>NC_050098.1:184467407-189467407 GCF_902167145.1 Zea mays
CACGTCGCCCAACCTAGGGCACAGGCCAGCCACGTCGACAGGAAGCGCCATCATCACCCTACCCCGAGCCGACTCGGGCCGCAGAGAACAAGACCGGTGTCCCATCTGGCTAGCTCCACCAGATAGGCAATGATGGCGCCCCGCTAGCCCCGTGACGACGGCGACTCTCAGCTCTCTTACGGAAGCAGGGCGACGTCAGCAAGGACACAACCGTTCCAACAACTATCCCTCCGCCAGGCTCCGTCGCTCCTCCGACAGCCACGACATCACGCCAGCAGGGTGCCAAGATCTCTCCGGCTGCCACATTGGCATGTACTTAGGACACTAGCTCTCCCCCCCGCTAGACACGTAGCACTCTGCTACACCCCCATTGTACACCTGGATCCTCTCCTTACGCCTATAAAAGGAAGGACCAGGGCCTTCTTAGAGAAGGTTGGCCGCGCGGGGACGAGGACGGGGACAGGCGCTCTCTTGGGGCCGCTCGCTTCCCTCACCCGCGTGGACGCTTGTAACCCCCTACTGCAAGCGCACCCGACCTGGGCGCGGGACGAACACGAAGGCCGCGGGATTCCCACCTCTCTCTCGCCGGACTCCGGCCTCCTCGCTCCTTTCCCCCCTTCGCGCTCGCCCACGCGCTCGACCCATCTGGGCTGGGGCACGCGGCACACTCACTCGTCGGCTTAGGGACCCCCCGGTCTTGAAACGCCGACAGTTGGCGCGCCAGGTAGGGGCCTGCTGCGTGTTGACGAGCAGCTTCCCGTCAAGCTCCAGATGGGCAGTCTCCAACAACCTCTCCAACCCGGGACGGTGCTCCGTTTCGGGAGTCTTGAGTTCATGTCCCTCGACGGCAGCTACGACATGATACTCCTTCCACCGCCGCGCGACAACGACAATGGCGGCCGACAACCCGCCCTCCGGCGGTGGAATCGACGACATCTTCCCTGCGCGGTGGAAGAACGACATTCGAGCTCGCCCCGTCCTCTCCCCCGCCAACGGAGGAGGAGGCGGGGCAACCAAGGCCGAGCGGGAGGCCGCGCTTCGTCGGCTGTCGAGCGAATTGACGTCCCCAGCGCCCCAACGGAGGACGCGTCGGGCGTCGACCTCGCGTTCGAGACGAAGGCGAGCGCCGTCCCCCCGCGACACGCCAATCCCGAGCAAGTGGACGACGCCAGCGAGCTCGCGGAGGGCCTGCAGGACGTCGCCCTCGTACCTAGGACGACGGCGCGATCAGCCCCCGACGTGACTACATCGCCCCTCGTCGACCAAAAGGTACTGACCGATTCCCATCCTACATTATTTCGACTCGGCCTCAACCCGCCTAGCGACCTCGCTTTGGCGGGCGCTCTCGTTGAGGCGAGTGCAACCCCTCTGGGGTTTCGTATGCGGTCGCCTTGGGACCGGTTGACGGACGTCTCGACCTACGGGCCCTCTGGGTCTGAGGAAGATGACGATCCCAGCATCTGTTGGGATTTCTCTGGATTAGGCAACCCCAGTGCCATGCGGGACTTTATGACCGCATGTGACTACTGCCTCTCCGACTGTTCTGACGGTAGCCGCAGCCTTGACGACAAGGACTGCGGCCCAAGCCGCGAATGTTTCCACGTCGAGCTAGGGGATCCCTCCGAAAGCAACCGTCTCGGCATGCCGGAGGACGGTGATCTCCCTAGGCCGGTGCCTCGCGCCGACATCCCGCGGGAGCTAGTTGTGGTCCCCGTTCCGGCGGGGGGTCACGACCCACAGCTCGAGCAAGTCCGCGGGGCGCAGGCCAGGCTCGACGAGGGAGCTGGAGCACTTGAGTCGATCCGCCGGGACGTCGTGCAGGTATGAGCGAGCCAGCCCCCGGCCGGAGAAATACGTCACCTGCCCCAGAGTTTCCAGCACCGCGTCGCCAACGACGTCAGGGTCAGGCCGCCTCCCGCATCCAGCGGGGTCGGTCAGAACCTGGCAGCCGCAGCAATGCTCATCCGCGCGATGCCGGAGCCATCAACCACCGAGGGTCGGCGAATCCAGGGAGAGCTCAAAAATCTCCTGGAAGGCGCTGCGCCCCGACGGGCCGAGAGCTCTGCCTCCCGGAGGCAGGGATACCCCTCGGAACCTCATGCCGCGACTTCCCGATTTATGCGGGAAGCCTCGGTCTACACCGGGCGCACGCGCAACACCGCGCCTGCGGCCCCGGGCTACCTCGGCAACGAGCACCGTCGTCGCGACCGTCGAGCCCACCTCTACGAAAGGGTGCGCCGAGGCTACCACCCCAGGCGTGGGGGACGCTACGACAGCGGGGAGGATCGGAGTCCCTCGCCCGAACCACCCGGTCCGCAGGCCTTCAGCCGGGCCATCCGGCGGGCACCGTTCCCGACCCGTTTCCGACCCCCGGCTACTATCACAAAGTACTCGGGGGAAACGAGGCCGGAACTATGGCTTGCGGACTACCGCCTGGCCTGCCAACTGGGTGGAACGGACAACGACAACCTCATCATCCGCAACCTCCCTCTGTTCCTCTCCGACACCGCTCGCGCCTGGTTGGAGCACCTGCCTCCGGGGCAGATCTCCAACTGGGACGATTTGGTCCAAGCCTTAGCCGGCAATTTCCAGGGCACGTACGTGCGCCCCGGGAATTCCTGGGACCTCCGAAGCTGCCGGCAACAGCCGGGAGAGTCTCTTCGGGACTACATCCGGCGATTCTCGAAGCAGCGCACCGAGCTGCCCAACATCACCGACTCAGATGTCATCGGCGCGTTCCTCGCCGGCACCACCTGCCGCGACCTGGTGAGCAAGTTGGGTCGCAAGACTCCCACCAGGGCGAGCGAGCTGGTGGACATCGCCACCAAGTTCGCCTCTGGCCAGGAGGCGGTCGAGGCCATCTTCCGAAAGGACAAGCAGCCCCAGGGCCGCCCGTCGGAAGAGGCTCCCGAGGCGTCTACTCCGCACGGCGCCAAGAAGAAAGGCAAGAAGAAGTCGCAAGCGAAACGCGACGCCGCCGACGCGGACCTTGTCGCCGCCGCCGAGTACAAGAACCCTCGGAAGCCCCTCGGAGGTGCCAACCTCTTCGACAAGATGCTCAAGGAGCCGTGCCCCTTTCATCAGGGGCCCGTCAAGCACACCCTCGAGGAGTGTGTCATGCTTCGGCGCCACTTCCACAAGGCCGGGCCACCCGCGGAGGGTGGCAGGGCCCGCGACGACGACAAAAAGGAAGATCACCAAGCAGGAGAGTTCCCCGAGGTTCGCGACTGCTTCATGATCTACGGTGGGCATGCGGCGAATGCCTCGGCTCGGCATCGCAAGCAAGAGCGCCGGGAGGTCTGCTCGGTGAAGGTGGCGGCGCCAGTCTACCTAGACTGGTCCGACAAGCCCATCACCTTCGACCAAGCTGACCACCCCGACCATGTGCCGAGCCCGGGGAAATACCCGCTCGTCGTCGACCCCATCATCGGCGACGTCAGGCTCACCAAGGTCCTGATGGATGGGGGCAGCTGCCTCAACATCATCTACGCCGAGACCCTCAGGCACCTGCGCGTCGATCTGTCCTCCGTCCGAGCAGGCGCGGCGCCTTTCCACGGGATCATTCCTGGGAAGCGCATCCAGCCCCTCGGACGGCTCGACCTTCCCGTCTGCTTCAGAACGCCCTCCAATTTCCGAAGAGAGACTCTGACGTTCGAGGTGGTCGGGTTCCGAGGAACCTACCACGCGATATTGGGGAGGCCATGCTACGCGAAGTTCATGGTCGTCCCCAACTACACCTACTTGAAGCTCAAGATGACGGGCCCCAACGAGGTCATCACCGTCGGCCCCACGTACAAACACGCGTTCGAATGCGACGTGGAGTGCGTGGAGTACGCCGAGGCCCTCGCCGAGTCCGAGGCCCTCATCGCCGACCTGGAGATACTCTCCAAAGAGGTGCCAGACGTGAAGCGGCACGCTGGCAACTTCGAGCCAGCGGAGACGGTTAAGGCCGTCCCTCTCGACCCCAGTGGCGGCGCCTCTAGGCAGACCCGGATCGGTTCCGAGCTCGACCCCAAACAAGCAGCAGTGCTCGTCGACTTTCTCTGCGCGAACGCCGACGTTTTCGCGGGGAGTCCCTCGGGCATGCCTGGCGCGCCGAGGGATGTCGCCGAGCACTCGCCGAATATTTGGGCAGGAGCCCAACCTGTCAAATGGCCTCTGCGCGGATGACACCCGGGGGCCGCCCCCCCCCCCGGGAAAGGCCGCCTGTCATCGCCAACGTTTTGGAGCCCGGAACGTACAAGCTGGCCAGCGGTCGAGGCGAGGTCTACGACGACACTTGGAACGTCCGACAGCTACGTCGCTTCTACCCTTAAGATGTTCTCAAGATGTTCGTATACCTCGCTCATACACAAGTATCAGTCGTCAAGGAAGGGTCGGCCTCGCCTCGGCAGAGCCCGACCCTCCCTCGGGGGCTAAAAAGGGGAAACCCCTCCACGTCGAAATTGGGTGTACTTTTTCGCATCAAAAATTTTCGATCCAAAAGGGGCTTTTGGGTTCTCCCGGCTATGTCAGAAGCAGGGTCCCGAGGAACGAACGTGGGTACATGTAAGTGGCGAGGCCGACTGAGCCGAGGAACTCCTATGCCTCCGGGTTAGGGACACCTCACTCATCACCTGCCACGAAAAATGACCCAACTCGGGAAGCCACCCTATTATTGACAAGCTAGGCCGGGCACGCAAATTAAAAGAAAGGAGAGTACGACTTCATGCAAGAAAAACAAAGAGTTCAGGCCTCGGCGGCCGTGGTAAGACGCACATCCAACAGAAACTATCCCAATAAAGAGTTAGGCGCCGCCTTGGGAAGGAGCCGTGCCCTCAGTTCCGTCCCCGCCGTCGGTAAGGTCCATCTCAGCTTCCGGCGACGGCGCAGGGGGAAGGATCTCCGCCTCGAAGGTGGTCGCCAGCGCCGCGCTCGGACCCGCGGCGACCGCGTCGAGCCGCTGAACTTCTGCCAGGGCAGCTTCGTCTTCGTCGGGAAGACAATACCCCTCACTGACCCGTTCCAGGTCCACGACGTAATGGGAAGCGTGCACGGCAAAGGCCCGCCTGACGCCGTGGTGTAGCGCCTCGCGGACTTTGCCGCGCGCGTGATCACCCAAGGCTTGAAGGCGGCTTTGAGAAGAGCTTCCTGAAGGGACGTCGCCGGGGCCAAGGGCCCGATAAACGTCCGAGACAGCCTCGGACATGGCCGTGAGGTCAGCCTCCCTCTGCTCGGCAGCTCCGGCAAGCGCCTGGGCGAGCGCCTTGGCGGACTCGTCAAGGGCGGACTCGAGCTCTGCGAACAACCAGAAGAAAGACCTCAAGAACAAGCAGGAGAAACAGACAAGAACAAGAGCCAGGGACGGCCAAGGCGTACCTCAGGCTCGGGCACGCTGCTCCGAGGCCGCGACTTGGGCTGCGGCTAGGTCGGCCGCGAGGGTCTCAGCCCGGCTTTCGGCCTCGGCAACCCGGGCCCGAGATTGGTCCCGCTCCTCGACGACCTGGACGAACACCGACCGCTGCCGTTGCGTCTCCGCGCGCGCTGCTGCCGCCTCGGCTCTTAGGTCGGCGCAGAGCAACTGGAGGTCCGCTATCTTGGCATCCTGCTGAGAAAGGCGCGTGGTAGCCCCGGCGAGCGAGGTCCTCAGGGATCGCAGCGAGCCCCAGACATCGACCTCGCGACGGATGAACGACGACTTGGCGGCGCTCCAATCCGTCAGATCCTGGGAGAGGGAAACAGGGCGTCACGGCGAACGCCTCGCTCACAGAAAGGAAAAGGTATGCCTGAAACCGTTACCTGGAGGATTTTGGGGACGTCCCTGCAGAGAACCTCCAACGACGACCGGAGCGACCCCACTGTTGCTTCAGCACGCTCGCGGAGCTCATCCCAGGACTGGTCCTCCTGTTCGTCGTCGAGAACGAAGACAGGGTCCGAGGCCTCGCGGGTCCGGAATCGGAGCAACTGGCGCCGGGCCTCGGGGCTCCGCCGCACAGCGACAAGGCTGTCGCCCGGTTGGACGGATTGCGCGTCCACGCCCACCTCTTCCGAGGCACTGGGTGCCAGCGCATCAACCACCCCGACGCTGGCAGCAACCGGTCGTTCTCCGACCGGAACGTCGGCGACTTCGGTGGCGGCAGGCGCCAGCATGGCCGGCACGACAGGCGGGCTCGGGACCACGTCGGCGCCAGCCGCCTCCCCAATCACGATGGCCGCCTCGGCAGAAGAGCCCGCCTCGGGAACCTACCCCCCAGAGACAGGCGACGCCCGAGCCCCCTGAGGTGAAGCGCCCTGCGAAAGGGTCGGCTGGACGACAAGGCCCGGGGCGGCGCTGGCCGCATAGACCGACGCCTTAAGGGCCTTCCGGGGCGCCAGGTCGGTCTGGCCATGGCTCCGCTTGCTGAATAAAAAAAAGAAGAAAAAAAAAAGAAAGAAAGGGAAAATCACGGCCGAGACCTATGAATGGGAAGCCAAGACGAAGACACTCCGAGGCACTTACCCACTTCGGGGCATGATCCACCGCGCCTGGGGGGAGGTTTCTTGGATCCCGGCTCCCGAAGCAGCCGCCGAGGTCCGCTTCGCCGGCAACTTCGGCGCCACCTTTGCTTTGGACGCCCGGGGAGCAGATGGCCCGGGCACGGTCGCGATGACTTGAGGGTCACCCTCATGCGCTGCCGGTACGAGCGGCGGCCCCTGGGGAGCGGACGCCCTGACCTGGCCCTCCGCAACCACCTCGGCTCCTCCAGTCGAGGGGTCAGGTGACCTATCGAGTCGCCCCCGTGCCTCGGTCCGGGACCCCGACGCCCCAACTCTGGGGACTGACGGAGTCGGCCCGCTCGGGGGCTGGCTCGACGGCTCCTGGCCACACCCCAAGCCAGGGCTGAGGCCGAGACGGGCAGCCATGTCGTCCTCCTCCTCATCATCGTCGTCATCATCGTCGTCGGGTGTCTCCGGCGACGGCTCCCTTGGGAGTCCTTCCCTCTCCTGCTGGCGACGACGCTTCTCCAAGGCGTCCCGAGCCCGCCTCCGCTCGCGGGCCCGGGCCTTCTCCGCGTCCTTCTTCTTTTTCTTCTCCTCCGCGGCGACCCACCGCGCTGCCCGGTCCACCGCGTCCTCTGGGACCCGTGGCAGGGAGGGCTTGTGCCACCCCACCTCCTAAAGAAAGGGGGAAAGAAACCCAATCGTAAGAACCAGGAGCAACCCGGTGTATGAAGAAGGAAGGAGCGAACACTCACCAGAGTTACGCACCCCTGGTCGGGGCGCATCTGGAGCTGGGAGAAGGCGTGGGAGTCCGGCTTCCCCATCGCGGCCGACACTCGCCATTGGAGGGTGTCGAAGGGAAGAGGATCAGGGGACATTCGTGACCCCTCCCAGTCAGCCTCCGGGGTCATCTCCCAAAGCGGCAGCCGCCGCTCCGCCAAGGGAAGCACCCTCCGACGGTGGATGGCGGCAACCACTCCCGCAGCGGTGAGTCCCCCCTCCCGCAACACTTTCAGGGCCTGGAGAAGGGGTTCGAGGTTCTTCTGTCTCTCGTGCGGGGTCCCATGACGCCAGGTGTCGGTGGCGGCGGTGACTACCCGCTGGGAGAACGGTGGGAGCAACTCACCGTCATTCCGGAGGTAGAACCACCGGCGCTGCCACCCCTTGTTCGAGGACGCGAGGACGACAGGGATGTACTGCGACGCCCGCGACTGCCTCAACAAGAGGGTGCAGCCGCCGGCCCGCACCGCTGCACGGACCTTCCTCTCCCCCGCCGGCAAGGCAAAAAGCTCGGCGAAGAAGAGATGAGTCCACAAATCCCAATGGGGGGCGATCCCCAAATACCCTTCGCACACCGCTACAAAGATAGCGACCTGCGAGATGGAGTTGGGGGTGAGGTTATGCAACTCCACCCCATAGTGGAACAGGATGGCCCGCATAAAGCGGCCCGTCGGCACGCCGAATCCCCGCTCGTGAAAGGAGACGAAGCTCACGACGTACCCCGGCGGTGGGGATGGAGCGACTCCACCCATGGGTGGAATCCATTCTGGCCGCTGCTCATCGGTGAGAGGACGAAGCAAACCCTCGCCGACCAGCTCCTCCAAATCGCTCGCCGTTACCGTGGAAAAGGGCCACGGGTCGCGCGGCGAGATTATGGTCACCCGATCAGCCATCACCAGAACGGAAAGGGTGGCGGCGCAAGGGGGCAGGAAAGGGCGCTTTCCTCTTCTCTGGCTAAAGTTTCTCGGGTTGCGAAAGCCTAAAGGAAGAGGCAGGAAGCGGAGCAAAGAACCGTCACCGGACCCTCTCCGGGGTATATAAAGACCAAGGCGACGACGGTTCCAACGTTCCGCCCAGACCGGACGCGGGATTCAAAAACGCGAAGCGAAACAGCCGTTCCTCGAACGGCTCGCGCACGCGCAACGGCTGCCCCGCCAACTACTCGCCCCGTCGCATTAACTCCGCGGCTGGACAGGTGGCGCTTCTGACAGGAGCAACGGGCGACGCTTCGCCTTCGCCGAAACAACCGCACCAAAAAAGGTACGCCACGTCGTTCGGTTTCGTATCCTTTTTCCCTTTTTTCCTCTTTCTCTATCTCTTGCAACAGGGACCGGGAAAGGGGGATACCCCGAAAGGGATCCTTCCCCGTGAAGGAACCAGGCTCCGAGCCTCCTTACTGATCAGGGGTTCGAAGGCTGGCCCCCCGAAGGGTTCAACAGCCGCCTCAGATCGCGTGGGCCCTACACCCACTACTGGTCAGAGGTTCGAAGGCCGGCCCCCCGAAGGGTTCCACGGCCGCCTCAGGCTACTCGGGCTCCATGCCCATTACTGATCAGGGGTTCGAAGGCTGGCCCCCGAAGGGTTCACAGTCGCCTCAGACGCCGAGCGAGGGATGACCAGGGGTACGTTCGATACATAACCGAGGCTCGGGCTGTGCTCCCGAGGTACCCTAGGACATTTCCGAGACCAGCGGGAGCGATCTTGTAACGGAATCCCATCGGAGGGAGGCATCGAGCCCTCGGACCCCGTCGCCAGGGGACCGGGTCCGGCAGATCACCCACAGGTACTTTTGGGCGTGCCTCTGGGCCCCTAGCCGACCCCTAACGAACGGGGCACGGACGTCCACTCGGATTACCCGCTTGCAGCTCACCGGAGACACCATGTTCGGTGCCCATCGAGGGTAACATGGCACTCTCCCCCCCTCCTCCTTGCGGAAAGGCGACGTAGGGGCGTATGTAAAAAAGCCAAGTCTGTCCCTGATCGCCCTCTCGCCCTGTGCAGAGGCTCGGGGGCTGCTCTCGCAAACCCGGCTCCGGCCAAACCGTTGACAGCGTCAACATACCAGCCCGAGAACTTGGGCCCCGACCGTACACCCGGGCTACGGCCAGCTCGCATGAGGGAACAACCAGACCAGCCGAAGCATTACGCAAGGCATTAAGACCTCGAAGGAGTGAAACCACTCCTCCGAGGCCTCGGGGGCTACACCCGGCGGGTGCGCTCGCGCGCACCCACCGGAACCAAATGCAACCGAGAAAGGCTGGTCCCCTTGCAAAAAAGTGCGACGAAAGCCTCCAAGCGAGTGCTAACACTCCCTTCGAGGCTCGGGGGCTACTGTCGGGGACCATAATTAGGGGTACCCTCAATACGCCTAATTCTTAGCTGGTAACCCGCATCAGCATAAAGCTGCAGAGGCCTGATGGGTGCGATTAAGTCAGGGATCAGTCCATACGAGCGACTCGAGCACGCCTCGCCCGAGCCTAGCCTCGGGCAAGGGCAACCAACCCCGAAGGAGTTTCCGTCTCGCCCGAGGCCCCCCTTCAACAGCGGACACATCTCCGACTTGCCCAAGGCCTTGCCTTCGTTAAGAAGCAACCCTGACTGAATCGCCGCACCGACCGGCCAAGTCGCAAGAGCATTTAACGCAAAGGAAGCCAGGCCCTACCAAAGGCACCATAGGAAGCTCCGCCCGACCCAGGGCTCGGACTCGGGCTAAGCCCCGGAAGACGGCGAACTCCGCTCCGCCCGACCCAGGGCTCGGACTCGGGCTAAGCCCCAGAAGACGGCGAACTCCGCTCCGCCCGACCCAGGGCTCGGACTCGGGCTAAGCCCCGGAAGGCGGCGAACTCCGCTCCGCCCGACCCAGGGCTCGGACTCGGGCTAAGCCCCGGAAGACGGCGAACTCCGCTCCGCCCGACCCAGGGCTCGGACTCGGGCTAAGCCCCGAAAGACGGCGAACTCCGCTCCGCCCGACCCAGGGCTCGGACTCGGGCTAAGCCCCGGAAGACGACGAACTCCGCTCCGCCCGACCCAGGGCTCGGACTCGGGCTAAGCCCCGGAAGACGGCGAACTCCGCTTCGCCCGACCCAGGGCTCGGACTCGGGCTAAGGCCCCGGAAGACGACGAACTCCGCTCCGCCCGACCCAGGGCTCGGACTCGGGCTAAGCCCCGGAAGACGGCGAACTCCGCTTCGCCCGACCCAGGGCTCGGACTCGGGCTAAGGCCCCGGAAGACGACGACCTCCGCCTCGCCCGACCCAGGGGCTCGGACTCGGCCTCTGCTGACGACCTCCGCCTCACCCGACCCAAGGGCTCGGACTCGGCCTCTGCTGACGACCTCCGCCTCGCCCGACCCAGGGGCTCGGACTCGGCCTCGGCCATGGAAGACAGACTCGACCCCGGCTTCGGGGGAGCGTCCACGTCGCCCAACCTAGGGCACAGGCCAGCCACGTCGACAGGAAGCGCCATCATCACCCTACCCCGAGCCGACTCGGGCCGCAGAGAACAAGACCGGTGTCCCATCTGGCTAGCTCCGCCAGATAGGCAATGATGGCGCCCCGCTAGCCCCGTGACGACGGTGGCTCTCAGCTCTCTTACGGAAGCAGGGCGACGTCAGCAAGGACACAACCGTTCCAACAGCTGTCCCTCCGCCAGGCTCCGTCGCTCCTCCGACAGCCACGACATCACGCCAGCAGGGTGCCAAGATCTCTCCGGCTGCCACATTGGCATGTACTTAGGACACTAGCTCTCCCCCCCCCGCTAGACACGTAGCACTCTGCTACACCCCCATTGTACACCTGGATCCTCTCCTTACGCCTATAAAAGGAAGGACCAGGGCCTTCTTAGAGAAGGTTGGCCGCGCGGGGACGAGGACGGGGACAGGCGCTCTCTTGGGGCCGCTCGCTTCCCTCACCCGCGTGGACGCTTGTAACCCCCTACTGCAAGCGCACCCGACCTGGGCGCGGGACGAACACGAAGGCCGCGGGATTCCCACCTCTCTCTCGCCGGACTCCGGCCTCCTCGCTCCTTTCCCCCTTCGCGCTCGCCCACGCGCTCGACCCATCTGGGCTGGGGCACGCGGCACACTCACTCGTCGGCTTAGGGACTCCCCGGTCTCGAAACGCCGACAAGTTTGCAAGCTAATATTGCTCTGTGTAGTGTAGAAGATGAATACATGGATATTTTTTAAGCTTACAAAGAAGCTATTTGGTTAAGAGATTTATACTCTAGAATCTAGATTTTACGGGTTTACTTCTTGTATTACTATACATTATAACAGACAAAGTGCTATTTATTTGATCAAGATAAATATTTCATGAAAGAACAAAGAAGATTGATGTGAGCTATCATTTTATTCGAGGTGTTATTGTTGAAGGTGATACTAAGGTATACAAAATAAGCACTCGTGATAATTATATAGACACGCTAATAAAGTATGTTCTTGGAGTTAAGTTTAAGCTATGCCCAGACTTAGTTGGTATTACAGTTTACGTCTTAGTGACTTTTGGTGGCGGTGAATTGATCGATGATACTTCATTTATTATGAGATGGAATTCGTCTCGAGGTGAATTTTGTCGAAATATGATCCAAATTCTAACGTGAACTTTGTAGAGATTTGTCTATGTATTAAGGTCTTATCCCATAATGAAAATTGTCGGTGTGTCTCGCAGGAGTTTTTCGCAAAAAATCTAGGTTTTGCTAACATAAGCCACCAACGCTGTTGTACCGACTGAACCATAATTGCTGTAGGATACGATCCAGAGGGACCTCAGCGACCGAACACTTTTTTGAGTGTTTCTTGGCTTCCGGAGGAAGTGAGCGAGTAACACTAACATCGATCTAAACTAGCACTGAGAATTTAAGATATGGTTACCTCCAGCGTGCAGGGCAGCGGAGACCCTCACCTCACGCCGATCCGGCCGTTTCATTATTCCCACGCCGCTCTCCTACTACTCCCGTTGCCCGCTGCTGCTGCCGGTGCCGCCCGCCCGCCCGCCCGTTCCATTTCATCTCGGCTTCTCTCGCTGGAAAGTAAACCCGGGCCAACGGTCACTCTTCCCAATCGAGCTGCCAAACTTTTTAAAGCCACCCGCCCCCGTCTCCCCGAGACCGAAACGCCAAGAGGAGCCCGGACAAGCAACGCCACTCCACTCCCCCCGGCTCGAAACGCACACCGCGCGCGCAAGCCCACACACCACACACAGAGCCCTCGCGCCTCGTCGCGCGCGCGATCAGGGCCGGCCGAGGAACGGAGCAGCGCGCCGCTGCACCGCATCGCACCGCACTGCAGCAGCAGGTGAGCACGGCACGGTGCACGACGCCACTGGCGCGGCGCGTACGCACGGGCACGTGGTGGTACTTGGTACCTGCTCCGCGACAACTTGGAGCTCGATAGAGCGGGCTGGCGCATCGTAGGATGGGGAGCGCGGGGGAGGAGGAGAGGGAGGCCCGGAGCGAGGCGGCGTTCACGGACTCCGCCTCCATCGACGGGAGCAGCTCCAGCTCCGACGCAGCGTCCACCGACGAGTGGCTGCCCGCGGCGCCGGTGCCGGTGCCGGCGGCCAGGAAGCCGGGCGGCTGCGCCTCCGACACCGACGTGGCCAGGCAGCAGCACAAGCACAAGCGCAGAGCACCATCAGGTGAGCCGCCCTCTGTACTCGCAGCATCCTTGATTCTCGGTGGCGAAATTCTCTGTTCTCTAACGTGCGCGCGCCTTGTGTTTCAACGGCTAAACTGCCAGAGATGGAGATGATGAAGGAGCGGTTCGCGAAGCTGCTGCTCGGCGAGGACATGTCGGGGAGCGGCAAGGGCGTCTGCACGGCGCTCGCCATCTCCAACGCAATCACCAACCTCTGCGGTCAGAACTCGTCGCCATTGCTCGGAGCTGAGCTCAGTAAATTCCTAAATGATGCAAGCATCTTCCGTTCCGCAGCCACCATCTTCGGGCAGCTCTGGAGGCTGGAACCGCTCCCGCCGGAGAAGAAGGCCATGTGGCGGCGGGAGATGGACTGGCTGCTCTGCATCAGCGACCACATCGTCGAGCTGGTCCCCACGTGGCAGTCGTTCCCCGACGGAACCAGGCTTGAGGTGCAAACACGCCATCCTCTTCATCCACCTTTTCATCCTAACATTCCGGCCAATAGCACCGAGAGCTCAAATATCCAGCGGCTATCATGCGTTTTTTTTGGTTTCCATCTAAGCGTACGGATCCGATACGGAATATGCAAGTTCAATTTATGCCTTGGAAATTCAAATGGCCTATCCAATTTCTTGCCCGTACGGTGAACGCCTATAATTTCAAAGTTTATAATTGTGCACCTCCACACTGACGATTTTGAGGTCCTGCATCTGGAATTCATATTTTCTGGTAAAAAAAGGTACTGATGTCGTGGTTGTTCGATAGCAAGTACTACAGCTGGGTTTTGACAGAAGTGTTAAGTGTACCAGAACAGTTCATAATGGGCCTTTAGATGCATATAGATCACTAGAAAATGATATATTAAATGGTGCGCTTAGCTACCTTGATTCGGTACCAAGTAACTTGATTTTGCTCTCATGGCAAAAAGGGGGGAAAAATGGGAGAAAGGTTTAGCTGAAAAGGTGTACTGTAGTAGTTATAGAAAATGCTGTACTACTAAAATAAGATATTTTTATCAGTGAGATGGCAAAAGGCTATAACTAGATATGTGAACATGCAAATGCCTTTTCTCTAATTTCGTAAACAGAAAAAGGAAATTTCAAACAGCAGTCTGCAAATCATGCTTACCTGTTTCTGCAGTGAGTAAATTCGAACTGAAAGCTATCAATGACGAGTGTCACCAAGGGATAGTAATGTCTACTTATTGCCTATGCATTGGACACCTAGGATATAAATCATGAGATTATATGTACGATACGATGCATTAGAATTTAGACACCTAACGTACATTAAATGTTTGCACGTATGATGCATCATATAAGTCATGAGATCGCATACATATCAGATCATGAGAAGGTAGACCACATTCGATTTGTAGACCGCACACTGAAATGTGATGCATGCCATTGCTACTCAATACTCCGTCCCACAATGCATTTCAGATCATGAGTAACTGATTGCACAAATGTCTTCATGTTGTATTCAGATCATGACAAGCAGGCCACGGTCTGATCTGTACATTAATCTTCCAGCACTTCGGAAGCTGGATCATATGCTTCTCGTGAGTTTTTTCTGAACTGTGAATTCAGTGCAGTTGATCGAAAAGTTCAGTTCTCTCACAGCATCATATTCTGATAGGAAATCCTGGAAAGCTTCAGAGACCCGGAATTCTGGTATGTTGAGCAAGGTATCGCTGCACCAGACTGCGACGGCTCTGCCTCCTTCAGGGTGGCTTTCCACCGCCGTGATGAGAAGTGGTGGCTCCCGGTGCCTCGTGTGCCTCCCGGTGGCCTTCACAACAAAACAAGGAAGCAGCTCCAGCACAAGCGTGATTGTGCAAACCAAATCCTGAAGGCTGCCATGGCCATCAACAGCAATACTTTAGCAGAGATGGAGGTCCCTGAACCTTATCTTGACTCCCTACCAAAGGTATACCATGCATTCTTCCGCAATCAGAACTCATGAATGTGCAGTGTCCACGGAATTTCTCAGTGTCAGTTCTCAACATGTTGCATTCAACTTGATTTCAGAATGGACGGTCAACCTTAGGTGATATCATATACCGCTACATAACCTCTGATCAGTTCTCCCCTGAGTGTCTTCTTGATTGCCTGGACCTGTCCACGGAGTACCAGGCCCTGGAAGTCGCAAACCGTGTTGAGGCGTCAGTGTATGTGTGGCGCCGGAGGGTTGCTGCCAAACCAGTAAATGGATTGGGCCGAAGCAGCAGTGCTAGATCATCGTGGGGCATGGTAAAGGACATGATGGTAGACTCGGAGAAGAGAGAGCTGCTGCTAGCTGAACGAGCGGAGGGCCTGCTAATATGCTTGAAGCAAAGGTTTCCTGGGTTGACACAGACAAGCCTGGACATGAGCAAAATTCAGTACAACAAGGTTTTTTTTATCTCTTATCTGCTTCTCCCAGTATTCCATCCATAACCAAATTACAGGTCAATAATTGACGCCGCTCTTGCTGGTGAGCAATTTTCAGGATGTGGGCAAATCAATCCTCGAGAGCTATTCGAGGGTGTTAGAAAGTTTGGCTTCAAACATCGTCACCCGCATCGACGATCTGCTGAACATCGACGAGCTGAACGGACACGCTGAACATTTCGCAGCGACAGGTGACGCTGACTGCAAGATTGCAGTCAGCCAGACTGCTGTTCCATCCTTCCCAGTGCCAGCCTCTGGCACGCCATTCATGATGGCATATACCACGCCGAGCTTCTCGCCGGCGCAATTGGCAAGCCCGTCGAAGAAAGAGAAGACGTCGCTGACTCCAGGCAGACGTTCTCAGCACAGTAGGGGTGCTGGCACAAAGAAAGGCTTGATGGATCGTGTGGGTACAGAAATCAAGGGTATGATGATCAGCAACGGTATGATGATCGATGTCTCTACAACTACGGAGCTGTAAGCGTAAGATGATAGCTCATCAGATCGCCAAGAGTAGTCGTTGTGTATATGTGTCTGTCTGTCCAGTCTTTGTGTGAGCGTCCAGGTTTTTTACTGGCATGTTGCATTTCTGATTTCTGTGCCTAGGCTTTTACTGGTATGCTGCTTGCGGACAGCCTGATGCTCTCTACGAGGAGTTTCAGTCTCTACGAGGTGTTGTTACATAGATGGGTGTTGTTACGTACTCTCTACGAGGAGTTTCAGTCTGGTCTGAATTTGTTGAATTTCTGTGATTCAAATCAACAAAGACCGAGGGTATTTGATGTAGTTGTTACATACTCTCTACGAGGAGTTTCAGTCTCTACGAGGTGTTGTTACATAGATGGGTGTTGTTACGTACTCTCTACGAGGAGTTTCAGTCTGGTCTGAATTTGTTGAATTTCTGTGATTCAAATCAACAAAGACCGAGGGCATTTGATGTAGTTGTTACATACTCTCTACGAGGAGTTTCAGTCTGGTCTGAATCTGTAGAATTTCTACTGTTGAAATCAACAAATACTGAGGATATTTGATGTGAAAACCAACTGTCTCTCCCGCTCTAAGAAACATGGCCACTTTTTATTGCAACCCCTCTTGATAAACGTTTATCTAACATTCCAATCAGATGTCTAGGCTATGTTTTCAAGCAAAGTTGGAGCCTGGGACTCAAATTTCATTGGCTTCAAGAGAAAATTTCTGATCTCACTGGGGAAACCCCTGTTGCTGTAAACCCTGCACTTGTGAGTTGTGGGTCATCATCTGTTTTCGTTTTGGTCTTTCCGTCATTCAGGCAGCGCCGGTAATCAGCTGGTCGTGGCTGATCACTCTTTCAGTAGTGGGCCGGCCGCACAACCCAGACGTGGGGATGGACCTTAGTAACCGGGAACTGGGAACTTAGCCACGTTTCTCGTTCCGGGAACGTTCGTTCCGTTCCGGGAACGTGAAAACAATCTCGTTCCAGTAGTGTTAAATCCTAGTTTTTGTAGCGTTCCACGTACCACGTTCCCGTTCCTCGATCCCATCGATCCGGGAACCTGGTTGATGGACGCGTTAGTAGGCGGGTTATGCGGCTGGCATCTTGTATTCAGTTGTAATCTCTGTTGAATAAAGATATATACACTCAGAAAACGCTGGGCAGTAGCACAGCACCAAAAACACTCGTGTATTTTCAAGTTCTTCACTGTTCGTCTGTGCGCAACTCCGTCGTGTTCTCAGCCCCGACGCCGGCGTTCATCGCCGGGTCACAGGCTCAGCTCACAGCCCATCGCCGAGTCACGTATGCGCCTGACAACCCCAGCTAAAATCTGTTGCTGCTACAGGTTTTCAGAGCTCTGCAAGTTCAGGTTTCTAGGATCCTGCAGAAACAAGACCGTGTGACTCGGTTCTCGCGTTTTCAGGAATTCCGGCCTGCTCTCAATCAAAGTCAGCCCGCCGACATGCCCGTGATGATTGCGAACCGACAAAGTAGTCGAATCTTCGATCTCAGGCATGTACGTGGCAGCTGTTCAGAGACTGCAAAGAGAGAGCTGTAGTATGGTCGTTAAGCCCTGCCTCACTATAGTGGAGCGCAGTAGGTAATGCTACTTAAAACGGATAGAGCTCGGCGCATGCCGCACAAAGGCAGCGCTAGTGCAGCGTCCACTCCGAGCGTTTCACACCATGAGGCGCGCAAAACCTCAAGCAAACGATGATGAGTTCCGTTCACGCTCGAGGCCCCGAGACTGTGTATATATAGCCACCACTCC
Organism: Zea mays; assembly: GCF_902167145.1. NCBI lineage: Eukaryota > Viridiplantae > Streptophyta > Magnoliopsida > Poales > Poaceae > Zea > Zea mays. Next base: position 184,484,956 of record NC_050098.1, read on the forward strand.
ATCAGAGACTTCATCAGGGTTCAGTGAAGTGTAGTGCAGCCAAGGCAGCAGAGCGTGAGGTGCACTACCAGGCAACAAGGAAAAAAATGGAGCTCCAGGCAAGGTGCGTCTGCGTCGTCGCGATGCTCCTGGTGGCCAGCTTCGCGGGGCTGGATACGGCGCACGGCGCGGGAGAGTGCGGCCGCGTCCCGGTGGACCAGGTGGCGCTCAAGCTTGCTCCGTGCGCGGCGGCCACGCAGAACCCGCGCGCCGCGGTGCCGCCGAGCTGCTGCGCGCAGGTGCGCGCCATCGGGCGCGTCCCCAAGTGCCTGTGCGCCGTCATGCTGTCCGACACCGCGCGGAAGGCCGGCGTCAAGCCTGCCGTGGCCATGACCATCCCCAAGCGCTGCGCCATCGCCAACCGCCCCGTCGGCTACAAGTGCGGCCGTAAGCGCCCCCCTGCGACCCTCCCTCGTCGGCTTTGTTGAAAGATAACGACATGGCGTCAACATCATTTGCTTTATTCCGCCTCTCTCACTGTCTGTTTTTTTTTCTCTCTCTCTCTCACTCTGCAGCATATACCCTGCCATGAGGTGATCATGAGGAGCCAAGTGATGGCGGGCAGTGTTGTGGCAGTGGCACCTGAAGGACTCCAAACTCTGACTGCCAATATGCCGTGACCTCTGTCGCATCTTACTTTCCAAAGATCCCGAGAATAATGTGGCTGTAATAATGCCTCAACTTTGGAATAAAATTGTATCTTTTTCACCAAGTCGATAACACTGTAAAATGCAATTGACAAGAACAGTTTCCAAACTTCTGTCAAATTCCAGCTGGTAAAGGTGTACAATGTGAAGTCATCGCCGCTTCTCCAGCACATTATTATTGTTTTTTTTTTGCTTTGGAGCGACGATACAATTGTACAGACTTTTGACTCTAAGGAGTCAGATACCAACCCGCTCGTATTACTGGCGGAATGGACATGGATTCTTTTATGCGGTCTAGTTCATACTGTGCTAAAGCTTCGTTACATTGCACATCTAAAGCAGAGACTATAAGACGCACACTACATCTGCCCAGGCCAGGTGATGCTTCTAAATATTGGCACCACCGCTGGACGAAAGCGGGTCCACTATGACACAAGATAATACTGCTAGCAATCAAGGAAACCGAGCTTCACTGCCCTCCTTCTGTTCCTGCCATACACAACCCAATAGAATTTTGAGGAAAATGGAAAAAAAACCTAATAACATGATATAAATAAGTACTGTTCACCACAAGCTGCATAACAACAGGCAAAGCATCAGTTACATTATAAATGCTTGACTCCTATCTCCATTTTCAGTTTCATAAAAAATCCAGACCTTTGTCATTGATTTTCTGTGTTAAAAGTAAGCGTTTCTATGCTTTACAGAAGAACTGTTAATAAATTGAACCTTATCAGAGCAGCAGAAGTTTGCCACGTACTCGTTCCCCTATACAAACTTCAAGTTCTTATAGATATCATATACTATATAATTTAAAGAACAGAACAATGACATGGAAGATGGTAACAGCAGCCAAAGTAATATATAGTACGTCAATAGAATTAAAACTAATTTCTGCTTAGCTTCTTGACATGGAACTAAGTTGTGGAGATATCTAATTAACACTATTAGCTAAGGTTTCCAATACGCCCCGATATAATGAAACCCCACATCAGTGGCTCAATAGTCAGGTGTGTTTTCCTTGATTGGCTTCTCACTCTAACTGGGTTTATGTGACAACAACGCTAGCCCATATAAGCATACTGAAAAGGTGTAACTAATAATCAGCCAAAATAATACTGAAATAGCGGTAATTAATTATTTGCCCACACTATATGAAAACGATGTAAAGGTAGATTCAATGGGGTAGTGATTTACACTATTTGGAACATCTGGAAAGAACGGAACAGAAGAATCTTCAACGGCGTTTTCAAAACGACAGTGCAAGTTGCCTCTAGAGTGAAAGAAGACATCGAACAACGGCAAAGAGCCTTAACTTGGGATGAGTAGAACCGTAGAGTTTTTCCTTGATTTCTTTTGCACTTTAGTGCTGCCCGGTTACCTGTTGGGAGCGTGCTTCTTTTTAATTCTAAGCATGTACATAACATCTTCCCTATCTTAACTGAAAGGCAGAGCTCCTGCCATTTTTTCAAAAAAAAAAAGTTTTCACTCCAAGATCGTTAATCCCACCCCACCCACTGGCCTTTCTCCACAGACACATCGTTGTACATCAATCTAGCAGCTAGTTCTGCATAACAATTAATTGTCTACCAAAAATGATGACAGCTCGATACAAACAAACAATGAAACAAATAAATAAGCTTTCCTTTTATAGGCTAATACTGCAAACATGAAAGGGAGAGATGGAAGATAGACTAAGCGCTGAACTACGCACTAACAGAATTTCATCATAGGAGTGGAATTGGTTGGGTATCCTCTTTAGGGCTTGTTTGGGAGTAAGGGGATTAGAGGGGATTGAGGGGCTAGAATCCCTTGCTATGCAAAATTAAACAGTAAGGAATTCTAGCCTCCTCAATCCCCTCCAATCCCCTGTCTCCCAAACAAGCCCTCAAAGAAAAGTTATTTAGACACTTTATCACTTGAGATGTTAATATAAAATCGGTTTCCTCAGAGAAAACCTTTAAGAAATTCACGTCATGCTAGAACTATATATTCTGGCTTTTGGAAAAGGAGAGAGCATATGCTCCCTTCTATATGAAGAACTAAGGTTACGTATCATAGGCCAAGTGAGCCAACATAGGTATCTACGAACTATCAGCTGCGAGTATTAATATGGAATTTGAAAAGGATTCTCTAGTACAAAAATGTGAGATGGACAGCATATGCACAGGCACAGTACAGCAACAAACTTGGTAGCTTTTAACAGTAATAGGATCCTCCTGTTTACCTTGTTCTCCAAGGAGAGGCCACCAGGTTCTCTTAGTAATAAAATGAGCCTGTGAGCCCCACAAAATAAAAAAAAATGCAGAGTTAACGATCAGAAGCTTGAACAGATAGTTACGGTATCTGTTTCAATATTAAAATAATGATATACCTTGCCACCAGTCGCCATGAGAATCTGCGACTGGATCTTTCTTGTCCCCTTTGTACTGAAAACACACACACACGTTAAATTCAAAACCTTGCAGGAGTGTAGAGTAAATTCATGATGATCTAAAAAACTTTGAACTACAAATTACAAGAGTTCTATTTCTAGGTTCAGTAATTCTTACGTCAGTGGAGGATTCTGTCGCTTTCTTGGTTGTAGAGCTGCCGTAGAAATAATCTCGACCACCATAATGCACAGATGACCCAAAACATGACGTATCATAAGGTGGTGAATGTTTACCGTCCTTTGCGTACGCGGTATGACTTTTGGAAGGAGCCCATTGCGGTTTACCATCTGGACATCAAATTAATCTTTGTTCAGTTGAGATCAAAATATTAAATCAGTGTTCAGTTAATTTTCAGCTGTATCATACCCTCAATGCTTCTAAACTAACCAAGTAAAATGATCACCCCAGATAATAAACAATCCAAAGTCATGGAGACTAAGAGTTGGAGGTCAAAAGTATTTATGAGTCGACAAAACAATACCCACGCTGTATCTATCATCTAAACAAATGGCAACTATATCCTACATGATTCCCAAGATTCATCTGGGAGTGTAATTTAAAACAAAAACTCTGGGAATGTAATTATTCTCTTGATACAAAGGCTCTTCGGTTTTATTAGCACAACAGTTCCTCCTAATAGCATATAGGATAACACAGTAATAAGACGGAACAGGGTAATTCCACAACTACCTGTCGCGCCAGCTTGTGCGCTCCCGCTCTGCCCTTTGTAAATAATGCTGTACAACTCCTGATCTTTCCCATTTGCCTTGAAAACGAAAGGGAAAAAAGAAGAAAGATTTTCACTAATATATACCAACAACAAAGAAATGTTTTGAAATAAACCTTTTTAGGGATTTCATATCACCATCACTCTAAAATAATCCTCTATAATCGTGTTTAGAAACGCTACTCTACGATAATAGCACATACTTATGAAAAAGGAGCGTATCCACATTCGAAACACACCAAACTTAACAAAAATGGAAAAGGGAAAACTATGGTATACAACTAGGAACGCGCCTGTACGCGAAGAAACCCATCTGCATCATCGTAAACAATAAAGTCAAAGAAAAAAATTCCACGTCGAGCTCGAGCCTCACAACGAGACATAGCATCGAACATGAGAGGGGCGTCAAGAAACGTACCGCGGGCGCCGGCGGGTAGAACAAGCTGCTCAACGGGGACTCGGCTTCAGTGGCGGTGGCGGCGACGGCCCCGGCGCCGCGTGGAGAGGACTTCTTGGGTTCCATGGCGTGGGGCTGGTGCTGAGCAGAGGACTTCTTCGGCTCCATTTGGGGTCAGAAAGGGGACCTGCGATGGATCAGGGCACGTGAAGCGGTTGCAGGCGGCGGCGGAGGAACGGGGACTCTAGGGAACACTCGACTGCTCGCCTCGTGGCGCTCTGTGCTCCGGCCTCCATGCGTGACCCCGCATTTAAAGGCCCGGGCTGGGGACTTCGGTATGCGGTTTCGTTGATCTAGAAGGACTTGTATGGAAAAACGTAGATGTGCTTGCCCATTACTGTGTGCCCATAGGAAAACCTTTATTTAATGCATAGGCAGCCAGCCATATGTGTGTCTCCTGCATGTATGAAGGTATATATCCTATCTTCCAACAACTATTGGAGTAGTTGGGGCAGTAAACCTAGTGATGCTGCCTCAAGTTTCATAGTACGTGGCAGGGAAGCAAGAATTAACTTTTAAGTGTTCGAATATATGCAAGATTGCATGGAGAGGCTTAAACAAATAAAGGCAAAATTACTTTAGGGGCAATCATATGGTGGCAATTAGTTGATGCACGTATGTAATAAAGTACTCTGATTTAAATTATAAGAGATTTTGTCTTTCATGGACACATTGTATTTATTACGTATTTATACATAGTATATATCTAAAAACACGACAAAGACTGAATCTAGAAACAACAAAACATCTTATAATTTGAAATAGAGGGATGATTCTTTTTAACATTGTATGTCTTGTTCTTGAAGTAAGAATAGTGTGTGATGCAAGGTGGCGTAAAGGCAGGGACATAAAGAGGCAGTGTCGCAGAGATATGGCATCAATCAAGATATGCATGAATGCAGTAAAGTATTATCAATATTATATCTTGTTAGTAAGACGATGCATAGTCACAAGGGTCGAAGTGGACAGTTACACTTCAGTGATGAGCAGGTACGACAAATGTGGACAAACAACCATACATGGTGGCACGCCGATTAGGCAGGTGGTGTAGCAACAAAAGTAAACTATAGAGATAATGTGGTGGCACGTTGACCAAGCATAGAAACAAAAATGGTTGGTCGATGGTAGATATAGACATGAAGGGGAAGGTTAGTGCCACGACAACCATTTGGTGGTAGAGGAAAACAAGGACAAAGGATAGATGTGTCACGTCAACCACGATCAAAGAGCTTGACTATGTACGATGGTTGGATGGCAGGGTGGCAAGGTGTCATGCTAGGATGCATGATATTGATGTGTGTCCACTGGTGGGATGTTGTTCTTATTGAAGCACACACCCATTGGATATTGTCAGGTTCACAATACAATATGGGCATAAAATGGATACAAAGAGAGGAATAGCAATGGCACAATAGAGGCAAACTACATCCTTATGGGCATTGTAAGCCAAAGTGAGAAAAAAGGGGAAAACAAATTTTGCTAGTGAATTGATACAATAGAGTTAAACATATGTTAAAAAACTAGGGCACATCTTAAGGTGGAAGAGACTAGAGGCATAAGCAATAAAGGAAAAAAGGAAGCAACATGTCAACCTTGAGTGTAAAGAGGTTCATCAATAATAAGAGTTGAAAATGGGGGTGGTAGCATATCCATTGCATGCAAGGCAGGTAACTGGTAAGCATAGGTGGGCAGAAGGAAGGCAAGATTTGATATTGATAACAAGGACATAGTGGCGAGGGTCAAGCGGTGGGATGGCTAGGTGTCATGCAGGGATGACAAGTCACCGATGATGGTTTAAGCGGTGGGTTGCACTGACATCATGTATGAATAGTAGGTAGGACATTAAAGACATGGGAGATGATGCAAAGGAGAAGACCAATTGTAGCAACTGTAATAATGTCAAGAACAGGTACCCATAGGATGAAGCGCATGATGGATGTTGTGATGAGTTCGTGAGTGGTCTAGACCATCGTCTCCCAATCAACTTAGGTTGCTAGACCGTTGTCTTCGTATGATATAATTATTTATCTATTTTATACAGAACTCCATTACATATTAAAGATGTGACATTCATTTCTGTACCATGAGTCATCATATGTGTGATACTTGATCCCAGCACACATTTGATTTCACGCCCAGGTTTGGACCCCTCAAATCTGGGTGTGACACGAGGTGCGAGTGATGGTGTGCCACGACGAGGTGAGCGGGCCACCTGGAGGTTCCACTCCAGCAAGAAATTCAACTAAGGAAACATGAAAACAAAGGCAGGAAGGGGTTGGATGCTTCCTCATCGTGGGGTGAAGCTCAAAGCTCGTTCCACGTTGATGGGGTGTGACCTGGGTCTCGACATGTCGACAACGAGCTTCGGCAAAACCTGACAAGGTGATGACATTGGTGAGATAGGGGACTATGGCAAAAGCAAGGAAAACCATGGTGCATCCAGGTTACGCCACGCCCAAGTGAAGCTTACCGTGGTCAGAGGGACGACGAGGGCGCAATGATGACCACAGAACGATGGCTTGACATAGGTGTTGTATGTCGTGCGAGAATAGGGAAACGACTGAGCGCCTGTGCGAAATGGACGGGGTGCGCGCGGATGATCGAAGACCGTGCGATGTGGGGAGCAGGAGTGGTGGTCGCCGCCATGTCCAGTTTGAGTGCGGGGGCACGGGCGGGGGAGACGGGTGGGGAGATAAAGGAGTTGGCATGTGGGTCCTAACTGCTAGTGTGCGGACAAGGCGCGGGAAATGGCCACACCGACAAGGGGCCCAAGTGATCAGTGAGAGAGAGAGAGAGACATAGCGCGTGTGAAGTGTGATGACATCAACAAGTGGGGCTTGAACAACAGTGAGAGGGGGCGATGCGCGGGTGTGGGCCGGAAGCCAGTTGAGTTGAAACCAAAGTTTAAATTACATCAACTCATGTTGCATGACATCATGAATATATATTGTGGTTTTCATCTTTTGATGTTATTAGCTGCTGCAAAGGTAGGAACGCTTACTATATCCTTGTTCAAACATTTTTTCTATATTTTATTAAAAATATATTCTAGATTTTAAGCAACACTCTTAGTTACTAAAATGCTATAAACAATCAATGTAGCCTATACCATGTCACTTAAGATGTTAGAATTTATTAGCTACATCAAATAATCCTATGTGCGGTCATATTATTTTATAAACATGTAGTGCTTCAATAAGTATAAATGTGTCATAATGTTTTGAAAGGGAAATAGGGTCAAACCTTTTCCTAATTGATTTTGGTGGTTGAATTGCACAACACAAATAATTGGACTAACTAGTTTGTTCAAGGTTATATATTCTACAGGTGCCAAAGGTTCAACACAAACCAATCAAAAGAACAAGTTAGGTCTCAAGAGAAAGGAGCAAGAAGGAACCGAAGGCTGCCCTGGTCTGGCGCACCGGACTGTCCGGTGCACCACCGGACAGTGTCCGGTGCACCAGGGTGCTTCAGCTCGAACTCTTCACCTTCGGGTTTCCCAGGCGCAGCTCCGCTATAATTCACCGGACAGTATCTGGTGCACACCGGACTGTCCGGTGTACCAGCGGAGCAACGGCTATCTGCACGCAACGGTCGACTCTGCAAAGTGAACAGTGGAATTCAGATGTCAGAGCAGACGGTCAGAGGGGCACCGGACTGTCCGGTGTCGCACCGGACTGTCCGGTGCCGCATGAGGCAAAGCCTCCAATGGTCGACCGGCTCCGAGCCCTAACGGGAAGATGACGTGGCGACGCACCGGACACTGTCCGGTGGCGCACCGGACTGTCCGGTGTGCCCTTCGCCAGCAGACTTCATCAACGACTAGTTTTTGGATGGTGGCTATAAATACCACCCCAACCGGCCACTTCAAGGTGTGGGAGCCCAAGCAACATTCCAAGTCATCTAGTTGACATACTCAAGCCCTCCCAACCACATATATTCATTGATCCATCCTATAAACAAGATTTAGACCACTACAACCAACACAAGTGCCACAAAAGAGAGAGCAAGCAAAATAGAGCTACTCATTTGAGTTTAGCGCCTTGTGAGATTCTTTGAGAGATAGTGTGTGCTACATCTTTGTGTTCATTTGAGCGTGGAGTTTTGACTCCCATTGAACTTTGAAAGTCGCCTAGAGGGGGGGGGGGTGAATAGGGCGAAACTGAAATTCCCAAAAATAATCACAACTACAAGTCGGGTTAGCGTTAGAAATATAATAGAGTGCACGAGAGAGGATGCAAAACAAATCGCAAGCGAATAATGAAGTGACACACGCGGATTTGTTTTACTGAGGTTCGATTCTCTCAAACCTACTCCCCGTTGAGAAGGCCACAAAGGCCGGGTCTGTTTCAACCCTTACCTTCTCTCAAACGGTCACTCGGACCGAGTGAGCTTTCTCTTCTCAATCACTTGGAACACAAAGTTCCTACAAGGACCACCACAAGATTGGTGTCTCTTGCCTCAATTACAAGTGAGTTTTGATCGCAAGAAAGAATCAAGAAAGAAGAAAGCAATCCAAGCGCAAGAGCTCGAAAGAACACAAGCAAATCTCTCTCTCTAATCACTAGGGCGTTGTGTGGAATTTGGAGAGGATTTGATCTCTTTGGTGTGTCTAGAATTGAATGCTAGAGCTCTTGTAAGTAGTTGAGAAGTGGAAAACTTGGATGCAATGAATGGTGGGTGGTTGGGGGTATTTATAGCCCCAACCACCAAACTAGCCGTTTGGTGAGGCTGTCTGTTCGATGGCGCACCGGACAGTCCGGTGCACACCGTACATGTCCGGTGCGACAGCCACGTCACCAAAAGCCGTTGGGTTCGACCGTTGGAGCTCTGTCTCCTGGGCCCGCTTGGATGTCCGGTGGCGCACCGGACATGCATTGTAGATTGTCCGGTGCGCCAGCATGGGCGTGCCTGACCTCTGCGCGCGCTGCGCGCGCATTTAATGCGTCGCAGGTAGCCGTTGGCGCCGAAATAGCCGTTGCCCCGCTGTTACACCGGACAGTCCGGTGAATTATAGCGGAGCAGCTACAATGAAATCCCGAGGCTGGCGAGTTCCGGAGGCCGCTCTTCCTTGGAGCACCGGACTGTCCGGTGTACACCGGACTGTCCGGTGAATTATAGCGGAGTCGCCTCTGGAATTTCCCGAAGGTGGCGAGTTCGAAGTCCACCTTCCCTGGTGCACTGGACAGTCCGGTGCACCAGACCAGGGTGCCTTCGGATGGCCCTTGCTCCTTTGTTTGAACCCAATACTTGGTCTCTTTATTGGCTAAGTGTGAACCTTTGGCACCTGTATAACTTATACACTAGAGCAAACTAGTTAGTCCAAATATTTGTGTTGGGCAATTCAACCACCAAAATTAATTAGGGACTAGGTGTAAGCCTAATTCCCTTTCAATCTCCCCCTTTTTGGTGATTGATGCCAACACAAACCAAAGCAAATATAAAAGCGCATAATTGAACTAGTTTGCATGATGTAAGTGCAAAGGTTGCTTGGAATTGAGCCAATATAAATACTTACATGATGTGCATGGATTGTTTCTTTGTTTTTAACATATTGGACCATATTTGCACCACATGTTTTGTCTTTGCAAATCTTTTTGTAAGATAGTCAAAGGTAAATGAATAAGATTTTTGCAAAGCATTTTCAAGATTTGAAATTTTCTCCCCTTATTCCGAATGCTTTTTGTTTGACTAAACAAAACTCCCCTCAAATAAATTCTCCTCTTAGTGTTCAAGAGGGTTTTATGATATCAAGTTTTGAAAATACTACTTGCTCCCCCTTTAGAACACAAAGAGATACTAATTTGAAATTTTCCAATTGAAAAACATTAAATTTTAAAATTAGGGCGGTGGTGCGGTCCTTTTGCTTTGGGCTCATACTTTCTCCCCCTTTGGCATGAATCGCCAAAAACGGAATCATTAGAGCCCTTAGAAGTACTTTCTCCCCCTTTGGTCATAAATAAATGAGTGAAGATTATACCAAAGACGGAGAGTGAAGTGGAGCGACGGCGAAGGATAAGTAGTAGAGTGGAGTGGAAGCCTTTGTCTTCGCCGAAGACTCCAATTCCCTTTCAATATACCTATGACTTGGTTTGAAATACACTTGAAAACACATTAGTCATAGCATATAGAAAAGAGATATGATCAAAGGTATACTTATGAGCTATGTGTGCAAGTTTAGCAAAAGAAATTCCTAGAATCAAGAATATTGAGCTCATGCCTAAGTTTGGTAAAAGTTTGTTCATCAAGAGGCTTGGTAAAGATATCGGCTAATTGATCCTTAGTGTTAATGTATGAAATCTCGATATCCCCCTTTTGTTGGTGATCCCGAAGAAAATGATACCGAATGGCTATGTGTTTAGTGCGGCTATGCTCAACGGGATTATCTGCCATGCGGATTGCACTCTCATTATCACATAGAAGAGGAACTTTGGTTAATTTGTAACCATAGTCCCGCAGGGTTTGCCTCATCCAAAGCAATTGCGCGCAACAATGGCCTGCGGCAATGTACTCGGCTTCGGCGGTAGAAAGAGCAACCGAATTTTGCTTCTTTGAAGCCCAAGACACCAAGGATCTTCCCAAGAACTGGCAAGTCCCCGATGTGCTATTCCTATTAATCTTACACCCCGCCCAATCGGCATCCGAATAACCAATCAAATCAAATGTGGATCCTCGAGGGTACCAAAGCCCAAACTTAGGAGTATAAGCCAAATATCTCAAGATTCGTTTTACGGCCGTAAGGTGTGATTCCTTAGGGTCGGCTTGGAATCTTGCACACATGCAAACGGAAAGCATAATGTCCGGTCGAGATGCACATAAATAAAGCAATGAACCAATCATCGACCGGTATACCTTTTGATCCACGGACTTACCTCCCGTGTCGAGGTCGAGATGTCCATTTGTTCCCATGGGTGTCTTGATGGGCTTGACATCCTTCATTCCAAACTTGCTTAGAATGTCTTGAGTATACTTCGATTGGCTAATGAAGGTGCCCTCTTGGAGTTGCTTGACTTGGAATCCTAGAAAATACTTCAACTCCCCCATCATAGACATCTCGAATTTCTTTGTCATGATCCTACTAAATTCTTCACATGTAGATTCGTTAGTAGACCCAAATATAATATCATCAACATAAATTTGGCATACAAACAAATCATTGTCTAGAGTTTTAGTGAATAAAGTAGGATCGGCCTTGCCGACTTTGAAGCCATTAGTAATAAGGAAATCTCTAAGGCATTCATACCATGCTCTTGGGGCTTGCTTGAGCCCATAAAGCGCCTTAGAGAGCCTATAGACATGGTTAGGGTACTCACTATCTTCAAAGCCGGGAGGTTGCTCAACATAGACCTCCTCCTTGATCGGTCCGTTGAGGAAGGCACTCTTCACGTCCATTTGGTAAAGCTTGAAGCCATGGTAAGTAGCATAGGCCAATAATATACGAATTGACTCAAGCCTAGCTACGGGTGCATAGGTTTCACCAAAATCCAAACCTTCGACTTGTGAATACCCCTTGGCCACGAGTCGAGCTTTGTTCCTTGTCACCACACCATGCTCGTCCTGCTTGTTGCGGAAGACCCACTTGGTTCCTACAACATTCTGGTTAGGACGTGGAACTAAATGCCATACCTCGTTCCTAGTGAAATTGTTGAGCTCCTCTTGCATCGCCATCACCCAATCCGAATCTTGGAGTGCTTCCTCTACCCTGTGTGGCTCAATAGAGGAAACAAAAGAGTAATGCTCACAAAAATGTGCAACCCGAGATCGAGTGGTTACCCCCTTATGAATGTCGCCGAGGATGGTGTCGACGGGGTGATCTCGTTGGATTGCTTGGTGGACTCTTGGGTGTGGCGGCCTTGGTTGTTCATCCTCCTTGTCCTCAACATTTGTATCTCCCCCTTGATTATTGCCATCATCTTGAGGTGGATCATCTCTTTGATCTTCTTCTTCATCAACTTGAGCCTCGTCCTCATTTTGAGTTGGTGGAGATGCTTGCGTGGAGGAGGATGGTTGATCTTGTGCATGTGGAGGCTCTTCGGATTCCTTAGGACACACATCCCCAATGGACATGTTCCTTAGCGCGATGCACGGAGCCTGTTCTTCACCTATCTCATCAAGATCAACTTGCTCTACTTGAGAGCCGTTAGTCTCATCAAACACAACGTCACAAGAAACTTCTACTAGTCCTGAGGACTTGTTAAAGACTCTATATGCCCTTGTGTTTGAGTCATATCCTAGCAAAAAGCCTTCTACAGTTTTAGGAGCAAATTTAGATTTTCTACCTCTTTTGACAAGAATAAAACATTTGCTACCAAAAACTCTAAAATATGAAATATTTGGCTTTTCACCGGTGAGGAGTTCGTATGATGTCTTCTTGAGGATTCGGTGTAGATATAACCGGTTGATGGCGTAGCAGGCGGTGTTGACTGCTTCGGCCCAAAACCGATCCGGTGTCTTGTACTCATCAAGCATGGTTCTTGCCATGTCCAATAGAGTTCGATTCTTCCTCTCCACTACACCATTTTGTTGTGGGGTGTAGGGGGAAGAGAACTCATGCTTGATGCCCTCCTCCTCAAGAAAGCCTTCTATTTGTGAGTTCTTGAACTCCGTCCCGTTGTCGCTTCTAATTTTCTTGATCCTTAAGGCGAACTCATTTTGAGCCCGTCTCAAGAATCCCTTTAAGGTCTCTTGGGTATGGGATTTTTCCTACAAAAAGAACACCCAAGTGAAGCGAGAATAATCATCCACAATAACTAGACAGTACTTACTCCCGCCGATGCTTATGTAAGCGATCGGGCCGAATAGGTCCATGTGTAGGAGCTCCAGTGGCCTGTCACTAGTCATGATGTTCTTGTGTGGATGATGAGTGCCAACTTGCTTCCCGGCTTGGCATGCGCTACAAATCCTGTCTTTCTCAAAATGAACATTTGTTAGTCCTAAAATGTGTTCTCCCTTTAGAAGCTTATGAAGATTCTTCATTCCAACATGGGCTAGTCGGCGGTGCCAGAGCCAACCCAAGTTAGTCTTAGCAATCAAGCAAGTGTCGAGTTCAGCTCTATCAAAATCTACCAGATATAGCTGACCCTCCAACGCTCCCTTGAATGCTATTGAATCATCACTTCTTCTAAAGACAGTGACACCTACATCAGTAAATAAACAGTTGTAGCCCATTTGACATAATTGAGATACGGAAAGCAAATTGTAATCTAAGGAATCTACAAGAAAAACATTGGAAATAGTATGGTCAGGTGATATAGCAATTTTACCCAATCCTTTGACCAAACCTTGATTTCCATCCCCGAATGTGATAGCTCGTTGGGGATCTTGGTTTCTCTCATATGAGGAGAACATCTTCTTCTCCCCTGTCATGTGGTTTGTGCACCCGCTGTCGAGTATCCAACTTGAGCCCCCGGATGCATAAACCTTCAAAACAATTTTAGTTCTTGATTTTAGGTACCCAAACGGTCTTGGGTCCTTTGGCATTAGAAACAAGAACTTTGGGTACCCAAACACAAGTCTTGGAGCCCTTGTGTTTGCCCCCAACAAACTTGGCAACTACCTTGCCGGATTTGTTAGTAAGCACATATGATGCATCAAAAGTTTTGAATGAAATGTCATGCTCATTTGATGCATTAGGAGTTTTCTTCTTAGGCAACTTGGCACGGGTTGGTTGCCTAGAGCTAGATGTCTCACCCTTATACATAAAAGCATGGTTAGGGCCAGAGTGAGACTTCCTAGAATTAACTCTCCTAATTTTGTTCTCAGGATAGCCGGCAGGGTACAAAATGTAACCCTCGTTATCCTGAGGCATGGGAGCCTTGCCCTTAACAAAGTTAGACAAGTTCTTAGGAGGGGCATTAAGTTTGACATTGTCTCCCCTTTGGAAGCCAATGCCATCCTTGATGCCAGGGCGTCTCCCATTATAGAGCATACTTCTAGCAAATTTAAACTTTTCATTTTCTAAGTTATGCTCGGCAATTTTAGCATCTAATATTGCTATATGATCATTTTGTTGTTTAATTAAAGCCATGTGATCATGAATAGCATTGATATCAACATCTCTACATCTAGTACAAATAGAAGTGTGCTCAACGGTAGATGTAGAGGGTTTGCAAGATTTTAGTTCTACAACCTTAGCATGCAGCATATCATTCTTAGTTCTAAGGTCGGAAATAGTAGTATTGCAAACATCAAAATCTTTAGCCTTAGCAATCAAATTTTCATTTTCTACTCTAAGGCTAGCAAGAGAATCATTCAATTCCTTAATCTTAGCAAGCAAATCATTATCATTTCTAAGATTGGGAATTGAGACATCACATACATGAGAATCAACCTTAGCAATTAATCTAGCATTTTCATTTCTAAGGTTGTCAATGGTCTCATGGCAAGTGCTTAGCTCACTAGACAATTTTTCACATTTTTCAACTTGTAGAGCATAAGCATTTTTAACCTTAACATGCTTTTTATTTTCCTTGATTAGGAAGTCCTCTTGGGAGTCCAAGAGATCATCCTTCTCATGGATGGCACTAATTAATTCATTTAATTTTTCTTTTTGTTGCATGTTTAGGTCGGCAAAAAGGGTACGCAAATTATTTTCCTCATCACTAGCATTATCATCACTAGAGGATTCATATTTAGTGGAGGATTTGGATTTAACCTTCTTCCTTTTGCCGTCCTTTGCCATGAGGCACTTGTGGCCGACGTTGGGGAAGAGGAGTCCCTTGGTGACGGCGATGTTGGCGGCGTCCTCGTCGTCGGAGGAGGAGTCGGTGGAGCTCTCGTCGGAGTTCCACTCGCGGCACACGTGGGCATCGCCGCCCCTCTTCTTGTGGTACCTCTTCTTTTCTCTCCTCTTGCCCTTCTTGTCGTTATCCCTGTCACTGTCACTTGATAATGGACATTTAGCAATAAAGTGACCGAGCTTACCACACTTGTAGCAAACCTTCTTGGAACGGGATTTGTAATCCTTTCCCTTCCGTTGCTTGAGGATTTGGCGAAAGCTTTTGATGATTAAAGCCATTTCCTCATTGTCGAGCTTGGAGGCGTCAATTGGTTGTCTACTCGGTGTAGACTCCTCCTTCTTCTCCTCCGTCGCCTTAAATGCCACCGGTTGTGCTTCGGACGTGGAGGGCTCCTCAAGCTCGTTGATCTTCTTTGAGCCTTTAATCATGCATTCAAAGCTCACAAAATTCCCGATAACTTCCTCGGGGGTCATTAGTGTGTATCTAGGATTACCACGAATTAATTGAACTTGAGTGGGGTTAAGGAAAATGAGAGATCTTAGAATAACCTTAACCACCTCGTGGTCGTCCCACTTTTTGCTCCCGAGGTTGCGCACTTGGTTCACCAAGGTTTTGAGCCGGTTGTACATTTCTTGTGGCTCCTCCCCTTGGCGAAGACGAAAACGACCGAGCTCCCCCTCGATCGTTTCCCGCTTGGTGATCTTGGTGAGTTCATCACCCTCGTGCGCGGTCTTGAGAAGGTCCCAAATCTCCTTTGCATTCTTCAACCCTTGCACTTTGTTGTATTCCTCCTTACTTAGAGAAGCGAGGAGTATGGTTGTGGCTTGGGAGTTGAAGTGCTCGATTTGGGCCACTTCATCCGTATCATAGTCTTCATCCCCTACGGATGGCACCTATGCTCCAAACTCAACAACATTCCATATACTTTTGTGGAGTGAGGTTAGATGAAATTTCATTAAATCACTCCACCTAGCATAATCTTCGCCATCAAAGGTTGGCGGTTTGCCTAATGGAACGGAAAGTAATGGAGTAGGTCTAGATGTACGAGGATAGTGTAAGGGGATCTTACTAAACTTCTTGCGCTCTTGGCGCTTAGAAGTTACGGACGGCGCATCGGAGTCGGAGGTCGATGTTGATGAAGTGTCAGTCTCGTAGTAGACCACTTTCCTCATCCTCTTGTGCTTGTCGCCTTTCCGATGCGACTTGTGTGAAGAAGATTTTTCCTTCTTCTCTTTGTGGTGAGAAGAAGAGGATCTTTTCTCCTTCCGTTTGGAGGAGTCCTTCTTCTTCTCCTTCCACTTGGTGCGGGACTCTTCGGATGAAGTGCTCCCTTGGCTCGTAGTGGGCTTGTCGCCGGTCTCCATCTCCCTCTTGGTGTGATCCCCCGACATCTCTTCGAGCGGTTAGGCTCTAATGAAGCACCGAGCTCTGATACCAATTGAAAGTCGCCTAGAGGGGGGGTGAATAGGGCGAAACTGAAATTCCCAAAAATAATCACAACTACAAGCCGGGTTAGCGTTAGAAATATAATAGAGTGCGCGAGAGAGGGTGCAAAACAAATCGCAAGCGAATAATGAAGTGACACACGCGGATTTGTTTTACCGAGGTTCGGTTCTCTCAAACCTACTCCCCGTTGAGGAGGCCACAAAGGCCGGGTCTCTTTCAACCCTTACCCTCTCTCAAACGGTCACTCGGACCGAGTGAGCTTTCTCTTCTCAATCACTTGGAACACAAAGTTCCTACAAGGACCACCACAAGATTGGTGTCTCTTGCCTCAATTACAAGTGAGTTTTGATCGCAAGAAAGAATCAAGAAAGAAGAAAGCAATCCAAGCGCAAGAGCTCGAAAGAACACAAGCAAATCTCTCTCTCTAATCACTAGGGCGTTGTGTGGAATTTGGAGAGGATTTGATCTCTTTGGTGTGTCTAGAATTGAATGCTAGAGCTCTTGTAAGTAGTTGAGAAGTGGAAAACTTGGATGCAATGAATGGTGGGTGGTTGGGGGTATTTATAGCCCCAACCACCAAACTAGCTGTTTGGTGAGGCTGTCTGTTCGATGGCGCACCGGACAGTCCGGTGCACACCGGACATGTCCGGTGCGACAGCCACGTCACCAAAAGCCGTTGGGTTCGACCGTTGGAGCTCTGTCTTCTGGGCCCGCCTGGATGTCCGGTGGCGCACCGGACATGCACTGTAGATTGTCCGGTGCGCCAGCATGGGCGTGCCTGACCTCTGCGCGCGCTGCGCGCGCATTTAATGCATCGCAGGTAGCCGTTGGCGCCGAAATAGCCGTTGCCCCGCTGTTACACCGGACAGTCCGGTGTACACCGGACAGTCCGGTGAATTATAGCGGAGCAGCTACAATGAAATCCCGAGGCTGGCGAGTTCCGGAGGCCGCTCTTCCTTGGAGCACCGGACTGTCCGGTGTACACCGGACTGTCCGGTGAATTATAGCGGAGTCGCCTCTGGAATTTCCCGAAGGTGACGAGTTCGAAGTCCACCTTCCCTGGTGCACCGGACACTGTCCGGTGGTGCACCGGACAGTCCGGTGCACCAGACCAGGGTGCCTTCGGATGGCCCTTGCTCCTTTGTTTGAACCCAATACTTGGTCTCTTTATTGGCTAAGTGTGAACCTTTGGCACCTCTATAACTTATACACTAGAGCAAACTAGTTAGTCCAAATATTTGTGTTGGGCAATTCAACCACCAAAATTAATTAGGGACTAGGTGTAAGCCTAATTCCCTTTCAAACTTCCTCCAAAGTTTTGGAGGCTTGTAAAAGCTAGCAAGAGACACCAAAGAGTGTAGTGGTCCTTGTGGGATCGAGAGTGATCCTTGAGAAGAAGAAGAGCTCGCTGATCCTTGGGTGATCGGTGGAGAGAGGGAAAGGGTTGAAAAAGACTCGTCCTTAAGTGGACTCCTCAACGGGGACTAGGCCTTCGAGGGCCAAACCTCGGTAAAACAAATCACTCGTGTCTTGTGTGCTTATTCTTGTGATTTGTTTGTTCTTTCCATTTCCAAGTCTTTCTTGCATTACTCTTTGCTAAGTCTATTTGGTGTTGCTTTAAGTTAAATTTTTATTTAGTGAAGCAACACATTGCAAGAGAGAACTTGTGTTATTGCTCTTCTTGCCTAAGCCTTCTTGCTTTATTCTTATAGACTTATTAGTAGTATTGATTTATCAATTCCGCATTATTTGAAAGCAATACTCTTTACAAGCAAGAACTTAGTTTTTATACTCCGATAATTATATATCTTGTTCTAACCACTAATCAAGGGATCTAGTTGGGGGATAAAGTTTTAATTTTCAGGATTCGCCTATCCACCCCCTCTAGGCGACTTTCATGTTTCTACAAAATGCAGTAAATAATACAACATAACAACTTATAAGTTTATCTCCAAGGAGTATTAATATAATTTATGGTGAATTATGGTAAGGGATTTTTTTGTAAATAATAAATAGCCCCTATGTTTTAAAGTGTAAGTTGTTCTGACTTTTAAGTACACAACTTTTGTTATGAATTTAATATATGTTGTATCTAAATACATAGTTATATATATATATAATTTATAGTCTAGAAGCAGATAATATTAACATAAATATTTGGTATAATACATGCAGGTTTACTTGGGCTTCATGGTGGAACCTAGCATTTGTTTAATTTTAATTTAGCTATGGTAGGAGTGTGAAATTTGAAAAGTATATGGCCTACTTTATGATTATCGAAGTACATTTACAATAACATAGATAGATAATTTAGATATAATTTTAAAAGAGGTTAACTTATATTGAGCTTTATAACGGCATATGTTTATAATTTAAAAGTAACTTTGTGGTTAATTTGAAATATCATTTATAATGATGCAACTGAGTAGTTTAGATGCAAATTGGATTGCTTTAAATTATTTTATAATACAGATGTATGCAAACTTGTGGGGTTACATTATGTGTTTTCATGACGGAAAAGATTCAGTGGTTATAATTGATGATGATGATTAGACCTATCAAATAAAGGTCTGGTCTTGGTCGTGGTCACTCTCACATATGCTACAGTGCTGCTGTGTTTGGGGTGGGTCAGAGGTTCAAGAATTTCCTCGACCCGCGTGAGAAGGTTTTTTCTTAATATAATGTCATGGGAAGGTCTTATCGAGTTTTTTTTAGTTTTTCAAAAGATTAGGATTTATCCTTTTTCCAAACTTGTATTAGTCTTGATAACCGTTTGGACCTTTGTATGGGGTCTTCACAAAAATATTATTTTCACAGTCAATTTTATGGGTAGTTATCAATAACAGAGTTAAGGTCACACTAGAATTTGGCATTTAAAATTACCTCTCAAAATAAAATAAAATATTTATGGGGTACTTTAAAAGATTGGTCGTTCTTGTCAAGGATAATCTAGCTAGAAGAAATTGGAATAGTAGTCAATTGTGTTTGTTTTGCAGTAAGTTAGTTAGTATCTAACACGTTTTCTTTTGAGTGTCATTATGGCAAAGCCTTGTAGTGTGCTGTACACTTTGTATTAAGTATCAGACCTTCAAAAAAATCATCTGTTAATTCCTCGTGTAAGCAAGAGGCTAAAACCTTAGAATAGGAGCTGCAGTAGTTTGTTAGGCAATTTGGTCTAGCAGGAATAATTTTATATCCAATAATAGTCATACAAAATTTTTAGGTGCTCTTCATGGTACACTAGCTTCGTTTCTAATCTCTATTACAGTGGATCGGTGACCATAAAAACTGGTTGAGTTTAGCATGCTAATTTTTAGAAACCAGAGCACTGAAGTTTTCTCTTATCATGGATAGCCTGTAAGATTTCATATTGGACAATAATACTGAACACTTCTTTCTTTAGTTTCTACTTGAGTTGTTTTCTGTTGGATTGGACCGGCGCCTCTTTATCGAAGACGTCTGAGGCCAGAACTCTTGTGCTATAAAAAAATAGTAATCTGATATCAGACGATTTTAAGTAGCATTTCCTTTTGACCAATCGTTTTGAGCATGTCAATAACTAGAGACTCGTGTCTCAGTTAATTAATTTCTAGAGACGTGTGTGCGTCTTTCTTTGTCACGCTTTTCTCTATCTCTCTAAAGAAAAGTCGAAGTAGAGATCGACATTGTGGGGTGGGTTTTCTTTTACACAAACAATCATACTTGAGTTTGTCCTAAATCAACCACTATTAACTTTGACAGATTATATCAGATCTTTCATAATTTGATTTAGTACAAACCTAAAACGTCTAATTCATGTGGATGGAGGGAGTAATTTGCATCTCTTGAGATTTAAAAAAGTTGTTCCTTCCAATGGCATGGCTTCCCCTGGTAGGGTCAGAAAAAAAAAGCTAGAGACTCGTGAATCGGCTCGACCTCAGTGCGGTTCAGCTCCGAGCAGCTCACGAGTTTCGAGTGAGCTAAGCTGAGCTAGGTTTTCGAACTCGTTGGTCTAGCGAGCCGATCCGAGTCGGCTTGAGAGTTACGTCAAACTAATCAACATATAGAATAATAATATATATTCGATAATTTTATATATATCTGATTCGTTCCTTAACCCTTGATGATAGATATATGATAATTTATATTATTTATATTTGTTGAATGATATTATATCTTCTATATTTATATATTAAGTAACTATATAATACAATATTATTTACCAGGATGCATCTCACGAGCCTAGTCAAGCCAAATATGTTCCTACAGCTTACTGAGTGGACGAGTCTAGAGTTGCGCTCGGTCATTGAGCGAGCCGTACTTTCCAGCCCTACCCCGCAGGTGTAGATATATGATCGAGCAGCAACCCCCGGGGCGGAAGGGATCAGGCATTTAGTGCGGGAACTAGCAGATAAAAAGATAGAGATTCCCATCGCAGGCATAACGCATCACACTCGTGCACACTCTGACTCTGCACTGGCGCGAAGAATCCACATGCCACTGGGCCTAAGCTGGGGCACGGCATATACCCACCCAGCCTATGAACCCAACCGCCTGCTTGCTTGCATCGCAGTCCCACCCTCTCTCTCTCCCCTTCTTTGACTTCACCGATTCCATCGTCACCACTCGCCATGGCCACCGATGGCGGCCGCGAATATCCACCCCGGCCCCTCCGCAGTCGTCCCCGACTCCACTCCTTCCTTCCCACGCCTTTGGCCCGCGGCCCGGCCTCCTCTCTTTCCGTGCCGGATTCCGCGAGCGTTTCCGTGTGTTCGATCGATTCCGTCCATCGCGACGCGAGTCAGCAACAAGTGTCGCACCGCACGAGAGCGAGCCCCAGGACCAGGATCCTGGCAGTTTCTTCGATCCAGGCTTTCCCGGCCGTGAGAGGGTGTCTCGTTGTCGCCTCGTGCGTGCGTTGCCTTTTGGAGATGTGGGCATGCACGTACTACGTTGGAGTGTCCGCGACGAAACGAACTGCGGGCTACCACGTACGCATGCGAATATTTGCCCGGCCGGCGGCGAGCGACCACGACGACGAGCGCACGCACGCACGGCACCTGTAGCCCTGGCATAGGCCGGAGCATGGCTCCGTCGGTCTTGCATGCGCGTCGTGTCGATCGACCAGCGTACGTGTGCATGCGTTTGGACCGTGGAGGGGTGGAGCTGGAGTGGAGCGATCTGGTGGGGGCGGAGACTGGAGATCGACCGCCGCTTGCCTGCATGCGGCTGTGCCGAACTCCATATGGGGCTGGGGTTTGTTGGGATGGTCCAAAAGCCGCAGCAAGCTAGTAGATCGGATCGCAACATTTCAACGCCGGGATCTTTGAATGCGAGAGGGCAGGAAGAAGAACCTTTGCCAACTGGATCGCGCGCGCCTGTTCCGAGGAGTTGGCCAACCTGATCTGCTCACCTGTTGCCTCTGCGTTGCATTGGCCACCTAGTACTAGTAGCCAAGCTAGCGGCACGAGTCGATCGCGGCACGCAAGCCGTGCGTGGCATTCCGATTCGTATCGTACGTCGTCCACACATCTGTCGCGCCGCCATAGGCTCCAGACCGAGGCATGCATGTTGCAATCAGGCGCTTGCTTTGGTGTACACTGTACACAGACACAGACAGGGTCCTGGCACATCAACACACGTCTCGTGTGCCGTCATCATGCAATTAAGCGATGCATGTCATCCTCCCCTGACTGGATAATCCATCTATCCATCTATCTGTTTATCTGTCTATCCTCAGAAGGAGCATGACAGACGGACACATTGACACTGTCCGAGTGCCTGATCCGGCCGGCAGTGGGGACTACCGTACCGCCGGAGGCTAGATATTATCTGAACATGAGAACATGCACGGCGCACGTACGCACACATCGCGGCGCGGCCCGGCCCGGCCCGGCGATCATCCTTATCTCGATATCCTTTTGCCAAGATTCCGCCCCCGAGATCGAGCAAGATCTGTCCAGGTCCGTCGATACCACTGGCACCGTACCGTCTCGCGCGGCGGCCGGCGGGGCGCTGGGGTGGCCGTGGTCGTGGTCCCTCCTCCGTTGGATGGAATCGGCGTGAAACCGGCAGCTAGCCTCCGCCGTCCCGTCCACACGATCCGATTCGCTCTCGCGATTTTTCCATACCTGCAGGCTGCAGCGCAGGAGGCGATCCGGAACGCGAGGCCAATGCTTGCGCTCACGGCTCACGGCACGTACGTGCTAGTCACCCAATAATCGCTGCGTATATCTTTCGGATTCGGAGCCTACACGTGCACCCCCGCGCGGCAGCTCGCATCGGCCGGTAGGCCCGCGCCGACGTGTCGCGGATGCCGCGCGGTCCTGCCCTGCCGCCCGCCGCCCTCCGTTCCCTTTCTATCCTGTTCGCCGCCGACGGCGACGCGCGGGGGCGCGGTGACGGGAACGACAGCGACCGATGCTGCCGGCTGCCGGCCGCGCGCGGCCGGGGCTGGCTGATCGCGCACCGGAAAACCGTCTATGTCCGGGCCATGGCGCAGCGGGGCGGGGCGGGGGGTTAAAGCAGAGGTTGATGGAAAAGCAGCCGGATGCGGGGAATCATTTGCGGGCGGGCCGGGTGGAACGACGATCCAAGCGAGCCGCCCGCGCCCCCCGTCGACACGCCGGGCAGCAGGTGGGTACGGCATGGACGGGATAAGCAGGGAAGAGAATTCGGCGCCAAGCATGTTAAGTGAATGAAGGCGGGGAGCTTTTTGGGAGCCGTCTAATCCACGGCCTGGGACCGGAGGATGGATAACCAATGGACTCGATCGTCAGGTTCCGGCTGGCCCAGGAATATAGCAGGATGTTGTTCGCTCAGTTCGGGCTAGCCAGGAAGGCAGCAAGCTGCGCTGCGCAGCGCATAGATTTGTCGGGGGCAATGGACCATTGGAGTGCTGTCGGGAGAAGGGTGGTTTGCAGGAATTGCCACATTCGTGGTTGTTTTTTTGCCACTACCACCACCATATCGAGTCGCCTGAGAGTTTCTGAGGCCAGCATTCAATGTTCCTTGTAATCTAAAATCCCAATTTACCGGTCATTTTATTTTTTTATAGAATCAAAACATCTTAAATTTAAATAAATTATTCAAAAAAGATAGATCTATTATGATATTAAACATGTATACTGTAAATAAAGAATCTAATTATACATGGACGATATCATAAATAAAGCATATACCATTTCTAAATTTCCAGATTGACCAAAGAATAGCTCCAGCACCAATGATTAATAAGTTCCTAAGATTCTTATTCAAACCCACTAGCCATCTGCCAAAGAGGTCATCCAAATTTGAGAGATTCTGATAATTGCCATCAGCAAGAAACATGTTTGTAAAATTGTCATCAGACTCACATTTCATAGACTCAGCTGGATCCACAATTCATAGATACATGGTAATTATAACAAGAAGACAATATTGTGAGTGGCAAAAATCCAATTATCTCTCCAAATTTCTAGGGATCGTTTCGAGGTTAAAGACAACATGGACTATTCTTCAAATGTACTTCGCAACTGAACATTCAAAAAACAAGTGATTTGTGGATTCAAAAACAACAATCACACCCACCTCTCCAATATTTCTTTTTCAAATTGCTCTTGGATAGGATTTTATCTTTGGCAATCAACCAAAGAAATTTTTAAATTTTTTAGGGGGGTTTGATCTTCCATAGAAATCTGAACGGGACCTTAACCAAGTCACATCTAATTTTTGAATGCATATACTTAACCGAAAACCCCGTTTTGTGTCACACCCGGGTTTCAGGGGTCCAAAGCCCGGGCGCGAACATAATCACCAGGTGTGCTGGCACCAAGTCTCACACATATGATGAATCATGGCACAGGATCGAATGTCACATCTTTACTATATAATAAGATTTCTATACAAAATAAATAAATAATTATATTATAAGGAGACAACGGTCCAGCAACCCAAAGTTGACTGGGAGACGACGGCCTAGACCTCTCACGAACACATCGCAGCATCCTCCATGCGCCTCATCCTGGGGTACCTGTTCTTGACCTGTGGGGGGTGAGACAGCAAGAGTGAGCTCACATACGTTCATCGCTCAACAAGTTGTGGGGAATAACGTGCATGAACTCGCCAAAGGCGGGAGCTCACGTGAAGTGTAAGGCTTACCAAAGAGGATGGTTAGAGCTGAGCATTGCTTTTAAAGTTGGTCAAAATTTTATTAGCAGTTACTAAGTGTAAGTAAATACCAACCCAATTAAGTAGTAGAACAAAAGTAACAACCTCATCTGTGATGCAATGCATATGACAAATTGAGTTTAAGTTCCATAATTTAATCATGTGAGGGTCCGAGCTGCTCATGACCGTGAGCACGGCTAGTATACCAGTTTTACACTCTGCAGAGGTTGCACATCTTTACCCACAAGTCATGTTACCCATCTGCCAAGGGATCGCGACTCCCCAAACACCTCTACCGAGGAGGCGAGGCAGGGTAACACTACGAGGCCTTTACAAAGTTCCACTAGCTTCAGAAAACCCGCTACAGTTTATAGGAAGCTCCAATGCATGAATCCCTTGCATGACCGCCATCGCAGCAAAATCATCCCGAGGGCCTCCCTACACTGACCACTCCCCTACTGCCCTTGCCCCTTTTGGGTAAGGTAGTTCTCCACTAGCTTTCCTAATTAATCAGCCAAGGGCGTCCCATTATACCCTTGTGGTAGCACTGTTTTCCCGGGTGGTCGCTCCATGTTCCAATTAACATAATGATCTTATCATGAATGATAAATAACAACGGATAACAAAAGTATAATCATGAGTAATGTATCTTCATACCCAAAACCACATAAAGCACTAGCAAGTACTACCCAAAAAGTTTAGTGGTAAACAAGGTATAAAGATAATCAAACTAGGGTAACCTATTGGGTCCCATCAAAATTAACCTATGCAGATCATTATGATTAATCAGAACATGAGTCGGTAAAAAGAAGTGATCAAGGGCACAACTTGCCTGGGACTTGAGATTCCAGGTACCAGGATGATCTTCAGATTCTCGTGACCTCACTACTATTCGTAGCAATACAAACAAACATGGTATAAGCAAAATTAACATCACACCAAACATAAGAATACATTGCATAATAATAATCTACGCGAAGCTACGAGATCGTGGGAACAAGAACCACTAAATTCGGAGCTACGATTATTAAGTTATGAATTTCCGAAGTTTGTATGTGCTTGCCACAAAATTAATTGAGTAATAAATTCTAGTATGGGTTTCATGTTAAAACAGTGTTACCAAGTAGTAGAAAATATTAATACAAAATTATAGGAACTGGAATAGATCAATTTAGAGTTAAAATAAATTAAATATGAATTAAACACTTCTTTGGATTTTTATACCAATAATCATTTCCTCCATTTATTTTATACATTTACAGACCGCGGCTCTAATTTATAAAAAGTTCAGGGGCCATAGCGTATGAATCTGGACCTAACCGTGATGGTTTTACAACTGAGATGGAGTGCGGGTTTATTCTTAAGAAACTCGGGGACTCTTTAGAAAGTTTGCCACGGCTGAGTGGCGTGCGTGAATCGGGACCGTTGATCTGCTGATCTGCGATCGAGATCCATTGTGCGGAAGTGTATGCCTACATCTAATTCTAGCCGTTGATTAGAGGATCAACGGTGGACGCATTGTCTTCTTCATCCAACGTCTGGACACCACAGACGTCGCAACTATGGCGGTGCCGTCACCGGTGCTCAGCCTGCCGGTGATCTAGGGCCCTAATGCGACTGCGGCTACGTGAAATAGGGAGCGGAGACAATAGCAGATAGGATAGGCAGCGTCTTACCGTAGTACAACACATAGGCGATGCTGGCGGGCGCCGTACTGCGGCTCCACAGCGAAGCGTCCTCACTGGCAACGAATTGCGCCCTCCTGTTACATCTTTGGCTCGGCTATGTGTGGAATACGTGAGGCATGCTCCGACGAGCGCTCTGACTTTATACCCGACCGCACCCCTGATCGGATAGTCACCCTGCTGAGACCCATCAACAGCATGGGCACGACCAGCTCTCTCTCTCTCTCTCTCCGACCTCTTCCACTGGTTTTGATGCTCCGCTCAACGCTGCAATCTCCCAGCCTCGATACATTACGGGATTGTTGAATCGCAGAGCACCCCAGCCGGTATTTAAAGGCGCAAGGAGGTAGGATTGAGGCGAGAAATCCGCACTGGCGACCTCCCCAGACGTCCGCCCAACCTCACGCAGACGATAGCGATTCTGTTACGTTAGGAGTCCATCCAGGTGGGAGCTCGGCCGGCTGTTCCAAGGATCGCGAGATCCTAGCAAAGTCACTCGAAGGATCTGGTCGTTACCGCGATGATTACGCCAACTGACTTTGAGAAGAGCGCGGGCTTCTGTTTTGTGCTCGCTTCGGTGAAGTAGAGACACCAGCCGATCTAGTCCTAGGCGTCAGCGGTGGCAAGGAGATTAAGCGTGCATAGCACTTCGGTGATGTCAAGGGACGTGAGCTCAAATAGAGCTGTTAGGAAGACGTGCCAGCTCAAATAGGTTGCTTCCGCCTCCCTTTTTTTTGTTTTTCTCATTTCTTATTTTTGTTTTTTTATTATTCCAATTCAAATCCGAGTTCAACAATTCAACTATAAATGCAGCATTCGAACAATCACAGTATATATGTGAAGTTATATATTTTATTTATTTATTTTGGCAAATGCATCACACACGTTATCGTCCCAAGAAATTATTCTAAAAGCAAAAAAATATTTACTTATTTTTTAAGAGGAAATGTTTTTTTTAATGACTGATCTCCATGAAGGATACTTTTGCCTTAATGTTTTTAAAGAAGATTTCCAAACACGTAAATGAATATTCCCATTAATTAAATAATAGAGGACCTCCCTATTTTATTTTATTTTATTTTATTTTAGTTTCAAATTAAATTTCAGTTTCAAAGTTTGAATCTAACTTTTGAACTATCAAAATTTTAATATTCCTATTTATTCATTTTAAGAAGGATTACTTTAATCTAATACTTCTAGAAAAAATCCTGCACCCAAAATTAGGATTTTTTTTTGGTGTTACATTTTGTTTAAAGCCCAAACAATTTGATCATCACAATTTGTTAGAATTAGGCCACGACATCTGTGTTTGATTTCTTCAAGCATATTAGTCGTGTCTCCTACTACCCTCCTTCTGAAGGTCAACATCAAAAAGTTAGAGTTAATAACTTTTTCATAAATTGGAGTCTCTTGCAGCCGTGCACAAAAAATCAGAGTTACAACTCGAAGCACATCACAAGAGAGGAGAGAATACACATAAGAGCAAACACACAGAACACAACGTAAGAACGAAGATCACAACACACCTCTCTCACAGAAAGATAGAAACATCTTAGAACGATGTCTGGATCTCACTAGAATGTCAAAAACGCGTTGTTGCAGAGTATGGGAGTGAAGTATAGCTCTTGGAGTGCATAGGTGTTGAAGGAGTGTACCATAGGTCCCTTTTTATAGCCCAAGCCTAGCCCCTAGTCATTGCTCCTTCCTTCTAAATGTTTTTGAAATCATGTTATTCTTGGGGGTATTGGACCAATCCGGTGCGCCACTGGACCAGGTCCTGTAGCACCTTCTTCGGGATCTGACTGGACACCTTCCTTAGCTGACTAGCACTAGGCCGAGTGCTACGTTAGCTAGCTGTTGGCCAATGTGTGCCTATGGGAAGTATCCATTAGAGGCGGTCCGATGATTTTCATAAATAAAAACTCAAGAGTCGACTATTCACATACGGAGGTGGTCCAGTGCGCCACCGGACCGGTCTAGTGAACTACAGGCCAGTCCAATAGGTTCGTTTTTTGTAATTCTTCTCCGAATTGACTTGAACTTTCTTGTGAGCTTTCCTACTACTTAGACAAACATTGTTTGCATATAATCAAATTAACTAACTGTAGAAATCTCACCTTTTACTCAACCTTTCATAGGGATTTGTAGCTTAGCTCAACCTAAGTCCAATATGCACTTTTCTTACAGGAATGAGTTAGGGATCAAATCGAAGTGCTAAAAACATAGTATTAGACATATGCAAATTGTCTAAGTGTTTAAACCTCATGGTTTTACCATTTTACCTGAAGCTGCACTTTCTATCCTCATTTGAGCTCTTTTGGACTTAGCACCTTCAAATTGCTTACAAGTGAACATGTGCTCATGCTAATAGCAAACAAGTTAGTGCATGATGGTGTGTTGTACACTTAATCACCAAAATAGGTAGAAATGGCTATCTAGACCATTTCCTTTCAACATGTAAGGCTAGGTACTAGATGCACATCGGTCCCTCGAGTTGCCATATGCACATGTTGTAGCTGCATGTCGTGGAATGTAGCAACCAAGCGAGTGATACACATCTAGCCATGTAAGATCAATCTATAGCTTGGGATTTAAATAGAAATGATGGATTCATACTATATAGGATAACTAGTAGATCTTGCCAATAACAACGCTTAGTACAAGACCTACCAAAATAAGATAGAGCATCGTAAAACCCCAATGTGGTCTACTAGAGACCACATCAGGGCAACATGATGCTTACCTTAGGAAACCCTTAGAAAGGGGTGGCGATGCACCGAGGAGATGAGAAACACACAGTTAGGAATGTCTGTCTTCTTATTATTGATAATGATAAATGTACATTTTATAGTCCTTAGACTCTAAGAGATAGACATTACTAACTAACTATATCAAACAAATGCTTATCTACACATACACAACCCATTAGGCCACTTTGTTGGATAGGCCAACTAGCTTCTAGATAAGATGTTGAGCTCATCGACCAACTCCAGTTGCACCAAGTCGACTGGAATTTGGCACCAACAAATCTTTGAGCATTTGGGTGTCTAGCAATGTTCCCCAGTCCCACATATCTTAGATGGCATGTTGGATGGTAAATATAGCCCTTAAGTCCAAAACTAGTCGCTGGAAGTAATGCAGAATTTATGTGTGCTCACCAAGTACTCTAGTGTAGGCATTAGACACGATGGTGCATGTCCACATGAAAGTTACCTTTGCCCAGGAACATGATCAAGATGTCCCCTAGAGGGTCGGTGAATATGCGAATAAAAAAATAACCTTGAAAACTTAGAATTCGTACTCTACTTGAAGTCTGGATCGCAGCAGAATGATCAAGTCGAGTAGATCACGGAGGAAATAAAGTCCATGTCTCAAAATAGCCTGCACTTCATGAACAACTTATACTACAGATAAATAGTGAAGTGCAAAGAGTAAAGCAACACAGAGATAGAGAATCAAACAAAGCAGAGTAGAGACAATACAAGGATTTATCCTATGGTTCGGTCAAGCCTAAAATGCTTGCCTACATCGATGTTGGAGTTAGCCAATCTGGCTTGGAGTCTATTTCAACTCTTTCCTCTGTTTGCTCAATTCTGTCACCAGGTGGAAGATTGAAGCTTCCACTATGTCAATGTCGATTATAGCAGATCTGCTACTGTTTACAAGTACTCGCAGCACTCTAGCAGAGTAACAATATCCTCTTGCTCAAGATCTTGCTCGCTCTAACTTGCAGCATCGCTCCTCTACTCTCTCTCTCTCTCGGCTTATAATTGTGCCAATACACAATCTAGAGAGAAATACATGAGAGAGGGAGATAGAAATGATTCACAAAGAGTCCACACTAGTTTGCTACACTTGTGTGCTAAAAGAGGATGTCTGGAGGTCCTTTTATAGCCCCAAAAGTCCCCATATCCGTTGCACCTTCCATCTCCAAGTTGCTGAAAAACTACACTGTCTTTAGGGGCACCGGACCGGGTCCACGTGCCCCCAGTCTAGGATCTGTTTGGGCCTCCTCCTTCGCTGGCGGGCACCGGATCGGTCCGCTACACCACCATACTGAGTGCCACGTTGGCTAACCGTTGCAACTCCAGCGCATTGAAGAGAGCCATTGGAGGGCAGTCCGGTGCGCCAACGGACCATGAACAATTCACGTATGGGTAGTTCGGTGACGATTTTTATAAATAAAAACCCGAGACTTTAATGTTCACGTATGGGCAGTCCGGTGCACCAGGCTTCTCAAGCCCTCAGTCAGCCCCACTGCCCAGCCGGGCCAGTGCACCACCGGACCACTCCTGTAGACGGTCTAGTGTGCCCAGATAGGATGCAATGAGGGCTACTTTCTCCATCTTTTCTCCAATCGACTTCAAATCTTTGGAGGACTTTCCTACGACTTAGAAAAACACATTTAGAGTATGTTTCTCCTCAAACGACATAATCATCTTTGGATGCAGTGAGTCTTAATGTCTTGTTTGAGGTGCTGATCTTCTTGATCACCACTTTGCTTTCATACAAGTCCACATTGCATTCTTTAAATTATATCCATAAACACTAACAAATAATAGTAATGTAAATGGTTACGTTGATCATCAAGCATCAAAACACTATAATCATATGTGCCTCGATCCATCTTCCTTATAGCATTCTCTCTAACGACATAGAGTGGACAAGATCCATGTTCACTAAGTTCTAATGAGTTTTGGTGTCATGGCTAGAAACATAATGGCATAGGTAACAAACATTTGCTAATCATATCATATGTGACTCTTGTTTGCTTGATAGCATCCGATGCCTCACTCCCAACATCATGTCCAAGGTCCAAATCCATTTTGATAGCCTCATTAAGCAAACCAACACTATGCATGTAGATGTCTGAAATCCACCCTATTATGCCAAAATAACATATGTCACTCTCTTTTGGCAGACCTACCACCAAATAATGGTGATTAAAATATCATTGGATCGGTCAAATCAAAGCCATTCCGAGACATTCCAAATGCCACTATTTTTATCGTCAATCATATTGACTATTGCTTGAGGTAGAACAATGACAATACACACAACTTGAATTTGTTCCCTTTCCAAACCTAAAAAAATACATACACTATTAGTCCTTATGGTGATTTTAGTCGGTCAGGAAAGAAAGCAAACTAATATCATGCCCTAATGGTTATTCCAATTGGTATGGGCAAACAAGTTATACGACTATGTCAACAATTACCTTATTTGTCCGAATCTGTGTTGTAACCAAAGCAAAATAGATCCTACCTACTAGACATGTCACCTATATGTAAACTATCCAGATTAAAGCGGTGCATGACCAGACTCTAGTATCATTATAAAGAAACGTATAAGTCATGTTTAACCAAAATAGTATGTGAGTAATAGATCATGGATCGTTACCGCTAGACATACAACATAGCGGAAGAAGAGCACATTGTTACAGTACAGTTAGTTGTTCGTTATAGTAAAAGTTTTACGTCTTCACGTACCAGTGGCGGCTACATGTTCATCTGTACTCCTAAGTTCGTTGTTGATAAGCACTGTAGCAATAACAACAGCGTATCCATGGGCCATTCGATACGAAACTCAAAACATGTTTGGTATAATTTCTTTGTTAAATTAACAGATCTAAAGATCTAGCAAGTTAGTAGAAGAAAGATTTTGTCCTTCGTTGTCTCCTCTCCCTTTGCGGCTGGCTGCTAGCGAATGACGGCGCATTATTTGGCATCCTGCTCTGTTCTTTCCTCCGTTCTTTTCCCTCTCCCATTTTCTATTTGTCCCTCGCGTGGTTAACATGAGCTTTCGGTTGGTCAAACAGTAGAACCCCCTGAATTTCCGAATTTGATGTGCCTCGGTAGGCTTCGATTTTTTTTAGTTCTTGTAATTTGTGAACCCCAGAACTCTATCAAACTTTTGGTGATAATTTAATGAGTACCACGAGTCAGGCTAATATTTTTCTGCATATTCTACTTGTTGACACCTTTTTAAGGCGCCAAACAGTCAACACAAACCAGCGGAGTCGCCAAAAAGTATGTTGACACCTTTTTAGGGCGCCAAACACTCAACACAAACCAGCGGCGGTGCTCTCTGCACGGGAGCGGACGGTCCACGGCCTGGTGCGAGACGCGGCGGTGCTCTTTGCACAGGGGCGGACAGTCCGCGCGCAGGGGCCGGACGGTCCGCGGCCTGGTGCGAGGCTAGAGCTCCTGCCTGACGGCCGGACGGTCCGCGCCCTAGGGCCGGACGGTCCGCGCGTGCGCAGGGGCGGCGGAAGATCGTCGGCGGCGCTTGGATCTCACTCTCGGGAGGGACCCCGTCGGGGAGGAGAGATCCTAGGAGTTGTCTAGGCTCGGGCAGGCCGACCTAGACTCCTCTAATCGACGTAGAGTCGAAGAGAAGCGGAGAATTTGGGGATTGGAACACTACACTAGGGCTAAACTAGAACTACTTCTAATGCGTAAGGTAAAACGAGGAATAGATTTGATTGGATCGATTGTTGGGGGTTCAATCGGTTGTAGCCTTTCATCTATATAAAGGGGAGGTCTGGATCCGCTTCGATCTGATTTCCGAGTCAATCCCCACGGTTTTAGGTAACAAATGCCGCGAGAAACTAGGAACCCTAACTGTCTCTGCGCACGCGCGGATCGTCCGCGCCGCCACCGCGGACAGTCCGGACCGCGGACCGTCGGCGAGGCTCTTTTTTTTTTGCCTTCAACACTACTATAGACCGTCGATACTATCAATGCTTAAAAAACGAAATACAAAATTAAATATACCATGATGCATTATTATATTATGCAATACATCAAACAAAATAAGTTAACAATTAGATCATAATCCCAAACGCATGCATTTTCTTCTCTAAAATATGACATTTATCACTTTCAAACAAGGTCGGCTTAAGAAGTGATCAATTCATCACGCTGATTTGAAAAAGAACAATAAATAAGAAAATATTGACAATAAATTGTGTGGCTCTGTCGATTCATTTTTTATTTTGAAACTGCCCCTGCCCTTCGATCCGGTCTATCTCCGTCCCTACTTGGCAGAGCCTGACTTCCATTCCATCTCGATCTCGGCGATGCCGCGCATGGCGCGACGCACAGCAATGACTTCGCGAAGTCGCGAAGCTGCACGCGTCTAGCGAGCGCGTGTAGCTCGCCCCCCCCTGGCGGAAGCCGCCACCACAGGCATGGCATCTGGCTGGCGGAGCATTCGTCTGGCCGGCGTCAGACATGACGCGGCCGAGATCAAGCCGGAGACGGTTCGTGGCCTCTTCTCACCACCACAGCCGCAGCCTCCCAGTCGCCAGGATACTAGGATGCGCTCGTGAAGACTTTCCATTACGTTGAATCAAAGGTGAGATCACATAGACCATGCCCTGCACCTGTTGGTTGTTTTGCTCAAGTGAATCTTCAGTGCATCTTTTTCTATATTTTGCTTTGTTGTCCGTACGATTATACGAACGTCAGGGTTGGGTTATCTTAACAATCCACGTTCACAATTTTCTACTAAATAATCTATGCTTATTCATCTTAGTATTGTGATTCTTAGGATCCCCTGTCCTGATCACACGTTTCAGATTCTAATGTACCTCCAATACAACTCATATATTAGTTTCTACTAATTTTATTTCATGGATACTTCAGTTTTTATGTATACTTCTAGATTAACAGATGCTATGCTTTTAAGAATTATGAAAGTTCGTCACCGGAGAATCAAGGTGCAAGATAACTGAAAGTGAACATGCTGGTTCTGCAGGCTGCAGCTCTGCAAATATTAATAACGTGTAGTGACCAAGATAACATGATCGAAACAGAGGGTGAGGTCTTTGCCTTGCGTGACTCCATGATTGACAGAAGAGATAAAGGTGGAGGAATATTAATATTGCTTAATTTCCTAGATATAGATGGCCAGATCACACCACATGTGCCCCATATGCAAGTAATCAACTAATTTCCTATTAAACCTAATTCTTCTGATAGCCAAATCATCCAGGAATCCTCAATAACCAAACTCGAGCTGAACTAACTGCAAATATGAACTTACTGAATGACAATAACCTTGACGATGTAGTTTTTGCCCTGATTCGCTTGCGATGGTGCTAGTAAATGCGGCCTCATGTGACATGGCAACTTCACTGGGTATCCAGCTTCCACAATTTTCGGTTGCCTTCATTTTTCTCACCAATAGTATTATCTTAGGTAACTGAAAATCATTAGGTAGTTCAGAATTGGGAGCAATAGACAAAATATGTAAGTTCTTACCATTTGCATTTCATCAGAAGTGACATCTTCATCTCATTCCCATATGGCATTCCAGTGTTTGATTGTCATGGACCTTCGGTCCATGGGGATAGCTGTCTACTCCGGCGAGGTTATACCCCTCTGCCACAGGCTTGGTTCTAGGGTAGCAGCCCTAGGCGCTTGAGAGGGTCATTGCAAGGGAGAGAGATTGGTTTGTTAATGATCTTGCTTGATTTATTCTCTGCTGCCATGCGGCTTATAAATAGCCCTATGGCTAACCAACTTCTCCTACAAACTCTCAACTAACTCCTACTTTCTTGGACTTATCTGATGCTAACCAACTCTCCACAATTCTCTCATTTCAATCTTATTCTCTAACCTTATCCCAGCTCATCTCAATCTTATTCTCTAGCCTTATCCCAGCCTGGCTGTTGCCTCTCGCTCCCTATTATGCCCATGGCATCTCCCCCTCCCTTGAGGACCAGCTCGTCCTCGAGCTGCCATAGACTTATCTGACACGACTTAAGGTTAAGCCTTTTACATCTCGACTTACCTTTATTATTTAAGACGAAAATACAAAATAATTGTGGAACTAAAATATAAATTTGAACTTGTCGGGGACCATAATTAGGGGTACCCTCAAGACGCCTAATTCTCAGCTGGTAACCCCCATCAGCATAAAGCTGCAAAGGCCTGATGGGTACGATTAAGTCAGGGATCAGTCCACACGAGTGACTCGATCACGCTTCACCCGAGCCTAGCCTCGGCCAAGGGCAGCCGACCTCGAGAGACTTCCGTCTCGCCCGAGGCCCCCCTTTTTACGGCGGACACATCACCGGCTCGCCCGAGGCCTTGGCTTCGCTCAGAAGCAACCCTGACTAAATCGCCACACCGACTGACCAAATTGCAGGAGCATTTAACGCAAAGGTGTCCTGACACCTTTATCCTGACGCGCGCCCCCCCCGGCAGAGCCGAAATGACTGCCGTCACTCCACCGCTCCTCTGACCAGTCTGACAGAAGGACAGCGCCGCCTGCGCCACTCCGACTGCGGTGCCACTCAACAGAGTGAGTCTGACAGGCAGTCAGTCCTTGCCAAAGGCGCCACGGCGAGCTCCGCTCCGCCCGACCCCAGGGCTCGGACTCGGGCTAAGACCCGGAAGACGGCGAACTCCGCTCCGCCCGACCCCAGGGCTCGGACTCGGGCTAAGACCCGGAAGACGACGAAACTCCGCCTCGCCCGACCCCAGGGCTCGGACTCGGGCTAAGACCCGGAAGACGACGAAACTCCGCCTCGCCCGACCCCAGGGCTCGGACTCGGGCTAAGACCCGGAAGACGACGAAACTCTGCCTCGCCCGACCCCAGGGCTCGGACTCCGCCCTGGCCTCGGCCGAACGACTTCCGCCTCGCCCGACCCCATGGCTCGGGCTCGGCCTCGGCAACAGAGGACAGACTCAACCTC
Organism: Zea mays; assembly: GCF_902167145.1. Taxonomy (NCBI): domain Eukaryota; kingdom Viridiplantae; phylum Streptophyta; class Magnoliopsida; order Poales; family Poaceae; genus Zea; species Zea mays. Next base: position 184,520,965 of record NC_050098.1, read on the forward strand.
GGCTTCGGAGGAGCCCCCACGTCACCCTGCCTAGGGCACAGACCCGCCACGTCAACAGGAAGCGCCATCATCATCCTACCCCGAATCGACTCGGGTCACGGAGAACAAGACCGGCGTCCCATCCGGCCAGCTCCGCCGGATGGGCAATGATGGCGCTCCACAAGCTCTGTGACGACGGCGGCCCCCAGCTCTCTTACGAAAGCAGGGCGACGTCAGCAGGGACTCGACCGCTCCAACAGCTGTCCCTCCGCCAGGCTCCGTCGCACCTCCGACAGCCACGACATCACGCCAGCAAGGTGCCAAGACCTCTCCGGCTGCCACATTGGCATGTACCTAGGGCGCTAGCTCTCTCTCCGCTAGACACGTAGCACTCTGCTACACCCCCCATTGTACACCTGGATCCTCTCCTTACGACTATAAAAGGGAGGACCGGGGCCTTCTTAGAAAAGGTTGGCCGCGCGGGACCGAGGACGGGACAGGCGCTCTCTTGGGGCCGCTCGCTTCCCTCACCCGCGTGGACGCTTGTAACCCCCCTACTGCAAGCGCACCTGACCTGGGCGCGGGACGAACATGAAGGCCGCGGGACTTCCACCTCTCTCACGCTCGACTCCGGCCACCTCGCCTCTCCCCCCTTCGCGCTCGCCCACGCGCTCGACCCATCTGGGCTGGGGCACGCAGCACACTCACTCGTCGGCTTAGGGACCCCCCTGTCTCGAAACGCTGACAGTTGGCGCGCCAGGTAGGGGCCTGCTGCGTGCTGACGAACAGCTCCCCGTCAAGCTCCAGATGGGCAGTCTCCAGCGACCTCTCCGGCCCGGGGCGGTGCTTCGTTTCGGGACTCTTGAGTTCATGTCCTTCGACGGCAGCTGCGACATGATACTTCTTCCACCGCCGCGCGACGACGACAATGGCGGCCGACAACCCGCCCGCCGGCGGCGGAATCGACGACATCTTCCCCGCGTGGTGGAAGAGCAACATTCGAGCTCGCTCCGTTCTCTCCCCCGCCAATGGAGGAGGAGGCGGGGCCGTCAAGGCCAGGCGGGAGGCCGCGCTTCGTTGGCCGTCGAGCGAATCGACGCCCCCGACGCCCCGACGGAAGGCACGCCGGACGTCGACCTCGCGTTCAAGACGGAGGCAAGCGTCGTCCCCCCGCGACACGCCGACCCCGAACAAGAAGACGACGCCAGCGCGCTCGCGGAAAGCCTGCAGGACGTCGCCCTCGTACCTGAGATGACGGTGCAACCAGTCCCCGATGTGACTACGTCGCTCCCCGTCGACCAAAAGGTACCAACTAACTCCCATCTTGCGTCATTTCGACTCGGCCTCAACCCGCCAAACGACCTCGTTTTGGCGGGCGCTCTCATTGAGGCGAGTGCAACCCCACTGGGGTTTCGTATGCGGTCGCCTTGGGACCGGCTGACGGACGTCTCGACCTACGGGCCCTCTGGGTCCGAGGAAGATGACGATCCCAGCATCTGTCGGGATTTCTCCGGACTTGGCAACCCCAGTGCCATGCGGGACTTCATGACCGCATGTGACTACTGCCTCTCCGACTGTTCCGACGGAAGCCGCAGCCTTGGCGACGAGAGCTGTGGCCCAAGCCGCGAATGTTTCCACATCGAGCTAGGGGATCCCTCCGAAGGCAACCATCTCGGCATGCCGGAGGACGGTGATCCTCCTAGGCCGGTGCCTCGCGCCGACATCCCACGGGAGCTAGCTGTGGTCCCCGCTCCGGCGGGGGGTTACGACCCACAACTCGAGCAAGTCCGCGAGACGCAGGCCAGGCTCAACGAGGGAACAGGAGCGCTTGAGCCGATCCGTCGGGACGTCGGGCGGGCCAACCCCTAGCCGGAGAAATACGTCACCTGCCCCAAGGTCTCCAGCACCGCGTCGCCAACGATGTCAGGGTCAGGCCGCCGCCCGCATCCAGCGGGGTTGGTCAGAACCTGGCAGCCGCAGCGATGCTCCTCCGCGCGATGCCGGAGCCATCAACCACCGAGGGTCGGCGAATCCAGGGAGAGCTCAAGAATCTCCTGGAAGGCGCTGCGGCCCGACGGGCCGAAAGCACTGCCTCCCGAAGGCAGGGATATCCCTCGGAACCTCATGCCGCGACTTCCCGATTCATGCGGGAAGCCTCGGTCTACACCGGGCGCACGCGCAACACCACGCCTGCGGCCCCGGGCCACCTCGGCAACGAGCACCATCGACGCGACCGTCGGGCCCACCTCGACGAAAGGGTGCGCCGAGGCTACCACCCCAGGCGTGGGGGGCGCTACGACAGCGGGGAGGATCGGAGTCCCTCGCCCGAACCACCCGGTCCGCAGGCCTTCAGTCGGGCCATCCGACGGGCGCCATTCCCGACCAGGTTCCGACCCCCGACTACTATCACGAAGTACTCGAGGGAAACGAGACCGGAACTGTGGCTCGTGGACTACCGCCTTGCCTGCCAACTGGGTGGGACGGACGACGACAACCTCATCATCCGTAACCTCCCCCTGTTCCTCTCCGACACTGCTCGCGCCTGGTTGGAGCACCTGCCTCTGGGGCAGATCTCCAACTGGGACGACTTGGTCCAAGCCTTCGCTGGCAATTTCCAGGGCACATACGTGCGCCCCGGGAATTCCTGGGACCTTCGAAGCTGCCGGCAACAGCCGTGGGAGTCGCTCCGGGACTACATCCGGCGATTCTCGAAGCAGCGCACCGAGCTGCCCAACATCACCGACTCGGATGTCATCGGCGCGTTCCTCGCCGGCACCACTTGCCGCGACCTGGTGAGCAAGCTGGGTCGCAAGACCCCCACCAGGGCGAGCGAGCTGATGGACATCGCCACCAAGTTCGCCTCTGGCCAGGAGGCGGTCGAGGCTATCTTCCGAAAGGACAAGCAGCCCCAGGGCCGCCCATCGGAAGAGGCTCCCGAGGCGTCTGCTCCGCGCGGCGCCAAGAAGAAAGGCAAGAAGAAGTCGCAATCGAAACGCGACGCCGCTGACGCGGACCTTGTCGCCGCCGCCGAGTACAAGAACCCTCGGAAGCCCCCTGGAGGTGCAAACCTCTTCGACAAGATGCTCAAGGAGCCGTGCCCTTACCATCAGGGGCCCGTCAAGCACACCCTCGAGGAGTGCGTTATGCTTCGGCGTCACTTCCACAGGGCCGGGCCACCCGCCGAGGGTGGCAGGGCCCGCGACGATGACAAGAACGAAGATCACCAAGCAGGAGAGTTCCCCGAGGTCCGCGACTGCTTCATGATCTATGGAGGGCATGCGGCGAATGCCTCGGCTCGGCATCGCAAGCAAGAGCGCCGGGAGGTCTGCTCGGTGAAGGTGGCGGCGCCAGTCTACCTAGACTGGTCCGACAAGCCCATCACCTTCGACCAGGCCGACCACCCCGACCATGTGCCGAGCCCGGGGAAATACCCGCTCGTCGTCGACCCTGTTGTCGGCAATGTCAGGCTCACCAAGGTCCTGATGGATGGGGGCAGCTGCCTCAACATCATCTACGCCGAGACCCTCAAGCTCCTGCGCGTCGATCTATCCTCCGTCCACGGGATCATCCCTGGGAAGCGCGTCCAGCCCCTCGGGCGACTCGACCTCCCCGTCTGCTTCGGGACGCCCTCCAACTTCAGAAGGGAGACCCTGACGTTCGAGGTGGTCGGGTTCCGAGGAACCTACCATGACGTACTAGGGAGGCCATGCTACGCGAAGTTCATGGCCGTCCCCAACTACACCTACCTGAAGCTCAAGATGCCGGGCCCCAACGGGGTCATCACCGTCGGCCCCACGTACAAACACGCGTTCGAATGCGACGTGGAGTGCGTGGAGTACGCCGAGGCCCTCGCCGAGTCCGAGGCCCTCATCGCCGACCTGGAGAACCTCTCCAAGGAGGTGCCAGACGTGAAGCGCCATGCCGGCAACTTCGAGCCAGCGGAGACGGTCAAGGCCGTCCCTCTTGACCCCGGTGGCGACACCACCAAGCAGATCCGGATCGGTTCCGGGCTCGACCCCAAATAGGAAGCAGTGCTCGTCGACTTTCTCCGCGCAAACGCCGACGTCTTTGCGTGGAGTCCCTCGGACATGCCCGGCATACCGAGGGATGTCGCCGAGCACTCGCTGGATATTCGGGCCGGAGCCCGACCCGTCAGGCAGCCTCTGCGCCGATTCGACGAGGAGAAGCGCAGAGTGATTGGCAAAGAGATCCACAAGCTAATGGCAGCAGGGTTCATCAAAGAGGTATTCCATCCCGAATGGCTTGCCAACCCTGTGCTTGTGAGGAAGAAAGGGGGGAAATGGCGGATGTGTGTAGACTACACTGGTCTCAACAAAGCATGTCCAAAGGTTCCCTACCCTCTGCCTCGCATCGATCAAATCGTGGATTCCACCGCTGGGTGCGAAACCCTGTCCTTCCTCGATGCCTACTCAGGGTATCACCAGATCCGGATGAAAGAGTCCGACCAGCTCGCGACTTCTTTCATCACGCCGTTCGACATGTACTGCTACGTCACCATGCCGTTCGGTTTGAGGAATGCGGGCGCGACGTACCAGCGGTGCATGAACCATGTGTTCGGCGAACACATCGGTCGCACAGTCGAGGCCTACGTCGATGACATCGTAGTCAAGACAAGGAAGGCTTCCGACCTCCTCTCCGACCTTGAAGTGACATTCCGATGTCTCAAGGCGAAAGGAGTCAAGCTCAATCCTGAGAAGTGTGTCTTCGGGGTGCCCCGAGGCATGCTCCTAGGGTTCATCGTCTCCGAGCGAGGCATCGAAGCCAACCCGGAGAAGATCGCGGCCATCACCAGCATGGGACCCATCAAGGACTTAAAAGGTGTACAGAGGGTCATGGGATGCCTCGCGGCCCTGAGCCGCTTCATCTCGCGCCTCGGCGAAAGAGGTCTGCCTCTGTACCGCCTCTTAAGGAAGGCCGAGTGTTTCGCTTGGACCCCTGAGGCCGAGGAAGCCCTCGGCAACCTGAAGGCGCTCCTTACGAAGGCGCCTGTCTTGGTGCCCCCGGCGGATGGAGAAGCCCTCTTGGTCTACGTCGCCGCGACCACTCAGGTGGTTAGCGCCGCGATCGTGGTCGAGAGGCAAGAGGAAGGGCATGCATTGCCCGTTCAGAGGCCGGTCTACTTCGTCAGCGAAGTGCTGTCCGAGACCAAGATCCGCTACCCACAAGTTCAAAAGCTGCTGTATGCTGTGATCCTGACAAGGCGGAAGCTGCGACACTACTTCGAGTCTCACCCGGTAACTGTGGTGTCATCTTTCCCCCTGGGGGAGATCATCCAGTGCCGAGAAGCCTCGGGCAGGATCGCAAAGTGGGCGGTGGAAATCATGGGCGAAACGATCTCGTTCGCCCCTCGGAAGGCCATCAAGTCCCAGGTGTTGGCGGACTTCGTGGCCGAATGGGTCGACACCCAGTTGCCGACGGCTCCGATCCAACCGGAGCTCTGGACCATGTTTTTCGACGGGTCGCTGATGAAGACAGGAGCCGGCGCGGGCTTGCTCTTCATCTCGCCCCTCGGGAAGCACTTGCGCTACGTGCTGCGCCTCCATTTCCCGGCGTCCAACAATGTGGCCGAGTACGAAGCTCTGGTCAACGGGTTGCGGATCGCCATCGAGCTAGGGGTCAGACGCCTCGACGCCCGCGGTGATTCGCAGCTCGTCATCGACCAAGTCATGAAGAACTCCCACTGCCGCGACCCGAAGATGGAGGCCTACTGCGACGAGGTTCGGCGCCTGGAAGACAAGTTCTTCGGGCTCGAGCTCAAACACATCGCTCGGCGCTACAACGAAACCGCAGACGAGCTGGCTAAAATAGCCTCGGGGCGAACGACGGTCCCCCCGGACGTCTTCTCCCGGGATCTGCATCAACCCTCTGTCAAGATCGACGACGCGCCCGAGCCCGAGGTACCCTCGGCTCAGCCCGAGGTACCCTCGGCTCAGCCCGAGGCACCCTCGTGTCACACCCGGTTTTAGAAGGCAAACCGAATGCGAACCATGTACGTGCCAGGATCAGTTATTCACGTACACAGCAGTTACATAATATGGACATCATCACACAGTGCTCAAAATAGTATTAATAAGGGAAATAGTCGATTACATCATACGTCTGAGACGTCCATATAGTTCTTACAATAAATCAAAGTGCGGAAAAGAAACGTAGATAACCGCGGCCTTCACAGGCAGCCGACTGGGGGTTGCCGCTAACCCACACCTAGAACTCGTCATAATCTTGGAACTCCTGGAAGTCTCCTTCCACGGCTTCATCTTCGCCTGAGCAGTGGTTGCAATGCTGACAACCTGGGGGGGGTTTGGTGTGTAGAGCAAGGGTGAGTACACATCAACATACTCAGCAAGTATCCTGTTTGGCTGTAGTGGACTAGCTGTATGTGGGGATAAGTCAAGCAGTTGCTTTTAGTTGGTCAGATTATTACTTACTAGTAGAAAGCCAAGTTTTAGCATTAACCCAAGTTATTAACCCAAACGTACTCCTTTCCAAACGGAAAGAGTACCACTTACCAGCACCATAATCATAATCAAAACCATCAATCTCATATCCACCTGTACCGGAGTATCTCTGATCAAGTACCACTAATCACTGGAGCTCCCTTGGCCGCTCATAACCGTGAGCACGGCTGATATATCAGTTTTTCAAACACTCTGCAGAGGTTGTGCACTTTACCCACAAGCCGTGATTCCCTCTCTGGCCCGGGCTTGCAAGACCCTTATTCACTCCCGAGGTGAATAGCCAGGGATTCACTACGAAGCCTTTACAAAGATTCCCCGGGGCTGTAGCCACCCGTTAGGTTTCCTAAATGCACCGCACTCCTCCCCAAGGGGCGAACCCAAACTTGGCAGAGCGAGCCGCATACACCGAGCCCCATTGACGGCACGACGGCTAAGTGAACTACACCCCGGATCCTCTAATTATTCAGCTAAGGGCACCCCATTCCACCCTCATGGTTGCACTGTTTTCCCGGGCGGTCATCCATAGAACAGGTCCTTACGGAGAGGCACTCGAGAAACCGCTCGAGCCCCCTTGAAGACCACAAGTATCACATCATCATAAGAGAAGGGAAAACAGCGTATCATAGATAATCTCATCATGTTCATTGATTAGAGGTTGAGCAATAGCATAAAGCTAAACAGTAATAATCCAACCCAGATAGGTAAACAAGGACATGGATAACAAAAAACTAGTCAATCCTTAGGCATAAATGTGTAATGCGGGAGGTGAATTAAATAATGAATAGGACATAGATAGGTCAAAGGACACTTGCCTCCACCAAACGACTGCTGCTCAGGGGCTTCTCCTGCGGGTTCCTCGGGCTCTTCGACCGAATCGTTCTCTATGCGATTGCAAACATACATACATCCATCCACATTTAATACAAAAGAACAGTACACCATACAAGGGAACAAATAAAGCGAATATGCATCAAGTATGACATTCGATATCGCATTTGTTATGGTTAGAAAGAAACGGGAAAGGGTCTCGCAGGGGGTTAAATCTTATGCACTAACGATCAATTACAATTGGTTCTTAACAAAAGAATTCTGTTATATGCACTAATGGAAACCTAATCACTTTAAGTTGTTCAACATCGCACGAGATAAACGATTAACTACATAAATCAATTAGCATAACGGAATTTTAAATTAAGCTTCATATTTCAATAACATTAACAATGATTAGCCTACCTAAAATAAAATAGCTATGATCACAGAAAGTAAATAAAATAAAATAAAAAAAATAAAAAAACAGAGGGGGGGCGGTTGAACCGGCCCTAGGCAGGGCGGCCGAGCTGGGCGCGGGCGCGGGCGGCGAGCTGGGCGGCCGGGGCGGCTGAGCCGGCCCGGTTGAACCGGCGGCCAGGCGAGCGCGCGGGGGGGGGGGGGGGGGTCGGGCTGGCCAGGCGGCCGAGCCGGCCAAGCGGCCAGGCGAGCGCGCGACCAGGGCGGCCAGGCGGGCGGCCGAGGGCGGCCAGCGGGGGGGTTGGGGTGGCCAGGCGGCCGAGCCGGCCAAGCGGCCATGCGAGCGCGCGACCAGGGCGCGGCCGGGCGGGCGGCCAGGGCGAGCCGGCCATGGCGGCGGCCAAGGCGCCCAGCGGCGAGGGGAAAGGGGAGGAGGGACGGGGAAGGGAGGAGAGAGGGAGGAGGGGGGGGGGCTCACCGGCGACGGGGACGGGGCGGGGCGGGGCGGCGCTAGGGCAGGGGGTAGGGGCGGCGGCGGCTTAGGGTGAGGGAGAGAAAATGAGAGGGAGGGAGAAAGAATTTGGGGAAAAAGGGGAGGTGGGGGGGCGGCATGGGCCAATTGGGCCCAAGGGGGGGGGGCGCCAGGGGCGGCTGGGCCGGCCGGGGTCGGCCCACGGCGCGGGAGAGAGAGAGAAAAAGAGGAGAGAGAAAGAGAGAGAAGAAAAAAAAAAGAAAGAAAAGATCTTCTCCATCTGACTTTGCACATTCTGATGGTCTTCCTTCGGGTGACTCTATCTGCAATCTCAAGGATTTGAGCTGGCTTCTCAACATAGGTCAAGTCCTCCTGGACCTCAAGACCTTCCACTGGCAACTGCTCTTCTGGCACACGCAAGCACTTCTTTAACTGAGACACATGAAAGACATTATGCACAGCAGACAAATTCTCGGGCAAACTGAGCTGATAGGCCACTTCTCCTCGTCTGGCAAGAATCTGATACGGACCAATGTAGCGGGGTGCTAGTTTGCCTTTCACTCCGAATCTTCTGACTCCTCTGATCGGTGACACTTTCAGATAGACAAAATCTCCGACTTCAAAACTCAGCTCTCTTCTTCTTGTGTCTACATAGCTTCGCTGCCTCGATTGCGCTATCTTCAGATTCTCTCGAACCATCTTGATGTTCTCTTCGGCTTCAAGCAGAATGTCTGGTCCAAATACTTGCTTCTCTCCAGGCTGATCCCATTGCAACGGAGTTCTACAACTCCTTCCATAAAGCGCTTGAAACGGTGACATCTTCAAACTGGCCTGATAACTGTTGTTATAGGAAAACTCTGCATAAGGCAATCTCTTATCCCATCCGGACTGATCTTGCAACGCACAGGCTCTCAACATATCTTCGAGAATTTGATTGGTTCTTTCGGTCTGGCCATCTGTCTGCGGGTGATAAGCTGAACTAAAATTCAGATGCGTGCCCAAGGCTTCATGCAACTGCTGCCAGAAATGAGAGGTGAACTGCGTTCCTCTGTCTGACACTATCTTCTCTGGCACACCATGAAGACAAACGATCCGAGACATATACAACTCTGCCAATACTGCACTGTTGTAGCTGGTCTTGACAGGTATGAAGTGGGCTGGCTTGGTCAAGCGGTCCACTACTACCCAAATAGAATCGTAGCCGGCTCGAGTGCGAGGCAATCCGACTATGAAATCCATACCGATTTCATCCCATTTCCACTGAGGGATCTGCAACGGTTGCAACAATCCAGCTGGTCTCTGGTGCTTCGCCTTAATTCTTCGGCAGCTATCGCACATAGCCACATGCTCTGCGATTTCCCTCTTCATTCCGTACCACCAGAATTTCTTCTTCAGATCCTGATACATCTTCTCACTGCCAGGGTGAATCGAATAAGCGGTCTCATGAGCTTCCTTAAGAATCAACTCCCGAATGGACTGGACATTGGGAACACACAAGCGGTCTCTGAACCTTATCACGCCTTCTGCATCTTCTCGAAAATCTTTGCCTTTGCCTTCCAGAATCAGTCGCCGGATCTCACTGATTTTCTCATCATTCTTCTGCGCTTCTTTGATTTCGCGCTCCAAGGTAGGTTCCAACTCAACTGTGACTCCTCGCGAATTGTTCAGAAATCCGAGACTCAACCTGTCAAACTCCTTGGCCAACTCATAAGGCATCGGACGAGCAACCATCAGATTGACTTGACTCTTCCTGCTCAAAGCATCTGCCACTACATTTGCTTTGCCTGGATGGTAATGAATCTCCAACTCATAGTCTTTAATCAACTCTAACCATCTTCGTTGCCTCATGTTCAACTCTGACTGGGTGAATATGTACTTCAGACTCTTGTGATCTGTGTAAACCTCACATTTCTGTCCATACAGATAGTGCCTCCATGTCTTCAGTGCGTGAACCACTGCTGCCAACTCTAGATCATGGATTGGGTAATTCTTCTCATGAACCTTCAACTGTCGGGACGAGTAAGCCACAACTCTTCCCTCTTGCATCAACACACATCCCAAACCTGTGTAGCAAGCATCACAATACACCGAAAAGGGCTTGTGCACATCAGGCAAGACTAGGACAGGCGCTGTAGTCAACTTCTCTTTCAGCGCTTCAAAGGCCTCTTGACATTTCTGGGTCCACTTGAACTCAACCTTGTTGCCTAGCAACGCTGTCATTGGTTTCGCAATCTTCGAAAACCCTTCAATGAATCGCCGATAATATCCGGCCATTCCAATGAAACTCTTGATTCCTCTAGCATCTGTTGGCGCTTTCCAGTTCAGAATGTCTGCCACTTTCTTCGGATCCACAGCCAATCCTTCTTTGTTGATTATGTGACCCAAGAACAGGACTTCACTGATCCAGAACTCACACTTACTCAACTTTGCATACAACTGGTGCTCTCGCAATCTCTGCAATACCATCCTCAAATGACTTGCATGCTCTTCTTCGCTTTGAGAATAAATCAGAATGTCATCAATGAATACCACCACAAACTTATCAAGGTAATCCATGAATACACTGTTCATCAAGTTCATGAAGAACGCTGGCGCATTGGTCAAACCAAAAGACATCACTGTGAACTCATACAAACCATACTTGGTAATGAATGCCGTCTTCGGAATGTCCGAGGGTCGGATCCTGAGCTGATGATAACCTGACCTCAGATCAATCTTGGAGAACACACTGGCTCCTCTCAACTGGTCGAACAGATCTTCTATTCTAGGCAAGGGATACTTGTTCTTGATCGTGACTTCATTCAAAGCTCGATAATCAATACACATCCTTTTGGTGCCATCTTTCTTCTCCACAAATAGGACAGGGGCGGCCCAAGGCGAGGTGCTTGGCCGAATGTAACCTTTCTCTGACAGCTCATCAATTTGCTTCTTAAGTTCATCCAACTCTGGTCCAGATATTCTGTAAGCTCTCTTAAAGATGGGGGCGGTTCCAGGAAGAAGCTCTATGGCAAACTCAACTTTCCGCTCTGGTGGCATACCCGGTAGGTCCTTTGGAAACACATCTGGGAATTCAGACACAACCTTGATACTCTCAATTGGATCTGCTTCACTGCTATCGACAGCTATCTGATAACAACTTCCTTTCTTTGGCTCAGACGGGACTAACTCGGTCACCACTTCCTCTCCTAGTGGGGACACCAACTTTATTGTCCTTTTATCACAACTGATAACTGCCTGATACTTATCTAGCCAATTCATCCCTAGGATGACATCTATTCCCTGAGTACCCATTACTATAAGGTTGGCGGGAAACGCTATCCCCCTTATTTCCACACTTATATTTAAACAAATGCTATCAGCTCGAATTCTACCACCGGCTGAGTCAATTTGAATGGGGGTTGACATGGTAGTAGTTGGAAGATTATGTGCTTCTACCCATGATGCAGCAATGAAAGAATGCGTTGCTCCAGTATCAAATAACACTTCTGCAATATGGGAGTCGACTGGGAACATACCTACTATCATGCCGGGGGTCTCCTGAACTGCTTCAGCTTCCAAGTGATTCAATCTTCCATGATTATAGCGCTGTTGAGGGCGGTTGCCTGCTCCAGGCTGAGGCACATTCTGCTTTGCTGGGGCATTGGGGCCTGACTGCTGCTGGGCTGCCTTCTTCGGACATTGCATCACCCAGTGGCCTTGCTCTCCACAGTGGAAACATGCTCTGTTTCCAACCTGAGCTGGTGCTGCCTGATTGTTCTGCTGATTTGCTGGGGCAGGAAGGCGAGGTGCCTGCTGATTCTGCCTTTGAAACTGACCTCCTGACTGATTGCTCTGACGGTTCTGGTACTGGTTCTGAGGGTACTGCCTTTGAAACTGCTGATGCTGCTGAGGTGGACGCTGGTTCTGCCTGAACTGCTGAGGTTGATTGCCTGAGAAACGAGGGCGGCTGCTGCTTCCAGGCTGGGGTCCACTGATCTTGCGCTTACGATCTTTCATCTCCTTGCGCTTCCTTTCTGTCATGACTGCTCTGTCAATCAGGTGCTGGAATGTTGGAAAGGTGTGATTCATCAGTTGGTACTGCAGAGGGTCAACCAAGCCTCTCAAGAAACGGTACTGTCGCTTGGCGTCAGTGTTGACATCTTCAGGAGCATAGCGAGACAATTGCAGAAACCTGTCTCGGTACTCACTGACAGACAATGGCCTTTGCTTAAGGGCCAGGAACTCCTCCTTCTTCACTGTCATCAGACCTGCAGGCACATGGTACTGACGAAAGCTACCTCTGAACTCTTCCTAAGTGATGGTGTCAGGATGGGCATGGGTGGCGAGGTAAGACTCCCACCATGATTGGGCTGCTCCTCTCAACAGACGGGGACCATACAGAACTTTCTCCCTGTCATCGCACTGAGCGGTATGCAACTCCCGCTCCACAGTGCGCAGCCAATCTTCAGCATCCATAGGGTCAGAAGAATGAGCGAACGTTGGTGGATGACCTCTCATGAATTCAGCACGCTTGTCTCTGGGCATCTGAGGCATCTGAGGCTGGGGTGGTGCTTGCTGCTGCTGCTGCTGCTGCTGAATGGCGGCCAAAGTCTGACCGATGGCCTGAACTGCCTGAGTCTGCATCAGAAACATCTGCTCGATCGACATCGGGGGCGGGGGTGGCAGCAGCTGCTGCTGGGGCGCCCCATCTTGCGGAGCAACTCGCTCCTGTTGAGCACGCCTTCCTCCTCTGCGCCTGTTCTCTGACATCTGCAGAATGCAACCACACATCAGAACTGATCTGGCAAATCTTGCAGCATAAGAAAAGAGAATAGAATTCTTCAACAGCACTGAACAGATGAGCATCTTCACTGATCTCCAACACAGACCACACAGCTTCTCAGATAAAGAGGAAAGTGGAATAAAAGGGGTTTCCCAACTATATAACCAACTTTATTAACATAATAGGTAAACCAAAATGCAGGGGATACCCACACTCTGGTAACAGTCATTACAAAGATCCAAACCAAACATAGTTCATCATGACAAACATAAATGCACAGGATATAGCAAACTACCCTGTCTAACTAAGACTAACTAAGACTGAGACTAACGCTAAGACTGAAGCTTCTACGTATATATTTCGTATTAATTACAAGATCCAACTCTAACGAGCTATGGTTCTAGAGTTATCTTGGTCTTGCAGGCGGGATTGCCATAAGACTGGTGTCCACGCTGAGGTGAGCGGTACGGGTGCTGAGTCCCGACGGGAGCGGGGGAACCACCATCCAAGTGACGACGTTCCGCGCGCTCAGCCCGCAGCAGGGCGATCTCAGCACGAGCCCTACTCAGCTCATCTAAGGCATGGTCCAGCTCCGTGTTTAGCACGGCGGCTAGGTTGACTGTGCTGCTCAACCTAGGATTGCCCTCACCGACGGGTGAGACAATCACGCCTCCTGTGCTGCCAGATGGACGGCGGGGGTAATACTTCAGGTCAAGACCGTCAGCTGCCCCACCGAAAACCGAGCAGTAGTGCGAAAGCGCACGCCGTGCAGCATCTTGCATGGCTGCCTCAGCTGAGTCCCGTTCAGAGATAGAATAGTGCTCTGAGCAGGCCTCTGCACCCTGGAGACTGTCCTCCGGGCAGCGCACCAAGCAAGTCGCCTCCCAGCGGTCCGGGTAGACCCCGCGACTATGCTGGTAGACCACACAGCGATACTCGACGGACCAGGTATGCCGGTCAAATGCCCGACGTAGCAGGGTGTCGAGCGCATCGTGGAAGTGACACCCGCGAGCAGCGTCGCGAGTGATGGGTCGAGCAACCCATCCTTCCGGCTCAGGGTTAGCAGAGAAGTCGGTGTCGTGGCTCGAGCTGTCGTCGCCATCTCCGTCGTCTGGGTCTCCTCCAGCAGCTACTCCAGAAGCTGGGGCGCCCAGTGGTGGTGCAGGGGGCGGCTCCAGAGGAAGCACAGGGGAGCAGCTCCTCACAGACTCTATCTCCTGGTGGAGCGAGAAAGAAGAGCCCTGCTGCTCCTGTCGTCGACGTTCCTGCTCCTCACGCAGGCGGTGGTGTAGTCTCTCCAAGTGGCTGGACTGTCCGGCCACGGGACGGCGAAGCGGACGCTCAGCAAGGCGGGAGGGTAAGAAGGGGATGACTGACTTTCGTGCAGTGTGTCTAAGTCGAGCCATCTACAAAAGACATCGCAAGCAAAAGGGTGAGAACAGAATTAATATGACCAGCAAGTAATAAGTAAATGAAGGATCAGAATGAAACACAATTTTTTTAGCAAGGTATAATATATAGTAGAACATAGGTTTGGTCGGTATGACCAACTTTTGAAGGGATATCAAAGTCAAGGAAGAGACAGAGGTCTATAGTCCTTAGAACGACCATTCTACTCTAGGTTAGCGGTCCTACAGTCAGCACGGCTTTGATACCACTTATGTCACACCCGGTTTTAGAAGGCAAACCGAATGCGAACCATGTACGTGCCAGGATCAGTTATTCACGTACACAGCAGTTACATAATATGGACATCATCACACAGTGCTCAAAATAGTATTAATAAGGGAAATAGTCGATTACATCATACGTCTGAGACGTCCATATAGTTCTTACAATAAATCAAAGTGCGGAAAAGAAACGTAGATAACCGCGGCCTTCACAGGCAGCCGACTGGGGGTTGCCGCTAACCCACACCTAGAACTCGTCATAATCTTGGAACTCCTGGAAGTCTCCTTCCACGGCTTCATCTTCGCCTGAGCAGTGGTTGCAATGCTGACAACCTGGGGGGGGGTTTGGTGTGTAGAGCAAGGGTGAGTACACATCAACATACTCAGCAAGTATCCTGTTTGGCTGTAGTGGACTAGCTGTATGTGGGGATAAGTCAAGCAGTTGCTTTTAGTTGGTCAGATTATTACTTACTAGTAGAAAGCCAAGTTTTAGCATTAACCCAAGTTATTAACCCAAACGTACTCCTTTCCAAACGGAAAGAGTACCACTTACCAGCACCATAATCATAATCAAAACCATCAATCTCATATCCACCTGTACCGGAGTATCTCTGATCAAGTACCACTAATCACTGGAGCTCCCTTGGCCGCTCATAACCGTGAGCACGGCTGATATATCAGTTTTTCAAACACTCTGCAGAGGTTGTGCACTTTACCCACAAGCCGTGATTCCCTCTCTGGCCCGGGCTTGCAAGACCCTTATTCACTCCCGAGGTGAATAGCCAGGGATTCACT
Source organism: Zea mays (assembly GCF_902167145.1). Lineage (NCBI taxonomy): Eukaryota > Viridiplantae > Streptophyta > Magnoliopsida > Poales > Poaceae > Zea > Zea mays. The sequence goes on from NC_050098.1 coordinate 184,536,349, forward strand.
ACGAAGCCTTTACAAAGATTCCCCGGGGCTGTAGCCACCCGTTAGGTTTCCTAAATGCACTGCACTCCTCCCCAAGGGGCGAACCCAAACTTGGCAGAGCGAGCCGCATACACCGAGCCCCATTGACGGCACGACGGCTAAGTGAACTACACCCCGGATCCTCTAATTATTCAGCTAAGGGCACCCCATTCCACCCTCATGGTTGCACTGTTTTCCCGGGCGGTCATCCATAGAACAGGTCCTTACGGAGAGGCACTCGAGAAACCGCTCGAGCCCCCTTGAAGACCACAAGTATCACATCATCATAAGAGAAGGGAAAACAGCGTATCATAGATAATCTCATCATGTTCATTGATTAGAGGTTGAGCAATAGCATAAAGCTAAACAGTAATAATCCAACCCAGATAGGTAAACAAGGACATGGATAACAAAAAACTAGTCAATCCTTAGGCATAAATGTGTAATGCGGGAGGTGAATTAAATAATGAATAGGACATAGATAAGTCAAAGGACACTTGCCTCCACCAAACGACTGCTGCTCAGGGGCTTCTCCTGCGGGTTCCTCGGGCTCTTCGACCGAATCGTTCTCTATGCGATTGCAAACATACATACATCCATCCACATTTAATACAAAAGAACAGTACACCATACAAGGGAACAAATAAAGCGAATATGCATCAAGTATGACATTCGATATCGCATTTGTTATGGTTAGAAAGAAACGGGAAAGGGTCTCGCAGGGGGTTAAATCTTATGCACTAACGATCAATTACAATTGGTTCTTAACAAAAGAATTCTGTTATATGCACTAATGGAAACCTAATCACTTTAAGTTGTTCAACATCGCACGAGATAAACGATTAACTACATAAATCAATTAGCATAACAGAATTTTAAATTAAGCTTCATATTTCAATAACATTAACAATGATTAGCCTACCTAAAATAAAATAGCTATGATCACAGAAAGTAAATAAAATAAAATAAAAAAATAAAAAAACAGAGGGGGGGGCGGTTGAACCGGCCCTAGGCAGGGCGGCCGAGCTGGGCGCGGGCGCGGGCGGCGAGCTGGGCGGCCGGGGCGGCTGAGCCGGCCCGGTTGAACCGGCGGCTAGGCGAGCGCGCGGGGGGGGGGGGGGGTCGGGCTGGCCAGGCGGCCGAGCCGGCCAAGCGGCCAGGCGAGCGCGCGACCAGGGCGGCCAGGCGGGCGGCCGAGGGCGGCCAGCGGGGGGGTTGGGGTGGCCAGGCGGCCGAGCCGGCCAAGCGGCCAGGCGAGCGCGCGACCAGGGCGCGGCCGGGCGGGCGGCCAGGGCGAGCCGGCCATGGCGGCGGCCAAGGCGCCGAGCGGCGAGGGGAAAGGGGAGGAGGGATGGGGAAGGGAGGAGAGAGGGAGGAGGGGGGGGCTCACCGGCGACGGGGACGGGGCGGGGCGGCGCTAGGGCAGGGGGTAGGGGCGGCGGCGGCTTAGGGTGAGGGAGAGAAAATGAGAGAAAATGAGAGGGAGGGAGAAAGAATTTGGGGAAAAAGGGGAGGTGGGGGGGGGCGGCATGGGCCAATTGGGCCCAAGGGGAGGCGCCAGGGGCGGCTGGGCCGGCCGGGGTCGGCCCACGGCGCGGGAGAGAGAGAGAAAAAGAGGAGAGAGAAAGAGAGAGAAGAAAAAAAAAGAAAGAAAAGATCTTCTCCTCATTTTCGAAATCCGATCTTTCTACATGAATGCATTTGCACTTTCAAAGCAATCAAAAGAAATGCAAGGTTCGGCATGGTGCATCAAACAACATAAAGTACTTAGGGTTTTTCTTACACGGGAAATCCAAACCGAATCCCGCTAGAACTTTGGAAAAGGTCAAGGTTTAGCGAGGGAAAAAGAAAAAGAAAAGGTAACGCCCGAATTTGGCGAGTAAAGAAAAGAAAAAAATTCAACTGCAAAATTCGGGGCGTTACACCTCGGCACAGCCCGAGGCACCCTCGGCCCCCGAGGGCGAGGCACTGGACGTCGAGGAAGAGCAGAGCGGGGCCACGCCAGATCGAGATTGGCAGGCCCCGTACCTGCAGTATCTTCGCCAAGGAGAGCTACCCCCCGACCAAGTCGAGGCTCGGCGGGTAGCGCGACGCGCCAAGTCATTCGTCTTGCTGGGCAATGAAGAGGAGCTCTACCATCGCAGCCTCTCGGGCATCCTCCAGCGATGCATCTCCATCGCCGAAGGTCGGGAACTGCTGCAAGAAATACACTCGGGGGCTTGCGGCCATCACGCAGCACCCCGAGCCCTTGTCGGGAATGCTTTTCGACAAGGCTTCTACTGGCCAACGGCGGTGGCTGACGCCACTAGAATTGTCCGCACCTGCGAAGGGTGCCAATTCTATGCGAAGCAGACCCACCTGCCCGCTCAGGCTCTGCAGACAATACCCATCACCTGGCCCTTCGCTGTATGGGGTCTGGACCTCGTCGGTCCCTTGCAGAAGGCGCCCGGGGGCTACACGCACCTGCTGGTCGCCATCGACAAATTCTCCAAGTGGATCGAGGTCCGACCTCTGAACAGCATCAGGTCCGAGCAGGCGGTGGCGTTCTTCACCAACATCATCCATCGCTTCGGGGTCCCGAACTCCATCATCACCGACAACGGTACCCAGTTCACCGGCAAAAAATTCTTGGATTTTTGCGAGGATCACCATATCCGGGTGGACTGGGCCGCCGTGGCTCATCCCATGTCGAATGGGCAAGTAGAGCGTGCCAACGGCATGATTCTACAAGGGCTCAAGCCTCGGATCTACAACGACCTCAATAAGTTCGGCAAGCGGTGGATGAAGGAACTCCCCTCGGTGGTCTGGAGCCTAAGGACGACGCCGAGTCGTGCCACGGGTTTCACGCCGTTTTTCCTGGTCTACGGGGCCGAAGCTATCTTGCCCACTGACCTGGAATACGGCTCCCCGAGGACGAGGGCCTACACCGATCAAAGCAACCAAGCTAGCCGAGAAGAATCGCTGGACCAGCTGGAGGAGGCTCGGGACAGGGCCTTACTACATTCGGCGCGGTACCAGCAGTCCCTGCGACGCTACCACGCTCGAGGGCCGGTCCTGAGACCTCCAGGTGGGCGATCTGGTGCTTCGACTGCGGCAAGACGTCCGAGGGAGGCACAAGCTCACGCCCCCCTGGGAAGGGCCATTCGTCATCGCCAAAGTTCTGAAGCCCGGAACATACAAGCTGGCCAACAATCAAGGCGAGATCTACGGCAACGCTTGGAACATCAAACAGCTACGTCGCTTCTACCCTTAAGATGTTTCCAAGTTGTTCATATACCTCGCACCTACGCAAAGTTTAGTCGTCAAGGAAGGGTCGGCCTAGCCTCGGCAAAGCCCGACCCTCCCTCGGGGGCTAAAAGGGGGGAGACACCCTCTGCGTCGAATTTTTCCTCGAAAAAGGATCTCTTTTTAGCAGGATTTCTTTCGTGCCTCTTGAATACTTCGGAAAGCGAATCCTGGAAACGACGGAGTACACGTAAGCAGCCAAGGCTGACCGAGCCGAGGGACTCCTACGCCTCCGGGATACGGATACCTCACTCATCACCTTCTGCGATAAGTAACTCGCGCTCGGATAAAGCGACTCCGTGGACCGAACAAGTCTTCACGTTCGGAAGCTCTCCTGCCGAAGCAGTCCTTCAAGCTTTCTCGACTAAGTCGGGGACAGGGCCTCATGGACGGGTGAAAGTACGCGTAAGCGGCAAGGCCGACCGAGCCGAGGGATTCCCACGCCTCTGGGATACGGATACCTCACTCGTCCCTTCCGCGAGAAGCAACTCTCGCTCGCACAAACATCCCTGTTACCGACAGAGAGTTCAGATGCTCGAAACAAGAGGAAAAAAGACGCAGCTTCGCAAGCACGGCGAGGGTGTGTTTTCTGGCCTCGGCGGCCGCAGAAGGCACACGCTACAAGACGATCTGATCCTGCAGGCTCGGGTCTTCACGCTGAAGGGAGCCGTAGCACCCTCGGCATCGACGGCGTCTTCAGCAAAGTCCGACCCAGCCTCGGACGGCGACGCGCTCCAGGGACTCCTCCGGGAATCCGGCTCGAGCAGGCGGCTCGGCCGGTTACCCCTGGGGCGTCGGCCAACCGGCTTCCAAGGGCGCCAGCCCGACCCGAGGCCTCGGCTGATCGACTTTGGTGTCGGCTCCGCTGACGGACAACACGACTAGGCTCCGGCCAACCAGGTTCCCATTCTCGAGCCAACTCCGCCTCTGTTCATACTGATATCGCTACCCCTGGCCTCGGTCCATCGAAGGGCGGCCGAGGGGTCTCTTTAACTAAGCTAGAGGAGCCCCAGACAACAAGGCCGAACGGGCCGAGGGATTCCTACGCCTCCGGGATACGGGTACCTCACTCGTCACCTTGACACGGGGCGACTCATGCTTGGTAAAGCGGTTCAGATAATCAACAGGCGAGACTTAGTGCTCGAAAATGAGGAAAAAACACGGCTCCGTGCCAAAATTACATACGTGTTCAGGCCTCGACAGCCACAATGAACAAAGAACACTGGCATTCGAAGTGCCATTACAAACGGAACTCCGGTTCCCCCTCCGCAGGTACGAACAACCCCACTCCGAGGGGGAAGGCCTGCGGAGCAACGGAAGGCCGACGAATGGCGCGCCGTCACCTGCTCCAGCAGCGGCGACGACGACGACTTCTGCTCCGAGGGGCCAAGCAGCGGCAACACTGACCTCAGGCTAGATGCCGCTGCCAGGAGGCCCCCGCCCATGCCAAAACTCGTAAGGCAAGGACGGGCAGAAGGCCGTAGAGTTGGAGGTCATTCCGTGGCCGGCCTTGGCTATCTCGCCGGCAGCAGAACCTCTTCAAGCTGCCGTGGCGGATGCCGGCACCGCGAGCGGCTCCGAAGCCACTCGCGCCCGAAAGTCAGGCACGCTGCAGCCTCCAGCGCCACGGACGACGGCCGCCCTTCCCTCCGATCACTGAGTGAAGGAGCGGGCCGCCGCCCGCGCGGGGGCCGACCTCAACTCGGCGCACTCCCCTCCCCAGCCCTGGTGATGAAAATCCTTGAGGCTGAGGGAGGGGCAGAGGCCGCAGCCCGGCTCGCTTTCCCCCACCATCAAGCCGGAGGTCACCATCTCGGGTGACCGCCGGTGGAGGGAAGCGGCCGGGCTGCATGATGAAAATCCTTGAAGCCGAACGATGGCTGAGAGGTACCAACTCCCATGGAGTTGCGTTCCTCCAACGAGGAGGCGGAAAGGCGGCGGATACCCCCCATCCGGGGGCTTGGAAGATGGAAAGACACGACGCATAAGGGAGGAAGAAGACATGGTTGCCTTCTGAAAGGAGTCTCCCTCCTTTTAAAGGCAACTCTCCCTACGTGCGCCCCCACACGCCGCGGGCTGAGTCTTCTCCAACACGCTCCAAGGCCCTCCCCCGCGACTCGGGGGCTGGGTCCCGCATGTCATGCAAACCAGCTCAGGGCAGAAGAAGCCAAACCGCCGCGCGTGGTGCGCACAACCGCCCAGCGGTTACAAGCTACCCCCCACTTTTGCCCAGACCAACGGGCGGAAGGGGCGGGCAGCCATGCAGGCGGCATGCAACCGCGCCAGGTGGACGCGCTTCTCCGACTTCTGACACGCCAGCTTGGAAGCCCAGGCCCACGCGTCAAGCAACCGACGCGCCAGTTGCTGCATGCAAGCAACCGCACCGCCACTCGTGCCACCGTCGCGCCTCTTTGGTTGCGGAGCCTATGCCGCGACTCGAGGCGACCCAGCAGCGCCAGCCTGGCGCGTCGGTCAAAGCGACCGAAAGTGGGCCGGCGGTAATGGCGGTGGCAGGCGGGCGGGCGCAGCAGTCACGTCGTCAGCCAGGCTCACGTCTCATCCTGGGACAACAAGAGAGCCTCCTCTCACGGCGTGAAGACGGTGCACCCGTGACCCGTTCCTCGAACGGATCGCGCACGCAACGGCCGCCCCGCCAACTACACGCCCCGTCGCATTAACTCCGCGGCGGGACACGCGGCGCCTCTGGCGGGAGAAGCGCGCGACGCTTCGCCTTCGCCGTAATAACCGCGTCAAAAAAAGGTACGCCACGTCGTTCGATTTCGTATCCTTTTCCTTTTTCCTCTTTCTCTATCTCTTGCAACAGGGACCGGGAAAGGGGGATACCCCGAAAAGGACCCTTCTCCACGAAGGAACCGGGCTCCGAGCCCCCCCTACTGATCAGGGGTTCGAAGACTGGCCCTCCGAAGGGTTCAACAGTCGCCTCAGATCGCGTGGGCCCGACACCCACTACTGGTCAGGGGTTCGAAGGCCAGCCCCCCGAAGGGTTCCATGGCCGCCTCAGGCTACTCGGGCTCCGCGCCCATTACTGATCAGGGGTTCGAAGGCTGGCCCCCGAAGGGTTCACAGTCGCCTCAGACACCGAGCGAGGGATGACCAGGGGTACGTTCGATACATAACCGAGGCTCGGGCTGCGCTCCCGAGGTACCCTAGGACATTTCCGAGACCAGCGGGAACGATCTTGTAACGGAATCCCATCGGAGGGAGGCATCGAGCCCTCGGACCCCGTCGCCAGGGGACCGGGTCCGGCAAATCACCCGCAAGTACTTTTGGGCGTGCCTCTGGGCCCCTAGCCGACCCCCAACGAACGGGGCACGGACGTCCACTCGGATTACCCGCTTGCAGCTCACCGGAGACACCATGTTCGGTGCCCATCGAGGGTAACATGGCGCACTCCCCCCCTCCTCCTTGCGGAAAGGCGACGTAGGGGCGTATGTAAAAAGCCGAGTCTGTCCCTGATCGTCCTCTCGCCCTGTGCAGAGGCTCGGGGGCTGCTCTCGCAAAAACCGGCTCCGGCCGAACCGTTGACAGCGTCAACATACCAGCCCGAGAGCTTGGGCCCCGACCGTGCACCCGGGCTACGGCCAGTTCGCATGAGGGAACGACCAGACCAGCCGAAGCGTTACGCGAGGTATTAAGACCTCGAAGGAGTGTAACCACTCCTCCGAGGCCTCGGGGGCTACACCCGGCGGGTGCGCTCGCGCGCACCCACCGGAACGAAATGCAACCGAGAAAGGCTGGTCCCCTTGCAAAAAAGTGCGACGAAAGCCTCCAAGCGAGTGCTAACACTCCCTTCGAGGCTCGGGGGCTACTGTCGGGGACCATAATTAGGGGTACCCTCAAGACGCCTAATTCTCAGCTGGTAACCCCCATCAGCATAAAGCTGCAAAGGCCTGATGGGTACGATTAAGTCAGGGATCAGTCCACACGAGTGACTCGATCACGCTTCACCCGAGCCTAGCCTCGGCCAAGGGCAGCCGACCTCGAGAGACTTCCGTCTCGCCCGAGGCCCCCCTTTTTACGGCGGACACATCACCGGCTCGCCCGAGGCCTTGGCTTCGCTCAGAAGCAACCCTGACTAAATCGCCACACCGACTGACCAAATTGCAGGAGCATTTAACGCAAAGGTGGCCTGACACCTTTATCCTGACGCGCGCCCCCCCCCCCGGCAGAGCCGAAATGACTGCCGTCACTCCACCGCTCCTCTGACCAGTCTGACAGAAGGACAGCGCCGCCTGCGCCACTCCGACTGCGGTGCCACTCAACAGAGTGAGTCTGACAGACAGTCAGTCCTTGCCAAAGGCGCCACGGCGAGCTCCGCTCCGCCCGACCCCAGGGCTCGGACTCGGGCTAAGACCCGGAAGACGGCGAACTCCGCTCCGCCCGACCCCAGGGCTCGGACTCGGGCTAAGACCCGGAAGACGACGAAACTCCGCCTCGCCCGACCCCAGGGCTCGAACTCGGGCTAAGACCCGGAAGACGACGAAACTCCGCCTCGCCCGACCCCAGGGCTCGGACTCGGGCTAAGACCCGGAAGACGACGAAACTCCGCCTCGCCCGACCCCAGGGCTCGGACTCCGCCCTGGCCTCGGCCGAACGACTTCCGCCTCGCCCGACCCCATGGCTCGGGCTCGGCCTCGGCAACAGAGGACAGACTCAACCTCGGCTTCGGAGGAGCCCCCACGTCACCCTGCCTAGGGCACAGACCCGCCACGTCAACAGGAAGCGCCATCATCATCCTACCCCGAATCGACTCGGGTCACGGAGAACAAGACCGGCGTCCCATCCGGCCAGCTCCGCCGGATGGGCAATGATGGCGCTCCACAAGCTCTGTGACGACGGCGGCCCCCAGCTCTCTTACGAAAGCAGGGCGACGTCAGCAGGGACTCGACCGCTCCAACAGCTGTCCCTCCGCCAGGCTCCGTCGCACCTCCGACAGCCACGACATCACGCCAGCAAGGTGCCAAGACCTCTCCGGCTGCCACATTGGCATGTACCTAAGGCGCTAGCTCTCTCTCCGCTAGACACGTAGCACTCTGCTACACCCCCCATTGTACACCTGGATCCTCTCCTTACGACTATAAAAGGGAGGACCAGGGCCTTCTTAGAAAAGGTTGGCCGCGCGGGACCGAGGACGGGACAGGCGCTCTCTTGGGGCCGCTCGCTTCCCTCACCCGCGTGGACGCTTGTAACCCCCCTACTGCAAGCGCACCTGACCTGGGCGCGGGACGAACACGAAGGCCGCGGGACTTCCACCTCTCTCACGCTCGACTCCGGCCACCTCGCCTCTCCCCCCTTCGCGCTCGCCCACGCGCTCGACCCATCTGGGCTGGGGCACGCAGCACACTCACTCGTCGGCTTAGGGACCCCCTGTCTCGAAACGCCGACAGAACTGCAGCTATGTCCTCCTGGATCCCAAGGAAAGAGCGGAACTGCGGACTTCACGTTGGATGAAAGGTGAAGGAGGAACCAGCCCGTTCTTATGTTGGGTTTGTCCAGCACCAAGGCAGTTGTCCGAATGAAGGAGACGACCCTCTTTGGCCGTGCAGGGGGGCTGCATACCCAGATCTCGACTTCTGCAGAGGGTTCAAAAAGTATAGACGAGACCTGGTGGTTGGGCGCGCAGGCTGCGAGTTGGTGCAGCGATGAGCTAATCAGCAAGTGCAGCTTCCGCACCGCTCGCCTAACAAGGAAGCCGCGCACTGCGGCTTGTAGGCGCACCACAGCCTGCTCATGTGATGACGGCCATGGGGTGGCCCTGGAGGCCACAGCAAGGTGCTTCTCCCCACGAAGGGACTGTACCTGGCGGCGTGCCAGGAACCCTCGCGCTGCCGCCTGAAGCCGCAACGCTGCTTGGAGTTCCTTCTCTGTCTTCTCCTTGTAGCGGTGGAACATCACAACGAACTGATCCCACTTCTCTGTGAGACGACCAAAACTCTCTTTGAGCCGAGTGAATGCATCTAGAGTTGGAGAGGGCGGGTGGGAGGGCGTTGCGGCGGCTGATTGCGCGGCGGCTGGTGGTGGTGAGGGATAGGCGGCTGGTGGTGGTGAGGATAACCTGGAGCTGATACCAGGTGTCATGGACCTTCGGTCCATGGGGATAGCTGTCTTCTCCGGCGAGGTTATACCCCTCTGTCGCAGGCTTGGTTCTAGGGTAGCAGCCCTAGGCGCTTGAGAGAGAGTCATTGCAAGGGAGAGAGATTGGTTTGATAATGATCTTGCTTGATTTATTCTCTGCTGTCATGCGGCTTATAAATAGCCCTATGGCTAACCAACTTCTTCTACAAACTCTCAACTAACTCCTACTTTCTTGGACTTATCTGCTGCTAACCAACTCTCCACAATTCTCTCATCTCAATCTTATTCTCTAGCCTTATCCCAGCTCATCTCAATCTTATTCTCTAGCCTTATCCTAGCCTGGTTGTTGCCTCTTGCTCCCTATGATGCCCATGACATCTCCCCCTCCCTTGAGGACCAGCTCGTCCTCGAGCTGCCATAGACTTACCTGACACGACTTAAGGTTAAGCCTTTTACATCTCGGCTTACCTTTATTATTTAAGACGAAAATACAAAATAATTGTGGAACTAAAATATAAATTTGAACTGCAGCTATGTCCTCCTGTCCTCCTGGATCCCAAGGAAAGAGCTGAACTGCGGACTTCACGTTGGATGAAAGGTGAAGGAGGAACCAGCCCGTTCTTATGTTGGGTATGCAGCCCCCCTCGGCAGAGAGGTATAACCTCGCCGGAGAAGACAACTATCCCCATGGACCGAAGGTCCATGACATTGATGTACTATATCTACTACTGGCGTCTCAAGTAAAGCTTCACTAACTGCATGTGAAGTATGTGTTGTAAGTTGTAACAAAGCTCTGCTTAATCCGCGTGTCACAATGAACCTTGGGAAATTTGGGCTACTATTAGGGCTAGTTTGGGAACACCATTTTCCCAATGGATTCCTATTTTGCCCAAGGGAAAATAAATTAATTTTCCTGGGAAAACAAAAATCTCTTGGGAAAATGTGGTTTCCAAATCAGCCCTTAGAATGGTGAAATGCATTGGGAAGCTTCCTATGCCATTCGTGCTCAACATGAAAGGTCACTAGATAACACTAGTAACTAATAATTGATGGTAGAAGATAGTATTGTTGCATTGCTTTTTTATCTGGTTGTTTTGCAACGGACTAATACTTGATTTGGTGCATCCTGATTCTTTCAAAAATATCATATTTCTATATTTGATTTTATATTTCAATTCTCGCATCACGTGTTTCCTGCATGTCCCATGTCAATTATATTAGACAGGCTTTGTGTTGTGGATGGGCTTAGGCCACGACACATAGGCCTGTTAGTGGCCAATAATTCAGGCCCCTGATTGTGTTGAGATGGGCTTGGATGACCAGGATTGATTCTACTTCTATAAATCCTAATCCTTGGCACTCCTCGGGGGTCAAGCAGTTAACCTGCAATTGCAAACTTGAGTCATCATCCATGGTGCTGTGAGCTAGCGAGCCACTAACCTGTAATGACTGAGCTGAGTTATCTTCTGCAGCACTATTCTGGCTGCCCGATCCACCCCCGGATCAGGCGCTTGGTGTCCGAGGCGGATTGCTCCAACTGATTCTGCGCGGCGGATTGCTACAAAATTGGGAAGAGTTGAGGGAGCCGTTGGAGCATGGAAAAAACACGAATTCTTCCTAACATCACTTTTTCGAGTATTTCTAGCAGCGTCGTTGGAGTTGCTCTTAGGGGCTGTTTGGTTGGACCGAACAATATGGGCTCGCCTCGCTCAGCAAGAAACAGAACAAGAACAGGGTAGGTTTGGTTTCCTTGCCCTGCTACCTTGATCACATATCCTGGTCACATATATCCAAACACGCTCTTAAGGTCAGGTAGGTCAGAGTTTGAGTTTGCAATTTGCCCTGCCTACTTCACAGAATATGCTTTGGGTTTTGCGTTTCCTACTTCTCATAGAAGAAGCTACACACTCGGCACTCCATTTACACCTTTTTTCAGTAGATCTTCTGATGTTCAGAGCGTACACAATAGGCATATTGTTCTGCCCCTTTGTTTCACCGTCATTGCGCGCGCATCTAGAGTTGGAATTCATTCCTTACTGATGGTGCTGCCTTCTGAAACTGTTCGTGTTATTATGCATCATCTCAGCACAAGTTCCTTTTTCTCTTCTTTTTTTTTGTTCGAGGCAGATAGACGGGAAAGACTGTCAAGGCACAGATCCGGGACACGGCTAGCCAGGAAAGGTACCGCGGGAACATCGCTGTTATGATGGTCAGTAACAAGTCGGACCTGAACGGCTGAACCACCTTAGGTCGGATAAACGTCGAGAAGGCGTTCCACAGCACACCATCTTGAGCGAGAATGGCTCGCGTGCTGTTCTAGCTGCGAAGACCTGCTCCCGATCCCAACGGAACAAATGCAGGTTTCGGAAGGGTTCCCTTCTGCGAAGACCTGTTCTAGCTGCGAAGATCGCTTTGCATTATCTGCCTGACTTCGAAAGCCAGTAATTGACCGGTGGTTCGATTCTTTGTCACAAGGAACTTCTTCCTCTAGCATCGTATCATATACCACACGTACACTGTCAAACCAAGCGAAGCGTGTTCCTGTTGCATTTGTTGTCTAATTAACCTGTACCTGTATACTTGGACGGACCGAAGAACATTCTGCGTGTACTTAGAGCATCTCCAATAACGTATCTCCAACAACGTGACCTATAAAAATGTCCTATAATTTGAAAATAAGTATATTTTATAGAATTTAGGGCACCAACAAAACACCTCGCTCCAACAGTAAAGCCTCAAATCTAGATTATAGGGCAGCCCACTACGGTGTAGTATATTTGAGTCACTTGAGAGGGTGCCCTATAGTTTGAGGCATTGTTGGAGATGCTCTTAACACGTTCTTCTCCTCCTGCAGATAGCAATAATAAGTGTCCGGTACCGTGATGTTAGACACAAGCCCACCACCACGTCTTGCAAATAATAACTGCTGGTCCATCCATCCATCGTCCATGAAACCGCAACGACGACACCACCAGCATTGTAGGGTCGGTTCCGTACATGCCGTCGCCATCGCGGCCGTGTCATCAGGGCCTACTATGTTCCTTGCTTGACCCGTGCCGTGCCCGTGCCCGTGCTCCAGCCGTGTCGCGGTGGACTTTGCATCGATCGGCTGACGGGGTGATGTCCTCCCCGCAACCACCTGCGTCTATACTCTGCTTCTCCTGCTAGGTGCTCTCTACCTCCAACGATCGCTTGCACGGTGGTTCACGCCTCCTTCTTGGACGTGACCATGGGTAGCTGCTGCATGGCCTACCACGCGCTGCCGACCTCTCCTCCATGGATCGGATCCATCCTCCCTCTCCCTCCACGCCGCAGTCACCCGGCCCCTCTCTCACGGTTCATGGCCTAGTAAACAAAAGTAAACAAGAGATATGTTACACAGGGACAGGATATGATGAGAGGCACCGCACCGCCCGGGAGCATAGTTTGTTTGTTTAAACGATTCTGAGCCACTCGAGGCCACGGCAACGCGTATTTTATTGAATTGATGAAATCTGCCGTACTTCGTTCATCCCGAATCATCTCAAAAGCCTCCTTTTTTATTTTATAGGTGAGACCTTGACATTGCTCGCCGATCGATCGATCGCTCGCTCGCTCGCTGATAGACCTAAATACTGCTGAAGTTGCCGTCAGTGACCCACAGCGACACCAAAAAAAAAAGAGGCTGGGCCGGGCTATGCTAATGCTACAGCCTGCACTGCATACACTTTGCAACTTGGATTGGATCGGTTGAACACACAGCATCACCTTTCTATCTCTCTTTATTTATTATAAACCTACTGCACATACATATCGTACGTACGTGCGAATAATTAAACTTGCCCCTTTCTGCTCGGAATGTGTTCTCGGCCGGGGCCCTGACACAGCAGGAAACCTGTGCTGATCCCTATCGTTGAACACACTTCATTTCATCGATCACCTTTTTGTGCGTGTTCTTCATTATTTTAGGCAAGATATAGTACCGTACCTACCGAGTGTCGACTGCCTCTTTCTTTCCTAGGCTTGCACGCTTACTTATTACTTTATTATTTTTAGGTCCATGATCCAGATAAAGGTGGTAATAGATCACGATCCAAATGTTCCTTCATAATTTATTTAATATATTATCTAATTTTAGTTTAAAATAGTTTAAAATGAATATAAAATAGAGTCTGGTTATAATTCAATCTTATCTTTAAATTTTATAGTGTGAAGTTTCTTCTGTAGTTCTGTGTAGTCATGTCACATTAGTCCACTTCAACCTGGGATGTATATTCTAAGTTAGTAATTTATATCTTTAGATATATTTCTTCAATCTGTAGTTCTGTTTTTTTTATTCTTTTAAAGATATAATACGTTGAAAAAAAAAGGAACATAATTCTTGTTTTTTTTGGATGAGTCGAACAATTGGTTTGATTAGATTTATATAAAAAAATATCTTGACGTTTATGATATCTAATAAGTATTATTATTAGACCAACCAAATGTGTTTTTCTATAGTATATTTATTTAAAATTATAGGTGTTAATAATATTTTTATTAATTTTTAGTTAACCTTAAAAACTCCATCTAATCTATCTACTAATAAGTTAAATCTAATTTCTCGATCGCTGCCCCACCCTGCGAGCCCCATCTGTCTCGCTGCTCGCGCTAGCGCTATATAGTAGCCGCGGGATATGATCGGTGATTGATATCCAAATTTTAAACTCGATCGGGCCGTGGCGTGCGTGCGTGTGCCCATGCCGGACGACCGACGGCGGCCGCTCCGGGGTCCACCGGCCGGCATTTGCCTGGACAAGCCACCCATGGTGAGCTGAAAGTTTCGTGCCCATGCATGCGTTTTACTACAGATGCAAAGCACCTAGCATTTTGCGGTACGTAGAGCATTTTGCGACTTGGGAGGACCAGACGTGACCGGCCCGTACCGTGCATTTCGACGCAAAACGTCGGTGCGCGCAGGTAGGGCATGCCATGATGCACGTTAGCAGTCTAAGGGGCAGTGTTCTGGTGTGCATTGAATAGACTTGAGTTCTCGACGGCGTACGTGTTCATGTTTTGGCTGGCTGACCGGCGACTAGCTCCACGTCAGTGCAGTGCTCGCCTGCTCGGTGGTGAGGATGAACAGAGAGAGAGAGAGAGGCCCGGCAGGAGCACGAGTTACGACCAGTGGCGACCTGCTTCCGGTCGCGCGCGGACAGCAGCAGCAGCACGTAATCCGGCTCTCAGAACATCAGGTCAACGATCGATGGAGTGACTGACAGCCAGTGGCGTACGTGCCACACATGTTAACGTCACCACAGCGAGCCACAGACACGACGGCGGCCACTGTTACTACCCTGCAACCTGCATGCGTACGTTCCGTGTCCTAGATGCGAGCGCGCCGAAAGCGACCGCATTGTTCGCCTCGCCCCTTGGCTGGCTGCCTGGCTGGGGTGAATGGGTGATCGATCGAGCAAAGCTAGCCCTGCCATGGCGGCCTGGCCTGTGGCCTGTGCCGGTTTCAAATCACAGGTCACTCTAGACGATGACATGGGCGCCGGAGCAGCTGGGCAGGGGCAGCAAGCAAAGCAGCACCTCATGATCTCATCACGGGGGGGGGGGGGGGGGGGGGGGGGACTTGTACTGCACGTCACCTACGTTGCCACTAGCCAAGGCATGGCGCGCGCGCAGAGTGCTGCTAGTGCCACCTGCATTCTTGTCTGTCGCTGGCAATCAAATACTGCAGCCAGCACTCCTCCGGTGTCCAGGCAAAGGGGGACGCGTACATGCCGTGGCGTCCGAACGGGGGATTTGATGCAGTCCAGCACTCCTCCAGGTCCAGGCTTTGAAATTTGAATGAAATGCTGCGGCGTAGTACAGCATGCGTGGCATGGGGGATACGTACGTCATGGACGGGACCGACCGTCATTGGCCACCCACCTGATGACCTGAAACCGAAAGAACAGGAAACCAGACGGATATACGATACGAGTACCCCCATACTACTCTCTACTCCTTCGTTGTCATGCATCCGTCAGTTTGCTCCACAGCGGGAAGGGAACCCGCGCAGGCTTCCGTTTGAACTGACGCAGCGTACCTGATCCTATCCTACAGAGATACGCAGTCCACCGTCAGAAAGTCAGACTGCGAGTCCTGTACTCCCTTCTTCCGTAACGTTTTAGCTTTCAATTTTTTCATCTGGAAAAATAGTAATCTTTTTGTTAGATTCTATGTCGACTAGTATCCATTTCTAGCCCCGTAATAACAATCCGTAACTAGAAATCATAGACGACAATTAGATATATTCTACTGAGATAAAAGGTAACATAACTTTGTTGTTGATATGTTTACGCGTCCTAGCGGCGTCACCTCTATTGCCTTGCACATCGGGATCCAAGCCGTCGTTGGTTGTCACTCTTCCAGTCACTCCGACGCTTAGGCAACATGGCCTCTCTCTATGGATCAGGGTTCCAGGGCAAAGTATTAGTGTTGGCTTTCATGTGGCCCTTTAATCCTTTATATAGCATTGTGTGACCGAGAGCTTCAACCGAGGTTAGCATGAGCCCTCTCAATGAAAGGCCAAATTAAGGAGATGGTTGTAGAGGAAAGGTTGTAGAGGAAGGGTTAAGCCCAATTCGGTCTCCGATGAAAGGTTGTAGAGGACACACACACTACCAGAATTCGGGCCTTTGCCGAGTACTTTTTATCGCGCACTCGGCAAAGCAGACTTTGCCGAGCGCCGCACTCGGCAAAGTCCTGCGCTCGGTAAAGAGCTTGTTTACCGAGTGTAGGACACTCGGCACTGCCAAACACTCGGCAAAGACTGCTTTGCCGAGCGTCAAGCACTCGGCAAATATGGCTCTCGGCAAAGGGCCGTTAGCGGCCGTCTACAACTGACGACCGTCAGTCTTTGCCGAGTGTCAAATATCTGGCACTCGGCAAAAAGAGTCTTTGCCGAGTGTCCTATGTAGACACTCGGCAAAGCATACTTTTATTTTTTTATTTTGGTCACCAAACTTTTTGTGGTATGTTCCTACACTATGTAGACCTACATGTACCATTTTGGGACAATTATAACAGTGTTTTCTATAGCTAGTACATTTAGTTTGTTTATTTGAATTTCTTCGGAAAATTCAGATTTGAACTGCAGGTCACTCGAAACTTGGAAAACCGTGCATGCAAAAATGATATCCATGCTACTTAGCACAAGTTACGACCAATCTCAGGAGCGGACCGGAAACTTCGAGCACCATGCTCACTCAACATGACCGTAAACTTGCTATCCAGGTGTTTAAAAATTGTATAAAACAGAAACAAAGTCAGAAAATCATTAAACATGTCCACGTGTCATGATATCATATGTAGAGGCTGTGATAAAAATTTGAAAAAGTTTCGAGAAAGCTGTAACGCACTATGTGTACAAATCTAAGAGATCCACATTGAAACTCTATGATTTCATGTGTGGTTCTCTTAGGTTTCTACACATAATGTCTCACATCTTTCTCCAAACATTCTAAATTTTTTATCACAGACTCTACATATGATATCATGACATGTGGATAAGTTTCATGATTTTCTAAGTTTGTTTGTGTTTTATAAAAATTTTAAACAACTGTATGGCAAGTTCACGACCATGTTGAGTTAGCATGGTGCTCGAAGTTTCCGGTCCGATCCTGAAATCGGTCGTAACTTGTGCTAAGTAGAATGGATATTATTTTTGCATGCACAGTTTTCCAAGTTTCGAGTGACCTACAGTTCAAATGTGAGTTTTTCGAAGAAATTCAAATAAACGAACTAAATCTACTAGCTATAGAAAACAATTCTCTAATTGTCTCAAAATGGTACATGTAGGTCTATATAGTGTAGGAACATACCACAAAAATTTGGTAGGGAAAATAAAAAAATAAAAATGTACTTTGCCGAGTGCCAGCTGGTTGACACTCGGCAAAGAATTGTGAAAGCATATTGCCAAGTGCCGCCCAGGGGACACTCGGCAAAGTCTCAGCGATCTGGCACTCGGTAAAGAATATTTTAAAATTTTAAAAAAATCTTTGCCGAGTGCCAGATCGCGGGCACTCGGCAAAGAAGAGAAATAAACCCCCGCGGAGAACCTTTCTCCTTCCTTCTCTCATCTCACTCTCTCACTGCACCCGCCATCCGCGCGCCGCCGTCGACTCGCCGCCGCGCCGTCCGCCCGCCGCCGTGCCAGCTCCTCGCCGCGCCGTCCGGCCGCCCATCGCCGCGCCCGCGCCTCGCCACGGCCGTGCCGGCCGCCCGCCGCGCCCACCCACTCACATGCGCGTCGTGCTCGCCGTCACCGCCGCTGTGCTCGCCGTGCCCGCGCCCGCGCTCGCCGTGGTCGTCGTGCCCGCAGCCGCGCCCGCCGTGCCCCTCACCCGCGCCCGCCGCGCTCGCCGTGCCCGCGCCCGCGTCGTCGTGCCCCTCGTCGTGCCCCTCGCCACCGCCGCCCGGCCACGCGTACCATCGTCGCCCCACGCGAGGTATACACTTTTTATGCGTCAATTCACCATGTAGTTGTTGATCTACCAAGTTATTCGCATCTCCATCATGAAGCATTGTAATGGCTTGCAATGGGAAATAAGAAATATGACAACTGCTAGTAGTGTATACTTTAGGTGAATTTCTTCTTACTGTGTGCATGTCAGCCATCGTGCTGTTAGTTTTATTTGCAGGTTTTAAAAACCTCAACGTACAGGGGAGGTGTTGTCGATTTTTTTTGTATTAACAGACTTGTGTTTCTTTTTTACAGAGAAGATACTTGTCTTCCTAGCCGCTGCGGGTCTGCCTGCACCGCGTTGCGTCGCCACTGCACCGACCCGCCACAGCCCCACTAGCCTGACTCCACCGCCACCCTAGGTATAACCTTTATTTCCGCATCATGGTCGTAGATCACGTAACCCAGTTAGGCGTCTCCTGTTCGAAAGAGATACGGTGTAGATATGCAGATCTTTGCATATCTACAAATGTATCAGTTTCGAATTGTCCACGTTTTTTGGACAGCCTGCGGTTGCGTAGATGGTGTTAGTTTCATGCTCTACTCCGGTCCGAGATAGAGTTTCGGCGTCACCTCCCTGTTGTTCTCCAGACAGTACACTCTCCCTGCCAGGACGTGTATCCGGGGAACAGCGGGGAGGTGCTGCCGAAATTCTATCTCGGATCGAAGTAGAGCATGGAAACTAACTCCATCTACGCAACCGCGGGTGGGATTAGGACCTATCATCACCTATTAGAAGGTAGGAACGTAGTGTACATGCATTACATGTCTATATTAAATTATACTCGGTTATATATGTTAGAGGATGGAGGACCGTGAGTGGATGTACACGGGCCGCGTTCGACGTAATGATGTCACCCCAGAATGGATTAGGAAGATCGATGCTTTCGTGGAACGGGCATATGGCGAAGCTGCTAAAGGAGCTAGCCTAGTCCCTTATCCGTGCAGCAAATGTGACAACCGGAAAAGAAAACCAAAGAAGGCCATGGTAGAACATATTTGGAAGAATGGATTTACGCCGGACTATACTCGGTGGATCTTCCATGGTGAAGCGCATCGCACGAGAGAGGAGGTGGTGAGACAACGCGTCGAGGATTACGATGCTGATGCCGGGGTAGCGGACATGTTGAACGACTATCACGAGGCACAGTTCGCCGAAGGACGTATGGAGGACGAGCCAGAGGCGACCGCAAAGGCATTCTACGACATGTTTGACGCGGCACAGAAACCCCTTCACGGCAAGACAAAGGTTTCTCAACTGGATGTCATTGGGCGTATAATGGCGTTCAAGTCTCAGTATAGCATGAGTCGAGACGCCTTCGATGGTTTGCTGACAGTTATTGGCAGCCTGCTTCCAGAGGATCACGTTTTGCCAAAGAGCATGTACGAGGCACAAAAACTCCTTCGTGCACTCAAGATGACGTATGAGCAGATACATGCTTGTCCGAAGGGCTGCGTCCTATTTAGGAAAGAACACACTGAGGCAAAGTACTCTCCGAAGTGTAAATCGTCTAGGTTCATGGAGGTAGACTCTGGTGATGGACAGATGAGGCAGCTCGACATCCCCGTGACAATCCTACGCCAGCTTCCGTTCATACCGAGGATCCAGCGTCTATACATGACAGAGGAATCCGCGAAACAGATGACATGGCACAAAAAAGGCAAATGATACAATCCTGACAAGATGGTTCGCGCATCCGATGGTGAAGCATGGACCCACTTTGATGTCATTCACCATGAGAAAGCCAAAGAGGCTCGTAATGTTTGTGTTGTGCTGGCCACAGATGGGTCCAATCCCTATGGAATGACAGCTGCCCCATACACATGTTGGCCCATGTTTGTTATCCCCATCAATCTCCCCCCGGCGTATGCTTTCAAAGACAGAACATATTCGCGTCGTTGATAATTCCTGGACACCCGGGGAATAAAATGGGCGTGTACATGGAGCCTTTGATTGATGAATTGGTTCGTGCTTGGGAGGAAGGGGTATGGATGTACGACCGAGCTACGAAGACAAACTTCAAAATGCATGTTTGGTACCAGTACTCCATGCATGACTTTCCGGCGTATGGGCTATTTTGCGCCTGGTGTGTTCACGGTAAGTTCCCATGCCCAGTTTGCAAGGAAGCTCTTAGGTTCATTTGGTTGAAGAAGGGTGGTAAATATTCGTCATTCGATAAACATCGACAATTTCTCCCTCCTGACCATGCATTCCGACTAGACATCAAGAACTTTACGAAAGGTGTCGTGGTGACAGACCGCCCACCTGCAATGATGACTGGTGCCGAAGTTCACGAACAGATAGATGGTCTCGTGGCCAACCCAGAAGGTGGTTTTGTGGGATATGGTGAGCAACATATGTGGACACATAAGTCGGGCTTGACTCGGCTCCCCTATTATGATGACCTGCTCCTTCCACACAACATTGACGTGATGCACACTGAAAAGAATGTCGCTGAGGCACTTTGGGCAACAATTATGGAGATTCCTGATAAGTCAAAGGATAACGTAAAGGCAAGAGTGGATCTGGCAGAGTTATGTGATAGACCAAACCAAGAGATGAAGCCACCTAGTGGTGGTAAGACATGGAGAAGGCCTAAGGCCGATTTCGTCCTGAGCAGGGCCCAGAGGAAGGAAGTACTACAGTGGATCAAGATGTTAATGTTCCCTGATGGGTATGCAGCTAACCTTAGAAGGGGGGTGAACTTATCTACTCTGCGAGTCTTAGGGATGAAGAGTCATGACTTCCACATATGGATTGAACGAATTCTTTCGGCGATGGTTCGAGGCTATGTCCCTGAGCATGTCTGGCTAGCGCTTGCAGAGTTGAGCTATTTCTTCCACCAGCTTTGTGCAAAAGAGTTAGCTCGGACCATGATTGCAGACTTGGAAAGGATGGCACCCGCGTTACTGTGTAAGCTGGAGAAGATCTTTCCACCCGACTTCTTCAATCTGATGCAACATTTGATTCTTCATCTCCCGTATGAGGCACGAATGGGGGGCCCGTGCACGGACGTTGGTGCTATCCAATCGAGAGATGTCTAAAGACTATCCGAAAGAAATGTAGAAATAAATGCAAAATCGAGGCTTCCATTGCAGAGGCATACATACTGGAGGAGGTGTCAAACTTCACAACAACTTACTATGGTGACAAACTGCCGAGCGTGCATAATCCACCCCCTCGTTACAATAATGGCGACAATGAATCGAACCTCAGCATTTTTCGAGGGCAACTCGGAAGCGCGAGTGGTTCGACCACCAAGACCCTGAGACATAAAGAGTGGTGCCATATCATGCTATATGTATTGACCAACCTTGAAGAGGTGACACCATACATGGAGCAATTTCTTCATGAATTCTGGCGTCGATCAAGGGACCCAACTCCACAGGAATATGATACCCTTCTTGGAAAGGGTGCGGGAAATGGATTGCCCGATTTCATTTCCTGGTTTAAACGTAAGGTACGTGCTTAGTTTGTCATTTGAAGTTGCTCTTAAGTGCGAATAATATAACAATCTAGCGTGTTTGAACTTACAGGGCCAAAGAGAGCCGTCTATGAGTGCCGAGTTGAGACAAGTAGCCAATGGCTTTGCCTATAGGGTCAGGAAATTTTCTGGGTATGACGTCAATAGATACCGTTTTCGCACAACAAGCTACGACCAAAGTCGGCCCAATCGAAAAACCACGTGTTCTAGAGTCTTTACGCCCGGGCTTGACGAGGTCGAGTATTATGGAAGAATTGAAGAAATATATGAACTCAATTTTTATGGTTCCAAACATCTTACTCCAGTGATATTCAAATGTCATTGGTTTGACCCTAAAGTTACGAGACAGACACATTCTAATCTTGGGCTAGTCGAAATTCGACAGGATTCCATCTTACCAGGAGACAATGTCTATATTGTGGCCCAACAGGCCACACAAGTGTATTATCTTCCATATGCGTGCCAAACGAAACAACATCTTAAGGGTTGAGATGTTGTGTATGAGGTATCACCGCACGCTAAATTACCTGTTCCAAACGATGAAGATTATAACTTAGACCCGGACACATATGACGGAGAGTTCTTCCAAGAAGATGGGCTCGAAGGGCGATTTGAGATAGACTTAACCGAAGCGATCGGAATGAAAGTAGATATTGAAACGCCGGATGATGAAATGGTTGTTGATGAGGAGGATGAGGTGCAAAATGAGAATGACTTAGAAATGCTTGAAGGCAATGCCAATGACGAAATTGCGCCTTCAGATGGTGTTGACTATGAAATGGTTGATAGTGATGATGACACTTATGATCCGGCTAACCCGGACACATATGAAGATTATTTTTAATCGATGTAATGCTATATTTCATTTATTTTGCATATGTTTCTAAATACATATTTTTTATCTGTGCTTAATTGCTTACTCTTAATTGCAGGTTGTTGGACAAAGATGGTGGGCGGTGGGACGAGGACGAGGAGGGGGAGGGGGAGGGGGAGGAGGAGCACCCGTAGGATGGAGGAGGAGGCGCAGCAGGACGACGCCGTACAGCAGCAGGTGGAGCAGCAAGCCGCTGTCGATGCGGCGCAGCATGACGACTCATACGACGCCACTCAGCAGGACGTCTCAGGTTCTGGCTCCTCAGGTTCGAGGAGCATCTACCTGCGAGGTCCCGCGAGTCTCCCTCAGCGACCCATACTTCGTGACAGACGTCTGCTGATACGACCCGATGGAGAGAGGTAGATAACTTTAGATGTTGTTGCTGCCTTTTCATATTATATGTTCAAATTAATAATAGAAACTAATACTTTATCTTAATCACTTGGACAGGTCTTGGATGGTTTTGGAGACTGCAGGGGGTCACGGCCGCAACCCCAATGGCATTCTCGGCCTTCTATGCAGGGAACACTTCCCTGGACTTGTCGAGTACGCCGGAGTGACGAGCCCAACATACACCTTCGACCACTACGTCGTCGCCCCCGATGCAGTAGATCGGGACGACAGACAATTCAACAACAAGGCAGAGCGGGTGAAGCAAGAGTTGTGGGTAAGTCTTCCTCGCACTATATTGTTTAATAAGTCGCATTTGTTGCATATTCTTGAAATAATGTATGGATACATCGTCTTTATATGTAGGATTTCTTCAGATGCGAGGCTGGATACGAGGCCAGGGCGGATGTGGTGGCTACCACGAGCTGTAAGAAGCTCGTCGTGGACATGCACTACGAGGCGCGCATCCAGGCCATCGTCACTTACCACGGCTCCGTCCTTGGGGAGAAGGTGAGCAAGAAGGACACCCGAACCATGTCGTTGACTCCGGACCGGTACTTGCAGGTAAATACAAAACTTTATTATTGGTACTAAATAAGCTTAATTTTATCTTCTGATATGTCGTGTACTTGTATTTTTTAGATGATTCCTCATTGGTGCGCCGCGCATCCTGAGTGCTGGGAGCAGATGGTGCAGAGGTGGTGCTCGGCTGAGTGGGACGAGGCGCACAACGCTAGCCGAGAACGGCGTTTGATGATGCAAGGTCCCTCCCACCATCAAGGCAGCCGCAGCCTGGGCAAATACGCGGAAGCATGGGTACGCGCTCTTTTTTATTTAGGTATATAACTTTCGATTAGACATGATTTCTAACCATCTCGTTGGTTTTCTCGCAGTCGGCGGCACATGGTGGCGCGCCTTGCTCCACGTTCTCGGCATATGCTATGGCCCACAAGGGGAAGGCGACGTCCGACGTCACCTACAACCCGTATGACGGGCCCGAGGCGTACACCAACCCCGTCGTCCACAGCCGCCTCACTGAGTACACCGCCATGGCCAAGGAGGTCCATGGGCCAGATTATGATCCGAGGACCGAGGACATCGACGGAGATGTCCTCATGAGGGTCGGAGGAGGCAAGAGGGATGGGCGGTACTGGATTGCCGACGGGGCAATCGACTCGTCCTCCACTCCCACTCTCTCTCAGGTGCGAGCAAGGAGCACGAGCGCGAGCCCAGCCGTACGACCTCGGCAGGACAGCTCACAACATCGTATCCAGCAACTCCAGGTTATTCCTTATCTATTCATCGTTCATTGATTATTATATATCTTCTCTTTGCATTATCGTAACATTAGGGCGAAATATTACAGACTCAGCTAGATGATGAGAGGAGGCAACGTGAGGAGCTGGAGAAGAGGATGGCGGAGATGTTCGCGTACATGCAGAGCCTTGGCGCGCGCACAGGGTCATGCTCCACCACCTCCGTTGTTCCCTGCAGCTGACACTGCTGAGTTCACTACTCCTGTGAGTATCAAAATTTTAGTACTGCATGATATATATTCATATGTTCTCACACATGCAATCTCTTCTCTGTGCAGGGTCAATCTGCGGCGTCGAACAACCCTCACGCTTCGTCCAGCCCTTCGCCGAACCAGTCCAGATGCCTACCTCATTGATGATCTGTTTTGTGATGACCCAGACTTATATTTGTGAGTGTTGGTGATGTTAGTTACACTTGGTCTTGTGAGATACTTGGTGATGTTAGTGATGATCTAGACTTATATCTGTTTTGTGATGATCCAGACTTATATTTGTGAGACTTATATTAGTGAGACTTTGTGATATATATGGTGTTGATGATAAATGTGTTGATTCTGTGATGCGATTGATATATAATGTGATGTGAATGATATATATCTTTTGTTTGTTTGGATGGAACAACAAAAACAAATAAAAAAGGGACTTCCTGATCACTTTGCCGAGTGTAACACTCGGCAAAGGGTCGCTTTGCCGAGTGCTATGACCATGGCACTCGGCAAAGAAGGAAACCTGGGAACCGGTAAAGTCATCTTTGCCGAGTGCTGACCATGGCACTCGGCAAAGAAGGAAACCTGGGAACCGGTAAAGCCATCTTTGCCGAGTGCTGTGGTCAAGGCACTCGACAAAGGGACTGGCAAAGGGGCCCACTGGAGAACTCTTTGCCGAGTGCCAGACCACTAGACACTCGGCAAAGAAGCCTCCTTGGCCGAGTGCCTACGAGAGCTCTCGACACTGGGACTGGCGGTGGGGCCCACTGGAGCCGTCTTTGCCGACGGCCGTAATAGCAGACACTCGGCA
This sequence comes from Zea mays, assembly GCF_902167145.1. Taxonomy (NCBI): domain Eukaryota; kingdom Viridiplantae; phylum Streptophyta; class Magnoliopsida; order Poales; family Poaceae; genus Zea; species Zea mays. The sequence continues at coordinate 184,561,303 of NC_050098.1, forward strand.
AACTTGGCCTCTTTGCCGAGTGCCAAAGAAGACACTCGACAAAGGATCCGTCACCGTCACTTGGCGCCGTGACGGTGACTTTTCTTTGCCGAGTGTCAAATGGCACTCGGCAAATTCTTTGCCGAGCCCGACAAAAAGTACTCGGCAAAGAGACTGTTGCCGATGTACAGTTCGCCGAGCGTTCTTTGCCGAGTGTTACACTCGGCAAAGCCTTTGCCGAGTGTAAAATAGCCTTTGCCGAGTGTCTGAGACACTCGACAAAGGAGCTGTGTCCGGTAGTGACCTAACAATTTTATCTCTCAATTGTATGGCCCAAGGTGCTCGTAGGTCATGAGTGGGAAGCAGACCGACGACGTGCTGTGGCTTGGTGCCAAGCGTGGTCAAGTGCGGTCAGCTACTTATAGCGAGTTAGTCTGCGGCCAGGCGCGAGATCCACTCGAGTGGTTCCCTTTTCGACATGCCCAGCCTCCCTTTGTCAGGTTCCGCGCACGCCCGACCATGGGCTCGGGGCCACAGGGTTCGACTAGAGGCAGGTCCTTTCAGTGTTGACGTATCGGCCTCTCCCAACTGACTAACGGGTCCCAACTATCAGGGGCATATTTCTTTAGCACACTCTCTGACTGGCGGGTCCAGGGGCTCAAGTCATTTCCCCGACACTACTCATTGATAAAAGCTAAGAAAAAAAATAAAAAACCAGAGAGGACCTTAGTTCATTAGAAGGAACAGAATAAAATTTTGCCCAATGAGCTAAATATTAGCAGTGATTCAGTTTCTAGTCTGAAATGTGTAAATGATGGACTTAATCTAAGGTTGTGAAAATGAATGTTTGTTATGCATATACATCTTCTATTGAGCATATTTACATTTTTCCTAGATGCAAAGATGTTGATGCAAAATTGTCACACCCGGGTTTTAGGGGTCCAAAGCCCGGGCGCGAACATAATCACCAGGTGTGCTGGGACCAAGTCTCACACATATGATGAATCATGGCACAGGATCGAATGTCACATCTTTACTATTTAACAGGAGTTCTATACAAAATAAATAAATAATTACATTATAAGGAGACAACGGTCCAGCAACCCGAAGTTGACTGGGAGACGACGGCCTAGACCTCTCACGAACTCATCGCAGCATCCTCCATGCGCCTCATCCTGCGGTACCTGATCTTGACCTGTGTGTGTGGGGGTGTGAGACAGCAAGAGTGAGCTCACATACGTTCATCGCTCAACAAGTTGTGGGGAATAATGTGCATGAACTCGCCAAAGGTGGGAGCTCACGTGAAGTGTAAGGCTTACCAAAGAGGATGGTTAGAGCTGAGCATTGCTTTTAAAGTTGGTCAAAATTTTATTAGCAATTACTAAGTATAAGTAAATACCAACCCAATTAAGTAGTAGAACAAAAGTAACAACATCACCTGCAATGCAATGCATATGGCAAATTGAATTTAAGTTCCATAAATTAATCATCAGAGAGTCCTGAGCTGCTCATGACCGTGAGCTCGGCTAGTATACCAGTTTTACACTCTGCAGAGGTGGTACCCTTTACCCACAAGTCATGTTACCCATCTGCCAAGGGATCGCGACTTCCCATACACCTCTACCGAGGAGGCGAGGCAGGGTAACACTACGAGGCCTTTACAAAGTTCCACTAGCTTCAGAAAACCCGCTACAGTTTATAGGAAGCTCCAATGCAGGAATCCCTTGCAGGACCGCCATCGCAGCAAAATCCTCCCGAGGGCCTCCCTACACTGACCACTCCCCTACTGCCCTTGCCCCTTTCGGGTAAGGTAGTCCTCCACTAGCTTTCCTAATTAGTCAGCCAAGGGCGTCCCATTAAACCCTTGTGGTGGCACGTGGTTCTCAAGTTAAGCTCTATGTTCCAATTAACATTTAATGATCTTGTCATGAACATAAATAGAATAACAACATAATTGGAACATAGATGTAATGAAATATTAACCCAAACCATATAAAGCAGTAGCAGAACTACCCAAGTGATTCAGGGGTAAACAAGGTATTCAGGATGAACAAACTAGGGTGACCTATTGGGTCCCATCAAAATTAACCTATGCAGATCATTATGATTAATTAGAACATGAGTGGGTAAAAGAAGTGATCAAGGGCACAACTTGCCTGGGACTTGAGATTCCAGGTACCAACTTGCTCTTCAGATGACACGTGTCCTCACTACTAAACGTAGCAATACAGACAAACATGGTATAGGCAAAATGAACATCACATCAAACATATAAACAAAATACACAGTAATAATCTACATATTAAAATAGAATCCTAGGAACAGGAATCATAATTTTTGGAGCTATAGATTTTAAGTTATGAATTTTCAAAGGTTTCATGTGTTTTAAATAGGATTAAGTAAGAAATAAATTTTATTACTGTTTTCATGACAAAACATAGACTCTAAGTGATAGAGAATTAAATTACAAAAATTTAGAAAGTGGAATGGCTCAATTTGGACCAGAGATGAATTTTCTATGAATTTTATAAGTTCTAGCAATTCTTTTCATATTAAATATTCAATTTCTAATTCATTTATACAGTTTAAATAAGCTCTAGACTGGGCGCACTATTTCCAGAGAACTCAAGGGGCTCGGGGTAAGAATCCAGAGACACAGAGAACAGGCCTTGTGGATGGCGGGTTGATTATGTAAAAACAGAGGGTCTCTTTTGACTATTTGCGCCTGCGAAGGGGTATGGGAGAGTCTCTGCCGTCAGATCTAAAATGCGCGCCACGGATTAGATCATTCATTACCCGAACCGGTACCGGATGTGGACTGTTAGATTAAAATCCGACGGTCGATGCCAGCGCAAGACCCAAGCCCTCCGGATCTGCCCGATTTCAGATGGACGGCCCGGATTCAATATCGCGAAGGAATAAGCAATTTCTAATCCCAACCATCTACTCTCAAATCTACGGCCCAGAGTTACACGCGCGGAGGTGGGGTATGCCATCCTCCAATCATCGCCGTTGAATAACAGATCAACGATCACGGTGTGCTCCATGGAAAACAGTTCGCTCACTCGATCTGAGCCGTCCGTTAAGATCAGACGGCCGAACGGCCTGCCCCCCCTTCTCCGGTCACGGCACCCGGCGGCGCCCTGCTTCCCCCACCGCAGAGCTCGCCGGAGCACGACGAAACTACACAGACACACCCTAGATCCCAATCCACAGCGCGCAACATGTAATAAAGAACCTGGCGAACACAGGGAGGGAGTCCTCACCAGACATCGATGACCGAGCGGCGCTGGCCACGGCAGAGTGCGAATCTGCGGCGCATTCTTGCGACGGCGAGGAATTCGCTAGTGTCAGGTGCATCCAAACCGACGCTGATGCCGCGGACACGGTCGCCGAGGCGTAGCACATCTCCGCGACCCGATAGCAGGACCCCGACGAGGCAAGTAGATTACAGAGGAGATCCCCACGAGCTCTTTTCCCCGTTCCTGGTGATACCTCCCCCGGTCGCAAGCTTATATACCCACGGACGCCCAGCGACTTGCGCGAATCCAGTGGCACCCATCCCGCGAATTCCGCGCGCGTTAGGTAGGGAAGGAAGTCCGCGCTCCGTCGAAGTGCCCCACGCGGCGGCGAGGGAATCGCGTAGCTCTGTTATGGCCTTGAGTCCGGTACAGGGGAGGATAAGCTGACCGGTGGACCCCACGTGACGGCGTCCGCAGAGAACGTACGGTGCGGTGGTGTGCGGCTGAGCGGTGGGCTCCGCATGCCAGCGGCTGCACTGAGCGGATCACGTCACTGGCTGACGGGCGGGGCCCAGGCGTTGGCGCCAACACCCCCAGGGTTGGGCCGCGGGAGTGAAGAGTGTTAAATGGGCCGAAATGAGTTCCGCAGCCCAGGTAAGTTCTCCTTTTCTTTTATGTTTTATTTTCTGTTTTCTTTTATCCTTAATTCTTTTGAACATAAATTTGAATTTTAATATGAGTTTAACCTTTGGGTCAATTATAGAAATTCAAACCCTATTTTAGGAATCATTTATCTTTGTTCACTTTTTCTACATAATATTTATTTTCTTATCTTTTCTAGAATTTCTTTTGGATGTCAAATTCCACTTTGGTCTTTAATATATTTCTTGTTACATTATTTTTATTGTCACAAAATGCACACAACATAAAATTCCAGCATGATGCATAATTTAGTGGCATATCATTTATTAATTATTTGTTTTTAAATATGATATTCACATGTGATGATAAGTATAGATCACAAAATTTTGGGCTCTCCTCTATTTTCACTATTTACATTTTTGGGTATTACAAAAATGTTGCCATGATAAAGAGCTTGAATGATCATATTGCTAAATTAGAAGATCAAGCTAAAATTGGAAAAATGAACTTGAGAGTGAGAAGCTTAAATATGGCAGATGTGCCTTTTTTAATGGTAGGCGTCCCGGTATCAAGGATGGTGTTGACTTCCAAAGTGGAGGCAAACAGAACACCAAGGTTAAAGTTAATGGACATGGGTTCTCCAATTTTGTGAAAGAAAGGGGAAGGCACCTATTGTTCATAATGTTCATGCTATTCATGCTAATACTCATGTTGCTACATTTTTATCATTCTCATCCTCATGCTAACCATAAGCTAGAGTCGTTCATGTACAACGTCCGTAAGACTTCATGCATAAACTTCATTGGATGCCCGATAGAAACTAAACACTTATATACATGAAATTTAAAAACTTGAGAGCATGTGTTGCCTGTTAGCAGAAGGGACTTGGGTGGGGCAATGCAGTGGTGGGGATGTGATGGCGCAGTAGCCCCTATTCGCTCTAGTATATGGTAGATTATTAAGGGTCACAATGCGTTGATTAAGCAATATTTCCATTTGAATCCAATGCAGAAGGAGCCATACAGGGCAGTGGTCGGTCGAGCCGGTCGAGACAGTGGCCGGCTAGGGCGACCGGAGTAGTTGGGGGCTAGGGTAGGAGTAGAGCGACCAAGGAGGGTCCAACTTGAGCGCCTAGGATAGGGGTTGATCGGGGCGACCGGGGAGGAGAGAGGCGAGCGGGCGACAATTAAGAGCAATATCGGGGGCCATTTTGTTAATAACAACATGTGACAGCGATGTCCACCGACAAGGTGTAATTCTCTAATTTTCGTTGGTTGTGCTGGTGGCCTATAAAATTTAGCTAATTTTTGTCAGTTACCGACATGACACGGCCGACGGAAGTTAGTGAACCCTGATACAACCACTTTTTCATGGATTAAGCGAGTTGTTGACGAAAGTTATTTAAATTTCGTTGGCTAAGCAAAGGCCAATAGAACTGGTGGCTAATTTCTATCGGCTTCCCCAATGTCTAGGGAAGTTAGTTTGGTCGACAAAATTGATTTATCCTATTGTTTGTGTGTGTGTGTTTTTTTTACAATTTTACATTTTATACAAACTAGTCAACTGATACTGCTAGTACGACTAGTATCTGAAACTTGGTTCACAATCATTGGAGAGTGCGGGCCTACGACTATGAGGATTGAGGACCCTAGTGGAAAGCATGGAGTAGCTAGCGCGCCCATACTGCGCAATGAAGCTGCCTTTCCGCTCGACATGCATGTAGCCATTTCTATGCATGCACGCTCCATATACTAGCGGGCCCCTTCTTCGCATAGCCCTGTAGCATGGCTGCACCGCTGCACACGGTTCCTAGACCACCACCCATCCCGGCCCGTCGCGCGCATGTGCGACCTTGTCGTGCCGTGTCCGTGTCCGTGTGCCTGCATGATTGCAATGCAGCTGTGAAGCCCCTGCCCAGCGCGCTCACATCTCGCATGGCGCTGGGGCGGACGTGTGGTGCGTAGTTACGCCCCGGGCCGCCGGGCGGCAGCTCGCGTACGGAAGCTGTAGGCAGCTAGCACGTGCTGCGATCGAAACAGGAAAGCGCGGCGCCCCGCCCCGCCAGGTTTGCCTCGGAGGCTCGGACGCACGCACGGCACGGACATGGGGCAGGGCGTGGGCCGGGGGCCGTGAGGAGGGGACCCGGTCGTCCGTTTCCGGCGAGGCTGGACCGCCAGACGCGAGCACACCGCAGCGTCGCCCAGACGGGAACACAGACACCTGATCGATGGCGTCCGGATAACTCCGGCCGCACTGCCTCAGGCAGCAATGCATGCTTTCCTCGAAGCTCGCGACGGCTTTGGCGCGATGGAACGCGAACGCGAACGCGTCCGGGCTGGCCTGCAGCTGCAAGTGATCCATGCACGCACTGATGCGCGCTGGCCGCCCTTTTTTCGCTCTCCCTATCTCTCCGTGATCTCGGCCTGCGGCTCGGGCTCACGAAGCAAAAGATCGGGTCGCAGGTCGCTAGCGTCCATGGAGATGTATCCCATGCATGCTCAGTGGCAGGCGTAAGACACGCATGTGTCCGTGCGAGCCTTTGCCCAGCGGTGTCAGGCCGAACAGGGAGCCTACCTCTGCCTGACGCGGCCCCTGGCCGGCTGCGCGACTTGTGGCCTGTGCCCTTTCCCTTTCCCTTCCTCCGTTCACCGTCGTTCATCCATTGCATCGCCTCTGCCCTCTGGATTCTGGTGCTGCGCGGGGCAAGAAAACAAAGGGGAGGCCCGCGCGCCCTGGCGTGAATGACCACTAATCCATCGGTGCGCGCAGCAGCATGCAGGGCAGGGCGCTGCACAGAAGAGCAGCCGTGCCCTCATGCATGCTTTGCCTTCGCTCGCCCGTGAGCGGTTTCCGATGCACCCGCACGCCGCGACGGCAAGGAAAAATACAGCAATGATATGATGGTGGCAACACCTGGCTGCAGGCTGGTGGTCCGGATATTTCTACCGCAGCAGCACCTGAGGACAGCCACGCCACGCTGGTCTGCATAGTGCATACACATACGACAGATGCCGCCACCCTGTACATACGGAACCCTCAATATACTGATGATGTACAGGGTGAACTTGTGCGCGCCCTATTAACTTTTTCAGCGGTGCATCTTTTCGATTGAGCGTTACACTAGCAAAAATGGTCTACACGATCTAGCTTTTGTTACTGTTGTAATATAACGATTTTGAGCCTAATTAACTCCGAAGACCATGTGGAATTAACGTTTTTAGTCTTTTTTATTTGATCGTTAATAAATAGGATATAGAGTCTGCTATGCAAATTCATCGCTTGTTTTTAGATTGAACCTGTAAAGATCTATAAAAAGTAAAACTCAAATTTATCATTTATCTTCTCAAATGATACATATAAATTTCGGATACAACTCAGATACAGATACAAATAAAATTTTCAATTTTTTTTTTGTTGTAGAGAGCCAAAAAAATGAATAAAAGAATTTATGTAAAATTTTATTCTAATTGGCATTATTGTGTTCGATAATATAAGAAAAGATTAACATCAAATTGCATACATATCAATTTTTAAAATATTAAAGTTGTATTAAATATTAGGATACTCGTTTTCATCCTTGTGTGGAATGTTAAGTATTATTGGGATAATACTCTCACATTGCTAACGAAAAGAAATGTTAATAGACTTAAATAATGTTTTAGTGGTCATATATTGAGAAACTGAAATTGGGAAGGACGGAGCCACATGCACACCATGGGGTAGAACTCTCACGTGAACCAATCGGAAAGTGAGAGCTAGGGCCATCACGCTCATTTGTTACTGGAGCTTGTAATTTTATTTACATTTGTGTCCACCAATTCATCATACTTAAACTAATTACATATAATCCACTTCAACATATATGGATTAGTGGATTACACTGCTGATGCGAGGAGAACGATTTCCCACTTTTATGTATTGAGAGAGAAAAGACTACGTGGTTTCACAACTGATTTGATTGGCGGGGGAGAGATGGGTAGCCACATTGTGCCAAAAACACAAAAGAGCTCAAAAGTTTCGCCCCGCCCCGCTCACTCCCCCCACGTGACAGCAGCGCAGCGCAGCGCAGCAAGCGAAAACGTGCGAGTCTAGCAGTACGTACTGTTGCGCCAGTGCAGCTTTACTTTTTACCTGTGCATGTGGTCACACGAAAGATTGCACAGTACCCTAAAGCGACACTGGCGGGCGGGGCCCGACCCAAAGGCTCACTGTGCTTCTACTGTGCGCCCGGTGTTCCCACTTTCACCTGTTTTTATTATTTATCATGCAGATGCTATAGCTATCCAGTCTAGTCTACCCTGCCTACAGTAGCAACGAAAGCATACCACAGGCCGGAGGAGTGGTTCCTTCACAGTCAGGTACCGTTTGTGGTCATGCACTCCCATCACACTGAGAACACTAATGGGCGAGAGGAGCGGCCACGTCATATTCCCAGGCCTTGCAACTAGCCTAGCCCTGCACGCCCGCCCGCCCTCGTCACTCCAAAACCCTGCGCCATTACTCAGCGGCGCCGTAATCACGCCGGATATTCCTATCCCCGAGCGACGCGTCGCAGCTGACGTCGTCTACGGCCTGCCGCTTCGCATGGCTGGATCCTGGTCCTGGTGTTATAATTCAGTGGCTAACCCCGTGGAGAGAGACAGAGAGAAACGACAAAATGACAGGACTGTTGTATTCATCTCATGAAGTGTACATATATATACATAGTGAAGGGACACCACAACGGGTCGCACCCCTTGGAATTAGATCACATAAAATATTTTCTAACACTCCCCCTTGATCAATTCCAACTTCATTTGATCATCTGTCAGTTGTCTTCTTATATATTAACTCCTCAAAAACCCTGTGGGAAAAAATAAGGAGTACACAATATCTTTTGGATTATGAGTAAAACTCATATCGAACTCCAAAAGAAAAATATGCTTGTAATCATCATGCATAAAAACCCCTATGGGGAAAAATCAATGATGAAGCATATAGCTTAGTTGATATTACCTCATTAAAAACTTTGGATGAGAAAACCTCAATAAGGCAAAACTCATACAAAGAAAAGAGTGTAATATGATGGACAAAACAGGTCAAATATCACGGAGAATTTCTCCCCCTGATTCTTGCAATCACTTAAGTCTTCTCATACCAACCACTTTAACATATTTCTGAAACGTGGAGCATGGTAGAGATTTTGTGAATAGATCAACAAGATTATCACAAGACTTTGTTTGCAAGATTTTAATATTTCCATTTTCCTGTTTCCATCTGAACAACACAAGCTCAATTATCCTTATAGATAATTGTCGGTGGTTCAATTGAACCATGGTATGCCATTGTTCTCCTATGGACCTCTAGCCCAAAGAACAATAATATGTCTATAGTCATCATTTCAAAAACCCCAGTGGGGAAAATAAATGATGAGACATATAACTCAGGCTAATATTTCTCCAAGATAATCAAGTCAGAAAATCTGAGAAAACAACATATCAGCTGAGTCTCCTTAAAAACCCAACGGGAAAAATAAGGAGAGTAGTCATACTCTATTGTTGATCTATTTGAACTCTAAGGAGATAAACTCATCACCTAGTTCAAATACAACAATAACTATGTCATAATGTATCATCCTCGAAAACCTCTACGGGAAAAATAGATGATACGACATAGGCCTTGTGTTGATGTTGCCTCGTTAAAAACTTTGAATGAGAAACCCAATCAGGGAAAAACTCATGCGAAGAAAAGAGTACAACATGATGTGTAAACAAGTTCTTCTGATCAAGAGGAAACTCCCCCTGATCTTTACGAATCACTAAGTCATCTCATACCTGCTCTCAAACACATTAAAATGTGGAGTAAGGTAGAGACTTAGTTCGTAACTTGTTTTTCATCTAAACAACACAAAGTAATATTATCTCCATAGATAATAAGGTCACTGATATAAAATTATGACCACCACATTCCCTCTGTATGTAGTATATCATTCTGTACAATCCCACGAAGTGTACTATAGAATGATTAGTGTAAGTGACCATTAATCTCTGTTGATCAACATTTATCAAACAGTAGGTCCAACTTACCATAACTATGTCATTGATCTTGTACCTGGGGATCTTTATAGATATCCAAGATCAGTATATCCAACTGTAACCAGATCATGAGTACTCATAGAGAACATAACTCGATCTCATGTGCTGTTAGCTAGCAAATCATTGCAAAGCAATATCCGGCCGGATGCTCTTGCAAGATACAATAGCACATCTCATGATCAGAAAGAATCAAATAACAATGGTTCTCTCATATTGAATTTCTTCAATATATGTTGGATATAGACAATTTTGTATCCAAGATACTCAAGATAGTTTACTTTGAATTGAAAATCTCTTTCAATTCATATCCTCTATCTTGAACTCCGCCGATAAGTAATGTATGTTTAAAATATGCTGCACATATTTACACTGAACATACAATTCTTTGTGTATCCTTTCAGAAGGAAGGATTCACTAGGTCAAATGTACCATATTTGACCAGGATGCTCTAAGTCACAAAGACTTTCCAAGCATTGCAAATTTGTGATTGGTGATTATGTATTTGGAATCCTTCAAAACTCCATAAATACCATAATCCAGTGACCACATATGCACATGTTGTCACTACATCTATCAACTGCACAGATAGATGATTTACTGCCCATATTATTGTATCGGAATTTAACTACTCACAGTAGAGGAGAATTTATAGCATTAAAATAATGCTTGGGTTTGCGTATAAACCCAGTTGCTACTAGCCATGCTTTCTCACCACCTCATTGTTTCCAAGTCCATGAAAACAAACTTGTATCCACAGTAAGATACCTTGAAGTGAAAATAAGTTAACACTTCTTTCCGGTGAGCAAGGCTATCTCTGCAACATTGTATCACTCAACAAGATCCAATTTGAGCATACTCGTGCTCTGCTATGGCCATAGTCTTTTGGATTACTTGGAGTGCATATACAATTGCTGAGATGTATGTGTCGACACTTGTAGCTTTTAAATAACACAATTCTCCAGTTGACATAAAGTCATTTTTATGTACCCTTATGATTCCTCGTGAAATCCCAAAACGAGAATCAAGGGCTTCCGATAACCTAGCCTCATCAGTGTGCACTGAGCTAGGTTGTGAATGTCTTCCATTCACAGGATAATCCATATCCTCTAGGTGTCTACCAACACTAGGTTGGTTACCAACGAATAGTTGGTCTGCATTTACTATCTCAGAAGGCATAGCCTTCAGCTGCTTGCAAGCATCTTAATCCCAATTTGTGACCATACTTCTCCCCCTCTTATTTACAACAACGTTGCAATAGGGAGTTTAGTGGTGTTCCATTTAACCACTCTTTCTGGCACTTCCACATAGGATTAATTTGAGTGACACCTCATAGTAAATGCACATGGCAGTTAATTTGCAACTTCTTGCAAATCATTCGAACCCAAAGGTTCAGTTTTAGTACGTGATCCTGAGCGTGAATGCTTACTGCATTCATTATAATTTCCTGGCATTCATTTTTGGTACTTGAAATCTCCCCCTAATGCCTGGAAAAGCTCATGATTCAAGCAAGCGTACGGGCCATAAATAGATTCTCATGAAGAGATTATAAAACTTAATGATCGACGGAGAATGAATTCTCACATAGATCCCCAGTTTTCTGTGTGCCCATACATGTACGCTGCGGTGGTGAGATTGGGAACATACCCAATGTACGCATGGGAAATCTTTCACGGATTCCCACGTACTAAAAACCATAGGGGAACTTGTACATGCAGTACGTGCAGTTAATCACAAGTCAGGAGCGTGCAAAAGCTTCCTGACTCCAACCATAACCAGTTGGAAATGACAATTCATTACTGATGGTCATTAATGATCTGAAATTTTCGAATCTATCATAGATTCATCATATCCTTTATGGATATCATTCTGAATACCAAGACAAACAATCATTATTGTAAGCATATTTGGTAAATTCAGTAGTGTGGAGGCTAATGTGCTCAAGCTTGAGACATTATTACTTAATGGTCATGTGTTGTCCAAAGGACACACTTCAGGTCATCATATAGATGCACCAAATAACCATATAAAGCCTTCAATGTCCATACCATCTATGTAATGGACCACACTCGTTCCTTTGAAACAATTCAAAGAACTTAACCAATTCAGATCAGATTTTAAGATAAGAGGGACTTAAAATCTCATTCCCAATGATACTCATCAAGTATCCATCTTATGGGAAAAACATGACCAACAGAATTGTCCATAACTTTTCATTTCATCCCAATAATGGAATTACCAATTCAGTCTTACCCAACATGGTAAGTATCATCACATGAAAAGTTATAACATATGCAACACTTTGTATGGGAGGATGCATGTAGAATACAGTCCATAAGAAATGTTTCTGAGAAACATATGCAATATCCATCACTATCACCTTGTGTTTCCACATGATAGTAATTGTATGGATATCTCTATAATTTGGTAAGATAAATTAGGATATATCAACACATCCTTGATACTTCCAATACCAAAGGGGATATGATAATAACATATCATGATATCGCGCGAAGCGATTGTCAAAATATTCTTTCCTCTTTCTAAAGGAATATGAGAATATTTTGTTTCCCCACTTATAGAGTTTGTGGCTCAATTCTCCACATTGCATGTTTCTTCCTCAATTGGAAGAATCCCTGTACAAGTTTGCACAACTCAAATCAATGAGTCTTCAACTCCCTTGATGAGTTGGTTCAACTCTAATCGATGAGTTTGTTCAACTCAAATTACATGAGTGATTAACTCCAATCGATGAGTTTGTTTAACTCAAATTTATATGAGTTTTTACACTCAAATCACATGAGTGTGTTCAACTCACATCGCATGAGTTGAACCTATCAATTATGAGATTATACCAAATCTCATGCATCATTTAAATAGTACTCAAAAGCAAATCATCTAACAAAGTGGTCTTCTCTTAGAAAAAGAAGTGTTGTTACATGATTAGTCCAAATCATGAATTACACAACTAACCACTGTTATCATGTCAGATGGAAGATTGAAGTACACTTCATATCTTAGCTTTCATGAGTAGTATGCATCTATTGGTATTTCATATACAAGATTAGATGCTTAGGCATACAACACTATACCACGTATAGTGTAATGACAAAAGAGTTTGTCATACTCATTGCTCTTCCCTTTTTAATGTGCTTATATATTTGCTTTCAAGCAAAATATATGAATACAAAGTGTTAGTCTACAACATAATGTAGACACATACTCATAAGTCCACAAGTCTTATGATTTTCTTTGATATTCATTTTGGGCTTGCACATCAAGCCACAAAAGCACATTAGTTCTTTTCATAAGAACCACAAGAGAAAGGGAGCATCTCACTTCCTCCAAAATAAAGAAGTGAATCCCCATATTATGCAAAGATGAAATGGACATATCCAATGAACATTAAGGATAATTAAGCCCGTTAGGCGAGTTCATCAAACTCTATTAAATAATTATCCTCCAAATGGCATAACCATTTTCGTTTGCTGTTGCAACTTTGCCGCAAAATATAACATGTCTTTATATGTTGGAGAATTCTAGGTATCACATAAAGTGTACCAAAGGATTTTTGAAAATTGGTGTACACAACGTAGATAATCTCCATGTAATAAAACAATGGAGTAGATCTCTCAGTAGTGGGCAAAACTTTTGCTGCCTGAAAGCATGGTCTCTGGGCTGATATATTCAAAGAACATACCGCAGCCAATGCTTAGGACTCCACTACCCTGTGCTTGACCATAATTTCAAAAATAAAATGGAAATCACCATAAAGGTGAATAACCAACATCACATCTCCAACATATCTACTTGGAAGAACACATAGGTAATCATCATAACCATATGATGTAGACCTCTTACTGATGGGCAAATAATATTTTGCTGTCTAAAAGCTTGGTCTCAGGGCAAATAAGTTCCAAGAACTTATTGCAGCCAAAGCCTAGATCTCCATCATGTGTTCAATAATCCCAAGTTCAAGATATGTATCATATTTTGCAAGAATTCATCATTTAATTAAGTAGAACTTAATTAAAAGAATTCTTTTAGTTGCCAGCATGACCACAACGTCCAGCCTGGCTCCATAGCCCGCGATGCCTGTGTGGTCCGTGATCTTTTTGGGTTAGCACGTATAGGTAATCATCTCGAAAGATGTAGACCTCATAGTGATAGGCATGTCAAATGCGGCCTAAAAGCACGGTCTCTGGGCTACTAAATTCTATAAAGAATTTAGCGCAGCCAGTGCTTAGGACTCCATCACCCTATGCTTTTTCCCAAAAAAATGCAACCTTATATTGCATGAAGATCACTAAGTTTCGACTTAATTATGTGCTATGTTTTCCATGCAAACATAAAAGAATGCAAAAACAAAAGCAAGTCGAAAAATTACGAATTATAAATATAAATAAAATATAATCCATTAACAAGTCTGCGTTTTTCATAATAAAAACAGACAAGTATGTATAATTACATATAATATTAGCAGTCTAAATATTTAAATTTAGACGCACAAACAATGGTGAAGTCATTAATTTGTACGAACACATAGTTCCGTTGACTGAAATTGTAAAATTAGAAGATGAAAATGATAAAATCGTGGACCCAATTTGTGGAAATGGCCCATACTTTCCAGCCTAAGGGAAAATGGCCCATCACGGTCCATCAAATTGAGGCCATAAGGGCTGGCGGCTAGGGTTAGAAACCCTAACCGACCACCCAAACCAACCGGCGGCGGCGATGGTGTCTGTCCCAGCCACGAGCCCCCTTGGGCGGGGCCACGGCGGTTCGGGTGCACGCCCCCCTGGCGTGGTGGCTAGGCGCGACGCGGGCCTTCGGCCTGGCGCGGCGTGGGCGCGGCCCCTGGCCCGGCGGCTTGCCGTGGCGCGGCGGCCACAGCCCCGGCGGCTCGCAGCGGCCCGGCGGCTCGCAAGCGCGGCCCTGGCCTCGGCCCTGTGGCGGAAGCGGGCGCGGCACCGACAGGAGCGCAGTCGCGACTCCCGGCAGCGCAGTGCGGCGGCCCCGGCTTCGGCAGCGTGCGGGGCAGGCCCCGGCGCGGGTCCGGCTGCGCGCGCATGGCACCCCGCGGCGCGGCTGTCAGGCCCCGTCGAGGTCACGGGCGCGATGGCCCCGGCCCTAGTGCGGGCTCAGCGGCACTAGCCTCGGCGCAGGCGCCAACGTCTCGATCAGTGTGTGAGGACGCTGCTGGGCAAGCCGCCGGTGCTGATGTCCCGTGCGATGCGCAGGATTTCCATTATTGCATCATCTAGAACATGGAAACCATACCTTGTATATGTTCTTGTCATGCTTCAAAACTAATTGATGCGTATCCTGTTCATCCAGGACCGGCGAAAGGGTCGGCAATTTTCTTGGTTCTTCTTCTGCTGTATAATGTAGCATGTGCGACCGACATGGTTGATCCAACAAGCATCATACTTATCTTGTTTGTCGTACTTAGTAGCAGCAGTCCTTCGTATTTCTGGTTGCGAAGCCATAATATCGACTTGCGGGCCGGTAACGCCAGTGCCGAAGGCCACGCCGGACGAGCGTCTCTCTGCGCCATTGCGGGCACCGGACGAGCGTCTCACTGCGCCTTTCCATCTGATTATTGCCGTCGTCGGCGTAGACAACAACTTCGTCGATTTCTGGCAACCGCTTGCTGTATGCGCTATGGCCTTTCCACGCTCGGTGGAGAGCACGTGCTGATAACGTGTTATAATTCAGTGGCTAACCCCGTGGAGAGAGACAGAGAGAAACGACAAAATGACAGGACTGTTGTATTCATCTCATGAAGTGTACATATATATACATAGTGAAGGGACACCACAACGGGTCGCACCCCTTGGAATTAGATCACATAAAATATTTTCTAACACCTGGAACGGCAGAAATCCGGAGTCCCCCCGTATCCAGGGGGTGAGGGACGGGTGGGCATGGTCCCACGCGTCGGCGTCTCGGCCTACTAGTATAGGGGTAGCGGGCAGGCGGACGGGGAGGGCGACTGGACCGCGGGCCAGGAAGTAGCAGTGCTATGTTCGGTCTTGTCCCGGGCGGGGTCCAGCTGGGTTGATTGCTTGTTGGCGGGCCCAATTATGAGTGACCCGTGGGCCCGGGCGCCCTCTGCCCAATGGACGTGTCTGGTTTGGTTGTGAGAGAGCAGCAGCGCATTGAAGGGCGAGTATGATTTGCTGCTTCCCCCTCCTACCGCTGCTACAGTGCCGCTGCGGCTCCTCGCGTCAAGGGCAAGAACAAGAAAAGGCTGGCTGGCTGGCTTGGCAAAGCGACCCCATCTGTACTAGCAGTGCCGTAGACTGATAGTGTAGTAGGACTCGCACGCAAGCAGCCAAAGGGAACAGTTTTTGGTTGATCCGGTCTTGGTTTGGTGAAAACTGATAGTACTCCTGCAAAGCATTCTATTGTTGAGAATTACTGTCCTGTTTAGCCGTGCCAGTACGCAGCGGTGTGTGGCGCATTGATTTGGGGAGGCACGCAGCAGAAGTGCCCGTGCAGCAGCGGTAGTAGCTTGGGACTGGACTGGGGCTGCCACTGTGCACGCCAGTTAGCTCCAGTACACGCACATTTATTAAGGGACTTAATCGCGCTGCACATGGAATGTCTTCTACTCACGCTGTCCGGAATGGTCAAACCGAGTACCATCCCCAGCCACGCACACGTCCGGCTCCTGCAACCAGGCCGCGGTAAAAAAAAATATACGTCTCCCGCCCGCACGCGGCGCCAAGAGGAAGGAAAGGAGAGGGGGCACGGCGGCCACGGGCGCCCATTTCAGGCGCAGCAAGGTGGGCGGCGGGCGCTGTCTATTTTTACCCGTCTCTCTCCCGCTCCTCCAGACCTCCCCACCCTTGCTGCCGTCGCGCGCCCTCTCCCCGCCCGACCCTCACCTGTCCCGGTCTCTCTGCCATTTCTCCTTTCGCTTTCACGGCTCGCCAGCCATCGCCCTACCCCTCCAGCGGGCACAGGCCGCAGCTAGCTACCCTCTTTTTTTTCACCTCCGCCCGCCTCTTCACGGGTCCAGTCGACTTCCCGGTCTCGGCTTTTGCCGAAAGAAAGGCACCCGGAACCCAACGACAGCGGCAGCAGTCGAGTCCGGGACGGGCCGGGGCAAAGCTGGGATGAGGATGAAAAGGGGGGCTGAATAAAAAGGCGGGGGAGGAGGCGAGAAGGCTACAGCGGCGGCAGGCCAGGCCAGCAGAGCGCAGAGGACCGCCGCTCGGAAAGTGCGGAGCCGTTTCCCCTCTAGCTGCTCATGCTCTCTGCTTGCCTCCGTCCACTCACAGCCCACGTCCACGCCTCGCGCTCTTCTCCAGGCTCCCAGGTGCTCCCCGATCAATCGCTTCCGCTGCTAGCGCGCGCGCGATCCCCGAGGTCGCGCGCTTGATCGCGCTCAACGCCATGTCGTCCGCCGCGGGCGGGTATGGCGGCGGCGGCGGCGCGGGAAGCGGCGCCGAGCCCCACGGCCACGCCGACTTCCTGCTGCACCACCATGCACAGCACGTCGCCGCGCAGCAGCTCTACCACGTGCCCCAGCACAGCCGCCGCGAGAAGCTGCGGTTCCCCCAAGACGACGCGCCCCCACACGCCTCCGCTTCCGTCCCGCAGCAGCACGGCGGGGCGGTGGCCTGGCCGCCGCCTCCGCCGCCACCGGCGTTCTACTCCTACGCGTCCTCTTCCACGTCGTCCTACTCCCCGCACAGCCCCACGCTGGCGCAGGCACAGCTCGTCGTGGCGCACGGCCTCGCCCCGCCGCTCTCGTCGCAGATCCCGACGCAGAACTTCGCGCTCTCGCTCTCCTCCTCGTCCTCGAACCCGCCGCCCCCGCCCCCGCAGCCGAGGAGGCCTCACGCCGCGCCCTTCGGGCCCTTCACCGGCTACGCGGCTGTGCTCGGGCGCTCCCGTTTCCTCCTCCCCGCGGAGAAGCTGCTCGAGGAGATCTGCGACGTCGGGGGCGCGGCCTCGCGCGTGGACCGCAGCGCCTCCGACGAGGGCCTGCTCGACGCTGACCCGATGGAATCCATCGATCACGAAATGGACGGCGCCGACCGCGTCGCCAATGACGCTGGCCCAATCTCCGGCGCCGAGCAGCAGTGGAAGAAGACTAGGCTCATCTCTATGATGGAAGAGGTGAGCTCTGGCTACCTCGCTTGCTTCTGTTGCCTGGCCCCTTGCAGGTTTCTCGTGCTATCTATCCTCCATGGCGTATCCATCTTTTCTTCGCTTGTTTCGGAATTGCAATTATCGCCCTCTCGCTGGGTGGGGAAGAATCTTGCTTATACAGGTCACATCGCCACTGCAGTTGTGGCCTGCTTTTGTTCACTGTAGTTGCATGTGCTTTTGATTTGATGATGATTTCCTCTGCTGTTGATACTCGCGGTACATCTTTTTCGAGTTTTTTTTCTCTTTGTACTCGCTGGTACGTGGTTGTGAGCTTTTACAGCTCGCACTGTTCATCGGGCAGTCGTTTCATAAATGTTGTGTGTTTTGGTCTGCTGTTTAGCAGTAGGAATTGCTTCAGAGGTACATGAAATTATAAGAGTAAAAAGAGGTTGACTGCTTTGAACTCTTTCTAATGTCATGAGACGATAAAAACTGGCGTCACCTCTTATGTCTTCTGATGATTCGTCGTGGCTTGGCTCGTCGTAGCACCTGTGACCGCAAGCTTCCATTTTTGGAACCCTGAATAGGCGATTGGGTTTTTTGCAGAGTTCTTTAATGGCATCCCGCTTCCATAATTGGGAAGCATGCCTGCTTTGTTGATGTCACGTCTTCATGCAAAGAAAAGCGCCCTGCTCCCTTTTCGTAACTTGGGAGTTTCTTCATTGCTTAATATAAAAGCTGTCTAATCTACATGATTCAACCTCTAGATTGAGTTATCCAATAATTAAGAAACTTTTTTTTTTTACTTCTAGGTTTGCAAGCGGTACCGGCTGTACTACCAGCAGGTTCACACGGTGATCAACTCGTTCGAGACGGTCGCCGGGTTCAGCAACGCTGCCCCGTTCGCGGCGATGGCGCTGAGAGCCATGGCGAAGCACTTCAAGTGCTTGAAGGGCATGATACTGAGCCAGCTGCGCAACATCACCAAGGCCCCTGCCGGCAAGGAGGGGCTCAGCAAGGACATCGCCATGTTCGGGCTTGCCGGTGGTAGCGCGGCCGCCCTCCAGAGAGGTAGCAGTGTGGGTGCCTTCGGCCAGCCGCACAACATCTGGCGGCCACAGAGAGGGCTGCCGGAGCGTGCGGTGTCTGTTCTCCGCGCTTGGCTCTTCGAACACTTCCTGCACCCGTAAGTCGCCTTGCCGCTGTTTGTTCAATCCAAATGCCATCAGGATATGATTACATACTGTGCCGCGCACCTTTCAAGACGATGATAGGTAAAATGAAAATTACGATTAGTATTGCGATTGCTCGCCAGATACTAATTTTATTGATGGTTTGGATTAGGAGCTCAATAATATCTATTTTAGATGGCTGTTTGGTATTCGATACGTCTCTACTGAGTCTACTCTCTACTTGGCCGTTCATAATGAGTTACTGTTTTTTTGAGCACGGAGCCATGATTGCATTCTAGAATGATGATATTGTATTTGATACATGCTGGAAAGAATATGGGATAAGATGTTTTGGTGAGACACCACAGCAAGCATTCCTGCTTGTCCGAATCATTGTGTTAGACTTTCGTGATAGAATGCATGGTTTCCGAATCATTAGGATGGAGTTTGTAACATGATGGACAGTCAGGCTTTATGCCTGTGCGTGAGCTGCATTTTGAGCCGTGCACGTTATAAGTAATGCTGGAGTGACCAATTTAGTGGATGTAAAGGCCGGTGCCGCAGTCTTTGTTAGATAGTAGTACTCATGACTTCGAAGCATCCTAAGGCGTCTTGTTCTTTTGTTTGGTAACGGACCCAATGTCTCTGATGGGTATGGTAGCACAATCATCCACAGCTCGAAAGTGAGGGTTACTTGCAACCAAATTAATAGAGTACCAACCTAAACACTATGATTTATTAGTTCGATCTGCAGATTAAGTCTAGTTTTCATAGTACAAACGTTTCACATGATGTATGATCTAAAAGTTGAAATTATGTATCAACCATTACATCAAACTGTTTGGTATAACCTCTAGATGTTGAACCGCTGATAGTTTGTCACTTTAGAGCCAGTATCTGGTGCTCAGTCAGTTTAATTATTGCTACTAGTCTTTCCTGGCCTATGGTCGAAAAAGGTTTCCCATCCATGGTTAGTCAATTTTGTCCCCATATCAATCAGTGCTACCTTTTGTTACCTTCGACATATCATATTGCTCAACCGTGGAAATAATGTAGCAATGTGTTAATCTAATCCTTCTGTTGTTTCATTTTGGTTTCTTGTACATTGTCAAATTGCATGTTTTTTTTGTGTACTCCTTTGTTGACTACTAATAGCTAATCTACCTTTTAACGAGCTACAGTAATACTTTATCGGTCACATTTTGATTGTCCAATTATCCAGATATCCTACTGATGGAGACAAGCAAATGCTTGCTAAACAAACGGGTTTAACACGGAACCAGGTAAATAGCTGTGTTACTTGTATTTTGGTATGGATAAGGTGCTCATGTTTTATTTGTTGCAGTGATTGTTGTGTACTAGTTTCGACTAGGCTTGGAGGATTGTACCTTTATTTTTGTCTTTGAAACTTTCTGATGGCATATGGTTACACTCGTCCAGGTATCCAACTGGTTTATAAATGCAAGGGTTCGTCTTTGGAAACCAATGGTGGAAGAGATCCACAACCTTGAGATGAGGCAGGTGCACAAACACCCTGTTCTCGACAAGGGCCAGCACGTGCTGCATCACCAAACCCAGCATTCGTTCGAGAGCAGTGGAAAGCCTTCTGACCCTTCCGACTCTCAGCTTGGCCAAAGCAGCAGCATCACGAGGAACCACAACATCCCTGCGTCCCAGGGATTTGCCGATGAGCTCTCCGAGATGTCCCATTCTATTCAGCAGGGGCAGGTAACCTTCGCATACAATGGGATGTCGGCGCCACACCACAGCCTCGCTTCGTCACAGCACCACCAGCAGGCCGGGCCGATGAGCGGCATTGGTGGCGCGGGGAACGGTGGCGTCTCCCTCACCCTCGGCCTCCACCAGAACAACAGAGTCTGCATAGCCGAGCCACTCCCGGCGTCCGTCCCTCCCAACCTCGCTCACCGTTTTGGGTTGGAGGAGGTCAGCGACCCCTACATGATGGGCTCTTTCGGGAACCAGGACCGGCATTTCGGCAAGGAGATTGGCGGCCATTTGGTGCATGATTTTGTTGGCTGACATGGCAGCTGCTGCTGCATTGTTGCTTCTGGTCAGCTGATCTGATCTCAGCTTGCTGATGGTGCACAAGCATGTATTTGTACCACTACTAGTATGTTAGAATGGTATATAAGTGTATCACTTGGTGGCTTTGGCTTGATCAGTTTGAATCAATTCCTGAGGATGGAGAAAAAACATTGCTGAATTGGCGAGTCCTTGTTGGTCCAGGCGTGCTATCAAATGCTATTTGACTTCCAAGGCTAGAAGCGATTAGGTGGTTTGCCTTCCCTAGTTCACACTTGTTTGGTCTGAATTGAGATTTAACTAAGGGGCCCTTTGGATCCTTCATTTAAAAGGAATTGAAATTTATTTAATAGAGTAGTTTATTTAGTTTAAAATTCGAAATTCCACCACTTTCAAGAGTTTAGATATGATACTACCCTAAATTTATAGGACGAGAGTTTAGATATAATTCTATCCCAAATTTATAGGACAAGGGGTAAAAATTGATTTTATGTATCACTAGTCTATATTTTTACTCTGTAATTTATAACATGATTTATAACAATCTCTTCGACTCTCTTATATAATAGAATTATAGCATCTAAGGTCCTGTTTGTTTTCTTATAGGATTATATAATCTAGCTTATGGATTATATATGCACCTAATGAATTAGCTTATGGATTATCACAATCTAGACATCTAGATTATATAAGCCACCTAATAGTTTGAGTTGTTTGTTTGTCTCTTAACTTATTTAAGTTGGATTATATAATTTAGAGGATAAATGTCTCCACCATATGATCAACAGTAGTATACAATATATTATATATAAAACTATAGTCGTAATTGATCTATGAATTGAATTCAATTTCAAGGATCCAAACAATTTATGAATATAATTCAATTTCAAGGATTCAAACGAAAACAAGGCCTAAGATGAATGTAATTCAATTTCAAGGATCCAAACGGAAAGAAGGCCTAAGATGAATACATTGTCTCCCTAAGAGTATCTTCAATAGTGCTTCAAATCAGTGTCTATCTTAAAATATAAGACTCAACGCATAAAAACAACTCCAATAATATCCTATTTTATAAACTTTTTATCAAAAAAATATAGGACATACTATGAAGAGACTAAAATATACTATTCCCTATACTAATGTCTAGTGCCATATTCTTGTTTTCTACATCATTCTCATAATTTTTTAATAATGTAATTTACTTTCTAAAACACATTGGAGCACAATTTATTGTTAAGTGCCCTAAACACTTTAAATTATATATTATTTTAATTTTTGTGGCACTATTTTGAGACAACTCGTTAAAGATGTTCTAAAGCTATCTACAATAATGCTCTCTATATTCATCATTTATATGTCGTTTAAAGTCTTGTCTAAAAGATTCTATTTTCTATATCTTTTTTTAGATTGTTCTTTATATCTCATTCTCTGTATACATATAACTATATTAGAGACACATTTTACTTATGTTTAAAGTATTATAATGGATAGAGGAGATGAGAGAGAAACTATATATAGAGAGGATTCAACATTGTCCTATATATTTAGAATACCATTCAGAGAACACTGTTAGAGAGACAGAGGGCATGAACTTCCTCTCAATGTAAATATGTCTTGTACTACAAGTCTTGTACTACAGTCTACAAGCAGTAAAGTCAGTGTTGCTGAATACAGGTATTCCCGAGCGGCAGGATGAAGAAAAATCCGGTAGCTTCTGTTTATGGTCAAAAGCGGATGTTGCTAGGGCAGTACTAAGCTTTTACTTGTCCCCGTACCCGGTAGCCATAGAACATGATTTGGTAGCCTTTTGTTGTGGATATTAAACTAGTAAGCATGCAGACATTTAGGTGCATGTGCATCTTGTAACCTTGTATGGGGTAGCCTCCTAAAGCTTGGACAAAAGTATGATTTGCCCACTGGTTAACGTTCAGCAACCCGTTTTATGACGTTAACAAACTATGCTGGGTCTGTCAAGTGATGATTGGCTTGCCTCCTTATCCATGGGTTAAATTATTGCAACTTAACAGCACCTCAAGTGGCAAAGATACGATGGATCCTGCTTTGTCTTGGTCTTGGACAACGCAACTATGCTGCCTGTCATGTGACACAGCAAGATTCCTTTAAAGCCATAGGTTTCATAGAAATCGTGTACTCCCTCCTTGACGTTTTATATTTTTTTAATGAGGTGGACACATGAATTTAGGAGTGAAAAAATGGGCTGTTTGATTTGCTGTCAAGACGTCACAGCGTGCCTAACTTTTCTGTATAAGCTTAAGACATGTTTGGTTCACTACCTAAGTTGTCACACTTTGCCTAACTTTTATGTCTAAAGTTAGTTATTCAATTCAAAGGATAAATCTTAGACAAAGCGTGTGTAACACCCGGGTTTTAGGGGTCCAAAGCCCGGGCGTAAACATAATCACCAGGTGTGCTGGGACCAAGTCTCACACATATGATGAATCATGGCACAGGATCGAATGTCACATCTTTACTATATAATAGGAGTTCTATACAAAATAAATAATTACATTATAAGGAGACAACGGTCCAGCAACCCAAAGTTGACTGGGAGACGACGACCTAGATCTCTCACGAACTCATCGCAGCATCCTCCATGCGCCTCATCCTGCGGTACCTGTTCTTGACCTGTGGGGGGGGGGGGGGGGTGTGAGATAGCAAGAGTGAGCTCACATACGTTCATCGCTCAACAAGTTGTGGGGAATAATGTGCATGAACTCGTCAAAGGTGGGAGCTCACGTGAAGTGTAAGGCTTACCAAAGAGGATGGTTAGAGCTGAGCATTGCTTTTAAAGTTGGTCAAAATTTTATTAGCAATTACTAAGTATAAGTAAATACCAACCCAATTAAATAGTAGAACAGAAGTAA
Source organism: Zea mays (assembly GCF_902167145.1). NCBI lineage: Eukaryota > Viridiplantae > Streptophyta > Magnoliopsida > Poales > Poaceae > Zea > Zea mays. The sequence goes on from NC_050098.1 coordinate 184,585,443, forward strand.
CAACATCACATGCGATGCAATGCATATGACAAATTGAATTTAAGTTCCATAAATTAATCATGTGAGGGTCCGAGCCGCTCATGACCGTGAGCACGGCTAGTATACCAGTTTTACACTCTGCAGAGGTTGCGCATCTTTACCCACAAGTCATGTTACCCATCTGCCAAGGGATCGCGACTTCCCATACACCTCTACCGAGGAGGCGAGGCAGGGTAACACTACGAGGCCTTTACAAAGTTCCACTAGCTTCAGAAAACCCGCTACAGTTTATAGGAAGCTCCAATGCAGGAATTCCCTTGCAGGACCGCCATCGCAGCAAAATCCTCCCGAGGGCCTCCCTACGCTGACCACTCCCCTACTGCCCTTGCCCCTTTCGGGTAAGGTAGTCCTCCACTAGCTTTCCTAATTAATCAGCCAAGGGCGTCCCATTATACCCTTGTGGTAGCACTGTTTTCCCGGGTGGTCGCTCCATGTTCCAATTAACATAATGATCTTATCATGAACGATAAATAACAACGGATAACAAAAGTATAATCATGAGTAATGTATCTTCATACCCAAAACCACATAAAGCACTAGCAAGTACTACCCAAAAAGTTCAGTGGTAACAAGGTATAAAGATAATCAAACTAGGGTAACCTATTGGGTCCCATCAAAATTAACTTATACAGATCATTATGATTAATTAGAACATGGTTGGGTAAAAAGAAGTGATCAAGGGCACAACTTGCCTGGGACTTGAGATTCCAGGTACCAGGATGATCTTCAGGTGACACGTGACCCCATCGCTAGTCGTAGCAATACAAACAAACAGTGTATAGACAAAATTAACATCACACCAAACATAAGATTATACTGCATAATAATGATCTACGCGTTGCTACGAGACTAACGCAACTTGAACGGATCAAATCGGAGTTAAAACGGAGGAGATACGAATTTCCTAAGGTTTTATGTGCTTAAAATAGGATTAAGTGGAAAATAAATTTAAATGTGTATTTCATGTAAAAACAGTGGTACTATGTGATAAACAATATTATTATAAAATTATAGGAACTGGAATGGGTTGATTTGGACTAGGTATGCATTTTCTATACATTAAACAAGTTCTTGCATTTATTTTTACACTAAAATCAATTTCTAAATGATTTTATAGGTTTTTCTTCCCTGCCTGGGCTGCGCGCACTATTTACAGAGAACACAGGGGTCTCAACGCAATAAATCCCTAGACTCAAGCTAACCCCGCAGAGGACGGCGGGTTATTTTCCATAATACGCAGGGGCTCTTTTGTAAAACGTACGAGGCCGAAAGGTTACAGTTAACTCTCATCCACTTGATCTGCTACGGACGACCCAGATTAGATTGGATCTCATCTGAACCGGTATCTAACCTCCACCATTCGATCTAAAATCTACGGCGCCAGGCGCACCACTCCAACTTCTAATCTGGAGCACCCGGACACGATCCAACGGTCGAAAACGAATCGGTCAGCCACTTCTAATCACGCCCGCACAGTTCAAGATCGATGGCCAGCGCGCTTCTTCCTCACCAGAGCACACGCACGGCGGCGCGCCCAGCCCACGGCGGATCCCCCTCTGCGCACGACCATCTACCGGACCACCCGAGCTCCAAAACCAAATTGAATCGCTGCAACGCGAACCTAGGCGCATGGCAAAACAGAGAACTGAGCATTACCGAGGGTTGGGTGGCAGAGCGACGCTGTCCTCGACATCAGGCGGGTTCGCGGCGGCGTCAATCCGACGACGAGAAATTGCCGTACAGAACCAAACTCCCGATCTCCTTGCTTTGCACGATCACTATCTACACCATCTGATGAACCTCCCTCAATCCCACCTGGCCACCGAACTGCATCCCTATGCGAAATGACATTGGCGGACCAAATTCCCTCACCCGGCCATGGGGGTGTATGGCGATGGGGCTTACCAGAGCACAGCTAGATGGGATGAATGAACGAGGGGATAGCGACGCCTGGTTTTAAACCCGCGAGGGCACCGCAATGGCCCGAGAAGGGGGGGACGAGGACCGGGTTTGGAGTTGTCCCGATGAGCTTCGCGTAGGATACGGTCGAATTGGTTGCGCGACGCGGACTTGGGATAGGGACGAGCCTGTTGTGTGGGGTCCACAGGCAGCGAGTACGTGAGGGAGATGCGTAGCGCAAACAGGTCCGGGTCCACGAGTCGGCGCCGGTGGTTTTGCGTACGCATGGTAGAGTCTGACCAATGGGGTCCACGAATCAGCGCCTAGAGGGGAGCCGCGCGCGCACAGGAGAGTGGTCCGTGGGATGGGCCAAAATGTGATCGCGACGGCCCATCCGGATCCCTATTCCTTCTCTTTTATTTTATTTTCTATTTTCCATTTTCTATTTCAATCCCAAAATTCAAATGGGATTTTTGGTTTTTAAATTCCAACTTTAGGTAATATGTGCATTCAAAAACCAAGAATAATGCAATATATATTTATAGTAAATTCCTTACTCATTTTCCTACACAAATGTTGTAATTACGCAAAACACACATGTTATTCGCTTAGGAAAAACATTATTTTGAATAAGTAGTTGTATTACAAGTATATTCAAAAGTTCATATCTCTTTGTTTTTGATAGAAAATATTTTCCACTATCTAATCTTTATTACGATACACTTTAACTAACATTTTTTTGTATGACCCCTTTATATTAGAAAGGGTGAATTCCAAAGTTTAATTATTCTTAAGGGGCATCTTATTGAAATATATATTTTTTATCCCAAAATCAGGATTAAACTTTTAGGGTGTTACAGTGTGACACATTTAGCCACAAACCAAACAGACCCTTAGTTTTTCAATTCGAGTGACTAAGTCAAGCAGATTGTGGCGTCTTAGCTAGAAAACCAAATATGCCTACTAGTGCATAGTAAAGGTGAAGGTGGAAGATAGCGAAATAAAGATTAAAACGTATTGGAAAAAATATATTAGGAGAAGAGCAACGTGCATAAAGGTAAAAGATATAGAGAAATAATGGTAGATTTGTATTCAAGAAATGTATTAGGGCAAGAGGAGCAATATGAATTGGAAAGTGAGAAGATTAAGTATCTAAAGACAAAATTTGAACACAATAAAATTATCTATTTTGGAATTGCGGGATTTTATTTTAATTTGTCGACGTTTTCTTTGGAACACAATCATTTTATAAAAGATATATAAGTTTTATATATGAATCAATCTAGTTTTTTTATAAAACTTTATTGAGTAGGAGAAAAATTCTATATTCCAACAAGACTTAATTTTGGTTCTTCGTTTTGTTAAAATTTGATAGCCGTGGTCATATGTAGTAGCTCTCGGATTTTGGAAGGATATTGCGAATGTGACAGTTTGCGCCATACCAAGACAAATCTCATGAAAGTCTCTAGAGGACGATGTTGAAGTACATGTGATCATTGCTATCTCACAATCATGCCCTATTCAAGTATTTAGTGTAATAAAACTTTGTAGACTAATTCTTTTCAACACTCTAATTGCCTCTTACAAGTTTTGAATGAGACCCTTGTGTTAGCCTATTTCATGTCTACGAACTATCTCTCTTATTTATATAGTCATTTTCAAGATTCTCATACATGCATGCAAGTAGGTGCATATGTTTCTAATATAATTTTTACACTCAAATTTTAATATGACTAAAAGCCATAAATAGCACGCATAATTTGAGTGACGCTACAACAGTTTTTGCAGCAGGAGACATTTGTGATTTTGATCACCATAGATTTGTACTTGGAGATAGCAGGCTTGTGTGGTTGACACTCGTGATTTTGGCCAATATAGAATTGTACCCGGAGATAGGCTTGTGTGGCTGGCTCTATGCATACGATGTTTTCTTCATGTCTTGCTTGGAACTCGGAAGGATTCCATCATGCACGTCAGGGACGGCTGCCACATGTCCCTTTTATAGAATAGGACATATCTGGTGCACATGGTGCACATATTAAATCATCACTATCGATCATTGTAATTTACAAATAACACCTTCCATCACTACACATTACCACGTTAGAGGATGTCCTTAACAAAATATGCCAAACAACTAGAGACGTTAGATCTAAGATGAATGATGATAATTTAATATGTACACCATGTGCACTAAACATACATGTGCACTAGATATGTTCTCTTCATAGAAAGCGAATGGACTGGTGAACTGCTGCACTAGCTACGATGTATATTTCAAAATAATATTGTTTGTGTCCTTTTGAAGGCGTCGGGTTGGGGATGAGTGTGTGCATGTTCTTCTTTCGTTTTCCTCAGCGGTTACCGCTAAATTTGTCCCTCTATATCTCACTTTTGTATCATATCACCAAGATTTCACCCTTTTTTTCTTACTTCCGCAGTATTTCCCCCTAAATTATTCCTCTATAACTCACCACAACCATAACATACCGTTTTCCATACTTATTCATCACCTTTTATCTATTTTCTCCAACCAACAAATGTCGGCAGGCACACAACTCTAAGAAGGGGTCAACTAGCGTTCCCCTAAATCCAGAGATTCACTGCTTGCTCCCCTAGTATTGTAGCACGAAGAGAGCCAATTAGCGTGAAGCGTTGCGGCGCATAGGGACGTATTGTCGCCGCTACAGTACCAAAGGGAAACAGACACGTCATGCCTTGCAGACAGTCTTATCCTCTAGGAGCACCACTGTACCAGGGGCCTTTATATTAAGAAGCATCATTGTCTATCTTTAGTCGGCTTTCATATCACATCTCTTATTTTAAACTTTAATATCTGTAATATAAAATAATGTAAAACAGTGTTCTAGAAGGTTATATACATAATCTATTACAAACAGCCTAGAGAGAGGGGACAAAGACAAAGTCAGAAAATATATAGAATTTATAAATGGTCTAGATTTAAAGAAAAAACCGTAGGTGTTTTAGATAGCTAGATGAATCGAATAGGAGATGACGGTTTATACTTTTGATGTGATTGATTTAGGGACTGGTTGGATGGATATCCGTAACTTTTTTGATAAAAGAATTTCTGTATGATATTCTAAGTGAATCAGCACTATCAGAATCGCATTCTTTGTCGAGTGTATAAGACACTCGGTAAAGAAAAGCACTCGACAAATTAAGAATCGAAAAAACCCAAAAAGACAGCAAAGCATTTTTTTAATTATGGGAATAACTCTCCAACCACTACTACTCCTTACCATAATCAACGTCCTATCATTTTTCATTGTTATTTTGAATCAAATTTACATGTTTTGTGAATGGTGAGATTTTCACTGTTATTTTGAATCAAATTTACATGTTTTGTGAATGGTGAGATTCAAACTCGCAACCTCTCTCTCGCGCATACCCTCCTCTACCACTACACTACTACATCAATTATGTCTATATTACGTTTTCATTCCTCATGTACTATAACAAACCGAGAGTAATTTGATTATTGAAGGCACTAAATGAATTCATTTGAAAATGTGACCAACTATAAAGTTGCATAACTTTTCGAGGTCTACAAGTTCTATTTTGATAATTTCTACATCCAAGGTCGTTTACAAAATATGAATGACATTTTCGTTCCTACTCCATACAAGCAAAAAATGGATGACAGGATTCACGCAAAATCATAAATCATATAGAAAGTTGCATAAACATCTACATCGCGTATCATAATTGATGAAAAGTCCTAATATGGGCCCAACCAACAACCCCTTCCATAAACAAGGATTGGACGAGATGTCGTCAGAGGACGCAGCCGAGGCCATCAGATCGGAGGAGGTCATTGCCAGAGGATGCCCCCAAGCCACAAATCAGAGGAGGCCGTCGCTAGAGGACACCCGAGACGCGTTGGATCGGAGGAGGTCGTTGCTAGAGGACGCACGAACGCCGAAGTTGGGCCACCCCGCGTGGCCACCACCACCCACATCCAATCCTCACCACCGTGCAGACTGTCGACCCTCGCAGCCCACACCTTGTGCGACCATCCGCTGTCGCAGGAGCCACTTGCGCCTCGCGTGACCACCGGAGCCACCAGCACCTCGCGTGGCTGCCTAAAAGTTCCCTTTGCCTAGGAACAAGATCTGGATGTTGCTAGGAGGGGGTGTACAGGCGAATAAAAATTTAACCCCAAAAACTTAGAAATCTTATTCTACCCAAAGACTGAATCACAACAGAATGAAGATCACATCGAATAGGTCACAGCGGAATCCGAGTCCCTGTCTCAAGATAGCCTACACTTCAGAAATAAATTATACTAGTGTCGGGGACCATAATTAGGGGTACCCGCAAGGCTCCTAATTCTCAGCTGGTAACCCCCATCAGCATAAAGCTACAAAGGCCTGATGGGTGCGATTAAGTCAGGGATCGGTCCATTCGAAGGACGCGATCACGCCTCGCCCGAGCCTAGCCTCGGATAAGGGCAGCCGACCCCGGAGGATCTCCGCCTCGCCCGAGGCCCCCCTCCAGCGGCTAACGTATTTCCGGCTCGCCCGAGGCCCTGTCTTCGCCAAGAAGCAACCCTGACCAAATCGCCGCACCGGCCGACCAAATCACAGGAGCATTTAATGCAAAGGTGGCCTGACACCTTTATCCTGACGCGCGCCCCCAGCCGACAGAGCCGAAGTGACCGCCGTCACTTCGCCGCTCCACTGACCGGCCTGACAGAAAGACAGCGCCGCCTACGCCGCTCCGACTGTGGTGCCACTTGACAGAGTGAGGCTGACAGGCAGTCAGGCCCGGCCGCAGGCACCATAGGAAGCTCCGCTTCGCCCAACCCAGGGCTCGGACTCGGGCTAAGCCCCGGAAGACGGCGAACTCCGCTCCGCCCGACCCAGGGCTCAGACTCGGGCTAAGCCCCGGAAGACGGCGAACTCCGCTCCGCCCGACCCAGGGCTCGGACTCGGGCTCGGGCTAAGCCCCGGAAGATGACGAACTCCGCTCCGCCCGACCCAGGGCTCGGACTTGGGCTCAGCCCCAGAAGACGACGAACTCCGCTCCGCCCGACCCCAGGGCTCGGACTCCGCCCTGGCCTCCGCCGACGACCTCTGCCTCACCCGAACCAGGGGCTCAGACTCGACCTCAGCCACGGAAGACAGACTCGACCTCGGCTTCGGAGGAGCTTCCACATCGCCCAACCTAGGGCGCAAACCAGCCACGTCAACAGGAGGCGCCATCATCACCCTACCCCGAGCTGACTCGGGCCCCGGGGAACAAGACCGGCGTCCCATCTGGCTCACTCCGCCAGATAGGCAATGATGGTGCCCCGCATACTCTGTGGCGATGGCGACTCTCAGCCCCCTTACGGAAGCAAGAGGACGTCAGCAAGGACTCAACAGCTCCGACAGCTGTCCCTCCGCCAGGCTCCAGCGCTCCTCCGACGGCCACGACATCACACCAGCAGGGTGCCAAAATCTCTCCGGCTGCCACAACGGCATGTACTTAGGGCGCTAGCTCTCCTCCACTAGACACGTAGCACTCTGCTACACCCCCATTGTACACCTGGATTCTCTCCTTACGCCTATAAAAGGAAGGACCAGGGCCCTCTTAGAGGGGGTTGGCCGCGCGGGGACGAGGACGAGACAGGCGCCCGCGTGAGGCCGCTCGCTCCCTCTCCCGCGTGGACGCTTGTAACCCCCTACTGCAAGCGCAACCGACCTGGGCGCGGGACGAACACGAAGGCCGTGGGATTCCCACCTCTCTCACGCCGGACTCCAGCCGCCTCACTTCCCCCCTTCGCGCTCGGCCTCGCGCCGACCCATCTGGGCTGGGGCACGCGGCGACATTCACTCGTCGGCTTAGGGACCCCCCGGTCTCGAAACGCCGACAGTTGGCGCGCCAGGTAGGGGCCTGCTGCGTGTTGACGAACAGCTTCCCGTCAAGCTCCAGATGGGCAGTCTCCAGCAACCTCTACAACCCGGGACGGTGCTCCGTTTCGGGAGTCTTGAGTTCATGTCCCTCGACGGCAGCTATGACATGATACTCATTCCACCGTCGGGCGGCAGCGGCAACGGCGGCCGACAACCCGCCCGCCGGCGGCGGAATCGACGACGTCTTCTCCGCGTGGTGGAAGAACAACCTTCGAGCTCATCCCGCCCTCTTCCCCGCCGACGGAGGGGAAGGCGGGGCAACCAAGGCCAAGCAGGAGGCAGCGCCTCGTTGGCTGTCGAGCGAGTCGACAGCGCCAGCACCCCAACGGGGGGCGCACCGGGCATCGACCTCGCACTTGAGACGAAGACGAGCGCCGTCTCCCCGCAACACGCCAATCCCGAGCAAACGGACGACGCCAGCACGCTCGCGGAAGGCTTGCTGGGTGTCACCCTCGTACCTGAGACGACGGTGCAGTCAGTCCCCGACGTGACTTTATCTCCGCTCGTCGACCAAGAGGTACCGACCGATTCCCATCCCACGTCATTTGGATTCAGCCTCAACCCGCCTAGCGGCTTCGCTTTGGCGGGCGCTCTCGTAGAGGCGAGTCCAAACCCTCTGGGGTTTTGTATGCGGTCACCTTGGGACCGGCTGACGGAAGTCTTGACCTACGGGCCCTCTGGGTCCGAGGAAGACGACGAGCCCAACTTCTGTTGGGATTTCTCTGGACTTGGCAACCCCAGTGCCATGCGGAACTTCATGACCGCATGCGACTACTGCCTTTCCGACTGTTCCGACGGTAGCCGTAGCCTCGGCGACGAGGACTACGGCCCAAGCCGCGAATGTTTCCACGTCGATCTAGGGGGTCCCTCCGAAGGCAACCATCTCGGCATGCCGGAGGATGGTGATCTCCCTAGGTCGGTGCCTCGCATTGACATCCCACGGGAGCTAGCTGTGGTCCCCGTTCAGGTGGGGGGCCATGACCCACAGCTCGAGCAAATCCGCGGGGTGCAGGCCAGGCTCGACGAGGGAGCAGGAGCGCTTGAGCCGATCCGCCGGGACGTCGGGCAGGCATGGGCGGCCCAACCTCCGGCCGGAGAAATACGTCATCTACCCCAGGGCTTCCAGCACCGCATCACCGACGATGTCAGGGTCAGGCCGCCACCCGCATCCAGTGGGGTTGGCCAGAACCTGGCTGCAGCAGCAATGCTCCTCTGCGCGATGCCGGAGCCGTCAACCACCGAGGGGCGGCGAATCCAGGGAGAGCTCAAGAATCTCCTGGAAGGCGCCGCGGTCTGACGGGCCGAGAGCTCCGCCTCCCGAAGACAGGGGTACCCCTCGGAACCTCATGCCGCGACTTCCCGATTCATGCGGGAAGCCTCGGTCTACACCGGGCGCACGCGCAACACAGCGCCTGCGGCCCCGGGTCGCCTCGGCAACGAGCACCATCACCGCGACCGTCGGGCCCACCTCGACGAGAGGGTGCGCCGAGGCTACCACCCCAGGCGTGGGGGACGCTACGACAGCGAGGAGGATCAGAGTCCTTCGCCCGAACCACCCGGTCCGCAGGCCTTCAGCCGGGCCATACGACGGGCGCCGTTCCCGACCCGGTTCCGACCTCCGACTACTATCACAAAGTACTCGGGGGAGACGAGACCGGAACTGTGGCTCGCGGACTATCGTCTGGCCTGCCAACTGGGTGGAACGGACGATGACAACCTCATCATCCGCAACCTCCCCCTGTTCCTCTCTGACACCGCTCGCGCCTGGTTGGAGCACCTGCCTCTGGGGCAGATCTCCAACTGGGACGACCTAGTCCAAGCTTTCGCCAGCAATTTCCAGGGCACGTACGTGCGCCCCGGGAATTTCTGGGACCTCCGAAGCTACCGACAGCAGCCGGGAGAGTCTCTCCGGGACTACATCCGGCGATTCCTGAAGCAGCGCACCGAGCTGCCCAACATCACCGACTCGGATGTCATCGGCGCGTTCCTCGCTGGCACCACCTGCCGCGACCTGGTGAGCAAGCTGGGTCGCAAGACCCCCACCAGGGCGAGCGAGCTGATGGACATCGCCACCAAGTTCGCCTCTGGCCAGGAGGCGGTCGAGGCTATCTTCCGAAAGGACAAGCAGCCCCAGGGCCGCCCATCGGAAGATGCCCCCGAGGCGTCAACTCAGCGCGGCGCCAAGAAGAAGGGCAAGAAGAAGTCGCAAGCAAAACGCGACGCCACCGACGCGGACCTTGTCGCCGCCGCCGAGTACAAGAACCCTCGGAAACCCCCCGGAGGCGCCAACCTCTTCGACAAGATGCTCAAGGAGCCGTGCCCCTATCACCAGGGGCCCGTCAAGCACACCCTTGAGGAGTGCGTCATGCTTCGGCGCCACTTCCACAGGGCCGGGCCACCCGCGGAGGGTGGCAGGGCCCACGACGCCGATAAGAAGGAAGATCACCAAGCAAGAGAGTTCCCCGAGGTCCGCGACTGCTTCATGATCTACGGTGGGCAAGCGGCGAGTGCCACGGCTCGGCACCACAAGCAAGAGCGCTGGGAGGTCTGTTCGGTGAAGGTGGCGGCGCCAGTCTACCTAGACTGGTCCGACAAGCCCATCACCTTCGACTAAGCCAACCACCCCGACCATGTGCCGAGCCCGGGGAAATACCCGCTCGTCGTCGACCCCGTCATCGGCGACGTCAGGCTCACCAAGGTCCTCATGGACGGAGGCAGCAGCCTCAACATCATCTAGGCCGAGACCCTCGGGCTCCTGCATGTCGATCTGTCCTTTGTCCGGGCAGGCGCTACGCTCTTCCATGGGATCATTCCCGGGAAGCGCGTACAGCCCCTCGGACAACTCGACCTTCCCGTCTGCTTCGGAACACCCTCCAACTTCCGAAGGGAGACCCTGACGTTCGAGGTGGTCGGGTTCCGAGGAACCTACCACGCGGTACTGGGAAGACCATGCTACGCGAAGTTCATGGCTGTCCCCAACTACACATACCTGAAGCTCAAGATGTCGGGCCCCAACGGGGTCATCACCGTCGGCCCCACGTACAAACACGCGTTCGAATGCGACGTGGAGTGCGTGGAGTACGCCGAGGTCCTCGCCGAGTCCGAGGCCCTCATCGCCGACCTGGAGAGCCTCTCTAAGGAGGTGCCAGACGTGAAGCGTCACGCCGGCAACTTTGAGCCAGCGGAGACGGTTAAGGCCGTCCCCCTCGACCCCAGCGGCGACGCCTCCAAGCAGATCCGGATCGGCTCCGGGCTCGAACCCAAATAGGAAGCAGTGCTCGTCGACTTTCTCCGCGCGAACGCTGACGTCTTCGCGTGGAGTCCCTCGGACATGCCCGGCATACCGAGGGATGTCGCCGAGCACTCGCTGGACATCCGAGATGGAGCCCGACCCGTCAAGCAGCCTCTGCGCCGATTCGACGAGGAGAAGCGCAGAGCCATAGGCGAGGAGATCCACAAGCTAATGGCGGCAGAGTTCATCAAAGAGGTATTCCATCCCGAATGGCTTGCCAACCCTGTGCTTGTGAGAAAGAAAGGGGGGAAATGGCGGATGTGTGTAGACTACACTGGTCTGAACAAAGCATGTCCGAAGGTTCCCTACCCTCTGCCTCGCATCGATCAAATCGTGGATTCCACTGCTAGGTGCGAAACCCTGTCTTTCCTCGATGCCTACTCAGGGTATCATCAAATCAGGATGAAAGAGTCCGACCAACTCGCGACTTCTTTCATCACACCCTTCGACATGTACTGCTATGTCACCATGCCGTTCGGCTTGAGGAATGCGGGCGCGACGTACCAGCGGTGCATGAACCATGTGTTCGGCGAACACATTGGCCGCACGGTCGAGGCCTACGTCGATGACATTGTAGTCAAGACGAGGAAAGCCTCCGACCTCCTTTCCGACCTTGAAGTGACATTCCGGTGTCTCAAGGCGAAAGGCGTCAAGCTCAATCCCGAAAAGTGTGTCTTCGGGGTGCCTCGAGGCATGCTCTTGGGGTTCATCGTCTCCGAGCGGGGAATCGAAGCCAACCCGGAGAAGATCGCAGTCATTACCAGCATGGGGCCCATCAAGGACTTGAAAGGCGTACAGAGGGTCATGGGATGTCTCGCGGCTCTGAGCCGCTTCATCTCACGCCTCGGCGAAAGAGGTCTACCTCTGTACCGCCTCTTAAGGAAGGCCGAGTGCTTCACTTGGACCCCTGAGGCCGAGGAAGCCCTCGGGAACCTGAAGGCGCTCCTCACAAAGGCGCCTATCTTGGTACCCCCAGCTGCCGGAGAAGCCCTCTTGGTCTACGTCGCCGCGACCACTCAGGTGGTTAGCGCTGCGATTGTGGTCGAGAGGCAAGAAGAGGGGCATGCATTGCCCGTTCAGAGGCCAGTCTACTTCGTCAGCGAGGTACTGTCCGAAACCAAGATCCGCTACCCACAAGTTCAGAAGCTGCTGTATGCGGTGATCCTGACACGACGGAAGTTGCGACACTACTTCGAGTCTCATCCGGTAACTGTGGTGTCATCCTTCCCCCTGGGGGAGATCATCCAGTGCCGGGAGGCCTCGGGGAGGATTGCAAAGTGGGCGGTGGAAATCATGGGCAAAACAATCTCGTTCGCCCCTCGGAAGGCCATCAAGTCCCAGGTCTTGGCAGACTTCGTGGCCGAATGGGTCGACACCCAGCTACCAACGGCTCCGATCCAACCGGAGCTCTGGACCATGTTCTTCGACGGGTCGTTGATGAAGACAGGAGCCGGCGTAGGCCTACTCTTCATCTCGCCCTCGGCAAGCACATACGCTATGTGCTACGCCTCCATTTCCCGGCATCCAACAATGTGGCTGAGTACGAGGCTCTGGTCAACGGATTGCAGATCACCATCGAGCTAGGGGTCCGACGCCTCGACGCTCGCGGTGACTCGCAGCTCGTCATCGACCAAGTCATGAAGAACTCCCACTGCCGCGACCCAAAGATGGAGGCCTACTGCGATGAGGTTCGGCGCCTGGAAGACAAGTTCTACGGGCTCGAGCTCAACCACATCGCTCGGCGCTACAACGAGACTGCGGATGAGCTGGTTAAAATAGCCTCGGGGCGAACAACGGTTCCCCCGGACGTCTTCTCCCGGGATCTGCATCAACCCTCCATCAAGATCGACGACACGCCCGAGCCTGAGGCACCCTCGGCTCGGCCCGAGGCACCCTCGATTCGGCCCGAGGTACCCTCGGCCCCCAAGGGCGAGACGCTGCGCGTCGAGGGGGAGCAAAGCGGGGTCACGCCTGATCAAAACTGGCAGACCCCGTACCTGCAATATCTCCACCGAGGAGAGCTACCCCTCGACCGAGCCGAGGCTCGGCGGGTGGCGCGGCGCGCCAAGTCGTTCGTCTTGCTGGGCGATGAGAAGGAGCTCTACCACCGCAGCCCCTCAAGCATCCTCCAGCGATGCATCTCCATCACTGAAGGTCAGGAACTCCTTCGAGAGGTACACTCGGGGGCTTGCGGCCATCACGCAGCACCTCGAGCCCTTGTTGGAAATGCTTTCCGACAAGGTTTCTACTGGCCGACGGCGGTGGCCGACGCTACCAGAATTGTCCGCACCTGCGAAGGGTGTCAATTCTACGCAAGGCAGACCCACCTGCCCGCTCAGGCTCTGCAGACGATACCCATCACCTGGCCCTTTGCTGTGTGGGGTCTGGACCTCGTCGGCCCCTTGCAGAAGGCACCCGGGGGCTACACGCACCTGTTGGTCGCCATCGACAAATTCTCCAAGTGGATCGAGGTCCGACCCCTAAACAGCATCAGGTCCGAGCAGGCGGTGGCGTTCTTCACCAACATCATCCATCGTTTCGGGGTCCCGAACTCCATCATCGCCGACAACGGCACCCAGTTCACCGGCAGAAAGTTCCTGGACTTCTGCGAGGATTACCACATCCGGGTGGACTGGGCCGCCGTAGCTCACCCCATGTCAAATGGGCAAGTAGAGCGTGCCAACGGCATGATTCTACAAGGGCTCAAGCCTCGGATCTACAACGACCTCAACAAGTTCGGCAAGCGATGGATGAAGGAACTCCCCTCGGTGGTCTGGAGTCTGAGGACAACACCGAGTCGAGCCACGGGCTTCACGCCGTTCTTTCTAGTCTATGGGGCCGAGACCATCTTGCCCACAGACTTAGAATACGGTTCCCCGAGGACGAGGGCCTACACCGACCAAAGCAACCAAGCTAGTCGAGAGGACTCGTTGGACCAGGTGGAGGAGGCTCGGGACAAGGCCTTACTACACTCGGCGCAGTACCAGCAGTCCCTGCGACGCTACCACGCCCGAGGGGTCCGGTCCCGAGACCTCCAGGTGGGCGACCTGGTGCTTCGGCTGCGACAAGACGCCCGAGGGCGGCACAAGCTCATGCCCCCTGGGAGGGGCCGTTCGTCATCGCCAAAGTTCTGAAGCCCGGAACATACAAGCTGGCCAACAGTCAAGGCGAGGTCTACAACAATGCTTGGAACATCCAACAGCTACGTCGCTTCTACCCTTAAGATGTTTTCAAGTTGTTCACATACCTCGCTCCCACACAAAGTTTAGTCATCAAGGAAGGGTCAGCCTTGCCTCGGCAAAGCCCGACCCTCCCTCGGGGGCTAAAAGGGGGGAACCCCCTCTGCGTCGAAATTTTCCTCGAAAAAAGATCTTTCCTGCCAGAATGTCTTTCGTGCTTTTTGATTACTTCGAAAGTGGATCTTGAAAACGACGGAGTACACGTAAGCAGCCAAGGCTGACCGAGCCGAGGGACTCCTACGCCTCCGGGATACGGATACCTCACTCATCACCTTCTGCGATAAGTAACTCACGTTCGGATAAGTGATTCCGCGGACCGAACAAGTCTTCACGCTCGGAAGCTCTTCTGCCGGAGCGATTCTTCGAGCCTCCTCAACTGCGTCGTTGATGGAACCCCATGGACGGGTAAGAGTGCGCGTAAGCGGCAAGGTCGACCGAGCCGAGGGACTCCTACGCCTCCGGGATACGGATACCTCACTCACCACCTTCCGTGAGAAGCAACTCTCGCTCGCACAAACAATTCTGTTACCGACAAAAAAGTCCGGGTACTCGAAACAAGAGGAAAAGAGACGCAGCTTTACAACACAGCGAGGGTGTGTTTTGGCCTCGGCGGCCGCAGGAAACACACGCTACAAGACAATCCGACCCTGCAGGCTCGGATCCTGACGCTTGAAGGGAGCAGCAGCACCCTCGGCGTCGACAACACCTTCGGCGAGGTCCGACCTAGCCTCGGACGGCGACGCAGTCTGAAGATCTCCACTCTGAATGACGACGTCATCGCCACGCCCGGGCCATCGCTGCCAGGGTCTTCTCCGGGAATCCGGCCCGAGCAGGCGGCTCGGCCGGTCACCCCGGGGCCTCGGCCAGCTGTCCTCCAAGGACGTCAGCCCGACCCGAGGCCTCGGCTGGTCAATTCTGGCGTCGGTCCCGCTAACGGACGACCCGGCCAGGCTCCGGCCAACCAGGTCTTCTTTTCAAGCCAACTCTGCCTCTGTTCGCGCTTACACCGCTACCCCTGGCCTCGGCTCATCGAAGAGCGGCCGAGGGGTTCCTTTAACTGAGCGAGAGAAGCCTCGGGCAACAAGGCTGATCGAGCCGAGGGACTCCTACGCCTCCAGGATACGGATACCTCACTCGTCACCTTTGCACGGGGCGACTCACGCTTGGTGAAGCGGTTCAGACAACCAACAGGCGAGTCTTAGTGCTCGAAAATGAGGAAAAAACACGGCTCCGTGCCAAAATTATATACATGTTCAGGCCTCGACAGCCACAATGAACAAAAACACTGGCATTCAAAGTGCCATTTACAAACGGAACTCTGGTTCCACCTCCGCAGGTACGAACAACCCCACTCAATGGGGGGGGGGCCTGCGGAGCAACAGAAGACCGACGAACGGCGCGCCGTCGCCCGCTCCGGCAGCGGCGACGACGACGACTTCTGCTCCGGGGGGCCGAACAGCGGCAGCGATGACCTCAGGGCGGATGCTGCTGCCAGGTGGCCCCCGCCCATGCCCAAACTCATGAGGCAAGGACGGGCAGAAGGCCGTAGAGTTGGAGGTCGGTCCGTGGGCGGCCCTGGCTATCACGTCGGCGGAAGAACCTCTTCCAGCTGCCGTGGCAGAAGCCGGCGCCGAGAGCGGCTCCGAAGCCACTCGCGTCCGAGAGCCAGGCACGCGGCAGCTGCCAGCGCCACGGACAACAACCGCCCTTCCCCCCGATCACTGAGGGAAGGAGCGGGCCGTCGCCCACGCAGGGGCCGACCCCAACTCGGCACACTCCCCTCCCCAGCCGTGGTGATGAAAATCCTTGAGGTTGAGGGAGGGGCAGAGGCCGTGGCCCGGTTTGCTTTCCCCCACCATCGAACTGGAGGTCACCATCTTGGGTGACCGCCGGTGGAGGGGTGCAACCGGGCTGCATGATGAAAATCCTTGAAGCCGAACGATGGCTGAAAGGTACCAACTCCCACGGAGTTGTGTTCCCCCAACGACAAAGCGGAAGACGGCGAGTATCCCCCATCTGGGGGCTTGGAAGGTGGAAAGACACGACGCATAAGGAAGCGCGAAGACATGGTCGCCTTCTAAGGGGGTCACCCTCCTTTTAAAGGCGACTCTCTTTACTTGCGTCCCCAGCCGTCGCGGGCTGAGTCTTCTCCAACACGCTCCAAGGCCCTCCTCCTACGGCGCGGGGGCTGGGTCCCACACGTCATGCAAGCCGGCTCAAAGCAGAAGAAGCCAAACCGCCGTGCGCGGTGCGTACAACCGCCCAGTGGTTACAAGCGACTCTCCACTTTTGCCCAGACCAGCGGGCGAAAGGGCGGGCAGCCATGCAGGCGGCATGCAACCGCGCCAAGTGGGCGCACTTCTCCGACTCCCAACACGCCCGACATGGAGGCCCAGGCCCACGCGTCATGCAACCGGCGCGCCGAATGCTTCGTGCATGCAACTGCACCGCCACTTGCGCCACCACCGCGCCTCCTCGACTGCGGAACCAATACCGCGACTCGAGGCGACCCAGAGCACGACCCAGCAGCGCCAGCCTGGCGCGACGGTCAATGCGGCCAAAAATGGGCCGGCAAGAATGGCGGTGGCAGGCGGGCAGGAGCAGCGGCCACGTCGTCAGCCAAGCTCACGTCCCATCCGGGGGCAGCGAGAGAACCCTCTCTCACGGCGTGAAGACAACGCGCCCGTGTTCCGTTCCTCGAACGGCTCGCGCACGCGCAACGACCGCCCCGCGAACCACTCGCCCCGTCGCATTAACTCCGCGGCGGGACAGGCGGCGCCTGTGGCAGGAGAAGCGGGCGACGCTTCGCCTTCGCCATAATGACCGCGTCAGAAAAGGTACGCCGCGTCGTTCGATTTCGTATCCTTTTCCTTTTTTCCTCTTTCTCTCTCTTGCAACAGGGATCGGGAAAGGGGGATACCCCGAAAAGGATCCTTCCCCGTGAAGGAACCAGGCTCCGAGCCTCCCTACTGATCAGAGGTTCGAAGGCTGGCCCCTCGGAAGGGTTCGACAGCCGCCTCAGATCACGTGGGCCCTACACCCACTACTGGTCAGAGGTTCGAAGGCCGGCCCCTCGGAAGGGTTCAACGACCGCCTCAGGCTACTCGGGCTCCGCGCCCACTACTGATCAGGGGTTCGAAGGCTGGCCCCCGAAGGGTTCACAGCCGCCTCAGACACAGAGCGAGGGATGACCATGGGTACGTTCGATACATAACCAAGGCTCGGGCTGCGCTCCCGAGGTACCCTAGGACATTTCCGAGACCAGCGGGAGCGATCTTGTAACGGAATCCCATCAAAGGGAGGCATTGAGCCCTCGGACCCCGTCGCCAGGGGACCGGGTCCGGCAGATCACCCGCAGGTACTTTTGGGCGCGCCTCCGGGCCCCTAGCCGACCCCTAACGAACGGGGCACGGACGTCCACTCGGATCACCCGCCTGCAGCTCACCGGAGACACCATGTTCGGCGCCCATCGAGGGCAACATGGCGCTTTCCCCCTCTCCTCCTTGCGGAAAGGCGACGCAGGGGCGTATATAAAAAAGTCGAGTCTGTCCCTGATCGCCCTCTCGCCCTGTGCAGAGGCTCGGGGGCTGCTCTCGCAAACCCGGCTCCGGCCGAACCGTTGACAGCGTCAACATACCAGCCCGAGAACTTGGGACCCGACCGTACACCCGGGCTACGGCCAGCTCGCATGAGGGAACGACCAGACCAGCCGAAGCATTACGCGAGGCATTAAGACCTCGGGGGCTACACCCGGCGGGTGCGCTCGCGCGCACCCACCGGAACAAAACGCAACCGAGAAAGGCTGGTCCCCTTGCAAAAAAGTGCGACGAAAGCCTCCAAGCGAGTGCTAACACTCCCTTCGAGGCTCGGGGGCTACTGTCGGGGACCATAATTAGGGGTACCCGCAAGGCTCCTAATTCTCAGCTGGTAACCCCCATCAGCATAAAGCTGCAAAGGCCTGATGGGTGCGATTAAGTCAAGGATTGGTCCATTCGAAGGACGCGATCACGCCTCGCCCGAGCCTAGCCTCGGATAAGGGCAGCCGACCCCGGAGGATCTCCGCCTCGCCCGAGGCCCCCCTCCAGCGGCTAACGTATTTCCGGCTCACCCGAGGCCCTGTCTTCGCCAAGAAGCAACCCTGACCAAATCGCCGCACCGGCCGACCAAATCACAGGAGCATTTAATGCAAAGGTGGCCTGACACCTTTATCCTGACGCGCGCCCCCAGCTGACAGAGCTGAAGTGACCGCCGTCACTTCGCCGCTCCACTGACCGGCCTGACAGAAAGACAGCGCCGCCTGCGCCGCTCCGACTGCGGTGCCACTTGACAGAGTGAGGCTGACAGGCAGTCAGGCCCGGCCGCAGGCACCATAGGAAGCTCCGCTTCGCCCGACCCAGGGCTCGGACTTGGGCTAAGCCCCGGAAGACGGCGAACTCCGCTCTGCCCGACCCAGAGCTCGGACTCGGGCTAAGCCCCGGAAGACGGCGAACTCCGCTCCGCCCGACCCAGGGCTCGGACTCGGGCTAAGCCCCGGAAGACGGCGAACTCCGCTCCGCCCGACCCAGGGCTCGGACTCGGGCTAAGCCCTGGAAGACGGCGAATTCCGCTCCGCCCGACCCAGGGCTCGGACTCGGGCTAAGCCCCGGAAGACGACGAACTCCGCTTCGCCCGACCCAGGGCTCGGACTTGGGCTCAGCCCCAGAAGACGACGAACTCCGCTCCGCCCGACCCCAGGGCTCGGACTCCGCCCTGGCCTCCGCCGACGACCTCTGCCTCACCCGAACCAGGGGCTCGGACTCGACCTCGGCCACGGAAGACAGACTCGACCTCGGCTTCGGAGGAGCTTCCACATCGCCCAACCTAGGGCGCAGACCAGCCACGTCAACAGGAGGCACCATCATCACCCTACCCCGAGCTGACTCGGGCCACGGGGAACAAGACCGGCGTCCCATCTGGCTCACTCCGCCAGATAGGCAATGATGGTGCCCCGCATACTCTATGACGATGGCGACTCTCAGCCCCCTTACGGAAGCAAGAAGACGTCAGCAAGGACTCAACAGCTCCGACATTTGTCCCTCCGCCAGGCTCCAGCACTCCTCCGACGGCCACGACATCACACCAGCAGGGTGCCAAAATCTCTCCGGCTGCCACAACGGCATGTACTTAGGGTGCTAGCTCTCCTCCGCTAGACACGTAGCACTCTGCTACACCCCCCATTGTACACCTGGATCCTCTCCTTACGCCTATAAAAGGAAGGACCAGGGCCCTCTTAGAGGGGATTGGACGCGCGGGGACGAGGACGAGACAGGTGCCCGCGTGAGGCCGCTCGCTCCCTCTCCCGCGTGGACGCTTGTAACCCCCTACTGTAAGCGCACCCGACCTGGGCGCGGGACGAACATGAAGGCCGCGGGATTCCCACCTCTCTCACGCCGGACTCCAGCCGCCTCACTTCCCCCCTTCGCGCTCGGCCTCGCGCCGACCCATCTGGGCTGGGGCACGCGACGACATTCACTCGTCGGCTTAGGGACCCCCCGGTCTCGAAATGCCGACAACTAGAGATAAGTATAGAAGTATAAAGAGTAAATCGATCAAAGTAGAGAGACAGAAAACAACACAGCATAGAGCAGTCAAGACACTAAGACACATGGATGTATCTTGTTGTTCGGCCAAGCTTGAAATGCTTGCCTAGTCCACGTTGAAGTTAGCCAAACCTTGGATTGGAGTCTATGTCTATTTCAACTCCTTTCTTCGTTTGCTTAGATCTGTCAACATGTGACAGATCGAGGCTTCCACTATGTCGTAGTTGGTTATAGAAGAGCCACGACTGTTTACAAGTCTTCACAACACTCCGATAGAGTAATAGTACAACCTTGCTCAAGATCTTGCTCACTCTAACTTTCAACAACACTCCTCTACTCTGTCTTGGCTTATAACCGCACCAATACACAAACTAGAGAGAAATACACAAGAGAGGGAGACAAAATTGATTTGCAATGTGTCAAAACACTATCGCTATACTTGGGAGCCTTAGGCACTTGATTATGGGTGTCTACGGGTCCTTTTATAGCCCCAAAAGAGCCCCTAGTTGTTGCCCTTTCCTTGAAAAATGCCAAAATTAGGCTGACTGCAGGCGCACCGGACCCGGTCCATGTGCCCCAATCTAGGATCTGATTGGCGCTTTCCTTCTCTGAAATGGCTAGTCGTTGGTGGACAGGACCAGTCATGTAGCAGGTCCTATGTGCCATAGGACCAGTCCTGTAGCAGGTCTGGTGCACCACAAGACCAATTCTGTATGGGGGCTATAGATGGTCTCGTGCACATGACCAGTACTGTAGTCGGTCTGGTGATTTTTAGCCAAAAACACGAGACCGCACAGTTCAGTATTGATGTCACTGTAGCAATTCTAGTGCACACAAATAGGTTGTAGTGAGTCCCTTTTCTCTATTTCTTCTCCAATCGATATCAACTCTTGGTAGGACTTTCCCGTGTCTTAGGCACACATTTAGAGTATAATCCAATTGAGTAAGTCTTAGAAAGTTACCTTTTTCCTATTCTTTTCTCAGCTTTTTCTGATTCTTCTCAAACATATCTCGGAATGGCACTTTCTATACAAATCGAGTTAGAGAGCAAACCAGTGTACCAAACACATAGTATAAGGTGTATGCAATACAGTTAAACACTCAAACCTTGTATACTTAACCTTTTACGTTGTTTTACCCATTTTAACACAAACTAAAGGTCAAAGTAAACTTAACTCTTTTGGGTTGCTTCCCGGTTCTGGCTTTTATGCTCCTCCTCCTTCTAGTGACCTTGTTCACTCCTTGAGCTTGATCTTGAGCCTTATGACTTACACCACATAACCATAGGTATTACCTTATTGGATGTAAGTCACATCCTTAAGTTGTTATCCTCGGCACACCATAGCTCTTCTCAACTTGATCAACCTTGACTTTGTAAGGTTTCTTTTTTCACACCTGGCTTTGGGTACCTCAGCCTCCTTGACTTTCTCTTGTGCACTCGATACCTTGAACTTTTCCTTGCCTCCATCCTTGGCATGGCCAGTTGTCTCCAAGTTATGCACACATAGTCTCACATAAGCAATGTTCACCTTCACTTAGGTTGTGATGTCCATTGTTCATATTCATCTTAGCCTTTGGACCATCATGCTTGATCACTTGTGTTGAACCTTATGAGCTTTGCACTAAGCACATGTTCAACACTTAGCAACACATATCAGTCCTTTAATTATGTTGTCATCCAAACCGCCAAAACCCACAAGGGGCTTTCACCGCCGCCGCCGAAGCCTGTCGCGCTCGCGTAACCACCGCTGCCACCTGCGCCTCGCGTGGCCACTGTCACCACCATAAAATTCAGCCATACCTCGCACCATCGCCATCGCCAATTGTGCCTCGCATGGTTGCCGTCGCCGTTCGCCTTATAGACGACCCATGCTTGGTTAGGTGGTGCGACTCGATCGGAAGAGTCCGTTGAGCCAGGCTTTACACTAGTTATTTAAAAGCCTAGAGCTTAAATATATATAATCACACATATAAAGACAAAATGTAGAGGATGCTAGTCAAATGTTTTTTACATAAAAATATCAAAAGCCTCAGTGAAAACATAAAAGATATTTAGCTCTCCGGTGAACATCCTCCATACTTTTATAGGGAACATCAACTTTTTTTATATAAGATTAGAAGTCCTCCAGATATTTAGGAAAACCATTACCATCTATACTCGTTCGAGATTTTTTCATAGAATTTAAAATAAATATAACATTGATATATATGTGGCTAAAATGATATATAGGCACTTATTTAGGGATAAAATTTGAATTATTGAAGTGCAGCTACGTTGGGATGGAAGGGCGCTTAGGGTTTGTTTGGAAGGTATTTGTGGGGATTGAGGGGGCTATAATCTCTTATCCATGTTCTCAAATAAACCCTTATGGTGGGAGTAGGACGGAGGAGTAGCAGAAGTTTCTATGACCGGGAGCCTCCAAGGAGTTGAATATTAAGCCAGCTTGGCTCAGGTTGATCGAGTTTTAGTTAGCTCGTTAATGTAATGAGCTGGTTCAGATCGTTAAGAAATTGAACTAGAGAAGCAGCTCGGTTGTGAGATTTAGATGACTCTAGTTCGCGAGCCAAAAAACCATGCACATATATACAACAATATGATCAGTTACTAGTTAATTTCAGATCAATTTAACATTAGAAAAGAATACCAATACTCAATTTCATATACCACGTTAATCAAACACTAAATTAACATAATTTATCACTTATTAGTTCATTCAACATTAATGTTTTTGTTTTACCGACAAATACTTACTCGAGCTAACGAGCTAACTCGAGTATAAACCGAGCTGAGATACAAGCCGAGTGAGTTCAGAAGCCACGAGCCGAGCCTCCAGCCAGGAACCATAGACACTCACCAGGCACGGCCAACCACAAAAGCACATGATAAAAAGCGAGAGGTCGGCCAAGTGGGCTATTCTATTCGTAATCCAATGCCATGCCTGATTCTCATTGAGCATATGCTGTTTCCGTAATCCAAGATCGATATGGCTGATCCGATCCCCGTTGCGTTGCGTTGCTGTTTGGATTTGGAAGGCTTTAAAAAAAATGCCCGCTCGATCGGTTTTGGTTTGTCTGGCATGGCATCCATCCCGCGGCCAATCCGGTCCAATTGCAAACAAGCCACTGGTGCAGCTGCCGATGCTCATGCTCTCCTCTCTCTCTCTGCCGCGGCCGCAGCTCCTACCACTACCGGCCACTGGCACTGGCACATCACCTGCTTTTGTCTCGGAAATGACAGGCTCATACTGTTTTGCAGCATACTACTAGAATAGAATAATTGGAGGCTTTCCTAGGAAATGACACGGAGAGCAGTGCGAGTATAGCATCGAGCGGGATTGGTCATGGGATGCGGCACCATCGCTTTCCCATCACCCACGCCCCTCGACTGCGAGTGCCTCTGCTAGTGCGGACTGCCCGCTGGGGACATCAGGCTTTCGCTGTGGCCTATTGCTCTTTTTTCAGGTGTCCAGCGATGATGAGCTCTGTCATCGGCACATCACCGGGTAGCCTCCTCGTAGGAGCACTAGCCCGCGCTCGGCGCTTTGTATGAGTACGTGTCGTTTACTCGTTTTTTCAACGTAACTGGAGAAACGAATGAGACTCGTACTCTGAAGACACTTCACCTAATGGGCCATGGACGCAATGTCTAACTTAAGGGTCTGTTTTGGAGATATGAGATTACAGTGGCTAAAATCCAGTTATTTTGAATAATTCTAAGGACTAGTTTGGAAACTCAATTCATCTCTGAAATTGGAGAGAATTTGAGGAGAAATATACTCTTTAAGGTCTAGTTTGGGAATCCTAATTTTTCAAAGGATTTCCATTTTGACAAGGGAAATTAGTTCATTTTTCCTAGAAAAATAGAAATTCATTAGAAAAATAAAGTTCTCAAACTAGCCTTAATTCTCTCTAATCCGAGACGAGAATTGAGTTTCTAAATTAGCCATAGAACATGCACATCAATAGAATTGCTTAGCGCCTGACAATCTTTTTTTACCATATCTTTAGCACCTGATACTTAGAAGGCGGATAAGATGTTCAACATTCTCTCTCCTTAGTCCTTAAGCACATAACCACCATGCAACGTTGAATTAGAGGAACTAGCCAGATTGTTTTGTAAAGATAAATCTGATTATTATTAGAATAAAAATGTAAAAAAACTCTTTGAATTAACTAGATCTTCATTCCTGCACATACACTCTCTATTTTTAAATAGTCTGCTTCACTCGCCATACATAGTTATGAATTTATAGAATCTGTTGGACTTGTGTACCACTTTTTTTATTAAAAAATCTATTTTAGAAAGTAGCTAAATCAGTTAAGTTGGCTAATCTTTTAAAGTTGCTCTTATACATTTATTTATACTGGTTGCTTGTCTCTTCCTTTTCGACTGGTTGTGGTGCAATCTATGTAGATATTGCCACTTTCAAGCCCGTTTGTTTCCTTTAGTCAACTGTCACTAAAATACCTTATTTGGTTTCAGTGACTAAACCTCACTAAAGAGCATTAATTATTGTGCATATTAACTGCAATGCATGCCCATGTGCTCACGTGTCTAGGCTGTTCACACGCATTAAGAGGGAGAGGGTAAGGGTTGTAAATATTCACTTTTAGTCCTTTTTAATCAACCCCTCGGTGACTAGAGGACTAAACTTTACTTGGAGGGTTTTAGCTACCGTGTTTGCTTCTTTAGTGTTTGTTTGGGAGCAAGGGTAATGGAGTTGATTGAGGGCGAACGTTGCGGTCGCCACGACGCTCCTTGACAAGCTCCCCGAGGCTGAGACTCCGGGCGAACGGAGGACCCACCGTGAGATCTAGGATCTTCTCGACCTCGCTGCGCTACAGCAGGCCAAGAGTTCTATGCCGCGGTGCCGAGAGCCAAGGGTCGACAAGCATACTCCATCCGCTTCGTCGGAGAACGACGTATCGTTGGGACATATGCTCGAGTACGAGGAGGAAGGCACGACACGTGTCTCATCCCGTCGGCGCCCAAACCCTGGCCATTACCCTGGGCCCTAGGAAAAAGAATAGGAGGGGCAAGGCATCAGCCATCAGAACAATTAGCGCTACGGAGGATGCTTCAATCTCGATGAGGATCGAATTTGATCCCCCTTCTATCGGGACCTCAGGCCTTTGGTCGTCGCATCCTCCGAGCACCAGTACCATAGCGCGCCCACCAACATCACAAATTACTTGGGAGAATCAAACCTCGACCTCTGGCTGGGAGACTACCGACTGGCGTGTTAGGTGGGAGGGGCAAACCATGACAATTTCATAATCTGGAACCTCCCCCTGTACTTGGTACTTGGTAGACTCGGCACGAGCGTGGTTGGAAAACCTGAAGCCCGGATGTATCCAAAGATAGGTTGACCTCGAGGAAATTTTCGTCGAAAATTTCTAGGGCACTTACGTGCGCCTGGGAAACCTGTGGGACCTCAAAAACTGCTGGTAGAAACCAGACGAGAACTTGAGAGATTACATCAGACGCTTCTTGCTGTAGTGCAATGAGCTGACTAACCTCACCGATGCCGACATTATCAGCGCTTTCATATTGGGAACCATGAGTGAGACTCTAGTGCACAAGTTAGGGCGTAAAAGCTCATGAACCATGAAGGAACTCCTCGACATTGTGACTAGCCATGCATCGAGGGAAGATGCTGTTGGGGAGATTTTTTATCATCACATGCAGAGGGCCAAGCGCGACAAAGAGCTTAATGGAGGCATTAGTAGACAACCCAACAAAAGAAACAAAAAGGACAGGCGGCGACACAACGATATGCTAGTAGCCACAGCGCGCCAGAAAGGGAGGAAGCCTCCGACCGAGGAGGCCACCGACCATTTTGAGAAGATGCTCGAGGCCCCTTGTCTGAACCACTGCTACCCCTACCGTTACGCCTACAAAGACTATGGGCTGCTTAGGAAGTTCCTAAAGCAAGGAGGCACTGCCCGGGAGGGGCCTTGAACCCTAGATGGGCAGTGAGCATGAAATAAAGAGCCATGCTTCCCAACGAAATTGGGTATCTGCTGATCTTTAGAGGGTCTGACTACTATGCATCGAAGAGACACTGGAAGCTCAAATGACATGAAGTATTCTAGGTTCGACATGCGGTCCAAGCTTTCCTCAATTGGTCTAACCACACCATCACCATCGATCGCTTCGACCATCTCGAACATGTCCCACGCCCCGGGCGATACCCTCTTATCATGAATCCCATCATCGGATCGGTGCGGCTTTCGAAAGTACTAATGAATGCAGGAAGCGGGCTCAATATTCTCTACTCCACCACATTTGATGCCAAGGGCCTTGGCCAGGACCGCCTCCAACCAATAGGGGGGCTTTTCATGGTGTTGTGCTAGGGAGGCAAGCGATACCGCTCGGGCGTGTTGACCTTCCCATTACCTTCGATACACAGTCCAAATTTAAGACAGAGACACTAACCTTTGAAATAGTTTGGTTCTGGGGAACCTACCACACCATCCTTGGAAGGCCATGCTACGCTAAATTCATGGTCGTCCCCAACTACACCTACCTAAAGCTCAAAATTCCAGGTCCCACAAGCATTATCACTATGGACACCACAACACAACATGCATATGAATGCGAAGTCGAATCATGCGACTTGGCCGAAGGAGCCACCACTAGCCAAGAGCTTTCAGAGATGCTTCAAGATGTCGACAAACAAGCACCTGATGCAAAGCGGGTGAGCAATACCTTCAAATCGGTGGACACCACGAAGGAAGTAACCTTGGATCCCGAGCGTGCCGATGGGCGAATGATATGCATTGGGGCCAAGCTCTCTCTCAAATAGGAAAGCACGTCATTGACTTCCTCCATGCGGAGAAGGACATCTTCGCGTAGAAACCCTTCAACATGAGGGGCATCCTAAGGGAAGTTGACGAGAACTCTCTGTGGGTCAAGCCCGGGTCCAAACTCGTAAAGCAGTGGCCATGACGTTTTGATGTAGGAAACACAGTGTCGTCAGGGAAGAGGTCAGCAAGCTCCTTGCGACCGGGTTCATTAGAGAGATACACCCCTTGAGTGGTTAGCCAATCCAGTATTAGTTCACAAGAAGAGCGGGAAATGAAGGATGTGCGTCAATTACACCAGCCTAGAGAAGGCATGCCCAAAAGATCTGTTTCCCCTCCTGCATATCGACCAGGTGGTCAATTCCACCTCGGGGTGCGAGCTACTAAGCTTCCTCGATGCCTACTCATTCTATCACTAGATCGCGATGAAGGAATCCGACCAACCGGCTACTTCTTTCATCACCCCTTTTTGGTTTGTACTATTATGTGACAATGTCATTCGGTCTGAAGAATGCTGGAGCAACATACCAGAAGTGCATGATCAAATGTTTTGGTGATTTGATCGAGAGGGCCATGGAAGCATACATCGATGACATCGTGGTCAAGACCAAGCGGTCCAAAGGCATCGTATCAGGTCTCTAGTTGACATTCAATAGGATGAAAGCTAACGACATCAAACTAAATCTTGAGAAATACGTCTTCGGCATTCTGTGAATCATCTTGGCCCCTAAGTGATGTTTTGGTAATTAATGGCAACCATATGTGGACTAACAATTTTTGGATAAATAAGAATGCAAGTTGGACCAAAGAGAGAAGAGCTTTATCGAAAGTCTTGGAGACTGAAACATTGGTTGTGTATCTGGTGAAGGCAAAGGTATAACATAGGTTTTGTTTTTTGCCGATCACCAGGTGTTTAGAGAAAAAATCGACCGGTTTAGTAGGCTAATAGCCATACTACTAGGAGGGGTTAATGGCAATTGTATGTATGCCCTTTACAATCGATTACAATCATGACACAAACTATCGTGGGTCTATTGGTCTTTTCATCTTTAAGTCGGTTCACTTCTTCGTCTTGAGTCATGTCACTATGCCGAAGCTTTATGAGTGATAGCTTCGACACTGCTTTTGAGAGGATCTGCCAAAGGTGTTTCTTTCTTCAGGATCTTCGGCTACGAAGCATACCCCCAACAGTAGCCCCTTCGCGGTGCTAGATCGTTTTTCGTAACGAGCTTGATCCGTGAAAAAGTCTCTTAGGCTTCGGGATGCTGAAGATCCAAAAACACCTTCCCTGAGCTCATTGCCGAGAAACGATTAAAATAATCCGAGCACAAGGTGGCCCCGCCATGCAGCAGTTACGCGCGTCCTGGCGATTCACCTTCTCGGGCTCTGTGGCCCACCATTCAGTGGGTGCGGGCGGCTGTTTGTCCGGTGCGGAAGACTTGATGATTTACCTTCCCACCTGCGGCACTATATAAACAGACGAGTAGGTGTAAAGTTACCACAACATTCATTGTTATTGCACTATTTTGCTACCAAAAATTTGACCATAGCCGAAGCTTGCTTACTACATCGTCAACCGAAGCTATTCATTTTGCTCAAGCTTCGTAACAAAAAAAGAGCTTCGGCAAAGTTAAAAAAATTTCAACTTCGTCAAAAAACAAGAAATTCAATCATCAGATGGCTAGGGTACGCTCAACAGCTAGGGTTACTCGTGACAGAGAGGAAGCCGAAGGTGCTGAAACCGCTCCAATCTCTGAAGTGATGCAACAGTCAGGGCTGGTAGTATCGGAGGATGCACCTGTCGTTGAAGCTGAGCAGGTTGATGCTGAGGAAATTGAATCTGAAGATGATTACAACATCGTGCCATCTAAACCCAGCCACCTGGAGTTTGGGAAATCCACCATTACCGAAGGTGATATGTCTAAGCTGATGAAGTTAGGCTATTTCAGTGAAGCAAAGAAGGAGCTGGTTCATTTTGGCGGAGAGGAAATTACTCCGAAGCCGGAAAAGGATGAGGTGGTAGTCTTCAAAAGCTTCTTTAAAGCAGGATTAAGATTTCCTTTGAATGGGATGATTGCTGATGTTTTGAAGAAGTTTGGGATTTATCTTCATCAGCTAACTCCTAACGCCATCGTTAGGCTTAGTGTCTACATCTGGGCCCTCCGAAGCCAGGGGGTAGAACCATTTGCCGAAGGCTTCTGCCGAGTACATGAGCTTCATTATCAAATAAAAGCTAGAGAAGATGGGCTGCATAAAAACTTCGGCTGCTACAATTTTGCTTATCGCAAAATACAAAGTTTCCAGTTATCAGGTATCGTACCAAGTGGCCAGCTGGCTAGAAGACTGAAAAGTTTTACATCAAAGTTGATGAAGAAAAGGAGAAGCTGGTCCAAAGTGCAACATGACACCGAAGAGTCCAAGCCAAATTGCAATGGGTGAATTTCGAGTTATTGCGGAGCATATTGGCACTAGGGATCTGGTGCAAGAATTCTTGGCTTTTAGAGTGTTCTCAACTTTGAAAGAGTGGGAGATGCCGAAGCTCAAGGGAGAAAAGAAAAAGGGGGAACTTGTTCGGTTGCCCTATTATTATAAATTCAAGAAACATTTCAAAGCACCTTGCCAAGAATGGTTAGACACAATTGAAGTTATGTGCAACGACATTCTTGGCAATTATTCTAAAAAAGAAGATCAACTAATGACTGCAGCCTTCGGCACTCGTCCGAAGCGAAGGTTAAACCGTGTAATGGATGCTCTGAACTTTGAGTATCCTGACTATGAGCGACTGGACCGAGGCGCCGAAGGACAAAAGAGAAAGAGAGTTACCAGCGTCCTGAATAAAGAAGATGCTAAATTGGTGAAAGATGATGAAGAAAAACTGAAAAAGAGAAAGTTGAGGCCTGAGCCGAAGACAGATGCTTCGAAGAAAAGAAAGACTGCGACTCTGAAGCAGAAGGCAACTGATATAGAAGAAGAAACTGCTGCAACACCTTCTGCCACCGACGTGGAGGAAATCTTAAAGTTAATGACTGAATCTTTGCCTATCAAGCTAAGTCCACTGGGGCCACATCTGATGAAGCTTTTTTAGAAGGAAAAGGAGCCCTCGATAACGAAGAAGGCAGCTGGGCCAAAAAAACGAAGAATTGTTACAGTGACAGAAGTTATTGAAGGGACACCACCGTCAGCTTCGGTTTTGAAGGCACCGGCTGTTGAGAGCGCAACAGCCACCGAAGCTGCACTTACTGAAGCTGCAGCTGCCGAAGCTGCCACGGCCGAAGATGTACATTTAGAAAGCACACTTTCCAACATTGATAAGATACTTCTGGACATGGCCACAGAAGAAGCTGCCGCAGCCGCTGAAGAAGCCATGGCTACAGTACCTGAGAAGGAGAAGGAAATAGCCGAAGACGCTTCGGAAGAGAAAATTTTCAACTTTCAAAACTTAGTTGGACAAGAGTTGACGGAGGCTGAGAAAGAAGAGTTAAAAGAATATGCCATATCCTGCGGATATCAACTAGGAGCACTACTTTTCGGTGGTGTTGATGATGAAAAGTTAGGCTTCGTCCGAGATCAAACCAGAGCGAAGGTTATCGGTACTCTATCAAAGAGTATTGGTTTCCCGAAGCTTGAGACTGACATAAGCTGCTACCGACGACATCATCTTGTCGGTAGTTTATTCTATTCCAATTTCAAGGTAAAAAACTTTTCTTCATCTTTTTATTGTCTTTAACAATGAAGGTTGCTTGTTCATAGAGTATGCTGTTGAGTAAAGCTTTGAGAATGCAACAAGATCTTGAAGATAAAAAACATGAAGTTATAATTGAGGGTTTAGAAAGCAAAATAAAAGATCAAGCAGCTGCTCTTGAAAAGAAGGATTTCGAGCTTCAGACAACAGAAGGTTTATTGGCAGAAGCTGAAGCTAAAATTGCAAAGTTAAATACGGAGCTTCTCTCAAAATCAGAAAGCTTCGAACAGGAAAAGTAGAAGTTTAATGCAAAATTTGAGACTGAGGTCGAGAAAAGTTCAAATTTGCAAAAATCATTGACAGAGCTTCAAAACAAATGTCTGGAGTTCAGTAACCGATGTGTACAACGGATGAAGCAGATCTTCAATTCGGTTGGAGCCAGTTGTGAAAAATTTAGTCCTTCGGCTGAAGACCTGTCAGGGGCCTTCGAACATATTGAGGGTGAAGTTGATGACCTTGATGAAATTATAGCTAGACATGGTGATTTCTGTGCACTGGTAGCTTCTTGGGGCACAGTTGTCGCCTTCCTAAAATCTGGTTGCACACATGGAAAAATTGTCAATAGGCCCAACTTTAGTTTATCACCAGCAGATTTGGTTGATATTCCCAGTCTTGCCCGAAGCATAGGAAACAGATTTATAAAACTAGTATGGACGAAGGGTGGACGAAGCATAGCTAGTGACGAAGCTCGAAGTCATCTTAAGCCGGTAACAAAATCATACCTTGTGCTTACCTTTTCCTTTAAACTTGAACTTTCCTTATAATACTTTAATATATACAGGATGACGAAGCTGAGGAGCAAGATGACGAAGCTGAAGTGCACAAAGTCGAAGCTTAACAGACGATCTGATACTCAATAGAAGCTTGAATAGATAGCTGTGGAAAAAACTCTAAGAACTCTTGTAATAACCTTTGTATAGAATATTGTAATTTAAGAATTAGATTTTACTCTGTAAATTTTGTCCATACCTTGTAATATATTTTTACCTTTCCAAAACTTGTTCTCAAATGCTTTGAATTAAGAACAAGGTAACATAAAATATTAAATGTTAATGCCCTTCGTCCATTGAAGCATTATCTCCCCAAGGGTATAATGATCTTCGGACGAAGGTCATGAAAAAAGATCACGAAGGTCATACCTTCGTGATTAGAGTTATGAAATAATGAAAGATAAAATATATAAAATATGAAACATGAAAGAATAATATATCAAAACACTTAAAATTATTCATATATTTCATCATACAAACTTAATATTAAAACATAACATTTAATCACATTTATACCTTCGTCTTGACAGAAGGCAATAATCCGAGTGTCGCGTGCAAGCGATTACAAGATTGCATGAACAGTACGGGGGTACTGTTCATCTATTTATAGGCACAGGGCGCAGCCTGCGTGAAATTACATTTATGCCCTTTACAATCGATTACAATCATGACACAAACTATCGTGGGTCTATTGGTCATTTCATCTTTAAGTCGGTTCACTTCTTCGTCTTGAGTCATGTCACTATGCCTAAGCTTTATGAGTGATAGCTTCGACGCTGCTTTTGAGAGGATCTGCCGAAGGTGTTTCTTTCTTCAGGATCTTCAGCTACGAAGCATACACCCAACAGGAACTATGAACGAACGATGAACAATGAATAGGAACTATGAACGAACGATGAACGATCGAATGATCGAACGAACGAACGATCGGAATTTCGGCAGCATAACGGTTGAACAAAGATTATTTGGACGAACGAACTGACGAACGATCGAACGATCGGAATTTTGGCAGCATAACGGCAGGACAAAGATTATCTGGAAGAACGATGAATAGGGACTATGAACGAACGATGAACGATCGAATGATCGATCGAACGAACGATCGAAATTTCAGCAGCATAACGACAGGAAAAAGATTATTTGGACAAACGAACGGACGAACGATCGAACGATCGGACGAACGAACCATGAACGATCGGACGAACGATCGAACGATCGGACGAACGATCGAACGATCGGACGAACGAACGAACAAACTAAGAACAGGGGGACGAACGATCAAAGAACGACCGAACGATCCTTGTGCTAGTGTGTGCTTGTGTGGAACATGGAGTGGGTGTGTGTGTGGTGGGGAAGAGAGTTGCCATGAAATGGCTTGGGGTGGGATGAGAGGAGGCCCTTGCCCCTCTATTTATAGCCATGGTGGGGGGATTAGGGGGAGGGATGAGAGGATTAGTGGGAGGATGAGAGGATTAGTGGGAGATTAGCATGGATTTGTCTTATATGAGTGTAATTAGCTTGTAGAGCTCAACGTATGACACCAGAGGCATACATATACGTATGAGCATGAGGAAAGTTATGAAGAAAATATTTGTAGACTTGAAAAATGATTCTGAAGGTATTTCTCAGGAAGAAAATACTTGGAGAATTATCGGTGGAATATTTGGGCAGTATTTCTGGAAAGAACTTGAAGGGGATCACTAGGGAAATATCTGGGCAGTATTTCTGGAAACAATTTTAGGGGGATCACTGGGGAAATATTTGTAGGATATTTTGAGGAGGATTTTGGAGAGAATATAGACCACTATATTTTATTTGTTGATATCAACTCACAAACAAACATTTTGAAATGAAATTTGAAATTCATTTTGAATTTAGAGCGAGTTTGAGAAAAATTCAGGATTTGAATTTTTGGGATGCTACAAATCTACCCCACTTAAAAGGAATCTCGTCCTCGAGATTCAGCTTAGAAGGGTTATGGGTATAGCTTTACTTCAGCTACATATCTTCACTTTGCAGACTCTTCGAGGAGATGGAACTTCAACAAAATCCGGCCTTTGAGGAGCATCTGGTTGCCGATTGCAAATGTTGATTCTGGCAACTCAAAGATCATCTTCAGGCTTCTAGGTTTCGCTTGGCAGCTAGCTTATTGAGGAAGCATCGATGCCAACACACAAACCTTCCTCATACAAACTTAACCATGGATTACTTCCCTGATTGGTCTTCTGGTGCTTCATCAATAGAACTTGGGTGACCACTTCTCATCCAGAAACTTATAAGCTTCGATGATCTGGTCCTTGACAAGCTTGCTACAGGCCTTCTTCTTTTTCTCCATAGTAGGAACCTTACTGGAACACTACCCCACTTAAAAAGAATGAGGGTAGAACTCTTGAATCTCGGTGATTTGAACTCCTTGAAGTACCTCATAACAAGGGTGTTAAGGGGCCTTCTTCTGCTGTTGCTGCTTGAGTAGGCTGCGGAGAGACGACTAACACAGGGTTGATTCTGGGAGAACCTTCTTCTTATCTTCTCTTCACTATCTTCTTTCCTCTTCTCACTTTTCACTTTTCATTGCCTCTTTCTTTGTCTTTGTTCTCCCCACTGGAGGATTCTATCAAAGAGTATTACCATCATAGAGAGGAGGAAACCGAAGACTATGAACCATGTACAACAATCTTCAACCCAAGAATCACCAAGCATTGTGATCTTAGGGGCGAGGGAGTGGAAAAAGGAGTTGCTTGCGATTTGGCAGAGGGTATTTTATCGGGAGTGTTTTGCTTTGAGCGGAGTAGGAACTGAGGGAGTTGTTGGGGGGATTTATAGGCGAGCGGTATGCGAGGTGGTGCTCGGGTGCAGAGTGGCGGTGATAGAGCAGGTGCTACGCGGTAGCAGACGCGGCATGGGGAGGGGGGCCTGGTGTTTGTCGGTGGTGGGTGCACTGCAATGGGGGGGGGGCGGTGGTAGTGCGCTGCAAAGGGGGGTGTGGGGCGATGGTAGTGCGCATGGGGGCGGGCACTCGTGCGGGGGGCACGGGTGAGTGGTGGGGTCAATGACCCTGATGTTTGTGGTTTCTGGTTTCAAGAATCTTTGCCTCTCTGTATGGTAATAACTCCTTCTGTCCTCTTTTCCTATTTACTTTGACTCAGGGGCAGTGCTTTGATTCTCACGGTCGATCCTTTTGACTGAGCGGCTGGACTGGTTTCTTCTGTAGCTTATTACAGGCTTCAAGGGTAAGCTTCCCGGTATCTTCTTGGGTAGGCACTTTTCTCATGAGATGGGTTAAGATGAGAATGGAAGCATAAGGTGAGGATTAGCTCTAAATTGTGATCTATGTTTTTAGAGAAAACCTTTCTTAAAAAGAAAGAAAACACACAAGCTCAGCAATGATAAGCACAAACAAATCAAATGTTTTGAATAAGGGAAGAATAGAGTTTTCTAAAGCACAGACTACTCAGATTCGGGGGCTAAGCATAACTACTATTGTTTGGCTCCTGAATTGAGAACTATGCAACTTATGAGCACTAACGTTAAAGCATCACATATACACTCAAAAGGGGAGAAAACATCAAGCGAAATTCATTTTGAAATGCCCTAGGGGACCACACAATTAGAGTTTTGCAAAACACGAGTCTACACGATTACCTCTCATACATGCAGGGCTCTCGCCAAAGTGAAGAAAAACTTCACTACCCAATGCATGTAGAGGACTGGGCATAACTAACTCAGATCTGGCAGCTTCTCTTCTAGCGAGCCTGACACCCAACTTCAATCTGAGACATCTCCTGGATGGGTCAAGAGGGAGTTGATGCTGATGACTTCTTCTGGCAGCAACTAAGGTGGCAAGATGGGGTCGAACTCTTCTTCAAGCGAGACTGGCTCTTGTAGCTCCTCAGAGGGCGGTGGTGCTGGCGGGGTGCTTGTAGCTTCTTCCTTGATCTCAAGGGATGGTGCTGGAATCTTCTTCGTAGTGAGGGGCTCAAACAACTCTGGCGGGGGATCTTGGGAGGACTCGGGGTGCTCTTGCTTATTCATAGCCTGAGGGAAGTCTGGAATTCCTTCCAAGACTATGGCTCCTTCTGGGAGTTCCCAAGCCTTCTTCTCTCCTCTGATAGAGATAGGGTGACCTTCAAGAATCTGGGGATCTTCAGCTCTCATGGATTGAACTAGGTTGGATGAAGCGAGCTCTTGGATCCGTTGGGCTCTACGTTGTTTATGGGTTACCAAGTAGGCATCCATCAACTTCTGGACATGCTCATCCTTGGCTTGCTTCAGGGCTTCAACAACAATGACTTCACGACTTTCCAAGGCTGCTACACGGGCTTGAGTTGAGGTGAGATCCACATGCAACTGACGGTTGCGCTTCTTTGCATCTTCATCTCGGGCAATCATCTGACGGTGGTGCTGAGCCAAGAAATCATACTGTGCATCCAGGGTGAGTAGGTATGCAGTGAGGTACGCTACTGAGGGGTCGTCCTCAAGCAGCTGCTACCTGTCGGCGTTTCGACCCCGGGGGGTCCCTGGACCGATGAGTAAATTGTCGCTGCGTGTCCCAGCCTAGATGGGTCAGCGCGAGACGGAACACAAAGGGGGGAGAAACAGCAAAGGGGAACCCGCGGCCTTCGTGTTGTCCTACGCCCAGGGCGGATGCGCTTGCAGTAGGGGGTTACAAGCGTTCGCGTGGGAGAGAGAGAGAGAGAGCGAGAGCCTTGTGCGTCGGCCCGTTCTCCCACGCGGCCAACCTTCTCGTACGAGAGCCCTGGACCTTCCTTTTATAGACGTAAGGAGAGGGCCCAGGTGTACAATGGGGGGTGTAGCAATGTGCTAACGTGTCTAGCAGAGAGGAGCCAGAGCCCTAAGTACATGCCGTCGTGGCTGTCAGAGAGGTTTTGGCGCCCTATTCATGTGATGTCGTGGCCGTCGGAGGAGCACTTGAGCCCTGTGGAAGTACAACTGTCGAAGCTGTCGGATCCTTGTTGACGTCTCCTTGCTTCCGTAAGGGGCTGAGAGCCACTGTCGTCATGCAGCACGCGGGGTGTCATCATTACTTGTTTACCGGGGCGAACCAGATGGGTCGCCGGTCTTGTTCCCCGTAGCCTGAGCTAGCTAGGAGTAGGGTAATGATGCCCCCCCCCTGTGACGTGGTCGGTCCGAGCCCGAGGTCGGGCGAGGCGGAGGCTCCTCCGAGGTCGAGGCTGAGTCCAGGCCCAGGGGTCGGGCGAGGCGGAGACCGTCTTCCGAGGTCGAGGTTGAGTCCGAGCCCTGGGGTCGGGCGAGGCAGAGTCCGTCGTCCGAGGTCGAGGCTGAGTCCGAGCCCTGGGGTCGGGCGAGGCGGAGTCGTTGTCCGGCGTCGAGGTTGAGCCCGAGCTCTAGGATCGGGTGAGGCGGAGCTCCCTATGGCGCCCGAGGCTGGACTTAGCTGCTGTCAGCCTCACTCTGTCGAGTGGCACAGCAGTCGGAGCAGGGCAGGCGATGCTGTTTTCCTGTCAGGTCGGTCAGTGGAGCGGCGAAGTGACTGCGGTCACTTCGGCCCTGTCGACTGAGGATCGCGCGTCAGGATAAGGTGTCAGTCGATCCTTGCATTAAATGCTCCTGCGATACGATCGGTTGGCGTGGCGATCTGGCCAAGGTTGCTGCTCCGCAAAGCCTGGGCCTTGGGCGAGCCGAAGGTGTGTCCGTTGCTTGAGGGGACCCTCGGGCGAGACGTGAATCCTCCTAGGTCGGCTGTCTTTGCCCGAGGCTGGGCTCGGGCGAGGCGGGATCGTGTCCCTTGAGTGGACGGAGCCTTGACCTGAATCGCGCCCATCAGACCTTTGCAGCTTTGTGCTGATGGGGGTTACCAGCTGAGATTAGGAGTCTTGGGGGTACCCCTAATTATGGTCCCCGACAGTAGCCCCCGAGCCTCGAAGGGAGTGTTGGTACTCGCTTGGAGGCTTTTGTCGCACTTTTTTGCAAGGGGACCGGCCTTTCTTGGTTGCGTTTTGTTCCGATGGGTGCGCGCGAGCGCACCCGCCGGGTGTAGCCCCCGAGGCCTCGGAGGAGTGGTTTGACTCCTTCGAGGTCTTAGCGCGTTTTGTGATGCTTCGGCCGGTCTGGTTGTTCCCTCATGCGAACTGGCCGTAGCCCGGGTGCATAGTCAGGTTCCAAGTTCTCGGGCTGGTATGTTGACGCTGTCAATGGTTTGGCCGGAACCGGGTTTGCGAGAGCAGCCCCCGAGCCTCCGCACAGAGAGAGAGGACGGTCAAGGATTGACTCGGCTTTTTTCATACGCCCCTGTGTTGCCTTTCAGCAAGGAGGAGGGGGAAAGTGCCATGTTGCCCTCGGACGGCACCGAACATGGTGTCTCCAGTGAGTTGCTAACGGGTGATCCGAGTGGACGCCCGTGCCCCATTCGATAAGGGTTGGCTAGTGGCCCAGAGGCGCGCTCCAAGAGTACCTGCAGGTGATTTGCCGTACCCGGTCCCGTTTGATAGGGTCCGAGGGCTCGATGCCTCCCTCTGATGGGATTCCGTTATAGAATCGCTCCTGCTGGTCTCGAAAATGTCCTAGGGTACCTCGGGAGCATAGCCCGAGCCTCGGACATGTATCAGACGTACCCAGAGTCATCCCTCGCTCTGCGTGCTCTGAGGCGGCTGTCGAACCCTTCGGGGGCCAGCCTACGAACCCCTGATCAGTAGTGGGCGCGGAGCCCGAGTGGCCTGAGGCGGCTGTCGAACCCTTCCGAGGGGCCAGCCTTAGAACCTTCGACCAGTAGTGGGCGCGGAGCCCGAGGGGCCTGAGGCGGCTGTCGAACCCTTCCGAGGGGCCAGCCTTCGAACCTCTGACCAGTAGTGGGCGCGTAGCCCGAGTGCTCTGAGGCGGCTGTCGGACCCTTCCGAGGGGCCAACCTTCGAACCATCAGTAGGAGGGCTCGGGGCCCGCTTCCTTCGCGGAGAAGGATCCCTTTCGGAGTATCCCCCTTTCCCGGTCCCTGTAGCAAGAGAGAGAAAGAGGAAGAGGAAAAGGATACGAAATCGAACGACGTGGCGCACCTTTTTTGACGCGGTCATTAAGGCGGAGGTGAAGCGTCGCCTGCTTCGCCTGCCAAAGGTGCCGCCTGTCCTGCCGCAGAGTTAATGCGACGAGACGAGTGGTTCGCGGGGCAGCCGTTGTGCATGCGCGAGCCGTTCGAGGAACGGAACACGGGCGCGTCGTCTTCACTCCGTGGGAGAGGGCTCTCTCGCTGTCCCAGGAGGGGACGTGAGCCTACAGACGACTTGACCGCTGCTTCCGCCCGCCTGCCGCCGCCATTACTGCTGGCCCACTTTTGGCCATATCGACCATCGCGCCTTCTCCCGCGGCTGACTGACCCATGATCGATGTGCTCGGTTAGCACTGTTGGGCCATGCGCAGGGTTGCCTCGAGTCGCGGCACCGGTTCCGCAGTCGAGAAGGCGCGGTATTGGCGCAAGTGGTGGTGCAGTTTCCCGCACGTAGTAACCGGCGCGCCGGTTACATGACGTGTGGGCCTGGGCCCCCATGCTGGACGCGTCGGAGTCGAAAGGGTGCGCCCCCTTGGTGCGGTTGCATGCCGCCTGCATGGCGGTCCGCCCTTTCACCCGCCAGTCTGGGCGAAGGTGGAGGAGTGCTTGTAACCGCTGGGCAGTTACGCGCTCTGCGCGTGGCGGTTTGGCTTCTTCTGCCCTGGGCGAGCTTGCATGACGCGTGGGACCCAGCCCCCGTGTCGTAGGGGGAAGACCTTGGAGGCGTGTTGGTGAAGACTCAGTCCGTGACGGCTGAGGACGCAAGTGGGGAGAGTCGCCTTTAAAAGGAGGGTGACCCCCTTGGATGGCAACCATGTCTTCGTACTCTCCTCATGCATCGCGCCCTTCCACCTTCCGAGCCCCCGGATGGGGAGCGCCCACGTTGCTTTCGTCTTGTCGTCGTTGGAGGAACGCAACTTCGCGGAAGTTGGTACCTTTCAGCCATCGCTCGGCTTCAAGGATTTTCATCAGGCGGCCCGGCTGCATCCCCTCGCCGGTGGTCACCCAAGACGGTGACCACCAGTTCGATGGTGGGGAGATGCAAGCCGGGCTGCGGCCTCTGCCCCGCCCTCAGCTTCAAGGATCTTCATCATCCTTGCTGGGGCGGAGGGCGAGCTGAGCCGGAGCTCTACCTCCCGCACGGGTCGGCTGACCACCTCTTCTT
Source organism: Zea mays (assembly GCF_902167145.1). Lineage (NCBI taxonomy): Eukaryota > Viridiplantae > Streptophyta > Magnoliopsida > Poales > Poaceae > Zea > Zea mays. The sequence continues at coordinate 184,624,914 of NC_050098.1, forward strand.
CCAGCTTTTGGGGTGGAAACCATCCTCCAGCTCTGCGGAGGAGGCGCCCTCCAGCTACGCCGGGGAAGGCGAACTGTTGCTGCCCAGCCAGGGTGCAACATTCCGTCCTCTATCCTCGTTTTCGTGGCGAGGACGGGAGCGAGGGCCTGCCGGTGCGCTTTGGGGCAGCCGACGCTTGCCGGTGCGGTGTTGGTGGGCAGGTGGACGCCGTCGTCGGTGCTGAGGTGGTGGCAGCTGGAGAAAGCTTCTCCGCCGTCGGGACCGTCAGCGCCACCTGCGGGCCAACCTCCGGCTCTTTGGCTTTAATGTCTGGTTCTCGTCCCTTGAGTGGGGACGCGAACGAGAGCCTTCCGGCGGCAGCGTCCGTCCTGGGACCATCGCTGCTGCTGCAGAGGTCGCTGGTGAGTCGCCCGGAGTTTGTCGCCCCACAGGCTCTTCGATGTGGAGGTTGTTCATACCCACGGGGGCGGAACCGGAGTTCCGTTTGTAATGGCACCTTGAGTGCCGGTGTTTGTTCATCGTGGCTGTCGGGGCCTGAACATGTGTATTTTGGCGTAAAGCCACGTTTTTTCCTTATTTCGAGCACTAGGACTCGCCTATCGGCTAGCTGAACCGCTTAACCAAGCGTGAGTTGCCTCGTGCGGAAGGTGACGAGTGAGGTATCCGTATCCCGGAGGCGTAGGAGTCCCTCGGCTCGGTCGGCCTTGTCGCCCGAGGCTTCTCTTGCTTAGTTAAAGAAACCCTCAGCCGCTCTGCGATGAGCCGGAGCCGGAGGCAGCGGTGTCAGCATGGACAGAGGCAGAGTTGGCTCGAAAAGAAGCTCCGTCGGCCGGAGCCTGGCCGGGCCGTTCACTGGCGGGACCGACGCCGGAGTCGGGTTGCCGAGGCTATGAGCCGGGCTGATGTCCTCGGGGGACAGCTGGCTGAGGGTACGGAGCGGTCGGTCGAGCCGTCTGCTCGGGCCGGGTTCCTGGAGGAGGCCCTGGCAGTGATGGCTCAGGCGTGGTGCCGACAAGTTCCTTCGAGGTGGAGATCCTTCGACCGTGTCGTCGTCCGAGGCCGGGTCGGATTCCGCCAAAGGTGGAGTCGACGCCGAGGGTGCTGCTGCTCCCCCACTGATGTCTGATCCTGCAGGAACAGTTTATCTGTAGCGTGCGTATGTTTTTTGCGGCCACCGAGGCCCAAACATACCGTCGTCGTGTTGTAAAGCTGCGTTTCTTTTCCCCTTGTTTCGAGTATTAGGACTTGTTCATCAGTAGCAGAATCGTTTATCTGAGCGAGAGTTACTTTTCACGGAAGGTGATGAGTGAGGTATCCATATCCCGGAGGCGTGGGAGTCCATCGGCTCGGTCGGCCTTGCCGCTTACGTGTACTCTTACTCGTCCGTTGGTTCTGTTATCGATATAGTCGAGAAGGCACGAAAAATCGTTTCGGCAGAAAAGTTTTCGAGCATTAAGACTCGTTCGATCAGCGGAATCGCTTATCCGAGCGTGAGTTACTTATCGCAGAAGGTGACGAGTGAGGTATCCGTATCCCGGAGGTGTAGGAGTCCCTCGGCTCGGTCGGCCTTGCCTGCTTACGTGTACTCCGTCGTTTTCAGGATCCCACTTTCGAAGTAGTCGAGAAGCACGAAAGATGTTCTGGCGGAAAGACTTTTTTCGAGGAAAATTTTGACGCAGAGGGGGTGCCCCCCTTCTAGCCCCCGAGGGAGGGTCGGGCTTTGCTGAGGCAAGGCTGACCCTTCCTTGACGGTTAGACTTTACTCGCGTATGTACACGAGGTATGTGAACGACTTGAAAACATCTTAATGGTAGAAGCGACGTAGTTGTCGGATGTTCCAAGCGTTGCTGTAGACCTCGCATTGACTGTTGGCCAGCTTGTATGTTCCAGGCTTCAAAATCTTGGCGATGATGAATGGCCCTTCCCAGGGAGGCGTGAGCTTGTGACGCCCTCGGGCGTCTTGTCGTAGCCGAAGCACCAAGTCGCCCACCTGGAGGTCTCGGGACCGAACCCCTCGGGCGTGGTAGCGTCGCAGGGACTGCTGATACCGCGCCGAGTGTAGTAAGGCCATGTCCCGAGCCTCTTCCAGCTGGTCCAGTGAGTCTTTTCGATTGGTCCAGTTGCTTCAGTCGTCGTACGCCCTCGTCCTCGGGGATCCGTATTCCAAGTCCGTGGGCAAGATAGCCTCGGCCCCATAGACTAGAAAGAATGGCGTGAAGCCCGTGGCTCGGCTCGGCATTGTCCTCAGACTCCAGACCACCGAGGGGAGTTCCTTCATCCATCGCTTGCCGAACTTGTTGAGGTCGTTGTAGATCCGCGGCTTGAGTCCTTGCAGAATCATGCCGGTTGCACGCTCTACTTGCCCATTTGTCACACCCGGATTTTAGGGGTCCAAAAACCCGGGCGCGAACATAAACACCAGGTGTGCTGGGACCAAGTCTCACACATATGATGCATAGTGGCACAGGATCGAATGTCACATCTTTACTATATAACAGGAGTTCTGTACAAAAATAATTAAATAATTACATCATATGAGGAAACGATCCAGCAACCCAAAGTTGACTGGGAGACGACGACCTAGACCTCTCACGAACACATCGCAGCATCCTCCATGCGCCTCATCCTGTGGTACCTGTTCTTGACCTGTGGGGGGGGGGGTGTGAGACAGCAAGAGTGAGCTCACATACGTTCATCGCTCAACAAGTTGTGGGGAATAATGTGAATGAACTCGCCAAAGATGGGAGCTCATGTGAAGTGTAAGGCTTACCAACGAAGATGGTTGAAGTTGAGCATTGCTTTTAAAGTTGGTCAAAATTTTATTAGCAATTACTAAGTATAAGTAAATACCAACCCAATTAAGTAGTAGAACAAAAGTAACAACCTCACCTGCGATGCAATGCATATGACAAATTGAGTTTAAGTTCCATAATTTAATCATGTGAGGGTCCGAGCTGCTCATGACCGTGAGCACGGCTAGTATACCAGTTTTACACTCTGCAGAGGTTGCGTATCTTTACCCACAAGTCATGTTACCCATCTGCCAAGGGATCGCGACTTCCCATACACCTCTACCGAGGAGGCGAGGCAGGGTAACACTACGAGGCCTTTACAAAGTTCCACTAGCTTCAGAAAACCCGCTACAGTTTATAGGAAGCTCCAATGCAGGAATCCCTTGCAGGACCGCCATCGCAGCAAAATCCTCCCGAGGGCCTCCCTACACTGACCACTCCCCTACTGCCCTTGCCCCTTTCGGGTAAGGTAGTCCTCCACTAGCTTTCCTAATTAATCAGCCAAGGGCGTCCCATTATACCCTTGTGGTAGCACTGTTTTCCCGGGTGGTCGCTCCATGTTCCAATTAACATAATGATCTTATCATGAACGATAAATAACAACGGATAACAAAAGTATAATCATGAGTAATGTATCTTCATACCCAAAACCACATAAAGCACTAGCAAGTACTACCCAAAAAGTTCAGTGGTAACAAGGTATAAAGATAATCAAACTAGGGTAACCTATTGGGTCCCATCAAAATTAACCTATGCAGATCATTATGATTAATCAGAACATGGCTGGGTAAAAAGAAGTGATAAAGGGCACAACTTGCCTGGGACTTGAGATTCCAGGTACCAGGATGATCTTCAGGTGACTCGTGACCTCACGCTAGTCGTAGCAATACAAACAAACATGGTATAGACAAAATTAACATCACATCAAACACAAGGATGAACTGCGCATTAATAATCTACGCGTCGCTACGAGATTGTGGGAACAAGAATTACTAAATTCGGAATTATGGTTACCAAGTTATGAATTTCTGGAGTTATTTAGTACCTAGTATAGATTATTTTAAATGAACAATTTTTATTCAAGTTTCATGGCTAAACAAAGGTACTATGTGATAAACAGTATTAATACAAAATTATTGAAACTGGAATGACTCAATTTGGAGTTAAAATAAATTAACTATAAATTTCACAAGTTTCTAGAATTATTTTTGTATTAAAAATAAATTTCTGTAATTAATTATCCATTTTCTTTATTCTCTGAACCGAGCACTAATTACAGAGAACCCCGGGAGCAAATCCAGAAGTTTTCTCCAGAGTCATATTCACCACCCCACGTGGATGGCGGGTTGATTTTAATGAACTTTAGGGGCTCTTTAAGAAAAGGGGCGCGGCGAAGGGGTATCGTGGATCATGGGCTGTCGGATTAAAAACGAACGACCCCGATTTAATCTGACGATCACCGAACCGGTATGATCACGGAGCCGACCGATCTGGAATCTACGACCCAGATTTAAAATAGCCACGACCTAATTTCTCTCGCCCGATCCTAATTCAACGGTTCAGATTCAACTGCGCGAAAGGGTACGCACGATCCAATCATAGCCGTCCATCCTTTGATCAACGGCCCCCATATAATGGTCAAATAGGAATATGGAGATCGAATGTCTACCGTTTAGACAGAACCGGACGATGCAAATTTAGTTGGATGAAGAGGCTATACCCGTTCTAATCTGATCCACACACTCGGGATCGGACGACCGTAGGACCTTCTTCCACCCCCGCTCCCAGCCGTAGAGGCCCGCGCGATCCACACAGCGGCGCACTGCGCGGCCCAGCAGGAGACTCACCGGCGCAGCACCCGCGAGCTTTGCCGGACTCCTGGACCGCATGCCGAGAACGGGACGATGGAGAGGCCGAGCTCCGCTGCGGCCGGTCCCCCTTCATCACGACCCCCGTCTAGAATGACTCGATGGCAGCATACCGAGGGTGCAAATGCGATGGAGTTCTTCTGTCCTCGCAGCCGGCGGCACCTGGCTTCCAACATGGGCACGTGATGGCACTGCGATTGACAGCCCAATGGGGAGGTGCAGCCGCATGGTATTTATGCTGTGCAGGCGACGATGCCGGGCGGATCACGAATTCATGATCCTGGGATCTCCGGAATTTACGGGAGGGCGGCTGGGAGATCCATGTTTAGCGCGCGAGTCTGTTACAGCCGTGGAGTAGAAGATTCTGTTGAATCTAGACCCATAAGCAGCGACCCAAGAGACTTAAAGCAGGTTCGTGAGGACTTCTGGTGGCTTGCATGCTGACCTCATTATGATGATAGGGTGACGCAGGCTCCGGCAAGGATAATAAAGAATTGATAAAAATTACATGTGATCGTGGACTACTACGTGGAGTGGGCTGCGCGGTAAATGGAGGGCTGGGCCGACTGCAGTGGCTTGGTTAGTTTTTTTTTCTATATAAATTCTCTATTTCAGATTTTAAATCAATTCCAAGTGTTTTTTTATTTAAGTTTCAATCAAAATTCCACACAATATGCGACATTCATTAGAAGCCTAGCATGTCGTGCATCATTTTACTTTGTATAATCCATTTTCTTCTTATTTACTAATTATTCTATTTGTCAAACAAATGTTTGTTTTAAAAAAATGCATAACCATGTAATTAAAGACTCTTTCTTTATTCGATAAATCTAGGTATTATAAATCCTACCCCCTTAAAAATAATCTCGTCCTCGAGATTAGTTATAAAAGAGGTGCAAAAGGGTCATTACTATTTAGCTTGGAGTTTTTAACTGGTTCATAACTAGAAAAGTTTTTTTTTTAAAACTAGTTAGCTAGTTGCTGGAGCAGCATCGGTACAATATGTGTTAGCTTAATAGATAGGCTTGGAAAGATTGGGTGAAAATATTGTTGTGGCAAGAGTAGGTTAGGGTAAGGAAGGTTTGCATCTCGGATGGTGAATCCTGATTCATTTGGAGATCTGTTTGACTCTTTCGAAGACTTGAGCTCATGCTTATCTTTCCTTGACGAGGTTGATCTTATCTTATTTCTCTAGTCTTGATGTCATCATCCGAGTTAGGGTCATGTAGTTAAGATAATTGTGGTTAGAATATATTTCATGAGGTAGGATGGTTAGAATCTCGGTTTGTCGTTAGGTCGATACAGAGAGGTTATGCAACCATTTGATGGGTAAGGTAGTTGCATAAGGTCAGGTAGTTGTATATGGTCAAGTTAGTCTAGGGCAACAATTTAGGTTAAAATAGAGTCTAATCCATTTTATCAGTATTAACTAATCCGTCAAGTGACTTTACATTAGATTAGCTCAACCTAAAGTTAGCCTTCGTTAGGTTAGATTAACCTATAACATTAGATCAGATCTAGGTTAGATTTGTATAGCTAGATTAGACTAGATAAGATCTAATTAATTTATTTTGGACTAGATCATGGTTGTTACTCTAAAATGGGATAAATATGCTTATTAGGGCAAGATGAATTCATAAGGATAAGGTAGACTCTTTTGAGGCCACTTAGATCTATTAGGATAAGATAAAATCTTTTCAAGATAAGATAAATCTATTAAGGTAAGAGAGAGTCTTTTAAGATAAGACAGATCTATTAAACTAGATATATGTTTAATGGGGGATATTCTTAGTTTGTATAGTCATCTTTATGATTTTTTTATAGTTATGCCTATACGTATATGTAGATGTAATTGTGGACCTTACTTCACAACTCATCACACTCAATCAAAAATCCAAATTAGACAAGTACCATAAGAACAAACATTTAAGCGTATAAATACCTAAAAATAGTTTTGTTTTTGTTCCTAAGAATAGGTCTCCTATTCCTAAAGATCACTTTAGGCACGGGATTTCAAAGTGTGAAATCCACATTTGTCTTTAGAAAGAAAAGGTAAGAGTAATCAGAGTAAAGCGGAAATAGATGAGAAAAGATTAAGAGAAGTTTAGATAAGAATCAGAGTAGCAAAGGTAAGTAAATATTGGTTGTCCAGTTCTATCTAGGTTTCATCCTACAGTCAACATTGCTCTGATACCACTTCTGTCACACCCGGATTTTAGGGGTCCAAAAACCCGGGCGCGAACATAAACACCAGGTGTGCTGGGACCAAGTCTCACACATATGATGCATAGTGGCACAGGATCGAATGTCACATCTTTACTATATAACAGGAGTTCTGTACAAAAATAATTAAATAATTACATCATATGAGGAAACGATCCAGCAACCCAAAGTTGACTGGGAGACGACGACCTAGACCTCTCACGAACACATCGCAGCATCCTCCATGCGCCTCATCCTGTGGTACCTGTTCTTGACCTGTGGGGGGGGGTGTGAGACAGCAAGAGTGAGCTCACATACGTTCATCGCTCAACAAGTTGTGGGGAATAATGTGAATGAACTCGCCAAAGATGGGAGCTCATGTGAAGTGTAAGGCTTACCAACGGAGATGGTTGAAGCTGAGCATTGCTTTTAAAGTTGGTCAAAATTTTATTAGCAATTACTAAGTATAAGTAAATACCAACCCAATTAAGTAGTAGAACAAAAGTAACAACCTCACCTGCGATGCAATGCATATGACAAATTGAGTTTAAGTTCCATAATTTAATCATGTGAGGGTCCGAGCTGCTCATGACCGTGAGCACGGCTAGTATACCAGTTTTACACTCTGCAGAGGTTGCGCATCTTTACCCACAAGTCATGTTACCCATCTGCCAAGGGATCGCGACTTCCCATACACCTCTACCGAGGAGGCGAGGCAGGGTAACACTACGAGGCCTTTACAAAGTTCCACTAGCTTCAGAAAACCCGCTACAGTTTATAGGAAGCCCCAATGCAGGAATCCCTTGCAGGACCGCCATCGCAGCAAAATCCTCCCGAGGGCCTCCCTACATTGACCACTCCCCTACTGCCCTTGCCCCTTTCGGGTAAGGTAGTCCTCCACTAGCTTTCCTAATTAATCAGCCAAGGGCGTCCCATTATACCCTTGTGGTAGCACTGTTTTCCCGGGTGGTCGCTCCATGTTCCAATTAACATAATGATCTTATCATGAACGATAAATAACAACGGATAACAAAAGTATAATCATGAGTAATGTATCTTCATACCCAAAACCACATAAAGCACTAGCAAGTACTACCCAAAAAGTTCAGTGGTAACAAGGTATAAAGATAATCAAACTAGGGTAACCTATTGGGTCCCATCAAAATTAACCTGTGCAGATCATTATGATTAATCAGAACATGGCTGGGTAAAAAGAAGTGATAAAGGGCACAACTTGCCTGGGACTTGAGATTCCAGGTACCAGGATGATCTTCAGGTGACTCGTGACCTCACGCTAGTCGTAGCAATACAAACAAACATGGTATAGACAAAATTAACATCACATCAAACACAAGGATGAACTGCGCATTAATAATCTACGCGTCGCTACGAGATTGTGGGAACAAGAATTACTAAATTCGGAATTATGGTTACCAAGTTATGAATTTCTGGAGTTATTTAGTACCTAGTATAGATTATTTTAAATGAACAATTTTTATTCAAGTTTCATGGCTAAACAAAGGTACTATGTGATAAACAGTATTAATACAAAATTATTGAAACTGGAATGACTCAATTTGGAGTTAAAATGAATTAACTATAAATTTCACAAGTTTCTAGAATTATTTTTGTATTAAAAATGAATTTCTGTAATTAATTATCCATTTTCTTTATTCTCTGAACCGAGCACTAATTACAGAGAACCCGGGGGCAAATCCAGAAGTTTTCTCCAGAGTCATATTCACCACCCCACGTGGATGGCGGGTTGATTTTAATGAACTTTAGGGGCTCTTTAAGAAAAGGGGCGCGGCGAAGGGGTATCGTGGATCATGGGCTGTCGGATTAAAAACGAACGACCGCGATTTAATCTGACGATCACCGAACCGGTATGATCACGGAGCCGACCGATCTGGAATCTACGACCCAGATTTAAAATAGCCACGACCTAATTTCTCTCGCCCGATCCTAATTCAACGGTTCAGATTCAACTGCGCGAAAGGGTACGCACGATCCAATCATAGCCGTCCATCCTTTGATCAACGGCCCCCATATAATGGTCAAATAGGAATATGGAGATCGAATGTCTACCGTTTAGACAGAACCGGACGATGCAAATTTAGTTGGATGAAGAGGCTATACCCGTTCTAATCTGATCCACACACTCGGGATCGGACGACCGTAGGACCTTCTTCCACCCCCGCTCCCAGCCGTAGAGGCCCGCGCGATCCACACAGCGGCGCACTGCGCGGCCCAGCAGGAGACTCACCGGCGCAGCACCCGCGAGCTTTGCCGGACTCCTGGACCGCATGCCGAGAACGGGACGATGGAGAGGCCGAGCTCCGCTGCGGCCGGCCCCCCTTCATCACGACCCCAGTCTAGAATGACTCGATGGCAGCATACCGAGGGTGCAAATGCGATGGAGTTCTTCTGTCCTCGCAGCCGGCGGCACCTGGCTTCCAACATGGGCACGTGATGGCACTGCGATTGACAGCCCAATGGGGAGGTGCAGCCGCATGGTATTTATGCTGTGCAGGCGACGATGCCGGGCGGATCACGAATTCATGATCCTGGGATCTCCGGAATTTACGGGAGGGCGGCTGGGAGATCCATGTTTAGCGCGCGAGTCTGTTACAGCCGTGGAGTAGAAGATTCTGTTGAATCTAGACCCATAAGCAGCGACCCAAGAGACTTAAAGCAGGTTCGTGAGGACTTCTGGTGGCTTGCATGCTGACCTCATTATGATGATAGGGTGACGCAGGCTCCGGCAAGGATAATAAAGAATTGATAAAAATTACATGTGATCGTGGACTGCTACGTGGAGTGGGCTGCGCGGTAAATGGAGGGCTGGGCCGACTGCAGTGGCTTGGTTAGTTTTTTTTCTATATAAATTCTCTATTTCAGATTTTAAATCAATTCCAAGTGTTTTTTTATTTAAGTTTCAATCAAAATTCCACACAATATGCGACATTCATTAGAAGCCTAGCATGTCGTGCATCATTTTACTTTGTATAATCCATTTTCTTCTTATTTACTAATTATTCTATTTGTCAAACAAATGTTTGTTTTAAAAAAATGCATAACCATGTAATTAAAGACTCTTTCTTTATTCGATAAATCTAGGTATTATACCATTCGTCATGGGGTGAGCTACAGAGGCCTAGTCCACCCAGATGTGGTGATCCTCGCAGAAGTCCAGGAACTTTCTGCTGGTGAACTGGGTGTCGTTGTCGGTGATGATTGAGTTCGGGACCCCAAAGCGATGGATGATGTTGGTGAAGAATGCCACCGCCTGTTCGGACCTGATGCTGTTTAGGGGTCGGACCTCGATCCACTTGGAGAATTTGTCGATGGCGACCAGCAGGTGCGTGTTGCCCCCGGGTGCCTTCTGTAAGGGACCGACGAGGTCCAGACCCCACACAGCAAACGACCAGGTGATGGGTATTGTTTGCAGAGCCTGAGCGGGCAGGTGCGTCTGCCTTGCGTAGAATTGACATCCTTGGCAGGTGCGTACAATCCTAGTGGCGTCGGCCACCGCGGATGGCCAGTAGAAACCCTATCGGAAGGCATTTCCACCGAGGGCTCGAGGTGCTGCGTGGTGACCGCAAGCCCCCGAGTGTATTTCTTATAATAACTCCTGACCTTCGGCGATGGATATGCATCGCTGGAGGACGCCTGAGAGGCTGCGGTGGTAGAGCTCCTTCCCGTCACCCAGCAAGACGAACGACTTGGCGTGCCGCGCCAGTCGCCGAGCTTCGGCTCTGTCGAGGGGTAGCTCTCCTCGGTGGAGATATTGCAGGTACGGGGTCTGCCAGTTTCGATTAGGCGTGACCCCATTCCGCTCTTCCTCGACGCGCAGTGCCTCACCCTCGGGGGCCGAGTGTACCTCGGGCTGAGCCGAGGGCGCCTCGGGCAGGGCCGAGGCCTTCTCGGGCTCGGGCGTGTCGTCGGTCTTGACTGAGGGTTGATGTAGGTCTCGGGAGAAGACGTCCGGGGGAACCGTTGTCCGCCCCGAGGCTATCTTAGCCAGCTCGTCCGCAGTCTCGTTGTATCGTCGGGCGATGTGGTTGAGTTCGAGCCCGAAGAACTTGTCCTCCAGGCGCCGAACCTCATCGCAGTAGGCTTCCATCTTCGGGTCGCGGCAATGGGAGTTCTTCATGACTTGGTCGATGACAAGCTGCGAGTCGCCACGAGCGTCGAGGCGTCGGACCCCTAGCTCGATGGTGATGTGCAACCCGTTAACCAGAGCCTCGTACTCGACCACGTTGTTGGACGCCTGAGAGCACCTAGAGGGGGGTGAATAGGTGATCCTGTAAAACTTAAGCCACAAAACTTGGTTAAGTGTTAGCACAATAATTAACAAGTGGCTAGAGAGAAGATCTTGCACAATACAATAACCACAAAGAGTTCAACACAGAGAAGACACAGTGGTTTATCCCGTGGTTCGGCCAAGTACAAAACTTGCCTATTCCACGTTGTGGCGTCCCAATGGACGAGAGTTGCACTCAACTCCTCTCAAGTGATCCAATGATCAACTTGAATACCACGGTGTTTTGCTTTTCTTTTCTTATCCCGTTCGCGAGGAATCTCCACAACTTGGAGCCTCTCGCCCTTACACTTTTGATGTTCACAAAGAATCACGGAGTAAGGGAGGGATGAGCAACGCACATAAGACTCAAAAATCAGAGCAACAACACGCACACAAGTCGCAACAAGAGCTCGCAACACAACCCAATGAGTTTACAACTCAACTGGAGCTCTAGATGCTATCACAAAGAAACAAATGCGTGGAATCGAAGTCTCGGTGCTTAGGATTGCTTTGAGTATGCTTAGTGTTCTCCTCCATGCGCCTAGGGGTCCCTTTTATAGCCCCAAGGCAGCTAGGAGCCGTTGAGAGCAATCTGGGAAGGCAATTCTTGCCTTCTGTCGCGTGGCGCACCGGACAGTGTCCGGTGCCCGATTTCTTTCCTTAAATGGCGCAGCCGACCGTTGGCAGCCAGAGAGCCGTTGGCGCACCGGACATGTCCGGTGCACACCGGACAGTCCGGTGCCCCCTTCTAGCCGTTGGCTCGGCCACGTGTCCCGCGCAGATTGCGCGGCCGACCGTTGGCCCGGCCGACGTTGGCTCACCGGACAGTCCGGTGCACACCGGACAGTCCGGTGAATTATAGCCGTACGTCGCCGGTGAATTCCCGAGAGCGGCCACTTCGCTCGAACCAGCCTGGCGCACCGGACACTGTCCGGTGCACCACCGGACAGTCCGGTGCTCCCAGACTGAGCAGATTCTTGGCTGCTCGAGCCAATACATTTCCAATTGGATTTTTCCTGTTTCCAGCACTTAGACACAATACATTAGTCTCTAAAACAATGTACTAAGTCTGAGAAACATACCTTTATCCTTGATTTGTACTTTGTCCACCATTTTACACTTAGGCACTTGTGTTGGACACTAAATCACCAAAACACTTAGAAATGGCCCAAGGGCACATTTCCCTTTCAATCTCCCCCTTTTTGGTGATTTATGCCAACACAACATAAAGCAAGTAGAACAAGTGCAAAATCAATTAAAATAAGAATCCAAAATTGTTTTGATTCAATTTTGACATATATGGATCATCCTTTGCCACCACTTGGTTTGTTTTTGCAAATCAACCTCAAATTCCTATCTCTAAGTCAAACACACTAGTTAAAACATAAGGAGAGTCATTCCAAGAGAAATTGAGTCAAGATTCAAAAACTCCCCCTTTTTCCCATAATCAACATTTCTCCCCACAAGAGGCCAACTTTTGACATAAGAGACAACAAAAGAGTTTTGACAAACCAAAAGCTCTAATCTACTATTTTCAAAATTTCTCAAGTGGTAGCTGATCCATTTATTGCTTTGGCCTCTATTTTCTCCCCCTTTAGCATCAAGCACCAAAACGGGATCAATCTTGGCCCTAGAACCCCATTGCCTTACCAAAATCTTCAATAAGAATACAAAGGCAATAAGAGTACATGAGATGAACTTGAAATAAGTTACCCTCTCATCGGAGTGCAGTGGAAGTCTTGCATGGTCCAAGTCCACCTTTTCCCTTTCAAACCTCCTTTGAGACTAAAACAAGCAAACTCAAGCACATGGTTAGTCTCAAAGGGTCAAGTTGTAACACATCTCCCCCTAAACATGTGCATCACTTTGCAACGGACTTGTGAGGTCCAGGGAGTGTTTGTACAACTTGAGCACCATTATTAAGCAACAAAATGCAGAAGGAACATGATCAAAAGCATACACACATGTATGCTATAAATCAATCCAAGTTCCGCGAATCTAAGACATTTAGCTCACTACGCAACCTGCAAAAAGGTCTTCTCATCTAGAGGCTTGGTAAAGATATCGGCTAGCTGGTTCTCGGTGCTAACATGAAACACTTCGATATCTCCCTTTTGCTGGTGGTCTCTCAAAAAGTGATGCCGGATGTCTATGTGCTTAGTGCGGCTGTGTTCAACAGGATTTTCCGCCATGCGGATAGCACTCTCATTATCACATAGGAGTGGGACTTTGCTCAGATTGTAGCCAAAGTCCCTGAGGGTTTGCCTCATCCAAAGTAGTTGCGCGCAACACTGTCCTGCGGCAACGTACTCGGCCTCAGCGGTGGATAGGGCAACAGAAGTTTGTTTCTTAGAGTTCCATGACACCAGGGACCTTCCTAAGAATTGGCACGTCCCCGATGTACTCTTCCTATCGACCTTACATCCAGCATAGTCGGAATCTGAATATCCAATTAGGTCAAAGGTAGACCCCTTTGGATACCAGAGCCCGAAGCAAGGCGTAGCAACTAAATATCTAAGGATTCGCTTCACTGCCACTAAGTGACACTCCTTAGGATCGGATTGAAATCTAGCACACATGCATACGCTAAGCATAATATCCGGTCTACTAGCACATAAGTAAAGTAATGACCCTATCATTCACCGGTATGCTTTTTGATCAATGGACTTACCTCCTTTGTTGAGGTCGGTGTGTCCGTCGGTCCCCATCGGAGTCTTTGCGGGCTTGGCATCCTTCATCCCAAACCGCTTCAGCAAGTCTTGCGTGTACTTCGTTTGAGAGATGAAGGTGCCATCCTTGAGTTGCTTCACTTGGAACCCAAGGAAGTAGTTCAACTCGCCCATCATTGACATCTCGAATTTCTGCGTCATCACCCTGCTAAACTCTTCACAAGACTTTTTATTAGTAGAACCAAATATTATGTCGTCGACATAAATTTGGCACACAAAAAGATCACCATCACAAGTCTTAGTAAAGAGAGTTGGATCGGCTTTCCCAACCTTGAAAGCATTAGCAATTAGAAAATCTCTAAGGCATTCATACCATGCTCTTGGGGCTTGCTTCAGTCCATAGAGCGCCTTAGAGAGCTTACACACATGGTCAGGGTACCGTTCATCCTCGAAGCCAGGGGGTTGCTCTACATACACCTCCTCCTTGATTGGCCCATTGAGGAAAGCGCTCTTCACATCCATTTGGAACAACCTGAAAGAATGGTGAGCGGCATATGCTAGCAAGATACGAATAGACTCTAGCCTAGCCACAGGAGCAAAAGTCTCCTCAAAGTCCAAACCTGCGACTTGGGCATAACCTTTTGCCACAAGTCGAGCCTTGTTCCTCGTCACCACCCCGTGCTCGTCCTGTTTGTTGCGGAACACACACTTGGTTCCCACAACGTTTTGCTTGGGACGAGGCACCAGTGTCCAAACTTCATTGCGCTTGAAGTTGTTGAGCTTCTCTTGCATGGCCAACACCCAGTCTGGATCTAGCAAGGCCTCTTCTACCCTGAAAGGCTCAATAGAAGAGACAAAGGAGTAATGCTCACAAAAATTAACTAATCGAGACCGAGTAGTTACTCCCTTGCTTATGTCACCCAGAATTTGGTCGACGGGATGATCCCTTTGGATCATTGCTCGAACTTGGGTTGGAGGTGCCGGTTGCACTTCTTCCTCCATCACATGATCATCTTGTGCTCCCCCTTGATCACACGCCTCCTGTTGATGAACCTGTTCATCGTCTTGAGTTGGGGGATGCACCATGGTTGAGGAAGAAGGTTGATCTTGCTCCTTTTGTTCCTGTGGTCGTACATCGCCAATCGCCATGGTTCGTATAGCGGCCGTCGGAACATCTTCTTCATCTACATCATCAAGATCAACAACTTGCTCTCTTGGAGAGCCATTAGTC
This sequence comes from Zea mays, assembly GCF_902167145.1. Lineage (NCBI taxonomy): Eukaryota > Viridiplantae > Streptophyta > Magnoliopsida > Poales > Poaceae > Zea > Zea mays. The sequence goes on from NC_050098.1 coordinate 184,639,982, forward strand.
TCATCAAATACAACGTCACTAGAGACTTCAACCAAACCCGATGATTTGTTGAAGACTCTATACGCCTTTGTATTTGAGTCATAACCTAACAAAAACCCTTCTACAGCTTTGGGAGCAAATTTGGAATTCCTACCCTTCTTCACTAGAATGTAGCATTTACTCCCAAATACATGAAAGTATGACACATTGGGTTTGTTATCGGTTAGCAGCTCATACGACGTCTTCTTGAGGAGGCGATGAAGGTAGACCCTGTTGATGGCGTGGCAAGCCGTGTTCACGGCTTCCGACCAAAAGCACTCGGGGGTCTTGAACTCTCCAAGCATCGTCCTCGCCATATCGATGAGCGTTCTGTTCTTCCTCTCTACCACACCATTTTGTTGTGGTGTGTAGGGAGCGGAGAACTCGTGCTTTATCCCTTCCTCCTCAAGAAACTCCTCCACTTGAAGGTTCTTGAACTCGGACCCATTGTCGCTCCTTATCTTCTTCACCTTGAGCTCAAACTCGTTTTGAGCTCTCCTTAGGAAGCGCTTGAGGGTTCCTTGGGTCTCAGACTTATCCTACAAAAAGAATACCCAAGTGAAGCGGGAAAAGTCATCCACAATAACTAAACCATACTTACTTCCCCCTATGCTTAGATAGGCGACGGGTCCGAAGAGGTCCATATGTAGCAGCTCTAGGGGCCTTGATGTGGTCATCACATTCTTGCTGTGATGTGCTCCTCCCACCTGTTTACCTGCTTGACATGTTGTACAAGGTCTATCTTTTTCGAATTGCACGTTAGTTAAACCTATCACATGTTCTCCCTTTAAAAGCTTGTGAAGGTTCTTCATCCCCACATGTGCTAAGCGGCGATGCCACAGCCAGCCCATGCTAGTCTTAGCAATTAAGCATGCATCTAGACCGGCCTCCTCTTTTGCAAAATCAACTAAATAAAGCTTGCCGTCTAATACACCTTTAAAAGCTAATGAACCATCACTTCTTCTAAAGACAAACACATCTATGTTTGTGAATAAACAGTTATATCCCATATTGCACAATTGACTAACAGATAGTAAATTGTATCCCAGAGACTCAACTAAGAACACATTAGAAATAGAGTGTTCATTTGAGATTGCAATTTTACCTAACCCTTTTACCTTGCCTTGGTTCCCATCACCGAATATTATTGAATCTTGGGAATCCTTGTTCTTGACATAGGAGGTGAACATCTTCTTCTCCCCCGTCATATGGTTTGTGCATCCGTTGTCGATAATCCAGCTTGAACCCCCGGATGCATAAACCTGCAAGGCAAATTTAGGCTTGGGACTTAGGTACCCAACTCTTGTTGGGTCCTACAAGGTTAGTCACAATTGTCTTAGGGACCCAAATGCAAGTTTTATCTCCCTTGCATTTTGCCCCTAATTTCCTAGCAATCACCTTTCTATCCTTTCTACAAATTGCAAATGAAGCATCACAAGCATGATAAATTGTAGAAGGTTCATTAATTTTCCTAGGAATATTGACAACATTTCTCCTAGGAATATGATGAACAACATTTCTTCTAAACACATTTCTACCATGCATATAGGAAGAACTAGAAGCAAACATGGCATGAGAGTCAAAAGCATTATGAGCATTACAACTCCTATCATTATGAATATTTCTAGAAAATTTTCTATCATGGTACATGAAGGCATGGTTCTTTTTAGCGTTACTTGCCATAGGAGCCTTCCCTTTCTCCTTGGCGGGAATGGGAATCTTATGGCTTGTTAAGTTCTTGGCTTCCCTCTTGAAGCCAAGTCCATCCTTAATTGAGGGGTGTCTACCAATCGTGTAGGCATCCCTTGCAAATTTTAGCTTATCAATTTCGCTCTTGCTAGTCTTAAGTTGAGCATTAAGACTAGCCAATTCATCATTAAGTTTGGAAATTGAAACTAAGTGTTCACTACAAGCATCAATGTCAAAATCTTTACACCTATCACAAGTTGCAACAATTTCTACACAAGATGTTGATTTACTAGCTATTTCTAACTTAGCATTCAAATCATCATTAATGCTCCTTAAGTTAGAAATTGTCTCATGGCAAGAAGATAATTCACAAGAAAGCATTTCATTTCTTTTAACTTCTAGAGCATGGGATTTTTGTGCTTCTACAAATTTGTCATGTTCTTCATACAACAAATCCTCTTGCTTTTCTAAAAGCCTATTCTTATCATTCAAGGCATCAATCAATTCATTAATTTTATCTACCTTGGTTCTATCTAGGCCCTTAAATAAACATGAATAATCTATCTCATCCTCATCACTAGATTCGTCCTCACTTGAAGAAGCATAAGTAGGGTCTCGAGTACATACCTTCTTCTCCCTTGCCATAAGGCATGTGTGACGCTCGTTGGGGAAGAGGGATGACTTGTTGAAGGCGGTGGCGGCGAGTCCTTCATTGTCAGAGTCGGAAGAGGAGCAATCCGAATCCCACTCCTTGCCTAGATGCGCCTCGCCCTTTGCCTTCTTATAGTTCTTCTTCTTCTCCCTCTTGTTCCCTTGATCCTGATCACTATCATTGTCGGGACAGTTAGCAATAAAATGACCAAGCTTACCACATTTGAAGCATGAGCGCTTCCCCTTTGTCTTGGTCTTGCTCGGCTGCCCTTTGCGACCTTTTAGCGCCGTCTTAAATCTCTTGATGATGAGGGCCATCTCTTCATCATTAAGTCCGACCGCCTCAATTTGTGCCACCTTGCTAGGTAGCGTCTCATTGCTTCTTGTTGCCTTGAGAGCAAGAGGTTGAGGCTCATTGATTGGACCATTCAATGTGTCGTCCACGTATCTTGCTTCCTTGATCATCATTCGCCCGCTCACGAACTTTCCAAGTATCTCCTCGGGCGTCATCTTGGTGTACCTAGGATTCTCACGAATATTGTTTACAAGATGAGGATCAAAGACAGTAAAAGACCTTAGCATTAGGCGGACGACGTCGTGATCCGTCCATCGCGTGCTTCCATAGCTTCTTATCTTGTTGACAAGGGTCTTTAGCCGGTTGTACATTTGAGTTGGCTCTTCTCCCCTTATCATAGCGAATCTCCCGAGTTCGCCTTCCACCAACTCCATCTTGGTGAGCATTGTGACATCATTCCCCTCATGAGAGATCTTGAGGGTGTCCCAAATTTGCTTGGCGTTATCCAAGCCGCTCACTTTGTGGTATTCATCCCTGCACAAGGAAGCTAGAAGAACAGTAGTAGCTTGTGCATTTTTATGAATTTGCTCATTGATAAACATGGGACTATCACTACTATCAAAATGCATTCCATTCTCAACTATCTCCCATATGCTTGGATGGAGAGAGAACAAATGACTACGCATTTTGTGACTCCAAAATCCGTAGTCCTCTCCATCAAAATGAGGAGGTTTACCAAGTGGAATAGACAATAAATGAGCATTTGTATTTTGAGGAATACGAGAGTAATCAAAAGAAAACTTTGAATTGACCGTTTTCTTTTTCTCGTAGTCGTCGTCGTCCTTTTGGGAAGAGGAAGATTCGTCGCTGTCGTAGTAGACGATTTCCTTGATGCGCCTTGTCTTCTTCTTCTTCCCGTCCTTGCGCTTGTGGCTTGAGCCCGAGTCGGTAGGCTTGTCATCCTTCGGCTCGTTGAAGATAGACTCCTTCTCGTTGTTGTTGACCACCATCCCCTTTCCCTTAGGATCCATATCTTCGGGCAATTAGTCCCTTCTTGAAGAGAACGACTTTGATACCAATTGAGAGCACCTAGAGGGGGGTGAATAGGTGATCCTGTAAAACTTAAAACTTAAGCCACAAAACTTGGTTAAGTGTTAGCACAATAATTACCAAGTGGCTAGAGAGAAGATCTTGCACAATACGATAACCACAAAGAGTTCAACACAGAGAAGACACAGTGGTTTATCCCGTGGTTCGGCCAAGTACAAAACTTGCCTATTCCACGTTGTGGCGTCCCAACGGACGAGAGTTGCACTCAACTCCTCTCAAGTGATCCAATGATCAACTTGAATACCACAGTGTTTTGCTTTTCTTTTCTTATCCCGTTCGCGAGGAATCTCCACAACTTGGAGCCTCTCGCCCTTACACTTTTGATGTTCACAAAGAATCACGGAGTAAGGGAGGGATGAGCAACGCACATAAGACTCAAAAATCAGAGCAACAACACGCACACAAGTCGCAACAAGAGCTCGCAACACAACCCAATGAGTTTACAACTCAACTGGAGCTCTAGATGCTATCACAAAGAAACAAATGCGTGGAATTGAAGTCTCGGTGCTTAGGATTGCTTTGAGTATGCTTAGTGTTCTCCTCCATGCGCCTAGGGGTCCCTTTTATAGCCCCAAGGCAGCTAGGAGCCGTTGAGAGCAATCTGGGAAGGCAATTCTTGCCTTCTGTCGCGTGGCGCACCGGACAGTCCGGTGCACACCGGACAGTGTCCGGTGCCCGATTTCTTTCCTTAAATGGAGCAGCCGACCGTTGGCAGCCAGAGAGCCGTTGGCGCACCGGACATGTCTGGTGCACACCGGACAGTCCGGTGCCCCCTTCTAGCCGTTGGCTCGGCCACGTGTCCCGCACAGATTGCGCGGCCGACCGTTGGCCCGGCCGACCGTTGGCTCACCGGACAGTCCGGTGAATTATAGCCGTACGTCGCCGGTGAATTCCCGAGAGCGGCCACTTCGCTCGAACCAGCCTGGCGCACCGGACAGTCCGGTGCTCCCAGACTGAGCAGATTCTTGGCTGCTCGAGCCAAGACATTTCCAATTGGATTTTTCCTGTTTCCAGCACTTAGACACAATACATTAGTCTCTAAAACAATGTACTAAGTCTGAGAAACATACCTTTATCCTTGATTTGTACTTTGTCCACCATTTTACACTTAGGCACTTGTGTTGGACACTAAATCACCAAAACACTTAGAAATGGCCCAAGGGCACATTTCCCTTTCAATGCCCGGAAATGGAGGCGCAACACGTAGCGGAGGTGCTTCCCGAGGGGTGAGATGAAGAGCAGGCCCGCGCCCGCTCCTGTTTTCATCAACGACTCGTCGAAAAACATTGTCCAGAGTTCCGGTTGGATCAAAGCTGCTGGAAGCTGGGTGTCGACCCATTCAACCACAAAGTTCGCCAAGACTTGGGACTTGATAGCCTTCCGAGGGGCGAACGAGATTGTCTCGCCCATGATCTCCACCGCCCACTTTGCGATCCTACCTGAGGCCTCTCGGCACTGGAAGATCTCTCCCAGGGGGAAGGATGACACCACAGTCACCGGATGAGACTCGAAGTAGTGTCGCAACTTTTGCCGCGTCAGAATTACCGCGTACAGTAGCTTCTGGATTTGTGGGTAGCGGATTTTGGTCTCAGACAGTACTTCACTGATGAAGTAGACCGGCCTCTGGATGGGCAATGCGTGCCCCTCTTCTCGTCTCTCGACCACGATCGCGGCGCTGACCACCTGAGTGGTAGCGGCGACGTAGATCAAGAGGGCTTCTCCGGCAGCGAGGGGCACCAAGATGGGCGCGCTTGTGAGGAGCGCCTTTAGGTTCCCGAGGGCTTCCTCGGCCTCGGGGGTCCGAGTGAAGCGCTCGGTCTTCCTCAAGAGGCGGTACAGAGGTAGGCCTCTTTCGCCGAGGCGTGAGATGAAACGGCTCAGAGCCGCAAGGCATCCTATGACCCTCTGTACTCCTTTCAAGTCCTTGATGGGGTCCATGTTGGTGATGGCCGCGATTTTCTCCAGGTTGGCCTCGATGCCCCGCTCGGAGACGATGAACCCCAGGAGCATGCCTCGGGGGACTCCGAAGACACACTTCTCGGGATTGAGTTTTACGCCTTTCGCCTTGAGACACTTGAATGTAGTTTCAAGGTCGGAGGGGAGGTTGGAGGCTTTCCTCGTCTTGACTACGATGTCATCGACGTAAGCCTCGACCGTTCGACCAATGTGTTCTCTGAACACGTGGTTCATGCACCTTTGGTATGTCGCACCCGCATTCCTCAAACCGAATGGCATAGTAACGTAGCAGTACATGCCAAAGGGCGTGATGAAAGAAGTCTCGAGCTGGTCGGACTCTTTCATCCTGATTTGGTGATACCCTGAGTAGGCATCAAGGAAAGACAGGGTTTCACACCCAGCAGTGGAATCCACAATTTGATTGATGCGAGGCAGAGGGTAGGGAACCTTCGGACATGCTTTGTTTAGACCAGTATAGTCTACACACATCCGCCATTTCTCTCCTTTCTTTCTCACAAGCACAGGGTTGGCAAGCCATTCGGGATGGAATACCTCTTTGATGAACCCTGCAACCATCAGCTTGTGGATCTCCTCGCCTATGGCTCTGCGCTTTTCTTTGTCGAATCGGCGCAGAGGCTGCTTCACGGGTCGGGCTCCAGCTCGGATATCCAGCGAGTGCTCGGCGACATCCCTCGGTATGCCAGGCATGTCTGAGGGACTCCACGCAAAAACTTCGGCGTTCGCGCGGAGAAAGTCGACGAGCACTGCTTCCTATTTGGGGTCGAGCTCGGAGCCGATCCGGATCTGCTTGGAGGTGTCGTTGCTGGGGTCGAGAGGGACGAACTTAACCGTCTCAGCTGGCTCGAAGTTGCCGGCGTGGCGCTTCGCATCTGGCGCCTCCTTGGAGAGGCTCTCCAGGTCGGCGATGAGGGCCTCGGATTCGGCAAGGGCCTCAGCGTACTCCACGTCGCATTCGTACGCGTGTCGGTACGTGGAGCCGATGGTGATGACCCTGTTGGGGCCCGGCATCTTGAGCTTGAGGTAGGTGTAGTTGGGGACGGCCATGAACTTGGCGTAGCATGGTCTCCCCAGTACCGTGTGGTAGGTTCCTCGGAACCCAACCACCTCGAACATGAGGGTTTCCTTTCGGAAGTTGGAGGGAGTCCCGAAGCAGACGGGCAGATCGAGTTGTCCGAGGGGTTGGACGCGTTTCCTGGGGATGATCCCGTGAAAGGGCGCTGCGCCAGCCCGGATCGAGGACCGATCGATCTGGAGGAGCCCGAGGGTCTCGGCGTAGATGATGTTGAGGCTGTTGCCTCCATCCATGAGGACCTTGGTAAGCCTGATGTTGCCGATGACGGGATCGACAACGAGCGGGTACTTTCCTGGGCTTGACACGCGATCGGGGTGGTCGCCCTGGTCGAAGGTGAAAGTCGCCTAGAGGGGGGGTGAATAGGGCGAAACTGAAATTTACAAAGTTAATCACAACTACAAGCCGGGTTAGCGTTAGAAATATAATCGAGTCCGCTAGAGAGGGTGCAAAACAAATCACAAGCGAATAAAGAGTGTGACACACGGATTTGTTTTACCGAGGTTCGATTCTCGCAAACCTACTCCCCGTTGAGGAGGCCACAAAGGCCGGGTCTTTTTCAACCCCTTCCCTCTCTCAAACGGTCCCTTGGACCGAGTGAGCTTTCTTTTCTCAAATCAACCGGGAACAAAACTTCCCCGCAAGGACCACCACACAATTGGTGTCTCTTGCCTCGGTTACAAGTGAGTATTGTCCTCAAGAAAGAATGAGAAAGAAGAAAGCAATCCAAGCGCAAGAGCTCAAAAGAACACAACAAATCACTCTCACTTATTACTAAAGCTTTTGTGGAATTGGGAGAGGATTTGATCACTTGACTGTGTCTTGTATTGAATGCCTAGCTCTTGTAAGTAGTTGGAAGGTGGAAAACTTAGATGACTTGAATGTGGGGTGGTTGGGGGTATTTATAACCCCAACCACCAAACCAGCCGTTTGATGGAGGCTGTCTGTCGCATGGTGCACCAGACAGTCCGGTGCACACCGGACAGTGTCCGGTGCGCCAGCCACGTCACCAGGCCGTTGGGTTCCGACCGTTGGAGCTCTGACTGCTGGGCCCGCCTGGATGTCCAGTGGCACACCGGACATGTACTGTAGAGTGTCCGGTGCACCACTTCGCGCGTGCCTGACTTCTGCGCGCTCTGGCGCGCATTTAATGCTTCCGCAGGTGACCGTTGGCGCGAAGTAGCCATTGCTCCGCTGGCTCACCGGACAGTCCGGTGTGCACCGGACATGTCCGGTGAATTATAGCGGAGCGAATTCCCGAAGCTGGCGAGTTCAGAGTCGCTTCATTCCTGGAGCACCGGACACTGTCCGGTGTACACCAGATAGTCCGGTGAATTATAGCGGAGCGGCTCTGAGTTTTCCCAAAGGTGAAGAGTTTGGTTTGAAGTCCCCTGGTGCACCGGACACTGTCCGGTGGCACACCGGACAGTCCGGTGCGCCAGACCAGGGCTGCCTTCGGTTATCCCTTGCTCTCTTTGTTGAACCCAATTCTTGATCTTTTTATTGGCTAAGTGTGAACCTTTGGCACCTGTATAACTTATACACTAGAGCAAACTAGTTAGTCCAATTATTTGTGTTGGGCAATTCAACCACCAAAATCAATTAGGAACTAGGTGTAAGCCTAATTCCCTTTCAATCTCCCCCTTTTTGGTGATTGATGCCAACACAAACCAAAGCAAATATAGAAGTGCATAATTGAACTAGTTTACATAATTTAAGTGCAAAGGTTGCTTGGAATTAAGCCAATATAAATACTTATAAGATATGCATGGATTGTTTCTTAATTTTTTAACATTTTGGACCACGCTTGCACCACTTGTTTTGTTTTTGCAAATTCTTTTGTAAATCCTTTTCAAAGTTCTTTTTGCAAATAGTCCAAGGTAAATGAATAAGAGTTTGCAAAGCATTTTCAAGATTTGAAATTTTCTCCCCTGTTTCAAATGCTTTTCCTTTGACTAAACAAAACTCCCCCTTAATGAAATCCTCCTCTTAGTGTTCAAGAGGGTTTTAAGATATCAATTTTGAAAATTCTACTATCTCCCCCTTTTGAACTCAATAAGATACCAATTTGAAATTTACCAATTGAAAATCCTTAGTTTGAAAATTAGGTGGTGGTGCGGTCCTTTTGCTTTGGGCTCATGCTCTCTCCCCCTTTGGCATGAATCGCCAAAAACGGAGTCATTAGAGCCCTTTGAACTACTTTCTCCCATTTGGTAAATAAAATATGAGTGAAGATTATACCAAAGACGGAGTCCTCTTGCTTTGGACTCAGGCGCTCTCCCCCAAAGATGGAGAGTGACCCGGAGCGACGGCGAAGGATGAGTTACTGAGTGGAAGCCTTTGTCTTCGCCGAAGACTCCAATTCCCTTTCAATACACCTATGACTTGGTTTGAAATAGACTTGAAAACACATTAGTCATAGCATATGAAAGAGACATGATCAAAGGTATATTAATGAGCTATATGTGCAAGACATCAAAAGAAATTCCTAGAATCAAGAATATTTAGCTCATGCCTAAGTTTGTTAAAGGTATGTTCATCAAGTGGCTTGGTAAAGATATCGGCTAATTGATCTTTAGTGTTAATATATGAAATCTCGATATCTCCCTTTTGTTGGTGATCCCTTAGAAAAAGATACTGAATGGCTATGTGTTTAGTGCGGCTATGCTCAATGGGATTATCCGCCATGCGGATTGCACTCTCATTATCACATAGAAGAGGAACTTTGGTTAATTTGTAACCATAGTCCCTAAGGGTTTGCCTCATCCAAAGCAATTGCGCGCAACAATGGCCTGCGGCAATATACTCGGCCTCGGCGGTAGAAAGAGCTACGGAATTTTGCTTCTTTAAAGCCCAAGACACCAAGGATCTTCCCAAGAACTGGCAAGTCCCTGATGTGCTCTTTCTATTAATTTTACACCCCGCCCAATTGGCATCCGAATAACCAATCAAATCAAAAGTGGATCCCCTAGGATACCAAAGCCCAAACTTAGGAGTATAAACTAAATATATCAAGATTCGTTTTACGGCCGTAAGGTGAGCTTCCTTAGGGTCGGCTTGGAATCTTGCACACATGTATACGGAAAGCATAATATCCGGTCGAGATGCATATAAATAGAGTAAAGACCCAATCATCGACCGGTATACCTTTTGATCCACGGATTTACCTTCCGTGTCGAGGTCGAGATGCCCATTGGTTCCCATGGGTGTCTTGATGGGCTTGGCATCCTTCATCCCAAACTTGCTTAGAATATCTTGAGTATACTTCGTTTGGCTTAGGAAGGTGCCCTCTTGGAGTTGCTTTACTTGAAATCTCAAGAAACACTTCAACTCCCCCATCATTGACATCTCGAATTTTTGAGTCATGATCCTACTAAACTCTTCACATGTAGATTCGTTAGTAGACCCAAATATAATGTCATCAACATAAATTTGGCATACAAACAAATCATTTTCAAGTGTTTTGGTAAAGAGCGTAGGATCGGCCTTTCCGACTTTGAATCCATTAGTGATAAGGAAATCTCTAAGGCATTCATACCATGCTCTTGGGGCTTGCTTGAGCCCATAAAGCGCCTTAGAGAGTTTATAAACATGGTTAGGGTACTCACTATCTTCAAAGCCGGGAGGTTGCTCAACATAGACCTCTTCCTTGATTGGTCCATTGAGGAAGGCACTCTTCACGTCCATTTGATAAAGCTTGAAGCCATGGTAAGTAGCATAGGCCAATAATATACGAATTGACTCAAGCCTAGCTACGGGTGCATAGGTTTCACCGAAATCCAAACCTTCGACTTGGGAGTATCCTTTGGCCACAAGTCGGGCTTTGTTCCTTGTCACCACACCATGCTCATCTTGCTTGTTGCGGAAAACCCACTTGGTTCCTACAACATTTTGATTAGGACGTGGAACTAAATGCCATACCTCATTCCTAGTGAAGTTGTTGAGCTCCTCTTGCATCGCCACCACCCAATCCGAATCTTGTAGTGCTTCCTCTACCCTGTGTGGCTCAATAGAGGAAACAAAAGAGTAATGCTCACAAAAGTGTGCAACACGAGATCTAGTGGTTACCCCCTTATGAATGTCGCCGAGGATGGTGTCGACGGGGTGATCTCGTTGGATTGCTTGGTGGACTCTTGGGTGTGGCGGCCTTGGTTCATCATCCTCCTTGTCTTGATCATTTGCATCTCCCCCTTGATCATTGCCATCATCTTGAGGTGGCTCATCTCTTTGATCTTCTCCTTCATCAACTTGAGCCTCATCCTCATTTTGAGTTGGTGGAGATGCTTGCGTGGAGGAGGATGGTTGACCTTGTGCATTTGGAGGCTCTTCGGATTCCTTAGGACACACCTCCCCAATGGACATGTTCCTTAGCGCAATGCACGGAGCCTCTTCATCACCTATTTCATCAAGATCAACTTGCTCTACTTGAGAGCCGTTAGTCTCATCAAACACAACGTCACAAGAAACTTCAACTTGTCCAGTGGACTTGTTAAAGACTCTATATGCCCTTGTGTTTGAATCATATCCTAGTAAAAAGCCTTCTACAGTCTTAGGAGCAAATTTAGATTTTCTACCCCTTTTAACAAGTATAAAGCATTTGCTACCAAAGACTCTAAAATATGAAATATTGTGCTTTTTACCGGTAAGGAGTTCATATGATGTCTTCTTGAGGATTCGGTGAAGATACAATCGGTTGATGGCGTAGCAAGCAGTGTTGACCGCCTCGGCCCAAAACCGATCCAAAGTCTTGTACTCATCAAGCATGGTTCTTGCCATGTCCAATAGAGTTCTATTCTTCCTCTCCACTACACCATTTTGTTGTGGCGTGTAGGGAGAAGAGAACTCATGCTTGATGCCCTCCTCCTCAAGGAAGCCTTCAATTTGAAAGATCTTGAACTCTGTCCCGTTGTCGCTTCTTATTTTCTTGATCCTTAAGCCGAACTAGTTTTGAGCCCGTCTCAAGAATCCCTTTAAGGTTTCTTGGGTATGAGATTTTTCCTGCAAAAAGAACATCCAAGTGAAGCGAGAATAATCATCCACAATAACTAGACAGTACTTACTCCCGTCGATGCTTATGTAAGCGATCGGGCCGAATAGATCCATGTGTAGGAGCTCCAGTGGCCTGTCGGTCGTCATGATGTTCTTGTGTGGATGGTGAGCACCAACTTGCTTCCCTGCTTGGCATGCACTACAAATCCTGTCTTTCTCAAAATGAACATTTGTTAATCCTAAAATGTGCTCTCCCTTTAGAAGCTTGTGAAGATTCTTCATCCCAACATGGGCTAGTCGGCGGTGCCATAGCCAACCCATGTTAGTCTTAGCAACTAAGCAAGTGTCGAGTTCAGCTCTATCAAAATCTACCAAGTATAGCTGACCCTCTAACACTCCCTTAAATGCTATTGAATCATCACTTCTTCTAAAGACAATGACACCTACATCAGTAAATAGACAGTTGTAGCCCATTTGACATAATTGAGATACAAAAAGCAAATTGTAATCTAAAGAATCTACAAGAAAAACATTTGAAATGGAATGGTCAGGTGATATAGCAATTTTACCCAATCCTTTGACCAAACCTTGATTTCCATCCCCAAATGTGATAGCTCGTTGGGGATCTTGGTTTTTCTCATAGGAGGAGAACATTTTCTTCTCCCCTGTCATGTGGTTTGTGCACCCGCTGTCGATTATCCAACTTGAGCCCCCGGATGCATAAACCTACAAAACATGTTTAGTTCTTGACTTTAGGTACCCAAATGGTTTTGGGTCCTTTGGCATTAGATACAAGAACTTTGGGTACCCAAACACAAGTCTTTGATCCCTTGTGCTTGCCCCCAACATATTTGGCAACTACCTTGCCGGATTTGTTAGTTAAGACATATGATGCATCAAAAGTTTTAAAAGAAATGTCATGATCATTTGATGCACTAGGAGTTTTCTTCTTAGGCAACTTAGCATGGGTTGGTTGCCTAGAACTAGATGTCTCACCCTTATACATGAATGCATGGTTAGGGCCAGAGTGAGATTTCCTAGAGTGAATTCTCCTAATTTTGCTCTCAGGATAACCGACAGGGTACAAAATGTAACCCTCGTTATCTTGAGGCATGGGAGCCTTGCCCTTAACAAAGTTGGACAATTTCTTAGGAGGGGCATTAAGTTTGACATTGCCTCCCTGTTGAAAGCCAATGCCATCCTTAATGCCAGGGCGTCTCCCACTATAAAGCATACTACGAGCAAATTTAAATTTTTCATTTTCAAGTTCATGCTCGGCAATTTTAGCATCTAATTTTGTTATATGATCATTTTGTTGTTTAATTAGAGCCATGTGATCATGTATAGCATTAATATCAACATCTCTACATCTAGTGCAAATAGAATTATGTTCAACGGTAGATGTAGAGGGTTTGCAAGATTTTAATTCTACAACCTTAGCATGTAATATATCATTTCTACTTCTAAGGTCAGAAATAGTAGCATTGCAAACATCAAAATCTTTAGCCTTAGCAAGCAATTTTTTATTTTCATCTCTAAGGCTAGCAAGAGAAATGTTCAATTCTTCAATCTTAGCAAGCAAATTATCATTATCATTTCTAGGATTGGGAATTGAAACATTACAAGCAATAGAATCAACCTTAGCTAACAAATTAGCATTCTCATTTCTAAGGTTGTCTATAGTCTCATGGCAAGTGCTTAGCTCACTAGATAATTTTTTACATTTTTCAACTTCTAGAGCATAAGCATTTTTAACTTTAACATGTTTTTTGTTTTCCTTGATTAGAAAGTCCTCTTAGGAGTCCAAGAGATCATCCTTCTCATGGATGGCACTAATTAATTCATTTAATTTCTCTTTTTGTTGCATGTTTAAGTTAGCAAAAAGAGTACGCAAATTATCTTCATCATCACTATCATTATCATCGCTAGAGGATTCATATCTAGTGGAGGATTTAGATTTAACCTTTTTCTTTTTGTCGTCCTTTGCCATGAGGCACTTGTGGCCGACGTTGGGGAAAAGAAGTCCCTTGGTGACGGCGATGTTGGCAGCGTCCTCGTCGGAGGAGGAGTCGCTAGAGCTTTCGTCGGAGTCCCACTCGCGACAAACATGGGCATCGCCGCCCTTCTTCTTGTAGTACCTTTTTCTTCTCCTTTCTTCTCCCCTTCTTGTCGTCGCCCCTGTCACTGTCACTAGAAATAGGACATTTTGCTATAAAATGACCGGGCTTACCACACTTGTAGCAAACCTTCTTGGAGCGGGGCTTGTAGTCTTTCCCCCTCCTTTGCTTGAGAATTTGTTGAAAGCTTTTGATGACAAGCGCCATTTCCTCGTTGTCGAGCTTGGAGGCGTCGATGGGTGTTCTACTTGGTGTAGACTCCTCCTTCTTCTCCTCCGTCGCCTTAAATGCGACCGGTTGTGCTTCGGACGTGGAGGGACCGTCAAGCTCGTTGATCTTCCGTGAGCCCTTGATCATAAACTCAAAGCTCACAAAATTCCCGATTACTTCCTCGGGAGTCACTAGTGTGTATCTAGGATTACCACGAATTAATTGATCTTGAGTAGGGTTAAGGAAAATAAGTGATCTTAGAATAACCTTAACCACCTCGTGGTCATCCCATTTCTTGCTCCTGAGGTTGCGCACTTGATTCACCAAGGTTTTGAGCCGGTTGTACATGTCTTGAGGCTCCTCCCCTTGGCGAAGACGGAAGCGACCGAGCTCCCCCTCGATCGTTTCCCGCTTGGTGATCTTGGTAAGTTCATCACCCTCGTGCGCGGTCTTGAGCACGTCCCAAACTTCCTTGGCGCTCTTTAATCCTTGTACCTTGTTGTACTCCTCCCTACTTAGAGAGGCGAGGAGTATGGTTGTGGCTTGGGAGTTGAAGTGCTCGATTTGGGCCACCTCGTCCTCATCATAATCCTCATCCCCTACGGATGGTACCTGTGCTCCAAACTCAACAACATTCCATATACTTTTGTGGAGTGAGGTTAGATGAAATTTCATTAAATCACTCCACCTAGCATAATCTTCACCGTCAAAGGTTGGCGGTTTGCCTAATGGAACGGAAAGTAATGGAGTATGTCTAGAAGTGCGAGGGTAGTGTAAGGGAATCTTACTAAACTTCTTGCGCTCATGGCGCTTAGAAGTTATGGAGGGCGCGTCGGAGCCGGACGTGGAAGGTGATGAAGTATCGGTCTCGTAGTAGACCACCTTCCTCATCTTCTTTTTCTTGTCGCCACTCCGATATGACTTGTGGGAAGAAGCTTTCTTCTCCTTCCCCTTCCCCTTGTTGCGGGACTCTTCCGATGAAGCTTTCCCGTGGCTTGTAGTGGGCTTGTCGCCGGTCTCCATCTCCTTCTTGGCGTGTTCTCCCGACATCACTTCGAGCGGTTAGGCTCTAATGAAGCACCAGGCTCCGATACCAATTGAAAGTCGCCTAGAGGGGGGGGGGGTGAATAGGGCGAAACTGAAATTTACAAAGTTAATCACAACTACAAGCCGGGTTAGCGTTAGAAATATAATCGAGTCCGCGAGAGAGGGTGCAAAACAAATCGCAAGCGAATAAAGAGTGTGACACACGGATTTGTTTTACCGAGGTTCGGTTCTCACAAACCTACTCCCCGTTGAGGAGGCCACAAAGGCCGGGTCTTTTTCAACCCCTTCCCTCTCTCAAACGATCCCTTGGACCGAGTGAGCTTTCTCTTCTCAAATCAACCGGGAACAAAACTTCCCCGCAAGGACCACCACACAATTGGTGTCTCTTGCCTCGGTTACAAGTGAGTATTGTCCTCAAGAAAGAATGAGAAAGAAGAAAGCAATCCAAGCGCAAGAGCTCAAAAGAACACAACAAATCACTCTCACTTATTACTAAAGCTTTTGTGGAATTGGGAGAGGATTTGATCACTTGAGTGTGTCTTGTATTGAATGCCTAGCTCTTGTAAGTAGTTGGAAGGTGGAAAACTTGGATGACTTGAATGTGGGGTGGTTGGGGGTATTTATAACCCCAACCACCAAACCAGCCGTTTGGTGGAGGCTGTTTGTCGCATGGTGCACCGGACAGTCCGGTGCGCCAGCCACGTCACCAGGCCGTTGGAGCTCTGACTGCTGGGACCGCCTAGATGTTCGGTGGCACACCGGACATGTACTGTAGAGTGTCCGGTGCGCCACTTCACGCGTGCCTGACTTCTGTGCGCTCTGGCGCGCATTTAATGCTTCTGCAGGTGGCCGTTGGCGCGAAGTAGCCGTTGCTCCGCTGGCTCACCAGACAGTTCGGTGTGCACCGGACATGTTCGGTGTGCACCGGACATGTCCGGTGAATTATAGCGGAGCGAATTCCCGAAGCTGGCGAGTTCAGAGTCTCTTCATTCCTGGAGCACCGGACACTGTCTGGTGTACACCGGACAGTCCGGTGAATTATAGCGGAGCGGCTCTGAGTTTTCTCGAAGGTGAAGAGTTTGGTTTGAAGTCCCCTGGTGCACCGGACAGTCCGGTGCGCCAGACCAGGGCTGCTGTTGGGGACTTGTTCTCAAATGCTAAGAGTTAAGAACAAGACAACATAAAAGGTGTTAAATATAAAAGTCCTTCATCCTTCAAGACATTACATCCCTTCGGATATAATGAATTCCGGACGAAGGTTATGAAGGAAGAAACCTTCATAAGCTCGATAGATGATAAGGAAGAATTCATATACGGAATACAAAGAATAACATAGATATTATTATCAATTTATTTTTATTTTCATTATCATATTCAGAATAACAAATTATAAAAGTACCTTCGGATTGACGGAAAATAAAGGTACAAGCGTGATGCGAAAAGCGAATGCCAAGTCAGCGTGAACAGTACGGGAGTACTGTTCATCTATTTATAGGCACGGGGCGCAGCCCGTGTAGAATTACATTAATGCCCTTTACATTTATCAATAACTCTATGGTAATTCTTCGAGGTTTAATTTGGCTTTTCATCTTTAAGTCGGTTCCCCTTTTCTGCTGTCATGCCGAAGCTTTTCTGCGCATAGCTTCGTGATCATCTTATCCTTCGTCATAATCGCCTTCTGTTCCACTCAAGCTTCATCCTGACCATGCTCTTGTATACCTATAACCCGATTCCGAAGATACATGTTCACATATTTCACTTGGAAAACATTGTCAAATCATGTTTTTGAGGACCTTCGGAAGCCGAAGGCCCCCAACAGTAGCCCCTCGCAATATTAATTTGCTGGAATGATAAATTCATATTGCGACATGGACGAAGGCTTTAAGCCAAAGGTCCGAAAAACACCTTCCCTTTGCTAGAATAGCAACAGTCTTTGACAAGCGGGACCCTCCAGTTTTCAACGCACTAGGTGTATAAATAAGAGCTCACCACGAGTATATTTGGCACGCTTTCTTGCCATCTGCTCTTGCTCACCCGACTTTTAGCCTGTGCACAACAACACTTGCTTGGCTTTTTAAACTTTTAAGCTTCGGTTTCGAGAGTACTTTCTCAGCGTTTGCGAAGATGTCTGAAGATAAGAAAGCTGTTGTTGAATCGAAGCTGAGCCTTTCTGAGGAGATGCATCTCGGCTTTCTTCAGTCAATAGCAAAGACCAATACAGAGAAGATCACTAGGGAGACCTTGGAGGGCTTATCTGAAGACACTGGTGACAGTGATAGCTATGATGTAGAAAGTGGGGGTGAAGACTCCGAAGATCGACCGTGGCGACCAAGTCACACAGTCTTCGGAAAATCGAGCATTAAACAGAGTCATCTTAATACCATGAGGGGAAGGTATTTTCGAGACATGTCTATTGTGAGGGCAGATGACGGGGAGAAGACTGTGCCTACTCCCGAAGAGAACAAAGTCGTAATCTTTCGAAGCTTCTTAAAGGCTGGACTGCGGTTTCCCTTGAGCAATTTTGTTGTGGAAGTGCTGAAGATATTTGAAATCTACTTTCATCAACTTACTCCCGAAGCAATCATAAGAATGGGCATCTTCGTCTGGGCCGTGAGGAGCCAAGGTTTAAAACCAAATGCAAAAAGTTTCTGCAACATACATGAGCTATTGTATGAGACAAAACCCTGGGGTAAAGAGCAGTATCACAACAATTTTGGCTGCTACAGCTTCGGCGCCCGGTCTGGGTCAAGCTGTCACGTGCCAACCTTTCGAAAGAGGTGGCCCGGTGACTGGATGACGGAATGGTTTTATGTGAAGAATGACTTGAAAACACAAGAAAATATTAAAGATATCATTATGCGCCCTATCTGGCAACGCTTCGGCCTTCGGAGGCCGAAGGTGGAAATGAATGAAGCAGCCGAAGAATGCCAGAGAGCCTTCGGCGTGGTTTGCTCTTTTATTGGGACAAGGGATTTGGTCCAAGAACACATTGCCTTCAGAATATGGCCACTTGTAGAAAAGTGGGAAATGCCGAAGGAGACCGTTAGAGAAACTGACGAAGGTGGATTAGTTAGGCTAAAATACACATTCCAATATGGAGATAAATTCGTCGAGCCAGATGACGACTGGCTAAAAAGTATTGAGGCCATAAGTGATGAATTGCTTGGATTATACTCGAAGGCCGAAGACACTGCACTATCAGCGGCCTTCGGAGGCCGAAAGAAGAAGAGACTCAACCGAGTATTTGATGCAATTGGGTTTGTCTACCCCGACTACCGTTATCCAACGCGGGGTCAAAAAAGAAAGAATACATCTTCTGCGAAGGAAACTGCTTCAGCCGCTCCTAGCGAGCCGGCGCCGAAGAGGAAAAGGGTAAAGCTTCTCACACACCGGCCACGTTATATTGAACCGGCCACAGTGCCGGAGTTTGTCGGTGAGACCTCTTCGGCCACCGAAGCTAAAGAGCCAACTCCCTTGTTAAATATTGAAGGGCTGGCCGAAGTGCCAGCGACGGAAAAAATAGAAGAACCGAGGGCTGAAGAAACAAAGACATGTGAAATTCTGAGTCCTTCAGCAAAAATTGAAGCACCACAAAGCCAAAAGGGTCCAGCAATGACCCCTAAGAGAAAACGGATGGTTAATGTCCTAGATGTTTTGGAAACAATAAAATCTTCAAGCACTACTCCGAAGAGAATTGATGAAACTTCCGAAGTGCAAATTGAAACCTTTGGTGACAAAACTTCTAAGAACCAGGCAGAGACTGAAGTTGGGCCTTCAGAGCCCGCCAAGGTGAAATCCTTGGAAGCCGAAGAAATAGAAACAACAGAACAAATTTTGGCTGAAGAAACTGGCACTGCTGCCCCCGAAGCATCTTCCGAAGTACTTGATTATATTGTATGACATGCTTCGGGAAAAAGATTATCTGAAGAAGAGATTTTTGAAGCTAATCACTATGCCCGAGAACTGAAGTATCCAAAGGGGGCCTTAATATTCAATAGCACAGACGAAGATGACTTCTTATACTGTCTCCCAGACAACAAAGAATTATCTGTCTGCCGGGAGATGGCTAGAAGTATGGGGTTCCCGAAGCTTGAAGCTGGCCTCTGCGCTATGACGAAGGACGATCTTGCAGATAGCCTCGCATATAATAGTCTGAAGGTATGAAAATTGTATATTTGGAAGTTTATAAATTTTGAATTATTCTTTTATTCTTATACTAATTCTTTTCATATAGGGTTTAATACTTAGCAACGCTTTGAGAGCGCAAAAGAATGCCGAAGACGAGAGCTATAATACTGCTTTCAACAACCTACGAACAGAGGTTATTAAGTTGAGGAACGAAGCTTTGGAAAAAGATAAAATTCTGCTTACATTGGTGGATAAAATAAAGGAAGACGAAGCTACTTCTAAAGCTCAAGCTGAGGCTCAGAAGCGCGAAATTGAGGATCTTCGGAAACAGCTAGCCAGAGCTAAAGAAGAACGCATACTTGAAGAGACGAAACGAGAACTTAGTGATCAGTGGGCAAATCATTTAGAAAGAAACGTTGAAGAGCTTCGTGCATCCAAGAAAAGGTGCTATAACAAATCTATAGAATGCGCTAAGAAAATAAAAACCAGCTTCGCCAGCGTTGGCGCATTCTCGAGCGAGGAAAACTTCACAAGGGGTGACCCCGAAGGCCCAATTGAATGGATCAGCCACGAAGCTGAAGCCTTTGAAGAAATCTTGAATAGCCGCGGGGACATATGTGCCTTTTCGGGTGCCAGGGGGATTGCTACTATTTTGGAGAGGAAAGGCTGTGAGCATGTGAAATCTTTGGCACAATCCGAAACCGCCTTATCCTCCGAAGATATAAAAGACCCCTCGACCGAAGCAAGCCTGGTCGGTGGAAAATTTTTCATCGACATCTGGGACAATAGTGGCCAGGGAATGGCCCAAGAAATTATTCGAAAAAGCAAAAAAGGCATTCATGATGCTGGAAAAGTAGCAGAGGCCGCTGAGAGAAGCGCAGAGCCCGAAGGGCAAATAGGTATTGACTAGTGGTTTTTGACTCTTTGTTGTAATTTTTTGATTTCGAACTTGTTCACGGTTTGTAATATTCACGGTTTGTAATAGTAATATATCTGTATCTTCTCCTCCCTCAGAACCTACCGAGCCATCTGCGGACCCCCACGCGAAGGGGGACGACGAAATTAGGAAAATGGCCGAAGCCATCATGGATAAAGTTGTTGATCAACTACTAAACGAAGCTGCAGAGATAGTTCTAAGGGAAGATTAGCTGTTATTGTAAAGACCATTTAGAATGTAACATTTGTTGTATGTAATATTTTGTACCTTTGAATGTAATATATTAGCTGTTCTATTCTTTACGATGCATGAAACATCATATACATACCATTTTTGAGCCTTCGGCGAAAAAACACCTTCCCTTTTTTTCATGCTTCGTAAATAATATTTGTGTTCTCATAAAATCAGTAACCGATCCTCGTAAAATCAATAATCAATAGATCTTTCCATTTCAGAGTTTGACGAAGGTATAACTCTTCAATAGCTATTTTTTGTGCCTTGTCACTATTTCTTTCAAAACAATCTTCGAATATCAATATCAAGACCCCCTTCTTGCGCTGTTGATGCAATATGATGTATGATGTTATGCTATGCAAATGATGTAATGATGTGATGTTATGCAAAATGATATTTGCCGAAGGTTGACATTTATTTTTCACTGTAAGCCTCCCTTAGGAGCTTCTTCGCCTTTTACTTCAGCGGAATCAGCGTTTATTTTTCGCTGTAAGCCTCCCTTAGGAGTTTCTTCGCCTTTTACTTTCAGCGGAATCAGCGCTTATTTTTCGTTGTAAGCCTCCCTTAGGAGCTTCTTCGCCTTTTACTTCAGCGGAATCAGCGCTTATTTTTCGCTGTAAGCCTCCCTTAGGAGCTTCTTCGCCTTTTACTTCAGCGGAATCAGCGTTTATTTTTCGCTGTAAGCTCTGCATTCTCTTCGGAACGACTTTTGAGCAGAAAACTTACACTGCGCTCCCTTAGGAACGACTTTTTGCTGCGTTGAAGAATTTACACTGTGTTCCTTTAGAATAAATTTTTGATAACTCGAAGGTCCTCCTTGCCACCATAAACTCTTAAGCTTCAGCAACTTAAGCCTATGGAGATGATATATTCTTTCATTATGGTAAAAAGCGACATTGTTACAAGAAATTAAAAACGACAAAAAGGACTTAAACCTCCCATAATTGTTCCTTATTAAGAAGAAAATAATACTGAATGCGAAAAGCTACTGTTGGGGTAGGATATTTGTCAGTAAATATGCTTCGACTCTGGCACAGTGCTATTGACTGTGCGAGCTTCGGACTCTTCTCTGAAGTCCTGCTGAAGGTGAGTGTGCTGACTCCCTTCTGGCTGCTGGCCTCGTTGTGTTGTTGGTGGAGGTGGAGGCTGTTGCCAAGATGCTTGAGGTTGGCTTGCCGAAGCAACGGAAGCTGCAGGGTGGTTGCCTACATATTCTGGAATGTAAGGCGAATGGTACGAAGCAGTATGCATGACTTGCTTCGGCTGACTCTGTTGTGCTGCAGCTTATGCTATCTCCTTTTGCTTCTGGATGGTGACGTGGCACATCCTGGTGGTATGGCCCTTGTCCTCACCACAGAATAGACAATAAACTTTCCTTGGCTGATCCCCAAATCTTCCCCAAAGCCCCTGGCGCCTCTGCCCCTTGGAGTTGGTGGCCGGAAAGAGCTTTGCTGCTGCCCCGAAGCTTGCGAGGAGTACTATGGCCTTTGCTGTTGACTCCCTCTATCATCACTCTGAGTAGAGTTGTGAATTGACCTGACGTGCCTCGGATGGAATCTTCCTCCGAAGCCCCTGGTCATTTCAGAGAACCTGTATGCTTCCTCCCTTCTTTGGCGGAAGTCATTGTCAGCTCGAATATACTCGTCCATCTTCTGGAGCAGCTTCTCCAAAGTTTGAGGAGGCTTCCTGGTAAAATATTGGGCTGTAGATCCCGGCTGAAGCCCCTTAATTATGGCCTCAATGACAATTTCAATGGGCACTGTTGGTGCCTGAGCCCTCAGACGCAGGAACCTTCGGACATATGCCTGAAGGTATTCTTCGTGGTCCTGGGTGCACTGAAATAAAGCTTGAGCAGTGACCGGCTTCGTTTGAAACCCTTGGAAGCTGGTTATCAGCATATCCTTCAGCTTTTTCCATGAGGTGATTGTTCCTGGCCGAAGAGAGGAATACCAGGTTTGTGCAACACTCTTGACAGTCATGACGAAAGACTTTGCCATGACTGCATTATTGCCACCATACGAAGATATGGTTGCTTCATAACTCATCAAGAAATGCTTCGGGTCTGAATGACCATCGTACATGGGGAGCTGGGGTGGCTTGTAAGACTGGGGCCAAGGTGTAGCCTGCAGTTCTGTTGACAGAGGAGAAGTATCATCAAAAGCAAAATTTCCATGATGGAAATCTTCATACCAGTCGTCCTCGTTGTAGAAGCCCTCCTGATGAAGCTCTCTGTGCGGAGGCCTTCGGTTCTGGTCATCTTGAGCAAGATGACGAACTTCTTCAGAGGCTTCGTCTATCTGCCTTTGCAGGTCAGCTAGATGAGCCATCTTTTCCTTCTTCCGTTGGACCTGTTGATGGAGCATCTCCAAGTTTTGGATTTCTTGATCCAAGTCGTCCTCCGGAGGCGTTGGACTGGTGGCCTTCCTCTTCTGGCTTCGGGCCTCCCTAAGAGAAAGGACATCCTGATTGGGGTCCAGCGGCTGCAGAGTGGCAGCCCCTTTTGCTGGAGCTTTCTTCGGCGGCATGACGAAGGTGATGCTTGCCGAAGGTGTTCAAAACTCAAAAAATGGAAGTGAGTTCACCGGAGGTGGGCGCCAATGTTGGGGACTTGTTCTCAAATGCTAAGAGTTAAGAACATGACAACATAAAAGGTGTTAAATATAAAAGTCCTTCGTCCTTCAAGACATTATATCCCTCCGGATATAATGAATTCCGGACGAAGGTTATGAAGGAAGAAACCTTCATAAGCTCGATAGATGATAAGGAAGAATTCATATACGGAATACAAAGAATAACATAAATATTATTATCAATTTATTTTTATTTTCATTATCATATTCAGAATAACAAATTATAAAAGTACCTTCGGATTGACGGAAAATAAAGGTACAAGCGTGATGCGAAAAGCGAATGCCAAGTCAGCGTGAACAGTACGGGAGTACTGTTCATCTATTTATAGGCACGGGGCGCAGCCCGTGTAGAATTACATTAATGCCCTTTACATTTATCAATAAATCTATGGTAATTCTTCGAGGTTTAATTTGGCTTTTCATCTTTAAGTCGGTTCCCCTTTTCTGCTGTCATGCCGAAGCTCTTCTGCGCATAGCTTCGTGATCATCTTATCCTTCGTCATAATCGCCTTCCGTTCCACTCAAGCTTCGTCCTGGCCATGCTCTTGTATACCTATAACTCGATTCCGAAGATACCTGTTCACATATTTCACTTGGAAAACATTGTCAAATCATGTTTTTGAGGACCTTCGGAAGCCAAAGGCCCCCAACAACTGCCTTCGGTTATCCCTTGCTCTCTTTGTTGAACCCAATTCTTGATCTTTTTATTGGCTAAGTGTGAACCTTTGGCACCTGTATAACTTATACAGTAGAGCAAACTAGTTAGTCCAATTATTTGTGTTGGGCAATTCAACCACCAAAATCAATTAGGAACTAGGTGTAAGCCTAATTCCCTTTCAGAAGGTGATGGGCTTGTCGGACCAGTCTAGGTAGACTGGTGCCGCCACTTTTATCGAGCAGACCTCCCGGCGCTCTTGCTTGCGGTGCCGAGCCAAGGCGTTCACCACATGCCCACCGTAGATCATGAAGCAGTCGTGGACCTCGGGGAACTCCTCTGCCTTGTGATCCTCCTTCTTGTCGTTGTTGTGGGCTCTGCCACCTTCCGCCGGTGGCCCGGCCTTGTGGAAGTAGCGCCGAAGCATGACGCATTCCTCAAGGGTGTGCTTGACGGGACCCTGATGATAGGGGCACGACTCCTTGAGCATCTTGTCGAACAGGTTGGCGCCTCCGGGAGGCTTCCGAGGGTTCCTGTACTCGGCGGCGGCGACAAGGTCTGCGTCGGCGGCGTCGCGTTTCGCTTGCGACTTCTTCTTGCCCTTCTTCCTCGCGCCGCGCTGAGCGGACGCCTCGGGGACGTCTTCCGGCTGGCGCCCCTGAGGCTGCTTGTCTTTCCGGAAGATGGCCTCGACCGCCTCCTGACCAGAGGCGATTTTGGTGGCGATGTCCATCAGCTCGCTCGCCCTGGTGGGAGTCTTGCGACCCAGCTTGCTCACCATGTCGCGGTAAGTGGTGCCGGCGAGGAAAGCGCCGATGACATCCGAGTCGGTGATGTTGGGCAGATCGTTGCGCTGCTTCGAAAATCGCCGGATGTAGTCCCGGAGGGATTCTCCCGACTGCTAGCGGCAGCTTCGGAGATCCCAGGAGTTCCTAGGGCGCATGTATGTGCCCTGGAAGTTGCCGGTGAAAAGCTTTGACCAGGTCGTCCCAGTTGGAGATCTACGCAGGAGGCAGATGCTCCAGCCAGGCTCGGGCGGCGTCGGAGAGGAATAGGGGAAGGTTGCGGATGATGAGGTTGTCATTGTCCGTCCCACCCAGCTGGTAGGCCAGTCGGTAGTCCGCGAGCCACAGCTCCGGCTTTGACTCCCCCGAGTACTTGGTGATGGTAGTTGGGGTTCGGAACCGGGTCGGGAACGGCGCCCGTCGTATGGCCCGGCTGAAAGCTTGCGGACCGGGTGGTTTAGGTGAGGGGCTCCGATCCTCACCGCTGTCGTAGCGTCCCCCACGCCTGGGGTGGTAGCCTCGGCGCACCTTCTCATCGAGGTGGGCTCGACGGTCACGACGGTGGTGCTCGTTGCCAAGGCGACCCGGGGCCGCAGGCGCTGAGTTCCGCGTTCGCCTGGTGTGGACCGAGGCTTCCCGCATGAATCGAGAAGTCGCGGCGCGATGCTCCGGGGGGTACCCCTGCCTTCGGGAGGCGGAGCTCTCGGCCCGTCGGACCGCGACATCTTCCAGGAGATTCTTGAGCTCTCCCTGGATACGCCGCCCCTCGGTGGTGGATGGTTCCGGCATCGCTCGGAGTAGTATCGCTGCTGCAGCCAGGTTCTGGCTGACCCCACTGGAAGCCAGGAGCAGCCTCGCCCTGGCATCGTCGGCGATGCGGTGCTGGACGTCCTAGGCCAGATGACGCGCTTCTCCGGCCGGTGCTCGGCCTGCCCACTCCTGCCCGATATTTTGCCGAAGCTGCACAAGTTGTCCTGCTTCCTCGTCGAGCCTGGCCTGTACCTCACGGATTTGCTCGAGCTGTGTGTCCTGACCCCCCGCAGGGACTGGGACCACAACTAGCTCCCGAAGGATGTCAACGCGAGGCGCAGGCCTAGGGGGATCACTGTCCTCCGGCATACCAAGATGGTTGCCTTCGTCGAGACCCCCTAGATCGACGTGGAAGCATTCGTGACTTGGGCCACAGTCCTCGTCGCCGAGGCTGTGGCTGCTATCGGAGCAATCGGAGAGGCAGTAGTCACATGCGGTCATGAAGTCCCGCATGGCACTGGGGTTATCGAGCCTAGAGAAATCCCAACCAGAGTTGGGCTCATCATCTTCCTCGGAACCCGGTGGCCCGTAGGTCGAGACGACCGTCAGTCGGTCCCAGGTTGATCGCATATGATACCCCAGAGGGTTTGGATATGCCTTTATGAAAGCGTCCACCGAAGCGGGGTCGCTTGGTGGGTCGCAGCTGAATCTAAAAGGCATGGGATGGGAAACGGACGGTACCTCTTAATCGACGGGTGGTGACGAAGTCGCGTCAGAGACGGACTGCACTGTTATCTCAGGTACGAGGCTAACGCCCAGCAAGTCCTTCGCGAGCGTGCTGGCGTCATCCGTCTACTTGGGGTTGGCGTGTTGCCGGGAAACGACGCTCGTCTTCGTCTCAGACGCGAGGTCAACGCCCGACGTGTCCCCCGTTGGGGCGCCGGCGCCGTCGACTCGCTCGACAGCCGACGAGGTGCCGCCTCCTGCTTGGCCATGCCTGCCCCGCCGCCTCCTCCATCGGCGGGGAAGGTGACGGGACAGACTCGGATGTTGCTCTTCCGTCATGTGGGGAAGACGTCGTCGATTCCGCTGCCGGCGGGCGGGCTGACGGCCGCCATTGTCGTTGTCGCGCGGCGGAGGAAGGAGTATCATGTCGTAGCTGCCGTCGAGGGACATGAACTCAAGACTCCCAAAACGAAGCATCGTCCCGAGTTGGAGAGGTTGCTGGAGACTACCCATCTGGAGCTTGACGGGAAGCTGTTCGTCAACACGCAGCAGGCCCCTACCTGGCACGCCAACTGTCGACGTTTCGACCCGGGGGGTCCCTGGACCGACGAGTAAATTGTCGCTGCGTGTCCCAGCCCAGATGGGTCGGCGCGAGACGGAACACAAAGGGGGAGATACAGTAAAGGGGAACCCGCGGCCTTCGTGTTGTCCTGCGCCCAGGGCGGATGCGCTTGCAGTAGGGGGTTACAAGCGTTCGCGTGGGAGAGAGAGAGAGCGAGAGCCTTGTGCGTCGGCCCGTTCTCCCGCGCGGCCAACCTTCTCGTACGAGAGCCCTGGACCTTTCTTTTATAGACGTAAGGAGAGGGCCCAGATGTACAATGGGGGGTGTAGCAATGTGCTAACGTGTCTAGCAGAGAGGAGCCAGAGCCCTAAGTACATGCCGTCGTGGCTGTCGGAGAGGTTTTGGCGCCCTATTCATGTGATGTCATGGCCATCGGAGGAGCGCTTGAGCCCTGTGGAAGTACAGCTGTCGGAGCTGTCGGATCCTTGTTGACGTCTCCTTGCTTCCGTAAGGGGCTGAGAGCCACCGTCATCATGGAGCACGCGGGGTGTCATCATTACTTGTTTACCGGGGCGAACCAGATGGGTCGCCGGTCTTGTTCCCCATAGCCTAAGCTAGCTAGGAGTAGGGTAATGATGGCCCCCCTGTGACGTGGTCGGTCCGAGCCCGAGGTCGGGCGAGGCGGAGGCTCCTCCGAGGTCGAGGCTGAGTCCGGGCCCGGGGCTCGGGCGAGGCGGAGACCGTCTTCCGAGGTCGAGGCTGAGTCCGAGCCCTGGGGTCGGGCGAGGCGGAGTCTGTCGTCCGAGGTCGAGGCTGAGTCCGAGCCCTAGGGTCGGGCGAGGCGGAGTTCGTCGTCCGGCGTCGAGGTTGAGCCCGAGCTCTGGGATCGGGCAAGGCGGAGCTCCCTATGGCGCCCAAGGCTGGACTTAGCTGCTGTCAGCCTCACTCTGTCGAGTGGAATAGCAGTCAGAGCAGGGCAGGCGGCGCTGTTTTCCTGTCAGGTCAGTCAGTGGAGCGGCGAAGTGACTGTGGTCACTTCAACCCTGTCGATTGAGGAGCGCACGTCAGGATAAGGTGTCAGTCGATCCTTACATTAAATGCTCCTGCGATACGGTCGATTGGCGTGGTGATCTGGCTAAGGTTGCTTCTCCGCGAAGCCTGGGCCTCGGGCGAGCCGAAGGTGCGTCCGTTGCTTGAGGGGACCCTTGGGCGAGACGTGAATCCTCCAGGTCGGCTGCCTTTGCCCGAGGCTGGGCTCGGGCGAGGCGGGATCGTGTCCCTTGAGTGGACGGAGCCTTGACCTGAATCGCGCCCATCAGGCCTTTGCAGCTTTGTGCTGATGGGGGTTACCAGCTGAGATTAGGAGTCTTGGGGGTACCCCTAATTATGGTCCCCGACACTACCCTTCCAATGCACGTATCCTGGCCATCCAAACAGGACGGTTTCTCTGAAAGGGCGGAAAGAATCTGAGCGGGGTGTCGGCCACTTCTTCTTCATAGATCTGATATAGGGCCCTCAATGCCTTGCGAGCGACGACTTGGCAGGTGTCTTTGAATCTGTGCCCAGCAGCAGTGACACTCCATTCCACATGGTGCGGACTGGATCCAATGTATACAGTCACGACACACTTCTTTGTGCCATGCTCGACGAATTCACGACCATCATACTCTGGCTGGCTTCTGATTCCGAGGCGAACTGTGCATGCTCTCAGCAACTTGGGGAAACCATCTTCATTATGGCAAAAGCTGGTTTGGCGACATACCTCCATCTGACTTCTGAGAGAAGGAAAGGGGGAAAGCATTTTTGAAATGAAGGGGTGAGAGCAAGAATTTTTTTTAGAAAATAGCTTGGACTCAAAAACTTTTGGATCAGGCTAAGGGTTATGTCCTGTGGCCAACCTAACAGCTCTGATACCACCTGAAGCGCCCCAATCCTCTGGGACTCAAATGTGATACAATTACTAGTCCTAGGAGGCTAGTAAACACATTTATACATCAGATAGTTCCAGATCTGCTTAAACGAGACAAACCTATAAAGGTGGCGAACAACTTTAAGAGTTGGTCCACAACTCGGGACATATCATCAGAGTGGGGCTGAAGCAGCCCGATATACGCAGCGAAGCAAATCAGCGGTCCAACAACCACAGGCAAGGTTGGGAACAGTCGTAACTCTTACCCGATCTCCTTTTCTGAAAAACAACAAATAAGCAAGAGTGAGTACAAACGTACTCAGCAGCCCACCTTCACCCGTGGAATGGGGAAATCAGATATAATGCATGGAATATGTGGAGCTCAGGATATTTTGCAGAAACAACAATATTTTATGCAGGGTTGTTTTGTAAAACATTTTGTATTTTTCAAAACGCATCCTCTCCCAAAGGAGCAAGAAGTTTTTCAATATTAGAACAAAATCCCCTGGACTAAACCATCCAGGTATTTCAGCAGTTTCCCACTGGTTTTCATTTTCAAAAACAGCTACTGGACTTCCTGTCCACCATAGCTCACGGCTCAACCGCCGGACCTTTAAAAAAACCACTTTTCTCAAACGCACTTTTTTTAAAACAAAACACTAATTGTCATACCACACCAGACTCGTCCATTCCAGTGGACACAGACTATTCAAATAGGTTTGAACTCTGCGCAGAGGGGTACACTTTACCCACTAGTCCGGTTTCTGCGATCTCACCGTCGTGAGACCCGAATGCCGAGTAATTGTGAATAGTGATGGTGAATAGTCCGTATGAACGAACGATGAACAATGAATAGTGACGATGAACGAACGATGAACGATGAATAGGAACTATGAACGAACGGACGAATGATCGAATGATCGATCAAACGAACGATCGAATGGTCGAACGAACGAACGATCGAATGGTCGAACGATCAGAATTTCGGCAGCATAACGGCAGGACAAAGATTATCTGGACGAACGATGAATAGGGACTATGAACGAACGATGAACGATGAATAGGAACTATGAACGAACGATGAACAATGAATAGGAACTATGAACGAACGATGAACGATAGAATGATCGAACGAACGAACGATCGGAATTTTGGCAGCATAACGGCTGAACAAAGATTATTTGGATGAACAAACTGACGAACGATCGAACGATCAGAATTTCGGCAGCATAACGGCAGGACAAAGATTATCTGGAAGAACTATGAATAGGGACTATGAACGGACAATGAACGATCGAATGATCGAACGAACGAACGATCGGAATTTCAGCAGCATAACGACGGGAAAAAGATTATTTGGACGAACGAATGGACGAACGATCGAACGATCGGACGAACGGACGAACGAACCATGAACGATCGGACGAACGATCGAACGATCGGACGAACGAACAAACTAAGATCAGGGGGACGAACGATCGAAGAACGACCGAACGATCCTTGTGCTAGTGTGTGCTTGTGTGGAACATGGAGTGGGTGTGTGTGTGGGGGGAAGAGAGTTGCCATGAAATGGCTTGGGGTGGGATGAGAGGAGGCCCTTGCCCCTCTATTTATAGCCATGGTGGGGGGATTAGGGGGAGGGATGAGAGGATTAGTGGGAGATTAGCATGGATTTGTCTTATATGAGTGTAATTAGCTTGTAGAGCTCAACGTATGACACCGGAGGCATACATATATGTATGAGCATTAGGAAAGTTATGAAGAAAATATTTGTAGAGACTTGAAAAATGATTCTGAAGGTATTTCTCAGGAAGAAAATACTTGGAGAATTATCGGTGAAATATTTGGGCAGTATTTCTGGAAAGAACTTGAAGGAGATCACTAGGGAAATATCTGGGCAGTATTTCTGGAAACAATTTGAGGGGGATCACTGGGGAAATATTTATAGGATATTTTGAGGAGGATTTTGGAGAGAATATAGACCACTATATTTTATTTGTTGATATCAACTCACAAACAAACATTTTGAAATGAAATTTAAAATTCATTTTGAATTTAGAGCGAGTTTGAGAAAATTTCAGGATTTGAATTTTTGGGATGCTACATCGTCATCGAGAGGCAGGGGAAAAGATGTACGTGCCCACTCTAGCGTCCCGTCTACTTCATAAGTAAGGTTCTAACAGGCGCAAATACCTTCTACCCCCAGTACAAAACCTCATGTACGATGTCCTTATTACTAAGTGAAAGCTCAAGCATTATTTTTAATCGCACCCCGTCACTGTAGTAATGATGTTCCCCCTAGGGAGGTGATCCATAATCCAAAGACTGGTAGGAGGATCGCCATATGGGCCCTCAAGTTGATGGGATACGAGATCTCCTATGCCCTACAGATGGCAATCAAGTTGCAAGTCCTCACCGACTTCGTTGTAGAATGAACCGAACCCCAAATGGAGTTGATGCCGATGAATGGGAAATATTAGGTCATGTACCTAGATATAGGGTACATTTTATAACTCTTGAAATATTCTTATTATTATTTTATACATTTGAGTACTTAACTTGTTCATATTTGTATTTAACGTGCTGATATTTGCATTCTTACATAGGATATGTGAAAGTAGCCTAGAGGGGGGTGAATAGGCTACACCTGAAATTTTTCACTAAAAACTTCGAGATAGTGTTAAATTCAAGTTGCACTGGTGCAAACTGGTTCAACTGATTTTGTTAACAGCTGAACAAGTTTGAACCTGCTCAACTTAGATTAGATAAATAGTTAAACAAGTGTGACAAAGTAATGAGAGATTTTTGCTTAAGACTTGCCCTAGAGATAATCCACTCAAATGGGTGACAAATCGATGTGAATTGGTTTCACACGATTTGCACACAATATAATCAAGTATGAACTAATCAACAATTTAAAGCGCTTTCCAAGAGCACACCAAAAACACACGATTTAACCCGAGGTTCGGCAACCACCACAAAGGTGTCCTACTCCTCGTTGAGGAGCCCACAAAGGGCCGAGTCTTTTCCAACCCTAATCCTCCACAAGCTGACCACCAAGGTCACGACAATCTCTTCTCAAATTGGCTCAACGAGCGGGTGATACAAACTTCTTGGGATCGTCCACAAATTTGGAGACTCCCAAGAAACCTCAATCCGTCAAGGAACTCAAGGTTCCAAGAGTAACAAATCCGCAAAAGATTCAAGTTTGCGATGAGCTCAAGAGATGAAGAGAAAGGGAGAATCGAGATGAAAACAACAACGAGTTAGACCGACTTCACCTCACACCAAGGGTCCTTCAATCAACTGAAGGAGATGCGATTTTGGGTGTGAGAGGTGGATTGAATGCTCTTGTTTGAAAGTTGGTCAGCCAAGAATTTGTGGAGAGGGCAGGAGTGAATGAAGAGAGAGAGTGTGAGGGGTATATAAAGGAGCCCCCAATAGCTGGCGGCCGTTAGGGAAATCTGACTGAAAACCGGTTGAACCAGTTCTGAAACCGGTTTCCACCAGGGTGGATCTCGGTTCACTGGCTAACTGAGCCGGAGAGTGGACCGGTCTCAAATCCGGCTGAACCGGCCCAAAAATCGGTTGAACCGATTTTCCAACAGTCTGTTCACGACTTTTTCTGACAGGACTGACTGGCATATTGGCGGGTCAGAAAGTGGCAGAGTGAACAGTGCAAAAACCGGTTGAGCCGGTTTTGAGTCCGGTCGAACCGGTTTTTCAAACTGGCTAACAGATTTTTATAAAACTGAAGGGAACCCTAGGGAAATCTTAGTGGGAAGTAAAAGTGGTTTTTCCAAGAGCATTCATGATCTAGTAAAATGTTTTCTTAGAGGTTTTGAAAAGGTTTGGACTGAGCTCATCGCACATACTTACTCAACTATTGTGGATCCCTCTTAGTTGAACGGTGATTCCTATGAATCAAGAATTGTAAAAAGTAAATTGTTGTTGTTCCCAAGCACTTGAAGCACGCTATATGATGTAGAATTTTAATCCGCTATGCTTTTACATTTTCATGCATATATGATCTGTGCTTCTCCTGTCTGTAGAATAACTGTATACATACTAGGAGCAAACTTGTTAGAAACTCTGTTTGTTTTGTCATTTAATCACCAAAACCCTCAGTCAGGGTTGATTGCACTTACAATATGTCTGGAGCGGGTGGGAGTGAGAATGAATCCACGAGAACTAAATTTGTTGAGTCCCTCTTGGCGTACCCTCCTCCTGGTGGCGGTAGTGGCCAAAGCTCAAACCATCCAAGTCGTGGTTGTCCCTAAGTATGCTACTTTTGTTTGTCTATATTTCTTAACTTGTGGACGATGTCCATGAGTAGTTTAAACCAAATTGTGGTGGTCTTTGGTTTTAAACTTTGAATGGTACATGTTTTTGTGAACAAAACACTTAACTTATGTAGTTGTTGTGATCTGAAATGATTATGTGAGCTATGTGTTGGTGATATGAAGTTTGTGAGGTGTAAATTAGTTATGTGGTTGTAATGTGAAGTTTTGTGTGCTATGTGAATGGTTGTGTTGGTAATGTGACCCATAAAAATGTTGAGAAATTGAGCCTACTTGGTTTTTGGTTTGTAGTGGGACAAAATAATCCCCATTGGCTATGGTCAAACCGATGGAGATTATCCCTGTTAACTCCCGTCGGTCCTCCCCTGGCTGATGGGGATTAACCCCATTAACTCATGTCGGCCCTCCCTGGCCAACATGGATTAGGCTTGCTAACTCCTGTCGGCCCTCCCCTGATAGACAAGGATTAGTATGTTTGCCACGATAGAGCCGACGAACAGGACAACAACTGTTGGCTATAGTAAGTCGACATGAATTAGTTAATTCCCAAACAGAAAGTCTCGTTGGTCAGGTCCCGACGGGAGTTAATTGGATTCCTGTTGTGTCTCATGGGTCTGAGGAGGAATATGCATGGCGATCGAACCATCGCCCATACTTGTCTCCACTGTTGCCCTAGTCAGCATAACATGACAAAGGCAAGGACAACCCTTTTCTCCAACCAAGCCCCATGCTTGTCTGAATCTGGGACAACTATAGCACCACCACCCTCATACGTGAAACAAAGGAAAACCTTACGAACGAGCTACGTGATACGAGGGTCGGCAAAAGCAGAGGGCACAGACGAAACTTCCATACGCTGGCCCATCCCGAGAGCTTATGTGTGACACTATGCTACCAACTCCGAGTTGCCCCAGTCAAGATTGGGTGCTGTCAGGGGTATAAAGTCCAGTACTCGGGTAAGCAACATGAAGTATTCCCGTCTAAAAGTAAGACAACAAGTACAACTCATAGTGAACAGTAACTGTCCGGTGTGCACCGGACAGTCCAGTGTGCACCGGACAGTCCAGTGCACGCGCTAAAATTCGGCTCTGCGAACTCGTCGCTCTCGGGTTTCTCGGGGGTAAAGGAGCTGCCCCCGGGGCTGGCTGGCCCCACTGTCAGAGGGCGCACCGAACAGGCCGGTGCACACCGGACAATCCGGTGCCCATAGGACAACAACACCAATTTCTTTTCTTTGGTTTTTCTAACCCGATTTCATTCTAACTTGTGAGTGTGTTATAGAGTGACACCTAGCACTAGATATGAGTGTGAATATGCATCAACACTACACTAGAATTCTTTTGGTAAAACTACTCATCCACAATCCCTCTTTATAGTATAGTTAAAATAAAAATAGAAGACCTAACTCTATACCAAGTGTCCACAACTCATTCGACACTTGGAATATGAAGACCTTCATCTTTTGATTCGCCTTTTCAACCGTCGCTTCAAGTTCTCATCTGAGAGATTGTTAATGAGACCTAGCTTACCATTTGCACTGCAAAACACATGTTAGTCACATATAATATTATGTTGTCATTAATCACAAAAACCAACCAGTGGCCTAAATGCTTTCACCTTCCATCGACCCATCTAGAAGCAGTGTCTTCTGGTTGATAGGGTCTTTTGCACTTCGAAATTCAGACTCCACTCTACGAACGGTGCTATCTACAATGCAAAATAGTGTATATGAGTAAACTTTAGGTAATCTGCTGGAATCGGCCTTATCGACGATGAGCTCGTAGACGATAGCTGCGACGATGGACTGAAGTTCTGTGACAGCAGAGGACCTTATGGACACACTGCGAGAGGTGGACTGGTCAACACCGTCGTGCCCCATCTCCGAATTCTTCTCCCGCTTCACCACTCCCGATTAGGGATGGATATCGAGTCAGCTCGGCTCGGCTCGTTCGAGCTCAAGCTGGCTTCTTAAGCCGACGAGCTGGTTTGACTCGTCTTGTTAAGGTAACAAGCTGGTTCGGACCGTCCGTGCTTCCGTAGAGAGCACCGGCGCCGGTATTCATCACAATGATTGGCACCTAGATCGGCGCCAACACATAGTTCATCAATAATTAGTTTAACTCATAGGCCATAGATACCACACAACATATAAAATGTTTATCAATTGTTACGTAAATGATATGCATATAGTTTTGTTTTGCTGAAATGTGATAACTCGTTTAGCTTGTGAGCTGGCTCATTAATAAACCGATCTAGCTCGTTAACAAACCGAGCTAGAATGTCACCTCAGCTCGTGAAAAAATTCAAACGAGCCGATCCAAACCAAGCCGAGTTGACCACAAACCAAGCGAGCCAACGAGCCACGAGTATTTCGTTCAGTTGTACTCCCGATCCTACACGAAATGGACCAGGCACCTCAAGTGCAACCTCTACTAGTATGATCCGCCACTCTAGCTTGCCTCTTTTACAATGTTTGTATGTAGATATTCAAGACTGGAATTGGGAATTGGAATAAGGATTTCTGAATTCTGCTCTTTGGTTGTCTAATGAATTCAGAGCTGAAATTAAAGCTCAATTTCATGGATTGGACTTTAACTAAAAAATGTCCCTCCCAATTTAGATCCAAGACTCTAGGTATTTGATAGAATTGCAATTCTAGATACATCCAAACAAGAGATTTGTATTGAAACTCATTTCCAATACTAGAAAGATTTGGTATTGGATCTAATTCAATTCTAACATCTACAATATCTACATCCAAACGGACTCTTGTATGCTTTGATAGCTATCCAATCACCAATTAAAGAATGGTGAGGTAGATTGATTTTTCTCCTGTTATTTTGGGTGATTTATTGTTAGGTCGCGGACTCACGATGAGCTTATCAGGTCAGGGTCGACGATGAGCTTCAAACCCCTGTTAGTTTTTGTGCAATGATAATGGCATGACGTTGTAGGTTGTACCTCATGGAGTGTTGTTTCATGCTCGATTTTTGTTGGCGTTGATCTGCTTTCAGGCGGTGCACTATGTGGAATATGTACACCATTAGTGTGGTATGGCTGCTGGCTAGCTGGAGATTTTAATTTGATACTTATAATTAGGTGGAACTTCAACTACATAGCATACGAAGTTTATGCAGATATGTTCATATTTTTTACTTTTACTGCATGCTAAAATGGTTTGTTAGTAAGTATGTACGAACACGAATCCTCTGACGTACTGCACCGTGCAGTTGGGTCACTGCACGTGGGGCCCACACGTAAGTGGCCTCTTCCCACGTCAGAGGATCTCGTTCCGTATGTAATTCACTGACAGTTTATAATTGAGGGATGTGCGTGATATACTTCAATTAGGTTGATGGACAATTAGAAGGCGTTCTTAACCATACTATGAGATACATGGAGGAGGCTTGGGAATTTGCCAGTCTAGTTTAAAGTATGAACTGATTTGTAGAGTATATTTTTGCCATTCCATTTGTATCTTATCAAGTCTTCTCCAACCTTGCCTGTATGCAGCTATCGGACGAACTACTACATCTTGGTAATATTCGTTCTTGGTAGGTAACAATGCCTATGTGTGGCAGAACAGTTGTTCTGTTATTTAGGCTGGATTTTGCTTTTTTTTTGTATCTCCTGCCTCTTGTATATGCAGGAATGGGCTTTCTTAGAAAGCCAGTTGCCATCCTTGCAGCTCTAGCAAGTAGCAACTGGCCTCAGCATTGTGTTTCTGAATGACAGGTAATTTTTACTTGAGTTCAAATTTTCATATTATGCTTACACTATGGTTTGCGGAGCATTCATAATTTTATCACCACCATGATCTAAAACCTGAAAGCACAATCATATTCAGACCCGAGTAGGGTGATCTGGTATTATAAATCTCAGTGCATAATATGACCTGGAAAGTCTGAAAGCATAGTGATGTATTTAGGTTATTGTGACTTGATGCTACGATTATTAATCTCCCTCCCTCCCTCTATGTTCTCTCAATCAAAATTGATTATGACCTGTCATGAAACATACTTCTATGTTTCTTTAGCTGTGAAAAACAGGCCATAACTGGCAGCATTTGGGGCCCTGTAGCAATTTATAAAATAAGGCCTTTTTCTTTGATAAATAGGATTATAGAAATTATCAATTCTACATACATATCTTACACATGTGTTGATCTTGGAACACCAGATTTAGTCATATGAAGGATAGTTATAGTTCATATAACAACTGCCAAAAATTGGTTCATATAATGATATAGAGAATAGTAGAATTCAAATTGAAGGGAAGATTAAATCACCTTAGGAGTTGTCATTGGCTCCAGGCTTACTGATCCCTCCTGCACTCCTGACTTATGCTTGCCTGTGTTCAGTGCTATTCCATCACGAAAGCTAACAGCGTGATAGTCACTAGCAGTTTGCACACACAGTTTGATCGCACCCACGAACTAATGATGAAGTGATGGCTGGTAAATCCATCAGACATGGGGCCCCTGGCAATTGGGGGCCCCTGTCCCCTCACACTGCTTGCACTCCCCTTGGCCTGGCCCTGGTCAAACATAGCTTGTAGCCTTGTACATTACCTAATTTTTTTTTTATTTCAGTAGGTTCAGATGTACTAGAATCTCTGTTTTTGTGATCGAATCTGATGTTAAAGAGAGCACGACAACCTTTTTGTGCTGATCTTACTACAATTTACTTTAGGTACATTATAGTTATTTTCTTATTACTTTCTGTACAGAATTCTTGCTTCAGATACAAACTTCGTTATCAGTTTAATTTCATGCTGAATAACTAGGACGTCATGCATACACTAGTTGTTGCCAATGGCCATGACTATTCATCCACTAAGCAGAATTCAGGAGAACATGTGTTTTTTCTACTTTTGTTCATATTGTTTGACTTTAGTAGTTAAAGCCTCTGATGTTTCATGTTAATGATTACCGTATTCTCTTACTTATCAGAATTGTTTAACTGATTGATATAGTGCTGTAACGTTCCTGATTCTTCTGTTTGTTTCTGTTAATTCCCATGCGTTCCAACTAAAAAGAGCATAAGTTTTATCTCAGTCTTTCCCTTCTCTTGTGAGTTTCCTTTATTATTAACAGCTGAAATAAGATTATGTTATCTGCAAGTATTACTTCCTATAAAGTCTTCATGTTATTAACGAATGGTTCCCAAGTTTTGTCCAACTATGCTTTTATTATAAATTATTTACTTTCCTTTTATATATAATGATCTTAAACATGCGAAATAATAACAATTACCATCAGGATCATTTTGTCAGCCACTTCTCATGTCTGAGATGCAGTTTTGCAGTTACTTTCAATGAGAAAATGACAAGGAGTGTCAGACAATTTTCACCACATTTAGCCGCCAAGATGAAGCCACCCATAACGTGAGGATCTCCATTTCCCTCTAATATCTCTTTGATATCCTTCTTTTTCCACGAACCCACAGAGGATATACTAATACTTTACATATGACATTTTTCTGGCCTGTCATCCGAGGGCGACCAAGTAAAAGAAGACCGATTCATATATGTGGTCGACCTCGCTGGATCTTCGTCCTATTGTTTTCTGCAAGTTGATATAACAGTATAATACCATCCTCTAGACATACCATTTTGAACTCTAGAATGTATCTAGTCATGATGGCTCAAAAAATTAGTTTATACTATAAATTTTAACACATAATATGAACAAACATAGAGAAAATAAAGTTACATGCCTCTTCCCATCCGGTCGAATCAGCGGCCGCCTGTCTTAAAG
Source organism: Zea mays (assembly GCF_902167145.1). Classification (NCBI taxonomy): domain Eukaryota; kingdom Viridiplantae; phylum Streptophyta; class Magnoliopsida; order Poales; family Poaceae; genus Zea; species Zea mays. The sequence goes on from NC_050098.1 coordinate 184,678,529, forward strand.
TATGGAACGCTGAGGGAGACTCGCGGGACCTCGCAGATAGACGTTCCTCGAACCTGAGGCGCCAGAACCTAAGACGTCCTGGTAAGTGTCGTCATCGTCCAACTGCGCCGCATCGACAGCGGCCAGCTGCTCCACTTGCTGCTGGACGTCGTTGTCCTGCTGTGCCTCCTCCGCCGTCTTGCGGGTGCTCCTTCTCCCCCTCCTCGTCCTCAGCCTACCACCCAACATCTTTGTCCAACAAGCTGCAATTAAGAGTAAACAAATAAGCAGATATAAAAAGATGTATTTAGAAACAGGTGCGAAATAAAAAAAAATATAGCATTACATCGATTAAAAATAATCTTCATATGTGTCGGGGTTAGCCGGATCATAATTCTCATTATCACTATCACCATTTCATAGTCAACACCATCTGAAGACACAAGTTCGTCATTAATGTCATTGCCTTCAAATATTACTAAGTTATTCTCATTTTGCACCTCATCCTCCTCCTCATCAACAATCATTTCAATATCTACTTCTATTCCGATAGCTTTGGTTAAGTCTATCTCAAATCACCCTTATAGCTCATCTTCTTAAAAAAACTCTTCATCATATGTGTCCAGGTCTAAGTTATAATCTTCATCGTTAGGAACATGTAATTTGCCGTGCGGCGATACCTTATACACAACATCCTAACCCTTAGGATGTTCTTTCGTTTGGCATGCATATGGGAGATAATACACTTGTGTGGCCTGTTGGGCCACGATATAGACACCGTCTCCTGGTAAGGTGGAATCTTATCAAATTTCAACTATCCCAAGATTAGAATGTGTCTGTCTCGTCACTTGAGGGTCAAACCAATGACATATGAATATCACTGGAGTAAGAGGTTTGGAACCATGAAAAATGAGTTCATATATTTCTTCGATTCGTCCAAAATAATCGACCTCGTCAAGGCCGGACGTAAAGACTTCATAACACGTTATTTTTCGATTGGACCGACTTTGGTCGTAGCTTGTTGTGCGAAAACAGTATCCATTGATGTCATACCCAGAATATTTCTTAGCCTTATAAGCAAAGTCGTTAGCTACTTGTCTCAACTCGGCACTCATAGACGGATCTCTTTGACCCTGCAAGTATTCGCAAGTTAAAAGACGCTAAATTGAGTTCATAGACGGATCTCTTTGACAAACTAAGCATATACCTTATATTTGAACCAGGAAATGGAATCGAGCAACCCATTTCTCGCACCCTTTCTAAAAAGGGTATCATATTCCTGTGGAGTTGGGTCCCTTATCGACGCCAGAATTCATGGAAAAATTGTTCCATGTATGGCGTCACCTCTTCAAGGTTGGTCAATATATATAGCATGATATGGCGCCACTCTTCATGTGTCAGGGTCTTGGTGGTTGAACCACTTGCGCTTCCGAGTTGGCCTTGAAATATGCTGAGGTTTGATTCATTCCCGCCATCATTGTAACGAGGGGGTGGATTATGCACGCTCGACAGTTTGTCATCATAGTAAGTTGTTGTGAAGTTTAACACCTCCTCTAGAATGTATGCCTCTGCAATGGAAGCCACGATTTTGCATTTATTTCTACATTTCTTTCGAATAGTCTTTAGACATCTCTCGATTGGATAGGACCTATGTTCTTGCATGGCCCCCCATTTGTGCCTCATATGAAAGATGAAGAATCAAATGTTGCATTGGATTGAAGAAGACAGGTGGAAATATCTTCTCAAGCTTACACAGTAACACGGGTGTCAATCTTTCCAAGTCTGCAATCACGGTCCGAGATAACACTTTTGAACAAAGCTGGCGGAAGAAATAGCTTTAACTCTGAAAGCGCTGGCCAGACATGCTCAAGGACATAGCATCGAACCATCGCAGGAAGAATCCGTTCAATCCATATGTGGAAGTCATGACTCTTCATCCCTAAGACTCGCTGAGTAGATAAGTTCACCCCCTACTCAAGTTAGCTGCATACCCATCAGGGAACATCAACATCTTGATCCACTGAAGTACTTCCTTCCTCTAGGCCCTGCTTAGGACGAAATCATCCTTAGGTCTTCTCCATGTCTTTCCACCACTAGGCGGCTTCATCTATTGGTTTGGTCTATCACATAACGTTGTCAGATCCACTCTTGCCATTACGTTATCCTTTGACTTATCAGGAATGTCCATAATTGTTGCCCAAAGTGCCTCGGCGACATTCTTTTCAGTGTGCATCACATCAATGTTGTGTGGGAGGAGCAGGTCGTCATAATAGGGGAGTCGAGTTAGGCCTGACTTATGTGTCCACATATGCTGCTCACCATATCCCACAAATCCACCTTCTGGATTGACCACGAGCTCATCTATTTGTTGACGAATTTCGACACCAGTCATCATTGCAGGTGGGCGGTCTATCAATACGACACCTTTGGTAAAGTTCTTGATGTCTAGGCGAAATGGATGGTCAGGAGGGAGAAATTGTCGATGTTTATCGAACGACGAATATTTGTCACCCTTCTTCAACCAAATGAACCTAAGAGCTTCCTTGCAAACTAGGCATGGGAATTTACCGTGAACACACCAGGCGCATAATAGCACATTCGCCGGTAAGTCATGCATGGAGTACTAGTACCAAACATGCATTTTGAAGTTTGTCTTCGTAGCTCGGTCATACATCCATACCCCTTTCTCCCAAACACGTACCAACTCATCAATCAGAGGCTCCATGTCCACGCCCATTTTATTCCCCGGGTGTCCGGGAATTATCAACGACACAAATATGTTATGCCTTTGAAAGCACACACCAGGGGGAGATTGATTGGGATAACAAACATGGGCCAACATGTGTACGGGGCAGCGCTCATTCCATAGGGATTGAACCCATCTGTGGCCAACGCAACACATACATTACGAGACTCTTCGGCTTTCTCACGGTGAATGGCATCAAAGTGTTTCCATGCTTCACCATCGGATGTGTGCACCATCTTGTCAGTATTGTATCGTTTTCCATTTTTGTGTCATGTCATCTGTTTCGCGGATTCCTCGGTCATGTATAGACGCTGGATCCTCGGTATGAACGGAAGGTGTTGTAGGATTGTCACGGGGATGTCGAGCTGCCTCTTCAGTCCATTACCAGATTTTACCTCCATGAAGCTAGATGATTTACACTTCAGACAATACTTTGCCTCCGCGTATTCTTTCCTAAATAGCACGCAGCCCTTCGAACAAGCATGTATATGCTCATACGTCATCCTGAGTGCACAAAGGAGTTTATGTGCCTCGTACATGCACTTTGGTAGAACGTGATTCTCTAGAAGCAGGCTGCCAATAACCGCCAACAAGCCATCGAATGCGTCTCGACTCATGTTGTACTGCGACTTGAACGCCATTACACGCTGAAAGGGAATTAGGCTTACACCTATTTTCTAATTGATTTTGGTGGTTGAATTGCCCAACACAAATATTTGGACTAACTAGTTTGCTCTAGTCTATAAGTTCCACAGGTGCCAAAGGTTCACAATAAGCCAATAAAAAGACCAAGAAAAGGGTTCAAACAAGAGAGCAAAAGACAACCCGAAAGGCCCCTGGTCTGGCGCACCAGACTATCCGGTGTGCCACCGGACAGTGTCCGGTGCACCAGGGCACTCGAGGCTGAACTCTTCACCTTCGGGAATTTCCAAGAGCGCTCCGCTATAATTCACCGGACTATCCGGTGTGCCAGCGGAGCAACGGCTACTTCAGCGCCAACGGTCACCTGCATAGGCATTTAATGCGCGCTAGAGCGCGCAGAAGGCAGGCACGCGCGAGACGGCGCACAAGACAGTCTACAGTACCTGTCCAGTGCACCACCGGACAGCCAGGCGACCCCACCAGTCAGAGCTCCAACGGTCGAACCCTAACGGCCGGGTGACGTGGCTGGCGCACCGGACTGTCCGGTGCGCCATGCGACAGCAGCCTCCACCAATGGTCAAGTTTGGTGGTTGGGGCTATAAATACCTCCAACCACCCCACATTCAAGTCATCCAAGTTTTCCACCTTCCAACTACTTACAAGAGCTCTAGCATTCAATTCTAGACACAACCAAATAGATCAAATCCTCTCCCAACTCCACACAAAGCTCTAGTGATTAGAGAGAGAGAGATTTGTTGTGCTCTTTTGAGCTCTTGCGCTTGGATTGCTTCTTTCTCTCATTCTTTCTTGCGATCAACTCAATTGTAACCGAGGCAAGAGACACCAATTGTGTGGTGGTCCTTGCGGGGAAGTTTGGTTCCCGTTTGATTGAGAAGAGAAGCTCACTCGGTCCGAGGGACCGTTTGAGAGAGGGAAAGGGTTGAAAGAGACCCGGTCTTTGTGACCACCTCAACGGGGAGTAGGTTTGCGAGAACCGAACCTCGGTAAAACAAATCCTTGTGTCTCACTTCTTATTTGCTTACGATTTGTTTTTGCGCTCTCTCTCGGACTCGTTCTTATTTCTAACGCTAACCCGGCTTGTAGTTCTGCTTAAGTTGTTAAATAACAGATTCGCCCTATTCACCCCCCTCTAGGCGACTTTCAATTGGTATCAGAGCTCGGTGCTTCATTAGAGCCTAACCGCTCGAAGTGATGTTGGGAGATCACACCAAGAAAGATATGGGGACCGGCGAGAAGCCCGCTACAAGCCACGGGAAAGCTCCATCGGGAGAGTCCCGCAACAAGGGGAAGGAAAAGGAATCTCCTTCACACAAGTCGCGTCGGAGCGGTGACAAGAAGAAGAAGATGAGGAAAGTGGTCTACTACGAGACCGACTCCTCGTCGCCATCCACCTCCGGCTCCGACACGTCGTCCGTAACTTCTAAGCGCCATGAGCGCAAAAAGTTTAGTAAGATCCCCCTACGCTATCCTCGCATTCCTAAACATACGCCTTTACTTTCCGTCCCATTAGGCAAACCACCAACGTTTGATGGTGAAGATTATGCTAGGTGGAGTGATATGATGCGATATCACCTAACCTCACTCCACAAAAGTATATGGGATGTTGTTGAGTTTGGTGTACAGGTACCATCCGTAGGGGATGAAGACTATGATGAGGACGAAGTTGCCCAAATTATGCACTTCAACTCCCAAGCCACCACTATACTCCTCGCCTCTCTAAGTCGAGAGGAGTATAATAAGGTGCAAGGGTTGAAGAGAGCAAAGGAGATTTGGGACGTGCTAAAGACCGCACACGAAGGAGACGAGGTGACCAAGATCACCAAGCGGGAGACGATCGAGGGGGAGCTCGGTCGCTTCCGACTTCGCCAAGGGGAGGAGCCACAAGCCATGTACAACCGGCTCAAAACCTTGGTGAACCAAGTACGCAACCTCGGGAGCAAAAAATGGGATGACCACGAAGTGGTTAAGGTTATTCTTAGATCACTTGTTTTTCTTAACCCTACTCAAGTTCAATTAATTCGTGGTAATCCTAGATATACACTAATGACCCCCAAGGAAGTGATAGGAAATTTTGTGAGCTTTGAATTGATGATTAAAGGCTCAAAGAAAATCAACGAGCTAGATGGCCCCTCCACGTCCGAAGCACAACCGCTCGCATTCAAGGCAACGGAGGAAAAGAAGGAGGAGTCTACATCAAGTAGACAACCCATCGACGCCTCCAAGCTTGACAACGAGGAAATGGCGCTCATCATCAAGAGCTTCCGCCAAATCCTCAAGCAAAGGAGGGGGAAGGATTACAAGCCCCGCTCCAAGAAAGTGTGCTACAAGTGTGGTAAGCCCGGTCATTTCATTGCTAAATGTCCATTATCTAGTGATAGTGACAGGGGCGACGACAAGAAGGGGAGAAGAAAGGAGAAGAAGAGATACTACAAGAAGAAGGGCGGCGATGCTCATGTTTGCCGGGAGTGGGACTCCGACGAGAGGTCCACCGACTCCTCCTCCGACGAGGATGCCACAAACATCGCCGTCACCAAGGGTCTTCTCTTTCCCAACATCGGCCACAAGTGCCTCATGGCAAAGGACGGCAAAAAGAAGAAGGTAAAATCAAGATCCTCCACTAAATATGAAACCTCTAGTGATGGGGATAATGCTAGTGATGAGGAGGATAACTTGCGCATTCTTTTTGCCAACCTAAACATGCAACAAAAGGAAAAATTAAATGAATTGATTAGTGATATCCATGAAAAGGATGAACTCTTGGACACCCAAGAGGACTTCCTAATTAAGGAAAATAAGAAGCATGTTAAGGTTAAAAATGCTTATGCTCTAGAAGTAGAAAAATGTGAAAAACTATCTAGTGAGCTAAGCACTTGCCATAACACTATTACCAACCTTAGAAATTAAAATGCTAAATTAATTGCTAAGGTTGATTCTAATATTTGTGATGTTTCAATTCCCAATCTTAGAGATGAAAATGTTGATTTGCTTGCTAAGATTGAAGAATTGAATATCTCTCTTGCTAGTCTTAGAAATGAAAATGAAAAATTGATTGCTAAGGCTAAAGATTTTGATGTTTGCAATGTTACTATTTCTAACCTTAGAAGTGAAAATGATATATTACATGCTAAGGTTGTAGATTAAAATCTTGCAAAACCTCTACATCTACCATTGAGCATACTTCCATTTGTACTAGATGTAGAGACATTAACATTGATGCTATTCATGATCATATGGCTTTAATTAAGAAACAAAATGATCACATAGCTCAACTTAATGCTAAAATCAATGAGCATGACTTAGAAAATGAAAAGTTTAAATTTGCTAGAAGCATGCTCTATAGTGGGAGACGCCCTGGCATCAAGGATGGCATTGGCTTCCAAAAGGGAGACAATGTCAAACTTAATGCCCCTCCTAAAAGATTGTCTAATTTTGTAAAGGGCAAGGCTCCCATGCCTCAGGATAACGAGGGTTACATTTTGTACCCTGCCGGTTATCCCGAGAGCAAAATTAGGAGAATTCACTCTAGGAAGTCTCACTCTAGCCCTAATCATGCTTTTATGTATAAGGGTGAGACATCTAGTTCTAGGCAATCAACCCATGCAAAATTGCCTAAGAATAAAACTCCTAAGGCATCAAATGATTCTAACATTTCATTTAAGACATTTGATGCTTCTTATGTTTTAACTAACAAATCCGGCAAGGTAGTTGCCAAATATGTTGGGGGCAAGCAGAAGGGGTCAAAGCCTTGTGTTTGGGTACCCAAAGTTCTTGTGTCTAATGTCAAAGGACCCAAAACCATTTGGGTACCTAAAATCAAGAACTAAACTTGTTTTGTAGGTTTATGCATCTGGGGGCTCAAGCTGGATCATCGATAGCAGGTGCACAAACCATATGACAGGGGAGAAGAAGATGTTCTCCTCCTATGAGAAAAACCAAGATCCCCAACGAGCTATCACATTTGGGGATGGAAATCAAGGTTTGGTCAAAGGATTGGGTAAAATAGCTATATCACCTGACCATTCAATTCCCAATGTTTTTCTTGTAGATTCTTTAGACTACAATTTTCTTTCCGTTTCGCAATTATGTCAAATGGGCTACAACTGTCTTTTTACTGATGTAGGTGTCACTGTCTTTAGAAGAAGTGATGATTCAATAGCATTTAAGGGAGTGTTACAGGGTCAGCTATACTTGGTAGATTTTGATAGAGCTGAACTCGACACTTGCTTAATTGCTAAGACTAACATGGGTTGGCTCTGGCACCGCCAACTAGCCCATGTTGGGATGAAGAATCTTCATAAGCTTCTAAAGGGAGAACACATTTTAGGATTAACAAATGTTCATTTTGAGAAAGACAGGATTTGTAGCGCATGTCAGGCAGGGAAGCAAGTTGGTGTTCATCATCCACACAAGAACATCATGACGACTGACAGGCCACTGGAGCTCCTACACATGGACCTATTCGGCCCGATAGCTTACATAAGCATCAGCGGGAGTAAGTACTGTCTAGTTATTGTGGATGATTATTCTCGCTTCACTTGGGTGTTCTTTTTGCAGGAAAAATCTCATACCCAAGAGACCTTAAAAGGGTTCTTGAGACGGGCTCAAAATGAGTTCGGCTTAAGGATCAAGAAAATTAGAAGCGACAACGGGACGGAGTTCAAGAACTCACAAATCGAAGGCTTCCTTGAGGAGGAGGGCATTAAGCATGAGTTCTCTTCTCCCTACACCCCACAACAAAATGGTGTAGTGGAGAGGAAGAATAGAACTCTATTGGACATGGCAAGAACCATGCTTGATGAGTACAAGACTTCGGATCGGTTTTGGGCCGAGGCAGTCAACACCGCCTGCTACGCCATCAACCGGTTATATCTACACCGAATCCTCAAGAAGACATCATATGAACTCCTAACTGGTAAAAAGCCCAATATTTCATATTTTAGAGTCTTTGGTACCAAATGCTTTATTCTTGTTAAAAGAGGTAGAAAATCTAAATTTGCTCATAAGACAGTAGAAGGCTTTTTACTAGGATATGATTCAAACACAAGGGCATACAGAGTCTTTAACAAGTCCTCAGGACTAGTTGAAGTTTCTTGTGACGTTGTGTTTGATGAGACTAACGGCTCTCAAGTAGAGCAAGTTGATCTTGATGAGATAGGTGATGAAGAGGCTCCGTGCATCACGCTATGGAACATGTCCATTGGGGATGTTTGTCCTAAGGAATTCGAAGAGCCTCCAAATGCACAAGATCAACCATCCTCCTCCACGCAAGCATCTCCACCAACTCAAAATGAGGATGAGGCTCAAGTTGATGAAGGAGAAGATCAAATAGATGAGCCACCTCAAGATGATGGCAATGATCAAGGGGGAGATGCAAATGATAAGTCAAGGAGGATGAAGAACCAAGGCCGCCACACCCAAGAGTCCACCAAGCAATCCAACGAGATCACCCCGTCGACACCATCCTCGGCGACATTCATAAGGGGGTAACCACTAGATCTCGTGTTGCACATTTTTGTGAGCATTACTCTTTTGTTTCCTATATTGAGCCACACAAGGTAGAGGAAGCACTACAAGATTCGGATTGGGTGGTGGCGATGCAAGAGGAGCTCAACAATTTTACAAGGAATGAGGTATGGCATTTAGTTCCACGTCCTAATCAAAATGTTGTAGGAACCAAGTGGGTCTTCCGCAACAAGCAAGATGAGCATGGTGTGGTGACAAGGAACAAAGCCCGACTTGTGGCCAAGGGATATTCACAAGTCGAACGTTTGGATTTCGGTGAAACCTATGCACTCGTAGCCAGGCTTGAGTCAATTCGTATATTACTTGCCTATGCTACTTACCATGGCTTTAAGCTTTACCAAATGGACGTGAAAAGTGCCTTCCTCAATGGACCCTAACTATGTTTATAAACTCTCTAAGGCGCTTTATGGGCTTAAGCAAGCCCCAAGAGCATGGTATGAATGCCTAAGAGATTTCCTTATCACTAATGGCTTCAAAGTCGGAAAGGCCGATCCTACTTTATTTACTAAAACTCTTGACAATGATTTGTTTGTATGCCAAATTTATGTCGATGATATTATTTTTGGGTCTACTAACGAATCTACATGTGAAGAATTTAGTAGGATCATGACACAAAAATTTGAGATGTCTATGATGGGGGAGTTGAAGTACTTCTTGGGATTTCAAGTGAAGCAACTCCAAGAGGGCACCTTCATTAGCCAAACGAAGTATATTCAAGACATTCTAAACAAGTTTGGAATGAAGGATGCCAAGCCCATCAAGACACCCATGGGAACCAATGGGTATCTCGACCTCGACACGGGAGGTAAATCCATCGATCAAAAGGTATACCGGTCGATGATAGGCTCTTTACTCTATCTATGTGCATCTCGACCGGATATTATGCTTTATGTATGCATGTGTGCAAGATTCCAAGCCGACCCTAAGGAAGCTCACCTTACGACCGTAAAACGAATCTTGAGATATTTAGTTCATACTCCTAAGTTTGGGCTTTGGTACCCTCGGGGATCCACATTTGATTTAATTGGTTATTCGGATGCCGATTGGGCGGGGTGTAAAATTAATAGAAAGAGCACATCGGGGACTTGCCAGTTCTTGGGAAGATCCTTGGTGTCTTGGGCTTCAAAGAAGCAAAATTTCGTAGCTCTTTCTACCGTCGAAGCCGAGTATATTGCCGCAGGACATTGTTGCGCGCAATTGCTTTGGATGAGGCAAACCCTTAGGGACTATGGTTACAAATTAACCAAAGTTCCTCTTCTATGTGATAATGAGAGTGCAATCTGCATGGCGGATAATCCCGTTGAGCATAGCCGCACTAAACACATAGCCATTCGGTATCATTTTCTAAGGGATCACCAACAAAAGGGGGATATTGAGATTGCATATATTAACACTAAAGAACAATTAGCCGATATCTTTACCAAGCCACTAGATGAACAAACTTTTAACAAACTTAGGCATGAGCTAAATATTCTTGATTCTAGGAATTTCTTTTGATGTTTTGCACATATAGCTCATTAATATACCTTTGATCATGTCTCTTTTATATGCTATGACTAATGTGTTTTCAAGTGAATTTCAAACCAAGTCATAGGTATATTGAAAGGGAATTGGAGTCTTCGGCGAAGACAAAGGCTTCCACTCCACTCCATTGACTCATCCTTCGCCGTCGCTCCAAACAATTCTCCAACTTTGGTATAATCTTCACTCATATTTTGTTATCCAAAGGGGGAGAAAGTAGTTAAAGGGCTTATATTTCACTCAAAGTGTCTGTTTTTGGCGATTCATGCCAAAGGGGGAGAAAGTATTAGCCCAAAGCAAAAGGACCGCACCACCACCAAATTTTAAAAATGATGTTTTCAAATTGGTATCTTATTTTGTTCAAAAGGGGGAGAAAGTAGTATTTTCAAAAAATTGTGTCTTAAAACCCTCTTGAACACTAAGAGGAGGATCATATATAGGGGGAGTTTTGTTTAGTCAAAGGAAAAGCATTTGATGCAGGGGGAGAAAATTTCAAAACTTAAAAATGCTTCTCAAAATCTTACTCATTTACCTTTGACTATTTTGCAAAAGAACTTTGAAAACAATTTACAAAAGTATTTGCAAAAACAAAACATGTGGTGCAAGCGTGGTCCAAAATATGTAAAATATAAAGAAACAATCCATGCATATCTTATGAGAATTTATATTGGCTCAATTCTAAATAACCTTTGCACTTTCAATTATGCAAACTAGTTCAATTATGCACTTCTATACTTGCTTTGGTTTGTGTTGGCATCAATCACCAAAAAGGGGGAGATTGAAAGGGAATTAGGCTTACACCTATTTTCTAATTGATTTTGGTGGTTGAATTGCCCAACACAAATATTTGGACTAACTAGTTTGCTCTAGTCTATAAGTTCCACAGGTGCCAAAGGTTCACAATAAGCCAATAAAAAGACCAAGAAAAGGGTTCAAACAAGAGAGCAAAAGACAACCCGAAAGGCCCCTGGTCTGGCGCACCGGACTATCCGGTGTGCCACCGGACAGTGTCCGGTGCACCAGGGCACTCGAGGCTGAACTCTTCACCTTCGGGAATTTCCAAGAGCGCTCCGCTATAATTTATCGGACTGTCCGGTGTGCCAGCGGAGCAACGGCTACTTCAGCGCCAACGGTCACCTGCATAGGCATTTAATGCGCGCTAGAGCGCGCAGAAGGCAGGCACGCGCGAGACGGCGCACAAGACAGTCTACAGTACCTGTCCAGTGCACCACCGGACAGCCAGGCGACCCCACCAGTCAGAGCTCCAACGGTCGAACCCTAACGGTCGGGTGACGTGGCTGGCGCACCGGACTGTCCGGTGCGCCATGCGACAACAGCCTCCACCAACAGTCAAGTTTGGTGGTTGGGGCTATAAATACCCCCAACCACCCCACATTCAAGTCATCCAAGTTTTCCACCTTCCAACTACTTACAAGAGTTCTAGCATTCAATTCTAGACACAACCAAATAGATCAAATCCTCTTCCAACTCCACACAAAGCTCTAGTGATTAGAGAGAGAGATTTGTTGTGCTCTTTTGAGCTCTTGATTGCTTCTTTCTCTCATTCTTTCTTGCGATCAACTCAATTGTAACCGAGGCAAGAGACACCAATTGTGTGGTGGTCCTTGCGGGGAAGTTTGGTTCCCGTTTGATTGAGAAGAGAAGCTCACTCGGTCCGAGGGACCGTTTGAGAGAGGGAAAGGGTTGAAAGAGACCCGGTCTTTGTGACCACCTCAACGGGGAGTAGGTTTGCGAGAACCGAACCTCGGTAAAACAAATCCTTGTGTCTCACTTCTTATTTGCTTACGATTTGTTTTTGCGCTCTCTCTCGGACTCGTTCTTATTTCTAACGCTAACCCGGCTTGTAGTTGTGCTTAAGTTGTTAAATAACAGATTCGCCCTATTCACCCCCTCTAGGCGACTTTCACACGCCCAATTGCATCCAATTGAGAAACTTTGTCTGGCCATGAAGGGGCTTCTGTGCTGTGTCAAACATGTCGTAGAACGCCCTTGCGGTCGGCTCTGGCTCGTCCTCCGTACATCCTCCGTCGAACTGTGCCTTGTGATAGTCATTCAACATATCCGCTACCTCAGCATCAGCATCATAATCCTTGACGCGTTGTCTCACCACCTCCTCTCTCGTACGATGCGCTTGTACATATGATATTATGACATGTGGACAAGTTTCATGATTTTCTGACTTTGTTTTTGTTTTATATAATTTTTAAACAACTTGATGGCAAGTTCACGATCATGTTTAGTGAGCATGGTGCTCGAAAATTATGGTCTGCTCCTGAAATCGGTCCTAACTTGTATTACCTAACATGGATATCATTTTTGCATTCACGGTTTTCCATTTTTTTGAGTGACTTGCAGTTCAAATCTGAATATTCCAAAGAAATTCAATTAAACGTACTAAATCTAATAGTTATAGCAAACACTTTTATGATTGTGCCAAAATGAAACATGTAAGTCTATATAGTGTAGGAACATCCTAGTAAAAGTTTGGTTGGGAAAATAAAAAATATATACTTTGCCGAGTGTCCAAGGATGGCACTCGGCAAAACATACTTTGACGAGTGCTAGACGCAGGACACTAGGCAAAGTAGCTTCTTTGCCGAGTGCCAAAGCTCGGCGCTCGGCAAAGATAATGGTCGTCAGCTATAGACGGCTACTGACGACCCTTTGCCGAGCGCTGCCGTTCGCCGAGTGTTCGGCACTCGGTAAAGTTGTCTTTGCTGAGTGTCTACTTGTGTCGAGTGTCCTACTCTCGGTAAACGTGGTCGTTACTGCGAGCAGGACTTTGCCGAGTGCCTGATAGAAAGCACTCGGCAAAGAGCCGGATTCCGATAGTGCTTCATAGGACGCGAAGTAAAGTCAGCAATAAAAGAAGGTAGATCAGTTCACTTCATAGTACATGAATCCTCTCATGAAGATTGTATGCCTAGAAGAAGCTTAGAATATGTATTTAGGATAGAATGACCGGATTAACTTATGTTAATGGATAATTATAAGCAAATAGTTCAAATATACTTTAGACTTTGTATAGGGAATAACAAACTAGACACTATATAAATGCCTCGTGATATATATTGGTAAATGGTTTTTTGAGTTTATTGTGCCATTTTTGGTGTTTGAGTGAGTAATTTAACCCAACATCTAGCACCCATATTTTGTGTGTGCTCGAGAAACTCCACAACCCCAAGGTTATAATGGCTAGACTAGCAAAGAAAACAACACCGAGCGGAAGAGAGAATGACTTAGGCTTTAACCAAATAGCTTCAAACCAAAACGAAGTCGAAGAATAAAGGTACTAGAGAAATCTTAAAGACAAGATAAAATGAGTTGAAGCTACCTTACAATGACTTAATGAAGAGACCACAATGTCAACTAGTATGTCGATGACCCAAGCTCAATAATAAAAGAAGTTGTAGCTCAACAACAAAATTCTCCAATAAAAGGAGTTGAAGCTACCTTACAATGATTTACGGCATGTTTAGTTAAGCTATAGCTATAGAGAGAAACTGCTCACTACCGGAATCGCGTTCTTTGCCGAGTGTCTAAGACACTCGGCAAAGGCTATTTTACACTCGGCAAAGCCTTTGCCGAGTGTAACACTCGGCAAAGAACACTCGGCAAAGATTTCATCGGCAAAGGGTTCTTTGCCGAGTGCTTTTTTTCGGACACTCGGCAAAGACTTTGCCGAGTGTCAAAAAGCACTCGGCAAAGAAAAACACTCGGCAAATTAAGAATCGAAAAAATTAAAAAAAAACAGCAAAACATTTTTAAAATTCTAGGAACAACTCTACAACCCTACCCTATTACCTTACCCGTTGCCCTATCATTTTTTACTATTATTTTGAATCAAACTTATATGTTTTGTAAATGGTGAGATTCGAACTCGCAACCTCTCTCTCGCGCATACCCTCCTATACCACTACACTACTACACCAATTATGTTTATATTACGTTTCCATTCCCCATATACTATAACAAATCGAGAGTAATTTGATTATTTAAGGCACTAAATAAGTTTATTTGAAAATATGACCAACTATAAAGTTGCATAACTTTTTGAGATCTAAAAGTTTTATTTTAATAGTTTCTACATCCGAGACCGTTTATAAAATTTGAATTTTAAATTTAAAAACTTCACACGAAATTTTCAATGATAAGATGATTCCAAATCAAAAAATTGTCAACTACAAAGTTTCATTATATTTCAAGACCTACAACTTTTATTTTGGTGGTTTTTCCATTCGAGACAGTTTGAAAAATTCAAATTTCAAAATTCAAACATAGTTTTGCATAACAAGATGATTTCAAACTAAAACATTGTCAACTACAAAGTTTCATAACTCTTCAATACCTACAACTTTCATGTTGGTGGTTTTTCCTTTCGAAGTCGTTTTCAAAATTCAAATTTTAAATTTTTTAAATTCAGACGTAGTTTTCGTTGACAATATGACTTCAAATGAAAAAGTTGTCAACTATAAACTTCTATAACTTCTCAAGATCTACAAAGTTTATTTTGGTTGTTTGGTAATTTGTTTATCTCAGATGATGGTTCTAACAATATGCACAAATTCTATATGTCTCTCTCGTAGTTTCATAAACTATACGAGAGAGATATGGGTTTTATGAACAAATTTATTTTTATTTTGTCATATGAAGAAATGTTCAATATATAAATTGTACATCATGATGAGTTATACAAATTTGTAGTTGAAAACTTTTTCATTTGAATTAATTTACTACTTTAAAATGTGATTCTTAAATTGACTTTGCCTAGTGTTGGAGAAAAAACACTCGGCAAAGAGCTCTTTGCCGAGTGTTGTATTTGTGACACTCGGCAAAGAGCCCTTTGCCGAGTGTCAAAAAAAGACACTCGGCAAAGAAACTCTTTGTCGAGTGTCAAAAATAAAACACTCGGCAAAGAGCTTCTTCGCCGAGTGTTTTCTTTTACCGAGGGTTTTTTGTGTGGCACTCGGCAAAGAGCTCTTTGCCGAGTGCCCGAAATAAAACACTCGGCAAAGAATATGGCACTCGGCAAAGAGCCAAATTCCGGTAGTGGCTACAAGCTGCAAGCTATCAAAATAATGCTACGAGATATGCCAGTTATGAGATATCATGCTAATATAGAAATAAATATGAAATGCTCTCTCCGTCCCAAAATAAAATATGTTTTACCTTTTTAGTTGATTCAAACAATAGTTAATATATTTATTTTATATATGTGTTTAGATTTATTATCATCTATTTGAACAGACATAAAATTCAAGAGTAAAACAACTAATATTTTAGGACAGAGGTAGATCTTTATTCCACCTATTTCCCCCATTTTAAAAAGCGGAGTAAAAAATCTAAGGTGCTTTCAAAAATGTTCTAAAAAATAGAACCGGTCTCTTCTCTTAGACTTTTTGCTTCTGAAAAAGAAATCAGCTCTGAAAAGCCAACCAAACAAGGCCAAACACTCGAGTACTTTTTTTTAAGCCAAACCGTTGTATTACTTGTCTCTTACGATATCGCAAGATTATGTGAACATGGCAAATAGCTAAGCTCATTAACTTTGCTCCTAGAGATTTAATTTTCCCATGGCCTTAAGCTCATCCACATCCGTTCCTGGTGTATACATGGTGCATATCCATTTCTGATGTATTGGGGGCGTTTCTGTCTACTTTTGCAGTGTCAAATTTCCACGTGCAATGTGAGCGTGAATTGTGCTCTGCCCGTAATCCTTAAAGCTGGGGTGGTGATAAAAAGAAGGTTCTTGGATGAGGAATGGTTGGTGGACGTTCAGTTACATTCAGCTTCTGTCCAATCTCTGAAGTTTTTCGCACGTGTCGTACGTTTTGTGTCAATGGTCACGTAGGCTCTCTTGTCCTAAAGGCAGCCGAGGTTACAGTGTCACGCTTAGCTAGTTTAAAAGAAGAGAAGATAAACTTAGAAAGAGAAAATCTTCTATAAATAATTAAATATCTTATTTAAATAATACTTGCCTCTGTTTTTATTTATTTGACGCTGCACGGTTTAACTTTATACTAACGGGCGACATATAAAAACAAACGAAGGGATTACTTCTTAGGGATTTTTACCTGATAAAAGGTAAGGATCTAATGCCCCGTTTGAATCCCTGGAATTAAATTCCATTTTAATAATAGTAATTTAGATACATATCAATTAAACTAATTCGGTTATATATAAAATATATTTGTATATTATTATTAACAAGATATCGGAAATATTTATATGTTATATTTTTACTATAAAGGAGTGAGCCGAAAAACGTCCTATAGTTTATAGAGTAAAAATAAATTCTAATGATATATAAAATTAATTCTCATCCTACACTCCATAAATTTGAGATAAGTCTATATCTAAACTTTGAAAAGTAGTGAAATGTCAAATTTCAAAGTAAATAAGATACTTTATTAAGTAAATTTTAATTCCTCTAAAATAAATGGATCTAAATGTCTCGTAAGCGTATTTGAGTTTTCAAACTAGTTACTTTATTAAGTAAATTTTAATTCCCCTAAAATAAATGGATCTAAACGTCTCGTAAGCGTATTTGAGTTTTCAAACTAGTTCTCGCACTCACGGCTGCGCATTGCGCATAAGGTGGTGACCGAGGCCCCTTCTTCCGATTTTTTTGCAATTTGACATTTTTTCGAAATAATTTCACGTTTAGATCCCTAAATGATTTAATGTTATTTTTGGATCTTTACTCGACGCCATGACTCATAGCACTGAGGTAACACGTCTCGGCGCCATGGCCTATAGTGCCGAGGTATCTTTTAGCTCGGCGTCACAGATCGTGGCGCCGAGCTAGGCCACGTCAGCTGCCAGCGTGCACCTCGGCGGCAGCTCATCAGGCATGCCGAGTAAAGAGTCCAAAAATGACATTAAATTATTATGGGGTTCAAATGTAAAATTGTTTCAGAGAAATAACTAAATTGCAAAAAATTCGGCCCCTTCTATATAAAGGCCTTCATTTCCGTTCGAAAAGCCGCGTGCAAGCACCGCAGAAACAAACAAAAAAACACCCGGGAAATCCAAGCAGCTGTTGCAACCGGTTCCTTCGAGGAGAACGTGAGAAAGAAGCATGAGGCCCCAGGTGCTGCTCGTCGCACTGGCCGTCTTCGCCGTCCTCGTAGCTCTGCCACTGGGCAAAGGTGAGGCTTGGACCTTTCGTTTAATTTCTCCATCGCCAGAACCACTTGAAACGACGGGGGTCGGTCGGTTCGGCGGCCTGGTCTTTGGTTACCGCAGCGCACGAGGAGGAGGAGGAGGAAGGGCTTGAACTCGAAGCCAGCAGGAGGCGGTGGCCGTGCTGCGACCAGTGCGGCATTTGCACCAGGTCGCAGCCGCCGATATGCGAGTGCAGGGACACGTCGACGACCGGCTGCCACCCGGCTTGCAAGGCGTGCGCCCTGTCCATCTCCGACGGCCTCTTCGTGTGCAAGGACAAGATCGTCAACTTCTGCAAGCGCCGCTGCACCCGTCGTACTGATGATGATGATGCGTGACTTATAATCTAAGTGGGCAAATAACCTTGCCAATAAATAATTTCCGTTCGGAGCTCCATTTGCATCTTTCTCAAGATGCAGACGACAGGGTTTAAATAATCAAGGCGATGCTTGCTTGCTCGTCGCCTTTTTACTCGTACAGTTTCTGAAATAAAGAGCATGGGTATGTTATGCTCGGAGATATATGTAGTCATGAGACGTAAAAGAATGCAATATACGCTTTGGTTATGTGCATCTTTAGATGCCATAGACCGAGGCATGATTATTTCGCGGTGATAGCTAATAACGCATGGCTACTTTAGCGTCTGGGAAGCTTCCAGAAGAAAGGCAAGGTAGAAGAAGACTTGAAAGAGGGGGAAACTGAGTGGCGTATGGTTTCTGTTATTTTCTTCGATGCCGTTCCAGCGTTCTCGTCGTGCCCAAGTACTGTAGGACATCCGACACCACGCCCGCACGGTGTGTCGTTCACACGGCCCAAACACACATAGCCCACTTGTACTTACACGGCCCATTGCAGCCCACTATATTTGATACTTGGACGTCGTTCCCGCGCTTGTGCCATCTTCGCGTTCGGTTCTTCAGTTGTCGACTTCTTCAACGCATCCGATTGAGCCTCCATTGATGCCTTCTCCTTGGAGCTGCTGACATTGCCCTGACCTTAAAAGCCAGCTTGCCCCCAAACTGGTGCGCCAGGGAATTTAGCGCGCAGAGCTTCAGTATCTTCCTAAGTTGCCAGTTCTTCATCCATATCGGACCACAAGACCTTCACTTGGTTGATGAGTTCACCGCCACGCATGATTATCCATCGCTGCAAGAACTGGAGAGGTACCTGTATGGCATGAACACTATGTGGCAGGTTAGGAACCAAAGTTTGGTCGCGACCCAAGGCGATTTCAGTTGGGAAACACGAAACACTAGGTGGATCGAACTGGAAGTGGGCAATTGCAGGCGATAAGCCACTGCACCCACGCGCTCAAGTATCTTGTATGGCCCAAAGAATTTGAAGGAGAGCTTATGGCTGGAACGAGGAGCAACCGATGACTGAATATACGGCTGAAGTTTGAGGTATACTGACTCTCCAACAGCAAAGGAACGTTATGAACGCCGCTTGTTACCTTGCCGCTTCATTCTGTCATGAGCTCTTGTCAAATGTAGCTTGATCACCTTTGTCATGAGCTCACACGTTCATGCAACCAGACCGCTAGAACAGGAACCCGAATAACAGCATCATCAGTTATGCCAAAGTATTTTGGTTCATACCCATATAGCACGGCAAAATGAGTATGGCCCAAAGCTGACTTGTAGCTGGTGTTGTACCAGTACTCGGCGACTGACAACCATTGCGACCATTTGGTTGGACATGTGTGCACAAAGCATTTTAGAAATGTCTCGAGGCACTGGTTCAGACGTTCGGTCTGCCCATCCGACTGGGATGATAGGAAGAAGATATGTTTAGAGTGGTGCCCGTAAGCTGAAACATTGAGTGCCAAAAATGACTAGTGAATGTTAGAGTACTCGTTTAGTGTTTAGGGTTTCTCACGTGATATAGGTAGTGTTTGGTTACTAGGGACTAATTTTTAGTCCCTCCATTTTATTCCACTTTAGTCTATAAATTGCAAAATATGGAAACTATAACTCTATTTTAGTTTTCATATTTGACAATTTAGTGACTAAAGTGGAATAAATTAGAGGGACTAAAAATTAGTCTCTAAAACCAAACACCCCCATAGATCTAGATTAGTTTTCAACTTCTCCCCTCCCTCCCCACTCCAGCTGCTGCAGTAGCAGCAGCCGCCGGCCACCCCCACCGTCGGTCGCCCCTCCCCCAACCGTCGACATCGCCTACCGCGGCGTCTCCCTCCCCAGTCCCCAACACCCTTGCTCCCGCCCGCCTCTACCTCCCCTGTCCCCCGCAACCGCCAGCAGGCCACCGCCAACCGGATCACCGTCGGAGCCCACCAGATCTTCCCATGGTGGCCCCTCCTCCTTCCCCCTCAAGCGCGTCCGCCGACGTGGCCATGGCCGCGGGCGCCGCCTCCCTGTCCAGTCCAGGCACGGCTGCCGCAGCCCGCACGCGCCGCCCTCACTGCCTCCCTCGTTGTTGTCGGCCTGCCCCATGAGCATCGGCCCTGACTTCGGCCCCTGCAGCGAGCCCCCTTTCGGAGGGGACCCCTACATCGCCAGCCTCCGGTCCCTCCCCGACGCGACCATCGCTGCCTATCCACGCCGCGGTTCCCCTCCGGGCTTCCCCGCCCTTGCAGCCCATACATGGTCCGACGTCGTCGCTTCCCTGCCGGCTTCCTCGGCGCTGGTTACGGCCATCGCCACCATCCAGGCGGCTGTTTCTGCTTCTCGCGACCACAAGCGCGTCGCGACACTCGTCCTGGAGTCAGAGCATGCCATGAGCGCCGCTGCTCTGACCGCCCGGATGGCCACCACGCAGCACCTCATCCTCGGGCATCCTCCAGTCGTTCATGAGGCTCATCCGCCCACTGCTAAGGGCCCCCTCACCTCTGAACTCGACGCTGACCACGTCGCTACTCTTCACGCTCAGGCCACCAGGTTGCACAATATCCGATCCCTCATGTCCATCATATTGGACCCAACATCCTCCCACAACCCTTGTTGGTGGAGTCAGATCCTCCTCACTCTTTAGCGATATGCACTTGCCGATCACATCCTCAACGACCTCGTCGCCCTGCCGTATCCTTCCTTTGTTGCTGAGCAAAGGGACTGCTTCCACTACCATTCATTTGGTACCAAACACCCTTGCTCAAACTCAAGTTCTTAAAATCCATATCCATGTTGAGAAAGGCCTCTCAATTTCTTCGTTTTTGGTGCTCAATGCCAAAGGGGAAAATTACTAGGCCAAAGCAAAAGAACCGCACCGCCAAAGCAAAAGGACTGTACCACCACCTTGTTTTTTAAAACTTTTTAGTCTTCCAAATTGGTACTGTTTCATTTAAGAAAACCCTCTTGACAGCTAAGAGGAGAAAAATGTTTTCAAACTAAAAGGTGAGAATTTGTTCATGGAGAGCATTTATTTGGCCAAAACAAAAGCAAGGGGAAGAATTCTTCAAAACTTAGAAATGCTTGTGAAAATTCCATTTCTATACTTTCGGCCAAAAGAAAATGAGTTTGAAAAGATTTTATCAAAAGTTTGCAAAATCGAATGCAACTGGTGCAAATGTGTTCCAAAATGTTAATCATGTCAAAAACACTCATATTCACTTAGAACTGCTTTGTACTTAGTATCTTATGAATACTTGAGCAAATTGCAAACTAGTTACAATTTTCATAATATGATATTTGCTTTGTTTATGTGTTGACATCAACCAAAAAGGGAGAGATTGAAAGGTAAATGACTTTAAACCATTTTCTATATTGATTTTGGAGCTTGATGACCATCACAACCATGCCCCCACCGGCGGCATCGACGAACCACCCGTCTTCCGGTGTGCGGACATCCTCATCAGCTTCTGCGAGCGCAGATGCACGCCGCCTGAGGCTATCTAAAGGCCGGCAAATGTCGATGCTTGCTCATCGTTTCGTAACGTTTCCGGAACAAAGAGCTCTCAAAGCTAGCTTTATGATCGGCTATGTGCTGAATCCTGAATTAATGGAAGCTTTGGCTAGGCCAGGATATGACTTCTCGGTTATTTAAGAACTACACTTAATGCTACATACAAAGTCATCGATGAAACGAGCATACGACAACAACAGATGAAAATTGTTCGTTCTATGCTTTACTCAAGGGCCCCTTCATTGGATCTGCTGCAATGCAACAATATGCTGACGTCACTCAGCCCTGCCGAAAATGCAACCCACACCACATGCCTGTTGCCAGTAGTGCTTAAGATAAACATGTGCCTTTTCCCCCCTTGGAAGACAAAAGCATATATCCCTACTTTTTTGGCGTAAATTTCAACTCTGGTTACAGATTGATTTCGTACCGAAAATGATCTTCATTTTAGATCTCACCATCCCAGAGTTCGTCGATTGTTTTGTAAATACTCTGGGGGTGCACAAACGCGTCATTTCTGATTTGCTTAACCTGTTCCCCCACCAAAAGGAGTACTAGTTCATATGGATAGAGTGCTAGAGACATTATTGCAAAGATATATGACTTCCTGCATAATAATAACTTAATTAAAAATGGGGAGGATATGTACCTGTTCAATTTCAGAAAACTTGGCGCACAGCTCATCAGGAATGGACCAACCAAACAGGTCAATGTTCTCCTTCAACCTCGACTCATTGGCGCTTTTGGGAAGCACGCTCTGGCCCTGCTGGATACCCCATCGCAGAGCAACCTGTGCCGGAGTTTTCCCCAAGCTCTCGGCTACGGATGCGACCACCGGGTCACTGGCGACGGCTTTCATCCTGCCTAGCGGCGCGTACGCCTGCAGAAAAAAGAACATGAGAAGGAGAAAAAAAAATGCCCAGAATCATGGTACATGCCATGGCAGGCAGGCTCAAAACCATGGGAGACTCACAGAGAAATGAACCCCGCTGGAGCAGCAGAACGCTCTGAGCCTCGCCTGCTGCCAGCCGGGGTGACACTCCACCTGATCAACGGCTGGAGTGACACGGGCTACGGCAAGCAGATCGGCCAGCTTCCTGGTCGAGAAATTGCTGACGCCTACCGCGCGAGCCTTGCCTGAGCCGTACAGCCTCTCCATTGCCTGCCAGGTCTTGGGCATGTCGAGGTGGACGAAGTTCTCTGGACTGAGCTCGCTGCCTCTCTTTATCTGGAAGGGCCAGTGTATCTACGAAGGTCCCGGAGGTTTATTAGTAGTAGCAAAGAAAGGGGGTCTGTTGGCTCTTGGCCTCTTGCAGTGTACGTATTCAGGTTACCAGGTACAGGTCAAGATAATCTAGCTGCAGATCATTCAGGGTGATGTCGATCGCCAACGGCACGTCTTCAGGTGCGAGATCGCTGCACCTGTGTAGCTTGACGCTCAGGTTGTTACGAGACTGATGGACACGAGAGCAGTAACACAGTATCCATGGTAGTACCATATCTTTGAGGTGATGAAAAGGTCTTCTCGCTTGACGACGCCGTCATCAAAGAGCTTGTTCAGAGCAACGCCGATCTGGGAACACGTTAGTGGTCGCAACTATAACCGAACTGCCATCGCAAATGTGAATCGAAGATACTTAATTGCAGGGTGGAACGTGGATTGCGGCGGCTAGCTACCTCCTTCTCGTTCTTGTATAGCGGCGCGCAGTCGATGTGCCGGTACCCGGCCTGCCATGGCAGTTTACAAGCAAGCAAGCAAGAAGGCAGGATGAATAAGGCCCGGGCTCAAGCAAGGGCACAGGTCAAAACAAACGGAACAGCACACGCGCGGATGTAAAGCTCGGAGCAGAAAGTGCTCGATGGTGAGGCTAGGACCTTGACGGCGGCGGTGATCGCGTCGGCGACGACGCCGGGTCCGGCCTTGTAGGTGCCGAGCCCTACCGAGGGGATGCGAGCCCCGGTGTTGAGCGTGAAATAGGTGGCCATCCTCGTCTTCTTCCTCCACTTCTCTCCGCCCGCCGCTCTCCTCTCCGTCGCTGTCTATCCGAGACCGAGAGGGCTGGATACAGTTTGGGCAACGGACGGCAACTGGCACGGCTATACGTGTCCCGGTCAGATGGAGTCAGTCTGTCGAGCACGCGTGCCAAGAGAAAAAACGAGCTAATAACGACGCCGAAACCGCGGCCCCATTTCAATCGCTGGTAGCCTGCATATACGACTCTACGCGGCTGCGTTTTGTCCTTGTCGGTTGTGCTTGTGCATTGCCCGGAATCTAGTGTTCTGCATCTGCATGGTAGTAGAAACGATCGAGACCGTTTGCCCGGCGAAAATTAGAGATCCGGGACTTTGCACGCAGGTCGCAGGCCGGTGAATTTGGTGGGGTCACGGACGGAACGCAGACCCTCGTGCCGAAAATTTCAAGGATGCAAAACGCTTCGGATCAGCCTAGCTTGCCCATGCGCCGAACGGGACAGGACAACGCAGCAGCAATGGGGACCCCCGCAGCCCCGCTTGTCTGGGAAGGATCACAATTCACAACACGGTACCACACCAGCACTGGCATAGTGGCAGGAAGGATCACAATTCACAACACGGTACCACACCAGCACTGGCATAGTGGCATGCCATTCACACAATTGTTATCTATTTCAGGCGACGCAAGTTAGCACTTAGCACGTTCAGCAGCTTACTCTGTGGATAATGTAAAACAGTGTTTTGTGTGACTATAGTGGTGTTTGGTTTCTAGAGACTAATCTTTAGTCCTTCATTTTATTTCATTTTAGTTCTTATATTGTCAAATACGGAAACTAAGGGGGTGTTTGGTTTCTATAGACTAATTTTTAGTCCCTACATTTTATTCCACTTTAGTTCCAAAATTGCAAAATATAGAAACTAAAACTCTATTTAAGTTTCTATATTTGTCAATTTGTACACTAAAATAGAATAAAATGAAGGGACTAAACATTAGTCCACAGAAACCAAACACCCTCTAAAATAGAGTCTTAGTTTCCGTATTTAGCATTTTAAGTACTAAAATAGAATAAAATGTAGGGACTAAACATTAGTCCTAGAAACCAAACGCCCCCTATATGAGTGAACTACTCAACAGGGTCTCATCATAGAGAATACATGGAGCATAAAAAAATAGTGAGGAGATAAAACGATGAAATTCCAATAGTAATGATGCCTGGCGAATTAACTTATTTGGTCACAGTTTTACCAGAAAAATCAACTGACACTAGGACAGACTGCAGCAGCACATCCCGTAGCACAAAGTAAAATCACCGACAAATTTCTCAATAGTTCGTGATACAGGATGGCACCAGAGCTTCCGAGCACTGAACCTTCATTTCAAAAGAGCAACTTTGGAGGTGAAATGATCTGACGAGCCCTAATGGAACGCTGCTTGCTCCCTGCTCAGGAGTCAGGAGGGACAACGGCGTCCTTCTTAAAGTTCACCATCCCAGAGCTCCTCATGGGTCTTGTAAACGCTCTCTGGATTAACAATGAAGTTGCCTCTAAGTAGCCTAGCCTGAAGATCACGAAATAAAATTGTCAGACACATTCACCCACGCTGTGTAAGGGTCTTGAAGGAAACAAGATGGATGCAAATTAATACTCCCTCGAGTTTTAGTTCAATATTATTGATTAATGAACTCGATTGCATGAAAAAAGGCTCAGAAATTTTCTGGTATTCTTCTAGAAAAAAACAATTGATGACAGGTTGTGATGACGTTTTCGTGAGGGACATCAAGTGGTTCACATAATCACATTGATCAATATAGACAAGCAACAAGCGAAAATGACTGATGCTGCGGGCTGGCTTCTATTCAACTCAGCGTGAATAATAAAACATCAAACAACATCCTATCCAGACTGGTCATGTGTCAGCACTTAATACCACGAAGTTGAACATCTACAAGTATCTTCATGCCAGGTAAGCATCACAATATTCAAAAAATCCTAAGTTATAAAGATGTGTTTATAAATCTTACAGCGAGTATTCTTGAACTCGCACATCTTTTCTTTTCTTTTTCTTTTTTTAGAATCTCAGAGGGAAAGGTTCAGTAATCAAGGCATGAAGCATAAGTAAATCTTGTGGCAGCATTTCAAGAAAGAATTGGCGAGCCATAAACAAGGGGGCCGGGCAGCGGCGGAGCCACGGTCCAGCCAGCCTAGGCATGTGCCCGGGGGCTCCGCTGTTGGCAAGGCACTGCTTGCCCTGCGTGATGGTACATCCCGCTGCTAAAGTGTTTGCTGACGGCAACGAGATGTTTGAACTCTTATCTGACGGTGCTTGGTTAGCTGTAGTGTGACGAGTACAAGACAGAGAAAACGAAGATGGTGGAGAGCACCAAGAGCAGCACAGCGAGGACTTGACGCTCCTCTAGACCACGGCGTGCCCCTCGCTTCTGTTGCTGTGCAGCAGTATCGGGATCGAGCTGGATGCGTTGCGAAAGGAGAGATAGAAAGTGGCATCATGCTGATTTGCATGTGGTGCCCAGGCTTCTATTATAGTCTGGTTTCGCCACTGGGGCCGGGGGTTACAGATAATAGGTGTGATGCAATACTAGTTCTCATGGAGTTTGTACATAGAGCACCATAGATCAAGGATGAGCGTGGTTATGAAAAAGAATAAGGGGCAATCCGGTCATGGGGTTGATAATCTTATCTTATTATTCTAAAAACATCATAGGCTGCCAGAGAACTGTGACCACAGCACCAGGCCAAATTTTCAACTACTGCGTGTGGGTGTCTAAGGGCAGGGGACAGCGCAGCTCGCTGAAACATAACTCGACTTAAATGTGTAATGATATGTTTATAACAAAAATTGCAGCTGTGTTTATTTCTTTGAAAAATAAGTAGACACCTTTACTAGATTCCTGTCACAGCACCAGTGGTGCTCCAAGCTCCAAGGAAGCTAAAAAAAAGTGCAAATGCTACTCAATCCTAGCAATTTAGAATGCTTTAAGTGATTTGTTTATCACAATAAATCATATGAATTTCTGAAGAGCACATAACACGGTAAAGTTTTGAAATGTATTTTATCCTATAAAGTTCAATTATTAATCAACAAATATCAAGCAACTTTATCCTCATTAAAGTATTGTGAAGGGTACTCAGGACACAGATACCTGCTTAATCTCAGAGAACTTTGCAAGCAAGTCATCTGGAATTGACCAATCATAAACATCAAGGTTTTGCTTTATCCTTTCTTCATTCGTGCTCTTTGGAAGAACACTGTGACCCATCTGAATGTTCCAGCGCAGAGCCACTTGTGCAGAAGTTTTCCCGAGTTTCTCAGCTATTGAGATGATTATTGGTTCTTTAAGGACATTACCATTCATCCAAGTTGTACCAGGTGAACCTAGTGGTGAGTAAGCCTGTAACATACATACATATTAAAAAACAATAGAAAAATGTTGTTCATAAAAAGCAATCTAACATGTTTAGTTATAAAGAAATGTGTGGTAATCAGACTTACAGTTAGATGAACACCAGTTGACTGACAAAAGCTATGGAGCTTAGTTTGCTGCCAACCAGGATGACATTCCACCTGATCAACAGCTGGAGGTACACGAGCTACAGCAAGCAAGTCACCCAATTTCTTTGAGGAGAAGTTACTCACACCAATAGCGCGAGCTTTGCCAGCATCATATAACTTTTCCATTGCCCCCCAAGTAGCAGGGAAGTCAGGTGTAACAAAATTTTCAGGGCTGGTATTTGTTCCCTTCTTGACTCTAAATGGCCAATGGATCTACAAAATACACAGATGATCAGAGATTTTAATTGAATCGTTCATATAAAAACCTAAACAGTTTTAACTTGCAATCATAATAATTAAACGCTAAACCGAAGGTACCAGAGAAAAAATGTTGCACAACAATAAAAGACAAACTTCATAATATTCTCTGCAATGTATTCAAGATGCCAAAAACAAACAACAGAAGTGACCTTGAAACAATAAACAATTTCATGCCAGAAATCAACAACACCATGTCAATCCATACCAAATATTCCCTACATCCACGTGAGTTTGTCTTTTCGGATTTGTCCTAAATCAATCATTATCAACTTTGACCGGTTATACCAAATGTTTCATAAGATATTACAACATAAAAGTAAAATTACTAGATTCATCATGACATTAAACTATCATAATATATAATTCTTTTAATTTAAAATAATTTAATATTATAGGTATTGTTTGTCAAAGTTTAAATAGTTTGACATAGAACAACCCTAAAAAGACAAACTCATGTGGATGGAGGAACTCCATCATGGATGTAATATGGTTTTTTTGAAAGAGATATGGTAATATGGCTAATTAAGCACACAGAATTCAGAGAGTAGGAGCACATATATTCAATAAATGGCATAGAAAACCATATTTCCAGTTTCCATGTTAGAAATCATACATAGAAATAGCAAGCAATAGACTGTCAGTGACATATAATTTTGCCAGCAACTATAATTAGCATTTGAGTATAAATTAGTTCAGCTTGCCAAAGAGACTTTTCTTAATGAAAAATGAAAGAAAATATATAGAAGTAGCAATATCAATGCACGCAAAGGAAAATGTTAATGATATAGAGACCACAACAGAGGAATTCAGGTATTGAAATATAAGTGTAAGTTAGAGATGCGTACAAGATAAAGATCCAGGTACTCAAGCTGCAAATCATTCAGGCTGTCATTTAGTGCCTCAGGCACATCTTCAGGAGCATGATGATCATTCCTGAAAACATAAGCCATCCACAAATCAGATAGACGTTAATGGTTGAAAGCTTCAATTACTCAACTTGAGATGCATGAGACACAAATATTGGAATATAACCAGAGATTTGATCATACCATAGCTTAGAGGTGATAAACAGATCTTCTCGCTTCACTACACCCTCTTCAAATAGCTTCTTCAGCGCCAAACCAATCTGGACAGTCCAAAAATGATATGAGGCTTTCACTGCTCCAATTGTTATGCAATATGAGTCGAGACAATATTGCAGGCAACACTTTCCTAAGAGGGGTAAATGCTGCTTGTGAGCTACGAATCGCATAAGCCCATAAAGCATGTCAGTTTGGTCACTGAGCTTCAAAACAGGCCTAAATCAGGCCTTTATTTACACCCTAAGTCAGGTTCGCTATAAGGGGGTGTTTGGTTTCTATGGACTAATTTTTAGTATCTCTATTTTAGTCCTTTTTAGTCACTAAATTGTCAAACATAGTACTAAAAGAGGAATTTCTCTATTTTAGTCCTGCATTTAGCAATTTAGAGACTAAAAGAGACTAAAATGAAGGAACTAAAAATTAGTCCATAGAAACCAAACATCCCTAAGCCTACTGGACAGCGATATTTTGACCATGTAAATGGTACTCCATCCATTCCAAATTGTAGGTCTTTCTAGCATTTCTAGATACATTTTTTTCTACGCACCTAGCTATACACTATGTCTAGATACATAGTAGACTTACAATTTGCAACGGGGGAGTAGAATAAATGGACATAAGAATTTTGCAGTGGTTCTCACAAGTCACAAAGAGGGATATGGTTTGTAGATTGCAGAACTTGTATCATTGTTTTTGTAGATGCATGTGCAGGGAAATAAATAACAAGCCATACATAACAAAAAAAGAGGGGGGGGGGGGGGTGGGGGGGGGGGGGGGAGAACCATAAGGAACTAAATCTATTGGCCGACGCGCTTTGAACGCATGAGTGAGTGACCACTGACCAACTAAAAGCTGAGTATGTAGCAAAAAAAAGGGAGCTAAAAGCTCAGTATTTATGTAAAAAGAAAGGCCAAAACCGCTTATAATTTGAAATGGAGACGGGGAGTACAAACTAGTTAATAAATTGTTACCTCCTTTTCGTTGCCGTAAACTCTGGCACAATCGATATGTCGGTAACCCGCCTGCAAGATCCGTACGCAATCATGTGAAATTCCTCGGGGAAGAAAGATCTCCCGTATCCCAGGAAACAGGATTCATAAAGGGATAGTATAAAGGAGGGAGGAGAAAAAAGAATGCAATCTGGATAGTCAACGGAGGGAGAAGAAAACAGGACGCGGGCGCGGGTTTGTGCGGACCTTGACGGCGGCGTAGACAGCGTTGCCAACGACGCCGGGGTCAGACTGCCAGGTGCCGAGCCCCACGGAGGGGATCTTGGCGCCGGTGTTGAGCACGAAGTGCCGCGCCATCGCCGCCAACACAGGAAATGGGGGAACGTAGAGGGAGGGCGCTGCACGGGAAGCGGTGGTGGACTGGCGTCTGGTGGTTGCGAGGAGGAAGTGGCGCCTGCCTATATAGGGGCCGGCGGGCCCGGTCGGCGAGGCCGGCT
The DNA here is from genome assembly GCF_902167145.1 of Zea mays. Taxonomy (NCBI): domain Eukaryota; kingdom Viridiplantae; phylum Streptophyta; class Magnoliopsida; order Poales; family Poaceae; genus Zea; species Zea mays. The sequence goes on from NC_050098.1 coordinate 184,708,345, forward strand.
GGGCGCGGCGGGCACCTCGTGGCCTCGCTCGTTCGAGAGGCTTCGTCCCGACTGGCCGACTAGAGGCTGGTGCGGGTGCGCGTCAGCGCGTGCGCCAAGTGGCTTGTCGGGGTTTATGGTTTCATTCACATTTAATAATTTAATAATATCATATCACAAAGAAGACATGACAATAAAAAGGATGGAAGAAATAGTATTTAAAAATAATAAGTTTTATGGAATAAATTTATTTTCGTGTGTGAAATCATATCAACCTGTTTTCAAAATCGTGTAAATCAATCGAAACTTATATTAAAAATGATTTATTTCATCTTCATATAATCTACTAAACTTATATTGGTTATTAAGTTGCATCATTTAATTAGTATGTTGATCTATAAAATAGTAAAGTGAAATTTTACATTGAGAGAAATGGTTCTATTCTTAATTTCATGGCGTTTTTTTTATGATATGGCAATGTTGAAAAGAATGTTATGAAATTTCTATTGATGATAGCATGAAAACACAGCATGCATGTCATGGCCATAGGATCAGATCTTACATCTCAGCATGGCCGTAGGATCGGATCTTAGACGGAGAGCAAGTTTAATAATATAATCTATAGCGGATTTTATGATGTTATCATTTCACATATAGCTAACTAAAACATACTCATATAATAACTCTCTCATAAGACAAATTGTACATTTAATACTTGTTCACCTTTATTTCACACAAAGAGCCTTGGAGTCCTTGTGCAGTCCGCTTTTCAACTGATTACTAGTGAGCCATGAAATCATCTAGGCCCCTGGTTGGTTTTAGTGATTAATGACAACGTAATGTTATATGTGACTAACGTGTATTTTGCAGAGACAAATGGTAAGTTAGGTCGCATTACAGGTAGAAGTACTACAACGGTGAAAACAATCCTGGAGATAAGAACTTGAAGCGACGGCTAAAGCGACGAAACAAAAAGTGAAGGTCTTCGTATTCCGAGTGTCAAGGAGTTGCGGACACTCGTGATATAGTTAGGTCTTTTATTTTGTTTTAGTCGTACTATAAAGAGGGGTTGTCGATGAGTAGTTTGACCAAGAGAGTTCTAGTGTAGTTGTAACGCCCCGAATTTTGCAGTTGAATTTTTTCTTTTCTTTACTCGCCAAAATTCGGGCGTTACCTTTTCTTTTTCTTTTTCCCCTCGCTAAACCTTGACCTTTTCCAAAGTTTTAGCGGGATTCGGTTTGGAATTCCCGTGTAATGAAAAACCCTAAATACTTTATGTTGTTTGATGCACCATGCCGAACCTTGCATTTCTTTTGATTGCTTTGAAAGTGCAAATGCATTCATGTAGAAAGATCGGATTTCGAAAATGAGGAGAAGATCTTTTCTTTCTTTTTCTCTCTCTTTCTCTCTCCTCTTTTTCTCTCTCTCCCGCGCCGTGGGCCGACCCCGGCCGGCCCAGCCGCCCCTGGCGCCCCCTCTTGGGCCTTGGCAAGCCCAGCCGCCCCCCCCCCCCCACCTCCTCTTTTTCCCCAATTCTCTCTCCCTCCCTCTCATTTTCTCTCATTTTCTCTCCCCCACCCTAAGCCGCCGCCGCCCCTACCCCTGCCCTAAGCCGCCGCCGCCCTCGCCGTCGGCCGCCCATCGCCGGTGAGCCCCCCCTCCTCCCTCTCTCCCTCCTCCCTCCCTCTCCCCTCTCCCCTCCTCCCTCCCCTTGGCAGCCCAGCCGCCCGGCCCCCTGGCCGCGCGCCCTGGCCGGCCGCTGCCGCGCCCTGGCCGGCCGCTGCCGCGCCCTGGCCGGCCCCTGGCCGCCCCTGGCCGCGCCCTGGCCGCGCCCCCGGCCGCCCCTGGCCGCGCCCTGGCCGCGCCCAGCCGGCCGCTGCCGCGCCCTGGCCGGTCCCGGCCGCCCCCAGCCCGCCCCCCAGCCGCTCGCCCAGCCTAGGGCCGGTTCAACCGCCCTAGGGCCGGTTCAACCGCCCCCCTGTTTTTTTATTTTTTTTTATTTTATTTTATTTACTTTCTGTGATCCTAGTTACTTTATTTTAGGTAGGTTAATCATTGATCATGTTATTGAAATAGGAAGTTTAATTTAAAATTCCGTTATACTAATTGATTCATGTAGTTAATTGTTTATCTCGTGCGATGTTGATCAACTTAAAATGAATAGGTTTCCATTAGTGCATATAACAGAATTCTTTTGTTAAGAACCAATTGTAATTGATCGTTAGTGCATAAACTTTAACCCCCCTGCGAGACCCTTTCCCGTTTCTTTCTAACCATAACAAATGCGATATCGAATGTCATACTTGATGCATATTCACGTTATTTGTCATCTTGTATGGTGTACTGTTCTTTTGTATTAAATATGTGGATGGATGTATGTATGTTTGCAATCGCATAGAGAACGATCCGGTCGAAGAGCCCGAGGAATTCGCAGGAGAAGCCCCTGAGCAGCAGTCGGTTGGTGGAGGCAAGTGTCCTTTGACCTATCTCTGTCCTAATCATTCTTTAATTCACCTCCCGCATCACACATTTATACCTAAGGATTGACTAGCTTTTTGTTATCCATGTCCTTGTCTACCTATTTGGGTCGGATTATTACTGCTTAGTTTGATGCTATTGCTCAACCTTAATCAATGAACATGATGTGGTTATCTATGATACGCTGTTTTCCCGTTCTTATTTATGATTATACTTGTGGAATTTAAGGGGACTCGAGCGGTTTCTCGAGTGCCTCTCCGTAAGGACCTGTTCAATGGATGACCGCCCGGGAAAACAGTGCAACCATGAGGGTGGAATGGGGTGCCCTTAGCTGAATAATTAGAGGATCCGGGGTGTAGTTCGCTTCGCCGTCGTGCCGTCAATGGGGCTCGGTGTATGCGGCTCGCTCTGCCAAGGTTGATTTGTCCCTTGGGGAGGAGTGCGGTACATTTAGGAAACCTAACGGGTGGCTACAGCCCCGGGGAATCTTTGTAAAGGCTTCGTAGTGAATCCCTGGCCATTCACCTCGGGAGTGAATAAGGGTCTTGCAAGCCCGGGCCAGAGAGGGAATCACGGCTTGTGGGTAAAGTGCACAACCTCTGCAGAGTGTTATGAAACTGATATATCAGCCGTGCTCACGGTTATGAGCGGCCAAGGGAGCTCCAGTGATTAGTGATACTTGATCAGAGATACTTTGGTACAGGTGACAATGAGATTGATGGTTCTGATTACGATTATGGTATTGGTAAGTGGTATTCTTTCCGTTTGGAAAGGATACATTGGGCTAATAACTTGGGTTAATGTTAAAACCTGGCTTTCTACTAGTAAGTAATAACCTGACCAACTAAAAGCAACTGCTTGACTTATCCCCACATAAAGCTAGTCCACTACAGCCAAACAGGATACTTGCTGAGTATGTTGATGTGTACTCACCCTTGCTCTACACACCAAACCCCCCCCAGGTTGTCAGCATTGCAACCACTGCTCAGGCGAAGATGAAGCTGTGGAAGGAGACTTCCAGGAGTTCCAAGACTACGACGAGGTCTAGGTGTGGGTTAGCGGCAACCCCCCAGTCGGCTGCCTGTGAAGGCCGCGTTATCTACGTTTCTTTTCCGCACTTTGATTTATTGTAAGAACTATATGGACGTCTCAGACGTATGATGTAATCGACTATTTCCCTTATTAATACTATTTTGAGCACTGTGTGATGATGTCCATATTATGTAACTGCTGTGTACGTGAATAACTGATCCTGGCACGTACATGGTTCGCATTCGGTTTGCCTTCTAAAACCGGGTGTGACATAAGTGGTATCAAAGCCGTGCTGACTGTAGGACCGCTAACCTAGAGTAGAATGGTCGTTCTAAGGACTATAGACCTCTGTCTCTTCCTTGACTTTGATATCCCTTCAAAAGTTGGTCATACCGACCAAACCTATGTTCTACTATACATTATACCTTGCTGAAAATCATGTTTTATTCTAATCCTTCATTCACTCATGATTCATTATTTGCTGGTCCTATTAATTCTGTTCTCACCCTTTTGCTTGCGATGTCTTTTGTAGATGGCTCGACTTAGACACACTGCACGAAAGTCAGTCATCCCCTTCTTACCTTCCCGCCTTGCTGAGCGTCCGCTTCGCCGTCCCGTGGCCGGACAGTCCAGCCACTTGGAGAGACTACACCACCGCCTGCGTGAGGAGCAGGAACGTCGACGACAGGAGCAGCAGGGCTCTTCTTTCTCGCTCCACCAGGAGATAGAGTCTGTGAGGAGCTGCTCCCCTATTGTCACACCCGGTTTTTAGAAGGCAAACCGAATGCGAACCATGTACGTGCCAGGATCAGTTATTCACGTACACAGCAGTTACATAATATGGACATCATCACACAGTGCTCAAAATAGTATTAATAAGGGAAATAGTCGATTACATCATACGTCCGAGACGTCCATATAGTTCTTACAATAAATCAAAGTGCGGAAAAGAAACGTAGATAACGCGGCCTTCACAGGCAGCCGACTGGGGGTTGCCGCTAACCCACACCTAGAACTCGTCGTAATCTTGGAACTCCTGGAAGTCTCCTTCCACAGCTTCATCTTCTCCTGAGCAGTGGTTGCAATGCTGACAACCTGGGGGGGGGGGGGGGTTTGGTGTGTAGAGCAAGGGTGAGTACACATCAACATACTCAGCAAGTATCCTGTTTGGCTGTAGTGGACTAGCTTTATGTGGGGATAAGTCAAGCAGTTGCTTTTAGTTGGTCAGATTATTATTTACTAGTAGAAAGCCAAGTTTTAGCATTAACCCAAGTTATTAACCCAATGTATCCTTTCCAAACGGAAAGAATACCACTTACCAGCACCATAATCATAACCGGAACCATCAATCTCATAACCACCTGTACCACAATGTCTCTGATCAAGTACCACTAATCACTGGAGCTCCCTTGGCCGCTCATAACCGCGAGCACGGCTGATATATCAGTTTCATAACACTCTGCAGAGGTTGTGCACTTTACCCACAAGCCGTGATTCCCTCTCTAGCCCGGGCTTGCAAGACCCTTATTCACTCCCGAGGTGAATGGCCAGGGATTCACTACGAAGCCTTTACAAAGATTCCCCGGGGCTGTAGCCACCCGTTAGGTTTCCTAAATGCACCGCACTCCTCCCCAAGGGGCGAACCCAAACTTGGCAGAGCGAGCCGCATACACCGAGCCCCATTGACGGCACGACGGCTAAGTGAACTACACCCCGGATCCTCTAATTATTCAGCTAAGGGCACCCCATTCCACCCTCATGGTTGCACTGTTTTCCCGGGCGGTCATCCATAGAACAGGTCCTTACGGAGAGGCACTCGAGAAACCGCTCGAGTCCCCTTGAAAACCACAAGTATAATCATAAAGAAGAACGGGAAAACAGCGTATCATAGATAATCACATCATGTTCATTGATTAGAGTTGAGCAATAGCATCAGACTAAGTAGTAATAATCCGACCCAAATAGGTAAACAAGGACATGGATAACAAAAGCTAGTCAATCCTTAGGTATAAATGTGTAATGCGGGAGGTGAATTAAAGAATGAATAGGACATAGATAGGTCAAAGGACACTTGCCTCCACCAACCGACTGCTGCTCAGGGGCTTCTCCTGCGAATTCCTCGGGCTCTTCGACCGGATCGTTCTCTATGCGAGCGCAAACATACATACATACATCCACATATTTAATACAAAAGAACAGTACACCATACAAGATAACAAATAAAACGAATATGCACCAAGTATGACATTCGATAACGCATTTGTTATGGTTAGAAAGAAACGGGAAAGGTCTCGCAGGGGGTTAAATCTTATGCACTAATGACGCAATTGGTTTTTAACAAAATAATTCTGTCATATATATTTATATATACTAATGGAAACCTAATCACTTTTAGTTGATCAACATTGCACAGGGTAAACAATTAACTACGTGAATCAATAGCATAACGGAATTTTAAATTAAACTTCCTATTTTCCCATAACATGAACAGTGATTAGCCTACTTAAAATACGGTAATTATGATCACAGAAAGTAAATAAAATAAAATAAAAAAATAAAAAAAAAACAGAGGGGAGGGGGCGGTTGAACCGGCCCTAGGGCGGTTGAACCGGCCCGGGGGCAGGCGGCCGAGCTGGGGCGGCCGAGCGCGGGGGGGGGGGGGGGGGGGCGGCCGAGCTGGGGGGGGGCGGGGCGGCTGAGCCGGGGCCGAGGCCGGCTGAACCGGCCCGGGACAGGGGGGCGCGACCAGGGGCCAGGGCGGGCGGCGGGCGCGGCCAGGGGGCCGAGCGGGCGGCGGACGCGGCCAGGGGGCCGAGCGGGCGGCGGACGCGGCCAGGGGGCCGAGCGGGCGGGGCTGGGGGCGGCCGGGCGGCCGGGCGGCGCGGCCAAGGGCCAGCAGCCAAGGGGAGAAGGAGGGGAGGGGGAAGGAGAGAGGAGGGAGAAGGGGGAGGGGAGGGGGCTCACCGGCGAGGGGGGTGGCCGACGGCGAGGGCGCGCAGCCGGGGTCGGGGCAGCGACGACGGCTAGGGCAGGGAGGTGGGTGGGGGCGGCGGCTTGGGTGGGGAGGGAGAGAGGGAGAGAATGAGGGAGAGGGAGAGGGGATTTGGGGAAAAAGAGGGGGGGGGGTGGGGGCGGCTGGGCCTATTGGGCCCAAGGGGGGGGCGCGCAGGGGCCTGGGCCGGCCGGGGTCGGCCCACGGCGCGGGAGAGAGAGGAAATGAGGAGAGAAAAAGAGAGGGAGGAAGAAAAGAAAGACAAGATCTTCTCCACATTTTCGAAATCCGATCTTTCTACATGAATGCAATTGCGCTTTCAAAGCAATCAAAGGAAATGCAAGGGCGGCATGGTGCATCAAACAACATAAAGTATTTAGGGTTTTTATTCGTACGGGAATTCCAAACTGAATCCCGCTAGAACTTTGGAAAAGGTCAAGGTTTAGCGAGGGGAAAAAGAAAAGGAAAAGGTAACGCCCGAATTTTGGCGAGTAAAGAAAAGAAAAAATTCAACTGCAAAATTCGGGGCGTTACAAACCTATCCCCCTTAAAAGAATCTCGCCCTCGAGATTCAGGGCTGGCTAGCAAAGAGCTCCGGGTACTTAGCCATCAGATCATCTTCACGCTCCCAGGTTGCTTCTTCCTCAGAGTGGTGACTCCATCTGACTTTGCACATTCTGACGGTCTTCCTTCGAGTGACTCTATCTGCAATCTCAAGGATCTGAGCTGGCTTCTCAACATAGGTCAAGTCCTCCTGGACTTCCAGACCTTCCACTGGCAACTGCTCTTCCGGCACACGCAAACACTTCTTCAATTGAGACACATGAAAGACATCATGCACAGCAGACAAATTCTCTGGCAAACTGAGCTGATAAGCCACTTCTCCTCGTCTTGCAAGAATCTGATACGGACCAATGTAGCGGGGTGCTAGCTTGCCTTTCACTCCGAATCTTCTGACTCCTCTGATCGGTGACACTTTCAGATAAACAAAGTCTCCGACTTCGAAACTCAGCTCTCTTCTTCTTGTGTCTGCATAGCTTCGCTGCCTTGATTGCGCTATCTTCAGATTCTCTCGGACCGTCTTGATGTTCTCTTCGGCTTCAAGCAAAATATCTGGCCCAAACACCTGCTTCTCTCCAGGCTGATCCCATTGCAACGGAGTTCTGCAACTCCTTCCATACAGCGCTTGAAATGGTGACATCTTCAAACTGGCCTGGTAACTGTTGTTATAGGAAAACTCTGCATAAGGCAATCTCTTGTCCCATCCGGACTGATCTTGCAACGCACAGGCTCTCAACATATCTTCAAGAATTTGATTGGTTCTTTCAGTCTGACCATCTGTCTGCGGGTGATAAGCTGAACTGAAATTCAGATGCGTGCCCAAGGCTTCATGCAACTGCTGCCAGAAATGAGAGGTGAACTGCGTTCCTCTGTCTGACACTATCTTCTTTGGCACACCATGAAGACAAACGATCCGAGACATATACAATTCTGCCAATACTGCACTGTTGTAGTTGGTCTTGACAGGTATGAAGTGGGCTGACTTGGTCAAGCGGTCCACTACTACCCAAATGGAATCGTAGCCGGCTCGAGTGCGAGGCAATCCGACTATGAAATCCATACCAATTTCATCCCATTTCCACTGAGGGATCTGCAACGGTTGCAACAATCCAGCTGGTCTCTGGTGCTCTGCCTTAATTCTTCGGCAACTATCGCACATAGCCACATGCTCTGCGATTTCTCTTTTCATTCCGTACCACCAGAATTTCTTCTTCAGATCCTGATACATCTTCTCACTACCAGGGTGAATCGAATAAGCTGTCTCATGAGCTTCCTTGAGAATCAACTCCCGAATAGACTGGACATTGGGAACACACAAGCGGTCTTTGAACCATATCACACCTTCTGCATCTTCTCGAAAGTCTTTGCCTCTGCCATCTAGAATCAATCGCCGAATCTCACTGATCTTCTCATCATTTTTCTGCGCTTCTTTGATTTCGCGCTCCAAGGTAGGTTCCAATTCAACTGTGACTCCTCGCGAATTGTTCAGAAATCCGAGACTCAACCTGTCAAACTCCTTGGCCAACTCATAAGGCATCGGACGAGCGACCATCAGATTGACTTGACTCTTTCTGCTCAAAGCATCTGCCACTACGTTTGCTTTGCCTGGATGGTAATGAATCTCCAACTCATAGTCTTTGATCAATTCTAACCATCTTCGTTGCCTCATGTTCAATTCTGACTGAGTGAATATGTACTTCAGACTCTTGTGGTCTGTGTAAACATCGCATTTCTGTCCATACAGATAGTGCCTCCATGTCTTCAGTGCGTGAACCACTGCTGCCAACTCTAGATCATGGATTGGGTAATTCTTCTCATGAACCTTCAGCTGTCGGGACGAGTAAGCCACAACTCTTCCCTCTTGCATCAACACACATCCCAAACCTGTGTAACAAGCATCACAGTACACCGAGAAGGGCTTGTGCACATCAGGCAAGACTAGGACAGGCGCTGTAGTCAACTTCTCTTTCAGCGCTTCAAAGGCCTCTTGGCATTTCTGGGTCCACTTGAACTCAACTTTGTTGCCTAGCAACGCTGTCATTGGTTTCGCAATCTTCGAAAACCCTTCAATGAATCGCCGATAATATCCGGCCATTCCAATGAAGCTCTTGATTCCTCTAGCATCCGTTGGCGCTTTCCAGTTTAGAATGTCTGCCACTTTCTTCGGATCCACAGCCAATCCTTCTTTGTTGATTATGTGACCCAAGAACAGGACTTCACTGATCCAGAACTCACACTTGCTCAACTTTGCATACAACTGGTGCTCTCGCAATCTCTGCAATACCATCCTCAAATGATCTGCATGCTCTTCTTCACTTTGAGAATAAACCAGAATGTCATCAATGAATACCACCACGAACTTATCAAGATAATCCATGAATACACTGTTCATCAAGTTCATAAAGAACGCTGGTGCATTGGTCAAACCAAAAGACATCACTGTGAACTCATACAAACCATACTTGGTAATGAATGCCGTCTTCGGAATGTCCGAAGGTCGGATCCTGAGCTGATGATAACCTGACCTTAGATCGATCTTGGAGAACACACTGGCTCCTCTCAACTGGTCGAACAGATCTTCTATTCTGGGCAAGGGATACTTGTTCTTGATCGTGACCTCATTCAAAGCTCGATAATCGATACACATCCTCTTGGTGCCATCTTTCTTCTCCACGAACAAGACAGGGGCGGCCCAAGGCGAGGTGCTTGGCCGGATGTAACCTTTCTCTGACAGCTCATCAATTTGCTTCTTAAGCTCAACCAACTCTGGTCCAGATATTCTGTAAGCTCTCTTGAAGATAGGGGCGGTTCCAGGAAGAAGCTCTATAGCAAATTCAACTTTCCGCTCTGGTGGCATACCCGGTAAATCCTTTGGAAACACATCTGGGAATTCAGACACAACCTTGATACTCTCAATTGGGTCTGCTTCACTGCTATCGACAGCCATCTGATAACAACTTCCTTTCTTTGGCTCAGGCGGGACTAACTCGGTCACCACTTCCTCTCCTAGTGGGGACACCAACTTGATTGTCCTTTTATCACAACTGATAACTGCCTGATACTTATCTAACCAATTCATCCCTAGGATGACATCTATTCCCTGAGTACCCATTACTATAAGGTTGGCGGGAAACGCTATCCCCTTATTTCCACACTTACATTTAAACAAATGCTATCAGCTCGAATTCTACCACCGGCTGAGTCAATTTGAATGGGGGTTAACATGGTAGTAGTTGGAAGATTATGTGCTTCTACCCATGATGCAGTAATGAAAGAATGTGTTGCTCCAGTATCAAATAACACTTCTGCAATATGGGAGTCGACTGGGAACATACCTACTGTCATGTCGGGGGTCTCCTGAACTGCTTCAGCCTCCAAGTGGTTCAGCCTTCCATGATTATAGCGCTGCTGAGGGCGATTGCCTGCTCCAGGCTGAGACACATTCTGCTTTGCTGGGGCATTGGGGCCTGACTGCTGCTGGGCTGCCTTCTTCGGACATTGCATCACCCAGTGGCCTTGCTCTCCACAGTGGAAACATGCTCTGTTTCCAACCTGAGCTGGTGCTGCCTGACTGTTCTGCTGATTTGCTGGGGCAGGAAGACGAGGTGCTTGCTGATTCTGCTTCTGAAACTGACCTCCTGACTGATTGCTCTGACGGTTCTGGTACTGATTCTGAGGGTACTGCCTTTGGAACTGCTGATACTGCTGACGCTGCTGATGCTGCTGAGGTGGACGCTGGTTCTGCCTGAACTGCTGAGGTTGATTGCCTGAGAAACGGGGACGGCTGCTGCTTCCAGGCTGGGGTCCACTGATCTTGCGCTTACGATCTTCCATCTCCTTGCGCTTTCTCTCTGTCATGATTGCTCTGTCAATCAGGTGCTGGAATGTCGGGAAGGTGTGGTTCATCAGCTGATACTGCAGAGGGTCAGCCAAGCCTCTCAGGAAACGGTACTGTCGTTTGGCGTCGGTGTTGACATCTTCAGGAGCATAGCGAGACAATTGCAGAAACCTGTCTCGATACTCACTGACAGATGATGACCCTTGCTTAAGGGCCAGGAACTCCTCCTTCTTCACTGTCATCAGACCTGCAGGAACATGGTACTGACGAAAGCTACATCTGAATTCTTCCCAGGTGATGGTGTCGGGGTTGGCATGGGTGGCGAGGTAAGACTCCCACCATGACTGGGCTGCTCCTCTCAACAGACGGGGACCATACAAAACTTTCTCCCTGTCATCGCACTGAGCGGTATGCAACTCCCGCTCCACAGTGCGCAGCCAATCTTCAGCATCCATGGGGTCAGAAGAGTGAGCGAACGTTGGTGGATGACCTCTCATGAATTCGGCACGCTTGTCTCTAGGCATCTGAGGCATCTGAGGCTGGGGTGGTGCTTGCTGCTGCTGCTGCTGCTGCTGCTGAATGGCGGCCAAAGTCTGACCGATGGCTTGAACTGCCTGAGTCTGCATCAGAAACATCTGCTCAATCGACATCGGGGGCGGGGGCGGCAGGTGCTGCTGCTGGGGCACCTCATCCTGCGGAGCGGCTCGCTCCTGCTGAGCACGCCTTCCTCCTCTACGCCTGTTCTCTGACATCTGCAGAACGCAACCACACATCAGAACTGATCTGGCAAAGCTTGCAGCATAAGAAAAGAGTATAGAATTCTCCAACAGCACTGAACAGATGAGCATCTTCACTGATCTCCAACACAGACCACACAGCTTCTCAGATAAAGAGGAAAGGAGAATAATGGGTTTCCCAACTATATAACTAACTTTATTGACATAGTATGTAAACCAAAATGCAGGGGATACCCACACTCTGGTGACAATCATTACAAAGATCCAAATCAAACATAGTTCATCATGACAAACATAAATGCACAGGATATAGCAAACTACCCTGTCTAACTAAAACTAACTAAGACCGAGACTAACGCTAAGACTGAAGCTTCTATGTATATATTTATTTCGTATTAATTACAAGATCCAACTCTAACGATCTATGGTTCTAGGTTTATCTTGGTCTTGCAGGCGGGATTGCCATAAGACTGGTGTCCACGCTGAGGTGAGCGGTACGGGTGCTGAGTCCCAACGGGAGCGGGGGAACCACCGTCCAGATAACGACGTTCCGCGCGCTCAGCCCGCAGCAGGGCGATCTCAGCACGAGCCCTACTCAGCTCGTCTAGTGCATGGTCCAGCTCCGTGTTTAGCACGGCGGCTAGGTTGACTGTGCTGCTCAACCTAGGATTGCCCTCACCGACAGGTGAGACAATCACGCCTCCTGTGCTGCCAGATGGACGGCGGGGGTAATACTTCAGGTCAAGACCGTCAGCTGCCCCACCGAAAACCGAGCAGTAGTGCGAAAGCGCACGCCGTGCAGCATCTTGCATGGCTGCCTCAGCTGAGTCCCGTTCAGAGATAGAATAGTGCTCTGAACAGGCCTCCGCACCCTGGAGACTGTCCTCCGGGCAGCGCACCAAGCAAGTCGCCTCCCAGCGGTCCGGGTAGACCCCGCGACTATGCTGGTAGACCACACAGCGATACTCGACGGACCAAGTATGCCGGTCAAATGCCCGACGTAGCAGGGTGTCGAGCGCATCGTGGAAGTGACACCCGCGAGCAGCGTCGCGAGTGATGGGTCGAGCAACCCATCCTTCCGGCTCAGGGTTAGCAGAGAAGTCGGTGTCGTGGCTCGAGCTGTCATCGCCATCTCCGTCGTCTGGGTCTCCTCCAGCAGCTACTCCAGAAGCTGGGGCGCCCAGTGGTGGTGCAGGGGGCGGCTCCAGAGGAAGCACAGGGGAGCAGCTCCTCACAGACTCTATCTCCTGGTGGAGCGAGAAGGAAGAGCTCTGCTGCTCCTGTCGTCGACGCTCCTGCTCCTCACGCAGGCGGTGGTGTAGTCTCTCCAAGTGGCTGGACTGTCCGGCCACAGGACGGCGAAGCGGACGCTCAGCAAGGCGGGAAGGTAAGAAGGGGATGACTGACTTTCGTGCAGTGTGTCTAAGTCGAGCCATCTACAAAAGACATCGCAAGCAAAAGGGTGAGAACAGAATTAATATGACCAGCAAGTAATGAATCATAAGTAAATGAAGGATCAGAATGAAACATAATTTTCAGCAAGGTATAATATGTAGTAGAACATAGGTTTGGTCAGTAGGACCAACTTTTGAAGAGATATCAAAGTCAAGGTAGGGACAGAGGTCTATAATCCTTAGAACGACCATTCTACTCTAGGTTAGCGGTCCTACAGTCAGCACGGCTTTGATACCACTTATGTCACACCCGGTTTTTAGAAGGCAAACCGAATGCGAACCATGTACGTGCCAGGATCAGTTATTCACGTACACAGCAGTTACATAATATGGACATCATCACACAGTGCTCAAAATAGTATTAATAAGGGAAATAGTCGATTACATCATACGTCCGAGACGTCCATATAGTTCTTACAATAAATCAAAGTGCGGAAAAGAAACGTAGATAACGCGGCCTTCACAGGCAGCCGACTGGGGGTTGCCGCTAACCCACACCTAGAACTCGTCGTAATCTTGGAACTCCTGGAAGTCTCCTTCCACAGCTTCATCTTCTCCTGAGCAGTGGTTGCAATGCTGACAACCTGGGGGGGGGGGGGGGTTTGGTGTGTAGAGCAAGGGTGAGTACACATCAACATACTCAGCAAGTATCCTGTTTGGCTGTAGTGGACTAGCTTTATGTGGGGATAAGTCAAGCAGTTGCTTTTAGTTGGTCAGATTATTATTTACTAGTAGAAAGCCAAGTTTTAGCATTAACCCAAGTTATTAACCCAATGTATCCTTTCCAAACGGAAAGAATACCACTTACCAGCACCATAATCATAACCGGAACCATCAATCTCATAACCACCTGTACCACAATGTCTCTGATCAAGTACCACTAATCACTGGAGCTCCCTTGGCCGCTCATAACCGCGAGCACGGCTGATATATCAGTTTCATAACACTCTGCAGAGGTTGTGCACTTTACCCACAAGCCGTGATTCCCTCTCTAGCCCGGGCTTGCAAGACCCTTATTCACTCCCGAGGTGAATGGCCAGGGATTCACTATGAAGCCTTTACAAAGATTCCCCGGGGCTGTAGCCACCCGTTAGGTTTCCTAAATGCACCGCACTCCTCCCCAAGGGGCGAACCCAAACTTGGCAGAGCGAGCCGCATACACCGAGCCCCATTGACGGCACGACGGCTAAGTGAACTACACCCCGGATCCTCTAATTATTCAGCTAAGGGCACCCCATTCCACCCTCATGGTTGCACTGTTTTCCCGGGCGGTCATCCATAGAACAGGTCCTTACGGAGAGGCACTCGAGAAACCGCTCGAGTCCCCTTGAAAACCACAAGTATAATCATAAAGAAGAACGGGAAAACAGCGTATCATAGATAATCACATCATGTTCATTGATTAGAGTTGAGCAATAGCATCAGACTAAGTAGTAATAATCCGACCCAAATAGGTAAACAAGGACATGGATAACAAAAGCTAGTCAATCCTTAGGTATAAATGTGTAATGCGGGAGGTGAATTAAAGAATGAATAGGACATAGATAGGTCAAAGGACACTTGCCTCCACCAACCGACTGCTGCTCAGGGGCTTCTCCTGCGAATTCCTCGGGCTCTTTGACCGGATCGTTCTCTATGCGAGCGCAAACATACATACATACATCCACATATTTAATACAAAAGAACAGTACACCATACAAGATAACAAATAAAACGAATATGCACCAAGTATGACATTCGATAACGCATTTGTTATGGTTAGAAAGAAACGGGAAAGGTCTCGCAGGGGGTTAAATCTTATGCACTAATGACGCAATTGGTTTTTAACAAAATAATTCTGTCATATATATTTATATATACTAATGGAAACCTAATCACTTTTAGTTGATCAACATTGCACAGGGTAAACAATTAACTACGTGAATCAATAGCATAACGGAATTTTAAATTAAACTTCCTATTTTCCCATAACATGAACAGTGATTAGCCTACTTAAAATACGGTAATTATGATCACAGAAAGTAAATAAAATAAAATAAAAAAAATAAAAAAAAACAGAGGGGAGGGGGCGGTTGAACCGGCCCTAGGGCGGTTGAACCGGCCCGGGGGCAGGCGGCCGAGCTGGGGCGGCCGAGCGCGGGGGGGGGGGGGGGCGGCCGAGCTGGGGGGGGCGGGGCGGCTGAGCCGGGGCCGAGGCCGGCTGAACCGGCCCGGGACAGGGGGGCGCGACCAGGGGCCAGGGCGGGCGGCGGGCGCGGCCAGGGGGCCGAGCGGGCGGCGGACGCGGCCAGGGGGCCGAGCGGGCGGCGGACGCGGCCAGGGGGCCGAGCGGGCGGGGCTGGGGGCGGCCGGGCGGCCGGGCGGCGCGGCCAAGGGCCAGCAGCCAAGGGGAGAAGGAGGGGAGGGGGAAGGAGAGAGGAGGGAGAAGGGGGAGGGGAGGGGGCTCACCGGCGAGGGGGGTGGCCGACGGCGAGGGCGCGCAGCCGGGGTCGGGGCAGCGACGACGGCTAGGGCAGGGAGGTGGGTGGGGGCGGCGGCTTGGGTGGGGAGGGAGAGAGGGAGAGAATGAGGGAGAGGGAGAGGGGATTTGGGGAAAAAGAGGGGGGGGGTGGGGGCGGCTGGGCCTATTGGGCCCAAGGGGGGGGCGCGCAGGGGCCTGGGCCGGCCGGGGTCGGCCCACGGCGCGGGAGAGAGAGGAAATGAGGAGAGAAAAAGAGAGGGAGGAAGAAAAGAAAGACAAGATCTTCTCCACATTTTCGAAATCCGATCTTTCTACATGAATGCAATTGCGCTTTCAAAGCAATCAAAGGAAATGCAAGGGCGGCATGGTGCATCAAACAACATAAAGTATTTAGGGTTTTTATTCGTACGGGAATTCCAAACCGAATCCCGCTAGAACTTTGGAAAAGGTCAAGGTTTAGCGAGGGGAAAAAGAAAAGGAAAAGGTAACGCCCGAATTTTGGCGAGTAAAGAAAAGAAAAAATTCAACTGCAAAATTCGGGGCGTTACACCTATGCTTCCTCTGGAGCCGCCCCCTGCATCACCACTGGGCGCCCCAGCTTCTGGAGTAGCTGCTGGAGGAGACCCAGACGACGGAGATGGCGACGACAGCTCAAGCCACGACACCGACTTCTCTGCTAACCCTGAGCCGGAAGGATGGGTTGTTCGACCCATCACTCGCGACGCTGCTCGCGGGTGTCACTTCCACGATGCGCTCGACACCCTGCTACGTCGGGCATTTGACCGGCATACTTGGTCCGTCGAGTATCGCTGTGTGGTCTACCAGCATAGTCGCGGGGTCTACCCGGACCGCTGGGAGGCAACTTGCTTGGTGCGCTGCCCGGAGGACAGTCTCCAGGGTGCAGAGGCCTGCTCAGAGCACTATTCTATCTCTGAACGGGACTCAGCTGAGGCAGCCATGCAAGATGCTGCACGGCGTGCGCTTTCGCACTACTGCTCGGTTTTCGGTGGGGCAGCTGACGGTCTCGACCTGAAGTATTACCCCCGCCGTCCATCTGGCAGCACAGGAGGCGTGATTGTCTCACCTGTCGGTGAGGGCAATCCTAGGTTGAGCAGCACAGTCAACCTAGCCGCCGTGCTAAACACGGAGCTGGACCATGCATTAGACGAGCTGAGTAGGGCTCGTGCTGAGATCGCCCTGCTGCGGGCTGAGCGCGCGGAACGTCGTCATTTGGATGGTGGTTCCCCCGCTCCCGTCGGGACTCAGCACCCGTACCGCTCACCTCAGCGTGGACACCAGCCTTATGGCAATCCCGACTGCAAGACCAAGATAAATCTAGAACCATAGATCGCTAGAGTTGGATCTTGTAATTAATACGAAATATATGCATAGAAGCTTCAGTCTTAGCGTTAGTCTCGGTCTTAGTTAGTCTTAGTTAGACAGGGTAGTTTGCTATATCCTGTGCATTTATGTTTGTCATGATGAACTATGTTTGGTTTGGATCTTTGTAATGATTGTCACCAGAGTGTGGGTATCCCCTGCATTTTGGTTTACCTATTATGGTAATAAAGTTAGTTATATAGTTGGGAAACCTTTTATTCCACTTTCCTCTTTATCTGAGAAGCTGTGTGGTCTGTGTTGGAGATCAGTGAAGATGCTCATCTGTTCAGTGCTGTTGAAGAATTCTATACTCTTTTCTTATGCTGCAAGATCTGCCAGATCAGTTCTGATGTGTGGTTGCATTCCGCAGATGTCAGAGAACAGGCGTAGAGGAGGAAGGCGTGCTCAGCAGGAGCAAGCCGGTCAACAAGATGAGGCGCCCCAGCAGCAGCAGCTGCCACCCCCGCCCCCGATGTCGATCGAGCAGATGTTTCTGATGCAAACTCAGGCAGTTCAGGCCATCGGTCAGACTCTGGCCGCCATTCAGCAGCAGCAGCAGCAGCAACAGCAGCAAGCACCACCCCAGCCTCAGATGCCTCAGATGCCCAGAGACAAGCGTGCTGAATTCATGAGAGGTCATCCACCAACGTTTGCTCACTCTTCTGACCCCATGGATGCTGAAGATTGGCTGCGCACTGTGGAGCGGGAGTTGCATACCGCTCAGTGTGATGACAGGGAGAAAGTCTTGTATGGTCCCCGTCTGTTGAGAGGAGCAGCCCAATCATGGTGGGAGTCTTACCTCGCCACCCATGCCAACCCCGACACCATCACCTGGGAAGAATTCAGAGGTAGCTTTTGTCAGTACCATGTCCCTGCAGGTCTGATGACAGTGAAGAAGGAGGAGTTCCTGGCCCTTAAGCAAGGGTCATCATCTGTCAGTGAGTATCGAGACAGGTTTCTGCAATTGTCTCGCTATGCTCCTGAGGATGTCAACACTGACGTCAAGCGACAGTACCGTTTTCTGAGAGGCTTGGTCGACCCCCTGCAGTATCAACTGATGAATCACACTTTCCCGACATTCCAGCACCTGATTGACAGAACAATCATGACAGAAAGGAAGCGCAAGGAGATGGAAGATCGTAAGCGCAAGATCAGTGGACCCCAGCCTGGAAGCAGCAGCCGCCCTCGTTTTTCAGGCAATCAACCTCAGCAGTTCAGGCAGAACCAGCGTCCACCTCAGCAGCATCAGCAGTTTCAAAGGCAGTACCCTCAGAACCAGTACCAGAACCGTCAGAGCAATCAGTCAGGAGGCCAGTTTCAAAAGCAGAATCAGCAAGCACCTCGCCTTCCTGCCCCAGCAAACCAGCAGAACAGTCAGGCAGCACCAGCTCAGGTTGGAAACAGAGCATGTTTCCACTGTGGAGAGCAGGGCCATTGGGTGATGCAATGTCCGAAGAAGGCAGCCCAGCAGCAGTCAGGCCCCAATGCCCCAGCAAAGCAGAATGTGTCTCAGCCTGGAGCAGGCAACCGCCCTCAACAGCGCTATAATCATGGAAGATTGAATCACTTGGAGGCTGAAGCAGTTCAGGAGACCCCCGGCATGATAGTAGGTATGTTCCCAGTCGACTCCCATATTGCAGAAGTGTTATTTGATACTGGAGCAACGCATTCTTTCATTACTGCATCATGGGTAGAAGCACATAATCTTCCAACTACTACCATGTCAACCCCCATTCAAATTGACTCAGCCGGTGGTAGAATTCGAGCCGATAGCATTTGTTTGAATATAAGTGTGAAAATAAGGGGGATAGCGTTTCCCGCCAACCTTATAGTAATGGGTACTCAGGGAGTAGATGTCATCCTAGGGATGAATTGGTTAGATAAGTATCAGGCAGTTATCAGTTGTGATAAAAGGACAATCAAGTTGGTGTCCCCACTAGGAAAGGAAGTGGTGACCGAGTTAGTCCCACCTGAGCCGAAGAAAGGAAGTTGTTATCAGATGGCTGTCGATAGCAGTGAAGGAGATCCAATTGAGAGTATCAAGGTTGTGTCTGAATTCCCAGATGTGTTTCCAAAGGATTTACCGGGTATGCCACCAGAGCGGAAAGTTGAGTTTGCCATAGAGCTTCTTCCTGGAACCGCCCCCATCTTTAAGAGAGCTTACAGAATATCTGGACCAGAGTTGGTTGAGCTTAAGAAGCAGATTGATGAGCTGTCAGAGAAAGGTTACATTCGGCCAAGCACCTCGCCTTGGGCCGCCCCTGTCTTATTTGTGGAAAAGAAAGATGGCACCAAGAGGATGTGCATCGATTATCGAGCTTTGAATGAAGTCACGATCAAGAACAAGTATCCCTTGCCCAGAATAGAAGATCTGTTCGACCAGTTGAGAGGAGCCAGTGTGTTCTCCAAGATTGATCTGAGGTCAGGTTATCATCAGCTCAGGATCCGACCTTCGGACATTCCGAAGACGGCATTCATTTCCAAGTATGGGTTGTATGAGTTCACAGTGATGTCTTTTGGTTTGACCAATGCGCCAGCATTCTTCATGAACTTGATGAATAGTGTATTCATGGATTACCTTGATAAGTTTGTGGTGGTATTCATTGATGACATTCTGGTTTATTCCCAAAGCGAAGAAGAGCACGCAGATCATTTGAGGATGGTATTGCAGAGATTGCGAGAGCACCAGTTGTATGCAAAGTTGAGTAAGTGTGAGTTCTGGATCAGTGAAGTCCTGTTTTTGGGTCACATAATCAACAAGGAAGGATTGGCTGTGGATCCGAAGAAAGTGGCAGACATTCTGAACTGGAAAGCGCCAACGGATGCTCGAGGAATCAAGAGTTTCATTGGAATGGCCGGATACTATCGGCGATTCATTGAAGGGTTTTCGAAGATTGCAAAACCAATGACAGCGTTGCTAGGCAACAAAGTTGAGTTCAAGTGGACCCAGAAA
The DNA here is from genome assembly GCF_902167145.1 of Zea mays. Taxonomy (NCBI): domain Eukaryota; kingdom Viridiplantae; phylum Streptophyta; class Magnoliopsida; order Poales; family Poaceae; genus Zea; species Zea mays. Next base: position 184,728,210 of record NC_050098.1, read on the forward strand.
TGTCAAGAGGCCTTTGAAGCGCTGAAAGAGAAGTTGACTACAGCGCCTGTCCTAGTCTTGCCTGATGTGCACAAGCCCTTCTCGGTGTATTGTGATGCTTGTTACACAGGTTTGGGATGCGTGTTGATGCAAGAGGGAAGAGTTGTGGCTTACTCGTCCCGACAGTTGAAGGTTCATGAGAAGAACTACCCAATCCATGATCTAGAGTTGGCAGCAGTGGTTCACGCACTGAAGACATGGAGGCACTATCTGTATGGACAGAAATGCGATGTTTACACAGATCACAAGAGTCTAAAGTACATATTCACTCAGTCAGAGTTGAACATGAGGCAACGAAGATGGTTAGAGCTGATCAAAGACTATGAGTTGGAGATTCATTACCATCCAGGCAAAGCAAACGTAGTGGCAGATGCTTTGAGCAGAAAGAGTCAAGTCAATCTGATGGTTGCTCGCCCGATGCCTTATGAGTTGGCCAAAGAGTTTGACAGGTTGAGTCTCGGATTTCTGAACAATTCGCGAGGAGTCACAGTTGAGTTGGAACCTACCTTGGAGCGCGAAATCAAAGAAGCGCAGAAGAATGATGAGAAAATCAGTGAGATTCGGCGATTGATTCTAGATGGCAGAGGCAAAGATTTTCGAGAAGATGCAGAAGGCGTGATATGGTTCAAAGACCGCTTATGTGTTCCCAATGTCCAGTCTATTCGGGAGTTGATCCTTAAGGAAGCTCATGAGACAGCCTATTCGATTCACCCTGGTAGTGAGAAGATGTATCAGGATCTGAAGAAGAAATTCTGGTGGTACGGAATGAAGAGGGAAATCGCAGAGCATGTGGCTAAGTGCGATAGTTGTCGAAGAATTAAGGCAGAGCACCAGAGACCAGCTGGATTGTTGCAACCGTTGCAGATCTCTCAGTGGAAATGGGATGAAATTGGTATGGATTTCATAGTCGGATTGCCTCGCACTCGAGCCGGCTACGATTCCATTTGGGTAGTAGTGGACCGTTTGACCAAGTCAGCCCACTTCATACCTGTCAAGACCAGCTACAACAGTGCAGTATTGGCAGAATTGTATATGTCTCGGATCGTTTGTCTTCATGGTGTGCCAAAGAAGATAGTGTCAGATAGAGGAACGCAGTTCACCTCTCATTTCTGGCAGCAGTTGCATGAAGCCTTGGGCACACATCTGAATTTCAGTTCAGCTTATCACCCGCAGACAGATGGCCAGACTGAAAGGACCAATCAAATTCTCGAAGATATGTTGAGAGCCTGTGCGTTGCAAGATCAGTCCGGATGGGACAAGAGATTGCCTTATGCAGAGTTTTCCTATAACAACAGTTACCAGGCCAGTTTGAAGATGTCACCATTTCAAGCGCTTTATGGAAGGAGTTGTAGAACTCCGTTGCAATGGGATCAGCCTGGAGAAAAGCAAGTGTTTGGGCCAGACATTTTGCATGAAGCCGAAGAGAACATCAAGATGGTTCGAGAGAATCTGAAGATAGCGCAATCGAGGCAGCGAAGCTATGCAGACACAAGAAGAAGAGAGCTGAGTTTTGAAGTCGGAGACTTTGTCTATCTGAAAGTGTCACCGATCAGAGGAGTCAGAAGATTCGGAGTGAAAGGCAAGCTAGCACCCCGCTACATTGGTCCGTACCAGATCCTCTCAAAGCGTGGAGAAGTGGCTTATCAGCTCAGCCTGCCAGAGAATTTGTCTGCTGTGCATGATGTCTTTCATGTGTCTCAGTTGAAGAAGTGCTTGCGTGTGCCAGAAGAGCAGTTGCCAGTGGAAGGTCTTGAGGTCCAGGAGGACTTGACCTATGTTGAGAAGCCAGCTCAGATCCTTGAGATTGCAGACAGAGTCACCCGAAGGAAGACCATCAGAATGTGCAAAGTCAGATGGAATCACCACTCTGAGGAAGAAGCAACCTGGGAGCGTGAAGATGATTTGATGGCCAAGTACCCAGAGCTCTTTGCTAGCCAGCCCTGAATCTCGAGGGCGAGATTCTTTTAAGGGGGATAGGTTTGTAACGCCCCGAATTTTGCAGTTGAATTTTTTCTTTTCTTTACTCGCCAAAATTCGGGCGTTACCTTTTCTTTTTCTTTTTCCCCTCGCTAAACCTTGACCTTTTCCAAAGTTTTAGCGGGATTCGGTTTGGAATTCCCGTGTAATGAAAAACCCTAAATACTTTATGTTGTTTGATGCACCATGCCGAACCTTGCATTTCTTTTGATTGCTTTGAAAGTGCAAATGCATTCATGTAGAAAGATCGGATTTCGAAAATGAGGAGAAGATCTTTTCTTTCTTTTTCTCTCTCTTTCTCTCTCCTCTTTTTCTCTCTCTCCCGCGCCGTGGGCCGACCCCGGCCGGCCCAGCCGCCCCTGGCGCCCCCTCTTGGGCCTTGGCAAGCCCAGCCGCCCCCCACCTCCCCTTTTTCCCCAATTCTCTCTCCCTCCCTCTCATTTTCTCTCATTTTCTCTCCCCCACCCTAAGCCGCCGCTGCCCCTACCCCTGCCCTAAGCCGCCGCCGCCCCCTGCCGGCCGCCCTCGCCGTCGGCCGCCCATCGCCGGTGAGCCCCCCCTCCTCCCTCTCTCCCTCCTCCCTCCCTCTCCCCTCTCCCCTCCTCCCTCCCCTTGGCAGCCCAGCCGCCCGGCCCCCTGGCCGCGCGCCCTGGCCGGCCGCTGCCGCGCCCAGCCGCGCCCCCGGCCGCGCCCAGCCGACCGCTGCCGCGCCCTGGCCGCGCCCCAGCCGGCCGCTGCCGCGCCCTGGCCGGTCCCGGCCGCCCCAGCCCGCCCCCCAGCCGCTCGCCCAGCCTAGGGCCGGTTCAACCGCCCTAGGGCCGGTTCAACCGCCCCCCTGTTTTTTTTTATTTTTTTTATTTTATTTTATTTACTTTCTGTGATCCTAGTTACTTTATTTTAGGTAGGTTAATCATTGATCATGTTATTGAAATAGGAAGTTTAATTTAAAATTCCGTTATACTAATTGATTCATGTAGTTAATTGTTTATCTCGTGCGATGTTGATCAACTTAAAATGAATAGGTTTCCATTAGTGCATATAACAGAATTCTTTTGTTAAGAACCAATTGTAATTGATCGTTAGTGCATAAACTTTAACCCCCCTGCGAGACCCTTTCCCGTTTCTTTCTAACCATAACAAATGCGATATCGAATGTCATACTTGATGCATATTCACGTTATTTGTCATCTTGTATGGTGTACTGTTCTTTTGTATTAAATATGTGGATGGATGTATGTATGTTTGCAATCGCATAGAGAACGATCCGGTCGAAGAGCCCGAGGAATTCGCAGGAGAAGCCCCTGAGCAGCAGTCGGTTGGTGGAGGCAAGTGTCCTTTGACCTATCTCTGTCCTAATCATTCTTTAATTCACCTCCCGCATCACACATTTATACCTAAGGATTGACTAGCTTTTTGTTATCCATGTCCTTGTCTACCTATTTGGGTCGGATTATTACTGCTTAGTTTGATGCTATTGCTCAACCTTAATCAATGAACATGATGTGGTTATCTATGATACGCTGTTTTCCCGTTCTTATTTATGATTATACTTGTGGCATTTAAGGGGACTCGAGCGGTTTCTCGAGTGCCTCTCCGTAAGGACCTGTTCAATGGATGACCGCCCGGGAAAACAGTGCAACCATGAGGGTGGAATGGGGTGCCCTTAGCTGAATAATTAGAGGATCCGGGGTGTAGTTCGCTTCGCCGTCGTGCCGTCAATGGGGCTCGGTGTATGCGGCTCGCTCTGCCAAGGTTGATTTGTCCCTTGGGGAGGAGTGCGGTACATTTAGGAAACCTAACGGGTGGCTACAGCCCCGGGGAATCTTTGTAAAGGCTTCGTAGTGAATCCCTGGCCATTCACCTCGGGAGTGAATAAGGGTCTTGCAAGCCCGGGCCAGAGAGGGAATCACGGCTTGTGGGTAAAGTGCACAACCTCTGCAGAGTGTTATGAAACTGATATATCAGCCGTGCTCACGGTTATGAGCGGCCAAGGGAGCTCCAGTGATTAGTGATACTTGATCAGAGATACTTTGGTACAGGTGACAATGAGATTGATGGTTCTGATTACGATTATGGTATTGGTAAGTGGTATTCTTTCCGTTTGGAAAGGATACATTGGGCTAATAACTTGGGTTAATGTTAAAACCTGGCTTTCTACTAGTAAGTAATAACCTGACCAACTAAAAGCAACTGCTTGACTTATCCCCACATAAAGCTAGTCCACTACAGCCAAACAGGATACTTGCTGAGTATGTTGATGTGTACTCACCCTTGCTCTACACACCAAACCCCCCCAGGTTGTCAGCATTGCAACCACTGCTCAGGCGAAGATGAAGCTGTGGAAGGAGACTTCCAGGAGTTCCAAGACTACGACGAGGTCTAGGTGTGGGTTAGCGGCAACCCCCCAGTCGGCTGCCTGTGAAGGCCGCGTTATCTACGTTTCTTTTCCGCACTTTGATTTATTGTAAGAACTATATGGACGTCTCAGACGTATGATGCAATCGACTATTTCCCTTATTAATACTATTTTGAGCACTGTGTGATGATGTCCATATTATGTAACTGCTGTGTACGTGAATAACTGATCCTGGCACGTACATGGTTCGCATTCGGTTTGCCTTCTAAAACCGGGTGTGACAGTAGTGTTGGTGCATATCCACACTCACATATAGTGCTAGGTGTCACTCTAGAACATACTCACGAGTTAGAACGAAAATCGATTTGAAAAACAGCGGAAAATAGAAATTAGGGTTTCTGTCTGTGGGGCACCGGACTGTCCGGTGCACCCTCTGTCAGGTGGGGCCAGGTTGGCCCGGGGAAGGGTTTTCCCGCGTAGAAACCCGAGAGCGCAGGGTTTGGAAGTTGAATTTTAGTGGCACACCGGACAGCGCGCCGGACTGTCCGGTGTGCCATCTGCCCAACGGCTAGCTGTCAGAACTAGCTGTTGGAGTCGACCGTTGGCGCACCGGACTGTCCGGTACGCCCATGCGCAGCAGCTTTCTAGTAACGGCTAGTTGGTGGGTGAGGGCTATTTATATCCCCTCCACCCACCATATTCATTGTCTTGCTGTCCATATTTACTCCTACACATTGGTGGAGCATTGCAAGCACCACAAAAGCCTAGTGAGGTGATTTAAGAATCTTAATCCCACATTTGGACCTTATTAGCACTAGCGAGAGCCACTTAGAGCACACACCACTTGCATTAGCTTCTCTTGGTCAAGCGAAAGTCTACGGCTTGTTACTCTTGGTGATCGGTATCACCTAGATGCCTTGGTGGCGTTGGGAGCTCGGTGATCACCGTGGAGATCTTGTTGGTGACCCGACTCAAGTTTGTAAGCGGTCGTGAGGGATCCACCGCGTCGGAGTGGCAAAGGATCATCTCGTAGTGAGCACTTGGTTCTTGCGAGGACCAAGGGAGGCGATACCCTTGCGTGGGTGCTCTAACGAGGACTAGGGGAGAGTGCCGACTCTTCGATACCTCGGAAAAATTGGAGGAGTCTTATAAACTTTCCACACTTAATTCAAGCATTTTACATCGTATATTTGTCTAGCAAGTATTTGAAGTGTTGTCTTAGCATTATTGTATTTCTAGTATTATTCTCTTGGTGCTAGTTGTCGGGGTGAAGTTGGGCTCGTGCTTAGGTTTTAATTAGTGTTGATTTTTAGAAAAGCTCAATTCACCCCCTTCTTGGGCATCATGATCCTTTCAAGCAACACGCTTTATCTCTCTATATACTTCTCTTTTTTCCACGTCACCATAAATCTGACGTGGCATCTCTTGCAGTCCGCCTTTTCTCTCTCCACTTCTCTTACTTTCACATCATCATCGTAAATCTAACATGGCATCTCTTGCATCTCACCTACGTCAACTTATTATACTTGCTCTAAGATGATGTAGATAGGCTACAAGAGATGTCATGTCAAATTTATGGTGGCATGAAAAAAAGAGAAAGAAAGATGGTTGCTCACTACTTCACTAGTAGCCAACTAAAAGTGGACTGCTCACAGACTTCAAGACACTTTGTGGGAGAAAGAGATAGAACAAGTATTAAATGTAGCATAACAACATTATAAATTTTACTATAAGCTATGTTATTATTCTTGTTCTAACATATAGTTAAACAGATCCGGCTACTAAATTAGCTACAGATCCGCCTAATAGATTAGCTACAGCTAGATATTCAGCTAATAACTATCTCAATATTTGTGCAGTCCAGCTAATAGATTGCAATATAATGACACACTTAATGTACATGCTCTTCCAATAACAAATAGAGAACAAAGAGCACTTTAGACAAAAAACCACTAGTACATCCACTTTTAGCCGGTGGACCCAAATTTCCAAATAACACTCAACTAACACGCGTAGTCTATTTTCAACTATGAATTTGTTGGTCAGCTAACAAGAGTAGCCATGGCTTACACGATCACACGAGGATGATGATTATGGTTACCTACTTCGTCGATTGCGCCGTGTTCTCCTTTCGGCATCTACACAAGGAGGTGGAGTGGAGAAACCTTTTTGTCCGCAATCGTATTTTACTCTTTGAACATGTAACATCATCCGCACTATCACGAGTCGCATCAGCATTCATGGAGGGCCAAAGACAAAAGAGCGAGCCGTCCACGGGTCCCAGCTAGCCGAATTGGCAGGCAATGAGGCAGCGCCCAGCGCATGGTTTGCACACTATCAATCAGTTGTCAAATGGGATTCGGCGAATGGCCGGCATCACGTGCCACGGGCGTAAGCAGTGACGGGATCACAAGTTCGCCGTTTCATTTGCCTGAAACGCATCATGGATCATGGATGTCAACGTATTGGCGCCTTGTGTCTCCGTGGTTTCTGTTCACGCACAAGTTCTCTGTCATTGAACTTTCCGATCCCCACTAAATAATTGTTTGATTAGAGATGGATTAAGAAGTATTAGATTCTCCCAAATCCATCTCAAACAGAACAAGTCCTAAGGACTAGTTTCAAAGCTAAAATACTAGAGGAATAAAATCACCTTATTATTTAACTTTGAATAAAATGGATTTTTGTCTCTCCAATCTTCTCTGATTTTGTGACTCCCAAACCAGCCCTAAGAGATTGTTCGGTTCCACCCAAATGGAAGGTGATGGAGGGGATTAAGGGCCTTTTGGTTCAGCTTTCTTCTAAGAAGCTTTTCTGGTAATCTGACTGTGAAAATAATCTAGTTGTAGAGAGAATCTGAGTATCGTGTAGATTAAGGGCCTGTTTGGTTTGTGGCTAACTATGCCACACTTTGCCTAAGGTTAGTCGTTCGAATTGAAGAACTAACTTTAGCCACAAAAGTGTGGTAAATTAGACAGCGAACCAAACAGGTCCTAAGTGTGTAAGAAGATAAAAGTGTTCATAGAGTTTAGAATGTAGAAAGTGATGGTTTTCTACTATCGCAACGACTCGGCTAATTCAGTGTTCATGTTGATTTTGGACGATTTTAACTGAAATGATTGTTATAGAAACGACTGAAAAGTTGCGCGTTTGATAGTTTATAGCAGCTTTTGGTGATGAGAAGCTGAAAAAAACTAAAACAAACACGGTCTAAATCTCTTCTATTCAATTTTGACTAGAAGGAGATTTAATTCACTCCAATTCCCCACGGTCCAGCTCTAACTGAACAGGGTCTAAATCGTTTAGGTGATGCTGATTATATCTCTACTCCTGTAATACAACAATTTCGTCACACGGCGTCCGATGTTTTCCTCCTACCTTCGAGCGATGTGTCCTTCGTCAGTTGCCCACCCATCTTCTTCCCCTTGCGCAATCCACGCCACACGACTCCACCTCTCTTCAACGTGTCATTCAACGATCTCAATAGACCTATCCCCGTCTCCCTCGCACGCATCCTGCTGGAGTCGTTCTCGTTCCAAGGTAACCCCAGCCTCTGCAGCACACCACTGGTTGACCGCCCGTGCGCCGTGCCGCCACCCATGCTGTCCACGGGGGAGAAGAAATGGAAGCTACAAAAGTGTATGGCATGCTAGAGTGGACAGAGCCGAAGGTCTAGGCCATGTATGATCTTTGTCTCGTCGAGCACGGTTGCACCTATATATGAAAACGGTTTCGGAATTTTTCAGTATTCCGGAAACTGATTTCGAAATTTTTCGATCGAATTCATCGGTAACGGTATTTTTCGAAAATAGAATCGGTTTTCGGAATTTTCTATCGAAATCGGCGTGGTGTTTTACTGACCGTTTCCTTCGGTTACCGGTTTTTGTCGGAAATTACCACATTTGTGTCTCGGAATTTTTCGGAATTGTGTTTCGGAATTATGTCTCGGAATTTTCCAGCATGTGATTTTTCGCGTCGCCTGTACGTCTGTAGATAAGGATTAGTTATTTTTGTATTTTTTGTACGTCTTAAATTTTTTTTGGGATAGATGGTGTTGGAAGGCAGTTAAGATTAACGATTTGGTCTTTTCCACACACTAGATTTTAGGGTTTTCCTGTGAGGTTGTGAAAAACTCTTTATATGAAGAAAAAATATTTCATAAGTAAGCATGTCATATCTGTCGGGTACCATAATTAGGGGTACCCCAACACTCCTAAACTCGGCTGGTAATCACCATCAGCGCAAGCTGCGGAGACTAATGGACACAATTCAGGTCAAGGCTTCGTCCACTTAATGGACGCGATCTCGCCTCGCCCTAGCCCAGCCTCGGGCAGGAACAGTAGTCCGAGACGAATTCACGCCTCGCCCGAGGGCCTCCTCAAGCAACGGGCGCACCCTCGACTCGCCCGAAGCCCAGCTCGGGCAGGCTTCGTTGTGAAGCAACCTTGGCCAAATCGCCTCACCAACCGACCGTATCGCAGGCGCATTCAATGCGAGGATCGCCTGACACCTTATCCTGACACGCGTTCCTCAGTCGACAGGGCTGAAGTGACCGCAGTCACTTCGCCCTTCCACTGACCGACATGACAGGAAAACAGCGCCGCTCGCCCTTCTCCGACTGCTGTGCCACCCGCCAGGGTGAGGCTGACAACGACTAAGTCCAGCCTCAGGCGCAACAGGAAGCTCCGCCTCGCCCGACCTTGGGCCTCGACCTCAGGAGGAGGTCTCCGCCTCGCCCGACCCTAGGGCTCGGCCTCAACCTCGACCCCAGGGCTCGGCCCCGGCCTCGGCCTCGGAAGGTGGTCTCCGCCTCGCCAGACCCCAGGGCTCGGCCTCAACCTCGGCCTCGGAGGATGGTCTCCGCCTCGCCCGACCCCAGGGCTCGGTCTCAACCTCGACCTTAGAAGGAATCGCGTCCTCACCCAACCCCGGCCTCGGCCTCAGAAGGAGTCTCCGCCTCGCCCGACCTTGGACTCGCACCGACCATGCCACAGGGGGTACATCATTGCCCTACCCCTAGCTAGCTCAGGCTACGGGGAACAAGACCGGCGTCCCATCTGGCTCGCCCCGGTAAACAAGTAATGATGGCACCCCGCGTGCGTCCATGGCGACGGCGGTTCTCAGCCTCCTACGGAAGCAAGGAGACGTCAGCAAGGTCCCGGCAGCCCCGACAACTGTGCTTCTACAGGGCTCAAGCCCTCCTCCGACGGCCATGACACCGCGTGAACAGGGCTCTAGCACCTCTCCGACAGCCACGTTGGCATGTACATAGGGCTCTGGCTCCTCTCTGCCGGACACGTTAGCATATAGCTACACCCCCATTGTACACCTGGACCCTCTCCTTGCATCTATAAAAGGAAGGTCCAGGGCCCTCATACGGGAGGGTGGTCGCGCGGGAGGACGGGCTGACGAACAGGCTCACGCTCTCTCCCTCGCGAACGCTTATAACCCCTACTGCAAGCGCATCCGCCCTGGCGCAGGATAACACGAGCCGCGGTTCTCCCCCCCTTGTGTTCCATCTCGCGCCAACCCATCTGGGCTGGGACACGCAGCGACAATTTTACTCGTCGGTCCAGGGACCCCCTGGGGTCGAAACGCTGACAGTTGGCGCGCCAGGTAGGGGCCTGCTGCGTGTTGACGAACAACTTTCCGTCGAGCTGAAGATGGGTAGTCTCCAGCAACCTCTTCAGCCCGGGACGCTGCTCCGTTTCGGGAGTCTCGAGTTCATGTCCCTCGACGGCAGCTACGACATGTTACTCCTTCCTCCGCAGCGCGACCGCGACAACGGCGGCCGTCAGCCCGCCCGGCGGTGGCGGACTCGACGACGTCTTCCCCCCGTGGCGGAAGAGCAGCATCCGGGTCTGTCCCGCCACCTTCCTCGCCGCAGGAGGAGGAGGCGGGGCAACCATGGTCAAGCAGGAGGTGGCACCTCGTCGGCCGTCGAGCGAGTCGACGACGCCGGCACCCCAGCGGGGGACATGTCAGGCGTTGACCTCGCGCCCGAGACTACGGCGAGTGTCGTTTCCCCGCAACGTGCCAACCCCAAGCAGACAGATGACGCCAGCACTCTCGTGGAGGACTTGCTGGGCGTTAGCCTCGTACCTGAGATAACGGTGCAGTGTGTCCCCTACGCGACTTCGTCACCGTCCGTCGATCAAGAGGTACCGTCCGTTTTCCACCCTGTGCCTTTTAGATTCAGCTTTGATCCACCAAGCGACCCCGCTTCGGTGAGCGCTTTCATAAAGGCATATCCTAACCTTCTGGGGTACCATATGTGGTCAACCTAGGACCGACTGACGACCGTCTCGACCTACGGGCCCCCGGGTTCCGAGGAAGAAGACGAGCCCAACTCTGGTTGGGATTTCTCCGGGCTCCGTGCTCCTAGTGCCATGCGAGACTTCATGACTGCATGTGACTACTGCCTCAGCCTTGATAACGAGGGTTGTGGCTCAAGTCGCGAATGCTTCCACGTCGATCTAGGGGGTCTAGACGAAGGCAACCACATTGGTATGCCAGAGGACGACGATCCCCCTAGGCCTGCGCCTCACATTGACATCCTGCGGGAGCTGGCTGTGGTCCCAGTCCCTGCGGGGGGTCAGGACACACAGCTCGAGCAAATCCGCGAGATGCAGGCCAAGCTCGACGAGGAAGCAGGACAACTTGTGCAGCTCCAGCAAAACATCGAGCAGGAGTGGGCAGGCCGAGCACTCGCCGGAGAAGCGCGTCAACAGGCCCGGGACGTCCAGCACCGTATCGCTGACGATGCCAGGGCAAGGCTGCCCCCGGCCTCCAGTGGGGTCGGCCAGAATCTGGCTGCAGCGGCAATGCTGCTCCGAGCGATGCCGGAGCCATCCACCACCGAGGGGTGGCGTATCCAGGGAGAGCTCAAGAACCTCCTGGAGGATGTCGCGGTCCGACGGGCCGAGAGCTCTGCCTCCCGAAGGCAGGGGTGCCCCCCGGAGCATCGCGCAACAACTTCCCGATTCATGCGGGAAGCCTCGGTCCACACCGGGCGCACGCGGGACGCGACGCCTGCGGCCCTGGGTCACCTCGGCAACGAGCACCACCACCGCGACCGTCGAGCCTGCCTCGATGAGAAGGTGCGCCGAGGCTACCACCCCAGGCGTGGGGGACGCTACGACAGTGAGGAGGATCGGAGCCCCTCGCCCGAACCACTAGGTCCACAAGCCTTCAGCGGGGCCATACGACGGGCGCCGTTCCCGACCCGGTTCCGAGCCCCGACTACCATCACTAAGTACTCGGGGGAAACAAGGTCGGAACTGTGGCTTGCGGACTACCGGCTGGCCTACCAGCTGGGTGGAACAGACGATGACAACCTCATTATCCGCAACCTCCCCATGTTCCTCTCTGATGCCGCCCGAGCCTAGCTGGAGCATCTGCCTCCCGCGCAGATCTCCAACTAGGACGACCTGGTCAAAGCCTTCGCTGGAAACTTCCAGGGCACGTAGGTGCGCCCTGGGAACTCTTGGGATCTCCGAAGCTGCCGCCAGCAGCCGGGGGAATCCCTACAAGATTACATCCGGCGGTTTTCGAAGCAGCGCACCGAGCTGCCCAACATCACCGACTCGGATGTCATCGGGGCGTTCCTCACCGGCACCACTTGCCGTGACCTAGTGAGCAAGCTGGGTCGCAAGACCCCCACCAAGGCGAGCGAGCTGATGGACATCGCCACCAAGTTCGCCTCTGGTCAGGAGGCGGTCGAAGCCATCTTCCGCAAGGACAAGCAGCCTCAGGGACGCCAGCAAGAAGATGTCCCCAAGGCGTCCGCCCAGCGCGACACGAAGAAGAAGGCCAAGAAGAAGTCGCAAGCGAAACGCGACGCCGCCGAGCACAGGAACCCTCGGAAGCCTCCTGGAGGGGTCAACCTGTTCAACAAGATGCTCAAGGAGTCGTGTCCCTATCACCAGGGTCCCGTCAAGCACACCCTTGAGGAATGTGTCATGCTTCGGCGCTACTTCCATAAGGTCGGGCCCCCGGTGGAAGGTGGCAAAGGCCAAGACAACGGCAAGAAGGAGGGCGACAAGGTAGAGGAGTTCCCCGAGGTCCACAGTTGTTTCATGATCTACGGTGGGCAAGTGGCGAACGCCTCGGCTCGGCACCGCAAGCAGGAGCGCCGGGAGGTCTACTCGGTAAAGGTGGCGGCACCAGTCTACCTAGACTGGTCCGACAAGCCCATCACCTTCGACCAAGGCGACCACCCCGACTGCGTGCCGAGCCTAGGGAAGTACCCGCTCGTTGTCGACCCCGTCATCGGCAACATCAGGCTCACCAAGGTCCTCATGGACAGAGGCAGCAGCCTCAACATCATCTACGCCGAGACCCTCGGGCTCTTGCAAATCGATCTGTCCGCGATCCGGGCCGGGGTGCGGCGCCCTTTCACGGGATCATCCCCGGGAAGCGCGTCCAGCCCCTTGGACAACTCGATCTGCCCGTCTGCTTCGGGACTCCCTCCAACTTTCGAAAGGAAACCCTCACGTTCGAGGTGGTCGGGTTCCGAGGAACCTACCATGCAGTGCTGGGGAGACCATGCTACGCCAAGTCCATGGCCGTCCCCAACTACACTACCTCAAGCTCAAGATGTCGGGCCCCAACGGGGTCATCACCGTCGGATCCACGTACCGACACGCGTACAAATGCGACATGGAGTGCGTGGAGTACGCTGAGGCCCTCGCCGAGTCCGAGGCCCTCATCGCCTACCTGAAGTGCCTCTCCAAGGAGGTGCCTGATGCAAAGTGCCATGCCGGCAACTTCGAACCAGCGGAGGCGGTTAAGTCTGTCCCTCTCGACCCCAGCAACGACGCCTGCAAGCAAGTCCGGATCGGCTCTGAGCTCGACCCCAAATAGGAAGCAGTGCTCGTTGACTTTCTCCGCGCGAACGCCGAGGTGTTTGCGTGGAGTCCCTTGGACATGCCTGGCATACCGAGGGATGTCACCGAGCACTCGCTGGATATCCGAGCTGGAGCATGACCCGTGAAGCAGCCTCTGCACCGCTTCGACAAAGAGAAGCGCAGAGCCATAGGCGAGGAGATCCACAAGCTGATGGCTGCAGGGTTCATCAAAGAGGTATTCCATCTCGAATGGTTAGCCAACCCTGTGCTTGTGAAAAAGAAAGGGTGGAAATGGAGGATGTGTGTAGACTACACTGGTCTAAACAAAGCATGTCCGAAGGTTCCCTACCCTCTGCCTCGCATCGATCAAATCATGGATTCCACTACTGGGTGCGAAACCCTGTCATTCCTCGATGCCTACTCAGGTTATCACCAAATCAAGATGAAAGAGTCCGACCAGCTCGCGACTTCTTTCATCACACCTTTTGACATGTACTGCTATATTACTATGCCATTTGGTTTGAGGAATGCAGGTGCGACATACCAAAGGTGCATGAACCACATGTTCGGAGAGCACATCGGCCGAGCGGTCAAGGCTTACGTCGATGACATCGTAGTCAAGATGAGGAAAGCCTCCGACCTCCTCTCTGACCTTGAAGCGACATTCAAGTGTCTGAAGGCGAAGGCGTGAAACTCAATCCCGAGAAGTGTGTCTTTGGAGTCCCCCGAGACATGCTCCTGGGGTTCATCGTCTCCGAGCGGGGCATCGAGGCCAACCCGGAGAAAATCGCGGTCATCACCAACATGGGGCCTATCAAAGACTTGAAAGGAGTACAGAGGGTCATGGGATGCCTTACGGCTCTGAGCCGTTTCATCTCGCGCCTCGACGAAAGAGGCCTACCCTTGTACCGCCTCTTAAGGAAGACCGAGCGCTTCACTTGGACCCCCGAGGCCGAGGAAGCCCTCGAAAACTTAAAGGCGCTCCTTACAAGCGCAACCATCTTGGTGCCCCCCGCTGCGGGAGAAGCCCTCTTGGTCTATGTAGCCGCAACCACTCAGGTGGTCAGCGCCGCGTTCGTAGTCGAGAGACGAGAAGAAGGACATGGACTGCTCGTCTAGAGGCCGGTCTACTTCATCAGTGAAGTGCTATCCGAGACCAAGATCCGCTACCCGCAAATTTAGAAGCTACTGTACGCAGTAATTCTGACGCGGCGAAAGTTGCGACACTACTTCGAGTCTCATCCGGTGACTGTGGTGTCATCCTTCCCCCTAGGGGAGATCATCCAGTGCCGAGAGGCCTCGGGTAGGATAGCAAAGTGGGCAGTGGAGATCATGGACGAGACAATCTCATTTGCTCCTCGGAAGGCCATCAAGTCCCAAGTCTTGGCGGACTTCGTGGCTGAATGGGTCGACACCCAGCTACCAACAGCTCCGATCCAACCGGAACTTTGGACCATGTATTTTGATTAGTCGCTGATGAAAACAGGAGCAGGTGCGGGCCTGCACTTCATCTCACCCCTTGGGAAGCACCTCCGCTACGTGTTGCGCCTCCATTTCCCGGCGTCAAACAACGTGGCCGAGTACGAGGCTTTGGTTAACGGGTTGCGCATCACCATCGAGCTAGGGGTTCGGCGCCTCGACGCTCGTGGCGACTCGCAGCTTGTCATTGACCAAGTCATGAAGAACTCCCACTGCCGCGACCCGAATATGGAGGCCTACTGCGACGAGGTTCGACGCCTGGAAGACAAGTTCTACGGGCTCGAGCTCAACCACGTCGCTTGATGGTACAACGAGACTGCGGATGAGCTGGCTAAAATAGCCTCGGGGCGGACAACGGTTCCCCCGGACGTCTTCTCCCGAGACATACATCAACCCTCCATCAAGACCGACGACACGCCCGAGCCCGAGGAAGCCTCGGCCCAGCCCAAGGAGGCCTCGGCCCAGCCCGAGGCATCCTCGGCCACCGAGGGTGAGGCACTACGCGTCGAGGAAGAGCGAAATGGGGTCACACCTAATCGAAACTGGCAGACCCCGTACCTATAATATCTCCACCGAGGAGAGCTACCCCTCAACAAAGCCGAAGCTCGGCGACTGGCGCGGCGCACCAAGTCGTTCGTCTTACTGGGTGATGAAAAGGAGCTCTACCACCGCAGCCCCTCAGACATTCTCCAACGATGCATATCAGTCGCCAAAGGACAGGAGCTATTGCAAGAGATACACTCGGGGGCTTGCGGTCACCATGCAGCACCTCGAGCCCTCGTTGGGAACGCCTTCCGACAAGGCTTCTACTGGCCGACCGCGGTGGCCGACGCCACTAGGATTGTACGCTCCTGCCGAGGGTGTCAATTCTACGCGAGACAGACGCACCTGCCCGCTGAGGCCCTGCAGACTATCCCCATCACCTGGCCGTTTGTTGTGTGGGGTCTGGACCTTGTCGGTCCCTTGCAGAAGGCACCCGAGGGCTTCTCGCACCTGCTGGTCGCCATCGACAAATTCTCCAAGTGGATCGAGGTCCGACCCCTAAACAGCATTAGGTCCGAGCAGGCGGTGGCGTTCTTCACCAACATCATCCATCGCTTTGGGGTCTCGAACTCCATCATCACCAACAATGACACCCAGTTCACTGGTAAGAAGTTCCTGGACTTCTGCGAGGACCACCACATCCGGGTGGACTGGGCCGCCGTAGCTCACCCCATGACGAATGGGCAGGTAGAGCGTGCCAACGGTATGCTTCTGCAGGGACTTAAACCAAGGATCTATAACGACCTCAACAAGTTCGGCAAGCGGTGGGTGAAGGAACTACCCTCGGTGGTCTGGAGTTTGAGGACGACGCCAAGCCGAGCCACGGGCTTCTCGCCGTTCTTTCTAGTCTATGGGGCCAAGGCTATCTTGCCCACAGACTTAGAATACGGTTCCCCGAGGACGAAGGCGTACAACGACCAAAGCAACCAGACCAGTCGAGAAGACTCACTGGACCAGCTGGAAGAGGCTCGGGACATGGCCTTACTACACTCGGCGCGGTATCAGCAGTCTCTGCGACGCTATCACGCCCGAGGGGTTCGGTCCCGAGACCTCCAGGTGGGAGACTTGGTACTTCGGCTGCGGCAAGATGCCCGAGGGCGCCACAAGCTCACTCCTCCCTGGGAAGGGCCGTTCATCATTGCCAAGATTTTGAAGCCCGGAACATACAAGCTTCCCAACAGTCAAGGCGAGGTCTACAACAACGCTTGGAACATCCGACAGCTACGTCGCTTTTACCCTTAAGATGATTTCAAGTCGTTCATATACCTCATTGTCTTTACATTCAAAAGTAAAGTCTAACCGTCAAGGAAGGGTCAGCCTTGCCTCGGCAAAGCCCGACCCTCCCTCGGGGGCTAGAAGGGGGGAACCCCCTCTGCGTCAAAATTTTCCTCGGAAAAGTTTTCTACCAAAACGACTTTCGTGTTTTCTGACTATATCGATAACAGAATCCCGCAAAACGAATAAGAGCGCACGTAAGCGGCAAGGCCGACCGAGCCGAGGGACTCCTACGCCTCTGGGATACGGATACCTCACTCGTCACCTTCCGTGAAAAGTAACTCTTACTCGGATAAGCGATTCTGCTACTGATGAACAAGTCTGGATACTCGAAACGAGAGGAAAAGAAACGCAGCTTTATAACACGACAACAAAGTGTTTAGGCCTCGGCGGCCGCGAAAGACGCATGCATGTTCCAAACAAACTGCTCCGACAGAATTAGGCATTGCCTGGGGGAGGAGCGGCACCCTCGGCTTTGTCTCCACACTCAGCACCGTCTCCACCCTTGGTGAGATCCGCCTCGGCCTCGGACGGCGACGCGAGCGGAAGGATCTCCACCTCGAAGGAAGACGTCAGCACCGCGCTTGGGCCATTGCAGCCAGGGTCTCCTCCAGGGTCCCAGCCTGAGCAGACGCCTCGGCTGGCCGCTTCGTAGCCTTAGCCAGCTGTCCCCCGAGGACATCAGCCCGGCTCATGGCCTCGGCAGCGTGACTCCGAAGTTGGTCCCGCTCACGGATGACCCGGCCAGGCTCCAGCCGTCGCTGCTGCACCTCCTCGGCCTGGGAAGCCACCTGCTCCTAGGCCGACGAAGCCCCTTTTCGAGCTGACTCTGCCTCTGTCCATGCTGACACCGCTGCCTCCGGCTCTGGCTCATCGCAGGGCAGCCGAGGGTTCCGTAACTGAGCAAGAGAAGCCTTGAGTGGCAAGGCCGACCGAGCCGAGGGACTCCTATGCCTCCAGAATACGGATACCTCACTCATCACCTTCCGCGCAAAGCAACTCACACTTGGTTAAGCGGTTCAGCTACAGGCGAGTCCCAATGCTCGAAATGAGGGGAAAACACGGCTTCACGCCCAAATACACGGATGTTCAGGCCCCGACAGCCACAATGAACATACACTGGCACTCAAGGTGCCATTACAAACGGAACTCTGGTTCCACTCCCGCGGGTATGAACAACCTCCACATTAGAGGGCCTGCGGGACGACAAGCTCCGGGTGGCTCGCCGGCGACCTCTGCAGCAGCAGCGACAACGACCTCCGCCTCAGGCGGCTAAACAGCAGCAACAATGACCTCAGGGCAAATGCTGCAGTGAGAAGGCCCTTGCCCATGTCCCCACACGAGGGGCGAGGACAAGCCGCAAAGCTAAAGAGCCGGAGGTCTGTCTGCGAGTGGCCCCCCAGCCTGCACCGGCAGATCCCCACCATCGAACCGGTGGTCACCATCCTGCGTGACCATTGGTGAGGAAATGCAGCCGGGCTGCCTGATGAAAATCCTTGAAGCCGAGCGATGGCTGAAGGGTGCCAACCTCCGCGAGGTTGCGCTCCTCCAACAGCAGCAAGACGAAGGCAACGCGGGCGCTCCCCATCCGGGGGCTCGGAAGGTGGAAGGGCGCGATGCATGAGGGGAGTGCGAAGGCATGGCTACCGCCTGGGGGATCAATCCCTTTTTAAAGGCGGCTCTCCCCACTCGCGTCCTCAGGCGTCACGGACTAAGTCTTCACCGACGTGCTCTAGGGTCCTCCCCCTACAACACGGGGGCTGGGTCCCACACGTCATGCAAGCTGGCCCGGAACAGAAGAAGCCGAACCGCAGCGCGCGGAGCGTGTAACCGCCCCACGGTTATAAGCACTCCTCCATCCTCGTTGAAACCAGTGGTTGAAAGGGTGGACCGCCATGCAGGTGGCGTGCAACCGCACCACAGGGACACACCCCTTCGACTTTGACGCATCCAGCATGGAGGCCCAGGCCCACACGTCATGTAACCGGCGCGCCGGTTACTACGTGCGAGAAACTACACCGCCACTTATGCCAATGCTGCGCCTTCTCGTCTGCAGAACCAGTACCGCGACTCGAGGCAACCCTGCACGTGGCCCAACAGTGCCAGTCGAGCACATCGATCATGGGCCAGTCAGCCGTGGGAGGTGGCATGACGGTCGATATGGCCAAAAGTGGGCCGGCAGTAATGGCGGTAGCAGGCGAGCGGAAGCCGCAGTCAAATCATTTGCGGGCTCACGTCCCCTCCTGGAGCAGCAGGGGAGCCCTCTCCCACGGTGTGAAGACGACGCGCCCGTGTTCCGTTCCTCGAACGGCTCGCGCAACGGCCGCCCCACGAACCACTCGTCCCATTGCATTAACTCCGCGGCAGGGCAAGCGACGCCTTTGGCAGGCGAAGCGGGCGACGTTTCACCTCCGCCATGATGACCGCGTCAAAAAGGTGCGCCACACCGTTTAAATTCATATCCTTTTCCTCTTCCCCTTTCTCTCTCTTGCTACAGGGACCGGGAAAGGGGATATTTCGAAAGGGATCCTTCTTCGCGAAGGAAGCGGGCCCCGAGCCCTCCTACTCATCAGGGGTTTGAAGGCTGGCCCCTCGGAAGGGTTCGACAGCCGCCCCAGAGCACTCGAGCTTCAGGCTCATTACTGATCAGGGGTTCGAAGGCTGGCCCCTCGGAAGGGTTCGATAGCCGCCTAGAGCACTCGAGCTTCAGGCTCATTACTAATCAGGGGTTCGAAGGCTGGCCCCTTGGAAGGGTTCGATAGCCGCCTCAGAGCACTCGGGCTCCGCGCCCACTATTGATCAGGGGTTCGAAGGCTGGCCCCTCGGAAGGGTTAGACAGTCGCCCCAGAGCACGCAGAGCGAGGGATGACTCTGGGTACGTCCGATACATGGCCTAGGCTCGGGCTACGCTCCCGAGGTACCATAGGACATTTCCGAGACTAGCAGGAGCGATTTTGTAACGGAATCCCATCAGAGGGAGGCATCGAGCCCTCGGACCCTATCGAACGGGACCGGGTCTGGCAAATCACCTGTAGGTACTTTTGGAGCGCGCCTCTGGGCCACAAGCCGACCCTTATCGAACGGGGCACGGGTGTCCACTCGGATCACCCGTTAACAACTCACTGGAGACACCATGTTCGGCGCCCCCCGAGGGCAACATGGCGCTTTCCCCCCTTCCTCCTTGCGGAAAGGCGATGAAGGGATGTATGATAAAAGTCGAGTCAGTCCTTGATCGTCCTCTCGCTCCATGCAGAGGCTTGGGGGCTGCTCTCGCAAACCCGGCTACGGCCAAATCGTTGACAACGTCAACAAACCAGCCTGAAAACTCGGAACTTGACCATGCACCCGGACTACCATCAGATCGCATGAGGGAACAACCAGACCAGCCAAGGCATCACAAAAGGCATTAAGCCCTCAGAGGAGTCAAACCACTCCTCCGAGGCCTCGGGGGCTACACCCGGCGGGTGCGCTCGCGCGCACCCACCGGAACAAAATGTAACCTAGAAAGGCCGGTCCCCTTGCAAAAAAATGCGACAAAGCCTCCAAGCGAGTACCAACACTCCCTTTGAGGCTCGGGGGCTACTGTCGGGTACCATAATTAGGGGTACCCCCAACACTCCTAAACTCGGCTGGTAATCACCATCAGCGCAAGCTGCAGAGACTGATGGGCACAATTCAGGTCAAGGCTTCGTCCACTCAAGGGACGCGATCTCGCCTCGCCCGAGCCCAGCCTCGGGCAGGAACAATAGTCCCAGACGAATTCACGCCTCGCACGAGGGCCTCCTCAAGCAACGGGCGCACCCTCGACTCGCCCGAAGCCCAGCTCGGGCAGGCTTCGTTGTGAAGCAACCTTGGCCAAATCGCGTCACCAACCGACCGTATTGCAGGCACATTAAATGCGAGGATCGCCTGACACCTTATCCTGACACGTGTTCCTCAGTCGACAGGGCTAAAGTGACCACAGTCACTTTGCCCTTCCACTGACCGACATGACAGGAAAACAGCGCCGCTCGCCCTTCTCCGACTGTTGTGCCACCCGCCAGGGTGAGGCTGACAACGGTTAAGTTCATCCTCAGGCGCAACAGGAAGCTCCGCCTCGCCCGACCTTGGGCCTCGACCTCAGGAGGAGGTCTCCGCCTCGCCCGACCCCAGGGCTCGGCCTCAACCTCGACCCCAGGGCTCGACCCCGGCCTCGGCCTCGGAAGGTGGTCTCCGCCTCGCCCGACCCCAGGGCTCGGCCTCAACCTCGACCTCAGAAGGAATCGCGTCCTCACCCAACCCCAGCCTCGGCCTCAGGAGGAGTCTCCGCCTCGCCCGACCTTGGGCTCGGACCGACCACACCACAGGGGGTACATCATTACCCTACCCCTAGCTAGCTCAGGCTACGGGGAACAAGACCGACGTCCCATCTGGCTCACCCCGGTAAACAAGTAATGATGGCACCCCACGTGCGTCCATGACGACGACAGTTCTCAGCCCCTTATGGAAGCAAGGAGACGTCAGCAAGGTCCCGGCAGCCCCGACAGCTGTGCTTCTACAGGGCTCAAGTGCTCCTCCGACGGCCACGACACCGCGTGAACAGGGCTCTAGCACCTCTCCGACAGCCACGTTGGCATGTACATATGGCTCTGGCTCCTCTCTGCCGGACACATTAGCATATAGCTACACCCCCATTGTACACCTGGACCCTCTCCTTGCATCTATAAAAGGAAGGTCCAGGGCCCTCATACGGGAGGGTGGTCGCGCGGGAGGACGGGCTGACGAACAGGCTCACGCTCTCTCCCTCGCGAACGCTTGTAACCCCTACTGCAAGCGCATCCGCCCTGGCACAGGATAACACGAGCCGCGGTTCTCCCCCCCTTGTGTTCCATCTCGCGCCAACCCATCTGGGCTGGGACACGCAGCGACAATTTTACTCGTCAGTCCAGGGACCCCTCGGGGTCGAAACGCCGACAATATCAGATAGATTGAGTGGATATTGTGAATTGTGAACTTTGAGTCTGTGAACTTATGATCTTTATGACCTTGTTATACTGTGAACTTGTTATATTGTGAACTTATGATCTTTGTAAACTTTTTATATTATAAATTTGTGATCTTGTTATATCATGAATTGTGAACTTGTGGTCTTTGTGATCTTTTGTCAACTTTGTTGTATTATAAAGTTTGATATGTTTACCGATCGTATTTTAGATTTCGACCGTTACTGGTGTATTTTCCGCACCAAACTTTCGTTTCCGAAATATCGATATCGTTTCCGTTTCCGGAGTTACCGTTTTCGATTTTGTTTCCGATAAAAAATATGAAAATGGTAATGGTTTTAGTGTTTACCGACCGTTTTCATCCCTTACACCTAGGGCTAAAAAAATCTCGAGCTTGTCGAGCCAACTCGAGCCCGTGGCTACCCAGCTTGAAGCGGCTCAACGCTTAGAACAGTTTAAGTCGAACCTGTTTTTGTGGCTCGAGAAAAGAGCGACTCGGCTTGATGTAGCTCGTTAGCTGGCTCGTGGCTCGAACCAACAACGATTTGTTACATAAAATTCTAATTAACATATAGTGCTAATTTCAAATGGATTATTAGTTTATTTTATTTGAGATTATAGTATAAAATTAATCTTTTTCTATATTATATTAGTAATATATTTATTTTACTAATTCTAAATATGTTACTTAAATTATTTTTGAAAATTTATATTATATTTTGGAGAGCAAGTTCACGATTATGGCCAGTCTTGTTGGCTCGGCGAGCTGGCAGCGAGCCGAGTCGAGCCAACTTTTCGGGCCCGCTAGGGGAGCGAGTCGAGCTGGACCCGGCGCGGCTCATTTCCACCCCTATTCGCGCCTACTGTTGTAATCTATTGCAGTGCTCAGTGGCAAATGGAGAGAGACAAAGAGAGAATGAGACAAATGACTGGAGTCTCTTGTTTATTGCAGAGATCTTCTTTATATACATGTGTACAAAGGGCATCTGACCCTTGGATCAAATAACTGTAGAATGTACGGTTGGATGGGTCTTGATCATATTACATTGTTTTGTAACACTCCCCCTTGATCAACCCAAAACCGTTTGATCATATGCAATTTGTCTTATCTCCTCAAAAACCCTGTGGGAAAAATAAGGAGTATACAATATCCTTTGGATAATGAGAATAATCTCACATAGTCTCCAAAAGAAAATATGCTTGTAATCATCATGTATAAAAACCCCTGTGGGGAAAATCAATGATGAAGCATATAGCTTTATTGATATTACCTCGTTAAAAACTTTGGATGAGAAAACCTTAGCAAGGCAAAACTCATACAAAGAAAAGAGTGTAATATGATGGTTCAATACAGATTATATATCATGAGGAATTACTCCCCCTGAACCTTGCAAGCACTTAAGTCTTCTCATACCAATCCCCTCAATACATTTCTGAAATGTAGAGTATGGTAGAGATTTTGTGAATAGATCTGCAAGATTATCACAAGACTTTGTTTGCAAGATGTTTATATCCCCTTTCTCCTGAAGTTCATGGGGATAATAGGAGAAATATGCTTATTGATATTGCTCTTGATATAACCTGTATCCATCTGAACAACACAAGCTGAATTATCTTCATAGATAATTGTTGGTGAGTCAAGAGAACCAATACCACAAGTTGTGAGTATATGATTCACCATTCTACGAAGCCATACACATTCACGTGATGCTTCAAATAATGCAATTATTTCAGAATGGTTGGTGGATGTGGTCACCAAAGTCTGTTTAGACGATTTCCACGAGATGGCAGTTCCACCTTGTAAGAATACGAATCCTGTTTGCGATTGGCCATTGTGGGGATCAGATAAATAGCCAGCATCTGTATACCCAATTAAACTAGGATCATTACTTCTTTTGTAAAAGAGTCCTAGATCCTTTGTGCCATTTAGGTATCTGAAAATATTCTTAATGCCAACCCAGTGTCTTTTCGTTGGGGCAGAACTGTGCCTTGCTAACAAATTTACTGCAAAAGCAATATCCGGCCGGGTATTGTTAGCAAGATACATCAATGCACCAATAGCACTGAGATATGGGAACTCCGGTCCCAATGTCTGTTCTTCATCATCCCGTGGTCTGAATGGATCTTTCTTTAAATCCAAAGATCTGACCGCCATAGGAGTCTTTGAAGGATAAGACATATGCATATTGAATTTTTCCAATACCTTTTGGGTATATGTACTTTGATGTACAAGGATTCCAGAAGGTAAATGCTCAAGTTGTAGACCTAAGCAAAATTTGGTTTTGCCCAAATCCTTCATCTCAAATTCCGTCGTTAAATGATGACGTGCTTCATCAATATCAAGTTTATTTCCTATGATGTTAAGGTCATCAACATAAACTGATATGATACAGAATCCCACTTTGGATCTTTTGATCACTACTAGAAATATGCTTATTTAAGACATACATCTTAAGACAATATCAGTGCATTTTATAGAAGCGTCTTTTATCATATGGTGCTGAGTAAGGTGAGACAGTTTGTTGGACATCCGTCTTTAATGAAGAAGGTTTTTGAGACAAATATATGGTTGGAAATGTCTTATATTGATTTAATACAGTTTGATTTTGAAAACCGTCTCAAATAAATATACCGTTTGAGGCATTAAGTTTACAAGAAGTGTCTTTTATTTTGGTTAGTATATTAGACACTTCTGTATATGAAACCATCTCAAATAAGTTATTATTAGAGTCATCTAGACTATACAAAATTGTCTTAGATGTCAGTGAGTATACTAGAAACTAGTAAACATAAAACCGCCTCGTATGATATTTCTGATAAGACATATTGTGAAAAAACGTAGTCAATAGTAAATTCTGATTAGATTGAACTAAACATTTTTTGGAATTTAAAATGAACTAGTTAGCTGATTGTATGTTCGTACGGTTTCTATATATCATATAGGTAAAAATCTTGCTTAAATAAGAAACTTCTTCAAATAAAATTATATGTTTGAAATATGATTATTTCCTATTTTCTCATTAACAGTATATTTATAGTTATAATATCGTCTCTTTGTACGGTATAAGCAACCTAATAAGCAGTGGTTAATGCCACGAATATTCCTCTTTATATCCATATTGCACATATATACAATACGTTTTATTAATATAGCGGTGGTTAATGCCATCTCCTGCGTCCGACGCCCATCGCCGAGGCTGAGAGGCAAAATTCGTCGTCTTCAGTGCCCCAAGCGCGGCGCCCCAAACTCCCAGGCTATGCTTTTGTTTATGTTTTATTGTCATTTCATGATTCATGACATGGCAGGCTCCAGGCTATGCTTTAGACATTTAATCAGTATATTCAGCTCAAACGAAACGGGATCTAAACCAGAGGGTTAAGTCTCACATCATACCACCCGTTCCTATTTTTTTCCTAAAGTAGGGGCAGGGCAAACCGTATTGTTGGCTCCACCTAGGGTTTTAGCACCTACCGCCGCAACCTCCCTTCTACTGCCGCCGCAACCTCCCCATCCTTCGAATCCCATCCGACCTAGCCCTGCAACCCGCCGGACGACGATCAGCGAGGTCCGCGACCGAGATGGACCGGTACTTGAGGGTGGAGCGGTCGCGGAACGAGTCAACCATTGAGGAGAACGAGATCCGCATCACCGCGCAGGGCCTCATCTGCAACTATGTCTCCTACGCTAGCTCCCTCCTCCAGGTGCCTGGGCTTGTCCTCACCATCGCCGTCGTATCATATTGTACTTAGGATGCACTGTTCTGTTCGAGTCTCGTCCCTGTAGTTCCTAAACTTTCAGAAGAAAACTGCATTTTGCAGGAAAAGCTGGAGTTTATTTGTGGTATTAGGCATGCATAGCAAGGTTTCAGAAACAATTTGGTCCCCTCTAGCAGTTCTACCATTCAGGTCTTGCTTTTATAGAAAGATCCTTGTTGCCTGCAATATACTTTCTGGAAAGTATACCGACCAGAATTTTGATCTCATTAGTCTTGTGCTGTTGAGCTATCCATGTATACTACAGGGAAAAGAAATGCCTTACAGTTTATTTTAAACATTTACTTATTTGCACTAACATTTTGGCTGGATCATTGTTATTGGTTGCAAATATTTGGATTCTGTCATTCTGAAACCTCAAATGCATTAAACCTCATTGGGCACGGCATTATTTTGGCTACCAGGAAAATGAGGGGTTATGGTTTCACTTTTTTTTCCTCAGTTGAAATCCAATTTACTATGCTCAATTGCCCATCATGAAGAACATACAATTTATGAATCATGAACTTCAGAATTTCTTCATTTACCGTCCTATGAAACATGAGGACAGGTTTCACAACACATTTTGACATTATATATTTATCAAGTCAGTTGTGGTGAACTGTGAACAAATGTGTTTGTTATGCATATCAGCACCTCTTGTATTTGCATTCTTCCCCTAGCAGTAAGGTCAACGGCACTCAGATGGGAAATAACCGAAGCATCTTATGCTGTGGCAGTTGCGCTCTTCTTCTTTGGCCACTGACTCTTACTTTCTCTTTCTGGTCAAATCTTCATTCTTTCAGACCTCTATGCTGGGTTGAACATATGTCGTTGGACAATGAAACTGGATTAGACATACCTGGAATAAGGGTCAGGTCAGTCACATGCCTTGTTGCAGCAGACTATTTCGTCCCTGGATATTTTTTTTGGGCTGTCTTAATTGCCAGTTTAGCTCGTATTGGATATGAAGAAAAGACCATGTACATGGTTGTATATGATTGGAGGTTATCTTTCCAGAACACTGAGGTACTCTTCTTGGATGGCCTTATACAAGTAAATTTTAGTCAGAAGTCACCACGGATTAGCTATTTGGTTATGAACTTTTGATGCTTAGTGATAGTTCCCAGTTCCCACCGTGTAAATGGTTCTGGTATAAAATGTATTGCCATATTTGTAACACGGATTACTATATACAGGTTCGTGATCAAACTTTGAGCAGAATAAAGAGCAATATTGAACTCATGGTAGCAACAAATGGTGGAAATAGGGTGGTGGTGTTCCCACACTCCATGGGGGTCCTCTATTTTCTGCATTTTATGAAATGGGTCGAAGCACCCATGGGGGGCGGTGGTGGTCCGAACTGGTGTGAGAACCATATTAAAGATGTAATGAATATTGGAGGACCTTTCTTAGGAGTTCCCAAGGCTGTTGCTGGGCTTTTCTCATCTGAAGCCAAAGATGTTGCCGTTGCTAGGTAATTTAAATAGAGTTTGCAAGTTTTAGTAGGTATTTTCATGCTATCAAGCTTGAAGTTTACTAGGTGATGCCTGCTGAGATAATATTGTTTCACAATGCTGTTCTTTATAAGATTGCATCCGAAATGTTTCGTACTTTATCTATACTAGTTAGCATATATCAGACTATAGTTTACATATTACTTTTGTTAATGTCATTTAACTATTTGCTTACTCAGTACCATTCTAAATTGTGCTTATCGTTCCTGGACAATATCTGTATCTTATTTACTATAGCTCTGGCATTCTGATTGTTGCTGTTACCTTACATAAAATTAGCATATAACCATGGTGATTGAGTTTATGCAAGATCAAATGTTTTGTTTGAATTGACTATAATTACTAAAATCTGCTCTGTGATGAAGTTTGTTGGGATCAAGTGGTACACAATCTAGCTTATAGGGGTCATTGCATAAAATCATTCTATGTTAGCTGATATTTTTTCTCTTTAATATTCTATGATTTTTTGAAATGCATGTGGTTTTCCATTTTTCCATGTATGCAACTGTTCTGGTTCAGGTATAAGGTAATTGATTCATTTATTTAAAGCAAAAGGGAATAGCAAAAGAATGGAATATTATTGGATGCTCGACAATCTTGGCGGAGCTTTTGTAAGTAAACAATATATTCTAGTTTTGGTACGTACAATCTTCTGTACTTCCCCATTTGTCTGATGCTTCAGGTTGGTCTTTTTTTCTGTCGGCTCCCAAGCCATCGTCTGGACCTCACAAGTCCAGGGAGTGCCTGCCTCTGATCCTCATCATCAGGAACAAGCTCAAGTATGCACTGACGTATCGTGAGGTCATTTCTATCCTGATGCAACACCATGTACTTGTTGATGGCAGGGTCAGGACTGACAAGACCTACCCTGCTGGGTTTATGGGTATGCCTATATCTCTATTAATGCATAAAGATACCTATACACATATTTTGGTTGCTGATTTGTGGTGTCATTTTTTTGGCAGATGTCATTTCTATCCCTAAGACAAACGAGAACTACAGGCTGCTTCCGTCTTCACCCAATCAGGGATGAGGATGCCAAGGTTAGGCCATTGTCTGATGTTTGACGTCGGCAACATGGTCATGGTGGCCGGCGGGAGGAACACCGGGCGTGTAGGAGTGATCAAGAACAGGGAGAAGCAGAAGGGCAGCTTCCAGACCATCCACGTGCTGCTTGGAGCTTTTTGCTATGTCTAGTTTTCTCCTATTTGTTGTACAGGAAAACATAGAATGGAATTCAAATTTGGTGGCCGCAAAAGTGTGGAGACTTGATTTCATATAAAGTTATTAGTGCAAACAATTGTATTTTAGTTTAGATTTAGAGTACATTTATGTATGCGTTGTTTGACAATGCTTATTTATGATATATTGAATGGTACTTATTTATATTATATTAATTATAATGTTGTTCAATATACGTGTATGTATATTTCTCTTTCAAATTATTATAACGTGATATCTGATACTGCCGTGTAAGTCATTTCGTTTAAATCTTAATAAGACGGTCACCAAAATGTTTAATATCAGTCTCCTAAATAAGACGGTTTCTAAAATGTCCATTATTAGCCACCTAAATAAGATGGTTTTCCTATTGTAATCGTCTATTATTGTAGTATATTCGAGACAGTTTGATAAATACTTCATGACTTATAATGTTTGTATTCTCTATGGTTCTTTAGAAGCAGTGTCTTAAACAAAAACCTAATTGAAGACGGTTTATCGGACAAAATGACTTAAACAAATACCTTTTTCAGACGGTTATAAATTAAAAATTGTCTTATATAATATCTTTTAAGACAGTTTATAACCATCTTAAAAGTAAGACATCTTTTACGACTCCATCAAATTTGGACACTTCATAAGCGTCTTAAGAACTGAAAATTAACCGTCTTATATAACATGTTTTGTAGTAGTGGATGAAGACGCACGGGCAATCATCATTTTTCGTGTATCCCTTACGCAAAAGGAATTCACTCAATCGGTTGTACCACATTCTGCCCGATTGTTTTAAGCCATATAATGACTTCTGCAACTTTACGCAATACATGTTGCGCTTTGCCTTTGGATTCGGTACATCTATTCCATCAGGAACTTTCATGTATATATCAGAATCCAGTGACCCATAGAGATATGCGGTCACTACGTCCATCAACTGCAAAGATAGACGATTTTGCACTGCCAAAGATATTAAATATCGGAATGTTATTGCACTCATGACTGGTGAATAAGTTTCGTTGAAATCAACGCCGGGTCTTTGCGTAAACCCTTGTGCTACTAGCCTTGCTTTGTATCTCACTACCTCACCATTTTCATTTCGTTTCCGAATGAAAACCCACTTATATCCCACAGGGAAGATATCACGTGGTGTAGGTATTACAGCAGAGAAAACTTCTCTTTTGTAAAGCGAGGCTAACTCCGCTTCGATTGTTGCCTTCCATTTGATCCAATCCGAGCGCTTACTGCACTCTGCCATGGTCTTAGGATCTAGATCATTTTGAAGGTCCTCAGCAATCTGCTCGGAGAAATATATGTCGACATTAGTAGCTTTTCTATCATATGTTTCACCAGTCTCAACATAGTTGATGGCAATTTCATCATTCCTTAGAGACTCATCAATTTCCCAAATTGATGTGTCTAGGATTTTCCGATGTCCCAGCCTCGGTTATGTGCACATCCGAGCTGGGTTGTGGATCATCACAATCCACATGATACATTGTATCATATTGGTGTCCTTTTGCATTCACTATTGTTCTTTGCTTCTTAGCAACAGAACAGCGCTTATTCACCATACTTCTCCTCTCTAGGAGTTGAGTGGCCTTATTCGGTACTTCCACTCTTTCTGGTGCATTCCTAGCAAGAATGAATGATTTAGTGACACCTTTGTAATTAGTGAATGCATCTGACAGTTCATTTGCAAGTCTTTGCAAATGTATAATTTTCTGAACTTGCAGTTCAGTTTCTGAAGTACGTGGATCAGAACCTGGAACACATTGAGTATTCCAATTTATTTCCTGGCATTCTTTTTGGTACTTAAATTCTCCCCCTAATGCCGGGAAATGTTCCTCATCAAAAATAGAGTCAGCAAAACGGACTGTAAATAGATCCCCTGTTAAGGGTTCTAAATACTTAATGATCGACGGAGATTGAAATCCCACATAGATCCCCACTTTCCTGTGTGGGCCCATAGCTGTTCTCTGAGGTGGTGAGATTGGAATGTATACACAACATCCAAATTTGCGCAAATGGGAAATACTTGGAGGATTTCCACGTACCATTTGTATTGGGGATGTTGAATGATATGCAGTTGGTCGTAATTGTATAAGGTCAGCAGCGTGCAGAACTGCATGACCCCAACACGACGAAGGCAATTTGCAATTCATCAATATTGGCCTTGCTATGAGTTTAATCCTCTTGATTAGTGACTCAGCCAAACCATTCTGGGTGTGGACATACGGTACCGAGTGCTGTACTTGAATCCCCAGCGCCATACAATAATCATTGAATGCCTGAGATTTGAATTCAGCAGCATTGTCCATTTGGATTGAGTTAATCCGATGTTCAGGAAAATTTGCCTTTAACTTGATAATTTGAGACATTATCTTGGCAAATGCATGGTTGCGTGTTGATAGTAAACACACATGTGACCATCTAGTAGATGCGTCAATCAGTACCATGAAATACCTGAACGGCCCAGAAGTTGGCATAATTGGCCCACAAATATCTCCTTGAATCCTTTCAAGGAATTTAAGCGGTTCAGCTTTAATTTTGAGATATGATGGTCTCAAAATAAGTTTCCCAGTTGCACATGCGGTGCAAACAAAATCCTGAGATTTGGGAAAACTTGTTGTGGGCAGATTATGGCCAATTGAATTGCCTGTAATTTTCCTCATCATCCCTACGCCAGGATGACCAAGTCGATCATGCCAAATTTGGAATGCATCAACATCTTGGAAAATTACCTTATATGCAACATGTGCATTGCTCTTAATATATGTATAGTACAACCCTGACGTGAGTGATGGAATTTTCTCGCATATGCGCTTGCCATATTTATTCGGCTTGGTCAAGAAGAGAAACTCTTCTTGATTTTCATCATGGGTTTCAATATGAAATCCATTTTGCCGGATATCTCTAAAACTTAAGAGGGTACGTGTAGAATCAGGATACAATAATGCATCCTCGATCACAATTTCAGTACCCATGGGGAGTGTAATAGTTGCTCGACCAGAGCCAACTATCACAGCATCGCGTCCGGCGATGGTCAAAACTTTCCCATCTCTTTTCTTAAGAGTCTGAAAGTATTTGATCTCCCTAAGTATAGAGTTTGTGGTACAACTGTCCACAAGGCATAATTCCTCTTCCGTCGAGTTGTCATCATTATGCATCTATACATAAATAAAAATTCTGAATAAGAATTTTATGATGCAACTTAGTACTATACATAACATGATATTTAAATATCACAATGTCAAAACAATATTACAATAATGGTATGGCGACTCATCCAATGAGTTCGTACTACACACAGGACCCAACACTGGTCTTGTAGAGTGTGTTACATCTCAACACATGAGATTGTATACCTCTACTTATTACAACAACATTATAAAGACAGTATAGAACAACCACACAAGCCACAGTGATCACGATCAAATCTCCAATCATGAGAGATTTATGCCAAATCTCCAAATGGATCCTTTGACATATACTCAATGATCATATCATCAGATTCATCTTCTTGCAGAAGTGGAGGCTTGTTGTCAACCCCATTGAGGTGCTCTTTAGCAAGAGTGTTCTTCAGGTCACCAGAAGCCAGTGAAGAACTTCCAACCTCAATTGGTGCTTCAGTAGAATTGAAATGAGCCTCAAAACCAGGCTTATCAGACTTTGGCTTCTTTAGGGATTGTTGATACAAAAGAACCAGGTGCTTAGGGCAAGTGCAGTCCCTAGCAAAATGGCCCTCAGTACCACATTTAAGGCAAGCTCTATTGCCTTTGGATGGTAGAGGCTTGCCATTTCCTTTTCCTTTTCCTTTACCTTTCTTGTGGAATTTGTTCTTATTGAATTTGCGAGGTCCAGGAGGATTCTTGAAGTTTTTCTTGAATCCTTTCTTATTCTCAGTCTTATGCACATTGAAATGTACCTCAGGCAGAGGAGCAGACCCAGGAGGGCGTTGCTGAGCATTCTTTAGAAGAAGCTCATGATGCTTTTCTGCTTGGGTCAATGTGTGCATGAGTTGAGAATATCTCTGGAAATTGCTAGAGCGATACTGCTGATGCAATATCCTGTCCTCTGGAAGTATGGTAGATAGAGTCTTCTCTATCTTGTCTGCTTCAGAGGGCTCTTTCTCACAAAATTTCAATTTAGAACAAATGCTATGAAGAGCATGGTTATATTCTGCAACAGATTTAAAATCTTGCAGACGAAGGTGGTTCCACTCATGGTTGGCTGACGGCCATATGAGCTCCTTTTGCTGTTCATAGCGCTCTTTGAGAGATTTCCACAAGTTATGAGGGCATCTCTCCATAAGGTACTCTTGTTTAAGGTCCTTATGGATGTAAAGCCTCAAAAGGAAAAGTGTTGTGTTCTTTTTAACCTTATTCACTGGATCAGTACCAGTGATGGGTGCTGCAATTGCATCAATGATCCCACGAGAAGCAAAAGTTATTTCAATATCTGAAGCCCAAGTTGGGTAGTTATGCCCATCAAGGGCGAGTTCCTCGAACTCTTTGGTTGACATGTTCCTACAGTCATTACCATGGACATCCATTAATTTACGCATAAATTAATAGTCACAATGGTGATGTTGTAAGCTCAATATGCAAAATTACATATGTAACGAGTTTCTTGAAGGTTCCAAACCTTCCCATTGAATAAATACTTTGAATTTTAGTGAGCATAGTATAGATAATCCTCAAATTAATGAGGTAGATCTAGTAGTGGGCAAGAAACTTGCTGCCTAAAAGCACGGTCTCTGGGCTGATAAGTTCACGGATGAACAAACCGCAGCCAATGCTTAGGTCTCCACTACCCATGCTCTACTAATTATCAAAGTAAAATTCACTAACTCTTACATGTGATATGAGTTGCCTGAAGGTTCCAAACCTTCCAATTGAATAAATACTTTGAATTTTTAGTAAGCATAGTATAGATAATCCTCAAATAATGAGGTAGATCTAGTAGTGGGCAAGAAACTTGCTGCCTAAAAGCACGGTCTCTAGGCAGATAAGTTCATAAATGAACAAACCGCAACCAATGCTTAGGTCTCCACTACCCATGCTCTACTAATTATCAAAGTAAAATTCACTAACTCAATATCCTGTAATTTTGGATAGCACGTATAGGTAGTCATCCCGAAGGATGTAGACCTCATAGAGATAGGCATTTCAAATGCTGCCACAAGCACGGTCTCTGGGCTACTAAATTCTAAAAGAATTTAGTGCAGCCAATGCTTAGGACTCTATCTCCCTATGCTCTTGATCCAAAATAATGTAATTTCATTTTTGCATGAGTTTTATTAAGTCTGAACTTAATAAATGCTATATTTATATGCAAACATAAATGAATGCGTAAATAATAGCAAGTAGAGATATGTGAATTATTAATGTAAAAACAAACAATAATCCACGAACTAAAATCTGCTATATTTACAATAAAACAGATATGTCTTTACAATATATGCAGTCTAAATCACGAATTTAGACGCCTAAGGTAACTTTGAACTGAAAATGCATATAAAACAGAGTCTTATACAGAAATTCAGAATTTAAAATGGTAAAATAGGTCATTTTTGCCCCTGAAAACCAGCCCAGGCGGCCTGCCAGGCGGGCCTGGCAGCGGCCTGGTGGCCAGCACGCCGGCCCAGCCTGGCTGACCGGCCCAGGTGGCCCAACAGGGGCCCAAAAGCCTATATTATATTGGGGCGGCTAGGGTTTCCAACCCTAACCGCCCCCTGTAGCCATCGCCGCCACCAGGGCGTTTTCCAGCCGCCGCCAGGGAGCATGTAGCTCCCAGCCCCCATCGGGCTCCTGCAGGGAGCCGCCGCGCCAAAGGAGGAGTGGCCAGCGGGCCTGCCGTGGCGGCACTCGCCAACACCGAGCGCGCGGCCACATCAGGGCCTTCCCCGCGCCCGCTTCGAGGCCGGGATGGCTCGCACGACTGGCTTCCATGGCCGTCGCGCCAGCGCCTGGGGCCCTCCTGCGTCCGCGCCATCGCCGAACGCGCAGCCGAGGAGGCCACGTCGAGCGCGCAGGGGGATCCGGCCGCGCTCATGCCGGGTCCGGCCAGCAGGAGCCGGTCGAGCGCGCAGGCGCTCCTCGCGACTCGCTCGGGGGCCGCGTCCGGGTGGCCGGATCGACCGCGACCAGGCCACCGTGGCCAGGCGCCACCGGCTGGTGCCGTCGCCAGTGTTCGGCCGAAGACGCCGCGGCTTCTTGCAAGGAGCCGGACCGGCCACGAAGCGGCGCTCCTCCCATCCAAGCAGGGGCCGCGCCCTGGCAAGGACCGCGCCCAGTGTGCCCGCGCCGGGGCGTGCCTCGCAGATCCAAGTCCGGTCACGCCGGTCCGCGCCACCAAGCGCAAGATCCGCCAGACGGTCACCGCGGTCCGTATCCAAGCCACTCCCCCACCCCTCCCCCCAATCGGCCGTCGTGGCGGCAACCGCCACCGGCCGGACAGAGGGCTGTTAGGCCCTCCCATTGGAGGAGGAAGATAGGGCCACCCTATTTGGGCGGTGGTCAGTGAGGATGACACGTCCGCGTGGAGCATCGACGGCGCGAGGGGGTTGTCCACGACGTGCAGCGATGGTACCGACGACCACAGGCACTGGTGGAGATGGCGAACGGCGAGCAACTGCCGCTGCAGTGGGCGGAGGCGGTGGTGGTGCCGCCAAGTCGACGTCCATGGGGGCCGTTGCAGACGATCCCTCGTCAAACACCGGAGCCGGTGGCGACGGGGATG
The DNA here is from genome assembly GCF_902167145.1 of Zea mays. Taxonomy (NCBI): domain Eukaryota; kingdom Viridiplantae; phylum Streptophyta; class Magnoliopsida; order Poales; family Poaceae; genus Zea; species Zea mays. Next base: position 184,762,939 of record NC_050098.1, read on the forward strand.
CAGTGGGGAGTCCACACTCCACCACCGGCAGCGGAACCACCGCTGTCCATCCATGGAGAACGCAGAAGTGCACATTTTGCACTTGCACACGTCGTTCAGGGATCTCGTGCACCGGTGGAAGCGCTGCGGCTTGACCAGCGGTGAACGCCTCCAACATCGAATCATCAACAATGTGCAGAACTTCGCGCATACGACGTATGCGCATGGAAACGGTATGTTCCATACCTTGTTGTTGATGTGCAGATCAATCTTGCTGTTCTTCCTCTTTCCCTTCTCCGCTTTCTACTTGAGACAGTGCTGATAACGTGTTGTAATCTATTGCAGTGCTCAGTGGCAAATGGAGAGAGACAAAGAGAGAATGAGACAAATGACTGGAGTCTCTTGTTTATTGCAGAGATCTTCTTTATATACATGTGTACAAAGGGCATCTGACCCTTGGATCAAATAACTGTAGAATGTACGGTTGGATGGGTCTTGATCATATTACATTGTTTTGTAACACCTACAACGTGCTCGCCGAACACGATCGCCGCTTCCGCATGTTCTAGGACGACCTCCTCTTCGTCCACGTGCACAACGAGTGCATCGATGACAACTTCCAGCTCGGGATGAACCATTTCGCCGATCTCGCTACCAACGAGTATGGCCACCTACCTTGGCGCCAGGATCCTTGCCATCCAGAGTGGAGTCGATGTGGGGAGAGGAATCGCCATGACGACTCTGAGGAGTGCTAGAGAGCGTCGACATCAAATATATGAGGATTTATGGCACCTCCCACCTCAGATCCAAGTTATCCTACTCTCGTTCACTACGCCTGCACGAGCGCATGTGCACATGCTCGAAGAAGGAGTCCATGTCCATCCATGCCCGACAACCCATTCAACTTCCCCTGACCAGACCCCCTGACTGAAGGGCGGCTCCTTTGACGCCCTTGTATCCTCTTATCTCGTTCACCTCCCAATGACATGTGAAGCTTGAGGCAATCCTCGCCCTGTATAGTGGCCCTGCGCAATCAGTTAAGTTCCATGGCCAATAGTAACCTCTCGCGCAGAATCATCAAGGTTCACCTCGCAATCTGGTCGCCCTTCCTCGCTCTCCCTAGATCTACCATGTTCCTCTTCTACTCCATGGAATAGGAGAGTCTGTTTGCTAGCCTCTACTGACGATTAATTTGTTTCGGATTTGCATCAGTGAAGGAGACATAGCAGCTCCTCAGTGAACCAGGTGCCTAGCTATCTCTCAAAATTTTGGTGCAATTTGGAGTCTGTTGCTATTGCATCGATCTCGATTCTCTATCGTGCTATTTGATTCCGCTTTTCTTCTTCTCACGAGTGTAGTGTTGGGGATTAGCGCGTCGTCGTCAAAGGAGCAATACTCCAATGTCATGATCCTTGGCCCTGCGCAATCACCCTTTGAAGGTGTTTCCTCATTTATGATTGGCTTCACTTGGCGTTATGTTTGTATGTACATTATGTGTGCTTCTAATGTTGTACTGTTTATGATGTGGCGTGTGCATTCGATATGCTGTTACTTTGTTAGTATGTTATCATTCTTATGTTCTCACTAGGTGAGTGCCCGTGCGTTGCGACGGAGGTTTAATATTTTATGAAACATATAAACGGAACGACAAATATAACTATGATATGTAAATCCGTGTGGTAAACATTATCAATATGAGACATTATTTTAAAGAGTAAATTTAGAATTTTGTAATGACAGACAAATGTGTCGACAACCATACACTAATCTAATCCTTTTAGCGATATACAGAATGGAGGAAAATTCGATCGAGCATCTATACAAGAAAACATTTGTCTCTCTCTCTCTCGTGCTCGTGCGTGCATGATGAGAGCACCTAGAGGGGGGTGAATAGGTGATCCTGTAAAAACTTAGAACTTAAAGCCACAAAACTTGATTAAGTGTTAGCACAAATAAATCACGTGGCTAAGGACTAAGCTCGTGTGAAACACAATAGTCACAGAGAGAACAAGCACACGAGACACGATGATTTATCCCGTGGTTTGGCCAAGTATAACACTTGCCTACTCCACGTTGTGGCGTCCCAATGGACGAGAGTTCCACTCAACTCCTCTCAAGTGATCCAATGATCAACTTGAATACCACAGTGTTCTTCTTTCTTTATTCTTTCCCGTTTGCGAGGAATCTCCACAACTTGGAGTCTCTCGCCCTTACAATAAGAATCAAAGTGAAGGCACTAGAGTAAGGGAGGGAAGCAACACACACAAATCCACAGCAATACGCACACACACAGTCAAGACTTGAGCTCAAATGAGTAGCACAAAGTTCACCACTAGAACGAAACTCAAATCACTAAGAATGCCAATCGAGTGCACAAAGACGGAGTGTGAATGATCAAGAATGCTCAAAGTATGCTTGGTGTACTCCTCCATGCGCATAGGGGTCCCTTTTATAGCCCCAAGGCAGCTAGGAGCCGTTGGAGGCATTCTTGGCAGGCAATACTTGCCTTCTGTCGGGTGGTGCACCGAACAGTCCGGTGCACCACCGGACATCCCCTGTTCACTGTCCGGTGTAGATCGCCTTCCTAATTTGGTGCAGCTGACCGTTGAAGATTTTGAGCCGTTGGCGCACCGGACACTGTCCGGTGCACACCGGACAGTCCGGTGCCCCTATCAGACCGTTGGCTCGGCCACGCGTCATGCGCAGATTACGCGGCCGACCGTTGGCTCGGCCGACCGTTGACTCACCGGACAGTCCGGTGCATTATAGCCATACGTCGTCGTCGAGTTCCCGAGAGCGGCCAGTTGACCAGCGCCAGCCTGGCGCACCGGACACTACCGGACAGTCCGGTGCACCCAGACTATGCAGAGTCTTGGCTGCTCCAGCCAAGTCATTTTCCTTTTGTCTTTTCTTTGATTCTAGCAGTTTAGACAAATATGTTAGTACACAAAAACCAATGTACTAAGTCTAGAACCATACCTTCGTGTTGATTTGCACTTCATCCACCATTTGGCACAGTTTAACACTTAAATCATTTTGTGTTGGCACTTAATCACCAAAATACTTAGAAATGGCCCAAGGGCACATTTCCCTTTCAATCTCCGCCTTTTTGGTGATTTATGCCAACACAACAAAAAGCAACATATAGAAGTGCAACATCAATGCAAATAAGAACAAGAATTGTTTTTTATTCAAATTTGGCATATTTGGATCATTCTTTGCCACCACTTGGTTTGTTTTTGCAAATCAACTTCAATTTCCTATCTCTAAGTCAAACACACTTGTTGAGGCATAAAGAGAGGCATTCCAAGAGAAATTGATCAAAGATTCAAAAATTCCCCCTTTTCACATAATCAAACATTCTCCCCACAAGAGACCAATTTTTGACAATAAGAGACAATAAGAGTATTTTGACAAAACAAAAGCTCTAACTCTACTATTTTCAAAATTCTCAAGTGGTAGCTGATCCATTTGCTTTAGCCTTATTTTCTCCCCCTTTGGCCTCAAACACCAAAACAGGATCATTTTTGGCCCTTTAACCTCATTGCCTCACCAAAATTGTCAATTAAGAGCAAAAGACAATAAGAGCATGGAGATGAACTTGGAGTAAGTTACCCTCTCATCGGAGTGCAGTGGAAGTCTTTCATGGTCCAAGTCCACCTTTCCCTTTCAATACACCTTTGAGACTAATTTAAGAACACTCAAGCACATGGTTAGTCTCAAAGAGTCAAGTTGTAGCACATCTCCCCCTAAATATGTGCATCATTCACACATAGACTTTTGAGGTCCGGGGATTGTTTGTACAACTTGAGCATCATAAACAACAAAATGCATAAAAGGAACATGATCAAAGGCATAAAACACATGTATGCTATAGATCAATACAAGTTCCGCGAATCTAAGACATTTAGCTCACTACGCAGCCTGCAAAAGGTTGACTCATCTAGAGGCTTGGTAAAGATATCGGCTAGCTGGTTCTCGGTGCTAACATAAAACACTTCGATATCTCCCATTTGCTGGTGGTCTCTCAAAAAGTGATGTCGGATGTCAATGTGCTTAGTGCGGCTGTGTTCAACAGGATTGTCCGCCATGCGAATAGCACTCTCATTATCACATAGGAGTGGAACTTTGCTCAGATTGTAGCCAAAGTCCCGGAGGGTTTGCCTCATCCAAAGTAGTTGCGCGCAACACTGTCCTGCGGCAACATACTCGGCCTCAGCGGTGGATAGGGCAATGGAGGTTTGTTTCTTAGAACTCCAAGACACCAGGGACCTTCCTAAGAATTGGCACGTCCCTGATGTACTCTTCCTATCAACCTTGCATCCAGCATAATCGGAGTTTGAGTATCCAATCAAGTCAAAGGTAGACCCCTTTGGATACCAGATCCCGAAGCAAGGCGTAGCAACTAAATATCTAAGGATTCGCTTAACAGCCACAAGGTGACACTCCCTTGGGTCGGATTGAAATCTAGCACACATGCATACGCTTAGTATAATATCCGGTCTACTAGCACATAAGTAAAGCAAGGAACCTATCATAGACCGGTATGCCTTTTGATCAACGGACTTACCTCCTTTGTTGAGGTCGACATGTCCGTCGGTTCCCATCGGAGTCTTTGCGGGCTTGGCGTCCTTCATCCCAAACCGCTTGATCAAGTCTTGCGTGTACTTCGTTTGGGAGATGAAGGTGCCATCCTTGAGTTGCTTCACTTGGAACCCAAGGAAGTAGTTGAACTCGCCCACCATCGACATCTCAAACTTTTGAGTCATCACCCTGCTAAACTCTTCACAAGACTTTTGGTTAGTAGAACCAAATATTATGTCATCGACATAAATTTGGCATACAAATAAGTCACCATCACATGTCTTAGTGAATAAAGTTGGATCGACTTTCCCAACCTTGAAAGCATTTGCAATTAAAAAGTCTCTAAGGCATTCATACCATGCTCTTGGGGCTTGCTTAAGTCCATAGAGCGCCTTAGAGAGCTTACACACGTGGTCGGGATACCGTTCATCCTCAAAGCCAGGGGGTTGCTCTATGTACACCTCCTCCTTGATTGGCCCGTTGAGGAAAGCGCTCTTCACATCCATTTGGAACAACCTGAAGGAATGGTGAGCAGCATAGGCTAACAAAATGCGAATGGACTCTAGCCTAGCTACAGGAGCAAAAGTCTCCTCAAAGTCCTAACCTGCGACTTGGGCATAACCTTTTGCCACAAGTCGTGCCTTGTTCCTTGTCACCACCCTGTGCTCGTCTTGTTTGTTGCGGAACACCACTTGGTTCTCACAATGTTTTGCTTGGGACGAGGCACCAGTGTCCAAACTTCATTTCGCTTGAAGTTGTTGAGCTCTTCCTGCATGGCCAACACCCAGTCCGGATCTAACAATGCCTCTTCTACCCTGAAGGGCGAGAGGCTCAATAGAGGTGACAAAAGAGTAGTGCTCACAAAAATTAACTAATCTAGAGCGAGTAGTTACTCCCTTGCTTATATCACCCAATATTTGGTCGACTGGATGATTCCTTTGAATCGTCGCTCGGACTTGAGTTGGAGAGGCATGTGGTGCTTCTTCCTCCATAACATGATCATCTTGTGCTCCCCCTTGATCACATGCCTCTTCTTGATGAACCTGTTCATCGTCTTGAGTTGGGGGGTGCACCATTGTTGAGGAAGAAGGTTGATCTTGCTCTTGGTGTTCCTGTGGTCGCACATCTCCAATCGCCATGGTGCGAATTGCGTCCGTTGGAACATCATATTCATCTACATCATTAAGATCAACTTGCTCTCTTGGAGAGCCATTAGTCTCATCAAATACAATGTCGCTAGAGACTTCAACCAAACCCGATGATTTGTTGAAGACTCTATATGCCTTTGTATTTGAGTCATAACCTAACAAAAACCCTTATACAGCTTTGGGAGCAAATTTAGAATTCCTACCTTTCTTCACTAGAATGTAGCATTTACTCCCAAATACACGAAAATATGAAACGTTGGGTTTGTTACCGGTTAGGAGTTTGTACGACGTCTTCTTGAGAAGGCGATGAAGGTAGACCCGGTTTATGGCGTGGCAAGCCGTGTTCACGGCTTCCGACCAAAATCGCTCGGGCGTCTTGAATTCTCCAAGCATCGTCCTCGCCATGTCTATGAGCGTCCTGTTCTTCCTCTCTACCACACCATTTTGCTGTGGTGTGTAGGGAGCGGAGAACTCGTGCTTGATTCCTTCCTCCTCAAGGTACTCTTCCACTTGAAGATTCTTGAATTTGGACCCATTGTCGCTCCTTATCTTCTTCACCTTGAGCTCAAATTCATTTTGAGCTCTCCTTAGGAAGCGCTTGAGGGTCCCTTGGGTTTCAGATTTATCCTGCAAAAAGAATACCCAAGTAAAGCGGGAAAAGTCATCAACAATAACAAGACGATACTTACTTCCCTGATGCTAAGGTAGGCGATGGGTCCGAAGAGATCCATATGTAGTATCTCCAGGGGTCTTGATGTGGTCATCACATTCTTGTTGTGATGAGCACTTCCCACTTGTTTACCTGCTTGACAAGCTGCACAAGGTCTATCTTTTTTGAAAGTTACATTTGTTAGACCTATCACATGTTCTCCCTTTAGAAGTTTGTGAAGATTCTTCATCCCCACATGTGCTAGACGGCGATGCCACAGCCAGCCCATGCTAGTCTTAGCAATTAAGCATGCATCTAGACCGGCCTCTTCCTTTGCAAAATCAACTAAATAGAGTTTGCCGTCTAGTACACCCTTAAAAGCTAATGAACCATCACTCCTTCTAAAGACAGACACATCTACATTTGTAAATAAGCAATTATAACCCATATTACATAATTGACTAACGGACAATAGGTTATACCCGAGCGATTCAACTAAAAACACATTAGAGATGGAATGCTCGGATGAAATGGCTATTTTTCCTAGTCCTTTAACCTTGCCTTGATTCCCGTCACCGAATATGATTGAATCTTGGGAATCTTTGTTCTTGACGTAGGAGGTGAACATCTTCTTCCCCCCCGTCATGTGGTTTGTGCATCCGCTGTCGATAATCCAGCTTGAGCCCCCGGATGCATAAACCTGCAAGGAAAATTAGGCTTGGGTTTTAGGTACCCAACTCTTGTTGGGTCCTACAAGGTTAGTAACAATAGCCTTAGGGACCCAAATGCAAGTTTTATCTCCCTTGCATTTTGCCCCTAATTTCCTAGCAATCACTTTCCTATTCTTCCTACAAATTGCAAAAGAAGCATTGCAAGCATGGTAAATTGTAGAAGGTTCATTACTTGCTTTCCTAGGTACATGAACAACATTTCTCCTAGGCATATGATGAATAACATTTTTCCTAGGCATATCATGCACAAAGGAAGAACTCGAAGCAATCATGGCATTTGAATCATAAGCATTACAACTCCTATTATGATAAGCATTTCTAGAAAATTTTCTATCATAAATAAATGCATGATTCTTTTGACTATTAATAGTCATAGGAGCCTTCCCTTTTTCCTTGTTGAAAATGGGAGCCCCTTGACTTGTTAAGTTCTTGGCTTCCCTCTTAAAGCCAAGCCCATCCTTAATTGAGGGGGTGTCTACCACTAGTGTAGGCATCCCTTGCAAATTTTAGTTTATCAAAGTCATTCTTGCTAGTCTTAAGTTGGGCATTAAGACTAGTCACTTCACCATTTAATTTTGCAATAGACGTAAGGTGCTCAACACATGCATCAACATTAAAATCCTTACACCTATTACAAATTACTACATGATCAATACATGAGCTAGATTTATTAGCTACTTCTAACTTAGCATTCAAGTCATCATTAATACTCTTTAAGCTAGAAATAGATTCATGGCATGTAGATAATTCACATGAAAGCATTTCATTTCTTTTAACTTCTAAAGCAAGAGAATTTTGTGCACTAACAAATTTATCATGCTCTTCATATAAAAGATCCTCTTGCTTCTCTAACAATCTATTCTTCTCATTCAAGGCATCAATTAATTCATTGATCTTATCAATTTTAGTTCTATCTAAACCTTTGAATAAGCTTCGTAGTCTACTTCATCATCACTAGACTCATCATCACTTGAAGAAGCATACGTAATAGTACTTCGAGTACTTACCTTCTTCTCCTTTGCCATGAGGCAGGTGTGATGCTCGTTGGGGAAGAGAGCCGATTTGTTGAAGGCTGTGGCGGCGAGTCCTTCGTCGTCGGAGTCGGACGTAGAACAATCCGAGTCCCATTCTTTTCCAAGGTGTGCCTCGCCCTTAGCCTTCTTGTAGACCTTCTTGTTCTCTCTCTTCCCATTCTTTCCTTGTTCCTGGTCACTATCATTATCGGGACAGTTAGCAATGAAGTGACCAATCTTACCACACTTGAAGCAGGAGCGCTTTCCCTTCGTCTTGCTCTTGTTTGGATGCTCCTTGCGACCTTTGAGCGCCGTCTTGAAGCGCTTGATGATGAGGGCCATTTCGTCCTCATTTAGCCCGGTCGCCTCAACTTGCACCACCTTGCTCGGTAGCGCCTCCCTGCTACTTGTTGCTTTGAGAGCAATGGTTTGAGGTTCGTAGATCAGCATTGGGCCATTCAACGCCTCATCAACATATCTTGCCTCCTTGATCATCATTCGCTCGCTTACAAACTTTCCGAGTATTTCCTCGGGCGTCATCTTGATGTACCTAGGATTCTCACGAATAGAGTTTACAAGATGAGGATCAAGGACAGTGAAGGACCTTAGCATAAGTCGGACGACGTCGTGGTCCGTCCATCTCGTGCTCCCATAGCTCCTTATCTTGTTGACCAGGGTCTTGAGCCTATTGTACATTTGAGTTGGCTCCTCTCCCCTGATCATCACGAACCTTCCTAGTTCGCCTTCCACCAACTCCATCTTGGTGAGCATGGTGGCATCGTTCCCCTCATGCGAGATCTTGAGGGTGTCCTAGATCTGCTTGGCGTTATCCAAGCCGCTCACCTTATTGTATTCTTCCCTGCACAAGGATGCTAAAAGAACAGTAGTAGCTTGTGCATTTTTATGGATTTGTTCATTGATAAACATAGAATTATCCGAACTATCAAATTGCATTCCATTTTCTACTATCTCCCATATACTTGGATGAAGAGAGAACAAATGGCTACGCATTTTGTGACTCCAAAATCCATAGTCCTATCCATCAAAGTGTGAAGGTTTACCAAGAGGAATGGAGAGCAAGTGAGCATTGGAATTTTGCGGAATACGAGAATAATCGAAAGAAAAGTTCGAGTTAACCATTTTCTTTTTCTCCTCGTATTCGTCGTCCTTTTGAGAAGAGGAAGATTCGTCGCTATCGTAGTAGACAATCTTCTTGATGCGCCTCTTCTTCTTTCCATCCTTCTTCTTTTGACTTGAGCCGGAGTCATTGGCTTTGTCGTCCCTAGGTTCGTTGAAGATGGACTCCTTCTCATTGTCGTTGACCACCACCCCCTTTCCCTTAGGATCCATCTCTTCAGGCGATTAGTCCCTTTCGTGAAGAGAACGACTCTGATACCAATTGAGAGCACCTAGAGGGGGGGTGAATATGTGATCCTGTAATAACTTAGAACTTGAAGCCACAAAACTTGATTAAGTGTTAGCACAAATAAGTCACGTGGCTAAGGACTAAGCTCATGTGAAACACAATAGTCACAGAGAGAACAAGCACACGAGACACGATGATTTATCCTGTGGTTTGGCCAAGTATAACACTTGCCTACTCCACGTTGTGGCGTCCCAATGGACGAGAGTTGCACTCAACTCCTCTCAAGTGATCCAATGATCAACTTGAATACCACAGTGTTCTTCTTTCTTTATTCTTTCCCGTTTGCGAGGAATCTCCACAACTTGGAGTCTCTCGCCCTTACAATAAGAATCAAAGTGAAGGCACTAGAGTAAGGGAGGGAAGCAACACACACAAATCCACAACAATACGCACACACACAGTCAAGACTTGAGCTCAAATGAGTAGCACAAAGTTCACCACTAGAACGAAGCTCAAATCACTAAGAATGTCGATCGAGTGCGCAAAGATGGAGTGTGAATGATCAAGAATGCTCAAAGTATGCTTGGTGTACTCCTCCATGCGCCTAGGGGTTCCTTTTATAGCCCCAAGGCAGCTAGGAGCCGTTGGAGGCATTCTTGGCAGGCAATACTTGCCTTCTGTCGGGTGGCGCACCGGACAGTCCGGTGCACCACCGGACATCCCCTGTTCACTGTCCGGTGCGGATCGCCTTTCTAATTTGGTGCAGCCGACCGTTGAAGATTTTGAGCCGTTGGTGCACCGGACACTGTCCGGTGCACACCGGACAGTCCGGTGCCCCTATCAGACCGTTGACTCGGCCACGCGTCATGCGTGGATTGCGCGGCCGACCGTTGACTCACCGGACAGTCCGGTGCACCACCGGACAGTCCGGTGAATTATAGTCGTACGCCGCCGTCGAGTTCCAGAGAGCGGCCAGTTGACCAGCGCCAGCCTGGCGCACCGGACACTATCCGGTGCACCACCGGCAGTCCGGTGCACCTAGCCTGTGCAGAGTCTTGGCTGCTCCAGCCAAGTCATTTTCCTTTTGTCTTTTCTCTGATTCTAGCACTTTAGACAAATATGTTAGTACACAAAAACCAATGTACTAAGTCTAGAATCATACCTTTGTGTTGATTTGCACTTCATCCACCATTTGGCACAGTTTAACACTTAAATCATTTTGTGTTGGCACTTAATCACCAAAATACTTAGAAATGGCCCAAGGGCACATTTCCCTTTCACATGACCGTGGTGCCCCCGCGACCACGGCACAGGGAAAAATGTGAATTGTACTCTGCTCGTAGCAGCGCATGAAAACACAGCGCAGAGAGTTTTGGCATCCTCGGCAGCTCTGGGTCCTGGAAATCGACATGGTAGATGGTGTATCGCGAGTAGTAGCCCACCAACAACTCAAACACGTCCAGGAACGACCAGACAAAGTACCCCTTCACGTTGGCTCCGTTCCTGCAGGAAGCACACACAGGATGGATCATATGTTCTGCCTGCCTTCAGTTAATTTTATATCTCGTAGTACCTGAGTGCAGCGAGTGTGCTGCCCATGTAGGCACTCAAGTACTCGGCTCTCTCGTGTTTTGCTTAAAAGGTCTTTTTTCAGAATTAATTTGTTTATAGTACTGTGCCCCTGTGTTGCGACAGCGCACGAATTATTTGATAAAATGCTAGTGCACAACGATTACCTGATTACATGAAAACAAACCACCCAAATATTATAATTGATCACTAATTATTCTTAAGTCATTTGAAAATGTCAGAACTTGAGTACATTGCTAGTTTCATCCATCTGAAGGACATAAGAAACATTTATCGAGTGCAGCAAAAAGCGTTTTATGAAACCGAGTTAGGTGAACAGTTATTAATCTAACATGGTTCACAATCTGAATTCAATATAATGGTTTTACTGACAGTCAAGTGACAAGTATAATTACAAGGCTGATAATCTACAACATCACTTCGTATGGTACAAATGGTAATAAAGTCTTTATATTCAACTTACAGTTGTAAAAAAATAAAAATGCTAATCGCATATGTATACATGCATCCTGTATAGAAAAAGAGAAGAATGCCAATATGGCCTACACTCTGCAGGATATAAAGTTTAGCGCACAAAGTGACTGAGCAACTTCTGCAAAATAAGTGAACCTTATTTTTAATTACATGGATATGTAGCTTGTAGCTAGAAAATTGATAACTATTAACTAATACTAAAACATTAAGAATGTTGTGACATTTAATGTCTGAAAACTTCTAAATACACATATATTTCTCAAGTGTGGACTAAAAATTATATGCAGCTACCCGTGACCCCCCACAATTATAGTGCAGAAAAGCAACCTAGACATCAAAACATTATGCCAAAATAATTTATATCCAATATCTTTTGGAACTAACCTTATGTCCAGTTTAACATCTGAAGCCCCAATCATGTAAATGTACCGGCTTGAACAATGTCATGTAGGCATGAGCATCAAGTTAGCATATTTGTCTCAAAATAATTGGACGAAAGTGGAAAGATGACAAGCTACAGTCTGAGCAAGAGCTTGCATATCAAATATGTCAAGGAATCACCTTTAGTTTCACATTTGTGCAGTATTGGTCTTACAAAATTCAAAACCATACCAGTGAAGAAGAGCTAGTTACAAAATCTGCAACGGTGTGGCCTAGAAGCAAAAGGAACGTTAACGCCCAAATGAAGTTGGGGCAAAATTTTCATATATGCAGTCTATTCTCCTGCATATCTACGTACCATCCCTCCTCACAGAAGGTCAAATTTGCACTTCTCGTAGCCTACAGAGATGAAACAACAAATAATCTGGATAGTCGGTTACAATCCAACTCAAATAAATTGGATTAGGAGGGAAATGCAGTTGGGCTGGGTTTAACACGCTAGTTACACCATAGTAACAAGAATATTGAAGGCATTTTTAGGAGAACTACAGCAGGTAAGATGACATTAAGATGACAAACTACATTGCCAAGTGCTATCATCCAGCTTAAAAAACCAAGTAAGATCACAAAATGCCTCTATTGGATCTGTATACAGTATGGAGACAAGCAACAAATATGCACATCCGTTGCATGTAAGCCAATCATGATACCTCCTCTGTCATTAATCATTGGAAGTCAAGAATGTTCGCCAGACTCAGTATTGAATGCTAATTGTAATGTACTGTACATCATGGATTAGCAACAACAAGCTATGTGATCTTTTTTATTAGATGAACACAAACAAATGCAAGATTGTAGAGGGTTTGAATAGGAATAGGAGGATCGACAGAATCTACCTTCATATATTCAACAGAACGAGTAGCAACCACTGAAGATTGAAGCAAACAAGTTATGAAAAATCACAGCAGATATATACACACATAAGCAATCTTGGTAAGGTGGGACAACATCTGTGCTAGCTTTTGTTGCAATATCACAGCAGATATATACACACATAAGCAAGCGTCATTTTTACGAGCTGCCTACTGCCATTGAAATGAATTGAAGAGAATACCTGGCGCTCTGCTAGTTCACCCCTGCCACTGAAATCAACACGGAACAGTGCAATCACAGAATCCACAATCTGTTTCCACGACAACAGAAATACCACATGAGCAGTTGAGCACAACTCAGATTTATAGAAATGAATGCATTTTACACTTTCAGTCCTACCAGAAGCTTGAAAGGTTCTTCAGCCATTATGGCAGCAAGGCCCAGGAGTAATAAACTTGGGTATGACCCATGAACTGAACTATTTCAGTCTAAACAAAAGCACTGAAATTCAAAGCCTATCATAGAGCCCTACATAGAGCCCAAACATGAAACAATTCATTCAGCTATAACAAAAAATCAGATGCAACTGGCAACAATCAAAATTTTTGAATAATCACAAACCTCGTATATTCTATTGATTCGAAAATGTAGGCAAACAAAAGTATCCTTTTCATTTATCATTCCACAGGTAGACACTTACCTGTGTTCCAGGCGTATTTGAAATTGCAGAGGGTCTTGCCGTCGTGTCCACGTGGAACGGGCCTATCTCCTGGAAGGCTCCGATTCCAAACGAAGAGCAGTCAGGCCCTGCAGAAATGCACTCCGTCCCATTAGTACCAGTGCCATCTACCTGGGGTGAATTTATAGCTGTAAATAAACGCGATCAATGCTACCCATTTCCACTGGACAGTGGTATATACCTTTTCTCATTCAGACTTCCAAAACTAACCAATTTATTTTCAAATCATTGAAATTAAAACAACCAAAGCTAACTTAAGAAAAAAATGTTTCCAAATTTCTTGAGAAGCCCAACAACAAAATCATAAAGGGGTGATTCCCATAAACGATTGAGACCTTACTGATGGTACCAAACAAGTGGTAAGGTCCAACAGCGTTCTCATCAACTATTTGCTCCCTGGGCCTCTGAATTGCTGCAGAAAGATAACACACACTTAGTTTTTAATCATATTTCTGCTAGCATCATCAGTGGTTAGTAAGTACTGTATAGTATCAAAAGTGAGTAAAAATACAACACGACACTAAAGGTTTTGTTTCGAGTCAGGATTGAACATTTGTCCATGAAAGAACTTCATGTATGTTATCTAATATGTTAAAATTGCAAGAATGGATTTCCTAAAATGGTTGTAATATCACCCTTGTTAAATTACTGCAATGTTCCTTGTCTTGTCCTACTGAAATGTATTCCAAAAAGAGAGATGCATTTGATAAGCAGAAGTAATACTGAGTCCATGAATGCAGTGATAGTATGTTTCATAGAAAATGCAGTGATAGTATGACCATATCAGTAACTCATTGATAGATGATAGAGCACTCAAGAAATTCACTGACATAAATTAGATTACATAGTAAGTCGCATCCTGTTCGAGTGCAGCTCGCTTAAAAATAATGGTTAAATTCGCCAACATGGTGGTTGCCAGCATAGCGGAGAGATCACCACCCAAATCATGAAAACGGCATTTCCATGCCCCCACCAAAAGCAAATTGCACTTACCAAGCTGCTGGAGGCTCTCCACCTTGTTGATAATGGAGCAGAACTTATAAGAGTCCACGCTTGTCATCCCATCCTTCTAATCTACACACCAACATAACCGGTCCTGCTGCCTTTGTGTCCGTATGGCCCTAGAAACACAGAATCAAAGTTCAGGAGACTTGAGTACAAATCATGCCACCCATGTTCGCCCAATCTCTCATCAGTTTGTGCCAAGAGGCAGTGCAGGATGGTATATGACGAAAAGCATGCAAAGCAGCACACGACATGGGCATTGAGCTGCAAGTACCTAAGGGCCATAAGAAGCTTCATTTTGTATGAATTCTTATCAGCACTAACAATGGTTCATCCAAAAAATAGTGCATATTGAACAAAGAGCATTACCTCTCAATCTGCTTTCTATGTCAGAACAATTGAAAGTCCTCTCATGAGTCTCATCAAGAACAATCACCTTGTACTTCTCTAAAAGTGGGTCTACCATTGCTTCTCTTAGAAGCATACCATCTGTCTGATGTCTGATAGGAAGCAGTAGTGTTCAATAGAACATGATTAGATCAGAACACCTAAAAAGAAAAGAAACATAAACTCCATATCAATCTACCAAAAGGCTACTGCCACTAATGGTATTCGTAAATGAAAGATAAAAAATAAAAAAGATTATCTGAGAACAGTTTGTGGCTGTTGCAATCCTCAAATTGAATGTTGTAACCTACTTCTTCCCCAAGAGTAACATCCATCTCCTCTGCCACACGCCTAAAGACTGAGAATGTTGCGACCCTCCGAGGATGGGTGCAGGCAACCATGGATGAAAAGCCCATTATAAAGTGTCAACTCCACTTGACAAAAGATGCAAAACACAACAAACAGGAAACAAAAGAACATCCTGCAATTTTTTCCACTTGACAGCAAAAACTGCAAGCAGCAAAACAGCAAACTCTATACCACTTGACAACCAGACTGCATTTTTTTCACAAAACGTTCAAAAACAACAAACAATTAAAATTAACCTAGTTCTTAGTTAGTTTCTTTTCCTCACAAATTTATACCAGTAAATGAGCTTCCCACATTGCCGCAGCCTTATATACCTCACAAGTTTTTACCAGTACCATACAATATCTCTAATATAAGGCATCAAATATGGTAATAACTATATAGCCTTGTTAATTTTCCTAATCAACTTGAAGAGATGGGTATACAGTATGGTACCATGGAAATGCTATATAGTTAAAATGCGACATTGGACTGGAGCATATGTTGGCGGTATAAAATGGATAGGTCATAGACATATTTTGTGCTTTAAGGTAAACATTCTTGCTGATTTAGCCTTGCAAAATAATATATTTTATTTTGTAGTTCATAGGAGCAAAGAGATCCAAGAAAATCAAGACAGGTGGGTATCTAAAATCAAGACATGTCTGGTAATGAGAAGCTAACCAAATTTGGAATCCCACAATGTTCTAAACACAAATGAATACCAGATGATGCTTTGCTGCTACAACAAATTTTGAAAAATCGCAAATTTACAACAAAGTGGTTAGAATCATATATGGAAGTCTAAACAATTACAGATCCTTGGCAACAAAGTTAGATCAGATCCCTGTTCTCTAAACCAAGGAGGTAACACACAGATGCAGAATCAGACATGGGACTGGATCCATGAGCTTTGGTGTTACCTGAGTGGGAACAGATGAGAGCAGTTGCGAGTATCTGCGAACCACCACCACGTAGCAATGAAGAAGTCAAGACACCATCTCCACGGCTGGAGAAGCAATAGGGGGATTCTGGCCACTCACGGCATGAGGTAGGTGCTGAACGTGTACCACACCAGGATGTAGAACCCAGTCTTGGGCACAACAACAGGCGCCAGCGAGGTGCACTCTGCACGCTCCATCGACTCAAGCTTGGTGGTAGACTCCTGGGCTGAAGCCTCCCGCCCGAGATGGCACATCCCCGCAGGTTCCATCGGCAAGCTTACGACGGCGAGAGTCGGGCACGGGTGGAGGCGCCGCGAGCGAGAGGCTTATCTTCTCCTCCAATCGGACCTAGTACACTTGAAATTGGTTCAGATCTGAATAAAAATGGCTTAATCGCGCCGGTGCCGAGGCCCTCACCAGTCACCACCCCCTCCCCCCTTGCGTCTGTCCCCGCTTGCCGCCACCGCCGCTGCCCGCTCGCGATCCTTCCTCCTTTTTAACGCTCCCGCGACCCCGCGTCATGCTCCCTTTTGTCGTCACTGCCTTTGTGCCCGTACTCGTGGGTTCTCCTCGCTCCTCAATCTTCGTGCCTGGGCGCGGCGTTCGCGGGATCTAGGCGCGGGACAGTGCCCCCGACGATCGATGGCGCGGGCGACGCTCCAGTGTTGGGCACAACAACAGGCATCTAGCTGCCTCACCGTAGATGAAACATACCAAGCGGCGGCGACATAGCGGGGGCGGGGGTCAGGTGTTGAGGAGGAGGCGGAGGAACTCCGCTACGGTGAGGCTGACAGCGCGGTGGTGAAGCTGTGTTAGGGTTTAGGTGGAGGAGAACCTGCATCTCGCGGGGATCCAGGGCTGGCGGGGCTAGCGTCACCGAGGGTGGGTGTTGCGGTTAGGGGCGTGGACGGGGGCGGGGTCCTAGGAGGCAGGCTCGCGTTGATGGCGGATCGACGTTGATGGCGGGGAGCAGAGGGGAGGAGGGTGAGGGATCCGCGGCGCGATAACCAGACTTGGCAGAACCGTGCACCAAAGTGACTGTGGACGCCTACACTCCGTTCTTAAGGAATAGTAGAGAATAGTGGATAGTGTCAGTATGGATTCAGATATTCTATCTACTAGCATCTACTGACGATTAATCTATTTTGGATTTGGATCTATGCAAGAGATGCAATGGCTCATCACTGAACCGGGTGCCTAGCTCTCTTGGAATTTGGTGCAATTTGGAGTCTGTTGCTACTGTGTCGGTCTCGATTCTCTAGCACGTTGTTTAATTCCACTTTTCTTCTTCTTCTCACGCGTGCAGCACCGAGGATTAGTGTGTTGCCGTCAGAGGAGAACATGGAGTACTTCAGTGTCATGATCCTTGGCCCTACGCAGTCACCCTATGAAGGTGTTTCCTCATTTATGATTGGCTTCACTTGGCGTCATGTTTGTATGAATAGTATGTGTGCTTCTACGTTGTGGAATGTGCATTCGATATGTTGTTACTTGTTAGTGTGTTCTCATCCTTATGCGCTCATATGCCTCATTGTTTTTGGAGAATTCACGAATGAATGTGGGTTAGAGTTAGTATGGATACAAGGCACTAAACAAGCACCTTCATATCCATTCATATGTGTTAAGTGCTAGTTCAAGGCCTTAGAGTCTAGACCTCTTAGTGTACCTGGTTTTATCAGTGTGGCTTTATGTATCTAAAAATTATGTCTAGCTAAAAGTACCTGCTCACTTCAATATATACAAGTAATTTAAATGACTCTTGTTAGGTTTATGTTGGTGGCATATGACTAATCTGCCCATGACATAATCCTGATAAATATAGCTATCATCAGTGTCGGAGCGCAACATAAAAGTGAGGTATGGACGAGAAAAAAATAATAAAAGGAGGAAAAATACTATGGAAGACAAGATATGAACTCAAAGCCTATCTGATACGAATGGTACACAATAACCACTACACTACATATCTCTTTAGGTATGGTAGTTGTCGTAGTTCGCCATAACGGGGTTTTCGCCATTAACTATCATTCAATTTAATGGTATCCATATAATACAAAGAATCCTTTGTTATCTTCTCTGTTCAATAAGAGGTGTGTGGATAATTATTAGGATGTAAAATAGTGACAAGTTTCCATATAATGATTGCATGTTGCCTTCTTTTGATTATTAGTTCATACCTAGTTGCATGGTCTAGGAAATGCATTACATGACCTACTCTTTTATACCCTATGTTTTCATTTTATGTTACGCCACAAAGTTAACTATGAAGTTATTCCACTTCCACAAATATTTTAAAATGTACTTTTATGCCCTTTTAAACCATTATGTCTCTTATACAGTGGTCTCCTCTGGTTGAAATTGCTGAAACTCGTTAGATCCCTCCTATGTTGATTGAAAGATACAATACAACACTCAGTGAAGGAGCAACCCTTTGTGGGATCTTTTGAGACATACACTAGGCTTGGGCAAAGTTTGACAACTCATTTTCACCTGCATTTTGAAAAATGGTAAACCACAAAAAAACTTTTCTTTGTACATTTGTGATTAGTCTTAAAAGTTGAAATGAGATACTAGTTGTGATGAACATGGCGCTTACTTGGTATCTCAATGTTTTCCTTTTTGACATGGCGCTTCATATAGTCACGGGAATGACCCTTGGTCCTTGGGACCCACCGGTCAGTGAGCGTGCTGAGGAAATAGCCCTGGTCGCTTTGGCCCGTTAGTCCGTCGGAAGAGACATGTGCGCCAACCTTAGAAGGATCTGTCCCCCCGTCGAACCCCGCAACACCGAGCTCAGGGTCGGACATGGCAAAGCCTAACAAGGGAAACCGGGCGTATCGGAAGGGAGCCACTCGAGTGGATCCCAAGATCGGCCCAGACTGACCTGCCATAAATAACTGGCCGCATTAACCACACCTGGCACCGAGCCACAACATTGGCGCTGGTCTGCTTCCCACTCATGACCTACGGACCTCGGGCCACATAGCGTTCATGACCTATGAGCCCCCGAACTATGACGCATTAAAGGCTCGCACACCCCTCGGTTTGCGACACACTTATGACCTATCAGATTAGGCCTGAGTGCGCAGACCTCTCGTAGGGCACTACACGACGGGTTGTGCCGAGCCCCAAGCTACAAAAGCCAGGGGTCAGCATAGCCAAAATGACGACGCCTAGGACCATCACCGTCCCCACGGCATCTGCCACAATAAATACGAGACGGCCAGACAACCTCAGGCCCCACGAGTATGTGTAGCCTCACCTGGAGTAAAATGCTAGTTCTACCCCTGTCTTACGGCTCCTTCCCAGGGAAGCCACAGCTGACCGACTCTTGTCCTGGCCTATAAAAGGAAGAGACCAACCTCCGGGCAGGGGGGTTGAGGAGATAACTCTCGAAGACAACCGGATGCCTTTAGATGGAGACGAACCCACAAAGACGAACATGAGGAGGAGCACTGGCGAGGACCAGGAGGTCGGAGCCCCACCAAGCCAAGACTTAGCTACTCCCTCTGGTGTACTATTAGTTGTCGTTTTAGATAAGAATTGAGTCAAACTTACAAAATTTTGACTACAAATAACTATTTTATTATTTAGTTTTCAAACCTAATGTTTATATGCACAGATTTTTCTTAACAAGTACTTTTATAAAAGTATAAATGTATTAAGAGTTTATTTATATTTTAACAAAAAAACATCAGTCAAAGTTATATTTTGGAGACCGTGTCACTGTCCTAAACGACAACTAATATAAAACCGGAGGGAGTAGGACTCCACCTTGCAGCTTTTTAGCTCCACTTCCACCTATATAATAGATCTGGTAGCCTCTCCTCCCTCTCTCGACTGCTTGTAACCCATACTACGAGTTTGATCATCAATGGTGTCGGTAGCGCAAGCCACCAATGATTGGAAGTAGGGACATTCTGTTTGAACCAGTATAAATCTTGCGCCCTCCGCGCATACCATCTGGAGCCCAGAACACGTACAATAAATTTAATTGTCGGAGCGAGGTACAAAACATCGACATATATCTAAGTTGTACTTTGAGAACTAAGTTATGTGCTATCTCTATAAATGCATGTACAATTGTTATTTATTCAATAGTAGTGACTTTTGGCTTCAATCTTAATATCTCACATGTGCTTCATTTTTAGAAATATATAGTGCCTTTGCGGAGGCATATCATGACTTCCTTATAGTGTAAAGGACTGTTGGTTTGTGGCCACTTTAACTAAAGTTAGTTGTTAAAATTGAATAACTAATCTTAGTTAAAAAATGATAAAGTATTAACCAAACAGTCCAAAACTGTCAGCAATCCACTGCCCAAGCCTTTCAGCAACGCCTGGTCGCCGCCGATCCCAAAAGGCTGCCATCTTTTTCCTGAAAACCACGAGCAGTTCACTACCCATCCGCCATAGTCCGAAAGTTACCAAATCCTCCTGCGAGGCCCCAGCACCGAATGCCCCAGCACAACAAGGCGGCGTCGTTTGAGAGGAAGCGGCTAGAGGACCTGCTGCCGGGCTAGATGACGGAAGTGGCGGGACGCCCCGGGACGTCGGGCGGCCTGGCGCTGCGGGCGGGCCAGTTCGTCTTCGCCGCCGCGTCCATCTGCGCCATGGCCTCCGCGCCCGGGTTCACCAACTACACAGCCTTCTGGTACCGTCCCAGACTGTTTGCTCTGGTCGTGAACATTTTGACCTCTGTTCCCGTATCTGCATGTAGGATCATAGTGTGGTGGTCATGGGATTGTGATCTGCTCCGTATCTGCATGTAGCTTGATTATTTTGCCTGATTACTTGCTTTGTTGTCTGCGTTGAACTACCTGCCGTGTGGTTGGATATGGACAACCCTATGGAGTGTGGACATCTTATTCATAACAAATAGTGCCACATATACTTTTTTTTGCAAGATACCTTGTTTATCGATGCAGTCTGTGAATTTGAGGAAATAGAAATGAAAACATGTGTTTACCTTAAACATTGGTACCCAACCAGCATTCCTGCAAATTGCCAGCAGTGAGGCTATGAGTTGATTGACCATTACTAGGATGTCCCCATTTTGCAGTATGTACGTACATTCACAAGAACTACTGATCAACACTTCACCATTTTTCTCTTGTAGTCATCAGCTTGAAGATTAATCATTGTTAACTATAGGAACTAGGAAGGCAAATGTGTAGTTCATTCCAACTATTTCATTATTTTGTACATCATGTTCCATTTCATTCAGCTTGATGAATGGAGTTTCTTTCATCTCTGTTAGGTGTAGAAATTGGCTATACAATGCATCTGTTCATTTATGGCTTGGTTTTCAACTGCATAACCCATCTTTGCCGCTTCTACCAAATTTCAGCTACTTGGTTGCATCTATGGGACTACAAGCACTATGGAGCTTGGGGCTTGGATGTCTTGATTACTATGCCTTGACATTGAGAAGAGATCTTCAGCAAGCTCTTCTCATGAGCTTATTTGTTGTTGGCGATTGTGTAAATTATTTAAGGCCACCTTTTATCCATGTTGTTCATCACTGAACCTCGTTTGTTTCTGCTACCATCCGAAGTTATCAATTACTGCATCCTACAACTAAATTGCCTCTTTTTTTTTGTAGAATTTTCAATCTATAAACCTTATCACCTGTATGTATAATATTCCTGCAGTACTTGGAAACATGTTGAGCATTCCACGCATTCATGCTTTATTTCGTTTCTGTTCATGTTTCACATTATATATTACATAAGTGACTGTAAAATTATCCCATTTCTGTTCGATTGTTGCAGACATGTAAAATATCAGGCATACTGTTATACCTAGCACTACCTAGCTTTACATGGCCATGAAGTTGAAGCATCTTTTCCTAGTTTTGTTAGTATTTTTTTCTGTCACCTTGATCAGTACCAATTTGAGCCTGCCTGCCTGAAACATATGTGAAGTTGTGAACTCCAAGTAATTTCTATCACTTTTACATGGATTTTTTTTGAATGGTAGCATCAAATACATAATCATATTGGCATTGTTTTATGGAGCACATTACATCTCTGATATTGAACTTTTGAAATGTGGCTTCGTGAAGTTCTGACTGACTGCACTATATACGATGCAGGTGACAGCAATTCTTTCGTTTGCTGCTGCATGCTCAGCTGCAGGCGTAGTTGTGCTTTTCGAAAGGGATGCGTACTTGTGCAGAAGGGATCCTCAACTCCCTTGTGGAAGATTCGAGGTTGCTGCTGCATTTGCATTTCTTTGCTGGACGTTTAGTGCTGCATCCGCTCTGGTAATGTCTTGGCTGCTTGCCTCCTTGTGAATAGTGATCTTGTGTAAGGTGTCTGTAATGCTCTCTTTGTATATCTCGAGCATGCTCTCTCATTGTACACATGCTCATTTTGTGTGTGGGCAGACCACACGCTAGAAATTGTGTTTGGTTGGATGTATAAGGAGGGATGGAAATGGGCGGCTATAATTTCTATAGTGTTTGGATGAGAGTCAAGTGAGGACGAGGTAAATCGGAGTAATTTTTTTGTTGCAGCGTGATCCTAAAAAATTAAGGGGATGGTGTCGTTTCCAACTCATCTTACTTTGACGTCAAACCAAACACATCCTAAAATTTCTTGGACTTGAGTTACGTGAGCTCTTCTTACACGAATATATGTTTGGTTTTGCCATTTTGCCCATCCACAAGCATTTGTTTCTAATGCTTTCGACAGCTTTGTTGCTGGGGGAATATACCTGGTCACGGAATCATCTGCTTGTGATACCTGTACGTTACACATCTGCATAGACTTGGCGATTGCTGCTCTTCTTGAACCACAGATTCCCCATTACAGTTTCGAACTCGTTGCCATGAGAATGACACATCGAACGTATATTACCCATTTTCTTCTAGAAAGCGTTGCAGAAGTCCGTGGATGATTTAATACGATAGGGACATTGAGATCTAGCTGGCTGGTCTTCTAAAGGGCACAAAGACAGGGATTGCCAAAAAAAAAAAAAAAAAAAAAAAAACTGTACGATCGCCTCAGGGTAGGCAATTATCCCAAAAAGAAATAGGGGAAAGGGATACAAATTTATACTGTTGGTTTTCGTAGTCAGTCCTTTGCACGCGTGTCTCCAGGCCATATTATATACGAACCTATGGGGGAAAATAATTGGAGCGGTCTAATTTCAATCCACATAATTTCTGAGGCTCGTGGAAGGACAAGTAGCACAATATGAAACCCCTAAATCTGGGTCCTCGTTTTGTTGGCTACAATTGCATGACTGACTATTTCACTGGCTCAGAACCAATAAATCCATCACTCTTTCTAGACTATATTAGAATGATTTAAAGAGAAGACGACGACGATGATAGAAACAGTCGACATCGTACAGCATCCCATGCATAAATGCCATGTTCCAGCAAATTTTTTTTAAAATGATTCCAACGTTTTATTCAAACTGAAAACACAATTCTACAGGTAGGAGTCGGGACTCAAGTGCCGGAGCACCTAGCTCTATACTCAGTTGCTCACCACTAGCCTGCTCCTGCCAAAATTATTTTTAAAATTAAAGAAAGTACTAGTAACTAATAGGGTGTTTGGTTTAAGAAATAAGCTAGTCTATCTTCTCAAAACACAAGGAATAAGATCAACCCATCAAATTTAAGAAATAGATTCACGATACACCACCTTATGCTGGATGAAGTAATTCCTCAACTCAAACCAAACACACTCTAAGAGTTAGAGGCCACGGAAAAGATAGCAGATTGACAGTATATTCATTGGTACAAGGTTTGCATCACCACAATTCTCCGGAAGAGCATTTAGCACACAAACATTACTGCTGAAGGTTACTTTGGACCACGTTTTTTTAACTTATTCTTCCTATTGTATTGAACTTCTGCAGATCAATGGTCCAAAACCTCCAAGCTCAGTATATCACAATGACTCTGAAATATGATTGACACTCAAGTACTAAACTTTTCAACAAAGAACAAGATACATTGTCAATAGTTTTTAGCAAGCGAATACGTATGATTGACACTCAAGTACTAAACTTTTCAACAAAAAACAAGATACATTGTCAATAGTTTAACAAGAGACCAAGTATGAAGCTGTTTGCATTAGATCGAAGATACCAAGCAATATCGTTTATAAAAGGGGATCTGCAATCCTCCCTTCGTCAAAGAAGTTAAGAATGTACTGTAGCTAAAACTGGAGAGCTCACATGACGATCTCAGGCTTCAGAATGCTTGACTTGATCTCTTTATGTGGGAGAACAACACCGCCATTGCTGTACACCTCATCACACACATGAACATCCTCCCCCAGGATAGTCATATTCTCTATCCGTGCCCATTGACCAACAGTTGAGTGCCAACCGATAATGCTGTTTGAGATGCAAGCATGCTTCTTGATACGCACGCCGCGCATGACAGTGCAGCGGGAAAGCCTCACGCCGTCCTCCACAACACACCCAGGTCCAATGGCGACATCAGGACCAATCAGACAACCTTCTCCAATCTTGGCGCTCTCATGCACCAGCACATTGCCAACAACATGTGCTCCAGTAGCTAGCTTGGCAGCTGATTTCTTCCTAATCGAGTCTAGATAAAGACGCAAGCCAGTAATGTAGTCCCTAGGCTGACCAACATCCATCCAAAAACCTGGAAGGACCATTGCATAGAGCTGTTGATCAGCTGCAATTTGAGGGAAGACCTCTTTCTCAATTGATGTTGGCCTCAGCTCAATGCGGTCAAGGACAGATGGGTTCAGTAAGTAAATCCCAGCATTGATCTTGTTACCCACAAATATTTTTGGCTTCTCAACAAACCTTTCCACCCTGCCAGTTGCCTCCTCCATAACCACAACACCGTATTTTGATGGTTCATCCACCTATATGAAAAGAAAATTCAGATCACATATGCGGGCTGATTCCACAAGAAAATGTCAAAAAGGATTTACCTTAGTGACCATAATTGTTGCCTCACCACCATGACACTTGTGAAATTTGATGAGTTCAGCAAATGGGTATTCGCTTATGACATCACTGTTGAGGACAAAGAATGGCTGGCCAGATCCATCCGCAAGCTTGTCCCTTGCTAGAGCAAGAGGGCCAGCGGTTCCTAAGGGCTCAGTCTCTTGGGAGCATGTAATTGTGATGCCAAGCTTATCCTCAAAGTCCTTCAAGAAATTAATCATTACCTGGAAGACATATAACACACCAATTAGATCATAGAAGCCAGACCCAATTGCGACAATAACTGCTCTGTTATTTCTACCTCTGGGCGGTAGTTGATAGCCAAAACCACCTCTGTGACCCCAACTTCTTTCAAAGCTTCGATCTGCACAGAATGAATAAGTTTGAATCTTTCCAGCGACCACCACACATGCAAAAAAAAATAAAAACACTTGATTGATGTTTAAATATGTACTTGGACACAAAGCAAAATTCCTAGTCCCTCTATCCTAAATTATAGGTCGTTTTGACTGTTCTAGATAAAAGTAATAGTGGGATGGCTAAATTATTTCTAAGCTAACTCCTGGCACATCAAAAGCTAATGATGATGGATGCTGGCATGACGCCAGCAGTGGGATTGGGTTAAAAAACACACCAAAGCGACTATAAATATGTAGCCATATCTAGAATGTTCATGCTGTATCAGCGTAATAACGAGTAAGAGTAACTTCACCTGGTGCAGAATCATGGGCTTGTTTGCAAAATCCACGAGGGGTTTCGGGAAGCTCAGAGTCAAAGGCCGAAGGCGGGTTCCGAAACCCCCGACAAGAATGAGGGCCTTCATTGTGAAGCACCTCCTTTCCTTCCTCCCTCGATCCCTATTGCCGCAAATCACAAGCCAGATAACATGATGCCGTCAAGCCCGCATCAGAACACAACAAAAGAATCGAAAAATGGGTAGTAAAACCGATCTGCAAGGGGCTTAACCGAACCCTTCGAATTAGTTCGGTACAAATAAAGCTCCCCCCGCGCGCCCCGAGTGCCGAACCCTATGGCGGCAACCGGAACCGATGGATTTTTGATCTCACGCGCCTAGGAAGGCTAAACAAAATCGGGACCAACTGAAACGGAGGAGGGAGAGGATCAAGGGGCCAGGGCTATAAGCGCTTGCGAATAGAAGAAGAGAAAGTACCAGGGGGGAAGCGGACGGCGGAAGTGAGACTTGGGGACGCCGGCCTCTCCTTGAGCGGTCCCACTCCACTACCCTTTCCGGCCACCGGCGAAGAGGGGCACCCACCAGAGAGACCAGACCGCTGCGCGAGGCTGCCGCTTCTGGCTTGGCTTGGCTTGGCGATTTCTCCTAGCTCCAGCGAGAAGGCCCGCTATATAGGGCCCACGGTTTCCCCCCGCCCTTTGCCCCTTTTGACCTTCACCCGGAGCCGGGGCGGACACGTCAGCGGTGTAGCGCTGGCATTACGTTCTCCGCTCGTCGCACTCGCCCGTCTACAACATACAACTCTCTGTCATTTTATTTTCTCTTGCGTGGTTTACTACCGAGACCTGGGCCGTCGAGGCGACATCGCCGGCTTCGCGCCATCGGGAATAGTACAGTACTAGCGTGTTTTCTGCGAGCTCGGACCGGAGGCGTCACCGCATCACACACGTTCCTTCTTCCTTCGTCGACGCAAAAGCAGGCGCTTGCTTCTTCCGGTCCAGTTTGCCATGGCCGCTATGCTTTCCCGAGCTCAAGGCACCGGAGTCGCCTGTCTGTGTGCATGTGCAAAAGCTAGAGTGAGGCCGAGCTGAAGTGCTGATGAAGCGCGGGCCTTTTCCGGGGTTTTTTTTCCTTCTATTTTTCTAACGGCGACGGCGCGACGAAGTACTACGAGTGCACCAATGGTTTCAGCATATTCTAACAGCTGATTCCTCGACGCCGCGGGCATGGACCACCTTCCCGTGCTTGGGGGCTCGCAGTTGCGCCATGCACGCACCTTGTGATGCGTCGCGAAACCCGGCAGATCTCGGGCCTTTTGAGGTCAACCGTGCTGCAGTGTCGGTGAATCCAAGGAACCGGCCGGGAGGCATCGACGGGCAATGAATGGATCTGCGACCGACTGATTTCGTGCCTGTGTTTCTGCTGAATTCTAAAGTATGAGTATATTACTTGCGTTGCGACGTAGCCCGAGCCCTGAACTCTGAACTACTGTTTAGCTGAATCCTGTAATTTCAGTTTTTATTTCTTCACTTTGAGCTCTGTCAGACCAACCTGAAGCCTAAATGTCTTGTTGATATGCAAAAAAAAAATATATGGCATGTCTTGTTGTACATGGAAGACAGGTATGGTTACCTTCTTATATGAAAGAAAAAATAGCAACGATGGGCCCTTTTCACACGTCTTGATGCACGGCTTCTGCACCTTTTTCTCGTTGCATGGACCGACAAACAGCTCTCTTTCAGTATTAATCTCTTAGGCCCAGTTTTGTTCCAACTAAAGTTTAGATCCTGTACAAAATTTTATGTTGTTTGGTTGTAGGGACTAAATACATTAAATGCAACACATAAAGATTAAAATATCTATCTTTTTTTTCTTGTTTCATGTGTATGACGTCAGTTTTCTAGGTAAGGACATTTGGACTAATTTTTGCCCTTACTAGAGACTAAAGTCAATTAGTCCCTATTTTAGTCCTTCCGTATAGCAAAATAGGGACTAAATGAGACTAAAAACTTGGGACTAAAGATTAATCCCTCTAACCAAACAAGTCCTTAGTTGTCAGTGCATTATTACAACTGCACAATATGCCTAGAGCATATAGGAGAAATATAAACGTGAAGGAAAATTACAAGATTACCGGCACCATTCACCTTAGATTAGGACATCAAATAGTAGTAGAAGTAACAATGCCAAACACTAAACCTTCATCATTGATTCACTCAAATCCGCAGACAAATTGTCTATCACTTGAGTGACAAGCAGTACGACCAGATGAAATCTGGAATGAATAAGAAAACCTTGAATGGTTTATCTATCAAGCTCCTAGAAGTTCGGCATAGGATGTATACAGTTTATCTCTAAAAAAACCAAAAGAGGTCAGTTCTCCCATCTATTCTCTATTGTACCAAAGTGATTTGAAATGAAATCTTTTCAAATTCAACTTTTTGTGGGCGGACAGTTGCTTAGATATATATAGGCAGAAGCATAATGCAATAGTCAATTCAATCCACACATATACATATATTGTAATTCGCTTCCTTCCATCATGGACAAAAGGCATTCCATCTCTCTAGTTCCCGAGATTAAGCACCATTTTCGTTGGATCTCAAACACACACAAAAACTTGTAAACAGCAGTAAAACGAATACAGAAATGAGCATGGATAAGGTTTTTGAAGATAAAGCCATGTATGCACCAATATTCTAACCAGCACATTAAGAATATGCTCCCTCAAAAAGCAAATAGTACTGACGGTAGTAGTAGAAACATGATATGTGTTGCTCACTCGTTGCTCTTCGCAGTCTGAATGGATGATGTCATTTTTTTTTTCACTTTTTGCCTTTGCCCTGAATGGCTGCAAAGTCTAAAAACTGAAATAGAATCCCGCACTGCACATCTTATTAAGGCAGAATACATTGTATTATTAGAAATGCAAAATATAGTTTTTTTAGAAAAAGGAATATTATTAATATTCCAGATTCTGTATCGATTGATATATGCGTCTGTCAAACTCACAAACATGAGGTTCCACTTTGGAACGAAAATATCACATTCTACAAAAGGTTTCATAAATTTAAGCTCTCAATCTATGCTCTCAATCTATGATAAAAAGACCATCCATTATTTGAAAATATCTTCACCATTGTTGTTTCAAGCACACGACAGCCCCATTTTACTTGAGGCATGTCCTCGTCCAGAACCTTGTCCAATGTGTTCCTCTAAAGGTAACCTGCAAGGGAGTGGAAACTTGTGCATTATCAAAAACCAAATCATTATGACTTAACCATATAGCCCAACAGAGAGCACATGCCCTAACTCAAATCAGGCTCTTAACTCTAGAATTTAAACCTTTTAGCCAAGTGCCAAACATACGTTGGATGCACGAAGGTGGATATATATCGTGGACTATTGTCTCAAGATTCATATGCATATTCACAATTATTGGTGGGGAAGGGGAAAAAAGGACTGGATTGCCTCTCTGATCTGGATCAGTCTGACGAGTAAGAACTCGCTCATCATCAGTTATCAGTTTTTCCTAAAGACAAACAGATAGGCAGGCAAACAAACCATCTGACCTGGACGCCATCGTTGCTGCAGCTTTAGGTGCACGGGCGTGTCGCCTCCGCCTTCGTCACCAGCACCATTGGGCTGTTAAACATGAAGCCTGGGTACACGCGGGTGCTGATGGACGACGGCGCGTTTGTGACAGGGCGCCCATACTCCCAACCTGAGAGATGCAGCAAAGTGTGATGAGGAGCAGAGAAGGGGTGCATCCTCAATCTCCTCCAGTAGGAAATACAAGGATATCACCAGCAGGTTCACAGATTGGGGCATTCTTTGCGAGAATCTAAACAAGATTTTTTTAAAAAAAGTTTATACGAGAAAAAATAGCAATAATAGGCACTTCCTTCGTACGTTTTGACGCCTGGCTTAGTGGCTTCCGTTTAGTTTCTTATGGACGCATGCCTCGTTGGGCTTAATTTTGTTACACTTTAGGACTCCGACACATGCTTCCAATTGGGCCAGCAAATACGAGTCGCTTGACAGAGATAAAATGACCGAATTTGCACCCACAAATTAAATGACATTGAGTGATGAGATAATCATGGCAACGAACTAATATACAAGCCTACTAGTCGGCTGTCCGTGCGTTGCGACGACTTACAATAATATCCATGCAACCTATCCACCAAAAAATCATTTATTGATTGTCTCCACTCTCCGTATAATTTTTTTTAATTTGGCTAACTAATGTTATTATTTACTCCATCTAATATGTCTTGGTACAACACGACAAATGAAGTGGGTGATTAGAAGAGAGTTCACAACGACTGACTGAACGAACAAAAATTATAAAATGACATAATTCCACCATACAGAGACCAAATACGAGAAAGTTTGTGAGCTCAAGTTTTAAAAATAAGTCACATGAACTCAAACTTATAAAAAAATAGATCAAAATATGGAGTGATTGCTAAGGTCAGGCATCAATAAAAATTGGATGCACTCCATATAAATTACACTACTTCGTAGTAATTACTAACGTTTAAAATTAACAAATAACCTTTCATTTTACTGCTAGTGTAATAAATCATTGTTGCTCCATCCAATTCAGCAACCTCAAACACTATGGAGTCCATCGCGCCAAAGTGGTCTCAGAAACGACCTAGTGCTTGCAAGAGCCAAGAACACCGTGTCGTGCTTGGGCTGTAGCCTCGGCCCGTAGTCTGGTCCAACCCGACACGATTATATTTTTTTTATTTTACAAAAAAATGTATATACATATAAAATTTATATTCAATATTTAAAAAGTTGAGCATGATGTTGTACTGGTTAAACAGCTTTATGGGCCAGAGTTGTGGCCTGCGGATTAATTTAGCAATAGCTATGAAGGGTTATTTGTAAAAAAGATGACGCGGGATGACCGTATACCATATTTAGCAATTAAATCCTCTCACACCAGCTTGTATAGTTTTATAAAAAAGCCTCTAACAAACCACAATTGCACATACAATTGAATCTAGGTCTAACGGACCAAAAGAGCTACTCCTTCCGTTTCGTTTTAGTTGTCGCTGGATAGTGCAATATTGAACTATCCCGCTTCAACTAAAAAGAAACGGAGGAAGTACTATATTTAGCAATTAAATCCTCTCACACCAGCTTATAGTTTTATAAAAAAAAGTCTCTAACAAACCACGATTGCACATACGATTGAATCTAGGTCTAACGGACCAAAAGAGCTACTTGTATGGTTGCACCTAATGACTACTCGATAATCATATAGAAGTACAACGCGGTTCCTACGACCATGATGTATATTACATGCATCAGACCGCTGTTGCGCACATGCCGGTTATATATTGGTTGCTGTTTATTTTTCACTCTACAAAAGCCCTTGATGATTAACTTGCGAAGCCTCCTTTGAGACTCCTGACTCATTGCGACTAGCGAGGCATAAAAAGCTCCTTTCCCAGAGTATACCACTTGGTTTTATCTTCCGAGGCACCGGTTGGTGTTGCCAAACCTGCAAAATTCACCATCCTAGGCTCGCCGGCGCAGCGTCGACGAGCACCGGAGCGGAGACGGTCTCGCGGTGCAGGTGGTGACGGCCCCGGAGTCCACGGACGACGTCGGGCAGACCGGCCGGCCGTCGTCGTTCCTCTCGTCGCGGTGGCGCCGGTCGGAGTCACTAGGCAGGAGCACGTACGACGACGACACCGGCGGGGAGGATTCGACAGAACCGTCGGAGGCCATGCCACCGAAGGAGGCAGCCTGTCCTTCTTCTTTGTACTGCGCTATGACCTTGAAGATGAACGGGATGATGCCTTCCATGGGTACAACTTAGCTTGAAAGAGGCTAGAGCACTAGTTGGTAGTAGAGTGGTTTTGAGAAATCTC
Source organism: Zea mays (assembly GCF_902167145.1). Lineage (NCBI taxonomy): Eukaryota > Viridiplantae > Streptophyta > Magnoliopsida > Poales > Poaceae > Zea > Zea mays. The sequence goes on from NC_050098.1 coordinate 184,794,686, forward strand.
AGAAGCTAACCAGCCGTTGTCCCTGTGACTTGTGAATCGAGGGAGGTGGCTAGCTAGGATCGTGAGAAGTAGTGTGGCCAAGGACGCTCGAGAGATGAGGGAGTATAAAAAGGGCAGGCAGGCAGGCAAAGTCGCCATGGAAAAGGACATGGACAAGAACAACGAACCCAGTAGCCCAGCAAGAAATACTTCGGAAACCACTGTTTGAGCTGAGACCGACTGGAGCCCAGAACAATGTATATCCAATACCGCTCTGAAAGACTTTGGCCCTGATCGATGTGCACATCGATGGACAGCTCATTGGTTCTGTCTGTGCTTTTTTCATCGCCGCCGAAATAGACAGCCAGTGGGTTTATCTGGGCAGTTCATCCCTGGATGGCTGGATCGCTTGGAAGAAAATGGTTGCGTTGCCTAGTCTTTACACGACGAGCTCGCGATAGGGCAGTGATCACATCGGCTGTGCACTTTTTCCGCCCATGGAAATCTACAGCTTACCTGCTGCGCTGGAGAGGAAGACCGTTTCAGAATCATTATTTCGATGTCGATCGACGAATGGAATATTTCCAGGTAATGTCCTGCAGTGTAAAGTTTCTACTGCCGGGTGGCGAAATCCACTGGAATCCAGTGAATTATTAACCGGAGACGGCGGCCCGCTTGCAACACGGGTGTCATATATATGGAAAAAAATTTGCTACAGCCCGACTACAAACCAAGCTGTTTGCAGCCCCTCACAAAAAGACGGATAGACCCCACCTACAGGTCTACCAGATAACGTTTTAGTTGTGTTATTGATATGCGGGTGGGCCTATCCTCCTTTTTGTGAGGGGCTGCAAACAGCCTGGTTTGCAGCCGGGCTGCAACAAATTTTTTTCCTCATATATATAGATGTTCGTATGGATCGGGCTCACTGGATGGCCCGCAACACGACATGTTTGTAGCTCAGCCCTTACCCGGCATGGCCTGGCCTGGCGGTAGGTGTGCCTAGGCCAGTACGACCTGGCCCAATGTAAAGGCCGGCACGGTGCTCTGGCTCCCAAGTTCCTCCCAGCTCGGCGCCCCAACCAGTCCGTCTCCCCCCAACTCTAATCCCCTCCCCGCCTACGCTCGTGGCTCTCCCGGATCCTCGGTCCCCCACCGCCGCTTTCCATCGTTCTTGGGTCCAGCTTCCGACCATCGTCTCTAGTGCTCCGATCGCGCAAGGATCATCGTCTCCGTGGTCGTGTGTCGTGCTTGGACATCTATACTCCCTCCCTCCTAACCTCTCCTCTCTCGATCCGTAACCCTAACCCTAATCCCCTCTTATGTACCTTGGTCCTTGGATTCCGACCATCATATCCGGTGCTCCGACTATATAAGGTGCATTTTTTAGTTCTTATATTGATGATTTTAGAAATGCTATAACATTTTTAAATGCTTCTAATCAATGTATAGCTGCATACAAAAGCTATTGTGTGAATATGGCTATTTGTACCTCGTAAGTTTGGTGTGGATATGGATGTTAGATAGAATTTTACCTACTTAATGCTTAAACACCTAGTACCATACAAGTCCAGCTTTTCTGTTTTATCAAAACTCAGTATCCTTTGAATGATGATGGCACCCCTTTACTCACTGATGATCATTGGACAATTGCTGAAAAAGTGCTTTCTTTTCTATAATTATTTTATGAATCCAATGTTGCATTGTCTGGTGTTTGAGCGTCAAATAAGAAAACAAAAGTTTTTCTAGTATCAAATAGATTTTTTTCTCTTTTTTGAACTTAGGGCTTGTTTGGATCCCAGTAGCTAAAACAAAAGCGACTAAACTTTAGTTATTTTAAGAGCTCAAGATCTAAACAGGGGAGCTAAACATTATTAAAATTGTTATAATATATCATTTTAGCCACTTTTATCTCGCAAGGAGGAGCTAAAATTTAGTCAGCTCAATTTAGCTCCTATATCCAAACAGGCTCTTAGGATGTGTTTGGCAAGGAAAAATGTTTTAGTTTCTTACTAGAATCACTAGAGTAGATACTAAATGCCATAAAGAGAAACGTTTTGGGAGAATCATTTGGAACCAATTACCATTTGTATACTAGTCAAGCGATACACTAAGACACCTAATTTCTCTTTTAAAGGTGATCTAGATCTGAAATGTTTTGTTTCTACAATAATCTAAAACCTAGTTAAAGGTGTTCGCAAAGTGTGTACTAAATTCACCTGTATGAACCAACGTTGATTCTCTTGGTTGTCCTAGTTGATAGGTTCCATTGTAATGCTGTGACCAGTAGATCGTACATATGACCGTGTAAAACATTGTTTTGTGTTGTAGACTACACTTTTTATATAGTGTAGTTTAAAATAGGAGGTAGAATAGGTAAGGATGGTGGAGGTAGCCTAAGTAAGATGGTAAAACATTTCTTGCCAAGTATGGGTAAATGTGGGATGGCTAGAAAGCTCACAAGCTAATATATAATAGGCCTCATAAGAGGGCGAACCCAAACCTAGCTATCCTATGTGTATGTCCAGTCTCTTCTGGTGATGACCTGACCATGTGCAGGATAGTGTAGAGCCTTACTTAGAGGATGTTCGTTTTAATCTCAATCCATGTGTATTGGAGGGGATTGAGATGAATTTGATCCATCCACAGTTAAGATCCTTCTCAATATCCTTTGATCCCCTCCAATCCACTTAGATCTGGATGAAAGGAACAAGCCCTTACTGAGTCATAGGAAAGTATTCACTGGTCTCACATCTCATAGAGCAACAGATAACCAGACATCTAGTAAAAGCATAGATACCATGTAAATCAATTGATAACTAACTTTTGGGTTTTACTCAATATTTAAATAATGTGTGATGACTAATGAGTCATTATCAATGAGATGTTCACACATCGAGTTTTAATATTGAGACTAACCATAGTTTTAGTATGGTGTTGTGCAACATGTCTCTTTGCTTGTGATGGGTACAAGTGTGGATCATCGAGACGGTCAGTGGCATCGAGAAGATCAAGCGAGTTTGTGTCGATAGACTAGGGATGATGAAGGACAAACATGAAGGCTTCGACCAAAGGAAAGAGGTGTGGGGTAGACCATGGACATGTAGCACTTAGCTACGTCGATGAGCTAAGTGTACATGTGGAGTATCATAGATGATATTGATTAGGTAATTGAAAGGGAAATGGCCTTAACCATTTTCTCTAAATGATTTTGGTTCTTGATAACCATCGCAACCTAGTAGACTAACTGGTTTGTCTAGTCTTTGATTCACATGTACATAAGTCCTCTCAACCCAGTTCTACGTCAGAAATAGCTCAAAACCAACTATAGAGGGGTAAAACTTGGAAAACATAAAGATTACTCGATTTCATTCCTTGGACAAGTTGCTTACACCCATATGAACCTATTTGACACAACAAGAGAGGTTGGATAGATCAATTTGAAAGAATCGCTCTTTTGGAGCTAGTTTGAACAAAATCAGAGTTATAAGTTGGAGAAACCAAAACGTTCAAGACTAGTTGGATTGTTAGCACATACGTTTGTATAAGTTCTAAGAACTTCCTTGAAGATAGCCAAAATGATTTGAAGAAAGTTTGAAGAAAAGAGGAAAATCAGCTTGCTGATAGAGGGGCACCGGACTGTCCAGTGAGTGCCCTGGTTTTTAAGCAGAGAATCTAGTCAGCGCTAGAAGGGAACACTAGACTATCCGGTGGTATTTATAGCGGTTTCCAACGGACTCAGTAGCTTCGAGTTTTTAGGAGGCAAGAGCACCGGACTATCTGGTGTGCATCGAACAGTCTGACAATAGCAGCAACGGTTGCCTACCAAGTCAGAACGGCTACCTGACAACCTAGACCGGTAACTTGTCAGTGCACCGGACAAACATTGTAGGATGTCCAATGTGCACCAGACATGCACTATTAAGTGTATGGTGCACCACCCACCCGACAATTTTTGCCCATTTACTCTAACGACTATTCACTACAAGAAATTTGTCCTTTTATGACAAAATACCTAATGACAAGGTCAGTTATCGTCATATAATGTCACATAATATGATGGAATTTTTTGAGTCGTCATAATTTCATGAGGCCATGAAGATTTTATGACGATAGTGTTTTTGTTGTCACATAAGGGTATGAAGATTCGTCATATATTGTCAGGCGCCAGAAGCCGGTAGACGGTTTTACTTTTATGACGCTTAGATGTGCCTTTATGTGATGATTTGGCGGCGTCACTTTATGTTTTTTCCAAAAAAAGGATCGTACCCCTTTCTGTTGACCGCATTCACTTTCCCATCTCCCGCCCAAGATGACCAAAATTCCCCTCCTACCTTATCCTCTCGGCTGCTCACCTCCGCGTCCGCCCCCACCACCACGCGCCCGCCCCCAAAACCCCCGCAAACCCTAGCCGCCGCCAGCAAGGAATGGCCGCCCTCCTGCGGCTCATCGCCGAGAGCCAAGTAACCTCGGCGCCGGCTGCCGAGCCGAATCGGGATCGCGGGGCGAAGGAAAACGGGCAGGCTTACGGAGTGGTATTCGCTTGCGCGGGCGGGCGCGTGGCTGCGGGCGTCCTCCTCCTCATCGTCGTAGGCATCGTCGTCCAGCTCCTGGTGGCGCTGCGGGGGCGACTGCGGGGGCAACTGCGGCTGGTGATCGTCGTCCTCATCGACCATCTCGGCGACGTCGTCGTCGTCCGCATCGTCCTTGTCCTCCGACTGGTCCCCGAAAAGGTTCTGCATCATCAGATTCCTCGTCTCCTCGTCCGCGTCTCGCTCCCGGTCGCCGCCCGCCATCGCCGCTGCTCGTCCACCTCGCCGGCGTGTCGTTTGGACTATTGAATGAAATGCATCACCAGATCCACTCTTCACTTGTACCCTTTTGTTTTCTTTGTTCAGGGAATGGACATGGCACTTTCAAAGCTTAACAGTGGTGGATGGGTTCATATATTCCCTGAAGGAAGTCGTTCAAGGGATGGAGGGAAAACCATTGCTCCTGCCAAGAGAGGTGTTGGAAGGTTAGAAAATCATTTCCCTCCTATACCTAGCACTATCTGTTTGCTTCTGTCTGCATAGCAAAAAACCTGCACCCTGCTTATGCATATACATCATAGACTTGTTTAAAGGTTCTTACTTATTGGTCAGTTGAGTTTTACTGAGTTTGGTTGCCTCTTGTTTTACCAGATTGGTAATGGATGCTGACAGTCTTCCAGTTGTAATACCCTTTGTCCATACTGGGATGCAGGATATAATGCCTGTTGGAAAATGAATCCCCAGAGCAGGAAAAAGGGTGTGTGCTCCTTACCCGCACAACTCATCAACTGATGTCATAAAATATTTGCTAAAATTATTTTATTTGATTTTCTAGGTGATTGTGGTCGTGGGTGACCCAATCAACTTTGATGACCTGCTCATCGACAACTGTGGTGACACCCAAGATATTCCTAGAGGGATCTTGTACGACAAAGTGACACAGAGAATTGGGCAGCGATTGCAGGAACTCAAGGTCGAAGTCGATAGACTGGCTGCAGAGCAGGAACCTGAACTCCAAAACCGCAACGTGGGTGATGATGGATACCGGCTGTGGCAGCAGGTCGATTGGGAAGGATTTGGGATAGGGAGTTCCATGTTGCCATCAGAACCTTCAGCTGCTGCGCAAGTGCCATCAAGGGAAGCCGAGCCTGAACCGCACCTGGAAGTGGAGCAAAGTGTGTCTCCAGCCCCAAGTGCAGCAACCTTTTACGATGTTGCTGTTCCACACTGGTTCCAGCGGCATGTGGACCCTTCTGAGCTCATGGGGTTCGCTTCCCATGGCCTGATCAAGCATGGCAAGTTCTTGGAGGAAGGCTACAGGGAATTCCAACAATCGGCTACTACTCTGCACACCTGGTGGGTTTCTCGTGCCAACAATGCTGCACACCGATGGAGCACTGCTTAGGCTGCCTGTTAGTATATTAGGTTTATTATTAGTTCTTTCACCCGTTCAGCATTGTTCAATTTTGGGTTATATACAGGGCTTGGATTGAATGAAGAGGTTCGACCCAACATGGATTCGAAGACAAAGTTCAGTGATGTCAAGGGAGTTGACGAAGCTAAAGCTGAACTTGAGGAAATTGTTCACTACCTACGAGATCCTAAGGTGAATTGTTTTAGTCACTACCTACGAAGCTAAACCTTTGTGGTGGAACCTTTGTATGTTTGAACCTCTGTTGTGGAAGAACTAGTGTGCTGGAATTGTGTATGACTTGTGATGAGAATGTTGTGTATGATGGCTTTTCTGTGTATTATGATTATGTGAGCTATCATGAGAGCTCAGTGTGTCGTCACTGTATGGTCACTGTATGTGGGTGCCATAAGTGACGATCCCAACTTTAGGTGACGCGTTGATTGGAAAAAATGTGACAGATAACACCGTCATATATAGCAACAATATGTGACAGACGAACGCAGCCGTCACAAAAGGTGATGACATTATGTGACGGTACTCTGAACAGTCGTCACAAGGTACATAATGTGACGGTCGTTATATGACGACCCTTATGACGCAACATTTTCGTCATAAGATGCTTTTTATGACGAATTTTGTACTAAACATGACACTTTACTTTTGTCATACAAAACCATTTTTTGTAGTGATTTGAGTGGTTGGGGGCTGTAAATAGCCCCAACCAGCACATTGAAGACACAAAAGCTACACCAAAGTGATATACATCAAGTGCAATAACTCCCAACCTTCCAAAGTTATAGAAGTGCTGATTTGATCGTTTTGAGAGATTAGAAGCTTAGCGCTTGTGCTAGAGTGTTGCATTCTCTTGTGCTCTTTATTTGTTTTTTCACTCTCACTCTCACTTCCCCATTCTCATTGTTGTAAAGCGAGACAAGAGACTCTGAATACTTTGTGTGGAGGTCCTTGCAGGACTTAGTGTCCATGTGATAGTGAAGCAAGCTCAATCGGTCTCTGTGTCGGTTTGAGAGAGGGAAATGGTTGAAAAAGACACGGTCTTTATAGCCTCCTCAACGGGAACGTACATCCTTTGGGGTGGAACCTCGGAAAATAAATCAGTGTCTTTCAATTGATCACAATCTTTGCTATTTGCTTCTTCCCTCTCTCCTCTCTAGTTCTCTTGCTTGCGATCGTTCCGAGTTGGCTCTCAAAGTAACCCACAATTGATTGAGCAACTCTTAGCAAGAAGAACTCTCTTATGCACTCCGATTTCATTTATTCTCGTTCTAACTCTAACCTCAGGTGAAGTTTATGTTCTAAGTTTATAATTTTTAGGTTTCACCTATTCACCCCCTCTATGCTACCTTCAATTGGTATCGGAGCCCGACACTTCATTAGAGTCTAACAACTCAAAGTGTTGTCGAGAGAACATGCCAAGCAAGAGGTGCCCACCGTGGAAAGGCCCGAGTCTTTGGGAAAGAAGTTTGAAGGCAAGACTTCGTCAAAAGAGGTCAAGATATCCGATGACAAGCACAAAGAGGACAAGAAAGAATCCACCGGCTCCATCAAGTCACACAAAAAGTAGGGTGACGATAAGGAAAAGAAGATAAAGAAGGTGGTCTACTACAAGACCGACTCATCCACGCTCTTAACCTCCGACGCTGAATTGACATCTTCAAAGCACCAAGAGCGCAAGAAGTATAGTGAGATTCCTCTTCGCTATCCTCGCATTCCTAAATGTGTTATTCCGTTCCCTTAGGCAAACCACCATATTTTGATGTGGAGACTATTCTATGTGGAGTGATAAAATGAGGCACCATATAACCTCACTCCATGAAAGCATTTGGGATATTATTGAGTTTGGAGCGCAAGTACCATAAGTGGGCGATGAGGACTACGACTTTGATGAGGCCACCCAAGTGAGGAAGTTCAACTCACAAGCCACCACCATACTCCTCGCTTCCTTGCGTAGGGAGGATATAACAAGGTGCAAAGGTTGAAGAGTGCCAAATAAATTTGGGACGTCCTCAAGACGACACACGAAGAGGACAAAGTTACCAAGATCACCAAGCAGGAAACAACGGAGGGTGAACTCGGTCGATTTGTCTTCAACAAAGGAGAAGAGACACAAGCCATGTACAACCGGCTCAAGACCATGGTGAACCAAGTCCGCGACCTCGAGAACACCAAGTTGGATGACCAAAAAATGGTCAAGGTTATTTTAAGATCTCTTGTTTTTCATAACCCCACTTAAGTTCAATTAATCCATGAAAATCCTAGGTATGAGAAAATGTCTCCCGAGGAGGTGATTGACAAGTTTGTGAGCTTTGAACTTATGGTCAAAGACTCTAAACATAATGTCAACTTGGAGCAAGGCAGGGCCTCCACACCCGAACCGCAACCCATTACATTCAAGGCGATGGAAGAAAACAAGGAGGAGCCCACGCCAACTAAAAGGCTCCCAATTGATGCCTCCAAGCTTGACAACAAGGAGATGACTCTTATCATTAAGATCTTTCAGCAAATCCTCAAACAAAGGAAGGGGAAGGAGTACAAACCTCGTGTTAAGAGGGTTTGCTACCGGTGTGGTAAGTCCTGTCATTATATTGCTAAATGTCCATATGCAAGTGACAGTGATAGGGCCGATGACAAGAAGGGGAAGAAGGAAATGGAGAAGAAGAAGAACTACCACAAGAAGAAGGGTAGTGAGCTGCACATGGGAAACGAGTGGAACTTTGACAAGAGATTCACCGACGTGGGTGTCACAAACATTGCCATCAACAAGGGTCTCCTCTTCCCCAATGTTGGCCACAAGTGTCTTATGACCAAGGAGGGCAAGAAGAAGAAGGTATACACTAGAAACACACCTGAATATACTACTTCCGATGATGAGGGTAGCTCTAGTGTGACATGTAGTGTCATTGGGAAGCTTGCATCAAGGTAAAGCATTCTTATAAAGGGATCATGGTCGTTGGATGAATGGATCTCAACTTGGACTATTATGCCCCTAGGGTTAAGTGGTGTTGGCGTCTAATGACTAACAATCTTACTATAAGGTTATTTGGAGTAAGGTTTGGTGGTGATTGATGGAAAATCAATCTCGATGGTACTAAACAACATAATACCCTATGTATTATGTTGGATTGCCTCGCATTGAATTATTAAATATGAGATGTTACAAGGGAAGAACTATCAAAGATTGTTCAATAGTGTTTATATGGGGTAGGTTATATGATCGAAAGTTGAAGGTAAAGGCATAGTAAACATAAAGATTTATATAGGTTTGGGATCTCAATGTGAGATAATACCATATGCCATGTTTATGGTGTATGCTTTGATCTAATATGAGATGTCTTTTGGAGTTTCCCTGCCACCCATTTTATATTCCAAGGAGGGACAATAGTTATATGATAGGCACCGAACAAGATCAAGAATAGTGGCACTAGTTCACAATCGTCGATTTTGATGATACAAGTGCAGTAAACAATGTATGTTTCGTTACAAAAACAAGAACATAAAAATACAAACCCTAACGATAGTGATGGTGGCTATTTATAAAACCTTGGGTATCACCCCCTAAACACGCCCTTCAATGGGCTCTAAGATGATACACGACCTAATGAACTAAAAGACGGTGTTGCAGCACCATGGCGGATTCTAGATGTTGTATTGTTTCAACAATTCCTATTGACTTAGGATGAATTTTATGTCAAATGAAAGTTATTGGTTAGCTTATCAAATTATCTTTGCATGAATATGTGGATTGTTGAAAATGGAGTATAGTATGTGCCCTAAGCATTGATTTTTGTGTGTGTGTTTCTCTTGGACTGTGAGGTGGACTCGGACTTGATTTGGGTCTCCACCTTAATGACTCAAACTAAATAAACTTTAGGCCTCCTTCCTAGTTTAGACACTTTTGTTGATCTCGGCATCCTTCGTATGATTCTCCAAGCTTGGATGTCATGTCCTTATCATGTACAATAGAAGAGTTCTAATCCTATTACAAAGATTCAGGCTGAGTCCAGCAGGACCCGGAATGCATCACGAACTTGGCGTTTTCGCGACGAAGTGGGGAACTATTGCTTCGTCCAACATATGTCAGTCGCGTTTGTAAAAAAGGAGATCGTGGCACTCCTCGTGAACATTTGCGTCCTCTATCCTCCTCATGAACAGCCGTGATCGGAATACGCAACCTGCTGGAAGCATTGTACTTGTGTCCGTGTTCACCTATGGGTCCCACTACAGAAATGATGCAATTTCCTCATTCATGGTTCGCTACCTGCTGGACTCAACCCCAATCTCAACCGTTAGCAGCTTCTCTCCCTCTCCTTCTCCCTCCCCACAGTTTCCTCCTTCTCCCTGTGTGTCGCCGTCACCGAGGCCTACACAACGTGATGACCTACCCGTCGTCGCTGCCACCTCTTCCTCGTGCCTTACTCTCGCGGGCAAGATGACATGACGCCTTACACATCCACACTCGCCTTACCGCTTAAGCGCGACACCTTAATAACCTTAGTTGGGAAAATGGTCAATTTTAAAAAGAAATTTGATTTGACTCCCACTTATTTTGTATTCTTCGACACGCTGAGAACCCAGACTCCAAAATAAATGTCTTACGCATACCCATTTGAGATGGAGGGAGTAAACATTGTTATATGTGCGCATCGACGAATTCCATTACCGACGTGGAACTAGGTTGGAAGGTTATCTTCACCATTTCTTCTATAACATTACCTATCACACATACTATTTCACAGTGTTATCGTGAAACAATGTTTTTACACGAGCTGTAAAGGCTCGGGCTCACTTCACTTGGCTGACTTCTTCGGATGAGAGTATCAAGAATGGAACCAGTCGCCAGCGTGACAGTGCTGACTGTTGGGTAGTGGTCGCGATGCTGCCACTGGCACCAAGCCATGCACGCAGCATCGACCTTTTTGTGGTCTTCTTGACAAAGGTTTATCAAGTCGCCCATAGCGCATGCCGCAGCGTACCCCATCCCCTTGCACTGTATACGCGTAGGGGGCCTCTACGCGCGCAGCGGCGGCCTCCAAATGGCCCCCTAAGCGCTGCAGCGCAAGGGGACGCCGCGCCACTCCCCCAGATCAAGGGAAGCACTGAAGCGCCCCCTCACACAGTGCTCCCCTATTTAATAATTGAAAAAATAGTAATAAAAGATGAATAGGGTTAGATAATGATATTTTATAGTTGTAGTGGGGCATAGGGAGATAATATAGGGGGAACCGCTGCAGGAGATGAAAAAGTAGGGGGTGAAATGTTGATGATGTGACGCAAAAAAGTAATATAGAGGGAAAATTTAGAGGTTACCGCTGGGGACAATCTCAGGTCCCTGCCGGCGTATGTCTCTGGCTGGGCAACTGATGGCTAATGTGGACGGCGGCAGTGAATTGGTCTTGACGCGACGTGTCGTGCTTCGCTCGTCAGCACTCAGTAGTGAGGAGCGGCTAGACGCAGGCAGTCGGCAGCGGGGACCGGGAGGCGAAAGCATCAAAACCGTGCCCGGGCGGCCACAGGCAGGCCCCAACGTGACTGTGGAGGGGTGCCTCCTTGACGAGAAGTGTCGTCGTGTTACGTTGTCAAACAACACGACCTCTCTGTCGGGTACCGTAATTAGGGGTACCCCCAACACTCCTAAATACGGCTGGTAACCACCATCAGCACAAGCTGCAGAGACTGATGGGCACGATTCAGGTCAAGGCTTCGTCTACTCAAGGGACGCGATCTTGCCTCGCCCGAGCCCAGCCTCGGGTGGGAATAGTAGCCCCAGACGAATTCACGCCTCGCCCGAGGGCCTACTCAAGCAACGGACACACCCTCGACTCGCCCGAAGCCCAGCTCGGGTAGGCTTCGTAGTGAAGCAACCTTGGCAAAATCGCCCCACCAATCGACCGTATCGCAGGCGCATTCAATGCGAGGATCGCCTAACACCTTATCCTGACACACGTGCCTCAGTCGGCAAGGTCGAAGTGACCACAGTCACTTCACCCTTCCACTGACCGACCTGACAGGAAAACAGCGCCACTCGCCCCTCTCCGACTGCTGTGCCACCCGCCAGGGTGAGGCTGACAACAGCTAAGTTCAGCCTCAGGCGCAACAGGAAGCTCCGCCTCGCCCGACCTTGGGCCTCGGCCTCAGGAGGAGGTCTCCGCCTCGCCCGACCCCAGGGCTCGGCCCCCGCCTCGGCCTCAAAAGGTGGTCTCCGCCTCGCCCGACCCCAGGGCTCGGCCTCAACCTCGACCTCGACCTCGGGAGGAATCGCGTCCTCGCCCGACCCCGGCCTCGGCCTCAGGAGGAGTCTCCGCCTCGCCCGACCTTGGGCTCGGACCGACCGCGCCACGAGGGATACATCATTACCCTACCCCTAGCTAGCTCAGGCTACGGGGGAACAAGACCGGTGTCCCATCCAGGCTTGCCCCGGTAACAAGTAATGATGGCTCCCCGCGTGCATCCATGACGATGGTGGTTCTTAGCCCCCTACGGAAGTAAGGAGACGTCAGCAAGGTCCCAGCAGCCCCGACAGCTGTGCTTCTACGGGGCTCAAGCGCTCCTCCGACGGCCACGATACCGCGTACGCAGGGCTCTAGCACCTCTCCGACAGCCACGTTGGCATGTACACAGCGCTCTGGCACCTCTCTGCCGGACACGTTAGCACATAGCTACACCCGCATTGTACACCTGGACCCTCTCCTTGCATCTATAAAAGGGAGGTCCAGGGCCTTCATGCGAGAGGGTCGCGCGGGAGAACGGGCTGGCGGACCGGCTCACACTCTCTCTCCCTCGCGAGCGCTTGTAACCCCTACTACGAGCGCATCCCCCTGGCGCAGGATAACACGAGCCGCGTTTTCCCCCTTGTGTTCCATCTCGCGCCAACCCATCTGGGCAGGGACACGCAGCGACAATTTTACTCGTCGGTCCAGGGACCCCCCGGGGTTGAAACGCCGACAGTTGGCGCGCCAGGTAGGGGTCTGCTGCGTGTTGACGAACAACTTCCCGTTGAGTTCCAGATGGGTAGTCTCCAGCAACCTCTTCAGCCCGGGACGCTGCTCCGCTTCGGGAGCCTCGAGTTCATGTCCCTCAACGGCAACTACGACATGGTACTCCTTCCCCCGCAGCGCGACAGCGACAACGACGGCCGTCAGCTCGCCCGGCGGCGGCGAACTCGACGACGTCTTCCCCCGTGGCGGAAGAGCAGCATCCGGGTTTGTCCCACCGCCTTCCTCGCCGCAGGAGGAGGAGGCGGGGGCAACCGTGGCCAGGTAGGAGGCGGCACCTCGTCGGTTGTCGAGCGAGTCGACGACGCTGGCACCACAGCGGGGGACATGTCGGGTGTTGTCCTCGCGCCTGAGACGACGACGAGTGTCGTTTCCCCGCAACGTGCCAACCCCAAGCGGACAGATGATGGCAGCACCTTCGCGGAGGACTTGCTGGGCGTTAGCCTCGTACCTGAGATAACGGTGCAGTCCGTCCCCGACGCGACTTCGCCACCGTCCATCGACCAAGAGGTATCGTCCGTTTTCCACCCTGTGCCTTTTAGATTCAGCTTCGATCCACCAAGCGACTCCGCTTCATTGAGCGCTTTCGTAAAGGCATATCCTAACCTTCCGGGGTACCATATGTGGTCAACCTGGGACCGACTGACGGTCGTCTCGACCTACGGGCCCCCAGGTTCCGAGGAAGAAGACGAGCCCGACTCTGGTTGGGATTTCTCCGGGCTCGGTAATCCCAGTGCCATGCGAGACTTCATGACCGCATGTGACTACTGCCTCTCTGATTGCTCCGATGATGGCCATAGCCTTGACGACGAGGGTTGTGACCCAAGTCGCGAATGTTTCCACGTCGATCTAGGGGGTCACAACGAAGGCAACCACCTTGGTATGCCGGAGGGTGACGATCCCCCTGGGCCTGCACCTCGCGTTGACATCCTGCGGGAGATAGCTGTGGTCCCAGTCCCTGTGGGGGTCAGGACACACAGCTCGAGCAAATCCGTGAGATGCAGGCCAAGCTCGACGAGGAAGCAGGACAACTTGTGCAGCTCCGGCAAAACATCGAGCAGGAGTGGGCAGGCCGAGCACTCGCCGGAGAAGCGCGTCATTAGGCCCGGGACGTCCAGCGTCGTATCACTGATGATGCCAGGGCAAGGCTGCCCCCGGCCTCCAGCGGGGTCAGCCAGAATCTGGCTGCAGCGGCAATATTGCTCCGAGCGATGTTGGAGAATTCCACCACCGAGGGGCGGCGTATCCAGGGAGAACTCAAGAATCTCCTAGAGGACGCCGCGGTCCGACGGGCCGAGAGCTCTGCCTCCCGAAGGCAAGGGTGCCCCCCGGAGCATCGCGCAGCGACTTCCCGACTCATGCGGGAAGCCTCGGTCCACACCGGGCGCACGCGGGACGCAACGCCTGCAGCCCCGGGTCGCCTCGGCAACGAGCACCACCACCACGACCGTTGAGCCCGCCTCGACGAGAAGGTGCGCCGAGGCTACCACCCCAGGCGTGGAGGACGCTACGATAGCGAGGAGGATCAGAGCCCCTCGCCCGAACCACCAGGTCCGCAAGCCTTCAGTTGAGCTATACGACGGGCGCCGTTCCCGACCCGGTTCCGAGCCCCGACTACCATCACCAAATACTCAGGGAAAACGAGGCCGGAACTGTGGCTTGCGGACTACCGGCTAGCCTGCCAGCTGGGTGGAACGGACGATGATAACCTCATCATCCGCAACCTCCCCCTGTTCCTCTCCGACGCCGCCCGAGCCTGGCTGGAGCATCTGCCTCCTGCGCAAATCTCCAACTGGGACGACCTGGTCAAAGCCTTCGCTAGAAACTTCCAGGGCACATACGTGCGCCTTGGGAACTCTTGGGATCTCCGAAGCTGCCGCCAACAGCCAGGGGAATCCCTGCGAGAGTACATCCGGCGGTTTTCGAAGCAGCGCACCGAGCTGCCCAACATCACTGACTCGGATGTCATTGGGGTGTTCCTCACCGGCACCACTTGCCGCGACCTGGTGAGCAAACTGGGTCGCAAGACTCCCACCAAGGCGAGCGAGTTGATGGACATCGCCACCAAGTTCGCCTCTGGTCAGGAGGCGGTCGAAGCCATCTTCTGGAAGGACAAGCAGCCTCAGGGACGCCAGCAGGAAGACATCCCCGAGGCGTCTGGCCAGCGTGGCGTGAAGAAGAAGGCCAAAAAGAAGTCGCAAGCGAAGCGCGACACCGCCGATGTGGATCTCGTCGCTGCTGTCGAGCACAGAAACCCACGGAAGCCTCCCGGAGGGGCCAACCTGTTCGACAAGATGCTCAAGGAGTCATGCCCCTATCACCAGGGCCCCATCAAGCACACCCTTGAGGAATGCGTCATGCTTCGGCGCTACTTCCATAAGGTCGGGCCCCCGGTGGAAGGTGGTAAAGGCCAAGACAACGACAAGAAGGAGGGCGACAAGGCAGAGGAGTTCCCCGAGGTCCACGGCTATTTCATGATCTACGGTGGGCGAGTGGCGAACGCCTCGACTCGGTACCGCAAGCAGGAGTGCCGGGAGGTCTGCTCGGTAAAGGTGGCGGCGCTAGTCTACCTATACTGGTCCGACAAGCCCATCACCTTCGACCAAGGCGACCACCCCAAATGCGTGCCGAGCCCAGGAAAGTACCCGCTCGTCGTCGACCCTGTCATCGGCAACACCAGGCTCACCAAGGTCCTCATGGACGGAGGCAGCAGCCTCAACATCATCTACGCCGAGACCCTCGGGCTCTTGGAGATTGATCTGTCCATGATCCGGGCCGGTGCGGCGCCCTTTCACGGGATCATCCCCGGGAAGCGCGTCCTACCTCTTGGACAACTCGATCTACCCATCTGCTTCGGAACTCCCTCCAACTTTCGAAAGGAAACCCTCACGTTCGAGGTGGTCGGGTTTCGAGGAACCAACCACGCAGTGCTGGGGAGACCGTGCTACGCCAAGTTCATGGCTGTCCCCAACTACACCTACCTCAAGCTCAAGATACCGGGCCCCAACGAGGTCATCACCGTCGGATCCACGTACCGACACGCATACAAATGCGACGTGGAGTGCGTGGAGTACGCTGAGGCCCTCGCCGAGTCCGAGGCCATCATCGCCGACCTGGAGTGCCTCTCCAAGGAGGTGCCTGATGCGAAGCGCCATGCCAGCAACTTCGAACTAGCTGAGGCGGTTAAGTCCGTCCCTCTCGACCCCAGCAACGACGCCTGCAGACAAGTCTGGATCGGCTCCGAACTCGACCCCAAATAGGAAGCAGTGCTCATCGACTTTCTCCGCGCAAACGCCGAAGTTTTTGCGTGGAGTCCCTCGGACATGCCTGGCATACCGAGGGAAGTCGCCGAGCACTCACTGGATATCCGAGTCGGTGCCCGACCCATGAAGCAGCCTCTGTGTCGTTTCGACGAAGAAAAGCGCAGAGCCATAGGCGAGGAGATCCACAAGCTGATGGCTACAGGGTTCATCAAAGAGGTATTCCATCCTGAATGGTTAGCCAACCCTGTGCTTGTGAAAAAGAAAGGTGGGAAATGGAGGATGTGCGTAGACTACACTGGTCTAAACAAAGCATGTCCGAAGGTTCCCTACCCTCTCCCTCGCATCGATCAAATTATGGACTCCATTGCTGGGTGCGAAACCCTGTCATTCCTCGACGCCTATTCAGGGTATCACCAAATCAAGATGAAAGAGTCCGACCAGCTCGCGACTTCTTTCATCACACCTTTTGGCATGTACTGCTATACTACTATGCCATTTGGCTTGAGGAATGCAGGTGCGACATACCAAAGGTGCATGAACCACGTGTTTGGAGAGCACATCGGCCAAACAGTCGAGGCTTACGTCGATGACATCGTAGTCAAGACGAGGAAAGCCTCCGAACTCCTCTCTGACCTTGAAACAACATTCAAGTGTCTGAGAGCGAACGACGTGAAACTCAATCACGAGAAGTGTGTCTTCGGAGTCCCCCGAGGCATGCTCCTGGGGTTCATCGTCTCTGAGCGGGGCATCGAGGCTGTCGGGGACCATAATTAGGGGTACCCTCAAGACTCCTAAATCTCAGCTGGTAACCCCCATCAGCACAAAGCTGCAAAGGCCTGATGGGTACGATTAAGTCAAGGATCGGTCCATTCGAGGGACGCGATCACGCCTCACTCGAGCCCAGTCTCGGGCAAGGGCAGCCGACCCCGGAGGATTTACGTCTCGCCCGAGGACCCCCCTCCAGCAACGGGCACACCTTCGGCTCGCCCGAGGCCCAGTCTTCACCAAGAAGCAACCTTGGCCAAATCGCCACGCCAACCGACCAAATCATAGGGGCATTTAATGCAAAGGTGGCCTGACACCTTTATCCTGACGCGCGCCCTCCAGTTGACAGAGCCGAAGTGACTGTAGTCACTTCGCCGCTCCACTGATTGGCCTGACAAGAGGACAGCGTCGCCTGCGCCGCTTTAACTGTTGTGCCACTCGACAGAGTGAGGCTGACAGCAGCCAAGTCCGGCCCCAGGCGCCATAGGAAACTCCGCTCCGCCCGACCCCAGGGCTCGGACTCGGGCTCAACCCCGGAAGACGACGAACTCCGCTTCGCCCGACCCCAAGGCTCGAACTCGGGCTCAGCCCCGGAAGACGACAAACTCCGCTTCGCCCGACCCTAGGGCTCGGACTCGGGCTCAGCCCCGGAAGACGACGAACTCCACTTCGCCCGACCCCAGGGCTTGGACTCGGGCTCAGCCCCGGAAGACGACAAACTCCGCTTTGCCCGACCCCAGGGCTCGGACTCAGGCTCAGCCCCGGAAGACGACAAACTCCGCTTCGCCCGACCCCAGGGCTCGGACTCAGCCCTGGCCTCAGCCGTCGGTCTCCGCCTCGCCCGATCCAGGGGCTCGGACTCAACCTCGGCCTTGGAAGACAGACTCGACCTCGACCTCGGAGGAGCCTCCACCTCGCCCAACCCAGGGCTCGGACCGACCACGTCATGGGAGTCGCCATCATTACCCTACCCCAAGCTGACTCAGGCTACGGGGAATAAGACCGGCGTCCCATCCGGCTCGCTCCGCTGAACAAGTAATGATGGCGCCCGCACGCTCTATGACGACGGCGGCTCTCAGCCCCCTTACGGAAGCAAGAAGACGTCAGCAAGGACTCGACAGCCCCGACAGCTGTCCTTCCTCCAGGCTCCAGCGCTCCTCCAACGGCCACGACACCACACGAACCGGGTGCCAAAACCTCTCCGGCTGCCACGATGGCATGTACTTAGGGCGCTAGCTCTCCTCCGCTAGACACGTTAGCACACTGCTACACCCCCCATTGTACACCTGGATCCTTTCCTTACACCTATAAAAGGAAGGTCCAGGGCCCTCTTACAGAGGGTTGGCCGCGCGGAGAAGGACGGGACGGCGCTCGCGTAAGGCCGCTCGCTCCCTCCCGTGTGGACGCTTGTAACCCCCTACTGCAAGCGCACCCGACCTGGGCGCGGGACAAACACGAAGGCCGCGGGTTTCACCTCTCACGGTTGTCTCCCTCCGGCTCTTCTTCCCCCCTTCGCGCTCCATCTCGCGCCGATCCATCTGGGCTGGGGCACGCGGCGATAATTTACTCGTCGGTCCAGGGACCCCCCGGGTTCGAAACGCCGACAGTTGGCGTGCCAGGTAGGGGCCTGCTGCGTGTTGACGAATAGCTTCCCGTGAAGCTCCAGATGGGCAGTCTCCAGCAACCTTTCCAGCCCGGGACGGTGCTCCATTTCGGGAGTCTTTAGTTCATGTCCCTCGACGGCAGCTATGACATGATACTCCTTCCCCCGCCGCGCGACAGCGACAATGGCGGCCGACAACCCGCCCGCCGGCGGCGGAATCAACGACGTCTTCCCCGCGTGGTGGAAGAACAACATTCGAGCTCGCCCCGTCCCCTCCCCCGCCGACGGAGGAGGAGGCGGGGCAACCAAGGCCAAGCGCCCCAACGGGGGGCACGTCGGGCATCGACCTCGCGTCTGAGACGAAGACGAGCGTCGTCTCCCCGCAACACGCCAACCCCAAGCAAACGGACAACGCCAGCACGCTCGCGAAGGACTTGTTGGGCTTCACCCTCGTACCTGAGACGACGGTGCAGTCAGTCCCTGACGTGACTTCGTCACCGCCCGTCGACCAAGAGGTACCAACCGATTCCCATCTCGCACCTTTTGGATTCAGCCTCGACCCACCAAGCGACTTCGCTTCGGTGGACGCTTTCATAGAGGCGAGTCCAAACTCTCTGGAGTATCGTATGTGGTCACCCTGGGACCGACTGACTGCCGACTCGACCTATGGGCCCTCAGGGTCCGAGGAAGATGACGAGCCCGACTTCTGTTGGGATTTCTCCGGACTTGGTAACCCCAATGCCATGTGGGACTTCGTGACCGCATGCGACTATTGCCTTTCCGACTGTTCCGATGGTAGCGCAGCCTCGGCGACGAGGACTGTGGCCCAAGTCGTGAATGTTTCCACGTCGATCTAGGGGGTCCCGACGAAGGCAACCATCTTGGTATGCCAGAGAACGGTGACCTCCCTAGGCATGTGCCTCGCGTTGACATCCTTCGGGAGCTAGCTGTGGTCCCCGTCCCTGCGGGGGGTCATGACCCACAGCTCGAGCAAATCCGCGAGATGCAGGCCAGGCTCGACGAGGGAGCAGGAACGCTTGAGCCGTTCCGCCGGGACAATGGGCAGGAATGGGCGGGCCAACCTCTGGCCGGAGAAGTGCGTCATCTACCCCAGGGCATCCAGCACCGCGTCGCCGACGATGTCAGGATAAGGCCGCCACCGGTTTCCAGAGGGGTCGGCCAGAACCTGGCTGCAGCGGCAATACTTCTCCGCGCGATGCCGGAGCCATCAACCACCGAGGGGCGGCGTATTCAGGGAGAGCTCAAGAATCTCCTGGAGGATGCCGCGGTCCGACGGGCCGAAAGCTCCGCCTCCCGAAGGCAGGGGTATCCCTCGGAACATCGCGCCGCGACTTCTCGATTCATGCGGGAAGCCTCGGTCCACACCGGGCGCACGCGCAACGCAGCGCCTGCGGCCCCGGGTCGCCTCGGCAACGAGCACCATCACCGCAACCGTCGGGCCCACCTCGACGAGAAGGTGCGTCGAGGCTACCACCCCAGGCGTGGGGGACGCTACGACAGCGGGGAGGATCGGAGCCCCTCGCCCGAACCACCCGGTTCGCAGGCTTTCAGCCGTGCCATACGACGGGCGCCGTTCCCGACTCGGTTCCGAACCCCGACTACTATCACAAAGTACTCGGGGGAGACGAGACTGGAACTGTGGCTCGCGGACTACCGGCTGGCCTGCCAACTGGGTGGAACGGACGATGACAACCTCATCATCCGCAACCTCCCCCTGTTCCTTTCCGACACCGCTCGCGCCTGGCTGGAGCACCTGCCTCCGGGGCAGATCTCCAACTGGGACGACCTGGTCCAAGCCTTCGCCGACAATTTCCAGGGCACGTACGTGCGCCCTGGAAACTCCTGGGATCTCCGAAGCTGCTGCCAGCAGCCGGGAGAGTCTCTCCGGGACTACATCCGGCGATTCTCGAAGCAGCGCACCGAGCTGCCCAACATCACCGACTCAGATGTCATCGGCGCGTTCCTCGCCGGCACCACCTGCCGCGACCTGGTGAGCAAGCTGGGACGCAAGACCCCCACCAGGGCGAGCGAGCTGATGGACATCGCCACCAAGTTCGCCTCTGGCCAGGAGGCGGTTGAGGCCATCTTCCGGAAGGACAAGCAGCCCCAGGGCCGCCCACCGGAAGATGTCCCCGAGGCATCAACTCAGCGTTGCGCCAAGAAGAAAGGCAAGAAGAAGTCGCAAGCGAAACGCGACGCCGCCGACGCAGACCTTGTCGCCGCCGCCGAGTACAAGAACCCTCGTAAACCTCCCGGAGGTGCCAACCTCTTCGACAAGATGCTCAAGGAGTCGTGCCCCTATCATCAGGGGCCCATCAAGCACACCCTTGAGGAGTGCGCCATGCTTCGGCGCCACTTTCACAAGGCCGGGCCACCCGCGGAGGGTGGCAGGGCTCGCGACGATGATAAGAAGGAAGATCACAAGGCAGGAGAGTTCCCCGAGGTCCACGACTGCTACATGATCTATGGTGGACGAGTGGCGAACGCCTCGGCTCGGCACCGCAAGCAAGAGCGTCGAGAGGTCTGCTCGGTAAAGGTGGCGGCGCCAGTCTACCTAGACTGGTCCGACAAGCCCATCACCTTCGACCAGGGCGACCATCCCGACCGCGTGCCGAGCCCGGGGAAATACCCGCTCGTGGTCGACCTCGTCATCGGCAACGTCAGGCTCACCAAGGTCCTCATGGACGGAGGCAGCGGCCTCAACATCATCTACGCCGAGACCCTCGGGCTCCTGCGTGTCGATCTGTCCTCGGTCCGGGCAGGCGCTACGCCTTTTCACGGGATCATCCCCGGGAAACGCGTCCAGCCCCTCGGACAACTCGATCTACCCGTCTACTTTGGGACGCCCTCCAACTTCCGAAGGGAGACCCTCACGTTCGAGGTGGTCGGGTTCCAAGGAACCTACCACGCAGTGCTGGGGAGGCCATGCTACGCTAAGTTCATGGTCGTCCCCAACTACACCTACCTCAATCTCAAGATGTCGGGCCCCAACGGGGTCATCACCGTCGGCCCCACGTACCGACACGCGTACGAATGCGACGTGGAGTGCGTGGAGTACGCCGAAGCCCTCGCCAAATTTGAGGCCCTCATCGCCGACCTGGAAAGCCTCTCTAAGGAGGCGCCAGACGTGAAGCGCCACGCCGGCAACTTCGAGCCAGCGGAGGCGGTTAAATCCGTCCCTCTCGACCCCAGCAACGACGCCTCCAAGCAAATCTGGATCGGCTCCGAGCTCGATCCCAAATAGGAAGCAGTGCTCGTCGACTTTCTCCGCGCGAACGCCGACGTTTTCGCGTGGAGTCCCTCGGACATGCCCGGCATACCGAGGGATGTCGCCGAGCACTCGCTGGATATCCGAGCTGGAGCCCGACCCGTGAAGCAGCCTCTGCGCCGATTCGACGAAGAAAAGCGCAGAGCCATAGGCGAGGAGATCCACAAGCTAATGGCGGTAGGGTTCATCAAAGAGGTATTCCATCCCGAATGGCTTGCCAACCCTGTGCTTGTGAGAAAGAAAGGAGGGAAATGGTGGATGTGTGTAGACTACACTGGTCTAAACAAAGCATGTCCGAAAGTTCCCTACCCTCTGCCTCGCATCGATCAAATCGTGGATTCCACTGCTGGGTGCGAAACCCTGTCTTTCCTCGATGCCTACTCAGGGTATCACCAAATTAGGATGAAAGAGTTCGACCAGCTCGCGACTTCTTTCATCACACCTTTCGGCATGTACTGCTATGTTACCATGCCGTTCGGTTTGAAATGCGGGTGCGACATACCAAAGGTGCATGAACCACGTGTTCAGCGAACACATTGGCTGAACGGTCGAGGCCTACGTCGATGACATCGTAGTCAAGACGAGGAAAGCCTCCGACCTCCTTTCCAACCTTGAAGTGACATTCTGATGTCTCAAGGCGAAAGGCGTGAAGCTCAATCCCGAGAAGTGTGTCTTCGGGGTTCCCCGAGGCATGCTCTTGGGGTTCATCGTCTCCGAGCGGGGCATCGAGGCCAACCCGGAGAAGATCGCAGCCATCACCAGCATGGGGCCCATCAAGGACTTGAAAGGCGTACAGAGGGTCACGGGATGCCTTGCGGCTCTGAGCCGTTTCATCTCGCGCCTCGGCGAAAGAGGCCTGCCTCTATATCGCCTCTTAAGGAAGGCCGAGTGCTTCGCTTGGACCTCTGAGGCCGAAGAAGCCCTCGGGAACCTGAAGGCGCTCCTCACGAACGCGCCCATCTTGGTGCCCCCCGCTGCCGGAGAAGCCCTCTTGATTTACGTTGCCGCGACCACTCAGGTGGTTAGCGCCGTGATCATGGTTGAGAGACGAGAAGAGGGGCATGCATTTCCCGTCTAGAGGCCAGTTTACTTCATCAGTGAGGTACTATCCGAGACCAAGATCCGCTACCCACAAATTCAGAAGCTGTTGTACGCGGTGATCCTAACGCGGCGGAAGTTGCGACACTACTTCGAGTCTCATCCGGTAACTGTGGTGTCATCCTTCCCCCTGGGGGAGATCATCCAGTGCCGAGAGGCCTCGGGTAGAATTGCAAAGTGGGCGGTGGAAATCATGGGCGAGACGATCTCGTTCGCCCCTCGGAAGGCCATCAAGTCCCAGGTCTTGGCGGACTTTGTGG
The DNA here is from genome assembly GCF_902167145.1 of Zea mays. Classification (NCBI taxonomy): domain Eukaryota; kingdom Viridiplantae; phylum Streptophyta; class Magnoliopsida; order Poales; family Poaceae; genus Zea; species Zea mays. The sequence goes on from NC_050098.1 coordinate 184,817,899, forward strand.
CTGAATGGGTCGACACCCAGCTCCCAACAACTTCGATCCAACTGGAACTCTGGACCATGTTCTTCGATGGGTCGCTGATGAAGACAGGAGCAGGCGCAGGCCTGCTCTTCATCTCGCCCCTCGGGAAGCACCTACGCTACGTGCTACGCCTCCACTTCCCGGCGTCCAACAATGTGGCTGAGTATGAGGCTCTGGTCAACGGGTTGCGCATCGCCATCGAGCTGGGGGTCCGACGCCTCAACGCTCGCGGTGACTCGCAGCTCGTCATCGACCAAGTCATGAAGAAGTCCCACTGCCGTGACCCGAAGATGGAAGCCTACTGCGATGAGGTTCGGCGCCTGGAAGACAAGTTCTACGGGCTCGAGCTCAACCACATCGCCCGGCGTTACAACGAGACTGCGGACGAGCTGGCTAAGATAGCCTCAGGGTGAACAACGGTTCCCCCGGACGTCTTCTCCCGAGACCTGCATCGACCCTCCGTCAAGACCGATGACACGCCCGAGCCCGAGAAAGCCTCGGCCCAGTCCGAGGCACCCTCGGCTCGGTCCGAGGCACCCTCGGCTTGGTCCGAGGCACCCTCGGCTCGGCCCGAGGTACCCTCGGCCCCCGAGGTACCCTCGGCCCCCGAGGGTGAGGCACTGCGCATCGAGGAGGAGCGGAGCGGGGTCACGCCTAATCGAAACTGGCAGACCTCGTACCTGCAATATCTCCACCAAGGAGAGCTACCCCTCGACCGAGCCGAAGCTCGGCGGTTGGCGCGGCGCGCCAAGTAGTTCGTCTTGCTGGGAGACGGGAAGGAGCTCTACCACCGCAGCCCCTCAGGCATCCTCTAGCGATGCATTTCCATCGCCGAAGGCCAGGAGCTCCTACAAGAGATACACTCGGGGGCTTGCGGCCATCACACAGCACCTCGAGCCCTTGTTGGAAACGCCTTCCGACAAGGTTTCTACTGGCCAACGACGGTGGCCGACGCCACTAGAATTGTCTGCACCTGCGAAGGGTGTCAGTTCTACGCAAGGCAGACCCACCTGCCCGCTCAGGCCCTGCAGACCATACCTATCACCTGGCCGTTTGCTGTGTGGGGTATGGACCTAGTCGGCCCCTTGCAGAAGGCACCCGGGGGCTACACACACCTGTTGGTCGCCATCGAAAAATTCTCCAAGTGGATCGAGGTCCGACCCCTAAACAGCATCAGGTCCGAACAGGCGGTGGCATTCTTCACCAACATCATCCATCCCTTTGGGGTCCCGAACTCCATCATCACCGACAACGGCACCTAGTTCACCGGCAGAAAGTTCCTGGACTTCTGCGAGGATCACCATATCCGGGTGGACTGGGCCACCGTAGCCCACCCCATGACGAATGGGCAGGTAGAACGTGCCAACAGCATGATTCTGCAAGGACTCAAGCCTCAGATCTACAACGACCTCAACAAGTTCGGCAAGCGATGGATGAAGGAACTCCCCTCGGTGGTCTGGAGTTTGAGGACAACGCCGAGCCGAGCCACGGGCTTCACACTGTTCTTTCTAGTCTATGGGGCCGAGGCCGTCTTGCCCACAGACTTAGAATACGGTTCCCCGAGGACGAAGGCCTACGCCGACCAAAGCAATCAAGCTAATCGAGAAGACTCACTGGACCAGCTGGAAGAGGCTCGGGACATGGCCTTACTACACTCGGCGCGGTACCAGCAGTCCCTGCGACGCTACCACGCCCGAGGGGTTCGGTCCCGAGACCTCCAGGTGGGCGACCTGGTGCTTCGGCTGCGACAAGACGCCCAAGGGCGGCACAAGCTCACGCCTCCCTGGGAAGGGTCGTTCGTCATCGCCAAAGTTCTGAAGCCCGGGACGTACAAGCTGGCCAACAGTCAAGGCAAGGTCTACAGCAACGCTTGGAACATCCGACAGCTACGTCGCTTCTGCCCTTAAGATGCTTTCAAGTTGTTCATATACCTCGTTCCCACGCAAAGTTTAGTCATCAAGGAAGGGTCAGCCATGCCTCGGCAAAGCCCGACCCTCCCTCGGGGGCTAAAAGGGGGGAACCCCCTCTGCGTCAAAATTTTCCTCGGAAAAAGATCTTTTCTGCCAGAATGTCTTTCGTGCTTTTCGACTACTTCGAAAGTGGATCCTAAAAACGACGGAGTACACGTAAGCAGCCAAGGCTGACCGAGCCGAGGGACTCCTACGCCTCCGGGATACGGATACCTCACTCATCACCTTCTGCGATAAGTAACTCACGCTCGGATAAGTGACTCCGCGGACCGAACAAGTCTTCATGCTCGAGAACACCTCTGCCGAAGCGATTTTTCGAGCCTTCTCGACTACGTCGGTGACAGAACCCTATGGACGAGTAAGAGCGCACGTAAGCGGCAAGGCCGACCGAGCCGAGGGATTCCTACGCCTCCGGGATATGGATACCTCACTCATCGCCTTCCGTGAAAAGTAACTCTCGCTTGGACAAACAATTCTGTTACCGACAAATAAGTCCAGATACTCGAAACAAGAGGAAAAGAAACGCAGCTTTACAACACGACGATGGTGTGTTTGGGCCTCGACGGCCGCAGAAAACATACACACACTACAAGATAATCCGACCCTGCAGGCTCGGATCTTGACAGTTGAAAGGAGCAGCAGCACCCTCGGCGTCAACTACACCTTCAGCAGGGTCTGACCTAGCCTCGGACGGCGACGCGGTTGGAGGATCCCCACTCCGAAGGACGGCATCAGCACCACGCCCAGGCCATCGCCGCCAGGGTCTTCTCCAGGAATCCGACTCGAGCAGACGGCTCGGCCGGCCACCTCGAGGCCTCGGACAGCTGTCCCCCGAGGGCATCGGCCCAACTTGTGGCCTCGACAACTCAACTCCGGCGTCAGTCCCGCCAGTGGCTGACCCGGCCAGGCTCTGGCCGACCAAGTCTTCTTTTCGAGCCAACTCAGCCTCTGTCCGTGCTCACACCGCTACCCCCGGCTTCGGCTCATCGAAGAGCGGCCGAGGGTTTCCCTTAACTAAGCAAGAGAAGCCTCGGACAGCAAGGCCGACCGAGCCGAGGGACTCCTACGCCTCCGGGATATGGATACCTCACTCGTCACCTTTGCACGAAGCAACTCACGCTTGGTGAAGCGGTTCAGATAGCCGACAGGCGAGTCTTAGTGCTCGAAATGAGGAAAAAACACGGTTCCGCGCCAAAAAATACATGCATGTTCAGGCCTCGACAGCCGCAATGAACAAGACACCGGCATTCAAGGTGCCATCACAAACGGAACTCCGGTTCCACCTCCGCAGGTACGAACGACCCCACACGGTTGGGGGGCCTGCGGAGCAACAGAAGGCCGACGGACGGCTCGCCGTCGCCCGCTCCAGCAGCAGCAACGACGATGACTTCTGCTCCGAGGGACCGAACAGCAGCAGCGATGACCTCAGGGCGGATGCTGTTGCCTTAAGGCCCTCGCCCATGCCCTCACTCGAGAGGCAAGGACGGGCAGAAGGCCGTAGAGTTGGAGGTCAGTCCGTGGGCGGCACCGGCTATCTCGTCGGCGGAGAAACCTCTTCCGGCTGCCGTGGCGGAAGGCGGCGCCGGAAGCGGCTCCGAAGCCACTCGGGGCAGAGAGCCGGGCACGCGGCAGCTGCCAGCGCCACGAACGGCGAACGCCCTTCCCCCCGATCACTGAGGGAAGGAGCGGGCCGCCACCCGCGCAGGGACCGACCCCAACTCGGCGCACTCCCCTCCCCAGCACTGATGATGAACATCCTTGAAGCTGAGGGAGGGGCAGAGGCCGCAGCCCGGCTTGCTTCTCCCCACCCAGGGGCTGGTGGTCACCGTCTTGGGTGACCACCGGCGAGGGGGTGTAGGCGGGCTGCCTGATGAAAATCCTTGAAGCCGAACGATGGCTGAAAGGTACCAACTTCCGCGAAGTTGCGTTCCTCCAACGACAAGGGGCGGAAGGATTGCGGGAGTTCCCCATCCGGGGGCTCGGAAGGTGGAAAGACGCGATGCATAAGGGGGCGCAAAGACATGGTCGCCTTTCAAGAGGATCACCCTCCTTTTAAAGGTGACTCTCCCCACTTGCGTCCTCAGCCATCGCGGGCTGAGTCTTCTCCAACACGCTCCAAGGTCCTCCCCCTACGGCACGGGGGCTGGGTCCCGCGCGTCATGCAAGCTGGCCCAGAGCAGAAGAAGCCAAACCGCTGTGCGCGGTGCATGCAACTACCCAGCGGTTAGAAACATTCCTCCACTATCGTCCAGACCAGCGGGTGAAAGGGCGGATAGCCATGCAGGCGGCATGCAACCGCGCCAAGTGGGCGCACCCCTCCGACTTCCAACGCACCCAGCATGGAGGCCCAGGCTCACACGTCAAGCAACCGGCGCGCCGGTTGCTACGTGCGAGCAACTGCACCGCCACTCGCGCCACTACCGCGCCTCCTCGACTGCGGAACCAGTACCGCGACTCGAGGCAACCCTGCATATGATCCAACAGTGTCAGCCAGGCGCGATGGTCAATACGGCCAAAAATGGGCCGACAGTAATGGCGGTGGCAGGCGGGCGGAAGCAGCGGTCATGTCGTCAGCCAAGCTTACGTCCCATCCAGGGACAGCAAGGGAACCCTCTCCCACGGCGTGAAGACGGCGCGCCCGTGTTCCGTTCCTCGAATGGCTCGCGCACGTGCAACGGCTGCCCCGCGAACCACTCGCCCTGTCGCATTAACTCCGCGGCGGGACAGGCGGCACCTTTGGCAGGGGAAGCGAGCGACGCTTCACCTTCGCCATAATGACCGCGTCAAAAAAGGTACGCCACGTCATTCGATTTCGTATCCTTTTCCTTTTCCTCTTTCTCTCTCTTACAACAGGGACCGGGAAAGGGGATACCCCGAAAGGGATCCTTCTCCGCGAAGGAAACAGGCCCCGAGCCTCCCTACTGATCAGAGGTTCAAAGGCTGGCCCCTCGGAGGGGTTCAACAGCCGCCTCAGAGCGCTTGGGCTTCGCGCCCACTACTGGTCAGAGGTTCGAAGGCCAGCCCCTCGGAAGGGTTCAACGGTCGCCTCAGGCCACTCGGGCTCCACGCCCACTACTGATCAAGGGTTCGTAGGCTGGCCCTCGAAGGGTTCACAGCCGCCTCAGACGCAGAGCAAGGGATGACCCTGGGTACGTTCGATACATAACCAAGGCTCGGGCTACGCTCCCGAGGTACCCTAGGACATTTCCGAGACCAGCGGGAACGATCGTGTAACGGAATCCCACCAGAGGGAGGCATTGAGCCCTCAGACCCCGTCAAAAGGGGACTGGGTCCGGCAGATCACCCGCAGGTACTTTTGGAGCGCGCCTTCGGGCCTCTAGCCGACCCCTAACAAATGGGGCACGGGCGTCCACTCGGATTACCCGTCAGCAGCTCGCTGGAGACACCATGTTCGGCGCCCTCCAAGGGCAACATGGCGCTTTCCCCCCTCCTCCTTGCGGAAAGGCGACGCAGGGGTGTATGTAAAAAAGTCGAGTCTGTCCTTGATCGTCCTCTCGCCTTGTGCAGAGGCTCGGGGGCTGCTCTCGCAAACCCGGCTCCGGCCAAACCGTTGACAGCGTCAACATACCAGCCCGAGAACTTGGGACCCGACCGTGCACCCGGGCTACGGCCAGCTCGCATGAGGGAACAACCAGACCAGCCGAAGTGTTGCGAAACGCACTAAGACCTCGAAGGAGTCAAACCACTCCTCCGAGGCCTCGGGGGCTACACCCGGCGGGTGCGCTCGCGCGCACCCACCGGAACAAAACGCAACCAAGAAAGGCTGGTCCCCTTGCAAAAAAGTGCGACAAAAGCCTCCAAGCGAGTATTAACACTCCCTTCGAGGCTCGGGGCTACTGTCGGGGACCATAATTAGGGGTACCCTCAAGACTCCTAAATCTCAGCTGATAACCCCCATCAGCACAAAGCTGCAAAGGACTGATGGGTACGATTAAGTCAAGGATCGGTCCATTCGAGGGACGCGATCACGCCTCGCCTGAGCCCAGCCTCGGGCAAGGGCAGCCGACCCCGGAGGATTTACGTCTCGCCCGAGGACCCCCCTCCAGAAACGGGCACACCTTCGGCTCGCCCGAGGCCCAGTCTTCACCAAGAAGCAACCTTGGCCAAATCGCCACGCCAACCGACCAAATCGCAGGGGCATTTAATGCAAAGGTGGCCTGACACCTTTATCCTGACGCGCGCCCTCCAGTTGACAGAGCCGAAGTGACCGTAGTCACTTCGCCGCTCCACTAACCGGCCTGACAAGAGGACAACGCCGCCTGCGCCGCTCTGACTGTTGTGCCACTCAACAGAGTGAGGCTGACAGCAGCCAAGTCCGGCCCCAGGCGCCATAGGAAACTCCGCTCTGCCCGACCCCAGGGCTCGGACTCGGGCTCAGCCCCGAAAGACGACGAACTCCGCTTCGCCCGACCCCAGGGCTCGGACTCGGGCTCAGCCCCGGAAGACGACGAACTCCGCTTCGCCCGACCCCAGGGCTCAGACTCGGGCTCAGCCCCAGAAGACGACGAACTCCGCTTCGCCCGACCCTAGGGCTCGGACTCGGGCTCAGCCCCAGAAGACGACAAACTCCGCTTCGCCCGACCCCAGGGCTTGGACTCGGGCTCAGCCCCGAAAGACGACGAACTCCGCTTCGCCCGACCCCAGGGCTCGGACTCAGGCTCAGCCCTGGAAGACGACGAACTCCGCTTCGCCCGACACCAGGGTTCGGACTCAGCCCTGGCCTCAGCCGACGGTCTCCGCCTCGCCCGATCCCGGGGCTCAGACTCGACCTCGGCCTTGGAAGACAGACTCGACCTCGACCTCGGAGGAGCCTCCACCTCGCCCAACCCAGGGCTCGGACCGACCACGTCATGGGAGTCGCCATCATTACCCTACCCCAGGCTGACTCAGGCTACGGGGAACAAGACCGGCGTCCCATCCGGCTCGCTCCGCTGAACAAGTAATGATGGCGCCCCGCACGCTCTATGACGACGGCGGCTCTTAGCCCCCTTACGGAAGCAAGAAGACGTCAGCAAGGACTCGACAGCCCCGACAGCTGTCCTTCCGCCAGGCTCCAGCGCTCCTCCGACGGCCACGACACCACACGAACCGGGTGCCAAAACCTCTCCGGCTGCCACGATGGCATGTACTTAGGGCGCTAGCTCTCCTCCGCTAGACACGTTAGCACACTGCTACACCCCCCATTGTACACCTGGATCCTTTCCTTACACCTATAAAAGGAAGGTCCAGGGCCCTCTTACAGAGGGTTGGCCGCGCGGAGAAGGACGGGACGGCGCTCGCGTAAGGCCGCTCGCTCCCTCCCGCGTGGACGCTTGTAACCCCCTACTGCAAGCGCACCCGACCTGGGCGCGGGACAAACACGAAGGCCGCGGGTTTCACCTCTCACGGCTGTCTCCCTCCGGCTCTTCTTCCCCCCTTCGCGCTCCATCTCGCGCCGATCCATCTGGGCTGGGGCACGCGGCGATAATTTACTCGTCGGTCCAGGGACCCCCCGGGTTCGAAACGCCGACAGTTGGCGTGCCAGGTAGGGGCCTACTGCGTGTTGACGAATAGCTTCCCGTGAAGCTCCAGATGGGCAGTCTCCAGCAACCTTTCCAGCCCGGGACGGTGCTCCATTTCGGGAGTCTTGAGTTCATGTCCCTCGACGGCAGCTACGACATGATACTCCTTCCCCCGCCGCGCGACAGCGACAATGGCGGCCGACAACCCGCCCGCCGGCGGCGGAATCAACGACGTCTTCCCCGCGTTCATCTCTCGCCTCGGTGAAAAAGGCCTACCCTTGTACCGCCTCTTAAGGAAGACCGAGCGCTTCACTTGGACCCCCGAGGCCGAGGAAGCCCTCGTAAACTTAAAGGTGCTCCTTACAAACGCGCCCATCTTGGTGCCCCCCGCTGCGGGAGAAGCCCTCTTGATCTACGTAGGAGAAGAAGGGCATGCACTGCTCGTCCAGAAGCCGGTCTACTTCATCAGTGAAGTGATATCCAAGACCCCGCAAATTCAGAAGCTACTGTATGCAGTAATTCTGACGCGGCGAAAGTTGCAACACTACTTCGAGTCTCATCCGGTGATTGTGGTGTCATCCTTCCCCCTGGGGGAGATCATCCAGTGCGAGAGGCCTCGAGTAGGATAGCAAAGTGGGCGGTAGAGCTCATGGGCGAAACAATCTCGTTCGCTCCTCGGAAGGCCATCAAGTCCCAAGTCTTGGCGGATTTCCTAGCGGAATGGGTCGACACCCAATTGCCAACAGCTCCGATCCAACCGGAACTCTGTACCATGTACTTCGATGGGTCGCTGATGAAAACAGGAGCGGGTGCTGGCCTGCTCTTCATCTCACCCCTCGGGAAGCATCTCCACTATGTGCTGCGCCTCCATTTCCCGGCGTCGAACAACGTGGCCGAGTACGAGGCTCTGGTTAATGGGTTGCGCATCGCCATCGAGCTAGGGGTTCGGCGCCTCGACGCTCGTGGCGACTCGCAGCTTGTCATTGGCCAAGTCATGAAGAACTCCCACTGCCGCGACCGGAAGATGGAGGCCTACTGCGACGAAGTTCGACACCTAGAAGACAAGTTCTACGGGCTGGAGCTCAACCACATCGCTCGATGGTACAACGAGACTGCGGATGAGCTGGCTAAAATAGCCTCGGGGCGGACAACGGTTCCCCCAGACGTCTTCTCCAGAGACATACATCAACCCTCCATCAAGACCGACAACACGCCTGAGCCCGACGACGCCTCGGCTCAGCCCGAGGAGGCCTCGACCCAGCTCGAGGTATCCTCGGCCGCCGAGGGTGAGGCACTACGCGTCGAGGGAGAGCAGAATGGGGTTGTGCCAAATTGAAACTGGCGGACCCCGTACCTAGAATATCTCCTCCGGGGAGAGCTACCCCTCGACAAGGCCGAAGCTCGGCGACTGGCGCGGCGCGCCAAGTCATTCGTCTTACTGGGTGATGAAAAGGAGCTCTACCACCGTAGCCCCTCAGGCATTCTCCAACGATGCATATCCGTCGCCGAAGGACAAGAGCTATTGCAAGAGATACACTCGGGGGCTTGCGGTCACCATGCAGCACCTCGAGCCCTCGTTGGGAACGCCTTCCGACAAGGCTTATACTGGCCGACCGCGGTGGTCGACGCCACTAGGATTGTACGCTCCTGCCAAGGGTGTCAATTCTACGCAAGATAGACACACCTGCCCGCTCAGGCCCTGCAGACAATACCCATCACCTGGCCGTTTGCTGTGTGGGGTCTGGACCTCGTCGGTCCCTTGCAGAAGGCACCTGGGGGCTTCTCGCACCTGCTGGTCGCCATCGATAAATTCTCTAAGTGGATCGAGGTCCGACCCCTAACAAGCATCAGGTCCGAGTAGGCGGTGGCGTTCTTCACCAACATCATCCATCGCTTTGGGGTCCCAAACTCCATCATCACCAACAACGGCACCCAGTTCACTGGGAAGAAGTTCCTGGACTTCTGCGAGGACCACCACATCCGTGTGGACTGGGCCGCCGTAGCTCACCCCATGACGAATGGGCAGGTGGAGCGTGCCAACGGTATGCTTCTGCAGGGACTTAAACCGAGGATCTACAACGACCTCAACAAGTTCGGCAAGTGGTGGATGAAGGAACTACAATCGGTGGTCTGGAGTCTGAGGACGACACCAAGCCGAGCCACGGGTTTCTCACCGTTCTTTCTAGTCTATGGGGCCAAGGCTATCTTGCCCACGGACTTAGAATACGGTTCCCCGAGGACAAAGGCGTACGACGACCGAAGAAACCAGACCAGCCGAGAAGACTCACTGGATCAGCTCGAAGAGGCTCGAGACGTGGCCTTGCTACACTCGGCGCGGTATCAACAATCTCTGCGACGCTACCACGCCCGAGGGGTTCGGCCTCGAGGCTTCCAGGTGGGAGACTTGGTACTTCGGCTGCGCCAAGACGCCCGAGGGCGCCACAAGCTTACTCCTCCCTGGGAAGGGCCGTTCATCATCGCCAAGATTTTGAATCCCGGAACATACAAGTCGGCCAACGATCAAGGCGAGGTCTACAGCAACGCTTGGAACATCCAACAACTACATCGCTTCTACCCTTAAGATGTTTTTGAGTCATTCATATACCTCGTTCTCTTTACATACATAAATAAAGTCTAACCGTCATTCATATACCTCGGGGGCTACAAGGGGGAACCCCCTCTGTGTCAAAATTTTCCTCGGAAAAAGTCTTTCTGCCAGAACGTCTTTCGCGCTTTTCGACTGCTTCGATAGTGTAAGTGCAATCAACCCTAATTAAGGGTTTTGGTGATTAATGACAAAACAAACTGAGATTCTAACAAGTTTGCTCCTAGCATATACATAGAAATTCTACAGACAGGAGAAGCACAGATCTTACGAGCATAAAAGTATAAAGCACAGCGGATTTAAAATTCCACATCAAATGGCGTGCTCCAAGTGCTTAGAAACAACGGCGGTGCTAAATTTATAATTCTTGAGTCATAGGAATTGACGTGCAATTAAGAGGGATCCGCGACGGTTAAGTAAGTTGTGCAATGAGCCAAGTTCAAAATCTTTTGAAAACATCTTGGAGAACATTTTTCCAGATCATTAATGCCCTTGAGAAAAACAAATTTTACTTCCCACAAAGACTCCACTTTTGTTCTCTTCAAAATACTCAAAATTTGGTTTCAGCCCCCAAAACCGGTTCAACCGGTCCTGAAACCGGTTCAACCGGTTTTGGTACTGTTCACCTACCACCTCTGCTCTGACCTGTCTGACAGTCAGAGCTGTCAGAAAAGTCGCAGCAGATATTTTTCTAAAACCGGTTGAGCCGAAATTTTTCCTTACTCAGCCGGTTTTGAAACCGGTTGAGTCTCCGGCTGAGTAGCTCAGTGGACCGGGATCCCCCTGGTAGAAACCGGTTCAACCGGTCTGAAAACCGGTTCAACCGGTTTTTACTTCTTTTCTCCCAATGGCCGCCAGCTTTTGGGGGATCCTTTATATACCCCTCACACTCTCTCTCTCATTTACTCCTGCCTCTCCCACGAATTCTTGGCTGACCAACCTTCAAACAAGCGCATTCATTTCACCTTTCACACCCGCAATCGCATCTCCTTCAATCATTTGAAGGACCCTTGGTGTGAGGTGAACTCGATCGAACTCGCTGTCAATTTCATCTCGATTCTCCCATTCTCTTTGTTCTTGAGCTCGTTGCAAACTTAACCATGTGCGGATTTGTTACTCTTGGAACCTCGTGTTCCTTGACGGTTAGAGGTTGCTTGGGAGTCTCCAAATTTGTGGACGACCCCAAGAAGTTTGTATCACCCGCTCTTTGAGCTGATTTGAGAAGAGATTGCCTTGACCTTTGTGGTCGGCTTGTGGAGGATTAGGGTTGGAAAAGACCCGACCCTTTGTGGGTTCCTCAACGAGGAGTAGGACACCTTTGTAGTGGTTGCCGAACCTCGGGTTATATCGCGTGTTCTTGTGTGTTCTTGTTAAACGCTTTATATTCGGTGGTTGGTTCATATTATTCATTCGAGTAGATTTTGTGTAAGGCAAGTCTTTAGCTATATTCTTCACTACTTCGTATTTGTTCAATAGATTATCTAATTAAAGTTGAGCAGGTTCAAACTTGTTCAGTTGTAATTAAAATCGACTGAACCGGTTTGCACCAGTGCAACTTTAATTTAACCTATCTCGAAGTTTTTTAGTGAAAATTTTCAGGTGTAGCCTATTCACCCCCCTCTAGGCTACTTTCAATTGGTATCAAAGCTTCGTACCTTGTTTTACGCTTAACCGCGTGAGGAAACGATCATGTCTACACAACGGGACCATGTGGATCCTCTCCTCGAAGAAATCCCCGTCACATCTTCCGGTGAGGAAGTGGACCCCAAGGTCCTCGACCTCACCATGAAGATTGCCGAGAGAATGTTCCTCAAAATGAAAGAGGAAGATGCTAAGAAAAAGGCCGAAGAAGAAGAATCAAGAAGAAAGGCCGAAGAAGATAAAGGTAAGGGAACATTTGATTACAATGACGATCTAGTGGGTCTTTTGGTGTCTAAGGTATTGAGCAAGGTAAGTCTCAACACCGAAGGATCATCTACCAAAAGCAAAGGTAACGAATTTAGCAAAGTTCAATTCGATTACTCTAGAAATTATATTCCCAACTTCTCTTCTGCCCCACTTGGAAAGTTACCAACTCTTAGTGAGTTAAACTATGACGAGTGGGCCGACAAGATGAAGTCGCATTTAATCGGTGTGCATCCTAGTCTTTGGGAGATTGTTAATGTAGGTATGTATAAGCCCGCCCAAGGAGAAGAGATGACTCCGGAAATGATGCAAGAGGTTCATCGCAATGCTCAAGCAGTGAGCATAATTAAAGGAAGTCTTTGTCCGGAAGAATACCAGAAAGTTCAAGGAAGAGAAGATGCCCGTGACATTTGGAATATTCTTAAAATGTCACATGAAGGAGATCCCAAAGCTAAGAGACATAGAATTGAAGCTTTGGAAAGTGAGCTTGCAAGATATGATTGGACAAAGGGTGAGTCGCTTCAATCACTCTTTGATCGGTTGATGGTGTTGGTCAACAAAATAAGAGTACTTGGGAGTGAAGATTGGAGTGACTCCAAGGTCACAAGATTATTCATGAGAGCATATAAAGAAAAGGATAAGAGTCTTGCAAGGATGATAAGGGATCGTGATGACTATGAGGATATGATGCCTCATCAATTATTTGCAAAAATTCAACAACACGAGTCCGAAGAAGCCCCCATCAAGACAAGAGACTCTCATGCCTTGATCACAAATGAACAAGACAACCCCAAGAAGAACAAAGACCACAAAGCAAAGAAAGTGGTCGAGACCTCAAGTGATGAAGATAGCTCAAGTGATGAAGACACAGCTATGTTCATCAAAACATTCAAGAAATTTGTAAGGAAGAATGACAAGTTCCAAAGGAAAGGAAAGAAGAGGGCATGCTATGAATGTGGCCAAACCGGTCATTTCATAGCGGATTGTCCTAACAAAAAGGAACAAGAAGCCAAGAAGGAATACAAGAAGGACAAGTTTAAAAAGGGAGGCAAGACCAAGGGATACTTCAAGAAGAAGAAATATGGTCAAGCCCATATTGGTGAAGAATGGAACTCCGATGAAGAGAGTTCTAGCTCCGAGGAAGAGGAAGTGGTGGCAAATGTGGCCATCCAATCTACATCAAGCGCACAACTCTTCACCAACCTACAAGACGACTCCTACACTCCGACTTGCCTCATGGCAAAGGGAGATAAGGTAACCTTATTTAGTAATGATTTTCCAAATGATGATGATGATGATCAAATTGCCATGAAAAATAAAATGATTAAAGAATTTGGCTTGAATGGATACAATGTTATCACCAAATTAATGGAGAAGCTAGATAAAAGAAAAGCAACTCTTGATGCTCAAGAAGACTTGCTTATCCTTGAAAAGGAAAGAAACCTAGAGCTTCAAGAGTTGATTCACAATAAAGATGAAATACTAGATGTCTTGACTAAGGAAGTCTCTTTAGTCAAGATAACTATAGAGAATAAAGATAAAGAAGTAATTAATATGAAAACCTCTATAGCTAATCTTGCAAATGAAAAGAATGCACTTGAAACAAGCATGTTAAGCTTGAATGTTCAAAATCAAGAACTTCAAGTGCAACTTGAAAATTGCAAGAACATCAATGCCTCATCTTTAGTAATTGAATCTAAGTCTAGCTCCTCAAATGATAATTCTTGCAAACATTGTGCCAAATATCATGCTTCTTGTTGTCTAACTAACCATGCAAGGAAGAATAGCCCACAGGTGAAGGTCAAAGAAATTTTGAAAAGATGCTCTAGCAATGATGGGTTAAAGAAAGTTGAACCCAAGTACAAGTCCCTTAAGCCCAACAATGGAAGAAGGGGGCTTGGGTTCAACTCATCCAAGGAAAACCCTAGCACAGTGCATAAGGGGTGGAGATTCCCCAAGTTCATAGAGGGAACCACCCTATATGATGCCTTGGGGAGGATTCACTCCTCAAATGACAAGTCACCTTAGGTAAAGGTGAACTTGAGTTCCACAAAGAGTAAGATGAAGGAAGTGGGATCCTCAAGTGGACAACAATTTAATGCTCCCATTTCCCACTCTTATCTTTGTGATTATATGTTGTCTTGGGATTTAGGGAAATTGGTTGTGAAATATGTGGGTGCCTACACTAAAAGAAAAGTCATGAAAAGAAGTGTGTGGGTACCCAAGGCGATAACTAACACTGTAGGACCCAATTCAATTTGGGTACCTAAAAGCATAGCCTAAACTTGTTTTGCAGGTCTACTCCTCTGGTGGGTCAAGTTGGGTGCTTGACAGTGGATGTACAAATCACATGACCGGGGAGAAAGACATGTTTCATTCATTGCAACTAACTCAAGAAGCACAAGAAATAGTGTTTGGAGATAGTGGCAAGAGTAAGGTGATTGGTATTGGTAAAATTCCTATCTCTGACCAACAATCACTTTCAAATGTTTTATTGGTAGATTCTTTAAGCTATAATTTGTTGTCCGTTTCACAACTTTGTGGAATGGGTTATAATTGTTTATTCTCTGATGTGGATGTGAAGATCCTTAGAAGGGAGGATTCCTCAGTTGCCTTTACGGGTCGCTTGAAGGGCAAACTTTATCTTGTTGATTTCACAACAAGTAAAGTAACGCCTGAGACTTGTTTAGTGGCAAAGTCCGACAAGGGTTGGCTATGGCATCGCCAGTTAGCCCATGTCGGTATGAGGAATTTGGCCAAACTTCAAAAGGATAATCACATCATTGGACTAACAAATGTTGTATTTGAGAAAGATAGGGTTTGTGGCGCATGCCAAGCTGGAAAGCAACATGGAGTCCCACATCAATCAAAGAATGTGGTCACAACAAAGAGGCCATTGGAGCTTCTTCACATGGACCTCTTCGGACCTGTGGCCTACATTAGCATCGGTGGTAGTAAGTATGGTTTAGTCATTGTTGATGATTTTTCTCGATTCACCTGGGTTTTCTTTTTGAGTGATAAAGGTGAAACTCAAGAAATACTGAAGAAATTCATGAGGAGAGCTCAAAATGAATTTGAGCTCAAAATCAAGAAAGTGAGAAGTGATAATGGGACGGAATTCAAGAACACAGGTGTCGAAGAATTCTTAGGAGAAGAAGGAATCAAACATGAGTTCTCGGTTCCTTACACTCCACAACAAAATGGTGTTGTGGAAAGAAAGAACCGAACTTTAATTGAAGCAGCTAGAACCATGTTGGATGAGTACAAGACACCGGACAACTTTTGGGCAGAGGCGGTCAACACCGCCTGTCATGCAATCAACAGTCTCTATCTTCACAAGATCTACAAAAAGACTGCTTATGAGCTTCTCACTGGTAACAAACCTAAAGTTGATTATTTTAGAGTATTTGGTTGTAAGTGTTTTATTCTTAACAAGAAAGTCAAGAGCTCAAAGTTTGCTCCTGGAGTGGACGAGGGTTTCTTGCTTGGTTATGCATCAAATGCGCATGGTTATCGTGTTTTCAACAACAACACCGGTCTTGTTGAAATAGCGATAGACGTGACATTTGATGAGTCTAATGGCTCGCAAGGGCATGTTTCTAATGACACTGCAGGAAATGAAGAGCTACCTTGTGAGGCCATAAAGAAACTTGCGATAGGTGAAGTGAGACCACAAGAAAAGGATGATGAGGAAGGAACTTTCTGGATGACCAATGAGGTTGTTGATGTGGGTGCAAGGGTGGTGAGTGACAAAGTCTCCACCCAAGCAAACCCATCAACCTCAAGTCATCCAAGCCATGAAGAAAATCATCAAAGGATGCCAACAATGGTAGAAGATGAACACGAAAGTATTGATGGTGAAGTGCCTCTTGATCAAGTGAATGATGAGGAGGAGCAAATACAAAGACAACCATCAGTGCCTCATCCTAGAGTCCATCATACAATTCAAAGGGATCATCCGGTGGACAACATCCTGGGTAGCATCAGGAGAGGGGTAACGACTCGATCTCGTTTAGCTAATTTTTGTGAATTTTACTCGTTTGTTTCTTCTCTTGAGCCACTTAAGGTTGAAGAAGCATTGGGTGATCCGAATTGGATAATTGCCATGCAAGAGGAGTTGAACAACTTCACCCGGAATGAAGTCTGGTCCTTAGTCCAAAGACCCAAACAAAATGTGATTGGGACTAAATGGGTCTTTAGGAACAAACAAGATGAACATGACGTGGTTACAAGAAACAAGGCACGGTTGGTTGCCCAAGGCTACACTCAAGTGGAAGGACTTGATTTTGGTGAAACATATGCGCCAGTAGCAAGGTTAGAATCAATTAGAATATTAATTGCCTCTGCTACTAACCATGATTTCAAGCTATATCAAATGGATGTCAAGAGCGCATTTCTAAATGGACCACTACAAGAGAGGGTATATGTGGAGCAACCACCGGGTTTTGAAGATCCAAAGAAGCCAAATCATGTTTATCTACTTCACAAGGCACTCTACGGGCTTAAACAAGCCCCTAGAGCTTGGTATGACTGTCTTAAAGATTTTTTAATTAAGAATGGGTTTAAAATAGGAAAAGCTGACTCTACTTTATTTACTCGAAAAGTTGGCAATGAATTATTTGTGTGCCAAATATATGTTGATGACATTATATTTGGTAGTATTAATGAAAAATTTTGTGAAGAGTTTAGCAAAGTAATGACGAACAGGTTTGAGATGTCTATGATGGGCGAGCTTAAATACTTCCTGGGATTTCAAGTCAAACAGCTCAAGGAAGGTACTTTTCTATGCCAAACCAAATATACACAAAATATGCTCAAGAAGTTTGGCATGGAAAAAGCAAAACACGCCAAGACTCCAATGTCATCAAATGGACATCTCGACCTAAATGAGGAAGGTAAACCTGTAGATCAAAAATTATATAGATCAATGATAGGATCAATGCTTTACTTATGTGCATCTAGACCTGATATAGTGTTGAGTGTTTGCATGTGTGCACGTTTTCAAGCAAACCCTAAAGATTGCCATCTTGTAGCCGTTAAGAGAATTCTAAGATACTTAGTCCACACCCAAAACCTAGGATTATGGTATCCCAAAGGCTCCCTTTTCGATTTGCTTGGCTACTCTGACTCAGATTATGCCGGTTGCAAAGTAGATCGAAAAAGCACTACTGGGACTTGCCAATTCCTTGGGCGCTCCTTAGTGTCATGGAGTTCCAAGAAACAAAATTGTGTTGCACTTTCCACTGCAGAAGCTGAGTACATAGCAGCTGGGGCATGTTGTGCACAGTTGTTATGGATGAAGCAAACCCTTAGAGATTTTGGTTTCGAGTTTAACAAAATTCCACTTTTGTGTGACAATGAAAGTGCCATAAAACTTGCAAACAATCTGGTGCAACACTCTAGAACAAAACATATTGACATCAGACACCATTTCTTGAGAGACCACGAAGCCAAAGGAGATATCGAATTGTTTCATGTGAGCACCGAAAATCAACTAGCCGATATATTCACAAAACCCTTTGATGAGACTAGGTTTTGTTTTCTTAAGAGTGAGCTAAATATCTTGGATTCTCGAAACGTGTCTTAATAACTAAAATTTTGATCAAATTTGATGGATGTAAATTGATTGTTTGAGTAATATGAAATGAGAAATAACACTTTTATCATTAAAATCTCTCATGTCATATTTGCTAAGTGCTATTGTAGCCCTTCTGGGCAATATCTGGAAACTGGTTGAGTAAACCGGCTGAGTAGGCCACTCAACCGGTTTTCCCCTGGTGGAAACCGGTTGAACCGGTATAAAAACCGGTTGAACCGGTTTTGACCTCCGCGCCGTCAATCTGCGCGCAGTCTGTGCTGTCAGTTGCGCAGTCTGCGCTGTCAGTTTCGCAGTCTGCGCTGTCAGACTGCCAGAAATTTCGCGCAGTCAACACCTTTTTCTGCGCGCTTTTACTGCGCAGTTTGACCAAAAACCGGTGAACCGGTTTTTGAACCGGTTTTCTGAATTCTGACCGACCGACTTGCCCCTTTTATTTCTCTCCCTCTCTCCTCTTCTCTTCTTCTCAGTTTCATTTTCCAGCCGCCGCCGCCCACTCTTCTTCCTCTCTCTCCTTCACACTCCACTCCAAAAACTCACTTGTGCCCTCTCATCTTTGGAAGAGTTGTTGGAGATCCGTTCATCTCGGCGTTCTCCATCATCTTCCTCAATCTCGTTGGGATTTCTTGACTAAATCTCCGGATCGAGGTATTGCCCTATTTCATTTCCTTTTACTCGATCCTACGCGTTCTTGATTATCTAATGTATCATTCGTTCGGTACATTTTAGTT
This sequence comes from Zea mays, assembly GCF_902167145.1. Classification (NCBI taxonomy): domain Eukaryota; kingdom Viridiplantae; phylum Streptophyta; class Magnoliopsida; order Poales; family Poaceae; genus Zea; species Zea mays. The sequence continues at coordinate 184,836,246 of NC_050098.1, forward strand.
TAAATGCTTGCAACACTTAGATTATCTTCATTTGTCACGAACATTGTTAGAGTTTAGCGATTTGATATTGTTCGTTGTAGTTGAACCGCTCATATGAACGGTTGAAGTGCATGCTCAATATCTTATGCGTTTCTACTCAAACATGTTTGATCCTTGCTCATCATAGGTTCTATTTTTGTTTCTTAGAATGGTGCATCGGAGGAACCCGTCTGTGGTTGAATCCGACTCCTCGGATGACCAAGAAATACATGGAGATACTCCCCCACGCTCTCGATCCAAGCGTGGGCGAGGAAGCGGAAATGTCATGCAAGGTGCTGAGGCCTCCGGGTCTCAAAGTGCTCGCGGTCGGACATCCCGGAATCCTTCCGGTCGGTCCCGACCCGCGACGAATCCGCAGGCGTGGGAGGCTACGAGTGATGATGAAGGCGGGAAGGATGATGAAGTTGATCTTCCCCCGGCCCACGCCCCTGTGATTCGTGGGCTGGTCCTCCACCGGGCGGAGGCTCGGCGTGCTGGCAATGAGCCAGTAACTGATTTCACTGCCAGTGGAGGTTCTGCTCTCCTTCAGGATCTCCGTTTCCAAAATCCTACATTGCGCATTCGCGATGCCACGATTGATGGAAACCGCTTTTGGATGCTTCATCACGTGGATTTTTATAATTCCGTGATTCTCCTCAAGAAGCATCAACCTATCCTGCTTCAACGCTATATCAACTGGGAAGGTTGTGAGGCCATTGGGGACCCAGAGATGACACAGGCATTGAGGGCCTGTGAAAGGAAAAAGATGAAGAGTATCATGACATTCCAATATGATTGGAATGATGAAGTTATTGCTCAATTCTACTCAACTTTGTGGATAAAGCCAGCTGACGAGGAGAGTCCATACAACTACCCTTATCTGAACTTCTACATTGAAGGTAGTTGGTATAAGGTGAGCTATCGTCGATTTGCTCACATCCTTGGTTTTTCTGACAATGATATCTCTGGCGACAAGATCAAGATACATGATTTCCGGCAGCCTACTAGAGATGAAGCCAAAGATCTTCATCTTTCTGAGTCTGGGAAGTATTGGGAGTCTACAAACATTCATAAGTATTATCGTTACATCAACTCCCTCTGCAGAATGACCCTCATTCCAAAAGGGGGTAATCAGATGAACATTCTTGGGGAGAGCAAGGTCTTGCTCTCCTTCATGAAACCCAGCAGCTCAGAGAGTATAAATGTCTTTGATATGATTTGGCAGGAAATCATTCATGCCGCCTGCTTTCCATTGAAGGGGTGTCTTCATGCTCCGTTTATCATGAAGATGATTGAGGTTGTGACCCAGTTTAAATTTGACAAAGGTACAAGACATCAGTCATATACCCCTTTCTGGATTGATCCCAACAATCCAGCAGGGCGCCTCAGGAAAGCCCCCTCCAGCTCTCACGCTCATACATCTGCGGGTCCGTCTGCTGGTCCTGCTGCTGCTGCTGCTGCCGGTGCCTCGCGTCCTTCCCCTGGCCGCGGATCTCCCACGCCACATGGTCGTGGTCGTGGTCGAGGTCGTGGCCGAGGGATGGGTGCCCGCTTGGCCCACGGGTTTGCGGCATTCTTCTCCATGTGCCGGAACATTGCTGCGGATGTCCATGAGGTGGCTCGACGTCAGCGGGAGACTGACGACAACCTACGTCGTCAAGCTTCCTCTTTGGGTACTCCCTTCGCCCTCCCCCCCCGCTCTCCTGATGTACCTCTCCATCCTCCTCCTCCGGAGATCAACGAGTGGTACCAGCAGGCATACGGGGTGCCTTTTATGACAGCAGACGACGTCGACGAAGAAGAAGAAGCTTATTTTGATGATCGCGAGCAGTTTGTCCCGCCTCCGTATCACGGGGATCTGGGCCAATCGTCCTCTCACCCTCCGCCCCAGGATCCTTCTGGCAGTGCTCCTCCCCCGGATCAGTCTGGAGAAGAACACTTTGCCTCTCACCTGGCGCGCCACCTCTTTGCTCCTCATCCTCCTCCCAACTGGTGATCCTTGGGCTGGCGTCTCTCTCTCTTTTTGGTTCTTGTTGCCAAAAAGGGGGAGAAGGTTTATTATGGCAGTACCCCTTTATGCAGTACCCTTTATTTTTTGTAATGAACAATCGGTCTGTAATAACTATTTGGTCTATCGTATGATGCATGCATGGCTCTAAAGCCATAAACATTTTTATGATGTGATGAGATGAGTTCTCATTATTGTAATAGCAGTAGAATTTTTCATATCATATGCTATGCAATAATGAGCTTTAATGTGTAATGTTTACTCTTTCTATCTAATTATGTTTCATACCTCATTGTTTTGTGTATGGCGTTGACTGTTCTCTCTCTCTCTAAATATGTTGCAAATTGACATATCAAGTCAATGTTAATATCGCAAAACTCATGCACATATTTAGGGGGAGCTACACATACACAAAGGATTTTATCTCGCAAGTACTGGTATTTTGTAATTTTTATTTCTACTCCAGTTTGTTTTGGCATCAATCACCAAAAAGGGGGAGATTGTAAGTGCAATCAACCCTAATTAAGGGTTTTGGTGATTAATGACAAAACAAACTGAGATTCTAACAAGTTTGCTCCTAGCATATACACAGAAATTCTACAGACAGGAGAAGCACAGATCTTACGAGCATGAAAGTATAAAGCACAGCGGATTTAAAATTCCACATCAAATGGCGTGCTCCAAGTGCTTAGAAACAACGGCGGTGCTAAATTTATAATTCTTGAGTCATAGGAATCGCCGTGCAATTAAGAGGGATCCGCGACGGTTAAGTAAGTTGTGCAATGAGCCAAGTTCAAAATCTTTTGAAAACATCTTGGAGAACATTTTCCAGATCATGAATGCCCTTGAGAAAAACAAATTTTACTTCCCACAAAGACTCCACTTTTGTTCTCTTCAAAATACTCAAAATTTGGTTTCAGCCCCCAAAACCGATTCAACCGGTCCTGAAACCGGTTCAACCGGTTTTGGTACTGTTCACCTACCACCTCTGCTCTGACCTGTCTGATAGTCAGAGCTGTCAGAAAAGTCGCAGCAGATATTTTTCTAAAACCGGTTGAGCCGAAATTTTTCCTTACTCAGCCGGTTTTGAAACCGGTTGAGTCTCCGGCTGAGTAGCTCAGTGGACCGGGATCCCCCTGGTAGAAACTGGTTCAACCGGTCTGAAAACCGGTTCAACCGGTTTTTACTTCTTTTCTCCCAACGGCCGCCAGCTTTTGGGGGATCCTTTATATACCCCCTCACACTCTCTCTCTCTCATTTACTCCTGCCTCTCCCACGAATTCTTGGCTGACCAACCTTCAAACATGTGCATTCATTTCACCTTTCACACCCGCAATCGCATCTCCTTCAATCATTTGAAGGACCCTTGGTGTGAGGTGAACTCGATCGAACTCGCTGTCAATTTCATCTCGATTCTCCCATTTTCTTTGTTCTTGAGCTCGTTGCAAACTTAACCGTGTGCGGATTTGTTACTCTTGGAACCTCGTGTTCCTTGACGGTTAGAGGTTGCTTGGGAGTCTCCAAATTTGTGGACGACCCTAAGAAGTTTGTATCACCCGCTCTTTGAGCTGATTTGAGAAGAGATTGCCTTGACCTTTGTGGTCGGCTTGTGGAGGATTAGGGTTGGAAAAGACCCGGCCCTTTGTGGGTTCCTCAACGAGGAGTAGGACACCTTTGTGGTGGTTGCCGAACCTCGGGTTATATCGCGTGTTCTTGTGTGTTCTTGTTAAGCGCTTTATATTCGGTGGTTGGTTCATATTATTCATTCGAGTAGATTTTGTGTAAGGCAAGTCTTTAGCTATATTCTTCACTACTTCGTATTTGTTCAATAGATTATCTAATTTAAGTTGAGCAGGTTCAAACTTGTTCAGTTGTAATTAAAATCGACTGAACCGGTTTGTACCAGTGCAACTTTAATTTAACCTATCTCGAAGTTTTTAGTGAAAATTTTCAGGTGTAGCCTATTCACCCCCCCTCTAGGCTACTTTCAGATAGCGGGATCCTGAAAATGACGAGAGTACGCATAAGAGGCAAGGACGACCGAGCCGAGGGACTCCTACGCCTCCGGGATACGGATACCTCACTCATCACCTTCCGAGATAAGTAACTCATGCTCGGATAAGCGATTCTGCTACCGAACAGGTCCTAACGCTTGAAAACGTTTTTGCCAGAACGATTTTCGTGCCTTCTCGACTATATTGATAACAGAATCCTACGGACGAGTAAGAGTACACGTAAGCGGCAAGGCCGACCGAGCCGAGGGACTCCTACGCCTTCGGGATACAGATACCTCACTCATCACCTTCCGTGAAAAGTAACTCTCGCTCGGATAAGCCATTCTGCTACCGACGAACAAGTCCTGATACTCGAAACAAGAGGAAAGGAAACACAACTTTATAACACGACGATAAGATGTTTGGGCCTCGGCAGCCGCAACAAGCATACACATACTACAGACAAACTGTTCCTGCAGGTTCAGACATCGATAGAGGGAGCAGCAACACCCTCGGCGTCGTTTTCACCTTCGGCGGAATCTGGCTCGGCCTCGGACGGCGACACGGGCAGAAGGATCTCCACCTCGAAGGAGGACGCCAGCACCGCGCTTGGGCCACCGCAGCCAGGGTCTCCTCTAGGGTCCCGACCCGAGCAGACACCTCGGCTGGCCGCTCCGTAGCCTCAGCCAGCTGTCCCCCGAGGGCATCAGCCCGGCTCACGACCTCGGCAGCGTGACTCCGGGGTTGGTCCCGCTCGCGGATGACCTGGCCAAGCTCCAGCCGCCGCTGCTACACCTCCTCGGCCTGGGAAGCCACCTGCTCCTGGGCCGACGAAGCCTCTTTTCAAGCCGACTCTGCCTCTATCCACGCTGACACCGCCGCCTACGGCTCCGGCTCATCGCAGAGCAGCCGAGGGTTCTAAAACTGAGCAAGAGAGGCCTAGAGTGGCAAGGCCGGCCGAGCCGAGGGACTCCTACGCCTCCGGGATACGGATACCTCACTCGTCACCTTCCGCACAGGGCAGCTCACACTCGGTTAAGCGGTTCAGTTAGTCGACAAGCGAGTCCTAGTGCTCGAAATGAGGAAGAAAGGCTGGTCCCCTTGCAAAAAAGTGCGACAAAGCCTCCAAGCGAGTGCCAACACTCCCTTTGAGGCTCGGGGGCTACTGTCGGGTACCGTAATTAGGGTTACCCCCAACACTCCTAAACACGGCTGGTAACCACCATCAGCACAAGCTGCAGAGACTAATGGGCACGATTCAGGTCAAGGCTTCGTCTACTCAAGGGACGCGATCTCGAGAGGTGCTGCCGCTGCCGCCGAATTTTTTGTATTTTGTCCCTTTCTCAAAAAAAAATTCACGTTTAGACCTTAAAAAATTTTAATGTCATTTTTGGACCCTTTGCTCGGCGCCATAGACTATGGCGCCGAGGTAACACATCTCGGCGCCATAGGCTATGGCGCCGAGGTACGTGCTACGCTGGCACAACCTGAACAACGTGGCGCCAACGTGGTACTGAGCTCGGCGCCAAGATCTATGGCGCCGAGCTCAGATGTGTAACAACAAAGCATGTCTAGCTCAGTCGGTAGAGTGCAATGCTTTTAACCTTGATGTTGTGGGTTCAAGCCCCATGGTGGACATTCAATATTTTTTTGTCTTTCTCACTAATTTGTTTTTTTTGTCCATATTTTTCGTTTATGTCGCTGATTTATCCGTCCAGATTTATTTTTCATCTAGTTTTTTTGTTTTTATGACTGATTTATTTATTTATCTAGATATTTTTTGTTTTTGTTTTTGTTTATTCAAACTCCGTGACGCAAGTATCATGCACATAAGTAACCCACCCTATGAAAGTACGGAGTACTTTATAAAATCATCAAGTCACTGTTTATTTATACCTAGTATATTTATATTTTGGATTCTAATTATAATCTTTTTGTTTATTAAGTATATTTATATTTTGGACTCTAAAACTCCAATAATCTAATGTATTCGAAATTATACTTTTTAATATTAATTAAAATTTATCATAGCTAAACCGGTGGCCGCTAACCAATGCAAGTATATTTATATTTTGGACTCTAAAACTCCAATAATCTAATATACTCGAACTCACAACCTCAAGGTTGCGTGCATTATTGTGCCCGTGATGCACCATAGCTAAACCGGTGGCCGCTAACCAATGCAAGTACATTTCCTTAAGATTAATAAACGAAAAAGCGTACTTGACGATGAGCACGCACATGCACGCACCATGCATCGCACCTTCATGACTTCATCTACTACATATACCGGCCGGGCCGACGTACCCGACTCACTGTGAGATCGATCGATCAAGACGACATGCATGCATGCGTCCTCTCGCCGTCGAGGTCCCCCTGGCCAGGCCGGCCGACCGGCTTCAATAATGCAGAGCTGCAGCTACTGCAAGAGGAGGAGGGAGGGGCCTGTGCCTGCCCCTGCGTTTGCGTTGCTTGCAATCACAACGGTGCTGTCAATGGATCACATCATGGTTTTTTAATACTTTTTGTCTTTGTCACTGATTTATTTTTTTGTTGTCCAGATATTTCGTTTATGTCGCTGAATGGAAAGGTTAATTAAATCCGCGTATTAAATATACTGTTTAGTTAGTAGTATGTAAATTAAATATAAAAGTGAGGGATTGTACCCCTACACACAGACACAAGCTCACAAAGTATTTTGTCCACTTGAAAAACTTAAATTTGTTTGAAAAACGTCATGGTAAATGGAGGGAATGGAATTATGTATCACCTAGTGGAGTAATTTATGCAGTAAATTCTAAAATATATCATCCATGAGATAAGTATATAATGGAGTATACTTTTTATTTAGTGTAGAGGAAAAAAAGATAAATATGTGTGCTTCTTTTTACTGGGAATATGTTATTATGTTTTTAGAATTTATGTTCAAAAGAACTCAATGAAAATATAATATTTTTATGTGGTCATGATTGAAGTAAGAGTGTTCTCATTTGATTTTTATTGTGGTTAGCTGAACAAACAAGGGGGAAAGTTGACGGCTTGCGGCCACCGTGGCACACAGCCGCTGTGCTCGCTGGATAAACAAAAAAATATGAACGGATAAACAAATCAGTCACAAAAACAAAAAATCTGGATAAGAAATAAATCTAGACGGATAAATCAGCGACATAAACGAAAAATCTGGACAACAAAAAAAATCAGTGGCAAAGACAAAAAAAAAGTGCCCATCGTGGGGCTTGAACCCACGACCACAAGGTTAAAAGCCTTGTGCTCTACCAACTAAGCTAGACAAGTTTTGTGTACATAACAAAGCTCGGCGCCAAGATCTATGGCGCCGAGCTCGGGGCCACGTCGGTGCCACGACGTCCGTTTGTGCCAGCGCAGCACGCACCTCGGCGCCATAGCCTATAGCGCTGAGCTGTGTTACCTCGGCGCCATTGGCGATGGCGCCGAGCAGAGGGTCTAAAAATGACATTAAAATTTTCTAAGGTCCAAACGTATATTTTTTCTCGAGTAAGGGCCAAAATATAAAAAATTCGGCCGCTGCCGCCATGCTATACGTAGTCAGTAGTGAACCCAAAAAGTTGCTCAAATATCAGGCCCGATCCGGTCCCTTATCCGCTAAATGATCCCGTGGGGCCCGTCTGCCAGTGACCCAAACAGCGCCTAACCACTCCTTCTGACTCAATCGCGAAAAGACTACGCGCACACGTCAAACTGTCCCACACGACCTGTACCTGCCCCGCCGCCCACCGGACGCAACCGCGTCCGACCACCGCCGCCGGAACCCTACGCCCCCGCCTCGCCGCGCCATGGCGGATCCGCCGCCCGTGGCTGCCTCCGCCTTGCCGGCGCAGCCCGACCAGGTCGCCGCCTCCGTGTCCACCCCGCAGAACCCCAACCCTAACCCCCTCCTCTCCCCCCAAATCCCCCCGTCCCCGACCGTCTCCGACCTCTCCGCGCACATCTCGTCCCCTCAGCAGCTCGACCCGGTGGCTGCGGCAGCTGCCGCTTCGGGCGGCGGGGGATCCATGGATTACCCCCCGCGCCCGCCGCAGCTGCAGGCGCCTTCGCCCACGCAGGCGGGGCCCGGCGCCGCCGGGTTTGGCCAGATCCCCCGCTCGGGGTCGGCCTCACGCCTCTCCACGGCCAGCCAGCTCCAGCAGTACGCGGCTAGGATGTACGGCGGGCAGATGAGCTTCTCGGGTGGCGGAGGTCTCGTGGGCCAACAGCAGCAGCTGGCGGGGCGCACCCCCGTGCTTGGGCAGGGCCAGCTGGGGATGCTGCAAGGCCAGGGTAACGCGGGATCTGCGGCACATTTTGGGCTTCAGTCGCAGATGATGGCGCAGGTGAACTACTTAATTTCGAGGCTCGGGAACTCCTCTAGTAGTAAACATATTTTTGCATCTCCTCATGCATAATGTCCACCGTTACCGCCAAGGATAATACGTCAAAGGTTTTAGACTTCTGCTTTAGATTTCTCCTGCTATTTAAGCAATCTCAATAATTTCAGATATCAATCTGTCGGTTACAAATTCCTTACCTTTTACTCTCTTGAAGCTGGTGGTTACAAATACCTTAGTACGTTACCTTTTACTCTCTTCAAGCTGGCTGGTTTTGATGGGTGCAAACAGCTTTGCTTTGTTATTGCAAGGTACTGAGCCAAATGCTTGGACAAATGGAATCATAAAAGAATATGCGTTAGTAGTCAAAGCTGATTAAACAAAGTTGAATAGATTTTCTTTACCCATGTGTGACCAGGTAAAAGGAAATGAGTACGGAATCCACATGACATCTAATTTTTTAAGGACATAATATCTAATTCTTTCAATGTTAGTTTTCACCCTGTGAGATCATGATATTGACAAAGAAAAATCTGTTGGTTCTTACTCTTGAATGTGAAGGTAGACTGTGAAAGAACGTAAGTTATCTAAACTTGGTTATGGTATCTCAATGTTCACTAGTAGGCAGTTCTACTTATGGCAGTAAATACTTATTTTACTGATAAAAATGGCACAATGAATGGATTGCCTGTTAAAAGGAGTGATAATGTCCCCAGATTACCTTTGCAAATTTTGATCGTGAGAGGAAAGTGTTTCATTTCAAGGTAGCTACATCCAGCTGGTTTTAAATTAAATGCAGGAAGAGTATTTTGTTCTTAATTTCTTTTTCTTAGAGACTACTAGTAGAGTGATTGACCTTTCCTGTTACTGCAGGCTAGGCAAAAGGGCATGGCACAAGGCACCCAATTGAATAATGCTAATACAGCTCAAGCGCTACAAGGGATGCAGCACATGGGTGTCATGGGTACTATGGGGATGAACCAGATGAGACCAAATGGAACTATTCCCTATGGTGCTCAACAAAGGTTCGCCCATGCGCAAATGAGACCACAAGCGTCTCAACAACCTGCACTGTCTCCACAGGTACCCTGACAGCCTACATCTATATACAAGAGATAAGGTTCCACAAATTCGTATGCATGCCCCTCTGGTTGCTCCAGTATTAAGGAATGCTGCAGTGTGTTAAGATTCTAGTTGTAAGCACATTTATTTGTCCCGATTCTGAAAGTACTAAACAGTATGTTGGTAACATGTCTTGTCTTTCTTTAATCCACTGTGTTATTAAAACTGTTTTGAGTTTTGAGATCAGCATGCCTTTATTCTATTTCCCATTAATCTTTTATCAAACCTGAGTTGCACATGGTACATGCTGAAGTTGGTATGTATCTTGTTGTTTATTTTCATTCCATTTACCACATATCTTGTTTATGTAATGTTTGCTATTCTCTGGGGGAATACATAACGTTTTATATATGATTGGTTTACAGAAGGTGCCTGGTCAAGGTCTGTCGAGGACAGCATCAATTGCAGCATTAAATTCACAACTGTCTGGATCATCACAAAATGGACAGATGGTGGCAATGTCTATGCCTCAGCAACAGCAGTGGTTGAAGCAAATACAATCATCCATGGGCTCACCAGTTTCCCCACAGCAACAATATCAGCAGCAGAGGCTCCTGTTTATGCAGCAACTGCAGCAGAAGACAGGATTGAGCCAACAACAACTTCTCCAAATCCAACAACAGCATCCACATCTCACTGCCCAACAGCTGATTCAGCAGCAACAAATTTTGCAGCAGTTTCAGCAGCAGCAACTGCTACAATCTCCGCGTGTTTCAGCATCTGGTTCACAGAAGTCTGCGAACCTTACAGGCTCGCAGCCGGGTACACCATTGTCAGGTGGAACCATGACTGGTGGAAGTGCAAGTCAGGGAGCCGAAGGAACTAGCCAACTTCTTGGGAAAAGAAAAATACAAGATCTGGTTGCACAGGTGTAGCTCTTTTCTTTTCTGTGCAACTCAACTTTGCTGTCCCTGGTATAATTCATGTTACTTGGTCATACTCAAGTAACTCAACTCTCCATTTTGATTGGAAACAGGTTTCTTATTTTTATAGTTGAATATAATACTTTGGTCTGTTCTTAAACAATAGTCTTATTACAGGTAGACCCCCTAGGCAAGGTTGACCCTGAAGTGGAGGATTTACTTCTAGAAATCGCCGATGACTTCATTGACTCGGTAATGTTGTTGCTTTGCTGTTTGTTTAGAGAGTATAATTTCCTATCAAATTTAGAATTTTAGCATCTTCCTCTTCTAAGTTTGAAATATGTTATCTGTGGAGATATCTTGTGATTCATCTGACACGGGTTTGCGATTAGGTGACTGCATTTGCGTGTACCTTGGCAAAGCACAGGAAATCATCAGTTGTCGAAGCCAAGGATGTGTTGCTGCACTTAGGTCAGTAGGTTCGCCATACTCTCATGCACACATATGCCTCTTATTTTACTCATTAATTTTCAATTTGATATCTTGCAGAAAGAAATTGGCATTTATCTGTTCCTGGTTTCTCAAGGGAGGATAAGAATCCCCAAAGAAATTCTGTAAGATCACATCACTTTGCAATTACTATTGTTCTTCGTTATACTATCTTGCACAGAGGCACAATTTTCTCTTTAGTTCTTCTGTCTTTGCATTTGTGTTATACGAGTATACAATAAGCCCCACTGGAGTCTACTTGCTTCAATGTCCTAACTATGGTAGCGAATTTTGCTTGACTTTATTTTTTAGGCTTTACAAGTTATTTTGTAAGGTTGAAATTTATCATGAACGCTCAGACAGCAGGTTGATGGAATTGTAATCTGCAACAGGTAAAGCCATTGGTAGATCCCCAACAATCAGAAAGTGACGTTACTGGTATTAGAGGTACAAGCAATAAACTAGGTGCTAATAACTCAGTTGGCAACCATCAAATACGACCTCCAATGGCAGAAACTTCGGCTGTGCCAACAGTGGGCTCTCTATCGAAAGCCCCTCGCTTCTAAGGGCTATGCTGCTCTTCCCTATTGAAGGAAAAATTCCTGTAAGTTCACTGAGTAACTAAATGTGGTGCTTTCTAGTTTTTAATGCCTATATATATATATATATATATATATATATATATATATATATATATATATATATATATATATATATATATATATATATATATATATATATATATATATATATATATAGACACACTCTCAAGTTTTTGTATTATATGCATGGTACTTAAATATTGATTAACTCATCCTTGTTTGAGAGTGTGAAGCAACTTGCACATCCAAGCTATCTAGTGTATGATGTGCCCTAACAATCCCTGGATTGGAATATAGCCAAAACCATCAACTTTGTATGCTAAATATTTGTGGAGTGTGCAAGGATACTGATTGTTCTCACAATTAGCCTTCTGAAGGTTTCAGGACAATCTACGTCGAAAACAGCCCATAGGCTCTAACTCAAGGATTGCTAGCAAGTGGAAGCAAAATAAACCCACGAGCGTCTGTGGCAAACTGCAGATGCTTGTGTCTTACAGGAAAGCAGTTGCTGACTTACCAATCGTCTCTGGCAGATCCTCTCTACCTGGGGTCGTATGTAACTGTATTTTCTTTTTGTGCCCGTAAATGCCCCCATCCGTTGTATATAAATGTTTTTGCAATGGGGGCATTATCGTCTCCAGTTTTGATGTTGCTATGTAGGCGAACAAATACTAAAGTGGAAGTTAATGAAGTGTAAGATTGATGTCGTTTTCCGTTACTGAACAGTTGTGCCATATCTAACACGCTGGCCGTCGGTGGGAAGCTTTGGCATTTGGAGCTGGTGGTCGTTTGGGGCCACCAACCCGTATTCCAATTTTCAGATAGCGAAAATGCATCGTGTTAAGGTCTTGAACCTGTACTTCATGGCTCAGACAACGAAAGTACTTGAAGACACTTTGCTAGGGTTCGGGGCTCCAAAAACGAAACATACATTTTTGTGATTTCGCCCTCTACCCCTGAAACGGCTGGAACAACTTTTGAAGCCAAAACCAAGTCAAAAACGGCGAAACCGAAACTGTTTTGTTGTAGAAGCCATAGCCACTAAAAGATGGTTTTTCCTGCATTCTCCGTTTTTTATAAGCCTAAGGCCTTGTTCGTTTCCATCGGATTGCAACCGGAATCGTTCCAGCTAATCAAAGTTTATATAAATTAGAGAAGCAATCCAGTTAGGAATCGTTCCGACCCACCAATCCAGCAGAAACGAACAAGGCCTAAGCATTATAAAAAAACCTTTGGTTTCGGTTTTGGCTTAAAAAACTCTACTTGTATGTGCTTATTTGGTAGGACTTCTAATAAGCCAGTGAATATGTCATAACAAAAGCCCGGCCAAACAATATCGGAATCGCAACCATCACGATACACAAACATTAATTATTTTGGAGATCTGTCTTCTGCAACGAGGAACGCATCGGTTGCCCTGTCTAGCTTGTGGAATTTTGTACATTAGCAGCAACGGAGGAAATGCACAATTTGTCGAGGCAATCCTACTCAACTGTATACGCGGTGCGATACAAGCTTTGTCTACGTTGCACAGGTTGAAGAGTGCACCGCCAAAGAATGAATACACATATCTGCATGCACTGCCATGTATGTACACGATGAAATGCAGCATCACCGCATCTGCACGAGCCTACGAGTTCCTAACAAAATTGTCAATCTAAGGTAATTTCTTTGTCAGGTTTCAAGTAGGCGAGTCCGCGAGCACCAAGGTGTGCCACCAGCCACAGGACACGTTTAGGGGGTGGTAAGCGTCCACAGGAACACTGCAAGGCACGTTCCTGTCCATTGAGTCGCCAAGGCCAAGCTGCATAAGCCAACACAAATTCGATAAGCCACAGTTAATTTTACAATTCGATATGCATATATATGTAAGAGGTATGTTAAGAGCTAGTCACCTGGCCGTACTTGTTCCATCCCCAGCAGAATACCTCGCCTTCATCTGCAATAGTTGTGTAACCTTTGTCAGATGAGAAGACTTCCTGAGGATATAGTTACCCCTTTCGATTTCTCTAGATACATTTTTGTTCACCGCCTTAGTTCTGCCCCTGGTCTACTTCCAGTAGGCCTAAGTGATCAGTATGTACGTGTAAATGGCTGCTGCCCCCTTGTGAACTTCTACCGGCTCAGCTCGGCCAGGAAAAAAAAACAGATCAAGGCCAATGATCAGGTGCAAAGCATTACTGCAAAGGGGCTTAACTCCCTAATTATTCTTGGGTTTTGGCCGCTTTGAAATCACAGGAATGGATGGATGTGTCTTAGAGAGGCTTACTCCAAATGTGAATGTGGCTAGAAGAGCCAGCAGTGTCTCTCCCTACTGCCACTATCCCAGGACTAGGATTTGTCGTCTTTGGTAGTTTGTTCTCGATATTTTGGTCTTATGGATACCTTTATGTATTTCTCGATTTTGGCCACGGGAAGGTGGCATTCCTTTTGGTATTGGTCTATTTTGGACACCTTATTTTTCTTCTTAATATAATGATGTGTAGCTCTGAGAAAAAAGCCATAGACCTTTGTATGAGTGGAGTCTAGGGAAGAAATAAACCGAGGCAAGGCCTGGTGGCTCAGCACGGCAAGAATAACTTAATGAAATAAAAAAAATACTCCTGGGTTACCCAATGGTAAGTTCAGTCACTGATTAGCACAGAACCTTTTGTTCTCGATTCAAACGAGAGCATCCAAGGATGAGGTAGCAATAAAAAAAGAGGAGGTAACATTAGGTCCATTTGCAGCAAGGCACGCGTATATATAACAAAGCTAATAGCAAGATGCATGTAAGCGAAGATTAGAACTCGTACCCTGCATGAGCATGTATTAGTAGTGTGGTCTTGTAAGAAAGGCAAATGGGCGTACAAGATGATACAATTGAGATCCCTACAAACAAACATTAGAACAACTTAAAGTTACCTGTTATAATAGCACTATGGCGAGCTCCACAAGAAACAGATCTGGCATTCTTATTCTCTAGGCTGGTAGCATCTACCAATTTTGGAACAGTCTGCATTGAAATAAAAAGATGTCAAATGTCATCAGATAGGTCATAGGTGGACATCATCTGTACTAAGGGCATCTCTATGGGATCAAACGTGTGTTGACTGTAGTGGCATCTATTAAGTATTAACATTGAAAACTTTATACCTCAGCCTGATCAGAACCAGTGCCAAGCTGCCCAAACTGGTTTCCTCCAAAGGAATAAACATCACCATCTACGGATGTACATACAGTGTGCCACAGACCCGCAGCAACGTCTTGCATCTTGGATCCCAGGATAGACGATACACACGTTGGACTTAAAACATCATCTGTATTCCCTTGTCCACACTGAAAAATAAAGAGCATGGTTGTGAAAAATGAAGCACATTGGTACAGAACAATCCTATGTAACATACAAAGCAAATGAAATTGATGCACACAGCAAAACATGCCATTAAAAAAGGAAAAATGTGAAAATAAGGTAACCATCGTTTTTAATAATATACAAATTTCAACATATACAAACAGATTGCACACAATACAAATTTCAACATACACATACAGACTACAAATAATACAAATTTCAACATACACATGCAGACTACAAATAATGAACTAGAGGAATTGTCACACGGGTTTGGAATGAAGTATGTGACAATTCGAAACAATATCAAGATTACTGTATTCTCCATACTCAAATGAAGGTGGCAGTTCTTTTCAAAAATTAATTCCTTTTCTCATTGAACTAGTTGAATCATTGACCCAGCACTAAAATATAGAATGCTTCTCACTGAGCATATATCAGTGTTCGGCTAGGCGCCGACTAGGCGGCGATTAGGCGCGCCTAGGCGCTAGTCGCATGGCTGCCGCGTAGCCTAGGGTCCTATGCGTCTTCTAGGCGGCCGCGGCGCCTAGGCGGCGAGTGGGCGGCGCGCAGCGCCTAAGCGGACGCGCAGGCGGGCGCGCGGGCGCGCAGGCGAGCGCGCGGTACTTTTAGCGCGCGCGCGGGAGTTTTTAGCCAGCGCGCGGTAGTTTAGCGCGCGGTAGTTTAGCCAGCTCGTGATAGAAACTGCTCCCCCGCCGGCGCTCATCCCCTCCTGCTGCTCCCCCGCCGGCTCCCTGCTCCCCCGCCGGTGAGTTCTCCTCCCCCGTCGGCTGCTCCCCTAGTCCCCTCCCTGCTCATCCCCCTCCCCTGCTTTCCTCCCCCTCCCCTGCTTTCCTCCCCTGCTTTCCTGCTTTCCTCCCCTGGTTTCCTCCCCTGCTGAAACTGCTTTCCTCCCCTGTGCAGTGTACAAGTGAAAGAAATCAAAGGATTAAGGTTTAAGGATGTCATCAGAAACTGCAGTTGCACCTTCTGAAACTGAAGCAGCTAGAGCGAATCTCCTAAAAAGAAATTCAGATGATGTTGGATGGGAATATGGTGTTCTTGTTGATGCTAACAACAAAGACAAGGTGAAGTGTAAGTTCTGTGACAAGGAGATGAGGGGAGGGATTTATAGGTTGAAGGAGCATCTTGCCCATGTTGGAAAGAATGTGAAGAAATGCACGTCTGCAACACCGCAGGCTGTTTTTGAGCCATTGGTCAAAGTCCTCCATTTGGTTGATGGGGATGTGAAGCCATCCATGGGTTTCCTTTATGGAGAGCTACTAAAGGCAAAAAGAGAGATCAAAGAGGCCTTTGGCAATGTTGAGTCAACTGAAGCTCAAGGTTTTCTCCAAGAGGGTGGAGATGATTGTGCACAAGTTGTCTTTAGAGATGAGGAGGAAGATGAGATGGAAGGTACAGGGATACCTTGGTCTGTTATTGGAGAGGCAGTGGGAGCAGAAGAACAGCTTGAGCCTCGTAGAAGTGCAAGAGTGAGAGAGCTCTATGAAGGAGAAGAGTTTGAGTCTGAAGAAGAAGAGTATGAAGATGAAGATTTGTGCTACAGTGAAGATGAAATATGATCTGGACTAAGAACTATGTGCTTGTGTTGTCCTTTATTTATGTGTCTTCTTTTGTGTGAGACCTGAACTAAGAACTATGTGCTTGTGTTGTCCTTTATTTATAAATTGTGTTCCGCACTTGTATTACTGTCCTATCCACTTGTGTTGTAATTATCAGCTGCTGATATGGTGTGCAGTGTACTCAACTGCTCATGAATGGGAGGCTGCTGAAATCATCCAGATAAGTCACAATTTAGTGTTTTCTATTTTTTTATGAACAGCTAGCTGTCTATTGACTAATTTACTAACTACTAACTGTCAAAATGTGTTGCAGCCTTGCAGGAGCTAGGAACATGCAAGACAGCAAGAGTAAGCTCAGCTAGGAATCAGATATGTCTACTGGCCTTCTTTTTATACTTATTGTGAGTCTGTGACTCATATAGTCATATATAGTAGTTATATACGTATATATAGTTATATACATAATATATATAATTTATGGCTATATTGCCAAAACGCCTAGAAAAGCGCCTAGAAGCGCCTAAGACCGAGTACTCCCGACTAGGCGCTAGGCAATGGGTCACCGCCTAGATTCCGCCTAGCGCCTAGCTGAACCTTGGCATATATACGTGTGTTTGGTTCAAAGGACCAAAATTTCCTTTGATCAAATAAATGGTTAGATAGAAAAGGCTAACCTGTCCATACAGCCCCCACCCAAATGTAAGAAGAGCTCCTGAATCTGCAAGCAGGACTTCAGCGTTAAATAAGAGAAATTTGAACAAAATGGCATATCTATTGGAAAAACTTCAGCTTTAAATGAAACTAAACCTCGCTACAATCTGATAGCTAAAAGGTTGCAGTTGCAGGTGGTTTGAAAATATTATTGTGGTTTAAGCTGAGAAAGCCCCTTTAGTAGCAAGTAGCAACTGAGATCTTCAGACTAAATTCCAGAACTATATATCCTCTTGTATAGTAACAAAACAAGTGATAACCATTCTGAAGATATGATTCTCTTACAAAGAATAAAATATTGCCAGGATTATGTCACTTTTATGTCTGGGCTCTTGCATTTATTGCGATCTTGCAAAATGGTAAGCATATGTTTACTAGCTTGGAAAGTCAGTGTTTGTACAAAGACTATGTTATACTGTTACAGAGCTGACATAAAACGTTGATTTGAAATCCCTTGTTTTCCATAGAGCTAACTTTTCGAACTACCTTGAGATCCAGAGTGACAGCGATGTCTCTACATGAACATGGTAATTACTGGCAGAAACAAACTAAAAAATATATAAGTGACCTGTTACTGCAGCACTGTGACGACCTCCACAAGCAATGGCCCTCACACAATTTCCCAAGACTTTACTGACATGTCCTTCAGCAGCCTTGTTACCTTTCATAGCTGATGGGCGATCCTTGCTGTATAGTGCTGATTCAATGCACGGTACAGGATGGGGAGAAGAAACAGTTCGGATTCTAGAGCCCAGACCTAGTTGCCCTTCTCCTCCATATCCCCAACCCCATACCTGACCTAAATCTGAAGCTTCGAAGAAACATATTTTAGTCAGTAAATATCCATACAGGGAAAATGTCAGTGTCATAATGACAAATGCAGATTACCTGACAGTGCTAATGTATGACGACCACCAGCAGCTACAGACACTATTTTCACTCCTGTATTAAATGTCACAACACAAGGGGGTGCGGAAAGACTTTCGTCACTGGATGTCGAGCTCTCAGGGCCATGTTTTGCTGAAGACAACCTTCGTCGCTTTGTGCTATCATCAGTGCCTCTGCTTTCAGAAGGACCAGATGCTGCCCCGCTGCTTGTCCTAGACACCTGCGACCTGGGGCTCACTGTAATGGAGTTGCCTTTGTTATATCTGTAAACAATTGGTGTAGAGAAGCTTATAATTTTTAGGGAGGAACTGGACCATGTAGGAAATAAGCATTACCACCTTGGTCAGTGGCCATTGCCATTTGTCTTTCATCCTTCTCCTTGGTTCCAACTGAAGATTGGTCTCCAATAACCCTTCCAGTTGGAACACACTCTTTCCAACCCCATGTATAAACATCACCTTCATCTGTTCCAGCAAAAAAATTATAAGAACAATACCACAAATATGATTGTATATGATCGAAACTAGGAACTTGGATCGCTAAATACCTGTTATTGCAACACAGTGAGCCCATCCAGCATCTGCCCGCACTATTGCGACGCCTCTAGGAAGTGGAAAAGCCTCTGGAGTCTCCTGAGAGGTATAATATTCTATCTTTAGTAATAGGTCCTGAACTTTCTCACATGGGGCAGGAAAGCATGAAAGCATCAATGTTATCACCTCGTGCTTCCCAGCAGTCACATAACTTTGGCCCATGTCATCAGCAGAACCCCAAGTGAGGAGTTTTCCAGACTCTGAAGAAAACGACAAAAAGGAAAAAACAAAAAAGGTTCAGAGTTTAGTCGAGCTGAGTGGCAACAAATTAGCAACTACTTCCATTCCAATTATAAATTGTTTTAGCTTTGTTCCAAGTATTTATTCGGTATTGTAGATGTTAATATATTTTTACTATAAACATTGTCAAAATAAGTCCAGTTTGGCTTTCGACAAAGCTAAAATGATTTATAAAGGGATCATATAAAATGACTTATAAGGCTATGGCCAGCATATCGTGTAGATATCCTTGAACAACATCATTTTGCACTGTTTTATGTTGTAAGCTGCACTATTGAGTGGAGTTTAAAATAAGAGGGTGTTTGGTTCTTTAGTCACCCTCCTAAAATTTAGTGACTAAATCCCTAAAAAAACCTAGTTTACTCACCCCATTTGATATTTTAGGCACTTGATATTTTAGGGACTAAAAGTGACTAAACTGTTGAGTTTGTAATCCAAATTCTGAAGAAGACGACCAAGTTGGCGAGCGAAGTGGAGGCCCGTCGCCGGGAGGCTTGGGCCGAAGCGTTCCCTACTCACATTAGGGTTTCGTCTCTATAAATTCACTTGTAATCCGCAGGAGATCGTCATCTTATTGTAAATCTCCTGCGATCTGTAACCACCCGAAAAATAGTGATATTGTTGCTGGTCAGCGTCCGTAGTTTTCCCCACTTCGCTTTAGAGGGGTTTTTTACGTTAAATCTGTGTCTTCTCTGTGTTTGATCTACTTTGTGTCGTATTGATTTATAACATAAACTTCACTAAAGTTTAAGAGGTGGAAACCAAACACCCTAAGCGCTAGTTTGGAAACTCAAATCCCCTTTAGGATTGAAGGGGATTGGAGAGGAAATTAGTTCATTTCCATCCCAATCCTCTCCAATCCCGAAGGGGATTTGAGGTTCCCAAAGTAGTCCTAAGAGATGAAGATGAGTACCGGAGATAGCCTAAGGTATCGTACCAAATGAAACGCGCATTTTGGCACATAAGACAACAAATGGGGCCTTCTAGTTGTAGCTACAAGCCTAGAGCTAGTAATTTGAATCTGATACTTGAACTTTGTGGAAGATTTCTAGACACCGCAATTACTGTTCGATGCTCATGGAATAATGGGAATCAGGTTCGAAAAAGAACTAAGGGAAACAATGTTGCTTTGCCTTCTGTACGCTCACCTTCAGCATTGAAACCACTGTCCACTCATAATCAAATCCCTACTCCATTCCTAATCGAACGTTACACCTAAAGCAAAATCACACTAAGGAAACCTCTCCTCTCTGAGCTCAGCTTTAACTTTAAGCACCGATTCAATTCAAGAGGAACAACCGCCCCTCCCTCCCCCCCCCCCCCCCCCCCCCCCCCCCAAAAAAAAAAACGAAAACACGTACAACCGAGGTTAACACCATCCAGTTCGCAAAAAATCTCCAGAATCCCTCATCCAAAAGCCACCCCCAACTATTCCTATGCAATCCGGGGCAAAACCCGGAAGGTGGACACCCCCAACAGATCTACCACATCCCAAGCGAAGAACCAACGAGCTGAAAGCAGCGAATAAGCACGGGAACAATGAGGAAGAAAAAAAAGGATACGTCACCAGAGATGGCCATAGCGAAGCCGCACCCTCCGCCGCACACGTCTCTCCACCCATCACCGGCGGCGGCCGCCGCTGCCGGGGGCAGCCTCACGGGGACCGGTCCGAGCAGCGGCGAGCGCTGCGGCGACACGCCGGGCAGGTACCCCCACATCAGCACCACCCGCTCCTTATTCCCCGCGCCCGCCCCTTTCGCGCAGCCGGGGACGCCGTCCTCCTCCATCTCTTCCGCCCCTCCCCCTCCCTCTCCTCCTCCGCCGCTGCCGTTCATCTCCTCCAGGAGCCTTGGCCTCTCCGAATCCACCGATTTCGATCACTGTCGGCCGGACCGCAGATGGTAGAGGGCAGCGGAGCAAGCAAGCAAGGCGTTGGTGTTGATTGCGTCGGAATGGGGCAGCGGCGGGCAATTGCTTTTCCAAGCGTGAGGCTGAGAGCCGCGAGGTTTGGGGGCTTGGGGCCGTATCAATTTCTTCGGGGCGGGGGCGCCACATCGGATGCTGACATGGCCGGTTCTTGACACGTGGCGCGCGCTGGGCCGCTGGATTGGGACGTGCATTCGTGGCCAGGAAGCGGCAGGAAGGTTCTGGAAGTCAGAGGCCCAGGCCCCACCGCCCCAGGGCCCTTGCGGGCGGACGTGTCTGCGCTCAGAAGCGGCCACATCGCAAGGGTCGGGGCCAGGAGATGGTGGGATGGGAGGGCCGGCCGGCCGGTGGAGGAGAGACGTACGTGGCCGGCCGCGATTTGACCAACGGCGCTCGCCGCGTCCACCAATTAAAATATAGCAGTAACGGTGGTGAGGTAGCATAGCAATTAGCAATGGCTAGCTTTCCCGCTAGAATTTAGAACCCCAAGCGGCTAGGCTAACTAGACTACCACACGCTCAAATGTTACCATTATTAGACTATCCGTACTCATGGAACCCTAAATTTCTACTCTAAAAGGAATATTTCATCCTGGTCAGTGAGATTCTCTACTCTATCACACGCTTATCCGCAGTCATATTTACCCTAAATCTTTACCCTATACCAACTACCACATATTCTATTATTTATTTTATCTCTCTCTTATCCGCATACATCTGCCTCCCGTGTTTTCTCACGTTGTCTATGTTGCTGCCTCCCGAGGAGAGAGAATATGGAGTTCGCCTTGTCTTGCGTTGGATTTAGAGTTCGGCGGAAGAGTGTGCGGTTTGGAGTTTGCTTTTCAGTAGACCGCTGCGGACATTTGTTCACTCTATATGTTTACAGTTGCATTTGGAGTCCGTGACTGCGGACAGCCTTACTCTGCGGACTGCGGTAGTAGTACTTTCAACATCACAAGTTCTTTATGTTTTGGATCAACGAGACTGCCCGATGGGGGCAGCAATGGATATCAGAAACTCAATAATGTCAGTGAGGTAGCTAGGATTTAGTGATGCCTAGTCTAATTTATCTTTTTCACAATATGTACCCGATTTCAGTGACGTAGCTAGAATTTTAGTGATGGGTAATCTAATTTATTTTTTTCACAATATGAGTACAACAGTGTAATAAAAATTACTAAATATAATATGATTAAATTAAAATAAAAGGGCATACAATCATTTACATTTTAAAAATAAAAAGTATAAAAGTCATTTAACATTAAAAAAAGTATTCAGAATTAACAAAAAAATATGGTCATATGTACTACGCACATACATATAATTGTATGAAAATTGGTCGATCGGATGTTATCGATTAGATTTATGATACCTGCACGGTAAGCACGACCTTCTTCTACCTAAGCAACTTGACGTGAACGAAAAACGTACAACGTGTCTTACTAAGCCTAGATAGAACAAGTGATAGGCATAGTCGTGTTAGATCTGCTTGAAAGCGTCATTATGCATGCTTGGTCTAGAACCAGATAGCCATCCGATGCGATTGCAAGCCTACGAGTTCAATTTCACAAGTTTGTTATGATGTGTTGTCTCGTCCTCATAGATGGGTCAAAAATAAATCAAAGTTGCTGCATAAAAGTAATATGTTTATACATAATATCTATAGTTTACTTGAATTAGCTTCGCCACTGCCTGATAGGTAAAAACTTATCAGAACATCTCTAACAGCTCCTGAACAAGACTCTCAATACTTTTTATTTTAGGAGAATAATAGAAAAAAATCATGTCCAATAGCTCTCAATATATGCTCCCAACTTATTCAGTGCTCCCAAAAGCAAGGCTCCGTGGCGCATATTTCTGCCGCGGTGCTGAGTCCCTATTCTTTTTTTTTCGTTTCGTGCGCTGATGGAATTCTTCATACATGGTCCATGGTTGTTTGTGTCTGTTGTAGCTCGGTAAATGACATTATCAGGTGTTTGTTGCGGCGCTGACGGGTGTCTATTGCATTTGTCCTATGTGTTGCGACTTATTAATACCACATATTTTTTTCTCTGTGAAACAATAAATTTTAAATTTTCATATGAACGGGAGAGAAAGAAGGGCGCACAAATGATGTGAAAAGCAGTCTACTTTGGGACAAACTAAGGAGTTGACGGAGTTAAGCATGTTTTTTGGACCTTTAGATTTTTGGAGGGAGCCCAATACATCAATATTGGGTCAACAAATATTAAGAACTGTTGGAGAGGTTCTTAGGCCATGTGTATGACAAATTTTGATACTCATATGTATTGTATGGGGTCTTTTGTTATATCCATAGTGTGGTGGGTGGGGATATGTTCTCTCTTGTCCCATCCCCGCTATCCCGATGGGAAACCCGCTAACATATACATGTGGATTCGGATTATGGAATTTATTCACTCTCATGCATAGGCTTATATAATTTAGTGTTGAATGTTGTTGATCTTGTGATAAAATTATGTTGGGTTCAATAATTTTATCGTGCTGTCACAAAGACAATCTGTTATTTTAGCATCTTTCGATATGAATGAGGTATGAGGTTTCAATATTTTGTATTTAATATTTATTTTTGTGATTCAAATGATCATGTCTACTGTAATGTTTGTGGGTATGGGTATCCAATGGATACCGCTATCTGTGGTGGGTATGAGTATGACGTAATTTTGTACCCATGATAGATAGTGGATATGAGTACGTGGTATTTTTTCTCGATGAGTATGAGTATGACTTTATGTGCTTATTGTAACCTTACCCACTGTCATCTCTACTGCAGTAGAGGCATGAAGAATCAGTGACCACAATTTAATAGGGTTTGTGCAGATAACGCACGGCCGACCAATAGTTCAATTAGCTTCTAGCCCGTTTGATTTTTTTTCTTTCCTATGTTCACTTTCTCATGTACACTTCTTATGTTCACAAGTATATGACCCAGCTGTTTTTTTAAAAAAAACTTTCGTTTGTATGTGATTTAAAATATTATATTTTCAAATAAATATTTTGAATAAGACATGTTGTAAAAGTTTTTGAAAAAATATTAACAACGCCATATTTTTGTAAACGGAAGTAGTACTATACATTCTTTGGATCAAAATCATAAGTCATTCCAAAGGGAGTATACTCGCTTCCCTGCTATGCCTCCCCGTCTGCTTCCTGTGTTCACACCATTCTCTTATCTAAGGGCTAATTTAGGAGGCAGAGGGTTAGAGCAGTGGCGGACCTAGGGTGGGACAGAGGGGCCGTCGCCCCAGGCCCCCAAATCCATAGAGCCCTCATCCTAGATATAAATTCAGTAGTTAGATTATCACTGTATGATATAATAGTTTAGCACCGAAGTACCAAAAAGTTTATGGCTACGACGTGTTCACAATCTGATCTTATCTAAACATGTATTTTAAATCTTGTCCTATCCCCCAAAATCTCAGCAGGACTACCACTAGGTTAGAGTAGCTAAAATTCATTTACTATTCAAAATTGAATAGCAATAGGATTAGCCCCTCAATCTCCTTCCTCCCAAATTAGCCTTATATTAAAGAGGTATTTCTACATGGCCATAAACTATTCTGTTAGAATTATAGACATTTTCCGTATTATTTTAATTCCATAAATTAACCTTATGATGATGACATATAATAAATAATTAACCATAGAGATCGTGATCTCAAAAATATCCATAACAATATGGATCATGAGAACACAAAGCATATGAAGCATGTAAATCATATAAATAAAATAAGTATATAAGCATGGTTCATGGATTATTGCGAAACAACTGGAAATAAACAGATAACAATATAAACAGGATGACTGTACAATTAAGACAGACAGATATAACATATCATAATACGATAGAACAGAGGTACATACGACATATACAATATGCAGAATATAAAACAGTAACGAACTGAATTGATCATACCCTCCCATGCGTTCCGAGGATCCTGATCCTTGACCAACTTCTCTTGTCATCCGATCGAGATAAAGTCGCCGAGTCACGCCAAGAGTCGGCCAGCTCTAGCCGAGTTATGCCATGAGTCGGCCAGCTCTCGCCGAGTCACGCCATGAGTCGGCAGCTGAAGGAGAAGGGTCACTCGGCTGGCTGACGAAGAGACAGGGTCACTCGGCAGACGAAGAGACAGGGTCACTCGGCTGACGTACGCGGTTAGTGAGTGCTAAAAATTAACACAACCACAC
This sequence comes from Zea mays, assembly GCF_902167145.1. NCBI lineage: Eukaryota > Viridiplantae > Streptophyta > Magnoliopsida > Poales > Poaceae > Zea > Zea mays. The sequence goes on from NC_050098.1 coordinate 184,861,168, forward strand.
CACGCCCGCTCGCCTGCCTGCCTGCCTGCCTGCCTGCCTCGCCACGCCCGGCCCGGCCCGGCCCGGCCGGCGGCGGCGGCGGCGCGCGCGCGTGTGGCACGCTCTTGTCCATTTCTTGACTTCTCAAGTTAAGTGGAATAAATCCCACCATATAAGTCAAGGCAAAAGACCCTTGGACTTCCAATGTGGTACTATTGGTATTCTCCACCATTACACACCATAGAGTTTATTCAATAAATGGGCCAAGCCCATAAAAGATCCAACAATCCCCACCAAACTCTAGGGTTTGTAATGATGAAGTATCAGAATCACAATCCTTTGATATACCAGTGTTTCGATGGAGACTGTTAAGTTGAACATCCATCTAGAATAAGGGTTTCACTCATTCACAACTGAACAATGGACTATGCCTTGAATTGACAGTTTTGTGTGAAATAAGATTCACTCAAATCCTTTGCTGATACTAGGCTGCAAAAGGGTATTCCCGCTGTTTAGAAGCATATAAGTCACACTTCAGTGCCTTTCATGAGTATTTAGGGATTACCCAAGTCCCATAGACTGTGACTAGCAGTCTGACTCATATAGGTGTATTCCTCAGAAGATGTTCTGTAGGACAACATCTCACCTTTATAAGACTCTTGGAATACATTAAGGTAAAAACCATCCTGCCTTACAGATAGGAAAGATGTGCATCAGAAATGAGTTAAAGAAGGGATCTTTCCTCACAATCTACTCCTAGCTTGTTTCTCCACTCTACTTCACGGGATCTCCGATCACATAGAGCAGGTTACCACTAGAGTAGATCTCACATGGGTCTCATACCCATTTCCCTCGATGCACTTTCTATCACATTGCGTGATAGACCCTTAGTGAATTGATCTGCCAGATTATTTGATGTGTGGACATAATCCACAGTTATAACTCCGGAGTTTTTCAACTTTCTGACAGATTTCAATCTCCTCTTAACATGCCTTGTAGACTTCATGTTATTCCTAGAACTGTTAACCTTTGTAATCACCGTTTGGTTGTCACAGTTCATGGAAATAGCCGGTATCGGTTTTTCAACTACCGGTAAGTCCAATAGGAAATCACGAAGCCACTCGCCCTCAGCCCCAGCAGTGTCTAATGCTGCGAGTTCTGCTTCCATTGTAGACTTCGTTAAGATAGTCTGCTTGCAAGACTTCCAGGAAACAGCGCCGCCTCCAAACAGAAACACATATCCGCTTGTGGCATAAAGCTCATCAGCATCAGAAATCCAGTTGGCATCACAATAGCCTTCCAGCACTTTTGGGTTTCCGGTATAATGAATACCGTATGTCATAGTACCTTTCAAATACCGCAACACTCTCTCAAGAGCACGCCAGTGATCATCTCCTGGTTTCGACACAAACCGACTTAGCTTACTCACAGCATAAGAGATGTCTGGCCTTGTTGCACTTGCAAGGTACATGAGCGAGCCAATGATCTGGGAGTATGTCAATTGATCCCTTGCTATTCTCCGATTCTTTCTTAATAGCACACTGGGGTCATAAGGTGTTGGAGCAGGATCACAGTCACTAAAACCAAAGCGACTCAATACCTTTTCCACATAATGGGATTGTAACAAAGTTACCCCACCATCAGCTTCTCTAACAAGCTTGATGTTTCTTTCATCTCGAAATTGCTCGATAGAAGATTTTTAACTTCCTCAATCACATTGAGATTTGATCCAAAGATCAAAATGTCATCAACATAAAGGCACAGCATAACAGACTCACCCCCACCATACCGATAGTATACACACGTGTCAGATTCATTTACAACAAAACCAGCTGCTGTAAGAGTATTATCAAACTTTTCATGCCATTGCTTAGGTGCTTGTTTTAGGCCATACAATGATTTTATCAACCTGCACACCTTGTTCTCTTGACCATCCGCAATAAACCCTTCTGGCTGATCCATATAGATCTCCTCATCCAACTCTCCATTTAGGAAAGCTGTCTTAACATCCATCTGATGAATGATAAGACCATAAGAGGCTGCCACGGCTATTAATGTGCGAATTGTAGTCAATCGAGTCACTGGTGAGTAGGTATCAAAGAAATCTTCACCCTCCTTTTGGGTATATCCTTTGGCCACAAGCCTTGCCTTGTACCTCTCAATTGTACCATCAGGCCTAAGCTTTTTCTTGAAGATCCATTTGCAACCTATAGGTTGACAACCATAAGGACGGTCAACGACCTCCCAAGTTCCATTAGACATAATAGATTCCATCTCACTCCTTACTGCTTCCTTCCATAAGTCAGCATCAGGAGAGGAATATGTCTCACTAATGGTAGTTGGTGTGTCTTCCACAAGGTACATTATAAAGTCATTACCAAAGGATTTTGCAACCCTCTGTCTCTTGCTCTTTCGAGTGACTATAGTGTCATCCTCCTCAGGGATGTGCACGTGAGAATCCTCAGCATGATCTATAGGAATCGACAGTTTGTGCTCATGGGGAATTATAGTCTCATGATTTGTATCACTAGGTGTATTCTTCATGGGAAACTCATTCTCAAAAAATGTTGCGTCTCTTGATTCCATGATAGTATCAACATACATATCAGGCACATCAGATTTTATAATTAAGAACCTATACCCAGTGCTGTGAAAAGAGTACCCAAGGAATATACAGTCAACAGTTTTAGGCCCAAGTTTACGCTTTTTGTTGATTGGCACATTCACTTTAGCCAAGCAACCCCAAGTGCGCAAATATGAGAGATTTACTCTTCTCTTTTCCCATTCCTCAAATGGAGTGATCTCTTTGTTCTTTGTTGGAACTCTATTCAGGACATGACATGCTGTCAAAATCGCCTCACCCCACCATGCCTTGGATAATCCCGCTGTACTCAATATGGCATTCACCAAATCTGTTAGAGTGCGGTTTTTCCTTTCAGCAATCCCATTGGATTGTGGTGAGAATGGCGGTGTCCTCTCATGAATAATACCATGTTCCACGCAGAACTCATCGAACACATTAGAGAAATATTCTCCACCTCGGTCGGACCTTAAACGTTTTATTTTCCTCTCAAGTTGGTTCTCAACTTCAGCTTTATAGGCCTTAAAATAATTGAACACTTCATCTTTTGTTTTTAAGAGATACACATAACAAAATCTAGTGGAGTCATCTATAAAAGTGAGAAAGTATCTTTTACCACCTTTGGTCAAAATTCCATTCATCTCGCACAGATCAGAATGAACAAGTTCTAGAGGTGCCAAACTCCTCGCCTCAGTAGCCTTATGAGGCTTGCGGGGTTGTTTTGATTCAACACACACATGACACTTAGACTTTTTGACCAAGTTAAATTTAGGAATTAAATTTATATTTGCTAACCGCATAAGACAGCCAAAACTTGCATGACAAAAACGTGAATGCCATAAATCTGACTCATCAGAAAAATGAACAGAATTCACCAGTTTATTACACACATCATGCAGTGATAAGCGGAACAAGCCTCCGCAGTCATATCCTTTACCAACAAAAGTACCATGTTTCGATACAACACATTTATTAGACTCAAGAACAACTTTGTATCCATCTCGACATAGCATAGATGCGCTAACGAGATTCTTCTTGATAGAGGGCACATGCTGCACGCTCTTCAATGGCACCGTCTTTCCCGAAGTAAACTTCAGAATGACCGTACCAACACCAAGAACATGAGCACACGACCCATTTCCCATCAACAAGGCGCCAGACCTCCCGACCTGATAGGAAGTGAACATAGAGGCATCAGCACACACATGAATGTTTGCACCACTGTCCATCCACCACTCAGGTGAATTACAGACTGAAAGAACAAATGGTAAAGAATTACCATACCCAGATGTTCCTCCTTCAGTTTCAGTGGTTACAACATGAGCTGATTTCTTGTCTTGAGTGAACTTGCGATCAGGGCACTCTCTTGCCCAATGTTGATCACCGCCACAGACAAAGCATCCTCCCTTTCCCTTGTTATTGTTGTTCTTCTTTTTAAACTGTGCTGTTTGAACAGGTTTATTTGCGTTCTCTGGTTTGTTTTGGTTTTTCTTCTTGTTAAACTTGCGGAAGTTTCTCTTCTGCACCACATTAGCAGTAGAGGTCTCAACACCTTTTCCACTGTCCTTTGTTCTAGCCCTTTCCTCAACATCAAGAGTACCAATGAGCTCTTCCACATTGAACTCTTGTCTCTTATGTTTGAGAGAGGTAGCAAAGTCCTTCCAAGAAGGTGGCAACTTGGCGATTATACCGCCAGCCACAAACTTGTCAGGCAAATGACAAGGAAAAAGTTCGAGTTCCTTAGCTAGTGCCTGAAACTCATGAGCCTGTTCCACTACAGATCGGTTCTCAACCATCTTGTAGTCATACAGCTGCTCCATGAGATACAGCTCGCTACCAGCGTCAGTAACTCCAAACTTTCCAACAAGAGCATCCCACAGCTCTTTCCCCGTGGGAAGGATGATATAGCTTTTCTAGAATTTAGTGTCAAGTGCGCTAATCACTGCACCTCGAAAGAGGTTGTCTTCAGCCTTAAACTTAGCCTCATCCTCAGGAGGTAAGTTGGCAGGCTTGCCCTCAGCGGCATGAAAACAAGACATTGCAGTTAGCCACAATTCCATCTTAGCTTTCCATATCAAGAAGTTTTTACCATCAAAAGGATCAGGCTTTAGCACAGCAGCAAAACCTCTGACAGAAAAATGCCTAACATTAGGTTTTTGGATTGTTAGAATTATAGGCATTTTCCGTATTATTTTAATTCCATAAATTAACCTTATGATGATGACATATAATAAATAATTAACCATAGAGATCGTGATCTCAAAAATATCCATAACAATATGGATCATGAGAACACAAAGCATATGAAGCATGTAAATCATATAAATAAAATAAGTATATAAGCATGGTTCATGGATTATTGCGGAACAACTGGAAATAAACAGATAACAATATAAACAGGATGACTGTACAATTAAGACAGACAGATATAACATATCATAATACGATAGAACAGAGGTACATACGACATATACAATATACAGAATATAAAACAGTAACGAACTGAATTGATTATACCCTCCCATGCGTTCCGAGGATCCTGATCCTTGACCAACTTCTCTTGTCATCCGATCGAGATGAAGACGACAGGAACCAGCGATGAAGACAACGACAGACGTTGGGCAGTCGCGAAGACGCTCCCCAAAAACCTAATTGCCGATCCCCCGAGCAGGGTCTCGAACGGCCCCAAAAACATAATTGCCGATCCCCCGAGCAGGGTCTCGAACGGCAAGGGCTTCGGAGGCACCTGCCCTCTCGCCTCTCTGTGCGCGCAGAGCCACGAGATGGAAATACCCTCACTCGGCGGCTGAACTGTGATTCTGAAAGTGTTTCTCGCGTACCGAGTGACAGGGGTGCTCCTCTATTTAACCTCTCGCAAAGGGAAGCTGAAGGAGAAAGGTCGCCGAGTCACGCTAAGAGTCGGTCAGCTCTCGCCGAGTCACGCCATGAGTCTGCCTGCCTCGCCTCGCCTCGCCTCGCCACGCCACGCCCGGTCCGGGCGGCAGCGGCGGCGCGCGCGCGCGTGTGGCATGCCCTTGTCCATTTCTTGACTTCTCAAGTTAAGTAGAATAAATCCCACCATATAAGTCAAGGCAAAAGACCCTTGACTTCCAATGTGGTACTATTGGTATTCTCCATCATTACACACCATAGAGTTTATTCAATAAATAGGCCAAGCCCATAAAAGATCCAACATATTCTGCTTTTATTATATTCTATCGGGTCTTGGTGATGCAGCACCATCACCATTGCTAATAGTAGCCTTCATCTTTAGTATATCGGACGACGCCTCCATTAATGACATCGTCTAGGCAACTTCACCCTAAACGCAGCACTAGTTTGTATCTATGTTCGAGTTCATCTCAAAATCTAAGACGTAAAACTGATGTTTCGTCTATATATATAGACTCTGTCTTCAATGATGATCCACGTACGAATGAAAAGATAATTTTATAATGCAGCTCATAGATATGGTTTGATATCACTTTTTCACGTGAGTCAACAGAAAATTATCGAAACAAGTTAGTTTCAAAATCTGGCAGTGTGCTGCATCACGGTATTTTGGGCAGTTGAGTCATATAACATTTAGATTGAGAATCTTTAGCTGTCCCTTAGGGTGCGTTTTGTTGCAATGACATTACAGAATGGGATGTGACGATCCCTCAAATAAGTTTGTTTGGTTCAGGGTCAATGGTTCGGACAGAACTACCCTAATGTTGTCTCAGTTATCTCTCAAAATTGGAGGGACGAGAGAAAACACGAGAGTACGTTCCTGTCCATCCCTGTCCTAACTGTCCCACAACCAAACGCACCCTAAGTCGCCACTCGTGCCTGTATTTGGATTTGGATTAATTAGCTTACCTAAATCTGCAGGTCCAAACAACTAATACGTGGTATCCTGTAGTCGTTCGTCTAAACAAGCGACCCCGGATCACATGCATTGATGCGCAAGCACAGCTGATGGTTCCATCTTTACTACTCTATATGTTACTACTGTAGGCGTGCACAGTGCTTTGTTCTGCCCCTCCGCGCCCCTGCTCGCCGATGGAAGGTCCGCCGCCTGCCGCTCTGTTCTTCGCGCGCAATCCGCCAGCGCGCAGACCTTTCCATCCGCGCCCGCGCCAAATCCGCCGCCCCTGCGCCAAATCCGCCGCCACGCCCCTGCTCGCCGATGGAAGGTCTCCACGCGCAATCCGCCGCCTGCCATCGCCAGCGCGCAATCCTTTCCATCCGCGCCCGCAACGCCCGCCCCTGCGCCAAATCCTCCTTGGACGCGCCCCGACGGCTCGCGCAACCCGTCGAGCAAATCCGCGTAGATCCCGTCTCCATCTCCCGTCAACTAGGCGAGTCCCGCCGTGAATGTCGCCCACCGGCCTCCCTTCGACTCTGACGCTCCCAGGACCACACCGCCCAAGCCGTCGAGCAAATCCGCGCTGTGCAAGTGGTGGCACAGCCTCGCGCCCGCCCTGCTCGCCGCCGCACTGGCGGTCACGGTGGCCGCGCTGCGGCCGACGACGGAGCACGCGGACGCCAAGGGGCGGCCGCCTCTGTGGTTCGGACCAGGAGGAGTGTTCAAAGTGGCCCTGTTCGCGGACCTGCATTATGGCGAGGACGCGTGGACGGACTGGGGCCCCGCGCAGGACGCCGCGTCCGACCGCGTCATGGCCGCCGTCCTCGACGCCGAGAACCCAGGTGCGTGCCTGCGCACGCTCTCCTTTTGCTCTCCTGGACCCTTTCCCTTTTCCTCCGAAAGAATCAAAGAACTAAAACGGAACTCCCTCTCTGCCTCATGGTCTCTGCGGCGGCGGAATCCGATCCACACATCTTCGCTCAGACTTGGTGGTGTACGAGCAGCCATAGATGTGCAGACATCCCTATTGGAAGAAGATCTGAACAAGAATTATCAAGAAGACAAAAGGTAAATAATACAACACCCATACTTATTCTTCTTCTGATTTTTGATAGTTTACGAAGAACAATACTATTGTGCAAACTGCTAAGCTGCTAGCTTGTTATCTGTTTTTAGACAATATACACCTCTTGTTAAGAATGGAGAGGTAGGAGATGATCCTGGAGGCAGCATGTCAAAGATAGAACTCACATGTTTGTTGTTCTTCTATTTTTTTATCGCTCATAAGGAAAATTGAGACCCTGCTCTTGATGTTTTAGACATGGCGTACTTCCTGTTATGGTGCCTGAAATTGGCATGAAGTTTCAGGATGAGGTAGAGGCTTGGAAGTTTTGGAATACATATGGATTAACACGGTTTTGAGGTTAGAAAGAGAGATGCAAACAAAAGAAAATCTATTGGAATACTGAGATCATTTAGATTTATTTGTGCAAAAGAGGGTCAGTGGAAATAAGGTAAAATAAGTCATATTGTAAACGACCACGAGCTAAAACTAGAACTAAATGTCTTGCTGTATTTTGAACTAAATGTATTATTATTGTTCTATCTTTTGGAGATAGAAATACGAGCATGCAGTCAATCTCAGCATGCATTTAGTTTCAATTAAATCTTGGTAAACAACTTGGCTGATTCTATTTTTCTTTAGTTGGATGTTAGTATTTCAGTTTTGGCTGATTCTATTTTTCTTTAGTTGCTACCATACTGTTTATTTTAGCTTGAAGCTACATATAATTCATATTACAGTTAATGACTTTGGGATATGGAGACATGTTATATCCCTCTCAACTTATTAGCTGGAGACATGTGATGAGGCCTGAAACTACCATTTGAGGTTACTCTATTTAATACATTCTTTTGGATCAATGGATTCTGAAACTCTTTTTGGACTTGTTTTGCAGCCATTTGACTGGATTAAGAAAACTTTCTTCGAGAAACCCCAACCAGAGGCATAAAAGGCTTGCAAGTCTGCAACTTTGGTACATCACTTTTGTCCGGGATGGTTCCTGACTGAAGAGAACTTGGATAACTCAGCAAATAATACTCATCTATATGGATTGTTGTGCTTGCTTCTGATGCAGGTGCTCTACCATGGACTCATATTTCCTTTTGCATTTTTTGGAAGCAATCTTCTAACTTAAGAGAGTGGCTTTTGTTTTAACTATTATTATTAAAAAATAGTATGTTGATGTTCACTTTGGTGGCATTACTTGCATAAAAGGAAGGCCCGCAGAACATGAAACATGATAGTTTACTATGTTTGTTGGCAGCTGAAACTAACTGAACGTGCCCATCCCTTGCAGTATAAATTTTATAGCCTTAGAATATGATGACATTATTTTTAATCCACCACTATATACTTCTTAAATGCATTTAGGCAAATGCTAATTTTTGATATTGCTTTTCAAAACTTTCAGGTTGCCAAGGATCCATCAGGGAAGGACATCAATGCACTTGAGCAGCACATCAAGAACCTCCTAAGCCCTTCCACCCCATTTTTCTTCAATACTCTGTACGACCCTTACCGTGTTGGCGCCGATTTTGTTCGTGGGTACCCCTACAGCCTTCGTGAGGGTGTCCCAACTGTTGTTTCTCACGGGCTTTGGCTCAACATTCCAGACTACGATGCCCCTACCCAGCTTCTTAAGCCCCTTGAGAGAAACACCAGGTAAAAATGATATATTTCAGCGTGTAGGTTCCATCATTCAGGTGGCCACCTTTTGCTAACTGGTGTTTCTTTCTTGCAATCAGGTATGTGGATGCTATTCTTACGATCCCAAAGGGCACCCTCTTTCCTATGTGTGGAATGAACCTTGCATTTGACCGTGAGCTCATTGGTCCTGCAATGTACTTTGGTCTTTGGGTGATGGCCAGCCTATTGGACTTGTTTTGCAGCCATTTGACTGGATTAAGAAAACTTTCTTCGAGAAACCCCAACCAGAGGCATAAAAGGCTTGCAAGTCTGCAACTTTGGTACATCACTTTTGTCTGGGATGGTTCCTGACTGAAGAGAACTTGGATAACTCAGCAAATAATACGAGACCCCCTCGTGTTTCCTTGTTTGTTTTTTTATTATTCAGATGTAGGCAATCCCCACGAGGGAGATAGGGAACAGAGAAACTGCTTGGTTCACCTGTGTTATATAATACTCCTGTATTATCCAACATGCATGTTTTAAAACATAAATTGATCCACAAATATATCTTGCTGATTAATATTGGACTATGATGTCATGTTCGAATGTTCCCATCACTAGAAGGAGGAAAAACAATGATGGCAACTTGGCGATGCTTTCCTTTCATGTTTCATCGTTATCGCTTTATCGCGCGTTCAACAGTTCCACTACGTTTGTGTGACATCAACCTGTCATGTTTTTCTTGAAATTAACAGAGGCAAATAATGTGCATTGTTTGGGCTTTGAACCTTTTTGCTATTTGCAATTATACACGGTCTATGATTACGATTATGATATGTTCAACGTACTGTAAAGTATTCTCTCCATTCTTATTTAGCGTTAGGGGTTCCTTTCAGTTTTCCAGCTTGTTCTTTGGTCGGATGATCTTTATCATGTTCTCTATCCTCTAGATGGTAGAGGTATGCCACATCTTACCATGTACGGTGAGTCTTATATCCCTCGGCATAGTTTGTACCATCATTTTTAAGGGCTCGTTTGATAGAGCTCCGTTCCATAATTTTTTTAGTTCCGAGAGTTGATTCTCCAATAGAGTGATTTCGAATGATTCTCTATCAGAAGTGAATCTTTCTAACGAAAACGATTTAGCAAAAGTTCATAAAGTGATTTCTGAATTACCTTTGCATAAAAATTTTGTAGTGAACACAAGCAATAAGGAGATGAGCATTTTAGTCTTTGTGTACTTTATTTAATGTGTTTAGAATCTATATAGTCCCTGAAACTAAATAGGGTAGGGACGGAAATTTAATTCCGAAAATAAACTTTAGTCCTGGAACTAACGGGACCTGAATTCATGGTTTACAAAACCGGCGGTAAACCAGTCGGTTTACCGAAAACGCCGGGGTGCGGTTTCGCTTAACCACCGGGTTTTTTTAAAATTCGTTCCAAATTCAAAAATTTTGAAAAAAATCATAAAAACCGAAAACCACCGGTAAACCGTTTTTTGGACCGATAAACCGCCAATTTTTGCCGGGAAACCGGATTTATGTATACATGGTTTCAGTTGCGCTCGAACCAATTCTCTTGACCTTGAATGGACATTTTGATGTTTATTTCATGAATGTTCAGGTCAACGGCAAGAGAAACCAATTGCGTTGTTTGAGTTTTAGATCATAACTCAAGATTTTTGTAGATCTTGGTGCTATTTCATCTGATGCGTCATGTTTTGGTGATTGATTTATAGTGAACCTGTAAGATTTAATGACCTTTATGACAGAACCAGCTGCAAGAGGAACCTTTGTTGAAGTAAATGTAATCGAGTTTCCTAGCAACCTTGTTCCTGCTGGTATCATATTTCTTTGAGCTAATCTTGTTCATCAGCTTTATATGGCTCTTGCTATGAACAGAAGCTATGTACTTGTCCGGATTTTGTATATTATAGTGATGTTTGCACTCTCCATCCGTTTTTAGTTCTATTGTTACTTCCGTCGCAACGCACGGGCACTCACCTAGTATATATATATTTATCGGCTGGCTACCCTACCCCAGGACCTCCTCCAAGCATCAGGAAGGAGTGAAGGAATTTCAGGCGCTTCCACGGCGACCCGCGGCCGGCTGGAAGACTCGCGCGCAAGCCCGCGAGCGCCACAAACTCCAGCCCCAACTCCCCACGTTCATCAGTTGTGGAGGGCCCGGCCGCGGCGGTGGTTACGTCAAACTCTGGAACATTCGGAAAGCCTCGCCCGGTCACGCAGCACAAACCAGAAGATTAAAAAAAAACTCTGATCCTGGCTCAACTACGATGTCCGATCCGGGCATCCGGCCTAGCAATATAGCTCTCAAATCCCATCTACCGATGTCCCGGCACAGCGCTGCGAGCGGGAACGTCATGCTCCGACCCACCTGTTCTTTTTCAACCGCAATCGTAGCCGTCCCTGATTTCGCGCGGCCGACGGCGACGCGCGGATGCGGCACGAGCACTGCGGAGCCGCGGCGCGCGGGCGAGGGAGACAGCGACAGCGACTACGTCGCGCGTACGATGTTGTTGCCCACGCCACGCACCTGGCCTGGCCGTCCTCGTCTTACCTTCTGCGCCGCTTCACTCACTCCGCCGCCTGGTGTGTGTGGTATTGTGCTTGCTTGCTGGCCAGGCCAACCAGTGTGCATCCACTTGTGAGCTGGATGTTGTCCGTTCTTTCCTAGTCACCGTGTGTCTGTCGGTGTGTGATGGCGAGACGCGGAACGCAGTGCAGCGCGACGTGTGTACGTGCGGCTGTGGGATGCCAGCTAGATGTGCATCAATACCTTACACGAGGCAGTTGGCGAAACTGAGAGCGACCGACAATTTGTCGTTAGTACTAGTGCTAGTAGTTCATTAAGCTGCGTGGTTGGTGGCTGATCATATGCATGGATTCCTTTTTTTTTCTTTTGGGGGAGATAGGAAAAAAAATAAGAGCAAGATAAGAGCTTGCTTTGGTCTTGGAAGTCAGGACAACATGAGCGCATCACGAGAGGTGTATTGTCGTACATGGTTTTATGTTCGTCACAGTCAAGCGTGCTAACAAACTAGTGGTGCTGTTGGGGTGTACATGTACTAAGCTTCACCGGAAGGTGAGGACCGTAAGGGCTACTTTGGGAACCTCAAATCATCTTCGGTATTGAAGGGGATTGAGGTGTCCTCTCTAATCCTCTTTAAATTTGAAGAGGATTTGAGTTTCCAAACTAGCCCTAAAAATTGCTACCGAGCGACAAACAAAGCTGAGTAGGAAGGGGTTTTCTCACAGCTTGAATGCCTTACATGCAAAGGTTGCTTATTTAAGGCAGGGTTTCGTAAGACTATTCGCATTTATACTACTCTAAAATTCTACCTAAAAAAGAATATTTTGCCTTGATTAGCAAAATTCTTTTCAACGCACTCATGTTTACTCTATATATCAACCCTATACCAATTATTATATATAGTATTATTTACATCGGTCTCGCGTGGGTGTTGTAAAGTCGCTGTCCCACACACGGTACCGCTGCCAGCCAATCAGAAGAGGAGATAGAATTTTTAGTAGGAGGAAATGGTACACTGCATGTGAGGTTTTCCTTGCCAACCATATGTTTGCAGTGGGCTTTACAGTGCACCGCTACAGGTGTCCCATACACTGTAGATATTTGAGGTCGGGCTTTACAGCTGCTGATGTGGACAACCTAAATTATTTTGTAGGAGAGGACTCGACGTGATGTTATGTAGAACATTCAGAGGCCCGGATCACAGTCGGAATTCAAGAGCGCTAGACGACACTAGAAACACAATAGGTACTTGCTACGCTCAGTGAACATGCCTAAACTCAACAACGTTTAAATAGACGTTGTGCCAGACTCATGGGCCTTTTCTCACGAGATGAACAAACCCCTCAAGGTTAGTTTAGAAACTTAAATCTTCTTTGTAATTAGAGGCTCTCGGCCTCCTCTAGTTCCAATAAGATTTGAGTTTTTAAGCTAATCCTTAATGACGTGAATGGCCACAGCGAAGCCAATGACAACCCTCCTGCCCTTCGTGGGTGACTGGCTGCACTGAGCCAGAGTTCTAGGCAAACCTTCTGGTTGTCTTTGCACCCCCACCTCCTTTATCACCGAGCGGTCATTTAGGGGTCTTAGCCGGTGATTTGGGTTATTTCCCTCTCGACGATGAAGCTTATCCCCCATCGTCTCACTGGCCAACCTTGACCCTTGTTATTTTTGGGTCATATTTAGTATTCAGAGTTTGCCTCGATTTGGTATCGCTCGCGCAGCCCACACCGAAAAAGTGCTTTACCCCTAGATGCCCAGTCAACTGCTGCGCCTCAACGCATTTCGGGGAGAACCAACTAGCTCTGGGTTCAAGTGGCATTTCACCCCTAACCACAACTCATCCACTGATTCTTCAACATCAGTCGGTTCGGACCTCTGCTTAGTTTCATCCAAGCTTCATCCTGGTCATGGATAGATCACCCAGGTTCGGGTCCATAAGTAGTGACAATCGCCCTATGAAGACTCGCTTTCGCTACGGCTCCGGTGGGTTCCATTCCCTTAACCAAGCCACTGCCTATGAGTCGTCGGCTCGTTCTTCAACAAGCACGCGGTCAGAGATCACTTTCCCCTCCCATTGCTTGGGAGCTCTGCACGGTTTCACGTTCCATTTCACTACTCATTGGGGGTTCTTTTCACCTTTCCCTCACGGTACTACTTCACTATCGGCCACCCAGGAGTATTTAGCCTTGAAAGGTGGTCCTTGCTGATTTACACAGGATTCCACGTGCCCCATTTCACTACTCATTGGGGGTCAGAGCGTAAGCTAGTGATGCTTTCGGCTACTGGACTTTAGCCATCCAGGGTGCGGCACTCAACCGCTTCACCTAGCAGCACAACGCTTGTATTGCTCTCCCACAACTCGGTTTTCACGGTTTAGGCAGCTCCCATTTCGCTCGCCGCTACTGCAGGAATCACTTTTGCTACTGTAATGACCTGAATTTGGGGGTATAAATTTTCGTCTCCAATACTCATCAAATTCAGGCGTTACTCTCTTTTCTCTTCCCGTTTTGCTCCTTCTTCTCATTTCCAAAGCAGTATAGAGACTGGTGTCCGTATCGCGTGTAAACAAAAAACACTAAGTTGACATGGGTGTTGCATCATGTCGATGCATATTTCTTCTGTGTGATGTTGTGTCTAATCACGCCTTTGTATCGCTTCGGTTTTTGGTTCGCGATTTAGATTTGATTAGAGGTAAGCGGGTGCGTGTAGTGGGTTTCGGCCCGGCCCGCGGCCCAGTCCCTGGCGCCCTCTCCCCCCATGCGCACGCCCCCACCCTCTCTCTCATTTTCTTTTCCCGCGCAGCAACTTCCCTCTCCCTCTCTTCCACCTCTCTTCCATCTCCCCTTGCCCTAGGTGGGATTCTGGTGAGCGGTTGCCGCCGATCGTCGAGCCCCGAGGTGAGCTCCCCTCCCTTCCCCTCCCCTCTCCTCTCCTTCCTTCTTCCCTCCCCCCCGCGCCCCCTGCTGGACGCCCTCCCGGTCGCGCGCCCCTGCCCGGCGCGGCCCCATGCGTGCAGCCCGTCCCCGGCGAGCGTAGTGTTTAAATTCAGTTTTAAATTTAGTTTAATTCATGTGCTGCGTCGCGCGCTTCGTCGTGCGGTGATCCATTTTAAATTTAGATTTATTAGTGTGCTGCGTCGCGCGCTTTGTCGCACGACGTTTCTTTTAATTTCATATTATTTATTGTGTTGCATAGCGCGTTTCGTCGCGCGACATTTTTGTTTTAGTTTCAGTTTAAGTAGCGTATGCCTCACGCGCTTCGTCGCGTGACGCTTCACATTAATTTCAGATTTAATTCGAGTGTTTTATTGCACGCTCTGTCGCGCGACGATTCGTTTAATTTCAGTTTAGTCTAAGTGTTGCGTCGCGCGCTTTGTCGCGCGACGATT
The DNA here is from genome assembly GCF_902167145.1 of Zea mays. NCBI lineage: Eukaryota > Viridiplantae > Streptophyta > Magnoliopsida > Poales > Poaceae > Zea > Zea mays. The sequence goes on from NC_050098.1 coordinate 184,876,214, forward strand.
TTTTTAATTTCAGATTATTTAATGTGTTGCATAGCGCGTTTCGTCGCGCGACATTTTGTTTTAGGTTCAGTTTAAGTAGCGTATGTCATTGCGCGCTTCGTCGCGCGACGCTTCACGTTAATTTCAGATTTATTTTAAGTGTTTTATTGCACGCTCTGTCGCGCGACGATTCGTTTAATTTCAGTTTAATCTAAGTGTTGCGTCGCGCGACGATTCATTTCAATTTTTAGTTTAGTCCGCGTGTGCTGTCGCGCGACGACTCGTCTTAGTTTCAGTTTAGATCGCGTGTGTCGTCGTGCGCTTCGCCGCACGACAATCCTTTTAAATTTACCTTGAGTTGATTATAATAATTAAACGCGTAGCGTAACTTTATTTTATGCATAACGCGATTGTTAAATTAATGTGATTATGTTTGGTCAAGTATTTTAATTCATAGCTACTTAACGTAATCACCTTTCGACCATAGTCTCGACTGTTGTTTTCTCTTTCTCGCATAGTCGTAGATACAAGCCCTGCTCTAAGCGTCTGCTTATTTGTTGCATTCTATTGCTTGGTGTATTGTTTCTTTTTATATTAAGTTTGTGGAATATATATTTGTACTCGTATAGACAACGGTCCGTTGGCGGAGTCCGAAGGAGTTGCAGGTGAAGACCCTGAGCAGCAGCTGGTTGGTGAAGTCAAGTGTCCCTTGACCCATCTATATCCTATACATTTTATAATTTACCCCCCGCATTTACACAATTTATACCTAAAGATTGACTAGCTTTGTTTATCTTGTCATTGTTACCTATGTGGGTTGGATCATTTTGGTTTAGCTCTATGCTAGTGCTTCACCTTAATCAGTGACCATGATGAGATTATTTATGATACACTGTTTTTCCCTTTTGATTATGATGATGATATTGCGACATTTAAGGGGACTCGAGCGGTTTCTTGAGTGCCTCTCCGTAAGGACTGATTCGTTGGATGACCACCCGGGAAAACAGTACAACCATGAGGGTGGTATGGGACGCCCTTAGCTGAATAATTTAAGGAACTGAGGTGTAGTTCGCTTCACCGTCGTGCCGTCAATGGGGCTCGGTTTATGCGGCTCGCTCTGTCGAGGGTGCTTTGCCCCTTGGGGAGGAGTGCGGTACATTTAGGAAACCTAACGGGCGACTACAGTCTCAGAAAATATTTGTAAAGGCTACGTAGTGAAACCTTGCCTACTCACCTTGGTAGTGTTTAATGGTTTGATCGACCCGAGGCAAAAAGGAATCACAGCTTGTGGGTCAAGTGTGCAACCTCTGTAGAGTGTTATGACACTGATATATCAGTCGTGCTCGCGGTTATGAGTGGCCTTGGGAGCTCCAATGATTAGCGACACATTGATCAGAGATACTTTGTTTACAGGTGATGATGAGGATAATGATGGTTTTGATTATGGTTATGACTATGATTATGGTCTCTGGTATTATTTCCGTTTGAAAAAGAGTACTTTTGGGTTAACAACTTGGGTTAATGCTAAAACATGGCTCTCTACTAGCAATAATTACCTGACCAACTAAAAGCAATTGCTTGACCTTAACCCCACATAAAGCTAGTCTACTATAGCCAAACGGGACAATTGATGAGTATGTTGATGTGTACTCACCCTTGCTTTACACACCAACCCCCCAGGTTGTCCGCATTGTAACCACTGCTCAGGAGAAGATGAAGTCGTGGTGGAGGATTTCCAGGAGTTCCAAGAGTATGAGGAGTTCTAGGCGTGGGTTAGCGGCAAACCCTCAGTCGGCTGCCTGTGAAGGCTGTGTTTAGCTACGTTTTATTTTTCGCATTTTGATATTTGTTAATGACTATGTGGATGTCTCGGACATCGTGATGTAATTAGACTATTACCCTCTTTTATGTTATTATTTGAGCATTGTGTGATGATGTCCGATTATGTAACTGCTGTGTACGTGAATTGTTGATCCTAGCACGAACATGGTTCGCATTCGGTTTGCCTTCTAAAACCGGGTGTGACAGCTACCTTTTAGACCGGGAAGCAGCAAAATTCGTTAGTTTTCTAGTTTCCGCTATAGACCAAGAAACGAAAACCAGTGTGGTTTTTTATGTATTTCAGTTACAAATTTGAAAATATAAAAGGTCAACAAAATGGTTTTTTGCAAATCTCGAAACGAGAATGTAATCACTACACTGAGCAACTCTAACATGGCACTGCTACAAGGGCACGCAAATGAAGTGTGTAGTGGATAATCTCTATATCTACTCTCGTGTATTGTGTGTCACACGCGAAGTAGATCTGTTCTTTTGCTCCATGTCTCGTCTAACAACAGTCTGTTATCTCTTAGATGAGCTGACCCCAAGATGACATGAATCCATACGGATAAGTCTCTTTTTCAACCCATACCTTTCTCGTCCTTTTGGGCTAGGATAAAATGCAGTATCTGGAGTTTAATATCTGGTGTGTGATCAAATGTCCACTTTAATATTAATTTTTTTGTGAGGAGGGTCCACTCTAATTTTAAATTTATATTATGTGAGAAGGGTACATCACACTAGATTGCCACTAAACCCTTGGGTGTTGTGCAAGGGGCTTGAAGAGCAGCTCGTTCAGTAGGAGGAGTCCATTGAGACCCTGCACAAATGGCGCTAGGAGCTGACGGATAGTGCTAGCAGGATAGCCATCGCCTAGAAGGAGCTCTAGGAGGAGAAGTTGTCCCTTGCCAGGCGGGATACCAATGCCACCCTCCTAGAAAATGCCCTTCAGCGACGCAATAATTCATTCACTCAACACGAGGTACGACTGGCGAAGAAGGAGGATGACCTCATGAAGGGGGTCCATCAGCTAGAGGCAACACTGGCGACACTAGGCACCTAGGCGGCGTTGGAGGCAACCTATAAGGCGCTTGAAGATCTCCAGGCAGAGCAGCGCACAAGGGTCCAGTGGATCGTTGATGGGGCTAGCGAAGCGAGCATGTCTCTGGTGCCACTTGGGATTATTCCCATCCAAATGGCAGGGTCGCCCGCTTCGATCACCGACGCCCTCTCTGTGCTGGACTCCACCGCCGAGCAACTCCTGTGTCTGGACCAAACCCTCGGTGTCCGTCTCGAAGCTGAGGGTCGCGAGCTTTGCAGGCGGTGGAGGAACACATTCTTATATTTTTTCAGAGTCACAACCCATCCGTCTCCTTTGCTCCATTTGTCTAGGGTCTAGTGGCAGTGGCAGAGGTTGCAACCCAGGAGAGCATCCATGATGTCATGGAGCTCGTTGCTGCTGGATTCCGGCGTGACCCTGCGGATGTGGAAGAGCCAGACCAACAAGGATACAAGGGACCCATCGGGCCATCACAACAGTAGTTGTTTTTGTTTTTTATGAATGTAATATACTTAAGGACCAGTCATAATGGTATTGGGACTTAGATATTTGTCATTTGTTTGCTCTAACCTTGGCATATGGAGCATCATAAATTTTTGCCACTTGACACATGGGGAGGACTTTCTCATTTCCTTCCACCGCCCCGTGGTACCCTAGCCCCCCTATGAGGTAGTCTCAAATGTTTGAGGCTAGCTACCATCGAACCTAGGTATAGTTCTGCATACCCTGCCTCTAGGAGGTAGTCTCAAATGTTTGAGGCTAGCTACCACCAAACCTAGGTTTAGTTCCACATACGACTCAAAATTTGTGTTTAGTAGCGCACCCATGGGACCCACACTCTGCTGCACTCGATCCTTTGAGACATGCAACCGGGCTTGATGATCAGGGATTGGGAAGCCAACCTTTAAGTTAGAATGAGGTCCGGGCCCCTAGGGCCCTAGTTCTAGGTACTAGGGCACCTGTTCCAGAGTTGTGGAGTGTGTAGGCTTAGGGTATAGGACCAGGCTAAGCAGCTACACGGCTCCAGGCCAACTCAGAAGACGAACACCTTTCCTCCGGACCTGGTCCCCAATGATCCAAACCCCTTTCAGCAATAAAGGGGGCACCAAACTAAGACACAAGCCAGTTAACTCGTTTCGGATCTCAACAAAGCAACATGGGTAGGGAATGTCACACCCGGTTTTAGAAGGTAAATCGAATGCGAACTATGTACGTGCCAAGATCAGAAATTCACGTACACAACGATTACATAATTGGACATCATCACACAATGCTCAAATAATAGCGTAAATAAGTATAAATTTTTTACATCGTGATTCCCAAGACATCCATATAGTCATTAACTTAAATATAAATCAAAGTGCTTAACGAAACGCAGTAAGAAAAGGCCTTCACAGGCAGTCGACTGTGGGTTCATCGCTAGTCTAGATTAGAATTCCTCAAAGTCCTAAAACTTCTAGAAATCCTCCATATTTCCTTCATCTTCTCCTGAGCAATGGTTGCAATAGGGACAACCTCGTGTTTGAAGTTTAAGCAAGGGTGAGTACACATCAACGTACTCATCAAATGTCGCGTTTGGTTGAAGTGGACTAGCTGTATGTGGGGTTAAGCTCAAAGCAGTTGCTTTTAGTTGGTCATGTATTTATCATTAATAGAAGCCAAGTTTTATCATAAAAACCAAGTTGATATTCCCAAGAGAGAGCACTTCCTCCAAGAGGAACTACCAACTGACATAGTCATCATCATTAAACCATCAACATAAATGAATTCAAAGTATCTCTAATCAAAGAGGATCCTGAGGCTGCTCTTAACCATGAGCACGACTGATATACCAATTTTTGACACTCCACAGAGGTTGCAAACTTTACCCATGAGCCGTGATTCCCTCTCTGCCCGAGGAGAGCTACTCCCCATTGACCACTAACTAGGTGGCTTGGCAGGTGTCGGGGACCATAATTAGGGGTACCCCCAAGACTCCTAATCTCAGCTGGTAACCCCATCAGCACAAAGCTGCAAAGGCCTGATGGGCGCGATTCAGGTCAAGGCTCCGTCCACTCAAGGGAAACGATCCCGCCTCGCCCGAGCCCAGCCTCGAGCAAAGGCAGCCGACCCAGGAGGATTCACGTCTCGCCCGAGGGTCCCCTCAAGCAACGGACGCACCTTCGACTCGCCCGAGGCCCAGCTCGGACAGGCTTCGCGGAGAAGCAACCTTGGCCGGATCGCCACACCAACCGACCGTATCGCAGGAGCATTTAATGCAAGGATCAACTGACACCTTATCCTGACGCGTGCTCCTCAGTCGACAGGGCCGAAGTGACCGCAGTCACTTCGCCGCTCCACTGACCGAACTGACAGGAAAACAGCGCCACCTGCCCTGCTCCGACTGCTGTGCCACTCGACAGAGTGAGGCTGACAACAGCTAAGTCCAGCCTCGGGCGCCATAGGAAGCTCCGCCTCGCCCGACCCCAGGGCTCGGACTCAATCTCGACCTCGAATGACGGACTCTGCCTCGCCCGACCCCAGGGCTCGGACTCAACCTCGACGCCGGACGACGGGCTCCGCCTCGCCCGACCCCAGGGCTCGGACTCAACCTCGACCTCGGAAGACGGGCTCCGCCTCGCCCGACCCCAGGGCTCGGACTCAACCTCGACGCCGGACGCCGGACGCCGGGCTCCGCCTCGCCCGACCCCAGGGCTCAGACTCAACCTCGACGCCGGACGACGGGCTCCGCCTCGCCCGACCCTAGGGCTCGGACTCAGCCTCGACCTCGGACGACGGTCTCCGCCTCGCCCGACCCTAGGGCTCGGACTCAGCCTCGACCTCGGACGACGGTCTCCGCCTCGCCCGACCCCCGGGCCCGGACTCAACCTCGACCTCGGAGGAGCCTCAGCCTCGCCCGACCTCGGGCTCAGACCGACCATGTCACAGGGGGGCCATCATTACCCTACGCCTAGCTAGCTCAGGCTACGGGGAACAAGACCGGCGTCCCATTTGGCTCGCCCCGGTAAACAAGTAATGATGGCACCCCACGTGCTCCATGACGACGACGGCTCTCAGCCCCTTACGGAAGCAAGGAGACGTCAGCAAGGATCCGACAGCCCCGACAGCTGTACTTCCACGGGGCTCAAGCGCTCCTCGGACGGCCACGACATCACATGAACAGGGCGCCAAAACCTCTCCGACAGCCACGACGACATGTACTTAGGGCTCTGGCTCCTCTCTGCTAGACACGTTAGCACACTGCTACACCCCCCATTGTACACCTGGGCCCTCTCCTTACGTCTATAAAAGGAAGGTCCAGGGCTCTCGTACGAGAAGGTTGGTCGCGCGGGAGAACGGGCCGCCGCACAGTCTCTCTCGCTCTCGCTCTCTCCCACGCGGACGCTTGTAACCCCCTACTGCAAGCGCACCCGACCTGGGCGCAGGACAACACGAAGGCTGCAGGTTTCCCCTTTGTTGTTTTCCCCCCTTTGTGCTCTGTCTCGCGCTGACCCATCTGGGCTGGGACACGCGACGACAATTTACTCGTCGGTCCAGGGACCCCCCGGGGTCGAAACGCCGAAAGTTGGCGCGCCAGGTAGGGGCCTGCTGCGTGTTGACAAACAGCTTCTCGTCAAGCTCTAGATGGGTAGTCTCCAGCAACCTCTCCAACCCGGGATGATGCTTCGTTTCGGGAGTCTTGAGTTCATGTCCCTCGACGGCAGCTACGACATGATACTCCTTCCTCCGCCGCGCGACAACGACAATGGCGGCCGTCAGCCCGCCCGCCGGCGGCGGAATCGACGACGTCTTCCCCACGTGGCGGAAGAGCAACACCCGGGTCTGTCCCGTCACCTTCCCCGCCGACGGAGGAGGAGGCGGGGCAGGCATGGCCAAGCAGGAGGCGGCACCTCGTCGGCTGTCGAGCGAGTCGACGGCGCCGGCGCCCCAACGGGGGACATGTCGGGCGTTGACCTCGCGTCTGAGACGAAGACGAGCGTCGTTTCCCCGCAACATGCCAACTCCAAGCAGACGGACGACGCCAGCACGCTCGCGAAGGACTTGCTGGGCGTTAGCCTCGTACCTGAGACAACGGTGCAGTCCGTCCCTGACGCGACTTCATCACCATCCGTCGATCAAGAGGTACCATCCGTTTCCCATCCCATGCCTTTTAGATTCAACAGCGACCCACCAAGCGACCCCGCTTCGGTGGACGCTTTCATAAAGGCATGTCCAAACCCTCCGGGGTATCATATGCGGTCAACCTGGGACCGACTGACGGTCGTCTCGACCTACGGGCCCCTGGGTTCCGAGGAGGATGACGAGCCCGACTCTGGTTGGGATTTCTCCGGGTTCGATAACCCCAGTGCCATGCGGGACTTCATGACCGCATGTGACTACTGCCTCTCCGATTGCTCCGATAGTAGCCATAGCCTCGGCGACGAGGACTGTGGCCCAAGTCGCGAATGCTTCCACGTCGATCTAGGGGGTCTCGACGAAGACAACCATCTTGGTATGCCGGAGGACGGTGATCCCCCTAGGCCCGCGCCTCGCGTTGACATCCTTCGGGAGCTAGTTGTGGTCCTAGTCCCTGCGGGGGGTCAGGACGCACAGCTCGAGCAAATTCGCGAGATGCAGGCCAGACTCGACGAGGAAGCAGGACAACTTGTGCAGCTTCGGCAAAATATCAGGCAGGAGTGGGCAGGCCGAGCACCGGCCGGAGAAGCGCGTCATCTGGCCCAGGATGACCTACACCGCATCACCGACGATGCCAGGGCAAGACTGCCCCCAGCTTCCAGTGGGGTCGGCCAGAACCTGGCTGCAGCAGCGATACTACTCCGAGTGATGCCGGAACCATCCACCACCGAGGGGCAGCGTATCCAGGGAGAGCTCAAGAATCTCCTGGAAGATGCCGCGGTCCGACGGGCCGAAAGCTCTGCCTCCCGAAGGCAGGGGTACCCCCCGGAGCATCGCGCCGTGACTTCCCGATTCATACGAGAAGCCTCGGTCCACACCGGGCGCACGCGGAACACAGCGCCTGCGGCCCCGGGTCGCCTCGGCAACGAGCACCACCGCCGCGACCGTCGAGCCCACCTCGACGAGAAGATGCGCCGAGGCTACCACCCCAGGCATGGGGGACACTACGACAGCGGGGAGGATCGGAGCCCCTCGCCCGAACCACCCGGTCCGCGAGCTTTCAGCCGGGCCATACGACGGGCGCCGTTCCTGACCCGGTTCCGAACCCCGACTACCATCACCAAGTACTCGGGGGAGTCGAAGCCGGAACTGTGGCTCGCGGACTACCGGCTGGCCTGCCAGCTGGGTGGAACGGACGATGACAACCTCATCATCCGCAACCTTCCCCTGTTCCTCTCCGACGCCGCCCGAGCCTGGCTGGAGCATCTACCTCCTGCGCAGATCTCCAACTGGGATGACCTGGTCAAAGCCTTCGCCGGCAACTTCCAGGGCACATATGTGCGCTCTAGGAACTCCTGGGATCTCCGAAGCTGCCGCCAGCAGCCGGGAGAGTCCCTGCGGGACTACATCCGGCGATTTTCGAAGCAGCGCACCGAGCTGCCCAACATCACCGACTCGGATGTCATCGGCGCGTTCCTCACCAGCACCACTTGCCGCGACCTGGTGAGCAAGCTGGGTTGCAAGACTCCCACCAGGGCGAGCGAGCTGATGGACATCACCACCAAGTTCGCTTCTGGTCAGGAGGCGGTCGAGGCCATCTTCCGGAAGGACAAGCAGCCTCAGGGGCGCCAGCCGGAAGACGTCCCCGAGGCGTCCGCTCAGCGCGGCACGAGGAAGAAGGGCAAGAAGAAGTCGCAAGCGAAACGCGACGCCGCCGACGCAGACCTTGTCGCCACCGCCGAGCACAGGAACCCTCGGAAGCCTCCCGGAGGCGCCAACCTGTTCGACAAGATGCTCAAGGAGTCGTGCCCCTATCATCAGGATCCCGTCAAGCACACCCTTGAGGAGTGTGTCATGCTTCGGCGCTACTTCCACAGGGCCGGGCCACCGGCGGAAGGTGGTTGAGCCCACAACAACGACAAGAAGGAGGATCACAAGGCAGAGGAGTTCCCCGAGGTCCACGACTGCTTCATGATCTATGGTGGGCAAGTGGCGAACGCCTCTGCTCGGCACCGCAAGCAAGAGCGACGGGAGGTCTGCTCGGTAAAGGTGGCGGCGCCAGTCTACCTAGACTGGTCCGACAAGCCCATCACATTCGACCAGGGCGACCACCCCGACCGCGTGCCGAGCCCAGGGAAGTACTCGCTCGTTGTCGTTCCCATCATCGGCAACATCAGGCTTACCAAGGTCCTCATGGACGGAGGCAGCATCCTCAACATCATCTACGCCGAGACCCTCGGGCTCCTGCAGATCGATCTGTCCTCGATCCGGGCCAGCGCTGCGCCTTTTCACGGGATCATCCCCGGGAAACGTGTCCAACCCCTTGGGCAACTCGATCTACCCGTCTGCTTCGGGACTCCCTCCAACTTCCGAAAGGAAACCCTCACGTTCGAGGTGGTCGGGTTCCGAGGAACCTACCACACAGTGCTGGGAGGCCATGCTACGCCAAGTTCATGGTCGTCCCCAACTACACCTACCTCAAGCTCAAGATGCCGGGCCCCAACGGGGTCATCACCGTCGGCTCCACATAACGACACGCGTACGAATGTGACGTGGAGTACGCCGAGGCCCTCATCGCCGACCTGGAGAGCCTCTCTAAGGAGACGCCAGATGCGAAGCGCCACGCCGGCAACTTCGAGCCAGCTGAGACGGTTAAGTCCGTTCCTCTCGACCCCAGCAACGATGCCTCCAAGCAGATCCGGATTGGCTCCGAGCTCGACCCCAAATAGCAAGCAGTGCTCGTCGAATTTCTCCACGCGAACGCCGAAGTTTTTGCGTGGAGTCCCTCAGACATGTCTAGCATACCGAGGGATGTCGCCGAGCACTCGCTGGATGTCCGAGCTGGAGCCCGACCTGTGAAGCAGCCTCTGCGCCGATTCGACGAAGAAAAGCGCAGAGCCATAGGCGAGGAGATCCACAAGCTGACGGCTACAAGGTTCATCAAAGAGGTATTCCATCCCGAATGGCTTACCAACCCTGTGCTTGTGAGAAAGAAAGGAGGGAAATGACGGATGTGTGTAGACTACACTGGTCTAAACACAGCATGTCCGAAGGTTCCCTACCCTCTGCCTCGCATCGATCAAATCGTGGATTCCACTGCTGGGTGCGAAACCCTGTCTTTCCTCGATGCCTACTCAGGGTATCACCAAATCAGGATGAAAGAGTTCGACCAGCTCGCGACTTCTTTCATCACACCCTTTGGCATGTACTGCTACGTTACTATGCCATTCGGTTTGAGGAATGCGGGTGCGACATACCAAAGGTGCATGAACCACGTGTTCGGAGAGCACATTGGTCGAACGGTCGAGGCTTACGTCGATGACATCGTAGTCAAGACGAGGAAAGCCTATGACCTCCTCTCCGACCTTGAAACGACATTCCGGTGTCTCAAGGCGAAAGGCGTAAAACCCAATCCGGAGAAGTGTGTCTTCGGAGTCCCCCGAGGCATGCTCCTGGGGTTTATCGTCTCCGAGCGGGGCATCGAGGCCAACCCGGAGAAAATCGCGGCCATCACCAACATGGGCCCCATCAAGGACTTGAAAGGAGTACAAAGGGTCATGGGATGCCTTGCGGCTCTGAGCCATTTCATCTCACGCCTCGGCGGAAGAGGCCTACCTCTGTACCGCCTCTTGAGGAAGACCGAGCGCTTCACTTGGACCTCCGAGGCCGAGGAAGCCCTCGGGAACCTAAAGGCGCTCCTTACAAGTGCGCCCATCTTGGTGCCCCCCGCTGCCGGAGAAGCCTTCTTGATCTACGTCGCCGCTACCACTCAGGTGGTCAGCGCCGCAATCGTGGTCGTGAGACGAGAAGAAGGGCATGCATTGCCCGTCCAGAGGCCGGTCTACTTCATCAGTGAAGTACTGTCCGAGACCAAAATCTGCTACCTGCAAATCCAGAAGCTACTGTACGCGGTAATTCTGACTCTGCGAAAGTTGCGACACTACTTCGAGTCTCATCCGGTGACTGTGGTGTCATCCTTCCCCCTGGGAGAGATCATCCAGTGCCGAGAGGCCTCGGGTAGGGTTGCAAAGTGGGCGGTGGAGATCATGGGCGAGACAATCTCGTTCGCCCCTCGGAAGGCCATCAAGTCCCAAGTCTTGGCGGACTTTGTGGCTGAATGGGTCGACACCCAGCTTCCAGCAGCTCCGATCCAACCGGAACTCTGGACCATATCTTTCGACGGGTCGTTGATGAAAACAGGAGCGGGTGCGGGCCTGCTCTTCATCTCACCCCTCGGGAACCACCTCCGCTACGTGCTGCTCCTCCATTTCCCGGCGTCCAACAATGTGGCCGAGTACGAGGCTCTGGTTAACGGGTTGCGCATCGCCATCGAGCTAGAGGTCCGACGCCTCGACGCTCGTGGCGACTCGCAGCTTGTCATCGACCAAGTCATGAAGAACTCCCATTGCCGCGACCCGAAGATGGAAGCCTACTGCGATGAGGTTCGGCGCCTGGAGGACAAGTTCTTTGGGCTCGAACTCAACCACATCGCCCGACGATACAACGAGACTGCGGATGAGCTGGCTAAGGTAGCCTCGGGGCGGACAACAGTCCCTCCCGATGTCTTCTCCCGAGACCTACATCAACCCTCAGTCAAGACCGACGACACGCCCAAGCCCGAGAAGGTCTCGACCCTGCCCGAGGTGCCCTCGGCTCAGCTCGAGGCACCCTCGGCCCTCGAGGGTGAGGCACTGCGCGTCGAGGAAGAGCGGAATGGGGTCCCGCCTAATCAAAACTGGCAGACCCGTACCTGCAATATCTCCACCGAGGAGAGCTACCCCTCGACAGAGCCGAAGCTCAGCGACTGGCGCGGCGCACCAAGTCGTTCGTCTTGCTGGGTGACGGGAAGGAGCTCTACCACCGAAGCCCCTCAGGCATCCTCCAGCGATGCATATCCATCGCCGAAGGTCAGGAATTATTACAAGAAATACACTCGGGGGCTTGCGGTCACCACGCAGTGCCTCGAGCCCTTGTTGGGAACGCCTTCCGACAGGGTTTCTACTGGCCAACCACGGTGGACGACGCCACTAGGATTGTACGCACCTGCCGAGGGTGTCAATTCTACGCAAGGCAGACCCACCTGCCCGCTCAGGCTTTGCAGACAATACCCATCACCTGGTCGTTTGTTGTGTGGGGTCTGGACCTCGTTGGTCCCTTGCAGAAGGCACCCGGGGGCTACACGCACCTGCTGGTCGCCATCGACAAATTCTCCAAGTGGATCGAGGTCCGACCCCTAAACAACATCAGGTCCGAACAGGCGGTGGCGTTCTTCACCAACATCATCAGTCGCTTTGGGGTCCCAAACTCCATCATCACCGACAACGGCACCCAGTTCACCGGCAGAAAGTTCCTGGACTACTGCGAGGATCACCACATCTGGGTGGACTGGGCCGCCGTAGCTCACGCCATGACGAATGGGCAAGTAGAGCGTGCCAACGGCATGATTCTGCAAGGACTCAAGCCATGGATCTACAACGACCTCAACAAGTTCGGCAGGCGATGGATGAAGGAACTCCCCTCGGTGGTCTGGAGTCTGAGGACAACGCTGAGCCGAGCCACGGGCTTCACGCCGTTCTTTCTAGTCTATGGGGCCGAGGCCATCTTGCCCACAGACTTAGAATACGGTTCCCCGAGGACGAGGGCGTACGACGACCGAAGCAATCAAACCAGCCGAGAAGACTCACTGGACCAGCTGGAAGAGGCTCGGGATATGGCCTTACTACACTCGGCGCGGTATCAGCAGTCCCTGCGACGCTACCACGCCCGAGGGGTTCGGTCCCGAGACCTCCAGGTGGGCGACTTGGTGCTTCGGCTACGACAAGATGCCCGAGGGCGTCACAAGCTCACGCCTCCCTGGGAAGGGCCATTCATCATCGCCAAGATTTTGAAGCCCCGGAACATACAAGCTGGCCAACAGTCAAGGCGAGGTCTACAGCAACGCTTGGAACATTCGACAGCTACGTCGCTTCTACCCTTAAGATGTTTTCAAGTCGTTCATACACCTTGTTTACATACACTAATAAAGTATAACCATCAAGGAAGGGTCAGCCTTGCCTCGGCAAAGCCCGACCCTCCCTCGGGGGCTAGAAGGGGCGAACCCCCTCTGCGTCAAAATTTTCCTCGAAAGAAGTCTTCCACCAAAACGACTTTCGCGTCTCCCGGCTATATCAGTAACAGGACCCTGAGAAACGAATAAGAGTGCATGTAAGTGGCAATGCCTACCGAGCCGAGGGACTCCTACGCCTCCGGGATACGGATACCTCACTCGTCACCTACCGCGAAAAATAACTCTTACTTGGGTAAGCAATCCTGCTACTGACGAACGAGTCCAGATACGCGAAACAGGAGGAAAAGAGACACAACTTTATATCACGGCGACAAAGTGTTCAGGCTTCGACAGCCACAAAAGACACATACGCATTCAAAATAAACTGCTCCGGCAGAATCAGGTGTCGCCCGGAGAAGGAGTCGCGCCCTCGGCTTCGTTTCCACCCTCGGCGAGATCCGCCCCGGCCTTGGACGACGGCGCATGCGGAAGGATCTCTGCTTCGAAGGTGGTCGCCAGCACCGCGCTTGGGCCCGCGACGGCCACGTCAAGCCTCTGGACTTCAGCCAGGGCAACTTCATCCTCGTCGAGAAGGCAGTACCCCTCGCTGACCCGCTCCAGATCCACGTCGTAGTGGGAAGCGAGCACGGCGAAGGCCCGCCTGACGCCGTGATGCAGCGCCTCGTGGTGTCTGCCGCGCGCATGGTCACCCAAGGCCTGCAGGCGACTCTGAGGGGAGCTCTCCGAGGGGACGTTGTCGAGACCAAAGACCTGGCAGAAGGCCGAGATAGCCTCGGACATGGCCACGTGGTCGGCCTCCCTCCGCTCGGTCGCCTGGGCAAGTGCCTTGGCAGACTCGTTGAGGGCAGACTCAAGCCCTGCAGACAGCCAAAGCAGAAGTCTTCAAATGCAAGTTGAAGAATGAAGCTGAATCGAAATCTCAAAACAACCAAGACATACCTTCGGCCCGGGCACGCTGATCCAAGACTGTGGCTTGGGCGGACTGAGCAGACCCGACGGCCACGGCCAGGTCCGTCGCAAGGGCTCCGGCCCGGGCAGACGCCTCGGCTAGCTGGCCTCCAAGGGCCTCAGCCCGACTCTCAGCCTCGGCGGCCCGGCCCAGAGATTGGTCCCGTTCGCCGAGGGCCTGGCCAAGCTCCGACTGACGCCGCTGCGCCTCTGCACGCACCGCCGCTGCCTCTGCCCCCAGCTCGTCGCAGAGCAACTGAAGGTCCGCCACCTCGGTGCTCCGTCGGGAGAGGCGCTCGGCAGTCTCGGCAAGCGTGGTCCTCAGGAACCATAGTGAACCCCAGACATCAGCCTCGCGGCGGATGAACGACGACTCGCCGGCACTCCAAACCCCCGCTCGTGGAAAGAGATGAAACTCAGCAAATACCCTGGCGGCTGGGATGGGGCGGCTCCGCTAGGGGGAGCAATCCACTCCGGCTGCGGGTCACCAGAGAGGGGACGGAGCAAGCCATCGGAAACAAGGGCCTCCAAATCGTCCACCGTGACGGTAGAGAAAGGCCACGGGTCGCGCGGCGGAATAACAGCCACCCGGTCGCCCATCACCAAGCAAAGGAGGTGGCGGCGGAGCGGACAAGGGGTGCGGTTTCCTTTCTCTGGCTATTCCCTCAGGTTGCGGAAACCTAAGCGGGAGACGAGCAGCAGAGTAAAGAACAGTCACCGGTCCCTCTCCCGAATATATAAAGGCCCAGGTGAGACCCGTTCAACACTTCGCCCGAACCCACCGCAAAATTCAAAACTCGGAGGCGAAACGCCCGTTCCTCGAACGGCTCGTGCACGCACAACGGCAGCCCCGCGAACCACTCGTCCCGTCGCATTAACTCTGCGGCAGGACAGGCGGTACCTTTGGCAGGCGAAGCAGGCAACGCTTCACCTCCGCCATGATGACCGCGTCAAAAAGGTACGCCACGACCTTCAAATTCATATCCCTTTTTCTCTTCCCCTTTCTCTCTCTTGCTACAGGGACCGGGAAAGGGGATACTCCGAAAGGGATCCCTCTCCACGAAGGAAACGGGCCCCGAGCCCCCCTACTGATCAGAGGTTCGAAGGCTGGCCCCTCGGAAGGGTTCGACAGCCGCCTTAGAGCACTCAGGCTCCGCGCCCACTACTGGTCAGAGGTTCGAAGGCTGGCCCCTCGGAAGGGTTCGACAGCCGCCTCAGGCCACTCGGGCTCCGCGCCCACTACTGGTCAAAGGTTCGAAGGCTGGCCCCTCGGAAGGGTTCGACAGCCGCCTCAGGCCACTCGGGCCCCGCGCCCACTACTGATCAGGGGTTCGTAGGCTGGCCCCCGAAGGGTTCGACAGCCGCCTCAGAGCACGCAAAGCGAGGGATGACTCTGGGTACGTCCGATACATGGCCGAGGCTCGGGCTATGCTCCCGAGGTACCCTAGGACATTTCCGAGACCAGCAAGAGCGATTCTATAACGGAATCCCATCAGAGGGAGGCATCGAGCCCTCAGACCCTATCAAACGGGACCGGGTCCGACAAATCACCTGCAGGTACATTTTGGAGCGCGCCTCTGGGCCACTAGCCGACCCTTATCGAACGGGGCACGGGCGTCCACTCGGATCACCCGTTAGCAACTCACTGGAGACACCATGTTCGGCGCCCTCCGAGGGCAACATGGCGCTTTCCCCCCCTCCTCCTTGCGGAAAGGCGACGCAGGGGCGTATGAAAAAAGCCGAGTCTGTCCTTGACCGTCCTCTTGCTCTGTGTGGAGGCTCGGGGGCTGCTCTCGCAAATCCGGCTCCGGCCAAACCGTTGACAGCGTCAACATACCAGCCCGAGAACTTGGAACCTGACTATGCACCCGGGCTACGACCAGTTCGCATGAGGGAACAACCAGACCGGCCGAAGCATCACGAAACGCGCTAAGACCTCGAAGGAGTCAAACCGCTCCTCCGAGGCCTCGGGGGCTACACCCGGCGGGTGCGCTCGCGCGCACCCACCGGAACGAAACGCAACCGAGAAAGGCCGGTCCCCTTGCAAAAAAGTGCGACAAAAGCCTCCAAGCGAGTATCAACAGTCCCTTCGAGGCTCGGGGGCTACTGTCGGGGACCATAATTAGGGGTACCCCCAAGACTCCTAATCTCAGCTGGTAACCCCCATCAGCACAAAGCTGCAAAGGCCTGATGGGCACGATTCAGGTCAAGGCTCCGTCCACTCAAGGGACACGATCCCGCCTCGCCCGAGCCCAGCCTCGGGCAAAGGCAGCCGACCCAGGAGGATTCACGTCTCACCCGAGGGTCCCCTCAAGCAACGGACGCACCTTCGACTCGCCCGAGGCCCAGCTCGGACAGGCTTCGCGGAGAAGCAACCTTGGCCGGATCGCCACACTAACCGACCGTATTGCAGGAGCATTGAATGCAAGGATCGACTGACACCTTATCCTGACGCGCGCTCCTCAGTCGACAGGGCCGAAGTGACCGCAGTCACTTCGCCGCTCCACTGACCAAACTGACAGGAAAACAGCGTCGCCTGCCCTGCTCCGACTGCTGTGCCACTCGACAGAGTGAGGCTGACAGCAGCTAAGTCCAGCCTCGGGCGCCATAGGAAGCTCCGCCTCGCCCGACCCCAGGGCTCGGACTCAACCTCGACCTCGGAAGACGGACTCCGCCTCGCCCGACCCCAGGGCTCGGACTCAACCTCGACGCCGGACGACGGGCTCCGCCTCGCCCGACCCCAGGGCTCGGACTCAACCTCGACGCCGGACGACGGGCTCCGCCTCGCCTGACCCCAGGGCTCGGACTCAACCTCGACCTCGGAAGACGGGCTCCACCTCGCCCGACCCCAGGGCTCGGACTCAACCTCGACGCCGGACGACGGGCTCCGCCTCGCCCGACCCTAGGGCTCGAACTCAACCTCGACGCCGGTCGACGGGCTTCGCCTCGCCCGACCCTAGGGCTCGGACTCAGCCTCGACCTCGGACGACGGTCTCCGCCTCGCCCGACCCCCGGGCCTGGACTCAACCTTGACCTCAGAGGAGCTTCCGCGTCGCCCGACCTCGGGCTCGGACCGACCACGTCATAGGGGGCCATCATTACCCTACTCCTAGCTAGCTCAGGTTACGGGGAACAAGACCGGCGTCCCATCTGGCTCGCCTCGGTAAACAAGTAATGATGGCACCCCGCGTGCTCCATGACGACGGCGGCTCTCAGCCCCTTATGGAAGCAAGGAGACGTCAGCAAGGATCCGACAGCCCCGACAGCTGTACTTCCACGGGGCTCAAGCGCTCCTCCGACGGCCACGACATCACATGAACAGGGCGCCAAAACCTCTCCGACAGCCACAACGGCATGTACTTAGGGCTCTGGCTCCTCTCTGCTAGACATGTTAGCACACTGCTACACCCCTCATTATACACCTAGGCCCTCTCCTTACGTCTATAAAAGGAAGGTCCAGGGCTCTCGTACGAGAAGGTTGGCCGCACGGGAGAACGGGCCGCCGCATAGTCTCTCTCGCTCTCGCTCTCTCCCACGCGGACGCTTGTAACCCCCTACTGCAAGCGCACCCGACCTGGGCGCAGGACAACACGAAGGCCGCGGGTTTCCCCTTTGCTGTTTCCCCCCTTTGTGCTCCGTCTCGCGCCGACCCATTTGGGCTGGGACACGCGGCGACAATTTACTCGTCGGTCCAGGGACCCCCGGGGTCGAAACGCCGACAACAGGGTATCACTACGTAGCTTTTACAAAGATTTCCCTGGTGTATAGTCGGTCGTTAGGTTTTGCCAGTCGTACAAACACATTACTCCTCCCTAAGGTGGGTGACTTACAAAACCAAATCGAATGAACCTCGACACCCACCCTTAGCAGAGCGAGCACTATGCCCTGGCCCCCATTGACTCCCTACGACAAAGCCAACTACACCCCAAGTTCATCCAATTAATTAGCTAAGGGCGTCCCATTCCACCCTCATGGTTGTACTGCTATCCCAGGTGGTCTGTCAACGAACAGATCCTTACTGAAAGGCACTCGGGAAACGCTCGAGCCCCCTAAAATTCCACAAGATCATAATCATAATGAATCATAGTATCCTAAAGTAATTCGCATCATGTTCGTTGATTAGGAAAAAGCACCAACAAGTAGCTGATTATAATAAACCCACCCAAAAAGGTAATCAAGGACATGATAAATAGAAAGCTATAAATCCTTAGGTTAATCATAGTATGCGGTACAATGAATTATAAGGTACATAGGACATAATAAGTCAGAGGACACTTACCTGCACCAAACTGTTGTTGCTCAAGGGCTTCTTCTGCAACTTCTTCGACCTCCGCGCACGGAACATTATCTAAGCGAGTGCGAACATACATTCAACATTCTTGAAACAGAAAGAAACAGTACACCATACAAAGAAAAACATGTGCAATACAAATTAGCGTTCGCTTCTATGGTCACACGAGAGAGAAACGCTGAGGTCGAGATAATGATTGAGAAGTTATTGCGTCTACGTTATACAGATATGGAATAGAACATTTAATTCGACATGCTCGCATTACTCAACATTTATTAAATGCAATTAAAGTTATCACCTAATTTTAATTAGTTTGCTATGCTAACAACCTTCAGTTAGATAAATAAAATCACATAACGTTAGCGGTTATAAGCAAGACGAAGTAACGACGTGAGACGAAAATCGCCACGCGCGAAGCAGCCCGTGCACTGTATACGCACAACACGCGTACGGCGCACGGGCCGACACAACACGCGAGAACTAATTAATAGGTAACATGATTAAACTAAACAATTATTTATAAGAATAATTCAGTTAAAATTATTTAATGTTGATTTATAAATGCGCAATTCGAAATTATAAATTAGATTTAAAATAAAACATCGATCTATTAACCTCCGGTCAAACAAACATTTAAATAAATTAGATAAAATATGCAACAACAGAGAACCTTACTTCTAACATGTAAATAATTTTAATACAAGTATAATGCAACTTGAACGGAGTGAATCAGATTTAAAACGTAAAAGTTATTGCAGTTTTAATTTGAACTAAATTCCTGCGTACGGATTAAAATGAAACATGGACTAATCTGCAAAACTGTCATCTTCTTCTTCCCCTCTTCTCCTTCTTCTCAACCACGGGTGGGGGAGGGGAGAGGAGGGGGCTGCGCAGGGGGGAGGCCGAGCCGGGCCGGTCGCCGACGCGGGCGCGCGCGGGGCCGCGACCGCGAGGGTGGGCGGGCTGCGCGGGGCGGGCGCGCCGGGCGCCGCCGGGGGGAGCCGCGCCACGGGGAAACGGGAGAGGGAGGGGCACCGCGCCTGGGGAGGTGAGGGAGAGGGAGGTCGTGTATGGACGGGAAAACGAAGAACATGAAGAAACCCTGTGTACAACAATGGTGGAGGCTTACTGAAGAAGACGACCCTCGCCGTAGCTGAGCACAAAATCGTCGATTAGGGATGAACCATCGGTCGGATCGATGGATCGAAGGCACTGGGACGAAGCTCTCGACGAGACGAATGTAGTGGTACACTTGGATTCCATCGACGACGCACGGATCAAATGTAATTGCTCGTTGGAGTTGTCACCGTAGTTAGAACCGCCTTCGAACTTCGATGAGCGATTCCAGGAGTTTCAGAACGAATGTGAGGGTGGGTTTTTGAATTTTAAAAAGGGCTCGACGAGAGGGTTCCAGTCATATATATTGCTAGGGTTTGAAGATCTTTTATTTTTCGTAATTATCCTATTTTTAAAATTGAAATCATTTTTAGAAAAAGACTGAAATCGTTTTTAATATCCGAAACATATCTCGAAGGCTCCAAAACTTTTAGGAAAATTCCTAGACATGATTTGGCACCCAATGAACTCAAAAACATATTTAGAACTTTTGAAAATGTTTTTAATTACCTCAAATAGATATATTTTGATCTTTGAAAAATAGAAAAGTATTTAGAAAAATACGAAAATTTACGAGAGACTTCTACGAGATATATTGGCATGATTCAAACACTTCTTACACTTGGAAACACTATGCAACAATCATGACACTTCTAGAGCTCCTGCTAATATAGAACCAAAATAACTCTCTACTGATTTGATAAAGGGAAAAGAAAAGTGGATAGAGGAAAGGTGTCGGGGACTATAATTAGGGGTGCCCTCAAGACTCCTAATTCTCAGCTGGTAACCCCCATCAGCATAAAGCTGCAAAGGCCTGATGGGTACGACTAAGTCAGGGATCGGTCCATTCGAGGGACTCGATCACGCCTCGCCCGAGCCCAGCCTCGGGCAAGGGACAGCCGACCCCGGAGGATCTCCGTCTCGCCCGAGGCCCCCCTCCAGCGACGAACATACTTCCGGCTCGCCCGAGGCCCAGTCTTCGCCAAGAAGCAACCCTGGCCAAATCGCCATGCCAACCGACCAAAGCGCAGGAGCATTTAATGCAAAGGTGGCCTGACACCTTTATCCTGACGCGCGTCCTCCGATCGACAGAGCCGAAGTGACCGCAGTCATTTCGCCGCTCCACTGACCGGCCTGACAGAAGGACAGCGCCGCCTGCGCCACTCCGACTGCTGTGCCACTCGACAGAGTGAGGGTGACAGGCAATCAGGCCCGGCCTCAGGCACCATAGGGAACTCCGCTCCGCCCGACCCAGGGCTCGGACTCGGGCTAAGCCCCGGAAGACGGCGAACTCCGCTCCGCCCGACCCAGGACTCGGACTCGGGCTAAGCCCCGGAAGACGGCGAACTCCGCTCCGCCCGACCCAGGGCTCGAACTCGGGCTAAGCCCCGGAAGACGGCGAACTCCGCTCCGCCCGACCTAGGGCTTGGACTCGGGCTAGGCTCCGGAAGACGGCGAACTCCGCTCCGCCCGACCCGGAGCTCGGACTCGGGCTCAGCCCCTGAAGACGACAAACTCCGCTTCGCCCAACCCCAGGGCTCGGACTCAGCCCTGGCCTCAGCCGACGGTCTCCGCCTCGCCCGATCCAGGGGCTCGGACTCGACCTCGACCTCGGAAGAGCCTCCACATCGCCTAACCTAGGGCACGGACCGACCACGTCATCAGGAGGCGCCATCATTACCCTACCCCAAGCTGACTCAGGCTGCGGGGAACAAGACCGGCGTCCCATCTGGCTCGCTCCGCCAGATAAATAATGATGGCGCCCCGCACGCTCCATGACGATGGCGGCTCTCAGCCCCCTTACGGAAGCAGGAGGACGTCAGCAAGGACTCGACAGCCCCGACAGCTGTCCCTCCGCCAGGCTCCAGCGCTCCTCCGACGGCCACGACGCCACACGAACCAGGTGCCAAGACCTCTCCGGCTGCCACGATGGCATGTACTTAGGGCGCTAGCTCTCCTCTGCTGGACACGTTAGCACACTTCTACACCCCCCATTGTACACCTGGATCCTTTCCTTGCGCCTATAAAAGGAAGGACCAGGGCCCTCTTAGAGAAGGTTGGCCGCACGGGAGGACGGGGCGACGCGTAAAAGTCCCTCGCTCTCTCCCACGCGGACGCTTGTAACCCCCTACTGCAAGCGCACCCGACCTGGGCGCAGGGCAACACGAAGGCCGCGGGTTTCCCCTTTTTGCCTGTCTCCCTCCTCTGGTTCCCCCCTTCGTGCTCCATCTCGTGCCGACCCATCTGGGCTGGGGCACGCGGCGACATTTCACTCGTCGGCCCAGGGACCCCCCGGTCTCGAAACGCCGACAAAAGGGTAACACCTGAATTTTGAGTACAGAGCGAAAAAATTTTTATATCCCAACGTTTAGGGTGTTATAGGGAACCACATAGGGGGTTAGAAAAAGTAATGTTTGTAAGCCAAAACGGGAAACAAAATTATCACAATGATAGAAGTAGGGGTAAAATTTTCCTTTATAACTTGATACACATGAGTTGTGCGATGAACGCTAGAGATTGGGTTTATGACGAAGGACCCCACCAAACTAGACCACACATAGGTGCTACCTAATTATAAAGGAAGAAACTCATTCCCCGCTGGGCCTTTACGAATAAAACTTATGAAGATGCTCTATGTTCTATGGATTAGGCAGTGACGAGGCGGACACACCCAAGTCGGCACACCTCCATCAACTTGAAGAGTCTGCCCTAGCTGGGAGAGAGTTTGTGGAGCCCTTCTCAGTTTAGGACTCACCTCAGAACTGGGTCCCAAACCCGAAGCTCACAACTATGCACAAACTGCTAGTGGTAGCGCCTAGTTGAATCATGCATTTTAGATTGCAACTCACCATCTTCGCGTCGATGAGATCCACATCTTAACGCCGCAATTGTTTCTACATGGATTCATCAAAAGCTTTGGCCAGTGGTGAGCCCACGATAATTTCAAGGGGAAGGCATGCTTCTTCCCGTAGACCAGGAAGAACGGGGTTTGCCTGATGCACGGCTAGGTGTGGTTCGGTTACCCCACAACACGCACGGAAGCTCGTCAACTATAACACCATTGACTTGGGACCTTGGGGGTATAAAATTTCTTTGCTCATATTCCCAAATTCAGGTGTTACTCCTCTTGTAAAATCCATAACTTTTGCATAGAAACTCCAAAATTGGTGATTCAAGTTGCTTTATTCTCATGGAATTTTTTCCTATATGCTAGCAATAAGTTCATCTGATATTTTCATATTTTAATAAATGGTTAATTCCTAGTTAGACTAAATTAAGTTGAATCTGAATTAAAATAATTTAAGAATGGGGAATCATAGCAAATGTTCTAGGTTTTGGAACCATAACACACCCTAATGATTTATGTCATCAACAAAAAAAACTTCATTTATATAATGGTGTTGTGATATAGACTTAGTTAATGAACATAGAAAAACCCCTTAGCTATTGTTACTCCTTCTGTTAAACCTGTAATTACTCGGTTGCATATGTTTGGTGTATTGTTCTTTTGTTATTCCTCAAGCGTGTTGAATGGATGATTGCTTTGCGTAGACTGTGAGCAGCCTGTGTTTCCTGAGGGAGTTGTAGAAGTCCCCGAGTAGCAGCTTGGTGAAGGAAAGTGTCCTCTGACCCCTTATGTCCTACTTACTTTATAACTCACTCCCCCGCATACTATGATCAACCTAAAGATTTACTAGTTTCTGCTTATATTGTCCTTGATTACCTTTTTGGGATTGGACTATTATGATCAATATCATGCTAGTTCTTAACTTTAATCAATGAACATGATGAGAATTACTTTATGATACGATGTTTTACACTCTAGATATGATGATGAACTTGTGACACTAAAGGGGGCTCATGCTGTTTCTCGAGTACCTCTCCGTAAAGACCTATTTGTTGAGAGACCACCTGGGAAAACGATGCAATCATGAGGGTGAAATGGGGCACCCTTAGCTAATTAATTAGAGGAACTAAAGGGGTAGTTGCATCGCTGTTGTGCCGCCAATGGGGTCCGAGACATAGTGCTTGCTCTGTCGAGGTTCTTTCGTTTTGCTTTTGTTAGTCACCCTCCTGTGGGAGAGGTACTATGTTTATCAAGCTCGAATAATCCTAATGGGCAACTATTCCTCTAGTAAATCTTTGTAAAGGCTACATAGTGAAACCTTGCCGACTCACATTGGTAGTGTTTAATGGTTTGTACAACCCGAGGCAAAAGGGGTCATGACTTATGGGTAAGTGTGCGACCTCTGCAGAGGATTAGAAACTGGTATATCAGTTGTGCTCGCGGTTACAAGAAGCCTTAGGATTCTCTTTTATTAGAGATACTATGGATACATTTAAGATGATGGTTTAATGATGATGACTATAGTTATGGATTCTAGTATTTCCTCTCTTAGAGAGTATCTTTTGGGATAATAACTTGGGGTTATGATAAAACTTGGCTTCATTAACATTTAAAATATGATAAAAGCAACTGCTTTGAGCCTCTCCCCACATAAAGGTAGTGCACTTTAGTCAAACGGGACATTTGTCGAGTACGTTGATGTGTACTCACCCTTTCTTAAACACAAAACACCAGGTTGTCCACATTGCAACCATTGCCCAGGAGTAGATGAAGGCAACGAGGAGGAACTTTCAGAAGTTAGGGCTTCGAGGAGTTCTATACTAGATTAGTGGCAACGCCCAGTCAACTGCCTATGAAGGCTTTATCTTTACTATGTTTCACTTTAGCACTTTGATTACTCTTTAAGTTGATGACTATGTGGATGTCTTCAACATCGTGATGTAATAATTTAATATCTCTTTATGTTGGTAATCGAGCACTATGTGATGATGTCTATTTATGTAATTGTCGTGTACATGAATTCTAATCCTAGCACGTACATGGTTCACATTCGGTTTACCTTCTGAAATCGGATGTGACATAAATGGTATCAAAGTCTGTGCTGACTCTAGGACCGCTAACCTAGGTATTGTAATGGCCATTCTAAGGACTATTGACCCTATTCTCACCTTGACCTCTGGTGTCACTTCAAAAGTTGGTCATCTTGACCAACACTATGTTATACTACTATATATATACTATACCTTGTTAACAAAATTTAGTTTTCTCTATGGTTTACTTACTTGTCATAATAGTTATGTTCTTACTCTTATGTTTACGGCGTCTTTTGTAGATGGCCCATCTTAGGCACACCGCTCATAAGTTGGTGATCCTTTTCTGTCGTCTCGCCTTGTGGAGCTTCCACTTTGCCTCATGGTGTACAGTCAGTCGAGTCACCTGGAGAGGCTACACCACCACCTGCGCGAGGAGCAAGAGCGTCAGCATCAGTGGAGGGAGCAACATGACTCTTTCTCCCCGCCTTAGCTAGAGGCACCCCTCCTTTGTGCCCCAGCTAAAGGCACCCCCTGCACCACCACAGGGTGCCCCAGCTGCTGGAGGAGACAACAACGGAGACAACTCAGGCCATAGCACTGAGCTTTTGGAGGAGGAGCGGGAGGGATGGGTCGCTCGACCTATCACCCGTGACGCCGCTTGTGGTTGTCACTTTCACGACGTACTCGACACCTTATTGTGTCAGGCCTTTGACAGGCACACCTGGTCGATCGAGTACATTGTGTAGTCTATCAGCACAATCACCGGAGGTACCTAGACCGCTGGGAGGCTACCTGCCTGGTACGCCACCTGGAGGATGACTTTTAGGGTACATAGGCTTTCTCTGAGCATTATTTCATCCTCGAGAGTGATACTGTTGAGGCGGCCATGCAGGATGCTGCACAACATGCACTCTCCTAGCACTGCTCTTTGTTCAGTGGGGTGGTCGATGGTCTTAACCTCAAGTACAACCCTCATCGTCCAACTGATAATACAGAGAGTATGGTTGTCTCGCTCATCGGTGAAGGCAACCCTAGGTTGAGCAGCACAATCAACCTAGTCGTTGTAGTTAACACCAAGATAGACCATTCTCTGGACGAGTTGAGTAGGGCTCGTGTGGAGATCGCCGAGTTGCATGTTGAGCGAGCAAAGCATCACCACCAGGAGGGTGGTTCTCCCGCTCCTGTTGGGACTCAACACCCTTACCGTTTGCCACCACACAAGCACCACACCTACGGTTCCCCCGCCTATAGGACCAAGATAGATTTGGATCCTTAGATCGTTAGCATCATAGTTTGTAATAAATTTTTAAGTCAGGTGTCTCAGTCTTAGTTGGTTAGGTTAGTTTGCTTATCGCATGCTTTTATGCTTGTTATGATGAAACTATGCTAGATTTAGATCTTTGTAATGGTTGTCGCTAAAATGTGGGTTTCCCTTGCAGTTGGTTTAGCTAGTGATGTTAATAAAGTTAGTTGTTTAGTTGGGAATCCATTTACTTCCACTTTCCTCTTTATCTGTGAAGCTCTGTTGGGTCATGTTGAAAATTAGTGAAAGCCATGTTTATTCAGTTTTATGACGGATTTTGTATACCTCCTCTTATGCTAAAAGATTGCAAGATCAATGCTGATGTGTGAATGCCTTTTATAGATGTCTGACAATATGCGTCGAGGAGGCAGACATGCTCAGCAGAAACAATGTGCCCAACAAGAGGAGGAACCCTAGAAACAATAGCTACCTCCACCACCACCACCCTTGTTGTTAGTGGAGCAGATGTTTCTAATGCAGAACTAGGCAGTGCAAGCTATTAGACAGACTCTAGCAGCCATGTAGCAATCTCAACTGCAACCCTAGCCTTAGCCACAGATGCAAATGCCACGGGACAAACGTGGCAAGTTCATGAGAGGGCATCCTCCTACCTTCGCCCATTTCGCTGACCCTATGGATGCTGAAGACTGGTTGCGCATAGTAGAAAGAGGACTACTCACCCCAATGTGATGACAGATAGAAGGTTCTGTATGGTCCCCACCACCTGAGGAGAGCAGCTCAATCCTGGTGGGAGTCCTACCTTGCCACCCATGCTAACTCTGAAACCATCATTTGGGAGGAGTTTAGAGACAACTTCCATAGGTACCACGTTCTAGAGGGACTAATGACCGTGAAGAAGGAAGTGTTCCTAGCACTAAAGCAGGGAACCATGTTCGTTAGTGAGTACAAGGACATGTTGTTGCAACTGCCCCGTTATGCGCCTGAAGACATCAACACTGATGTTAAAAGGTAGTACAAGTTCATGAGAGGTCTAGTTGATCCCCAACAGTACTAGCTGATGAATCACACCTTCTTCACCTTCCAACACCTAATCGATAGAGCGATCATGATTGAAAGAAAGCACAAGGAGATGGAGGACTGGAAGCGCAAGATGAGTGGACCCTAGTCTGGGAGCAGCAACCGTCCCTGTTCCTCAAGCAATCTGTCCCAGCACTGCAAGCATGATCACCCACACAGATACAATGATAGAGTCAATGTCAACCCCAACAGCAGTTTCAGAGACAGTAACTACAGCAACAACATCAGCAGTACCGTCAAAACAACCCGCATGGAGGTAATTAGTATCCAAGGCAGAACAATCAGGCACCCTGCCATCTTGCCCTAGCAGCTAACCAGAGCAACCCATCAACCCCAACATAAGGAGGCAGAGGATGCTTTCACTATGGACAGCAAGACCACTGGACATTGCATTGCCCGAAAAAGTGAAAGGGAAATGAGCCCTTGGGCCATCTCCGGTTGTTTTGGTGATTAAATGCTCAACACAATACTAAGAACTAACACTCCTATTATGAGCATGAGCACAGGTGTTTAGAAAGCAAATTGAAGCAATCAAGACCATAAGATTAAGAAAATTAAGAAAAGCACTTTTGGGCTTGAAATTGGGCATATTGCAAACCTCTATGAATAAAAATATAAAGGTATGTTTCTAGCAGTTAGTCACTCGTTTTAGGTGCTAACAATGTTCATCTAAGTGCTAGGGAACTTCTCAAGTCAAGCCAAAATGTAGTGAAGAAGTTTGTCTAAGTATGACCAAACTGGGCCAGTCTCGGCCTCAACGGACAGTCACTTGAGATGCGCTCGAGTTGGAGATGCACTTAAGCGAATCATGACTGCGCTCGGGCAAGTCGGAGATGCGCACAGGTGAACTGTGAGTGTGTCTCCTGCCGAGGTTGGCCTCGGGTGAATCGGAACTATGTCTCCCACCAAGGCTGGCCTCGGTCGAATCGGAACCGCATCCCCAACTGAGGTTAGATTCGGCCGAATCAGAACTACGTATCCCGCCCGAAGTTGGCCTTAGGCGAGTCGTGACTGCCTTGAGCGAGTCATGGCCTCGGGCGAGCTGCTGCCTCGGGCATGTTGTGGCCTCAGGTGAGTCATGGCATTGGGCGAGTCGTTGTGCCATGTGATCGAAGGCGCACAATGGTCGGCTAACAGATCACTGATGGTTCATTCTGGTGCATGCATATAGGGAAGGTTGATTGTTTCCCTAATGAAGAACCAACGACTCCTTGGGGCTATAAAAGGACCCCCTGGGCGCCATGGAGTGGTACCCGCACAACACACCAAATCATCACAAGAGCATACAACAAACTCTGAGACTCTGATTAGGTTTTGGTTCATTTGAGAGGGATTTGAGCAAGTTTTGAGTTGAGACTATCGATTTTCATTCATGAGACCTTTTTCTCACTTGTGTGTGTGGTCTTGCTGCATTTGTGCTCTTGTGTGTGTTGCTACTCCCTCGCTTACTCTTGTTCTTGATTGTGATCATATTGTGTAAGGTGTGAGAGACTCCAACTTGTGGAGACCTCACAAACGGCAACATACTATAAGGAAGACAACTGTGGTACTCAAGTTTGATCTCTATATCACTTGAGACGGGTTGAGTGCAACCCTCGTCCATTAGGACGCCACAACATGGAGGTAGGCCTCGACCGAACCACGGGATAAATCACCATGTCTCATTGTTCACTTACTTTCATTATGACTTTATTCTTTCGAGCTCTTCACTTCACTTTCATTATTGCTCTAGTTTCAATAGACATCTTGTGAGAGCAATTAAGTGAAGAAATCCTCATTCTATTCTTAATAGAACTTGGTTTTAGATTTCACTAACCCCATTTATAGACCAAGTTTTTATTTCTAGTTGAGTTTTTACAAGATCACCTATTCACCCCTTCTAGGTGTTCTCAATTGGTATCAGATCCATTCTCTTTATCAAGCGACTAACCACCCGAAGAGATGGATCCTAAAGTCAAGGGGAAGGTGACCGACGAGAAGTAGAAGGAGATCCTCTCTGGCGATAAGGAAGGAGAGACCATCGACTCTGGGTCTGGCAAGACCAAGAAGGACAGAAAGAAGAAGAAGAAGCACATCAAGAAGATAGTGTACTACGACAGCGATGCTTCTTCATCTTCACCGAAGGAGGACGACGACATTGACTCCAAGAAAAAGACGGTTAAACAAAATTACTCTAAGACGTCTTTTAATTACTCTCACATTCCTTATCGTCCAACTACTCATTTATTATCCATTCCGCTTGGCAAGCCCCCTCACTTTGACGAGGAAGACTATTCTTGGTTGATTCATAAGATGCGTAGTCATTTATTCTCACTCCACACAAGCATTTGGGACATAGTAGAAAATGGAATGCATTATGATGATAATGATGATGCTATACATATTCGTGAGCAAATTCATTAAAAATTTCCAAGCTACTACTATGCTTCTAGCATCTCTATGCAGGGATGAATATAACAAGGTCAGTGGCTTGGACAACACCAAAGAGATATGGGACACCCTCAAGATTGCTCATGAGGGAAATGACATTATAATGATCACTAAGATGGAGTTGGTGGAAGGTGAGCTGGGGAGGTTCGCCATGAAGAGGAGTGAAGAGCCAACCGACCCATACAACAGGCTCAAGACCCTGGTGAACTAGATCCGAAGCTATGGAAGCACAAGATGGACGAATCATGACGTCGTGTGCCTAATGCTAAGGTCATTTACTGTTATTGATCCACATCTTGTAAATCTTATTCGTGAGAACCCTAGGTACACCAAAATGTCACATGAAGACATTCTTGGTAAATTTGTGAGCAGGCGCATGATGGTAAAGGAAGCAAGGTACATTGACGACATCGCCAAAGGATCTCTTCCTCACTACAAGCCACAACCTATTACTCTCAAAGCAACGACCAACAAGGAGGCGCTCCTCGACAAGGTGGTGCAAGTTGAGGTGACCGAACTTAATGAGAATGAGATGGCGCTCCTTATCAAGTGCTTGAAGACCACTTTGAAGGGACACAAGGACTACCCCAACAAGAACAAATCAAGAGGAAAGTGTCCATGCTTCAAGTGCGGTAAGTCCAGTCATTTTATTGCTCTATGTCCCAATAATGAAAATGATTAGGACCAAGACAAGAAGGGAGGAAGGAATGTGACTCGAACTACTCTATAGAAAGAATAAGGGCGAGGCGCACATTGGCAAGGAATGTGACTCGAACTACTCTTCATTCGACTCCGACAACAAAGGACTTGCCGCCTCTGCATTCAACAAATCTTCTCCCTTCCCCCAACGAGCATCACACTTGCCTCATGGCAAAAGAGAAGAAGGCATGCTCTCATGATACCCCAAGTACATTTCCTCTAGTGATGATGATTCGAATGATGACGTAGACTATATTGATCTTTTTAAGGGCTTGGATAGATATAAAGTAGATAAAGGTAATGAATTAATTGATGCTCATAATGAAAATAATAGATTGCTAAAAAAACAAAATGATTTACTTTATGAGGAACATGATAAAGTAGTAGAAGTAGAGAAACCCCTTGCTTTAGAAATAAATAAGAATGAAATGCTTGCGTTTGAATTGTCTGCTTGCCATTCCTCTATTTCTAGCCTTAAGAGTTTAAATGTTGATTTAAATGATAGAATAGAAAAGTTAAGTGTTACTAGTTCATCTTTGGAGCATGTATTTATTTGCAATAGATGTAAGAATTTTAATATTGATGCTTGCAATGATCATGCTTCTACTATTGCAAAGTTGAATGATGAAATTGTTCAATTAAATGTTCAACTTAAAATTGCAAGAATGCAATAGAAAAAGTTAGATTTGCTAGGGATGCCTATACCATTGGTAGACATTCCTCCATTATGGATGGACTTGGTTTTCAAAAGGGAACCAAGGACACAAAGACCCAAAAGGTCGCCAACTTCACTAGGGAGAATAGAAAGGCGCTTATGGCTAGTAGCTCACATTCTTTTCATTAAAATAAGAACCATGCTTATTTATATTCCCATGTTAAGAATGTTTCTCATAATGCTCGTAATGTTCATCATGATGCATGTAGTGATCATCTTGTTTTACATATGTGTCATGATGTTGTTTTGCTCCTCGCACTATGATTGCTTCATCTAGTAGTTCTCATGCTCATAGTAGGAGTAGACCTAGGCGTTGTGCATCTCATGTCGATTATCACGCGCCTAAGGATATGAATGCATCTCATGGTTCTTCTATTTTGTTTCGTACTCTTGATGCTTCCTATGTAATTTATCGTAAGA
This sequence comes from Zea mays, assembly GCF_902167145.1. NCBI lineage: Eukaryota > Viridiplantae > Streptophyta > Magnoliopsida > Poales > Poaceae > Zea > Zea mays. Next base: position 184,907,098 of record NC_050098.1, read on the forward strand.
ATGATAAAATTATTGCTACCAATGTGGGACCAAAATGCAAGAGAGGTAAGACTTGCATTTGGGTTCCAAAATCTTATGTAACTAACCTAACAGGACCCAACACAAGTTGGGGACCTAAATCCCAAGCCTAAATTCCTTGCAGGTTTATGCATCCAGGGGCTCAAGGTGGATCATTGATAGCATATACACAAACCACATGACTGGGGAGAAGAAGATGTTTGCCTCCTACCTCAAGAATAAGGATTCCTATGACACGATCATATTTGGAGATGGGAACCAAGGCAAGGTAAAGGGGATATGTAAAATAGTGGTTACAACCGAGCATTCCATTTCTAATGTCTTTCTTGTAGAATCGCTTGGATATAATTTACTGTTTGTCAGCTAGTTATGTCATATGGGATATAATTGTCTATTTACAAATATTGATGTAACTGTCTTTGGAAGAAGTGATGGCTAGTTAGAATTTAAAGGTGTATCTGATGACAAGCTTTACTTAGTAGATTTTACTAAAGAGAATGCTGATCTAGATGCATGTTTACTTGTTAAGACTAACATGGGCTGTCTCTAGCATCATCGTCTAGCACATGTTGGTATGAAGAACCTTCATAAACTTCTAAAGGGAGAACATGTGTTAGGACTAACCAATGTCTGTTTTGAGAAAGACAGTCCTTGTGTGTCATGCCAAACAGGGAAACAAGTGGGAACAACTCATCCAAGCAAGAATGTGATGACAACGTCAAGACCGTTGAAGCTTCTTCATATGGATCTCTTCGGGTCCGTTGCTTATCTTAGCATCGAGGGAAGTAAGTATGGTCTTATTATTGTTGATGATTATTCCCGCTTCACCTGGGTATTCTTTTTGCAGGATAAATATGAAACCCAAGAAACCCTCAAACACTTCTTAAGGCGAGCTCAAAATGAGTTTGAGCTCAAGGTGAAGAAGATAAGAAGCGATAACAGATCAGAATTCAAGAATCTTCAAGCAGGGGAATATCTTGAGGAGGAAGGCATCAAGCATGAGTTCTTCGCTCCTTACACTCCACAACAAAATGGTGTAGTGGATAGGAAGAACCAGACGCTCATCGATATGGCAAGAACGATGCTGGGAGAATACAAGACGCCAGAGCGGTTTTGGTCGGAAGCCGTGAATATGGCCTGCAATGGCATAAAGCGCCTCTATATTCATCGCCTCCTCAAGAAGACGCTATATGAGCTTTTAACTGGTAACAAACCCAATGTTTCTTATGTGTGTATTTGAGAGCAATTGCTACATCTTGATCAAGAATGGTAGACATTCAAAGTTTTCTCCGGAAGTCGTTGAAGAGTTTTTACTTGGTTATGATTCAAATACAATTGTATAGGGTCTTCAACAAATATTCGGGTTTAATTGAAGTCACTAGTGAAGTTGTATTTGATGAGGTAATGACTCTCCAAGAGAGCAAGTTGATCTCGATGAAAATGAGGTTCCAACGGCCGCAATGAGGACTATGGCGATAGGAGATGTGCGACTGCAGGAACACCAAGTATAAGATCAACCTTCTTCCTCAACGATGGTGCAATCCCCAACTCAATACAAGGAGCATGTACCTCAAAACGACGGCCACCCGAGGGCATCTCGGGAAAACGACGGCCGCCTGAAGGCATCTCGGGAAGACAACAGTCACCCAAGGGCATCTCGGGAAGACAACGACCACCCGAGGGCTTACCTCAAGACGACGCCCGCTCGAGGGAGTCTCGGGTGCCCGAGGGCATGGATCAAGGGGGAGCACGAGAACAAGAAGAAATGGAGGAAGAAGAAGTACCACATGCACCTCCAACCCAGGTCCACCAATATTCAAAGGAATCCTCCAGTGGATCAAATCCTTGGTGACATCAGCAAGGGAGATACTACGCGTTCATGTATTGCTAATTTTTGTGAGCACTACTCCTTTGTTTCTTCTATTGAGCCTTTTAGGGTATAAGAAGCCTTGCAGGATCCAAACTGGGTGTTGGCCATGCAGGAGGAGCTAAACAACTTCAAGAGAAATGAAGTATGGAGTTTGGTGCCACGTCCTAAATAAAATGTTGTGGGAACCAAGTGGGTGTTCCACAACAAACAAGACGAGTACGGGTGGTGACAAGAAACAAGGCGAGACTTGTGGCAAGAGGATATGCCCAAGTCACAGGTTTGGATTTTGAGGAGACTTTTGCTCATGTAGCTAGGCTTTAGTCTATTCGTATACTATTAGCCTATGCTGCTCACCATTCTTTTAAGCTCTATCAAATGGACGTGAAGAGTGCCTTCCTCAATGGGCCAACGAAGGAGGAGGTGTACCTGGAGCAACCCCTAGCTTTGAGGATGATAGGTACCCCAACCATGTGTATAAGCTCTCTGAGGCGCTCTATGGACTTAAGCAAGCCCTAATAGTATGGTATGGATGCCTTAGAGACTTCCTAATTTCTAATGCTTTCAAGGTCGAGAAAGCTGATCCTACTCTTTTAACTAAGACTTGCAATGGTGATTTGTTTATATGCCAAATATATGTTGATGACATAATATTTGGTTCTACTAATCAAAATTCATGTGAAGAGTTTAGTAGGTGATGACATAATGTTATTTTGAGCTTAATTGTCTTTATTGCTTATTTTGGTGCTCAAGTTGTAGAATGTCATCCATGGACCTCACAAGTCCTTGTGCAAACAATGCATATGTTTAGGGGGAGGATATGCTACAATTTGACCCTTTAAGACTAATATGTTTTCTTAAGTGATTTTGGTGTAGTCTCAAAGATAGATTGAAAGGGAAATGGTGGACTTGGACAAAGGAAAAGGCTTCCACTGCATAACGATATCAATGTACCTTGTTCAAGTTGCCATTGGTGTTCATTTCCTTCTTGCTCTTAAATTCGCAATTTTTTATGAGGCAATGAGGTTTAAGGCCACTTGTTTCTTCGTTTTGGTGCTTAATGCCAAAGGGGGAGAAATTAAGGCCAAAGCAACTGGATCAACTGCCACTTGTGTATTTCAAAAAATATTTTGTTTTGAACTTGTCTTCTTGATCGAAACCCTCTTAATAGCAAGAGGAGCCTTGTGATTGCAAAACAACTCACTTGTGGGGGAGAAATCTTTATTATGGGAAAAGGGGGAGCTTTTGGCTTCTTGATCAAAACTGTCTTGAAAAATGGTTTAATTTGCAAAACTAAAGTGTTTTGACTTAGAGGTAAGAAAATCAATTTGTTTTGCGAAAATAAACCAAGTGGTGGCAAAATGACCCAAGTATGCCAAATCATATACTTACTCTACCAGTGTTTGTCTAGACATCAATTTGCAAAAGTTTGTTGATATTTGGTTATGTTAGTACTTTTAAGTTGCTTTTGGTGTGTTGGCATGAATCACAAAAAGCGGGAGATTGAAAGGAAAATGTTCCTTTAGGCCATTTCTAGTTGTTTTGGTGATTAAATGCTCAACACATTACTAAGAACTAACACTCCTCTTATGAGAATGAGCACATGTGTTTAGAAAGCAAATTGAAGCAATCAATTCCAAAAGATTAAGGAAATTAAGAAAAGGACTTTTGGGCTTGAAACTGACATATTGCAATCTTCTATGAATAAAAAATATAAAGGTATGTTTCTAGCACTTAGTCATTCATTTTAGGTGCTTCTCAAGTTAAGCCAAAATGTAGTGAAGAAGTTTGGCTAAGTATGGCCAAACTTGGCCAGTCTTGGCCTCACTAGAAAGTCACCTGAGATGCGCTCGGGCGAGTTGAAGATGCGCTCAAGCGAATCGTGACTGCGCTCAGGCGAGTCGAAGATGCGCTCGGGTGAACCGTGACTGCGTCTCCCACCGAGGCTGGCCTCAGGCGAATCGGAACCGCGTCTCTCACCGAGGTTGGCTTCGAGTGAATTGGAACTGCGTCTCCCGCCCGAAGTTGGTTTCGGACAAGTCGTGACTGCCTCGTGCGAGTCGTGGCTGCCTTGTGCGAGTCGGGACTACCTCGGGCAAGTTGTGACTATCTTGGGCGAGTCATGGCATCGGGCGAGTCGGTGTGTCAGGCGACCGAAGGCGCACAACTGTCGGCTTGGACGATGAAGGAAACAGATCGCTGATTGTTCAATACGGTGCACGCAAACAGGGTAGGCTGATTGCTTCCCTGATGAATAACCAACGACTCCTAGGATCCTTGGGGATATAAGAGGACCCCATGGATGCCATGGAGCGGTACCCGTGCAACACACCAAAACATCACAAGATCACACAACAAACCCTGAGACTCCGATCACGTTTTGGTTCATTCGAGAGAGATTTGAGCACATTTTGAGTTGAGACTCTATCAGTTTTCATTTGTGCGATCTTTTCTCACTTGTGTGCGTGGTCTTGCTGCATTTGTGTCCTTGTGTGTGTTGCTACTCCCTCCCTTACTCTTGTTCTTGATTGTGATCATATTTTGTAAGGTGTGAGAGACTCCAACTTGTGGAGATTCCTCACAAACAGGAACATACTATAAGGAAGACAACCGTGGTACTCAAATTTGATCTCTTGATAACCTGAGAGGGGTTGAGTGCAAACCTCGTCCATTCGGACGCCGCAACATGGAGGTAGGCCTCGGCCGAACCATGAGATAAATCATCATGTATCATTGTTCACTTACTTTCACTGTGACTTTGTTATTCTGAGATCTCCACTTCACTTTCATTATTGCTCTAGTTTCAATACACATTTTGTGAGGGCAATGAAGTGAACAAATCCTCCTTCTATTCTTAATTGGACTTGGTTTTAGATTTCACTGACCCCATTTGTAGACCAAGTTTGTTGTTTTAATTAATTTTTTACAGGATCACCTATTTACTCCCTCTAGGTGCTCTCAAGAAGGCATACACAAGAGCAGTCAACCCCCAACGCCCCAACAAGACAAGGTGCACCGCAACAGGCAACAGGCGGTCGTGGCCAGACATATAACTGTGGGAAGGTGAATCACTGGAGGCCGAGGCAATCTAGGATGTGCCAAACATGGTAGTAGGTATATTCTCAATCACATCTCATCCTACAAAAGTGTTATTTGATACAAGTGCAACACATTCATTTATCACTTCAATATGGGTAGAAACACATAACCTTCCAACCAGACCCTTGACAACCCCAATGCAAATTAATTCAGTTGATGGGAAGGTTCAGACATATAACATATGTTTGAATGTAGGAGTGGAAATAAGGGGGATAGAGTTCCCCGCTAACCTAATAGTAATGGGTACGTATGGGATGGATGTCATCCTATGGATGAATATATTGATGAGGTATCAAGCGGACATAAGTTGTGATAAGAGGACCATGAGGTTGATATCCCCATTTAGAGAGGAGGTAGTGGTTGAGCTAAGAATGCATGAGTTAGAAACATGAGATTGCCACCAGATTATTAACGATAGCAAGGAGGCCAACCCGCTTGAGACCATCAAGGTTGTGTCAGAATTTCCATATGTGTTCCCTAAGGAGCTACCAGGCATGCCACTTGATAGGAAGGTCGAGTTCGCTATAGAGCTTATCCATAGTACAACCCCCATCTCTAAAAGAGACTATAGAGTGTCTGGACCCGAATTGGTGGAACTCAAGAAATAGATATATGAACTGTTAGAGAAGGGTTACATTAGACTGAGCACCTCACGTTGGGTCGCTCCAGTCCTGTTCGTAGAGAAGAAGGATGTGACCAAGAGGATGTGCATAGATTACAGAGCCTTAAATGAGGTTACCATCAATAACAAGTACTCCCTACCAAGGATAGAAAATTTGTTTGGCCAACTTAGAGGTGCCAGCATATTCTTAAAGATAGATTTTGAGATCAGGTTACTATCATCTCAGGATCTGACCCTCAAATATACACAGGACAACATTCATCACCAAGTATGGTTTATATGAGTACACAATGATGTCTTTTGGACTAGCAAATGCGTCGACCTTTTTCATGTACTTGATGAACAATGTGATCATGGATTACATGGACAAGTTTGTGATAGTGTTCATCGATGACATCCTCATATATTCTCAGAGTGAGGAAGAGCATGTGGAACACTTGAAGATGGTATTGCAAAGGCTACGAGAGCATCAATTGTATGCCAAGCTAAGTAAATGTGAGTTCTGTATTCATGAAGTCCTGTTTTTAGGTCACATCATAAACTGAGATGGCTTAGTTGTGGATCCAAAGAAAGTAGCAGAGATTCTGAACTGGAAAGCACCAAAGGATGTTCGTGGGATCAAGACTTCATCGGAATGGTCGGATATTATTGACATTTCATTGAAGACTTTTTAAAGATTGCTAGACCGATTACAGCTTTGCTAGCAAAGAAGGTCGAGTTTAAGTGGACCCAAAAGTGTCAAGATGCCTTTGAAGAGCTGAAAGAAAATTTGACAACAACACTTGTCTTGCCGATGTTCACAAACCATTCTCAGTATATTGTGATGCTTCCTACACTAGGTTGAGATGTGTGTTAATGCAAGAAGGAAGAGTTGTTTCATATTCATCTCCATAGTTGAAGATCCACGAGAGGAATTATCCAACACATGACCTAGAGTTGGCAGCAGTGGTTCATGCTTCGAAGATATGGAGACATTACCTGTATGGGCAGAAATGTGATGTCTACACATACCACAAGAGTCTTAATACATATTCACTCAGTTAGAGCTAAATATGTGGCGGCGAAGGTGGTTTGAATTGATCAAATACCATGAGTTGGAGATACATTACCATCCAAGCAAAGTGAATGTGGTTGCAGATGCTCTGAGCAGGAAGAGTCAAGTCAACATGATGGTCGCTCACCCAATGTCATATGAATTAGCCAAGAAGTTCGATAGACCAGGTCTCGATTTTCTGAACAGTACGCAAGGAGTGACAATGGAGTTGGAACCCACCTTAGAGCGAGAGATCAAAGAAGGGCAAAAGGATGATGAGAATTTCAACAAGATACAAGAGATGATCTTAGAAGGAAGATGCAAAGACTTTCGATAGGATGTAGAAGGAGTAATTGAAAGGGAAATAGGGTCAAACCTTATCCTAAATAAATTTGGTGGTTGAATTGCCCAACACAAATAATTGGACTAACTAGTTTGCTCTAGATTATAAGTTCTACAGGTGCCAAAGGTTCAACACAAACCAATAAAAAGTCCAAGAAAGGGTTCAAATAAAAAGAGCAAAAGACAACCCAAGGATGCCCTGCTCTGGCGCACCGGACTGTCCGGTGTGCCACCGGACAGTGTCCGGTGCACCAGGGAGAACTAGAGATGGCAATGGGTAAAAACCCGCTGGGTATTACTTGCCCAAACCCGTACCCGCGAAGAAAAATTACGCCCGCTAAAAAACCCATACCCGTGACGGGTATAAAATTTTGCCCAAACCCATACCCATGCGGGTTTCGGGTACCCAACGGGTTTCCCATACCCACTAACATCAACATAAAAAATAATTCATCATGTAAATGACAATCAATACATTAATAAGCTAGCATAAAAGGAACAAGTGATAACTAATTTTAGCCTAAAATTTGTTATATGAAGTTTATTTCAATTAGAACATATTCAATTAATAATATTATGAGACATATTTATAAGGAATGTTGATTTTAAGGCGGGTTTTAAAAACCCATGGGTTTGCGGGTATGGGTAGTGGAAGAACAAACCCATGCCCACGTACCCGTTGGGTTTCCATTTGAACCCATTAACAAACCCATGGGTAGAGAAATTGACCCAAACCCATACCCTAATAGAGCAAAAACCCAACGGGTTTCGGGTAGCGGGTACCCATTGCCATCTCTAGGGAGAACAACTCCGAACTTGCCACCTTCGGGTTTCTAGGATTGCCTCTCCGCTATAATTCACCAGACTGTCCGGTGTAGCATCGGACTGTCCGGTGTGCCAGCGGAGCAACGGTTAACTGCGCCAACGGTCGTCTACAAAAGCAACAGTGAACAGTGCGCGACTGCGTGCGCAGAGTCAGAGCAGGTGCCAGAAGGCGCACCGGACAGTGAACAATGACTGTCCGGTGGCCCACATGTCAGAAGCTCCAACGGTCGAACCCTAACGGTTGGGAGACGTGGCTGGCGCACCGGACAGTGTCTGGTGGCGCACCGAACTGTCCGGTGCGCCCTTCGACAGCAGCCTTCCCCAACGGCCACTTTGGTGGTTGGGGCTATAAATACCCCCAACCACCAACACTTCAAGGCATCCAAGTTTTCAGCCAACACATTCAATACAAGAGCTAGTGCATTCAATACAAGACACAAATAGAGTGAATCAAAATCTCTCCAAGTCCCAATTCCACTCAAAGCAATTAGCGACTAGAAGAGAGAGTTTTGTCGTGTTCTCTTGAGCTCTTGCGCTTGGATCGCTTTTCTTCTTCCCCAATTCTTGTTCTCAACTCACTTGTAATCAAAGCAAGAGACACCAAGTTGTGGTGGTCCTTGTAGTGGACTAAGTGTCCCGTTTGATTGAAGAGAAAAGATCACTCGGTCTAGGTGACCGTTTGAGAGAGGGAAATGGTTGAAAGAGACCCGGTCTTTGTGACCACCTCAACGGGGAGTAGGTTTGCAAGAACCGAACCTTGGTAAAACAAATCACCGTGTTATTCGCCTTATTTGCTTGTGATTTGTTTTCGCCCTCTCTTTCGGACTCGACTTCATTTCTAACGCTAACCCTGGCTTGTAGTTGTGCTTTAAGTTTGTAAATTTCAGATTTGCCTATTCACCCCCCCTCTATGCGACTTTCAATTGGTATCAGAGTTGGTACTTCATTAGAGCCTAACCGCTCGAAGTTATGTCGGGAGCTCACGCTAAGAAGGAGATGGTGACCGGCGAGAAGCCCGCCACGAGCCACGGGAAAGCTCCATCGGGAGAGTCCGGCAACAAGAAGAGGGAGGAATCACCTCCTCGCGTCAAGTCGCACCGGAGTGGCGACAAGAAGAAGAAAATGAAGAAAATGGTCTACTACGAGACCGATTCTTCATCGCCTTCCACCTCCGGGTCTGACACGCCGTCCATCACTTCTAAGCGCCATGAGCGCAAGAAGTTTAGTAAGATCCCCCTACGCTACCCTCGCATTTCCAAACACACTCCTTTACTTTCCGTCCCACTAGGCAAACCACCGGTTTTTGACGGTGAAGATTATCGTATGTGGAGTGATAAAATGAGGCACCATCTAACCTCACTCCACGCTAGCATTTGGGACATTGTTGAATTTGGAGCGCAGGAACCATCCATACGGGATGAAGGCTATGACTCGGACGAGATAGCCCAAATCCGGCACTTCAACTCCCAAGCCACTACTATACTCCTCACCTCTCTAAGTCGAGAGGAGTATAATAAGGTGCAAGGGTTGAAGAATGCCAAAGAGATTTGGGACATGCTCAAGACCGTGCACGAAGGAGACAAGGTGACCAAAATCACCAAGCGGGAAACGATCAAGGGGGAGCTCTGTCGATTCATGCTTCACCAAGGAGAGGAGCCACAAGCCATGTACAACCGGCTAAAGACCTTGGTGAACCAAGTGCGCAACCTCGGGAGCACCAAATGGGATGACCATGAAATGGTCAAGGTTATTCTTAGATCACTCGTTTTCTTAACCCTACTCAAGTTCAATTAATTCATGGTGATCCTAGATATAAACTAATGTCTCCCGAGGAAGTGATAGGAAAGTTTGTGAGCTTTGAATTGATGATCAAAGGCTCCAAACGAATCATCGAGCAAGGCGCCACCTCCACACACGAGTGCAACCCGTCGCATTCAAAGTGATGTAGGAGAAGAAAGAAGAGTCTACATCAAGTAGGCTCCCCATCGACGCCTCCAAGCTCGACAATGAGGAGATGGCTTTAATCATCAAAAGCTTTCGCCAAATCCTCAAGCAAAGGAGGGGGAAGGACTACAAGCCCCGCTACAAGAAAGTTTGCTACAAGTGTGGTAAGCCTGGTCACTTTATAGCAAAATGTCCATTATCAAGTGATAGTGATAGGGGCGACGACAAGAAGGGAAGAAGGAAGGAGAAGAAGAAGTATTACAAGAAGAAGGGCCGTGATGCCCATGTTTGCCGGGAGTGGGACTCCGATGAGAGCTCCACCGACTCCTCCTCCGACGAGGACGCCACAAACATCGCCGTCAACAAAGGTCTTCTCTTTCCCAACGTCGGCCACAAGTGCCTCATGGCAAGGGACATCAAAAAGAAGGTAAAATCTAGAGCCTCCACTAAATATGCAACATCTAGTGATGAGGAGAACTCTAGTGATGATGATGATGATAACTTGCTTGCCCTTTTTGCCAACCTAAACATGCAACAAAAAGAAAAATTAAATGAATTGATAGGAGCCATTCATGAGAAGGATGAACTCTTGGATAGCCAAGAAGACTTCCTAATTAAAGAAAATAAGAAGCATGTTAAGGTTAAAAATGCTTATGCTCAGGAAGTAGAAAAGTGTGAAAAATTGACTAGTGAGCTAAGCACTTGCCATGATGTTATCTCAAACCTTAGAAATGAAAATGCTAAATTAATTGCTAAGGTTGAGAAGTTAGATGTTTGTGATGATTCAATTGTTAGTCTTAGAAATGATAATGCTAGTTTGATTACTAAGATTGACAAATTGAATGCATCTCTATCTAGCCTTAAAATTGAGAATGAAAAATTAATTGCTAAGGCTAAAGATTTAAATGTTTGCAATAATGTTATTTCTAATCTTAAGAATGAGAATGCTATTTTACATACTAAGATTGATGAACTAAATATTTGCAAACCCTCTACATCTACCATTGAGCATGTTACTATTTGTACTAGATGTAGAGACATTAATGTTGATGCTATTCATGATCACCTAGCTTTAATTAAACAACAAAATGATCACATAGCTCAACTTAGTGCTAAGATTAATGAGCATGACTTAGAAAATGAAAATTTTAAATTTGCTAGAAGCATGCTCTATAGTGGGAGACGCCCTGGCATTAAGGATGGCATTAGTTTCCAAAAGGGAGACAATGTCAAGCTTAATGTCCCTAAGAAATTGTCTAATTTTGTTAAGGTAAGGCTCCCATGGTTCAGGATAACGAGGGTTACATTTTATACCCTGCCGGTTATCCCGGACACAAAATTAGGAGAATTCATTCTAGTAAGTCTCACTCTGGCTCTCATCATGCTTTTATGTATAAGAGTGAGGCATCTAGTTCTAGGCAATCCACTCATATGAAAATGCCTAAAAAGAAATCTCCTATTGCATCAAATGATCATAACATTTCATTTAAGACTTTTGATGCATCATATGTTTTAACTAACAAATAAGGCAAAGTAGTTGCCAAATATGTTGGGGTCAAACACAAGGGCTCAAAGACTTGTGTTTGGGTACCCAAGGTGCTTGTTTCTAATGTCAAAGGACCCAAGACCGTTTGGGTACCTAAGAACAAGGCTAAATTTGTTTTGTAGGTTTATGCATCCGGGGGCTCAAGTTGGATAATTGACAGCGGGTGCACAAACCACATGACTGGGGAGAAAAGGATGTTCTCCTCCTACGAGAAAAACCATGATCCCCAACGAGCTATCACATTCAGGGATGGAAATCAAGGTTTGGTCAAAGGACTTGGTAAAATTGCTATATCTCCTGACCATTCTATTTCCAACGTTTTTCTTGTAAATTCTTTAGATTACAACTTGCTTTCTGTTTCTCAATTATGCAAAATGGGCTACAATTGTCTTTTTACCGATATAGGTGTTACTGTCTTTAGAAGAAGTGATGATTCAGTAGCATTTAAGGGAGTGTTAGAGGGTCAGCTATACTTAGTTGATTTTAATAGAGCTGAACTCGACACTTGCTTAATTGCTAAGACTAACATGGGTTGGCTCTGGCATCGCCGACTAGCCCACGTTGGAATGAAGAATCTTCATAAGCTTCTAAAGGGAGAGCACATTTTGGGACTAACAAATGTTCATTTTGAGAAAGACAGGGTTTGTAGCGCATGTCAAGCAGGAAAGCAAGTTGGTGTTCACCATCCACACAAGAACATCATGACGACCGACAGGCTGCTTGAGCTACTCCACATGGATCTATTCGGCCTGATCGCTTACATAAGCATCGACAGGAGTAAGTATTGTCTTGTTATTGTGGATGATTATTCTCGCTTCACTTGGGTGTTCTTTTTGCAGGAAAAATCTCAAACCCAAGAGACCTTAAAGGGATTCTTGAGACGGGCTCAAAATGAGTTCGGCTTAAGGATCAAGAAGATTAGAAGCGACAACGGGACGGAGTTCAAGAACTCACAAATAGAAGGCTTTATTGAGGATGAGGGCATCAAGCATGAGTTCTCTTCTCCCTACACACCACAACAAAATGGTGTAGTGGAGAGGAAGAATAGAACTCTACTTGACATGGCAAGGACCATGCTTGATGAATACAAGACTTCGGACCGATTTTGGGCGGAAGCAGTCAACACCACTTGCTACGCCATCCACCATCTCTACCTTCACTGAATCCTCAAGAAGACATCGTATGAACTCCTCACCAGTAAAAATCCCAATGTTTCATATTTTAGAGTCTTTGGTAGCAAATGCTTTATTCTTGTTAAAAGAGGTAGAAAATCTAAATTTGCTCCTAAGGCTGTAGAAGGCTTTTTACTTGGTTATGATTCAAACACAAGGGCATATAGAGTCTTTAACAAGTCGACTGGACTAGTTGAAGTTTCTTGTGACATTGTGTTTGATGAGACTAACGGCTCTCAAGTAGAGCAAGTTGATCTTGATGAGCTAGATGATGAAGAGGCTCCGTGCATCGCGCTAAGGAACATGTCCATTGAGGATGTGTGTCCTAAGGAATCCGAAGAGCCTCCACATGCACAAGATCAACCATCATCTTCAAATCAAGCATCTCCACCAACTCAAGATGAGGACCAAGCTCAAGAAGATGAAAATGAATATCAAGAAGATGAGCCACCTCAAGAGGAGGACAATGATCAAGGGGGAGATGCCAATGATCAAGACAAGTAGGATGATGAGGGTCCAAGACCGCCTCACCCAAGAGTCCACCAAGCAATACAAAGAGATCACCCCGTGAACACCATCCTCGGCGATATTCAAAAAGGGGTAACCACTCGATCTCGTGTTGCTCATTTTTGTGAACATTACTCCTTTGTGTCTTCTATTGAGCCATACATGGTACAAGATGCATTAAGGGATTCAGATTGGGTGTTGGCGATGCAAGAGGAACTCAACAACTTCACGAGGAATGAGGTATGGCATCTTGTTCCACGTCCTAATCAAAATGTTGTAGGAACCAAGTGGGTCTTCCGCAACAAGCAAGATGAGCATGGTGTGGTGACAAGGAACAAAGCTCGACTTGTGGCCAAGGGATATTCACAATCGAAGGTTTGGATTTCGATGAAACCTATGCACCCGTAGCTAGGCTTGAGTCAATTCACATATTACTTGCCTATGCTACTTACCATGGCTTTAAGCTTTACCAAATGGACGTGAAAAGTGCCTTCCTCAATGGACCAATCAAGGAGGAGGTCTATGTTGAGCAACCTCTCGGCTTTGAAGATAGTGAGTACCCTAATCATGTCTATAAACTCTCTAAGGCGCTTTATGGCTCAAGCAAGCCCCAAGAGCATGGTATGAATGCCTAAGAGATTTTCTTATCGCTAATGGCTTCAAAGTCGGAAAAGCCGATCCTACTCTCTTTACTAAAACAATTGCAAATGATTTGTTTGTATGCCAAATTTATGTTGATGATATCATTTTTGGGTATACTAACAAATCTACTTGTGAAGAGTTTAGTAGGATAATGGTTCAAAAATTCGAGATGTCTATGATGGGGGAGTTGAAGTATTTCTTAGGATTTCAAGTCAAGCAACTCCAAGAGGGCACCTTCATCAGCCAAACGAAGTACATTCAAGACATACTCACCAAGTTTGGGATGAAGGATGCTAAGCCCATCAAGACACCCATGGGAACCAATGGGCATCTCGACCTCAATACGGGAGGTAAATCCGTAGATCAAAAGGTATACTGGTCGATGATAGGATCTCTACTCTATTTATGTGCATCTCGACCGGATATTATGCTTTCCGTATGCATGTGTGCAAGATTCCAAGCCGATCCTAAGGAAGTTCACCTTAGGGCCGTAAAACGAATCTTGAGATATTTAATTTATACCCCTAAGTTTGGTCTTTGGTACCCCAAGGGATCCACTTTTGATTTAATTGGATATTCAGATGCTGATTGGACAGGGTGTAAAATTGATAGAAAGATCACATCAGGGACTTGTCAGTTCTTGGGAAGATCCCTGGTGTCTTGGGCTTCAAAGAAACAAAATTCTATAGCTCTTTCTACCATCGAAGCCGAGTACATTGCCGCAGGCCATTGTTGCGTGCAATTGCTTTGGATGAGGCAAACCCTTAGGGACTATGGTTACAAATTAACCAAAGTTCCTCTCCTATGTGATAATGAGAGTGCAATCCGCATGGCGGATAATCCCGTTGAGCACAGCCGCACTAAGCACATAGCCATTCGGTATCAGTTTTTGAGGGATCACCAACAAAGGGGGATATCGAGATTGCCTATGTTAGCACCAAAGAACAATTAGCCGATATCTTTACCAAGCCATTAGATGAGAAAACCTTTACCAAACTTAGGCATGAGCTAAACATTCTTGATTCTAGGAATTTTGATTGATATTTTGCACACATAGCTCATTTATATACCCTTGATCATATCTCTTTCATGTGCTATGACTAATATGTTTTCAAGTGTATTTCATGCTAAGTCATAGATTGAAAGGAAATGGAGTCTTCGGCGAAGACAAGGCTTCCACTCCACTCCATCAAATTATTCATCCTTCGCCGTCACTCCGCATCGCTCTTCAATTTGGTATAATCTTCACTCATATTTTGTTTGCCAAATGGGGAGAGAAAGTAAAAGGGCTTATATTTCACTCACAAGTATCCGTTTTTGGCGATTCATGCCAAAGGGGGAGAAAGTATTAGCCCAAAGCAAAAGGATCGCACCACCACCAATTTCAAAATGTAGTCTTTCAAATTTGTATTAAAAGAAGGTTTTTCAATTGGTATCTTATTTTTGATATAATTTCAAATTGGTATAACCTCTTCAAAATCAATATCTAAAACCCTCTTGAACACTAAGAGGAGAATCTCATTGAGGGGGAGTTTTGTTTAGTCAAAGAAAAAGTATTTGAAACAGGGGGAGAAAATTTCAAATCTTGAAAATGCTTCTCGAAATCTTATTCATTTACACTTGACTATTTGCAAAAAGACTTTGAAAAGAGTTTCCAAAAATATTATCAAAAACAAAACAAGTGGTGCAAGCGTGGTCCAAAATGTTAAAGTAAATAAAGCAATCCATGCATATCCTATGAATGTATAAATTGGTTTAATTCCAAGCAACCTTTGCACTTACCTTATGCAAACTAGTTCAATTATGCACTTATATATTTGCTTTGGTTTGTGTTGGCATCAATCACCAAAAAGGGGGAGATTGAAAGGGAAATAGGGTCAAACCTTTTCCTAAATAATTTTGGTGGTTGAATTGCCCAACACAAATAATTGGACTAACTAATTTGCTCTAGATTATAAGTTCTACAGGTGCCAAAGGTTCAACACAAACCAATAAAAAGTCCAAGAAAGGGTTCAAATAAAAAGAGCAAAAGACAACCCAAGGCTGCCCTGGTCTGGCGCACCGGACAGTGTCCGGTGTACCACGGAGATCAACTCCGAACTTGCCACCTTCGGGTTTCTGGGATTGTCTCTCCGCTATAATTCACCGAACTGTCCGGTGTAGCACCGGCCTGTCCGGTGTGCCAGCGGAGCAACGGCTAACTGCGCCAACGGTCGTATGCAAAAGCAACAGTGAACAGTGAACAGTGCGCGACTGCGCGCGCAGAGTCAGAGCAGTCGCCAGAAGGCACACCGAACAGTGAACAGTGACTGTCCAGTGGCCCACATGTCAGAAGCTCCAACGGTCGAACCCTAACGGTTGGGTGACGTGGCTGGCGCACCAGACAGTGTCTGGTGGCGCACTGGACTGTCCGGTGCGCCCTTCGACAGCAGCCTTCCCCAACGGCCACTTTGGTGGTTGGGGCTATAAATACCCCCAACCACCAACACTTCAAGGCATCCAAGTTTTCAGCCAACACATTCAATACAAGAGCTAGTGCATTTAATACAAGACACAAATAGAGTGAATCAAAATCTCTCCAAGTCCCAATTCCACTCAAAGCAATTAGCGACTAGAAGAGAGAGTTTTGCCGTGTTCTCTTGAGCTCTTGCGCTTGGATCGCTTTTCTTCTTCCCCAATTCTTGTTCTCAACTCACTTGTAATCAAAGCAAGAGACACCAAGTTGTGGTGGTCCTTGTAGTGGACTAAGTGTCCCATTTGATTGAAGAGAAAAGCTCACTCGGTCTAGGTGACCTTTGAGAGAGGGAAAGGGTTGAAAGAGACCCAGTCTTTGTGACCACCTCAACAGGGAGTAGGTTTGCAAGAACCGAACCTTGTTAAAACAAATCACCGTGTTATTCGCCTTATTTGCTTATGATTTGTTTTCGCCCTCTCTTTCGGACTCGACTTCATTTCTAACGCTAACCCCGGCTTGTAGTTGTGCTTTAAGTTTGTAAATTTCAGATTTGCCTATTCACCCCTCCCTCTAGGCGACTTTCAGTATTATGGTTTAAGGACCGACTATGTGTTCCTAACATCAAGCCTATTCGAGAGCTAATCCTCAAAGAAGCTCATGAGACAACCTACTCTATACACCCTAGAAGCGAGAAGATGTATTAAGATTTTAAAAGTAGGTTTTGATGGTACGGTATGAAAAGAGAGATCACATAATATGTCACCATCTATGACAGCTGTCACAGAACCAAAGCAGAGCATCAGAAACCGGCTGGACTTTTGCAGCCATTGCAGATTCCTCAGTGAAACTAGGATGAGACCGAGATGGATTTTATAGTTGACATACCTAGTTCTGGGTCAGCTACGACTCCATCTAGGTGAATGTGGACCGCTTAACAAAGGTGACATATTTCATAACTATGAAGACAACATACATCGGAGCAACACTAGTTGAGCTATACATGTCCCGGATTGTCTGTTTACATGGTATGCCGAAGAAGATAGTGTCAGATTGAGAAACACAGTTCATCTCTAAATTTTGGCAGCAACTATAAGAAGCTTTGGGCACACATTTGAACTTCAGTTTAACTTACCACCCGCAAATCGATGGTCAGACTGAGAGAACTAACCAGACTCTAGAAGATATGATGAAAGCCTTTGCATTGCAGGACAAGACAAGATGGGATAAGAGACTACTGTATGTAGAATTCTCCTATAACAATAGCTACCAGGCCAGCTTGAAGATGTCGTCGTTTCAGGCACTATACAGAAGGAGTTGTATAATTCCATTGCTTTAGGATCAAACTAGGGAAAGACAGGTGTTTGGGTCAAACATTTTGCTTGAAACCGAAGAGAACATCAAAATGGTTCGAGAGAACTTGAAGATAACACAGTCAATGCAACAAAGTTATGCCGACACCAGAAGAAGAGAGCTGAGTTGTGAAGTTGGAGATCATGTTTACCTGAAGGTGTCACCTATCGGAGGATTCTGAAGATTCAGAGTTAAGGGCAAGCTAGCACCCTGATATGTCGGACCGTATCAGATCCAGGTAAGACGTGGAGAAGTGGCCTATCAGCACAGTTTACCAGAAACTCTATCAGACGTGCACGATGTATTCCACGTGTCAGTTGAAGAAATGTCTGAGAGTGCTAGAAGAACAGTTGCTGGAGGAGGACCTAGAAGTCCAAGAGGATCTGATGTACATAGAGAAGCCAACTGAGATCCTGGAAACAGCAGACAAAGTCACCCAAAGAAACACCATCAGGATGTGCAAGGTCAAATGGGGTCACCATTTCGAGGAAGAAGCAACCTAAGAGCGAGAGTATGACCTCAAAGCCAAGTACCCCAAACTCTTTGCTGGCCAACCTTGAACCTTGGGGTGAGATTCTTTTAAGGGGGATAGGTTTGTAACACCCTAAACTTGGGGGGTATAAAATTTCCTTGCTCATATCCCCAAATTTAGGTCTTACTCCTCTTTCCCCTTACCTCTTAGTCCTATTTTCATGTGATATCCTGGCCCCTGGGATGATGATGTCCTGGCCCAAGGCTTAATAGAATTAATAGAGTATTCATACCAAAAATGTGCTTCTTCTTTTTTGGAAGCCTATCTCGAAAGAACCTCCAAGTTAAGCATGCTTGGCTTGGAGCAATTTGGGATGGGTGACCGACCGGGAAGTTTTCTCGGGTGCACATGAGTGAGGACAAAGTGCGCACAAAAGACTCATGTTGGTCTGTGGGGATGATATATGATCCTAGAGAGCTGCCAGGAGTAAGTACCGCAGGTCCAGTGATTGGATGGGGTGTTACATTTCCCTTTTCTCTAGGAATAAGGGTTGTTACTTTATTAGAAAATGTAATTATATTATAGAAGACAAAACCATAAATGAGTATGGAATGTTGTGTCATGCTGAACCCCAAACTTTGTCTTTGTTTGATGCATATGTTTGGGATGGTTGTATTTGAAATTACGACATATTTGAACTTGAGTCCAAAAGAGAAAATAAAAAGAAAGGGAATTAAATTTCAAAATAAAAGAAAAAAGGAAAAGTAGCATGTAGCCCCCTCCCTATCGGCCTTTCGGCCCACGCCCGACCCAGCTTCCCTGTGCCTCCCTTCCCCCTTTTCTCTCTCTGCTTGGCTGGACCCACCAGCCAGCGGCTCTTCGCGCGCGCTCGCGTGGCTATCTCCATGCCTGCGGGCCCGCGCTGTCGGTGTCGTAACTCGTTACCACGCCCGCACGCCTGTGCCACTGCCTCGTCGACCCCACTTGTTAGCTCCCCCTCCCTCCTCTAACCGCCAGCCCACACGCCCCGCCATGGATGTGCCCACGCCGCACATGACCCGGGGCTAAACCGCTCCTCACTCGCGCCCGAGCATAAGTAGCCCCCTAGTGTCCCACTCGCCCCTCCTCCCTCAAACCGGACACACCCGACCCTCGCCTTGCCACTCGGAACCGTCGTCCCCGCGCTCGGAGCATCGCCGCCGCGTCGGAGCTAGGGACCGCCGAGCCACGCCTTGCTTCCCCACGCTCGGAGCACCGCCGCCGCTCGTGCCTCGTCAGCCACCGCCTGTGCATCGGACCACACACCGCTGGGCCGAGCTTTGTCCTCGCCGGCGACCTCACGGGTGAGCGTCTATCCTGCCACCTTCATCACGTCCCTCTTTCACCCCTCCCTCTTCCCCTCGCGTCTACCGCGGCCGTTAGGCCAAGCGGCTGAATCTTTGCCACTTGCGGCCACACTGACGGACCTCTGGCGACAGCCCGCACCGCCCCATGCATGCCCACTGCACCAATGTTCAAGGTGGGCGACGGGTTTGACGCGAGGAGACCCCCCATCAGCCGTACCGTGAGACCCTCTCCTTTCCCCTCCGCGCCACTAACATCTGGGCTCCACTCGACAGTCTCCCTGCGCTAGCCCCCTCTCCTCCTCCTCTGGTCGCTGACCGGTGGACCTTGCCCGTCAGCCTGGCACCGCGCCTCACCGCACCCGCACCCATCCCGTGACATTGCCCTGCGGATCCAACCGCACCGGCCCCCCCTATCATCCACCACCCACGCACTGGCGCGTTGTCGCACGCTCACCACCTGCCTGAGCCACTGACACGTGGGCCCGGCTCGTCAGCTCTTCATGCCTCGCCTGTACTCGTGCGACTGTCCCAATCTAATCGTGGCCATCAATCGGAGATCTGACGGCCCACGTCACCACTACCCCTCCTCCCGTGTTTTTTTGCTAAAGAGACAAATCCATAACTTTTGCATAGAAACTCCAAAATTGGTGATTCAAGTTGCTTTATTCTCATAGCATTTTTGTCTACATGTTAGCAGTAAGTTCATTTGTTGTTTTGATATTTTAATAAATGGTTAATTCCTAGTTAGACTAAATTAAGTTGAGTATGAATTAAAATGATTTAAGAATAGGGAATCATAGCAAGTGTTCTAGGTTTTGGAACCATAGCACACCCTAATGATTTATGTCATCAACAAACTAACTTCATTTATATAAGGTTGTTGTGATATAGACTTAGTTAATGAACATAAGAAAACCCCTTAGGTACTGTTACTCCTTCTGTTAAACCTGTGATTACTCTGTTGCATATGTTTGGTGTATTGTTCTTTTGTTATTCCTCAAGCGTGTTGAATGGATGATTGCTTTGCGTAGACTTCGAGCAATTCGTGTTTCCTGAGGGAGTTGTAGGAGAAGTCCCCGAGCAGCAACTTGATGAAGGCAAGTGCCCTCTAACCCCTTATGTCCTACTTACTTTATAAGTCACTCCCCCGCATACTATGATCAACCTAAGGATTTACTAGTTTTTGCTTATCCTGTCCTTGATTACCTTTTTGGGATTGGGATGTTATGATCAATATCATGCTAGTGCTTTACTTTAATCAAAGAACATGATGATAATTACTTTATTATATTATACTTTACACTCCGGATATGATGATGAACTTGTGACATTAAAGGGGGCTCGGGCTATTCCCGAGTACCTCTTCGTAAGGACCTGTACGTTGAGAGACCACTCGGGAAAACGGTGCAACCATGCGGGTGAAATGGGGCACCCTTAGCTAATTAATTAGTAATTAGAGGAATTAAAGGGGTAGTTGCTTCATCGTGGTGCCGTTAATGGGGTCAAAGGCATAGTGCTTATTATGTAGAGGCTGGGTGCCGAGGTTCTTTCGTTTTGCTTTTGTTAGTCACCCCTTGCTGGGAGAGGTACTATGTTTATCAAACTCGGAGGATCCTAATGGGTGGCTATTCCTCTAGTGAACCTTTATAAAGGCTACACAATGAAACATTGCCGACTCACCCTGGTAGTGTTAGGGATCATGACTCATGGGTAAACTGTGCGACCTCTACAAAGGATTTGAAACTGGTATATTAGTCGTGCTCACGGTTACGAGCAACCTTGGGATCCTCTTTGATTAGAGATACTATGGATACATTTAATATGATGGTTTAATGATGATGACTATAATTATGGATTATAGTATTTCCTCTCTGAGGGAGTACCTTTTGGGACAATAACTTGGGTTATGATAAAACTTGGCTTCTATTAATGATTTAAAACATGATAAAGTCAAAGCAACTTGGCGATCATGACTCATGTTTGTAACCTCACATAAAGCTAGTCTACTTTAGCCAAACAAGACATTTGCTCAGTATGTTGATGTGTACTTACCCTTGCTTAAACACAAAACACTAGGTTGTCCACACTGCAACCACTGCTCAGGAGAAGATGAAGGCAACGAGGAGTACTTTTAGGAGTTCTAGGACTTTGAGAAGTTCTAGACTAGATTAGTGGCAACTCTCAGCTAGCTGCATGTGAAGGCCTTATCTTTACTGTGTTTTGCTTTAGCACTTTGATTACTCTTTAAGTTGATAACTATGTGGATGTCCTCAACATTGTGATGTAATAAGTTAATATGTCTTTATGTTGTTAATCGAGCACTATGTGATGATGTTCATTTATGTAATCGTCGTGTACGTGAATTCTGATCCTAGCACGTACATGGTTCACATTCGGTTTACCTTTTGAAACCAGGTGTGACATCAGCCCACTTTGCACCATGATTGTCTAAGCAATTGTATGTGCGTGTTTTGAGCCCCAAAGGATCTCCACATTTTCCCTCTTGACTTGGTCATTGCTTCTAGGATGTGCCACAGATGCAAAGCAAAACTACATGTCGATGTCTTCACAATATCCTTGAAAGAGCCGTCTTTTGAACAAAGTCCCGTTATCTGCGATGATACAGTTCGAGACACCAAATCTATAGACAACCGACTTGAGGAAGGCAACAACTGATCCTTGGGTGATGTTTACCAAGGGTAGCTTTCGACCACTTTGTGAATTTGTTGATGGTGACATAGAGGAACCGATACCCACCGACGACTCTAGGAAAACAGTCCTAGGATATCTGAAAGTCGCCTAGAGGGGGGTGAATAGGGCGAATCTGAAATTTATAAACTTAAGCACAACTACAAGTCGGGTTAGCGTTAGAAATATAAACGAGTCCGAGAGAGAGGGTGCAAAACAAATCGTGAGCAAATGAAGAGCGAGACACGATGATTTGTTTTACCGAGGTTCGGTTCTTGCAAACCTACTCCCCGTTGAGGTGGTCACAAAGACCGGGTCTCTTTCAACCCTTTTCCTCTCTCAAACGGTCACTTAGACCGAGTGAGCTAACGGAACACGAAGTTCCCGCAAGGACCACCACACAATTGGTGTCTCTTGCCTTGGTTACAATTGAGTATGATCACAAGAATAATGAGAAAGAAAAGAAGCAATCCAAGCGCAAGAGCTCAAATGAACACAACAAATCTCTCTCTCTAATCACTAAAGTCGACCGTTGCGCGCGAAGTAACCGTTGCTCCGCTGGCACACCGGACACTGTCCGGTGCTTCACCGGACAGTCCGGTGAATTATAGCGGAGCGCCCTCTGATTTTCCCGAAGGTGAGGAGTTCAGTGTCGAGTGCCCTAATGCACCGAACACTGTCCGGTGGCACACCGGACAGTCCGGTGCGCCAGACCAGGGTGCCTTTGGGTTGTCTTTTGCTCTCTTTGTTTGACCCCTTTCTTGGTCTTTTTATTGGCTTATTGTGAACCTTTGGCACCTGTAGAACTTATAGACTAGAGCAAACTAGTTAGTCCAATTATTTGTGTTGGATAATTCAACCACCAAAATCAATTAGGAAAAAGGTGTAAGCCTAATTCCCTTTCAATCTCCCCCTTTTTGGTGATTGATGCCAACACAAACCAAAGCAAAATATGGAAGTGTATAATTGAACTAGTTTGCATAATGTAAGTGCAAAGGTTACTTAGAATTTAGCCAGTATAAATTCTTACAAGATATGCATGGATTGTTTCTTTACTTTAACATTTTGGACCACGCTTGCACCACATGTTTTGTTTTTGCAAATTCTTTTGTAAATTCATTTCAAAGTTCTTTTGCAAATAGTCAAAGGTAAATGAATAAGATTTTGAGAAGCATTTTGAAGATTTGAAATTTTCTCCCCCTGTTTCAAATGCTTTTCCTTTGACTAAACAAAATTCCCCCTCAATAAAATCCTCCTCTTAGTGTTCAAGAGGGTTTTAAGATATCAATTTTGAAAATATTACTTTCTCCCCCTTTTGAATAAAATAAGATATCAATTGAAAAATTCATCATTTTAAAACCTTTTCTTATCTTTTTTAAAATGGGTGGTGGTGCGGTCCTTTTGCTTTGGGCTAATACTTTCTCCCCCTTTGGCATGAATCGCCAAAAACAGATACTTGAGTGAAATATAAGCCCTTGAAACTATTTTCTCCCCCTTCGGTAAATAGCATATGAGTGAAGATTATACCAAAGTTGGAGAGTTGCTCGGAGCGATGGCGAAGGGTGAATACTTGATGGAGTGGAGTGGAAGCCTTTGTCTTCGCCGAAGACTCCAATTCCCTTTCAATACACCTATGACTAGGTTTGAAATTTACTTGAAAACACATTAGTCATAGTATATAAAAGAGATATGATCAAAGGTATATTAATGATCTATGTGTGCAAAACATCAAAAGAAATTCCTAGAATCAAGAATATTTAGCTCATGCCTAAGTTTGTTAAAAGTTTGTTCATCTAGTGGCTTGGTAAAGATATTGGCTAATTGTTCCTTAGTGTTAATATATGCAATCTCGATATCTCCCTTTTGTTGGTGATCCCTTAAGAAATGATACCGAATGGCTATGTGTTTAGTGCGGCTATGCTCAACGGGATTATCCGTCATGCAGATTGCACTCTCATTATCACATAGAAGAGGAACTTTGGTTAATTTGTAACCATAGTCCCTAAGGGTTTGCCTCATCCAAAGCAATTGCGCGCAACAATGGCCTGCGGCAATATACTCGGCTTCGGCGGTAGAAAGAGCTACGAAATTTTGCTTCTTTGAAGCCTAAGACACCAGAGACCTTCCCAAGAACTGGCAAGTCCCCGATGTACTCTTTCTATTAATTTTACACCCCGCCCAATCGGCATCCGAATAACCAATTAAATCAAATGTGGATCCCCTAGGATACCAAAGCCCAAACTTAGGAGTATGAACTAAATATCTCAAGATTCGTTTTACGGCCGTAAGGTGAGCTTCCTTAGGGTTGGCTTGGAATCTTGCACACATGCATAAGGAAAGCATAATATCCGGTCGAGATGCACATAAATAGAGTAAAGAACCTATCGTCGATCGGTATACCTTTTGATCGTCGGATTTACCTCCCATGTCGAGGTCGAGATGCCCATTGGTTCCCATGGGTGTCTTGATGGGCTTGGCATCCTTCATTCCAAACTTGTTTAGAATGTCTTGAATGTACTTGGTTTGGCTAATGAAGGTGCCCTCTTGGAGTTGCTTCACTTGAAATCCCAAGAAGTACTTCAACTCCCCCATCATTGACATCTCGAATTTCTGTGTCATGATCCTACTAAATTCCTCACATGTAGATTCATTAGTAGACCCAAATATAATATCATCAACATAAATTTGGCATACAAACAAATCATTGTCAAGAGTTTTAGTGAATAGAGTAGGATCGGCCTTTCCGACTTTGAAGCCATTAGTGATAAGAAAATCTCTTAGGCATTCATATGAAGCGTCCCCAATCCTCTGGGACTCAAATGTGATACAATTACTAGTCCCAGGAGGCTAGTAAACACATTTATACATCAGATGATTACAGATCTGCTTAAACGACAAACCTATAAAGGTGGCGAACAACTTTAAGAGTTGGTCCACAACTCGGGACATATCATCAGAGTGGGGCTGAAGCAGCCCGATATACGCAGTGAAGCAAATCAGCGGTCCAACAGCCACAGGCAAGGTTGGGAACAGGCATAACTCTTACCCGATCTCCTTTTTCTGAAAAAAAGATAAATAAGCAAGGGTGAGTACAAACGTACTCAGCAGCCCACCTTCACCCGCGGAATGGGGAAATCAGATATAATGCATGGAATATGTGGAGCTCAGGATATTTTGCAGAAACAGCAATATTTTATGCAGGGTTGTTTTGAAAAACATTTTGTATTTTGCAAAGCGCATCCTCTCCAAAAGGAGCAGGAAGTTTTTCAGTATTATAACAAAATCTCCTGGACTAAACCATCCAGGTATCTCAGCAGTTTCCCACTGGTTTTCCTTTTCAAAAACAGCTACTGGACTTCCCGTCCACCATAGCTCACGGCTCAACCGCCGAACCTTTATAAACCACTTTTCTCAAACGCACCCTTTTTGAAAACAAAACATTAATTGCCATACCATACCAGACTCGTCCATTCCTGTGGACACGGACTATTCGAATAGGTTTTCAAACTCTGCGCAGAGGTGTACACTTTACCCACTAGTCCGGTTTCTGCGATCTCACCGTCGTGAGACCTGAATGCCGAATCTCTTTCTTTCCTCACACGTCCTAACCTTAACGGTTATACCGGAAGGAGTCAGGCCACCGCCATGTCCAAACCGGACAAAACTTTCCCCCTCCTTATCCTCCCGGTGCTCCCCAGCCTTCATAACCCTGGGGTTGGACCGTACGAGTTCGGATTGAGTGACTGCCCACACAGTCTCGAGTGGTTGTACTTATCATGAGTACAGGTAGTGAAAGATGACAAACCGGTTCTTATACGAGGGGACAATCCTTCTGCTCACGCCTAAACCAGCTGAGCCATCACCTTAGGCCCTCCCCTAAACCAGGGAGTCCCTGATTATCCCACTCACAAGGTGATAAGGGTGAAAACCCTTCATCATACACATTTTGAAAAGCATTTTCTTTTGAAAACTCACACCTTTTCTCAAATCATTTGGAACATATATATCAGGGATTGATTGCGGCAAGCGGCTTGGGTGGCCATAATAACTTGTCTCAAAATCATATCATGCATAAAATAACAGGCTGAGGGTTGTGGTTGAAAAATCATAGGTAATTTATGCATCAAAGGGATCCAGTGAGCTTGCCGTGCTTATCCGGCGAAGGGGGAAGAAGAGCTCGCGGAACTGGCTTCTGGCTCCTGGCGTAGACTTGTAGATCTGGCCTCCACGAGACAGTACGAACGCTCTGATAACTATGCAACATGAACAAGCAAACATACAAACAAGCAAGTATACCAACAAATATTTAGTATAGTGGTCAGAATAGAGATATATGGATGGGTAGAGTCTTGAGTAGAATCTGTGTCTTGTGGTGTTGAGATACTACTAGTGGTGGAGCGGAGGTGCTTACCAGGAGGGTGGACTGGAGGCGAAGCGACACTATGCGTGTAGCCGGTAGAGCGGAGTAACTGAGTGGGTGGGCGTTTGCCTTGGCTGAGGGTGTTGAGTGTGTGTGGAGAGGGAGAGGGTAGCTGGGTGTATGTGGTGTAGCACAGTGAAGTTCACTGTTGGTGAGAATAGTGACGAATGAATCGTCTGACTTAGTCTGAACAGAGAGATTATAGGCAGAATATGGGATAAGAGTATTTTAGGAGTTTTCTGGATTATGAACCATGCTTATGGGATGACATGGTTGGATAGGGAATAATTCGATAAGAATTTAGAAACGAGAATTATTGGAATCTGAGTTTGGAAGCCCGGTTCGAAGGAATCTCAAGTTAAGCGTGCTCAACTTGGAGAAACCTAGGATGGCTGACCAGATGGGAAGTTCCCACTGGAAGGAAAATCACAGTCACCGAAGTTTGTAAAATTGGAATATGGGTCTGGCTGGTCTTAGGTGGACTGGACAGCATGATGGATGAGTAGTTGAAATTTGGGGTGATCGGATGATCGATGAATAGTAACGGTGAATACTAACGGTAAATAGTAACGGTAAAAAGTAACGGTAAAAAGTAACGGTAAATAGTAACGGTAAATAGTAACGGTAAAAAGTAACGGTAAAAAGTAACGGTAAAAAGTAACGGTAAAAAGTAACGGTAAATAGTAACGGTAAAAAGTAACGGTAAAAAGTAACGGTGAATAGTAACGGTAAAAGTAATGGTAAAAAGTAACGGTAAATAGTAACGGTAAAAAGTAACGGTAAAAAGTAACGGTGAATAGTAACGGTAAAAAGTAACGGTAAATAGTAACGATAAATAGTGATGGTGAATAGTTCGTATGAACGAACGATGAACGATGGATAGGAACTATGAACGAACGATGAACGATCGAATGATCAAACGAACGAACGATCGGAATTTCGGCAGTATAACGACAGGAAAAAGATTATTTGGACGAACGAACGGACGAACGATCGAACGATCGGACGAACGGACGAACGAACCATGAACGATCGGACGAACGATCAAACGATCGGACGAACGAACGAACAAACTAAGAACATGGGGACGAACGATCGAAGAACGACCGAACGATCCTTGTGCTAGTGTGTGCTTGTGTGGAACATGGAGTGGGTGTGTGTGGGGGGAGAGAGTTGCCATGAAATGGCTTGGGGTGGGATGAGAGGAGGCCCTTGCCCCTCTATTTATAGCCATGGTGGGGGGATTAGGGGGAGGGATGAGGGGATTAGTGGGAGGATGAGAGGATTAGTGGGAGATTAGCATGGATTTGTCTTATATGAGTGTAATTAGCTTGTAGAGCTCACCGTATGACACCGGAGGCATACGTATACGTATGAGCATGAGAAAAGTTATGGAGAAAATATTTGTAGGGACTTGAAAAATGATTCTGAAGGTATTTCTCAGGAAGAAAATACTTGGACATATATCGGTGGAATATTTGGGCAGCATTTCTGAAAGAGCTTGAGGGTGATCACTGGGGAAATATTTTGAGGAGGATTTTAGAGAGAATATAGACCACTATATTTTATTTGTTGATATCAATTCGCAAACAAACATTTTGAAATGAAATTTGAAATTCATTTTGAATTTAGAGCGAGTTTGAGAATATTTCAGAATTTGAATTTTTGGGATGCTACAAATCTACCCCACTTAAAAGGAATCTCGTCCTCGAGATTCGGCTTAGAAGGGTTATGGGTATAGCTTTACTTCAGCTACATATCTTCACTTTGCAGACTCTTCGAGGAGATGGAACTTCAACAAGATCTGGCCTTGAGGAGCATCTGGTTGCTGATTGCAAACGCTGGTTCTGGCTACTCGAGATCATCTCCAGGCTTCTAGGTTTCGCTTGGCAGCTAGCTTATTGAAGAAGCATCGATGCCGACACGCAAACCTTCCTCTTGCGAACTTCCACATGGATTTCTTCCTTGATTGGTCTTCTGGTGCTTCATCAACGGAACTTGGGTGACCACTTCTCATCCAGAAACTTATATGCTTCGATGATCTGGTCCTCCACAAGCTTGCTATAGGCCTTCTTCTTTTTCTCCATAGCAGGAACTTTACTGGAACACTACCCCACTTAAAAAGAATGAGGGTAGAACTCTTGAATCTTGGGGATTTGAACTCCTTGAAGTACCTCATAACAAGAGTGTTACGGGGCCTTCTTCTGCTGTTGTTGCTTGAGCAGGCTGCAGAGAATGACTGACATAGGGTTGATTCCGGGAGAACCTTCTTCTTATCTTCTCTTCACTATCTTCTTTTCTCTTCTCACTTTTCACTGCCTCTTTCTTTCTCTTTGCTCTTCCCACTGGAGGATTCTATCACAGAGTATTACCATCATACAGAGGAGGAAACCGAAGATGTTGAACCATGTACAACAGTCTTCAACCCAAGAATCACCAAGCATTGTGATCTTAGGGGCGAGGGAGTGGGAAATGGGGTTGCTTGCGATTATGACAGAGGGGATTTATCTAGAGTGTGCTTTGCTTTGAGCGAGATGGGAGTTAGGGGAGCTGGTGTGGGGTTTTATAGGCGAGTGTTGGTGTTTGGTTGCGGAGTAGTGGTGATGGAGCAGGTGACACAAGGTAACAAGTTCGATGGAGGGGGGATGGTGTTGCTGGCGATAATGGCGGCGGTGGGTGCGCTGCAAAAAGGGCATGGGGCGGTGGTAGTGCGCATGGAGGCGGGCACGCATGAGGGGGGGCACGGGTGAGTGGTGGGGTCGATGACCCTGATGTTTGTGGTCTCTGGTTCCAAGAATCTTTGCCTCTCTGTATGGTAATAACTCCTTTTGTCCTCTTTTCCTGTTTACTTTGACTCAGGGGCAGCACTTTGATTCTCACGGTCGGTCCTTTTGACTGAGCGACTAGATAGGTTCCTCTGTAGCTTATTGCAGGCTTCAAGGGTAAGCTTTCCGGTATCTTCTTGGGTAAGGCACTTTTCTCTTGAGATGGGTTAAGATGAGAATGGAAGCATAAGGTGAGGATTAGATCTAATTTGTGATCTATGTTTTTAGAGAAAACCTTTCTTAAAAAGAAAGAAAACACACAAGCTCAGCAATGATAAGCACAAACAAATCAAATGTTTTTGAATAAGGAAAGAATAGAGTTTTTCCAAAGCACGGACTACTTAGATTCAGGGGCTAAGCATAACTACTATTGCTTGGCTCCTGAATATGCTAAATGCAACTTATGAGCACTAACATTAAAGCATCACATATGCACTCAAAAGGGAAGAAAACATCAAGCGAAAATTCATTTTGAAATGCCCTAGGGGGCCACACAATTAGAGTTTTGCAAAACACGAGTCTACACGATTACCTCTCATACATGCAGGGCTCTAGCCAAAGTGAAGAAAAACTTCACTACCCAATGCATGCAGAGGACTGGGCATAACTAACTTCAGACCAGGCAACTTCTCTTCTGGCAAGGCTGGCGCACAACTTCAATCTAAGACATCTCCGGGATGGGTCAAGAGGGAGCTGATGTTGATGACTTCTTCTGGCGGCAACTGAGATGGCAAGATGGGGTCGAACTCTTCTTCAAGCTGGACTGGCTCTTGTAGCTCCTCAGAGGGCGGCGATGTTGGTGGGGTGCTTGCAGCTTCTTCCTTGACTTCAAGGGATGGTGTTGGAATCTTCTTCATGGTGAGGGGCTCAAACAACTCTGGCGGGGGATCTTGGGAGGACTCGGGGTGCTCTTTCTTATTCATAGCCTGAGGGAAGACTGGAATTCCTTCCAAGACTATGGCTCCTTCCGGTAGTTTCCAAGCCTTCTTCTCTCCTCTGATAGAGACCGGGTGACCTTCAAGAATCTGGGGGTCTTCAGCTCTGATGGGTTGAACAGGGTTGGATGAAGCGGACTCTTGGATCCGCAGGGCTCTACGTTGGTTATGGGTTACCAGGTAGGCCTCCATCAGCTTCTGGACATGCTCATCCTTGGCTTGCTTCAGGGCTTCAACAGCAACGACTTCACGACTTTCCAATGCAGTTGCACGGGCTTGAGCTGTGGTGAGATCCACATTGAGCTGACGGTTGCGCTTCTCTACATCTTCTGCTCGGGCAATCATCTGACGGTGGTGCCGAGCCAAGAAATCATACTGTGCATCCAGGGTGAGCAGGTATGCAGTGAGGTACACGACTGTGGGGTCATCCTCAAGCAGCTGCTGCACTTCCAATGCACGCATCCTGGCCATCCAAACGGGACAGTCTCTCTGAAAGGGCGGAAAGAATCTAAGCGGGGTGTCGGCCACTTCTTCTTCATAGATCTGACACAGGGCCCTCAATGCCTTGCGAGCGACGACTTGACAGGTGTCTTTGAATCTGTGCCCAGCAGCAGTGACACTCCATTCCACATGGTGCGGACTGGATCCAATGTATACAGTCACGACACACTTCTCTGTGCCATGCTCGACGAATTCACGGCCATCATACTCTGGCTGGCTCCTGATTCCGAGGCGGACTGTGCATGCTTTCAGCAACTTGGGGAAACCATCTTCATTCTGGCACAAGCTGGTTTGGCAACGAACCTCCATCTGACTTCTGAGAGAAGGAAAGGGGGAAAGCATTTTTGAAATGAAGGGATGAGAGCAAGATTTTTTTAAGAAAATAGTTTGGACTCAAAAACTTTTGATCAGGCTAAGGGTTACGTCCTGCGGCCAACCTAACAGCTCTGATACCACCTGAAGCGTCCCCAATCCTCTGGGACTCAAATGTGATACAATTACTAGTCCCAGGAGGCTAGTAAACACATTTATACATCAGATGATTACAGATCTGCTTAAACGACAAACCTATAAAGGTGGCGAACAACTTTAAGAGTTGGTCCACAACTCGGGACATATCATCAGAGTGGGGCTGAAGCAGCCCGATATACGCAGTGAAGCAAATCAGCGGTCCAACAGCCACAGGCAAGGTTGGGAACAGGCATAACTCTTACCCGATCTCCTTTTTCTGAAAAAAAAATAAATAAGCAAGGGTGAGTACAAACGTACTCAGCAGCCCACCTTCACCCGCGGAATGGGGAAATCAGATATAATGCATGGAATATGTGGAGCTCAGGATATTTTGCAGAAACAGCAATATTTTATGCAGGGTTGTTTTGAAAAACATTTTGTATTTTGCAAAGCGCATCCTCTCCAAAAGGAGCAGGAAGTTTTTCAGTATTATAACAAAATCTCCTGGACTAAACCATCCAGGTATCTCAGCAGTTTCCCACTGGTTTTCCTTTTCAAAAACAGCTACTGGACTTCCCGTCCACCATAGCTCACGGCTCAACCGCCGAACCTTTTAAAAACCACTTTTCTCAAACGCACCCTTTTTGAAAACAAAACATTAATTGCCATACCTTACCAGACTCATTCATTCCTGTGGACACGGACTATTCGAATAGGTTTTCAAACTCTGCGCAGAGGTGTACACTTTACCCACTAGTCCGGTTTCTGCGATCTCACCGTCGTGAGACCTGAATGCCGAATCTCTTTCTTTCCTCACACGTCCTAACCTTAACGGTTATACCGGAAGGAGTCAGGCCACCGCCATGTCCAAACCGGACAAAACTTTCCCCCTCCTTATCCTCCCGGTGCTCCCCAGCCTTCATAACCCTGGGGTTGGACCGTACGAGTTCGGATTGAGTGACTGCCCACACAGTCTCGAGTGGTTGTACTTATCATGAGTACAGGTAGTGAAAGATGACAAACCGGTCCTTATACGAGGGGACAATCCTTCTGCTCACGCCTAAACCAGCTGAGCCATCACCTTAGGCCCTCCCCTAAACCAGGGAGTCCCTGATTATCCCACTCACAAGGTGATAAGGGTGAAAACCCTTCATCATACACATTTTGAAAAGCATTTTCTTTTGAAAACTCACACCTTTTCTCAAATCATTTGGAACATATATATCAGGGATTGATTGCGGCAAGCGGCTTGGGTGGCCATAATTACTTGTCTCAAAATCATATCATGCATAAAATAACAGGCTGAGGGTTGTGGTTGAAAAATCATAGGTAATTTATGCATCAAAGGGATCCAGTGAGCTTGCCGTGCTTATCCGGCGAAGGGGGAAGAAGAGCTCGCGGAACTGGCTTCTGGCTCCTGGCGTAGACTTGTAGATCTGGCCTCCACGAGACAGTACGAATGCTCCGATAACTATGCAACATGAACAAGCAAACATACAAACAAGCAAGTATACCAACAAATATTTAGTATAGTGGTCAGAATAGAGATATATGGATGGGTAGAGTCTTGAGTAGAATCTGTGTCTTGTGGTGTTGAGATACTACTAGTGGTGGAGCGGAGGTGCTTACCAGGAGGGTGGACTGGAGGCGAAGCGACACTATGCGTGTAGCCGGTAGAGCGGAGTAACTGAGTGGGTGGGCGTTTGCCTTGGCTGAGGGTGTTGAGTGTGTGTGGAGAGGGAGAGGGTAGCTGGGTGTATTTATAGCTGGGTGTATGTGGTGTAGCACAGTGAAGTTCACTGTTGGTGAGAATAGTGACGAATGAATCGTCTGACTTAGTCTGAACAGAGAGATTATAGGCAGAATATGGGATAAGAGTATTTTAGGAGTTTTCTGGATTATGAACCATGCTTATGGGATGACATGGTTGGATAGGGAATAATTCGATAAGAATTTAGAAACGAGAATTATTGGAATCTGAGTTTGGAAGCCTGGTTCGAAGGAATCTCAAGTTAAGCGTGCTCAACTTGGAGAAACCTAGGATGGCTGACCAGATGGGAAGTTCCCACTGGAAGGAAAATCACAGTCACCGGAGTTTGTAAAACTGGAATATGGGTCTGGCTGGTCTTAGGTGGACTGGACAGCATGATGGATGAGTAGTTGAAATTTGGGGTGATCGGATGATCGATGAATAGTAACGGTGAATACTAACGGTAAATAGTAACGGTAAAAAGTAACGGTAAAAAGTAACGGTAAATAGTAACGGTAAATAGTAACGGTAAAAAGTAACGGTAAAAAGTAACGGTAAAAAGTAACGGTAAAAAGTAACGGTAAATAGTAACGGTAAAAAGTAACGGTAAAAAGTAACGGTGAATAGTAACGGTAAAAAGTAACGGTAAAAAGTAACGGTAAATAGTAACGGTAAAAAGTAACGGTAAAAAGTAACGGTGAATAGTAACGGTAAAAAGTAACGGTAAAAAGTAACGGTAAATAGTAACGATAAATAGTGATGGTGAATAGTTCGTATGAACGAACGATGATCGATGGATAGGAACTATGAACGAACGATGAACGATCGAATGATCAAACGAACGAACGATCGGAATTTCGGCAGTATAACGGCAGGAAAAAGATTATTTGGACGAACGAACGGACGAACGATCGAACGATCGGACGAACGGACGAACGAACCATGAACGATCGGACGAACGATCAAACGATCGGACGAACGAACGAACAAACTAAGAACAGGGGGACGAACGATCGAAGAACGACCGAACGATCCTTGTGCTAGTGTGTGCTTGTGTGGAACATGGAGTGGGTGTGTGTGGGGGGAGAGAGTTGCCATGAAATGGCTTGGGGTGGGATGAGAGGAGGCCCTTGCCCCTCTATTTATAGCCATGGTGGGGGGATTAGGGGGAGGGATGAGGGGATTAGTGGGAGGATGAGAGGATTAGTGGGAGATTAGCATGGATTTGTCTTATATGAGTGTAATTAGCTTGTAGAGCTCACCATATGACACCGGAGGCATACGTATACGTATGAGCATGAGAAAAGTTATGGAGAAAATATTTGTAGGGACTTGAAAAATGATTCTGAAGGTATTTCTCAGGAAGAAAATACTTGGACATATATCGGTGGAATATTTGGGCAGCATTTCTGAAAGAGTTTGAGGGTGATCACTGGGGAAATATTTTGAGGAGGATTTTAGAGAGAATATAGACCACTATATTTTATTTGTTGATATCAACACGCAAACAAACATTTTGAAATGAAATTTGAAATTCATTTTGAATTTAGAGCGAGTTTGAGAATATTTCAGAATTTGAATTTTTGGGATGCTACATCATACCATGCTCTTGGGGCTTGCTTGAGCCCATAAAGCGCCTTAGAGAGTTTATACACGTGATTAGGATACTCACTATCTTCAAAGTCGGGAGGTTGCTCAACATAGACCTCTTCCTTGATTGGTCCATTGAGGAAGGCACTTTTCACGTCCATTTGGTAAAGCTTAAAGCCATGGTAAGTAGCATAGGCAAGTAATATGCGAATTGATTCAAGCCTAGCTACGGGTGCATAGGTTTCACCGAAATCCAAACCTTCGACTTGTGAATATCCTTTGGCCACAAGTCGGGCTTTGTTCCTTGTCACCACACCATGCTCATCTTGCTTGTTGCGGAAGACCCACTTGGTTCTTACAACATTTTGATTAGGACGTGGAACTAAATGTCATACCTCGTTCCTAGTGAAGTTGTTGAGCTCCTCTTGCATCGCCACTACCCAATCCGAATCTTGTAGTGCTTCCTCTACCCTGTGTGGCTCAATAGAGGAAACAAAAGAGTAATGCTCACAAAAATGTGCAACACGAGATCTAGTGGTTACCCCCTTATGAATGTCGCCGAGGATGGTGTCGACGGGGTGATCTCGTTGGATTGTTTGGTGGACTCTTGGGTGTGGCGGTCTTGGAACTTGTTCATCTTCCTCATCTTGATCATGGACATCTCCCCCTTGATCATTGCTCTTCTCTTGAGGTGGATCAACTTATTGATCTTCTCCTTCATCATTTTGAGCCTTATCCTTATCTTGAGTTGGTGGAGATGCTTGTGTGGAGGAAGACGGTTTATCTTGTTCATGTGGTGGCTCTTTGGATTCCTTAGGACACACATCCCCAATGGACATGTTCCTTAGTGCGACGCACGGAGCCTCTTCATCACCTATCTCATCAAGATCAACTTGCTCTACTTGAGAGCCGTTAGTCTCATCAAACACAATGTCACAAGAAACTTCAACTTGTCCAGAGGACTTGTTAAAGACTCTATATGCCCTTGTGTTTGAATCATATCCTACTAAAAAACCTTCTACAGTCTTAGGAGCAAATTTAGATTTTCTACCTCTTTTAACAAGAATAAAGCATTTGCTACCAAAGACTCTAAAATATGAAACATTGGGCTTTTTACCGGTTAGGAGTTCATATGATGTCTTCTTGAGGATTCGGTGTAGATACAACCGGTTGATGGCGTAACAGGCGGTGTTGACCGCCTCGGCCCAAAACCGATCCAAAGTCTTGTACTCATCAAGCATGGTTCTTGCCATGTCCAATAGAGTTCGATTCTTCCTCTCCACTACACCATTTTGTTGTGGCGTGTAGGGAGAAGAGAACTCATGCTTGATGCCCTCCTCCTCCTCAAGGAAGCCTTCAATTTGAGAGTTCTTGAACTCCGTCCCGTTGTCGCTTCTTATTTTCTTGATCCTTAAGCCGAACTCGTTTTGAGCCCGTCTCAAGAATCCCTTTAAAGTCTCTTGGGTATGAGATTTTTCCTGCAAAAAGAATACCCAAGTGAAGCGAGAATAATCATCCACAATAACTAGACAATACTTACTCCCGCCGATGCTTATGTAAGCAATCGGGCCGAATAGATCCATATGTAGGAGCTCCAGTGGCTTGTCAGTCGTCATGATGTTCTTATGTGGATGATGAACACCAACTTGCTTCCCTGCTTGACATGCGCTACAAATCCTGTCTTTCTCAAAATGAACATTTGTTAGTCCCAAAATGTGTTCTCCCTTTAGAAGCTTGTGAAGATTCTTCATTCCAACATGTGCTAGTCGGCGATGCCAGAGCCAGCCCATGTTAGTCTTAGCAATTAAACAAGTGTCGAGTTCAGCTCTATCAAAATCTACTAAGTATAGTTGACCCTCTAACACTCCCTTAAATGCTATTGAATCATCACTTCTTCTAAAGACAGTGACACCTATATCCGTAAAAAGACAGTTGTAGCCCATTTTGCATAATTGAGAAACGGAAAGCAAATTATAATCTAAAGAATCTATAAGAAAAACATTGGAAATGGAATGGTCAGGTGATATAGCTATTTTACCCAATCCTTTGACCAAACCTTGATTTCCATTCCCGAATGTGATAGCTCGTTGGGGATCTTGGTTTTTCTCGAAGGAGGAGAACATCTTCTTCTCCCCTGTCATATGGTTTGTGCATCCGCTATCAATGATCCAACTTGAGCCCCCGGATGCATAAACCTACAAAACAAGTTTAGTTCTTGATTTTAGGTAGCCAAACGGTTTTGGGTCCTTTGACATTAGATACAAGAACTTTGGGTACCCAAACACAAGTCTTGGAGCCCTTGTGTTTGTCCCCAACATATTTGGCAACTACCTTGCTGGATTTGTTGGTTAGCACATAAGATGCATCAAAGATTTTAAATGAAATGTTATGATCATTTGATGTAGTAGGAGTTTTTCTTTTAGGCAATTTTGCACGGGTTGATTGCCTAGAACTAGATGTCTCACCCTTATACATAAAAGCATGATTAGGGCCAGAGTGAGACTTTCTAGAGTGAATTCTCCTAATTTTGCTCTCGGGATAACCGGCAGGGTACAAAATGTAACCCTCGTTATCCTGAGGCATGGGAGCCTTGCCCTTAACAAAGTTAGACAACCTTTTAGGAGGGGCATTAAGTTTGACATTGTCCCCCTTTTGGAAGCCAATGCCATCCTTGATGCCAGGGCATCTCCCACTATAGAGCATGCTTCTAGCAAATTTAAATTTTTTATTTTCTAAGTCATGCTCATTAATTTTAGCATTAAGTTGAGCTATGTGATCATTTTGTTTCTTAATTAAAGCTAGGTGATCATGAATAGCATCAACATTAATGTCTCTACATCTAGTGCAAATGGAAACATGCTCAACGGTAGATGTAGAGGGTTTGCAAGATTTTAGTTCAACAATCTTAGCATGTAAAATGTCATTTTCACTTCTAAGATTGGAAATTGTAACATTGCAAACATCTAAGTCTTTAGCCTTAGCTATTAATTTTTCATTATCATTTCTAAGGCTAGCAAGAGAAACATTCAATTCTTTAATCTTAGCAAGTAATTCAACATTATTATCTCTAAGATTGGGAATTGAAGCATCACAAACATTTGAATCAACCTTAGTAATTAAACTAGCATTTTCATTTCTAAGGCTGGTGATAACATCATGGCATGTGCTTAGCTCACTAGATAATTTTTCACACTTTTCTACTTCTAGAGCATAAGCAGTTTTAACCTTAACATGCTTTTTATTCTCCTTAATTAGGAAGTCCTCTTGGGTGTCCAAGAGATCATCCTTCTCATGAATAGCGCTAATTAACTCATTCAATTTTTCTTTTTGTTGCATGTTAAGGTTGGCAAAAAGGGTACGCAAATTATCCTCCTCATCACTAGCATTATCTTCATCACTAGAGGATGCATATTTAGTGGAGGATTTTGATTTCACCTTCTTCCTTTTGTTGTCCTTTGCCATGAGGCACTTGTGGCCGACGTTGGGGAAGAGGAGTCCCTTGGTGACGGCGATGTTGGCGGCATCCTCGTCGGAGGAGTCGGAGGAGCTCTCCTCGGAGTCCCACTCGCGGCATACATGGGCATCGCCACCCCTCTTCTTGTGGTACCTCTTCTTTTCTCTCCTCTTGCCCTTCTTGTCGTTATCCTTGTCACTAGATAATGTACATTTAGCAATGAAGTGACCGGGCTTACCACACTTGTAGCACACCTTCTTGGAACAAGGTTTGTAATCTTTCCCCTTCCTTTGCTTGAGGATTTGGCGGAAGCTCTTGATGATGAGCGCCATTTCCTCACTGTCGAGCTTAGAGGCGTCGATGGGTTGTCTACTTGATGTAGACTCCTCCTTCCTCTCCTCCGTCGCCTTGAATGCGACCGGTTGTGCTTCGGGCGTGGAGGGGCCATCTAGCTCGATAATTTTCTTTGAGCCTTTGATCATCAACTCAAAGCTCACAAAATTACCTATTACTTCCTCGGGAGTCATTAGTGTATATCTAGGATTTCCTCGAATTAATTGTACTTGCGTAGGATTAAGAAAAACGAGGGATCTTAGAATAACCTTGACCATTTCATGGTCATCCCATTTTGTGCTCCCGAGGTTGCGCACTTGGTTCACCAAGGTATTCAACCGGTTGTACATGTCTTGTGGATCCTCTCCTTGGCGAAGCCGGAAGCGACCGAGCTCCCCCTCGATCGTCTCCCGCTTGGTGATTTTGGTCACCTCATCTCCTTCGTGCGCGGTCTTGAGTACGTCCCAAATCTCCTTTGCGCTCTTTAGTCCGTGCACCTTGTTATACTCCTCTCTTCTTAGAGAGGCGAGGAGTATAGTGGTGGCTTGGGAGTTGAAGTGCCGAATTTGGGCGACCTCGTCCAAATCATAGTCGTCATCCCCCAGCGATGGTACCTGTACTCCAATTTCAACAACATCCCAAATGCTTGTGTGGAGTGAGGTTAGGTGATGCCTCTTTTTATCACTCCACATAATATAATCTTCACCATCAAACATAGGTGGTTTGCCTAATGGGACGAAAAGTAAAGGAGTACGTTTGGAAATGCGAGGG
This sequence comes from Zea mays, assembly GCF_902167145.1. Lineage (NCBI taxonomy): Eukaryota > Viridiplantae > Streptophyta > Magnoliopsida > Poales > Poaceae > Zea > Zea mays. Next base: position 184,946,055 of record NC_050098.1, read on the forward strand.
TAGCGTAAGGGAATCTTACTAAACTTCTTGCGCTCATGGCACTTAGAAGTTACGGACGGTGCGTCGGAGTCGGAGGTGGATGGCGACGAAGAGTCGATCTCGTAGTAGACCACCTTCCTCATCTTCTTCTTCTTGTCACCGCTCCGACCCGACTTGTTGTGTGAAGGGGATCCCTTCACTTTGTTGGCGGACTCCTCAGATGGAGCCTTCCCGTGGCTTGTAGCGGACTTCTCACCGCCGATCCCCACCTTTTTGGCGTGATCTCCCGACATCACTTCGAGCGGTTAAGCTCTAATGAAGCACCGGGCTCCGATACCAATTGAAAGTCGTCTAGAGGGGGGGTTGGGGGACAGATATCCCCCGGGTCCACTAGAAGGATAAAAGACCTCACGAAAGGTCCAAAGGCCCCATAATTCGTAAGGACATCCCCCTCGTGGGCCTGGGAGGAACGAACAATGAGACAAATCAGCACAAGGCCGGGTCGGTGCAAGCCCAGACGACCCAACAACATCTGAGCAATAATTGCAAGCAGTGACTCAACCTTCCTGCACAGGAGCCCCGTACGTCGGAACTGGGCGAGGATGAGTCGGCTGAACTATAGGAAGATAGACTCAGTTAGTTCACTATTATTCCGGCTCACATCGTTATCATATCCACATGTAATGCCCCACGGTCGAGTATATAAGGCCTAGGGGGCACCCCTTCAAGACGATCGATCGAGAGAGACATCACTCGTCACTTAACCATCCATCCCGCTCTCTACGTTTTCCGGCACTAGAGAGCTCCCTTGTAACCCACCGCCTAAAGCATTCCAGCCAGGACGTAGGGTGTTAGGCATCTCAAAGCGGCCCGAACCTGTACACAACTGTCCACTATCTCTCGTGCATTTAGCACGAACCATCGAGCTACAGTCGATAACACCGTCCTACTCCAAAAAGCACCTTGAGGGGCAACCCCGGGTGCGCGGTCGGACCCGAAACACCGATAGCTGGCGCGCTAGGTAGGGGTGTGTCATCGATCCAAGCTAGCTCAATGGCCGTCACCTTCCAGCACAAGATCATCCTCCGCCTCGGATCCATATTTTGCTTCGGTACTATCTCATCTGTAGCGGATGAGGAGGGAACTCTGCATCGCCTCGTGGATCCGCCGAAGAGAAAGCCTTCCTCAGAAACCTCCGAGAAAATCGGGGCGAGACAGAAAAAAATGCAACCTCCAGCGCTCCTAAAAAAGATCACCTCCGGCAAGATAGGGACTGAAGGTCCCTTAGCCCGGAGAACTCCGTTGTCCACCTCTCCGACAGAAGAATGGACACGAATCACAAGGAGAAAGGAAGCAAAGGATCATCAAGCTAATCTTTCTGTGCCTCCACCCTCAAAGGAGAACAGAAAGAAGACCGTCGTGATAGGTACTCCATTCTACCCCGATGTCCTCTTCATCGGGAGAGTGGAGTCGCCCCCCGTCTCCGACGACGAGCCGACTGCACCCGGAGAGGAACCTCCTCAACGGGAATCCCGCCGACGAAGGAACCGACGCTGAAATATCCGGTGACATCACGAGGCCGGAGAACGGGACCCGGCACAGCCTGTATCGTGAGACGAGGACTCAGAGATAGGAGAAACTCCGAAAGAACGTGCCTTTAGGGAACGAAGGAATTCCCGACGGCGTGATCGTCGACGGGCTCAAGAACAAGCCGAACAGAAGGCAAGGCAACGTCGGGAAAATCCACTCTTTGGGCGCAACCTGAACCCCGACTTCGCCCGAGCCATGAACACGCCGAGTGAAGTCGGAGGGGTGCTGGCTCAGATAGCTGATGGCCTCTCTCGGACTCCCGATGCCGAGGGCTATCGGCGGCTGTTCATTCAGGCAGCCAATCACCTTCTACCTCTCGCTCACCCGCCAAACGATCTACGACACGCCATCAACAGTCGCTGGGATGCGCGAAGCTCCATCAATGCTTCGCGTGAACGACGACACGAGAACAAAATCCATCGACGGGAAGAGTACGACCGGGACCATGGCATCCCAGCACGGAGTCAGGCTACCAGGGCCGAGTCGGCCACGGCTTCAACTGGAGGCACCACCCGGGGACGGTCGAGGCACCACGACGATCACTCCCCTCCCTGGGACAAACAACATCATCGACGCCAGGAGGACACGTGTGGAGTATCAGCACTTACTCCATGCCTCAGGGCCATTCAATGGCCCCCTAACTTCAAGGTATCCAATGTCGACAAATATGAACCTAAGCAGGATCCAGGAGGGTGGCTGGCCGTCTACACCACCGCTGCTCGAGCTGCTGGGGCGACCGAGGACGTAATGACCGCATACTTACCTATTGTCCTCGGGCAAGACGCGCTGCAATGGCTGCGACACCTACCCCAACACTGCATCGACGACTGGAGTGACTTCAGTCGGTGCTTCACCACCAACTTTCAGTCCCTCTCCGACAAACCGGCACAGCCATGGGACCTTAAGTCCATCAAGCGCCGGGGGGACGAAACTCTCCGGTCATACCTCAAAAGGTTCCAGACCTTGAGAAATTGTATCCTCGAGGTCGCGGAGGCGGCAGTGATCGAAGACTTCTACAGAGGATCCAATGACTCGGCCTTCGTCCGAACCATATTACAGAAGGCGCCGACTACCTCCGAACAACTATTACGGGAAGCCGACCTCTACATCACCACCGACGAGCGAGCTCAGGACCTCATTGGAGGAACAAAACCAGCACCAGCGGCACTGCGACGCGACACGAATCAGCATCCCGACAAACGTTGGGAGAAGAGACCTCGCGAAGAAGTCCACGCCGCCGGACCACCTGCTTCTCGCGCCCGGGGAGGACCTTGTGGAGGCGAACACACGCTGGACGACATCCTCGACGCCCAGTGCCCGTACCACAAGGATATGCGCCACACCCTTCGAAACGGTAGAGACTTCAAGCACTCCGTCGGGCACGGCCGACCCTTCCAACCCCTACCTCCTCCTCCACCGCGGGGAGGACTAGGAGAACCACGACAACCTCAACAACAGGAGGAGGGAGGAGGTGGAGCCTTCCCGCGTGTCGACAGAGAGGTCAACGTCATCTTCGACGGACACAGATCACAGGAGAACAAGAGACAACAAAAGCTCAACGATCGCCAAATACTGGTGGCGACCATCGGTCCTCCCGTCCCATACTGATGGTCGGAGCACCCGATCACCTTCACTCGGGCAGATCAGTGGCTCAACTTCGACCACCCAGGCAAATACCCGCTCCTCGTTGATCCGGTGATCCGAGAGAGCAGGGTGAAGAAGGTATTAGTGGACGGGGGGAGCAGCATCAACGTCACCTTCCCTCGGACACTCCAAGGCTTGGGAGTTCACCTCAAAGAGCTCCACGAGTCAGATACTCCTTTCTTCGGTATCGTGTCGACTGAAGGAGAATACCCGTTGGGCCACATTTACATGCCAGTCACCTTCGGAGCTCCGGAGAACTACAGAACCAAGTTCCTAAGGTTCGAAGTGGCAAACTTCGACTGCGGGTACAACGCCATCATCGGGAGGCCTGGATTGGCGAAATTCATGGCCATTCCGCATTACACATACATGATATTGAAGATGCCAGGGCCGCAAGGGATCATAACTGTGCGCGCTGACTTCCAAGGCGCCGCAGAATGTTTCCGAGTGGCCATCCAGGCGACCCTCACCACCAAACTGTCGGCGACTTCTTCTGTGCAGGCAATCTCTAAGCCTGAGGAAGACCTCTGATACCCGCGAACGAGGCTCAAGCTGCGACCTCTATGCGGCCGACTAAAGAAACCAAAAGAGTCAACCTTGGGTTCACTGATGAACGCAAAACCGCCATCATCAGCTCCAGCCTGGATGACAAATAGGAAGGCGCGCTCGTCCAGTTCCTGCAAGATAACCAAGACGTATTCGCATGGAAACCTGCGGATATGCCGGGAGTCCCGAGAGAACTGGTCGAGCACAAATTGAAGGTCTACCCCCAGGCGAGGCCGATTCGGCAAAAAATATGTCGTTTCACGCTCGACAAGAGAGAGGCCATCCGCGCTGAGCTGGCTCGCTTGGTCGCGGCTGGATTTATTAGAGAGGTGTTACATCCCGAGTGGTTAGCCAACCCTATTCTTGTACTAAAAAAGAATAAAGTGGATTGGCGCATGTGCGTCGACTATACGGATCTCAACAAACACTGTCCAAAGGATCCCTTCGGGCTCCCTAGGATAGATCAGGTGGTAGATTCCACCGCTGGATGTTTTGTGCTGTCCTTCTTGGATTGCTACTCTAGATATCATCAGATTAGCCTGGCGAAAGAAGACGAGGAAAAAATAGCGTTCATCACTCCATTCGGTGCTTTCTGCTATACCTCCATGTCGTTCGGCCTCAAAAACGCTGGAGCGACTTATCAGAGAGCTATTCAAACATGCTTAGCCGATCACTGGGGCAAGCATGTGGAAGCTTATGTGGACGATGTGGTAATCAAAACAAAAAATTCGGAAAATTTCATTGAAGATTTACAGCTGATTTTCAACAGTCTACGGCGGTATCGATGGAAGCTTAATCCCGAAAAGTGTGTTTTCGGGGTACCAGCAGGAAAGTTACTCGGGTTCCTTGTCAGCCACCGGGGAATTGAAGCTAATCCAGAAAAAATCGAAGCTATCATGAGGATGGAGGCACCGCGATCACAGAAGAAAGTTCAAAGACTTACCAGATGTATAGCAGCCCTGAGCAGATTCATATCCAGGCTGGGAGAAAAAGGCTTACCATTTTATAAGTTACTCAAGAAGGTGGACAAGTTTCAGTGGACTTCATAAGCACAGGAAGCCCTAGACGCAATGAAAAAGTTCTTGACGACACCACCAGTGCTGAAACCACCACGTCGAGCCACGCCGACTCAACCAGCTCAAGATCTGCTGCTATATATCTCTTGCACGACTCACGTGGTGAGCACCGCGTTGGTAGTCGAGCGAGCAGAAGAAGGACACGCATACCCAGTACAGCATCCTGTTTATTTCATCAATGAAGTTCTGGGTCCCTCGAAGAAGAAATACCCTCAAGTTCAAAAGCTCTTATATGCGGTACTTCTAACTGCACGCAAGCTCCGTCACTACTTCGACGACCACAAAGTCATAGTAGTCACGGGATTTCCGATAGGAGATATTCTTCACAACAAAGAAGCCATCGGGAGAATAGCCAAGTGGGCCTGCGAGCTGGGATCTCATGACATTGAATTTCGACCTCGCACTGCCATTAAGACTCAAGCACTAGTTGACTTCGTATCAGAGTGGACCGAACAACAAGTACCAGATAACCCAGAAACTGCAGAAGTATGGCGAATGTATTTTGATGGCTCGTTAAAGCTCCAAGGAGCAGGCGCAGGGATCCTCTTTACTGCACCTGGAGGCGAGCACCTCAGATATGCCCTTCAGTTGTTATTTCCAGCCTCTAACAATGCAGCAGAATATGAAGCTCTGATTCATGGACTGAACATTGCTATATCACTGGGCATCAAGAGATTGATGGTATACGGAGATTCTCTGGTGGTCATAAGTCAGATAAACAAAGAATGGGATTCTTCAAGCGATTCCATGGGAAAGTACTTGTCGGGGACCATAATTAGGGGTACCCTCAAGGCTCCTAATTCTCAGCTGGTAACCCCCATCAGCATAAAGCTGCAAAGGCCTGATGGGCGCGATTAAGTCAGGGATCAGTCCATTCGAAGGACTCGATCACGCCTCGCCCGAGCCTAGCCTCGGACAAGGAAAGCCGACCCCGGAGGATTTCCATCTCGCCCGAGGCCCCCCTCCAGCGGCGAACATATTTCTGGCTCGCCCGAGGCCCTGCCTTCGCCAAGAAGCAACCCTGACTAAATCGCCGCACCGACCGACCAAATCGCAGGAGCATTTAATGCAAAGGTGGCCTGACACCTTTATCCTGACGCGCGCCCCCCGGCCGGCAGAGCCGAAGTGACCGTCGTCACTTCGCCGCTCCACTGACCGGCCTGACAAAAGGACAGCGCCGCCTGCGCCACTCCGACTGCGGTGCCACTTGACAGAGTGAGACTGACAGGCAGTCAGGCCCTGCCGGAGGCACCATAGGAAGCTCCGCTTCGCTCGACCCAGGGCTCGGACTCGGGCTCAGCCCCGGAAGACGGCGAACTCCGCTCCGCCCGACTGTCACACCCGGTTTTTAGAAGGTAAACCGAATGCGAACCATGTACGTGCCAGGATCAGTTATTCACGTACACAGCAGTTACATAACATGGACATCATCACACAGTGCTCAAATAGTATTAAAAGGGGGAAATAATAGTCGATTACATCATACGTCTGAGACGTCCATATGGTTCTTACAATAAATCAAAGTGCGGAAAAGAAACGTAGATAACGCGGCCTTCACAGGCAGCCGACTGGGGGTTGCCGCTAACCCACACCTAGAACTCGTCGTAATCTTGGAACTCCTGGAAGTCTCCTTCCACAGCTTCATCTTCGCCTGAGCAGTGGTTGCAATGCTGACAACCTGGGGGGGGTTTGGTGTGTAGAGCAAGGGTGAGTACACATCAACATACTCAGCAAGTATCCTGTTTGGCTGTAGTGGACTAGCTTTATGTGGGGATAAATCAAGCAGTTGCTTTTAGTTGGTCAGATTATTACTTACTAGTAGAGAGCCAAGTTTTAGCATTAACCCAAGTTATTAACCCAAACGTACTCCTTTCCAAACGGAAAGAGTACCACTTACCAGCACCATAATCATAATCAAAACCATCAATTCTCATATCCACCTGTACCGAAGTATCTCTGATCAAGTACCACTAATCACTGGAGCTCCCTTGGCCGCTCATAACCGTGAGCACGGCTGATATATCAGTTTCATAACACTCTGCAGAGGTTGTGCACTTTACCCACAAGCCGTGATTCCCTCTTGCCTCGGGCCGATCAAACCCTTAAACACTACCAAGGTGAATAGGCAGGGTTTCACTACGTAGCCTTTACAAAGATTCCCCGGGGCTGTAGCCACCCGTTAGGTTTCCTAAATGCACCGCACTCCTCCCCAAGGGGCGAACCCAAACTTGGCAGAGCGAGCCGCATACACCGAGCCCCATTGACGGCACGACGGCTAAGTGAACTACATCCCGGATCCTCTAATTATTCAGCTAAGGGCACCCCATTCCACCCTCATGGTTGCACTGTTTTCCCGGGCGGTCATCCATAGAACAGGTCCTTACGGAGAGGCACTCGAGAAACCGCTCGAGTCCCCTTGAAAACCACAAGTATAATCATAAAGAAGAACGGGAAAACAGCGTATCATAGATAATCACATCATGTTCATTGATTAGAGTTGAGCAATAGCATCAGACTAAGTAGTAATAATCCGACCCAAATAGGTAAACAAGGACATGGATAACAAAAGCTAGTCAATCCTTAGGTATAAATGTGTAATGCGGGAGGTGAATTAAAGAATGAATAGGACAGAGATAGGTCAAAGGACACTTGCCTCCACCAACCGACTGCTGCTCAGGGGCTTCTCCTGCGAATTCCTCGGGCTCTTCGACCGGATCGTTCTCTATGCGAGCGCAAACATACATACATCCATCCACATTTAATACAAAAGAACAGTACACCATACAAGGGAACAAATAAAGCGAATATGCATCAAGTATGACATTTGACATTGCATTTGTTATGGTTAGAAAGAAACGGGAAAGGGTCTCGCAGGGGGTTAAATCTTATGTACTAACGATCAATTACAATTGGTTCTTAACAAAAGACTTCTGTTATATGCACTAGTGGGAACCTAATCATTTTAAGTTGATCAACATCGCACGAGATAAACAATTAACTACATGAATCAACTAGCATAACGGAATTTTAAATTAAACTTCCTATTTTCCCATAGCATGAACAGTGATTAGTCTACTTAAAATACAGTAATTATGATCACAGAAAGTAAATAAAATAAAAATAAAAATAAAAAAAATAAAAAAACAGAGGGGGGGGGCGGTTGAACCGGCCCTAGGGGCGGTTGAACCGGCCCTAGGTGGGGCGCGCAGGGGCGGCCGAGCCGGGGCGGCTGAGCCGGCGGCGGGCGGCCGGGCTGGCGAGGGCGGGCGGCGCAGGGGGCGGCCGAGCCGGCCGAGCAGGGGGGCGGGGCGGCCGAGCCGCTGGGCGCGCAGGGGCGCGGGGCAGGGCGCGGGGCGGCCGAGCGGCCGAGCCGGCCATGGGGGCGCGCGCGGGGGGGGGGCGGCCGGGCTGGCCAGGCAGCCGAGCCGGGGGCGCGCTGGGGGGCCGGGGGCGCGGCCAAGGGGCCGAGCGGGCGAGGGGAAGGGGAGGGAGGAGAGGGGGAGGGAGGAGAGGGGGAGGGGGAGGGGGCTCACCGGCGGGGATCGACGGCGAGGGGCGGCCGGCGGCAGGGGGCGGCGCGGCGGCCTAGGGTAGGGGGCAGGGGCGGCGGCGGCTTAGGGTAGGGGGCAGGGGCGGCGGCGGCTTAGGGTGAGGGAGAGAAAATGAGAGAAAATGAGAGGGAGGGAGAGAGAATTGGGAAAAATAGAGGGGGTGGGGGGGCGGCTTGGGCCAATTGGGCCCAAGGGGGGGGCGCCAGGGGGCGGCTGGGCCGGCCGGGGTCGGCCCAGGGCGCGGGAGAGAGAAAAAGGGGAGAGAGAAAGAGAGAGAAAGAAAGATAAAAGATTTTCCGCTTGTTCTCGAAATCCGATCTTTTAGATGAATGCGATTGCACTTTCAAACAACCAAAAATGCAAGGGCGGCATGGTGCATCAAACAACATAAAGTATTTAGGGTTTTTTTTTAATACCTACGGGAATTCCAAACCGAATCCCGCTAAACTTTGAAAAAGGTCAAGGTTTAGCGAGGGGAAAAAGAAAAGGGAAAGGTAACGCCCGAATTTTGGCGAGTAAAGAAAAGAAAAAATTCAACTGCAAAATTCGGGGCGTTACAAACCTATCCCCCTTAAAAGAATCTCGCCCTCGAGATTCAGGGCTGGCTAGCAAAGAGCTTCGGGTACTTGGCCATCAGATCATCTTCACGCTCCCAGGTTGCTTCTTCCTCAGAGTGGTGACTCCATCTGACTTTGCACATTCTGACGGTCTTCCTTCGGGTGACTCTATCTGCAACTTCAAGGATCTGAGCTGGCTTCTCAATATAGGTCAAGTCCTCCTGGACTTCAAGACCTTCCACTGGCAACTGCTCTTCTGGCACACGCAAACACTTCTTCAATTGAGACACATGAAAGACATCATGCACAGCAGACAAATTCTCTGGCAGGCTGAGCTGATAAGCCACTTCTCCACGCTTTGAGAGAATTTGATACGGACCAATGTAGCGGGGTGCCAGCTTGCCTTTGACTCCGAATCTTCTGACTCCTCTGATCGGTGACACTTTCAGATAGACAAAGTCTCCGACTTCGAAACTCAGCTCTCTTCTTCTTGTGTCTGCATAGCTTCGCTGCCTCGATTGCGCTATCTTCAGATTCTCTCGAACCACCTTGATGTTCTCTTCGGCTTCAAGCAAAATGTCTGGCCCAAACACTTGCTTTTCTCCAGGCTGATCCCATTGCAACGGAGTTCTACAACTCCTTCCACAGAGCGCCTGAAATGGTGACATCTTCAAACTGGCCTGGTAACTGTTGTTATAGGAAAACTCTGCATAAGGCAACCGCTTGTCCCATCCGGACTGATCTTGCAACGCACAGGCTCTCAACATATCTTCCAGAATTTGGTTGGTCCTTTCGGTCTGGCCATCCGTCTGCGGATGATAAGCTGAACTGAAATTCAGATGCGTGCCCAAAGCTTCATGCAACTGCTGCCAGAAATGAGAGGTGAACTGCGTTCCTCTGTCTGACACTATCTTCTTTGGCACACCATGAAGACAAACGATCCGAGACATATACAATTCTGCCAATACTGCACTGCTGTAGTTGATCTTGATAGGTATGAAGTGGGCTGACTTGGTCAAACGGTCCACCACTACCCAGATGGAATCGTAGCCGGCTCGAGTGCGAGGCAATCCGACTATGAAATCCATACCAATTTCATCCCATTTCCACTGAGGGATCTGCAACGGTTGCAACAATCCAGCAGGTCTCTGGTGTTCTGCCTTAATTCTTCGGCAACTATCGCACATAGCCACATGCTCTGCGATTTCCCTCTTCATTCCGTACCACCAGAATTTCTTCTTCAGATCCTGATACATCTTCTCACTGCCAGGGTGAATCGAATAGGCTGTCTCATGAGCTTCCTTGAGAATCAACTCCCGAATGGACTGGACATTGGGAACACACAAGCGATCTTTGAACCATATCACGCCTTCTGCATCTTCTCGAAAATCTTTGCCTTTGCCTTCTAGAATCAGTCGCCGGATCTCACTGATTTTCTCATCATTCTTTTGCGCTTCTTTGATTTCGCGCTCCAAGGTAGGTTCCAACTCAACTGTAACTCCTCGCGAATTGTTCAGAAATCCGAGACTCAACCTGTCAAACTCCTTGGCCAACTCATAAGGCATCGGTCGAGCAACCATCAGATTGACTTGACTCTTTCTGCTCAAAGCATCTGCCACTACGTTTGCTTTGCCTGGATGGTAATGAATCTCCAACTCATAGTCTTTGATCAACTCTAACCATCTTCGCTGCCTCATGTTCAACTCTGACTGAGTGAATATGTACTTCAGACTCTTATGGTCTGTGTAAACATCACATTTCTGTCCATACAGATAGTGCCTCCATGTCTTCAGTGCGTGAACCACTGCTGCCAACTCTAGATCATGGATTGGGTAGTTCTTCTCATGAACCTTCAGCTGTCGGGACGAGTAAGCCACAACTCTTCCCTCTTGCATCAACACACATCCCAAACCTGTGTAACAAGCATCGCAATACACCGAGAAGGGCTTGTGCACGTCAGGCAAGACTAGGACAGGCGCTGTTGTCAACTTCTCTTTCAGCGCTTCAAAGGCCTCTTGGCATTTCTGGGTCCACTTGAACTCAACCTTGTTGCCTAGCAACGCTGTCATTGGCTTCGCAATCTTCGAAAACCCTTCAATGAATCGCCGATAATATCCGGCCATTCCAATGAAACTCTTGATTCCTCGGGCATCTGTTGGCGCTTTCCAGTTCAAAATATCTGCCACTTTCTTCGGATCCACAGCCAATCCTTCTTTATTGATTATGTGACCCAAGAACAGGACCTCACTGATCCAGAACTCACACTTGCTCAACTTTGCATACAACTGGTGCTCTCGCAATCTCTGCAATACCATCCTCAAATGATCTGCATGCTCTTCTTCGCTTTGAGAATAAACCAGAATGTCATCAATGAATACCACCACAAACTTATCAAGGTAATCCATGAATACACTGTTCATCAAGTTCATGAAGAATGCTGGCGCATTGGTCAAACCAAAAGACATCACTGTGAACTCATACAAACCATACTTGGAAATGAATGCCGTCTTCGGAATGTCCGAAGGTCGGATCCTGAGCTGATGATAACCTGACCTCAGATCAATCTTGGAGAACACACTGGCTCCTCTCAACTGGTCGAACAGATCTTCTATTCTGGGCAAGGGATACTTGTTCTTGATCGTGACCTCATTCAAAGCTCGATAATCAATACACATCCTCTTGGTGCCATCTTTCTTCTCCACAACTTTGATACTCTCAATCGGGTCTGCTTCACTGCTATCAACAGCTAGCTGATAACAACTTCCTTTCTTTGGCTCAGGCGGGACTAACTCGGTCACCACTTCCTCTCCTAGTGGGGACACCAACTTGATTGTCCTTTTATCACAACTGATAATTGCCTGGTACTTATCTAGCCAATTCATCCCTAGGATGACATCTATTCCCTGAGTACCCATTACTATAAGGTTGGCGGGAAACGCTATCCCCCTTATTTCCACACTTATATTCAAGCAAATGCTATCGGCACGAATTCTACCACCGGCTGAGTCAATTTGAATGGGGGTTGACATGGTAGTAATTGGAAGATTATGTGCTTCTACCCATGATGCAGTAATGAAAGAATGCGTTGCTCCAGTATCAAATAACACTTCTGCAATATGGGAGTCGACTGGGAACATACCTACTATCATGCCGGGGGTCTCCTGAACTGCTTCAGCCTCCAAGTGGTTCAGCCTTCCATGATTATAGCGCGGCTGAGGGCGATTGCCTGCTCCAGGCTGAGACACATTCTGCTTTGCTGGGGCATTGGGGCCTGACTGCTGCTGGGCTGCCTTCTTCGGACATTGCATCACCCAGTGGCCTTGCTCTCCACAGTGGAAACATGCTCTGTTTCCAACCTGAACTGGTGCTGCCTGATTGTTCTGCTGGCTTGCTGGGGCAGGAAGACGAGGTGCCTGCTGATTCTGCCTCTGAAACTGACCTCCTGACTGATTGCTCTGACGGTTCTGGTACTGGTGCTGAGGATACTGCCTTTGGAACTGCTGATGCTGCTGAGGTGGACGCTGGTTCTGCCTGAACTGCTGAGGTTGATTGCCTGAGAAACGAGGACGACTGCTGCTTACAGGCTGGGGTCCACTGATCTTGCGCTTACGATCTTCCATCTCCTTGCACTTTCTCTCTGTCATGATTGCTCTGTCAATCAGGTGTTGGAATGTCGGGAAGGTGTGATTCATCAGCTGATACTGCAGAGGGTCAACCAAGCCTCTCAAGAAACGGTACTGTCGCTTGGCGTCAGTGTTGACATCTTCAGGAGCATAGCGAGACAATTGCAGAAACTTGTCCCGGTACTCACTGACAGACAATGGCCCTTGCTTGAGGGCCAGGAACTCCTCCTTCTTCACTGTCATCAGACCTGCAGGAACATGGTACTGACGAAAGCTACTTCTAAACTCTTCCCAGGTGATGGCGTCAGGGTGGGCATGGGTGGCGAGGTAAGACTCCCACCATGATTGGGCTGCTCCTCTCAACGGACGGGGACCATACAGAACTTTCTCCCTGTCATCGCACTGAGCGGTATGCAACTCCCGCTCCACAGTGCGCAGCCAGTCTTCAGCATCCATAGGGTCAGAAGAATGAGCGAACGTTGGTGGATGACCTCTCATGAATTCAGCACGCTTGTCTCTAGGCATCTGAGGCATCTGAGGCTGAGGTGGAGCCTGCTGCTGCTGCTGCTGCTGAATGGCGGCCAGAGTCTGACCGATGGCTTGAACTGCCTGAGTCTGCATCAGAAACATCTGCTCAATCGACATCGGGGGCGGGGGCGGCAGCTGCTGCTGCTGGGGCGCCTCATCTTGCTGACCGGCTTGCTCCTGCTGAGCACGCCTTCCTCCTCTGCGCCTGTTCTCTAACATCTGCAGAACGCAACCACACATCAGAACTGATCTGGCAAAGCTTGCAGCATAAGAAAAGAGTATAGAATTCTCCAACAGCACTGAACAGATGAGCATCTTCACTGATCTCCAACACAGACCACACAGCTTCTCAGATAAAGAGGAAAGTGGAATAAAAGTTTTCCCAACTATATAACTAACTTTATTGACATAGTATGTAAACCAAAATGCAGGGGATACCCACACTCTGGTGACAATCATTACAAAGATCCAAACCAAACATAGTTCATCATGACAAACATAAATGCACAGGATATAGCAAACTACCCTGTCTAACTAAAACTAACTAAGACCGAGACTAACGCTAAGACTGAAGCTTCCATGTATATATTTATTTCGTATTAATTACAAGATCCAACTCTAACGATCTATGGTTCTAGGTTGATCTTGGTCTTGCAGTCGGGATTGCCATAAGACTGGTGTCCACGCTGAGGTGAGCGGTACGGGTGCTGAGTCCCAACGGGAGCGGGGGAACCACCGTCCAGGTGACGACGTTCCGCGCGCTCAGCCCGCAGCAGGGCGATCTCAGCACGAGCCCTACTCAGCTCGTCTAATGCATGGTCCAGCTCCGTGTTTAGCACGGCGGCTAGGTTGACTGTGCTGCTCAACCTAGGATTGCCCTCACCGACAGGTGAGACAATCACGCCTCCTGTGCTGCCAGATGAACGGCGGGGGTAATACTTCAGGTCAAGACCATCAGCTGCCCCACCGAAAACCGAGCAGTAGTGCGAAAGCGCACGCCGTGCAGCATCTTGCATGACTGCCTCAGCTGAGTCCCGCTCAGAGATAGAATAGTGCTCTGAGCAAGCCTCCGCTCCCTGGAGACTGTTCTCCGGGCAGCGCACCAAGCAAGTTGCCTCCCAGCGATCCGGGTAGACCCCGCGACTGTGCTGGTAGACCACACAGCGATACTCGACGGACCAAGTATGCCGGTCAAATGCCCGACGTAGCAGGGTGTCGAGCGCATCGTGGAAGTGACACCCGCGAGCGGCGTCGCGAGTGATGGGTCGAGCAACCCATCCTTCCGGCTCAGGGTTAGCAGAGAAGTCGGTGTTGTGGCTCGAGCTGTCATCGCCATCTCCGTCGTCTGGGTCTCCTCCAGCAGCTACTCCAGAAGCTGGGGCGCCCAGTGGTGGTGCAGGGGGCGGCTCCAGAGGAAGCACAGGGGAGCAGCTCCTCACAGACTCAATCTCCTGGTGGAGCGAGAAGGAAGAGCTCTGCTGCTCCTGTCGTCGACGTTCCTGCTCCTCACGCAGGCGGTGGTGTAGTCTCTCCAAGTGGCTGGACTGTCCGGCCACGGGACGGCGAAGCGGACGCTCAGCAAGGCGGGAGGGTAAGAAGGGGATGACTGACTTTCGTGCAGTGTGTCTAAGTCGAGCCATCTACAAAAGACATCGCAAGCAAAAGGGTGAGAACAGAATTAATATGACCAGCAAGTAATAAGTAAATGAAGGATCAGAATGAAACACAATTTTTTAGCAAGGTATAATATATAGTAGAACATAGGTTTGGTCGGTATGACCAACTTTTGAAGGGATATCAAAGTCAAGGCAGAGACAGAGGTCTATAGTCCTTAGAACGACCATTCTACTCTAGGTTAGCGGTCCTACAGTCAGCACGGCTTTGATACCACTTATGTCACACCCGGTTTTTAGAAGGTAAACCGAATGCGAACCATGTACGTGCCAGGATCAGTTATTCACGTACACAGCAGTTACATAACATGGACATCATCACACAGTGCTCAAATAGTATTAAAAGGGGGAAATAATAGTCGATTACATCATACGTCTGAGACGTCCATATGGTTCTTACAATAAATCAAAGTGCGGAAAAGAAACGTAGATAACGCGGCCTTCACAGGCAGCCGACTGGGGGTTGCCGCTAACCCACACCTAGAACTCGTCGTAATCTTGGAACTCCTGGAAGTCTCCTTCCACAGCTTCATCTTCGCCTGAGCAGTGGTTGCAATGCTGACAACCTGGGGGGGTTTGGTGTGTAGAGCAAGGGTGAGTACACATCAACATACTCAGCAAGTATCCTGTTTGGCTGTAGTGGACTAGCTTTATGTGGGGATAAGTCAAGCAGTTGCTTTTAGTTGGTCAGATTATTACTTACTAGTAGAGAGCCAAGTTTTAGCATTAACCCAAGTTATTAACCCAAACGTACTCCTTTCCAAACGGAAAGAGTACCACTTACCAGCACCATAATCATAATCAAAACCATCAATTCTCATATCCACCTGTACCGAAGTATCTCTGATCAAGTACCACTAATCACTGGAGCTCCCTTGGCCGCTCATAACCGTGAGCACGGCTGATATATCAGTTTCATAACACTCTGCAGAGGTTGTGCACTTTACCCACAAGCCGTGATTCCCTCTTGCCTCGGGCCGATCAAACCCTTAAACACTACCAAGGTGAATAGGCAGGGTTTCACTACGTAGCCTTTACAAAGATTCCCCGGGGCTGTAGCCACCCGTTAGGTTTCCTAAATGCACCGCACTCCTCCCCAAGGGGCGAACCCAAACTTGGCAGAGCGAGCCGCATACACCGAGCCCCATTGACGGCACGACGGCTAAGTGAACTACATCCCGGATCCTCTAATTATTCAGCTAAGGGCACCCCATTCCACCCTCATGGTTGCACTGTTTTCCCGGGCGGTCATCCATAGAACAGGTCCTTACGGAGAGGCACTCGAGAAACCGCTCGAGTCCCCTTGAAAACCACAAGTATAATCATAAAGAAGAACGGGAAAACAGCGTATCATAGATAATCACATCATGTTCATTGATTAGAGTTGAGCAATAGCATCAGACTAAGTAGTAATAATCCGACCCAAATAGGTAAACAAGGACATGGATAACAAAAGCTAGTCAATCCTTAGGTATAAATGTGTAATGCGGGAGGTGAATTAAAGAATGAATAGGACAGAGATAGGTCAAAGGACACTTGCCTCCACCAACCGACTGCTGCTCAGGGGCTTCTCCTGCGAATTCCTCGGGCTCTTCGACCGGATCGTTCTCTATGCGAGCGCAAACATACATACATCCATCCACATTTAATACAAAAGAACAGTACACCATACAAGGGAACAAATAAAGCGAATATGCATCAAGTATGACATTTGACATTGCATTTGTTATGGTTAGAAAGAAACGGGAAAGGGTCTCGCAGGGGGTTAAATCTTATGTACTAACGATCAATTACAATTGGTTCTTAACAAAAGACTTCTGTTATATGCACTAGTGGGAACCTAATCATTTTAAGTTGATCAACATCGCACGAGATAAACAATTAACTACATGAATCAACTAGCATAACGGAATTTTAAATTAAACTTCCTATTTTCCCATAGCATGAACAGTGATTAGTCTACTTAAAATACAGTAATTATGATCACAGAAAGTAAATAAAATAAAAATAAAAATAAAAAAAATAAAAAAACAGAGGGGGGGGGGCGGTTGAACCGGCCCTAGGGGCGGTTGAACCGGCCCTAGGCGGGGCGCGCAGGGGCGGCCGAGCCGGGGCGGCTGAGCCGGCGGCGGGCGGCCGGGCTGGCGAGGGCGGGCGGCGCAGGGGGCGGCCGAGCCGGCCGAGCAGGGGGGCGGGGCGGCCGAGCCGCTGGGCGCGCAGGGGCGCGGGGCAGGGCGCGGGGCGGCCGAGCGGCCGAGCCGGCCATGGGGGCGCGCGCGGGGGGGGGGCGGCCGGGCTGGCCAGGCGGCCGAGCCGGGGGCGCGCTGGGGGGCCGGGGGCGCGGCCAAGGGGCCGAGCGGGCGAGGGGAAGGGGAGGGAGGAGAGGGGGAGGGAGGAGAGGGGGAGGGGGAGGGGGCTCACCGGCGGGGATCGACGGCGAGGGGCGGCCGGCGGCAGGGGGCGGCGCGGCGGCCTAGGGTAGGGGGCAGGGGCGGCGGCGGCTTAGGGTAGGGGGCAGGGGCGGCGGCGGCTTAGGGTGAGGGAGAGAAAATGAGAGAAAATGAGAGGGAGGGAGAGAGAATTGGGAAAAATAGAGGGGGTGGGGGGCGGCTTGGGCCAATTGGGCCCAAGGGGGGGGCGCCAGGGGGCGGCTGGGCCGGCCGGGGTCGGCCCAGGGCGCGGGAGAGAGAAAAAGGGGAGAGAGAAAGAGAGAGAAAGAAAGATAAAAGATTTTCCGCTTGTTCTCGAAATCCGATCTTTTAGATGAATGCGATTGCACTTTCAAACAACCAAAAATGCAAGGGCGGCATGGTGCATCAAACAACATAAAGTATTTAGGGTTTTTTTTTAATACCTACGGGAATTCCAAACCGAATCCCGCTAAACTTTGAAAAAGGTCAAGGTTTAGCGAGGGGAAAAAGAAAAGGGAAAGGTAACGCCCGAATTTTGGCGAGTAAAGAAAAGAAAAAATTCAACTGCAAAATTCGGGGCGTTACACCGACCCAGGGCTCGGACTCGGGCTCAGCCCCAGAAGACGGCAAACTCCGCTCCGCCCGACCCAGGGCTCGGACTCGGGCTCAGCCCCGGAAGACGGCGAACTCCGCTCCGCCCGACCTAGGGCTCGGACTCGGGCTCAGCCCCGGAAGACGGCGAACTCCGCTCCGCCCGACCCAGGGCTCGGACACGGGCTCAGCCCCGGAAGACTGCGAACTCCGCTCCGCCCGACCCAGAGCTCGGACACGGGCTCAGCCCCAAAAGACGACGAACTCCGCTCCGCCCGACCCAGGGCTCGGACTCGGGCTCAGCCCCGGAAGACAGACTCGACCTCGGCTTCGGAGGAGCTTCCACATCGCCCAACCTAGGGCGCAGGTCAGCCACATCAACAGGAAGCGCCATCATCATCCTACCCCGAGCTGACTCGGGCCGCAGGGAACAAGACCGGTGTCCCATCTGGCTCGCTCCGCCAGATAGGCAATGATGGCGTCCTGCATACTCTGTGACGACGGCGGCTCTCAGCCCCCTTACGGAAGCAAGAGGACGTCAGCAAGGACTCGACCGCTCCGACAGCTGTCCCTCCGCCAGGCTTCATCGCTCCTCCGACGGCCACGACATCACACCAGTTGGGTGCCAAAATCTCTCCGGCTGCCACAACGGCATGTACTTAGGGCGCTAGCTCTCCTCCGCTAGACACGTAGCACTCTGCTACACCCCCCATTGTACACCTAGATCCTCTCCTTACGCCTATAAAAGGAAGGACCAGGGCCCTCTTAGAGAGGGTTGGCCGCGCGGGGACGAGGACGGGACAGGCGCTCGCTTGAAGCCGCTCGCTCCCTCTCCCGCGTGGACGCTTGTAACCCCCTACTGCAAGCGCACCCGACCTGGGCGCGGGACGAACACGAAGGCCGCGGGATTCCCACCTCTCTCACGCCGGTCTCCGGCCGCCTCGCTCTCCCCCCTTCGCGCTCGCCCTCGCGCTCGACCCATCTGGGCTGGGGCACGCGGCGACATTAACTCGTCGGCCCAGGGACCCCCCGGTCTCGAAACGCCGACAGTTGGCGCGCCAGGTAGGGGCCTGCTGCGTGTTGACGAACAGCTTCCTGTCAAGCTCCAGATGGGCAGTCTCTAGCAACCTCTCCAACCCGGGACGGTGCTCCGTTTCGGGAGTCTTGAGTTCATGTCCCTCGACGGCAGCTACGACATGATACTCCTTCCACCGCCGCGCGACAACGACAATGGCGGCCGACAGCCCGCCCGCCGGCGGCGGAATCGACGACGTCTTCCCCGCGTGGTGGAAGAACAACCTTCGAGCTCATCCCGCCCTCTTCCCCGCCGACGGAGGATAAGGCAGGGCAACCAAGGCCAAGCAGGAGGCAGCGCCTCGCCGGCTGTCGAGCGAGTCGACAGCACCAGCACCCCAACGGGGGGCGCACCGGGTATCGGCTTCGCGCTTGAGACAAAGACGAGCGCCGTCTCCCCGCGACACGCTAATCCCGAGCAAGCGGACGACGCCAGCGCGCTCGCGAAAAGCTTGCTGGACGTCACCCTCATACCTGAGACGACGGTGCAATCAGTTCTTGACGTGACTTTATCGCCGCTCGTCGACCAAGAGGTACCGACTGATTCCCATCCTACGTCATTTGGATTCAGCCTCAACCCGCCTAGCAACCCCGCTTTGGCGGGCGCTCTCATAGAGGCGAGTCCAAACCCTCTGGGGTTTCGCATGCGGTCGCCTTGGGACCGGCTGACGGACGTCTCGACCTACGGGCCCTCTGGGTCCGAGGAAGACGACGAGCCCAGCATCTGCTGAGATTTCTCTGGACTTGGCAACCCCAGTGCCATGCGGGACTTCATGACCGCATGTGACTACTGCCTCTCCGACTGTTCCGACGGTAGCCGCAGCCTCGGCGACGAGGACTGCGGCCCAAGCCGCGAATGTTTCCACGTCGATCTAGGGGGTCCCTTCGAAGGCAATCATCTCGGCATGCCGAAGGACGGTGATCTCCCTAGGCCGGTGCCCCGCGTTGACATCCCACGGGAGCTAGCTGTGGTCCCCGTTCAGGCGGAGGGCCATGACCCACAGCTCGAGCAAATCTGCGGGGTGCAGGCCAGGCTCGACGAGGGAGCAGGAGCGCTTGAGCCGATCCGCCGGGACGTCGGGCAGGCATGGGCGGGCCAACCCCCGGCCGGAGAAATACGTCATCTGCCCCAGGGCTTCCAGCACCGTGTCGCCGACGACGTCAGGGTCAGGCCACCATCCACATCTAGTGGGGTCGGCCAGAACCTGGCTGCAGCAGCGATGCTTCTCCACGCAATGCCGAAGCCATCAACCACCAAGGGCCGGCGAATCCAGGGGGAGCTCAAGAATCTCCTGGAAGGCGCCGCGGTCCGACGGGCCGAGAGCTCTGCCTCCCGAAGGCAGGGGTACCCCTCAGAACCTCATGCCGCGACTTCCCGATTCATGCGGGAAGCCTCGGTCTACACCGGGCGCACGCGCAACACCGTGCCTGTGGCCCCAGGCCGCCTCGGCAACGAGCACCATCATCGCGACCGTCGGGCCCACCTCGACGAGAGGGTGCGCCGAGGCTACCACCCCAGGCGTGGGGGACGCTACGACAGTGAGGAGGATCGGAGTCCCTCGCCCGAACCACCCGGTCCGCAGGCCTTCAGCCGGGCCATCCGACGGGCGCCGCTCCCGACCCGGTTCCGACCCCGGCTACTATCACAAAGTACTCGGGGGCGACGAGACCAGAACTGTGGCTCGCGGACTACCGTCTGGCCTACCAACTGGGTGGAACGGACGATGACAACCTCATCATCCGCAACCTCCCCCTGTTCCTCTCCGACACCGCTCGCGCCTAGTTGGAGCACCTGCCTCCGGGGCAGATCTCCAACTGGGACGACCTAGTCCAAGCTTTCGCCGGCAATTTCCAGGGGACGTACGTGCGCCCCGAGAATTCCTGGGACCTCCGAAGCTGCCGACAGCAGCCGGGAGAGTCTCTCCGGGACTACATCCGGCGATTCTCGAAGCAGCGCACCGAGCTGCCCAACATCATCGACTCGGATATCATCGGCGCGTTCCTCGCCGGCACCACCTGCCGCGACCTGGTGAGCAAGCTGGGTCGCAAGACCCCCACCAGGGCGAGCGAGCTGATGGATGAAAGGGAATTAGGCTTACACCTAGTTCCTAAATAATTTTGGTGGTTGAATTGCCCAACACAAATAATTGGACTAACTAGTTTGCTCTAGTGTATAAGTTATACAGGTGCTAAAGGTTCACACTTAGCCAATAAAAAGACCAAGAGTTGGGTTCAACAAAAGAGCAAAGGGCCAACCGAAGGCACCTCTGGTCTGGCGCACCGGACTGTCCGGTGTGCCACCGGACAGTGTCCGGTGCACCACCGGACATGTCCGGTGCACCAGAGGACTCCGACTCGAACTCGCCACCTTCGGGAATTTCTCAGGCCGGCGCGCTATAATTCACCGGACATGTCCGGTGTACACCGGACAGTGTCCGGTGCTCCAAGGAAGCGCGGCTTCCGGAACTCGTCAGCCTCGGGAACGCGCTGCAGCCGCTCCGCTATAATTCACCGGACATGTCAGGTGTGCACCGGACTGTCCGGTGAACCATCAGAGCAACGGCTATTTCGGCGCCAACGGCTACCTGCGATGCATTTAATGCGCGCGCAGCGCGCGCAGACGTCAGGCGTGCCCATACTGGCACACCGGACATCCAGCAGTACATGTCCGGTGTGCACCGGACATCCAGGCGGGCCCAGAAGTCAGAAGCTCCAACGGTTAGAATCCAACGGCAGTGATGACGTGGCGGGGGCACCGGACATGTCCGGTGTGCACCGGAATATCCGGTGCGCCATCGAACAGACAGCCTCCCAACGGCCACTTTTGGTGGTTGAGGCTATAAATACCCCAACCACCCCACCATTCATTGCATCCAAGCTTTCCACTTCTCAACCACTTACAAGAGCTAGGCATTCAATTCTAGACACACCAAAGAGATCAAATCCTCTCCAACTCCACACAAAGCTTTAGTGATTAGCGAGAGAGATTTGCCGTGTTCTTTTGAGCTCTTGCGCTTGGATTGCTTCTTTTCTTTCTCACTTGCTCTTGTGATCAACACTCAATTGTAATCAAGGCAAGAGGCACCAATTGTGTGGTGGCCCTTGCGGGGAAGTTTTGTTCCCGGCTTTGACTTGAGAAGAGAAGCTCACTCGGTCCGAGGGACCGTTTGAGAGAGGGAAGGGTTGAAAGAGACCCGACCTTTGTGGCCTCCTCAACGGGGAGTAGGTTTGCGAGAACCGAACCTCGGTAAAACAAATCCGCGTGTCACACTCTTCATTTGCTTGCGATTTGTTTTGCGCCCTCTCTCGCGGACTCGTTTATATTTCTAACGCTAACCCGGCTTGTAGTTGTGGTTATATTTGTAAATTTCAGTTTCGCCCTATTCACCCCCCACCCCCCCTCTAGGCGACTATCAATTGGTATCAGAACCCGGTGCTTCATTAGAGCCTAACCGCTCGAAGTGATGTCGGGAGATCACGCCAAGAAGGAAATGGAGACCGGCGAAAAGCCCACTACAAGCCATGGGAGCACTTCATCGGAAGAGTCCCGCACCAAGAGGAAGGAGAAGAAGAAGAGCTCCTCCAACAAAGGGAAGGAGAAGAAATCTTCTTCTCACCACAAAGAGAAGAAGGAGAAATCTTCTTCTCACAAGCCGCATCGGAGTGGGGACAAGCACAAGAGGATGAGGAAAGTGGTCTATTACGAGACCGACACTTCATCAACATCCACCTCCGGCTCCGACGCGGCATCCGTCACTTCTAAGCGCCAAGAGCGCAAGAAGTATAGTAAGATCCCCCTACGCTACCCTCGCATTTCTAAACATACACCTTTACTTTCCGTCCCTTTAGGCAAACCACCAACTTTTGATGGTGAAGATTACGCTAGGTGGAGTGATTTAATGCGATTTCATCTAACCTCGCTCCACAAAAGTATATGGGATGTTGTTGAGTTTGGTGCACAGGTACCGTCCGTAGGGGATGAAGACTATGATGAGGATGAGGTGGCCCAAATCGAGCACTTCAACTCTCAAGCAACAACAATACTCCTTGCCTCCTTAAGTAGAGAGGAGTATAACAAAGTTCAAGGGTTGAAGAGCGCCAAGGAGGTTTGGGATGTGCTCAAAACCACGCATGAGGGAGATGAGCTCACAAAGATCACCAAGCGGGAAACGATCGAGGGGGAGCTCGGTCGGTTCCGGCTTCGCAAAGGGGAGGAGCCACAACACATGTACAACCGGCTCAAGACCTTGGTGAATCAAGTGCGCAACCTCGGGAGCAAGAAGTGGGACGACCACGAAGTGGTTAAGGTTATTCTAAGATCTCTCATTTTCCTTAACCCCACTCAAGTTCAATTAATTCGTGGTAATCCTAGATATACTAAAATGACCCCCGAGGAAGTTATCGGGAATTTTGTAAGTTTTGAGTGCATGATCGAAGGCTCGAGGAAGATCAACGAGCTTGATGATCCCTCCACATCCGAAGCTCAAACCGTCGCATTCAAGGCGACGGAGGAAAAGAAGGAGGATTCTACACCAAGTCGACAACCGATAGACGCCTCCAAGCTCGACAATGAGGAAATGGCGCTCGTCATCAAGAGCTTCCGCCAAATCCTCAAGCAAAGGAGAGGGAAAGACTACAAGTCCCGCTCCAAAAAGGTTTGCTACAAGTGTGGTAAGCCCGGTCACTTTATAGCTAAATGTCCATTATCAAGTGATAGTGACAGGGGCGACGACAAGAAGGGGAGAAGAAAGGAGAAGAAGAGGTACTACAAAAGGAAGGGCGGTGATGCCCATGTTTGTCGGGAGTGGGACTCCGACGAAAGCTCAAGCGACTCCTCCGACGACGAGGACGCCGCCAACATCGCCGTCACCAAGGGACTCCTCTTCCCCAACGTCGGCCACAAGTGCCTCATGGCAAAGGACGGCAAACGGAAGAAGGTTAAATCTAACTCCTCCACTAAATATGAGTCTTCTAGTGATGATAATGCTAGTGATGAGGAGGATAATTTGCGTATTCTCTTTGCCAATCTTAACATGGAGCAAAAAGAAAAATTAAATGAATTGATTAGTGCTATTCATGAAAAAGATGACCTTTTGGATTCCCAAGAGGATTTTCTAATTAAAGAAAACAAGAAACATGTTAAGGTTAAAATGCCTATGCTCTAGAAGTAGAAAAATGTCAAAAACTGTCTAGTGAGCTAAGCACTTGCCGTGAGATGATTGACAACCTTAGAAATGAAAACGCTAGTTTAAATGCTAAGGTTGATTCACATGTTTGTAATATTTCAATTCCCAATCCTAGAGATAATAATGATGATTTGCTTGCTAGGATTGAAGAATTGAACATTTCTCTTGCTAGCCTTAGAGTAGAAAATGAAAATTTAATTGCTAAGGCTAAAGAACTAGATGTTTGCAATATTACAATTTCCAATCTTAAAGATAATAATGATATCTTGCGTGCTAAGATTGTTGAACTTAATTCTTGCAAACCATCTACATCTACTATTGAGCATGTCACTATTTGTACTAGATGTAGAGATATTGATGTTGATGCTATTTATGATCACATGACTTTAATTAAACAACAAAATGATCATATAACTAAATTAGATGCTAAAATTGCCGAGCATAACTTGGAGAATGAAAAATTTAAATTTGCTAGAAGTATGCTCTATAATGGGAGACGCCCTGGCATCAAGGATGGCATTGGCTTCCAAAGGGGAGACAATGTCAAACTTAGTGCCCCTCCTAAAAGATTGTCAAATTTTGTTAAGGGCAAGGCACCCATGCCTCAGGATAACGAGGGTTACATTTTATACCCTGCCGGTTATCCCGAGAGCAAAATTAGGAGAATTCATTCTAGGAAGTCTCACTCTGGCCCTAATCATGCTTTCATGTATAAGAGTGAGACATCTAGCTCTAGGCAACCAACCCGTGCTAAGTTGCCTAGAAAGAAAACTCCTAGTGCATCAAATGAACATAGTCTTTCATTTAAAACTTTTGATGCATCTTATGTGTTGACTAACAAATCCGGCAAAGTAGTTGCCAAATATGTTGGGGGCAAGCACAAGGGGTCAAAGACTTGTGTTTGGGTACCCAAAGTTCTTGTGTCTAATGCCAAAGGACCCAAAACCATTTGGGTACCTAAAGTCAAGAACTAAACTTGTTTTGTAGGTTTATGCATCCGGGGGCTCAAGTTGGATACTCGACAGCGGGTGCACAAACCACATGACAGGGGAGAAAGAAATGTTCTCCTCCTACGAGAAAAACCATGATCCTCAACGAGCAATCACATTCGGGGATGGAAAACAAGGTTTGGTTAAAGGATTGGGTAAAATTGCTATATCTCCTGACCATTCTATTTCCAATGTTTTTCTTGTAGATTCATTAGACTACAATTTGCTTTCCGTATCTCAATTATGTCAAATGGGCTACAACTGTCTATTTACTAATGTAGGTGTCACTGTCTTTAGAAGAAGTGATGATTCAATAGCATTTAAGGGTGTGTTAGAGGGTCAGCTATACTTAGTAGATTTTGATAGAGCTGAACTCGACACATGCTTAATTGCTAAGACTAACATGGGTTGGCTCTAGCATCGCCGACTAGCCCATGTTGGGATGAAGAATCTTCATAAGCTTCTAAAGGGAGAACACATTTTAGGGCTAACAAATGTTCATTTTGAGAAAGACAGGATTTGTAGCGCATGTCAGGCAGGAAAGCAAGTTGGAGCCCATCATCCACACAAGAACATCATGACGACCGACAGGCCACTAAAGCTCCTACACATGGACCTATTCGGCCCGATTGCTTACATAAGCATCGGCGGGAGTAAGTACTGTCTAGTTATTGTGGATGATTATTCTCGCTTCACTTGGGTATTCTTTTTACAGGAAAAATCTCAAACCCAAGAGACCTTAAAGGGATTCTTGAGACGGGCTCAAAATGAGTTCGGCTTAAGGATCAAGAAAATTAGAAGCGATAACGGGACGGAGTTCAAGAATTCTCAAATTGAAGGCTTCCTTGAGGAGGAGGGCATCAAACATGAGTTCTCTTCTCCCTACACGCCGCAACAAAATGGTGTAGTGGAGAGGAAGAATCGAACTCTATTGGACATGGCAAGAACCATGCTTGATGAGTACAAGACTTCGGATCGGTTTTGGGCCGAGGCGGTCAACGCCGCTTGCTACGCCATCAACCGGTTATATCTTCACCGAATCCTCAAGAAGACATCATATGAACTCCTAATCGGTAAAAAGCCCAACATTTCATATTTTAGAGTCTTTGGTAGCAAATGCTTTATTCTTGTTAAAAGAGGTAGAAAATCTAAATTTGCTCCTAAGACTGTAGAAGGCTTTTTACTAGGATATGACTCAAACACAAGGGCATATAAAGTCTTTAACAAGTCCACTGGACAAGTTGAAGTTTCTTGTGACGTTGTGTTTGATGAGACTAACGGCTCTCAAGTAGAGCAAGTTGATCTTGATGAGATAGGTGAAGAACAGGCTCCGTGCATCGCTCTAAGGAACATGTCCATTGGGGATGTGTGTCCTAAGGAATCCGAAGAGCCTCCAAAAGCACAAGATCAACCGTCCTCCTCCATGCAAGCATCTCCACCAACTCAAAATGAGGAAGAGGCTCAAGTTGATGAAGAAGAAGATCAATCAAATGAGCCACCTCAAGATGACGGCATAGATCAAGGGGGAGATGCAAATGATCAAGACAAGGAGGATAAAGAGCAAAGGCCGCCACACCCAAGAGTCCACCAAGCAATCCAACGAGATCACCCCGTCGACACCATCCTCGGCGACATTCATAAAGGGGTAACTACTAGATCTCGTGTTGCACATTTTTGTGAGCATTACTCCTTTGTTTCCTCTATTGAGCCACACAGGGTAGAGGAAGCACTACAAGATTCGGATTGGGTGATGGCGATGCAAGAGGAGCTCAACAACTTCACTAGGAATGAGGTATGGCATTTAGTTCCACGTCCTAACCAAAATGTTGTAGGAACCAAATGGGTCTTCCGCAACAAGCAAGATGAGCATGGTGTGGTGACAAGGAACAAAGCTCGACTTGTGGCCAAGGGATACTCCCAAGTTGAAGGTTTGGATTTCGGTGAAACCTATGCACCCGTAGCTAGGCTTGAGTCAATTCGCATATTATTGGCCTATGCTACTTACCATGGCTTTAAGCTTTATCAAATGGACGTAAAAAGTGCCTTCCTCAATGGACCAATCAAGGAAGAGGTCTATGTTGAGCAACCTCCCGGCTTTGAAGACAGTGAGTATCCTAACTATGTCTATAAGCTCTCTAAGGCGCTTTATGGGCTCAAGCAAGCCCCAAGAGCATGGTATGAATGCCTTAGAGATTTTCTCATTGCAAATGGATTCAAAGTCGGAAAGGCCGATCCTACTCTATTCACTAAAACTCTTGAAAATGACTTGTTTGTATGCCAAATTTATGTTGATGATATTATATTTGGGTCTACTAACGAGTCTACATGTGAAGAATTTAGTAGGATCATGACACAAAAGTTCGAGATGTCTATGATGGGGGAGTTGAAGTACTTCTTAGGATTTCAAGTGAAGCAACTCCAAGAGGGCACCTTCATTAGCCAAACGAAGTACACTCAAGATATTCTAAGCAAGTTTGGAATGAAGGATGCCAAACCCATCAAGACACCCATGGGAACTAATGGGCATCTCGACCTCGACACGGGAGGTAAGTCCGTGGATCAAAAGGTATACCGGTCAATGATAGGTTCTTTACTCTATTTATGTGCATCTCGACCGGATATTATGCTTTCCGTATGCATGTGTGCAAGATTCCAAGCCGACCCTAAGGAAGCTCACCTTACGGCCGTAAAACGAATCTTGAGATATTTGGCTTATACTCCTAAGTTTGGGCTTTGGTATCCTAGGGGATCCACATTTGATTTGATTGGATATTCGGATGCCGATTGGGCGGGATGTAAAATCAATAGAAAGAGCACTTCGGGGACTTGCCAGTTCTTGGGAAGATCCTTGGTGTCTTGGGCTTCAAAGAAGCAAAATTCGGTCGCTCTTTCCACCGCCGAAGCCGAGTACATTGCCGCAGGTCATTGTTGCGCGCAACTACTTTGGATGAGGCAAACCCTACGGGACTACGGTTACAAATTAACCAAAGTCCCTTTGCTATGTGATAATGAGAGTGCAATCAAAATGGCCGACAATCCTGTCGAGCATAGCCGCACTAAACACATAGCCATCCGGTACCATTTTCTTAGGGATCACCAACAAAAGGGAGATATCGAGCTTTCATACATTAACAATAAAGATCAATTAGCTGATATCTTTACCAAGCCTCTTGATGAACAAACTTTTAACAAACTTAGGCATGAGCTAAATATTCTTGATTCTAGGAACTTCTTTTGTTGATTTGCACACATAGCCCTTTTATATACCTTTGATCATATCTCTTTCATATGCTATGACTAATATGTTTTTCAAGTCTATTTCAAAACCAAGTCATAGGTATATTGAAAGGGAATTGAAGTCTTCGGCGAAACCAAAGGCTTCCACTCCGTAACTCATCCTTCGCCGTCGCTCCAAGAGACTCTCCATTCTTGGGGGAGAAAGCATGAGCACAAAGCAAAAGGACTCCATCTTTGGTATAATCTTCACTCATTTGTTTTGACCAAAGAGGGAGAATGTAATTTAAGGGCTCTAATGATTCCGTTTTTGGCGATTCATGCCAAAGGGGGAGAAAGTAAGAGCCCAAAGCAAAAGGACCGCACCACCACCAATTTCAAAAACTTTGTGTTTCCAAGGATATTATCAATTGGCTTTCCTATTATGTTCAAAAGGGGGAGAAAAGTAGTATTTCAAAAATTATCAAAACCCTCTTGAACACTAAGAGGAGGATATCATTTAGGGGGAGTTTTGTTTAGTCAAAGGAGAAGCATTTGAAACAGGGGGAGAAAATTTCAAATCTTGAAAATGCTTTGCAAAATCTTATTCATTTACCTTTGACTATTTGCAAAAGAACTTTTAAAAAGATTTACAAAAGAATTTGCAACA
The DNA here is from genome assembly GCF_902167145.1 of Zea mays. NCBI lineage: Eukaryota > Viridiplantae > Streptophyta > Magnoliopsida > Poales > Poaceae > Zea > Zea mays. The sequence goes on from NC_050098.1 coordinate 184,974,956, forward strand.
ACAAAACATGTGGTACAAGCGTGGTCCAAAATGTTATATAAGAAAGAAACAATCCATGCATATCTTGTAAGTAGTTATATTGGCTCAATTCCAAGCAACCTTTGCACTTACATTATGCAAACTAGTTCAATTATGCACTTCTATATTTGCTTTGGTTTGTGTTGGCATCAATCACCAAAAAGGGGGAGATTGAAAGGGAATTAGGCTTACACCTAGTTCCTAAATAATTTTGGTGGTTGAATTGCCCAACACAAATAATTGGACTAACTAGTTTGCTCTAGTGTATAAGTTATACAGGTGCTAAAGGTTCACACTTAGCCAATAAAAAGACCAAGAGTTGGGTTCAACAAAAGAGCAAAGGGCCAACCGAAGGCACCTCTGGTCTGGCGCACCGGACTGTCCGGTGTGCCACCGGACAGTGTCCGGTGCACCACCGGACATGTCCGGTGCACCAGAGGACTCCGACTCGAACTCGCCACCTTCGGGAATTTCTCAGGCCGGCGCGCTATAATTCACCGGACATGTCCGGTGTACACCGGACAATGTCCGGTGCTCCAAGGAAGCGCGGCTTCCGGAACTCGTCAGCCTCGGGAACGCGCTGCAGCCGCTCCGCTATAATTCACCGGACATGTCCGGTGTGCACCGGACTGTCCGGTGAACCATCAGAGCGACGACTATTTCGGCGCCAACGGCTACCTGCGATGCATTTAATGCGCGCGCAGCGCGCGCAGACGTCAGGCGTGCCCATACTGGCACACCGGACATCCAGCAGTACATGTCCGGTGTGCACCGGACATCCAGGCGGGCCCAGAAGTCAGAAGCTCCAACGGTCAGAATCCAACGGCAGTGATGACGTGGCAGGGGCACCGGACATGTCCGGTGTGCACCGGACTGTCCGGTGCGCCATCGAACAGACAGCCTCCCAACGGCCACTTTTGGTGGTTGAGGCTATAAATACCCCAACCACCCCACCATTCATTGCATCCAAGCTTTCCACTTCTCAACCACTTACAAGAGCTAGGCATTCAATTCTAGACACACCAAAGAGATCAAATCCTCTCCAACTCCACACAAAGCTTTAGTGATTAGCGAGAGAGATTTGCCGTGTTCTTTTGAGCTCTTGCGCTTGGATTGCTTCTTTTCTTTCTCACTTGCTCTTGTGATCAACACTCAATTGTAATCAAGGCAAGAGGCACCAATTGTGTGGTGGCCCTTGCGGGGAAGTTTTGTTCCCGGCTTTGACTTGAGAAGAGAAGCTCACTCGGTCCGAGGGACCGTTTGAGAGAGGGAAGGGTTGAAAGAGACCCGACCTTTGTGGCCTCCTCAACGGGGAGTAGGTTTGCGAGAACCGAACCTCGGTAAAACAAATCCGCGTGTCACACTCTTCATTTGCTTGCGATTTGTTTTGCGCCCTCTCTCACGGACTCGTTTATATTTCTAACGCTAACCCGGCTTGTAGTTGTGGTTATATTTGTAAATTTCAGTTTCGCCCTATTCACCCCCCCCCCTCTAGGCGACTATCAATGGACATCGCCACCAAGTTCGCCTTCGGCCAGGAGGCGGTCGAGGCCATCTTCCGAAAGGACAAGCAGCCCCAGGGCCACCCATCGGAAGATGCTCCCGAGGCGTCGACTCAGCGCGGCGCCAAGAAGAAAGGCAAGAAGAAGTCGCAAGCGAAACGCGACGCCACCGACGCGGACCTTGTCGCCACCGCCGAGTACAAGAACCCTCAGAAACCCCCCGGAGGTGCCAACCTCTTCGACAAGATGCTCAAGGAGCCGTGCCCCTATCACCAGGGGCCCGTCAAGCACACCCTTGAGGAGTGCGTCATGCTTCGACGCCACTTCCACAGGGCTGGGCCACCCGCGGAGGGTGGCAGGGCCCGCGACGACGACAAGAAGGAAGATCACCAAGCAGAAGAGTTCCCCGAGGTCCGCGACTGCTTCATGATCTACGGTGGGCAAGCGGCGAATGCCTCGGCCCGGCACCGCAAGCAAGAGCGTCGGGAGGTCTGCTCGGTGAAGGTGGCGGCGCCAGTCTACCTAGACTGGTCCGACAAGCCCATCACCTTCGACCAAGCTGACCACCCCGACCACTTGCCGAGCCCGGGGAAATACCCGCTCGTCGTCGACCCCGTCATCGGCGACGTCAGGCTCACCAAGGTCCTCATGGACGGAGGCAGCGGCCTCAACATCATCTACGCCGAGACCCTCGGGCTCCTGCGTGTCGATCTGTCCTCCGTCCGAGCAGGCGCTGCGCCCTTCCATGGGATCATTCCCGGGAAGCGCGTCCAGCCCCTCGGACGACTCGACCTTCCCGTCTGCTTCGGAACACCCTCCAACTTCCGAAGGGAGACCCTGACGTTCGAGGTGGTCGGGTTCCAAGGAACCTACCACGCGGTACTGGGAAGGCCATGCTACGCGAAGTTCATGGCCGTCCCCAACTACACCTACCTGAAGCTCAAGATGCTGGGCCCCAACGGGGTCATCACCGTCGGCCCCACGTACAAACACGCGTTCGAATGCGACGTGGAGTGCGTGGAGTACGCCGAGGCCCTCGCCGAGTCCGAGGCCCTCGCCGAGTCCGAGGCCCTCATCGCCGACCTGGAAAGCCCCTCTAAGGAGGTGCCAGACGTGAAACGTCATGCCGGCAACTTCGAGCCAGTGGAGACGGTTAAGGCCGTCCCCCTCGACCCCAGCGGCGACACCTCCAAGCAGATCCGGATCGGCTCCAGGCTCGATCCCAAATAGGAAGCAGTGCTCGTCGACTTTCTCCGCGCGAACGCCGACGTCTTCGCGTGGAGTCCCAAGGACATGCCCGGCATACCGAGGGATGTCGCCGAGCACTCGCTGGACATTCGAGCCGGAGCCCGACCCGTCAAGCAGCCTCTGCGCCGATTCGACGAGGAGAAGCGCAGAGCCATAGGCGAGGAGATCCACAAGCTAATGGCGGCAGGGTTCATCAAAGAGGTATTCCATCCCGAATGGCTTGCCAACCCTGTGCTTTTGAGAAAGAAAGGGGGGAAATGGCGGATGTGTGTAGACTACACTGGTCTCAACAAAGCATGTCCGAAGGTTCCCTACCCTCTGCCTCGCATCGATCAAATCGCGGATTCCACTGCTGGGTGCGAAACCCTATCTTTTCTCGATGCCTACTCAGGGTATCATCAAATCAGGATGAAAGAATCCGACCAGCTCGCGACTTCTTTCATCACACCCTTCGGCATGTACTGCTATGTCACCATGCCGTTCGGCTTGAGGAATGCGGGCGCGACGTACCAGCGGTGCATGAACCATGTGTTCGGCCAACACATTGGCCGCACGGTCGAGGCCTACGTCGATGACATCGTAGTCAAGACGAGGAAAGCTTCCGACCTCCTTTCCGACCTTGAAGCGACATTCCGATGTCTCAAGGCGAAAGGCGTCAAGCTCAATCCCGAGAAGTGTGTCTTCGGGGTGCCCCGAGGCATGCTCTTGGGGTTCATCGTCTCCGAGCGGGGCATCGAAGCCAACCCGAAGAAGATCGCAGCCATCACCAGCATGGGGCCCATCAAGGACTTGAAAGGCGTACAGAGGGTCATGGGATGTCTCGCGGCTCTGAGCCGCTTCATCTCACGCCTCGGCGAAAGAGGTCTACCCCAGTACCGCCTCTTAAGGAAGGCCGAGTGCTTCACTCGGACCCCTGAGGCCGAAGAAGCTCTCGGAAACCTGAAGGCGCTCCTCACAAAGGTGCCTATCTTGGTGCCTCCAGCTACCGGAGAAGCCCTCTTGGTCTACGTCGCCGCGACCACTCAGGTGGTTAGCGCCGCGATTGTGGTCGAGAGGCAAGAAGAGGGGCATGCATTGCCCGTTCAGAGGCCAGTTTACTTCGTCAGCGAGGTACTGTCCGAAACCAAGATCCGCTACCCACAAGTTCAGAAGCTGCTGTATGCAGTGATCCTGACACGGCGGAAGTTGCGACACTACTTCGAGTCTCATCCGGTAACTGTGGTGTCATCCTTCCCCTGGGGGAGATCATCCAGTGCCGAGAGGCCTCGGGTAGGATTGCAAAGTGGGCGGTGGAAATCATGGGCGAGACAATCTCGTTCGCCCCTCGGAAGGCCATCAAGTCCCAGGTCTTGGCGGACTTCGTGGCCGAATGGGTCGACACCCAGCTACCGACAGCTCCGATCCAACCGGAGCTCTGGACCATGTTTTTCGACGGGTCGTTGATGAAGACAGGAGCAGCAGGCCTACTCTTCATCTCGCCCCTCGGGAAACACATATGCTATGTGCTACGCCTCCATTTTCCGGCGTCCAACAATGTGGCTGAGTATGAGGCTCTGGTCAACGGGTTGCGGATCGCCATCGAGCTAGGGGTCCGGCGCCTCGACGCCCGCGGTGACTCGCAGCTCGTCATCGACCAAGTCATGAAGAACTCCCACTGTCGCGACCCGAAGATGGAGGCCTACTGCGATGAGGTTCGGCGCTTGGAAGACAAGTTCTACGGGCTCGAGCTTAACCACATCGCTCGGCGCTACAACGAGACTGTGGACGAGCTGGCTAAAATAGCCTCGGGGCGAACAACGGTTCCCCCGGACGTCTTCTCCCGGGATCTGCACCAACCCTCCGTCAAGATCGACGACACGCCCGAGCCTGAGGCGCCCTCGGCCCAGTCCGAGGTACCCTCGGCCCAGCCCGATGTATCCTCGGCACAGCCCGAGGCACCCTCAGCTTGGCCCGAGGCGCCCTCGGTTCAGCCCGAGGTACCCTCGGCCCCCGAGGGTGAGGCACTGCGCGTCGAGGAGGAGCGAAGCGGGGCCACGCCTGATCGAGACTGGCAGACCCCGTACCTGTAATATCTCCACCAAGGAGAGCTACCCCTCGACCGAGCCGAGGCTCGGCGGGTGGCGCGGCGCGCCAAGTCGTTCGTCTTGCTGGGCGATGAGAAGGAGCTCTACCACCGCAGCCCCTCAGGCATCCTCCAGCGATGCATCTCCGTCGCCGAAGGTCAGGAACTCCTGCGAGAGATACACTCGGGGGCTTGTGGCCATCACGCAGCGCCTCGAGCCCTTGTCGGGAATGCTTTCCGACAAGGCTTCTACTGGCCGACGGCGGTGGCCGACGCCACTAGAATTGTCCGCACCTGCGAAGGGTGTCAATTCTATGTGAGGCAGACCCACCTGCCCGCTCAGGCTCTTCAGACGATACCCATCACCTGGCCCTTCGCTGTGTGGGGTCTGGACCTCGTCGGCCCCTTGCAGAAGGCACCCGGGGGCTACACGCACCTGCTGGTCGCCATCGACAAATTCTCCAAGTGGATCGAGGTCCGACCTCTGAACAGCATCAGGTCCGAGCAGGCGGTGGCGTTCTTCACCAACATCATTCATCGCTTCGGAGTCCCGAACTCCATCATCACCGACAACGGCACCCAGTTCACCGGCAGAAAGTTCTTGGACTTCTGCGAGGATCACCACATCCGGGTGTACTGGGCCGCCGTGGCTCATCCCATGTCAAATGGGCAAGTAGAGCGTGCCAACGGCATGATTCAACAAGGGCTCAAGCCTCGGATCTACAACGACCTCAACAAGTTCGGCAAGCGATGGATGAAGGAACTCCCCTCGGTGGTCTGGAGCCTGAGGATAACGCCGAGCCGAGCCACGGGCTTCACGCCGTTCTTCCTAGTCTACGGGGCCGAGGCCGTCTTGCCCACAGACCTGGAATACGGCTCCCCGAGGACGAGGGCCTACAGCGATCAAAGCAACCAAGCTAGCCGAGAAGACTCGCTGGACCAGCTGGAGGAGGCTCGGGACAAGGCCTTACTACACTCGGCGCGGTACCAGCAGTCCCTGCGACGCTACCATGCCCGAGGGGTCCGGTCCCGAGACCTCCAGGTGGGCGACCTGGTGCTTCGGCTGCGACAAGACGCCCGAGGGAGGCACAAGCTCACGCCCCCCTGGGAGGGACCGTTCGTCATCGCCAAGGTTCTGAAGCCTGGAACGTACAAGCTGGCCAACAGTCAAGGCGAGGTCTACGACAACGCTTGGAACATCCAACAGCTACGTCGCTTCTACCCTTAAGATGTTTTCAAGTTGTTCATATACCTCGCACCCACGCAAAGTTTAGTCATCAAGGAAGGGTCGGCCTCGCCTCGGCAAAGCCCGACCCTCCCTCGGGGGCTAAAAGGGGGGGAACCCCCTCTGCGTCGAAATTTTCCTCGAAGAAAGATCTCTTCTGCCAGAATGTCTTTCGTGCTTTTTGACTACTTCGAAAAGTGGATCCTGAAAACGACGGAGTACACGTAAGCAGCCAAGGCTGACCGAGCCGAGGGACTCCTACGCCTCCGGGATACGGATACCTCACTCATCACCTTCTGTGATAAGTAACTCACGTTCGGATAAGTGATTCCGCGGACCGAACAAGTCTTCACGTTCGGAAGCTCTTCTGCCGAAGCGATCCTTCGAGCCTTCTCGACTGAGTCGGTGACAGAGCCCCATGGACGGGTAAGAGTGCGCGTAAGCGGCAAGGCCGACCGAGCTGAGGAACTCCTACGCCTCCGGGATACGGATACCTCACTCATCACCTTTCGCGAGAAGCAACTCTCGCTCGCACAAACATCCCTGCTACCGACAAAAAAGTCCAGATACTCGTAACAAGAGGAAAAGAGACGCAGCTTTACAACACAGCGAGGGTGTGTTCTGGCCTCGGCGGCCGCAGGAGACATACGCTACAAGACAATCCGATCCTGCAGGCTCGGGTCTTGACGCTGGAAGGGGGCAGCAGCACCCTCGGCATCGACGACACCTTCGGCGAGGTCCGACCTGGCCTCGGACGGCGACGCGGTCCGAGGATCTCCACTCTAAAGGACGACGTCATCGCCACGCCCGGGCAATCGCTGCCAGGGTCTTCTCCGGGAATCCGGCCCGAGCAGGCGGCTCGGCCGGTCACCCCGGGGCCTCGGCCAGCCGTCCTCCAAGGACGTCAACCTGACCCGAGGCCTCGGCCGGTCAACTCCGGCGTTGGTCCCGCTAACGGACAACCCGGCTAGGCTCCGGCCAACCAGGTTTCCTTTTCGAGCCAACCCTGCCCTTGTTCATGCTGATACCGCTACCCCTGGCCTCGGCTCATCGAAGAGCGGCCAAGGGGTCCCTTTAACTAAGTTAGAGAAGCCTCGGACAACAAGGCCGACCGAGCCGAGGGACTCCTACGCCTCCGGGATACGGATACCTCACTCGTCACCTTTACACGGGGCGACTCACGATTGGTGAAGCGGTTCAGACGACCAACAGGCGAGTCTTAGTGCTCGAAAATGAGGAAAAAACACGGCTCCGTGCCAAAATTACATACATGTTTAGGCCTCGACAGCCACAATGAACAAAAACACTGGCATTCAAAGTGCCATTACAAACGGAACTCTGGTTCCGTCCCCGCGGGTATGAACAATCTCGAGCCTGCGGGGCGACGAACACTGGGGGACCCGCCAGCGACCTCTGCAGCAGCAGCCATGGTCCTAGGTTGGACGCGGCCGCCGGAGGGCTCTCGTTCGCGTCCCCGCTCGAGGGACACAAACCAGCTATTAAAGCCAAAGAGCGGGCCGCTCCCAAGCGCACCGGCAGGTCCTCGCTGCCGTCCTCGCCACGAAAGCGAGGAAGAGGGCGGAATGTTGCATCCTAGCTGGGCAGCAACAGTTCGCCTTCCCCGGCATGGCTGGAGGACATCTCCTCCGCAGAGCTGGAGGGTGTTTGCCACCACCAGAAGCTAGAAGAAGAGGTGGCCCGCCGGCCCGCGCAGGAGGTAGAGCCCCGGCTCGCCTCGCTCCCCGCCCCAACGAGGATGATGAACACCCTCGACGCTGAGGGCGGGATCGAGATCACAGCCCGGCTTGCCTCTCCCCATCCAGGGGCTGGAGGTCACCGTCTTGGGTGACCACCAGCGGAGGGGTGCAACCGGGCTGTGTGATGAAAATCCTTGAAGTCGAACGATGGCTGAAAGGTACCAACTCCCACGGAGTTGCGTTCCTCCAACGATGAGGCGGAAAGACGACGGGTATCCCCCATCCGGGGGCTCGGAAGGTGGAAAGACACGATGCATAAGGGAGCGCGAAGACATGGTCGCCTTCCAAAGGGGGCCACCCTCCTTTTAAAGGCGACTCTCCCTACTTGCGCCCCCAACCGTCGCGGGCTGAGTCTTCTCCAACACACTCCAAGGTCCTCCCCTGCGGTGCGGGGGCTGGGTCCCACACGTCATGCAAACCGGCTCAGAGCAGAAGAAGCCAAACCGCCGTGCGCGGTGCGCACAACCGCCCAGCGGTTACAAGTGACCCTCCACTTTTGCCCAGACCAACGGGCGAAAGGGGCGGGCAGCCATGCAGGCGGCATGCAACCGCCCCAAGTGGGCGCGCTTCTCCGACTCCCAACACGCCCAGCATGGAGGCCCAGGCCCACGCGTCATGCAACCGGCGCGCCGAATGCTTCGTGCATGCAACTGCACCGCCACTTGCGCCACCACCGCGCCTCCTCGACTGCGGAACCAATACCGCGACTTGAGGCGACCCAGTGCACGACCCAGCAGCGCCAGCCTGGCGCGGCGGTCAGTGCGGCCAAAAATGGGCCGGCAGTAATGACGGTGGCAGGCGGGCAGGAGCAGCAGTCGTGTCGTCAGCCAAGCTCACGTCCCATCCGGGGGCAGCGAGAGAACCCTCTCTCACGGCGTGAAGACAACGCGCCCGTGTTCCGTTCCTCGAACGGCTCGCGCATGCGCAACGGCCGCCCCGCCAACCACTCGCCCCGTCGCATTAACTTCACGGCGGGACAGGCGGCGCCTCTGGCAGGAGAAGCGGGCGACGCTTCGCCTTCGCCATAATAACCGCGCCAAAAAAGGTACGCCGCGTCGTTCGATTTCGTATCCTTTTCCTTTTTTCCTCTTTCTCTCTCTTGCAACAGGGACCGGGAAAGGGGGATACCCCGAAAAGGATCCTTCCCCGTGAAGGAACCAGGCTCCGAGCCTCCCTACTGATCAGAGGTTCGAAGGCTGGCCCCCCGAAAGGGTTCGACAGCCGCCTCAGATCGCGTGGGCCCTACACCCACTACTGGTTAGAGGTTCGAAGGCCGGCCCCTCGGAAGGGTCCCACGGCCGCCTCAGGCCACTCGGGTTCCGCGCCCATTATTGATCAGGGGTTCGAAGGCTGGCCCCCGAAGGGTTCACAGCCGCCTCAGACGCCGAGCGAGGGATGACCATGGGTACGTTCGATACATAACCAAGGCTCGGGCTGCGCTCCCGAGGTACCCTAGGACATTTCCGAGACCAGCGGGAGCGATCTTGTAACGGAATCCCATCAGAGGGAGGCATCGAGCCCTCGGACCCCGTCGCCAGGGGACCGGGTCCGACAGATCACCCGCAGGTACTTTTGGGCGTGCCTCTGGGCCCCAGCCGACCCCTAACGAACGGGGCACGGACGTCCACTCGGATTACCCGCTTGCAGCTCACCGGAGACGCCATGTTCGGCGCCCATCGAGGGCAACATGGCGCTTTCCCCCCTCCTCCTTGCGGAAAGGCGACGCAGGGGCGTATGTAAAAAAGCCGAGTCTGTCCCTGATCGCCCTCTCGCCCTGTGCAGAGGCTCGGGGGCTGCTCTCGCAAACCCGGCTCCGGCCGAACCGTTGACAACATCAACATACCAGCCCGAGAACTTGGGACCCGACCGTACACCCGGGCTACGGCCAGCTCGCATGAGGGAACAACCAGACCAGCCGAAGCATCACGCAAGGCATTAAGACTTCGAAGGAGTGAAACCACTCCTCCGAGGCCTCGGGGGCTACACCCGGCGGGTGCGCTCGCGCGCACCCACCGGAACAAAACGCACCCGAGAAAGGCTGGTCCCCTTGCAAAAAAGTGCGACGAAAGCCTCCAAGCGAGTGCTAACACTCCCTTCGAGGCTCGGGGGCTACTATCGGGGACCATAATTAGGGGTACCCTCAAGGCTCCTAATTCTCAGCTGGTAACCCCCATCAGCATAAAGTTACAAAGGCCTGATGGGCGCGATTAAGTCAGGGATCAGTCCATTCGAAGGACTCGATCACGCCTCGCCCGAGCCTAGCCTCGGACAAGGGCAGCCGACCCCGGAGGATTTCCATCTCGCCCGAGGCCCCCCTCCAGCGGCGAACATATTTCCGGCTCGCCCGAGGCCCTGCCTTCGCCAAGAAGCAACCCTAACTAAATCGCCGCACCGACCGACCAAATCGCAGGAGCATTTAATGCAAAGGTGGCCTGACACCTTTATCCTGACGCGCGCCCCTCGGCCGGCAGAGCCAAAGTGACCGCCGTCACTTCGCCGCTCCACTGACCGGCCTGACAAAAGGACAGCGCCGCCTGCGCCACTCCGACTGCGGTGCCACTTGACAGAGTGAGACTGACAGGCAGTCAGGCCCTGCCGGAGGCACCATAGGAAGCTCCGCTTCGTCCGACCCAGGGCTCGGACTCGGGCTCAGCCCCGGAAGACGGTGAACTCCGCTCCGCTCCGCCCGACCCAGGGCTCGGACTCGGGCTCAGCCCCAGAAGACGGCGAACTCCGCTCCGCCCGACCCAGGGCTCGGACTCGGGCTCAGCCCCGGAAGACGGCGAACTCCGCTCCGCCCGACCCAGGGCTCGGACTCGGGCTCAGCCCCGGAAGACGGCGAACTCCGCTCCGCCCGACCCAGGGCTCGGACACGGGCTCAGCCCCGAAAGACGGCGAACTCCGCTCCGCCCGACCCAGGGCTCGGACACGGGCTCAGCCCCAGAAGACGATGAACTCCGCTCCGCCCGACCCAGGGCTCGGACTCGGGCTCAGCCCCGGAAGACAGACTCGACCTCGGCTTCAGAGGAGCTTCCACATCGCCCAACCTAGGGCGCAGGTCAGCCACGTCAACAGGAGGCGCCATCATCACCCTACCCCGAGCTGACTCGGGCCGCAGGGAACAAGACCGGTGTCCCATCTGGCTCGCTCCGCCAGATAGGCAATGATGGCGTCCCGCATACTCTGTGACGACGGCGGCTCTCAGCCCCCTTACGGAAGCAAGAGGACGTCAGCAAGGACTCGACCGCTCCGACAGCTGTCCCTCCGCCAGGCTCCATCGCTCCTCCGACGGCCACGACATCACACCAGCTGGGTGCCAAAATCTCTCCGGCTGCCACAACGGCATGTACTTAGGGCGCTAGCTCTCCTCCGCTAGACACGTAGCACTCTGCTACACCCCCCATTGTACACCTGGATCCTCTCCTTACGCCTATAAAAGGAAGGACCAGGGCCCTCTTAGAGAGGGTTGGCCGCGCGGGGACGAGGATGGGACAGGCGCTCGCTTGAAGCCGCTCGCTCCCTCTCCCGCGTGGACGCTTGTAACCCCCTACTGCAAGCGCACCCGACCTGGGCGCGGGACGAACACGAAGGCCGCGGGATTCCCACCTCTCTCACGCCGGTCTTCGGCCGCCTCGCTCTCCCCCCTTCGCGCTCGCCCTCGCGCTCGACCCATCTGGGCTGGGGCACGCGGCGACATTCACTCGTCGGCCCAGGGACCCCCCGGTCTCGAAACGCCGACAGTACTGCATGGCCGTCTGGAAACTAGAAGACAAGTTCGAAGGTTTGGAATTTCACCATGTAGAGAGAGATCGAAACACATTAGCTGATGTACTGTCCAAACTAGGATCCAATCGAACTCAGGTCCCACCTGGAGTCTTTGTTCAAGAAATACCACACCCAAGCATCTCGCTGGATCAGGCAGAAGAATGTAATACTCTGACCCAACCAGAGTCAGATTCTGATGACTGGAGGAGGCCGATCATCAAATATATAAAAAATGAGGAAGAGCCAGATGACAAGAATACAGCCGAGCGCATCGCAAGACAATCAGCTCACTATACACTCATTGGGGAAACACTATACAGAAGGGGTGCATCAGGAGTCCTCATGAAATGCATTCTCTCAGCCACTGGAAAGCAACTTCTGGAAGAAGTCCATGCCGGGCAATGTGGAGTACACGCAGCATCCAGAACCCTAGTTGGGAAGGTTTTCAGGTCAGGTTTCTACTGGCCAACAACAAAGAGTGACGCAGCCGAGTTAGTACAGAGGTGTGAAGCCTGCCAGTACTTGTCAAAACAGCAGCATCTACCAGCACATCAGCTCAGACTATACCCATAACTTGGCTGTTCGCGTGCTGGGGATTGGATATGATTGGACCTTTCAAGAAAGCCCAAGGAGGATACACTCATGTACTGGTGGCTATCGACAAATTCACTAAATGGATAGAATTCAAACCCATCGCTTCTTTAACTTCAGCTAAGGCAGTGGAATTCATACAAGATATAATATTCAGGTTTGGGATACCGAATAACATCATAACTGACCTAGGATCCAACTTCACCAGTTCAGAATTCTTCGATTTCTGCGAGCAAAAGAGCATTCAGATCAAATATGCCTCGGTGGCGCACCCAAGAGCCAACGGGCAAGTAGAAAGAGCCAACGGGATGATATTAGAAGCACTCAGAAAGAAAGTCTTCGACAAGAATGAAAAGTTCGCAGGAAAATGGATTAGAGAGTTGCCGTATGTAGTTTGGAGCCTGAGAACTCAACCTAGCTGAGCTCTGCATGGAAATACCCCCTTCTTTATGGTTTATGGCTCGGAGGTAGTGCTACCTGCCGATCTCAAGTTCGGGACACCAAGGTTAATCTTTGATAACATAGCAGAAGCTGAAGCTACTAGGCTGGAGGACGTTGACGTACTCGAAGAAGAGCGACTGAATACGGTGATTTAATCAGCGCGATACCAGCAAACTCTGAGGCGCTATCATGATAAGGCCATACGACATCGATCCTTCGTAGTGGGAGATCTTGTCCTCCGCCGAATTCTAACGGGGGAGGGCGGCATAAATTGTCACCTCTATGGGAAGGACCATTTATAGTAGCAGAAGTCACTCGGCCGAGATCATATCGCCTCACTCAGATGGACGGAACAGAAATTGGGACTCATGGAACATAGAACATCTCAGGAAGTTCTACCCGTAGCTACATCACGGAGGCTCTCGGAACGACGATGTATTCTGTAAATTGAGAAAATATCATCAATAAAAAGGTTTCAAAGGCACTCAGATTATTCACTGTCAATTGGCACGCATACTTAACTCGGGGTGACCACTATGCCCTGCTAACGGAGCAATCGGCTTAAGTCGGCAACGACTTAAGGCGGTGCGACATGCTCACGCATACTTAACTCGGGGTGACCACTATGCCCTGCTAACGGAGCAATCGGCTTAAGTCGGCAACGACTTAAGGCGGTGCGACATGCTCACGCATACTTAACTCGGGGTGACCACTATGCCCTGCTAACGGAGCAATCGGTTTAAGTCGGCAACGACTTAAGGCGGTGCGACATGCTCACGCATACTTAACTCGGGGTGACCACTATGCCCTGCTAACGGAGCAATCAGCTTAAGTCGGCAACGACTTAAGGCGGTGCGACATGCTCACGCATACTTAACTCGAGGTGACCACTATGCCCTGCTAACGAAGCAATCGGCTTAAGTCGGCAACGACTGAAGGCGGTGCGACATGCTCACGCATACTTAACTCGGGGTGACCACTATGCCCTGCTAACGGAGCAATCGGCTTAAGTCGGCAACGACTTAAGGCGGTGCGACATGCTCACGCATATTTAACTCGGGGTGACCACTATGCCCTACTAACAGAGCAATCAGTTTAAATTGATGCTAATGTAAATTGGCATTGCGCGCTTGGCACGTTCGCAATCACCCGTCTTAAGGCAACTTCTATGCCCCATGATGAAATTTCGAAATCATCACACTGCATTTACTTCTACAAATGTACATACTGTTGAATTCTAAACAATAGGAAAACAATAGTAGCATTCAGCACTAAAAGGTGTCCTCTAACAAAACATCCAAGCACGTTAACCACGCGTTCAAAACATGCAATGTTTTTCTATTTTGCAATGTTCTTCTCAGGAGCAACCGACGAAGAGGGGCGACTTGAGGAATCAGGAGCAGCATTCACATCAGCCCTTATGTCGTCAGGAACAACCACACCAGGTCTCCTCATTAGAATCCGCCCCGCGCGAATGGCTTTATCCATAGCTTTATCACACTGGGCCCTCAGGGTAGCGGAAGTCTCTTCAGCAGCCTTAACAGCCAACTGAGCGGTCTCTAGCTCCTGGGCAACAGATTTCTTGGAAGCACATAGATCCTTGATAACAGCATCTTTGGTCGACACCAACTGCCTGAGGCGAATCACGTCATCCAAGGATTCCTGCAGTTTATAACGATGATTGTCTAACTCCTGCCTGGTGAAGCGATGACTCCTCTCCAAGATGGTCAACGAGTTGCTGGCGTCGCGATATAGCCTGTCAAGGTTGTCGCGAGAAGTAACGAGAGCATGTTTTTCTTCCTACAGACAATAGTCAGTTCCTTCAAGCGTCAAGCAAGCAATAAGAACACAGCAAACAAAGCCAAGATTCACAGGTCACGTTTTCAGAGTTGAGCTGAGCACGGAGAGCAGAGTTCAGCGTGTTAGCATCATTCAGAGAAGCAGAAACCTGGGCCAGCTCAGTCTGACTTTGAGAATACTTTTCCTCGAGATTAGAGCACCACCAGGCCAGTTCAGCTTGACCTCGAGAATGTTTTTCTTCAAGATCAGAAAGTTGTCGAGCCATATCTGGCAAGAAACAGTCAAGCAAAGGTGTTAAAATAAGAAGCAGTTTAATCAGGTAGCCAAAAAGAAACAAAAGAGCACGGACCGACATTTGCCGCCTCTAAGTCAGAAACACGCCGCTGAAGCAGCACCGGATTCCAACGCGCCAGATGATAGTCGCCTAGAGGGGGGTGAATAGGGCGAAACTGAAATTCTAAAAATAACCACAACTACAAGCCGGGTTAGCGTTAGAAATATAAACGAGTCCACGAGAGGGCGTAAAAACAAATCGTAAGCGAGTAAAGCGGTGAGACACAAGGATTTGTTTTACCGAGGTTCGGTTCTCGCAAACCTACTCCCCGTTGAGGTGGTCACAAAGACCGGGTCTCTTTCAACCCTTTCCCTCTCTCAAATGGTCCCTCGGACCGAGTGAGCTTTCTCTTCTCAATCACTTGGAACACAAAGTTCCTACAAGGACCACCACAAGATTGGTGTCTCTTGCCTCAATTACAAGTGAGTTTGATCACAATGAAGAATCAAAGAAAGAAAGCAAGCGATCCAAGCACAAGAGCTCAAAAGAACACGACAAATCTCTCTCACTAGTCACTAATGCTTTTGTGGAGTTGGGAGAGGATTTGATCTCTTGAGTGTGTCTAGAATTGAATGCCTAGCTCTTGTAAGTGGTTGGAAGTGTGAAAACTTGGATGCCATGAATGGTGGGTGGTTGGGGGTATTTATAGCCCCAACCACCAAACTAGCCGTTTGGTGGGGCTGACTGTCGTATGGTGCACCGGACAGTCCGGTGTACACCGAACATGTCCAGTGTGCCAGCCACGTCACCAAAGCCGTTGGGTTCCGACCGTTGAAGCTCTGTCTTCTAGGCCCGCCTGGATGTCCGGTGGTGCACCGGACATGTACTGTAGAGTGTCCGGTGCACCAGTATGGGCGTGCCTGACTTCTGCGCGCGCTGGAGCGCATTTAATGCGCTGCAGGTAGCCGTTGGCGCCGAAGTAGCCGTTGCCCCGCAGTTACACCGGACATGTCCGGTGAATTATAGCGGAGCAGCCGCTGCGAATTCCCGAGACTGCCAAGTTCCAGAGTCGCGTCCTCTTGGAGCACCGGACACTGTCCGGTGTACACCGGACAGTCCGGTGAATTATAGCGCGCTGGCTCTGAAAATTCCCGAGGCTGAGGAGTTCAGCGCGAAGTCCCCTGGTGCACCGGACACTGTCCGGTGGCACACCAGACAGTCCGGTGCGCTAGACCAGGGAGCCTTTCGGGATGCCTTTAGCTCTCTATTTTGAACCCAACATTGGTCTTTTTAATTGGCTTGTTGTGAACCTTTGGCACCTCTATAACTTATACACTAGAGCAAACTAGTTAGTCCAATTATTTGTGTTGGGCAATTCAACCACCAAAAATATTTAGGAACAAGGTGTAAGCCTAATTCCCTTTCAATCTCCCCCTTTTTGGTGATTGATGCCAACACAAACCAAAGCAAATATAGAAGTGCATAATTGAACTAGTTTGCATAATGTAAGTGCAAAGGTTGCTTGGAATTGAGCCAATATAAATACTTACAAGATATGCATGGATTGTTTCTTTATTTTTAACATTTTGGACCACGCTTGCACCACAAATTTTGTTTTTGCAAATTCTTTTGTAAATCCTTTTCAAAGTTCTTTTGCAAATAGTCAAAGGTAAATGAATAAGATTTTACGAAGCATTTTCAAGATTTGAAATTTTCTCCCCCTGTTTCAAATGCTTTTCCTTTGGCTAAACAAAACTCCCCCTAAATGAGATCCTCCTCTTAGTGTTCAAGAGGGTTTTGATATATCATTTTTGAAATACTACTTTCTCCCCCTTTTGAACACAATAAGATACCAATTTGAAATTTACCAATTGAAAATCTCCAATTTTAGGTGGTGGTGCGGTCCTTTTGCTTTGGGCAAATATTTTCTCCCCCTTTGGCATGAATCGCCAAAAACGGAGTCATTAGAGCCCTTGGAGTACTTTCTTCCCCTTTGGTCATAAATAAATGAATGAAGATTGTACCAAAGACGAAGTCCTTTTGCTTTGAACTCTCTCCAAAAAGATGGAGAGATGCGCGGAGCGACGGCGAAGGATGAGTTACGGAGTGGAAGCCTTTGTTTTCGCCGAAGACTCCAATTCCCTTTCAATACACCTATGACTTGGTTTGAAATAGACTTGAAAAACACATTAGTCATAGCATATGAAAGAGACATGATCAAAGGTATACAAATGAGCTATGTGTGCAATTTAGCAAAAGAAATTGCGCGAATCAAGAATATTGAGCTCATGCCTAAGTTTGTTAAAAGTTTGTTCATCAAGAGGCTTGGTAAAGATATCGGCTAATTGATCTTTAATGTTAATGTAAGAAATCTCGATATCTCCCTTTTGTTGGTGATCCCTAAGAAAATGATGCCGAATGGCTATGTGTTTAGTGCGGCTATGCTCGACGGGATTATCCGTCATCTTGATTGCACTCTCATTATCACATAGCAAAGGGACTTTGGTTAATTTGTAACCGTAGTCCCGCAGGGTTTGCCTCATCCAAAGCAATTGCGCGCAACAATGGCCTGCGGCAATGTACTCGGCTTCGGCGGTGGAAAGAGCGACCGAATTTTGCTTCTTTGAAGCCCAAGACACCAAGGATCTTCCCAAGAACTGGCAAGTCCCCGATGTGCTCTTCCTATTGATTTTACACCCCGCCCAATCGGCATCCGAATAACCAATCAAATCAAAAGTGGATCCCCTAGGATACCAAAGCCCAAACTTAGGAGTGTAAGCCAAATATCTCAAGATTCGTTTTACGGCCGTAAGGTGAGCTTCCTTAGGGTCGGCTTGGAATCTTGCACACATGCATACGGAAAGCATAATATCCGATCGAGATGCACATAAATAGAGTAAAGAACCTATCATCGACCGGTATACCTTTTGATCCACGGACTTACCTCCCGTGTCGAGGTCGAGATGCCCATTAGTTCCCATGGGTGTCTTGATGGGCTTGGCATCCTTCATCCCAAACTTGTTTAGAATGTCTTGAGTATACTTCGTTTGGCTAATGAAGGTGCCCTCTTGGAGTTTCTTCACTTGAAATCCCAAGAAGTACTTCAACTCCCCCATCATAGACATCTCAAACTTTTGTGTCAGGATCCTACTAAATTCTTCACATGTAGACTCGTTAGTAGACCCAAATATAATATCATCAACATAAATTTGGCATACAAACATGTCATTTTCAAGAGTTTTAGTGAATAAAGTAGGATCGACCTTTCCGACTTTGAAGCCATTAGCGATAAGGTAATCTCTAAGGCATTCATACCATGCTCTTGGGGCTTGCTTGAGCCCATAAAGCGCCTTAGAGAGTTTATAGACATGGTGAGGATACTCACTATCTTCAAAGCCGGGAGGTTGCTCAACATAGACCTCTTCCTTGATTGGTCCATTGAGGAAGGCACTTTTCACGTCCATTTGATAAAGCTTAAAGCCATGGTAAGTAGCATAGGCCAATAATATACGAATTGACTCAAGCCTAGCTACGGGTACATAGGTTTCACCGAAATCCAAACCTTCGACTTGGGAGTATCCCTTGGCCACAAGTCGAGCTTTGTTCCTTGTCACCACACCATGCTCATCTTGCTTGTTGCGGGAGACCCATTTGGTTCCTACAACATTTTGATTAGGACGTGGAACTAAATGCCATACCTCATTCCTAGTGAAGTTGTTGAGCTCCTCTTGCATCGCCACCACCCAATCCGAATCTTGGAGTGCTTCCTCTACCCTGTGCGGCTCAATAGAGGAAACAAAAGAGTAATGCTCACAAAAATGTGCAACACGAGATCTAGTAGTTACCCCCTTATGAATGTCGCCGAGGATGGTGTCGACGGGGTGATCTCGTTGGATTGCTTGATGGACTCTTGGGTGTGGCGGCCTTTGCTCTTCATCCTCCTTGTCTTGATCATTTGCATCTCCCCCTTGATCATTGCCATCATCTTGAGGTGGCTCGTTTGCTTGATCTTCTACTTCATCAACTTGAGCTTCATCCTCATTTTGAGTTGGTGGAGATGCTTGCGTGGAGGAGGACGGTTGATCTTGTGCATTTGGAGGCTCTTCAGATTCCTTAGGACACACCTCCCCAATGGACATGTTCCTTAGTGCGATGCATGGAGCCTCTTCATTACCTATCTCATGAAGATCAACTTGCTCTACTTGAGAGCCGTTAGTCTCATCAAACACAACGTCACAAGAAACTTCAACTTGTCCAGTGGACTTGTTAAAGACTCTATATGCCCTTGTGTTTGAATCATATCCTAGTAAAAAGCCTTCTACAGTCTTAGGAGCAAATTTAGATTTTCTACCTCTTTTAACAAGAATAAAACATTTGCTACCAAAGACTCTAAAATATGAAATATTGGGCTTTTTACCGGTTAGGAGTTCATAAGATGTCTTCTTGAGGATTCGGTGTAGATATAACCGGTTGATGGCGTAGCAGGCGGTGTTGACCGCCTTGGCCCAAAACTGATCCGAAGTCTTGTACTCATCAAGCATGGTCCTTGCCATGTCCAATAGAGTTCGATTCTTCCTCTCCACTACACCATTTTGTTCTGGCGTGTAGGGAGAAGAGAACTCATGCTTGATGCCCTCCTCCTCAAGGAAGCCTTCGATTTGAGAGTTCTTGAACTCCGTCCCGTTGTCGCTTCTAATTTTCTTGATCCTTAAGCCGAACTCGTTTTGAGCTCGTCTTAAGAATCCTTTTAAGGTTTCTTGGGTTTGAGATTTTTCCTGCAAAAAGAACACCCAAGTGAAGCGAGAATAATCATCCACTATTACAAGACAATACTTACTCCTGCCGATGCTTATGTAAGCAATCGGGGCGAATAGATCCATGTGGAGTAGCTCAAGCGGCCTGTCGGTCGTCATGATGTTCTTGTGTGGATGATGGGCTCCAACTTGCTTTCCTGCCTGGCATGCGCTACAAACCCTGTCTTTCTCAAAATGAACATTGGTTAATCCTAAAATGTGCTCTCCCTTTAGAAGCTTATGAAGATTCTTCATCCCAACATGTGCTAGTCGGCGATGCCGGAGCCAGCCCATGTTAGTCTTAGCAATTAAGGATGTGTCAAGTTCAGCTCTATCAAAATCTACCAAGTATAGCTGACCCTCTAGCACACCCTTAAATGCTATTGAATCATCACTTCTTCTAAAGACAGTGACACCTACATCAGTAAAGAGACAGTTGTAGCCCATTTTGCATAATTGAGATACGGAAAGCAAATTGTAATCTAATGAATCAACAAGAAAAACATTGGAAATGGAATGGTCAGGGGATATAGCTATTTTACCCAAACCTTTGACCAAACCTTGATTTCCATCCCCGAATGTGATAGCTCGTTGGGGATCCTGGTTTTTCTCGTAGGAGGAGAACATCTTCTTCTCCTCTGTCATATGGTTTGTGCACCCGCTGTCGAGTATCCAACTTGAGCCCCCGGATGCATAAACCTACAAAACAATTTTAGTTCTTGACTTTAGGTACCCAAACGGTTTTGGGTCCTTTGGCATTAGAAACAAGAACTTTGGGTACCCAAACACAAGTCTTTGATCCCTTGTGTTTGCCCCCAACAAACTTGGAAACTACTTTGCCGGATTTGTTAGTCAAAACATAAGATGCATCAAAAGTCTTAAATGAAATGCTATGTTCATTTGATGCACTAGGAGTTTTCTTCTTAGGCAACTTAGCATGGGTTGGTTGCCTAGAACTAGATGTCTCACCCTTATACATAAATGCATGGTTAGGGCCAGAGTGAGACTTCCTAGAGTGAATCCTCCTTATTTTGCTCTCGGGATAACCGACAGGGTACAAAATGTAACCCTCGTTATCCTGAGGCATGGAAGCCTTGCCCTTTACAAAGTTAGACAATCTTTTAGGAGGGGCATTAAGTTTGATATTGTCTCCCCTTTGGAAGCCGATGCCATCCTTGATGCCAGGGCGTCTCCCATTATAAAGCATACTACGAGCAAATTTAAATTTTTCATTCTCTAAGTTATGCTCGGCAATTTTAGCATCTAATTTTGCTATATGATCATTTTGTTGTTTAATTAAAGACATGTGATCATGAATAGCATTAATATCAATATCTCTGCATCTAGTAAAAATAGATACATGCTCAACGATAGATGTAGAGGGCTTGCAAGATTTTAATTCTACAACCTTAGCATGTAATATATCATTCTTAGTTCTAAGGTCGGAAATAGTTGCATTGCAAACATCAAAATCTTTAGTCTTAGCAAGTAATTTTTCATTTTCATTTCTAAGGCTAGCAAGTGAAATGTTCAATTCTTCAATCCTAGCAAGTAAATCATCATTATCATCTCTAGAATTGGAAGTTGAAACATTACAAACATGAGAATCAACCTTAGCTAACAAATTAGCATTTTCATTTCTAAGGTTGGCAATAGTGTCATGGCATGTGCTTAGCTCACTAGTTAATTTCTCACATTTTTCTACCTCTAGAGCATAAGCATTTTTAACCTTAACATGCCTTTTATTTTCCTTGATTAGGAAGTCCTCTTGGGAGTCCAAGAGATCATCCTTCTCATGGATGGCACTAATTAGCTCATTTAGTTTTTTTTGTTCCATGTTAAGGTTGGCAAAAAGGGTACGCAAATTACCTTCCTCATCACTAGCATTATCATCACTAGAGGACTCATATCTAGTGGAGGATTTAGATTTAACCTTCTTCCTTTTGTCGTCCTTTGCCATGAGGCACTTGTGGCCGACGTTGGGGAAGAGAAGTCCCTTGGTGACGGCGATGTTGGCGGCGTCCTCGTCGTCGGAGGAGTTGCTAGAGCTTTCGTCGGAGTCCCACTCTCGACAAACATGGGCATCGCCGCCCTTCTTCTTGTAGTATCTCTTCTTCTCCTTTCTTCTCCCCTTCTTGTCATCGCCCCTGTCACTGTCACTAGAAATAGGACATTTAGCTATAAAGTGACCGGGCTTACCACACTTGTAGCAAACCTTCCTGGAACGGGATTTGTAATCCTTCCCCTTCCGTTGCTTGAGGATTTGGCGAAAGCTTTTGATGATTAAAGCCATTTCCTCGTTGTCGAGCTTTGAAGCGTTGAGTGGTTGTCTACTTGGTGTAGACTCCTCCTTCTTCTCCTCCGTCGCCTTGAATGCCACCGGTTGTGCTTCGGATGTGGAGGGATCATCAAGCTCGTTGATCTTCTTTGAGCCCTTGATCATACATTCAAAGCTCACAAAATTCCCGATAACTTCCTCGGGAGTCATTAGTGTATATCTTGGGTTGCCACGAATTAATTGAACTTGAGTAGGGTTAAGGAAAATAAGAGATCTTAGAATAACCTTAACCACCTCGTGGTCATCCCACTTTTTGCTCCCGAGGTTGCGCACTTGGTTCACCAAGGTTTTGAGCCGGTTGTACATGTCTTGTGGCTCCTCCCCTTGGCGAAGACAGAAGCGACCGAGCTCCCCCTCGATCGTTTCCCGCTTGGTGATCTTGGTGAGTTCATCACCCTCGTGTGCGGTCTTGAGTAAGTCCCAAATCTCCTTTGCACTCTTCAACCCTTGCACCTTGTTATATTCCTCTCTACTTAGAGAGGCAAGGAGTATGGTTGTGGCTTGGGAGTTGAAGTGCTCGATTTGGGCCACTTCATCCACATCATAGTCTTCATCCCCTACGGATGGTACCTGTGCACCAAACTCAACAACATCCCATATACTTTTGTGGAGCGAGGTTAGATGAAATCGCATTAAATCACTCCACCTAGCGTAATCTTCACCATCAAAAGTTGGTGGTTTGCCTAATGGGACGGAAAGTAAAGGTGTATGTTTAGAAATGCGAGGGTAGCGTAGGGGAATCTTACTATACTTCTTACGCTCTTGGCGCTTAGAAGTGACGGACGCCGCGTCGGAGCCGGAGGTGGATGCCGATGAAGAATCGGTCTCGTAGTAGACCACCTTCCTCATCCTCTTTTTCTTGTCCCCACTCCGATGCGGCTTGTGGGAAGAGGATTTCTCCTTCTTCTCTTTGTGGTGTGAAGAAGATCTCTTCTCCTTCCCTTTGGAGGAGTCCTTCTTCTTCTCCTTCCTCTTGGTGCGGGACTCTTCCGATGAAGTGCTCCCGTGGCTTGTAGTGGGCTTTTCGCCGGTCTCCATCTCCTTCTTGGCGTGATCTCCCGACATCACTTCGAGCGGTTAGGATCTAATGAAGAACCTGGCTCCGATACCAATTGATAGTCGCCTAGAGGGAGGGTGAATAGGGCGAAACTGAAATTCTAAAAATAATCGCAACTACAAGCCGGGTTAGCGTTAGAAATATAAACGAGTCCACGAGAGGGCGTAAAAACAAATCGTAAGCGAGTAAAGCGGTGAGACACAAGGATTTGTTTTACCGAGGTTCGGTTCTCGCAAACCTACTCCCCGTTGAGGTGGTCACAAAGACCGGGTCTCTTTCAACCCTTTCCCTCTCTCAAACGGTCCCTCGGACCGAGTGAGCTTTCTCTTCTCAATCACTTGGAACACAAAGTTCCTACAAGGACCACCACAAGATTGGTGTCTCTTGCCTCAATTACAAGTGAGTTTGATCACAATGAAGAATCAAAGAAAGAAAGCAAGCGATCCAAGCACAAGAGCTCAAAAGAACACGACAAATCTCTCTCACTAGTCACTAATGCTTTTGTGGAGTTGGGAGAGGATTTGATCTCTTGAGTGTGTCTAGAATTGAATGCCTAGCTCTTGTAAGTGGTTGGAAGTGTGAAAACTTGGATGCCATGAATGGTGGGTGGTTGGGGGTATTTATAGCCCCAACCACCAAACTAGCCGTTTGGTGGGGCTGACTGTCGTATGGTGCACCGGACAGTCCGGTGTACACCGGACATGTCCGGTGTGCCAGCCACGTCACCAAAGTCGTTGGGTTCCGACCATTGAAGCTCTGTCTTCTGGGCCCTCCTGGATGTCCGGTGGCGCACCGGACATGTAATGTAGAGTGTCCGGTGCGCCAGTATGGGCGTGCCTGACTTCTGCGCGCGCTGGAGCGCATTTAATGCGCTGCATGTAGCCGTTGGCGCCGAAGTAGCTATTGCCCCGCAGTTACACCGGACATGTCCGGTGAATTATAGCGGAGCAGCCGCTGCGAATTCCCGAGGCTGCCAAGTTCCAGAGCCGCGTCCTCTTGGAGCACCGGACACTGTCCGGTGTACACCGGACAGTCCGGTGAATTATAGCGCGCTCGCTCTGAAAATTCCCGAGGTTGAGGAGTTCAGCGCGAAGTCCCCTGGTGCACCGGATACTGTCCGGTGGCACACCGGACAGTCCGGTGCGCCAGACCAGGGAGCCTTTCGGGATGCTTTTAGCTCTCTATTTTGAACCCAACATTGGTCTTTTTAATTGGCTTGTTGTGAACCTTTGGCACCTCTATAACTTATACACTAGAGCAAACTAGTTAGTCCAATTATTTGTGTTGGGCAATTCAACCACCAAAATTATTTAGGAACTAGGTGTAAGCCTAATTCCCTTTCACTAGAGACAAAGCTCCTTCTGGGACAGAAGCACCCTGCAACTTCAGTCGACTAGACATCTCATCGACTAACGCCTGGCATTAAAAAGCATACAAGCGTCAGAACAATCATCTTCCTAGATAAAAGTCAGATAAGAAGAAACCAAAATACCTGGAGGTTGGAGAAGAATGAGGGAACCCCCGATCGTGAGAGGTCAGTTGATGGCTCGATGAAGGGTCACCAACCGGAACAACTCGCAACGAATCAGCAGCAACCAATTCAGTGTCATCAGCAGAAGTCATAACTCTGACATCAGGTGCGCTGGCCTCTAAAGCGACTCCTTGATCCAAGGCTGGAGCTATCGCCATGCAACTAGAGTGTGGAGGAGAAGACCCTATGTGAACATCCATGGAAGTATGGGAGGGAGAACCCACTCGGACACCCTCGGGGGCTGGGTCACAGCTTGCGCTACCCATCTGAGCCGGATCATCTCCGGCAACACCCTCGGGGGCTGGGTAAGCGCCAACACCATCCTTGAGGGCCGAGTTCTCTGCAGCAACCACCTCTAAGGCTGAAGGTCCCTCAGTCACTTCCATGGGAGCAGGGCAATCCAAACCAGCTTCCTGACCCTCAAGACCGCGCTCCAAGGTTGATGAGGCGCGGGACGCTGCCCGAGATGACCCCAACACGGCATCGAGCGCACCAGCACAAACATCCATCGCGCCACCATCTGCCGGTTCTGATAACAGATCTTCTCGAACCATGTCTTCAAGAGTTTGATCAAAGTTCGCCAGAGATAATTCTTGCAGACCAATGAGGGTAGACAAGGCAGGAGAAGGAACACCACTACTTTCCCCACTAGCTATGTAACGCCGGATGTTCTTCCGAATCAGAGGGATCTCGTCCTCTTCTTCATCATCCTCATCAACAACACGGACAGCACACCCATTGGGGTCAGCGTCAGACGGGTCACACCCATTGGGATCAGCTTCAGTAAATTTAGGCACTGGCACTTCCTCAACAACAGGGGCAGAAGGACCGGCACCCTGATCCAAGCTAGACACCCGACGAAGACGTCTCTTCTTCTTTTTCTCCCCCTCAGCAGGAAAAGAGGCTTGATCGGCTCGGCGAGAACGTTTCGGACGAACATTGACAGACTTCTGAGCGTCCAAAGCTTTGTCAGCCTCAGGGATGGGCGCCACCACCAATGCTTCAGCAGGAGCGGCATCAGAGGAATCCTCGGCTAACATATCAAGCATGACACTTATCTCTGCATCACTTGGATTCAAAGGCACCTCAAAATGAACCTGCCTCTCGTCGTCAGGAATTTCTCCGTGCGAGGCAACCAAAGCACTAACTTCTTCAGGAGAGGGTCGCACTCTAAGACCCAAACCACTATCACCAGTAGGAGGATTTGACACGAAACTACTAAAAGCCTGGGAAGGAGGCAAATTCTAGGCCGAGTATGCAACAGGGGCACCGATGTTCGATACCTTGCCTCTAAGTATCATCTCAAGCCGGCTCACTAAATCCACAACAGGAATTCTTCTGTTGGTTACCCGAGTTGAGTCAGCCAAGCCCCAGTACAGATAAGCCGGATATGCTATGTCTTTCAGTGGCTGAATGTTCTTGAAAACAAAGTCAGCGACCACAACTTCTGCAGTCAGACCCCTTTCTTTCAGCAATCCAACTTCTGCTAACAAAACCCCTGCTTCAGCCACTTCCTGGTCCGTGGGGGACTCGGTCCAGCTCGGAGTGCGAACATCCGGCTGTCTCCCTGACTGTGGGGGGAGGGAATTCCCATGATTCTCCACGATGAACCATTCCAGGCGCCATCCCTTGATGTTGTCCTTGAGGGGGATGTCGAGGTAATCAGTCTTCCTTCCGCGGCGCATCTCCAAGCTCGCGCCCCCCACCAGCTGGTGCTGCCCCCCAGCCATCCCAGGCCGACAGTGGTACAGATACTTCCAAAGGCCAAAGTGGGGCAAAACTCCAAGAAAGGCTTCGCATAAATGAACGAAAACAGAAATTTGCAGAATGGAATTTGGATTCAGATGGGTCAGATTCAGGCAATAGAAATCAAGGAGACCGCGGAAGAAAGGAGAAATGGGCAGAGCAAGTCCGTGGATGAGAAAAGGAACGTAAATGACGGATTCGTGGGTGTCCTCTGTCGGAACAGTGACCCCACGACAAATCCGCCACGAGCAGAGCTCCTTCGGAGGAAGAACCCCGATGGAAACAAGATGAAGAAGGTCGGATTCGGAGACAACAGACATATGGTTACCTGTGAACGGCAACTGACTGTTGGGATCAATGGGGGGAATGATTGCGACGGACGAACTCGAAGCTTTCCGCTTAGGCGCCATTTCAACCTCGCTGGCGAACGGAGCAGAAGCGATATTGCAGAAAAGCAGAGAAAGCCTGGATGCAAAAAGCTAAGCAAAAACTAGGGCACGGAGCGTGGAGGCGCGCGACAGTACAGTACATATGGGGTTTCCCCGGGCCAGATGCCATTTCCAAAAAGTGCCCAGTCATCACCCAGCGGTTATTTCTAAAACACTGGCGTGCCATATCATCACTCAGCTGTTATTTCTAAAAAAAGCTGGCGTGCCATGTCACCACTCGGCCGTTATTTCCAAAACGGCCGACACAGCCCAAATTGACTCAGCTATCGTTCCTAAAAGCGCTGACATTATCTGACTTCACTCGGCTGTTACCTCTAAAGCACCGACGTCGCTAGTAATCATTCAGTTGTTACCTCTAAAACGCCGAAGTCGCCAGTAACTGCTCGGTCGTTATTTCTAAAACACCGACGCAGCCCCCATTACCACTCGGCTGTTACCTCTAAAACACCGACGTCGCCAGTAATCGTTCGGTTGTTACCTCTAAAACACCAATGTCGCCAGTAACCGCTCGGTCGTTATTTCTAAAACACTGACGCGACCCGTTACCACTCGGCCATCACCTTTAAAAGGCCCCGACATCGCTGATAATCACTCGGCCACCACTACTAAAGTGCTGGCATCGTGAAGAAGGCAGTCTGAGGCATGGCTCAACGATTCTAAGTTGCTACTTAAGCGTTACGTTCAGAAACAACCTCCGCAGTAGGCATCAATACAAACGACGATCAACAAGAAGGCGGAATGGTATGCATAAGGGGGATCGAAACCATTCTTCATTATACGGGAAGTACCACCAAACTTACAAATCAACTCATTATGAGCTGATGCATTCCCTTCTACTACATTACATTTAACTAACTATACTACTAGCTACTACTACATTATTTCACTAATACTATTTCTTCTACTAATCTACACTAACATCTAAAACCAGTGGCATCTAGCCACTGGCCTTGTTGCTGCCCTTGCTGCCGCTGCCGCCGTCGCCGCCCTTGCCGCTGCTGTCACCGCCCTTGCCGCTGCCGTCACAGCCCTTGCCGCTGCCGCTGCCACCGCCACCGTCGTCATCGCCGTCACTGCCGTCGCCGCTGCTGCCCTCCTCGGACGAGACGGAGGAATCCTCCTTGTCCAAGGAGTACTCCGACTCATCCGAGCCCTCGAGCTCGGCACGCTCGACGGCCCGGATGTAGGTCCATACCTCCGTGACGATCCCCTCGGAGTCGTCTGAATCATCAGACGACGCCGGGGGAGAGGCAGGAGCCAGAGAGCCCTCGGACTCGGAGGAGAACTCCTCCTCCGAGTATTCCGAGTCGCCGAAGTCCTTCGAGGGAGGAGTCGACTCGCGCTTGCGCTTGTCGCCCGAGTGATGTGAAGAGCTGTCACCTTTCTTGCTCTTGCCCATGGCGGAAGTGGAAGGAAGGAGAGGAGATAAAGCAGAAAGCAGTAGCAAGAAGCGTGAAAACGCTGGAGAAGCAAGAGCACTATTTATAGAAGAAGACAACCGCTCACCTCCTACCACGGCCACCGAACAGTCACAAAAATTCAATATGCAATTCAAACCGTCTGAAGACACGTCAGGCAGCTGACGCCGTTTCACGTAACACGACACCCATTGGGACTCCAGTCAACTGCGCGGGCGATATGATTACACCCGCGGTCACATCAAGTTACTACTCAGAAGCAGTTTGCTAAACGCTCAGCGTACCAAGCCGTCCCTTGCCTACACCCATTGGGGGGGACGCCCAGAAATTATCAGTATATTTTCCAAAACTGTCACATCCGTGCAGTATATGCAATGAATACTCCAAGACAGAAAAGAGATACCAGCAAGGATCAAAGGAAAGCCAAATATAGCCGATAAAGTACAAGTCTAATCAACAGAAGCATCAAAGCACGAAGTGACATGAAGACTAGTCAAGATCCATCTATCGAACGTCCAATCAGTCGCAGATCAAATAAATCGCCAGACTTAGCAAGATATGGGCAGATCGTGTACTCGACTTCAAAAACAAAAATGTATGCTGACCTCTGAAGCATAACGTTGATGACATAATGCTGACCTCTAAGGCATTCGTCAAAAGAAAAGGATGATTCTCAGAAAAAAGCAAGAAATGAAGACCTTCAAGTGGATTATTTTCAAAAATCCCCTCGAAGCTCGGGGCTACACTCATTGGGTGCACCTTCGGTGCACCCAATGAATCATCATCCCCAAAGAAGCAAAATGCTGACCTCTAAAGCACAAGGCAAAGCTAAGGCAAGGCTGGCCTCTGAAAAAATACGAGTGGAAGATGAAAATGATTTCTGATAATACCTGAAGTGAAGACCTTCGAGTGGATTGTCTGCAAAAATCTACTCGAAGCTCGGGGGCTACACCTTCGGTGCACCCAATGGACTTCACGGTTCGACAGTGCAAAATGCTGACCTTCGAAGCACAAACCCGAGACAGAACACCAAATTTTGAGGAATAATAGCAGGAGAAGACAATAAAAAGAAGACATGTTAACCGGATCGCTCAGAATTCTGAAGCAAGTGGCGCGGCAGACTCATTTCCAAAAGCATTCCCCGGCAAAATCAAATACCGCAAGCTGGACCAGGGATCTTTGGGCCGTTTATTTCAAAATCAGCCCAAAGATCGGGGGCTTGTGGGGGACAGATATCCCCCAGGTCCACTAGAAGGATAAAAGACCTCACGAAAGGTCCAAAGCCCCCATAATTCGTAAGGACATCCCCCTCGTGGGCCTGGGAGGAACGAACAGTGAGACAAATCAGCACAAAGGCCGGGTCGGTGCAAGCCCAGACGGCCCAACAACATCTGAGCAATAATTGCAAGCAGTGACCCGACCTTCCCGCACAGGAGCCCCGTACGTCGGAACTGGGCGAGGATGAGTCGGATGAACTATAGGAAGATAGACTCAGTTAGTTCACTATTATTCTGGCTCACGTCGTTATCATATCCACATGTAATGCCCCACAGTCGAGTATATGAGGCCTAGGGGGCACCCCTTCAAGACGATCGATCGAGAGAGACATCACTCGTCACTTAGCCATCCATCCCGATCTCTACGTTTTTCGGCACTAGAGAGCTCCCTTGTAACCCACCGCCTAAAGCATTCCAGCCAGGACGTAGGGTGTTACGCATCTTAAAGCGGCCCGAACCAGTACACAACTGTCCACTATCTCTCGTGCATTTAGCACGAACCATCGAGCTACAGTCGATAACACCGTCCTACTCCAAAAAGCACCTTGAGGGCAACCCCGGGTGCGCGGTCGGACCCGAAACACCGACAGGGGTGAATAGGGCGAATCTGAAATTTATAAACTTAAGCACAACTACAAGCCGGGTTAGCGTTAGAAATATAAACGAGTCCGAGAGAGAGGGTGCAAAACAAATCGTGAGCAAATGAAGAGTGAAACACAATGATTTGTCTTACCGAGGTTCGGTTCTTGCAAACCTACTCCCCGTTGAGGTGGTCACAAAGACCGGGTCTCTTTCAACCCTTTCCCTCTCTCAAACAGTCACTTAGACCGAGTGAGCTTCTCTTCTCAATCAAACGGAACACGAAGTTCCCGCAAGGACCACCACACAATTGGTGTCTCTTGCCTTGGTTACAATTGAGTATGATCACAAGAAGAATGAGAAAGAAAAGAAGTAATCCAAGCGCAAGAGCTCAAATGAACACAACAAATCTCTCTCTCTAATCACTAAAGCTTTGTGTGGAGTTGGGAGAGGATTTGATCTCTTTGGTGTGTCTTGTATTGAATGCTATAGCTCTTGTAAGGTGTAGAAGTGTAGAAACTTGGATGCCATTGAATGTGGGGTGGTTGGGGTATTTATAGCCCCAACCACCAAAAATGGCAGTTGGAAGTGTGCTGTCGCATGGCGCACCGGACAGTCCGGTGCGCCACCGGACACTGTCCGGTGCGCCAGCCACGTCAGCAGACCGTTGGGGTTCGACCGTTGGAGCTCTGACTTGTGGGGCCTCTAGGCTGTCCGGTGGTGCACCGGACAGGTCCTGTAGACTGTCCAGTGCGCCAACTGCGCGTGCTCTGACTCTGGCGTGCACTGTAGCGCATTGAATGTGGTTGCAGTCGACCGTTGCGCGCGAAGTAGCCGTTGCTCCGCTGGCACACCGGACAGTCCGGTGTGACACCGGACACTGTCCGGTGAATTATAGCGGAGCGCCCTCTGATTTTCCTGAAGGTGAGGAGTTCAACGTCGAATGCCCTGATGCACCGGACACTGTCCGGTGGCACACCGGACAGTCCGGTGCGCCAGACCAGGGTGCCTTTGGGTTGTCTTTTGCTCTCTTTGTTTGACCCCTTTCTTGGTCTTTTTATTGGCTTATTGTGAACCTTAGGCACCTGTAGAACTTATAGACTAGAGCAAACTAGTTAGTCCAATTATTTGTGTTGGGTAATTCAACCACCAAAATCAATTAGGAAAAAAGTGTAAGCCTAATTCCCTTTCAATATCCACTCCCATATAGCGAACAACCAAGAGGGTGGAATCGTTTGTAGAGCCTAGGCTGGTGTGTATATTTGCTTTGCATGGAACTGGCATGCTCTGCAAGACTTTACCAGCTCAGGCTGCTCAGCTGCATCCTAGAGGACGGTTGGCTAGTAGAAGCCAAGTCAAAAAGCCTTACCGATTACGCGTGCGAGATGAAGAATGACTTCCACACTCGCCTCCATGGATCTCCACGAGCAATTCGCGACCCTCTTCCTAGGAAATGCACCGTATGATGATGCCATTGGTGCCACGACAGTAGAGATCCCCTCCACCACCTTGTATCGCTTCGCCAATCGCATTATGCGCTTAACAGATACATGATATTTGGAAGGATGTTGTCTTTCAGGTAATTCTGAATCTAGGAGATCCATGCATCGGGACTCCCCTGAGCATCTGGATGAGGCGCTAAGAGGTCTCTAGGATCCTCAGTAGCGCACACAATCCTTGGCAGGTTCCACGGATGGAGTGTCGTCGGAACAGCTAACTTCGAGGTGCTAGTCTGACCCCTTAGCCTAGTTCGGCAGGTTGGGCAGTAGGTCTCAACATCCGTCTTTCGAAGATGCCCTCAAACACGGGTGCTAGAGTTGATGCCTTCATAGAGAGTTCATTTACTGGTATGTTGTTGGCGCAAAGAACATGTTGCAGCTCTAAGGAGTCGAATTCCTTCTCTAGCTTCCTCACATGAATGACCACCTTTGCAGTTACAACAAGATAGAAAAACAGAGTCTCACCTGGCTCCGGAGCAGCTCCCTAGCCACCGACAACGACCCACTAGGAATGACCCATGAGGAGATGTAAGAACACAAGAACACACAAGGGTTTATAGTGGTTCAGGCCGCCGGAGCGCAACACCCTACATCCACTTGTGAGTTGTATTCTGTGTGCTTGAGAGCTTGAGCTTCATATCGTATGTGCCCTCCCTTTTATAGTCCAATGGGGCACGTACAAGGGTGCTGAGTCTCGACCGGTGGGTCCCATCGATCTAATATTAAATATGGTACAACATGGAGTATTAAATGATACAGCAGATGTAGATCTTCTCCCTTGGCCTTAGCGCGAATCTTCTGACTACGACGTGCCCTCGTCCCGGTGGGGTCGATTATGCTAAGGTACATAGGTGTCGGTCTTGCTGACGTGCACAGGAGTTATAGCGATATACCCGAGCTATCATCTTCGGTCGGTGCTGTAAAATGTGCTTTGCCCAAGAAAGCGCCAGTTCATGATGGCGTCGCTCACACACATGTCGCTGAGACACAACTGTCTGCCTTGGTAACACGCGACTTGTTGGACGACCCATGCGCGCGGCGTTGACACACAACCGCCCGCACCGATAATGCGCGGTGCGATCATTCGAGTCTACATGGCCTATCAAAATCCTATCCATGCCCTGTGCACAATGGTGCATGCCTTAGTTGCCCACATTAAATGTAGACAGGCGAGTTTGCTTCCAGCCGAAGGCTTGTTTCACGCACTAGACGTTTACCCGAGTGGAGAGCAGGGACCAAGAGCGCATGCTGGCTTGAAGTCATGGCCCTCTTATCGGGGTCCAAATGGCATATGTGGATGTTTGGGACCCACCTATGGGGGTCTAGACGACATACGTGGAGGTCCGGATCCCATCTCTAGGGGTTCAAATTCATGATAGTAGTTACTGAGCATTTGCCCTCTAGGATACGTGGTGGCACCGGACCTGTCTCCAAGCGGGAGCGGGTCCTGAGGCCAATGGCCACATCAGAGAGGTCCGAACCCATGGGATCAACTGTTCAATTCCTTAATACATGATTATAGGTAACCACACAGACATCTGGTACTGACACAGTAGAAGAGGGTACCCAGTTACGAAGTACCAACATGGTATTTTCACTTGTTCAAGCCTAATTTCCTGCATTGTGAGTGAAATAATTTGTAAAATATTCTCTTCGTTCTAAAATAGTATTCGTTTTAGCTCTAGTTTTTATATCTATATTCAATTGGATGATGATGAATCTAGAAACATGTACAAAACACATACATCAAATGTTATATGAATCCAATAATTAAGCAAAAATAAATTTTAATTTGGAACAAAGGTACGAAGTATAGGGTTAGTCACAAAAATTGTCAAATTCAAACAAACACCCCTAAACTTTACACGACCGTCTCTGAACGACGCAGACGGGCGCAGAGGCACGGCGCCGACATCCCCCGAGGCCCGAGGGCCCAGCCATGAAGGCCCTGGGCGCGCACGTCGTAGACCTGCTCCGCGGCCCGCACCTCCTCCGCGCCGCCGTCCTAGCTTTCGCCGTTGCGGTCGCCTTCCTCGTCGGCTACCACTGGCCCAACGCCTACCCGCGCCTTGTCTTCTTCTCGTCCGCCTCCTCCTCGTTGGCGTCCAGGTCCTCCCGCTCTCCTGCCGTCGCGCTCTCCCCCAACTCCAACATCTCCTTCGAACCGTCTCTGATCCCTACCCCCACCACCCCGCCTGCTTCTCCTGCTCCCAATGCCTGCCCCCCGCCCTCGCTACCACCACCGACTCCGGCGCCGCCGCCTCCCCTCCTGCCCCCTCCACCACCAGCGCGCCTCGGCATCGTCGGCGAGGACGGCGCTATGCAGGACGACTTCGACATCGGGAGCGTCGGCGCCAACGACACCGATCTGGCCAGCGACGAGACCGCGCCGCAGGAGCCTAGCAACGGAGGCGCCAGCGGCGGACCACCCAGGGTTCGGATTGGGAGGTTCCTGGTCTGTCCCGAGAGCATGAGGGAGTACATACCCTGCCTCGACAACGAGGAGGAGATCAAGCGGTTGCCCTCGACGGAGCGCGGGGAGCGGTTTGAGCGGCACTGCCCTGCCCAGGACAAGGGTCTCAGCTGCCTCGTGCCGGTGCCCAAGGGCTACAAGGCTCCCATACCCTGGCCTCAGAGCAGAGACGAGGTGAGCATGTATTTTTTTGGGATCATTGCCAGTAGCAACCCGCATAGACTGTGATGCGACAGGAAACATTTGTCAATCATCATAGATTATGGAAACAGCTTATCATCAACTTCCGCATAGATTGTGATGATTCTCTTATGTGATGCTACACTAAACATCTGTCAATAATGGATTAATTAGGCTTAACAAATTTGTCTCACCATCTAGTCTTTGGTTCTGTAATTAGTTTTACAATTAGACTATATTTAATAGTCGTAATAGCCATTCAAACATCCGATATGACACGGACTAAACTTTAGTCCCTAGAACCATAACTGTTCTATTTGACCTAGCTGACTTGGCTATTATGCAGAAACCATTTTTTTCAAGTTAGAGGGCTTTCTTATGTTATTTGATTGAATGCAGGTCTGGTTTAGCAATGTGCCTCACACAAGATTGGTTGATGACAAAGGAGGACAGAATTGGATCACCAAGGTCAAAGATAAATTCAGATTTCCTGGAGGCGGAACTCAATTCATTCATGGAGCAAATCGATACCTAGACCAGATTTCCCAGGTTTGATGTCAAACATTCTTCAAACTGCTTGAAATTTAATCACGACTCTGACTAGAGCCACCTGTTTCCCTCTGCTCATCCAGATGGTACCAAATGTTGCATTTGGATCTCATACTAGAGTTGTCCTGGATGTTGGTTGTGGAGTAGCAAGTTTTGGTGCCTATTTACTTTCACGTGATGTCCTGACATTGTCAATAGCTCCAAAAGATGTTCATGAAAATCAGATACAGTTTGCTCTTGAGCGTGGTGTTCCTGCAATGGTAGCAGCATTTGCAACACGCCGGTTATTATATCCAAGCCAAGCGTTTGATATGATTCATTGCTCACGCTGCCGAATAAATTGGACTCGTGATGGTGAGCTGTGATTGCTATATAATTATTTTTAATTAAACACCGCACTCTTTGTTTGTTGCCTTTCTGTATCTTCGCAGTTTGTCTGAATGCTCACTTTTTTTTTCTCCCAATTTTCCTAGTCTTTCCACTAGGTCTGCTGGGATGATATCTTGTTCACATTCTCAAAGAATATTTGTCATTGTTAGATGTTGAATTTATTTCATGATTATCAAAGCAAGAAATACTTTTAATCAACGGATAGAAAACTAGGTGAGTTATTATGAACAACCTAAAAGTTATTATTGATTGTATATCTTTACATTTAAACTTGATCGCAAATATGATGTGCCACTCATCTATGTACTTTCCAAGTTTGCCTAAGTTTTGTTATCATATTTGTTTATTTGGAGATGGTATCCTGCTCCTGGAGGTTAATAGATTACTTAGAGCTGGAGGCTACTTTGCTTGGGCAGCACAACCTGTTTATAAGCATGAACAGGCCCAACAAGAGGCATGGAAAGGTATTTTGTACTTACTGTGCTGTACCTTTTCTTTTGTTAGGGTGATAAACTGATAACATACAACTCATGTATGAGTTTTTTTAGCTCTTCTTTAGTGCTCAAGCTTTGTCATAATCAAATCCAATCTTTTATTGCTTATTATCCTGAGTATATAGCTGGCAAATTGTGTAGTTTGTGTTTGTTGATGAGAAATAGCCAGTGTTGCTGTATACATATATCTAACATTTATTTAAAACTCCTTGCCTTATTAATTCAACTTTATGTATTTTTACTTGAATTTGTCCTTCTCACAACATGCTAAGTGCCCTCATATAAGTTAATTTGCATGATAGGTATTAACATTTTAGGCATTATTGTGACTATTCTATGACCCGTTAATCTATACTTCTATACTATACTTAAAGCATCAGTTTCAACGGTCGCCTCACGTCATCTTTTTACAA
Source organism: Zea mays (assembly GCF_902167145.1). Classification (NCBI taxonomy): domain Eukaryota; kingdom Viridiplantae; phylum Streptophyta; class Magnoliopsida; order Poales; family Poaceae; genus Zea; species Zea mays. The sequence continues at coordinate 185,010,825 of NC_050098.1, forward strand.
ATAACCCCTCCCAACTATTTCAAATTAATCTGCTGCACGCCTGTAGATGGCCAACGGCGGCCCGGCACGGGCCAGACGCCCGTGGGCCACAACTCTGGCCCAGACATGTCATGCCGGCCTGCTGACTGTGTCGGGCCAGTTCGTTGGTCCATTTGATTAAATTAGCTTAAAATGTTAAAAAACAGTGTAGGAGGTGGGGTTCGAACCCATGCTCTGATGAAAGAAGGGCAGGAGACACTGGGTGAAGCTGTCTAACCAGTAGAACATCAATGCTCATATGATTTTAATATTGAATATAAACTGTATATATGTATATACGTTTTTTGTAAAATAAAAAATATATAATCGTGTCAGGCCGGGCCAGCACTACAGGACGAGGCTACAACCCAAGCACGACACAACGTTCTTGGCTCTTGCAAGCATTAGGTCGTTTCTGAGACCACATTGACGCAATGGACTCTATGGCTTTAAGGCTGCTGAATTGGATGGAGCAATAATGATTTGTCACACCAACAGAAAAATCTAAAATGAAATGTTATTTGTTGATTTTAAATGTTAGTAATTGCTACGAAGTAACATAATTTATATGGAGCGCATCCAGTTTTATTGATGTCTGACTTTAGCAATCACTCTATATTTTGATCTATCTTTTTTATAAGTTTGGGTTCATGTGACTTATTTTAGAAACTTGAGCTCACAAACTTTCTCTTATTTGGTCTCGTATGGTGGAATTATGTCATTTTATAATCTTTGTTCATTCAGTCAATCGTTGTGAACTCTCTTCTAATCGCTCACTTTATTGGTCGTGTTGTACCAAGACATATTGAATGGAGTAAACAATAACATCAGTTAGCCAAATCAAAAAAATATTATACGGAGAGCGGAGACAATAAAAAAAAACTTGAATTTTTTTTGGTGGATAGTTTACGTGGGTATTGTTGTAAGCCGTCGCAACGCACGGGCAACCGACTAGTGGCACCTTAACTTTGAGAATGGTTTCATAGTAATATATCCATGCAGAACTATATTTATATGAGATGAAAAAAGCTACCTTATCAAGTTGCTATTATAACTGAGGACTCCTTGAATGCTAAGGGGTTTAGGGAAGTTGCTTTTGATTTAAAATCTGAAAACACTTTATGGAATATACTCTGATAATTATTTGTCGTCTAGATTTTTTGCATCATCAGTTTGATATGCTTACATTCAATGACTTGCTGTTTTTGTTTTGTTTGTCCTGAAACTATCGCTTATGTATAAAATCATGTGTAGAGATGGAGGACCTCACTACCCGACTTTGTTGGGAGCTTGTGAAGAAAGAGGGATATATTGCTATGTGGAGGAAACCCTTAAATAACTCTTGCTACATGAACCGTGGTCCTGCAGTCAAACCTTCACTTTGTGATGCTGATGATAACCCAGATGTTGTCTGGTATTCATCTAACTCATTTAGCCTGTTGCTATAATTATTGAAATACATACCAATTTAGCATCCTCTTCTGTAAGCTGGGTCCAGCATTTCTTACTGCTGCTGGGTTCTATTTTCATGAGATTATGTATTCTTTATAAGTTTGTATCAGAAATCAGATCTCATTGCGCTTAAGTTTATATGGACTTACCTGATCAGCAGTCGCCCTGTACATATCTTTGTTGCAAAGCCCCCTTTTTATTATTCTTTGTGTTCTATTTTATCTCAGGTATGTTAGTCTCAAAGCTTGTATTAGTCGGCTTCCAGAGAATGGCGAAGCACCACCTCCTGTTCAATGGCCTGCACGCTTAATGGAGCCACCAAAGAGGCTTCAGGGTGTTGAAATGGATGCCTACCCATCAAAGAATGAGATTATCAAAGCAGAAACGAAATTTTGGGAGGACATAATTGATGGTTATATCCATGTCTTTAAGTGGAGGAAGTTCAAACTCCGAAATGTAATGGACATGAGGGCTGGATTTGGAGGGTATTTTTCTCATATCTCTTCCTTTCATTTGCTTGCTCGGATGTCCGATCACAAATACAAGTTCATTAGCATGGTTTTTAAATTGGTATGGCGAGACAAGGCGTTGACCACCGCCTGGACGCCTAGGCGACGCCTTTAAAACAGTGTTCATTAGAACTTCTACGCGGTCTCCAACATGGCACTTTGACTAGTAATATCTGTGAATAATATTATCTGAAACAAAGAGTTATGTGTTTACACCCTTGTACTGTTAACCTATGTGAACTTCAAGATGTTGATAGTAAAATCTCAAAATTTGACTTAAAGACAAACCTAATGGACCTTAGATCAGTCCCATTGGGTGGTTTCCATAGCTGTAATTAAGATACCAAGTAAACAAAATGCTGATGTAGCATTGGAGTTAAGGACACAAGGAAATGGTGTATTATATAAGGAACCATGTCTACACGGGAACCAAGATAGGAAGAGCTGTGATAGGTAGATGATATGAGAGACAAGATAGATGATTGGAAGAAAATTACATTTGTAGAAACTATCCATTGGAAGGATAGTTTCCATGTGTAGTGTTTATATTAATCGACAAGTATGGAAACTATCCCATAGTTCCATGATTGGGACTGCGCTTATACCAGAGAGTATTTTATTTTCTTTAATGAGATCTGCACAGTTGATGGGAAGAATAGGATTTTTTTAGGGAACTGTTTCAGGATGTTGTGCTATATTTAATACAAATAAATTTGTGTTCAATTTACTTCTATCACCCACTTAGTTCGAAATAAATCCATTCTTGTTTCTATTTTGTTTGTTGGTGTCTAGCTACCCTTTGCTGTAAAAGAATTTAGAAAATGGGATCTTATGTACTTATGTATGGACTGTGGATATGAGGCAATCTTGTTTATTTTTCTCTTGTTTTTGCTTCCCACTTTGTATGTAGGTTTGCAGCTGCATTAATTAGTCGGAAACTTGATTGGTGGGTGATGAATGTTGTTCCTGTTAATGAGCCAAATGCACTGCCCGTAATTTTGGATCGGGGGCTTCTTGGAGTAGCTCATGACTGGTACACTTTTGTTCCTTGATATTATTTTATTTTTTCTATTCCTTCCATAAACTCTACTGTGTGACCTTTGGTACTGGGTATGCTCTTTTTTTATTCAAAATGGTTTTCTTTAGAATTTGATATACTGCCATTAATAATGTTTGATTACCATGGAAGCCATTTTCTTAATAAGAAAAGTGATGAAGCAGTATAGGGAGCAGAAGGACCTACACATAGTTTTCAGATTTGTAGAAGGATTATGACAAAATATCAAGGAATGTTATATGGTGGGTTTTTGATAAACATAGAGTCAAGGGCGGTCCAGCCATCTGCCCTGGCTGGCCAAAGGAACCAAAGGTCAAGAACGCCTGCTGTTGCGGAGGACGATGTTGCTGCCCCCCTGACAGGACCAGGGTACATGTCGATGGTACCCTGCTAGGGGTTGTAGGAGGGCCAGCCTGCTAGGATGCTAGCAGGAGAGCCACAGACCATTGTTGTGGCCACTAGCGTTGCTACCCTGTCGGAGTTGTAGCCGCCTTTGCTGCGACCCTTACCCTGTTCGCGGCCTTGACCCTGTCCCTAGCCGCCATTACTAGGGGGTGGGACTGGGCAGGGGGAGTGGAGGTGTTGGAGCTGTTGGAGTAGAACACCTGTGGAGCGGTTGTGGACTAGTTGGGGCCAAGTTGTGGTTCTTCCAGAATCGAGTCGTCCCTGACCTTGAGAAAGGTTGGGAACGAGCTGCTCGCGTGATGATGGACCGAAGATGCTCGTAACTCTTGTTCATGCCACGAAGAACGTTGAGGATGAGGTTGCGATCAAAGACCTTTTTGCCGAGATCGCGAAGAGAATCTGCCATGGCCTTCATCTTACGATAATAGTCGTGCACGGACAGGTCACCCTGGATGAAGTTGCGGAATGTGGTGTCAAGGTGAAGCGCACGCGTCTCGTCATTTGCCAATGAACTAGTTCTCCAAGGTCAGGCAAGTCTGACGAGCGGTGACACCGCTCTCCCTAGTGCGGAGATCATGCCGATGATCTAGGAGATAATGATGCTGTCCATACGTTCCCATGCTAGACTAGTGGTGTGAACATCGTCGGAGAGGACGAGGTCATCGAGGGCATAACGCTTCAGGGTAAGCAGGACCTGATCGCGCTAGCGAGCATGGCCTGTAGACAAGGTTTTAAAGTCATCCGACTAATCGCGATTAGTCGCGATTAGTCGGCCTTATCGCTAGAGGGAGCTCGATTAGGGTCTCCGACTCGACTAGAACGACTAGGAAGCGATTAGTCGTCCTAGTCGCCGACTAATCGCGATTAGTCGTCCGACTAGGTATAGTGGTCGACTAGTTTTGCCTGTTTTGTGCCACTAATCCGATCTCTGTTACATGGGCCGACCCACCATCTGTACAACACAAACACTATTTTGCCCTACTTGTACCAATACGGTACACACATTACGCAGCTCACAGTCACGCTCGCGCGTGCACCCTTCCCCAGCGCCATCACACCTTCTCCATCGCCGCCACCCTCCTCTCCTGCCGCTGCTGTGCTCTGACGGCCCTCTACTCGAGCGTCAGCTGCGCCCCCTCCATCACGCGGTGGCTGTAGTCTGTAGAGCCCCCCTCCAGCGCTGTTTTGCAAAATATAAATAGCATATAGTATATGTATGTATGCAACACTATCTCTACTCTTCAAAACTTCCTCCACGATCTTATCAGACCCATTAGTTTCTGCCTTCCGCGGCTATCCTCCCGACCCACTAGGCCACTACGGCAATGTGCCTAGGACATCTCTTGATCTCGCATACCCAGTCAAGAAATCTTGGGTCCACCACTGAATCAGTGTGCTGCTGAAATCAGTGTACTGCTATCCTGCTACAACTAGTGTACTGTTGTATTGCAGTCCTTCTACAACTTTATATATTGATATATACATATGGTCTTGTTATAGGTGGACGACTAGGAGTCGACTAGACTCGACTAATCGAGTAAATCGACGACTAATCGCGATTAGTCACCTTATCGGTGCTCAGGTGACTAGAGTCGACTAGCCGACTTTAAAACCTTGCCTGTAGAAGAGGGATCCGGAGTGATCGAGACAATGGTACGGATATTCTGGACACCACAGGCTTGAGTGTGGAGGGTGGTGATGACGACTACCTCGTTGTCGTCCCCTGGAGGTGTAGCAGAGGAGGACGATAGGACTAGGAGTCAGCCGCGATAGCCTTTGGTTTCCAGGGCGACGGTCGAGGCTCATTCCTCCTCCAGAAGCAGCTAGACTGTCTGCATGAGGGCATGAGCATTGGCGGCAGCCTGCGCGGTAGCCTAGGAGGAGGCAACCGAGTCAGTGATCCATTGTTGGAGGGCGACAGTTTCCTCGGTCGCCTGGCGTCTGGTCTTGTCGTCGCCCATGGGAGAAAGGGCAGGGGTGGTGAACCAGGACCCTGAGGGGAAAAGGACAGGGGTGGCACCCACCCAACGGAGGGGCGGTGGCCAAAAGCCCGGAAGGGAGGAAGGAAGGGCGACGGCTAGCCCTAGAGAGAGGAAGCAAAATAATCTCGTGATACCATGTAGGAAAGTATATGACGCCAATAGTAGATTGATTATAAAGGTACAAGGGGTGTACAATATATAGGCAAGGATCGTATAAGGTTTATAGAAAGCACCCAATCAATGTAGATCCTTGCCTAGGATCAACTACCATAAACACCAAGGCACATATGGCAGGCCTAATCAGCTCATATGGTAGGCCTGATCACCATAATTACATAGCCTAATAATAGGACTACATCAAGGATCAGCTTTGAGCCCTTATCTTTTTGCCTTGGTGATGGATTAAGATCACAAGAGACGTACAAGGGGATATCCCTTGGTGTATCTTTTTGCGGACAATGTAGTGCTAGTTGATGAAAATTGGGCAAGAGTAAATAGGAAAATAGAGTTATGGCGGAAGACTCTAGAGTCCAAAGGTTTTAGACTCAGTAGAATTTAAACCGAATATATGAGATGCGATTTCGGCACTATTACACAAGAGGAAGGAGATGTTAGTTTGGAAGGTCAATTAGTGCCAAGGAAGGACACCTTTAGGTATTTAGGATCAATGATGTTGGATTACTGTATATGATTGTTGGAGCGAGGACAAAACGCCCCCTCGATCATTTTTCCCTACCATAGGGAAAATATCAAGAGACTGAGCTAGCCTATTCAGTTCATAGTCCTCACCAGCAGCATCAGGAATATATTTACCCCCGGTGACCACGACCGCCCTTGCCTGCGCCATCAGAAGAGTTGCGGGCGACATGACCTTGCTGACAGTTTGGCTCGTGGCTGCTAGGTCTTCAGTGAAATCGGTCGACATAGCGGCCAGCCCAACATCGTCATCAGACACTGCCTCCGCATCGTTCGGAGGCCTCAGCCTCTTCGCTTTATTTTTCTTCTTTCCAAATAAGCAAAAGTTCAACTTGTGATCGAGGGCAGCGTTCGTCCGTCTCCTCCAAAAGTCTCCGGGATCGACTCAACAAGTTGAACTCATCCCTCGGGGGGCTTGTATTGGAGCGAGGATAGAACAACCCCTCGACCATTTTTCCCTTGCATATTAACCTACTACCAAAGTGTTAGGCGCATGGCCAGTCAAACAGGGAAGAAGCGAAGGCCAACTGACGGATATCGAAGGAAATGGCCTCCGTCCCTTCGCCCCAACGACGAGGTCAACATGGTGTGCTCACCTACGAAGGGGTTGGCTTTCGAATACCACCCGAAGACCTAACATGGTCGAAGGTGGTCGACTTCGTCGTGTCGGCAGGAACAACGTGTCCACATCTCCAATGGCAAGGAGAGGAGGTAGACGCCAGGTCCTCGTGCCGTTCGGCCACTGTGGGACGACAATCAACTACTCTAGGCCCACCTATTAGCGGCTAGGGAGGGTACTAGTTCTGGTGTAACAAGGAAACTTGTTCTTGTAGTCCTGTAATTACCCCGTTGTACAGTGCATGTCGAGAATATAGTTGGTAGTCGCAGGTATAACTGTACTTAGGTCCACCAACCCTCGACTGCCCCTATAAATACCCCCGTCCTGTAGCCAGACAGGACCCACTTGACAAGGCAATTTGCGCTCTCAACTTACTGTTTTGTCGTGCCACCTGTCATTCCGCTTTCGAGTGTTTGGGTCCACAAATTTCCGCCCCAGCAACGATTGTCTCTTGTAATAGGCTAAGGCTTAGCCCATATACTCTTAATATATGTACACATGTGCCTACCCCGATTTAGGGTTAGGGGTTTTCCCTCAAATCACTACTCTAACATGATATCGAGATGGTCTTCTTCCTCCCTCCCCCATCCTCCCCCAGCCGCATGACCTCCACAGTCGTCGCTGGTCGACCGGAGCTCGCCAGCCTCTCTCCCGACCATGGCTGGCTCTCCCTTTTCCCTGCCCATTGTTCCTCCACTTGCTTCGGCCTCAAATAATACCGATGGATGGTGGGAGCCGAGCCTTTTTCCTCTCCCTCTACACCACCACCCTTGTCGACCGCTGCCTCTAAGCCCCTGCAGAGAGACGTGGATATTGATGAAGATGTGTTAGCCATAGAATCAAAGTAGGGTGGATGAAATGGTGTCAAGCATCTGGCGTCCACATAAGCTAAAAGATAGCTTTTATAGGACGACGATTAGACCTGCTGCTTTGTATGGTGAATGTTGGCCTATAAAAAGACGACATGTCCAACCCTATTTTCAAGTCGTCGACTAGTTGTCCAGGCGGTCTTGAGAGGCCGACTTGGGGGACCGACTCGAATTTTCTGGCAAGTCGCTCGACTTGCCAACGACTGAAATATCTAAGTCGACTAGTCGTCGACTTGGGCTAGAAAGTCGGCCGACTTGTTCCTAGTTCGGCCCAACCAGTCCAAAGGCCCATTACAAAACCTAAACCCTAACTTACCTGAAGCCGCCCCTCACTGCAGCACAGAGCCGGCGCCCCTCCTTTGCAGCACAGAGCCGACGCCCCTCCTTTGCAGCACGCCGCCGGCCACCCCTCCTCTACAGCCGCCGCCCCTCCTGTGCAGCAAGCCGCCCCCCTCCTCTGCAGCACGCCGGCGGCCGCCCCTCCTGTGCACCAAGCCGTCCGCCCTTCCCCTGCAGCACGTCGCCCTCGCAGCAAGGTCACCCTCTCCGCCGTCACATCCTCTTTCTTCATATATAAATTCTATATTGTCCATTATATAGGCAAAACAACCACTATATTGGCAAGTCGACGACTAGTCGACTGACTTATCGACTAGTCACCAATTCGGTACCTTGTCGACTCGACTCGACTTATCGACTTGAAAACCTCCAACAGACAAGTGTTATAGAATGTGTATGTTGTGTTGGATTTGCGGCCATACAAGAAGGAATCTAGTCCGGAACTATGATATATATGATAGGCTAAGGGTAGCACCAATTTAAGAAATCTTTGTCTAACATCGGCTGAGATGGTTTGGTCATATCCAACGAAGACCTCCATAGGCACCCATGCGTAGTGGGATCCTATCCTAAGACGCGATAGCAACGGGAAGAGAGGAAGAGAAAGACTAAAGTTAACATTGGAAGAACTAGTAAAAGAAGACCTGAAAGGATGGAATATACCAAAAGATTTAGCCTTGAATAGGAGTGCATGGAAAACATGTATCCATGTGACTGAACCTTTTCTTATGGGTTTTGTTGGGTTTTAATTCTAGCCTACCCTAACTTGCTTGGGACTAAAAGGCTTTATTGTTGTTGTATTAATGATGTTTGGTTGGTAAGCCATACTATAGAGCTATGAGAGAGTTATTGAGCATCGTCTAAGAGGAGTAACAAGAATATTTATGAACCAATTTGGTTTCATATCCGAAAGCTCAACCATGAAGTTCTTTTGTTAATAAGACAGGTGTTGGAGCAGTATAGGGAGCATGAGAAGGACCTACACGGTTTTCATTGACTTGGAGAAGTTTTATTACAAAATACCAAGAAATGTTATGAGTGGGCTTTGGACAGATATAAAGTTACGTTGGACTCATTAAGGACATGTACAACAATGTTGTGGCTATTGTTCGAACAAGTGGAGACACGAGTGACTTCCCAATTAGAATATGACTACATAAAAGGGTGAACTTTGAGCCCTTATCTTTTTGCCTTAGTGGTCATAAGGGACATACAAGGGGATGTCCCTTGGTGTATGCTTTTCCTGGACGATGTAGTGCTAGTTGATGAAAATCAAGGAGTAAATAGGAAACTGGAGTTGTGGTGGGAGACTCTGAAGTCCAAAGGTTTTAGACTCAGTAGAACTAACATAGAATATATGAGATGTGAGTTCGACACTACACATGATGAAGGAGATGTTAGTTTGGAAGGTCTAGTAGTGCTCAAGAAGGATATATTTCGATATTTAGCATCAACGATACGAATAGACATGGATATTGATGAAGATGTTAGCTATAGAATCAAAGTAGGGTGGACGAAGTGGTGTCAAACATCTGACGTTCTTCTGGACAATACGATATCACATAAGTTAAAAAGCAAGTTTTATAGGACGACGGTTAGACATGCTATATTGTACGGTGCAGAATGTTGGCCTACAAGAAGCCAACACGTTCAACAGATAAGCATTGAGGAAATGCATACATTGTGTTGGATTTATGGCCATACAAGAAGGGATCGGGTCTAGAACTATGATATATGTGATAGGTTAGGGTAGCACCGATTGAAGAAAGCTTGCCCAACACCGGTTGAGATGGTTTGTATATCCAACAAAGACATCCAGAGGCACCAATGCGTAGTGGGAGCCAACACGTTCAACAGATAAGCATTGAGGAAATGCATACATTGTGTTGGATTTATGGCCATACAAGAAGGGATCAGGTCTAGAACTATGATATATGTGATAGGTTAGGGTAGCACCGATTGAAGAAAGCTTGCCCAACACCGGTTGAGATGGTTTGTATATCCAACAAAGACATCCAGAGGCACCAATGCGTAGTGGGATCCAAAGACCAGTGGCGAATCTAGGATTTAAAGTTAGGGTGGTCCAATCTTATGAAAATCAATATTGTATGAGAATCAAAAGAAACAAACAATTCAAAACCATCTATATACTTTAACAGGATCAAAATCAGAGGGTGGACTGGGGCTCACCCTGTCCACCCTCTAGATCCGCCAATGCCTAAGACATGATATTAGTATGAAGAGAGATAGGAAAATGGCAAAGTTGATATGAGAAGAGGCACTAAAGAAGACTTCAAAAGATGGAATACACCCCAAAGATTTAGCTTTAAATAGGACTGCATGAACCGCTATCCACGTGCCTGAATCTTAACTCTTGGCTTTTATCGTGTTTCAACTCTAGCATACCCCAACTTGCTTGGAACGAAAAGACTTTGTTGTTGACTTGTTGCAATTAATAATGTTTTGGATAGAGAATCGCTTGCACCATTTCTTGATTGGCTCTTGCATTCTTGGACCACTAGGAATTTTTCTTTATCAGAATTCACAAGTCTGAATGAGTAGCCATAAATTTGTTTTTAACCGGCGTGCCTGATTATATTGGTCAGCAAGCTTATTATTTGTTTTGATGTAATTTTATAAAACTTATGTCATGGGTAGCCGGTTCAGCTATCCATGACAACTTATAGGTTATAGCATAAAAATTTCTGCCATGAATTGAATATTATGTTGGCTTCATGGGTAGGTGTGAACCCTTTGATACATACCCTAGGACGTATGATCTACTGCATGCATCTGGTCTTTTCTCAAAGGAGCAGAAAAGGTATGTACTTTATTTGATTATTAGAAATTTGGAATAAGTCCAGTCTATCCCCCTGGACTCTTGCCTTTATCTATTTTTCATCTTCAACTGTCGTACTGTTTAAATCTTACCTTAATCATCAAAGGCAGTGCAATTTATACCATGAACCCTTTCCAAGCGACATTGCATTATGTGGTATTATGGCAATGAGTTTTGGAGTCCAAGATGACACATTTGCCACATCAGCAGTGACACACATTTGCAACTGGCAAGACATGAAATTCGTCCCACGATCTCATGTGAATCTTCTGATTTACAACAAATTGACACATTTAAATCTGAAAATTGTTCTTTTTTGGGTGGGTGGGTACAAAATTCACCACTTGACAGCTGGCTATAAGATTCGAATGGATTGTAGTCTGTGGTACAAATTAGACAAACACTAGAGTTAAGGGACTAAAAACGAACTTATTCTACAACCATTTCCTTAGAAAGTGACATTCTTTATATCTTTCTATTTGCTTTAACTACACAGTACCAGAAATGCAATTTTGTTCAAGATTCGTATCTCATATGTTTTGCTAACTAAATTCGTTTAGATACCTCTGAATATGAATATGTTAGAACTTTTGTGTCAGTCTACTGTTACTCGGAAATTCTAATACACGCTTTGAACTTTTCTAGGTGTAATATCTCTAGCATCTTGCTGGAGATGGACCGGATACTCAGGCCAGGTGGTAAAGCATATATTCGTGACCGGAGAGAAGTTATACAGGAAATCAAAGAAATAACAAGCGCTATGGGGTGGCGTGGTACTATACGTGACACTGCCGAAGGCGCATACGCCAGTAGGAAGGTTTTGATGTGTGACAAGCCTATGGTGCGTTAGGCGATCAGGGGAAGGTTCGATGACACCTTTGTGGCTAGTTTGGAAATTCAAATTCTCAGGGATTTAAAGAGATTTAGGATTTGTTCGGTTTGAATTGGATTGATGGGGATTTTAGGGGATTTAATCCCCTTCTATACAAATTTGTATAGGAGGGGATTTAATCCTCCCCAATCCCAAATCCCCTCCTAACCGAATAAGACCTGAGAGGGAAATGAACTCAATCTCCCTCAATCCACCCCTAACCGAATAGGCCTGAGAGGAAAATGAACTAATTTCTCCTTCAATTCTCTCCAATCCCCGGAGAGGGGATTTGAGTTTCCAAACTAGCCATTGAAGTTTCGAATTGCCAAGCAGGAGTAAATTTTCAGGAACTTTTGGAACTGTCAAGAGCTGCTGTCGAGACTTTTGACTAACATTTGTTCTGTAGATAGGGTAGGTCAAGGTCTCATTTGTAACTATTTATGTGATCATTCGTACAATGATGATCAGTGTAATTCCTGACAGTCATTTTTTTGTTGTAGTCGTTATTGAAATCTTACAAAAGTGTAGGAGATAATTTATCGGAAGAATGGCCATTTTTTACTCTAGGTGACACTGACACAAGGAGTAATTGGTTTTGTTTCGCTGATTATGTCGTTATCATGATCTGATCTGTATGTCTCAGCCATCGGATGATCTGGACTTTAAGAGTTATCTGAGATATTCCGACTCTTGCTCACCGATTGAGCCTTATTAGCGACCAGGGATCATATTTTCCGATGCTGCTGATAGACGAATTTGTTAGGCCCAGCTAGCGTAGCCACATGCTTCTAGGGTCATGTGCTTCAGGGGATCTACCATCGTTCATATACATATACCGGCTGATTGGTTAGCTGAACAAGCTCACTCACGCTCGTCCGATCCAGGCTGATCAGAAACGGGTATTTTTTTACGTATGAGTGGATGTAGCCAAAGAGCCTTAAAATGATTTGTTTTGCATCTACTTATACAACTTATGATCCAGATATAGAGGCAACCAAATAAGTTTTCAGATGAAGTCAATGCACGAAGTGACGCAGGACGAGACCATGCGACCAACCAATCAGACGGATGATGTTCGTACGTTGTATGACACATAGATATTCGATAAAATATTTTCATTGGTTGTTTAGCCACGCATCATCGGTGGCATCGTCTCCTCTCTCAACTATTCTTGTCTCATTGTCTGCAGAGGTGTATGGTGGTGGAGAGTCGGTTGTTCAACCACGCTTCGTCGTGGCCACACCTCCTCTCCCTCAGGTGTTCTTGTTCTGTTGCCTACAGAGGTGCATGACGGTGGAGAGTCAGCCGATCATGCACGCATCATTGGTGGCACGCCTCTTCTTCTCCCTCGGCGCACAGTTGACGGGAGCAGCCGGCCAGCCACAGGCTGCGACGCAGGCAGAGCAGGGGCTGCTGGAGTGAGAATTGTGTGACGGCTGTTGCGCGGGCGGACAGCGGACGCCAGGCGGGCGCTATGAAATGGAGCTAAGGGCGTTTAAACATGGCCGGCTCAAGTCCAGAATGGAACAGTAAGTCCGAAACGGAAGGGTGATGAGTAAAAAATGGGGACGAGACATGCATGTCTGATGGTAAGGATGTTCTTGCATGGACAAGGACCACAATGGGCCACACATGTCAGTTGAAATGTCTTCGTACCTCGTACCATGAGATTGTTCTTGTCCCGTAGCCTGCAAAGGCGTATGGCGACAGAGAGTCGCGACAGCGGTTCGAGACACGACGTGGCAGATGAGGCATGATGACGGTGGCTAGCGAGACGGAGGCTAGCATGATGGTCCGATGTCCTTTGCAGAAGAATCTGGGTGAGGGAGGCAGAGAGGGGAAAACAGATGGGAAGTTGGAAGTTAACATAAACGTTCGTGGTGGTTGTATGGTTGGTTGCACATGCAAGAGATAAGGTTTATTTTATCTGGTTGTTAGGCGAGACGTGCGAAAAAAGAAGATATACGCCTGAAACGCTCGTGGTGGTTGGTTTGTTGTGCATGAAAGAGATATATAAGGCTTACCTTGTCAGGCGAGACGTGGGGAGAAAAACATATCTACACGTTTTGCGCGCGCTCGTATCTCGTTGTTAGGCGAGATGTGGAAGAGGAACACAGATATACGCGCTTCTTGCGCTTGTGGTAGTTGCATTGTTTGATTGCGCATGCAAGAGCTAAGACTTATCTTATATGTATGTTAGGCGAAACGTGGGGAAGAAAAACAGTCTACGCGCTTCGCACACGCTCGTGGTGGTTGGTTGGGGTAGAAAAACAGTCTATGCGTTTCGCACGCGCTCGTGGTGGTTGGTTGGTTGCGCATGTAAGAGAAAGGCTTATCTTATCTGGTTGTTAGGAGAGATGTGGGGAGAAAAATAGATCTACGCATTTCGAGCGCCCTCGTATCTAGTTGTTAAATGAGACATTGGGGAGAAAACAGATATATGTGCTTTGTGCGCTCGTGGTGGTTGTGTAGTTGGTTGCACATGGAAGATATAAGGCTTATATTATTTGATTGTTGAAAGTCACCTAAAGGGGGGGGGGTGAATAGGGCGAATCTAAAATTTACAAACTTAATCACAACTACAAGCCGGGTTAACGTTAGTAATATAATCGAGTCCGAGAGAGAGGGTGCAAAACAAATCGCAAGCGAATAAAGAGTGTGACACGCGGATTTGTTTTACCGAGGTTCGGTTCTCGCAAACCTACTCCCCGTTGAGGTGGTCACAAAGATCGGGTCTCTTTCAACCCTTTCCCTCTCTCAAACGATCCCTCGGACCGAGTGAGCTTCTTCTTCTCAATCAAACAGGAACAAACTTCCCCGCAAGGACCACCACACAATTGGTGTCTCTTGCCTTGGTTACAATTGAGTTGATCGCAAGAAAGAATGAAAGAAAGAAGCAATCCAAGCGCAAGAGCTCAAAAGAACACAACAAATCTCTCTCACTAAACACTAATGCTTTGTGTAGAATTGGGAGAGGATTTGATCACTTGGGTGTGTTTAGAATTGAATGCTAGAGCTCTTGTAAGTAGTTGGAAGGTGGAAAACTTGGATGACTTGAATGTGGGGTGGTTGGGGGGTATTTATAACCCCAACCACCAAACTAGCCGTTTGGTGGAGGCTGTTGTCGCATGGCGCACCGGACAGTCTGGTGCGCCACCGGACTGTCCGGTGCGCCAGCCACGTCACCTGGCCGTTGGGTTCCGACCGTTGGAGCTCTGTCTTGTGGGCTCGCCTGGCTGTCCGGTGGTGCACCGGACAGGCCCTGTAGGCTGTCCGGTGTGCCACCCGCGCGTGCTCTGCTCCTCTGCGCGCGTAGGCGCACATTTAATGCGTTGCAGTCGACCGTTGCGCGCGAAGTAGTCGTTGCTCCGCTGGCTCACCGGACAGTCCGGTGTGCACCGGACTTGTCCGGTGAATTATAGCGGAGCAGATTCCCGAAGCTGGCGAGTTCAGAGCCGCTCTCCTTTGGGGCACCGGACACTGTCCGGTCCGGTGAATTATAGCGGAGCGCCTCTGAAGATTCCCGAAGGTGTTGAATTCAGCTTGGAGTTCCCTGTTGCACCGGACATTGTCCGGTGGCACACCGGACAGTCCGGTGCGCCAGACCAGGGACCACTTCGATTATCCCTTGCTCCTTTTTGTTGAACCCTTTTCTTGGTATTTTTATTGGCTTTTTGTGAACCTTTGGCACCTGTGTAACTTATAGACTAGAGCAAACTAGTTAGTCCAATTATTTGTGTTGGACAATTCAACCACCAAAATCAATTGGGAAATAGGTGTAAGCCTAATTCCCTTTCAATCTCCCCCTTTTTGGTGATTGATGCCAACACAAACCAAAGCAAATATAGAAGTGCATAATTTAACTAGTTTGCATAATTGTAAGTGCAAAGATTACTTAGAATTTGGGCCAATAGAAATTCTCATAAGATACGCATGGATTGTTTCTTCATTTTTAACATTTTGGACCACGCTTGCACCACATGTTTTGTTTTTGCAATTCTTTTGTAAATTCTTTTCAAAGTCCTTTTGCAACTAGTCAAAGGTAAATGAATAAGATTTTGAGAAGCATTTTCAAGATTTGAAAATTTTCTCCCCTGTTTCAAATGCTATTCCTTTCACTAGACAAAACTCCCCCTTAATGAAATCCTCCTCTTAGTGTTCAAGAGGGTTTTGATGTTAATTTTGAAGAGGGTATACCAATTTGAAATTATATCACACATAAGATACCAATTTAAAAATACTTCTTTAAAACCAACTTGAAAGACTAAAATTTTGAAATTGGTGGTGGTGCGGTCCTTTTGCTTTGGCCTCATGCTCTCTCCCCCTTTGGCATAAATCGCCAAAAACGGAATCATTAGAGCCCTTTTAACTACTGTCTCCCCTTTTGGCAAATAAAACATATGAGTGAAGATTATACCAAAAGCGAAGAGTTGCTTGGAGCGACGGCGAAGGATGAGTGACGGAGTGGAAGCCTTTGTCTTCGCCGAAGACTCCAATTCCCTTTCAATACACCTATGACTTGGTTTGAAATGTACTTGAAAAACACATTAGTCATATTATATGAAAGAGACATGATCAAAGGTATAGTAATTGAGCTATGTATGCAAGACATCAAAAGAAATTCCTAGAATCAAGAATGTTTAGCTCATGCCTAAGTTTGTTAAAAGTTTGTTTATCTAGTGGCTTGGTAAAGATATCGGCTAATTGATCTTTAGTGTTAATATATGCAATCTCGATATCTCCCTTTTATTGGTGATCCCTTAGAAAATGATACCGAATGGCTATGTGTTTAGTGCGGCTATGCTCAACGGGATTATCCGCCATGCGGATTGCACTCTCATTATCACATAGAAGAGGGACTTTGGTTAATTTGTAACCGTAGTCCCTAAGGGTTTGCCTCATCCAAAGCAATTGCGCTCAACAATGGCATGCGGCAATATACTCGGCTTCGGCGGTAGAAAGAGCGACGGAATTTTGCTTCTTTGAAGCTCAAGACACCAAGGATCTTCCCAAGAACTGGCAAGTCCCCGATGTGCTCTTTCTATTAATTTTACACCCCGCCCAATCGGCATCGGAATAACCAATTAAATCAAAAGTGGATCCCCTAGGATACCAAAGCCCAAACTTAGGAGTATAAACTAAATATCTCAAGATTCGTTTTACGGCCGTAAGGTGAGCTTCCTTAGGGTCAGCTTGGAATCTTGCACACATGCATACGGAAAGCATAATATTCGGTCGAGATGCACATAAATAGAGTAAAGAGCCTATCATCGACCGGTATACCTTTTGATCGACGGATTTACCTTCCGTGTCGAGGTCGAGATGCCCATTGGTTCCCATGGGTGTCTTGATGAGCTTGGCATCCTTCATCCCAAACTTGTTTAGAATGTCTTGAGTATACTTCGTTTGGCTAATGAAGGTGCCCTCTTGGAGTTGTTTCACTTGAAATCCTAAGAAATACTTCAACTCCCCCATCATAGACATCTCGAATTTTTGTGTCATGATCCTACTAAATTCTTCACATGTAGATTCGTTAGTAGACCCAAATATAATATCATCAACATAAATTTGGCATACAAACAAATCATTGTCAAGAGTTTTAGTGAATAGAGTAGGATCGGCCTTTCCGACTTTGAAGCCATTAGTGATAAGAAAATCTCTTAGGCATTCATACCATGCTCTTGGGGCTTGCTTGAGCCCATAGAGCGCCTTAGAGAGTTTATATACATGGTTAGGGTACTCACTATCTTCAAAGCCGGGAGGTTGCTCAACATAGACCTCTTCCTTGATTGGTCCATTGAGGAAGGCACTCTTCACGTCCATTTGGTAAAGCTTGAAGCCATGGTAAGTAGCATAGGCTAATAATATACGAATTGACTCAAGCCTAGCTACGGGTGCATAGGTTTCACCGAAATCCAAACCTTCGACTTGGGAGTATCCCTTGGCCACAAGTCGGGCTTTGTTCCTTGTCACCACACCATGCTCGTCTTGCTTGTTGCGGAAAACCCACTTGGTTCCTACAACATTTTGATTAGGACGTGGAACTAAATGCCATACCTCGTTCCTAGTGAAGTTGTTGAGCTCCTCTTGCATCGCCACTACCCAATCCGAATCTTGAAGTGCTTCCTCTACCCTGTGTGGCTCAATAGAGGAAACAAAAGAGTAATGCTCACAAAAATGTGCAACACGAGATCTAGTGGTTACCCCCTTATGAATATCGCCGAGGATGGTGTCGACGGGGTGATCTCGTTGGATTGCTTGGTGGACTCTTGGGTGTGGCGGCCTTGGTTCTTCATCCTCCTTGTCTTGATCATTTGCATCTCTGAAAGGGAAATAGGCTTTAAACCTTTTCCTAAATGATTTTGGTGGTTGAATGTCCAACACAAATAATTGGACTAACTAGTTTGCTCTAGATTGCATGTTCTACAGGTGTCAAAGATTCAACAAAAACCAATAGAAAGAACAAGACAGGGTTCAAAACAAAGGAGCAAAAAGAAACCGAAGTGCTCCCTGGTCTGGCACACCGGACTGTCCGGTGCACCACCGGACAATGTCCGGTGCACCAGGGAGGATTGCCTTCGAACTCTTCACCTTCGGGTTTCTCAGGCGCAACCCACTATAATTCACCGGACAGTGTCCGGTGCTCCAGAGTGAAGCGACTCTGAACTGGCCAGCTTCGGGAAAATGGAAGGCCGCTCCGCTAAAAATCACCGGACTGTCCGGTGTACACCGGACTGTCCGGTGCGCCAGCGGAGCAACGGCTACCTCGCGCCAACGGTCGACTCTGACAGCGAACAGTGCGCAACAGTACACGCGACAGAAGTCAGAGCAGAAGGACAGAGGGGCACCGGACTGTCCGGTGCCACATGAGGACAAAGCCTCCAACGGTCGACCAGCTCCAACCCCAACGGATAGGATGACGTGGCTGGCGCACCGGACACTGTCCGGTGCGCCCATCGCCAGCAGCCTTCTCCAACAGCTACATTTTGGTTGGTGGCTATAAATACCACCCCAACCGGCCACTTCAATGTGTGGGAGTCCAAGCAACATTCCAAGTCATCTAGTTGACATACTCAAGCCCTCCCAACCACATATATTCATTGATACATCCTATACACAAGATCTAACCCACTACAACCAATACAAGTGCCACAAAAGAGAGAGCAAGCAATTGAGAGCTACTCAATTGAGTTTAGCCCTAGTGCCTTGTGAGATCCATTGAGAGATAGTGTGAGCTTCATCTTTGTGTTCATTTGCGTGTGGAGTTTTGACTCCCATTCGAACTTCCTCCAAAGTGTTGGAGGCTTGTAAAAGCTAGCAAGAGACACCAAAGAGTGTGGTGGTCCTTGTGGGATCGAGAGTGATCCTTGAGAAGAAGAAGAGCTCACCGATCCTTGTGTGATCGGTGGAGAGAGGGAAAGGGTTGAAAAAGACCCGTCCTTGAGTGGACTCCTCAACGGGGACTAGGCCTTCGAGGGCCGAACCTCGGTAAAACAAATCACCCGTGTCATTTGTGTTTATTGCTTGTGATTTGTTGGTTTTTCCTTCTCTAAGTTTTCTTGCGCTATTCTTTGTCAATATCATTTGGTGTTGCTTCAAGTTAAATTCTCATTTAGTGAAGCAACACTTCGCAAGAAAGAAACTTGACTTATTGCTCTTCTCATCTAAGCCTTCTTACTTTACTATCCATATATCTAGTAGTTATATTGATTATCAATTCCGCATTATTTCAAAGCAACATTCTTTACAAGCAAAGGACTTAGCTTTTATACTCCGATAATTGTTTGTCTTGTTCTAACCACTAATCAAGGGATCTAGTTGGGGGATAAAGTTTTAATTTTCAGGTTTCGCCTATCCACCCCCCCTCTAGGCGACTTTCAATCTCCCCCTTGATCATTGCCATCATCTTGAGGTGGCTCATCTCTTTGATCTTCTTCTTCATCAACTTGAGCCTCATCCTCATTTTGAGTTGGTGGAGACACTTGCGTGGAGGAGGATGGTTGATCTTGTGCATTTGGAGGCTCTTTGGATTCCTTAGGACACACATCCCCAATGGACATGTTCCTTAGCGCGATGCACAGAGCCTCTTCATTACCTCATCAAGATCAACTTGCTCTTCTTGAGAGCCGTTAGTCTCATCAAACACAACGTCACAAGAAACTTCAACTTGTCCAGTGGACTTGTTAAAGACTCTATATGCCCTTGTGTTTGAATCATATCCTAGTAAAAAGCCTTCTACAGTCTTAGGAGCAAATTTAGATTTTCTACCTCTTTTAACAAGAATAAAGCATTTGCTACCAAAGACTCTAAAATATGAAATATTGGGCTTTTTACCGGTTAGGAGTTCATATGATGTCTTCTTGAGGATTCGGTGTAGATACAACCGGTTGATGGCGTAGCAGGCGGTGTTGACGCCTCGGCCCAAAACCGATCCGAAGTCTTGTACTCATCAAGCATGGTCCTTGCCATGTCCAATAGAGTTCGATTCTTCCTCTCCACTACACCATTTTGTTGTGGCGTGTAGGGAGAAGAGAACTCATGCTTGATGCCCTCCTCCTCAAGGAAGCCTTCAATTTGAGAGTTCTTGAACTCCGTTCCGTTGTCGCTTCTAATTTTCTTGATCCTTAAGCCGAACTCATTTTGAGCCCGTCTCAAGAATCCTTTTAAGGTCTCTTGGGTATGAGATTTTTCCTGCAAAAAGAACACCCAAGTGAAGCGAGAATAATCATCCACAATAACTAGACAGTACTTACTACCGCCGATGCTTATGTAAGCGATCGAGCCGAATATGTCCATGTGTAGGAGCTCAAGTGGCCTGTCAGTCGTCATGATGTTCTTATGTGGATGATGAGCACCAACTTGCTTTCCTGCTTAGCATGCGCTACAAATCCTATCTTTCTCAAAATGAACATTTGTTACTCCTAAAATGTGCTCTCCCTTTAGAAGCTTATGAAGATTCTTCATCCCAACATGGGCTAGTCGGTGGTGCCAGAGCCAACCCATGTTACTCTTAGCAATTAAGCAAGTGTCGAGTTTAGCTCTATCAAAATCTACCAAGTATAGCTGACCCTCTAACACTCCCTTAAATGCTACTGAATCGTCACTTCTTCTAAAGACAGTGACACCTACATCAGTAAATAGACAGTTGTAGCCCATTTGACATAATTGAGAAACAGAAAGCAAATTGTAATCTAAAGAATCTACAAGAAAAACATTGGAAATGGAATGGTCAGATGATATAGCAATTTTAACCAATCCTTTGACCAAACCTTGATTTCCATCCCCGAATGTGATAGCTCGTTGGGGATCTTGGTTTTTCTCGTAGGAGGAGAACATCTTCTCCCCTGTCATGTGGTTTGTGCACCCGCTGTCGATGATCCAACTTGAGCCCCCGGATGCATAAACCTACAAAACAAGTTTAGTTCTTGACTTTAGGTACCCAAATGGTTTTGGGTCCTTTGGCATTAGACACAAGAACTTTGGGTACCCAAACACAAGTCTTTGACCCCTCGTGCTTGCCCCCAACATACTTGGCAACTATCTTGCTAGATTTGTTAGTTAAAACATAAGATGCATCAAAAGTTTTAAAGAAAATGTCATGATAATTTGATGCACTAGGAGTTCTCTTCTTAGGCAACTTAGCACGGGTTGTTGCCTAGAACTAGATGTCTCACCCTTATACATAAAAGCATGGTTAGGGCCAGAGTGAGACTTCCTAGAATGAATTCTCCTAATTTTGCTCTCGGGATAACCGGCAGGGTACAAAATGTAACCCTCGTTATCTTGAGGCATGGGATCTTTGCCCTTAACAAAGTTGGATAATTTCTTAGGAGGGGCATTAAGTTTGACATTACCTCCTTGTTGGAAGCCAATGCCATCCTTAATGCCAGGGCGTCTCCCATTATAAAGCATACTACGAGCAAACTTAAATTTTTCATTCTCAAGTTCATGCTCAGCAATTTTAGCATCTAATTTAGCTATATGATCATTTTGTTGTTTAATCATGGAAAGGTGATCATGTATAGCATTAACATCAACATCTCTACATCTAGTGCAAATAGTGACATGCTCAGTGGTAGATGTAGAGGGTTTCCAAGAATTAAGTTCAACAATCTTAGCACGTAATATATCATTTTTATCTCTAAGATCGGAAATTGTAATATTGCAAACATCTAGTTCTTTAGCCTTAGCAAGCAATTTTTCATTTTCATCCCTAAGGCTAGCAAGAGAAATATTCAATTCTTCAATCTTAGCAAGCAAATCAACATTATCATTTCTAGAATTGGGAATTGAAACATTACAAGCATTTGAATCAACCTTAGCAATAAGTTTAGCATTGTCATTTCTAAGGTTGTTAATAGTCTCATGGCAAGTGCTTAGCTCACTAGATAGTTTTTCACATTTTTCTACTTCTAGAGCGTAAGCATTTTTAACCTTAACATGCTTCTTATTTTCTTTAATAAGGAAGTCCTCTTGGGTGTCAAAGAGATTATCCTTTTCATGAATAGCACTAATCAATTCATTTAATTTTTCTTTTTGTTGCATGTTTAGGTTGGCAAAAAGAATGCGTAAGTTATCCTCCTCATTACTAGCATTATCCTCATCGCTAGAGGTTTCATATTTGGTGGAGGATCTTTATTTTACCTTCTTCTTTTTGTCGTCCTTTGCCATGAGGCACTTGTGGCCGACATTGGGGAAGAGGAGTCCCTTGGTGACGACGATGTTTGCGGCGTCCTCGTCGGAGGAGGAATCGGTGGAGCTCTCGTCGGAGTCCCACTCCCGGCAAACATGGGCATCGCCGCCCTTCTTCTTGTAGTATCTTTTCTTCTCCTTTCTTCTCCCCTTCTTGTCGTTGTCCCTGTCACTATCACTTGATAATGGACATTTAGCTATAAAATGACCGGGCTTACCACAATTGTAGCACACTTTCTTGGAGCGGGGCTTGTAATCCTTCCCCCTCCTTTGCTTGAGGATTTGATGGAAGCTCTTGATGATGAGCGCCATCTCCTCGTTGTCGAGCTTGGAGGCGTCGATGGGTGTTCGACTTGGAGTAGATTCCTCCTTCTTTTCTTCCGTCGCCTTGAACGCGACCGGTTGTGCTTCGGACGTGGAGGGGCCGTCAAGCTCGTTGATCTTCTTTGAGCCTTTGATCATCAATTCAAAGCTCACAAAATTCCCGATTACTTCCTCAGGAGTCATTAGTGTATATCTAGGATTACCACGAATTAATTGAACTTGAGTAGGGTTAAGGAAAACAAATGATCTTAAAATAACCTTAACCATTTCGTGGTCATCCCATTTTTTGCTCCCGAGGTTGCGCACTTGGTTCACCAAGGTTTTGAGCCGGTTGTACATGTCTTGTGGCTCCTCCCCTTGGCGAAGTCGGAAGCGACCGAGCTCCCCCTCGATCGTTTCCCGCTTGGTGATTTTGGTCACCTCGTCTCCTTCGTGCGCGGTCTTTAGCGTGTCCCAAATCTCCTTGGCACCTTTCAACCCTTGCACCTTATTATACTCCTCTCGACTTAAAGAGGCGAGGAGTATAGTTGAGGCTTGTGAGTTGAAGTGTTGGATTTGGGCCACTTCGTCCTCATCATAATCTTCATCCCCTACGGATGGTACCTGTACACCAAACTCAACAACATCCCATTACTTTTGTGGAGTGAGGTTAGATGAAATCGCATCAAATCACTCCACCTAGCATAATCTTCACCATCAAACGTTGGTGGTTTGCCTAATGGGACAAAAAGTAAAGGCGTATGTTTAGGAATGCGAGGGTAGCGTAGGGGGGGTCTTACTAAACTTCTTGCGCTCATGGCGCTTAGAAGTTACGGACGGCGTGTCGGAGCCGGAGGTGGATGGCGATGAGGTGTCGGTCTCGTAGTAGACCACCTTCCTCATCTTCTTCTTCTTGTCACCGCTCCGACGCGACTTGTGTGAAGGGGATTCCTTTTCCTTCCCCTTCCCTTTGTTGTAGGACTCTCCCGATGGAGCCTTCCCGTGGCTTGTAGCGGGCTTCTCGCCGGTCACCATCTCCTTCTTGGCGTGATCTCCCGACATCACTTCGAGCGGTTAGGCTCTAATGAAGCACCGTGCTCTGATACCATTTGAAAGTCGCCTAGAGGGGGGGTGAATAGGGCGAATCTGAAATTTACAAACTTAATCACAACTACAAGCCGGGTTAGCGTTAGTAATATAATCGAGTCCGAGAGAGAGGGTGCAAAACAAATCGCAAGCGAATAAAGAGTGTGACACGCGGATTTGTTTTACCGAGGTTCGGTTCTCGCAAACCTACTCCCCGTTGAGGTGGTCACAAAGACCGGGTCTCTTTCAACCCTTTCCCTCTCTCAAACGATCCCTCGGACCGAGTGAGCTTCTTCTTCTCAATCAAACAGGAACAAACTTCCCCGCAAGTACCACCACACAATTGGTGTCTCTTGCCTTGGTTACAATTGAGTTGATCGCAAGAAAGAATGAAAGAAAGAAGCAATCCAAGCGCAAGAGCTCAAAAGAACACAACAAAACTCTCTCACTAAACACTAATGCTTTGTGTAGAATTGGGAGAGGATTTGATCACTTGGGTGTGTTTAGAATTGAATGCTAGAGCTCTTGTAAGTAGTTGGAAGGTGGAAAACTTGGATGACTTGAATGTGGGATGGTTGGGGGTATTTATAACCCCAACCACCAAACTAGCCATTTGGTGGAGGCTGCTGTCGCATGGCGCACCGGACAGTCCGGTGCGCCAGCCACGTCACCTGGTCGTTGGGTTCCGACCGTTGGAGCTCTGTCTTGTGGGCCCGCCTGGATGTCCGGTGGTGCACCAGACAGGCCCTGTAGGCTGTCCGGTGTGCCACCCACACGTGCTCTGCTCCTCTGCGCGCGCAGGCGCGCATTTAATGCATTGCAGTCGACCGTTGCGCGCGAAGTAGTCGTTGCTCCGCTAGCTCACCGGACAGTCTGGTGTGCACCGGACTTGTCCGGTGAATTATAGCGGAGCGGATTCCCGAAGCTGGCGAGTTCAGAGCCGCTCTCCCCTGGGGCACCAGACAGTCCGGTGAATTATAGCGGAGCGCCTCTGAAGATTCCCGAAGGTGTTGAATTCAGCTTGGAGTTCCCTGGTGCACCGAACATTGTCCGGTGGTGCACCGGACAATGTTCGGTGGCACACCGGACAGTCCGGTGCGCCAGACCAGGGACCACTTCGGTTATCCCTTGCTCCTTTTTGTTGAACCCTTTTCTTGGTCTTTTTATTGGCTTTTTGTGAACCTTTGGCACCTGTGTAACTTATAGACTAGAGCAAACTAGTTAGTCCAATTATTTGTGTTGTGCAATTCAACCACCAAAATCAATTGTGAAATAGGTGTAAGCCTAATTCCCTTTCAATTGTTACGCAAGATGTGGGGGAGAAAAACAGATACACGCGCTTCATGCGCGCTCGTGATGGTAGCATGGTTGGTTGCGCATGCAAGAAATAAGAGATAAGGTTTATCTTATCTGGTTGTTAGACGAGACGTGGGAGAAAAACAGATCTACGTGTTTCGTGTGTGATGTGACGGTAGAACTGGTGGTTGATTTCAAAGAAATACAATTTTTTTTTAAAAAGGTGATGATGTAGTACAACCGTCGAAACTGATGATTTATATGAGTAGATATATAGCTGAATGGTTTATCAAGTTGGAGGACCCAATTTTGGAGGCTTTTAGACCTCTAAGGTAGGGATGTATATAGATTTTGGAGGCTTTTAGACCTCTAAGGTAGAGATGTATATAGATTTTGGAGGCTTTAAGACCTCTAAGGTAGAGATGTATATTTGGGTTGAGCCCGATGGGTCGGCCTCAAGCATGAAAAAAACCATGGTCCGACCCGACCGATGCATCAGGCCATGCTTGAGCCGAGGTCACAGTCAACATGCGGGTACGAGCATGGCCTGTTTACACAGGCACGAAATAGCCCATTTACAGGCACAAGAAGGCCCATATTCATTTGGCCATCTGCTCCTAATCATGTAAACCACCTGCTCCAATTTGGTCAGCCACATGCCTAATCATGGAGATGAGGTATCAACCACCCATTGGTTTTGTGTTCTTTATTTTTTTGAATTACGAAGCTTGAAATGTTAGTATCTACTCCCCCTGTCCCAAAATAAAATTTGTTTTAAAGATTTAGGGGATTCATACAATACTTGATGTATGCGTCTTGTATATATGTCTAGATTCATCATCATCCATTTTAAAATAGACATAAAACCAAGAGCTAAAATGACTACTATTTTGAAACAAAAGGAGTACTAAATGGTATCCTCTCAAGATCTAGAAAAATATTTTGAGTTTCATTTTCCTTTGGGTAGAAATTGGAAAGCTACCAAATGTTAGACATGTTATGTTATGCAGTTCCCATCCTAGGAAAAAATGGAGGAATTGATTCATTTTCCGGAGCTAAAAATGAAAATGTATGGAGTCAAGATTATGGTGGTGCTATGGAATGGCCAAGCTAAAGCAAGGCTTCACACAATATGGGTGTCTACAGATAATCTACCCAATGAGATGCTTAACTATCAAGCCATATGTGAATTGGGTTCTATGTTAGGTGTTGTGGAAGAGGTTGATATAAAATATTTAGAGATGAATGAGAAGGTCAGGTTCAAGGTTCATGTGAAGAGCATGTTAAGGATCCCTCATGTGATTGAATTGAGATCACACCATTCTTATATGATGCCTTTCTCAAAATTGAATCTGTTGTTGAAGATGGATGGAATGATGAGTGTCAATCATGGAAAAAGAGCCTTTATGGGGCTCATTGATCCTGTTGAGAATTATGCTAGAAGCTTAGGGAAAAAGCCTAAGAATGCTCGTGGAGGGAAGGAAAGTGTTAAGTCTGGATATGGGGATTAATATGACATAAGGAAGTTTGAACCATCTGATGGGGTAACTGGTGGTACTTGTCACAAGTTAAAAGAGATTGCTAAGGATCCTGGCCTAAAGGATGTGGATGACAGTGAAGGTAAAGTTGACCTTGAGATCATTGATGAGGATCTTCTCAATTCTTAGGAGCTTGAGGATCTTGTCAAAAGTGTGGGTATTAATACTCTTGACTCTTAGATGAGTGATAATGAGAAAAACGATTTAGAGGCTCTGAATGAGGGTTTTCAAGCAGTCAAGAACAAAAAAGGCAAAGCCAAAGTCGGGGGGCAGACTGAAGGAGTTCTAGGCGAAAGCAAGGGAATGATCAAGCTGATCAAGAGTATATGGATTCTAGTGATGTGGATGACTCCTTTAATGTTCAGGACATAATTCCATCACACAAAACTGCTTGAGGAAACAAAATCGATAGAAATAATAATAATAAAGGCTCTTCTAAGGTTAGGTACATACCTAATAAGAGGAGAGTTCCTTTAGATCACCTTTCCCCTCATAGATAGTTCATCCTGAAAGGCATCAGTTGGAACTGTTAGGGGTTGAGGAAACCTAGGAAATTTGAGTTCTTAAAATATTTAAAGAGAGGAACTTATTGATTTCATTGGTTTGCAAGAAACCAATTAAAAATAAGTTTGATCAAACTTGGATAGATGCCCTAGGAGGAAATAAAAACTTTGTTTGGGTGAGCTTTGTCCCTAATGGTAGATTTGGGGGGTTTGTTAGTGGGCTTAAATGCTGACATGTTTTATGTTAGAGAATAAGAAGCTACAAAATTTGTGTTAAGGTTCTTAGTATATCACAAGCATAAAAACATAAAATGGAATTTCATAAACGTTTATGAGGTTGCTCAAGATGATAAAAAAGATAAGTTTCTTTGTGAATTGTCCTCCTGTCACAAGAGCAAATTCCTTTTATTAATTGCTAGAGATTTTAACATTTTAAGAACGGAAAGGTAAGAGAACAAGTCTGATGGTATTACCAGATGGAGATCCCTTTGCAATGCTATTTGCGAACACAAGGTTGACTTGTCACTTGTGATTCGAGTTGAGTCATGGAGTAACCTGCATATGAACGAGAGCTTATTGGCCTTGTGGGGATGGCCATTCACAGTAAGGACTGGTCACTATAGTCTCAAGTTTCTTCTTGATCGGCGCTTGTCCACCATCCCTCAACATACATGGGTTAGTAAGTTGTTTGGCTATGATATCTCTGTCAAGTACAGACTTGGCAAATTGAATGGTGCAGCAGATGCATTATCTCGGCGTGATGAGGAGGCTGCAACTCTCAACACCATTTCCACTCCACAATTTCAGTTGTTTGATACTCTGAGAGCCAAAGCCTATAGTGACCCTCAAGTATCTGAACTGCGCAGCAAACTCACAGCGGGAACAACCAAGGAGGGGTGGGCGATCAGGGATGGTCTGCTACAATTTCACGGAAAAGTGTTTGTGCCTACAACTTCATCGGTTTGGCTAATAACCTTGGCTAATGCCTACAACAGTGGTCATGAAGGCACTGAGAAGACATTACACTAGTGGCGAGCATCATTCTACAGCCCCCAGGCAACACGTCAGGTCCGGGAATTTGTGAAGGGTTGTACCACTTGCTAGAAGAACAAAATGAAACATTTACATCTCGCGGGACTGCTTCAGCCTTTACCAGTACTATCAGAGGTTTGGAGTGACATTGCAATGGACTTTGTGGAAGGTTTCCCCAAAGTTGGCGACAAATCAGTAGTTCTCACTGTGGTGGACATATTCTCTAAGTTTGCACATTTTATTCCGCTTGGTCACCCATACACGGCTGCGTCGGTAGCCAAGGCATTCTTCGAGGGGATTGTGCAACTTCATGGTATTCCATGCTCCATAGTAAGCGACCGGGATAAAGTCTTTACTAGCCTTTTTTGGATAGAACTGTTCTGCTTGGCTGGCGTCAAGCTTCTCCTGAGCTCAGCATTCCATCCACAGACGGATGGTCAGTCAGAGGTGGTAAATAGGATCATTGTCATGTATCTTCGCTGCTTGGCAGGCGACAGACCCAAGACTTGGTTACAATGGCTCCTTTGGGCCGAGTTTTGTTACAATTCTTCTTACCAGACGGCTGTTAAGTGTACTCCTTTCATAATTGTTTATGGGTGTGACCCTCCAACCCAGTTGTCCTATCAGCCGGGAACAGCTTGTGTCGTGGCAGTAGATCAACAGCTATTGGCTCGGGATGGATTTTTGAAGGAGGTCCAGAACCGTCTGCTCTAGGCCCATGTTACGATGAAGCATGCACAAGACAAGAACCGTAGGGCAGTCCAATATGCAGTAGGGGAATGGGTTTGGTTGCGCCTCCAGCAACGTTCGGTGGTGGGAGTAACAGCTGCAACTCATTCCAAACTCGGACCAAAGTTTTACGATCCTTATCAAATTCAGCAATGCATTAGGGAGATCTCCTACAAGTTGAAGCTTCCGGCCAAGGCACAGATCCATGACGTATTTCATGTCGCACTCCTCAAGAAGTTTGAAGGCATGCTCCCAGCAGAGGTGGTTCCCTTGCCAGACATTCTACATGGCAAAGTACTTCCTACTCCAGCCAAGGTCGTGAAGTCACACTTAAACAGGGGTGTGTGGGAGTTGCTGGTACAGTGGGTTGGACAGGTGGCCTATGATGCATCTTGGGAGCAGCTTGATGAGTTCAAACGACGACGTACAGCTCACGGACGAGCTGTTTGTTGGGAAGGAGGGAAATGTTATAGATATTTTTGTGGGGCACCATTATTCAAGGAGAAGGGCAGCTAGGGTTGATGTACCGAATGCCAGCATAAACAGTTAAAGAAAGAGAACCGATACATAAGAAGAAAAGGGGACAGGTAACAATCGTGGCTACAAATTAGGGATACTCAGTTTCCTTAGCTAGTTTGTCACCAAATAATAGCAGATTAGTTTCCTAAATGCAACTGCTTGTTTTCTTGAGCTATAAGCCGCCTACCTCTATAAAGACACAGGCTATAGTTTGTATTAGACATCAAAAGAATAAGGCCCCGTTTAGTTCCATTAGTTCTAGGACTAAAGTTTAGTTCAGAGACTAAACTTTAGCCTTTACACTGTTTGGTTGTAGAGACTAAATAGATTCTAAATATATTAAATGCAACACATAAAGACCAAAATACCCCTTTTCTTGTTTCATGCCTGTTTTATAGTCAAGGGCAATTAGAGTAAATATTGCACTTTATTCTCTTTTAGCACCCATGTGAGAGGCTATAGACTAAAGCCAATTAGTTTCTACTTTAGTCCTTCTGTTTGGCAAAATAGAGACTAAACGGGACTAAAGATTAGTCCCTATAACCAAACAACCAAACGGGGCCTAAGATCTTCTAGTTTGGGGCAAGATCACCTCTGATCAACCTGGCCGAGCATAGCGTCGGCGCAAGTGATCCCCTTTACTCGCCCTTGAGAGACATTACAAGAGGGAAGCTCCTAACACACTACTGACTTCCTGTCTCTATCCTAAAATATAATTTGTTTTAGACTAATTATATATTCATTGAGTAACATATGAATAGAGTTTACATGTATCTTATAATGTATCTATAATATGGACAGGAAAAAATGGGTTAAAAAGAACTATATTTTGGGACAAGAGTATTTTATTTACTGCTCAACAACTCGCTTACATCACTCTGCAAGTTATTACTGTTGTAAACCCCATTACATGGACTTTGGCCTGTTAGGCTACGTTCGCTTATATTCAAGAAAACTATTATACAAAACAGGATTCACAACAATTTGTTCCGAGACAACAAGTGCTCCTGTAGTTATACGGTATCTATGCCCCGCCATCAATATTCAGTACTTTCACAGGATAACCTGGCTCGTATGTGGAAACCTGAGATCAGTGGCTCCCGGTTGACAGTGCATTTGCCTCAATCCAGTCAAAAGCAAGTGGACTAAGGAAGGCATCAGGGATTCCGAAAGAACTAACAACAGCAAGCGCATGGGGCCTGAGTTCACTGCACAGTTTCAGGACTTCTTTCCGCACAAGGGCTACATTGTCACGTGATAAATGCCCGTATCTTAGAAAAGATGTGGATTCATCTATGTTCACCATGACATATAGAGATCTCAGCAAGCCCAGTACCTCCTGGAAATAATAACAAAAGGTTACAGAAGCATTACATTAATAACAAAATATTATGCACAATTTCACTCGAAAACGAAAGGATCAAAGGAAAGATTTTGTTATCCAACTGTAGTAGCTAGCAAACGATACAATCGAGGACTAAAAACAATATACCTTTAGGGAACCAGAAGGAACATTCATCTCATCCTCCAAAAATATTTGGAGGATCGTACGCTCAGTAAACGCTCTAGCCAAGTCTTCAGCAACTTGATAACTCTGGGAAAATGTCACTTGTATCAATGACAAACAAAGAAACTATAGAACAGCGAAAAATAGTGCACAGTGAAATCTGAATTTTACCAGCATCAAAGCCTTTTCTCTGCTTTCGCCTTGTGCAAGATGGAGAGAAACCTCCTCTACAAACTGCTTCAGTAAATCTCTCTCCCTTAAGCAGAACAGGTCCATCTATTCATGTGAACAAATCCACTCAAACATTAGAGTTTTATGTTGTTCCAGGGATGTATTAGAAGTAAAAAACTAACTATGATTCTTTACCTGGAACTTGGAGCTCCTTAATATGCTACTTGTCAGCTTATCAGGAATAACAGGGCTCGAGCCATTTAAGTGTTCCAAACCCAATCCCTTGAATGGCTGCTGCTTCTTTTGTGCACCCAAAAATTCAGCATAAAGCGCTTTGCTTACCTAAACAAGGTTAAATTGTTACAACCACACACGAAGCACCTTTGATAAAATGGATGCATGACTGAAAACAACAATAACCTGCTGCATTAGCACATTGTTATCACCCTCAAATGTGGACTGGACATCAAATTCAGATTTGAAAATTCCTATGCGGTTCTCAGTCTTTAGACCTTGACCTCCACAGGCCTCGCGACACTCCTAATACATTTAAGAGAAAGTCCAGTGAGAAATAGTGACTGGAATAAAGAAACATAATAATAGCTCTTTCAACACTCAATAATACCTGAATCGTAATCATATTCTGCCAAGTTAGTGTCGCCTTCAGAGCACTAGAGTAAATGTGTATGTCTTTGCTCATTTCAGGAGTTCTCTTTACATACATATTTTTCATAAAATTGCCAGCACTGCTCATCAGACATCTGCACAAGTACAGTGAAATGATAACTGTTACATAAGTGGAAACATTGGTGAAAAGGTGCTATGAATTAGTTTGAACTACAGAGTATGAGAGCTTTGCACCACAAGGAGGTAATATAATGCACAGCCTAGCAACTACATTAGAACAAAAATAGCCGAGAGTAAGAAATTGTATTAGGACTACCATTAAATATTAACTATAGGTACAGCAAGCTAGTAGCATACACTTTTGCTAGAAGTGGTAGAAGGCGTCGCTGGTGACTGGGATAGTCAAGCAACAACATTTCAGGGGCATCTGGTGCAATTGAAAAGGCTCTCCTTGACAAACTGTATCTCACAGCAATTGCTAGGCTGACCTGTATCCATGGAAAGTAAAGAACATGTCATTATTTCCAATACATTTATATCCATACTTCAACAATGAACACAAGGCACATTCCTCAGTAAAGGGTCAAACTTGCCCAAGTTATTTCTTTAACAAATCAACCTATCTTTGCTGACAGGAAGTTGAATCAGTTCCTTCAAATAAACAATCAAGTCGCCCATTGGTTCTTCAAATGTGCTAGTGTTAGAGATAGAGCTGTATATATCTTGTATTGTACTCTTCTTGTAACAGAAGGCAACTCCACTATCCTCATCAACAACAATAAGGGTGTGTGGTGTTTTTCCTGTTCTCTACAGCTAGGTTTTTTTTTGGGGGGGGGGGGGGGGGGGGGGGGCAATTCAACTTGTTATCTATCCTTTTTCCAAAATGAGTGATGTTCCACTTCGGTCAAGCTGGTCGGTTACCTTTTATTGGGACAAATTTGATTAACTGCCTCGTTAAATTGGATAAGTAACTTACTGCAAGATTGGGGGACTATATTTGTTAAATTCATCAGCAAAACATTTTTTCCTGTGTTTACAAGAGAAGAAAATGCCTTGCAACACACCTTTGAAATGTAGACTGAGTTAACTGCAATGTTTACTCGACCAAGTGTAAGCGGAGATAGGAAAGCTGCAAACCTCTGCAAATCAAGATTGCATTTCTTAAGAAAAAGAAGAATAAGAAATCCTGGTAACATATTCAGAGAGATAGAGGGACCTGATCTGGATTATCTATCATGCTAACATATCGCCCATCTGGCAAAACATCAGCAACCAAATTAAGCAAGTTCTCACGAGGAACACGTATATTCTGAAACCTGGTATAGAAGTAAAAAGTAAGATATGATATACATTAAATGATGTATATAACACTGTTTTTAAGGCGTCGCCTAGGCATCCAGGCGGTGGTCCAACGCCTTGTCTCGCCTTACCGCTTTAAAAACCATGGTATATAATAATACAAAAAAATACAAGTACTCACCAAATCCGCCCATTATCAACGCCATTCAGTCCAATCTTATGGCCACAGTCAGCTATATGGATATTAGGCAACACAGTTCCATCTTCATCCCTAATTTGAGCTACAAAAGCATGAACTCCTTCATTTCTCCCATTTATATGAAGTTGACAAAAGACTATTGTATGTGTTGCATGCTGCAAAAGGGCATGGAAATCTTTAGCAAGTTGTGACTGAATGCAGAGTGCAGATGCACACATTTTCTTAATTCTTACATTGGCAGCTCCACCAATCCAGTACTTCTGAGCTGATTCACATGGAGTATTTATGATGAACTCTCTTGTTTCTGAATCATAAGTTGCTATTGTTTCTATTCCTCGCACCTTTTGTAACAAAGAAACAGCAACAGAACTTAATCAGCACAGTTAGTGAGATTATACCGTAAAAAGTATGCTTAGCCCAAATCTATGCACGTACATTGCTTCCATGGCCTAGTTCTGTCATTGCAAAACAACCCTTGATATCATAATTTTCCGTGGCAACCAACCACTTGTCATGGTGGCGCTTTGTTCCAAGAAACTTGATGGCACTGCCCCTGGAACACATAGAGAAATTTAATAAACTAAACATGAGAAGATTGCAAACAAAAGAACTCCATACAACACTGGTAAACTCTACACAACAAGTGGCTTACTGCTGTACTACAAGAACATTCTCACCAAAGGAAATAAACCTAACAAAAACATGCTGGCTTCTTTAAGAGTCAAGACCATTCCTGTAGTATCATTGCTAAGCATTCACTTTAAACAAAGTTAATATAAAGACCCAAATGATCATCTGGTCTTGAAAATCTCTGTAAAACTGTTATAACCTCAGACACAGACCTGTTTGTTTTGGACCCTAGAAAAGCTACCTGGCCCAGGCAACAATTCCATGCACCCAAAATTTACTTGTGTGCGGCTAGATGATAAATTCTAGTAGCAGAATGATACAGAAAGGCATCCTGGTGCTGACATAAACCGTGGCTTCCAGCTGGTCAACGCCAGCACCATCACTATTAATTATTCCCTCCATCCTAAAATACAAGGTACCGTAGAAATTTTAGGACAGATTATGCAGTAAAACAAATGACCAATAACCCTCCCTTAACTATAGAGAGATCTTGTGCTTACTATATTTTGAACCTAGTGGTACACACTAATGGCAGGTCCGCATGTGGTTGGTGCTTTGGGAGAGTTAATTCACCTAGAATACCTTATAACTTGAGACAAATTTTAAATGCTTCGGTATAGGGAGTACAAAGCAATAGGCTTCGTGTGCATTTTGTTTCTGTTTCATTGCGGTTTGTCTATCTCAAGGACCTGAAGATTTCCTGTAGCCCGTTGGGGGCGTGTCTACCGTTTAGGGAAAACACAAACCACCCAAAAGAATTAGCGCATCGAAAACACCGGATGGAACTTTTAAACCGCAGGCAGAAAGCATAAGCAATCAGTTATACGAAGGACCCAGAATAACGCTGGAAATAGCTAGCAGCAAAAATTACCAGAGGAAGAAGTGGACGCCAATCTTGATGGCGAGAGAGTGGTCATAGATGGCGATGCAGTCGAGGAGCGCTAGTTTGCGGAGCTCGGCGGCAGCGCCGTCCTCGGTGAGCCACCCGCGGAACACGCCGCGCCGATTCAGGTACGCGATCCGCCGCATGGTGGCCTCCCGCTGCCCTTCCTTGCCGTCGTTGAAGTCCGGCGCCACGAACACCCTGGATCCCGTCCGCGAACTCCGGCTGCGGAAAAGGGGGCTCTCCTCCATGGCGCGGAAGAGCCAGTCCCGCGTGGGCAGGTCGTGCCCGTCCAGCAGAAGCCTGAGGTCGGCCGGCGCAAACGCCGCCGGCCGCTCCGTGGACTCCGGCGGGACGTAGCTGAGGCAGCAGGAAGGTTCCAGGGGGCTGCTCGCCGGGATGGGGGCGGCGGCCGCGGCGAGGTGGCGCGCGATGGCGGCGGCGCGGCGCGCCGCGGGCGACGGCGAGGTGAGGTCCATCGCGGAAGGGTTGGGAGCTTGCGGTTCGGAACGGAACGGAGGAGACGGAGCAGTGCCGTGGAGGTCTGGGTGATCGACGGGATTGCTGGTGAGAGCGGGACAAGGAAGCAACAAAACAACCTTGAGGTAAACGATGCGGCGCGATGAGACGAGTTGTTGAGTGACGATGACGAAGACGAACGAGACAATCCAAGTCGGGTGTCAGAAGAAACCGAGAAATCGCGCCAATGATACAGAGTATATGCGCCGAGTCAGCGTGAGGTTGCATCTCGGCACACGTTTCTTTGAGGATAGGGGAGAACAGTTTTTTTTTATGGAAGAACGGTTTGACAAAGCTTGTCAGTTGAAGCCTTTGGTCGTTCATGGGTTTTCTCCACTCCTCTTGAGGTGATCACATGCTGGCCCTCTTTTTTTTTCCTTGACAAGTCAAGAAGCAACAAAAATTACAGCATATACCAAGATGCAAATCTTTTTTTAGAAGTTTAAAACATTTTTTTAGAACAAAACTGTCGGTTGCTAGCTTCATTCATATATAGTTCGATTTTCTAGTCTAAGAGCATCTTTAAGAGACTCTTTATTTTTTACTCTCTATTTGACTCTTTATTTGTCTCTCCAGTTACAATCGAAGTTCAACCGAAAGGGAAGTGCAATCCTAAGAACACAAGAATTTCACAGGAGTAGGATAGGAATTTTACAAGTTTTCGTTTAAAAACGCAGGAAAGACACAGGATTCAGGAAATAATCGTTCAATCCAAAGAAGCCCTAAGTTTGAAGAGAAAGCTCTCAAGTTCAGTGTGTTCAGATGCCGCCGTCATGTTTCCTGCGAGTATCCTGGTCCTCCTTCCATAACTAAAAGATATTCCTGCTGGAAACAGAGTAAACTTGAGTAGTTTTGTTTGCAGTTGCGCTACTTGTTCAGTTAGTTGAGAGTTGTTGGTGGGTCATGACCGATCATTTTCGTGGACGATTTTTATCCTTACAGCCAGGATCAATCATGGTGCTATTGTGCTACTAGATTCTCCGTATGGCAGAATGAAAGTAGGGTTGTAATTGAGATTTCAAGATATGTTGTTTACTTCCGCGTGAAAAAAAAAAACAGTTGGACTGTTGGATTTTGTGGACCTAAGCCAATAGAGAAAAAACAATTGATTCCTAAAAAATCTTAAAAGCTCATATATGGCGTGAGGCAGCTTTTTACATGATGAATATTTCTGCGTGTCATGGACCAGCTATTGTACTTTATTTACATGATACGTGAGCATACGGAGAAGGGCGATGAATTTCTGAGACACGATAAATAAACCCAATCACACCTTAAAAAAAATTAATTGACACATACTACGAACCGACTGCTAACAGCAATTTTTACATAAGGAAGAGTTGTCCACCAGTAAAGAAGTGCTAGAATTTTTTACACAAGGAAGAGCTGCCCAGCAGTCAAAATCCAGCCGATTTGCCTGTTACTACTATCCTCCTGAGATGCTGACGGCTACCTTCGCAGAGCTGCACTGCCCGGTGCTTGGGACCTTGAGTCCCATGTCGATCCGTTGTTAAACTGTCCACGAACGGGCTCGTACCTCGCTGCCGTCGCAGAAAGCCTGTTATTCTGATGGTTTGATGGGTATCCCTTTCGCCGCTGCTGATTCTGGTGCGGACCGTCGGTTTGGAACCCTGCATTATACACCTGTTGATTGTGGATCTCATATATTCCTCCAGGTGGCAACCCTGCTCTATAAGCATGGACTTGATTATGGCTTTGGTATGGCCCTGTTTGAAACCCAGTAGCGTATACCTGCTGATTATGATTCTGGTAGGGTTCAGCTGTCTGGGACCAAGTAGGATACACCTGTCGAGCAGTATGGTTCTGGTAAGGCGCGGTCTGATGCACTGCAGTATTTGTTACTTGATTGCGGATGGCTGTTTGCCGAACTGTTGTCGGCTGCACATGGTTGTGGTATTGCACTGCTGTTTCATGTGCTGTAGTGTTCGCTAGTGGATTTTCATGGACTGATCTGGTTCCAGTAAACCCTCTCGCGCTGGGTGCTTGGCCTCGATCACGCCACATCTGTCCTCTAATCCTGCTATGCACATTATTCCTTGGAGATTTTGGGTAAGAGTTCTCTCTGACTCTCACACCAAGTTTCAAGCGAACAACAGGGGTACACAACAGTGCCAATAATTCATTCCGATCGATATGTTCCAGAGACTTAAACTTGTGACAAGCATCATTGAATGCAATAGCAATGAGGTCAAGGCCTTTCATACTAACTGCTCTAGCGGCATTATCAGGTCTCTCTACAGGATCTTCAACCTGAACAAAAGATGGCAAAGAGATGGGATGTAAGTTGTAAAATACATAGGCTAAAATTAAGATAAGCAACAACTACCAAATGCATAGGCATTCCTACAAATAAATGGTAAGATTTCCTCATCCAACTTGGGTTGTTCTGGATTCGCTCAATCTGGCCCGAGTAAGTAGATATGACATTATCTGTTAAGGCATTGATATGAGCAAACTGCAAGTAATGAAAGCAGTGGTCAGAACATGATATAACCATCTAAATTTCTTTCTCTTAGGTTAATAAATAAATTAATGCTGCAATACATTTTGGCATTTGAATAGGTAACACTTTTGATAGCCAGATAAACAATATAATACCCCCAACTATGTCAGAAAAAAGATGTCATAAATCCCAAGCATATTTTGTTCCATCAAATCTTTAACCTATCAAAATAAAATAATCTCATGATATGTGAATAGCTCATTTGGCAAAAAGTGTTATTCCCTAAAAAGATTAGTGGAATTCATGGGTTAGTACAGACTTAAAAGTTAGCTTAGTGGACCCAAAATTTTAAACCAACAACCTTTATAGGGCAGCTAGCTTTCAATGGGCTGTTGCGATATGCTATGTTAAAGAATCTAGCTGGCATAGGGAAATTGAACCCATTATAATGGAAAATTTTGGGCTATACTTATAAATATAAAAGATATTTGATGAAATAATGAGTTACTTAAATTTTATTCAGAGACAGGGTGTTGCAATAATCCAGGACTTCAAATGTATCAGGTCTAAGAGCGTACACAAGTCAACAAGGATTGAAGAACATAATGTAAAGCGGCATGGATAACCACTACAGTACCAAATTAGACCCAGGCTGAATAAAAAAAATTTCAACAGTAACAAACCAAACTATAAGGCTGTTTCCAGCAGCTAGCCAGCTACCCTATCACATCCCCTATTTCATCCTCTATTTCAAACTTCACTCTGCAAACAGCGTAAACTATAGTGCAAATCCCTTATTTTTACATGACCAGCTGCGGACAGCCTAAACTTTTTTAGCCTCCCAAGCTCACTCCAAAGATAAGACTCTTATTCAACCCTTCATAAAGGTAATAAGGGTCTGTTTGGGGGAGCTCCAGTTTCAACTTATCCAAAGAGAATCACGCCCAACCAGCCAAACGCTCAAAATGCTAATTGATTCAAGTGGGGAGCAGGAGAGAATCACTTCTCCATTTACACTAGAAGTTGGGAGCTAAAAAATTGTTTCACTCTGCTCCCTGTTATATTCTGGTAGGGACCAACAGAGAATCAATTTTCATCAGCTACCACCTTGCTCCCTCCTAGGAATCCAATCAAATCACCCCATCAGAGAATTAAGGAGCAAAGGTGACGAATCAGGGAGCAGAGCTCTCCCAAACGGAGCCTGATGATAAAGAGCTTAGGGGCCGTTTGGGAGAGCTCCAACTTTAGCTTCTCCAAAAAGAATCACTCTCAACCAGCTAAACACTCAAAATGTCAAGAATCGGGAGAGAATCACTTCATTCAAACACTAGGAGCTAAAAACCTGCTTCACCCACCTCCTTGTGAAGTCAAACAAAGATAAAAGGTAAAAAGCATGAAGAAACATGAATATCATATTTTACCAAGATACAGATAACGAAAGGTAGTACCCACAATAATCACAAAAAAAAAGTCTTAGTCATCATAGTGGGATCTCAATGTTCGGTACCTTCTGAAAAAAAGTCCCAAGTAGACGACAAGTTGAAGTTTCATTTCTTCGGCCCTTGTTCTGGAGTCTAAATCTTTCTATATTTGCAGCACAAACCTCATCAAGATGTTGCTCATCAAAAAGTGCTGCTTCTGCATGTGAATGTATTGAGTTAAAAACTAGGCACCAACACTCTAGACAATCATCAGATAAAAAGAAATTTTCATTTAACCTGTAACATCTCCTGCAATATTCCCTTCATAAATCTCATTCAGAGGTGGTAGAATTGGTGGCTCAGATGTCTAAAAATACAAGTTAATAAGCAAGTCATTTATACCTCGTTTGGATGTAGAAATAGAAGCACATAATTGAGAATTCGAAACAGCTTTCCTAAATTATGTTGTTTGGTTGCACGTGGAATTGAGATTTGGAATTAGAGGCCCAATTCCCTGGAATTGGACTATGACTAGAAACCCCCTCTCCCAAT
The DNA here is from genome assembly GCF_902167145.1 of Zea mays. Taxonomy (NCBI): domain Eukaryota; kingdom Viridiplantae; phylum Streptophyta; class Magnoliopsida; order Poales; family Poaceae; genus Zea; species Zea mays. The sequence continues at coordinate 185,050,451 of NC_050098.1, forward strand.
ACAAAGCCTCGCCCCACGGTATTGCGTGGAATTAGACCGCACAATTCCAAACTCCAATTCAGTGACATCCAAACAATAGAATTGGAATTACATCTCATTTCAATACCATGTATGATTTGGTATTCAACCCAATTCAATTCCATCCTCTCCAATATCGACGTCCAAACGTAGCATTAGTGAAACCATAAATAAGTAGGAACACATAGAGAGATACTTAGGTATAAGAAACAACACCTGAAAATGATAGAGGACAAGTAGGCAAAGCGAATAAGAGTTGAGGGTCCCGCTCTTTGGATCGTTAATGTTTTGTGCTTTTGCCCATTCCTTGATCTGGAAGGAAAGATGATGATGAGCATTCAGGTTACCCAACAAAAATTGTGGCAGCAAAAACTCTTAGCTAACTAGAACATACCAGCAAAACCATATCACCAAACCGCTCATCTACAGTATTGACCCAGTAGAAGATTTTGGACTTAATTCGACCAGCAAAGTTGCCAATTGATATATCACAGGAGATGCCAAATTGCTTGCTCACATATTGAAGGACTGGAACTCTTGCATGTGGGATGAACTGCATCTGCATGTATCCAGTAACACCTGAATAAATAAAAGGAAGAAAACCAAGTGTAAATGAGAAAGTTTTGTAATAGTTATGGAGATATGTCAATGGTGGTTCCTATCATAGTGAATCAAGCAACCATGGAACAAAAATATCACTCTTTAGCCACAAAGTCCAGGATAACACAAGTATATCATGATGCTTAAAGTTATTTCATGAATGCTGAGTGTGCAGTATGATATGGATATTTATCTATCTTGAGAGCACTATAACAAAGATTACCTCGACTTAGTAAAGCTTTCCTAACATCTCTCAAGGCATTCTGCTTCTTTTTCTTGTTTATTGGGTGGTTTGAACCATTCCCAAACTGAACTGACAAATCTAAGTCACCTGATTTTGAGTAAAGATCTGATACAAAAGACCCAAACGGTTTGACAGCAGCACCTGTTAAAGGAAAAGTTTAAAATCCATTAAAGAGAGACATAAAAATATTATAATTATTAAATGTATTAACTTTTCCTGTGTCATCAAGATACCCCAAATACCGATGCATTTGTTAAGAATAGTACAAAGCGGGGGGAAAGAAGCTTCTCAGCTTATTAATGTTTGCAGCTCCATTCTAGTAATACAGACACTTTTAATTTCACCATCTAGCCCAGTACTGGGTAAGGATAAGGATGGTATTGCACTATAGCATGAAACGAACTGTTGCGTACTGCCATAGGCAACTCGTATAATGCCATTGACAACAGAGGCTCCAGCAGTGAGGTTATCATTGTTTGTCACATTTCGTGCAAATAAACCTACCCTTTCAGAAATATGAATTTCACAAGCTTACCAATCCTCATGTAGTCACATTTCCATATTATATTGTTCAAACAGTTCAGGTCGAATTTAATCTCTTCATGAACACAACGGAGATTGAGATTTAACTTCCACGTGTATATTCTACTATAAATAACTATTCCTTTCAGTAATCTACCACAAAATCCACAATACAATGGTCACATGCAGGGAAAAACATCTTCAGTACCACAGCCAATGTATGATCATGCTTAAGTGTCAAAAGTGACATAATTGCACCTTAACTAACATCAGGGGTCACAGGTGGAAATTGAAATACAGTTAAGAAGGTCTCAATTGAATCAGAATCAGATAAAAGTTACCTGACAGAGATGCAAGAGAATGGATACAATTTTCCAGCTCCTGAATTGTGGATAACCGCTTGCTTCTATCATCCTCTACTGGTTTGATTAGTGCAAGGATGTCCTTGATACACTTGTTCAGCACAATATTGTCATGAACAGAATCAACCATGATGAAATCCTGCATCCATCAAGTAGCATTCATTCAAATAAGAATAAGGAGCGGAAATTGATGTTGCATGGACACTGCTGAAGAGAAGGGTATTGGGGCTTGGGAGACAAAAACCAAATTGCAGTGCGTGAAAACTAAGGGTGCGTTCGTTTGTGCCGGATTTGGCCAAGAATCATTCCAGCTCATCGACTCTTATATAAATTAGACAAACAATCCAGCTAAGAATTATTCCGGGTGCTCAATCCACTGGAACCGAACAGGCCCTAAATGTCTAAAGAAGCATTGCGTCACTGAATACGGATGGTTCCATATGTCCTCGCAGGGCGGACCCACCAATATAGCCGATAATTTTTGCCACAAAACAAAGTTTGTAGAGATAATACATGCATACAGTTACACTTATTAGATCAGACCCGAATGCAGAAAGCCAAATAGCTCAAAATTAGGGTTTGGGTGATCCGTTTTACACAGGAGGAAGGCAAGAGAGGGGTGCGGGCGGGCATACCTGGTGTGGTGGGTGCTCGTCGCTGGCAAAGGGTCGGACGAAGACCTGGGCACCTGGAGTACGGCGGCGGCGGCGGCGGCGGCCAAGGGCCTGTACTGTTCAGTCGCCTGACCCCGTTGATGCAGATAACGGCGGAAACGTGACTCGAGACTCGAGTCGAGGTCTAGTATTGATCTCGGCCTCTCGGGCCAGGCGAAGTTGGAACGGGTAAACAGCAAAACTGGTATTTATAATGATGTGCGGGTGCATGAGCACATGAACTAGGCGGGTACGGCTCTTTTGCTTCTAACTACTTCCATTATTATATTCGTTATTATAGCATCTTCAAGAATTTTCAAAACCCACTTTAATCTTGACTTTTTGGTTAATTAAAAAAACTTTCCTCAACAACTATTTATCTTAAGTAGGGTGATTTGACTGAGTAATTTAAAAATAGCTTAGGAGATATTTAAAACGGTGGAAGAAAAATTAATAAACATGCTACTTATTTTTAACAGCTTGCAAATTCATTAATTATCTATTATATTTTATAGAAATTATTGGACATATGTCTCTCCGGTGTGTCCCCATGCGGCACCGACACCAAACGGATGAAGTTCTTTTGGCCTAGCCGATAAAGAGCGAGAGTCATCTACTACAAAGATAAACCTGCTATTCATATGTTTCTCCTTCATCTATGGCTGAACATAGTAGAGCTGAAGTGATATAAACTAAATTCTAATATCGTCTTCAATTTCACATCATGTGTCCTTCCATGTGGTGATATTGGGATTTCAAAAGAAAATAGATGATTTATTCTCATTTTTGGCATAACATTTCCCTCTTTCAGAAACTCGCACGACGTGCTATTGGCTAAGCAGTAGAGCATGTCTTTAATAATTATGTCGGTGTGTCTAGGCTGTAAGAATTTCCAGGAACATGGATAGTTCAATATGCTCATTAGTGACTAGCATAAAGATGATTGTTTTCAAAATAAAACCTATTAATTGATGTTGGGCTAAACCTTAGTAAGCATGAATGGTGTATCAAAAGCATCCCCCTCAACCTCCTTCCACGCATTTTAGCCATCACACTAGTCTTCTCATCCTCGAACCACACTGGCATACTCTATAATCAATGAAGACAACTCTTGGTCGTCCATTCCTTAATGCCCTCAAACTAGACCTTAACATGTTAAAGGGGAGAAGATCACACAACTTTCACATGAATTTGAATAAGTATATTGTCACATAACATGATTGAGTATAATAGGATTAGTGATAATATTATAACACATATGTTAGTGCTCCAACAACAAAATTGGACAACAGACAAATCTTATATGTAGTCGCATGAATATAGTATAATAGCTTTGTTGTTGGGATAAGTGCACTCTAGTCCTAGGTTTTAAACTTATCAAGATTCCCACTTTTGCCCAATGAGTCTCAAAGTGAATATTCATGTCCTTAACTTTTAAGAGCCTTGGTCTATGTGAGAAGTCAATGATTGGATATATGAGTTTGAGTATGTTCCATGTCAGATCCGCAGTTTGCATGCTAAAATAATTGTCCTTGAGACTTCTTTAGAATATAAGGGAAGAGACATAGATGTGTTCACCAAATTTATTCATAGAGCCAAAGATACTCACCTCCAAGACTTCCATAGATTTATTAGAATTATTATTGAAGCTCTACCAAACAAGTATGCCTATATGTGCAAATTTCTCTTGCTCCAAGATGACACTAATTTACTTATTTTGGTAAAAAAAATATATGTTATCCATTTTATGATTTTTATAATAAATTTAGTGTTGGGACCCCTTTTAATTTTGTCCATCTATATATATAACTTTTGTGAGGATTACCACCACTATATTTGTTATAAAAAATACTTTCATAATATATAAATTATTTATTTAAGATATTACATTATGCATATATATTGATATCAAAGTTGGAATGTAACTTAAAATAATATGTTGAGGAAGTATTATATTGAATCAGTGCGCTACAGTTTGAATTTTGAATGATAGGTTCCATAAGAGCAACTCCAACGGTTTCCAATATTCAATCCCTAAACTATATTATAAGGAAAAAGGAAAAATAAAGCTCCAACTGATCCCTATGCCATCTCCCAATCGGGTCACACGTTCACACGCTAGAACTGAGCTTCGTGTTGCGAATATTTGAGATGGCGTCTTCGCTCCCAATCACCAAAATTTGCTTTTTCCCACGCCATCCTCCTGCCTTCGCGCCTCCATCGGGACGGTTTGGCGTGCGTGGTGTGGTGGTGAACAAGCGACCAAAGGCTTCCATCGGGTGCCGCTACACGCTTCTCTACTGCGACATCCATGAATACTAGAAGCGTCGTGTCTCTAACGAAGGGAACGAGGTCGCCGACGAGAAATCAATCCGCGGCGAACGAAGGTGTTGAGATATGTGAATCAAGTTCTTCCGTGCCAACTAGAGTTCTTGACTGCATCTTCCATGTACTTGTCGTACCGCCGTGTGTGGCTAAATCGCGAGGGATGTTTCCATGTTGAATTATTTCATAGAAGTTCTTTTCAATGGAACCAGGATATTATAGCTCATTGTTGAGTGACGAAAATAATGACTTTTTGTTGGAAGACATCAATAATTGTACTGAGCAACAACCATCACCACATTGTATAATTACTTTCATACCAATTGTATAATTACTTTCATACCAATAAGACCTTTGAATCAGCTCGGATCAGAGCTCAATATCACATCGATGGGGATCTATTCTGGAGAATGTAAACAAGTTTTGTGGCTGCATATCTGATATTGGAGGCAGAAGGCAAAGTGGTGTTACCTTGCAAAACAAGGTAATACTTCTTAATTTTCATATCACTTATTTGATTCTTAGAGTTGTTTAAAGTAGCAATGACCAAGTTAATCTTGTGTCACATGTATAGATTGTTCAAGCGTGACTTTGTTTAAGGTTAGAGACAAAGACAACAAATCATTCCAATTTATGCATTGCTGGAACTTATTGCCTAATCAACCGAAGAGGAATGAGAAGCGCAAGCAATTGGATGATATGAAAAAATTATGAAATAAAAAACAAAAGGCTACATTTTAATCAAGTCCTGGTTCAACCATTCATGTTTTTGATGAAACTACTAGTTGTACTGTAGTTGCGAATACTTCAGTAGAGGTTGAAGCTTCTAAGAAACCAAATGGAATAGAAAATCTAAAGAAGCATTGCGGAGAGGTGGAGATTCTTACATGGAGGCTTCAAGGCATTTTTGGGAAAAGAAGGAGGTTGATGGAGAGAAAGAAAAGAAAAAGGAGGAAAGATTCAATCTGTCATATGAACTAGAGAAAGAGAGGCTTCAGGTTGACCATATTAGGGCTGCTGCAGAACAATTAAGGGGCACAAATGAGGCAAAAAAATATAGAGGTAAAGGAAAACGAGGTACAAATGAAAAGAATGTTAGAGGAAGAGAAGGTTATGACAATAGACATCAGTTCAATGTCTGAACATCTTCAGCAGTTCTACAACAGTTTACAAAATGATATTATTGTTCGATGTGTTGCTAAAGGAACCATCAACTTGCATTAGGTGAGTACTTGGAGTTTTCAACTTGCTGTATTATTTCCTTAGGTACTGATGCCCAGCTCCTTTTATTTATATGGTCATTTGCACACCTACAGATGCAAGCTTCAACAACGAGGAGATGACAAGCTACATCATGTTTTATTGAACCAGTGGATCCTTGTTTCAGTTGATAAGTGAGACACCATATCTTTGTTTTAGTTTTCCAGAGAACCATATACAATTGTATCAGTTATATATGTGATGAATACTGAACCGCCAGTTTTTTATTTGTTTAGAGAACCATATGCATCATGTTTTAGCACAAAATCGGTTGTTTCAATTGATAAGTGAACCACAGGACGATTGCTTCGGTTTATAAGTGAGCCACCATTTTTAGTCACAAAGTTCTTGTCAGTGTTAATATCTAGTGTTGATATCTGAATATAGTATGGTGCTCTTGTCATCCTTGTATCGATTGTGTTCGGTGAACAGGCTGCACATGGTGAAACCAAGCAGACATGTGAATTAAGTTCAGAAATTTCAGGGTGGTCTACATTGTCAGTACAACCAGTACAAAAAAGTGATTCCTTCGCTAAAACACTGAAAGTGAGCAAGCACTGCTATACAACCAATTGTGTTCCCTGCTCCAGCTTGCATATATGAGGGCTAGGACGTCTACCAGGAAGTGTAGTTTTTGATGAAGCTACAACACAGGAAGTGTGCCTCTTTTGCCTGTGTTTGTGCGAGGTGGAGTAAGGTGTGTTCTGAATACTGAAGCTAGCAGTATGTTATAAAAGCTACCAGTTCAAACTAGCAATTTATACATGTATGTTTTAAATAACATATCTTATGAATACTTGAGGAATACAATTAGAAAATAGCCTCGTACACACTAGTTTGTGATTGTTCGAGTTTTCTTTTTTTTTAAATTATCATAAAAAGTTAGTGTGCTGCTCCAGTCATGGGTAGCAGGAGGTATGTCAGTGCTTTCAACTTATGTAAAAGTCGACAACTTTTGTATGGCCCAGGGCATACGGCGTGTCGGCGTGATCGCTTTCCTTACGCCACAAGGCGACTGGTGCAACAAAACTCCGGAACAGCCCTCACTTTGACCTATTCAAAAGGGTTTTAAGAAAATTACGTGGAGCCGTTGGAGCGCTACTTTTTTATTGGATTTAATGTTTTTAAGAGATTCCAATATCTATGTTTTGGAAGCTATATTTTTAGGACTTGTTAGAGTTGCTCTAAGTGTTGCGAGTCGTCGTTCTAATTCTCACATATGTTTACCTAACAAAATTTAAAAACCCCGTATCAATATTTTGTATGCGACTCTGAGTGGGTATCTTAACGTGCAAGTCATATAAAGTCGTTTCTCTTCTTTAGAAAAGAAAAAGTGTTTCTCCTTGTCAGCAAGCAAAGGGGCATAGTTTACATGTTTGATGGGCCATATGTCGAAAGGCATATGTGGATTCGATCTTCTTTTTCTTAAAGTGACATTGGCATATGTCGAAGGGTTTATGTTATTATGTAGCTTGGTTAGATCAGCCCTTTCAACTTTTCAAGAGCTTAGCTGTGCCTTTGTTAGTTTTTCAAGAGACTTTTGCTTTATCTGACTTGCCTACCAGTGGGCCCAATAACACACAGTTTCTTCCTCCTGATTTTTTATTTTTTTTTCTTAAAACATATATTTATACTATTTAGTCTCTAAATTCTGTCAATGCATACTAGGGGTCAATGTTATGATCTCAACGTGGCTTTGGCGCTTCAAGACTTTGGTAGCCCGAATGTTCAAGTGTGTTCAGCATAGCGCCTATGCATGTGTGGCGCTGCCCACGCGACGTGTGCATGAATGGATGCACTAGCTAGCTCCTTTTAGCACACGCGAAGGACAACATTAGTGCATGGGTGGCACTACATCACCCTCTCGGAGCTGTTGACATGCGGAAAAATTTGATTTCAGCAGTAGCAATACAATGCAAACTCTCGAGTTTTACGAATGAGGATCGTGGAAGATGCAGCTATTTCACCTGCTTTATAATTTAGTTCATGACATATTTTTTCGATAAAGGAAGCAATGCTATTAATAACAAAGATCAGTACATCAAGAAGATATAAAGTCTTGGCCAACTTCCAGCTTCTGCTGAACACACAAAGCACATCAAGAAAAAGAAAAGAAAAACATCAAACACACTCTAGTGGCCTTCAATCCGAAGTCTAAACCACCACCTATGCACCTAAGAGAAAAAAACCTTAGCCACTTGCATAAAAAGTTATGATCCCTGTGCAACCCATTCCTACAAATGTGCCCGTTGTAGTATAACCTAACTTGAGAGCCAGTGGGCCGCCATATGGATAGCCTACATAGAAAAAATCACGTTATTTTTCTTAAAAACAAGTCATTTCTACCCAACCAAAGTGCCCAACAAATAGTTGCAACACCTAGCAGAACCAAGGGTTTCAGTTCGACATCAATCCCTATAACTAGTAACGAAACATATGTTCCACACTAACTGGTTGCTCTCTTTCCCGTGGTTATGTGTAATATGGTCCATATAAAGCGAGCAAGATGACACTCAAAAAATAAATGGTTAATTGTTTCATCCTTACGGCAGAAGCAGCAAGTTAAACCACCTTTCCAATTTTTCTTAGCCAAATTATCTTTTGTGAGTACCATCCCACGACGTAAGTACCATAGAAATACTTTAATTTTTAGTGAGGCTTCCAGTTTCCATAAGTTTCTGTTCAAGTTGGGGATATTATTAAACACTAATGCTGTGTATAGTGATTTTACTGAGAACTGTCCATTTGGAGCCAAGTTCCAATAAAAATAAACTTGTTCCTCTGGTAAAATAAGTCTTTCGATACGAGATTGCAATTCATTCCAAGCAATTAGCTTTAGACCAATGAGATGTCTACACCAACAAATATTTGGTGGTGAGGAGCTTTGGACCTCTGAAATCGTTAAGAATTTTGGTCTAGCAATATTGTAAAGAGAAGGATATTGATTTTTCAAAGGTTTTCCTCCAATCCATGAGTCTTCCCAGAAGCGGACTCGTGATCCGTCTTTAAGAAGAAAAGCTCCAAATTGAAGGAAGTCTCATTTTATCTTCATTAGACTAGACCAAAAATGTAAATCCCCATATTTCCATTCTGGTTGGACTAAGGGTTTTGATCCTAGATATTTGTTTCGTACGATTTGTTGTCATAAACCATCATATGTGAGAAACTTATACAAGAACTCGATAAGTAGAGCAATGTTCTTAAGTCTTGAATCCCAAGACCCCCTTGGTATTTGGACAAACACAAGATACTCCACTTAGCAAGCATGTACTTCTTTTATGCTCATCTCCTTGCCAAAAATTCTAGAGCGAAAATAGTCCAACTTCTTTAGGACTCCTTTTAGAGAAAAAAAGACATCATATACATCGGGAGGCTACTAAGCACTTAATTAATCAAAACTAGGCGTCCTCCGATTGATAGATGTTTCCCCTTCCAACTACTCAGTCTTTTTTCAAAGCGTTCTTCAAATTTCTTCTAATCGCTATTCTTTAGCTTCTTATAATGTATAGGAATACAAAGGTAAGTGATTGGGAAATGACCAGCATTGCAACCAAAAAGATCCCTATAGTGTCCTATGTGTTCTTGGGCTTCCTAAAGCAGAATAGCTCACTTTTGTGTAAGTTGACCTTAAGACCTGTTGCTTGCCTAAACGCATACAGAAGTAGCTTCATGTTGTGAGCTTTACCCAAATCATGGTCCATGAAGATTATTGTATCGTATGCATATTGGAGGATTGAAAGTCCCCCATCTACAAGATGTGGAACTACTCCATCCAACAACCCATCTGATTTAGCTCTACATATGATAACTTTTAACATATCTGATATGTTATTAAATAGCAAAGGAGATAAAGGGTCTCTTTGTCATTAAATAGCAAAGGAGATAAAGGGTCTCTTTGTCGAAGGCCTTTTAATTTTAAGGCTCATGACATATATCTATTATAAAAAGCGAAGGTATAAAAAATATTTGTCACATGAATTTTTCCCACCTTATATTAGGATCCTTAATTGTTTTATGATAAGATCTAATAGTGCACATTAATGTATCGATGGCCATGCCAAAGTCTCACGAGATCTTACATATTGTTACCATTCTATCCGACCATATCATGAACATTAATATTTACTAGCTAGATGCCCACGCATTGCTACAGTTTTCTATATATCACATGTACATATTTTATTTTGATAAAAACACAAAAATATGTGTGTTATGTTGGTTATATGGATGTAAATATGGATCCAACAATCAAAGTTCAAACCCCTACTCATGTGAGACACACGACGACTGAGTAAAGACATCTATATATTTGATCAAACATTAGACACTTTAACCAACTAGGTAAACGCATGTGGATTCACTACTACAGTAAACCTCTGTACAAGCGGTCCGGTTAGCCTCTACACAGGCAGTTCTAGGAACCGCTTGTGGTGCACCGACTGTGATGTAAAACAACATCACAGGCGGTCAATCAAAAACCGCTTGTGATAGACACACATCACAGGCAGTCCAGTTTAAAAGAACCGCCTGTGATAGACACACATCACAGGTGGTTTTAAATATAAGTCCGACTGTATTTCAATATTCAGATTCCAGATTCATATTTAGATTCCAGATTCATATACAGAATTAATAACAGATTCAAACACAGATTCAAACACAGATTCATCATACACAAATTTATAACTATCAAGTTCCATAACAGGTTCCATACACAGATTCATCCACATATCAAGTTCCATCATACACAGATTTATACACTTATCAAGTTGTATAACAACTCAACATCTCAAAGTTCCATAGACAACTAAACATCTAAAGTTCCTAACTAAAGATCTAAATACTGTGTGATATCATGTACAAACTTAGTTCTGGGAATTGTTGCAAATTTCCATTTGTATTGTAGAATAACCCTTGTTGATGAAGAACTTCACGGCGCATAAAGTAAAGCAAGTCTTTTACAACCTTAGCCACGCCGACGAAAACCATATCTCTTTCTAACCATTCAGCATTGATCTTGGATTTAGGAACCTGCAATGAAAGCAAAAAGCAAGTAGTACTAAGAGTAATGTGATGAGCAACAATATAACATAAAAATTGCAACATAGACAATGATAGTGAACTTACATCCTCACAATTGACCATGTAATGAAAGGTGACACAACACCATTCGCATACATAATAACCGCACAGGACAGTACCCGGAGGTTGTTTGTCACCATATGGAAAATAATGATATTGACAAATTAGGCTTGTCCTCTGGATGTTCGTCGCCAAGACCTTTCCAATAAAAATGGTATGCACTGCATATAAGAATAGCATTGTGAGATTAAGAATACATTTGTTAAGTTGTAATAAGTACAAGTGTGCAATAATATCATACTTATCTAAAATCTTCAAGAAGTAATTATACGTAGCCTTTTCCATTCTCAGTGAGTCGAAGACCACGACTTTACCATGTTTTGGAAAGATCATGATACAAATGTAGTGGTCACTATATAGACATAGACGAAAACACATGTTAAGATCACGATTGCCATAATTTATAGTTCAAAACCATGTCGAGAACTTACTTAAATTGGTGCGGAGCTATTATTAAGTCCTTGCCATGTTGTACATGATTATACATGGCTCGTCCAATGTATGCCGCCATTACCTTCATTTTCTTTCTCTGATTCTGTTTGACGGCTTTCTCAAATTCAGCATCATCCAAGTCTTTGTATTCTTCTCCATGTCTCCGAGCAACTTCTTTGTAGCGAGCTTGGGATATCATCAACGGGTCAAGAAACTCTGTCTTAAGTTGTTTCTTCTTATCATCCATGTATTGCATCCTACGTGTAAAAGTGTTAATCGTTAGACTCTCGTTTATGTGTGCGTGTACAAAACTAACAAATATGAAAGTTTAGAGGTACTTACAAGCAAAAGAGGGTTAAGTAGTTGGTTTCCATCCTTTGTCGGTGGTACAACGACCAGAGATCGTCAAAGAATAAATGTCGCACAGGATCTATATTATCATTGCTCCAAAATGCATCTTCTGGCACAACAAATGTGAAGTCCTCGAGTTTGTATTTGTTGCTAGCCACCATGTATCACTCATGCATTCTAATCTCCGGAGTCGACAACTTAGAAAGTTGCACCATCGTCAAGAACGGCCTCCCATTCACAAATTTAGGAGGAACATCCTCCTTCTTGTATATCGAGATATTGGTTTTAAGACGTAATGATTCTCGAGTATGAATCATTCCATCTTCTTCCCATACTTCGAAATTGTCTATTTGGGACCGTGTGCGTACTCCATGAGATGCTGATTCCGCTTTTGATTGATTTGTCATAACTCTCCGCAATTTATGCAAGTAGCGTGCCACTGATTCTGACGGTTTCTTGACATCGTCAGTGGCGATTCGCTGATGAATTTTCTTTGAAATAGTTGGCCCTTCAACATTGGTGTCAACCTTTGCTTCCTTTTTGATGTTTGTGTCGACATTCTGAGGAACAATTTTGTCTATGTCCCCCTCGTCGAGTTCCTTCGCAAGAGGTGATATGATTGTTTCAACGATTTTTGTGGAGGTCGGTGTCATATTTTCCTGCACCATGGGGTATGGAATGATCGAACTATCTTTCTATTGCATTGGTGTTGAATTCGGCGTTGGTGACTTATGACGCGATACACGGCTTAAGATCGGCTCATCACCCAACTTGATGTCGCGTCGATGCCAAAGGACCAACTCGTTCATTGCCTCCTGCAAAGTTATGATCCCCTCAACTGGAAAGTCTATCTCCCAATCTTCACAACCACTGTTTGTGATCTCTAGAACTTGGACCACAGCATAGTATGGCGGGACATGATTATCCTTGTAGTTAACAAGTCCTGGTTTTACCAAACCAGTAGCAGCTTGTTTTGTTTTTGTCCCAGATCGATTGATTGGAATATGAAGAAAGCAAGGCTTGTCCTCAACAATATCGTCTTCAGGGTACTTGGTGAAGTCTTGCACAGATCCTACGCTGCTAGGGACTATAGGTGGACTCATGTGGCCTAGCTTGAGTTCAAATGATATGCATTCTGTTTTCTTCATTTTGTTCATAACGTCATTAATAGCCTTTTGTACCCTTTCATCAATAGTCTCTTCAAGGGTCCTTTTCGACTTCTCGTGTTTCCTATATGACGACGCATACTCTGGAAATGCCTCTCTCCAGGAAATCTTAGAAGAGATTCCCCGAGCCCGTCCAGTGTGTTCAGGATTGCCTAGTGCTGCAGTTAGTATGTCATTCTCCCTTCGAGGCTTAAATTCGTCCTTTTTTCTCTTATCTGCATATTCTTGATTTTTTGTCGAAACTTCGCCTACCAATTCTGGATGCAAAAGTTTGCTGTCCTCACTCAAACCTGCCCGACCTAAGATCCAACGAATAGCTCAGTCATCAATATCTTTTAATATTGGGTCCAAAGTGTCGTTAGCTATAGCTTCCTTGATTATCCTGTTCCACTGCACAACTTAATGGTGATATCCGGTTGACCCCAGGCGATGGGGGTGTTTGTTCATCTTCGCTCTTTGAGAATTAGTTTCGCCCAGTTCTTTGGCCTTCAGTTCGGTCTTCTGACGAACAAATTCCTCCCACTGAGCTTGAGTGATTTTACCCATTTTCTTGGGCGGAGGAACCTTATTCTTCTTAACAAATTCCCTATTCATCTCGGCCTTCCACCCACAAAACATCTTGGCCATAGCAGAGAGCATCGACTTCCTTACTGCATCCTCTGTGCCTTTTGGGACCTTGAATGACTCAGACAACTTAGCCCATAGCTTATTGCGGGTGTCTTCATCTAAATCCTTCCATTTTTGAAGTGTGATTAGCACTATATCTCTAACAGTAGACCCACAGGAATTTCGAAACTTTGTAACCACGTTAAGTGGTTCTTCAGGAAACCCCTCTGCATTTAGTTTTGTTACGTACATAACTGCACCTTCTTTCATCTGATTGGGACCTCGTCGCCCTCGTTTCCGCTTATGTGAAACGGATGATTCAAGCATCGGAGCATCCTCCGTGTTTCGTGTAGAACATGCATCCTCTTTCTTCTCTTCATTTGAAATCTATATATTGAAACAATTAATGGTCTTTCATATATGAACATTATTTTAGAACATAGTCGGCATATTTCTATTTACCTCTTCATCGTTGGGAATATAGTCGGCATCAAGCTCATCTGATGTTTTTTTCTTCCTTGGAGGTATATGAGGACAAGGATTGTCGTCACTAGATCTATCCTCCCCGCTCCCTTCACCGGAGCTGCTCATTGTCTGCCATTCAAGTTTGGTCGCGTCTTCATCAACTTGTTAGACGCACCGGTGCAGACCACATCCATCCTAGTAGATACCTAGTGCACAGCTGGTTCCATCGATAAAGGGATATACTGTTAGTCTGATATACTGGTTCCATCAATAAGGGAACTTGGAGAAAAGGTGATTAAAAAGAAATCGAGCCCAAACCCGCCTCCGTGTCCCTCCTTTACTCCCCAAACAGAAAGCCCAAACCCGCCTCCGGAGCAGGATCGGGCCGGGAAGCACGGAGCAGATAGAAGTGCACTTTCCAATGCAGTTAGACAGAGAAGGCATGTCTGTGATGTTATAATGCTGAAGGACCCCAAGAAGAGATTATGGCATGTCGTCCACCACCACTGCCCGTTATTTGTGGGCTTCACCGAGGGCTGGAAACATTTGGTGACAGCAAACGACCTTCAGACTAGGGACGTCTGCGAGATTGTTAAGGGGCCAGACGATGGTGAGCCGGTGTACTCTGTCCGGATGTGTGGTCCCAAAATTTAAAGTCGCCCCGGCTTCATCTGTGTGCTTCTCTTCTCTTATGTCGGCTACTAAGATCACTTAGCAGTCCACATAAGAGAAGAGAAGCGCACACATGAAGCCAGGGCGACTTTAAATTTTGTGACCACACATCCGGACATAGTACACCGGCTCACCATCGTCTGGCCCCTTAATTAACAAGCTCACAGACGTCCCCAGCCCGAAGGTCGTTTGCTGTCACCAAATGTTTCTAGCCCTCGGTGAAGCCCACAAATAACGGGCAGTGGTGGTGGATGACAGTCCATAATCTCTTCTTGGTGTCCTTCAGCATTATAACATCACAGCCATGCCTTCTCTGTCTAACTGCATTGGAAAGTGCACTTATATCTGCTCCGTGCTTCCCGACCCGATTCAGGCATTCAGCCGATGCCATTCTCCATATAAGTCCCAAACAGAGAATAGGGATGAGGTAGTCAAGATTGTAGGCGCTAGTGCTCAACTACTAGCATCTATAGATATGGACACAAGTCCAAATTTGGTGCTACTCGGCACCATCGATATCACTAGGGAAAACAAATACATCAAAGAGATCCACTTCCCAATAGTACTCGAAGATAGTTCATTGACTTGACACTCTAAGAGGTTCATACAAAATACATTATCTATAAGAGTGAAACCTACGATACTCATATCGTGTTGTTTAGGACTAAACATCAACAACCCCTTGACTGGTCGCTATCATACTCAATTCCAAAATATTTTTTCCAATATGTCGGCTTGAGTAAGGAGATCTGGGCTTGGGAGTTCCTCCAAATCATCTGCAGCTTCATCATCTTCAGCATATTGCAGGGCTTCATCTTGAATAATTTTAGCCCTCTTGGAGTCAGCATACTTTTTGATGGACAGAGCACACTTCTCAAGCATGTCGCATACATCTCCAATTTGAAACAAAGTGGTCTTAAGTGTGTACACTGATTCCGGTTCACTAGTATCCACAACCCCATCAGTCACTAGATTGCGAATGATGTCAACATGTGTCTCGATGACTCGAACTGAGCTCTCAACCATGTCAAGTGGCTCTTTTTCCATCTCTGAAACTGAAAATGACCAAGTCTCACAATCAAAATTGAGATCGCAACAAAGGCAGGGACCAGAGGGAAAACAAGGATGTGGCTTATAGGGCAAAAAGAGGGGTCCAATAACATTGTCATGGCTATGAACAAGTCAAAGATGGGAGATAAGAACAAGTCTTATAACATAGGGTTGGGAAGCAAAGATAGGTAGTCAAAAAACAAAGAAGGGAGATAAGAACAAGTCTTATAACATAGGGAGATAATAACATTGTCATGGCTATGTACTTCCATGATGTATGTGGCCATAAGCACATTTGCCCTAATGATTATCAAACAAAGATAGGTAGTCAAAAAACACTAAAAATAGACTTGTTGCCCCCAATCACTATGGAGATTTTCTTATAACTGAATATGTAAGTGAAAAAACATTTAATCAGAAGGGATAAAAATAGATCCCAATCGATGGAGGGACACAAAATTCTTCATTCGAAGGATACTAACAGCTTAATGGTATACAAACATTTAATCAGAAGGGATATAAGAAATAAAAAAACTGATACATGAGAAGTAATTGACAACCAAGCACCAACAGTGTAAGACCCAAAATTAGTAGAATTTTTTTTGAATTATAAAATAAATAAATAAATAAATATAGTTGTTGTAGTGCTTTAGGTAATGAGAAAAGAAATTTGTAATGAAGTCAACCATCGTTAGAGTCAAATATGAGAAAGAGAATAAAATGGTAATATTTAAAATAATATGGTTGATATTCACAATTGGATTTCAATTGAGACTTGGGAAATTTTAAATTTAAAACAGGAGTTGAATTTAATTTGGATATCTGCAATTTGAAAATGGAAAGAGGAATGGGGAAAGATAATGAGATAGAAATGGAAAAGGATATACATTATAAAACAAGATATATATGATTAATTATAATTTTTCACACTAGTGCTTTATTGGTACATTTAAGCCTATGTGTGAACTCACAAACGAATTTGAATTCAAATACTAAACTTTGAAATTAAGAAACAAATGCAAAACAAAAATAATAAAAGAATAAAAAATGGGGGGTCGAATTGGGCCCAAAACCCCCGGCTGGCCCATTTCTCCACTCCCGCCGCCTACTTCAGGGCTGCGCTTCCAGGCGCCGACCGGTGGGCCCGCCCAGGCAGCCACCCGGGGCGTGTGCGGTCGCTGTTCTGCGGGGCCCGCGTAGTCGGTCTCTGGGGCTCGATAGCGACTCCCCCTTTTCGCTGAAGCATGGGCCCGGGTGTGCGGGAGTCATCCCCTACCTCGTGACCAGACTGCCGCTACCGATGCCGCGATTCTCGCGCTGCACCAGGATTCTGTTGTCGCTTTCCCCTGGACTCGATCCTCGCGGACTCTGCCTATAAAACCCAGCCGACGTCCCTGCTCGTCACCAGAAAACCTTCGTGGCGCATCAAGCACAGGGTGAGAGATAGGGGAGCGCTGAGTCAAGCCGGGAGCCGCCACCGTGCGAATCAAGGGTCACCGCCGTCAAAGCTATCCGTGCCATCGTTCGGAGTCCTAGGGAAGGCGCGGGGGTCATCTGTGCATCGTTAATTGCTCATCGGAGCAAAATCTCCGCCGTGACTCACTTCTCACCGTGGTCTGGGCACTAGGCTGCATACCTCTCGGTGAGTACCCCCCAACTACTTCCCACCGTCCGTCTCTAGAGAATTCCGCCTCTGGATTGGAGTTTATGCGTTGTGAGTGGGGGAGTGCGTGGCACCGGCCATGGCGCGCCGCCGTGTAGTTCCTGCGCGGCGTCGCTCGGCCTGACTCAGGGATGGAAGAAGGTGGGTCAGTGGTCGTCGATCTCATGTTGGGTGGCTAGGATTAGATCCTAGTTTACCCTTTCGTTCCAATCGATGCTGTCCATTGGATTGCGGATGTAGAGTGTAGATTAGATCCTTGGTGTTTAAATCCTGGCCATCGGCTTTTAATCCTGCGGCTTCTGGCGCATATCGTTTCGATCTTGGGCAAATCTGATCTCGACCCTTGGCTTGCGATCGGATGGCCGAGATTTATTCATACCCCTTTGCCCTGGCTTTCTTTCTAAAGAGCCCCTCGGTTTTGTTATAATTAACCCGCCGTCCACCGTGGGTAGATCTGAGTCTGGGGAATCTTTCAAGTTAGCCCCTGTACTTTTGTTTATTCATGTGCCCAGTTCAGAGTTCCAGGAAAATCAGATAAATGAATTTAGAATTTGATTTTCAATACAAAAATAATACTAAAAACTTGTATAATTCATAGAAAATTCATATTAAGTTGAAATTAGCCCATTCCAGTTCCTATAATTTTGTAATATTATTGTTTATCATTTAGTGCCACTGTTTTTACATAAAAGTCACATTAAAATTGTTATCTTAATTAATCTTGTACTAAGCACATATAATCTTTGGAAATTCATAACTTAAAATCTATAACTCCAAAATTAATAATTCTTGTTCCTGTGATCATATTTCAACATGTAGATTATTAATATGTATTTTGCATACATGTTTGGTGTAATGTTAATTTTGCCTATACAATGTTTGTTTGTATTGCTACGACTAGCGTGAGGTCACGAGAATCTGAAGATCATCCTGGTACCTGGAATCTCAAGTCCCAACTAAGTTGTGCCCTTGATCACTTCTTTTTACCCACTCATGTTCTAATTAATCATAATGATCTGCATAGGTTAATTTTGATGGGACCCAATAGGTTACCCTAGTTTGATTATCTTTATACCTTGTTTACCACTGAACTTTTTGGGTAGTACTTGCTAGTGCTTTATGTGGTTTTGGGTATGAAGATACATTATTCATGATTACACTTTTATTATCTGTTTATTATTACTGTTCATGATAAGATCATTATGTTAATTAGAACATGGAGCGACCACCCGGGAAAACAGTGCTACCACAAGGGTTTATGGACGCCCTTGGCTGATTAATTAGGAAAGCTAGTGGAAGACTACCTTACCCGAAAGGGGCAAGGGCAGTAGGGGAGTGGTCAGTGTAGGGAGGTCCTTGGGATGATTTTGCTGCGATGGCGGTCATGCGAGGGATCCCTGCATTGGAGCTTCCTATAAACTGTAGCGGGTTTTCTGAAGCTAGTGGAACTTTGTAAGGCCTCGTAGTGTTACCCTGCCTCGCCTCCTCGGTAGAGGTGTATGGGAAGTCGCGATCTCTTGGCAGATGGGTAACATGACTTATGGGTAAAGATGTGCAACCTCTGCAGAGTGTAAAACTGGTATACTAGTCGTGCTCACGGTCATGAGCAGCTCGGACCCTCACATGATTAACTTATGGAACTTAAATTCAATTTGTCATATGCATTGCATCGCAGGTGATGTTGTTACTTTTGTTCTACTGCTTAATTGGGTTGGTATTTACTTATACTTAGTAATTGCTAATAAAATTTTGACCAACTTTAAAAGCAATGCTCAGCTCTAACCATCCTCTTTTGTAAGCCTTACACTTCACATGAACAACCACCTTTGGCGAGTTCATTCACATTATTCCCCACAACTTGTTGAGCGATGAACGTATGTGAGCTCACTCTTGCTGTCTCACACCCCCCCACACAGGTCAAGAACAGGTACCACAGGATGAGGCGCATGGAGGATGTTGCGATGAGTTCGTGAGAGGTCTAGGTCGTCGTCTCCCAGTCAACTTTGGGTTGCTGGACCGTTGTCTCCTTATAATGTAATTATTTATTTATTTTGTATAGAACTTCTGTTATATAGTAAAGATGTGACATTCGATCCTGTGCCATGATTCATCATATGTGTGAGACTTGGTCCCAGCACACCTGGTGATTATGTTCGCGCCCGGGCTTTGGACCCCTAAAACCCGGGTGTGACAGAAGTGGTATCAGAGGCAATGTTGACTGTAGGACGAAACCTAGATAGAACTGGAGAGACCCTTACCTACTTACCTTACTCTGATTCTTTCTATACTTATCTTGATCTTGTCTCACCTTCTACTGTTCTACTCTGATTAGCCTTACCTTTGCTACTCTGATCCTTTTCTACACTTATCTTGATCTTTCCTCATCTATTTCCGCTTCACTCTAATTAATTTTACCTTTTCTTTCTTAAGACAAAGGTGGATTTCATACATTGAAATCATGTACCTAAAGTGACCTTTAGGAATAGGAGACCTACTCTTAGGAACAAAAAAAATCAACTATTTTTGTAAATATTGGTGTACTCGAGTGTTTGTTCTTATGATACTTGTCTGATTTGGATCTTTGATTGAGTGTGATGAGTTGTGGAGTAATGTCCACAATTACATCTACATATACACCTAGACATAAGGGAAAATATTTACAAAATAGACAACACAGAATATCCCTATTAAAAATAGATGTACTAAACTAGATATATTTATAAGATAAACTAGATTATCCTCCAATAAAGTGTATCTATAGATCCATCTTATCTTAAAGAATTCTCTATTATCTCAAGAGATTCATCTTATCTTATCTTATCCTAACCACTTTTGCTTATCCCATCCTAGTGTAACAACCATGATCTAGTCCAAAATAAATTAAGTAGATCTTAACTAGTCTAATCTAGTTATATCCAATCTAATCTAGATCACCATCTAATCCAATATGATCCAATCAAAAGTGAGTTACTAACAGGTTAGTTAATCTGGTGGTATGGGTTAGACACTGCTTCAACAAACATAACCTAACCTAAATTAATGTCATATACCAACTTGTCTATAAACAGCAATATAACCTACATCACAGGCTGCCTAGTCCATTTGTTCCAAAAGCAAAATACAACTCTGTTCAAACCTACCTACCTCGTGTACCCCGACTATCCTAACTATATGTCCTTAACTCGGATGGCACCTCCAAGAAGAAAGACCAAAGAAGACCAACCACGTCAAAGAAGGATAAGCATCAACTCAAGCCTTCAAAGATCAAGCTAAATCATCAGATGAATCAAGATCCACAAATCTTGGATGGAGTCTTTCCTTACCCTACACTTTCTTACCCAAACCTATCTATGCTTTAAAGACATCTTCTATCCTACATAATAAAGTAGACATACATATATACACCCATGCTTTCCTAATCACCTGCCAATTTGGGTTAGACTTGGAAAAAAAATCTTTTGGTACTAAAACCACTTAGACACTGAAATATAGATTACAAACCAATCTCTCTGTAACCCTTTTCTTACAAATCTCGAGGGCGAGATTTCTGTTAAGGGGGTAGGATTTGTAAGACCCAAAATTAGTAGAATTTTTTTTGAATTATAAAATAAATAAATAAATAAATAAATATAGTTGTTGTAGTGCTTTAGGTAATGAGAAAAGAAATTTGTAATGAAGTCAACCATCGTTAGAGTCAGATATGAGAAAGAGAATAAAATGGTAATATTTAAAATAATATGGTTGATATTCACAATTGGATTTCAATTGAGACTTTTAGGAAATTTTAAATTTAAAACAAGAGTTGAATTTAATTTGGATATCTGCAATTTGAAAATGGAAAGAGGAATGGGGAAAGATAATGAGATAGAAATGGAAAAGGATATACATTATAAAACAAGATATATATGATTAATTATAATTTTTCACACTAGTGCTTTATTGGTACATTTAAGCCTATGTGTGAACTCACAAACGAATTTGAATTCAAATACTAAACTTTGAAATTAAGAAAGAAAGGCAAAACAAAAATAATAAAAGAACAAAAAAATGGGGGGTCGAATTGGGCCAAAAACCTACGGCTGGCCCATTTCTCCACTCCCGCCGCCTACTTCAGGGCTGCGCTTCCAGGCGCCGACCGGTGGGCCCGCCCAGGCAGCCACCCGGGGCGTGTGCGGTCGCTGTTCTGCGGGGCCCGCGTAGTCGGTCTCTGGGGCTCGATAGCGACTCCCCCTTTTCGCTGAAGCATGGGCCTGGGTGTGCGAGAGTCATCCTCTACCTCGTGACCAGACTGCCGCTACCGATGCCGCGATTCTCGCGCTGCACCAGGATTCTGTTGCCGCTTTCCCCTGGACTCGATCATCGCGGACTCTGCCTATAAAACCCAGCCGACGTCCCTGCTCGTCACCAGAAAACCTTCGTGGCGCATCAAGCACATGGTGAGAGATAGGGGAGCGCTGAGCCAAGCCGGGAGCCGCCACCGTGCGAATCAAGGGTCACCGCCGTCAAAGCTATCCGTGCCATCGTTCGGAGTCCTAGGGAAGGCGCGGGGGTCATATGTGCATCGTTAATTGCTCATCGGAGCAAAATCTCCGCCGTGACTCACTTCTCACCGTGGTCTGGGCACTAGGCTGCATACCTCTCGGTGAGTACCCCCCAACTACTTCCCACCGTCCGTCTCTAGAGAATTCCGCCTCTGGATTGGAGTTTATGCGTTGTGAGTGGGGGAGTGCGTGGCACCGGCCATGGCGCGCCGCCGTGTAGTTCCTGCGCGGCGTCGCTCGGCCTGGCTCAGGGATGGAAGAAGGTGGGTCAGTGGTCGTCGATCTCATGTTGGGTGGCTAGGATTAGATCCTAGTTTACCCTTTCGTTCCAATCGATGCTGTCCATTGGATTGCGGATGTAGAGTGTAGATTAGATCCTTGGTGTTTAAATCCTGGCCATCGGCTTTTAATCCTGCGGCTTCTGGCGCATATCGTTTCGATCTTGGGCAAATCTGATCTCGACCCTTGGCTTGCGATCGGATGGCCGAGATTTATTCATACCCCTTTGCCCTGGCTTTCTTTCTAAAGAGCCCCTCGGTTTTGTTATAATTAACCCGCCGTCCACCGTGGGTAGATCTGAGTCTGGGGAATCTTTCAAGTTAGCCCATGTACTTTTGTTTATTCATGTGCCCAGTTCAGAGTTCCAGGAAAATCAGATAAATGAATTTAGAATTTGATTTTCAATACAAAAATAATACTAAAAACTTGTATAATTCATAGAAAATTCATATTAAGTTGAAATTAGCCCATTCCAGTTCCTATAATTTTGTAATATTATTGTTTATCATTTAGTGCCACTGTTTTTACATAAAAGTCACATTAAAATTGTTATCTTAATTAATCTTGTACTAAGCACATAGAATCTTTGGAAATTCATAACTTAAAATCTATAACTCTAAAATTAATAATTCTTGTTCCTGTGATCATATTTCAACATGTAGATTATTAATATGTATTTTGCATACATGTTTGGTGTAATGTTAATTTTGCCTATACAATGTTTGTTTGTATTGCTACGACTAGCGTGAGGTCACGAGAATCTGAAGATCATCCTGGTACCTGGAATCTCAAGTCCCAGGCAAGTTGTGACCTTGATCACTTCTTTTTACCCACTCATGTTCTAATTAATCATAATGATTCGCATAGGTTAATTTTGATAGGACCCAATAGGTTACCCTAGTTTGATTATCTTTATACCTTGTTTACCACTGAACTTTTTGGGTAGTACTTGCTAGTGCTTTATGTGGTTTTGGGTATGAAGATACATTATTCATGATTACACTTTTATTATCTGTTTATTATTACTGTTCATGATAAGATCATTATGTTAATTGGAACATGGAGCGACCACCCGGGAAAATAGTGCTACCACAAGGGTTTATGGACGCCCTTGGCTGATTAATTAGGAAAGTGAAAGGGAATTAGGCTTACACCTATTTCCTAATTGATTTTGGTGGTTGAATTGCACAACACAAATAATTGGACTAACTAGTTTGCTCTAGATTATATGTTCTACAGGTGCCAAAGGTTCATCTACAACTATACTAAATCGACTGTCCGGAATACCGTAGATTATTCTGGACAAGAGAAGCTCTTTGGAAAAACAGGCCAAGCGCGGACCGTTCGGGCCCTTGCGACGGAGCGTCCGCGACACGAGGATGACACTCGGACAGAACCAATGCAAAAATCCAAGTCTGCACTATGGACCGTCCGGAGGAAAAGAGCGGACCGTCTGAGCCCTCGCGCGGACCGTCCGGCCTCAGGCGCGGACCGTCTGGTAGGTGAGAAACCGCAAAACCCGAAGGTGGCGGGTTTGGAGAAATGAATTATAGCGGGCTCGCGGACCGTCCGGGCCAGGCTCGCGGACCGTCCGCGACTGGGTCTGTCTGACATCTGACAACGCATTAAATGCAATATAGCCGTTGCAAGATTCCAAGCCGACCCTAAGGAAGCTCACCTTACGGCCGTGAAACGAATCTTGAGATATTTGGCTTATACTCCTAAGTTTGGGCTTTGGTATCCTAAGGGATCCACTTTTGATTTAATTGGTTATTCGGATGCCGATTGGGCGGGGTGTAAAATCAATAGGAAGAGCACATCGGGGACTTGCCAGTTCTTGGGAAGATCCTTGGTGTCTTGGGCTTCAAAGAAGCAAAATTCGGTCGCTCTTTCCACCGCCGAAGCCGAGTACATTGCCGCAGGTCATTGTTGCGCGCAATTGCTTTGGATGAGGCAAACCCTGCGGGACTACGGCTACAAATTAACCAAAGTCCCTTTGCTATGTGATAATGAGAGTGCAATCAAGATGGCGGATAATCCCGTTGAGCATAGCCGCACTAAAAACATAGCCATTCGGTATCACTTTCTTAGGGATCACCAACAAAAGGGAGATATCGAGATTTCATATATTAACACTAAAGATCAATTAGCCGATATCTTTACCAAGCCTCTTGATGAACAATCTTTTAACAAACTTAGGCATGAGCTCAATATTCTTGATTTGCGCAATTTCTTTTGTTAAAATTGCACACATAGCTCATTTGTATACCTTTGATCATATCTCTTTATATGCTATGACTAATGCGTTTTTCAAGTCTATTTCAAACCAAGTCATAGGTGTATTGAAAGGGAATTGGAGTCTTCGGGGAAGACAAAGGCTTCCACTCCGTAACTCATCCTTCGCCGTCGCTCCGGGCCACTCTCCTTTCTTTGGGGGAGAGAGCAAAAGGACTTCGTCTTTGGTATAATCTCAACTCATTTAGCTATGATCAAAGGGGAAGAAAGTACTTCGAGGGCTCTAATGATTCCGTTTTTGGCGATTCATGCCAAAGGGGGAGAAAGTATGAGCCCAAAGCAAAAGGACCACTCCAACACCAATTTCAAAAACTTCGTGTTTCTAAGTATATTATCAATTGGTATCCTATTGTGTTCAAAAGGGGGAGAAAGTAGTATTTCATAAATGATATATCAAAACCCTCTTAAACACTAAGAGGAGGATCTCATTTAGGGGGAGTTTTGTTTAGTCAAAGGAAAAGCATTTGAAACAGGGGGAGAAAATTTCAAATCTTGAAAATGCTTTGCAAAATCTTACTCATTTACCTTTGACTATTTGCAAAAGAACTTTGAAAAGGATTTACAAAAGAGTTTGCAAAAACAAAACATGTGGTGCAAGCGTGGTCCAAAATATTAAGAATGAAAGAAACAATCCATGAATATCTTATAAGTATTTATATTGGCTCAATTCCAAGTAACCTTTGCACTTACTTCATGCAAACTAGTTCAATTATGCACTTCTATACTTGCTTTGGTTTGTGTTGGCATCAATCACCAAAAAGGGGGAGATTGAAAGGGAATTAGGCTTACACCTATTTCCTAATTGATTTTGGTGGTTGAATTGCACAACACAAATAATTGGACTAACTAGTTTGCTCTAGATTATATGTTCTACAGGTGCCAAAGGTTCATCTACAACTATACTAAATCGACTGTCCGGAATACCGTAGATTATTCCGGACAGGAGAAGCTCTTTGGAAAAACAGGCCAAGCGCGGACCGTCCGGGCCCTTGCGGCGGACCGTCCGCGACACGAGGATGACACTCGGACAGAACCAATGCAAAAATCCAAGTCTGCACTATGGACCGTCCGGAGGAAAAGAGCGGACCGTCTGAGCCCTCGCGCGGACCGTCCGGCCTCAGGCGCGGACCGTCCGGTAGGTGAGAAACCGCAAAACCCGAAGGTGGCGGGTTTGGAGAAATGAATTATAGCGGGCTCGCGGACCGTCCGGGCCAGGCTCGCGGACCGTCCGCGACTGGGTCTGTCTGACATCTGACAACGCATTAAATGCAATATAGCCGTTGATATAGCCGTTACTACTGACCGTTGCGTTTTCAGCTGTTGATCTACAGGGGCGGACCGTCCGGACCAGGCGGGCGGACCGTCCGCGCTCAGCAGAATGGAGCAACGGCTAGGAAGTGGTTGGTGGCTATAAATACAACCCCAACCACCTCCATTCAAGTCACCCAAGCATTCCAACCTTCAACATTCAATACAAGAGCTAGCAATCCATTCCAAGACACATTCAAAGCCTCCATCTCTCCAAGTTTCACAATTGAGAAAAGAGATCATTAGTGACTAGTGACTTGAGAGAGAAAGTGATCCGTGTGTTATTTGTCGCTCTTGTCGCTTGGTCTTTTTAATCGTGCTTTCTTGATTCTTTCATTGCAATCAAACTCACTTGTAATTGAGGCAAGAGACACCAATCTTGTGGTGGTCCTTGTGGGAACTTTGTGTTCCAAGTGATTAAGAAGAGAAAGCTCACTCGGTCCGAGGGACCGTTTGAGAGAGGGAAAGGGTTGAAAGAGACCCGACCTTTGTGGCCTCCTCAACGGGGAGTAGGTTTGCGAGAACCGAACCTCGGTAAAACAAATCCGCGTGTCACACTTCTTATTTGCTTGCGATTTGTTTTCCACCCTCTCTCGCGGACTCGATCATATTTCTAACGCTAACCCGGCTTATAGTTGTGATTAACTTTGTAAATTTCAGTTTCGCCCTATTCACCCCCCCTCTAGGCGACTATCAGAAAGCTAGTGGAAGACTACCTTACCCGAAAGGGGCAAGGGCAGTAGGGGAGTGGTCAGTGTAGGGAGGTCCTTGGGATGATTTTGCTGCGATGGCGGTCATGCGAGGGATCCCTGCATTGGAGCTTCCTATAAACTGTAGCGGGTTTTCTGAAGCTAGTGGAACTTTGTAAAGGCCTCGTAGTGTTACCCTGCCTCGTCTCCTCGGTAGAGGTGTATGGGAAGTCGCGATCCCTTGGCAGATGGGTAACATGACTTGTGGGTAAAGATGTGCAACCTCTGTAGAGTGTAAAACTGGTATACTAGCCGTGCTCACGGTCATGAGCAGCTCGGACCCTCACATGATTAACTTATGGAACTTAAATTCAATTTGTCATATGCATTGCATCGCAGGTGATGTTGTTACTTTTGTTCTACTGCTTAATTGGGTTGGTATTTACTTATACTTAGTAATTGCTAATAAAATTTTGACCAACTTTAAAAGCAATGCTCAGCTCTAACCATCCTCTTTTGTAAGCCTTACACTTCACATGAACAACCACCTTTGGCGAGTTCATTCACATTATTCCCCACAACTTGTTGAGCGATGAACGTATGTGAGCTCACTCTTGCTGTCTCACCCCCCCACACAGGTCAAGAACAGGTACCACAGGATGAGGCGCATGGAGGATGTTGCGATGAGTTCGTGAGAGGTCTAGGTCGTCGTCTCCCAGTCAACTTTAGGTTGCTGGACCGTTGTCTCCTTATAATGTAATTATTTATTTATTTTATATAGAACTTCTGTTATATAGTAAAGATGTGACATTCGATCATGTGCCATGATTCATCATATGTGTGAGACTTGGTCCCAGCACACCTGGTGATTATGTTCGCGCCCGGGGTTTGGACCCCTAAAACCCGGGTGTGACAAACAGTAATTAATCTAAAGCAAAAATGGTGACCTTAACAAAATATGTAAGTGAAAACACCAACAGTAATTAATCTAAGCACTGATAATCAGGGATAGCCATTGATTAACCTAAGCATTTGATTAACCATTTCTTTTCTGGATAGCCATTGATTAACCTAAGCATTTGATTAATCTAAGCACTGATAATCAGGGGAACAATACAGTAACAACACAAAGTCTGTAACAAGTAATCTGCCATCAATTAACTTCTGAAATTTGGAAAGCTATGATTCAAACACATATATATCCAGCTGTGTATTCAAACTCACATATATGATTCAAACACAAGTAATCTGCCATCAATTAACATATATGATTCAAACACATATATGATTCAAACATATATAGGAAATTTGAGCCATGAACTTAGAAGAAATGGAACCTGAACTTCGACCTTACTACGAGAGGAAGAAGAAAGAGCTCGGGGACGACGGCGCTTCGGGCTCGAGGACGGGGACGACGACGCTTGGGCTCAGGGACGGCGGCGCACTCGGCGCTCGGGCTCGGGGACGGTGGCGCTCGGGCTCGGGGACGGGGACGACGGCGCTCGGGCTCGGGGACGGGGACAACGACGCTCGGGCTCGGGGACGGGGACGGCGACAGCCTGGCGGCGCAACTGTGTCAGCTCGGGCGGGACGAGTTAGAGTTCCTGTGGGAACCAACAGTCCTTTTATATTGTAAACAATCATAGGCGGATATTTAGAAAAAACGCCTGTGATAGATAACATCACAGGCGGTTTTTAATTCCGACCGCCTATGATAGATTAACTTCATAGGCGGTCGGAATTAAAAACCGCATGTGATGTTATCTATCACATGCGGTTTTTCTAAATATCCGCCTGCGATGTGTGTACACTATAAAAGGACTAGCCCACGGGTTCCAGAACCCTATCTCCTAGAACATTCACATCACTGTAGCGGCGGCGGGTATTTTTTGAGATCTACAGGGAGAAGGTTTTGTTTTTTAGTTTATTGATTGATTTCAATAGTTTATGCATATATATGATCTCCATTTGTTTTCTTTCTCATTTTGATGCGATTTTTTGCCTCAATTTTGTAATATAGACCGGATTTGAAGAAAAGCTTAGGAATTCCAAGATTTGGACTTGTAGTAGTTGATCTAGTTTAAAGATTCTTTAGAAACACAGTTGTCTCACCTCAAGGTACCTATTGCTGCAATGTTTGTTTCATTTAATGCACATCAATTAGTTTCATGTTTTATGGATGAATTCAATTAATTAATGATTTTATTGATGTTAATCAATATAGGGATAGGTAATGGACCGAGGTTGGATGTACAATGTGCCAAGACCACATCCGTCGTACATTCAAAATTTGAGAAGCTTTATTGAAGCGGCCAACAAGCACGCGAATTTGCAAAAGAGCAAGGAGATATTATGTCCGTGCATCGATTGTGATAATAAGATAGCTTGGAGAGATACAAGAGTAATCCAATCACATCTGCTAAAAAGAGGGTTTAAAACAATTACAAGATATGATCAGAACATGGTGAGTTGGATCCGTGTGAAGTGCCTGGTAATGACGAGAGAGTTGTCGAAATTTTAGATCTTAAAGTTGATGGTAAAGTGGATAATGTGGATGCTAATCAAGATTTTGAAGAATTTGATTGCGAAGAGATGTTGCGCCATATGGAACCAGAAATGTTGAGTTCTGTGGGATCGCAGAAAGGGCTATCTAAAATGGAGGGACTGGAAAGTGCCTCAAAAGAAACTTTATATGATGAATCAAAGGGTTGCGACAAAGAGTTTACTACACTGCGTACAGTTCTAGAACTTCTTAAGTTGAAGGCTAGCGCCGGATGGTCTGATACTAGCTTCACAGATCTTTTGAATTTTCTGTCCCAATTATTACCAAAACCCAACAAACTACCAACAAGCACTTATAAAGCGAAGAAGCTTATATCTCCCATAGCTCTAGGTGTGCAAAAAATTCATGCATGTCCGAACCATTGTATTTTGTATCGTGGCGATTTTGAGAACGCATCAAGATGCCCAGTTTGCAATGTCAGCCGATACAAGAAGAGCTACAATCAAGAATGTGTAAAAAAATTCCCGAAGAAAAATAAAAACAAGAAATCCACTATTGGACCTGAAAGTGACGATGACACTTTTGATGACATGGATGGGAAAAAGAAGTCAAAGATCCCAGCTTTGGTGATGTGGTATCTTCCAGTAATTGATCGCTTAAAACGTTTGTTCTCAAATCCTAGGGAGGCTGAGCTTATGCGTTGGCATGCTAAAAATCACAAGCAGAATAACAAACAGATTCGACACCCTGCTGATGCATCACAATGGAAAAATTTCGATCTTATGTATCCTGAGTTTGCCAAAGAAACCAGAAATGTAAGATTTTCTTTGGGTACAGACAGAATGAATCCATTTGGTGAAAAAAGAAGTGTACATAGCACCTGGCCCGTGACTTTAACGATGTACAACCTTCCATCATGGTTGTGTCACAAAAAAAAGTACATTATGTTGACTATTCTTATTCAAGGTCCGAAATCAGCTGGTGTTGATATTGATGTGTTCCTAGAACCTCTTATGGAAGATATGACAAAGCTCTAGAATGAAGGAGTTAGAATATGGGATGAGTATTGCCATGAGTATTTCAACTTAAGAGCAATTATATTTGTTACCATCCATGATTCTCCCGGTGGCGCCATACTATCAGGGCAAAAGACTAAAAGAAAGAATGGTTGTGTAGTGTGCGTCGATGGAACTGCTTCCATGTACCTTAAATCATCCAAGAAGTTGGTGTTCATGGGACACAAACGGTTCTTGATGAAGCAGCATAAGTACCGAAAGATGAAAGAGGAATTTAACAATGAACTGGAAAGTGAAGGTGCACCAAAGCCTTATAGTGGGAAACTTGTTTTTGAAATTGTAAAGAATATTCATGTTGTATTCGGAAAGGGAAAAAACAAAGGAGAAAAGAGAAAGAGAACTGACCCTTCAACTTACACAACTTTCAAGAAGCAATCAATTTTTTTCAAGTACCTCCCATACTGGAAGGATATGGAAATTTGCCACAGCATTGATTTGATGCATGTAACAAAAAATGTTTTTGACAGCATCATTGGAACCTTGCTGGGCATGCCGTGTAAGACAAAGGACGGACTTAAATCACGCAATGATCTAGTAGATCTTCAAATCAGACCGGAACTTCATCCAGTGGATAGTGGCAAAGGGAAGCCTTACCTCCCTCCAGCTAGCTACAACTTGTCAGTTGAGGAGAGAACAAAGATTTGCAAATGTTTGCGTGGGGTCAAAGTGCCCACAGGTTTCTCATCCAATATCAGCAAACTAGTCAGGATGAAGGACTTGTCTCTATTTGGCTACAACTCTCATGACTGCCATGTGATGATGACGGTGTTCCTCCCAATTGCGGTAAGAGCCCTCGAAACAGAGCATGTCAAAGTTGTCATCACACGCTTGTGTTACTTTTTCAATGCGGTTTCACAAAAAGTAATAGCTTTAGAAGACTTGGACTATCTAAAGGCATACATCA
Organism: Zea mays; assembly: GCF_902167145.1. Taxonomy (NCBI): domain Eukaryota; kingdom Viridiplantae; phylum Streptophyta; class Magnoliopsida; order Poales; family Poaceae; genus Zea; species Zea mays. The sequence continues at coordinate 185,081,577 of NC_050098.1, forward strand.
TTGAGACTATGTGCAAGCTTGAAATGTGTTTTCCTCCATCATTTTTTGATATGCAAGTACACCTAATCATACATCTCGTGGATCAGATAAAAATATTAGGGCCACTATATTTACATCATATGTTTCAGTTGGAGCGATACCTGGGAGTATTAAAAGGTTATGTGCGAAATCGCGCTCACCCAGAGGGTTCAATCATGGAGGGATACACTACAGAAGAAGTGATTGAGAGCTGTATAGATTACATCAGTGACGGAACAATGATAGGTGTGCCTGTACCTAAACATGAGGGTAAACTATGTGGGAGAGGGAGAATGGGCAAGAAAACTTTTCGCGTTGAGGATTACAAGCTAGTACATTCTGCTCATGGTAGTGTAATACAACATCTCACGATAGCCGAGCCTTACATAGAGGAACAGCTGGATGAGCTTCGTAAAGAAAATCAGAACCGCACAGAGGACTAGATCATGAGGGAGCACAAACATCGTTTCAGCGAATGGTTAATGGACAAAAACATCCCATTCGGAGACTCTTTGGAAGAGAAAACAATGAAGAATTTGGCTTCTGGGCCATCGTGTTTTGTGACATCATGGCAAGCATATGACATCAATGGGTACACATTCTACACTAAATCAAAAGACATGAAAAGTGTTGCACAAAATAGCGGTGTTCGTATCGATGCTTTTGACCTACATGGACAGAAGACCACATATTTTGGATTCATAGAGGAAATATGGGAACTTGATTATGGCCCAAGCATGAAAATACCCTTATTTAAGTGCCAATGGGTACAACATCCCGTGGGGGTGACAGTGGATAACTACGGACTCACACTGGTAGACTTAAAGAAAGTAGGATATAAAGATGACCCGTGGGTTCTCGCCGAATGTGTTGCACAAGTGTTCTATGTACTCGATCCAGCAGATGAGAAGATGCATGTAGTTATTTCTAGAAAGCAAAAAAAATGTTGGAGTTGAGAATGTGGGAGACCAAGATGAGGAATACAATAAGTATGAAGAGATGTTCGTCTTTAACGACCCAGAGAGAATCAAGCGTGTGGAAAAGAAAATTGATAAGAACTTAAAGCCATACATGCGGAAAAATGGTAGTTCATAAAAAATTGTATGAATCAAATTGTATTTGTTATCATGTATGATCGACTATGCATTGTGGTTGCCAATTAATTTAAAATCTCTCTAGTTATCTATGTGTGCTATTAAAATTCATTTAAATTGTATTTGCATATTTATGTTAAAAATTAAATATTAATTCATTTAAATTGTATTTGCATATTTCTGTTAAAAATTAAAATATTAATTCATTTAAATTGCATTTTCATATTTCTGTTAAAAATTAAAATATCAATATGGTAATCAAATCACAATCACAGGCGGTTTTTCATTAGGGTCCGTTTGTGAAAAGAATAGAGCACCACAGGCGGTCCTAAACAAAAACCGCTTGTGATACTAATACATCACAGGCGGTTCGAGTAGCCTGGGACATCCCAGACGGTTTTCTAACCGAACCGCCTGTGATGTAAAAAGTCTACCGCTTGTATAGAGCCAAATTGTACTAGTGATTGCAATGGGAAAAATAATGCCTCGATAATGTGTTATACTATTATGAAAAAATGATGGCACAAGTGTGACGTTTAAAACACTAATATTACATATATTATCATGCGACAACTTATCCATAGAATATTTCATACTCCTTCCGTCACAAATTAAAATTTGTTTTAGCTTTTTAATGAATTCATACAATAATTAATTATGTGTTTTGTATATGTGTCTCGATTCATCATCATCCATTTGAATATAGACATAAAAACCAAGAGCTAAAACGAATACTAATTGGGGACAAGGGAGTAACTTTTATGCATAGGAGCATCTTGAGGAACCCATAATTTGGGACCCCTAATTTTAATTTTAAGGATCTTTTTACTTTTGAGAGTCCTGTTTTTAAGATGCACTCTATCAAAAGCTCTTAAAACAGTCCTCAAATTCATGCATAAAAGGGAAATGTCCTTAACCACTTTCTTTAATTGATTTTGGTGCTTGATGACCATCACAATCTTATGGACTAACTAGTTTACCAAATTGTTGATTCATAGGAGCATAAGTCCACTCAACTCAGTTCTAAGTCAGAAACAGGTCAAAACCAACCACAAAGGGGTAAAAATTGAAAATATGAAAAACACATAGTTTCACACCTTGGATAAGTTATGTACACCCTCAAAGATAGCCAAAAGGATTTGAAGGAAATTTGAAGAAAAGAGGGAAAACTAGGCTAATGGACATTTGCACGGACGCTCACCGAACTGTCCAGTCCAAGAACTCAACTCAGTCAAGAATCATGTCAACACACCAAGGGGTCACTAGACCGTCCGGTGTGAATTATAGTGATCAAGCCTGCTTCGGGAATTCTAGAGAAGGGAGCATGAGACAGTTTGACAAGGGGACAACAACTACCTGCAAAATCAGAACGGTCACCTGCCAACTCACTATTCATTATTCGATGGCGCACTAGACATGCACTGTTCGCGGTCTAGTGCACCACCTGACTGTGCAGTTTTTGTAGCTTTTCTCCAACGACTCTTTTGGTTGTTGGGGGCTATAAATGCCTCCAACCAGCACATTGAATACACAAGACCTCTCCCAAACTTCCATACATTAAGTGCAACATCTCCACGCATTAAAAGCCATTCCCACGTCGTATTTGATCGATTTGTTTTTGACAGACGTAGCATCTAGCACAATTGAGTGCTGCAAGGTCTTGTGATCATTTGATCTTTCGCATTCTCATTCTCACTCTCATTCAATTAATTGTAAAGTGAGGCAAGGGACTCCGAATACTTTGTGTGGAGATCCTTGCGGGACTTCGTGTCCCTGTGATAGTGAAGCAAGCTCAATTGGTCTCTGCGACCATTTGAGTGAGGGAAAGGGTTGAAAGAGACCCATCTTTAGTGGACTCCTTAACAGGAACGTAAACTCTTCGAAGTTGAACCTCGAGTACAATCATCATGTCTAATCACCTTACGATTTGATTCTCTCCTCTCTATAGTTCTCTTGCTTATGATCATTTTGAGTTTGCTCCCAAAAGTTATTTGCATTGATTGAGAAACTCATAGCAAGAAGAACTTGTCTTTCGCTCTCCGATTTGATTAATATTTGTTCTAACCCTAACCTCAGGAAAAGTTTATGTTCTAAGTTTGTTATTTTCAAGTTTCACCTATTCACCACCTCTAGACAACTTTCAATGCATATTCGTCATTCTTTTTTAATATTATCCTCATTGACTAACTTGGACGTGTCACAATGGCTACCACACCCCTACACCGAAGGTAGGGTGGAACCCACAGGGTGCAGATTCATCTAGAGGAGCGGACCACACCGAGAGAGGGTGAGGGGGTCGGAGTAAGACTATCCACAATGGTTCTCCCTACATTTTCTATACCCCACTTTTGCGCCACACCATCCAGGTTCTACCTCTACTTTTCTCCCTTTTGCAGCGGTTCCCCCTAATTATCCACCTATACCTCACTACAACCCTAAAATATTGTTTCCCATACCTATTCATCATACATTATCAATTTTTCTTCAACTAACAAATGTTGATGTGCACACAAATCGAGTAGAGGGGCAGCACAACGTACCCTTTGTTCTAGTAGTTCCCTGTGCCTCCCCTAGCAATGTTCATCTTTTAGTGACATGCGCTGCGGCATGTAGCGGAGCCCTATAGCCGCTACAGGTCGAGAGGGGGGAGGCTGGCAGGAGACGATGTAGACAGTCTAAGTGGTCTCACCTAAAAGGGGGAGGCGGGGAGGAGGAGATAGTTAGGTGGCCTCGTTAAGGAAGTTAGGCGCCACCATGACAGGGAGGACTAGATGAGGTGCATGGCGGGCGTTGGGCCAAGGTAGAGAATTAAGCGAAGGGAGCGCGTCATGGGTACACCCATGGACAAGCTTAGTCCCTGATAGTCATCGCACATAAGGTCATCGATGATGCAAGTTCTCAAGTCCATGCACCAACATCATCACAACGTCGGCGAGAGAGGCTTCTAACCAAGGAGAGATTAAGAGGGGGTTTGTCAGTAATGAGGGAGCACAAGTCCTCGACTCCTCCCATCGTCATGAATAGAGCACGAATGAATGGTGCCACACCGGCGAGGGAGGCTCCCAAATCGAGGGGTGCATATGAGGAGGTCTATCAATGGGGAAGTAGAAGAGGAGTCCTTGCTGACAGATCCTTGCTTGGGCTGGAGGGAGAAATGTCACACTTAGTTTTAAACTAGTCAGTTGCCTGTTTGCCATAGTTTCTATTTGTCATGAGTGGACTCTATTTTAAGCGAGAAGGGTGATGCGATATAGTAGATAAATATAATCAAACTCGCCATATGTGTGCCTAGAAAGTTCACACATACAACACATAAAGAGAATATATCAAAAAATAATGTACTATATCGAAAAACATAATTTATTATATTTAACACCTACATATCAGAGTAAAGCATAATGATTTCTAAATTATTTTTCAGGTCCCATTCTTTATCCTTGTGATTGATACATGCGTCCATGTGAAAGAGAAATAGGGTCAAACCTTTTCCTAAATGATTTTGGTGGTTGAATTGCCCAACACAAATTATTGGACTAACTAGTTTGCTCTAGAATATATGTTCCACAGGTGCCAAAGGTTCACAACAAACCAATACAAAGTTATAAGAAAGGGTTCAAATGAAAAGAGCAAAGAAAACCGAAGGCTGCCCTGGTCTGGCGCACCAGACTGTCCGGTGTGCCACCGGACAGTGTCCGGTGCACCCGGGTGAATCCACTCGAACTGCTCAACTTCGGGTTTCTGGAAATGGCTCTCCGCTATAATTCACCGGATTGTCCAGTGTGCCAAGCGGAGTAACGGCTACAGTGCCAACGGTCGTCTGCAAAAGTGATCAGTGAAGCTACAGTGCGCGGACAGCACGCGCAGAGTCAGAGCAGGCGCCAGAAGGTGCACCGGACAGTGAACAGTGACTGTCCGTTGCACCACCGGACTGTCCGGTGGCTCCACTTGTCAGAGTTCCAACGGTCGAACCCTAACGGTCTCCCTCAGACTGGTCTCCCTCAGACCCTCATGGTCACCCTCACCCACTCACCCTCTCGGTCTCTCGCTCTCTCCTAAAAAATGAAACCCTAGCGCCACCGAGGGCCAAGAGCCACCACGCGGCAGCGACACCGAGGGCCATCAACCTCAACCTGCGAGGAGGCCAGCCGGCGGCAGGCCCAGCGAGGCGCGCGCAGACCCACCCGCTGCTGGCGAGGCCGGTCAACCTCGGCGCGCTGTTCGAGATGGAGCGCCACGTGCGCGGGCTGGAGTCCGCACCGCCATCGCCGGCGCCGGCGCCACGGTCGCAGAAAGACACCGAGGAACGGGAGGAGAAGTGGCAGTTCCTAGCCGAGATCCTCCACGCCGAGTGCAACTTCCTCATGATGGAGCTCGAGGTCGCGCTGCGCAAGCTCGACCGCCACCACGGCCAGATGTGCGGCGTGTTGGCTCACTACTTGTGGCAATTTTGATAATGAGAGTTGGCTCACAAGTTAATCGAGTCAGACCGAGTTACTAAACGAGCCGAGCCGAGCCGCTTCTCCAGCTCGTTATCATAACGAGTCGAGTCGAGCTGGCTCGTTATCATAACGAGACAGCTCGAGCCGAACCGAGTCGAGCCAACTCGATATCCAGCCCTACCTGGGTGCGGACAACCGAATATGCACAGAAGCCTGGTCAACGCATGCGGCCAGCCAGGCTACCAGCGCGACCAAACATACGATATAGGTACAGTTAAGTGGAAGTACATACGCCTTAGCACCTGTAGAACTCTCTAGAAGACTCATTAATTATAGAACTCTCCAGAAAAACTCACTAAATCAGTTGTATGGTGCTCATCTAAGGTTTTACCTAAAGTATTAAAAATAAGTAAGTATAAGTACTTTCGTACTTAACAAAGATAAAATAGGACCTATGAAGCTAAAAAAGTATGGCACAGATTTACTACGGTTAGCATTTTAATGAGTCATCTTTTAGCATCAAATTTCGTTTAGGGCATATATAGTGGAGAGACACCAAAACGGTTCTCCAAACACAAAGGACAACTAAGAGACTTTATTATATAATGAAGCGTCTATAAATGTACTCTATTAATAAATACATAATTAAATTCAATTATACAACATCAGATCGATAGAATAGATGACAAATTCGTATAGTGGGAAGTGAGACGTATGTTGCTACTTAGGTTACGAGGCAGAGTCGTTTCTTCACGGAGAGATGGCTTCAAGATTTTTTTGCAAATACCCCCATTTAAACACCTCAAGAGCTTCTGCATTAAACATCATTGTACATGCCCTTAGACCTAAATAACCACATGACATGTAAACAAGAGTTATGTATAGCATTAAATAAAATCATGGTCGTTGTTCTTTCCATTCATCCACTCACCAATTCATCTATCCAGTCGTAACCGTGAGCATGATCGTTATAATAGTTTAGACACACTATGTAGGTTGTGTATGTTTACCCATAGATCATGAATCACATTGCCAGAATTAATTATTCTCATAATACATTTCTAAGGTGCATGGCAAGGTCTCACCATGAAGTCTTTCAAAAGTTTACGTAACAATTTAGAACAATTTAGGTTGGCCCCCGCGGCTTACCTATTAGATCTCCTATCTCACTCTCAATTTCAAATTCATTTTAGGAACAATACAATATAAAAAAGTGTTTTACACGACCATGTGCACGATAGAAAGACTTAGTGTTCACTAGGTTTCAATGGTAAGAGAATGTAGGATGCAGCAACTTCCCATCACAATTCCTTCCAGGTGGAGTAGGCTGATAGCCCATAGCCGAACATATCATGGGCATGGGCTAGATCTCCGATGGCGACGCACTCACTTAATCACTTTGGGCCTGTTTGGTTCAGCTTTTTTCTGACCAGCTTTTCTGAAAATCTAGCTGTGGGGAGAATCTGGCTGTGTGAAGAATCTGAGTATCATTACGATTACGTTTGGATGAAGATAAAGTTGTTCATAGGGCTCAGGATCTAGAAAGTGACTAATTCCTACTATTACAACGACTCAACCGATTATGTGCTTATATTGATTTTGGATGGTTTTTGCACCAATGAATTTTATAGAAGCTGGCTGAAAAGCTGAGCGTTTGTCAGTCCGCAGCAGCTTTTGGTGGCCAGAAGCTGCCAGAAGCTGAAACAAACAGGCACAATTCTACGTCCGTCTGGCCAACCCAGCCTAGAGCAGCCGTGCCCGGCATTGGGAAGAAAGAAAATAAAGGACGCCGGTGTCTCCAGAACTCCCTCCTCGGCGGCTCGACTTGCTCCTGCGCCAACGGCCAACGCCGATAAGAGTTTGGCATACGGCCCGCCGGCATGGCGTGGGAGGACGCGTACGGGCGTCAATAATTCAACCACGCGTGGGAGGACGCCCACCATGGTGCGCCACGGCCCACGGTCTCTCCGACATCCCGGAACACCCAGCGTCTGGCAACCAGCCGCGCCATGTGCGAGCGGCGCTTTACTTCCCCGCACGCTCCCGCCGTAGCGCTCCAGAGTCCAGACGTGTCGAGGGCGCCGGCCGAGCCTGAGCGTGCCCAGGCAGCTGTCGGCTATCGCGGTCGCTGGACGAGTGGAGGGGGCCAAAAGGCGCGGTGCGGCTGGTGCGGCGCAGGCCTCAATAATGGCCTCGCGGCGCCTAACCCGACCGGTCGCCAACGCACGACGCCGAGGGCGAGAGGGAAAGGGTGAGACCGGACACGTCGATCCCAACCATTGCTCGTGGGTCACATCATCCAGGCCCCGACCGCGAAAAGATGCCCATTTTTTTAAAAAAAAATCAGTAAACGAAAAAACTTCGGAGCATTTCCGTTCACTCATCCCGCCGGCCGGGGCCCACGAATAGATCAGCACAGCAGCATGCCCCCGGCCCGAATCCTGCCGCCTGCCGGGGCCAACCAATCACAATCTGCTCCCGCTAAACGTGCTCTTAGCCACTAGTCACTATGGGTCTGTTTGGTGAGTCAATTCCGTTGCGACCATTATAAAAGATCCAAATTCCATATGAACCACTGGAATTTCTACCGTTCGTCCCATGCCATTGTCCAAGATTTTTCATCCCGTTTAAACCACTGCCGTCCCATTTAGTGCTAACGGATGGTAACAGGATTACGAAAGGACCAGTGTGCCCCTGGTTCAGGGGCGGACCCACAGGGGGGTCCGGGTGGGCCCTGGCACACCCTAAGCCAGGCCCACCGGGGACCCCACCGGTTCGGCAGCCGAGCGTCGAAGGCCATTCCAACTTCCCCGATTCTTCAGCTTCCAGTTCCCACAACCACGAGTGCGGTTGTTCCTGACGCTGGCGGCGGCTGTTCGCCTGAGCCTGGCGAGTGCGCGACCTGTTGTTCGCTTGGGCGGCTGGGCCACTGCCTGTTCCTAGCGCCTGGCGGCCGCGAGTCGCGAGACGCTGGTGGCTGCTGCTGGTGATTGCCTGCTGTTGGTGATTGTCTGATTAGTACGACCGTACGAGTTGCTCCCTTGCTGCCTGTTTTTGGCGACCGCGACTAGTACTACTAGACTACCAGTTGCTGTCTGCTGGTGATTGGTGAGGTGCCGAGGTACGTAGGAACATCGCGTCCCTGCTGTCCTGCTTTTGATTTTTGTTTTATTGATCGTTGATTCACTATTTCACTACCATTATATTATTTTTGTAGTGACTAAAATATGAAGAAGCAAGGAGATATTGCCTCTCTTTTTCGTAATCACGCTGCAAAAAACAGAAGTTTATTGCTTCTTTATTATCTTCGGATGTTACTCAAACGTCGTCACCTCAAAAACAAGAGGAAGAAAAGATAAATGAAGAAATTGTGAATTCAATGCCACCTGCACCGCCACCATCAACACTTTAGGAAGCACAGGCCAGATAAGTAGTATTATTGCAATCTTTATGTTTAATGTATGCAATTTTCATGCTTATTTGTTGAGTGTCAAACTTTATATCTATATATCAAATTGTTTACCAAATTTACTATGAAATTATATGTACATTAGATAGAATTGTATATGAAAATTTTGTTGCGGCACACCCTGTATAAAAATTCTAGGTCCGCCACTGCCCTGGTTTGGTCCGTGAAAAAGAAATTGGATCTTCCCTTTCTTGCCACAGGAGGCAGACCCTCTGCTCTGGTTTTGGCGCCAAACCTTGGTGCTAGAACCAATGCCCAGTATGGCATAAACAGTATTCAGATGTATGACATAAACAGTATCCACATGTATGGCATAAACAGTGTCCAGATGTATGGCAAAGTAATGCAAATTGAAAACACAAGTGGTTATACAGACCATACATCAATGTTTTGGCCATCCAGACCATAGCATCACAGTTTTGGTCATAGAATGCCACAGTTTTGGTCATACAGACCACAGCACTACATTAACACAATTCTAGTCAAGTAGACCCAAAAAATAGTACAAAAGACTACCTAGTTCCAATTAGACATTGAGCTTTCTTTTGCTTCTAGTTCCCATGGCAGGACTGCCACTGCAACTGGCTTTGCTTCTAGTTCCCATTGCAGGAGATCCGATGACTTCTGGCTCTCTCTTATTTTTCTTCCCATGTCCTGCCACCTCTTTTTTTGTTTCTTGATTCTCTTCCTTGTCTGCAACCTCCATTGATGGCATCATGATAGACAAAGGCATAGGGTCTGGCTGGTTGGAGCCTTGTCCAGATCTTGTAGCAAGAATAATATGCATGAGTGAAGGTTAGGAGTAATAACAGACTGCTGTACAAACAAGTATTGCACCAACCTAACAGACATGGCTGAGCTCTTCTTCTTCTTGGCAGCCATTGATGTAGTGGATGAGCTCTTTCTCTTCTTTGTAACTGGAGGTGTGAGGCCAAGATCAGGGAAAACCATTCTTGGTGCTGACACAGGTACAATGCTTGTCTCAGTAGATGCACAAGCCACACATAGCTGACCCCTAAACTTTCCAGTTAGAAATGTACTATCAATAGCTAAATAGGGTCTACATCCTTGAAGGAAACCATCAATGCAAGGTTTCATGGCAAAAAATAGCCTGTTGAACTTAATCTTCTTATTGATGGTGTGATGATCAATAACAACTAAACTACCAGGGCAAGATTCTTCTATTTGCTTCTTGAACCTATATAGGTTGTCAAAACTCTCCCTCCAGTCACCATATAATTGAGTCATAGCTAGTTCTTTACCATGGTAAACCCTCTTGTAGTGCACCCATACCTTGAACTCATCTTTTATCCTCTGTTGAAGGGCCTTTGGAGTCAACCTTGGATTGTCCACTAACCAATCTCTCACTGTATCAGCAACCCAATGTTTGGTTGCACCCTTCACCTGACCTTTTCTCCTTGTACTATGGCACTCATGCAGATGTGGGTTCTTCTTCACCTGCACATAAAAACATGTGTTCAACATAAGAATTCAGATACACAACAAACTAATGGACACAACTTATGACAGTTACCTTCACTGTCTTATTGTCTCCCATAGTTGAAGCATGAATCCTCCACTTACAACCCTCAATTCTCCCACAGCAGTAAGCCCTGTACCTCCCTGGTTCACTCTTCTCAATGTCAATTTCAAACTCATTCTTGATTGTATGAGTAGCTAAAGCCAATCTAAATGCATTCATGTTTGGATATATGCTTCCTACTTCCATAGGTGGGTCAGCTTTGTCATACACTGCTTCGGCTGTGTGGGGTGGAACATTATCCTCCACCATCTCATCATCAGAACCATCAGATTCAAAGTTAGAATCCAAGTTAGAGTCAGTCTCAGGAATATACTCATCCTCTTGGTCTGCATTTCCCTGAACCTGTGGTCCTAAGTCAATGTACATGCCTTCTTCATCGACACCAACATATTCATTTTCTGGTTCAGGGTTTTGCAGGTACTTGTCATCATCCTCTGGTTGTTGGCTTGGTTCATCTAAAGATTGAGTTGGAGCTGGCATTGATGATGTGCAAGGGATTTCCACTGCCTTAGCATATGTTACATCCCATAGTGGTATGGCTGGTGGTTCAGTACTAGGGTCATAGTGAGCAATGGAAATATGACATGTCTTAGTGGATGCATTTTTCTGAAACATATTAACTAGGTCTTCATCACAGCAAACCTCAATGTTGGACTTGGACTCAGCACAGTAATAATACATTTTCACCACCTCCCCGTAAGAACAAGGGTACTTCCTCATGATTTCATCAAGCAGATCTTTGTAATTCATAATGTCAGAATCTACAAGCTCAGTGTGCAAAAACCATGGGAAACGTGATTTTGTAGCGAATATCCTGAATTCTAAATTGAAGCTTGTTTTTGGGTCCATCCTACAGATGAACACAGAGTCAAACACACTCAATCAGATGAACACAGAGCCCTGCCCCCGAGGCCTACCAGTTGCCGTGGCTCCAACCCTGAGCCCCCATCGCTGCGGCCCTGACCCCGAGCCCCGCCGCGGCTCCCGACCTGAGCCCGACCCCCGCCGCCGTGGCCCCGAGCCCCTGCCATGGCTCCTGAACCCGACCCCCGCTGCCGTGGCCCCAACCCCGAGCCCCCGCCGCCGCAGCTCCTGCCTCGAGCCCCCACCGCCGCGGCCGCGACCCCGAGCCCACAGGCCCCGATCCCCGGCGCCTCCCGCCTCCCGCCTCCGCCCCAACCGCTGGTCAGATTTGGAAGACTGATGAGAGGCACACTTACCCATCTGGAAGCCATGAAGGCCAGTCGTCGGACCTCATCGGTGCCATGTCGCCCGCCAATCCGGACCCTGGTCCTCCACCATGATTCCCCATCCTCGCTTAACCCATCCTTGGTGCTGTGAATCTAGGGTTCGGCGGGGAGAACAGGGGGACACGAACGAGAGAAGAGCCTCACGGGAGAACTGGGAGCGGCGGCGGCCTGAACAACAAGGACTTGACTCAAGTCGCCAAGGGCAAAACGGACCTTCCTCGCTGCTGTTAACGTCCGTTACCACGAAAAGAGACGGCAGTGGTTTAAACGGGACGAAAAATCTTGGACAATGGCATGGGACGAACGGTAGAAATTCCAGTGGTTCATATGGAATTTGGATCTTTTATAATGGTCGCAAAGGAATCGCCAACCTAGCTGTATGAGCAGGATCAGTTCTCCAGAAGTAAGCTCCTTTTCAAGCTTCCTGCGTGGTGATCCATCGCCCCGTTAATCTAGTTTAGTCGAAGGACGCAACGAGCAGTCCTAGCAAGTTAAGCAACGGCCAAAAAGTTGGGGCTAACGATCTGCACTACGTTGTGCGTATGTGGCCAGGCCATGATCCAACAATTCGCTGTTCTTGTTCCTTGATACTGCCTGACTGGCTTTAATTCCTCGTCTGAGAGAAGAAAAGCGTCTATTATATTCATCTGATCAGGATCTACTACTAATACTACATCAAAATAGAAGGATGGTCAAAATGGGGGAGAAATTAGCGTGGATTTCAGAAGAGCTAGTTTCAAGCATGGAGCATATGATTTTGCCCTGCTCTGCTTCGCTCCGAGAATCATATGCCCCGGCGGAGATCCACGACGACCACGCTAACATTGTCGGCGCTCCGCCGGGCCAGCGCCAGCTTTGCCAGCAGCATGGCCGCGTCGGAGCACGCCTTGTCGGAGTCCTCCTTGCCCACACCCTTGACAACCGCCGATCCGTCCTCGGCGCCCGCGCCGGCTGCCGGGAGGGCCACGCCGTTCGGGCGAGCGGCCGGCGCCGGCGGACCGTTGCTACGGAAGCACGCCCGGACGACCTCGCACGCCATCTCGTTGGTCACGACGTCCCACAGGCCGTCGCTGGCCAGGATCAGACACTCGTCGTCGTCGGTGCGCTCCGTCACCGTTACCTCCGGCTCCGACGACACAAACGGCTTTAGGTACCTATCCCCTGCGCGCGCATAAGCCGGTCAGTTAAAATCCAGTGAGTGGACTGGCCCCCCAAAACGACACCGGTGGCACAAACTTGAGCTCACCTATGGCTCGAGACATGGCGAGGACGCCGAGAACACGGGCACCATCCCAGTAAATGACGCGGCCACCCGCCGCCTCGATGCGAGCCAGCTCGTCAGGTCGGTCAGGCTGAACGAACCAGGAAATTGAGCACGTCAAGCTCAGACAAGTTGCGCGCCCCGTGAAGCCTGATGCACGGGAGCAGTGTTATACAGACCTTGTGGTCGACGGAGAGCGGAACGGGGACGCCGCCGCGGGAGAGGACGGCGCGCGAGTCGCCGGCGTTGGCGACGACTACGTGGCTGGGGCTAACGACGGCGACCACGGCGGTGGACCCCACGTGATCGCAGCGCAAGGGCATCTGCTGCTCGCACCTGCAGGCAGGCTCGTCGCGGCTGCGGCTGGTCGCCCAGCTGGCGGCCTGCTCATCCAATCGCGAGAAGCTCCTCTCCATCACGCCCTTCCACGCCGTCTCCTCGCCAGAGGCAGCCTTCGTGTGCTCGTCCGCGACAACCTCGTGCATGTTGTCCTGGCACATCGTCGCTACCTACAGTAGTAGCGCGAAACTGCTATCAACATACATAACTCCGCAGAGAGATCTAAAATTCCTAGATGGTCGCATGTGCGCGTCGTGTATGCCGTACGTGGGAGCAGCCGTGGCCGTCGAAGACGCCGAAGAAGTTGTGCTTGCTGGTGCCGGGCAGGAAGTCCGGCCTGATGGAGACCGTGTCCTCCATCTCGCGCCGTCGGCCGCAGACGGAGGTGACCCCGTACCTGGGCAGGGCCGGCCTGTCGGAGTCCGAGCCCGCGTCGGGGCAGGAGCCGGACAGCGTGCGCGCCAGCCTCTGCCGCTTGGCAGCGCGGACGTCCTCCGCGACCAGCTCCTCGGGATCGCTCGCGACGCGGAACCTCCTCATCTCCAGCCTGCGTCGCCTCCTCTCTAACGCCGAGGAGGCCACTGCCACGGCTGCGGCCGCTGCGGCCGTGGCGGAGACTGAAGCCGCAGCCACGGCGGTTGCCGGCGTCGACTTGGCTTCCTCGCAGCAGATCTCGGCCATTGGAGGCGAGAGCAAGTGTCTGTCTCCCACAAAGGCGCGTCTGGCAAACCCAAGACTCTAGATTTTCTCTGCCCGCCCGCCGAAAGCACGTCGCCGTCGCCCTCCGAAATTGGCGAGAGGCCTAAACGAATCACGCTCCCACGCGAAGCAACGCAGGCGACCCCGGAAATGGGTGCAATGGAAATGGAAATAGCAGAGCAACGCAGGCGCGAGGCGAAACGGGCACGAAGGTTTCGGGGCAATACAGATAGAGGGAAGAAGAGGAAGGAAGCGAGGCGGGCAGGGGCAGAGGGGCAGGTGTCCGTCGCCGTAACGGGCAGCGCCTGGACAGGTACAGTTGTTGCGACGTGGTCCTGGTCCGGCGCATCGGGCCCGTCCGTCCCGGCAGGATCTGGACGCGTGTTGCTCTCTTGCTCGGCGCGGTGGACACGTGGTGTCCATGGCCTACCAGGTGGGCAAGGTGCGTGGGCCCATGAGGAGGTTGATGGTAACGGCGACCACGACGCCGGTGTTATCGCCTAATCCCCGTGCCGCACACACGTGGCGCTCCCCGGTGGGGCAGTCCGCCTCCGCAGCTGATTTATTGATGCCTAGTGTGGTCCCCACCACATGGGCTCTGTCTCTTGGGCTGCCTAAAATATCTGGGCTCTATTTCACCCGTCTTTGTTGAAGCCCACAGGATTCGTCCCGATGACATGTGGGACTGGTTGGAGCGCTGTCCACCCGCCAGAGAGAAGAATCTCAATGGCGGGAGCGTGAGAGAACGGGTGTAGTCATGGAGAAAGGACACGTGGTTGGGGCGGTCGCATTCTGTGGGAGGGCCGTGGGCGGTCGGTCGCGGCACGGAGGGAGACACGTGTAGAAGGCTTGCGTTGGGGAAGCGGGCGGGAGGCGGTGGTTGCGCGCTGGCGTGGCCACGTTGGTGTTGAGGGGAGGTGCACCTGGGGAAAAGCGATGCGCACGGAGAGAGAAGCCGCGCCGTCCCGTGCCGAGATCTGCCGCTGCAAGCACGCTGTGGGTGCCGAGCGGCGGCGGCCATGGGGCGGCTGGGACTGAGTCGCCGCTCGTCGACTCGGCAACTCGGCATGGGGGAAACTCGGGCCGCCGCGCGCATCCACGGTGCTGCGACCACGCGTCCAGATGAATCACCTTAGATTTTAGATTGTTTGGTGTGAGAAATCACTTTATTTAAAATAAGATAGTACATTGTGAGTGTATTTCTTAAATTTAATAAGATAGAAATATTTTTTATAACATTACTAACTATTAGTCTATAAAAAATAAAATAGTAATAGATCAACTTATTTTATTTTAACAACCAAATAAGAAAATGAGTAGGGAGAAGAATTCAATCCTTAAACCAAACACGCTATACACGTACTACACCGTAGCTCGGCCCATGTACGTACTTCCAGGTATAAAAGAGTGGCAGCTGCAGCAGTAAAGCACCCGCGGTCTGTCAGTGCAGTGGTAGGCAGCTTATTGAAGGGCCACACCGCCACAGTGACCGCCGTTTTCTTCCGTGCTTGCTTCGGATTGGCTATGATATGTTAAGAGAGTTTAATAATAAAGTTAACCCCGCTGCAAGTATCTTGTAGCCTGCTATTTAGCCTATTTATATAGTGGCTAGACTAGATTTTCAGTGTTGATTTAGCACGTCACTTATCTTTCTCATAAAGCTTTTTTTATTTTTATGTCGAAGCGGCTACAAATTTACATACTGGTGAATGTAAAAAAAAAACTCAAGACATATATTTTGACAAAGACACAATATCTTAACTTTATGTTCAAGACATGAGGCTAGCTGATTGATCACTTTAATTTATTGAATGTTCTAATTGGTACAATGAATAGGGTAAGACACATGTTTTAGACATGTCCACTGTATTATGTCGTGTCTTAGTTGTGTTTTATACTTAAAGTACCGTGCAAGTGTCTAGGTTGTACATGTCCTTATCTACTCAACATTTAATCAGTTTATAGTCTTTTATAATACTCGATCTAAGCACGCTTTATTATACAATGTAGGATCAGTCAATGTGCACCTATAAAATTACTCCCTTTTTTTTTACCAGTGCGCAAGTAGGAATGTAGGATCGTGTACCGATGGTTCTTTGCAAGTCGTACTTGTCAATTTCTCAGTGGCGCCTCTGGCGTGACCAACGTTTCCTCGTTCTTTCAAGCTTGCACGGAGAGAACTACAAATACACGTTCTGTACTCCGTCATGCATGTATACATGCAATCGGCGTCACCCTGCTTGAAAGAAACAACTGCCATCATGCGGCAACAGCGTGACGTATGGATAGAGCCGCGATGGGAGTTTTGCCCTAAAGATAATATATGGCTGACGCCTTGAAAACACTATCGGTGACAATGCTACGAGGTGGAGGACTGCCGGCCTTTTACTTTCTCTACTGACAATGCTATGAAGCAGTAAGAGACGCTTTCACTTTTATTGACTTTGTCTAGGTAGTAAGAGACATCTTCACTTTTATTATATGAATATGTCTGTATATTATATTTATATGAATATGTCTGTATATTGAATTGATGCGATACTTTATATACACATTCACTCTGCATTTATTAATAGACTATATTTATAGACATTGTATTATATAATAGAGCTTTCTAGTTGTCTTTTATGTTTGTAGAACCATTTTACCGTTTTTGTCTCTCTCTACTGTTTAGATGCTCTAAGAGCAAACATCTGGCTGAGTGCTACACAGTATCACATGAGCTATTGACCACTACCGGAATCCGAGCCTTTGCCGAGTGCCGGCCGCTTTGCCGAGTGCCTTTTCTCGGGCACTCGGCAAAGACGGCTTTGCCGAGAGCCGCACTCGGCAAAGCTCGGCTCTCGGTAACGAGCGTCTTTACCGAGCGTAGGACACTCGGTACAGGTCCACACTCGGCAAATCCATGTTTGCCGAGTGTCAAACACTCGGCAAATGGGGCTCTCGGCAAAGGGCCGTCAGCGGCCGTCCCAAAGCTGACGGCCATCAGTCTTTGCCGAGCGCCAACGGTTGGCACTCGGCAAAGATTCTTCTTTGCCGAGTGTCGCCCAGTTGACGCTCGGCAAAGAACTCTTTGCCGAGTGCCATCCCTAGACACTCGGCAAAGTATATTTTTATTTCTTTTATTTTGTCTCCCAAACTTTTTGTGGTATGTTCCTACACTATGTAGACCTACATGTATCATTTGTGGACAATTTTAACAGAGTTTCAATCGTTAGTAGATTTAGTTCGTTTATTTGAATTTCTTCGGAAAATTTAGATTTGAACTGCAGGTCACTCGAAACTTGGAAAACCGTGCATGAAAAAATGATATTCATGTTACTTAGCATAAGTTACGACCGATTCCAGGAGCGGACCAAAAACTTCGAGCAACATGCTCACTAAACATGGTCGTGAACTTGTCATCAACATGTTTAAAACTTGTATAAAACACAAACAAAGTCAGAAAATCTTGAAACTTGTCCACGTGTCATGATATCATATGTACAGGCTGCGATAAAAAATTGAAAAAATTTCGAGAAAACTATGAGGCGCTATGTGTACAAACCTAACAGATCCACATTGAAACTCTATGATTTCATGTGTAGTTCTCTTAGGTTTCTACACATAGTGTCTCACAACTTTGTCCAAACATTCTCAATTTTTTATCACAACCTGTACATATGATATCATGACACGTGGACAAGTTTCATGATTTTCTGACTTTGTTTGTGTTTTATACAATTTTTAAACATGTGGATGGCAAGTTCACGGCCATGTTTAGTGAGCATGTTGCTCGAAGTTTTCGGTCCGCTCATGGAATCGGTCTAAACTTATGCTAAGTAACATGAATATCATTTTTTTCATGCACGGTTTTCCAAGTTTCGAGTGACCTGCAGTTCAAATTTGAATTTTCCGAAGAAATTCAAATAAACAAACTAAATCTACTAGCTATTTCAAACTCTGTTAAAATTGTCCACAAATGATACATGTAGATCTACATAGTGTAGGAACATACCACAAAAAGTTTGGGAGACAAAATAAAAAAAATACAAATATACTTTGCCGAGTGTCTAGGGATGGCACTCGGCAAAGCCGCCTTTGCCGAGTGCTAGATGTGTGGCACTCGGCAAAGAGGTAGTAAAGAACCTTTGCCGAGTGCCGCAACGGGGGACACTCGGCAAAGAACTCTTTGCCGAATGCCGCTGATCTGGCACTCGGCAAAGAATATTTTATAATTTTAAAAAAATCTTTGCCGAGTGCCGGATCACGGGCACTCGGCAAAGAAACTAACTTTAACCGGCCGCGCGGCCGGCTTTCTTCTTCCTTCTGCTTTGCTTCTTCTTTCTTCTTCCTTCCCGCGCCTCACCGCCGCCCGCCTTCCCACGCCTCACCGCCGGCCGCCTCACCGCCGCCCGCCTCACCGCCGCCGGCCTCCCCACGCCTCACCGCCGGCCGCGCCCGGCCGCCCGCGCCCCACCGCCGCCGTTCGCCCGCCTCACCGCCGCCCGCGCCCCACCGCCGCGCCCCACCGCCGCCGTTCGCCCGCCTCACCGCCGCCCGCGCCCCACCGTCCGCCCGCCCACGCGCCGTCGTCCGCCCGCTCGCCTCCGGTACGTAAGTTTATCACATGTTTATTAGACTTGTAATGCCACACATTACATGTTTCCTAAGTCATTGTGACAGTGCATTTGTTAGACTTGTAATGCCACACATCACATGTTTAATGTGTTGTACCTAAGTTTATCCAATACGCTATCGCTACAAACCCACTCATGAACTCTAGACATGGAGTCCCTGATTTAGGGTACTAATGCCCTAGTGGGTCTAGGAAAATAATTCTGTCTTGTGGATAGAATTACACTTAGTAGCAATAAGTCTATTGTTTATAGGAGAGAGCTTGGGCCCCAAGGGTTTGAGGCCCGATGTTTCATATTAGGCGATGCCAGGGACCTTAGGCACCAGGAGCCAACAGAGGGCCCCAAGCGACTAAGTGTTGTCGAGTGCCTTGTGGGTCAGAGGGACCCGAACACCTAGTTCCATTAGCACTCTAGGGAACGAAGGGCCATGGGTACTTAGGTTATGAGTGGATCGAGGTGGCTCGACGCATGAGGGGCCTCGAGGGCATGATGCGAGGGACTTATGCTAGTAGGGAAGAACCTATGGCATTAAGGGTCTTGTGCCTGAATCTATTCTTGCGAACTACACCATAGATGTGAGGGTGCCCCAAGCCAGAAGTGCCTTAGACTTGTGTTTCTTTTTTACAGAGAAGATACTTGTCTTCCTAGCCGCTGCGGGTCTGCCTGCACCGCGTCGCGTCGCCACTGCACCGACCCGCCACAGCCCCACTAGCCTGACTCCACCGCCACCCTAGGTATAACCTCTATTTCCTCATCATGGTCGTAGATCACGTAACCCAGTTAGGCGTCTCCCGTTCGAAAGTGATACGGTGTAGATATGCAGATCTTTGCATATCTACAAATGTATCAGTTTCGAATTGTCCACGTTTTTTGGACAGCCCGCGGTTGCGTAGATGGTGTTAGTTTCCATGCTCTACTCCGGTCCGAGAAAGAGTTTCGGCGTCACCTCCCTGTTGTTCTCCGGACAGTACACTCTCCCTGCCAGGACGTGTATCCGGAGAACAGCGGGGAGGTGCTGCCGAAATTCTATCTCGGATCGGAGTAGAGCATGGAAACTAACTCCATCTACGCAACCGCGGGTGGGATTAGGACCTATCCTCACCTATTAGAAGGTAGGAACGTAGTGTACATGCATTACATGTCTATATTAAACTATACTCGGTTATATATGTTAGAGGATGGAGGACCGTGAGTGGATGTACACGGGCCGCGTTCGACGTAATGATGTCACCCCAGAATGGATTAGGAAGACCGATGCTTTCGTGGAACGGGCATATGGCGAAGCTGCTAAAGGAGCTAGCCTAGTCCCTTGTCCGTGCAGCAAATGTGACAACCGGAAAAGAAAACCAAAGAAGGCCATGGTAGAACATATTTGGAAGAATGGATTTACGCCGGACTATACTCGGTGGATCTTCCATGGTGAAGCGCATCGCACGAGAGAGGAGGTGGTGAGACAACGCGTCGAGGATTACGATGCTGATGCCGGGGTAGCAGACATGTTGAACGACTATCACGAGGCACAGTTCGCCGAAGGACGTACGGAGGACGAGCCAGAGGCGACCGCAAAGGCATTCTACGACATGTTTGACGCGGCACAGAAACCCCTTCACGGCAAGACAAAGGTTTCTCAACTGGATGCCATTGGGCGTATAATGGCGTTGAAGTCACAGTATAGCATGAGTCGAGACGCCTTCGATGGTTTGTTGACAGTTATTGGCAGCCTGCTTCCGGAGGATCACGTTCTGCCAAAGAGCATGTACGAGGCACAGAAACTCCTTCGTGCACTCAAGATGACGTATGAGCAGATACATGCTTGTCCGAAGGGCTGCGTCCTATTTAGGAAAGAACACACTGAGGCAAAGTACTGTCCGAAGTGTAAATCGTCTAGGTTCATGGAGGTAGACTCTGGTGATGGACAGAAGAAGTAGCTCGACATCCCCGTGACAATCCTACGCCACCTTCCGTTCATACCGAGGATCCAGCGTCTATACATGACAGAGGAATCCGCGAAACAGATGACATGGCACAAAAAAGGCAAACGATACAATCCTGACAAGATGGTTCACGCATCCGATGGTGAAGCATGGACCCACTTTGATGCCATTCACCATGAGAAAGCCAAAGAGGCTCGACATGTTCGTGTTGCGCTGGCCACAGATGGGTTCAATCCCTATGGAATGACCGCTGCCCCATACACATGTTGGCCCGTGTTCGTTATCCCCATCAATCTCCCCCCCGGCGTATGCTTTCAAAGACAGAACATATTCGTGTCGTTGATAATTCCTGGACACCCGGGGAATAAAATGGGCGTGTACATGGAGCCTTTGATTGATGAATTGGTCCGTGCTTGGGAGGAAGGGGTATGGACGTACGACCGAGCTACGAAGACAAACTTCAAAATGCATGTTTGGTACCAGTACTCCATGCATGACTTTCCGGCGTATGGGCTATTTTGCGCCTGGTGTGTTCACGGTAAGTTCCCATGCCCAGTTTGCAAGGAAGCTCTTAGGTTCATTTGGTTGAAGAAGGGTGGCAAATATTCGTCATTCGATAAACATCGACAATTTCTCCCTCCTGACCATGCATTCCGACAAGACATCAAGAACTTTACGAAAGGTGTCGTGGTGACAGACCGCCCACCTGCAATGATGACTGGTGCCGAAGTTCGCGAACAGATAGATGGTCTCGTGGCCAACCCAGAAGGTGGTTTTGTGGGATATGGTGAGCAACATATGTGGACACATAAGTCGGGCTTGACTCGGCTCCCCTATTATGATGACCTGCTCCTTCCACACAACATTGACGTGATGCACACTGAAAAGAATGTCGCCGAGGCACTTTGGGCGACAATTATGGAGATTCCTGATAAGTCAAAGGATAACGTAAAGGCAAGAGTGGATCTGGCAGAGTTATGTGATAGACCAAACCAAGAGATGAAGCCGCCTAGTGGTGGTAAGACATGGAGAAGGCCTAAGACCGATTTCGTCCTGAGCAGGGCCCAGAGGAAGGAAGTACTACAGTGGATCAAGATGTTAATGTTCCCTGATGGGTATGCAGCTAACCTTAGTAGGGGGGTGAACTTATCTACTCTGCGAGTCTTAGGGATGAAGAGTCATGACTTCCACATATGGATTGAACGAATTCTTCCGGCGATGGTTCGAGGCTATGTCCCTGAGCATGTCTGGCTAGCGCTTGCAGAGTTGAGCTATTTCTTCCGCCAGCTTTGTGCAAAAGAGTTAGCTCGGACCATGATTGCAGACTTGGAAAGGATGGCACCCGTGTTACTGTGTAAGCTGGAGAAGATCTTTCCACCCGGCTTCTTCAATCCGATGCAGCATTTGATTATTCATCTCCCATATGAGGCACGAATGGGGGGGCCCGTGCAGGGACGTTGGTGCTATCCAATCGAGAGATGTCTAAAGAGTATCCGAAAGAAATGTAGAAATAAATGCAAAATCGAGGCTTCCATTGCAGAGGCATACATACTGGAGGAGGTGTCAAACTTCACAACAACTTACTATGGTGACAAACTGCCGAGCGTGCATAATCCACCCCCTCGTTACAATGATGGCGGCAATGAATCGAACCTCAGCATTTTTCGAGGGCAACTCGGAAGCGCGAGTGGTTCGACCACCAAGACCCTGAGACATGAAGAGTGGCGCCATATCATGCTATATGTATTGACCAACCTTGAAGAGGTGACGCCATACATGGAGCAATTTCTTCATGAATTCTGGCGTCGATCAAGGGACCCAACTCCACAGGAATATGATACCCTTCTTAGAAAGGGTGCGGGAAATGGATTGCCCGATTTCATTTCCTGGTTTAAACATAAGGTACGTGCTTAGTTTGTTATTCCAAGTTGCTCTTACGTGCGAATAATATAACAATCTAGCGTGTTTGAACTTGCAGGGCCAAAGAGAGCCGTCTATGAGTGCCGAGTTGAGACAAGTAGCCAATGGCTTTGCCTATAGGGTCAGGAAATTTTCTGGGTATGACATCAATGGATACCGTTTTCGCACAACAAGCTACGACCAAAGTCGGCCCAATCGAAAAACCACGTGTTCTGGAGTCTTTACGCCCGGGCTTGACGAGGTCGAGTATTATGGAAGAATTGAAGAAATATATGAACTCAATTTTTATGGTTCCAAACCTCTTACTCCAGTGATATTCAAATGTCATTGGTTTGACCCTGAAGTTACGAGACGGACACATTCTAATCTTGGGATAGTCGAAATTCGACAGGATTCCACCTTAACAGGAGACGATGTCTACATTGTGGCCCAACAGGCCACACAAGTGTATTATCTTCCATATGCGTGCCAAACGAAACAACATCTTAAGGGTTGGGATGTTGTGTATAAGGTATCACCGCACGCTAAATTACCTGTTCCAAACGATGAAGATTATAACTTAGACCCGGACACATATGACGGAGAGTTCTTCCAAGAAGATGGGCTCGAAGGGCAATTTGAGATAGACTTAACCGAAGCGATTGGAATGGAAGTAGATATTGAAATGGTTGTTGATGACGAGGATGATGAGGTGCAAAATGAGAATGACTTAGAAATACTTGAAGGCAATGCCAATGACGAAGTTGCGCCTTCAGATGATGTTGACTATGAAATGGTTGATAGTGATGATGACACTTATGATCCGGCTAACCCGGACACATATGAAGATTATTTTTAATCGATGTAATGCTATATTTCGTTTATTTTGCATATGTTTCTAAATACATATTTTTTTATCTGTGCTTAATTGTTTACTCTTAATTGCAGGTTGTTGGACAAAGATGGTGGGCGGTGGGACGAGGACGAGGAGGGGGAGGGGGGAGGGGGAGGAGGAGCACCCGTAGGACGGAGGAGGAGGCGCAGCAGGACGACGCCGTACAGCAGCAGGTGGAGCAGCAAGCCGCTGTCGATGCGGCACAGCAGGACGACGACGATGCGGCGCAGCAGGACGACGACGACGACGACGCCGCTCAGCAGGACGTCTCAGGTTCTGGCTCCTCAGGTTCGAGGAGTATCTACCTGCGAGGTCCCGCGAGCCTACCTAAGCGACCCATACTTCGTGACAGACGTCCGCTCATACGACCCGATGGAGAGAGGTAGGTAACTTTAGATGTTGTTGCTGCTTTTTCATATTATATGTTCAAATTAATAATAGAAACTAATACTTCATCTTAATCACTTCGACAGGTCTTGGATGGTTTTGGAGACTGCAGGGCGTCACGGCCGCAACCCCAATGGCATCCTCGGCCTTCTATGCCGGGAACACTTCCCTGGGCTTGTCGAGTACGCCGGAGTGACGAGCCCAGCGTACACCTTCGACCACTACGCCGTCGCCCCCGATGCAGTAGATCGGGACGACAGACAATTCAACAACAAGGCGGAGCGGGTCAAGCAAGAGCTGTGGGTAAGTCTTCCTCGCACTATATTGTTTAATAAGTCGCATTTGTTGCATATTCTTTAAATAATGTATGGATACATCGTCTTTGTATGTAGGATTTCTTCAGGTGCGATGCTGGATACGAGGCCAGGGTGGATGTGGTGTCTACGACGTGCTGTAAGAAGCTCGTCGTGGACATGCACTACGAGGCGCGCATCCAGGCCATCGTCACTTACCACGGCTCCGTCCTTGGGGAGAAGGTGAACAAGAAGGACGCCCGAACCATGTCATTGACTGCGGACCAGTACTTGCAGGTAAATACAAAACTTTATTATTGGTACTAAATATGCTTATTCTTATCTTCTGATATGCGGTGTACTTATATTTTTTTAGATGATTCCTCATTGGTGCGCCGCGCATCCTGAGTGCTGGGAGAAGATGGTGCAGAGGTGGTGCTCGGCTGAGTGGGACGAGGCGCACAACGCTGGCCGGGAACGGCGTTTGCTGATGCAAGGTCCCTCCCACCATCAAGGCAGCCGCAGCCTGGGCAAATACGTGGAAGCATGGGTACGCGCTCTTTTTTATTTAGGTATATAACTTTCGATTAGACATGATTTCTAACCATATCGTTGGTTTTCTCGCAGTCGGCGGCACATGGTGGCGCGCCTTGCTCCACGTTCTCGGCATATGCCATGGCCCACAAGGGGAAGGCGACGTCCGACGTCACCTACAACCCGGATGACGGGCCCGAGGCGTACACCAACCCCGCCATCCACAACCGACTCAGTGAGTACACCGCAATGGCCAAGGAGGTCCATGGGCCAGATTACGATCCGAGGACCGAGGACATCGACGGAGATGTCCTCATGAGGGTCGGAGGAGGCAAGAGGCATGGGCGGTACTGGATTGCCGACGGGGCAATCGACTCGTCCTCCACTCCCACTCTCTCTCAGGTGCGAGCAAGGAGCACGAGCGTGAGCCCAGCCATACGACCTCGGCAGGACACCTCACAACATCGTATCCAGCAACTCCAGGTTATTCCTTATCTATTCATCGTTCATTAATTTTTATATATCTTCTCTTTGCATTATCGTAACATTAGGGCGAAATATTACAGACTCAGCTAGATGATGAGAGGAGGCAACGTGAGGAGCTGGAGAAGAGGATGGCGGAGATGTTCGCGTACGTGCAGAGCCTTGGCGCCGCACAGGGTCATGCTCCACCACCTCCGTTGTTCCCTGCAACTGACCCTGCTGAGTTCACTACTCCTGTGAGTATCAAAATTTTAGTACTGCATGATATATATTCATATGTTCTCACACATACAATCTATTCTCTATGCAGGGTCAATCGGCGGCGTCGAACAACCCTCATGCTTCGTCCAGCCCTTCGCCGAACCAGTCCAGATGCCCACCTCGTTGATGATCCAGACTTGGTCTTGTGAGTGTTGGTGATGTTTGTCTAGTGACACTTTGTGATATATATGTGACGGTTGGTGATGTTTGGCTAGTGATCCAGACTTGGTAAATACACATACTTATATTTGTGAGACTTATATTAGTTACACTTTGTGATATATATGGTGTTGATGATAAATGTGTTCATTCTGTGATGCGATTGATATATAATGTGATGTGAATGATATATATCTTTTGTTTGTTTGGATAGAACAGCAAAAACAAACAAAAAAGGGACATCCTGGTCACTTTGCCGAGTGTAACACTCGGCAAAGGGTTCTTTGCCGAGTGCTATGACCATGGCACTCGGCAAAGAAGGCAACCTGGGAACCGGTAAAGCCATCTTTGCCGAGTGCTGACCATGGCACTCGGCAAAGAAGGCAACCTGGGAACCGGTAAAGCCGTCTTTGCCGAGTGCTGAAAATGGCACTCGGCAAAGAAGGAAACCTGGGAACCGGCAAAGATGTCTTTGCCGAGTGCCACTGCCAAGGCACTCGGCAAAGGGACTGGCAAAGGGGCCCACTGGAGGGTTCTTTGCCGAGTGCCAGTCCACCTGACACTCGGCAAATAAACCTCCTTTGCCGAGTGTCGCCGTGGGCACTCGACGAAGGATCCGTCACCGTCACTTGGCGCCGTGACGGTGACTTTTCTTTGCCGAGTGCCCGACAAAAAGTACTCGGCAAAGATGCTGTTGCCGATGTACAGTTCGCCGAGCGTTCTTTGCCGAGTGTTACACTCGGCAAAGCATTTGCCGAGTGTAAAATAGTCTTTGCCGTGTGTCTCAGACACACGGCAAAGAAGCTGATTCCGGTAGTGGACCCACCCCCTTTCTCATTCTCCGATCTCCACAGATTGACGTATTGACGTGTCTTTCTCTGTATCACTTTCACAATTCTAAAGGATTGAAAATTGGTCAATTTATTGATTAATTGTTCTATTGTGGTGCACAGTTATCGCTACTATTGTAAGAAAACGTGGCTTACGAGGATTCTAAAACAAAAGTAGATGTCCATACCCCATCTTTTAAATAATATTAGAGAGAATTGCTAAGAGATATTGTATAATGAGAGAGAAATTGTCGGAGAGTAAACTCTAACCGGTGATGAAATACACCCACTCAATTCGAATAACAGGGGCTACCAAAGGTTTGCCTGACGAGATCGATGAACACAAGGACACACAAGGATTTAGATTAGTTCGGGCAGCTGTAACGTAATACTCTACTCCACTGTGAGTCGTATTGCAAAGAGCTTGACAAAGCTTGGATCTGAATGGGATATCTCCCGAGCGTTTGAGTGAAGATGTCTCCCTGTATCGTATGTGTCATCTCTTTTATAGTCTAAGGGTGACACGTTACAAGGGAGCTAGACCTCGATAGGTGGGCCCAATGTTCCAGTATTAAATATATACAACATGGAGCTATAAGTGCACTGACGGTTGATATCTCCTTCCTCCT
This sequence comes from Zea mays, assembly GCF_902167145.1. Classification (NCBI taxonomy): domain Eukaryota; kingdom Viridiplantae; phylum Streptophyta; class Magnoliopsida; order Poales; family Poaceae; genus Zea; species Zea mays. The sequence continues at coordinate 185,108,612 of NC_050098.1, forward strand.
CGTCCATCGTGCATATCCTTTTTCCAGATATGTTCTCCACCATCCGTTTGCCGACCTCGGTCCATCGCGGATGTTCCTGGTATGTTGACGTTGTTAGGGCTAGGCACGCTGGCGTGCACATGAGTTAATGTGATAACTCTATGCTGTCAACTCTAGCCCATACTGAAGCAGGCGTATCGCCGACCGAGCGACACTTCATGAAGTCGTCGTCCACTCATATGAGATAATTGCATCAGTAACTCACGCTATCCTGGGCAGACATTAAATGCACATAGTGTGCCTACGCTGTTGTGTGCCTCGGTAATGTGCGGAGCAATCTTGTCGGTACGTTCGACCTATCAGACGTCTGCCGTGTTCTGCGTGTGGCATAGCACGCCACGGCCTGCCTGCATTAAATGGGTTTAGTGGGCCTGTAGACGGGGGCTTGCTTCTAAACGAAGGCTTGTGCCACGCGCACTTAGGCCACGTTGTGACACCGGACCCCTATCTAGGTTGAGGGCCCACGCCAAGAACGCATGCCGATTGTAAGCTCTAGACCTACACCGACCAGGGTCTGGAAGGTACATAAGGTGGTCCAGTTATTATATGTGTCTCTCCAAGACCCGTCTTGGATGACCTGGATGGCGTTCGCGGGGTCCAGGCCATACCGTGGGGGTCCGAATCCGTAGGTGGAACCCCTGAGCATACCCTCATCTAGGACATGTGGCAGCACTAGAACCGTCCTGAAGCAGGGACTAGTCTGAGGCCAACAGACCTAACAGGATAAGTTGGTCCTGAGGGGTGGGCCACAATCGACAATCTTGCTTCTGCAACATGACTATGTCAGCTGCTTAGTGTTGGCATGCCCACTGTCATGCCAGCCGTCAGATCACTTGATGTTATATTTGTCACCACGACTCACTGCACATATGGCCCCCACATGAGGTGGGTTACCCGGTCATGCGCATGACAGCTTGCCACCGCTGCGACAGTAAAAAATGGTTTTTGTCGTCGCCACGACCCAAAGCAGGTACTCAGTGCGCTCGTGTCGCGCACCCAACGGTTTAGGTCCCTCCCTTTTTGCAATCGTTCCCGTCGCTTACTTTGTATGGTCACTATTGGGGGTATGCTTCGTAGTCGAAGATCCTGAAGAAAGAAACACCTTCGGCAGATCCTCTCAAAAGCAGTGCCGAAGCTATCACCCATAAAGCTTCGGCATAGTGACATGTCTCAAGACGAAGAAGTGAACCGACTTAAAGATGAAATGACCAATAGACCCATGAAAGTTTGTGTCATGATTGTAATCGATTGTAAAGGGCATAAATGTAATTTCACATAGGCTGCGCCCTGTTGAAAGGGAAATGTGCCCTTGGACCATTTCTAAGTATTTTGGTGAGTAAGTGCCCAACACAAATGGTTTAAGTGCAAAGTGTGCAAAATGGTGGATGAAGTGTGAAACATCAAGAAGGTATGTTTCTAGACTTAGTACATTGTTTTGAAGACTAATGTATTGTGTCTAAGTGCTAGAAACAGGAGAAAACAATTTGGAAAAGAGTTGGTTGTGTACAGCTGAAGACAGCTTCGGTCTGGGTGCACCAGACAGTGTCCGGTGCGCCAGGACCAGTCTCGGTGAACAGTCCGCTCTTGGGACTCGACGGCGGTGTACGACTATAGATCACCGGACTGTCCGGTGGTGCACCGGACTGTCCGGTGAGCCATCCACGGCGAAGTCATCGCTCTCGGGAAGAGATCAACGGCGTACGGCTAAAAATCACCGGACTGTCCGATGGTGCACCGGACTGTCCGGTGAGCCAACGGTCGACCGCGCCAACGGTCGGCCACGCAATCCGCGCGTGACGCGTGGCCGAGCCAACGGTCTGATGGGGGCACCGGACTGTCCGGTGTGCACCGGACAGTGTCCGGTGCGCCAACGGCTCCAAATCTTCAACGTTCGGTTGCGCCAGTTTAGGAAGGTGATCTGCACTGACAGTGAACAGTGTCTGTCCGGTGGTGCACCGGACTGTCCGGTGCGCCACACGACAGAAGGCAAGGATTGCTTTCCCAGATTATTTCCAACGGCTCCTAGCTGCCTTGGGGCTATAAAAGGGACCCCTAGGCGCTGGGAGGAGTACACCAAGCATACCTTGATCATTCTTAATCATTCACACTCCGTCTTTGCGCACTCGATTGATATTCTTAGTGAATTGAGCTCTGTTCTAGTGGTGAACTTTGTGCTATTCATTTGAGCTCAAGTCTTGGCTGTGTGTTGTGTATTGCTGTGGATTTGTGTGTGTTGCTTCCCTCCCTTACTCTAGTGCTTTCACCTTGATCCTTATTGTAAGGGCGAGAGACTCCAAGTTGTGGAGATTCCTCGCAAACGGGAAAGAGTAAAGAAAGAAGAACATCGTGGTATTCAAGTTGATCATTGGATCACTTGAGAGGAGTTGAGTGCAACTCTCGTCCATTGGGACGCCACAACGTGGAGTAGGCAAGTGTTATACTTGGTCGAACCACGGGATAAATCATCGTGTCTCTTGTGCTTGTTCTCACTGTGTCTATTGTGTTTCACAAGAGCTCGGTCCTTAGCCACTTGATTTAATTGTACTAACACTTAATCAAGTTTTGTGGCTTTAAGTTTTAAGTTTTTACAGGATCACCTATTCACCCCCCCTCTAGGTGCTCTCAATTGGTATTGGAGCCATTCTCTTCAAGAAAGGGACTAATCGCCCGAAGAGATGGATCCTAAGGGAAAGGGGATGGTGGTCAACGACAATGAGAAGGAGTCCATCTTCAACGAGCCAAGGGACGACAAAGCCAATGACTCCGGCTCGAGTCAAAAGAAGAAGGATGGAAAGAAGAAGAGGTGCATCAAGAAGATTGTCTACTACGACAGCGACAATTCTTCCTCTTCTCAAAAGGACGACGAATACGAGGAGAAAAAGAAAACGGTTAACTCGAACTTTTCTTTCGGTTATTCTCGTATTCCGCATAATTCCAATGCTCATTTGCTTTCCATTCCACTTGGTAAACCTCCACACTTTGATGGAGAGGACTACGGATTTTGGAGTCACAAAATGCGTAGTCACTTGTTCTCTCTTCATCCAAGTATATGGGAGATAGTAGAAAATGGAATGCGATTTGATAGTTCGGATAACTCCATGTTTATCAATGAACAAATCCATAAAAATGCACAAGCTACTACTGTTCTTTTAGCATCCTTGTGCAGGGAAGAGTACAATAAGGTGAGCGGCTTGGACAACGCCAAGCAGATTTGGGACACCCTCAAGATCTCGCATGAGGGGAACGACGCCACCATGCTCACCAAGATGGAGTTGGTGGAAGGCAAACTAGGAAGGTTCGCGATGATCAGGGGAGAGGAGCCAACTCAAACATACAATAGGCTCAAGACCCTGGTCAACAAGATAAGGAGCTATGGAAGCACGAGATGGACGGACCACGACGTCGTCCGACTTATGCTAAGGTCCTTCACTGTCCTTGATCCTCATCTTGTAAACTCTATTCGTGAGAATCCTAGGTACAGCAAGATGACGCCCGAGAAAATACTCGGAAAGTTCGTAAGCGGGCGAATGATGATCAAGGAGGCAAGATATGTTGATGAGGCGTTGAATGGCCCAATCCAAGAGCCTCAAACTGTTGCTCTCAAAGCAACAAGTAGCAGGGAGACGCTACCTAGCAAGGTGGCGCAAGTTGAGGCGGCCGGGCTAAATGAGAATGAAATGGCCCTCATCATCAAGCGCTTCAAGACGGCGCTCAAAGGTTGCAAGGAGCATCCCAACAAGAGCAAGACGAAGGGAAAGCACTCCTGCTTCAAGTGTGGTAAGATTGGTCACTTTATTGCTAACTGTCCCGATAATGATAGTGACCAGGAACAATGAAAGAATAGGAAGAGAGAGAACAAGAAGGTTTACAAGAAGGCTAAGGGCGAGGCACACCTTGGAAAATAATGGGACTTGGATTGTTCATCGTCCGACTCCGACGACGAAGGACTCGCTGCCACAGCCTTCAACAAATCGTCTCTCTTCCCCAACGAGCATCACACCTGCCTCATGGCAAAGGAAAAGAAGGTATGCACTAGGAATACTATTACATATGCTTCTTCAAGTTATGATGAATCTAGTGATGATGAAGTAGACTATGCAAGTTTATTCAAAGGTTTAGATAGAACTAAAATTGATCAAATCAATGAATTAATTGATGCTTTGAATGATAAGAATAGATTGTTAGAAAAGCAAGAGAATCTTTTATATGAAGAGCATGATAAATTTGTAGATGTTCAAAAATCTCTTGCTTTAGAAGCTAAAAGAAATGAAATGCTTTCATGTGAATTATCTACTTGCAATGAGACTATTTCTAGTTTAAAAAGTGTTAATGATGACTTAAACACTAAGTTAGAAATAGCTAATAAATCAAGCTCTTGTGTAGAACATGTTGTGATTTGCAATAGGTGAAAGGATTTTAATGTTGATGCGTGTAGTGAACACTTAATTTCCATTTCTAAATTAAATGATGAAGTGGCTAGTCTTAATGCTCAACTTAAGACTAGCAAAAATGACTTTGACAAACTAAAATTTGCAAGGGATGCCTACACTGTTGGTAGACACCCCTCAATTAAGGATGGGCTTGGCTTTAAGAGGGAAGCCAAGAACTTAACAAGCCAAAGGGCTCCCACCTTCACAAAGGAGAAAGGGAAGGCCCCTATGGCTAATAGTGCTCAAAAGAATCATGCTTTCATGTACCATGATAGGAGATATTCTAGGAATGTTTATTATAATTGTCGGGGATCATAATTAGGGGTACCCCCAAGACTCCTAATCTCAGCTGGTAACCCCCATCAGCACAAAGCTGCAAAGGCCTGATGGGCGCGATTCAGGTCAAGGCTCCATCCGCTCAAGGGACACGATCTCGCCTCGCCCGAGCCTAGCTTCGGGCAAAGGCAACCGACCCAGGAGGATTCACGTCTCGCCCGAGGGTCCCCTCAAGCCACGGACGCACCTTCGGCTCGCTCGAGGCCCAGTCTTCGCGGAGAAGCAACCTTGGCCAGATCGCCACGCCAACCGACTGTATCGCAAGAGCATTTAATGCAAGGATCGCCTGACACCTTATCCTGACACGCGCTCTTCAGTCGACAGAGCCGAAGTGACCGCAGTCACTTCGCCGCTCCACTGACCGACCTGACAGGAAAACAGCGCCGCCTGCACCGCTCCGACTGCTGTGCCACTCGACAGAGTGAGGCTGACAGCAACTAAGTCTAGCCCCGGGCGTCATAGGAAGCTCCACCTCGCCCGACCCCAGGGCTCGGGCTCAAACTCGACGCCGGACGACGGACTCCGCCTCGCCCGACCCCAGGGCTCGGACTCAGCCTCGACCTCGGAAGACGGACTCCGCCTCGCCCGACCCTAGGGCTCGGACTCAGCCTCGACCTCGGAAGACGGACTCCGCCTCGTCCGACCCGAGGGCTCGGACTCAGCCTCGACCTCGGAAGACGGACTCCGCCTCGCCCGACCCCAGGGCTCGGACTCAGCCTCGACCTCGGAAGACGGACTCCGCCTCGCCTGACCCTAGGGCTCGGACTCAGCCTCGACCTCGGACGACTGTCTCCGCCTCGCCCGACCCCAGGGCTCGGACTCAGCTTCGACCACGGACGACGGTCTCCGCCTCGCCCGACCCTCGGACCCAGACTCGACCTCGACCTCGGAGGAGCCTCCGCCTCGCCCGACCTCGGGCTCGGACCGACCACGTCACAGGGGGGGCCATCATTACCCTACCCCTAGCTAGCTCAGGCTACGGGGAACAAGACCAGTGTCCCATCTGGCTCGCCCCGGTAAACAAGTAATGATGGCGCCCCGCGTGCTCCATGACGACGGCGGCTCTCAGCCCCTTACAGAAGCAAGGAGACGTCAGCAAGGATCCGACAGCTGTCCTTCCACAGGGCCCAAGCGCTCCTCTGACGGCCATGACATCACATGAACAGGGTGCCAAAACCTCTCCGACTGCCACGATGGCATGTACTTAGGGCTCTAGCTCCTCTCTGCTAGACACATTAGCACACTGCTACACCCCCCATTGTACACCTGGACCCTCTCCTTACGCCTATAAAAGGAAGGTCCAGGGCTCTCGTACGAGAGGGTTGGCCGCGCGGGAGAACGGGCCGCCGCATAAGGCTCTCGCTCTCGCTCTCTCCCTCGCGGACGCTTGTAACCCCCTACTGCAAGCGCACCCGACCTGGGCGCAGGACAACACGGAGGCCACGGGTTCCCCTTTTGCCTGTTTCTTTCCCCCTTCGTGCTCCGTCTCGCGTCGACCCATCTGGGCTGGGACACGCGGCAACAATTTACTCGTCGGTCCAGGGACCCCCCCGTGGTTGAAACGCCGACAGTTGGTGCGCCAGGTAGGGGCCTGCTGCGTGTTGACGAACAGCTTCCCGTCAAGCTTCAGATGGGTAGTCTCCAGCAACCTCTTCGACCCGGGACGATGCTTTGTTTCGGGAGTCTCGAGTTCATGTCCCTCGACGGCAGCTACGACATGATACTCCTTCCCCCGCCGCGCGACAACGACAATGGCGGCCGTCAGCCCGCCCGCCGGCGGCGGAATCGACGACGTCTTCCCCACGTGGCGGAAGAGCAACATCCGGGTCTGTCCCGTCACCCTCCCCGCCGACGGAGGAGGAGGCGGGGCAGGCATGGCCAAGCAGGAGGCGACACCTCGTCGGCTGTCGAGCGAGTCGATGGCGCCCTAGCGGGGGACACGTCGGGCGTCGACCTCGCGTCTGAGACGAAGACGAGCGCCGTTTCCCCGCAACACGCCAACCCCAAGCAGACGGACGACGCCAGCACGCTCGCGAAGGGCTTGCTGGGCATCAACCTCGTACCTGAGACAACGGCGCAGTCCGTCCCCGACGCGACTTCGTCACCGTCTGTCGATCAAGAGGTACCGTCTGTTTCCCATTCCATGCCTTTTAGATTCAGCTGCGACCACCAAGCGACCCCGATTTGGTGGATGCTTTCATAAAGGCATGTACAAACCCTCCGGGGTATCATATGCGGTCACCCTGGGACCGGCTGACGGCCGTCTCGACCTACGAGCCTCTGGGTTCCGAGGAAGATGACAAGCCCGACTCTGGTTGGGCTTTCTCCGGGCTCGATAACCCCAGTGCCATGCGGGACTTTATGACCGCATGTGACTACTGCCTCTCCGATCGCTCCGATAGCAGCCACAGCCTCGGCGACGAGGACTGTGGCCCAAGTCGCGAATGCTTCCACGTCGATCTAGGGAGTCTCGACGAAGGCAACCATCTTGGTATGCCGGAGGACGGTGATCCCTCTAGGCCTGCGCCTCGCGTTGACATCCTTCGGGAGCTAGCTTGGGTCCCAGTCCCTATGGGGGGTCAGGACGCACAGCTCGAGCAAATCCGCGAGGTACAGGCCAGGCTCGACGAGGAAGCAGGACAACTTGTGCAGCTTCGGCAAAATATCGGGCAGGAGCGGGCAGGCCGAGCACCGGCCGGAGAAGCGCGTCATCTGGCCCAGGACGTCGAGCGCTGCATCACCGACGATGCCAGGGCGAGGCTACCCCCTGTTTCTAGTGGGGTCGGCCAGAACCTGGCTGCAACAGCGATACTACTCCGAGTGATGCCGGAACCATCCACCACCGAGGGGCGGCGTATCCAGGGAGAGCTCAAGAATCTCCTAGAAGATGTCGCGGTCCGACGGGCCGAGAGCTCTGCCTCCCGAAGGTAGGGGTACCCCCCGGAGCATCGCGCCGCGACTTCCTGGTTCATGCGGGAAGCCTCGGTCCACACCGGGCACACGCGGAACACCGCGCCTGCGGCCCCGGGTCGCCTCGGCAACGAGCACCACCGCCGTGACCGTCGAGCCCACCTCGACGAGAAGGTGCGCCGAGGCTACCACCCCAGGCGTGGGGGACGCTACGACAGCGGGGAGGATCGGAGCCCCTCGCCCGAACCACCCGGTCCACGAGCTTTCAGCCGGGCCATACGACGGGCGTCGTTCCCGACCCGGTTCTGAACCCCGACTACTATCACCAAGTACTCGGGGGAGTCGAAGCCGGAACTGTGGCTCGCGGACTATCGGCTGGCCTGCCAGCTGGGTGGTACGGACGATGACAACCTCATCATCCGCAACCTTCCCCTGTTCCTCTCCGACGCCGCCCGAGCCTGGCTGGAGCATCTGCCTCCTGCGCAGATCTCCAACTGGGACGACTTGGTCAAAGCCTTCGCCGACAACTTTCAGGGCACATACGTGCGCCCTAGGAACTCCTGGGATCTCCAAAGCTGCCGCCAGCAGCCGGGAGAGTCCCTCCGGGACTACATCCGACGATTTTCGAAGCAGCGCACCGAGCTGCTCAACATCACCGACTCGGATATCATCGGCACATTCCTCGCCTGCACCACTTGCCACCGCCGAGCACAGGAACCCTCGGAAGCCTCCCGGAGGCGCCAACCTGTTCGACAAGATGCTCAAGGTGCCGTGCCCCTATCATCAGGGTCCCGTCAAGCACACCCTTGAGGAGTGCGTCATGCTTCGGCGCCACTTCCACAGGGCCGGGCCACCAGCGGAAGGTGGCCGAGCCCACAACAACGACAAGAAGGAGGATCACAAGGCAGAGGAGTTCCCCGAGGTCCATGACTGCTTCATGATCTACGGTGGGCAAGTGGCGAACGCCTCAGCTCGGTACCGCAAGAGAGCGCCGGGAGGTCTGCTCGGTAAAGGTGGCGACGCCAGTCTACCTAGACTGATCCGACAAGCCCATCACCTTCGACCAGGGCGACCACCCCGACCACGTGCCGAGCCTATGGAAGTACCTGCTCGTTGTCGATCCCGTCATCGACAACATCAGGCTTACCAAGGTCCTCATGGACGGAGGCAGCAACCTCAACATCATCTACGCCGAGACCCTCGGGCTCCTGCAGATCGATCTGTCCTCGATTCGGGCCGGCGCGGCGCCTTTTCACGGGATCATCCCCGGGAAACGCGTCCAACCCCTTGGACAACTCGACCTGCCCGTCTGCTTCGGGACTCCCTCCAATTTCCGAAAGGAAACCCTCACGTTCAAGGTGGTCGGGTTCCGAGGAACCTACCACGCAGTGATGGGGAGGCCATGCTACGCCAAGTTCATGGTCGTCCCCCAACTACCCTACCTCAAGCTCAAGATGTCGGGCCCCAACGGGGTCATTACTGTCGGCTCCACGTACCGACACGCGTACGAATGTGACGTGGAGTGCGTGGAGTACGCCGAGACCCTCGCCGAATCCGAGGCCCTCATCGCCGACCTGGAGAGCCTCTCCAAGGAGGCGCCAGATGCGAAGCGCCACGCCGGCAACTTCGAGCCAGCTGAGACGGTTAAGTCCGTCCCTCTCGACCCTAGCAACGACGCCTCCAAGCAGATCCGGATCGGCTCCGAGCTCGACCCCAAATAGGAAGCAGTGCTCGTCGACTTTCTCCGCGCGAACGCCGAAGTCTTTGCGTGGAGTCCCTTGGACATGCCTGGCATACCGAGGGATGTCGCCGAGCACTCGCTGGATATCCGAGCTGAAGCCCGACCCGTGAAGCAGCCTCTGCGCCGATTCGACGAAGAAAAGCGCAGAGCCATAGGCGAGGAGATCCACAAGCTGATGGCTGCAGGGTTCATCAAAGAGGTATTCCATCCCGAATGGCTTGCCAACCCTGTGCTTGTGAGAAAGAAAGGAGGGAAATGGCGGATGTGTGTAGACTACATTGGTCTAAACAAAGCATGTCCGAAGGTTCCCTACCCTCTGCCCTCACATCGATCAAATCGTGGATTCCACTGCTGGGTGCGAAACCCTGTCTTTCCTCGATGCCTACTCAGGGTATCACCAAATCAGGATGAAAGAGTCCGACCAGCTCGCGACTTCTTTCATCACACCCTTTGGCATGTACTGCTACGTTACTATGCCATTCGGTTTGAGGAATGCGGGTGCGACATACCAAAGGTGCATGAACCACGTGTTCGGAGAACACATTGGTCGAACGGTCGAGGCTTACATCGATGACATCGTAGTCAAGACGAGGAAAGCCTCCGATCTTCTTTCCAACCTTGAAACGACATTCCGGTGTCTCAAGGCGAAAGGCGTAAAACTCAATCCCGAGAAGTGTGTCTTCGGAGTCCCCCGAGGCATGCTCCTGGGGTTCATCGTATCCGAGCGGGGCATCGAGGCCAACCCGGAGAAAATCGCGGCCATCACCAACATGGGGCCCATCCAGGACTTGAAAGAAGTACAGAGGGTCATGGGATGCCTTGCGGCCCTGAGCCGTTTCATCTCGCGCCTCGGTGAAAGAGGCCTACCTCTGTACCGCCTCTTAAGGAAGACCGAGCGCTTCACTTGGACCCCCGAGGCCGAGGAAGCCCTCGGGAACCTAAAGGCGCTCCTCATAAGCGCACCCATCCTGGTGCCCCCCGCTGCCGGAGAAGCCCTCTTGATCTACGTCGCCGCTACCACTCAGGTGGTCAGCGCCGCGATCGTAGTCGAGAGACGAGAAGAGGGGCATGCATTGCCCGTCCAGAGGCCGGTCTACTTCATCAGTGAAGTACTGTCCGAGACCAAAATCCACTACCCGCAAATTCAGAAGCTACTGTACGCGGTAATTCTGACGCGGCGAAAGTTGCGACACTACTTCGAGTCTCATCCGGTGACTGTGGTGTCATCCTTCCCCCTGGGGGAGATCATCCAGTGCCGAGAGGCCTCAGGTAGGATCGCAAAGTGGGCGGTGGAGATCATGGGCGAGACTATCTCGTTCGCCCCTCGAAAGGCCATCAAGTCCCAAGTCTTGGCGGACTTTGTGGCTGAATGGGTCGACACCCAGCTTCCAGCAGCTCCGATCCAACCGGAACTCTGGACCATGTTTTTTGACGGGTCGTTGATGAAAATAGGAGCGGGCGCGGGCCTGATCTTCATCTCACCCCTCGGGCAGCACCTCCGCTACGTGCTGCGCCTCCATTTCCCGGCGTCCAACAATGTGGCCGAGTACGAGGCTCTGGTTAACGGGTTGCGCATCGCCATCGAGCTAGGGGTCCGACGCCTCGACGCTCGTGGCGACTCATAGCTTGTCATCGACCAAGTCATGAAGAACTCCCACTGCCGCGACCCGAAGATGGAAGCCTACTGCGATGAGGTTCGACGCCTAGAGGACAAGTTCTTCGGGCTCGAGCTCAACCACATCGCCCGACGATACAACGAGACTACGGACGAGCTGGCTAAGATAGCCTCGAGGCGGACAACGGTTCCCCCGGACGTTTTCTCCCGAGACCTACATCAACCCTCAGTCAAGACCGACAACACACCCGAGCCCGAGAAGGTCTCGGCCCTGCCCGAGGCGCCCTCGGCTCGGCCCGAGGCACCCTCGGCCCCCGAAGGTGAGGCACTGCGCGTCGAGGAAGAGCAGAATGGGGTCCCGCCTAATCGAGACTGGCAGACCCCGTACCTGCAATATCTCCACCGAGGAGAGCTACCCCTCAACCGAGCCGAAGCTCGGCGACTGGCGCGGCGCGCCAAGTCGTTCGTCTTGCTGGATGACGGGAAGGAGCTCTACCACCGCAGCCCCTCAGGCATCCTCCAGCGATGCATATCCATCGCCGAAGGTCAGGAGTTATTACAAGAAATACACTCGGGGGCTTGCGGTCACCACGGAGCACCTCAGGCCCTCGTTGGAAACGCATTCCGGCAGGGTTTCTACTGGCCAACCGCGGTGGCCGACGCCACTAGGATTGTACGCACCTACCAAGGGTGTCAATTCTATGCAAAGCAGACCCACCTGCCCGCTCAGGCTCTGCAAACAATACCCATCACCTGGCCGTTTGTTGTGTGGGGTCTGGACCTCGTCGGTCCCTTGCAGAAGGCACCCGGGGGCTACACGCACCTGCTGGTCGCTATCGACAAATTCTCTAAGTGGATCGAGGTCCGACCCCTAAACAGCATCAGGTCCGAACAGGCGGTGGCGTTCATCACCAACATCATCCATCGCTTTGGGGTCCCAAACTCCATCATCACCGACAATGGCACCTAGTTCACCAGCAGAAAGTTCCTGGACTTCTGCGAGGATCACCACATCCGGGTGGACTGGGCCGCCGTAGCTCACCCCATGATGAATGGGCAAGTAGAGCGTGCCAACGACATGATTCTGCAAGGACTCAAGCCGCGGATCTACAACGACCTCAACAAGTTCGGCAGGCGATGGATGAAGGAACTCCCCTCGGTGGTCTGGAGTCTGAGGACAACGCCGAGCCGAGCCACGGGCTTCACGCCGTTTTTTCTAGTATATGGGGCCGAGGCCATCTTGCCCACAGACTTAGAATACGATTCCCCGAGGACGAGGGCGTACGACGACCGAAGCAATCGAACCAACCGAGAAGACCCACTGGACCAGTTGGAAGAGGCTCGGGACATAGCCTTACTACACTCGGCGCGGTATCAGTAGTCCCTGCGACGCTACCACGCCCGAGGGGTTCGGTCCCGATACCTCCAGGTGGGCGACTTGGTGCTTCGGCTACGACAAGACGCCTGAGGGCGTCACAAGCTCACGCCTCCCTGGGAAAGGCCATTCATCATCGCCAAGATTTTGAAGCCCGGAATATACAAGCTGGCCAATAGTAAAGGCGAGGTCTACAGCAACGCTTGGAACATCCGACAGCTACGTCGCTTCTACCCTTAAGATGTTTTTCAAGTCGTTGATATACCTCGCTTACATACAAAGTCTAACCATCAAGGAAGGGTCAGCCTTGCCTCGGCAAAGCCCGACCCTCCCTCGAGGGCTAGAAGGGGGGCACCCCCTCTGCGTCAAAATTTTCCTCAGAAAAAGTCTTTCTGCCAGAACGTCTTTCGTGCTTTTCGACTACTTCGAAAGTGCGATCCTGAAAATGACGGAGTACACGTAAGCAGGCAAGGCCGACCGAGCCGAGGGACTCCTACGCCTCCGGGATACGGATACCTCACTCATCACCTTCTGCGATAAGTAACTCACGCTCGGATAAGCGATTCCGCTAACCGAACAAGTCTTAATGCTCGGAAACTTTTCTGCCGAAACGATTTTTCGTGCCCTCTCGACTATATCGATAACAAAATCCTACGAACGAGTAAGAGTACACGTAAGCGGCAAGGCCGACCGAGCCGAGGGACTCCTATGCCTCCGGGGTACGGATACCTCACTCATCACCTTCCGTGAAAAGTAACTCTCGCTCGGACAAACAATTCTGTTACCGACAAATAAGTCCAGATACTCGAAACAAGGGGAAAAGAAACGCAGCTTTACAACACGACGACGATATATTTGGGCCTCGGCGGCCGCCAAAAAACATACGCACACTACAGATAAACTGTTCCTGCAGGATCAGACGCCAGTGGGGGAGCAGCAGCACCCTCGGCGTCGACTCCACCTTCGGCGGAGTCCGACCCAGCCTCGGATGGCAACACGGTCGAAGGATCTCCACCTCGAAGGAACCTGTTGGCACCATGCCTGGGCCATCGCCGCCAGGGTCTCCTCCGGGAACCCGGCCTGAGCAGACGGCTCAACCGGTCGCTCCGTAGCCTCAGCCAGCTATCCCCCGAGGACGTCAGCCCGGCTCATGGCCTCGGCAACCCGACCCCGGCGTCGGTCCCGCCATTGGACGGCCCGGCCAGGCTCCGGTCGATGAAGCTTCTTTTCGAGCCAACTCTGCCTCTGTCCGTGCTGGCACCGCTGCCTCCGGCTCCGGCTCATCGTAGAGCGGCTGAGGGTTTCTTTAACTAAGCAAGAGAAGCCTCGGGCGGCAAGGCCGACTGAGCCGAGGGACTCCTACACCTCCGGGATACGGATACCTCACTCGTCACATTCGCACGAGGCAACTCACACTTGGTTAAGCGGTTCAGTTAGCCGACAGGCGAGTTCTAGTGCTCGAAATGAGGAAAAAACACGGCTTTACGCCAAAATACATAAATGTTCAGGCCCCGACAGCCACAATGAACAGACACCGGCACTCAAGGTGCCATTACAGATGGAACTCTGGTTCCATCCCCGCAGGTACGAACAACCCCCCACATTGGAGGGCCTGCGGGGCGACAAAACCCCAGGTGGCTCGCCGACGCCCGCTCCGGCAGCAGCGACGACGACCTCCGCTCCGGGCGGCCGAACAGCAGCAGCGATGACCTCAGGGCAGACGCTGCTGCGACAAGGCCCTCGCCCAAGACCCCACTCGAGGGGCGAGGACAAGCTACCAAGGCCGTAGAGTCGGAGGTCAATCCGCGGGTGGCTTTGGCTATCTCGTCGGCAGAGAAACCTCTCCCGGCTGCCTCAGTGGGAGGTGGCACCAGAAGCAGCGCCGGAGCCGCTCAGGCTGGAGAGCCAGACACGCGGCAGCTGCCAGCGCCACGAACGACGAATGCCCTTCCCCCCGATCATTGAGGGAAGGAGCGGGCCGCCGCCCGTGCGGAGACAGGCCCCAACTCGGCGCACTCCCCTCCCCAGCACTGATGATGAACATCCTTGAAGCTGAGGGAGGGGCAGAGGCCACATCCCGGCTCACTTCACCCCACCATCAAACTGGTGGTCACCATCTTGGGTGACCACCGGCGAGGGGATGCAGCCGGGCTGCCTGATGAAAATCCTTGAAGCCGAGCGATGGCTGAAAGGTACCAACTTTCGCGAAGTTGCGTTCCTCCAACGACGACAAGACGAAAGAACCATGGACGCTCCCCATCCGGGGGCTCGGAAGGTGGAAGGACGCGACGCATGAAGGGAATGCGAAGACATGGTTGCCATCCAAGGGGGTCACCCTCCTTTTAAAGGCGACTCTCCCCACTTGCGTCCTCAGTCGTCGCGGACTGAGTCTTCACCAACACGCTCCAAGGTCCTCCCCCTACGACACAGGGGCTGGGTCCCACGCGTCATGCAAGCTGGCCCAGGGTAGAAGAAGCCAAACCGCCGCGCGCGGTGCGCGTAACTGCCCAGCGGTTACAAGCACTCCTCCACTTTCACCCAGACCAGCGGGTGAAAGGGCGGACCGCCATGCAGGCGGCATGCAACCGTACCGAGGGGGCGCACCCTTTCGACTCTGACGCGTCCAGCATGGGGGCCTAGGCCCACACGTCATGTAACCGGCGCGCCGGTTACTACGTGCAGGAAACTGCACCGCCACTTGCGCCAGTACCACGCTTTCTCGACTGCGGAACCGGTGCCGCGACTCGAGGCAACCCTGCTCATGGCTCAACAGTGCCAACCGAGCACATCGGTCACAGGTCAGTCAGCCGCGAGAGAAGGCGCGACGGTCGATATGGCTAAAAGTGGGCCGGCAGTGATGGCGGCGGCAGGCGGCACCTTTGGCAGGCGAAGCAGGCGACGCTTCACCTCCGCCATAATGACCGCGTCAAAAAAGGTGCGCCACGTCGTTCGATTTCGTATCCTTTTCCTCTTCCTCTTTCTCTCTCTTGCTACAGGGACCGGGAAAGGGGATACTCCGAAAGGGATCCTTCTCCGCGAAGGAAGCGGGCCCCGAGCCCCCCTACTGATCAGAGGTTCGAAGGCTGGCCCCTCAGAAGGGTTCGACAGCCGCCTCAGAGCACTCGGGCCTCGAGCCCTCCTACTGATCAGAGGTTCGAAGGCTGGCCCCTCGGAAGGGTTCGACAGCCGCCTTAGAGCACTCGGGCTCTGCGCCCACCACTGGTCGGAGGTTCGAAGGCTGGCCCCTCGGATGGGTTCGACAGCCGCCTCAGGCCACTCGGGCTCCGTGCCCGCTACTGATCAGGGGTTCGTAGGTTGGCCCCCAAAGGGTTCTACAGCCGCCTCAGAGCACGCAGAGCGAGGGATGACTCTGGGTACGTTCGATACATAGTCGAGGCTCGGGCTACGCTCCCGAGGTACCCTAGGACATTTCCGAGACCAGCAGGAGCGATTCTGTAACGGAATCCCATCAGAGGGAGGCATCGAGCCCTCGGACCCTACCAAACGGGAAAAGCCTCCAAGCGAGTACTAACACTCCCTTCGAGGCTCGGGGGCAACTGTCGGGGACCATAATTAGGGGTACCCCCAAGACTCCTAATCTCAGCTGGTAACCCCCATCAGCACAAAGCTGCAAAGGCCTGATGGGCGCGATTCAGGTCAAGGCTCCGTCCGCTCAAGGGACACGATCTCGCCTCGCCCGAGCCCAGCCTCGGGCAAAGGCAGCCGACCCAGGAGGATTCACGTCTCGCCCGAGGGTCCCCTCAAGCAACGGACGCACCTTCGGCTCGCCCGAGGCCCAGTCTTCGCGGAGAAGCAACCTTGGCCAGATCGCCACGCTAACCGACCGTATTGCAGGAGCATTTAATGCAAGGATCGCCTGACACCTTATCCTGACGCGCGCTCTTCAGTCGACAGAGCCGAAGTGACCGCAGTCACTTCGTCGCTCCGCTGACCGACCTGACACGAAAACAGCGCCGCCTGCGCCGCTCCGACTACTGTGCCACTCGACAGAGTGAGGCTGACACCAGCTAAGTCCAGCCCTGGGCATCATAGGAAGCTCCGCCTCGCCCGACCCTAGGGCTTGGGCTCAAACTCGACGCCGAACGACGGACTCCGCCTCGCCCGACCCCAGGGCTCGGACTCAGCCTCGACCTCGGAAGACGGACTCCGCCTCGCCCGACCCTAGAGCTCAGACTCAGCCTCGACCTCGGAAGACGGACTCCGCCTCGCCCGACCCCAGGGCTCGGACTCAGCCTCGACCTCGGAAGACGGACTCTGCCTCGCCCGACCCCAGGGCTTGGACTCAGCCTCGACCTCGGAAGACGGGCTCCGCCTCGCCCGACCCTAGGGCTCGGACTCAGCCTCGACCTCGGATGACGGTCTCTGCCTCGCCCGACCCCAGGGCTCGGACTCAGCCTCGACCACGGACGACGGTCTCCGCCTCGCCCGACCCTCGGGCCCAGACTCGACCTCGACCTCAGAGGAGCCTCCGCCTCGCCCGACCTCGGGCTCGGACCGACCACGTCACAGGGGGGCCATCATTACCCTACCCCTAGCTAGCTCAGGCTACGGGGAACAAGACCGGCGTCCCATCTGGCTCGCCCCGGTAAACAAGTAATGATGCACTACACCAAAATAGTAAACTTCCTAGAGCCTAAACCCTAGGAAGTTAGGCCTAAACTCTAGGAAGTTAGCGAAACTCTCGGAAGTTAAGCCATCCCGTCGGAAGTTTGGCTCTCGAAAATTTTTTGTCAGAAGTTAGCTTAACTTCCTAGAGGGCTCTAGGAAGTTAGCTAACTTCCTACGGCTTAAGAAGCCTCTCGGAAGTTAGTAGATTCTCGGAAGTTAGTAGCTTCACGCCGTCAGCGCCGTCAGCGGACGAACTTCCTACGAGTAACTTCCTACGGCTTACTGTAGCCCCTAGGAAGTTAGCTGCCTAACTTCCTACGGCTTACTGTAGCCTCTAGGAAGTTAGCTGCCTAACTTCCTACGGCTTACTGTAGCCCCTAGGAAGTTAGCCAGCTAACTTCCTACGGCTGACTGTAGCCACTAGGAAGTTAATAAGCCTCTAGGAAATTAATTTGACCAGCATTACAAATATTGTTTATATTTTACACCACATTCTACAACATAACAAATATATCAACAGCTATATAGCACAACATATTTTCACATAAAACATCTCACACACAATCACATAACAATATTTAAATCCATAGTCTCATCAATTACATCACAAAAGTCTCATCCATAATCATAATAAGACACATCTCATCATCATACTCATAATAAAATTCTCAAGTATCAGAACACAATAACATGGAAGCTCATGGTCGTCGATCACCATCGGGTTACAGTGACGAGTGATGGTCGATACCTCCACTAGCGAAGAGGATTTCGCCTAAGTTCTTCGCGCAGTTGCTCCACTTTTGCTGGATCTTGAGTGGAGCGACGGGAGCTACGAGCAGCAGACCTCGACAAACCTCCACGCTGAACCCTCACCTGGCTCAAGTCGATGACGTTAGCAAACATTGTGTACCTACAAAATAAGTAACATCACGACAGATTAAGAATACATGTATTGCACTCAACCAATGAAACAATATAAGATATGTAGAGTCTGCACCTTCCATGAGCTTTTCCACCACTTGCATACACAGCCTGGGGATCAATAGGTGAGGTCCTCTAGTCATAGTATGGTCCGTGCTGACTAGACATCGCCTCGCCATATGCAGCCTCATACAAAGAACAATGCAATCATACATACAAAAATCCATATAAACAGAACTTAGACTTAATAGAAAACAGGGAATCAACAAGCACAGTTAGTGCACCCTCTTAATACACCAGGGCATAAACTGCTACATGTGACTAAACATTCATAGCATCAAAGACAAGTTCAATGAAACGAATGGACTCCATTCGATTGTGTTTTTATATAAATATAAAAAGACAAAGGTATAGTAATGATATACTCCATTTAGCTGCAAATAAGTGATGTTTTACACATTGATATCAGTGACCCAAATTTTTAATTATAATATATAGTTATGTAATAAAAATGAACTATTATGACACTACCTTACTATTTTAATGTGCTTGTGTAGTTTTCAAACCCTCGAACTCAACACATAAAATGTAAGTTGTTATCAAAGAATAGAATGAATGAGTTCAGACAACCCAAAAACGTCGTTCAAGTATTTGTAACCGAAGGAGTAACAGCTAACCATAAACAAATGAAGCAACTCAGCACTGAATACAGAATGCTAAATGTAAATTGAGTAGTATTTAATAGCAATTAGTATAACTGCTTGTAATAGTAAAAATTACAAACCTACCTTCCTAAACATGACTTAGAAAAAAATAGGTTGGATAAAATTCCCAAGATAGTTTTTTAACTTGTTTGATAAAATAATTGTTGTAGTACAGAAATGTAATTCTGATAATACTATTGATTATTGAATGACCAATTTTGTTTCTATACAGATTTATTAACATAAAGAATGCCTATTTACAAAATACAAAGCACTGCTTGACTTACTGCCCAAAATAGCTAAACAGAAGAGGTGGTTTCTGAAAGCATTCGCTAGCCAACAGCCAAAAAGGATATGCATCAATCAGAAGTAATCAGATTCGACATGAAAGCAGTAACCAGCCCATTATTGCATCCAACCGAACAAACATGCAAAGCATAACCAAAATATATCATCAATTAGCACCACATCAAACGGACGAAATTTTCACGCAAACCTCAATCACCATGATAAAACCGTGGAGATCTACTAAATAAATACTTAACCCATCATTTACACAACCTCCCCTTGGCCGCAAATATGTGTTTCAAACGATATACCTCGAAATCAAGATTTAGACACACATCTGAATAGAAAAGTAGCAAGATTTGGCATGAATCCGACGGTAGCGCACCTGTTGACAGCGTCCTCGATGGACTGGAAGGGCGTATTGACGTCCGGATTGCAGACCCGCATGGCGTCCTGCAGCGCCATCTCCATCTCGGGGCTTCGTACCCATGCCGCCTGGGTCTGTGCTTGTGCCTATGCCGCTGCCACCGCCGCCACCTGCTGCTGCTGGGGTGACGCCTGCTGCGTGGTCTGCGACGGCGACTGAGATGGACCCTGGGAGTGGGACGGCTGGGGCTGTTGGGTGCAGCGTTTGGGGCCGGGGCCGGAGGCGGCCGCGCCGGTGGTAGGGGCGGGCGGGGTGGGGGCAGCCGCGACGGGCGGGGCCGGGGCGGGTGCACCGGCGGGCGCGGGTGGGAGCAAGCGGAGGCGTGCGGCGGCGGCTTGTTCCTGGTGGAAGACACAAGAGGGAGAAAGGAGAATGAGAAGAGGATAAGATTGAGTCGGGGTTTAAGATAAAAAATATAACTTCCTATAGTTTGTACTGGTCAATAGCTTAGGGCTATTGATTTGACTGGTCAATAGCTGAAACCTAACTTCCTAGAGGAGGCCGTAGGAAGTTAGATTTTCGTTTGACTGGTCAACAGCTGAAACATAACTTCCTAGAGGAGGCCGTAGGAAGTTTACTGGGCATCTAACTTCCTAGAGCCAGCCGTAGGAAGTTAGCTATTTGTTTGACTGGTCAACAGATGAAACCTAACTTCCTAAAGGAGTCCGTAGGAAGCTAACTGGGTAGCTAACTTCCTAGAGCCAGCCGTAGAAAGTGAGCTATTCGTTTGGCTGGTCAACAGATGAAACCTAACTTCCTAGAGGAGGCCGTAGGAAGTTAGATAACTTCCTACGGTTTTTTAACTTCCGACAGTTTTTATAAAATACCGTAGGAAGTTATGTTTATTTCCTAGAGGTACCAGTTGCCTCTCGGAAGTTATTTATTTCCTACGGTTTGTTATAAAAGCTGTAGGAAGTTAAAAAACCGTAGGAAGTGTATGATTTTGGTGTAGTGATGGCGCCCCGCGTGCACCATGACGACGGCGGCTCTCAGCCCCTTACAGAAGCAAGGAGACATCAGCAAGGATCCGACAGCCCCGACACCTGTCCTTCCACAGGGCCCAAGCGCTCCTCTGACGGCCACGACATCACATGAACAGGGTGCCAAAACCTCTCCGACTGCCACGACGGCATGTACTTAGGGCTCTAGCTCCTCTCTGCTAGATATGTTAGCACACTGCTACACCCCCTATTGTACACCTAGACCCTCTCCTTACGCCTATAAAAGGAAGGTCCAGGGCTCTCGTACGAGAAGGTTGGCCGCGCGGGAGAACGGGCCGCCGCATAAGGCTCTCGCTCTCGCTCTCTCCCTCACGGACGCTTGTAACCCCCTACTACAAGCGCACCCGACCTGGGCGCAGGACAACACGTAGGCCGCGGGTTTCCCCTTTTGCCTGTTTCTTCCCCCCTTCGTGCTCCGTCTCGCGCCGACCCATCTGGGCTGGGACACGCGGCGACAATTTACTCGTCGGTCCAGGGACCCCCCGGGGTCGAAACGCCGACAATAATAGAAGTTATAATGCTTATGATTCAAATGCCATGATTGCTTCAAGTTCTTCCTGTGTGCATGGTAGAGATATGCCTAGGAAAAATGTTATTCATCATATGCCTAGGAGAAATGTTGTTCATGTTCCTAGGAAAGTAAGTAATGAACCTTCTACAATTTACCATGCTTGTAATGCTTCCTTTGCAATTTTTAGTAAGAATAAGAAAGTGATTGCTAGGAAATTGGGGGCCAAATGCAAGGGAGATAAGACTTGCATTTGGGTCCCAAAGACGATTATAACTAACCTTGTAGGACCCAACAAGAGTTGGGTACCTAAAACCCAAGCCTAATTTGCCTTGCAGGTTTATGCATCCGGGGGCTCAAGCTGGATTATTGACAGCGGATGCACAAACCACATGACGCGGGAGAAGAAGATGTTCACCTCCTACGTCAAGAACAAAGATTCCCAAGATTCAATCATATTCGGTGACGAGAATCAAGGCAAGGTTAAAGGACTAGGAAAAATAGCTATTTCATCCGAGCATTCTATCTCTAATGTGTTTTTAGTTGAATCGCTCGGGTATAACTTGTTGTCCGTTAGTCAACTTTGTAATATGGGTTATAATTGCTTATTTACTAATGTAGATGTGTTTGTCTTTAGAAGGAGTGATGGTTCATTAGCTTTTAAGGGTGTAGTAGACGGGTGAAAGGGAATTAGGCTTACACCTTTTTCCTAATTGATTTTGGTGGTTGAATTGCCCTACACAAATAAATTGGACTAACTAGTTTGCTCTAGTCTATAAGTTTTACAGGTGCCAAAGGTTCACAATAAGCCAATAAAAAGACCAAGAAAGGGTTCAAACAAAGAGAGCAAAAGACAGCCCAAAGGCACCCTGGTCTGGCGCACCGGACTACGTCCGGTGCACCACCGGACAGTGTCCGGTGCCCCAGGGCACTCGAAGCTGAACTCGCTACCTTCGGGAAAATCGGAGGGCGCTCCGCTATAATTCACCGGACTGTCCGGTGTGCCAGCGGAGCAACGACTACTTCGCGCGCAACGGTCGACTGCAACGCATTAAATGCGCGCCTGCGCACGCAGAGGACAGAGGACGCACATTTGGCCCACCGGACAGTCTACAGAACCTGTCCGGTGCACCACCGGACAGCCCAGAGGCCCCACAGGTCAGAGCTCCAACGGTCAATCCCCAACGGTCCGCTGACGTGGCTGGCGCACCGGACTGTCCGGTGCGCCATGCGACAGCAGTCTTCCAACGACCATTTTTGGTGGTTGGGCTATAAATACCCCAACCACCCCACATTCAATGGCATCCAAGTTTCTACACTTCTACACCTTACAAGAGCTATAGCATTCAATACAAGACACACCAAAAAGATCAAGTCCTCTCCCAACTCCACACAAAGCGTTAGTGATTAGAGAGAGAGATTTGTTGTGTTCATTTGAGCTCTTGCGCTTGGATTGCTTCTTTTCTTTCTCATTCTTCTTGTGATCATACTCATTTGTAACCGAGGCAAGAGACACCAATTGTGTGGTGGTCCTTGCGGGAACTTCATGTTCCGTTTGATTGAGAAGAGAAGCTCACTCGGTCTGAGTGACCGTTTGAGAGAGGGAAAGGGTTGAAAGAGACCCGGTCTTTGTGACCACCTCAACGGGGAGTAGGTTTGCAAGAACCGAACCTCGGTAAAACAAATCATCGTGTCTCACTCTTTATTTGTTCATGATTTGTTTTTCGCCCTCTCTCTCGGACTCGTTTATATTTCTAACGCTAACCCGGCTTGTAGTTGTGCTTAAGTTTATAAATTTCAGATTCGCCCTATTCACCCCCCTCTAGGCGACTTTCAATTAATATCAGAGACCGGTGCTTCATTAGAGCCTAATCGCTCGAAGTGATGTCGGGAGCATCCGCCAAGAGGGAGTTCGGGACCGGCGAGAAGCCTGCCACAAGCCATGGGAAGGCTTCATCCGAGGAGTCCACCAACAAGGTGAAGGGATCCCCTTCACACAACAAGTCGCGTCGGAGCGGTGATAAGAAGAAGAAGATGAGGAAGGTGGTCTACTACGAGACCGACTCTTCGTCGCCATCCACCTCCGGCTCCGACACGCCGTCCGTAACTTCTAAGCGCCATGAGCGCAAGAAGTTTAGTAAGATTCCCCTATGCTACCCTCGCATTTCTAAGCGTACTCCATTACTTTCTGTCCCATTAGGCAAACCACCTATGTTTGATGGTAAAGATTATAATATGTGGAGTGATAAAATGAGGCATCATCTAACCTCACTCCACACTAGCATTTGGGATGTTGTTGAGATTGGAGTACAGGTACCATCGCCGGGGGATGAAGACTATGATTCGGACGAGGTCGCCCAAATCCGGCACTTCAACTCCCAAGCCACCACTATACTCCTCGCCTCTCTAAGTCGAGAGGAGCATAACAAGGTGCAAGGACTAAAGAGCGCAAAGGAGATTTGGGACGTACTCAAGACCGCGCACGAAGGAGATGAGGTGACCAAAATCACCAAGCGGGAGACGATCGAGGGGGAGCTCGGTCGCTTCTGGCTTTGCCAACGGGAGGAGCCACAAGACATGTACAACCGTTTGAAGACCTTGGTGAACCAAGTGCACAACCTCGGGAGCACAAAATGGGATGACCATGAAATGGTCAAGGTTATTCTAAGATCCCTCGTTTTTCTTAATCCTACGCAAGTACAATTAATTCGAGGAAATCCTAGATATACACTAATGACTCCCGAGGAAGTAATAGAGAATTTTGTGAGCTTTGAGTTGATGATCAAATGCTCAAAGAAAATTGTTGGAGCGAAGGCAGAAACGCCACCCTTCGCTCGAAGTCTCCGCTGCTTAGCCGCTGCTCTGACAGAGACAAAGCAGGCAGGGACACCCTTCGCTTCAATCGGCACCAGACGAAGACCGGCGACGAAGGCATTCGACAGTGCGGCCTCGTCCAGCTTAGAGGCCCACGTGCGTTCCGGCCCATTGTAACGGGCCCTGCGTGGCCGCCGCGTGTTACGGGCCTAATTTGTAAAGGTATCCCTGTAATTACAGTCTGTAACCCTGCTTTATGGGAATATTCTGGGGATAACCTAGGTAGCTGAGGGCACATGCGTCCTTAACACTAGGCGCTGGGCGCTCGGGTACCTATAAATACCCCCACACAGTGCCCGTGAGAGGCCTGGTTGATAGAGTTATTTGCCATCCACGCGTAACCCTACTGTCTACACTGTTCACCCCTGTTGGCTTTCTTGCGACCGACAGCGAGTTCCAACAGTTGGCGCCCACCGTTCGTGCTACGACAAAACCACCCGCGATGGCACCCAAGAGAGCTAACCCGAAGGCTGACGAGGCTGCGAAGGCAGCACTGCTTGCCGCAAGAAAGGGCAAGGCCCTCGCCCTCACCCAATCCACCCACCAAGAGCCCACTGAAGACAATGTTCCCCGCACCTGCGAAGACGACACCTTCCGCACCTGCGGGCCCGAAGGACAATCGCAGCCGCCCCCAGGCTTCGCCCCACTGGAAGGCGCTGATCTCACCGAAGACGGCGAGGTCCTCGGCGTCTCAACAGAAGAACAGCTACAGCTGCGCGCCCTGCGCCTCAAGAACCGCAATCTCCAGAGGCAGAAAGAGATACTGGAGGCCAAGCGCCAGCGTGTGTCCGCACTAGCCAAGGTGCGGCAAATGATACGCGACGAGGAGCAGAAGGCCCAAGACCTCGAGCGCGAGATCGCGCTGATGCAGCGCGAAGGCGACCTCGGTCTACAGCAAGAGCCACCCCTCCAGCAGCGCGCACAACCGGAAGACACCCGCGAAGGCCACCTCGGCCTCCAGCATGGCCCACCCCTGCAACACCGAGCGCAGCCGGAGAACCCGCGTTTCCCCCAGCATGACTACACCTTCCATCACGGCGCGCCATTCCAAGGGGTCAACTACCTCGACGAGCGAAGTCCCCTGGCGCCACACCTGCAAGTGACACCTTGGCCAGCAAACTTCCGAGCAGGGACTTATCCCAAGTACAACGGCAGCACCGACCCGGCGCAATACATAATGAGTTATCAGGTCGTCGTTGCATCCGCCGGAGGGGACGACGCCACAATGGCGAAGTCTTTCATCATCGCCCTAGAGGGCCCAGCACTCACCTGGTTCACCAGATTGCCCCCGCTGTCCATTGATTCATGGAGAAGTCTCAGGGACAAGTTCCTGCTCAACTTTCAAGGGTACCGCCCAGACACCGACGCCCTGGCCGAGCTCTCGCTTTGCAAGCAGCTGGAAAAGGAGACCCTGCGGGAGTATTAACGCAAATTCCTAACACTCAAGTCACAGCTGCCCTCCGTCGATGATCAGATCGCTATCCACTACGCCATCAGTGGCCTTCGTGCCGGCGTCCTCTACAGTCATTGTATCAGAGATCCACCCAAAAACCTCTAGGAGCTATATCAGCTCTTTGAAAAATATGCCAAATCCGAAGAGCTCCACCAACGCAAGGTTGAGTCACAGCGGAAGCCCAAAGACGCCCCGCAGTCCAGCCGCACATGGACGAGGACTCCGCAGCCAGACTCCGGTCGAGACGGCCGCAGTCAGCAGCAAGTGCACAACATCGCCAACCAGCATCCCGCTGCCGACCCCCTCGCCACCAGGAATATCCCCCCAAGGCCGCGGAAATGGAACTCGTGGCAGGGGCCGAGGGCGCGCACAGCCGCCGCGCCGATTCTACTGCCTTTTTCACGGCGAAGACTGCGCCCACCAAACCAAAGATTGCCCCGAAACGAAGGCCACCAGAGACAGAATGGCACGGGCGCAGCCAGCCGACAACCCCAGAATTGTCGCGCACAACTATCAGCAACCCCCTCCACCATATATCCACGCCCCCGCTCCGCATCCACCGCACCACGCTTACCAACACCATCAGGAAGTACAAATCGTACCTCCTCCACCCCCCACCCCCACACCAGCAACACCAAAACATCCCCCATGCCCCGAAGCAGGAAGACTTCGCCGATCAACCATATCGTGGAGTCATTCACATGATAACGGGGGGGTCAAGCACTGACTTCGATACCAAGCGGCAGAAGCGGGACCACTACCGCAGCATCAACCATGTCGCCGTCACTGGCCCAGTCGTGCAGACAAAGTGGTCCCACATACCGCTAACCTTCGACGCACGAGACGTCGACCTGCGCAGCGCCCCCCACAACGACGCCATGGTCATCAATTGCAGCGTGGCAGGCTGGGACTTACACAAAGTCCTAGTCGACAACGGCAGTCAGGCGAACATCATCTTCCTCCACGCCTTCGACCGCATGGGCATAAGCCACAGCCTGCTCAAGCCTTCGGACAACCCGTTGTATGGCTTCGGCGGCAAGGGCACCTTTCCCGTTGGCAAAATAGAGTTGCCCCTCTCCTTCGGTGTAGCACCCAATGCCCGAAGTGAGCAGGTAACCTTCGACATTGTCGACATGGTATATCCATACAACGCCATCATGGGCCGGGGCTCCATCAATAGGTTCGAAGCTGCCATCCACGGGCTGTACTTATGTATGAAGATACCAGGTCCGCTAGGCGCTATTACGATCTACGACAACCAGCAGACGGCGCGCAACATAGAGCGGGACTTCGTGCCTGGTCAGAGGAACGTGCACTGTCTCACGACCCAGCGCGAGGTCCCTGCGCCCGCCAGCCCAACCGATAAGCTACATGACAAGGCACAGTTGCAGAGCCAAGATGGGACCAAGACTGTCCCCCTCGATCAGGCCACGCCCAAGCAGACAGTCACTGTCAGCAAAGACCTTACCTCACATGAAGAAGAGAAGCTTCTCTGCTGCCTGGCCAAGAATAAAGATGTCTTCGCCTGGTCCGCCCTCGACCTGGTCGGAGTCAGCCGATCCATAATCGAGCACAGCTTGGGAATTGACCCTTCGGTGCGACCAAAAAAGCAAAGGCTTCGCAAAATGTCCGACGAAAAGACAGAGGCCGCCAAGGCGGAGGTCCACCGCCTCCTAGAAGCTAAATTCATCGAGCCAGTGGCTCTCCAATGTCGTAATGGTGCAGAAAAAAAGCGGGAAATGGCGAATGTGCATAGACTTCACCAGTCTCAATAAGGCCTGCCCAAAGGACAATTTCCCGTTGCCGCGGATCGACAAAATAGTCGATAGCGCGGCCGGATGCGAGGTCATGTCACTCCTCGACTGCTTCTCCGGCTATCACCAGATATACATGAAGGAGGAAGACAAGGCTAGCACCAGCTTTATCACACCCTTCGGCACTTATTGCTTCATCAGAATGCCGGGTCCACATTCTCCAGACTCACCAAGACAGTACTCGAAGGGCAGGTTGGCAGAAACATATTTACATATGTGGACGACATCGTCGTCGCCAGCAAGAATAAGGAGGACCATCTCGCCGACCTCGCCGAGACATTCGCGAACATGCGAGATGCACAACTCTGCCTAAACCCGGAAAAGTGCGTCTTCGGTGTTCGCCAGGGCAAGATATTGGGCTACCTGGTGTCACACCGCGGCATCGAGGCCAACCCAACCAAGATCCAGGCCATCGTCGACATGTCGCCTCCGCAGTCCGCCAGGGACGTCCAGCGTCTGACAGGCAGATTGGCCGCTCTCAACAGATTCATCTCCAGGTCCGCCGAGCGAAGCCTCCCCTTCCTCAAAACACTCCGCGATGCAAAAGACTTCGCCTGGGGACCGGAGCAAGCAGCGGCCTTCGCCTCACTAAAACAGTACCTGTCGGAGCTGGCCATCCTCACGAGCCCCGACTCCTCGCTCCCCCTATTGCTCTATGTCGCGGCTTCGCCGCACGCGGTCAGCGCGGCACTAGTGCAGGAGCAGACAGTTGAGGGCGCGGTCAGACAGTGCCCTGTTTACTATGTCTCTGAGGTCCTGACACCGTCCAAATGCAACATGACAGAGCTGGAGAAGATCGCCTACGCAGTTGTCATGTCTTCGCGCAAACTGCGCCATTACTTGAAGCATTCAAGGTCCGAGTCACCTCAGACAGGGGGCTCGGTGAACTATTCAGAAACCCGGAGGCATCGGTGAGGATCGCCAAGTGGGCAGCCGAACTCTCCGGCTACCACATCAGCTTCGAGCCCAGGACAGCCATCAAGTCACAAGTCCTGGCAGACTTCGTCGTCGACTGGACTGGGCCAATAACACAGCCGGACCCGTCCACAGAGAAGGTTTGGACCATCCATTGCGACGGCGCATGGTGCCATGCGGGGACAGGCGTCGCTGCAGTCGTCACCTCACCAGCCGGAGTCAAACACAGATATGCAGCACGCCTCAGTTTTGCTCTGGAATCCGACAGATGCACAAACAATATAGCAGAGTATGAAGCGGTTATCCTGGGCCTTCGCAAGCTAAGGGCCCTCGGAGTCACCACATGTATCATCAAAACAGACTCCAAGATAGTTGTCGGCCAGGTCGAGAAGGACTATGCAGCAAAAGACCCCGCGCTCATGCAATACCTCGCGGCCATCCGAAGTCTCGAGAGACAGTTCAAGGGATTCACCTTGCAACACGTGGATAGGGCCAAGAACGAGGAGGCCGATGCACTGGCCAAGGCTGCCGCCAGGGGCGAGCCATTGCCTTCCGACGTGTTCTTTCACACCATCGGCACGCCAGCCGTCCGGAGCCCCGAAGGGCTCCAAATAACTAATGACAGTGAGGGCCACCGCATAGTCAACCTAATTATGACCGAAGACTGGCGGGCACCAATAACCCTATTCCTACAGGGGTACTATCATCCAACCGACGTCAGTGAGGCCAAGCGCCTCAGACATCGAAGCCGGGACTTCGCACTGATTGAAGGCCAGCTCTACAAGAAAGGGGTCAGTCAGCCAATGCTTAAGTGCGTCACCGAAACCGAAGGCATGCAGATCCTACGTGAAGTCCACAGCGGCATGTGCGGTTCGCACGCAGGGCCAAGGGCCCTAGCTGCCAAGGTGATCCGCCAAGGGTTTTACTGGCCCGCAATGATCTGCGCCGCAAATCGGGTCACAAGGTCCTGCGAAGCCTGCCAGAAGTTTTCTCCTCGGTCAGGCAGCCCCTCGCAGTATACAAAGCTGATTGCCCATACATGGCCTCTCCAGCGCTGGGGCCTGGACATCGTCGGGCCCCTGCCCATCGCTCAGGGGAACCTCAAGTTCGCCTTCGTAGCCGTCGAATACTTCACCAAATGGATCGAAGCGAGGGCTGTTTCTACAATAACATCAAAGACTGCCCAGAAATTCTTCTGGCAAAACATTGTTTGCCGCTTCGGAGTACCGTCCGAGCTAACAGTTGACAACGGCAAGCAGTTTGACAGCCAAGATTTCAAGGATTTTTGTTTCTCCATCGGCACCAAGGTCGCCTTCGCTTCAGTCTATCATCCACAATCCAACGGGGTCGTAGAGCGCGCCAATGGGAAAATCTTCACAGCTGTCAAGAAGATGCTCCTCGATGAAAAAAGGCAGATGGACCGAATTGTTACCGGAGGCAGTCTAGGCGCTAAACACAACTGAGTGCAGAGCGACCGGGTTCACTCCTTTCCGCCTTCTATACGGATCGGAGGCCATGACCCCGCAAGAAATGAAGCATGGGTCCCCGCGTACAGTTCCGTCAGCCGTCCCCGACGTGGACGAGCCAACTTCAAAAGATCTCATTGACGGAGACCGGGTCTTCGCCCTACAGGCCCTAAACAAATACCAAGCCCAGACCAAAGCATGGCGCGACCACGCAGTCATCCCGAGGGAGTTCAGCGAGGGGGACCTCGTACTCGTCCGAACAGCTCGGGCGGAGTCCAGGGGCAAGCTGGAGCCCAAGTGGGAGGGCCCCTTTATAGTCAAGACAAAAGCTTCCCCCAGCGCTTACAGGCTCACAACGCCAAGCGGCGAGGACCTGGAGCACTCCTGGAACATCGACAACCTTCGCAAATTTTTTGTTTGACTCATTAGGGCTGATTTCGCCCTTGTAATTCGCCAAAAACAATCCTGTACCGGCCCGCACTCTTTTCCTCCCGGGGGGTGAGGTTTTTAATGAGGCGGAGCCATGTAATATATGTGTGAAAAATCCCCCGCAAAAACATGCGTCGAAAAAAGACCGCGACGACGGTCTTCAACATTCGACCAATTCGGGGTCACCGCGAGGCTAAGCGCTAGCCACCCTCGCGTGCGACGAATCCGCGCAGAAGTCGCCTAAGGGTGCAGCCGGACTAGCACAACAAGTGCGAAAAAACACGAAGTCTATCGCGAAGACTATCCGCGCAGAAGTCGCCTAAGGGTGCAACCGGACTAGCACAACAAGTGCGAAAAAACACGAAGTCTATCGCGAAGACTATCCGCGCAGAAGTCGCCTAAGGGTGCAGCCGGACTAGCACAACAAGTGCGAAAAAACACGAAGTCTATCGCGAAGACTATCCGCGCAGAAGTCGCCTAAGGGTGCAGCCGGACTAGCACAACAAGTGCGAAAAAACACGAAGTCTATCGCGAAGACTATCCGCGCAGAAGTCGCCTAAGGGTGCAGCCGGACTAGCACAACAAGTGCGAAAAAACACGAAGTCTATCGCGAAGACCATCCGCGCAGAAGTCGCCTAAGGGTGCAGCCGGAATAGCACAACAAGTGCGAAAAACCCCGAAGTCTACCGCGAAGACCATCCACGCAGTAGCCGCCTAAAAGGCGCAGCCGAACTAGTACAACAAAAGCAGAAACGACAGCATCAAACCGTCCGCGTTAAGACCGACTATAACCACACCAGCACAGCATAACAAAACATACCAGACAAAGTACACAGCGCCCCCGCAGGCACAGGCGAGCGAGGGCACACAACTTCATCGTACAAACCTTTACATATATACACGCGAGGGCGCCACACTCTACATCGGCTCAACCTTAGGAATAATTCCCATCTCCCTATAATTAAATAACATTATCCTAAGCTCCTCACCCGCAAAAAGACTCCGCAGTTCCCCTTCCCCTGTACTCGCGGCGGCCGACAAAGACAACAGTTCCTGCCGACCAGCCCTACTCACACGAAGCCGAGACCCTTCCTCCGTACTAACTCTACGCTTTGCAACCGCCCTTCGCCGTCGGCGCCCGGTGCTAGGACCTGGCACATCTTGCGCGCCCGCAGCATGCGGTGAGATCTCCGCCGCAGCCATATCCAAAGCCGCGAAATAGTCCAAATCCTCCTCCGATGACTCAGTCCACTCAACCGAGCTCCCAGAATAAGCAATATCAAAAAACTCAGAAAATTCAGATCCAGATCCACCACATTCATTACCACCTTCCGCGGTCGAAGCCGCCAAAAATTTAGCAGTAGCGGTGCGTGCGCAGGCCCAAAATCTTGAACCTGCGCAGCAACCAAAATTCAGTAACATATTCAAAATCCCCCAACCCTATTACACCCGCTATGCCACCTGCGAAGGCCCTGACGCTGCGGGAGCCTCCGCCGCTGGCTCCGCCGCCGTTCCTGCTGTTGTTTCCACCGCCTCCGCCGCAGGATCTCCAGCACTCGGCACAGCAGCTGCAGGGGCATCAGGGGCGCCTTCGTCCACCTTTGGGGGCAGGTCTTCGTCGGCCGCAGCAGGTGTGGGGGCGGTCTCCGGGGTTGGCTCCAGGGCGACCCCGGATGCGGCCTCCGCAGGGGTCGGCTCCGGGTCAGGCAGCACACTGTTCAGCGCCCCGAGGTCGTCCACCCGCTCGCCACGCAACGCCTAAGCCAAAAGCACGCAAAATTCAGCAACCACACGCGCGCCCCACATCCAACAAACGCCAAGCAAACGAAAATATTACCTGAGCCATCGCCGCCTCCGCCCGCTCCCTGACCACCTCACGACCGTACAGACCCCACATCCGGTCATAAAGGGCCCCGGCGGATTCCTTCACTACGGGGTCTTCGACCTTACAGATATCTCGCTCAAAATCTTCATCCGCCTGGTCGAAGGCCTCGAAGTGCCGGCACCCTTCGCGGGAGAGCGCGTTCATCGCCCCCTCGCAGGTGACCAGGGAGGCGTACGACATCAACCCCCCCCGCGACGGCTGGGAGTTCCAGCAGCTCCTCCTGCACCCACTGCAGACAGCGAAGCCCGGGCTCTCGGTCCGGCACCTCGAAGTCACCGGTCCGCGCACCCAGCTCACGATATGTATCCATAAGCTGCGTGCGCGTCCGTTCGGCCTCCGCATGCATCGCGGCCTCGGCCCCCTTCGCGCGGCTCTCCAGGGCGGTGAGCCGCTCTTGCAGATGTTCGGCGAGCTCCTTGGCAAGATTGCCCTCCGCCCGCGCCAGCTTGGCCTCCGCCTGCGCAGCCTGCTCCTTGGCGACGGCCTCGTTGGTTTCCCTCCTCTCCGCCGCCAGTTGGCGCCGGAGGTCAGCCTTCTCCCTCTCCAACGCGGCCACCTTGTCCGCCAGTTTACGGCACTTGCTGTCGGAGGCTGATTTCTCACGGACAGCGTCAGCATGTTGCGTCCGAAGCCTCTCGACTTCGGCAGAAACAGCTGCCGTGAGGGCCCCCGACGCAGTACGGCTGGCGAAGTCAGCCACCTGCAGAGCACACGTAAGGCTGTGGCCCCAAAAGAAAAAGGGGGGGAGAGAGTATAGCTCAGCAGACCTGACTCAGCGCCTCCGACACCTCCTTCAGCCGGCGGATCGCTGCGTCCGCCTCGTCCCTGACAACCGCGAGGGCCGCCGCCTCGCCTCCGGAGCCAAGAGCCTCGCCCCTTGCCTTCGGCACTATGGCAGCCGTCGCGACCGCCGCGTCAGGCGCAACTGTAGCAAGCTGGCCCTCGTCCGACCCTGCAATGCACCAACGAAATTAAAAAGAGAGAGAGAGAGAGAGAGAAAGCCAGCGACTTACCACCAAGATAGTCATCCACACAAATGTCGGTGGCGAAGTCGGCGACACGCTTGCCTGCCGGCGACAACGCTCGGGCCGCCTTCGCGGCCTCCGCCACCCTGCTGAGCGGCGGCATAGCCTTCGCCGGCTTGGAGCCTCCGGCGCCCGCCGCTGCCTCTGGCGCCTTGCTAGATGTAGGGACGCCTGACTTCGCCGCCAGCGGCGGTTTCCCTCCGCCGGGGGCCGTAGCCGTCGCCGACCCCCGCTTTTGCCTCTTTGGCCTGTCGTCAACAATCCTGATAGCCGCCTGCCGTTTTTGGGCAGCCCCCTGGCGATCCTTGTCCATCACTGCCGACACAACAGCAGCAATATTTCGCCCGTAAGGAAAAACTCTCCATTTACGAACCATGCGAGATGTAAAAGCATCCCCGCTGGCCGCGCGGGGGATAGGAACATTCCTAGGCCAGCAACCCCCGGTAACCTTCAGCATCCGAGCCGAAGACTCCCGGAGCTCGGGCGAAGACATCCTTTCCCCCGGGGCCGCGCATGTCCTCATCAACTCTCTAGCAAACCCATCGGAAACCCCAAGTCCTCCCATGGCAGTACCTAGTCTCCTCTTCTTAGAGGACGGGGCGGCCGCCGGCGCAGGGTCATCTTTAGCCTCCACCACCGGTTTCTTCCCCCGACGGTCCGCGTCGTCTTGACCAGGATAGCCGCCATACGGTAGTTGGTTCAATTCGAAGACCCTATTCAAGCGGTCATTCGACCCGCGGATCTCCCAGCTGCGCTGGCCCTCGGTCCTCGGCACATAACGCCCAACAAGCCGCACCCCCTCATCCTCAGCTTCACGCACGAAGGCGGCCGGATCACGGTTTCGCAGATTAAGAGCGAAGGCGGGACTCCGCACCATCTCTCCACCACGGAAAGGCATCCGGCGAGGGCATACTTCGCCCAACGCCCAACCATGCGCCAAGGGCCATACCCCGTACGCCGCAAACTCTTCAACCAAGTCGCGCCCACTGCTCTAGCCGGCGGCACACCGAAGGGCCCCTTCGTCCACATCATCCTCCGCCACTTCAAAGGGCGGGTACGCCAAGTAAAAATGAGAGCACATCTCGGACACGGGAAGTCCCTTGTGGCCTTCGACGGCACCCTCAGCAACGTAAAACCAAAATTCATTCCAGTTGCCCCACTTGTTGCGGGCGCAAGGGACCAACTCAACTACTGGCATCGTGGTCTTGCCGGTCTTCGGCGTGAATGTGCAGGACCCAAACTGAGCAATTTCGTCCCCAATCATCCTCTTCTGCCAGTGTAAACAATAATGCTTCGCAAAGACTTCGACCGATGGCTGTCCGCCGTACGAAGTTGTCGCCCAGACATACTTCGACAGGGCCACCACGGCATTCGGCGTCAGCTGATGTATTTGCACGTTGAACCTGCGCAGGACTTCACCAACAAACCGATGCGCAGGCAAGCGGAGACCGGCGGCGAAAAACGCCTCGGAAACAACCAACTCGCCCTCCGGCTCGGGGACTTTCTCCGTCCCCGGGGCACGGGCAACTCCGCCGCCGAAATAGCCCAACCGCTGCATATCCTCCACGCGGGCCGACGACATTCGCGACACGCCGAAATCAACGGAATCCCCGGCGCGTAACTCCTCCGGCATCAAGCTGCTCAGCGTCTCCTCCGACGAGGCGGCGGCCGGCGGCGAGGAATCGGCCGGCGGCGTAGCAGCAGCGGAAGAAGAGGAAGACGGCATCGCTATGTACCGTCGGCGGCGGCGGGCAGTCTGCTTCACTCGCGCCAGATCTCCGGCGAACAAGAGCACGGCGGGCAGACGAGCAGCAAGACGGCGGGCGGCTAGGGTTTTCGCGGAGTGCGCAAAGTAAAGTTCAAAAAAGAGCCGGCCACCGCCCCCTTTTATAGGCAGGGCGCGGCTCTTCGGGAAACCCGCAATCTGACAGAGCGCGGCGCTTCGGGAAACCCGCAATCCAACAGTACGCGGTCCATCAACGGTCACATCAAAAACCCCCGCGGAACCACTTCGAGCGAGGGCAGCGTCTCCGCCATCTAGCGACGTCTTCGGCACCAGGTGACTTTGTCGAACCAGTCCCTCGGAGGGCGGATGTTGGAGCGAAGGCAGAAACGCCACCCTTCGCTCGAAGTCTCCGCTGCTTAGCCGCTGCTCTGACAGAGACAAAGCAGGCAGGGACACCCTTCGCTTCAATCGGCACCAGACGAAGACCGGCGACGAAGGCATTCGACAGTGCGGCCTCGTCCAGCTCAGAGGCCCACGTGCGTTCCGGCCCATTGTAACGGGCCCTGCGTGGCCGTCGCGTGTTACGGGCCTAATTTGTAAAGGTATCCCTGTAATTACAGTCTGTAACCCTGCTTTATGGGAATATTCTGGGGATAACCTAGGTAGCTGAGGGCACATGCGTCCTTAACACTAGGCGCTGGGCGCTCGGGTACCTATAAATACCCCCACACAGTGCCCGTGAGAGGCCTGGTTGATAGAGCTATTTGCCATCCACGCGTAACCCTACTGTCTACACTGTTCACCCCTGTTGGCTTTCTTGCGACCGACAGCGAGTTCCAACAAAAATCATCGAGCTAGATGGCCCCTCCGCGCCCGAAGCGCAACCGGTTGCATTCAAGGCAACAGAGGAGAAAAAGGATGGGTCTACATCAAGTAGACAACCCATCGATGCCTCTAAACTCGACAACGAGGAGATGGCGCTCATCATCAAGAGTTTCCGCCAAATCCTCAAGCAAAGAAGGGGAAGGATTACAAGCCCCGCTCCAAGAAGGTGTGCTACAAATGTGGTAAGCCTGGTCATTTCATTGCTAAATGTCTGTTATCTAGTGATAGTGACAGGGGCGACGACAAGAAGGGCAAGAGAAGAGAAAAGAAAAGGTACCACAAGAAGAGGGGCGGTGATGCCCATGTGTGCCGCGAGTGGGACTCCGAGGAGAGCTCCTCCGACTCCTCCTCCAATGAGGACGCCGCCAACATCGCCGTCACCAAGGACCTCCTCTTCCCCAACGTCGGCCACAAGTGCGTCACGTCAAAGGACGGCAAAAGGAAGAAGGTGAAATCAAAATCCTCCACTAAATATGCATCCTCTAGTGATGAAGATAATGCTAGTGATGAGGAGGATAATTTGCATACCCTTTTTGCCAACCTTAACATGCAACAAAAAGAAAAATTGAATGAATTAATTAGTGCTATTCATGAGAAGAATGAACTCTTGGACACCCAAGAGGACTTCCTAATTAAGGAAAATAAGAAGCATGTTAAGGTTAAAAATGCTTACGCTCTAGAAGTAGAAAAATGTGAAAACTATCTAGTGAGCTAAGCACTTGCCATGACACTATTGCCAACCTTAGAAATGAAAATGCTAAATTAATTGCTAAGGTTGATTCTAATATTTGTGATGTTTCAATTCCCAATCTTAGAGATGATAATGTTAACTTGCTTGCTAAGATTGAAGAATTGAATGTCTCTCTTGCTAGCCTCAAGATTGAAAATGAAAAATTAATTGCCAAGGCTAAGGAATTAGTTGTTTGCAATGCTTGCATTTCCGATCTTAGAGACAACAATGATATTTTACGTGCTAAGATTGTTGAACTTAATTCTTGCAAACCCTCTACATCTACCATTGAGCATGTCACTATTTGCACTAGATGTAGAGATATTAACATTGATGCTATTCATGATCATATGGCTTTAATTAAACAACAAAATGATCATATAGCAAAATTAGATGCTAAAATTGCTGAGCATGACTTAGAAAATGAAAATTTTAAATTTGCTAGAAGCATGCTCTATAGTGGGAGACGCCCTGGCATCAAGGATGACATTGGCTTCCAAAAGGGGGACAATGTCAAACTTAATGCCCCTCCTAAAAGATTGTCCAACTTTGTTAAGGGCAAGACTCCCATGCCTCAGGATAACGAGGGTTACATTTTGTACCCTGCCGGTTACCCCGAGAGCAAAATTAGGAGAATTCATTCTAGGAAGTCTCACTCTGGCCCTAATCATGCTTTTATGTATAAGGGTGAGACATCTAGCTCTAGGCAATTAACCCGTGCAAAATTGCCCAAAAGGAAAACTCCTATTGCATCAAATGATTCTAAAATTTCATTTAAAACTTTTGATGCATCTTATGTTTTAACTAACAAATCCGGCAAGGTAGTTGCCAAATATGTTGGGGGCAAACACAAGGGGTCAAAGACTTGTGTTTGGGTACCCAAAGTTCTTGTATCTAATGTCAAAGGACCCAAAACCATTTGGGTACCTAAAATCAAGAACTAAACTTGTTTTGTAGGTTTATGCATCCGAGGGCTCAAGTTGGATCATTGATAGCGGGTGCACAAACCACATGACCGGGGAGAAGAAGATGTTCTCCTCCTATGAGAAAAACCAAGATCCCCAACGAGCCATCACATTCGGGGATGGAAATCAAGGTTTGGTCAAAGGATTGGGTAAAATTGCTATATCACCTGACCATTCCATTTCCAATGTTTTTATTGTAGACTCTTTAGATTACAACTTGCTTTCAGTTTCGCAATTATGTAAAATGGGCTACAACTGTCTTTTTACAGATGTAGGTGTTACTGTCTTTAGAAGATGTGATGATTCAATAGCATTTAAGGGAGTGTTAGAGGGTCAGCTATACTTAGTAGATTTTAATAGAGCTGAACTTGATACTTGCTTAATTGATAAGACTAACATGGGCTGGCTCTGGCATCGCCGACTAGCACATGTTGGAATGAAGAATCTTCACAAACTTCTAAAGGGAGAACACATTTTGGGACTAACAGATGTTCATTTTGAGAAAGACAGGGTTTGTAGTGCATGTCAGGCAGGGAAGCAAGTTGGTGTTCATCATCCACACAAGAACATCATGACGACTGACAGGCCTCTCGAGCTCCTACACATGGATCTATTCGACCTGATTGCTTACATAAGCATCGGCGGGAGTAAGTACTGTCTAGTTATTGTGGATGATTATTCTCGCTTCACTTGGGTGTTCTTTTTGCAGGAAAAATCTCATACCCAAGAAACCTTAAAGGGATTCTTGAGACGAGCTCAAAACGAGTTTGGCTTAAGGATCAAGAAAATAAGAAGTGACAACAGGACGGAGTTCAAGAACTCTCAAATCGAAGGCTTCCTTGAGGAGGAGGGCATCAAGCATGAGTTCTCTTCTCCCTACACCCCACAGCAAAATGGTGTAGTGGAGAGGAAGAATCAAACTCTATTGGACATGGCAAGAACCATGCTTGATGAATACAAGACCTCGGATCGGTTTTGGGCCGAGGCGGTCAACACCGCTTGCTACGCCATCAACCGGTTGTATCTACACCGAATCCTCAAGAAGACATCTTACAAACTCCTCACCGGTAAAAAGCCCAATGTTTCATATTTTAGAGTCTTTGGTAGCAAATGTCTTATTCTTGTTAAAAGAGGTAGAAAATCTAAATTTGCTCCTAAGGCTGTAGAAGGCTTTTTACTAGGATATGATTCAAACACAAGGGCATATAGAGTCTTTAACAAGTTCTCTGGACTAGTTGAAGTTTCTTGTGACATTGTGTTTGATGAGACTAACGGCTCTCAAGTAGAGCAAGTTGATCTTGATGAAATAGGTGATGAAGAGGCTCCATGCGTCGCACTAAGGAACATGTCCATTGGGGATGTGTGTCCTAAGGAATCCGAAGAGCCACCAAATGCACAAGATCAACCATCTTCCTCCACACAGACATCTCCACCAACTCAAGATGAGGATGAGGCTCAAAATGATGAAGGAGAAGATCAAGAAGTTGAGCCACCTCAAGAGGAGAGCAATGATCAAGGGGGTGATGCCCATGATCAAGATAAGGAAGATGAACAAGTTCCAAGTCCGCCACACCCAAGAGTCCACCTAGCAATCCAACGAGATCACCCCGTCGACACCATCCTCGGCGACATTCATAAGGGGGTAACCACTAGATCTCGTGTTGCACATTTTTGTGAGCATTACTCTTTTGTTTCCTCTATTGAGCCACACAGGGTAGAGGAAGCACTACAAGATTCAGATTGGGTGGTGGCGATGCAAGAGGAGCACAACAACTTCACTAGAAACGAGGTATGGCATTTAGTTCCACGTCCTAATCAAAATGTTGTAGGAACCAAGTGGGTCTTCCGCAACAAGCAAGATGAGCATGGTGTGGTGACAAGGAACAAAGCCCGACTTGTAGCCAAGGGGTATTCACAAGTCGAAGGTTTGGATTTCGGTGAAACCTATGCACCCGTAGCTAGGCTTGAGTCAATTCGCATATTACTTGCCTATGCTACTTACCATGGCTTTAAGCTTTATCAAATAGACGTGAAAAGTGTCTTCCTCAACGGACCAATCAAGGAAGAGGTCTATGTTGAGCAACCTCCCAGCTTTGAAGACAGTGAGTATCCTAACCATGTGTATAAACTCTCTAAGGCGCTTTATGGGCTCAAACAAGCCCCAAGAGCATGGTATGAATGCCTAAGAGATTTTCTTATCACTAATGGCTTCAAAGTCAGAAAGGCCGATCCTACTTTATTTACTAAAGTCTTGACAATGATTTGTTTGTATGCCAAATTTGTGTTGATGGTATTATATTTGGGTCTACTAACGAATCTACATGTGAGGAATTTAGTAGGATCATGACACAGAAATTCGAGATGTCGATGATGGGGGAGTTGAAGTACTTCTTGGGATTTCAAGTGAAGCAACTCCAAGAGGGCACCTTCATTAGCCAAACAAAGTATATTCAAGACATTCTAAACAAGTTTGGGATGAAGGATGCCAAGCCCATCAAGACACCCATGGGAACCAATGGGCATCTCGACCTCGACACGGGAGGTAAATCCGTCGATCAAAAGGTATACCGGTCGATGATAGGCTCCTTACTTTACTTATGTGCATCTCGACCAGACATAATGCTTTCAGTATGCATGTGTGCAAGATTCCAAGTCGACCCTAAGGAAGCTCACCTTACGGCCGTAAAACGAATCTTGAGATATTTAGTTCATACTCCTAAGTTTGGGCTTTGGTACCCTCGGGGATCCACATTTGATTTAATTGGTTATTCGGATGCGATTGGGCAGGGTGTAAAATCAATAAAAAGAGCACATCGGGGACTTGCTAGTTCTTGGGAAGGTCCCTGGTGTCTTGGGCTTCAAAGAAGCAAAATTCCGTAGCTCTTTCTACCGCCGAAGCCGAGTACATTGCCGCAGGCCATTGTTGCACGCAATTGCTTTGGATGAGGCAAACCCTTAGGGACTATGGTTACAAGTTAACCAAAGTTCCTCTTCTATGTGATAATGAGAGTGCAATCCGCATGGCGGATAATCCCGTTGAGCATAGCCGCACTAAACACATAGCCATTCGGTATCATTTTCTAAGGGATCACCAACAAAAGGGAGATATCGAGATTGCATATATTAACACCAAGGAACAATTAGCCAATATCTTTACCAAGCCACTTGATGAACAAACTTTTAACAAACTTAGGCATGAGCTAAATATTCTTGATTCTCGGAATTTCTTTTGATGTTTTGCACACATAGCTCATGAATATACCTTTGATCATATCTCTTTTATATACTATGACTAATGTGTTTTCAAGTGAATTTCAAACCAAGTCATAGGTGTATTGAAAGGGAATTGGAGTCTTCGGCGAAGACAAAGGCTTCCACTCAACTCCATAACTCATCCTTCGCCGTCGCTCCGAGCAATTCTCCAACTTTGGTATAATCTTCACTCATATTTTGTTCACCAAAGGGGGAGAATGTAGTTAGAAAGGGGCTTATATTTCACTCAAGTATCCGTTTTTGGCGATTCATGCCAAAGGGGGAGAAAATATTAGCCCAAAGCAAAAGGACCACACCACCACCAATTTTCAAAATTGAAGTTAAGAAAAGGTTTTAAAATGATGAATTTTTCAATTGATATCTTATTATATTCAAAAAGGGAGAGAAACTAGTATTTTCAAAATTGGTATCTTAAAACCCTCTTGAACACTAAGAGGAGGATCTTATTAAGGGGGAGTTTTGTTTTAGTAAAAAGAAAAGCATTTGAAACAGGGGGAGAAAATTTCAAATCTTCAAAATGCTTCTCAAAATCCTATTCATTTACCTTTGACTATTTGCAAAAGGACTTTGAAAAGAATTTACAAAAGAATTTGCAAAAACAAAACATGTGGTGCAAGCGTGGTCCAAAATGATAAAGAAAAAATCCATGCATATCTTGTAAGAATTTATATTGGCTCAATTCTAAGTAACCTTTGCACTTACAATTATGCAAACTAGTTCAATTATGCACTTCTATACTTGCTTTGGTTTGTGTTGGCATCAATCACCAAAAAGGGGGAGATTGAAAGGGAATTAGGCTTACACCTTTTTCCTAATTGATTTTGGTGGTTGAATTGCCCAACACAAATAAATTGGACTAACTAGTTTGCTCTAGTCTATAAGTTTTACAGGTGCCAAAGGTTCACAATAAGCCAATAAAAAGACCAAGAAAGGGTTCAAACAAAGAGAGCAAAAGACAGCCCAAAGGCACCCTGGTCTGGCGCACCGGACTGTCCGGTGTGCCACCGGACAGTGTCCGGTGCACCAGGGCACTCGAAGCTGAACTCGCTACCTTCGGAAAAATCAGAGGGCGCTCCGCTATAATTCACCGGATTGTCCGGTGTGCCAGCGGAGCAACGGCTACTTCGCGCGCAACGGTCGACTGCAACGCATTAAATGCGCGCCTGCGCGCGCAGAGGACAGAGGACGCACAGTTGGCGCAGCGGACAGTCTACAGGACCTGTCCGGTGCACCACTGGACAGCCCAGAGCCCCCACAAGTCAGAGCTCCAACGGTCAAACCCCAACGGTCTGCTGACGTGGTTGGCGCACCGGACAGTGTCCGGTGGCGCACCGGACTGTCCGGTGCGCCATGCGACAGCAGTCTTCCAACGGCCATTTTTGGTGGTTGGGGCTATAAATACCCCCAACCACCCCACATTCAATGGCATCCAAGTTTCTACACTTCTACACCTTACAAGAGCTATAGCATTCAATACAAGACACACCAAAGAGATCAAATCCTCTCCCAACTCCACACAAAGCTTTAGTGATTAGAGAGAGAGAGATTTGTTGTGTTCATTTGAGCTCTTGCGCTTGGATTGCTTCTTTTCTTTCTCATTCTTCTTGTGATCATACTCAATTGTAACCGAGGCAGGAGACACCAATTGTGTGGTGGTCCTTGCGGGAACTTCGTGTTCCGTTTGATTGAGAAGAGAAGCTCACTCGGTCTAAGTGACCGTTTGAGAGAGGGAAAGGGTTGAAAGAGACCCAGTCTTTGTGACCACCTCAACAGGGAGTAGGTTTGCAAGAACCGAACCTCGGTAAAACAAATCATCGTGTCCCACTCTTTATTTGCTCACGATTTGTTTTTCGCCCTCTCTCTCGGACTCGTTTATATTTCTAACGCTAACCCGACTTGTAGTTGTGCTTAAGTTTATAAATTTCAGATTCGCCCTATTCACCCCCCCTCTAGGCGCTTTCAACGACAAACTCTATTTAGTTGATTTTGCAAAGGAAGAGGCCGGTCTAGATGCATGCTTAATTGCTAAGACTAGCATGGGCTGGTTGTGGCATCGCCGTTTAGCACATGTGGGGATGAAGAACCTTCACAAACTTCTAAAGGGAGAACATGTGTTAGGTCTAACAAATGTGACTTTCGAAAAAGACAGACCTTGTGCAGCTTGTCAAGCAGGTAAACAGGTGGGAAGTACTCATCATAGCAAAAATGTGATGACCACATCAAGACCTTTGGAGCTACTTCACATGGATCTCTTCGGACCCGTCGCCTACCTCAGCATCGGGGGAAGTAAGTATGGTCTTGTTATCATTGATGACTTTTCCCGCTTCACTTGGGTATTCTTCTTGCAGGATAAACAGAAACCCAAGGGACCCTTAAGCGCTTCCTAAGGAGGGCTCAAAACGAATTTGAGCTCAAGGTGAAAAAGATAAGAAGCGACAACGGGTCCGAGTTCAAGAACCTTCAAGTGGAGGAGTACCTTGAGGAGGAGGAAGGAATCAAGCACGAGTTCTCCGCTCCCTACACACCATAGCAAAACGGTGTGGTAGAGAGGAAGAACAGGACGCTCATAGACATGGCTAGGACGATGCTTGGAGAGTTCAAGATGTCCGAGCGGTTTTGGTCGGAAGCCGTGAATACGGCTTGCCACGCCATAAACCGGGTCTACCTTCATCGTCTCCTCAAGAAGACTTCGTATGAGCTTCTAACAGGTAACAAACCCAATGTTTCATATTTTCGTGTATTTGGGAGTAAATGCTACATTCTAGTTAAGAAAGGTAGGAATTCTAAATTTGCTCCCAAAGCCGTAGAAGGTTTTTTGTTAGGTTATGATTCAAATACAAAGGCGTATAGAGTCTTCAACAAATCATCGGGTTTAGTTGAAGTCTCTAGTGACGTTGTATTTGATGAGACTAATGGCTCTCCAAGAGAGCAAGTTGATCTTGATGATGTAGATGAAGAAGATGTTCCAACGGCCGCAATACGCACCATGGCGATTGGAGATGTGCGACCACAGGAACAAAAGAAGCAAGATCAACCTTCTTTCTCAACAATGGTGCATCCCCCAACTTAAACTGATGAACAGGTTCATCAAGAGGAGTACGATCAAGGGGGAGCATAGGATGATCATGTTATGGAGGAAGAATCACCTCAAGCCCCTCCACCTCAAGTCCGAGCGACGATTCAAAGGAAT
Organism: Zea mays; assembly: GCF_902167145.1. Classification (NCBI taxonomy): domain Eukaryota; kingdom Viridiplantae; phylum Streptophyta; class Magnoliopsida; order Poales; family Poaceae; genus Zea; species Zea mays. The sequence goes on from NC_050098.1 coordinate 185,152,166, forward strand.
CATCCCATCGACCAGATTTTGGGTGATATAAGCAAGGGAGTAACTACTCGCTCTAGATTAGTTAATTTTTGTGAGCATTACACTTTTGTCTCTTCTATTGAGCCTTTCAGGGTAGAAGAGGCCTTGCTAGATCCGGACTGGGTGTTGGCCATGCAGGAAGAGCTTAATAACTTCAAGTGAAATGAAGTTTGGACCCTGGTGCCACGTCCAAAGCAAAACGTTGTGGGAACCAAGTGGGTGTTCCACAACAAACAAGACGAGCACGGAGTGGTGACAAGGAACAAAGCTAGACTTGTGGCAAAAGGTTATGCCCAAGTCGCAGGTTTGGACTTTGAGGAGACTTTTGCTCCTGTGGCTAGGCTAGAATCTATTCGCATTTTGTTAGCCTATGCCGCTCACCATTCTTTCAGGTTGTTCCAAATGGATGTGAAGAGCGCTTTCCTCAACGGGCCAATTAAGGAGGAGGTGTTCGTAGAGCAACCCCCTAGCTTTGAGGATGAACGATACCCCGACCACATATGTAAGCTCTCTAAGGCGCTCTATGGACTTAAGCAAGCCCCAAGAGCATGGTATGAATGCCTTAGAGACTTTTTAATTGCTAATGCTTTCAAGGTTGGGAAAACCGATCCAGCTTTATTTACTAAGACTTGTGATGGTGACTTATTTGTGTGCCAAATTTATGTCGATGACATAATATTTGGTTCTACTAACCAAAAGTCTTGTGAAGAGTTTAGCAGGGTGATGACTCAAAAATTTGAGATGTCGATGATGGGCGAGTTGAACTACTTCCTTGGGTTCCAAGTGAAGCAGCTCAAGGATGACACCTTCATTTCCCAAACGAAGTACACACAAGATTTGATCAAGCAGTTTGGGATGAAGGACGCCAAGCCCGCAAAGACTCCAATGGGAACCGCCGGACATGTCGACCTCAACAAAGGAGGTAAGTCTGTTGATCAAAAGGCATACCGGTCTATGATAGGGTCTTTACTTTATTTATGTGCTAGTAGACCGGATATTATGCTAAGCGTATGCATGTGTGCTAGATTTCAATCCGATCCAAGGGAGTGTCACCTTGTGGCCGTTAAGCAAATTCTTAGATATTTAGTTGCTACGCCTTGCTTCGGGATCTGGTATCCAAAGGGTTCAACCTTTGACTTAATTGGATACTCAGACTCCGATTATGGTGGATGCAAGGTTGATAGGAAGAGTACATCAGGAACGTGCCAAATCTTAGGAAGGTCCCTGGTGTCTTGGAGTTCTAAGAAACAAACTTCCGTTGCCCTATCCACCGCTGAGGCCGAGTATGTTGTCGCAGGACAGTGTTGCGCGCAACTACTTTGGATGAGGCAAACCCTCAGGGACTTTGGCTACAATCTGAGCAAAGTCCCACTCCTATGTGATAATGAGAGTGCTATCCGCATGGCGGATAATCCTGTTGAACATAGCCGCACTAAGCACATAGACATCCGGCATCACTTTTTGAGAGACCACCAGCAAAAGGGAGATATCGAAGTGTTTTATGTTAGCACCGAGAACTAGCTAGCCGATATCTTTACCAAGCCTCTAGATGAGTCAACCTTTTGCAGGCTGCGTAGTGAGCTAAATGTCTTAGATTCGCGTAACTTGGATTGATCTAGAGCATACATGTGTTTATGCCTTTGATCATGTTCTTTATGCATATTGTTTCTTACTTATGGTGCTCAAGTTGTACACATGATCCCCAGACCTCACAAGTCCATTTGCGAGTGATGCACTTATTTAGGGGGAGACATGCTACAACTTGACACTTTGAGACTAACCTTGTGTTTGAGTTTACTTGTTTTAGTCTCAAAAGTAGATTGAAAGGGAAAGGTGGACTTGGACCATGAAAGACTTCCACTGCACTCCGATGAGAGAGTAACTAATTCCAAGTTCATCTCCATGCTCTTATTGCCTTTTTTACTCTTAATTGAAGATTTTGGTGAGGCAATGAGGTTAAAGGGCCAAAAATGATCCTGTTTTGGTGTTTGATGCCAAAGGGGGAGAAAATAGGGCTAAAGCAAATGGATCAGCTACCACTTGAGAATTTTGAAAATAATAGAGTTAGAGCTTCTGTTTTGTCAAAATACTCTTATTGTCTCTTATTGTCAAAAATTGGAAATTGGTCTCTTGTGGGGAGAATGTTTGATTATGGGGAAAAGGGGGAGTTTTTGAATCTTTGATCAATTTCTCTTGGAATGCCTCTCTTCATGCCTCAACAAGTGTGTTTGACTTAGAGATAGGAAATTGAAGTTGATTTGCAAAAACAAACCAAGTGGTGGCAAAGAATGGTCCAAATATGCCAAATTTGAATCAAAAACAAATCTTGATCTCATTTGCATTGATGTTGCGCTTCTATGTGTTGCTTTTTGTTGTGTTGGCATAAATCACCAAAAAGGGGGAGATTGAAAGGGAAATGTGCCCTTGGGCCATTTCTAAGTATTTTGGTGAGTAAGTGCCCAACACAAATGGTTTAAGTGCAAAGTGTGCAAAATGGTGGATGAAGTGCGAAACATCAAGAAGGTATGTTTCTAGACTTAGTACATTGTTTTGAAGACTAATGTATTGTGTCTAAGTGCTAGAAACAGGAGAAAACAATTTGGAAAAGAGTTGGCTGTGTACAGCTGAAGACAGCTTCGGTCTGGGTGCACCGGACTGTCCGGTGGTACACCGGACAGTGTCCGGTGCGCCAGGACCAGTCTCGGTGAACAGTCCGCTCTCAGGACTCGATGGCGGTGTATGGCTATAAATCACCGGACTGTCCGGTGAGCCATCCACGGCGAAGTCGTCGCTCACGGGAAGAGATCAACGGCGTACGGCTAAAAATCACCGGACTGTCCGATGAGCCAACAGTCGGTCGCGCCAACGGTCGGCCGCGCAATCCGCGCGTGACGCGTGGCCAAGCCAACGGTCTGATGGGGGCACCGGACAGTGTCCTGTGCGCCAATGGCTCCAAATCTTCAACGGTCGGTTGCGCCAGTTTAGGAAGGTGATCTGCACCGGACAGTGAACAGTGCCTGTCCGGTGGTGCACCGGACTGTCCGGTGCGCCACACGACAGAAGGCAAGGATTGTTTTCCTAGATTGTTTCCAACGACTCCTAGCTTCCTTGGGGCTATAAAAGGGACCCCTAGGCGCATGGAGGAGTACACCAAGCATACCTTGATCATTTTTAATCATTCACATTCCGTCTTTGTGCACTCGATTGACATTCTTAGTGATTTGAGCTCTGTTCTAGTGGTGAACTTTGTGTTATTCATTTGAGCTCAAGTCTTGGCTGTGTGTGTGTGTGTATTGCTGTGGATTTGTGTGTGTTGCTTCCCTCCCTTACTCTAGTGCTTTCACCTTGATCCTTATTGTAAGGGCGAGAGACTACAAGTTGTGGAGATTCCTCGCAAACGGGAAAGAGTAAAGAAAGAAGAACATCGTGGTATTCAAGTTGATCATTGGATCACTTGAGAGGAATTGAGTGCAACTCTCGTCCATTGGGACGCCACAACGTGGAGTAGGCAAGTGTTATACTTGGCCGAACCACGGGATAAATCATCGTGTCTCTTGTGCTTGTTCTCACTGTGTCTATTGTGTTTCACAAGAGCTCGGTCCTTATCCACTTGATTTAATTGTACTAACACTTAATCAAGTTTTGTGGCTTTAAGTTTTAAGTTTTTACAGGATCACCTATTCACCCCCCTCTAGGTGCTCTCACCTGTGCCTATAAATAGATGAACAGTACCCCCGTACTGTTCACGCAATCTTGTAATCATTTTGCACGCGACACTTGGATTATTGCCTTCAGTCAAGACAAAGGTATAAATGTGATTAAATGTTATGTTTTAATATTTAAGTTTGTATGATAAAATATATGAACAAGTTTATGTGTTTTGATATATTATTCTTTCATGTTTTATATTTTATATTTCACCTTTCGTTATTTCACAACTCTAGTCATGAAGACATGATCTTCGTGACCTTTGCTCATGACCTTCATCCGAAGTTCATTATACCGTTGGGGAGATAATGCTTCTATAGACGAAGGGAATTAACATCTAACATTTTATGTTGCCTTGTTCTTAATACAAAGCATTTGAGAACAAGTCCCCAACAGTAGCCATACCAAGGCCTCCATGGGACAAGGTCGTCGGGATTCAGGGTAGACACCTTTTTGAGATTTTGCGTGTCGGTTTGGGGAGCATGGGAGACTCCACCCAAATAAGGGTTTACATTGGAGGTTACCTTTTCGCATTTGCTTTCTCTTTTGAGCGGCCCCGCAGCTTCGTCTCTGCGTCCTCTCGTGCCGCCACCATCGCGATGGCTTCCCTTGGTCGCCCTCGCCACTACCAAAGTCAAGGTGAGCTTGACCTGGTGCACATCCTGTTTGGGTGCAGCACACCGAATCACATCGGTGGGGTTCAAGCGGGCTCTCTTCCTCTTGGCGGCCTGCAACCCGTGGAGTTTGTTCTCTTTGTCTCCTACATTTTTGTCGGGATGGTGCTGCCGATTTCCCCTTTCTTCTTGTTGCTGCTGGAGGACTTCCGGATTCAGCTTCAACACCTTGTGCCGCACTCCATCCTCTAGGCAGCAATCTTTGTCCATCTATGCGAGATGTTCATGGGGGTCCCCCCTGCACATCCCTCTTTCGCTAATTCTTCGTGCTGGTGAAATTCGGGAAAGGCAGGGATGAAATTGGCGCTTAGTTGTCGATGTTTCGAACCTCAACCCGACAAGTAAATTTATTGTGCGTGTTTCGGGCTCCAGACACTCTACGTGGTGGGCGAAAGATTTATAATGGTTCGGGCAGAACATCCCTACTTTTAGTCATCAGTGACTTGTGCTACCGGCACCATCAATGATCAAAGTTCGCAGTAGGGATTACAAGCGGGAGAGAGAGGGTGGAGAGGGTCCCATATTTGTGATGGCCGAAACTTTCTCCGGGTTGGCATTGATACCCCGCTCAAAGACCAGGAAACCAAGCAACCTGCCCCCTGGAATGTTGAAGACACACTTTTTTGGATTCAATTTAATGTCGTTGGCCTTCAGCTTATCAAATGTTTCCCTGAGGTCACGAATGAGGCCTTCAGACCACCCGGTCTTAACCACGATGTCATCAACATAGGCCTATATGGTCCTTCCAACGAGGTCACCAAAACATTTGATCATGCACCGTTGGTATGTGGCCCTTGGGTTCTTCAGTCCGAACGACATCGTCACGTAGCAATACGAGTCGCAAGGAGTAATGAAGGAGGTCATGGGTTCGTTAGACTCCTTCATCACGATTTGGTGATATCCTGAGTAGGTGAAAGTTGCCTAGAGGGGGGTGAATAGGCGAAACCTGAAAATTTATAATTTTATCCCCCAACTAGATCCCTTGATTAGTGGTTAGAACAAGATATACAATTATCGGAGTATAAAACTAAGTCCTTCGCTTGTAAGGAGTATTGCTTTCAAATAATGCGGAATTGATAAATCAATACTACTAATAAGTCTATGAGAATAAATCACTAGGGCTTAGATAAGAAGAGTAATAACACAAGTTCTTTCTTGCAAGGTGTTGCTTCACTAAATGAGAATTTAACTTAAAGCAACACCAAATAGTATTAGCAAAGAATAGTGCAAGAAAAACTTAGAAAAGGGAAAGAACAAACAAATCACAAGCAAGAAGCACACGAGACACGGGTGATTTGTTTTACCGAGGTTCGGCCCTCGAAGGCCTAGTCCTCGTTGAGGAGTCCACTGAGGACGGGTCTCTTTCAACCCTTTCCCTCTCTCCACCGATCACACAAGACCGGCGAGCTCTTCTTCTTCTCAAGGATCACTTAAGACCCCGCAAGGACCACCACACTCTTTGGTGTCTCTTGCTAGCTTTACAAGCCTCCAAAACTTTGGAGGAAGTTCAATGGGAGTCAAAACTCCACGCACAAATGAACGCAAGATGTAGCACACACTTTCTCTCAATGAATCTCACAAGGCGCTAGAGCTAAACTCACACGAGAAGCTTTCTTTTGCTTGCTCTCTCTTTTGTCGCACTTGTGTGGGCTGTAGTGGTCTAAATCTTGTGTATAGGATGGATCAATGAATAGAGGTGGTTGGGAGGGCTTGAGTATGTCAACTATATGACTTGGAATGTTGCTTGGGCTCCCACACCTTGAAGTGGCCGGTTGGGGAGGTATTTATAGCCACCAACCAAATTGTAGCCGTTGGAGAAGGTTGCTGGCGATGCCACGTCATCCTGTCGTTAGGGCTTGGAGCTGGTCGATCGTTGGAGGCTCTATCCTCATGTGGCACCGGACAGTCCGGTGCCCCTCTGACCAACTGCTCCGACTGCTGTCGCGTTCACTGTGTTGTACTGTTCCCTGTCAGAGTCGACCGTTGCGCGCAGATAGCCGTTGCTTCGATGGTGCACCGGACAGTCCGGTGGCACACCGGACAGTCCAGTGAATTATAGCGAAGCTGCGCCTGGAGAACCCGAAGCTGAGGAGTTTGAGCTAATTCACCCTGGTGCACCGGACATTGTCCGATGGTGCACCGAACAGTCCAGTGCGCCAGACCAGGGCACACTTCGGTTTCCTTTTTGCTCCTTTCTTTTGAACCCTAACTTGTTCTTTTGATTGGTTTGTGTTGAACCTTTGGCACCTGTAGAATGTATGATCTAGAGCAAACTAGTTAGTCCAATTATTTGTGTTGGGCAATTCAACCACCAAAATCATTTAGAAAAAGGTTTGACCCTATTTCCCTTTCAATCTCCCCCTTTTTGGTGATTGATGCCAACACAAACCAAAGCAACTATATAAGTGAGAAAATGAACTAGTTTGCATAAGGTAAGTGCAAAGGTTACTTGGAATTAAACCAATATTCTTTTCATAAGATATGCATGGATGCTTTCTTCTTATTTAAAATTTTGGACCACGCTTTGCACCACTTGTTTTGTTTTGCAATGTTTTGGAAATTCTTTTTCAAAATCTTTTGCAAATAGTCAAAGGTAAATTAATAAGATTTTGAGAAGCATTTTCAAGATTTGAAATTTTCTCCCCTTGTTTCAAATGCTTTTCCTTTGACTAAACAAAACTCCCCCTTAATGAAATCCTCCTCTTAGTGTTCAAGAGGGTTTTAGATATTAATTTTGAAGAGGGTATACCAATTTGAAATTATATCAAAAATAAGATACCAATTGAAACATCTTTTCTTAACTCAAATTTTAAAGACTACATTTTTGAAATTGGTGGTGGTGCGGTCCTTTTGCTTTGGGCTAATACTTTCTCCCCCTTTGGCATGAATCGCCAAAAACGGATACTTGTGAGTGAAATATAAGCCTTTTTTACTTTCTCTTCCCCTTTGGCAAACAATATATGAGTAAAGATTATACCAAATTGGAGAGCTGGTGGAATACCGGCAAAGAGTGGATAATACCAATGGAGTTGAGTGGAAGCGTCGTCTTTGCCAAATACTCTATTTCCCTTTCAATTCTATGACTAAGCATGAAAATACACTTGAAAGCACATTAGTCATAGACATATGATCAAAATATATATCAATTAAGCATAATCATAGTTCTATATAATATAGATTGCTCCCCCTAAATATGTGCATGGAGAGGAACACATATTTTGGCCTTAAATGCCAATTGCACATAATTAGGTTAATGAGAATATATCTATATCATACAGAATGTGAAGTGCATTGTGTCATAGTATAAGTGTGATGCTCATGACAGTTTATGCACTTATGAAAGCATGTTAGAAACATCTTAAACATTTGCCCTTAAGGATTTCAAAGAGGCTTAAGGACCATCCACCTTTGGAACAAAGGCAGCTTATCCTCGTTACAAGGTTAAGCTTTAAGGTCTTTGACACTAAAATTACTTCACCAAGTTTTAACAAAGATGCAAGAATGAATGTTTGAGAAGTTAAACTAGGTATGAAGCAGGGATAATGCATGAACATGCTTTCTCTTCCTTTTATACAAGATATGCAAAGAGAGTATGAAGAAGGAAGATTTAGGTACAAGTTAAAATGAAAGGAAGTTGTTTTATCCTTTTGTACCTTCACATAGAGACACTCTCTTCATTGTGCTTTGTCCTTAGTCTTAGTCGCTTAAGACCTATACTCAAGACAATATATGGAAATATTTTGCACAAGAGAGAGTTCTACAACTAGTGATCCTTTTTCCAAGACATTGTTAGTATATATCAAATGGATCACAAATTGCATAATTGTATCATGAATTCTCCTTTTAACTTAGTGCATATCAAGAGAGATATTGATTGATAGTATATAAGGCACTAAGAAACATAAGTGTTAATTGAAGTTATTCAATGATCAAACAAATAACATATGTGATCAAAAGAACAACATATGCATTAGATAAGCTCAAAATAGGAGAATCCATTACATATGCTACTTTAGCAATGAAAGCAACAATCCTTGATAAAGGTGACATTACTTTACCAAGATGGATTGATATGTAGTAGCATACATCATGAGAAACTTATTCTCATGCAAGAGACTATATGAGATTACTAGGATAAAAAGCGATAGTCTCAACATAATCAAGATACAGACATAGGCTCCCCCTAGAGATATGCATCAAAGAATTTTAATGAGATGAATAGATGCATTCATTTTAGAGACGTGTAGGGAGAAGCATTATACATCTTGATCAAGGCTTATAAGATTTGCAATAAACATCTTATGCCTGATATTCTCACAATGAAAAGGATTTAGAGTACTCACAACCACACCATTGATTGTTTTGTAGAAGTAGGTGGTGTTATCCTTGATGTCCTCCTTTTTCATTTGAGAGTCCTCCCTTTGCAGTGGCTTCTTTTTCCTTCCAAACTTATTGAAAATACTCAAAAAAAGATGTTAATAGCATAAGGGAGTATATAATGAAGGATGATTTCTTTAGATAGGAAATGAACATAATTCATCATCCATAATTCACAGATACATGAAGTAAATTCATTAACGTTAGTGTGCATCATTAGGAAAGAGGAATATGTACCCTTTAAACATTTTGATCAATCATAGGAAATTTACTTCTTCATATTGAATTTATTAATCATTACTTAGAAGCAGATCAATATGAGAGCATGTATAGCAAAGACATGAAATAGATTCTAATGGACAAGTGCATTTATGAGAATGAGATTGAGATTGAATGCACATCTAGATGACTTAAGTCCAATAAAGAATCTATTCTTCTCATGGATAGAATATGATAAATTAGAATCAACAACTACTGGTGGGAACTATATTTGATTAAGAAGATGAGTTCCCATACCTTTACTTTTACCTTTCTTCCTTTGGGTGAAGAGTAACCCTAGAGGCTTGTGGCTTGCACTTACTTTCTTGTAGATTTTCAAGAGTAAGCTCAAGAGATATGTCAATAGTAACACAAGCACTAGTTCCCCTTTTTGTAATAATTTTTTTTACAAGAATGGAAAATAGATTACTAAAGCATGGAAACTTTATAATATGAACTAGGTTATTCCATGATGTATGCTTGATTTTGCTTACAAAACAAGCATAGATGATTCTTTAAGATTATGGGAATAAATCTAATTCATAACATGGAGAGCGATAAATATAGAAGAATCATATCCAACTTAAGCAAGAGGCAAAACAACATAAATCATTGGATTTACTTTTCTTTTCATGTTAGATTGTGCATCTCCAAAGAGAAACATATTCTCTACATGTGAGACTACTTAGATTATTTAGACAAATACATTAGTCTCACGATTTCTAGATATAAAGAGAGATTCCCTTTATAAGTGCTCTAAGGAATTGAATTCCTTATGTGACACCTTATTCTTTTAAGAACTTGGAATATCTCTCTATACCTAGAGCATGGCAATAAAAGGATGATTAGAGTAAAGCATGCCATGAGATACTTTCAATAATTAAAGCATGTAGATTGCCATGATATAGAAATGATGAATATACAATCTACCATATGAGAGGAATTTCTTCAAAGAATGGTGACATAATTTAAAAATATTTGAGGTGCTTTCTTTTTCTATGTGACTACACAAGACACATAAGAAATGGTAATTTAAGATACTTGCACTTAAAAGCATAATTGTTACCATCCTTTGGCTTTCCTCCATGTTGTAGGTCTTGATCTTTCCGCACAGGATAATTCTTCATTTCCTACAACATTACTATCTTCCCCGCGATGATATGAGTTTTAGATATAACAATTTGAAATAACTTTGGGTCAATCTTGGATATATAGATTATTGAAGATTGATAGCTTGAGTTAATAAAAAATGAATTGGCTCTCTTAAGCACCCCAAAGCTTCATACCATCTCCTTTTCCTGCAAAGCTTGTCAAGCATATTTTGGTACCCATCTCTTGATGGGTCCATCAAGGTTAGTCAACACAGATCTAGGAACCCAAACGTCCTTTGTGCTAGCACTAGGTAAACTTATTACCTTTCTAGCACAAGTTGCAATTTTGGGTTGCCTAGTTACATGAGAATTAATTGACAAGCTAGGAGTGGGATTGTTACCAATGGGACAATCTTTGCATTGATGTCCCTTCTTTCGGCATATGTAGCATAGGCGATCCTCAAGTCTTGAAGATTTCTTCTTTCCTTGTTTCTTTCTTGCTACATGGTTAGTGAATATTTTCTTTTCTAACACTATGCCTTTTTGTTTTAAATGGGGACACGACTTAAACAAGTGTCCCTTCTTGGAGCATTTAAAACAAAGTTTGTCATCCTTGTTAATAATCAAATCTTTTTTAATATAGGGACATGACCTAATAGAGTGCCCTTTTCAAAGCATTCACTACACTTCTTACTTCTCTTAGTGTGAAGTGTGACTTGATTATTACCTTGGATGTTACCTTTTATGGAGGCGTGGTTGAGGATTTTGGAAGTGGTATTGATTTTCTTTTTTTGTTCCTTCATCTTGACAATCCTCAAGTCCTTGACATTTTCTTCAAGGGATTTAGTGCATGCTACGGTTGTTCCCGTCTCAAGCTTCTTCACCATATGATCACGGTTATCTTGAGAAGGTTGAGCAATGCACTTCCCTTTTAGTTGTGTCAAGCTTATTTTTAGCCTCTCATTTTCTTCTTTGAGCTTTTGATATGTATCATCGTTTGTTCCTGCAAATTCTAGCTCAAAGGAAGATTTGCTTGTCGACGGACAACAAGCATTAGCACATGGTAATGTAGTTTCAATTTGAATACATGTGCATGAGTGAGGTTGTTAGGATTTTAAGTTTTCTATCACAACCTCATGAGCAATATTTAATATGATATGATCATCCATAAGATTTTCATGAGAACATAGGAGCATATCATATTTTTCTTGAAAAGCGAGATTTTCATCTTTTAGCTTTTCTTCTTGGTCTTTAAGTAAGGCATTCCTATTTACTAATTGAGCGATACAATGTAAAGCGTTATCTTGCTCAAGTAAAATAGTTTCATACCTTTGGACCAAACCAACATGAGAGCACTTTAGCTCCTCATGTTCTTTAGTCAACTCGTCAAAGTATAGCATTTTGATGGAGAGAACATTTTCTAGCCTTTGACGAGCTTCGCTTTGCTCTCTCGCTCTTTCTAGAAGTTTGAGCATGACCGCCTTATCTTCTTGGCTTAGGCGAGCGTAGAGTTGCATGAAGCTTCTTTCTTCCTCCTCATCCTCGTTTGTGCTTCCGCTATCATTTTCATTAGCCACACAACATATGTGGGAATCGAAATGGGAAGACAAACCTCTTGGAGAGGTGGATTCATCATTTGGTCTCCATCGGTCGTTTTCTTCTTCTTCCTTGCAAGGGTTAGTATCACAAAGACCAAAGGAAGTAGAAGCACAAAATGAACTATCATGTTTGGACTCATCAAATTTGCTTTTAATTCTAGTCCAAATATCATGCATATCACAAATAGGTTTATTATATTTTATTATGAAGGCATGATAATCTTCTTTGCTAAGGGATTTACTTAAGATGTCATAAGCTAGATGTAACACCCCCACTGATCCCACACAATGGATGTTACCAAATACCCTTCCCACTAAACTTATGCAACACAAGAAATGAAATAAAGAGAGAAAATATTGCAAAATCCGGCATCACCTCCCTTGAAAGAAGCATAACAAGGGGGGAACATAGAGTTCATACAAGATATAAAAGACAGATAATTCACGTAGTATAATCAAAATGCAAAAGTAGTAAAGCACATTCATGACCAATTAAAAAATGGGTAACTCAGCCCACCCCAAAAAAAATCAGCTCAACTACCATGAAAGGCTAGAACATAATAATTCCCTAGACTTGACCCTCCCTGATTAACAATATTATTAAGTAGTGGTTCCTTTATTAAAGGTGTAGTGGTCGTGCTGCTACATCCCTTCTTTCCCAAAGCAGAAATCAGGTGCCTGCATCAGACAATGCAAGAGTGAGATGACACATCTCAGCAAGTAAACAGAGCAAACAACAATTGGACAATGTAAACCAATCGTGGTTAAACAACCACGTAATTCAAAACTTCCTTCTTGAATAATAATTTGCAGCAAGTAAGCAACTAACTGATTACTTAATGCCAAGATGAATCACAATGTAAAGATCCACACTATTTACATCCACATAACAGATTCCACACCTCTCCCATGAATGCACATGGCTACAGATGCAGTAATGACTTCTGCCTTCATATCTCTAAGGATATGAAGCTGCATCATACCCCTTCTCGGGCAACATATGATGCTCATTGTACCGGTACGGTCGGACCATAAGATCGCGACGAAACTTCAATGCAATGGATGATGAATGCATTATGCAAGTCAACAACATGAGTTCTTCCCAAACAAAATGTGCTAGACATATACTTCCACCCATTCCACATAATAAACCACATGGGTAACATGATCAAACCACAAACTCAACATATGTAATCAATAAAACATGAATATCTTCCAACGATGGTACTCAATTAGAAATATGAATACGAACACAAATAGCACAAACATAATCAATTATAAGACTCTTCATTCGATAGACGGAATAACCATCACTGTTTTACTTGCTAAGATGTGTCATCTCACACTTGCATTGTCTGATGCAGGCACCTGATTTCTGCTTTGGGAAAGAAGGGATGTAGCAGCACGGCCACTACACCTTTAATAAAGGAACCACTACTTAATAATGTTGTTAATCAGGGAGGGTCAAGTCTAGGGAATTATTATGTTCTAGCCTTTCATGGTAGTTCAGCTGTTTTTTTTGGGTGGGCTGAGTTACCTTTTTTTTAATTGGTCATGAATGTGCTTTACTACTTTTGCATTTTGATTATACTACATGAATTATCTGTCTTTTATATCTTGTATGAACTCTATGTTCCCCCTTGTTATGCTTCTTTCAAGGGAGGTGCTGCCGGATTTTGCAATATTTTCTCTCTTTATTTCATTTCTTGTGTTGCATAAGTTTAGTGGGAAGGGTATTTGGTAACATCCATTGTGTGGGATCAGTGGGGGTGTTACACTAGATAGTTTAAGCGTATACATCTTAAATCTTCTTCGGAGGCATTTTCCCTAGCATAGTTAGAAGGAATGATACTCTTGTCTAATATTTGTTCTAATTGAGGATCTACGGTCCTAAAAGCATTTATCACCCTAGTAGACCATGAATTATAATTAGAACAATCGAGAAGTAATATCTCAAGAGTTACCTCCTTGTTCTCCTTGGTTTTCTTGTTCTTTTGGGATCTTCTTCGGGCCATCACTTCGAGTTGTTAGACTCAATATGAAGTGCCTAGCTCCGATACCAATTGAAAGTCGCCTAGAGGGGGGTGAATAGGCGAAACCTAAAAATTTATAATTTTATCCCCCAACTAGATCCCTTGATTAGTGGTTAGAACAAGATATACAATTATCGGAGTATAAAACTAAGTCCTTCGCTTGTAAGGAGTATTGCTTTCAAATAATGAGGAATTGATAAATCAATACTACTAATAAGTCTATGAGAATAAATCACGAGGGCTTAGATAAGAAGAGCAATAACACAAGTTCTTTCTTGCAAGGTGTTGCTTCACTAAATGAGAATTTAACTTAAAGCAACACCAAATAGTATTAGCAAAGAATAGTGCAAGAAAAACTTAGAAAAGAGAAAGAACAAACAAATCACAAGCAAGAAGCACACGAGACACGGGTGATTTGTTTTACCGAGGTTCGGCCCTCGAAGGCCTAGTCATCGTTGAGGAGTCCACTGAGGACGGGTCTCTTTCAACCCTTTCCCTCTCTCCACCGATCACACAAGACCGGCGAGCTCTTCTTCTTCTCAAGGATCACTTAAGACCCCGCAAGGACCACCACACTCTTTGGTGTCTCTTGCTAGCTTTACAAGCCTCCAAAACTTTGGAGGAAGTTCAATGGGAGTCAAAACTCCACGCATAAATGAATGCAAGATGTAGCACACACTTTCTCTCAATGAATCTCACAAGGCGCTAGAGCTAAACTCACACGAGAAGCTTTCTTTTGCTTGCTCTCTCTTTTGTGGCACTTGTGTGGGCTGTAGTGGTCTAAATCTTGTGTATAGGATGGATCAATGAATAGAGGTGGTTGGGAGGGCTTGAGTATGTCAACTATATGACTTGGAATGTTGCTTGGGCTCCCACACCTTGAAGTGGTCGGTTGGGGTGGTATTTATAGCCACCAACCAAATTGTAGCCGTTGGAGAAGGTTGCTGGCGATGGGCGCACCGGACAGTGTCCGGTGCGCCACCACGTCATCCTGTCGTTAGGGCTTGGAGCTGGTTGACCGTTGGAGGCTCTATCCTCATGTGGCACCGGACAGTCCGGTGCGGCACCGGATAGTCCGGTGTCCCTCCGACCAACTGCTCTGACTGCTGTCGCGTTCACTGTGTTGTACTCTTCCCTGTCAGAGTCGACCGTTGCGTGCAGATAGCCGTTGCTTCGCTGGTGCACCGGACAGTCTGGTGGCACACCGGACAGTCCGGTGAATTATAGCGGAGCGGCGCCTGGAGAACCCGAAGCTGAGGAGTTTTAGCTAATTCACCCTGGTGCACCGGACAGTCCAGTGCGCCAGACCAGGGCACACTTCGGTTTCCTTTTTGCTCCTTTCTTTTGAACCCTAACTTGTTCTTTTGATTGGTTTGTGTTGAACCTTTGGCACCTGTAGAATGTATGATCTAGAGCAAACTAGTTAGTCCAATTATTTGTGTTGGGCAATTCAACCACCAAAATCATTTAGGAAAAGGTTTGACCCTATTTCCCTTTCAGTAGGCGGTGAGGAAACTTAACACCTCACCGTCGGAGGAAACCGCACACCAACCAAATTCGCACACGTGGTTCGAGGAAACCGCACACCGATCAAATTCCAATGTCTCTTGGCATGCGACACACTGAATGCCAGAACCACCTGCCAGTATTCGACGACAAGGAAGAAGAGGACGGTGGCACGTACCGGCGTCGGCGGTGAGTAGTTTGCTTACTCTGCGCCAGATCAATCGTCACCGACAAAGACGGAGAGAGATGTGCAGCGCAAGACAGAAGCGGCAAAGCAGAGGAATGGGGCGTTGCGCGGAAAAAGAATAAACACCGCACTACCCCTGCCTTTATATACAACAACTAAGCGGCGCTTTAGAAACCATGAAGCCGGTCACCATCAAAAGACGAGCCACCCCACGTTAGCTGACTACATCATCAGCCAACGGTCACAAACACAAAAGCAACTGGTTCAACTTGTGATCGAGGGCAGCGTTCGCCTGTCGGCTCTACAAGACTTTGGGTTTGACTCAACAAGTTGAACCACCCCCTTGAGGGCTCATGTTGGAGCAAAGACAGAACGCTCCTTCGATCACAAAACCACATGGTCAAAGATGCAGAACAAATCTGAAGGCCACGAAATAATATCGAAGGCACGAGAACATGACCCTCTTATTGATGTCGAATTCAAACGTCTTGTGACCAATATCCGACTAATCGTGATAAATCGGTAGAAACCGAGCGAATTCAAGTTAAACCAATTTTTTCAATTCAAACGGCTCGAGACCGAATCAGTTTCCGACCTGATAAACCGGTACCACATGTGCAGAAACTGAACCATTTGTTTTTTTGGCAAATAAAGCACATTGAGGTCCCAACATTTGAATAAAAGATGGCCCAAATGTTATCACAAGACCAATGACAACATTTAATAGTTTAAATACATTGAAGCAACAACCATGGAATATGTAGTTAATGATTCATGACATGAACATTGAAACCCGTACTAAGTGTTCCCTTCCTATCTTTGTCAGCGAAATGAAGAAAACCAAATAATGGCTCTATTACATCAACTACATACTTCGTTTGGTCCCACCATGACAAGCGTGTAAGGGTTTCATATGTGTACTTTCCATCTGGTATGCTGCTGAACTTGCTTTGTATGAATCCCTGAGAACCAATCCATTCCTTGAACTTTTCCTTCCGGCGAAGAAAACACTCTAAGAATGTGTAATTTGTTCCAAATCTTGTGGCATTCCACTGAACCAAGTCCCCCACCATTTGCTTCCTTCATCATAGAATGGAATTTGTTATGATTGTAAAGAAACCATAATATCCGCCTAGCACTTTAAATCACATTAGCATGCCTAGGAAAATTTCTAATATCCTTCAACATCAAATTTATGGTGTGAGCCACACACGGCTGCCACACAATAGAAGGATGCTTCGTGACTACCCTACGACATGTCTTTTTGTGTTCACTTCATTATCAGTGACAATATGAACCACATGCTCTGGACCAATTTCTGTCACCACGTCCATGTTTTTTTACATTTATCATCCACTGTCTCTTACAATGTCTGCACCTGAATCCAGGATATATGTTGTGCCCATGTTATCAAACTGAATCGATTCGATCCGACATTACTGAAAATAGCAATAACATGACGTATGATTACAAGTGTTGTTAGCATATATTGCAAGTAACACTTGAAAACATGTCTAAGAAAGCAAAGAACCCCCCCCCCCCAAACCCTAGCTCCTACTCTCCCGCCGGCTAATCAACCCTATACGTCGATTTATCGGCTTTTGGGGAGCGGCTAATCGACAATCCTAACTCATATATGAGTTTTTCTTGTATTTGTCTGAAATTTCCATGATTTTTAGTTTGAAATTTGTTCCGTTTTTCAAATTTGGTTTCAGTAGCTTCACATTATCTATAGTATTTATTCAAAAATTGATATCAAAAGTTTTCAAAATATATAATTTTTCTCCATATTAAAAAACCAAAACCGATGTATAGGCGTCACCGTCCGACGCGGATTACCGGTTAGCCGGTCGGCTAGCTAGATGGATCCGGATATTTATTCGGATGTCATTTTTCGGTCTTCTTTCTTCGATTGTGAACAACTAACATATAGCATTTGCTATGTAAATTTATATTCTTGTTTTTAGCATTGAGACTATTAATCTTCACAAAAAATAAACATTAAATTCATTCTTTATCTTTTTAAATAATTCATATAAAATTCGAATGTCTATCCGAATGCGGATTCGGATGTTTTTTCACCTTTTTGTTGTAGGGAGAAAATAATGTACATAAAAAATTATACAAAAATTTATTTAAATACTTCATAATATTTTTAATAACATCGCCGAAAATTAACTTTAAATTCTATGTATATCTATGCTAAAATATTATATTTGTGATACAATTCGGATGTTTTAGGAACATCCATGCTAGACTAGCCGTCCGGTTCCGTGACCCTTGACCACGTACGTGGAAAGTGTTGACTACATGCTAGCGTGGCCACATAAATTACGCCAGTGTACCTAAATGTTGTGGTGAGTCGTGTCATGTCTCTAACGCAACTGAGGTGTCGTGTTCATTTTGCTCTAAACTGAATTGGTATGTTTATTGGTATGTTTATTTTGGGTCCAGTACTGGCAGTACCCATGAACAAGACTTCGATAGAAGCCCAGCCCATGACTTATCACGGCCCACGAGGTCAAGATGCATACAAATAACGACAGCAAATGGGCCAAATGCTACTGTAAAACGGCCCGTACAAAAACGGTATTAGGCATGGAAGCCCGCTAGTTTTCCTCAAAGGAAAGAAATGAAAGGCCGATCCGCGTCGCGTGGCGTGAAAACAGGAAGTCCCGCTCCGCGTCGAGCAGATGAAAAGACGCCTCGGTCGCTTTCAGGCAGAGGTCAAAAGACGCGTGACCGTGGACCTCACTTTCACCGGAGGCAGCCAGACAGATCGCAGTCGCAGGTCGAGCTTAACGCCCAGAACCGGCCAGAACTCTCGCCTTTTTCTGCCGTCCTCACCCGCGCAACTCGTCGCTTGTCCCCTGCGGCCCTCAGACCCCCGGCGACGCGCCGCCGTCGCTTTCTCCCTCTAAAGTCTCTAGTCTGAATGAACTCTGAACGTGCATATTCGTCTTTGACCTGCAACGCAACGTCCCACTCCGGCTGCCACATGACTTGACACGCGCACAGAACCACCACAATTTCTCCACTCGTTTTTTGAGCGACTCCGCGTGTGTGTACGTACGTGTACGTCAATGTCAGCCCGCGCCGCGCGGCTCTGATCAATCAGCGCGCCATCATTTCCGTCCGATCTCTTCCCGGTGGTGGACGAGCCAAGAGGGCGACCCACATCGAAATCATCGCGGCGCTGCGGGGACACGCGCAAACGCTGACGGCGGGTGACGCTAACGTACGTACGTACGTACTCTGCGGTGGAGTACGCTCTTTGCCGTCGTTGTGCCGCGCCTGTGTTTTAACCTGGAGCGCGACGACCCGAAACCTGGCTGACCAGCCAGCCGATGTGAAACCGGGACTGTAACAAAGGCGAGCTTCACCTGCGTGCGTACTTTCGCAACAAATGCCGACCGGTCGACTTCTACGGCTGAGTATAATCTTGGCCAATAATAAAGAGAGAGATTAACAAAATTAACCGCCCTAGCGAGTCAGGCTTTATTCAAACTAGCAATAAAAGCGAACGAAAACGATAAAAAAAAACATCTAAATTGATGGACTGTTCGTTTAACTTTAATCTATACGTGGTTTTACTGTTTCTACATTGTTTTATCTCTATGGACTGTATCTGCAGCAGTCCGAACAGCTGGCTTTAATCTTAAGCGAACAAGCTTGATTTTATTTTCATATTTTTTATGTAACGAAAACGGTAAACCAACGGTCAAAAATATAGGACCTGGATCGTCGGTTATTTGAAAAATGATACACTCTAGCCAAAATGACAAATATTATAGTTTCCACGAATACATAACAAAGTTGGATATTACTTAATTTTAAAGATGTTAAAATACACAAATAACTCTTCTTCATCGTTTATATTATTCAGAGTAATTACAACCTTTATTTTTTTCTCTTCTTCATTCACTTGAACAAAACAAAAATTTATAACTTGCATACATTATACACTAGATGTATCTTATATTATATAAAAATCGTAAAAATATGGTATCATCACGGCTCAAAAATGAAAAATACAAAAACGATCGAAAAACTATCCAAATCGGGTGCGTACCATTTCTAATCCGTATCAAAAAAATTCAAAAACAAATGAGAAACCTCTCGGGGACCATAATTAGGGATACCCTCAAGGCTCCTAATTCTCAGCTGGTAACCCCCATCAGCATAAAGCTGCAAAGGCCTGATGGGTACGAATAAGTCAGGGATCAGTCCATTCGAGGGACCCGATCACGCCTCGCCCGAGCCTAGCCTCGGACAAAGGCAGCCGACCCCGGAGGATCTCCGCCTCGCCCGAGGCCCCCCTCCAGCGGCGAACATATTTCCGGCTCGCCCGAGGCCCTGTCTTTGCCAAGAAACAACCCTGACCAAATCACCGCACCGACCGACCAAATCGCAGGAGCATTTAATGCAAAGGTGGCCTGACACCTTTATCCTGACGCGCGCCCCTCAGCCGACAGAGCCGAAGTGACCGCCGTCACTTCGCCGCTCCACTAATCGGTCTGACAGAAAGACAGCGCCGCCTGCGCCGCTCCGACTGCGGTGCCACTTGACAGAGTGAGGCTGACAGGCAGTCAGGCCCGGCCGCACGCACCATAGGAAGCTCCGCTCCGCCCGACCCAGGGCTCGGACTCGGGCTAAGCCCCGGAAGACGGCGAACTCCGCTCCGCCCGACCCAGGGCTCGGACTCGGGCTAAGCCCCGGAAGACGGCGAACTCCGCTCCGCCCGACCCAGGGCACGGACTCGGGCTAAGCCCCGGAAGACGGCGAACTCCGCTCCGCCCGACCCAGGGCTCGGACTTGGGCTCAGCCCCAGAAGACGACGAACTCCGCTTCGCCCGACCCCAGGACTCAAATTCCGCCCTGGCCTCAGCCAACGGCCTCCGCCTCGCCCGACCTAGGGGCTCGGACTCGGCCTCGGCCACGGAAGACGGACTCGACCTCGACCTCGGAGGAGCCTCCACATCGCCCAACCTAGGGCGCGGACTGGCCACGTCAACAGGAGGCGCCATCATTACCCTACTCCAAGCTGACTCAGGCTACGGGGAACAAGACCGGCGTCCCATCTGGCTCGCTCCACCAGATAGGCGATGATGGCGCCCCGCACGCTCTCTGACGATGGCAGCACTCGGCCCCCTTACGGAAGCAAGAGGACGTCAGCAAGGACTCGACGGCCCCGACAGTTGTCCCTCCGCCAGGCTCCAGCGCTCCTCCGACGGCCACGACATCACACAAACCGGGCGCCAAAATCTCTCCGGCCGCCACGATGGCGTGTACTTAGGGCGCTAGCTCTCCTCCGCTAGACACGTAGCACTCTGCTACACCCCCCATTGTACACTTGGATCCTCTCCTTACGCCTATAAAAGGAAGGACCAGGGCCCTCTTAGAGAGGGTTGGTCGCGCGGGGACGAGGACGAGATAGGCGCTCGCGTGAGGCCGCTCGCTCCCTCCCCCGTGTGGACGCTTGTAACCCCCTTCTGCAAGCGCACCCGACCTGGGCGCGGGACGAACACGAAGGCCGCGGGATTTCCACCTCTCTCTCGCCCATCTCCGGCCACCTCACTTTCCCCCCTTCGCGCTCGGCCTCGCGTCGACCCATCTGGGCTGGGGCACGCGGCGACACTTCACTCGTCGGCTCAGGGACCCCCCGGTCTCGAAACGCCGACAGTTGGCGCGCCAGGTAGGGGCCTGCTGCGTGTTGACGAACAGCTTCCCGTCAAGCTCCAGATGGGTAGTCTCCAGCAACCTCTCCGGTCCAGGACGGTGCTCCGTCTCGAGAGCCTTGAGTTCATGTCCCTCGACGGCAGCTACGACATGATACTCTTTCCGCCGCCGGGCGACAGCGACAATGGCGGCCGACAGTACGCCCGCCGGCGGCGGGATCGACGACGTCTTCCCCGCGTGGTGGAAGACCAACCTTCGAGCTCGCCCCGTCCTCTTCCCCGCCGACGGAGGAGGAGGCGGGGCAACCAAGGCCAAGCAAGAGGCGGCGCCTCGTCGGCCGTCGAGCGAGTCGACAGCACCAGCACTCCAACGGAGGGCGCGCCGGGCATCGACCTCGCGCTTGAGACGAAGACGAGCGCTGTCTCCCCGCGACACGCCAATCCCGAGCAAACGGACGACGCCAGCACGCTCGCGAAAGGCTTGCTGGGTGTCACCCTCATACTTGAGACGACGGTGCAGTCAGTCCCCGACGTGACCTCATCACCGCCCGTCGACCAAGAGGTACCGACCGATTCCCATCCCACGCCTTTCGGATTCAGCCTCGACCCGCCTAGCGGCTCCGCTTTGGCAGACGCCCTCGTAGAGGCGAATCTGAACCCTCTGGGGTTTCGTATGCGGTCACCTTGGGACCGGCTGACGGACGTCTCGACCTACGGGCCCTCTGGGTCCGAGGAAGACGACGAGCCCAGCTTCTATCGGGATTTCTCCAGACTTGGCAACCCCAGTGCCATGCGGGACTTCATGACCGCATGCGACTACTGCCTTTCCGACTGTTCCGACGGTAGCCGTAGCCTCGGCGACGAGGACTGCGGCCCGAGCCGCGAATGTTTCCACATCGATCTAGGGGGTCCCTCCGAAAGCAACCATCTCGGCATGCCGGAGGACGGTGGTCTCCCTAGGCCGGTGCCTCGCGCTGACATCCCACAGGAGCTAGCTGTGGTCCCCGTTCCGGCGGGGGGTCACGACCCACAACTTGAGCAAATCCGCGGGGTGCAGGCCAGGCTCGACGAGGGAGCAGGAGCGCTTGAGCCAATCTGCCGGGACATCGGGCAGGCATAGGCGGGCCAACCTCCGGCCGGAGAAATGTGTCATCTACCCCAGGGCTTCTAGCACCGCATCGCCGACGATGTCAGGGTCAGGCCGCCACCCGCATCCAATGGGGTCGGCCAGAACCTGGCAGTAGCAGCAATGCTCCTCCGCGCGATGCCGGAGCCATCAACCACCGAGGTCCGAGAGCTCCGCCTCCCGAAGGCAGGGGTACCCCTCGGAACATCATGCCGCGACTTCCCGATTCATGCGGGAAGCCTCGGTCTACACCGGGCGCACGCGCAACACAGCGCCTGCGGCCCCGGGTCGCCTCGGCAACGAGCACCATCACCGCGACCGTCGGGCCCACCTCGACGAGAGGGTGCACCGAGGCTTCCACCCCAGGCGTGGGGGACGCTACGACAGCGGGGAGGATCGGAGTCCCTCGCCCGAACCACCCGGTCCGCAGGCCTTCTGCCGGGCCATACGACGGGCGCCGTTCCCGACCCGGTTCCGACCCCTGACTACTATCACAAAGTACTCGGGGGAGACGAGACTGGAACTGTGGCTCACGGACTACCGTCTGGCCTGCCAACTGGGTGGAACGGACGATGACAACCTCATCATCCGCAACCTCCCCCTATTCCTCTCCGACACCGCTCGCGCCTGGTTGGAGCACCTGCCTCCGGGGCAGATCTCCAACTGGGACGACCTAGTCCAAGCTTTCGCCAGCAATTTCCAGGGCACGTACGTGCGCCCCGGGAATTCCTGGGACCTCCGAAGCTGCCGACAGCAGCCGAGGGAGTCTCTCCGGGACTACATTCGGCGATTCTCAAAGCAGCGCACCGAGCTGCCCAACATCACCGACTCGGATGTAATCGGCGCGTTCCTCGCCGGCACCACCTGCCGCGACCTGGTGAGCAAGCTGGGTCGCAAGACCCCCACCAGGGCGAGCGAGCTGATGGACATCACCACCAAGTTCGCCTCCGGCCAGAAGGCGGTCGAGGCTATCTTCCGGGAGGACAAGCAGCCCCAGGGCCGCCCATCGGAAGATGCCCCCGAGGCGTCGACTCAACGCGGCGCCAAGAAGAAGGGCAAGAAGAAGTCGCAAGCGAAACGCGACGCCGCCGACGTGGACCTTGTCGCCGCCGCCGAGTACAAGAACCCTCGGAAACCCCCCGGAGGTCCCAACCTCTTCGACAAGATGCTCAAGGAGCTGTGCCCTATCACCAGGGGCCCGTCAAGCACACCCTTGAGGAGTGCGTCATGCTTCGGCGCCACTTCCACAGGGCCGGGCCACCCGCGGAGGGTGGCAGGGCCCGCGACGACGACAAGAAGGAAGATCACCAGGCAGGAGAGTTCCCCGAGGTCCGCGACTGCTTCATGATCTACGGCGGGCAAGCGGCGAACGCCTTGGCTCGGCACCGCAAGCAAGAGCACCGGGAGGTCTGTACGGTGAAGGTGGCAGCGCCAGTCTACCTGGACTGGTCCGACAAGCCCATCACCTTCGACCAAGCCGACCACCCCGACCATGTGCTGAGCACGGGGAAAATACCCGCTCGTCGTCGACCCCGTCATCGGCGACGTCGGGCTCACCAAGGTCCTCATGGACGGAGGCACCAGCCTCAACATCATCTACGCCGAGACCCTCGGGCTTCTGCGTATCGATCTGTCCTCGGTCCGGGCGGGCGCTGCGCCTTTCCATGGGATCATCCCCGGGAAGCGCGTCCAGCCCCTCGGACAACTCGATCTTCCCGTCTGTTTCGGAACACCCTCCAACTTCCGAAGGGAGATCCTGACGTTCGAGGTGGTCGGGTTTCGAGGAACCTACCACGCGGTATTGGGGAGGCCATGCTACGCGAAGTTCATGGCCGTCCCCAACTACACCTACCTCAAGCTCAAGATGTCGGGCCCCAACGGGGTCATCACCGTCGGCCCCACGTACAAACACGCGTTCGAATGCGACGTGGAGTGCGTGGAGTACGCCGAGGCCCTCGCTGAGTCCGAGGCCCTCATCGCCGACCTGGAGAGCCTCTCTAAGGAGGTGCCAGACGTGAAGCGTCATGCCGGCAACTTCAAGCCAGCGGAGACGGTTAAGTCTGTCCCCCTCGACCCCAGCAGCGACGCCTCCAAGCAAGTCCGGATCGGCTCCGGGCTCGATCCCAAATAGGAAGCAGTGCTCGTCGACTTCCTCCGCGCGAACGCCGACGTCTTCGCGTGGAGTCCCTCGGACATGCCCGGCATACCGAGGGATGTCGCCGAGCACTCGCTGGACATCCGAGCCGGAGCCCGACCCGTCAAGCAGCCTCTGCGCCGATTCGACGAGGAGAAGCGCAGAGCCATAGGCGAGGAGATCCACAAGCTAATGGCGGCAGGGTTCATCAAAGAGGTATTCCATCCCGAATGGCTTGCCAACCCTGTGCTTGTGAGAAATAAAGGGGGGGAAATGGCGTATGTGTGTAGACTACACTGGTCTAAATAAAGCATGTCCGAAGGTTCCCTACCCTCTGCCTCGCATCGATCAAATCGTGGATTCCACCGCTGGGTCTGAAACCCTGTCTTTCCTCGATGCCTACTCAGAGTATCACCAAATCAGGATGAAAGAGTCTGACCAGCTCGCGACCTCTTTCATCACACCCTTCGGCATGTACTGCTATGTCACCATGTCGTTCGGCTTGAGGAATGCGGGCGCGACGTACCAGCGGTGCATGAACCATGTGTTCGGCGAACACATTGGCCGCACGGTCGAGGCCTACGTCGATGACATCGTAGTCAAGACGAGGAAAGCCTCCGACCTCCTTTCCGACCTTGAAGTGACATTCTGATGTCTCAAGGCGAAAGGCGTCAAGCTCAATCCCGAAAAGTGTGTCTTCGGGGTGCCCCGAGGCATGCTCTTGGGGTTCATCGTCTCCGAGCGGGGCATCGAAGCCAACCTGGAGAAGATCGCAGCCATCACTAGCATGGGGCCCATCAAGGACTTGAAAGGCGTACAGAGGGTCATGGGATGTCTCGCGGCTTTGAGCCGCTTAATCTCACGCCTCGGCGAAAGAGGTCTACCTCTGTACCGCCTCTTAAGGAAGGCCGAGTGCTTCACTTGGACCCTTGAGGCCGAGGAAGCCCTCGGGAACCTGAAGGCGCTCCTCACGAAGGCGCCTATCTTGGTGCCCCAGCTGCTGGAGAAGCCCTCTTGGTCTACGTCGCCGCGACCACTCAGGTGGTTAGCGCCGCGATTGTGGTCGAGAGGCAAGAAGAGGGGCATGCATTGCCCGTCCAGAGGCTAGTCTACTTCGTCAGCGAGGTACTGTCCGAAACCAAGATCCGCTACCCACAAGTTCAGAAGCTGCTGTACGCGGTAATCCTGACACGGCGGAAGTTGCAACACTACTTCGAGTCTCATCCGGTAACTGTGGTGTCATCCTTCCCCCTGGGGGAGATCATCCATTGCCGAGAGGCCTCGGGTAGGATTGCAAAGTGGGCGGTGGAAATCATGGGCGAAACAATCTCGTTCGCCCCTCGGAAGGCCATCAAATCCCAGGTCTTGGCGGACTTCGTGGCTGAATGGGTCGACACCCAGCTACCAACAGCTCCGATCCAACCGGAGCTCTGGACCATGTTCTTCGATGGGTCGCTGATGAAGACAGGAGCCGGCGCAGGCCTACTCTTCATCTCGCCCCTCGGGAAGCACCTACGCTACGTGCTACGCCTCCACTTCCCGGCGTCCAACAATGTAGCTGAGTACGAGGCTCTGGTCAACGGGTTGCGGATTGCCATCGAGCTAGGGGTCCGACGCCTCGACGCTCGCGGTGACTCGCAGCTCGTCATCGATCAAGTCATGAAGAACTCCCACTGCCGCGACCCGAAGATGGAGGCCTACTGCGATGAGGTTCGGCGCTTGGAAGACAAGTTCTACGGGCTCGAGCTCAACCACATCGCTCGACGCTACAACGAGACTGTGGACGAGCTGGCTAAAATAGCCTCGGGGCGAACAACGGTTCCCCCAGACGTCTTCTCCCGAGATCTGCATCAACCCTCCATCAAGATCGACGACGCGCCCGAGCCTGAGGCACCCTCGGTCCAGCCCGAGGTACCCTCGGCACAGTCCGAGGCACCCTCGGCTCGGCCCGAGGCACCCTCGGTTCGGTCCGAGGTACCCTCGGCCCCCGAGGGCGAGACGTTGCACGTCGAGGGGGAGCAAAGTGGGGTCACGCCCGATCAAAACTGGCAGACCCCGTACCTGCAATATCTCCACCGAGGTGAGCTACCCCTCGACCGAGCCGAAGCTCGGCGGTTGGCGCGGCGCGCCAAGTCGTTCGTCTTGCTGGGAGAAGGGAAGGAGCTCTACCACCGCAGCCCTTCAGGCATCCTCCAGCGATGCATCTCCACCACCGAAGGTCAGGAACTCCTCCGAGAAATACACTCGGGGGCTTGCGGCCACCACGCAGCACCTCGAGCCCTTGTCGGAAATGCTTTCCGACAAGGTTTTTACTGGCCAACGGCGGTGGCCGACGCCACTAGAATTGTCCGCGCCTGCGAAGGGTGTCAGTTCTATGCAAGGCAGACCCACCTGCCCGCTCAGGCTCTACAGACGATACCCATCACATGGCCTTTTGCTGTGTGGGGTCTGGACCTCGTCGGCCCCTTGCAGAAGGCACCCGGGGGCTACACGCACCTGTTGGTCGCCATCGACAAATTTTCCATGTGGATCAAGGTCCGACCCCTGAACAGCATCAGGTCCGAGCAGGCGGTGGCGTTCTTCACCAACGCCATCCATCGTTTCGGGGTCCCGAACTCCATCATCACCGACAACGGCACCCAGTTCACCGGCAGAAAGTTCCTGGACTTCTGCGAGGATCACCACATCCGGGTGGACTGGGCCGTCGTGGCTCATCTAATGACGAATGGGCAAGTAGAGCGTGCCAACGACATGATTCTACGAGGACTCAAGCCTCGGATTTACAACGACCTCAACAAGTTCGGCAAGCGATGGATGAAGGAACTTCCCTCGGTGGTCTGGAGCCTTGAGAGCACCTAGAGGGGGGGGGGGTGAATAGGTGATCCTGTAAAACTTGAGAACTTAAGCCACAAAAACTTGGTTAAGCGTTAGCACAGTAAATGCCAAGTGGCTAGAGAGGAGACAAAACACAATAACCATAAGAAATCAATCACAGAGATGGCACGGTGGTTATCCCGTGGTTCGGCCAAGACCAACGCTTGCCTACTCCACGTTGTGGCGTCCCAACGGACGAGGGTTGCAATCAACCCCTCTCAAGCGGTCCAAAGACCCACTTGAATACCACAGTGTTTTGTTTGCTTTACTCAATCCCGTTTGCGAGGAATCTCCACAAATTGGAGCCTCTCGCCCTTACACTTGAAGTTCACAAAGAAGCACGGAGCAAGGGAGGGATTAGCAACACACTCAAGACAAGAAATCACAGCAACACCATGCACACAAGTCGCAATGAGAGCTCACAACACAACTCAATGAGTTCACCACTCAACTAGAGCTCTAATTGCTATCGCAAAGAATCAAAGGCGCGGAATCGATGTCTTGGTGCTTAGGAATGTTGTAGGAATGCTTGGTGTGCTCCTCCATGCGCCTAGGGGTCCCTTTTATAGCCCCAAGGCAGCTAGGAGCCGTTGAGAGCAATCTAGGAAGGCTGATCTTGCCTTCTGTCGACTGGCGCACCGGACAGTACGGTGCACACCGGACACTGTCCGGTGCCTGATTTCTTTCCTTAAATGGCGCAGTCGACCGTTGGCAGCCAGAGAGCCGTTGGCGCACCGGACATGTCCGGTGCACACCGGACAGTCCGGTGCCTCCTTCTAGCCGTTGGCTCGGCCACGTGTCCCGCGCAGATCGTGTGGCCGACCGTTGGCTCACCGGACAGTCCGGTGCACACCAGACAGTCCGGTGAATTATAGCCGTACGTCGCCGATAAATTCCCGAGAGCGACGAGTTCGCCTGTGAACGGCCCACCGGATAGTCCGGTGCACCACCGGACAGTCCGGTGAATTATAGCCGTACACCGCCGTCGAAGTCCCGAGAGCAGCCTGTTTGCCAGAGCCAGCCTGGCGCACCGGACACTGTCCGGTGCACCACCGGACAGTCCGGTGCTCCAGACTGAGCAAAGTCTTGGTTGCTCGAGCCAAGGCATTTCCAATTGGATTTTTCCTGTTTCCAGCACTTAGACACAATACATTAGTCTCTAAAACAATGTACTAAGTCTGAGAAACATACCTTTATCCTTGATTTGTACTTTGTCCACCATTTTATACTTAGGCACTTGTGTTGGACACTAAATCACCAAAATACTTAGAAATGGCCCAAGGGCACATTTCCCTTTCAATCTCCCCCTTTTTGGTGATTTATGCCAACACAACATAAAGCAAGTAGAACAAGTACAAAATCAATTCAACTAAGAACTCAATATTGTTTTGATTCAATTTGACATATATGGATCACTCTATGCCACCACTTGGTTTGTTTTTGCAAATCAAACTCAAATTCCTATCTCTAAGTCAAATCCACTTGTAGAGACATAAAGAGAGGTTTTCCAAAGAAATTTGATCAAGGATTTCAAAAACTCCCCCTTTTTCCCATAATCAACACTTCTCCCCACAAGAGGCCAACTTTTGACATAAGAGACAATAAAAGAGTTTTGACAAACCAAAAGCTCTAATCTACTATTTTCAAAATTTCTCAAGTGGTAGCTGATCCATCTATTGCTTTGGCCTTTATTTTCTCCCCCTTTGGCATCAAGCCCAAAACGAGATCAATCTTGGCCCTTTAACCCCATTGCCTCACCAAAATCTTCAAATAAGAGTACAAAGGCAATAAGAGTATAAAGATGAACTTGGAAAAGTTACTCTTTTCATCGGAGTGCAGTGGAAGTCTTGCATGGTCCAAGTCCACCTTTTCCCTTTCAATCCTCCTTTGAGACTAAAACAACCAAACTCAAGAATATGGTTAGTCTCAAAGGGTCAAGTTGTAGCACAACTCCCCCTAAATATGTGCATCACTTGCAAAAAGGACTTGTGAGGTCCAGGGAGTGTTTGTACAACTTGAGCACCACAATAAGCAACAAAATACAGAATGAACATGATCAAAGGCATAAACACATGTATGCTACAATTCAATCCAAGTTCCGCGAATCTAGGACATTTAGCTCACTACGCAGCCTGCAAAAGGTCTTTTCATCTAAAGGCTTAGTGAAGATATCGGCTAGCTGGTTCTCGGTGCTAACGTGAAACGCTTCGATATCTCCCTTTTGCTGGTGGAAACTCAAAAAGTGATGCCGGATGTCAATGTGCTTTGTGCGGCTGTGCTCAACAGGATTTTCCGCTATGCGGATAGCACTCTCATTGTCACATAGGAGTGGGACTTTGCTCAGATTGTAGCCAAAGTCCCGGAGGGTTTGCCTCATCCAAAGTAGTTGCGCACAACACTGTCCTGCGGCAACGTACTCGGCCTCAGCGGTGGATAGGGCAACAGAAGTTTGTTTCTTAGAATTCCATGACACCAGGGACCTTCCTAAGAATTGGCACGTCCCCGATGTACTCTTCCTATCGACCTTACATCCAGCATAGTCAGAATCTGAGTACCCAATCAAGTCAAAGTTAGACCCCTTTGGATACCAGATCCCGAAGCAAGGCGTAGCGACTAAATATCTCAAAATTCGCTTCACAGCCACTAAGTGACATTCCTTAGGATCGGATTGAAATCGAGCACACATGCATACGCTAAGCATAATATCCGGTCTACTAGCACACAAATAAAGTAAAGACCCTATCATAGACCGGTATGCTTTTTGATCAACGGACTTACCACCTTTGTTGAGGTCGGTGTGTCCGTCGGTTCCCATCGGCGTTTTGGCGGGCTTGGCGTCCTTCATCCCAAACCGCTTTAGCAAATCTTGTGTGTACTTCGTTTGGGAGATGAAAGTGCCGTCCTTGAGTTGCTTCACTTGGAACCCAAGGAAGTAGTTCAACTCGCCCATCATCGACATCTCGAATTTCTGCGTCATCACCCTGCTAAACTCTTCACAAGACTTTTGATTAGTAGAACCAAATATTATGTCATCGACATAAATTTGGCACACAAAAAGATCACCATTGCAAGTCTTAGTAAAAAGAGTTGGATCGGCTTTCCCGACCTTGAAAGCATTAGCAATTAAAAAGTCTCTAAGGCATTCATACCATGCTCTTGGGGCTTGCTTAAGTCCATAGAGCGCCTTAGAGAGCTTACACACGTGGTCGGGGTACCGTTCATCTTTGAAGCCAGGGGGTTGCTCTACGTACACCTCCTCCTTGATTGGCCCGTTGAGGAAAGCGCTCTTTACATCCATTTGGTACAACCTGAAAGAATGGTGAGCGGCATATGCTAGCAAAATACGAATTGATTCTAGCCTAGCCACAGGAGCAAACGTCTCCTCAAAGTTCAAACCTGCGACTTGGGCATAGCCTTTTGCCACAAGTCGAGCCTTGTTCCTTGTCACCACCTCGTGCTCGTCCTGTTTGTTGCGGAACACCCACTTGGTTCCCACAACATTTTGCTTGGGACGAGGCACCAGCGTCCAAACTTCATTGCGCTTGAAGTTGTTGAGTTCCTCCTGCATGGCCAACATCCAGTCCGGATCTAGCAAGGCCTCTTCTACCCTGAAAGGCTCAATAGAAGAGACAAAAGAGTAATGCTCACAAAAATTAACTAATCTTGAACGAGTAGTTACTCCCTTGCTAATATCACCCAAAATTTGGTCGACGGGATGATCCCTTTGGATCGTCGCTCGAACTTGGGTTTGAGGTGCCAGAGGTGCTTCTTCCTCTTCAACTTGATCATCCTGTGCTCCCCCTTGATCATGCGCCTCCACTTGAGGTACCTGTTCGTCATCTTGGGTTGGGGGATGCACCATAGTTGAGGAAGACGGTTGATCTTGCTCCAATTGTTCCTGAGGCCGTACATCTCCAATCGCCATGGTGCGTATCGCGGCCGTTGGAACGTCTTCTTCATCTACATCATCAAGATCAACAACTTGCTCTCTTGGAGAGCCATCAGTCTCATCAAATACAACGTCGCTAGAGACTTCAACCAAACCCGATGATTTGTTGAAGACCCTATACGCCTTTGTATTTGAATCATAACCTAATAAAAACCCTTCTACAGCTTTGGGAGCAAATTTGGAATTCCTACCCTTCTTCACTAGAATGTAGCATTTACTCCCAAATACACGAAAGTACGATACATTGGGTTTGTTACCAATTAGCAGCTCATATGAAGTCTTCTTGAGGAGGCGGTGAAGGTAGACCCTGTTGATGGTGTGGCAAGCCATGTTCACGGCTTCCGACCAAAAGCACTCGGGGGTCTTGAACTCTCCAAGCATAGTCCTCACCATATCTATGAGCGTCCTGTTCTTCCTCTCTACCACACCATTTTGCTGAGGTGTGTAGGGAGCGGAGAACTCGTGCTTGATCCCCTCCTCCTCAAGGAACTCCTCCACTTGAAGATTCTTGAATTCGGACCCGTTGTCGCTTCTTATCTTCTTTACCTTGAGCTCAAACTCATTTTGAGCTCTCCTGAGGAAGCGCTTGAGGGTCCCTTGGGTTTCAGACTTATCCTGCAAAAAGAACACCCAAGTGAAGCGGGAAAAGTCATTAACAATAACTAGACCATACTTACTTCCTCCTATGCTCAGATAGGCGACGGGTCCGAAGAGGTCCATATGCAGCAGCTCCAGAGGTCTTGAAGTGGTCATCACATTCTTGCTGTGATGTGCTCCTCCCACCTGTTTACCTGCTTGACAAGCTGCACAAGGTCTATCTTTTTCGAAATGTACATTGGTTAGACCTATCACGTGTTCTCCCTTTAGAAGCTTGTGAAGGTTCTTCATCCCCACATGTGCTAAGCGGCGATGCCACAACCAGCCCATGCTAGTCTTAGCAATTAAGCATGCATCTAGACCGGCCTCCTCTTTTGCAAAATCAACCAAATAAAGTTTGCCGTCTAGTACACCCTTAAAAGCTAGTGAACCATCACATCTTCTAAAGACAGACACATCTACATTTGTAAATAGACAATTATATCCCATATTACATAATTGACTAACAGATAGTAAATTACAACCAAGAGACTCGACTAAAAACACATTAGAGATAGAGTGCTCATTAGATATTGCAATCTTGCCTAAACCTTTCACCTTGCCTTGGTTCCCATCACCGAATATGATTGAATCTTGGGAATCCTTATTCTTGACGTAGGAGGTGAACATCTTCTTCTCCCCCGTCATATGGTTTGTGCATCCGCTGTCGATAATCCAGCTTGAACCCCCGGATGCATAAACCTGCAAGGCAAATTTAGGCTTGGGTCTTAGGTACCCAACTCTTGTTGGGTCCTACAAGGTTAGTCACAATTTCCTTAGGGACCCAAATGCAAGTTTTATCACCCTTGCATTTTGCCCCTAATTTCTTAGCAACTATCTTCCTATCCTTTCTACAAATAGCAAAGGAAGCATTTAAAGCATGATAAATTGTAGAGGGTCCATTCATAACTTTCCTAGGAACATGAACACTATTCTTTCTAGGCACATGATGAATATTCTTCCTAGGCATATCTCTACCATGCATATAGGAAGAACTGGGGGCAAACATATCATAAGAATCATAGGCATGTGAATCAAAAACATTACAACTCCTATGAGATTGTCTTCTATCATTGTACATAAAAGCATGGTTCTTTTTAGTACTACATGCCATAGGGGCCTTCCCTTTCTCCTTGGCGGAGATGGGAGCCTTATGGCTTGTTAAGTTCTTGGCTTCCCTCTTGAAGCCAAGCCCATCCTTAATTGAGGGGTGTCTACCAATCGTGTAGGCATCCCTAGCAAATTTTAGTTTATCGAAATCACTTTTGCTAGCCTTAAGTTGGGCATTAAGACTAGCCAGTTCATCATTTAACTTTGCAATCGAAGCTATGTGTTCACTACAAGCATCAATATCGAAATCTTTACATCTATTGCAAATAACAACATTTTCTACACAAGTTGTTGATTTACTAGCTATTTCTAATTTAGCATTCAAATTATCATTAATGCTCCTTAAGCTAGAAATCGTCTCATGGCAAGAAGATAATTCACTAGAAAGCATTTCATTTCTCTTAACTTCTAAGGTATGAGATTTTTGTGCTTCTACAAATTTATCATGTTCTTCATACAACAAGTCCTCTTGTTTTTCTAGAAGCCTATTCTTATCATTCAAGGCATCAATTAATTCATTAATTTTATCTACCTTGGTTCTATCTAGGCCCTTAAATAAACATGAATAATCTATTTCATCCTCATCACTAGATTCGTCCTCACTTGAAGAAGCATAGGTAGAGTTTCGAGTACATACCTTCTTCTCCCTTGCCATAAGGCATGTGTGACGCTCGTTGGGGAAGAGGGATGACTTGTTGAAGGCAGTGGCGGCGAGTCCTTCATTGTCGGAGTCGGACGAGGAGCAATCTGAATCCCACTCCTTGCCAAGATGTGCCTCGCCCTTTGCCTTCTTATAGTTTTTCTTCTTCTCCCTCTTGTTCCCTTGATCCTGATCACTATCATTGTCGGGACAGTTAGCAATAAAATGACCAATCTTACCGCATTTGAAGCATGAGCGCTTCCCCTTGGCTTTGGTCTTGCTTGGCTGTCCCTTGCGACTCTTAAGCGCCGTCTTGAATCTCTTGATGATGAGGGCCATCTCTTCATCATTAAGTCCGGCCGCCTCAATTTGTGCTACCTTGCTGGGTAACGCCTCCTTGCTCCTTGTTGCCTTTTGAGCAAGGGGTTGAGGCTCGTTGATTGGACCTGTTGGGCCTATGCTTCGTCGCCGAAGGTCTTCTAGGAAGAAGCGACCTTCGGCTGAAGCTGTTTGTGTAAGATGGCCGAAGGTCCCTCTTCATGAAGCTTCGGTATCACAAACCGACTTAAAGATAGAATGACCTTTTAGTCCATAAAGGTCTGAGTCAATGTTGTAAACTTTCATAAGGGACATACTTGTAATCTTTCACAGGCTGCGCCCTGTGCCTATAAATAGTGAACAGTATTCCTTTACTGTTCACGCATTCCTGTATCTGCAATCGCATCATTCGGAAACCAATCTTTGCCAAGGCAGAGGTATAACTGTATTCAATAATTAAATATACTGAGTAAATGCAATGTGATTCGTTTATGATTCGTTTACCTTTGATACTCTATACTTTATGTTATTTTATACAATCTATTGAACTACAATTACGAAGATTTAATCTTCGTAATCGTATTGTCCTCAACCTTCGTCCAAGGTCCATTAATCCCCAAAGGAATAATGCCTCGTTGGATGAAGGACATTTAACATTTAACACTTTATGTTGCCTTGTTCTTAATTCATAGCATTTGAGAACAAGTCCCCAACAGGACCATTCAATGCATCGTCCACATACCTCGCCTCCTTGATCATCATTCGCCCGCTTACGAATTTCCAAGGACTTCTTCGGGCGACATTTTGGTGTACCTGGGATTCTCACGAATATTATTCACCAAGTGAGGATCAAGAACGGTAAAGGACCTTAGCATCAGTCGGACGACGTCGTGGTCCGTCCATCGCGTGCTTCCGTAGCTCCTTATTTTGTTGATAAGGGTCTTGAGCCGGTTGTATGTTTGTGTTGGCTCCTCGCCCCTTATCATCGCGAATCGTCCAAGCTCGCCTTCCACCAACTCCATCTTGGTGAGCAAGGTGACGTCGTTCCCCTCATGAGAAATCTTGAGGGTGTCCCATATTTGCTTGGCGTTATCCAAGCCGCTCACTTTGTGGTATTCATCCCTGCACAATGAAGCTATAAGAACAGTAGTAGCTTGTGCATTCTTATGAATTTGCTCATTAATGAACATGGGACTATCCGTACTATCAAAGTGCATTCCACTCTCTACAATCTCCCATATACTAGGATGGAGAGAGAACAAGTGACTACGCATTTTGTGGCTCCAAAATCCGTAGTCCTCTCCATCAAAATGAGGAGGTTTACCAAGTGGAATAGATAATAAATGAGCATTTGTACTTTGAGGAATACGAGAGTAATCAAAAGAAAAGTTTGAATTGACCGGTTTCCTTCTCTCGTAGTCATTGTGGTCGTCGTCCTTTTGGGAAGAAGTAGACTCATCGCTGTCGTCGTAGTAGACGATCTCCTTGATGCGTCTCGTCTTCTTCTTCTTCCCTTCTTTCCGTCTATGACCCGAGCCGGAGTCGGTAGGCTTGTCGTCCTTCGACTCGTTGACGAAGGATTCCTTCTCTTTATCGTTGATCATGATACCCTTCCCCTTAGGATCCATCTCTTCGGGCGGTTAGTCCCTTTGTGAAGAGAACCTGGCTCCGATACCAATTGAGAGCACCTAGAGGGGGGGGGTGAATAGGTGATCCTGTAAAACTTGAGAACTTAAGCCACAAAAACTTGGTTAAGCGTTAGCACAGTAAATGCCAAGTGGCTAGAGAGGAGACAAAACACAATAACCACAAGAAATCAATCACAGAGATGGCACGGTGGTTATCCCGTGGTTCGGCCAAGACCAACGCTTGCCTACTCCACGTTGTGGCGTCCCAACGGACGAGGGTTGCAATCAACCCCTCTCAAGCGGTCCAAAGACCCACTTGAATACCATGGTGTTTTGTTTGCTTTACTCAATCCCGTTTGCGAGGAATCTCCACAAATTGGAGCCTCTCGCCCTTACACTTGAAGTTCACAAAGAAGCACGGAGCAAGGGAGGGATTAGCAACGCACTCAAGACAAGAAATCATAGCAACACCACGCACACAAGTCGCAATGAGAGCTCACAACACAACTCAATGAGTTCACCACTCAACTAGAGCTCTAATTGCTATCGCAAAGAATCAAAGGCGCGGAATCGATGTCTTGGTGCTTAAGAATGTTGTAGGAATGCTTGGTGTGCTCCTCCATGCGCCTAGGGGTCCCTTTTATAGCCCCAAGGCAGCTAGGAGCCGTTGAGAGCAATCTAGGAAGGCTGATCTTGCCTTCTGTTGACTGGCGCACCGGACAGTCCGGTGCACACCGGACACTGTCCGGTGCCTGATTTCTTTCCTTAAATGGTGCAGTCGACCGTTAGCAGCCAGAGAGCCGTTGGTGCACCGGACATGTCTGGTGCACACCGGACAGTCCGGTGCCTCCTTCTAGCCGTTGGCTCGGCCATGTGTCCCACGTAGATCGCGCGGCCGACCGTTGGCCCGGCCGACCGTTGGCTCACCGGACAGTCCGGTGCACACCGGACAATCCGGTGAATTATAGTCGTACGTCGCCAATAAATTCCCGAGAGCGACGAGTTCGCCTGTGAACGGCCCACCGGACAGTCCGGTGCACCACCGGACAGTCCGGTGAATTATAGCCGTACACCGCCGTCGAAGTCCCGAGAGCAGCCTGTTTGCCAGAGCCAGCCTGGCGCACCGGACACTGTCCGGTGCACCACCGGACAGTCCGGTGCTCCAGACTGAGCAAAGTCTTGGCTGCTCGAGCCAAGGCATTTCCAATTGGAGTTTTCCTGTTTCCACCACTTAGACACAATACATTAGTCTCTAAAACAATGTACTAAGTCTGAGAAACATACCTTTATCCTTGATTTGTACTTTGTCCACCATTTTATACTTAGGCACTTGTGTTGGACACTAAATCACCAAAATACTTAGAAATGGCCCAAGGGCACATTTCCCTTTCAAGCCTGAGGACGACACCGAGCCGAGCCACGGGCTTCACGCCGTTCTTTCTAGTCTATGGGGCCGAGGCCATCTTGCCCACAGACCTGGAATACGGTTCCCCGAGGACAAGGGCCTATGCCGACCAAAGCAACCAAGCTAGTCGAGAAGACTCGCTGGACCAGCTGGAAGAGGCTCGGGACAAGGCCTTACTACACTCGGCGCGGTACCAGCAGTCCATGCGACGCTACCACGCCCGAGGGGTCCGGTCCCGAGACCTCCAGGTGGGCGACCTGGTGCTTCAGCTGCGACAAGACGCCCGAGGTCGACACAAGCTCACGCCCCCCTGGGAGGGGCCGTTCGTCATCGCCAAAGTTCTAAAACCCGGAACGTACAAGCTGGCCAACAGTCAAGGCGAGGTCTACAGCAACGCTTGGAACATCCAACAGCTACGTCGCTTCTACCCTTAAGATGTTTTCAAGTTGTTCATATACCTCGCTCTCACGCAAAGTTTAGTCATCAAGGAAGGGTCAGCCTTGCCTCGGCAAAGCCCGACCCTCCCTCGGGGGCTAAAAGGGGGGAACCCCCTCTGCGTCGAAATTTTCCTCGAAAAAAAGATCTTTTCTGCCAGAATGTCTTTCGTGCTTTTCGACTACTTCGAAAGTGGATCCTGAAAACGATGGAGTACACGTAAGCAGCCAAGGCTGACTGAGCCGAGGGACTCCTACGCCTCCGGGATACGGATACCTCACTCATCACCTTCTGCCATAAGTAACTCACGTTCGGATAAGTGGTTCCGCGGACCGAACAAATCTTCACGTTCGGAAGCTCTTCTGCCGGATCGATTCTTTGAGCCTTCTCGACTGCGTCGGTGACAGAACCCCATGGACGGGTAAGAGTGCGCGTAAGCGGCAAGGCCGACCGAGCCGAGGGACTCCTACGCCTCCGGGATACGGATACCTCACTCATCACCTTCCGTGAGAAGCAACTCTCGCTCGCACAAACAGTTCTGTTACCGACAAAAAAGTCCAGATACTCGAAACAAGAGGAAAGGAGACGCGGCTTTACAATACGGCGAGGGTGTGTTTCGGCCTCGGCAGCCGCAGAAAACACACGCTACAAGATAATCCGATCCTGTAGGCTCGGATCTTGACGGCTAAAAGGGAGCAGCAGCACCCTCGGCGTCGACAACACCTTCGGCGAGGTCCGACCTAGCCTCAGACGGCGACGCGGCCCAAGGGTCTCCGCTCTGAAGGACAACGTCATCACCAAGCCCGGGCCATCGCCGCCAGGGTCTTCTCCAAGAATCCGGCCCGAGCAGGCGGCTCGGCCGGTCACCCCGGGGCCTCGGCTAGCTGTCCCCCAAGGACATCAGCCCGGCCCGAGGCCTCGGCAGATCAATTCCGGCGTCGGTCCCACTAACGGACGACCCGGCCAGGCTCCGGTCGACCAGGCCTTCTTTCCGAGCCAACTCTGCCTCTGTTCGCGCTGACACCGCTACCCCTGGCCTCGGCTCATCGAAGAGCGGCCGAGGGGTTCCTCTAACTAAGCAAGGGAAGCCTCGGACAACAAGGCTGACCGAGCCGAGGGACTCCTACGCCTCCGGGATACGGATACCTCACTCGTCACCTTTACACGGGGCGACTCACGCTTGGTGAAGCGGTTCAGACAACCAACAGGCGAGTCTTAGTGCTCGAAAGTGAGGAAACAACACGGCTCTGTGCCGAAATTACATATATGTTCAGGCCTCGACAGCCACAATGAACAAAAACACTGGCATTCGAAATGCCATTACAAACGGAACTCCGGTTCCACCTCCGCAGGTACGAACAACCCCATGCGACTAGGGGGGCCTGCGGAGCAACAGAAGACCGACGATCGGCTCGCCGTCGCCCGCCCCAGCAACGGCGACGACAAAGACTTCTGCTCCGGGGGGCCGAACAGCAGCAGCGATGACCTCAGGGCGGATGCTGCTGC
The DNA here is from genome assembly GCF_902167145.1 of Zea mays. NCBI lineage: Eukaryota > Viridiplantae > Streptophyta > Magnoliopsida > Poales > Poaceae > Zea > Zea mays. Next base: position 185,191,055 of record NC_050098.1, read on the forward strand.
CAGGAGGCCCCCGCCCGTGCCCAAACTCGTGAGGCAAGGACGGGCAGAAGGCCGTAGAGTCGGAGGTCGGTCCGCGGGTGGCGCCGGCAAGCTCGTCAGCGACAGAACCTCTTCCAGCTGCCGTGGCGAAAGGCGGCACCGGGAGCGGCTCTGAAGCCGCTCGGCTCAGAGAGTCGGGCACGCTGCAGCTGCCAGCGCCACAAACGACTCCCGCCCTTCCCCCCGATCACTGAGGGAAGGAGCGGGCCACCGCACGCGCAGGGGCCGACCCCAACTCGGCACACTCCCCTCCCCAGCCCTGGTGATGAAAATCCTTGAGGCTGAGGGAGGGGCAGAGGCCGCGGCCCGGTTCGCTCTCCCCCGCCATCGAACTGGAGGTCACCATCCTGGGTGACCGCCGGCGGAGGGGTGCGACCAGGCTGCATGATGAAAATCCTTGAAGCCGAACGACGGCTGAAAGGTACCAACTCCCGCGGAGTTGCGTTCCTCCAACGATGAAGCAGAAAGACGACGGATATCCCCCATCCGGGGGCTTGGAAGGTAGAAAGACACGATGCATAAGGGAGCGCAAAGACACGGTCGCCTTCCAAGAGGGTCACCCTCCTTTTAAAGGCGACTCTCCCTACTTGCGTCCCCAGCCGTCGTGGTCTGAGTCTTCTCCAACACGCTCCAAGGTCCTCCCCCTATGGCGCGGGGGATGGGTCCCACACGTCATGCAAGCCGACCCAGAGCAGAAGAAGCCAAACCGCCGCGCGCAGTGCGTGCAACCGGCCCAGCGGTTACAAGCGACTCTCCACTTTTGCCCAGACCAGCGGGCGAAAGGGCGGGCAGCCATGCAGGCGGCATGCAACCGCGCCAAGTGGGCACGCTTCTCCGACTCCCAACACGCCTAGCATGGAGGCCCAGGCCCACGCGTCATGCAATCGGCGCGCCGAATGCTTCGTGCATGCAACTGCACCGCCACTTGCGCCACCCCCCGCCTCCTCGACTGCGGAACCAATACCGTGACTCGAGGCGACCCAGCGCACGACCCAGCGGCGCTAGCCTGGCACGACGGTCAATGCGGCCAAAAACGGGCCGGCAGTAATGGCGATGGTAGGCGGGCAGCAGCAGCGGTCACGTCGTCAGCCAAGCTTACGTCCCATCCGGGGGCAGCGAGAGAACCCTCTCTCACGGCGTGAAGACAACGCGCCCGTGCTCCGTTCCTCGAACGGCTCGCGCACGCGCAACGGCTGCCCCGTGAACCACTCGCCCCGTCACATTAACTCCGAGGCAGGACAGGCGGCGCCTCTGGCAGGAGAAGCGAGCGACGCTTCGCCTTCGCCATAATGACCGCGTCAAAAAAGGTACGCCGTGTCGTTCGATTTCGTATCCTTTTCCTTTTTTCCTCTTTCTCTCTCTTGCAACAGGGACCAGGAAAGGGGGATACCCCGAAAGGGATCCTTCCCCGTGAAGGAACCAGGCTCCGAGCCTCCCTACTAATCAGAGGTTCGAAGGCTGGCCCCTCGGAAGGGTTCAACAGCCGCCTCAGAGCACGTGGGCTCCACACCCACTACTGGTCAGAGGTTCGAAGGCCGGCCCCTCGGAAGGGTTCAACGACCACCTCAGGCTACTCGGGCTCCGCGCCCACTACTGATCAGGGGTTCGAAGGCTGGCCCCCGAAGGGTTCACAGCCGCCTCAGACACAGAGCGAGGGATGACCATGGGTACGTTCGATACATAACCAAGGCTCGGGCTGCGCTCCCGAGGTACCCTAGGACATTTCTGAGACCAGCGGGAACGATCTTGTAACGGAATCCCATCAGAGGGAGGCATCGAGCCCTCGGACCCCGTCGCCAGGGGACCGGGTCCGGCAGATCACCCGCAGATACTTTTGGGCGCGCCTCTGGGCCTCTAGCCGACCCCTAACGAATGGGGCACGAACGTCCGCTCGGATCACCCGCCTGCAGCTCACCGGAGACACCATGTTCGGCGCCCACCGAGGGCAACATGGCGCTCTCCCCCCTCCTCCTTGCGGAAAGGCGACGCAGGGGCGTATGTAAAAAAGTCGAGTCTGTCCCTGATCGCCCTCTCGCCCTGTGCAGAGGCTCGAGGGCTGCTCTCGCAAACCTGGCTCCGGCCAAACCGTTGACAGCGTCAACATACCAGCCCGAGATCTTGGGACCCGACCGTACACCCAGGCTACGACCAGCTCGCATGAGGGAACGACCAGACCAGCCGAAGCATTGCGCGAGGCATTAAGACCTCGGAGGAGTCAAACCACTCCTCCGAGGCCTCGGGGGCTACACCCGGCGGGTGCGCTCACGCGCACCCGCCGGAACAAAATGCAACCGAGAAAGGCTGGTCCCCTTGCAAAAAAGTGCGACAAATGCCTCCAAGCGAGTGCTAACACTCCCTTCGAGGCTCGGGGGCTACTGTCGGGGACCATAATTAGGGGTACCCTCAAGGCTCCTAATTCTCAGCTGGTAACCCCCATCAGCATAAAGCTGCAAAGGCCTGATGGGTGCGAATAAGTCAGGGATCAGTCCATTCGAGGGACCCGATCACGCCTCGCCCGAGCCTAGCCTCGGACAAAGGCAGTCGACCCCGGAGGATCTCCGCCTCGCCCGAGGCCCCCCTCCAGCGGCGAACATATTTCCGGCTCTCCCGAGGCCCTGTCTTCGCCAAGAAGCAACCCTGACCAAATCGCCACACCGACCGACCAAATCGCAGGAGCATTTAATGCAAAGGTGGCCTGACACCTTTATCCTGACGCGCGCCCCTCAGCCGACAGAGCCGAAGTGACCGCCGTCACTTCGCCGCTCCACTGACCGGTCTGACAGAAAGACAGCGCCGCCTGCGCCACTCCGACTGTGGTGCCACTTGACAGAGTGAGGCTGACAGGCAGTCAGGCCCGGCCGCACGCACCATAGGAAGCTCCGCTCCGCTCGACCCAGGGCTCGGACTCGGGCTAAGCCCCAGAAGACGGCGAACTCCGCTCCGCCCGACCCAGGGCTCGGACTCGGGCTAAGCCCCGGAAGACGGCGAACTCCGCTCCGCCCGACCCAGGGCTCGGACTCGGGCTAAGCCCCGGAAGACGGCGAACTCCGCTCCGCCCGACCCAGGGCTCGGACTCGGGCTAAGCCCCGGAAGACGACGAACTCCGCTCCGCCCGACCCAGGGCTCGGACTCGGGCTAAGCCCTGAAAGACGGCGAACTCCGCTCCGCCCGACCCAGGGCACGGACTCGGGCTAAGCCCCGGAAGACGGCGAACTCCGCTCCGCCCGACCCAGGGCTCGGACTTGGGCTCAGCCCCAGAAGACGACGAACTCCGCTTCGCCCGACCTCAGGACTCAAATTCCGCACTGGCCTCAGCCAACGGCCTCCGCCTCGCCCGACCTAGGGGCTCGGACTCGGCCTCGGCCACGGAAGACGGACTCGACCTCGACCTCGGAGGAGCCTCCACATCGCCCAACCTAGGGCGCGGACCGGCCACGTCAACAGGAGGCGCCATCATTACCCTACTCCAAGCTGACTCAGGCTACGGGGAACAAGACCGGCGTCCCATCTGGCTCGCTCCGCCAGATAGGCGATGATGGCGCCCCGCACGCTCCCTGACGATGGCGGCACTCGGCCCCTTACGGAAGCAAGAGGACGTCAGCAAGGACTCGACGGCCCCGACAACTGTCCCTCCGCCAGGCTCCAGCGCTCCTCCGATGGCCACGACATCACACAAACCGGGCGCCAAAATCTCTCTGGCCGCCACGATGGCGTGTACTTAGGGCGCTAGCTCTCCTCCGCTAGACACGTAGCACTCTGCTACACCCCCCATTGTACACTTGGATCCTCTCCTTACGCCTATAAAAGGAAGGACCAGGGCCCTCTTAGAGAGGGTTGGTCGCGCGGGGACGAGGACGAGACAGGTGCTCGCGTGAGGCCGCTCGCTCCCTCCCCCGTGTGGACGCTTGTAACCCCCTTCTGCAAGCGCACCCGACCTGGGCGCGGGACGAACACGAAGGCCGCGGGATTTCCACCTCTCTCTCGCCCATCTCCGGCCACCTCACTTTCCCCCCTTCGCGCTCGGCCTCGCGTCGACCCATCTGGGCTGGGGCACGCGGCGACACTTCACTCGTCGGCTCAGGGACCCCCCGGTCTCGAAACACCGACAAAACCGGTATTTGGAATGGGACGGTACGAGATTTTTCCGTCCCGTTTTCATCCATACTACAAAGTAGGGCTGGACGAAATGCTCGTGGCTCGCTGGCTCGCTCGGTTCATGGTCAGCTCGGCTCGGCTCGGATCGGCTCGTTTGAATTTTTTCACGAGCTGAGCTGACATCCTAGCTCGGTTCGTTAACGAGCCAGCTCGCGAGCTAAACGAGCTACCATATTCCAGCAAAACAAAACTATATGCATATCATTTACAGAATAATTGATGAACATGTTATATATATGTGAGGTGTCTATAGCCTAGAAATTAAACTAATGATTAATGAATTATGTCTATGTATTAATTTGGTCTATGCAAATATAATTATGGATTAAACTGATGAACATATATGTAAATTATGAATTAATGAGTGATGAATTGTGCTAATTTGGTGTTACATTGAAGTGGTTTGTGAAACTATGAGTATAATTACTATTTTCTATTTTCTATTGTTAAATTAGTTTAAAATTAACTAAAAATAATTATTTTGTATATATTATTTTTTTCCTGCTCTGGCTCGCGAGCTAAACGAGTCAGCTCGAGCTTGTAAACAAGCCGAGCCGAACTGACTCTGTGGCACGTTACCTTAACAAGCCGAGCCGAGCTGGCTCGTTAGCTTAAGGAGCTAGCTCGAACTCGGACGTGCCGAGCCGACCTGGCTCGTTATCCACCCCTACTACAACTATAAAGGCATTTGCGCGTAGCCATTTCGTAGGAGGGTATTGGTTTCTGTAGGTACGTAAATATAGCAATCTCTGATAGAGTGTGGAAAACTACTTCCTTGTGTTCGAACATTTGGTTTCCCGTCTTTTTCTGAAAAGCGAGAGAGGATATTCATTTTTGTACTAAAACCTAAATTTTAATTTCAACCCTAAATCATTACGTACTATTTAACTCTAGCATCAATCATAAATCCTTGTTATTTAGCCCCTTGTTGGCATTGTCGCTGGTTGCGGCCAACCTTTCCCGTGGAGCCAGCACTATCGCGGCAACGACGCGGCAGGTTGTGGAGCCCACACGGAGTTAGCTCTTGAGACTTTGAGAGAGCGACCAATTGGGGAGGGATCCATCCTGGTATTTATCGGCCATGCTTGTCAAGATTAGTAGTATGACTGTTCAGGAGAAGATCTAGATAAAACCATTGTCGGGAACCATAATTAGGGGTACCCTCAAGGCTCCTAATTTTCAGCTGGTAACCCCCATCAGCACAAAGCTGCAAAGGCCTGATGGATGCGATTAAGTCAGGGATCAGTCCAGTCAAGTGACTCGATCACGCCTCACCCGAGCCTAGCCTCGGACAAGGGCAGCCGACCCCGGAGGATTTCCGTCTCGCTCGAGGCCCCCCTTCAGCGGCGAACATGTTTCCGGCTCGCCCGAGGCCCTGCCTTCGCCAAGAAGCAACCCTGACCAAATCGCCGCACCGACCGACCAAATCGCAGGAGCATTTAATGCAAAGGCGGCCTGACACCTTTATCCTGACGCACGCCCCCCAGCCGGCAGAGCCGAAGTGACCGCCGTCACTTCGCCGCTCCACTGACCGGCCTGACAGAAGGACAGCGCCGCCTGCGCCACTCCGACTGCGGTGCCACTTGACAGAGTAAGACTGACAGGCAGTCAGGCCCTGCCGAAGGCACCATAGGAAGCTCCGCTTCGCCCGACCCAGGGCTCGGACTCGGGCTAAGTCCCGGAAGACGGCGAACTCCGCCCGACCCCAGGGCTCGGACTCGGGCTAAGTCCCGGAAGACGGCGAACTCCGCCCGACCCAGGGCTCGGACTCGGGCTAAGTCCCAGAAGACGACGATCTCCGCCTCGCCCGACCCAGGGCTCGGACTTGGGCTCGGCCCCAGAAGACGACGAACTCCGCTTCGCCCGACCCCAGGGCTCGGACTCCGCCCCGACACCAGCCGGCGATCTCCGCCTCACCCGAACCTGGGGCTTGGACCCGACCTCGGCCACGGAATACAGACTCGACCTCGGCTTCGAAGGAGCTTCCACATCGCCCAACCTAGGGCGTAGACCAGCCACGTCAACAGGAGGCGCCATCATTACCCTACCCCGAGCTGACTCGGGCCGCAGGGAACAAGACCGGCGTCCCATCTAGCTCGCCCCGCCAGATAGGCAATGATGGCGCCCTGCATACTCTGTGACGACGGCGGCTCTCAGCCCCCTTACGGAAGCAAGAGGACGTCAGCAAGGATTCAACCGCTCCGACAGCTGTCCCTCCGCCAGGCTCCATCGCTCCTCCGACGGCCACGACATCACACCAGCTGGGTGCCAAAATCTCTCCGGCTGCCACAACGGCGTACTTAGGGCGCTAGCTCTCCTCCGCTAGACACGTAGCACTCTGCTACACCCCCATTGTACACCTGGATCCTCTCCTTACGCCTATAAAAGGAAGGACCAGGGCCCTCTTAGAGAAGGTTGGCCGCGCGGGGACGAGGATGAGAACAGGCGCTCGCTGGAGGCCGCTCGCTCCCTCTCCCGCGTGGACGCTTGTAACCCCTACTGCAAGCGCACCCGACCTGGGCGCGGGACGAACACGAAGGCCGCGGGATTCCCACCTCTCTCACGCCGGTCTCCGGCCGCCTCGCTCTCCCTCCTTCGCGCTCACCCTCGCGCTCGACCCATCTGGGCTGGGGCACGCGGCGACATTCACTCGTCGGCTCAGGGACCCCCCGGTCTCGGAACGCCGACAGTTGGCGCGCCAGGTAGGGGCCTGCTGCGTGTTGACGAACAGCTTCCCGTCAAGCTCCAGATGGGCAGTCTCCAGCAACCTCTCCAACCCGGGACGGTGCTCCGTTTCGGGAGTCTTGAGTTCATGTCCCTCGACGGCAGCTACGACATGATACTCCTTACACCACCGTGCGACAACGACAGTGGCGGCCGACAACCCGCCCGCCGGCGGCGGAATCGGCGACGTCTTCCCCGCATGGTGGAAGAACAACCTTCGAGCTCACCCCGTCCTCTCCCCCGCCGACGGAGGAGGAGGCGGGGCAACCAAGGCCAAGCAGGAGACAGCGCCTCTTCGGCTGTCGAGCGAGTCGACGGCCCCAGCACCCCAACGGGGGGCGCACCGGGCGTCGACCTCGCGTTTGAGACGAAGGCGAGCGCCGTCTCCCCGCGACACGCCAATCCCGAGCAAGCGGACGACGCCAGCACGCTCGCGAAAAGCTTGCTGGACATCACCCTCGTACCTGAGACGACGGAGCAGTCAGTCCCCGACGCGACCTCATCGCCGCCTGTCGACCAAAAGGTACCGACCGATTCCCATCCCACGTCTTTCGGATTCAACCTCGACCCGCCTAGCGGCCCCGCTTTGGCGGGCGCTCTTATTGAGGCGAGTCCAAACCCTCTGGAGATTCATATGCGGTCACCTTGAGACCGGCTGACGGACGTCTCGACCTACGGGCCCTTTGGGTCCGAGGAAGACGACGAGCCCAGCATCTGTTGGGATTTCTCTGGACTTGGCAACCCCAGTGCCATGCGGCACTTCATGACCGCATGCGACTACTGCCTTTCCGACTGTTTCGACGGTAGCCGTAGCCTCGGCGACGAGGACTGTGGCCCAAGTCGCGAATACTTCCACGTCGATCTAGGGGGTCCCCCCCGAAGGCAACCATCTCGGCATGCCGGAGGACGGTGACCTCCCTAGGCCGGTGCCTCGCGTTGACATCCCACGGGAGCTAGCTGTGGTCCCCGTTCAGGCGGGGGGTCATGACCCACAGCTCGAGCAAATCCGCGGGGTGCAGGCCAGGCTCGACGAGGGAGCAGGAGCACTTGAGCCGATCCGTCGGGACGTCGGGCAGGCATGGGCGGGCCAACCTCCGGCCGGGGAAATACGTCATCTACCCCAGGGCTTCCAGCACCGCATCACCGACGACGTCAGGGTCAGGCCGCCACCCGCATCCAGTGGGGTCGGCCAGAACCTGGTGGCAGCAGCAATGCTTCTTCGCGCGATGCCGGAGCCATCAACCACCGAGGGGCGGCGAATCCAGGGAGAGCTCAAGAATCTCCTGGAAGGCGTCGTGGCCCGACGGGCCGAGAGCTCTACCTCCCTAAGGTAGGGGTACCCCTCGGAACCTCATGCCGCGACTTCCCGATTCATGCGGGAAGCCTCGGTCTACACCGGGCGCACGCGCAACACCGCGCCTGTGGCCCCGGGTCGCCTCGGCAACGAGCACCATCACCGCGACCGTCGGGCCCACCTCGATGAGAGGGTGCGCCGAGGCTACCACCCCAGGCGTGGGGGACGCTACGACAGTGGGGAGGATCGGAGTCCCTCGCCCAAACCACCTGGCCCGCAAGCCTTCAGCCGAGCCATCCGACGGGCGTCGTTCCCGACCCGGTTCCGACCCCTGGCTACTATCACAAAGTACTCGGGGAGACGAGACCGGAACTGTGGCTCGCGGACTACCGTCTGGCCTGCCAACTGGGTGGAACGGACGATGACAACCTCATCATCCGCAACCTCCCCCTGTTCCTCTCCGACACCGCTTGCGCCTGGTTGGAGCACCTGCCTCCGGGGCAGATCTCCAACTGGGACGACCTAGTCCAAGCTTTCGCCGGCAATTTCCAGGGCACATACGTGCGCCCCGGGAATTCCTGGGACCTCCGAAGCTGCCGACAGCAGCCAGGAGAGTCTCTCCGAGACTACATCCGGCGATTCTCGAAGCAGCGCACCGAGCTGCCCAACATCACCGACTCGGATGTCATCGGCGCGTTCCTCGCTGGCACCACCTGCCGCAACCTGGTGAGCAAGCTGGGTCGCAAGACCCCCACCAGGGCGAGCGAGCTGATGGACATCGCCACCAAGTTCGCCTCCGGCAAGGAGGCGGTCGAGGCTATCTTCCGAAAGGACAAGCAGCCCCAGGGCCGCCCATCGGAAGATACTCCCGAGGCGTCAACTCAGCGCGACGCCAAGAAGAAGGGCAAGAAGAAGTCGCAAGCGAAACGCGACGCCGCCGACGCGGGCCTTGTCGCCGCCGCCGAGTACAAGAACCCTCGAAAGCCCCCCAGAGGTGCCAACCTCTTCGACAAGATGCTCAAGGAGCCGTGCCTCTATCACCAGGGACCCGTCAGGCACACCCTTGAGGAGTGCGTCATGCTTCGGCGCCACTTCCACAGGGTCGGGCCACCCGCGGAGGATGGCAAGGCTCGTGACGACGACAAGAAGGAAGATCACCAGGCAGGAGAGTTCCCCGAGGTCCGTGACTGCTTCATGATCTATGGTGATCAAGCGGCGAACGCCTCGGCTCGGCACCGCAAGCAAGAGCGCCGGGAGGTCTGCTCGGTGAAGGTGGCGGCGCCAGTCTATCTGGACTGGTCCGACAAGCCCATCACCTTCGACCGAGACGATCACCCCGACCATGTGCCGAGCCCGGGGAAATACCCGCTCGTTGTCGACCCCATCATCGGCGACGTCAGGCTCACCAAGGTCCTCATGGACGGAGGCAGCAACCTCAACATCATCTACGCCGAGACCCTCGGGCTCCTGCGTGTCGATCTGTCCTCTGTCCGGGCAGGCGCTGCGCCCTTCCATGGGATCATTCCCGGGAAGCGCGTCCAACCCCTCGGACAGCTCGACCTTCCCGTCTGCTTCGGAACACCCTCCAACTTCCGAAGGGAGACCCTGACGTTCGAGGTGGTCAGGTTCCGAGGAACCTACCACGCGGTACTGGGGAGGCCATGCTACGCGAAGTTCATGGCCGTCCCCAACTACACCTACCTGAAGCTCAAGATGCCGGGCCCCAACGGGGTCATCACCATCGGCCCCACGTACAAACACGCGTTCGAATGCGACGTGGAGTGCGTGGAGTACGCCGAGGCCCTCGCTGAGTCCGAGGCCCTCATCGCCGACCTGGAGAGCCTCTCTAAGGAGGTGCCAGACGTGAAGCGTCATGCCGGCAACTTTGAGCCAGCGGAGATGGTTAAGTCCGTCCCCCTTGACCCCAGCGGCGACGCCTCCAAGCAGATCCGGATCGGCTCCGGGCTCGATCCCAAATAGGAAGCAGTGCTCGTCGACTTTCTCCGCGCGAACGCCGACGTCTTCGCGTGGAGTCCCTCAGATATGCCCGGCATACCGAGGGATGTCGCCGAGCACTCGCTGGACATCCGAGCCGGAGCCCGACCCGTCAAGTAGCCACTGCGCCGATTCGACGAGGAGAAGCGCAGAGCCATAGGCGAGGAGATCCACAAGCTAATGGCGGCAGGGTTCATCAAAGAGGTATTCCATCCCGAATGGCTTGCCAACCCTGTGCTTGTGAGAAAGAAAGGGGGGAAATGGCGGATGTGTGTAGACTACACTGGTCTCAACAAAGCATGTCCGAAGGTTCCCTACCCTCTGCCTCACATCGACCAAATTATGGATTCCACTACTGGGTGCGAAACCCTGTCTTTCCTCGATGCCTACTCAGGGTATCATCAAATCAGGATGAAAGAGTCCGATCAGCTCGCGACTTCTTTCATCACACCCTTCGGCATGTACTGCTATGTCACCATGCCGTTCGGCTTGAGGAATGCGGGCGCGACGTACCAGCGGTGCATGAACCATGTGTTCCGCGAACACATTGGCCGCACGGTCGAGGCCTATGTCGATGACATCGTAGTCAAGACGAGGAAAGCCTCCGACCTCCTTTCCGACCTTGAAACGACATTCCGATGTCTCAAGGCGAAAGGCGTCAAGCTCAATCCCGAAAAGTGTGTTTTCGGAGTACCCCAAGGCATGCTCTTAGGGTTCATCGTCTCCGAGCGGGGCATCGAAGCCAACCCAGAGAAGATCGCAGCTATCACCAGCATGGGGCCCATCAAGGACTTGAAAGGCGTACAGAGGGTCATGGGATGCCTCGCGGCTCTGAGCCGCTTCATCTCACGCCTCGGCGAAAGAGGTCTACCTCTGTACCGCCTCTTGAGGAAGGCCGAGTGCTTCACTTGGACCCCTGAGGCCGAGGAAGCCCTTGGGAACCTGAAGGCGCTCCTCACAAAGGCGCCTATCTTGGTGCCCCCAGCTGCCGGAGAAGCCCTCCTGGTCTACGTCGCCGCGACCACTCAGGTGGTTAGCGCCGCGATTGTGGTCGAGAGGCAAGAAGAGGGGCATGCGTTGCCCGTTCAGAGGCCAGTCTACTTCGTCAGCGAGGTGCTGACCGAAACCAAGATCCGCTACCCACAAGTTCAGAAGCTGCTGTACGCGGTGATCCTGACGCGGTGGAAGCTGCGACACTACTTCGAGTCTCATCCGGTAACTGTGGTGTCATCCTTCCCCCTGGGGGAGATCATCCAGTGCAGAGAGGCCTCGGGTAGGATTGCAAAGTGGGCGGTGGAAATCATGGGCGAGACGATCTCGTTCGCTCCTCGGAAGGCCATCAAGTCCCAGGTCTTGGCGGACTTCGTAGCTGAATGGGTCGACACCCAGCTACCGACGGCTTCGATCCAACCGGAGCTCTGGACCATGTTCTTCGACGGGTCGCTGATGAAGACAGGAGCCGGCGCAGGCCTACTCTTCATCTCGCCTCTCGGGAAGCACCTACGCTACGTGCTACGCCTCCATTTCCCGGCATCCAACAATGTGGCTGAGTACGAAGCTCTGGTCAACGGGTTGCGGATCGCCATCGAGCAAGGGGTCCGACGCCTCGACGCTCGCGGTGACGCGCAGCTCGTCATCGACCAAGTCATGAAGAACTCCCACTGCCGCGACCCGAAGATGGAGGCCTACTGCGATGAGGTTCGGCGCCTGGAAGACAAGTTCTACGGGCTCGAGCTCAACCACATCGCTCGGCGCTACAACGAGACTGCGGACGAGCTGGCTAAAATGGCCTCGGGGCGAACGACGGTTCCCCCGGACGTCTTCTCCCGGGATCTGCATCAACCCTCTGTCAAGATCGACGACGCGCCCGAGCCCGAGGCACCCTCGGCCCCGCCCGAGGCGCCCTCGGCCCAGCCCGAGGCACCCGAGGCTCAACCCGAGGCACCCTCGGCCCAGCCCAAGGTATCCTCGGATCATCCCGAGGCACCCTCGGCTCGGCCCGAGGCATCCTCGACTCAACCCGAGGTAACCTTGGCCCCCGAGGGCGAGGCGCTACACGTCGAGGGGGAGCAAAGCGGGGTCACGCCTGATCAAAACTGGCAGACCTCGTACCTGCAATATCTCCACCGAGGAGAGCTACCCTCCGACCGAGCCGAAGCTCGGCGGGTGGCGCGGTGCGCCAAGTCGTTCGTCTTGCTGGGAGATGAGAAGTAGCTCTACCACCGCAGCTCCTCCGGCATCCTCCAGCGGTGCATCTCCATCGCCGAAGGTCAGGAACTCCTGCGAGAGATACACTCGGGGGCTTGCAGCCATCACGCAGCGCCTCGAGCCCTTGTCGGGAATGCTTTCCGGCAAGGCTTCTACTGGCCGACGGCGGTGGCCGACGCCACTAGAATTGTTCGCACCTGCGAAGGGTGTCAGTTCTACGCAAGGCAGACCCACCTACCCGCTCAGGCTCTGCAGACGATACCCATCACCTGGCCTTTTGCTGTGTGGGGTCTGGACCTCGTCGGCCCTTTGCAGAAGGCACCCGGGGGCTACACGCACCTTTTGGTCGCCATCGACAAATTCTCCAAGTGGATCGACGTCCGACCCCTAAACAGCATCAGGTCCGAGCAGGCGGTGGCGTTCTTCACCAACATCATCCATCGCTTCGGGGTCCCGAACTCCATCATCACCGACAACGGCACCCAGTTCACCGGTAGAAAGTTCCTGGACTTCTGCGAGGATCATCACATCCGGGTGGACTAGGCCGCCGTGGCTCACCCCATGTCAAATGGGCAAGTAGAGCGTGCCAACGTCATGATTCTACAAGGGCTCAAGCCTCGGATCTACAACGACCTCAACAAGTTCGGCAAGCGATGGATGAAGGAACTCCCCTCGGTGGTCTGGAGTCTGAGGACAACGCCAAGCCGAGCCACGGGCTTCACGCCGTTCTTCCTAGTCTACGGGGCCGAGGCTGTCTTGCCCACAGACCTGGAATACGGCTCCCCGAGGGCGAGGGCCCACACCGACCAAAGCAACCAAGCTAGCCAAGAAGACTCGCTGGACCAGCTGGAGGAGGCTCGGGACAAGGCCTTACTACACTCGGCGCGATACCAGCAGTCCCTGCGACGCTACCACGCCCGAGGGGTCCGGTCCCGAGACCTCCAGGTGGGCGACCTGGTGCTTCGGCTGCGACAAGACGCCCGAGGGCGGCACAAGCTCACGCCTCCCTGGGAGGGGCCGTTCGTCATCGTCAAAGTTCTGAAGCCCGGAACGTACAAGCTGGCCAACAGTCAAGGCGAGGTCTACGGCAACGCTTGGAACATCCAACAGCTACGTCGCTTCTACTCTTAAGATGTTTTCAAGTTGTTCATATACCTCGCGCCCAGTGAAAGTTTAGTCGTCAAGGAAGGGTCGGCCTCGCCTCGGCAAAGCCCGACCCTCCCTCGGGGGCTAAAAGGGGGGGGAACCCCCTCTGCGTCGAAATTTTCCTCGAAAAAAGATCTTTTCTGCCAGAAGGTCTTTCGAGCTGTTTGACTACTTCGAAAGTGGATCCTGAAAACAACGGAGTACACGTAAGCAGCCAAGGCTGACCGAGCCGAGGGACTCCTACGCCTCTGGGATATGGATACCTCACTCATCGCCTTCTGCGATAAGTGACTCACGTTCGGATAAGTGATCCCGCGGACCGAGCAAGTCTTCACGTTCGGAAGCTCTTCTGCTGAAGCGATTTCTCGAGCCTTCTCGACTGCGTCGGGAACAGAGCCCCATGGACGGGTAAGAGTGCGCGTAAGCGGCAAGGCTGACCGAGCCGAGGGACTTCTACGCCTCCGGGATACGGATACCTCACTCATCACCTTCCGCGAGAAGCAACTCTCGCTCGCACAAACATTTCTGTTACCAACAAAAAGGTCCAGATACTCGAAACAAGAGGAAAGGAGACGCGGCTTTATGACACGGCGAGGGTGTGTTTTGGCCTCGGCGGCCGCAGGGAACACACGCTACATGACAATCTGATCCTGCAGGCTCGGGTCCTGACGGCTGAAGGGAGCAGCAGCACCCTCGGCATCGACGATACCTTCGGCGAGGTCTGACCTAGCCTCGGACGGCGACGCGGTCCGAAGATCTCCACTCTGAAGGACAACGTCATCGCCACGCCCGGGCCATCGCTGCCAGGGTCTTCTCGGGAATCCGGCCCGAGCAGGCGGCTCGGCCGGTCACCCCGGGGCCTCGGCCAGCCGTCCTCCAAGGACGTCAACCCGACCCGAGGCCTCGGCTGGTCAATTCCGGCGTCGGTCCCGCTAAAGGACGACCCGGCCAGGCTCTGGCCAACCAGGTTTCTTTTCGAGCCAACTCTGCCTCGGTTCATGTTGACGCCGCTACCCCTGGCCTCGGCTCATCGAAGAGCGGCCGAGGAGTTCCTTTAATTAAACTAGAGAATCCTCGGGCAACAAGGCCGACCGAGCCGAGGGACTCCTACGCCTCCGGGATACGGATACCTCACTCGTCACCTTTACACGGGGCGACTCACGCTTGGTGAAGCGGTTCAGACAACCAATAGGCGAGTCTTAGTGCTCGAAAATGAGGAAAAAACACGGCTCCGTGCCGAAAATACATACATGTTCAGGCCCCGACAGCCACAATGAACAAAAACACTGGCATTCAAGGTGCCATTACAAACGGAACTCCGGTTCCACCTCCGCAGGTACGAACAACCCCACTCGACGGGGGAGGGGCCTGCGGAGCAACAGAAGACCGACGGACGGCTCGCCTTCGCCCGCTCCAGCAGCAGCGACAACGACCCCCTCTACGGGTGGCCAAACTGCAGCGGCGATGGCCTCAGGGCGAACGCTGCTGCAACCTTGCCCTCGCCCACGCCGACGCTCGAGGGGCGAGGACAAGTACAAAGAGCCGGAGGCCCGGAGCGCGGATGGTGGCGGTGATCCCGTCGGCGACGGGGACTTCTCGAGCCGCCTCCGCCTCGGCACCGACGACAGGGGCCGTCAGCCCGCCGGCAGATCCCCACTCGGATCCTCCCGGACGAGCAGGGCACCGACCTCCCCGCGGAGGCACCGTACCGGTGCAAAGGCAGGACCGCCCCAGAACACGAACGCCGCCCTAGCAGCGCGCGACATCTTGGGCGGTCCTCCCGTGCACACGGCGCGGCAGCCGCCTTCCTGCGGGAGGGGGCACCGGGGGCCAACCCGACGAGCCCGACGCGCTGGGGCTGACGACGCCTGCCGTCGACCGGCCCCACGTTGTCAAAGTCCGACCCGCCCGCAGGGCCAGCGAGCGCCCTCTCCCTCGAACGCCGCAAGAGAGGGTGACCCACGAACCCGCGCGGGAGGTAGAGCTCCAGCTCAGCTCGGCCTCCACCCCAGCAAGGATGATGAACATCCTTGAAGCTGAGGGTGGGACCAAGATCGCAGCCCGGCTTGCTTCTCCCCACCCAGGGGCTGGTGGTCACCGTCTGGGGTGACCGCCGGCGGGGGGGTGCAGCCGGGCTGCATGATGAAAATCCTTGAAGCCGAACGATGGCTGAAAGGTGCCAACTCCCACGGAGTTGCGTTCCCCCAACGACGAGGCGGAAAGACGGCGGATCTCCCCCATCCAGGGGCTTGGAAGGTGGAAAGACACGATGCATAAGGGAGCACGAAGATATGGTCGCCTTCCAAGGGGGTCACCCTCCTTTTAAGGGCGGTTCTCCCTACTCGCGTCCCCAGCCGTCACGGGCTGAGTCTTCTCCAACACACTCCAAGGTCCTCCCCTACGGCGCGGGGGCTGGGTCCCACGCGTCATGCAAGCCGGCTCAGAGCAGAAGAGGCCAAACCGCCGTGCGCGGTGCGTATAACCGCCCAGCGGTTACAAGCGACTCTCCACTTTTGTCTAGACCAACGGGCGAAAGGGCAGGCAGCCGTGCAGGCGGCATGCAACCGCGCCAAGTTGGCGCACTTCTCCGACTCCCAACACGCCCAGCATGGAGGCCCAGGCCCACGCGTCATGCAACCGGTGCGCCAATTTCTACGTGTGAGTAACTGCATCGCCACCTGCGCCACCACCACGCCTCCTCGACTGCGGAACCAATACCGCGATTCGAGGCCACCCAGCGCACGACCCAGCGGCTCCAGCCTGGCGCGACGGTCAATACGGCCGAAGACGGGCCGACAGTAATGGCAGTGGCAGGCGGGCAGGTGTAGCGGTCACGTCGTCAGCCAAGCTTACGTCCCATCCGGGGGCAGCGAGAGAACCCTCTCTCACGGCGTGAAGACAACGCGCCCGTGACCCATTCCTCGAACGGCTCACGCACGCGCAACGGCTACCCTGCGAACTACTCACCTCGTTGCATCAACTCCGCGGCGGGACACGCGGCGCCTCTGGCAGGAGAAGCGAGCGACGCTTCGCCTTCACCGTAATGACCGCGTCAAAAAAAGGTACGCTGCATCGTTCGATTTCGTATCCTTTTCCTTTTTCTCTTTCTCTCTCTTGCAACAGGGACCGGGAAAGGGGGATACCCCGAAAAGGATCCTTCCCTGAGAAGGAACCAGGCTCTGAGCCCCCCTACTGATCAGAGGTTCGAAGGCTGGCCCCCCGGAAGGGTTCGACAGCCGCCTCAGATCGCGTGGGCCCTACACCCACTACTGGTCAGGGGTTCGAAGGCCGGCCCCTCGAAAGGGTTCCACGGCCGCCTCAGACTACTCGGGCTCCGCGCCCATTACTGATCAGGGGTTCGAAGGCTGGCCCCCGAAGGGTTCACAGCCGCCTAAGACACCGAGCGAGGGATGACCATGGGTACGTTCGATACATAACCAAGGCTCGGGCTGCGCTCCCGAGGTACCCTAGGACATTTCCGAGACCAGCGGGAGCGATCTTGTAACGGAATCCCATCAAAGGGAGGCATCGAGCCCTCGGACCCCGTCGCCAGGGGACCGGGTCCGACAGATCACCCGCAGGTACTTTTGGGCGTGCCTCTGGGCCCCTAGCCGACCCCTAACTAACGGGGCACGAACGTCCACTCGGATTACCCGCTTGCAGCTCATCGGAGACACCATGTTCGGCGCCCATCGAGGGCAACATGGCGCTTTCCCCCCCTCCTCCTTGCGGAAAGGCGACGCAGGGGCGTATGTAAAAAAGCCGAGTCTACCCCTGACCGCCCTCTCGCTCTGTGCAGAGGCTCGGGGGCTGCTCTCGCAAACCCGGCTCCGACCGAACCGTTGACAGCGTCAACATACCAGCCCGAGAACTTGGGACCCGACCGTGCACCTGGGCTACGACCAGCTCGCATGAGGGAACGACCAGACCAGCCGAAGCACTACGTGAGGCATTAAGACCTCGAAGGAGTGAAACCACTCCTCCGAGGCCTCGGGGGCTACACCCGGCGGGTGCGCTCGCGCGCACCCACCGGAACAAAGCACAACCGAGAAAGGCTGGTCCCCTTGCAAAAAAGTGCGACGAAAGCCTTCAAGCGAGTGCAAACACTCCCTTCGAGGCTCGGGGGCTACTGTCGGGGACCATAATTAGGGGTACCCTCAAGGCTCCTAATTCTCAGCTGGTAACCCCCATCAGCACAAAGCTGCAAAGGCCTGATGGGTGCGATTAAGTCAGGGATCAGTCCAGTCAAGGGACTTGATCACGCCTCACCCGAGCCTAGCCTCGGACAAGGGCAGCCGACCCCGGAGGATTTCCGTCTCGCCCGAGGCCCCCCTTCAGCGGCGAACATGTTTCCGGCTCGCCCGAGGCCCTGCCTTCGCCAAGAAGCAACCCTGACCAAATCGCCGCACCGACCGACCAAATCGCAGGAGCATTTAATGCAAAGGTGGCCTGACACCTTTATCCTGACGCACGCCCCCCAGCCGGCAGAGCCGAAGTGACCGTCGTCACTTCGCCGCTCCACTGACCGGCCTGACAGAAGGACAGCGCCGCCTACGCCACTCCGACTGTGGTGCCACTTGACAGAGTAAGACTGACAGGCAGTCAGGCCCTGCCGAAGGCACCATAGGAAGCTCTGCTTCGCCCGACCCAGGGCTCGGACTCGGGCTAAGTCCCGGAAGACGGCGAACTCCGCCCGACCCCAGGGCTCGGACTCGGGCTAAGTCCCGGAAGACGGCGAACTCCGCCCGACCCAGGGCTCGGACTCGGGCTAAGTCCCAGAAGACGACGATCTCCGTCTCGCCCGACCCAGGGCTCGGACTTGGACTCGGCCCCAGAAGACGACGAACTCCGCTTCGCCCGACCCCAGGGCTCGGACTCCGCCCCGGCACCAGCCGGCGATCTCCGCCTCGCCCGAACCTGGGGCTCGGACCCGACCTCGGCCACGGAAGACAGACTCGACCTCGGCTTCGGAGGAGCTTCCACATCGCCCAACCTAGGGCGTAGACCAGCCACGTCAACACGAGCGCCATCATTACCCTACCCCGAGCTGACTCGGGCCGCAGGGAACAAGACCGGCGTCCCATCTGGCTCGCCCCGCCAGATAGGCAATGATGGCGCCCTGCATACTCTGTGACGACGGCGGCTCTCAGCCCCCTTACGGAAGCAAGAGGACGTCAGCAAGGATTCAACCGCTCCGACAGTTGTCCCTCCGCCAGGCTCCATCGCTCCTCCGACGGCCACGACATCACACCAGCTGGGTGCCAAAATCTCTCCGGCTGCCACAACGACATGTACTTAGGGCGCTAGCTCTCCTCCGCTAGACACGTAGCACTCTGCTACACCCCCCATTGTACACCTGGATCCTCTCCTTACGCCTATAAAAGGAAGGACCAGGGCCCTCTTAGAGAAGGTTGGCCGCGCGGGGACGAGGACGAGAACAGGCGCTCGCTGGAGGCCGCTCGCTCCCTCTCCCGCGTGGACGCTTGTAACCCCCTACTGCAAGCGCAACCGACCTGGGCGTGAGACGAACACGAAGGCCGCGGGATTCCCACCTCTCTCACGCCGGTCTCCGGCCGCCTCGCTCTCCCCCTTCGCGCTCGCCCTCGCGCTCGACCCATCTGGGCTGGGACACACGGCGACATTCACTCGTCGGCTCAGAGACCCCCGGTCTCGGAACGCCGACAACCATTAATACCATTTTCATTAAATTATAGTATCATCAACTTTAAATGCTAATAAACATATATTCTAATGGAGATTATAAAATCTATTGGTGTCGCAGGACACCACAAAAATAGCCTGCATCCGCCTCTGTTGACTGTGTTCAGGGTTCTATTGGTACAAAATTAAATATAGATTTGAGATTGATCATAGATTAGTTTTAGTAGTAAATTTTGGGATATACCACAAAATTATTTCACAAAATTAGCAACTTTAGATCCACACCGAAGCAACATGCTTGCCCCATGTATCAATGTCTCTAGTTCCCTTCTTCCTTCACTCACAAAACAACCATCTTCCTTCACCGACAAAACAATCATCTGTGAATATATGAGCGGGCACGACGCCACGACCACGACCACGAAGGAGGCTCGAAACATGCCCGGCACGGGCTCGAGCATGGACACGGAGGCGGCTCGAAACGTGGCCGGCGCGGGCTCGAGCATGGACACGGAGGCGGCGACACACGGTCTAAGAGGCAGCTCAGGCTCAGGTACGTGTCAATAAGAAGACGACGAGACGATGAAAAGCATCACCAAATCCATGTATCTGCTCTTTGGATTCACTAATTTGGTTAATCCGAGCTTTATAAATCTGGACAGTTTGACTATTTTCTATAAAATAAATTTATTTTTTGATAAATTTAAAGTTGTTGACTATCAGCAGCCAGTAGCTTCTGTCGAGTCTCAGCCTCCACACAATGCCAAATTTTGCCCAAAAGTCGGGTCAAATTAAGGAACTAGATGGAGTGAGGATCGGAGAAACCTTTGCCGCATGATGCGACACTTGCCATTAGGGTTCCACTTTCCCTTAAAGCTGCACTCTGCAGTTGACTACAGTGGCTGCAGAGTGGACCCGATTGAGTGCCAGGGCCACACACAGTGACCGCTGCACTCTGCAGTCGACTGCAGAGAAACCTCTTCCCCTTTGTCTACGTTCTCGACTCTTGTGTTTTGCCATATGTTCGCAGATGGTTGAAAGTTGAAACTAGGTGTACTATAGCTGACGTCTACCAGCAACAATAGTAGCTTCCTGCGCTTTTTTCATTGAAGATTCCACATGCTTCGTTTCCTTTGTAAAATGCAGTAGAAATGTTTTCTTCTCAGCATAAACTAAAAAATAATGGAATCAATATGGTTTCTTCCTGCATGGTACTAAGGTCTTGTTTAGCAAGATTCTTTTTTAAGAGCTTTAAATTTGTTTTGATTCTTCTTTTTTATTATTACTAATATAATACCCGTGTGTTGCGACGCTACACAATCGTATTTATTGGTTGAGAAGGACGAGTCCGTACCCGCAATGTAATCAATGGTTGAGCGAAGTAAACCAATCTTATGGACCCTCTCGAAAAATACCAATAATAAATAAATTTAATATCATAGTGAGCATATTGTCTATAGAACAGATATTAAATTGATAAGAATAAATATTATATTTTATTTTAGCCAAAAGTACGAGAAAGATATGAGTTGAAAAGAAACCCAATGACTATTGTATAGAACTCTATGTAGCTCGTCCTGCTTCAGCTAACTGTTGTATTGGGTTTGGTGGTTTCTCACGGTCTATGGGGTTTTTAGGATGGCTACAGGTTCCAGCTCGAGCGTGGAGCTGTAGTTTATAATATCAATTTAAATAGTTTTAAAAATATTTTTAATCTAAATAATAAATAAAATGACTTATTTAAATGTCTTCTAAAGGGTTACGACTCTAGCTTCACAATTTTCTAGAGCACCTAATGACCTGCTACACCAACTCCACCAAATTTCGTGGAGCTGGAGCTATCCCAAACAGAGCCTTAATATGGTGCAACAACCCTAATGACTTATAACTCAATACATTGACTCCATATAAACACACGATATGAGTGCCGGTTTTAAAAACCCACAACATCTTTCACTGAACCTATGCCATTTTATTTTATCTTAGACACACACATTAAACACACAATTCATGGACAGATAAAACCATAAAGATGGCTCTGTTTATTGCACAATAATCTGATAAAGAAGAAAACATGCCACAACAATTATCAAACAGAGGCCATGCAGGGTTTCATAATGCAACATGCATGAGCCATGCATGAGTTGAGCGGTGTCCAGTATCGTCTTGCGTCATGCATGAGGGGTGGTTAATTCTGATCTAGCTACAAGAAACAGATGAGCTTGTTGGGGCGAAGGCGAAGACGCTAGCCTTCGCTCCATGCCTTCGTCGATTTGCTACACCATCGAAGACCGTGCCCTTACGAGCCGAGGGCGCCCTGCCGGACGAAGACCTCCGTGGTCAGCCTTCGTCCTCTCCAACGCAAGACGAAGGCAAGGCTCCGTCGAAGTCCGCCAATCCCACGTCCTCGTCGCGTCCGGAGGCCCATGTAGGATTCGGCCCACAGTTACGGGCCCTGCGCGGATAAGCGTGTTACGGGCCACATCTGTAATAGCCTTTCTGTAATGATGGTCTGTAACCTCCCCTTGTGGGAATATTCTAAGGATAGTCCGGGTACCCGAGGGCATAAACGTCCTTGCTAGGGGACGGTGGGCACTCGGGTGCCTATAAATACCCCTGTACAGTGCCCTCTCGTGGCCAGATTAACAAAGCTATTATCACCCCACGCCAAACTTTGCAAACACTCTTTCCACTTTACCGTTGGATCAACTTGTCCACGAGAGCAAGTTCCAACATTTGGCGCCCACCGTTCGTGCTATGAACAAACAACCCGCGATGGCACCCAAGCAAGCTAGTTCGAAGGCAGCCCCATCCATCAATGAAGCAGCGAAGGCAGCGCTGCTGGCTGAGAAAAAAGTCAAGGCCCTTGCGGACAACACCCATCAAGAAGCCTCTGAAGACGAAGCTGTCAGCAAAAGACAGCGTCAAGAGCACCCCACCCATGAAGGTACCCTACGCACTTGCAACTCCGGAGGACTACCGCAAGCACCCCCTCTAGGCTTCGCTCCACCAGAGGGTGAAGACGTAATAGAAGACGGTGAAGCCATCGGCATATCAGCCGAAGAACAGCTACAGCTACGGGCCCTGCGCATCAAGAACCACAACCTCCAAAAACAGAGAGACATCATCGAGGCAAAGCGCCAACGTGTCACCGCGCAAGCCAAGGTGCGCTAGATGATACAAGACGAGGAGCAGAAAGCTCGGGAGCTCGAGCAAGAAATCGCGCTCATGC
The DNA here is from genome assembly GCF_902167145.1 of Zea mays. NCBI lineage: Eukaryota > Viridiplantae > Streptophyta > Magnoliopsida > Poales > Poaceae > Zea > Zea mays. Next base: position 185,213,509 of record NC_050098.1, read on the forward strand.
AGAGCGAAGGACAACATGATCTGTGGCACGAATCGCCCTTCCAACAGCACGTCCCAGCCGGCGACCTATTCATCCCTCAGCGCGCGCCCTTCGTCCCGCATGAAACAACATTCTAAGGGATCAACTACCTTCATGAGCGAAGCCCCTGGCTCTGCAACTCCAAGCGTCACCTTGGCCCGCCAACTTCAGGGCAGGGACCTACCCCAAGTACAACGACAGCACTAACCCAGCACAATACATCATGAGCTACCAAGTCACCGTCGCATCGTCCGGAGGGGATGATGCCACTATGGCCAAATCTTTCATCATCGCGCTCGAGGGTCCGGCCTTGACCTGGTACACCAGGTTGCTGCCACTGTCCATCGACTCCTGGAAAGGACTCCGGGACAAGTTCCTGCTCAACTTCCAAGGGTACCGGACCGATACTGACGCCTTGGCCGAGCTGTCACTCTGCAAGCAGCAGGAGAAGGAGACCTTCGTGAGTACTACCGAAAGTTCCTCACTCTCAAGTCACAACTGCCATCGGTCGACGACCACATCGTGATCCATTACGCCATCAGTGGCCTTTGGGTCGGCGTCCTATATAGTCATTGCATCAGGGACCCACCCAAAAACCTCCAAGAGCTATATCAGCTATTCGAGAAATATGCCAGATCCGAAGAGCTACATCAGCGAAAGGTCGAATCTTAGAGAAAGCCTAAAGACCCTCCGCAGTCCAGCAGAACCTGGACCAGGCCTTCGCAGCCAGACTCCACACGGGACAGCCACAGCCAGCAACAGCAGGTGCACAACATAGCCAACCAGCACCCCGCAGGCGAGGCTGCTCACCGTCAGGAATATCCCCCACCAGGGCTGCGGTAATGGCACGAGAGGGCGGGGCTGGGGATGGGCGCAACAACCACGCAGATTTTACTGCCTGTTTTATGGCGAGGATTGCGCACACCCAACAAGAGATTGCCCGGAAATGAAGGTCACTAGGGACAGGATGTCTCGAGCACAGCCAGCCGACAACCAATGAGTTGTCGCGCACACTTACCACCACCACCAACAACAACAACCATACAATAACGACCATGCCTAGCATCCACCCAACCATGCGTACCAACACCACCAGGAAGTGCAAGTCCTCCCACCTCTGCCTCCACCTCCACATCACCCAAATCACACCACCAAAACCACCCGCAACCACCAAAGCAGGAAGACTTCACCGAGCAGCCATATCGCGGAGTCATTCACATGATCACCGGAGGGTCCAGCGTCGACTTCGAAACGAAGCGGCAGAAGAGGGATCATTATCGGAGCGTCAACCACGTCGCTCTCACTGGCCCAGTGGTGCAAACGAGGTGGTCACATGTGCCACTAACCTTCGACGCCAGAGATGTTGATCTGCGCAGCGCACCCCACATCGACGCCATGGTGATCAACTGCAGCGTGGCAGGCTGGGATCTACACAAAGTCCTGGTTGACAATGGCAGCCAAGCTGACATCATGTAAAGCCCAAATTTGATACAAAAAATATAAAATAAAATAAATAAACAAATAAGTTTACGATAATGTTTGGAGAATTGTGAAATTCGTAGAAATTCACTGGATCCTTTCTTTTCATAATCAATTAATGTTACTAAATTAATTAAGTAACCAATAAATGAATAAAAGAAAAGTGCATCTCTTGTGGATGACTTTGTTTTGAGGTACTTTATTGAACACATAAATTTGACCTCAAAGTATAAATGAAAAACATAGAATAGAAAATGAGTAAAAAGGAAAACAATGTACAGAAAAATATAAATAGTTAAATATAATTCCTCATACTGGTATTTATAATTGTGTACTCAATTGGTGAGTAAAGCTCACAAACAAATTTGAAATCAAATTCAAATCTGAAATTCAAATAGAAAACTAAAAATAGAAAAGAAAAAGAAAGGAAGCAGAAAATATAATTCTCCCGTGCGTCCCTCGTCGTGGGCAGGGCTCCGATTCGAGTATCTCACGGTGAGCGCCCCTCCCTCAGTTTTGCCTCGGCCTAGAGATTGTTTTAGGGCAGACGCGTAGTATTTCGGGCACCGGGGCACCCATTCATCGGTCGCCGTCGAGTTGGGCCATCATGGGGAAACAGCGCCGCCGCCTCAGTCCGGCGAGGGGAGGAGAAACTCGTGCGTCATTGATCTGGCAATGTCCGGTCCAGATTAGAGCTGGCCGATACCCTTTCATCCTTTGATTGTCGGCCGTTGATCTTCGCGCGTACGTGCGAGATTAGAAGTAGGGTAGCGATTCACCCAGATAATTCCCAGCCGTCCGATTGTGGATGGACGTTCGTAATGGGATCGCGTAGTTTTGAACTCGTGGCCGTTAGATCTGGATCTAAAGGTTTAGATGGCGTACCGGTTCACTGCGCGTAAGATCTAATCTGGTGCGTTGAGTTAGATCTGACGGTTATGGACGCGCGATACCCCTTCACCTTAGTAATTATACTAAAGAGCCCCTACTGAATTGCAAATTGAAACCGCAGTCCATCGGCAGGAAGACTAGAGTCTCGGGAACTTTTGTAGAATAACCCCTGCGCTTCCTGGTATTGGTGTGCGCAGTCCAAGAGATAAAGAAAATAAGAAAAAGGAATTTAGAAATTGATTCTGAGTTTAAAATAATTGCAGAAGCCCAATTAATTCATAGAAAATTCATATGATGTCCAAATTAGTCCATTCCAATTGCTATAATTTTGTAATATTATTGTTTATCATTTAGTACTACTGTTTTGGCATGAAAGTTACATTAAAATTTATATCCTAAGTAACCTTGTATCAAATACATGGAACCTTTGGAAATTCACAACTCACAATCTGTAACTCCGATTTGATTCGTTCAAGTTGCGTTAGTTTCGTATAAATATTTACTATGCCATAACAACATTTATTATACCATGTCTTATTATTTTATGATTAGATATTTATTTAACTTATGTTGGTTAGTCTTGATAATGTGCTCATCATTATCTACCAAAATATAATCTTTGGTTAATTTATAACTTAGATTAAAGTTGAGATAAGTATTTATAGAATAACTTATTATATGATTTGTATTAACCAATTTATAATATAGTTTAACATTTTAATCACATAAATTCTCCATAAAATCATAACTCCTTAACCGTAACTCCGATTTTAGTGGTTCTCGTTCCCGCGATCTCGTAGCAACGCGTAGATCATTATTATGCAGTGTGTTCTTATGTTTGGTGTGATGTTAAATTTTGTCTATACCATGTATGTTTGTATTGCTACGACTAGCGCGAGGTTTCGAGGATCTGAAGAATCACCCTGGTAACTGGAATCGCAAGTGCCAGGCAAGTTGTGCCCTTGATTCACTTTTGTTACCCAATAATGTTCTTTATTATCACTATTCAATGCATAGGTTTAATTTTGATGGGACCCAATAGGTCACCCTAGTCTGTTTATCATTTTACCTTGTTTATCCCTGAATCACTTGGGTAGTTATGCTATTGCTCTATATGGTTTTGTGATTAATATTTCATTACATCCATGTTCCAATTAGTCTGTTATGTTATTTATGTTCATGATAAGATCATTATATTAATTGGAACATGGAGCGACCACCCGGGAAAACAGTGCTACCACAAGGGTTTAATGGGACGCCCTTGGCTAATTAACTAGGAAAGCTAGTGAAGGTCTTCCTTACCCGAAAGGGACAAGGGCAGTAGGGGAGTGGTCAGTGTAGGGAGGTCCTTGGGTTGATTTTGCTGCGATGGCGGTTAGGCGAGGGATTCCTGCACTGGAGCTTCCTATAAACTGTAGCGGGATTTCTGAAGCTAGTGGAACTTTGTAAAGGCCTCGTAGTGTTACCCTGCCTCGCTTCCTTGGTAGAGGTGTATGGGATTCATGACCCCTTGGCAGATGGGTAACATGGCTTGTGGGTAAAGATGCGCAACCTCTGCAGAGTGTAAAACTAGTATACTAGCCGTGCTCACGGTCATGAGCGGCTCGGACCCTCACATGATTAATTTATGGAACCTAAATTCAATTTGTCATTTGCATTTGCATGGGATTTGTTATTAATTTTGTTCTATTATTTATTATGGTTTGGTATTTACTTACATCTAGTAATTGCTAATAAAAGTTTGACCAACATTAAAAGCAATGCTCAGCTTTAACCATTTTCTTTGATAAGCCTTACACTTCATGAGCTCCCACCTTTGGTGAGTTCATGCCACATTATTCCCCACAACTTGTTGAGCGATGAACATGTGTGAGCTCACCCTTGCTGTCTCACACCCCCCCCCACAGGAGAAGAACAGGTGGTTCAAGAGAAGCCACAACGAGGAGTTCGATTCGATCTAGGAGGCGTCTCCCAGTTGACTTTCTGGCGCCAAGGATATTTTAGATCCTGCTATGTTTATCTTTTATTTTTGTAAGTCTTCCGCTATGTATTAAGTACTCTGATTATTGTGACATTTATCTCTATACACTCTGTGATTATATATGTTGTCTTCTTTGGCGCATGTATGAGATGCACTCGGCTTTGTCCCTTAAAGCCCGGGGTGTTACACATCACCTTCCTACACGCCTTCGACCGAATGGGTATCAGCCACAACTTACTCAAGCCTTCGGATAACCCCTTATATGGCTTTGGCGGCAAGGGCACCTCCCCGTCGGCAAGATAGAACTACCCCTGTCATTCGGCGCAGCACCCAATGCACACGAAGTGAGTAGGTCACCTTCGAAATCGTCGACATGGTGTACCCGTACAACGCCATAATGGGTCGGGGCTCCATCAATAAATTTGAAGCAGCCATTCACGGACTTTACCTTTGCATGAAAATTCTAGGCCTACAAGGCGTGATAACAGTTTATGGTAACCAGCAGACTGCGCGCAATATTGAAAGAGACTTTGTTCCAGGCCAACGGAACATACACTGCCTCACAGCACAACACAAAGGCTTCGAAGGGACCCACCCAGTCACCAACGAAACAGTAAAGGCACAGCTACAGAGCAACGACGGAACGAAGGCGGTACCCCTCGATTCGGCAACACCCAAGCAAACGATCGTAATCAGCGAAGACCTGACCCCACAGGACGAGGAAAAACTCATCTCCTGTCTCTCCCACAACAAGGATGTCTTCGCTTGGTCCGCTCTTGACCTGGTCGGAGTCAGCCGCACCATCATTGAGCACGGTCTGAGCATCGACCCTTCGGTGCGCCCAAAAAAGCAGCGACTGCGCAAAATGTCCGACGAAAAGATAGAAGCCGCCAAAGTCGAGGTGCACCACCTGCTGGAAGCCAACTTCATCGAACCAATCGCTTACCCCACATGGCTCGCTAATGTGGTCATGGTGCAGAAGAAAAGCGGCAAGTGGCGCATGTGCATCGACCTCACCAGCCTCAACAAGGCATGTCCCAAGGACAACTTCCCACTGCCACAGATCGACAAAATAGTCGATAGCGTAGCCGGATGCGAAGTCATGTCCCTCCTTGACTGCTTCTCTGGCTACCACCAAATATACATGAAAGAGGAAGACAAGGCCAGCACCAGCTTCATCACACCCTTCGGCACATATTGCTTCATTAGAATGCCAGGTCAACCTTCTCTCGCCTCACTAAGAAGGTGCTCAAGAGCCAAGTGGGCCGCAACATTTTCACATACGTGGACGACATCGTTGTCACAAGCAAAAATAAAGAAGATCACCTGGCCGACCTCGCAGAGACATTCGCTAATATGTGGGACGCACAACTTCGTCTCAACCCCGTGAAGTGTGTTTTTGGAGTCCGCCAGGGAAAAATACTTGGCTACCTGGTGTCGCACTGCGGGAACGAGGCTTACCCAACCAAGATCTAAGCAATCATTAACATGACACCCCCGCAGTCAGCCACGGATGTCCAGCGACTGACAGGCAGGCTGGCCGCCTTGAACAGATTCATTTCCAAGTCCGCAGAGCGAAGCCTACCCTTTCTCAAGACACTGCGCGGCGCAAAAGACTTCATGTGGGGACTAGAGCAGGCGGCAGCCTTCGAGTCACTTAAGCAGCACCTGTCAGACTTGGCAATTCTCGCCAGCCCCGACCCCTTGCTGCCACTGCTCCTCTACATTACAGCCTCACCATGTGCAGTCAGCGCAGCGTTAGTCCAGGAGCAAGATAGAGAGGGCACGACCCGGCAATGCCCAGTCTACTATGTCTCCGAAGTCCTCACGACCTCCAAGTGCAACATGACAACTAGAAAAAAATTCATACGCAGTTGTCATGGCATCATGCAAGCTGCGCCACTACTTTGAGGCGTTCAAGGTGCGGGTCACCTCGGACAGAGGTTTGGGGGAACTGTTCAGAAACCCAAAGGCATCCGTCCGAATCGCCAAATGGGCAGCCGAACTCTCCGGGTACCACATCACCTTTGAACCAAGGACAACGATCAAGTCGCAGGTCCTGGCAGACTTCATCGTTGACTGGACAGGGCCAACACGACAGCAAGAGGAGTCTCCAGAGAAGGTGTGGACCATCCACTGTGACGGCGCGTGATGCCATGCGGGGGCAGGCGCAGCGGCAATTATCACGTCACTCGCAGGCGTCAAATACAGATACACGGCACGCCTTAGCTTCGCCTTGGAGTCTGACAGATGCACCAACAATATAGCAGAATATGAAGTTGTCATCCTGGGCCTTTGCAAACTGCGAGCACTCGATGTCACCACATGCATAGTCAGGACAGATTCCAAAGTAGTTGTCGGCCAGGTTGAAAAGGAATACTCAGCAAAAGACCCTGCGCTTATGCAATATCTCACAGTTGTCTGTAATCATGAGAAACAATTCAAGGGCTTCACCCTACAGCAAGTGGACCGCGCTAGGAACGAAGAGGCCGACGCGTTGGCTAAGGCAGCGGCCAAAGGCGAGATCTTGCCCTCCGACATGTTCTACCACGTCATCGGCACACCAGCTGTCTGCAACCTAGAAGGCTTACAAATAACTAATGACGTCGATGGCCATCACATTGTCAATCTCATCATGGCTGAAGACTGGCGGGCCCCAATAACTTTGTATCTCCAAGGCCATTACCATCCAAGTGATATCAACGAGGCCAAACGCCTAAAGCACCGAAGCCGAGACTTTGCACTACTCGGGGGTCAGCTATACAAGAAGGGGATCAGTCAACCCATGCTAAAATGCGTGACTGAAACCGAAGGCATCAAAATCCTTCGCGATGTCCACAGCGGGACTTGCGGCTCCCACTCAGGACCTAGGGCCCTCGCCGCCAAGGTGATACGTCAAGGATTTTACTGGCCCGCAATAATCTGCACTACGAATCGAGTCACGAGGTCTTGCGAAGCATGCCAAAAGTTTCCCCTCGCTCAGGCAACCCTTTGCAATTTACCAAGCTAATTGCCCACACATGGCCACTTCAACGCTGGGGGCTGGATATTGTCGGACCTCTGCCTACGACCCAAGGGAACCTCAAATTCACCTTCGTTGCCGATGAATACTTCACCAAGTGGATCAAGGCCAGAGCAGTATCCACCATAACGTCGAAGACCACCCAAAAGTTCTTCTGGCAAAACATTGTCTGCCGCTTCAGAGTGCTGTCCGAACTCACAGTCTACAACGGCAAACAATTTGACAGCTAAGGCTTCAGAGATTTCTACTTCTCCATCGGCACCAAGCCTGTCTTTGCCTCGGTATACCACCCGCAATCCAACAGCATCGTTGAGCGCGCCAACGTCAAGATCTTCACTGCCATCAAGAAAAGACTCCTCGACGACAAAAAGGGCAAATGGGCCGACCAACTACCTGAGTGGTGTGGACCCTAAACACGACAGAATGCTGGGCAAACAGATTCACACCTTTTCGTCTATTGTATGGCTTCGAGGCCATGATGCCGCAAGAGATCAAGCATGGGTCGCCCCGAACAAGCACATCAGCAGTCCCCGACGTTGACGAGCCAATGTACAAAGACCTCATCGACGGAGACCGCGTCCTCGCCCTACAGGCTCTCAACAAATATCAGGCTCAAACCAAGGCCTGGCGCGACAACACGGTCGTCCCAAGAGAGTTCAACAAATGTGACCTCGTACTCGTCCGGACCACCCGGACAGAATCATGGGGCAAGCTGAAGCCAAAGTGGGAGGGCCCATTTATCGTCAAGTCGAAGGCATCCCCTAGCGCGTATAGGCTAGTAACGCCTTCCGGTGAAGACTTAGAGCACTCCTGGAACATTGACAACCTCCAGAAGTTTTTCATTTAAACCTCATGGCCCATGTGCCCTTGTAATGCGGCAAACAATGTTATTCTGTCCCGCACTCTTTTCCTCCCGGGGGGATGAGGTTTTTAACGAGGCGGAGCCATGTAATATACCAACAAAAGCCCCCGCAAAAACAAAAAACCCAGGTGCAACACGTCGAAAAAGACCGCTCCGACGGTCTTCGGCATTCGACCAATTCCAGGTCACCGCGATAGGTAGCATAGACTACCCTCGCGTGCGACACTCCACGCAAAAGTCACCTAAGGGTGCAGCCGGAACAACATAACAAGTGCGTCAATCGAAGTCTTTTTATCATAAAGACACTCCGTGCAAAAGATGCCTAAGGGTGCAGTCGGAACAACACAACAACTGTATCAATCGAAGTTATTTTATCATAAAGACACTCCATGCAAAAGACGCCTTCGGGTGCAGTTGGAACAGCACAACAACTGCGTCAATCGAAGTATTTTTATCATAAAGACACTCCGTGCAAAAGACGCCTACGGGTGCATCTGGAACAGCACAACAAGTGTGTCAATCGAAGTCTTTTTATCATAAAGACACTCCGTGCAAAAGACGCCTAAGGGTGCAGCCGAAATAGCACAACAAGTACGTCAACCGAAGTCTTTTTATCGAAAAGACACTCCACGCAAAAGTCGCCTAAGGGTGTAGCCGGTTCAGCACAAGTGCACGACAACCAGTCTCACTTAAGGATGGCCAGCAGGCCACATACACATCACAATACAAGTTGCAGCTACACACACTCAGCGAGGGCATCGGGTTCTACATTGGTGTCGGGGACCATAATTAGGGGTACCCTCAAGGCTCCTAATTCTCAGCTGGTAACCCCCATCAGCATAAAGCTGCAAAGGCCTGATGGGTGCGAATAAGTCAGGGATCAGTCCATTCGAGGGACCCGATCACGCCTCGCCCGAGCCTAGCCTCGGACAAAGGCAGCCGACCCCGGAGGATCTCCGCCTCGCCCGAGGCCCCCCTCCAGCGGCGAACATATTTCCGGCTCGCCCGAGGCCCTGTCTTCGCCAAGAAGCAACCCTGACCAAATCGCCGCACCGACCGACCAAATCACAGGAGCATTTAATGCAAAGGTGGCCTGACACCTTTACCCTGACGCGCGCCCCTCAGCCGACAGAGCCGAAGTGACCGCCGTCACTTCGCCGCTCCACTGACCGGTCTGACAGAAAGACAGCGCCGCCTGCGCCGCTCCGACTGCGGTGCCACTTGACAGAGTGAGGTTGACAGGCAGTCAGGCCCGGCCGCACGCACCATAGGAAGCTCCGCTCCGCCCGACCCAGGGCTCGGACTCGGGCTAAGCCTCGGAAGACGGCGAACTCCGCTCCGCCCGACCCAGGGCTCGGACTCGGGCTAAGCCCCGGAAGACGGCGAACTTCGCTCCGCCCGACCCAGGGCTCGGACTCGGGCTAAGCCCCGGAAGACGGCGAACTCCGCTCCGCCCGACCCAGGGCTCGGACTCGGGCTAAGCCCCGGAAGACGGCAAACTCCGCTCCGCCCGACCCAGGGCTCGGACTCGGGCTAAGCTCCGGAAGACGGCGAACTCCGCTCCGCCCGACCCAGGGCTCGGACTTGGGCTCAGCCCCAGAAGACGACGAACTCCGCTCCACCGACCCAGGGCTAGGACTCGGGCTAAGCCCCGGAAGACGGCGAACTCCGCTCTGCCCGACCCAGGGCTCGGACTTGGGCTCAGCCCCAGAAGACGACGAACTCCGCTTCGCCCGACCCGAGTACTCAAATTCCGCCCTAGCCTCAGCCAACGGCCTCTGCCTCGCCCGACCTAGGGGCTCGGACTCGACCTCGGCCACGGAAGACGAACTCGACCTCGACCTCGGAGTAGCCTCCACATCGCCCCAACCTAGGGCGCAGGCTGGCCACGTCAACAGGAGGCGCCATCATTACCCTACTCTGAGCTGACTCAGGCTACGGGGAACAAGACCGGCGTCCCATCTGGCTCGCTTCGCCAGATAGGCAATGATGGCGCCCCACACGCTCCCTGACGATGGCGGCTCTCGGCCCCTTACGGAAGCAAGAGGACGTCAGCAAGGACTCGACGGCCCCGACAGCTGTCCCTCCGCCAGGCTCCAGCGCTCCTCCGACGGCCACGACATCACACAAACCGGGCGCCAAAATCTCTCCGGCAGCCACGATGGCGTGTACTTAGGGCGCTAGCTCTCCTCCGCTAGACACGTAGCACTCTGCTACACCCCCCATTGTACACCTGGATCCTCTCCTTACGCCTATAAAAGGAAGGACCAGGGCCCTCTTAGAGAGGGTTGGCCGCGCGGGGACGAGGACGAGACAGGCGCTCGCGTGAGGCCACTCGCTCCCTCCCCCGTGTGGAAGCTTGTAACCCCCTACTGCAAGCGCACCCGACCTGGGCGCGGGACGAACACGAAGGCCGCGGGATTTCCACCTCTCTCTCGCCCATCTCCGGCCACCTCACTTTCCCCCCTTCGCGCTCGGCCTCGCGTCGACCCATCTGGGCTGGGGCACACGGCGACACTTCACTCGTCGGCTCAGGGACCCCCCGGTCTCGAAACGCCGACAGTTGGCGCGCCAGGTAGGGACCTGCTGCGTGTTGACGAACAGCTTCCCGTCAAGCTCTAGATGGGTAGTCTCCAGCAACCTCCCCCTGTTCCTCTCCGACACCGCTCACGCCTGGTTGGAGCACCTGCCTCCGGGGCAGATCTCCAACTGGGACGACCTAGTCCAAGCTTTCGCCGGCAATTTCCAGGGCACATACGTGCGCCCCGGGAATTCCTGGGACCTCCGAAGCTGCCGACAGCAGCCGGGGGAGTCTCTCCGGGACTACATCCGGCGATTCTCGAGGCAGCGCACTGAGCTACCCAACATCACCGACTCGGATGTCATCGGCGCGTTCCTCGCCGGCACCACCTGCCGCGACATGGTGAGCAAGCTGGGTCGCAAGACCCCCACCAGGGCGAGCGAGCTGATGGACATCGCCACCAAGTTCGCCTCCGGCCAGGAGGCGGTCGAGGCTATCTTCCGGAAGGACAAGCAGCCCCAGGGCCGCCCATCGGAAGATGCCCCCGAGGCGTCGACTCAGCGCGGCGCCAAGAAGAAGGGCAAGAAGAAGTCGCAAGCGAAACGCGACGCCGCCGACGCGGACCTTGTCGCCGCCGCCGAGTACAAGAACCCTCGGAAACCCCCGGAGGTCCCAACCTCTTCGACAAGATGCTCAAGGAGCCGTGCCCCTATCACCAGGGGCCCGTCAAGCACACCCTTGAGGAGTGCGTCATGCTTCGGCGCCACTTCCACAGGGTCGAGCCACCCGCGGAGGGTGGCAGGGCCCGCGACGACGACAAGAAGGAAGATCACCAGGCAGGAGAGTTCCCCGAGGTCCGCGACTGCTTCATGATCTACGGCGGGCAAGCGGCGAACGCCTCGGCTCGGCACCACAAGCAAGAGCGCCGGGAGGTCTGTACGGTGAAGGTGGCGGCGCCAGTCTACCTGGACTGGTCCGACAAGCCCATCACCTTCGACCAAGCCGACCACCCCGACCATGTGCTGAGCCCGGGGAAATACCCGCTCATCGTCGACCCCGTCATCAGCGACGTCAGGCTCACCAAGGTCCTCATGGACGGAGGCAGTAGCCTCAACATCATCTACGCCGAGACCCTCGGGCTTCTGCGTATCGATCTGTCCTCGGTCCGGGCGGGCGCTGCGCCTTTCCATGGGATCATCCCCGGGAAGCGCGTCCAGCCCCTCGGACAACTCGATCTTCCCGTCTGTTTCGGAACACCCTCCAACTTCCGAAGGGAGACCCTGACGTTCGAGGTGGTCGGGTTCCGAGGAACCTACCGCGCGGTATTGGGGAGGCCATGCTACGCGAAGTTCATGGCCGTCCCCAACTACACCTACCTCAAGCTCAAGATGTCGGGCCCCAACGGGGTCATCACCGTCGGCCCCACGTACAAACACGCGTTCGAATGCGACGTGGAGTGCGTGGAGTACGCCGAGGCCCTTGCCGAGTCTGAGGCCCTCATCGCCGACCTGGAGAGCCTCTCTAAGGAGGTGCCAGACGTGAAGCGTCATGCCGGCAACTTCAAGCCAGCGGAGACGGTTAAGTCCGTCCCCCTCGACCCCAGCAGCGACGCCTCCAAGCAAGTCCGGATTGGCTCCGGGCTCGATGCCAAATAGGAAGCAGTGCTCGTCGACTTCCTCCGCGCGAACGCCGACGTCTTCGCGTGGAGTCCCTCGGACATGCCCGGCATACCGAGGGTTGTCGCCGAGCACTCACTGGACATCCGAGCCGGAGCCCGACCCGTCAAGCAGCCTCTGCGCCGATTCGACGAGGAGAAGCGCAGAGCCATAGGCGGGGAGATCCACAAGCTAATGGCGGCAGGGTTCATCAAAGAGGTATTCCATCCCGAATGGCTTGCCAACCCTGTGCTTGTGAGAAAGAAAGGGGGGAAATGGCGGATGTGTGTAGACTACACTGATCTGAACAAAGCATGTCCAAAGGTTCCCTATCCTCTGCCTCGCATCGATCAAATCGTGGATTCCACCGCTGGGTGCGAAACCCTGTCTTTCTTCGATGCCTACTCAGGGTATCACCAAATCAGGATGAAAGAGTCCGACCAACTCGCGACCTCTTTCATCACACCCTTCGGCATGTACTGCTATGTCACCATGCCGTTCGGCTTGAGGAATGCGGGCGCGACGTACCAGTGGTGCATGAACCATGTGTTCGGCGAACACATTGGTCGCACGGTCGAGGCCTACGTCGATGACATCGTAGTCAAGACGAGGAAAGCCTCCGACCTCCTTTCCGACCTTGAAGTGACATTCCGATGTCTCAAGGCGAAAGGCGTCAAGCTCAATCCCGAAAAGTGTGTCTTCGGGGTGCCCCGAGGCATGCTCTTGGGGTTCATCATCTCTGAGCGGGGCATCGAAGCCAACCCGGAGAAGATCGCAGCCATCACCAGCATGGGGCCCATCAAGGACTTGAAAGGCGTACAGAGGGTCATGGGATGTCTCGCAGCTCTGAGCCGCTTCATCTCACGCCTCGGCGAAAGAGGTCTACCTCTGTACCACCTCTTAAGGAAGGCCGAGTGCTTCACTTGGACCCCTGAGGCCGAGGAAGCCCTCGGGAACCAGAAGGCGCTCCTCACGAAGGCGCCTATCTTGGTGCCCCCAGCTGCCGGAGAAGCCCTCTTGGTCTACGTCGCCGCGACCACTCAGGTGGTTAGCGCCGCGATTGTGGTCGAGAGGCAAGAAGAGGGGCATGCATTGCCCGTCCAGAGGCCAGTCTACTTCGTCAGCGAGGTACTGTCCGAAACCAAGATCCGCTACCCACAAGTTCAGAAGCTGCCGTACGCGGTAATCCTGATACGGCGGAAGTTGCGACACTACTTCGAGTCTCATCCGGTAACTGTGGTGTCATCCTTCCCCCTAGGGGAGATCATCCATTACCGAGAGGCCTCGGGTAGGATTGCAAAGTGGGCGGTGGAAATCATGGGCAAAACAATCTCGTTCGCCCCTCGGAAGGCCATCAAATCCCAGGTCTTGGCGGACTTCGTGGCTGAATGGGTCGACACCTAGCTACCAACAGCTCCGATCCAACTGGAGCTCTGGACCATGTTCTTCGATGGGTCGCTGATGAAGATAGGAGCCGGCGCAGGCCTACTCTTCATCTCGCGCCTCGGGAAGCACCTACGCTACGTGCTACGCCTCCACTTCCCGGCGTCCAACAATGTAGCTGAGTACGAGGCTCTGGTCAACGGGTTGCGGATTGCCGTCGAGCTAGGGGTCCGACGCCTCGACGCTCGCGGTGACTCGCAGCTCGTCATCGACCAAGTCATGAAGAACTCCCACTGTCGTGACCCGAAGATGGAGGCTTACTGCGATGAGGTTCGGCGCCTGGAAGACAAGTTCTACGGGCTCGAGCTCAACCACATCGCTCGACGCTACAACGAGACTGTGGACGAGCTGGCTAAAATAGCCTCGGGGCGAACAACGGTTCCCCCGGACGTCTTCTCCCGAGATCTGCATCAACCCTCCGTCAAGATCGACGACGCTCCCGAGCCTGAGGCACCCTCGGCCCAGCCCGAGGTACCCTCGGCACAGTCTGAGGCACCCTTGGCTCGGCCCGAGGCACCCTCGGTTCGGTCCGAGGTACCCTCGGCCCCCGAGGGCGAGACGCTGCACGTCGAGGGGGAGCAAAGCGGGGTCACGCCCGATCAAAACTGGCAGACCCCGTACCTGCAATATCTCCACCGAGGTGAGCTACCCCTCGACCGAGCCGAAGCTCGGCGGTTGGCGCGGCGCGCCAAGTTGTTCGTCTTGCTGGGAGAAGGGAAGGAGCTCTACCACCGCAGCCCTTCAGGCATCCTCCAGCGATGCATCTCCACCACCGAAGGTCAGGAACTCCTCCGAGAAATACACTCGGGGGCTTGCGGCCACCACGCAGCACCTCGAGCCCTTGTCGGAAATGCTTTCCGACAAGGTTTTTACTGGCCAACGGCGGTGGCCGACGCCACTAGAATTGCCCGCGCCTGCGAAGGGTGTCAGTTCTATGCAAGGCAGACCCACCTGCCCGCTTAGGCTCTGCAGACGATACCCATCACATGGCCTTTTGCTGTGTGGGGTCTGGACCTTGTTGGCCCCTTGCAAAAGGCACCCGGGGGCTACACGCACCTGTTGGTCGCCATCGACAAATTTTCCAAGTGGATCGAGGTCCGACCCCTGAACAGCATCAGGTCCGAGCAGGCGTTGGCGTTCTTCACCAACATCATCCATCGTTTCGGGGTCCCGAACTCCATCATCACCAACAACGGCACCCAGTTCACCGGCAGAAAGTTCCTGGACTTCTGCGAGGATCACCACATCCGGGTGGACTGGGCCGCCGTGGCTCATCCCATGACGAATGGGCAAGTAGAGCGTGCCAACGACATGATTCTACGAGGACTCAAGCCTCGGATTTACAACGACCTCAACAAGTTCGGCAAGCGATGGATGAAGGAACTCCCCTCGGTGGTCTGGAGCCTGAGGACGACACCGAGCCGAGCCACAGGCTTCACGCCGTTCTTTCTAGTCTATGGGGCCGAGGCCATCTTGCCCACAGACCTGGAATACGGTTCCCCGAGGACGAGGGCCTATGCCGACCGAAGCAACCAAGCTAGTCGAGAAGACTCGCTGGACCAGCTGGAAGAGGCTCGGGACAAGGCCTTACTACACTCGGCGCGGTACCAGCAGTCCATGCGACGCTACCACGCCCGAGGGGTCCGGTCCCGAGACCTCCAGGTGGGCGACCTGGTGCTTCGGCTGCAACAAGACGCCCGAGGTCGACACAAGCTCACGCCCCCCCTAGGAGGGGCCGTTCGTCATCGCCAAAGTTCTGAAGCTCGGAACGTACAAGCTGGCCAACAGTCAAGGCGAGGTCTACAGCAACGCTTGGAACATCCAACAGCTACATCGCTTATACCCTTAAGATGTTTTCAAGTTGTTCATATACCTCGCTCCCACGCAAAATTTAGTCATCAAGGAAGGGTCAGCCTTGCCTCGGCAAAGCCCAACCCTCCCTCGGGGGCTAAAAGGGGGGAACCCCCTCTGCGTCGAAATTTTCCTCGAAAAAAGGTCTTTCCTGCCAGAATGTCTTTCGTGCTTTTCGACTACTTCGAAAGTGGATCCTGAAAACAACGGAGTACACGAAAGCAGCCAAGGCTGACCGAGCCGAGGGACTCCTACGCCTCCGGGATATGGATACCTCACTCATCACCTTCTGCCATAAGTAACTCACGTTCAGATAAGTGATTCCGCAGACCGAACAAGTCTTCAAGTTCGGAAGCTCTTCTGCCGGAGCGATTCTTCGAGCCTTCTCGACTGCGTCGGTGACAGAACCCCGTGGACGGGTAAGAGTGCGCGTAAGCGGCAATGCCGACCGAGCCGAGGGAATCCTACGCCTCCGGGATACGGATACCTCACTCATCACCTTCCGTGAGAAGCAACTCTCGCTCGCACAGACAGTTCTGTTACCGACAAAAAAGTCCAGATACTCAAAACAAGAGGAAAGGAGACGCGACTTTACAACACGGCGAGGGTGTGTTTCGGCCTCGGTGGCCGCAGAAAACACACGCTACAAGATAATCCGATCCTGCAGGCTCGGATCTTGATGGCTAAAGGGAGCAGCAGCGCCCTCGGCGTCGACAACACCTTCGGCGAGGTCTGACCTAGCCTCGGACGGCGACACGGTCCAAGGGTCTCCGCTCTGAAGGACAACGTCATCACCGAGCCTGGGCCATCGCCGCCAAGGTCTTCCCTGAGAATCCGACCCGAGCAGGCGGCTTGGCCGGTCACCCCGGGGCCTCGGCTAGCTGTCCCCCAAGGACATCAGCCCGGCCCGAGGCCTCGGCAGATCAATTCCGGCGTCAGTCCCGCCAACGGACGACCCGGCCAGGCTCCGGCCGACCAGGTTTTCTTTTTTGAGCCAACTCTGCCTCTGTTCGCGCTGACACCGCTACCCCTGGCCTCGGCTCATCGAAGAGCGGCCGAGGGGTTCCTCTAACTAAGCAAGGGAAGCCTCGGACAACAAGGATGACCGAGCCGAGGGACTCCTACGCCTCGGGATACGGATACCTCACTCGTCACCTTTACACGGGGCGACTCACGCTTGGTGAAGCGGTTCAGACAACCAACAGGCGAGTCTTAGTGCTCGAAAATGAGGAAAAAACACGGCTCCGTGCCAAATTTACATACATGTTCAGGCCTCGACAGCCACAATGAACAAAAACACTGGCATTCAAAGTGCCATGGCAAACGGAACTCTGGTTCCGTCTCCACGGGTATGAACAACCTCCACACCGGGGAGCCTGCGGGGCGACGAGCTCCGGGTGACCCGCCAGCGACCTCTGCAGCAGCAGCCATGGTCCCAGGACGGACGCGGCCGCCGGAAGGCTCTCGTTCGCGTTCCCGCTCAAGGGACGCAAACCAGCCATCAAAGCCAAAGAGCGGGCCGCTCCAAAGCGCACCGGCAGGTCCTCGTTCCCGTCCTCGCCACGAAAGCGAGGAAGAAGGTGGAATGTTGCATCCTAGCTGGGCAGCAACAGTTCGCCTTCCCCGACATGGCTGGAGGACGCCTCCTCCGCAGAGCTGGAGGATGGTTGCCACCACCAGAAGCTGGAAGAAGAGGTGGCCAGCCGACCCGCGCGGGAGGTAGAGCCCCGGCTCGCCTCGCTCTCCGCCCCAGCGAGGATGATGAACATCCTTGGAGCTGAGGGTGGGACCAAGATCGCAGCTCGGCTTGCCTCTCCCCATCCAGGGGCTGGAGGTCACCGTCTTGGGTGACCGCCGGCGGAGGGGTGCAGCCGGGCTGCATGATGAAAATCCTCGAAGCCGAACGACGGCTGAAAGGTACCAACTCCCGCGAAGTTGCGTTCCTCCAACGACGAAGCGGAAATACGGCGGATATCCCCCATCCGGGGGCTTGGAAGGTGGAAAGACACGATGCATAAGGGAGCGCGAAGACACGGTCGCCTTCCAAGAGGGTCACCCTCCTTTTAAAGGCGACTATCCCTACTTGCGTCCCCAGCCGTCGTGGGCTGAGTCTTCTCCAACACGCTCCAAGGTCCTCCCCCTACGGCGCGGGGGCTGGGTCCCACACGTCATGCAAGCCGGCCCAGAGCAGAGGAAGCCAAACCGCCGCGCGCGGTGCGTGCAACCGCCCAGCGGTTACAAGCGACTCTCCACTTTTGCCCAGACCAGCGGGCTAAAGGGCGGGCAGCCATGCAGGCGGCATGCAACTGCGCCAAGTGGGCGCGCTTCTCCGACTCCCAACACGCCCAGCATGGAGGACCAGGCCCACGCGTCATGCAACCGGCGCGCCGAATGCTTCGTGCATGCAACTGCACCGCCACTTGCGCCACCACCGCGCCTCCTCGACTGCGGAACCAATACCACGACTCGAGGCGACCCAGCGCACGACCCAGCGGCGCCAGCCTGGCACGATGGTCAATGCGGCCAAAAATGGGCCGGCAGTAATGGCGGTGGCAGGCGAGCAGGAGCAGCGGTCACGTCGTCAGCCAAGCTTACGTCCCATCCGGGGGCAGCGAGAGAACCCTCTCTCACGGCGTGAAGACAACGCGCATGTGCTCCGTTCCTCGAACGGTTCGCGCACGCGCAACGGCTGCCCGGCGAACCACTCGCCCCGTCACATTAACTCCGCGGCAGGACAGGCGGCGCCTCTGGCAGGAGAAGCGAGCGACGCTTCGCCTTCGCCATAATGACCGCGTCAAAAAAGGTACGTCGCGTCGTTCGATTTCATATCCTTTTCCTTTTTTCCTCTTTCTCTCTCTTGCAACAGGGACCGGGAAAGGGGGATACCCCGAAAGGGATTCTTCCCTGTGAAGGAACCAGGCTCCGAGCCTCCCTACTGATCAGAGGTTTGAAGGCTGGCCCCTCGGAAGGGTTCAACAGCCGCCTCAGAGCACGTGGGCTCCACACCCACTACTGGTCAGAGGTTCGAAGGCCGGCCCCTCGAAAGGGTTCAACGGCCGCCTCAGGCTACTCGGGCTCCGCGCCCACTACTGATCAGGGGTTCGAAGGCTGGCCCTCGAAGGGTTCACAACCGCCTCAGACACAGAGCGAGGGATGACCATGGGTACGTTCGATACATAACCAAGGCTCGGGCTGCGCTCCCAAGGTACCCTAGGACATTTCCGAGACCAGCGGGAACGATCTTGTAACGGAATCCCATCAGAGGGAGGCATCGAGCCCTCGGACCCCGTCGCCAGGGGACCGGGTCCGGCAGATCACCCGCAGGTACTTTTGGGCGCGCCTCTGGGCCTCTAGCCGACCCCTAACGAATGGGGCACAGACGTCCGCTCGGATCACCCGCCTGCAGCTCACCGGAGACACCATGTTCGGCGCCCACCGAGGGCAACATGGCGCTCTCCCCCCCCCCTCCTCCTTGCGGAAAGGCGACGCAGGGGCGTATGTAAAAAAATCGAGTCTGTCCTTGATCGCCCTCTCGCCCTGTGCAGAGGCTCGGGGGCTGCTCTCGCAAACCCGGCTCTGGCCAAACCGTTGACAGCGTCAACATACCAGCCCGAGAGCTTGGGACCCGACCGTACACCCGGGCTACGGCCAGCTCGCATGAGGGAACGACCAGACCAGCCGAAGCATTGCGTGAGGCATTAAGACCTCGGAGGAGTCAAACCACTCCTCCGAGGCCTCGGGGGCTACACCCGGCGGGTGCGCTCGCGCGCACCCGCCGGAACAAAACGCAACCGAGAAAGGCTGGTCCCCTTGCAAAAAAGTGCGACGAAAGCCTCCAAGCGAGTGCTAACACTCCCTTCGAGGCTCGGGGGCTACTGTCGGGGATCATAATTAGGGGTACCCTCAAGGCTCCTAATTCTCAGCTGGTAACCCCCATCAGCATAAAGCTGCAAAGGCCTGATGGGTGCGAATAAGTCAGGGATCAGTCCATTCGAGGGACACGATCACGCCTCGCCCGAGCCTAGCCTCGGACAAAGGCAGCCGACCCCGGAGGATCTCCGCCTCGCCCGAGGCCCCCCTCCAGCGGCGAACATATTTCCGGCTCGCCCGAGGCCCTGTCTTCGCCAAGAAGCAACCCTGACCAAATCGCCGCACCGACCGACCAAATCGCAGGAGCATTTAATGCAAAGGTGGCCTGACACCTTTACCCTGACGCGCGCCCCTCAGCCGACAGAGCCGAAGTGACCGCCGTCACTTCGCCGCTCCACTGACCGGTCTGACAGAAAGACAGCGCCGCCTGCGCCGCTCCGACTGCGGTGCCACTTGACAAAGTGAGGCTGACAGGCAGTCAGGCCCGGCCGCACGCACCATAGGAAGCTCCGCTCCGCCCGACCCAGGGCTCAGACTCAGGCTAAGCCCCGGAAGACGGCGAACTCCGCTCCGCCCGACCCAGGGCTCGGACTTGGGCTAAGCCCCGGAAGACGGCGAACTCCGCTCCGCCCGACCCAGGGCTCGGACTCGGGCTAAGCCCCGGAAGACGGCGAACTCCTCTCCGCCCGACCCAGGGCTCGGACTCGGGCTAAGCCCCGGAAGACGGCGAACTCCGCTCCGCCCGACCCAGGGCTCGGACTTGGGCTCAGCCCCAGAAGACGACGAACTCCGCTCCACCCGACCCAGGGCTCGGACTCGGGCTAAGCCCCGGAAGACGGCGAACTCCGCTCGGCCCGACCCAGGGCTCGGACTTGGGCTCAGCCCCAGAAGACGACGAACTCCGCTTCGCCCGACCTAGTACTCAAATTCCGCCCTGGCCTCAGCCAACGGCCTCCGCCTCGCCTGACCTAGGGGCTCGGACTCGACCTCGGCCACGGAAGACGGACTCGACCTTGACCTCGGAGGAGCCTCCACATCGCCCCAACCTAGGGCGCAGGCCGGCCACGTCAACAGGAGGCGCCATCATTACCCTACTCCGAGCTGACTCAGGCTACGGGGAACAAGACCGACGTCCCATCTGGCTCGCTCCGCCAGATAGGCAATGATGGCACCCCACACGCTCCCTGACGATGGCGGCTCTCGGCCCCCTTATGGAAGCAAGAGGACGTCAGCAAGGACTCGACGGCCCCGACAGCTGTCCCTCCGCTAGGCTCCAGCGCTCCTCCGACGGCCACGACATCACACAAACCGGGTGCCAAAATCTCTCCGGCCGCCACGATGGCGTGTACTTAGGGCGCTAGCTCTCCTCCGCTAGACACGTAGCACTCTGCTACACCCCCCATTGTACACCTGGATCCCCTCCTTACCCTATAAAAGGAAGGACCAGGGCCCTCTTAGAGAGGGTTGGCCGCGCGGGGACGAGGACGAGACAGGCGCTCGCGTGAGGCCGCTCGCTCCCTCCCCCGTGTGGACGCTTGTAACCCCCTACTGCAAGCGCATCCGACCTGGGCGCGGGATGAACACGAAGGCCACGGGATTTCCACCTCTCTCTCGCCCATCTCCGGCCACCTCACTTTCCCCCCTTCGCGCTCGGCCTCGCGTCGACCCATCTGAGCTGGGGCACACGGCGACACTTCACTCGTCGGCTCAGGGACCCCTCGGTCTCGAAACGCCGATAGTTGGCTCAACCTTTGGGATGAGGCTCACCTCCCTATAATTGAACAACATTATTTTCAATTCTTCACCCTCAAAAAGATTCCGTAGATCCACCTCACCAATGCTTGTCCCAATCGGTGAAGCCAATAACTCTCGTTTACCAAACCGATCTACTCGCAGACGGTCCCGCTCCATCCCCATAAGACGTTGTCTACCACTTCGCGAAACCTCGCCCACGCTACGCTTCGACACCACTCTCCATCGCCGGCACTTGGTCCTCGCACTAGGGAGACTGGCCACTTCGCCAACCTCCACCCGCGGCGAGGACTCCGCCGCGGCCACATCCAACGCAGCAAAATAATCCAAGTCTTCATCCGAGGACTCTTCGGTCCAGGAAAACAGACTCTCAAACTCACCATCAGACGCAAAGGACTCAGATCTAGAAGCAGACAAATTGTCATTGGCAGGCACTGAGGTTGCGACCACCACAAAATTAGTATTGTCAGTAGCGGTTACTTGCACAGGCCCATACGTCGGAACCTGCGCAGCAACCGAGTATTCAGTATCACAAAAACAAAATCCTACATACTATAGCCCTAGCCCCTACTGAAAGGGAAATAAGGTCAAACCTTTTCCTAAATAATTTTGGTGGTTGAATTGCCCAACACAAACAATTGGACTAACTAGTTTGCTCTAGATTATATGTTCTACAGGTGCCAAAGGTTCAACACAAACCAATAAAAAGATCAAGTTAGGGTTCAAAATAAAGGAGCAAAAGAAACCGAAGGTTGCCCTGGTCTGGCGCACCAGACTGTCCGGTGTGCCACCGGACAGTGCCAGGTGCACCACCGGACAGTGTCCGGTGCACCAGGGACGATCGACTCCGAACTCCTCAGCTTCGGGTTTCTAGGAAGCCACTCTGCTATAATTCACTGAACAGTCCGGTGTAGCACCGGACTGTCCGGTGTGTCAAGCGGAGCAACGGCTACTTCGCCAACGGTCGTCTGCAAAAGTGAACAGTGGCGTGAACAGTGCGCGGACAGTGCGGCAGAGTCAGAGCAGCGCCAGAAGGCGCACCGGACAGTGAACAGTGCCTATCCGGTGCGGCACCGGACTGTCCGGTGCCCCATGAAGTCAGAGCTCCAACGGTCGAAACCGTCGGAACCCTAACGGTTGGGTGATATGGCTGGCACACCGGACAGTGTCCGGTGGCGCACCGGACTGTTTGGTGCGCCCATCGACAGCAGCCCTCCCCAATGGCTGTTTTGGTGGTTGGGGCTATAAATACCCCCAACCACCACCATTCAAGGCATCCAAGTTTCCAGCAATTTGCATTCAATATAAGAGCTCTAGAATTCACTCCAAGACACAAAACAAAAGATCAAATCCTCTCTAAGTCCCAAACTCATTCCAAAGACTTAGTGGCTTGTGAGAGAGAGACATTTGTGTTCATTTGAGTTCTCGTCGCTTGGATTGCTTTTCTTCTTCCTCTTTCTTATTCTCAAAGACACTTGTAATCAAAGCAAGAGACACTAAGTTGTGGTGGTCCTTGTATGGGTCTAAGTGACCCGGTTTGATTAAGGAGAAAAGCTCACTCGGTCTAGGTGACCGTTTGAGAGAGGGTAAGGGTTGAAAGAGACCCGGTCTTTGTGACCACCTCAATGGGGAGTAGGTTTGCAAGAACCGAACCTCGGTAAAACAAATCACCATGTCATCTGCTTCATTTACTTTTGATTTTTTTCACCCTCTTTCAGACTCGATTTTAATTCTAACGCTAACCCCGGCTTGTAGTTGTGCTTAAAGTTTGTAAATTTTAGATTCCGCCTATTCACCCCCCTCTCTAGGCGACTTTCAATTGGTATTAGAGGTCAGTACTTCATTAGAGCCTAACCGCTCGAACTGATGTCGGGAGATCACGCCAAGAAGGAGGTTGTGACCGGCGAGAAGCCTGCCACAAGCCATGGGAAGACTCCATCGGGAGAGTCCGGCAACAAGGTGAAGGGATCCCCTTCACATGCCAAGTCGCATCAGAGCGGTGACAAGAAAAAGAAGATAAAGAAGGTGGTCTACTACGAGACCGATTCTTCGTCGCCATCCACCTCCGGTTCCGACGCATCGTCCGTCACTTCTAAGCGCCATGAGCACAAGAAGTTTAGTAAGATCCCCCTACGCTACCCTCGCATTTCTAAACGCACTCCTTTACTTTCCGTCTCACTAGGCAAACCACCGGTTTTTGACGGTGAAGATTATTGTATGTGGAGTGATAAAATGAGGAACCATCTAACCTCACTCCACGCTAGCATTTGGGACATTGTTGAGTTTGGAGCACAGGTACCATCCGTGGGGGATGAAGGCTATGATTCGGACGAAGTCGCCCAAATCAAGCACTTTGAGTCCCAAGAAACTACTATACTCCTCGCCTCTCTATGTCGAGAGGAGTATAATAAAGTGCAAGGGTTGAAGAGCGCCAAGGAGATTTAGGACGTGCTCAAGACCGCGCATGAGAGAGACGAGGTAACCAAGATCACCAAGCGGGAGACGATCAAGGGGGAGCTCGGTCGGTTCATCCTCAACCAAGGAGAGGAGCCACAAGCAATGTCTAACCGGCTCAAGACCTTGGTCAACCAAGTGCGCAACCTCGGGAGCACCAATTGGGATGACCATGAAATGGTCAAGGTTATTCTAAGATCACTTGTTTTTCGTAATCCTACACAAGTTCAATTAATTCGTGGTGATCCTAGATACAAGTTAATGTCTCCCAAGGAAGTGATAGGAAAGTTTGTGAGCTTTGAGTTGATGATCAAAGGCTCCAAACAAATCATCGAGCAAGGTGGCACCTCCACACCCGAGGTGCAACCCGTCGCATTCAAAGCGACGGAAGAAAAGAAAGAAGAGTCTACATCAAGTAGGCTTCCCATCGATGCCTCCAAGCTCGACAACGAGGAAATGGCGCTCATCATCAAGAGCTTCTGCCAAATCCTCAAGCAAAGGAGGGGGAAGGATTACAAGCCCCGCTCTAAGAAAGTATGCTACAAGTGTGGTAAGCCCGATCATTTTATCGCTAAATGCCCTATGTCTAGTGATAGTGACAGGGATAACGACAAGAAGAGGAGGAAAAAGGAGAAGAAGAAGTATTACAAGAAGAAGGGCGGTGATGCCCACGTGTGTCGGGAATGGGACTCCGACGAGAGCTCCACCGACTCCTCCTCCGACGAGGACGCCACTAACATCACTGTCAACAAGGGTCTTCTCTTCCCCAACGTCGGCCACAAGTGCCTCATGGCAAAAGACGGCAAGAAGAAGAAGGTAAAATCTAGAGCCTCTACAAAATATACAACATCTAGTGATGAGGCTAGTTCTAGTGATGATGAAGATGACTTGCTCACTCTTTTTGCCAACCTTAACATGCAACAAAAGGAAAAACTAAATGAATTGATTAGTGCTATTCATGAGAAGGATGAACTCTTGGATAGCCAAGAGGAATTCCTTATTAAGGAAAACAAAAAGCATGTTAAGGTTAAGAATGCCTATGCTCAGGAAGTAGAAAAATATGAAAATCTATCAAATGAGCTTAGGAATTATCATGATTTAATTTCCAACCTTAAAACTGAGAATGCCAATTTATTTGCTAAGGTTGAGAAGTTAAATGTTTGCGATGATTCAATTTCCAATCTTAGAAATGATAATGCTAGTTTAATTGCTAAGATTGATAAGTTGAATGAATCAATTGCTAGCCTTACCTCTGAGAATGCCAATTTAATTTCAAAGGCTAAAGATTTAAATGTTTGCAATGATATTATTTCCAATCTTAGAAATGAAAATGCCATGTTACATGCTAAGATTGATGAATTAAATGTTTGCAAACCCTCTACTTCTACTGTTGAGCATATCTCCATTTGTACTAGATGTAGAGATATTAATGTTGATGCTATCCATGATCACCTAGCTTTAATTAAACAACAAAATGATCACATAGCTCAACTTAGTGCTAAAATTAATGAGCATGACTTAGAAAATGAAAAATTCAAATTTGCTTACTAATAGTGGATCCTTAAAGTCCAGTTTTATTAGCAAGTTAAGTCATTACCTGAGTTCTAGAGTTCTTTCTACCCTAGTTCAATCACTTGACCTATACTAGTCAATTTCTTATTAACCCTTATTGTTCACTGGATTGCTACGTGTAAGTCAGTGATCAAGTCTTCATATCCGAGAAGTAACGACGATCTGAATCGATTAATACTCAGCTAAGGATCTCCAATCACACGATATATGTAGCACTCAACCCTTGCATATGTCAACTCGCCACAGGGGTTCTTAAGACCAGATCAGGTTCACGCCAACCGAGAGCACAGATACACCACCGTCTAGCCTCTTGCCATGGAGGGTACACGCTACTCTCGCCATCTCTTCACTCCCATTGCGTGTTATCTTATTCTGGTATTAGTCTGCCCGAGGCAAAGCTTACCCATGATGAGGCATATGACTAGTTAAAGGGTCCTCGATCATCAAGCCTACATCGACAAGGTCCTTAATCAACTCAGACGGAGACACTACACCGAGACTCTCTTCTCGTGCAAGTCACCCGCCCGGTCTCAGCTTTATCATTTGAAACCCAAAGTTTGGTACCTGGCAGAGGTACATCTTTTCCGATGTTGAACACATCATGGCCATGATGGATCCACCATCAAGTTTTTTTTTGAAAACATCCCACCCACTTGAAGCATCATATTTTGTCAAAACAAAACATTTTGTTTTTTCTAGAGCAAGGTTAAGCATAAGAAAAACATTTTTATAAAACAGGGGGGTCAAGGAGAGGTAATCAACTTCTCAAGGAAGGAAATGCAGTAATTTGGTTAGCACACAACTCATATAACCTAATGCATCGAGTAAGTGAGAAAGATTTAAAATAGCAAGGAGGTGGCAAATGCACTGGGGCTTGCCTTGTGTTATAGGTGAGTCAGGCTTTGCTCCACAGATGTCAAAATAAAAGCAGTTCCCGGCTTTGGATTCTTCAGGTGGTGGTGGTGTAGTCCTTGCTTCTTCAACTTCTATCTCTTCCTTGTTTTCTATATATAGCATATATAATCATGAATGCTCATGTAATGCTCATGAAAATGCAAAGACAATAAAAATATATTATCTAATGTTTTGAATACAAATTTCCTTCACGAATCTCCAGGAAACTAGGGTTTTTGGAGTCAATAGTGTAGTTCATAGAGCAGAAGACTAGGGTTTTGGGTTCTAGGTACCAAACATAGTCCAATTCATACCAAACGTTACCCAAGGCTTCTAAATAATATTTAAAGCTTGTCTAAAAAGTTTGGTGATTTTTGGAATTATTAATTAGTTTCTAAAATTCTAGAAGTATAAGCTTTGGCTATTTTAAATATTCCATAATTTTCTATTTGGACTAAAAATCATGAAACTATTTTTATTAAATACTATAGAAAATTAGGAACCTACCAAAATTGGTCTTGTATTTTTAGCATTTTTATACAATGTTCTAGGAATTGTCTACCTCTGGTTGAAAAGGAAAAAGAAAAAGAGCCAACAGTGATGGGCTAAATCTGGCCCGAGCCGGCCCAGCTAAGGCAGATGCGCCCGTGCGCGCGTGTCCACGCAGCGGTTTTGTACTGAGGACCCTAGCTTTGAAAACAATCCGAAAGAGCCCGCGACACTGTTGCTTCAGTCGCTGACATTTACACCGAAGCCCTCCAAGTTCTAATTCTTTATGACCCGAGGTCCCCGGCGGCGCACGGCGGAGAACCGAGCTCCGGCGAACTCATACAGGCCACGATACTTAAGGACTAGTGCTCTAATTTGGCTGAGACGTAATTCAACACCTATCAAGCGTTTCCCCTCAATCAATTTCACTAGCGGAGCTCTAAATCGTCCAGTCCACGGAGACAGCGCAGACAACAGATGAACAAACGTGTTCCCGGTGATCTAGGGCAGTTTAGTTCAATTAAATGAGTCGAGTAGCATTAGGAAAACCTAAGGACACTAAAATGGAGGAGCAGAGAGTATGAACAGACCTAGAACAAGCTAGCCACGGCGAGGGTTCTTTCACGGTGGCGGAAACTGGTTTGGGGAAAAAGAGCAATTCGTGGGCTCTAGTGAGTAATTGAGGGCACAAGCGATTGGATTGGATGCTGGATTACCTAACGGAGCCGAGGGGGTGCTCAATTTATAGCGTGCTTGAGCGGTGGCTAGTGAATTTGACGGAGACGCGCGGCGGCAGGAGAGGAGGAGGGGCACTGGCACAAACGATTAGTGGCTTTCACCGTGGCGGACTCACCGGCGACGAGCCAGTGATATAGAGCGGTTTACGGCGATGTGGTGAAGCTTCAGGGCACGTGGCATCTGATCGACGGGTGGTCAACTCCGGTGAACTTATCTGAGCCGGTCGCAAAGCAACAGGGGTACGGTGGCCAACCTCCGGTGTTATCCCGTGGCGAAGATCTTTTACCCAGAAGTGTTATCCGGTCACCGATGAGCACAAATCACAATGGCGGCGTGAATCCGGGCGCACGGCTCACCGACGGTGAGGTTCTCTGCGCTGGCGTTCTGATCCAGATATTGTACCATCGCGAAGTCATTCAGTTGGTCTGACAGAGGATCTTTAGAGGCATTTTTCTTGAATTTTTGCATGACAACTTGCTAATCGGTTTGTAGCAAACTTGTAGCCCTATATACAAACTACAATTCTACTGCAGAGATCATACTCAGTTACTTACTCCTAGGAGCATGAATCAAGCCTAAAGTTCTTCAAAACTCACTGACAGTCCATGTTCAATTTCTGTATTGTCTGACAGCTAAACTTTAGGGCCAATTATCTCCATCTTTTTGTATAACACAATGCTTAATCCCTTAAGCAAAGTTGTACTCCTACAGTAGCTCTAGACTTTTGATGTGTTGACCCTAGGCAAAATATTTGTATATTTAAAACTATAGGGTTCCAAAGTCAACTTTGTTCAACTGTTTTCAGACTTAGTCATAAGAGCACAAGAGTGGCCTTTTTGCAATTAGGCCCAAATCTCATGGTTTATTTTGCAAATCTTCAAATATGTGAACCATATAACTTAAAGTACCCTAATTCCATGGTTTTTGCACTTAGGTCCAAAAGTGTGCAACATTTGCATATAACCCCCTAGGGTTCCAGTTTAGGGTTTTCCAGAGGTCTATTTAGGGTTTCTGGCACTTCTAGGGTTTGGATGCTATCAAATACTATTAGAGTTGATATCTCATGACCATTTCTAATAAGTTTTGAAAATTAACTCATTTGGGCTTTATTGACACCCTAAGCTCAGTTTAGGTTTAAGTACCCTACCCTAGGGTTTCACCCATGACATGTCACATCAGTACAACTTGTTTGAACTTTTTGCCTAGTGACTGCATTCTAAGTGTAAAAAGCACATGATATGCTAATGTTCATGATGTTATGCTCAAGTTTTAGTGGTAGTAACACTAGGGGTGTTACATGCAGCGGCCGGGACAGGGTCTTCATCGGCACAGGTTGGCGCGGGAGGCAACACGGGGCCTTCGCCAACATCAGTCGGCGGCGCCAGCTGCCCCTCAGTCTCTTCCTTCGCACCTGATGCTTTGGGCAGTGTGCTCTCTAGGTCCCCAAAGTCTTCGACCTCCTCATCTTGCGCCATCTACAGAAATAACATATTCAACAAAAAACGCATACAAACACACATATACGGATATATCCATACATACAATCACAAAAACAACCACACACCTGCTCCATCGCCCGATCGGACCTCTCACGGACGGTATCGCGGCCGTGAGGGCCACACATCCTATCATAGAGCGCCCCGGCCGATCGCTTCAGCACCGGGTCCTCAACCTGGAAGATCCCGCGTTCGAAGTCCTCGACCGACTGGTCAAACACTTCGAAGTGCCTGCACCCCTCACGGGACAAGGCATTCACAGCACCTTCGCAGGTGATCAGCAACGCGAAGGACATGAGGCCCGTCACAATCGTTGGCAGCACCTCCAACTCCTCCTGTAGTCATCCGAGGAAGCGGAGGCCCACCTCTTTACTGGACGCGTTAAAGGGAGCGGTCCGCACACCAAGCTGCCGGTACGCATCCACGAGTAGTACATGCGTCCGCTTGACCTCTACGCGGGTCAAGGCCTCCGCTTTGTCCAGGCAGCCGCACAGGCTGCTGTGGCTCGTTTCCGCCTCTTCAGCGTGCTGGTGGGCAAGATTGGCCTCTGCACGCGCAAGTTTGGCCTCGGCACGTGCAGCCTACGCTTCATCACAGGCCTTGTTTGCATCCTTCTTCTCCGCCGCCAGTTGACGGATGAGGTCCTCTTTCTCGGCCTCTGCAGTAGCCAGCTTCTCCACTAGCCTGCGGCTCTTGTTTTCCGCAGCCGACTTGTCTCGCACCGCTTCCGTATGCTGCGTCCGGAGGCGCTCAATCCTGCCCTCAAGTCGTTGCCTCTCGGCAGCAAACTCCGAGGTCAGAGCGCCCGACGCAACATGATCAGCGAAGGCAACTGCCTGCCATAACAAGCCCAAATTCACAATCACATAAACACAACAAACTGACAAAGTCCAAGGCAACTTACATGCTTCAGCTGCTGCACTGCATGCTTCAACTGCTGAGCAACAAAACCCGCCACGTCTTTAGCGATGGCGGCCGAAGTGATCTCGCCGCTGGCGCAAAACTTGGACCATGGGTCCTGCGAAGCACCCTTCGACTCAACCGCCGCCGCGACCGGTGCGGCCGTCACCAGAGCCTGAGCAACAGCCAGTTGCCCAGCATCCGACCCTGCATCACAATCTTGTAAAAAAAACTCACCGGCAAATCCCCGCCCAGTGTGGGCATCGAACATCATGACGCCACCCACGCGGTAGTCATCAACGCAGATGTCCATGGAGAGGTCGGCCCCACCCGCCTCTGCCTCGGCAGCACGCAGCGGAGACGGCGGCCTTCGCTCCTGCGTGGGCTGAGCAGAAGGTTTGCTCGAGCCAGGAGCGATGGCCCTTGCACCCGATGGCCCGCTGGGGCCGGGGGCGGCGGACTTTGCGATCGCCCGCGCCTTCTTGACCTCGCGGCTAGGGTCCCCGACCCTAGTGAACGCCCATCGCTTTCGCATCGCATCTTGGTGATCCTTATCCATCACTGCCGACACAACACTAGCAATATTCCGTCTATAAGGAAAAATCTTCATCTCACGGGCTAGGCGAGACGTAAACATGTCCTCACCGGCCGCCCGGGGGATGGGAACACTCCTCGGCCAGCGACCCTCGGTAACCTCCAGCATTCGCGCTGAAGATTCCCGGAGCTCGAGCGAAGACATCCTTCCCCCCGGGGCCGCACAAGTTCCCATTAAATCCACAGGAAAGCGATCAGGGACCCCCAACCCCTCAACTACAGTACCTAGTTTTCTCTTTTTCATGACTATCATAGCTCCCCGTGATGAGCCTCTTTCAACTGTTGTTGCCGCCTTTTTCCCCCGGCGATCGACAGTAGTAACAGCGTCGTCTCCCGGGTAACCACCATATGGCAGACGGTTCAACTCGAAGACACGGTTTAGATGAACATTGGAACCACGAATATCCCAACTCCGCAAAGCCTCCATCCTCGGCACATACCGCCCCACAATCCTCACTGCCCCATCCTCTACTTCACGCACAAACGCGGCTGGGTTCCGGCCGCGCAAATCCAAGGCAAAGGCAGGACTTCGCACCAACTGCCCGCCCAAAGTAGGCATCTAGCGAGGGCACACTTTGCCAAGCACCTAGCCGTGCGCCAAGGGCCACACTCCATAATCAATGAACTCCTCAACCAGATCACGCTCGCTACTCATGCGGGCAGCATACCGGAGCCCCCCTCGTCCTCATCATCCTCCACCACCTCAAACGGTGGGAATGCCACGTAACAGTGGGAGCACATGACGGCCGCAGGGAGCCCTGGGAGGTATTCGACTTCCCCTCCCGAGACATAAAACCAATAGTCCCACCAGTTGCCCCACTTATTCCGAGCGCAGGGGACTATTTCCATGACTTCCGCCGAGGTCTTTCCGGTTCTCGGTGTGAAGGTGCACGATCCGAATTATGCAATCTCATCTCCAATTTTCCTCTTTTGCCAGTGCAGACAATAGTTTTTGGCGAAGACCTCCACAGAAGGCTGATCGCCGTACGAAGTCACCGCCCAGACATACTTTGCCAAGGCAACCACGGCGTTTGGTGTCAGCTGGTGGACCTAGACGTCGAACCTCCGCAGGACCTCCGCCACGAAACGATGCGCCGGTAGGCGAAGGCCGGCAATAAAGAATGCCTCGAACACAACCAACTCGCCCTCAGGCTCAGGAATCTCCTCAGCACCCGGGACGCGCCCAACACCATCACCAAAGTACCCCAGCTGCTGCATCTCCTGCACGCTAACCGAGGAAATCCTCGAGGTGCCGAACTCCACTGTGTGATCCGGCTGCAATTCCATCACCACCAAATCGCTATGGGTATCCTCGGACCACAGATCGGTCGATGATGCGCTCGCAGCAGACGAGGAAGAAGACATTACTACGTACCGTCGACGGCGGCGCACGGTTTGCTTGACGCGGGCCAGATCTCCAAAGCAGAAGAACAAGGAGGGCAGGCGAGCGGGCGAGTGGTTTGAAAAAGTTAGGGTTTTCCAGCGCACGCACGGGAAAGAAACAGTCTCGGCCGCACCGCCTTTTATAGAAAGGGCACGACACGTCGGGAACCACGCAGTCCAACAGTGCCACGTCCATCAATGGTCACCTCAAAAAATCCTGCGGGACCACTTTGAGCGAGGGCAGCGTCTCCACCATCTAGCGACGTCTTCGACACCAAATGACTTAATCGAACTGGTCCCTCGGAGGGCAAATGTTGGGGCGAAGGCGAAGATGCTACCCTTCGCTCCATGCCTTCGTCGATTCGCTACACCATCGAAGACCGCGCCCTTACGAGCCGAGGGTGCCCCACTGGACGAAGACCTTCGTGGTCAGCCTTCGTCCTCTCCAACGCAAGACGATGGCAAGGCTCCGTCGAAGTCCGCCAATCCCACGTCCTCGTCGCGTCCGGAGGCCCATGTAGGATTCGGCCCACTGTTACGGGCCCCGCACGGATAAGCGTGTTATGGGCCACATCTGTAATAGCCTTTTCTGTAATGACGGTCTGTAACCTCCCCTTGTGGGAATATTCTGAGGATAGTCCGGGTACCCGAGGGCATAAACGTCCTTGCCAGGGGACGGTGGGCACTCGGGTGCCTATAAATACCCCTGTACAGTGTCCTCTCGTGGCCAGATTAACAAAGCTATTATCGCCCCACGTCAAATTTTGCAAACACTCTTTCCACTTTACCGTTGGATCAACTTGTCCACGAGAGCAAGTTCCAATAGAGCTAACGAACCAAATGCCTCGAACAACCGCCATCCAATACGGATTTGTCGTCCATGCTTTGCATCGAAAGGCCACCGACTATCTCTATCTCGTTCCCAACTGGCCTAGCTCTGACGACACAGTACACGCTCAGCTTCAAATGGAGCTACAATATAATGCTCGCTAAGGACCCGTCGGAAGCGCGCGACGACCTTGTAGCTCATCATTCCCGAGGAAGCACTTCAAGCCACTTGGTACAAAAATAGGTGCTCCTCCTCTTGGCGGAACATATGACGATTCAGTGTATATAAAGTAACGCCACATATTTATTATTTAATATAACTTTTGTACAAAAATAGGTAAACAAAATACATCATATGATGACAATGATCCTCCACAACCATAGTTGACTGGGAAATGACGACCTAGACTTCTCTGAACTCATCTTCACGGTGTTCCTCCTCTTGGCGGTACCTACTCTTGACTTGGCGTGATTATAGCAAGTGTGAGCTCCCATACGGTCATCACTCAGCAAGAGTGGGGGAAAGTGTGTATGAGCTCATTTATGGTTGGGGCTCAAGTGAGGCTTCCAAGAAAAACGGTCGAGGCTGAGCATAGCTTTTAACTTTGTTGGTCAAAATTTTATTAGCAATTACTAAGTATAAGTAATGCCAATCCAATTAAATAATAGATCATAAATGGTAATCCCACCATGTCATGCATGATAGGTTAAATTTAATTCCATCATTTAATCATATGAGTGTCTGAGCCGCTCTTGACCGTGGGCACGACTGATATACCAGTTTTACACTCTACAGAGGCTGCACATCTTTAACCACAAGTCGTGTTACCTATTTTTCATAGGGATCGCGACTTCCCATTGATCTCTACTGAGGAGACGAGGCAGAGTCCCACTACAAGGACTATCCAAAGTTCCACTACTATGGAAAAACCCGCTACGGATTCAGCAAAAGGAAGCATATGCCTTTTTCCACGAACTGTAAACCCATCGTAGTAATTACCGTCAACACCATGCTTGCGTGACTCACTCCCTGCTTTCCCCTTTCAGGTAAGGATCACTCATCATCAATCCAAAATTCCAAACTATAACGGACAAGTCAACCTTGTGTTCTCAATCATATCTTCCCATTCTTCCGTAAAATATACATTAGTCATAATAATCTTGTAATGTCATTAATTATTAGAACTAATTAACTAAACTAGGAGTAGATGTGTCTATTTGCATATGCAAAATATTCAACCGAAAGCTCGTTTTTGGTGCCTTCGTGCATATGCAAATATTCAACCGAAATCTCGCTGTGGCCATGTGCTCTAGCTTCGAGGGATTTACGCAGAGACCAGAAGGCATGGCGATAACGTTAACGTATGTGAACGCATCCATGCCCTAGCTAGCTATGGATCCACTCGCGAAGCAAGTGACGTCCACGCGCATTCGGGTTTGAACGAGAACGCATGGTAAAACCTCCGGATTCCCGCCGTTCTTGCAGACCGCAACCATGTCTAATGTGTGTTGGTGTTGCAGCATTTACATTTCAATAAAACAGGACCCAAATCCGTCTTTTTTTTTGGTCTCAGAATCAAGTTTCGGTCGCACACAGAGCATTGTTGTAGTGGTAGAAACGCTCAAATCCAATGGGTTAAGCAACTCTACTTTCTACGTAACCTCGGACAGTGTTAAAATAACACGGGCTCGCGAACCCCACACCCGACCGATCCCTCCCGGGAATAAACAAGACAAAGCCGGCGCTCCCCAATCAAACGCCCCGGCCCCAACCAACGCTGCGTCATCTGGTAAGCGCGCGCCTACCATTCGGACCAGGCATTCCCACGGGGCGACCGTGTCTTCTTCCTCGTGCTTGGCTAGTTACACGCACCATCGTCGTCGCCATCGCTACCCCTGCCTCCTTCCCCGTCTGTTTATATCTACTCCCTGCAGGGGCAGCAGCAATAAGTTCGCGGTCGCCTTTCTCTCCTCTCTGCCCCCATCGCAAAAGAGCTAGAAGCCAGAACAGCACAGCACCACGAGCGCCGATATATAAAGAGGCTCCGTCACCCGTACCGAATTACCAACCCAACCAGACCTGTACGGGGCTCAAAACCGCGTGGAGGATCGTGGGGTACCAGCGAACAGCACCAGCGAGGCCTCGGCCGACAGCGCTGGAGCTCCCTCTACCTAGCTGCCCAGCGGAATCTCTTCTTCATGTCCGGTGGTATAACAAGCCATTGAGGAGAGCCGGCGGAGCTTCGATCAGGCAGGGCGGAGCGAGAAATTGAGCTGAGAGAGAGGGGGATTCATCATAGTTCACCCATGGTTGTGCTTATGCAGAAGCCGTGGCTGCCCGTCGACCTGCGGCTGCCGGCGGGGCCGCAGGCGTCGCTGGGGATCCTGGCGTTCGAGGCGGCGGCGGCCATGTCCAAGCTGCTGTCGCTGCACCGTTCATTGTCGGACCCGGAGGTCTCCCGGCTGCGGTCCGACGCCATGCGCTCGCCGGGCGTAGCGTACCTCAACTCCACCGACCAGGCGTTCCTCCTCAAGCTGGCCTGCGCCGAGCTGGTCGTGTCGCTGGACACCGCCGCCGCCGCCGTCGCGCGCCTCGGCCTGCGGTGCGGCCTCGACTTCGGCGGCGTGTACGCCTGCCTCAAGGCCGGCACCCCCGACGCGCGCCTGGACCCGCTCCTGGCCAAGGGGCTCAGGGTGAAGGCCAAGAAGATGGAGCGCCTCGTCGCCGCCACCGCCAAGCTCTGCTCCGAGATGGAGACGCTCGACGAGCTGGAATCCGCCGACCGGAAGTTGAACGTCCGGGGCTGGAGTCGACTCAGCGGCCCGATCCCGCAGCAGCCACAGGCGGCGGCCCAGCAGCAGCAGCAACAATTGACCGGGGATTCACCTGGCGCGGAGTCGCTCCGGCAAGAGCTCAAGACGCAGCAGCTCAAAGTGAAGCGCCTCAAGGACGAGTCCCTGTGGAACCAGAGCTACAAGAAGGCCGTAGGCCTCATGGCGCGCGCCGCCTGCGCGCTGTTCGTCCGCATCTGCTCCATCTTCGGCCCATTCGTCGCTGGCCTCCCGCCGCCGCTGCCGTCGGCCAGCACGGACAGCGTCCAGACCCGGCTGTCGAAGCTGCTGCACCCGCGGTCGGCGAAGGCGAAGGCGTCGTCCGGGCCGATCACGCGTCGGGACGGCCCGTCCCGCGTGCACCCGCCGATGAGCAACTCGTGCCCGATCATCGGGCGGCACCCGCCGGGCCAGAAACCCCCCACCAACTGGCGCAAGGTCCTGGACGCGCCGCCCAGCACCGTCGGCGGCGCGGGGCTGGACCAGCAGTACGCGAACGTGATCGCGTCCGCGGAGGAGCTGCTGCGCATGGAGGCCGAGGGCCGCCAGGAGGAGGCCTCCGCGGAGCGCGCCGAGATGTACGAGATGCTCCCGGCGAAGCTCCGCGCGGCGGTCCGGTCGAAGCTGCGGGAGTGGTGGCGCGACCCGGGCCCGCTGGACGAGGGCCTGGCGCGCGGGTGGAAGGACGCGGTGGACCGCATCATGGCGTGGCTGGGTCCGATGGCGCGCGACACGGTGCAGTGGCAGGCGGAGCGGAACATGGACCGGACGCGCCGGTTCGACGGCGCCCCGCGCGTGTACGCGCTGCAGACGCTGCGGTGGGCGGACAAGGACAAGGCCGAGGCGGCCATCGTCGAGGTGCTCGTCGCGCTGAGCTGCATCTGTTGGTACGAGGAGCGCCGGCGAGGCTCCGTCCGTCTCGGTTGAACCATTCAACGCATTCTTTCCCCTCGCTCGATCAGATCGGTCGTGGCGGGTGGCCGTTTCTTCCTCTTCTCTCCTGCGTTTGTCAAATATTTGATTTGAAGAGTTGATTTTTTGAGCCGGTAGTAGAAGAATTAGAAGTTAGAACGGGGTGGTGATGCGTTGAACGGGTTAGGAAGGAAGGAGACACAGCAGCAGCAGCAATACTTGAAACGAAATCGATGGTTGGTATGCGCGTTGGGGTGGCTGTCAGCGGCGTGACGCCGACACGTGGGGGCCTCGCTTCCCACTCTCCCGTCGGTCTCACGCCAGTGACAGAGTCCGGTGTACAACACAGCGTCACGAGGATTGTGTAATATATATACTACGATTGATTCTTTGAAATTCGTCCCGTCTGAGTAGAGTATGTAACCCGCTGTTGCTTTTTTCCTTTCTGCTGCCTCCCAACAATTGACAAAGTAATCCTAGCCTCAAAATCTGTATCAACAACGAACAGAATAATTGAACAAAGTTAGGTCTTGTTCGGTTATTTCTATTATACATGAATTGAATGTGATTGAAAAAAATTTAGAAGAATTTTAACTTACTTGTGATTTAAACCTACTCAATCCCACATAATTCATATAGATTGAGAGCTAACCGAACAAACCCTAAGTTGGACCAGGCTAGGTATCCGGCCGCCCAACTAACGACACCCCTTTTTTGGTTAGAAGGAAATTGAAGGGAACTGAGAATCGGTGGGGAAATTAAGCCATTTCTCTCTTAACCCCTTTTAATCCTCTTCTAACCAAACAAGCCTTTAGTGCATGCTAAAATTATTAAAGCCGATTAGTCCGTTAATTACACACACCACACATCTAAAGGCGGGTTACCGCAAAAGAGGCGCATCTAGGTCATGTTTCTTGTGGTACTAATGTACATTGTATGTATGCTCTTTTAACTCTAACGCACATCAAACTTTTGTCTTGGATCCACAACACAAAACAGGTAAATTAGGGTGGGTTTGGTTGCAATGACAACACGGGGCGGGATGGAACGATCCATCAAATAAGGTTATTTGGTTCAGAGTCAAGGGTTGGGACATGACTATCATAATGTTGCCTCAATTGTCCTTCAAAATTGGAGGTACGAGAGATGACGCCAGAGAACGTCTCTGTCCTGTCCCGCAACCAAACATATCCTGGTTGCAATAACAGGACGGAACGATCCTTCAAATAAGTTTGTTTGGTTCAGGGTCAAGAGTTAAGACAGAACTATCCCAGTGTTATCTCCGGTTATCCCTCGAATTTTAAGGGATAAGCGAGGATACCAGGGGACGTCCCTGTACTAACTCTCCCGCAACCAAACGCACCCTTAATTTCCCCCTTAATCCCTCTGATCCTCCCTCTGATCCCGACAAGATTTGAGTTCCTAAACTATCCTTTCATTTCCTTATCCACCAAACCAGACCTCAAAGTAAAAAAAAAACGTGGCATCCCAAACCTGTTCTGGTTACTGACTGAATTCAATGCTGTGTTTACTATAACTATGTGCGGCAACGCTGATTATCAAACAGCCCAGCTTAGTAGCTTACGTCAAGATTCGTGAAGGGTATCCATCCGCCAATGATGTGAGAGAGAGGGAGAAGGAAGCGGTGAATGCAGGTGGACACACATGCCATCTGCAGATAACACTAGAGTTACAACACAGGGTTTTTGTGAGAATGTATTTCTGACTGAATTCAGTAATACACTTGCACTCCTCCATTGCTAGCTCCTAATAATGGCATCGCGCCCAACACCTCGCGTTGACGTGGTTATACAAATCACCGCCGCAGATTAGCAGTTGCAGGAGGCCATAAACAAAACAAAGTGGTGGTTCACTGACCAGGCGAGCATAAAGAAGCATTTGCGAAAGAAGAACCTACAGGCAAATATAAAGAAATGGGTCCTGCCGCTAGCTAGGGCGGGAGCGGGATGGCGTAATTCACATGGCTCGAAGTTTATATTATATACTAGTACTTAGATTATGGCGGGATGGCGTAATTCACATGGCTCGAAGCTTATATTATATACTGGTACTTAATTAGTTTATTGCTCCACTGCGCATCTACACAAACCATGCATGGGAAAGAAGTTAAATTGCCGGTCAAAGCAGCAACAGCCTACCAGTAGTTAGTAGGTAGGTCAGGCTCAGGCTACAGCGAGGACATGCATTTTCTAAACCCTAAACAGTGACTAGCACTCTAGCAGTCGCTAATCCTGTGCGTGCGAAGGCTTATCTATAAGGAGCACACGCATCGTGCAGCTGGAGTTTTGTTCCAGTCAACCTCCGCTGGGGGGATCTTCGAGACGCACTCGGAGGGTTGGCCGCATTTGGTGGCCACCGATCGTAGAGTCTACAGAGACATCGGACTGTTTTGTGCAGTTGACGGCCAGAATGGATGTGCATGTATGGTTAGGGTTGAACGCTCGATTTGATTCGTTAGTAGCTCATAGGGCTGTTTCTGACTGTTTGGAGGCATAAGGCGAAACGAAGGCTATATATATATATATATATATATATATATATATATATATATATATATATATATATATATATATATATATATATATATATATATATATATATATATATATATATATATATATATATATATATATATATTAGGTATGTGCTCATGCGTTGCCATGAGAGTTAAAATTTAGTACAAAACATAGATACGGAACGACAAACATCATTATGATATGTAAAACTCATGTGACAAAATATCACCGTAACATTAATATTATATTGACGATGTAAATATGTAATATCACTATAAATACACCGACTCAAATAGAATGAACTGATATCAAACAAACATTATATTATTGTATAAATTATTTCTAAAGAATCAATATAGAATTTTAAATGATAGTTCAGACATTGTGATTACCCATTGGTAGGTGAAGCAAGGGAGAGGTGGAGGAGAGGAAGAGACCTAAGCGTTTTCGCATATGAAGCACGACGTATGAAGACATGAGTTTACAAGGTTTTCAAGTTCCAAGGAAGTAGCACATGTCTCTTTACACTCATTTGTGTTACAGAAGAGAGAACACAAGCACAATCAGCAATCTTTTATGGTAGTAGTAGTAGTAGCAGATGTCGTTTGTTGGCCACAGATATAGATAGGATGTCTGATCGTTCAGCCAAGACCTTGAAGCAACACACCATCGTTGCCTAGCACAAATCCTTTGTTGTCATCAAGGAACCTGTGGCAGTGTCATGATTACAAAATGTTTCTGACAAGCAAGAGAGCAGCAACATCAATATGATTACTTGACGGAGTAGAGGTTGGCAACGATAGCCTTGTCGTGCACGCAGCTCTTCCCTTTGTTTGTAATCTTGTGCAACACGTTGCTGCCACAAGCTGCCCAAGCCTCCTCCTGAAGCAGTGTAGTGCATAGAAATTCATAGAAAACCATACAGGCCAAGAGATTGAACTGAATTGCCAAGAGATTTACCTATGAGCGGTAGACCACATCAAGGATCCCAAACCATCGGCTCTGCACCTGCACCTCCTCAAAGTCTTCAGTTATCTACACATAGATTGACACAAAGCAATTAGCGCTCGCTGCAGCTTCTTCTGTTCTAGCTAGCCACCTACATGACTGTTCCTATACTGAGGAAGAGCCCACCACCGCGCAACAGCAACCAAGTCAGGTAATGAGAAACAGAAATTTGTTATGAGAAGAAGAAGCTAATATACACCAAATAATTCTTTGGTGTGTAATCAGTCTATGCATTTAGCTTGTATCTAGCTTGTATAGTGTTTATACAGTCTATGCATCTAGCTTGTATAAACTGGATCATTTGGACATAGCTAATTAGTTTATACACAATTTATCAGATTATACAAGCTAATTTATAAATTTTATCAGATTTGGACACAGTTTATAGTGTTTATACGGTCTATGCATCTAGCTTGTATAAACTGGATTATTTGGACAGAGCTAATTAGTTTATACACAATTTATCAGATTGCTCTTCAGTTTATACACACTCTATACAAATTATTTTATAGAAATCTGAATTATTTGGAGCTAATTTATACAGTTTATACATAGAGCACCCTTGAAAGCCACATTCACATGAAAGCAGTATACACAGAACTTACACACCGAAGAATTATTTGGCGTAGAATTCAGATTGTTTCAGTGAAATTGATGATACTGTATTTGGACCCTGGACCTTCACAAGTTATAGTACGAACTAAACATCCAGCAGCATGGGCAAAAAATCTATTTAATTCACTAAACAAGAGATATTAACCAAATTTCTACAGCTGAAAAAAATGGCCCTTAGTCAACAAAATCCCTTTCTAGCATTGAATTCACCACGCATGAACAAAGCGTTGGTAATTTGCACACCCTGTGGTGACAACTTCGTAGAGTGGCTAAATGAATTGTTCCTATAGCCATCAGGCTAATGCCTTGCACATTTCTCAGGCAACATAATTCATGTTACTGGAATATTCAATAGGAAGAACGTCTTGTTTTTCAACTCAGAAGTGTATCGACTTCAGCAACGAACGGATCAAAGACCTGCCAGGCACAACACTGCCGGCACCAGGCACCATGATCAAATGCAAGTACAGCATCAGAGCGGAGCGAACCCCTTACATATTTGCTAATTGCTACTCGTAAAGGTGTACATAGAATATGTTTACTAATTTTGCCTTAGATACCATCAGATAAGTATTATGGCACTGCTACACATCTCATGCAGATGGAGCTGTTCTCCGCAAATCAGGCAGCCCCAATCAGCAAGGATGAGGGCGCTACCTACTCAATTTGCCCCATTCTTCTTTCTCAACAGATCAGCTCGACGCTTAGCCTCCCTCTCTGCTGTCTGGACATAAAACTCTGCCCCGAGCATGTCATTTATCTCTACATTTGATGACACACTTGCTTCCATGGTTTCGATTATCAGTTCGACGGTCAGAGTGAATCCTAGGGCTGAGAGCACACGTACAGAATTGGCAAGCCGGCAAATATGCTTCCTTGTCTCTAATGGGGTGAAATTTTCTGCTTCAGTGCTGAACCCCTGCTGACCTCCTGTCGTTTTTGGTTTTTCACCCACCACAACATGCTCACCAACCCAGATAAATCCATTGCAATCAAGAATCAAGTCGACATTGTACTTTTCAAGATGATGAAAATGCTGCTTCTTACGTTTAACCAAGTATGGAGCTACCATCAACAATTGACCCCTCTCTAGCTGTACTTTTCAAGATGGTGAAGCCCTTCCACGCATGAACAGCTTCGGTTACCTCGTTCATGTAGATCTTCGACATCCTCGTCATACCATTTGTCCAGTCAACCTTCAAGAACACATGTCCTTTTTCAGGAGCCTTGGCCACCAACCGCTCTCATCTTTCTTGTTCTGGTAGCATATGAATTTATATCTCATCTTTCTTGATCTCTCCCTTTCTGAGAAGGATAACCATCACTCTCACCATACCTACAAAGAAAATCAGATTTAGATGTATCGCAAATAAAGAAAACAAGAACATTTAAACCCACAAAATATTGAGAGCTACAAGTTTGAATAGCATAAATATAATAGAAGTAAGAAATAGCATGCCCTCTATAGGAAAGCATAAAAACATTGCACTGTAGTTGCTGCATCATCGTGAGCGATGTCTAACAGTAAAGGATTTAATAGAATGAGTCTGATAAAATTTGACCCATCATATGAAGTATGGTTTATATGTACATAGGGGAAAAAGGATACTGCCAGTATTTTCTTGGAAGAACAGAATGGTTGGGCTTGCATCTTGTGGAGAAATGCTATGGCAGCTCTCTGTAGCAGCATGTGGTCTTCAGCAGAGAGAAAATCTGGTGCTGCACTTCAGCAGGCCATGCATTTCTCCTACAAAGTGTGACCTTATCAAGATCTTTAGCCAATACGATCATTCAATGAAGTGAAGGCAGATGTTGCAAACAGTGCCAGCTCTGTCAAGGTGATCTTCAAGAGGCGCATGGATGCTGAGGCAGCGTTTGCAGGTGCTGGGAAGATCAGTGCCCTTGGACCTGCCCTTGTGAGCTTTCGTCTCACTGACTTCCCAGCTAGTGCTTCAGGAAATAAAGCTTCCCATGTTGCATCAAAGAGTGAATAGTGTTGCTTGACCAGTGAGGTAAAAACGGCTTTCGTCTCACTGACTTTCGATCTAGATCTGACCACCTTGCTCTTGCTCCAATCTGCGGGCAGAAAAAGGAGGTAGACAAATTAGAAGAGAAATCACAAAGAAGCATAGATCGAGAAGCTGAGATCCTGGTCACTCACTGAAGAATACGGTGATCTGCTCCTGCTCTGCATGCCTTCGGGCGCCATCACCACCAGCCTGAATGGGCCGACGCCGCACGAGTCCGACAAGGAGGTGTCCTTCTCCACGCACGCGTGCAGCTTGTGAGGATCATGCAGCCACTCGGGGTCTAGCTCCTCAACGTCCTCTAGGCTCTTCAGCACCTCGAACACAACCTCCATGTCTGTCTGCAAAAAGATAGGAGTAATATGATGCAATGAATTACTAAAATAAATTTTATAGAGGCTAGATCATGGTCTACAGTAATATAAAAACAACAAACGAAACCTATAGTAAACATCATTAATATAACTAACTGAGAATAGACAATGAGATACCTGAAGACTATGTCAGTTGTGCCTCGTTGCAGCGGTAAGAAATATCTTGATAGAACATGGATTACATTTTCCATTAGTTTGGTGTCATTTTGCTCTTTAGCATGTTGCTGCAAATGGAGAGAATCATAACCAGGTAGCTAGAAAAAATGGGTACCAGAAGACTTTTTTAACAAAATAACAATAGATAATGAGCAGAACCAATCATTGGTGTTAAATAGTATGCTTCCATAAAGCCTTCAATCATGCATTCATCACATTACCTTAATCAAACCGAATTTTTTTGTCATGATGGAGGGTCAAACAGAAACAGGCACAAAGATTTTTTTTAGGTGGGTATGTGTCACACTCGGTTTTAGAAGGCAAACCGAATGCGAACCATGTACGTGCCAGGATCAGTTATTCACGTACACAGCAGTTACATAATATGGACATCATCACACAGTGCTCAAAATAGTATTAATAAGGGAAATAGTCGATTACATCATACGTCTGAGACGTCCATATAGTTCTTACAATAAATCAAAGTGCGGAAAAGAAACGTAGATAACGCGGCCTTCACAGGCAGCCGACTGGGGGTTGCCGCTAACCCACACCTAGAACTCGTCGTAGTCTTGGAACTCCTGGAAGTCTCCTTCCACAGCTTCATCTTCGCCTGAGCAGTGGTTGCAATGCTGACAACCTGGGGGGGGTTTGGTGTGTAGAGCAAGGGTGAGTACACATCAACATACTCAGCAAGTATCCTGTTTGGCTGTAGTGGACTAGCTTTATGTGGGGATAAGTCAAGCAGTTGCTTTTAGTTGGTCAGGTTATTACTTACTAGTAGAAAGCCAGGTTTTAACATTAACCCAAGTTATTAGCCCAATGTATCCTTTCCAAACAGAAAGAATACCACTTACCAATACCATAATCGTAATCAGAACCATCAATCTCATTGCCACCTGTACCAAAGTATCTCTGATCAAGTATCACTAATCACTGGAGCTCCCTTGGCCGCTCATAACCGCGAGCACGGCTGATATATCAGTTTCATAACACTCTGCAGAGGTTGCGCACTTTACCCACAAGCCGTGATTCCCTCTCTAGCCCGGGCTTGCAAGACCCTTATTCACTCCCGAGGTGAATGGCCAGGGATTCACTACGAAGCCTTTACAAAGATTCCCCGGGGCTGTAGCCTCCCGTTAGGTTTCCTAAATGTACCGCACTCCTCCCCAAGGGACAAATCAACCTTGGCAGAGCGAGCCGCATACACCGAGCCCCATTGACGGCACGACGGCTAAGCGAACTACACCCCGGTTCCTCTAATTATTCAGCTAAGGGCGTCCCACTCCACCCTCATGGTTGCACTGTTTTCCCGGGCGGTCATCCAACGAACAGGTCCTTACGGAGAGGCACTCGAGAAACCGCTCGAGCCCCCTAAAGTATCACCAGCCCAACATCATAATCATAGAGGCAACATCGTATCATAAGTGTTCACATCATGTTTATTGATTAAAGTAAAGCAATAGCATGAATCTAACCATAGTAACCCCAAAAGGTAGTCAAGGATAAGGTAAATAGAAAGCTAGTCAATCCTTAGGTTGTTCATGGTATGCGGGTTGATGAATTATAAAGTAAATAGGACATAATAGGTCAGAGGACACTTGCCTCCACCAACCGACTGCTGCTCAGGGGCTTCTCCTGCGAATTCCTCGGGCTCTTCGACCGGATCGTTCTCTATGCGATTGCAAACATACATACATCCATCCACATTTAATACAAAAGAACAGTACACCATACAAGGGAACAAATAAAGTGAGTATGCATCAAGTATGACATTCCATATCGCATTTGTTATGGTTAGAAAGAAACGGGAAAGGGTCTCGCAGGGGGTTAAATCTTA
The DNA here is from genome assembly GCF_902167145.1 of Zea mays. Taxonomy (NCBI): domain Eukaryota; kingdom Viridiplantae; phylum Streptophyta; class Magnoliopsida; order Poales; family Poaceae; genus Zea; species Zea mays. The sequence continues at coordinate 185,258,503 of NC_050098.1, forward strand.
TGCACTAACGATCAATTACAATTGGTTCTTAACAAAAGAATTCCGTTATATGCACTAGTGGGAACCTAATCATTTTAAGTTGTTCAACAGCGCACGAGATAAACAATTAACTACATAAATCAATTAGCATAACGGATTTTTAAATTAAGCTTCATATTTCAATAACATTAACAATGATTAGCCTACCTAAAATAAAATAGCTATGATCACAGAAAGTAAATAAAATAAAATAATAAAATAATAAAAAAACAGAGGGGGGGGGGGGCGGTTGAACCGGCCCTAGGGGCGGTTGAACCGGCCCTAGGCAGGGCGGCCGAGCTGGGCGGCCGGGGCGGCTGAGCCGGCCCGGTTGAACCGGCGGCCAGGCGAGCGCGCGGGGGGGGGGGGGGGGGGTCGGGGTGGCCAGGCGGCCGAGCCGGCCAAGCGGCCAGGCGGGCACGCGACCAGGGCGGCCAAGCGGGCGGCCGAGGGCGGCCAGCGGGGGGGTTGGGGTGGCCGGGGGCGCGGCCAAGGCCGGCCGGGGGCCAGGGGCCAGGCGGGCGCGCCAGGGCGCGGCCGGGCGGGCGGCCAGGGCGAGCCGGCCATGGCGGCGGCCATGGCGCCGAGCGGCGAGGGGAAAGGGGAGGGGGGATGGGGGGGGAGGGAGGAGAGGGGGAGGGGGCCTCACCGGCGACGGGGACGGGGACGGGGCGGGGCGGCCGAGCGGGGCGGCCGAGCGGCGACGGGGCAGGGGGCGGCTTAGGGCAGGGGTAGGGGCGGCGCTAGGGAGAGAATGAGAGAAAATGAGAGGGAGAGGGTTTGGGGAAAAAGGGGAGGTGGGGGGGCGGCATGGGCCAATTGGGCCCAAGGGGGGGGGCGCCAGGGGCGGCTGGGCCGGCCGGGGTCGGCCCACGGCGCGGGAGAGAGAGAAAAAGAGGAGAGAGAAAGAGAGAGAAAAAGAAAGAAAAGATCTTCTCCTTATTTTCGAAATCCGATCTTCCTACATGAATGCATTTGCACTTTCAAAGCAATCAAAAGAAATGCAAGGTTCGGCATGGTGCATCAAACAACATAAAGTATTTAGGGTTTTTCTTACACGGGAAATCCAAACCGAATCCCGCTAGAACTTTGGAAAAGGCCAAGGTTTAGCGAAGGGAAAAAGAAAAAGAAAAGGTAACACCCGAATTTTGGCGAGTAAAGAAAAGAAAAAATTCGACTGCAAAATTCGGGGCGTTACAAACCTATCCCCCTTAAAAGAATCTCGCCCTCGAGATTCAGGGCTGGCTAGCAAAGAGCTCTGGGTACTTGGCCACTAGATCATCTTCACGCTCCCAGGTTGCTTCTTCCTCAGAGTGGTGATTCCATCTGACTTTGCACATTCTGATGGTCTTCCTTCGGGTGACTCGGTCTGCAACCTCAAGGATTTGCACTGGCTTCTCAACGTAGGTCAAGTCCTCCTGGACCTCAAGACCTTCCACTAGCAACTGCTCTTCTGGCACACGCAAGCACTTCTTCAACTGAGACACATGAAAGACATTATGCACAGCAGACAAACTCTCTGGCAAACTGAGCTGATAGGCCACTTCTCCTCGTCTTGCAAGAATCTGATACGGACCAATGTAGCGGGGTGCTAGCTTGCCTTTCACTCCGAATCTTCTGACTCCTCTGATCGGTGACACTTTCAGATAGACAAAGTCTCCGACTTCAAAACTCAGCTCTCTTCTTCTTGTGTCTGCATAGCTTCGCTGCCTCGATTGCGCTATCTTCAGATTCTCTCGGACCATCTTGATGTTCTCTTCGGCTTCAAGCAAAATGTCTGGCCCAAACACTTGCTTTTCTCCAGGCTGGTCCCATTGCAACGGAGTTCTACAACTCCTTCCATAAAGCGCTTGAAACGGTGACATCTTCAAACTGGCCTGATAACTGTTGTTATAGGAAAACTCTGCATAAGGCAACCGCTTATCCCATCCGGACTGATCTTGCAACGCACAGGCTCTCAACATGTCTTCGAGAATTTGATTAGTCCTTTCGGTCTGGCCATCCGTCTGCGGATGATAAGCTGAACTGAAATTCAGATGCGTGCCCAAGGCTTCATGCAACTGCTGCCAGAAATGAGAGGTGAACTGCGTTCCTCTATCTGACACTATCTTCTTTGGCACACCATGAAGACAAACGATCCGAGACATATACAATTCTGCCAATACTGCACTGTTGTAGTTGGTCTTGACAGGTATGAAGTGGGCTGACTTGGTCAAACGGTCCACCACTACCCAAATAGAATCGTAGCCGGCTCGAGTGCGAGGCAATCCGACTATGAAATCCATACCAATTTCATCCCATTTCCACTGAGGGATCTGCAACGGTTGCAACAATCCAGCAGGTCTCTGGTGCTCTGCCTTAATTCTTCGACAACTATCGCACATAGCCACATGCTCTGCGATTTCCCTCTTCATTCCGTACCACCAGAATTTCTTCTTCAGATCCTGATACATCTTCTCACTGCCAGGGTGAATCGAATAGGCTGTCTCATGAGCTTCCTTAAGGATCAACTCCCGAATGGACTGGACATTGGGAACACACAAGCGGTCTTTGAACCATATCACGCTTTCTGCATCTTCTCGAAAATCTTTGCCTCTGCCATCTAGAATCAGTCGCCGGATCTCATTGATCTTCTCATCATTCTTCTGCGCTTCTTTGATTTCGCGCTCCAAGGTAGGTTCCAACTCGACTGTGACTCCTCGCGAATTGTTCAGAATTCCGAGACTCAACCTGTCAAACTCCTTGGCCAACTCATAAGGCATCGGACGAGCAACCATCAGATTGACTTGACTCTTTCTGCTCAAAGCATCTGCCACTACGTTTGCTTTGCCTGGATGGTAATGAATCTCCAACTCATAATCTTTGATCAACTCTAACCATCTTCGTTGCCTCATGTTCAATTCTGACTGAGTGAATATGTACTTCAGACTCTTGTGATCTGTGTAAACATCACATTTCTGTCCATACAGATAGTGTCTCCATGTCTTCAGTGCGTGAACCACTGCTGCCAACTCTAGATCATGGATTGGGTAATTCTTCTCATGAACCTTCAACTGTCGGGACGAGTAAGCCACAACTCTTCCCTCTTGCATCAACACACATCCCAAACCTGTGTAGCAAGCATCGCAATACACCGAGAAGGGCTTGTGCACATCAGGCAAGACTAGGACAGGCGCTGTAGTCAACTTATCTTTCAGCGCTTCAAAAGCCTCTTGACATTTCTGGGTCCACTTGAACTCAACTTTGTTGCCTAGCAACGCTGTCATTGGTTTCGCAATCTTCGAAAACCCTTCAATGAATCGCCGATAGTATCCGGCCATTCCAATGAAACTCTTGATTCCTCTAGCATCTGTTGGCGCTTTCCAGTTCAAAATGTCTGCCACTTTCTTCGGATCCACAGCCAATCCTTCCTTGTTGATTACGTGACCCAAGAACAGGACTTCACTGATCCAGAACTCACATTTGCTCAACTTTGCATACAACTGGTGCTCTCGCAATCTCTGCAACACCATCCTCAAATGATCCGCGTGCTCTTCTTCGCTTTGAGAATAAACCAGAATATCATCAATGAATACCACCACAAACTTATCAAGGTAATCCATGAATACACTGTTCATCAAGTTCATGAAGAATGCTGGCGCATTGGTCAAACCAAAAGACATCACTGTGAACTCATACAACCCATACTTGGAAATGAATGCCGTCTTCGGAATGTCCGAAGGTCGGATCCTGAGCTGATGATAACCTGACCTCAGATCAATCTTGGAGAACACACTGGCTCCTCTCAACTGGTCGAACAGATCTTCTATTCTGGGCAAGGGATACTTGTTCTTGATCGTGACCTCATTCAAAGCTCGGTAATCGATACACATCCTTTTGGTGCCATCTTTCTTTTCCACAAATAAGACAGGGGCGGACCAAGGCGAGGTGCTTGGCCGAATGTAACCTTTCTCTGACAGCTCATCAATCTGCTTCTTAAGCTCAACCAACTCTGGTCCGGATATTCTGTAAGCTCTCTTAAAGATAGGGGCGGTTCCAGGAAGAAGCTCTATAGCAAACTCAACTTTCCGCTCTGGTGGCATACCTGGTAAATCCTTTGGAAACACATCTGGGAATTCGGAAACAACCTTGATACTCTCGATCGGGTCTGCTTCACTGCTATCAACAGCCATCTGATAACAACTTCCTTTCTTTGGCTCAGGCGGGACTAACTCGGTCACCACTTCCTCTCCTAGTGGGGACACCAACTTGATTGTCCTTTTATCACAACTGATAGCTGCCTGATACTTATCTAGCCAATTCATCCCTAGGATGACATCTATTCCCTGAGTACCCATTACTATAAGGTTGGCGGGAAACGCTATCCCCCTTATTTTCACACTTATATTCAAACAAATGCTATCGGCTCGAATTCTACCACCGGCTGAGTCAATTTGAATGGGGGTTGACATGGTAGTAATTGGAAGATTATGTGCTTCTACCCATGATGCAGTAATGAAAGAATGCGTTGCTCCAGTATCAAATAACACTTCTGCAATATGGGAGTCGACTGGGAACATACCTACTATCATGCCGGGGGTCTCCTGAACTCCTTCAGCCTCCAAGTGATTCAGCCTTCCATGATTATAGCGCTGTTGAGGGCGATTGCCTGCTCTAGGCTGAGGCACATTCTGCTTCGCTGGGGCATTGGGGCCTGACTGCTGCTGGGCTGCCTTCTTCGGGCATTGCATCACCCAGTGGCCTTGTTCTCCACAGTGGAAACATGCTCTGTTTCCAACTTGAGCTGGTGCTGCCTGACTGTTCTGCTGATTTGCTGGGGCAGGAAGACGAGGGGCCTGCTGATTCTGCTTCTGAAACTGACCTCCTGACTGATTGCTCTGACGGTTCTGGTACTGATTCTAAGGGTACTGCCTTTGAAACTGCTGATGCTGCTGAGGTGGACGCTGGTTCTGCCTGAACTGCTGGGGTTGATTGCCTGAGAAACGAGGACGACTGCTGCTTCCAGACTGCGGTCCACTGATCTTGCGCTTACGATCTTCCATCTCCTTGCGCTTTCTCTCCGTCATGATCGCTCTATCAATCAGGTGCTGGAATGTCGGGAAGGTATGGTTCATCAGCTGATACTGCAGAGGGTCAACCAAGCCTCTCAGGAAACGGTATTGTCGCTTGGCGTCAGTGTTGACATCTTCAGGAGCATAGCGAGACAATTGCAGAAACCTGTCCCGGTACTCACTGACAGACAATGGCCCTTGCTTAAGGGCCAGGAACTCCTCCTTCTTCACTGTCATCAGACCTGCAGGGACATGGTACTGACGAAAGCTACCCCTGAATTCTTCCCAGGTGATGGCGTCGGGGTTGGCATGGGTGGCGAGGTAAGACTCCCACCATGATTGGGCTGCTCCTCTCAACAGACGGGGACCATACAGAACTTTCTCCCTGTCATCGCACTGAGCGGTATGCAACTCCCGCTCCACAGTGCGCAGCCAATCTTCAGCATCCATGGGGTCAGAAGAATGAGCGAACGTTGGTGGATGACCTCTCATGAATTCAGCACGCTTGTCTCTGGGCATCTGAGGCATCTGAGGCTGAGGTGGGGCCTGCTGCTGTTGCTGCTGCTGCTGCTGAATGGCGGCCAAAGTCTGACCGATGGCTTGAACTGCCTGAGTCTGCATCAGAAACATCTGCTCGATGGACATCGGGGGCGGGGGCGGCAGGTGCTGCTGCTGGGGCACCTCTTCCTGTTGAGCGGCTCGCTCCTGCTGAGCACGCCTTCCTCCTCTGCGCCTGTTCTCTGACATCTGCAGAACGCAACCACACATCAGAACTGATCTGGCAAATCTTGCAGCATAAGAAAAGAGTATAGAATTCTTCAACAGCACTGAACAGATGAGCATCTTCACTGATCTCCAACACAGACCACACAACTTCTCAGATAAAGAGGAAAGGAGAATAATGGGTTTCCCAACTATATAACTAACTTTATTAACATAATATGTAAACCAAAATGCAGGGGATACCCACACTCTGGTGACAATCATTACAAAGATCCAAACCAATCATAGTTCATCATGACAAACATAAATGCACAGGATATAGCAAACTACCCTGTCTAACTAAGACTAACTAAGACTGAGACTAACGCTAAGACTGAAGCTTATATGTATATATATTTCGTATTAATTACAAGATCCAACTCTAACGATCTATGGTTCTAGAGTTATCTTGGTCTTGCAGTCGGGATTGCCATAAGACTGGTGTCCACGCTGAGGTGAGCGGTACGGGTGCTGAGTCCCAACGGGAGCGGGGGAACCACCATCCAAGTGACGACGTTCCACGCGCTCAGCCCGCAACTGGGCGATCTCAGCACGAGCCCTACTCAGCTCGTCTAATGCATGGTCCAGCTCCGTGTTTAGCACGGCGGCTAGGTTGACTGTGCTGCTCAACCTAGGATTGCCCTCACCGACAGGTGAGACAATCACGCCTCCTGTGCTGCCAGATGGACGGCGGGGGTAATACTTCAGGTCAAGACCGTCAGCTGCCCCACCGAAAACCGAGCAGTAGTGCGAAAGCGCACGCCGTGCAGCGTCTTGCATGGCTGCCTCAGCTGAGTCCCGTTCAGAGATAGAATAATGCTCTGAGCAGGCCTCTGCACCCTGGAGACTGTTCTCCGGGCAGCGCACCAAGCAGGTTGCCTCCCAGCGGTCCGGGTAGACCCCGCGACTATGCTGGTAGACCACACAGCGATACTCGACGGACCAAGTATGCCGGTCAAATGCCCGACGTAGCAGGATGTCGAGCGCATCGTGGAAGTGACACCCGCGAGCAGCGTCGCGAGTGATGGGTCGAGCAACCCATCCTTCCGGCTCAGGGTTAGCAGAGAAGTCGGTGTCGTGGCTCGAGCTGTCGTCGCCATCTCCGTCGTCTGGGTCTCCTCCAGCAGCTGCTCCAGAAGCTGGGGCGCCCAGTGGTGGTGCAGGGGGCGGCTCCAGAGGAAGCACAGGGGAGCAGCTCCTCACGGACTCTATCTCCTGGTGGAGCGAGAAGGAAGAGCTCTGCTGCTCCTGTCGTCGACGCTCCTGCTCCTCACGCAGGCGGTGATGTAGTCTCTCCAAGTGGCTGGACTGTCCGGCCACGGGACGGCGAAGCGGACGCTCAGCAAGGCGGGAGGGTAAGAAGGGGATGACTGACTTTCGTGCAGTGTGTCTAAGTCGAGCCATCTATAAAAGACATCGCAAGCAAAAGGGTGAGAACAGAATTAATATGACCAGCAAATAATGAATCATAAGTAAAGGAAGGATTAGAATAAAACACAATTTTCAGCAAGGTATTATATATAGTAGAACATAGGTTTGGTCGGTATGACCAACTTTTGAAGGGATATCAAAGTCAAGGAAGAGGCAGAGGTCTATAGTCCTTAGAACGACCATTCTACTCTAGGTTAGCGGTCCTACAGTCAGCACGGCTTTGATACCACTTATGTCACACCCAGTTTTAGAAGGCAAACCGAATGCGAACCATGTACGTGCCAGGATCAGTTATTCACGTACACAGCAGTTACATAATATGGACATCATCACACAGTGCTCAAAATAGTATTAATAAGGGAAATAGTCGATTACATCATACGTCTGAGACGTCCATATAGTTCTTACAATAAATCAAAGTGCGGAAAAGAAACGTAGATAACGCGGCCTTCACAGGCAGCCGACTGGGGGTTGCCGCTAACCCACACCTAGAACTCGTCGTAGTCTTGGAACTCCTGGAAGTCTCCTTCCACAGCTTCATCTTCGCCTGAGCAGTGGTTGCAATGCTGACAACCTGGGGGGGGGGGGGTTTGGTGTGTAGAGCAAGGGTGAGTACACATCAACATACTCAGCAAGTATCCTGTTTGGCTGTAGTGGACTAGCTTTATGTGGGGATAAGTCAAGCAGTTGCTTTTAGTTGGTCAGGTTATTACTTACTAGTAGAAAGCCAGGTTTTAACATTAACCCAAGTTATTAGCCCAATGTATCCTTTCCAAACAGAAAGAATACCACTTACCAATACCATAATCGTAATCAGAACCATCAATCTCATTGCCACCTGTACCAAAGTATCTCTGATCAAGTATCACTAATCACTGGAGCTCCCTTGGCCGCTCATAACCGCGAGCACGGCTGATATATCAGTTTCATAACACTCTGCAGAGGTTGCGCACTTTACCCACAAGCCGTGATTCCCTCTCTAGCCCGGGCTTGCAAGACCCTTATTCACTCCCGAGGTGAATGGCCAGGGATTCACTACGAAGCCTTTACAAAGATTCCCCGGGGCTGTAGCCGCCCGTTAGGTTTCCTAAATGTACCGCACTCCTCCCCAAGGGACAAATCAACCTTGGCAGAGCGAGCCGCATACACCGAGCCCCATTGACGGCACGACGGCTAAGCGAACTACACCCCGGTTCCTCTAATTATTCAGCTAAGGGCGTCCCACTCCACCCTCATGGTTGCACTGTTTTCCCGGGCGGTCATCCAACGAACAGGTCCTTACGGAGAGGCACTCGAGAAACCGCTCGAGCCCCCTAAAGTATCACCAGCCCAACATCATAATCATAGAGGCAACATCGTATCATAAGTGTTCACATCATGTTTATTGATTAAAGTAAAGCAATAGCATGAATCTAACCATAGTAACCCCAAAAGGTAGTCAAGGATAAGGTAAATAGAAAGCTAGTCAATCCTTAGGTTGTTCATGGTATGCGGGTTGATGAATTATAAAGTAAATAGGACATAATAGGTCAGAGGACACTTGCCTCCACCAACCGACTGCTGCTCAGGGGCTTCTCCTGCGAATTCCTCGGGCTCTTCGACCGGATCGTTCTCTATGCGATTGCAAACATACATACATCCATCCACATTTAATACAAAAGAACAGTACACCATACAAGGGAACAAATAAAGTGAGTATGCATCAAGTATGACATTCCATATCGCATTTGTTATGGTTAGAAAGAAACGGGAAAGGGTCTCGCAGGGGGTTAAATCTTATGCACTAACGATCAATTACAATTGGTTCTTAACAAAAGAATTCCGTTATATGCACTAGTGGGAACCTAATCATTTTAAGTTGTTCAACAGCGCACGAGATAAACAATTAACTACATAAATCAATTAGCATAACGGATTTTTAAATTAAGCTTCATATTTCAATAACATTAACAATGATTAGCCTACCTAAAATAAAATAGCTATGATCACAGAAAGTAAATAAAATAAAATAATAAAATAATAAAAAACAGAGGGGGGGGGGCGGTTGAACCGGCCCTAGGGGCGGTTGAACCGGCCCTAGGCAGGGCGGCCGGGGCGGCTGAGCCGGCCCGGTTGAACCGGCGGCCAGGCGAGCGCGCGGGGGGGGGGGGGGGGGTCGGGGTGGCCAGGCGGCCGAGCCGGCCAAGCGGCCAGGCGGGCGCGCGACCAGGGCGGCCAGGCGGGCCGCCGAGGGCGGCCAGCGGGGGGGTTGGGGTGGCCGGGGGCGCGGCCAAGGCCGGCCGGGGGCCAGGGGCCAGGCGGGCGCGCCAGGGCGCGGCCGGGCGGGCGGCCAGGGCGAGCCGGCCATGGCGGCGGCCATGGCGCCGAGCGGCGAGGGGAAAGGGGAGGGGGGGATGGGGGGGGGAGGGAGGAGAGGGGGAGGGGGCCTCACCGGCGACGGGGACGGGGACGGGGCGGGGCGGCCGAGCGGGGCGGCCGAGCGGCGACGGGGCAGGGGGCGGCGGCGGCTTAGGGCAGGGGTAGGGGCGGCGCTAGGGAGAGAATGAGAGAAAATGAGAGGGAGAGGGTTTGGGGAAAAAGGGGAGGTGGGGGGGGGGCGGCATGGGCCAATTGGGCCCAAGGGGGGGCGCCAGGGGCGGCTGGGCCGGCCGGGGTCGGCCCACGGCGCGGGAGAGAGAGAAAAAGAGGAGAGAGAAAGAGAGAGAAAAAGAAAGAAAAGATCTTCTCCTTATTTTCGAAATCCGATCTTCCTACATGAATGCATTTGCACTTTCAAAGCAATCAAAAGAAATGCAAGGTTCGGCATGGTGCATCAAACAACATAAAGTATTTAGGGTTTTTCTTACACGGGAAATCCAAACCGAATCCCGCTAGAACTTTGGAAAAGGCCAAGGTTTAGCGAAGGGAAAAAGAAAAAGAAAAGGTAACGCCCGAATTTTGGCGAGTAAAGAAAAGAAAAAATTCGACTGCAAAATTCGGGGCGTTACAGTATGTATAAGTAATAGTTATTATAGCACAAAACTGAAAAGTGACACTACATCAAAGTTATTGCCTTTATGAACAGGAACAGATGCCATATATCCTTTAGCATTTCAACCTTGTGTAGTACTATCATCTTAAAAATGAACTTTGACTAGGATCATCAAAGTTACTGCCTTCAGAACCAATTTTTATTAACAAAAGCTTATTAAAACTTTGACCAGAAACCATGCAGTGTGTGTCTGACTACTGTACTAAGTTTAAGTTCTTTATTGTGTCGTTACTTTTGAATCTATGATCCATTGGTCACACACTGATGCCTTGATTTAGTACCATCCACCAATTGTTTATGTTGGATACAAAGGGAATCAAACACTAAGATAACCTTTATATCAAATTTTGTTTTAGCTCCACCGTTCTTAACAGACATGAACTTGGATTACTATCTTATCTGAATTTTGAGTTTCTCTGGACCTAATTAGATATCCTAATTTGTTTCAATTCTTTTGTGTTTCTGGAGACACATTAACATCCTATACCATGCATGGCCTCTCTGCCTTGTTCACAAATAAAGTTAAGCAAAGTACTTGTCAGGAGGAAGTTTCATGAGAGTGGACATACCAATTTGCCAAGGCCTCTTCACTGGAAACCCTTGCGACCAGGCCGTTTTGAAAAATCTTGTGTTGCAATGCACCAAGAATTTGTCATGGGAAACATCTCTTCCATATGCCTCTGCAGAGGATGATGCCAGCATCATCAAGGGAACAGGTGTTGTTGAACCTATTGATACAGAAGAAGCTCCACAGATTCCAATCCTCCAGAGTGATGAAGATGTTGTAGAGGTGAAGAATGAACCTTCTTGGCATCTTAAGGCATTTAAATTGCCAATGTCGCTAGTAGGGCCTTCAATCCTGTTGGTTACGGGTATAGTTCCAACTTTATGGCTGCCATTGTCTTCAGTGTTTCATGGTCCCAACATCGCTGGCCTTCTATCTCTAGTCGGACTTGACTTCATTTTTAATATGGGAGCAATGTTGTTTTTCCTTATGGCTGATGCATGCGGCCATCAAGAGAACAGTATTTTTGACCTGAAAAGGCAGATACCAATTTCCTACAGGTTCTGGAATTCGGCTGCTACCATAGTAGGCTTTGTGGTTCCATTTGCCCTGTTTTTTGCATCTCGCAGGGGCACTCTGCAGCCACAACTACCATTCGTTCCATTTGGAGTGCTGCTTGGACCATATCTTTTACTCCTATCTGTACAGATACCTGCAAAAGATTATTTTCAATAATACAACAGTCAGAAAAATCACAAATTCAGGGACTTCTATTATTAAAGCGGCAAAGTTAATATAGTAATATCCATACTTCTTCATTTTCTTGCAATAATGTTTATATTTCATTGGAACGTAACCTTCATATAAGGAGTTACATTCCTTGAGCTGCAAAAAGAGAAAAACAGCACATATAAGCATGCAGGCCTCTCAGGAATGAAAAAAATATTAGACCAATGGTTAGAAAATTATGTTTCTGAATACTTCATCTGTTCTTTTTTCGATAGGAAATGTTATCACCTATGTTATTTACTCTTGTAATCGAAATCCTTGGGCATATGGTGACTTTGGCCTTTGGCTTCCAGTCAGGGGAGCCTACAACCCCTTGCTGCACATGCCTTACCGCATAGGATTTCTCTATATGAAGATGACTTTGTTGTTTTCCTCCTGCCCACAGCCAGATAGAGATAACCGTGGACATCATTTGTTTATTTTGGTGAAGCATCTGTTCTCAAAACCAATGTGTAGAAGAGCAATGTGTTTCCTATCCAGAGCTCGAAATTGGATATTCTTGTTGTGAAAGAAAAGCAGCCATGTGAGGTGCTCAATTTCCCTTGTAACTTGTAGGTACCTTGGTATTCCCTTATCTTTGAGGAAATCAACCAGAGCACAATTACAGCCTCTAATTGATAAAATTGCTTGCCTTCTACCACGTCTATTAGGAGCTTTGCCGTTGTTGGAGTGGATCCAGCTGTTATGGGCGTTGGTCCTGCTGTGGCCATTCCTACTGCAGTGAAGTCTACCATCCTTGAGGTTGGAAACATCGATCTATTTGAACTGAATGAGGTACGTGTTTATTGCCTTGATCACCTTCTTCTCTCACCTATTTATCTGTCATACCTAATCACTGAATCATCCATGCTTGTCTTGATACGTCTCCCAGCCTGTCTTGATAGTTTGCCCTCTAGCCATAAAATGACAAAGAAATGCTTAAAATGGATTACTGGTATATTCCTAAAAGAAGAAGAAAAAAGTCAGTGAATAGTGTCAAGCACTAAGGTATATAAACACGTACCCCCCTAGTATGATAAAGAAATGCTTAAAATGGATTACTGGTATATTCCTAAAAGAAGAAGAAAAAAGTCAGTGAATAGTGTCAAGCACTAAGGTGAAATCAGATGGCTTATAAAAACAAATCGATAAACAAAATAATTGTATTTGATTACTATTACTTCACATAATCTAAAATAGGTATATGCCCGTGCGTTGCTACGGAATCAATATGATAAAATCCATAGATATGTAAAAACAATAATTGTTATTCTATATTCTTTCTAGCATCACTCATATTGGATGTTTACATACTTAAAAGATATAACAAAATGTCCGTTCATTGCTATAGAGATGAGCGCGAATGTGGTTTCAAGGAAACAACCATACAATGCAATACTTAAATAGAAAATAACAATTAAAAATCTACAACAAAATATAACGTAAAGATAAATAATGTATGAAACACCATCGTAGAATAACATATTTACTCTTTGACTCTTTGTTGATGGTTCCAAGTGCAGGAGTACTTGGAGAACTGATCCTGAGTCTCTGACCATCAGAAAGATGCACTACTGTCGATCAGTTTCAACGATGCAAAAAAAGAAATGACGAAAGAAACATAGGCTGCATGAAACTTCAGTAGAGCAAATGATATTAGAAACATAGCATAAAAAGTGAATAACCTTGTCAGCAGCTGCTTGTAGCGTGACATGGTCACCCCATTCACCATACCTGGAAAAGATTATTTTCAATAATACAACAGTCAGAAAAATCACAAATTCAAGGACTTGCAGGGCACAAATGACGTTTTAACAGAGAATGTGAATACCAAACCAAAAATGACTCAGACAAAAGAAAACAGATGTGACTTACATGTAGCAACAAAGGAATGCGCCAGATATTGGAAACATCATACAAAGTGATAATATTTGCTGCCTGCAAAAAAACAATGAAGAAATAACTTCCTGGAGTGAAGTGTCTACAACATATGAAGCTTTGAATTAAAATGTTTCCCTACCGGAACATGGCAAAAATGGGAGAGTTTCTCCTTCACATTTTCCTCTCTAATTCCTTTTATACATAGTTTTAGTTATAAGTACTGTCAAGGGACTCTTTTGACAACTGAATCCATGCTTTTGACCAGAGCTAGAACTCTCCTCCTAAATGTTTGGCAAGCTTGCTGTCTGAGAAAATAAAGGATTAAATGTCAAGTATCCGTAAGAAAATAGCAGGCCCATTTCCTCGCCAAGCAAAACAAATATCTACATTACCTAAATCATTCTCTACCAACGCCATTGAGCCACAAACAAGTTGACTGATTAGAAAATGTTACAGGCCCCAAAAAATATTCAGCTTGCATAATGGCATTAAACTGGCCATTATACAACCACATATCATTTTTCATCATCACACTACTTTAATCATATTCTGATCAATAATTTTGCTAATATAGAACAAACAAAATTTTGTTAATTATATTCTAATTAATAGGCTTGCAGGTACCACCACACCAGGAAGTAGAACAACTCAAAACATTCATAAAACATAAACTAGGATGCGTGTATCCCAAGTCCCAACTTCAGTCTCAATTGAGTTATCCACCTATGTTTTGCCACTAAATAAATGCATGTAAAGCCAATCATATCATATTTATTTTTAGGACTGGTAAAATTAGGGAAGCTATCAACACTCACATCAATGCACCGAACATCCAAATTCACTAAGAATGTAATATATACATCTGTAAATTCCCACAGAGCACAGATATGGTCATAACATTGCAAAGTAACAAAATTTTCTGTTACCTCAATTGGATGTGAACCTGCAAGAGCATCCAACTTGAAACCTATTGTAGATTCCTCTAGAAACTGAGTCCAAACATTCCATTCAGGAAAGAACTGATCTGCAGCTAAGTAAGACACCTGCAGTGGAAAGAAAAATATTATATGAACAACATAAATTATATAGATCTTTGCAATTACTTATTTTTGTTCTAATTTATTACCCAAGTCGCAAAGCCCTCATTAAGCCACATATGTCCACCATTCCATTGTGACAAAATTTCCAAACCATTGATGAGCTAATTCATGAGCTACAACAACTGCAACCTGGATAGAGAAATATACAAATAGCAAAACATCATTATATATAGTTGGTGTGACAACACATGGGAATAAAACAGCTACTGCAAATTTGATCAAACCACTACAAAAAAATATCGCATCTTTCTGCACTAATGACTATTAAATTATTTGGCAAAAAGAAAATTGATGTGCAGTCACGTTCAGCATTGTCCATTGTGGCCTGATTCAAATGGTTTTACATGTCATGAGAAGATACATAATTACACATTATCAACTTAGTATATAAGTACAGTAATTGAAATAATACAATATAGCTGATTCCTAATAAAACAGCTACTCCAGATAGTTATACAGCTGAACAAAGGTGAAGAGAACAGAGTTAACTTCTTATGTAATATAGCTGATTGTAACACAAGTAGCCTCTTTGTATGAGTCCTCACACAAAGACAATGTATGCAGATAAACAGAATAAAAACCTTGTTATCTTTAGGATACAAATTTGAATTTTTTGTAAAAGATGCCAGCGTCCCTTTTAAAAAATAGCACCATAATGAAAGAAATGTGTATAAAAAACAGCAAGAGACACCATTTGACAAGCAATGCTGGGGAAACCTGATGAGAAAGTGGTTTAAAACCTGTACTGTATGCACCATTAGGACTGCCATAAAATAAGAATTCTGCTTGTTAGAATATTAAGAGCAATGGGAGGCTGAAAATATGGTTTCATCAGATACAACAATGCACATACCTCCTGCAATCAGGAACCCCAGATTCAATGCTGGGCGCGTGCTTCTGGGCAACTGGCCCTAATCGTGGTGATCTCCCTCTTAATGTTTATTTTTGTGGCCTTGGTTCCTGCATGGGTTCCGACTACCGACTGATGACCTCAGCGAACAAGCAAACACAGCCATGGATCAAATGAAATTAAGTCCAGCACGCAGGTGATTAATTGGAAGGCGAGGCACGCCCAAGAAGAAAACCAATCTTTGGTTGCGAGTTGCATTTTCTAGAATGTTGCGTGTTCGAATAATTTCATTTATCAAGAGCGTTTATATATATATGCTGGATTGTAATAAAAAAGATTTATAAAGCTATTGTCCTGACAATGGAAGCGTGGAGCCAACCTATGCCTCTAACAGGGAGACAACACCTGCTGCTAGTCTATTTGGTTGACAAGAAATGAGATAGTTTTTGAAAATTGTGAACTTAAAAATTACCTTGTGTAGTACCTAAAACACAAGCTTCAAAAGCATACAAAGTTCGAAAAATAGATAAGTGTATTAAACAGTCAAACAAAGTAGTCAATCTGATCTACACAAGGTACCAGAGGAACTAATTACTAATCAGCTAATTTGATGTGATGGCGTACAAGATTTTGAAGGGTGGCGTTGAACGGAAATTAATTAGATGTCTCACCGCTGCAAAAGCTAAAAGACAATGCAAGACGACAAGACCAATAAGAATCAACAATTTGTTATATTGGTCAGAAATATCAGCATCAGGTAGATCACCATATTAGGGTAGCATACTACCTTAAAAACAAGTTATTACTTTCATCCCAACTATTTGCACCCAGTTGACAGCATTTCCAGTCGCCTTGGACATGAACTCTTCAAATGACTGTAAATACTGTTGAGGTCACAAGGGCTTTGCTGCAACCTAAACGATTAGAATAATTGGCAGGTTACAAAGAAGGCATGAAGTCTTTGAAGGCCTTCCACAGTCAAAAGAGTTGAGAGAATCAATACGGCAATACCTTGTGTTTGCAAAAGCATGAGATGGCAAGTGGGAGCCCAGAACATAATTGAATAACTGTATCAATTTTGAGATGACAAATAATGGAACAGTGCACATGTTTGTAAAGACATAAAGAATGCTAGTAGCATATGCTTCAACTTTTAACCTTCAACTTCTCAGTCGCAACTGCAAGCTGCTTCTGAAATGTTTGAATTTGTTCTTGCTGCGTACTGTACGTTTCCTAAAAATAGAGAACAATTTATGTCCAATAGTTACAACAGGAGACATGAGTATAAACCTGAAGCTACAAACCAATGCAGCTCGTGCAGGTCGATCTGGTTGAATTGAGAATTTTCTTTAGATGCAAGAATACCAATGTGGCTTATACCACATCAATGTGCCACATAAATATTGCACAATGTGCCACATATTTGTGTATTTTTTTAAAAAAATGTGAGTATAAACTGTTAAGAAACTTTGGTGCAGAATCTTTCATATTCTTTTGAAGTTTTATCAATCTGTTCCTTAATTACCAAATTCAATGTTCAAATTGTTCAGTTGAATAATTGAATGATCACGATCACCTCAAACTTGCTTGAACACAACTTCAAGGCACTCCATTTCTTTCTTGAGCTTTTCCTTCACTCTAATGGCTTCTTGTTGAGAAACCTAAAAGAGCGTTAAAAAATATCACATTTTTTTTAAAAAAATACACAAAAATGTGGCATATTGATCTGGTATAAGCCACATTGGTATACCAAATTTAACAATCATCTACAATTCACAAGTCCATGTCCTCCATTGCCAAATGTTAGGATAGAATAGCTCATAAAAGTAACCACCTGAACTAATATAGTATCATCCAAGGGAATATGTATATAAGGGAAATATATGCAAACGAATTAAAAGTACACAATCTGATGATGAAAACTTACAAGCTCAAACACACACACGCTGACGCGCGCAGGCGTACCCGTGCGTTGCGACATGCACACAAATATTCAATAAAATATTAGTGCATGAAAATTATAAAAAATGAACAATATATATTATTATCGATCTTAATATCTCACAAATTCAGAGTACCTGACAGACACTTGCTAAAGTTGTGGACCTCATGCCATGCCTTTCTATGCTCCAATGAGGCAAACGTTCATAGCGAATTGGCATGTGAATAGCTATACTTTTGACAATGAGATCTTGTGTGTATTAGTGTGCAATGATCTGTACAAAAATAAAGAGCCAGTTGTTTGCAATGACAAGTAAAATGATCAGCGAAGATCTTGAAGCTTCTCGTGATTCACCAAGCATCATAACAGCTAGTTGGCCATTATTAATTGGCGCTAAAAGAACTTTGTAAAGAATAAGCAAGAGAGGTGGAAGCAGTGAATGTAGTACTCGGACCCGGCGATTGTAAAAAAATAGACGTGAACGGGGGTTGGCTTTCTAAGTATTTGTACCTTGTCCTAAAGCACATGAATTTTCTTTCATAGCCACTTCCAGGAAAATTTTCGGGGTGGGATGCAAGTGTGTACATTTTTCATTCATATAAGACAGTGATAATTCTATGTTTCTAGAGTTGTATTCTGTTTGGAAACTATGACAACATTGAATTGGATCTACTTAGTTGTTTTCTGATAAAAGTACAAAGTTTCAAGCTCGATCAAAGTATTCTGTAAACTAAATAACTAATAGCTAGCACAAGTTAAGTTATTCACATGACGTCAATTTCTCAAGATTTCTGAGTCTGTTGATCAAAATTACCTAGCAGAACTGAACCTAGCAATGAACGAATAATTAATGTTAAGAAAATCCTATTATCTGCCATGCTAGAACTCTACGGTAAACCCAAAATGTTATTTTTCCTGGTTATCACTTAAGAAAAAGAAACTAATAAAAGGATTTAAGTTTCTTTAAAAAACTAACAACACAGTTTAGCATCAGCTAACCGGAGGAAGGAAGGAATAGGTGGATGGAGTGGAACTCGCGTGCACCATCTTGCTCTGGAAGAAGGCGATGAGGAGGTCGTCCGTGAAGGAAGGTCGCTGCATCCACCTACAACCAAATCAAGTCACCCAAACAATCGCAAGCACCGGCACAGCCGCACAGGGCACGGCCCGCGGTCGCCGTGGCCTCCGCCTCTTTCCGGCGTGACCATTTCCTCTGGTGATGAGTAGTCTCTGGGTCCAGTGAGGTCAAGACAACTTCTTAATTCTCTGTAT
This sequence comes from Zea mays, assembly GCF_902167145.1. Classification (NCBI taxonomy): domain Eukaryota; kingdom Viridiplantae; phylum Streptophyta; class Magnoliopsida; order Poales; family Poaceae; genus Zea; species Zea mays. Next base: position 185,277,114 of record NC_050098.1, read on the forward strand.
GGCCTACACTTTTCAGATTTTGGTATAGATCCAGCAATTCCGATGCACAAACAAACAGTAGAAAAAGAGGGATGGCGGCTCGGCAAAAGAATTTGAATGGGCTCATCAGATCTAGATCATCATACCATAAAACAAATGGAGCAAATAAAACTTGCCATAAATTGGCAAGGGATTATGTAAAGAATGCGAGAACATTCAGATTATTCGGACTCCACAAATTCGCCATCTATACAGAGGAGAGAGGACACAGGAAGGGGATACCTTGACCAACCGAGAAGGAAGTAGAGACACTTCCCCCCATAATTAATTGATCAGCAATTTCCAGAGCTGAAACCGAAATCACACTCAGTATCTAAATTTCACTTGATGAACCTTAATCGCACTCAGTATCCCACATACTTGCGCTCGAACTCGTGGAGGAGGCGGCACCCGGCGCAGGCGGTCCAGAAGGTCCCAGGGGCAGGAGCGGTGAGCGCCTCGTAGGCCTTGGTGGCGCGGCCGAGTGCCTCCTCGGCGGCGGCAGCAACGGAGGGGTAGGCGGCTGCGGTGGTGGCGTCGAGGCCGACGCGGAGGGACTTGATGAGCGACTTGAAGTGGCGGCAGAGCTCGGAGACGGAGAGCGGCGAGGCGTCGGGGTCGTCGGGCTCGGGCAGCAGCAGCGCAGCGTGGTGGGAGGAGGCGTCGGCGAGGAGCACGTTGGCGGCGGTGGCCACCACTGGGCGCGCGGGGAGGTCGGGTACAGGCGGGTGGCGCGGAGGGCGTACCTGCGCGCGAAGGGCGTGCCTGCCCATGGAGAGCTCCGACTCGGCCAGCGCCAGGAGGCGGTCGGCCTCGGCCACGGATTCAGGCCCCGATGGCACGGTGGCGATGGGTTCGCCGGCCATCTGTGGGGAAGGGGGACTGGGAAGGCGGGACTCTTCGATGGATAGTGGACGCCAATGATGGGGCGAGGAGAGTGGATGGCGCCTTCCATGTTGAGCTGGGGCTCGGTCGCACCTTCCACGACCTTCCATGGGGAGCCAGGGCAAGGTCGTCGCGGTGGGGCAAGAGACCGTTGATTGCGGGAGGCCCTGGAGAGTAGACCGCGCCTTCCCTGGAGAGTTGGGTGCAGAGGTCACACCTTGCATGGAGATACGGGGCTAGATCGGCATGGTGAGGCGAGAACGCGTTGATTGCGGGAGGAGACTACGGAAGGATGCAGCGAGAGAGACGCGGCGCGAGGGGCGAATCGGCGTAGGGAGGCGGAGATCTCGGGAACCTTCCAAGCTGGGATAGATGGCAGAACCGTGCACCGTTTGTTGTGGACGTCTACACTAAGAACTTATGTAGTAGTAGAGATTATACTCTAGCTAAAGATGCATGGTGCCTTCAAAAGCCAAGGGGGTGTTCTAATATGAAACATGTCACTCTACTAATGCAAGTAGCATCAATGCTTCACCTGAAAAAGCTTCTTTCTTTTGTAATCATGTCCAATTTCAGATAATGAACAAAGAGAACAAAACACTTTTTCAGAGTATATGTATCAATGTATGGGTGTTATAGTTTGTCTGGTTATGTTTCATGCACTTTCTTGGATGTGAAAACACAGAAGTATAATTGCCAGGTGATTCATATGAAGGAGCTAGGCAGATTCATGCACTTCCTACCATATTGGAGCTAGGCAGATAACAAAACCAAGCTTATGGCGAAAACTCAAGCAAAATACTTAAGGTTTTTTCCTTCAAAACTTAAGGAACAACAAGCTGGTATGCCATTGAAGCAGCTCAATTACAGGAATTTACCAGCCACCAAGCACCACAATATTTCAGCATCAGTTGAAATGAAGTCATGCAGATTAAATTAAATTAAATTATAAGACCTGGGCCACAACAGTCTCATCAGTTGGGAGTCTAAGATCATCCTTAGTGTTGCCATCTGAAGTAAGAAGGCTCACCTGAAACAAATTAAATTAAATTAAATTATAAGACTGAATAACATTTAATCTAAAGAAGATTACAGTTTTACTGTTTAGAGAAACATACAAATCCATCCTCAGAAATATCAATCAGCTGATACTCAGTACGGTTTTACTGAATAACATATGTCAACTCCGCTAGAGCTAGCTAGTGAATTACTATTGTTGTAGCCCTTTGGGAATTTCATCGAGCACCTGGGATGCAGCCTGTAGCGCTTGGACAGAAGAGAGGTGGAGGAGGAAGTGTTCGGTGTGGGGGTCACCGCGTGTCCTTTGGGCATTCCATCGAGCACCTGGGATCTCCTCCTCGGCGTCGGAGAAGAGCGGTGGAGGCCGACTGGAGGAGGGGGAGGCGGAGACATGTGCCCTGCTAGGGCATGAGACCAAAACCCTAACCAGTAGAACTCGGCGAGAGGGAAATGGAGGGAGAGTGGCCAGGCTGACTTACAGTTCCCTGGAGAGCGCAAATCGTGCGTCGATCCGGGGCGTCTGAATTACCTTCCTTGGATAGCGCAGCGCGGACACAGATGTGAGTTCTTCATGGTGATGCCACAGAGACCGCCCTGGGTGCCGACGTCGTGCTTGAGGCGGATGTATCCCCACGAGTTCTTGATGATCCAGTACTTGGTGCCGTCCACGGTGGCGCCCTAGCCGACGAGCAGCACGGCGTGGTTCAGTGACGTCCCGTGAAGACGCCCTCGCTGTAGTAGCCGATGCCGCTGGCGTCGATGAGCACGGACATCGGCTGCTTGTACACTGCCCGCTTCAGGGCGGCCTCGTCGGCGTTGTTCATAACGGAGGAACCACGGGATGAGGTGGCGGTTGGAGAGGCTGGGGCGACGAGAGAGTAGGGGATCCGCGGACCGCTTTCCACCAATCGCCAATCGCGGCGTGTGTGGCGGGCGTGGTGCAGACGCGCGACGCGAGATCCAGGGGACAGCGCGGAGGCGGTTGGAGAGGCTGGGGCGAGGATCCAGGGGGCGACGCAGTGAGGGGGAGAGGACGAGGAGGTGGCGGCGTAGTGAGGGCAGAGGAGGAGGTGATTGCGTAGGGGCGCGGCGAGATTTCCGGATGCAGGTGCGCGGAACGAAGGCAGAACCGTGCACCACCGTGTGGACGTCTACACTACTATCTTATAGAGTAGTATATATATATATATATATATATATATATATATATATATATATATATATATATATATATATATATATATATATATATAGTAGGTATAACGGGAGTCCTGGGCTTCCAATAGTTAAAGGAAGTCCAGGTCGGCCACCCCTGCAAACTGGTTCAATCAGCGCGCCCAACTAGGCTGTCGGGTGCGCCACCTGCCCCACGTCTGTTAGCGCAAAAAAAGGAATGCATGCATAAGTCAAACACGATCCAATGCATGTGCATAAATTTAAGAAAGATATGTGCTGCAGTTTCTATTTTTAAATCCTTTATTTCCTCCATAAATTTAGGATCGCTGCAACAGTCATGCAACTAGATGCGTAAGGACCATTTTATGATATATACTGAGACTAAATATGCTATACTGTGTAAATAATTATGCAATTCGATATACTACGTAAAAATCTGTTACCAGCTGCATGCACACGAATTTATGATGAAAATAATGTGCAATGAAAGGAAATGAATTACACGCATAGAAACAAAAAATCGTATTTAATGTTTTATTTCCTTCATCAATATATGATCCCTCCAACAGCCATGCAGCTAAACACATTAAATCTAGTTTATGATATATACTGATACAAATTATACTACATGGTGTAGGTATTTATGCAATTTGTTACACTGCGTAAAAAATCTGGCATGTTGTTCACTGGTGGACGCACCTCCGGGTTGGAGCGTAATAACCTTAAGTTTTGAGCATAAAATCCCTCAATTATAAGCGTATATACCGAGCCAATGTGAGAGGTTGATAGCTCTAGTGGGTTGTTATTACGATCCTATTTTTATGGCATATCCGAAAAACATGGCAGTCGCATGCATGCGGTTATACAGATCCAAAAATTATGGCAAAATGCATGCATGAGTCAAACACGTTCCCTTGCATGCGCGTAAATTTAGGAAAGATATGTGTGACGGTTTCTATTTTAAATGCTTTATTTTCTCCATAAATTTAGGATCGCTACAACAGCAATGCAGCTAGACTCGTAATTATTATTTTATGATATATAGTGATACTAAATATGCTACACTGTGTAGATAATTATGCAATTGGGTATACTGTGTAAAAATCTGTTACCAGCTGCATGCACACGAATTTATGATGGAAATAATATGCAATAAAAGGAAATGAATTGCATGCATAGAAACAAAAAGTTGCATTTAATGTTTTATTTTCTTCATAAATATAGGATCCCTCCAACAGTCATGCAGCTAAACGCATTAGAACTAGTTTATGATGTATATTGAAACAAATTATACGACACGGTGTAGATATTTATGCAATTCCTTACACTGCGTAAAAAAACTGGCATGTTGTTCACTGGTGGATGCATATCCAGGTGAAGCGTAAAAACCTTAAGTTTTGAGCATAAAATCCCTCAATTATAAGCGTAAATACCGAGTCAATGAGAGGTTGATAGCTCTAGTAGGTTGTTATTACGATCCTATTTTTATGACAGGTCCTAAAAACATGGTAGCTGCATGCATGCGGTTTCTATTTTTATACAGATCCAAAAATTATGACAAAAATCGTGGGAGTTTCCATTGCATGCGCGCAAATTACGAACAACATAAATTAAGGAATTGCCTTTCCAATGTGTATGCAGTAAACTGATATACGAACTCCGTGTTCAAGCATAAAATTGTACAGTTTTTAGCGTAAATAGTACATGTGGTAGGCATAAAACACAATAATCGAAAAGAAAACTGCGCCGGATCGGAGGATGTCACGCGTGATCATCGCTGCGCGCATCTCGTGCCTTCCGTGACGTCGCTCGCTCGAACATCGCGCCTCATGCGTCGCCGTCGCTACTCGCACATCGACGGGCGTCGCTTGCTCGCCGGCCTTGGAAGTGCCGCCTCCTCGGAGCTTCGGGGACGCCGCCGCTTGCCCGCACAAGGGCCCCGCTGCGGATCGAGGAACCTCCGCCACCGGCCTGGGAACCGCCACCACTGCACAAGGGCGCTGCCGCCGCTCGCCCTCTGGATCGGGGGCCGCCAACGCCGGCCTGAGCACCGCCGCCACCGCACAAGGGCGCTGCCGCCGCTCGCCCTCTGGATCGGGGGCCGCCACCGCCGGCCTGGGAACCGCCGCCACCGCATGTCGAGGTCGGGGAGCCGCGGCCACCGCCGCGCGCACTATCGGGCAACCGCCGTCGCTGATGAATCGAGATGGGGAGTGAAAACTGATCCTTAGCACTACGAATTTTCTTTTATAGACGTCTGGACCTGTTCCGGCTCGACCGGATTGCACTGTCTGGCCTGGGCTTCCAATAACTAAAGGAAGCCCAGGGCTCCTAATATACAATATATATATATATTATAAATTGGAATGAAAGAAGTATGTATTTATATATATATATATATATATAAACACATACTTATTTCATTCCAATTTATAATTTGTTTAACTATTTTATCCTAAGTTTGTCCGGCTCGTCTTATTCAAAAAAATTATTTATCATTAATTTTTACTGTAATATCGTTTAGCATATAATATAATTTAGGTGTAGCTTCGAATTTTCATTTTTTCGCAAAAAAACTCTGAATAAGACGAGTCAATCAAACTTGCCACAAAAAATAAAACGAATTATAAATTAGGACAATGGGAGTATTATTTATCACTATCTTAATGGACTGATAAAAAATAAAAGCAAATTAAATTAATTAAAAACAAATAAAGGTACCACGAATATCTTTTAGGTAAGCAGGAATTTACCTTCCAAGCGGGCAGCGGCAGGCAACACGACACACAAACGGCTGTGGCGCGTGGCCGGGCGCGTAGGCACAGGCGTCCACGGGCGTGTCGACACAGTGGCAGGAGCAGGCCGATCAGGCGATCACCGATCGCCAAGGCGGGGGCGGGCAGGCGCTAGGCAGAGGCGGCACGACCGCGATCCAACTTCCAGTCCAAAAGAGCAACGCGAGGTTTGTGTAATTGTGTTCGATACGCAGCCATCCAGTGAAAAACAGGCCGACGAGCAAGGCAGGTGCCTATGTTTTTTTGGGAGGGTGGGGGCCCATGTCTTTGGGGGCCCGGTGCCGTGGCACCCCGAGCAACCCCCAGGTCCGGCCCTGGTAGCTCGGCTCGTTTTAATTTTGTAGCGAACCAAGCTAACATTCTAGTTCGGTTCTCTAATGAGCCAGCTCGGGTTAGCTCGCAAGCCAAACGAGCTAAGCCACAACACAAGATTGTCTAGTCGTTGGTGTCGTCTTATCTCTCATAGTCTTGTTTTCTCGTAGTTATTATCTGTGATATGGACATATGTGGATGTGCCATGTGCTTAAATATTTTCATTATTGCATGGCTACATATCTATATTGAATATTTAATATTTGATTATTGGTTATGGTTTTGTGAACTTTGTTTCTAGCAGCATATGATGTTAGTGTTGTGCAATGAAATGTTATAAGTTTGTGGAATGGATGATGAATTGATTTATAATGGGTTTATAAATTTGTAAGTCGATACATATTTGGTTATTTAATTTAATATTAGAAGTTAGAAGCGCTAGAATGATGATATGATAATAATATTATAAAGGTTTTGGGTTTGTAGTGTGTACATAGATCTTTGTATTTAGTTGTGTGGCTCGTGAGCCTAACGAGCTGGCTCGAGCTTCCTAACGAGTCGAGTCGAGCCGAGTCAGCCGTTTAGCTCGTTAGTATAACGAGCCGAGCCGAGCTGGCTCGTTAAAGTAACGAGTTATAACGAGCCGAGCCATAACGAGCTGAGCTGGCTCGATATCCACCCCTATGCATGGGCATGGCACACAGATGACTGGCGTGAGGAGGACATGAACAGGAAGCGACCCGGGAGGAACGCGCCGATGCAAATATGCGCATACAACTCCGGACATATCTGGTGTACAAACTAATCCTTTTATGCAACCGTGTAAACTTCTAATCTAAGATACAAGATGTTGATCCAAGAAAACACGCAGGAGTGGATAATTTTACATTTAACATCGCTTCTAATCATACTTTTGCAAATATCCCCTCTTACTCTTCCTTGGCTCAAATTTAAAGTTTGTATGGTTACAAAGAGAAATTGGTCTACACCAGATATCTTCCCCTACAAACTCACCCACACACGCGCGAACTCCGCCAACAATTTATGCTGCGTAGGAGTACATGGTTTGTTAACTGCTGACCTTTCAGTACTGATCTTCTTCTTTATTGTTTCAATCGGAGGATCTAACGACCGGAACTTGTCGGCACCGAATTTCGGTGGAGTATTAAAATGCTTATGAATCATGTACAGCAAACGTAAAAACTATGTCTACGAATACTAGTCTAATCAGCAACAGCAAAGACCAAACGACAATGAAGCTTCGATCCACGCGTCGGTGCCACGAGGCCGTTCACCAGAAAGTGGCAGGTTTATTCGGAGTTGCCGACCTTTTTTTTTAAAAAAAATAGGGCCTAGAAGTTGTAGTTATTTGGTACTTCTTGATTTTAGGTATTTTTTCCAACATATGTTACCATAGTTACATCACACACACAAAAAAAACAGTGTTATGATTTCCTTTTATGGAAAAAAGGTGGGGACAACCGCTGATTACCAAATACTCTATCCGTATCGTTTTAGTTGTCGCCACTAGTGCAAAACAAAATGAGTCATAATAGTTATCGTTCTAGCTGAAGGAAAAAAGTAAACTACTATTTTTACCCCTTGCGGCAAGTGTTTACCAGCTGGAGCAGAATCTGCACAAGGTTAGACAAAATGCCAAGATCTGAGGCGTGTGGGAGGGCAAAATTATCAATTTATAGATTTGTTAATTTACACGAAGCTGTTGGAAACGACTGGTAAAACGAAACGGAGGGAGTAAATGAAAACAACATGCTTTGAAGGGAAAGCTATGCACAAAGTTATTAATCTATTATTGCTTTTACATCTACTCTTAGCGAGTCTATCTACAGTGACAACCTCCAGAGCTTTGGATCGATGCCTTCCGAATCATCTCCTTAATTATATATGTCCTCGCGCTGTAGCAACGTCCATCACAAAACAATAGCTGCAGGTTTTTGAAATTTATTTACTGTCTCTGTGTTTACAATACCAAGTCAACTCACCAGCCATCGATCTTAGAGAAGTGACACCTCTCACAATCCAAGTATCTTTAAATTTCTGATTGAAACTCTAGAGATAAGAAGCCTTAAAGGAAATCTATGTGCTGCAACTACTTGGCCAGTCAGCAGCCCTTGTAATTGTTGCTATAGTCAAAGTGGTTGAGCCATTCCAATCTTGCATACAATGATTGGCTAAATATGATAAAGGTTACTGACCTCTTCGTCTTTGAGTATTAGATTATCCGCCGCTCTTTTTCCTTCCTCACGCGTCGGGTTAAATCCCATGATCTCATCCCGCCCACGCAATTCGACTGAATAATGAGCCTGTTTGGTTCAGCTTTTTTTTGACCAGCTTTTCTTAGAATCTGGCTGTGAGAAGAATCTGGATGTGTAGATAATCTATGCATCATTAGGATTACGTGTGGAAGAAGATAAAGGTGTTCATAGGACTCAGGATCTAGAAAGTAACGGATTCCTACTATTGTAACGACTAAACCGATTATGAGTTTATGTTGATTTTGAATGGTTTTTACCCAAACGAATTTTATAGAAGCTAGTTGAAAAGTTGAGCGTTTGGCAGTCCGCAACAGCTTTTGGTGGCCAGAAGCTCCGAAAAGCTGAAACAATCAGGGGCAATGCCAAGGCTGCAGCCAGATCTTGGTATAACTTGCGCTTGCCTGAAACTAAGGGCCTGTTTGGTTCAGCTTTTTTCGAACCAGCTTTTCTGAAAATCTGGCTGTGGGGAGAATCTGGCTGTGGGAAGAATCTGAGTATCATTACGATTACGTGTGCAGGAAGATAAAGTTTTTCATAGGGCTCAGGATCTAGAAATTGATGGATTCCTACTATTACAATGAGTCAACCGATTATTTATTTATGTTGATTTTGGATGGTTTTTGCCCCAACGAATTTTATAGAAGCTGGCTGAAAATCTAAGCGTTTGACAGTCCGCAGCAGCTTTTGGTGGCCAGAAGCTGCCAGAAGCCGAAACAAACAGGCCCTAAAAGTCGTGGCAATAAGCTGCACATGCTTGTGGCCTTGGATTCAATTGCTTCACACTCACACGTCCATTTTGGAGGCGTTTGATTCCCTGCATAGACGTAGTATATATGGGTTAGCCAGGCTGGCTGGATTGGTTGGTTGGATGAATACCATAGGGCGTGTTTGGTACGTTTTTTTTCTGAATAGCTTTTCTGAAAAGCTGGCTGTGGGGAAAAGCTGGTTGTGGAGAAAAGCTGGTGGTTAGAATTTACGTGTTTGGTTGGCCTGCTGTGGAGAAAAGCTGTTGGTGGGAATCTAGGTGTTTGGATACGCAGATTCTCAGATTGCAGATTCTGTTTCAACAAACGATACACATAAACACCGAACCAACAAAAGGTCATTACATTATAATTAGTAGAGTTCATTACAACTTAACTACCGTTACATGCACATATAAAATTACGACACTAATGCATTAGCCAGTGCATCTCGAAATGCACTCATGTCTAACTCATCAGATGTGGTACTACTACTGTCACCTACGGGTACATCATGACCAAGGCTATTTGGTACAAGTTGTTCAAAGTCTCTATCGTGTAGAGCACTGTCCCTAATGAAGTTATGCAATGCCATACAAGCAATAATGATCTTCGATTGTTTCTTCAGCGAAAAAGAAGGGAGACTTAGAAGAATTCTCCACTTCATTTTGAGCACCCCAAACGATCGCTCTATAACGTTGCGTAGCGAAGAGTGTGTATAGTTAAATACTTCTTTACTACCAATAGGTTGCCTCGCATTTTGCCATTTTGAAATGTGGTACTTCTGATCCTTATAAGGTGCAAGGTACCCCTTTCTATTTGGATAACCAGAATCCACAAGATAGTATTTACCTGCACAAAACAAGTATGAACTTAAATACATATGACATCAATTAATAACGTATGATACAAAAGTACAGAATACTGATATACCTTCCGGTGGATGCGGGAACCTGTCTCCATAAGTTATCAAAGTATCTTGTAATACTCTAGTGTCATGCACTGAACCTGGCCAACCCGTGACAACAAATGTGAACCTCATATCGAAGTCACAAACGGCCATTACATTTTGTGATGCGTACCCGTGCCGACCAATATATTTCGCTTGATCCGTGGCCGGGACAGACGCGGGAAAATGACTTCCATCAATTGCTCCTATGCAATCCTTGAAATGGGGCCAAAATCTTGTCTCTCGCAACCTAGGGTGAATATCTATGAAATTAGGGTCCTTTGGCTTGATTACGTCTGAAGACATCTTATCACTACAGGAAACGCCTAAATTTTCATGGGCCAAAAACCTACGAAAAAAGCTTAAACCGACGAAAATAGAATATTTTCGTCGGCATACCGACGAAAATAGCCGCCGAAAATATGTTAGACGAAAATAAGCAACTATTTTCGTCGGCACCGACGAAAATAACATATTTTCGTCGGTTTGTCCAAGGCCGACGAAAATACACAGGCTATTTACGTGGGCCTCTTGGGCCGACGAAAATACAACAACCATTTTCGTGGGCCTCTTTGGCCGACGAAAATACAGTAGCTATTTTCGTGGGCCTCTTTGGCCGACGAAAATAGCTGTTGTATTTTCGTCGGCCTCCGAACAGGCCGACGAAAATTAATGATACCCCCCCCAAAACAGATTTTTCTACACCTTTTAATTCACAGCAAAATACACATAATCCACAATGACATATACAGATTTCACAAGCAATACAGATTTCACAAACCACATTCACAAGCAATACCATAATTGTTTCAAACATAGTCCATACATAGTTCATACAGTTCATACAGTTTCAATACCATAATCACATCTATAATAAAGTGTATACATAGTCCATACATAGTCTATAATCAAACTCACTCCTGCGGGCTGTGGGAGTTTTGGCCACTCCCTCCTCCGCCACCAGGAAGGTGGCCACTCCCTCCAGAACCATGGACGAGGAAGCCTTGGACGTTGGCAGCACCCTCCGATCCCTGAGCATTTGACACTGAACCCTGCAATTCATCAAGCATTCAAATAAGGTTGTGTATTGCTATCCCTAATGTTTGGTCACGATTTGCATAAAATTAAACATGGAACGTCACCTGTGATCCTGCATGCATCCACGGGTACTGTTGTGCTGACCACCCCAGAGGTGGTGGCACCCACCCCGTCGGTGGCGGTGCCATCCACGCTTGAAATGGCTGAGAGCCCACCGGTGGCTGGAAGACCGGTGGCACCCATCCCCGGACTGGCTGCGATCCTTGGGGTGGTGGAGGCGTCCAAGTGCCTGGAGGTGCCTGCGTCCACCCAACACCGGTCCCGGGTGGCTGCGACGCTGGAGCTTGTCCTGGCCACTGTCCCCATCCTTGTGTCTGCGAGCCATTTTTGATAATAAAAAAGAGTTGCTATGGAATTGAAGTGTTCAGATAGTGTTACCTGGGGAGGGCGAAAAGCGGGCAAGTTCATATCAGGGCCGAGTCTAGTAGTCATTTCCTGCAAATGGATGCAACGTTAGAATCGCAACATTATACTTTGAATTCAATGACGACACGTGATGAGATAGACGAATTACCTGAAAATAAGAAGCCATATATTGCGTCAGCTGCCCAACCTGCTCCTGCGCTGCTCGAGCCTGCTCCTGTGCTGCTCGAGCCTGCTCCTGTGCTGCCCGAGTCTCCTCCTCCAGCTGAGCCTCTCGAGCAGACCTGGAGGAGCGAGAACTCCCTCCCGAAGACGATGCCTTCCCTTGACCTATTGTCCTGTTATAATCCACAACGCCGGTGCCAAAGGCAAACCTGCATGATACACATAGTTGAGCCATTAAGTGGACACATTCTTGTTAATGAAATCGTCGAATCAAACACAAACACCTCACCTGCCATGCTTTCTACCCCCACCACTGTGGTACAACGCCGAGACATCTAAGTCTGAATGCATCCAGTCGAAGTCAGGCCCATGGCGTTGAGTCATTTCCTCCCCATATGCATTCTGCAAAGAAAGTTAGAGTTGGAGTTAGACACAAAATATGCAATTTAATTCGTAAATACAAACTTGTTTACCATTTTCTCCCTTGCCGCCTCGCTGCATAGCACATCAGGGTTAGCCGGATCAGGGCCACGGTGACCACGGACGTAAACCTCCATAAAACTTGGAGCAACTCCACTTTCAGCTTCCTGCATGAAAAAGAAGAGTTAAACCATAGAATTTTCATAGATGTAACATACAAGTTTGATTTATATACTTACCATGCGACGTGCGGTACCAAGGTGTCCATCGGCGCCGTACCTATGCCCAAAATACGTGGACAATTCCGTGGACAATTCCGGAACGGCAAACCTCACAAGCCAATGTGACGTTCGCCGTTCCCGAACGGGTGACACATACGGTTCGCTACGGTTAACGATTAAAACTAAACTCTAAACATTAAAAAATAACTCGGAGACAAATATGAATTTGAATTAAAGCAAACAACAGTTAAACTAATCACAACACGACAAGATGACTAATATAAATTAATGACTTTCAACATAAAAAGTGACTTTGGCTTGTTCCCACATAAAAAGTGACTTTAAGTGACTTTGACTTGAAGCCTATATGATGGTGAACAAGTTTCTTTAAGTGACTTTGGCTTGTTCCCACATAAAAAGTGGAGAAAAATGCCCCCAAAGATCAGCTGCTAGGCATTTCTGTAACTGAATTTGGTTCAGTGGCTGAAACCTGAAATCAGTGAATGATGTCTACTTTGGAGCTCATTTGTTATTAATGCAAGTGGTTTTGGACTAAAGTTGCTATAGCTAAGTTGAAGAACTTAGTAATGAGAACAAGTTTTATAAAGTGGGAAAGACTTGGTTCTACAGGAACTTGGGAGTAAAATGCCTCTAAACACTCTCATGACTACAAAACGAGCACAACACTCATATTACAAAAGAAAATGCAACAATCATATTACAAAAGTTTTAGGGCTGAGTAGTTTAACTGTTTGTTTACTCATATGAATGCACCAATCATATTACTTAGTTGGCTGATTGTTTTACATGTTGGCTTGGAAAGAACAGGTTTGTTTTTTGGAAATTTACAATAGCAATTTAGATTGTGTTTGACTGCTCTGCATGATGATGTTGCTATTTACTTTACGTGCATTTTGAGTTTTTGACTAATGATTTGTTGCTATGTTCAGGAGGATCTATGGTTATCTGCTTTTCCTGTCGGTACTGAGGTTTGTTCCCATCCCTCCCTTCTTTCATTTGTAGTAGTGTGTATGTTAGTGACCCACATTTGGACATAGCTCACAGTTTTGTCCTAACAACTTATATACCTCGCAATATCATCTGCAGTGGGAAAACATTGATAAGATAAAGGAGTTCAACTGGAGCTTTGAAAATTTAGAGGTATGGCGATTGAAGTTAATCTTTTAATCCATTTTGCTTTTGAGTACTTAGTTCCACCTTCATAATGAATGTGGTTGTTATTGGTGAACAGAAAGCCTTAGAAGAAGGCGGCGAGCTTCATGGTAAAACAGTTTATCTGTTTGGAAGCACTGAGCGTAAGTGCACTTCGTTTTCAGCTAGTTTCTGGAGTTAATTTGCTGCCATTAGTCCTTGATGTATGTTTGTTAGTCTTTGTAATATTTTACACCAGTGCTATCTGGGCTAATTTTAATCTCAATTTAAACTTGAAGAGCTATTAGTTTAGTAATTTCGACAATTCTATCTGCACAACACTACTTATGTGCTGGATTTATAAAGTGGATTTTAGTATAGGTCATTCACTCATTTGTTTCATTTGCTTACTAGTTTTATGAGCCTGCTGACTATTGTGCCATACAAGACTAATTGGCTCCTGCTGTCATGCAGCCCAACTATTGGATGTTAATGGCGAATCAAAGATAATGCTTATTCCAATTGTAGTTGCTGTAAGTTCTTGTCTACCCTCTTGGCTGGACACCTATCCTGTGTGTATATTTATTCCATGATTTTGAGTCCCAAAACATGTTATTAGAAACACACCTATTGAAAACGGCCCCTGTAGTTCCACACCATCTTATGATGAACATCTAGCTCTTTATCATGGGATAATTCTGTTTTTATTGAAAGTAAATAAGGTTCGCCGTACTTGTTGGGGGGATACCAGCTAGCCACTAGCCATAGAAGCAAACCACATAACTGCTGGACATGAAAATATAATCTACTCATCTAGGTCATATCTATGCCAGGTAAACAAATTAGCAATCATGTTTGTACTTTTGCATTAGCAAACAATTCATACCATCTTTGGTGGGTGGGTGTTTCCAATTTTTATTTAGTACTGTCAACCACACATCATTGAAAATATCAGTCTTTAAGATTAAAAACTATGACAAACATTTGAAAGTAAAAAAGTCTAGGGACTTAATCTGATTTGTTCACTGATATTACCAATGGGACTATATTTTGGTAGCATATTTAATACCTTATAAATCATTTTTGTTCTTTAATAATATTGGTGATGTCCACATAAAAGTTTTTGGCTGGTGATATTTTCCTTCTCATTAGTGTTTTGACTCTAAAATGCAGTGACAAGTATTGCTTTTTACATATGTATTTATGATGGCTCAATGGGTCAAATATAGTCTCTGGGTGGTGTGGGTCTCATTTGACACTTGAACTCTTTTATTTGCAGGTAGACTGCCCTTTCCCTCCATCAGACAAAATTGGCATAAACTCTGTCCAAAGGAATTGAATGCTAATAGCAACCTTTTGTCCAACACACGTGGGTTAAGAAAATAAGAATTGAATGCTAATAGCAACCTTCCGATAAAGTTTTGTTGGTATGAAGATAAGAAAATTGATGATAATGTCTAAAGTAAAAGTCACTGAAGGAGATCCAAGCTGGAATAGTACTAATTATTTGGGGGAGGCGAAATTGTGATTCTGGAGTGTGAATAAAAATTGGAAACATGTGTTTTTGAGATAATAAAGTTAATTAAGTTTGTGAGGATATGCATAGAAATTCAAGCTGATCGGTGATGCCTACTTAGTGCTTAGTGCTTAGTGATCGATAGGATACCTGCATAATATGCATGTGTAACCTTTGGTTATTGATCACAGGTATGTATTTTGCTATTTCTCTATTCATTTGTACAAGCACTCAAGCAGGTTATGTTTACTACATGTAAAGAAAAAGTAGCTGAAGTTGCTAGATTTAGTTACTTGCTATTTTATTTAGCCAAATTTGGAAGCTGAAGGAAACCAGTACAGCAAATCAGATAGGAATGTGCTCGTGGGGGGTCACTGTCAGGCATCGAGAACGATAAACTCTCCTTAGTTTATTCACAGATGCATATTTGATAATGGAAGCGGTCCATTATCTGTCCTAAATCTAAATTGCTCGTTTATTTTCCAGTGTGGACACGACAAATATGAAGGATCTGAAGAAGATAGAAGAGCACTGAGACAATTTTAAGGCTGAGCTTATTCCAGTCCAGTGGGTGCATGGCATACTAGAAGCAGTTTAGATGTTGAATTGAGCAATTTCTAGTTGGCCCTGCAACTTTCCCCCCTATTTTTATACATGAGGAGTTAAAAGAGTGCGAGTCTGGTGATGCCGAAGCTATTGCCTCTTGGCATCTTGTAATCCTGCAATTTATTTATGTGGTTTGGGAGTGACAGTCAGACGATCCGAATCCATTTTATGAATGAATCAAAATTGCTCCATGCATCGATGGTCTTGCAAACTTCGCCAGCAAAGCTTATTACGAGATGCAAGGAAAATTTTTTGGATCTCCTTCAGTGACTAACAAGACCAGATGACCGGAAGGGAACGTACCAGATTGAACCGAGCCGCCAGGCGATGGGATCCGGAGATGGAGCAGGCCGAGATGGATCCTGGACTTGTGGTTGGGAGCAGGCTGGCGGCGGCGGCGGTGGGTGGTCGGGTGGTAGGCTAGCTGTGGCTGAGTGCGCCAGACACGAGCGAGAAGGCCGGGCTGAGTGCGGCGCGGCGGGATTGGGACGAACGAGCGAGTGCGGCAGGCCGTGATAGACGATTTAGGGCCACTATTTTCGTCGGCCCCAGTGAGGCCGACGAAAATACGCCACATTTTCGTCGGTCCAGAGGCCCACGAAAATAACTTCCGTATTTTCGTGGGCCTGCCCACGAAAATAACTTCCGTATTTTCGTGGGCCTGCCCACGAAAATATACCCCGGCCCACGAAAATACGCCACATTTTCGTCGGTCACGAGGCCGACGAAAATAACATCCGTATTTTCGTGGGCCGGCCGACGAAAATAACACGACCCACGAAAATTTATGCGTTTCCTGTAGTGTATATAGTGCATTAAGGACTTCACTAAACTTGCGACTAATAGTTTCCAAGGAGTGACCAAACTTATTCCTTATCTGCCTAAATGATTGTGGACCCCCACATGCCCACAAGAAAATACCTAGAGCTTCCGTAGTACTGACACCACGGCTTGGAACCAGACCATAACTTTCCACCAACGTATCATGCAATCGTCTAAAAACAGTCCGCCGCATGCGAAACATGTCAAAGCAGTCGTTACTATTCTCCAAAGTTCGCTCAACCCATTGAATACCTGTTTCAACCATCGTTCTTCTAGAAACCCCACTGGAAGACCTCCCCCAAATGTCTACAACATATAGGGCGACAAGCAATTGTCCATCCCTGTCATCCCTGTCATCATCATATGTGTGTGCAGCAGGGTCACACATCTGCATGCACACAAACAACAGCCACATTTCTTGAATAAGCACAGTACATAAGACACATATTCATGTATCATAGCTGAAAGAAAGTTCACAGATTGACATTGTTCACAAACATACAACTCTGATTATTGAAATACATGTTCAACTCGAATAATTGGAAAATTGTTCGAAGGGGAAAAATATGCGTATGACATGTTTATTTTGTAACACGACTGCAACACGACAAGACTCATAATAGTGACACAACTGCAACACGACTATAACATGAACAGCAACATAGTTTGGACCACCAGGCTCTGTTGTCGGACGACCACCATCTAACTGGACTTAACATTCATCTCGAAAGCACGGCGCAGCCAAGCGTTCCTTCCTTCTTTGGTCTTCAGTGTTGCAAATACATCTCTATACTTTTTCTCCATCAACAAATGAGTGGCAAAGAAATGTAGGTCGCTGCCTTCTGGTGAACCATCTTCGATCACTTGTTGCAACTGAGCAGCAACCTCAGCACGAATAGGGTCGGTCTCAGCAGAGGTGATGGACTTGTTAGTGGTCATGGAACGCGATTCAAAAGCCTCCACTAGGCGTTTCATGTACTCTTCCCTCGTATCTTTTTTCTTCTTAGGTTTAGGAGAATCACGCCGCACCTTACGCTTCCCAGTCGCATTTGAGCATGGGTCAGGTGTGCTGTTTTCACCCCCACCTAAATTGGCTTCGACATGATCATCAGATGATGAATTTGCATCCTCGACGCCCGGAACAAGGGTTGTTTCATTTGTGCAAACTATGGGTCCAAACATAACCTTTAGCTCGTCCTCATTCTCAAGGGGTGCTGTTTTGAACATAATACACCCTGGCATTGCCTGCAGCAACATGGTATTTCCTACTTTCAGATGGCCATTACTATTGTTATCTAAAAAATAAAAAATAAAGTCTACTTACTTCATTTTGCTTAGCCCACCACTCATCCGGAGCACTGATTGAACCAGTATGAGGGTCTCGACCAAGACCTGTAGCCCTTTCATTAAGAGTTTTCCACTGGATGAACATTCTCTTTAAGGAGTCCCACCTATTCTTCATTTGATCCCTGGTGTAAGTGCGACCAGTGCGTTCCTTAAACTTCCTTATGAGGTTAGCATACCCTTCGGCATTTAGAAATTGTTGTGGCCTGTTCCGTGCATTGACCTCTTCTACACAAATTTCTGTGTAAATTTTTGTTGCTCTACTATCCCACTTTGCAATGACTTTGCCAGACTTGTCCATCTAGTGCAAAACAAGTGTACACGATTGAAAATACATATTGAAGTGCACTTACTAAGAAAACAAAATGAACACGTAAGGGACCATAATAACATAAGGTAGTACCATAAGGAGTCACATTCGGTTTGCCATAATTACATATATAGACTTAAGGAATTCATGTGTTGCTGGACACAAAAGCACAGGGAACACTTTACAACTAAGCAATAAGCAAAAGGCTGATCTATCCCTGTTACCCTAACACCTGACTCGAAGGTTCACCATGTTCTAACTTAAACCTCATTGTCACTAAACGAAGGCATCTGATCGGAGTCATATTCAAGACCCCAGAAGTTTTCGAAGTGCTCCGCAAAGTCCCAGTCTGGAGTAAGGTCGTCGTCAGCAGGTGGTGGTGAGGACAAGGTTGAAGGTTCGTAGCTGCTATCACCCGGGTTGTTTACGTTGTTCACGATGTCCAAATTCTCTTGCAACACCAGAGAGTCTTGCTCCAGCATGCAGGCTATGTCCTCCAATGCTACACGAAGTTTGGTAGCGTCAAATGAGGTCAACCCGCGTCCAGGACGGATTGTTTCCCTCGCTACAGAAAAAATCTTGTCCGCAATCTCTTGCATCCTTCCAATTGCATTGTCGGCTATGGAGTCTGCTGAATCCATCTGATGTGGATTTATTAGGTCGTTAGTATACCAGACATGGGGACTATCTACAAAAATTTGGCGTAGTGACATGTTGTAATGCCCTGAATTTGGGGGTAGAATTTTTTTTCTTCTTTTCTCTCAACAAATTCAGGCGTTACTCTTTCCTTTTTCCCTTTTCTTCTCGCTAAGCCTTGATCTTTTCTAAAAGTGAAAGCGAGAATTAGCTCGACATCTTGTGTAAGCAAAACCTAGAACTTTTTTGTTTGTTGCATCATGCCGGATTATGCACTCTTTTGTTTGTGGTTGAGTGAAGTGGAGAATTAGGCATATAAGAAAATGTGGAAATTAGAAAAAGAAAAGCCTTTTCTTTTTCTCTCTCCCCCCTTCTCCCCTTTTGGCCCAGCCGTCCCTTCCCCTTGGCCCAAGCGGCCCAGCCGCCCCCTCCCCTCCCGCGTGGGCCCCACGGTGGCCCAGCCGCCCCTCCCCCGCCGTGGGCCATCCTGGCGGCCAGCCGCGCGCCCCCCTTCCCCCCTTTGGGCCCAGCCGGCCCAACCGCCCCCTCCCCTTTTCTTTTATTCCAAAAATCCCCTCCCCGCGGGCCCCGCCCGTCATCCTCTCTCTCTCCCTCTCCCTAACCCTAACCGCCGCTACCCTCTCCCTGCCCTAGCGCCGCCGCCGCCCCTCCCCGGCGCCGCCGCCGCGCCGTCCTCCCCCTCCGGTGAGGCTTCTCCCCCCCTCCTCCCTCCTCTCCTCCCCCTCCCTCCTCCTTCCCTCCCGTCGGCGCCCTCCCCCGCGCCATGGGCGCACCCGCTCGGCCCCGACTCCGGCGAGCTCGGCTCGGCCCCGACCCCGGCCTCGCCCGCCCGGCGTCCCCCGCCCCCGCGTGAGCCCCGCTCGGCCTCGCGCCCGGCCGCCCCGGCCTCGGCCGCCCCCGGCCCCGACGCGCCTCGCTCCGGCGAGCCCGCGCTCCGGCTGCCTCGGCTCGGCCGCCCCCTGGCGTTCCCCGCCCGGCCCCGGCGCGCCGCCCTCCTGCCGCCCGCGCCCCGGCCGCCCGTGCCCCGCCCCGCCGCGCTCGGCCGCCCGGCTCGACCGCTCCGGCGAGCCCGTCCCGCGCCGGCCCCGACCCTGCCGCGCCCCGGCCCCGCCGCGCCCGGCCGCGTCTGTGCCGGCCCCGCGCCCGCCCCCTCCGGCGAGCCCGCCCCCGCGTCACCTCGCCCCGGCTCGGCCGCGCCGTCCCCGCCCCGGCGTGGTGGCCGGTCGTGTCCTCGCCCCGTCCGTGCTTGCTCGCTCGCCCCGCTGTGCCTTGCTCGCGTCGTGTCGGCCCCTGCGTGGCCTCGAGCTCGGCCCAGCGTGCCCATGGCGCGCGGCTTTGAGCTCGGCTAGCGCACAGCCCCGACGTGCGCACTGCTAGTTCATGGCGTGTGCGTGCGGCCTCGCGCGCGTGCTCGCGTAGTGCGCGTGCCTTGGCGCGACCCGTCGTGTCCCCGTCTACCCCCAGACGCCCCGTCTACCCCCCCCGTGTCCTATGCGCGCTAATCCCGTTGTTCATATTAATAAGATAGGAGTCTCAATTTAGAAATTGGTTACATTAGTTAATTGGTATAGCTAATCGTCTAACTCATTCAATGTTAATCTACTAAAAGTGGTCACGTTTACATTAGTGCATGTAGCTAATTCTTTTGTTAGAACCAATTGGAACTAGAGCACGTGACGTCTAGTTATTCGTTTACCCGTAGTGCACCTCGAGCATAAGCCTTAACCCCTGCGAGACCTTCCCTCGTTTCTTTCTAACCAAGGTAAATTCATTATCGTATGTGATATTCTATGCATATTTACTTTATTTGTTCTCTTGTATGGTGTACTGTTTGTTTCCTAATTTGAATGGATGGATGTATGTATGTTTGCAACCGCATAGAGAACGATCCGGTTGAAGAACCCGAGGAACTCACAGGAGAAGTCCCTGAGCAGCAGTCGGTTGGTGGAGGCAAGTGTCCCTTGACCTATCTCTGTCCTATTCATTCTTTAATTCACCTCCCGCATTACACATTTATGCCTAGGGATTGACTAGCTTTGTTATCCATATCCTTGTTCACCTATTTGGGTTGGATTATTATTGTTTAGCTTTATGCTATTGCTCAACTATAATCAATGAACATGATGAGATTATCTATGATACGCTGTTTTCCCTTCTCTTATTATGATATTGTACTTGTGGCCTTTAAGGGGGCTCGAGCGGTTTCTCGAGTGCTTCTCCGTAAGGACCTGTTCTATGGATGACCGCCCGGGAAAACAGTGCAACCATGAGGGTGGAGTGGGACGCCCTTAGCTGAATAATTAGAGGATCCGGGGTGTAGTTCGCTTAGCCGTTGTGCCGTCAATGGGGCTCGGTGTATGCGGCTCGCTCTGCCAAGTTTGGGTTTGCCCCTTGGGGAGGACTGCAGTGCATTTAGGAAACCTAACTAGCGGCTACAACCCCGGGGAATCTTTGTAAAGGCTACGTAGTGATGCCCTGCTGGGTCACCTTGGTAGTGATCAATGGAGAGTCATGCTCTCCGGGCAGAATGGGAATCACGGCTTGTGGGTAAAGTGCACAACCTCTGCAGAGTGTTTGAAAACTGATATATCAGTCGTGCTCGCGGTTATGAGCGGCCAAGGTAGCTCTAGTGATTAGTGGTACTTGATCAGAGACATTTTGGTTTACAGGTGGCGATGAGACTGATGGTTTTGGTTATGACTATGGTGCTGGTAAGTGGTATTCTTTCCGTTTGGAAAGGGTACATCGGGCTAATAACTTGGGTTAATGCTAAAACCTGGCTTTCTATTAGTAAATAATAATCTGACCAACTAAAAGCAACTGCTTGACTTATCCCCACATAAAGCTAGTCCACTACAGCCAAACAGGATACTTGCTGAGTATGTTGAAGTGTACTCACCCTTGCTCTACACACCAAACCCCCCCATCCCCCAGGTTGTCAGCATTGCAACCACTGCTCAGGCGAGGATGAAGCCATGGAAGGAGACTTCCAGGAGTTCCAAGACTACGACGAGTTCTAGGCGTGGGTTAGCGGCAACCCCCAGTCGGCTACCTGTGAAGGCCGCGGTTATCTACGTTTCGTTTTCGCACTTTGATTTATTGTAAAGACTATGTGGATGTCTCAGACACATGATGTAATCGACTATTATTTCCCTTTTAATACTATTTGAGCACTGTGTGATGATGTCCATGTTATGTATATGCTGTGTACGTGAATTGCTGATCCTGGCACGTACATGGTTCGCATTCGGTTTGCCTTCTAAAACCGGGTGTGACATAAGCTGGTATCAAAGCCGTGCTGACTGTAGGACCGCTAACCTAGAGTAGAATGGTCGTTCTAAGGACTATAGACCTCTGTCCCTGCCTTGACTTTGATATCCCTTCAAAAGTTTGTCATACCGACCAAACCTATGTTCTACTATATATTATACCTTGCTGAAAATTGTGTTTTATTCTAATCCTTCATTTACTTATGGTTCATTATTTGCTGGTCATATTAATTCAGTTCTCACTCTTTTGCTTGTGGTGTCTTTTGTAGATGGCTCGTCTTAGACACACTGCACGAAAGTCCGTCATCCCCTTCTTACCCTCCCGCCTTGCTGAGGGTCCGCTTCGCCGTCCCGTGGCCGGACAGTCCAGCAACTTGGAGAGGCTGCACCACCGCCTGCATGAGGAGCAGGAACGTCGACGATAGGAGCAGCAGGGCTCTTCTTTCTCGCTCCAGCAGGAGATAGAGTCCGTGAGGAGCTGCTCCCCCGTGCTTCCCCTGGAGGCGCCCCCTGCACCACCACTAGGCGCCCCAGCCTCTGGAGTAGCTGTTGGAGGAGACCCAGACGACGGAGGTGGCGACGACAGCTCGAGCCACGACACCGACTTCCCTGCTGACCACGAGCCGGAAGGATGGGTTGCTCGACCCGTCACTCGCGACGCTGCTCGCGGGTGTCACTTCCACGATGCGCTCGACACCCTGCTACGTCGGGCACTTGACCGGTGTACTTGGTCCATCGAGTATCGCTGTGTGGTCTACCAGCATAGTCGCGGGGTCTACCCGGACCGCTGGGAGGCGACCTGCTTGGTGCGCCGTCCGGAGAACAGTCTCCAGGGTGCGGAGGCCTGCTCAGAGCACTATTCTATCTCTGAGCGGGACTCAGCTGAGATGGCCATGCAAGATGCCGCACGGCGTGCACTTTCACACTACTGCTCGGTGCTCGGTGGGGTAGCTGACGGTCTCGACCTGAAGTATTACCCCCGCCGTCCATCTGGCAGCACAGGAGGCGTGATTGTTTCACCTGTCGGTGAGGACAATCCTAGGTTGAGCAGCACAGTCAACCTAGCCGCCGTGCTAAACACGGAGCTGGACCATGCATTAGATGAGCTTAGTAGGGCTCGTGCTGAGATCGCCCTACTGCGGGCTGAGCACGCGGAACGTCGTCACCTGGATGATGGTTCCCCCGCTCCCGTCGGGACTCAGCACCCGTACCGCTCACCTCGGCGTGGACGCCAGTCTTATGGCAATCCCGACTGCAAGACCAAGATAAATCTAGAACCATAGATCGTTAGAGTTGGATCTTGTAATTAATACAAAATATATACGTATAAGCCACAGTCTTAGCGTTAGTCTCGGTCTTAGTTAGTCTTAATTAGACACGGTAGTTTGCTATATCCTGTGCATTTATGTTCGTCATGATGAACTATGTTTGGTTTGGATCTTTGTAATGAATGTCACCAGAGTGTGGGTATCCCCTGCATTATGGTTTACCTGTTATATGTTAATGGAGTTAGCTATATAGTTGGGAAACCTTTTATTCCACTTTCCTCTTTATCTGAGAAGCTGTGTGGTCTGTGTTGGAGATCAGTGAAGATGCTCATCTGTTCAGTGTTGTTGAAAAATTCTATACTCTTTTCTTATGCTGCAAGATTTGCCAGGTCAGTTCTGATGTGTGGTTGCATTCTGCAGATGTCAGAGAACAGGCGCAGAGGAGGAAGGCGTGCTCAGCAGGAGCGAGCCGCTCAGCAGGATGAGGTACCCCAGCAGCAGCACCTGCCGCCCCCGCCCCCGATGTCGATCGAGGAGATGTTTCTGATGCAGACTCAGGCAGTTCAAGCCATCGGTCAGACTCTGGCCGCCATTCAGCAGCAGCAGCAGCATGCCCCACCTCAACCTCAGATGCCTCAGGTGCCTAGAGACAAGCGTGCTGAATTCATGAGAGGTCATCCCCCAACATTTGCTCACTCTTCTGACCCCATGGATGCTGAAGATTGGCTACACATTGTGGAGCGGGAGTTACATACCGCTCAGTGCGATGACAGAGAGAAAGTCCTGTATGGTCATCGTCTGTTGAGAGGAGCAGCTCAGTCATGGTGGGAGTCTTACCTCGCCACCCATGCCCACCCCGACACCATCACCTGGGAAGAGTTCAGAGGAAGCTTTCGTTAGTACCATGTTCCTGCAGGTCTGATGACAGTGAAGAAGGAGGAGTTCCTAGCTCTCAAGCAAGGGCCATTGTCTGTCATTGAGTACCGGGACAAGTTTCTGCAGTTGTCTCACTATGCTCCTGAAGATGTCAACACTGACGCCAAGCGACAATACCGTTTCTTGAGAGGCTTGGTTGACCCTCTGCACTATCAGCTGATGAATCATACCTTCCTGACATTCCAGCACCTGATTGACAGGGCAATCATGACAGAGAGGAAGCGTAAGGAGATGGAAGATCGTAAGCGCAAGATCAGTGGACCCAGCCTGGAAGCAGCAGTCGTCCTCGTTTCTCAGGCAATCAACCTCAGCAGTTCAGGCAGAACCAGCGTCCACCTCAGTAGCGTCAGCAGTTCCAAAGGCAGTATCCTCAACACCAGTATCAGAACCGTTAGATCAATCAGTCAGGAGGCCAATTTTAGAGGCAGAATCAGCAGACACCTCGTCTTCCTACCCCAGTAAACCAGCAGAACAATCAGGCAGCACCAGCTCAGGTTGGAAATAGAGCATGTTTCCACTGTGGAGAGCAAGGCCACTGGGTGATGCAATGTCCGAAGAAGGCAGCCCAGCAGCAGTCAGGCCCCAATGCCCCAGCAAAGCAGAATGTGTCTCAGCCTGGAGCAGGCAACCGCTCTCAGCCGTGCTACAATCATGGGAGACTGAATCACTTGGAGGCTGAAGCAGTTCAGGAAGCCCCCGGCATGATAGTAGGTATGTTCCCAGTCGACTCCCATATTGCGGAGGTGTTATTTGATACTGGAGCAACACATTCTCTCATTACTGCATCATGGGTAAAAGCACATAATCTTCCAATTACTACCATGTCAACCCCCATTCAAATTGACTCAGCCGGTGGTAGAATTCGAGCTGATAGCATATGTTTGAATGTAAGTGTGGAAATAAGGGGGATAGCGTTTCCCGCTAACCTCATAGTAATGGGTACTCAGGGAATAGATGTCATCCTAGGGATGAATTGGCTAGATAAGTATCAGGCAGTTATCAGTTGTGATAAAAGGACAATCAAGTTGGTGTCCCCACTAGGAGAGGAAGTGGTGACCGAGTTAGTCCCGCCTGAGCCGAAGAAAGGAAGTTGTTATCAGATGGCTGTTGATAGCAGTGAAGCAAACCCGATTGAGAGTATCAAGGTTGTGTCTGAGTTTCCGGACGTGTTTCCAAAGGACTTACCAGGTATGCCACTAGAGCGGAAAGTTGAATTTGCCATAGAGCTTCTTCCTGGAACCGCCCCTATCTTTAAGAGAGCTTACCGAATATCCGGACTAGAGTTGGTTGAACTTAAGGAGCAGATTGATGAGCTGTCAGAGAAAGGTTACATCCGGCCAAGCACCTCGCCTTGGGCCGCCCCTGTCCTGTTTGTGGAAAAGAAAGATGGAACCAAAAGGATGTGTATCGATTATCGAGCTTTGAATGAGGTCACGATCAAGAACAAGTACCCTTTGCCCAGAATAGAAGATCTGTTCGACCAGTTGAGAGGAGCCAGTATGTTCTCCAAGATTGATCTGAGGTCAAGTTATCATCAGCTCAGGATCCGACCTTCGGACATTCCGAAGACGGCATTCATTACCAAGTATGGGTTGTATGAGTTCACAGTGATGTCTTTTGGCTTGACCAATGCACCAGTGTTCTTCATGAACTTGATGAACAGTGTATTCATGGATTACCTTGACAAGTTTGTGGTGGTATTCATTGATGACATTCTGATTTATTCTCATAGCGGAGAAGAGCATGCAAGTCATTTGAGGATGGTATTGCAGAGATTGTGAGAGCACCAGTTGTACGCAAAGTTGAGCAAGTGTGAATTCTGGATCAGTGAAGTCCTGTTCTTGGGTCACATAATCAACAGAGAAGGATTGACTGTGGATCCGAAGAAAGTGGCAGACATTCTGAACTCGAAAGCGCCAACAGATGCTCAAGGAATCAAGAGTTTCATTGGAATGGCCGGATATTATCGGTGATTCATTGAAGGGTTTTCGAAGATTGTGAAACCAATGACAGCGTTGCTAGGCAACAAAGTTGAGTTCAAGTGGACCCAGAAATGTCAAGAGGCTTTTGAAGCGCTGAAAGAGAAGTTGACAACAGCGCATGTCCTAGTCTTGCCCGATGTGCACAAGCCCTTCTCGGTGTATTGTGATGCTTGTTACACCGGTTTGGGATGCGTGTTGATGCAAGAGGGAAGAGTTGTGGCTTACTCGTCCCGACAGCTGAAGGTTCATGAGCAGAATTACCCAATCCATGACCTAGAGTTAGCAGCAGTGGTTCACGCACTGAAGACATGGAGGCACTATCTGTATGGACAGAAATGCGATGTTTACACAGACCACAAGAGTCTGAAGTACATATTCACTCAGTCAGAGTTGAATATGAGGCAACGAAGATGGTTAGAGCTGATCAAAGACTATGAGTTGGAGATCCATTACCATCCAGGCAAAGCAAATGTAGTGGCATATGCTTTGAGCAGGAAGAGTCAAGTCAATCTAATGGTCGCTCGTCCGATGCCTTATGAGTTGGCCAAGGAGTTTGACAGGTTAAGTCTCGGATTTCTGAACAATTCGCGAGGAGTCACGGTTGAGTTGGAACCTACCTTGGAGCGGGAAATCAAAGAAGCGCAGAAGAATGATGAGAAGATCAGTGAGATTCGGCGACTGATTCTAGATGGCAGAGGCAAAGATTTTCGGGAAGATGCAGAAGGTGTGATATGGTTCAAAGACCGCTTGTGTGTTCCCAATGTCCAATCCATTCGGGAGTTGATCCTCAAGGAAGCTCATGAGACAGCCTATTCGATTCACCCTGGCAGTGAGAAGATGTATCAAGATCTGAAGAAGAAATTCTGGTGGTATGGAATGAAGAGGGAAATCGCCCTGGCAGTGAGAAGATGTATCAAGCTCATGACTACCCAAACGATTCCATTTGGGTAGTAGTGGACCGTTTGACCAAGTCGACCCACTTCATACCTGTCAAGACCAACTACAGCAGTGCAGTATTGGCAGAGTTGTATATGTCTCGGATCGTTTGTCTTCATGGTGTGCCAAAGAAGATAGTGTCAGACAGAGGAACGCAGTTCACCTCTCATTTCTGGTAGCAGTTGCATGAGGCCTTGGGCACACATCTGAATTTCAGTTCAGCTTATCATCCACAGACAGATGGTCAGACTGAAAGGACCAATCAAATTATTGAAGACATGTTGAGAGCTTGTGCGTTGCAAGATCAGTCCGGATGGGATAAGAGATTGCCTTATGCAGAGTTTTCCTATAACAACAGTTATCAGGCCAGTTTGAAGATGTCACCATTTCAGGCGCTCTATGGAAGGAGTTGTAGAACTCCGTTGCAATGGGATCAGCCTGGAGAAAAGCAGGTGTTTGGGCCAGACATTCTACTTGAAGCTGAAGAGAACATCAAGATGGTCCGAGAGAATCTGAAGATAGCGCAGTCAAGACAGCGAAGTTATACAGACACCGAAGAAGAGATCTGAGTTTCGAAGTCGGAGACTTTGTCTATCTGAAAGTGTCACCAATCAGAGGAGTCAGAAGGTTCGGAGTCAAAGGCAAGCTAGCACCCCGCTACATTGGTCCGTACCAAATTCTCTCAAGGCGTGGAGAAGTGGCCTATCAGCTCAGTCTGCCAGAGAATTTTTCTGCGGTGCATGATGTCTTTCATGTGTCTCAGTTGAAGAAGTGCTTGCGTGTACCAGAAGAGCAGTTGCTAGTGGAAGGTCTTGAAGTCCAGGAGGACTTGACCTACGTTGAGAAGCCGGTGCAAATCCTTGAGGTTGCAGACAGAGTCACCCGAAGAAAGACCATCAGAATGTGCAAAGTCAGATGGAATCACCATTCAGAGGAAGAAGCAACCTGGGAGCGTGAAGATGATCTGATGGCCAAATACCCTGAGCTCTTTGCTAGCCAACCCTGAATCTCGAGGGCGATATTCTTTTAATGGGGGATAGGTTTGTAACGCCCTGAATTTGGGGGTAGAATTTTTCTTCTTCTTTTCTCTCACCAAATTCAGGCGTTACTCTTTCCTTTTTCCCTTTTCTTCTCGCTAAGCCTTGATCTTTTCTAAAAGTGAAAGCGAGAATTAGCTCGACATCTTGTGTAAGCAAAACCTAGAACTTTTTTGTTTGTTGCATCATGCCGGATTATGCACTCTTTTGTTTGTGGTTGAGTGAAGTGGAGAATTAGGCATATAAGAAAATGTGGAAATTAGAAAAAGAAAAGCCTTTTCTTTTTCTCTCTCCCCCCTTCTCCCCTTTTGGCCCAGCCGCCCCTTCCCCTTGGCCCAAGCGGCCCAGCCGCCCCCCCTCCCCTCCCACGTGGGCCCCGCGGCGGCCCAGCCGCCCCTCCCCCGCCGTGGGCCGTCCTGGTGGCCCAGCCGCGCGCCCCCCTTCCCCCCTTTGGGCCCAGCCGGCCCAACCGCCCCTCCCCTTTTCTTTTATTCCAAAAATCCCCTCCCCGCGGGCCCCGCCCGTCATCCCCTCTCTCTCTCTCCCTCTCCCTAACCCTAACCGCCGCCGCCCTCTCCCTGCCCTAGCGCCGCCGCTGCCCCTCCCCGGCGCCGCCGCCGCGCCGTCCTCCCCCTCCGGTGAGGCTTCTCCCCCCCTCCTCGCTCCTCTCCTCCCCCTCCCTCCTCCTTCCCTCCCGTCGGCGCCCTCCCCCGCTCCATGGGCGCACCCGCTCGGCCCCGGCGAGCTCGATCGCCTCCGGCGAGCTCGGCTCGGCCCCGACCCCGGCCTCGCCCGCCCGGCGTCCCCCGCCCCCGCGTGAGCCCCGCTCGGCCCCGCGCCCGGCCGCCCCGGCCTCAGCCGCCCTCGGCCCCGGCGCGCCTCGCTCTGGCGAGCCCGCGCTCCGGCTGCCCCGGCTCGGCCGCCCCCTGGCGTTCCCCGCCCGGCCCCGGCGCGCCGCTCTCCGGCCGCCCGCGCTCGGCCGCCTGGCTCAGCCGCTCCGGCGAGCCCGTCCCGCGCCGGCCCCGCCCCTTCCACGCCCGGGCGCGTCCGCGCCGGCCCCGCGCCCGCCCCCTCTGGCGAGCCCGCCCCCGCGTCGCCTCGCCCTGGCGAGCCCCGTCCCGGCTTGGCTGCCCGCCCCCGTGCCCGGCTCGGCCGCGCCGTCCCCGCCCCGGCGTGGTGGCCGGCCGTGTCCTCGCCCCGTCCGTGCTTGCCCGCTCGCCCCGCCGTGCCTTGCTCGCGTCGTGTCGGCCCCTACGTGGCCTCGAGCTCGGCCCAGCGTGCCCATGGCGCGCGGCTTTGAGCTCGGCTAGCGCACGGCCCCGACGTGCGCACGGCTAGTTCGTGGCGTGTGCGTGCGGCCTCGCGCGCGTGCTCGCGTAGTGCGCGTGCCTTGGCACGACCTGTCGTGTCCCCGTCTACCCCCAAACGCCCCGTCTACCCCCCCCCCGTGTCCTATGCGCGCTAATCCCGTTGTTCATATTAATAAGATAGGAGTCTCAATTTGGAAATTGGTTACGTTAGTTAATTGGTATAGCTAATCGTCTAACTCATTCAATGTTAATCTACTAAAAGTGGTCACGTTTACATTAATGCATGTAGCTAATTCTTTTGTTATAACCAATTGGAACTAGAGCACGTGACGTCTAGTTATTCGTTTACCCGTAGTGCACCTCGAGCATAAGCCTTAACCCCTGCGAGACCTTCCCTCATTTCTTTCTAACCAAGGTAAATTCATTATCGTATGTGATATTCTATGCATATTTACTTTATTTGTTCTCTTGTATGGTGTACTATTTATTTCCTAATTTGAATGGATGGATGTATGTATGTTTGCAACCGCATAGAGAACGATCCGGTTGAAGAGCCCGAGGAACTCGCAGGAGAAGTCCCTGAGCAGCAGTCGGTTGGTGGAGGCAAGTGTCCCTTGACCTATCTCTGTCCTATTCATTCTCTAGCTTTGTTATCCATATCCTTGTTCACCTATTTGGGTTGGATTATTATTGTTTAGCTTTATGCTATTGCTCAACTATAATCAATGAACATGATGAGATTATCTATGATACGCTGTTTTCCCTTCTCTTATTATGATGTTGTACTTGTGGCCTTTAAGGGGGCTCGAGCGGTTTCTCGAGTGCCTCTTCGTAAGGACCTGTTCTATGGATGACCGCCCGGGAAAACAGTGCAACCATGAGGGTGGAGTGGGACGCCCTTAGCTGAATAATTAGAGGATCAGGGGTGTAGTTCGCTTAGCCGTTGTGCCGTCAATGGGGCTCGGTGTATGCGGCTCGCTCTGCCAAGTTTGGGTTCGCCCCTTGGGGAGGAGTGCGGTGCATTTAGGAAACCTAACGGGCGGCTACAGCCCCGGGGAATCTTTGTAAAGGCTACGTAGTGATGCCTGCTAGGTCACCTTGGTAGTGATCAATAGAGAGTCATGATCTCCGGGCAGAATGGGAATCACGGCTTGTGGGTAAAGTGCACAACCTCTGCAGAGTGTTTGAAAACTGATATATCAGCCGTGCTCGCGGTTATGAGCGGCCAAGGGAGCTCCAGTGATTAGTGGTACTTGATCAGAGACATTTTGGTTTACAGGTGACAATGAGACTGATGGTTTTGGTTATGACTATGGTGCTGGTAAGTGGTATTCTTTCCGTTTGGAAAGGGTACATCGGGCTAATAACTTGGGTTAATGCTAAAACCTGGCTTTCTATTAGTAAATAATAATCTGACCAACTAAAAGCAACTGCTTGACTTATCCCCACATAAAGCTAGTCCACTACAGCCAAACAGGATACTTGCTGAGTATGTTGAAGTGTACTCACCCTTGCTCTACACACCAAACCCCCCCATCCCCCAGGTTGTCAGCATTGCAACCACTGCTCAGGCGAGGATGAAGCCGTGGAAGGAGACTTCCAGGAGTTCCAAGACTACGACGAGTTCTAGGCGTGGGTTAGCGGCAACCCCCAGTCGGCTGCCTGTGAAGGCCGCGGTTATCTACGTTTCGTTTTCGCACTTTGATTTATTGTAAAGACTATATGGATGTCTCAGACACATGATGTAATCGACTATTATTTCCCTTTTAATACTATTTGAGCACTGTGTGATGATGTCCATGTTATGTAACTGTTGTGTACGTGAATTGCTGATCCTGGCACATACATGGTTCGCATTCGGTTTGCCTTCTAAAACCGGGTGTGACACATGTCCTGTGCCTCGGCTACTAAAAAAGTAGGGTACAAGTACCACAATTTACTACGAACGTGTGTACTAATAAAAGTACTAACACACTGTGAATGGATTACCCAAAAACGTGAACATATTTGCAACTCGATCTTGGAATACATACACACCATGTAAAGCAGTAAAAGGGACAAGAAATTGATGTGAACATCACCTTCGTAGGAGTGGAGCTTCTGATGCAACAGGGAAAAACCGCTTACTCCCCGAAATCTGAACATCAAATGTCACAGGATAATCGTTAGTAAGCAGTTGAGAAATTGTCTTGATTACAGGGGGAAGTATTATCCACGGACGTCGATGCAACCTAAACCCTAATCAGTACATGGGGGATGACCGAATCCGTAACAGCACATGGGGGAGGAGACAGGGTAGAAATGGAAGTTACGAATGTACCTGCGAAGCCGAGGAGTTGGGATACGGGAGGAGTCCAACCTTGCGGACGAACTTGCGGCGGCGCGGGCAAAACCCTGGCGACGTCAACGGTGAGGGAGCTTTTCGAAACGAGGCAGCCGGGGGAGGACGACGAACGGATACAGAACGGAATGGAGGAAATGAACCGCGTACCTGAGAAGACGACGACGAATGCGGCGGATGAGCAGAGGGGAGTGTGGTCGAGGTCCCCGACCCGATGCGGCGGAGGAGGCGGCGGCGGCGGTCGAGGGAGAGAGCTCAGGCGCGGGCGCGGTGAAACCCTATCGCGAATAGCCCGGCTTCCAGAGGACGCGTGGGTCGGACGACTTTTCGTTTCCTGTACGCGGGCGGCTTCTGTGGGAAGCGCGGCCGTCAAAAGCTGGCCCAGAAGCTAGGCGTTTGGTCGCGGCTTCAGCTTCTGGCGGCCAGAATCCGCCCAGAATCCCAACCAAACAGGGGCATAGTCTGTCCCTCCGTATGCAAAAGGAGGCGACGAGCTGAAATCCGTTTATCCAGAGCTAGGTTCGTGCGATACAAGTATTATCATGTTAATGATTCTATCAGAAAATGGTTAGCATATTCTAAGGTGTATTGGTATGTTCTCTAAAGCAGACAGAGACTTTTTTGTCATAAAAAATAACTAATATATATAGGCAAAACAAATATTATGATAAAACTTCTCATTCATGTTTTATTTCTATGCAATATATGGTAGTGCAAGTGTGCAACCAACCGAACAGCTGATGTAGTTAGGTGGCATCTAGTGAAACAAACAACCAAAAACATAGGATTGGACATTTGGACCATGTTAAGTTAAGAAGAGAACCATACGGTCCTTTAAGGCTTGTTTAGTTAGAAGGGGATTGAGAAAGATATTCTCAATTTCTTCTTCAGTCCCCTTCTAACTAAACGAGCCCTTGAGGCTTTGGGGGAGACGAGGGCCAGTCAGCTAGATCCGATGAACCAAGGCTCTCACTCATTTTTGCTTGCAGAGTCATGCTGGACAGCTGGTTTCTGACGTTCAACTTCACTGTTTCATTCAGAATTCAAACATGCCTAGCTGACTAGCTGTGTTTTGTAGATCCATACATTATGTGAGGGCTCGATCTAGCTTTCCCGTGATGCTGGCTGAAAGTTGGCTACTGACCGGGGGATCCACACAGCGGCGGCTGACGACTCGCCGCGCGGCGCCAGGCTTCGGCCAGGGTGGACTAGCGCTCGTTCATCATCTGCGGACGGCGGCGCCCCGCTCTGGTTGAACCCTCGATGAATAGAGGTCACTGGGGACTAAAGAGAATGGCCGGAAGCTAACGTGGACGTGGTGCAGCTTAGCTCAGCAGTTGCCCTATCGCGTTTCGCTGCCGCCTCCCCGAGCGGCGAGCGTAGGGTAAGCCACGCTTTGCCGCGCATCGTGCCAACTGACGCACATGAAAGCTAACTGCTACCTGATTCACATATTTTTTTCCCGTTCTCTTTACAAAGATACCTTCGTAATGTTTGAATGTGGTTCGAAAGTACGTATTCTTTACAACTTCAAATGCTGAGCGATCCAAGTGTGAGTGCACCTGGGAACAGTAAAAAGGTCGTCCCCATGCATAGGCAACGCGACGAACAACTTCGTACGGAACTACATTTAAGTTCTCAAATCCTATACACAGATATATCGAGGTTGTTGACGGCGTTGCTGTCTTGTGTCTTTTCTTCTTGAAGGCTTGTCGAACACGTCACTTGAACCCTCCTCCTCAGTTTTCTTGTCATCCGCTTTAGATGTCACGAGGTGCTTCGGGTAAGCTTTAATGCTAAAGCTATCATTTGTCTTTTCTAGCCTGCAGAGATAAATGTGACGAAGATCAACTCTTGAAACAAATCAAAAGACAACTGAAATTTGATCTTCGGCAAAGGCACACCCCAACAACTGCCTCAGTGGTTTGCAATTTATATGCTACGAGGACCCTCTCGTATTTACGGATTTAACAAGAAAATAGCATTATGGTGCTGTATTAGGATACATGCACACTACTGTCATTCTGTAAGACGTGATGGAGAATTTTCAATGCTCGAATCACACAACTTAACTTTCACATTCAGATAACAAAATCTCTAGAAACCCCCATAAGACCTTAGTCTTTCAGTCGTTTTGTTTTATAACGAGTCTTTCAGTTATAGGTCTACCGGTCGATGCTCCAGTGATTTCGGCAACATCCCCATTTACTCATTTATTTACTTCACTCGCTCCACTGTGAACAATTCCTCTACGGGCTAACTGAACATGGCGTGCTAGTTTCCACGAGCTGTTTCTCAGAATCCCACAGCCTGGAGCTAAGCAGTTGCCATATATAAAATCAAGGCAAAGAAAATAAGTCACCATATATGTTAGTTTCAAAAAAGACATGCCATCACCAGTGGAAAATTGTAAGGGTAGCCGATAGCCGTTTTCCTTGGCTGGCTCCAAAAATGTGGGGGGCATTGCTAGTTGCTACACCCCTCTTCCAGAAAGAAAGTGGGCATTGCTGAACTAAAGGGGTTCATGTAGTCTCGTTGTCAGTAGTGCAAGCAACGATATCAGAAAGCCACTGCCTAAAATGCTATTTAATCCTATGAAAGCACGCACTATGTTAATTCTAATATCGAAGTAAGATCGCAGCACAGCAGAGCACCTCTAAAGATGGAAACCCTTGCTCCACACAAGAGTGCTCTAGTTTGCAACCAAAGCCCAAAACTGCAGAATTAATAAGAAATCCAAAAATCAGAAAACTACGGGAAGTTGGAGAACTAGTCCCTTTCTTGGAAAACTGGTCCCTGTTACCCTGGTACTAGTACCAATAATACACACAAGTACCCAACAAATCAGCATCGGATAAACAAAATATCAGTATCTTCTATCTTATATTAAGGCAACACAAGTTCCGAAAGAATCGAAATAACTAATCAACTCTCTGAGGCAAGTTTGCAGCACGGGCATAAAAGTTGCCTCCACTATCTGCCCACCACGAGATTCATTCCTAATAACTGGTACTAGTAATTTCTGCAATCTAACTGATAAACTTTTGATTTGAGAATGACGGTTCATCTATGACGAACAAAAAGGTTAGCGCTCAAATAACCTAATGTAGAATGTTGACATGTGCGTTAGCTTTAGATTACCAAACTACCCATAAATCGCCGAACAGGATTGGGTACTACAAAGTAATCTAAGCAAAGGGCAACAGGATACTGCTTGTATCTCCGAACAGCCAATGCAAATCAAACAGAAACCACGGGCCACGGCTTGGTAAATTTGAGAAGAAAGTGTGGTCCATATCTAGATGTCTGCACATGTGCACTTGAATGTCTCAGAACAGGTTGGCTTGGACAACGACTAGAAGTAGAATATCGTTTCACATTTTGAAATGGATCCAGATACTTTTCGACCGGCTTCAGTTTATTTTGGTACGTAAACATTCAAAACTGAAAAACATAGCACTTACTTCTTTGTCGCGTTCCAGCTTCTCGATGTCGCAGGTGCTCCGGGTGGAGGTGTCAGAGGGTTGTTGGGGCCTGGAGTCGGAGGGACTGTATGCCGGAGGAGGCTGCGGCCCTGCGGGGCTGCGCGCTTGTTGCTTGAGGTAGATGCGGTACTTCTGGAGGTGGCTGGCGACGTTTTCGCGGGTGAGGCCCTCGACGTTCATCAGGCGCACGATGGCCTTGGGCACGGCGCCCTTGTCGCCGAGGTGCTCCACCGCCGCGACGAACCGGTTGTGCAGCTCCGGCGTCCACGCTATCCTCGCCTTCTTCTCAGCCCTCCCGCCTCTGCACGCGCCGGATGCGGATGCGGCGTCCTCGCTCTTCCCGCCTCCGCACGCGCCGGTTGTGTAGGCGGCGACCTCGCTCTTCCCCTCTTCCTCCTTCTCATCATCGTCCTCGCCGTAGCAGCCCAAGGACAGGCGAGTATTGGGGGGCTTGCGCGCGAGGGCAGGGGAGTCGAAGGCGGATGAGGGGAAGGCGGTGCGCGGGACGTCAATGCCGAACGCGGCAGCGAGCGCCGGAGGGATGAGCGGGTGCGAGACCGGCGTCAGCTCCTCCGCCGTGGGGAGGCCGTGCTCCCACTCGAGCACGCGGCCGCACGCGCCAGAGCCAGCGCCGCCGTCGTCGTCGTCTTTCATGTCCCTGCGGCGGATTGACGAGGATGAGGACGAGGGGGCGGGCGCCGTGGGGTCGTGGGCCGGCCGGTCCCTGCGTTGGGTTGACGAGGATGAGGACAAGGGGACGGGCGCCGTGGGATCGTGGGCCGGCCCTCGCGTGGGGAGGCCGTGCTCCGACTCGAGCACGCGGCCGCGCGCGCCAGAGCCAGCGCCGCCGTCGTCGTCGTCGTCTTTCATGTCCCTGCGGCGGGTTGACGAGAACGAGTACGAGGGAGCGGGCGCCGTGGGGTCGAGGGCCGGCCGTCACGTGGGGATAACATAAATATTTCCCGGATGGGGCTTGCTGGGATTCTTCATTCTTCTGGGTTTCTGAGTTGTCACACACGGTGATCCGTGGGCGTGGGTGCTGACCGCTGAGCAAGTCGGTCGGACGGATAGTGGCAGAGAACAGAATCGACCCAAACAAGCGGTTGCCGTCGCATGGCGTGGCGCACTGGTGCCGTAGACGCCGGGACCCAAACGTGCGTGGATATTGCCGTAGCTGGCTGACGTGTGGAGTCGGCCGTGGTTTGATCTTGTGTGATAGCGGCCGTACGTTACAGCAGAGGAACGATTCGCTGGTAACGAAACTCGTCTGTGAAGACGGGTAATGTCGCTGTTTCGAAATTCCGCTCCAACAAATAATTTTGTATGTACTTCTGATGCTGTACTATGTAGACACAAGGTCTATACTATTTGGGACCGAACATCTCTATATTTAATCTTTGGCATCTGCGCTATAGACACATTTGTTACTTAATACTCGCGGTAGGGGTTACGAGTCAAAAGGTGAAAAGAGGAAGGAAGAGTTCTTTTGAACGTGGCGATGGTTCATTCCGGCCTCGATGGTCCTCTCGTTCGTATGTTCTTCTTGTGTGTTGTCTGTGTTGGTCGTGAGTCCCTCCGTCTGATCCTCCTTTTCTTAGTGTCCCTCCCCGTCTTATGATCGACCTCTCCTTTTATAGGTTAAGGTAGGGGTCGATCGCATGTAGCTTCCTCGAGAAGGAGCTACTATGTTGTGGTAAAACCAAGTGTTTTACCCTGGTGAAACTATGTTGTCCGTATGCGTCTTGGTCATATGGTTGTCTCTGATCGTGTTCGTTACGATGGACGGCATGGGCGGCAAAGAGTCCTGGCGCCATCATTGTCGTCCTGACGCCGTGCTGAGCCCTGGTCGTTGTAGCCTCTGTCTTGACACGGTTTGTTGTATTGCGACGTACCAACATCGTAGGCGTCGTGCACGCAACGAGCGTCGGTATGCTGGTTCCATTCCAGGTCGTGTTCAAATCCATCATGACCATATGAGTGGTGATGCAAGAATCCGAGCCGACTACTTTTGCGAACAACCGGTTTACACGGATGCTCAATTCCGGAGGAGGTGTCTTTTTTCGTACGCACATCTATTCACGTCCATAGTACGTGCTTCACACTTGTACTGACTATATTTTGCAATATAGGTTTCGCATGCGTCGCCATGTGTTTAAGCGCCTCGTTCTTGCTGTGCAACAAGTGGATCCCTACTTCGTTCAGCGTCCAAACTGTGCCGGTGAGCTAGGTCTATCTGCTCTTCAGAAAGTTGTTGCTGTTGTTTGTATCCTTGCATACGGTGTTCCTGCGGATGCCGTTGACGAATACGTACGAATTGGTGAATCTACGGCACATGAGGCTTTGGAACACTTTTGCACCACCATCCAAACCGCTTTTGGGGGTACTATCTCAGGAAACCTACTCTTGTTGATATCGCTAGGCTACTCCAAGTTGGAGAGTCACACGGCTTCCCTGGTATGCTTGGTAGTGTGGATTACATGCATTGGGAGTGGCGTAACTGCCCAACTGCATGGAAGGGGATGTTTACCGGTCGCGGTAAACACCCTACAATGATCCTCGAAGCAGTTGCCTCATATGACCTATGGATTTGGCATGCATACTTTGGCATGCCCGGTAGCTGTAACGACATCAATGTTCTTCAGCGTTCAAACCTGTTCGATTCACATCTTACCGGTGATAGTCCACCAGTCACTTTCTCCGTCAATGGACACACGTACAACATGGGATATTACCTAATAGATGGTATTTATCCGGACTGGCCTGCGTTTGTCAAGACAATCCGTCATCCGTATGATGTTAGGACCCAGCACTTTACCACTATTCAAGAGTCTGCCAGAAAAGACATTGAACGAACTTTTGGAGTGCTATAGAAGAGATGGGCCATAGTGAAAGGGAAATGTGCCCTTGGGCCATTTCTAAGTATTTTGGTGATTTAGTGTCCAACACAAGTGCCTAAGTGTTAAATGGTGGACAAAGTACAGATCAAGTATAAAGGTATGTTTCTCAGACTTAGTACATTATTTTAGAGACTAACGTATTGTGTCTAAGTGCTGGAAACAGGAAAAATCAAGTTGAAATTAAAGATGGCTTTGTTCAGCCAAAGTCAGCTCTGTCTGGGTGCACCGGACTGTCCGGTGGTGCACCGGACAGTGTCCGGTGCGCCAGGCTGGCTCAGGCGAACTTGCTGCTCTCGGGAAGTGATTAACGACGTACGGCTATAATTCACCGGACTGTCCGGTGCGCACCGAACTGTCCGGTGAGTCAACGGTTGGCCGGGCCAACGGTCGGCCGCGCGATCCGCGCGAGACACGTGGTTGTGCCAACGGTCGAAAGGGGGCACCGGACAGTGTCCGGTGCGCCAACGGCTCCAAAGCGCCAACGGTCGACTTCGCCAAGAAGGAAAGAAATCCGCATCGGACAATGTCCGGTGGTGCACCGGACTGTCCGGTGCGCCAGGCGACAGAAGGCAAGAATTGCCTTCCTGGAATGCATTCAACGGCTCCTAGCTGCCTTGGGGCTATAAAAGGGACCCCTAGGCGCATGGAGGAGGACACCAAGCATTCTCTAAGCATTCCTAAGCACCAAGACTTTGATTCCGCGCATTTGATTCTTCGTGATAGTAATTAGAGCTCCATTTGAGTTGTGAACTCGCTGGGTTGTGTTGTGAGCTCTTGTTGTGACTTGTGTGCGTGTTGATACTCTGATTTCGTGTCTTGTGTGCGTTGCTCATCCCTCCCTTACTCCGTGCTTCTTTGTGAACATCAAAGTGTAAGGGCGAGAGGCTCCAAGTTGTGGAGATTCCTCGCGAGCGGGATATAGTAAAGTGAAAGCAAAACACCGTGGTATTCAAGTGGGTCTTTGGACCACTTGAAAGGGGTTGATTGCAACCCTCATCCGTTGGGACGCCACAACGTGGAATAGACAAGTGTTGGACTTGGCCGAACCACGGGATAAACCATTGTGCCATCTCTGTGTTGATCTCTTTGTGGTTATCGTGTTGTGCAAGTTCTCCTCTCTAGCCACTTGGCTTATTCGTGCTAACTCCTAATCAAGTTTTGTGGATTAAGTTTCAAGTTTTTACAGGATCACCTATTCACCCCCCCTCTAGGTGCTCTCAATTGGTATCAGAGTCGTTCTCTTCAAGAAAGGGACTAATCGCCCGAAGAGATGGATCCTAAGGGCAAGGGGATTGTGATCAATGATAAGGAGAAGGAGTCCTTCGTCAACGAGCCTAAAGATGACAAGCATACCGACTCGGGCTCGGGCCACAAACGAAAAGATGGAAAGAAGAAGAAGACGAGGCACATCAAGGAGATTGTCTACTACGACGACAGCGACGAGTCCTCTTCTTCCCAAAAGGACGACGACAACGACTACGAGAAAAAGAAGACGGTTAACTCAAACTTCTCTTTCGATTATTCTCGTATTCCGCATAGCTCGAATGCACACTTGCTTTCCATTCCTCTTGGCAAACCTCCTCACTTTGATGGAGAGGACTACGGATTTTGGAGTCACAAAATGCGTAGTCACTTGTTCTCTCTCCATCCTAGTATATGGGAAATAGTAGAGAGTGGAATGAAATTTGATAGCTCGGATAGTCCTTTGTTTATCAATGAACAGATTCATAAAAATGCACAAGCTACTACTGTGTTGTTAGCCTCATTGTGCAGGGACGAGTACCATAAGGTGAGCGGCTTGGACAATGCCAAGCAGATCTGGGACACCCTCAAGATCTCACATGAGGGGAACGACGTCACCATGCTCACCAAGATGGAGTTGGTGGAAGGCGAACTCGGGAGATTCACGATGATAAGAGGGGAGGAGCCAACCCAGACATACAACAGGCTCAAGACCCTCGTCAACAAGATAAGGAGCTATGGAAGCACGCGATGGACGGACCACGACGTTGTCCGCCTAATGCTAAGGTCCTTTACTGTCCTTGATCCACATCTTGTCAACAATATTCGTGAGAATCCCAGGTACACCAAGATGTCGCCCGAAGAAATTCTTGGGAAATTTGTAA
Source organism: Zea mays (assembly GCF_902167145.1). Lineage (NCBI taxonomy): Eukaryota > Viridiplantae > Streptophyta > Magnoliopsida > Poales > Poaceae > Zea > Zea mays. Next base: position 185,317,549 of record NC_050098.1, read on the forward strand.
GCGGGCGGATGATGTTCAAGGAGGCGAGATACGTGGATGATGCATTAAATGGCCCAATCCACGAGCCTCAAACCGTTGCTCTCAAAGCGACAAGAAGCAAGGAAGCACTACCTAGCAAGGTGGCGCAAGTTGAGGCGACCGGGCTTAATGAGGAAGAAATGGCCCTTATCATCAAGCGGTTCAAGACAGCGCTAAAGGGTCGCAAGGAGCACCCCAACAAGAATAAGACGAAGGGGAAGCGCTCCTGCTTCAAATGTGGTAAGATTGGTCATTTTATCGCTAATTGTCCCGATAGTGACCAGGAAAAGAAGAGTGGAAAGTGGGAAAAGAAGAAGAACTACAAGAAGGCGAAGGGCGAGGCACATCTTGGAAAGGAGTGGGATTCGGATTGCTCCTCGTCCGACTCCGACAACGAAGGACTCGCCGCCACCGCCTTCAACAAGTCATCCCTCTTTCCCAACGAGCATCACACTTGCCTCATGGCAAGGGAAAAGAAGGTAAGCACTCGTAATACTAGTACTTATGCTTCTTCAAGTGAGGATGAGTCTAGTGATGATGATGAAATAGATTATTCATGTTTATTCAAAGGCCTAGATAGAACCAAGGTTGATAAAATTAATGAATTAATTGATGCCTTGAATGATAAGAATAGGTTATTAGAAAAGCAAGAGGATCTTTTGTATGAAGAGCATGATAAATTTGTTAGTGAACAAAATTCTCTTGCTCTAGAAGTTAAAAGGAATGAAATGCTTTCTTGTGAACTATCCACTTGTCATGAAACCATTTCTACTTTAAAAGGTGTTAATGATGATTTAAATGCTAAACTAGTAGTAGCGAATAAATCTAACTCTTGTGTAGAACATGTTATGATTTGCAATAGGTGCAAAGATTTTAATGTTGATGCTTGTAGTGAACACCTAGCTTGCATGTCTAAATTAAATGATGAAGTGGCTAGTCTTAATGCCCAACTTAAGACTAGCAAGAGTGAATTTGACAAGCTAAAATTTGCAAGGGATGCCTACACGATTGGTAGACACCCCTCAATTAAGGATGGTCTTGGCTTCAAGAGGGAAGTCAAGAACTTAACAAGCCATAAGGCTCCCATCTCCGCCAAGGAGAAAGGGAAGGCCCCTATGGCTAGTAGTGCTCAAAAGAACCATGCTTTCATGTATCATGATAGGAGACATTCTAGAAATGTTTATAGAAGTTATGATGCTTCTGATTCTCATGCTATGGTTGCTTCTAGTTCTTCTATTATGCATGATAGAAATTTAGCTAGGAGAAATGCTATTAATCACATGCCTAGGAAAAATGTTGTTAATCATATGCCTAGAAGAAATATTGCTCATTTTCCTAGGAAAGTAATGAATGAACCTTCTACAATTTATTATGCTTGCAATGCTTCCTTTGCTATTTGTAGAAAGGATAAGAAAATAATTGCTAGGAAATTAGGGGTCAAATGTAAGGGAGACAAGACTTGCATTTGGGTCCCTAAGACCATTGTGACTAACCTTGTAGGACCCAACATGAGTTGGGTACCTAAGACCCAAGCCTAAATTTTCCTTGCAGGTTTATGCATCCGGGGGCTCAAGCTGGATTATCGATAGCGGATGCACAAACCACATGACAGGGGAAAAGAGGATGTTCTCTTCCTACGTCAAGAACAAGGATCCCCAAGATTCAATCATATTCGGTGATGGGAACCAAGGCAAGGTGAAAGGGTTAGGAAAAATTGCTATTTCATCCGAGCACTCTATTTCTAATGTGTTCTTAGTTGAGTCGCTTGGATATAACTTGCTGTCTGTGAGTCAATTATGTAATATGGGATATAACTGTTTATTCACAAATGTAGATGTGTCTGTCTTTAGAAGAAGTGATGGTTCATTAGCTTTTAAGGGTATATTAGACAGCAAACTCTATTTAGTTGATTTTGCAAAAGAGGAGGCCAGTCTAGATGCATGCTTAATTGCTAAGACTAGCATGGGCTGGCTGTGGCATCGCCGCTTAGCACATGTGGGGATGAAGAACCTTCACAAGCTTCTAAACGGAGAACACGTGATAGGTCTAACTAATGTTACTTTCGAAAAAGATAGACCTTGTGCAGCTTGTCAAGCAGGGAAACAGGTGGGAAGCTCTCATCATGCCAAGAATGTGATGACAACATCAAGACCCCTGGAGTTACTTCATATGGACCTCTTCGGACCCGTCGCCTATCTGAGCATAGGAGGAAGTAAGTATGGTCTTGTTATAGTTGATGATTTTTCCCGCTTCACTTGGGTATTCTTTTTGCAGGATAAATCTGAAACCCAAGGGACCCTCAAGCGCTTCCTAAGGAGAGCTCAAAACGAGTTTGAGCTCAAGGTGAAGAAGATAAGAAGCGACAATGGGTCCGAGTTCAAGAACCTTCAAGTGGAGGAGTATCTTGAGGAGGAAGGAATCAAGCACGAGTTCTCCGCTCCCTACACACCACAACAAAATGGTGTGGTAGAGAGGAAGAACGAGACGCTTATAGACATGGCGAGGACGATGCTTGGAGAGTTCAAGACCCCCGAGCGCTTTTGGTCGGAAGCCGTGAACACGGCTTGTCACGCCATCAACCGGGTCTACCTTCATCGCCTCCTCAAGAAGACTTCGTATGAGCTACTAACCGGTAACAAACCCAATGTTTCGTATTTCCGAGTTTTTGGGAACAAATGCTATATTCTAGTGAAGAAGGGTAGGAATTCCAAATTTGCTCCCAAAGCCGTAGAAGGGTTTTTGTTAGGTTATGACTCAAATACAAAGGCGTATAGGGTCTTCAACAAATCATCGGGTTTGGTTGAAGTTTCTAGCGACGTTGTATTTGATGAGACTAATGGCTCTCCAAGAGAGCAAGTTGTTGATCTTGATGATGTAGATGAAGAAGACGTTCCAACGGCCGCAATATGCACCATGGCAATTGGAGATGTGCGGTCACAGGAACAAAATGAGCAAGATCAACCTTCTTCCTCAACAATGGTGCATCCCCCAACTCAAGACGATGAACATGTTCATCAAGAGGAGGCGTGTGATCAAGGGGGAGCACAAGTTGATCGTGTAATGGAGGAAGAAGCACAACCGGCACCTCCAACCCAAGTTCGAGCGATGATTCAAAGGGATCATCCCGTCGACCAAATTTTGGGTGACATTAGCAAGGGAGTAACTACTCGGTCTTGATTAGTTAATTTTTGTGAGCATTACTCTTTTGTCTCTTCTATTGAGCCTTTCAGGGTAGAGGAGGCCTTGCTAGATCCGGACTGGGTGTTGGCCATGCAGGAGGAGCTCAACAACTTCAAGAGAAATGAAGTTTGGACACTGGTGCCTCGTCCCAAGCAAAATGTTGTGGGAACCAAGTGGGTGTTCCGCAACAAACAAGACGAGCACGGTGTGGTGACAAGGAACAAGGCACGACTTGTGGCAAAAGGTTATGCCCAAGTCGCAGGTTTGGACTTTGAGGAGACTTTTGCTCCTGTGGCTAGGCTAGAATCCATTCGTATTTTGCTAGCATATGCTGCTCACCATTCTTTCAGGTTGTTCCAAATGGATGTGAAGAGCGCTTTCCACAACGGGCCAATCAAGGAGGAGGTGTACGTAGAGCAACCCCCTGGCTTCGAGGACGAACGGTACCCCGACCACGTGTGTAAGCTCTCTAAGGCGCTCTATGGACTTAAGCAAGCCCCAAGAGCATGGTATGAATGCCTTAGAGACTTTTTAATTGCTAATGCTTTCAAGGTTGGGAAAGCCGACCCAACTCTATTCACTAAGACATGTGATGGCGGTTTATTTGTGTGCCAAATTTATGTCGATGACATAATATTTGGTTCTACTAACCAAAAGTCTTGTGAAGAGTTTAGCAGGGTGATGACTCAAAAGTTCGAGATGTCGATGATGGGCGAGTTAAGCTATTTCCTTGGGTTCCAAGTGAAGCAACTCAAGGACGGCACCTTCATCTCCCAAACAAAGTACACGCAAGACTTGATCAAGCGGTTTGGGATGAAGGACGCCAAGCCCGCAAAGACTCCAATGGGAACCGACGAACACACTGACCTCAACAAAGGAGGTAAGTCCGTTGATCAAAAGGCGTACCGGTCTATGATAGGGTCTTTACTTTATTTATGTGCTAGTAGACCGGATATTATGCTTAGCGTATGCATGTGTGCTAGATTTCAATCCGATCCAAGGGAATGTCACTTAGTGGCGGTGAAGCGAATTCTTAGATATTTAGTTGCTACGCCTTGCTTCGGGATCTGGTATCCAAAGGGGTCTACCTTTGACTTGATTGGATATTCAGACTCCGACTATGCTGGATGTAAGGTCGATAGGAAGAGTACATCAGGGACGTGCCAATTCTTAGGAAGGTCCCTGGTGTCATGGAGTTCCAAGAAACAAACTTCCGTTGCCCTATCCACCGCTGAGGCCGAGTACGTTGCCGCAGGACAGTGTTGCGCGCAACTACTTTGGATGAGGCAAACCCTCAGGGACTTTGGCTATAATTTGAGCAAAGTCCCACTCCTATGTGATAATGAGAGTGCTATCCGCATGGCGGATAATCCTATTGAGCACAGCCGCACAAAACACATAGACATCCGGCATCACTTTTTGAGAGACCACCAGCAAAAGGGAGATATCGAAGTGTTTCATGTTAGCACCTAGAACCAGCTAGCCGATATCTTTACCAAGCCTTTAGATGAGCAGACCTTTTGCAAGTTGCGTAGTGAGCTAAATGTCCTAGATTCGTGGAACTTGGATTGATTTATAGCATACATGTCTTTATGCCTTGATCATGTTCCTTAAGCATATTGTTGTTTATTTATGGTGCTCAAGTTGTACAAGCACTCCCCGGACCTTACAAGTCCATTTGCGAGTGATGCACAAATTTAGGGGGAGATGTGCTACAACTTGACCCTTTGAGACAAACTGTGTGCTTGAGTTTGCTTAATCTAGTCTCAAAGGAGGTTTGAAAGGGAAAATGTGGACTTGGACCATGCAAGACTTTCACTGCACTCTGATGAAAGAGTAACTTATTCCAAGTTCATCTTTGTACTCCTATTGCCTTTTTACTCTTAGTTGAAGATTTTGGTGAGGCAATGGGGTTAAAGGGCCAAAATTGATCCTGTTTTGGTGCTTGATGCCAAAGGGGGAGAAAATAAGGCCAAAGCAAGAAATGGATCAACTACCACTTGAGAATTTTGAAAAAGTAGAGTTAGAGTTTTTGTTTGTCAAAATACTCTTGTTTGTCTCTTATTGTCAAAAGTTGGTCCCTTGTGGGGAGAAGGCTTAATTATGGGAAATAGGGGGAGTTTTTGAAATCTTTGATCAATTTCTCTTGGAACAACTCTCTTTATGTTTCAACAAGTGTGTTTGACTTAGAGATAGGAAATTGAGGTTGATTTGCAAAAACAAACCAAGTGGTGGCAAAGAATGATCCATATATGCCAAATTTGATTCAAAACAAATTTGTGTTCTCATTTGAATTGATATTGCACTTCTGTTAGTTGCTTTATGTTGTGTTGGCATAAATCACCAAAAAGGGGGAGATTGAGTGATTTTGGTGATTTCTAAGTATTTTGGGCCATTTCTAAGTATTTTGGTGATTTAGTGTCCAACACAAGTGCCTAAGTGTTAAATGGTGGACAAAGTACAGATCAAGTATAAATGTATGTTTCTCAGACTTAGTACATTGTTTTAGAGACTAATGTATTGTGTCTAAGTGCTGGAAACAGGAAAAATCAAGTTGAAATTAAAGATGGCGTTGTTCAGCCAAAGTCAGCTCTGTCTGTGTGCACCGGACTGTCCGGTGGTGCACCGGACAGTGTCCGGTGCGCCAGGCTGGCTCAGGCGAAATTGCTGCTCTCGGGAAGTGATTAACGACATATGGCTATAATTCACCGGACTGTCCGGTGCGCATCGGACTGTCCGGTGAGTCAACGGTTGGCTGGGCCAACGGTCGGCCACGCGATCCGCACGAGACACGTGGCTGTGCCAACGGTCGGAAGGGGGCACCGGACTGTCCGGTGTGCACCGGACAGTGTCCGGTGCGCCAACGGCTCCAAAGCGCCAACGGTCGGCTTCGCCAAAGAAGGAAAGAAATCTGCACCGGACAGTGTCCGGTGCGCCAGGCGACAAAAGGCAAGAATTGCCTTCCTGGAATGCATTCAACGGCTCCTAGCTGCCTTGGGGCTATAAAAGGGACCCCTAGGCGCATGGAGGAGGACACCAAGCATTCTCTAAGCATTCCTAAGCACCAAGACTTTGATTCCGCGCATTTGATTCTTCGTGATAGCAATTAGAGCTCCATTTGAGTTGTGAACTCGCTGGGTTGTGTTGTGAGCTCTTGTTGTGACTTGTGTGCGTGTTGATACTCTGATTTCGTGTCTTGTGTGCGTTGCTCATCCCTCCCTTACTTCGTGCTTATTTGTGAAAGGGAATTAGGCTTACACCTATTTTCCTAATTGATTTTGGTGGTTGAAATGCCCAACACAAATAATTGGACTAACTAGTTTGCTCTAGTCTATAAGTTATACAGGTGCAAAGGTTCACACTTAGCCAATAAAAAGATCAAGAATTGGGTTCAACAAATAGAGCAAGGGATAACCGAAGGCAGCCCTGGTCTGGCGCACCGGACTGTCCGGTGTGCCACCGGACAGTGTCCGGTGCACCAGGGAACTTCACACTGAATTCCTCACCTTCGGGAAAATCCAGAGGCGCTCCGCTATAATTCACCGGACTGTCCGGTGTACACCGGACAGTGTCCGGTGCTCCAGGAATGAAGCGTCTCTGGAACTCGCCAGCTTCGGGAATTCGCTCCGCTATAATTCACCGGACATGTCCGGTGAGCCAGCGGAGCAACGACTACTTCGCGCCAACGGTCACCTGCAGAGTCATTTAATGCGCGCCAGAGCGCGCAGAAGTCAGGCACGCGCGAGACGACGCACCGGACACTCTACAGTACATGTCCGGTGCGCCACCGGACATCCAGGCGGGCCCAGCAGTCAGAGCTCCAACGGTCGGAACCCAACGGCCTGGTGACGTGGCTGGCGCACCGGACACTGTCCGGTGTGCACCATACTGTCCGGTGCACCATGCGACAGACAGCCTCCACAAAACGGCTAGTTTGGTGGTTGGGGTTATAAATACCCCCAACCACCCCACATTCAAGTCATCCAAGTTTTCAAACTTCTAACCACTTACAAGAGCTAGGCATTCAATACAAGACACACCCAAGTGATCAAATCCTCTCTCAATTCCACAAAAGCTTTAGTGTTAAGTGAGAGAGATTTATTGTGTTCTTTTGAGCTCTTGCGCTTGGATTGCTTTCTTTTTTGATTCTTTCTTGCGATCAACTCAATTGTAACCAACGCAAGTGTCGGCGTTTCGAGACCGGGGGGTCCCTAAGCCGACGAGTGAATGTCGCTGCGTGCCCCAGCCCAGATGGGTCGAGCGCGTGGGCGAGCGCGAAGGGGGGAAGTGAGGTGGCCGGAGATGGGCGTGAGAGAGGTGGAAATCCCGCGGCCTTCGTGTTCGTCCCGCGCCCAGGTCGGGTGCGCTTGCAGTAGGGGGTTACAAGCGTCCACGCGAGAGAGGGAAGCGAGCGGCCCCAAGAGAGCGCCTGTCCCGTCCTCGTCCCCGCGCGGCCAACCCTCTCTAAGAGGGCCCTAGTCCTTCCTTTTATAGGCGTAAGGAGAGGATCCAGATGTACAATAGGGGTGTAGCAGAGTGCTACGTGTCTAGCGGGGGAGAGCTAGCGCCCTAAGTACATGCCGATGTGGCAGCCGGAGAGATCTTGGCACCCAGCTGGTGTGATGTCGTGGCCGTCGGAGGAGCGACGGAGCCTGGCGGAGGGACAGCTGTCGGAGCGGTTGAGTCCTTGCTGACGTCCTCCTGCTTCCGTAAGAGAGCTGAGAGCCGCCGTCGTCACAGTGCTTGCGGGGCGCCATCATTGCCTATCTGGCGGAGCTAGCCAGATGGGACACCGGTCTTGTTCTCTGCGGCCCGAGTCAGCTCGGGGTAGGGTGATGATGGCGCTTCCTGTTGACGTGGCTGGCTTGCGCCCTAGGTTGGGCGACATGGAGGCTCCTCCGAAGCCGAGGTTGAGTCTGTCTTCCGTGGCCGAGGCCGAGTCCGAGCCCCCGGGTCGGGCGAGGCGGAGGTCGTTCGGCAGAGGCCAAGGCGGAGTCCGAGCCCTCGGTCGGGCGAAGCGGAGTTCGTCGTCTTCTGGGGCTGAGCCCGAGTCTGAGCCCTGGGGTCGGGCGGAGCGGAGTTCGCCGTCTTCCGGGACTTAGCCCGAGTCCGAGCCCTAGGTCGGGCGGAGCGGAGTTCGCCGTCTTCCGGGACTTAGCCCGAGTCCGAGCCCTGGGTCGGGCGGAGCGGAGTTCGCCGTCTTCCGGGACTTAGCCCGAGTCCGAGCCCTGGGTCGGGCGGAGCGGAGTTCGCCGTCTTCCGGGACTTAGCCCGAGTCCGAGCCCTGGGTCGGGCGGAGCGGAGTTCGCCGTCTTCCGGGACCTAGCCCGAGTCCGAGCCCTGGGTCGGGCGGAGCGGAGCTTCCTATGGTGCCTTTGGCAGGGTCTGACTGCCTGTCAGTCTCACTCTGTCAAGTGGCACTGCAGTCGGAGTGGCGCAGGCGGCGCTGTCCTTTTGTCAGGCCGGTCATTGGAGCGGCGAAGTGACGGCGGTCACTTCGACTCTGCCGGGGGGCGTGCGTCAGGATAAAGGTGTCAGGCCACCTTTGCGTTAAATGCTCCTGTCATTCGGTCGGTTGGTGCGGCGATTTAGTCAGGGTTGCTTCTTAGCGAAGGCAGGGCCTCGGGCGAGCCGGAGATGTGTCCGCCGTTGGAGGGCGGCCTCGGGCGAGACGAAAATCCTCCGGGGTCGGCTGCCCTTGTCCGAGGCTAGGCTCGGGCGAGGCTTGATCGAGTCGCTCGAATGGACTGATCCCTGACTTAATCGCACCCATCAGGCCTTTGCAGCTTCATGCTGATGGGGGTTACCAGCTGAGAATTAGGAGTCTTGGGGGTACCCCTAATTATGGTCCCCGACAGTAGCCCCCGAGCCTCGAAGGGAGTGTTAGCACTCGCTTGGAGGCTTTCGTCGCACTTTTTTGCAAGGGGACCAGCCTTTCTCGGTTGTATTTTGTTCCGGTGGGTGCGCGCGAGCGCACCCACCGGGTGTAGCCCCCGAGGCCTCGGAGTAGTGGTTTCACTCCTCCGAGGTCTTAATGCCTTGTGTAACGCTTCGGCTGGTCTGGTTGTTCCCTCATGCGAACTGGCCGTAGCCCGGGTGTACGGTCGGGGCCCAAGTTTTCGGGCTGGTATGTTGACGCTGTCAACGGTTCGGTCGGAGCCGGGTTTGCGAGAGCAGCCCCCGAGCCTCTGCACAGGGCGAGAGGGCGATCAGGGACAGACTCGGCTTTTTTACATACGCCCCTGCGTCACCTTTCCGCAAGGAGGAGGGGGGAAAGCGCCATGTTACCCTCGATGAGCGCCGAACATGGTGTCTCCGGTGAGCTGCAAGCGGGTAATCCGAGTGGACGTCCGTGCCCCGTTCGTTAGGGGTCGGCTAGGGGCCTAGAGGCACGCCCAAAAGTACCTGCGGGTGATCTGCCGGACCCGGTCCCCTGGCGACGGGGTCCGAGGGCTCGATGCCTCCCTCTGATGGGATTCCGTTACAAGATCGCTCCCGCTGGTCTCGGAAATGTCCTAGGGTACCTCGGGAGCGCAGCCCGAGCCTTGGTTATGTATCGAACGTACCCCTAGTCATCCCTCGCTCGGCGTCTGAGGCGGCTGTGAACCCTTCGGGGGCCAGCCTTCGAACCCCTGATCAGTAATGGGCGCGGAGCCCGAGTAGCCTGAGGCGGCCGTGGAACCCTTCGAGGGGCCGGCCTTCGAACCTATGACCAGTAGTGGGTGTAGGGCCCACGCGATCTGAGGCGGCTGTTGAACCCCTCGGGGGGCCAGCCTTCGAACCTCTGATCAGTAGGGAGGCTCGGAGCCTGGTTCCTTCACGGGGAAGGACCCTTTTCGGGGTATCCCCCTTTCCCGGTCCCTGTTACAAGAGATAGAGAAAGAGGAAAAAACGGAAAAGGGTACGAAATCGAACGACGCGACGTACCTTTTTTGGCGCGGTTATTACGGCGAAGGCGAAGCGTCGCCCGCTTCTCCTGCCAGAAGCGTTGTCTGTCCCGCCGCGGAGTTAATGCGACGGGGCGAGTTGTTGGCAGGGCGGCCGTTGCACGTGCGTGAGCCGTTCGAGGAACGGATCACGGGCGCGTTGTCTTCACGCTGTGAGAGGAGGTTCTCTTGCTGCCCCCGGATGGGACGTGAGCTTGGCTGACGACGTGACCGCTGCTCCCGCCCGCCTGCCACTGTCATTACTGCCGGCCCACTTTCGGCCGCATTGACCGTCGCGCCAGGCTGGCGCTGCTGGGTCGTGCGCTGGGTCGCCTCGAGTCACGGTATCGGTTCCGCAACCGAAGAGGCGCGGTGGTGGCGCAAGTGGCGGTGCAGTTGCTTGCATGCAGCATCCGGTGCGTCGGTTGCGTGACGCGTGGGCTTGGGCCTCCAGGCTGGGCGCGCTGGGAGTCGGAGAAGCGCGTCCACTTGGCGCGGTTGCATGCCGCCTGCATGGCTGCCCGCCTCTCTCGGCCGTTGGTCTAGGCAAAAGTGGAGGGTCACCTGTAACCGCTGGGCGGTTGAGTGCACCACGCGCGGCGGTTTGGCTTCTTCTGCTCTGGGCCGGTTTGCATGACATGCGGGACCCAGCCCCCGCGCCGCAGGGGAGGGCCTTGGAGCGTGTTGGAGAAGACTCAGCCTGTGACGGTTGGGGGCGCAAGTAGGGAGAGTTGCCTTTAAAAGGAGGGCGACCCCTTTCGGAAGGCGACCATGTCTTCTCGTTCCCTTATGCATCGCGTCTCTCCACCTTCCAAGTCCCCGGATGGGGGATACCCGCCGTCTTTCCGCCTCATCGTTGGAGGAACGCAACTCCGTGGGAGTTGGTACCTTTCAGCCATCGTTCGGCTTCAAGGATTTTCATCACACAGCCCGGTTGCTCCCCTCCGCTGGTGGTCACCCAAGACGGTGACCTCCAGCTCCTGGATGGGGAGAGGCAATCCGGGCTGTGATCCCGATCCCGCCCTCAGCGTCGAGGGTTTTCGTCATCCTCGCTGGGGCAGGGAGCGAGGCGAGCCGGGGCTCTACCTCCTGCGCGGGTCGGCGGGCCACCTCTTCTTCCAGCTTCTGGTGGTGGCAATCGCCCTCCAGCCCTGCGACGGAGACGTCCTCCAGCCATGCCGGGGAAGGCGAATTGTTGCTGCCCAGCTAGGATGCAACATTCCGCCCTCTTCCTCGTGTTCGCGGCGAGGACGGCAGCGAGGATCTGCCGGTGCGCTTGGGAGCGGCCCGCTCTTTGGCTTTAATATCTGGTTCGCGTCCCTTGAGCGGGAACACGAACGAGAGCCCTCCGACGGCCGCGTCCACCCGGGACCATGGCTGCTGCTGCAGAGGTCGCTGGCGAGTCTCCCGATGTTCGTCGCCCCGCAGGCTCGAGGTTGCTCATACCCGCGGGGACGGAACCGGAGTTCCGTTTGTAATGGCACTTTGAATGCCAGTATTTTTGTTCATTATGGCTGTCGAGGCCTGAACATGTATGTAATTTTGGCACGGAGCCGTGTTTTTTCCTCATTTTCGAGCACTAAGACTCGCCTGTTGATTATCTGAACCGCTTCACCAAGCATGAGTCGCCTCGTGACAAGGTGACGAGTGAGGTATCCGTATCCCGGAGGCGTAGGAGTCCCTCGGCTCGGTCGGCCTTGTTGTCCGAGGTTGCTCTAGCTTAGTTAAAGGGACCCCTTGGCCGCTCTTCGACGAGTCGAGGCCAGGGGTAGCGATATCAGCATGAACTGAGGCAGAGTTGGCTCGAAAATGAAACCTGGTAGGCCGGAGCCTAGCCGGGTTGTCCGTTAGCGGGACCGACGCCGTAGTTGACCGGCCGAGGCCTCGGGTCGGGCTGGCGCCCTTGGAAGATGGTTGGCCGAGGCCCCAGAGGTGACCGGCCGAGCCACCTGCTCGGGCCGGATTCCCGGAGAAGACCCTGGCGGCGATGGCCCGGGCGTGGTGATGACGTCGTCCTTCGGAGTGGAGGTCTTCGGACCGCGTCGTCGTCCGAGGCTAGGTCGAACCTCGCCGAAGTTGTCGTTGATGCCGAGGGTGCTGCTGCCCCCTTCCAGCGTCAAGACCCGAGCCTGCAGGATCAGATTGTCTTGTAGCGTGTGCCTTCTGCGGCCGCCGAGGCCAGAACACACACCCTCGCTGCGTTGCAAAGCTGCGTCTCTTTTCCTCTTGTTTCGAGTATCTGGACTTTTTTGTCGGTAACAGGGATGTTTGTTCGAGCGAGAGTTGCTTCTCGCGGAAGGTGATGAGTGAGGTATCCGTATCCCGGAGGCGTGGGAGTCCCTCGGCTCGGTCGGCCTTGCCGCTTACGCGTACTTTCACCCGCCCATGAGGCCCTGTCACCGACTCAGTCGAGAAGGCTCGAAGGATCTCTTCGGCAGAAGAGCTTCCGAACGTGAAGACTTGTTCGGTCCGCGGAATCACTTTATCCGAACGCGAGTTACTTATCGCAGAAGGTGATGAGTGAGGTATCCGTATCCCGGAGGCGTAGGAGTCCCTCGGCTCGGTCAGCCTTGGCTGCTTACGTGTACTCCGTCGTTTTCAGGATCCACTTTTCGAAGTAGTCAGAAAGCACGAAAGACATTCTGGCGGAAGAGATCTTTTTTCGAGGAAAATTTCAACGCAGAGGGGGTTCCCCCCCTTTTAGCCCCCGAGGGAGGGTCGGGCTTTGCCGAGGCGAGGCCGACCCTTCCTTGATGACTAAACTTTGTGTGGGTGCGAGGTATATGAACAACTTGAAAACATCTTAAGGGTAGAAGCGACGTAGCTGTTGGATATTCCAAGCGTTGCCGTAGACCTCGCCTTGCCTGTTGGCCAGCTTGTACGTTCCGGGCTTCAGAACTTTGGCGATGACGAATGGCCCCTCCCAGGGGGGCGTGAGCTTGTGCCTCCCTCGGGCGTCTTGCCGTAGCCGAATCACCAGGTCGCCCACCTGGAGGTCTCGGGGCCGGACCCCTCGGGCGGGGTAGCGTCGCAGGGACTGCTGGTACCGCGCCGAGTGTAATAAGGCCTTGTCTCGAGCTTCTTCCAGCTGGTCCAGCGAGTCTTCTCGGCTAGCTTGGTTGCTTTGATCGCTGTAGGCCCTCGTCCTCGGGGAGCCGTATTCCAGGTCAGTGGGCAAGACGGCCTCGGCCCCGTAGACCAGGAAGAACGGCGTGAAACCCGTGGCTCGGCTCGGCGTTGTCCTCAGGCTCCAGACCACCGAGGGGAGTTCCTTCATCCATCGCTTGCCGAACTTGTTGAGGTCGTTGTAAATCTGAGGCTTGAGCCCTTGTAGAATCATGTCGTTGGCACGCTCTACTTGCCCATTCGACATGGGATGAGCCACGGTGGCCCAGTCCACCCGGATGTGGTGACCCTCGCAGAAGTCCAAGAATTTTCTGCCGGTGAACTGGGTACCGTTGTCGGTGATGATGGAGTTCGGGACCCCGAAGCGATGGATGATGTTGGTGAAGAACGCCACCGCCTGCTCGGACCTGATGCTGTTCAGAGGTCGGACCTCAATCCACTTGGAGAATTTGTCGATGGCGACCAGCAGGTGCGTGTAGCCCCCGGGCGCCTTCTGCAAGGGACCGACGAGGTCCAGACCCCACACAGCAAAGGGTCAGGTGATGGGTATCGTCTGCAGAGCCTGAGCGGACAGGTGGGTCTGCTTCGCATAGAATTGGCACCCTTCGCAGGTGCGGACAATTCTAGTGGCGTCAGCCACCGCCGTTGGCCAGTAGAAGCCTTGCCGGAAAGCATTCCCGACAAGGGCTCGAGGCGCTGCGTGATGGCCGCAAGCCCCCGAGTGTATCTCTTGCAGGAGTTCCTGACCTTCGGCGATGGAGATGCATCGCTGGAGGATGCCCGAGGGGCTGCGGTGGTAGAGCTCCTTCTCATCGCCCAGCAAGACGAACGACTTGGCGCGTCGCGCTACCCGCTGAGCCTCGGCTCGGTCGAGGGGTAGCTCTCCTTGGCGGAGATATTGCAGGTACGGGGTCTGCCAATTTCGATCAGGTGTGGCCCCGCTCCGCTCCTCCTCGACGTGCAGTGCCTCGCCCTCGGAGGCTGAGGGTACCCCGGGCTGAACCGAGGGCGCCTCGGGCCGAGCTGAGGGCGCCTCGGGCCGAGCTGAGGGTGCCTCGGGCTGTGCCGAGGGTACCTCGGGCTGGACCGAGGGCGCCTCAGGCTCGGGCGCATCGTCGATCTTGACGGAGGGTTGATGCAGATCCCGGGAGAAGACGTCCGGGGGAACCGTTGTTCGCCCCGAGGCTATTTTTGCCAGCTCGTCCGCAGTCTCGTTGTAGCGCCGAGTGATGTGGTTAAGCTCGAGCCCGTAGAACTTGTTTTCCAAGCGCCGAACCTCATCGCAGTAGGCCTCCATCTTCGGGTCGCGGCAGTGGGAGTTCTTCATGACTTGGTCGATGACGAGCTGCGAGTCACCGCGGGCGTCGAGGCGCCTGACCCCTAGCTCGATGGCGATCCGCAACCCGTTGACCAGAGCCTCGTACTCAGCCACATTGTTGGACGCCGGGAAATGGAGGCGTAGCACATAGCGTAGGTGTTTCCCGAGGGGCGAGATGAAGAGTAGGCCCGTGCCGGCTCCCGTCTTCATCAGCGACCCGTCGAAAAACATGGTCCAGAGCTCCGGTTGGATCGGAGCCGTCGGCAGCTGGGTGTCGACCCATTCGGCTACGAAGTCCGCCAATACCTGGGACTTCATGGCCTTCCGAGGGGCGAACGAGATTGTCTCGCCCATAATATCCACCGCCCACTTTGCAATCCTGCCCGAGGCCTCTCGGCACTGGATGATCTCCCCCAGGGGGAAGGATGACACCACAGTTACCGGATGAGACTCGAAGTAGTGTCGCAACTTCCGCCTCGTCAGGATCACTGCATACAGCAGCTTCTGGACTTGTGGGTAGCGGATCTTGGTCTCGGACAGTACCTCGCTGACGAAGTAAACTGGCCTCTGAACGGGCAATGCATGCCCCTCTTCTTGCCTCTCGACCACAATCGCGGCGCTAACCACCTGAGTGGTCGCGGCGACGTAGACCAAGAGGGCTTCTCCATCAGCTGGAGGCACCAAGATAGGCGCCTTTGTGAGGAGCGCCTTCAGGTTCCCGAGAGCTTCCTCGGCCTCAGGGGTCCAAGCGAAACACTCGACCTTCCTTAAGAGGCGGTACAGAGGCAGACCTCTTTCGCCGAGGCGTGAGATGAAGCGGCTCAGGGCCGCGAGACATCCGATGACCCTCTGTACGCCTTTTAAGTCCTTGATGGGCCCCATGCTGGTGATGGCTGCGATCTTCTCCGGGTTGGCTTCGATGCCCCGCTCGGAGACGATGAACCCCAAGAGCATGCCCCGGGGCACCCCGAAGACACACTTCTCGGGGTTGAGCTTGACGCCTTTCGCTTTGAGACATCGGAATGTCACTTTAAGGTCGGAGAGGAGGTCGGAAGCCTTCCTCGTCTTGACTACGATGTCATCGACGTAGGCCTCGACCGTGCGACCGATGTGTTCGCCGAACACATGGTTCATGCACCGCTGATACGTCGCGCCTGCATTCCTCAAACCGAACGGCATGGTGACGTAGCAGTACATGCCGAAGGGCGTGATGAAAGAAGTCGCGAGCTGGTCGGACTCTTTCATCCTGATTTGGTGATACCCTGAGTAGGCGTCGAGGAAATACAGGGTTTCGCACCCAGCAGTGGAATCCATGATTTGATCGATGCGAGGCAGAGGGTAGGGAACCTTCGGACATGCTTTGTTGAGACCAGTGTAGTCTACACACATCCGCCATTTCCCCCCTTTCTTTCTCACAAGCACAGGGTTGGCAAGCCATTCGGGATGGAATACCTCTTTGATGAACCCTGCTGCCATTAGCTTGTGGATCTCCTCGCCTATCACTCTGTGCTTCTCCTCGTCGAATCGGCGCAGAGGCTGCTTGACGGGTCGGGCTCCGGCCCGAATATCCAGCGAGTGCTCGACGACATCCCTCGGTATGCCGGGCATGTCCGAGGGACTCCACGCAAAGACGTCGGCGTTTGCGCGGAGAAAGTCGACGAGCACTGCTTCCTATTTGGGGTCGAGCCCGGAACCGATCCGGATCTGCTTGGAGGCGTCGCCACTGGGGTCGAGAGGGACGGCCTTGACCGTCTCCACTGGCTCGAAGTTGCCGGCATGGCGCTTCACGTCTGGCACCTCTTTGGAGAGGCTTTCCAGGTCGGCGATGAGGGCCTCGGCGTACTCCACGCACTCCACGTCGCATTCGAACGCGTGTTTGTACGTGGGGCCGATGGTGATGACCCCGTTGGGGCCCGACATCTTGAGCTTCAGGTAGGTGTAGTTGGGGACGGCCATAAACTTCGCGTAGCACGGCCTCCCCAGTACCGCGTGGTAGGTTCCTCGGAACCCGACCACCTCGAACGTCAGAGTCTCCCTTCCGAAGTTGGAAGGCGTTCCGAAGCAGACGAGAAGGTCGAGTCCTCCGAGGGTCTGGACGCGCTTCCCGGGAATGATCCCGTGGAAGGGCGCAGCGCCTGCTCGGACGGAGGACAGATCGACGCGCAGGAGCCCGAAGGTCTCGGCGTAGATGATGTTGAGGCAGCTGCCCCCGTCCATAAGGACCTTGGTGAGCCTGACGTCGCCGACGATGGGGTTGACGACGAGCGGGTATTTCCCCGGGCTCGGCACGTGGTCGGGGTGGTCAGTTTGGTCGAAGGTGATGGGCTTGTCGGACCAGTCTAGGTAGACTGGCGCCGCCACCTTCACCGAGTAGACCTCCCGGCGCTCTTGCTTGCGATGCCGAGCCGAGGCATTCGCCGCATGCCCACCGTAGATCATGAAGCAGTCACGGATCTCAGGGAACTCTCCTGCTTGGTGATCTTCCTTCTTGTCGTCGTCGCGGGCCCTGCCACCCTCCGCGGGTGGCCCGGCCCTGTGGAAGTGGCGCCGAAGCATGACGCACTCCTCGAGGGTGTGCTTGACGGGCCCCTGATGATAGGGGCACAGCTCCTTGAGCATCTTGTCGAAGAGGTTGGCACCTCCGGGGGGCTTCCGAGGGTTCTTGTACTCGGTGGCGGCGACAAGGTCCGCGTCGGCGGCGTCGCGTTTCGCTTGCGACTTCTTCTTGCCTTTCTTCTTGGCGCCGCGCGGAGTAGACGCCTCGGGGACATCTTCCGATGGACGGCCCTGGGGCTGCTTGTCCTTTCGGAAGATAGCTTCGACCGCCTCCTGGCCAGAGGCGAACTTGGTGGCGATGTCCATCAGCTCGCTCGCCCTGGTGGGGGTCTTGCGACCCAACTTACTCACCAGGTCGCGGCAGGTGGTTCCGGCAAGGAACGCGCCGATAACATCCGAATCGGTGATGTTGGGCAGCTCGGTGCGCTGCTTCGAGAATCGCCGGATGTAGTCCCGGAGAGACTCTCCCGGCTGCTGCCGGCAGCTTCGGAGGTCCCAAGAATTCCCGGGGCGCACGTACGTGCCCTGGAAATTGTCGGCGAAGGCTTGGACCAGGTCATCCCAGTTGGAGATCTGCCCCGGAGGCAGGTGCTCCAACCAGGCGCGAGCGGTGTCGGAGAGGAACAGGGGGAGGTTGTGTGGCAGAACCACCCGAATTATTCCAGCTTAAGTGCCTAAGTCACGCCGCAGGGGCCGTAACACACTTAAATCGGAATAACCCGTCAGTCCCTCAGATCTAGTCTGATAGAGCCACTTAACCAGGATCAAATTCCACAATCTCACTCGAAGGTGAGTCACAGAAGAAATACAATAAAACAGGAAACCTCAAATTAAGTACGGAGTTATTACATAAATCGGAGTTTTTGGAGTAGCAAATAAAGTTCACAAATTAAGTGCAG
This sequence comes from Zea mays, assembly GCF_902167145.1. NCBI lineage: Eukaryota > Viridiplantae > Streptophyta > Magnoliopsida > Poales > Poaceae > Zea > Zea mays. The sequence goes on from NC_050098.1 coordinate 185,335,572, forward strand.
CGGATAATCGATGTCGTCGGTAACGAGGAAATGGGCAAGGCCTAGCCCACTACTCCTCATGCTCCTCTCCTGCCGGAGCAACATCCCACTCGACCGTCCAACCCGGTGGCAGGGTGGTAGGCCAAGTCACACCATCAACTACATCCTGCATGGTACCTGCAAAAATGGTGCCACAAGCAAGGCTGAGTATACTAATACTCAGCTAGACTTAACCGGTGTGAGGAGTCTACTCCTCTACCTCTAGACTATGCAGCTGTTTGGCTGAGGGGTTTGGTTTGCCAAAAGCACTAGCTGTTTCTAAAATCAACTTTTAGCTTTTCAAATTCTACCATCATTAACTTAGCTAGATTTGCTCCTTCTAAGCATACATGGTAACAAGCAATTAGTTCAATCAACAAGTTATCTCATGTAATCCACATTTCACTTCTTACTTGATGCAGTACAAGGAATCAAGCAGTCTCATTAGCTGCGAGAAGCAGACGATTCGAATCGAGTTTTAACCTTGCAAGGTAAACCTAAACACACGGCATGTCAGGGTACTCCGACCCCACACATGACAACCGTCCCCATCGATTCCCCGTTCGCGTCCAGGCCTCACCGCCTTGGCATACAATGCTCCACTGACCCCGGCTGCCGCCGTGCAGTGACCGCACTTGTACCCACCATAGCTAGCATGGGAGACCCTGTCTCAGGTCGCATGAGGGATAAAGTCCGCGCCCGGCTTCACTCAGGTACTAGGTTTACCGGTTACCATTTTTCCCGGCATGTGCTTAGTACGTTCAAAAGCTTGACTCAGGTATCCACACATTAATCCTTAATTCATTTTTCCCGTCTCATGGACAAAGCATCCTCCCTGGATCCAAGTCCATAGACCAACATATATCCCATTATCAAGATGAGTACAATCAATTCCTGACCTCGCGCGAGTGCTAGAAAAATCACTCGACTTCTACCGAGATCCTGATTAGCAAGCAGCTACTCGACCTAGCATACTAGTATTCATCTCAAAAAGGAATCCTAAGTTCATGCAACTAGAGGTTTCAAGCAACTCCTACACTTAAGTGCACATTACAGTCCTACAAGCATTAAGTGTAGTAAAGTAGCATATATTAACATGGTTATGCATAAAACCGGGGCTTGCCTTCAATTGCTGGGGCTGCGGGGAGATCCTCAATAGCAGCCTCTGAAGCCTGCTCCTGGTCCTCCTCTTGGATAGGTCCTTGCTCGGGGATGAGAACGTACTCTCCGTCGGCAAGATTACAATCTAATGAATGCAATGCGTAAGATATATGCATGATACAATATGTGCTTTAGAATTTACAACTTTTAAAAATGTAGGGTCTTTAGAATTTAAGCAAGTTAACCTTACTTATGTAAAACCTTTTAGTGGTATACTTGGTAAATTGGGTTAGTTTAATGGGATGAGGTTTATTCCTCCTTTTCTTTTCTTTTATTCCTTTTTAATGTTTTGGAGTAGGTTTGAACTACAAGTTGCTTTTATAGAATTCCAAAAATTCTGCAAAAATTACAGTGGCTTGTTACTGGTGTATGATTCTCTGTCTCAAAATTTGGGGTTCAGAAAGTGAATGGTTTTCTCTGGACAAAATTGCCAAATCTTAAGGCAGAAGGGGTACTTTGAACTACAACTATTATTTAACAGTGGGTAATTCTTTAAAACTTATTTTTGCTGGCTTTTAGGTGTCATAACATGACTTGATACAAATTTCTAGTCATTAATACCTTTTAATTCTTTTCCTATGGTTTTCTTAAGGTTTCTAGCCAAAGGGGTGCTTTCTACTACCACTATGTTTGAAAAACATCAAACAACAGAGTTCTTATTTTTCTTAGCTAGTATTTTGTGCAAGAGCAACCATTCTGAAGTTTGGCTTCTTTTTGCTTAAGGGAAGGGGTGGTTTGCATTATTTAAGTCAAATGGCCTTTCTCACAAATTGCTAGCAAAAGGCATGGGTTCACTTCTTTTTCATGGATTTGTATTTTTCTCTGGTGGTTTATCTCATCATGGACTTAGCTAATTTTTGGTTGCCCATTATCTCATTATTTGAGGTTGTTTATGATTTATTGGGAAAATGCCTTATTACCACTTTGTATTTATTTTCCTTACTTAAAAAGTTAGGCTGGGGTGCTCTGTATTTTTGCAGTGGGGCTCTGGTGGTTATAAGTTCACTGGATTTTTGTTAACCACTTTGGTTATGGTTTTGCAATTTTAATAATTGATTTTCAGTCTACATAAGGCTGATTAAAGCATCTTAATTAGAAACTGGTCCTAATTAATGGTCTCTGCATTTTTCCTAGGTTCTTGGTTGCATAAGTAAACTAGGAAAAATATTACTAATCATTGTTCAACATTTTCTAATGCTTTTCTGATTTTCTCTAAGTTGTGGACAAAATGGCTTTGAATGAATAACTACATCATAATCTCTAATGCTGGGGATTCTACTATTTTTAAACAATGTCTAAATAGGGTATAAGCATCTACAAATTTTCTTAAGCTCAGTAACAGAAGAAAAACTAATTTTCCTTAATTAAACAAGGTTTAGGGGGTTTCTGTTTTTAATTTTAAGCTCTAAAATTTAGAACAGAAAGCATATGGTTCAATAATTTTAAATGATAGATCATAATATTCCAGAGCTAGCAAAATTGGTTTGACAGCTTTTCATTAAGATTTCATCAAGTTATGAATTTTCTAAGTTCTTTGGTTATTTAAAAGAATAACAGAATTGATAAAAGGGAAAAACCACTTTGCACTGGGGTCCCTGGCGGTTTTTCTAAGTTTTCCTCGCGAATCAGTCCTTAGGTTACTATTCACATGAGTCGCTGACATTACAGAAAACCCCTCGGGTTCTACAGAACCTAACCCGAGGTCCTTCTTCTACCTCAAACAGTAGCCGCGGCGAAGAAAAGGGCGGAGGGGCTTACCGGCGGCGAGACTGTTCCGGTGAAGTGGTCGAGGGCGAAGGGGAGGTCGCGGGGATCACAACGGTGTGCGGAACGTCAACGGAGATGGCCGGAGTTGGTCGGTCCACGCGCGCAGGCTGGGATGCTCGTCAGCGGAGAGGAGACCGGCCTAGTCACGGCGAGATAGATCAATCAAATGGGTCAGAGAGGTCCACGGGATGCCAGAGAAGACATGAGCGAAAGGAATTGAGCGGAGACTCACTGGATAGCTCGGTCCACGCGCGGCGGCGGAAGACCGAAGTCCGGTGAGGTTGATCTCGGGCCTCCGGTGAAGTCCGGTCGGGTCCGAGGGCTTGGCGAGCTTCACGGGCTACTGGCGGAGCTAGCCGAAGCACAGGTTGGGCTGGAGGGCGGCTGGAGTGGGCTGGCCACGGCGGCCGTAGCTCTGGCGGCAATGGCGGGCGGAAATTCGCTCGCCGGAGCTAAGGAACGGTGGCTGGCCGATGAGGGTGAGTGCGGGGCGAAGAGAGGTGCGCCCGGGGAGGCTTTATAGGCGCGGGCGGGCACGGCCGAGGGCGTGGGCGCGCGGCGAACTTGACCGGACGCCGGGGCGAGCGCGCGCGCGGGTTGGGCGAGCTCTGGCGTGCCGACCAGGGTCGAACACGTGTGCCCGTGCGTTCTGCCCAAGCTCTGGCGCGTGTGGTCGCTCATCCGAGCCTGCTCTCGCCTTGGTCAGTGCACAAAACCTCTTCTCCTCCCTACAAGCTACCATTCTTGTGTGGAGGTCATAGGATTTTGCCTACTGGTTGCAGAGATATGGAGCCAGGAAATCTGGTCTGTCTCCCTGCCCAAACCCGAGGCAAATCCCAAGTTTTGTCGTGTCTAGGGCTCGCGTCCCAATGCCATCTTCTGGCACACGATAGAGGGGTTAGTTAGACACAAATTTGTCAATGGGGCCATTAAGATTCGAGTTAGGGATCAAGGTGAACATCCCTGATCTTTGGCTCAAGGTCTGAATTTCAGAATCCTGAAATTCAGAATTCCCAATGAGTCCCAACAAAAGAAGCTTGATTTGGGGGTTTTCTTGAATTATTTCGGCTAAGCTTTCTCAATCTATCTTGTTGCTTATCAAATATACTTTAACTTATATTATTGGCTCAACTCAAAATTTTAAACTTTTCATTCCCTTTTGCTTATTTTCTTGAATTTTGTTCATGGGGTTCACTTAGAGTTCTTAATTAGGGTTGCACATTCTTATCTTTTCAAGGACTCAATTGTTTTGATCATGACACTTTTAAACATATACTTGGTGAATTCTTTGTCACTTAAGTTATTTTGATGCTCATGCTTACTTTGGTTCACAGGAAGTAATGGCTCTTGGTGTGGCTTTTTAAGAGAAACCCTAGGTGACACTGGGGTGTCACAGCCTTCCCCCCTTAAAGGAATCTCGTCCCGAGATTCAGGCCAGAGTCCTCCCGGGGTGAAGCGAAGGGTGAGACTGATAGGAAAAAGGGTGATGATTGTTATTATTAGGGCAAAACTGCTCTTCGAATGTCATTCTCTTTGCAACTTCAGAAGGAAGTCCTTTTGAGTTTTATCTTTTAGTTACTTCATTCTGAATTAAGATCATATTTTTGGAAATTAGATTCGAAAGGCAGGAGGAGGGGTTGGGGGTGATTACATACCAACTTCCTTAGGTAGCCAATCGGGGAAGTTGGATCTTAAGAATTCCTCGGTTTCCCAAGTAGCTTCCTCCTCTGAGTGATTACTCCACTGGACCTTGAACATCTTGATCGATTTAGCCCGAGTTGATCTTTCCTTGCAATCCAGAATCTTGGAGGGGTACTCTTGGTACGAGAGATCTGGCTCTATCTCCAATTCTGGCTCTGCTAGAATCTCAGTCGGCAATCGAACACACTTCTTTAGCTGAGATACATGGAATACGCTGTGAATGGCAGACATCTTTGAAGGTAACTTCAGCTTGTATGCCACGGGTCCACATGCTTCTATGATCTCATAAGGTCCAATGTAACGAGGGGCTAGCTTGCCTTTGATTCCAAACCTCTGCACTCCCTTGGTGGGTGATACCTTGAGGTATACAAAACTTCCCACCTCGAACTGGAGAGGTTTCCTTCTTCTGTCATGATAGCTCTTCTGCCTGGCCTGAGCAGCTTCTAGATTCTTCCTGATCAGCTTGACCTTCCTTTCGGCTTCAGTCACCAAATCAGGTCCAAAAACTTCTCTTTCACCAGGCTGAGACCAATTGAGTGGTGTCCTGCACCTTCTTCCATAGAGAGCTTCAAAAGGTGCCATCTTTAGGCTGGACTGATAACTATTGTTATAAGCAAACTCTGCCAAGGAGAGGTGCTTATCCCAGTTCTTGCCACAATCGATCGCACAAGCTCTCAGCATATCTTCCAGAATCTGGTTTACCCTTTCCGTCTGACCATCAGTCTGTGGGTGGTAAGCTGAACTCCTGATTAGCTTGGTTCCCAAAGACTCTTGCAATTGTTCCCAAAATCTGGCAACAAATTGGGCTCCTCGGTCAGAAACAATGGTCCGAGGTAATCCATGCAAACACACGATCCGGTCGATATACAATTCTGCATACTTCTGAGCCTTATCAGTGGTGTGCACAGGAAGAAAATGTGCCACTTTCGTCAATCGGTCCACAATAACCCAAATTGAATCATGATGACGAGAGGTGTTGGGCAGACCCACAATGAAATCCATGCTGATATCGTCCCACTTCCACGAAGGTACGGACAGTGGTCGCAAAGCTCCAGCGGACTTCAAGTGGCTTGCCTTAACCCTCTGACAGGTGTCACACTCTGATACATACTGGGCTATCTCCCTCTTCATTCTGGTCCACCAGTACAAAAGCTTCAGATCATGGTACATCTTGGTGCTTCCCGGATGCATAGAGAATTTGGAGAGATGAGTCTCATCCAAAATTTTCTTCTTGAGATCCCGGTCCTTAGGAATTACCAATCTGCTTTTGAACCATAACACACCCTTCTCATCCTGGCGGAAACAATCATACTTCTCAACCTTCTGATGGAGATTCTTCTTGATAATCTGCACTCCCTTGTCACTGAGCTGGGCCATGATAATCTGGTCTTGCAAGGCTGGCTCAACAGAAATGTGAGACAAAGAACCAGAAGGAATCACTTCAATTTGCATCTTGCTCAACTCATCACACAAGGTGTTAACACGAGAATCCATCAGAATACAGTTGCATTGCAACTTCCGACTCAAGGCATCAGCTACCACATTAGCTTTCCCTGGGTGATAATGTACCTCCAGGTCATAATCCTTGATCAGCTCTAGCCATCTTCTCTGCCTCATGTTGAGATCAGCCTGAGTAAAAATGTACTTAAGGCTCTTATGATCAGTGAAGATGTTGCAGTGGGTTCCCATCAGGTAGTGCCTCCACATCTTCAATGCATGAACCACTGCTGCTAACTCAAGGTCATGAGTGGGATAATTTTGCTCATGAGGCCTGAGTGCTCTTGAGGCATAAGCAATGACTCGGTTGTCTTGCATCAAGACACAACCTAGCCCGGTGCCAGAGGCATCGCAATACACATCAAAAGGCTTGCTGCTGTCGGGTTGCGCCAAAACTGGTGCGGTGGTCAGATGCTGCCTCAATGCATGGAAGGCATCTTCGCACTTCTGACTCCACACAAACTTGACTTCTTTCTTCAGCAACTCAGTAATAGGCTTCGCAATCCGAGAGAAGTCCGGAATAAATCTTCGGTAATAACCGGCCAATCCCAGAAAACTCCGAATCTGGCGAACAGTCGTTGGTGGCCTCCAGTTCATCACCTCTTGCACTTTATCAGGATCAACAGCTATTCCATCCTGAGAGATAGTGTGACCCAAGAATTTGATTTCCTTTAGCCAAAAATCACACTTGGATAGCTTGGCATAAAGGTGGTGCTCTCGCAGACGTTGAAGCACTACATGCAAATGCCCGGCATGTTCTTCTTCGTTCTTCGAGTACACCAGAATATCATCGATAAAAACCACTACGAACTTGTCCAATTCTGGCATGAAAACAGAATTCATCAGATACATGAAGTATGCTGGTGCATTTGTCAGCCCGAATGACATCACCAAAAATTCATACAGCCCATATCTGGTTGAGAATGCCGTCTTCGGAATATCACTTGCTCGTATTTTGATCTGATGGTAGCCAGAGCGAAGGTCTATCTTGGAAAACACCTTGGCCCCGACCAACTGGTCAAAGAGAACGTCAATACGAGGCAAAGGATACTTGTTCTTGATAGTTACCGCATTAAGAGGGCGGTAATCTATACACAGCCTCAAGCTTTCATCCTTCTTCTTCACAAATAGCGCTGGACATCCCCAAGGCGAAGTGCTTGGGCGAATAAATCCCTTATCCAGCAACTCTTGCAATTGCTTCTTCAACTCTGCCAACTCAGCGGGTGGCATTCGGTAGGGCCTCTTAGAAATTGGGGCCGTTCCCGGTTGCAACTCGATGGCGAATTCAATATCCCGGTCCGGTGGCATTCCTGGCAATTCATCAGGAAAGACATCTGCATACTCACAGACCACTGGGATCTTCTTCAGGGGTAACTCCGTCATAGAGAAAGCACATGACTGAGAAGAACCCTGACTAGGCAGAATCAAAGTGAAATTCCCGCAGAAAGGAGAATTAACTTCCACGGTACGACTGGCTACATCAAGCACAACTTGGTGCAAGGTCATCCAATTTGCTCCTAGAATAATGTCCACATTTTCCAATCCCAACACAATAAGAGTGGTTTTGATAATGTGGCTTCCCAGTTGAATAGGCACACTTTGGTTTAATTGATTAGTTGCAATTTTACCCCCAGGTGTGACTATCATGAATGACCCTTTTGAGTGAGAGAATGGCAGTTTGCAATTAGCACTGAACTTTTGGCTAATGAAACTATGAGATGCACCAGAATCAAACAGAATTAAAGCAGGTTGATTATAAACTGAAAAGGTACCGGTCATGATAGGAGCTCCTTCTGGCACTTCCTCTAGAGCAGTGAAGTTGAGCTTCCCTTGCCTGACTTGCACCTTCTGCTTTCTTCCCTTGTCTTGATTTGGTGCTGGCATCTGCCTCTGCTGGTTCCTGGGACAATTCTTGGCATAGTGGCCCACATTGCCACAAGTGAAACACTTGTTCCCATTGCCCTGGCGGAACTGCTGCTGCTGCGGAGGCTGATTGTTCCTTGGGGCGGGAGCTGGATAGCGGTTGGGTGCCGGCTGCTGCTGCTGCTGAGGTGGCCTGATCACCCATCTGCCTGCCTGCTGCTGAAAACCCCTGCTCTGATTGTGAGAAACAATCCGGAACCTCTGAGCCTGAGCGGATGGTGCTGCCATTGGTGCCTTCCTCTTCTTCTCTGCCCGGTGAGCAACAATGCAATCCTCCTGAGAGATGGCCATGTTGACCAACTCATTGAAGCTATTGGCCCGGACAGTGTTGAGTCGTTCCCGCAGCTTGGTATTGAGACCCCTGCGGAAGTGATCCCTCTTCTTTTCATCAGAATCAGCATGATACCCTGCATACTGGCATAAGTCGTTGAAGGCTTGCGCATACTGCAGTACCGTGCGGGTTCCTTGATTGAGGGCCAGGAATTCGTTCAACTTCCGATCAAGAATGCCAGCTGGAATGTGGTGCCCTCTGAAGGCGGTCTTGAATTCCTCCCAAGATACTTCATGATCAGCGGGGAGCATAGCACGGAAGTGGTCCCACCAAGTCCGAGCTGGGCCGCGAAGCTGCTGTGCGGCGAAGCGAGCCTTGGCCTCATCAGGGCAGTCTCCCGTGAGGAGGGGAAACTTGGACTCGACGACGCGAAGCCACACGTCGGCGTCCAACGGATCCTCTGCCTTGGTGAACAAGGGCGGCTGCGTGCTCAGAAACTCCTGGTATGTTGCCATAGCCGGAGGTCGCTGATGCTGGCCTCCACCATGATGCTGTTGGTGGGGCTGGCGCTGCAAGAGCTGTCGCAGAATCTCATTCTGCTGGGCCATCAGCTCCTGCACTGTGGGAGCTGGAGGAGGTGGCGGGGGAGCTTGCTCATTCTGCCCGCGACGCTGCCTCGCTGCCATCTGAAAACAGAGATTGTCGCTAATGTTATCCCGACTCATATTTCCGAACGACAAGATATCATCTCATATGGAAGGAAAAGGCCATAATCATAATATTAGGTTCGAAAATGAAGATAACATGGTGACAAGGATCCCACAGATATCAAAAGTTTACAGGGTTACATTAATCAGGGGAAAGTACCCATAAGCCTAGTCCAAAAGGTGATACTACTAAGCTCGCATAGGTTTCTATCCACCTAAAGAAATGTCAAAGCGACTGCTTAACCCTGAGCGGTGGAAGCGACACTGGATACGGGTGAAGGAGGCATCGCGGAGGTAGTCCCATTGGCACCAGGGGCTGGTCCTAGCTCCTCGGGAGCCTCTTTTCCCTCGCTTCCTGCTTCATTGGCCTCCATCTCCAGGTGGTGCATGTCCAAGTGGTCATTGGCTTCCTCGAGTTCCCTCTGCACGTCGTGGAGCTGGTTCTCCAAGACATCAATAGTGTTATCTCGGATCTCCACTTGCTGCTCCAGGGTGGTAATACGCTGGCTCAGCCTTTCCACCTGCAGATCCTTCTCCACCAACTCTGTGGATAGGTCGACCACAAAATCTTCCCGACTATCGAGAGTGAGCTTGGCAGCCTGAGCGGTGTTAGCAAGAAGTGTCATAGCATCGCTCTGAAGGGCCTGAAGGCGGTACAGCGCACTCATGCACTGAACAGTGACCCTCCCAACCAAGTCAGGATACATTGCCCACACATCCTTCACATGGCTCACGCGGTTACACCACATGGGATCATCCTTCTTTTCAGCAGGGAAGAGTCCCAAGGGGTGCATCACCATCTCCAGGGGATGGTAGCCACAGAAAGTCGTCAGAGTCTTCATGGCTGCTGCCTCAACGGTGTCGTCCGTCCTGAGTCCAATCGTCTCAGAGTCAAGAGAACGCCAACCCGGCTGAAGGGGATGAGCCTCCAAAGTTAGCCAGACCCGACAACGAGGTACCCGATGCTCCTCATACAACTGCACCGTGTACAAAGGGGGCGTAGGGTAACCGGCGGAGTTAAGCACTTCCCACAAGATGGAAGGAAAGCCATCGCGAGAAAGGAAGTCAGAACTGAAACGAGAGTCTCCTCCACTGGCGGGGGTAGGTGAATTCATCTGCGGAAGGGAATCAAGATAAAGATTATGGTGGAAGGAAAAAGAAAAAGAGAGCCCGGATGATTTTAAAGAAAAGGGGTTAGCTCAAATTTTAATTCCTCTTTGTGTTTTATAATGCATGCATGCGGAAAGAAACGTTGCCTCTCAAAAAGGGAAATAGGGTGCCTTTTTAGGGCATCCTAAAATATAAGTATTGGCCCACAGGGCCTAATTAATTAGCCACCTATTTCTCCCTCTATGCCTGAGGCCTTTCGTCCTAGGTCTAGCGGTCTAGTCCTGACGATCCGTAGTAGTTTCTAGGCAAGTTTTAGATTTTGAAAATCGGTATTCATGGTTTATTGTCCTTCTCTGTGGTGGAATTTGCTCCGATACCAGCTGTGGCAGAACCACCCGAATTATTCCAGCTTAAGTGCCTAAGTCACGCCGCAGGGGTCGTAACACACTTAAATCGGAATAACCCGTCAGTCCCTCAGATCTAGTCTGATAGAGCCACTTAACCAGGATCAAATTCCACAATCTCACTCGAAGGTGAGTCACAGAAGAAATACAATAAAACAGGAAACCTCAAATTAAGTACGGAGTTATTACATAAATCGGAGTTTTTGGAGTAGCAAATAAAGTTCACAAATTAAGTGCAGCGGATAATCGATGTCGTCGGTAACGAGGAAATGGGCAAGGCCTAGCCCACTACTCCTCATGCTCCTCTCCTGCCGGAGCAACATCCCACTCGACCGTCCAACCCGGTGGCAGGGTGGTAGGCCAAGTCACACCATCAACTACATCCTGCATGGTACCTGCAAAAATGGTGCCACAAGCAAGGCTGAGTATACTAATACTCAGCTAGACTTAACCGGTGTGAGGAGTCTACTCCTCTACCTCTAGACTATGCAGCTGTTTGGCTGAGGGGTTTGGTTTGCCAAAAGCACTAGCTGTTTCTAAAATCAACTTTTAGCTTTTCAAATTCTACCATCATTAACTTAGCTAGATTTGCTCCTTCTAAGCATACATGGTAACAAGCAATTAGTTCAATCAACAAGTTATCTCATGTAATCCACATTTCACTTCTTACTCGATGCAGTACAAGGAATCAAGCAGTCTCATTAGCTGCGAGAAGCAGACGATTCGAATCGAGTTTTAACCTTGCAAGGTAAACCTAAACACACGGCATGTCAGGGTACTCCGACCCCACACATGACAACCGTCCCCATCGATTCCCCGTTCGCGTCCAGGCCTCACCGCCTTGGCATACAATGCTCCACTGACCCCGGCTGCCGCCGTGCAGTGACCGCACTTGTACCCACCATAGCTAGCATGGGAGACCCTGTCTCAGGTCGCATGAGGGATAAAGTCCGCGCCCGGCTTCACTCAGGTACTAGGTTTACCGGTTACCATTTTTCCCGGCATGTGCTTAGTACGTTCAAAAGCTTGACTCAGGTATCCACACATTAATCCTTAATTCATTTTTCCCGTCTCATGGACAAAGCATCCTCCCTGGACCCAAGTCCATAGACCAACATATATCCCATTATCAAGATGAGTACAATCAATTCCTGACCTCGCGCGAGTGCTAGAAAAATCACTCGACTTCTACCGAGATCCTGATTAGCAAGCAGCTACTCGACCTAGCATACTAGTATTCATCTCAAAAAGGAATCCTAAGTTCATGCAACTAGAGGTTTCAAGCAACTCCTACACTTAAGTGCACATTACAGTCCTACAAGCATTAAGTGTAGTAAAGTAGCATATATTAACATGGTTATGCATAAAACCGGGGCTTGCCTTCAATTGCTGGGGCTGCGGGGAGATCCTCAATAGCAGCCTCTGAAGCCTGCTCCTGGTCCTCCTCTTGGATAGGTCCTTGCTCGGGGATGAGAACGTACTCTCCGTCGGCAAGATTACAATCTAATGAATGCAATGCGTAAGATATATGCATGATACAATATGTGCTTTAGAATTTACAACTTTTAAAAATGTAGGGTCTTTAGAATTTAAGCAAGTTAACCTTACTTATGTAAAACCTTTTAGTGGTATACTTGGTAAATTGGGTTAGTTTAATGGGATGAGGTTTATTCCTCCTTTTCTTTTCTTTTATTCCTTTTTAATGTTTTGGAGTAGGTTTGAACTACAAGTTGCTTTTATAGAATTCCAAAAATTCTGCAAAAATTACAGTGGCTTGTTACTGGTGTATGATTCTCTGTCTCAAAATTTGGGGTTCAGAAAGTGAATGGTTTTCTCTGGACAAAATTGCCAAATCTTAAGGCAGAAGGGGTACTTTGAACTACAACTATTATTTAACAGTGGGTAATTCTTTAAAACTTATTTTTGCTGGCTTTTAGGTGTCATAACATGACTTGATACAAATTTCTAGTCATTAATACCTTTTAATTCTTTTCCTATGGTTTTCTTAAGGTTTCTAGCCAAAGGGGTGCTTTCTACTACCACTATGTTTGAAAAACATCAAACAACAGAGTTCTTATTTTTCTTAGCTAGTATTTTGTGCAAGAGCAACCATTCTGAAGTTTGGCTTCTTTTTGCTTAAGGGAAGGGGTGGTTTGCATTATTTAAGTCAAATGGCCTTTCTCACAAATTGCTAGCAAAAGGCATGGGTTCACTTCTTTTTCATGGATTTGTATTTTTCTCTGGTGGTTTATCTCATCATGAACTTAGCTAATTTTTGGTTGCCCATTATCTCATTATTTGAGGTTGTTTATGATTTATTGGGAAAATGCCTTATTACCACTTTGTATTTATTTTCCTTACTTAAAAAGTTAGGCTGGGGTGCTCTGTATTTTTGCAGTGGGGCTCTGGTGGTTATAAGTTCACTGGATTTTTGTTAACCACTTTGGTTATGGTTTTGCAATTTTAATAATTGATTTTCAGTCTACATAAGGCTGATTAAAGCATCTTAATTAGAAACTGGTCCTAATTAATGGTCTCTGCATTTTTCCTAGGTTCTTGGTTGCATAAGTAAACTAGGAAAAATATTACTAATCATTGTTCAACATTTTCTAATGCTTTTCTGATTTTCTCTAAGTTGTGGACAAAATGGCTTTGAATGAATAACTACATCATAATCTCTAATGCTGGGGATTCTACTATTTTTAAACAATGTCTAAATAGGGTATAAGCATCTACAAATTTTCTTAAGCTCAGTAACAGAAGAAAAACTAATTTTCCTTAATTAAACAAGGTTTAGGGGGTTTCTGTTTTTAATTTTAAGCTCTAAAATTTAGAACAGAAAGCATATGGTTCAATAATTTTAAATGATAGATCATAATATTCCAGAGCTAGCAAAATTGGTTTGACAGCTTTTCATTAAGATTTCATCAAGTTATGAATTTTCTAAGTTCTTTGGTTATTTAAAAGAATAACAGAATTGATAAAAGGGAAAAACCACTTTGCACTGGGGTCCCTGGCGGTTTTTCTAAGTTTTCCTCGCGAATCAGTCCTTAGGTTACTATTCACATGAGTCGCTGACATTACAGAAAACCCCTCGGGTTCTACAGAACCTAACCCGAGGTCCTTCTTCTACCTCAAACAGTAGCCGCGGCGAAGAAAAGGGCGGAGGGGCTTACCGGCGGCGAGACTGTTCCGGTGAAGTGGTCGAGGGCGAAGGGGAGGTCGCGGGGATCACAACGGTGTGCGGAACGTCAACGGAGATGGCCGGAGTTGGTCGGTCCACGCGCGCAGGCGGGGATGCTCGTCGGCGGCGAGGAGACCGGCCTGGTCACGGCGAGATAGATCAATCAAATGGGTCAGAGAGGTCCACGGGATGCCAGAGAAGACATGAGCGAAAGGAATTGAGCGGAGACTCACTGGATAGCTCGGTCCACGCGCGGCGGCGGAAGACCGAAGTCCGGTGAGGTTGATCTCGGGCCTCCGGTGAAGTCCGGTCGGGTCCGAGGGCTTGGCGAGCTTCACGGGCTACTGGCGGAGCTAGCCGAAGCACAGGTTGGGCTGGAGGGCGGCTGGAGTGGGCTGGCCACGGCGGCCGTAGCTCTGGCGGCAATGGCGGGCGGAAATTCGCTCGCTGGAGCTAAGGAACGGTGGCTGGCCGATGAGGGTGAGTGCGGGGCGAAGAGAGGTGCGCCCGGGGAGGCTTTATAGGCGCGGGCGGGCACGGCCGAGGGCGTGGGCGCGCGGCGGACTTGACCGGACGCCGGGGCGAGCGCGCGCGCGGGTTGGGCGAGCTCTGGCGTGCCGACCAGGGTCGAACACGTGTGCCCGTGCGTTCTGCCCAAGCTCTGGCGCGTGTGGTCGCTCATCCGAGCCTGCTCTCGCCTTGGTCAGTGCACAAAACCTCTTCTCCTCCCTACAAGCTACCATTCTTGTGTGGAGGTCATAGGATTTTGCCTACTGGTTGCAGAGATATGGAGCCAGGAAATCTGGTCTGTCTCCCTGCCCAAACCCGAGGCAAATCCCAAGTTTTGTCGTGTCTAGGGCTCGCGTCCCAATGCCATCTTCTGGCACACGACAGAGGGGTTAGTTAGACACAAATTTGTCAATGGGGCCATTAGGATTCGAGTTAGGGATCAAGGTGAACATCCCTGATCTTTGGCTCAAGGTCTGAATTTCAGAATCCTGAAATTCAGAATTCCCAATGAGTCCCAACAAAAGAAGCTTGATTTGGGGGTTTTCTTGAATTATTTCGGCTAAGCTTTCTCAATCTATCTTGTTGCTTATCAAATATACTTTAACTTATATTATTGGCTCAACTCAAAATTTTAAACTTTTCATTCCCTTTTGCTTATTTTCTTGAATTTTGTTCATGGGGTTCACTTAGAGTTCTTAATTAGGGTTGCACATTCTTATCTTTTCAAGGACTCAATTGTTTTGATCATGACACTTTTAAACATATACTTGGTGAATTCTTTGTCACTTAAGTTATTTTGATGCTCATGCTTACTTTGGTTCACAGGAAGTAATGGCTCTTGGTGTGGCTTTTTAAGAGAAACCCTAGGTGACACTGGGGTGTCACAGGTTGCGGATGATGAGGTTGTCGTCGTCCGTTCCACCCAGTTGGCAGGCCAGGCGGTAGTCCGCGAGCCATAGTTCCGGTCTCGTTTCCCCCGAGTACTTTGTGATAGTAGTCAGGGGTCGGAACCGGGTCGGGAACGGCGCCCGTCGGATGGCCCGGCTGAAGGCCTGCGGACCGGGTGGTTCGGGCGAGGGACTCCGATCCTCCCCGCTGTCGTAGCGTCCCCCACGCCTGGGGTGGTAACCTCGGTGCACCCTCTCGTCGAGGTGGGCCCGACGGTCGCGATGATGGTGCTCGTTGCCGAGGTGGCCCGGGGCCGCAGGCGCGGTGTTGCGCGTGCGCCCGGTGTAGACCGAGGCTTCCCGTATGAATCGGGAAGTCGCGGCATGAGGTTCCGAGGGGTATCCCTGCCTTCGGGAGGCAGAGCTCTCGGCCCATCGGACCGCAGCGCCTTCCAGGAGATTCTTGAGCTCTCCCTGGATTCGCCGACCCTCGGTGGTTGATGGCTCCGGCATCGCGCGGAGAAGCATCGCTGCTGCAGCCAGGTTCTGACCGACCCCACTGGATGCGGGTGGCGGCCTGACCCTGACGTCGTTGGCGACGTGGTGCTGGAAACCCTGGGGCAGATGACGTATTTCTCCGGCCGGGGGTTGGCCCGCCCATACCTGCCCGATGTCCCGGCGGATCGGCTCAAGCGCTCCTGCTCCCTCGTCGAGCCTGGCCTGCGCCCCGCGGACTTGCTCGAGCTGTGGGTCGTGACCTCCTGCCGGAACGGGGACCACAGCTAGCTCCCATGGGATGTCGGCGCGAGGCACCGGCCTAGGGAGGTCACCGTCCTCCGGCATGCCGAGATGGTTGCCTTCGGAGGGATCCCCTAGCTCGACGTGGAAACATTCGCGGCTTGGGCCGTAGTCCTCGTCGTCGAGGCCGCGGCTACCGCCGGAACAGTCGGAGAGGTAGTAGTCACATGCAGTCATGAAGTCCCGTATGGCACTGGGGTTGCTTGATCCAGAGAAATCCCAACAGATGTTGGGGTCGTCATCTTCCTCGGACCCAGAGGGCCCGTAGGTCGAGACGTCCGTCAGCCGGTCCCAAGGCAACCGCATGCGAAACCCCAGAGGGTTTGAACTCGCCTCCACGAGAGCGCCCGCCAAAGCAAGGTCGCTAGGCGGGTTGAGGCTGAGTCCAAATGACGTAGGATGGGAATCGGTCGGTACCTTTTGGTCGACGAGCGGCGACATAGTCACGTCGGGGACTGATTGCCCCGCCGTCTCAGGTACGAGGGCGACGTCCTGCAAGCTCTCCGCGAGCGCACTGGCGTCGTCCGCTTGCTCGGGATTGGCGTGTCGCAGGGAGACGGCGCTCGCCTTCGTCTCAAACACGAGGTCGACGCCCGACGTGCCCCCCGTTGGGGCGCTGGGGACGTCGACTCGCTCTACAGCCGACGAGGCGCGGCCTCCCGCTTGGCCTTGGTTGCCCCGCCTCCTCCTCCGTTGGCGAGGGAGAGGACGGGGCGAGCTCGAACGTCGTTCTTCCACCACGCGGGGAAGATGTCGTCGATTTCGCCGCCGGCGGGCGGGCTGTCGGCCGCCATTGTCGTTGTCGCGCGGCGGTGGAAGGAGTATCATGTCGTAGCTGCCATCGAAGGACATGAACTCAAGACTCCCGAAACGGAGCATCGTCCCGGGTTGGAGAGGTTGCTGGAGACTGCCCATCTGGAGCTTGACGGGATGTTGTTCATCAACACGCAGCAGGCCCCTACCTGGCGCGCCAACTGTCGGCGTTTCGAGACCGGGGGGGTCCCTAAGCCGACGAGTGAATGTCGCTGCGTGCCCCAGCCCAGATGGGTTGAGCGCGTGGGCGAGCGCGAAGGCGGGAAGTGAGGTGGCCGGAGATGGGCGTGAGAGAGGTGGAAATCCCGCGGCCTTCGTGTTCGTCCCGCGCCCAGGTCGGGTGCGCTTGCAGTAGGGGGTTACAAGCGTCCACGCGGGAGAGGGAAGCGAGCGGCCCCAAGAGAGCGCCTGTCCCGTCCTCGTCCCCGCGCGGCCAACCCTCTCTAAGAGGGCCCTGGTCCTTCCTTTTATAGGCGTAAGGAGAGGATCCAGATGTACAATGGGGGTGTAGCAGAGTGCTACGTGTCTAGCGGGGGAGAGCTAGCGCCCTAAGTACATGCCGATGTGGCAGAAGGAGAGATCTTGGCACCCAGCTGGTGTGATGTCGTGGCCGTCGGAGGAGCGACGGAGCCTGGCGGAGGGACAACTCTCGGAGCGGTTGAGTCCTTGCTGACGTCCTCCTGCTTCTGTAAGAGAGCTGAGAGCCGCCGTCGTCACAGTGCTTGCGGGGCGCCATCATTGCCTATCTGGCGGAGCTAGCCAGATGGGACACCGGTCTTGTTCTCTGCGGCCCGAGTCAGCTCGGGGTAGGGTGATGATGGCGCTTCCTGTTGACGTGGCTGGCTTGCGCCCTAGGTTGGGCGACGTGGAGGCTCCTCCGAAGCCGAGGTCGAGTCTGTCTTCCGTGGCCGAGGCCGAGTCCGAGCCCCCGGGTCGGGTGAGGCGAAGGTCGTTCGGCAGAGGCCAGGGCGGAGTCCGAGCCCTAGGGTCGGGCGAAGCGGAGTTCGTCGTCTTCTGGGGCTGAGCCCGAGTCTGAGCCCTGGGGTCGGGCGGAGCGGAGTTCGCCGTCTTCCGGGACTTAGCCCGAGTCCGAGCCCTGGGTCGGGCGGAGCGGAGTTCGCCGTCTTCCGGGACTTAGCCCGAGTCCGAGCCCTGGGTCGGGCGGAGCAGAGTTCGCCGTCTTCCGGGACTTAGCCCGAGTCCGAGCCCTGGGTCGGGCGGAGCGGAGTTCGCCGTCTTCCGGGACCTAGCCCGAGACCGAGCCCTGGGTCGGGCGGAGCGGAGCTTCCTATGGTGCCTTTGGCAGGGTCTGACTGCCTGTCAGTCTCACTCTGTCAAGTGGCACTGCAGTCGGAGTGGCGCAGGCGGCGCTGTCCTTTTGTCAGGCCGGTCATTGGAGCGGCGAAGTGACGGCGGTCACTTTGGCTCTGCCGGGGGGCGTGCGTCAGGATAAAGGTGTCAGGCCACCTTTGCGTTAAATGCTCCTGCCATTCGGTCGGTCGGTGCGGTGATTTAGTCAGGGTTGCTTCTTAGCGAAGGCAGGGCCTCGGGCGAGCCGGAGATGTGTCCGCCGTTGGAGGGGGGGCCTCGGGCGAGACGGAAATCCTCCGGGGTCGGCTGCCCTTGTCCGAGGCTAGGCTCGGGCGAGGCTTGATCGAGTCGCTCGAATGGATTGATCCCTGACTTAATCGCACCCATCAGGCCTTTGCAGCTTCATGCTGATGGGGTTTACCAGCTGAGAATTAGGAGTCTTGGGGGTACCCCTAATTATGGTCCCCGACAGCAAGAGACACCAATTGTGTGGTGGTCTTTGCGGGGAAGTTTTGTTCCCGGTTGATTTGAGAAGAGAAAGCTCACTCGGTCCGAGGGACCGTTTGAGAGAGGGAAAGGGTTGAAAGAGACCCGGTCTTTGTGACCACCTCAACGGGGAGTAGGTTTGCAAGAACCGAACCTCGGTAAAACAAATCCGCGTGTCACACTCTTTATTCGCTTGCGATTTGTTTTACGCCCTCTCTCTCAGATTCGTTTCTATTTCTAACGCTAACCCGGCTTGTAGTTGTGATTAATTTTGTAAATTTCAGTTTCACCCTATTCACCCCCCCTCTAGGCGACTTTCAATTGGTATCAAAGCCCAGTGCTTCATTAGAGCCTAACCGCTCGAAGTGATGTCGGGAGATCACGCCAAGAAGGAGATGGAGACCGGCGACAAGCCCACTACAAGCCACGGGAAGGCTTCATCGGAAGAGTCCCGCAAAAAGGGAAAGGGGAAGGAGAAGAAAGCCTCTTCCCACAAGTCACATCGGAGTGGCGACAAGATAAAGAAGATGAGGAAGGTGGTCTACTACGAGACCGACACTTCATCACCTTCCACTTCCGGCTCCGACGCGCCCTCCGTAACTTCTAAGCGCCATGAGCGCAAGAAGTTTAGTAAGATCCCCCTACGCTACCCTCGCATTCCCAAACATACACCTTTACTTTCCGTCCCATTAGGCAAACCACCAACTTTTGATGGTGAAGATTATGCTAGGTGGAGTGATTTAATGCGATTTCATCTAACCTCACTCCACAAAAGTATATGGGATGTTGTTGAGTTTGGTGTACAGGTACCATCCGTAGGGGATGAAGATTATGATGTGGATGAGGTAGCCCAAATCGAGCACTTCAACTCCCAAGCAACAACTATACTCCTCGCCTCTCTAAGTCGAGAGGAGTATAACAAGGTGCAAGGATTAAAGAGCGCCAAGGAGGTTTGGGACGTGCTCAAGACTGCGCACGAGGGAGATGAGCTAACCAAGATCACCAAGCGGGAGACGATCGAGGGGGAGCTCGGTCGCTTCCATCTCCGCCAAGGGGAGGAGCCTCAAGACATGTACAACTGGCTCAAAACCTTGGTGAATCAAGTGCGCAACCTCGGGAGCAAGAAATGGGATGACCACGAGGTGGTTAAGGTTATTCTAAGATCACTTATTTTCCTTAACCCTACTCAAGTACAATTAATTCGTGGCAATCCTAGATATACTCTAATGACTCCCGAGGAAGTAATCGGGAATTTTGTGAGCTTTGAGTTTATGATCAAGGGCTCACGGAAGATCAACGAGCTTGACGGTTCCTCCACGTCCGAAGCACAACCGGTAGCATTCAAAGCAACGGAGGAGAAGAAGGAGGAGTCTACACCAAGTAGAACACCCATCGACGCCTCCAAGCTCGACAACGAGGAAATGGCGCTTGTCATCAAAAGCTTTCGCCAAATCCTCAAGCAAAGGAGGGGGAAAGATTACAAGCCCCGCTCCAAGAAGGTTTGCTACAAGTGTGGTAAGCCCGGTCACTTTATAGCAAAATGTCCTATTTCCAGTGACAGGGGCGACGACAAGAAGGGGAGAAGAAAGGAGAAGAAAAAGTACTACAAGAAGAAGGGCGGCGATGCCCATGTTTGTCGCGAGTGGGACTCCGACGAAAGCTCTAGCGACTCCTCCTCCGACGAGGACGCCGCCAACATCGCCGTCACCAAGGGACTTCTCTTCCCCAACGTCGGCCACAAGTGCCTCATGGCAAAGGACGGCAAAAAGAAAAAGGTTAAATCTAAATCCTCCACTAGATATGAATCCTCTAGCGATGATAATGCTAGTGATGAGGAAGATAATTTGCGTACATTTTTTGCCAACTTAAACATGCAACAAAAGGAGAAATTAATGAATTAATTAGTGCCATCCATGAGAAGGATGATCTTTTGGACTCCCAAGAGGGCTTCCTAATCAAGGAAAACAAAAAGCATGTTAAAGTTAAAAATGCTTATGCTCTAGAAGTTGAAAAATGTGAAAAATTATCTAGTGAGCTAAGCACTTGCCATGAGACTATAGACAACCTAAGAAATGAGAATGCTAATTTGTTAGCTAAGGTTGATTCTATTGCTTGTAATGTTTCAATTCCCAATCTTAGAAATAATAATGATGATTTGCTTGCTAAGATTGAAGAATTGAACATTTCTCTTGCTAGCCTTAGAGATGAAAATGAAAAATTGCTTGCTAAGGCTAAAGATTTTGATGTTTGCAATACTACCATTTCCGACCTTAGAAGTAAAAATGATATATTGCATGCTAAGGTTGTAGAATTAAAATCTTGCAAACCATCTACATCTACCGTTGAGCACACTACTATTTGCACTAGATGTAGAGACGTTGATATTAATGCTATACATGATCACATGGCCTTAATTAAACAACAAAATGATCATATAGCTAAACTAGATGCAAAAATTGCCGAGCATGAAATTGAAAATAAAAAAAATTAAATTTTCTCGTAGTATGCTTTATAGTGGGAGACGCCCTGGCATTAAGGATGGCATTGGCTTCCAACAGGGAGGCAATGTCAAAATTAATGCCCCTCCTAAGAAATTGTCCAACTTTGTTAAGGGCAAGGCTCCCATGCCTCAAGATAACGAGGGATACATTTTGTACCCTGCCGGTTATCCTGAGAGCAAGATTAGGAGAATTCATTCTAGGAAGTCTCACTCTGGCCCTAATCATGCTTTTATGTATAAGGGTGAGACATCTAGCTCTAGGCAACCAACCCGTGCTAAGTTGCCTAAGAAGAAAACTCCTAGTGCATCAAATGATCATGACATCTCATTTAAAACTTTTGATGCATCTTATGTTTTAACTAACAAATCCGGCAAGGTAGTTGCCAAGTATGTTGGGGGCAAACACAAGGGATCAAAGACTTGTGTTTGGGTACCCAAAGTTCTTGTATCTAATGCCAAAGGACCCAAAACCATTTGGGTACCTAAAGTCAAGAACTAAACATGTTTTGTAGGTTTATGCATCCGGGGGCTCAAGTTGGATCATCGACAGCGGGTGCACAAACCACATGACAGGGGAGAAGAAGATGTTCTCCTCCTATGAGAAAAACCAGGATCCCCAAAGAGCGATCACATTCGGGGATGGAAATCAAGGTTTGGTCAAAGGATTGGGGAAAATTGCTATATCTCCTGACCATTCTATTTCCAATGTTTTTCTTGTAGATTCTTTAGATTACAATTTGCTTTCCGTTTCTCAATTATGCAAAATGGGCTACAACTGTCTTTTCACTGATGTAGGTGTCACTGTCTTTAGAAGAAGTGATGATTCAGTAGCATTTAATGGAGTGTTAGAGGGTCAGCTATACTTGGTAGATTTTGATAGAGCTGAACTCGACACTTGCTTAATTGCTAAGACTAACATGGGTTGGCTTTGGCACCGCCGATTAGCCCATGTTGGGATGAAGAATCTTCATAAGCTTCTAAAGGGAGAGCATATTTTAGGATTAACAAATGTTCATTTTGAGAAAGACAGGATTTGTAGCGCATGCCAAGCAGGGAAGCAAGTTGGTGCTCATCATCCACACAAGAACATCATGACGACTGACAGGCCACTGGAGCTCCTACACATGGACCTATTCGGCCCGATTGCTTACATAAGCATCGACGGGAGTAAGTACTGTCTAGTTATTGTGGATGATTATTCTCGCTTCACTTGGGTATTCTTTTTGCAGGAAAAATCTCACACCCAAGAGACATTAAAGGGATTCTTGAGACGGGCTCAAAATGAGTTCGGATTGAGAATCAAAAAGATTAGAAGCGACAACGGGACGGAGTTCAAGAACTCTCAAATTGAAGGCTTCCTTGAGGAGGAGGGCATCAAACATGAGTTCTCTTCTCCCTACACCCCACAACAAAATGGTGTAGTGGAGAGGAACAATAGAACTCTATTGGACATGGCAAGAACCATGCTTGATGATGTAACGCCCTGAATTTGGGGGTAGAATTTTTTCTTCTTTTCCCTCACCAAATTCAGGCGTTACCCTTTCCTTTTCCCTTTTCTCCTCACTAAACCTTGATCTTTTCCAAAGTTATAGCGGGATTCGGCTTGGGATCCCGTGTAAAGCAAAACCCTAAAATACTTTATTTTGTGTGATGCACCATTGCCGAACCATGCATACTTTTTGATTGTTTAAAAATGTGAATGCATTCATCTAGAGAAAATAGATTCTAGAAAAAGGAAAACCTTTTTCTTCTCCCCTCCCCCTCCTTCCCCATTTTTGGCCCAGCCGCACCCCTCTCCCCCCCCCCCCCCCCCGCGCCCCATTTGGGCCCAAAGCGGCCCAGCCGCCCCCCTCCCCCTCCTCCCAAATTCTCTCTCTCCCCTCCCCTGTGGGCCCCGCTCGTCATCCCCTGCCCTAACCGCGCCCCCTCCCCTGCGCGCCGCCGCCACCGTCTCCCGCCCCGTGCGCGCCGCCGCTGCCCCCCCCCCCCCCCCGCGCGCGGTAGGTCCCCCCCTCCTCCCTCTCCTCTCCCCCTCCCTCCCTCTCCCCGGCCACGGCCCCCGCGCCCGGCTCGGCCGCCCCCGCGCCGGCCCCGACGCGCCGCCCCGACCCCGGCGACCCGCCCCCGCCCTGGCGAGCTCGCCCCCGCCCCGCGCCCGGCGAGCCCGCCCTCGCGCCGTCCCCCGGCGAGCCGCCCCGTCTGAAAGTTCCCTTTGCCCGGGAACAGGATCTAGATGTCGCCTAGAGGGGGGTGAATAGGCGAATAAAAAATTATCACTTTAAAACTTTAGTTCTTACTCTACTCAAAGACCAGATCGCAGTGGAATGAAAGATCCTTCGAGTAGGTTGCAGCGGAATAGAAGATCTTGTCTCAAAATGCCCTGCACTTCAAATATAATTTGTACCACAGATAAGTGTTGAAGTGCAGATATAAAAAGTGAGTAAGACAGAGAGTCAGGACACAATACAGAGCGAAGCACACAGACGCAAGAATTTATCCCGAGGTTCGGCCAAGCCTGAAATGCTTGCCTAGTCCTCGTTGGAGTTAGCCACACCTGGGCTTGGAGTCTATTTCAACTCCTTCCTCCGTTTGCTCAGATCTGTCAGTATGACAGATAGAGCCTTCCACTATGTTGAGTTGGGTTACAACAAAGCCGCGGCTGCTTACAATCTTCTTGACAGCACTCCGACAGAGTAACAATGCGCTCAAGACTTTGCTCTAGCTCTTTACAGCACCTCTCCACTCTCTAAAGGCTTATAACTTTGCCTTCACACAAACTAGAGAGATTTACACGAGAGGGAGAGAGAGAATCGATCCGAGTGATGTATACAATTGTTGGCTGCACTTGTGTACTTGTTTGAGGCGCCTAGGGGTCCTTTTTATAGCCCCAAAGGGCCTAGGAGCCGTTGGAGCTTCATTTGGAAGCTCCCAGCCTTCCCTGGTTGCGGGTGCACCGGACTGTCCGGTGGCGCACCGGACAGTGAACAGTAACGGATCTGATTGATAGTTTCCTTCTCTGGAATAGCTAGTCGTTGGTGCACCGGACAGGTTACTATTCACTGTCCTGTGCACTGGACATGTCACTATTCACTGTCCTGTGCACCGGACACAACTACTATTCACTGGCATGTGCACCGGACACAGCTACTATTCACTGACCTGTGCACCGGACACAGTTACTATTCACTGTCCTGTGCACCGGACAGAGTTACTATTCACTGTCCTGTGCACCGGACAGCTACTATTCACTGTCCTGTGCACCAGCCAACAGCACACTAAGTGCTTTTTCCTCCGTTCTTTCTCCGTTTGACTTCAACTTTTGGGAGGATTTTCCTGAGACTTAAACAAACACATTTAGAGTATAATCCAATTGATTTAGTCCTAGAAACTTACATATTTCTTGTTCTTCTCCTAGCTTTTCTGTTTCTCCTCCAGCAGAGCTCAGAATGGTACTTTCTCTACAGAAAGAGTTAGAGAGCAAACCAAAGCACCAAACTTGTAGTAAGAGGTGTATGCAAAATGGTTGAACACTCAAACCTTACATAGTTAACCTTTTTCATCGTTTTACCCAATTTGGCTTGTTTGAGGTCGATGTTGGACTCTAAACAATCAAGTCAACTTGACTTGATCTAGATTGACATATCTGAGCCCCAACCCCCGTTCACTTCTCGAGCTTGATCTTGAGCCTTATGACTTACACCACATAATTGTAGATGTTACCTCATTGGATGTAAGTCATGTCCTTATGTAGTGATCCTTGATGCACCATAACTCTTCTTAACTCGATCAACCTTGACTTTGCAAGTCTTCTTCTTCACCCCTGGCTTTGGGTTCCTAGTCTCCTTGACCTTCTCCCTGCACTCGGTACCTCGAAGCTCTTCTTGCCTCCATCCTTGGCTTGATCGGTTGTCTCTGAGTTACGCACACCGAGTCTCACTTAAGCAATGTCCATCTTACTTGTGATGTTCATTATCTATAGATAATCCAGTCTTTGGACCATCACACTTGTTCACTTGTGTTGAACCTTGTTAGCTTTGCATTAAGCACCTGTTCAACACTTAGCACACTTGTTAGTCCTTTAATTGGGTTGTCATCCAAACCACCAAAACCCACAAGAGAGCTTTCAATCTCCCCCTTTTTGGTGATTGATGGCAACACAATTAAAGCTTACACAACAATAAGATTTAAAGCACAAATTTTGAATTCTAAGTTTATAGAATGCTCCCCCTAAATATGTGCTTACATTAAAATTTTAACTTTGGCCTTAAATGCCAAAATGCACATACTTAGGCTAATTTGAAGCATTGCTACACCTTAGCACCTGTGGGATGCATTGTGTGAAGAATCAAACCGTGATGCGTATAACACACAAATGCACAGAATCAGAGTTAAACACCAACTAAATAAACATACCATAGGAATATCAACCTACCACTATTCACCATTAAGATACCGATTTAAAGCGCCAGAATCACATGAATATCTATCACAGGATAAACACAGTAGATACCAATTGATTCATATCAACGGAAGCACTAATTTTGCATTATCACCATATAATACAACAACAAGCATATGATAAGTATTATCAACAAACTAACACATTTTTCTTTAAGATCAAAGGAACTCAAGGAAACCCTTTTGAGTCCTTTAGCACACAAAAAAATAATCTTCACCCTTAAGATAAGCTTTCCTCTCAGGTCGAGGTAAGCTTTAATGCACAAATTCTCCCCCTTTGACATCAAACACCAAAACCATATTCAAGCAAGAACATAGGATGATGTCAAGGGACAACAGGGTATTAAGCAGGGAAAATGCAACACACTAACATTAGTCCCCCTTACACATTAAACATATGCAACACAAGCATTGGAGAAAAATTAAGGTACAAATACGCAAAAAGGTCAATACCTCCTTTTGTACCTTTACCATGTTATGGTGTACTTTCCATCTAAGTAGTCAGAGTTCCTTTTGTCATCAATTCAAGATTTCCATCTTGAAAGTTTTATCTCTAGGGAGCTAATTTACACTTATACCTGATCCTTTATCCTGACCTTTTCTTGTTGCTAAGATACAAAAAACTTTAGATACCAATTACTCGACTTGTGGAGGTACCCAAGTCCTGATTGCTCCATTTCTTGCTCATCTTCCCTTTTCCACCTTGAGACTATACAGGATCACTCAAGAAACAATTAGTCTCAAAAGACACAAGTTATGTGTGCTCCCCCTAAAGTTGTGCATCAAGTATTTGAATGACTTGCACTATGCACATTCTAGCTTCCTCTGAACTAGAGGGGATCACAACATATCTTGGTCAAGGCATACTCTATCAATTTCATCACAAAGAGATACCAATTGAATAGTTGACTTAATACAACAATGCATGCCTCAAGTAGTATAACATTTTACAAGCAACCTAGGCATGCTTCATACATGATAATCATTGCACCACATATACCAATTGAAAACGACAAGATCATGCATATAAAGCGCAATGTCTAAGTACATCATGATTAAGAAGGTTCCTTAGGTACACCAAAAGAAACAACATTTTAAAGTAAGGAACACCTAAGCCAAGTTACTACCAATTCAGAGGCAAGAACATAGTTGTGATCACAATCAATGGAACTTCAAGATATGAGATTGCATAGTTCCATTCTCCATACCTTTGCCTTTTACCTGAATACCATGAGATCCATTCTTTTAGGTAGTGTAGAGTGAGAGCACCTGTTGTCACCAATTTAGGGCTCCTTTTGCTCATGCACCTCATAACTCAAGAAGGTGCATTAGTGGCACAACATGGATTTGGTATACACACAGTATCAAAATTGGGTAATTATGTGAACATGGACTAAACAAGATGTCATGCTTGCACATAGGTTAATCATTAAAGACAATAGCATGTCTTACAAAAGGATACAGGTTTATCCATTAACATAAAAAGAGTTAATCATAGTGAATATATCGATTGAAAAGCTACCATTGAATGATTCAAAAGATATAACATATAGAACACACAATCATGATTAAGCAAGCATCATTATGAACCATTGATAACACAGGCAATCTCAAAAGCATAACTACTCCAAGGATAGGTAGCACAACAAACCAACTTAAGAGCAATACTGATTTGCAATAATGTACTTAAGATACCCGGGTACCGTCCTTTGGAGAGCAAGTTGCATATTCTCATCAAGGTCCTTTGCTTGATTCACCAATAATGATTCAAGACCTCTACAACTTATTTAACTTGAGATGAACATGGGATTAGAATTGCACAATCATTCAACCTTGGATCAATGAATAGACAATAAAAATCAACAGCTTAAGCATAGAGTTTGAATTAACCATCTTAAGCTCTCCCATGGTCTCCAGTCCATCTCGAGGCACCTGCATGGTCTAGTTGGCACAGTTTGGTACCCATATCGGAATGGGTCCATAACAATCATCCAAAAGAGCCTTCGGTACCCAAATAGCAATTGTGCTAGTTCTAGGTGATCTCATTACTGATCTAGCACAAGTGTATGGTTTGGGTCTTCTAAGCGAATAAGATTGAGACAAATTTACTTGCTTAGGAACCTTACCTTTATTACATACCTCAGGTGGATGACCATGCTCACCACACATATAGCAGAAACGTCGCTCAACCCGACATGACACTTGTTGTTTATCATTTTCCTTGGTGAGGGTCATCTTGGAGGGTGCATGTCCTTGATTCTTTATGACCGGACATGAGGTGATCATGTGGTCCTTTTCATTGCATCCAAAACATCTCCTTATCCCTTCGTCCTTGTCTTTGTATGGACAAGAAGCAATGAGGTGACCTAATCTCTTGCACTTGAAGCACCTCCCTTTTCCTCTTCTCTTTTTGCTTTTGGATGACATAGAGAGACTATTAGTGCAAATAACATGACTAATTGAATCATTACCTTTTTCTTGTCTCTTGTTGATTGCTTCACTTATTGCTTTAGGAACATCTTTCTCAAGGAGTTTGACCCTTGATGCGGTTTCTCCTTCCTCAAGCTTCTTCACCACGTGTTCGTAGATATCTTGAGGAAGTCGAGCAAGGCATCTTCTCCTTAATTGTCTTTGTTTCTTGTTTCCAAGCAATTTCCTTTTTGACCCTACAACTTGTTGCTCATTCAAACATTCGCTTCCTTTTGAGCGATAGGGGTTAGCACATGGTGATATATTATCCAAATGTGCACTTGTGCAAGAATGAGGTTCACATGAATTTAAGTTTGTAATTACAACCTCATGAGCAACATCAAGCATGATATGGTCATCAACTAGTTTACTATGAGAATACGACAACATATCATACTTTTCACCTAGAGCAAGTTTTTCTAAATTTATCATTTCTACTTGACTCCTAAGCATAGAATTTTCAGTTTTAAGTTGAGCAACATTAGATAAAACATCATCATTATTTCTTTGCTCAAGTAAAACTGAATCATACCGTTGGACCAAATCATCATGAGAGCACTTTAGCTCCTCATGTTCTTTGGTCATCTTCTCCAGGCTGTCGTTGGTTTTGATGAGAGTCTCCTCTAGCCTAAGAAGCGTCTCGCCTTCTTCCTTGTTCCTTCTCAATAGCTTAACCAAGAGCGCTTTGTCTTCTTTGTTGAGATGGGTGTAGAAACGGCGAATCTCCTCTTCTTCTACATCGCCGATCTCATTTTCCCTGTCACTATTGTCAGTGGAAGCAAAATAGGAAAATGTACCTTGTGATGATGTAGACTCCTCATTCTCATATTCCTCCTCATGATTGCTTTCATCTCCATTCTCATCGTTAGCAACAAGACATGTATAACAAGTGGGAGATGAACCTGTCGATGAGGTGGATCCATCGCTTGGTGTCCATCTCTCTCGTTCTTCTCCCTTGGACAAGTTAGTACTACCAACAATAGAGGGAGCAGAAGCAGTGCATATGGACTTAAAAAATTTTAACTTAATTTTGGTCCATAGATCATGAGCATCAACAAATAAATCACTATCACTACTCATGATTGCAAAATAGGCACTTCTAGAAAGTGAGTCAACTAAGATGTTGCAAGCATGGTGATTGAGAGACAGACATCTTAGTTCATCATTAGAAGGATTTTGACTAAAATTGGAGGGAAAAATACTTCTACTAAAGATCTGTCTCAAATCAGGATCAACACGCATGAAGGCATTATAAATAGAGACAGACCAAGATTTATAATTAGAGCCATCGCCTAGAAGAAGTTCTACAGTTACCTCTTGTGACGACATCATCATCTCCGGACGGCTAAGCCCACACTGGAGAGGCCTAGCTCCGATACCAATTGAAAGTTCCCTTTGCCCGGGAACAGGATCTGGATGTCGCCTAGAGGGGGGTGAATAGGCGAATAAAAAATTATCACTTTAAAACTTTAGTTCTTACTCTACTCAAAGACCAGATCACAGTGGAATGAAAGATCCTTCGAGTAGGTTGCAGCGGAATAGAAGATCCTGTCTCAAAATGCCCTGCACTTCAAATATAATTTGTACCACAGATAAGTGTTGAAGTGCAGATATAAAAAGTGAGTAAGACAGAGAGTCAGCACACAATACAGAGCGAAGCACACAGACGCAAGAATTTATCCCGAGGTTCGGCCAAGCCTGAAATGCTTGCCTAGTCCTCGTTGGAGTTAGCCACACCTGGGCTTGGAGTCTATTTCAACTCCTTCCTCCGTTTGCTCAGATCTGTCAGTATGACAGATAGAGCCTTCCACTATGTTGAGTTGGGTTACAACAAAGCCACGGCTGCTTACAATCTTCTTGACAGCACTCCGGCAAAGTAACAATGCGCTCAAGACTTTGCTCTAGCTCTTTGCAGCACCTCTCCACTCTCTAAAGGCTTATAACTTTGCCTTCACACAAACTAGAGAGATTTACACGAGAGGGAGAGAGAGAATCGATCCGAGTGATGTATACAATTGTTGGCTGCACTTGTGTACTTGTTTGAGGCGCCTAGGGGTCCCTTTTATAGCCCCAAAGGGCCTAGGAGCCGTTGGAGCTTCATTTGGAAGCTCTCAGCCTTCCCTGGTTGCGGGTGCACCGGACTGTCCGGTGGCGCACCGGACAGTGAACAGTAACGGATCTGATTGACAGTTTCCTTCTCTGGAACAGCTAGCCGTTGGTGCACCGGACAGGTTACTATTCACTGTCCTGTGCACCGGACATGTCACTATTCACTGGCATGTGCACCAGACACAACTACTATTCACTGTCCTGTGCACCGGGCACAGCTACTATTCATTGTCCTATGCACCGGACACAGCTACTATTCACTGTCCTGTGCACCGGACAGAGTTACTATTCACTGTCCTGTGCACCGGACAGCTACTATTCACTGTCCTGTGCACCAACCAACAGTACACTAAGTGCTTTTTCCTCCGTTCTTTCTCCGTTTGACTTCAACTTTTGGGAGGATTTTCCTGAGACTTAAACAAACACATTTAGAGTATAATCCAATTGATTTAGTCCTAGAAACTTACATCTTTCTTGTTCTTCTCCTAGCTTTTCTATTTCTCCTCCAGCAGAGCTCAGAATGGTACTTTCTCTACAGAAAGAGTTAGAGAGCAAACCAAAGCACCAAACTTGTAGTAAGAGGTGTATGCAAAATGGTTGAACACTCAAACCTTACATAATTAACCTTTTTCATCGTTTTACCCAATTTGGCTTGTTTGAGGTCGATGTTGGACTCTAAACCATCAAGTCAACTTGACTTGATCTAGATTGACATATCTGAGCCCCAACCCCCGTTCACTTCTCGAGCTTGATCTTGAGCCTTATGACTTACACCACATAATTGTAGATGTTACCTCATTGGTTGTAAGTCATGTCCTTATGTAGTGATCCTTGATGCACCATAACTCTTCTTAACTCGATCAACCTTGACTTTGCAAGTCTTCTTCTTCACCCCTGGCTTTGGGTTCCTGGTCTCCTTGACCTTCTCCCTGCACTCGGTACCTCGAAGCTCTTCTTGCCTCCATCCTTGGCTTGATCGGTTGTCTCTGAGTTACGCACACCGAGTCTCACTTAAGCAATGTCCATCTTACTTGTGATGTTCATTATCTATAGATAATCCAGTCTTTGGACCATCACACTTGTTCACTTGTGTTGAACCCTGTTAGCTTTGCATTAAGCACCTGTTCAACACTTAGCACACTTGTTAGTCCTTTAATTGGGTTGTCATCCAAACCACCAAAACCCACAAGAGAGCTTTCACCGTCCCGACCTCACTCGGCCCCGGCTCGGCCGCCCCAGCCTCGCCACCGCCGCGCCCGTCCCCGACAAGCCCGCCCCTCGCCCGGCTCGGTCGCCCCCGCCCCGTCCCCGACCCCGGCGACCCGCCCCCGCCCCCCGGCTGCACCGCCCCGGCCCCGCGCCACGCCCGCCCCGCCCCGGCGTGCCTTGCTCGCATCGTGACGGCCCCGGCGCGGCCTCGAGCTCGGCCCAGCGTGCCTATGGCGCGCGGCCTTGAGCTCGGCTAGCGCGCGACCCCGACGTGTGCACGGCTAGTTCGCGGCGCATGCGTGCGGCCTTGCGTGCGTGCTCGCGTAGTGCGCAGTGCCTTGGCACGGCCCGTTGTGCCTTCGTCTACCCCCAGACGTGCCTGTCTACCCCCTTCCCCTTTTTTATATTTTATGCGTGCTAATCACATTGTTCATGTTAATTAGATAGGAATCTCAATTTAGAAATTGGTTACGTTAGTTAATTTGTATAGCTAATTGTCTATCTCATTTAACGTTAATTTACTAAAAGTGGTCACGTTTCCATTAGTGCATGTAGCTAATCCTTATTATTGGAGCTAAGTAGAACTAGAACACGTAACGCCTATTTATTCTTCTACCCGTAATGCGTCTCGAGCATAAGCTTTGACCCCTGCGAGACCTTCCCCCCGTCTCTTTCCAACCATGGTAAATGCAATATCGCATGTCATATTCTATGCACGTTTAATCTTCTTGTTCTCTTGTATGGTGTACTGTTTGTTTCCTAATTTGAATGGATGGATGTATGTATGTTTGCACTCGCATAGAGAACGATTCGGTCGAGGAGCCCGAAGAACTCGCAGGAGAAGCCCCTGAGCAGCAGTCGGTTGGTGGAGGCAAGTGTCCCTTGACCTATCTCTGTCCTATTCATTCTTTAATTCACCTCCCGGATTACACATTTATACTTAAGGATTGACTTGCTTTTGTTATCCATTACCTTGCTTACCTATTTGGGTTGGATTATTATTGTTTAGCTTTATGCTATCGCTTAACTCTAATCAAAGAACATGATGAGATTATCTATGATACGCTGTTTTCCCCTCTCTTATTACAATGTTCTACTTGTGGCCTTTAAGGGGGCTCGAGCGGTTTCTCGAGTGCCTCTCCGTAAGGACCTGTTCTTTGGATGACCGCCCGGGAAAACAGTGCAACCATGAGGGTGGAATGGGGTGCCCTTAGCTGAATAATTAGAGGATCCAGGGTGTAGCTCGCTTAGCCGTCATGCCGTCAATGGGGCTCGGTGTATGCGGTGCATTTAGGAAACCTAACGGGCGGCTATAGCCCCGGGGAATCTTTGTAAAGGCTACGTAGTGATGCCCTGCTGGACCACCTAGGCAGTGGTCAATGGGGAGTAGCTCTCCCCGGGCGGAAAAGGAATCACGGCTTGTGGGTAAAGTGCACAACCTCTGCAGAGTGTTTGAAAACTGATATATCAGTCGTGCTCGCGGTTATGAGCGGCCAAGGGAGCTCCAGTGATTAGTGGTACTTGATCAGAGACATTTTGGTTTACAGGTGGCAAAGAGATTGATGGTTCTGGTTATGATTATGGTACTGGTAAGTGGTATTCTTTCCGTTTGGAAAGGGTACATCGGGCTAATAACTTGGGTTAATGTTAAAACCTGGCTTTCTACTAGTAAATAATAATCTGACCAACTAAAAGCAACTGCTTGACTTATCCCCACATAAAGCTAGTCCACTACAGCCAAACAGGATACTTGCTGAGTATGTTGATGTGTACTCACCCTTGCTCTACACACCAACCCCCCCCCCCCCTCCCCAGGTTGTCAGCATTGCAACCACTGCTCAGGAGAAGATGAAGCCGTGGAAGGAGACTTCCAGGAGTTTCAAGACTATGACGAGTTCTAGGCGTGGGTTAGCGGCAACCCCCAGTCGGCTGCCTGTGAAGGCCGCGTTTATCTATGTTTCTTTTCCGCACTTTGATTTATTGTAAAGACTATGTGGATGTCTCAGACATATGATGTAATCGACTATTTCCCTTTTAATACTATTTGACCATTGTGTGATGATGTCCATGTTATGTAACTGTTGTGTACGTGAATTGCTGATCCTGGCACGTACATGGTTTGCATTCGGTTTGCCTTCTAAAACCGGGTGTGACAGATGAGTACAAGACTTTGGATCGGTTTTGGGCCGAGGCGGTCAACACCGCCTGCTACGCTATCAACCGATTATATCTACACCAAATCCTCAAGAAGACATCTTACGAACTCCTAACCGGTAAAAAGCCCAATATTTCATATTTTAGAGTCTTTGGTAGCAAATGCTTTATACGTGTTAAAAGAGGTAGAAAATCTAAATTTGCTCCTAAGACTGTAGAAGGCTTTTTACTAGGATATGATTCAAACACAAGGGCATATAGAGTCTTTAACAAGTCCTCTGGACAAGTTGAAGTTTCTTGTGACGTTGTGTTTGATGAGACTAACGGCTCTCAAGTAGAGCAAGTTGATCTTGATGAGATAGGTGATGAAGAGGCCTCGTGCATCGCGCTAAGGAACATGTCCATTGGGGATGTGTGTCCTAAGGAATCCGAAGAGCCTCCAAATGCACAAGATCAACCATCTTCCTCCACGCAAGCATCTCCACCAACTCAAAATGAGGATGAGGCTCAAGTTGATGAAGGAGAAGATCAAGCAAATGAGCCACCTCAAGATGACGGCAATGATCAAGGGGGAGATGCAAATGATCAAGACAAGGAGGATGAAGAACCAAGGCCGCCACACCCAAGAGTCCACCAAGCAATCCAACGAGATCACCCCGTCGACACCATCCTTGGCGACATTCATAAGGGGGTAACCACTAGATCTCGTGTTGCACATTTTTGTGAGCATTACTCTTTTGTTTCCTCTATTGAGCCACACAGGGTAAAGGAAGCACTACAAGATTCGGATTGGGTGGTGGCGATGCAAGAGGAGCTCAACAACTTCACTAGGAATGAAGTATGGCATTTGGTTCCACGTCCTAACCAAAATGTTGTAGGAACCAAATGGGTTTTCCGCAACAAGCAAGACGAGCATGGCGTGGTGACAAGGAACAAAGCCCGACTTATGGCCAAAGGATACTCCGAAGTCGAAGGTTTGGATTTTGGTGAAACCTATGCACCCATAGCTAGGCTTGAGTCAATTCGTATATTATTAGCCTATGCTACTTACCATGGCTTCAAGCTTTATCAAATGGACGTGAAGAGTGCCTTCCTCAATGGACCAATCAAGGAAGAGGTCTATGTTGAGCAACCTCCCGGCTTTGAAGATAGTGAGTACCCTAACAATGTTTATAGACTCTCTAAGGCGCTTTATGGGCTCAAGCAAGCCCCAAGAGCGTGGTATGAATGCCTTAGAGATTTTCTTATCACTAATGGATTCAAACTCGGAAAGGCCGATCCTACTTTATTCACTAAAACTCTTGAAAATGACTTGTTTGTATGCCAAATTTATGTGGATGATATTATATTTGGGTCTACTAACGAGTCTACATGTCAAGAATTTAGTAGGATCATGACACAAAAGTTCGAGATGTCTATGATGGGGGAGTTGAAGTACTTCTTAGGATTCCAAGTGAAGCAACTCCAAGAGGGCACCTTCCTAAGCCAAACGAAGTATACTCAAGATATTCTAAGCAAGTTTGGGATGAAGGATGCCAAACCCATCAAGACACCCATGGGAACCAATGGGCATCTCGACCTCGACACGGAAGGTAAATCCGTCGATCAAAAGGTATATCGGTCGATGATTGGGTCTTTACTCTATTTATGTGCATCTCGACCGGATATTATGCTTTCCGTATGCATGTGTGCAAGATTCCAAGCCGACCCTAAGGAAGCTCACCTTACGGCCGTAAAACGAATCTTGAGATATTTAGTTTATACTCCTAAGTTTGGGCTTTGGTATCCTAGGGGATCCACATTTGATTTGATTGGTTATTCGGATGCCGATTGGGCGGGGTGCAAAATTAATAGAAAGAGCACATCGGGGACTTGCCAGTTCTTGGGAAGATCCTTGGTGTCTTGGGCTTCAAAGAAGCAAAATTCCGTAGCTCTTTCTACCGCCGAAGCTGAGTACATTGCCGCAGGCCACTGTTGCGCGCAATTGCTTTGGATGAGGCAAACCCTTAGGGACTACGGCTACAAATTAACCAAAGTTCCTCTTCTATGTGATAATGAGAGTGCAATCCGCATGGCGGATAATCCCGTTGAGCATAGCCGCACTAAGCACATAGCCATTCGGTATCACTTTTTAAGGGATCACCAACAAAAGGGAGATATCGAGATTTCATACATTAATACTAAAGATCAATTAGCCGATATCTTTACCAAGCCACTTGATGAACAAACCTTTAACAAACTTAGGCATGAGCTAAATATTCTTGATTCTAGGAACTTCTTTTGTTGATTTGCACACATAGCTCATTCATATACCTTTGATCATGTCTCTTTCATATGCTATGACTAATGTCTTTTTAAGTCTATTTCAAACCAAGTCATAGGTTTATTGAAAGGGAATTGGAGTCTTTGGCGAAGACAAAGGCTTCCACTCCGTAACTCATCCTTCGCCGTCGCTCCGGGCAACTCTCCATCTTTGGGGGAGAGAGCCTGAGTCCAAAGAAAAAGGACTCCGTCTTTGGTATAATCTTCACTCATATTTTATTTACCAAAGGGGAGAAAGTAATTAGGACAAGGGCTCTAATGATTCCGTTTTTGGCGATTTATGCCAAAGGGGGAGAGAGCATGAGCCCAAAGCAAAAGGACCGCACCACCACTAATTTTAAAAAGAATTTTTCAATTGGTATGATTTTCAATTTGATATCTCCTTATGTCCAAAAAGGGGAGAGAGTAGTATTTTCAAAATTCAATTGGTATGATTTTCAATTTGGTATCTCCTTATGTTCAAAAAGGGGAGAGAGTAGTATTTTCAAAATCAATATCTTAAAACCCTCTTGAACGCTAAGAGGAGAATTTCATTAAGGGGGAGTTTTGTTTAGTCAAAGGAAAAGCGTTTGAAATAGGGGGAGAAAATTTCAAATCTTAAAAATGCTTCGCAAAATCTTATTCATTTACCTTTGACTATTTGCAAAAGAACTTTGAAGAGGATTTACAAAAGAATTTGCAAAAACAAAACATGTGGTGCAAGTGTGGTCCAAAATGTTAAAAATGAAGAAACAATCCATGCATATCTTATAAGTATTTATATTGGCTCAATTCCAAGCAACCTTTGCACTTACATTATGCAAACTAGTTCAATTATGCACTTCTATACTTGCTTTGGTTTGTGTTGGCATCAATCACCAAAAAGGGGGAGATTGAAAGGGAATTAGGCTTACACCTATTTTCCTAATTGATTTTGGTGGTTGAAATGCCCAACACAAATAATTGGACTAACTAGTTTGCTCTAGTCTATAAGTTATACAGGTGCCAAAGGTTCACACTTAGCCAATAAAAAGATCAAGAATTGGGTTCAACAAAGAGAGCAAGGGATAACCGAAGGCAGCCCTGGTCTGGCGCACCGGACTGTCCGGTGCACCACCGGACAGTGTCCGGTGCACCACCGGACAGTGTCCGGTGCACCAGGGGACTTCACACTGAACTCCTCACCTTCGGGAAAATCCAGAGGCGCTCCGCTATAATTCACCGGACTGTCCGGTGTACACCGGACAGTGTCCGGTGCTCCAGGAATGAAGCATCTCTGGAACTCGCCAGCTTCGGGAATTCGCTCCGCTATAATTCACCGGACATGTCCGGTGCACACCGGACTGTCCGCTGAGCCAGCGGAGCAACGGCTACTTCGCGCCAACGGTCACCTGCAGAGTCATTTAATGCGCGCCAGAGCGCGCAAAAGTCAGGCACGCGCGAGACGGCGCACCAGACACTCTACAGTACATGTCCGGTGCGCCACCGGACATCCAGGCGGGCCCAGCAGTCAGAGCTCCAACGGTCGGAACCCAACGGCCTGGTGACCTGGCTGGCGCACCGGACACTGTCCGTTGTGCACCGGACTGTCCGGTGCACCATGCGACAGACAGCCTCCACCAAACGGCTAGTTTGGTGGTTGGGGTTATAAATACCCCCAACCACCCCACATTCAAGTCATCCAAGTTTTCAAACTTCCAACCACTTACAAGAGCTAGGCATTCAATACAAGACACACCTAAGTGATCAAATCCTCTCCCAATTCCACAAAAGCTTTAGTGTTAAGTGAGAGAGATTTGTTGTGTTCTTTTGAGCTCTTGCGCTTGGATTGCTTTCTTCTTTGATTCTTTCTTGCGATCAACTCAATTGTAACTAAGGCAAGAGACACCAATTGTGTGGTGGTCCTTGCGGGGAAGTTTTGTTCCTGGTTGATTTGAGAAGAGAAAGCTCACTCGGTCCGAGGGACCGTTTGAGAGAGGGAAAGGGTTGAAAGAGACCCGGTCTTTGTGACCACCTCAACAGGGAGTAGGTTTGCAAGAACCGAACCTCGGTAAAACAAATCCGCGTGTCACACTCTTTATTCGCTTGCGATTTGTTTTACGCCCTCTCTCTCGGATTCGTTTCTATTTCTAACGCTAACCCGGCTTGTAGTTGTGATTAATTTTGTAAATTTCAGTTTCGCCCTATTCACCCCCCCTCTAGGCGACTTTCACTTTGTGAACATCAAAGTGTAAGGGCGAGAAGCTCCAAGTTGTGGAGATTCCTCGCGAGCGGGATATAGTAAAGTGAAAGCAAAACACCGTGGTATTCAAGTGGGTCTTTGGACCACTTGAAAGGGGTTGATTGCAACCCTCGTCCGTTGGGACGCCACAACGTGGAATAGGCAAGTGTTGGACTTGGCCGAACCATGGGATAAACCACTGTGCCATCTCTGTGTTGATCTCTTTGTGGTTATCGTGTTGTGCAAGTTCTCCTCTCTAGCCACTTGGCTTATTCGTGCTAACTCCTAATCAAGTTTTGTGGATTAAGTTTCAAGTTTTTACAGGATCACCTATTCACCCCCCCCCCCTCTAGGTGCTCTCACGTAGTGCATGGTCCTGCATATGGTTGGTCTCCACAACACATTGGAGATATAATGAAAACTTGCATCATCTTGCACAACATGATAGTATAAGATGAAGGTCCTTCGTCTTTGAACACAAGCTTCGATAACATCGGTGTTTTGGCGGACACTACTCATGGTTCCATGTCCGAGTGCAATGAGTACATCAACAATAGGTACGATCAACTGCATGATCCCGTGAAATATACTCAGTTGCAGGTTGACGTTGATCTAATCCACCACCACTGAGCGCGGCTTGGATCCGGAGCTGCTTAAGTATGAAGTTTATGTTTGCATCAACAATAAAATGACGACATTTTAGTAAATGTCGTAGTGTCATGTGTAATGTGTCATGTCGTAGTTTATGTGTGTCCGAAGCTGCTTTGTGTACTGTAATTTGTGCTTGTGTCATGTGCTAGAAGCAAAGTTAAAGTAATTTCTGAATGTGTCATGCTCAAATCTCCAAATCAAATAACAAGTCTACTATCATTAACCAACATGACAGAGTTAAAACATCACAGTACTGTAAATTGTGAAGTTCGCTAGTGCAGAAACATAAAGTTTATGTCGAAAACAATTAAAGTTTATGTCGAAAACAAATAATATTAACTTCATCAATGACTACCATGACTTGCTCAACATTCACTTGCTTGACGAGGAGGTTCCAGTAACCCTTGCCAGTATCTCCTGTTGCCTAGCCTCGTAGTACTATTGAAGTAGGGGGTTACATTTGCTCAAATCCATGCTCAATATCATAACCTCCTGTTCCGTGTCCTCCTTGACCTTTTGTCGTTCCATCTTAAGTTTCTCTAAGTTGAGTTTCTTCCTCTCCAAGATGAGTTTCTGCCTCTCGTGTTTGTTCATGGACTCCAATTTCCTCTCCTCAGTTGAAGCTACTGATTTGTAGATAGATAATCGTTCCAAAGAAAGCTCACCCATCCGTGTTAGGTACTCCGAATCAGTGGATGATGTGTTCTCAGATCTTTGCTTCTTTGCCTTTTTCTTCGATGAATCTCGACCTAGCGGCCTCTTCGAAGTAAAGCTTGATGGAGCTGAGTCTTCACCAGCATCTAAGTCAATAGTATTTGATTGGGTACCTATTGGGTTGGGTGGAGGATTTTGGTTACCCATGTGCTGGTCCATCCATTTTGGTTGATCCTTCAATATTGCCCAACAATGTAAGAAATGGAAGGGCTTCTTTTCAACAGCAGCAAACCGAGTAGCTGCAAGAGAAGTCTACATAACAAAAAATGCATTATTAGCTAAGTACATTGAACAACATATGCATAAGTACATAGACATACCTTATCTGCATCAGTAAGGCCACTTGGGTTTTGTCGAAGCACAGCAGTCATGTATCCAGCAAAGGTAGAACATTGAGTTTTGATACTATCCCACCTGCTCATCAGAGATTTCGTAGACCTCTCTAGCATTGAACCTCTTCGAGAGTTGTATGCCTCTGTAATCCGATTCCAAAAACTTTGACGCTTCTGACCAATGTTTACTATGGGGTCACAACTGACAGCCAACCAAGCTTGACAAACCCTCATATCCTCCTCAGACGTGAAATTTGCTAGCTTTGTGCGTTGAGGACCCTTCTTGACTGGAGGTGCTGCTGGTGACCCCTGTGCTGGTATATCAGGCTGAGGAGGAACAAAAGCAGTGTTCTAAAACTAAGTGCCATCTTCCTCGGATAGGAAACTGCCATATTATGCCATTACTTGGTTCCAGTCGGTACCCATGCCGTAGATTTAAGTTAGGCACATCAAATAATATGACAATGAAAAAGTGTAGTACATTGAGGCAACCATTTCAAAGAAATAGAAACCATGAGACATTAAACAGGACAGGCACAACAATGGCACAAGTGCTGAATACTACATATATTGCAAAGTTCATAACATTTAACATACCACGTCAACATGAACATCACATCAACGATACCAAGAACTTGTGGCACAGAACCTAGGTGTTTTGTTCACATACAAAACATTATTACGACTTGCAGAAACCTAAAACATATTTCGTTGCACCGAGCACTTTATTTAGGTGCATGGTAATCTAGTAGGGATAGGTGTCGTGGGTAGAGTAGTCACGTCCGTCGTCGTAGCCGACGATATCATCAATATCATAAAATGATGGTAAATAGCCTCGGAACCAGCAAGTATTGGCAATAGACAGTTCAAATTTTGATTAACATTACTCAACATAAACCTAGGGGACAACGAATCCTAGAACCATCGATTCATTGTTCCCTTTAACCCTAAAATCTAGATCTGGACGATTTGCAGCATTTGAAGTACGAGAACCCTAAAACCATAATGGATCCGCAATCACAAGGCAAGGTTTGTACCTTGTTCTCTTCGGATCTGGAGCAGCCGAGCGAATGGAAGACGATGACGATGCCAGCGAGTAGCTGCGCTTGCGTTTCTCCGCACCAACCTTCGTCGGCGTCGTGGACCTTCTCAGCCTCTTCGCGATGGCGGTTCGATGTCGAACAACACCGACGCTTGCACCCAAGTCTTGGATCTTTCTCTCGTCGCCGGCCACCTCCTTGCTTCCAGC
This sequence comes from Zea mays, assembly GCF_902167145.1. NCBI lineage: Eukaryota > Viridiplantae > Streptophyta > Magnoliopsida > Poales > Poaceae > Zea > Zea mays. The sequence continues at coordinate 185,376,487 of NC_050098.1, forward strand.
CACCGAGAGCGGTCCGTCGCCGGACCTGCCCGCGCACGGCCTCTTCGAGCCCAGCTTGGCCACCTCCTCCGACGACCCGCGCCACGAGGCCCCCTCGCCGAGTGTGATCGAAGTCGCCAGCGACAGGAGAACAGAGCGTCCGGAGTTTTCACCACCGTGGGAGCCCGAACCCTCGCCCGGATAGCGGACGCTCGGAATTCTCCACATCTAGAGTGCGTGCGGCGTCCTCTAGATTTTAGAGTACCGTTTAGAGTCTATTGCTAGGCAGCTAGAGTACCACTGCGAATCCTATATTTACAGTACAAAACGTTTTACAGGGTGTTGTTGGAGCCCGCCTTAGGATGGAAGCCTGGTCACTTTGTCACGCACCAAGTTTTGGTCCTAGTTGCTCAGAGATCCAAAATCCGTTGCGCGGCCCATCTAAACAGACCGGTCCAGTTTGAAAGCAAGATGAAGGCAAATCTAGTAGAGATTGAAAGCGTTCTAGGGAGAACTAAGTGGCTAATTGAAATGCCAAGCTCATACATTGCTCATAGATTATATTTCCGGGACCGGGAAAAGTCCGGAATGCCAAAAAAAGTTTGGTGCTGTTTGGTTCTAGAAGGATCTTCAAGAGCTCTTTTAAAATGTCTCTTATCTTAAAATTAAAGTGAAATAAGAAAAATCAAGCCTCCAAGGCTTGAACAGGGCTCCTAAACCTTCCCAATTTTTTCATAGCCCCAGAAAATTCTCATTGTGTAGCTATGAATAGGGAAAGTTTATGTCGCCCCGAAACTTCTTCCGCCGGCGTGTCCCGCTGGCCCATCCACGCCATTTCTTCATCGCTGCCTCGCTGGGTTCGTTCGTCGCGTGCTTTCTTCGTAAAGTCTCTGGTGCCGGTGCCGCCAACCACTCTTCCCCCGCCCTGCATCCCTCTTCACCGCCGCAGGCGACTCTGCCCCGCCCCCACTTCCTAGCCGGGGTGGGCTTTAGATACGTACGACGGTTGCGGCTTCTCGTCCAAGAAGGCAACCGCAGTCTCAGACGGCTGCGAGTCTGCGACTGCCCGTCCAGTCGTCCACAAAGATCGACGCTGCTCCGTCCACGGACTCAGCTTCTACACTTTATGCGACTCCATCCCCCTCCAATCCTACGACTAGGATTTTGGAGCGTATGATATCTTGTATAGCAGCAGACCATACTCCTCAGTTTGGATCGATTAATGGAACTTGTATAGCAGCAGACAATATGCCGGGAAGGTATGGCGACTCCAAGCAAGATCACCGATGCACAGGGACAGTTTTGAAGATGGGCGCTGGAGACGGCACGGGCACAGTTCTTGCTATCGACGCTGGCTACGGCACGGCCGCACGGGCATAGCAGACGACGACGTACAGGTACGAAGACAGATATCACCGTGGAGTTGTATTGGGCTGCAACAAAAAGATTGGAAATGATGGTTAGGTGGCCTATGAACCGAATTTTTTGCATTTTAACCCCTCATCGAAAACAATATCACGTTTGGACCCTAGAAAATTTTAATGTCATTTTTGGAACCTTTGCTCAGCGCCATAGCCTATGGCGCCGAGGTAACACAGCTCGGCGCCATAGGCTATGGCGCCGAGGTAGGTGTTGCGCTGGCCCAAACGGACGACGTGGCGCCGACGTGGTACCAAGCTCGGCGCCATAGATCTTGGTGTCGAGCTCAATTTTGTCCACAAAGGTTGTCTAGCTCAGTTGGTAGAGCATAAGGCTCTTAACCTTGTGGTTGTGGGTTCAAGCCCCACGGTGAGTGTTTTTTTTGTCTTTGTCACTAATTTTTTTTTGTTGTCTCGATTTTTTGTTTATGTCGTTGATTTGTCCGTCCAAATTTATTTCTCATCCTGTTTTTTTGTTTTTGTGACTGATTTGTTTATTCATCCAGATATTTTTTTGTTTATCCGGTAAAAAGAAGCACAAATATTCATGAATTGACTATCCTATACGATGGCCTATTTGAAATGCAAGATTATTATATAAATTAATACATGAATTTTGTAGTCTCACCAGTTTGATTTTATACAAAAGCACATGAAGAAAAAAAAACCTGAATATTTCTACAGATAAGCCTGTATTCTATAATCCAAATATGAGTACATATATATTCCAACGTTGTGGATGCGTCAAGGTTTAGATACTTGAATATTTCTGGAATAACGAAATGTGAGTGGCTGAACAGTGACAGGTATTTCATTCTTGTGTTTTCAGTAGGCCGCTTAATGCTCCTAATGAGAACACGGAACTCCTCTGGCAAATACAGCTGCCGGATAGTATACTTTGGAAGTTTCTCCAAAATAATTGCTTCGTAGTTTATGACACGGATAGCTGCATTTTTATACGAATTCCTGGCAAACCAGCGTTTCATGGCATAGAAGTTCTGAGCGTCAGTTAATATCTAAATGAATAAACAAATCAGTCAAAAAACAAAAAAACAGGATGAGAAATAAATTTGGACAGACAAATCAGCGACATAAACAAAAAATCTGGACAACAAAAAAAACAAATCAGTGACAAAGACAAAAAAAACACCCACCGTGGGGCTCAAACCCACAACCACAAGGTTAAGAGTCTTACGCTCTACCAACTGAGCTAGACGACCTTTATGTACAGAACCGAGCTCGGCGCCAAGATCTATGGCGCCGAGCTCGGTACCACGTCGGCGCCACGTCGGCTGTTTGGGCCAGCGCAGCACCTGCCTCGGCGTCATAGCCTATGGCGCCGAGCAAAGGGTCTAAAAATAACATTAAAATTTTTTTGGGTCCAAACGTGATATTGTTTTTGATGAAGGGTTAAAATGCAAAAAATTCGGGCCTATGAACGAGTCCGGGCTGGCCCAGTTTAATTTTTTGTGACCTGTTGGAGATTACAATAAACAAACAACTTCAATACGGTTTAGGGTGCTCCAACAACTATTTTAAGTGATAATTTTACGGTGTTCTTTTGGAGATATATAAGTAGGAAGTGGTAATGGAAAGAATTACCACCGCTACCTGTTACAATTGTAATAACAAAACGTTATTTGTTTGGGCTGGGCGGACGAGCGACCGGAAGGAAAATGCAACGTTTGCAAAGTAGGAAGTGGTAATGGAAAGAATTACCAACAGCTCTACAGTAAAGGGTTGGTCGGCATTCGGCAATGCATAAACGAGTCAGGCTAAGAATCGGATAATTATTGGCCGGGCCGTCTTGGGTCGGTGTGTTGCGGGCCTCATTTAGGCAATCTTCAGTTTTTTTTCTATGTACATTTGCACTGTTTTCAAAGTAGAGTTAGCTGCTAAAATTAGTCATATAGGTTTTAAAGATCTCTAGTAGTTAACTATTTCTAGAGATGCTTATAATTTGTACAACTAATTTTAACAACTAACTATTAAAGGTCTGTTAGGAAGGACTTCACTTCAAGAATTTTATATTTATTTTTGCTTCTTTTATCTAAACAGGTCTACATCCACGAGCTATAGCTTTTAAAAAATGAAACTAGAGGTCAGCATTATAAAATTCACGAAACTTCTCAAGTGGTGCTTTACAAACATTGTTTCATAACCTCTCATGAAGTTGCACGAAAATTAACCACCATGCCAGCAGTTACACAACATACCGCTCGGTTCTCTTGTCACAGCCCACTAATCATTAAGAGTAATATAAAAAACTCACACAAATCAATTGTATTATAGAAGATAAAGTCTATGTGCAAATTAAACATTTTTTGAACCCACCTTAATAATTTATTGAAGCTGTTTTGTGATGAAAATAGAAAACCGAAGCTTGAAATTTTTAAATTGTAGCCCTACCAAACAGGCTAAAGTCTAAAGGTTCCGAACAGGGTCGTATAAATCCATTTTATTCAGCAGCATGTTGAGCACGAGTAACTAATTAAAGTAGCTTCCCCTTTCAACGCCCGAAGTCTTGTAACTGCCCATAAGACTCGATCAAACCAGCTGATCGATGCACATGCACCGAAACGCGAAAGCAATTGACGCGTGGGGTATCAGTATAGATGAGCATGCAGCTCAGAGCACGGGAGCCCGGCACGAGGCCCGTTTTTTTGGCCCGGCCCAAGCATGGCCCGGCCCGGTTGGCTTCGTGCCCGGGCCAGCCCGGCCCATTTTACCAGGCCGTGCCTGGGCTGCTGGGTGCGCCCGCCGGGCGGCACGGCTCGGCCCGCCAGAGAACGGCAGGCACGGACCGGCCCGGTACGGGGAGCGGCACCGCACGGCATAAGCGCATAGCCTCGGCTTCGGCTCCCGACCCGACTCTTCGTCTCCTCTCTCACTCAGTCACTCTCTCGCGCTCGCGGTTTCGCTCTCGCCCTCGGCCTCTCCGTCCCTCTGCTGCTCACCGCCTCACCGTCGGCCGTCGCCGTAGTCTCTGTCGGATCTACGTCATCGGCCCCCTTCCGTGCGGCGCCCCTCTCCAGACTCCGGCTCTGCATCGGTTGATCGGTGAAATCCCTAACCCTAATCACAAATCCCTAACCCTAATCTCCGCTCCGGGCTCTCCCTCCCACCGTCCCCCGTCATCGTCTCCGGCTCCGGGCTGCGGCTTGGCAGAGATAAGTCCCTCTCCGGCTCTCCCTCTCCAGTCGGCCATCCCAATCCCTAACCCTAACCCTAATCTCCTCTTCTCCGGCTGACCGGCTCTCCCTCTCGCGTCGTCCGTCGTCGTGCACTTTACCCTCGTCTCCGGCTCCGGGCTCCGGCTTGGCAGGTATGTCACTCTTCCTCGCTTCCTCACCAGTTGACCATTCCAATCCCTAACCCTAACCCTCGCTGCTTGCTTGTGGACTTTGGTAGGTCGCCGGCCGACTACGGACTCGTGCTAGTGCCGCCACTGCTGTCGAGGTACGGTGCCGAGATAGAAGTCGGTTATGGATGACGACGACGACAACGGTCGGTACCCTAGAACCATCAACGAGGAGCTCGTTGAGTTAGGGCAGCTTCCCGATGACGTCGATGACATGGGAGATGCTGCTGCTGCCTTGTTCGGTGTCGATACCACTCCTAATCCCGGGTCGGTAAGTGATGCTGCTGGCTCTAATGAACTTGATTCATTGACTTCTTCTAGCACTGGTAAACGTCGATCTGCTGTTTGGGATGACTTCACTGAAGTCACAGAAAACCGTAATGGTAAGAAGGTGCGCATTGCAGGTATTTGCAAATTTTGCAAAGCTAGGTTGAGTGCTAATTCTAATGCTGGCACTGGACATTTGCTTAGGCACCAGAAATCATGTAAAAAGAAGTCTGATCATGCTGCCATGGTTCAAACTAGACTTGCTTTGAACCCTGATGGGTCTTTTAGAAACTGGGAATATGATCCTCAAGTGGCTAGAACTGAGCTTTGTCGTTTGATTGCTAGACTTGATCTTCCTTTAGGGATAGCTGACACAGATGCTTGGGATGAGTACATTCAGCATGCTCACAACCCTAGATATGTTAGAGTATCTAGGTTTACAACTGCTAGAGACATGGTTAAGTTATACAATGACAAATTAAAGAACTTAAAAGATGATGTTTTTCCTACTGTGTCTTCTATTTGCTTGACTTCTGATATATGGTCTGGTAATGCCAAGGAAGACTACATTACTGTTGTTGCTCATTTTGTTAATGCTGATTGGGAGTTAAAGAAGTGTGTGATAGGATTTAAATTGATCCAAGTGTCTCATAATGGTGTTAACATTGCTGAACGCATTGCTTGTGTGATTCAATACTTTGGCATGATTGATAAAGTGTTCTCTGTTACCTTAGATAATGCTTCTTCTAATTCAACTGCCATGCTCACATTGTCACCTATGCTTGCTGGTTATTTGGGTGCTGATGTTGATCCAACAGATACCAGTAACAAAACATATAGTGTGCTTCATCAGCGTTGTGCCTGTCACATTATTAACTTGATAGTGAAATGTGGCTTGAAAAGGCTTAAGGATTATTTAGATGTGTTTAGGACTGCTATTAATTTCTTAAACTCTTCTAACCAGAGAATTGGTTCATTTAGTAATTACTGCAAAGCAAAAGGTTGTAGACCTAGAAAATTTGGTTTAGACATGGATGTTAGATGGAATTCAACTTATCTTATGCTAAAACATCTCTTGCCATATAAGTCTGTGTTTTCTGTGTTCATTAATACACACTATGGTTATCCTCTACTGAATGAACAACATTGGTATGTAGCTGAAAAGGTTTTGGAGTTCCTTGAGCTGTTTTATGAATCAACTGTTGTCTTGTCTGGTGTTTATTACCCCACCAGTCCTTTGGTAATCCATCACATACTTGAATTTGCTAGCCACTTGCATGAACATGAACATGATACTAATCTAAGTGATGTTGTTGTTCCAATGAAAGCTAAGTTCATGAAGTACTGGAAGTCTATACCAATGTTATATTCCTTTGCATTTGTTCTAGACCCTAGAGCTAAAATGAGGGGTTTGTATAATGTTCTTGAACTGCTTTCTCAATCTAACAATTATAATTACAGTACTTATTTTGCTGATGTTAAGACTGAGTTGTATAAGCTATATGCCAAGTATGAAACTAAGTTTGGTGCTGCTAGGCCATCTAGAACCACACATCAATCAGGTATGACAGGTAAAAGAAAACAGGCTTGGGGTAAAATTTTTGGAGGAACAAGTGCTTCTAGATCCTCAACTGCATCAGGTTCTTCAGGTAGTAGTGGACATGGTGTGGGTATTTGTGAGCTAACTGTTTACCTTGACAGTGACAATGTGGCTGCCTATGAGGATGATTTTGATATCTTAAATTGGTGGCATGAGCATAAACTAACCTATCCAATTCTTTCAATTATGGCTAGAGACATTATGTCTGTTCCTGCCTCAACTACTTCTTCGGAGTCTACTTTTAGTTTGTCTGGCAGGATTCTTGAGGATCGACGACGGCGCTTGAACTCAGAGACAGTGGAGATGTTGGTGTGCATCAAAGATTGGGAGCTAGGCCAACAACGGGTCGGGCCGTGCCGTGCCGGGCGGCACGTTTGCTCATCTATAGGTATCAGAGGCGAGTGCCGAGTCGGCTGGTGCAAGTGAACTAGCAGGGTGACGATACTGGTTTTTTATTTCCAGGGCTTATATCTAGATCTAGAAAAAGCTCGAGCTATGATTAGAACAAGCCTGAGTTAGACCTGTTTTATGGCTCAAAAAAAGAGTTAGCTAGTTCGATTTGGCTCAGGAGCTGGATGGACCCAACAATCTCTACTAACTATTAAGGCAATAGTGTAGACCATCTCATGCCCCCGCCTCCCCCTCTGCGCACACGCCCCCATCTTCACCGCGAAAACTGCAACCGCCACGCCGAGAAACCTGCCCCCAACAGCGCAAGCAGCGGCGGAAGCGACGCCGGTTCCTCCTGCCTCCAGCTCGGGATCGGCCCTTCTTCGGCGTCCCCGCCGCCGTCACCCCCGCACCGGCTGAAACACCGAGACCCGATGATGACGCAGGCCCTTCGGTGTATGTATCCGTACAGCCGGCAGCCGCGCCCCTGCTCCCGCCGCTGCAGCTGCAACTGTAGCTCTTTTTACAACCAGGGCCTTCGTCCTCGTCCTCTGCAGCTCTAGAGGCCAGCTTGTGGTTCCTGCTCCGGGCGGCCCAGAACCAGTAAGTAGGATAATGTGTACGCGTCCTGCCTGCTGGCGACTTGTCCGACCAATGAGGGTGGTTAAATCATGTCGTTGCCGCTCATCCAGGAGGAGGGAGCCGCCATTGCTGCAGATCCCCAGGAGCTTCTTCTTGGTGCTGTTGTGTTATTCAGTTAGTTTTAATATACTCGTCAGACGCCCCGAGACCCTCGAGATTGAGAGCTCGCTCGCTCCGTGTGTTCGCCAGCTGCCCACCCTCCTTCCTGCTCGCCCCCCCCGCTCGCGCCTCCTCTTCCTCTGTGAGTCTCGGTTTCTTACTGTTCAGACATTTCTTCTTCTGTCCGTGGTGTTCCGTAGACGCAACGCTAATTAAACGTGCTTTCCTCGCACCCCTTGTACGCGTTGTAATGCGAGCGTTTAGCAACCACCAACTCTCATCAATTCGTTCTCCTCCCACAGAAAAGTGGCAGCTTTTTATTCGTCCACCATATGTTGCCGTGCTCCGAGCATGGAGGTTTTACCTGTTCTTGGTACACTTGCCGGTTTCGATCCACATCTCACAGCCTTGGCCTCTCTCGGCACAGCGGCTATAATTCCACTAATCTGATCCCCATTTCTTGCGGTTATCAGTTTGGTATATATATTTTTAAAAATGCATTATTATTATTATCTCCAACAAGCGGTTCCGGTTAGTTTCTGTCAGTCAGTTCCTATATCATAAGGGAGTAGTTGCCCGGTTTCCTTGGACATTTGGATCCCCATTGCATGCAACCGCGTGCTCCTCGTTCATTGGGTTTGGCTTCTTGGTCTGCCTCTGGTTACTCTTACCTATGTTTCAAACACATTTTCAATATGTCAGTTGTGATTGCGTTTGATTGCTTTTCTGCATCGAGTGTCTGCAATTCGCGAGGATGGTGGCATTGTTTCCGTGAACTGAACCATGGATCACGTGCTCACAGGACTGATGGGCGACCATCTCGCGTTGATCGTGGACCGGCTGCTGACAGAGTCGAAGCTGGAGGCGGCGATCGGCAGTGGGAAGCATATGGTCGATCTGCGTCAGGAGATAGTGGACGTCGAGTACTGCCATCGCGGTTAGGCGGCGGCTCGACGACGAAGGTAGTGGCGTGCAGGATTTGCCAGGAGGACTGGGACACCTGCATGGAGGCCCCCTGCGCCTGCTGTGGCAGCCTCAAGGTACCTGACCTCTTTAATCACGCTGTTTTTTTATTTGGGACCAAAATAAATGCTCTTGGTTAGACAGCAGATTCATGATCGTGCTATGGTGATTATGCAACTGTTTTTCAATTTCTAAAAAAATGTCTTACAGTTCCTGTTGTCAAATGAAAAGCTGATCCTTCTTTTCAGTAGAAGATGTAGTTGTTGCTACTTGTTGCTACAGTAAAAATGTTCCCTTCTTGATTGATTACCATCTATGCATATATGTGTGTGTTTTTGTTTGTGCAATATGGGTGCATGGTGAACCCTTGCTTGTGTTTTAAATAATAACCTTTATTTACTAGCTAGCTACTACACGACTAATGTTCTAGCTAGGTTTGTCGTTTGTAGGATTAGTATGAGAAATCAAAATAAATTTTAAATCAAAATATCTCTACTAACTATTAAGGCAATAGTGTAGACCATCTCATGCCCCCGCCTCCCCCTCTGCGCACACGCCCCCATCTTCACCGCGAAAACTGCAACCGCCACGCCGAGAAACCTGCCCCCAACAGCGCAAGCAGCGGCGGAAGCGACGCCGGTTCCTCCTGCCTCCAGCTCGGGATCGGCCCTTCTTCGGCGTCCCCGCCGCCGTCACCCCCGCACCGGCTGAAACGCCGAGACCCGATGATGACGCAGGCCCTTCGGTGTATGTATCCGTACAGCCGGCGGCCGCGCCCCTGCTCCCGCCGCTGCAGCTGCAACTGTAGCTCTTTTTACAACCAGGGCCTTCGTCCTCGTCCTCTGCAGCTCTAGAGGCCAGCTTGTGGTTCCTGCTCCGGGCGGCCCAGAACCAGTAAGTAGGATAATGTGTACGCGTCCTGCCTGCTGGCGACTTGTCCGACCAATGAGGGTGGTTAAATCATGTCGTTGCCGCTCATCCAGGAGGAGGGAGCCGCCATTGCTGCAGATCCCCAGGAGCTTCTTCTTGGTGCTGTTGTGTTATTCAGTTAGTTTTAATATACTCGTCAGACGCCCCGAGACCCTCGAGATTGAGAGCTCGCTCGCTCCGTGTGTTCGCCAGCTGCCCACCCTCCTTCCTGCTCGCCCCCCCGCTCGCGCCTCCTCTTCCTCTGTGAGTCTCGGTTTCTTACTGTTCAGACATTTCTTCTTCTGTCCGTGGTGTTCCGTAGACGCAACGCTAATTAAACGTGCTTTCCTCGCACCCCTTGTACGCGTTGTAATGCGAGCGTTTAGCAACCACCAACTCTCATCAATTCGTTCTCCTCCCATAGAAAAGTGGCAGCTTTTTATTCGTCCACCATATGTTGCCGTGCTCCGAGCATGGAGGTTTTACCTGTTCTTGGTACACTTGCCGGTTTCGATCCACATCTCACAGCCTTGGCCTCTCTCGGCACAGCGGCTATAATTCCACTAATCTGATCCCCATTTCTTGCGGTTATCAGTTTGGTATATATATTTTTAAAAATGCATTATTATTATTATCTCCAACAAGCGGTTCCGGTTAGTTTCTGTCAGTCAGTTCCTATATCATAAGGGAGCAGTTGCCCGGTTTCCTTGGACATTTGGATCCCCATTGCATGCAACCGCGTGCTCCTCGTTCATTGGGTTTGGCTTCTTGGTCTGCCTCTGGTTACTCTTACCTATGTTTCAAACACATTTTCAATATGTCAGTTGTGATTGCGTTTGATTGCTTTTCTGCATCGAGTGTCTGCAATTCGCGAGGATGGTGGCATTGTTTCCGTGAACTGAACCATGGATCACGTGCTCGCAGGACTGATGGGCGACCATCTCGCGTTGATCGTGGACCGGCTGCTGACAGAGTCGAAGCTGGAGGCGGCGATCGGCAGTGAGAAGCATATGGTCGATCTGCGTCAGGAGATAGTGGACGTCGAGTACTGCCATCGCGGTTAGGCGGCGGCTCGACGACGAAGGTAGTGGCGTGCAGGATTTGCCAGGAGGACTGGGACACCTGCATGGAGGCCCCCTGCGCCTGCTGTGGCAGCCTCAAGGTACCTGACCTCTTTAATCACGCTGTTTTTTTATTTGGGACCAAAATAAATGCTCTTGGTTAGACAGCAGATTCATGATCGTGCTATGGTGATTATGCAACTGTTTTTCAATTTCTAAAAAAATGTCTTACAGTTCCTGTTGTCAAATGAAAAGCCGATCCTTCTTTTCAGTAGAAGATGTAGTTGTTGCTACTTGTTGCTACAGTAAAAATGTTCCCTTCTTGATTGATTACCATCTATGCATATATGTGTGTGTTTTTGTTTGTGCAATATGGGTGCATGGTGAACCCTTGCTTGTGTTTTAAATAATAACCTTTATTTACTAGCTAGCTACTACACGACTAATGTTCTAGCTAGGTTTGTCGTTTGTAGGATTAGTATGAGAAATCAAAATAAATTTTAAATCAAAATATCTCTACTAACTATTAAGGCAATAGTGTAGACCATCTCATGCCCCCGCCTCCCCCTCTGCGCACACGCCCCCATCTTCACCGCGAAAACTGCAACCGCCACGCCGAGAAACCTGCCCCCAACAGCGCAAGCAGCGGCGGAAGCGACGCCGGTTCCTCCTGCCTCCAGCTCGGGATTGGCCCTTCTTCGGCGTCCCCGCCGCCGTCACCCCCGCACCGGCTGAAACGCCGAGACCCGATGATGACGCAGGCCCTTCGGTGTATGTATCCGTACAGCCGGCGGCCGCGCCCCTGCTCCCGCCGCTGCAGCTGCAACTGTAGCTCTTTTTACAACCAGGGCCTTCGTCCTCGTCCTCTGCAGCTCTAGAGGCCAGCTTGTGGTTCCTGCTCCGGGCGGCCCAGAACCAGTAAGTAGGATAATGTGTACGCGTCCTGCCTGCTGGCGACTTGTCCGACCAATGAGGGTGGTTAAATCATGTCGTTGCCGCTCATCCAGGAGGAGGGAGCCGCCATTGCTGCAGATCCCTAGGAGCTTCTTCTTGGTGCTGTTGTGTTATTCAGTTAGTTTTAATATACTCATCAGACGCCCCGAGACCCTCGAGATTGAGAGCTCGCTCGCTCCGTGTGTTCGCCAGCTGCCCACCCTCCTTCCTGCTCGTCCCCCCGCTCGCGCCTCCTCTTCCTCTGTGAGTCTCGGTTTCTTACTGTTCAGACATTTCTTCTTCTGTCCGTGGTGTTCCGTAGATGCAACGCTAATTAAACGTGCTTTCCTCGCACCCCTTGTACGCGTTGTAATGCGAGCGTTTTGAAAGGGAAATGTGCCTTTGGGCCATTTCTAAGTATTTTGGTAATTGAGTGCCAACACAAGTGCTTAAATGTGAATCTATGCCCATGGATGAACAAAGTGCAAATCACAAGTAAAGGTATGTTTCTAAGCCTTAGTACATTGGTTTTGTGTACTAATATATTTGTCTAAGTGTTAGAAACAGAGAGAAGAAGAAAAGGAGAATGTTGGATGTGTACAGCCAACAGGCTGTTTCGGTCTGGGGCACCGGACTGTCCGGTGGTGCACCGGACAGTGTCCGTTGCGCCAGGCTGCCTCGACCTGAAGACGCCGCTCTCGGGAATTTGCCGACGGCGTACGGCTAAAATTCACCGGACTGTCCGGTGTGCACCGGACTGTCCGGTGAGCCAACGGTCGGCCGGGCCAATGGTCGGCCGCGCGATCTGCGCGAGACACGTGGCCGTGCCAACGGTCGGAAGGGGGCACCGGACTGTCCGGTGTGCACCGGACATGTCCGGTGCGGCAACGGCTCCCAGATCTGCAACGGTCGGCTGCGCCGTTTATGGAAAGAAATCGGGCACCGGACAGTGTCCGGTGTGCACCGGACTGTCTGGTGCGCCCGACGACAGAAGGCAAGGATGGCCTTCCAGATTTGTTCTCAACGGCTCCTAGCTGCCTTGGGGCTATAAAAGGGACCCCTAGGCGCATGGAGGGAGATATCAAGCATTCCTACAACATTCCTAAGCACCAAGACATCGATTCCACGCATTTGGTTCATTGTGATAGCATCTAGAGCTCTTGTTGAGTTGTGAACTCATTGAGTTGTGTTGCGAGCTCTTGTTGCGACTTGTGTGCGTGCTGTTGCTCTGATTTTGAGTCTTGTGTGTGTTGCTTGTTCATTCCTTACTCCGTATTTCTTTGTGAATCTCAAGTGTAAGGGCGAGAGGCTCCAAGTTGTGGAGATTCCTCGCAAACGGGATATTGAGAAGAAAAGCATAACACTGTGGTATTCAAGTTGATCATTGGATCACTTGAGAGGAGTTGAGTGCAACTCTCGTCCGTTGGGACGCCACAACGTGGAGTAGGCAAGTTTTGTACTTGGCCGAACCACGGGATAAATCACCGTGTCCTCTCTGTGTTGATCTTCTTGTGATTATCATATTGTGCAAGATCTTCGCTCTAGCCACTTGGCATTAACTGTGCTAACACTTAATCAAAGTTTTGTGGCTTAAGTTTTTAAGATTTACAGGATCACCTATTCACCCCCCCTCTAGGTGCTCTCAATTGGTATCAGAGCCGTTCTCTTCAAGAAAGGGACTAACCGCCCGAAGAGATGGATCCTAAGGGGAAGGGAATCGTGATCAACGACAAGGAGAAGGAGTCCTTCGTCAACGAGCCAAAGGATGACAAGTCCAACGACTCGGGCTCGGGCCATAAACGAAAAGATGGGAAGAAGAAGAAGACAAGACGCATCAAGGAGATCGTCTACTACGACAGCGACGAATCTTCCTCTTCCCAAAAGGACAACGACAACGACTACAGGAAGACGGTCAATTCGAACTTTTCATTTGATTATTCTCGTATTCCACATAGTTCGAATTCGCATTTGCTTTCCATCCCTCTTGGCAAACCTCCACACTTCGATGGGGAGGACTACGGATTTTGGAGTCACAAAATGCGTAGTCACTTATTCTCTCTCCATCCAAGCATATGGGAGATTGTAGAGAATGGAATGAAATTTGATAGCTCGGATAGCCCTATGCTTATAAATGAACAAATCCATAGAAATGCACAAGCTACTACTGTTCTCTTAGCATCTTTGTGCAGGGAAGAATACAATAAGGTGAGCGGCTTGGACAATGCCAAGCAGATATGGGACACCCTCAAGATCTCTCACGAGGGCAACGACGTCACCATGCTCACCAAGATGGAGTTGGTGGAGGGCGAACTTGGGAGATTCGCTATGATAAGGGGGGAGGAGCCAACCCAAACATACAACCGGCTCAAGACCCTTGTCAACAAAATAAGGAGCTATGGAAGCACGCGATGGACGGATCATGACGTCGTCCGACTATTACTAAGGTCCTTTACCATTCTTGATCCTCATTTGGTGAATAATATTCGTGAGAATCCCAGGTACACCAAAATGTCGCCCGAAGAAGTCCTAGGAAAATTCGTCAGCGGGCGAATGATGATTAAAGAAGCAAGGTACGTGGACGACGCCTTGAATGGACCGATCAACGAGCCGCAACCCCTTGCTCTCAAAGCAACAAGAAGCAAGGAGGCGCTACCTAGCAAGGTGGCACAAATTGAGGCGGCCGGACTTAATGATGAAGAGATGGCTCTCATCATCAAACGCTTCAAGACGGTGCTGAAGGGTCACAAGGGACAGCCAAGCAAGACCAAGACAAAGGGGAAGCGCTCATGCTTCAAGTGCGGTAAGATTGGTCATTTTATCGCTAACTGCCCCGATAATGATAGTGACCAGGAGCAGGGAAACAAGAGGGAAAAGAAGAAGAATTACAAGAAGGCAAAGGGAGAGGCACATATTGGAAAGGAGTGGGATTCGGATTGCTCCTCGTCCGACTCCGACAACGAAGGACTCGCCGCCACCGCCTTCAACAAGTCATCCCTCTTCCCAAACGAGCATCACACTTGCCTTATGGCAAGGGAAAAGAAGGTAATCACTCGTAACGCTAGTACTTATGATTCTTCTAGTGATGAGTCTAGTGATGATGATGACATAGACTACTCTAGCTTGTTCAAGGGTTTGGATAGAACTAAAATAGATAAAATTAATGAGTTGATTGATGCCTTGAATGAGAAGGATAGACTCTTAGAGAAACAAGAGGATTTGTTGTATGAAGAACATGATAAATTTGTAGAGGCACAAAAATCCTATGCTTTAGAAGTTAAAAGAAATGAAATGCTTTCTTTTGAACTATCTACTTGTCATGAAACCATTTCTACTTTGAAAGGTGTCAACAATGATTTAAATGCTAAATTAGAAGTAGCAAATAAATCCAATTCTTGTGTAGAACATGTTGTAATTTGTACTAGGTGTAAAGATTTTGACATTGATGCTTGTAGTGAACACCTAGTTTCAATTTCCAAGCTTAATGATGAATTGGCTAGTCTTAATGCTCAACTTAAGACTAGCAAGAATGATTTCGATAAACTAAAATTTGCAAGGGATGCCTACACAATTGGTAGACACCCCTCAATTAAGGATGGACTTGGCTTCAAGAGAGAAGCCAAGAACTTAACAAGCCATAAGGCTCCCATTCCCACCAAGGAGAAAGAGAAGGCCCCTATGGCTAGTAGTGTGCAAAAGAACCATGCTTTTATGTATCATGATAGAAGACAAACTAGAAATGCTTATAGGAGTTATAATGCTTATGATGATTTTGACTCTCATGCCATGTTTGCTTCTAGTTCTTCCTATATGCATGGTAGAAATATGTCTAGGAGAAATGCTATTCATCATGTGCCTAGAAAGAATGTTATTCATGCTCCTAGGAAAGTAGTGAATGAACCTTCTAAAATTTATTGTGTTTTAAATGCTTCCTTTGCTATTTATAGAAAGGATAGGAAAGTAGTTGCTAGGAAGTTAGGGGCAAAATGCAAGGGAGACAAAACTTGCATTTGGGTCCCTAAGGATATTTGTGCTAACCTTGTAGGACCCAACATAAGTTGGGTACCTGAAACCCAAGCCTAAATTTGCCTTGCAGGTTTATGCATCCGGGGGTTCAAGCTGGATTATCGACAGCGGATGCACAAACCATATGACGGGGGAGAAGAAGATGTTTACCTCCTACGTCAAGAATAAGGATTCCCAAGATTCAATTATATTCGGTGATGGGAATCAAGGCAAGGTAAAAGGATTAGGTAAAATTGCAATCTCAAATGAGCACTCAATTTCTAATGTGTTTTTAGTTGAGTCTCTGGGATATAATTTACTATCTGTTAGTCAATTATGCAATATGGGATATAACTGTCTATTTACAAATGTAGATGTGTCTGTCTTTAGAAGAAGTGATGGTTCATTAGCTTTTAAGGGTGTATTAGACGGCAAACTTTATTTAGTTGATTTTGCAAAAGAAGAGGCCGGTCTAGATGCATGCTTAATAGCTAAGACTAGCATGGGCTGGCTGTGGCATCACCGCTTAGCACATGTGGGGATGAAGAACCTTCACAAGCTTCTAAAGGGAGAACACGTGATAGGTTTGACTAACGTGAAATTCGAAAAAGATAGACCTTGTGCAGCTTGTCAAGCAGGTAAACAAGTGGGAGGAGCGCATCACAGCAAGAATGTGATGACCACTTCAAGACCCCTGGAGCTGCTGCATATGGATCTCTTCGGACCCGTCGCCTATCTGAGCATAGGAGGAAGTAAGTATGGTCTAGTTATTGTTGATGACTTTTCCCGCTTCACTTGGGTGTTCTTTTTGCAGGATAAGTCTGAAACCCAAGGGACCCTCAAGCGCTTCCTCAGGAGAGCTCAAAACGAGTTTGAGCTCAAGGTGAAGAAGATAAGGAGCGACAACGGGTCCGAGTTCAAGAACCTTCAAGTGGAGGAGTTCCTTGAAGAGGAAGGGATCAAGCACGAGTTCTCCGCTCCCTACACACCACAGCAAAATGGTGTGGTAGAGAGGAAGAACAGGACGCTCATCGATATGGCGAGGACGATGCTAGGAGAGTTCAAGACCCCCGAGTGCTTTTGGACGGAAGCCGTGAACACGGCTTGCCACGCCATCAATAGGGTCTACCTTCATCGCCTCCTCAAGAAGACTTCGTATGAGCTGCTAACCGGTAACAAACCCAATGTATCTTACTTTCGTGTATTTGGGAGCAAGTGCTACATTCTAGTAAAGAAAGGTAGAAATTCTAAGTTTGCCCCCAAAGCAGTAGAAGGGTTTTTATTAGGTTATGACTCAAACACAAAGGCGTATAGAGTCTTCAACAAATCATCGGGTTTGGTTGAAGTTTCTAGCGATGTTGTATTTGATGAGACTAATGGCTCTCCAAGAGAGCAAGTTGTTGATTGTGATGATGTAGATGAAGAAGATGTTCCGACAGCCGCTATACGAACCATGGCGATTGGAGAAGTGCGGCCACAGGAACAAGATGAACGAGATCAACCTTCTTCCTCAACAACGGTGCATCCCCCAACTCAAGATGATGAACAGGTTCATCAACAGGAGGCGTGTGATCAAGGGGGAGCACAAGATGATCATGTGATGGAGGAAGAAGCGAAACCGGCACCTCCAACCCAAGTTCGAGCGATGATTCAAAGGGATCATCCCGTCGACCAAATTCTAGGTGACATTAGAAAGGGAGTAACTACTCGGTCTCGATTAGTTAATTTTTGTGAAAATTACTCTTTTGTCTCTTCTATTGAGCCTTTCAGGGTAGAAGAGGCCTTGCTAGATCCGGACTGGGTGTTGGCCATGCAAGAGGAGCTCAACAACTTCAAGAGGAATGAAGTTTGGACGCTGGTGCCTCGTCCCAAGCAGAATGTTGTGGGAACCAAATGGGTGTTCCGCAACAAACAAGACGAGCACGGAGTGGTGACAAGGAACAAGGCTCGACTTGTGGCAAAAGGTTATGCCCAAGTCGCAGGTTTGGACTTTGAGGAGACTTTTGCTCCTGTGGCTAGGCTAGAGTCAATTCGTATCTTGCTAGCATATGCCGCTCACCATTCTTTCAGGTTGTACCAAATGGATGTGAAGAGCGCTTTCCTCAACGGGCCAATCAAGGAGGAGGTGTACGTGGAGCAACCCCCTGGCTTCGAGGATGAACGGTACCCCGACCATGTGTGTAAGCTCTCTAAGGCGCTCTATGGACTTAAGCAAGCCCCAAGAGCATGGTATGAATGCCTCAGAGACTTTCTAATTGTTAATGCTTTCAAGGTTGGGAAAGCCGATCCAACTCTTTTTACAAAGACATGTGATGGTGATTTGTTTGTGTGCCAAATTTATGTTGATGACATAATATTTGGTTCTACTAACCAAAAGTCTTGTGAAGAGTTTAGCAGGGTGATGACGCAGAAATTCGAGATGTCGATGATGGGCGAGTTGAACTACTTCCTTGGGTTCCAAGTGAAGCAACTCAAGGACGGCACCTTCATTTCCCAAACGAAGTACACGCAAGATCTGCTAAAGCGGTTTGGGATGAAGGACGCCAAGCCCGCAAAGACTCCGATGGGAACCGACGGACACACCGATCTCAACAAAGGAGGTAAGTCCGTTGATCAAAAAGCATACCGGTCAATGATAGGGTCATTACTTTACTTATGTGCTAGTAGACCGGATATTATGCTTAGCGTATGCATGTGTGCTAGATTTCAATCTGATCCTAAGGAGTGTCACTTAGTGGCGGTCAAGCGAATTCTGAGGTATTTAGTTGCTACGCCTTGCTTCGGGCTCTGGTATCCGAAGGGGTCTACCTTTGACTTGATTGGATACTCAGACTCCGACTATGCTGGATGTAAGGTCGATAGGAAGAGCACATCGGGGACGTGCCAATTCTTAGGAAGGTCCCTGGTGTCATGGAACTCTAAGAAACAAACTTCTGTTGCCCTATCCACCGCTGAGGCCGAGTATGTTGCCGCCGGACAGTGTTGCGCGCAACTACTTTGGATGAGGCAAACCCTCAGGGACTTTGGCTACAATCTGAGCAAAGTCCCACTCCTATGTGATAATGAGAGTGCTATCCGCATGGCGGAAAATCCTGTTGAGCACAGCCGCACAAAGCACATAGACATCCGGCATCACTTTTTGAGAGACCACCAGCAAAAGGGGGATATCGAAGTGTTTCATGTTAGCACCGAGAACCAGCTAGCCGATATCTTTACCAAGCCTCTAGATGAGAAGACCTTTTGCAGGCTGCGTAGTGAGCTAAATGTCTTAGATTCGTGGAACTTGGATTGAATTGTAGCATACATGTGTTTATGCCTTTGATCATGTTCATTCTACATTTTGTTGCTTATTATGGTGCTCAAGTTGTACAAACACTTCCTGGACCTCACAAGTCCGTTGCAAAGTGATGCACATGTTTAGGGGGAGATGTGTTACAACTTGACCCTTTGAGACTAACTATATGCTTGAGTTTGCTTGATTTAGTCTCAAAGGAGAATTGAAAGGGAAAAGGTGGACTTGGACCATGAAAGACTTCCACTACACTCTGATGAGAGGGTAACTTATTCCAAGTCCATCTCATGAACTCTTATTGCCATTTGCTCTTAATTGAAAATTTTGGTGAGGCAATGGGGTTAAGGGGCCAAGATTGATCCCGTTTTGGTGCTTGATGCCAAAGGGGGAGAAAATAAAGGCCAAAGTGATAAATGGATCAGCTACCACTTGAGAAATTTTGAAAATAGTATAATAGAGCTTTTGGTTTGTCAAAACTCTAGCATTGTCTCTTTTGTCAAAAGGTGGCTTCTTGTGGGGAGAAGTAGTGATTATGGGAAAAAGGGGGAGTTTTTGAAATCAATCTCTGTTGGAATGACTCTCTTTATGCTTCAACATGTGTGTTTGACTTAGAGATAGAGATTTGAGTTTAATTTGCAAAAACAAACCAAGTGGTGGCAAAGGATGATCCATATATGCCAAATCGAATCTAAATAGATTAGAGTTCTATTTGAAGTGATTTTGCACTTGTTCTAGTTGCTTTATGTTGTGTTGGCATAAATCACCAAAAAGGGGGAGATTGAAAGGGAAATGTGCCTTTGGGCCATTTCTAAGTATTTTGGTAATTGAGTGCCAACACAAGTGCTTAAATGTGAATCTATGCCCATGGATGAACAAAGTGCAAATCACAAGTAAAGGTATGTTTCTAAGCCTTAGTACATTGGTTTTGTGTACTAATATATTTGTCTAAGTGTTAGAAACAGAGAGAAGAAGAAAAGGAGAATGTTGGCTGTGTACAGCCAACAGGCTGTTTCGGTCTGGGGCACCGGACTGTCCGGTGGTGCACCGGACTGTCCGGTGGTGCACCGGACAGTGTCCGGTGCGCCAGGCTGCCTCGACCTGAAGACGCCGCTCTCGGGAATTTGCCGACGGCGTACGGCTAAAATTCACCGGACTGTCCGGTGTGCACCGGACTGTCCGGTGAGCCAACGGTCGGCCGGGCCAACGGTCGGCCGCGCGATCTGCGCGAGACACGTGGCCGAGCCAACGGTCGGAAGGGGGCACCGGACTGTCCGGTGTGCACCGGACATGTCCGGTGCGGCAACGGCTCCCAGATCTGCAACGGTCGGCTGCGCCGTTTATGGAAAGAAATCGGGCACCGGACAGTGTCCGGTGTGCACCGGACTGTCCGGTGCGCCCGACGACAGAAGGCAAGGATGGCCTTCCAGATTTGTTCTCAACGGCTCCTAGCTGCCTTGGGGCTATAAAAGGGACCCCTAGGCGCATGGAGGGAGATATCAAGCATTCCTACAACATTCCTAAGCACCAAGACATCGATTCCACGCATTTGGTTCATTGTGATAGCATCTAGAGCTCTTGTTGAGTTGTGAACTCATTGAGTTGTGTTGCGAGCTCTTGTTGCGACTTGTGTGCGTGCTGTTGCTCTGATTTTGAGTCTTGTGTGCGTTGCTTGTTCATTCCTTACTCCGTATTTCTTTGTGAATCTCAAGTGTAAGGGCGGGAGGCTCCAAGTTGTGGAGATTCCTCGCAAACGGGATATTGAGAAGAAAAGCATAACACTGTGGTATTCAAGTTGATCATTGGATCACTTGAGAGGAGTTGAGTGCAACTCTCGTCCGTTGGGACGCCACAACGTGGAGTAGGCAAGTTTTGTACTTGGCCGAACCACAGGATAAATCACCGTGTCCTCTCTGTGTTGATCTTCTTGTGATTATCATATTGTGCAAGATCTTCGCTCTAGCCACTTGGCATTAACTGTGCTAACACTTAATCAAAGTTTTGTGGCTTAAGTTTTTAAGATTTACAGGATCACCTATTCACCCCCCCTCTAGGTGCTCTCACGTTTAGCAACCACCAACTCTCATCAATTCGTTCTCCTCCCACAGAAAAGTGGCAGCTTTTTATTCGTCCACCATATGTTGCCGTGCTCCGAGCATGGAGGTTTTACCTGTTCTTGGTACACTTGCCGGTTTCGATCCACATCTCACAGCCTTGGCCTCTCTCGGCACAGCGGCTATAATTCCACTAATCTGATCCCCATTTCTTGTGGTTATCAGTTTGGTATATATATTTTTAAAAATGCATTATTATTATTATCTCCAACAAGCGGTTCCGGTTAGTTTCTGTCAGTCAGTTCCTATATCATAAGGGAGCAGTTGCCCGGTTTCCTTGGACATTTGGATCCCCATTGCATGCAACCGCGTGCTCCTCGTTCATTGGGTTTGGCTTCTTGGTCTGCCTCTGGTTATTCTTACCTATGTTTCAAACACATTTTCAATATGTCAGTTGTGATTGCGTTTGATTGCTTTTCTGCATCGAGTGTCTGCAATTCGCGAGGATGGTGGCATTGTTTCCGTGAACTGAACCATGGATCACGTGCTCGCAGGACTGATGGGCGACCATCTCGCGTTGATCGTGGACCGGCTGCTGACAGAGTCGACGCTGGAGGCGGCGATCGGTAGTGGGAAGCATATGGTCGATCTGCGTCAGGAGATAGTGGACGTCGAGTACTGCCATCGCGGTTAGGCGGCGGCTCGGCGACGAAGGTAGTGGCGTGCAGGATTTGCCAGGAGGACTGGGACACCTGCATGGAGGCCCCCTGCGCCTGCTGTGGCAGCCTCAAGGTACCTGACCTCTTTAATCACGCTATTTTTTTATTTGGGACCAAAATAAATGCTCTTGGTTAGACAGCAGATTCATGATCGTGCTATGGTGATTATGCAACTGTTTTTCAATTTCTAAAAAAATGTCTTACAGTTCATGTTGTCAAATGAAAAGTCGATCCTTCTTTTCAGTAGAAGATGTAGTTGTTGCTACTTGTTGCTACAGTAAAAATGTTCCCTTCTTGATTGATTACCATCTATGCATATATGTGTGTGTTTTTGTTTGTGCAATATGGGTGCATGGTGAACCCTTGCTTGTGTTTTAAATAATAACCTTTATTTACTAGCTAGCTACTACACGACTAATGTTCTAGCTAGGTTTGTCGTTTGTAGGATTAGTATGAGAAATCAAAATAAATTTTAAATCAAAATATAGGAATGAAGATGAGGTTTCCTGACGACATCATCAAGCCGGACCACGCACTGCATGCACGACGCGAAAGAAAATGCATTTTATAACAATAAAGAAATTAGCTCCACAAAGAAACAGCCGCACATTTTTCGTCACTAAATACAGTATGAATTCTTAGTTTAGAAAAGCACTAGAGAACAAGTTTGGAGGAAGTGACAGGTTGGAGGTCACAACCAAAGGGCCGGCCGGGAACAACAAGTTATTACTACGAGTCACCTGCCCATTGGAGACTGAAAGAGAGAGAGACGCATCTGAATTAATCTAACCAAGCTAGATGCTGCCATCTACTCTTAATTAGCCTCTCTCTCTCTCCAATAGAGAAGACAAAGAGAGATGAGAGGGTGATCGAGTGCCTTCACCTGCAGCCCCAAATATTGGTTGGTGAAAGGAGCTTTAGAGCTACGGATAGTAGTTTAGATGTCCAGGTTCCCATCCAAAACAGGTGGGCCGGATCTCTGGGCGGCCGAGCGGGCGCACGAGCAGGCAGCGACGGAGGAAGCACAATGGGCGTGAGGACAGACGGTGCACGGCGAGGTGCGGGCAGGGAGGTTGTACGGACATGGTGGACATCGGGGAGGGGATGGGACAGACCGGGGTGTGTTGTGGTGGGGACAGCGGCGGCGGGTGACGGGGTGGCCGGATCGGGGTGGGGGTGCGGTCGGTGGAGTGTGGCAGCAGGTGGTGCGGGGGGAGGTGGAGGTGGTGCTCTGGTACTCTAGTCTAATGGCAGTGGCGGTGCGGTCGCGGCGATGGTACTCCTCTACCTCGACCAGCCGGAGATCTGCCAGGTGGCCCTCCTTAACAGCGCCTTCCACGGCGTAGCCTCGGCGGACTGCGTCTGGGCCGCCAAGCTCCCCGCCAACTACCGCTACCTTGCGGCCCTAGCCGCGACCGCCGATGACGAGGGCTGTGGCGATGGAGATGCCAGCGGCAAGCGCTTGACCAAGAAGGAGATTTATGTTCGGACGGGTGAAGGTGAGATACTGCAAGGCACCGACTAGGTTGCGGTACAACGTCGACTCTGGAACTGGTGAGCCATCGGAGGAGAGCTTGGCCTGAGTGTTCACCGGGGTAATACAAGGCTTGCACGCAGTCATGCCAACGTGCTCCAGAATATCGAGAGTGTACTCTCGTTGAGAGAGAACGAGGGACACACACAGTATAACACATATTTTATATATAAGTTATCGTAGTATTATATGTTCCCGTTGCAACGCACGGGCACCTACCTAATTATTTATTACATACGATTCTAATTCACATATAGTGTTTGTACCAAAATAGACACTTAGTTTATATTACTTGACATTAGTGTATAAAATTAATCTTTTTCTAAATTATATTGTTAATGTATTTATTTTACTAATTTAAAACATGTTACTTAAATTATTTTAGGATTTTATATTAAAATAGAAAATTAATATGATTTCTGTATTATATTATTAATATATTTATTTTACTAATTTAAAATATGTTTACTCAATTATTTTGTAGATTTTATATTATAATTTAAAGAGCGAGTTCGTGTTTATGGTCAAATTTGTTGTCTCGACGAGCCGGCTCACGAGTAAAACCTACTTTTGGACTCTGCGTAAACGAGTCGAGTTGAGCTCGGCTCGATTTTTAACCTAGCCGCGGCTAGCCGAGAGGATCGGCTCGTTCACCCCTAACCTAGCCATACCTAACTCCCCTGTGTCCAAGCCATCAGGATCTCTGCCGTTCAGGCCACGTCGCACCATCATAACGGCGGAAGGTCCCACGACTGGCACCAAATTAAGCCCCCGGCCCAGGCAGTGCGGTACAGAGATGATCTGGTGTGCGCTCGCTCACGCAGAGGCCGGTGAGCCGGTCCCGGCCGGGCAGCAGCCGCTGCTGCTTCCACCACGACAGCTACGCGCAACTGCGCAGCGCATGCCCTGCATGAATGATCTCCCGCCGCACTGTGCAGCATGCGCGGCAGCTACCCCTACCCGGCTACCCCCATGGACTCGCGAGAGTGACAACCAGCTGTGCACACAGGCATAGATCGAGCTGATCCAGCACTGCACCTGCACCTGCACCTGCACCTGCACCTGCACCGCCCACCCGCCCATCCACGTCCTTTGACATGGACCATGGCGCGGCACGGAACACGGATTTGGATGGATGGTCCATGATGACGGCATGCATCGTCGAGTAGCAGCAGTAGCACAAGTGCCCGGCTGTGCAGCACTACAACTGTGCCCCCAGGCCACCTACCCAAACCCATCCTCCACAGCCAGGGTCCCAACTCCCCAGCGAAAAGCTAGAATAGTCCTGAAAGAACAGCGCATGCATCTCACTGTATCTCCTGTTCGCCGGTATCCCTGTACCGTGCTGAACTGCTGCTGATGGGCCTATCTCCATCGAATTATTTGTGTCTCGTGACGACGCGTAGCTCGTCAGCGCAGTATCATCATTTCGGAGCGTTTCGTTGGTTATGATTGATGATTCGATGTCAGTTATTACGGAGTCCGATCGTGTCGTCCTCCCAATAGCCGCTGTGGTCTGTGGAGCCGGCGCCGGCATGGGGCACGGGCGACGGTCGGTGCTCGGCGGTGCCAGAAGTCATGCATGGGCGGTTTTGTTGAGCACCCTGCAGGCCTGTTACCCGGCAACTTGGACGGCTGGACTCTACTACTACCAAGCAGCTCGCCTTCTGCTTTGACAAATATTAGAATATATAAAAAAATACTATCCTTCATTCCACATGCATCTTCTGAAAAGGGCTCAATCGAACAAGATTCTAATGTAGTTCCTCGA
Organism: Zea mays; assembly: GCF_902167145.1. NCBI lineage: Eukaryota > Viridiplantae > Streptophyta > Magnoliopsida > Poales > Poaceae > Zea > Zea mays. The sequence continues at coordinate 185,401,478 of NC_050098.1, forward strand.
AATCCTTTTGCTGGGAATCCCCTGGACCAGCGCCACCGGCCAGATACAGCCATGGCGGCATGGCCTCGCGACAGCGACTCCCAATTACCGCGTGCAAGTAGATCCCTGTACTGTACCGCCCTCGCCCCTTGGTCCTTCCGCCCATCCGCATGCGTTGACGACTTGACGTACGTAGGTTCGCGCAAGGAGCCTGTGATGTAGCTAGTCATGCGGCCGGGCATGGATGGTCCATGACTCCACTGTCCACTCATCATCGACTTCATTCAACTAGCAGCAATACTACTACTCCACCTACCCAGCCAGGGGCCCGATTGCTAGTAGAACAATCCAGGAAGAATTGCGCGTGCATCACATGTCATTGACGACCTTGCTGCATCGATCCGTCGACCGTCCCGTCCCGATGAGATTTGAGATGGACCTAAGCTGATGCTACTACGTACTGTACTCCGTAGGGTTCGTGGAGTGTACCAGTACCCATTTTGCATCTTTTGGCTCGGTTGCTGATTAGCTGCCATATTTTGGACCGCCGACCGATTAAACTCCAGTACGTTCTACGTGATCCCGATCAGTGCGCGACACCTGGCCGCTGTCTTCCTCACCGATCGAACAGCCGCCGCGGACCAGGAACCATGCCCGTGGCCCGTGGGCGACAGGTCGAGGAGACCGAGTGTCGGGCGGCTGACGGCCAGAATTGTTTCTATTTTATGTTTTTAGCCCCTTTTCCATAAAAAACTATACATATGTTTCTGACATAAAATTGTTTTTGATTTTAGATTTGGCGTCGGGGTCTACGAGATCGAGGTAACACGTATCAACCTATAGATTATCGCGCTCAGGATGATATGTTACTAAAATATGTGCCGTCCAGTTTTTAATTTTCATGAATTTTTAACAGAGTAAGAGTAGATTTCTCTTTGTATTCTGAAAAAGCTATAAAGTGGTTTTCAAGAAACTCACACACATTCCATTTTTTTTCCATAAATCGATTTCTAGACACTGTGGTGCTTCCAAATATGCTATTAGTCTAGATCACCGAGACGTATTATCTTGATCCTTATGTCATTGTCGTGTGTCACGCTCGTAGATCTATTCCTCCCCCTCTCTCCCACCTAACCAACAAAAAGAGATAATCATGCTTCTAGATAACACTTACCTTGATGTACTTCATGCTTTCCTCCACATTACCAATAGGAAGAGATAATCATGTTACTGGATAACTTATCTCTTCAACGAGTGCCTTTCTACAATGTTAAAGCTAGAGCAACTATAAAGAGCACATCTCTCTTGTGGATGATGTAGATATGGTGAAAATTTAAATATTCTAACTGTTTTTTGATTTTTTTTTTTAGATGCATGTGTACCCACAAAGCTACCATTTAGCTTTGCCCCCGCCTTCCTGGATGTGTTCCTGGTCTAGACCAAGTTAAATCAGTAGAGTTAGACCTCGGGGGAGAAGGGAACAACAGAGATGGAGAGGTCGTCCTAAGGCACGACATCATACTATATAGTCTAGCGTCTAAATACGACTTTACGTTGCCTACGAAGGTTAATAAATTTTTTACGACAAAATACTAAAATAAAAAAAGAATTTGGGCTCAGCGCGAGATCCTCTCCTCGCAGGGCAGTGCAACCACACGAGTAGGCTCTGTCTTTGTAAGGTGCCAGGTGGTGTGTAATTAACCTTTTGTGTTGTTCCCCATGACATCGACGTTTCTTTTATTTTCGTGCACCCTATAGAAGCACGGAAGACGGAACACGCCTTATCAGAGGCCATTCGTGCTTCGGTGCCCACCAGCGCCGTGCATGCACGTTATCCGTGCGGTTTTGTTTACAGTGATCAAAGTGTGTGAGGACAGGCAGCGCAGGAAATCGTAACTCGTGCTCTGCGCGTCGCAGAGGCGCAGAGCCCTATGCGTGCTGTGGTACTGGTCTGTCGAATTTATGCCCGCGCTAACCACGACACGTAGTACACGTACCACACCTACCATTAAAAATAATGAAAGTGTTAGGAGTAGCAGCGTGGCTACTCCTAACTGTCAAGCTGCACCAGTGTAAAGTGCCATGATTACTGTAGCTAACAAAGCTCCCGGCCTACACCGGTTAGGACGGCGCGTGGCGAGCATTGCTTCCGCCGTGCGGCGTGTTCAGGCTCCAGACTCCAGAGCGCGGGAGCGGTCGCTCGGACGGGCCGCGCCGACGTGCAGTGCAGCCTCCGTCGTAGGTGATAGAGTGAGTGAACTGTTAAACTCGAGCAACAACGAGGAGGGTCTGCGCTACGGCGAGCAGAAAACGGCAGACCGCGTCGCGCCGACGGGTGGCGAATTAAATAAGCTGCGGTACATGTTGCTTTGGTTATGTAGGTTCAGTGTACTGCCCCACTCCCCTCTGCATGGAACGGAACTACGGAAGAGGCAGGCATCGCGTTCACCGCACCCTTTTGATGCGAGCTCTACGCGTATAATAGGCTCTGCAGTCGAACGTCTATATAGCTGTGTAAAATACAGTTTTATAATATAGAGGGTATTATTTATAGAATAGAGTTTAAAATATAAAATAGACCGAGTCATGAGCGTCCGAATTTTTTATATTTTAGCCCTTCCTCGGAAAAAAATTTCACGTTTGGACCTTAGAAAATTTTAATGTCATTTTTGGACCCTTTGCTCGGCGCCATAGCCAATGGCGCCGAGGTAACACCGCTCGGCGCCATAGGCTATGGCGCCGAGGTGCGTGCTACGCTGGCCCAACCTGAACGACGTGGCGCCAACGTGGTACCGAGCTCGGCGCCAAGATCTATGGCGCCGAGCTCGGATATGTAACAACAAAGTATGTCTATCTCAATCGGTAGAGTGCAAGACTTTTAACTTTGAGGTTTTGGGTTCAAGCTCCATCGTGAACGTATTTTTTTATCACTAATTTGTTTTTTTGTTGTCTATATTTTTCGTTTATGTCGCTGATTTGTCCGTCCAGATTTATTTTTCATATAGTTTTTTTGTTTTTGTGACCGATTTATTTATTCATCTAGATATTTTTTGTTTTTGTTTTTGTTTATTCAAACTGCGTGACGCAAGTACCGTGCACATAAGTAACCCACCCTATGGAAGTACAAAGTACTTTATAAAATCATCAAGTCACTATTTATTTATACCTTGTATATTTATATTTTGGACTCTAATTATAATCTTTTTGTTTATTAAGTATATTTATATTTTGGACTCTAAAACTCCAATAATCTAATGTATTCAAAATTATAATTTTTAATATTAATTAAAATTTATCATTGTACATCACTACTAATGTAAGATTAATACAATCATTTGTTTATGATATAAATATTTTTAACATTTTAAATGGTGTACTTCAGTTTTTAGTATATTATTTAATGTTTAAAATCACTTGTAATTAGCGAGAGGACGGAATCAAGCTTAAGCATGTGGGGTTTACAATGCACCAAGAGCCAGACGGATTATTCAGTACTATTAAACAAAATGTAATAAACAAATCAGTCGCAAAAGCAAAAACAAATCAAGATGAGAAATAAATTTGGACGGACAAATCAGCGGCATAAACGAAAAAAACCACGATGCACCATAGCTAAACCGGTGGCCGCTAACCAATTTAAGTACGTTTCCTTAAGCTTAATAAACGAAAAAATATGGACGGATAAATAAATCAGTCACAAAAACAAACAATCTGGATAAGAAATAAATCTAGACGGACAAATCAGCGACATAAACGAAAAATCTGGACAACAAAAAAAAATCAGTGTCAAAGACAAAAAAAAGTATGAAAACATGCCTATCATGGGACTTGAACCCACAACCACAAGGTTAAAAGCCTTGAGCTCTACCAACTAAGCTAGACAAGTTTTGTGTACATAATAGAGCTCGGCGCCAAGATCTATGGCGCCGAGCTCGGTTCCATGTCGGTGCCACGTCGGTGCCACGACGTCCGTTTGTGCCAGCGTAACACGCACCTCGGCGCCATAGCCTATGGCGCCGAGCTGTGTTACCTCGGCGCCATTGGCTATGGCGCCGAGAAAAGGGTCCAAAAATGACATTAAAATTTTTTAAGGTCCAAACGTGAATTTTTTTCCAAAAAAGGGCTAAAATATAAAAAATTCGACATGAGCGTAGGTGGTGGATGAGAGCATAACTCCGACGGATCGACGTACTACCACGGATGGGATGATGGGGCGTTTGGTTGGGCCAGTTTTAACTTGAAATTATTATACCAGTAAAGACTTATTTGAGAGTAAGAATATTGGAGAGTATTGAAGGGCTACAATCTCTTTGCTTTACTATTTATAAAGGGGATTTTAGCCTCTTTAATCTCTCCGATATTCTTACTTACGATACTTGTTTGAGACAAGGGATTAAAAAAGATTGAGTGGATTAAAATCTCTTAGTATTTAACATTTAATAGTAAAAGATTTTAGCCCTTAATCTTCTCGAATTCTCCCAAACGAGACTATAGTAGTTTCTATCGCACGGTAAAAAGGGTCGGTTGAATCAGTTCACAGCACCATGTTGTTGTTGATACCGCCACCGGCCGAAGGACATAGGCAATGTATAAAGTATAACCTAGATATTATAGTGCGTACACTGTAGGTATAAATGGGGTGTATCTCTTATGTCTTATTTAATAAATTTTTATAAGACATGATCTATTTATGTGAGTTGTATTAGTGAAGCTCTGTCTTCCTTAAAAAACCAAGCTAAGACTGACTCCAACAGAGCAGCTAAATGGACAGACAAAGCTAAAATAGTTGCCCACAAGCTACTGTAGCAGTACAAAACACCTTACAACATGGCAGCCAAACGAGCCAGGCAAAAAGGATGGAAAGAGAGAAAAGCCATATTAGCTTGTACTGTGGCTGGCAGCCATTTTCTTTTTCTGTGTCTGAGAACATGACCCCACCATCTGCTCCATTTATTGAACTATACTACCGCTGTCTTTTTGCCTGTGCTGTTAAAAGCGTGTGTCATATGGCTGGACAGACAAACCAGAGACGCTAGCTAAATGCTTGAATGGCTGCTCGATTTGCATGGTCTCTGTTGGAGTCACTCTAAGTGTGTGTCTTCATAAAGACATAGCGTCTTCGTTTTTTACACTTACTCGCTATATACACCTTAAGACACAGTGCATTAAAATGCTTTGTACATACTCTTATCTTTCAGTGTTCTTCTTTCCGAACAATACGTACTTATGGCCAGGAAGGACCTAGAGAATAGTCTAGGTAGGCCTCTGACTACCCGGGAATTTGGCCCAAAAACAAACTAGTACTTATTGTTTAGGTCTAAATAAACAAATTTCTGCGCCACTGCGAGCAGAAAACGGCAGACCGCGTCGCGCCGACGGCTGGCGAATTAGGGGATGTTTGGTTTGTGGCTAAATGTGCCACACTTTGCCTAAGGTTAGTCGTTCGAATTGAATAACTAACCTTAGACAAAAAAGTTAGTCAAAGTGTGGCAACTGAGGTAGTGAACCAAACATGCAAATAAGCTGCGGTACATGTTGCTTTGGTTATGTAGGTTCAATGCGCTGCCCCACTCCCCTCTGCATGGAACTGAAGGCAGGCATCGGCGCATATTCATCAAGGATATTTTAGCCCCTTCAATCATCTCTGGTATTCTTACTTCCGATACTTGTTTGAGACAGGAGATTAAAGGAGTTTGAGTGGGTTAAAATCTCTTAGTATTTAAAATTTAATAGTAAAAGATTTTAGCCTCTTAATCTTCTCGGATTCTACCAAATGAGCCTATAGTAATTTCTACCGCACGGTAAAAAGGGTCAGCTGAATCAATTCAGAGCAACATGTTGTCGTTGATGCCGCCACCGGCCAAAAGGCTTAGGGCATGTATAACCTAGACATTGTAGTGAGTAGACTATATGTATAAATAGGGTATATCTTTTATGCTTTATTTAATAAATTTCTATAAGATATGACCTATTTTTGTGGGTTGTACTAGCGAAGCTATATCTTGCTTAAAAAACCGAGCTAAATGTGTCTTCATGAAGACATAGTGTCTTTGTTTTTACACTTACCATCTATATACATCTTAAGGCACAGTGCATTAAAATGCTTTGTACATACTTTTAACTTTCAGTGTTATTTTTTTTCCGGACAATACGTACTTACGCTAGGAAGGACCTAGAGAATAGTCTAGGTAGGCCTCTGACTACTCAGGAATTTGGCCCAAAAACAAACTAGTAGTCATTGTTTAGGTCTAAAGAAACAAATTTATGCATCTTGCAACCTAATTTGATGAATTCAATGTATTAAGAGATATTTTGTTTATTTTCTGCTCATGTATTGAATCAATGGAAATTATAATGTAGTACTAAATTATATACATTATTATATGTTAAAAAATTATACTCGACTACCTTATATTTAAATCCTAGGTCGGTCACTGTCTATGGCGAATTAATCATGGGAAGTACATTAGTCCAAGTGCTTTAGGAAAAGGTGTTTGGTTTCGGCGCAAAATTGGCCAAAGTTCCGGCCGTGTAAAAGACCACCAGCGAGTCGAACCTGTCGGATTTAAGCGGAGTAGGGTTTCATTTGGGGCGCAACCATCGTTGATTCCACAAGGACACTGCGCTGCGTCTATAGATGGTCAATAAGTACGAGTCCCGCGAGCCCAGCACGAAGCCCGCTGTTTAGGCCCGGTCCGAGCCTGGCACGACCTGGTTCTATGAGGGTTGAAAGCTCTCTTGTGGGTTTTGGTGGTTTGGATGACAACCCAATTAAAGGACTAACAAGTGTGCTAAGTGTTGAACAGGTGCTTAATGCAAAGCTAACAGGGTTCAACACAAGTGAACAAGTGTGATGGTCCAAAGACTGGATTATCTATAGATAATGGACATCACAAGTAAGATGGACATTGCTTAAGTGAGACTTGGTGTGCGTAACTCAGAGACAACCGATCAAGCCAAGGATGGAGGCAAGAAGAGCTTCGAGGTATCGAGTGCACGGGAGAAGGTCAAGGAGACCAGGAACCCAAAGCCAGGGGTGAAGAAGAAGACTTGCAAAGTCAAGGTTGATCGAGTTAAGAAGACTTATGGTGCATCAAGGATCACTACATAAGGCTCAAGATCAAGCTCGAGAAGTGAACGGGGGTTGGGGCTCAGATATGTCAATCTAGATCAAGTCAAGTTGACTTGATGGTTTAGAGTCCAACATCGACCTCAAACAAGCCAAATTGGGTAAAACGATGAAAAAGTTAAGTATGTAAGGTTTGAGTGTTCAACCATTTTGCATACACCTCTTACTACAAGTTTGGTGCTTTGGTTTGCTCTCTAACTCTTTCTGTAGAGAAAGTACCATTCTGAGCTCTGCTGGAGGAGAAACAGAAAAGCTAGGAGAAGAACAAGAAAGATGTAAGTTTCTAGGACTAAATCAATTGGATTATACTCTAAATGTGTTTGTTTAAGTCTCAGGAAAATCCTCCCAAAAGTTGAAGTCAAACGGAGAAAGAACGGAGGAAAAAGCACTTAGTGTGCTGTTGGCTGGTGCACAGGACAGTGAATAGTAGCTGTCCGGTGCACAGGACAGTGAATAGTAACTGTGTCCGGTGCACAGGACAGTGAATAGTCGCAGCGTCCGGTGCACAGGATAGTGAATAGCGCAGCGTCCGGTGCACAGGACAGTGAATAGTAGCTGTGTCCGGTGCACAGGACAGTGAATAGTGACCTGTCCGGTGCACAGGACAGTGAATAGTAACCTGTCCGGTGCACCAACGGCTAGCTGTTTCAGAGAAGGAAACTGTCAATCAGATCCGTTACTGTTCACTGTCCGGTGCGCCACCGGACAGTCCGGTGCACCCGCAATCAGGGAAGGCTGGGAGCTTCCAAATGAAGCTCTAACGGCTCCTAGGCCATTTGGGGCTATAAAAGGGACCCCTAGGCGCCTCAAACAATAACACAAGTGCAGCCAACAATTGTATACATCACTCGGATCGATTCTCTCTCTCCCTCTTGTGTAAATCTCTCTAGTTTGTGTGAAGGCAAAGTTATAAGCCTTTAGAGAGTGGAGAGGTGCTGCAAAGAGCTAGAGCAAAGTCTTGAGCGCATTGTTACTCTGCCGGAGTGCTGTCAAGAAGATTGTAAGCAGCCGCGGCTTTGTTGTAACCCAACTCAACATAGTGGAAGGCTCTATCTGTCATACTGACAGATCTGAGCAAACGGAGGAAGGAGTTGAAATAGACTCCAAGCCCAGGGTATTTTAAGACAGGAACTTCAATTCTGTTGCAACCTACTCGAAGGGTCCTTCATTCCACTGCAATCCAGTCTTCGAGTAGAGTAAGAATTTCCAGTTATAAAGTGATTAATTATTATTCGCCTATTCACCCCCCCCTCTAGGCGACATTCAGATCCTGTTCCAAGGCATAGGGAACTTTCAATTGGTATCGGAGCTAGGCCTCTCCAGTGTGGGCTTAGCCGTCCGGAGATGACGATGTCGTCACAAGAGGTAACTCTAGAACTTCTTTTAGGCGATGGTTCTAATTATAAATCTTGGTCTGTCTCTATTTATAATGCTTTCATGCATATTGATCCTGATTTGAGACAGATCTTTAGTAGAAGTATTTTTCCCTCTAATATTAGTAAAAACCCTTCTAATACTGAACTAAGATGTCTATCTGAAAGGGAAATGTGCCATTGGGCCATTTCTATGTATTTTGGTGATTGAGTGCCAACACATGTGCTTAATTGGGAATTTATGTACATGGATGAACAAGGTGAAAATCATGAAGTAAAGGTATGTTTCTAAGCCTTAGTACATTGGTTTTAAGTACTAATATATTTGTCTAAGTGTTAGAAACAGAAAGAAGAAGAATAGAGAAAAGGAGAAGGGACTTGGCTGTGTGCTGCCAAGACCGCTCGGTCTGGAGCACCGGACTGTCCGGTGTGCACCGGACAGTGTCCGGTGCGCCAGGCTGGCGCGACTCGAACTGGCCGCTCTCGGGAAATTGGCCGGCGGCGTACGGCTAAAATTCACCGGACTGTCCGGTGTGCACCGGACTGTCCGGTGAGCCAACGGTCGGCCGGGCCAACGGTCGGCCGCGCGATCGGCGCGCGACACGTGGCCGAGCCAACGGTCGGAAGACGGCACCGGACTGTCCGGTGTGCACCGGACATGTCCGGTGCGCCAACAGCGCCAGATCTGCCAACGGTCTGCAACGGTCGTCTTCGCCGTTTAAGGAAACAAATCGGGCACCGGACAGTGTCCGGTGTGCACCGGACTGTCCGGTGCCCCCGACGACAGAAGGCAAGGATGGCCTTCCGGATTTGCTCTCAACGGCTCCTAGCTGCCTTGGGGCTATAAAAGGAGCCCCTAGGCGCATGGAGGAGACACACAAGCAACCTTTGAGCATTCTTGATCATCCACACTAAGTCTCTGCGCATTCGTTTGTGTTTCTAAGTGATTCGAGCTCTGTTCTAAGTGAGAACTCTGAGATAGTCTTGTGAGCTCGATTCTTGGCCGTGTGTGTGCGCTTTTGCTGTGGATTTGTGTGTGTTGCTTCCCTCCCTTACTCTGTGTTTCATTTGTGATCATATACTTGTAAGGGCAAGAGACTCCAATTTGTGGAGATTCCTTGCAAACGGGATAGTGAAAGGAAAACAAAACACCGTGGTATTCAAGTGGGTCTTTGGACCGCTTGAGAGGGGTTGATTGCAACCCTCGTCCGTTGGGACGCCACAACGTGGAGTAGGCAAGCGTTGGTCTTGGCCGAACCACGGGATAAAACCACTGTGTCACTCTGTGCTTGATTCTCTTGTGGTACTGTGTTTTGTTGAGACTTCACTCTAGCCACTTGGCCATACTTGTACTAACCCTTAACAAGTTTTTGTGGCTTAAGTTTAAGTTTTTACAGGATCACCTATTCACCCCCCCTCTAGGTGCTCTCAATTGGTATCAGAGCCGTTCTCTTCACAAAGGGACTAACCGCCCGAAGAGATGGATCCTAAGGGGAAGGGTATAGTGATCAACGACAAAGAGAAGGAATCCTTCGTCAACGAGCCGAAGGACGATAAGCCTACCGACTCCGGCTCGGGCCAAAGACGGAAGGAAGGGAAGAAGAAGAAGACCAGGCGCATCAAGGAGATCGTCTACTACGACAGCGACGAGTCTACTTCTTCCCAAAAGGACGAGGACCACAACGACTACGAGAGAAGAAAACCGGTTAATTCGAACTTTTTTTTTGATTACTCTCGTATTCCGCAAAGTTCACATTCTCATTTGCTCTCCATTCCACTCGGCAAGCCCCCACACTTTGATGGAGAGGACTACGGATTTTGGAGCCACAAAATGCGTAGTCACCTATTCTCTCTCCATCCTAGTATATGGGAGATTGTAGAGAGTGGAATGCATTTTGATAGTTCGGATAGTCCCATGTTCATTAATGAACAAATTCATAAGAATGCACAAGCCACTACTGTTCTTCTAGCTTCCTTGTGCAGGAATGAATACCATAAGGTGAGCGGCTTGGATAACGCCAAGCAAATCTGGGACACCCTCAAGATTTCTCATGAGGGGAACAACGTCACCTTACTCACCAAGATGGAGTTGGTGGAGGGCGAGCTTGGACGGTTCGCAATGATAAGGGGCGAGGAGCCAACGCAAACATACAATCGGCTCAAGACCCTTATCAACAAGATAAGAAGCTACGGGAGCACGCGATGGACGGACCACGACGTCGTCCGCCTAATGCTAAGGTCATTTACCGTTCTTGATCCTCACTTGGTGAACAATATACGTGAAAATCCCAGGTACACCAAGATGTCGCCCGAAGAAGTTCTTGGGAAATTTGTTAGCGGGCGAATGATGATCAAGGAGGCGAGATATGTGGACGACGCCTTGAATGGTCCGATCAACGAGCCGCAACCTCTCGCTCTCAAGGCAACACGAAGCAAGGAGGCGCTACCTAGCAAGGTGGCACAAATTGAGGCGGCCGGACTCAACGATGAAGAGATGGCTCTCATCATCAAGAGATTCAAGACGGCGCTAAATGGTCGCAAGGGGCAGCCAAGCAAGACCAAGACCAAGGGGAAGCGCTCATGCTTCAAATGCGGTAAGCTTGGTCATTTTATCGCTAACTGTCCCGATAATGAAAGTGACCAGGAAAAGGGGAACAAAAGAGAAAAGAAGAAGCAATACAAGAAGGCAAAGGGCGAGGCGCATCTAGGAAAGGAGTGGGACTCGGATTGCTCCTCCTCCGACTCCGACAACGAAGGACTCGCCGCCACTGCCTTCAACAAATCGGCTCTCTTCCCCAACGAGCGTCTCACATGTCTTATGGCAAGGGAGAAGAAGGTGAGTACTCAAGACTCCACTTATGCTTCTTCTAGTGATAGTGAGTCTAGTGATGATGACATAGATTATTCATGCTTGTTCAAGGGCTTAGATAGATCTAAGATAGATAAAATCAATGAATTGATTGATGCATTGAATGAAAAGGATAGGCTTTTAGAAAAGCAGGAGGATTTATTGTATGATGAACATGATAAATTTGTAGAGGCACAAAAATCATATGCTTTAGAAGTAAAAAGAAATGAAATGCTTTCTTATGAACTATCTACTTGTCATGAAACCATTTCTACTTTACAAAGTGTTAACAATGATTTAAATGCTAAGTTAGAAGTAGCAAATAAATCTAATTCTTGTGTAGAACATGTTAAGATTTGCACTAGGTGTAAGGATTTCAATGTTGATGCCTGTAGTGAACATCTAGTTTTAATTTCCAAATTAAATAAGGAAGTGGCTAGTCTTAATGCCCAACTTAAGACTAGCAAGAATGAAGTTGATAAAATAAAATTTGCAAGGGATGCCTATACGGTTGGTAGACACCCCTCAATTAAGGATGGTCTTGGCTTCAAGAGAGAGGCCAAGAACTTAACAAGCCATAAGGCTCCCATCTTCGTCAAGGAGAAAGGGAAGGCCCCTATGGCTAGTAATGCTAAAAAGAACCATGCTTTTATGTATTATGATAGGAGAAATGCTAGAAATGCTTATAATGATTTTGATTCACATGTTTATGATTCTCATGCCTTGTTTGCCTCTAGTTCTTCTTATAAGCATGATAGGGATATGCCTAGGAGAAATATTGCTCATGTGCCTAGAAAGAATGTTATTCATGCTCCTAGGAAAGTAGTGAATGAACCTTCTATAATTTATTGTGCTTTAAACACTTCCTTTGCTATTTGTAGAAAGGATAGGAAAATAGTTGCTAGGAAGTTAGGGGCAAAATGCAAGGGAGACAGGACTTGCATTTGGGTCCCTAAGGACATTTGTGCTAACCTTGCAGGACCCAACATGAGTTGGGTACCTAAGACCCAAGCCTAAATTTGCCTTGCAGGTTTATGCATCCGGGGGTTCAAGCTGGATTATTGACAGCGGATGCACAAACCATATGACGGGGGAGAAGAAGATGTTCACCTCCTACGTCAAAATTAAGGATTCCCAAGATTCAATTATATTCGGTGATGGGAATCAAGGCAAGGTAAAAGGGCTAGGTAAAATTGCAATTTCTAATGAGCACTCCATATCTAATGTGTTTTTAGTTGAGTCTCTTGGATATAATCTGCTATCTGTGAGTCAATTATGTCATATGGGGTATAATTGTCTATTTACAAATGTAGATGTGTCTGTCTTTAGAAGAAGTGATGGTTCACTAGCTTTTAAGGGTGTATTAGACGGCAAACTTTATTTAGTTGATTTTGCAAAAGAAGAGGCCGGTCTAGATGCATGCTTAATAGCTAAGACTAGCATGGGCTGGCTGTGGCATCGCCGCTTGGCACATGTGGGGATGAAGAACCTTCAAAAGCTTCTAAAGGAAGAACACGTGATAGGTTTGACTAACGTGCATTTCGAAAAAGATAGACCTTGTGCAGCTTGTCAAGCAGGTAAACAAGTGGGAGGAGCGCATCACGGCAAGAACGTGATGACCACTTCAAGACCCCTGGAGCTGCTGCATATGGACCTCTTCGGACCCGTCGCCTATCTAAGCATAGGAGGGAGTAAGTATGGTTTAGTTATTGTTGATGACTTTTCCCGCTTCACTTGGGTGTTCTTTTTACAGGAAAAATCCGAAACCCAAGGGACTCTCAAACGCTTCCTCAGGAGAGCTCAAAATGAGTTTGAGCTCAAAGTGAAGAAGATAAGGAGCGACAACGGGTCCGAGTTCAAGAACCTTCAAGTGGAGGAGTTCCTTGAAGAAGAAGGGATCAAGCACGAGTTCTCCGCTCCCTACACACCACAGCAAAATGGTGTGGTAGAGAGAAAGAACAGGACGCTCATCGACATGGCGAGGACGATGCTAGGAGAGTTCAAGACCCCCGAGTGCTTTTGGACGGAAGCCGTGAACACGGCGTGCCACGCCATCAACAGGGTCTACCTTCATCGCCTCCTCAAGAAGACGTCGTATGAGCTACTAACCGGTAACAAACCCAATGTATCGTACTTTCGTGTATTTGGGAGTAAATGCTACATTCTAGTGAAGAAGGGTAGAAATTCTAAGTTTGCTCCCAAAGCTGTAGAAGGGTTTTTGTTAGGTTATGACTCAAATACAAAGGCGTATAGAGTCTTCAACAAATCATCGGGTTTGGTTGAAGTCTCTAGCGACGTTGTATTTGATGAGACTAATGGCTCTCCAAGAGAGCAAGTTGTTGATTGTGATGATGTAGATCAAGAAGATGTTCCGACGGCCGCTATACGGACCATGGCGATTGGAGAAGTACGGCCACAGGAACAAGATGAACGAGATCAACCTTCTTCCTCAACTATGGTGCATCCCCCAACCAAAGATGACGAACAGGTACCTCAAGTGGAGGCGCTTGATCAAGGGGGAGCACAAGATAATCAAGTGATGGAGGAAGAAGTGCAACCGGCACCTCCAACCCAAGTTCGAGCGATGATTCAAAGGGATCATCCCGTCGACCAAATTCTGGGTGACATTAGCAAGGGAGTAACTACTCGATCTCGATTAGTTAATTTTTGTGAGCATTACTCCTTTGTCTCTTCTATTGAGCCTTTCAGGGTAGAAGAGGCCTTGCTAGATCCGGACTGGGTGTTGGCCATGCAAGAGGAGTTAAACAACTTCAAGCGCAATGAAGTTTGGACACTGGTGCCTCGTCCGAAGCAAAATGTTGTGGGAACCAAGTGGGTGTTCCGCAACAAACAGGACGAGCACGAGGTGGTGACGAGGAACAAGGCTCGACTTGTGGCAAAAGGTTATGCCCAAGTCGCAGGTTTGGATTTTGAGGAGACTTTTGCTCCTGTGGCTAGGCTAGAGTCAATTCGAATCTTGCTAGCATATGCCGCTCACCATTCTTTCAGGTTGTTCCAAATGGATGTGAAGAGCGCTTTCCTCAACGGGCCAATCAAGGAGGAGGTGTACGTGGAGCAACCCCCTGGCTTCGAGGATGAACGGTACCCCGACCATGTGTGTAAGCTCTCTAAGGCGCTCTATGGACTTAAGCAAGCCCCAAGAGCATGGTATGAATGCCTTAGAGACTTTCTAATTGCTAATGCTTTCAAGGTTGGGAAAGCCGATCCAACTCTTTTTACAAAGACATGTGATGGTGATTTGTTTGTGTGCCAAATTTATGTTGATGACATAATATTTGGTTCTACTAACCAAAAGTCTTGTGAAGAGTTCAGCAGGGTGATGACGCAGAAATTCGAGATGTCGATGATGGGCGAGTTGAACTACTTCCTTGGGTTCCAAGTGAAGCAACTCAAGGACGGCACCTTCATCTCCCAAACGAAGTACACGCAAGATCTGCTAAAGCGGTTTGGGATGAAGGACGCCAAGCCCGCAAAGACTCCGATGGGGACCGACGGACACACCGACCTCAACAAAGGAGGTAAGTCCGTTGATCAAAAAGCATACCGGTCAATGATAGGTTCTTTGCTTTATTTATGTGCTAGTAGACCGGATATTATGCTTAGCGTATGCATGTGTGCTAGATTTCAATCCGATCCTAAGGAGTGTCACTTAGTGGCGGTGAAGCGAATTCTTAGATATTTGGTTGCTACGCCTTGCTTCGGGCTCTGGTATCCAAAGGGGTCTACCTTTGACTTAGTTGGATACTCTGACTCCGACTATGCTGGATGTAAGGTCGATAGGAAGAGTACATCGGGGACGTGCCAATTCTTAGGAAGGTCCCTGGTGTCATGGAATTCTAAGAAACAAACATCCGTTGCCCTATCCACCGCTGAGGCCGAGTACGTTGCCGCAGGTCAGTGTTGCGCGCAACTACTTTGGATGAGGCAAACCCTCCGGGACTTTGGCTACAATCTGAGCAAAGTCCCACTCCTATGTGACAATGAGAGTGCTATCCGCATGGCGGAGAATCCTGTTGAGCACAGCCGCACAAAGCACATAGACATCCGGCATCACTTTTTGAGAGACCACCAGCAAAAGGGGGATATCGAAGTGTTTCATGTTAGCACCGAGAACCAGCTAGCCGATATCTTTACCAAGCCTCTAGATGAGAAGACCTTTTGCAGGCTGCGTAGTGAGCTAAATATCTTAGATTCGCGGAACTTGGATTGAATTGTAGCATACATGTGTTTATGCCTTTGATCATGTTCATTCTGCATTTTGTTGCTTATTATGGTGCTCAAGTTGTACAAACACTCCCTGGACCTCACAAGTCCGTTGCAAAGTGATGCACATGTTTAGGGGGAGATGTGTTACAACTTGACCCTTTGAGACTAACCATATGCTTGAGTTTGATGATTTAGTCTCGAAGGAGGATTGAAAGGGAAAGGTGGACTTGGACCATGAAAGACTTCCACTGCACTCCGATGAGAGGGTAACTAATTCCAAGTTCATCTCATGAACTCTCATTGCCATTTGCTCTTAATTGAAGATTTTGGTAAGGCAATGGGGTTAAAGGGCCACAAATTGATCCCATTTTGGTGCTTGATGCCAAAGGGGGAGAAAATAAAGGCCAAAGCAATAAATGGATCAGCTACCACTTGAGAGATTTTGAAAATAGTAGAATAGAATTTTTGGTTTGTCAAAATTCTTATGTTGTCTCTCTTGTCAATAATTGGTTTCTTGTGGGGAGAAGTATTGATTATGGGAAATAGGGGGAGTTTTTGAAATCTTTGATCAATCTCTTTTGGAATGACTCTCTTTATACTTCAACATGTGTGTTTGACTTAGAGATAGAGATTTGAGTTTGATTTGCAAAAACAAACCAAGTGGTGGCAAAGGATGATCCATATATGCCAAAATTGAATAAAACCAATTTGAGTTTTTATTTAAAGTGATTTTGCACTTGTTCTAGTTGCTTTATGTTGTGTTGGCATAAATCACCAAAAAGGGGGAGATTGAAAGGGAAATGTGCCCTTGGGCCATTTCTATGTATTTTGGTGATTGAGTGCCAACACATGTGCTTAATTGGGAATTTATGTACATGGATGAACAAGGTGAAAATCATGAAGTAAAGGTATGTTTCTAAGCCTTAGTACATTGGTTTTAAGTACTAATATATTTGTCTAAGTGTTAGAAACAGAAAGAAGAAGAATAGAGAAAAGGAGAAGGGACTTGGCTGTGTGCTGCCAAGACCGCTCGGTCTGGAGCACCGGACTGTCCGGTGTGCACCGGACAGTGTCCGGTGCGCCAGGCTGGCGCGACTCGAACTGGCCGCTCTCGGGAAATTGGCCGGCGGCGTACGGCTAAAATTCACCGGACTGTCCGGTGTGCACCGGACTGTCCGGTGAGCCAACGGTCGGCCGGGCCAACGGTCGGCCGCGCGATCGGCGCGCGACACGTGGCCGAGCCAACGGTCGGAAGACGGCACCGGACTGTCCGGTGTGCACCGGACATGTCCGGTGCGCCAACAGCGCCAGATCTGCCAACGGTCTGCAACGGTCGTCTTCGCCGTTTAAGGAAACAAATCGGGCACCGGACAGTGTCCGGTGTGCACCGGACTGTCCGGTGCCCCCGACGACAGAAGGCAAGGATGGCCTTCCGGATTTGCTCTCAACGGCTCCTAGCTGCCTTGGGGCTATAAAAGGAGCCCCTAGGCGCATGGAGGAGACACACAAGCAACCTTTGAGCATTCTTGATCATCCACACTAAGTCTCTGCGCATTCGTTTGTGTTTCTAAGTGATTCGAGCTCTGTTCTAAGTGAGAACTCTGAGATAGTCTTGTGAGCTCGATTCTTGGCCGTGTGTGTGCGCTTTTGCTGTGGATTTGTGTGTGTTGCTTCCCTCCCTTACTCTGTGTTTCATTTGTGATCATATACTTGTAAGGGCAAGAGACTCCAATTTGTGGAGATTCCTTGCAAACGGGATAGTGAAAGGAAAACAAAACACCGTGGTATTCAAGTGGGTCTTTGGACCGCTTGAGAGGGGTTGATTGCAACCCTCGTCCGTTGGGACGCCACAACGTGGAGTAGGCAAGCGTTGGTCTTGGCCGAACCACGGGATAAAACCACTGTGTCACTCTGTGCTTGATTCTCTTGTGGTACTGTGTTTTGTTGAGACTTCACTCTAGCCACTTGGCCATACTTGTACTAACCCTTAACAAGTTTTTGTGGCTTAAGTTTAAGTTTTTACAGGATCACCTATTCACCCCCCCCTCTAGGTGCTCTCACTATCTCTTAATCACCATGCTTGCAACATCTTAGTTGACTCTCTTTCTAGAGGTGCTTATTTTGCCATCATGAGTAGTGATAGTGATTTATTTGTTGATGCTCATGATCTATGGACTAGAATTAAAGTAAAATATTCTGAGTCCAATTGTACTACTTCTACTCCCTATGTTGCTTGTGGTACTAACCTTTCAAAGGGAGAGGAAAAACGATGGCAACCAAACGATGAATCCACCTCACCGACAGGTTTGTCTTCCACTAGTTATAAATGTCTTATTGCTAACAATGATAGTGGAGACGAAAGCGATGATGAGGAGGAATATGAGGATGATAGCGAGGATGAGTCTTCATCACCACAAGGTACATTTTCCTGTATTGCTTCCACTAATAATAATGACAGGGAAAATGAGACCGGTGATGTGGAAGAAGAGGAGATTCGCCGGTTCTACACCAATCTCAACAAAGAAGACAAAGTGCTCTTGGTTAAGTTGTTGAGTAGGAACAAGGAACAAGGCGAGACGCTTCTCAGGCTAGAGGAGACTCTCATCAAAACCAACGACAGCCTGGAGAAGATGACCAAAGAACATGAGGAGCTAAAGTGCTCTCATGATAATTTGGTCCAACGGTATGAATCTATTTTATTTGAGCAAAGAAATAATCATGATGTATTATCTGATGTTGCTCAACTTAAAACTGAGAATTCTATGCTTAAGAGTCAAGTAGAAATGATAAATTTAGAAAAACTTGCTCTAAGTGAAAAATATGATATGCTATCTTATTCTCATAATGAATTAGTTGATGACCATATCATGCTTAATGTTGCTCATGAAGTTGTAATTTCAAACTTAAATTCATGTGAACCTCATTCTTGCATATGTGCACATTTAGATAATATATCACCATGTGCTAACCCCTGTTGCTCAAAAGAAAGCAAATTTTTGAATGAGCATCAAGCTGCAGGATCAAAAGAAAGGAACAAGAAAGCAAAGCAACTAAGGAGAAGACGCATTGCTCAACCTCCTCAAGATATCCACGGACGCGTGGTGAAGAAGCTTGAGACGGGAGAAACCGCAGCAAGTGTTAAACTCCATAAGAAGGATGTTCCTAAAGCAATAAATGAAGAAATCAACATGAACAAGGAAAAAGGTAAAAATTCAATTAGTCATGTTGTTTGCACTGATCATCTCTCTATGTCATCCAAGAGCAAAAAGGGAAGAGGAAAAATGAGGTGCTTCAAGTGCAAGGAATTAGGTCACTTCATTGCGTCTTGTCCACACAAAGACAAGGATGAAGGAATGAGGAGATGCTTTGGATGCAACGATAAGGACCATATGATCACTTCATGTCCGCTCATGAAGAATCAAAGACGTGCACCCTCCAAGATGACCCTCTTTTTTTTTTGAACAAACGCAGGAGAGCTGCGTGTCATTAAATTAAGAAGAAAAAAAGAACATAGGAGAGACAAGACTTGTCAACCCCTAATTACAAAGGCCCCTAGGCCGAGACCCCTCCGGCAATAACACAACGCACCACACACACACAAGGTAACAACCCGACCAAAAACGACTACCAGCAGGAAAACTGCTAAGGTCCCCTAGGGAGCTGGCGCAGCAGGAGGTCCTGCAGAGCTGATGCACCAGCCAAACACCAGACGTTGCCCTCCTCAATCACAGCACTCTGAACTCGCTGGGTGCAGGGCACAACCCCCTCAAAAACACAAGCATTACGGTGCTTCCAAATCTCCCAAGCAACCAAAATGATCAAGGAATTAAGACCTTTTCTTAGACTCTTCTCCACTTTCTTGATACTTTGGCACCACCAATTTGAGAAACGAGTGCATCCATGCTGAGGCACAATGGCAAGGAGGCCTAAATTGTGTAGCAAAAAGACCCTCACTAAGCAAAAAGACAAACAACAAGTGTCAAGTCAGGTTGAGCGACGCTTCTGCTACATGTGTGGTGAGCATGGTCATCTACCCAAGGTATGTAAGAAGGGTAAGGTTCCTAAACAAGTAAATTTATCTCAATCTTATTCGCTTAGGAGACCCAAATCATACACTTGTGCTAGATCAGTAATGAGATCACCTAGAACTAGCACAACTGCTATTTGGGTACCAAAGGCCCTTTTAGATGAACGTTATGGACCCATCTCGAGATGGGTACCAAACCGTGCCAACTAGACCATGCAGGTGCCTCGAGATGGACTGGAGACCCTAGGAGAGCTTAAGATGGTTAATTCAAACTCTATGCTTAAGCTATCAATTTTAATGTCTATTTATTGACCCAAGGTTGAATTATTGTGCAATACTAATCCCATGTTCATCTCGAGTTAAATAAGTTGTAGATGTCCTTGATCATTATTGGTGAATCAAGCGAAGGACTTTGATGAGAATCTGCAACTTGCTCTCCAAAGGACGGTACCCGTGTATCTTAAGTGCATTATTTCTAATCAGCATTGCTTTTAAGTTGGATTGTCGTGCTATACCTATCCTTGGAGTAGTTATGGTTTTGAGATTGCTTGTGTTGAATATCTTTCAATTAATGATCCATGATTTTCAAGATCATAATCATGCTTGCTTAATCGTAACTGTGTGCTTTATAGGGAATATCTCTTGAATCATTCAATGGGTAGCTTTTCATTTGATATATCCACCATGATTAACTCTCTTAGTGTATGTGGATAAACATGTATCTTTTTGTAAGTCATGCTATGTGTTTTTTTAATGATTAACCTATGTGCAAGCATGATAGTTTTGTTTAGTCCATGTTCACATGATTACTTTGTCTTGGTAATCTGTGTATACCAAAACAAGAAATCCATGTTGTGACTCTAATGCACCCTCTCGAGCTATGAGGTGCATGAGCAAAAGGAGCCCTAAATTGGTGACAACAGGTGCTCTCACTACACACTACCTAAAAGAATGAATCTCATGGCATTCAGGTAAAAGGCAAAGGTATGGAGAATGGAACTATGCAATTTCATTGAATATCTTGAAGTTCCGTTGATTGTGATCATAGCTATGTTCTTGCCTTTCAATTGGTAGTATCTTGGCTTAGGTGCTTTATGCTTTAAAATGTTGTTTCCTTTGGTGTACCTAAGAAAATACTTCTTAATCATGGTGTGCTTAGACATTGTGCTTTATATGTATGATCTTGTCGTTTTTCAATTGGTATATGTGTTGCAATGATCATCATGTGTGAAGCGTGCCTTGGTGTTTTTAAATGTTATATATCACGAGGCATGCATTGTTTCCACTAGTCATAAGTTGTATTATCTCATCTATTCAATTGGTATCTTTTTGTGATGTAATTGATATATTATGCCTAGACCAAGGTATGTTTCCCCTTTACTTCTGAGGATGCTAGAATGTGCAAGGTGCAAGTCATTCAAATACTTGATGCACAACTTTAGGGGGAGCACACATAACTTGTGTCTTTTGAGACTAACTGTTTTTTGAGTGATCCTATATAGTCTCAAGGTGGAAAAGGGAAGATGAGCAAGAAATGGAGCGATCAGGACTTTAGTACCTCCACAAGTCGAGTAATTGGTATCTAAAGTTGTGAGTAATTACGTATTTAAAGGTTGCTCGTGCTCTATAATAGTTGGTGATCCTAGATGCTTATCTTTAAATATCATGGAGCTATGACAGTGACGATTTTTCAATTGGTAGCCTTGGTAGTGTGCTTCAATTGGTATCTTTTGGTAATCACTAGAATAGAAGCTTCATCTTGTGCCACAATACTATAACTTGTTCTAAGTTTTGTATCTTAGCAACAAGAAAAGGTCAGGATAAAGGATCAGACATAAGTGTAAAGGAGCTCCCTAGAGATAAAACTTTCAAGATGGAAATCTTGAATTGATGACAAAAGGAACTCCGCCTACTTAGATGGAAAGTACACCATAACATGGTAAAGGAACAAAAGGAGGTATTGACCTTTTTGCGTATTTGTACCTTAATTTTTCTCCAATGCTTGTGTTGCATATGTTTAATGTGTAAGGGGGAGTAATGTTAGAGTGTTGCATTTTCCCTGCTTAATACCCTGCTGTCCCTTGACATCATCCTATGTTCTTGCTTGAATATGGTTTTGGTGTTTGATGTCAAAGGGGGAGAATTTGTGCATTAAAGCTTACCTCGACCTGAGAGGAAAGCTTATCTTAAGGGTGAAGATTAATTTTTTGTGTGCTAAAGGACTCAAAGGGGTTTCCTTGAGTTCCTTTGATCTTAAAGAAAAATGTGTTAGTTTGTTGATAATACTTATCATATGCTTCTTGTTGTATTATATGGTGATAATGCAAAATTAGTGCTTCCATTGATATGAATCAATTGGTATCTACTGTGTTTATCCTGTGATAGATATTCATGTGGTTCTGGCGCTTTAAATCGGTATCTTAATGGTGAATAGTGGTAGGTTGATATTCCTATGGTATATTTATTTAATTGGTGTTTAACTCTGATTCTGTGCATTTGTGTGTTATATGCATCACGGTTTGATTCTTCACACAATGCATCCCACAGGTGCTAAGGTGTAGCAATGCTTCGAATTAGCCTAAGTATGTGCATTTTGGCATTTAAGGCCAAAGTTAAGATTTTAATGTAAGCACATATTTAGGGGGAGCATTCTATAAACTTAGAATTCAAATTTGTGCTTTAAATCTTATTGTTGTGTAAGCTTTAATTGTGTTGCCATCAATCACCAAAAAGGGGGAGATTGAAAGCTCTCTTGTGGGTTTTGGTGGTTTGGATGACAACCCAATTAAAGGACTAACAAGTGTGCTAAGTGTTGAACAGGTGCTTAATGCAAAGCTAACAGGGTTCAACACAAGTGAACAAGTGTGATGGTCCAAAGACTGGATTATCTATAGATAATGGACATCACAAGTAAGATGGACATTGCTTAAGTGAGACTTGGTGTGCGTAACTCAGAGACAACCGATCAAGCCAAGGATGGAGGCATGAAGAGCTTCGAGGTATCGAGTGCACGGGAGAAGGTCAAGGAGACCAGGAACCCAAAGCCAGGGGTGAAGAAGAAGACTTGCAAAGTCAAGGTTGATCGAGTTAAGAAGACTTATGGTGCATCAAGGATCACTACATAAGGCTCAAGATCAAGCTCGAGAAGTGAACGGGGGTTGGGGCTCAGATATGTCAATCTAGATCAAGTCAAGTTGACTTGATGGTTTAGAGTCCAACATCGACCTCAAACAAGCCAAATTGGGTAAAACGATGAAAAAAGTTAAGTATGTAAGGTTTGAGTGTTCAACCATTTTGCATACACCTCTTACTACAAGTTTGGTGCTTTGGTTTGCTCTCTAACTCTTTCTGTAGAGAAAGTACCATTCTGAGCTCTGCTGGAGGAGAAACAGAAAAGCTAGGAGAAGAACAAGAAAGATGTAAGTTTCTAGGACTAAATCAATTGGATTATACTCTAAATGTGTTTGTTTAAGTCTCAGGAAAATCCTCCCAAAAGTTGAAGTCAAACGGAGAAAGAACGGAGGAAAAAGCACTTAGTGTGCTGTTGGCTGGTGCACAGGACAGTGAATAGTAGCTGTCCGGTGCACAGGACAGTGAATAGTAACTCTGTCCGGTGCACAGGACAGTGAATAGTAACTGTGTCCGGTGCACAGGACAGTGAATAGTCGCAGCGTCCGGTGCACAGGACAGTGAATAGTCGCAGCGTCCGGTGCACAGGACAGTGAATAGTAGCTGTGTCCGGTGCACAGGACAGTGAATAGTGACCTGTCCGGTGCACAGGACAGTGAATAGTAACCTGTCCGGTGCACCAATGGCTATCTGTTTTAGAGAAGGAAACTGTCAATCAGATCCGTTACTGTTCACTGTCCGGTGCGCCACCGGACAGTCCGGTGCACCCGCAATCAGGGAAGGCTGGGAGCTTCCAAATGAAGCTCTAACGGCTCCTAGGCCATTTGGGGCTATAAAAGGGACCCCTAGGCGCCTCAAACAATAACACAAGTGCAGCCAACAATTGTATACATCACTCGGATCGATTCTCTCTCTCCCTCTTGTGTAAATCTCTCTAGTTTGTGTGAAGGCAAAGTTATAAGCCTTTAGAGAGTGGAGAGGTGCTGCAAAGAGCTAGAGCAAAGTCTTGAGCGCATTGTTACTCTGCCGGAGTGCTGTCAAGAAGATTGTAAGCAGCCGCGGCTTTGTTGTAACCCAACTCAACATAGTGGAAGGCTCTATCTGTCATACTGACAGATCTGAGCAAACGGAGGAAGGAGTTGAAATAGACTCCAAGCCCAGGGTATTTTAAGACAGGAACTTCAATTCTGTTGCAACCTACTCGAAGGGTCCTTCATTCCACTGCAATCCAGTCTTCGAGTAGAGTAAGAATTTCCAGTTATAAAGTGATTAATTATTATTCGCCTATTCACCCCCCCTCTAGGCGACATCCAGATCCTGTTCCAAGCATAGGGAACTTTTAGGCTCGGTCTGGCCCAACACGAATAAGCGGACCGGGCTCGGATAGAAAACTAGGCATGGTGGGCTAGCCCGACACGACTCGTTTACCTCTAAGTCCGTCAAACCCGCTTTTTTGCACTAAAACTTGCTTACCGGCCCGCTTAGCACGCTTTTCGACCCGTTTTTCGTGCTAAACGGGTCGACCCGGCCCGTTTAGGCCCACTGTGGGCCGGGCTCGGACATGGAATCGAGCTCACGAGCTTAAAAGCCCCGGTCCAATTTTCTAACCGTGCTTGACAGGTCAAGCCCAAAACGGGCCGGGTCAGGCGGCCCGTTTGACCATCTCTAGCTGCGTCCACACCACACGCACGAGCACGCCATACTCAAGTCCAAATTATAAGTTGTTTTAAACTTATAAAACTTTAACTACAAGTAACCAATTTATTATTTAGTTTTGAAACCTAATAGTCATATGCACCTACTTATTTTAAAAAGTACCTTTACAAAAATATAAATATATTAAAAGTTCATTTGTATTTTAATAAAAAATATTGGTGAAAAGTATTTATCAATCGGCACCAATGCTTAGCCAGTTGTTATTTAACAGGGGCCTGAAATATTAAAAGTTCATACGCAGTCTTCTTTTCCGTCGACATAGAATAGTCATTGGATTAGTGGTGTATGTAATCACTACTAGCGGCTTTTCTGAATAGTCACGGACTCTCGTGGTAAAAAATCGTCTGAGCAAGGTAGGAAAAATGTAAAATAAAAACACTGCAAGAGTGGTAGGAAGCTATACGTATCCGTGACCAGTCTAGCTCGCGCTCCCCAGTACGGAAACCACAAGACGACAGGTAGAAGAATCCGGCTGTTCCGTGCTTCGTCCCTGCGACAGGGACGCGTGACGCGTCCCTCCCCGGCTGCCCCCCTCGCCCCCATCCGGCAATCCCATCCCGTCCCTCCGCGTCACCACCCTTCGGCCCTCCACTGACCACTGTGGCACTGCTGCAGTGCTGCACTGCGCGCGCGCCACCTCCATAAAATCCACCCCGAGCCGGCCGAAACGGAAACCCCACGCACGAATCCAACCCAAGAACCCATCACCACCCTCGCGTCACATGCGCGCATAGGCCCCCGGCCGCACCGCAGGTCGCCATCACATCACCACCATGCCGCCTCCGCTGCTTGTTTGTCTCCTCATCTTTCTCGCCCCCGTGTCGCGGCCGTGGTCTGTCGCCGTCGAGGCCGAGCCGCAGAGCCCGGGCGCGAAGCCTCGTGTGTTCCCGCTGCGGGCGCGGCAGGTGCCGGCGGGGGCGCTGCCGCGGCCGCCGAGCAAGCTGCGCTTCCACCACAACGTCAGCCTCACCGTCTCGCTCGCCGTCGGCAAGCCGCCGCAGAACGTCACTATGGTGTTCGACACCGGCAGCGAGCTCTCCTGGCTGCTCTGCGCGACGGGGCGCCAGGGCAGCGCCGGCGCTGCCAGCGCCATGGGCGAGTCGTTCCGCCCGAGGGACTCGGCCACGTTCGCCGCCGTGCCCTGCGGCTCCGCGCAGTGCAGCTCCCGGGACCTGCCGGCGCCGCCGTCCTGCGACGGGGCCTCGCGCCAGTGCAGCGTGTCGCTGTCCTACGCGGACGGGTCCACCTCCGACGGCGCGCTCGCCACCGACGTTTTCGCCGTCGGCGACGCGCCGCCGCTGCGGTCCGCGTTCGGGTGCATGTCCACCGCGTATGACTCCTCCCCCGACGGTGTCGCGACGGCCGGGCTGCTGGGCATGAACAGGGGCACGCTCTCCTTTGTGACGCAGGCCAGCACGCGCCGCTTCTCGTACTGCATCTCCGACCGGGACGACGCCGGCGTGCTGCTCCTCGGCCACAGCGACCTCCCCTTTCTGCCGCTCAACTACACGCCGCTGTATCAGCCCACCCTGCCGCTCCCCTACTTCGACCGCGTGGCCTACTCTGTCCAGCTCCTCGGCATCCGCGTCGGCGGCAAGCCCCTGCCGATCCCGGCGTCGGTGCTCGCGCCGGACCACACCGGCGCAGGGCAGACGATGGTGGACTCCGGCACGCAGTTCACCTTCCTCCTCGGGGATGCATACTCCGCCCTGAAAGCCGAGTTCTTGAAACAAACGAAGCCCCTCCTCCCCGCGCTCGGCGACCCCAGCTTTGCATTCCAAGAAGCGCTCGACACCTGCTTCCGCGTGCCAGCGGGGCGCCCGCCGCCGTCGGCGAGGCTCCCGCCCGTGACCCTGCTGTTCAATGGCGCGGAGATGTCGGTGGCCGGGGACAGGCTGCTGTACAAGGTCCCCGGCGAGCGCCGGGGAGCCGACGGCGTGTGGTGCCTAACGTTCGGGAACGCGGACATGGTGCCCCTGACGGCGTACGTGATCGGGCACCACCACCAGATGAACCTGTGGGTCGAGTACGACCTGGAGCGCGGTCGCGTCGGGATCGCGCCTGTCAAGTGCGACGTCGCCAGCGAGCGGCTCGGCCTGATGTTGTGACGCTGCCTGGCGAACCGTAACCGCTCTGGCTCGGGGGTTTGTTCCTCCAGACTCCAGTGGCCATAACCTTGATAAACAAGTTGACAGAAAAGTCGATTTTTAACCTGCCAAACGTTTCTAAGTTTGGAACTTGTTTATCTTTTTTTTTCATGTGAGGAAGGAAAACTTGCATAACCTTGATCGTGCGTGTGGCATGTACGATGTTTAGCGTAAACTGTAAAGTAAGTGTAGTGCAGTGTTGTGCTTCTTTATTTTACTGAACACGTAGTGATTTAACATGATCTAAGTAGTGGTGTACTACTGTACTGCTGTATATTGTATGTAAATATTAGCTTGTTGTATATTATCAACTTAACGTGCCATGTACATTCACTACCTGAATCATGTTCTTTGCCGAGTGTCTAATACACTCGGCAAAGTCTCTGCCGATTGTTACACTCCGCATACATTTTATCGGCAATGGATTCTTTGCCGAGTATTTTTTTTGATACTCGGCAAAGACTTTGCTGAGTGTCGAAAAACACTCGGCAAAAAAAGTCACTTGGCAAATTAAAAATCGAAAAATCCAAAAAACAACACAACATTTTTTTAATCATAGAAACAACTCTCCAACCACTACCTATTACCATACCCATCGCCCTATCATTTTCACTATTATTTTAAATCAAATTTAAATGTTTTGTAAATAGTGAGATTCAAACTCGCAACCTCTCTCTCGCGCAAAATCACCTCTAATACTACAATAATACATCAATTATGTCTATATTACAATTTCATTCATCATTTACTATAATAAATCGAGAGTAATTTGATTATTTAAGGTACTAAATAAATTCATTTGAAAATGTGATCAACTATAAAGTTGCATAACTTTTCGAGATCTACAAGTTCTATTTTGATAGTTTCTACATCCGAGGACATTTACAAAATTTGAATTTCAAATTTGAAAAATTCACACAAAAATTTCAATTATAAGATGATTTCAAATCAAAAAATTGTCAATCACAAAGTTTTATTACATTTTAAGACCTACAACTTTTATTTTGGTGGTTTTTCCATTCGAGATAGTTAGAAAAATTCAAATTTTAAAATTCAAACTTAGTTTTGCATGACAAGATGGTTTCAAACCAAAACATTGTCAACTACAAAGTTTCATAACTCTTCAATACCTACAACTTTTATGTTGGTAGTTTTTTCTTTCAAGGTCGTTTTCAAAATTCAAATTTTAATTTTTTTTAAATTGAGACGTAGTTTTCGTTGACAAGATGACTTCAAATGAAAAGTTTTGTCATATAAAGAAATGTTCAAAATATAAATTGTACATCATGATGAGTTATACAAATTTGTAGTTGAAAACCTTTTCATTTGAATTAATTTACTGCTTTAAAATGTGATTTTTAAATTGTCTTTTCCTAGTGTCAAAAAAGCACTCGGTAAAGAAGCTCTCGCCGAGTGTTTCCTTTTACCGAGGATTTTTTGCGTGGCACTCGGCAAAGAGCTTCTTTGTCGAGTGCCCGAAAAAAACACTCGGCAAAATATTTGGTACTCGGTAAAGAGCCAAATTCCGACAGTGATTATCCATAAGATGTGCATGATAAATGCTCCAAAGGGTTTTAGTTTAAGTTGGTTATAGTATTATATGACAAGGGGCAACTATGTTTTATAAGAATATTATTGAGTTTTTAGAATAAAACGTCATCAACAAAGGTCTCTACATACAAAGTACGAAAGGGCTCGTGAGTTAGGACCGACCGACATGTTCTCCCGCTAGGCGCGGTGTTAGTACACCGCAGTTGCGGTGTTTTTATCCAGTGAATACCGTTTGAAATGTTGCAGTGGTGTTAGTACCATGCAGATGTTGCAGTTGATCAATAAGGAACATGAGAAGCAAGCACAGGTAAACATGTTGTCGTTGCTGATATAGGAGGATGTATAAGTACTTCCACTATATCGTCGTGTTCTTATTCCACTGTTGCATATCTAGTGACAACAATTTATGATCCTTTATTCATATCTTACCTTAGTTGAACATCGTAGACTTGCTAGTGTATAATGTGCCATTTTTCTTATGCCTAGTAGATTAGATCTACTTTTGCTTTCGTTGTAGCATAGATTAGGATGAATGAGCTAGTTGTCGATATATTCGCACAACTTGATTTCCCCTACCATCTGGGATGACGATTTGGGCATAAAATAAATTCACTTTCTATTCTAACCATTCACACTACTTGCTCCTACCGGCTAGAATCATAATTAGGGTTAACAGTGTGTACGTTTTAGGTTGAGAAAAAGAATAGATTCAGGTTGTCTCTGTGTATGAAAAACGCGATACTACTATAGGGTTACTCGAAGTAAGGATTGATAGGATTTGACAAGAAACCAAACTCGATGATGATAGAGACAACGATATAGACAAGTTCAAGCCATTATAAAGTGTAATATCCAATGCCATGTATGTTGGATTATCTTCCATTCGATTGCATTGTATGATGAGTTATATGAGGAGTACACTTGCCTCTCTTTATGTAGTCCAAAGGACATGAGCACGATTCTATTCCAAGTCAGTTAAGATGAAAGAGTTCGAATCTTATAATAAAGATAGTTACTTGTCTAATAAACCATGATACTCCCTCCGTTTCTTTTTATTTGTCGCCTAGTAGTTTAAATTTATACTAACGGACGACATATATTAAGGAACAGAGGGAGTACATTGTTTTATGTCTTCTTGGTTGTACGTGGGCTGGTCCATCTCCTTGTCGGATCCTATGGGAAAGCCCTAGGAGCTTGATCCAACAAGCTCCTGAGCTTTTTATGGTTGAACTTTGAAGTCTTCTTGAATCTTTAGGTCATTGTCAAGTAGAATCAAGCAGTGTCTGAGTACCTTCTTAAGATAAGCCATAAAGTGCTCTTTAAATTTTGCTTCTAATAGTGCACACTTTTTTTGTGAAGTGTATCCATTGGGTATAGCCCCCAAGTCTCATGCTATTTAGCATAAAAATCTTAAGGGTCATTCTTGCATTATTTTGAATAATTTAAAAAGCTTCCACTAAGGATATTGTCGGCGTTTCGAGACCGGGGGGTCCCTAAGCCGACGAGTGAGTGTGCTGCGTGCCCCAGCCCAGATGGGTCGAGCGCGTGGGCGAGCGCGAAGGGGG
Source organism: Zea mays (assembly GCF_902167145.1). Classification (NCBI taxonomy): domain Eukaryota; kingdom Viridiplantae; phylum Streptophyta; class Magnoliopsida; order Poales; family Poaceae; genus Zea; species Zea mays. The sequence goes on from NC_050098.1 coordinate 185,431,169, forward strand.
GAGAGGCGAGGTGGCCGGAGACGGGCGTGAGAGAGGTGGAAGTCCCGCGGCCTTCGTGTTCGTCCCGCGCCCAGGTCGGGTGCGCTTGCAGTAGGGGGGTTACAAGCGTCCACGCGGGTGAGGGAAGCGAGCGGCCCCAAGAGAGCGCCTGTCCCGTCCTCGGTCCCGCGCGGCCAACCTTTTTCAAGAAGGCCCTGGTCCTTCCTTTTATAGTCGTAAGGAGAGGATCCAAGTGTACAATGAGGGGTGTAGCAGAGTGCTACGTGTCTAGCGGAGGGAGAGCTAGCGCCCTAAGTACATGCCAATGTGGCAGCCGGAGAGATCTTGGCACCCTGCTGGCGTGATGTCGTGGCTGTCGGAGGAGCAACGGAGCTTGGCGGAAGGACAGCTGTCGGAGCGGTCGAGTCCTTGCTGACGTCCACCTGCTTCCGTAAGAGAGCTGAGAGCCGACGCCGTCATGGAGCTAGGGAGGCACCATCATTGCCTATCTAGCGGAGCTGGTCAGATGGGACACCGGTCTTGTTCTCTGCGGCCCAAGTCGGCTCGGGGTAGAGTGGTGATGGCGCTCCCTGTTGACGTGGCGGGCCCGCGCCCGAGGCCGGGCGACGTGGGGGCTCCTCCGAAGCTGGGGTCGAATCTGTCTTCCGTTGCCGAGGCCGAGTCCGAGCCTCCGGGTCGGGCGAGGCGGAAGTCGTTCGGCAGAGGCCAGGGCGGAGTCCGAGCCCTCGGGTCGGGCGAGGCGGAGTTCGTCGTCTTCCGGGGCCGAGCCCGAGCCCTAGGGTCGGGCGGAGCGGAGTTCGCCGTCTTCCGGGTCTTAGCCCGAGTCCGAGCCCTGGGGTCGGGCGAAGCGGAGTTCGCCGTCTTCCGGGTCTTAGCCCGAGTCCGAGCCCTGGGGTCGGGCGGAGCGGAGTTCGCCGTCTTCCGGGTCTTAGCCCGAGTCCGAGCCCTGGGGTCGGGCGGAGCGGAGTTCGCCGTCTTCCGGGTCTTAGCCCGAGTCCGAGCCCTGGGGTCGGGCGGAGCGGAGTTCCCTATGGCACCCCTGGCGAGGCCTGACTGCCTGTCAGACTCACTCTGTCGAGTGGCACCGCAGTCGGAGTGGCGCAGGCGGCGCTGTCCTTCTGTCAGACCGGTCAGTGGAGCAGCGGAGTGACGACGGTCACTTCGGCTCTGCCGGGGGGCGCGCGTCAGGATAGAGGTGTCAGGCCACCTTTGCGTTAAATGCCCCTGCAACTCGGTCAGTCGGTGCGGCGATTTAGTCAGGGTTGCTTCTTAGCGAAGCCAAGGCCTCGGGCGAGCCGGAGATGTGTCCGCCGTTAAAAGGGGGGCCTCGGGCGAGACGGAAGTCCCTCGAGGTCGGCTGCCCGAGTCCGAGGCTAGGCTCGGGTGAAGCGTGATCGAGTCACTCGTATGGACTGATCCCTGACTTAATCGCACCCATCAGGCCTCTGCAGCTTTATGCTGATGGGGGTTACCAGCTGAGAATTAGGCGTCTTGAGGGTACCCCTAATTATGGTCCCCGACAGTAGCCCCCGAGCCTCGAAGGGAGTGTTAGCACTCGCTTGGAGGCTTTCGTCGCACTTTTTTGCAAGGGGACCAGCCTTCCTCGGTTGCATTTCATTCCGGTGGGTGCGCGCGAGCGCACCCGCCGGGTGTAGCCCCCGAGGCCTCGGAGGAGTGGTTTCACTCCTTCGAGGTCTTAATGCCTTGCGTAACGCTTCGGCTGGTCTGGTCGTTCCCTCATGCGAACTGGCCGTAGCCCGGGTGCACGGTCGGGGCCCAAGTTCTCGGGCTGGTATGTTGACGCTGTCAACGGTTCGGCCGGAGCCGGGTTTGCGAGAGCAGCCCCCGAGCCTCTGCACAGGGCGAGAGGACGATCAGGGACAGACTCGACTTTTTGCATACGCCCCTACGTCGCCTTTCCGCAAGGAGGAGGGGGGAGTGCGCCATGTTACCCTCGATGGGCACCGAACATGGTGTCTCCGGTGAGCTGCAAGCGGGTAATCCGAGTGGACGTCCGTGCCCCGTTCGTTGGGGGTCGGCTAGGGGCCCAGAGGCACGCCCAAAAGTACCTGCGGGTGATCTGCCGGACCCGGTCCCCTGGCGACGGGGTCCGAGGGCTCGATGCCTCCCTCCGATGGGATTCCGTTACAAGATCGCTCCCGCTGGTCTTGGAAATGTCCTAGGGTACCTCGGGAGCGCAGCCCGAGCCTCGGTTATGTATCGAACGTACCCCTGGTCATCCCTCGCTCGGCGTCTGAGGCGACTGTGAACCCTTCGGGGGCCAGCCTTCGAACCTCTGATCAGTAATGGGCGCGGAGCCCGAGTAGCCTGAGGCGGCCATGGAGCCCTTCGGGGGGCCGGCCTTCGAACCCCTGACCAGTAGTGGGTGTCGGGCCCACACGATCTGAGGCGACCGTTGAACCCTTCGGAGGGCCAGCCTTCGAACCTCTGATCAGTAGGGGGGCTCGGAGCCCGGTTCCTTCACAGGGAAGGATCCTTTTCGGGGTATCCCCCTTTCCCGGTCCCTGTTGCAAGAGATAGAGAAAGAGGAAAAAGGGGAAAGGATACAAAATCGAACGACGTGGCGTACCTTTTTTGGCGCGGTTATTACGGCGAAGGCGAAGCGTCGTCCGCTTCTCCTGTCAGAAGCGCCGCCTGTCCCGCCGCGGAGTTAATGCGACGGGGCGAGTGGTTGGCGGGGCGGTCGTTGCGCGTGCGCGAGCCGTTCGAGGAACGGATCACGGGCGCACCGTCTTCACGCCGTGGGAGGAGGCTCTCTTGCTGTCCCTGGATGGGACGTGAGCCTGGCTGACGACGTGACTGCTGCTCCCGTCCGCCTGCCACCGTCATTACTGCCGGCCCACTTTCGGCCGCATTGACCGTCGCGCCAGGCTGGCGCCGCTGGTTCGTGCGCTGGGTCGCCTCGAGTCGCGGCATAGGCTCCGCAACCGAAGAGGCGCGACGGTGGCACAAGTGGTGGCGCGGTTGCTTGCATGCAGCAACTGGCGCGCTGGTTGCGTGACGCGTGGGCCTGGGCCTCCAAGCTGGCGTGTCAGAAGTCGGAGAAGCGCGTCCACCTGGCGCGGTTGCATGCCGCCTGCATGGCTACCTGCCCCTCCCGCCCGTTGGTCTGGGCAAAAGTGGGGGGGCGCTTGTAACCGCTGGGCGGTTGTGCGCACCACGCGCGGCGGTTCGACTTCTTCTGCTCGGAGCCGGTCTGCATGACATGCGGGACCCAGCCCCCGAGTCGCAGGGGTGGGCCTTGGAGCATGTTGGAGAAGACTCAGCCCGCGGCGTTTGGGGGCGCACGTAGGGAGAGTCGCCTTTAAAAGGAGGGCGACCCCTTTCGTAAGGCAACCATGTCTTCTTCCTCCCTCATGCGTCGTGTCTTTCCATCTTCCAAGCCCCCGGATGGGGGGTACCCATCGTCTTTCCGCCTCCTTGTTGGAGGAACACAACTCCGTGGGAGTTGGTACCTTTCAGCCATCGTTCGGCTTCAAGGATTTTCATCACGCAGCCTGGTTGCTCCCCTCCGCCGGTGGTCACCCAAGACGGTGACCTCCAGCTCCTGGATGGGGAGAGGCAAACCAGGCTGTGATCCCGTCCCCAGCATCGGGCGTGTTCGTCATCCTCGCTGGGGCGGGGAGCGAGGCGAGCCGGGGCTCTACCTCCTGCGTGGGTTGGCGAACCACCTCCTCTTCCAGCTTCTGGTGGTGGCAATCGTCCTCCCGCGCTGCGACGGAGGCGTCCTCCAGTCATGCCGGGGAAGGCGAACTGTTGCTGTCCAGCTAGGATGCAACATTCCGCCCTTTCCCTCACGTTCGCGGCGAGGACGGCAGCGAGGATCTGCTGGAGCGCTTAGGAGCGGCCCGCTCTTTGGCTTTGATGGCTTGTTCGCGTCCCTTGAGCGGGATCGCGAACAAGAGCCCTCCGGTGGCCGCGTCCACCCGGGACCATGGCTGCTGTTGCAGAGGTCGCTGGCGAGCCTCCCGATGTTCGTCCCCCCACAGGCCCGAGGTCGCTCGTACCCGCGGGGACGGAACCGGAGTTCCGTTTGTGATGGCATTTCGATTGCCAGGGTTTTTGTTCATTGTGGCTGTCGAGGCCTGAACATGTATGTAATTTCGGCACGGAGCCGTGTTTTTTCCTCACTTTCGAGCACTAAGTCTCGCCTATTTATTATCTGTACCGCTTCACCAAGCATGAGTCGCCCCGTGTCAAGGTGACGAGTGAGGTATCCGTATCCCGGGGGCGTAGGAGTCCCTCGGCTCGGTCGGCCTTGTCGCTTACGCGTACCTTCGCCCGTCCATGAGGCCCTGTCTCCGACTTAGTCGAGAAAGCTTGAAGGACCACTTTGGCAGAAGAGCTTCCGAACGTGAAGACTTGTTCGGTCCACGGAGTCGCTTTATCCGAACGCGAGTTACTTATCGCAGAAGGTGATGAGTGAGGTATCCGTATCCCGGAGGCGTAGGAGTCCCTCGGCTCGGTCAGCCTTGGCTGCTTACGTGTACTCCGTCGTTTCCAGGATCCACTTTTCGAAGTAGTCAAAAAGCACGAAAGAAATTCTGCTAAAAAGAGATCTTTTTTCGAGGGAAAAATTCGACGCAGAGGGGGTCTCCCCCCTTTTAGCCCCCGAGGGAGGGTCGGGCTTTGCCGAGGCGAGGCCGACCCTTCCTTGATGACTAAACTTTTGCGTGGGTGCGAGGTATATGAACAACTTGAAAACATCTTAAGGGTAGAAGCGACGTAGCTGTTTGATGTTCCAAGCGTTGCCGTAGACCTCGCCTTGATTGTTGGCCAGCTTGTATGTTCCGGGCTTCAGGACTTGGGCGATGACGAATGGCCCCTCCCAGGGGGCGTGAGCTTGTGCCTCCCTCGGGCGTCTTGCCGCAGCCGAAGCACCAGATCGCCCACCTGAAGGTCTCGAGACCGGACCCCTCGGGCGTGGTAGCGTCGCAGGGACTGCTGGTACCGCGCCGAGTGTAGTAAGGCCTTGTCCCGAGCCTCCTCCAGCTGGTCCAGCGAGTCTTCTCGGCTAGCTTGGTTGCTTTGTTCGTTGTAGGCCCTCGCCCTCGGGGAGCCGTATTCCAGGTCAGTGGGCAAGATGGCCTCGGCCCCATAGACCAGGAAGAACGGCGTGAAACCCGTGGCTCGGCTTGGCGTTGTCCTCAGGCTCCAGACCACCGAGGGGAGTTCCTTCATCCATCGCTTGCCGAACTTGTTGAGGCCGTTGTAGATCCGGGGCTTGAGCCCTTGTAGAATCATGCCGTTGGCACGCTCTACTTGCCCATTCGTCATGGGATGAGCCACGGCAGCCCAGTCCACCCGGATGTGGTGGTCTTCGCAGAAATCCAATAATTTTTTGCCGGTGAACTGGGTACCGTTGTCGGTGATGATGGAGTTTGGGACCCCGAAGCGATGGATGATGTTGGTGAAGAACGCCACCGCATGCTCGGACCTGATGCTGTTCAGGGGTCGGACCTCGATCCACTTGGAGAATTTGTCGATGGCGACCAGCAGGTGCGTGTAGCCCCCGGGCGCCTTCTGCAAGGGACCGACGAGGTCCAGACCCCATACAGCAAAGGGCCAGGTGATGGGTATCGTCTGCAGAGCCTGAGCGGGCAGGCGGGTCTGCTTCGCATAGAATTGGCACCCTTCGCAGGTGCGGACAATTCTAGCGGCGTCAGCCACCGCCGTTGGCCAGTAGAAGCCTTGCCGGAAAGCATTCCCGACAAGGGCTCGGGGTGCTGCATGATGGCCGCAAGCCCCCGAGTGTATTTCTTGCAGGAGTTCCTGACCTTCGGCGATGGAGATGCATCGCTGGAGGACGCCTGAGGGGCTGCGGTGGTAGAGCTCCTCCTCATCGCCCAGCAAGACGAACGACTTGGCGCGTCGCGCTACCCGCCGAGCCTCGGCTTGGTCGAGGGGTAGCTCTCCTCGGCGGAGATATTGCAGGTACGGGGCCTGCCAATCTTGATCAGGCGTGGCCCCGCTCTGCCCTTCCTCGACGTGCAGCGCCTCGCCTTCGGGGGCCGAGGGTACCTCGGGCTGTGCTGAGGGTGCCTCGGGCTGTGCCGAGGGTGCCTCGGGTTCGGGAGCGTCGTTAATCTTGACGGAGGGTTGATGCAGATCCCGGGAGAAGACGTCCGGGGGGACCGTCGTTCGCCCCGAGGCTATTTTAGCCAGCTCGTCTGCAGTCTCGTTGTAGCGCCGAGCGATGTGGTTGAGCTCGAGCCCGAAGAACTTGTCTTCCAGGCGCCGAACCTCATCGCAGTAGGCCTCCATCTTCGGGTCGCGGCAGTGGGAGTTCTTCATGACTTGGTCGATGACGAGCTGCGAGTCACCGCGGGCGTCGAGGCGTCTGACCCCTAGCTCGATGGCGATCCGCAACCCGTTGACCAGAGCTTCGTACTCGGCCACATTGTTGGATGCCGGGAAATGGAGGCGTAGCACGTAGCGTAGGTGCTTCCCGAGGGGCGAGATGAAGAGCAGGCCCGCGCCGGCTCCCGTCTTCATCAGCGACCCGTCAAAAAACATGGTCCAGAGCTCCGGTTGGATCGGAGCTGTCGGCAGCTGGGTGTCGACCCATTCGGCCACGAAGTCCGCCAACACCTGGGACTTGATGGCCTTCCGAGGGGCGAACGAGATTGTTTCGCCCATGATTTCCACCGCCCACTTTGCGATCCTGCCCGAGGCTTCTCGGCACTGGATGATCTCCCCCAGGGGGAAGGATGACACCACAGTTACCGGATGAGACTCGAAGTAGTGTCGTAACTTTCGCCTTGTTAGGATCACAGCATACAGCAGCTTCTGAACTTGTGGGTAGCGGATCTTGGTCTCGGACAGTACTTCGCTGACGAAGTAGACTAGCCTCTGAACGGGCAATGCATGCCCTTCTTCTTGCCTCTCGACCACAATCGCGGCGCTAACCACCTGAGTGGTTGCGGCGACGTAGACCAAGAGGGCTTCTCCATCAGCTGGGGGCACCAAGACAGGCGCCTTTGTAAGGAGCGCCTTCAGGTTCCTGAGGGCTTCCTCGGCCTCAGGGGTCCAAGCGAAACACTCGGCCTTCCTTAAGAGGCGGTACAGAGGCAGACCTCTTTCGCCGAGGCGTGAGATGAAGCGGCTCAGGGCCGCAAGACATCCTATGACCCTCTGTACGCCTTTTAAGTCCTTGATGGGTCCCATGCTGGTGATGGCTGCGATCTTCTCCGGGTTGGCTTCGATGCCTCGCTCGGAGACGATGAACCCCAGGAGCATGCCTCGGGGCACCCCGAAGACACACTTCTCAGGATTGAGCTTGACTCCTTTCGCCTTGAGACATCGGAATGTCACTTCAAGGTCGGAGAGGAGGTCGGAAGCCTTCCTTGTCTTGACTACGATGTCATCGACGTAGGCCTCGACTGTGCGACCGATGTGTTCGCCGAACACATGGTTCATGCACCGCTGGTACGTCGCGCCCGCATTCCTCAAACCGAACGGCATGGTGACATAGCAGTACATGCCGAACGGCGTGATGAAAGAAGTCGCGAGCTGGTCGGACTCTTTCATCCGGATTTGGTGATACCCTGAGTAGGCATCGAGGAAAGACAGGGTTTCGCACCCAGCAGTGGAATCCACGATTTGATCGATGCGAGGCAGAGGGTAGGGGACCTTCGGACATGCTTTGTTGAGACCAGTGTAGTCTACACACATCCGCCATTTCCCCCCTTTCTTCCTCACAAGCACAGGGTTGGCAAGCCATTCGGGATGGAATACCTCTTTGATGAACCCCGCTGCCATCAGCTTGTGGATCTCTTCGCCAATCACTCTGCGCTTCTCCTCGTCGAATCGGCGCAGAGGCTGCCTGACGGGTCGGGCTCCGGCCCGAATATCCAGCGAGTGCTCGGCGACATCCCTCGGTATGCCGGGCATGTCCGAGGGACTCCACGCAAAGACGTCGGCGTTTGCGCGGAGAAAGTCGACGAGCACTGCTTCCTATTTGGGGTCGAGCCCGGAACCGATCCGGATCTGCTTGGAGGTGTCGCCACGGGGTCGAGAGGGACGACCTTAACCGTCTCCGCTGGCTCGAAGTTGCTGGCATGACGCTTCACATCTGGCACCTCTTTGGAGAGGTTCTCCAGGTCGACGATGAGGGCCTCGGACTCGGCGAGGGCCTCGGCGTACTCCACGCACTCCACGTCGCATTCGAATGCGTGTTTGTACGTGGGACCGACGGTGATGACCCCGTTGGGGCCCGACATCTTGAGCTTCAGGTAGGTGTAGTTGGGGACGGCCATGAACTTCGCGTAGCATGGCCTTCCCAGTACCGCGTGGTAGGTTCCTCGGAACCCGACCACCTCGAACGTCAAGGTCTCCCTTCGGAAGTTGGAGGGCGTTCCGAAGCAGACGGGGAGGTCGAGTCGTCCGAGGGGCTGGACGCGCTTCCCAGGGATGATCCCGTGGAAGGGCGCAGCGCCTGCTCGGATGGAGGACAGATCGACGCGCAGGAGCTTGAGGGTCTCGGCGTAGATGATGTTGAGGCAGCTGCCCCCATCCATCAGGACCTTGGTGAGCCTGACGTTGCCGATGACGGGGTCGACGACGAGCGGGTATTTCCCTGGGCTCGGCACGTGGTCGGGGTGGTCAGCCTGGTCGAAGGTGATGGGCTTGTCGGACCAGTCTAGGTAGACTGGCGCCGCCACCTTCACCGAGCAGACCTCCCGGCGCTCTTGCTTGCGATGCCGAGCCGAGGCATTCGCCGCGTGCCCACCGTAGATCATGAAGCAGTCGCGGACCTCGGGGTACTCTCCTGCTTGGTGATCTTCTTTTTTGTCGGCGTCGTGGGCCCTGCCACCCTCCGCGGGTGGCCCGACCCTGTGAAAGTGACGCCGAAGCATGGCGCACTCCTCGAGAGTGTGCTTGACGGGCCCCTGATGATAGGGGCACGGCTCCTTGAGCATCTTGTCGAAGAGGTTTGCACCTCCGGGGGGCTTCCGAGGGTTCTTGTACTCGACGGCGGCGACAAGGTCCGCGTCGGCGGCGTCGCGTTTCGATAGTGACTTCTTCTTGCCCTTCTTCTTGGCGCCGCGCGGAGTAGACGCCTCGGGAGCCTCTTGCGATGGGCGGCCCTGGGGCTGCTTGTCCTTTCGGAAGATAGCCTCGACCGCCTCCTGGCCAGAGGCGAACTTGGTGGCGATGTCCATCAGCTCGCTCGCCCTGGTGGGGGTCTTGCGACCCAACTTACTCACCAGGTCGTGGCAGGTGGTGCCGGCGAGGAACGCGCCGATGACATCCGAGTCGGTGATGTTGGACAGCTCGGTGCGCTGCTTCGAGAATCGCCGGATGTAGTCCCGGAGCGACTCTCCCGGCTGTTGCCGGCAGCTTCGAAGGTCCCAGGAATTCCCGGGGCGCACGTATGTGCCCTGGAAATTGCCGGCGAAGGCTCGGACCAAGTCGTTCCAGCTGGAGATCTGCCCCGGAGGCAGGTGCTCCAACCAGGCGCGAGTAGTGTCGGAGAGGAACAGGGGGAGGTTTCGGATGATGAGGTTGTCGTTGTCCGTTCCACCCAGTTGGCAGGCCAGGCGGTAGTCCGCAAGCCACAGTTCCGGTCTCGTTTCCCCCGAGTACTTCGTGATAGTAGTCGGGGGTCGGAACCGGGTCAGGAACGGCGCCCGTCGGATGGCCCGACTGAAGGCCTGCGGACCGGGTGGTTCGGGCGAGGGACTCCGATCCTCCCCACTGTCGTAGCGCCCCCCACGCCTGGGGTGGTAGCCTCGGCGCACCCTTTCGTCGAGGTGGGCCCGACGGTCACGTCGATGGTGCTCGTTGCCGAGGTGGCCCGGGGCCGCAGGCGCGGTGTTGCGCGTGCGTCCGGTGTAGACCGAGGCTTCCCGCATGAATCGGGAAGTCGCGGCATGAGGTTCCGAGGGGTATCCCTACCTTCGGGAGGCAGTGCTCTCGGCCCGTCGGGCCGCAGCGCCTTCCAGGAGATTCTTGAGCTCTCCCTGGATTTGCCGACCCTCGGTAGTTGATGGCTCCGGCATCGCGCGGAGGAGCATCGCTGCGGCTGCCAGGTTCTGGCCGACCCCGCTGGATGCGGGTGGCGGCCTGACCCTGACATCGTTGGCGACGCAGTGCTGGAGACCTTGGGGCAGGTGACGTATTTCTCCGGCCGGGGGTTGGCCCGCCCATACCTGTCCGACGTCCCGACGGATCGGCTCAAGCGCTCCTGTTCCCTCGTTGAGCCTGGCCTGCGCCCCGCGGACTTGCTCGAGTTGTGGGTCGTGACCCCCCGCCGGAACGGGGACCACAGCTAGCTCCCGCGGGATGTCGGTGCGAGGCACCGGCCTAGGAAGATCACCGTCCTCCGGCATGCCGAGATGGTTGCCTTCGGAGGGATCCCCTAGCTCGATGTGGAAACATTCGCGGCTTGGGCCGCAGCCCTCGTCGTTAAGGCTGCGGCTTCCGTCGGAACAGTCGGAGAGGCAGTAGTTACATGCGGTCATGAAGTCCCGCATGGCACAGGGGTTGCCAAGTCCAGAGAAATCCCAACAGATGCTGGGATCGTCATCTTCCTCGGACCCAGAGGGCCCATAGGTTGAGACGTCCGTCAACCGGTCCCAAGGCGACCGCATACGAAACCCCAGTGGGGTTGCACTCGCCTCAATGAGAGCGCCCGCCAAAGCAAGGTTGCTAGGCGGGTTGAGGCCGAGTCGAAATGACGTAGGATGGGGATTAGTCAGTACCTTTTGGTCGACACGGAGCGACGTAGTCACATCGGGGACTGGTTGCGCCGTCATCTCAGGTACAAGGGCGACGTCCTGCAAGCTTTCCGCGAGCGCGCTGGCATCGTCTTCTTGCTCGGGATCAGCGTGTCGCGGGGGGACGGCGCTTGCCTTCGTCTCGAATGCGAGGTCGACGCCCGGCGTGCCTTCCGTCTGGGCGTCGGGGGCGTCGATTCGCTCGACGGCCGACGAAGCGCGGCCTCCCGCTTGGCCTTGGTTGCCCCGCCTCCTCCTCCGTTGGCGGGGGAGAGGACGAAGCGAGCTCGAATGTTGTTCTTCCACCACGCGGGGAAGATGTCGTCGATTCCGCCGCCGGCGGGCGGGTTGTCGGCCGCCATTGTCGTTGTCGCACGGCGGTGGAAGGAGTATCATGTCGTAGCTGCTGTCGAAGGACATGAACTCAAGACTCCCGAAACGGAGCACCGTCCCGGGCCGGAGAGGTTGCTGGAGACTGCCCATCTGGAGCTTGACGGGAAGCTGTTCGTCAGCACGCAGCAGGCCCCTACCTGGCGCGCCAACTGTCGGCGTTTCGAGACCGGGGGGTCCCTAAGCCGACGAGTGAGTGTGCTGCGTGCCCCAGCCCAGATGGGTCGAGCGCGTGGGCGAGCACGAAGGGGGGAGAGGCGAGGTGGCCGGAGACGGGCGTGAGAGAGTGAGAGCACCTAGAGGGGGGGGGGGTGAATAGGTGATCCTGAATAACTTCAAAACTTAAGCCACAAAAACTTGTTAAGTGTTAGCACAATTATGGCCAAGTGGCTAGAGAGGAGTCAAAACACAATAACCACAAGAAATCAATCACAGAGATGACACGGTGGTTATCCCATGGTTCGGCCAAGTACAAAACTTGCCTACTTCCACGTTGTGGCGTCCCAACGGACGAGAGTTGCACTCAACTCCTCTCAAGTGATCCAATGATCAACTTGAATACCACGGTGTTCTTGCTTTTCTTTTCTCAATCCCGCTTGCGAGGAATCTCCACAATTTGGAGCCTCTCGCCCTTACAAAAGATGTTCACAGAGAATCACGGAGCAAGGGAGGGATTAGCAACTCACACACGACACAAAGATCACAGCGAATACGCACACACAAGACCCAGACTTGAGCTCAAAAGACTAGCACACTAGAACGGAGCTCAAATCACTAGAATGTCGAACAAGTGCGCGAGATTGATGTGTGAGTGATCAAGAGTGCTCAAAGAATGCTTGGTTGTCTCCTCCATGCGCCTAGGGGTCCCTTTTATAGCCCCAAGGCAGCTAGGAGCCGTTGAGAGCACATCTGGAAGGCTATCCTTGCCTTCTGTCGTCGGGCGCACCGGACAGTCCGGTGCACACCGGACAGTGTCCGGTGCCCGATTCCTTTCCTTAATTGGCGAAGCCGACCGTTGCCGACCGTTGCCGATCTGGCGCACCGGACAGTCCGGTGCACACCGGACAGTCCGGTGCTTCCTTCCGACCGTTGGCATGGCCACGTGTCGCGCGCCGATCGCGCGGCCGACCGTTGGCCCGACCGACCGTTGGCTCACCGGACAGTCCGTTGCACACCGGACAGTCCGGTGAATTTTAGCCGAAGTCGCCGGAGAAAAACCCGAGAGCGGCCTCTTCGGCCGAGGCGGCCTGGCGCACCGGACACTGTCCGGTGCACCACCGGACAGTCCGGTGCCCTAGACCGAAGCAGCCCCTTGGCTGCACACAGCCAAGTCTTCTCTTCTCTTCTTCTTTCTGTTTCTAACACTTAGACAAATATATTAGTACACAAAACCAATGTACTAAGACTTAGAAACATACCTTTGTTGAAGATTTGCACTTTGTTCATCTATGGGCATTGATTTACATTTAAGCACTTGTGTTGGCACTTAATTACCAAAATACTTAGAAATGGCCCAAAGACACATTTCCCTTTCAATCTCCCCCTTTTTGGTGATTTATGCCAACACCTCATAAGGCAACTAGAACAAGTGCAAAATCACTTCAAATAAAAACTCAAATTGGTTTTGATTCAATTTTGGCATATATGGATCATCCTTTGCCACCACTTGGTTTGTTTTTGCAAATCAAACTCAAATCTCTATTTCTATGTCAACCACACATGTTGACGCATAAAGAGAGTCATTCCAAAAGAGATTGATCAAAGATTTCAAAAACTCCCCCTTTTTCCCATAATCACTACTTCTCCCCACAAGAAGCCAACTTTTCACAAAAGAGATAATAAGAGAGTTTTGACAAAACAAAAACTTTATTCTACTATTTTCAAAATCTCTCAAGTGGTAGCTGATCCATTTATCACTTTGGCCTTTATTTTCTCCCCCTTTGGCATCAAGCACCAAAACGGGATCAATCTTGGCCCTACAACCCCATTGCCTCACCAAAATCTTCAATTAAGAGCAAATGGCAATAAGAATTCATGAGATGGACTTGGAATAAGTTACCCTCTCATCGGAGTGCAGTGGAAGTCTTTCATGGTCCAAGTCCACCTTTTCCCTTTCAAGCCTCCTTTGAGACTAAATCATCAAACTCAAACACATGGTTAGTCTCAAAGGGTCAAGTTGTAACACATCTCCCCCTTAACATGTGCATCACTTTGCAACGGACTTGTGAGGTCCAGGGAGTGTTTGTACAACTTGAGCACCACAATAAGCAGCAAAATGCAAAAAGGAACATGATCAAAAGCATAAATACATGTATGCTACAATTCAATCCAGGTTCCGCGAATCTAAGACATTTAGCTCACTACGCAACCTGCAAAAAGTCTTCTCATCTAGAGGCTTAGTGAAGATATCGGCTAGCTGGTTCTCGGTGCTAACATGAAACACTTCGATATCTCCCTTTTGCTGGTGGCCTCTCAAAAAGTGATGCCGGATGTCTATGTGCTTTGTGCGGCTGTGCTCAACAGGATTCTCCGCCATGCGGATAGCACTCTCATTATCACATAGGAGTGGGACTTTGCTCAGATTGTAGCCAAAGTCCCTGAGGGTTTGCCTCATCCAAAGTAGTTGCGCGCAACACTGTCCTGCGGCAACATACTCGGCCTCAGCGGTGGATAGGGCAACGGATGTTTGTTTCTTAGAGTTCCATGACACCAGGGACCTTCCTAAGAATTGGCACGTCCCCGATGTACTCTTCCTATCGACCTTACATCCAGCATAGTCGGAGTCTGAGTATCCAACCAAGTCCAAGGTAGACCCCTTTGGATACCAGAGCCCGAAGCAAGGCGTAGCAACCAAGTATCTAAGAATCCGCTTCACCGCCACTAAGTGACATTCCTTAGGATCGGATTGAAATCTAGCACACATGCATACGCTAAGCATAATATCCGGTCTACTAGCACATAAATAAAGTAATGACCCTATCATTGACCGGTATGCTTTTTGATCAACGGACTTACCTCCTTTGTTGAGGTCGGTGTGTCCGTCGGTCCCCATCGGAGTCTTTGCGGGCTTGGCGTCCTTCATCCCAAACCGCTTTAGCAGATCTTGCGTGTACTTCGTTTGGGAGATGAAGGTGCCGTCCTTGAGTTGCTTCACTTGGAACCCAAGGAAGTAGTTCAACTCGCCCATCATCGACATCTCGAATTTTTGCGTCATCACCCTGCTAAACTCTTCACAAGACTTTTGGTTAGTAGAACCAAATATTATGTCATCGACATAAATTTGGCACACGAACAAATCACCATCACATGTCTTAGTGAAAAGAGTTGGATCGGCTTTCCCAACCTTGAAAGCATTAGCAATTAAGAAATCTCTAAGGCATTCATACCATGCTCTTGGGGCTTGCTTAAGTCCATAGAGCGCCTTAGAGAGCTTACACACGTGGTCGGGGTACCGTTCATCCTCGAAGCCAGGGGGTTGCTCCACGTACACCTCCTCCTTGATTGGCCCGTTGAGGAAAGCGCTCTTCACATCCATTTGGTACAACCTGAAAGAATGGTGAGCGGCATATGCTAGCAAGATTCGAATTGACTCTAGCCTAGCCACAGGAGCAAAAGTCTCCTCAAAATCCAAACCTGCGACTTGGGCATAACCTTTTGCCACAAGTCGAGCCTTGTTTCTCGTCACCACCCCGTGCTCGTCCTGTTTGTTGCGGAACACCCACTTGGTTCCCACAACATTTTGCTTCGGACGAGGCACCAGCGTCCAAACTTCATTTCTCTTGAAGTTGTTGAGCTCCTCCTGCATGGCCAACACCCAGTCCGGATCTAGCAAGGCCTCCTCTACCCTGAAAGGCTCAATAGAGGAGACAAAAGAGTAATGCTCACAGAAATTAACTAATCGAGAACGAGTAGTTACTCCCTTGCTGATGTCACCCAGAATTTGGTCGACGGGATGATCCCTTTGAATCATTGCTCGAACTTGGGTTGGAGGTGCCGGTTGCGCTTTTTCCTCCATTACATGATCATCTTGTGCTCCCTCTTGATCACCCGCCTCCACTTGAGGTACCTGTTCGTCATCTTGGGTTGGGGGATGCACTATGGTTGAGGAAGAAGGCTGATCTTGCTCCAAGTGTTCCTGTGGTCGCACATCACCAATCGCCATGGTGCGCATAGCGGCCGTTGGAACATCTTCTTCATCTACATCATCACAATCAACAACTTGCTCTCTTGGAGAGCCATTAGTCTCATCAAATACAACGTCGCTAGAGACTTCAACCAAACCCGATGATTTGTTGAAGACTCTATACGCCTTTGTATTTGAGTCATAACCTAACAAAAACCCTTCTACAGCTTTGGGAGCAAACTTGGAATTTCTACCCTTCTTCACTAGAATGTAGCACTTGCTCCCAAATACACGAAAGTAAGATACATTGGGTTTGTTACCGGTTAGTAGCTCATACGACGTCTTCTTGAGGAGGCGATGAAGGTAGACCCTGTTGATGGCGTGGCAAGCCGTGTTCACGGCTTCCGACCAAAAACGCTCGGGGGTCTTGAACTCTCCAAGCATAGTCCTCGCCATGTCGATGAGCGTCCTGTTCTTCCGCTCTACCACACCATTTTGCTGTGGTGTGTAGGGAGCGGAGAACTCATGCTTGATCCCTTCTTCTTCAAGGAATTCCTCCACTTGAAGATTCTTGAATTCGGACCCGTTGTCGCTCCTTATCTTCTTCACTTTGAGCTCAAACTCATTTTGAGATCTCCTGAGGAAGCGTTTGAGGGTCCCTTGGGTTTCGGACTTTTCCTGCAAAAAGAACACCCAAGTGAAGCGGGAAAAGTCATCAACAATAACTAAACCATACTTACTTCCTCCTATGCTCAGATAGGCGACGGGTCCAAAAAGGTCCATATGCAGCATCTCCAAGGGTCTTGATGTCGTCATCACATTTTTGGTGTGATGAGAGCCTCCCACCTGTTTCCCTGCTTGACAAGCTGCACAAGGTCTATCTTTTTCGAATTGAACATTAGTTAGACCTATCACGTGTTCTCCCTTTAGAAGTTTGTGAAGGTTCTTCATCCCCACATGTGCTAAGCGGCGATGCCACAGCCAGCCCATGCTAGTCTTAGCTATTAAGCATGCATCTAGACCGGCCTCTTCTTTTGCAAAATCAACTAAATAAAGTTTGCCGTCTAATACACCCTTAAAAGCTAGTGAACCATCACTTCTTCTAAAGACAGACACATCTACATTTGTAAATAGACAGTTATACCCCATGTTGCATAATTGACTAACAGATAGCAAATTATAACCAAGAGACTCTACTAAAAACACATTAGATATAGAGTGCTCATTAGAAATTGCAATTTTACCTAGCCCTTTTACCTTGCCTTGATTCCCATCACCGAATATAATTGAATCTTGGGAATCCTTATTCTTGACGTAGGAGGTGAACATCTTCTTCTCCCCCGTCATATGGTTTGTGCATCCGCTGTCTATAATCCAGCTTGAACCCCCGGATGCATAAACCTGCAAGGCAAATTTAGGCTTGGGACTTAGGTACCCAACTCATGTTGGGTCCTACAAGGTTAGTGCAAATATCCTTAGGGACCCAAATGCAAGTTTTGTCTCCCTTGCATTTTGCCCCTATCTTCCTAGCAACAATTTTCTTATCCTTTCTATAAATAGCAAAGGAAGCATTTAAAGCACAATAAATTGTAGAAGATTCATTTACTACTTTCCTAGGAGCACTATGAGCATCATTTCTCCTAGGCATTTGATGAACAACATTTCTTCTAAGCACATTTCTACCAGGCATAACATGAGAACTAGAAGCAGTCATAGCATAAGAGTCATAAGCATGTGAACCAAAAACATCATGACCTTTAAAAGCATTTCTAGAATATCTCCTATCATGATATAAAAAGGCATGGTTCTTTTTAGCACTAGTAGCCATAGGAGCCTTCCCTTTCTCCTTAGTGGGAATGGGAGTCTTATGGCTTGTTAAGTTCTTGACTTCCCTCTTGAAGCCAAGTCCATCCTTAATTGAGGGGTGTCTACCAATAGTGTAGGCATCCCTTGCAAATTTTAGTTTATCAAATTCACTTTTGCTAGTCTTAAGTTGGGCATTAAGACTAGCCACTTCATTATTTAACTTTGCAATAGAAGCTATGTGTTTACTACAAGCATCAATATCAAAGTCTTTACATCTATTGCAAATAACAACAGTTTCACCACAGGAGTTGGATTTATTTGCTTCTACGAGTTTAGCATTTAAATCATCATTTATGCTCTTTAAGTTAGCAATAGAATCATGGCATGATGACACTTCACAAGCAAGCATTTCATTCCTCTTAATTTCTAATGCAAGGGATTTTTGAGCCTCTACAAACTTATCATGTTCTTCATACAACAAATCCTCTTGCTTTTCTAAAAGTATATTCTTTTCATTCAAGGCATCAATTAATTCATTAATTTTGTCTATCTTAGATCTATCTAAGCCCTTGAATAAACATGAATAATCTACTTCATCCTCACTAGATTCATCATCACTAGAAGAATCATAAGTATTAGCATTACGAGTGATTACCTTCTTTTCCCTTGCCATGAGGCAAGTGTGATGTTCGTTGGGAAAGAGGGATGACTTGTTGAAGGCGGTGGCGGCGAGTCCTTCGTTGTCGGAGTCGGACGAGGAGCAATCCGAATCCCACTCCTTTCCAATATGAGCCTCGCCCTTTGCCTTCTTGTAATTCTTCTTCTTTTCCCATTTTCCACTCTTCTTTTCCTGGTCACTATCATTATCGGGACAATTAGCGATAAAGTGACCAATCTTACCACACTTGAAGCATGAGCGCTTCCCCTTCGTCTTGGTCTTGTTGGGATGCTCCTTGCGACCCCTTAACGCCGTCTTGAAGCGCTTAATGATGAGAGCCATTTCTTCATCATTAAGCCCGGCCGCCTCAATTTGCGCCACCTTGCTTGGTAGTGCCTCCTTGCTTCTCGATGCCTTGAGAGCAATGGGTTGAGGCTCGTGGATTGGACCGTTCAACGCGTCATCGACGTACCTTGCCTCCTTGATCATCATTCGCCCGCTCACGAATTTTCCAAGTACTTCCTCGGGCGTCATCATCGTGTACCTGGGATTCTCACGAATATTGTTCACGAGATGAGGATCAAGAACGGTAAAGGACCTGAGTAGTAGGCGGACGACGTCGTGGTCCGTCCAACGCGTGCTTCCGTAGCTCCTTATTTTGTTGATAAGGGTCTTGAGCCGGTTGTAAGTTTGAGTTGGCTCCTCTCCCCTTATCATAGCGAATCGTCCAAGCTCGCCCTCCACCAACTCCATCTTGGTGAGCATGGTGATGTCGTTCCCCTCGTGAGAGATCTTGAGGGTGTCCCATATTTGCTTGGCATTGTCCAAGCCGCTCACCTTATTGTACTCTTCCCTGCACAAAGATGCTAAGAGAACAGTAGTAGCTTGTGCATTTCTATGAATTTGTTCATTTATAAGTATAGGACTATCCGAGCTATCAAATTTCATTCCATTCTCCACAATCTCCCATATGCTTGGATGGAGAGAAAATAAGTGACTACGCATTTTGTGACTCCAAAATCCGTAGTCCTCCCCATCAAAGTGTGGGGGTTTGCCAAGAGGAATGGAAAGCAAATGCGAATTCGAACTATGTTGAATACGAGAATAATCAAATGAAAAGTTCGAATTGACCGTCTTTTTGTAGTCGTTGTCACCATCCTTTTGGGAAGAAGTAGATTCATCACTATCGTCGTAGTAGATGATCTCCTTGATGCGCCTTGTCTTCTTCTTCTTCCCATCTTTGCGCCTGTGGCCCGAGCCCGAGTCGTTGGACTTGTCATCCCTTGGCTCGTTGACGAGGGACTCCTTCTCCTTGTCGTTGATCACAATTCCCTTCCCCTTAGGATCCATCTCTTCGGGCGGTTAGTCCCTTTCTTGAAGAGAACGGCTCTGATACCAATTGAGAGCACCTAGAGGGGGGGGGGTGAATAGGTGATCCTGAATAACTTCAAAACTTAAGCCACAAAAACTTGTTAAGTGTTAGCACAATTATGGCCAAGTGGCTAGAGAGGAGTCAAAACACAATAACCACAAGAAATCAATCACAGAGATGACACGGTGGTTATCCCGTGGTTCGGCCAAGTACAAAACTTGCCTACTTCCACGTTGTGGCGTCCCAACGGACGAGAGTTGCACTCAACTCCTCTCAAGTGATCCAATGATCAACTTGAATACCACGGTGTTCTTGCTTTTCTTTTCTCAATCCCGCTTGCGAGGAATCTCCACAATTTGGAGCCTCTCGCCCTTACAAAAGATGTTCACAGAGAATCACGGAGCAAGGGAGGGATTAGCAACTCACACACGACACAAAGATCACAGCGAATACGCACACACAAGACCCAGACTTGAGCTCAAAAGACTAGCACACTAGAACAGAGCTCAAATCACTAGAATGTCGAACAAGTGCGCGAGATTGATGTGTGAGTGATCAAGAGTGCTCAAAGAATGCTTGGTTGTCTCCTCCATGCGCCTAGGGGTCCCTTTTATAGCCCCAAGGCAGCTAGGAGCCGTTGAGAGCACATCTGGAAGGCTATCCTTGCCTTCTGTCGTCGGGCGCACCGGACAGTCCGGTGCACACCGGACAGTGTCCGGTGCCCGATTCCTTTCCTTAATTGGCGAAGCCGACCGTTGCCGACCGTTGCAGATCTGGCGCACCGGACAGTCCGGTGCACACCGGACAGTCCGGTGCTTCCTTCCGACCGTTGGCATGGCCACGTGTCGCGCGCCGATCGCGCGGCCGACCGTTGGCCCGGCCGACCGTTGGCTCACCGGACAGTCCGGTGCACACCGGACAGTCCGGTGAATTTTAGCCGAAGTCGCCGGAGAAAAACCCGAGAGCGGCCTCTTCGGCCGAGGCGGCCTGGCGCACCGGACACTGTCCGGTGCACCACCGGACAGTCCGGTGCCCTAGACCGAAGCAGCCCCTTGGCTGCACACAGCCAAGTCTTCTCTTCTCTTCTTCTTTCTGTTTCTAACACTTAGACAAATATATTAGTACACAAAACCAATGTACTAAGACTTAGAAACATACCTTTGTTGAAGATTTGCACTTTGTTCATCTATGGGCATTGATTTACATTTAAGCACTTGTGTTGGCACTTAATCACCAAAATACTTAGAAATGGCCCAAAGACACATTTCCCTTTCAGAGAGGTGGAAGTCCCGCGGCCTTGTGTTCGTCCCGCGCCCAGGTCGGGTGCGCTTGCAGTAGGGGGGTTACAAGCGTCCACGCGGGTGAGGGAAGCGAGCGGCCCCAAGAGAGCGCCTGTCCCGTCCTCGGTCCCGCGCGGCCAACCTTTTTCAAGAAGGCCCTGGTCCTTCCTTTTATAGTCGTAAGGAGAGGATCCAGGTGTACAATGAGGGGTGTAGCAGAGTGCTACGTGTCTAGCGGAGGGAGAGCTAGCGCCCTAAGTACATGCCAATGTGGCAGCCGGAGAGATCTTGGCACCCTGCTGGCGTGATGTCGTGGCTGTCGAAGGAGCAACGGAGCTTGGCGGAAGGACAGCTGTCGGAGTGGTCGAGTCCTTGCTGACGTCCACCTGCTTCCGTAAGAGAGCTGAGAGCCGCCGCCGTCATGGAGCTAGGGAGGCGCCATCATTGCCTATCTGGCGGAGCTGGTCAGATGGGACACCGGTCTTGTTCTCTGCGGCCCGAGTCGGCTCGGGGTAGAGTGGTGATGGCGCTCCCTGTTGACGTGGCGGGCCCGCGCCCGAGGCCGGGCGACGTGGGGGCTCCTCCGAAGCTAGGGTCGAATCTGTCTTCCGTTGCCGAGGCCGAGTCCGAGCCTCCGGGTCGGGCGAGGCGGAAGTCGTTCGGCAGAGGCCAGGGCGGAGTCCGAGCCCTGGGGTCGGGCGAGGCGGAGTTCGTCGTCTTCCGGGGCCGAGCCCGAGTCCGAGCCCTGGGGTCGGGCGGAGCGGAGTTCGCCGTCTTCCGGGTCTTAGCCCGAGTCCGAGCCCTGGGGTCGGGCGGAGCGGAGTTCGCCGTCTTCCGGGTCTTAGCCCGAGTCCGAGCCCTGGGGTCGGGCGGAGCGGAGTTCGCCGTCTTCCGGGTCTTAGCCCGAGTCCGAGCCCTGGGGTCGGGCGGAGCGGAGTTCGCCGTCTTCCGGGTCTTAGCCCGAGTCCGAGCCCTGGGGTCGAGCGGAGCGGAGTTCCCTATGGCGCCCCTGGCGAGGCCTGACTGCCTGTCAGACTCACTCTGTCGAGTGGCACCGCAGTCGGAGTGGCGCAGGCGGCGCTGTCCTTCTGTCAGACCGGTCAGTGGAGCAGCGGAGTGACGGCGGTCACTTCGGCTCTGCCGGGGGGCGCGCGTCAGGATAGAGGTGTCAGGCCACCTTTGCGTTAAATGCCCCTGCAACTCGGTCAGTCGGTGCGGCGATTTAGTCAGGGTTGCTTCTTAGCGAAGCCAAGGCCTCGGGCGAGCCGGAGATGTGTCCGCCGTTAAAAGGGGGGCCTCGGGCGAGACGGAAGTCCCTCGAGGTCGGCTGCCCGAGTCCGAGGCTAGGCTCGGGTGAAGCGTGATCGAGTCACTCGTATGGACTGATCCCTTACTTAATCGCACCCATCAGGCCTCTGCAGCTTTATGCTGATGGGGGTTACCAGCTGAGAATTAGGCGTCTTGAGGGTACCCCTAATTATGGTCCCCGATAGATATATATCCCGTAGTGAAAGGGAAATGGGCTTAACCATTTTCTATAATTGATTTTGGTGCTTGATGACCATCACTACTTTATGGACTAAATAGTTTGCCTAGTCTTTGATTCACAGGTACATAAGTCCATTCAATTCAGTTCTCGGTCAGAAACAACGCAAACCAACCATAGAGGGGTAAAACTTGAAAAAGATAAATTATACCTAGTTCCACACTTTGGATAAGTTGTATACACCCCTAGGAACCTATTTGATACATCTAAGGAGGTTGGTTAGCTTAGCTTTGCAGAATCACTATTTTGGAGCTAATTTAAGCCAAAACAGGAAAATAAGTTAGAGAAATCAAAATGTTCAAATTCCGTGACTTAGACTAGTTGGATGACCTCTAAATATGTTTGTCTAAGTCATGGAAGTGCCCAAGGGAAGAGGCAAGTCAAATCAAACAAGAATACTCTATTTACTGTCTGCTCTCTTTTAGCGCACTAGTGGCGCACCAGTGGCACACCAGACCTCTTACTCAGAAAGGGTGTTTTCAGGCTATGGAGGCTTGGCGCACGGGTGGCGCACCGGTGGCGCGTCGGACCTCTTACTCAGAAAGGGCGTTTTCAGGCTTTGGAGGCATCACTACGCAGATAGTTTTTTGGGCAGATTTTTCCAACGAGCCTTTTGGTAGTTGGGGCTATAAATACATCCCAATCGGCACATTGAAGACACAAACTCACTCCAACCCACTACACATTAAGTGCAACCTTTCCAAGCATTCAAAACCAATTCCACGCCGCATTTGATCCGATTTGCATTTGAGAGACTTAGCGACTTGAGCAAAAGAGAGTTGTGAGTTCTTGATTCGAGTTTTTCACTCTCGCTTTGTTCCTCATTCTCTTGATTGTAATGTGAGGAAAGAGACTCCGAATACTTTGTGTGGAGATCCTTGCGGGACTTGGTGTCCCCGTGATAGTGAGAAAAACTAATCCAATCTCCATGACTGTGTGAGAGAGGGAAATAGTTGAAAGAGACCCATCCTTTGTGAACTCTTTAACATGGGCATAAACTCTTCGAAGTTGAACCTCAGAAAACAAATGGCCCGTGTCTTTGTGCTTTGCTTCTTCCATCTCCCCTCTCTAGTTCTCTTACTTGCGACCATTTTGAGTTGGCTTCCAAAGTTATCCGCATTGATTGAGCAACTCATTGCAAGACGAACTACACTTTTGAACGATGATTATATTTATACTTGTTCTAACTCTAACCTTGGGTGAAGTTTGTGTTCAAAGTTTATAATTTTTAGGTTTCACCTATTCACCCCCTCTAGGCGACTTTCAATTGGTATCGGAGCCCAAGACTTCATTAGAGTATAACAATTCAAAGTGATGTCGGGTAAACACTGAAAGTCGCCTAGAGAGGGGTGAATAGGCGAAACCTGAAAATTATAAACTTCGAATACGATCTTAACCCATGGTTAGCATTGGAATGAGTAATAATGAAATCGGAGTGCGGAAGATAGTTCTTCTTGCCACAAGTTGCTCAATCAATGCATATAACTTTTAGGAGCTAACTCAAAAAGATAAGCAACAACACTTAGAGAGAGAGAGAGGGGAGAGGAAGAGTCAAATCATAAAGTAAGATTAACACAAAGACGCGAGCGATTTGTTTCCTGAGGTTTGGTTTCGAAGAACCTACTCCCCGTTGAGTAAGACACGAAGGCTGGGTCTCTTTCAACCCTTTCTGTTGGGGACTTGTTCTCAAATGCTATGAGTTAAGAACAAGGTAACACAAAAAATGTTAAATGATAAAGCCCTTCGTCCTTCGAGACATTATTTCCCTTAGGATATAATGATCTTCGGATGAAGGTCATGAAGGACATACCTTCATTATTGCAGCATACGATAATGAAAAAAGAATCATATGAAATGTAAAAGATAACATGAACAATTATGTATCATTATCAGCTCATTTCTATTTTATTAATATGGAAAAATAGGAATGATATCAAGTTACAAATGTACCTTCGGCTTGAAAGAAGGCAAAAGTACGAGCGTGACGCAAAAGCAAATGCCAAGTCAGCGTGAACAGTACGGGAGCACTATTCATCTATTTATAGGCACGGGACACAGCCCATGTAAAATTATACCCATGCCCTTTACATTTGCTAATGACTCTATAGTGATCCATCGAGGACTAAATAGCCTTTTCCCTTTTAAGTTGGTTCCCTTTTCTGCTATCATGCCGAAGCTTCCTTACGCATAGCTTCGGCTCTGCGTCAACCTTCGTATTCTTTGTGCTTCTCACACTGTGGTTCTAATCCGAGTCCGAAGGTACATGTTCATGTATTATACTCCAGAAATATTGTTAAATCATGTTTTTGAGGACCTTCGGAAGATGAAGGCCCCCAACAGTAGCCCCTCGCAATATTAATTTGTTAGAATGACGAATTCGGATTGCGATATGGACGAAGGCCCTAAGCCGAAGGTCCGAAAAACACCTTTCCTTTGCTAGAATAGCAACAATCAATGACAGATGGGGCCCTCCAATTTGGAGCGCACTGGGTGTATAAATAAGAACTCACCTCGAGCACATTTGGTACGCTACTTGCCGCCTGCTTTGCTTGCTCAATTTTTTAGCTCTTGCCTACCAACGCTTGCTTGGTTTTTTAGATCTTCTAAGCTTCGGCTTTAAGAACATATTTTTACTATTTCCGAAGAGAAGATGTCTCAAGATAAAAAAGCTGTTGCTGAGACAAAGCTGAGCGAGGAGGAGAAGCTCCTTGAGGAGAAGACTGCTGAATTTATTGAATCAATAGCAAAGACAAATACAGAAAAGATTACTAAGGAGATTCTAGAAGGCTTATCTGAAGATACCGATGACAGCGATAGTTATGATGCGGAAAGTGGGGGCGAAGACTCTGAAGATCGGCCCTGGCAACCAAGTCATGCAGTTTTCGGAAAATCGACTATCAGACAGAGTCATCTTGATAATATGAGAGGAAGGTATTTTCGAGATATGTCTATTGTGAGGGCTGACATCGGAGACATGACTGTTCCTGTTCCTGAAGAAAATGAAGTCGTGATTTACCGAAGCTTCTTCAAAGCTGGGCTTCGGTTCCCATTGAGCAGATTTGTGGTTGAAGTTTTAAAGATATATCAGATTTTCCTTCACCAGATCACTCCCGAGGCAATTATCAGAATGGGGATCTTCGTCTGGGCCGTGAGGAGTCAAGGTTTGGAGCCAAGTGCAAAATGTTTTTGTAGCATGCACGAACTTTCGTATGAGACTAAGCCCTGGGGTAAAGAACAGTATCATAACAACTTTGGTTGCTATAGCTTCGTTGCTCGTTCTGGCTCAAGTTGCCCAGTGCCAACCTTTCGGAAGAGATGGCCCGGAGACTGGATGAAAGAATGGTTCTATGTGAAAAATGATTTAAAGGCACGAGAAGACATAAAAGAGATCATCATGCGCCCCATCCGGTCGCGCTTCGGTCTCCGAAAGCCAAAGGTAGAGATTGATGAGGCAGCCGAGGGATGCCGAAGGGCCTTCGGCACAGTTTGCTCTTTCATCGGGACAAGGGATTTAGTCCAAGAGCATGTGTCCTACAGGATATGGCCACTGATAGACAACTGGGAAACGCCAAAGGAAACCATCACTAACCCTAGCGAAGGTGGTTTGGTTCGATTAAAATATACCTTCAGGTTTGGAGACCAATTTATCGAACCAGACGATGACTGATTGAAGTGTGTTGAAAACACTAGTGATGAACTACTTGGAGCATACTCCAAGTCTGAAGATAACGCACTATCTGCGGCCTTCGGGAGCCGAAAAAAGAAAAGGCTAAATAGAGTTTTTGATGCTATTGGATTTATGTACCCTGACTACTGCTACCCGCCACGGGGGCAGAAGAGAAATAGTACAACTTCTGGAAACGTCGCTGCTTCGGCTGCTCGAAGCGAGCCCGCGCCGAAGAGGAAAAAGCTGAAGGTCCTTACCCATCGACCGCGCTACATTGAACCGGCCATAGTGCCCGAATTTGGCGGTGAGGCTTCTTCAGCTATTGAAGCCAAAGGACCTGCTCTTACGCAGAGGATTGAAGAGCCGGCTGCAATGCCGAAGATTGAGAAAATTGAAAAATCGAGAATCAAAGGGGTGAAAACATTAGAAGTCCTAAGCCCTTCGGCAGGGGTGGAGGTGCCAAAGGCACAAAAAGGTCTAACAGCGACCCCCAAGAGAAAAAGGATGGCTAGTGTACTAGATGTGCTGGAGACAATAAAAGCTTCAAGCTCTACTCCAGAGAAAACTGCTAAGGCTTCGAAAGCGCAGATTGAAACTGAGTCAAAGCTGACTGAAGCCGAAGCTACAATGAGCCAGGCTGACGCCGAAGCTGGGCCTTCAGAGCCCGCCAAAGAGAAATCTTTGGAAACTGGAGAAAAGGCAGCGGAAGAAGAAGCTATAAAACAGATTCTGTCTGAAAAAGCTGCCACCCCTACTCCCGAAGCACCTTCCGAAGCTCTTTATTATATTATACGACACGCTTCGGGAAAAAGATTATCTGAAGAAGAGATTTTTGAAGCTAAACACTATGCCCGAGAACTGAAGTACCCGAAAGGGGCCCTAGTGTTCAATGGCACAGATGAAGATGACTTCTTGTATTGCCTCCCAGACAACAAAGAATTATCTGTCTGCCGGGAGATGGCCAGAAGTATGGGGTTCCCGAAGCTTGAAGCTGGCCTCTGCGCCATGACGAAGGACGATCTTGCGGATAGTCTTGCATATAACAGTCTGAAGGTAAAAAAATTGTATATTTGGAAGTTTATGAATTTTGAATTATTCTTTTGTTCTTATATTAACTTGTTCATTCTTTTAATATAGGGTTTAATACTTAGCAACGCCTTAAGGGCGCAAAAGAATGCCGAAGACGAGAGTTGTACTATCGCTCTCAACAACCTTCGAACAGAGGTTATTAAGCTGAGGAACGAAGCTTTGGAAAAAGACAAAATTCTACTTACATTGGTGGACAAGGTAAAGGGGGATGAAGCTAACTACAAGACCCAATCTGAAATCCAAAGGAACGAGATTGAAATCCTCCAAAAACAACTGGCCGAAGCCAAATTGAAATGCGCTATTGCCGAAGCTGACCGTGATGCCAGTGATTACTAGAAAAATTATTGGGAGAAAACAGTCGCAGAGCTTCGCTCATCGAAAGAAAGATGTTTTGAAAAATCTGTGGAATGTGTGAAGAAGATAAAAACTAGCTTCGCCAAGGTTGGCGCATATTTGTAGCATCCCAAAAATTCAAATCCTGAAATTTTCTCAAACTCTCTCTAAATTCAAAATGAATTTCAAATTTCATTTCAAAATGTTTGTTTGCGAGTTGATATCAACAAATAAATTATAGTGGTCTATATTCTCTCCAAAATCCTCCTCAAATATCCTACAAATGTTTCTCCAGTGATCCCCCTCAAATTCTTTCCAGAAATACTGCCCAGATATTTCTCGAGTAATCCCCTTCAAGCTCTTTCCAGAAATATTGCCCAAATATTCCACCAATATATCTCCAAGTATTTTCTTCCTGAGAAATACCTTCAGAATCATTTTTCAAGTCCCTACAAATATTTTCTTCATAACTTTTCTCATGCTCATACGTATACGTATGCCTCCAGTGTCATACGGTGAGCTCTACAAGCTAATCTCACTTATACAAGACAAATACATGCTAATCTCCCACTAATCCTCTCATCCTCCCACTAATCCTCTCATCCTCCCACTAATCCTCTCATCCCTCCCCCTAATCCCCCCCACCATGGCTATAAATAGAGGGGCAAGGGCCTCCTCTCTTCCCACCCCAAGCCATTTCATGGCAACTCTCTCCCCCCCCCACACACCCACTCCATGTTCCACACAAGCACACACTAGCACAAGGATCGTTCGATCGTTCTTCAATCGTTCGTCCCCTGTTCTTAGTTTGTTCGTTCGTTCGTCCGATCGTTCGATCGTTCATCCGATCGTTCATGGTTCGTTCGTCCGTTCGTCCGATCGTTCCATCGTTCGTCCGTTCGTTCGTCCAAATAATCTTTTTCCTACCGTTATGCTGCCGAAATTCTGATCATTCGTTCGTTCGATCATTCGATCGTTCATCGTTCGTTCATAGTCCCTATTCATTGTTTATCGTTCATTCATAGTCCCTATTCATCGTTCTTCCAGATAATCTTTGTCCTGCCGTTATGCTGCCGAAATTCCGATCGTTCGTTCGTACGATCATTCGATCGTTCGTCCGTTCGTTCGTCCAAATAATCTTTTCCTGCCGTTATGCTGCCAAAATTCCGATCGTTCGTTCGTCCGATCATTCGATCGTTCGTCCGTTCGTTCATAGTTCCTATTCATCGTTCATCGTTCGTGCATACGAACTATTCACTATCACTATTCACCATTACTATTCACCATTACTATTCATCGTTACTATTCACATACACTATTCATCATCGTTACTATTTATCATTACTATTCATCGTCGTTACTATTCATCGACGGTATCTATAATTTCTTTTCCATCGCCACTATTCATCGTTACTAATCATCGTTACTATTCATCGGTCATCTAGTCATCCCAAATTTCAACTACTCATCCATCATGCTGTCCAGTCCACCTAAGAGCAGCCAGACCCATGTTCCAATCATACGAACTCCGGTGACTGTGGTTTTCCTTCCAGTGGGAACTTCCCATCTGGTCACCCATCCCAGGTTTCCCCAAGTTGAGCACGCTTGACTTTGAGATTCCTTCGAACCAGGCTTCCAAACTCAGATTCCAATAATTCTTGTTTCTAAATTCTTATCAAACTATTCCCTATCCAACCATGTCATCTCTTAAGCATGGTTCATATTCCAGAAGACTCCCAAAATACTCTTGTCCCATATTCTGCCTATAACTCTCTTGTTCATACTAAGTCAGACGATTCATTCGTCACTATTCTCACCAACAGTGAACTTCACTGTGCTACACCACATACACCCAGCTATAAATACACCCAACTACCCTCTCCCTCTCCACACACACTCAACACCCTCAACCAAGGCAAACACCCCACCCACTCAGTTACTCCGCTCTGCCGGCTACACGCATAGTGTCGCTTCGCCTCCAGTCCACCCTCCTGGTAAGCACCTCCGCTCCACCACCAGTAATATCACAACACCACATGACACAGATTCTACTCAAGACTCTACCCATCCATATATCGCTTTTCTGACCGCTATACTAAATATTCGTTGGTATACTTGCTAGTTTGTATGTTTGCTTGTTCATGTTGCATAGTTATCGGAGCGTTCGTGCCGTCTCGTGGAGGCCAGATCTACAAGTCTACGCTAGGCGGTGGAGCCAGAAGCCAGTTCCGCGAGCTCCCCTTCCCCCTTCGCCGAATAAGCACGACAAGCTCACTGGATCCCTTTGATGCATAAATTACCTATGATTTTTCAACCACAACCCTCAGCCTGTTATTTTATGCATGATATGATTTTGAGACAAGTTATTATGGCCACCCAGCCGCTTGCCGCAATCAATCCCTGATATATTTGTTACAAATGATTTGAGGAAAGGTGTGAGTTTTCAAAAGAAAATGTTTTTCAAAATGTGTATGATGAAGGGTTTTCACCCTTATCACCTTTGAGTAGGGATAATCAGGGACTCCCTGGTTTAGGGGAGGGCCTAAGGTGATGGCTCAGCTGGTTTAGGCGTGAGCAGAAGGATTGTCCCCTCGTATAAGGACTGGTTTGTCATCTTTCACTACCTGTACTCATGATAAGTACAACCACTCGAGACTGTGTGGGCAGTCACTCAATCTGAACTCATACGGTCCAACCCCAGGGTTATAAAGGCTGGGGAGCACCGGGAGGATAAGGAGGGGGAAAGTTTTGTCCGGTTTGGACATGGTGGTGGCCTGACTCCTTCCGGATAACCGTTAAGGTTAGGACGTGCGGGGAAAGAAAGAGATTCGGATTCGGATCTCATTGATCATGAGATCACAGAGCCGGACTAGTGGGTAAAGTGTACACCTCTGCGCAGAGTTTGAAAACCTATTCGAATAGTCTGTGTCCACAGGAATGGACGAGTCTGGTATGGTATGGCAATTAATGTTTTGTTTTCCAAAAAAAGAGATGCTTTTGAGAAAAGTGGTTTCTAAAAAGGTTCGGCGGTTGAGCCGTGAGCTATGGTGGACGGGAAGTCCAGTAGCTGTTTTTGAAAAGGAAAACCAGTGGGAAACTGCTGAGATACCTGGATGGTTTAGTCCAGGGGATTTTGTTCTAATATTGAAAAACTTCCTGCTCCTTTTGGAGAGGATGCACTTTGCAAAATACAAAATGTTTTTCAAAACAACCCTGCATAAAATATTGTTGTTTCTGTAAATATCCTGAGCTCTACATATTCCATGCATTATATCTGATTTCCCCATTCCGCGGGTGAAGGTGGGCTGCTGAGTACGTTTGTACTCACCCTTGCTTATTTGTTGTTTTTTTCAGAAAAAGGAGATCGGGTAAGAGTTACGACTGTTCCCAACCTTGCCTGTGGCTGTTGGACCGCTGAATTGCTTCGCTGCGTATATCGGGCTGCTTCAGCCCCACTCTGATGATATGTCCCGAGTTGTGGACCAACTCTTAAAGTTGTTCGCCACCTTTGTAGGTTTGTCTCGTTTAAGCAGATTTGGTATCATCTGATGTATAAATGTGTTTACTAGCCTCCTGGGACTAGTAATTGTATCACATTTGAGTCCCAGAGGATTGGGGACGCTTCAATATTCAAGCGAAGATAACTTCGTACGGGGCGACCCCGAAGGCCCAATTGAGTGGATCAGCAGCGAAGCCAAAGTTTTTGAGGAAATTTTGAGTGACCGTGGGGACGTCTGTGCCTTCTCTGGTGCGAGGGGAATTGCAGCTATTTTGGAGAAATTAGGTTGTGAGCATGTGAAAATTTTGGCCGAAGCCGAAGCTGCTTTCTCTGTTAACGATACGAAGGACCCCTCGGCCGAAGCAAGCTTAATTGGTGGAAAAATTTTCACTGACATCTAGGAAAATGACGGCCGAGGGATGGCCCATGAAATAATAAAGAAGAGCGAAAAAGATACTCATGACGCTAGGGAAGCAATGAAAGCAGCTGAAAAAGCCGCGGAACTCGAAAGGCGGATATGTATTACTTAATAGCTTTTAACTTTTTTGTTTATTTTTGTGACTTCGAACTGATTTACGTTTTCTACCGCAGCTGAACTATCTCCTCCCCCAGAGCCCTTCGAGGCACTGGCCGACCTAGAGGCAAAAGAATCAACAGAAATTATTAGCATGGCCGAAACTATTATGGACGAAGTCATTACCCAACTGCTGACTGAAGCTGCAGATAAAGTTTTGAAAGAAAAAGAATAGCTATTGTAAAAACATTGCTAGAATATTAATGTAACATTTGCTGGACTATGCTTGTAATATCTGGTGCTCATGGGTTTTGAATGTAATATATAAATGGCTTTGTAATTCATTTCTTTGCGATGCATGAAACTTTTATGTACATAACGTTTTTGAGCCTTCGGCGAAAAAACACCTTCCCTTCTTTTCATGTTTCGTAAAGAAGAGCTTTTATGCTTCGTAAAAAATCCTCCAATCGTGGCAAAAACATTAATGCTTCGTCAACAATAGATTTTTTCCTCCACATGAGAGCTGATGAAGCTGTATTTCTTCAAAACTTATTTTGTGCCTTAGCACAATTTCACTTTTTCGAAGCATTCTCCGAAGGTCAACATTGTATCCCCTTCTTGTGCCATTGATGCAATATTGTAACACCCACTTTGTAATTGCTAGGAATATTACCAGTAGAGGAACAACTTCTCTTTATGTGGGTTTGATCTTTGTGCATCATCATATGTGAACACCATGCCCAAAAACAATTAATAAAAAGATATGCTACTAAATCCTTGCATCATGCTGAATATTTTATTTTTGTGTGCATTTTGTAACAAGAAAATAATAAAGACCAAAAAGGGGAAAATTAAATCCTAAAAGAAATTCTTGAAAATAGAGAAGAGAAAGGAATATTATTCAATACAAATAAAATTATCATTAAAATTACTTCATCACAGTTGATATGTTCAAAACAAACAACTAATGTGAAATAGTATTTGTCACAAAGAAATTTGAATTTAAACTTAGAAGATGATTTGAATTTTGAATAGGAAAGAAGGCAAAAAGGAAAAATAAGAAAAAGAAAAAGAGACCTAACCATCACTGGGCCGGCGGCCACCAAATCGGCCCATATGACCAACTTCCGCGCAGCCCAACTAGGTTATGGCGCCGACAAGTGGGCCCTGCCCGTCGGCCTCCCACGCGCCTGCGCACCTCTCCGTTACACAGACGTGCGGGCCCCGTTGATCAGTCGCTTGATGCCAGGAAGGGGCGCGCGCGACTCACTGAGTTGTGGACCCGCTTGGTCAGCCTGTATCTCGCCCAGCCGTTCCCTGTGACTCGCGCGAAGTGTTACGCTGTTAGGTGGGCCCCGCATGCCAGGATCGCCTCCTTCCTCGGCTGGTCGTTGCGCCCACCTCGCGAGAAAAACGGGAGCGGACCTTGCGACCGTGGCATAAAAACCTTCTGGGTGCCCGGTCGTGCTACCCTAGCATCCGCAGTCAATACCAAAAGCCAACGCTACCTCGAATTGCGCGGAGAACCTGCGCCGCCATTGTAGGAGAGAGTGCCGCCGCCAGTGAGGAACCCATAGTTGCCGCCGCACTAGAATCTCGAGCTCTACGCGACCGTACTCACGTAGAGTGTCCAATTGGGTTCGCCCGGTCTCGGGAAGGGTGGTCAACTACTTTCCGTGGACGAATCGTGCTCCGACGCCTCGGAATTTCTCACCGGACTTCGTTCGGCGGCGACCGTCCGCCCCACGCCGTGGCCGGCCCCCTTCGCGACCCAATCAACAGGTAATACCTATCCTAATTGATTCACCGCTTCGTCCCGTAGGTATTCCTATCGTCGTTGCGCGTGTTAGGGCATCGGGTGGGGGATGGGACCCTGTAATTCCGCCGCCGCCGCGGTAGACCGGCTGCGTCGCCGTGCCATTTGTGCGGGGGAGGGTGATGTGGGGTGTGCCGTTGGATTCATGCCCAACGGTGTAGATTAGATGGGGTGATAACGTTTCGGTGGATTGGATCCGGACCATCCATCCAGATCGGACGGGTGAAAAGCAATCGCGGGACTTTAAAATCGGGCCCGTTCAACTTTGATCCAATGGCTGCCAGTGCGTACCGATTCGATGAATCCTAAGTCTAATCTCTGCCGTCGGATGTTGATCGGGCGGACCTGGGCCACCCGTACCCCCTTTGCGGTGCCATTTAGCTAAAGAGTCCCTCCACTTGCCAGAATTAGAACCCGCCATCCTCTGGCACTATGCGCTGGGTCTCTGGATTCTTACCCCGAGCCCCCTGCGTTTCACATTAATTGAGGCCCAGTCCAGAGCATAATAAAACCAGAGAAAATGATTATTAAATAGATTTTTAATAGAAAAATAATTGCTAGAACTTTATAAATTCATAGAAAATTCATACTAACTCCAAATTGAGCCATTCCACTTTCTAAATTTTTGTAATTTAATTATCTATCACCTAGAGCCTCTGTTATGTCATGAAAATAGTAAGAAAATTTATTTCACACTTAATCCTATTTTAAACACATAAAGCCTTTGAAAATCCATAACTTAAAATCTATAACTCCAAAAATTATGATTCCTGTTCCTAGGATTTTATTTTAATATGTAGAATATTTCTGTATATTTTGTTTACATGCTTGGTGTAATGTTAATTTTCCCTATATCCTGTGCTTGTTTGTATTGTGGCGAGTAGAAGAGCCCGTTGCTGAGGATCCTGGTGAGCAGCAGGTAGAGATAGCTGAGCAGGAGCTCATTGAAGGCAAGTTGTGCCCTTGATCACTTACTTTCCCAGCCATGTTCTTATTAATTTTAATGATCTGCATAGGATAATTTTGATGGGAGCCTTTATGTTACCCCAGTTTTGATTACCTCTATACCTTGTTCACCCCTGAAATATTTTTGGGTAGTACTTGCTATTGCTTTATGTGGATTGGGTATGGAGATACACTATTCATGATTATTCTGTTATTAACTTGTTATTATTATTGTTCATGTTAAGATCATTAAATTAATGGGAACATGGAGCGACCACCCGGGAAAACAGTGCTACCACAAGGGTATAATGGGACGCCCTTGGCTGACTAATTAGGAAAGCTAGTGGAAGACTACCTTACCCGAAAGGGGCAAGGGCAGTAGGGGAGAGGTCAGTGCGGGGAGGTCCCTGGTTGATTTTGCTGCGATGGCTGTCAGCCAGGAACCCTGTACTGGATCTTCCTATAAACTGTAGCGGGTTTTCGGAAGCTAGTGGAACTTTGTAAAGGCCTCGTAGTGGATCCCTAGCCATTCACCTCGGTAGTGTCTAAGGGCCTTGCAAACCCAGGCAACATGGGATACACGACTTGTGGGTAAAGATGCGCAACCTCTGCAGAGTGTAAAACTAGTATACTAGCCGTGCTCACGGTCAAGAGCGGCTCGGACCCTCACATGATTAATTATGGAACTTAAATTCAATTTGACATTTGCATCGCATTTGGGATTATTTTACTATTACTTTTCTTTATTATTATTAAGGTTTGGTATTTACTTACACTTAGTAATTGCTAATAAAATTTTGACCAACTTATAAAAGCAATGCTCAGCCTCAGCCTTTATTCCATTGATTAGCCTTACACTACATGAACTCCCACCTTTGGTGAGTTCATGCCACATTATTCCCCATGACTTGTTGAGCTATGAACGTATGTGAGCTCACTCTTGCTGTCTCACACCCCCCCACAGGAGAAGAGCAGGTGGTCGAAGAGGAGCCGCCTAACACTGAGGAGTTCGATCTGATCTAGGTGGCGTGTCTCGGTCGACATTGGCGCCGGCGATCCTTAGTTCGCTTTATCTTTATTATTTTATTTTGTAATAAGACTTCCGCTATGTAATAAGTACTCTGATGTTTTATGACATTTATCTCTATACACTCTGTTATTATATATGTTGTCTTCTTGGCGCATGTATGAGATGCACCCGGTTTTGTCCCTTTAAAACCGGGTGTTACAGAAGTGGTATCAGAGGAAATGTTGACTGTAGGACGAAACCTAGATAGAAATGGACAAACCCTTACCTACTTACCTTACTCTGATTCTTTCTTATCTTATCTTGATCCTATCTCACCTTCTACTGTTCCACTCTGATCATTCTTACCTTTTCTACTCCAAGACAAGACGGATTTCACACCTTGGAATCCCTACCCCTATGACATTCTTAAGAGTTAGGGAAGCCTAAGACAAAATTAAAACTATTTTCTCTATAAAAAAGCGTTGGTTGATTGTTCTGATGATCAATGCCTGATTTGCTTCTTTGATTGATTGAAATAGTATAGACGGGCATCTTAGCATGTACCACCATAAGGTAATGAATTAGCTTTAGTAGGTGACACACTTCGCTAATAAATCCCCCAAAGTAACATGCTTCGTAATCACTGCCTTGTCTACAATCCTTTCTTTTCTTACCCTGTATTTCTAACCCAGATGGGCGACCCCTATAGTGTTAGAAGAGAGCACTATAGATTTGATCCTTGGTATATCATGGTTAAGAAGGACAAAGGCAGTATATACACTGTGCTAAGGGAGCTGTAGAACTCACCAGTTCCAAAGGACAAAGATTTAAAGTTGAAGTTGCAGTAACTACCACCGTCGGACTAGCGTCATCATTAGTAGATGAGAAGTTGGTGGGTGACAACATCCGTGTGGTTAGATATTTTCCGGATGTCTTTCCAGAGGAGTTACCAGGGATGCCACCATATAGGGAAGTTGAGTTTGTTATTGATCTCTTACCTGGAACCGCCCCTATTTCTAAACGGCCATATAGGATGTCCGTAGAAGAGTTGAAGGAACTGAAGAAGCAGTTGACGGAGTTACAAGAGGCTGGTTACATTCGTCCGAGTTCCTCACCTTGGGGAGCACCAGTTCTGTTTGTACAGAAGAAGGATGGATCACAACGGATGTGTGTGGATTATAGATCACTTAATGATGTTACTGTGAAGAACAAGTATTCGTTACCACGTATTGAGGATTTATTCGATCAGATGCGAGGTGCAAAGGTATTCTCGAAGATTGATCTCTGCTCGGGTTACCATCAGATGAGGATTAGACCATCGGATATTCCCAAGACAGCATTCTCGACTCGATATGGATTATATGAGTTCAGGGATATGTCGTTTGGATTAACTATGCACCAGCCTATTTTATGGATCTAAAGAATAAGGTGTTTATGGAGTATTTGGACAGATTCGTCGTGGTATTCATCGACGATATTCTTATCTATTCTAAGAATGAAAGTGATCATGAGCTACATCTAAGGTTGGTGCTACAGAAGTTACGAGATAATCAACTCTATGCTAAGTTCAGCAAGTGCGAGTTTTGGATTGACAAGGTGCCATTCCTTGGTCATATTATTTCTAATGGAGGAATAGCTGTGGATCCTGCTAAAGTAAAGGAGATAATGGAGTGGAGAGTGCCCATTACAGTTACGGAGATTCGGAGTTTCTTGGGACTCGCAGGATATTATCGGAGATTTATTGAAGGATTTTCTAAGATTGCTAAGCCCATGACATCGCTTTTGGAGAAAGGGAAAGAATTCAAGTGGGATGAGAAATGCCAAGAGAGTTTTGATCAATTGAAGGAGAGATTGATGTCACCTCCGGTATTGATTATGCCAGATCTGCAGAAGGGATTTGATATTTACTGTGATGCATGTGGCCAAGGACTTGGATGTGTGCTTATGCAAGATGGTCATGTGATTGCCTATGCATCTCGTCAGTTGCGGAAGCATGAATTGAACTACCCCACTCATGACTTAGAGCTGGCAGCAGTTGTGCATGCACTTAAGATTTGGAGACACTACATTATGGGAACTAAGTGCCAAGTATACACG
Source organism: Zea mays (assembly GCF_902167145.1). NCBI lineage: Eukaryota > Viridiplantae > Streptophyta > Magnoliopsida > Poales > Poaceae > Zea > Zea mays. The sequence continues at coordinate 185,468,055 of NC_050098.1, forward strand.
GACCATAAGAGTTTGAAGTATATATTCACTCAGAAGGATCTCAACCTGAGGCAACGCCGTTGGTTGGAGCTCATTAAGGATTATGACTTGGAGATTCACTATCACCCAGGCAAGGCGAATTTGGTTGCAGATGCCTTGAGTCGGAAGGAGCATGTTCACTCCGCTTTCATTGTCCAGCTACCTGATGAATTAGCAAAGGATTTTGAGAGGCTCAACCTGGGAATTGTTACACATACGGAAGGAGTTACTATTGAATTGGAACCTACCTTGGAGCAAGAAATTCGTAAAGGTCAGGTTGGTGATGCCAAAATCCAGGAGATCAAGGATCTGATAACAGAGGGTAGAGGCCCAGAGTTCACAGAGGATGAGCAAGGCACGATATGGTTCAAGAATCGGATCTGTGTTCCCGATATCGATAGTCTTCGGGAAACCATATTGAAGGAGGCACATGATTCAGTTTATTCTATCCACCCTGGGAGCACTAAGATGTATCAGGATTTAAAGCAAAAGTATTGGTGGTATGGACTAAAGAGAGATGTGGCTGCACATGTGGCTATGTGCGATGTGTGTCGAAGAGTTAAGGCTGAACACCAGAGGCCAGCCGGACTACTGCACCCACTAAAGATACCTGAGTGGAAATGGGAAGAGATTGGCATGGACTTCATTGTTGGATTACCCCGCACGTCTGCTGGTTATGATTCTATATGGGTGATTGTGGACAGGCTAACCAAGGTAGCCCACTTTATTCCAGTAAAGACCACGTATTCAGGAGCCAAGTTAGCAGAGTTGTACATGGCACGGATTGTCTGCCTACATGGTGTGCCAAAGAAGATTGTGTCAGACCGGGGACCACAGTTTACCTCTCGATATTGGAAGAAGTTGCACGAGTCATTGGATACGAGATTGAATTTTAGTTCGGCTTACCATCCACAGACTGATGGGCAGACTGAGAGGACTAACCAAGTACTGGAAGATATGTTAAGAGCTTGTGCTCTTAAGCATGGTGGTAGTTGGGATAAGAGTCTACCGTATGCGGAGTTCTCATATAATAATAGCTATCATGCCAGCTTGAAGATGTCACCGTTTGAGGCTTTGTATGGCAGAAAGTGCAGGACTCCCTTGTATTGGAATCAAACTGGTGAAAGGCAGTTGTTTGGACCTGAGATTATACAAGAAGCAGAGGAACAAGTTCAGCAAATAAGGGAGAATTTGAGAACTGCACAATCCAGGCAGAAAAGTTATGCTGATACCCGGAGAAGACTGCTTGAGTTTAAAGAGGGAGATTATGTCTATTTGAAGGTGTCACCACTCCGGGGCATGAGAAGGTTCAAAGTCAAAGGAAAGTTGTCCCCTCGCTTTATTGGACCCTTCTTAATCTTAAAGCGAGTGGGAGAGGTTGCATACCAATTGGAGTTACCGGATCATCTCGTGGATGTTCACGATGTCTTTCATGTATCTCAGCTGAAGAAATGTCTCAGGGTGCCTGAAGAACAGTTACCAATGGAGGACCTTAGTGTTCAAGAGGATTTGACTTATGCTGAGTACCCCGTCAAGATTTTAGATACTTTGACTCGAGTTACGAGAAATAAGGTTATAAAGATGTGCAAAGTTCAATGGAGTCACCACGGTGAAGATGAAGCAACTTGGGAAAGAGAAGAAGAGCTTCGTATAGATTTTCCCCACCTTTTCTCTAGATCTTCTTAAATCTCGAGGACGAGATTATTTGTAAGGGGGGTAGGATTTGTAACACCCACTTTGTAATTGCTAGGAATATTACCAGTAGAGGAACAACTTCTCTTTATGTGGGTTTGATCTTTGTGCATCATCATATGTGAACACCATGCCCAAAAACAATTAATAAAAAGATATGCTACTAAATCCTTGCATCATGCTGAATATTTTATTTTTGTGTGCATTTTGTAACAAGAAAATAATAAAGACCAAAAAGGGGAAAATTAAATCCTAAAAGAAATTCTTGAAAATAGAGAAGAGAAAGGAATATTATTCAATACAAATAAAATTATCATTAAAATTACTTCATCACAGTTGATATGTTCAAAACAAACAACTAATGTGAAATAGTATTTGTCACAAAGAAATTTGAATTTAAACTTAGAAGATGATTTGAATTTTGAATAGGAAAGAAGGCAAAAAGGAAAAATAAGAAAAAGAAAAAGAGACCTAACCATCACTGGGCCGGCGGCCACCAAATCGGCCCATATGACCAACTTCCGCGCAGCCCAACTAGGTTATGGCGCCGACAAGTGGGCCCTGCCCGTCGGCCTCCCACGCGCCTGCGCACCTCTCCGTTACACAGACGTGCGGGCCCCGTTGATCAGTCGCTTGATGCCAGGAAGGGGCGCGCGCGACTCACTGAGTTGTGGACCCGCTTGGTCAGCCTGTATCTCGCCCAGCCGTTCCCTGTGACTCGCGCGAAGTGTTACGCTGTTAGGTGGGCCCCGCATGCCAGGATCGCCTCCTTCCTCGGCTGGTCGTTGCGCCCACCTCGCGAGAAAAACGGGAGCGGACCTTGCGACCGTGGCATAAAAACCTTCTGGGTGCCCGGTCGTGCTACCCTAGCATCCGCAGTCAATACCAAAAGCCAACGCTACCTCGAATTGCGCGGAGAACCTGCGCCGCCATTGTAGGAGAGAGTGCCGCCGCCAGTGAGGAACCCATAGTTGCCGCCGCACTAGAATCTCGAGCTCTACGCGACCGTACTCACGTAGAGTGTCCAATTGGGTTCGCCCGGTCTCGGGAAGGGTGGTCAACTACTTTCTGTGGACGAATCGTGCTCCGACGCCTCGGAATTTCTCACCGGACTTCGTTCGGCGGCGACCGTCCGCCCCACGCCGTGGCCGGCCCCCTTCGTGACCCAATCAACAGGTAATACCTATCCTAATTGATTCACCGCTTCGTCCCGTAGGTATTCCTATCGTCGTTGCGCGTGTTAGGGCATCGGGTGGGGGATGGGACCCTGTAATTCCGCCGCCGCCGCGGTAGACCGGCTGCGTCGCCGTGCCATTTGTGCGGGGGAGGGTGATGTGGGGTGTGCCGTTGGATTCATGCCCAACGGTGTAGATTAGATGGGGTGATAACGTTTCGGTGGATTGGATCCGGACCATCCATCCAGATCGGACGGGTGAAAAGCAATCGCGGGACTTTAAAATCGGGCCCGTTCAACTTTGATCCAATGGCTGCCAGTGCGTACCGATTCGATGAATCCTAAGTCTAATCTCTGCCGTCGGATGTTGATCGGGCGGACCTGGGCCACCCGTACCCCCTTTGCGGTGCCATTTAGCTAAAGAGTCCCTCCACTTGCCAGAATTAGAACCCGCCATCCTCTGGCACTATGCGCTGGGTCTCTGGATTCTTACCCCGAGCCCCCTGCGTTTCACATTAATTGAGGCCCAGTCCAGAGCATAATAAAACCAGAGAAAATGATTATTAAATAGATTTTTAATAGAAAAATAATTGCTAGAACTTTATAAATTCATAGAAAATTCATACTAACTCCAAATTGAGCCATTCCACTTTCTAAATTTTTGTAATTTAATTATCTATCACCTAGAGCCTCTGTTATGTCATGAAAATAGTAAGAAAATTTATTTCACACTTAATCCTATTTTAAACACATAAAGCCTTTGAAAATCCATAACTTAAAATCTATAACTCCAAAAATTATGATTCCTGTTCCTAGGATTTTATTTTAATATGTAGAATATTTCTGTATATTTTGTTTACATGCTTGGTGTAATGTTAATTTTCCCTATATCCTGTGCTTGTTTGTATTGTGGCGAGTAGAAGAGCCCGTTGCTGAGGATCCTGGTGAGCAGCAGGTAGAGATAGCTGAGCAGGAGCTCATTGAAGGCAAGTTGTGCCCTTGATCACTTACTTTCCCAGCCATGTTCTTATTAATTTTAATGATCTGCATAGGATAATTTTGATGGGAGCCTTTATGTTACCCCAGTTTTGATTACCTCTATACCTTGTTCACCCCTGAAATATTTTTGGGTAGTACTTGCTATTGCTTTATGTGGATTGGGTATGGAGATACACTATTCATGATTATTCTGTTATTAACTTGTTATTATTATTGTTCATGTTAAGATCATTAAATTAATGGGAACATGGAGCGACCACCCGAGAAAACAGTGCTACCACAAGGGTATAATGGGACGCCCTTGGCTGACTAATTAGGAAAGCTAGTGGAAGACTACCTTACCCGAAAGGGGCAAGGGCAGTAGGGGAGAGGTCAGTGCGGGGAGGTCCCTGGTTGATTTTGCTGCGATGGCTGTCAGCCAGGAACCCTGTACTGGATCTTCCTATAAACTGTAGCGGGTTTTCGGAAGCTAGTGGAACTTTGTAAAGGCCTCGTAGTGGATCCCTAGCCATTCACCTCGGTAGTGTCTAAGGGCCTTGCAAACCCAGGCAACATGGGATACACGACTTGTGGGTAAAGATGCGCAACCTCTGCAGAGTGTAAAACTAGTATACTAGCCGTGCTCACGGTCAAGAGCGGCTCGGACCCTCACATGATTAATTATGGAACTTAAATTCAATTTGACATTTGCATCGCATTTGGGATTATTTTACTATTACTTTTCTTTATTATTATTAAGGTTTGGTATTTACTTACACTTAGTAATTGCTAATAAAATTTTGACCAACTTATAAAAGCAATGCTCAGCCTCAGCCTTTATTCCATTGATTAGCCTTACACTACATGAACTCCCACCTTTGGTGAGTTCATGCCACATTATTCCCCACGACTTGTTGAGCTATGAACGTATGTGAGCTCACTCTTGCTGTCTCACACCCCCCCCCCCACAGGAGAAGAGCAGGTGGTCGAAGAGGAGCCGCCTAACACTGAGGAGTTCGATCTGATCTAGGTGGCGTGTCTCGGTCGACATTGGCGCCGGCGATCCTTAGTTCGCTTTATCTTTATTATTTTATTTTGTAATAAGACTTCCGCTATGTAATAAGTACTCTGATGTTTTATGACATTTATCTCTATACACTCTGTTATTATATATGTTGTCTTCTTGGCGCATGTATGAGATGCACCCGGTTTTGTCCCTTTAAAACCGGGTGTTACAAATATGATGTATGATGTTATGTTATGCGAAATGATGTGATGATGTTATGCTATGCAAAATGATATTTTGCCGAAGACACACACTCACATCCCCATAATGAAATACACAATCTTTTTGCTGTTTATTTTTCGGCTTCACCGCTTATTTTTCGGTGTATCAGCGCTGACTTTTCGCTGTAAGTTCTGCATTCCCTTAGGAACGTCTTTTGAACTTCTTCGCCTTCTATTTCGGCGGTATTCGCGTTGACTTTTCGCGCTTCGCCTTATATTTCGGCGGTATTTGGCTCTGCATTCCCTTTGGAACGACTTTTGAGCAGAAAACTTACACTGTGCTCCCTTAGAAACGAATTTTTGTAGCTTCGGCAAACTTACGCTGCGTTCCTTAGAACGACTTTTTATAGCTTCGGCAAACTTACGCTGCGCTCCTTAGAGCGACTTTTTGTAGCTTCGGTGATACTTGTAATGTGATTTTTAGCCTCGCGTTCTCTTAGGAACGACTTTTGTGCTTCAGCGACTTTTTTGGACTTCGTGAGTCTGTGGAGAAGATATGTTTTACTTATGGCAAGAACGAAGCTATTACAAGAAATTGAAAATGACAAAAGAACTAGGTTTTCAATAATGGTTCCTTATTAAAAAAGAAAATGACAACAAATGCAAAAACTATCTCAGAGGTAGGATATTTCTTAGTAGATATGCTTCGATTCTGGCATAGTACTGTTGACTGTGCGAGCTTCGGACTCCTCCCTGAAATCTCGCTGCTGATGAGTCTGTTGGCTCCCTTCTGGCAGCTGGCCTCGTGAATATGCAGGTTGTTGTGGTGGTGGAGGTGGAGGCTGTGGCCAGGATGCCTGTGGCTGACTAGCCGAAGCAACAGATGTTGCAGGATGGTTACCCACATACTCTGGTATGTAGGGTGAGTGATACGAAGCAGTATGCATGACTTGCTTCGGCTGGTTGTGGTGAGCTGCGGCTTCTGCTATTTCCTTTTGTTTCTGAATGGTGACATGACACATCATTGTAGTATGGCCCTTGTCCTCACCACAGAATAAGCAATAAATTTTTCTAGGTTGATCCCCAAACCTTCCTCCGAAGCCCCTAGCGCCTCTGCCTCTTGGAGCTGGCGGCCGAAAATAGCTTTGTTGTTGCCCCGAAGCTTGCGAGGAATATTGTGGCCTCTGTTGTTGACTTCCTCTGTCGTCACTCTGGGTGGAGTGAATTGACCTGACATGTCTTGGGTGGATCCTTCCTCCGAAGCCCCTGGTCATCTCAGAGAACCTGTAGGCTTCCTCCCTTCTCTGACGAAAGTCATTGTCAGCACGAATGTATTCATCCATCTTTTGGAGCAGCTTCTCCAAAGTCTGTGGAGGCTTTCTAGCAAAATACTGGGTAGTAGGTCCTGGACGAACCCCCTTGATCATGGCCTCAATGACAATTTCATTTGGCACTGTAGGCGCTTGTGCTCTGTAACACCACAAAATCCTGATTTTGGTTTTAGTAATTTTTTAAAAAAAATCAAACTAATGTATCTACCTAAAAATAAATAACTAGATATATAAAAAAATTGGTAGTTCAAAGTTTAGATTTAAAACTTGGAGACTAGAATTCGACTTTGTAACCGAAAAGAGACAACATAAACTCCTCTATTGTTTAAATTGATGGATTATAAGTTTAGAAACATTCTTTTAAAATTATTAAATTAAAAGTATCTCGAGGTAGAAATTATATTTTAGAGCTTATTTCCTAGTAAAATAAATGAGTAATAAACATTGAATATTGGAATTGACTTCTCATTACACTATACGAGCAATTAATTCTTAAAATACATATTTGTGTCTGTACTATATATTTTGAAGCATTTGTCTAAATAAATAATTAACATACAAAATAAATGTGACCTGCATCTCATGCTGAGTTCTTTGAATGTGCATATGAATTTGTGACCAAAACCAGATTTGAATTTGGATGTTTGAACTAAAATAAAATAGAAATAAGAAAAAGAAAAAAGTGTGAAGAGAGCTTCGTGGTCAGCACATCATAATACATAGAGCTAGCCCACGTTCCTGTTTCGCTTTTTATTTCTCTCCAGCCGAAGTAGCAAAAGAGAATATAATAAAGAAAACCACTTGCCGAACATGACAGTCAAACAACAAAATATGCAGCTTGCCACACGTGATGTGTGTCGCTGCCAATCTGGCCCAATAGCGTGGAAGCCTATCTTTCCTTCTCCCACCATGAACCGTATAAATCGGAAACTGCCATTGGGATCTCATGCGTAGCCGTGCTGTCGATCAGGTTCCGTCATACCCCCTCTGCCCTATATAACACGACCCGGGATGCCTCAAGTCAGGCTATCATGCCTAATCTAGGAGAGCGTTGTGGGCATCCCGATGAAGCCAGCAGAAGTCGAGCGCCATCGTAGAGCCGGAGTGGAACAATGGGCTGCAGCCGTCCTTGAATCAAGGTGTGTCGTTGGCCGTGGAGTATGGTCGCTAGCCGTCGTGGTCGCCGTGGTGTATAGTCGCTGGTCGCGCGTAGCACCTGTTGCCGTGCATGCGGCGCATGTGGCCGGTCATGGCGCTGTGAAGAATCAAATTAGTTGCTGCTGGTGTGCACAAGGAAGAAAAAACACCTGGATCGTGGATGTATGGATGGGTGGTCCAAATTAAAGCAGCAGGTACCCCTTTCGAGTCATTAAATCTTAGCCGTTAATCCTTGGTGGGCGGTCGAGATTAAATCGTGGCGTACCCCTTCGCTACATTTAGTCGCGACCATTGGATGAAGATCTAACAGCTCTGTGTGCGTGCGTGTACTGCTGCCAGGCCATCTTACATAAGAACCCCTGTTCTTTGAAATATTCAACCTGCCATCCACGCGGGGTGAATATGAGTCTTGGAGAAATATACGAATTAGCCCCCGGGCTTCTCTAAATTAGTGTGCTTAGTCTAGTGATTTAAGAAAATAGGAAAAACAATATAGAAAATACTTTCCTAGCACAAAAATATTTCTAGAACTTGTGTAATTCCTAGAAAATCTATTTTAGCTCCGAATTGACCCATTCCAGTTGCAATAATTTTGTATTAATATTTTCTATCAACTAGTAACACTATTTAGCCATGAAACTTGAATTAAAATTGTTCATCTGGATTAATCTATTCTAAGCACTAAATAATTTCGGAAATTCATAACTTTTTAACCGTAGCTCCGAATTTAGCAATTCTTGAACCCTCGATCTCGTAGCAACACATAGATTATTATTATGCAGTTTATTCTTATGTTTGGTGTGATGTTAAATTTGTCTATACCATGTTTGTTTGTATTGCTACGACTAGCATGACGTCACGAGTCACCTGATGAGCAAGTTGGTACCTGGAATCTCAAGTCCCAGGCAAGTTGTGCCCTTGATCACTTCTTTTTACCCAGTCATGTTCTGATTAATCATAATGATCTGCATAGGTTAATTTTGATGGGACCCAACAGGTTACCCTAGTTTGATTATCTTTATACCTTGACTCCACTAAACTTTTTGGGTAGTACTTGCTATTGCTTTATGTGGTTTTGGGTATGAAGATTACACTATTCATGATTATACTTTTGTTATCAGTTGTTATTTATTGTTCATGTTAAGATCATTATGTTAATTGGAACATGGAGAACCACCTGGGAAAACAGTGCTACCACAAGGGTTTATGGACGCCCTTGGCTGATTAACTAGGAAAGCTAGTGGATGATTACCTTACTCGAAAGGGGCAAGGGCAGTAGGGGAGTGGTCAGTGTAGGGAGGTCCTTGGTTGATTTTGCTGCGATGGCGGTCAGTCGAGGGACTCCTGCACTGGAGCTTCCTATAAATTGTAGCGGGTTTTCTGAAGCTAGTGGAACTTTGTAAAGGCCTCGTAGTGTTACCCTGCCTCGCCTCCTCGGTAGAGGTGTATGGGATTGGCCGTCTCTTGGCAGATGGGTAACATGACTTGTGGGTAAAGATGCGCAACCTCTGCAGAGTGTAAAACTGGTATATTAGCCGTGCTCACGGTCATGAGCAGCTCAGACACTCACATGATTAAATTATGGAACCTAAATTCAATTTGTCATATGCATTGCATCACAGGTGATGTTGTTACTTTTGTTCTACTACTTAATTCGGTTGGTATTTACTTATACTTAGTAACTGCTAATAAAATATTGACCAACTTTAAAAGCAATGCTCAGCTCTAACCATCTTCTTTGGTAAGCCTTACACTTCACATGAGCTCCCACCTTTGGTGAGTTCATGCACATTATTCCCCACAACTTGTTGAGCTATGAACGTATGTGAGCTCACTCTTGCTGTCTCACACCCCAAAGGTCAAGAACAGGTACCGCTTGATGAGGCACATGGAGCATGTCGTGATGAGTTCGTGAGAGGTCTAGGCCGTCGTCTCCCAGTCAACTTTGGGTTGCTGGACCGTTGTCTCCTTATAATGTAATTATTTATTTATTTTGTACATAACTCCTATTATATAGTAAAGATGTGACATTCGATCATGTGCCATGATTCATCATATGTGTGAGACTTGGTCCCAGCACACCTGGTGATTATGTTCGCGCCCGGGTCTTGGTGCCCCAAAACCCGGGTGTGACAGAAGTGGTATCAGAGGAATGTTGACTGTAGGACGAACCCTAGATAGAACTAGATAACCATTGTCTACTTATCTTTGCTACTCTGATTCTTTCTAAACTTTTCTTAATCTTTTCTCATCTATTTCCGCTTTACTCTGATTATTCTTACCTTTTCTTTCTAAAGACAAATGTGGATTTCACACTTTGAAATCCTGTGCCTAAAGTGACCTTTAGGAATAGGAGACCTACTCTTAGGAACAAAAACAAAACTATTTTTATATAGATATCTATGAACTTGAATGTTTGTTCTAATGATACTTGTTTGATTTGGATCTTTGATTGAGTGTGATGGGTTGTGGAGTAATGTCCACAATTGCATCTACATGTACACCTAGACATAAGGGAAAATATTTACAAAATAGACAACACAGAATATTTAGGGATGGCAGTGGGCACGGATATGGGTAAATAACCGCGGTTACTTATCCGTTGGGTACGGATATGGTGGAGTTTCATATCCGCGGGTACGGGTATGGATACTACACAATATCCACGGGTAATAATTTCGCAGGTATGGATATCTGCTATCCATATCCGTCAACCGATGGATATATGACATGTGGACCCAAACAGTGGAAGCAGGTCCCAGCGGCCAGCCTCGGGCTTGTACTTGTTCACTGCTTCGCGGGGTCAGCTGTCAGCGCGTCAGCAGCAAGCCAGCAACTAGCAATAGCTAGGCCGCACCGCAAGGCCAATGGGCAGTGGCCAGCAGTCCAAGGTCCAAGCGGCCCAGGACTCAGGTCCAAGCGAACGGCCTGTGGCTCTGCCTATCGCCCTCTCGGTCTCGGTCAATCAGAAAGCCGAGCAGCCGCCGAGCACAGGGCGCCGCCGAGCAGCCAAGCCACCGAGCATAAATGGGTAAAATTATTATTTGATGTTAAAATTATTATTTGATGTTGTTGTAATTTTAGTGGACGGACAGGTAACGGATATCCGTTGGATAACGGATACCCGACTGGTACAATTACAAATATAGATCTGTAACCACGAGCGTAAATGGGTATGAGTATGGATTGAGTTTTATCTCGCGGGTATGGATACGCGAAACATATATCCGCGTTCTACCCGCCCGATTGCCATCCCTAAGAATATTCCCTATTAAAAAATGGATCTATTAAAATAGATATATTTATAAGATAAACTAAATCAACTAAGAATATTCCCCACTAGAGTATATCAAATAGATCCATCTTATCTTAAAAGATTCTCTCTTATCTTAATAGATTCATCTTATCTTGGAAAGATTTTATCTTATCCTAATAGATCTAACTGACCTCAAAAGATCCTACCTTATCCATATAGATTCATCTTGCCCTAATTAGTATATTTATTCCACTCTAGAATAACAACCATAAGCTGATCCAAAAATTTTTAGATCTTATCTAGTCTAAAATAGTCATATCAATATATACTAGATCTTATCTAGTTATACCAATCTGATCTAGATCCCACCTAATCTAACATGATCTAATCCAAATTGAGTTACTTAAATAACTTAGATAATGTTGGCAACATAAATTAGACCCTAATTCTATAAACACATCTTACCCTAAATTAATACCTTGGACTAACTTGTCCGTAAACAACAACCTAACCTACGTCATAGGTTGCCTAATCTAGATATTCCAAAAGCAAAGTAAAACTCTGTTTAAACCTAACTACCTCATGTACCCTAGCTATCCTAGCCATATGTCCTCAGCTCGGATGGCAACTCCAGGATTGAGGGCCAAAGAAGACCAACCACATCAAGGGAGGATAAGCACCAACTCAAGTTTTCAAAGGGCAAAACGGAATCACCAGATGAGTCAAGATCCACCATCCATAATGGAATCTTTCTTTGCCCTAATCCTTATTATCGCAACCTTCTCTACTTCTGCCTAATAGCTAAACATAGTATACCCATGTGTTCCTAATCATTTCCTTATTTAAATGACTTTAAAAAATTATATAGAAAACATTTGTGCTTAAAACCATTTGAAAAAAACTTGAAGCTAAACTGCAACCAAACATTTGGCTTTCTATATCCCTTTTCTTACAAATCTCGAGGACGAGATTTCTGTTAAGGGGGTAGAATTTGTAACACCACAAAATCCTGATTTTGGTTTTAGTATTTTTTAAAAAAAAATCAAACTAATGTATCTACCTAAAAATAAATAACTAGATATATATAAAAAAATGGTAGTTCAAAGTTTAGATTTAAAACTTGGAGACTAGAATTCGACTTTGTAACTGAAAAGAGACAACATAAACTCCTCTATTGTTTAAATTGATGGATTATAAGTTTAGAAACATTCTTTTAAAATTATTAAATTAAAAGTATCTCGAGGTAGAAATTATATATTAGAGCTTATTTCCTAGTAAAATAAATGAGTAATAAACATTGAATATTGGAATTGACTTCTCATTACACTATACGAGCAATTAATTCTTAAAATACATATTTGTGTCTGTACTATATATTTTGAAGCATTTGTCTAAATAAATAATTAACATACAAAATAAATGTGACCTGCATCTCATGCTGAGTTCTTTAAATGTGCATATGAATTTGTGACCAAAACCAGATTTGAATTTGGATGTTTGAACTAAAATAAAATAGAAATAAGAAAAAGAAAAAAGTGTGAAGAGAGCTTCGTGGTCAGCACATCATAATACATAGAGCTAGCCCACGTTCCTGTTTCGCTTTTTATTTCTCTCCAGCCGAAGTAGCAAAAGAGAATATAATAAAGAAAACCACTTGCCGAACATGACAGTCAAACAACAAAATATGCAGCTTGCCGCACGTGATGTGTGTCGCTGCCAATCTGGCCCAATAGCGTGGAAGCCTATCTTTCCTTCTCCCACCATGAACCGTATAAATTGGAAACTGCCGTTGGGATCTCATGTGTAGCCGTGCTATCGATCAGGTTCCGTCATACCCCCTCTGCCCTATATAACACGACCCGGGGTGCCTCAAGTCAGGCTATCATGCCTAATCTAGGAGAGCGTTGTGGGCATCCCGATGAAGCCAACAGAAGTCGAGCGCCATCGTAGAGCCGAAGTGGAACAATGGGCTGCAGCCGTCTGTGGAGCTCTAAAAAGAGCAGTGCGGACGGTCTGGCCCCGAGGCCGGACGGTCCGCGGTGGTGGCGCGGACGGTCCGCGCGCGCGCAGAGTCAGTTAGGGTTCGTAGTTTCTCGCGGGATTTGTTACCTAAAACCGTGGGATTAACTCGGGAAACAGTTGGAAACGGATCCAGACCTCCCCTTTATATAGATGAAGGGCTACGGCCGATTGAACCCCCAACAATTGAACCAATACAACTTCTATCTCGCATTTATTTTCAGCACAATTAGGAGTAGTTCTAGTCTAGTTCTAGTTTAGCCCTAGTTTAGTATTCCAATCCCCAAATTCTCTGCCTCTCCTCGACTCTACGTCGATTAGAGGAGCCTAAGTCGGCCGGCCCGAGCCTAGACAACTCCTAGGATCTCTCCTCCCCGACGGGGTCCCTCCCGGGAGCGAGATCCAGGCGCCGCCGGCGATCTTCCGCCGCCCCTGCGCACGCGCGGACCGTCCGGCCCTAGAGCGCGGACAATCCGGCCGTCAGGCAGGGAACCCGAGCCCCTGCACCAGGTCGCGGACCGTCCGGCCCTGTGCCGCGGACCGTCCGCGTCTGACCAGAGAGCACCGCCGCCTCGCGCCAGGTTGCGGACCGTCCGGCCCCAGGCCGCGGATCGTCCGCGCTTGACCAGAGAGCACCGCCGTTGGTTCTTTTGAGTGATTGGCGCCTCCGAAAAGGTGTCAACATACTTTTGGCGACTCCGCTGGGGACTAGGTGTCTAGATCTGCTAAAAATCAGCCCATAAATGGCCGGTTCTAAGGATCACACCAAGATCTCCACTACCAACATCATCAAGCCGGCCATGGAGGCGCTCCCGGTTGATGACCAAAGGCCCTTTGAAGACCTCGTAATGCGCGATGAGAAGGAGGTGATGCGGCAATGGAACGAACAACGCGACAAGGAAGAGGCGGAACTGCTGCATAAACTCTCCGAACGGCGCAAGGAGGTGGCGGACAAGTACTTGTCACACTTCACGGTGGATCGCCACCAGAAGATCGTCCGTCAAGGGGAGATCGATATGGAATCTCTCCTACCTCCACTGCAGGGTCCCGCTGTAAGTACTCCAGATCTATCTCTTACGACTTGCATGGATCAACGAGGAGATCAGTTAAAGCAATATGTAGATGAATCTATTAAAATGCATTTACGTGCATACGAGAAATCAGCTGCTCCTAATTTTCCATCGCGAGAGTCTAATACAGTGCCACCCACGTCAAACACATCGGCTATAAACGGGTCACCTTCGACCCAGCCATCATATGGTATGCCGATGCACGCTTTCGTGCCACCATCACAGCCGCAACCACTAGGCACGCGGCAGGTACTGGACGCGACCGGACCGTCCGAGCATCATCTCAGACAGTCCGGTTATACCGCGGACCGTCCGGCGTATTTCGCCGGACCGTCCGACCAGATGCAGGCCCGCACACAAAACACTCAGGTCGCACCGTACATGGCCGGACCATCAGGGTACAACCCTGAACACTTCGGCCCCATCACGGATCGTCCGGTGCATCACGCCGAACCGTCCGTATATGTTGCGGACCGTCCACCATCTTACGCCGGACCGTCCGGATATGGCATGAACCGGCCGACGTATTACGCTGGACCATCCGACTCTACACGAGTCCATGCGCAGACTGCCCAAGTCACGCCATATATGGCCGATCCATCCGGGTACAGCCCTGGACCATTCGGCCCAATCGCGGACCGTCCAGTTCTTTACGACAGACGGTCTGGGTACGAGACTACCCACGTAGCACCATGTACGGCTGGACAATCCGGATATACCTTCAGACCATTCGGCCAGGTCGCGGACCATTCGGCCTCTTATGCCGGACCGTCCGGATATGCATACGCAGAGCCGAGAGCTGCGCAATACGCACAGTTCCCACATTCATCGCAGCAACATTATGGTGCCCCACCAGCAACACATTATAATCATGCCATACCACCTCATGGACATAGGGCTGAATACTATTCGGCCACAAGAGAGCCTGAGGGGTATAGGGTAGGAGCTGGTGACATTAATAGGACACCTAACACATACCTCAAACATACCTGGGAGGAAAGACGACAGAGTAATGTCAGGCAACCTGAAATCTCCACCCACAAACTCAATGGATGGTCGCCAGACATGGCAGAGAGGGTCAGAGACGAGGTAGCTGGGATGTTCAGGGACAAACTCGGTGTTAGTGTGTCAGGTACAGGGCAATCGTATCGGAAGCCTTATAGCCACCGATTCGACACCGTGCCATACCCACAGGGAACTAGAATACCAGACTTCTCTATGTTTTCTGGTGAAAGTGGGAAAAGCACACACGAACATATAAGCCAATTCATAGCACACTTGGGAGAATTGGCTGATGGGGAAGCCTACCGCGTTCATTTATTCTCGTTGTCCCTTACTGATACTGCATTTGCATGGTACGCAGCTTTGCCACCAAACTCTATTAACTCTTGGGAAGAATTAGAGCAGAAATTTCATGAACACTTCTTCTCAGGAGAACATGAGTTAGAATTGGCTGACTTAGCTTCAGTCCGACAGGGGCCTGAAGAATCAGTTAATGACTATATCCGGAGATTCCGGGACACTAGAAACCGATGCTTTCAGATTCATGTCACAGAAAAACAACTGACAGAGCTAGCTTTCAATGGATTGCGACCCTACTTAAAAGAAAAATTAGATGGCACCCAATTCTTTTCACTAGTGCACTTACACCAGCGGGCTATGACCTGTGAAAGCCGAAGTAAGGAAACATCAAAATCGGCTAGCCATAAGATGCATCTAGTGGGATACGATAATTCGGACGATGAATCCACGGATGTATACACCGCCGAACTGGTTTGGCCAGGACAGGCTAAACCTTCAGCGTGTTCTGCTTTACAGTCGATTCGAAAGAATCGACAAGAGGAAGTTAAGTTTACTTTTAATGTTGCCAAATGCGATAAAATATTTGACGAGTTACTGAAAACGGCAACATTAAATTAACTCATACTATTCCTCCTCCTGATGAATTAAAGAGGCATGCTTATTGTAAGTGGCATAATTCCTTTTCTCATGCCACCAATGATTGTAATGTTTTTCGTCGACAGATACAATCGGCCATAAATGAGGGTCGATTGGCTTTTCAGGAGATGCAAGTAGACACACAACCCTTTCCTGTTAATACAATAGAACTCACATGCAAAAAGGTCTTCTTTCGGCCCGAAATGACCGATAAAGGCAAAGGCAAGGGCATCGTCATCAGCAATCCTCGCATGTCAGATATATTACAAAAGGAGATTGCTCGAAAGGCTTCGGACGAGAAGGCTAAAAGGTCCGAAGACGCCGGGGGGCAGGCACAGTTAATAAACCAAACACATCAGCCTAGCCCCATCATCGTAGATGGTCCAGCACCTACGTGCGGACAATCCGGTGCTCAGACAAACGGTCCGGCTAACTCAGCCGGACAGTCCACCTATGACCAAAGGCGTCAACCTCTACACAAAGCAAGGAAAAAGACGCAAGGTCAAGGCACATATAATCGGCTGATCAAAGCCGATCCTACTTTTGATCAGTTGCTCTCCAAAAATACTAGCAAAAAGACTGTTCCACGTGATCGGTCAACAAAGAAACCACTGTCACCTGCTAAAACAAAACGGTCAAACAAAACGACCCGAAAGGCGACACAACAAGCATCGCCTATTCATTCTATGAGACCAGGGTACTTTCCACCTATTTACTCATCGTCGGTATATTATCCTGTTCAAACATGGAATGGCACGATGATGAATCCATGGTACATGTATAGTCCCTTCGTCTATCCAGACTGGGGGGCACCTCCATTCTATTCCTTTTGATCCATTGATCAAATGGTCACGGCCGAGAAAGATACAATCCGAAACGGCCTTTATATTGGTGCTTTATTGAATAATCTCCATATCGAAAAGCCGGTGACCTACATCAGGTTTAGTTCATATGCTTTTGGTTCGTCAACCTTCACCAAAAGGCAGGGGGCATATGTTGAGCTCTAAAAAGAGCAGTGCGGACGGTCCGGCCCCGAGGCCGGACGGTCCGTGGTCCGGACTGTCCGCGGTGGTGGCGCGGACGGTCCACGCGCGCGCAGAGTCAGTTAGGGTTCCTAGTTTCTCGCGGGATTTGTTACCTAAAACCGTGGGATTAACTCGGGAAATAGTTGGAAACGGATCCAGACCTCCCTCTTTATATAGATGAAGGGCTACTGCCGATTGAACCCCCAACAATCGAACCAATACAACTTCTATCTCGCATTTATTTTCAGCACAATTAGGAGTAGTTCTAGTCTAGTTCTAGTTTAGCCCTAGTTTAGTATTCTAATCCCCAAATTCTCTGCCTCTCCTCGACTCTATGTCGATTAGAGGAGCATAGGTCGGCCCGCCCGAGCCTAGACAACTCCTAGGATCTCTCCTCCCCGACGGGGTCCCTCCCGGGAGCGAGATCCAGGCGCCGCCGGCGATCTTCCGCCGCCCCTGCGCACGCGCGGACCGTCCGGCCCTAGAGCGCGGACAGTCCGGCCGTCAGGCAGGGAACCCGAGCCCCTGCACTAGGTCGCGGACAGTCCGGCCCTGTGCCGCGGACCGTCCGCGTCTGACCTGAGAGCACCGCCGCCTCACGCCAGGTCGCGGACCGTCCGGCCCCAGGCCGCGGACCGTCCGCGCCTGACCAGAGAGCACCGCCGCTGGTTCTTTTGAGTGATTGGCGCCTCCGAAAAGGTGTCAACATCGTCCTTGAATCAAGGTGCGTCGTTGGCCGTGGAGTATGGTCGCTAGCCGCCGTGGTCGCCGTGGTGTATAGTCGCTGGCCGCGCGTAGCACCTGTTGCCGTGCATGCGACGCATGTGGCCGGCCATGGCGCTGTGAAGAATCAAATTAGTTGCTGCCGGTGTGCACAAGGAAGAAGAAACACCTGGATCGTGGATGTATGGATGGGTGGTCCAAATTAAAGCAGCAGGTACCGCTTTCAAGTCATTAAATCTTAGCCGTTAATCCTTGGTGGGCGGTCGAGATTAAATCATGGCGTACCCCTTCGCTCCATTTAGTCGCGACCATTGGATGAAGATCTAACGGCTATGTGTGCGTGCGTGTACTGCTGCCAGGCCATCTTACATAAGAACCCCTGTTCTTTGAAATATTCAACCCGCCATCCACGCGGGGTGAATATGAGTCTTGGAGAAATATATGAATTAGCCCCCGGGCTTCTCTAAATTAGTGTGCTTAGTCTAGTGATTTAAGAAAATAGGAAAAACAATATAGAAAATACTTTCCTAGCACAAAAATATTTCTAGAACTTGTGTAATTCCTAGAAAATCTATTTAGCTCTGAATTGACCCATTCCAGTTGCAATAATTTTGTATTAATATTTTCTATCAACTAGTAACACTATTTAGCCATGAAACTTGAATTAAAATTTTTCATCTGGATTAATCTATTCTAAGCACTAAATAATTTCAGAAATTCATAACTTCTTAACTGTAGCTCCGAATTTAGCAATTCTTGAACCCTCGATCTCGTAGCAACATATAGATTATTATTATGCAGCTTATTCTTATGTTTGGTGTGATGTTAAATTTGTCTATACCATGTTTGTTTGTATTGCTACGACTAGCATGATGTCACGAGTCACCTGATGAGCAAGTTGGTACCTGGAATCTCAAGTCCCAGGCAAGTTGTGCCCTTGATCACTTCTTTTTACCCAGTCATGTTCTGATTAATCATAATGATCCGCATAGGTTAATTTTGATGGGACCCAACAGGTTACCCTAGTTTGATTATCTTTATACCTTGACTCCACTAAACTTTTTGGGTAGTACTTGCTATTGCTTTATGTGGTTTTGGGTATGAAGATTACACTATTCATGATTATACTTTTGTTATCAGTTGTTATTTATTGTTCATGTTAAGATCATTATGTTAATTGGAACATGGAGAACCACTTGGGAAAACAGTGCTACCACAAGGGTTTATGGACGCCCTTGGCTGATTAACTAGGAAAGCTAGTGGATGATTACCTTACCCGAAAGGGGCAAGGGCAGTAGGGGAGTGGTCAGTGTAGGGAGGTCCTTGGTTGATTTTGCTGCGATGGCGGTCAGTCGAGGGACTCCTGCACTGGAGCTTCCTATAAACTGTAGCGGGTTTTCTGAAGCTAGTGGAACTTTGTAAAGGCCTCGTAGTGTTACCCTGCCTCGCCTCCTCGGTAGAGGTGTATGGGATTGGTCGTCTCTTGGCAGATGGGTAACATGACTTGTGGGTAAAGATGCGCAACCTCTGCAGAGTGTAAAACTGGTATACTAGCTATGCTCACGGTCATGAGCAGCTCGGACACTCACATGATTAAATTATGGAACCTAAATTCAATTTGTCATATGCATTGCATTGCAGGTGATGTTGTTACTTTTGTTCTACTACTTAATTGGGTTGATATTTACTTATACTTAGTAACTGCTAATAAAATATTGACCAACTTTAAAAGCAATGCTCAGCTCTAACCATCCTCTTTGGTAAGCCTTACACTTCACATGAGCTCCCACCTTTGACGAGTTCATGCACATTATTCCCCACAACTTGTTGAGCTATGAACGTATGTGAGCTCACTCTTGCTGTCTCACACCCCCACAGGTCAAGAACAGGTACCGCTGGATGAGGCACATGGAGCATGTCGTGATGAGTTCGTGAGAGGTCTAGGCCGTCGTCTCCCAGTCAACTTTGGGTTGCTGGACCGTTGTCTCCTTATAATGTAATTATTTATTTATTTTGTACATAACTCCTATTATATAGTAAAGATGTGACATTCGATCCTGTGCCATGATTCATCATATGTGTGAGACTTGGTCCCAGCACACCTGGTGATTATGTTCGCGCCCGGGTCTTGGTGCCCCGAAACCCAGGTGTGACATGCTCTCAGACGTAAGAACCTTCGGACGTATGCCTGAAGATACTCCTCATGATCTTGCGTGCATTGAAACAGAGCCTGAGCTGTGACTGGCTTCGTCTGAAAGCCCTGGAAACTTGTCACCAGCATGTCCTTGAGCTTCTACCATGAAGTGATAGTTCCTGGCCGAAGAGAAGAATACCATGTTTGAGCCACATTATTAACTGCCATGACGAAGGATTTGGCCATGACAGCTGCATTGCCCCCATATGAAGATATGGTTGCTTCATAACTCATCAAAAACTGCTTCGGGTCTGAATGCCCATCATACATTGGAAGATGAGGTGGCTTGTATGATGGGGGCCACGAAATAGCCTGCAGTTCTGCTGCCAAGGGAGAAGCATCATCAAAAGTAAAGGTATCATGATTAAAATCATCATACCATCCATCGTCATTGAACAAGCCCTCTTGATGAAGCTCCCTATGCTGGGGCCTTCGATCTTGCTCGTCTTGCGCAAGGTGACGTACTTCTTCAGTGGCTTCGTCAATCTGCCTTTGAAGGTCAGCTAGACGGGCCATCTTCTCCTTCTTTTGCACTTGCTGATGAAGCATCTCCATGTTTCTGATTTCTTGGTCCAACTCGTCCTCCTGGGGTGTTGGACTAGTGGCCTTCCTCTTCTGGCTTCAGGCCTCTCGAAGAGAAAGGGTCTCTTGATTTGGGTCCAGTGGCTGCAGAGCGGTAGCCCCTAGCGCTGAAACTTTCTTCGGTGGCATGACGAAGGTCAGTGCGTGCCGAAGGTGGTTGAAAAGGATTCACCGGAGGTGGGCGCCAATGTTGGGGACTTGTTCTCAAATGCTATGAGTTAAGAACAAGGCAACACAAAAAATGTTAAATGATAAAGCCCTTTGTCCTTCGAGACATTATTTCCCTTAGGATATAATGATCTTCGGACGAAGGTCATGAAGGACATACCTTCATTATTGCAGCATACGATAATGAAAAAAGAATCATATGAAATGTAAAAGATAACATGAACAATTATGTATCATTATCAGCTCATTTCTATTTTTTTAATATGGAAAAATAGGAATGATATCAAGTTACAAATGTACCTTCGGCTTGAAAGAAGGCAAAAGTACGAGCGTGACGCAAAAGCAAATGCCAAGTCAGAGTGAACAGTACGGGAGCACTGTTCATCTATTTATAGGCATAGGACGCAGCCCATGTATAATTACACACATGCCTGTTACATTTGCTAATGACTCTATAGTGATCCATCGAGGTCTAAATAGCCTTTCCCTTTTAAGTCGGTTCCCTTTTCTGCTATCATGCCGAAGCTCCCTTGCGCATAGCTTCGGCTCTGCGTCAACCTTCGTATTCTTTGTGCTTCTCACACTGTGGTTCTAATCCGAGTCCGAAGGTACCTGTTCATGTATTATACTCCAGAAACATTGTTAAATCATGTTTTTGATGACCTTCAGAAGACAAAGGCCCCAACACTTTCCCTCTCTCAAGTGGACACTTAGACAGGTTTAGTGCTTCTCCTTAGTCTCAAGGGTCACTTAGACCCCACTAGTATCACCACATAATTAGGTGTTTCTTACTAGCTTTACAAGTTAGAATTTAGAAAGAGAGTAAGAAAGCACAATCAAAACACCAAGCCAAAGACCAACAAAAGATCACAATGTCACACTCTCTTGTGTATCTCCAAAGCACTAATCACTAATGGTTCTCGAACACAATTTTGGCACTTGGAGATGGAGTTGATGCTTTGAGTGTGGACGGAGTGAAATCTTTGCTCCTTGCAATGAATGTGAGTTGTGGAAGCTTGAATGCAGTGAATGGAGGTGGTTGGGCTTGTATTTATAGCCACCAATCACTTCCTAGCCATTGCCCACTTCCTGCCAACCGAGGACGGCCATGCTCCTGGCTAAGACGGTCCGCCCCTGCACATCAACGGCTGAAATCGCAACGGTCAGCAATAACAACTATATCAACGGTTATAAGTGCATTAAATGTGTTGTCTGATGTCAGATAAAGCAGTAGCTAACGATCCGGCTATGCACTCCGGATGGTACACGAGGACGCTAAAAATGAATTTTATCGAATCCGGCACCTCCGGTTTTTTCTAGGTTTCAACGTGCGGACGGTCTGTTCTTGGTCCCAGACGGTGTTCTTCTCTCCTTTGGACAATGCGTGGTATAAGTTATGAGATTTGCATAGTTCCTGTTCGATATGCACCAAGGTGTCACGGACGGTCCACCAGAAGGGCCTGGACGGTCCGCGCACAAGTGATTTCTCCAAAAAGCTCTCATATCCGGAATAATCTACGTCATTTCGGACAGTCGACTTAGAATAGAGATGGATAGACTTATACACCTGTGAAACTATCAACTAGGCAAACTAGTTAGTTCATTCGGTTGTGATGGTCATCAAGCACCAAAATCAATTTAGAGAAAATGACTAAAGCCATTTTCCTTTCAATCTCCCCCTTTTTGGTGATTGAAGCCAACACAAGCCAAAGCAAATATAAAGTGCAGAAATGTAACTAGTTTGCAAACTTGACAAGAGTGCATAAGTTATTGAAGTAAAAGCAGTTCTAAGTACATATGAATGTTTTGATATAGTTAAAAAATTTGGATCACATTTGCACCATTTAGCTTGTTTTTGCAAATGTTTTGGTAAATACTTTTCAAATTATTTTGCAATTGGCATAGGGTGAAATAATAGAATTTTCATAAGTATTTCTTAGTTTCGAAAGATTCTCCCTTTTTCAAATTCTTTTCTTTTTGGCCAAGTAAAAGCTCCCCCTGAATAAAATTCTCCCCCTTCGGTATGAAAACATTTGGCTCCTCTTAGTTGACAACATGGTTTTCTCAGAAAGTACCAATTTTGGAAGACTTAAAACCTTTTCGAAAATAGGGTGGTGGTGTGATCCTTTTGCTTTGGCCTATTAATTTCTCCCCTTTGGCATTAAGCGCCAAAAACGAAGAATTATGAGGCCTTTAACAAGAAAGATATGAATTCAAGTACATGAGTTGGACAAAGTATATTTGATACAGACGGAGATGCAGTGGAAGCTTTGCCTTTTCCTTCAACTCCATTTCGCTTTCAATATCTAAGACTAACTATGGAAATACATTTGGAAGCATATTAGTCTTAGCTTTGGCACAAGAAGAATAAAACATATTGTGGCGGAACTGCCCGAATTATTCCAACTTAAGTGCCTAAGTCCCGCCTTAGAGGCTAGACCACACTTAAATGGGAATAACCCGTCAATCCCTCGGATCTAGTCTGACACGGCCACTGACAGGATCAAGTACCACAATCTCACTCGATGGTGAGTCACAGAGCAAATA
The DNA here is from genome assembly GCF_902167145.1 of Zea mays. Taxonomy (NCBI): domain Eukaryota; kingdom Viridiplantae; phylum Streptophyta; class Magnoliopsida; order Poales; family Poaceae; genus Zea; species Zea mays. Next base: position 185,491,155 of record NC_050098.1, read on the forward strand.
CAATAAAGCATAAAACCATGCATGTAAGAGTATTAAATTATTACATCACCATCGGAGTTTTGCAAAAGTAGTCATCATTGTTTGAGTGCAGCGGAATAAAACTAACGATAAATAAATGGAAGGATGGGGAAGCCTGTCCCATCACTCCTCATGCTCCTCCTCAGCCGAGGCGGGGTCCCACTCGACAGTCCAACCCGGTGGCAAGATGGACGGCCAAGTCACTCCAGCAACCATGTCCTCCAGAGAACCTGTAAAATTTATGCCACAAGCAAGGCTGAGTATACTAATACTCAGCTAGACTTACCCGGTGTGAGGAGTCTACTCCTCTACCTCTAGACATGCAGCTGTTTGGCTGTGGGGTTTGGTTGCCAAAAGCACTAGCTGAGTTTCTAAGTCAAGTTTTAACTTTGCCAATTTAAGTGTGACTCTCTTAAGGCTAAATATGTACTATCTACTCATACATAGTAGCAAACATTTTTAGCAATCAACATCTTGTATCATCTCAGCACAATTCCACTTATTACTCAATGTAGCAGCATGGATCAAGCAGTCTCATTAGCTGCGAGAAGCAGACGATTCGAATCGAGTTTTAAACCTTGCAAGGTAAACCTAAACACACGACATGTAGGGGCACTCCGTCCCCACACACATCAACCGTCCCCATCGATTCCCCGTCAGCAGATCAGGGCTCACCGCCTTGGCGTACAATGCCTCACTGACCCCGACTGCCGTCGTGCAGTGACCGCACTTGTACCCACCATAACCGGAATAGGAGACCACGTCTCAGGTCGCGTGAGGGGATATGTCCACTGCCAGGTTCACTCAGGTACTAGGCTTACCGATTTACCATATTTCTCGGCATGTGCTTAGTACGTTCAAACGCTTGACTCACGGTACCACACCATAATCCTTATTCAAATTTTTATCCCGTAGACAACCAATCCCCATGGATTGTTGCCTACAACCAGCATCATTATGATAAGAAAGTGGATACAACCAATTTCCTGATCTCGCGCGAGTGCTAGAAAATCACTCGACTTCTACCGAAATCCTAATTAATAAAGCAGCTACTCGTCCTAGCATACTAGTATCCATCTCAATAGGATTCCTGAGATCATGCAACTAGGGTTTCAAACAATTCCTACACCTAAGTGCACAATCAATCCTACAATCATTAGGTGAAGTAAAATAGCATAAATAACAGGTTATGCATAAACCGGGGCTTGCCTTCCAAAGCAGTGGCAGGCAGGTCCTCTGGTGCAGGCTCTGGTGCTGGATCTGGGGCTACCTCCTGAGCAGCTCCTTGCTCCGGCACGAGGACGTACTCTCCGTCAGCAAGGTTACAGTCTATCGAATGCAATGAACATGTATGTCATGATTATGCAGGATTAATAACATTATGCTAAAAAGAAAACTAAGTTAAATAGTAACTTAGGGTTTCTTGGTCATGCGGGGCTTCCAGTGGGTTATGCTTATTACTTTTTAGGCTTAGGTTTTTATTATCGATGATAATCATAGGGAATTAGTATTGCCTTTTTATATACTTCAGTGGACAAGTTATAAAGAGTTTTTAGGATGGCACTGATTTTCTGTTATTCACCTTCCCTTTTCTTTATTTTCTATTTATGGTTTCTAGGGTAGGTTTGAACTACGACATTGGTTTACTATTTTCCAAAAATTCCATAAAAATTCCAGTGGGTTGCCATTTGCTATTCTAGCCTGTTTTAAGAATTTGAGGCTTAAAATATAAAGGCTATGCTTTAAAGAGTGGTGTAAAATGGGCCACTTACTCTACATCTCCTAATTAGGGGTGGGTTCTGTCCTAAAGGTTATTTTTGCTGGCATCTAATAGCAATAATAGGCTTCTGTGCAAAAAATCACAGAAAGCTAAGGCATGGTCATTTAGTTATGATTTTCTAAAGTTAAATGTCAAAAGGCACTTTCTACTACATTATTATTTGAAAAATGTCAAACAGCAGATTTCATATTTTTTATAAGTTCTTATTAACAAAACATTTGTTATCCCAAGGGTTAGGGTGTTTTTACCTTGGGGTTATTTTTGTAGGGTTTTTCTAAGTTTTCCTTGTTTTATTCAAATAAAAGGTATCCCACTTATCTTATACTCAACCAGGGTATGATAGATTTTTCCAATGAACCATATTGAATAAGTATCCTAACAAAAATAGGGGTGCCCTCTGGTTCATTATTTAAATCACATTTTCTATTTTTCTTAAACTTAAGCATAATGTAAAATGAAGGGTAAAAACTAACTTAATGGGGTGGTCAGAGAGGTTTAGCATTTTTAATGAAGTCAGTAGGTGGACATAAACTTCTCCAAATTTTTCTAACCCTAGCCAAATAGTACAACTATTTTTCTTTCTATTATTGAGCTTTTGGCCAAAACTATACTTAAATCAGAACCTTATAGTTTTCTACAGTACATAGGGGTTTTGTATTTTTCTTAAGTAGGTTACATTATTTAGAGTCTGACAAAATTGGTTTGACCAAATTTGGATGAACTAAACAGAAGTTATGAATTTTTAAAGCTTCTGTTCAATTTAAAAAAAGATTTAATAAGAGTTTCCTGGAAAAACAGTTTACACTGAGGCCCCTGGGTTTAGACTGAATCAACTCGCACAAATCTACCCCTGCGCCACTGTTCCCCTGGGTCGCTGACAGTTCAAAAAGCCCCCTGACCTTCTCTTCCTCTCACCCGCAGTCCTTCCCCCAATGTAAACAGTACCCGCGGGAAAGAAAAGGGTGGCGCGGCTTACCGGCGGTGAGATAGGTCTGGCGAAGGGCAGGGTTGGCTCGAGGAGGCTCTGGCGGTCACAGCGAGGTGCGGCTCGATGGCGGGGATGGCCGGAATCGCTCGGTCCACGTGCGCAGGCGGGTGTTCTCGTCGGCGGCGAGTGTACCGGCCAAACCACGGCGATCTGGTTCAATCCAAGGGCACGGTGAGCTTCACGGGGTAATGTACAGACCGTGTGTACAAGGAATCGGAAAATGGTTGAGTGGATTACCCGGTCCACGTACTCCGACGGGGTTGTGAACTCCGGTGACCGTGGACTGGCCTCTCCGGCGAAGCAGGCTTCGATTCCCCGCTCGGGGAGCTTCACTGAGTTGTGCACACTCGTCTCCGAGGGTTGGACGGGGTCGGTAAAGGCTGGGCTGGCCGGTCTACGGCGGCAGTGGCTCGGGTGGCCGCGGACACGCCGCGCACGGGCAAATGGCGGTGAACTGAGCTCCGGTGAGGCTTGAGGGTGCGCGGAAGAGTGCAGTCGACGCCTGAGCGGGCTTTATAGGCGCGGGCTAGGGCACCGGCTGGCCGTTGGCGCGACGTGGGGCACGCGCGAGCGTGCTCTGGCGCACACAGAGCGCGTCGAACACGTGGAGCTTTTCTTCTGCCCGTGTTCCACAGCTCACCCAAGTCGCAAACGTGCGAATCTTGGCAAAAATCCAGCGCGAGTCTTTTCCTGGCACCTAGGGCTGTCTCTCATCCGTGAGCTGCCATGGTAGATATGGCCTAGGTAGGGAGATCTTCGGTCGCCAAATCGGGTGTGTCACACTGCCCACTTCGCGACAAAAACCATGCCAAGGCATGTCAAACGTCCAAGTCTCGGGCTCAGCTTTTTCCAGTGGGTGCCTTGGGTGGTATGCCACATTTTTGGTATAGAACATAGGTGGGTTTGATGCCAGCTTCGAGGTGAACACGACTGATCTTTAGTGTAGGTGTAGTTTTTAACTTAGAGAGAAATAGAGAGCTCTAGCTCTCTCTCCACTTGGAGATTTGATTTGGGGTTTCTCCAGGGGTCTTTTTGCAATGTTTCCCTCCCCTAATTGCTGGTTACAAGGTTACTTAAGGTTTGGTTAAAGGTTACTCATGTTTTGCACATTTGCTCACCCTTTCCCCCCTCTTATCCATGGCTTTGGAAGATAGGGTTCAAGAGAGGTCTAGGGTTTTCTCCCCCCTTGTCCAAAGTGATAGTTGCACTCAACTAGGGAAATGCTTTTGGTCACTCACATCTCTTGGTTAAAACCTAGTTTCCAAAGCCCTCACACTTTTGCTCCTTAAGTTTCTGCCACATGTGATCACAGTCCTTGGTGCCAAGGTGTGCTCTAGCCATGGTAACACCTGAGGTGTTACAGCCCTCCCCCTTAAAGAAATCTCGTCCCGAGATTTAGGTAGAGTCCTTGGAGGGGTGCTTGAAGGTGTGTTGGTGTGCTACTCTTTCTTTATACTCAAGTTTCTCTTGTTAACTGCTCTTCGAATGTCATTCTCTTTGCAACTTCAGAAGGAAGCCCTTCTTAAGTTAAATCCACAACTTAGACTATCCTTGTTATCTAAGTTTTTCTTATAATTGAGTTCAAAGGGCAGGTGGGGGTGGGGTTTTGGGGTTACGTACCGACTCCTTTGGACAGAAAGTCGGGGAAGCGAGAGCGTAGAAAATCCTCAGTCTCCCATGTAGCTTCTTCTGCTGAATGGTAACTCCACTGAACCTTATACATTCTGACTGACCTTGCCCGAGTTGACCTCTCCTTCTGATCTAATACCTTGATGGGGTACTCTTGATAGGACAAGTCTGGTTCTATCTCGATGTCTGGTTCTGGCAGCACCTCAGTGGGTAGGCGAACACATTTCCGCAGCTGAGATACATGGAACACATTGTGAACTGCTGACATGTGAGGTGGCAATTCCAGTTGATAGGCTACGGGTCCACAAGCTTCCTTGATCTCGTAGGGTCCAATGTAGCGAGGAGCTAACTTGCCCTTGATCCCAAATCTCTGGACACCCTTGGTGGGTGACACCTTAAGATAAACATGATCTCCCACCTCAAGCTGTAGAGGCTTCCGCCTCTTATCATGATAGCTCTTTTGCCTGGCCTAAGCAGCTTCTAGGTTCTTCTTGATGATTCTGACCTTTGCCTCTGCTTCAAGTACCAAATCCGGCCCAAAAATTTCCCTCTCTCCTGCTTGAGACCAATTCAGTGGGGTCCTACACCTTCTCCCATATAATGCCTCAAAAGGTGCCATCTTCAGACTGGACTGATAACTGTTATTGTAAGAAAACTCTGCCAAGGAAAGACACTTGTCCCAATCCTTTCCGTAATGTAGTGCACATGCCCGCAACATGTCTTCCAAAATCTGATTCACCCTTTCTGTCTGGCCATCGGTTTGGGGATGATAGGCTGAGCTTCGTATGACCTGGGTCCCAAGTGATTCCTGCAATTGCTCCCAAAATCGTGCCACAAATGGTGCTCCTCTGTCCGAGACTATAGTCCTTGGTATCCCATGCAGACGAACTATTTGGTCAATGTAGATCTCTGCATACTTCCTGTCCTGTGGGTGGTGTGCACTGGTAAGAAATGAGCAGTCTTAGTCAATCTGTCCACAATAACCCAAATAGAATCATGGTGCCTGGATGTATTGGGCAATCCCACTATAAAGTCCATGCAAATGTCCTCCCATTTCCAAGATGGTATGGGAAGGGGTTGTAAAGGGCCTGCTGCCTTCAAGTGACTAGCTTTTATCCTCTGGCAGGTGTCACACTCAGATACGTACTTGGCAATTTCCCTCTTCATTCTGGTCCACCAATATAAAGTTCTGAGATCATGGTACATCTTGTTGCTTCCAGGGTGCATGGAAAATTTGGAAAGGTGAGCTTCATCCAGTATCTTCTTTCTGAGCTCAGGGTCCCTGGGAACAACCAATCAATCTCCAAACCATAAAATTCCCTTGCTGTCCTATCGGAAACACTTGTATTTTTCTGCCTTTTGCTTTATCATGTCTTTGATAACCTGAACACCCTTATCCTCAACCTGTGCCCTGACTATTTGCTCTTGCAATGTGGGCTCCACCGAGATATATTTTAATTCACCGGAAGGAACAACTTCCAGGTTCAGCTTGCACAATTCATCACACAGGGTGATAACCCTTGCATCCATGCTCATACAATTGCACTGGGCCTTTCTGCTCAAGGCATCTGCCACAATATTTGCTTTGCCCGGATGGTAGTGCACCTCCAAATCATAGTCCTTGATTAACTCCAACCATCTCCTCTGCCTCATGTTCAGATCTGCCTGAGTGAAGATGTATTTGAGGCTCTTATGATCCGTGTAGATGTTACAGTGAGCTCCCATCAAGTAGTGTCTCCATATCTTAAGAGCATGAACCACAGCTGCCAACTCCAAATCATGCGTAGGGTAGTTCTGCTCATGGGGCCTGAGTGCTCGGGAAGCATAAGCAATGACTCTGTTATGTTGCATCAAGACACATCCCAATCCCGTACCAGAAGCATCACAATAAACTTCAAATGGCTTGGTGTTGTCAGGTTGAGCCAGCACTGGGCTGTTGTCAAATGCTGCCTCAAAGTATGAAAGGCATCCTCGCACTTTTGGCTCCAATCATACTTGACTCCTTTCTTCAGCAGTTCAGTCATTGGTTTGGCAATCCTGGAGAAATCCGGAATAAATCGTCGATAATACCCTGCCAATCCCAGAAAACTCCGAATTTGCTTCACTATAGTCGGGGGTTTCCAATCCATCACCTCCTGCACCTTCTCAGGATCAACTGATATCCCATCCTGAGAAATTGTGTGACCCAAGAATTTAATCTCCTTCAGCCAGAATTCACATTTAGACAACTTAGCATAAAGACGATGATCACGCAGTCGCTGAAGCACGATGTGCAGGTGCTCAGTATGTTCGTCTTCATTCTTGGAATAGACCAGAATATCATCAATGAAAACGACCACGAACTTATCCAACTCTGGCATAAACACTGAGTTCATCAGGTACATGAAATAAGCCGGGGCGTTGGTCAGCCCAAAGGACATCACCAAAAACTAATACAGCCCATATCTGGTAGAGAAAGCCGTCTTGGGGATATCGCTGGCACGGATCTTGATCTGATGGTAACCTGAGCGAAGGTCTATCTTGGAGAATACCTTGGCTCCCACTAACTGATCAAACAGAACATCAATGCGGGGTAGCGGGTATTTGTTCTTGATAGTCACCGCATTGAGAGGGCGGTAGTCAACACACATCCTCAAACTCTCATCCTTTTTCTTCACGAATAAGGCAGGACATCCCCATGGTGAAGTACTTGGGCGAATGAACCCCTTATCCAACAACTCTTGCAATTGCTTTTTCAGTTCTGCCAATTCCGCGGGAGGCATCCTATAGGGTCTCTTGGAGATAGGAGCAGTCCCGGGTTGCAACTCAATTGCGAACTCAATGTCTCGGTCAGGTGGCATCCCTGACAATTCATCTGGAAACACATCCGGATAGTCACAGACCACTGGGATCTTTTCTACTGGGGATTCTAACATAACAAAGGCACAAGAACGGGTGCATCCCTGGTCGGGCAAATATAGTGTAGTTTCACCACAAGTTGGTGAGTGCACCTCAATGGCCCTAGCTGCAATATCAATCACAGCCTGATGTTTGGTCAACCAGTTAGTTCCCAATATGATATCCACACTCTCCAAACCCAAAATGAGGAGGTTGGTTTTAATTATCAGACTACCAAACTTTATAGACACATTCTTGTTAATTTGGTAAGTGGCAACCCTGCCTAATGGTGTTGAAATTGTGATACCCCCATTGGTGTGGTGAAAAGGTAATTGGCACTTGGCACAAAATTTGGCATTGATAAAACTATGCGATGCACCAGAATCAAAAAGAATAATGGCAGGATAGTTCAAAACTGTAAAGATACCGGTCATGACGGGTGCTCCCTCTGGAATATCAGCCATGGTGGTGAAGTTCAGCCTGCCCTGCCTCACTTGCACCTTCTGCCTCTTGCCCTGATTCTGATTAACATTCTGCCCCTGCCTCTGCTGGTTCCGGGGGCAATTCTTGGCATAGTGTCCGGTGTTGCCACACGTGAAACACCTGTTGTCATTCGCCTGGCGGTACTGATGCTGCTGATTGTTCTTCTGAGCTGGAAACTGGGTGCGGTTGGGTGCCTGCTGCTACTGCTGCTGTGGTCGGATCACCCATCTTCCTTGCTGCTGCTGGGGTCCCCTGCTCTGAGTGTCGGACACAATCCTGAAGCGTTGTGGCTGAGCTAAGGGTCCTGCCACAGGGTTCTTCCTCTTCTTTTCTGCCTGTCGAGCTGTAATGCAATCCTCCTGGGAGATAACCATATTGACCAACTCATTGTAACTGTTAGCCCTGACGGTGTTGAGACGGTCACGGAGCTTAGTGCTGAGCCCCCTCCTGAACCTGTCTCTCTTCTTCTCATCCGTGTCTGCGTGATATCCAGCATATTGGCACAAGTCGTTAAAAGCCTGGGCATACTGCAACACTGTCCTGTTGCCCTGAGTGAGTGCCAGAAACTCATTGAGCTTTCGGTCCATAATCTCGGCTGGTATGTGGTGTCCCCTGAAAGTTGCCTTGAACTCTCTCCACTCCACCTCTCGGTCCTCTGGCTGCATAGCAAGAAAATGATCCCACCAAGTCCTTGCGGGTCCGTGAAGCTGCTGGGTGGCGAACCTGACTTTAGTGACCTCTGAGCAAGCTCCATGGAGTAGCGGGAATTTGGACTCCACTACTCGCAACCACACATCTGCATCAAGTGGATCCTCTGCCCTTGTGAACAATGGGGGCTGGGTACTGAGGAACTCCTGGTAGGTAGCTGCCGCGGGGTGACGCTGATGGTCTCCACCACCATAGTGCTGAGGTGGTGGCTGACGCTGAGCTAGCTGCCTCAAGATCTCATTCTGCCGAGCCATCAGCTCCTGCAGAGTGGGAGGCGGTGGCGGCGGTGGAGGAACGCGCTCATTCTGGCCACGACGCTGCCTCCCGGCCATCTGAAAAACCACATACATACTTAACACCATATCTCCAAGTTCAAGATTTAATCGCGGCGAAAAGAGTCAAAAGCAAAATGATAGACTCCAACTTCAACAAAAGGATTTTAAAAAGGCATAAATTTTTTTCCTTCCAAATTTAAAACTGATAACAGCATCCATCAAACATGCTTCCAAGAGAGTTTATCAGGATTACATCAATTGTCCCAAAAAGACTCAACTCTATCTAGCCTAGTACCCCAAGGGTGCAAAAGTTAAGCTAGCTGCGAGGAGTCCTACCATCCGACTTCTAACTCTGTCCTGAACACCTAGTGAGCGAACGAGGCAACACTCGACTCGGGGGAAGGTGGTCTCCCTGAGCCAGCAGTGTCCACACTAGAGACAGGCTCCTCTCCTCCCTCGATGTCGACGTCCTCGTTGGCCTCCATGTCCTGGATCTCCTGGTGATGCATATCCAGGTGCTCATTAGCCTCGGCAAGCTGCTGCTGGGTGTTAATGAGCTGATCCTCGAGAACCTCGATGGTGTTCTCCCTGGTGCCCACTAGTTCCTCCAACTCTTGGATATCCGTGGATAGCTGCTCCACCTGCAAGTCCTTTTCCACCATTTCAGTGGACAGATCAACCACAAGCTCCTCCCTGTTGTCCAAAGTAATCTTTGTCGCCTCCAATAGTGCCATTAGATGGGACATCGCCTCACCGCGCATCACTTGCAGACGGTACAGAGCATTCATGCACCGTACGGTCAAGTGCGCAGTCTGTCCTGGGTAGATGGCCTAGATATCCTTGGCATGCTCCACCCTATCCTTCCACATTGGGTCGTCCTCCCTTTCGGCGGGGAACAAGCCAATGGGGTGGGTAGCCAGCTCCAAAGGATGGAATCCGGAGAAAGTGGTCAATCCATGTAGAGCGATCGCCTCGATCGTGTCCTCAGCTCGGTATCCAAAAGACTCGGAGTCCAAAGAGCGCCAGCCTGGCTACAGGGGATGAGGCTCCAAGGTCATCCTCACCCTACAGCGGGGCACTCGGTGCTTCTCGAACTGCTGCACCGCGTACTGAGGGGGTGTCGTGTATCCGGCCCCCTGAAGTACCTCCCACAAAATGCGGGGAAAGCCCTCTCGCGCAAGCCCGTCAGTGTGGGATAGTGCATTTCCGTCCTTTGAGGATCTGTGGGAAGTCATCTGTGTACGGTTAAGCGTAAGTAAAAGAAAAAGAATTATAAAAAGAACAAGAAAAATAAAACTCAGCCTTTCTCTAGTTAAATAAAAAAGGTACTGGGGACCTAGTTGGTTATTATCTTGTTTTTAAGTCTTTACTCAAATATCCATTTGTGTAATTTAGAAATGCATGCATGCTCGTCTTGAATGACCTCACCATTATAAGGGGATAGGGAAGAACTCCCATCCCTTAAGGTGGCCTGTAGGGCCTAATCACTTAGCCACCTAGCTACCCTTCTATCACCCTAAGGCTTCACGTCCTAGGTCTATCCTGCTCGTTCTACTATCTATCCAACATTGTTTCTATCAAATTTTATTTTGGAAAATGATGGTATTTACATTTTATTGATTCCTCTGTGGTGGTACAAGCTCCGATACCAGCTGTGGCGGAACTGCCCGAATTATTCCAACTTAAGTGCCTAAGTCCCGCCTTAGAGGCTAGACCACACTTAAATGGGAATAACCCGTCAATCCCTCGGATCTAGTCCGACATGGCCACTGACAGGATCAAGTACCACAATCTCACTCGATGGTGAGTCACAGAGCAAATACAATAAAGCATAAAACCATGCATGTAAGAGTATTAAATTATTACATCACCATCGGGGTTTTGCAAAAGTAGTCATCATTGTTTGAGTGCAGCAGAATAAAACTAACGATAAATAAATGGAAGGATGGGGAAGCCTGTCCCATCACTCCTCATGCTCCTCCTCAGCCGAGGCGGGGTCCCACTCGACAATCCAACCCGGTGGCAAGATGGACGGCCAAGTCACTCCAGCAACCATGTCCTCCAGAGAACTTGTAAAATTTATGCCACAAGCAAGGCTGAGTATACTAATACTCAGCTAGACTTACCTGGTGTGAGGAGTCTACTCCTCTACCTCTAGACATGCAACTGTTTGGCTGTGGGGTTTGGTTGCCAAAAGCACTAGCTGAGTTTCTAAGTCAAGTTTTAACTTTGCCAATTTAAGTGTGACTCTCTTAAGGCTAAATATGTACTATCTACTCATACATAGTAGCAAACATTTTTAGCAATCAACATCTTGTATCATCTCAGCACAATTCCACTTATTACTCAATGTAGCAGCATGGATCAAGCAGTCTCATTAGCTGCGAGAAGCAGACGATTCGAATCGAGTTTTAAACCTTGCAAGGTAAACCTAAACACACGACATGTAGGGGCACTCCGTCCCCACACACATCAACCGTCCCCATCGATTCCCCGTCAGTAGATCAGGGCTCACCGCCTTGGCGTACAATGCCTCACTGACCCCGACTGCCGTCGTGCAGTGACCGCACTTGTACCCACCATAACCGGAATGGGAGACCACGTCTCAGGTGGTGTGAGGGGATATGTCCACTGCCAGGTTCACTCAGGTACTAGGCTTACCGATTTACCATATTTCTCGGCATGTGCTTAGTACGTTCAAACGCTTGACTCACGGTACCACACCATAATCCTTATTCAAATTTTTATCCCGTAGACAACCAATCCCCATGGATTGTTGCCTACAACCAGCATCATTATGATAAGAAAGTGGATACAACCAATTTCCTGATCTCGCGCGAGTGCTAGAAAATCACTCGACTTCTACCGAAATCCTAATTAATAAAGCAGTTACTCGTCCTAGCATACTAGTATCCATCTCAATAGGATTCCTGAGATCATGCAACTAGGGTTTCAAACAATTCCTACACCTAAGTGCACAATCAATCCTACAATCATTAGGTGAAGTAAAATAGCATAAATAACAGGTTATACATAAACCGGGGCTTGCCTTCTAAAGCAGTGGCAGACAGGTCCTCTGGTGCAGGCTCTGGTGCTGGATCTGGGGCTACCTCCTGAGCAGCTCCTTGATCCGGCACGAGGACGTACTCTCTGTCAGCAAGGTTACAGTCTATCGAATGCAATGAACATGTATGTCATGATTATGTAGGATTAATAACATTATGCTAAAAATAAAACTAAGTTAAATAGTAACTTAGGGTTTCTGGGTCATGCGGGGCTTCCAGTGGGTTATGCTTATTACTTTTTAGGCTTAGGTTTTTATTGTCGAGGATAATCATAGGGAATTAGTATTGCCTTTTTATATACTTCAGTGGACAAGTTATAAAGAGTTTTTAGGATGGCACTGATTTTCTGTTATTCACCTTCCCTTTTCTTTATTTTCTATTTATGGTTTCTAGGGTAGGTTTGAACTACGACATTGGTTTACTATTTTCCGAAAATTCCATAAAAATTCCAGTGGGTTGCCATTTGCTATTCTAGTCTGTTTTAAGAATTTGAGGCTTAAAATATAAAGGCTATGCTTTAGACAAAAATAACAAGAGTGGTGTAAAATGGGCCACTTACTCTACATCTCCTAATTAGGGGTGGGTTCTGTCCTAAAGGTTATTTTTGCTGGCATCTAATAGCAATAATAGGCTTCTGTGCAAAAAATCACAGAAAGCTAAGGGATGGTCATTTAGTTATGATTTTCTAAAGTTAAATGTCAAAAAGGCACTTTCTACTACATTATTATTTGAAAAATATCAAACAGCAGATTTCGTATTTTTCCTAAGTTCTTATTAACAAAACTTTTGTTATCCCAAGGGTTGGGGTGTTTTTACCTTGGGGTTATTTTTGTAGGGTTTTTCTAAGTTTTCCTTGTTTTATTCAAATAAAAGGTATCCCACTTATCTTATACTCAACCAGGGTATGATAGATTTTTCCAGTGAACCATATTGAATAAGTATCCTAACAAAAATAGGGGTGCCCTCTGGTTCATTATTTAAATCATATTTTCTATTTTTCTTAAACTTAAGCATAATGTAAAATGAAGGGTAAAAACTAACTTAATGGGGTGGTCAGAGAGGTTTAGCATTTTTAATTAGGTCAGTAGGTGGACATAAACTTCTCCAAAATTTTCTAACCCTAGCCAAATAGTACAACTATTTTTATTTCTATTATTGAGCTTTTGGCCAAAACTATACTTAAGTCAGAACCTTATAGTTTTCTACAGTACATAGGGGTTTTGTATTTTTCTTAAGTAGGTTACATTATTTAGAGTCTGACAAAATTGGTTTGACCAAATTTGGATGAACTAAACAGAAGTTATGAATTTTTAAAGCTTCTGTTCAATTTAAAAAAAAGATTTAATAAGAGTTTCCTGGAAAAACAGTTTACACCAAGGCCCCTGGGTTTAGACTGAATCAACTCGCACAAATCTACCCCTGCGCCACTGTTCCCTGGGTCGCTGACAGTTGAAAAAGCCCCCTGACCTTCTCTTCCTCTCACCCGCAGTCCTTCCCCCAATGTAAACAGTACCCGCGGGAAAGAAAAGGGTGGCGCGGCTTACCGGCGGCGAGATAGGTCCAGCCAAGGGCAGGGTTGGCTCGGGGAGGCTCTGGCGGTCACAGCGAGGTGCGGCTCGATGGCGGGGATGGCCGGAATCGCTCGGTCCACGTGCGCAGGCGGGTGTTCTCGTCGGCGGCGAGTGTACCGGCCAAACCACGGCGATCTGGTTCAATCCAAGGGCACGGTGAGCTTCATGGGGTAATGTAGAGACCGTGTGTACAAGGAATCGGAAAATGGTTGAGTGGATTACCCGGTCCACGAACTCCGTCTGGGTTGTGAACTCCGGCGACCGTGGACTGGCCTCTCCGGCGAAGCAGGCTTCGATTCCCCGCTCGGGGAGCTTCACTGAGTTGTGCACACTCGTCTCCGAGGGTTGGACGGGGTCGGGAAAGGCTGGGCTGGCCGGTCTACGACGGCAGTGGCTTGGGTGGCCGCGGACACGCCGCGCACGGGCAAACGGCGGTGAACTGAGCTCCAGTGAGGCTTGAGGGTGCGCGGAAGAGTGCAGTCGACGCCTGAGCGGGCTTTATAGGCGCGGGCGCGGGCCAGGGCACTGGCTGGCCGTTGGCGCGACGCGGGGCGCGCGCGGGCGTGCTCTGGCGCACACAGAGCGCGTTGAACACGTGGAGCTTTTCTTCTGCTCATGTTCCACAGCTCACCCAAGTCGCAAACGTGCGAATCTTGGCAAAAATCTGGCGCGAGTCTTTTCCTGGCACCTAGGGCTATCTCTCATCCGTGAGCTGCCATGGCAGATATGGCCTAGGTAGGGAGATCTTCGGTCGCCAAATCGGGTGTGTCACACTGCCCACTTCGCGACAAAAACCATGCCAAGGCATGTCAAACGTCCAAGTCTCGGGCTCAACTTTTTCCAGTGGGTGCCTTGGGTGGTATGCCAAATTTTTGGTATAGAACATAGGTGGATTTGATGCCAGCTTCGAGGTAAACACGACTGATCTTTAGTGTAGGTGTAGTTTTTAACTTAGAGAGAAATAGAGAGCTCTAGCTCTCTCTCCACTTGGAGATTTGATTTGGGGTTTCTCCAGGGGTCTTTTTGCAATGTTTCCCTCCCCTAATTGCTGGTTACAAGGTTACTTAAGGTTTGGTTAAAGGTTACTCATGTTTTGCACATTTGTTCACCCTTTCCCCCCTCTTATCCATGGCTTTGGAAGATAGGGTTCAAGAGAGGTCTAGGGTTTTCTCCCCCCTTGTCCAAAGTGATAGTTGCACTCAACTAGGGAAATGCTTTTGGTCACTCACATCTCTTGGTTAAAACCTAGTTTCCAAAGCCCTCACACTTTTGCTCCTTAAGTTTCTGCCACATGTGATCACAGTCCTTGGTGCCAAGGTGTGCTCTAGCCATGGTAACACCTGAGGTGTTACACATATGCATTTGTACCAAATGAAAGAGACATGCCATGATCAAAGGTATGAAATGAGCAATGTGTGCAGTATTTCAATCAAGGTTCCAATAATCTAAGATATTCAGTTCATTCCTATGCTCACAAAATCTCTTTTCATCCAAGGGCTTGGTGAAGATATCGGCTAACTGTTTGTGGGTGCTAACATGGTCAATAACAATATCTCCCCTTTGTAAGTGGTCTTTGAGGAAGTGGTACCGGATGTCTATGTGCTTAGTGCGGCTTTTTCAACAGGATTCTCCGCCATGCGAATAGCACTTCCATTGTCACATAGGAGAGGGACTTTGCTCAACTTGTATCCATAGTCCCTAAGGATTTGCCTCATCGAGAGTAATTGTGCACAACAATGCCCTGCAAAAATGTACTCGGCCTCGGCGGTGGATAGAACTACTGAGCTTTGTTTCTTTGAAGACAAAGAAACCAAGGATCGCCCTAGAAACTGACAAGTCCCGGATGTGCTCTTCCTGTCAACCTTACATCTGACATAATCAGCATCTGAATACCCAACAAGATCAAAGGTAGGCCCCCTAGGGTCCCAAAGCTAGGAGTATGAACTAAATATATCAAGATCCTTTTCATGGCCCTTAGGTGGCATTCCTTAGGGTCGGCTTGGAATCTTGCACTCATGCATATAGAAAGCATAATATTCGGTCTAGAAGAACATAAGTAAAGCAATGAACCTATCATAGACCGGTATACCTTTTGATCTACGAAGTTACCTACTGTGTCGAGGTCAAGATGCCCATTTGTCTCCATTGGAGTCTTGATGGGATTGGCATCCTTCATTACAAACTTCTTGAGCATGTCTTGAGTGTACTTTGTTTGGCTGATGAAGGTGTCCTCTTGGAGTTGCTTGATTTGAAATCCGAGGAAATACTTTAACTCCCCCATCATGGACATCTCAATTTTTTGTACCATGATCCTACTAAACTCTTCACAAGATGACTTGTTAGTAGACCCAAAGATAATATCATCAACATAAATTTGACATATAAACAAGTCTTTGTCAATTGTTTTAGTAAAGAGTGTAGGATCAACTTTTTCAACTTTGAAGCCATTATCAATAAGAAAGTATCTCAGGCATTCATATTGTCGGTGGGGAAATCCACCGGCCGGGTGGCGGAATGCACCCGCCCTAATCCTAAGATGAGGAGGGGGCCTAGCGGTTGCATGTTTGGTGAATTCGGGATGAACATAAGAGGACACGAGGGATTATAGTGGTTCAGGCCGCCAGAGCGTAATACCCTACCTCCACTATGTGTAAGTAGTATTATTGAGTATGTGATTGAGCGTGTGTGAGCCTGTCTAAGGCTGTCCCTTGTAACGCTGTGTGCCTTCCCTTTTATAGTTTAAGGGAGGCACATACAAGGATGCTGAGCCCCGACATGCGGGCCCAGGGGCATAATGAAGAAATACATTATGTGAATAACTAATGCTGACAGAGTAACGCATGAGTAATCAGCGGAAGTCATGATGGCTGCAGTCCATGCAGCATTGATAGGCAGTAACCCGCACGAGTAATGGTGAGTTATTGCCCGCGATATGGTAACGTGTGAGTAAATGCGCGGACCACATATCGTGGACTGGGCACGCCGCCAGTCAGTGGAATGGACAGGGGGACGCCTTATCCGTAATGAATGCGAAGGCGCACGTAGCCCAGAGGCG
The DNA here is from genome assembly GCF_902167145.1 of Zea mays. Classification (NCBI taxonomy): domain Eukaryota; kingdom Viridiplantae; phylum Streptophyta; class Magnoliopsida; order Poales; family Poaceae; genus Zea; species Zea mays. The sequence continues at coordinate 185,507,604 of NC_050098.1, forward strand.
TCATCCAGGTTCCGCCCGTTGGCTTATGTCGCACGTAGTATGCCACGTGGCAGCGTCGGGTCTCTGCCTGAGCGGGGAGCAGAAGTGTAAGGTCCGGATCCCACCAGACCGGGTCTGGACACGTGTCGGCTCCGGACCCCCACCTAGGTCCTGATTAAGATCCGGGTATGTTCTGTCTTGGAACCCTGGGAACCCACTGTGGGTGGCCCGTATCCCATACGAGGGGGGGTCCGGATCCCATTCTAGGGGTCCGGTTCGCACATGTGGAGGTCTTGGGCCAAGTCAAACTTGGAGGCCTGGACCGTATATACAGGGGTCCGGCACGGGTCCGGCACTATCCCATGGGGATCCGGACTCACTGTTGATGCCTTGGAGTATATCACTTTCTCTGGACATGTGGCTGTCCCGGACCCGCCCATGTGGTGGGGTCAGGCACTGTTGCTGGCCCAGAGTAGTCGCCTGAGGCTGGGGCGAGTCATGGTCTGGTCCCACATACAGCTCTTTTACCACGCGACTAAAGATAGTCGCGTGGGTACTGCGTCTTTATACAGTAGTAAGGGGTACCCTAGTTTCAGGGTACCGACAGTGGCCCGCGGGCCCACCTTAGGGGAGGATGCGAGTCTGTAGGTAGGGCCAAAGCTTGTACTTTGCCTCAACATGGCCTGATTGATGATTGGCGCGCCGTTTCAGCACGTCTGCTGACACACCCACCGTCAATCCACCTTCGGTCATGTCAACTGCCATATCTGTCCTCGTGTCTAACTGACCCACGGGCCCCTACGCCTGGTGGTTTTGCCGGGCCACGCGCGGGGCGCCTCGTTACTGCTGCATTGGTTTAAAAAATTACCTTTTGTCTTCTGCAGCGGCCCCAAGGAGGCGCACTACAGGCGCACGCGACGGTTCGCTCTTTCCGCACCCGAAGTCCGGCACACAAACCGTATGACTTGTGGACCCGGGCCCCCGTGTCATAGACTGGGCTTGTCTTCTGCAACGGCCCCAAGGAGGCGCACTACAGGCGCGCGCGCGGCGGTTCGTTCTTTCCGCACCCAAAGTCTGGCACACAAACTGTATGACTTGTGGACCCAGGCCCCCGTGTCACGGACTGGGTTGCCTTGGTCCTTGGTGCCCGTCGGGCGAGATTTCCTGCGGCTATTGAGGGGCGCGCGGAAGGGTTTCCCTAAAAAGGACTCAGGTTCCCTTGAAAAAGGATTCACCCCTCATACAGCAGTTACCTTTTCACATTCTCTCCCAATCACTTGCGCCCCTTTGCCTTCATGCTCCTCTGCTCCCCGCTCGCACCGCCGCACACGCCATGGCTTCGCTTGGTCACCCTGTCCGCTTTCAGTCTGAGGAAGCGCTTAACCTGGTGCGTGGCCTGCTTGGGTGGAGCGCGCTGGGGCTCACCGGAAGAATCCATGCCGGCGCTGCCCCCCTCGGCGATCTTGCCGCCGGGGAGTTCGTTCTGTTCACTTCCTACATCTCCTGCGAGTTGGCACTGCCGATCTCGCCCTTCTTTCTGCTGCTGCTGGAGGAGTTCGGGCTTCAGCTTCAGCACCTCACGCCCCACTCCATCCTCCAGGCGGCCATCTTCGTCCACCTCTGTGAGATGTTCGTAGGTGTGGCCCCCTGTACTTCCGTCTTCCGTTACTTCTTCGTGCTGGTCAAGTCCGAGAAGACTAGGGACCACATCGGTGCCTACTACTGAGAGCACCTAGAGGGGGGGGGGTGAATAGGTGATCCTGTAAAATCAAACACTAAATTCCCACAAACTTGATTATAAAGATATTAGTGCGAGTTAATCAAGTCTATGAGGCAAGCTCTTGCGAACACAGACAATCACAGAGAAAGCAACACAAGAGACACGCGATTTTCATCCCTGGTTCGGCCAAGTAACACTTGCCTACTTCCACGTTGTGGCGTCCCAATGGACGAGGGTTGCACTCAACCCCTTTCAAGTGATCCGATGATCAACTTGAATACCACGGTCTTTTCTTTTAGAGTATTGTTCCCGTTTGCGAGGAATCTCCATAATTTGGAGTCTCTCGCCCTTACAATAGAGATCACAAAGAAAGCACGGAGTAAGGTTGGGAGTGCAACACACACAAGACACAAATCCGCAGCACACACACGCACACTGTAACACCCGGATTTTAGGGGTCCAAAACCCGGGCGCTAACATAAACACCAGGTATGCTGGGACCAAGTCTCACACATATGATGTAAAGTGGCACAGGATCGAATGTCACATCTTTATATATAACAGGAGTTCTATACAAATAATAGTTACATTATAAGGAGACAACGGTCCAGCAACCCAAAGTTGACTGGGAGACGACGACCTAGACCACTCACGAACTCATCGCAGCATCCTCCATGAGCATCATCCTGCAGTACCTGGTCTTGACCTGTGGTGTATGTGAGACAGCAAGAGTGAGCTCACATACGTTCATCGCTCAACAAGTTGTGGGGAATAATGTGCATGAACTCGCCAAAGGTGGGAGCTCACGTGAAGTGTAAGGCTTACCAAAGAAGATGGTTAGAGCTGAGCATTGCTTTTAAAGTTGGTCAAAATTTTATTAGCAGTTACTAAGTATAAGTAAATACCAACCCAATTAAATAGTAGAACAAAAAGTAACAACTTCACCTGCGATGCAATGCATATGACAAATTGAGTTTAAGTTCCATAATTTAATCATGTGAGGGTCCGAGCTGCTCATGACCGTGAGCACGGCTAGTATACCAGTTTTACACTCTGCAGAGATTGCGCATCTTTACCCACAAGTCGTGTATCCCATGTCGCCAGGGTTTGCAAGGCCCTTAGACACTTCCGAGGTGAATGGCTAGGGATCCACTACGAGGCCTTTACAAAGTTCCACTAGCTTCCGAAAACCCGCTACAGTTTATAGGAAGATCCAGTACAGGAATCCCTTGCAGGACCGCCATCGCAGCAAAATCCTCCCGAGGGCCTCCCCGCACTGACCTCTCCCCTACTGCCCTTGCCCCTTTCGGGTAAGGTAGTCTTCCACTAGCTTTCCTAATTAATCAGCCAAGGGGTCCCATTCCTCCCTTGTGGTAGCACTGTTTTCCCGGGTGGTCGCTCCATGTTCCAATTAACATAATGATCTTAACATGAACCATAAATAACAACTGATAACAAAAGTATAATCATGAATAGTAATGTGTATCTCCATACCCAAAACCACATATAGCACTAGCAAGTACTACCCAAAAAGTTCACAGGTAAACAAGGTATAAAGATAGACAAACTAGGGTAGCCTATTGGGTCCCATCAAAATTAACCTATGCAGATCATTATGATTAATTAGAACATGAGTGGGTAAAAAGAAGTGATCAAGGGCACAACTTGCCTGGGACTTGAGATTCCAGGTACCAGGATGATCTTCAGGTGACACGTGACCTCACTGCTAGTCGTAGCAATTCAACCAAACATGGTATAGGCAAAATTAACATTACACCAAACATAAGAACAAAATACACATTAATAATATTCATATTAAAATAAGATCACAGGAAAAAGAATTATTAATTTTTGAGTTATAGAATTCAAGTTATGAATTTCCTAAGATTTAAGGTGATTATAATAGGATTAGATGATAAATTAATTTCCTAACAGAGTTCATGTCAAAACAGTGATTCTAAATGATAGAGAATATTATTACAAAATTTTAGGAATTGGAATGGTTCAATTTAGAGCTAAAATGAATTTTCTATGAATTATCTAAGTTCTAGCAATTATTTTTATATTAAAAACTCATTTTCTAATTCATTTTCCTGCTTTTATAACTCTCTGGACTGGGCCTCAATTAAACAGAAGCACAGGGGGCTGTTTAACAAATAACCCGAGACTCAAAAAACCCTGGGCAAGGACGGCGGGTTCTATTTCTGTAAAACCCAGGGGTTCATATGAAAAACGACCCGGCCGGAGGGTATGATGTGATCTGGGCCGTCCGATCGCGCGCCAACCGCCCAGATTAGATCACCTATTAAACGAACCGGTACACATCACAGGCCGTCGGACTGGAAATCTATGGTCCGCGCTCAACATAACCGAGATCGATGCGCAGTCCGTTGGATCTTGGATCTACGGTCGTCGTGCGTTCGGCCAAAACGGTACGCCAGACTTAATCTCAGCCGCCCATGTCGAGATCAACGGTACTGGGTTCATCCCCTTCCTAAACACTGGACCGCGGCGGCGCGACGGCACCGAGCGGCGGTGCAGTTCGCCGGAGACGAGCGATTAGGCGCCCCAGTGCCCTAATCGGACCCCAGAGAGGTGCTACACGATGTATGAACAAGGGCGAACACAACGGGGGTCTTCTTACCGCGCATGGTGGTGGCTGCAGTCCTGCCCACGATAGCAGACGGATCCATGGCGAAGGTCGAACCACGGCGAGCAATTCGAGTCGCCCCAAGGCCACGCAGTTCAAATTGAAGGCGCGGACGGCTTCACGGGTCCCCGGCGAACGCCCCCACCCACCTGCACGCTTTGACTGAGGACGACCACGAGGAAATCGCTCGGCGGCATGGAGAAGGGAGCAGAGATGGGGCGCGCCGAGCGGAGGCTACTGGGGAGGGAGCTCGGGGCACTGGAGGGTTGAAGGGAGAGCCCGCGCACAGCTTGGTCTTATACTCCGCAGGGGCCAGCAGGAGATGAACAACACCCAGCGAAATCACCGTGCGCGGATTGGGGCGAACGACATGTGAAGAACTCGGTGTTTGTTGCAGCCGGAGACGGAAAGGAGCCTGACGAGAGGGCCCAAGCCATCCAACGCGCGCGCACGAGTCACAATGCCCGAATCCCGCGACGTCCGCGGTGGTTGTTGGCGCAAGCTCCGTTGAGCTCGCGCCCACGGAGTCCGCGGCATACGGTCTGTGCGCGCGATGCGCGGCTGTTGCGCGGATGAAGAAAACCCTGACGGCGCAGGCCCACCCCACAGCGACACCGACGCACAAGGGAGAGTTGGAGAGCGGGGCCCACATGGAAGTGTCACGCGAGTAGGAGCTGGGCTGGCAGTGAAGGCTTTCAGCCCAGGCGGCCGTCGGGGGGGCAGATGGGTGGGCCGAAATGGAGAATGGGCGGCCCAGCTAGGGTTTTTCTTTTTCTTTTCTTTTATTTTCCTTTTTCCTTTTTGATTTATTTTCTTTTCATTTGAATCTCTAATTTGAATTTGAATCCTGTTATGAACTTCACTTTTGAGTCAAATGTACCAACTCAAATCTGTACAAGAATAATATATATATATATTATAATTATTTTTATTTACATAGTAATTTCTTCCTTCTCTTTTCTCTTTTATTTTATATTTCCATTTTCAAATTCTAGTTTTCTTAGCTTAAGTTTGTTTCACAAATTTGAATACAAAGTGCAACAATACAATAACTTTATCATGAGAGGCATTTTATTTATTTATTTATTTGTTATGTTAACCCATATAATTCCATTAATCAAATATGCACAAAGAAGAGAAAACCAATTAACTCCCAAGGGTTCCATAATCCCAAGATACCCACTTATAAACATATTTATTTATTTATAACCTTATTTTTCTTTGATACAAATTTTTGGGCTCTACACACACAAGCCAAGACTTGAGCTCGAAATGTAGCATAGTGAGTTCACGACTCAAACGGAGCTCAAATCACTAACACAGTCGATCAAATGTGCGGAGACGGAGTGTGGGAGTCTTAGAATACTTAGTGAATGCTTGGGTCACTCCTCCATGCGCCTAGGGGGTCTCTTTTATAGCCCCAAGGCAGCTCGGAGCCGTTGGAGACAATCTTGGAAGGCAATTCCTGCCTTCTATCGAGTGGCGCACCGGATAGTCTAGTGCGCCACCGGACAACTACTGTAGCCTGTCCGGTGCGCGATTTCCTTCCAAATCGGGCACAGTCGACCGTTGCAGCTCCGAGCCCATTGGCGCACCGGACACTGTCCGTTGCACACCGGACAGTCCAGTGCCCCCTGCCAACCGTTGGAACTGCCACGTGTCGCCCGCAGATTTCGCGGCCGAGCATTGGCGCTGGCGACCGTTGGCTCACCGGATAGTCCGGTGCACCACCGGACAGTCCGGTGAATTATAGCCACGTTGCCTTCTCTGTTTCCCGAGAGCGACGAGTTCGCCGCGGATGACTCACCGAACAGTCCGGTGAACCACCAGATAGTCCGGTGAATTATAATCGTACACCGCCGTCAACTCACGAGAGCGACCTTTTTATCGGAGACCAGCCTGGCTCACCGGACAGTCCGGTGTGCCAGTCCGAGCTGAAGTTTGGCTGCTCACAGCCAAGTCTTTTGCAATTCGATTCCTCTCTTTTCGGCACTGTTTCTAGCACTTAGACAAACAATTTTAGTTCACAAAAACAATGTACTAAGTCTAGAAATGTACCTTTTACTTTGATTTGCACCTTTCACACATTTAGCACATAAGTACTTAAATAATGTGTTGGGCATCTAATCACCAAAATACTTATAGAAATTGCGCAAGGGCACATTTCCCTTTCAACTACTTCCAGACGAGGCCAGATCCAGCCGTCGTCTACTTCCCCACCCACCGCGGCGCGAGGTGGGAAAACTGGCGCAGCGACTGGGTGATTGCCAGCGCCGAGGCCAACGACCGCCTCGTCCTGCCGAGCGATGGGCCAGCGCTCGACCACAAGATATGGAGGACCAAGCCGTCCCTTTCACTAGAGTTCCTGCCCGTATTGGACAGGATCAAGGGCTTGGCTACGGGCGGCCTGACGTCGATGCACGTGGTCGGCGACCTCCTTAATCGTTGGTTCGCATCGCTGCAGAGGATACCGCGCCTGCGCTGCTGGTTCACTGGCCCGAACGACATCGGTAGGATCCAGCGCGGGCTGGGCACCGATCTGTCCTAGGATGAGCTTGTGGTCCTGGTGGGAGGGATTACTGGGGAAACTTTTGTCCCTGAGTCCCTGATCCTCCCCTAGAACATCCCTGCGCTCTGCGACGACCCAGGGCTGAGGACGGCGATCTTGGCCACGCTGCTGACCCTCGACAAGAGCGGCGTGGCGGTTCGCCAGCCCGGCGGCCGGGACCCCCACCGTGGGATCCGGATCTCAGATGCACCGGCTGGAGGTCCCCAGCCCGTCGGTGTGGCTCCAAGCGCCCCCGCCATGGCCCCTAGCCCCTTGGATAAGGGTAAAGGGGCTGCAAGCATCGCCTCCGCCCAGGTGGCTCCGGGGGGTTGGAGGAGGAGAGACGATGTCGGCTGCATCGCGCTGACGGGTCGCTTGTTTCGGAGCCTCCCTAGAAGCGCCAGAGGACTGCAGGCGGGGCCGAGGAGGTGAGCTCCCAGGGCCACGGCGCGCCGAGACGCGTCAGTCCTCCGGTCCTGCCGCCACCACCACCATCTGGTGGTGATCGCCCCAGGGGCACCAGCAGCAGCAGCCGCAACAGCATCAGCTGCAGGAGCGGCGATTGTCTCGCTTCCAGGGTCACTGGAAGGTCCAGGGCCCCAAGTAAGTGTAGCCCCTTTTTCTTTGAACTTAATCGTCATGCCGACAAGTCTTAACCCACCGTCTGTTTTTCAGGGCTTCTTCCCCCTCTGCTCCCAAGGCCACACCTCCTCTGCCAGATACCAGGCCCACCGACGGGTCTGGCTCTCTATAACAGGCATCTGCTGGAAGTGGTGCCGGTGATCCGCCCCTGGCTGCTGCCAAAACAGAGCCAGCGGCTTCCCATGCCTCAGCCGGGGATCAGGCGGCAGCGACGCCAGCGTCGGGCGGCGTCGCAGCGGCGGAGGAGGTCCCAGCTGGGGGGATCCGCGACCACTCCTGACACTGGGGGTGACGCAGGAGGCGCGTCTAGCTCCATCCCCCCGCCTGCTCCGGAGGAGATGGAGGTGGTGTTTAGGCGGCGCCTCCGGTCAGGTGCCGAGCAAGAAGCGGCGCCAGTCCCCCTCCCTCGCATGCTGTCTCGTGCCCACCAAGTCCTTAGTGACACTGGGGAAGCAATCTTGCGGGAGTGGGAGGCGCTTGAGGCTGAGCACCAGCGCCACAGCGACTGGCGCACCCAACTGGAGGAGCGCACCAAGTCGGCGTCCCGATAGTTCCTATTCGAGTGGTCCCAACTCGAGCGGGACCACAAGGAGTATAAGAGGGACCTCCAGAAGATGTGCGCCAGGGAGCTGGAGGCGTCCCGGAGGGATAAGAAGGTGACCAGGAGGGAGGAGTCTGTGTCTCAGCGGGAGGCCCTCACAACAGAGTACCAGGCCAAGCTGAGTGCCCTGGACCAGACCCTGGAAGCCCAGCGGGTCCAGCAGACCAAGGCTGTGGAGAGGCTGCAAAAGTGGCAGCAAGAGCTCGAGAGCAAGGCCAAGCGACGCCGCCCTCGCCGAGGAGAACATCAAGGCGAAGGAGCAGTCCTTGGACAGGCGGGAGACGGATCTCGCCAGGCGAGAGACGGATCTCACCTTCAGGGAAGACATGCTCACCTGGCGAGGCGAGATGCTGGCCGAGCACGAGCTCGAAGCAGAAGAGAAGGAGAGGAAGCTGGAGGAGCGGACAGGCCAGTTTAACGTGGCACAGGCGACGCCAGGCCCCCAGGCGGTGGAGGCCACCAGGAAGGCCCTTGAAGATCTTCAAGCGGAGCACCACGCCGGGGTCCAGCACATCGCCGCGTGGGCCGGTGAGGCAAGCACGGCACTGGTGTCGCTAGGGATGAGCCCCATCCCAGTGTCGGAGCTGCTAACATCGATCTCTGACGCGCTCCCGGTGCTGGACTCCACCGCCGATCGCCTCCGGCGCCTGGACCAGATTCTCGGTGCCCGCCTGGAGGCAGAGGGCAGCAAGCTCTGCCGGGCGGTGGTTGAATACATCCTGACGTGCTTCCGGAGCCACGAACCCGCCATATCCTTAGCGTCGGTGATCGCTGGTCCGGTAGCCGCCACTGAAGACACCGCCCGGGAGAGCGTACAAGACGTCGTGGAGCTGGTGGCCGAGCGCTTCCAGTGCGACCCTGCTGATGACCTGTAGAGTAGTAGAGACAAAGCAAGGGTTCCACTGGGAAGCGGCTGTAATAACTTTTGATTTTGTAAGATATTCTAAGAACCGCTAATGAGGTAGCATTGGAACTTAAACTTATCTGTATGTTATTTGTCCTTGTTGTGTGTAGCGTCATCGACTTCCCCTTGGTACTTGGCTCCCCTGGTAGGTAGGCTCAACGTGTCGAGGCTGGATACTAGTATACCAAAGATAAAATTGATGGTCCGACCCCTAGGACCTGGACCTTAACATAGCTCTGGCTTTGAAGTGTTAGGAGCACACCCATAGTACCCATCGTCTGGTATTTGCCATCCTTTGATTCATGCAACAGGACCTACAGGACTTAGACTGGAAGCCAAGCCGTATGCCCGGACCTACAGGATCACAGTTCCAAATACTAGGGTGCCCGTTGCAAAGTGATGGAGCGTGCACGCTTAGGGTACAGAACCATGCTAAGCGGCTACACAACTCTGGACCCCTCCAGGAGACGAGCGCCCATTCTCTAGAACTGGTCCACAAGTTGCCGGACCCCCTGCAACAGTAGAGGGGTCTCGAACTGCAAGCCTGGCTACTCAATTCGGATGTCTTCATACCAGCAAGGGTGGGAAATTGTATGGGTGGGTTAGATAAAAAACAATGCTCGTAAACTGAAGCAGAATATAATCATCACAAAAGCACATCTGGGGGTGAATCTTTCCCTTATAACTTGATATACATGGGTGTAGACCAACAGGCCGGGCTTACGAGGGCGGACCTCACTGGATTTACGTACACATATGTGCAACCTAGTTACAAAGGAAGAAAACTCAACCCCCCAATTTTGCTTTTATGGGTAGAACTTATGGAGATGTTCTATATTCTAGGGATTGGGAAGAGGCACTCCTTTTGTTGTGGCAAGGCGGACACACCCGGGTCGGCATATTTCCGTCACCTTGAAGGGTCCTTCCCAACTGGGGGAGAGTTTGTGGAGCCCTTCTTGGTTCAGTACTCGCCTTAGGACCAGGTCCCCAACCTTGAGCTCCCTACTATGCACAAACTGTTGGTGGTAATGCCTGAGCACTTGGTTGTACCGTGCATTTCGGATCGCCGCTTGCCATCTGCGTTCGTCGATGAAGTCCACGTCCTCACGCCGTAGCTGTTCATGTATAGACTCATCGAAAGACTGGACCCGTGGGAACCCATAATGATTTTCGGGGGAAGGCAGGCTTTGACCTCGAAGACCAAAAAGAACAGGGTCTCCCCGGTAGCTCGACTGGGTGTGGTCCGGTTCCCCCATAGTACGGACGGAAGGTAGTTTACCCAATTCCCACCATGTTTTTTTAAGCAGTCATAGGTATGTGTCTTGAGTCCTCTGAGGATTTCTGCGTTTGCCCTCTCAGCCTGGCCGTTGCTCCTAGGATGAGCCACAGACGCAAAGCAGAGCTGGGTGCTGATGTCCTCGCAATACTCTTGGAAGAGCTGACTTTTGAACTGGGTCCCGTTGTCCGTAATGATACGGCTTGGGACCCCAAATCTGCAGACAATCAACTTGAGGAAGGCAATGGCAGCACCTTGGGTGATACTGACCACAGGGGTGGCCTCTGGCCACTTTGTGAATTTGTCGATGGCGACGAAGAGGAAACGGTACCCACCGACAGCCCTGGGAAATGTTCCCAGGATATCCACCCCCATACGGTGAATGGCCAGGAGGGTGGAATCATTTGCAGAGCCTGAGCCGGTGTGTGTATCTGCTTTGCATGGAACTGACATGCTTTGCAGGACTTTACCAACTCAGCTGCATCCTGGAGAGCAGTTGGCCAGTAGAAACCATGCCGGAAGGCCTTACCGACCAGTGTGCGGGATGATGAATGACTTCCGCACTCTCCTCCATGGATCTCCGCGAGTAGCTCATGGCCCTCCTCCTGGGTGATGCACCGCATGAGAATGCCATTGGCGCCACGGCGGTATAGATCCCCTTCTACCACCGTGTATCGCTTAGCCAACCGCACTATGCGCTCTGCGATCACATGGTCTTCAGGAAGGATATTTTCTTTAAGATAGTCCCGGATCTCAGAGATCCATGCATTGGGACCACTCTGAGCAACTGGCTGTGGCGCTAACAGGTTGACAGGACCCTCTGTAGCACACACAATCCTTGGTGGATTGTGTAGATGGTACGCCACCGGGACCGCTAGCTTCGAGGTGCTAGTCTCACCCCCTTCGCTCAGTTCAACACGCTGAGCGGTAGGTCCCAGTAGCCATCTTTCGAAGACGCCCTCAGGCACAGGTGCCCAAGTTGATGCCCTCATGGAGAGTTCATCTGCTGCTGAGTTGTTAGCCCGAGGAACATGTTGCAGTTCCAGGGCAATGAAATCCTTCTCCAGCTTTCTTACGTGGAGGAGGTAAGCTGCGAGCTTGGGCTTATTGCAGCTACATTCTCCGCGGACCTTCTTGATGATCAGCTGGGAGTCCCCCTTCACGAGGAGCTGGCGAATTCCTAGGGATAGGGTCGCAGACAAGCCAAAGATCAATGCTTCATACTCTGCCATGTTGTTGGTTGCCTTGAACTCAAGGTGCACCATGTACTTCACTTGATCTCCGCTTGGATCGATGAGGACCACTCCAGCACCGCCACCCTGTTGGCGGGCAGATCCATCGAAGAAGAGCGTCCAGTGGGGCTCGGTGAAGACCGGAGCCCTAGGCTCCGCAGGTGTGGGGTCCAAATCGGGGTCCGGACCCCCAGGAACGCTTGGTGGAGGGGTCCATTCCACGATGAAGTCAGCCAGGACCTGGCTCTTGATAGCGTGGCGAGGCTGGAACTCAGCGAGCTCCGCGGCCCACTTGGCGATGTTGCCTGTGGCGTTAGAGTTGTAGAGGATGGCCCTTAACGGGAAGGAGGTCACCACCACAACTCTGTGCGCCTAAAAATAGTGGCGCAATTTCCTTGATGCAACAAGTATAGCATAGATAAGCTTGTGCGTCTCAAGGTACCTGGCCTTTGCCTCATGGAGGACCTCGCTGACGTAGTAGACCGGCTTCTGGATGGTTCGGACCCCTGCGGTTGGACCCGAGTCCTCAGACTCTTGGCCTTCCGTCAACATCGTGGTGGTCGGACCACCACCTTCTCCTTGGGGAACTTCCTGACTCCCCTGGGGACATTGTGCCGCCCTTTCGGTGACCAGCACCATGCTCACCGCCTATGAAGCCGATGCAATGTATAAGTACAATGGCTCCCCTGGCTCTGGAGCCACCAGTACTGGTAGGGACACAAGGTGCTGCTTCAACTCTTGAAAGGCTCGTTCTGCCTCTTCGGTCCAGGAAAATGGACCGAACTTCCGCAATAGCTTGAAGAAAGGTAGTGCCCTCTCAACCAGTCTTGAGATGAAGCGGCTAAGGGCGGCCAGTGACCCCGTAAGCTTCTGGACGTCTTTGATTCAGGCCGGAGGCCTCATTGTCTCTATTGCCTTGATCTTCTCTGGGTTTGCTTCAATGCCCCGGTGCGAAACCAGGAACCCCAGCAACTTCCCTGCGGAGACACCAAAGACGCACTTGTCCGGGTTCAGCTTCGTGCGTGTTGCCCACAGCTTGTCAAAGACCAGGGTTAAGTCTTCCACTAGGGTCGACCCTCTCTTAGTCTTGACCATGATGTCATCGACGTATACCTCTACCCTATCCCTAATCAGGTCACCAAAAGTCTTACTCATCGCCCGTACAAATGTTGGCAAGGCGTTTTTAGACCGTAAGGCATTACAACATAGTAGTAAAGCCCATCCACAGTTACAAAAGCAGTATGCTTCCTATCTTGCCTAGACATCTGGATCTGATGGAAACCAGAATAAGCATCTAGGAAGGACAAGAGGTCACTTAGAATCCACGATTTGATCTATTTGTGGAAGTGGATATGGGTCCTTGGGACAGGCCTTATTGAGGCTAGTGTAGTCGATGCACATCCGAAGCTTCCCGTTAGCCTTGGGGATGCTGACTGGATTGGCCAGCCATACTGGGTGATGGACCTCTTCGATGAAGCCAGCGTCCAGCAGCTTTCGGACCTCCTTACGGATGAAATCCTGCCGCTCAACAGACTGTCTCCAAGGCTTCTGACTCACCGGTTTGGCATCAGGGTGAATCTTCAGATGGTGCTCGATCACCTCCCTGGGGATCCCAGGCATCTGCGACAGTTCCCATGCGAATACGTCGGCATTTGCCTAGAGGAAGGCGACGAGCGTGATTTCCTATTTCTCCTCCAGATCACCCGCGATGCGAGTGGTCTGGGAGGAATCCGCGCTGAGCCAGACGGTCTTGACGGGGACGTCGTCTGTCCCAGATGGTTGCACCTTAGGTACCTTGGTAGGCATCTTGGTACAGGAAGTGGAGGGGTCCCTCCCCCCGTCATCCGGGTGAGCGACTTCTGCCGCCAGGGCGTGCAACTTCTCAACAGCTGCAAGCGCAGCGGGGCGGTCGCCCCGCACGGTGGGGACCCCAGCAGGGGACGGCATCTTGAGGACCAAGAACCCGTAATGTGCAATGGCCATGAACCGCTACAGGGCCAGCCTGCCAATGATGGCATTGAAAGGGAGGTTAACCTCCGCAACGTCAAATTGGACGTTCTCCGTGCGGAAGCTTTCCTCAGTCCCGAATGTAACCGGGAGTGCGATGCTCCCAAGGGGATACACCAGTTGAGGGCTCACTCCTGATAAAGGGCGTGAGGGCCCCAGTCGGGACCCTGGGATCTACAGCTGCTTGAACGCAGCGTGGCTAATGACGTTGAGCCCAGCCCCACCATCAATCAGCACATGATGCAGCTTCATGTTGGTGATGACAGGGGTGGTGATGAGTGGTAGTATACCAGCCCCTGCCATGTTTTCAGGGCAGTCGGATGCCCCGAAGGAGATAGTGGTGCTCCGCCAACGCTAGTGTGGGACTGCCTTCGGGACCCCTGGAGTCACCGAAAGGACCTCATGGCGTAGGGACTTCACATTCCTACGGGAGGTGAGCTCCCAGCTTCCGCCATACATAGCGTATAGCTTCTTGCGACGGTCGTCATCATCACCAGAGTCAGAGTCTCCAGTGACGATGTCCTTGAGGACTTGCTCGGGGGTCTGATACCCGAGGTCCCGTTCTCCCGCGGCCAGGTCACCTTCGTCAACCTTCTCCTTGCCCGGCTAGCGACGAGGCGGCGAGCCATCCCTGGAGGCATGCTCGTGCCGCTCGCTGATGCGGTTCACGAGTTTCAGGATCTCCCGGCATTCCGAGGCGCTGTGGCGACTGTTGGGGTGGGTAGGGCACGACCCACTATCATTTCCCTATTGCCGGGGGCGCTTGTCGCGCTCATCCCAGCCTCCAGTCGCAGCTACCGCGACCGGAGCACCAGACTGCGGCCTATCGTGACCGCGGTTCTTCTTCTTCTTGCCACTGCCCTAGGTGGCGACACCTGAGCCACCCATCTGGGTAACTCCGGTCTACGGTGCCGAGTGCCATGCACGGCCCTCGGCAGCTCTGGCACATTTGTCGGCCAGCGTAAAGAGCGTCGTGACGGTTTCCACGTCATGTGTCGCCAATTTCTCCAACATCTTCTTATCACACACCCTCTGTCGGAAAGCAGTGATAATGGAAGCATCGGAGATGCGAGGTATAGTCCCCCGTACCTTGGTGAAACGGGAGATGAAAGCATGGAGGGTTTCCCTGGGTTCCTGCCTCACTGCATGGAGATGAGCCTCCGCGCCGTGCTACTGGTAAGCACTGGCGAAGTTTGCTATGAACCGCGCATAGAGCTCTTCCTAGGAGTAGATCGACCCCGGGGTAAGGTTCATGAGCCAGGTCTGGGCCGGCCCGGTCAAGGCTACATGGAAGTAGCTTGCCATTACAACAGTGTTTCCACCAGCTGCCGTAATGGCGGTGACGTAGACCTGCAGGAATTCCGACGGGTTTGATGTCCCGTCGTAGTTCTCCGGCAGGTGTGGCCGGAACTTGGGTGGCCAAGTCGTCGCGCAGAGATGATCCGCTAGTGCGGTGCAGCCCACGCCGACTAATGGAACACCCGACTGCATTTAGGCATCCTTTGCAGTGAAGTCTTGTTCAAAGTTGCGTCCCTCGAAATTTTGGCGGCGCTCACGCGCCCTCTCCAGAGAGACTCGAGCATCCTCGCCCGCACGCCTACGGTTGAGTTCTGCCCATAGGTCATCCTCTAGAGAGACTCGGACATCCTCACCCGCATGCCTGCGGTTGAGCTCTGCCTATAGGTCATCAGTCTGTGCACCCCTCATTGAGGGTGAGCGCACAGACGCCGACGCCTCGCGTTGATGCCGGAATGATCGTGGCCTGGACCTGGCCGAGCCAGGATGGGCCATGACGAGGAGGCGATCGACATCTTCACGCCACTGCCTCATGGCCTCCGGCGAGGCCGTGGAACTTGGTGGGTTACGCAACAACTCCCTGGTTGCAGACAACGCCCCACCATGAGCAGCCCTCGACGGAGCCTTGGACGTCTGCGTGGGCGTGTGCTGCTGCGTAGCGTGCATAGCAGCAGCACCAGGCGTAGGGCGGTGAGAGCCCTGTGGCATGGAAGATGCTGCTCCTTCCTCCATCAGGAAGTCCTCGGGAGACAAGTCGCGGTGCTCGACGATCTGAACCATCGTGTCGAACAAGGAAACAGGCGAAAAACCTAATGCCAAGCCCCCTACCTGGCGCGCCAAATGTCGATGGGGAAATCCACCGACCGGGTGGCGGAATGCACCTGCCCTAATCCTAAGATGAGGAGGGGGCCTAGCGGTTGCCTGTTTGGTGAATTCGGGATGAACACAAGAGGACACGAGGGATTATAGTGGTTTAGGCCGCCAGAGCGTAATACCCTACCTCCACTGTGTGTAAGTAGTATTGAGTATGTGATTGAGCGTGTGTGAGCCTGTCTAAGTCTGTCCCTTGTAACGTTGTGTGCCTTCCCTTTTATAGTTTAAGGGAGGCACATACAAGGATGCTGAGCCCCGACATGCGGGCCCAAGGGCATAATGAAGAAATACATTATGTGAATAACTAATGCTGACAGAGTAACGCATGAGTAATCAGCGGAAGTCATGATGGCTGCAGTCCATGCAGCATTGATAGGCAGTAACCCGCACGAGTAATGGTGAGTTATTGCCCTCGATATGGTAACATGTGAGTAATTGCACGGCCCACGTATCGTGGACTGGGCACGCCGCCTGTCAGTGGAATGGACAGGGGGATGCCTTATCCGTAATGAATGTGAAGGCGCGCGTAGCCTAGAGGTGTCATGCCAGGTTCCGCCCGTTGGCTTATGTCGCGCTCAGTATGCCACGTGGCAGCGTCGGGTCTCCGCCTGAGCGGGGAGCAGAAGTGTAAGGTCCGGATCCCACCATACCAGGTCTGGACACGTGTCGGCTTCGGACCCCCACCTGGGTCCTGATTAAGATCCGGGTATGTTCTGTCTTGGAACCCTGGGACCCCACTGTGGGCGGCCCATACCCCATACGGGGGGTCCGGATCCCATTCTAGGGGTCCGGTTCGCACACGTGGAGGTCCTGGTCCAAGTCAAACTTGGAGGCCTGGACCGTATATACAGGGGTCCGGCACGGGTCCGGCACTCTCCCATGGGGGTCCGGACTCACTATTGATGCCTTGGAGTATATCACTTTCTCTGGACACGTGGTTGTCCCGGACCCGCCCATGTGGTGGGGTCAGGCACTGTTGCTGGCCCAGAGTAGTCGCCCGAGGCTGGGGCGAGTCATGGTCTGGTCCCACATACAGCTCTTTTACCACGCGACTAAAAATAGCCGCGTGGGTACTGCGTCTTTATACAGTAGTAAGGGGTACCCTAGTTTCATGGTACCGACACATACCATGCTCTTGGGGCTCGCTTGAGCCCATAAAGTGTCTTTGAGAGCTTATAAACATGAGAGGGATACTCACAGTCTTCAAATTCGGGAGGTTGCTCAACATACACATCTTCCTTTATAGGGCCATTGAGGAAGGCACTTTTTACATCCATTTGATACAACTTAAAACCATGGTAAGTAACATAGGCAAGTAATATGAGGATTATCTCAAGCCTAGATACATGTGCATAGGTTTCATCAAAATCCAAACCTTCGATTTGTGAATACCCCTTGGCCATTAGTCGAGCTTTGTTCCTAGTCACCACACCATGCTCATCCTATTTGTTGCAGAATACCCACTTGGTACCTACAACATTTTGGTTAGGACATGGAACCAAATGCCAAACCTCATTCCTCGTGAAATTGTTGAGCTCCTCTTGCATTGCCATCACCCAGTCCGGATCTCTAAGTGCATCTTCAATCCTGTATGGCTTAATAGAAGACATAAAAGAGTAATGTTCACAGAAATGAGGAGTGGTTACCCCCTTTTGAATGTCACCAAAGATGGAGTCGACATGGTGATCTCTTTGGATTGCTTGGTGGACTCTTGGGTGAGGTGGTCTTTGATCTTGAATCTCTTGCTCATTCTTCTTTTCTTTCTCAACTTCATCTCCCGTTGATCAATGCCATCATCTTGAGGTGGCTCATTGTCTTGAATTTGATCCTCTTCTTCCTGAGCTTGCTCCTCATCTTGTGTTGGTGGAGATGCTTGGATGGACGATGAGGGTTGATCTTGTGTTGGTGTAGTCTCATCTGGTTTTTGTGGGCACATATTTCCAGTGGAAATGTTCCATAGCGCTATGTGTGGGGCCTCTTCATCTTCTAACACATCAAGATCAACTTGCTCTATTTGAGAGCCATTAGTCTCATCAAACACAATGTCGCAAGAAACTTCAACTAATCCAATGGACTTGTTGAAGACTCTATATGCTCATGTGTTTGAGTCATAACCAAGTAAAAATCCTTCTACTGATTTAGGAGCAAATTTGGAATCTCTACTCTCTTTACCAAATTAAAGCATTTGCTCCCAAAAACATGAAAATAAGAGACATTGGGCTTTTTACTAGTGAGGAGTTCATATAATGTTTTCTTGAGGATTTGATGAAGGTAGAGCCGGTAGATGGAGTAGCAGGCGGTGTTAATTGACGCCACCCAAAACTGATCTGGTGTCTTGTATTCTTCAAGCTTGGTCCTCACCATATCCATTAGAGTTCTATTCTTTCTCTTCACAACACCATTTTGCTGAGGTGTGTAGGGAGAGGAAGGGTGTGTTTGGTTTGGCTTTTGGCTTTGGCTTTTACCCCCTAAAAGCCAAAAGCCAAACAAAAGGGCTGGATCTAGGAAGCAGCTTTTTCTAAAAGCCGACTTTCTTGCAGTGCAAAACTGAAAGCACCTCTGGACCTGCTTTTAGCGGCTTTTGAATGGACCTGTGAAAATATATATGGAAAAACTTTTAGCGACTTTTAGTGGTTTCCACCTAACACTTTTTAGCTTTTTAACAGCTCACAGCCCATAGTAGCTTTTCTCACAGCTCACAGCCGACAGCAGCTTTTTTCACAGCCACAGCCCAACCAAACAGACCCGAAAACTCATGCTTGATGCCCTCCTCCTCAAGAAATTCTTCAATTTGAGAGTTCTTGAACTTCGTTCCGTTATCGCTTCTAATCTTCTTGATTCTCAACCTGAACTCATTTTGAGCATGTCTCAATAACTTCATTAAGATCTCTTGCGTATATGATTTTTCTTGCAACAAGGACACCCAAGTAAAGCGAGAATAGTCATCCACAATAACAATACAATACTTACTCCCTGATGCTTATGTAACCAATCGGGCCAAAAAACCATGTGGAGTAGCTCAAGCGGCCTCTCGATCATCATGATGTTCTAATGTGGATAATGGACTCCAACCTACTTCCTTGCTTGGCTTGCACTACAAATCCTATCTTTCTCAAAATAAACATTGGTTAGTCCTAAAATGTGTCCCCCTTTAGAAGCTTGTGAAGATTCTTCATCCCAACATGGGAAAGTCGGTGGTGCCAGAACCAACCCATATTAGTCTTAGCAATCAGACAGGTGTCAAGTTCAGCATTGTCATCAGTGAAATCAACAAAATATAGTTGTCCATTTAACACTCCCCTAAAAGCTAGTGAATCATCACTTCTTCTTAAGACGGTAACATCAACATCAGTAAATAAACACTTGTAGCCCATTTTGCATAATTGAGATACAGAAAGCAAGTTGTAGCTTAGATATTCTACAAGAAATACATTAGAAATGGAATGGTTAGGGGATATGGTAATTTTCCCAAACCTTTGACCAAGCTTTGATTTCCATCCCCGAATGTGATTGCCTTTTGGGGATCTTCATTTTTCTCATATGAGGAGAACATTTTCTTCTCCCCTATCATATGGTTTGTGCACCCGCTGTCGATTATCCAACTTGTTCCTCCATATGCATAAACCTACAACACAAAGTTAGGCCTTGTTCTTAGGTATCCAAACGATCTTGGGTCCTTTCACATTAGAAACAAGCACCTTGGGTACCCAGACACAAGTCTTTGGACTCTTGTGCCTACCCCCAACATATTTGGCGACAACTCTGTCAGATTTCTTAGTAAGCACATAAGATGCATCAAAGGTCTTAAAAGACAATTCAAGCTCATGAGATGCATCTTTTCTTTTTAGGCATTTTAGAAGTTTTAGCATGAGAAGTAGAATGCCTAGAGCTAGATGCTTCATCTCCATAAATATAAGCATGACGAGCAACAATATGAGATTTTCTAGCATTAATACTTCTAATCTTATGATCAAGATATAAAATGTAACCTTCTCTATCCTGCACCATAGGAGTCGTGACCTTCACAAATTTGGAAGTCTTATTTCCATGGGCATTAAGTTTAGTGTTGTCTTGACTCCCAGGTTGGAAGCCAATATCATCCTTAGTGTTAGGGTGCCTCCCGTTATAAAGCATACTACGAGCAAATTTAAATTTCTCATTTTAAGCTCGTGCTCAACAATTTTAGCATCCAACTTATCTATGTGATCATTTTGTTCTTTAATCAAAGCAATATGATCAGTAATAGCATCAACATCAACATCTCTACATCCAATGCAAATAGTAACATGCTCAACAATAGATGTAGGAGAAGGGCAAGCATTTAATTCCTCTATATTAGAAATCAAACTCAAAATTTCAGATTTAAGATAGGAAATTGAATCATTGCAAGTTTTTAGCTTATTAGTCAAGTTTTTGCATTTTCAACTTCAAGAGCAAAAGCATTTTTAGTTTAACAAATTTTTTTGTTTTCCTTAACGAGTAGATCTTCTTGGCATTCCAAGGCATCATCCTTCTCATTAAGGGATTTTATCAATTCATTGATTTTCTCTTTTTGTTCAACGATGAGGTTTGCAAACAGAGAAGTCAAATCATCATCTTTTCACTAGAGCTACCCTCATCATCGAAAGTAGTATATTTGGGGGTGTCTCTAGAGTATACCATCTTCTTCTTGCCCTCCTTGGGCATGAGACACTTGTGGTCGACGTTGGGGAAGATGACACCCTTGTTGATGGCGATGTTGGCGGCGTCCTCGTCGGAGAAGTCGATGGAGCTCTCGTCGAAGTCCCACTCCTTTACCATGTGTGCCTCGCACCCTTCTTCTTGTGGTACTACTTCTTCTTCTCCGTCTTCTTCCCCTTCTTGTCATCGCCCATGTCACTATAACTTGCATATGGACATTTAGCAATATAATGACCAGACTTACCACACCGGTAGCAAACCCTCTTGGAGTGTGGTTTGTATTCCTTTCCTTTGATTGAGGATTTGTTGGAAGCTCTTAGTGATAAGAGCCATCTTCATGTTGTCAAGTTTGGAGGCATCAATTGGGAGCCTTTTGGTTGGTGTGGGCTCCTCCTTTTGTTCTGTAAGTTAGGTCGCATTAGAGGAAGTTGCGCTACAGCGATGAGAACTTGGAGCGACGGCTGAAAAAGGCGAATCAAAAGTTGAAGGTCTTCATATTCTAAGTGTCGGAGGAGTTGTGGACACTTGGTATAGAGTTAGGTCTTCTATTTTTATTTTAGTCGTACTATAAAGAGGGGTTGTGGATGAGTAGTTTGACCAAGAGAATTCTAGTGTAGTGTTGGTGCATATTCACACTCACAACTAGTGCTAGGTGTCACTCTATAACACACTCATGAGTTAGAACGAAATCGGGTATGAAAAAACTAAGGAAAAGAACTTAGGCATGTTGACCTAGGGGCACCGGACTGTTCGGAGCGACCCCTGACAGTGGGCCCAGGAATGCCCTGGGGGCAACCCTCTAGCCTCCGAGGAACCTGAAAGCGCGCAGTACGTGGAACTGAATTTTAGTCTGGCACCGGACTGTCCGGTGCACACTAGACAGTCACTGTTCACTGTCCGATGCGCTGTCAAAGCAACGGCTAGCTGTCAGAACTAGTCGTTGGCCACACACCGTTGGCGCACCGGAATGTCTGGTGCGCCCATGCGCAGAAGCCATAGTAATCGCTGGTTTTGGTTGGTGAGGGTATTTATACCCCCTCTACCAGCCACATTTTGTGTCTTGCTGCCCATATACACTTGTAATCATTGCTAGTGCACTGCAAGACCACAAAGCATCGTGAAGTGATTAGAAAAATCATAATCCTATGTTAGGACCTCATTAGTGCGCATGAGAGCCACATAAAGCACACACACCATATGCATTAGGCTTCTCTTGGTTAAGTGAAAGTCTATATCTTGTTACTCATGGTGATTGGCATCACATAGACGTTTTGGTGGCGATTGGAGTTCGGTGATCACCCTGGAGTACTTGTTGGTGACCCGACTTGAAGATTGTACGCGGCTGTGAGGGATCCACTGTGCCGGAGAGGCAAATGATCATCTCATAGAGAGCACATGGTTCTTGCGAGGGCCAAGAGGGAGTGATACCCTTGCACGGGTGCTACAACAAGGACTAGGGAAGAGTGTTGACTTTTCGATACATCGGAAAAAATTAGAGGAGTCTTCTTGCCCTTACTTTACATTCTGCATTTACTTTGAGCATTTTACTTTTTGCAATTGCTTAGTTAGTATTTGTAGTAATGACTTAGGGTTGCTGTCTATCTATTAGTATTTACTTATTGCTAGTAGTTTGGGTGAAGTTGGGCTCATGCTTAGGGTTTAACTTTGTTGGAATTTTAGAAAAGACCAATTCATCTCCCTCTTGGGCATCATGATCCTTTCAATTGGTATCTGTTCCCGTTTATACCGAAGCTCGATATCTAAATGATTCTAGTGGGTAGCAAAACTAAATACCCGATTTTAATTTGGATCTAATCAGGTAATGCTCCGCGGTACCCGAAATAACCATTAGGCCCAAAATAAAGCAGCAAGCCAGTAGCACTGCTCGCTATAGCCCGCGACGTCTATGACTCCATGGCACAATGTCCAGCTTCAAGCCCAATAATGCAGCATGTAGATAGGGGCCTAGTGACCAAGTGCCCACATATGACCTCACCACACGTGACAGGCTAGGCCACACTGCCACAGCCAAGTACGCACGGAGACGCAAAGTTCATTCTATATTTACAAGTTTGCTTCCTAATTTGCTTTTTTTAAAGAGGTGAAACTGGGAGTGGGATGTCTAAATTCCAGTAGCTGACTAGCTGTAACAGTAGAGTGAACGCATTCAACCGAACCAAAGCAGCAGCCGAGTGTCTGAGCGAGTGGTTTGAATTTTGAAATTGGGTAGAACGGGCTACCCGAAACCTGAACCTGAAAATTTCGGGTACCCATAGAGCCTATTTTCGGATATAGTTTCTAGATATCCGAAACTGAAAAACCGAAAAAACCGACCCGAAATTTTGGGCACCCGAATGTCCATACATACTTCCAATTGACAATATGTTTAGAGTCTTTGACCATAAGTTCAAAGCTCACAAACTTGTCAATCATCTTCTCAGAAGACATTTGCTCATACCTAGGGCTCTTATGAATTAATTACACTTGAGTGGGGTTACGAAAAACAAAAGATCTTATAATAACCTTGACCACTTCATTGTCACCCCACTTGGTGCTCCCGAGGTTGCGGAACGACCATGTCGGTGAACCAAGTCCGCAATCTCGTGAGCACCAAGTGGAAGGACCATGAGATCGTCAAGCTAATTCTAAGGTTACATGTTTTTCGCAATCCTACTCAAATACAATTAATTCGTGAGCATCCTAGGTTCGAAGAGATGTCTCCCTAATGAGCTTTGAACTGATGGTCAAAGACTCCAAACACATTAGGAACATGGATCACGGTGCCATCTCTACTCTTGAGCCGCAACCCATTGCATTCAAGGCAACATAAGAAAAGGAGGAAATCACACCAAGCAAGGGGCCCAAATCGATATTGTCGGTACCCTGAAACTATGGTATCCCTTATTGCTATATAAAAATGCAGTACCCACGCGGCTATTTTTAGTCGCGTGGTAAAGGAGTTGTATGTGGGACCAGGCCATGACTCGCCCCAGCCTCGGGCGACTACTCTGGACCAGCAACAGCACCTGACCCCACCACATGGGCGGGTCCGGTGCCGCCACGTGTCCAGAGAAAGTGACATACTCTGAGGCATCACCAGTGAGTCCGGACCCCCATGAGAAGGTGTCGGACCCCTGTATATACGGTCCGGGACTCCAAGTTTGGTCCAGGACCTCCACGTGTGCGAACCGGACCCCTGGAATGGGATCTGGACCCCCTGTATGGGGTCCGGGCCGCCCACAGTGGGGTCCCAGGGTTCCAAGATAGAACATACCGGGGCCTTAATCAGGACCCAGGCGGGGGTCCGGTGCTGACACGTGTCCAGACCTGATCTGGTGGGATCCAGACCTTATCACATACAATCATGCTCCCCGCCCAGGCGGAGATCCGATGCTGCCATGTGGCCTACTACGCGTGGCGTAAGCCAATGCACGGAACCTGGCATGAAGCCTCTGTGCTACGCGCGTCTTTGCATTCATTGCGGATAAGACGTGTGTCTGTCCATTCCAGTGACAGGTGGCGTGCCCAGTCCACGCTGCGTGGGCCGTGTTGTCACTCACACGTTACCATAGCAAGGACAATGACTCACCATTACTTGTGCGTTCCCAAGAAAAGGTTCACTGCCTATCAATGCTGCATCGAGTACAATCATCATGACTCCCGCTGATTACTCATGTGTTACTAAGGCAGAGGGAATCTGAACGGCTCCGCCTATATGCCTCTACGCACAACAGGCGTACTAGTCTACTCCGTATTCTACTGCAACAAGCCATCACCCACCTGCGGACACGACAAGATGTGGCAGTAGCCAGTCAGAGAAGCAACACAGCGTCCAGCAAAGATCTTTGTGTGCTATCAGTATTAATTATTCACATAATGTATTCCTTCCATTATGCTCCTGCGCCCGCATGTCGGAGCTTAGCATCCTTGTATGTACCCCCCTTAACTATAAAAGGGAGGGGACACGACGTTACAAAAGACAGGGTCAATACAACGTATGGACAGTGGATGTAGGGTATTACGCTCCAGCGGCCTGAACCACTATAAACCCTCGAGTGTTCTTGTGTTCATCCAAAATTCACCAATCAGGCAAGCGCTTAGGCCTCCTCCTCATCTTAGGATTAGGGCGGGTGCATTCCGCCACCCGGCCGGAGGATTTTCCCACCGACATTTGGCGCACCAGGTAGGGGGGTCTGGCCTTGTGTTTTTCGCCTGTTTTCTTACTCGACATAATGGTTCAGATCGTCGAGCACCGCGACTTGTCTTCCGAGGACTTCCCGATGGAGGAAGGAGCAGCGTCTTCCGTGCCACGAGGCTCTAACCGCCCTGCGCCTGGTGCTGCTGCTATGCACGCTGCGCAGCAGCACACGCCCGCGTAGACATCTAGGACTCCATCGAGGGCTGCTCCTGGTGGGGTGTTGTTTGCAGCCAGGGAGTTGCTATGTAACCCTCCAAGTTCCACGGCCTCACCGGAGCCATGAGGCAGTGGTGCGATGAAGTCGACTGTCTCCTCGGCATGGCCCATCCTGGCTCGGCCAGGTCTAGGCCTCGATCATTCCAGCGTCAACGCGAGGCGTCGGCATCTGTGCGCTCACCCTCAGTGAGGGGTGCAAAACTGACGACCTGCGGGCAGAGCTCAACCGCAGGCGTGCGGGCGAGGATGCTTGAGTCTCTCTGGAGAGGGCGCGTGAGCGCCAGCAAAACTTCGAGGGTCGCAACCTCGATCAAGACTTCGCTGCAGTTGCACCACAAACTCCAAGGGACGCCTGAATCCAGGCGGGTGTCCCATTGGTCGGCGTGGGCTGTGCCGCACTAGCGGATCATCTTCGCACGACGACTTGGCCACCCAAGTTCTGGCCACACCTGCTGGAGAAGTACGATGGTACATCAAACCTGTCAGAATTCTTGCAGGTCTATGTCACCGCCATTACGACAGCTGGTGGAAACACTGCCGTAATGGCAAGCTACTTCCATGTAGCCTTGACCGGGCCGGTCCGGATCTGGCTCATGAATCTCACCCCGGGGTTGATCTACTCCTGGGAAGAGCTCTGTGCACGGTTCACAGCAAACTTCGCCAGTGCTTATCAGCAGCATGGTGTGGAGGCTCATCTCCATGCAGTAAGGCAGGAACCCGGGGAGACTCTCCGGGCTTTCATCTCCCGCTTCACCATGGTACGAGGGACTATACCTCGCGTCTCCGATGCCTCCATTATCACTGCTTTCCGACAGGGGGTGCGTGATGAGAAGATGTTGGAGAAATTAGCGACGCATGGCGTAGAAACCGTTACTACGCTCTTTGCTCTCTGGCCGACAAATGTGTCAGAGCTGCCGAGGGCCGTGCATGGCACTCAACACCGCAGACCGGAGTTACCCAGACGGGCGGCTCAGGTGCCGCCACCCAGGGCGGTGGCAAGAAGAAGAAGAACCACGGTCACGATAAGCCACAGTCTGGTGCTCCGGTCGCCGTAGCTGTGGCTGGGGGCCGGGACGAGCGCGGCAAGCGCCCATGACAACAGGGAAGTAAAAGTGGGTCATGCCCTGTCCATCCCAACAGTTGCCACAGCGCCTCGGAATGCCGAGAAATCCTTAAGCTCGCGAAGCGCATCAGCGAGCAGCGCGAGCTGGCCTCCAAGGATGGCTCGTCGCCGGCCTGGCAAGGAGAGGGTCGACGAAGGTGACGCGGCCGCGGGAGAACGAGACCTCGGGTATCAGTCCCCCGAGCAAGTCCTCAAGGACATCCTCACTAGAGACTCTGACTCCAGTGATTACAACGACCGCCGCAAGAAGTTGTACGTGATGTATGGCGGAAGCTGGGAGCTCACCTCTCGTAGGAACGTGAAGTCCCTGCGCTGCGAGGTCCTTTCGACGATCCAAGGGGTCCCAAAGGCAGCCCCACATCAGCGGTGGCGGAGCACCACTATCTCCTTCGGGGCATCCGACTGCCTCGAAAACATGGCAGGGGCCGGCATACTACCACTCATCACCGCCCCTATCATTGCCAACATGAAGCTACATCATGTCCTGATTGATGGTGGGGCTGGGCTCAACGTCATCAGTCATGCTGCGTTCAAGCAGCTGCAGATCCTAGGATCCCGACTGGAACCCTCTCGCCCATTCTCCGGAGTGGGCCCTCAACCTATGTATCCCCTTGGGAGCATCGCACTCCTGGTTACACTCAGGACTGAGGAGAACTTCCGCACTGAGAACGTCTAGTTCGACGTTGCGGAGGTTAACCTCCCTTTCAATGCCATCATTGGCAGGTCAGCCCTGTACCGGTTCATGGCCATTGCCCATTACGAGTATTTGGTCCTCAAGATGTCGTCCCCTGGTGGGGTCCTCACCGTGCGGGGCGACCGCGCCGCTGCGCTTGCAGCTGTCGAGAAGTTGCACGCCCTGGCGGCAGAAACCGCTCGCCCGGATGACGGGGGGAGGGACCCCTCGACTTCCTGTACCAAGGCGCCTACCAAGGCGCCTAAGGTGCAACCATCTAGAGCAGACGGTGGTCCTGTCAACACCATCCAGGTTGGCGTGGATTCCTCCCAGACTACTCGCATCGCAAGCAATCTGGAGGAGAAATAGGAAATCGCGCTCGTCGCCTTCCTCCAGGCAAATGCCGATGTATTCGCATGGGAACCGTCGCAGATGCCTGGGATCCCCAGGGAGGTGATCGAGCACCATCTGAAGATCCACCTTGACACCAAACCGGTGAGACAGAAGCCTCGGAGACAGTCCATTGAGCGGCAGGATTTCATCTGTGAGGAGGTCCAGAAGCTGCTGCGTGCTGGCTTCATCGAAGAGGTCCATCACCCAGTATGGCTGGCCAATCCAGTCATCGTTCCCAACGCTAATGGGAAGCTTTGGATGTGCTTCGACAACACCAACCTCAATAAGGTATGTCCCAAGGACCCATATCCACTTCCACGAATAGATCAAATCGTGGATTCTACCTCTGGGTGCGACCTCCTATCCTTCATAGATGCTTACTCTGGTTTCCATCAGATCAGATGTCTAGGCAAGATAGGAAGCATACCACTTTTTGTAACTGTGGATGGGCTTTACTGTTATGTTGTAATGCCTTACGGTCTGAAAAATGCCTTGCCGACATTTGTACGGGCGATGAGTAAGACCTTTGGTGACCTGATTAGGGACAAGATAGAGGTATACGTTGATGACATCATGGTCAAGACTAAGAGAGGGTCGACCCTAGTGGAAGACTTAACCCTGGTCTTTGACAAGCTACGGGCAACACGCACGAGGCTGAACCCGGAAAAGTGCGTCTTTGGTGTCTCCGCAGGGAAGTTGCTGGGATTCCTGGTTTCGCACCGGGGCATTGAAGCAAATCTAGAGAAGATCAAAGCAATTGAGACAATGAGGCCTCCGGCCCGAATCAAGGACGTCCAGAAGCTTACGGGGTCACTGGCCGCCCTTAGCCGCTTCATCTCAAGACTGGCCTAGAGGGCGCTACCCTTCTTCAAGCTATTATGGAAGTCCGGCCCATTCTCTTGGACCAAGGAGGTACAACGAGCCTTTCAAGAGTTGAAGTAGCACCTTGTATCCCTACTAATACTGGTAGCTCCAGAGCCAGGGGAGCCGTTGTACTTATACATTGCAGCGGCTATAGAGGTGGTGAGCATGGTGCTGGTCGTTGAAAGGATGGCACAACATCCCCAGGGGAGTCAAAAAGTTCCCCTAGGAGAAGGTGGTGGTCCGACCACCACTATGGTGATGGAAGGTCAAGAGTTTGAGGGCTCAAGACCAACCGTAGGGGTCCGAACCATCCAGAAGCCAGTCTACTACGTCAGCGAAGTCCTCCATGAGGCAAAGGCCAGGTACCTTGAGACGCACAATCTTATCTATGCTATACTTGTTGCGTCCAGGAAGTTGCGCCACTATTTTTAGACACATAGGGTCGTGGTGGTGACCTCCTTCCCGTTAAGGGCCATTCTCCACAACTCTAATGCCACAGGCAACATTGCCAAGTGGGCTACGGAGCTTGCTGAGTTCCAACTGGACTTCCAGCCTCACCACGCTGACAAGAGCCAGGTTCTGGCTGACTTCATCGTGGAATGGACCCCTTTCCCGAGCGCTCTTGGGGTCCGGATCCCGATTCGGACCCCACACCTGCGGAGCCCGGGGCTCCGGTCTTCACCGAGCCCCACTGGACGCTCTTCTTC
The DNA here is from genome assembly GCF_902167145.1 of Zea mays. Lineage (NCBI taxonomy): Eukaryota > Viridiplantae > Streptophyta > Magnoliopsida > Poales > Poaceae > Zea > Zea mays. The sequence goes on from NC_050098.1 coordinate 185,536,186, forward strand.
GATGGATCCGCCCGCGAGTAGGGTGGCGGTGCTGGGGTGGTCCTCGTCGACCCAAGCGGAGATCAAGTGAAGTACATGGTGCACCTTGAGTTCAAGGCCACCAACAACATGGCAGAGTATGAAGCACTGATTTTCGGCTTGTCTGCGGCCCTATCCCTAGGGATCCGCCAGCTCCTCGTGAAGGGGGACTCCCAGCTGATTATCAAGCAGGTCCGCGGAGAATGTAGCTGCAAGGAGCCCAGGCTCGCAGCTTACCTCCTCCACGTAAGGAAGCTGGAAAAGGATTTCATTGCCCTAGAACTGCAACATGTTCCTCGGGATAACAACTCAGCAGCAGATGAACTCTCCACGAGGGCATCAACTTGGGCACCTGTGCCCGAGGGCGTCTTTGAAAGACGGCTGCTGAGACCTACCGCCCAGCCTGCCGAACCTGGCAAAGGGGCGAGACTAGCACCTCGAAGCTAGCGATTCCGGTGGCATTCCATCTATAGAACCCACCAAGGATTGTGTATGCTACAGAGGGTCCTGCCAACCTCTTAGCGCCACAGCCAGTATCTCAGAGTGGTCCCAATGCAAGGATCTCTGAGATATGGGACTACCTGAAAGAAAATGTCCTTCCTGAAGATCATATGTCTGTAGAGCGCATAGTGCGGTTGGATAAATGATACACGGTGGTAGAAGGGGATCTATACCGTCGTGGCGCCAATGACATTCTCATGCGGTGCATCACCCAGGAGGAGGGTCGTGAGCTACTCGTGGAGATCCATGGAGGTGAGTGCGGAAGTCATTCGTCATCCCGCACACTGGTTGGTAAGGCCTTCGACACGGCTTCTATTGGCCAACCGCTCTCTAGGATGCAGCTGAGTTGGTAAAGTCCTGCAAAGCATGTCAGTTCCATGCAAAGCAGATACACACACTGTCGGCGTTTCGAGACAGGGGGGTCTCTAAGCCGACGAGTGAGTGTGCTGCGTGCCCCAGCCCAGATGGGTCGAGCGTGTGGGCGAGCGCGAAGGGGGGAGAGGCGAGGTGGCCGGAGTCGAGCGTGAGAGAGGTGGAAGTCCCGCGGCCTTCGTGTTCGTCCCGCGCCCAGGTCAGGTGCGCTTGCAGTAGGGGGGTTACAAGCGTCCACGCGGGTGAGGGAAGCGAGCGGCCCCAAGAGAGCGCCTGTCCCGTCCTCGGTCCCGCGCGGCCAACCTTCTCTAAGAAGGCCCTGGTCCTCCCTTTTATAGTCGTAAGGAGAGGATCCAGGTGTACAATGGGGGGTGTAGCAGAGTGCTACGTGTCTAGCGGAGGGAGAGCTAGCGCCCTAGGTACATGCCAATGTGGCAGCCGGAGAGATCTGGGCATCCTGCTGGCGTGATGTCGTGGCTGTCGGAGGTGCGGCGGAGCCTGGCGGAGGGACAGCTGTTGGAGCGGTCGAGTCCCTGCTGACGTCGTCCTGCTTCCGTAAGAGAGCTGGGGGCCGCCGTCGTCATAGAGCTTGTGGAGCGCCATCATTGCCCCTCCGGCGGAGCTGGCCGGATGGGACGCCGGTCTTGTTCTCCGTGACCCGAGTCGATTCGGGGTAGGATGATGATGGCGCTTCCTGTTGACGTGGCGGTCTGTGCCCTAGGCAGGGCGACGTGGGGGTTCCTCCGAAGCCGAGGTTGAGTCTGCCTTCCGTTGCCGTGGCCGAGCCCGAGCCATGGGGTCGGGCGAGGCGGAAGTCGTTCGGCCGAGACCAGGGCGGAGTCCGAGCCCTGGGGTCGGGCGAGGCGGAAGTCGTTCGGCCGAGGCCAGGGCGGAGTCCGAGCCCTGGGGTCGGGCGAGGCGGAGTTTCGTCGTCTTCCGGGTCTTAGCCCGAGTCCGAGCCCTGGGGTCGGGCGGAGCGGAGTTTTGTCGTCTTCCGGGTCTTAGCCCGAGTCCGAGCCCCGGGGTCGGGCGGAGCGGAGTTTCGTCGTCTTCCGGGTCTTAGCCCGAGTCCGAGCCCTGGGGTCAGGCGGAGCGGAGTTCGCCGTCTTCCGGGTCTTAGCCCGAGTCCGAGCCCTGGGGTCGGGCGGAGCGGAGTTCGCCGTGGTGCCTTTGGCAAGGCCTGACTGCCTGTCAGACTCACTCTGTCGAGTGGCACTGCAGTCGGAGTGGCGCAGGCGGCGCTGTCCTTCTGTCAGACTGGCCAGTGGAGCGGTGGAGTGACGACGGTCACTTCGGCTCTGCCGGGGGCGCGTGTCAGGATGAAGGTGTCAGGCCACCTTTGCGTTAAATGCCCCTGCAATTTGGTCAGTCGGTGTGGCGATTTAGTCAAGGTTGCTTCTGAGCGAAGCCAAGGCCTCGGGCGAGCCGGTGATGTGTCCGCCATAAAAAGGGGGCCTCGGGCGAGACGGAAGTCTCTCGAGGTCGGCTGCCCTTGGCCGAGGCTAGGCTCGGGTGAAGCGTGATCGAGTCACTCGTGTGGACTGATCCCTGACTTAATCGTACCCATCAGGCCTTTGCAGCTTTATGCTGATGGGGGTTACCAGCTGAGAATTAGGCGTCTTGAGGGTACCCCTAATTATGGTCCCTGACAGTAGCCCCCGAGCCTCGAAGGGAGTGTTAGCACTCGCTTGGAGGCTTTTGTCGCACTTTTTTGCAAGGGGACCAGCCTTTCTCGGTTGCATTTCGTTCCGGTGGGTGCGCGCGAGCGCACCCGCCGGGTGTAGCCCCCGAGGCCTCGGAGGAGTGGTTACACTCCTTCGAGGTCTTAATACCTCGCGCAATGCTTCGGCTGGTCTGGTCGTTCCCTCATGCGAACTGGCCGTAGCCCGGGTGCACGGTCGGGGTCCAAGCTCTCGGGCTGGTATGTTGACGCTGTCAACGATTTGGCCGGAGCCGGTTTTTGCGAGAGCAGCCCCCGAGCCTCTGCATAGGGCGAGAGGGCGATCAGGGACAGACTCGACTTTTTACATACGCCCCTACGTCGCCTTTCCGCAAGGAGGAGGGGGGAGTGCGCCATGCTACCCTCGATGGGCACCGAACATGGTGTCTCCGGTGAGCTGCAAGCGGGTAATCCGAGTGGACGGCCGTGCCCCGTTCGTTGGGGGTCGGCTAGGGGCCCAGAGGCACGCCCAAAAGTACCTGCGGGTGATTTGCCAGACCCGGTCCCCTGGCGACGGGGTTCGAGGGCTCGATGCCTCCCTCCGATGGGATTCCGTTACAAGATCGTTCCCGCTGGTCTCGGAAATGTCCTAGGGTACCTCGGGAGCGCAGCCCGAGCCTTGGTTATGTATCGAACGTACCCCTGGTCATCCCTCGCTCGGTGTCTGAGGCGACTGTGAACCCTTCGGGGGCCAGCCTTCGAACCCCTGATCAGTAATGGGCGCGGAGCCCGAGTAGCCTGAGGCGGCCATGGAACCCTTCGGGGGGCTGGCCTTCGAACCCCTGACCAGTAGTGGGTGTCGGGCCCACGCGATCTGAGGCGGCTGTTGAACCCTTCGGAGGGCCAGCCTTCGAACCCCTGATCAGTAGTGGGGGGCTCGGAGCCCGGTTCCTTCGCGGAGAAGGATCCCTTTCGGGGTATCCCCCTTTCCCGGTCCCTGTTGCAAGAGATAGAGAAAGAGGAAAACGGAAAAGGATACGAAATCGGACGACGTGGCGTACCTTTTCTGACGCGATTATTACAGCGAAGGTGAAGCGTCGCGCGCTCCTCCTGCCAGAGGCGCCGCGTGTCCCGCCGCGGAGTTAATGCGACAGGGCGAGTGGTTGGCGGGGCGGCTGTTGCGCGCGTGCGATCCGTTCGAGGAACGGGTCACGGGTGCACCGTCTCCACGCCGTGAGAGGAGGCTCTCTTGCTGTCCCAGGATGGGACGTGAGCCTGGTTGACGACGTGACTGCTGCGCCCGCCCGCCTGCCACCGCTATTACTGCCGGCCCTCTTTCGGTCGCTTTGACCGACGCGCCATGCTGGCGCTGTTGGGTCGCCTCGAGTCGCGGCATTGGCTCCGCAACCGAAGAGGCGCGATGGTGGCACAAGTGGCGGTGCGGTTGCTTGCATGCAGCAACTGGCGCGCCGGTTGCTCGACGCGTGGGCCTGGGTTCCCAAGCTGGCGTGTCAGAAGTTGGAGAAGCGCGTCCATCTGGCGCGGTTGCATGCCGCCTGCATGGCTGCCCGCCCCTTCTGCCCGTTGGTCTGGGCGGAAATGGGGGGTCGCTAGTAACCGCTGGACGGTCGTACGCACCACGCGCGGCGGTTCGGCTTCTTCTGCCCTGAGCCGGCTTGCATGACATGCGGGACCCAGCCCCCGAGTCGCAGGGGAGGGCCTTGGAGCGTGTTGGAGAAGACTCAGCCCGTGGCGCCTGGGGGCGCACGTAGGGAGAGTTGCCTTTAAAAGGAGGGAGACTCCTTTCGGAAGGCAACCATGTCTTCTTCCTCCCTTAAGCGTCGTGTCTTCCCATCTTCCAAGCCCCCGGATGGGGGGTATCCGCCGCCTTTCCGTCTCCTCGTTGGAGGAACGCAACTCCATGGGAGTTGGTACCTCTCAGCCATCGTTCGGCTTCAAGGATTTTCATCATGCTGCCCGGCTGCTCCCCTCCGCCGGCGGTCACCTGAGATGGCGACCTCCGGCTTGATGGTGGGGGAAAGCGAGCCGGGCTGCGGCCTCTTCCCCTCCCTCAACCTCAAGGATTTTCATCACCAGGGCTGGGGAGGGGGGTGCGCCGAGTTGAGGTCGGCCCCCGCGTGGGCGGCGGCCCGCTCCTTCACTCAGTGATCGGAGGGAAAGGCGGCCGTCGTCCGTGGCGCTGGCAGCTGCAGCGTGCCTGGCTTTCGGGCGCGGGTGGCTTCGGAGCCGCTCGCGGTGCCGGCATCCGCCACGGCAGCTTGAAGAGGTTCTGCTGCCGGCGAGATAGCCGGGGCCGGCCACGGGCTGACCTCCAACTCTACGGCCTTCTACCCGTCCTTGCCTTACGAGTTTTGGCATGGGCGGGGGCCTCCTGGCAGCGGCATCTAGCCTGAGGTCGGCGTTGCCGCTGCTTGGTCCCTCGGAGCAGAAGGCGTCGTCGTCGCCGCTGCTGGAGCAGGTGACGGCGCACCATTCGTCGGCCTTCAGTTGCTCCGCAGGCCTTCCCCCTCGGAGTGGGGTCGTTCGTGCCTGTGGAGGGGGAACCGGAGTTCCGTTCGTAATGGCACTTCGAATGCCAGTGTTTTTTGTTCATTGTGGCTGTCGGGGCCTGAACATGTATGTAATTTCGGCACGGAGCCGTGTTTTTTCCTCATTTTCGAGCACTAAGTCTCGCCTGTTGATTATCTGAACCGCTTTACCAAGCATAAGTCGCCCCGTGTCAAGGTGACGGGTGAGGTATCCGTATCCCGGAGGCGTAGGAATCCCTCGGCCCGTTTGGCCTTGTTGTCTGGGGTTCCTCTAGCTTAGTTAAAGAGACCCCTCGGCCGCCCTTCGGTGGACCGAGGCCAGGGGTAGCGATATCAGTATGAACAGAGGCGGAGTTGGCTCGAGAATGGGAACCTGGTTGGCCGGAGCCTAGTCGTGTTGTCCGTCAGCGGAGCCGACGCCGAAGTCGATCAGTCGAGACCTCGGGTCGGGCTGGCGCCCTTGGAAGCCGGTTGACCGAGGCCCCAGGGGTATCCGGTCGAGCCGCCTGCTCGGGCCGGATTCCCGGAGGAGTCCCTGGGCCGCGTCGCCGCCCGAGGCTGGGTCGGGCTTTGCTGAAGACGTCGTCGATGCCGAGGGTGCTACGGCTCCCTTCAGCGTGAAGACCCGAGCCTGCAGGATCAGATCATCTTGTAGCGTGTGCTTTCTGCTGCCGCCGAGGCCAGAAAAAACACACCCTCGCCACGCTTGCGAAGCTGCGCCTTTTTTCCTCTTGTTTCGAGCATCTGGACTCTGTCGGTAACAGGGATGTTTGTGTGAGCGAGAGTTGCTTTTCGCGGAAGGGACGAGTGAGGTATCCGTATCCCAGAGGCGTGGGAATCCCTCGGCTCGGTCGGCCTTGCCGCTTACGCGTACTTTCACCCGTCCATGAGGCCCTGTCCCCGACTTAGTCGAGAAAGCTTGAAGGACTGCTTCGGCAGGAGAGCTTCCGAACGTGAAGACTTGTTCGGTCCACGGAGTCGCTTTATCCGAGCGCGAGTTACTTATCGCAGAAGGTGATGAGTGAGGTATCCGTATCCCGGAGGCGTAGGAGTCCCTCGGCTCGGTCAGCCTTGGCTGCTTACGCGTACTCCGTCGTTTCCAGGATCCGCTTTCCGAAGTAGTCAAGAAGCACGAAAGAAATCCTGCTAAAAAGAGATCCTTTTTCGAGGAAAAATTCGACGCAGAGGGGGTCTCCCCCCTTTTAGCACCCGAGGGAGGGTCGGGCTTTGCCGAGGCTAAGCCGACCCTTCCTTGACGACTAAACTTTGCGTAGGTGCGAGGTATATGAACAACTTGAAAACATCTTAAGGGTAGAAGCGACGTAGCTGTTTGATGTTCCAAGCGTTGTCGTAGATCTCGCCTTGATGGTTGGCCAGCTTGTATGTTCCGGGCTTCAGAACTTTGGCGATGACGAATGGCCCTTCCCAGGGGGGCGTGAGCTTGTGCCTCCCTCGGGCGTCTTGCCACAGCCGAAGCACCAGATCGCCCACCTGGAGTTCTCGGGACCGGACCCCTCGGGCGTGGTAGCGTCGCAGGGACTGTTGGTACCGCGCCGAGTGTAGTAAGGCCCTGTCCCGAGCTTCCTCTAGCTGGTCCAGCGATTCCTCTCGGCTAGCTTGGTTGCTTTGTTCGGTGTAGGCCCTCGCCCTCGGGGAGCCGTATTCCAGGTCAGTGGGCAAGATAGCTTCAGCCCCGTAGACCAGGAAAAACGGCGTGAAGCCCGTGGCACGACTCGGCGTCGTCCTTAGGCTCCAGACCACCGAGGGGAGTTCCTTCATCCATCGCTTGCCGAATTTGTTGAGGTTGTTGTAGATCCGAGGCTTGAGCCCTTGTAGAATCATGCCGTTGGCACGCTCTACTTGCCCATTCGACATGGGATGAGCCACGGCGGCCCAGTCCACCCGGATATGGTGATCCTCGCAAAAATCCAAGAATTTTTTGCCGGTGAACTGGGTGCCGTTGTCGGTGATGATGGAGTTCGGGACCCCGAAGCGATGGATGATGTTGGTGAAGAATGCCACCGCCTGCTCAGATCTGATGCTGTTCAGAGGTCGGACCTCGATCCACTTGGAGAATTTGTCGATGGCGACCAGCAGGTGCGTGTAGCCCCCGGGCGCCTTCTGCAAGGGACCGACGAGGTCCAGACCCCATACAGCGAAGGGCCAAGTGACGGGTATTGTCTGCAGAGCCTGAGCGGGCAGGTGCGTCCGCTTCGCATAGAATTGGCACCCTTCGCAGGTGCGGACAATTCTAGTGGCGTCAGCCACCGCCGTTGGCCAGTAGAAGCCTTGCCGGAAAGCATTTCCGACAAGGGCTCGGGGCGCTGCGTGGTGGCCGCAAGCCCCCGAGTGTATTTCTTGCAGCAGTTCCCGACCTTCGGCGATGGAGATGCATCGCTGGAGGATGCCCGAGGGGCTGCGATGGTAGAGCTCCTCTTCGTCGCCCAGCAAGACGAATGACTTGGCGCGTCGCGCTACCCGCCGAGCCTCGACTTGGTCGAGGGGTAGCTCTCCTCGACGGAGATATTGCAGGTACGGGGCCTGCCAATCTTGATCTGGCGTGGCCCCGCTCTGCCCTTCCTCGACGTTCAGTGCCTCACCCTCGGAGGCCGAGGGTACCTTGGGCTGTGCCGAGGGTACCTCGGGCTGTGCCGAGGGTACCTCGGGCTGAGCCGAGGGTACCTCGGGCTCGGGCGCGTCGTCGAGCTTGATGGAGGGTTGATGCAGATCCCGGGAGAAGACGTCCGGGGGGACTGTCGTTCGCCCCGAGGCTATCTTAGCCAGCTCGTCTGCGGTTTCGTTGTAGCGCCGAGCGATGTGGTTGAGCTCGAGCCCGAAGAACTTGTCTTCCAGGCACCGAACCTCGTCGCAGTAGGCCTCCATCTTTGGGTCGCGGCAGTGGGAGTTCTTCATGACTTGGTCGATGACGAGCTGCGAATCACCGCGGGCGTCGAGGCGTCTGACCCCTAGCTCGATGGCGATCCGCAATCCGTTGACCAGAGCTTCGTACTCGGCCACATTGTTGGACGCCGGGAAATGGAGGCGCAGCACGTAGCGCAAGTGCTTTCCGAGGGGCGAGATGAAGAGCAGGCCTTCGCCGGCCCCCGTCTTCATCAGCGACCCGTCGAAAAACATGGTCCAGAGCTCCGGTTGGATCGGAGTCGTTGGCAGCTGGGTGTCGACCCATTCGGCCACGAAATCCGCCAACACCTGGGACTTGATGGCCTTCCGAGGGGCGAACGAGATCGTTTCGCCCATGATTTCCGCCGCCCACTTTGCGATCCTGCCCGAGGCCTCTCGGCACTGGATGATCTCCCCCAGGGGGAAGGATGACACCATAGTTACCAGATGAGACTCGAAGTAGTGTCGCAGCTTCCGCCTTGTCAGGATCACAGCATACAGCAGCTTTTGAACTCGCGGGTAGCAGATCTTAGTCTCGGACAGCACTTTGCTGATGAAGTAGACCGGCCTCTGAACGGGCAATGCATGCCCTTCCTCTTGCCTTTCGACCACAATCGCGGCGCTAACCACCTGAGTGGTCGCGGCGACGTAGACCAAGAGGGCTTCTCCGTCCGCCGGGGGCACCAAGACAGGCGCCTTTGTAAGGAGCGCCTTCAGGTTGCCGAGGGCTTCCTCGGCCTCGGGGGTCCAAGCGAAACACTCGGCCTTCCTTAAGAGGCGGTACAGAGGCAGACCTCTTTCGCCGAGGCGTGAGATGAAGCGGCTCAGGGCCGCGAGGCATCCCATGACCCTCTATACCCCTTTTAAGTCCTTGATGGGTCCCATGCTGGTGATGGCCGCGATCTTCTCCGGGTTGGCTTCGATGCCTGGCTCGGAGACGATGAACCCTAGGAGCATGCCTCGGGGCACCCCGAAGACACACTTCTCAGGATTAAGCTTGACTCCTTTCGCCTTGAGACACCGGAATGTCACTTCAAGGTCGGAGAGGAGGTCGGAAGCCTTCCTTGTCTTGACTACGATGTCATCGACGTAGGCCTCGACTGTGCGACCAATGTGTTCGCCGAACACATGGTTCATGCACCGCTGGTACGTCGCGCCCGCATTCCTCAAACCGAACGGCATGGTGACATAGCAGTACATGCCGAACGGCGTGATGAAAGAAGTCGCGAGCTGGTCGGACTCTTTCATCCGGATCTGGTGATACCCTGAGTAGGCATCGAGGAAGGACAGGGTTTCGCACCCAGCGGTGGAATCCACGATTTGGTCGATGCGAGGCAGAGGGTAGGGAACCTTCGGACATGCTTTGTTGAGACCAGTGTAGTCTACACACATCCGCCATTTCCCCCCTTTCTTCCTCACAAGCACAGGGTTGGCAAGCCATTCGGGATGGAATACCTCTTTGATGAACCCTGCTGCCATTAGCTTGTGGATCTCTTCGCCAATCACTCTGCGCTTCTCCTCGTCGAATCGGCGCAGAGGCTGCCTGACGGGTCGGGCTCCGGCCCGAATATCCAGCGAGTGCTCGGCGACATCCCTCGGTATGCCGGGCATGTCCGAGGGACTCCACGCAAAGACGTCGGCGTTCGCGCGGAGAAAGTCGACGAGCACTGCTTCCTATTTGGGGTCGAGCCCGGAACCGATCCGGACCTGCTTGGTGGTGTCGCCACTGGGGTCGAGAGGGACGGCCTTGACCGTCTCCGCTGGCTCGAAGTTGCCGGCATGGCGCTTCACGTCTGGCACCTCCTTGGAGAGGTTCTCCAGGTCGGCGATGAGGGCCTCGGACTCGGCGAGGGCCTCGGCGTACTCCACGCACTCCACGTCGCATTCGAACGCGTGTTTGTACGTGGGGCCGACGGTGATGACCCCGTTGGGGCCCGGCATCTTGAGCTTCAAGTAGGTGTAGTTGGGGACGGCCATGAACTTCGCGTAGCATGGCCTCCCTAGCACGGCGTGGTAGGTTCCTCGGAACCCGACCACCTCGAACGCCAGGGTCTCCCTTCGGAAGTTGGAGGGTGTCCCGAAGCAGACGGGGAGGTCGAGTCGCCCGAGGGGCTGGACGCGCTTCCCAGGGATGATCCCGTGGAAGGGCGCAGCGCCTGCTCGGACGGAGGACAGATCGACGCGCAGGAGCTTGAGGGTCTCGGCGTAGATGATGTTGAGGCAGCTGCCCCCATCCATCAGGACCTTGGTGAGCCTGACATCGCCGACAACAGGGTCGACGACGAGCGGGTATTTCCCCGGGCTCGGCACATGATCGGGGTGGTCGGCCTGGTCGAAAGTGATGGGCTTGTCGGACCAGTCTAGGTAGACTGGCGCCGCCACCTTCACCGAGCAGACCTCCCGGCGCTCTTGCTTGCGGTGCCGAGCCGAGGTATTCGCCGCATGCCCTCCATAGATCATGAAGCAGTCGCGGACCTCGGGGAATTCTCCTGCTAGGTGATCTTCGTTCTTGTCGTCGTCGCGGGCCCTGCCACCCTCGGCGGGTGGCCCGGCCCTGTGGAAGTGACGCCGAAGCATAACGCACTCCTCGAGGGTGTGCTTGACGGGCCCCTGATGGTAGGGGCACGGCTTCTTGAGCATCTTGTCGAAGAGGTTTGCACCTCCGGGGGGCTTCCGAGGGTTCTTATACTCGGCGGCGGCGACAAGGTCCGCGTCAGCGGCGTCGCGTTTCGATTGCGACTTCTTCTTGCCTTTCTTCTTGGCGCCGCGCGGAGCAGACGCCTCGGGAGCTTCTTCCGATGGGCGGCCCTGGGGCTGCTTGTCCTTTCGGAAGATAGCCTCGACCGCCTCCTGGCCAGAGGCGAACTTGGTGGCGATGTCCATCAGCTTGCTCGCCCTGGTGGGGGTTTTGCGACCCAGCTTGCTCACCAGGTCGCGGCAAGTGGTGCCGGCGAGGAACGCGCCGATGACATCCGAGTCGGTGATGTTGGGCAGCTCGGTGCGCTGCTTCGAGAATCGCCGGATGTAGTCCCGAAGCGGCTCCCCCGGCTATTGCCGGCAGCTTCGAAGGTCCCAAGAATTCCCGGGGCGCACGTATGTGCCCTGGAAATTGCCAGCGAAGGCTTGGACCAAGTCGTCCCAGTTGGAGATCTGCCCCGGAGGCAGGTGCTCCAACCAGGCGCGAGCAGTGCCGGAGAGGAACAGGGGGAGGTTACGGATGATGAGGTTGTCGTCGTCCGTTCCACCCAGTTGGCAGGCAAGGCGGTAGTCCGCGAGCCACAGTTCCGGTCTCGTTTCCCCCGAGTACTTCGTGATAGTAGTCGGGGGTCGGAACCGGGTCGGGAATGGCGCCCGTCGGATGGCCCGACTGAAGGCCTGCGGACCGGGTGGTTCGGGCGAGGGACTCCGATCCTCCCCGCTGTCGTAGCGCCCCCCACGCCTGGGGTGGTAGCCTCGGCGCACCCTTTCGTCGAGGTGAGCCCGACGGTCGCGTCGATGGTGCTCGTTGCCGAGGTGGCCCGGGGCCGCAGGCGCGGTGTTGCGCGTGCGCCCGGTGTAGACCGAGGCTTCCCGCATGAATCGGGAAGTCGCGGCATGAGGTTCCGAGGGATAACCTTGCCTTCGGGAGGCAGTGCTCTCGGCCCGCCGGGCCGCAGCGCCTTCCAGGAGATTCTTGAGTTCTCCCTGGATTCGCCGACCCTCGGTGGTTGACGGCTCCGGCATCGCGCGGATGAGCATTGCTGCGGTTGCCAGGTTCTGACCAACCTCGCTGGATGCGGGCGGCGGCCTGATCCTGACATCGTTGGCGACGCGGTGCTGGAGACCTTGGGGCAAGTGACGTATTTCTCCGGCCAGGGGTTGGCCCGCCCACGCCTGTCCGACGTCCCGACGGATCGGCTCAAGCGCTCCTGTTCCCTCGTTGAGCCTGGCCTGCGCCTCACGGACTTGCTCGAGTTGTGGGTCGTAACCCCCCGCCGGAGCGGGGACCACAGCTAGCTCCCGTGGGATGTCGGCGCGAGGCACCGGCCTAGGGAGATCACCGTCCTCCGGCATGCCAAGATGGTTGCCTTCGGAGGGATTCCCTAGCTCGATGTGGAAACATTCGCGGCTTGGGCCGCAGCTCTCGTCGCCAAGGCTGCGGCTTCCATCGGAACAGTCGGATAGGCAGTAGTCACATGCGGTCATGAAGTCCCGCACGACACTGGGGTTGCCAAGTCCGGAGAAATCCCAAGCGATGCTGGGATCGTCATCTTCCTCGGACCCAGAGGGCCCGTAGGTCGAGACGTCCGTCAGTCGGTCCCAAGGCGACCGCATACGGAACCTCAGTGGGGTTGCACTCGCCTCAATGAGAGCGCCCGCCAAAACGAGGTCGTTTGGCGGGTTGAGGCCGAGTCGAAATGACGCAAGATGGGAGTTAGTCGGTACCTTTTTGTCGACGAGGAGCGACGTAGTCACATCGGGGACTGGTTGCACCGTCAACTCTGGTTCGAGGGCGACGTCCTGCAGGCTTTCCGCGAGCGCGCCGGCGTCGTCTTCTTGCTCGGGGTCAGCGTGCCGCGGGGGGACGGCGCTTGCCTCCGTCTTGAACGCGAGGTCGACGTCCGGCGTGCCTTCCGTCGGGGCGTCGGGGGCGTCGATTCGCTCGACGGCCGACGAAGCGCGGCCTCCCACCTGGCCTTGACGGCCCCGCCTCCTCCTCCGTTGGCGGGGGAGAGAACGGAGCGAGCCCGAATGTTGCCCTTCCACCATGCGGGGAAGACGTCGTCGATTCCGCCGCCGGCGGGCGGGTTGTCGGCCGCCATTGTCGTAGTCGCGCGGCGGTGGAAGAAGTATCATGTCGTAGCTGCCGTCGAAGGACATGAACTCAAGAGTCCCGAAACGAAGCACCGTCCCGGGCCGGAGAGGTTGCTGGAGACTGCCCATCTGGAGCTTGACGGGGAGCTGTTCGTCAGCACGCAGCAGCCCCCTACCTGGCGCGCCAACTGTCGGCGTTTCGAGACAGGGGGGTCCCTAAGCCGACGAGTGAGTGTGCTGCATGCCCCAGCCCAGATGGGTCGAGCGCGTGGGCGAGCGCGAAGGGGGGAGAGGCGAGGTGGCCGGAGTCGAGCGTGAGAGAGGTGGAAGTCCCGTGGCCTTCGTGTTCGTCCCGCGCCCAGGTCAGGTGCGCTTGCAGTAGGGGGGTTACAAGCGTCCACGCGGGTGAGGGAAGCGAGCGGCCCCAAGAGAGCGCCTGTCCCGTCCTCGGTCCCGCGCGGCCAACCTTCTCTAAGAAGGCCCTGGTCCTCCCTTTTATAGTCGTAAGGAGAGGATCCAGGTGTACAATGGGGGGTGTAGCAGAGTGCTACGTGTCTAGCGGAGGGAGAGCTAGCGCCCTAGGTACATGCCAATGTGGCAGCCGGAGAGATCTGGGCATCCTGCTGGCGTGATGTCGTGGCTGTCGGAGGTGCGGCGGAGCCTGGCGGAGGGACAGCTGTTGGAGCGGTCGAGTCCCTGCTGACGTCGTCCTGCTTCCGTAAGAGAGCTGGGGGCCGCCGTCGTCATAGAGCTTGTGGAGCGCCATCATTGCCCCTCCGGCGGAGCTGGCCGGATGGGACGCCGGTCTTGTTCTCCGTGACCCGAGTCGATTCGGGGTAGGATGATGATGGCGCTTCCTGTTGACGTGGCGGTCTGTGCCCTAGGCAGGGCGACGTGGGGGTTCCTCCGAAGCCGAGGTTGAGTCTGCCTTCCGTTGCCGTGGCCGAGCCCGAGCCATGGGGTCGGGCGAGGCGGAAGTCGTTCGGCCGAGACCAGGGCGGAGTCCGAGCCCTGGGGTCGGGCGAGGCGGAAGTCGTTCGGCCGAGGCCAGGGTGGAGTCCGAGCCCTGGGGTCGGGCGAGGCGGAGTTTCGTCGTCTTCCAGGTCTTAGCCCGAGTCCGAGCCCTGGGGTCGGGCGGAGCGGAGTTTCGTCGTCTTCCGGGTCTTAGCCCGAGTCCGAGCCCTGGGGTCGGGCGGAGCGGAGTTTCGTCGTCTTCCGGGTCTTAGCCCGAGTCCGAGCCCTGGGGTCGGGCGGAGCGGAGTTTCGTCGTCTTCCGGGTCTTAGCCCGAGTCCGAGCGCTGGGGTCGGGCGGAGCGGAGTTCGCCGTCTTCCGGGTCTTAGCCCGAGTCCGAGCCCTGGGGTCGGGCGGAGCGGAGTTCGCCGTGGTGCCTTTGGCAAGGCCTGACTGCCTGTCAGACTCACTCTGTCGAGTGGCACTGCAGTCGGAGTGGCGCAGGCGGCGCTGTCCTTCTGTCAGACTGGCCAGTGGAGCGGTGGAGTGACGGCGGTCACTTCGGCTCTGCCGGGGGCGCGTGTCAGGATGAAGGTGTCAGGCCACCTTTGCGTTAAATGCCCCTGCAATTTGGTCAGTCGGTGTGGCGATTTAGTCAAGGTTGCTTCTGAGCGAAGCCAAGGCCTCGGGCGAGCCGGTGATGTGTCCGCCATAAAAAGGGGGCCTCGGGCGAGACGGAAGTCTCTCGAGGTCGGCTGCCCTTGGCCGAGGCTAGGCTCGGGTGAAGCGTGATCGAGTCACTCGTGTGGACTGATCCCTGACTTAATCGTACCCATCAGGCCTTTGCAGCTTTATGCTGATGGGGGTTACCAGCTGAGAATTAGGCGTCTTGAGGGTACCCCTAATTATGGTCCCCGACACACACCGGCAGGGGCGAAGCCAGGATCCGAAGACAGAGGGGGCAGGCTTAGCCTCCAAGCGACAAAACCAGCAAGGACACAATATAAAAATGGCAAGGGAACCAACCACAATGTATATATTGATATATAATCTTCATTAAAAAACAGTATAATAAAACAGCATCTATTTTGTCAAACAAAATAAAATTACATCTCAGTTATTTTGAATTTAGCTCTACGTGTATTAGCTAGATCATAGGCCTTGATAATATCATCAAAACAAATCATTGCCGCTAATTCTCTTTCAATATAAACGACCAAATAATCCCGTAAATAGGCATCTCCCATTTTGCTTCGAAGACGTGTCTTCACAAATTTCATAGCTGAAAAGGCTCTCTCTGTGGTCGAAGTTGACACAGGGAGAGTTAAGAGTAATCTCAATAATTTATCTACCATCGGATAAGAAGAATCTTTACCCAGCTTAACAAATCCACTTGTTAAATCAGCCAAAGATGATAAACCCTTTAGTTCTGTATGGTTGCAAACATCAAGTTGAAAATGTGGCAATTGGCACTCTAATTGCATTCTTTCTTGATTTGAGAAATCTGCAGGATAATACTTTTCCACTAGAGAGCATACCTTTTCTATGTCAAAAGAGCCAAGTATTGGATTCAAGGAAGCACAAAGTGATAAAAGGTCTGTCGTGTGTTGATGGAAAAATTAAGGGTTTTAGACTACCAAATAATAATCTAGCAGCAAGATAATGGGCTATAGGATACATTATTAATCTGACTTGGTTGGGTCGTTGGGGGGTGCCAGGCCCACTCCGGTCCCCTGGTGGCTTCGCCACTGCACACCGGCTCAGGCTCTGTAAATGATTCCACCCTCCTGGTCATTCGCCATATCGGGGTGGATATCCTGGGAACATTCCCAAGGCTGTCGGCGGGTACCGTTTCCTCTTCGTCGCTATCGACAAATTCACAAAGTGGCCAGAGGCCACCCCTGTGGTCAGTATCACCCAGGGTGTTGTTGTTGCCTTCCTCAAGCCGATTATCTGTAGATTTGGGGTCCCAAGCCGTATCATTACGGTCAACGGGACCCAGTTCAAAAGTTGGCTCTTCCAAGAGTATTGCGAGGGCATCGGCACCCAGCTCTGCTTTGCGTCTGTGGCTCATCCCATGAGCAACGGCCAGGCTGAGAGGGCAAACGCAGAAATCCTCAGGGGACTCAAGACACACACCTATGACTGCTTAAAAAAGCATGGTACAAATTGGGTCAACGAGCTTCCATGCGTACTATGGGGGAACCGGACCACACCTAGCCGAGCTACCGGGGAGACCCCGTTCTTCCTGGTCTACGGGGCTGAAGCATGTCTTCCCCCGGAAATCATTATGGTCTCGCCACGGGTCCGGTCTTTCAATGAATCTATGCAGGAACAACTATGGCGTGAGGACGTGGACTTCATCGACGAACGTAGATGGCGAGCGACGATCAGAAATGCATGGTACAACTGAAAGGGAAATAGGGTCAAACCTTTTCCTAAATAATTTTGGTGGTTGAATTGCCCAACACAAATTATTGGACTAACTAGTTTGCTCTAGAATATATGTTCCACAGGTGCCAAAGGTTCACAACAAACCAATACAAAGTTATAAGAAAGGGTTCAAATGAAAGGAGCAATGAAAACCAAAGGCTGCCCTAGTCTAGCGCACCGGACTGTCCGGTGTGCCACCGGACTGTGTCCGGTGCACCACCGGACTGTGTCTAGTGCACTAGGGTGGATCAACTCCAACTTGCTAGCTTCGGGTTTTCGGGGAGCCTCTCTGCTATAATTCACCAGACTGTCCGGTGTGCCAAGCGGAGCAACGGCTAACAGCACCAACGGTCGTCTGCAAAAGTGAACAGTGCGTGAACAGTGCGCGGACAGAGCGTGCAGAGTCAGAGCAGCGCTAGAAGGCGCACTGGACAGTGAACAGTACCTGTCTAGTGCACCACCGGACTGTTCGGTGGCCCCACATGTCAGAGCTCCAACAGTCGAACCCTAACGGTTGGGTGATGTGGCTGGCGCACCGGACTGTTCGGTGCGCCCGTCGACAGCAGCCTTCTCCAGCGGCCACTTTGGTGGTTGGGGCTATAAATACCCCCCAACCAACACACTTCAAGGCATCCAAGTTTTCAGCCAACACATTCAATACAAGATCTAGTGCATTCAATACAAGACACAAATAGATTGAATCAAAATTTCTCCAAGTCCCAATTCCACTCAAAGCAATTAGTGACTAGAAGAGAGAGTTTTGTCGTGTTCTTTTGAGCTCTTGCGCTTGGATCGCTTTTCTTCTTTCCATTTCTTGTTCTCAACATCTTTGTAATCAAAGCAAGAGACACCAATTGTGTGGTGGTCCTTGTGGGGACTAAGTGTCCCATTTGATTGAGGAGAAAAGCTCACTCGGTCTAAGTGACCGTTTGAGAGAGGGAAAGGGTTGAAAGACACCCGATCTTTGTGACCACCTCAACGAGGAGTAGGTTTGCAAGAACCGAACCTCGGTAAAACAAATCACCGTGTCACACTCTTCATTTGCTTGTGATTTGTTTTTGCCCTCTCTTTCGGACTCGACTTTATTTCTAACGCCAACCCCGGCTTGTAGTTGTGCTTAAAGTTTATAAATTTCAGATTTGCCTATTCACCCCCCTCTAGGAGACTTTCAACAACCAAGCGCTCAGGCGCTACCACCAGCGGTTTGTGCATAGTAGGGAGCTCAGGGTCGAGGACCTAGTCCTAAGGCGAGTACTGAACCAAGAAGGGCTCCACAAACTCTCCCACAGTTGGGAAGGACCCTTCAATGTGACAGAAATATGCCGACCCAGGTGTGTCCGCCTTGCCACAACAGGAGGAGTACCTCTTCCCAATCCCTGGAATATAGAGCATCTCTGTAAGTTCTATCCATAAAAGCAAAACTGGGAGGTTGAGTTTTCTTCCTTTGTAACTAGGTTGCGCATATGTGTATGTCAATCCGGTGAGGCCCGCCCTCGTAAGCCCGGTCTATTGGTCTACACCCATGTATATCAAGTTATAAGGAAAAGATTTACCCCCCAGATGTGCTTTTGTGATGGTTTTATTCTACTTCAGTTTACAAAAATTATTTTTTATCTAACCCACCCATACAGTTTCCCACCCTTGCTGGTATGATGACATCCAAATTGAGTAGCCAGGCTTGCAGTTCAGGACCCCTCTACTGCTGCAGGGGGTCCGGCAACCTGGGGTCCAGTTCTAGAGAATGGGCGCTCGTCTCCTGGAGTGGTCCGGAGCTGTGTAGCTTCTTAGCATGGTTCCGTACCCTAAGCCTGCACGCTCCACCACTCTGCAACGGGTGCCCTAGTATTTGTAACTGTGATCTTGTGGGTCCGGGCATACGGCTTGGCTTCCCAGGCTAAATCATGCAGGTCCTGTTGCATGAATCAAGGGATGAAAGATACTAGATGGTGGGTCCTACGGGTGTGCTCCTAAAACTTCAAAGCCGAAGTTGTGTGCAGGTCCAGGTCCCAGTCCAGAGGTAGGTAGTCTCAAACTGTAGAGACTACCTCCTAGGGGCTGGGCCACCAATTTTTTCTTTGGTATACTGGTATCCAGCCTCGACATGTCGAGCCTACCTCCAAGGGGGACCAAGTACCAGGTGGAAGTTGATGACGCTACACATAACAAGGGCAGATAAGTTCTAGTGCTACTTGATTAGTGGTTCTTAAAATATGTTACATGGCCAAAAGTTATTACAGCCGCCCCCCAGCGGAACCCTTGCCTTGTCTCTACATGTTCAGCTATTCGGCGTCGGCAGGATCACGCTGAAAGCGCGCGGCCACCATCTCCACTGCATCTTGTACACTCTCCCAGGCGGCATCTTCTATGGCGGCTATCGAACCATCGATCACCGGCGCCAAGGATATGGCAGGATCATGACTCCGGAAGCACGTCAGGATGTAGTCTACCACCGCCCGGCAGAGCTTGCTGCCCTCTGCCTCCAGGCGGGCACCGAGGATCTGATCCAGGCGCCGAAGGCAATCGGCAGTAGAGTCCAGCACCGGGAGGGCATCGGAGATCAACACTGGCAGCTCCGACACTAGGATGGGGCTCATCCCTAGTGGCACCAGTGTCGTTCTTGCCTCGCCGGCCCACTCAGCAATGCGCTGGACCCCGGTGCGGTGTTCTGTTTGGAGATCTTTGAGGGCCTTTCTGGTTGCCTCCATTGCCTGGGGACCCGGCGCTGCCTGCACCGCATCGAACTGGTGGATCTGCTCCTCCAGCTTCCTCTCCTTTTTCCTCTCCTTCGAGCTCGTGCTCGGCCAGCAACTCGCCTCGCCGGACGAGCATTTCTTCCCTGAAGGCGAGATCTGTCTCTCGCCTGGCGATATCCGTCTCCCGCATGTCCAAGGACAGCTCCTTCTCCTTAAGGTTTTCCTCGGCGAGGGCGACGTCGCTGGCCTTGCCCTCGAGCTCTTGCTGCCATTTCTGCATCCTTTCCACGGCCTTTATCAGCTGGGCCTGCTGGGCTTCCAGAGTCTTGTCCAGAGCACTCAGTTTGGTCTGGTACTCCGTCGTGAGGGCCTCCCTCTGGGTCACAACTTCCTCCCTCCCGGCCACTTTCTTCTCCCTCCGAGTCACCTCCAACTCCCTGGCACACACCCTCTGGAGGTCTTTCTTATACTCCTTGCGGTCCCGCTCGAGTTGGGACCGCACGGAGGTGAACTATCGGGACGTCGTCTTGGTGCGCTCCTCTAGTTGGGTGCACCAGTCACTGAGGCATTGGTGCTCAGCTTCAAGTGCCTCCCACTCCCGCAAGATTGCTACCTCAGTTTCACTAAGAACCTGGTGGGCGCGGGACAGCATGCGGGGGAGGGGAACTGGCGCCGCTTCTCGCTCGGCACCCGACCGGAGTCGCTGCCCAAATACCACCTCCATCTCCTCCGGAGTAGGCGGGGGGATGGAGCTGGACGCGCCCCTTGTGTCACCCCCAGTGTAGGGAGTGGGCGCAGATCCCCTAGCTGGGACCTTCTCCGCCGCTACGACACCGCCTGACGCTGACGCCACTGCTGCCGGATCCCCAACTGGGACATGGGAGGGCGGTGGCGCTGTCCTCGCAGCAACTGGGAGCGGACCGCCGGCACCACCCTCAGCGGATCTCTACTGCTGAAAGCCAGACCCATCGCTGGGCCTGGCATCTGGCGGAGGAGGCGTGGCCTTGGGAGCAATGGAGGAAGAAGCCCTGGCAAACAGATGATGGGTTAAAACTTGACGGCATGATGATTAGGCTCGTGGAAAAAGGGACTACACTTACTTGGGGCCCTGGACTTTCTAGTGACCCTGGAAGCGAGGTGATCACAGCTCCTGCTGCTGTTGCCGCACTGGCTGTGGCTGCTACTGCTGAGGTCGTTGTTGCTGCCCCTCCTGCTGTTGTTGCTGTTGCTGCTGGTGGTGCTCCTGAGGGTGATCACCCCTAGATGGTGGTGGTGGCGGCGGGATCGGGGGACTGACGCGCCTTTGCGCGTCGTGGGTCTAGGAGCTAGCCTCCTTGATCCCATCTGCAGCCTTCTGGCACTTCTGGGCGGGCTCCGAAACGAGCTACCTGTCAGCGCGACGCAACCTGTGTCGCCTCTCCTCCTCCGACCCCCCGGAGCTACCTGGGGCGGAGGCACTGCTTGTAGCCCCTTTGCCCTTGTCCAAGGGGCTGGGGGCCATGGTGGGATTGGCACTGGGAGCCACACCGACGGGCTGGGGACCCCCAGCCCGCGGAGGGGGTCCCGGCCGCCGGTCTGGCGAACCGCCACGTCGCTGTCATCGAGGGTCGGCAACGTGGCCAGGATCGCCGTCCTCAGGCCTGGGTCATCACAGAGCGCCGTGATGTCCTAGGGGAGTATCAGGGATTCAGGGACAAAAGTCTCCCCAGTAATCCTCCCCACTAGGAGTTCCAGCTCATCCCAGGATAGATCGGTACCCGGCCCGCACTGGATCCTATAGATGTCGTTCAGGCCGGTGAACCAGCAGGACAGGCGTGGCCTCCTCTGCAGCGGCGTGATCCGGCGCTTCAGGAGATCGCCGACCATGTGCATTGATGTCAGGCCGCCCGTTGCCAAGACCTTGATCCTATCCAATACGGGTAGGAACTCTAGCGAGAGGGATGGCTTGGTCCTCCAATGCTTGCGGTTGAGTGCTGGCCCATTGGTCAGCAGGATGAGGCGGTCGTTGGCCGCGGTGCTGGCGATCACCCAGTCGTTGCGCCTGTCCTGCAGGACCAGGCCATCCTACAGGCGGCGTGCCTGTCCATTCTGTTGGCAGGCAGTACGCCCGTGCTGCGGCATACACTATGCTCATCATGGCTCGCGCGTTACCAAGGAAGCAGCCGCGAGATATTAATATTGTATGGACTACAGACATTATGGCGCTCGGAGATCTTCTGGGCGACACTAGCATTGAATACTTCTATATGTATTCCCTCCGTTTTGCCCCTGGGCCCATATGTCAAGGCCCAGCACCCTTGTATGTGCCCCCTTGAGCTATAAAAGGGAGGACACACGACGTTACAAGGCAAGCTGACTCAGACCCAACTTAGGCTCAAGCTTACTTAGACTCTCAAGCTCGCAAGTTCAATACATCACACAGTGGAGTAGGGTATTACGCTCCGGCGGCCCGAACCACTCTAAATCCTTGTGTGTTCTTGTGTTCTTCTTGTTTCCACCTAACAGGCAAAACCCTTAGGCCCCTCCTCATCTTAGGATTTAGGGCGGGTGCATTCCGCCACCCGGCCGGAGAATTCCTCTCCGACATTTGGCGCACCAGGTAGGGGGCTAGGCTTTAGGTTTTTGCTTGTTATTCTGCTCGACGCCATGGTCCACATCGTCGAGCACCATGATTTCTTGCCCGAGGACTTCATGGTGGAAGAGGCGGCTGCCTCTTCCACACCATGGGCCACCAACCTCCCGGCGCCTGGTGCGGCCGCTGCTGTGCACTCTGCGCGGCAGCACACTCCCACGCAAATGTCCAGGACGTCTAGGGCTGCGCCTGGGGCACTGTCTGTGGCCAGGGAATTGTTGCGCCACCCTCCTAGCTCCACGGCCTCGCCAGGGGCCATCAAGCAGTGGCGCGACAACGTCGACCGCCTGCTAGGCATGGCGCACTCTGGCTCAACCAGGCCCAGGCCTCGGTCGTCCCGGCGTCAGCATGAGGCGTCGGCATCAGTTCGCTCCCCCTCGGTGAGGGCCGCACCGACTGAGGATCTGCGGGCGGAGCTCAACCGCCGGCGAGCAGGCAAGGACGCTCCAGTCTCTCTGGAGAGATCTAATGACCCACGGGCAGAACTTAACCGCAGGCGTGCGGGCGAGGATGCCCGCGTCTCGCTGGAAAGGGCGCGAGAGCGCCGGCAGAACGTCGAGGGTCGCAACCTCGACTACGACTTTGCTGCGGTAGCGCCGTAGACTCCAACGGGCGCCCGGATCTAGGCGGGTGTCCCGTTGGCCGGCGTGGGCTACGACGCACTAGCGAATCATCTCCGCGTGGCGACCTGGCCATCCAAGTTCCGGCCACACCTGCTGGAGAAATACGACGGTACATCAAACCCGTCGGAATTCTTGCAGGTGTACGTCACCGCCATTACGGCAGCCGGTGGAGACACCGCCGTAATGGCAACATACTTCCATGTAGCCTTGTCTGGGCCAGCCCGGACTTGGCTCATGAACCTTACCCCAGGATCAATCTGCTCCTGGGAAGAGCTCTACGTGTGGTTCGCAGCGAACTTCGCTAGTGCTTATCAGCGGCATGGCGTGGAGGCTCACCTCCATGCAGTAAGGCAGGAGCCTGGGGAAACTCTTCGGACCTTCATCTCCTGCTTCACCAAGGTACGAGGAACTATACCTCGTATCTTCGATGCTTCCATCATCATCGCTTTCCACCAGGGGGTGCGTGATGAAAACATGTTGGAGAAGTTGGTCACGCATCACGTGGAAACTATCACCACGCTCTTCGCTCTGGCCGATAAGTGCGCCAGGGCCGCCGAGGGTCGTAAATGGCACTCGGCGCCACAGACCGAGGTTACCCAGACGGGTGGCTCGGGTGCCATCGCTCAGGATGGAAAAAAGAATAAAAAGAAGAACCGCGGCTCTGAGAGGCTGTCGTCTACTGCTCCGGTCATCGCAACTGCGACTGGGGGCCAAAACAAGCGCAACAAGCACCCACGACCGCAGAGGGGTAACAGCGGCTCATGCCCTGTACACCCCAACAGTTGCCACAGCGCCGCGAAGCGCGTCAGCGAGCGGCGCGAGCAGACCTCCAAGGATGGCTCCCCTCCTCGTCGCTGACCTGGCAAGGAAAGGGTCGACAGCGGCGAGGTGGCCACGGGAGAACCGGACCTCGGGTATCAATCACCTGAGGGGGTCCTAAAGGATGTTTTCACCGGAGACTCCGACTCCGGCGATGACAACTAGTCGGCCCACCGGGGAGACCCCGTCCTTCCTGGTCTACGGGGCTGAAGCCTGCCTTCCCTCGGAAACCCTTATGGGCTCCCCGCGGGTCTAGCATTTTGACGAGTCTATGCAGGAACAGCTGCGGCGTGTGGATGTGGACTTGATCAACGAGCGCAGGTGGCAAGCAACGATCCGAAATGCACGGTACAACCAGGCGCTCAGGCGCCACCACCAGCTGTTCGTGCATAGTAGGGAGCCCGGGGTCAGGGACCTAGTCCTATGGCGCGTACTCAACCGAGAAGGGCTCCACAAACTCTCCCCCAGTTGGGAAGGACCCTTCAAGGTGATGGAAGCATGCTAACCCGGGGGTGTCCGCCTCGCCACAACTGAAGGAGTGCATCTTCCCAACCCCTGGAACATAGAGCGTTCCTGTAAGTCCTACCCACAGAAGCAAGTCCGAGGGTTTTGATTTCTTCTTGTAACTAGGTTGTGCATATGTGTACGCCAGCCCGGTGAGGTCTACCCTCATAAGCCTGGCCTGTTGGTCTGCACTCATGCATGTCAAGTTATAAGGAAAGTATTCACCCCCTCAGATGTGCTCCTATGATGGTTTTATTCTGCTACAAATTCCAGATATTATTATTTTTTATCTAACCCACCCATACGGTCTCCCACCCTTGCTGGTATGATGACATCCGAATTGATTAGCCAGGCCTGCAATTTCGGACCCATCTACGAAAGCAGGGGGTCCGGCAAGCTGGGGGCCAGTTCTAGAGAATGGGTACTCGTCTCCTGGGGTGGTCCGGAGCTGTGTAGCCGCTTAGCTTGGTTTTGTACCCTAAGCTTGCACGCCCCACCACTCTATGACTAGTATCCTAGTATTTGGAACTATAGCCCTGTGGGTCCGAGAACCTGGGGACCGGTTCTAGAGAATGGACGCACGTCCCCTGGGGCGGTCCAGAGTCGTGTAGCCGCTTAGCCTAGTCCTGTACCGTAAGCCTACATGCTCCACTACTCTGCGATGGGTGTCCTAGTATCTGGAACTATGATTCAGGGGGTCCGGGCACACGGCTTGGCTTCCCAGGCCCAATCCTGCAGGTCCTGTTGCATGAATCAAAGGATGGCTGATACCAGACGATGTGTCCTAATGGGTGTGCTACTAACACTTCCTTGCTGAAGCTGTGAATAGGTCCAGGTCCTAGTCGAGGCTACCTCCTGGGGGGACGGGACACCAACTCTTTCTTAGGTATGCTGGTACCAGCCTCGACACGTCGAGCCTACATCCCAGGGGGGCCAAGCACCAGGAGAAGAGTTGGTAAAGCCACACACAAGCAAGAACAAATACTGCACAGATAAGAGCTATTTAATTGATAGTTCCCAAAAGTATCTTACAAAAACAAAAGTTATTACATCCGCCTTCAAGCAGGGCCCTAGCCTCATTTCTATAGGTATGAGCTACTCGACATTAGTAGGGTCGTGCTGGAAGCGCGCGACTGCCGTCTCCACGACATCTTGTACGACCTCCCGGGCGGCGTCTTCAGTATCGACAACCGGACCAACGGTCACCATTGGAGGCGACTGAAAGTTGCCTAGAGGGGGGTGAATAGGCAAATCTGAAATTTATAAACTTTAAGCACAACTACAAGCCGGGGTTAGCGTTAGAAATAAAGTCGAGTCCGAAAGAGAGGGTGAAAACAAATCACAAGCAAATAAAGAGTGTGACACGGTGATTTGTTTCACCGAGGTTTGGTTCTTTCAAACCTACTCCTCGTTGAGGTGGTCACAAAGACCGGGTCTCTTTGAACCCTTTCCCTCTCTCAAACGGTTACTTAGACCGAGTGAGCTTCTCTTCTCAATCAATTGGGACACTTAGTCTCCACAAGGACCACCACACAATTGGTGTCTCTTGCTTTGATTACAAATGTCTTGGGAACAAGAAATGGGGAAGAAGAAAAGCGATCCAAGCGCAAGAGGTCAAAGAACACGGGCAAAATCTCTCTTCTAGTCACTAATTGCTTTGAGTGGAATTGGGACTTGGAGAGGCTTTGATTCAATCTAATTGTGTCTTGTATTGAATGCACTAGCTCTTGTATTGAATGTGTTGGCTGAAAAACTTGGATACCTTGAAGTGTGGTGGTTGGGGGATATTTATAGCCCCAACCACCAAAGTGGCCGTTGGGAGGGGCTGCTGTCGATGGGCGCACCGGATAGTCCGGTGCACCACCGGACACTGTCCGGTGCGCCAGCCACGTCACCCAATCGTTAGGGTTCGACCGTTGGAGCTCTGACATGTGGGGCCACCGGACAGTCTGGTGGTGCACTAGATAGTCATTGTTCACTGTCCGGTGCGCCTTCTGGCGTGGCTCTGACTCTATGCGCGTAGTCCGTGCAATGTAGCGTTGTTAGCCGATCGTTGAACTCGACCGTTGCGCTGGTGACTGTTGCTCTGCTTGGCACACCGGACAGTCCGGTGAATTATAGCGGAGTGGCTTCCCAAAAACCCGAAGCTGAGCAGTTCAGACTTGATCTCCCTGGTGCACCGGACACTGTCCAGTGGCACACCGGACAGTCCGGTGCGCCAGACCAATGCAGCCTTTGGTTGGTTTTGCTCCTTTTTATTTTAACCCTTTCTTAGACTTTTTATTGGTTTGTGTTGAACCTTTGGCACCTATAGAACTAATAATCTAGAGCAAACTAGTTAGTCCAATTATTTGTGTTGGGCAATTCAACCACCAAAATCATTTAGGAAAAGGTTTGACCCTATTTCCCTTTCAATCTCCCCCTTTTTGGTGATTGATGCCAACACGAACCAAAGCAAATATATAAGTGCATAATTGAACTAGTTTGTGTAAGGTAAGTGCAAAGGTTGCTTGGAATTAAACCAATTTACATTTTCATAAGATATGCATGGATTGCTTTCTTCATTTTAACATTTTGGACCATACTTGCACCACTTTTTTTGCAAATGTATTTGGAAATTCTTTAAAGTCTTTTTGCAAATCGTCAAAGGTATATGAATAAGATTTTGAGAAGCATTTTCAAGATTTGAAATTTTCTCCCCCTGTTTCAAATGCTTTTCCTTTGACTTCAACAAAACTACCCCTCAATGAAATTCTCCTATTAGTGTTCAAGAGGGTTTTAGATACCAATTTTTGAAATATATCACAAATACAATACCAATTGAAAACAACATTTAAAACTTAGTCTTGTTTTGAAAAATTTGGCGTGGTGGTGTGGTCCTTTTGCTTTGGGCTAATACTTTCTCCCCCTTTGGCATGAATCACCAAAAACAGAGTTTTTCAGAGCCCTCTTACTTTCTCTCCCCCTTTGGCAAACATTATATGTGTGAAGGATTATACCAAAGTGGAGAGCGATGCGGAGTGACGGCGAAGGATAAATGATATGATGGAGTGGAGTGGAAGCCTTGTCTTCGCCGAGGACTCCATTTCCCTTTCAATCTATGACTTAGCATGAAATACACTTGAAAACCACATTAGTCATAGCACATGAAAGAGAGGTGATCAAAGGTATATAAATGAGCTATGTGTGCAAAATATCAATCAAAATTCCTAGAATCAAGAATGTTTAGCTCATGCCTAAGTTTGGTAAAAGTTTTCTCATCTAGTGGTTTGGTAAAGATATCGGCTAATTGTTCTTTGGTGCTAACATAAGCAATCTCGATATCCCCCCGTTGTTGGTGATCCCTCAAAAAGTGATACCGAATAGCTATGTGCTTAGTGTGGCTGTGCTCAACGGGATTATCAGCCATGCGGATTGCACTCTCATTATCACATAGGAGAGGAACTTTGGTTAATTTGTAACCATAGTCCCTAAGGGTTTGCCTCATCCAAAGCAATTGCACGCAACAATGGCCTGCAGCAATGTACTCGGCTTCGGCGGTGGAAAGAGATACTGAGTTTTGTTTCTTTGAAGCCCAAGACACCAGGGATCTTCCCAAGAACAGACAAGTCCCTAATGTGCTCTTTCTATCAATCTTACACCATGCCCAATTAGCATCTGAATATCCTATTAAATCAAAAGTGGATCCCTTGGGGAATCAAAGGCCAAACTTAGGTGTAAGAACTAAATATCTCAAGATTCGTTTTACGGTACTAAGGTGAATTTCCTTAGGATCGGCTTGGAATCTTGCACACATGCATACGAAGAGCATAATATCCGGTCGAGATGCACATAAATAGAGTAAAGATCCTATCATCGACCGGTATACCTTTTGATCTACGGATTTACCTCTCGTGTCGAGATGCCCATTAGTTCCCACAGGTGTCTTGATGGGCTTGGCATCCTTCATCCCAAACTTGGTGAGTATGTCTTGAATGTACTTCGTTTGGCTGATGAAGGTGCCCTCTTGGAGTTGCTTGACTTGAAATCCTAGGAAATACTTCAACTCCCCCATCATAGACATCTCAAATTTTTGAATCATAATCCTACTAAACTATTCACAAGTAGATTTGTTAGTAGACCCAAATATGATATCATCAATATAAATTTGGCATACAAACAAATCATTTGCAATAGTTTTAGTAAAGAGAGTAGGATCGGCTTTTCCGACTTTGAATCCATTAGTGATAAGGAAATCTCTTAGGCATTCATACCATGCTCTTGGGGCTTGCTTGAGCCCATAAAGCGCCTTAGAGAGTTTATACACATGGTTAGGGTACTCACTATCTTCAAAGCCGGGACGTTGCTCAACATACACCTCTTCCTTGATTGGTCCATTAAGGAAGGCACTTTTCACGTCCATTTGATAGAGCTTAAAGCCATGGTAAGTAGCATAAGCAAGTAATATACGAATTGACTCAAGCCTAGCTACGGGTGCATAGGTTTCACCGAAATCCAAACCTTCAACTTATGAATATCCCTTGGCCACAAGTCGGGCTTTGTTCCTTGTCACCACACCATGCTCATCTTGCTTGTTGCGGAAGACCCACTTGGTTCCTACAACATTTTGGTTAGGACGTGGAACAAGATGCCATACCTCATTCCTTGTGAAATTGTTGAGTTCCTCTTGCATTGCCAACACACAATCCGAATCCCTTAATGCGTCTTCCACCATGTATTGCTCAATAGAAGACACAAAGGAGTAATGTTCACAAAAATGAGCAACACGAGATCGAGTGGTTACCCCCTTATGAATATCGCCGAGGATGGTGTTCATGGGGTGATCTCGTTGTATTGCTTTGTGGACTCTTGGGTGTGGCGGCCTTGGTTCATCATCTTTCTTGTTTTGATCATTGGCATCTCCCCCTTGATCATTGTCCTCCTCTTGAGGTGGCTCATCTTCTTGATCTTCATTTTCATCCTCTTGAGCTTGATCCTCATCTTGGGTTGGTGGAGAAGCTTGAATTGAAGATGATGGTTGATCTTGTGCATGTGGAGGCTCCTCGGATTCTTTAGGGCACACGTCCCCAATGGACATGTTCCTTAGCGCGACGCACGGGGCCTCTTCATCATCTAGCTCATCAAGATCAATTTGCTCTTCTTGAGAGCCGTTAGTCTCATCAAACACAATGTCACAAGAAACTTCAACTAGTCTAGTGGACTTGTTAAAAACTCTATATGCCCTTGTGTTTGAGTCATAACCAAGTAAAAAGCCTTCTACAACATTAGGAGCAAATTTAGATTTTCTACCTCTTTTAACAAGAATAAAGCATTTGCTACCAAAGACTCTAAAATATGAAACATTGGGCTTTTTACCGGTGAGGAGTTCATATGATGTCTTCTTGAGGATTCGATGAAGGTAGAGACGGTTGATGGCGTAGCAAGCGGTGTTGATTGCTTCCGCTCAAAACTGATCCAAAGTCTTGTACTCATCAAGCATGGTCCTCACCATGCCAAGTAGAGTTCTATTCTTCCTCTCCACTACACCATTTTGTTGTGGCATGTAGGGAGAAGAGAACTCATGCTTGATGCCCTCATCCTCAAGAAAGCCTTCTATTTGTGAGTTCTTGAACTCCGTCCCATTGTCGCTTCTAATCTTTTTAGTCCTTAAGCCGAACTCATTTTGAGCCTGTCTCAAGAATCCCTTTAAGGTCTCTTGGGTTTGAGATTTATCCTGCAAAAAGAACACCCAAGTGAAGCGAGAATAATCATCCATAATAACTAGACAGTACTTACTCCCGCCGATGCTTATGTAAGCTATCGGGTCGAATAGGTCCATGTGGAGTAGCTCATGTGGCCTGTCGGTCGTCATGATGTTCTTGTGTGGATGATGAACACCAACTTGCTTCCCTGCTTGACATGCGCTACAAACTCTGTCTTTCTCAAAATGAACATTGGTTAGTCCCAAAATGTGTTCTCCCTTTAGAAGCTTGTGAAGATTCTTCATCCCAACGTGGGCTAGTCGGCGGTGCCAGAGCCAACCCATATTAGTCTTAGCAATCAAGCAAGTATCGAGTTCAACTCTATTAAAATCAACTAAGTATAGCTGACCCTCTAATACTCCCTTAAATGCTACTGAATCATCACTTCTTCTAAAGACAGTAACACCTATATCCGTAAAAAGACAATTGTAGCCCATTTTGCATAATTGAGAAATCGAAAGCAAGTTGTAATCTAAAGAATCTACAAGAAAAACATTGGAAATAGAATGGTCAGGTGATATAGCAATTTTACCAAGTCCTTTGACCAAACCTTGATTTCCATCCCCGAATGTGATAGCTCTTTGGGGATCATGGTTTTTCTCAAAGGAGGAGAACATCCTTTTCTCCCCAGTCATGTGGTTTGTGCACCCGCTATCAATGATCCAACTTGAGCCTCCGGATGCATAAACCTACAAAACAAGCTTAGGCCTTCTTCTTAGGTACCCAAACGGTCTTGGGTCCTTTGACATTAGAAACAAGCACCTTGGGTACCCAAACACAAGTCTTTGAGCCCTTGTGTTTGGCCCCAACGTATTTGGCAACTACTTTACCTAATTTGTTAGTTAAAACATATGAAGCATCAAAAGTCTTAAATGAAATGTTATGATCATTTGATGCAATAGGAGATTTCTTTTTAGGCATTTTAACATGGGTAGAACGCCTAGAGCTAGAGGCCTCATTCTTATAAATAAAAGCATGGTGAGAAACAGAATGAGTCTTCTTAGCATGAATTCTCCCAATCTTATCCTCAGGATAACCAGCAGGATATAATATATAGCCCTCGTTATCCTGAGGCATGATAGGCTTGCCCTTAACAAAATTAGACAATCTTTTAGGGACATTGAGCTTGACATTGCTTCCCTGTTGGAAGCCAATGCCATCCTTAATGCCAGGGCGTCTACCACTATAAAGCATACTACGAGCAAATTTAAATTTTTCATCCTCTAATTCATGCTCAGCAATTTTAGCATCTAATTTTGCTATATGATCATTTTGTTGTTTAATCATAGCAATGTGATCATGGATAGCATCAACATTAACATCTCTACATCTAGTGCAAATAGAGATATGACTAATAGTAGATGTAGAGGGTTTGCAAGCATTTATTTCATCAATCTTAGTATGTAAAATAGCATTCTCATTCTTAAGATTGGAAATAGAAACATTGTAAACATTTAAATCTTTAGCCTTAGCAATTAATTTTTCATTCTCAATTTTAAGGCTAGAGAGTGATGCATTCAATTTGTCAACCTTAGTAATCAAATTAGCATTATCATTTCTAAGACTAACAATTGAATCATCACAAACATCTAACTTCTCAACCTTAGCAATTAATTTTGCATTTTCATTTCTAAGGTTTGAGATAATATCATGGCAAGTGCTTAGCTCACTAGTCAATTTTTCACACTTCTCTACTTTCTGAGCATAAGCATTTTTAACCTTAACATGCTTCTTATTTTCCTTAATAAGGAAGTCCTCTTGGTTATCCAAGAGTTCATCCTTCTCATGAATAGCACCTATCAATTCATTTAATTTTTCCTTTTGTTGCTTGTTTAGGTTGGCAAAAAGGGCAAGCAAATTATCTTCATCATCACTAGAGTTTTCCTCATCACTAGATGTTGCATATTTAGTGGAGGCTCTAGATTTTACCTTCTTTTTGTCGTCCTTTGCCATGAGGCACTTGTGGCCGACGTTGGGGAAGAGAAGACCCTTGTTGACGGCGATGTTGGCGGCATCCTCGTCGGAGGAGGAGTCGGTGGAGCTCTCATCGAAGTCCCATTCCCGACACACGTGGGCATCGCCGCCCTTCTTCTTGTAATATCTCTTCTTTTCTCTTCTCTTTCCCTTCTTGTCGTCGCCCCTGTCACTATCACTAGATAATGGACATTTTGCAATGAAATTACCGGGCTTACCACACTTGTAACAAACTTTCTTGGAGCGGGGCTTGTAATCCTTCCCCCTCCTTTGCTTGAGGATTTGGCGGAAGCTCTTGATGATGAGCGACATCTCCTCGTTGTCGAGTTTGGAGGCGTCGATGGGGAGTCTACTTGGTGTAGACTCTTCTTTCTTCTCCTCTGTCGCTTTGAATGCGACGGGTTGCACCTCGGGTGTGGAGGTGGCGCCTCGCTCGATGATTTGTTTGGAGCCTTTGATCATCAATTCAAAGCTCATAAACTTTCCTATAACTTCCTCGGGAGATATTAGTTTATATCTAGGATCACCACGAATTAATTGTACTTGAGTAGGATTAAGAAAAACGAGTGATCTAAGAATAACCTTGACCATTTCATGGTCATCCCATTTTGTGCTCCCGAGGTTGCGCACTTGGTTCACCAAGGTCTTGAGCCGGTTGTACATGGCTTGTGGCTCCTCTCCTTGGTTGAGCATGAACTGACCGAGCTCCCCCTTGATCGTTTCCATCTTGGTGATCTTGGTCACCTCGTCTCCTTCGTGTGTGGTCTTTAGTACGTCCCAAATCTCTTTGGCACTTTTCAACCCTTGCACCTTATTATACTCCTCTCGACTTAGAGATGAAGAGTATAGTAGTTGCTTGGGAATTGAAGTGTTGGATTTGAGCGACTTCGTCCGCATCATAATCTTCATCCCCTACGGATGGTACATGTGCTCCATATTCAACAATATCCCATATGCTTGTGTGGAGTGAGGTTAGGTGATACTTCATCATTTCACTCCACCTACTATAATCTTCACCATTAAAAGCTGGTGGTTTGCCTAATGGAACGGAAAGTAAAGGTGTATGCTTAGAAATGCGAGGGTAGCATAGGGGGATCTTACTAAACTTCTTGCGCTCATGGCGCTTAGAAGTGACGGACGACGTGTCGGAGCCGGAGGTAGAAGGCGACGAAGAATCGATCTCGTAGTAGACCACTTTCTTCATTTTCTTCTTCTTGTCGCCACTCCGGTGCGACTTGACGCGGGGAGGTGATTCCTCCCTCTTCTTGTTGTCGGACTCTCCCGATGGAACTTTCCCATGGCTTGTTGTAGGCTTGTCGCCGGTCACCATCTCCTTCTTGGCGTGAGCTCCCGACATCACTTCGAGCAGTTAGGCTCTAATGAAGTACCGGGCTTCGATACCAATTGAAAGTCACCTAGAGGGGGGTGAATAGGCAAATCTGAAATTTATAAACTTTAAGCACAACTACAAGCCGGGGTTAGCATTAGAAATAAAGTCGAGTCTGAAAGAGAGGGCGAAAACAAATCACAAGCAAATAAAGAGTGTGACATGGTGATTTGTTTTACCGAGGTTCGGTTCTTTCAAACCTACTCCCCATTGAGGTGGTCACAAAGACCGGGTCTCTTTCAACCCTTTCCCTCTCTCAAACGGTCACTAAGACCGAGTGAGCTTCTCTTCTCAATCAATTGGGGCACTTAGTCCCCATAAGGACCACCACACAATTAGTGTCTCTTGCTTTGATTACAAATGCCTTGGGAACAAGAAATGGGGAAGAAGAAAAGCGGTCCAAGCGCAAGAGCTCAAAGAACACGGGCAAAACTCTCTCTTCTAGTCACTAATTGCTTTGAGTGGAATTGGGACTTGGAGAGGCTTTGTGTTGGAACTTGCTCTCCTGAGCAAGATGATCCAATGGGGGAGAGAAAGGAATGCAAACAAAGTTTAACATGAGATGGCAATTGCTATGTTAATCTAGCCTCTCAAGAGCACTGTACGGGGGTATTTATAGGTGCCTGAGTGCCCAACATCTCCATGTAAGGACGCTTGTGCCCTTAGGCACCTGGATTATCCCCAGAATATTCCCATAAGGGAGGGTTACAGACTGTCATTACAGGAAAGCTATTGCAAATCAGGCCCGTAACACGCCTGTCCGTGCGAGGCCTGTTGCAATGGGCCGAATCCCACGTGGGCCTCCAGGCCGAGTGAGGACGTGGGATGGAGAGACTTCGTCGTAGGCCTTCGTCTTGCAGCAAAGAGGGCAAAGGGGTGGGCCGCGCCGGTCATCTTGCCTCTGCTGGTGCAGCGAGTTGACGAAGGCCTGGAGCGAAGGGTAGCGTCTTCGCCTTCGCCCCAACACTTTGATTCAATCTAATTGTGTCTTGTATTGAATGCACTAGCTCTTGTATTGAATGTGTTGGCTGAAAAACTTGGATACCTTGAAGTATGGTGGTTGGGGGTATTTATAGCCCCAACCACCAAAGTGGCCGTTGGGAGGGGCTGCTGTCGATGGGCGCCGGACACTGTCCGGTGCGCCAGCCACGTCACCCAACCGTTAGGGTTCGACCGTTGGAGCTCTGACATGTGGGGCCACCGGATAGTCTGGTGGTGCACCGAACAGTCACTGTTTACTGTGCGGTGCACCTTCTGGCGCGGCTCTGACTCTGCGCGCGCAGTCCGCGCACTATAGCGTTGTCAGCCGACCGTTGAACTTGACCGTTGCGCTGGCGATCGTTGCTCCGCTTGGCACACCGGACAGACTGGTGAATTATAGCGGAGTGGCTTCCCAAAAACCCGAAGCTGAGCAGTTCAGACTTGATCTCCCTGGTGCACCGGACATTGTCCGGTGCGCCAGACCAGGGCAGCCTTCGGTTGGTTTTGCTCCTTTTTATTTGAACCCTTTCTTGGACTTTTTATTGGTTTGTGTTGAACCTTTGGCACCTGTAGAACTTATAATCTAGAGCAAACTAGTTAGTTCAATTATTTGTGTTGGGCAATTCAACCACCAAAATCATTTAGGAAAAGGTTTGACCCTATTTCCCTTTCAGCGACGTCGAGGCCATTAAAGCCAAAGAGATGGAGGCACGAAAGATGGATCCGCAGCTCAGCTCGCTTCCCACCTCATGGAGTTGGAGCTAGACCAGTTCATGGAAGTGTACCATGGGATGCTGGTGAAGCTCACGCGAAAGATGGAGCCACAGCTCAGCTCGCTTTCCACCCCCAGAAGGTCGCTGCACAGCACCCTTTCGTCCGAATGCTGGCGGAAGAAGCGTCGCCCCCACGGACACCTCGCAAAGGTAGGCGAAGACGGCCGCCTGAAGGATGAAGCAGGGCGTGAAGTGCCGAGGTTGGAGGCCGAGCTCCTCCAGCAGCAGCACGAAGAAGGATGAGATCGGTAGCGCCAACCCACATGGGAAGTTGGAGACGAAGAGCACGAACTCCCCGGCGACGAGATCGCAAAGGGGAGAGGCACCGACATGAATCCTTCCGGCGAACGCTGGCGCACCCCATCCGAGCAGGTTGCGCACCAAGTTGAGTGCCACCTCGGACTAGAAGCACACGAGAGGGTCTAGCAAGGCCATGGCGGCTACGGCGGCAGAAGAGCGCGGAGAGCTCGATGGCAAAAGGGTGCAGCAAGTGAAAAGAATGACTGCCGCACTCAGGGGAATCCCTTTTTAAGGAGTACTCTCCCGTTCACGCCCCAAGACGCCGCAGAAAATCTCGCCCGACGCGCACCAAGGCGAACCGGCCTCTGACACGGGGGCCCAGGCCCACGAGTCATACTCCTTGGGCGTCGACCTCCGTGTGCGAAGAAGGCGAAACGCCACGCGAGGAGAGAACCACCGCGCCTCTTCATCTCCACCGAAAGCAGCGGCTCAGCCTCTGACACGGGGGCCCGGGCCCATGAGTCATACACCTTGGGCGTCGGTCTCCGAGTGTGAAGAAGGCGAACCGCCACGCGAGGAGCGAACCGTCGTGCCTCTTCATCTCCATCGAAAGCAGCGGCCCAACCTCTGACATGGGGGCCCGGGCCCACGAGTCATACTCCTTGGGCGTCGGTCTTCGGGTGCGGAGAAGGCGAACCGCCGCGTGAAGAGCGGGCCGCCGCCTGCGGTAGTGCGCCTCTTCATCTCCGCCGAAAGCAGCGGTCTAGCCTCTGACACGGGGGCCCGGGCCCACGAGTCATACTTCTTGGGCGTCGGTCTCTGGGTGCGAAGAAGGCTAACCGCCACGTGAGGAGCGGGCCGCCGCCCACGGTAGTGCGCCTCTTCACCTCCGCCGAAACCAACGGCTCAGTCTCTGACGCGGGGCCCCGGCCCACGAGTCATCCTCCTTAGGCGCTGGTTCCTGGGTGCAGAGAAGTCGAACCGCCGCTCGCGCCAGTACCACACCTCCTCGGGGCCGCTGCAGAGGACAGAGAAGGTGAAATTTCAAAACCAATGCAGCGGTATCGAGGCACCCCGCGCATGGCCCAACGAAACCATCAAGTGCGGAGGCCACGGGTCAGTCAGCCGTGGGGACAGACGTGGCAGTTGGCGTGACCGAAGGCGGACTGGCAGTGATTACGTCAGCAACCGCATGGAAGCGGCGCGCCAATCGCCAAATCAGGCTTCGGCCCCACCTACAGGCACGTATCCTCCCCTAAGGTGGGCCTGGGGGCCACTGTCGGTACCCTAAAACAGGTGTACCCCTTTACTACAGTGTGAAGGCACGGTGCCCGTGCGGCTATCTCTAGTCGCGTGGTAAACAGCACCCGACCCCACCACGTGGACGGCTCCCGGGTCGCCACGTGGCCAGAGAAGACGATATACTCCAGGATATCAACAGTGGGTCCGGACCCCATGGGAAAGTGCCAGACCCCTGTACGTACGAACCGGACCTCCGGGTAAGGTCCAGGACCTCCACAGGCGTGCCCGGACCCCTGGGACGGGTCCCGGACCCCCTATGCAGGGTCCGGGCCACTCACATCAAGGTCCCAGGATTCCGGGACAAAGAATACCTAGGTCTTGATCAAGGTCAGGCGGGGGTCCGGAGCCAACACGTGTCCGGATCATACCGCGTACGCTTCCGCTCCCCGCTCAGGCGGAGACCCGATGTTGCCGCGTGGCCGACTGCCCATGACGTAAGCCAACGGGTGAAGCCTGACGTAAGGCTTATGGGCCGCGCGTCCTCTGCATTTATTGCGGATATGGTGCGCCGCCTGTCCATTCCACTGACAGGTGATGTGTTGCCTCGGCATTTAATGAGCCATGTCCATTCCGCTGGCAGGCGATGTGCCGCCTCAGCATTTAATGTGCCCTGTCCACTTCGCTGATGGGCGGCGACCAGGCCATCCTGCAGGCGGCGTGCCTTTCCATTTCGTTGGCAGGCAGTACGCCCGTGCTGCGGCTTACACTGTGCTCATCAAGGCTCGCGCGTTACCAAGGAAGCAGCCGCGATATATTAATACTGTATGGACTACGGACATTATGGCGCTCGGAGATCTTCTGGGCGACACTAGCATTGGATACTTCTATATGTATTCCCTCCGTTTTGCCCCTGGGCCCACATGTCGGGGCCCAGCACCCTTGTACGTGCCCCCCTTGAGCTATAAAAGGGAGGACACACGACGTTACAAGGCAAGCTGACTCAGACCCAACTTAGGCTCAAGCTCACTTAGACTCTCCAGCTCTCAAGCTCAATACATCACACAGTGGAGTAGGGTATTACGCTCCAGCGGCCCGAACCACTCTAAATCCTTGTGTGTTCTTGTGTTCTTCTCATTTCCACCTAATAGGCAAAACGCTTAGGCCCCTCCTCATCTTAGGATTTAGGGCAGGTGCATTCCACTACCCGGTCGGAGAATTCCTCTCTGACACACACCTACAAACATCTCGCAGAGGTGGACGAAGATCGTTGCCTGGAGGATGGAGTTGGGCATGAGGTGTTGAAGCTGAAGCCCGAACTCCTCCAGCAGTAGCAGGAAGAAGGGAGAAATCGGCAGTGCCAACCCGCAAGAAATGTATGAGGTGAACAACACAAACTCCCCGACGGCGAGATCGCCAAGGGGGACAGCGCCGACATGGATCCTTCCGGCGAGCCCTGGCGCGCTCCACCCAAGCAGGCCACACACCAGATTGAGCTCTTCCTCAGCCTAAAAGCGATCAGGATGATCGAGCGAAGCCATGGCGTGTGCAGCGGCGCGAGCGTGGAACAGAGGAGCACGAAGGCAAAGGGGCACAACCGATTGGGAGAGAACGCGAAAAGGTAACTGCTGCACGCGGGGTGAATCCTTTTTTAGGGAAACTCTCCCGCACGCTCCTGAAACGCCGCAAGAAATCCCGTTCGACGGGCACCTAGGTCCCAGGCAGCCTAGTTTGTGACACGGGGCCCGGATCCACAAGTCATACAGTTTGTGTGCCGGATTTCGGGTGCGGAAAGAGCGGGGTGTGAACCGCCACACGCGATAGCGCGCCTCCTTGGGCCCGCTGCAGAAGACAAAAGGTTATTTTTAAAACCAATGCAGCGGCAACGAGGTGCCCCGCGCGTGGCCCGACGAAACCACCAGGCATGGGGAGCCATGGGTCAGTCAGCCGCGGGGACAAATATGGCAGTTGATGTGACCGAAGGTGGATTGACAGTGGGCGCGTCAGCAGACATGCTAAAACAGCGCGCCAATCACCGATCAGGCCATGTTGAGGCAAAGTACAAGCTTTGGCCCCACCTACAGGCTCGCATCCTCCCCTGAGGTGGGACCGGGGCCCACTGTCGGTACCCTGAAACTAGGGTACCCCTTACTGCTGTATAAAAACATAGTACCCACGTGACTATTTTTAGTCGCGTGGTAAAAGAGTTGTATGTGGGACCAGGCCATGACTCGCCCCAGCCTCGGGCGACTACTCTGGGCCAGCAACAGCACCTGACCCCACCACATGGGCGGGTCCGGTGCTGCCACGTGTCCAGAGAAAGTGACATACTCTGAGGCATCACCAGTGAGTCCGGACCCCCATGGGAAGGTGTCGGACCCCTGTATATACGATCTGGGCCTCCAAGTTTGGTCCAGAACCTACACATGTGCGAACCGAACCCCTAGAATGGAATCCGGACCCCCTGTATGGGGTCCAGGCCGCCCACAGTGGGGTCCCAGGGGTTCCAGGACAGAACATACCCGGGCCTTAATCAGGACCTAGGCGGGGGTCCGGTGCCGACACGTGTCCAGACCTGATCTGGTGGGATCTGTACCTTATCACATACACTCTTGCTCCCCGCCTAGGCGGAGACCCGATGCTGCCACGTCGCCTACTGCGCGCGGCGTAAGCCAACGGGCGGAACCTGGCGTGAAGCCTCTGGGCTACGCGCGTCTTTGCATTCATTACGGATAAGACGTGTGCCTGTCCATTCCAGTGACAGGTGGCGTGCCCAGTCCACGCTGCATGGGCCATGCTGTTACTCACACGTTACCATAGCAAGGACAATGACTCACCATTACTCGTGTGTTTCCAAGAAAAGGTTCACAACCTATCAATGTTGCATGGACTGAAGTCATCATGACTCCCGCTGATTACTCATGTGTTACTAAGGCGGAGGGAATCTAAACGGCTCCGCCTATACGCCTCTACGCACAACAGGCGTACCAGGCTACTCCGTATTCTACTACAACAAGCCATCACCCACCTGAGGACACGACAAGACGTGGCAGTAGCCAGTCGGAGAAGCAACACATCGTCCAACAAAGATCTTTGTGTGCTGTCAGTATTAATTATTCACATAATGTATTCCTTCCATTATGCTCCTGGGCCCGCATGTCGGAGCTCAGCATCCTTGTATGTACCCCCCTTAAACTATAAAAGGGAGGGGACACAGCGTTACAAAAGACAGGGTCAATACAACTTACGGACAGTGGATGTAGGGTATTACGCTCCAGCGGCCTGAACCACTATAAACCCTCGAGTGTTCTTGTGTTCATCCAAAATTCATCAATCAGACAAGCGCTTAGGCCTCCTCCTCATCTTAGGATTAGGGCGGGTGCATTCCGCCACCCGACCGGAGGATTTTCCCACCGACAAATACGTCCAAGCTTGACAATAGGGAGATGGCCCTCATTATCAAGAGCTTCTGGCAAATCTTCAATCAATTAAAGGGGAAGGACTATAAACCTCATTCCAAGAGGGTTTGCTATCGATGTGGTAAGTCATGTCACTATATTGCAAAATGTCCATATGCTAGTGATAGTGACAGGGACGATGACAAGAAAGAAAAGAAGAATATAGAGAAGAAGAAATTCTACCACAAGAAGAAGGGCGGCGAGGCGCATGGGACTCTGATGAGAGCCCCATCGACTACTCCTCTGACGAGGACGCCGCCAACATCGCCGTCAATAATGGTCTTCTCTTCTCCAAAGTCAGCCATAAGTGCCTCATGGCAAAGAGGACAAAAGAAAGGTACAACCTAGAAGCACCCTCAATTATACTACTTCCGATGATGAGAGTGATTCTAGTGAAAATGAAGAAAAACTTGTCTTTGCTCTTTAAAGGCCTTAGCTTCAAGTTAATTGAGAAAATCAATGAATTAGTGAAATTTATTAACGAGTAGGATGAACTCTTAGAATACAAGATGATCTACTCAGGGGCGGATCCAGAATTTTTCTATGACCCGGGCCAAATCTACTAAATTTCATTCTCTTAATTTTATCTTAACTATTTTATACCGTATTAAATAGAGACTTAAATAGAGTTACATGGATCAAGCCCCGGGCCACGGCTCGGGTGGCCCGGGGTGTAGATCCGCCCCTGGATCTACTCGTTAAGGAAAATGAGAATTTTGTGAAGCAACAAGCTAAAAACTTGCAACAATTCAATTTCTTGTCTTAAATCTGATAATGTTAATTTGATTGCTAAGATTGAAGAATTGAATGCTTGCCTTGTTCCTACATCTACCTGAGCATGTTACTATTTATAATAGATATAGAGATGTTGATGTTGATGCTATTAATGACCACCTTGCTTTAATTAAAGACCAAAATGATCACATAGCAAAGTTAGATGCTAAAATTGCCGAGTGTGAGCTTGAAAATTAGAAATTTAAATTTGCTCGTAGAATGCTTTATAATGGGAGACGCTCTGGCACTAAGGATGGTGTTGGCTTTCAACCTAGGAGCAAAACAAACAAAATTCCTCAATTTGCGAAGGACAAGGTTCCTATGGTGCATGATAGGGAAGATTACATTTTATATTATGAGAACTATCATGCTCATAAGATTCCTAGAAAATCATATGCTAGAAATGCTCATGCACATCATCATGCTTATATTTATGCAAATGAAACACCTAGCCGCATTCTACTTCTCATGCTAAAACTGCAAAAATGCCTAAAAAGAAAGTTGTTGATGCATCTACTGAGCCAAAACTGTCGTTTAAGACTTTTGATGCATCTTATGTTTTTACTAATAAATCTGGCAGAGTAGTTGCCAAATATGCTGGGGGTAGGCACAAGAGTTCAAAAACTTGTGTCTGGATATCTAAGGTGCTTGTTTCTAACATGAAAGGACCCAATACCGTTTGGGTACACGAGAACAAGGCATAAATCTGTGTTGTAGGTTTATGCATTCGACGGAAAAAATTGGATAATGGATAGCGGATGCACTAACCATACGACTAGAGAAAAAAGATGTTTTTCTCGTACGAGAAAAATGATGATCTTCAAAAGGTGTTTTTGAAGTACATTTTGAGGAGTTTCGAAAATTTCATAAAACTGGTCTCTAGTTTTAGTTTTTTGAAGTTAGAGCTCGTGGAGCTAGACTTGTTTGATAGCTGAAATAGACTTGAAATTCTTATGAAGCTCTCAAAAAGAGCCTAAAATTTAGTAGGCTAGATGCTAGAACCTAACAACTCCTATATATTTAAATAACTTTTTATATATTATGGTATATGACGACATATCATCTCCCCCTCTTGCTGTCTTGGCCGCAGCCGTCGCGTCGATGCAAGTTGAGACGTCCCTGCCTGGCTGCCTGGCTCCCTGCCGCAACCGCATCAACGACGCACGGCGCCACGGCCACGGCACGGCACCACGCGCTCAGACGTCCACGGGCTACCAACCCCAGCTCACCGCACTCAACCCATTGCTGCCACGGCGATCACCTCACCCACCCCGCGCACTTTTCTCATCGCGCCAACGCAAACACCACAGCGCAGCAGCAAGCGAGCTAACTGGAGTACAAAGCAAGCCAATTCGCTCTGTGCCTGTGCCGCTGCCTACCGTCGCGCGAGACGGGCGAGCTCCTCTCCCGGCCGCCGACGCCGCGGGGGATTCCTTTTCCCCGGAATGCTCTGCCGCTCCGTCCGGGCGGAAGAGGAGCACTAGGCGGCGGCTCGGATGGGGCGCCCGGGGTACATCACGGTGCCCATACTCTCGGTGCTCGCCGCGATCGGCTATGTCTACTACACCACGGTGTTCCTGGCGATCCCCGCGTGGCTGGGGCTCTCCTCGGCGACCGGGCTCGCCAACGCCGCGGTCTTCAGCGCGCTCGCCGCCGCCTGCGTCGCTACCTACGCCGTCGCCGTATCGCGCGACCCGGGCCGCGTGCCAGCGTCCTTCGTGCCCGATGTCGAGGACGCCGGGAGCCCCATCCACGAGATCAAGCGCAAGGTACACTCTACTCACGGCCCCTGCCTCCCTCCGTCTGACCGTCTGGGCCATGAACCACTCCAGATCTCGCGGGCGCCCCCGCCGCGTGCTGTGAAGTTTAGATCTACGTAGTGGGATGGTAGTCATATGTGTAGGATCAGAAACTTTGTTAATTGTTACTAGTTCAGATCTTAGGATTAGATTTCGAGCAGGTATTGCCTCCAAGCAAGGTCCGGCGCCGCGCGCGAGATTTGGATTTTAATAGTAGGAATCACGCGAATGCTCCTATACCTATTGGAGCGCCGAGTGCCTCGGTGTTGCGATCATTTGGTGGGCGAGGAACTGTGTATATGTGTGCGTTAAGCCATTAACATCTTTGCTCTGAATCCTTGCACTGTCCACTCATCGTCGGTGCTCTGATTGAGTGACACTGCTATCCAAATTACTCCAGGTGGGAGATGGGAATATTCTCTTGATCGTTGCATAGCTTTGGTATTATGGTTTAGATCTAAGCATGAGGGCTGCGTACCTGGTACCATGCTATATGTAGACTTACAGTAATGACATATGTTGCAATACACTGCTATCCAAATTACTCCAGGTGGGAAATGGGAATATTCTCTTGATCGTGCGCATAGCTTTTGTATTATGGTATAGATCTAAGCTTGAGGCTCTGTGCCTGGTACCATCCTATATGTAGACTCACAGGAATGACATATGTTGCAATTAAAGGACAAATCTAGTTGGTATTATGGTATAGATCTAAGCATGAGGGCTTTGTACCTGGTACCATCCTATATGTAGACTTACATGAATGATATATGTTGCAATTAAAGGACAGATCTAGTGTCGGTGGCTCACATATGAGCGAAATCCGATGAAGTGTTGGTATTATGGTATAGATCTATGCATGAGGGCTCTGTACCTTGTACCATCCTATATGTAGACTTACATGAATGACATGGTCCAGAGAAAGGGTTCGTGTGCACCTCTAATAGGCGTCGGACTCTAACAGACAGAGTGTTGGACCGGCACAGAGTTAGCCCTATGGCTAACCCTAACTTCACGATCACAGCGATCGTCACATCCTGAGCATTGGTTCGATGATGGACGTCAGACCAGTCCGACTCTCCCCATAGCTCTTTGGTTGTTTTTGGGAGAGCGTTGGACTCTGATGCGATGGTACGATGGTTGCAAACACGGTTGTACTGGACGGGACGATGCACTATTTACATGAGTGGTCCCACTGTTAGCCACGTAGGAAACTTCATTTAGTATCGTCGAACCCTGAGCATTGGCCCGACAAGGACCGTCGGACCAGTCTGATGCTGATGGATACTCTTTGGTCATTTACAGCAGGGCGTCAGACCCAGGCCAACGATGATCTAACTATCGTTGGACTATGGGTGTCGAACCATACAACTCCATAGTGGTTGGCACGGCAACAATAACATTGAAATGGCTAGTACATGTGGCAAGCTCTAAGAGCATCGGACCGGTGCGACATGGTCCGACGGTGGGTGTTGAATGGCCCGACGACCCTAATTTCTACATAGTGAAGGTACCAACGGCCAGTTGCCTTTTGGGACCTTATAAATAGAGCTTGGTTAGGCTTGGGGTTAACATCTTGGCTTTCCAACTTGAGGTACACCTAGTAATCCTAAAAAACATC
This sequence comes from Zea mays, assembly GCF_902167145.1. NCBI lineage: Eukaryota > Viridiplantae > Streptophyta > Magnoliopsida > Poales > Poaceae > Zea > Zea mays. Next base: position 185,579,624 of record NC_050098.1, read on the forward strand.
TCACTCTCATCTCTAGTGATATTGATTCGTTCAAAGTGAGATTGAGAGTGATCTCTAGTGATTTGCATTAAATTGTTGTATCTATTGGCATTAGTGATCATATTGAGCTACAAGTTTCTTGTTATTTTTTGTGGTTGTCGGCTTGCCGCCACCTGGATGACTTGGACATAACGGAGGATTATTGAACAACTTTTGGAGAATGCCATTGGCTCCAATCATCATTATGAGGGATTATGAGGGGATTTTGTGCTCATTCCCCATGTGAAGTTCACGAAGAACAAATATAATGCAACCATGGCTTGTTGGAGTGCCTCTCTAGTGTGGTTTTTATGGCGCCCTAATTATGTCCTTGACGTGTGATGCCAATCGGTACATGGACCACCTAGTTTGGGTTGCCACAATAAGAACGTAGGTTGTCGGCAAGCAAATTAACCTCCGGGACATTTCTTGTGCATGGGCCACGAAGTGCGCGAGCTTCACGATTGCTGAGGAATTGCTCCTCGATGACCAGTCAGGCGCGGCGCGCAGTGCCGCCAGTGCCACCCGAGGTGCGGGCAGACTCCATCAACTCTAGGGAGAGTGTGCCTAGAACCCAGGACAACACGACGACATTCATGCGTCGCCAGGATGGCATGGCGGGGTAGGTGTCGGAGAGGACATGGTTGGTGAGGGCGTTCCGCTCGAGGGCGAGTAGAACGAGATCGCGCCATCAATTGTAGTGGGGAGAAAGGGGATCCATAACCACGGGCACAAGGGCGCGTGAAGGTTGGCGATGAGGGCGGTCTCATAGTCAGGGTCTTCAACAGCACCAGTGTCGTTTGAGATGCCACCCTGGGGTGGTGGGAAGGCGGCGTTGTGGGCGATGGCCGCAGTGCGCTCAAGGTCGAAGGCAGCCTGGCGTTCCCTGGTGAGGGCGTCCTAAGCGGCACAGACCTGATCTTAGGCGACGACGACTGCCTTGGCTACATCATCGGCGACGGCGACCAGGGCCTGGTGAGCTGTCTCCTGCGCGACGTCGGCGATGGGCGGAGGCTCGGCAGAGGCCATGGTGGCGTGGCACAGGCAGCGAAGAGGTTAGCGAAAGCGATAGGTCATAGGATTGTGACTATCTCGTGATACCATGATAGCGTGGAATATTGTGTGTTGTATTGCATTGAGTAGCAGGATAACAATATATAGACCTCTACCAGATTGTGTTCCACCTGATTTATAGAAACAATGATCAGGGAGTCAATCAGGGAGATCTCACACTAAATAGGAAACAACCATATAGGAAAGAATCAACCATTAGCACCTAATCAGGGGCAATCAACCAACGCCTGATAGGGAAGGGTATCACCTAATTAGGGGCAATCAGCCAACACCTAATAGGGAAGGAAACCTCCTAAACATGGAAGGAAATAAGTTGTCTAACAAAAAGCTCTCTTAACAACAAAACGAACTCTCACACAACTAACAAAAACACAAGACCAGGACCGGCCAAAGCAACCTAAGGGGTAGCAGCACTTCTTAGGAGGAGCTCTTGCAGCTTAGAAGCCCCAACCAAACACCACACGTGACCCTCATCCCCTACCCGAGCAAGGACCGCTTGCATCTAAGGTCGAGCTCCATAAAAATTGCATGCATTCTTGTGCTTCCATACTTCCTAGGTGATGAGTATGACTAGAGAATTGAACCCTTTTCGTAGTTCAATGGGGGAGGGAGGCGATGGCCTTGCACCACCAGGCACCAACCCGTCGCAAAGAATTACCCACTGGGACCATATCAAGCCTGAGCTTCCTCAAGATCAATGCCCACACTCTCATGGTGAGAACACAAGAGGAGACGATATGGTGGATAGACTCTTCCTGGTCGCAGAAGGGGCAAGCCAATTGGTGAGGCAGACCACGCTTAGCCAAACGATCTAAGGTCCAACACCGGTTGTTAATGGCCAACCACATAAAGAACTTGCAGTTAGAAGGAGCCCAAGTCTTCTAGACCCATTTTCAGTGGGTGAACATGATCCCTATGAACATAGAGCTATACGTCGACTTGCAGCTATATAGGAACCTGATGATGAAAACTTCCAGAGATGCTGATTCGGAATGTCAGGTTGCAGAATCACACTATCAACTAAGTCCTAGATAAGCAAATATTCCGATATGACATGTACTGTTAATGCCCCTTTGATGTCCGCCACCCAACCTAGGTTAAGAAGAGCCTGACTCACTGCACGTTGTTGCACAAATTTTTTCGGAATCACATTGAGGAGGTTGGGAGCATATCACAAGAAACGAGTATATTGGTAGCGACCCTCGACCCAGAAACGGCGTCCCCGACTTGGATAAGCAGGGTCATTTTCGTTCCCACCATGTAAAGATCTCTCACAAGTAGCGTACTACGTTCCTCGACCCTATCGATCCGGGAACTTTGTGACTATGGTTGGGAGCCAAATCCACCACAGTTTCGCGCTGTATCCAGCGATCAGTCCAGAATTTTGTAGAGCTTCCATTGCCAACAGTGGTGACAACTGCAGCGTCAAAAAGGGCATGAGCAATCCTTTGCACACTGATAGGAAGACCCACCCATGGTCTTGAGTCATCAGTCTTCTGTAACCACAACCAATGGATGCGTTGTGCCCACCCCAAACGTTCAAGGCCGTGAACACGAAGGCCCCCATACATCAATGGTCGATGTATCCTTGCCCAACTGACTAAGCAGCCCCCCAGCTTGTTCCTGTCCTTTCCAAAGGAAATTCCTCCTGATTTTATCAATCGATTTGAACATCCAATTTGGCAGGTCCAATACAGTCATTAGGTGGATGGGGGTCGCTACTGCCTCGATAAACACTAGTCGGCCAACCCAGTTCATGAGCAGGGCCTTCCAACCAGGGAGTTTGTCCGCCACCTTATCCACCAAAGGCAACAGAACAGATTTTAGTTGGTTTCTTAATGGGGAGAGGAAGGCCAAGATAAGTGCACGGAAAGCTGCTGACAGCACAAGCAAGCTCATCTGAAACAAGGGCAATGTCATCTGTTGAACACTGCGTGCGTGCATGCGCTCAATCAGTTGATCATTTCACACAATCATTGTCTCTTTCAATGAGTTTGCCACTTTGCCAGCACCTCAGTTGGTTGCATATTGTCTGTTATCCTTCATCTCATCTTCGGCGGTGTCATCTTAGTGTAGTAATTTTATTTTGTCAGGAATGTTAAAAAGGAATCTATATGACTAAATCAGACTAATACAGGGGACTATGTGCTAACTTACACCAGAACATTGCAGGGTGGTGATTTGAGATACTGCCAGAAATGTTCGCATTATAAACCTCCTCGAGCGCACCATTGTCGTGCCTGCAAAAGATGTGTTCTAAGAATGGTACTGACTAGTGCTATGTGCTACTCCTCTTTTTTGTATTCTTAATTTTAATCTGCATTTAATAACTTTTCCTTTGCAGGACCACCACTGTATATGGATTAATAACTGTGTTGGGCATGAGAACTACAAGATATTCCTAGTTTTTGTTATGTATGCTGTAATTGCAAGCTTCTATTCTATGGTACCGCGTTATCCTTGATGTTCTTGAGCAACCAAAGCTTCTCAAAGATTGAGCATTAAGTTATTGATGTTTACATCAGGTTCTCATTATAGGGGGTGCTGTGCATTTACCTAAAGATGAACAACCAAGCAGTGATTCTTCTAGAACATCTATAGTAAGCACCCCTGGAAGGCTGTTTCAGCTATGATCAAATCATTAACCATCTAATTTTTTTTTGTCTGAAGTCATGTTTGAATAACACAGATGTTATATATTGCACAGGTTGTTTGTGGGGTTCTTCTGTGCCCTTTAGCATTGGCACTAATGGTCCTATTGGGTTGGCATGTTTACCTCATCTTACATAATAAGACTACTATCGAGGTTTGAGAAATATGATCTCTGTATTTGATGATATTATTGTTTGTAGATTTGTTGATGGTAGTTACGTCGGTGATTTGCAGTATCATGAAGGAGTTAGGGCTACATGGTTGGCTGAAAAGGCTGGAAACGTTTATCATCATCCTTATAACCTGGGAATCTATGAGAACCTAGTTTCGGTGAGGACATTTCTTCATTTGTATTATTAAATTTTTTGCCAAAATACAATCAGAGACCAGCCTAAGTGCATTGGTATGTAAATAACTAAACATAAATATCCTTTCCCAGATTGAAATAACACTAGCGTGTCTTCTCCATTCCCATGGATTGGACTTTATATTTGTCTATTCAAAGGACTAACTGAAGTCCAGGTCTTATCTGGTGTGGTTTATGTTGTTTTTCACATATCCATTTCTTTATTACTGGGTTTGTCGTATTAAGCTTATGTTATAGATATATTCTCTTGAAATTGTTGTTTCTGGGTTCATTGCTTAAATACAGGAGGTGACCAATTATTACCAAGGACCTTCCAACATTTTGTTGTTTTTCTTATACAGGTGCTAGGTCCTAACATGTTGTGCTGGCTGTGCCCAATATCAAGGAACATCGGAAATGGTGTTCGTTTCCGCACATCATATGACACTCCACTATCAACTTCAGCAATGTGATGCACACCATATAGGGGTACACTCATGTTGGATACTCCCTCCGTTTCTTTTTAGTTGTCGCTGGATAGTGCAAAATTGAACTATCCAGCGACAACTAAAAAGAAACGGAGGGAGTATCTGCTAAATCGCAAAAGAAACTCAGGTGCCCACACAAAGTGCTAGGTTTGCTATTCTTCACAGTTCTGATTTTTAGCATTTAACCAAAGCGTTTGTGTATCCTTAAAAGGAGAGTGTTTTCCAATGCTTGAACTTTTGTAGTAAGGGTGTGCTACATCAAATCCAGCGTGTTTAGGATACTGCTACATACATCAAATCCTAAAGCCTCCTAGAATCTGTCATTAGGAATTTTTAGAGATGCTGACATACTTAGATTTTTCTCTCTTTTTGGGGACATTCTTGATCAAATAAGTAATTATTGCTTGTGTAGTAGACTAGAGTGGGCTGTATTAACACACACTAAAAAAAACGGAAAGAAAAGGAAAGATGTACTCGTGGTTGTTCTGTTGTAAAATTATGTCCAAACTGGTTTTTTTTTGTCGTGAAAGCTCGTCAGCTCGTGTATTGTTTTGTCAGATAGTACATAGGAGTAATGAGTGTTAAGGACCAATCAACCAAATACTATTTTATGTATACACTTGTTGAGAAATACACGTGGATATAGCTGTTTGCACATATGGGTGTATCCTATTTGTTTTGTGAGCTGTACCAGCACGCGTTACTCGTTATCTCTGCCGCCTCGCCTGGAATCTGGATTCCTGCATGTTCCTGATTACACAGCTGATCAAGAGGTCGTCTGGCTACGAACCTTGGGAATGACCCTGCAGAGTAGTAATCGTCTGGCACAGCATTATAGACAGTCAATGCAAGGCTGGGCTAGCGAATCACTTCCTGCATTGGCTGAAACCCTGAGCGAGAGGCAGAATAGTCTGCACGCATACTCGGAGGCCCGGCGCAGACCGTAAAGCAGTACCTCTGTTGACCAGCAGCGTATGCCTCTTTACTGTGAAGGCACGCATAGGCCGTTGAGAATTTCTAGCGGATAAAATGCTATTGAAAAACAGGTATAAGCAGAGCACTTTTGGAAGATTCATCCACTGCATGGTTTCGTTCTGCTCTTTGCGTTACGTTCGGAGACAGTAGTCCATACTCGTATTGGTCAGGAACAAAGAGCTAGGGGTGGTATCATCTAGATCACTGAACTTGTATGCTAACATTAGTCCGAACAAGTTCTCTTATCCTGTTACCCCGGCCGCATCTCTCCTGAGCTTCCTATCTCCCTTCTCGGTACCCGCCCTCTATCTCTCCTGAGCTTCCAGTCTCCTCCCTCCCAGCTTACAGGCGATGGCAGGCTGTGCTTGGACCAGTAGTAAGTAGCCTGGCATCAGGGAACAGCGCAACAGGTTACTGCTGGCTAAGCATTTCAGAGACCAACAGTCCTTTGGAACTGCATAAACCTATGATTGCGCGCTAAGCATTTCAGAGACTGGGAACAGCGCTTGGGCAGCACAGGTTACTGCTGGCTACAGCAAGAGGCAGCAGAGATACCCTTGACAAGGGGAAGGGATGGTCTGAAGGTGCAACAGCGCCCGCCTTTGCTTTCCTGGTCACCGTACGTCTTAAGAGCACTGTACCACCATCCACGGTTAAATCCCTACTAGTGTCAGCAACGGCTAGCAACCATTTTTTGTTGTCGGTCAGGAGTGAAACACTGACGTGTACTTCTTCAGTTTGCCTCAGCCTCAGTATGAAGCCACAAAAGATTCAAGTATATGCTCGAGGATTTCTATGCTGCACATAGACTGAAACAGACGATCAAAGCCAGAATATTTATTTGTTCACGTACACGAATGGTGTGGTCAGGTCAGGAAATGATGTCCGTCCTCCTCGAAACTCTTCGTTTAAAAAAAATAGTACCATATCTATATATATATTTGGCGCCCAGACAGCCGTCCATGTCGGATATGGATGAACTCTCCGGAAGGGGCGGCTTTGCGGTACAGGGCGCAGAGGGCAGGGCATCCATCCAGAAGCCGTATGTATGTATACATGCAGGCGGCGGCCGTGCCGGGCTCTGCTGCGGGCTTTTGCATTGCATCGATACAGTGCGCGAAGAGAGGAGAGGAGGACTCGCTGCCTCGCTCCACCTCCATAGGCGGCGGATCGCAGCAGGACCACACTGCGGCGCGCCGGTGCAGCCGACGATCCTGCTGCATATGCAGCGCAAGCGTTAGTAGCGTAGCGTGGCAGCGGGGGCGAGAGCATGCATGGGTCCCTGGCATCTTCAGCGCCGATGGACGACCGCTGAAGCAAAAGCCCCGCCTCCGGCTCCGGCGTGAGAGCAGCAGCGTGTTATGTTTGGCATGGATCTGCTCCACCCCAGAGCAGCTCTACTCTAAAACTCTGGGTGGAGCAGCTCTGCTCCAGAGTTTAGATTGTTTCTCATAACCAGTGGCAATGGCGGGTAAATAACTCAAAACTCCATGACTAGGTTGCTTTTTTGGAGTTTTCAGAGCAGCAAAAGAGGTACTCCAAAAAATTGTACTGCAGCTCCAAAAACTCCATAGAGTTTACAACTCTGGAGTTAGGGTGTTTGGCATGCTCTGGCCAGCTCCTCCTTGGAGTTTTGCTCTGGAGCCATGCCAAACAGGTTAAAGGGGGCGAGAGGAAGCATGGGCAGGCGAATATGCGTGGCAGGGCGTGTGATCTACTTACTATAAGGCATGCTAGGTCAGAGCAGAGCTAGGCCCTCCCTCTCCTGTCATTCCAGATACAAGGATGACGCTTATTACGTACTACTCCGGTTAATGCTAACAGTTCGTTGGGACGATGCTTGTAGTCGGTAGAGTAGCGGTCGGCCTGTCGTCGTAGCTAGCCTTCCAGTGTACTCCTACATGTATCGTAACTAGACGTGGCAGATGAATGGGGGGCCTTGTACCAATTGGAGCAGCAAGTGGGAGGAGGCGGTGGCGTGCAGGGCACAGCCTACAGCCGGCCGGCACAGGTGCGCTCAGATACGGAGGCGTCGTTTTGGGAGTAAATTATGCAGCGCGTCAGCACCCCGGCCGGCCTCGGGAGTCCGCCACGCCAGCAGCAACGTCTTTCCCGGTCCCGGCCGGCGCGGAATGGTCGTGCTGCAGCCTGCCAGGCAGACTCTTGCCTCCCGGCCTCTTTTGGCTCCTCCTATACAACTTCCATCCTTAATTACTGTTATAATACATTACATTATGCCATTACGTATGGTAACTATTTGCCGTAGAACCCTGTCAGCTAGTCGTATGCTACGGTCAGTGACGAACGCTGATCCGGGTCGTCCGGCACATGCATTTGGCAGCGAGAACTAGCGGTGTTTTTTTTCTTTCTGGCCGCCTTTTCAGGATTACGGATTACACAGTGGAGGGGAGGAAAATGTAAACAAATAGTAGCAAGAGGAGCAGCAGTCGAATCGCACTCCGATGCGCGATGAGGACGGCTCTCACGCACCGCGCCAAGGCAAGGGGGCGCAGACGCCACAGCACCGCCAAGCAAAGCAACTAGCTAAACTACAGCTACAGCTCCAGTTCCTGTATACTAGAGATGCTCACGTTACATTGGAACAGCAGAAGCGCCGTGAGACTGCAAATCTCCGCCCCGCACCGAACGGAAGGAAGAACGTAAGGCTCGATCGAGGTGCTAAAGGAACAAGACTACGAGAGCATTAAAGCAGGAGAGAAAATAATAAAAAAAATAATAATCTTCTCTTTACACAAGGTTCGTTCGTGGTTCCCTAATTAAGACCGCGGAGGCGGATCGAGCGTCTCTTGACCTGCTCGGCGGCGGCGGCGGCTTCCCCTCCTCCTCCTCCTCTCCCCTCGGCTTGCTGCTCGCGTCCTGCATGCGGCTCCGCATCATGTCCGGCGCCATTGCATCAGGGACACCGAGGGCTCAGGCGTCAGGCGTACTCGCGCCAGCACACCAGCATCGTGACGCAGCGGCGCATGATGTAGAACCGCGCGCGCTGCTCCTTGACGAGCCGCGCGCACCGCCCGGAGAAGGACGACCGGCCCTTGTCGGCGCCGCGCACGCCCATGCCCGCCTTGCCGCCGCTCCTCTTCCTGCTGAACAGCCTGCTGCTGCACGGCTTCTGATCCTCGGCTGATGCTGCTGCTGCGAAGAGCTCCATGGATGGATGTCCAGTGGAGTGAGGCGAGTGAGTGAGTGAGAGAGATGTGTGTTTTGATCTGCGGTGGTCTTGTATGTGGAGGAAGCGCATAGCATAGCCCGCCGGCCGGCCGGTTGGTTATATATACTGGAGTGGGGAGGCCTGGCCACCTCGGTGCGTGGTCGTAGGCAGCCGCCCGCCCCCAAGCAAAAGGACCCACTTGATGTTTTTTCTATGCGTGTATGCAGGGTTTTTGCTGTTCGGAGTTCACGCCTCGTTTTTTTTCATCCATTTTTTCTACACCTGCAGCCTCTGAGTCTGCTCGGCGGTGCGCTGCGCTGCTGCTGCTGCGTCTTTTGCTCTCCGTCCTCCTCCTCGTCCACACGGGGACAGTTTTTCTCGCCTTGCTTGTCTTTCTCTTTTATGTTTTTTCGGCGGATACGTGGACATCGGGGGAAATGACAAGCTAGCCTGCAGGTTTTAGGCCACAGTCACTTCCCAATTTTTTTATTTTTACTTTTAAGAAAATCAGCTGCAGGGAACGAACAGTGAACTTGACTAGCGAAGCCGCATGGCGACCTCATGTCATGCATGCGTGGCGGCACGCAGATATTCAAAGGCTTCAGACACCGCAAGAAGCAGGCGGACACGACACCCCCTTCCCTCCCAGGCGGCCAGGCCAGGCCCCCCACAGGCCACACGCACACGCACACGGAGGGAGACGCACGGGCGGTGCAGTGCAGAACCGCAGAGCAGCTGGTGTCTCTGTGTGCGGGAGGTCAAAAAGCTCGCGGAACCCCCAGCCAGACCTTTGGCTCGAAATGGGCAACAAAGGTAAAGCGGCAGGTTGGTCAGGTCGCCCGCACGGACGGACGGACGCGCCGGCGGCACCCTTGCGCATCCAAAGGCCCGCCCGCCCCGTCCGTCGCGTCGGGTCGATATCCTCGCGTGGCGAGTCGCAAAGCCTGCGACACGATCACGAGCGCCGCGGGCGGCCCGTGCGTCGCGACGGGGCTCGCGGCCGGCCGTACGTGGGGGAGTGGGGTTCGCGGGTGGGCAGCGCAGTGCGTGGGCCGTGTGAGGCGGGTCAGCAGCAGAGCGGGGTGGCGTCAGCTTTACACTGTAGCGCGCGAACCGAGCTGGCACGGCAGCGAGGCGGCAGTCTGGCGCGGTGGTGGACCGGGCGGGCGGGCGGGCGGTTGGGGTCCCGTCCCAGCGGCATCAGCTCCCGCGCTCGCTCCGCGGCTACAGAGGCGCGGCGCAGTGCTCTTCGTCCTCCGCCTCGGGAAGGCGGCGACGGACGGGCGGGCGGTCGGCCACCCTGGCCACAGCGCAGCCCGAGCGCGGCCGGGCCCTGACGCCGTCGTCGCCCGAGTCAAAAACAACAGCGGCGTATACCCACCCCACCGTGCCCTATGCCCCCTATCGAGTTCGAGTGTCGACGCCCGTGCGCAATGAGTTCTTTCGCACGGAACGGCAGCTAGCTACCCTACCAGCCGTTGTTCTCTCCGGTCCAAGAAGAAGAAAGAGAGCTGCATCTGCATGGGGGGCGGGCACAGCTTCTGTCTGCCATGTGATGCTGCTACTGCTGCTAGCCATGAGATCCAAAGGCGCTTGCTGCCGTGCCCGAGAGAGAGAGAGGGGTCGGTCGGGCCAAACGGGCATGATGCTTTGCTGAGTGGACCGGTCAACATGCATGGCCCCGGGACGCCGGATTTTTCCCGTCCTTTTCCTTTCTTTTTCTTTTTTCTTTTTTCAATGGAACCAAGGACAAATTAAATACTGTCTCATATATACATACATTTGATTTGCCAACAAAAAGAAAAGGGAAATTTAGATCCATATCATTAAAAGATCACCACTTTGGATCTATACCATTACTATCTCACTTACATGTGGGTCCACATGAGTCAATGACATGTGGGGTCTATGGTATATATCTAAAGTTTGGATCTTTTAATGGTATAGATCCAATTGTTCCAAAAGAAAAAGGATCGTCAGGTGCTCCCGATCGTGCAGCAGCGATGGAGACCACGCTTTCGAGTTTCTCTCGCACTCGAGTGAGAGATACAGAGATGGTTGGCTTCCTTTCCTGACGTGCCTGTCTCCATCCCTGGCGTGCTTGTCTTCGTCCTTGCCGATCAGCCATTTGTGGAGGACGTGCCTTCCGTAGCCCGTACGGGGCACACACACTGTGGACGCATCACTCACTCACTCACACTCCTCTCCATCTACATCTACTACTCTACTACACACCGTCTTTTCGCGCCTCACGTCATCATACACACCGGGAACTCATGTCTCCGACTCTCCGATATGGGAAAAAAAATACCAGGAAGATACGCGCGCGTACGTCGTACGTGCACGCACGCGGGGAAAAAAAGACCGGGGCATGGGCCCGCCGCGCATGGCGGTGCCAGCCACAGTGCTTTTGTACTGTGCGAGCGGGGCGCCCTGACAAACAGGTCTACACCTGCTACACGTTTCTGGGTCAGAATCTACAGTGCGCTAGTGTGAGAGGCGACCAGGCGAAGGAAGAACGATACCATACTACTACTACCACGCGCGTATTAGTACACTGACTCATCATCGGTCTTCAAACAGTGTCGTTCCGGTATGTATACGCATGGTCATCTCTTCCTCTCTCTAAATTTAATAACATTTATATTTAAATAAGTTCATCGTAGAAATAGATTCGATGGTCTATATCCAATTATATCGATTATTGATTATAAATATTGGTGTTTTATATATATTATTTGGTTAAAGTTTAAAGTATTTAATTTCTACAAAATACCAGAACGACACTTTGTTTTGTCTTGAGAGCTACGTATGTATTATGTATCTGCTGGAGGCATGCACCAGTGGCGCCTGGCGCGCCCTGTACTGTACATACGGCAACCACCGTGCACCGGCACAGCAGAATTGCTAGCGCTCCACCAGCTGCGATCGACGACGACGACGACGACAGGGCCTGGTGACCTGCCGGTGTTTCCGGGCTAGCTAGCGTACTGCGCCTCCTCTTTTTTTTGACTCTTTCCGCAGGCGAGGCGAGAGGCGGCAACGCGCGCACGACCAACATCTACACGTGTGCGAAGACGCGACGTACGCCGGCGGTGCGCCTTAATTTAGAAATTAGAATACTGGACAAAAGGGACGTGCAACAAAAACCTGTCTGCCACGTCATATGTTGCTTCCAACTCCATGCGTAGGAGAGTAGTCTGCTGGAAGACACAAGGCCACACACAGTGTCATCATACGCACACCACCAGCATGTGATGGAGGATCATCTCGCCCGTAAAATACAATGCATCCTGCTTAGAATCTCGGAAGAGAAGAGCCCTTATTGGTTTTATGCAGGGAAACTCATTGGCTATGGTGCTTGTTGCAATTGTAATGGTGTGAAATAATGCATCACGAGTTATGTTGAGACATGCTACAAGCTGGAGAATATATATGACACTGTATTTACACATCGTTTTTATTTTTCACAATTGAGTTGCCAGTTAATTAGTTCTGTGTAAGCTGCTCGGTTGGATTGTCGCAGTGTGATGGACTCTAATAAATTGTCAGATACCTCTCCAGGTCAGATGTTACTATTATATATATATATATATATATATATATATATATATATATATATATATATATATATATATATATATATATATATATATATATATATATATATATATATATATATATATGTATATGATTAAAAAGAAGACTGTCAAGAGGACTAGAGCAGGCAGACCGCCGCTGGTTGAGTCGCTTTGTCCCGATTCCCATTGGAAAGCATGTGATCCCTACTATTTGCGCAATTGTACTCGCGCTGATAGTACGCTTTCGCTGTTACAGTTTTATTATTAGTTTTTGTCCCAACTGTTTCTGTTTCGTACAACTTAGCTTCACTAGTAAATTTATTGGGTAGGGAGTTAACTTCACGGGCGGTTCTTTTTAATTTTAATATAAAGCTGTTGTTTTAGAGACACACACACACACTTAGCAAAAAAAAAACAGCTCATCACAATCAGTATGTAGATTTGTTTAAAAAACGCTCTCACATCATTAATCACAGGGGGACTACAAGTGTGACGTAAAGCTGTAAAAAAAGATACTGTTTTTTGTTTCATGACATCACATTTTCACTTGAGAGCATGATCATGATTGACAACAAAAGGAGGTCATAACAACACACATGAAGCAGAAGCTATATATCAAAACTGTGCCCAACATGACCCAGTATCCCACTGCGAATTAGGCATCTAGGCTGATTTTTTTTTGGCAAATAATTCAACGAAGGCATGCATGTGCGGGTGACCAAAGTTTAATTGAATTCGCCGTTTGCCGGAACATGAATGCGGCGTACAACGGCAGTCACAATAGACGAAGTATTTATTTATTATTTTATGGACACTGTGCGTGACAATAGACTGATGGGAGCCTTGTATATACAAGTTCAGTAGCTTCTGTACCACCATGCGCGTGAGGACAAGGTGCGTGTTAGTTAATGGTCCCATGCTACAGCTTGTCGAGCTAAGCTATTTTTCACTAGTAAAATGGTAGTCTGGCGTTGGCAATTTGCCAGTACATGCTAGTATTTCAGTCTTGTGCAGCATGATGTGTCATGTACTCCAACTGTTCAGTTAGTTCCATTGTGGTAGGTGACCATATAATACACGGACTGGTACACTGGCACCAAACTTGTTGTGCCAGAGGGATTCTGTACTGAACGATATGATATATACACACACACACACACAGAGAGAGAGAGAGAGACTTAGAGAGAGAGAGAGAAACTCAGGGAGTCATAACATACAGACATCATTGTTACATTGTATTTGACCATGTGAATACACCAATGCGTGCTGAATGTTCAGAAAGGGGGTAAAAAAAGAACAAGTAACCGCAGAACAAACGTTGTCGTTACATAGATACAGATTAACATGTTTCAAAAGGGGATTCAGCGAGGATCGCGAAATCCAAGCACTCGCCAAAAATCGGCACACGGTAATTAAATAGTCCAAACCAAATAGTTCCAAACATCGTAAGGAAAGGAAGTAGGCAGACGTGCAGGAAGCAGGAGAACCTTCCTAAATGCCCATCTACCCCTCGATCGGGTGATAAACGACCAGTCGTCATCAGCATTTTGGGAGGTCGGATGGCGGGGGCAACATCTTCTCGTTCGGCAGCGGGCCGTCGTTGACAAGCCACGCCATGGACAGGCCCCAGCTCAAGTGCACGTCGAAGTGGCAATGCATCAGCCACACGCCTGCCAGATATATGCAACCAAGTCAACACAGGCAGAGCATGATAAATGTGCATGGATCAGTTGATTGATTACCCGGGTTGTCGGCGAGGAACCGGACGGCGACCCAGCCGGCGGTGGGCACGCTGATGGTGTTGCGCTCTACGGGGTCGGCGAGGTTGTACCCGGGCGGGTCGTTCACCGGGTCGAAGTTGCCGAACCCTTGGCCGACCACGAAGAAGTTGTAGCCGTGCAGGTGCAGCGGGTGGCTCTCGGCGCCCTGGATGCTGGTGCCCTGCAGCACCAGCTCCACGGAGGCGTTGAAGCGGAGCGGCACCACCCGCGTGCCGTGCTGCACGAACGTGTTGTTGGGCGGGGTGCCCGTGTAGTTGAACGGGTGCGGCGGGGCCGTGGGGAAGTCGGCCAGGAGCACGCCGGCGTAGCGGCGCCGGTAGTGCGCCTCGAGGAGCGCGGTCCGGGGGCGGAAGAAGGAGTTGTTGTTGACGGACGCCGCGAACTTGGTGCCGTTGGGGCCCTGGCACGTCTGGTTGGTGTACGGGCACGGGTCCGTGCCGAGCCCCACGGTGAACAGCAGGTGCCGGTCCACCGCCACCGGCACGCGCGCCGGGTAGCGCGCGCTGTTCAGGCTGCGGAAATTGCGCGAGAAGTTGGACACCGCGCCGGTGTCGTTGTACAGCGGCAGGGCCGGTAGGGGAGGCAGGGTGTTGTTCCTGGTCGTCGTCGGGGCGTACTCGAGGACGGCCGCGGCGGTGGTGTTGTCGAACGTGCCCTGCGTGTTGGTGTAGGGCGCGATCGCCATGGCGTAGGCCGGGGAGGCGGGGCTGGGGGCCGTCGTGAGGAGCACGTTCATGGTCTGCCCCGGTGAAATGACGAGCGTGCTGACGGTGAATGGCTTGACGTAGCTGGCGTCCGCCTCGACGACGGTGAGCGTGTGGTTGGCGATGCCGAAGAAGAGCTCGTCGTTGAGGGCGGAGTTGATGAGCCGGAGCATGTACGTCCTCCCGGGCTTCACCTTCAGCTTGTACGTGTCTGGTTTTTTGTTTCATCCAAAAAGAAATCACAAATCCAGGCTTTTGTTATCTTCATCTCGTTTTATCTTTCTAATAACATGACTAAATAAAAAGTACAAGCGATGGGCCTAAATAATCTAGCCCTTGCAAAGAAAGCGTACCTTTAGACGAGCAGTTATATGTCGGGCCTGGAAGCCCATTGAAGGTGTAGGCATCGGAGACGTTTGGGCCGGCGCCTGTTTGCAGGGCCTGGTTGATGACGGCCTCCGTGTCCGCGTTGAACCATTCGCCTGCAAATAAAGAATCCACGCAATACGCACGGAACTCCATCAAGCGATCGATGGAAGGAAGACGACGAGCGCGAGCAGCGGGCAGGCGTTGTACCGAAGAGGATGGGCACCTCCTTGTAGGGGCGCGGGAACGGGTAGCCCTCGCCGCGCTTGGGGAGGATGACGAGCGGGCCGTAGAGGTGCACGCGCAGCCAGGAGAAGTGCGCGTGCCACCACAGCGTGCCGCGCTGCCCCGTGACGGTGAAGTCGTACACGTAGCTCTGCCCGCCCTGGATCGGGCACTGCGTGATGTACGACGGCCCGTCCGCCCACCCGTTGCGCAGCTGCCGGACGCCGTGCCTGCGTGACGACGCGGGTGATGAGACGCCGGCCGGCTGGCAGAGAGATGGCAACACGGCGCGGTGCGCTTGCTGCTGTGATACGATCCCACTTACCAGTGGAACGAGACATTGTAGTTGATGTGGTTGTGAACCTTGACCACGAGGCGGTCGCCTTCCCGCACGACCAGCTTCGGCCCCGGGAACTCCCCGTTCACCGTCGGGATGCTCTTAGTCACGCACAGCCGTGTCACGTTGGTCATTTGCACCTGCAGCACGAACCAAATCCATACCGGCCAGTAATAGTGAGAAACACTGATGATGATGATGACGATGTGTGTGTGTGCGCGCTGGATCTTGTAATGCTCGTGCGCTAGAGTAGTTTTACGTTGAACGTGTAGTAGTGGGTGTCGCCGGCTGCGAGCTCCGGCAAGGCGAGGAGGACGACGGCGAGGGCGAGGAAGGGACATGCGGAGAAGGCGGCGGCGGCGGCTTGGCCTCGCCGGAGACCACGACGCGCGCCCATTGTCAGGATGACAACAGCTCCGCCCTTCTTGTGTGTTTGCGCTTTGAAGCAAGTGAAGTGGTGCACTTTGCTATGGAATGAGTGCTGGGTTCTATATAGGCGCCATGATGGCCGCCGGGTTCGTGGCCTGCATGGTAGGGGGTCACAGCACGGTGGTGGTTGGCCTAGTTGGTGGAAGCGAATTGGAAAACTTGTCGCTGGGCCACTCGCTGCTCCGTTCTCTAGCTCTGCCTCAACAAGGCGGCCCTTCTGTATGGCAAAGCCTCTTCGTTTTTCTCGTTTATTAGTTGTTCCTTGCTACGAGCAGCGTCGGAGTCTGACAAAAAATCGAAGGGGACATATTGGCTTAACTGATAGTGTACACAAGGTTTTAGGGTAAAAACAAGTACTCCCTCCAGTGCAGTAAAGGTAGTCGTTTAGGACATGATTGTGCATACCAAGGAGTGATTAATTATCATAGAGTTTTCCCTGTTTGCCCCTATTAAATAGGGATATGGGTGCATTAACGTCACTAAAACAATCAGGCTTGATTGGTTGCTGCAGCAGCTCCAAGGCATTCTAGACTGGAGGTCTCAAGTTCGATTCCTTTTAAATGCATCTTTTTTTGTGCAATTACTAGGGGCAACAACGTCCAAATCTCAGACCCACGCGCGCTATGACTTCTTTTTGTGCACGCTCGGTCACGCGCAGGATGACTTCTTTTACTGCACCGGAGGGAGTAGTGTGTTTTCAGCAAATCACAGCGCAATATATATAGTGCATCACTAGTTTAGTACATATCTAAATCCTAATAAGGGGGTGTTTGGTTTCTAGGGACTAATGTTTAGTCCCTTCATTTTATTCCTTTTTAGTGTATAAATTGCTAAATATAGAAACTAAAATAAAATGGACTAAAGTTTTAGTTTCTATATTTGACAATTTTGGAACTAAAATGGAATAAAATCTATGAACTAAACATTAGTCCCTAGAAACCAAACACCCCCTAAGTAGTAGCATCAGTACACTGCCTTTTTAGGGGGTGTTTGGTTTCTAGGGACTAATTTTTAGTCCCTCCACTTAATTCCATTTTAGTCCCTAAATTACTAAATATAGAAACTAAAACTCTATTTTAGTTTCCCTATTTAGCAATTTATGAACTAAAATGGAATTAAGTGGAGGGACTAAAGTTTAGTCCCTATAAACCAAACACCCCCTTACAATTAAGTTTGTGGGCTACTTCATCTAGAACTCCATATAATAATTTGGCACGAACTTCGAATCTAGGGGCATGGCAGCTGGTATGCCCTGGCTGCTCCCAGCAGAGTTATGTTACTCCGGTTCACTTTGCACAATGAAGCCTATATATAACTCAGTACTCCCTCGGTTATTTATCGTTTAGGACAAGACATGGTTTTCTAAATATAGCTTTGATCAATGCTTTCTTTTTTGCTAAAATGCAAATAATAGAACACAGAGTATTTACTACCATGACGCTGCATAGCATGCATGGAGGAAGCCTAGCCACTTCAGACAACAAATCATTCCAAGAAGGTGAAATATCAATTCTAGTAGGAACATATGGAGCACTCGCTTTAAGTTGACCTTTTCAGTCAGCTTGCAATAAACTCCATACGACACCTTTCCCATCAAAAGATCGGCTCCCACACACTGTTTACCCCTTCTGTCCGTGCACCTTTCGGGGTGTTTGGTTTAAGGAATCACTGCATCCAAATTGAGGTGATGCATCATGGATTTATTTTTCAAATTTAATGGGATGACCTCATTCCTCATATTAGTACTAACTAACTAACTATGAGGAATGATATGGTGATGGATCAACTCATTTCATTCCACAAACCAAACAAAAATAGTGAGGAGTAAGAAAATAATGGACTAGCTCATTCCTCAAACCAAACACCCTATTAGTTTCTCGACTCCTTTGTGTTTTGTTAGCCTTTGAAGCTACGTGCATGCCTTTTCTTCGTTGTGATTTGGAGCTTCGACCACAAGGTTAGCCAAACACAAACAGTGCCGTACGTTGCTTGGAACTGTATGCGTTTGTTGAAGTGAAGCGTGCAGATGGCTTTGCCATGTAATCTTTATCCGATGATCTACCTCAAGCACAATCCGATTGGCTAAGCAATCTGCCGGCCCGGCCCCTCTCTCTTTATCTGTCGCTCTGTCTCTCGATCTCATGTATTTACAGTAATTTAACTAGTTGTTAGTTCCTCACACGAGTATATGAATCCGACCAACACATGACTAAGCTTTAGTTATCTTGATGATCCAAACGAACCCTAGATTTTGTGGTTAACTAACACAACCACCTAAAATGAATGTATCCTGTTTTTTTGTGGCTTCGTCACCAAGGGAAGCACTGATGTCTGACGGTCATGGCCACCAATAGCGAGCGTGCATGCAACACAGTTGAATGAATATTTGAGGTGTTGCCAACCTCACGAAAAGTTAATAAGCTATACTCCGAACCATAACTAACTAAATACATGCAGATCATGTTGACTAATCATAAAAAACCTTCAACGGATTTACACTACATTACCTTTTAACCGCTCGACCACTCTTCCCTTTCCTAGGATAGGCTCTCGTCAAACAAAGGTTCCTGAATAAGGATGGTGGCCTTCGTTCATAAGTTAAAGAAGAGCAAAAAAAAAAAAAAATGGAACTATTAGATTTGCTAGCATTCTAGGAGAATAAATATGGCCATTTAATAAGTTTATGAAACAAGTAGCTGGCAATCAAAATTGGAACGATATCATTTCTGTTGGATTGTAATATGGTAAGTGGGCCTGTCCACGATACCTATATATATGTACGCTGAGCGATTGCAATAATATGAAAGAAATACTCAAATCACTTTCCTACATGGTATCACGAGAAGGTTTCTGTTCCTCTCGCTTCCACTAATCACGCACGCCGCGCGCCTCTCCCTCGGAGCGCTGCGCCGCCGTCGCTAGGCGCCCGTCGCCGGTCGGCTCTCTTTTTTTTCTCTTCCCTGCGACCGCGCGCGTCTGCGCGATGCCCTACCCACGCGCGCGTCCTGCGCCGCACGATCCGGATCGCGGGACTGCTCGCGCTCAGGTTCAGATCCCCGCTTCCGGGCCGCGCTCGTCTCCCCCCAGGCCGCCGTCTCCGGGCCACCACGCAGCGTCGCCGGACCGTGCTCGTCCCCCCCCAGGCCACCGTTTCCGGGTCGCCGCGCAGCGCTGCCGGACCGCGCTCGTCTCGGTCGCCATGGCTGAGTCCGATGTCGAGCGCGCGGCCGCGCTCGCCCGCCAACGCCAAGCGGAGGCCGATAGGGCCACAGCCCTCGACGCGTACGAAGCCAAGTACGCCGTCGTCCATGCCGCCGCCATCGCCGTCCTCAACATCAAGGTCCTCGTGCCCTTGGTTTTGGATCGCGCCGTGGACAACTACAATCGGTGGCAGGCTCTGTTCTTGACCGTCTTGGGCAAATATGCCCTCACGAATCATGTCCTCTCCGACGTCGTCAACACCGATCGTCCGGCGTGGGTGCAGATGAACTGCACCATGCTCACTTGGATCTACGGCACGATCCACGCCGATCTTCAGCAGTCGATGATGAACCGCAAGCCCAACGCTCGCGGCGCCTGGACATACCTCGAGAACGAGTTTCTCGGCCAGCGCGAATCACACGCCCTGCTGCTCTCGGCGGAGTTTCGCACGGTGAAGCAGGGCTCGTCCTCTATCACTGACTACTGCCGCCGTCTCGAGACGATGACGGCGACCCTCGGTGACTACGGCGATCCGATCGGGGATCGTACCCTGGTCCTTACCCTCCTCCGCGGCCTCAATGGCAAGTTCCGGCCCATGGTCTCCAAACTCAAGATGCGGCAGCCCTTCCCCACCTTCGAGGAGGCTTGCACGCTTCTCCTGCTCGAGGAGATCGACATCGACGACATCGCCGCCAGCGAGGCCGCCGGGGCCACTACTCCACCGGCCTCCTCCACGTCGACTGCCCTCGTCGCTGCCCCTTGTCCCCCAACCGGACAGTCTTCCGCGCGGCCACGGGCAAGATGGCCAGGGCGGACACGACCAAGGCCGGCCAGCCGGCTATGGACAGCCCAGCCAGAGCAGCTACGGCCAGGGCGGCTAGGCCGGCCACGGCCACCAGCGAACCGGCCGTCACCGCGGCGGGAGCGGACGCAACCAGCAGCACTCGGTCGGTACCACCAGCACCGGCCCGCAACCCCAGACGCAGTACTACAATCCGTGGGCGGGCCACGTTCAGTTCTGGCCGTGCCCACCGAACACCTCTGGGACATCGTTCCGTCCTCCGCCGGCTGCCTTCGCTGCCCAGCAGTAGTACGTGCAGCAGCCGTACACTCTTGGGCCTTGTAACATCCCAAAATTCTAAACCAGGTTTGAAACCCTAATCCCCCCTTCTTCTTATCTTCTATCCCAAAACTCCCTTAGATTTTTTCCCATCATATGCATACACTTTGTTTGATCACAAGCACCTCACTTAGGATTTATTTTCCAACACCTAGATTATCCACTAAATAATTTTGTGCAAAAAGAAAAGGAAACAAAAATGAAATGAGTTTAGAAAGTAAAAAGAAAAAAGGAAAGGAGCTTCCCCCCTGCTGGGCCAATTCTAGCCCATGTCGCGGCTGCCTCCCCTCCCGTGCGCCCGCGCATTCCCCTCCCTCGGCCCATTAGCCGGCCTGCTCGCGCGCAAAGCCGCCCGCGCGCTCCCCTCACCCGCTCTCACTGACAGACCGGCCCCACCGGTCAGCCGCGTCGTCTTCCTCACGTACGAAGCTCCGCCGTCCCCTCACCGCCGTCCCCTCCATCGTCGTCCCCTCGCCGCACAGGAAGAGTTCGGCACCGCCCCGTCCTCCCCCGCTTGACCAACGTCCTTGCCCAGTATCGCCCCGCCGTGGAGTCTCATCGGCGCCGCTGTGCGGCATTAATGCCGATGCTGTGCACCTCACCGGCGTCCGCCGAGCTCCGCCGCTCCCCTCCCCTCGGGCGCCTATAAAAAGGTCGCCCTGGGCACCTCCTTCCCCGCACCGGCCTCGGCCACTACCTTCCTCCCCTCGCCCGAGCACAATTCGTGGAGCATCACCGTCTTCCCCCTCTTCGGTGAGTCCCCCCTCCTCTCCCTCCCTCTCCGTTGGTCCAGCAAGCAATTAAGTGAACCAAGCAACTCCCTCTCAAAGCCGCGAACCCAAAACACCACTTCACCGCCCCAGTCCCTCACCCAAAGCCCACCGGCGGCGATCCGCGCCGCGGAGCTCCGCCACCTCCCCGCGGGCAGCCCCCTCCCAACCCCCTCTAGCCAAATTAAGCCTACCCCTAGGATCGCCAGCCCCTGCCCGTGCTAATCCACCTCCCAGTGGACCAAGAACCGGGCCATCGGCGGCAAGCCGCCGTCGAGCCCACCGGCGGCCGGTTTTTCCCCCGCTCGGCCGGTTCGCCCGCGCCGTCAGACCGCGGCACCGTTCTCCCCCTCCGCTCTCGCTGACGGGTGGGCCCGCAACGACGCCGTCGCCCCATGCGCTCGCGCCGTCTCCCTCGCCCGTGGGCCGCAGCTGGGCCGCAAGCGCGCCCGCGCGCGCGCTCGCGCCCGGGTGGGCCAAAAACCTCCCCCCGGCCCATCAGAGTGGAATTCCCTTTTCTTTTTCTTTTCTTCACCTTTTTCTCATTTAATTAGTTTTCTTTAATATTTTATGCACCAAAAATTATCCAAATAATTTCTAAAAATCCTAAGTAATAATAATGTTGGTAAATGACACACTACAATTAGTAGACTACTGTTGATGTATTGTTTATTGACTGTTTTTATAGAAGAAGCGGGGACCGCGGATCCGGAACCCGTAGCCCCGGAGGAAGGGCCGGAGCCCGATCTCCCGGAAGTAGATCTTTTGTGCCAGGAAAGCTTCGACGAAGGCAAGTCCATCCTTCCCTTGACGCATGAATTACCTATTCTCTCTACCACTGCCTAGGCCGGAAATTCAGGGTGGGAAAATTGCATTGTGAGTGAGAGATGGCCCGCATTGACATATACATTCTGGATACGAAATGTGGATTGGGAAAAGAGGAATGTGTTTCTTCAAATAAGGTCTCTTTTTTTTTAAAAAAACTATGCGATGAAGGGTACTCACCCTCGTCACCTTGGGAGTGGGATGATCAAGGACTCCCTGGTTTAGGGGAGGGCCTAAGGTGTTGGCTCAGCTGGTTTAGGCGTGAGCAGAAGGATTGTCCCCTCATATAAGGAACGGCTTGTCATTTTCATTACCTGTACTCCTTTGTAGTACAACCACTCGAGACTGTGTGGACAGTCACTCAATCCGAACTCGTGCAGTCCAACCCCAGGGTTAAGAAAGCTGGGGAGCACCGGGAGGATAAGGAGGGGGAAAGTTTTGTCCGGTTTGGACATGGTGGTGGCCTGACTCCTTCCAGATAACCGTTAAGGTTAGGACGTACGAGGGAGGAAAGAGATCCGGCATTCGGGTCTCGCGACGGTGAGATCGCAGAAACCGGGCTAGTGGGTAAAGTGCACCCCTCTGCGCAGAGTTGAAACCTATTCGAATAGTCCGTGTCCACTGGTATGGACGAGTCTGGTATGGTATGACAATTAGAGATTTTTTTCTATGAGTTTCATGAACAGGGAAATGTGTGGGTAAGTGGGTGTTGAGAAAGAAACTAAGGCCACGGGAGCGGGAAGCTCAGTGGTGGTTGAGTTTTTGGTTACTTTTAAGACTTTGGGGAAAAACCTTACAGCAACTGCCTTTCTCTAAGAAAATGATGAGTGACTTCAACTCCATCAAATAAAGCATGTATATTATAGGTCTCTTTCTCTCTACGGGAGCGGGGTGGGCTTGTGGAATACCTAGTGTATTCACCCAGATTTATTTATGTTTTTCAGCAGCCGAAGATTTCTTTTCTGCTATGCTTGATTGAGAGGGCTGTGTCTGCACCCAGTTCTGCCTGTGGCTTGGGCTAGTATATTTTCCTACTGTGCTTCTTATTTTGGCTCTCTCGAGCTTGTACCCCGGTATTGTAATAACCTTTATCTAAACTCTGTACTATTTGAAGTAAGGAATGTGTTTACTAGCCTCCTAGGACTAGTAATTGTATCACATTTGAGTCCCAAAGGATCGGGATGCTTCAGGTGGTATCGGAGCCCATTGGACTGGTCGTAGGTCACAGGCTCGCAGCCCCCTAAAAGCCCTAAAAAGAAGATACCTCTTACCCTAAGAAAAGTCTTCTCTCCTCTTCCCCGATTTTAACAGACCCTTCTTTTCCTATTCCAGATGGAAGACTCTCTGGCCATTAGGACATCCTACTGCTCAGAGGTGGAAGGGTTCCCACATCTTTTGCGAAGTTGTGCGCTCCGCATGGGGATCCGCAAGAAGCCGGAATATGTCTGGAAGGAGTATTTCGAGGGTGGAATGGAGAAATGCTCTATGGCAGTCTACCTGGGAGAAAGCCGAAACTATCCGAACCATCCTTCCTTCCAAGTCACTTTTACCGGATACCGCTTTCCAGATACTTGCCAGAATGTTGCCTGAACAGCCCTCCGACAACTATGCCAGAACTACAACAAGGTGATCTTTGAAACCCCCCTTCGCTACTTTCCACCCAGCAACAAGAATACCCCCACCTAGAGGAAAAGACTTCAGGCCCTGTCAGGAGGAGATCCTATTGAGGATGATCCCACCATCGTCTACATGGCTGGATACCTTCACACCCTTGATAACCAATATGATGACCTCACCCTCCACTGCACCCACCTAACCTCCCGGGTGGAAAGCCTGGAGCAGAAAGTCAGGGAACTTTCAAAGGAAAAGGCGTCCCTTCAAGAAAGCCTCGCAATAGTAGAAGGCGAGGAAACCAATACCCGTGAGGCCTACCGCACCCTAAAGATGGACTATGACAAGAAACTGAAGAAGCTCGCCCCTGCAAGAAAAATCCGCAAGAAGACCAAAAGCCAAGGGTGTCAGACTGAGCAGAAGGAAGAAGCCCCTCCAACCCTACCCCCTGCCGGGCTAAGGAACTCGTCCGACACCGAGGAGATGTCCCTAGCCAGCCTTGATGACCTTCTCAAGGAATTTGGGGACACTTTAGAGGAGTTCGGGAGTACCCTAGATAGCACTCGCGTGTAATGAACTTATGGTAGCTGTGTGCTGTATTATGTAATGGCTTGATGTAATGAATAAAATAACTAGTAAAAAATGGCATGTGCATGATAGTGACTCTCTTCCCATGGCAGATGGCTTCGGATAAAACCACGCCTACCGCCTCCGGGATTGGAGCAGGTTTTCCTCTGAGAGCTGAAGGAGAAGCTGGCGGAGAAGGGAGTGAGACCCACCTCCCCGCACCTCCGGATCTACCACTAGACCTAGCCCAAGTTCTAGCCAATCAAACCCGACTCATTGAAGTCCTCACTAGAAGTCTAGAAAACCAGCGCCCAGGTGATGGAAGGCCACAGGACAGGATGGGAGAATTTTTGAGACTCAAGCCGCCCACGTTCGCGGGGTCCAGCAATCCCCTCGATGCAGATGACTGGCTTCGCACGATCAAGATGAAGCTGGAAGCCATCGGATGCCCCAAAAATCAGCGTGTCCAACTGGTAGCTCATCAGCTTTCAGGAATGGCTTTAGCATGGTGGGACACCTTCAGTGAGGCCGTCAGAGATGCTACCTGGGCAGAATTTGAAACAGCCTTCCGTGAGCACCATGTACCCCAGGGGATAGTTCAACTCAAGGAGGATGAATTCCGGGAGCTAACTCAAGGCGGGAGATCAGTCAATAAGTATGTGCACAAGTTCATAGAGTTGGCCCGTTACGTGCCTGACGATGTCAGCACCGAGTCCAGGAAGATGGCATGTTTCCTGAAAGGACTAAGACCCGAGCTTAAGACCATCCTCTCCGGCCAAGACTTCCTCAACTTTTCTCACCTCTCCAACAAAGCTATGCAAGTGGAAAGGGCAAAAGAGGAAGAAAAAGGGCACCTCAAGAGGACATTCCAAGTTCTCCGAGCTCAACAGCAAGAGCGTCACCACAGGGCTCGACCCTTTGGGCTTCCACCAAGGGGATCAAGCTTCAATAAATCATCTGGACCCACTCCATCGCGCTACAGTCAGCAGAGTCAGAGCTCCCTTCAGGCACCCTCCGTTGCAAGCAACCAACCGCCAGCTAATGCCTGTTGGCACTGCGGAGACCCCAGTCACTTCAAGAATAACTGCCCTCAGTTGAAGGCACCCGGGCCGACCTACTCCAACTCGGTGAATGGCCCCAAGATTCCCTCAGCACCTACCCCCAAGGCACCTCCTTCCAACAGCCAGCAGAGCAGGACTCAGTACCAGGGCAGAGCACGAGTCAACCACGTCGACGCTCAAGAAGCCCAGCAAGCCCCGGGAGTAGTGCTCGGTGAGTTCCTTGTTGAATTTACTCCCGCTACTGTGCTTTTTGATTCAGGAGCATCCCATTCCTTTATAGCCACTAAGTTTGTGGAAAAGCATGGCATCCCCTCTACACCCCTAGCTACCCCTTTGGTCACCCGAACCCCGGGATCAGACCTCCTATGCCAACTCAGGTGCTCCCAAGTCAGAATTCTCTTAAGTGGGGTAGTGTTCCTGGCAGACTTAACCGTCTTGCCATCCCAAGGGATTGATGTGATCCTAGGAATTGATTGGCTAACTAAGCACAAGGGTATCATCAGCTGCGCAAGTAAGACCGTCCTTCTCACCGATCACCAAGGGAAAGCAGTTTCCTGTCAAGCCCAGCCGCCCGCCAACGATCCAATGATGTTTAATCTGGCAGCAGAAAACATGTCTGTAATCAAAGAGTTTGAGGATGTATTTCCGGAAGAATTGCCTAGAATGCCACCAGAAAGAGGAGTGGAGTTCTATATAGATCTCATTCTGGGCACTGCGCCCATCGCAAAGAGACCATACCGCATGGCCTCCACATAGTTAGCAGAATTAAAACTCCAGATTGCAGAGCTGCAATAAAAGGGGTACATCCGTCCCAGTTCGTCTCCCTGGGGAGCACCCGTCCTTTTCGTTACCAAAAAGGATGGAAGTATGAGAATGTGTATTGATTATCGGTCCTTGAACGAAGTTACAATCAAGAATAAGTACCCTCTCCCTCGGATCGATGACCTCTTCGACCAGCTGTAGGGAGCCAAATACTTCTCCAAGATAGACCTCAGGTCAGGATATCACCAACTGAGGATCAAGGAAGCAGACATTCAGAAGACTGCATTCGTCACCAGATACGGACAATATGAGTTCACAGTGATGCCATTTGGGCTGACAAACGCACCCGCCTTTTTCATGAACCTCATGAATAAGGTATTTATGGAAGAATTGGATAAGTTTGTCGTGGTTTTTATCGACGACATCCTCATCTATTCCAAGAATCGCAAGGACCATGAGTGTCACCTTCGAATCGTCCTCGGAAGACTCAGGGCACATCAACTTTATGCTAAGCTCAGCAAGTGTGAGTTCTGGTTAGAAAAGATAGCTTTCCTGGGGCATATCTTGATTGCAGAAGGGATAGAAGTGGACCCATCCAAGGTGGAAGCCGTTTCAAAATGGAAACAGCCATCCAACGTCAGTGAAGTATGAAGCTTTCTGGGAATGGCGGGGTATTACCGCCGCTTTATCAAAGGATTCTCTAGCATGGCGAAACCTATGACCGAACTTCTCAAAAAGGACAATATGTTTGTGTGGACTCCGAAGTGTGAAGAAAGCTTCCAGATCATCAAGGAAAAGCTTACAACCGCGCCCATTTTGACACTACCAGATATACACCAGGATTTCGTCATCTTCTGTGATGCTTCAAGGCAAGGCTTAGGGTGTGTCTTGATGCAAAATGAGAAAGTTATTGCCTATGCATCCCGCTTACTCAAGCCCCACGAGCAGAACTACCCTACCCACAACTTGGAATTGGCAGCCATAATTCACGCCCTAAAAATTTGGAGGCATTATCTGATTGGGAACAAATGCCACATCTTCACCGATCACAAGAGTCTGAAGTACATCTTCACTCAGCCGGACCTCAACCTCCGTCAAAGAAGATGGCTTGAATTGATCAAGGATTATGACCTCGAAATCCACTACCACCTCGGGAAAGCCAACGTGGTAGCAGACGCCCTCAGCCGAAAACCTTTCGGGATTAAAGGGACCAACTTTTTAGAGGATTGGAAGAAAGAATCAGCTCAGCTCAATGCATGTCTGGGAGACAACAGTAGCCTGGAAGTCAAGCCAATTTTAGAAGATCTCATATGCAAGGCTCAACGCCTGGACGCAGAGACAGCCAGACTTATGGAAAGAGCTCGCAAGGAGCAACTTCCGGATCTTAGGACAGATGAGCAAGGAGTCCTCTGGTTCAAGAACCGCCTGTGTGTACCAATGGGAGAGGCACGGGAAGTCCTGCTCAATGAAGCCCACAACTTAGCTTAATCCATCCACCCAGGAACCACCAAGATGTACCTGGACCTCAAAGCCAGATATTGGTGGAAAGGGATGAAGAAGGAAATAGCACAGTATGTGGCCCGGTGTGACACCTGGCAGCGAACGAAGGCCGAACATCAGAAGCCTGCAGGCCTGCTGCAACCTGAGAGCACCTAGAGGGGGGTGAATAGGTGATCCTGTGAAACTTAAAAACTTAAGCCACAAAACTTGGTTAATCGTTAGCACAATAATTGCCAAGTGGCTAAAGAGGAATCCTCAACAAAACACAATAACCAACAAGGATCAATCAGAGAGATGGCACGGTGGTTATCCCGTGGTTCGGCCAAGACCAACGCTTGCCTACTCCACGTTGTGGCGTCCCAACGAACGAGGGTTGCAATCAACCCCTCTCAAGCGGTCCAAAGACCCACTTGAATACCACAGTGTTTTGTTTGCTTTACTCAATCCCGTTTGCGAGGAATCTCCACAAATTGGAGCCTCTCGCCCTTACACTTAAAGTTCACAAAGAAGCACGGAGTAAGGGAGGGATTAGCAACGCACTCAAGACAAGAAATCACAGCAACACCACGCACACAAGTCGCAATGAGAGCTCACAACACAACTCAATGAGTTCACCACTCAACTAGAGCTCTAATCGCTATCGCAAAGAATCAAGGGCACGAAATCGATGTCTTGGTGCTTAGGAATGCTTAGGAGATACTTGTTGTTCTCCTCCATGCGCCTAGGGGTCCCTTTTATAGCCCCAAGGCAGCTAGGAGCCGTTGAGAGCAATCTAGGAAGGCTGATCTTGCCTTCTGTCGACTGGCGCACCGGACAGTCCGGTGCACACCAGACACTGTCCGGTGACCGATTTCCTTCCATAAATGGCACAGTCGACTGTTGGCAGCCAAAGAGCCGTTGGCGCACCGGACATGTCCGGTGCACACCGGACAGACCGGTGCCCCCTTCTAGCCGTTGGCTCGGCCACGTGTCCCGCGCAGATCGCGCAGCCGACCGTTG
This sequence comes from Zea mays, assembly GCF_902167145.1. NCBI lineage: Eukaryota > Viridiplantae > Streptophyta > Magnoliopsida > Poales > Poaceae > Zea > Zea mays. The sequence goes on from NC_050098.1 coordinate 185,608,185, forward strand.
GCCCGGCCGACCGTTGGCTCACCGGACAGTCCGGTGCACACCGGACAGTCCGGTGAATTATAGCCGTACGTCGACGATGAATTCCCGAGAGCGACGAGTTCGCCTGCGAACGGCCCACCGGACAGTCCGGTGCACACCGGACAGTCCGGTGAATTTTAGCCGTACACCGCCGTCGAAGTCCCGAGAGCAGCCACTTTGCCCAAGCCAGCCTGGCGCACCGGACACTGTCCGGTGCACCACCGGACAGTCCGGTGCACCCAGACTGAGCAGATTCTTGGCTGCTCGAGCCAAGACATTTCCAATTGGATTTTTCCTGTTTCCAGCACTTAGACACAATACATTAGTCTCTAAAACAATGTACTAAGTCTGAGAAACATACCTTTATCCTTGATTTGCACTTTGTCCACCATTTTACAATTAGGCACTTGTGTTGGACACTAAATCATCAAAATACTTAGAAATGGCCCAAGGGCACATTTCCCTTTCAATCTCCCCCTTTTTGGTGATTTATGCCAACACAACATAAGCAAGTAGAACAAGTACAAAATCACTTCAAATAAAAACTCAAATTGTTTTGATTCAAATTTGACATATATGGATCACTCTTTGCCACCACTTGATTTGTTTTTTTTTCAAATCAAACTCAAATTTCTATCTCTAAGTCAAACACACATGTTAAGACATAAAGAGAGTCATTCCAAGAGAAATTGATTCAAGATTTCAAAAACTCCCCTTTTTCCCATAATCAACACTTCTCCCCACAAGAAGCCAACTTTTGACAAGAGAGGCAACAAAAGAGTTTTGTCAAACCAAAAAGCTCTATTCTACTATTTTCAAAATCTCTCAAGTGGTAGCTGATCCATTTATCGCTTTGGCCTTTATTTTCTCCCCCTTTGGCATCAAGCACCAAAACGGGATCAATCTTGGCCCTTTAACCCCATTGCCTCACCAAAACCTTCAAATAAGAACACAAAGGCAATAAGAGTATAAAGATGAACTTGGAAAAGTTACTCTTTTCATCGGAGTGCAGTGGAAGTCTTGCATGGTCCAAGTCCACCTTTTCCCTTTCAATTCTCCTTGGAGACTAAAACAACCAAACTCAAGTACATGGTTAGTCTCAAAGGGTCAAGTTGTAGCACAGCTCCCCCTAAATATGTGCATCACTTGCAAACAGGACTTGTGAGGTCCAGGGAGTGTTTGTACAACTTGAGCACCACAATAAGTAACAAAATGCAGAATGAACATGATCAAAGACATAAACACATGTATGCTACATTTCAATCCAAGTTTCGCGAATCTAAGATATTGAGCTCACTACGCAGCCTGCAAAAGGTCTTCTCATCTAGAGGCTTGGTAAAGATATCGGCTAGCTGGTTCTCGGTGCTAACATGAAACACTTCGATATCTCCCTTTTGCTGGTGGTCTCTCAAAAAGTGATGCCGGATGTCAATGTGCTTTGTGCGGCTGTGCTCAACAGGATTTTCCGCTATTCGGATAGCACTCTCATTGTCACATAGGAGTGGGACTTTGCTCAGATTGTAGCCAAAGTCCCGGAGGGTTTGCCTCATCCAAAGTAGTTGCGCGCAACACTGTCCTGCGACAACGTACTCGGCCTCAGCGGTGGATAGGGCAACAGAGGTTTGTTTCTTAGAGTTCCATGACACCAGGGACCTTCCTAAGAATTGGCACGTCCCTAATGTACTCTTCCTATTGACCTTACATCCAGCATAGTCGGAATCCGAGTACCCAATCAAGTCAAAGTTAGACCCCTTTGGATACCAGATCCCGAAGCAAGGCGTAGCGACTAAATATCTAAGAATTCGCTTCACAGCCACTAAGTGACACTCCTTAGGATTGGATTGAAATCTAGCACACATGCATACGCTAAGCATAATATCCGGTCTACTAGCACATAAATAAAGCAAAGAACCTATCATGGACCGGTATGTTTTTTGATCAACGGACTTACCACCTTTGTTGAGGTCGGTGTGTCCGTCGGTTCCCATCGGCGTCTTTGCGGGCTTGGCGTCCTTCATCCCAAACCTCTTTAGCAAATCTTGCGTGTACTTCGTTTGGGAGATAAAGGTGCCGTCCTTGAGTTGCTTCACTTGGAACCCAAGGAAGTAGTTCAACTCGCCCATCATCGACATCTCGAATTTCTGCGTCATCACCCTGCTAAACTCTTCACAAGACTTTTGATTAGTAGAACCAAATATTATGTCATCGACATAAGTTTGGCATACAAAAAGATCACCATCGCAAGTCTTAGTAAAAAGAGTTGGATCGGCTTTCCCGACCTTGAAAGCATTAGCAATTAAAAAGTCTCTAAGGCATTCATACCATGCTCTTGGGGCTTGCTTAAGTCCATAGAGCGCCTTAGAGAGCTTACACACGTGGTCGGGGTACCGTTCATCCTCGAAGCCAGGGGGTTGCTCCATGTACACCTCCTCCTTGATTGGCCCGTTGAGGAAAGCGCTCTTCACATCCATTTGGTACAACCTGAAAGAATGGTGAGCGGCATATGCTAGCAAGATACGAATTGATTCTAGCCTAGCCACAGGAGCAAAAGTCTCCTCAAAGTCCAAACCTGCGACTTGGGCATAACCTTTTGCCACAAGTCGAGCCTTGTTCCTCGTCACCACCCCGTGCTCGTCCTGTTTGTTGCGGAACACCCACTTGGTTCCCACAACATTTTGCTTGGGACGAGGCACCAGTGTCCAAACTTCATTGCGCTTGAAATTGTTGAGTTCCTCCTGCATGGCCAACACCCAGTCCGGATCTAGCAAGGCCTCTTCTACCCTGAAAGGCTCAATAGAAGAGACAAAGGAGTAATGCTCACAAAAATTAACTAATCTCGAGCGAGTAGTTACTCCCTTGCTAATATCACCCAATATCTGGTCGACGGGATGATCCCTTTGAATCGTTGCTCGAACTTGGGTTGGAGGGGCCTGAGGTGCTTCTTCCTCTTCAACTTGAACATCCTGTGCTCCCCCTTGATCATGCGCCTCCACTTGAGGTACATGTTCGTCATCTTGGGTTGGGGGATGCACCATAGTTGAGGAAGACGGTTGATCTTGCTCCAATTGTTCCTGAGGCCGTACATCTCCAATCACCATGGTGCGTATCGCGGCCGTTGGAACGTCTTCTTCATCTACATCATCAAGATCAACAACTTGCTCTCTTGGAGAGCCATTAGTCTCATCAAATACAACGTCGCTAGAGACTTCAACCAAACCCGATGATTTGTTGAAGACCCTATACGCCTTTGTATTTGAATCATAACCTAATAAAAACCCTTCTACGGCTTTGGGAGCAAATTTGGAATTCCTACCCTTCTTCACTAGAATGTAGCATTTACTCCCAAATACACGAAAGTACGATACATTGGGTTTGTTACCAGTTAGCAGCTCATACGAAGTCTTCTTGAGGAGGCGGTGAAGGTAGACCCTGTTGATGGCGTGGCAAGCCGTGTTCACGGCTTCCGACCAAAAGCACTCGGGGGTCTTGAACTCTCCAAGCATAGTCCTCGCCATATCTATGAGCGTCCTGTTCTTCCTCTCTACCACACCATTTTGCTGAGGTGTGTAGGGAGCGGAGAACTCGTGCTTGATCCCCTCCTCCTCAAGGAACTCCTCCACTTGAAGATTCTTGAATTCGGACCCGTTGTCGCTCCTTATCTTCTTCACCTTGAGCTCAAACTCATTTTGAGCTCTCCTTAGGAAGCGCTTGAGGGTCCCTTGGGTTTCAGACTTATCCTGCAAAAAGAACACCCAAGTGAAGCGGGAAAAGTCATCAACAATAACTAGACCATACTTACTTCCTCCTATGCTCAGATAGGTGACGGGTCCAAAGAGGTCCATATGTAGCAGCTCCAGAGGTCTTGACGTGGTCATCACATTCTTGCTGTGATGTGCTCCTCCCACTTGTTTACCTGCTTGACAAGCTTCACAAGGTCTATCTTTTTCGAAATGAACATTGGTTAGACCTATCACGTGTTCTCCCTTTAGAAGCTTGTGGAGGTTCTTCATCCCCACATGTGCTAAGCGGCGATGCCACAACCAGCCCATGCAAGTCTTAGCCATTAAGCATGCATCTAGACTGGCCTCTTCTTTTGCAAAATCAACTAAGTAAAGTTTGCCGTCTAGTACACCCTTAAAAGCTAGTGAACCATCACATCTTCTAAAGACAGACACATCTACATTTGTAAATAAACAGTTATATCCCATATTACATAATTGACTAACAGATAGTAAATTATATCCAAGACTCTCTACTAAAAACACATTAGAGATAGAATGCTCATTTGATATTGCAATCTTGCCTAAACCTTTCACCTTGCCTTGGTTCCCATCACCGAATATGATTGAATCTTGGGAATCCTTATTCTTGACGTAGGAGGTGAACATCTTCTTCTCCCCCGTCATATGGTTTGTGCATCCGCTGTCGATAATCCAGCTTGAACCCCCGGATGCATAAACCTGCAAGGCAAATTTAGGCTTGGGTCTTAGGTACCCAACTCTTGTTGGGTCCTACAAGGTTAGTCACAATTTCCTTAGGGACCCAAATGCAAGTTTTATCGCCCTTGCATTTTGCCCCTAACTTCCTAGCAACTATCTTCCTATCCTTTCTACAAATAGCAAAGGAAGCATTTAAAGCATGATAAATTGTAGAGGGACCATTCATAACTTTTCTAGGAACATGATGAATATTTTTCCTAGGCACATGATGAATATTTTTCCTAGGCATATTTCTACCATGCATATAGGAAGAGCTGGGGGCAAACATAGCATAAGAGTCATAGGCATGCGAGTCAAAAGCATTACAATTCCTATGAGACTGTCTTCTATCATTGTACATAAAAGCATGGTTCTTTTTAGTACTACTTGCCATAGGGGCCTTCCCTTTCTCCTTGGCGGAGATGGGAGCCTTATGGCTTGTTAAGTCCTTGGCTTCCCTCTTGAAGCCAAGTCCATCCTTAATTGAGGGGTGTCTACCAATCGTGTAGGCATCCCTTGCAAATTTTAGCTTATCGAAATCACTTTTGCTAGTCTTAAGTTGGGCATTAAGACTAGCTACTTCATCATTTAATCTCGAAATTGAAACTAGGTGTCCATTACAGGCATCAATATCAAAATCCTTACACCTAGTGCAAATCATAACATGTTCTACACAAGAATTAGATTTATTTGCTACTTCTAATTTAGCATTTAAATCATTGTTAACACTTTGTAAAGTAGAAATGGTTTCATGACACGTAGATAGTTCATAAGAAAGCATTTCATTTCTTTTAACTTCTAAAGCATAGGATTTTTGTGCCTCTACAAATTTGTCATGTTCATCATACAACAAATCCTCTTGCTTTTCTAAAAGCCTATCCTTTTCATTCAAGGCATCAATCAATTCATTGATTTTATCAATTTTATTTCTATCCAATCCCTTGAACAAGCTAGAGTAATCTATTTCCTCATCACTAGATTCGTCTTCACTTGAAGAAGCATAAGTAGAGTCTCGACTACATACCTTCTTCTCCCTTGCCATAAGGCATGTGTGACGCTCGTTGGGGAAGAGGGATGACTTGTTGAAGGCGGTGGCGGCGAGTCCTTCATTGTCGGAGTCGGACGAGGAGCAATCCGAATCCCACTCCTTGCCAAGATGTGCCTCGCCCTTTGCCTCCTTATAGTTCTTCTTTTTCTCCCTCTTGTTCCCTTGATCCTGATCACTATCATTGTCGGGACAGTTAGCAATAAAATGACCAAGCTTACCGCATTTGAAGCATGAGCGCTTCCCCTTGGCTTTGGTCTTGCTTGGCTGTCCCTTGCGACCCTTAAGCGCCATCTTGAATCTTTTGATGATGAGGGCCATCTCTTCATCATTAAGTCCGGCCGCCTTAATTTGTGCCACCTTGCTAGGTAGCGCCTCCTTGCTTCTTGTTGCCTTGAGAGCAAGGGGTTGCGGCTCGTTGATAGGACCATTCAAGGCGTCGTCCACGTACCTCGCCTCCTTGATCATCATTCGCCCGCTAACGAATTTTCCAAGGACTTCTTCGGGCGACATTTTGGTGTACCTGGGATTCTCACGAATATTATTCACCAAATGAGGATCAAGAACGGTAAAGGACCTTAGCATCAGTCGGACGACGTCGTGGTCCGTCCATCGCGTGCTTCCGTAGCTCCTTATTTTGTTAATAAGGGTCTTGAGCCGGTTGTATGTTTGTGTCGGCTCCTCGCCCCTTATCATCGCGAACCGTCCAAGCTCGCCCTCCACCAACTCCATCTTGGTGAGCAAGGTGACGTCGTTCCCCTCATGAGAAATCTTGAGGGTGTCCTAGATCTGCTTGGCGTTATCCAAGCCGCTCACTTTGTGGTATTCATCCCTACACAATGAAGCTAGAAGAACAGTAGTAGCTTGTGCATTCTTATGAATTTGTTCATTAATGAACATGGGACTATCCAAACTATTAAAGTTCATTCCACTCTCTACAATCTCCCATATACTAGGATGGAGAGAGAATAGGTGACTACGCATTTTGTGGCTCCAAAATCCGTAGTCCTCCCCATCAAAGTGTGGAGGCTTGCCGAGAGGAATGGAGAGCAAATGTGAATTTGAACTTTGCGGAATACGAGAGTAGTCAAAAGAAAAGTTCGAATTAACCGGTTTCCTTCTCTCGTAGTTGTTGTGGTCGTCGTCCTTTTGGGAAGAAGTAGACTCATCGCTGTCGTCGTAGTAGACGATCTCCTTGATGCGCCTCGTCTTCTTCTTCTTCCCTTCCTTCCGTCTATGGCCCGAGCCGGAGTCGGTAGGCTTGTCGTCCTTCGGCTCGTTGACGAAGGATTCCTTCTCTTTGTCGTTGATCATGATTCCCTTCCCCTTAGGATCCATCTCTTCGGGCGGTTAGTCCCTTTGTGAAGAGAACGGCTCTGATACCAATTGAGAGCACCTAGAGGGGGGGTGAATAGGTGATCCTGTGAAACTTAAAAACTTAAGCCACAAAACTTGGTTAATCGTTAGCACAATAATTGCCAAGTGGCTAAAGAGGAATCCTCAACAAAACACAATAATCAACAAGGATCAATCACAGAGATGGCATGGTGGTTATCCCGTGGTTCGGCCAAGACCAATGCTTGCCTACTCCACGTTGTGGCGTCCCAACGGACGAGGGTTGCAATCAACCCCTCTCAAGCGGTCCAAAGACCCAATTGAATACCACAGTGTTTTGTTTGCTTTACTCAATCTCGTTTGCGAGGAATCTCCACAAATTGGAGCCTCTCGCCCTTACACTTAAAGTTCACAAAGAAGCACGGAGTAAGGGAGGGATTAGCAACACACTCAAGACAAGAAATCATAGCAACACCACACACACAAGTCGCAATGAGAGCTCACAACACAACTCAATGAGTTCACCACTCAACTAGAGCTCTAATCGCTATCGCAAAGAATCAAGGGCACGGCATCGATGTCTTGGTGCTTAGGAATGCTTAGGAGATACTTGTTGTTCTCCTCCATGCGCCTAGGGGTCCCTTTTATAGCCCCAAGGCAGCTAGGAGCCGTTGAGAGCAATCTAGGAAGGTTGATCTTGCCTTCTGTCGACTGGCGCACCGGACAGTCCGGTGCACACCGGACACTGTCCGGTGACCGATTTCCTTCCATAAATGGCACAGTCGACCGTTGGCAGCCAAAGAGCCGTTGGCGCACCGGACATGTCCGGTGCACACCGGACAGACCGGTGCACCCTTCTAGCCGTTGGCTCGGCCACGTGTCCCGCGCAGATCGCGCAGCCGACCGTTGGCCCGGCCGACCGTTGGCTCACCAGACAGTCCGGTGCACACCGGACAGTCCGGTGAATTATAGCCGTACGTCGACGATGAATTCCCGAGAGCGACGAGTTCGCCTGCGAACGGCCCACCGGACAGTCTGGTGCACACCGGACAGTCCGGTGAATTTTAGCCGTACACCGCCGTCGAAGTCCCGAGAGCAGCCACTTTGCCCAAGCCAGCCTGGCGCACCGGACACTGTCCGGTGCACCACCGGACAGTTCGGTGCACCGAGACTGAGCAGATTCTTGGCTGCTCGAGCCAAGACATTTCCAATTGGATTTTTCCTGTTTCCAGCACTTAGACACAATACATTAGTCTCTAAAACAATGTACTAAGTCTGAGAAACATACCTTTATCCTTGATTTGCACTTTGTCCACCATTTTACAATTAGGCACTTGTGTTGGACACTAAATCATCAAAATACTTAGAAATGGCCCAAGGGCACATTTCCCTTTCACAACCCCTCCTAGTACCTGAATGGAAGTGGGAAGAAATAGGCATGGATTTCGTGACCGGACTGCCCCGAACGCAGAAAGGGAATGATTCTATCTAGGTAATAATCGATCGTCTCACCAAGGTGGCCCACTTCGTTCCAGTAAAAACCACTTTTGGAGGAGCCGCCCTTGCGCGATTATACCTTAAGGAAATAGTCAGGCTCCATGGCATTCCACGGAAGATAGTGTCAGACAGAGGAACACAGTTCACCTCAAAATTTTGGAAAGGCCTCCAGCAAGCAATGGGCACCAAGTTAGATTTCAGCATCGCTTACCACCCCCAGTCCGATGGTCAAACGGAAAGAGTCAACAAGATCCTCGAAGATTTACTAAGAGCCTGTGTGTTAACATTCGACAGGGATTGGGAGTCCAGTTTGCCGTATGCCGAATTCTCATACAACAACAGCCATCAGGCCAGCATCAAAATGTCACCATTCGAAGCACTTTATGGAAGAAAATGCCAGACTCCCCTAATGTGGTCCAATGTAGGGGAAAGGACACTAGAAGGACCCGCCTTTGTTAAAGAAGCCGAAGAGAAAGTTGCCTTGATCCGCAAGAGGTTACTTGAAGCTCAGAGTCGACAGAAGAGTTACACAGACAACAGACGAAGAGAACTCAGATTTGAGGAAGGAGATTTCGTTTATCTCAAGGTCTCCCCGATGCGTGATGTCAAAAGGTTCCAAATGAAAGGAAAGCTAGCACCACGTTTCGTCGGTCCCTACCCCGTCATTAGCCGAGTGGGACCCGCAGCATACCGTCTTGAGCTACCAGAATCCATGTCAGATATTCACAATGTGTTCCATGTGTCTCAGCTCCGCAAATGCCTAAAAGTACCAGAAAACCACATCGAGGCAGAGGCAATTCAGATTCAAAAGGATCTCCAGTACCGGGAAAAGCCAGTGAAGATTCTCGACTCAGTAGTCAGAAGTACCCGCAACTTAGAAGTGAGACTCTGTAAGGTTCAGTGGAGCAGAGATGGAGAAGAGGAAGCCACCTGGGAAAGTGAGGACTCTCTGAGGAAGGAATACCCTTACCTTTTCTCGAGCCCCGTCTAAATCTCGAGGGCGAGATTCCTTTAAGTGGGGTAGGTTTGTAACATCCCAAAATTCTAAACCAGGTTTGAAACCCTAATCCCCCCTTCTTCTTATCTTCTATCCCAAAACTCCCTTAGATTTTTTCCCATCATATGCATACACTTTGTTTGATCACAAGCACCTCACTTAGGATTTATTTTCCAACACCTAGATTATCCACTAAATAATTTTGTGCAAAAAGAAAAAGAAACAAAAATGAAATGAGTTTAGAAAGTAAAAAGAAAAAAAGGAAAGGAGCTTCCCCCCTGCTGGGCCAATTCTGGCCCATGTCGTGGCCGCCTCCCCTCCCGCGCGCCCACGCATTCCCCTCCCTCGGCCCATTAGCCGGCCTGCTCGCACGCAAAGCCGCCCGCGCGCTCCCCTCACCCGCTCTCACTGACAGACCGGCCCCACCGGTCAGCCGCGTTGTCTTCCTCACATACGAAGCTCCGCCGTCCCCTCACCGCCGTCCCCTCCATCGCCGTCCCCTCGCCGCACAGGAAGAGTTCGGCACCGCCCCGTCCTCCCCCGCTTGACCAACATCCTTGCCCAGTACCTCCCCGCCGTGGAGTCTCATCGGCGCCGCTGTGCGACATTAATGCCGACGCTGTGCACCTCAACGGCGTCCGCCGAGCTCTGCCGCTCCCCTCCCCTCGTGCGCCTATAAAAAGGTCGCCCCGGGCACCTCCTTCCCCGCACCAGCCTCGGCCACTACCTTCCTCCCCTCGCCCGAGCACAATTCGTGGAGCATCACCGTCTTCCCCCTCTCCGGTGAGTCCCCCCCTCCTCTCTCTCCCTCTCCGTTGGTCCAGCAAGCAATTAAGTGAACCAAGCAGCTCCCTCTCAAAGCCGAGAACCCAAAACACCACTTCACCGCCCCAGTCCCTCACCCAAAGCCCACCGACGGCGATCCCTGCCGCGGAGCTCCGCCACCTCCCTGCAGGCAGCCCCCTCCCAACCCCATCTAGCCAAATTAAGCCTACCCCTAGGATCGCCAGCCCCTGCCCGTGCTAATCCACCTCCCCGTGGACCAAGAACCGGGCCACCGGCGGCAAGCCGCCGTCGAGCCCACCGGCGACCGGTTTTTTCCCCCGCTCGGCCGGTTCGCCCACGCCGTCAGACCGCGGCACCGTTCTCCCCCTCCGCTCTCGCTGACGGGTGGGCCCGCAGCGACGCCGTCGCCCCACGCGCCCGCGCCGTCTCCCTCGCCCGTGGGCCACAGCTGGGCCGCAAGCGCGCCCGCGCGCGCGCGCTCGCGCTTGGGTGGGCCAAAAACCTCCCCCTGGCCCATCAGAGTGGAGTTCCCTTTTCTTTTTCTTTTCTTCACCTTTTTCTCATTTAATTAGTTTCCTTTAATATTTTATGCACCAAAAATTATCCAAATAATTTCTAAAAATCCTAAGTAATAATAATGTTGGTAAATGACACACTACAATTAGTAGACTACTGTTGATGTATTGTTTATTGACTGTTTTTATAGAAGAAGCGGAGACCGCGGATCCGGAACTCGTAGCCCCGGAGGAAGGGCCGGAGCCCGATCTCCCGGAAGTAGATCTTTTGTGCCAGGAAAGCTTCGACGAAGGCAAGTCCATCCTTCCCTTGATGCATGAATTACCTATTCTCTCTACCACTGCCTAGGCCGGAAATTCAGGGTGGGAAAATTGCATTGTGAGTGAGAGATGGCCCGCATTGACATATACATTCTGGATACGAAATGTGGATTGGGAAAAGAGGAATGTGTTTCTTCAAATAAGGTCTCTTTTTAAAAAAAACTATGCGATGAAGGGTACTCACCCTCATCACCTTGGGAGTGGGATGATCAAGGACTCCCTGGTTTAGGGGAGGGCCTAAGGTGTTGGCTCAGCTGGTTTAGGCGTGAGCAGAAGGATTGTCCCCTCATATAAGGACCGGCTTGTCATTTTCATTACCTGTACTCCTTTGTAGTACAATCACTCGAGACTGTGTGGGCAGTCACTCAATCCGAACTCGTGCGATCCAACCCCAGAGTTAAGAAGGTTGGGGAGCACCGGGAGGATAAGGAGGGGGAAAGTTTTGTCCGGTTTGGACATGGTGGTGGCCTGACTCCTTCCGGATAATCGTTAAGGTTAGGACGTACGAGGGAGGAAAGAGATCCGGCATTCGAGTCTCGCGACGGTGAGATCGCAGAAACTGGACTAGTGGGTAAAGTGTACCCCTCTGCGCAGAGTTGAAACCTATTCGAATAGTCCGTGTCCACTGGTATGGACGAGTCTGGTATGGTATGACAATTAGAGATTTTTTTCTATGAGTTCCATGAACAGGGAAATTTGTGGGTAAGTGGGTGTTGAGAAAGAAACTAAGGCCACGGGAGCGGGAAGCTCAGTGGTGGTTGAGTTTTTGGTTACTTTTAAGACTTTGGGGAAAAACCTTACAGCAACTGCCTTTCTCTAAGAAAATGATGAGTGACTTCAACTCCATCAAATAAAGCATGTATATTATAGGTCTCTTTCTCTCTACGGGAGCGGGGAGGGCTTGCGGAATACCTAGTGTATTCACCCAGATTTATTTATGTTTTTCAGCAGTCGAAGATTTCTTTTCTGCTACGCTTGATTGAGAGGGCTGTGTCTGCACCCAGTTCTGCCTGTGGCTTGGGCTAGTATATTTTCCTACTGCGCTTCTTATTTTGGCTCTCTCGAGCTTGTACCCCGGTATTGTAATAACCTTTATCTAAACTCTGTACTATTTGAAGTAAGGAATGTGTTTACTAGCCTCCTGGGACTAGTAATTGTATCACATTTGAGTCCCAAAGGATCGGGACGCTTCAGGCCTCCTCTAGGTTTCAGCTATGGAGGACCACCACCACCATAGCAGCTGCAGCAGCAGCCCTGGACGCCAATGCAGGCCTGTCCTGGGATCCGTCCGCCCTCGTCAGCAACTTCAACACCATGACGTTGACACCTCCGTCGGGCGAATGGTATGCTGACTCCGACGCCGGTGCTCATATGGTCAACAACGCTGGTATCCTTTCTAGCCTTCACACTCCATCGTCATCCAGTCCTTCATCTATCATTGTGGGTAACGGAGCTTCACTTCTCGTTACATCTATTGGGTCACATTCTTTCCCTACAAAATGACGTCCTCTTGTTCTCTCTAATGTTCTAGTGTCACCTAGCATTATTAAGAATTTAATCTCTGTACGTCGTTTCACTACTGATAATAATTGTTCCATTGAATTTGACCCATTTGGCCTTTCTGTGAAGGACCTTCAGACACGGAGCGTGATCGCCAGGTGCAATAGCACGGGTGACCTCTACCCGTTCTTTCCCATACCATCCAGCAGCACCACTGCCCTCGCCACCACCATGTCGTCTTCTTCACTTTGGCACCGTCGTCTCGGTCACCTCGGACATGCGGCTTTATCTAAACTTATTAGTTCCAATGCCATTTCATGTAATAAGCACATTGATGATCACATTTGTCATGCTTGTCAGCTAGGTCACCATGTGCGCCTACCATTTAGTGTCTCCAACTCTCGTGCTGTTAATCCTTTCGACCTAATACATTGTGATCTTTGGACATCTCCAGTGGTTAGTGTGTCTGGCTATAAATATTATTTAGTCATTCTTGATGACTGCACTCACTACACCTGGACCTTTCCTTTACGCCTTAAGTCCGAAACTTTCAGTGTCATTTCTAACTTTTTCTCGTATGTTCAGACGCAGTTTGACTCCTCCATCAAGGCAGTTCAGTGCGACAACAGCCGCGAGTTCGATCACTCCTCGGCCCGCACGTTCTTCCTCACTCATGGGGTCATTCTCCGAATGTCGTGCCCATACACCTCCCAACAGAACGGCCGTGTAGAGCGCATTCTTCGCACAATCAACAACATTATGCGGTCCCTTCTGTTTCAGGCTAGTCTCCCTCCGGTTTATTGGGCTGACTCTCTCCACACCGCCACCTACCTCCTCAATTGTCATCCCACTAAAACCCTAGACGGCCATACTCCCTTTTTCGCTCTCCACGGCACTCAGCCATCTTACACTCACCTCCGTGTTTTTGGCTGCGCCTGCTATCCCAACCTATCCTCTGCAGCTCCACACAAGCAATCACCACGCTCCTCCCTGTGTGTTTTCCTCGGGTATTCCTCGGACCATAAGGGATATCGATGTCTCAACCTCCACTATAACTGGATCATCGTCTCTCGTCATGTTGTGTTCGACGAGACGCTGTTTCCGTTCTCCGAGATGTCCACCTCCCCCCAGAATCCCGACACACTAGCGTTTTTGGACGATGCTGATGATTCCTCTTCGCCTATTTGGCCAAGAGCTGTGACTGTAGGTACTCGACTCCCTGGCGGCATGGATGCCACACCTAGGACAGCCGGCACCCCTCCCTCTACTGCCTCGTCCAGCAGTCAGGGTGGCCACGGCCACAGAGGCCAACCCGGTCGTGGTCTGGGCGGCACAGCCGGCCATGGTGGGCGTGGCTGCAGTGACCAGGGCGGTCCCTCCACCAATCCGGCTGGTGCTGCTGCCCCTGAGGACTCTGCATCCCAGGTTGTTGCCAGTGACACCGGACGGACCACCGGCTGCACCGTCGCCACTGCTCCAACGACGATCGTCCCCGTCACTAATGTGCACAGCATGCGCACTCGTGGCAAGGATGGCTTCCGGCAACCCGTGGACAGTCTCAACCTCAGCACGACGGTCGTGGCCACCTTTTCGCTACCGTCATCCGTTCGCACAGCTCTCTCGGACCCGGCCTGGCGTCAGGCTATGCAGACCGAGTTCGACGCTCTACAGGCCAATGACACCTGGACCTTGGTGCCTCGCCCTCCTGGCATCAACCTCGTTACCGGCAAGTGGGTTTTTCGTCACAAGTTCAAGTCTGATGGCTCTCTTGATTGCTACAAAGCTCGCTGGGTCCTTCGCGGGTTTACACAGCAACCGGGCATTGACTATGATGAAACTTTCAGCCCAGTTGTGAAACCAGACACCATCCAGGTGGTTCTCACCTTGGCTCTGTCTCGCTCATGGCCAATTCACCAACTGGATGTGAAGAATGCTTTTCTCCATGGCAACCTGAAAGCTCTCTTGTGAGTTTTGGTGTTTGGATGACAACTCAATTAAAGGACTAACAAGTGTACTAAGTGTTGAACAGGTGCTTAAGGTAAAGCCTACAGGGTTCAACACAAGTGAACAAATGTGATGGTCCAAGAACTGGATTATGGATACATAATGGACATCACAAGTAAGATGGACATTGCATAAAGTGAGACTCGGGTGCGAAGCTCGGAGACAACTGATCAAGCCAAGGACGGAGGCAAGAGAAGCTTCGAGGTACCAAGTGCACGGGAGAAGGTCAAGGAGGCTGAGGAACCCAAAGCCAAGGGTGAAGAAGGCTTGCAAAGTCAAGGGTGATCGAGTTGAGAAGAGCTATAACACACCAAGGATCACTACATAAGGACGTGACTTACAGCCAATGAGGTAACAGCTACAGTTATGTGGTGTAAGTCATAAGGCTCAAGATCAAGCTCTAAGAAGGTGATCAAGGTCACTAGAAGGAGAACAAGTGTCAAAACCAGAACTGGAAGCAGCCCAAAAGAGCTAAGTTCACCTTGATCTTTAGTTTGGGTTGTTCCTATGTTTGGAGATGTTCTATGTGACCTTTACAGGATGTTGGAGCCAAGTAATGTCAATCTAGATCAAGTCAAGCCGACTTGATGATTTATGAGTCCAACATCAAAGCTCAAGCATGTGAAATGCTATAGATGTAATGATTAAGAGAAGGTATGTTTCTATACTTAGTACATTGGTTTTGTGGACTAATATATTTGTCTAAGTGTTAGAAACAGAAAGAAGAAGAAAAGGAGAGAGGTGCAAAGGGCTTGGCTATGTACAGCCAAGACAGCTCAGTCTAGCACACCGGACTGTCCGGTGGTGCACCGGACAGTGTCCGGTGCGCCAGGCTGAACTCTGGCGAACTGGCCGCTCTCGGGAATTCACCGGCGACGTATGGCTATAATTCACTGGACTGTCCGGTGAGCCAATGGTCGGCCGGGCCAACGGTCGGCCGCGCGATCTGCGCGGAAGACGTGGCCGAGCCAACGGCTAGATGGAGGCACTGGACTGTCCGGTGTGCACCGGACATGTCCGGTGCGCCAACGGCTCCAAGACTGCCAACGGTCGGCTTCGCCATAAAAGGAAAGAAATCGGGCACCAGATAGTGTCCAGTGTGCACCGGACTGTCCGGTGCGCCACCCGACAGAAGGCAAGATTTGCCTTCCTGGATTGCTTCCAATGGCTCCTAGGCCCCTTGTGCCTATAAAAGGGACCCCTAGGCGCCTCCAGCAAATAACAAGTGCAGCCAACAAGTGTATACTTCACTGGAATCAATTCTCGCTCTCCCTCTTGTGTGTAACTCTATAGTGTGTGTAGAAGGCACAGCTATAAGCCTTTAGAGAGAGGAGTAGTGCTGCTAAGAGCTAGAGCAAGGTCTTGAGCGTATCGTTACTCTGCCGGGGTGCTGCCAAGAAGTTTGTAAGCAGCCACGGTTCTGTTGTAACCCCACTCAATAGTGAAAGGCTCTATCTGTCATACTGACAGATCTGAGCAAACGGAGGAAGGAGTTGAAATAGACTCCAAGCCCAGGTGTGGCTAACTCCAACGAGGACTAGGCAAGCATTTCAGGCTTGGCCGAACCTCGGGATAAATCCTTGCGTCTGTGTGCTCTATTCTGTATTGTATCCTGACTCTCTGTCTTACTCGCCTTTATATCTGCACTTCAATACTTATCTGTGGTATAAGCTTGATTTGAAGTGCAGGACATTTTGAGACAGGATCTTCCATTCCGCTGCAACCTACTCGAAGAGTCTTCTCACTCCACTGCGTACTAAGTCTTCGAGTAGAGTAAGAATTTAAGTTTTAAAGTAATAAGTTTTATTCGCCTATTCACCCCCCCTCTAGGCGACATCCAGATCCTGTTCCCAGGTCAAAGGGAACTTTCAATTGGTATCGGAGCTAGGCCTCTCCAGTGTGGGCTTAGCCGTCCGGAGATAACGATGTCGTCACAAGAGGTAACTGTAGAACTTCTTTTAGGCGATGGCTCTAATTACAAATCTTGGTCTATCTCTATTTATAATGCTTTCATAAGTGTTGATCCTGATTTGAGACAGATCTTTAGTAGAAGTATTTTTCCATCTGATATCAGTAAAAATCCCTCTAATGATGAACTAAGATGTTTATCTCTCAATCACCGTGCTTGCAACATCTTAGTTGATTCTCTTTCTAGAGGTGCTTATTTTGCCACCATGAGTAGTGATAATGATTTATTTGTTGATGCTCATGATTTATGGAATAGAATTAAAGTAAAATATTGTGTGGCAAATTGTACTGCTTCTACTCCCCATATTGCTTGTGATGCTAACCTTTCAAAGGGAGAAGATCAAGAACGATGGGCACCCAATGATGAATCCACCTCGTCAACAGGTTTGGTCTCCACTAATAATAAGTGTTTTATTGCTAACAATGACGGTGGAGACAAAAGCCATGATGAGGAGGAATATGAGGATGATAGCGAGGATGAATCTTCATCACCTCAAGGTACATTTTCCTATTTGGCTTCCACTGACATTAATGACAGGGAAAATGAGACCGATGATGTGGAAGAAGAGGAGATTCGCCGTTTCTACATCCATCTCAACAAAGAGGACAAGGCACTCTTGGTTAAGCTGTTGAGAAGGAACAAGGAACAAGGCGAGACGCTTCTCAGGCTAGAGGAGTCCCTCATCAAAACCAACAACAGCCTGGAGAAGATGACCAAAGAACATGAGGAGCTAAAGTGCTCTCATGATGATTTGGTCCAAAGGTATGAATATGTTTTAATTGAGCAAAGAAATAGTCATGATGCATTATCTAACATTGCTCAACTTAAAACGGAAAATTCTATGCTTAAGAGTCAAGCAGAAACAATGGACTTAGAAAAACGTGCTCTAGGTAAAAAGTATGATATGTTGTCATATTCTCATAATAAATTAGTTGATGACCATATCATGCTTAATGTCGCTCATGAGGTTATAATTGCAAACTTAAATTCATGTGAACCTCATTCTCGCACGTGTGCGCATTTGAATTGTATATCACCATGTGCTAACCCCTGTTGCTCAAAAGAAAGCCAATCATTGATTGAGCAACAAGTTTTAGGGTTACAAAAGAAATTCTGTGGGAACAAGAAGCAAAGACAACTAAGGAGAAGACACATTGCTCAACTCTCTCAAGATATCCACGAGCGCGTGGTGAAGAAGCTTGAGAAAGGAAAAACTGCAGCAAGTGTTAAGCTCAATAAGAAGAATGTTCCCAAAGCTATAAATGAAGAAATCAACATGAGCTTGGAAAAAGGTAAAGATTCAATTAATCATGTTGTTTGCACTGACCTTCTCTTCATGTCATTCAAGTACAAAAAAGGAAAAGGAAAAAGGAGGTGTTTCAAGTGCAAGAAGTTAGGCCACCTCATCGCGTCTTGTCCGTACAAAGACAAGAATGAAGGGACAAGGAGTTGTTTTGGATGCAACAATAAGGACCACACGATCACTTCATGTCCGGTCATGAAGAATCAAGGATATGCATCCTCCAAGGTGACCCTCACCAAGGAAAAAGACACACAGCAAGCGTCATGTCAGGTTGAGCGACGCTTCTGCTACAAGTGTGGTGAGCAGGGTCATCTATCCAAGGTATGTTATAAAGGTAAGATTCCTAAGCAAGTGAATTTGTGTCAATCTTATTCGCGTAGGAGACCCAAATCATACACTTGTGCTAGATCTATAACGAGATCACCTAGAACTAGCACAAAGGCAATTTGGGTACCAAAAGCACATTTAGATGATCATTATGGACCCATCCCGAGATGGGTACCAAACTGTGCCAAATAGATCATGCAGGTGTCTTGAGATGAATTGGAGACCATGGGAGAGCTTAAGACGGTTAATTCAAACTCTATGCTTAGGCTGTAACTTGTTTTAATGTTTGATCATTTACCCAAGGTTGAATTATTGTGAAACACTAATCCCATGTTCATCTCAAGTGAAATAAGGTGTATAGGTCCTGAATCATTATTGGTGAATCAAGTAAAGGACTTTGATGAAAATCCACAACTTGCTCTCCAAAGGATGGTACCTATGTATTTTAAGTACATAATTGCAATTTAGTATTGCTCTTAAGTTGGCTTGTTGTGCTACCTGTTTTTGGAGTAGTTATGCTTTATGATTGCCTCTGTTAAATGAATCATAATGATGTTTGCTTAATCATGACTGGTGCTATATCTTTTGAATCATTCATGGGTAGCTCTTTCATTTGTTATATCCACAACGATTAACTCTCTTGGTGTATATGGATAAACCTCTTTTTGTAAGTCATGCTATGTGTAATTATGACATTTTGTTTAGTCCATGTTCACATGATTACCCTAGTTTGGTACTGTGTGAATTTCAAATCCATGTCGTGCCCTCTTGAGCTATGAGGTGCATGAGCAAAAGGAGCCCTGAATTGGTGATAACAAGTGCTCTCATAAAGGCAAAGGTATGGAAAATGGAACTGTGCAATTTTATTGAATATCTTGAAGTTCCATTGATAGTGATCATAGCTGTGTTCTTGCATTTCATTGGTAGCATCGTGGCTTAGGAGACTTATGCCTTTAAATGATGTTTCTTTTGTGCACCTAAGAAACCTTCTTAACTATGGCATGCTTAGACATTACGCTTTATACACATGATTGTGTTGATCTTCAATTGGTATATGCAATGATAGTTGAGTATGAAGCATGTCCAAGTTACGAAAATATTAGACTTTCTGTGAGTATTCAAATGGCTTAGGTGCTCCTAAGGCATGCATTGTTGTATTTAGTTAACCTTTCATTCTGCCCTCAATTTGTATTAAGTGGCTCTCAATTTGGTATTTAATTGATATCTCTTTGGGATGAAAGTGATGGAGTATGCCGTGACCAAGGTATGTTGTGATCCCCTCTAGTTCTAAGAAAGCTAGAATGTGCAAAGTGCAAGTCATTCAAATACTTGATGCACAACTTGAGGGGGAGCACACATAACTTGTGTCTTTTGAGACTAACTGTTTCTTGAGCAATCTTGTATAGTCTCTAGGTGGAAAAGAGAAGATAAGCAAGAAATAGAGCAATCAGGACTTGGGTACCTCTGTAAGTCAAGAAATTGGTATCTCAAGTCGTGAGTAAGCGTATATTTTTAGATTGCTCATGCTCTATAATATCTGGTGATAATAGATGCTTATTCTTAAATATCATGGAGCTATGATAATAAATGAACTTTTGCAATTGGTATCTTTCAATTAGTAGCCGTGATAGTCTACTTCAATTGACATCTTTTGATAATCATTAGAATGGAAGTTTCTTCTTGTGCCAAATACTATAACTTCTTCTAAGTTTGGTGTCTTAGCAACAAGAAAAAGTAGGGATAAAGAATCAGGCACAAGTGTGAAGAAGCTCTTGAGAGATTAGATACTTTCAAGATGGGAAGTACACTACAACATGGTAAAGGTACAAAAGGAAGTATTAATCTTTTGCATATATGTATCTTACCTAAATGTTGATAGTACATATGTTCAATAAGTAAGGGGGAGAGTGTTGATAGTGTGTTTTTCCTCCTAAACACCCTGCTGTCCCTTGACATCATCCTATGTTTTTGCTTGTGTATGGCTTTTGGTGTTTGATGTCAAAGGGGGAGAAATTGTGCATTAAAGCTTATCTCAACCTGAGAGGAAAGCTTATCCTAAGGGGTGATGTGTTAGTTTGAGCTTTGCCAAGTGTGTATGCTTCTTGCAGTATTATATGTGTTGCATCATATGGACTAGTGTTTCCGCTGCGATGAATTATTTGGCTTCTATAGTGTAATAGATAGTCATGTGGTTAATGGTGCTTTAAGATTAAAGGTGCTTTAAGATTGCTTTAAATTGGTATCTTAGTTTAAATTGGTATCTTAATGGTGAATAGTGGTAGGTTGTTATTCCTGTGATATATCCACTAATTTGAATGGTGTTTAACTCTGATTATGTGCATTTGTGTGTTATAGCATCATGGTTTGATTCTTGACACAATGCATCCTAAAAGTGCTAAGGTGTAGAAATGTTTTGAATTTTCCTAAGTATGTGCAAATTGGCGTCTGAGGTCAAGATTATGTTTTTGAAGTAAGCACATATTTAGGGGGAGCATTCTATAAACTTAGAATTCAAAATTTGTGCTTTAATCTTATTATTATGTAAGCTTTAATTGTGTTGCCATCAATCACCAAAAAGGGGGAGATTGAAAGCTCTCTTGTGAGTTTTGGTGTTTGGATGACAACTCAATTAAAGGACTAACAAGTGTACTAAGTGTTGAACAGGTGCTTAAGGTAAAGCCTACAGGGTTCAACACAAGTGAACAAATGTGATGGTCCAAGAACTGGATTATGGATACATAATGGACATCACAAGTAAGATGGACATTGCATAAAGTGAGACTCGGGTGCGAAGCTCGGAGACAACTGATCAAGCCAAGGACGGAGGCAAGAGAAGCTTCGAGGTACCAAGTGCACGGGAGAAGGTCAAGGAGGCTGAGGAACCCAAAGCCAAGGGTGAAGAAGAAGGCTTGCAAAGTCAAGGGTGATCGAGTTGAGAAGAGCTATAACACACCAAGGATCACTACATAAGGACGTGACTTACAGCCAATGAGGTAACAGCTACAGTTATGTGGTGTAAGTCATAAGGCTCAAGATCAAGCTCTAAGAAGGTGATCAAGGTCACTAGAAGGAGAACAAGTGTCAAAACCAGAACTGGAAGCAGCCCAAAAGAGCTAAGTTCACCTTGATCTTTAGTTTGGGTTGTTCCTATGTTTGGAGATGTTCTATGTGACCTTTACAGGATGTTGGAGCCAAGTAATGTCAATCTAGATCAAGTCAAGCCGACTTGATGATTTATGAGTCCAACATCAAAGCTCAAGCATGTGAAATGCTATAGATGTAATGATTAAGAGAAGGTATGTTTCTATACTTAGTACATTGGTTTTGTGGACTAATATATTTGTCTAAGTGTTAGAAACAGAAAGAAGAAGAAAAGGAGAAAGGTGCAAAGGGCTTGGCTATGTACAGCCAAGACAGCTCAGTCTGGCACACCAGACTGTCCGGTGGTGCACCGGACAGTGCCCGGTGGTGCACCGGACAGTGCCCGGTGCGCCAGGCTAAACTCTGGCGAACTGGCCGCTCTCGGGAATTCACCGGCGACGTACAGCTATAATTCACCGGACTGTCCGGTGTGCACCGGACTGTCCGGTGAGCCAACGATCGGCCGGGCCAACGGTCGGCCGCGCGATCTGTGCGGGAGACGTGGCCGAGCCAACGGCTAGATGGAGGCACCGAACTGTCCGGTGTGCACCGGACATGTCCGGTGCGCCAACGGCTCCAAGACTGCCAACGGTCGGCTTCGCCATAAAAGGAAAGAAATCGGGCACCGGACAGTGTCTGGTGTGCACCGGACTGTCCGGTGCGCCACCCGACAGAAGGCAAGATTTGCCTTCCTGGATTGCTTCCAACGGCTCCTAGGCCCCTTGTGCCTATAAAAGGGACCCCTAGGCGCCTCCAGCAAATAACAAGTGCAGCCAACAAGTGTATACTTCACTGGAATCAATTCTCGCTCTCCCTCTTGTGTGTAACTCTATAGTGTGTGTAGAAGGCACAGCTATAAGCCTTTAGAGAGAGGAGTAGTGCTGCTAAGAGCTAAAGCAAGGTCTTGAGCGTATCGTTACTCTGCCGGGGTGCTGCCAAGAAGTTTGTAAGCAGCCACGGTTCTGTTGTAACCCCACTCAATAGTGAAAGGCTCTATCTGTCATACTGACAGATCTGAGCAAACGGAGGAAGGAGTTGAAATAGACTCCAAGCCCAGGTGTGGCTAACTCCAAAGAGGACTAGGCAAGCATTTCAGGCTTGGCCGAACCTCGAGATAAATCCTTGCGTCTGTGTGCTCTATTCTGTATTGTATCCTGACTCTCTGTCTTACTCGCCTTTATATCTGCACTTCAATACTTATCTGTGGTATAAGCTTGATTTGAAGTGCAGGACATTTTGAGACAGGATCTTCCATTCCGCTGCAACCTACTCGAAGAGTCTTCTCACTCCACTGCGTACTAAGTCTTCGAGTAGAGTAAGAATTTAAGTTTTAAAGTAATAAGTTTTATTCGCCTATTCACCCCCCCTCTAGGCGACATCCAGATCCTGTTCCCGGGTCAAAGGGAACTTTCACAACCTGAATGAGACAGTCTACTGCGTCCAGCCTACTGGGTTTGTTGACTCCACCAAGCCCAATCATGTCTGTCGTCTGAACAAGTCACTCTATGGGTTGAAGCAAGCTCCTCGCGCCTGGCACAATCGCTTTGCCTCTCACATCACCTCTGTTGGGTTTGTTGAGGCCAAGTCCGACACGTCGTTGTTCATCTACTACAGAGGTGCTGATGTGGCTTTTCTCCTACTATATGTTGATGGTATTGTTCTCACTGCGTCATCTCCGAGTTTTCTTCACCGAATTATCGTAGCTCTCCTCCGGGAATTTTCTATGACAGACATGGGGCCTCTCCACCATTTTCTGGGTGTCAGTGTTCAGCGCCGCGGTGACAGTCTTTTTCTCTCTCAGCGCCAGTATATGCTGGAGATACTGGAGCGAGCTGGTATGAATAACTGCAAGGCAAGCAGCACTCCTGTGGATACTCACTCGAAACTCCCTGCTGATGGTGCCTCTGTCTCCGATCCCAGCCAGTACCGCAGTCTTGTTGGGGCTCTTCAATACCTCACCTTCACCAGGCCAGATATCGCCTATGCAGTTCAACAGGTCTGCTTGTACATGCATGATCCCCGAGAACCTCACTTAAGCGCACTCAAGCACATTTTTCGGTACCTTCAGGGTACTTTGGATCTCGGACTGCACCTTCACCGGACCTCTCCAGCTGATCTCACTATCTACACCGATGCAGATTGGGCGGGATGTCCTGACACACGCAAATCCACCTCAGGTTATGCGGTGTTCCTTGGGGACAATCTCATCTCCTGGTCGTCCAAGAGACAACCGACAGTGTCTCGGTCCAGTGCAGAGGCAGAATATTGAGCAGTCGCGAATGGAGTTGCCGAAGCCAACTGGCTGCGTCAGCTCCTCCTAGAGCTTCGTTGTCCACTCCGTCGTGCTACAGTGGTTTATTGTGATAATGTCAACGTCGTTTATCTCTCCACCAACTCGGTTCAGCATCAGCGAACCAAGCATATTGAGATCGACCTCCACTTCGTCAGAGAGCGAGTCGCCCTAGGTGAAGTCCGCGTCCTGCACGTTCCCACTATGTCTCAGTACGCCGACATCTTCACGAAAGGTTTGTCGACGTCCGTATTCATGGAGTTTAGGTCCAGTCTTAATGTTCACGGTCCTCCCAGTTTAGACTGCGGGGAAGCGTTGGATTGTAATATGGTAAGTGGGCCTGTCCACGATGCCTATATATATGTACGCTGAGCGATTGCAATAATATGAAAGAAATACCCAAATCACTTTCCTACAATTTCATACAATCACAAGCCTTTGCACAATTCTTCTCCCCTCTTGGATAAAACAAGCTAGTCAGAATCAATTAGTAAGGGATTGATGATTACAGAAATTGCTTAAACAATCTCAATCAAACTATCTACTATTTGATAGATCTAGATGACTAAAGGAGGGTGAATAAACTATAAAAATTCTCTAATAAAAACTTATCATAGTAACTAAGATAAAACTTATATGTGGAAGTGTAATAAGTAATAGAGAGTACTTCACAATATGATTATGAAAACAATATGTAATAGCAAGTGTAACTTGAAGTGCAAACCACATGAGAGGCAAGAGGTAGATACGATATTTATTTCTGAGACTTAATTGCTTGCTGAAAACCTACATCCTCGTTGTGGTGAGTCTAAGCTTACATCATTCATGTGCTTCTGTTATCTTGCGCTCATGGTCCCCGACACAGAACCAAAGTTTATGCCAATTTTTATAGGATACCTTCAAAGGGAAGTCAAGATTTCTTTGGATCTTCATATGGCATAGACAATAGACACCGCTAGGTGTTATTTTGTATTGAGAGTCTAAACATGTCTACATCTTCGTATCTTCCTTCTGTGCATTTATCTTTAGTTCTAATTCTCGTGAACTACCCATAAAATCACAACTAAATAATCCTCAAGAGAAATAGAGTCCCTTTATTCTAAATTATAAGATATTTTAAGTACTCTAAATATATAGTTTTTGTTATAACACTTAGATGTATTGTATAGATACATAGTAAAAAAAATATATCTAAAAAGATACACTACAATACAATGTGCTAACGTTCTTTGTTCCTGTGTTTGGGTCCAGAGCAGCGCCGGCCCTGGCGGGGGTCGAGCAGTGCCCCCGACCAGGGCCCCCATATTAACGGGGCCTCATTTTAGGTACTAAAAACAGTTTATATAGATATATATTGGTTCTATAAATTTTTTAAAAGATCTAATCATAAGTCAACAATACAGCAACAACAAATAAGGAGAATTAATTATAGCCCATTAATCTTGACTTCATATAGTCTTAGGTCCAGCCGCTTATGCTCTCAGTGTGTAGTGAAACAACGATGTTTGCCGTTTCATCTCTATCTCTCGTACAATCGTAGACAGACAGACACCTGTGCCCTATCCTCTTGGTAGCCAGCGCACGAGCATCGAGTACTGCGGCGCTTTCGTCCTGCTCTACACGGTGAAAACGAAACTAACATGACCTGATCGACTAATCTAACAATGTGCATCCATTTAATCACCGTTCGAGGTAACCTTCTTTTGAGTTATCTGGACATATATATGGGGCATTTTTCTTCGAGATGTTAGGCTATATTTTAATTACCTTTTATTTAATATAAATACCATTTCAGATATACATAAATATTTATTAACAATATATACACACTATATCTAAGTGTAATAATTATAATTATAAAGGGTCTCCGATATGAGTTTTGTCCTGGGTCTCTAAAATATCAGAACCGGCACTGGTCAGATCAGGCCTTGTGGGACAGAACCTCCGCCGGTTTGGCATCTGAACCTTGCGTCCAATCTACTTTATTCACTGGCCGTGCTCGTCCTAATATATTTTTGTTCATATAGGGTCCCTCTGGTAGTCGAGTCCTGAACAATGTACTCTGGAATCAAAATTTTCCTAAAGAGAACAACCATTAGGTGCTCGAGTTTTGTTGGGAGGTGAGTCAAATTTCGCCCATCAAATCAGCAGCCAGCAGCTCCACCAATGCAATTCCAACCACATATATTTTTGGATAAGAATAAGTTGCATGTGGATTCAAGGTATTACCGTCTTAGCAACCTGATGATTAGCATCTAGCAAGACCAATATCTGTGCCAGTAATAGTGCGATTCTCAGATGCCACACAAGCCCTTTGCTGAGTATTTTGATCTGTACTTTTGTGCAGTAGTCAGTGCCTGGTGTTAAATAAAAGTGTGTGTTTTAACCACAAAACTAAAATCATGTTTTAAGTGAAGGAGATTGATTTTTTAAATAAAAACAGTTCTTCCCGCGGCGATAGCAAAAGACTAAGATTTCGAAAAAAAAAGTTATTTAGTTAATTAGCTGATCACATGTAAAGAGAGATGTGAGCGTAAGCACAAGAACTTTCATAAACCAAAGTTTCTTATTGCTTCTCCATTTGTTATGGCAAATATGTCTAGAGCAACAATCTCTAATGCCAATATGCCATACATGTTGGTTGTGTCCCTTGCCTCTTTATATTGCGGTCGTGTTTAAAACAACAGTTAGCATGTTTTCCGGAAGGTGTGCAGTTTGAATTGTAGACGACATTTTTTAGGGAAAAAAAAGTGTGGAGAAAAAACGCAGTCGACTTGGTACAGAAAACATTCTGACAGTGCGACTGTGCGAGGAGGCAGAAGTAGAACCATCCATGACCAGGAACATGTCAGGCAGCGCTTGTTGTCCCTTGAATATAAAGCAAGCAAAAGCATGATCCAATTATACGAACTAAAAAAAAACAGAGAGAACGCAACGACTTGCCTCCAGTTACGCTACGCATTGCCTTTGCCAAATCAGCTGGGTCCATAACCTGAAGAACTGCTAGTACTACTACCAAACGTGCGTCACCTCTGCACTATACCCTTGGAAGTGTTAGGATTTATGGGCTTGGCCCAATTAAGAATTTCTAATAATTCCAGGAAAATCTCAAAAGCCCATATAAGTGGATGGCAAAGGGATAGGTGGAACCAATAGCACCATATTGCTAGCTCTTGTGGAGTAGAGCTAGCTTAAATATGGAAGCCACACTCACTCACCAAGTCATGGATGAGAGGAGAGAGTGTGGAGAGCCACACGCGCGCGCGCGCTCGCTCGCCTCGCCTCGCCTGGCCGGGGCGAAGGGCGCGGGCGCACGACATGCGCGTGAATGGTCCGCCGAAATCCGGCCCCTCGCCTTGCGGGGGCGCGGCTACCTTTTGCCGTTTGATTTTTTTGGTTTCTTGGCTGGTACGCTTATCCTAACCGATCCCTATAAAATCTCAACTGATTGCGAGATTTTCGTGGGCGGATAAGCACGGGGGTCGCGGACTCGGCCCTATAAAAGGAGCCCGGCAGCCAGCCTCCAAATCATCCCAGATCCCAGTTCGCTTTCGCCTCTCTTCATAGCTGAGCCGCCTTTTAGTTCCCTTCGTCCCGACCGCAGAGGTGCATCTGCGATCAGGAGAGCAGGTCTCCGGAACCCTTCGTCTTCTAGATCCTGCACCGGGAGAGGGCGAATAAGGTTTTTGGGAAGCGTCTTCATGCGACTGCTCGTGATCTGCTGACCTCGTCGACCCTGCTGATTTCGCTACTTCGACATCGTCGACCCTGCTGATTCCGGCGCGTGCCATCGATCAGTAAGTCTAATCAGTACGCATCATCTGATTTGGCTTGTTATTTCAGTTCTTCTGATTTGGTCATGATTTATATTCGGAATTTAGATTGGAATTTGTCTAATTACTCAACAATCCAAAAACCTTATTGTAGACAATTTCCTAGTTTTTCTATGGCTGCTTTTGCCGACGCGGTGAAGCCAGAAAAGTTTAATGGTATGCACTTTAAGAGATGGCAAGTCAAGGCCACGCTCTGGCTTACTGCTATGAATGTCTTCCATGTTAGTAAAGGCAGACCTGAGGGTCCACTGACTCCTGAACAGGAGAAAGAGTACGACCATGCCAATACTATGTTCACGGGAGCCGTTCTTAGCGCCCTTGTTGACCGTCTGGTTGATGCGAATATGCAATACACGGACGGGAAAGAGTTGTGGGATGCACTTACTACTAAGTATGGTGCATCAGATGCTGGCAGTGACCTGTATATCATGGAGAGCTTTCATGATTATAAGATGGTTGATAATCGCTCTATTGTAGAGCAAGCTCATGAAATACAGTGTATAGCCAAGGAGCTCGACCACCTTAAGATAGTCCTTCCTGACCGATTTGTGGCTGGGTGCATTATTGCAAAGTTGCCTTCTACATGGAGGAACTTCGCCACAGCTCTGAAACATAAGAGACAGGAGATATCAGTTGAAAATCTGATAGCGTCTCTGGATGTTGAGGAGAAAGCTCGGGCAAAGGACACGGGATCTAAAGGAGGCGAGGGCCACTCCAGCGCCAACATGGTTCAGAAGAACCACAACAAGGGCAAAGGAAAGCCAAAATCTAACAAGCCCAACAAAACTACCAACTTCAAGAAGAAGAAGAACAAGGCTGAATTGACATGTTTCGCATGTGGCGAGGCGGGTCATTTTGCCAAGGATTGTCCCGATCGAGCGGATCGCCGTGGCAAAAAGGGCAATGTCAACACAGTGGTCGCTAGCAATGAGGAAGACAAAGGGTATGGTAATTTACCTTTCATCTTCTCAGTATTTCAATCACCTAGCTGGTGGCTTGATACTGGTGCTAATGTTCATGTGTGTTCTGACATCAACTTGTTCTCTTCTTATCAGGGCGCCCGGGATTCTTCCGTGCTAATGGGGAATGGGTCACATGCTTCTGTTCATGGCACTGGCACGGTGGATCTGAAGTTTACTTCGGGAAAGATCGTGCAGCTGAAGAACGTGCATCATGTCCCTTCTATACACAAGAATCTCGTTAGCGGAACCCTTCTATGTAGAGATGGGTTCAAGGTAGTTTTAGAGTCCAATAAATTAGTTGTGTCCAAGTCTGGACAATTTATTGGTAAAGGCTATGATTGCGGAGGCTTGTTCCGCTTTTCTTTGTTAGATTTCAATAATAAGTCTGTGAACCATATTTGTGCTAATGTTGATGATCTTGCGAGTATTTGGCATTCTCGTTTGTGTCATATTAATTTTGGCTCTATGTCTCGGCTTGCAACCATGAGTTTAATTCCGAATATCACCATAGTCAAAGGTTCTAAGTGCCATAGTTGTGTGCAGTCGAAGCAACCTCGAAAGCCTCATAAGGCTGCTGAGGAGAGACACCTGGCACCACTAGAACTCATACATTCTGATCTTTATGAGATGAATGGTGTGTTGACAAAAGGTGGTAAGAGATACTTCATGACATTGATTGATGATGCGTCTAGATTTTGCTATGTATACTTGCTAAAAACTAAAGATGAGGCTTTAGACTACTTTAAAATCTATAAGGCTGAGGTTGAAAACCAACTAGAGAGAAAGATCAAACGTCTTAGATCAGATCGTGGTGGCGAGTTCTTTCCCAAAGTCTTTGATGATTTCTGTGCAGAACATGGCATTATTCATGAGAGGACTCCTCCCTATTCACCCGAGTCAAACGGGATTGCTGAAAGGAAAAACCGTACGTTGACTGACCTGGTGAATGCCATGTTAGACACTTGTGGTTTATCTAAGGCATGGTGGGGGGAGGCAGTCCTGACTTCATGTCATGTTCTGAATAGAATTCCTATGGGCAAAGAAGAGAAAACCCCTTATGAGAAGTGGGTTGGGAGAAAACCATCACTTTCATACTTGCGCACTTGGGGGTGCATGGCGAAAGTCAATGTACCAATTAACAAAAAGCGCAAGCTTGGTCCAAGGACAGTGGATTGTGTCTTTCTTGGATATGCTTCGTGTAGCATAGCTTATAGATTTTTAGTAGTTAAATCTGAAGTTCCTGATGTGTATGTTGATACTATTATGGAATCACGTGATGCTACTTTCTTTGAGCATATATTTCCAATGAAAGACATTCATAGCAATTCTAGATACTCTTCTGAGATAATTCCTGAACATAATACACCTATTGAGAGTTTTGAACAGCCACATGAAATTGTCCTAGAGGAGGATGACAATGATGCTCCTAAAAGGAGCAAGAGACAAAGGGTTGAAAAATCCTTTGGTAATGATTTCATTGTGTACCTTGTGGACGATACTCCTACTACCATTGCAGAAGCATTTGCATCTCCAGATGCAGATGATTGGAAAGAAGCAGTTCATAATGAGATGGACTCCATTCTTTCAAATGGTACATGGGAAGTCACTGATCGACCCTATGGATGCAAACCCGTGGGTTGTAAGTGGGTGTTTAAAAAGAAGCTCAAGCCTGATGGTACAATTGAAAAGTACAAGGCTAGGCTTGTGGCTAAAGGCTATACTCAGAAAGAAGGAGAAGACTTCTTTGATACTTACTCACCTGTTGCTAGAATGACCACTATTCGAGTACTACTTTCTTTGGCTGCCTCGTATGGTCTCCTTGTTCATCAGATGGATGTAAAGACAGCTTTTCTTAATGGAGAGCTGGACGAGGAAATCTATATGGAACAGCCTGATGGATTTGTAGTAAAGGGTCAAGAAAGCAAGGTGTGCAAGTTATTGAAATCTTTGTATGGTCTGAAGCAAGCACCAAAGCAGTGGCATGAGAAGTTTGACACTACTCTAACGTCTGCAGGCTTTGCCATTAATGAGGCAGACAGGTGTGTATATTATCGCTGTGGTGGGGGCGAAGGAGTTATATTGTGCTTATATGTTGATGATATATTGATATTTGGCACAAACATTGATGTGATCAATGAAGTCAAGTCCTTTCTATCAAAGAGTTTTGATATGAAAGATCTGGGAGAAGCTGATGTGATTCTAAACATCAAGCTGATTAAGGCAGATGGTGGGATTACTCTCTCGCAATCTCACTATGTTGAAAAGGTTTTGAAGCGATTTGGCTTCTCTGAGTGCAAACCTTCTCCAACACCTTATGATCCCAGTGTGACACTGCGAAAGAACAAGAGAATTGGTTTAGACCAATTGAGATACTCTCAGATTGTCGGTTCACTCATGTATCTTGCTGGTGCAACAAGGCTCGATATCTCGTTTGCTGTGAGCAAATTGAGTAGGTTCATGTCAAACCCCGGGACTGATCATTGGCATGCACTTGAGCGGGTTATGCGCTACCTGCAAGGTACAATGAGTTATGGAATTCACTATTCTGGTCAGCATGCAGTACTTGAAGGATATAGTGATTCGAACTGGATATCTGATGCAGATGAGCTTTATGCCACCAGTGGTTATGTCTTTACTATTGGTGGAGGTGCGGTATCATGGAGGTCATGCAAGCAGACCATTTTGACGAGGTCAACCATGGAAGCCGAGCTAGCTGCACTTGACACAGCAACCGTTGAGGCAGAATGGTTGCGTGAACTCTTGATGGACTTGCCGGTGGTTGAGAAACCAATACCAGCTATCCTTATGAACTGTGACAATCAGACAGTGATTGCTAAAGTGACGAGTTCTAAGGATAATGGAAAGTCATCAAGACATGTCAAAAGACGATTGAAGTCTGTCAGAAAGTTGAGAAACTCCGGAGTTATAAGTGTGACTTATATTTCAACAGATAAAAATCTGGCAGATCCTTTTACCAAGGGACTACCACGTAATGTGATAGAAATCGCATCGAGAGAGATGGGTATGAGACCCGAATAAAGTTGCCATGGTGGAAACCCAGTCTATGTGATCGGAGATCCCGTGAATTAGGTCCTGGGAAGAACAAGCCATTGGTGAACTGAGGAGAGTAACTTTTGACCCTCTCTAAGTAAAGATGCAATACTCTCAAATGCTGTAAGGCAGGTTGGCTTTGTGCCTTAATGTGTTCTGTTGGCTTGTATTAGCGAAGATGTTGTCCTGCAGAACATTCTTGAAAGAACACACCTATATGAGTTAGACTGTCTAACGTCGCAGTCTATGAGATTTGGGTGATCTCTAGTAAACTTATGAAGAGACCTTGGAGTACGACGTATATGCTCCACCCGAGAAGGGGACTACTGGTAGCCAAGTACTGGTCATGACTTCAAGTGAAACCCATTCACGCAAAACTTGCAATTCAAGGCATAGTCCATTGTCCAAGTTGTGGGTTGGTGTAACTTGGAGTTCTAGGCGGAAGTTCAACTTAACAGTCTCTGCTGAAAAACTAGTATATTAAACAGTAGTGAACAGTGGCGAAAAAAAAACTGCAGATGGGCATTTGAGATCTGGTGGGGGATTGTTAGGATTTATGGGCTTGGCCCAATTAAGAATTTCTAATAATTCCAGGAAAATCTCAAAAGCCCATATAAGTGGATGGCAAAGGGATAGGTGGAACCAATAGCACCATATTGCTAGCTCTTGTGGAGTAGAGCTAGCTTAAATATGGAAGCCACACTCACTCACCAAGTCATGGATGAGAGGAGAGAGTGTGGAGAGCCACACGCGCGCGCGCGCTCGCTCGCCTCGCCTCGCCTGGCCTGGCCTGGCCTGGCCTGGCCGGGCCGGGGCGGGGCGAAGGGCGCGGGCGCACGACATGCGCGTGAATGGTCCGCCGAAATCCGGCCCCTCGCCTTGCGGGGGCGCGGCTACCTTTTGCCGTTTGATTTTTTTGGTTTCTTGGCTGTTACGCTTATCCTAACCGATCCCTATAAAATCTCAACTGATTGCGAGATTTTCGTGGGCGGATAAGCACGGGGGTCGCGGACTCGGCCCTATAAAAGGAGCCCGGCAGCCAGCCTCCAAATCATCCCAGATCCCAGTTCGCTTTCGCCTCTCTTCATAGCTGAGCCGCCTTTTAGTTCCCTTCGTCCCGACCGCAGAGGTGCATCTGCGATCAGGAGAGCAGGTCTCCGGAACCCTTCGTCTTCTAGATCCTGCACCGGGAGAGGGCGAATAAGGTTTTTGGGAAGCGTCTTCACGCGACTGCTCGTGATCTGCTGACCTCGTCGACCCTGCTGATTTCGCTACTTCGACATCGTCGACCCTGCTGATTCCGGCGCGTGCCATCGATCAGTAAGTCTAATCAGTACGCATCATCTGATTTGGCTTGTTATTTCAGTTCTTCCGATTTGGTCATGATTTATATTCGGAATTTAGATTGGAATTTGTCTAATTACTCAACAGGAAGCGAGGCCTAAACCTCGGCGCGTGCCTATTTATGGAACTAGGCAGATTGCTATACTTGTTCGACAGGAACAGAAATCAGTGGCGTATGGTATGCTACCCACTGTGGCCTTTTGGGCTGCGACCTGCGAGTACGACTAGATTGGCACGAATCGGTGTTGGTTGCGATGGGACAAATGCTTTAGTGGTTTTTGTGTCGCCAGACTAGAATTTAGATGTGATACTGCCAACAAACTGTGTCTGTGTCACTGTGTGATCTCTCTCTCTCTCTCTCTGGCGCTCTGGCTTCAGGACAAAGGATCTCTCTGAACTACTTGAGGTCTCTCCTGGCTCTCGCAGTTTGGCGTCGTGCAGCGGTTGGGGACCGACGTCCCCCCACCTCAGCCGCACCCCCCCCCCCCCCCCCCCCAAATCTCTCGTGGAGGTAGAAGTAGAACCGGTAGCTGAAACGGAAAATGCTTTTGCTTGAGTTGCAGGAATATTGTATCACCGGCATTAATCAAAGCCAAATTGCATGGCTAATTGGCCGGTGCCATGTCGCCGTCAGGATGCCCCCTCGTAGAAGAAGCCGACTGACGTCGCCATTGTTGGTCGTTGGGGAAAGGAGAAACCGCGAAAGTTACTTGGCAACCTATCGCATAAAACAAGTGTATGGATATCATCAGACCTACGAGCCCAGGCACAGCATGCATATATGTTGTCTGGAAAGAAAGACCAATGGTCAGGCTCCGGTTTGTATTACGATTATGAGCTGTGTATCATCTTTCAGATCAGATGATAGAGACTGTCACTTTGTTTTATATTTTTTTAAAAAAGGTGTAAATTGGTTGAACTGAACCAAAAACCTCACTTGCAGCAGGAGCCTCAGTGCACCACGCCAGAACAGAGTGTGGCTGTCCGACGTCGTGACGCTGCTCTTCTGGTCCCACACTAGGTCTCAACAGTCACCCACCGGGGCGGCACGGGACACGGGGGCCGGCAAGCGCCCGGTGCCCTCGAGGCACAACACATGCCCGCACCGATCACCAACAAGCAACAGCCCCCACCCCACCCAACCCCCACCGCCCCGCGGGGCAGCGAGCTTGTGCATTATCCTGTCGGCTCGGCGTTCACAGCATCTGGAACTGGAAGCCGTCCGCGTCTTCCCCCTCGCGATGATGGATCCAGGACCACAGAAGCGAGCTCTGAAGCCCCCCCCCCCCCCCCCCCCCCCCCCCCCCTGACACTAGTCACACACACGGGCCGCCCACATACACTGCAATGCGCCTAGGGCAGGAGGCAGGCGAATGCCAAGCCCACATCGCGCTGCAGGGCTCCCGCAGCCACAATAACTGCGGCCGGGGTTCAAGAGCACAGCACAGCTTCCCTCTCCATTGTGTTTTTTTAATTCCTTCCACTTCAGGACTTGTTCGATTATTTCAATTCCACGTGGATTGGTGTGTATTAGGAT
The DNA here is from genome assembly GCF_902167145.1 of Zea mays. Classification (NCBI taxonomy): domain Eukaryota; kingdom Viridiplantae; phylum Streptophyta; class Magnoliopsida; order Poales; family Poaceae; genus Zea; species Zea mays. The sequence goes on from NC_050098.1 coordinate 185,642,438, forward strand.
GTATTTTGACTTGCTATGAATTTAAACCGACTTAATACCACTTAATCTATATGGATTAACGGTCCACATGAATTAACGGCGAAACGAACAAGCACTCATGCATGTACTACCAGCTGGGAGGAACAGCAGTTACCATCACTTCATCATCTGCACCACGGATTACTGCTTCTAACCATGCATCTCATACATTAAAAGTAAGTAAAGTACTGCTTCTAACATTAACACCGACTAAACGGGAGAATAGACTGCAGCAGTAGCCATGAAGCATACTACTATTACAGATGCTTTTCGAAGCTTCAAGCTGCAACCTGGACACGGATCACCATCATCACCAGTATCCTATGTAGATGCACCGCATACAATACAAGTGAAGCAAAGCCAAAAAAAAACGCCGCCCCTCACTCACCGGCACAGCAGCCGCAGGCAGTATTAGCGAACATCGACTGCAAAATCTCGAATCACAATTCACAAGCGCTGGTAGCATCGATACGCAGAAGTGACAGGAAACATATATAAGGATTTCATCAGCTTAACCAAACAGTATGCTTATGATTTAAGAGTCCACCACCTACCTACCTACTACTCCCTAAAACCACCCTACTGCCTCCCTAATACACCCGCGGCCACTAAACACCCCCACTAGAAAGAGTACAACAGAGCGAGACCGGCAAGCTATCTACAACTCCCTCCCCAAAAAATCAAGTCCGCGCCAAGTCACGCGCAGAAGGCCTGGCGGCGCGGCGCGAGCGCGAAGAGCGCCTCCAGGTCCGGCGGCTGGAAGTAGCCGTTCTTGGGCGGGCTGCGCCGCTTCCCGAAGTCCGGCACGGCCTTCCTCGGCGCCGCGGGGCACGGCAGCGTCGCCGGGATGCGGCACTCCTCGCGCTTCGGCGTCTCCCACCCGCCGCAGCCGTACCCTCCACCTCCCCCGCCCACACCTGCACCAACCGCCACCGCTGCGGCCTTCTCTATGCCAACGCTGCTCTCCATGGCGAGACTGATTTTTTTTTTCGAGGGAAGAAGGAACTTTGCTTTCCTCTCTTTTTTTTGAAACGTGGGTTTGCGAGGGAAGAGACGCGGCTGGCGGGGCATATAAGGAGGGGGCCGAGGCGGCGGCGGGAGGGAGGATCGGGCTTCCGAAGGACGGAAGTGGACGGCTCCGTGCTCCGCAAGGTGGGCCGGAATCGGTGACGTGGCGGACCCCGCGCCGTCCGATCCAGCGAGTGGGAATTAAGCGGGAAAGGGTGCGCGGAGGGGCGGGAAGCCGCGGTCCGCTGTTTCGATTTAAAACTTCTTTAGACGGAGGGCATGTGTTCTGTGGTATCACGGATCGGTCCTTCCTGGGACCACGAGACGAGACGAGGGGGGGTTCCTGCGAGTTAGCTCTGTGCGCGAGGGGTCCTAGTGTAAGAATACTGGGCCGGAAGGAGAAAGGATACGCCGGCCCGCATCGGATTCCACTGCGTTGCGTGGCCTGTTTACGCGTGCCAGGTGTACGGGTCGTGATGGGCGACCGAATACGGTGGGGTCCCCGACTTCGGCGCGCGCTGCCCCCATACCCACGCACGACCCCACCGCACGCCGTGGACTCGGCCTTGGTGCGCCGCGGTGGGCGGGCCGCAGGGCCCTCCGCGGACGGTCCACGTGAGCCGGACGCGGGAGGCGTGGTTCGGGGCTGCTGGAATCATCCCTTCCGCCTCGGATCCCTGGGCAGCTGGGCCCGCATCGGGAGGAGATCGGGCGGTCTGCTTTGCTATGCTACTACTCCTGCTCTGGTCTCGTCGTGTGGAAAAATACTGCGGCGCGGCGCTTTGTGTTGACTCGGCCGTATCACGTTACGTGGACCTTCGCCGTAAATGGACCCGGTCTGCTGTTCGGCCTCTGGCCCATGGTTTTCTGCTAAGTGGCCTAGCCCAACCATACATATTGATTTTAGAAGGAATTACAGGATATGGCCCATGGGCCATGGGCGTGGCTCCCGTTCTTAATAAAGCAAAGTATGCGTCGGACTGTCCCCCATCTTAAGTAACCCTAGTTAGGATTCGTGGGCAAATACCTGCTTTGCTCCTGAGGGGTCTCACATCTCTATATAAGGAACCTGTACACCCCATCATAATACAAAGATCAGAAAGAGGCCAGAAGCCCAACCCTATATCCAGTGTCTCGTGTGTTTCCTCTGTCGTGCTTATGGGAAGGGAGACGGGCTCTCTACATCTTCTTGCGCCTCTACTGCTGACGGGAGGGAAGGGAGCAGATCTGGTGATCCGTGGTAACGTAGTTCTCAACACGTTATCAGCACGCTCTACATCGACGTTGCTACAGGATCAGATCTGCATCAGACTCACTTCAACGGTTCCCCCTAAATTTCTCCCCCTATATCCCACTCACGTGCCACGTCAGCGTTCTCTCTCCCCCTATTTCTCCACACTCTACAACGGTTCCCCCTATATCAATCCTCTATACCCCACCACAACAATATTATATACTTTCTTCATCAACTAACTCAACTACCATACAATATTAATATTATTTTTATTTCTTATATCTACTGTATACGGGGATAATTACCATTAAATATTAATTTAATTTTTATTTCTTATTTGCACAGTACAAGGGCATTCGTACCATGACATATTAATTTTATTTGTATTTGTTATTTGAACAGTACACCGGCTTCACGTGTTCCACAATTAATTACCAAACGCCATAATTAGTATTAATACGGTATTAGAAATACGTTTCCATTTTATGTTTTTTTTAAAAAAGAATTAACATTCTTCTCGTACACGACACGATTGGCTTCCAGCACACGACTGTCTTCTCCGGCAAGCCACGACCCTCTGGCTTCCTTCACACACCGAAGCTATCTTTAAATAAGGTCCCCCTGCGGCCATGCTCCACCCACCTACACATTCGTGTCTTCTGTTTCATCCGACATTCCATCAAAAATACATACTACGTAGTCTAAGGTGAGTTCTTGATGGACTCATTGCGAAGCCTGGTGTTGTCTTCATCGTCCGATGAGTCCGACGATGAGATCGATAACTTTTTGCTTTTGCACCATGTTGAGCACCATGTAATCGGAGACACGAGCATGCGTCGTAGGCGCTCCTCATTGCCTCGCCGTGTTATCCATAGGGATCACGCTGCTGGAGAAAATCTCATCAAGCACCACTACTTCGGACCTAATCCAGTGTATCCATCCCATGTATTTCGTCGACGGTACATTTCCTAAGTTATATTTTGACTTTCATTTGGAGCTTCACATTCTTATTTTTTGCGTTGTTCTCGATTTTAGGTTTCGGATGCAACGTCCTTTGTTTCTACGTATCCTTCGTGCCGTTCAACGAAGAAGATGATTACTTCACAGTAAGATGTGATGCAACTGGTTTAGCAGGTCTTGGTCCATTGCAAAAAGTATGTGCTGCTTTGCAAATCCTTGCGTACGGGTTACCAAGCGATGCCGTCGATGAGTACATACAGATTGGACAGACTACGGCTAGGGACTGCCTTATCCGTTTCTGTCGCGCAATCATATCTTCCTTTAGCGAACAATACCTCCGTATCCCTAACCACGACGGCATTTCTCGCATACTTAGTGTTAACGCGGACAGGGGGTTTCCGGGTATGCTAGGCTCCATCGACTGTATGCATTGGGAATGGCGCAACTGTCCTACTGCATGGCGCGGACAGTTTTGTGGGCGCAATTCGAGGCCAACAATGATACTAGAGGCAGTCGCAGGATATGACCTGTGGATTTGGCATGCCTTCTTTGGAATGCCAGGTACTAACAATGATCTCAACGTCCTTCATCGATCACCAGTGTTTGATCCGTTACGTAATGGATCCATGCCACCTGTGCACTTCACTATTAATGGTACCACGTACAATTTCGGATACTACTTAGCCGATGGTATATATCCCAATTGGCCTACCTTTGTAAAAGCAATTCGGCACGCTTTTGAGGAAAAAAAGGTTCACTTCACAACAAAGTAGGAGAGTTGTCGAAAGGACATAGAGCGAGCATTTGGGGTTTTGCAGGCGAGGTGGGCAGTTCTACGTGGACCTGCTTATGGTTGGGATCGTAATCACCTCGCAGACATGATGACTGCTTGTATTATTATGCACAACATGATTGTCGAGGACGAAGGTGATGGTGCAGCAAATCTGGATTTCGTTGGCCCCACAGGTCCCCCCGAAGTTTGTAACAATATTCCTGAGGTCCGCAATGAGTGGCTAAACAATCATATCCGTTCTGAATTACCAAACGACCCCGACCAGGAAATCACATCTCAGACCACATACTTGTCTTTGCAGCACAACCTGATAGAACACCTTTGGGCACGTCGAGGGTCGATGGGTTGAAGGTCTTCATCCATGTTATGTGGTTCGATAATGTTCTATATTTCGATTATGAACTAAGTACAAGTAGTTGTAGCAATGGAAGTGATGTATGTTGGGTGTCAGTGCAGCAGTCATTCACACTATCCTCTGTAATGCATTTGCTTCAAATAATTTGCATATGTTGCCAAACGTTTAGTCATGTATGACAACGTTATTATGAATATCAATTTTATTACAATAAACATTGTTCAAATTCCATGCTCATGTTCTCAATATAGTAAGGAAATGTTCAGACTAGTCCAAATTGTATAAAGTGCAAACACACATGAATTTGGGTACGCCGATACAAAGGTGAGCAACACCTTATGAAATAAATAAGTACTCTTCAGATAGGATTGTTGATGAAAAAATCAATTAAACCTTTTCTCATCGCCATGTATACAGCTCTCAACTCTTCTGGTAAAGCATCCATATCCATGGCATAAAGTTTGTTGAGCTCTTCAACCTTTTGCTTCCTATCTTCCATCATCAATTTTTTCTCCTGCACTTCTATTTCCTTGGACTGAACCTCCAACTTCTTAAGTTCAACTTCCTTCATGAACTCAATGTTGTGTTGTTTGAGGTCTGATTTTTCTTCACTTTGCTTCAATCTTGCAATTTGAATGTCATGGAGTCTTGACAGGTAGTCAGCAGACTGGGATGAACTGGACATTGACTTCTTCCTGGATGCTTTAGTCGAGTCACGTCCTAATGGTCTCTTGCCTTTCGAACCTCCGTCATCAGATTCCACTTCATTCACAGAACCTGTTGGTGTTAGACTACGAACAGGCTCGGTCCCCGCATTGCCTCTCCATGGGCTGCCATGAACCATGGCATCCCATTTGGGTTCGTCTTTCAGTCGCGTCCAGCAGTGCATGAAATTAAATGGCTTTTTCTGTGATGTTGCATACAAAGTTGCTGCTTTTGAAGTCTACAGAAGATGTACAACCAGTTGTCAGTGCATGAATAATAATAAGTTCACATAAACCAGGACCACACATAAAGTATTACAAATTAATATAAGTGTACCTTGTCGTTATATGTGAGGCCACTCTGGTTTTCCCTTAGGACTCTTGCGTAGAATCCAGCAAATTTGCCTGTTTCAGCTCTGATTTTGTCCCACCTACTGCTCAGGGCCCTATTCAGTCTCATTGGAAACTCACCTCTAAGTTCATTATACCTTTTCTCAATTCTAGCCCATAACCCCTCCTTTCTCTGGCCTGTGCTAATTACTGGGTCACTACTAATCTCTAGCCATGTTTTGCAAAGCAACAGGTCTTTAGCTGGTTTGAAGTTCTGTTCCTTTGTCCTTCTAAATGTCGTAGGTGTGTCTGAAGGTTTCGTTGGGCTGTTTACTTCCTGGACACTATGTTCTGCTTCGGATTCAAAAGTTATTGGGTCAGTGTGGTTGGGAACATGGGTAGAACCCTGTGGACATGGAATGGGTGGTGCAAACTGGGGTTGACCGAATGATGGTTGTTGTGGAGGACCCCCAGGATTGATCATACCAAAAAATGGGTTCCATGGACTACGAAAGGTATATGTAGATGGGTCATTAGCTCCCTGGGACCAGGTAGGATTGGTCATATGGTTTGTAGGAGTAGAAAATGTAGAAGGATGGGTTGGGTCGAAACCTTGGCCCTGCCACATCTGAGGATCCCACATGGGTGGGGGGAAACACTGGTTACCTGAATTGGGGCTGGCACCAGTAGGTCGAATAGGTGTGTTTGAGTTGTTGTCAGCCATTCTGGAATGAAACATAGGAATACATTAATTTGGACAACATAAAACAGACTTGTACTGTAAAGTATGAACTGTAATGCATACGAAACCAATGACACATTGCACATAAAGGTTCATACGAAACCAACATAATGATTAAGCATTCCTCATAAGACTCATAGAGAAGGAACACATAAGGATGAACCATTGCACATAAGGTTCATACAAAGGAAACATAAGGTAGGAGCATTCGTACATCGGTCACCCATGCATCACATACATAACACAGAAGTCCTTATTTCATTTCGATGCATTACTAGTACTAACAACGTAGTCTACGTACCACAATTACAGGTTCCAAATGCTATACCTAGTGGACCTGTCCGAGTCGTAGGAGTCATTGTCACTGGCCTCATACAGTTCTGGGGAGGAAGGTGGGGTGAAAGTTATTTGTCTAGGCACTGGCCTCACAGGCTCCGCAAGGCTAATTTGTTCCTCCATCCTCTCCTTCTCTGGGTCAGACCTTGCTTTGCTCTCAAGTGCATCCTGCTCCATCTGGTCTACCTCCTTTCGAATTGCAAGTAGAGCATTGAGAAGGTAATGCTCGTCACCCAAATGTCGGAAAGCCTCTTCTAGAAAGCTTCTAATATCGAAAGCACCAGTTTCCACTGATGATGCAAGATTGAGGACCAAGTGTTGCAGCAGTTTGGCATCCTGACTACTCATCTTGATTCGTATACTCAACCAGTACCTAATTGGCTATACAAGGTGCATACATGAAAAAATTAGGGCAGTCTTGTTCCTAATTGGTGAAATTAAAGTGTTCATGCCACTTAGGAAACATCTGTGGGTTGCAATATAAAACAGTAATATTTGAATTTATGAAACTAATGTGCTGATGCCAATTAACAAAAAACTGTTGGTTGTTTAGTATGCACTGGTTAAGTAATTGTACACAGGTATCGTGCCTTTGGTACGTCAGTTCGTTGCATGTAATAAGCTACAGCTGCACATAATACATGAAAGCACAGACAGAAAACATGGAGGCAGACTTATGCAATTCATAAACAACTATGTACTATAGCGAAAAAGGAGTTAGAACCTCAAATAGTTGAAGAGGACGTCAAATAATCAAATTATTTTAAGAAGCTGCATAATAAGTAAAGGTTGGGTTAGTTGCATGCAACGGTTCGTCATGTAAGGAAAGACTACTCAAAATTGAAGGGTGAGATGTCCAATTGTTAGACAGAGGAACTAACGCGAGTTTGAAGTAATCAATATGGAAGGAACAAGGGGTTGTGTTGGGGAATTGAACGACACTGGTACTAAGTTCTTATACTAGGAACATTAACATGGATATCTGTACCAGCAACATTGAACAAAAAACATTGAATCCACATGACTGCAAATCAATTCGCAAATGAGAAAATGGTGGGTACACAAACATGAGTAAACGAGGATGAGGAATATGGAAATGACACTGAAGTCCCAATGTTGTTTCCTTTGAACCATAGTAACGAAGCATCCATTTTTAACTTCATAAGCACAGATCAGTTAGCAATAGGTGATTGAGGATATGTTAAGATCTATGTGTACCACAATATCAAACTTGGTTCTTCTACTTAAACATTTGTCGCATCGGATATCAGACGTAACCGCAACCCTAACTACTCAAAGTAGGCGATGAACACATAAATCGTAGCACAGAAACAAGGTAAAGTACAAGTAAACCCTAAAGGTAACCCTAGGTACGGTTTGAAACGAACCCGGATGAATCCGAGGTGTAGACGAAGGCGATGCGATGAAGCGTACCTTGTACCTTGTACCTAGAAAGACGCAGATCGGGTCAGCGTAGATCTGTCGGCGATTGGATGACCTCCCTTCGACGTCGACCCCAACCCTAACGTTCCGGCGGACAGCGACGAACGGCGGCGGCGTCTTCGCACGGATCGGCCGGGTCGCCGGTCCGCGAAGGTTGACGGCGGAGTCGCGTCGACGAGGCCCACTGCTGCTCGCCGGGCGGACGAAGACAGACGATTCGCGGGCGACGGCGGAATGACGCGTACCTTCTCCGGCGGCGGTATGGTCGCCCGCGGATCGCCTCGGGCGTCTTCCTCGGAGTATTCCGAGCGCGCGCTCTTGTCTGGGAAGGAAGCGGCAGCGAGACACTTCTCCGCCGTAGCGTCGCCATCCATTTAGCGGGAGAGAGAAGAAATCGGGAGGGGAGAGGAGGAGGAGGAACGCGATGAACGGGATAGAGGGGTACTGTTGCCCCTACCCCTGCAACAGTAATAGGGGAGGGGGAGCGTGGGGGCATGCGTTGAAGACAATCTCAACTCTTCATCAAGCCGGCAGGTCACTGGCCTAGCCGAACTGTCCTACGCGACAGGTTTCGATTCCCCTCGACGCAATCGAGTGGTATGTATTTCTAGTAGAGTGAATCTACTGTTCACGTTGAGGATCGAAGAAGAGAATCTCGGACTCCGATTCACAAAAAAACCGATTATTGTGTGCCAGCAGCTACGCCCGAGCCATAGCCGCACCGTGCCCTGGAGGGCGGTGCTACGCTGACAGCTCTGCCCGCGCCGGAAGCCATGTCGCGCTCGCGCCGGAAGCCGCGTCTCGCCCACGCCGGAGCTGTGTCGCCGCCAGTGGCGCGCCCTTAAATAGTCAGGCCCGCGCCCACGTTGAAACAGCACCTCAACCGCGCTAGAGGTCATGCCAGAAAAACTGGATCTTGACTCAGCGAGCAGGCAGAGATTTGGTCGACACTTCTTTCGGCTCCATCAATTAATAAGTAGTGGGACGGAGCAAAGAAATAAATAAAGAAAATGGCTACCTTAGCTGGTTGGTTGAATAATAATAAAAAGGCCACACCGTGCATGCCGCCAATCGTGCATGATGGACAGGGCTAGGCAGTTACGTGATTCCTCTCTTATCGCAAATGTTTGACTGATTGGTACTCAAAGAATGAAAGGAAAAATACTTTTCTTTTATGTAGTTTTTCCTATATTTTATATGAATAAATTTCTGTTGAATTACTACAGTTTTAAGTTGCATGCATGCTTCTATGTAGTAATATCTACCCTAAGCAATTATTTCCTGTCGCAAATGATTTGTAAAAAAAAACATGCCTAAATATGAAAAAAATGTCTTTTACACCTGATGTGTTATGTTCATGTATTAATTATGGTATTCATTTTTTCTGCATTAATAATTATTTCCCGTAGTAAATAATTAGCAGAAAATTATTAAAATACGTGTGAAGGTTATATTGTGTATACACAAATCGCTCTAAATATTTGTGTCGCGTTGAGCTTTTTGACTCACGTCGAGCGACTAAATTGTATAATGGGTACTCAGATACGCCGATCAGGCTGCGTTGGTAATCGGCTGAGTTATGACATTAGCTGAATATTGTCTGCGCCCTGGCAACACGACGCAATATTTGTGCCGTTCGAACTTGGCTGCGTCATGTGATTGCTATATCGCGCTCTCCATTAATCGGATCGCTCCCGTTGAGTCAAACCACCATCGCTGAGTCGCGTATTTTTTGCATGCCCTGTAGGCACTGTCGGTCTGTCGCGAGCCACAATTGCGCCTGTTGCGCACGTTGCGTGGATTTGTCGTGTACCCCAATTACCGAGCCATAATTGTGCATGTTGCGCTTATTATGAAGGCTTGCTATACTGCCGTAGCCCTAATGGCCGCACACGCGTTGACGCCAGATACACTAGAGCTTATAATCGCGTGGATTGTGGTGGGTTATTCAAGGTCGTGAAGTCACATTATGTGCAACCTTCGTAAACAATTTTGTTTTCTCTCTATATTTTATTTGATTGTGTTGTGTGGCATCGTATATTTATATATATCGCTAAGTGGCCATAACAACTATATTAAATCTGGGAAATTAAATCGAAATACAATGAAACACAGATAAGTTAAATCTCTGCTCTCTCCTCGTGTATAAAGTTTTACCCGAAGTAACCTAAAGAAATTCAATATTAATGCATGAAAGCCTTTTTGGCACAGAAAACATCACAAATTGGGATATGAATAAATGCTAGAATCTCAGTCATACATTGCTCAACCAGATGTTGGCACATTGCTATTTGTCGCTGAACGGCATGAAGCAAACTTTGAGATAAATGGCTAGTACCTTAGCAACATGAAGTTGCGAGTACATCGAAAGGTAATTCTGAGAATTTTTTTCACAATGTTTGTGTGAAAAACCATTGTGTGTTCCCGTCGAACCACTTTACTCGTCCTATCTAGGACCTCTATGCTTGTGTTGCATATATCTCTCAGAATTGTAAATACTTATAGTCATTGAATTGACTTGGGATAGTCCTTTGGCTGGTATGGTATACAGTAAGCCAAATGGTAAAGGTCAATACTGAATGGACATAAAATTGGGGTTTATGTAGTAGAACTACATTGAATTTCATCCTTTGGCATGCTTACCATTATCTACCTCTGATCTACCAGAAGCGAGAAGAGTAGACAAATAACTATGAAATCTCACATCACCACAGAGCTTGAAGCGAAATTGGGCATTAATCTGTCATTGGTCCTTGGCGCCGGAAGATCCATAATCCTTGACCACTAAGCTATTGGTGATGGTAATTTGTGATAAAAAATATGAATATCTTATAGAGACCTGTTGTATCCTCTCTACTCCTGATGATTTCTTCGTATGAGAGCAGTAATATCTGTTGTTGAAGATGGATCCTAGGCGGATACCAGTATTGTTTCGTTCTTGCCAAGCAGTTATCATCATTTGCTTCGTCAAAAGATAGTTATATGGTGATTTTCCAGATAAAATGAATTCTTGGTCTTGTCTGTTCTATTCCAAAGCTTCTCTTTTTGCTGAACAATGAAGAGATCGAAATAATGCTATATAGAACAATTTGGTATATAATATGAGGAGAAATGTTTGCCCTGCTGGCAACACCACAAATTAATAACTATTGGTATAAATTTCTCTCAAAATTATAATACCTAAAAATGTTGCATAAATTGATACCCAATTTCAGAACGGCATGAATAATTGGGTAAACCATGGGCAATAATAAAACGAGCTGGACTATACATCTCTGCATATAAAAGTCTCTGCTTGGCAGCGTTGACATGATGTCGTGCACTTTACGACCAATATAAACACAGATTTTTCCTATGTGCCTCAAAGCACAATGCAACCAGTGAATGTCCTTGTGAGCGCTAGACCCTCATGATCATTTTACTTGTTGATCTGAAGTCAACTAATAGCTCCAAACGAAGAATGGTATGCATGAGCCCTTGAAGGACCCTCATGGATAAAAAAAAGTGTTGCGCATATCAGTCTAAATCTTAATGATTGACTATGCATTTGATAGTAATAACAATAAGTTTGCAGAATTGTAACCTGAAGCAACTTGTTGTTGCGTGTCTCGCTGGATGTTGAGACTAACCCTTCATGTTGAAAGACAAATATGTAGTATTCATGCCACTACATTAATCTAAGTCCAAAGCTCACTGCATAAAACCCCTATCTGTAATGTGCGTAAGATTTCCCAAATAAATCACCACAATAACATACATTGCCCACAACTGGATGATTGTGGTTGGGGATTTTATCTGTATGCTTTTAGAACATCTTGGCATTAGGGGGAGGAATGCCCATATAATGTAATGCCTCAATATTCTATTAAACGCACAAAAGCCAAACTGAACCTGTCGTTCGGTGTGTACTCCTGTGTATATGGAGTTTGCCAGAAATCGTTGAGGAGTAACCATATTGGTTTGAATGCTTCTACCTGATGTAGATGTGGATATACCCGAGATTAATATCATATCCACATTTGACTTATTGGTATTTGATCTATTCTCGGGGACGCCTGCGAATATGATCCATCAGCCTTAGTCAAAGCATATGTTCTGATTGCAGATTCACGTGGTCTGTGATAACTATCCTCCGATTAATTCACCCTGATGGTGATTTGCCTCACGAAGAGGTTCATCTTGATGATGAAATTCCTAGCAATGCGCGCAATATCATTGTGCTGGGAATACGGAACAATGAATCTTTCGTTTTGGGAAATGACGAAGATCATTATTAAATGTGGGAGACAAATATGTCGACACCTATCTTGCCTCTCTAGATTGCAGAGGGATCCAAAACAAAGTCCTAGGCATGAGTGATTTAAGCTCTCTTATCGGGTCATTGATAAATGCAATCGAGGCTGAACCAATAATCGCAAAATGAAAGTCACGAGCTTGAAGTTTGGATATTATGGGCACTATTGAAATAATGTGTGGTGAATGCGATGGTTCAAGTGGTCTTGGGAGAGACCCATCCCACATATGTGTTGAATAAACACAGTTCTGCTATGTAATATATCTGGCAAATGGCATGAATTAAAATATGCAGTTAATAGGATTCTGAAGATCCATCATGAGATCCTAGAAGGACTCATATTCTTGAATGATAAATATGCAACATATAAATCTCATACCAGATTATACATTCCCAATGAATGAACACTCTCCTATGTAAAGAGAATATCTCCTATTTGAGATTATAGTTCCTAGATGGAACCTTTCCAGAAGAAATAAAGTCTGAGTTGAACACCAAAATTTGTTAATCCCGATAAAGGGATAAAGACCCATACAGACCCGAAAAAGAATAAGATGAGGTACCAAAGGACTTGAAGTTCACCGAATAAGCACATGTGCATTCCATGAGTTTTACTCATGGTAATTTCCACTAGATGTGGAATTACGGTATCCTCTAAAGCCCTGATGGCAGAAACCTATAAGGTTTAGGTGTTACTGGCAAAATATCCCCATTGCGCCAGAATGACAGACTATAATGATGTATCTGATCGATGAAAAATCCCTGATGGATTACGATCTTAGATGGACTTTTGTGACACCATCATAGATGTTGCAATGGATGAACGCCTCAAGCGATGTATCATATTTAGAATATGTACTATTGCAACTATATTATCCCCTAAGTCCTATTGAAGGACATGTTATTTGCTTTGCACAACTATGTATAAATTGTGGTGTAAGATAGAAAATGATAGCACCTCAACCTCATCCATTCTCGTTATTCCAGATGAACAATGAGACATATACCTTAAAGAATATGCTTGAGTAATGAGGGATAACGACTTTGACAGATGTCATCGTCAGGGGGAGCGAATGCTTATATTGATCACAACCGTGAGACAATAAATGTCATATTCTATGCCCTGAAGGCGTGAGCTTGATGATCAATATGTGAACCTTTATGGAACTTTCTATAAAATATATAGATTCAGTCGATCGAACACGATCAGTCAAAGTGGCTTATTTATATTGATACGTGCACTTACCTCGTATATCCTAGAAGTGAGTAGAGGTAAAGTTCCTAAAATAGTCCTTGCAAGGATATGTAATCCGTTTGCTAAATCTTTATGTGCATATACTTCTAGAAGAAGATATTTTGCCTTATTGACGCGGTTTTGCAAGGATCAGGGGCAGCACATTTCTAAAGTTAGCCCTTGTAGAAGATTCGATAGAATCTAGATCTCAGAGGATCGAAATCTGTCCCGATGACATCTGTTGTACTCTTTTTCCCTTTGTGAGTTTTCTTGAAGTTTCTCACATGAGGTTTTTAACGAGGCAACAAAGTGCAAATGCAATTTGTATCACCATGCACTCTTTCTCCACATTTTTCCCACTGGGTTTTTCGGAGTTTTAACGAGGCATGTGTTGGTCGCGGTATTCGCCCAAGGGAGAGTGTTAAGTAACCCTAGTTAGGATTCGTGGGCAAATACCTGCAAAGTATGCGTCGGACTGTCCCCCATTCCCCAAAGAAACGTGAATGAAGGAAACATCTTCCTTCCCTCTCTATAAAAAAAGACATACTGTGCATGGTTTTGGTTTCAGGAATGACACGCAAAGTTCGAACCTATTATTGTTAATCCTTTCGGTCTAACCAAACGATCATGTTCATGTATGCTCGACCATGGTAATTCATCTTATATATCGTCTGGTAATGTCATGCCGTGGTCCTTCAACTGCGAAAACGATGTAACATGTGCTACTCAGTTTCAGTACAAGGTGAGATCTTGCTAGTAGACAAGGATACGAGGTGGGAGATCCTCCATATCCTGAAAGAATTGAAAGTATGCGGACTCTGCGTGGACACGAGCCCGGACAAAACTCAAAAGGGAAAAGGAACGTCAATCTCAGGTCCTGCCGGCCTCCGTCGATCCGTCCAATGCCTTGAATGTTCTTTAATTTGTGAACCAAACCTTAGTAAAACGAGAAGGCGACAAGACATATTTATCCTGTATTCTATGGATCGTGGAAGGGCCAACACAACACAAGCAGTTCAAGTTGGAAACATATTACATGGACGCGCCTGTCAACGGCGTAATGTCGCCGACGGGACGGACCGGAAGCAGCCGCTCTGCCTGTCCATGTCGCGGCTCGGCGGTTGACCCGTTCGCGCGCTCGCGCCTGATCTCGACCCGGTGGAGAGTGTGGATCAGGCATCCGCCGGTGTCAACTCCAGAGAGGCCTGAACCCCTGAACGGCGGGCGGCGACTTCCGGCCACACGTGAGAACACCGTGACGAAAACAAGGAGCTGGCAGCTAATGAACGTCCGAGACTGTGCGCTGCGTGCTGCCCTGACCGTGGCATTAGCTCAAGATGAAATGCACGGCGGCTCTGTCAAATCGGTATGGGCATCGGCCGGAGATGCAGGTCGCGATGCGCACCCGTGCAGCACGGTCAACAACTAGTGGCGACGAAAAATCGGCCCCTGGGAGGACGACCCGTCGGCCGGCTGAGGAATCCACACTGTTGCCGGACAAGGTTAAATGCCCAAAATTCGAAAGTGAAATGGGGGTGTCCTGTCTCTCCCCGATCCGTCGGTGTCCGTACCGGTTCCTGGTACGTACTGAGTGCTCCAGCGGTCCAGGGTTAGCCGTGCAAATCCGGAGCAAAGTACATTTATGCAGAGCTTTTTGTTTAGGGCCAGTGGTCCAGAAGACTGTATTCGCAGTTCCTGCTGGCTGTTTCGAACACGTTTGTTTGTTTGATCAGCAAAATCGTCGCTGTTCACTGATACAGGGTTTCCATGATACTGTATCATATGTTCGGGCCTTCTCTTAGCACTGTACAACAACGACAGGGACTAATTGCGCGCACTCCTCAGCCAAATTGTTCATATGATGATGTGCACTTATCACTTGTGTATCGATCCTTTCGGCGGTTGGGCCGATGGGTAGAGTTATTAGGGCACAAAGACCTCACGATCGTCCTTGCTCACGTTCCACTGCTATAGAATGGGTCTTGCTGTCGTATTTTAATCTGGGACTTTTTAGTCCTGATGATTGCATGTTTTGATATTGGTTGTTGTCTCTAATATCGGTTTATAGTTCGAAACAGATACTACAAGAGTTAGATAGTTACTCCCTCCGTTTCGTTTTAGTTGTCGCTGGACAGTGTAAAATTGAACTATCCAGCGACAACTAAAAAGAAACGAAGGGAGTATTAAGGAGATACAATTTTAGTTACTTTTTAGTATTTGTTCTAGCTATCAATCATACTAAAGAGGTTATGTGGCTGCACAGGAGCCACGCTCTAGGACACTTTACTATCGGTTCTAGCCACTCACAGATACTAGAGAGGCTATATTGTCTATATATATTTGTTTACATCACTTATATTATATTAATGCATATTTAAATTCTTATATTTAATGGAATTACATGTATCGATAGTAATATATAATTTCCATTGCGATTGATTATATATTTAGATCATTATTTATTAATAGTGATATATATATATATACATAGGATTATTATATATTACATATTTTTATTTAACTAACATATAGGATTATCACTAAAAGATTCTTCCATCTTAGTGAAAATCTTCGTCTTTGGATGCAACCTAGTTATATAAGAACTCAATAAGTTTTTTTTTTAAATTGCGTGATCACATCCAGCGGAAGTTCTTTCTTCATTTCATTAACTGACTTTTTATCTTGCTCGTATATATGATAGATATCCTCGAAATTGATTTCTACGCCATTGAAGTAGTCGATATTTGATGAGAACACCAATACATATCCTCTCAACATTAGATTTCTTCATGTACCACTCATGTAATCTACACATTTATATTGGAAGTTGTTTGACCAACTTCGACCTAATTAGAGCCTTGCCATGCTCATACTTCTAAAATGTATAGAAGTAGTTGTGTATATACTTGCTAGCCCCAACACTTATTTTTTAGGCTTGTAGACTTCTAAAATGCTTCCATATTAATGTCATGTTTAGATGGCATGTTACGAAATGGTTGTGGCTATTTTCTAAGCTACATTACATCTTTCTTAGCCTGTTTCTGATAAGATTTTTTAATACAGCAATCATAGTCTGATAAAATATCTTTCTTTGGTTTCTTGCTCATCTTCACAATGAACCTTCTCACTATTAGATCTATTGATTCTTTCTTTGGATGACTTATTTTCCTAAAGTGATCCTTCACCTGGGTGCCATAACTTGATCCAAATTCTTGTTAGTTAAGTCATAAGTTTGTTTTATGGTGCCAACTTAACTGAAGAGTTTCTTGGTGTTCTATGGCTTTTACTTTTAACTAACTTAGCGTGTGTTTGTCTTTTAAGAGCTATTTGGTGTTTAGTGTTCTTATGAGGAGGGGTGGGGCTCATGTGAGGAGAGTCTAACGATGGTAGGACCTTGTCACATATCAGTGCATTGTGATCTCCAAAAATTATGACATATCACATTTTCTATAGAATAAGTTTGTACAATGCCTACGAAACTTCTCTATCCCCATCACCCCCTATGATCTTGAGTTCCTAGTCTTTGTACCCTTCATAGATCTAATCAATGCTCACTATAGAGTAGATGTATAGAATCTTCTTGTTGTAGTATGACATGCCTTGTTGAGGAGGTGAAGCCATACAAAAAGCCACCTTAGTTGTCAAGTTTCTTACTGATATATATATAGCTCAAATGATATTCAATATTGAATTTAGTCCATAGGATATTGTTGCTCTACATATAGTTTGATGAAAGCACAACTACTTTATCATTGAGAGGGGATAACTATGTTAGAATGAGGCAATATCACTTGTTAAGTTAAGTTGGCAATTGTTTGTGCCACTTGATGTTGAACATCAACGGGAACACATGCTTTGGTTTAAGCTAGCTAACAATAAAAGTTACACACCCTTTCCTCCTCTTTGACCTTGTTTCTATACTAGCTCTTATATGTGTTAGTTTTTGCAAGAAATCCATGCTTCCAAGGAAAATTGTCATACCCTCTTATCCGACCAGGGTGCTTGGCATTCTATGGGGCAATAGTGACCTCATCATTTCCCTATCAGGGATGCACTCCCCTTTTGAGGACATGTCGATAGCAATTGAGAGCACCTAAAGGGGGTGAATAGGTGATCCTGTAAAAATAGCTTAACAACACAAACTTAGACTGATATTAGATTAGTGAAAGCTAAGTCCAAATTCAAGAGAGAAGTACAAGCGGAGTAAACTTCTTCACTTAATTACTCTCCACAATATAAGTATTAAACTTAGAGCAATTATGCAAGTGAAGTAAATGGAGATAGAGAGAATCGCACAAGAATAAAGACAAGTGACACTACAAATTTTATCTCATGGTTCGGTCAAGTAGAATACTTACCTACTCCATGTTATGGCGTCCCAACGGACGAGGTTGCACTCAACCCCTTTCAAGTGATCCAACGATCAACTTGAATACCACAGTTATCTTTATCTCAACAATATTCCTTTGTGTGGAATCTCCACACTTTGGAGTCTCTCAGACCTTACACAGAAGATCTCGAATGAGCACATGAGTAAGGAGGGAATAGCAACACACACAAGAGCGAGAGTTGCAGCACCAACACGCACACAAGACAAGAACGAGCACACTAAAGCAGCTCAACGGAGTTAGCACTCAGAAAAGTGTTCGAATCTCTATCATAGTGAACCAGACGTGTGAATATGAAGTCTCGGCGTCTTAGGATGTTCAAGAGGTGCTTGGTGTACTGTTCCATGTGCTTAGTGGTCCCTTTTATAGTCGTAAGGCAGTTAGGAGGCGTTAGAGCTCCATTTGGAAAGTCATAATTGCCTTCTGTCTATGGGCGCACCGGACAGTCCGGTGCCCCATCGGACAATGAACAATGCGCGATTTCCTTCCTTTTTTGGCGAAGCCGACTGTTGTAGCCACAGCCCTCGTGGCACACCGGACAGTCTGGTGTGACCTTCCAACCGTTGGTGAAGTCCACGTGTCGCCCGCTGATCGCGTGGCCGACCATTGGCGTAGGCGCGGCTGCCACATCGGACATTCCGGTGAATTATAGTTATGGCTCCTCTAACTTTCCTCGAGAGCAGCCAGTTCGCCGCGCGCGCCAGCCTGAGCACCGGACACTGTCTGGTGCACACCGGATAGTCCAGTGCGACCGACTGATGCAAGTTAGGCTGGGCGTAGTCAAACTTCTCCAATCCAATCTCTTTTGATTTGACAAGGTTCCTAGCACTTAGTAGAATATGTTAGTACCAAAAACTATTTACTAAGTCTAGAATCATACCTTGCATTTCTATTTGCATCTTTTTATACTTAGCACAAAACAATATGTGTTGAGCATCTAATCACCAAAAACATTTGTAGAAATGGCCCAAGGACACATTTCCCTTTCAGCAATGACAAGTCATTCAACTAGTTCTTTGATTTTTCATTGAAATATAAGCTTCCATCTTTTGAGATGCTTCCCTCATGGTCATAATAGTAATTCTTTGTGTGTTCATTCCAATTGTGCATTATATTGGGGTGACACCTCTCTGCTTGAGGTCTTCTTCTATCTTGGCTCACTTCTCCAAAGCCTTTTCGTAAACATCAGGTCTAAGCCTATGAAAATATCCCTTCTAGATCACATTATCCTTATTATTTTGCAGAAAGATAGTTCCCACATTTCGATTGCTTGTACTGTAGGGAGGTAGGTTGTACATGTCACAAGCCATTGTTGTGACTACTACTCATTTCACTAAAAAGATTCATGACTTTTGTGTTTTAATCAAACTTTATGTTCCCCGCATCTGTAAATTTGGGGGACATTGTTTCAACTTTTCTCCACTAGGGTCATACCATCTTCCTTAAGTTCTTCTTTGTGCCACATCATCATTTTGCATGCTCTTTGCTTTGAAACAAATACTTCAAACATGGTATTATATAGAACTATCACATGACCTTAGTAGCCTAGTAGGAGCTCTCTTCCTTCTAGGTTCCCCTCAACATCACTTGGTACATCATGTCTTATCTTATATCGTGATGTTTTGCAAACTGTACATACATGCTTCCAATTTCTTGTAATCCTCACCATGGTATACAATCATTAGAACATGCATATATCTTTTGCATTTTCGAACCTATAATGGAAACAACCTCTTTTACTTCATATGTTGTAGCAGGAAACTTGTTACCCTCTATAAGTGTCACACCCGGTTTTAGAAGGCAAACCGAATGCGAACCATGTACGTGCCAGGATCAGTTATTCACGTACACAGCAGTTACATAACATGGACATCATCACACAGTGCTCAAAATAGTAATAAAAGGGAAATAATAGTCGATTACATCATACGTCTGAGACGTCCATATAGTCCTTACAATAAATCAAAGTGCGGAAAAGAAACGTAGATAACCGCGGCCTTCACAGGCAGCCGACTAGGGGTTGCCGCTAACCCACACCTAGAACTCGTCGTAATCTTGGAACTCCTGGAAGTCTCCTTCCACAGCTTCATCTTCGCCTGAGCAGTGGTTGCAATGCTGACAACCTGGGGATGGGGGGGTTTGGTGTGTAGAGCAAGGGTGAGTACACATCAACATACTCAGCAAGTATCCTGTTTGGCGGTAGTGGACTAGCTTTATGTGGGGATAAGTCAAGCAGTTGCTTTTAGTTGGTCAGATTATTATTTACTAATAGAAAGCCAAGTTTTAGCATTAACCCAAGTTATTAACCCGATGTACCCTTTCCAAACGGAAAGAATACCACTTACCAGCACCATAGTCATAACCAAAACCATCAATCTCATAGCCACCTGTACCATAATATCTCTGATCAAGTACCACTAATCACTGGAGCTCCCTTGGCCGCTCATAACCGCGAGCACGGCTGATATATCAGTTTTCAAACACTCTGCAGAGGTTGTGCACTTTACCCACAAGCCGTGATTCCCTTTCTGCCCGGAGAGAGCTACTCCCCATTGACCACTACCTAGGTGGCCTAGCAGGGCATCACTACGTAGCCTTTACAAAGATTCCCCGGGGCTGTAGCCACCCGTTAGGTTTCCTAAATGCACCGCACTCCTCCCCAAGGGGTGAACCCAAACTTGGCAGAGCGAGCCGCATACACCGAGCCCCATTGACGGCACGACGGCTAAGTGAACTACACCCCGGATCCTCTAATTATTCAGCTAAGGGCATCCCATTCCACCCTCATGGTTGCACTGTTTTCCCGGGCGGTCATCCATAGAACAGGTCCTTACGGAGAGGCACTCGAGAAACCGCTCGAGCCCCCTTGAAGACCACAAGTATAACATCATCATAAGAAAGGGGAAAACAGCGTATCATAGATAATCTCATCATGTTCATTGATTAGAGTTTGAGCAATAGCATAAAGCTAAGCAATAATAATCCAACCCAAATAGGTAAACAAGGACATGGATAACAAAAGCTAGTCAATCCTTAGGCATAAATGTGTAGAGCGGGAGGTGAATTAAATAATGAATAGGATAGAGATAGGTCAAGGGACACTTGCCTCCACCAACCGACTGCTGCTCAGGGGCTTCTCCTGCGAGTTCCTCGGGCTCTTCGACCGGATCGTTCTCTATGCGATTGCAAGCATACATACATTCATCCATTCAAATTGGGAAACAAACAGTACATCATACAAGGGAACAAATAAAGTGAACATGCATCAAGTATGACATTCGATATCGCATTCATTATGGTTAGAAAGAAACGGGAAAAGGTCTCGCGAGGGGGTTAAAGCTTATGCACTAATGATTAGTTACAATTGGTTCTAACAAAAGAATCTAGTTATATGCACTAATGGAAACCTAGTCATTTTTAGTTGACCCACATTGAACTGGATAAACAATTGATTATATGAATTAGCTAGCGTAACGGGATTCTAAATTAAGTTTCCTATTTCAATAACATGAACAATGATTAACCTGCCTAAAATAAAATAAATAACAGTAATGAAAGAAAATAAAATAAGAAAAAAAATAAAATAAAAAGGGGGGGGCGGTTGAACCGGCCTGGGGCAGGGGCGGGGGCGGCCAAGCTGGCGGGGGGGGGGGGGGGGGGGGGGCGGCCGAACCGGCGGGGGCGCAGGGGCAGGGGGCGCGGGGGCGGCCGAGCTGGCGCGCAGGGGCGGCGGCGGCCGAGCCGGCCAGGGGCGGCCGAGCTGGGCGGCGGGCGGCCGGACCGGGGCGCAGGGGCAGGGGGCGGCCAAGCCGGGTAGGGGGAAGGGGAGGGGAGATGGGGGAGGGAGGAGAGGGGGAGGGGGACCTCACCGGGGACGGGGACGGGCGGCCGAACCGGCGACGAGCAGGGGCGGCGGCTAGGGCAGGGGGCGGCGGCTGGGGTGGGGAAGAGAGAGAATGAGAGGGAGGGAGAGGGATTGGGGGAATTGGGGGGGAAAGGGAGGGGGGCGGCTGGGCCAATGGGCCCAAAGGGGGCGCGCGGGGGGCGGCTGGGCCGGCCGGGGCGGCCCACGGCGCGGGAGAGAGAAAAAAAAGGAGAGAGAGAAAGAAAAAGAAAAAGAAAGAAAAGGTTTTTTCTCCTTTTCGAAATCCGATCTTTCTAGATGAATGCACTTACATCTCTAAGCAATCAAAGAATGCATAGTTCGGCATGGTGCATCAAACAACATAAAGTAATTTAGGGTTTTTCTTAACACGGGAATTCCAAGCCAAACCCCGCTATAACTTTGGAAAAGATCAAGGTTTAGCGAGGGAACGAGAAAAGAAAAGGGTAACGCCTGAATTTGGTGAGAGAAAAGAAGAAAAAATTCTACCCCCAAATTCAGGGCGTTACAAACCTATCCCCCTTAAAAGAATCTCGCCCTCGAGATTCAGGGTTGGCTAGCAAAGAGCTCAGGGTATTTAGCCATCAGATCATCTTCACGCTCCCAGGTTGCTTCTTCCTCAGAGTGGTGATTCCATCTGACTTTGCACATTCTGGTGGTCTTCCTTCGGGTGACTCGGTCTGCAACCTCAAGGATTTGCACTGGCTTCTCAACGTAGGTCAAGTCCTCCTGGACTTCAAGACCTTCCACTGGCAACTGCTCCTCTGGCACACGCAAGCACTTCTTCAACTGAGACACATGAAAAACATCATGCACATCAGACAAATTCTCGGGCAAACTGAGCTGATAGGCCACTTCTCCACGTCTTGCAAGAATCTGATACGGACCAATGTAGCGGGGTGTTAGCTTGCCTTTCACTCCGAATCTCTTGACTCCTCTGATCGGTGACACTTTCAGATAGACAAAGTCTCCGACTTCGAAACTCAGCTCTCTTCTTCTTGTGTCTGCATAGCTTCGCTGTCTTGACTGCGCTATCTTCAGATTCTCTCGGACCATCTTGATGTTTTCTTCAGCTTCAAGTAAAATGTCTGGCCCAAACACTTGCTTTTCTCCAGGCTGATCCCATTGCAACGGAGTTCTGCAACTCCTTCCATAGAGCGCCTGAAATGGTGACATCTTCAAACTGGCCTAGTAACTGTTGTTATAGGAAAACTCCGCATAAGGCAATCTCTTATCCCATCCGGACTGATCTTGCAACGCACAGGCTCTCAACATATCTTCAAGAATTTGATTGGTTCTTTCGGTCTGGCCATCTGTCTGCGGATGATAAGCTGAACTGAAATTCAGATGCGTGCCCAAGGCTTCATGCAACTGCTGCCAGAAATGAGAGGTGAACTGCGTTCCTCTGTCTGACACTATCTTCTTTGGCACACCATGAAGACAAACGATTCGAGACATATACAATTCTGCCAATACTGCACTGCTGTAGTTGGTCTTGACAGGTATGAAGTGGGCTGACTTGGTCAAGCGGTCCACTACTACCCAGATGGAATCGTAGCCGGCTCGAGTGCGAGGCAATCCAACTATGAAATCCATACCAATTTCATCCCATTTCCACTGAGGGATCTGCAACGGTTGCAACAATCCAGCAGGTCTCTGGTGCTCTGCTTTAATTCTTCGGCAACTATCGCACATAGCCACATGCTCTGCGATTTCCCTCTTCATTCCGTACCACCAGAATTTTTCTTCAGATCCTGATACATCTTCTCACTGCCAGGGTGAATCGAATAGGCTGTCTCATGAGCTTCCTTGAGAATCAACTCCCGAATGTACTGGACATTGGGAACACACAAGCGGTCTTCGAACCATATCACGCCTTCTGCATCTTCTCGAAAATCTTTGCCTCTGCCATCTAGAATCAGTCGTCGGATCTCACTGATCTTCTCATCATTCTTCTGCGCTTCTTTGATTTCGCGCTCTAAGGTAGGTTCCAACTCAACTGTGACTCCTCGAGAATTGTTCAGAAATCCGAGACTCAACCTGTCAAACTCTTTGGCCAACTCATAAGGCATCGGACGAGCGACCATCAGATTGACTTGACTCTTTCTGCTCAAAGCATCTGCCACTACGTTTGCTTTGCCTGGATGGTAATGAATCTCCAATTCATAATCTTTGATCAACTCTAACCATCTTCGTTGCCTCATGTTCAGCTCTGACTGAGTGAATATGTACTTCAGACTCTTGTGATCTGTGTAAACATCGCATTTCTGTCCATACAAATAGTGCCTCCATGTCTTCAGTGCGTGAACCACTGCTGCCAACTCTAGATCATGGATTGGGTAATTCTTCTCATGAACCTTCAACTGTCGGGACGAGTAAGCCACAACTCTTCCCTCTTGCATCAACACACATCCCAAACCTGTGTAACAAGCATCACAATACACCGAGAAGGGCTTGTGCACATCAGGCAAGACTAGGACAAGCGCTGTAGTCAACTTCTCTTTCAGCGCTTCAAAGGCCTCTTGGCATTTCTGGGTCCACTTGAACTCAACTTTGTTGCCTAGCAACGCTGTCATTGGTTTCGCGATCTTCGAAAACCCTTCAATGAATCGCCGATAATATCCGGCCATTCCAATGAAACTCTTGATTCCTCGGGCATCTGTTGGCGCTTTCCAGTTCAGAATGTCTGCCACTTTCTTTGGATCCACAACCAATCCTTCTTTGTTGATTATGTGACCCAAGAACAAGACTTCACTGATCCAGAACTCACATTTGCTCAACTTTGCATACAACTGGTGCTCTCGCAATCTCTGCAATACCATCCTCAAATGATCTGCGTGTTCTTCTTCGCTTTGAGAATAAATCAGAATGTCATCAATGAATACCACCACAAACTTATCAAGGTAATCCATGAATACACTGTTCATCAAGTTCATGAAGAACGCTGGC
The DNA here is from genome assembly GCF_902167145.1 of Zea mays. Taxonomy (NCBI): domain Eukaryota; kingdom Viridiplantae; phylum Streptophyta; class Magnoliopsida; order Poales; family Poaceae; genus Zea; species Zea mays. The sequence continues at coordinate 185,667,109 of NC_050098.1, forward strand.
GCATTGGTCAAACCAAAAGACATCACAGTGAACTCATACAAACCATACTTGGAAATGAATGCCGTCTTCGGAATGTCCGAAGGTCGGATCCTGAGCTGATGATAACCTGACCTCAGATCAATCTTGGAGAACACACTGGCTCCTCTCAACTGGTCGAACAGATCTTCTATTCTGGGCAAAGGATACTTGTTCTTGATCGTGACTTCATTCAGAGCTCGGTAATCGATGCACATCCTCTTGGTGCCATCTTTCTTCTCCACAAATAGGACAGGGGCGGCCCAAGGCGAGGTGCTTGGTCGAATGTAACCTTTCTCTGACAGCTCATCAATCTGCTTCTTAAGTTCAACCAACTCTGGTCCGGATATTCTGTAAGCTCTCTTGAAGATAGGGGCGGTTCCAGGAAGAAGCTCTATAGCAAACTCAACTTTCCGCTCTGGTGGCATACCCGGTAAGTCCTTTGGAAACACATCTGGGAACTCGGACACAACCTTGATCCTCTCAATTGGGTCTGCTTCACTGCTATCAACAGCTATCTGATAACAACTCCCTTTCTTTGGCTCAGGCGGGACTAACTCGGTCACCACTTCCTCTCCTAGTGGGGACACCAACTTGATTGTCCTCTTATCACAACTGATAACTGCCTGATACTTATCTAGCCAATTCATCCCTAGGATGACATCTATTCCCTGAGTACCCATTACTATAAGGTTGGCGGGAAACGCTATCCCCCTTATTTCCACACTTATATTCAAACAAATGCTATCGGCTCGAATTCTACCACCGGCTGAGTCGATTTGAATGGGGGTTGACATGGTAGTAATTGGAAGATTATTTGCTTCTACCCATGATGCAGTAATGAAAGAATGTGTTGCTCCAGTATCAAATAACACTTCTGCAATATGGGAGTCGACTGGGAACATACCTACTATCATGCCGGGGGTCTCCTAAACTGCTTCAGCCTCCAAGTGGTTCAGTCTTCCATGATTATAGCGCGGCTGAGGGCGGTTGCCTGCTCCAGGCTGAGACACGTTCTGCTTTGCTGGGGCATTGGGGCCTGACTGCTGCTGGGCTGCCTTCTTCGGACATTGCATCACCCAGTGGCCTTGCTCTCCACAGTGGAAACATGCTCTGTTTCCAACCTGAGCTGGTGCTGCCTGATTGTTCTGCTGGGTTGCTGGGGCAGGAAGACGAGGTGCCTGCTGATTCTGCCTCTGGAACTGACCTCCTGACTGATTGCTCTGACGGTTCTGGTACTGGTGCTGAGGATACTGCCTTTGGAACTGCTGATACTGCTGAGGTGGACGCTGGTTCTGCCTGAACTGCTGAGGTTGATTGCCTGAGAAACGAGGACGATTGCTGCTTCCAGGCTGGGGTCCACTGAACTTGCGCTTACGATCTTCCATCTCCTTACGCTTCCTCTCTGTCATGATTGCTCTGTCAATCAGGTGCTGGAATGTCGGGAAGGTATGATTCATCAGTTGGTACTGCAGAGGGTCAACCAAGCCTCTCAGAAAACGGTACTGTCGCTTGGCGTCGGTGTTGACATCTTCAGGAGCATAACGAGACAGCTGCAGAAATCTGTCCCGGTACTCACTGACAGACAATGGCCCTTGCTTGAGGGCCAGGAACTCCTCCTTCTTCACTGTCATCAGACCTGCAGGAACATGGTACTGACGAAAGCTACCTCTGAACTCTTCCCAGGTGATGGCGTCAGGGTGGGCATGGGTGGCGAGGTAAGACTCCCACCATGACTGGGCTGCTCCTCTCAACAGACGGGGACCATACAGGACTTTCTCCCTGTCATCGCACTGAGCGGTATGCAACTCCCGCTCCACAGTGCGCAGCCAGTCTTCAGCATCCATGGGGTCAGAAGAATGAGCGAACGTTGGTGGATGACCTCTCATGAATTCAGCACGCTTGTCTCTGGGCATCTGAGGCATCTGAGGCTGAGGTGGGGCCTGCTGCTGTTGCTGCTGCTGCTGCTGAATGGCGGCCAAAGTCTACCGATGGCTTGAACTGCCTGAGTCTGCATCAGAAACATCTGCTCGATCGACATCGGGGGCGGGGGCGGCAAGTGCTGTTGCTGGGGCACCTCATCCTGTTGAGCGGCTCGCTCCTGCTGAGCACGCCTTCCTCCTCTGCGCCTGTTCTCTGACATCTGCAAAATGCAACCACACATCAGAACTGATCTGGCAAATCTTGCAGCATAAGAAAAGAGTATAGAATTCTTCAACAACACTGAACAGATGAGCATCTTCACTGATCTCCAACACAGACCACACAGCTTCTCAGATAAAAAGGAAAGTGGAATAAAAGGTTTCCCAACTATATAGCTAACTCTATTAACATAATAGGTAAACCAAAAATGCAGGGGATACCCACACTCTGGTGACAATCATTACAAAGATCCAAACCAAACATAGTTCATCATGACAAACATAAATACACAGGATATAGCAAACTACCCTGTCTAACTAAGACTAACTAAGACTGAGACTAACGCTAAGACTGTAGCTTCTATGTATGTATTTCGTATTAATTACAAGATCCAACTCTAACGAGCTATGGTTCTAGATCTATCTTGCTCTTGCAGTCGGGATTGCCATAAGACTGGTGTCCACGCTGAGGTGAGCGGTACGGGTGCTGAGTCCCGACGGGAGCGGGGGAACCACCATCCAGGTGACGACGTTCCGCGCGCTCAGCCCGCAGCAGGGCGATCTCAGCACGAGCCCTACTCAGCTCGTCTAATGCATGGTCCAGCTCCGTGTTTAGCACGGCGGCTAGGTTGACTGTGCTGCTCAACCTAGGATTTCCCTCACCGACAGGTGAGCCAATCACGCCTCCTGTGCTGCCAGATGGACGGCGGGGGTAATACTTCAGGTCAAGACCGTCAGCTGCCCCACCGAAAACCGAGCAGTAATGCGAAAGCGCACGTCGTGCAGCATCTTGCATGGCTGCCTCAGCTGAGTCCCGCTCAGAGATAGAATAGTGCTCTGAGCAGGCCTCCGCACCCTGGAGACTGTTCTCCGGACAGCGCACCAAGCAGGTTGCCTCCCAGCGGTCCGGGTAGACCCCGCGACTATGGTGGTAGACCACACAGCGATACTCGACGGACCAAGTATGCCGGTTAAATGCCCGACGTAGCAGGGTGTCGAGCGCATCGTGGAAGTGACACCCGCGAGCAGCGTCACGAGTGATGGGTCGAGCAACCCATCCTTCCGGCTCAAGGTTAGCAGAGAAGTCGGTGTCGTGGCTCGAGCTGTCGTCGCCACCTCCGTCGTCTGGGTCTCCTCCAGCAGCTACTCCAGAAGCTGGGGCGCCCAGTGGTGGTGCAGGGGGCGCCTCCAGAGGAAGCACGGGGGAGCAGCTCCTCACAGACTCTATCTCCTGTTGGAGCGAGAAAGAAGAGCCCTGCTGCTCCTGTCGTCGACGTTCCTGCTCCTCATGCAAGCGGTGGTGTAGTCTCTCCAAGTGGCTGGACTGTCCGGCCACGGGACGGCGAAGCGGACGCTCAGCAAGGCGGGAGGGTAAGAAGGGGATGACTGACTTTCGTGCAGTGTGTCTAAGTCGAGCCATCTATAAAAGACATCGCAAGCAAAGGGTGAGAACAGAATTAATATGACCAGCAAGTAATGAATCATAAGTAAAGGAAGGATTAGAATAAAACATGATTTTCAGCAAGGTATAATATATAGTAGAACATAGGTTTGGTCGGTATGACCAACTTTTGAAGGGATATCAAAGTCAAGGCAGGGACAGAGGTCTATAGTCCTTAGAACGACCATTCTATTCTAGGTTAGCGGTCCTACAGTCAGCACGGCTTTGATACCACTTATGTCACACCCGGTTTTAGAAGGCAAACCGAATGCGAACCATGTACGTGCCAGGATCAGTTATTCACGTACACAGCAGTTACATAACATGGACATCATCACACAGTGCTCAAAATAGTATTAAAAGGGAAATAATAGTCGATTACATCATACGTCTGAGACGTCCATATAGTCCTTACAATAAATCAAAGTGCGGAAAAGAAATGTAGATAACCGCGGCCTTCACAGGCAGCCGACTGGGGGTTGCCGCTAACCCACACCTAGAACTCGTCGTAATCTTGGAACTCCTGGAAGTCTCCTTCCATAGCTTCATCTTCGCCTGAGCAGTGGTTGCAATGCTGACAACCTGGGGATGGGGGGGTTTGGTGTGTAGAGCAAGGGTGAGTACACATCAACATACTCAGCAAGTATCCTGTTTGGCGGTAGTGGACTAGCTTTATGTGGGGATAAGTCAAGCAGTTGCTTTTAGTTGGTCAGATTATTATTTACTAATAGAAAGCCAAGTTTTAGCATTAATAGAGATGGCAACGGGTCGGGTTCGGGTCGGGTGGAGAAAAAACCCACCCGCGACCGCACCCGCGGAATAAGCCCAAACCCGCCCGCGACCACACCCGCGGGTGAAATCCCACACCCGCACCCGCACCCGTCGGGTTTCGGGTGGGTTTCGGGTCCCCGTCGGGTTTCACATAGTCACCGTTTTTATTCCACATGTTCACTAATCAGTAATCACTAGTGCGTGTGCGTGCTGTGACCAGCAGACCGGCTGACGCCAGGTGAAGGCCCACTGGCCCAGCAGCAAAAAACAGTTCACAGGTAATAATCTTAGACAAAACAGCAACATTGCAACAATAAATTCATGTCTCAAACTGAAATGGTACCAGCATCATTACATGATTACATCAGTCTCACAATAATAACAGCAGTAACATGAATACATGATACATATGAGAATAAGTTCATGCCTATGTGTCAAACACAAATAGTTCACAGGTCCACAGCATTAATGCATTATACACCAAGCCAATAGCGGTAGGAATAACATAACACATAGAGACCAATTCAATCAAAAACTGATTGGTATTCTAATGCAATGCTAAGCATAACGTAGGTTGAATTCCATCTTGTCTTACAATCTAGAGTTATCCTTCTACCATATTTAATATTCATTTGATTTGCTGTCCGTTCAAAACGTTCATGCCTTTTTGGCGTGGCACACCAAAACCCAACACTATCACGTATCCTTTCAACACCCTTTTCCATAACAGTCATGCCATCTTTCACGATGAGATTAATGATATGTGCCGCACAACGCATATGTAACAAAGTACCATTTAGCATGAGTGAGGGAAGGGGTAGCTTATCTTGCATATAACTCATCAAATTGTCATTGGTGGTGCAGTTATCAAGAGTGACCGTTGACACCTTCTTTTCAATTTGCAAATCTTGTAGTACCTCATAAAGGACATCACTTATCATTTCCCCGGTATGTGGAGCAGGCACATATATGAACCTACAAGCAACAACATTCCAACACATTTTTAGCACTACAAAACTGCAGCACCATATAACTTATACATTCAAAGAAACAAGACATTGCAATAGATTATTACCTCAAAAGAAAAGACTTTAGCTTCCATTCATCATCAATGAAATGTACTGTCACAGACATATATCCTTTCTTTTGATGGTTTGCTGTCCACATGTCAGTAGTTACGGCAATTCTTGATTGTAACCGTTGAAATACATTCACTACTGCAAGCCTTTGGACCTCGTACATATCCAATATATCCTTTTTAATGGTATTTCTGGACACTACTTTGAATAGGGGTTGTAGTGCTCCACAAAACCTCTTAAAACCAACATGATCAACCATAGATAGAGGATACTCATGGACACATATCATTAGTGCAAGTTCTTTCCTAGCAACTTCCTGATCAAACACATACTTCTCAACAACTACTGCCCCATTCTCATCTTTTCCTAGTTTTAAGGAGGTTTGTTTTAATCCTTTCCTAACCTGTCTTGATTGACAACATCTAAGATGACCACGCAAGTGATTAGTACCGGCTCTACTATCTCCAACTAGTAGCTTTTTACACCAAGTGCATTCAGCTTTCATTTTACCCCCAACTGTTACTTGTTCAAATTCAAGCCACACATCAGATTTCAGCTTCCTTTTGCATCCAACTTGTACATTATCATCATCATCATTTACGACCACATGTTCTGTACCTTCTGATGGTGGAGCTTGAACACTTGAAGATGGCATTTCATTTGCAGCAGCACTCGTCGGTGTAGCTGCACTTGAGGAACCTCCTGCAACCACAGCACTGCTCTTTGTGGGAACTTGACGACTGCTCCTGCTCGGCCTCGAAGCACCTTGGTCAGACATCAGACTTTGCAATTTACAAATTAGAGCTGCTCAAGTCAAGCTGTGCAAGGGCCAAGGGACATGCTCACGGCTCACCTCACATGCAAGGATAGGAACCTCGTACGTGGTGGGAGCAGGTTGCGCCGCTGCAGTCGGACTCCGGTGGTCCTGGGGAGTGCCGGAGTGGGGATGCCGCGGCCGGTCCTGGAGAGTGGAGACTTGGACTCCTGGCTTGGCCTCGGACGCTCGGTGGCTCCTAGGGATGCGTCCTCCTCCGGTGGTCCTGGGGATCCGGTAGGAGCAGGATGCGGCGGCCCTGGGGATGCGTCCTCCGGTGGTGGTGACGGCGGAGGGGGTGGCCGGGTGGGGCGGGCAGCGGCCGGCGGATCTGGTGGTGGCGTCTGGCCTCTGGGCGGATCCGGTGGTCTATCGTGGCCGCGGCCGCCTGGACGCCTGGTGCTAGCCTGCTAGGGTTGGCCTGTTGGCCCTGGCCGGTTGGGGACTTGGGGTTGAGGGATTTGGGTTTTTCTCAGGGCCCACTGGAATACAAACTGGATGCGCACGGGACTTGGGCGGGTGGCCGGCTGCAACTCTGCGCTTCGGGCGTAGCTCCGGGTTCCGGGTGACCCGCGGGTGAAAATCAAAACCCGCACCCGCACCCGTAATGCTTCGGGTCGGGTTTGGGTCTAACCCGTGGGTGGATTTTTACACCCGAACCCGAACCCGACGGGTGCAAAACCCGACGGGGCCCGAACCCGCGGGTGAAATTGCCATCCCTAAGCATTAACCCAAGTTATTAACCCGATGTACCCTTTCCAAACGGAAAGAATACCACTTACCAGCACCATAGTCATAACCAAAACCATCAATCTCATAGCCACCTGTACCATAATATCTCTGATCAAGTACCACTAATCACTGGAGCTCCCTTGGCCGCTCATAACCGCGAGCACGGCTGATATATCAGTTTTCAAACACTCTGCAGAGGTTGTGCACTTTACCCATAAGCCGTGATTCCCTTTCTGCCCGGAGAGAGCTACTCCCCATTGACCACTACCTAGGTGGCCTAGCAGGGCATCACTACGTAGCCTTTACAAAGATTCCCCGGGGCTGTAGCCACCCGTTAGGTTTCCTAAATGCACCGCACTCCTCCCCAAGGGGCGAACCCAAACTTGGCAGAGCGAGCCGCATACACCGAGCCCCATTGACGGCACGACGGCTAAGTGAACTACACCCCGGATCCTCTAATTATTCAGCTAAGGGCATCCCATTCCACCCTCATGGTTGCACTGTTTTCCCGGGCGGTCATCCATAGAACAGGTCCTTATGGAGAGGCACTCGAGAAACCGCTCGAGCCCCCTTGAAGACCACAAGTATAACATCATCATAAGAAAGGGGAAAACAGCGTATCATAGATAATCTCATCATGTTCATTGATTAGAGTTTGAGCAATAGCATAAAGCTAAGCAATAATAATCCAACCCAAATAGGTAAACAAGGACATGGATAACAAAAGCTAGTCAATCCTTAGGCATAAATGTGTAGAGCGGGAGGTGAATTAAATAATGAATAGGACAGAGATAGGTCAAGGGACACTTGCCTCCACCAACCGACTGCTGCTCAGGGGCTTCTCCTGCGAGTTCCTCGGGCTCTTCGACCGGATCGTTCTCTATGCGATTGCAAGCATACATACATTCATCCATTCAAATTGGGAAACAAACAGTACATCATACAAGGGAACAAATAAAGTGAACATGCATCAAGTATGACATTCGATATCGCATTCATTATGGTTAGAAAGAAACGGGAAAAGGTCTCGTGGGGGGGTTAAAGCTTATGCACTAATGATTAGTTACAATTGGTTCTAACAAAAGAATCTAGTTATATGCACTAATGGAAACCTAGTCATTTTTAGTTGACCCACATTGAACTGGATAAACAATTGATTATATGAATTAGCTAGCGTAACAGGATTCTAAATTAAGTTTCCTATTTCAATAACATGAACAATGATTAACCTGCCTAAAATAAAATAAATAACAGTAATGAAAGAAAATAAAATAAGAAAAAAAATAAAATAAAAAAGGGGGGGGCGGTTGAACCGGCCAGGGGGCGGTTGAACCGGCCTGGGGCAGGGGCGGGGGCGGCCGAGCTGGCGGGGGGGGGGGGGGGGGGGCGAACCGGCGAGGGCGCAGGGGGCGCGGGGGCGGCCGAGCCAGCCAGGGGGCGGCCGAGCTGGCGCGCAGGGGCGGCCGAGCCGGCGCGCAGGGGCGGCCGAGCCGGCTAGGGGCGGGGCAGGGCGCGCAGGGGCGGCGGCGGCCGAGCCGGCCAGGGGCAGCCGAGCTGGGCGGCGGGCGGCCGGACCGGGGCGCAGGGGCAGGGGGCGGCCAAGCCGGGTAGGGGGAAGGGGAGGGGAGATGGGGGAGGGAGGAGAGGGGGATGGGGACCTCACCGGGGACGGGGACGGGCGGCCGAACCGGCGACGAGCAGGGGCGGCGGCTAGGGCAGGGGGCGGCGGCTGGGGTGGGGAAGAGAGAGAATGAGAGGGAGGGAGAGGGATTGGGGGAATTGGGGGGGAAAGGAAGGGGGCGGCTGGGCCAATGGGCCCAAAGGGGGCGCGCGGGGGGCGGCTGGGCCGGCCGGGGCGGCCCACGGCGCGGGAGAGAGAAAAAAAGGAGAGAGAGAAAGAAAAAGAAAAAGAAAGAAAAGGTTTTTTCTCCTTTTCGAAATCCGATCTTTCTAGATGAATGCACTTACATCTCTAAGCAATCAAAGAATGCATAGTTCGGCATGGTGCATCAAACAACATAAAGTAATTTAGGGTTTTTCTTAACACGGGAATTCCAAGCCAAACCCCGCTATAACTTTGGAAAAGATCAAGGTTTAGCGAGGGAACGAGAAAAGAAAAGGGTAACGCCTGAATTTGGTGAGAGAAAAGAAGAAAAAATTCTACCCCCAAATTCAGGGCGTTACAATAAGCATCTTCTTCATGAGTTTTAATAGATCATTATAACCCTTATCAGACATACCATTTGCTACCCTTCGTTGTAATAATTTCAACGTGCTATGTAACTTCTTGTGCCCCTCTTTACAATTCGGATACAATGGTGTTTTTGGTCCTCTAACATACACTCCAACTTATTTATGACCTTCTTGTTTCACAATCTTTCTCTCTATCATACAATATTTGAGATAAGACATTAGCATCTACCTTTTCAACCTTGCCCATTATAGTACGTGTAAAAGGAACCATAATGAGCAGTCTAGAATAGTACTATCATTCTCTTCTTCATCATCTTCTTGTATAACTCATTTTTCTTCGTTCTTGGTCAAACATATGTAGCAAGGCATGAAGCCCCTTTACGAAAAGTGGATTTGAATGGATCATGATGAAGAGTAATCCTTCTTGTTCTTGCTTTTTGTGCATGGACAATATAAGGAACCCAACATCATATGTCTTTAGGTTGTACATAGAAATTCACCATGCCATCAATAAATTCTTTGGACGTCTAATCTGCATTGTACATCTATTATCGACCCATCTACAATTTTATAAAATGTATCACTAATAGTTAAATATTATATATAGTTAAATATTGCAAGGTCGTTTTTACTTGTGCAAAATTAATATTCAATAATGTCTTTGAAAAATAATTGGCATCGCCTCTCCTATAAAATATAGATCAAAAGCTATAGGATTTTATAAAATTTAAGCATCTATAGATAAGTATATAATAATAATATTTCAACTCTCCTGAATTTCGCTCGGGAATTTCGGGTAGCAACTTGTAAAACCTGAACTTATTTCGGGTTATTCGAGTACCATAATTGGATACCCGAAATACCCGAAGTACCCGAAATTTCATGTGTCATGTTGAAAGGGAAATGTGCCCTTGGGCCATTTCTAAGTATTTTGGTGATTTAGTGTCTAACACAAGTGCTTAAATGTAAAATGGTGGACAAAGTATAAACCAAGGATAAAGGTATGTTTCTCAGACTTAGTACATTGTTTTATGGACTAATGTATTGTGTCTAAGTGCTGGAAACAGGAAAAATCCAATTGAAAATGTCTTGGCTCGAGCAGCCAAGAATCTGCTCAGTCTGGGAGCACCGGACTGTCCGGTGGTGCACCAGACAGTGTCCGGTGCGCCAGGCTGGTTCGAGCGAAGTGGCCGCTCTCGGGAATTCACCGGCGACGTATGACTATAATTCACCGGACTGTCTGGTGTGCACCGGACTGTCCGGTGAGCCAACGGTCGACCGGGCCAACGGTCGGCCGCGCGATCTGCGCGGGACACGTGGCCGAGCCAATGGCTAGAAGGGGGAACCGGACTGTCCGGTGTGCACCGGACATGTCCGGTGCGCCAACGGCTCTCTGGCTGCCAACGGTCGGCTGCGCCAGTTAAGGAAAGAAATCGGGCACCGGACTGTCCGGTGCGCCAGACGACAGAAGGCAAGAATTGCCTTCCCAGATTGCTCTCAACGGCTCCTAGCTGCCTTGGGGCTATAAAAGGGACCCCTAGGCGCATGGAGGAGAATACCAAGCATCCTTTGAGCACTATTGATCACTCACACATCATTCTTGCGCACTTGTTCGACATTCTAGTGATTTGAGCTCCGTTCTAGTGTGCTAGCCATTCGAGCTTAAGTCTGGGTTCTGTGTGTGCGTATTTGTTGTGATCTTTGTGACTTGTGTGAGTTGCTAATCCCTCTCTTACTCCGTGCTTCTTTGTGATCATCTTTGTAAGGGCGAGAGACTCCAAGTTGTGGAGATTCCTCGCGAATGGGATTAAGAAAAGCAAAGCAAAACACCGTGGTATTCAAGCGGGTCTTTGGATCGCTTGAGAGGGGTTGATTGCAACCCTCGTCCGTTGGGACGCCACAACGTGGAGTAGGCAAGCGTTGGTCTTGGCCGAACCACGGGATAAACCATTGTGCCATCTCTGTGATTGATCTCTTGTGGTTATTGTGTTTTGTTGAGACTCCTCTCTAGCCACTTGGCTATTATTGTGCTAACGCCTAACAAACTTTTTGTGGCTTAAGTTTAAAGTTTTATAGGATCACCTATTCACCCCCCCTCTAGGTGCTCTTAATTGGTATCAGAGCCGTTCTCTTCAAGAAGGGACTAATCGCCCGAAGAGATGGATCCTAAGGGAAAGGGGATGGTGGTCAACAACAACGAGAAGGAGTCTATCTTCAACGAGCCGAAGGATGACAAGCCTACCGACTCGGGCTCAAGCCACAAGCGCAAAGACGAGAAGAAGAAGACAAGGCGCATCAAGGAGATCGTCTACTACGACAGCGACGAATCTTCCTCTTCCCAAAAGGACGACGACGACTACGAGAAAAAGAAAACGGTCAATTCAAACTTTTCTTTTGATTACTCTCGTATTCCTCAAAGTACAAATGCTCATCTATTATCTATTCCACTTGGTAAACCTCCTCATTTTGATGGAGAGGACTACGGATTTTGGAGTCACAAAATGCGTAGTCACTTGTTCTCTCTCCATCCTAGCATATGGGAGATAGTGGAGAGTGGAATGCATTTTGATAGTAGTGATAGTCCCATGTTTATCAATGAGCAAATTCATAAAAACGCACAAGCTACTACTGTGTTGCTAGCCTCATTGTGCAGGGATGAGTACCACAAGGTGAGCGGCTTGGACAATGCCAAGCAGATCTGGGACACTCTCAAGATCTCACATGAGGGCAACAACGTCACCATGCTCACCAAGATGGAGTTGGTGGAAGGCGAACTCGGGAGATTTGCGATGATAAGGGGAGAAGAGCCAACCCAAATGTATAACCGGCTCAAGACCCTTGTCAACAAGATAAGAAGCTATGGAAGCACGCGATGGACGGACCACGACGTCGTCCGCCTAATGTTAAGGTCTTTTACTGTCCTTGATCCTCATCTTGTGAACAATATTCGTGAGAATCCTAGGTACACCAAGATGACGCCCGAGGAGATACTTGGAAAATTCGTGAGCGGGAGAATGATGATCAAGGAAGCAAGATACGTGGACGACACATTGAATGGTCCAATCAATGAGCCTCAACCTCTTGCTCTCAAGGCAACAAGAAGCAAGGAGACGCTACCTAGTAAGGTGGCACAAATTGAGGCGGCCGGACTTAATGATGAAGAGATGGCTCTCATCATCAAGAGATTCAAGACGACACTAAAAGGTCGCAAGGGGCAGCCAAGCAAGACCAAGACAAAGGGGAAGTGCTCATGCTTCAAATGTGGTAAGCTTGGTCATTTTATTGCTAAATGTCCCGACAATGATAGTGATCAGGATCAAGGGAATAAGAGGGAGAAGAAGAAGAACTATAAGAAGGCAAAGGGCGAGACGCATCTAGGCAAGGAGTGGGATTCGGATTGCTCCTCTTCCGACTCCGACAATGAAGGACTCGCCGCCACCGCCTTCAACAAGTCATCCCTTTTCCCCAACGAGCGTCACACATGCCTTATGGCATGGGAGAAGAAGGTATGTACTCGAAACTCTACTTATGCTTCTTCAAGTGAGGACGAATCTAGTGATGAGGATGAAATAGATTATTCATGTTTATTTAAGGGCTTAGATAGATCTAAGATTGACAAGATTAATGAATTGATTGATGCTTTAAATGATAAGAATAGGCTACTAGAAAAGCAAGATGATCTTCTGTATGAAGAACATGATAAGTTTGTAGAGGCTCAAAAATCCCTTGCATTAGAAATTAAGAGGAATGAAATGCTTGCTTGTGAGTTGTCTACATGCCATGAGTCTATTTCTAACTTAAAGGACATAAACAATGATTTAAATGCTAAACTAGAAGTAGCAAATAAATCTAACTCTTGTGTAGAACATGTCATGATTTGCAATAGGTGTAAAGATTTTGATATTGATGCTTGTAGTGAACACATAGCTTCTATTACAAAGTTAAGTGATGAAGTGGCTAGTCTTAATGACCAACTTAAGACTAGCAAGAGTAATTTTGATAAACTAAAATTTGCTAGGGATGCCTACACGGTTGGTAGACACCCCTCTATTAAGGATGGACTTGGCTTCAAGAGGGAAGCCAAGAACTTAACAAACCATAAGGCTCCCATCTCCGCCAAGGAGAAAGGGAAGGCTCCTATGGAAAGTAGTACTAAAAAGAACCATGCTTTTATGTACAATGATAGAAGACAGTCTCATAGGAGTTGTAATGCTTTTGATGCACATGCCTATGATTCTTATGCTATGTTTGCTTCTAGTTCTTCTTATTTGCATGATAGAGATATGTCTAGGGGTTATGTTCATCATGTGCCTAGAAAGAATATTGTTCATGTTGCTAGGAAAGTTATGGATGGTCCTTCTACAATTTATCATGCTTTAAATGCTTCCTTTGCTATTTGTAGAAAGGATAGGAAGATAGTTGCTAGGAAATTAGGGGCAAAATGCAAGGGTGATAAAACTTGCGTTTGGGTCCCTAAGACAATTGTGACTAACCTTGTAGGACCCAACAAGAGTTGGGTACCTAAGTCCCAAGCCTAAATTTGCCTTGCAGGTTTATGCATCCGGGGGGTCAAGCTGGATTATCGACAGCGGATGCACAAACCATATGACGGGGGAGAAGAAGATGTTCACCTCCTACGTCAAAAACAAGGATTCCCAAGATTCAATAATATTTGGTGATGGGAATCAAGGCAAGGTAAAAGGATTAGGTAAAATTGCTATTTCAAATGAGCACTCTATCTCTAATGTGTTTTTAGTTGAGTCTCTTGGATATAACTTGCTATCTGTTAGTCAATTATGCAATATGGGATATAATTGTCTATTTACAAATGTAGATGTGTCTGTCTTTAGAAGAAGTGATGGTTCATTAGCTTTTAAAGGTGTATTAGACGGCAAGCTTTACTTAGTTGATTTTGCAAAAGAAGAGGCCGGTCTAGATGCATGTTTAATTGCTAAGACTAGCATGGGCTGGCTGTGGCATCGCCGCTTAGCACATGTAGGGATGAAGAACCTTCACAAGCTTCTACAGGGAGACCACGTGATAGGATTAACTAATGTGCAATTCGAAAAAGATAGACCTTGTGGAGCTTGTCAAGCAGGTAAACAGGTTTGGACTTTGAGGAGACTTTTGCTCCTGTGGCTAGGCTAGAGTCCATTCGTATTTTGCTAGCATATGCCGCTCACCACTCTTTCAGGTTGTTCCAAATGGATGTGAAGAGTGCTTTCCTCAACGAGCCAATTAAGGAGGAGGTGTACGTGGAGCAACCCCCTGGCTTCGAAGATGAACGGTACCCCGACCACGTGTGTAAGCTCTCTAAGGCGCTCTATGGACTTAAGCAAGCCCCAAGAGCATGGTATGAATGTCTTAGAGATTTCTTAATTGCTAATGCTTTCAAGGTTGGGAAAACCGATCCAACTCTTTTCACTAAGACTTGTGACGGTGATCTTTTTGTGTGCCAAATTTATGTCGATGACATAATATTTGGTTTTACTAACAAAAAGTCTTGTGAAGAGTTTAGCAGGGTGATGACGCAGAAATTCAAGATGTCGATGATGGGCGAGTTGAACTACTTCCTTGGGTTCCAAGTAAAGCAACTCAAGGACGGCACCTTCATCTCTCAAACGAAGTACACGCAAGACTTGCTGAAGCGGTTTGGGATGAAGGATGCCAAGCCCGCAAAGACTCCGATGGGGACCGACGGACACACCGACCTCAACAAAGGAGGTAAGTCCGTTGATCAAAAAGCATACCGGTCAATGATAGGGTCGTTACTTTATTTATGTGCTAGTAGACCGGATATTATGCTTAGCGTATGCATGTGTGCTAGATTTCAATCCGATCCTAAGGAGTGTCACTTAGTGGCGGTGAAGCGAATCCTTAGATATTTAGTTGCTACGCCTTGCTTCGGGCTCTGGTATCCAAAGGGGTCTACCTTTGACCTAATTGGATATTCAGATTCCGACTATGCTAGATGTAAGGTCGATAGGAAGAGTACATCGGAGACGTGCCAATTCTTAGGAAGGTCCCTGGTGTCATGGAACTCTAAGAAACAAACTTCCGTTGCCCTATCCACCGCTGAGGCCGAGTATGTTGCCGCAGGACAGTGTTGCGCGCAACTACTTTGGATGAGGCAAACCCTCAGGGACTTTGGCTACAATCTGAGCAAAGTCCCACTCCTATGTGATAATGAGAGTGCTATCCGCATTGCGGAAAATCCTGTTGAACACAGCCGCACAAAGCACATAGACATCCGGCATCACTTTTTGAGAGACCACCAGCAAAAGGGAGATATCGAAGTGTTTCATGTTAGCACCGAGAACCAGCTAGCCGATATCTTTACCAAACCTCTAGATGAGAAGGCCTTTTGCAGGTTGCGTAGTGAGCTAAATGTCTTAGATTCGCGGAACTTGGATTGATTTATAACATACATGTGTTTATGTCTTTGATCATTTTACTTATGCATTTTGTTGCTTAGTAATGGTGCTCAAGTTGTACAAACACTCCTTGGACCTCACAAGTCCGTTGCAAAGTGATGCACATGTTTAGGGGGAGATGTGTTACAACTTGACCCTTTGAGACTAACCATGTGCTTGAGTTTGCTTGATTTAGTCTCAAAGAAGGATTGAAAGGGAAAAGGTGGACTTGGACCATGAAAGACTCCCACTGCACTCCGATGAGAGGGTAACTTATTCCAAGTTCATCTCATGTACTCTTATTGCCTTTGTATTCTTATTGAAGATTTTGGTGAGGCAATGGGGGTTCATGGGCCAAGATTAATCCCATTTTGGTGCTTGATGCCAAAGGGGGAGAAAATAAAGGCCAAAGCGATAAATGGATCAGCTACCACTTGAGAGATTTTGAATATAGTAGAATAGAGTTTTTTGGTTTGTCAAAACTCTTTTATTGTCTCTCTTGTCAAAAGTTGGCTTCTTGTGGGGAGAAGTGAGCTTTTGGTTTGTCAAAACTCTTTTATTGTCTCTCTTGTCAAAAGTTGGCTTCTTGTGGTGAGAAGTGTTGATTATGGGAAAAAGGGGAGTTTTTGAAATCTTGAATCAATTTCTCTTGGAATGACTCTCTTTATGTCTTGACATGTGTGTTTGACTTAGAGATAGAAATTTGAGTTTGATTTGCAAAGAAAAAAAACAAACCAAGTGGTGGCAAAGGGTGATCCATATATGTCAAAATTGAATCAAAACAATTTGAGTTCTTATTTGATTTGATTTTGTATTTGTCCTACTTGCTTTATATTGTGTTGGCATAAATCACCAAAAAGGGGGAGATTGAAAGGGAAATGTGCCCTTGGGCCATTTCTAAGTATTTTGGTGATTTAGTGTCTAACACAAGTGCTTAAATGTAAAATGGTGGACAAAGTACAAACCAAGGATAAAGGTATGTTTCTCAGACTTAGTACATTGTTTTATGGACTAATGTATTGTGTCTAAGTGCTGGAAACAGGAAAAATCCAATTGAAAATGTCTTGGCTCGAGCAGCCAAGAATCTGCTCAGTCTGGGAGCACCGGACTGTCCGGTGGTGCACCGGACAGTGTCCGATGCGCCAGGCTGGTTCGAGCGAAGTGGCCGCTCTCGGGAATTCACCGGCGACGTACGGCTATAATTCACCGGACTGTCCGATGAGCCAACGGTCGGCCGGGCCAACGGTCGGCCGCGCGATCTGCGCGGGACACGTGGCCGAGCCAACGGCTAGAAGGGGGCACCGGACTGTCCGGTGCGCCAACGGCTCTCTGGCTGCCAACGGTCGGCTGCGCCAGTTAAGGAAAGAAATCGGGCACCGGACAGTGTCCGGTGTGCACCGGACTATCCGGTGCGCCAGACGACAGAAGGCAAGAATTGCCTTCCCAGATTGCTCTCAACGGCTCCTAGCTGCCTTGGGGCTATAAAAGGGACCCCTAGGCGCATGGAGGAGAATACCAAGCATCCTTTGAGCACTATTGATCACTCACACATCATTCTTGCACACTTGTTCGACATTCTAGTGATTTGAGCTCCGTTCTAGTGTGCTAGCCATTCGAGCTTAAGTCTGGGTTCTGTGTGTGCGTATTTGCTGTGATCTTTGTGACTTGTGTGAGTTGCTAATCCCTCCCTTACTCCGTGCTTCTTTGTGATCATCTTTGTAAGTGCGAGAGACTCCAAGTTGTGGAGATTCCTCGCGAACGGGATTAAGAAAAGCAAAGCAAAACACTGTGGTATTCAAGCGGGTCTTTGGACCGCTTGAGAGGGGTTGATTGCAACCCTCGTCCGTTGGGACGCCACAACGTGGAGTAGGCAAGCGTTGGTCTTGGCCGAACCACGGGATAAACCATTGTGCCATCTCTGTGATTGATCTCTTGTGGTTATTGTGTTTTGTTGAGACTCCTCTCTAGCCACTTGGCTATTATTGTGCTAACGCCTAACAAAGTTTTTGTGGCTTAAGTTTAAAGTTTTATAGGATCACCTATTCACCCCCCTCTAGGTGCTCTCACATGTACTCATATCATTGTTAATTATTAATTTGTGCATGTATAATTATGTGTAATTGTGCATGACTTGTGATTGTACATTGCATATATTTTTTGTGTCCATGTATAGCATTATTCAAACTATGTTTTTACACTAATTTAATAGGGTGCATGTGTTTTGTGAAGGTGACACAACAATTCGAGTAGTTCGAGAATAACCAAACCCGAACACAAAAATATTGGTATCCGAATTTTTGGATATATTGCAAAACCTGTTGTAATTTTGGGTATCAATTCCCAAAACCAAAATTACACAAACTATCCGACCCGAAATTTCGGGTAACCCGAACGCCCACCTCTAAATACAAATCAACTAATTTTAAAACTAAACAAAACAATAAACCTTTGCCACCATACAAGATGAGGAGGAACAACTCGCTAACCTTTTTCTATAACTGGATAAGTGAAATCTTTAAAAGAATATCTTGGAAACGAAAAAATTAGCATCACCTCCTCTAAACGAAGAGACCATAAATAGAGCTCCTCTGTGTCCATAGCAACAAAGAAAGTTCTTGAATAATAGACTATAAAATATTATACGACTACTGTCTAGTTTTAGTACCGGTTAAAACCATCAATCAATCGATACTAAGGGCATGTATAGTGGAGAGACACTAAAACGGTTCTCCAAGCATAGGAGACAACTAAGAGACTCTATTGTACAATGGAGTGTCTATAAACGTAGTCTATTAATAAATACAGAATTAAATGTATTTGTATAGCATCAGATCGATAGAACAGACGATAAATTCGTACAGTGGGAAGTGAGGCGTCTGTTGCTACTTGGTTTACGAGCCAGAGGCGTCTCTTCATGGAGAGACGGCTCTAAAATTTTTTTACAAATAACACCCTTAAACACCTTAAGAGCCTCCATATTAAATACCACTGTACATGCCCTAAAGCCACGATATTAGTCTTGGTTGAAGCAACTAATCAGTATTAATGCTCCTGCTAGTGCCTCGATAGTTAAAACTGGTATTGATGTTTTCGTTAATATCAACTGGTACTACTAAATGCTAAAGATGCAAAGCTCATTTATATAATAGTGTTCTGTTCAGACTCTACTTTGGCCTTCTCTGCAGGAAGAAAGGATTGGCCAGCTACCTATTTTGGTTCTGAACTGACGTCCACGCTGACGAGAAAGAAGAACCATCGATGCATTTGTTCGAGTGCAGACTGCAGTCATCTCGTTTGTCCCATCTTGGTTTGCTGAGGAAAAAAAACGCAGTACAACAGCTTGGTAGTAGCATATGTAGGGTAGTTCTTCTGGCCCGTTTTCAGTTGTCTACTCAAATTTTACCTAAAAGCCAAAAACACTGTTTGCACTCGTAGAGCGGAGTTATATAAGTATAAAGATAGATAAACTGCTGGAGATGTTAAACGCAGACCTCATCCCGTGCATTTGGCGACTGACTTGTTCGAGAGGTTGGAGGCATGCATTTGTGCATCTCCAATTTGCAGTTGCAGCGCGAGGTGGTGACGCTCGACACATGTCTCCTGCCGACTGCCGTCCGCGGCTGTCGCCGTCGCCGAAGCTGTTGGCACTTTAAATTGAGAAGTCCGGAGGAAGCGGCGGCTAGGAAGGGCCGGGGCCCGGGCTTTCTCTCCGGTCTTTTCCTGCAGGATTAGTTGTCTGGTGAGATAACGAATGCTTCAAATCCAACTATTAATTCCAGTATTTTGATGTTATGTCTTGGAAAGCTCCAACAGCAATTCGTTAGCCATAAAAAAAGAGAGTGGTACGGCTCAGGACTTACAATATGAAATGAGAGAGATGGGACGGGAACTGGGAAAGGAAGCTACGGCAGACGCGCTGACGTGCACGAGGCAAACGTTTCCGCGGTCCTCTGGATCTCTTCCTATACAGTACATGAGAATTCACATCGCTGTGATACCGGTAATCTAATTCTAGTGCCCTTTGCAGGTAAGATTGTCATGTGCTCCAAATTGAGAGCACGGTAAAATCATCCTTCTGGCATAGACCCTGTTTGTAGATTATATAATCTGTGTTATGGTGGAAGATTAAGAGGATAAAATATTACTTTATAATCAAACTGAATCCAATACTAACTTATTTTAGCTTATTGTAGTCCTAAAGTGATATTTTATCATTATATCTTTTCACCATAATCCAAACTATATAATAGACAGACCAATAGTACTAGTACGGAGTATATAATAGTTATAGTTAAATAGCTGAGTAGATACTGCCTGCCATTCGTCACTAAGCGACACTGTAGATTACGTACCTGGCGTTTTAAGATTTCGTGAGATGAGTTGTTAGGTGGTTTGAGTAGCATCCCTTAGGTCCTAAGTTCGAATCCCAGTGGAAGTAAATTTTAGATCGATGTTAAAAAAATCACTCACTAATTCATCTGGTCGTGTGCATATAAGATGGGCTGACCTATAGGAGACGGATTCTCGTGTAGGGGCTGGAATGGCTCAAAGCACGAGTAAAGATCTAGTCTATAGGGGACGGACTCTCATATTGCACAGGAGGCTAGCTTTCGTGACATTTCTCAATCGGGGCTTCGATTGAGCTTATTCTTAATATAATACCATGGGAGCGGTCTTTTCCCTACCGGCTGAGTCACATACAATTTGATTTTATAACACTCCACATTTCTGCGGTGTGTTCCACGAGTACAACAACGATAATTCCTTTGCACTTAACTCTAAATTAACTAAGATAGCATGAGGCCATTGACTAATCTTAGCTTATGAGCCAGCGAAATAGATTATTAAGTTGCATGTATCAACTAGTTTAACTCAAAAGCTTAAACTAATGGAGGGACATGGAAAATTTACTTGTATTCTAATACTTCCCTCACATCGAGTTCACTTGTATTCTAACATTTCCCTCATGTCGAGACTCTCTCAAGCCTTAGATATGTAATAGGAGCCAGTATTAATTATTTTATTTAATTATGTTAAGTAGGATTTGAACTCGAGATCTCTTCTCTGGTACCATGTTAATTGAATGTCTCAAAGGCTCGGTTGACCCTATCAGTCATGACATATTCTTTTGTATAGACCGACGTTACAAGTATCAACATCTTGGCATGTGCAGGGAGGAATTTTTTAGGTAACACACATCAACTTGGTACTCCAAAGATAGGCAAGGAGCTTGGCACGCCACATGATGTAATTGGCCTCCATGAGGAGGATGTTTACAACATGGTGGATTGGAATAGGAGCAAATGTGGTGGTTTGGGAAGAGGTTGCAAGAGTACTTTACTAACTACACGCTCGGTAATAAAATTATATTAATATTAGTATGATTTTATAATTTATAATAATTAACATTTGGACCATTTAGCACTACTAACTAGTTGTATTTATAATCAATGTTGTAGCAGTAGAATGTTTAGACAAATGTCTTGCCACAATAGCAGCTGCCGCCACCACCACCATCATCGTCGATGTTACCATATTTCTATCCTCTGGGACCTCATAGAGCCGAGGTTCGATGAATTTTCTCAATTTTAGTTTAAATTAACAGATTCTAGATACATTTAGTCAATCAAGGTAAATTTAATAAATTATAGCTTCAACTGTACAAATTTAGTGAATGAAACTATACCTAGGTGGACATACTTAATAAGGATATTTAATCTATTATGACTTGTGTATTCTAAGAGTCAGGAGTAAAAATGGCAAGTGTATACCAAACCCATCTATTGGTCGTACCAACATCTAGAGACAATGTTAGTTTGTTACATCTTAATAACTACATTTATTTTATTACTTATAATTCTATAACTCCCAATTTGTTCTCTAATGGTAGGCTTGGTTCTTTATTACAGGATTATCATGCTACTGACATAACACCAATGATCCTCAGTAGCAAAAAAAACCTTTTACTCGATGAGACTTAATATATTTGCTTGCTTTATCGATGACTTATAAAATGATACTTGAATGTCGTTGATTGTGATGGTTTAATATTTTTGACTGGATAATATGTATACATTTGTTTATTTGAATGTTATGCATGAATGTTCAATGATATTAATATGTGTGATGTAAAATGTGAATTGATAAAATGAGTATGTTATGTATATGGATATGCATGCGATTTGTATATAGATGTACAAGTACAAGGAAATTCTAGACCCTTAAATTGAGCTATTTTCGGCGACTGTCACTAGACATCGAAAATAAGTTGATTTTAGTGTCGACACCAATACATATGATTAGAATATGAAACCATATAGTACTCTTTAAATTACTCTCTCTATGCTAGGAAGAATACAATTTTAGCATGTCATATTCTAGTATCTTATAAATTTGACCGATTATAAATGAAAATATCATCATTTATGATATTAAATTAATTATAAAATATATTTTTTATAATAAATTTATTTGGAAGCATAATATAGAATTTACTAAAAAAGTGATCAAATATAGATTAATTTAATAGATACGCAATGTATATAATTGCATTTTTTAAAACAAAGGCTCTAGTAAGCTAGTAAGGAAGTAGTTGCAATTAAGGAAAAGGAGTTACGATTAACAAAGCAGGCTGTTCAAATTGATTGTAGCTGCCCCCCGCACTGCATTCCACAGTCCCCATCAGCACAATGCCAAATTGAAGTTTGGGACGCACCTCGTATCAGAATTCAGACGGAAGAATCTCGTCATTGCAAGTCTATATAAAAAAAATGGGCTTTCGTCGTCCCATTACTCCGCTACCCATGGGTTGCTAGCTTCCAACCGCCACTTTGATGGGAGATGGGGACTATGCGCTGCACCCTGAGCCCGGCGCCGACGACGTGGGCGTCTGCTGGCCCGGCGAGCTCGACGAGCAGCTCGTAACGGAGCTCCTCAGCGACGACAGCCTCCTCCTCGGCGCCCTGCAGCAGGACCCCGCCGCCGTCGACTCGGAGCACTACTGCTCGCGTGACACAGGCGCGTCGTCATCTGCTCCCGCGGCGTGCACCGGCGGCGGCGGCACCGTGGCCGAGCACCAGGAGCTTCTTCCGCAGCCGGAGGCGGTGAGCAGGGCTCTGTGCTCGGTGTACACCGGCCCAACGATCCGGGACATCGAGAAAGCGCTGTCGACGTCCAGGCCGCCGTACCCCTGGAGCAGCCGCCGCTACAGTCCAATGCATCTGTAGGTGCATGCATCTCGTACGACCGTCCGTGCATGGGCTGGACAAAATTAAATCTTGGTGGAAGATAGCTAGCTAGAACTAGAAGGCTGACGATGCCATGCATATGGGTGGTTTTGGTTGGAAATTGGAGTGGCAGGTTCGGAGCGGCGGGTCGGGCACCGGAGAGGCACACGACGAAGGTGAGGAGCTGTGGCGGCAAGACGCCGAGCGACGGGTACAGGTGGAGGAAGTACGGGCAGAAGTCCATCAAGAACAACCCCCATCCCAGGTGCAGTACGATCCATCCACGAGGCTACAGCTATATATCTCTACCTTAATACGTTCTTGGTTGTTAAATTTGGCCGTCAATTAATCCCCCCCTCTCCCCTCATACTAAAACAATTTTGAAAATTGCTCGTTGTTCTTGGCATATATATCGATTGGATCGTAAATAGATTCGGGGAAGGGGGGCTTTATTATAATATTATATATATGCGCGCTAGCTAATTAAGCTCTACAAAGGCCGCTTCGCTTGTAGTACTGTGCATCTAGATCTTGTTGACTTGTGGCATGCATGATCATCGATACAATAATCATGCAATATGCATGCGAGTTTGAACAATGCCGACGCGACGCAGGTAAACTACACCCGGCACGGCCCCAGCAGCCGCCGGAGCGGTGGCTGAAGCACACGCCCGCCAGCCGCCGGAAGCGGTGCGGCCGGCCACAATGCCACATGCCATGAACTAGCAGTTTCAGCACGTTAAGTTTGTGTCGGTAGTGCAGTGTCGGCTTGTCGCGGTCGATGCATGTGGTACGTGTGTGCTAGATCTGCTGCGGCCCGATGCAGAGACCTGCTTCACAGCGGCTGTGCAAGTCATGCATGAGAGCTGCGCATGCAGATGCCTGGAGATGGCAGACCGAAGTACTGACACGAGCAAGAAGCTTGTACTGGTATAGGAGTACGTGTCATGGAGTGAAACGAGGCTGGCAGAACTAGTAGTAGTAGTTTTTAATTAGCTAGAGAGACATGCGTGGCCGACTCGGATCCATGGTAAATTTTTGCTTTCTCATGATTCAGGGCTCGTTTCCTAGCTCTTGCTCGTTCACCAGTCAGCTAACTATTAGTAGCCATAATTTCTAGCCAAGAAATGTTCCCCCCCTCCCCCCAACCCCCACCCACATGATTATTCGTAGAATTCTTTGTTACGTATGTCCATAATTTGTTTGGCTAATGTTGGCAATTGATCACACGCACTGTCGGAAAAAGACGATACAAAGTAGTACTACTTGTTCGCAAAAAAAAAAGGTACTAGATATTGTAAGGTTTAGCTCCTGATCAATAATTAGCCCATATCGTAATAAGGTCTTCAAGCAGCAGATTGGTGCTACCTAAACACACACACTAGCATTGAATCGCGCATACATGGATCGGTAACGTTATTATTACCATACATAAATTTAGGCCACTGCACACAGCTATTTTCTGCGCGCGCTTTCTATCGCACTTTTAGCTCACTCAATATTTTAAACTCTACTCTATAAATAGTATATTTTATAGTGTAAAGTAATATTTTATATGATCGTTTATACGGTCTGCTCAACCCACGACTTAGAAACTCTGTATAAAACTAATGACTTGGCACTAAGCAGCCAATTGATATATTGTAACGGAGATAGATTCAGTTAGTTAGACGATTATCCATATCAGATAACCGTCCCTGATATGCAACATGTAACCGACTCAAACATGCATATAATTGTCCTATCTCATTGAACTAAAAAAAGGGTCGAGGTGTCCTAAAAGGGCAGATCAATAGATCATAAGCAATAGCTACCAACACATATATGATGTAGGTTATTATTTCACACAGAGAATCTGAACCCGTGTAAATTCTAGTGTCTCTTGTGTATTTACCTTCAGTTCTCGGTCTCATGACCTACCCTGTAAATTTACTGCCAAAATAATCCTCGACAGTTAACACCAAGTAGGGATAGTCACGCTAATTATAGTAGATCTTATGGCAACCATGTTGTAGAAAAAGGTGACGTCTAAGAATATCTCCAACAATGACTCAAATTGGTGCTTCAAATTGAAATATGGCGCTCTACACAGGAAAAACTACTCCAACAGTGCCTCATTTCATAAAATTTGGTCAAAAAATTATAGGATACCCTTTCAAGTGCATCAAATAAACTACACCATAGTATGCTGCCCTATAATCTAGATTTGATGCTTTAATGTTGGAGTGAGATATTTTGTTGGAGCCCTAAATTCTATAAAATTTACTCAATTTTAAATTACAGGGCATTTTATAGGTCACGTTGTTGGATATGCTCTAAGAGGGGGTGTGAATTAGGTCTTCTAAAAACTATCTCTAAACCAGGTCACAAAACCTATGCAAATATAAAGACTAGAATGTGCAAACTAGGTTTTGTGTAAGTGTTGCTATCTCTACCACAAAAGGAGTTTTGTAACCTAAATTTCAACACTAAATATTCTAACTAGAAAGGAGAGATTAAAAGTTAAGTACTTAATGTAAATGCGAAAGATAAATAGGAAAGGTAGAGATGCAAACTCCCGTGGACTGGTATTTTTACCGAGGTATCCGGAACCACGTAAGATCCTAACTAATCCTCGTTGGTGCTCCTACGCAAAGGGTAGCCTACGTGAGGGCCAAGTGTTGGAACTTGCTCTCTAACTCAAGGGGGCCAACAAGGGTGAACAGTGGTGACAATAGGGTTACGTGCTAGGAGGCAACAACTCTGTTAATCTAGCCTCTCACGGGCACTGTGCGGGGGTATTTATAGGTACCTGAGCGCCCAGCGCCTTGTGTTAAGGACGCATGTGCCCTCAGCTACCCAGGTTATCCCCAAAATATTCCCATAAAGCAGGGTTACAGACCGTAATTACAGGAATGCCTTTACAAGTGAGGCCCGTAGCACACAGCGACCGCGCAGGGCCCGTTACAATGGGCCGGATCGTACGTGGGCCTCCGAACAGGACGAGGCCGCACGGTGGGAGGACCTCGTCGCAGGCTTCGTCTGGCGTCGTACCGGGCGAAGGGTGTCCCTGCCCGTTTTGTCTTCGTCGGACCAGCGGCACCAGCGAGGGCTTCGAGCGGAGGGTGGCGGCTATGCCTTCGCCCCAACATTTGCCCTCCGAGGGACCAGTTCGACAAAGTCACCTGGTGCCGAAGACGTCGCTAGATGGCGGAGACGCTGCCCTCGCTCGAAGTGGTTCCGCGGGGGTTTTTGATGTGACCGTTGATTGACCGGGTACTGTTGGATTGCGGGTTTCCCGAAGCGCCGCGCTCCGCCTATAAAAGGGGGGCGGGGGCCGGCGCTTTTTGAACTTTACTTTCCGCGCTCCGCGAAAAACCCTAGCCGCCCACCGTCTTGCTGCTCGTCTGCCCGCCGTGCTCTTGTTCGCCGGAGATCTGGCGCGAGTGAAGCAGACTGCCCGCCGCCGCCGACGGTACGTAGCGATGCCGTCTTCCTCTTCTTCCGCTGCCGCTACGCCGCCGGCCGGTTCCTCGCCGCCGGCCGCCGCCTCGTCGGAGGAGACGTTGAGCAGTTTGATGCCGGAGGAGTTGCGCGCCGGTGACTCTGTTGATTTCGGCGTGTCACGAATGTCGTCGGCCCGCGTGGAGGATATGCAGCGGTTGGGCTACTTCGGCGGCGGAGTTGCCCGTGCCCCGGGGACGGAGAAAGTCCCCGAGCCGGAGGGCGAGTTGGTTGTTTTCGAGGCGTTTTTCGCCGCCGGTCTCCGCTTGCCTGCACATCGGTTTGTTGGCGAAGTCCTGCGTAGGTTCAACGTGCAAATACATCAGCTGACGCCGAATGCCGTGGTGGCCCTGTCGAAGTATGTCTGGGCGACGACTTCGTACAGCGGACAGCCATCGGTCGAAGTTTTTGCGAAGCATTATTGTTTACACTGGCAGAAGAGGATGATCGGGGACGAAGTTGCTCAGTTTGGGTCCTGCACATTCACGCCGAAGACCGGCAAGACCACGATGCCAGTAGTCGAGTTGGTCCCTTGCGCCCGCAACAAGTGGGGCAACTGGAATGAATTTTGGTTTTACGTTGCTGAGGGTACCGTCGAAGGCCACGAGGGACTTCCCGTGTCCGAGATGTGCTCTTATTTTTACTCGGCGTACCCGCCCTTTGAAGTGGCGGAGGATGATGTGGACGAAGGGGCCCTTCGGTGTGCCGCCGGCCAGAGCAGTGGGCGCGACTTGGTTGAAGAGTTTGTGGCTTACGGGGTATGGCCCTTGGCGCGTGGTTGGGCGCTGGGCGAAGTATGCCCTCGCCAGATGCCTTTCTGTGGTGGAGAGATGGTGCGGAGTCCCGCCTTCGCGCTAAATCTGCGAAACCGTGATCCGGCCGCCTTCGTGCGTGAAGCTGAGGATGAGGCGGCGCGGATTGTTGGGCGTTATGTGCCGAGGACCGAGGGCCAGCGCAGCTGGGAGATCCGCGGGTCGAATGACCGTCTGAATAGGGTCTTCGAATTGAACCAACTGTCGTATGACGACTATCCTGGTCAAGACGACGCAGACCGTCGGGGGAAGAAACCGGTGGTGGAGACTAAAGACGACCCTGCGCCGGCGGCCGCCCCATCCTTTAAGAAGAGAAAACTAGGTACTGCCATGGAAGGACTTGGGGTTTCCGATGGGTTTGCTAGAGAGTTGATGAGGACATGCGCGGCCCCCGGGGGAAAGGATGTCTTCGCCCGAGCTCCGGGAGTCTTCGGCTCGGATGCTGAAGGTTACCGGGGGCTGCTGGCCTAGGAATGTTCCTATCCCCCCGCGGCTGACGAAGACTCTTTTACATCTCGCATGGTTCGTAAATGGAGAGTTTTTCCTTACGGGCGGAATATTGCTGCTGTTGTGTCGGCAGTGATGGACAAGGATCGCCAGGATCGCCAGGGAGCTGCACAAAAGCGGCAGGCGGCCATCCGGCTTGTTGAAGCCAGGCCGAAGAGGCAGCGGTTGGGTGCGAAGGCTGCGGCCCCCGGCGGAGGCAAGCCGCCGCTGCCGGCGAAGTCGGGCGCCCCTGCATCTAGCAGGGTGCCGGAGGCAACGGCAGGCGCCGGGGGCGCCAAATCGGCGAAGGTGGTGCCGCCTTCCGGCGGAGTGGCGGAGGTCGCGAAGGCGGCCCAAGCGTTGCCGTTGTCCGGCAAACGCGTCGCCGACTTTGCCACCAACATTAGCGTGGACGACTTTCTTGTTGGTAAGTCGCTGGCTTCGCTTTGTTTTTTTTATTTATTAATATATAGATATAATTTATTCGTCGGTATGCCGCAGGGTCGGACGAAGGCCAACTTGCTATAGTTGCGCCTGTCGCGGCGACCATGACGGCCGCCGTAGTGCCGAAGGCGAAGGGCGGGGCTCTTGGCGCCGGGGGCGAGGCGTCGGCCTTCGCGGCTGTCAGGGACGAGGCGGGTGCTGTGTCCCGCCGGTTGGCGGAGGTGACGGAGGCGCTGAGCCAGGCGTCCCGCCGGCTGAAGGAGGTGTGTTTTTTTTAATCTTGGGCCGCGACCTTACTTGTGCTCTGCAGGTGGCTGACTTCGCCGACCGTACAGCGTCGGGGGCCCTCACGGCGGCTGTGTCTGCCGAAGTCGAGAGACTTCGGACACAACACGCCGACGCCGTCCGCGAAAAATCGGCTGCCGACAGCAAGTGTCGTAAGCTGACGGACAAGGTGGCCGTACTGGAGAAGGAGAAGGCTGACCTCCGGCGCCAACTGGCGGGGGAGAGGAGGGAGACCAACGATGCCCTCGCCAAGGAGAAGGCTGCGCAGGCGGAGGCCAAAATGGCGCGGGCGGAGGGCAATATTGCCAGGGAGCGCGCCGAGCAGCTGCAGGAGCGGCTCACTGCCTTGGAGAGCCGCATGGAGAGGGCCGAGGCCGTGGCGCGTGCGGAGGCAGAGCGGACGCGCAAACAGCTCATGGATACATATCGTGAGCTGGGCGCGGGGACCGGTGAATTCGAAGTGCCGGACCGAGAGGCCGGACTTCGCTGCCTGGAGTGGGTGCAGGAGGAATTGCAAGCGCTCCCCACTGTTGTGGAGGGGTTTATGTCGTATGCCTCCCTGGTCACCTGCGAGGGGGCGATGAATGCGCTCTCTCGCGAAGGGTGTCGGCACTTCGAGGTCTTCGACCAAGCTGATGAAGATTTTGAGCAAGATATCTTTAAGGTTGAGGACCCCGTAGTGAAGGAATCCGCCGGAGCCATCTACGACCGGCTGTGGGATGCGTACGGTCGCGAGGTGGTCAGGGAGCGGGCCGAGACGGCGAGGGCTCAGGTAATGTGCTCGTTTGTTTGGCGTTTGTTGGTTGACTGTGTGTGTGTGGTGAATTTTTTGTGTGCTTTGTCTTAGGCGGCGCGTGGCGAGAGGGTGGACGACTTCGGGGCGTTGAACGACGTGATATCTGACCCGGAGCCAGCCCCGGCGGAGGCCGTGCCTGGGCCCGTCCTGTGGCCGACCCTGGAGACTGCGGGAGACGCGTCGGGTGCCTCCGTAGCCGCTGCGGCCGGCGAAGGCCTGCCCCCAGAGGTCGCCGAAGTCGCACCTGGTGCCTCCGCGGCGGCTGCGCCGAGCGCCGTAGAGCCTGCAGCGGTGGCGGCGGAGATAACAGCGGAAGCAACGACGGAGCCAACGGCGGAGGCTCCTGCAGCGTCAGGGCCGTCGCAGGTGGCGTAGTAGGTGTAGAGGGTTGTGGAAATTTGTACATGTTACTGAATTTTGGTTGCTGCGCAGGTTCAAGATTTTGGGCCTGCGCACACAACCGCTACTACTAAAATTTTGGCGGCTTCGACCGCGGAAGATGGTAATGAATGTGGTGGGTCTGCATCTGAGTTTTTGGATTGTGCTGACTCTGGGAGCTCGGTTGAGTGGACTGAGGAGTCGTCGGAGGAGGACTTGGACTACTTTGCGGCCTTGGATGTGGCTGCGGCGGAGGCTTCGCCGCACGTCGCGGGCGCAGGAGATGTGCCAGGTCCTAGCACCGGGCGACGACGACGAAGGGCGGTTGCGAAGCGTAGAGTTAGTGGGACGGGGGGGGGGGGGGGGGCTCGGCTTCGTGTGAGTGGGACTGGCCGGCAGGAGCTGTTGTCTTTGCCGGCCACCGTGAATACGGGTGAAGGGGAACTGCGAAGTCTTTTTGCAGGTGAGGAGCTTAGGATAATGTTATTTAATTATAGGGAGATGGGAATTATTCCTAAGGTTGAGCCGATGTAGAGTGTGGTGCCCTCGCTTGTGTATGTAGAGGCCTGTATGATGAAGTTGTGTGCCCTCGCTTGTATAGGTGTGCGAAGGCGTTGTATACTTTGTCTAGTATGTTTTGTTATGCTGTGCTGGTGTGATTATAGTTCGGCTGCGCCCTTAGGCGGCTTCTGCGCGGTGGCTTCGGTCTTTTGCGCACTTGTTGTGCTAGTCCGGCTGCACCCTTAGGCGACTTCTGCGCGGATAGTCTTCGCGATAGACTTCGGTTTTTTCGCACTTGTTGTGCTAGTCCGGCTGCACCCTTGGGCGACTTCTGCGCGGATAGTCTTCGCGATAGACTTCGGTTTTTCGCACTTGTTGTGCTAGTCCGGCTGCACCCTTAGGCGACTTCTGCGCGGATAGTCTTCGCGATAGACTTCGGTTTTTCGCACTTGTTGTGCTAGTCCGGCTGCACCCTTAGGCGACTTCTGCGCGGATAGTCTTCGCGATAGACTTCGGTTTTTCGCACTTGTTGTGCTAGTCCGGCTGCACCCTTAGGCGACTTCTGCGCGGATAGTCTTCGCGATAGACTTCGGTTTTTCGCACTTGTTGTGCTAGTCCGGCTGCACCCTTAGGCGACTTCTGCGCGGATTTGTCGCACGCGAGGGTGGCTAGCGCTTGGCCTCGCGGTGACCTCGAATTGGTCGAATGTCGAAGACCGTCGTCGCGGTCTTTTTTCGACGCATGTTTTTGCGGGGGATTTTTCACACATATATTACATGGCTCCGCCTCGTTAAAAACCTCACCCCCCGGGAGGAAAAGAGTGCGGGCCGGTACAAGATTGTTTTTGACGAATTACAAGGGCAGAAGCAGCCCCGATGAGTCAAACAAAAAATTTGCGAAGGTTGTCGATGTTCCAGGAGTGCTGCAGGTCCTCGCCGTTTGGCGTTGTGAGCCTGTAGGCGCTGGGGGAAGCTTTTGTCTTGACTATAAAGGGGCCCTCCCACTTGGGCTCCAGCTTGCCCCTGGACTCCGTCCGAGCTGTTCGGACGAGTACGAGGTCCCCTTCGCGGAACTCCCTTGGGATGACTGCGTGGTCGCGCCATGCTTTGGTCTGGGCTTGGTATTTGTTTAGGGCCTGCAGGGCGAAGACCCGCTCTCCGTCAATGAGATCCTTTGAAGTTGGCTCGTCCACGTCGGGGACGGCTGACGGAACTGTACGCGGGGACCCATGCTTTATTTCTTGCGGGGTCATGGCCTCCGACCCGTATAGAAGGCGGAAAGGGGTGAACCCAGTCGCCCTGCACTCAGTTGTGTTTAGTGCCCAGACTGCCTCCGGTAACAAGTCGGTCCATCTGCCTTTTTTTTCATCGAGGAGCATCTTCTTGACAGCTGTGAAGATTTTCCCATTGGCGCGCTCCACGACCCCATTGGACTGCGGGTGATAGACTGAAGCGAAGGCAAGCTTGGTGCCGATGGAGAAACAAAAATCCTTGAAATCTTGGCTGTCAAACTGCTTACCGTTGTCAACTGTTAGCTCGGACGGTACTCCGAAGCGGCAAACAATGTTTTGCCAGAAGAATTTTTGGGCAGTCTTTGATGTTATTGTAGAAACAGCCCTCGCTTCAATCCATTTGGTGAAGTATTCGACGGCTACGAAGGCGAACTTGAGATTCCCCTGAGCGGTGGGCAGGGGCCCGACAATGTCCAGGCCCCAGCGCTGGAGAGGCCATGTATGGGCAATCAGCTTTGTATATTGCGAGGGGCTGCCTGACCGAGGAGAAAACTTCTGGCAGGCTTCGCAGGACCTTGTGACCCGGTTTGCGGCGCAGATCATTGCGGGCCAGTAAAACCCTTGGCGGATCACCTTGGCAGCCAGGGCCCTTGGCCCTGCGTGCGAGCTGCACGTGCCACTGTGGACTTCACGTAGGATCTGCATGCCTTCGGCTTCGGTGACGCACTTAAGCATTGGCTGACTGACCCCTTTCTTGTAGAGTTGGCCCTCAATCAGTGCGAAGTCCCGGCTGCGATGTCTGAGGCGCTTGGCCTCACTGACGCCGGCTGGATGATGGTACCCCTGTAGGAACAGTGTTATTGGTGCCCGCCAGTCTTCGGTCATGATTAGGTTGACTATGCGGTGGCCGTCGCTATCATTAGTTATTTGGAGCCCTTCGGGGCTTCGGACGGCTGGCGTGCCGATGGTGTGAAAGAACACGTCGGAGGGCAAGGGCTCGCCCCTGGCGGCAGCCTTGGCCAATGCATCGGCCTCCTCGTTCTTGGCCCTATCCACATGCTGCAAGGTGAATCCCTTGAACTGTCTCTCGAGACTTCGGATGGCTGCGAGGTATTGCATGAGCGCGGGGTCTTTTGCTGCATAGTCTTTCTCGACCTGGCCGGCAACTATCTTGGAGTCTGTTTTAATGATACATGTGGTGACTCCGAGGGCCCTTAGCTTGCGGAGGCCGAGGATAACCGCTTCATACTCTGCTATATTGTTTGTGCATCTGTCGGATTCCAGAGTGAAGCTTAGGCGTGCTGCATATCTGTGTTTGACTCCGGCTGGTGAGGTGACGACTGCAGCGACGCCTGCCCCCGCATGGCACCATGTGCCGTCGCAGTGGATAGTCCAAACCTTCTCTATGGACGGGTCTGGCTGCGTTATTGGCCCAGTCCAGTCGACGACGAAGTCTGCCAGGACCTGTGACTTGATGGCTGTCCTGGGCTCGAAGTTGATGTGGTAGCCGGATAATTCGGCTGCCCACTTGGCAATCCTCACCGATGCCTCCGGGTTTCTGAATAGTTCGCCGAGTCCCCAGTCTGAGGTGACTCGGACCTTGAATGCTTCAAAGTAATGGCGCAGCTTGCGCGAAGACATAACGACTGAGTAGGCGATCTTCTCCAGCTCTGTCATGTTGCACTTGGACGGTGTCAGTACTTCGGAGACATAGTAAACAGGGCACTGTCTGACCGCACCCTCAACCGTCTGCTCTTGCACTAGTGCCGCGCTGACCGCGTGCGGCGAAGCCGCGACATAGAGCAATAGGGGGAGCGAGGAGTCGGGGCTCGTGAGGATTGCTAGCTCCGACAGGTACTGTTTTAGCGAGGCGAAGGCCGCTGCTTGTTCCGGTCCCCAGGCGAAGTCTTTTGCACCGCGGAGTGTTTTGAGAAAGGGGAGACTTCGCTCGGCGGACCTAGAGATGAACCTGTTGAGAGCGGCCAATCTGCATGTCAGACGCTGGACGTCTCTGGCGGACTGCGGAGGCGTCATGTTTATGATGGCCTGGATCTTGGTTGGGTTGGCCTCAATGCTGCGATGTGATACCAGGTAGCCCAATATCTTGCCCTGGCGAACGCCGAAGACGCACTTTTCCGGATTTAGGCGGAGTCGTGCGTCTCGCATGCTCGCGAATGTCTCGGCGAGGTCGGCGAGATGGTCCTCCTTATTCTTGCTGGCGACGACGATGTCGTCCACATATGTAAATATATTTCTGCCAACCTACCCTTCGAGTACTGTTTTGGTGAGTCTGGAGAAGGTGGACCCGGCATTCTTGAGTCCCTCCGGCATTCTAATGAAGCAATAAGTGTCGAAGGGTGTTATGAAGCTGGTGCTGGCCTTGTCTTCCTCCTTCATGTATATCTGGTGATAGCCGGAGAAGCAGTCGAGGAGTGACATGACCTCGCATCCGGCCGCGCTATCGACTATTTTGTCGATCCGTGGCAGCGGGAAATTGTCCTTTGGGCAGGCCTTATTGAGACTGGTGAAGTCTATGCACATTCGCCATTTCCCACTTTTTTTCTGCACCATTACAACATTGGAGAGCCACGTGGGGTAAGCCACTGGTTCGATGAATTTGGCTTCTAGGAGGCGGTGCACCTCCGCCTTGGCGGCCTCTGTCTTTTCGTCGGACATTTTGCGAAGCCGTTGCTTTTTTGGGCGCACCGAAGGGTCAAT
Organism: Zea mays; assembly: GCF_902167145.1. Lineage (NCBI taxonomy): Eukaryota > Viridiplantae > Streptophyta > Magnoliopsida > Poales > Poaceae > Zea > Zea mays. The sequence goes on from NC_050098.1 coordinate 185,701,068, forward strand.
TCCCAAGCCGTGCTCAATTATGGATCGGCTGACTCCGACCAGGTCGAGGGCGGACCAGGCGAAGACATCTTTATTCTTGGCGAGGCAGCAGAGAAGCTTCTCTTCTTCCTGTGAGGTAAGGTCTTCGCTGATAGTGACTGCCTGCTTGGGCGTGGCCTGATCGAGGGGGACAGTCTTTGTCCCGTCTTGGCTCTGCAACTGTGCCTTGTCGTACTGCTTATCGGTTGGGCTGGCGGGCGCAGGGACCTCGCGCTGGGCCGTGAGACAGTGCACATTTCTTTGATCGGGCACGAAGTCCCGCTCTATGTTGCGCGCAGTCTGTTGATTGCCGAAGACTGTGATGACGCCTAACGGACCTGGTATCTTCATGCACAGGTACAGTCCGTGGATGGCAGCTTCGAACTTATTGATGGAGCCTCGGCCCATGATGGCGTTGTATGGATATACCATGTCGACAATGTCGAAGGTTACTTGCTCACTTCGGGCATTGGGTGCTACACCGAAGGAGAGGGGCAACTCTATTTTGCCAACGGGAAAGGTGCCCTTGCCGCCGAAGCCATACAACGGGTTGTCCGAAGGCTTTAGCAGGCTGTGGCTTATACCCATGCGGTCGAAGGCGTGAAGGAAGATGATGTCCGCCTGACTGCCGTTGTCGACTAGGACTTTGTGTAAGTCCCAGCCTGCCACGCTGCAATTGATGACCATGGCGTCGATGTGGGGGGCGCTGCGCAGGTCGACGTCTCGTGCGTCGAAGGTTAGCGGTATGTGGGACCACTTTGTCTGCACGACTGGGCCAGTGACGGCGACATGGTTGATGCTGCGGTAGTGGTCCCGCTTCTGCCGCTTGGTGTCGAAGTCAGTGCTGGACCCCCCTGTTATCATGTGAATGACTCCGCGATATGGTTGATCGGGGAAGTCTTCCTGCTTCGGGGCATGGGGGATGTTTTGGTGTTGCTGGTGCGGTGGTGGGGGTGGAGGAGGTACGATTTGTACTTCCTGATGGTGTTGGTAAGCGTGGTGCGGTGGATGCGGAGCGGGGGCGTGGATATATGGTGGAGGGGGTTGCTGGTAGTTGTGCGCGACAATTCTGGGGTTGTCGGCTGGCTGCGCCCGTGCCATTCTGTCTCTGGTGGCCTTCGTTTCGGGGCAGTCTTTGGTTTGGTGGGCGCAGTCTTCGCCATGAAAAAGGCAGTAGAATCGGCGCGGCGGCTGCGCGCGCCCTCGGCCCCTGCCGCGAGTTCCATTTCCGCGGCCCTAGGGGGGATATTCCTGGCGGCGAGGGGGGTCAGCAGCGGGATGCTGGTTGGCGATGTTGTGCACTTGCTGCTGACTGCGGCCGTCTCGATCGGAGTCTGGCTGCGGAGTCCTCGTCCATGTGTGGCTGGACTGCGGGGCGTCTTTGGGTTTCCGCTGTGACTCAACCTTGCGCTGGTGGAGCTCTTCGGATTTGGCATATTTTTCAAAGAGCTGATATAGCTCCTGGAGGTTCTTGGGTGGATCTCTGATACAATGACTGTAGAGGACACCGGCACGAAGTCCACTGATGGCGTAGTGGATAGCGATCTGATCATCGACGGAGGGCAGCTGTGACTTGAGTGTTAAGAATTTGCGGTAATACTCCCGCAAGGTCTCCTTTTCCAGCTGCTTGCAAAGCGAGAGCTCGGCCAAGGCGTCAGTGTCTGGGCGGTACCCTTGAAAGTTGAGCAGGAACTTGTCCCTGAGACTTCTCCATGAATCAATGGACAGCGGAGGCAACCTGGTGAACCAGGTGAGTGCTGGGCCCTCTAGGGCGATGATGAAAGACTTCGCCATTGTGGCGTCGTCCCCTCCGGCGGATGCAACGGCGACCTGATAACTCATTATGTATTGCGCTGGGTCGGTGCTGCCGTTGTACTTGGGATAGGTCCCTGCTCGGAAGTTAGCTGGCCAAGGCGTCACCTGCAGGTGAGGCGCCAGGGGACTTCGCTCGTCGAGGTAGTTGACCCCTTGGAATGGCGCGGCGTGCTGGAAGGTGTAGTCACGCTGGGGGAAACGCGGGTTCTCCGGCTGTGCTCGGTGTTGCAGGGGTGGCCCATGCTGCAGGCCGAGGTGGCCTTCGCGCGTGTCTTCCGGTTGTGCGCGCTGCTGGAGGGGTGGCTCTTGGTGCAGGCCAAGGTGGCCTTCGCGCTGCATTAGCGCGATCTCGCGCTCGAGGTCTTGGGCCTTCTGCTCCTCGTCGCGTATCATTTGCCGCACCTTGGCTAGTGCGGACACACGCTGGCGCTTGGCCTCCAGTATCTCTTTCTGCCTCTGGAGATTGCGGTTCTTGAGGCGCAGGGCGCGCAGCTGTAGCTATTCTTCTGTTGAGACGCCGAGGACCTCGCCGTCCTCGGTGAGGTCCGCGCCTTCCAGTGGGGCGAAGCCTGGGGGCGGCTGCGATTGTCCCTCGGGCTCACAGGTGCGGAAGGTGTCATCTTCGCAGGTGCGGGGAACATTGTCTTCAGTGGGCTCTTGGTGGGTGGATTGGGTGAGGGCGAGGGCCTTGCCCTTTCTTGTGGCAAGCAGTGCTGCCTTCGCAGCCTCGTCAGCCTTCGGGTTAGCTCTCTTGGGTGCCATCGCGGGTGGTGTTGTCGTAGCACGAACGGTGGGCGCCAAATGTTGGAACTTGCTCTCTAACTCAAGGGGGCCAACAAGGGTGAACAGTGGTGACAATAGGGTTACGTGCTAGGAGGCAACAGCTCTGTTAATCTAGCCTCTCACGGGCACTGTGCGGGGGTATTTATAGGTACCTGAGCGCCCAGCGCCTTGTGTTAAGGACGCATGTGCCCTCAGCTACCCAGGTTATCCCCAGAATATTCCCATAAAGCAGGGTTACAGACCGTAATTACAGGAATGCCTTTACAAGTGAGGCCCGTAGCACACAGCGACCGCGCAGGGCCCGTTACAATGGGCCGGATCGTACGTGGGCCTCCGAACAGGACGAGGCCGCACGGTGGGAGGACCTCGTCGCAGGCTTCGTCTGGCGTCGTACCGGGCGAAGGGTGTCCCTGCCCGTTTTGTCTTCGTCGGACCAGCGGCATCAGCGAGGGCTTCGAGCGGAGGGTGGCGGCTATGCCTTCGCCCCAACACCAAGCACCACAGACTAGTAACTCCGTAGAGAGCTACAGGCCTCCTCCACGTGCAAGTGATACTCCGCTTCCGGATCCTCTTGGACGCTTCCCGCTGTCTTCACTATCGAGCTTCCAGCAGAAACTCCGTAGGCCTCGTTCCCTCCGGTACACGGTGACGGATGTGACATAAACTCGGTTATCACAGTCTCGCAAGACTCTTGGCCACTCGGTACAATATTACAACGGCCCGCACAAGAGCCGAGGGTTTGTGTAGGTTTTTCTTGCCTGACTCAACTAACTAAGATTACACCTGGAGCAAGCGCAATAGCGGTCTAACTAGTCTAAACACCTCGCAGAACACCTATACTAATTACCGGATGAATCTCTTATGCACTTGTTTGTTGGAGCTCTTGGAAATGTACCTCTATGTTTGGGATAAGTTTTTTGTGCTACACACTTCATATGGCCGACCAAAGGGGTATAACTTGGACAGAAGTAGAAGTTATTGTCTACAGGCGCACCGTACCGGTCCGGTGCACTATCGTACTGTCTGATGCGCCATCGCACTGTCCGGCGGAAGATGCCAGATCAGCTAGCCGTTTTGTCCTCCTGACACTGTAGAGGGTCCGGTGCCACATTAGACTCAGACTGGTGCCCAAGTAGCTGTTGGCAGTGACCGTTACCGACCATTGGACTCAGTTTGGTGCTTCAGCTGGCCGAGAGCCAGTTTTCTATGCTCTCCGTGTAACCGGTCCGATGCACACCGAACGGTCCGGTGCGCCACCGGTGTGCCCGCCGACAACCCATCTTTGGATTTCTTCACTCTTTCACTTATGCTTCTTTTGGTCTTGTGTCTTGAACTTTTGCTGAGTATTTATTAATCTTCTTTGAATCTTTTATGTCTTCTTTTGAGGTGTTGTATCCTCAGAGACTCAGTCCAATGCACTTTGCATCTTGTGAACTACAAAACATAGATACTTGGAGAACATTAGTCCACAAGGTTATGTTTATCATCAAACACCAAAATACATAATCAAATGGGCTGGGATCCATTTTCGAAACATTTACAAAACATAGACACACAGTGCGTGACAACTTTCACGAAACATTTTCAATTTTTATCACAGCCTCTACATATGATATCATGACATGTGACAAGTTTTATGATTTTCTGACTTTGTTTGTGTTTTATACAATTTTTAAACAACTGGATGGTAAGTTCACGGTCATGTTTCGTGAGTATGGTGCTCGAAAATTCCGGTCTGCTCTTGAAATCAGCCTTAACTTGTGCTAAATAACATGAATATCATTTTTACATTCACAACTTTCCATGTTTCGAGTGACTTGCAGTTTAAATCTGAATTATCCGAGGAAATTCAATTAAACGAACAAAATCTAATAGTTATAGTAAACACTTTTATAATTTTGCTAAAATGAAACATATAAGTCTACACAGTGTAGGAACAAACCACAAAAATTTTGTTTGGAAAAAGAAAAAAAAATAAAAATATATTTTTGCTGAGTGTCCAAGGTAGTCACTCGAAGTATAGTTTGCCGAGTGTCAGGCAGGCGACACACGACAAAGTAGCTTCTTTGTCGAGAGCCAACTTCTGGCGCTCGACAAAGATAACGACCGTCAGTTATAGACGAATGCTGATGGCTCTTTGCCAAGCGCCGCTTTTCGCCGAGCGTTTGGCACTCGGTAAAGTGGTATTTGTCGAGTATCTATCTATGTGATTGTCCTACTCTCCAAGAGTATGACTTTGTCGAGTGCGGTGCTCGGCAAAGCCTCGAGCACTCTGCAAAGAGCCGGATTCCAGTAGTAGTGGATAATGAGGTGGTTGTAAGTTGACAATAAAGATTGCACTGAAACATTAGAATTGATACAAACTGACCATGATCAATATCACAATCTACAGTATAGTCGGTTGCTGACATTATGGTAAATACAGACCAGCTGACCTTAAACCAGGCTAGTCGACTACAACTTGCCTCTAGCACTTTTTTTTGCGTGCCACTTGTTTAGCGAGAACAAATATTGTTTTGGTCATATTAACAACCTTTCTCCGTTTTATCGTAAACTTTATTTATTCTAATTTTATGCTAAGTTAAATATTTACAATTTTTTTTGTCAATTCCATTAGGTTGGTAGTGTGATTTATCAACATGCAAATTCTATTGTGAAAGTAATTCTCACGGTTAATCTAGAAGCTTGTAAATCTCATTATGATGTCACATTAGTATATAAATTCTCTGTGTGCATGTCTTTCTGTGACACACAGGAGCTATTACAAGTGCACGAGCTCCCGGTGCGGCGCGAAGAAGCACGTGGAGAAATCTATGGACGACTCAGAGATGCTGATCGTCACGTACGAGGGTTCGCACCTGCACGGCCCACAGCCGCTCTTCCCGCGTCGACAGTGGCTGTCGGTTGACCTGTCCGGCGCGGGGGTAGCGGCCTCGAAGACGAAGCAGCAGCAGACCAGGTCCTCCTCCCCGGCCGCGTCAGCCACGCTCGCAAGCGACGACGGGGGCGGCGGCTGGCCACCGAGCCTGCAAATAATGACGCGCAACGCCGAGACGCGAGGAGGAGGGCTCACGGCTGATGCAGGCGAGAGCGAGACGACGCCGGGGCTTCAGAGCGGACGCACGGGTGTGACCGCGGACTCGTGCGACGATGGCTCCACCGCCTCCGTGCCGCCGCCGCCGCAGACTGCTCCCTCGTTTCACTGTGACTCGCCGCCTACGACCTGGTCCTGGTCGTGCCTTGACTACACCCTCGCCTGGTCCCCTGAAGCTCCTCTGCTTCAGTAGAAGCCGGTAAACTAGCTTGTTTAGGAACAGGATATGCATACATAGATCTCAAAGAGATCGAAAGATAAGAGACCCCAGCTGTTTATTATATTCCATGCAAAAAAAAAACTCAAGTGACTAAAGCCAGAACGCTGACGTGAAGCTACCTAAGTTGGTGCAGCGACAGTGATAAAAAGGCTAAGCACTTTTCTAGTTAACCAGCTATACTATTATTGTACAGTGATATATATAGATGCCAATGTGTGCCCTTAGCACTAGTAATTATTCATGTAACAATTGGTTGGGCGTGGGCCGTCGCCATCACAGCCAGGCATACCATCGTTGCTCTCACGATTACATACTTTCTCTATTTTCTTTTTAAAAAGGTGATTCACTCAGCTTTTACGAAAGCACAAGTATGAGTACAGAAGCTGGGAGTCAATCGCTGACTAACAAGAGCACAACAAAGGAGCAAAATGTCCCGCTAAAGAAAGCTATCTTGCTCCCTATGTTACAAATTAGATTTCGTTTTAGATGATTATGAGATTCATACAATACTTGATGTATGTGTTGTTGTAAATTTAGAGAAATAAGTGACATGCTTCCTTCATATTTAAATAAATTAAATATTCTAATTCCGAATAAAACAATCATATAACTCAGATAAATACCATATGAAATTATAGCAGCAATGAACAGTAGCAATTCTAAGACATGTAAACATGTAAAATAGCTACTCAGGTCCATTTCATAATTAAACATTGCTTGATAATGAAGAAGAAGGCAGATTAAACAAATAAACATAATTGTTTATCTTAAACTATTGCTCTCAAAATAGCGGGTTGCTGTAATAAACAGCCCTCCAACGCTAAAAGGTGATCAGAGATCCTCGACTAACGTGACAGTCGTATCTTACCAAATAAGGGTTTTAGATCAGATGTAATAAGCCTAATAATCAAATATAAATACTGATAGAAAGGAGCTGTGTACTAAATAAATTAACAGAATTTAACACAGGTAAACAGCCTCAACAAAGAGAGATTTAATTAGGCACAAATAATATCAATGATGAAAATGATAATACACTAAAACCCAGACTGTCACGCTGTCTCACTACACCGCTATCATCATCGAGCACACAAATCCGCCCACAACAGTGCAATCACACCCAAGTATTTAATACTAGCAGATTGCACAAAATTAAACAGTAAATAAAGTGAGGTAACGGGTAACTCACAGCACGTAGAAAATCTACGTGGGAAGACCAGCTCAGCGAACACAAGGTTCTGTCCCAGAAAACCAATTCCGCCGCCCACGTCCGGGCCTGCACGACGGGAGGCTGACGGAGATACTAGAGCCGCTGCCGGAGCCGAGGGAGACGTCCATGGCACCAGCCCGAGAAGACGAACACTGCGCAGCAGGGAGCCCAGGCACCAGGCCACGGTGGACAGAGATCAGATCAGACAGAGCACCACACAGGCGCACTGTAAATCAACGCAGCACAGGAGAACCTTGCTGCACAAGAACAGCACCACCTCTACTAGCTTCCAATCACCACCAGCGATTAAACACAGAAACACTAGGGACTTATGGAGCTAGAAGAATGAACAGCCAGCTGCAGAGAGAAGTAGAACACACTTCTACACGGGATTTACCGCCCATCCTTTAAGGAGATGAGGTGGGGAGAGGAGGCCAACTGCTTTCCCGTGGATCTCGGACGAACGAGCCACAGAGCTCGACCTTCGTTGAAGCGCCGCCGCCCCAGCTATTGCTGCTCTGCTCGTTCTTACGATCTCCAAGCCGTGGCCTATTCATGCCCTAGCCAACTGCCAGCCGGTGGGCTGCTCGGTCAGCTGGGCCTTGTAGCGGCCCACCCGGCTGGCCCCCTCCTCTCTCTCTCTTTTTTTAATAAAGTGAAAAACACAAAACGGACAGCAATCCCCACCATTTTCACTCTTATTTTCTGATCAATGTCATTGAGCTCCCGTACTGTTTATATACTACTTTTTGGCAGAGGTACTTGTTAGGTTTGAACCAAAGCCTATCCCAGTGTACTCCAACCCTGCACGAGTAAGCGGAGGACTACGCCTTGATCCACAAACCCTAGTGTGAGAATCTTCGCACAAAAGGCACATAGTACTAGGCAGATTATCTGCTTCTCTTACGGGGCAAGGCGTTACGGTCATGCCCTTTAATATCTATTCATGAGCTCACTAGAGAGAAAACCCCATTCTCTCCTGGACTACGACCCCACAGTCAGCTCATATAGGTGAAATCGTTAAGGAAATTCTGTAGGACAATTCCCTGCTTATAGCATTGACTTCATTAAGAGCATATCGCTCAACCTGCCATACAGACAGAGCACAGCAGCTCATGAGACTCTTTATCTTTTGTGCTCTTGGTTTCACAGTGCTTCGTTTCCTGGAGCCTGGATCTCGGGATCTCCGGTCACATAGGACAGTTATCCGCAGTTGAAACCGCTAACAGGGTACGAGTCCCATTCCCATGCACGCTGCTTGGATTGGCTTTTGAGCCAGCCCTTTGGTGAAAGGATCAGCAAGGTTCCTTTCAGACTTGATGTAATCTATGGTTATTACACCCGTCTCTCTAGCATGCCGACATGAATCAAGTCGTCTTCTGATATGCCTCGAGGATTTTTGGTTATCCTTTCTACTGTTCACTTTCAGCAACACAGAAGTGTTGTCACAGTATACTAGGACAGCCGGTATCGGCTTTGCTAGCATTGGAAGGTCTGACAATAGGTCTCTCAACCATTCAGCCTTCAATGCTGCTGAATCAAGTGCAACTAATTCAGCCTCCTTGGTGGAACGTGTCGACACTGATTGTTTAGACGATCTCCATGACACGGCCCCACCAGCTAAAGTGAACACATAGCCACTTGTAGACTTCATTTGATCTGAGTCAGAGATCCAGTTTGCATCACTGAATCCTTCAAGTACTGACGGAAATCCGGTATATTTAATACCAAGATTCATCGCTCCCTTCAAATACCGAAGCACTCTGTACAAGGCTACCCAGTGTCTATCTCCTGGACTGGCCGAATAACGAGCCAGTCTGCATACTGCATATGAGATATCTGGTCTAGTTGCACTGCTCAGGTACATGAGAGATCCGATGATCTGCGAATATAGTAGCTGGTTCACAGGCTCGCCTTCATATTTACTGAGCGTGTAGGATGGATCATAGGGCGTGGTGACTGGTTTACAGTCCATATGTCCAAAGCGAGTCAGGACCTTTTCCACATAATGGGATTGTGACAAAGTAATCCCATCCTCACCCTTTATCAGCTTGATGTTCAGTATAACATCAGCTTCACCCAAGTCCTTCATATCAAAGTTCTTGGAGAGGAATAATTTTGTCTCCATGATAGCCTCCAAATCGGTCCCAAATATCAATATGTCATCAACGTATAAACACATGATAACACCTTTGCCCCCAGAGAAGCGATAATACACACACTTGTCGGCTTCGTTTACACAAAACCCGGCAGTAGTCAGAGTATTATTAAACTTCTCATGCCATTGTCTGGGAGCTTGCTTAAGACCGTATAAGGATTTAATCAAGCGACACACTTTGCTCTCTTGTCCTTTAACCACAAATCCTTCTGGTTGCTGCATATAAATTTCCTCTTCCAGCTCTCCATTTAGGAATGCTGTCTTTACGTCCATTTGATGAACAAGAAGTTTATACGCAGCTGCCAGCGCTAAAAGCACACGGATTGTGGGCAATCGAGCCACCGGAGAATAAGTATCAAAATAATCCTCCTCTTTCTTTTGAGTAAAACCCTTAGCCACAAGACGGGCCTTGTACTTTTCAATAGTACCATCGGGTCTCCTCTTCCTCCTAAAGATCCATTTACAGCCCACAGGCTTGCAACCAGCTGGGAGATCAGTTATCTCCCAAGTTCCGTTCGAGATGATTGAATCCATCTCGCTACGGACAGCCTCCCTCCAGTACTCTGCATCCGGAGATGTATATGCCTCTGTGAGGGAGCGTGGTTCTTCATCCACTAGATAAATAATATAATCATCACCCAGAGACTTTTCAGTCCTTTGTCTCTTACTCCTCCTTAACTCCAAATCTGGAGTCTGGTCATTGACACTCGAGGGCAGAGAATATGTCCGAGATGGACCATCTGGGGCTACTACTTCCTTATCCCGCATAGGGAAGATGCTCTCAAAGAATGTCACATCCCGAGACTCCATTATTACATTTACAGCGATTTCGCTTGTCTCGGAATGGACCACTAGAAATCTATAAGCTGCACTGTTATGTGCATAACCCAGGAAGACACAGTCTACGGTCTTAGGGCCTAACTTTCTCTTCTTCGGCAACGGGACATTCACCTTTGCAAGGCAACCCCAAGTCCGAAGATGTGAAAGATCTGGCTTCCTTCCTTTAAATCCTTCATAGGGCGTGGCCTCACGGTTGCGAGGCGGCACCCTGTTCAGGACATAGCACACTGTGAGTACTGCCTCGCCCCACCAGATGTCAGGCATCCCCGAACTTTGTAACAAAGCATTAGCTAAGTCAAACACTGTTCGGTTCTTCCTTTCAGCTACCCCATTTGACTGAGGTGAATATGGAGCGGTGGTTTCATGAATGATTCCACACTCTTTGCAGTACTTATCAAAAAGGTTTGAAAGGTATTCACCTCCTCTATCAGACCGTAGCCTTTTAATTTTCTTGTCTAACTGGTTTTCAACTTCAGTCTTATAGATCTTAAAGTGTTCTAGTGCCTCATCTTTAGTTCTAAGTAAGTAAATATAACAGAACCTGGTAGCATCATCTATCAAGGTAAGAAAGTATCTTTTACCGCCTTTTGTGATTATACCATTCATCTCACAGATATCTGAGTGAATTAGATCTAAAGGAGTGGTACTTCTGCCTTCAACCGTATGAAACGGTTTTCTTGGCTGCTTAGCTTGCACACAAATACCACATTTTACACCTTTAACATGTTTATATTCAGGAATTAAAGACATGTCACTTAATCTCTTAATGGCCTCAAAATTCACATGACACAAACGGGAATGCCATATATTATTAATGGAATCGTTATTACAAACCACATTAACATGGTAAGAAGAATGATTGTTCAAAACAGAAAGACGGAACAAACCACCTGACTCATATGACTTTCCAACAAAAGTACCAAACTTAGACAGGACCACTTTATTAGACTCAAACACTAATTTGAGACCCTGTCGACATAACAGCGACACTGAAATGAGGTTCCGGCTCATCGAGGGCACATAGAGTACGTCCTTCAGCACGAGCGTCTTTCCTGAAGTTAACTTTAGGTAGACCTGTCCAGTACCTCGAACTGCTGCCGGAACACCATTTCCCATCAAGACTGGTGCGCTGTTGTATCCCTGGAATGAAGAGAACATGGATCGATCAGCACAAATATGAACAGTAGCACCGGAATCCATCCACCAGTCTTCTGATGGACTTGCCATAAAGGCCTGAAGTGCATACCCTGGGGTGGAGTTAACCACCACGTTCCCTTCTTTGCGCTGAGGTGGAGGACCTTTTCCCTTCCTAAGTTTGCACCTCCGAGCTGTATGCCCGGAGACTCCACAAACGTAGCAGATAAAGTCCTCCTTTTTCTTCTTCATCTTTTTGGATTTAGGTTGGTTCAGATTCTTCTGTGGAGAGTTCTTCTTCTTCTTCTGGAATTTTCTATCTCCACCCTTCTCAACAACGTGAGCCTGGAGTTGCTGAGATGGCTTGTTACTGGACCTTGCACGCTCTTCCACATTAATCGCAGCTGACAACTCAGTGAGAGTCATTTGCTTCTTCATGTGGCGGCGTGAAGTCACAAAGTCTCGCCAAGAAGGCGGGAGCTTTGCCAGTATTGCATTCACCTGAAAACTGTCTGGTATGACGCAACCATATTGGACCAAGTCCCTAACAAGGAGTTGAATCTCCTGTAGCTGCTCCATAACAGACCTTCCCTCAACCATTTTATAGTTAAGGTAGTTTTCCGTTGTGAATAACTCATTGCCATTGTCAACTTCAGAGAACTCGTTCTCAAGTTCAGTCCATAGACCCTTAGCGGAGGTAAAACCAGAGTACACGTCAAATAAGCGGCTCGACAAGACGTTCAGCAGACGAGACAAGCATGCCTCATTGGCTTCGTCCTACTTGGCTTTCTCCGCTAGTGCGGCGGCCTTCGCTGCATCATCAGAATCATCTGATGCAGCCTGGGGAACAGCCGACGTCACTACCCAAAATAATTTTAGGTCAGTGAGCCACATGTGAGTCTTAATCTGCCAGCGCTTAAAGCTAGCGTCGTCGAACGCTTCAGGCTTAATGACATCAGAACTGGAGGCCATAATACGAATTGGTTTTCTGGATTGTTGTAAATTTAGAGAAATAAGTGACATGCTTCCTTCATATTTAAATAAATTAAATATTCTAATTCCGAATAAAACAATCATATAACTCAGATAAATACCATATGAAATTATAGCAGCAATGAACAGTAGCAATTCTAAGACATGTAAACATGTAAAATAGCTACTCAGGTCCATTTCATAATTAAACATGGCTTGATAATGAAGAAGAAGGCAGATTAAACAAATAAACATAATTGTTTATCTTAAACTATTGCTCTCAAAATAGCGGGTTGCTGTAATAAACAGCCCTCCAACGCTAAAAGGTGATCAGAGATCCTCGACTAACGTGACAGTCGTATCTTACCAAATAAGGGTTTTAGATCAGATGTAATAAGCCTAATAATCAAATATAAATACTGATAGAAAGGAGCTGTGTACTAAATAAATTAACAGAATTTAACACAGGTAAACAGCCTCAACAAAGAGAGATTTAATTAGGCACAAATAATATCAATGATGAAAATGATAATACACTAAAACCCAGACTGTCACGCTGTCTCACTACACCGCTATCATCATCGAGCACACAAATCCGCCCACAACAGTGCAATCACACCCAAGTATTTAATACTAGCAGATTGCACAAAATTAAACAGTAAATAAAGTGAGGTAACGGGTAACTCACAGCACGTAGAAAATCTACGTGGGAAGACCAGCTCAGCGAACACAAGGTTCTGTCCCAGAAAACCAATTCCGCCGCCCACGTCCGGGCCTGCACGGCGGGAGGCTGACGGAGATACTAGAGCCGCTGCCGGAGCCGAGGGAGACGTCCACGGCACCAGCCCGAGAAGACGAACACCGCGCAGCAGGGAGCCCAGGCACCAGGCCACGGTGGACAGAGATCAGATCAGACAGAGCACCACACAGGCGCACTGTAAATCAACGCAGCACAGGAGAACCTTGCTGCACAAGAACAGCACCACCTCTACTAGCTTCTGAAAGTCGCCTAGAGGGGGGGGGGTGGATAGGCGAAACCTGAAAATTAAAACTTTATCCCCCAACTAGATCCTTTGATTAGTGGTTAGAACAAGATGAACAATTATCGGAGTATAAAAACTAAGTTCTTGCTTAGTAAAGAGTATAGCGTTCAAATAATGCGGAAGTGATAAATCAATACAACTAATAATTTATAATAACAAAGCAAGAAAGCTTAGATGAAAAAGAGCGCTAACTCAAGTTCTTTTCTTGCGGAGTGTTGCTTCACTTAAATGAGATTTTAACTTGAAGCAACACCAAATGATATGAGCAAAGAATAGTGCAAGAGAATTTAGAGTAAGGGACAGCAAACAAATCACAAGCAAAAGCACAATGAACACGGGTGATTTGTTTTACCGAGGTTCGGCCCTCGAAGGCCTAGTCCCCGTTGAGGAGTCCACTCAAGGACGGGTCTTTTTCAACCCTTTCCCTCTCTCCCGATCACACAAGGATCGGCGAGCTCTTCTTCTTCTCAAGGATCACTCTTGATCCCACAAGGACCACCACAATCTTTGGTGTCTCTTGCTAGCTTTTACAAGCCTCCAACACTTTGGAGGAAGTTCGAATGGGAGCCAAAAACTCCACGCGCAAATGAACACAAAGATGTAGCACACACTATCTCTCAATGAATCTCACAAGGTGCTAGGGCTAAACTCAATTGAGTAGCTCTCAATTGCTTGCTCTCTCTTTTGTGGCACTTGTGTTGGTTGTAGTGGACTAAATCTTGTGTATAGGATGGATCAATGAATATAGGTGGTTGGGAGGGCTTGAGTATGTCAACTAGATGACTTGGAATGTTGCTTGGACTCCCACCCATTGAAGTGGCCGGTTGGGGTGGTATTTATAGCCACCATCCAAAAACTAGCCGTTGATGAAGTCTGCTGGCGATGGGCGCACCGGACAGTCCGGTGCACACCGGACATGTCCGGTGCGCCAGCCACGTCATCCTACCCGTTGAGATTGGAGCTGGTCGACCGTTGGAGGCTTTGTCCTCATGTGGCACCGGACAGTCCGGTGCACACCGGACAGTCCGGTGCCTCTCTGATCCTCTGCTCTGACTCCTGCCGCGTGTACTGTTCTGCACTGTATACCGTCAGAGTCGACCGTTGGCGCGAAGATGACCGTTGCTCCGCTAGCACACCGGACAGTCCGGTGCACACCGGACAGTCCGGTGAATTTTAGCGGAGCAGTCTTCGTGAAATCCCGAGGCTGCCGAGTTCCTGAGGCCGCGTTCCCTTGGCGCACCGGACACTGTCCGGTGTACACCGGACAGTCCGGTGAATTATAGCGCGCCGGCCCTGGACTTTCCCGAAGATGGCGAGTTTGAGTCTGCGTTTCCTGGTGCACCGGACAGGTACTGTTCACTGTCCGGTGGCACACCGGACAGTCCGGTGCGCCAGACCAGGAGTGCCTTCGGTTGCCCCTTTGCTCCTTTATTTTGACTCTTGTCTTGTTCTTTTTATTGGTTTTATGTTGAATCTTTGGCACCTGTAGAACATATAATCTAGAGCAAACTATTTAGTCCAATTGTTTGTGTTGGACATTCAATCACCAAAATCATTTAGGAAAAGGTTTAAAGCCTATTTCCCTTTCAATCTCCCCCTTTTTGGTGATTGATGCCAACACAAACCAAAGCAAATATATAAGAGAATAATTGAACTAGTTTGCATAGAATAGGTGCAAAGATTACTTGGAATTAAACCAATATTCATTTCATAAAATATGCACGGATGCTTTCTTTATTTTATTTAGTATTTTGGACCACGCTTGCACCACAGGTTTTGTTTTTGCAAATTCTTTTTGTAAATCCATTTCAAAGATCTTTTGCAAATAGTCAAAGGTAAATGAATAAGAGTTTGTAAAGCATTTTCAAGATTTGAAATTTTCTCCCCCTGTTTCAAATGCTTTTCTTTTGACTTAACAAAACTCCCCCTAAAAGAGATCCACCTCTTAGTGTTCAAGAGGGTTTTGATATACCATTTTTGAAATACTACTCTCTCCCCCTTTTTGAACACAATAGGATACCAAATGATAAATACTTTTGGAAAGCACTAAGTTTTTGAATTTGGTGGTGGTGGTGCGGTCCGTTTGCTTTGGGCTTATTTCTCCCCCTTTTTGGCATAAATCGCCAAAAAACGGAATCATTAGAGCCCTTGAAGTAATTTCTTCCTCTTTTGGGCATAAATAAATGAGTTAAGATTATACCAAAGACGAAGTCCGGTCTTTTAGCTTTGGGCTCTTACTCTCTTCCAGAGACGAAGTCCTTTTCTTTGATGCTCATTACTCCCCCAAAGAATAGAGAGTTGCTTGGAGTGATGGCGAAGTATGATTTATGGAGTGGAAGCCTTTGTTTTCGCCGAAGACTCCATTTCCCTTTCAATCTATGACTTATCATAGTAATATACTTGGAAACATATTAGTCGTAGTCATAGTACGGGAATAATAGGATATATGCATTTGTACCAAAATGAAAGAGATATGATCAAGAGATATGTCAATTAAGCATGATCATAGTTCTATATAATATAGATTTCTCCCCCTAAGTATGTGCATGGAGAGGAACACATATTATGGCTTTAAATGCCAATTGCACATAATTAGGTTAATGAGAACAAGTCTATATCATAGAGAAAGTGAAGTGCATTGTGTCATAGTATATGTGTGATGCTCAAGACAGTTTATGCACTTATGAAAGCATGTTGCAAACATTTTAAGCATTTTCCTTTAAAGATTTCAAAGAGACTTAAGGACCATCCACCTTTGGAACAAAGGTAGCTTATCCTCGTTACAAGGTTAAGCTTTAAGCTCTTTGACAATAGAACCACTTCATCTAGTTTTAGCAAAGATGCAATAATGCATGAGTGAAATTTTAAGAGGTTAAACTAGGTATGAAGCAGGGATAAATGCAAAGGTCATGCTTTCTCTTCCTTTTATACAAGATATGCAAAGAGTGTATATAAGAGGAAGATTTAGGTATAAGTTTAAATGAAAGGAAGTGGTTTTACCCTTTTGTACCTTCTCATAGAGACGCTCTCTTCATTGTGCTTTGTCCTTAGTCTTAGTTGCTTAAGACCTATACTCAAAGACAATATATGGAAATACTTTGCACAAGAGAGAGTTCTACAACTAGTGATCTTTTTCAAGTTATTGTTAGCATATATCAAATGGATCACAAGTTGCATAAATGAATCATGAATTCTCCTTTTTCCTTAGTGCATATCAAGATAGATGACAATTAAAATTACATGAGGTACTAAGAAGCATAAGTGATACTTGAAGTTGTTCAATGATCAACCAATATGCGATCAAGAAAACAACAACGGCATTAAATAATCAAGCTTAAAAATAGGAGAATCCAATAAGCATGCTACTTTTAGAAATGAAAGCAACAATCCTTGATAAAAGCGATATTACTTTAACAAGTTTGATTGATGTGAAGTAGCATACTATATGAGAAACATTATTCTCAAGCAAGAGACTATATGAAATTACTAAGATAAAGCAGTAGTCTTAACATAATCAAAATATAATAATGGACTCCCCCTAAAGATATGCATCAAGTAATTGAGAGAATTGATTTCAATGCATTCAATTTTAAGAACATAAAAGGAGAATCATTATACATCTTGATCAAGGCTCACAAATTTTGCAATAAACAACTTAAGCCGGGTAACTCCATAATGAAAAAGGGTTTAGAATGCTTACAACCACACCTATTGATTGTTGTGAAAACCTTATTGTCCAAGTAGGTGTTGTTGTCCTTGATGTTCTTTCTTTTTCATTTGAGTGTCCTCCCTTTATATTTGTCTCTTTTTCCTTCCAAACTTATTGAAAATACTCAAGAGACATGTTAATAGCACAAGGGAGTATATGGTGAAGGATGATTACTTTAGATAATTAGCATACAAAATTTATCATCCACAAGTCACACAGACAAGAAGTAAAATCCTTAGCATTAGTGCATATCATAGGAAAAGAGGAATATGCACTATTTAACCATTTGATCAATCATAGGAATTTACTTCTTCATATTGAGTTTATTAATCGTTACTTTAAAAACAAGTCAATATGAGAACATTTATAGCAAAGGTATGAAATAGATTCTAATGGATAAGTGCATTAATGAGAATGAGATTGAATGCATATCTTAGCCAATTTAAGTTTAACAAAGAATCTATTTCTTCACAAAGATATAATTAGAGTGAACAATCATTGATGGGAACTAAATTTAAGAGATGAGTTCCCATACCTTTGCTTTGACTTTTCTTCCTTTTGGGTGAAGAGTACCCTTTTGAGGCTTGTGGCTTTAATCTTGCACTTTCTCTCTTGTAGATTTTCATAAGTAGGCTCAAGAGAAATGTTAATAGCAACACAAGCACTAGTTTCCCTTTTTGTAATCATTTTGATAAGGAATGAAAAATTGGATTACTAAAAGCATGGAAACTTCATAGCATGAACTAGATTATCCATAAAAGATGTTATGCTCAATTTTAACTTATAAAACAAGCATAACCAATCCTTTAAGATTAGGGGAATGAATCTAATTCATGATATGGAAAGCGATAAATGTAGAAGAATCATATCCAATTGAAGCAATAAGACATACAACATGAATCATTGGATTGATTTTTCTTGTCATGATGGATTACGCATTTCCATAGAGAAATTTATCTCTACAAGTGAGACTACTTAAATTACTTAGATAAAAACATTAGTCTCACTTTTCTAGCTATAGAGAGAATTTTTCCTTTTATAAGTGTCCTAAGTATTTGAATTTCTTACATGACACCTTATTCTTTTAAGAACATGAAATATCTTTCTATATCTAGAGCATGGCAATAATAGGATAATTAAAGTAAAATATGCCATGGGAACTTGCAACAATTTAAAGCATGTAGATTGTCATAATATAGAATTGATAAATACACAATCTACCATATGAGAGGAATTTCTTCAAAGAATGATGACATAATGTTAAAACATGCTTAAGTGCTTTCTATTTCTATGTGACTACACAAGACACACGACAATTTAAGATAATTGCACTTAAGAATATAAATGTTACCATCCTTTGATTTTCCTCCATGTTGTAGGCTTTGATATTCCGCACATGATGATTCTTTATTTCCTACAACATTAATATCTTCCCGAGATGATGTGAGTTTTGAATACAATAAATTGAAGTAACCTTGGGTCAATCTTGAATATGTAGATCATTTGAAGATTGATAGCTTGAGTTGATAGGAATTGAATTAACTCCCTCAAGCACCCCAAAGGTTCATACCATCTCCTTCTCCTACAAAGCTTGTCAAGCACATTTTGGTACCCATCGCTTGATGGGTCCGTTAAGGTTAGTGAACAAAGATCTAGGAACCCAAGTGTCCTTTGTGCTAGCGCTTGGTAAACTTGTTACCTTTCTTGCACAAGTTGCAATCTTGGGTTGCCTAGTTATATATGAATCTAATGACAAGTTAGGAGTGGGAATTTTACCAATGGGACAATCTTTGCATTGATGTCCCTTCTTTCGGCATGTGTAGCATAGGCGTTTTCCAAGTTTTGAAGATTTCTTCTTTCCTTGTTTGTTGCCTGCTACATGGTTAGTAAAAACCTTCTTTTCTAACCCTATGCCTTTTTGTTTTAAATGGGGACAAGATCTAAGCATGTGTCCCTTCTTGGAGCATTTAAAACAAAGCCTATCATCCTTGTTAATAATCAAGCCATTTTTAATGTAGGGACATGACCTAATCAAGTGCCCCTCTTCAAAGCATTCACTACACCTCTTAATGTGAAGTGTGGCTTGATCATTACCTTGGATGTTACCTTTTGTGGAGGCGTGGTTGAGGCTTTTGGAGGAGGTGTTGAATTTCTTCTTTTGTTTATTCCTCTTGGCAATCCTCAAATCCTTGACATTTTCTTCAAGGGATGTAGTGCATGCCACGGTTGTTTCCGTCTCAAGCTTCTTCACCATGTGATCACGGTTATCTTGAGAAGGTTGGGCAATGCATTTCCCTTTAAGTTGTGTCAAGCTCTTCTTTAGCCTCTCATTTTCTTCTTTGAGCTTTTGATATGAATCATCATTTTTTCCTGCAAATTTTAGCTCAAAGGAAGATTTGCTTGTCGACGAACAACAAGCATTAGCACATGGTAATATAGTATCAATTTGAATACATGTGCATGAGTGAGGTTGTTGGGATTTTAAATTTTCTATCACAACCTCATGAGCAATGTTTAATATGATATGATCATCTATAAGATTTTCATGAGAACATAGAAGCATATCATATTTATTTTGAAAAACTAGATTTTCAATTTTTAGCTTTTCTATTTGGTCCTTAAGCAAGGTATTCCTATTTACTAATTGAGCGATACAATGTAAAGCGTTATCTTGCTCAATTGAAATAGTTTCATACCTTTGGACCAAATCAACATGAGAGCACTTTAGCTCCTCATGTTCTTTAGTCAACTCGTCAAGGTGTTGCATCTTTATGGAGAGAATATCTTCTAGCCTTTGACGAGCTTCGCTTTGTTCTCTCGCTCTTTCTAGAAGTTTGCGCATGACCGCCTTATCTTCTTGGCTTAGGCGAGCGTAGAGATGCACAAAGCTTCTTTCTTCCTCCTCATCCTCATTGGTGCTTCCGCTATTATTTTCATTAGCCACACAACACATGTGGGAATCAAAATGGGAAGACAAACCTTTTGGAGAGGTGGATTCATCGTTTGGTCTCCATCGTTCATTTTCTCCTTCTTCCTTGCAAGGGTTAGTATCACAAAAACTAAAGGAAGTAGAGGCATCAAATGAATTATTATGTTTGGACTCATCAAACTTGATTTTAATTCTAGTCCAAATATCATGCGCATCGGGAATGGATTCGTCATAGTTTGATATGAAGGCACGATAATCTTCTTTGCTAAGAGAATTGTTTAAGATGTCAAAAGCTAGGTAGTTTAAGCGATAACATCTTTGATCCTCCTCGGAATTAATTTTTCCATTAAAACTAGAGGGAAAAATACTCTTGTCAATAATTTGTTCTAATTGAGGATGTATGGTTCTAAAGGCATTTATCACACTAGTAGACCATGAATCATAATTAGAACAATCATCAAGTAATATCTCAAGAGTTACCTCCTTTTGAGTTGCGTTCGTTGGAGGAGTCTTCTTGTTCTTTTGGGATCTTCTACGAGCCATCACTTCGAGTTGTTAGACTCAAGATGAAGTGCCTAGCTCTGATACCAATTGAAAGTCGCCTAGAGGGGGGGGGTGGATAGGCGAAACCTGAAAATTAAAACTTTATCCCCCAACTAGATCCTTTGATTAGTGGTTAGAACAAGATGAACAATTATCGGAGTATAAAAACTAAGTTCTTGCTTAGTAAAGAGTATAGCGTTCAAATAATGCGGAAGTGATAAATCAATACAACTAATAATTTATAATAACAAAGCAAGAAAGCTTAGATGAAAAAGAGCGCTAACTCAAGTTCTTTTCTTGCGGAGTGTTGCTTCACTTAAATGAGATTTTAACTTGAAGCAACACCAAATGATATGAGCAAAGAATAGTGCAAGAGAATTTAGAGTAAGGGACAGCAAACAAATCACAAGCAAAAGCACAATGAACACGGGTGATTTGTTTTACCGAGGTTCGGCCCTCGAAGGCCTAGTCCCCGTTGAGGAGTCCACTCAAGGACGGGTCTTTTTCAACCCTTTCCCTCTCTCCCGATCACACAAGGATCGGCGAGCTCTTCTTCTTCTCAAGGATCACTCTTGATCCCACAAGGACCACCACAATCTTTGGTGTCTCTTGCTAGCTTTTACAAGCCTCCAACACTTTGGAGGAAGTTCGAATGGGAGCCAAAAACTCCACGCGCAAATGAACAC
Source organism: Zea mays (assembly GCF_902167145.1). Classification (NCBI taxonomy): domain Eukaryota; kingdom Viridiplantae; phylum Streptophyta; class Magnoliopsida; order Poales; family Poaceae; genus Zea; species Zea mays. The sequence goes on from NC_050098.1 coordinate 185,722,222, forward strand.
AAAGATGTAGCACACACTATCTCTCAATGAATCTCACAAGGTGCTAGGGCTAAACTCAATTGAGTAGCTCTCAATTGCTTGCTCTCTCTTTTGTGGCACTTGTGTTGGTTGTAGTGGACTAAATCTTGTGTATAGGATGGATCAATGAATATAGGTGGTTGGGAGGGCTTGAGTATGTCAACTAGATGACTTGGAATGTTGCTTGGACTCCCACCCATTGAAGTGGCCGGTTGGGGTGGTATTTATAGCCACCATCCAAAAACTAGCCGTTGATGAAGTCTGCTGGCGATGGGCGCACCGGACAGTCCGGTGCACACCGGACATGTCCGGTGTGCCAGCCACGTCATCCTACCCGTTGAGATTGGAGCTGGTCGACCGTTGGAGGCTTTGTCCTCATGTGGCACTGGACAGTCCGGTGCACACCGGACAGTCCGGTGCCTCTCTGATCCTCTGCTCTGACTCCTGCCGCGTGTACTGTTCTGCACTGTATACCGTCAGAGTCGACCGTTGGCGCGAAGATGACCGTTGCTCCGCTAGCACACCGGACAGTCCGGTGCACACCGGACAGTCCGGTGAATTTTAGCGGAGCAGTCTTCGTGAAATCCCGAGGCTGCCGAGTTCCTGAGGCCGCGTTCCCTTGGCGCACCGGACACTGTCCGGTGTACACCGGACAGTCCGGTGAATTATAGCGCGCCGGCCCTGGACTTTCCCGAAGATGGCGAGTTTGAGTCTGCGTTTCCTGGTGCACCGGACAGGTACTGTTCACTGTCCGGTGGCACACCGGACAGTCCGGTGCGCCAGACCAGGAGTGCCTTCGGTTGCCCCTTTGCTCCTTTATTTTGACTCTTGTCTTGTTCTTTTTATTGGTTTTATGTTGAATCTTTGGCACCTGTAGAACATATAATCTAGAGCAAACTATTTAGTCCAATTGTTTGTGTTGGACATTCAATCACCAAAATCATTTAGGAAAAGGTTTAAAGCCTATTTCCCTTTCAGCTTCCAATCACCACCAGCGATTAAACACAGAAACACTAGGGACTTATGGAGCTAGAAGAATGAACAGCCAGCTGCAGAGAGAAGTAGAACACACTTCTACACGGGATTTACCGCCCATCCTTTAAGGAGATGAGGTGGGGAGAGGAGGCCAACTGCTTTCCCGTGGATCTCGGACGAACGAGCCGCAGAGCTCGACCTTCGTTGCAGCGCCGCCGCCCCAGCTATTGCTGCTCTGCTCGTTCTTACGATCTCCAAGCCGTGGCCTATTCATGCCCTAGCCAACTGCCAGCCGGTGGGCTGCTCGGTCAGCTGGGCCTTGTAGCGGCCCACCCGGCTGGCCCCCTCCTCTCTCTCTCTTTTTTTAATAAAGTGAAAAACACAAAACGGACAGCATGTGTTATATATATGTATTTAGATTTATCATTGTCCAATTGAATATAGACATAAAAACCAAGTGCTAAAACAAACACTATTTTAGAACCGAGGAGGGAGTATTACATAAGGTCTTAGAGCTTAGAGACATCCGACAGCATGTTCCTTGTAGCAAGCTCTCCACCTTGTTCATCACCTGCGCAACGATCTCGTGATCATCCTTCTTGTATCTGATTTCTGCAGCAAAGACAGACAAAAACACGATCTCAGTTGGGCTTTTAGGGAATATCTTTTCGATTTGCATCTTATTCCTGGTATCCAAATTGACCAAGTGAGACCTGCAAAATTCGAAATCCCTAAGCCTTGAAAGAGCTCTCTAACTTGAGCAGACAACACCAAAATACTATATATGTCTTCAGGTAAATCAATTTCTAAAATTGTCCTAGGTCAAACTTTTACAGTTTTAACATAATTTATAACAAAAGAACACAAATCTTTGTAGCACAAAATTTGTATCGTTACATTCACTAGGAAATATAAGTTTATAGTGTAATTGGTGTCATTGATATTTCCGTGTTCAACCGTCTTCGCCCGCAGGCTTCGGGACCGTGCCATTCTGCTTCTAATGGAAGAACTGGTCTTCCTCGGTTCTTGGATCCTATTCGTACTGGGGTGGCTATTGGTAGCAGACTCTATAACCGTTCCAATTTTCAAAATTTGAAATCTGGTCGGTCTCGTCCCTGCAACCTGCAATGGAGACCGGTGCGTGCTCGCGGGCCGGCTGGGCCGCCGGGCTCTAAGACTTTATGTTGTAAGTTCTGTAAGGGCCGGGGACACGTGGATCCTTTTTGTCCCAGCAAGTTCACTTCCTTCGGTTCTCCTCTGACTTCGTTCCCTGCCTTTGGGAGTCGGGCCCTTTTGGTGGGAAACCAAATTTCTCCTGATCGCAGTTCCTGGTTTCGCACACCGGATGTTTCTCTGTCCGGTGGACCGCCCACTTTCAGTTGCTTCGAGGAGTTCGCCAGAGAAGTATTAAAAAAATCTGAATCGGCACCTCCTCCGTCCCTGACGCTTTCTCTGGGCGTCACTTCAGCAAAACCCCAACTTGCTCCGTCTTCGCCTGCTGGTTGCCGATCCTCGCCTCCTGCTCCGATGGCGTTTAGGCGCGTTGATCCTGAACCCTTCCTTCCTCCGGGCTTCAGCGCCTCGGTGGTCCTTCACCGGGAAATTATGGCCAGGTCAGTTTCTCGGCGCCTCCCGCCATTGCATGAGGACTGGGCTATCATCAGCATCCAACCTTTACCTGACCATGAGATTGCTTTCCTGGCGGTGAGGGATGTGGTTAGAGAATACCTTGTGGAGCACCGTCAACTTGGGGTGCGTGATATCCAGCGGTCGCACCTGGGACAAGTTTTGGTTCAGTTCAGCAGCATTCTTGAAAGAGACAACCTTGTCCTTCTCGGTCCGCAGTAGTACCTTGATGCCTCCTTCACTGTTCAGCGACACAATGATGCTTGGAACCATAGGGCCCTGTATTTTAATCGGGAATGTTGGCTCATGTTGTTGGGTTTCCCGCTGGATTACCGTTCTTCTGAGCACTTGCAGGTGGCTATTGGCTCCTTTGGCAGATTGATTCTGTGGGAAGAAGACAGACGCAACATTTTTAGGACTTTGCTCAGGGTTCGGGTCACGTCCCTGGAGGAGGTCCCACAGTTCATTGTTTTCTCAGACGCTGATGGCTTTCTTGGAGATTCGTGGACGGTGCAGTGTGAGATCATCCAGCAATCTTTGTTGGGAGGTCAGCCTCAAGATGAGGACCCAGTGCCAGCGGCCCCAGCGGACGGGCAACAGCTTCCCTTTGAGTTTTTTGGCCTGGGTCAACCTGTGCCGGCGGCGGACTGGGATCTTATTTTTCCTCCTGATGACAACGTTCAAGCTCAACCTGCAGACAACATTCAAGGTGACTGGGACCAGTGGATTGTCAACGATCCCCCTGCTCAACCTCCTCTGCAGCCCCTTCTGGACCAGCCACCTGATGAGCAGCAAGTCAGCAACCCCCATTCGGACCTGTCCTCAGATAGCTCTTCTGGTCACATTCATGGTGCCTTGCTGCAGAATGGGCAGCCTCTGAATGGGCAGATTCCTGAAGATCCGGTGGATGTGGGGCCGGTGCCAAACTTTAATGCCCCTGCCGTTCATCCCATGATTGGGCCCCAAGAGGTTGATGGCCCACCTATACAGGAGGTCCCTCCTGTGCCTGGAGATATAGTTATTCCTGATGCCCAACCGGTGGAGCCCCTTGTGAATGGGCACAATAACGTGGAGCTGAACTTTATGTTTTCGCCTGGCTGGCATTCGGATCCTGTTCTGTTGAGCCACTTAGAGAGGAAAAGGAATGCCCAGTTTTACAGGATCTGGGAGAGATTTTTTGCTCCAGCCGACTACTCAGTGACCTCGGTGCAGGTTTCCAAGAAATGGGCACCTTTTTTCTTATCCAACTTGATGCACGAGGATTCCTTTAGCTGGTCCAAAAAGTTCCTATCCTCAGATATTCCTTCAGCTTTGTTGGAGCCGGAGTCTATGTCACTCCCTTTTGTCCTCCCCAGGAAGTGTCCTGAGGACAAGCTCCCTGATTTGGCTGTTTCTGAGGAATCTGCTGATGACACCTCTGTCCCTGCGGACACAACCTCCTCCAAGCCCAATATTGCTATTGTGGAATCAGACCTGAGGAGAAGTAAGAGGCTTCGTGACGCCCGGGCTGGTTTCAGGCAAGGCTCTTGCCAAAAGAAGAATTGTTTGATGTGTCAGCACAAATGTGAGGCCCCCCCCTCGCTTTCTGCTAAAGCTATCAGGCGCTTAGGAGAGCGCTTTTGTAATCTGTCAGAGGAAGACTTGGCTGACAAAGTTCTGAAGAAAAAGAAGAATCCGCCTGGCTGTGTTGGTTCTAGCAAGTCAGGCAAGAAAGATGAGGGAGACAAGAATCAAGAATCTTCAGATGATGACAAATGATTCGTTATTTCTGCCTTGGGAGGGTGTCTTTTGCAGGTCTCAACCTCGCCAGGCTTTTTGGCTGTCTCGGCCCTGGCGTTTATATCTGATCTCTGTGTTCTTGAACTTGGCGGTTTCTGGCTGTGCCCGGTTCTGTCTTAACAGATACTCTTTTGCCCTCCCAATTTTTGGGTTTGGGCTCATTTCCGTTGACAGACTTAATCTCTATGATGAATAGTCGCAATGCTATTAATTACTCCGACTGGTCTGTTTTAAGTTTTAATGTCCGAGGTATTAATGCCGTGGCTAAGGGGAATGGAATTCATTGTGTGATTCGGGAGTCCAATAGCGATATTATCTGCTTGCAGGAGACGAAGCGAGAATCTTTTGTCAGGGCAGACTTAAGAAGGTTCTGCCCAAGTTATTTCGACGAGTTCGCTTTTGTCCCTTCGATCGGAAACTCCGGGGGTTTCATTACTGTTTGGAATAGTTCGAAGCTGGTTGGCAATGTTGTTTTCCAAAATGAGTATGCTCTTTCGGTTGAATTTTTGGCTACTTCGTCGGAGGAATCTTGGATTATCACAAACGTCTATGCGCCCTGTTCCCCAGTTGGGAAAATGGATTTTCTTCACTGGTTTTCTAATATCAACATGCCCTCCGATAAGCGTTGGTTGATTGTTGGGGACTTTAACCTAACACGTAGGCCTGAGAATAGAAATTCTGCAGGGGGGACATTAATCTGATGCTGAGCTTTAATGAGGCAATCAGCCAGCTAGACCTGGTGGAAATCCCCCTCCATGGCCTCTCCTTTACTTGGTCGAATAAACAAAGGGAACCCCTTCTCCAGAGACTCGATTGGTTTTTCATGTCGCAAGAGTGGGCGGTCAGTTACCCGGATACTCTCGCTACAACGTTGCCCAGGGATATTTCAGATCATGTGCCCTGCTTGATTTCTTTTAAGTCAAAGATTCCTAAGCCCAAGATCTTTAGATTTGAAAATTTCTGGTTACAGTTTGACGAGTTCATGACAATTTTTCAAAACTCGTGGACGGGTATGCCAAGCATTTTGGACAAAGCGAAGAATTTAACAGCAAAGTTCAAGTCCACCAGAAAGATTCTAAAAGATTGGCAGCGGTCCCTGCCAAAAATCGACAAAACTGTGAGCCAAATTAAGTTGATTATTGAATTCATTGATCATATCGAAGAGCATCGAGACCTTTTGATTGAAGAATGGAATTTCCGCGAGCTTTTGCAACTCAAGGCTGCTGAGTTGCTTCGGCTCCAAAAAATCTATTGGAAGCAACGGGCCTCCATCAAATGGGTTACGGATGGAGATATCTGCTCCAGATTCTTTCATACCCATGCAACGGTAAGGCATGGCCGCAATACAATTGCGTTGCTCGCAGATGACAGTGGTGCAGCCTTTTCAGAGCATGACCTCAAAGCCAACCTGCTCTGGAATGCGTTCAAACAACGACTGGGTTCCTCCGATTTCGTGGACAATGTCTTTGATCTTCCTAGTTTGATACTCTGCAACAGTGACTTACAGTGGCTTGATGAGCCTTTTTCAAAGCAAGAAATTGATAGTATTGTGGCGGGCCTACCTTCTGATAAATCCCCGGGACCGGATGGGTTTAATACTAACTTTATCAAAAAAATGCTGGCCGATTATTTCACAAGACTTCTATGACTTATGTGATCAATTCTACCACGGAGATGTTTGCCTTCGAAGCATTAATGGTTCCTATATTGTTCTGATTCCAAAGAAGGAAAATGCCAGAGTAGTGGGCGATTTCAGACCAATCTCTCTTCTGAATAATAGTATGAAAATCATTACTAAGCTGCTGGCTAACCGGCTTCAGACTGTGATGACTTCCCTTGTTCACAAAAATCAATATGGCTTCATCAAAGGAAGAACCATTCAAGACTGCCTGGCCTGGGCATTCGAATATATCCATCTTTGCCATATTTCAAAAAAAGAGATTATTGTGCTCAAATTGGACTTTGAAAAGGCGTTTGATTCTCTAGAGCATGAGTTCATTCTTCAGGTGTTGCTGCACAATGGCTTCGGCCCCAGATGGATAAACTGGATTAGGGACATTCTTCGGTCTGGCACGTCTTCAGTTCTTCTTAATGGTGTACCTGGGAAAACTTTCCACTGCAAGCGTGGGGTCAGGCAGGGTGATCCCCTCTCGCCTCTTCTTTTTGTTCTCGCGGCAGATCTGCTTCAAAGCATCATAAATAAAGCGCGGCGGCAAAACTTGCTCAAGTTACCATTGCCAGAGAATTGCGGTCAAGATTTTCCGATAGTTCAATACGCGGATGACACACTACTGATCTTGGAAGCTTGCCCTAGACAGCTATTCTTTCTAAGAGCTGTCCTGAACTCTTTTGCTTTTTCAACGGGGTTGAAGGTGAACTACAACAAATCAAGTATGTACCCCATCAACGTCAGTCAGGCTAAAATGGTGATCCTTGCTGGAACTCTTAACTGTCAGATAGGTTCAATGCCCTTTACCTATCTGGGTATCCCGCTGGGTCTTTCAAAACCTAAAATATGTCACTTTTTACCACTCATTCAGAGGATTCAACAGCGACTTTCATGCACTTCTGCCCTCCTCTCACAGGCTGGCAGGCTCGAGCTTGTTAACTCGGTTTTCTCAGCTCTCCCGACTTTTTTGATGTGTACGCTAAAGATCCCGGTGACCACGATTAAGAAGATTGATTCCTATCGGAAGCACTGTCTCTGGAGGGGGAACGACGTCAATTCAAAGAAACCGGCGCTAGCTGCCTGGAGAATGATTACCCAGACAAAAAAAACGGGGGCCTGGGAGTGGTAAGACTAGAGACTCACAATAAAGCCTTGCTCCTGAAGTTCTTACACAAGTTCTTCAACAGTCACGATATTCCTTGGGTTAACTTGGTCTGGAGCAACTATTACAGGACAACCAGGATGCCTGGCTGCTCGAAAATTGGCTCCTTCTGGTGGAAAAGCTTACTTACGTTTGTCCAAGACTACAAGGGTATGGCTGCCCCAAAAATTGGAGATGGAAGAACCATTCTTTTCTGGGAAGATATGTGGAATTCGGGCATCCCGGCTAATCAATTCCCTGAATTATTTTCCTTTGCCCGCAATAGCAAACTGTCCATCAAAGATGCTCTCCAAAAAGAGCAACTTATTGAAATTTTCCAGCTTCCTCTGTCGGTTCAAGCTCATGAACAATTTTTAGACTTAGACGCAACCTGGGGCCAAATCATGGTAAACAACACAAATGATTCTTGGAAACTCATTTGGGGAGCAGACATTTTCTCTACAAAAAAAAAACGTATAAGCATTTGATGGGTCAGGCCCAGGTTCACCAGATCTTCAGATTGCTTTGGAAAAACAAGTGTCAACCAAAGCACAAGGTCTTTTTTTGGCTTTGGCTAAAAAACAGACTCAATACAAGAGATCTGCTGAAAAGGAAGAATATGAACCTAGAGTCCTACACTTGTGAGAACTGCATCTGGCAAAAGGAAGAAACTCTTTACCATCTTTTCCTCAAGTGTAACTTTGCAAAGGCTTGCTGGACTTCTATTGGTTTGACGTCTCCCAGAATTGCTAATCCTGAGGCCGCGGCAGTAAACCTAATGCAACAACTCAATGTTCCATTCTCTATGGAAATTGTCATTCTCATGAACTGGAGCATTTGGAAAACCCGCAATGCTTGGTTTTTTCAGAATAAAGCCCCGACTGTGCAACACTGCAAAAATGAGTTTGCAAGAGAACTTCATCTTGTCATGCTGAGGGCTAAAGGCCGTTTTGATTCGACAATTCCTGCATGGCTTCAGCTCTGGCAGTAGACCTCGTCTCTGTTCCTTTTTCCGTTGTAGTTAGGCTGTTTTACCCTTTGTAATCTGCTTTCTGTCTGCTTCTAACTCTGTTATTCTAAAGTTTTAATAAAATTTTCAGTAGGGCTCGCCCCTCCTGTCTTATCAAAAAAAAATATTGATACATTATTTCATATAACATTGGTCAAATTTACAACCCTAGATGTTGATTTGTATGGGGACTGAGGTAGTGATAATTAAGGCTATGTGCAGCATCGTCTGAATCACGTCGCGGACGCGGAAATAGGATGCGGAAATAAGATGTTCCAAACCAATTGAGCAAAATGATTTTATAAGCTGTTAGAAGCTGGCGCGGAACGTCCGATACCAAGGGTAGACCTGCAAAATCGAAGTGTTAATAACATTCTTGAATTCATCATAATTAATATATATGGATTTATAAAAGGAATGTAATAAACACCGAAACAGCGTAAAACGTGTTGAGGCCAGCAAGGCGCGGAAGACTGATTCAGCATCGAACAATGGAGCGTGGGAAGCTGATGATGGACCTAAGCACAGTGTTCGCACAATAAGGCCCAATACAAAGTACGCAGGAGCACAGTGGATAGTGTAGGCCCATTGCTGGTTGTAACGCAGTGCTTAAGATGAAAAAACGCAGACAGACAAGGCGGCTAGGTTATTTGGCTGAACTGCTACCTACGGCGGCCAGCGACAATCGGCGATCGTTCGTCTGGTTCGATAATACACCAAACTACTTCTGTGTGAGTGTGTTAACATTTGGTATTCTGAGCGAGGTTGGAGTCGCCGCCGCCGCACGACCATCGCACACAGCTGCAGACGAAGGTCGGCAGTATGGCACCGCCACGGCGCCACGTGCTTAGGATCCTCTGGCGCAGTTGATGGCGAAAATAGAAGAAGGGAATCGGGAGATTCATCGGCGCATGGACTCGATGCAGTCGGCCATGGCGAACCTAGAGGCCACAGTCAAGGATTTGGGGACCGATCAAAGCGATTCCCAGAAGTGGAGGCCGGGGATCGAAGCGAAGGTGGTGGAGATGACGGAGGCGCTTAAGTCTGTCCGGAATCCGGTGGTACAGAAACAGATCGGAGTTTCCCTTCTACTTCGTCGGGTGAAGTCCCGGCGGTGGACAACGCCTCTCCCTCCGGAAGCTACGTCAGGCGTTGCTGGTGCCGATGCAACCCGCATTCCCACTCCAATCGGAGGGGCGTCCGTGCCGCTGAACAGGACGCTGGGCTTCTGCTCCGCTTACGGCGGGGGCGACAGCATTAGCAGCTGCTGCGACGCCGCGGCGGACGCCGTGCTGCGGAAGAGGTCCAATGCCATGAACGTCTCTGATGCGACCTGCACTGGCGTCATCAAGTCCGTCCTCTGCGCGGACTGCAGTCCATTTCCGGCTGATTCGTTCAACTCAAACTCAAAGATTCATAGGGTTCCTCTCCTGTGCAACTATACTTCCTCGTCAATAAGTTCTGCTCAAGCAAAAGATTCTGCACGAGACTACTGTAAACTAATTTGGGAGGCTTGCAAAAATGTGAAAATAGTGAACTCTCCTTTTCAACCTCTCTTGCAAGGAAGTGCAAGACCGCCTAGTTCATCGTCAAAGCTCACGAATGTCTGGCAGTCAGAAGACGATTTTTTGCACATCATTTGGTGGATCATCCGGCAACGGATCATATCTGAACATGGCTTCGCATCCTGATGGATCCAACAGAGTTTTCTTGTCTAGCCAAGCTGGAAAGATATGGTTGGCCAGCATCCCAAAACAAGGCTCTGGGGGCACCCCGCAATATGATCCAAACACCCCGCAATATGATCCAAATTGCAGCACACTTGCTGACCCCTATAAATTCCAGGCACCTCCTCTCTCTTTCCCCCCACAGCAGCCACGAGCTCCCTGTTCCTTGCCACGCCGCCGTCTGTGCCACTCGCCATTCTCAGTCGCCGTGCGTTTGGACTTTGGTGTCTTTCCCCGCTGACGGCAACTGTCCTGGGTTCCTCGTCACGCTGTCGCGTTGCTCGCGTCGCCCGGAGCGTCAACCCGGCGGTCCTGAGCTCACGCAGTGACCTCGCCGTCCCCACCGCCTGTCCTCATTGGACTATTGGAGCCGCTCGTGCCGCGTCGTCGACCATGTCGGAGCTGCTTGCGACGCCGCGCAGTCGTGCACTGCAGCCCCACCGTTACACGTCGAAGCTCCTTCCCCTGCTTACAGCGCCGAGACTCAGTCGCCAACTCGCCATCTTCTCCTGCTTTTCCTCCGCGCCCAAGCTCTCCGTTCACGACTTCACGTACGTGCTCTGCTCGTCGTCGCCGTTCTTCGCTCACCGTCCATCCGCGCATGGTACTGCTCGTCGAGCCCCACCGGTGTACCGCGCCGCAATCACGCCAAGTCGGAGCTTGTCCTCTGCTCGATCACCCCTGCGCCTCCCTGCTCTGCGTCGATTGCTGAAGGTAGAAGAAAGGAGAATCACAAGCTACCCTATTGACTATGCATAAGCATAACTGTGTATAGATCCCTGTCATAATTTTTCATTTTATAAAATAAATGTTTAGAGTCGAAATAAATGCATTATTTTTTATTAGCTTCGCAATTATATGTTAAGCATACTAAAGTAGCTTTTGCAACCGTTTTTATATTTTTGTTATGTCGTTTGAATTATGGTTATTATAGTTTTTTAAAAAGAAAATGTAACTCATGTGCACTATCGGAATCGTGTTCTTTGCCGACTGTCATCATGTACTATAACAAAACGAGAGTAATTTGATTATTTGAGGCACTAAATGAATTCATTTGAAAATGTGACCAACTATAAAGTTGAGTTCTATTTTAATAGTTTCTACATCCGATGTCGTTTACAAAATTTGAATTTTAAATTTGAAAACTTCACACGAATTTTTCAATCATAAGATGATTTCAAATCAAAAAGTTGTCAATTACAAAGTTTCATTACATTTCAAGACCTACAACTTTTATTTTGGTGGTTTTTTCATCCGAGGTAATTTGAAAAATTCAAAATTCAAACATAGTTTTGCATGACAAGATGATTTCAAACCAAAACATTGTCAGCTATAAAGTTTCATAACTCTTCAATACCTACAACTTTCATGTTGGTGGTTTTTTTCTTTTGAGGTCATTTTCAAAATTCAAATTTTAAATTTTTTAAATTCAGACGTAGTTTTCGTTGACAATATGACTTCAAATAAAAAAGTCACCAACTACAAAATTACATAACTTCTCAAGATCTACAAAGTTTATTTTGGTTATTTGGTCATTTGTTCATCTCACATGATGGTTCTAACAATATGCACAAATTCTATACATCTCTCGTAGTTTCATAAACTACAAGAGAGATATATGTTTTATGAACAAATTTATTTTTATTTTGTTATATGAAGAAATATTCAAAAAATAAATTGTACATCGTGACGAGTTATACAAATTTATAGTTGAAAACTTTTTCATTTGAATTAATTTACTGCTTTAAAATGTGATTTTTAAAATTGTCTTTGTCTATGTTGGAAAAAAAACACTCGCCAAAGAGCTCTTTGCCGAGTGTTATATTTACCGAGTGTCAAAAATAAAACACTCAACAAAGAGCTTTTTCGTCGAGTGTATTTTTTACCGAGAGTTTTTTTGCGTGGCACTCGGCAAATAGCTTATTTGTCGAGTGCCGAAAAAACACTCGGCAAAATATTTAGTACTCGACAAAGAGCTAAATTCCTGTAGTGATGTTTTTAAGGAAACAAATAGATAATTATTTATTTTCCCACAAAATTTTATTTAGTGTTGTATTCAAGTTTTTATATGTATACCTGTATGCTTTATAACATAAATTATGCCATAGTGTGTTCTTATAAAATGCTACAATGGCGTGTAAAGTAGTGTTCATGCTTTTATAATTTAAAAGATAGTTTATATATTGTTTAGGAGTATATATTCCTCAATAAAAAGTGTTCGCCATGTGTTTTCCTAAATAAAAGTAAAGATAGTTAAGTGTATCATCATCTCTTGCACAGAAATCTATTTAGATCTATATTCTAGTTTTTCGTAAATAAATGCTTAATAATGTGTTTTATAATCTTCTGATACCATAACCTAGATATTCTATCTATAAGTTTTCTAAAAGGATCAAAAAGGTTCATTTAGGCCCGTTTGTTTTCTTTCGTTTTGAGGAATTGGAATCTTACTAATGGAATATGCTATTTTTTTTAGAATGTGACATTCCACCACTTTCCAAAGTTATCATATAAGCCTATCTCAAATTCATGTGGTGAGATATGGAAATTAATTCTATAGATTTACATGCTATTTTTCCAATGCAGAACTTATAGCACACTCTTCTACATGCTTTGCTATAACATAAATGTAGTATATAACTATCTCTCTCATATAATTTAGGATAATATACAAATATATTACATATTTAAATATATGAACTTAATTAGTTTTGTCTAAATTATAATTATTAAAATGGAATTCAATTCCAACGAAACAAACGAGGCCTTAGTGTTTTTATAATTAAGATATTTTTTTAGCTTGTGTCATGTTTTATAAAGTATAGATCAAACATTTTTAAAGAGTATCTTTGTTATAATCTTTGTTTCTATGTCTGTAAAACAAATGATCTTATCATATGCTTTCTTTATCAACTTTGCCTTGATGATTGGTGTATGTATCTTCATGTTTGCTTGTGTGTTTTAGAAGTTGATTTTGTGGTAGAAGACCAGGATCTACTTTAGGAAGAGCCTCATGCTTTCTATCAGCAAGTCAATTGGACTTCTCTCTGCATACTTCGTTTGATCCCAAGTAACGCATGATTACTAAATTTATATTTATTTCATGCATAATTTGATGGGCTGCCTGTTTATATATAGCCAACCTTTTCAGCCTTATTTCTTGTTTAACCTGGGTCATGATTTAATCAAGTAGCTATGCTATTGCTACAACTTTAACTTCATGATATCACTCCATTTATGTTGTCACTCCTTTTATGATATTGATGTTCCAAAGATTATATTGTTGCAATTATGTTAAACAAGATTATATGTGATAAATAGAACATGGAGTGACCACCCAGGAAAACAGTGCAACCACGAGTGCTATGATGGCTCTGGCTTTGGTAATTAACTTTATATGCTAAGTGTCTAGTAACCTTACCTCAAATATGGGAAAAAGGGGAGCGGTCGATGGTGGCAGCTCACGTTAATATAGGGACATAGTCTTGGCTAAGCTACCTGTAACATCCCAAAATTCTAACCCAGGTTTGAAACCCTAATCTACCCCTCCCCTCTTTTCCAAAACTCCCTTAGATTTTTCCCATCATATGCATACACTTTGTTTGATCACAAGCACCTCACTTAGATTTTATTTTCCAACACCTAGATTATCCACTAAATGATTTGACCAAAAAGAAAAGAAACAAAAATGGAAATGAGTTGTTAAAAATAAAGGAAAAAGAAAAAAAACTCTTCTTCCCCCTGCCGGGCCGATTCTGGCCCATGTCGCGGCCGCCTTCCCCCTCCCCCGCGCCCGCGCATTCCCCCTCGGCCCATTAGCCGGCCCGCTCGTGCTCGAAGCCGCCCGCACGCTCCCCTCACTCTCTCACTGACAAGCCAGCCCCACCCGCCAGCCCCTCTTGCTCGCGCGCTCCCTCTCACTGGCAGACCGGCCCCACCGGTCAGCCGCGTCGTCTTCCTCGCGTACGACGCACCGCCGTCCCCTCACTGTCGTCCCCTCCATCGCCGTCCCCTCGCCCATCCCCTTGCCGCACAGGAAGAGTTCGGCACCGCCCCGTCCTCACCGCTTGACCAACGTCCTTGCCCGGTACCGCCCCGCCGTGGAGTCTCATCGGCGCCGCTGTGCGGCATTAATGCCGGTGTTGTGCACCTCACCGGCGCCCGCCGAGCTCCGCCGCTCCCCTCCCCTCGGGCGCCTATAAAAAGGTCGCCCCGGGCACCTCCTTCCTCGCACCGGCCTTGGCCACTCCCCTCCTCCCCTCGCCCGAGCGCAATTCGCGAAGCGCCGCAGTCTTCCCCCTCTCCGGTGAGTTCTTCCCCCTCGTCTCTCTTCCTCTCCGTTGGTCTAGCGAGCAATTAAGTGAACCGAGCAGCTTCCTCACGTTGCCGCAAACACAAAGCACCACTTCCCCGCCCCAGTCCCTCACCCAAAGGCCACCGGCGGCGATCCCCGCCGTGGAGCTCCGCCACCTCCCCGCGGACAGCCCCCTCTCGGCCCCCTCTAGCCAAATTAAGCCTACCCCTAGGATCGCCAGCCCCTGCCCGTGCTAATCCACCTCGCCGTGGACCAAGAACCGGGCCACCGGCGGCGAATCGCCGTCAAGCCCACAGACGGTCGGCTTTTCTCCCCCGCTCGGCCGGTTCGCCCGCGCCGTCAGACCGTAGCGTCGTTTCCCCCCTCCGCTCTCGCTGACGAGTGGGCCCCGCGGTGACGTCGTCGCTCCCGCGCGCCCGCGTCGTCTCCCTCGCCCGTGGGCCGCAGCTGGGTCGGCGCCCTCACGCGCGCCTGCCCCGCGCCTGGCTGGGCCAAAAACCTTCCCCCCGGCCCATCAGAGAAGAAATCCCTTTTCTTTTTCTTTTCTTCACCTTTTTCTCATTTAATTAGTTTTCTTCAATATTTTATGCACCAAAAATTATCCAAATGATTTCTTAAGTCCTAAGTAATAATAATGTTGGTAAATGACACACTACAATTAGTAAACTACTGTTGATGTATTGTTTTATCGACTGTTTTACTAGAAGAAGCGGGGACCGCGGATCCGGAACCCGTAGCCCGGAAGAAGGGCCGGAGCCCGATCTCCCGGAAGTAGATCTTTTGTGCCAGGAAAGCTTCGACGAAGGCAAGTCCATCCTTCCCTTGATGCATAAATTACCTATTCTCTCTACCACTGCCTAGGCCGGGAATTTAGGGTGGGAAAATTGCATTGTGAGTGAGAGATGGCCCGCATTGACATACATATTCTGGATACGAAATGTGGATTGGGAAAAAGGACAATGTGTTTCTTCAAATAAGGTCTCTTTTTAAAAGGTTATGCGATGAAGGGTACTCACCCTCATCACCTTGGGAGTGGGATGATCAAGGACTCCCTGGTTTAGGGGAGGGCCTAAGGTGTTGGCTCAGCTGGTTTAGGCATGAGCAGAAGGATTGTCCCCTCACATAAGGATCGGCTTGTCATTTTCACTACCTGTACTCCTTATTAGTACAACCACTCGAGACTGTGAGGCCAGTCACTCAATCCAAACTAGTGCGGTCCAACCCCAGGGTTATGAAGGATGGGGAGCACCGGGAGGATAAGGAGGGGAAAAGTTTTGTCCGGTTTGGACATGGTGGTGGCCTGTCTCCTTCCGGATAACCGTTAATGTTAGGACGTACGAGGAAGGAAAGAGATCCGGCATTCGGGTCTCGCGACGGTGAGATCGCAGAAACCGGGCTAGTGGGTAAAGTGTACCCCTCTGCGCAGAGTTGAAACCTATTCGAATAGTCCGTGTCCACTGGTATGGACGAGTCTGGTATGGTATGACAATTAGAGATTTTTCTATGAGTTCCATGAACAGAGAAATGTGTGGGTAAGTGGGTGTTGAGAAAGAAACTAAAGCCACAGGAGCGGGAAGCTCAGTGGTGGTTGAGTATTTTGTTACCTTTAAGTCTTTGGAAAAACCTTACAACAACTGCCTTTCTCTAAGAAAATGAAGAGTGACTTCAACTCCACCAAATAAAGCATGTATATTATAGGTCTCTTTCTCTCTACGGGAGCGGGGTGGGCTTGTGGAATACCTAGTGTATTCACCCAGATTTATTTATGTTTTTCAGCAGCCGAAGACTTCTTTTCTGCTATGCTTGATTGAGAGGGCTGTGTCTGCACCCAGTTCTGCCTGTGGCTTGGGCTAGTATATTTTCCTACTGCGCTTCTTATTTTGGCTCTCTCGAGCTTGTACCCCGGTATTGTAATAACCTTTATCTAAACTCTGTACTATTTGAAGTAAGGAATGTGTTTACTAGCCTCCTAGGACTAGTAATTGTTTCACATTTGAGTCCCAAAGGATCAGGACGCTTCAGGTGGTATCGGAGCCCATAGGACTGGCCGTAGGTCGCAGCCCTGACCCTAAAACTTGCCCTAAAAAGAAGATACCTCTTACCCCAAGAAAAAGTCTTCTCTCCTCTTCCCCGATTTTAACAGACCCTTCTTTTCCTATTCCAGATGGAAGACTCTCTGGCCATTAGGACATCCTACTGCTCAGAGGTGGAAGGGTTCCAACATCTGTTGCGAAGTTGTGCGCTTCGCATGGGAATCCGCAAGAAGCCGGAATACGTCTGGAAGGAGTATCTCGAGAGCGGAATGGAGAAATGCTCTATGGCAGTCTACCTGGGAGAAAGCCGAAACTATCCAAACCATCCTTCTTTCCAAGTCACTTTTACCGGATACCGCTTTCCAGATACTTGCCAGAATGTTGCCCGAATAGCCATCCGACAACTATGCCAGAACTACAACAAGGTGATCTTTGAAACCCCCCTTCGCTACTTTCCACCTAGCAACAAGAATACCCCCACCTGGAGGAAAAGACTTCAGGCCCTGTCAGGAGGAGATCCTATTGAGGATGATCCCACCATCGTCTACATGGCTGGATACCTTCACACCCTTGATAACCAATATGATGACCTCACCCTCCACTGCACCCACCTAACCTCCCGGGTGGAAAGCCTGGAGCAAAAAGTCAGGGAACTTTCAAGGGAAAAGGTGTCCCTTCAAGAGAGCCTCGCAATAGCAGAAGGCGAGGAAACCAATACCTGTGAGGCCTACCGCACCCTAAAGATGGACTATGACAAGAAACTGAAGAAGCTCGCCCCCGCAAGAAAAATCCGCAAGAAGACCAAAAGCCAAGGATGCCAGACTGAGAAGAAGGAAGAAGCCCCTCCAACCCTACCCCCTGCCAGGTTAAGGAACTCGTCCGACACCGAGGAGATGTCCCTAACCAGCCTTGATGACCTTCTCAAGGAATTTGGGGATAGTTTACAGAAGGAGTTCGGGAGTACCCTAGATAGCACTCGCGTGAAATGAGCTTATGGTAGCTGTGTGCTGTATTATGTAATGGCTTGATGTAATGAATAAAATAACTAGTAAAAAAATATGGCATGTGCATGATAGTGACTCTCTTCCCATGGCAGATGGCTTCGGATAAAACCACGCCTACCGCCTCCGGGATTGGAGCAGGTTTTCCTCTGAGAGCCGAAGGAGAAGCTGGCGGAGAAGGGAGTGAGACCCACGTCCCCGCACCTCCGGATCTACCACTAGACCTAGCCCAAGTTCTAGCCAATCAAACCCGACTCATTGAAGTCCTCACTAGAAGTCTGGAAAACCAGCGCCCAGGTGGTGGAAGGCCACAGGACAGGATGGGAAATTTTTTAAGACTCAAGCCTCCCACGTTCGCGGGGTCCAGCAATCCCCTCGATGCAGATGACTGGCTTCGCACGATCAAGAGGAAGCTGGAAGCCATCGGATGCCCCAAAAATCAGCGTGTCCAACTGGCTGCTCATCAGCTTTCAGGAATGGCTTTAACATGGTGGGACACCTTAAGTGAGGCCGTCAGAGATGCTACCTGGGCATAATTCGAAACAGCCTTCCATGAGCACCATGTACCCCAGGGGATAGTTCAACTCAAGGAGGATGAATTCCGGGAGCTAACTCAAGGCGGGAGAACAGTCAGTGAGTATGTGCACAAGTTCACAGAGTTGGCCCGTTACGCGCCTAACGATGTCAGCACTGAGTCCAGGAAGATGGCCCGTTTTCTGAAAGGACTAAGACCCGAGCTTAAGACCATCCTCGCCAGCCAAGACATCCTCAACTTTTCTCACCTCTCCAACAAAGCCATCCAAGTGGAAAGAGCAAAAGAGGAAGAAAAAGGGCACCTCAAGAGGAAATTCCAAGTTCTCTGAGCTCAACAACAAGAACGTCACCAGAGAGCTCAACCCTTTGGGCTTCCACCCAGGGGACCAAGCTTCAATAAACCATCTGGACCCACTCCATCGCGCTACAGTCAGTAGAGTCAGAGCTCCCTTCAGGCACCCTCCGTTGCAAGCAACCAACCGCCAGCAAATGCCTGTTGGCACTGCGGAGACCCCAGTCACTTCAAGAATAACTGCCCCCAGTTGAAGGCACCCGGACCTACCTACTCCAACTCGGTGAATGGCCCCAAGATTCCCTCGGCACCTACCTCCAAGGCACCTCCTTCCAACAGTCAGCAAAGCAGGACTCAGTAGCAGGGCAGAGCCCGAGTCAACCACGTCGACGCTCAAGAAGCCCAGCAAGCCCCGGAAGTAGTGCTCGGTGAGTTCCTTGTTGAATTTACTCCCGCTACTGTGCTTTTTGATTCAGGAGCATCCCATTCTTTTATAGCAACTAAGTTTGTGGAAAAGCATGGCATCCCCTCTACACCCCTAGCTATCCCTTTGGTCACCTGAACCCCGGGATCAGACCTCCTACGCCAACTCAGGTGCTCACAAGTCAGAATTCTCTTAAGTGGGGTAGTGTTCCTGGCAGACTTAACCATCTTGCCATCCCAAGGGATTGATGTGATCCTAGGAATGGACTGGCTAACTAAGCACAAGGGTATCATCAGCTACGCAAGTAAGACCGTCCTTCTCACCGATCGCCAAGGAAAAGCAGTTTCCTGTCAAGCCCAGCCGCCCGCAAACGATCCAATGATGTTTAATCTGGCAGCAGAAAACATGTCCGTAATCGAAGAGTTTGAGGATGTATTTCCGGAAGAGTTGCCTGGAATGCCACCAGAAAGAGGAGTGGAGTTCTATATAGATCTCATTCCCGGCACTGCGCCCATCGCAAAGAGACCATACCGCATGGCCCCCACAGAGTTAGCAGAATTAAAACTCCAGATTGCAGAGCTGCAACAAAAAGGGTACATCCGTCCCAGTTCGTCTCCCTGGGGAGCACCCGTCCTTTTCGTTACCAAAAAGGATGGAAGTATGAGAATGTGTATTGATTATCGGTCCTTGAACGAAGTTACAATCAAGAATAAGTACCCTCTCCCTCGGATCGATGACCTCTTCGACCAACTGCAGGGAGCCAAATACTTCTCCAAGATAGACCTCAAGTCAGGATATCACCAACTGAGGATCAAGGAAGCAGACATTCAGAAGACTGCATTCGTCACCAGATACGGGCAATATGAATTCACAGTGATGCCGTTTGGGCTAACAAACGCACCCGCCTTTTTCATGAATCTCATGAATAAGGTATTTATGGAAGAACTAGATAAGTTTGTCGTGGTTTTCATCGACGACATCCTCATCTACTCCAAGAATCGCAAGGACCATGAGTGTCACCTTCGAATCGTCCTCGGAAGACTCAGGGTACATCAACTTTATGCTAAGCTCAGCAAGTGTGAGTTCTGGTTAGAAAAGATAGCCTTCCTGGGGCATATCTTGACTGCAGAAGGGATAGAAGTGGACCCATCCAAGGTGGAAGCCGTTTCAAAATGGAAACAGCCATCCAACGTCAGTGAAGTACGAAGCTTTCTGGGAATGGCTGGGTATTACCGCCGTTTTATCAAAGGATTCTCCAGCATAGAGAAACCTATGATCGAACTCCTCAAAAAGGACAATAAGTTTGTGTGGACTCCGAAGTGTGAGGAAAGTTTCCAGATCATCTAGGAAAAGCTTACAACCGCGCCCGTTTTGACACTACCAGATATACACCAGGATTTCGTCATCTTCTGTGATGCTTCAAGGCAAGGCTTAGGGTGTGTCTTGATGCAAAATGAGAAAGTTATTGCCTATGCATTCCGCTTACTCAAGCCACACGAGTAGAATTACCTCACCCACGACTTGGAGTTGGCAGCCATAGTACACGCCCTGAAAATATGGAGGCACTATCTGATTGGGAACAAATGCCACATCTTCACCGATCACAAGAGTCTGAAGTACATCTTCACTCAGCCGGACCTCAACCTCCATCAAAGAAGATGGCTTGAATTGATCAAGGATTATGACCTCGAAATCCACTACCACCCCGGGAAGGCCAACGTGGTAGCAGACGCCCTCAGCCGAAAACCTTTCCGGATTAAAGGGACCAACTTTTTAGAAGATTGGAAGAAAGAATCAGCTCAGCTAAATGCATGCCTGGGAGACAACGGTAGCCTGGAAGTCAAGCCAATGCTAGAAGATCTCATAAGCAAGGCTCAACGCCTGGACTCAGAGACAGCCAGACTTATGGAAAGAGCTCGCAAGGAGCAACTTCCGGATCTTAGGACAGATGAGCAAGGAGTCCTCTGGTTCAAGAACCGCCTGTGTGTACCAATGGGAGAGGCACGGGAAGTCCTGCTCAATGAAGCCCACAACTCAGCTTACTCCATCCACCCAAGAACCACCAAGATGTACCTGGACCTCAAAGCCAGATATTGGTGGAAAGGGATGAAGAAGGAAATAGCACAGTATGTGGCCCGGTGTGACACCTGCCAGCGAATGAAGGCCGAACATCAGAAGCCTGCAGGCCTGCTGCAACCCCTCCCAGTGCCTGAATGGAAGTGGGAAGAAATAGGCATGGATTTCGTGACCGGACTGCCCCAAACGCAGAAAGGGAATGATTCTATCTGGGTAATAATCGATCGTCTCACCAAGGTGGCCCACTTCGTTCCAGTAAAAACCACTTTTGGAGGAGCCACCCTTGCCCGAATATACCTTAAGGAGATAGTCAGGCTCCATGGCATTCCACGGAAGATAGTGTCAGATAGAGGAACGCAGTTCACTTCAAAATTTTGGAAAGGCCTCCAGCAAGCAATGGGCACCAAGTTAGATTTCAGCACCGCTTATCACCCCCAGTCAGATGGTCAAACGGAAAGGGTCAACAAGATCCTTGAAGATTTACTAAGAGCCTGTGTGTTAACGTTCGAGAGGGATTGGGAGTCCAGTTTGTCGTACGCCGAATTCTCATACAACAACAACCATCAGGCCAACATCAAAATGTCACTGTTCAAAGCACTGTATGGAAGAAAATGCCAGACTCCCCTAATGTGGTCCAATGTAGGTGAAAGGACACTAGAAGGACCCGACTTTGTTAAA
Organism: Zea mays; assembly: GCF_902167145.1. Lineage (NCBI taxonomy): Eukaryota > Viridiplantae > Streptophyta > Magnoliopsida > Poales > Poaceae > Zea > Zea mays. The sequence continues at coordinate 185,743,519 of NC_050098.1, forward strand.
GAAGCCGAAGAGAAAATTGCCTTGATCCGCAAGAGGTTACTTGAAGCTCAGGGTCGACAGAAAAGTTACGCAGACAACAGACGAAGAGAACTCAGATTTGAGGAAGGAGATTTCATTTATCTCAAGGTCTCCCCCATGCGGGGTGTCAAAAGGTTCCAAATGAAAGGAAGGCTAGCACCACGTTTCATCGGCCCCTACCCCGTCATTAGCCGAGTGGGACCCGCAGCATACCGCCTTGAGCTACCAGAATCCATGTCAGACATTCACAATGTGTTCCATGTGTCTCAGCTCCGCAAATGCCTAAAAGTACCAGAAAACCACATCGAGGCAGAGGCAATTCAGATCCAAAAGGACCTCCAGTACTGAGAAAAGCCAGTGAAGATTCTCGACTCAGGAGTCAGAAGGACCCGCAACTCAGAAGTGAGACTTTGTAAGGTTCAGTGGAGCAGAGATGGAGAAGAGGAAGCCACCTGGGAAAGTGAGGACTCTCTGAGGAAGGAATACCCTTACCTTTTCTCGAGCCGGTCTGAATCTCGAGGGCGAGATCCTTTAAGTGGGGTAGGTTTGTAACATCCCAAAATTCTAACCTAGGTTTGAAACCCTAATCTACCCTCCCCTCTTTTCCAAAACTCCCTTAGATTTTTCCCATCATATGCATACACTTTGTTTGATCACAAGCACCTCACTTAGATTTTATTTTCCAACACCTAGATTATCCACTAAATGATTTGTCCAAAAAGAAAAGAAACAAAAATGGAAATGAGTTGTTAAAAATAAAGGAAAAGGAAAAAAACTCTTCTTCCCCCTGCTGGGCCGATTCTGGCCCATGTCGCGGCTGCCTTCCCCCTCCCCCACGCCCGCGCATTCCCCCCCTCGGCCCATTAGCCGGCCCGCTCGCGCGCGAAGCCGCCCGCGCGCTCCCCTCACTCTCTCTCGCTGACAAGCCAGCCTCACCTGCCAGCCCCTCTCGCTCGCGCGCTCCCTCTCACTGGCAGACCGGCCCCACCGGTCAGTCGCGTCGTCTTCCTCGCGTACGATGCACCACCGTCCCCTCACCGCCGTCCCCTCCATCGTCGTCCCCTCGCCCATCCCCTCGCCGCACAGGAAGAGTTCGGCACCGCCCCGTCCTCACCGCTTGACCAACGTCCTTGCCCGGTACCGCATCGCCGTGGAGTCTCATCGGCGCCACTGTGCGGCATTAATGCCGGCGCTGTGCACCACACCGGCGCCCGCCGAGCTCCGCCGCTCCTCTCCCCTCGGGCGCCTATAAAAAGGTCACCCCGGGCACCTCCTTCCCCGCACCGGCCTTGGCCACTCCCCTCCTCCCCTCGCCTGAGCGCAATTCGCGAAGCGCCACCGTCTTCCCACTCTCCGGTGAGTTCTTTCCCCTCGTCTCTCTCCCTCTCCGTTGGTCTAGCGAGCGATGAAGTGAACCGAGCAGCTTCCTCACGTTGCCGCAAATGCAAAGCACCACTTCCCCACCCCAGTCCCTCACCCAAAGGCCACCGGCGACGATCCCCGCCGCGGAGCTCCACCACCTCCTCGCGGACAGCCCCCTCTCGGCCCCCTCTAGCCAAATTAAGCCTACCCCTAGGATCGCCAGCCCCTGCACGTGCCAATCCACCTCCCCGTGGACCAAGAACCGAGCCACCGGTGGCGAATCGCCGTCAAGCCCACCGGCGGCCAACTTTTCTCCCCCGCTCGGCCGGTTCGCCCGCGCCGTCAGACCGTAGCGCCGTTTCCCCCCCCCCCCCTCCGCTCTCGCTGACGAGTGGGCCCCGCGGTGACGCCGTCGCTCCCGCGCGCCCGCGCCGTCTCCCTCGCCCGTGGGCCGCAGCTGGGCCGGCGCCCTCGCGCGCGCCTACCCCGCGCCTCGTTGGGCCGAAAACCTTCCCCCCGGCCCATCAGAGAAGAAATCCCTTTTCTTTTTCTTTTCTTCACCTTTTTCTCATTTAATTAGTTTTCTTCAATATTTTATGCACCAAAAATTATCCAAATGATTTCTTAAGTCCTAAGTAATAATAATGTTGGTAAATGACACACTACAATTAGTAAACTACTGTTGATGTATTGTTTTATCGACTGTTTTACTAGAAGAAGCGGGGACCGCGGATCTGAAACCCGTAGCCCCGGAAGAAGGGCCGGAGCCCGATCTCCCGGAAGTAGATCTTTTGTGCCAGGAAAGCTTCGACAAAGGCAAGTCCATCCTTCCCTTGATGCATAAATTACCTATTCTCTCTACCACTGCCTAGGCCGGGAATTCAGGGTGGGAAAATTGCATTGTGAGTGAGAGATGGCCCGCATTGACATACATATTCTGGATACGAAATGTGGATTGGGAAAAAGGGCAATGTGTTTCTTCAAATAAGGTCTCTTTTTAAAAGGTTATGCGATGAAGGGTACTCACCCTCATCACCTTGGGAGTGGGATGATCAAGGACTCCCTGGTTTAGGGGAGGGCCTAAGGTGTTGGCTCAGCTGGTTTAGGCGTGAGCAGAAGGATTGTCCCCTCACATAAGGACCGGCTTGTCATTTTCACTACCTGTACTCCTTATTAGTACAACCACTCGAGACTGTGTGGGCAGTCACTCAATCCGAACTTGTGCGGTCCAACCCCAGGGTTATGAAGGCTGGGGAGCACCGGGAGGATAAGGAGGGGGAAAGTTTTGTCCGGTTTGGACATGGTGGTGGCCTGACTCCTTCCGGATAACTGTTAAGGTTAGGACGTACGAGGAAGGAAAGAGATCCGGCATTCGGGTCTCGCGACGGTGAGATCGCAGAAACCGGGCTAGTGGGTAAAGTGTACCCCTCTGCGCAGAGTTGAAACCTATTCGAATAGTCCGTGTCCACTGGTATGGACGAGTCTGGTATGGTATGACAATTAGAGATTTTTCTATGAGTTCCATGAACAGAGAAATGTGTGGGTAAGTGGGTGTTGAGAAAGAAACTAAAGCCACGGGAGCGGGAAGCTCAGTGGTGGTTGAGTATTTTGTTACCTTTAAGTCTTTGGGAAAAACCTTACAGCAACTGCCTTTCTCTAAGAAAATGAAGAGTGACTTCAACTCCACCAAATAAAGCATGTATATTATAGGTCTCTTTCTCTCTACGGAAGCGGGGTGGGCTTACAGAATACCTAGTGTATTCACCCAGATTTATTTATGTTTTTCAGCAGCCGAAGACTTCTTTTCTGCTATGCTTGATTGAGAGGGCTGTGTCTGCACCCAGTTCTGCCTGTGGCTTGGGCTAGTATATTTTCCTACTGCGCTTCTTATTTTGGCTCTCTCGAGCTTGTACCCCGGTATTGTAATAACCTTTATCTAAACTCTATACTATTTGAAGTAAGGAATGTGTTTACTAGCCTCCTGGGACTAGTAATTGTTTCACATTTGAGTCCCAAAGGATCGGGACGCTTCACTACCTCACCTAGAGGGCCTCCACACCGACTTGGAATCCTTGCGGGTTACTTCGTACTAAGTGTGTTTTGTACAGGCCTCGTAGTGGATCCCTAACCATTCACCTCGGAAGTGAATATAGGTCTAGCTAACCTAGACTAGAAGGGATACACGGCTTGTGGGTAAAGATACAATCTCTGTAGAGTGTAAAACCGATTTATTAGTCGTGCTCAAGGTTAAGAGCGACATGGACCATCACATGATAATTGAACTTGAAGATGGAATTAAATTGTTATCGGTTTTGTTTAAGCGAGAGGCTTAAATGGTTCGGTCAAGTGGTTGAGCTTCATGTTGATGATAATTTGCTCAAATGGTTTTGAGCTTATGCTGATTATTAATTATACTTAATTGGGCTTGGTAATCACTTATAAGTGTGTTCACCCTTGCTTAATTTTGATCAAAAGTTTGCAGATGAAGATTATGATGGTGTTCGATGGATTCTAGTCTAGTGATACCCTTGGTCATCTTATTGTGGAAGGACGCCCATGTGAAAGTAGCCTAAAGGGGGGTGAACAGGCTAAACCTGAAAATTATCACCACAAACTTCGAGATAATGTCAAATCTATAATTCAACTGGTGCAGACCAGTTCAACTGCTATAAAGGCAAATTGAACTACTCTGAACCAGTTCAACTGCTAGAATAAATCTAGGCTTTGAACTACGCAGAAATATTATGAGGGATCTCTTCGAATGTAAAATGTGATTGATAAACTAAGTGTGGATGGTGAGAAATACGAGAGTTAATTCACGGTAAGATCCACATGATGAATAAACCTATATGCCTATCTTGCCAAGTAGAAAAATCACAATCACGGATCCAAGCAAGAACACAAAGACACTAGATTTTTTCAGAGGTTCGCCCACACCACAAAGGTGTCCTAATCCCAGTTGAGGAGCCCACAAAGGGTCAGGTTTTTTCCAATACTAATCCTCCACAACCCGACCACCAAGGTCAAGGGAATCTTTTCTCAAATCTGGTCACAAGAGCGGGCAATACAAACTTCCTGAGGCCGTCCACAACTTTGGAGACTCCCAAGCAACCTCAATTCGTCTAGGAACTCTAGGGTTCTAAGAACAACAATATCGCATAAGAGGTATTTGCAATAAGTTCAAGAGATGAGAATGAGAAGGGAGAGGAAAACCAAACCCGAGGGTCACAAGCACAAACCTCACACCAAAGGGGCTCTGTCAATCGATTTGATTTGAGAGCTAGATCAGGTGTGTGTGTGTGAGAGAGAGAGCTTTTGTCTCAAATTAGGTGAGCAATAGCTGTGGGGGCGACTAGGGTGAATGAGGAGAGAGGTATGATGGGGTATTTATAGAGTCTTGTCAAAAAGAGTCGCTGGACTCGATTTTTCTGTGCAAGATCGGTTGAACCGCCCCTAGGGCTGGTTCAACCACTTAGGGGTAGGCTGATAGTTAGTCTGTCAGTCAGACTGGTAGACTGCAGGTCTGACTTGTCAACAGGTACTGACACCGGTTGAACCGCCCCTAGGGCCGGTTCAACCACCTGGTGGCAGGCTGACACACAATCAGACTGGCAGATTACAGGTCAGACTGGGCAGCTGACCCAGAGACCAGCTCAACTGCTTAGGGCCAGTTCAACTAGTTGAATTTAGAAAGTTCAACTCAACTGAAACAACTCAACTCAGCTGAAGAAGCTCAACTCAGCGGAGAAAGTTCAACTCAGCTAAAAAAGCTCAATTCAGCTGAAGAAGTTAAACTCGGTTGAAAAAGCTCAACTGCTTTTCAACAGGAACACTCTTCGTTTCTCAATCCTAACAACAGCCGCATACACAAAGTGTCCAAAGAATTTTGGTTTGCAAAAATAGCTTTTGAATTTAGAGGTTTGAGAAATAGCAAACACCATGACCTCTGCGAAAATTAATAAGGAAGAATTTGATCGTGCGATTCAAGATATATATATAATTTTACACGATCATCGCATTAAATCCTTTCAAGGCACCACTGATGTATTTGCTTTGTCCTTGAAACTTCCCTTTCCAATTCTTAACTAAAGTTGTTACTCCTTTAATCTCTATAGACACTGAGTATACACTAGGAGCAAACTTGCTAGTACCCTTATTTGTTTTGTTATTAAATCATCAAAACCCTTAGTTGGGGTTGATTGCACTTACAATCTCTCCCCCTTTTTGGTGATTGATGACAAAACATATAAGGTCAAAAAGATAAATATTTGAAGCAGTAAAACTCTTTTTGGATAATTGTACATATGTGGCTCCCCTAAATGTGTGCAATTGTTTTGAATTAATATGTTGACTTAAAATGTCAAGCTTGCAACACATTTGGAGAAGGTGAACAAGTCCATACTATATATAATTATCCGAGGGGTGTAAGTAGTGTCATGTATAAGAAAATGTGATGCATATATATGACTACTCTTTGACAAATCTCATCACACATCATAAGTTTGTACGGGTAGTTTTCGGTATATGTAACACATTTGGAGAAGGTGCAAGTGGTGATACATAGAATAACAAAAATTATATGCATCACCAAATAAGTTTGTACGGGTAGTTTTCGGTATATGAAAGCTCTGGGGGGCAATATCTTCTTCACATTTCTGGGATCTGTGTTTGGTTTTTGTACAAAGCTAGCTTTGATGCACGTACGAGCACTAGTACAATTTGGCTCTATACAAGCGGTAGGATTTTTACATCACAGGCGGTTCGGTTAGAAAACCGCCTGTGATGTCCCAGGCGGTTTAGTACGCCTGTGATGTAATAGTATCACAAGCGGTTTTTGTTTAGGACCGCCTGTGATGCTCTGTCCTTTTCACAAGCGGACCCTAAGGCAAAACCGTCTGTGATTGTAAAATTATGAAAATACAATTTAAATATGAAAATAATTTTAATTTTTAACAGAAATATGCAAATACAATTTAAATGAATTAATATTTATTTTTTAACAATAATATGCAAATACAATTTAAATGAATTATAATAGCACACATAGATATATAACTAGAGAGATTTTATATTAATTGGCAACCACAATTCATAGTCGATCATACATGATAACAAATACAATTTGATTCATACAATTTTTCATGAACTACCATTTTTCCGCATGTATGGCTTTAAGTTCTTATCAATTTTCTTTTCCACACGCTTGATTCTCTCTGGACCGTTAAAGACGAACATCTCTTCATACTTATTGTATTCCTCATCTTGGTCTCCCACATTCTCAACTCCAACAATTTTTTGCTTTCCAGAAATAACTACATGCATCTTCTCATCTGCTGGATCGAGTACATAGAACACTTGTGCAACACATTCGGCGAGAACCCACGGGTCATCTTTATATCCTACTTTCTTTAAGTCTACCAGTGTGAGTCCGTAGTTATCCACTATCACCCCCACGGGATGTTGTACCCATTGGCACTTAAACAAGGGTATTTTCATGCTTGTGCCATAATCAAGTTCCCATATTTCCTCTATGAATCCAAAATATGTGGTCTTATGTCCATGTAGGTCAAAAGCATCGATACGAACACCGCTATTTTGTGCAACACTTTTCATGTCTTTTGATTTAGTGTAGAATGTGTACCCATTGATGTCATATGCTTGCCATGATGTCACAAAACACGATGGCCCAGAAGCCAAATTCTTCATTGTTTTCTCATCCGAAGAGTCTCCGAATGGGATGTTTTTGTCCATTAACCATTCGCTGAAACGATGTTTGTGCTCCCTCATGATCCAGTCCTCTGTGCGGTTCTGATTTTCTTTACGAAGCTCATTCATGTGTTCCTCTATGTAAGGCTCGGCTATCGTGAGATGTTGTAGTACACTACCATGAGCACAATGTACTAGCTTGTAATCCTCAACGCGAAAAGTTTTCTTGCCCATTCTCCCTCTCCCACATAGTTTACCCTCATGTTTAGGTACAGGCACACCTATCATTGTTTCGTCACTGATGTAATCTATATAGCTCTCAATCACTTCTTCTGTAGTGTATCCCTCCATGATTGAACCCTCTGGGTGAGCGCGATTTCGCACATAACCTTTTAATACTCCCAGGTATCGCTCCAACTGAAACATATGATGTAAATATATTGGCCCTAATATTTTTATCTGATCCACGAGATGTATGATTAGGTGTACTTGCATATCAAAAAATGATGGAGGAAAACACATTTCAAGCTTGCACATAGTCTCGATGATGTATGCCTTTAGATAGTCCAAGTCTTCTAAAGCTATTACTTTTTGTGAAACCGCATTGAAAAAGTAACACAAGCGTGTGATGACAACTTTGACATGCTCTGTTTTGAGGGCTCTTACCGCAATTGGGAGGAACACCGTCATCATCACATGACAATCATGAGAGTTGTAGCCAAATAGAGACAAGTCCTTCATCCTGACTAGTCTGCTGATATTGGATGAGAAACCTGTGGGCACTTTGACCCCACGCAAACATTTGCAAATCTTTGTTCTCTCCTCAACTGACAAGTTGTAGCTAGCTGGGGGGAGGTAAGGCTTCCCTTTGCCACTATCCACTGGATGAAGTTCCGGTCTGATTTGAAGATCTACTAGATCATTGCGTGATTTAAGTCCGTCTTTTGTCTTACTCGGCATGCCCAACAAGGTTCCAATGATGCTGTCAAAAACATTTTTTGTTACATGCATCAAATCAATGCTGTGGCAAATTTCCATATCCTTCCAGTATGGGAGGTACTTGAAAAATATTGATTGCTTCTTGAAAGTTGTGTAAGTTGAAGGGTCAGTTCTCTTTCTCTTTTCTCCTTTGTTTTTTCCCTTTCCGAATACAACATGAATGTTCTTTACAATTTCAAAAACAAGTTTCCCACTATAAGGCTTTGGTGCACCTTCACTTTCCAGTTGATTGTTAAATTCCTCTTTCATCTTTCGGTACTTATGCTGCTTCATCAAGAACCGTCTGTGTCCCATGAACACCAACTTCTTGGATGATTTAAGGTACATGGAAGCAGTTCCATCGACGCACACTACACAACCATTCTTTCCTTTAGTCTTTTGCCCTGATAGTGTGGCGCCACCGGGAGAATCATGGATGGTAACAAATATAATTGCTCTTAAGTTGAAATACTCACGGCAATACTCATCCCATATTCTAACTCCTTCATTCCAGAGCTTTGTCATATCTTCCATAAGAGGTTCTAGGAACACATCAATATCAACACCAGCTGATTTCGGACCTTGAATAAGAATAGTCAACATAATATACTTTCTTTTGTGACACAACCATGATGGAAGGTTGTACATCGTTAAAGTCACGGGCCAGGTGCTATGTACACTTCTTTTTTCACCAAATGGATTCATTCCGTCTGTACCCAAAGCAAATCTTACATTTCTGGTTTCTTTGGCAAACTCAGGATACATAAGATCGAAATTTTTCCATTGTGATGCATCAGCAGGGTGTCGAATCTGTTTGTTATTCTGCTTGCGATTTTCAGCATGCCAACGCATAAGCTCAGCCTCCCTAGGGTTTGAGAACAAACGTTTTAAGCGATCAATTATCGGAAGATACCACATCACCAAAGCTGGGTTCTTTGACTTCTTTTTCCCATCCATGTCATCAAAAGTGTCATCGTCACTTTCAGGTCCAATAGTGGATTTCTTGTTTTTATTTTTCTTCGGGAATTTTTTTACACAGTCTTGATTGTAGCTCTTCTTGTATCGACTGACATTGCAAACTGGGCATCTTGATGCGTTCTCAAAATCGCCACGATACAGAATACAATGGTTCGGACATGCATGAATTTTTTGCACACCCAGAGCTATGGGAGATATAAGCTTCTTCGCTTTATAAGTGCTTGTTGGTAGTTTGTTGGGTTTTGGTAGTAATTGAGACAGAAAATTCAAAAGATCTGTGAAGCTAGTATCAGACCATCCGGCGCTAGCCTTCAACTTCAGAAGTTCTAGAACTGTACGCAGTGTAGTAAACTCTTTGTCACAACCCTTTGATTCATCATATAAAGGTTCTTTTGAGGCACTTTCCAGTCCCTCCATTTTAGATAGCCCTTTCTGCGATCCCACAGAACTTAACATTTCTGGTTCCATATGGCGCAACATCTCTTCACAATCAAATTCTTCAAATTCTTGATTAGCATCCACATTATCCACTTCACCATCAACTTTAAGATCTAAAATTCCGACAACTCTCTCGTCATTACCAGGCACTTCACACGGATCCAACTCACCATGTTCTGACCATATCGTGTAATTGTTTTTAAACCCTCTTTTTAGCAGATGTGATTGGATTACTCCTATATCTCTCCAAGCTATCTTATTATCACAATCGATGCACGGACATAATATCTCCTTGCTCTTTCGCAAATTCGCGTGCTTGTTGGCCGCTTCAATAAAGCTTCTCAAATTTCAAATGTACGACGGATGTGGTCTTGGCACATTGTACATCCAACCTCGGTCCGCCATTACCTATCCCTATATTGATTAACGTCAATATCGAGATGTAACATGAAAAAATAAATGTTCATGAAAGTGAAACAAGATCATATCGAGATGTACCTAGCACATGAGACAAAATTTTTTAAAATATCCCTAATTAATTGAATTTAATCCCTAAATCATGAACGAATTAATGTGCATGAAAATGAAACAAGATTGCAGCAATATAGGTACCTTGAGGTGAGACAACTCTTCAAAAAAAATCTTTAAATCAGATCAACTACAAGTCTAAATCTTGGAATTCCTGAGTTTTTCTTCAATTCCGGTCTATATTACAAAATTGAGGCAAAAAATCGTATCAAAATGAGAAATAAAACAAACGGAGATCATATATATGCATAAACTCTTGAAATCAAGCCCGAAAATCAAAAACAAAACCTTCTCCCCGTAGATCAAAAAAATCCGCCGCCGCTACAGTAGTGTGCAGCCTAGCGGCGTCGGGCTCCGGAAGTTAGGGTTCCTGCGCTGGAACCGAGCCTTTTATACTACATACACATCACAGGCGGATTTTAAAAAAACCGCTTGTGATATATAACATCACAAGCGGTTTTCTATTCCGACCGCCTGTGATGTTTACATATCACAGGCGGTCGACATAGAAAACCGCTTGTGATGTTATACATCACAAGCGGTTTTTCTTAAAATCCGCCTGTGATGTGTTTACTATATAAACGCGTCGGTACAGTGGCTTAGGGTTTAGTGTTTTCGCCCGGAGCTGATACTACGCCGCCAGGCTGCTGCACCGTCGTTCCCGTCCCCGTCTCCGAGCCGTGAGCGCCCTCCACGCCGTCGCCGAGCCCAACCGCCACCGTCTCCGAGCTGAGCGCCCGTCCCCGTCCCCGAGCGCCACCGTCTCCGAGGCGCCCTCCACCCCGTCCCTGAGCCCGAGCGCCGCCGAGCCCATCTCCGAGTGCGCCACCGTCCCCTTCCCCGTCCCCGAGCCCGAGCGCCGCCGAGCCCATCTCCGAGTGCGCCACCGTCCCCTTCCCCGTCCCCGAGCCCGAGCGCGCCGCCGTGCCCATCTCCGAGTGCGCCACCGTCCCCTTCCCCGTCCCCGAGCCCAAGCGCCACCGTCTCCGAGGCCAAGCGCCGCCGTCCCCGTCCTCGAGCCCGAGCGCCGCCGAGCCCGAGCGCCGAGTGCGCCGCCGTGCCCATCTCCGAGCCCTCGGTGCACTCCTTGATCCTGCCTTAATTATTGTTAATCTTATATTGTTAATGTTGGTCATTATGCTTATATTGTTGGTGTTTTCACTTACATATTTTGTTAAGGTCATCATTTTTGCTTTAGTAGCTTGTATCCCTTGTGATTAAATGTTGGTAATTATGCTTATGAAGAATTTTGTCATGGATAGTTGATGCAACTACTAGGACCCCTGCCTTAATTATTGTTAATCTTATATTGTTAATGTTGGTCATTATGCTTATATTGTTGGTGTTTTCACTTACATATTTTGTGAAGGTCACCATTTTTGCTTTAGTAGCTTGTATCCCTTGTGATTAAATGTTGGTAATTATGCTTATGAAGAATTTTGTCATGGATAGTTGATGCAACTACTAGGACCCCTTCTTGGTAGAAAATCTCCATAGTGATTGGGGAAACAAGTCTATTTTTAGTGTTTATGGCCACATACATCATGGAAGTACATAGCCATGGCAATGTTATTATCTCCCTATGTTATAAGACTTGTTCTTATCTCCCTTCTTAGTTTTTTGACTACCTATCTTTGCTTCCCAACCCTATGTTATAAGACTTGTTCTTATCTCCCATCTTTGACTTGTTCATAGCCATGACAATGTTGATTGTGAGGCTTGGCCATTTTCAGTTTTAGAGATGGAAAAAGAGCCACTTGACATGGTTGAGAGCTCAGTTCGAGTCATCGAGACACATGTTGACATCATTCGCAGTCTAGTGACTGATGGGGTTGTGGATACTAGTGAACCGGAATCAGTGTACACACTTAAGACCACTTTGTTTCAAATTGGAGATGTATGCGACATGCTTGAGAAGTGTGCTCTGTCCATCAAAAAGTATGCTGACTCCAAGAGGGCTAAAATTATTCAAGATGAAGCCCTGCAATATGCTGAAGATGATGAAGCTGCAGATGATTTGGAGGAACTCCCAAGCCCAGATCTCCTTACTCAAGCCGACATATTGGAAAAATATTTTGGAATTGAGTATGATAGCGACCAGTCAAGGGGTTGTTGATGTTTAGTCCTAAACAACACGATATGAGTATCGTAGGTTTCACTCTTAGAGATAATGTATTTTGTATGAACCTCTTAGAGAGTGTCAAGTCAATGAACTATCTTCGAGTACTATTGGGAAGTGTATCTCTTTGATGTATTTTTTTTTCTAGTGATATCGATGGTGCCGAGTAGCACCAAATTTGGACTTGTGTCCATATCTATAGATGCTAGTAGTTGAGCACTAGCTCCTACAATCTTAAGTGTGTAAACCCCAAGAAGAGATTAAGTCCTGTAGTCTACCACCTCCCGTTATTTGTGGGCTTCACCGATGGCTGGAAACATTTGGTGATAGCAAACGACCTTCGGGTTGAAGACGTCTGCGAGCTTGTTAAGGGGCCAGACGATGGTGAGCCGGTGTACTATGTCCGGATGTGTGGTCACAAAATTTAAAGCTGCCCCGGCTGCATGTGTGTGCTTCTCTTCTCTTAGGTGGGGTGCTAAGTGATCTTAGTAGGCGACATAAGAGAAGAGAAGCGCACAGATGAAGCCGGGGCGGCTTTAAATTTTGTGACCACACATCCGGACAGAGTACACCGGCTCACCATCGTCTGGCCCCTTAACAAGCTCGCAGACGTCCCCAGCCCGAAGGTCGTTTGATGTCACCAAATGTTTCCCGCCCTCGGTGAAGCCCACAAATAACGGGAGGTGGTAGTCCACAGGGCTTAATATCTTCTTGGGGTCCTACAGGGCTTAATCTCTTCTTGGGGTCCTTCAGCATGGCTGTGATGTTATAATGCTGAAGTACCCCAAGAAGAGATTAAGCCCTGTAGTCTACCACCTCCCGTTATTTGTGGGCTTCACCGATGGCTGGAAACATTTGGTGATAGCAAACGACCTTCGGGCTGAAGACGTCTGCGAGCTTGTTAAGAGGCCAGACGATGTTGAGCCGGTGTACTATGTCCGGATGTGTGGTCACAAAATTAAAAGCTGCCCCGGCTGCATGTGTGTGCTTCTCTTCTCTTAGGTGGGGTGCTAAGTGATCTTAGTAGCCGACATAAAAGAAGAGAAGCGCACAGATGAAGCCGGGGCGGCTTTAAATTTTGTGACCACACATCCGGACAGAGTACACCGGCTCACCATCGTCTGGCCCCTTAACAAGCTCGCAGACGTCCCCAGCCCGAAGGTCGTTTGATGTCACCAAATGTTTCCCGCCCTCGGTGAAGCCCACAAATAACGAGAGGTGGTAGACTATAGGGCATAATCTCTTCTTGGGGTCCTTCAGCATTATAACATCACAGCCATGCCTTCTCTATCTAACTGCATTGGAAAGTGCCTTTTCTCCAAGTTCCCTTATTGATGGAACCAGTATATCAGACTAACAGTATATCCCTTTATCGATGGAACCAGCTTGAATGGCAGACAACGAGCAGCCTAGTATGGATGTGGTCTGCACAGGTGCGTCTAACAAAGTTGATGAAGACGCGACCAAACTTGAATGGCAGACAACGAGCAGCTCCAGTGAAGGGAGCGGGGAGGATAGTTCTAGTGACGACAATCCTTGTACTCCTATACCTCCAAGGAAGAAAAAAACATCAGATGAGCTTGATGCCGACTATATTCCCAACGATGAAGAGGTAAATAGAAATATGTCGACTATATTGTAAAATAATGTTCATATATGATAGGCCATTAATTTTTTCACTATATAGATTTCAAATGAAGAGAAGAAAGAGGATGCATCTTCTACACGAAACACGGAGGATGCTCCGATGCCTGAATCATCCGTTTCACATAAGCGGAAACGAGGGCGACGAGGTCCAAATCAGATGAAAGAAGGTGCAGTTATGTATGTAACAAAACTAAATGCAGAGGGGTTTCCTGAAGAACCACTTGACGTGGTTACAAAGTTTCGAAATTCCTGCGGGGCTACTGTTAGAGATATAGTGCCAATCACACTTCAAAAATGGAAGGATTTAGATGAAGACACCCGCAACAAGCTATGGGCTAAGTTGTCTGAGTCATTCAAGTTCCCAAAAGGCACAGACGATGCAGTAAGGAAGTCGATGCTCTCTGCTATGGCCAAGATGTTTCGTGGGTGGAAGGCCGAGATGAATAGGGACTTTGTTAAGAAGAATAAGGTTCCTCCGCCCAAGAAAATGGGGAAAATCACTCAAGCTCAGTGGGAGGAATTTGTTCGTCAGAAGACCGAACTGAAGGCCAAAGAACTGGGCGAAACTAATTCTCAGAGAGCGAAGATGAACAAACACCCCCATCGCCTGGGGTCAAGCGGATATCACCATAAAGTTGTGCAGTGGAACAAGATTATCGAGGAAGCTATAACTAACGGCACTTTGGACCCAATATTAAAAGATATCGATGAGAGAGCTATTCGTTGGATCTTAGGTCGAGCAGGTTTGAGTGAGGACGGCAAACTTGTGCATCCAGAATTGGTAGGCGAAGTTTCGTCAAAAATTCAAGAATATGCAGATAAGAGAAAAAAAGGAGAATTTAAGCCTCGGAGGGAGAATGACATACTAACTGTAGCCCTAGGCAATCCTGAACACACTGGACGGGCTCGGGGAATCTCTTCTAAGATTTCCTGGAGAGAGGCGTTTCCAGAGTATGCGTCGTCATATAGGAAACACGAGAAGTCGAAAAGGACCCTTGAAGAGACTATTGATGAAAGGGTACAAAAGGCTATTAATGACGTGATGAACAAAATGAAGAAAACAGAATGCATATCATTTGAACTCAAGCCAAGCCACATGAGTCCACCTATAGTCCCTAGCAGCGTTGGATCTGTGCAAGACTTGACCAAGTACCCTGTAGACGATATTGTTGAGGACAAGCCTTGCTTTCTTCATATTCCAATCAATCGATCTGGGACAAAAACAAAGCAAGCTGCTACTGGTTTGGTAAAACCAGGACTTGTTAACTACAAGGACAATCCTGTCCCGCCACACTATGCTGTGGTCGAAGTTCTAGAAATCACAGACAATGGTTGTGAAGATTGGGAGATAGATTTTCCAGTTGAGGGGATCATAACTTTGCATGAGGCAATTAACGAGTTGGTCCTTTGGCATCGACGTGACATCAAGTTTGGTGATGAGCCGAATTCAACACCAATGCAACAAAAAGCTAGTTCGATCATTCCACACCCCATGGTGCAGGAAGATATGACACCGACCTCCAAAAAAATCGTTGAAACAATCATATCGCCTCTTGCGAAGGAACTCGACGAGGGGGGCATAGACAAAATTGTTCCTCAGAATGTCGACGTCAACATAAAAAAGGAACCAAAGGTTGGCACCAATGTTGAAGGGCCAACTATTTCAAAGAAGATTCATAAGCGAATCGCCACAGACGATGTCAAGAAACCGTCAGAATCAGTGGCACGCTACCTGCATAAATTGCAGAGAGTTATGACTAATCAATCAAAAGCAGTATCAACATCTCATGGAGTAGGCACACGGCCGGCCCAAATAGACAATTTCGAAGTATGGGAAGAAGATGGAATGATTCATACTCGAGAATCATTACGTCTTAAAACCAATATCTCGGTATACAAGAAGGAGGATGTTCCTCCTAAATTTGTGAACGGGAGGTCGTTCTTAACGACGGTGCAACTTTCTAAGTTGTCGACTCCGGAGATTAGAATGCATGAGTGGTACATGGTGGCTAGCAACAAATACAAACTCGAGGAATTCACATTTGTTGTGCCAGAAGATGCATTTTGGAGCAATGATCATATAAATCCTGTGCGGCATTTATTCTTTGACGATCTCTGGTCGTTGTACCACCGACAAAGGATGGAAACGAACTACTTAACCCTCTTCTACTTGTAAGTACCTCTAAACTTTCATATTTGTTAGTTTTGTACACGCACACATAAACTAGAGTCTAACGATTAACACTATTACACGTAGGATGCAATACATGGATGATAAGAAGAAACAACTTAAGACAGGGTTTCTTGACCCGTTGATGATATCCCAAGCTCGCTACAAAGTAGTTGCTCGGAGGCAAGGAGAAGAATACAAAGACTTGGACGATGCTGAATTTGAGAAAGCCGTCAAACAGAATCAGAGAAATAAAATGAAGGTAATGGCGGCATACATTGGACGAGCCATGTACAATCATGTACAACATGGCAAGGACTTAATAATAGCTCCGCACCACTTTAAGTAAGTTATCGACATGGTTTAATTTTGAACTATAAATTATGGCAATCGTGATATTAACATGTGTTTTCGTCTATGTCTATATAGTGACCACTACATTTGTATCATGATCTGGCCAAAGGATGGTAAAGTCGTGGTCTTCGACTCACTGAGAATGGAAAAGGCTACGTATAATGACTTCTTGAAGATTTTAGACAAGTATGATTATTATTGCACACTTGTACTTATTACATCTTAACAAATGTATTCTTAATCTCACAATGCTATTCTTATATGCAGTGCATACCGTTTTTATTGGAAAGATCTTGGCGGCGAACATCCAGAGGACAAGCCTAATTTGTCAATATCATTATTTCCATATGGTGACAAACAACCTCCGGGTACTGTCCTGTGCGGTTATTATGTATGCGAATGGTGTCGTGTCACCTTCCATTACATGGTCAATCGTGAGGATGTAAGTTCGCTATCATTGTCTATATTGCAATTTTTATGTTATATTGTTGCTCATCACATTACTCTTAGCACCGATTGCTTTTTTGCTTTCATTGCAGGTTCCTAAATCTAAGATCAATGCTGAATGGTTAGAAAAAGATATGGTTTCCACCGGCGTGGCTAAGGTTGTAAGAGACTTGCTTTACTTTATGCGCCGTGAAGTTCTTCATCAACAAGGGCTATTCTACAATGTAAATGGAGATTTGCAAAAATTCCCAGAACTAAGTTTGTACACAATATCACACAGTGTTTAGGTCTTTAGTTAGGAACTTTAGATGTTTATGGAACTTTGAGATGTCTATGGAACTTTGAGATGTTGAGTTGTTATGCAACTTGATGTGTATAAAACTGTGTATGATGGAACTTGATATATATGTGGATGAATCTGTGTATGGAACCTGCTATATATGGGGATGTTTGAATCTTTGTTTGAATCTGTTATTAATTCTGTTTCTGTATATGAATCTGGAAAATATATATGAATCTGCTTCTGTATATGAATCTGGGAAATACAGGCGGCTTATAATTAAAACCGCCTGTGATGTGTGTCTATCACAGGCGGTCCAGTTCAACTGAACCGCCTGTGATGTGTGTCTATCACAGGCGGTTCAGTTGAACTGGACCGCCTGTGATCTGTGTTTTTCACAGGCGGTTTTTGATTGACCGCCTGTGATGTTGTTTTACATCACAGACGGTGCACCACAAGCGGTTCCTGGAACCGCCTGTGTAGTGGCGAACCAGACCGCCTGTACAGAGGTGTGCTGTAGTAGTGGAGGAAAATCTGGTGCTTTGCTGATTAACCTCTCTACTCTTGAATCTGATTCTGCTGGGACTGATGCCGGGTTTTAACGTGGTAATGATCCATAGACGACGCTGAACAGTAAGATAATAAGCATATATACTCCTATACGGTAGATTAATATATACGGTAGATTGATATCATGCACAATTTCTACGCCTATCCAGGTGCAAGAAAAAGCAAAAGAGAGCGTGGAGTTGGGTCAGGCATCCTTCTCCCCCCCTTTGGATACTTGACGAAGAGAGGAACTGTTCGAAGCTAGGTCGATGATCCGTGACCAGGCAGCTAACCGGCGCAGCTTCAGCGCCACGGATCTTCCCGGCCGGCAGTTGGTTCATACTACACTTCCCTAATCATGCGACACGGAGTCACCACCCTCCGATCCAGCTCTAGTCGCTATCCTCACTGGCTCCGGCTATCCCTTGGCATTTAAGGATACGTCTGGAACCCTGCAGAAATTGTGATCCACAACAGGGGCCACTTGGTGTCGCCTCTGACCTTTTTTTGCTCCGGGGGCAGCTGGAATTCAACCACTCCTGATTTGAACACATTATTATATATCTCTGGTGTGTGTGAGGCCGGGGGTAGGTGAAGCAAGTATATGCCCAGCCAAAGCCAAATTGCCTGGTGAAAATAGCCTGTGCTTGTGTTGCGTGTGTGGGGTTACCTCAACTCCTCGGTATTCGAAAGTGAAGTGTACCTAGAAATTCTTACTACTCACATGTGCCCCTTTTTTCCCCTTGAGTAAATCGCACATAATCCATATCCGTCAATTTAGCGTAAATCAGGTTTCGGCAATCCCTTCCTCTTTTTTCTTTCTCATGAAAAGCAAAATCCGACTGAATCGATTATTTTTAAGAGGCCGCCGTTCGAGTCAATAAGAAATCAATGCGGTGAAACAGCTCCGCTGCCGTACGTCGTACCAGATATTTGATATTCTATATTTTCCAAACATATATATAAGGGTGTACGTGCATTCCGCGTGTTAGCTAAGTCACGGAAATATATAAAAAAAAGCTAATATAAGAGGGTGGTCAATAATGTGACATACAAACAGACGAGCGGGTTGACTTTAGCTACACTCCGAAGCTACTACAGTGTTGCCGTGTTCCGCATGCATTGGGCCCCGCGCGCTGGCAGCAGTGTTGTTGTTGCCTTGAGGCGACCTCGCGTGGTCAACCTCAATAACCAACCAACCCTTGCACCAAACAAAAGCGTACAGTACTGAACTCGGCGCAAACATTTGAACGACGCGCGTGCATGCATTGCCAAAAAAAAAAAAGTTGCAGAAGCGTACAGGCTAATCATCATCCCCGTGCATGCCTGCATATGCATTTTGCAACTTCGTCGTTCATATCGTCTGCTATATATGTGTATGAACCTCGATATGTCTAGGGCATCGCTACCACTGCACCCCTCAAACCCAGTGACCCAACCCACTACACATCGGAGTCTCGCGCGCGGGCTCAAGCACTTGTTCTTAGCTGCTTAGCTGCTTTCTTCGTTGTAGGAACTGCAACAATGGCTACCCCCTACCGTCTTCCTTGCTGCTGCTATGCCCTCGTCACTGTGCTCGTGCTCTTCTTCTCCGTCGACGCTACGGAGGGCGCCATCAGGGAGTACCAGTTCGATGTGAGCATGTCTGCATGCATGCATGTGTGTGTGCAAGTGCAACAATCAGCATGCACACGCCTTGCGCCCTTGCCTCCTCCATTAATTAATGGCATGCGGACGGCCGGACAGACATGCAGCTGCATGCAATCTCATTAGCAATAATGCATCTAATAATTAATGTTGCGGCGATAATATAATGCAGGTGCAAATGACCAATGTGACGCGGCTGTGCAGCAGCAAGAGCATCGTGACGGTGAACGGCCAGTTCCCGGGGCCGACGGTGTTCGCGAGGGAGGGCGACTTCGTCGTCATCCGCGTCGTCAACCACGTCCCCTACAACATGAGCATCCACTGGTAATGTGTACTGCACTGCACTGCACACACGCGTGCATACCTGCCTGCCGGACACCCTTGCATTGCATGCACATCCATCGATCCTCATCCTATCTAGGCTGTGACCGGCCGGGCGACTGATCACCGGCGCGCGCGCACGCAGGCACGGCATCCGGCAGCTGCGGAGCGGGTGGGCGGACGGGCCGGCGTACATCACGCAGTGCCCGATCCAGAGCGGCCAGAGCTACGTGTACAAGTTCACCATCACGGGGCAGCGCGGCACGCTGTGGTGGCACGCGCACATCTCCTGGCTGCGCGCCACCGTCTACGGGCCCATCGTCATCCTGCCCAAGCCCGGCGTCCCTTACCCGTTCCCGGCGCCCTACGACGAAGTCCCCGTCTTGTTCGGGGAGTGGTGGACGGCGGACACGGAGGCGGTGATCAGCCAGGCGCTCCAGACCGGCGGAGGCCCCAACGTCTCCGACGCCTTCACCATCAACGGGCTGCCTGGGCCGCTCTACAACTGCTCTGCAAAAGGTTTTTGCCCCAGATATATATGCATGCATGCGCAGCCTTGTGCATACATACAATGACGATAAACATATAAAAACTAGTTAATGAGCGCTAACGGCTATGATTCTTTATACTAACTCATATCCATACTTATGATATGCATGCACGCAGACACGTTCAAGCTGAAAGTGAAGCCCGGGAAGACGTACATGCTCCGCATCATCAACGCTGCGCTCAATGACGAGCTCTTCTTCTCCATCGCCGGCCACCCGCTCACCGTCGTTGACGTCGACGCGGTCTACATCAAGCCCATCACCGTGGAGACCATCATTATCACCCCTGGGCAGACCACCAACGTGCTCCTCACCACCAAGCCGTCCTACCCCGGCGCCACCTACTACATGCTGGCCGCGCCCTACTCCACCGCCAGGCCGGGCACCTTCGACAACACCACCGTCGCCGGCATCCTCGAGTACGAGGACCCCACGTCGTCCCCTCCCCCGCACGCGGCCTTCGACAAGAACCTCCCGGCGCTGAAGCCGACCCTGCCGCAGATCAACGACACGAGCTTCGTCGCCAACTACACGGCCAGGCTCCGCAGCCTGGCCACCGCGGAGTACCCGGCCGACGTGCCGCGGGAGGTGCACAGGCGGTTCTTCTTCACGGTCGGGCTGGGCACCCACCCGTGCGCCGTGAACGGGACGTGCCAGGGCCCCACCAACAGCAGCCGGTTCGCGGCGTCCGTGAACAACGTCTCCTTCGTGCTCCCCACCACGGCGCTGCTGCAGTCGCACTTCGCCGGCAAGTCCAGGGGGGTGTACTCGTCCAACTTCCCGGCCGCGCCGCTGGTCCCGTTCAACTACACGGGGACGCCGCCCAACAACACCAACGTGTCCAACGGCACCAAGCTGGTGGTGCTGCCGTACGGCACCAGCGTGGAGCTGGTGATGCAGGGCACCAGCATCCTCGGCGCCGAGAGCCACCCGCTGCACCTCCACGGCTTCAACTTCTTCGTCGTCGGCCAAGGGTTCGGCAACTTCGACCCCGCCAAGGACCCGGCCAAGTACAACCTCGTCGACCCCGTCGAGCGTAACACCGTCGGCGTGCCGGCGGCCGGGTGGGTGGCCATCCGGTTCCGCGCAGACAATCCAGGTGAGACTTTGTTAAAGATCATGACATGCTAACTGCAACAGATCAGCAACGATCTGGTGATCAAGGGAAAGGTTTTACTTTGGTTAGGGATAACCCAAGCTTCGTGGACAATTTTATCTTGACCTGGTCTCGGTTTGCTGCACGTGCATGTACAGGGGTGTGGTTCATGCATTGCCACTTGGAAGTTCACGTCAGCTGGGGCCTGAAAATGGCATGGCTGGTGCTGGACGGAGAACGCCCCAACGAGAAGCTGCTGCCTCCGCCATCGGATCTGCCCACATGTTAGACGACACGAGGAATTGCTGGCCTAGTCGTCGCCATCAACGGCCGTGATTGATCGGCCCGGACCATCTTGGAACAGGGATTGCGTGCTCTCTAATTTGCACAGGATATCTTACCGTCTTTTGCTTGTGCTGGGGTTGGTGTTATGCTTCCATTTAGTGGTGTGCTTTTTCCGGCTTGAGTCGTCGTCTGGTTAGCTGTGTGAGAGACACGGGCAGGAAGGTCCGCTGATGCTACTAGACAGACGCCATTTATTTTTTTGATTACTTATGAGTTACTACCATCTTTTGTACTGCCTCGGTCCTAAAATAATTGACATTCTTGTTTTTAAAAAGTCAAACATTCAACGGTAGAAAATAGCTCAAGGCTACGATGGCGTCTAATTTTTATAAACAGTTTCGATTATCAAACGCTAGTACTATTTGTACAGGCGGCTCCTTAAGAAATCGACATGTAGAAATCATATTTCTACTAACGGTTTCTTAAGAAAACAGTCTAGAAAAATCGATGATTTCTACAGGCGGATTCTGAAGGAACCACTTGTAGGATTTCTACATACAATTTTCTTAATAAACCGCCACTAGAAATTATTTTTATCTTAAATTTTTGAGATTTTCAAATGACTTATGTCGGTGTTTCAAACCTCCACTCCAACAAGTAAACTTCTATGTACGCGTTCTAGGCTTCGGACTGTCGGCGTTTCGAGACCGGGGGTCCCTGGGCCGACGAGTGAATGTCGCCACGTGCCCCAGCCCAGATGGGTCGAGCGCGAGGGCGAGCGCGAAGGGGGGAGAGCGAGGCGGCCGGAGACCGGCGTGAGAGAGGTGGGAATCCCGCGGCCTTCGTGTTCGTCCCGCGCCCAGGTCGGGTGCGCTTGCAGTATGGGGTTACAAGCGTCCACGCGGGAGAGGGAGCGAGCGGCCCCAAGCGAGCGCCTGTCTCGTCCTCGTCCCCGCGCGGCCAACCCTCTCTAAGAGGGCCCTGGTCCTTCCTTTTATAGGCGCAAGGAGAGGATCCAGGTGTACAATGGCGGGTGTAGCAGAGTGCTACGTGTCTAGCGGAGGAGAGCTAGCGCCCTAAGTACATGCTGTTGTGGCAGCCGGAGAGATTTTGGCACCCAGCTGGTGTGATGTCGTGGCCGTCGGAGGAGCGATGGAGCCTGGCGGAGGGACAGCTGTCGGAGCGGTTGAGTCCTTGCTGACGTCCTCTTGCTTCCGTAAGGGGGCTGAGAGCCGCCGCCGTCACAGGGTACGCGGGGCGCCATCATTGCCTATCCGGCGGAGCTAGCCAGATGGGACGCCTGTCTCGTTCCCTGCAGCCCGAGTCAGCTCGGGGTAGGGTGATGATGGCGCCTCCTGTTGACGTGGCTGGTCTACGCCCTAGGTTGGGCGATGTGGAAGCTCCTCCGAGGCCGAGGTCGAGTCTGTCTTCCGTGGCCGAGGTCGAGTCCGAGCCCCTGGGTCGGGCGAGGCGGAGGCCGTCGGCTGAGGCCAGGGTGGAGTCCGAGCCCTGGGGTCGGGCGAAGCGGAGTTCGTCGTCTTCTGGGGCTGAGCCCGAGTCCGAGCCCTGGGTCGGGCGGAGCGGAGTTCGTCGTCTTCTGGGACTTAGCCTGAGTCCGAGCCCTGGGTCGGGCGGAGCGGAGTTCGCCGTCTTCCGGGACTTAGCCCGAGTCCGAGCCCTGGTTTGGGCGAGCGGAGTTCGCCGTCTTCCAGGACTTAGCCCGAGTCCGAGCCCTAGGTCGGGCGGAGCGGAGTTCGCCGTCTTCCGGGACTTAGCCCGAGTCCGAGCCCTGGGTCGGGCGGAGCGGAGTTTCCTATGATGCCTTCGGCAGGGCCTGACTGCCTGTCAGTCTCACTCTGTCAAGTGGCACCGCAGTCGGAGTGGCGCAGGCGGCGCTGTCCTCCTGCCAGATCGGTCAGTGGAGCGGCGAAGTGACGACGGTCACTTCGGCTCTGCCGGTTGGGGGGCGCGCGTCAGGATAAAGGTGTCAGGCCACCTTTGCATTAAATGCTCGATTTGGTCGGTTGGTGCGGCGATTTGGTCAGGGTTGCTTCTTAGCGAAGGCAGGGCCTCGGGCGAGCCGGAAATATGTTCGCCGTTGGAGGAGGGCCTCGGGCGAGACGGAAACCCTCCGGGGTCGGCTGCCCTTGTCCGAGGCTAGGCTCGGGCGAGGCGTGATCGAGTCGCTCGAATGGACTGATCCCTGACTTAATCGCACCCATCAGGCCTTTGCAGCTTTATGCTGATGGGGGTTACCGGCTGAGAATTAGGAGCCTTGAGGGTACCCCTAATTATGGTCCCCGACAGGACGGTATACTCAGTGGGCACAAGGTTTATACTCGTTCGGGCAGAACGTCCCTACATTCGGCAGCTCGTGCTACCGGCACCTCTGTTGCTCGATGCTCGTACTAGGGTTACAACCGGGCGAGAGAGGGAGGAAAGGCTCCCAAGTCACTTTTGAGGGAGTGGCCCTAAAGACTACAAAACTAGAGTCGTACGCTAACCGTTGGCTCTGGTCTTCAGGTCTTCAGGTCTCTCTGGGCATATGTGGTTGCCTCCTATCAAGTAACTTCTGTCTTCATCAGCTCGTCTAGGTCTGTCTGGGTCCAGTCTTCCCGTTATCCTCATGGCCGACCTCCTCCTTTTATAGGCCAAGGTGGGGGTCGACGTTCGGTGGCTCCTTTGAGAAGGAACCACTATTTTGTGGTAAAACAGAGTGTCTTTACCATGTCATGGTCATTTGTCCGCATGCGCCTTATCATCTCTGTTTGTGCTCATTATGACGGTTGGCACGGGCGGTGTGGGCCTTGGCACCATATTTACTATCTCTATGCCACGCCGACCCCTAGCCTCTGCAGCCTGGGTCCCGGCGTGGCTCGTTGCGTTGTAGGTCCTGTGGATAGTTCACACTCTCAGGCCTAGGCTCGAAAGGTCATGAGTGCTTCGCGGGCTGAGGGGCTCATAGGTCATGAGTGTGTCGCTGACCATAGGGCTATGTAGGTCATGAGTGCGTTGTTAACCAGTCGACCAATTGCGGTGGGCCAGTCTCGAGCCAGGCAAGGAACCCACTCAAGTGGTTTCCTTTTGTTTCATCCGGCCCCCCTCTTCTACTCCGTCATGCCCGACCCCGGGCTCGGTGCCTCAGAGTTTATCCGGGGACGTGTACTTTCTAGGTAGATGTTTCCCTTGCCTCCTCACTTACCGGTGGCCCTTGGCAGCCGAAGGTCCCTCCCTCGTGCGCTCTCCCTTACTGGCAGGCCACAGGGGCCAGAGGATCTTTTCCTCGATAGTAGCCCACGAGTGTAGCACCCAAAATCTTAACTTGTGAGTTAAGGAAATCTTGTAGAAAATAAAAATAATAATAATCAAAATAAGTACCCTTGATAAATAAAAGAACTTTAGAATTAACCCTCTCTAAAGTAAATTATCATAATAAAATAATATTAGTTAAATCATATCATAATAAAGATTAGGCATTTGAAAAATGTTTTCTATCAAAACAAAGGAATATGAACTTTGGGATATACCTTTAAATTGATGACACACCCAAAATAATATTCTATGTAATAAATGTGGTGTGTATTTCATTACCTAAATAATATAATAAATAAATAATATTATTGCAGGAAGTAGGAGTATTATTCATGTTAGAGTTTGTTTGTTATTTGAAATCTGGAGTTCAAAACAAGAATTTAAATTAAGTTCGAATACTTGAACTTAGAAATAGGAAAAATGGAATAAGAAAAAGGAAAAGGAAAAAAAAAGAAAAGAAAAGAAAAGAAAAAAGAGAGCTCTACCTGCGCATGGGCCGAAAACATCTGATCGGCCCATCTCCCTTTTCCCCCTCAAGCGCGCACCGGCCCACTTCACATCTGCACCGGTCTCACCACTCCACTGAAACGTGGGGCCAACCGGTCTGTCGCACCGGTGTCATTTCCACACGGGACCTAGCGAGTCAGTCATTGCCTTTTCCCCACTCTCCCACTGGCACGTGGACCTCCTCCTTTCAGGTCGGTCTCTCCCGTAGCTCGCGCGCCGTGGCCGGACTCCGCGCAATGTTTGTGCCCAACGCAACAGACGACGATGTCCCGGATCTCCCCTTGCCAGCTAGATCCTCGCGAGGTTTGTTGGGAGTCGGACCCCCCTCCTGCGAATAAAAATGGGTTCCACCGTGACTTTCCAATGTGCTCTACTCCAATGAATCTCTGGGCGTTGTTGTCGTGGGGACTTGAAGGAGTGCCGCCGTAGTCGAACTCACGACTGGGGAGTGCTCGGCGTTCTTCGGTGGCCCTATGTGTTTCGCTTGAACCGGGTGGTCGAATTCGAGAGGTCGCGGGACCTATGCAACAAGCAAGCGCTGTTGGATTTCTCGTCGGAGTTGGCAGATCGCGGCCGCATCCGCCATTGCCGTCGTCGGGGATTTCGTCATAGGATAACTCCGGTAAGAACTCACCCCTGTGCTTCATTACACTCCCCACTGCAAGTAGACCCTAGAAGAATAGAACCTTGTGGACCGAGGTGCTTAGGCACAGTTCTCCGCGAGTCATGCCGCCGCGGGTGGTGGGCGCCTCCGCGTCTGAGGGCGGTGGGAGGATCTCGGCCGTTGATCTCTGAAAGTCGCCTAGAGGTAGAGTGAATAAGCGAAACTTGAAAATTATAAACTTTGAACACACACTTCACCCAGGGTTAAGGTTAGAAATAAATAATGGTATGTATATGTGTTAGTGAATGTATTTAATGTGGATGAATATACGTTCGTGAATATGTGATGTTGACGAAAATATATATTATGAATAGATGCATATGAATATGTGTATGTATATTGTAGATTGATACAAATAATTAATTTGCAACATGACCAGACTATTTTTTTGTCGGCTGACCGTAACCAACGGGAAATTAGACTTCCTGATTTTTGTCAACAATCCATAAAATTAACTATCCATAAAATTAGTTAATTTTCATCCATTAATCTACAAGAGAGTGAAGACATAAATTAATCTATGACGATTTTTTTGCTAATTTTCATCCTTATATACTAATTAATCTACTGTTGTGCCTCCTCTAACCTAGAAAAAGTCTGGGTTCCTGTCCCTCTTGTCCAACCATTTTACATGTGCTTTTTGTCTCCAATAAGTATCCAATTGGTCCTCCAAGCCGATCCAACTCAAAAGCAACACTTCTCTAGTCACCATCTCCTTCACTCGGACAGCGCACTCGGCACTTCTGTTTCCTCTTCTCTAAAGCATGTACAACTTTATCTAATATGAAGTAGAGGTATCTATGGATTTAGATGAAAAAATGCAAGAAATCAGCTCTTCATGAAGAGCTTGTGTGTACATTACTTTTCATACATATTGTCTCTTAACTGCATTTATGGACTATATGATCAGAGTTGTATCACAAAGTCTTTTTAAGTGTCTCTTATATATGCATGGAAAACTGAACCAACCTATTATGGTTGTACATGCGGACATGTCCTTTTCCCTATTCTATTAGATCATCTCCAGCAGTCTGTGTAAACGTACGGTCGTACAAAGTACTGTTTTTGTATTGTACTTTTATTATTTGCAGAGTGAAGTTTGAAATAGAGAGTGAGATAGCTAGAGAGTGGGATATGAAGTCTGCTAGAGATAGATCACCTAAAACTTTCTTGCTCCTTCAGGAACTCTCAGACTTCCGGAAAATTGATTAATCACCCCAGCCACCCTACTAGGAGTGTTGTTGGGATACATTAATTAGCATTCTCCCTGCCCTCTTCTATATTACTGGATGTACCTGATAAAATTGGTAACTGTGTGTCCTTCACCACCAGTTTGTTCAGTACATATATGGATCACAGATAGAGACATGAAACATTGAGGCACCTACATTTTGTTTTAAAAAAAAGCGTCATGAATCACCGCGGTTACTTGGCTATAGAAAATGTTATTGTTGATGTATACATGTACGTATTACCAGGGACTCGGGAGTCGGGAGTATGTAGGGGGTCGGGAGAGTTGCAAGATCCAATTTCATGCATGCACTATGCCTTCGATCTTACAAGTTACTGTTCGTGTTCGCTGTCCTTGGTTCTTTTCCGGTCAATATAATAGACTTTTGCGATGAGGAAACGTTGCATCGCTCATCAGTCGTGTGTTGGGTCAAGCATCCTTCTCCCCGTTGGGAATTGTACAAGGAAAGATCGAAGGCACGCGGAGCTAGACACCAACCATTGCAGGTAGCACCTACTGGATAGATGGGTGTCTTGCATGCTATCCATGGCGAGGGATGGGATCGTGATCATGCATTTCCATTGTATTCTTAAAAACGCACCGGCCTACAAACTAGCTAGCTCGCAGATTCACTGAACTACTGTAGGGTGAAAACCCTGCGGCGTCGTCGAGCGATTTCTCAACTTGGAGAAATCGGAACGCGGTAGGAAGCTACTTGACGACAGCGACGAACATGCATATGTTCATTTTGCAATTGAATTGAAATTTAATTAGCCAGCAAGAAAGAATTATTTCCTTCGTCCAAAGAATTATTGGCGTGCTTGGCCCCCGGCCCCGCCGTGAATCATGCATTGTCTGTGCGATGTTTTTGATTAAGCCGCGCAACCTAACTAGGAAGTAACATTGGCGGGCCGGCGGGCGGGCAGTATCTAGAAGACCTGCTTTATTTCCTTGCTGCGAAAACCTAGATATGGCACTGTCAAAATACAGGTGAACACATTGTTTTTTTCAACACCGGGGCCTGTGCGCAATCAATTTTTGCTTTATTAAGTGGGCATGGGATATTTTTCTTCCGAAAAAAAATGATTTCCAGTCGCTAGCTTGTGGAGGATATATTATCTGTGGATTTCGACACTTGACCTCACTGATTTTGTTCAGGTTCCAAACCATCAAGCTAAGTACGGGTTAGGACCATAATGAACCATATGCATCAGCACACCTTCTTCAATTGTCAGTATGTCAGATTTGTCATGAGTGTAGTAGCTAGGGCAAGATCTTCCGGGGGACATGTATGCGGAGCAAGCTCTTTAGTTCATAGTACATGCAGTATATATTATATATCGGGGTGATTTCCGTCATCACTACGTACCGGGGATACAACGGTTTTTTTACTCGATCTGTGTGCTCGATCTGTGCGTACAGTTTACCTTTCAGTTTCCGGCAAACTTCTGCACCGGGGGAAAAAAAAAGAAAAGGCACGCGGCGGCATGCAAGATCAGCAGAATTAAACTAGATCCTGCAGTGCCCTGTGCCTGTGCGTGCATGGTCAAAAGAGAAGGATCGTTGCCGCATACTTTGGCCACACTCTAAAGCTAGAGCCCTCCCTCCAGTGTCCAGCTAGCTACTAGCTCGAGCAGCTCGCCCGCCAGCCCTTGATCGTTCATCTACCGGACCACCAAACCTTTTTCGCAAGCTGCGTTCCTGTCGACCATGTAAGAAAAGCCTAAGAAAATGGCGGTGGTAGTTGACACGCTGCTAGCGTTGCTCGCCACGCCCTATATATGGAGGGGGGGACTCCGGTGGCTGTCCCTCCCAACACAGCACACATTATTCTTCCTCCACCCATCTCTTGAGTCGCCTGGCCGGCCGCCGTCTTGGTTCCCCTCTAGAGCTCAACAGCAGAGCAGCTGTGTAGCATAGAGCGAGGTTTAACCATCAGCGCATGGCCATGGCGATCTCCTCTGCTCTTCCGTGCTCCCTCCTCGTGGCGGCCCTGATGCTCCTCGCCTCCGTCGTCCAAGTGCAAGGCATCACGAGGCACTACGACTTCAATGTACGTCGTCGTCTTCGTTCGATCGATCGAGCGTACAACATGTCTGTGTCATGCATGCTAGCGATTACACTAATGCTGTGTTCATATGCTTGCGCAACGCGACCTTCGATCGCGAAAAAAAAAGTCTATGCATCATGCTACGTACTTGTGCATAAAATGCATGGACGCATAATATATATACATGCATGCGCATGCAGGTGACCATGGCGAACGTGACACGGCTGTGCGCCAGCAAGAGCATCATCACGGTGAACGGGCAGTTCCCCGGGCCCAAGATCGTGGCGAGGGAAGGCGACCGGCTCGTCATCCGCGTCACCAACCACGCCCAGCACAACATCTCGCTGCACTGGTAATAAAGCTAGTACTAGTGATCGTACTCGTACCGGCCGGCCCGGTGTCCATGGAAGTCAAAAGTGCGCGCGCCGCCGTTGGTGTGCACCATGCACACCACCCACTTTTAGCACCACAACGCCGCACCACACACACGCCAGCAGCAGAACACAAGTTCATTTAGTTAATTGATTCGGAGCATCGTCTTTTCGTTACATACCATGTAGTATACTATCTGATGATCGATCTCGAACGATGAACAACCCGGGCGCTTGCCTTGCTGTGCAATGCGTGCAGGCACGGCATCCGGCAGCTGCGCACGGGGTGGGCGGACGGGCCGGCGTACATCACGCAGTGCCCGATCCAGACGGGGCAGAGTTACGTGTACAACTACACCGTCGTGGGGCAGCGCGGCACGCTGTGGTGGCACGCGCACATCTCCTGGCTGCGCGCCACCGTCTACGGGCCCCTCGTCATCCTGCCCAAGCTCGGCGTCCCCTACCCGTTCCCGGCGCCCTACAAGGAGGTCCCCGTCATCTTCGGTGAGTGTCCATGGCGCTGGCGGCCGGACGACGTCGACGGCCGAGTGCCGCCAGAAAACGACCTCTTGCTGTTGCTCCCTGTGCTAATTTTGTGCTTTGGAGTGGTAGGTGAGTGGTGGCTGGCGGACACGGAGGTGGTGATCAAGCAGGCGCTTCAGCTCGGCGCTGGCCCCAATGTCTCTGACGCCCACACCATCAACGGCCTGCCAGGGCCGCTCTACAACTGCTCTGCCAAAGGTACGTTCCTTTGAAGCGCTGAGGTCTAAACTCATACGGGAGTACAGTGTTGCTGTGTTTTGAAGGATGAGGCGTTAGTTTAATACGTATATATTACCGCTCGAGAGACATCATCATAGTCGCCTTATTAACAGAGAAGGGGAAAAAAGGTGACGTTCACGGGCGCTCTGTTTTTCCACTTCCCAAGCATGTGTCTAGATCCTCAAACGCAACCATAAATGAAAAAAAAAATAAAAGAGGCCTCGTTTTCACTAAGGTGAGTGGTTCAAGTCACCAAAGGTGAGAAGATTCCGAGTTCCTTTCTGGAAACGGGATCTCTGTGGGAATGTTCGCACGACGTCGCTGTCGTCGTCGGATCCTAACACATCCGGTGGACTTACGCAACCTAGCTTGCCGGCCGCCGGTGTCGCACGTAAACAAAATCTTAGTTACGCCTCCGGATAGGTGCGCTTTCCCATTCCGTCACGTCGTCGTCGATCGACTTCGACGCACGACGAAACGTTGCACTCACTCACCGGTCACGCACCGCGTGGCATGCCTGCGCACTACAGACACGTACAAGCTGAAGGTGAAGCCCGGGAAGACGTACATGCTGCGCCTCATCAACGCGGCGCTCAACGACGAGCTCTTCTTCTCCGTCGCCAACCACTCGCTCACGGTCGTCGAGGTCGACGCCGTCTACGTCAAGCCCTTCACCGTCGACACGCTGCTCATCGCGCCGGGCCAGACCACCAACGTGCTGCTCGCCGCCAAGCCGTCCTACCCGGGCGCCAACTACTACATGTCCGCCGCGCCCTACTCCACCGCCAGGCCGGCCACCTTCGACAACACCACCGTCGCCGGCATCCTCGAGTACGAGCTGTACCCCGACGCGCCCCGGCCCTCCGCCTCCGCGGGGAGCTTCAACGAGGCCCTGCCGCTCTACAGACCGACCCTGCCGCAGCTCAACGACACCAGCTTCGTCGGCAACTTCACGGCCAAGCTCCGCAGCCTCGCGACGCCGCGGTACCCGGCGGCCGTGCCGCGGACGGTGGACAGGCGGTTCTTCTTCGCGGTCGGGCTCGGCACGCACCCGTGCCCCGCCAACGCCACGTGCCAGGGCCCCACCAACACCACGCAGTTCGCGGCGTCCGTCAACAACGTCTCCTTCGTGCTCCCCACCAAGGCGCTGCTGCACTCCCACTTCACCGGCCTGTCCAGCGGCGTCTACTCGCCGGACTTCCCCGTCGCGCCCCTGGCGCCGTTCAACTACACGGGGACGCCGCCCAACAACACCAACGTGGCCAGCGGGACCAAGCTCATGGTCGTCCCGTACGGCGCCAACGTGGAGCTCGTCATGCAGGGCACCAGCATCCTCGGCGTCGAGAGCCACCCGCTGCACCTGCACGGCTTCAACTTCTTCGTGGTCGGCCAAGGGTACGGCAACTACGACCCCGTCAACGACCCGTCCAAGTTCAACCTCGTCGACCCCGTCGAGCGCAACACCGTCGGCGTGCCGGCCGGCGGATGGGTGGCCATCCGCTTCCTCGCCGACAACCCCGGTAATAAGACTCTCATCGCTTAAGAGCAGCTCTGCCTCTGCATGCGTGCCTTTTTCTTACACATGTGCGTGCGCGTGCTCTATGAACTGAACTGAACTGAATGTACAGGGGTCTGGTTCATGCATTGCCATTTGGAGGCGCACACAACATGGGGCCTCAGGATGGCATGGTTGGTGCTCGACGGCAGCCTCCCGCACCAGAAGCTGCTCCCGCCGCCGTCAGACTTACCCAAATGTTGATTAGACTCTTCCTCTATCTCTATCCTGCCGGTCGCTTCAAATTAAAGGGAATTGTGAATTAGACAAATGTTTGTTTGTTTTTTTGTTTACTTTCTTCATTGCCAATTGCAATTTTTTCAACTTGCATTTTAACTAGTCCGTTCCGTTCCTAGCTGACCTGGACTTTTTTGTAATTTTTTTCTTCCATTTGTTTGCCACCACAAATGTTTTTGTACACTCCTCTGAAAATAAAGAATGGCGTGACTTGCACCAGATAAAAACATTTCATCTGTCTCTGCATGGTTCCAGCTGGTTATTTATTTCCAGGTGGCTTCTATAGGATTGAAGAGAAAACTGTCATTTAAGTAAGAAAAGATACTCATCACGGCCCACTTTCAGTATTACTATCCAACTCTTGAATGATGTTAATGACCTTCGAGAACTCTTGAAAAGGTGCTAATGACCTTTCAAAGGGTTTAATAATTAAAAATGAATTATTTTAAAGGACCGAGCAAAACGACCAAAATAGTGTCAAGTAATTAATAGCTTAATCTGATTTTTTTCCGATTCCGGTCATTGTTCCAACACCGTCCAAAAATTTATCTTCTAGTGAAATCAAGTCTCAGCTTTCATTGATAAAGTTATAGACATGGAAAAGTGCCAGGGAGATTAAACAATTAAACGGAAGCGAGACCAAATAAAAAACATCTCGAAAATCTTATGACATCAATTTCATCCTTCAAACCGCATAAGTTTTTCAGCCTAAGGCTTTGTTTGAATTGAATTAGAGTGAATACTAGAGTATCTAAACAAGGTCAAAGATCTTATTCGTTTGGACCGAGAACAACAGTAAGGCCTTGTTCGTTTGTGTCGGATTGGCGGGTCAGAACGATTCCTAGACGGATTGCTTCTCTAATTTATATAAACTTTGATTAGCTGGAACGATTCCGGGTGCAATCCGACGTAAACGAACAAGGCCTAAACAGGAAAGAAACCACGTGGGTCGGTATGGTTTGGAAAGGTTCCCAACCCATGGTATAAGACGTGTTCGGTTAACCCGCTCGAGGATCCAACCCAGTCCATTTTTGGCTTTTATCTCGTTCTCGGCCCGGGAAGCAGCCCTCGTGCAAGATGATGTGGAAATAATCCACAAAGCACGAAGACGAGCGAGCATCGATGACAAGGCAATGCGAAGGTGGGCATATATTGTTCACCCAATATTTGTTGTATATAAATCAGTATAGTCCAGACATCATCGTAGTTTTTCTTGGCAACAATAAATTATCCATAATAAGTTGCTCTTCCTATACAGTCGGTGAGATAAATTATGAAGAGGACAAGGAACATCGCTTCTCTTTATCATAAACATGCAACAAAGAAGACTATTGCAAGTGTTGCTACTTCATCGCCTTCCTCATGTCTGGCTGCAACTGAGACAGAAGAGCTACCTCAAAAGACGTCACATCCAGATTTAAGGAGAAATCCAGATGTATCTCATATGTATCTTTACAAAAATAACTAAATGATAAGAACTAAATAGTGATCACGACGACGGCGACGATCCTGATCATAAGCCATAGGCAGGTTGACCAGAGCGATAATGGCCAAGAACTTATCGAATTTGTTAGTGTTTCGAACCTCACTCCAACAAGTAAATTTGTTGTGCGTGTTCCGGACTCTGGATGGTGTTGGGGACTTGTTCTCAAATGCTATGAATTAAGAACAAGGCAACATAAAATGTTAAATATTAACATCCTTCGTCCATGAAACAATATTCCCTTGAGGATAATGAACCATGGACGAAGGTTCATGAGGATATAATTACGAAGGTTAGGTCTTCGTAATCATATTCTCATATAAAATGACATAAGATAAGATAAAGGATATGAAAAGATAAATGAGTCATGTACAAACATTAAATTTACTTAATATATTAAGTTATTGAATACAATTATACCTCTGCCTTGGCAAAGATTGGTTTCCGAAAGCTGCGATTACAATAGCCAGAATGCGTGAACAGTAAAGGAATATTGTTCACTATTTATAGGCACAGGACACAGCCTGTGAGGAATTACAATTATGCCCCTCATAAAAGTTTACAACATTGACCCAGACCTTTATGGACTAAAAGGTCATTCCATCCTTAAGTCGGTTTGTAATACCGAAGCTTCATGATGAAGAACCTTCGGCCATCTCACTCAAGCAACTTCAGCCAAAAACCGCTTCTTCCTAGAAGACCTTCGGCGCCGAAGCATAGACCCAACAGTAGCCCCTTTCGCGGTGCTAGATCGTTTTTCGTAACGAGCTTGATCCGTGAAAAAAGCCTCTCAAGCTTCGGGGAGCCGAAGGTCCAAAAAACACCTTCCCTGAGCTCGTTGTCGAGAAACGATTTAGTTTCCCAGCGCGTAGCGGTCCCACCTTGCAGAGTTACTGTTAGGTCTCTGCGGTCCACCTTGCAGTGAATGCGAGCGGGTGCCCGCCTGGTGTAAAAATCCTGGCGCTTCGCCTTCCTACCTGCAATACTATATAAACAGACGAGTAGGTGTGAAGTTACCACAGCATTCATTGCTATTTGCACTGTTTTGCTGCCAAAATTTTTAACCACCGCCGAAGCTTAACTCTCGGAAACGAACGAAGC
Organism: Zea mays; assembly: GCF_902167145.1. NCBI lineage: Eukaryota > Viridiplantae > Streptophyta > Magnoliopsida > Poales > Poaceae > Zea > Zea mays. The sequence continues at coordinate 185,778,263 of NC_050098.1, forward strand.
TCCAGTTTGAAGCCTGCTTCGTCAGAAGAAAAAAACTTGGGAGGAAAAAAGTATTAGATTTTTACAAATTCAGAATTAAATGGCCAGAGTGCGTTCTACCGCTAGGGTTGAGCGTGAGGGGCGCGAAACTGAAGATTCGGAGTCTGTTCCCATCTCCGAAGCGATGCAGAGGTCCGGGCTAGTAACTTTGGAAAAGATTCCCAGTGATGATGCAAAACAGGCAGAACAAGCAGTTGCTGAAGCGGAAGGAGAAGATATTGAGGAAACTGATCCCGAAGACGATTATCGGATTGCCATGCCAAGCAAGCCCAGTCACTTGGACTTCAGAAAGTCTACTGTTTCGAAGGCTGATCTCTCCAAAATGGTAAAGTCGGGCTTTTTTAATGAGAATCAGAAGAAGCTATTACGCTTCGGGGGAGAGGAGACTACCCCAAAGCCGGAGAAGGATGAAATTGTCATTTTCAAGAGCTTTCTAAAGGCTGGACTAAGGTTCCCCCTACATGGGATTATTGCAGAGGTACTAAAGAGGTTTGGTGTCTACTTTCATCAGCTAACTCCCAACGCTATTGTTCGGCTTAGCGTTTATATCTGGGCCCTCCGAAGCCAAGCGGTGGAGCCGTTTGCGGACAGCTTCTGTCGAGTTCACGAACTACACTATCAGACAAAGGCTAGAAAAGATGGATTGCATGACAATTTTGGTTGCTATAATTTTGCTTACCGGAAAACCACAAAATTTCCTGTAATCAGCTACCGAAGCAAATGGGCAGCAGGCTGGAAGTCGGAGTGGTTCTATGTCAAGGTTGATGATGACAAGGAGAGGCTTGTGCAAAGTCCACTTGAACTAATCTTCGGAGAAACCCGTCCGCATTGCAACATGACACCGGAAGGTCCAACTCAAAAAGCAATGGATGAATTCAGAATTATTGCAGAGCATATCAGTACAAGAGACCTGGTTCAGGAGTTCTTGGCTTTCAAGGTTTTTCCTAGTTTAAAAGAATGGGAAATGCCGAAGCTAAAGGGAGAAAAGAAAGAAGGTGAACTTGTGCGTTTACCTTACTATTTCAAGTTTAAGAAATACTTTAAAACACCTTGCCAAGAGTGGCTGGATACGATTGAAGTAATGTGCAATGAAATACTTGGCAACTACTCCAAAAAAGAGGATCAATTGATGACTGCAGCCTTCGGCACCCGTCCGAAGCGAAGACTGAATCGAGTGCTGGATGCCTTGGGTTTTGAATACCCTGACTATGAAAATCTGAACAAAGGTGCCGGAGGCCAGAAAAGAAAAAGGATAACTGAAGCCTTAAATGAAGATGAAAAAGAACCACCAAAGAAGAAAATGCCGAAGAAGAGGAAAGCATCTTCTCCGAAGCGAAAAACATCCGACGAAGAAGAAACCCCCGCATCACCCTCTGCCACCGATGTGGAAGCAATTTTGAAGGTAATGACTGAATCCCTGCCTGCGAAGCTAAGTCCATTGGGGCCTCAACTGACAATGTTTTTTCAAAAGGAAAAGGAGCCCGAAAAAATGAAGAAAACGACTAAAGTAAAGAGACAGAGGATCATCGGTGTGACAGAGGTAATAGACAAGACACCGCCAAGAGCTTCAGCTCAGAAGACACCAGCGGCTGAGGAAAGGACAGATATTGAAATCACAACTTCGGAGGTCGCGGCTGCCGAAGCTGCCTCAGCTGAAGATTTGAACCTGGAGAGCACGATCGAACACATTGACAAAATATTGTTAGACATGGCTGCAGAAGAAGCTACCACCGCCGCCGAAGAGGCCGCGGCCGCAGCGTCGGGGAAAAGGAAGGAAATTGCTGATGAAGCTTCAGAAAACGAAGCCTTCATGCTTCAAAGTTTAGTTGGAGAAAAATTGTCAGAACCCGAAATAGAAGAGCTTAAAGAGTATGCCAAATCTTGCGGGTACAAGCCAGGAGCACTCCTCTTCGGAGGTATTGATGATGAAAAATTAGATTGTATCCGAAACCAAACTGGAGCCAAAGTTATCGGTACTCTGTCAAAGAGTATCGGTTTTCCGAAGCTAGAAACGGACATTAGCCGCTACCGACGGCAACATATCGTTGGTAGTTTATTTTATTCCAATTTCAAGGTGAACTACTTTTCCCTTAACTTTTATTGTTTTTAATAATAAAAACATGTCTAACAAAGGTTGTTTTCGTGCAGAGTATGCTATTGAGCAAAGCCTTGACAATGCAGCAAGATTTTGAAGACAAGAAACACGAAGCTATAATTGAAAATTTAGAAAGCAAAATAAAGGAGCAATCAGATGCTATCGAGAAAAAGAACTTTGAGCTCCAGGCAACCGAAGGTTTATTGGCGGAAGCCAAAGCAAAAATAACAGAACTGAACACGAAGCTTCTCCGCCAATCTGAGCAGTTTGACCAAGAAAAGCAAGAACTTAATACAAAACTTGAAGCCGAAGCTCAGCAAAATTCAGATTTGAAAAAAACTATTGGCGGGCCTTCAAGAAAAATGTTTGGAATTTGGCAACAGATGCATTCAACGACTAAGAAAATTTTTTCACTCAGTTGGAGCCAGCAGTGAGAAATTCACCCCCTCAGCTGAAGATTTATCGAAGACCTTCGAACATATTGAGGGTGAAATTGGCGAGCTCGACGAAGTTATAGCTGGGCACGGTGACTTCTGTGCCTGGGTAGCTTCTCGGGGCACTGCTGCAGCCTTCCTAAAAGCTGGCTGCGATCACGGAAAGATTGTCAATAGGCCCAATTTCACTTTATCACCATCAATCCTAGATGACACTCCTGATCTCGCCCGAAGTATTTCCAATAGATTTGTGAAAATGGTATGGACAAAAGGCGGGCGAGAAAAGGCTGGAGACGAAGCTCGGAGTCATCTTGAACCAGTAAGAAATCATACCTTGCGCTTACCTTTTTCCTTCAAGCTTGGTTTTGACCCACAACAATTTAATTCATATAGGATGACGAAGCCGAAGCCGATGATTGAAAAGAATGACGCCGAAGCTAAGATCCCCCGAAGATTAAGTAGGAGTAGACTGTAGACAAACTTAGGAAACTTTTGAGATAACTTTTGTAAATGTAACTAAACTTGTGCTTAATGAATTCTGTTCATACCTTGTATCACGCTCTTACCCTTCCTTTAATGTATGTGAAGTGCTTTGTTGTGGACGAAATTATCTTTTTTGAGCCGAAGGCGAAAAAAAACACCTTCCCTTCTTTTCGTACACAGCGAAGCATAGAAAACAACATTTCCCTTTCTTCCGAAGCTCTCCTTTTTGTACGCGAAGAAGCTCTTCTCTGGTGCCGAAGCAATTACTTATGCCATGATGATGATTGCCCTACATATGCCTGGATGAATGTTTATGAATGCAAATGCTATGATGTAATGTGATGTGCGAATGAATGTCACAACACATATCCGAAGCTATACTCTCAGCCATTATTTTCTTAGAAACAATCACACATCAGCTCTGCATTCCCTTAGGAACGACTTTGGAGCTTCTTCGCCTTTTACTTTCGGCGGAATCAGCGTTGACTTTTCGCTGTAAGCTCTGCATTCCCTTAGGAACGACTTTGGAGCTTCTTCATCTTTTACTTTTTGGCACTCGATGGTGCGTTCTCAGCTTTTACATTTACATTCTTTGGGGGATTTTGCTCTTATAAAACTAAAAAAGGAAATTACATGTGATGGCCCCATTAAAAACCTTTCTCCCCCTTCAGAAAGGAAAAGGGTGCCATGAAAAAGAAAAAACATAAAAAAGTTACATCAAGTTACACATAATATCGCCGAAGCTCATCCGCATTCCAAGATCTAGGAATGTCGTTGCCGTCCATATCCTTCAATCTGTATGAACCGGGTCTTGACGAAGATACTACTAAGAAAGGTCCCTCCCATTTCAACTGCAACTTGCCCACTGTGTCTGGGTTGGCCACTCTCCGAAGCACCAAATGTCCTGGCTCAATATTCTTTAGCCGAACCTTTCTATCTCGCCATTTGATTGTTTCGGCTTGATATTTATTGATATTTTCCACAGCTTGAAGCCTAATCCCTTCTAAAGCATCTTTTTCCACAGAATAAGCATCTTCAGAACCTGATTCTGCCGAAGCTACTACTCTTATTGATCCAGTTTTAGCTTCCTCCGGAGTTATTGCTTCGTCACCGAATAATAACTTGAATGGAGTAAAGCCTGTAGACCTTGATGCTGTTGTGTTGTGGCTCCACACCACTTTGGTTAACTGATCTGGCCACTTTCCCCTGGGTTGATTGAAGATTAACTTCATTATTCCAGTCATTATAATGCCATTGGCTCTTTCAACGAGCCCATTTGACTCCGGATGCCTGACTGATGCAAAATGGATCTTCGTACCAATTTGATCACAGAAATCCCTAAAAGCTTCGGAGTCAAACTGTGTTCCATTATCCACAGTTATGGCCTTTGGTACCCCGAAACGACAAACAATATTCTGCCAGAAAAACTTTTGAATGGTGGCCGAAGTTATTGTGGCTAAAGGCTTTGCCTCAATCCATTTGGAAAAATATTCCACAGCCACTACAACATACCTTAAGTTCCCTTGGGCTGGTGGTAATGGACCCAACAAGTCAAGGCCCCACCTTTGCAATGGCCAGATGGGTTGTATGAGCTGTGTTAAGGACGAAGGTTGTTTTTGATCTCTTGCACATTTCTGACAACCTTCGCACTTTTGAACTAATTCCGCTGCATCCGAAGCTGCCTTCGGCCAATAAAACCCTTGACGGAAAACCTTTCCAAGTAACGGCCTAGATCCAATGTGAGATCCACACAGTCCTGCATGTATTTCTTTCATCAACTCTATGCCTTCGGTTCTAGATAAACACTTGAGCAATGGAGCACAAACTCCACGCTTGTACAACTCCCCTTCTATCATGACATATGGACGAGCTCTTGCCTCTATCCTCCTGTTATAAGTTTCGTCATCTGAAAGGAATTTACCCTGAAGGTAAGAGATGATTTCAGTTCTCCAATCTTCGCTATAAACAGGAGATATATTGAGGACTGCTCTTTCAAGAAGTTCTATCGAAGGTGCCTTTATTGTTTCGAAGAACACATCCGAAGGTAAAGGCAGCCCCTGTGCTGCTGACTTAGCTAGCAAATCAGCATGTTCATTTTGTCCTCGAGGGATATTCTTGACAGAAAATCCTTCGAAGGAAGCTTCAATTCTTCGAACCATGTCTAGATATCTTTCAAGCTTTGGATCTTTAGCCTTGCAACTTTTGTCGATATGACCCGAAACAACCTGGGAATCAGTTTTAAGAATGGCCCTTCTGATTCCCATTGCTTTTAGCTTCCGAAGACCCAAAAGCAGAGCTTCGTACTCGGTAATATTGTTTGTACAACTAAAATCGAGTCTTGCCGCATAACAAGTTTTAACTTTGGATGGCGAGACCAACACAGCAGCTGCTCCTGCCCCGAAGGTTCCCCAAGACCCATCACAAAACACTGTCCATACTTCGGCATCTTTATTTGTTTCTTCATCCTGAGCCCCTGGCGTCCAGTCAGCAATGAAGTCTGCTAACGCCTGGGACTGGATCGAAGATCTATGCACATAATCAATGCAAAATTCATTGAGCTCTGCAGCCCATTTTCCAATCCGCCCAGTAGCTTCTCTATTTCTCATAATATCCTTCAACGGCTGCGAAGAAGGAACAACAATATTGTATGCTTGAAAGTAGTGCCGAAGCTTCCTGGATGCCATCAAGACAGCATATAATACCTTCTCTAATTCTGTGTAGTTTTTCTTTGATATACTAAGAACTTCAGATACAAAATACACTGGGACCTGCTTCTTGACTTGGCCATCAAGCTTCTCCTGAACAAGTGCTGCACTTACCGCTGAGTGCGAAGCTGCCACATATAATAATAAAGGAGCCCCTGGCATTGGTGGAGTTAATGTTGTTAAATCTATCAGATATTGCTTCAGTTCCTCGAAGGCTTTTTGTTGGCTTGGTCCCCATTGAAAAACTTCGGCTGATTTCAGTACTTCGAAGAATGGTAAATTTCTTTCTGCTGATCTAGCTATAAATCTATTAAGAGATGCCAACCTCCCTGTTAATCTTTGGGCCCCCTTTTTGTAGTTGGTGGCTCCATTCGAAGTATAGCTTCAATTTTACTTGGATTAGCTTCAATTCCCTTTGTTGATACCAAGCATCCAAGAAATTTTCCCTTCTTCACTCCGAAGACACATTTTTCCGGGTTCAATTTTAAACCAGCTTGTCTGAAACTGGCGAAGGTCTCCTGCAAATCAGCAATATGATTTTCCTGTTTCGTGCTTTTTACAATGATGTCATCAACATAAGTTAGCACATTTCTGCCGATCTGAGAGTGGAGAACCTTCACAGTCATTCTGCTGAAACTTCCTCCAACATTTTTTAGCCCCTCAGGCATCCGAAGATAGCAATATGTGCCACTTGGGGTTATGAAGCTAGTCTTCGGCTCATCTTCCTTCTTCATCCAGATTTGGTGGTAGCCTGAGTAACAGTCTAGCAGACTCATGAGCTCTGAAGAAGCTGCTGCATCAACTAAAGAGTCTATCCTTGGCAATGGGAATTCATCCTTCGGACAAGCCTTGTTAAGATCTGTAAAATCGATACACATTCGCCACTTGCCATTGGCCTTTTTTACCATAACAGTGTTAGCTAGCCATTCTGGGTACTTTACTTCTCTGATAACTCCTGCACTGAGGAGTCTTTTAACTTCATTACGAGCACCTTCGGCCTTATCATCAGACATTTTCCGAAGCCTCTGCTTTCTAGGTCTGAAGGATGGGTCAACATTGAGCGAGTGTTCAATAACATCCCTATTTACTCCGCAGAGATCATTGGCTGACCATGCAAAAACATCTTTGTTGTTGAACAAAAACCTTATCAAGGTTTTCTCCTGTTCTTCGGATAATTGAGAGCCCAACAGCACCTTCTGCTCTGCTATGTCTTCACATAAGAGCATGGGCTTCGGCTGATCCGCTGAAGCTGCTTTCTCCCTTCTGAATTTATACTGTTCACAAGCTTCAGCTCCATCTATGTTATGGATTGCTTTTGAGTCAGTCCAGTTCCCTTCGGCCCTTCTGGCAGCTTCCTGACTTCCATGAATAGCGATGGGTCCTTGATCCGAAGGTATCTTCATGCAAAGATAAGCAGGATGAAGAATTGCTTCGAAAGCATTGAGGGTGCCACGACCAATAATTGCATTGTAAGGGTATTCCATGTCAACAATGTCAAATATAACTTGCTCAGTTCTAGTGTTGTTGAATGTTGATGAACCCGAAGGTCACCGACATGGTAATCTTTCCCAGTGCTACAATCTGCCTTCCTCCGAAGCCACAGAGAGGATGTGTAGCATCATGAATCTTATCTTCTGGCTCTTGCATTTGTCTGAAGGCCTTAGCAAATATGATATCAGCTGCACTGCCTGTGTCAACCAAGACATTGTGGACCAGAAATCCTTTGATAACACAAGAGATAACCATGGCATCATTGTGTGGGTAATCCTTGAGTTGGAGGTCCTCTTGGGAGAAGGTAATAGGGATGTGAGACCATCTTGACTTGATGAAGGGTCCTTGCACCCCAACATGCTGTACCCTTCTCTATGCTTCCTTCTTCTGCTTCTTGTTGGCTGGCTCTGAACATGAACCGCCTGTTATCGGAAGTAGCAGCTTCGGAGCCGAAGCAGCTCCAGCTTGATCGTTGAACGAAGCCATCAGCTCAAAAAAGTGGAAGTGAGTTCACCGGAGGTGGGCGCCAATGTTGGGGACTTGTTCTCAAATGCTATGAATTAAGAACAAGGCAACATAAAATGTTAAATATTAACATCCTTCGTCCATGAAACAATATTCCCTTGAGGATAATGAACCATGGACGAAGGTTCATGAGGATATAATTACGAAGGTTAGGTCTTCGTAATCATATTCTCATATAAAATGACATAAGATAAGATAAAGGATATGAAAAGATAAATGAGTCATGTACAAACATTAAATTTACTTAATATATTAAGTTATTGAATACAATTATACCTCTGCCTTGGCAAAGATTGGTTTCCGAAAGCTGCGATTACAATAGCCAGAATGCGTGAACAGTAAAGGAATACTGTTCACTATTTATAGGCACAGGACACAGCCTGTGAGGAATTACAATTATGCCCCTCATAAAAGTTTACAACATTGACCCAGACCTTTATGGACTAAAAGGTCATTCCATCCTTAAGTCGGTTTGTAATACCGAAGCTTCATGATGAAGAACCTTCGGCCATCTCACTCAAGCAACTTCAGCCAAAAACCGCTTCTTCCTAGAAGACCTTCGGCGCCGAAGCATAGACCCAACAGATGGTGTGCACAATGAGCACAAGATTTATATTGGTTCGGGCAGAACGTCCCTACTACCCGTCATCGAAGGCTTGCGCTATCGACAGCATTGATGATCAAAGTTCGTAGTAAGAGTTACAAGAGGACGAAAGAGGGAGGAGATGCTTCCAAATCTCTTATTCATGGTAGAGGTGGTGACAAAGTGGAGTCCTAGCTAAGGGTGTGTTTGATTTGGCTTTTGCTCTATAAAAGCCAAAAGCCAAACCAAAGGGCTAGATCGAGAAAGCAGCTTTTTCTAAAAGTCAACTTTCTCGTAGTGCAAAACTAAAAGCACCCGAGGACCTGCTTTTAGTGGCTTTCGGATGGAATTGTGAAAACATATATCGAAGAATTTTTAACGGCTTTTAGTGGTTTCCACCAAACAGTTTTTAGCTTTTTAACAGCTCACGGCCCACAACAGCTTTTTCCACAGCTCACAGTCCACAACAGCTTTTTTCACAGCCACAGCCCAACCAAACACACCTTAAGTCTTGGGTTGGCGGCGGGGCTCTGGCCTCTGGGTTCTTCTCTTGTTCGTCAGGGGTTCGTAAGTCATGAGTGCTCTATGGTCTAAGGGGCTCGTAGGTGAGAGCACCTAGAAGGGGGGTGAATAGGTGATCCTGTGAAACTTAAACTTATAGCCACAAAAACTTGTTAAGTGTTAGCACAATAATCGCCAAGTGGCTAGAGAGGAGTCTCAACAAAACACAATACCACAAGAGATCAAACACAGAGATGACACAGTGGTTATCCCGTGGTTCGGCCAAGACCAACGCTTGCCTATTCCACGTTGTGGCGTCCCAACGGACGAGGGTTGCAATCAACCCCTCTCAAGCGGTCCAAAGACCAACTTGAATACCACGGTGTTTTGCTTTGCCTTTCAATATCCCGTTTGTGAGGAATCTCCACAACTTGGAGCCTCTCGCCCTTACACTTGAGATTCACAAAGAAATATGGAGTAAGGGAGGGAAGCAACACACACAAATCCACAGCAAAATGCGCACACACACGGCCAAGAATCGAGCTCAAAAGACTATCTCAAAGTTCTCACTAGAACGGAGCTCGAATCACTGAGAATGACAAACGAATGCGCAAAGACTGAGTGTGGATGATCAAGAATGCTCTAAGGTTGCTTGGTGTCTTCCTCCATGCGCCTAGGGGTCCCTTTTATAGCCCCAAGGCAGCTAGGAGCCGTTGAGAGCAATTCTGGAAGGCTGATCTTGCCTTCTGTCATCGGGCGCACCGGACAGTCCGGTGTACACCGGACACTGTCCGGTGCCCGATCTCCTTCCTAAAATGGCGCAGCCGACCGTTGCAGATCTGGGAGCCGTTGGCGCACCGGACATGTCCGGTGCACACCGGACAGTCCGGTGCACACCGGACAGTCCGGTGCACACCGGACAGTCCGGTGCCCCCTTCCGACCGTTGGCTCGGCCACGTGTCCCGCGCAGATCGCGCGGCCGACCGTTGGCCCGGCCGACCGTTGGCTCACCGGACAGTCCGGTGCACACCGGACAGTCCGGTGAATTTTAGCCGTACGTCGCCGGTGAATTCCCGAGAGCGGCCACTTCGCCCGAGCCAACCTGGCGCACCGGACACTGTCCGGTGCACCACCGGACAGTCCGGTGCCCCAGACCGAAACCGCCTCTTGGCTGTACACAACCAACTCTTCTCTTTTCTTCTTCTTTCTGTTTCTGATACTTAGACAAGTATATTAGTACACAAAACCAATGTACTAAGACTTAGAAACATACCTTTGCTTTTTATTTGCACTTTGTCCATCCATGGGCATAGATTCACATTTAAACACTTGTGTTGGCACTCAATCACCAAAATACTTAGAAATGGCCCAAGGGCACATTTCCCTTTCAATCTCCCCCTTTTTGGTGATTTATGCCAAAACAACATAAGGCAACTAGAACAAGTGCAATATCACTTCAAATAAAAACTCAAGTTTATTTTGATTCAATTTGGCATATATGGATCATCCTTTGCCACCACTTGGTTTGTTTTTGCAAATCAAACTCAAAAACCTATCTCTAAGTCAAATCCACTTGTAGAGACATAAAAAGAGGTTTTCCAAAGAAAATTGATTCAAGATTCCAAAAACTCCCCCTTTTTCCCATAATCAACACTTCTCCCCACAAGAGGCCAACTTTTGACAAAAGAGACAATGCAAGAGTTTTGACAAACCAAAAGCTCTATCCTACTGTTTTCAAAGTTTCTCAAGTGGTAGCTGATCCATTTATTGCTTTGGCCTTTATTTTCTCCCCCTTTGGCATCAAGCACCAAAACGGGATCAATCTTGGCCCTTTAACCCCATTGCCTGACCAAAATCTTCAATTAAGAGCAAATAGGCAATAAGAGTTTAAAGATGAACTTGGAAGAGTTACTCTTTTCATCGGAGTGCAGTGGAAGTCTTGCCTTCTCCAAGTCCACCTTTTTCCCTTTTAATTATCCTTGGAGACTAAAACAACCAAACTCAAGTACATGGTTAGTCTCAAAGGGTCAAGTTGTAGCACAGCTCCCCCTAAATATGTGCATCACTTGCAAACAGGACTTGTGAGGTCCAGGGAGTGTTTGTACAACTTGAGCACCACAATAAGCAACAAAATGCAGAATCATGATCAAAAGCATAAACACATGTATGCTACATTTCATTCCAAGTTCCGCGAATCTAAGATATTGAGCTCACTACGCAGCCTGCAAAAGGTCTTCTCATCTAGAGGCTTGGTAAAGATATCGGCTAGCTGGTTCTCGGTGCTAACATGAAACACTTCGATATCTCCCTTTTGCTGGTGGTCTCTCAAAAAGTGATGCCGGATGTCAATGTGCTTTGTGCGGCTGTGTTCAACAGGATTTTCCGCTATTCGGATAGCACTCTCATTATCACATAGGAGTGGGACTTTGCTCAGATTGTAGCCAAAGTCCCGAAGGGTTTGCCTCATCCAAAGTAGCTGCGCGCAACACTGTCCTGCGGCAACATACTCGGCCTCAGCGGTGGATAGGGCAACGGAGGTTTGTTTCTTAGAGTTCCACGACACCAGGGACCTTCCTAAGAATTGGCACATCCCTGATGTACTCTTCCTATCGACCTTACATCCAGCATAGTCGGAATCTGAGTATCCAACCAAGTCAAAAATAGACCCCTTTGGATACCAGAGCCCGAAGCAGGGCGTAGCAACCAAATATCTAAGAATTCGCTTCACCGCCACTAAGTGACACTCCTTAGGATCGGATTGAAACCTAGCACACATGCATACGCTAAGCATAATATCCGGTCTACTAGCACATAAATAAAGTAAAGACCCTATCATTGACCGGTATGCTTTTTGATCAACGGACTTACCTCCTTTGTTGAGGTCGGTGTGTCCGTTGGTCCCCATCGGAGTCTTTGCGGGCTTGGCGTCCTTCATCCCAAACCGCTTTAGCAGATCTTGCGTGTACTTCGTTTGGGAGATGAAGGTGCCGTCCTTGAGTTGCTTCACTTGGAACCCAAGGAAGTAGGTCAACTCGCCCATCATCGACATCTCGAATTTCTGCGTCATCACCCTGCTAAACTCTTCACAAGACTTTTGGTTAGTAGAACCAAATATTATGTCGTCGACATAAATTTGGCACACAAAAAGATCACCATTGCAAGTCTTAGTAAAAAGAGTTGGATCGGCTTTCCCAACCTTGAAAGCATTAGCAATTAAAAAGTCTCTAAGGCATTCATACCATGCTCTTGGGGCTTGCTTAAGTCCATAGAGCGCCTTAGAGAGCTTACACACGTGGTCGGGGTACCGTTCATCCTCGAAACCAGGGGGTTGCTCCACGTACACCTCCTCTTTGATTGGCCCGTTGAGGAAAGCGCTCTTCACATCCATTTGGTACAACCTGAAAGAATGGTGAGCGGCATATGCTAGCAAGATGCGAATTGACTCTAGCCTAGCCACAGGAGCAAAAGTCTCCTCAAAGTCCAAACCTGCGACTTGGGCATAACCTTTTGCCACAAGTCGAGCCTTGTTCCTCGTCACCACCCCGTGCTCGTCCTGTTTGTTGCGGAACACCCACTTGGTTCCCACAACATTTTGCTTGGGACGAGGCACCAGCGTCCAAACTTCATTTCTCTTGAAGTTGTTGAGCTCCTCCTGCATGGCCAATACCCAGTCCGGATCTAGCAAGGCCTCCTCTACCCTGAAAGGCTCAATAGAAGAGACAAAGGAGTAATGCTCACAAAAATTAACTAATCGAGATCGAGTAGTTACTCCCTTGCTAATGTCACCCAGAATTTGGTCGACGGGATGATCCCTTTGAATCATTGCTCGAACTTGGGTTGGAGGTGCCAGTTGCGCTTCTTCCTCCATCACGTGATCATCTTGTGCTCCCCCTTGATCACACGCCTCCTTTTGATGAACCTGTTCATCGTCTTGAGTTGGGGGATGCACCGTTGTTGAGGAAGAAGGTTGATCTTGTTCATCTTGTTCCTGTGGCCGCACTTCTCCAATCGCCATGGTTCGTATAGCGGCTGTCGGAACATCTTCTTCATCTACATCATCACAATCAACAACTTGCTCTCTTGGAGAGCCATTAGTCTCATCAAATACAACGTCGCTAGAGACTTCAACCAAACCTGATGATTTGTTAAAGACCCTATACGCCTTTGTATTTGAATCATAACCTAATAAAAACCCTTCTACGGCTTTGGGAGCAAATTTGGAATTCCTACCCTTCTTCACTAGAATGTAGCATTTACTCCCAAAAACACGAAAATACGATACATTAGGTTTGTTACCGGTTAGTAGCTCATACGAAGTTTTCCTGAGGAGGCGATGAAGGTAGACCCTGTTGATGGCGTGGCAAGCCGTGTTCACGGCTTCCGACCAGAAACACTCGGGGGTCTTGAATTCTCCAAGCATCGTCCTTGCCATATCGATTAGCGTCCTGTTCTTCCTCTCTACCACACCATTTTGCTGTGGTGTGTAGGGAGCGGAGAACTCGTGCTTGATCCCTTCCTCCTCAAGGAACTCCTCCACTTGAAGGTTCTTGAACTCGGACCCATTGTCGCTCCTTATCTTCTTCACCTTGAGCTCAAACTCATTTTGTGCTCTCCTGAGGAAGCGCTTGAGGGTCCCTTGGGTTTCAGACTTATCCTGCAAAAAGAACACCCAAGTGAAGCGGGAAAAGTCATCAACGATAACTAGACCATACTTACTTCCTCCTATGCTCAGATAGGCGACGGGTCCGAAGAGGTCCATATGTAGCAACTCCAGGGGTCTTGATGTTGTCATCACATTTTTGGTGTGATGAGAGCCTCCCACCTGTTTCCCTGCTTGACAAGCTGCACAAGGTCTATCTTTTTCGAAATGAACATTGGTTAGACCTATCACGTGTTCTCCCTTTAGAAGTTTGTGGAGGTTCTTCATCCCCACATGTGCTAAGCGGCGATGCCACAGCCAGCCCATGCAAGTCTTAGCCATTAAGCATGCATCTAGACCGGCCTCTTCTTTTGCAAAATCAACTAAGTAAAGCTTGCCGTCTAGAATACCCTTAAAAGCTAGTGAACCATCACATCTTCTAAAGACAGACACATCTACATTTGTAAATAGACAATTATATCCCATATTGCATAATTGACTAACAGATAACAAATTATATCCAAGAGACTCAACTAAAAACACATTAGAGATAGAGTGCTCATTAGATATTGCAATTTTACCTAACCCTTTTACCTTGCCTTGATTCCCATCACCGAATATTATTGAATCTTGGGAATCTTTATTCTTGACGTAGGAGGTGAACATCTTCTTCTCCCCTGTCATATGGTTTGTGCATCCGCTGTCAATAATCCAGCTTGAACCCCCGGATGCATAAACCTGCAAGGCAAATTTAGGCTTGGGTCTTAGGTACCCAACTCATGTTGGGTCCTGCAAGGTTAGCACAAATATCCTTAGGGACCCAAATGCAAGTTTTGTCTCCCTTGCATCTTGCCCCTAATTTTCTAGCAACTATCTTCCTATCCTTTCTACAAATAGCAAAAGAAGCATTTAAAGCATGATATATTGTAGAAGGTTCATTAACTTTCCTAGGAACATTAACAACATTTCCCCTAGGCATATTATGAATAACATTTCTCCTACCAACATTTCTATCATGCACATAAGAAGAACTAGAAGCAAACATGGCATGAGAATCAAAGGCATTATATACATTACAACTCCTATAAGCATTTCTAGGTTGTCTTCTATCATAGTACATAAAGGCATGGTTCTTTTGCACACTACTAGCCATAGGGGCCTTCCCTTTCTCCTTGGTGGAGATGGGAGCCTTATGGCTTGTCAAGTTCTTGGCTTCCCTCTTGTAGCCAAGACCATCCTTAATTGAGGGGTGTCTACCAATTGTGTAGGCATCCCTTGCAAATTTTAGCTTGTCAAATTCATTTTTGCTAGTCTTAAGTTGGGCATTAAGACTAGCTAATTCCTCATTTAATTTTGAAATTGAAACTAAATGATCACTACAAGCATCAATGTCAAAGTCTTTACACCTATTACAAGTTTCAACAATTTCTACACAAGAATTAGATTTACTAGCTACTTCTAGTTTAGTATTTAAATCATCATTGAAACTTTTTAACTTAGCAATAGTTTCATGATAAGAAGATAATTCACTAGAGAGCATTTCATTTCTCTTAATTTCTAGAGCAAGAGATTTCTGAGCTTCTACAAATTTATCATGTTCTTCATACAACAAATCCTCTTGCTTTTCTAAAAGTATATTCCTATCATTCAAGGCATCAATCAATTCATTAATTTTGTCAATTTTAGATCTATATAATCCCTTAAATAAGCATGAGTAATCTATCTCATCATCATCACTAGACTCATCCTCACTTGAAGAAGCATAAGTACTAGCATCATGAGTGCTTACTTTCTTTTCCCTTGCTATGAGGCAAGTGTGACGCTCGTTGGGGAAGAGGGATGACTTGTTGAAGGCAGTGGCGGCGAGTCCCTCATTGTCGGAGTCGGACGAGGAGCAGTCCGAATCCCACTCCTTGCCAAGATGAGCCTCGCCCTTTGCCTTCTTATAGTTCTTCTTTTTCTCCCTCTTGTTCCCTTGATCCTGATCACTATCATTTTCGGGACAGTTAGCAATAAAATGACCAAGCTTACCGCATTTGAAGCATGAGCGCTTCCCCTTGGCTTTGGTCTTGCTTGACTGTCCCTTGCGACCTTTAAGCACCGTCTTGAATCTTTTGATGATGAGAGCCATCTCTTCATCATTAAGTCCGGCCGCCTCAATTTGTGCCACCTTGCTGGGTAGCGCCTCCTTGCTTCGTGTTGCCTTGAGAGCAAGGGGTTGCGGCTCGTTGATCGGACCATTCAAGGCGTCGTCCACGTACCTTGCCTCCTTGATCATCATTCGCCCGCTAACGAATTTCCCAAGAACTTCTTCGGGCGACATCTTGGTGTACCTGGGATTTTCACGTATATTGTTCACCAAATGAGGATCAAGAACGGTAAATGACCTTAGCATTAGGCGGACGACGTCGTGGTCCGTCCATCGCGTGCTCCCGTAGCTCCTTATTTTGTTGATAAGGGTCTTGAGCCGGTTGTATGTTTGTGTCGGCTCCTCGCCCCTTATCATCGCGAACCGTCCAAGCTCGCCCTCCACCAACTCCATTTTGGTGAGCAAGGTGACGTCGTTTCCCTCATGAGAGATCTTGAGGGTGTCCCAGATCTGCTTGGCATTGTCCAAGCCGCTCACCTTGTGATACTCGTCCCTGCACAAAGAGGCTAGCAACACAGTAGTAGCTTGTGCATTTTTATGAATCTGTTCATTAATAAACACAGGGCTATCCGAGCTATCAAATTTCATTCCACTTTCCACAATCTCCCAAATGCTTGGATGGAGAGAAAACAGGTGAGTACGCATTTTGTGGCTCCAAAATCCGTAATCCTCTCCATCAAAGTGAGGGGGCTTGCCAAGTGGAATGGGGAGCAATTGAGCATTTGAACTATGCGGGATGCGCGAATAATCGAAAGAAAAGTTTGAGTTAACCGTCTTTCGTCAATCGTCGTCGTCGTCGTCGTCCTTTTGGGGGGAGGAAGATTCGTCGCTGTCGTAGTAGACAATTTCCTTGATGCGCCTTGTCTTCTTCTTCCTCCCGTCTTTTCTTTTATGGCCCGACCCTGAGTCGGTGGGCCTGTCATCATTGGGCTTGTTGACGAAGGTCTCCTTCTCCTTGTCGTTGGTCACCATCCCCTTGCCCTTAGGATCCATCTCTCCGGGCGGTTAGTCCCTTTCTTGAAGAGAACGGCTCTGATACCAATTGAGAGCACCTAGAGGGGGGGGTGAATAGGTGATCCTGTGAAACTTAAACTTATAGCCACAAAAACTTGTTAAGTTTTAGCACAATAATCGCCAAGTGGCTAGAGAGGAGTCTCAACAAAACACAATACCACAAGAGATCAAACACAAAGATGACACAGTGGTTATCCCGTGGTTCGGCCAAGACCAACGCTTGCCTATTCCACGTTGTGGCGTCCCAACGGACGAGGGTTGCAATCAACCCCTCTCAAGCGGTCCAAAGACCAACTTGAATACCACGGTGTTTTGCTTTGCCTTTCAATATCCCGTTTGCGAGGAATCTCCACAACTTGGAGCCTCTCGCCCTTACACTTGAGATTCACAAAGAAATATGGAGTAAGGGAGGGAAGCAACACACACAAATCCACAGCAAAATGCGCACACACACGGCCAAGAATCGAGCTCAAAAGACTATCTCAAAGTTCTCACTAGAACGGAGCTCGAATCACTGAGAATGACAAACGAATGCGCAAAGACTGAGTGTGGATGATCAAGAATGCTCTAAGGTTGCTTGGTGTCTTCCTCCATGCGCCTAGGGGTCCCTTTTATAGCCCCAAGGCAGCTAGGAGCCGTTGAGAGCAATTCTGGAAGGCTGATCTTGCATTCTGTCATCGGGCGCACCGGACAGTCCGGTGTACACCGGACACTGTCCGGTGCCCGATCTCCTTCCTAAAATGGCGCAGCCGACCGTTACAGATCTGGGAGCCGTTGGCGCACCGGACATGTCCGGTGCACACCGGACAGTCCGGTGCCCCCTTCCGACCGTTGGCTCGGCCACGTGTCCCGCGCAGATCGCGCGGCCGACCGTTGGCCCGGCCGACCGTTGGCTCACCGGACAGTCCGGTGAATTTTAGCCGTACGTCGCCGGTGAATTCCCGAGAGCGGCCACTTCGCCCGAGCCAGCCTGGCGCACCGGACACTGTCCGGTGCACCACCGGACAGTCCGGTGCCCCAGACCGAAACAGCCTCTTGGCTGTACACAACCAACTCTTCTCTTTTCTTCTTCTTTCTGTTTCTGATACTTAGACAAGTATATTAGTACACAAAACCAATGTACTAAGACTTAGAAACATACCTTTGCTTTTTATTTGCACTTTGTCCATCCATGGGCATAGATTCACATTTAAACACTTGTGTTGGCACTCAATCACCAAAATACTTAGAAATGGCCCAAGGGCACATTTCCCTTTCAGTAGGGTGAGTGGAAAGGGGACCCACGCCTCCGTTATGACTTAGTGCCAGGCGCAGTTAATGTGGTTGGTCACTTATGATGGACCGATCTCGTGCCAGGCGAGGGATCCACTCGAGTGGTTTCTGTAATACCCAAATTTGTAAAAGCATAAGAACTAAGATTATTCTCCCTATATGCGTTGCCTTTACTCATTGGTACATGTGAATAACCACATTGAAAAGTGAATAATTAACAAGTGGCACATAAACATCTTATGCATCATGTTGGGTCTTATTTGTTTGTGCATTTAAAATAATAATAATATATATAATACTTGAGTGAGAGTTTGAAGTTAACAAAAAAAATGCACTTTAGGAAATTGGAAATAATGTATATAAAGACAGAGAGAAAATACTATGCAAAACAGAATAAATTTGTAAATAAATAAAATTTATTCATACTATGTTCAGAGGAATAGAACATATAAATTTGAATATGAAAGAGCCACAAAAAGTTTGAATTAAAATTGAACTCAAATTGAATTTGAAAGTGAAGAAAAGAAGGTGGGAAAATAAAAAAAAGAAAAAGGAACTATAACATTCCTGGGCCGCTCGGGTGCAATTTGGCCCAACTTCCGCGCCAACCCTAATCCCCCTCACCCGCATGGGCTGGGTTGCGGCCCAACTGCTCTCTCGCGCGCACCGTTTGTTTCCCCCCCCCCTCACTGACGGCTTGGGCCCACTGTCCAGTAGCTCGCGCTCGACGCAATCCGCTACCCTGTTCATCGTTTCCATCGAACCGGGCAGGCGCGCACCTGACGCCGCGAATTCCGCGCAGGGACCGAGTCCCTCGCTCGCGCAACGACTGCCGTGATACGCGCACTACTTCAGGGTACAAATACCTGGCGCGCTCGTCTCTGCCGCAAACCAGGGGAGGCCAGCCGCTGGAATTGCCGCCGCCATGGGTACAAGCTCATGCGGTCGGTCGGGGCGCGCAGACGGATCTGTGGGCTTCATCGGGTCCCCGGGAATGTACTCATGGCTTCGGGAGGAAGGATTGGACCTGGGTGTGCCCTGAAATGCTCATCGTCGTGAGACTGTCGCCGCCGGTAGCTCCACGCCGTGGGCAGCTCCACTGCCCCGCCATGTACGGTAAGACCAGTGATCTCAAGTTCACCATAGCCTCTTTTTCGGGTAGAGACTTCTGGGATAAAGTATCGCGCTCTAGGAGGCTGGTCTGGTGGGGCTCATCGGTCGCCGCCGTGGGGGTTTGGTGCCGCCGCCTGTGCTGACTCGGGGAGGAAGAAGGTCTTGTGACCGTTGATCTGCTAATCAGATAGGCCACCAACGGTGTAGATTTAATCAGGTGTATGCTAGTTGTCGTGTGATCCGGGCCGTTGAATCCCTGGCGAGCAGTTCGGATTAGACCAAGGCGTGATAAAGCTTGGGCCATTTGATCTTTATCCAACGGTAGAGATCGCGTACCGGTTCGCTTCTGTGGTATTCTAATCGTGGCCATAGAATTCTAATCCGACGTCTGCCAGCGCTCGATACCCGTTCGTTCTGGGTAATTGCAAATGAGTCCCTCGGGAAGTAGGAAATTGAACCCGCAGTCCACACTGTGGGGAATTCTGAGTCTGGGGAACAATTGCTAGTTAGTCCCTAATCCTCCTGGAATTCGACGCTCAGTCCATAGGGAGATAAAAATAGAGAAATAATTAGGGAAATTGAATTTTAGTACAAAAATAAGTCCATAAACTTGTTTAATCCGTATTTAATTCATTCTAACTCCGAATTGACTCATTCCAGTTTCTATAATCTTGTATTAATATTGTTTATCACCTAGTACCTTTGTTTAACCATGAAACTTGAATTAAAATTGCTTAATTGAATTAATCTATTCTAGGTGCGAAATGATTTAAGAAATTCATAACTCAATATTCGTAGCTCCAAAGTTAGTGGTTCTTGTTCCCACGATCTCGTTACGACGCGTAGATTATTATTACGTAGTTTATTAGTTTATTCTTATGTTTGGTGTGATGTTAATTTTGCCTATACATGTTTGTCTGTATTGCTACGTTTAGCAGTGAGGACACGAGTCATCTGAAAAGCAAGTTGGTACCTGGAATCTCAAGTCCCAGGCAAGTTATGCCCTTGATCACTTCTTTTACCCACTCATGTTCTAATTAATCATAATGATCTGCATAGGTTAATTTTTATGGGACCTAATAGGTTACCCTAGTTTGTCTATCTTTATGCCTTGTTTACCACTGAACTTTTTGGGTAGTACTTGCTAGTGCTATATGTGGTTTTGGGCATTGAGATACACATTATTCATGATTATACTTTTGTTATCCGTTGTTATTTACTGTTCATGTCAAGATCATTAATGTTAATTGGAACATAGAGCTTAACTTGAGAAACACGTGCCACCACAAGGGTTTATGGACGCCCTTGGCTGATTAATTAGGAAAGCTAGTGGAGGACTACCTTACCCGAAAGGGGCAAGGGCAGTAGGGGAGTGGTCAGTGTAGGGAGGTCCTTGGTTGATTTTGCTGCGATGGCGGTCAGGCAAGAACCCTGCATTGGAGCTTCCTATAAACTGTAGCGGGTTTTCTGAAGCTAGTGGAACTTTGTAAAGGCCTCGTAGTGTTACCCTGCCTCGCCTCCTCGGTAGAGGTGTATGGGAAGTCGTGATCCCTTGGCAGATGGGTAACATGACTTGTGGGTAAAGGGTACTGATAGTCGCCTAGAGGGGGGTGAATAGGGCGAAACTGAAATTTACAAATATAAACACAACTACAAGCCGGGTTAGCGTTAGAAATAAAAACGAGTCCGCGAGAGGGGGTGCAAAACAAATCTCAAGCAAATAAGAAGTATGACACAAGGATTTGTTTTACCGAGGTTCGGTTCTCGCAAACCTACTCCCCGTTGAGGTGGTCACAAAGACCGGGTCGCTTTCAACCCTTTCCCTCTCTCAAAGGATCCCTCGGACCGAGTGAGCTTCTCTTCTCAGATCAAAACCGGAAACAAAACTTCCCCGCAAGGGCCACCACACAATTGGTGCCTCTTGCTTTGATTACAATGGAGTTCTGATCACAAGAACAAGTGAGAAAGAAAAGAAGCAATCCAAGCGCAAGAGCTCAAAAGAACACGGCAAATCTCTCTCGCTAATCGCTTAAAGCTTTGTGTGGAATTGGAGAGGATTTAATCTCTTTGGTGTGTCTAGAATTGAATGCCTAGCTCTTGTAAGTGGTTGAGAAGTGGAAAACTTGGATGCTATGAATGGTGGGTGGTTGGGGGTATTTATAGCCCCAACCACCAAACTAGCCGTTTGGTGGGGCTATCTGTCGCATGGTGCACCGGACAGTCCGGTGCACACCAGACATGTCCGGTGCGCCAGCCACGTCACCAAAGCCGTTGGGATTCGACCGTTGGAGTTCTGACTTCTGGGCCCACCTGGATGTCCGGTGGCGCACCGGACATGTACTGTAGAGTGTCCGGTGCGCCACTACGCGCGTGCCTGACTTCTGCGCGCTCTGGCGCGCATTAAATGCCGTTGCAGGTGACCGTTGGCGCGAAGTAGCCGTTGCCCCGCAGTTACACCGGACATGTCCGGTGAATTATAGCGGAGCAGCCGTTGTAGTTTCCCGAAGCTGGCGAGTTCCTGAGTCCGCTCTTCCTTGGAGCACCGGACACTGTCCGGTGTACACCGGACAGTCCGGTGAATTATAGCGGAGCGCCTCTGGAAATTCCCGAAGGTGGCGAGTTTAAGTTGGAGTCCTCTGGTGCACCGGACACTGTCCGGTGGTGCACCGGACACTGTCCGGTGGTGCACCGGACACTGTCCGGTGTACACCGGACAGTCCGGTGCCTTAGACCAGAGGTGCCTTCGGTTGTCCCTTTGCTCTTTTGTTGAACCCAATACTTGGTCTTTTATTGGCTAAGAGTGAACCTTTTTACACCTGTATAACTTATACACTAGAGCAAACTAGTTAGTCCAATTATTTGTATTGGGCAATTTCAACCACCAAAATTATTTAGGAACTAGGTGTAAGCCTAATTCCCTTTCAATCTCCCCCTTTTTGGTGATTGATGCCAACACAAATCAAAGCAAATATGGAATTGCATAATTGAACTAGTTTGCATAATGTAAGTGCAAAGGTTGCTTGGAATTGAGCCAATATAAATACTTACAAGATATGCATGAATTGTTCCTTTGTTTTTAACATTTTGGACCACGCTTGCACCACATGTTTTGTTTTTGCAAACTCTTTTGTAAATCCTTTTCAAAGTTCTTTTGCAAATAGTCAAAGGTAAATGAATATGATTTTATGAAGCATTTTCAAGATTTGAAATTTTCTCCCCCTGTTTCAAATGTTTTTCCTTTGACTAAACAAAACTCCCCCTAAATGAGATCCTCCTCTTAGTGTTCAAGAAGGTTTTGATATATCATTTTTGAAATACTACTTTCTCCCCTTTTGAACACAATAAGATACCAATTGAAAATACTCTTTGAAAAACTAAGTTTTTGAAATTGGTGGTGGTGCGGTCCTTTTGCTTTGGGCTCATACTCTCTCCCCCTTTGGCATGAATCGCCAAAAACAGAATCATTAGAGCCCTAATAAGTTACTCTCTCCCCCTTTGGTCATAAATAAATGAGTGAAGATTATACCAAAGATGGAGTCCTTTTGCTTGGTGCTCATGCTTTTCTCCCCCAAAAATGGAGAGTTGCTTGGAGTGACGGCGAAGGATGAGTTACGGAGTGGAAGCCTTTGTCTTCGCCGAAGACTCTAATTTCCTTTCAATATACCTATGACTTGGTTTGAAATGGACTTGAAAACACATTAGTCATAGCACATGAAAGAGACATAATCAAAGGTATATAAATGAGCTATGTGTGCAATTTTAACAAAAGAAGTTCCTAGAATCAAGAATATTTAGCTCATGCCTAAGTTTGTTAAAAGTTTATTCATCAAGTGGCTTGGTAAAGATATCGGCTAATTGATCTTTAGTATTAATGTAAGAAATCTCGTTATCTCCCTTTTGTTGGTGATCCCTTAAAAAGTGATACCGAATGACTATGTGTTTAGTGCGGCTATGCTCGACGGGATTATCCGCCATCTTGATTGCACTCTCATTATCACATAGCAAAGGGACTTTGGTTAATTTGTAACCGTAGTCCCGCAGGGTTTGCCTCATCCAAAGCAATTGCGCGCAACAATGGCCTGCGGCAATGTACTCGGCTTCGGCGGTGGAAAGAGCGACGGAATTTTGCTTCTTTGAAGCCCAAGACACCAAGGATCTTCCCAAGAACTGGCACGTCCCCGATGTGCTCTTCCTATTGATTTTGCACCCAGCCCAATCGGCATCCGAATACCCAATCAAATCAAATGTGGATCCCCTAGGATACCAAAGCCCAAACTTAGGAGTGTAAGCCAAATATCTCAAGATTCGTTTTACGGCCGTAAGGTGAGCTTCCTTAGGGTCGGCTTGGAATCTTGCACACATGCATACGGAAAGCATAATATCCGGTCGAGATGCACATAAATAGAGTAAAGAACCTATCATCGACCGGTATACCTTTTGATCCACGGACTTACCTCCCATGTCGAGGTCGAGATGCCCATTAGTTCCCATGGGTGTCTTGATGGGCTTGACATCCTTCATACCAAACTTGTTTAGAATGTCTTGAGTATACTTCGTTTGGCTAATCAAGATGCCTTCTTGGAGTTGCTTCACTTGAAATCCTAAGAAATATTTCAACTCCCCCATCATAGACATCTCGAACTTTTGTGTCATGATCCTACTAAATTCTTCACATGTAGACTCGTTAGTAGACCCAAATATAATATCATCAACATAAATTTGGCATACAAACAGGTCATTTTCAAGAGTTTTAGTGAATAGAGTAGGATCGGCCTTTCCGACTTTGAATTCATTAGTGATGAGAAAATCCCTAAGGCATTCATACCATGCTCTTGGGGCTTGCTTGAGCCCATAAAGCGCCTTAGAGAGTTTGTAAACATGGTTAGGGTACTCACTATCTTCAAAGCCAGGAGGTTGCTCAACATAGACCTCTTCCTTGATTGGTCCATTTAGGAAGGCACTCTTCACGTCCATTTGATAAAGCTTAAAGCCATGGTAAGTAGCATAGGCCAATAATATGCGAATTGACTCAAGCCTAGCTACGGGTGCATAGGTTTCACCGAAATCCAAACCTTCGACTTGGGAGTATCCCTTGGCCACAAGTCGAGCTTTCTTCCTTGTCACCACACCATGCTCATCTTGCTTGTTGTGGAAGACCCATTTGGTTCCTACAACATTTTGATTAGGACATGGAACTAAATGCCATACCTCATTCCTAGAAAAGTTGTTGAGCTCCTCTTGCATTGCCACCACCCAATCCGAATCTTGAAGTGCTTCCTCTACCCTGTGTGGCTCAATAGAGGAAACAAAAGAGTAATGCTCACAGAAATGCGCAACACGAGATCTAGTAGTTACCCCCTTATGAATGTCGCCGAGAATGGTGTCGACGGGGTGATCTCGTTGGATTGCTTGGTGGACTCTTGGGTGTGGCGGTCTTTGCTCTTCATCCTCCTTGTCTTGATCATTTGCATATCCCCCTTGATCATTGCCGTCATCTTGAGGTGGCTCATTTGCTTGATTTTCTACCTCATCAACTTGAGCTTCATCCTCATTTTGAGTTGGTGGAGACGCTTGAGTGGAGGAGGATGATTGATCTTGTGCATTTGGAGGCTCTTCGGATTTCTTAGGACACACATCCCCAATGGACATGTTCCTTAGCGCGATGCATGGAGCCTCTTCATTACCTATTTCATCAAGATAAACTTGCTCTACTTGAGAGCCGTTAGTCTCATCAAACACAACGTCACAAGAAACTTCAACTTGTCCAGTGGACTTGTTAAAGACTCTATATGCCTTTGTGTTTGAATCATATCCTAGTAAAAAGCCTTCTACAGTCTTAGGAGCAAATTTAGATTTTCTACCTCTCTTAACAAGAATAAAGCATTTGCTACCAAAGACTCTAAAATATGAAATGTTGGGCTTTTTACCGGTTAGGAGTTCATAAGATGTCTTCTTGAGGATTCGGTGTAGATATAACCGGTTGATGACGTAGCAGGCGGTGTTGACCGCCTCGGCCCAAAACCGATCCGAAGTCTTGTACTCATCAAGCATGGTCCTTGCCATGTCCAATAGAGTTCGATTCTTCCTCTCCACTACACCATTTTATTGTGGCGTGTAGGGAGAAGAGAACTCATGCTTGATGCCCTCCTCCTCAAGGAAGCCTTCGATTTGAGAGTTCTTGAACTCCGTCCCGTTGTCGCTTCTAATTTTCTTGATCCTTAAGCCGAACTTGTTTTGAGCTCGTCTTAAGAATCCCTTTAAGGTTTCTTGGGTTTGAGATTTTTCCTGTAAAAAGAACACCCAAGTGAAGCGAGAATAATCATCCACAATAACTAGTGTAACACCCGGTTTTAAGGAACAAAGCCGGGTGCATCTCATACATGCGCCAAGAAGACAACATATATAATAACAGAGTGTATAGAGATAAATGTCACAATCATCAGAGTATTTATTACATAGCGGAAGTCTTATTACAAAATAAAAGAGTAAATATAAAACGAACTAAGGATCGTCGGCGCTAATGTCGACTGAGAAACGCCACCTAGATCAGATCATACTCCTCGCCTTGTGGCTCCTCCTGAACCACCTGCTCTTCTCCTGTGGGGGGGTGTGAGACAGCAAGAGTGAGCTCACATACGTTCATCGCTCAACAAGTCGTGGGGAATAATGTGGCATGAACTCACCAAAGGTGGGAGTTCATGAAGTGTAAGGCTGATCAATGAAATAAAGGCTGAAGCTGAGCATTGCTTTTATAAGTTGGTCAAAATTTTATTAGCAGTTACTAAGTGCAAGTAAATACCAAACCTTAATAATAATAAAGAAAAGTAATAGTAAAATAATCCCAAATGCGATGCAAATGTCAAATTAAATTTAAGTTCCATAATTAATCATGTGAGGGTCCGAGCCGCTCATGACCGTGAGCACGGCTAGTATACTAGTTTTACACTCTGCAGAGGTTGCGCATCTTTACCCACAAGTCATGTTACCCATCTGCCAAGAGATGGCCAATCCCATACACCTCTACCGAGGAGGCGAGGCAGGGTAACACTACGAGGCCTTTACAAAGTTCCACTAGCTTCAGACTACCCGCTACAGTTTATAGGAAGTTCCAATGCAGGGTTCCTGGCTGACCGCCATCGCAGCAAAATCTACCAGGGACCTCCCTACACTGACCACTCCCCTACTGCCCTTGCCCCTTTCGGGTAAGATAGCCCTCCACTAGCTTTCCAAGTTAATCAGCCAAGGGCGTCCCATTAAACCCTTGTGGTAGCAATGTTTTCCCGGGTGGTCGCTCCATGTTCCCATTAATTTAATGATCTTAACATGAACAGTAATAATAAAAGAGAATAAAAGAGTAATTATGAATAAAGTATCTTCATACCCAAATCCACATAAAGCAATAGCAGGTACTACCCAAAGAAATATTTCAGTGGTAAACAAGGTATAAAGATAGCCAAAACTAGGGTAACCTATTGGGTCCCATCAAAATTATCCTATGCAGATCATTATAATTAATAAGAACATGGCTGGGAAAAAGTAAGTGATCAAGGGCACAACTTGCCTTCAATGAGCTCCTGCTCAGCTATCTCTACTTGTTGAACCTCAGATTCCATAGTGGCTTGCTCGTCTACTCGCATCAACACAATACATACATAGTATAGCATAAATTAACATCACATCAAACATGCAAATAAAATATACAGCAAAAATCTACACATTAAAATGAGATCATAGGAACTGGAATTACTAAATTTGGAGTTATAGATTTCAAGTTATGAATTTCCTAAGGTTTAATGTGATTAAAATAGGATTAGATGATAAATTAATTTTCTAACTGAGTTCATGTCAAAAAAAAGAGATACTAAATGATAAAGAATATTATTACAAAATTTTAGAAATTGGAATGGTTCAATTTGGACCAAAAATGGAATTTCTATGAATTTTACAAGTTTCTAGATTTGTTTTTGTATTAAAAATGAATTTCTAATATTATTTCTCTGTTTTTAAACGTCTCTGAACTGGGCCTCATTTTTCAGAAAGTTCAGGGGCTCCGGTGCAAGTTTTCTAAGACACAGAGCACAGTATGAGCGGATGGCGGGTTGATTTGTGATTTCTTCGGGGTCTCATGTGCAAAGTGGGCCGATCGAAGGGGTATGAATGGATCCTAGCCGTTGGATTAGTTTTCAAGGGACCGGATTAGATCAGCGGAACACTGAACCGGTAGGGCATGGTGACCGCAGGATCCTGATTCTACGGTTCAGATTTAAAATACATCGTGATAGCCCAGACCCGTACGATCGCGATCCAACGCCTAGAATTACTCCATGCCCCCATCCAATCTAGACCGCCCAGGCAAGATCGGACGGAGGGACCCTTCTGCCCACGCTCGACCAACCCACCGGCGGCGCGGTCACCTGGCGCGGCGGCGCCATGGCCATACCTCGCTGGAGCTTACTCCCGAGCACTATTCGCCGCCCCACCCGTTGCAAAACCAAATTGGAGAGTAGACGAAACGAAAGGGGGAATCATTACCGCAAATTGTATAGCAGAGAACCCCAGCGACGACGCACGGCGGCTCCGGCATGCAACAACATCGTCGATGAGGAGTTGCGCCCAAGCCGAACACCCCAGTTCCCCGGAGTTGGCGCGAAGGTTAGCACCACACACCCGCGACACCCATCGGTCACCAGAACAGGCCCAGCGTTGGTGCACCGGAGTTTTGGACGACTACGGCCACCCTTCTCCTCCGCGGCGGCACAAAATTCTCGGTTTGTGGGTGGTTCTGGCTTCAATCAGGGTTGGGACGAACGCGCGAAGTGGCGGCCAGCATTATATTGGCACCAAATGGTCAAGGTTGCAACGGCCGGGCCGAATTCGTGGGGCGGATCCCGGTCTCCACGGCGATGGACTCGACGGCGCTTTGTTGGTGGGGATAGAGCTGTCCATAGGGGCCCACACGGATGGAGCAGGGCTGGCATGCGGGTCAGCAGATGATGCGTACACGGTGTGGCTCGCTGGCAAATGGGCCCTGAGTGCCAGCGCCAACCGCCAAGACACGCCCCCGTGCAGATGCTGGATGGCCAGCACGTATGAGAAAGTGAGGATCAGATGGGCCGCACAGTAGAGATGGGGTAAATGGGCCAAAATAGATTCGGCCCAAATAGGTCTTATTCCCTTCTTTATTCTTTTCCCTTTTCTAGTTTTTTTTCTTTTTATTTTCAAATTTCAAATTTGAATTCAACCGATGTTGTGAATTTATTGTTCTCAATTAAATACATAATTTGAACATACTAGTGTGAATTTTATTTATAAATTTTATAGCATTTCTTTCCAAGCCCAAGTTTCAATCTAGTGGCTAATTCATATTCTCCACTCATTATTGTATTCCTACTAATATATTGTTGTTATTATTTAAATGCACAAGCAAACAAAATCTCCAACATGATGCACCATTCTTTTACTTTGTATATTTTTTTATAGGTAGTTAGGGTTAATCCCGTGGTTTGAAATATGCTAAAATGGGAATAACAACACAAGTGATCCATTTATCCTTTTATATTTCTCATTTCTTGTATCTTCTATTGCTCTCACTATTAGGGTATTACAAATCCTACCCCCTTAAAAATAATCTCGTCCTCGAGATTTAAGAAGATCTAGGGAAAAGATGGGGAAAATCTATGCGAAGCTCTTCCTCTCTTTCCCAAGTAGCTTCATCTTCTTCACGATAGCTCCATTGTACTTTGCACATCATTATAGCCTTATTTCTTGTAACTCGAGTCAATGTATCAAGAGTCTTGATAGGATACTCCGTGTAAGTCAAATCATCCTGAAAACTGAGCTCTTCCATTGGTAACTGTTTCGCAAGGACACGGATACACTTCTTAAGTTGCGACACATGGAATACATTTTGCACATCAGATAGATTATCAGGTAGCTCGAGTTGATAGGCCATCTCTCCAACTCTCCTAAAAACTCTGAATGATCCAATAAAGCGAGGGGACAATTTGCCCTTGACTTAAAACCTTCTCATTCCACGAAGTGGTGAAACCTTGAGGTACACATAATCTCCTTCTTCAAATTCCAGTGGCCTCCTTCTATTGTCAGCATAACTCTTTTGCCTGGTTTGAGCCACCCTCAAATTCTCTCGAATTATACGGACTTGTTCTTCTGCTTCTTGAATCAGTTCAGGCCCAAAGAACTGTCTTTCTCCAGTCTGATCCCAATACAAAGGAGTCCTGCATTTTCTCCCATACAAAGCCTCAAACGGTGACATCTTCAAACTGGCCTGGTAGCTATTATTATAAGAGAACTCAGCATATGGTAGACTCTTATCCCAACTACCACCATGCTGAAGGGCACAAGCTCTCAACATATCTTCCAATACTTGGTTAGTCCTTTCAGTCTGTCCATCAGTCTGAGGTTGGTGGGCCGAACTAATATTCAACTTTGTATCCATATCCTCATGAAAACTTTTCCAAAATCTAGAGGTAAATTGTGATCCTCTATCCAAAACGATCTTCTTTGGTACACCATGTAGGCATACAATCCGTGCCATATATCACTCTACCAATTGAGATACCTTATAAGTAGTCTTGACCGGAATGAAATGAGCCACTTTGGTCAGTCTATCCACAATAACTCATATAGAACCATATCCTTTCGAGGTGCGAGGCAATCCAGTAATGAAATCCATACCAATCTCTTTCCACATCCATTCAGGTATCTTTAATGGGTATAATAGTCCAGTTGGTCTTTGGTGTTCTGCCTTAACTCTTTGACACATCGCACATAGCCACATGTGTAGCCACATATCTCTCCAATTCATACATCAGTACTTCTGCCTCAAATCCTGATACATCTTAGTACTACCAGGATGAATAGAATAATCCAAGTCATGGGCCTTCTTTAAAATAGTCACACGAAGGCTTTCAATCTCGGGAACTCATATCCGATCCTTGAACCATATTGTGCCTTGCTCATCCTCTGTGAACTCCGGGCCTCTACCCTCTGTTATTAGATCTTTGATCTCCTGAATCTTAGCATCACCAACTTGACCTTTACGAATTTCTTGTTCCAAGGTAGGTTCTAGCTCAATGGTAACTCCTTCCGTATGTGCCACAATTCCCAGGTTGAGCTTCTCAAAATCTTTTGCTAATTCATCAGGTAGCTGGACAACGAAAGCGGAGTGAACATGCTCCTTTCGACTCAAGGCATCTGCAACCAAATTTGCCTTGCCTGGGTGATAGTGAATTTCCAAATCATAATCCTTAATGAGCTCCAACCAACGACGTTGCCTAAGGTTGAGATCCTTCTGAGTGAATATATACTTCAAACTCTTATGATCCGTGTATACTTGGCACTTAGTTCCCATAATGTAGTGTCTCCAAATCTTAAGTGCATGCACAACGACAGCCAGTTCTAAGACATGAGTGGGGTAGTTCAACTCTTGTTTCCGCAACTAACGAGATGCGTAGGCAATCACGTGTCCTTCTCGCATAAATACACATCCCAAGCCTTGGCCACATGCATCTCAATAAATGTCAAATCCCTTCTGCAGATCTGACATAATCAATACTGGCGGCGACATTAGTCTTTCCTTCAATTGATCAAAGCTTTCTTGGCACTTCTCATCCCACTTGAATTCTCTTCCTTTCTCCAAAAGCGAGGTCATAGGCTTGGCAATCTTAGAGAACCCTTCAATAAATCTCCGATAATATCCTGCGAGTCCCAAGAAACTCCGAATCTCCGTAACTGTAGTGGGCACTCTCCACTCCATTATCTCCTTCACTTTAGCAGGATCCACTGCTATTCCTCCATTAGAAATAATATGACCAAGGAATGGCACCTTGTCAATCCAAAACTCGCACTTGCTAAACTTGGCATAGAGTTGATTATCTCGTAGCTTCTGTAGCACCAATCTCAGGTGTTCCTCATGATCACTTTCACTCTTAGAATAGATAAGAATATCGTCCATAAATACTACGACAAATCTGTCCAAATACTCAATAAACACCTTATTCATCAAATCCATAAAATAAGCTGGTGCATTAGCTAATCCGAACGACATAACAGAGAACTCATATAATCCATATCGAGTCGAGAAAGATGTCTTGGGAATATCCGATGACCTAATCTTCATTTGATGATAACCCGATCGGAGATCAATCTTCGAGAATACCCTTGCACCTCTTGTCTGAATAAATCCTCAATGCGGGGTAATGGACACTTGTTCTTCACAGTGACGTCGTTAAGGGACCTGTAATCCACGTACACTCCTTGTGATCCTTCTTTCTTCTGTACAATTAGAATCGACGCTCCATAAGGTAAAGAATTCGGATGAATGTACCCATCCTCTTGTAATTCCATTAATTACTTCTTAAGTTCCTTTAACTCTTCTACAGACCTCCTGTATGGCCGTTTGAAAGTAGGGGCAGTCCCAGGTAAGGGATCAATGACAAACTCAACTTCCCTATATGGTGGCATCCCTGGCAACTCTTCTGGGAAGACATCCAAAAAAATCTCTAACCACACGGATGTTGACACCAACGAACTTCCCATCTACTAAGAATGCCGCTAGTCTGGTGGCGGTAGTTACTACAATTCCAACTTCAAATCTTTCTCCTTTGGAACTGGTGAGTTCTATGGTTCCTTTAGCACAGTGTATAAACTGCCTTTGTCTTTTTTTAACCATGACATATCAAGGATCACATCTATAGTGCTCTCTTCTAACACTATAGGGGTAGCACATCTGGGTTAGAAACATAGGGTAAGAAAGGAAGAATTGTAGACAAGGCGAGTAATTACGAGGAATTGTTATTGTGGGGGATTTATTAGCTAAGTAGATTAGTGTGTTATCCACTAACGCTAATACATTACCTTATGGTGGTACATGCTAAGATGCCCATCTATACTATTTCAATCAATCAAAGAAGCAAATCAGGCATTGATCATCAGAACAATCAACCAACATTTTTAATAGAGAAAATAGTTTTAAATTTTGTCTTAGGTTCTCTATCTCTTAAAAAGGTCATAAATGTAAGATTCCAAGGTGTGAAATCCATCTTGTCTCAGAGTAGAAAAGATAAGATCAATCAGAGTAGAGTAGCAAAAGGTGAGACAAGATCAAGATGAGATGAGTATAGAATAAGTCAGAGTAAGATAAGTAGGATAGGGTTTGTCCATTTCTATCTAGGTTTCGTCCTACAGTCAACATTTCCTCTGATACCACTTCTGTAACACCCGGTTTTAAGGAACAAAGCCGGGTGCATCTCATACATGCGCCAAGAAGACAACATATATAATAACAGAGTGTATAGAGATAAATGTCACAATCATCAGAGTATTTATTACATAGCGGAAGTCTTATTACAAAATAAAAGAGTAAATATAAAACGAACTAAGGATCGTCGGCGCTAATGTCGACTGAGAAACGCCACCTAGATCAGATCATACTCCTCGCCTTGTGGCTCCTCCTGAACCACCTGCTCTTCTCCTGTGGGGGGGTGTGAGACAGCAAGAGTGAGCTCACATACGTTCATCGCTCAACAAGTCGTGGGGAATAATGTGGCATGAACTCACCAAAGGTGGGAGTTCATGAAGTGTAAGGCTGATCAATGAAATAAAGGCTGAAGCTGAGCATTGCTTTTATAAGTTGGTCAAAATTTTATTAGCAGTTACTAAGTGCAAGTAAATACCAAACCTTAATAATAATAAAGAAAAGTAATAGTAAAATAATCCCAAATGCGATGCAAATGTCAAATTAAATTTAAGTTCCATAATTAATCATGTGAGGGTCCGAGCCGCTCATGACCGTGAGCACGGCTAGTATACTAGTTTTACACTCTGCAGAGGTTGCGCATCTTTACCCACAAGTCATGTTACCCATCTGCCAAGAGATGGCCAATCCCATACACCTCTACCGAGGAGGCGAGGCAGGGTAACACTACGAGGCCTTTACAAAGTTCCACTAGCTTCAGACTACCCGCTACAGTTTATAGGAAGTTCCAATGCAGGGTTCCTGGCTGACCGCCATCGCAGCAAAATCTACCAGGGACCTCCCTACACTGACCACTCCCCTACTGCCCTTGCCCCTTTCGGGTAAGATAGCCCTCCACTAGCTTTCCTAGTTAATCAGCCAAGGGCGTCCCATTAAACCCTTGTGGTAGCACTGTTTTCCCGGGTGGTCGCTCCATGTTCCCATTAATTTAATGATCTTAACATGAACAGTAATAATAAAAGAGAATAAAAGAGTAATTATGAATAAAGTATCTTCATACCCAAATCCACATAAAGCAATAGCAGGTACTACCCAAAGAAATATTTCAGTGGTAAACAAGGTATAAAGATAGCCAAAACTAGGGTAACCTATTGGGTCCCATCAAAATTATCCTATGCAGATCATTATAATTAATAAGAACATGGCTGGGAAAAAGTAAGTGATCAAGGGCACAACTTGCCTTCAATGAGCTCCTGCTCAGCTATCTCTACTTGTTGAACCTCAGATTCCACAGTGGCTTGCTCGTCTACTCGCATCAACACAATACATACATAGTATAGCATAAATTAACATCACATCAAACATGCAAATAAAATATACAGCAAAAATCTACACATTAAAATGAGATCATAGGAACTGGAATCACTAAATTTGGAGTTATAGATTTCAAGTTATGAATTTCCTAAGGTTTAATGTGATTAAAATAGGATTAGATGATAAATTAATTTTCTAACTGAGTTCATGTCAAAAAAAAAGAGATACTAAATGATAAAGAATATTATTACAAAATTTTAGAAATTGGAATGGTTCAATTTGGACCAAAAATGGAATTTCTATGAATTTTACAAGTTTCTAGATTTGTTTTTGTATTAAAAATGAATTTCTAATATTATTTCTCTGTTTTTAAACGTCTCTGAACTGGGCCTCATTTTTCAGAAAGTTCAGGGGCTCCGGTGCAAGTTTTCTAAGACACAGAGCACAGTATGAGCGGATGGCGGGTTGATTTGTGATTTCTTCGGGGTCTCATGTGCAAAGTGGGCCGATCGAAGGGGTATGAATGGATCCTAGCCGTTGGATTAGTTTTCAAGGGACCGGATTAGATCAGCGGAACACTGAACCGGTAGGGCATGGTGACCGCAGGATCCTGATTCTACGGTTTAGATTTAAAATACATCGTGATAGCCCAGACCCGTACGATCGCGATCCAACGCCTAGAATTACTCCATGCCCCCATCCAATCTAGACCGCCCAGGCAAGATCGGACGGAGGGACCCTTCTGCCCACGCTCGACCAACCCACCGGCGGCGCGGTCACCTGGCGCGGCGGCGCCATGGCCATACCTCGCTGG
The DNA here is from genome assembly GCF_902167145.1 of Zea mays. Lineage (NCBI taxonomy): Eukaryota > Viridiplantae > Streptophyta > Magnoliopsida > Poales > Poaceae > Zea > Zea mays. The sequence goes on from NC_050098.1 coordinate 185,812,650, forward strand.
AGCTTACTCCCGAGCACTATTCGCCGCCCCACCCGTTGCAAAACCAAATTGGAGAGTAGACGAAACGAAAGGGGGAATCATTACCGCAGATTGTATAGCAGAGAACCCCAGCGATGACGCACGGCGGCTCCGGCATGCAACAACATCGTCGATGAGGAGTTGCGCCCAAGCCGAACACCCCAGTTCCCCGGAGTTGGCGCGAAGGTTAGCACCACACACCCGCGACACCCATCGGTCACCAGAACAGGCCCAGCGTTGGTGCACCGGAGTTTTGGACGACTACGGCCACCCTTCTCCTCCGCGGCGGCACAAAATTCTCGGTTTGTGGGTGGTTCTGGCTTCAATCAGGGTTGGGACGAACGCGCGAAGTGGCGGCCAGCATTATATTGGCACCAAATGGTCAAGGTTGCAACGGCCGGGCCGAATTCGTGGGGCGGATCCCGGTCTCCACGGCGATGGACTCGACGGCGCTTTGTTGGTGGGGATAGAGCTGTCCATAGGGGCCCACACGGATGGAGCAGGGCTGGCATGCGGGTCAGCAGATGATGCGTACACGGTGTGGCTCGCTGGCAAATGGGCCCTGAGTGCCAGCGCCAACCGCCAAGACACGCCCCCGTGCAGATGCTGGATGGCCAGCACGTATGAGAAAGTGAGGATCAGATGGGCCGCACAGTAGAGATGGGGTAAATGGGCCAAAATAGATTCGGCCCAAATAGGTCTTATTCCCTTCTTTATTCTTTTCCCTTTTCTAGTTTTTTTTCTTTTTATTTTCAAATTTCAAATTTGAATTCAACCGATGTTGTGAATTTATTGTTCTCAATTAAATACATAATTTGAACATACTAGTGTGAATTTTATTTATAAATTTTATAGCATTTCTTTCCAAGCCCAAGTTTCAATCTAGTGGCTAATTCATATTCTCCACTCATTATTGTATTCCTACTAATATATTGTTGTTATTATTTAAATGCACAAGCAAACAAAATCTCCAACATGATGCACCATTCTTTTACTTTGTATATTTTTTATAGGTAGTTAGGGTTAATCCCGTGGTTTGAAATATGCTAAAATGGGAATAACAACACAAGTGATCCATTTATCCTTTTATATTTCTCATTTCTTGTATCTTCTATTGCTCTCACTATTAGGGTATTACAACTAGACAGTACTTACTCCCGTCGATGCTTATGTAAGCAATCGGCCCGAATAGATCCATGTGTAGGAGCTCCAGTGGCCTGTCGGTCATCATGATGTTCTTGTGTGGATGATGGGCACCAACTTGCTTTCCTGCTTGGCATGCGCTACAAACCCTGTCTTTCTCAAAATGAACATTTGTTAGTCCTAAAATGTGTTCTCCCTTTAGAAGTTTGTGAAGATTCTTCATCCCAACATGTGCTAGTCGGCGATGCCAGAGCCAGCCCATGTTAGTCTTAGCAATTAAGCAAGTGTCGAGTTCAGCTCTATCAAAATCTACTAAGTATAGCTGACCCTCTAACACTCCCTTAAATGCTATTGAATCATCACTTCTTCTAAAGACAGTGACACCTACATCAGTGAAAAGACAGTTGTAGCCCATTTTGCATAATTGAGATACAGAAAGCAAATTGTAGTCTAATGAAAATCTACAAGAAAAACATTGGAAATAGAATGGTCAGGAGATATAGCTATTTTACCAAGACCTTTGACCAAACCTTGATTTCCATCCCCGAATGTGATAGCTTGTTGGGGATCTTGGTTTTTCTCGTAGGAGGAGAACATCTTCTTCTCCCCTGTCATATGGTTTGTGCACCCGCTGTCGAGTATCCAACTTGAGCCCCCGGATGCATAAACCTACAAAACAATTTTAGTTCTTGACTTTAGGTACCCAAACGGTTTTGGGTCCTTTGGCATTAGAAACAAGAACTTTGGGTACCCAAACACAAGTTTTGGAGCCCTTGTGTTTGCCCCCAACAAACTTGGCAACTACCTTGCCGGATTTGTTAGTTAAAAAATATGATGCATCAAAAGTTTTGAATGAAATGTCATGATCATTTGATGCATTAGGAGTCTTTTTATTAGGCAACTTAGCACAGGTTGGTTGCCTAGAGCTAGATGTCTCACCCTTATACATAAAAGCATGGTTAGGGCTAGAGTGAGACTTCCTAGAATGAATTCTCCTAATTTTGTCCTCGGGATAACCGGCAGGGTATAAAATGTAACCCTCGTTATCCTGAGGCATGGGAGCCTTGCCCTTAATAAAGTTGGACAATTTCTTAGGAGGGGCACTAAGTTTGACATTGCCTCCCTGTTGGAAGCCAATGCCATCCTTGATGCCAGGGCGTCTCCCATTGTAGAGCATACTTCTAGCAAATTTAAATTTTTCATTTTCTAAGTTATGCTCGGCAATTTTAGCATCTAATTTTGCTATATGATCATTTTGTTGTTTAATTAAAACCATGTGATCATGAATAGCATTAACATCAACATCTCTACATCTAGTACAAATAGAAGTGTGCTCAATAGTAGATGTAGAGGGTTTGCAAGATTTTAATTCTACAACCTTAGCATGTAATATGTCATTCTTAGCTCTAAGGTCGGAAATAGTAGTATTGCAAACATCAAAATCTTTAGCCCTAGCAATCAATTTCTCATTTTCAAACCTAAGGCTAGCAAGCGAAATGTTCAATTCTTCAATTCTAGCAAGTAAATCATCATTATCATCTCTAGAATTTGAAATTGAAACATTACAAACATGAGAATCAACCTTAGCTAATAAATTAGCATTTTCATTTCTAAGGTTGGCAATTGTGTCATGGCAAGTGCTTAGCTCACTAGATAGTTTTTGACATTTTTCTATTTCTAGAGCATAAGCATTTTTAACCTTAACATGTTTCTTATTTTCCTTAATTAGGAAGTCCTCTTGAGAATCCAAAAGGTCATCCTTTTCATGAATAGCACTTATTAATTCATTTAATTTTTCTTTTTGTTCCATGTTAAGATTGGCAAAAAGAGTACGCAAGTTATCCTCTTCATCACTAGCATTATCATCACTAGAAGACTCATATTTAGTGGATGATTTGGATTTAACCTTCTTCCTCTTGTCGTCCTTTGCCATGAGGCACTTGTGGCCGATGTTGGGGAAGAGGAGTCCCTTGGTGACGGCGATGTTGGCGGCGTCCTCGTCGTCGGAGGAGTCGGTGGAGCTCTCGTCGGAGTCCCACTCGCGGCACACGTGGGCATCACCGCCCCTCTTCTTGTGGTACCTCTTCTTTTCTCTCCTCTTGCCCTTCTTGTCGTTATCCCTGTCACTGTCACTTGATAATGGACATTTAGCAATAAAGTGACCGGGCTTACCACACTTGTAGCAAACCTTCTTGGAACGGGATTTGTAATCCTTCCCCTTCCGTTGCTTGAGGATTTGGCGAAAGCTTTTGATGATCAAAGCCATCTCCTCGTTGTCGAGCTTTGAAGCGTCGTTTGGTAGTCTACTTGGTGTAGAGTCCTCCTTCTTCTCCTCCGTTGCCTTGAAAGCCACCAGTTGTGCTTCGGATGTGGAGGGATCATCAAGCTCGTTGATCTTCTTTGAGCCCTTGATCATACATTCAAAGCTTACAAAATTCCCGATAACTTCCTCGGGGGTCATTGATGTATATCTAGAATTACCACGAATTAATTGAACTTGAGTGGGGTTAAGGAAGATGAGTGATCTAAGAATAACCTTAACCACCTCGTGGTCATCCCATTTCTTGCTCCCGAGGTTGCGCACTTGGTTCACCAAGGTTTTGAGCCGGTTGTACATATCTTGTGGCTCCTCCCCTTGGCGAAGACGGAAACGACCGAGCTTCCCCTCGATCGTTTCCCGCTTGGTAATCTTGGTGAGTTCATCACCCTCGTGCGCGGTCTTGAGTAGATCCCAAATCTCTTTCGCATTCTTCAACCCTTGCACCTTGTTGTATTCCTCTCTACTTAGAGAGGCGAGGAGTATGGTTGTGGCTTGGGAGTTGAAGTGCTCGATTTGGGCTACTTCATCCTCATCATAGTTTTCATCCCCTACGGATGGTACCTGTGCACCAAACTCAACAACATCCCATATACTTTTGTGGAGTGAGGTTAGATGAAATCGCATTAAATCACTCCACCTAGCATAATCTTCACCATCAAACGTTGGTGGTTTGCCTAATGGGACAGAAAGTAAAGGTGTATGTTTAGAAATGCGAGGGTAGCGTAGGGGAATCTTACTATACTTCTTACGCTCTTGGCGCTTTGAAGTGACGGATGCCGCGTCGGAGCCGGAGGTGGATGTCGATGAAGAATCGGTCTCGTAGTAGACCACCTTCTTCATCCTCTTTTTCTTGTCCCCACTCCGATGCGGCATGTGGGAAGAAGATTTCTCCTTCTTCTCTTTGTGGTGTGAAGAAGATTTCTTATCCTTCCCTTTGGAGGAGTCCTTCTTCTTCTCCTTCCTCTTGATGCGGGACTCTTCCGATGAAGTGCTCCCGTGGCTTGTAGTGGGCTTTTCGCCGGTCTCCATCTCCTTCTTGGCGTGATCTCCTGACATCACTTCGAGCGGTTAGGCTCTAATGAAGCACCGAGCTCTGATACCAATTGATAGTCGCCTAGAGGGGGGGTGAATAGGGCGAAACTGAAATTTACAAATATAAACACAACTACAAGCCGGGTTAGCGTTAGAAATAAAAACGAGTCCACGAGAGGGGGTGCAAAACAAATCTCAAGCAAATAAGAAGTATGACACAAGGATTTGTTTTACCGAGGTTCGGTTCTCGCAAACCTACTCCCCGTTGAGGTGGTCACAAAGACCGGGTCTCTTTCAACCCTTTCCCTCTCTCAAACGATCCCTCGGACCGAGTGAGCTTCTCTTCTTAGATCAAAACCGGGAACAAAACTTCCCCGCAAGGGCCACCACACAATTGGTGCCTCTTGCTTTGATTACAATGGAGTTTTGATCACAAGAACAAGTGAGAAAGAAAAGAAGCAATCCAAGCGCAAGAGCTCAAAAGAACACGGCAAATCTCTCTCGATAATCGCTTAAAGCTTTGTGTGGAATTGGAGAGGATTTAATCTCTTTGGTGTGTCTAGAATTGAATGCCTAGCTCTTGTAAGTGGTTGAGAAGTGGAAAACTTGGATGCTATGAATGGTGGGTGGTTGGGGGTATTTATAGCCCCAACCACCAAACTAGCCGTTTGGTGGGGCTATCTGTCGCATGGTGCACCAGACAGTCCGGTGCACACCGGACATGTCCGGTGCGCCAGCCACGTCACCAAAGTCGTTGGGATTCGACCATTGGAGTTCTGACTTCTGGGCCCGCCTGGATGTCCGGTAGCGCACCGGACATGTACTGTAGAGTGTCCGGTGCGCCACTACGCGCGTGCCTGACTTCTGCGCGCTCTGGCGCGCACTAAATGCCGTTGCAGGTGACCGTTGGCGCGAAGTAGCCGTTGCCCCACAGTTACACCGGACAGTCCGGTGTACACCGGACATGTCCGGTGAATTATAGCGGAGCAGCCGTTGTAGTTTCCCGAAGCTGGCGAGTTCCTGAGGCCGCTCTTCCTTGGAGCACCGGACACTGTCCGGTGTACACCGGACAGTCCGATGAATTATAGCGGAGCGCCTCTAGAAATTCCCGAAGGTGGCGAGTTTAAGTTGGAGTCCTCTGGTGCACCGGACACTGTCCGGTGGTGCACCGGACACTGTCCGGTGTACACCGGACAGTCCGGTGCCTTAGACCAGAGGTGCCTTCGGTTGTTCCTTTGCTCTTTTGTTGAACCCAATACTTGGTCTTTTTATTGGCTAAGAGTGAACCTTTTTACACCTGTATAACTTATACACTAGAGCAAACTAGTTAGTCCAATTATTTGTGTTGGGCAATTTCAACCACCAAAATTATTTAGGAACTAGGTGTAAGCCTAATTCCCTTTCAGGTACCACCTCTGCAGAGTGTAAAACTGGTATACTAGCCGAGCTCACGGTCATGAGCAGCTCAGGACTCTCTGATGATTAATTTATGGAACTAAATTCAATTTGTCATATGCATTGCATCGCAGGTGTTGTTATTACTTTTGTTCTACTACTTAATTGGGTTGGTATTTACTTATACTTAGTAACTGCTAATAAAATTTTGACCAACTTTAAAAGCAATGCTCAGCTCTAACCATCTCCTTTGGTAAGCCTTACACTTCACGTGAGCTCCCACCTTTGGCGAGTTCATGCACATTATTCCCCACAACTTGTTGAGCGATGAACGTATGTGAGCTCACTCTTGTTGTCTCACACCCCCCCCCACAGGTCAAGAACAGGTACCACAGGATGAGGCGCATGGAGAATGCTGTGATGAGTTCGTGAGTGGTCTAGGCCGTTGTCACCCAGTCAACTTTGGGTTGCTGGACCGTTGTCTCCTTATAATGTAATTATTTATTTATTTTGTATAGAACTTCTGTTATATAGTAAAGATGTGACATTCGATCTTGTGCCATGATTCATCATATGTGTGAGACTTGGTCCCAGCACACCTAGTGATTATGTTCGCGCCCGGGTCTTGGTGCCCCGAAATCCGGGTGTGACAGAAGTGGTATCAGAGGAATGTTGACTGTAGGACGAAACCTAGATAGAACTAGACAACCCTTACCTACTTACCTTACTCTGATTCTTTCCTAAGCTTATCTTGATCATTTCTCATCTATTTCCGCTTTACTCTAATTATTCTTACCTTTTCTTTCTAAAGACAAATGTGGATTTCACACTTTGAAATCCTGTGCCTAAAGTGACCATTATGTATAGGAGACCTAATATTAAAGAACAAAAAAACCAAAACTATTTTTATACATATCTATGTGCTGCAATGTTTGTTCTTATGATAATTGTGTGATTTGGATCTTTGATTGAGTGTGATGAGTTGTGGAGTAATGTCCACAATTGCATCTGCATATACTCCTAGGTATAAAAACATATATTTATAAAATAACTAGACAACCTAGATTATTCCCATTGGAATATATCTAGCTTAAGAGATTTATCATATCCTAAAAGATCCCATTCTAACCAATTCATCTTATCTTAAAAGATTCTCTCTTACCTTAATAGATTCATCTTATCTTGAAAGGATTTTATCTCCCCCTAATAGATCTAACTGACCTCAAAAGATTCTACCTTATCCCTATGAATGCATCTTGCCCTAATAAGCATATTTACCCCACACTAGTGTAACAACCATGATCTAATCCAAAGTAATTAAACATTATCTAGTCTAACCTAGTTGTACCGATCTAATCTAGATCCCATCTAATCTACTATGATCCAATTTAAAGAGAGTGACCTAACAAGTTAGTTAATCCTGGTGAAATACATTAGACCCTGCTCCTATAAACAAGTTTGAGATCCTAGATCAACTCGGCCATACCCAACAACTTGACCTACATAATAGATCTATCTTAACCTCTTGTCCCAAACCCGGATGGAGACACCAAAGAGCAAGAAGGAGGATATCAACCTCGACATGGAAGAATAGGAGTCAAATCAGATCTCGAGATGATTCAAATTTACCACCTTGGATGGAGTCTTCCCTTACCAAGTTCTTCTTACCATCAGCTAACCTCACTCTGACCATCTCTCTTCTTACCTACCTGTGTGTCTAAACATAGAAGATACCCATGCATTTCTAAGTACTTGCTAAATAGTATTTTTAAAAAGAGAGAGAGAGAGAGACTCTTAATTTTTGAATCAATTAGAAACTACAATCTCAATTATAAACCAACCTCGGTATAACCCTTCTGCTTCCTAAATCTCGAGGACGAGATTATTTTTAAGGGGGTAGGATTTGTAATACCCAAATTTGTAAAAGCATAAGAACTAAGATTATTCTCCCTATATGTGTTGCCTTTACTCATTGGTACATGTGAATAACCACATTGAAAAGTGAATAATTAACAAGTGGCACATAAACAACTTATGCATCATGTTGGGTCTTATTTGTTTGTGCATTTAAAATAATAATAATATATATAATACTTGAGTGAGAGTTTGAAGTTAACAAAAAAATGCACTTTAGGAAATTGGAAATAATGTATATAAAGCCAGAGAGAAAATACTATGCAAAACAGAATAAATTTGTGAATAAATAAAATTTATTCATACTATGTTCAGAGGAATAGAACATATAAATTTGAATACGAAAGAGCCACAAAAAGTTTGAATTAAAATTGAACTCAAATTGAATTTGAAAGTGAAGAAAAGAAGGTGGGAAAATAAAAAAAAGAAAAAGGAACTATAACATTCCTGGGCCGCTCGGGTGCAATTTGGCCCAACTTCCGCGCCAACCCTAATCCCCCTCACCCGCATGGGCTGGGTTGCGGCCCAACTGCTCTCTCGCGCGCACCGTTCGTTTCCCCCCCCCCCCCCTCACTGACGGCTTGGGCCCACTGTCCAGTAGCTCGCGCTCGACGCAATCCTCTACCATGTTCATCGTTTCCATCGAACCGGGCAGGCGCGCACCTGACGCCGCGAATTCCGCGCAGGGACCGAGTCCCTCGCTCGCGCAACGACTGCCGTGATACGCGCACTACTTCGGGGTACAAATACCTGGCGCGCTCGTCTCTGCCGCAAACCAGGGGAGGCCAGCCGCTGGAATTGCCGCCGCCATGGGTACAAGCTCATGCAGTCGGTCGGGGCGCGCAGACGGATCTGTGGGCTTCATCGGGTCCCCGGGAATGTACTCATGGCTTCGGGAGGAAGGATTGGACCTGGGTGTGCCCTGAAATGCTCATCGTCGTGAGACTGTCGCCGCCGGTAGCTCCACGCCGTGGGCAGCTCCACTGCCCCGCCATGTACGGTAAGACCAGTGATCTCAAGTTCACCATAGCCTTTTTTCAGGTAGAGACTTCTGGGATAAAGTATCGCGCTCCAGGAGGCTGGTCTGGTGGGGCTCATCGGTCGCCGCCGTGGGGGTTTGGTGCCGCCGCCTGTGCTGACTCGGGGAGGAAGAAGGTCTTGTGACCGTTGATCTGCTAATCAGATAGGCCACCAACGGTGTAGATTTAATCAGGTGTATGCTAGTTGTCGTGTGATCCGGGCCGTTGAATCCCTGGCGAGCAGTTCGGATTAGACCAAGGCGTGATAAAGCTTGGGCCATTTGATCTTTATCCAACGGTAGAGATCGCGTACCGGTTCGCTTCTGTGGTATTCTAATCGTGGCCATAGAATTCTAATCCGACGTCTGCCAGCGCTCGATACCCGTTCGTTCTGGGTAATTGCAAATGAGTCCCTCGGGAAGTAGGAAATTGAACCCGCAGTCCACACTGTGGGGAATTCTGAGTCTGGGGAACAATTGCTAGTTAGTCCCTAATCCTCCTGGAATTCGACGCTCAGTCCATAGGGAGATAAAAATAGAGAAATAATTAGGGAAATTGAATTTTAGTACAAAAATAAGTCCATAAACTTGTTTAATCCGTATTTAATTCATTCTAACTCCGAATTGACTCATTCCAGTTTCTATAATCTTGTATTAATATTGTTTATCACCTAGTACCTTTGTTTAACCATGAAACTTGAATTAAAATTGCTTAATTGAATTAATCTATTCTAGGTGCGAAATGATTTCAGAAATTCATAACTCAATATTCGTAGCTCCAAAGTTAGTGGTTCTTGTTCCCACGATCTCGTTACGACGCGTAGATTATTATTACGTAGTTTATTCTTATGTTTGGTGTGATGTTAATTTTGCCTATACATGTTTGTCTGTATTGCTACGTTTAACAGTGAGGACACGAGTCATCTGAAAAGCAAGTTGGTACCTGGAATCTCAAGTCCCAGGCAAGTTATGCCCTTGATCACTTCTTTTACCCACTCATGTTCTAATTAATCATAATGATCTGCATAGGTTAATTTTTATGGGACCTAATAGGTTACCCTAGTTTGTCTATCTTTATGTCTTGTTTACCACTGAACTTTTTGGGTAGTACTTGCTAGTGCTATATGTGGTTTTGGGCATTGAGATACACATTATTCATGATTATACTTTTGTTATCCGTTGTTATTTACTGTTCATGTCAAGATCATTAATGTTAATTGGAACATAGAGCTTAACTTGAGAAACACGTGCCACCACAAGGGTTTATGGACGCCCTTGGCTGATTAATTAGGAAAGCTAGTGGAGGACTACCTTACCCGAAAGGGGCAAGGGCAGTAGGGGAGTGGTCAGTGTAGGGAGGTCCTTGGTTGATTTTGCTGTGATGGCGGTCAGGCAAGAACCCTGCATTGGAGCTTCCTATAAACTGTAGCGGGTTTTCTGAAGCTAGTGGAACTTTGTAAAGGCCTCGTAGTGTTACCCTGCCTCGCCTCCTCGGTAGAGGTGTATGGGAAGTCGCGATCCCTTGGCAGATGGGTAACATGACTTGTGGGTAAAGGGTACCACCTCTGCAGAGTGTAAAACTGGTATACTAGCCGAGCTCACGGTCATGAGCAGCTCAGGACTCTCTGATGATTAATTTATGGAACTAAATTCAATTTGTCATATGCATTGCATCGCAGGTGTTGTTATTACTTTTGTTCTACTACTTAATTGGGTTGGTATTTACTTATACTTAGTAACTGCTAATAAAATTTTGACCAACTTTAAAAGCAATGCTCAACTCTAACCATCTCCTTTGGTAAGCCTTACACTTCACGTGAGCTCCCACCTTTGGCGAGTTCATGCACATTATTCCCCACAACTTGTTGAGCGATGAACGTATGTGAGCTCACTCTTGCTGTCTCACACCCCCCCACAGGTCAAGAACAGGTACCACAGGATGAGGCGCATGGAGAATGCTGTGATGAGTTCGTGAGTGGTCTAGGCCGTCGTCTCCCAGTCAACTTTGGGTTGCTGGACCGTTGTCTCCTTATAATGTAATTATTTATTTATTTTGTATAGAACTTTTGTTATATAGTAAAGATGTGACATTCGATCCTGTGCCATGATTCATCATATGTGTGAGACTTGGTCCCAGCACACCTGGTGATTATGTTCGCGCCCGGGTCTTGGTGCCCCGAAATCCGGGTGTGACAGTTTCCCTTCGGTATGCCCGGCCCCCTGTTAGAATAACCTCAAGATAGACGGATCCTGAAATTTGGAAATTTTAGGGCGGTGACAAGAGATTAGTTGAAGAACGACCTCAGGAGCGAGTAGTTGAAGAGCAACCTCAAGATCCTATACCATTTTTTTTTGCCATGATTAGTGTTATCGACACCAGCACCACCATCAGGTTACGACATCAATCGTCTTTAACTTGATCCAAGTTAAAGTTATCCCATTCAAAGCTATAGTGTTAATATCCAAGGTTTAGTTTGAAGAGTATATATTCTTAAAGGTCCATTAAAATATTATGGGTATGGTTTTAGAAAAGGAAGATCGAGATAGAGTGGAGTCAGCGCGCCACCGTCGAGGGCGACAGGGAGGAAGATGAGGGCACCTGTGTCGTCGATCTGATATCCGACGGTATATGTAGATCCAATGATACCCCTTTGCATCATTAAATCACGGTCGTCACGTGGAGATCTTATCACCAGATTACCTCGCGTGTGCGCTACTGAGGCGATTTTGCTAAAGGGTCCCTGTGTATTTTCCGCTTATTAACCAACAGTCCACCTTTAGTTATAAAACCGTTACAAGTTAGTCATTTTTTTGTTTCATTTGGACCCCTGGACTTCCTAAGAATAGAACCCGCCATATATATATAATTAAATCTGAAAAATAGATTTTAGTATAAAAATTCCATAAACTTAGAAAATTTATAACTCCTTTGTTTTATCTCCGATTTTAGTGGTTCTCGAACTTGCGGATTCGTCTAGACGCGTAGATTATTGTTACACAGTTTGTTTCTATACTTGGTGTACTGTAATTTTTAATTATTATTTGTCTGTATATTTGTATCGAGTGTACATGGATCTGAAGATCAACACTTCTGAAGAATTCTGAGCAGCAAGTTATCGCAAGTAAAACACAAGTTGTGTCCTTGATCATGTTTCTTTGACCTACTCATAATTACTATTATGTTCTCACCCTGCTTGCACAGTATGATAAATTGATGGGACCTAATATGTTACATAGTTTTGTTTACCCTACGCCTTGTATATAAATGAATTAATGGGTAGCCTTGCTATTGCTCTACTTAGTTTTGGGATTAATGATACATATGAACTATGATCATGTTCTATTATTATTATTTTCTTTTTATTGTGTATGATTAGGATATTGTGTTTAAATAGAACATGGAGCGTCAACCCGAGATAACAGTGGTACTACAAGAATGGAATGAGACTTTCTTGACTAATTAATTAGGAATGCTAGTGTGAGATAATCATTACCCGAAACGAGCAAGCGAGAAAGGAGTTGCCACAAGTATAGGGAGGTTCTCGGCTGATCATGCTGCGATGGCTTTTCAGACAAGAGATTCCTATGCACCCTTTGCCTGAAATCGTAGCGGTTTTTCTCATGCTAATGAACTTTGTAAAGACCTCGTAGTGTACCCTGGCCAACTCACCTTGGAAGTGTTTAAGGGTCCATACAACTCCAGGCAAAAGGGAACACGACTTGTGGGTGAAAGGGATTAGGCTTACACCTAGTTCCTAATTGATTTTGGTGGTTGAATTGCCCAACACAAATAATTGGACTAACTAGTTTGCTCTAGTGTATAAGTTATACAGGTGCCAAAGGTCCACACTTAGCCAATAAAAGACCAAGAATTGGGTTCAACAAAGAGAGCAAGGGATAACCGAAGGCAGCCCTAGTCTGACGCACCGGACTGTCCGGTGTGCCACCGGACAGTGTCCGGTGCACCAGGGGACTTCACGCTGAACTCTTCACCTTCGGGAAAGTCCAGAGGCGCTCCGCTATAATTCACCGGACTGTCCGGTGTACACCGGACAGTGTCTGGTGCCCCAGAGGAGAGCAACTCTAGAACTCGCCAGCTTCGGGAATTCGCTCCGCTATAATTCACCGGACGTGTCCGGTGTACACCGGACTGTCCGGTGAACCAGCAGAGCAACGACTACTTCGCGCCAACGGTCACCTGCAGAAGCATTAAATACACGCCAGAGCGCGCAGAAGTCAGGCATGCACGAAGTGGCGCACCGGACACTCTACAGTACATGTCCGGTGTGCCACCGGACATCCAAGCGGGCCCAGCAGTCAGAGCTCCAACGGTCGGAACCCAATGGCCTGGTGACGTGGTTGGCGCACCGGACACTGTCCGGTGTGCACCGGACTGTCCGGTGCACCATGCGACAGACAGCCTCCACCAAACGGCTAGTTTGGTGGTTGGGGTTATAAATACCCCCAACCACCCCACATTCAAGTCATCCAAGTTTCTCACCTTCCAACTACTTACAAGAGCTCTAGTATTCAATTCTAGACACACCCAAGTGATCAAAATCCTCTCCAAATTCCACAAAAGCTTTAGTGACTAGTGAGAGAGATTTGTCGTGTTCTTTTGAGCTCTTGCGCTTGGATTGCTTTCTTCTTTCTCATTCTTTCTTGTGATCAATACTCAATTGTAACCAAGGCAAGAGACACCAATTGTGTGGTGGTCCTTGCGGGGAAGTTTTGTTCCCGGTTGATTTGAGAAGAGAAAGCTCACTTGGTCCGAGGGACCGTTTGAGAGAGGGAGGGGGTTGAAAAAGACCCGGCCTTTGTGGCCTCCTCAACGGGGAGTAGGTTTGCGAGAACCGAACCTCGGTAAAACAAATCCGCGTGTCACACTCTTTATTTGCTTGCGATTTGTTTTGCACCCTCTCTCGCGAACTCAATTACATTTCTAACGCTAACCCGGCTTGTAGTTGTGATTAACTTTGTAAATTTCAGTTTCGCCCTATTCACCCCCCTCTAGGCGACTTTCAATTGGTATCAGAGCTCGGTGCTTCATTAGAGCCTAACCGCTCGAAGTGATGTCGGGAGAACACGCCAAGAAGGAGATGGAGACCGGCGAAAAGCCCACTACAAGCCACGGGAAGGCGTCATCGGAAGAATCCCGCAAAAAGGGAAGGAGAAGAAAGCTTCTTCCCACAAGTCGCATCGGAGTGGCGACAAGATAAAGAAAATGAGGAAGGTGGTCTACTACGAGACCGACACTTCATCACCTTCCACCTCCGGCTCCGACGCGCCCTCCGTAACTTCTAAGCGCCATGAGCGCAAGAAGTTTAGTAAGATCCCCCTACGCTACCCTCGCATTCTTAAACATACACCTTTACTTTTCGTCCCATTAGGCAAACCACCAACTTTTGATGGTGAAGATTATGCTAGGTGGAGTGATTTAATGAGATTTCATCTAACCTCACTCCACAAAAGTATATGGGATGTTGTTGAGTTTGGTGTACAGGTACCATCCGTAGGGGATGAAGATTATGATGTGGATGAAGTGGCCCAAATCGAGCACTTCAACTCCCAAGCCACAACCATACTCCTTGCCTCTCTAAGTAGGAAGGAGTACAACAAGGTGCAAGGATTAAAGAGCGCCAAGGAAGTTTGGGACGTGCTCAAGACCGCGCACGAGGGTGATGAACTCACCAAGATCACCAAGCGGGAAACGATCAAGGGGAGCTCGATCGCTTCCGTCTTCGCCAAGGGGAGGAGCCACAAGACATGTACAACCGGCTCAAAACCTTGTGAATCAAGTGCGCAACCTCGGGAGCAAGAAATGGGATGACCACGAGGTGGTTAAGGTTATTCTAAGATCTCTTATTTTCCTTAACCCTACTCAAGTACAATTAATTCGTGGCAATCCAAGATATACACTAATGACTCCCAAGGAAGTAATTGGGAATTTTGTGAGCTTTGAGTTTATGATCAAGGGCTCATGGAAGATCAACGAGCTTGACGGTCCCTCCATGTCCGAAGCTCAACCGGTCGCATTCAAAGCGTCGGAGGAGAAGAAGGAGGAGTATACACCGAGTAGAACACCCATCAATGCCTCCAAGCTCGACAACGAGGAAATGGCGCTTGTCATCAAAAGCTTTCGCCAAATCCTCAAGCAAAGGAGAGGGAAGATTACAAGCCCCGCTCCAAGAAGGTTTGCTACAAGTGTGGTAAGCCCGGTCACTTTATAGCAAAATGTCCTATTTCTAGTGACAGTGATAGGGGCGACGACAAGAAGGGGAGAAGAAAGGAGAAGAAGAGGTACTACAAGAAGAAGGGCGGCGATGCCCATGTTTGTCGCGAGTGGGACTCCGACGAAAGCTCTAGCGACTCCTCCAACGAGGACGCCGCCAACATCGCCGTCACCAAGGGACTTCTCTTCCCCAACGTCGGCCACAAGTGCCTCATGGCAAAGGACGCCAAAAAGAAGGTTAAATCTAAATCCTCCACTAGATATGAGTCCTCTAGTGATGATAATGCTAGTGATGAGGAAGATAATTTGCGTACTCTTTTTGCTAACCTCAACATGCAACAAAAGGAAAAACTAAATGAACTAATTAGTGCTATCCATGAAAAGGATGATCTCTTGGACTCCCAAGAGGACTTCCTTATTAAAGAAAACAAAAAGCATGTTAAGGTTAAGAATGCTTACGCTCTAGAAGTATAAAAATGTGAAAAACTATCTAGTGAGCTAAGCACATGCCATGAGACTATAGACAACCTTAGAAATGAAAATGCTAATTTGTTAGCTAAGGTTGATTCAAATGTTTGTAATGTTTCAATTCCCAATCTTAGAAATGATAATGATGATTTGCTTGCTAAGATTGAAGAATTGAACATTTCTCTTGCTAGCCTTAGAGATGAAAATGCAAAATTGCTTGCTAAGGCTAAAGAACTAGATGATTGTAATGTTACAATTTCCGACCTTAGAAGTAAAAATGATATATTGCATGCTAAGGTTGTAGAATTAAAATCTTGCAAACCAACTACATCTACTGTTGAACATACTTCCATTTGTACTAGATGTAGAGACATTAATGTTGATGCTATTCATGATCACATGGCTTTAATTAAACAACAGAATGATCACATAGCTCAACTTAATGCTAAAATCAATGAGCATGACTTAGAAAACGAAAAATTTAAATTTGCTAGAAGCATGCTCTATAGATAGAGACGCCCTTGCATTAAGGATGGCATTGGCTTCCAACAGGGAGGTAATGTCAAAATTAATGCCCCTCCTAAGAAATTGTCCAACTTTGTTAAGGGCAAGGCTCCCATGCCTCAAGATAACGAGGGTTACATTTTGTACCCTACCGGTTATCCTGAGAGCAAAATTAGGAGAGCTCATTCTAGGAAGTCTCACTCTGGCCCTAATCATGCTTTCATGTATAAGGGTGAGACATCTAGTTCTAGGCAAACAACCCATGCTAAGTTGCCTAAGAAGAAAACTCCTAGTGTATCAAATGATCATGACATCTCATTTAAAACTTTTGATGCATCTTATGTTTTAACTAACAAATCCGGCAAGGTAGTTGCCAAGTATGTTGGGGGCAAGCACAAGGGGTCAAAGACTTGTGTTTGGGTACCCAAAGTTCTTGTATCTAATGCCAAAGGACCCAAAACCATTTGGGTACCTAAAGTGAAGAACTAAACTTGTTTTGTAGGTTTATGCATCCGGGGGCTCAAGTTGGATCATCGACAGCGGGTGCACAAACCACATGACACGGGAGAAGAAGATGTTCTCCTCCTACGAGAAAAACCAAGATCCCTAACGAACTATCACATTCGGGGATGGAAATCAAGGTTTGGTCAAAGGATTGGGTAAAATTGCTATATCACCTGACCATTCTATTTCCAATGTTTTTCTAGTAGATTCATTAGATTACAATTTGCTTTCCATTTCTCAATTATGCAAAATGGGCTACAACTGTCTATTTACTGATGTAGGTGTCACTGTCTTTAGAAGAAGTGATGATTCAATAGCATTTAAGGGAGTGTTAGAGGGTCAGCTATACTTAGTAGATTTTGATAGAGCTGAACTCGACACTTGCTTAATTGCTAAGACTAACATGGGTTGGCTATGTCACCGCCGACTAGCCCATGTTGGGATGAAGAATCTTCATAAGCTTCTAAAGGGAGAGCACATTTTAGGATTAACAAATATTCATTTTGAGAAAGACAGGATTTGTAGCGCATGCCAAGCAGGGAAGCAAATTGGTGCCCATCATCCACACAAGAACATCATGACGACTGACAGGCCACTGGAGCTCCTACACATGGATCTATTCGGCCCAATTGCCTACATAAGCATCGGCGGGAGTAAGTACTGTCTAGTTATTGTGGATGATTATTCTCGCTTCACTTGGGTATTCTTTTTACAGGAAAAATCTCATACCCAAGAGACCTTAAAGGGATTCTTGAGACGGGCTCAAAATGAGTTCGGATTGAGGATTAAAAAGATTAGAAGCGACAACGGGACGGAGTTCAAGAACTCACAAATCGAAGGCTTCCTTGAGGAGGAGGGCATCAAGCATGAGTTCTCTTCTCCCTACACGCCACAACAAAATGGTGTAGTGGAGAGGAAGAATAGAACTCTACTGGACATGGCAAGAACCATGCTTGATGAGTACAAGACTTCGGATCGGTTTTGGGCCGAGGCGGTCAACACCGCCTGCTACGCCATCAACCGGTTATATCTACACCGAATCCTCAAGAAGACATCATACGAACTCCTAACCGGTAAAAAGCCCAATATTTCATATTTTAGAGTCTTTGGTAGCAAATGCTTTATACTTGTTAAAAGAGGTAGAAAATCTAAATTTGCTCCTAAGACTGTAGAAGGCTTTTTACTAGGATATGATTCAAACACAAGGGCATATAGAGTCTTTAACAAGTCCTCTGGACAAGTTGAAGTTTCTTGTGACGTTGTGTTTGATGAGACTAACGATTCTCAAGTAGAGCAAGTTGATCTTGATGAGATAGGTGATGAAGAGGCTCCGTGTATCGCTCTAAGGAACATGTCCATTAGGGATGTGTGTCCTAAGGAATCCGAAGAGCCTCCAAATGCACAAGATCAACCATCCTCCTCCACGCAAGCATCTCCACCAACTCAAAATGAGGATGAGGCTCAAGTTGATGAAGGAGAAGATCAAGCAAATGAGCCACCTCAAAATGACGTCAATGATCAAGGGGGAGATGCAAATGATCAAGACAAGGAGGATGAAGAACAAAGGCCGCCACACCCAAGAGTCCACCAAGCAATCCAACGAGATCACCCCGTCGACCCCATCCTCGGCGACATACATAAGGGGGTAACCACTAGATCTCGTGTTGCACATTTTTGTGAGCATTACTCTTTTGTTTCCTCTATTGAGCCACACAGGATAGAGGAAGCACTTCAAGATTCGGATTGGGTGGTGGCGATGCAAGAGGAGCTCAACAATTTCACTAGGAATGAGGTATGGCATTTGGTTCCACGTCCTAATCAAAATGTTGTAGGAACCAAATGGGTGTTCCGCAACAAGCAAGATGAGCATGGTGTGGTGACAAGGAACAAAGCCCGACTTGTGGCCAAGGGATACTCCCAAGTTGAAGGTTTGGATTTCGGTGAAACCTATGCACCCGTAGCTAGGCTTGAGTCAATTCGTATATTATTAGCCTATGCTACTTACCATGGCTTTAAGCTTTACCAAATGGACGTGAAGAGTGCCTTCCTCAATGGACCAATCAAGGAAGAGGTCTATGTTGAGCAACCTCCCGGCTTTGAAGATAGTGAGTACCCTAATCATGTGTATAAACTCTCTAAGGCGCTTTATGGGCTCAAGCAAGCCCTAAGAGCATCGTATGAATGCCTTAGAGATTTCCTTATCACTAATGGATTCAAAGTCGGAAAGGCCGATCCTACTTT
The DNA here is from genome assembly GCF_902167145.1 of Zea mays. Taxonomy (NCBI): domain Eukaryota; kingdom Viridiplantae; phylum Streptophyta; class Magnoliopsida; order Poales; family Poaceae; genus Zea; species Zea mays. The sequence goes on from NC_050098.1 coordinate 185,831,439, forward strand.
ATTCACTAAAACTCTTGAAAATGACTTATTTGTATGCCAAATTTATGTTGATGACATCATATTTGGGTCTACTAACGAGTCTACTTGTGAAGAATTTAGTAGGATCATGACACAAAAGTTCGAGATGTCTATGATGGGGGAGTTGAAGTATTTCTTAGGATTTCAAGTGAAGCAACTCCAAGAGGGCACCTTCCTAAGCCAAACGAAGTATACTCAAGACATTCTAAACAAGTTTGGGATGAAGGATGCCAAACCCATCAAGACTCCCATGGGAACCAATGGGCATCTCGACCTCGACGAGGGAGGTAAATCCGTCGATGAAAAGGTATACCGGTCGATGATAGGTTCTTTACTATATTTATGTGCATCTCGACCGGATATTATGCTTTCCGTATGCATGTGTGCAAGATTCCAAGCCGACCCTAAGGAAGCTCACCTTACGGCAGTAAAACGAATCTTGAGATATTTAGTTTATACTCCTAAGTTTGGGCTTTGGTATCCTAGGGGATCCACATTTGATTTGATTGGTTATTCGGATGCCGATTGGGCAGGGTGTAAAATCAATAGAAAGAGCACATCGGGGACTTTGCTAGTTCTTGGGAAGATCCTTGGTGTCTTGGGCTTCAAAGAAGCAAAATTCCGTAGCTCTTTCTACCGCCGAGGTCGAGTACATTGCCGCAGGACATTGTTGCGCGCAACTACTTTGGATGAGGCAAACCCTTAGGGACTACGGTTACAAATTAACCAAAGTTCCTCTTCTATGTGATAATGAGAGTGCAATCCGCATGGCGGATAATCCCGTTGAGCATAGCCGCACTAAGCACATAGCCATTCGGTATCACTTTTTAAGGGATCACCAACAAAAGGGAGATATCGAGATTGCATACATTAATACTAAAGATCAATTAGCCGATATCTTTATCAAGCCACTTGAAGAACAAACTTTTAACAAACTTAGGCATGAGCTAAATATCCTTGATTCTAGGAACTTCTTTTGTTGATTTGCACACATAGCTCATTCATATACCTTTGATCATATCTCTTTCATGTGCTATGACTAATGTGTTTTCAAGTGAATTTCAAATCAAGTCATAGGTATATTGAAAGGGAATTGGAGTCTTCGGCGAAGACAAAGGCTTCCACTCCGTCACTCATCCTTCGCCGTCGCTCCGAGCCTCTCTCCATCTTTGGGGGAGAGAGCATGAGTCCAAAGCAAAAGGACTCCATCTTTGGTATAATCTTCACTCATTTATTTATGACCAAAGGGAGAGAAAGTAATTCTAAGGGCTCTAATGACTCCGTTTTTGGCGATTCATGCCAAAGGGGAGAGAGTATTAGCCCAAAGCAAAAGGACCGCACCACCACCTCATTTTAAAATGGTTTTCAATTGGAAATTTCACATTGGTATCTTTTGAGTTCAAAAGGGGGAGATAGTAGAATTTTCAAAATTGATATCTTAAAACCCTCTTGAACACTAAGAGGAGAATTTCATTTAGGGGGAGTTTTAATTAGTCAAAGGAAAAGCATTTGAAACAGGGGGAGAAAATCTAAAATCTTGAAAATGCTTCGCAAAATCTTATTCATTTACCTTTGACTATTTGCAAAAGAACTTCGAAAATGATTTACAAAAGTATTTGCAAAAACAAAACATGTGGTGCAAGCGTGGTCCAAAATGTTAAAAATTAAGAAACAATCCATGCATATCTTATAAGTATTTATATTGGCTCAATTCCAAGCAACATTTGCACTTACATTATGCAAACTAGTTTAATTATGTATTTCTATACTTGCTTTGGTTTGTGTTGGCATCAATCACCAAAAAGGGGGAGATTGAAAGGGAATTAGGCTTACACCTAGTTCTTAATTGATTTTGGTGGTTGAATTGCCCAACACAAATAATTGGACTAACTAGTTTGCTCTAGTGTATAAGTTATACAGGTGCCAAAGGTCCACACTTAGCCAATAAAAGACCAAGAATTGGGTTCAACAAAGAGAGCAAGGGATAACCGAAGGCAGCCCTGGTCTGGCGCACCGGACTGTCCGGTGTGCCATCGGACAGTGTCCGGTGCACCAGGGGACTTCACGCTGAACTCTTCACCTTCGGGAAAGTCCAGAGGCGCTCCGCTATAATTCACCGGACTGTCCGGTGTACACCGGACAGTGTCCGGTGCCCCAGAGGAGAGCAACTCTGGACCTCGCCAGCTTCGGGAATTCGCTCCGCTATAATTCACCGGACGTGTCCGGTGTACACCGGACTGTCCGGTGTACCAGCAGAGCAACGGCTACTTCGCGCCAACGGTCACCTGCAGAAGCATTAAATACGCGCCAGAGCGCGCAGAAGTCAGGCACGCGCGAAGTGGCGCCGGACACTCTACAGTACATGTCCGGTGTGCCACCGGACATCCAAGCGGGCCCAGCAGTCAGAGCTCCAACGGTCGGAACCCAACAGCCTGGTGACGTGGCTGGCGCACCGGACTGTCCGGTGCACCATGCGACAGACAGCCTCCACCAAACGGCTAGTTTGGTGGTTGGGGTTATAAATACCCCCAACCACCCCACATTCAAGTCATCCAAGTTTCTCACCTTCCAACTACTTACAAGAGCTCTAGTATTCAATTCTAGACACACCCAAGTGATCAAATCCTCTCCAAATTCCATAAAAGCTTTAGTGACTAGTGAGAGAGATTTGTCGTGTTCTTTTGAGCTCTTGCGCTTGGATTGCTTTCTTCTTTCTCATTCTTTCTTGTGATCAATACTCAATTGTAACCAAGGCAAGAGACACCAATTGTGTGGTGGTCCTTGCGGGGAAGTTTTGTTCCCGGTTGATTTGAGAAGAGAAAGCTCACTCGGTCCGAGGGACCGTTTGAGAGAGGGAAGGGGTTGAAAAAGACCTGGCCTTTGTGGCCTCCTCAACGGGGAGTAGGTTTGCGAGAACCGAACCTCGGTAAAATAAATCTGTGTGTCACACTCTTTATTTGCTTGCGATTTGTTTTGCACCCTCTCTCGCGGACTCAATTACATTTCTAACGCTAGCTCGGCTTGTAGTTGTGATTAACTTTGTAAATTTCAGTTTCGCCCTATTCACCCCCCTCTAGGCGACTTTCAGTGGGTAAATGGTGCAACATCTGCAGAGTGTAAAACTAGTATATCAGTCGTGCTCACGGTCATGAGCGGCTCGGGCCTCTCACATAAGTAAATGATGGAATTAAATTTAACTTGTCATACATTGCGTTGTGGGATTCTCATTTTTTATCAGCTATTTAATTGGGTTGGTATTAACTTATACTTAGCAATTGCTAATAAAAATGTTGACCAACTTAATTAAAAGCAATGCTAAGCCTCAGCCATATCCTTGGTAGACCTTACACTAGACTTTTTTCCTACTTGTTGGGCGATGACCGTATTTGAGCTCACTCTTACTATAATCACACCAGGTCAAGATCAGATACCGCCGGAGGAAGATTTCCATGATGAGTTCGAAGAGGTTTAGGCCGTCGTCTCGTAGTCAACTGTGCCCGTGGAGGATCGTCGTCGTCATATGGTGTATTTTTTAGCTATTTTGTATAAAAAATATTTATGTATTAAAGATTGTGGCATTGATTTTTGTACACTGAGTCATGATATGTGGGAGACTTGATCATGGCCCGCACGTGAGATACATCTGAATTTGGTTTTTAATTCGGATGTGGCAATTACTATGGTTATAAATATATTGTTTTGAAACCAGTATTATGTACTTTATATAGTTAGGTAAATTTTACTGGTATTTATCAATATTGACATCAAATTACTTGCTCGCTAGACACAAATTCCTAGATCTGTCACTGATTAGGGAAGTATATATATATATATTTGGAACGGATCTTTATATTATAAGCTTGTTGCCACAATTAAGCTCATGTTTCGAGCACATGTTTGGGCAGGTGCAGGATTTGCATATTGGGCGCCGTCACCTGTGCCCATGTCTCGAGCACATCTGCACCCACGTATACGCAATCGAAGCTCACGACAACGAACCAGAACAGGGCCACATGGCCATGTATAAGTGTAATCACGAAAACTAGTGGAAATCGTAGAAAACTCTGCCTGTGGAAATCACAAGAATCTCCTGTCCGATTCGCTCGGTCGTGGCCGGGGCCGAGCAGACGTGATCCCTCCGCGACCGCGATCTATTCTTCAAGGTTCAGTGAACCCGAGAGTGCCTCTGCTGACCTAGTGTGAACGGCATATTATTTGGCGCACCACTGAACTGAGCCCGGTTGGTTTCCCGCCAGCGACGACGGCGACCTGCCTTGTCCCCTAACTGTTATCGCCGAGCTGCCCGTAACTTTCAGCCGCGATTGCCGATGAGTGTTGTGTTGGATTCTTCTTGGTGCGTAGTTGCTGGAAGCCACATCTTCTTGGTGTTGTAGTTCCATTCTTTTTTCCTTTCAAAAAAAGATAGAAAAAGATTGTCCTGTGTACTGTATCTACGTGGATTTTTAAAAATTCGCTCGCTGCAGTAATACCTATCGCTGTTAACATTTTTTTGGGTTTTCTTCGCCGATGTTTCCTCCCTCCGCTGTTCATGACGAGAGTTATACATTCACATTCATATGAAAGTGATGTCCATTGCGGGCGATCGATCGGCCATCCGCGATGCCAAAACCCAATCCATCCTCCCCCCCCTGCCATATCCGTGTCGATCAGCTCGGAACGCCGCCCGCCGCCCGCCGCCTGCCAGGCAACGTTCTAGACACTCCAACGGTGACCATGTATATGTGAGTAGCGATTTGGAGTGGACCTTTCTGGCTGACATGTTTGTCACCTTTTGCAGTTTGCGCGACGTACGGTACGGTAGCAATCATTCAGGCCGCCCGCCATCACTGCATTGAAGCAGGCAGCTGCAAAGTCTGAACACACCAAACGGTCCGTTTGTGTTGTGTTTCACCAATACAAGCAACTTACAGAATCAGTTAGCTAGCTCTGCTCACCTTCTCGCTCGGAGGACTGGAAACATGATCGGGACACGATGGTATCACTTGCTTGCCTATCTCGGCAGTCGGCACTGGCCAGTATCTGTACCTCATGGAGGTGCAACAAAGTTTGTAGTACCTACTACTACTACCTACCAAAGAAGCCCAAAACTTTGACAGCACTGGTTAATGGGGGGAACAAATATAATACAAGAATCCATAAGACTGATCCATGCATGAAACAACCCTAGGGTCTACCGCGTAACTACTAACTAACATACCTAGCCTGTCCCATCAAAGAATGCACTAACTGTTCCTGTCCAAAACTGAACCATAACCTAACATGCAGGGACCCTTGATGGCATCACTATTATATGAGACAGTGCAAAACATGCTTTAGTAGTTCGAATAGCACAAGCCTAGCCTAGCTATATGTTGCAGCCCAGGAACAACCAGCCCAAGCATCCAAAGATACGAACAGGCCTCCATCTACAGTGCAGTGCTCGATCTGCAACCATGTAGCCGCCCTCGAGGAAGCTAGGGAGACCTGTGGTCTGGCTTCCACGTTGAGAGCGCCAGCACGATGCGTCCTTTCCACCCTTGCAGTAACCACCTGTTGTCTTCGTCGATGAGGAAGTCCTTGTGGTAGCACCTGACCTTCTCGCGAGCACGCTTCATGATGTCCTGGTTGATCGGGAGCTGCCTGAACCCAGCTCTCTGATACCTCACCTGCCACTGCTTGTATGTCTCGGGCCTCTCCATCCTTTCCAGGCCCTCGCAGGAGATTACGTTGATTGCCTCTCGACCGAACAGTGCTGACTCGATGAGCAGCCTCTGCTCGTTGTCCCTCGGGATGTTCGTCTCCAGCATGTCAAAGATGGCGGAGTAGTGGTATAAGGCCTCCCGGAAGCGAGACGCAAAGAAGGGTGCGTTGTAGGAGCCATTGATGATCCCATGAATGAACAGATGTGGGTTCATCTTCCTGATTGTGCTCAAGACCATGTTCCTTGGACTCTCAGCCACCACGCTCTCGTCCATCAGTGTCTTGAATTTGAACATGCTGTTCACGATCAGCAGCTCGTCCTTGGCAATGTGGAGATCCTCTATCTGAACCGCCTCGAACCTAGATGGAATGGCTCGGAACTCGAAGGGCACATTGAAGGTCTCAGCATAATCTTTTAGATACCTTCCGGTCTCCTCTATGCGCTCTGCTGGGCGAAAACCAGGGTGCGGCGTGTCGATTGCCGTGATCCGGAGTCTCGGAGGGCCACCAGGCCTGGTAGAGAGCCGTTGAATGAGGCACGGCCACTGAAAGCCGTAGTATATACCATAGTCCACGATGTGGACTTTCTTCGCCTTCTCCACAGCATTCATAATGGTTTGATTGGCAAAGAAATGGGAGATCTTCTTGAATGGGCAAGCTGCCAAGTAAAGCTGGTAGGCTTTCAGCACATCGGTGCAGGGAAACCTCGTCATTATAAGAGACTTGTAAATCTGACTTCCATTGCCAGCAAGCCTCGCCTCAAGGCCGTTGGCGAAGCAGTGCGCCAAACGCTGGTCACCGTCGCCATTGGGCGATGCATGCTGTCTGATCTGCTTCAGGAGCTCAGTTGCACCACGTCGATCATCGGTGGCCACAGACTGAGCACAGTGGACGAGGAGAGTCTCCAAGTCAACCACCTCCTTCTTCGGCTGTTTCTTGCCACGGCCCTTGCCATGTCCGGACCCTTTTCCATGAACCCCGTGTGAATTCTTTGCCACGTCATGCTGCAGGGCTTCACGGAGTTCCTTGACGCCTTTTGAACATGTCTCGCCATTGCACAACAAGACCTTGTCCATCATCTCCCGCACAAGGTGATCAGTGTCGATAGCGGGTGCTGAATGTTTACTGCGCCTCCCTTCCTCTGCATCCAAGTCATCACCATAGAAATGCTTCTTTCCTCTGTGAATTTCTGCCTGAACATCGGCCTTCTCTGCCTTGACCTCTGCAAACCTGTTCTCCCCTTTGATGTTAGCCACCAAGCTTGTAACAGATGCTGGCTTCTCAAGATCAATCACAAGCTTACTCTCGTCAGGCAGAAACTTGCTTGCTTCTTCGAACCCACGGCAGAACTGCATAGCCTGCTGGCTTTGCACGGCAAAATCGGTGAAGCCAACATCTGGCATGACACCAGGCGAGCTCAGCAACGACTCAAAGCCGTCTGATATTGTAGCACAGCTGCCGTTGGATGACGCGAACGACGACGGGTTGCTGTGCAGCTGGTAGAATTCCGTCGAGTCGTACGGCCACGCGCCGCCTGCATCCACCACGCTGCCCTCAGGGCTTAGATCCTGGTACAGCTGTGGTGGCTGCAGGAACGCGGCCGACGGGAAGTCGAGCGCCGGCGTCAGCACGGCGCCAAAGGCGTCGGACGCCGCCGTGGCGGTGGCGCAGGTGCAAGAGCGCGCGCTGTAGCAAGAGTTCCCCACACTGCTGCCGCCCGGGCTCTCCACCGCGCTGCCACCGGAGCTCGAGGGCCGCTCGGCGAGGATCTCGAGGAAGGGCTTCTCGGCGGCGAGCACCGCGGGGTGCTCCGGGTAGTGCTCGAACTTATCGTCGATGTCCTCGGCCATGAGCATGCGGTTGATGTAGCCCAGGACGATGTCCGAGAACGCCTCCGAATCATCCGGCTGCCCCACCGAGGGCGGCGCGGCGGACACATCCCTCGGCGGCGACGCGCGGTTGGTCGGGGCGGGCGGGACCACAGTGGTAGGCGCGACATTCAGATAGCTTCCGCCGCCGCCGCCACCGCCACTGCCCGCAGCCAAAGTAATCCCATCAGACGACAGGAACAGCAGCGACTCGAGCTCCTGCGCCGTGAACCCATTAGCGGCGGCGGCGATTTGGGGGTAGACTAGCATGTGGCTGTCGCGCTTGGATCCCGGCAGCAGCGCGCACGGCTCGTGCAGGCCAGCGTCCATGACCATGGATATGGACTCCGCGCCCCAAAACCACCAGCGCGGCGCATAAAAATGCACTGCTGGCTGCGACCTGGCGAATGCAGGGAAATACAGCTAGAAGAATGAGAACTGGAACCCGAAGAAGATATCCATGTCCACGAGCTGAAACGCGCTGACTAATCCGACGGATCAGTGGCCGTACGGAGCCGCGCCGCGGCTCCGCTCGTGGAGATGCGCGAGCTCGTCAAGAGTGCGTACCTGCGTGCGACCCGGACCGGGAGGGAGGCGAGAGCCGAGAGAGAGAAGAGAGACCCGAGACGCGCGACGGCGCGAGACGGGAGGATAAGAGGAAAGGCGTAGAGAGGTGGACGGACGTGAACCAGTGTTTGCGAGAGGCGCAGAGGTGGCCGGACCCCGGGCTTTTGTATCAACACCACCGGTCACCGGGTGCGGGACTGCGGGGCAGGAATGTCGACACCCAGGCCCGCGCAGCCGAGGGGGTCTTGTCCACGCACGCTCTGCGGCGTGCGATCTCACACGGGCGGGAGGCGGGTCCGCGGGTGCTCGGGACGGCGCCGAAAGGCCACAGGCGGGCTAGACATTTAAGATTGGATATTCAAAAAATTAAAAGATTAAAAAAATAATGTTTTAACGTTATTTTATGTGATACATTATTAACAAATTATTATAAATCACCAAAATTTTAGATATTTAATGAATACCATGAACCCCTGGGCCCGCCTCTGAGGCCCCGGTGCACGGAGGGCGTGCCCGTGCCCCGCGTGAACGATGGTTCCCAGAAGCAGGCTATTTGGGCCGCAGGGATGTTCTGGGGGCGGGTGGACTGTGTCTGTGGACCGCCTGCGACTCGGTTAATAATCGTCCGAGTCCGAACTCCGAACTAGCAACAGGAAGTAGCCAGCGTTGTTTGCGTCGTGATCGTGACTGAGTCGTCCGTCTCCCGACTGTCTTTGGACACTTTGACTACCTTGACAGCCCAGCGACCTTAAGAATGGTTTTTTATGTTGCCATCACTTCGTGATTAGGGACTGTGGGTCCCACGTGTCGCCGGCTCATCTGCGCAGATGGCACGTGCGTTCTAGCATCTCCACGACTACCCCCTCAAAAAATCAAGTGGCTATCGGCCTCTGCCTCTCCGCGCGGAAATTTCACGGTCTCGCAGCCGTAACTGATTGGCGATGACATCATGTGCAGTGTGCACATGACAGATCTTGCCGGATTTATCACCGTGTGTGATTGCCTGGTTTGCGGCAGGGTGCGTGCGGGTCCACCGGTGCATGGACCGGGTCCACCGGTGTACGGGGTCCGGCTGCCTTGGCCGCCAAGTTCCTCTCTTCACAGCCACGTGGTGGTCCCGAGCTATCCACGCCGCTTCCACAGACGAGCGCGAGGCAGTGTGTGGCCAGGTCGCAGCCGAACGACACGTCAGCGAGTGGGCGTGCTGTGCAGGGCCCTCGCCACGTCGTCCTACATTCATTGCTTGCGCACGGCAGCACAGCGGTGGGCCTGGGCGGCACACGGCTACTCTACTGGTGTACCCAGACCGGCTATCTTGAAACTTACTCCCTCAGTCAAAAAATTGCAATCATAAGACTATGTGGTTGGCAAGGACGGACTATGATGAAATAGTAGAGGGTATATTTGCAACAACGAGCACTAAAATATCAGAGCGAGTGCATTTACCAAGCAGGAGACCTAATAAACAGAGATCTATGTTCTCGCTGGATTATTTTTAACTGTATTACTTATAACCGAGAAATGAACGGGACATATGCCCTCACTAGATTACACATATGTAATTGCATGTTCTAATCATTTCTATGTCACATGTGATGGTATGTGATGGTATAGAAGGATAAGATATTGTATCCGGGACCGGATCTACACCTCCAGCTATATACATATCGGTTTAATTCAATATAAAATAGTTAAGATGGAAGATAAATAAATTTAGTAGGTTTGGCCGGGTCATAGAAAAAATCTATATAAATGAGATAAAAGTGGCATTTAGAATGATAACTAATATATTACATTAAGTAAAATGTAGCGGTATAAGAATTGTTCTTTTTACACAGAGATAGATGAGTGTCATGCGGTTGTTTTATATATCAGTAGGTCACACTATTAAGGTCTAGTACCCTATCCCTGCTATCTAGAACATGCGTTTTTTTATACAATTTGGACTTCAATGTCGTAGTCATTATTGGACAGAAGATTAGAAGTACTGGCATCATGTGGAGACAGCTTTTGCTGCAAAAGAACATGGTATACGCACCATCCCGAATTCCCGATCCAGGCAAATACAGTGCGACTGTGCAAGGAGAAGAGTGGTGACACATGAATGCACAGTGGAATTGATATGCCACACCCCTCTAGCTACTAGCATCTAGCAACGACTCCGAGAGAGAAGCAAGATAGTAATCTCCCTAGTACACTGATTCCATAAATCTATAGGAGACTTTGACTCTTTCGTTCCGTAATCTCGATAGAGATTGTGGTCACCCATTGCCGAATATTTATGTATGATTCCAGCTGCAGCACATGCATGCATCTAGTGCACCGGGCCCCAAGGATTTCACCTAGAATTGTCTCCGTACAATATAAACGACACATACGAATAATAATCAGTCTATTTGGACTCTCTCCAACAAATAACACTAAGGTCCCGTTTATTTCCTTTCATTTTGAGGATTTGGAATCTTACTAGTGGAATAGACTATTTTTTAGAACGTGACATTATGTTAGAAAGTTAGGCATTTTTAGTTTTAATTTAATCCAGAAAATCAGTGCGATATATGTGATGACATGTATGTGCATGTGTGTATAACTACTCGCATAAGCAGTAAACAGCAATGAAACATGCACAAATACGAAGAACAGAGTGTACCCAGCGGAGGGACCGATGCTCAAGGCACCAGTGGCTCCATTCACACGAGACATCTCGTGTGTTTGTTCGATGTAGCCGTACGAAGTCGGTGCAGTAAGATGTACGCTGTGCAGTCCCTCGAACGGTCGCCGGGAAGAAGAACAGCAGCACGCGTCAACTCGGGAAGGCGACGAACAGCAAGCTGTGAACGAAGCAGCTGGACAAACAGATCACGCGAGCAGTCGCGAAGACGCTCCCCAAAAATCTGATCGCCCGCACACCCGTGCAAGTGTATCTCTGCGGTCGGTGATTTCGGAGGCCTGCTCTCCCACTCTCTCTGTGCTCGCAGAAGATGGGACGAGAATGTGTTGTTTGCAATTCGCGTGAGATAATTCGCGTAACTGGAAGAGCCCTCCCTCTTATAGGCGGTCAGAAGAAGGGAGAAGAACAACGGACAGAAACGGTCGCGCATTAGAACTGGAAACTGACGACAGTAACTGACGTCCGTTACTAGCCATAAGACCAAGGTCCGATCTACCACGAGCCACGAGCCACGAGCACGGGCACGGGCACGGCCCGGCCCGGCCCGGCCCGGCCGGCGGCGGCGGCGGCGCGCGCGCGTGTGGCAGTCCTTCATCCTTTTCTCAACTTCTCAATAGATGCACCAATGGTCCACCTATTTAAGTTGATTGATTTGTCCTTTGAACTTCCAATATGGTACTAAATAATTAGTACACCATAGCATTAAAGTGGGCCATTAGCATTGACTATTATTGAATATTAATTTGGGCCAAGCCCACATTAATCCAACAATCTCCACCAAATGCTAAGTCACACAAAAAAGCTCTCATCATCTCAAACGTTTGATATACTGGTGTTTCGATGGAGACTGTTAAGTTGAACATCCACCTAGAACTTAGACTACACTTGACCACAACTGCACAATGGACTAGGCCTTGAATTGGCAGTTTTGCGTGGAATGAGTTTCATCTAAACTCTTTACCAGTACTAGATTGTTGAACGCATCCCCTTTGGTTGGAGCATATAAGTCAAACTCCATAGCCTTTCATGGGTATCTAGAAACCACCCAGATCTCATAAACTGTGACTAGCAGTTAACCCATATAGGTATGTTCCTCTAAAGATGTTCTGTAGGACAACATCTTTGCTTCACAAAGCCACTTGGAACATATTAAGGTGTAAACACCAACCTACCTTACAGTAAGGAAAGATATGCATCTGAAATGAGCCTTATTAAGGGTCTTTCCTCTCAGTCTACCACTAGCTTGTTTCACCATTCTAATTCACGGGATCTCCGATCACATAGAACAGGTTACCACTATGATAAACTTTAGGTGGGTCTCATGCCCATCTCACTTGATGCACTATCTATCACACTACGTGATAGCCCCTTAGTAAATTGATCTGCCAGATTTTTAGACGTATGGACATAATCCAACGCTATTACTCCGGAGTTTCTCAATTTCCTGACAGATTTCAAACGCCTCTTTATGTGCCTTGTCGACTTCATATTATCCTTAGAACTGTTTATCTTAATTATCACAGTCTAATTATCACAGTTCATGGAAATAGCCGGCACAGGTTTTTCAACCACCGGTAAATCCATAAGGAGTTCACGAAGCCACTCAGCCTCAACTGAAGCGGTATCTAATGCTGTGAGTTCTGCTTCCATAGTCGACCTCGTTAAGATGGTCTGCTTGCAAGACTTCCATGAAACAGCACCACCTCCAAGTGAAAACACATATCCACTTGTGGCATATAAATCAGCATCAGATATCCAGTTTGCATCACAATAACCCTCCAGCACTGTTGGGTACCCGGTATAATGGATGCCTAAACTCATAGTACCCTTTAGATAGCGCAAAACTCTCTCAAGAGCACGCCAGTGATCATCTCCCGGATTTGAAACAAATCGACTAAGTTTGCTCACAGCAAATGAGATGTCAGGCCTCGTAGCGCTAGCTAAATACATGAGTGAACCAATTATTTGGGAATATCTCAATTGATCCCTAGCTATCCTTCGATTTTTCTTTAATAGCTTACTAGGATCATAAGGCGTTGGAGCAGGTTCACATTCGCTAAAACCAAAGCGACTCAAAACCTTTTCCACATAGTGGGATTGCACAAGTGTGATCCCACCAATGCCTTCTCTCAGTAGCTTAATGTTAAGAATAACATCAGCTTCTCCCAAATCTTTCATTTCAAAATTATTAGATAGAAAGTCTTTTGTCTCTTTAATCACATCAAGACTCGTCCCCAAGATTAGAATGTCATCAACATATAGGCATAAAATTACTCCCTCGCCCCCACCATACCGATAGTATACACACTTGTCTGCTTCGTTCACAACAAAACCGGCAAATGTCAAAGTTCTATCGAACTTTTCATGCCATTGCTTAGGTGCTTGTTTTAGGCCATATAAAGATTTCAATAATTTACACACCATGCCTTCTTGACCGTTTGCTACAAACCCAGCTGGCTGCTCCATGTAAATTTCCTCATCTAGCTCTCCATTTAGGAATGTTGTCTTAACATCCATTTGATGGACGAGTAGACCATGAGAGGCAGCCAAAGAAAGTAGCACACGAATTGTGGTCAATCGAGCCACAGGTGAATAAGTATCAAAGAAATCCTCACCTTCCTTCTGTGAATAGCCTTTAATTACAAGCCTCGCCTTGTACCTTTCAATAGTACCATCAGGCCTAAGTTTTTTCTTGAACACCCATTTACTTCCAATGGGCTTACACCCATAAGGACGCTCAACTACCTCCCAAGTTGCATTAGACATAATAGAATCCATCTCACTCCTTATTGCTTCCTTCCAAAAGTCAGCATCAGGAGAGGAATATGCCTCTTCAATGGTACTTGGTGTGTCATCCACAAGATATACAATGTAATCATCACCAAAGGACTTTGCAATCCTTGGTCTCTTACTCTTTCGAGTTGATACATTGTCATTTTCCACATGATTATGTATATGGGATTCCTCAGTGTGTTCTACCGGAATAAAATGCTCATGGGGTATCGTTGGTTCATCATTAGACGTATCATGTGTAGCTTTCATGGGAAATTCGTCCTCAAAAAACGTAGCATCTCTGGACTTCATAATTGTACCAACCAACATGTCCGGTACTCCAGAGTTTATAATTAAAAACCTATATCCAATGCTGTGGAAAGCATACCCAAGGAAAACACAATCAACAGTTTTTGGTCCTAATTTGCGCTTCTTGTTAATTGGCACATTCACTTTAGCCAAACAACCCCAGGTGCGCAAATAGGAGATATTTAATTTCTTCTTTTCCCATTCCTCGAATGGTGTGATTTCTTTGTTCTTTGTGGGAACTTTATTCAGGACATGACACGCCGTCAAGATCGCCTCACCCCACCATTCCTTAGATAGCCCTGAAGTCTCTAACATGGCGTTAACCAAATCAGTTAGAGTACGGTTCTTTCTTTCAGCAACCCCATTGGATTGTGGTGAGTATGGCGGTGTCCTCTCATGAATAATACCATGTTCCACACAAAAATCAGAAAAATCACCCGAAAAATATTCTCCACCACGATCAGACCTTAACCGTTTAATTTTCCTCTCGAGTTGATTTTCAACTTCAGCTTTGTAGGTCTTAAAATAATGCAAAGCTTCATCTTTTGATTTTAAGAGATACACATAACAAAATCTAGTAGAGTCATCGATAAAAGTAATAAAATATCGCTTGCCTCCTTTAGTCAATATTCCGTTCATCTCACATAAATCGGAATGTATTAAGTCTAGTGGTGCCAAATTCCTCGCCTCCGCAGCCTTGTGAGGCTTGCGAGGTTGCTTAGATTGCACGCACACCTGGCACTTATAACCTTTGACTAAATCAAATTTCGGGATTAAATTTAAATCTGCTAACCGCGAGACACAACCAAAATTGATATGACAAAGTCGTGAATGCCAAATATACGACTCATTCAAAACAACATTGTTCACAGACTTATTACACGCATCATGCAAAGATAAGCGGAACAAGCCTCCGCTGTCATAGCCGTTTCCAGCAAACGTTCCATACTTAGACAGTATACATTTATTAGACTCAAAGACAATTTTGTAGCCATCTCGACACAATTGAGAGCCACTAACTAGATTCTTTTTGATGGAGGGGACATGCTGCACGTTCTTCAATAGCACCGTCTTTCCCGAAGTAAACTTCAGAATGACTGTACCAACACCAAGAACACGCGCATGTGATCCGTTCCCCATCAGCAAGGCTCCAGTCCCTTTGCACTGATAAGAAGAAAATAAAGAAATATCAGCACACACATGAATATTAGCACCGGTATCAGCCCACCACTCAGGGGATTGACACACTGAAAGAACAGTAGGTAAAAGATTACCATACCCCGATGTTCCTTCTGCAGTCTCGCTAACAACCATGTTTACTGTTTTCTTCTCTTGAGCTGGTTTTTTCTCTTGCTTAAATTTGCGGTCTGGACAAGCGCTTGCCCAATGATCAGTACTCCTGCAAACAAAGCAACCAGCTCCTTTGTTCTTCTTTTTGAACGAGGCTGCCTGCTTGGGCTTCGTGGCATTCTGTTGCTTGTTCTTCTTTTTATTATTATGTGATGCATTGGAGTTCTTCTTTTGTACCATATTGGCACTAGAAGTCTCAACTCCTTTTCCACGAGTGTCTTTTGCTCTCGCCCTCTCCTCAACATCAAGAGAACCAATAAGCTCAGCCACGCTAAACTCTTATCTCTTATGTTTTAGAGTGGTAGCAGAGTCCGTCCAAGAAGGTGGCAGTTTAGCGATAATACCGCCGGCCACGAACTTGTCAGGCAAGACACATGGGAATTGTTCGAGTTCTTTAGCCAGTGCCTGTATTTCATGAGCCTGTTCAACTACAGGACGGTTTTCCACCATCTTATAGTCAAATAGCTGCTCCATGATGTACAGCTCGCTACCAGCATCAGAAACACCAAACTTCTCATCTAATGCATCCCATAACTCTTTTGCAGATGTGCACGTTAGATAAGAATCAACATACTTGTTGGCAAGAGCGCCAATCACGGCGCCTCGAAACAGGTTATCGGCAACGTCGAACATTCTCTCCTCTTCAGGAGTGAACTGTTCGGGTTTCCCCTGTGCGGCGTGATAGCAGTTCATTGCGGTCAACCACAGTATCATCTTACTACGCCATCTCTTGTAAAACGTCCCATCAAAAGGTTCACTTGGTTTTAACGCAGCAGCAAAACCACTAACAGAAAAATGCCTAATATCAGATTTTTGGATTGTTAGAAAGTTAGGCATTTTTAGTTTTAATTTAATCCAGAAAATCAGTGCGATATATGTGATGACATGTATGTGCATGTGTGTATAACTACTCGCATAAGCAGTAAACAGCAATGAAACATGCACAAATACGAAGAACAGAGTGTACCCAGCGGAGGGACCGATGCTCAAGGCACCAGTGGCTCCATTCACACGAGACATCTCGTGTGTTTGTTCGATGTAGCCGTACGAAGTCGGTGCAGGAAGATGTACGCTGTGCAGTCCCTCGAACGGTCGCCGGGAAGAAGAACAGCAGCACGCGTCAACTCGGGAAGGCGACGAACAGCAAGCTGTGAACGAAGCAGCTGGACAAACAGATCACGCGAGCAGTCGCGAAGACGCTCCCCAAAAATCTGATCGCCCGCACACCCGTGCAAGTGTATCTCTGCGGTCGGTGATTTCGGAGGCCTGCTCTCCCACTCTCTCTGTGCTCGCAGAAGATGGGACGAACTCTTATAGGAAGTTGACTGAGCACTCTCATAAAACTGGTAGGGAGATTTTTTGTGGTGTTCTAGGAAAATGAGCCATGATCATGAAGTGAAAAGCACGTGGTAACAAAATCGAATGAAAAGTACATCCTATCTCGATTAACTGATCGAAACCTAGCGCATCATGTTTTCGAGTCGCCAGGTGTTTATTCTCTTGGAAGCAAGCCAACTCTGCCCACCCAATTCTATATATAAAGGAATATTCGGACCAATGTCCGATCTACCACGAGCCACGAGCCACGGCACGGCACGGCACGGCCCGGCCGGCGGCGGCGGCGGCGCGCGCGCGCGTGTGGCAGTCCTTCATCCTTTTCTCAACTTCTCAATAGATGCACCAATGGTCCACCTATTTAAGTTGATTGATTTGTCCTTTGAACTTCCAATATGGTACTAAATAATTAGTACACCATAACATTAAAGTGGGCCATTAGCATTGACTATTATTGAATATTAATTTGGGCCAAGCCCACATTAATCCAACACATTCCACCACTTTCCAAAGTTATCATATAAACCTATCTCAAATTCATGGGTGAGATGGAAATTGATTTTATAGATTTACATGTTATTTTTCCATGTACAACTTATAACACATTCTTATACTTGCTTCGCTATACCATAAATATAGTATATAACTATCTCTCTCAAATGATTTAGGATAATATACAAATATATTACATATATAAATATATAAACTTAATTAGTTTTGTCTAAATTATAATTATTAAAATGAAATCCAATTCCAACGAAACAAACGGGGCCTAAATGATTATGTACTCCAAATAAATTTAACGGATGAGACGTCCGCTATCAACTCCGGCAACAACTTGTAAGAGAAATTATAAAATAGTGGATGCTTTCAACGAAAGCCAGAGTGTACCTGTTCATCCGCTATCCTACTCTCACACGGCACAGGTGACAGTGGTCGGAGGACGCACAAATATGGCTGCATGTATTCGGTTTTAAAAATTAATTAGTGTCTAATTAATTATTGGATCACATGAACTATTTTTCTTTTCCGTGCGTACGATAAGAAAAATACATAATACATTTTTTTTGTAAATTGTTTTGTTAAATATGACCGATGAGTAATTTGTATATAAAATGAAATGTATTGTAAGAAGTATTTTTATTTCGCATCACACGCGATTAATTTTTCTATAAGTAACATGTAAAAACAATGTACATTATGAAAATCGGTACACTATAGATATAGATGACCGAATTTAGGAGACGTTGCTGGAGATTAAGAAGATATAGAGAATATAATCTTTTAGAACGTGCTGTAAAAGGACAGAAAATATTTTTTAGTGGATAGAATTTAGAGGCCATTGCTGAAGATAGACTTAGAGCTCTTTAGCACTACTCCAACTCATGCTCATTGTGAAACCCTGTCAAAAGCCCAAGTGGTGACAAGAAAACGGTTTATCATCGAGAGCCCTTCAAAAGCCGAAGTTGTTTTCTTGTTAGAAGCCATAACAAGTTTCTACCGACTCCTCCTACATTTTACTCACCAATCATTTGAAAAAAAATAAAGGAGAAGCTGCTTTGCTAAACGAATTGTAAAATGGTCTCGACTCCTTTAGAGAAGCCAATAAACCAGAGGACCCACAGCCGAACTCTTTTCAGATTAGCTAGAGTCCTGCCAAAGGGGCCTTAGTCCTATAACATCTCACTAGTACAATGCTTGTGTGTTACGACGGCACACAATCATGTTAAATACTCATAAAACTAAATTTAATATTAAAGTAAACATATAATTCATATATCAGATATTAAATTGATAAGAATAAATATTATATTTTATCTTAGCCAAAATGTTGATAAAGGTATGAGTTGAAAAGGAGTTCGACTCCTTTTTATAGCTCACTTATTCTCCATTAGCTAGCGATATGGTACTATGTGGGAGCTCTACGCTGCATGTAGCTTCCTGTCGTGTTGGGCTTAGGTGGTTTGTCACAACCCATCTTTGGTGTAACGACCTATTGGTAGACGTGAAGCGGTGGAGAGGAACAGACCTATGCACTTCGCACGTAATGCACGACGCACGAAACTGTTGCTTGAAAGGAGCAGGGAAAATTTGTCCAAAATGCTTAGCTTTCTCTGTTTACAAAATGTTTATAGTTTGGAGTAACTTTGATAGAGAGATGTAATTTGCTTTGTTGTTATTGATGTCTTCGACAAATCATAGAGGTTCAATTATTTTAGGATGTGGAAAATACTTAAGCTATGTTTGGAACCCCTAAAGCAAATAGTTAGCCAGCTAACTAATTGTTAGCAGGTGGGTTAGCTAATGAACTAATTTCTTATACATGAGTTAGTTAACAATTAGTTGGGTGCTAGTTGAGAATGTTTGGAACCTCTATTGTTAATTTTAGCAGCCAATTATTAGCTCTAGAGGTTCCAAATAGGGCCTTAATTTGAACCCCTCTATTAAGAAGCTCCCCAAAGTAAGACAAGTTAACAATCCCCTAAAAGAACGGAGACAGATGCCACATTAAAATCCAAACGAAATCTGAGACAAAAATGTAAAGTAAATCTTACCTACTTATGATGAGCATCAATTCTTAAAGAGGATATGTTACATGTGTTTTGTAGTCACAATATAGACAAGAACATTTACATGCATGGACACATATTTATCATTAAGAACTCAAGTACACACATGATCATTTGTTGATGAATACATTGTCTACCTTGAAAGAATGCATCTTCATATTTTGAAATAAATACAAAAATAAAAGCATCCATGTCAAGTCATCGGTCCATTCCATAGATTACAAAAATCAATGTCATGTTGCTCTTGCCACAATGATGACGTAGATTGTTAGTGAGCAATCAAACCTCGAGGATCTTGTGTCATCTCTGTCCTATGTTGTTTTCCTTTTACTCACACTCTTGCCTTTACATTCATATACTTATGGTGGGTAGTTGCTTGACTAGGCTAGAGTAATGGTAGTTGTAGGGGTAGCTAGGTGTAATTGCTTCTTTAGTTGTTCTCGCTAGATGTTGGTAGTTCTAGTTAGTTGGTAGCTTGTTTGCTTGTGTGACACAGGCTGAAAATCAAGCTACTACATTTGTGTATATATGCAGTGGCGGGCTCAGGATTTAGAGGGTGGGTATTCGAAATTTTTTATAGGATGATTTTTTGGAAGATTAAAACATGTCTATCGACATATATAGTTAATTATATATATGTATAACCTATAATTAAACACACATGCTATGGTCATAACTGTTTCAATAACTAGTCTACTAAACTCCAATTTCATACAACTATTTCAAAAATTTTAAATCGAAATGTATTTTTTGGTTGTTGCTCAGTTGCTAGCTGGCTGTTTGTCCTCTTTAGCATTTTCCAATCGCTAATGCCCCATCTGTAGCCCAGTACTGCAAGCAGCAAAGCAGGGGAGGTCAGGTCGGGTGGCCACTAGCTGGGTAGGCTTGGACATTGGTACGATGGGACCTTGCTCCTGGTTGTCTGTCCTTGCATGCGGTGACGCCTGACTTCGGTGGATTGAAGCCTCGGACGACGGACGACATACGACGCAACAACGAGACCAGATGCAACACAATGACAGTTAGTCGGTCAAGTCTGGACACCTAGCTGCGCCGTGGAGCCACGATGTCTCAACGGAGGTGCTGGTGTCTTCATGGCACGTGGGGCTGAAAGATGTAACCACGACTTGGTTGCTGGCGCATCAGGTGGCTCTGCCAATGTGCGAGGGTTTGCAGATTTTTTTTTTGTCGTGAGGTACTAACGTGGACTTTGTCGTTCTGTTGGGCTTCATGGTCCACGACAAACGATTGGATTAGTTAGGTATGAGAGGTAGGAAGGAGATATTTTTGTCCAAATTAACAGGATTCCTTTATTTATTTGATTCATTTTTTATTTTTCATGCATACACTATATACATGTATATATATATTGAAGTTCTTTTGCCAAAAATAATGGGTATTCATTTGAATACCCTTGAATTTAATAGGGCCCGCCTCTGTATATATGAGGCTTTGCATTGTGTAAATTAGAGATATAGCAAATAGTTGCTAGTAAGGCTTTATATTATATTAGTCGACCTTTGTTCTAGTGACTATAAATTTGTAGGAAACTATTTATAGGATACTCACCCCTCTAGCCATCTAGGTCCTTTCAAGACAACAACTTGTGCGAAAATGCTCGTGGCATCTTTAAAATCTTGAGGGATGACAACGTGGAACAAAGTTGGTGATGCCCTTTGCATGGTGCATGAACAATATGTGACTTCCCACATGGTTGGTGTTATGTAGGATGGAGGCTGCCCTTGTATGCTAGCATGGTAGTGATAGGTTACGCATGCATGTGACCTCAACAGTACCACAACAATCTCCTACTAGCGGTGGCTAGCTACAGTTTTTGGCTATGGCAAGTCACGCTATGGCTAGTTTGAGGCTTCACATATGGGGGTTGTCGGGCGAAGGCTTAGTCAGACTCTTGACTGTTTGCGGTAATGGTGCTACATTTGGTGTCACGTTTCTCACATTGTTGTGAGACCCTTTACCATCGTCTATGGGTTTGGCTGAAAAAACCATGGTTCTCGTCTCAGTGTTGATGACATTTGTGGACATCTTTTTTCCCTCCTTGAAGGCATCAATGTGCAAAACCTACTCTCCCTCCTAGTTCGCTTTGCTTGTTCTCCATGGCATGCAAGACAGTGTTTGATGGTTGTTGTTTTTGATGTTTGTCGGTGTTATGTTTCATGTGGTGATGGTTTTTCTACCGTCTCTTTAAGGATTTTGTCTTTTTAACTCTTCTTCTCTATTAATAATATTGCTCAATATGCACTTGTCGCTAGTTCTTAGAAAAAAAAAGCTAGGTTGTCGAAAATTTAAATCACAGTGGATAGGCCACCGCAAGTAATCTATATCAATTGAGCTATGCATAGGATATAAATGAACTTGTTATGTTGGGAAAAAAAATCTTCGACTCTGCTTTGAATGGATGTAAATAGACAAGGCAGCTGAGTACATATAAATATTAGTGTAAATAGACAAGGCAGAGTACAGTTAGCTATAAATAGTAGCGTAAATAGACAAGACAGAGTACATATATTGCTTTTCCCCACAGAAATGTCGAGGGTTTGCCGGATCATTGCATCTGCCACCAAAAAAGAAAAAACTGCACGAGTAATTATGCCTTTTTCCTTCGACAGCGATACTATCAAATAATGCTCATTTGCCAGTGCGATATGTGTACCTAACAAAAGTTAGAAGCCATGTTTAATTTGGCCAGTGTGCCAGCCATCGCCGTCCACAGGGAGCGAAACATCAGTTTACATGCCTTCACATCCAGGCATGAGGCATAGATCCACCGCGCCGCGTAAAATACACAGATTAATGTACGTACACGACGATCGATCATCGTCGTGGTGAATGGTGAGATGAGACAAACAACGTGTGTGCTCGATGATTCCTGAAAACTGATCTTTTTTTTTTCCTCGGCGTTGCGTTTGCTGTCGTGTATTATAAAGTCCTCGTTACCTTGTGTCGTCGTGTCATGCATGTCCCTCTCGCCCTTTAATTCTCAACCACTTTTTTGTTGTTGCTGTGTGCTTGCTTAATTTTTTTTGATGATTATAATCTAATGATTATCGTAGCACCGATCATGATAACGTTTGATTTTATCACCTAGGGCGTACGTAGAGGAAAACTATAAAAGATGATATTGATATGACGCGATTATTTAATTTAATCTCTGCTCCTTCCATTGCATCGGCAGCAGAACTTGCGTGGTTCATCCTGAATAAGCAAGGTTAGCCAGCTACTATACTTACGTGGTTGACTTCGTTCAGCTTATTCTATTCAACGGCAAAAGTTGTACGTCGTGCCAGAGGACCGTGTGTTATTGCTTCCTATTTTTGTTGTCTGTCGTATTAGCTCAACGTTGTGGATAAAAGTCGCTGTCACGTCTCGCTCGGATTCACGTGAAACAGCTAGCTCCCACCAATTCGTGCACCCGTAGTACGTGCACACGGTAAGTGCAGTGAGAACGCATGTTCCAAATTAACTCACGTACATGCATAATCTAACTCACCAGACCTCGATTAGCATCCAGCTTAATTACTGCTTTGTTGTATCTGGGGCGGGCGGGTCAAAAACAGCCTCGTACCAGGAAACCTCCGGGACGAGCAAACAAACAAACAAACGTCTCCATGCACCATTCATCATCACCTAACCAAACATCATCATACCCGCACCACTAATTGGCCATCTATATATATTAATAATAGTACCGGTAACCACTGACCATGCATCAAGCGATTGTACTTAGCGGTAAAGCAACCCCGTCCCGGTGTCGGATATTCTAGTATATGTTTATAGCTATACTACTGCTACTAATAAGGACGCACCAAACAGCGTCCAGGTTCATTGCATTCGTAACGGACACACAGCACCAAAAATATTCTCTGTTGTTCCGTTCCAAACTGCTGACATTGACCATGCCCCTGCATTATTACATTACATGGCGCCGCGCCTCACGACATACGAGGAATGATCCAAGAAACTTCACTGGTCGTTCAGCCTGATAATATAATATACTAGTAGCACCGCAGATCCATTTTTCTCTTCATTTAATTTGGCATGCATCAGCAAGTCAGTTGCTTCACCACTCCAATGTTGTTATTAAGCGGTTGAATGCATCAATTTAGAATCGCTTGTTTCCTAAAAACGTTGCGAGTTTAAAGTCTGTTTAGGGTCCGTTCCATAAAATTCTATAATCGTGAACAGCTTAAAAAAGAACTACTGATTTCTCAAGTACTCCTAATTAGGTAGCCTTGTAACGTTACCAAGTTGGTTCAAACTATATATATATATATATATATATATATATATATATATATATATATATATATATATATATATATATATATATATATATATATATATATATATATATATATATATATATATATATATATATATATATATATATAGGGTGATGATAATGGGAGCCCTGGGCTTCCATTAGTATGAGAAGCCCCAGTCAGGTATATCTACGCGCGCTCGATCTGGTTCTGGTTCTGGCTCGAGCGGATTGCAGCGTAAAACGTGACCTAAAACAGCGTAAATGAGTACGAAATTTAGCGTAAATCGTATATCTGTTTTGTAACAGCAAACGGGGCCTAAAATTACGGCGTAAAAATCGCATGCAGCCGATCGTGCGTGGGTTCTGGCTCGGGCGGATTCCAACGTAAAACGTGAGCTAAAACAGCGTAAATGAGTACGAAATTTAGCGTAATTCCTATATCTGTTTTGTAACAGCAAACGGAGCCTAAAATTACGGCGTAAAAATCGTGTGCACCCGATCGTGCGCGGGTTCTGGATCGGGTGGATTTTAGCGTAAAATGTGAACCAAAACAGCGTAAATGAGGACAAATTTTATCGTAAATCATCGATCTGTTTCGTAACGACAAATGGGTCTCGAATTACGGCATGAAAATCGCCACAGGCGCTGTCTCGGGCGGATTTCAGCATAAAACGTGAACCAACAGCGTAAATGAGTATGAATTTTAGCGTAAATCATCGATTGATTTCGTAACGGCAAATGGGGACAAATTACGGCGTAAAAATCGTGCGCGGGTTCTGGCTCGAGCGGATTTAAGTGTAAATCATGAACCAAAACAGCGTAAATGACGGGTTCTGGCTCGAGCGGATTTAAGTGTAAATCGTGAACCAAAACAACGTAAATGAGTATAAATTTTAGCGTAAATGAATAGAAATATCAGAAACAGAAAGCGGATCCATGAACTGAAATATAGGTCATAAAATCCTATTGACATTGGCATAAATATGTATACAAAATAGCATAAAAATAGGATCGCCGTCCTGCGGAACCAGCGCCTCGCATCTGGGATGCGCCACCACTTCGTGCCTAGGGGAGGATGCCGTCGTCGCTAGCGCCTAGGGAAATCCGCCGTCGCGACCGCTGGCACATCGCCGTCGTGCGCACCTCATGGGGCCGCCGCCGCGTGCGTGCCCTCGGGATCCGATGCCGCAGCGTGTCCCTAGATTCGCCGTCGCGCCACAGGAATCCGCCATCGCGAGCGTGTCCCCAGATCCGCCGTCGCGCCTCAGGGATCCGCCGTCGCGAGCGTGTCCCCAGATCCGTCGTCGCGCCACAGATGCTGGAGCGGCGGTGGCGGTGGCCATCGCAGAGACGGACGGGACAACCGCCGTTGTCACCGGGCCTAGGGTGCGCTGTCGTCGTCCGTCCGCTTCAAGAGCGCCGTCACCGCTTGCTCGCCTGCCTCGGAGCGTCGTTGTCGCTCGTTCCTGGTGGAGCGCGGCCGTCGGTCGCCTGCCTCGAGGTGACACCGCTGCTGGCCCCCAGGATCACCGCCGCTCGCACGCCCTAGAGAACCGCCGCCGCCGCTAAAACCTAATTCCTGGCGGCGTGGGGATGTTTTTATAGTGGTGGCGTGGGCCGGATCGTGGGCCCGATGCACGTAATATGCGCAGACTATATTTGCATAAACTGGTACACACATCAGCATAACTTGTATTATATTTTGGCGTAAGCAGTTAGGTACAATAAGCCAAAAAGGGTCCGGTGCGGTCGCGCACCTGGTCGGTACGTGGTCGGGGCTTCCTATAGTTAAATAGAGCCTAGGGCTCTATATATATATATATATATATATATATATATATATATATATATATATATATATATATATATATATATATATATATATATATATATATAGGGCAGGTATAACGGGAGCCCTGGGCTTCCAATAGTTAAAGGAAGCCCAGGCCGACCACCCCTGCAAACTAGTTCAACCAGCGCGCTCAAACAGGCTGTCGGATGCGCCACCTGCCCCACGTCTGTTAGCGCAAAAAAAAGGAATGCATGCATGAGTCAAACACGATCCAATGCATGCACATAAATTTAGGAAAGATATGTGCGGCAGTTTCTGTTTTTAAAATCCTTTATTTCCTCCATAAATTTAGGATCGCTGCAACAGCCATGCAGCTAGACGCGTAAGGACCATTTTATGATATATACTGAGACTAAATATGCTACACTGTGTTAATAATTATGCAATTCGATATACTGCGTAAAAATCTGTTACCAGCTGCATACACACGAATTTATGATAAAAAATGTGCAATGAAAGAAAATTAATTACACGCATAGAAACAAAAAATCGTATTTAATGTTTTATTTCCTTCATAAATATAAGGTCCCTCCAACAGCCATGCAGGACATATACTGATACAAATTATACTACATGGTGTATGTATTTATGCAATTCGTTACACTGCGTAAAAAATCTGGCATGTTGTTCACTGGTGGACGCGCCTCCGGGTTGGAGCGTAATAACCTTAAGTTTTGAGCATAAAATCCCTCAATTATAAGCGTATATACCGAGCCAATGTGAGAGGTTGATAGCTCTAGTAGGTTGTTATTACATCCTATTTTTATGGCAGATCCGAAAAATATGGCAGTCGCATGCATGCGGTTATACAGATCCTAAAATTATGGCAAAATGCATGCATGAGTCAAACACGTTCCCTTGCATGCGCGTAAATTTAGGAAAGATATGTGTGGCGGTTTCTATTTTAAATGCTTTATTTCCTCCATAAATTTAGGATCGCTGCAACAGACATGCAACTAAAACTCGTAATGACCATTTTATGCTAGGGGCAATTGTGTTCCTGTCCCTGGATGAAAGTGCAACTGTGATTTTGCCCCTCAAAATTCGACTTTGTGATTTCGGGCCTCTTTTTTGAAAACGAAATACAAGTCTGCCCATGTTTCTGTTAGATGCAGTAACGGTGTGAATTAGGACATCAAAAGACAAATTTACCCTTCAGTCATAATTGTGATTTTGTCCCTCCTTTTGAATTGGACTGTTCTGTAATTGTGATTTTACCCCTGATTTTCACACAACAGCTTAGCAGTATTTCAAGAGCTTTTTGACAATATTTTGACTGTATTGCAACAGAATTTCGATAGTATTTTCAACAACAAAGATAGATATAGAATAACACAATGTCACATAACAAATCCAACAAAGTAGTACATATGGAGTTCAACAAAAGTCTCACAAAAGCATGACAAAGTACCATGAACCCATTACATTGTCATACAAAAGCAACATCTCATACAAAAGAAACAGCACCTCATACGAACCACATGTGTGCTTTGGTCCATTTGTCTTAACCTGCAGACATAGAATCAAAACATTAGTATTCCCAATAGCTGAAACCTGCAGAAAACATCTACTATGTAAGTATCTAGATTACCTTGCAACCGACATATTTTTTGGTACTAGTAGAAGCATGAAAGCGCCATTTGCATCCCTTGTCCGCCCTCTTGCATTTGGCTGTAAATCTTATAGCATCTCTCTTCACAGTCTGAAAACCATGGTCATTCAAGATGGCATGGTGTAATACTGCTGACTTGCACTGCTTAGTATTTGGGAATACCACACCAACATCTATACATGGGTCATCAACATCATAAACAAAATTAGGGACATCATCGTCATCATCCTCATCCACTATTTCAGTGTCAGGATCAAATTCAGGATCAGAATCAAAGTCAGAGTCCGATGATGCAGCCATTTCACTGTCATAGCTGCTATCACTGAACGCTCTAAGTGAATCGGTATCAGAATATGCACCCTCGTCATCATGATGTGAACCCTTAATTTTAGATTTTTTGCTCTTATTAACAGCTTTAGCCATTTTGGTGCTCTCATTTGTGGCTTGGTGCGAATCAGCAGGATGGTCTACACATTTCTCATTTGTGGCTTGGTGCGGATCAGCAGGATGGTCTACACATTTCTCATTTACCAGTAAACCAACAAATGTAACATCAATTAGTCTAACCTCAAGTCATTTTGGGAGTCCATACTGCAAGTAGAAGCTGTTGGCGTCGCCTCTCCTGCAGAGCAGATCGCGTCGCTTCTCCAGCCCAAGCCGTGCGTCGGACCGGCGTCTCCAGGCACCGACGAGCGTGCGCTCGACCAACCAATGCGAGAGGAATCCGACGATGAGCGTGGAGATCCTGGACGGGAGCACGGTGCTTCGTGGAGGACGAGCGCGCCTTCAACTCCTCGGTGGACGGCCGCTTCGCCGCGCTGGACGCCGACCACGACGGCCTGCTCACCTACGCAACCAGGTGCTGCCGAGCCGCCTCTCCAAGCGCCGCCGAGCAGAGCGCCCTCGTCCAAGCGCCGCCGAGCAGAGCGCCCGCGTCCAGGCGTCCAGCGCCACCGAGCGCGTCCGCCCGACCGGCGCCGCCGAGCCAGCTATCGCCGAGGGCGTGCTCCCTCTCCGTGCCGCGCCGTCGGTGGACCAGCCGCTTCAAGATTTGCTGCCTAGGGTTCTTGGGAAGTTGGGATAGAGTACAGACGAGAGCTTCGGGACGGACTCGAGCGGATTAGTGTGCTGTTATAGATAGAGGGTAGTATGGTCATTTCATATTTTCATTTATTTTTTAAAATGGCTTTAATCCAATTTGCAGTAACGGTAACAGAAACGGGGGCAAACGTGTTTTCCGTTTTCAAAAAAGAGGCCCGAAATCACAAAGTCGAATTTTGAGGGGCAAAATCACAGTTGCACTTTCATCCAGGGACAGGAACACAATTGCCCCTTTATGCTATATATTGATACTAAATATGCTACACTGTGTAGATAATTATGCAATTCGGTATACTGCGTAAAAATCTGCTACAGGCTGCATGCACACGAATTTATGATGGAAAGAATATGCAATGAAAGTAAATGAATTGCATGCATAGAAACAAAAAATCACATTTAATATTTTATTTGCTTCATAAATATAGGATCCCTCCAACAGTCATGCAACTAAACGTATTAGAACTAGTTTATGATGTATAGTGAAACAAATTATACTACACGGTGTAGGTATTTATGCAATTCCTTACCCTGCGTAAAAAATCTGGCATGTTGTTCACTGGTGGACGCATCTCCGGGTGGAGCGTAAAAACCTTAAGTTTTGAGCATAAAATCCCTCAATTATAAGCGTAAATACCGAGTCAATTAGAGGTTGATAGCTTTAGTAGGTTGTTATTACGATCCTATTTTTATGACAGATCCGAAAATCATGGCAGCCGCATGCATGCGGTTTCTATTTTTATACAGATCCAAAATTATGGCAAAATCGTGGGAGTTTCCATTCCATGCGCGCAAAATTAAGAACAGCATAAATCAAGGAATTGTCTTTCCAATGTGCATGCAGTAAACTGATATACGAACCCTGTGTTAAAGCATAAAATCATACAGTTTTTAGCGTAAATAATACATGTGGTAGGCATAAAACACAATAAACGAAAAGAAAAATGCGCCGGATCGGAGGATGTCACGCGCAATCATCGCTGCGCGTATCTCGCCCCTTCCGTGACGTCGCTCGCTCGAACATCGCGCCTCATGCGTCGCCGTCGCTACTCGCACGTCGACGGACGTCACTTGCTCGTCGGCCTTGGAAGTGCCGCCTCCTCGGGGCTTCGGGGACGCTGCCGCTTGCCCGCACAAGGGCCTCGCTGCGGATCGAGGAACCTCCGCCACCGCGCGTCGAGGTAATGGAGTTGCGGCCACCGGCCTGGGATCCGTCGTCGCCGCACAAGGGCGCTGCCGCCGCTCGCCCTCTGGATCGGGGGCCGCCACCGTCGGCCTGGGAACCGCCGCCACCGCAT
The DNA here is from genome assembly GCF_902167145.1 of Zea mays. Taxonomy (NCBI): domain Eukaryota; kingdom Viridiplantae; phylum Streptophyta; class Magnoliopsida; order Poales; family Poaceae; genus Zea; species Zea mays. Next base: position 185,860,744 of record NC_050098.1, read on the forward strand.
GTCGAGGTCGGGGAGCCACGGCCACCGCAGCCACTGGCCGGGGTCCGCCGCGCGCGCTATCGGGCAACCGCCGTCGCTAATGAATCGAGATGGGCATGAAAAATTGAACCCTAGCACTCCGGGTCCTATTTTATAGACGTCCGGATGTGGTCCGGCTCGACCGGATTGCACTGTCTGGCCCGGACTTCCTTTAGTTATTGGAAGACCAGAGCTCCTAATATATTATATATATATAGCGGAAGCAGCCCTAAACGGACTCTTCCTCCTGTGCTACTAGTACGTTACTGTTGTTAATTACTCGGTTACTCTTAGTAAAAGTGTTGCGCGTTGCAGCCATCAACACACTCGATCTCAGAATACGTATCGCGTATACTTGCACAGTGAGAAATGGCTCTAATTTAGTGAAAACAAGTCATCTAGAAGACGCGACGCGACGCGACGCTTCACTGTTTCTGTACTGGACAGTCGAGTCGCTGCCTGCGTCTTTGTCCCTTGTCCGGCCGGGCACTCCGCCGCCACACAGGCGTTCAGGCACGGCGGGTGCCCGGGCCGTTGCCCATTGCCACAATGCCACCTCATCTCTGCTTTCCATAAAGCCATGATAGAATACCACATGTTTGGGCTTCTAGAAGGTCGTCAGCGTGTAGGCCAGAATTGAAACGGGTGAGCTCGGGCATCGCTCTCGCATTAATTCATATATACACGCGGATGACCATGCAGTTTCATCCTAGATTCATTCGGTATGTGCTGCCAGCCACGGGACGAGAGGGAGGGACATGTGCGTCCCTATGTGTGCTCGGATCCAGAAGAAGCTGAAAGGGATCATTGTGCCTGAAAAACAACCTCCAGGTGCTACCATTTGTATTCTGATATATCTGCAAAAAAAAAGGGGCAGAACATGACAATAAACGCGTCGCCAGTATACAAGGAATTCAGGGTTGATGATGGAACCTGTATCTAGTGGCCACTGGCCAGTGATACTTTCAGCCCAAACACGAGCGGAACGGAAAGGCCCCGCGACTCCAAGGCGTCAGGCCCATGTAAAAACCCATCTTTAAGGCCCACGTAGAAATACATAGCCGAGTCGCAGGATCCCCATACCATGCGAACCCACATGTCGGAAATTAGCGTCAAGCTGCAAGCCTGCAAGTGACTCATGCGCCGGCCGCTTCAATCGTCGGCGCCTTCCACTCGCGGTCGCAGGAGCTCAGCTCGTCGTATCTTATCTATCGCCATTCGCCAGCCAAAACCCCACCCGAGAGGCGGAGACTGCGTTGCGTGGACGGCGGACTAAACCCTACCGCCCTTCGTCTCTGGTCCATGATGGGGCCCTCGACCATGGCGGCGCGGGCAGCGGGCTGCTGCTCCTCGGCGGCGCTCGCCTTCTTCCGTCTCCACCCCCTCCGATGCGCCGTCCGCCCGGCCGCCGCTCTCGTTGGAGGGTGCTCCTCTGGCCTCCGCGGCGGCTGCCGGAGCCGCCTGGCGCATAGCATCGTGGACTTGGTTATGGAGGAGCTCCGCTCCCGCCGGCGCGTCCGGGTCTCGGCGAAGTAATTCTCCCTGCACACCTACAACTTTATGTATATCGCCGGTACCATTTTTTGGAGCCAGTGCATTGCTTGAGCTGCATGTACGGTTGAACCCTGAATTTCTGTCAGGACATCTGACCTTTTGCCATTGTGAGTGGCTGGCTGCACACTCAACCTCTTGATTCCCCCCCTCCGTTGGTGCATGGGGAACAGGAACTGCTGTCAACTATTTCACCATAATGTGCCTACTCTTGTGTTTACTTCAAAAATTCATTTCTATAATTTTGTCTATGGCGAGAATTCCAGAAAGCATATAACAATGTATGTCGGTAGATGGGCATAAAATGAGGTAATTTAGGCACATCTCAATGAAAGTTCTATCCGAGTTCCATCTTCATTTAATAGGTTGCTATATAAGCATTTCTAATGACATGACAGCATTTCCAAGAAGTGAGAGAAGATTTGAGTTTAATATAAATAAACTCTCTTGGCTTGATCACCAACTCTAATAGAGTCATGGAATTAGATGTACATACGAAACAATAGAATAAAGCCATGCATTGAGAGTGATCGTTTCATCTATATTTCATTGCATTTTAGCTGGTGTGGCATTCATGGAAACAACGTTATGAAACTCTCCATTAGGATGGCTTTCAACAAGCTAATCCAATATCACAGCCATTTATGTGGGTAATATACGATGATGCTCCCCATTACATGGTGTTTTCTCCTCTTCTTACTTTCATTTTGAAAGATTTTTATCGTAATTTCTGAAATGGTTCATATGGCTATTAAAATTGGTTATCACTATTTCATTTCTTCTAACAATAAAACTCACTGAAATTTACTGTTGGAATTTCTTATTCTACTTCAGGATAGGATTGCAGGGCACGAAGGAATTGCCTGACAATAAGATAGTCAAGAGAACATTACAGAAAGGATTGCTGCTTGAATTTCAGAAAGATCCTGAGAGATCTTTGCTTGCTGTAGTTGAAAGGCCTGATGGAAAGAAAAACTGGATGGTGACTGATCAGGTCGTTTTTGAACGGATAGCTATTGCTTGTCCAGTTGACTATCCAGTTTAGTTAATTTATACCTGAACATACATATATTGTTGTTATGGGTTCTCTGGTGACATGACTTTTACTTTTGTATAGAATGGTGTCATGTCTTCGATAAAGCCCCAGCAGGTTACATATGTTGTACCTGGTATCATGAATTTTGACTATTCAAAAATAGACGAATTTCTTGAGAAAACGCAAAATCTTTTGGTAAGTATTGCTGCATGAGCTGTACATGTGTATAATGTGCTTCAGGATGGTCATAATATTTGTTAACAGGACCCAACTATTTTAGAATGTGCTTGGATGGAGCTGTCTGAGAAGGATAAATCAATAACAGTTGAGGAATTTGCAGAGGTCAGAGGCTCTTCAAATTTGTTTGATTCCCTAACTTTTTTCTTTCACATACTCATATGTTTTTTGTGATTTCCTCAGATAGTGTATGGTACCAAGGAGTCTTTGGAAAGCTACTGTGCACATCTCTTGTTGTCAAGGGATGTAGTGTATTTTGTCAAGGTAGAGAGCAGAGATTATTCCATGTACCAACCTCGTTCACCTGCTCAGGTATATTTTTCTAGATATATGTGTGAGTAAATCATGTTAATATTTTAGATGATTTTGACAAATAAGATTGCACATCTTTTATTGTGGTACCATTTCAGGGTACTGTGTCTAGTTGTTCTTGTGATAACTGGAAGTTTATGTCCATGGGGCAGGGCCACCTGTAGTGCAGTCAATCTATACAAACTTTAATTCTTCCTGGAAGAACATATTTTTGGGGTCATATATTTGTTTTCATCTTATTCATCTAGCTTCACAATTGAGTGCTATATACTATGTAACGCCCAATATTGCAATCTGGCATGTGTCTTTAGATATGTATTTTTACTTATGTATATTTAATGACTGCAGATTTCCTAAAATTACTCTTATTCATTAATACCTGCATTGTTGCATTGCTTTTATTTGCTTTTATCTGGTAGTAGGTAGAGGAACTCCTACGACGGAAGCTTGCTAAAGAGGCCGCTGATAAGGAACTGGAAGAATTTGTCCATTTACTCAAGTCTGCCAAAGCATTGCCTATGGAGTCCAAGCCTCCTAAAGCGTCATGGTTGGTGGAAGAAAAAGTCAGGCAAAAAATCGAGTCTCTTCAAGCATATGCAGTTGATGCATGTGATGATGAACAAAGAAGACTAGCAGGAAATGTAATACATCAGATCGTACTATCTTTTTGCCATACACAACATCGTAGTTGGGTCTTCAATTTTCTTACAATACCGTGGTCTGCTGAATGTCCAGAAACGAGAAACCTAATTTATAATAAAATTAGCTTAATGAATATTAGTGTTGTTCATGAAAGTCTGTAGTCCAAACACATTTTAATTTATACCATTCTTTATTGAATGAGGTGCAGTTTTCCATCTTTTGATGTCTGTGAAGTTGGTTTTTATTTTTAAATTTAATGGCAGATTCTCAAAGCTATGGGATTCACGAGGACATCATCAGCTGCTCTAAAGCTTCTTATAAATGTTGGATACTTCCCTGTGCATGTCAATCTCGACCTTTTCAGGTACGATGTCCGTATAAGGTACACAGATGAAGTTTTGTCAGCTGCAGAGGAGCTTCTGGTGGACAGCCCTGACACAGACATGGTATAGTTAGTTACTACTCAATGCTTCCATTCTATATATGCACATATAAATTACCCCATTTTGATTTTTTTATCTTTTCAGCATATCAGGAAGGATCTTTCAACTTTGAAAGTGTACGCCATTGATGTAGATGAGGCTGATGAAGTACATTCTTATTTCTTTTACCAGCATCTTTCCACAGAATGAATTGTTAGTTACCACCAATAAATCTATTAAACATTTGGATTTCTTGGTGACTCAGCTTGATGACGCATTGAGCGCAACCAGGCTTCCTGATGGTAGAATAAAGGTCTGGATACATGTTGCTGACCCAACATGCTTGGTCAAACCTCATAGCATCATTGATAGGTCATTTCTGCTCTTCTGTTCTTTACTTTCTATCACTGCACTTGGTATTTGTTACAAAACCGTGTCTCTTGTTGGCAGGGAGGCAATGCACAGAGGAACATCAATCTTTCTACCAACCACTACTTTTCCGATGTTCCCAGAGAGGCTTGCCATGAATTCTATGAGCTTGCAGCAGGGTAAAGAATGCAAATCTGTAACTGTATCTGTTATTTTAAACCTAGACGGGAGGTAATTTTCTACTTACACCCCATTTTTTGCTGCTTTCTGAGTGGGTTCTTTTCTTGTTTCCTTTGAGATTGACTTTTCTTTTTCTTTTTTTTAAAAGGAATTTCTTAAAAATGTAGTGCATTCATTGACATTCCTCATTCTGTTTGTGCTGTGAATAGTATTGCAGAATATACTTTAGAAAATTCAGTCATCAAACCTACTTATATGTTGACATATGAGAGTGCAACTGAATTGCTTTACATGAACCTGGAAGAAGAGGAAGAACTAAGGATTCTTCAAGAAGCTGCTAGGATTCGTGAACAGTGGCGTCGTAGCCAGGTATGTGCAAAATCGGCTTTGCTATCTACTGATCTATAATGCATCATTGCACAAGTCAATTATGGCATGCAAATGAAAACACCACACAATGTACTGATAAATATTGTAAAGTGACACTTTAACATGACATCAATGATGTTCAGACAATCCCCTGACATATTTCTTGGCGAAAACAAACCAAATTTTACTCTTACACATTTCACCAGCTGACAATAAAGTATAAGTGGTGTGTGTGTGTTCTGTACCGGGTTTCTATCCCCCTCTCTTTTCTTTCTATTAATGCAATGATACGCAGCTCTCCTGCGTATTCCAGAAAAAAAAAAGAAAATAAAGTATATTAGAAAGTAGTTTCCTAAAAGTTGCTGGACATTTTCCATTGGCAGTATTTATTTTCTTATTTTGGTTCTCACTTCAGCCCATAATGTCATTTTTATTAAAAGTTTGCATTTCTGGAATGCGAAAACCACTTGCTGTTTCCCTAGAGTTGACTTTTAAGTCTGCAGGGTTCAATAGACACTGCGATGATAGAGCCACGTATAAAGGTGTCAAATCCTGATGATCCTGAACCAAATATCAATCTATATGTTGAAGATCAAGCCAATCCAGCAATGCAGCTTGTATCTGAAATGATGATACTTTGCGGTGAGGCAGTGGCTGCTTTCGGTTTTGACAACAACCTCCCTTTGCCATATAGAGGTCACCCCCAGTCCAACACAGCAGTGTCAGTGTTCTCTCATCTACCTGAGGGGCCTGCAAGGAGCTTTGCCAATATCAGCGTGCTCCGTGCTGCAGAAATGGATTTTCAAAAACCTGTACCACATGGTGTACTTGGTATTCCTGGTTACGTGCAGTTCACCTCTCCTATCCGAAGATATGTTGACCTGCTAGCTCATTATCAGGTAAATATGCTTATGAATAAGGAAAAGTTTTATAGCATATGGGAAAATAAGAATTTGTGCATTTTATTTTGATGTTGCTAGCTTTCTGATAGTGTCATCAAATTCATTATTTAACCTATGTACCTTTGATCCAAAGAGTATATCAACAATCAACTTAATTTCAAATATTATGGGAACTAATTGTAGGTTAAAGCTTTTCTTAGAGGTGACTCTCCACCATATTCAGCTGGCGATCTAGAAGGAATGACATTTATTGCGAGCATGCATGTTAAAGTAGCTAGGAGGCTTCATAGCAATAGCTTACGGTACTGGCTGTTGGAATACTTGAGGCGACAACCAAAGGGGAGAAAGTACAGAGCACTGATTCTGAAGTTTGTCAAGGATCGTATGGGAGCTCTGCTTTTGGTGGAGGTGAACTGACTTTCTCCTTATGATAAGTTTTTACTTGTTTTAGATTATCATATCACACTATTTTTGTTTTCACCAATATAGTATTTAGAGCAGTATGGCTCCAAGTAACAGTTGCCCTAAATTGCTCTGGATTTACCTGTTTGGCTGATCCCAGATGATGTATGTCACTTCTGGTCGATTTGTGGTCTATCCTTTAATTACAAGAACTGTGTTACTGACTGGTTTCTAGCAAAATTTGTAGCGCGAGCAAACCAAATTGATTCATCCCCCTTTTACATAAGAAAATTTTGGTTCTACCTTTTCAATGCAGCGACCAAAAACACATGCTGTAGAACAGAGGGAAAAGGACATGGTATACCCTTACTGGTAGTCAGTTAGTTTACTGAGCTTATTGTACATAATTGAACCACTACTGCCACTGTTTATTTCAGTATGATTCTATTGTACGGATTTTGTACTTCATAGTTTTTTGTAACTACTTAAGCAAGTAATTCTAGCCAAACTTATTGAAACTGGCTAAAGAGAAGCAAATGACACCCTTCTCCCATTAGAACCAATAATGAAGATCCAACCTATGGATGGTCACGGGGTTAGCCTCTTCCAGTCGGAGTCCTTGGATCACCTTGGGTGCTCTTCTCTTTTTTGTGAGTTCCAGAGCTTTTGGACAGTTCTAGAAATACCATGGTTTTTACTTGCAGCAACGGTTAACTGAGCTATTAGTTCTGCTGGCTGTATCATGAATCAGATTATCAGAATGAATACTGTAGCCTGTCTCCGTTTGATTTCCATTTTCCTCTCATGAGTATTAATCTTCCAATGCCACTTCCAGGTTGGGATGCAAGTTACAACGACAATTTCACGTGGGAAAGTGGGAGATCAAGTCAGTGTTACTGTGGAAACAGCTCATCCACGTGATGATATATTATCAGTCAGAGAGGTTGTAGAGGACACCAAGGATTCTGAGTAAATGCATGTGACGATAGCTTATCAGACAAAGAGGTTATAGAGGACACCGAGGATTCTGAGTAAATGCTTGCAAAGCTCACTCGCACTTTGCAGTCTTGTGTTCCTCTGCCGTTTACTGCTGTTCATTTTTGTGGCAGTGATATAGGCGATTTATTACCTTGGAAAATATCTGCTGATTCTTCAAGTTAGCGACTTGCGTAGCATGGCTACAATACAAATGGTAAAAGGACTAGGGTATTGGTCTTGGTGCCAAAGCTCATTCCAATTCGAGGACGAAATGATGAAATCATAGGTGGTTTTCATTGGTATACAGAATACAGTCCGACAGTTCGTTTCTTCCGAGGTAGGTTCTCTTTGTGCCGAACAAGGTTCCAAGTGCTGATAACTGGGAATTTTGTATAGCTGAACACGCATGCAACATTTTTGTACCTGAATTTGGTACCTCTGACGTTGTCGGCACATTCTGCTATATTTGAACACTGAGGTGGATGATCGATGTACAGAATAATAATAATTCCAATATCATTTCCTTATATGCCCTCAATTATTTAATTGTAATATACTCCTTCGGTTCTTTTTTATGTGTCGTGGTTTAGTTTAAAATAAACTAGCGGGATACGACAAATATTCGAGGTTATTCGAGGTTCTTTTTTATCTGTCGTGGTTTAGTTTAAAATAAACTAGCGGGATACGACAAATATTCGAAAGCGGAGGTAGTACTAGTTTGAACACTGCAGGGAATGTCCTATTATTCAGCACTTTATAAGGGATACCCAGATGTTTCTAGGGTGCAGCCGTTCAGGGTGCTATTATCATTGGACTGTAAAAAATCACATTGTGCCTGAAGTGAAAATAAACTAGCAGAGGTGTTCGGTTCTAAGGTTGTGGATAAATTCTATTTGTTGGATTTAGATTAGACGAATGTTATTTGTTGTTTAAAAATAAAGCAAAAAATCAGGCCACTTTCGTATAAAATATCCCCTCATGTATGCCGTAGATCCCATTGCATGCAAGTTTACTTTTTAATTGGGTTGCTTGCATGCTCCTTTTGAAATCCATTCAAAAGTAGGGTTTTATCTGTGGGCTCCTATTGATGTTGCTCTAAAGAATCTCTTGGAATTGTTCAGTTAACGTGCCAACTTATTAACTGGCTTCTTGTTGGACTGTTGGATTGAGTGAGTATTCATCCCCGACCATCCTCTCGGGTACATGGAATCTGTCTCCCTAGATTCGTTGTTCATTGTTACTTCTTATCAACCAAATGGTAATATCTTAGATTTAGAGTCCCTTGGGAATTAACTATATACCTATTCTCCACCCTGTTCCCCACTGAAATTAACTAGAACCATTTCTGACACAGAATCAAGAAGCTTAGGGAGTCGATCAACGGGTTTGACCGGTCTTCAGTACAGACATGATTTCCAACGAGATATGGTTGGATTGAATCATTGAATTGAACCCTAGAAATGTTAGGCACAGATTGCTCGTGGACATAAACAAAAACTACATCCAACCCGAAACACCACCAAGCAACCAAAGAACTTGAGAGAGTCCACGACGCCTATCACTTTCACTGATTAAAGCTACTGTGCCTCCATCCTCCAATTGCTCCTCCATCTTCCTGAACCTGAAATCGCGGGCGGCAACAGGCATCCGATTAAACTGGCGTGTCAGGAGGAGAAACTCAGCGGCGGCACGTAGCATTCGATTGGCTCCAGGCCTCCAAACACGCTGGCATCCATGGCCACGACCACGACGCTTCGAAGCAAATACCGTACGTACGTACCTGGGTCTGGGTGGAGGTGAAGGTGATGGCGACCTTGATCTCGCCGTGGTACGTCTTGTCGGCGAGGACCACGTTGTGCTTGGCCGCGTTGAGGTGGTACGTGCCGCGCTCGGCGCCCAGGCTGACGATGTCCGTCACGTCGATCCTGCAGGGGCGCGGTCGCGCAGACGGCAGACACCTCGATCAGTTCAGTTTATTCGACCGGCGGTGCGGTTGCGGTTGCGGTTGCAGGACAGCTGGTCCTGATGGCAGTGGCAGAGACGCAGATCTCATTCGGGCAGGTAGGCACTCACGTCGCCTCGCCGAGGAAGTCGTCGCTGGAGAAGTTGTCGTGGTCCATGATCCGGAGGATGAGCTTGTGCTGCACGTTGGCCGCGGCCGAGTTGATCTGGAACTTGAACACCTCGTTCCAGCACGGGTTCCTTCCTTGGTCTGTGGGAAACCGGGATACGATATATACACACGCACAGAGGTCAGGGGTTGTTCAGTTATTAGAGGATAGATCACGATATCGGGGTGCGTTAGGAAGAACCGGCACGCACGCACGCCCCGACCCCGAACCCTGCCGCCTGATAAGAAGGAACACAAGAAGCGCTAGCGCTGACCTCGGGCGACGCTGCTCTTGCGCTCCTGGCTCCGGTACTGCATGATCACGTAGGGGTCCAGCTTCCCTGCAGTAGCAGCGGCGACAACACGATGCGCAGCTCAACGTCAGGACAGGACACCGGACGAACAACCAAGAACACACGCCCCAACGCGAACGCAGTTCACGCGCGCGCAAGGGGGAGAGAGTGGGAGACCGACCCACGCACTGACGCACCTAAGAAATCGTTGCCGGAGAGCCCCTTGGCGTCGACGAGGTGCACCTCCAGGACGCCCTTCCCCATGTTCTTCTTCCTCCTCCCCCTCCCTGGCGCGCTGTCCTCTCCTCCAGGTGGCGTTGGAGGCGCTCTCTCCTCTCTTGCGGCGGCGCGGCTCTATGTAACTAACGAAGATGGCTGACCGGGAGCGCGCGCGGGCGCGCGTATTTATCGCCGCCTCGCCTCACTCCCGCTGCCTTGGCTAGTTGGCTGGCGGCCTGGCGCTGTCCAAGTCAAAGCTCTGAAACGGTCTCGCAAGACCCGCCATCGCGAAAGCAGAGCGAACGCACGCCTTTAATCCCAGTCCACCTCATCGACCCTTTCTCGTCCATGCAAAGATGCGTTGCGCTTGCGCGGCGCGCCCTCCGTTTGTTCTGCCAACTTGGCCTCTTCTGCGCGAGCAACTCGCCGTGCGTCGTGTTGTCTTCTTCGTGGAAGCCACGGCCCCAACCACCGGATGCTTCGTTGTACATATAGACCCGCGGCGAAAACATACGGCGCCTCTTGCGCGGTGTATACTCCGACGTCGTCGGTTCATACACAACTTTCCAGCAAAAATAAAAAATAATAAGTAGGTACAATTCTACCGAGTTGAAGTGTGTATTTATATAGAAAAAACATTAATATGTAGTACTGTTAGGTTTTTTAATTAAATATATTTTTATCAGTATACCTGTTCTTGTCAAAATGATATTTTTTCCCTATAGTCTAGTTAAATTTAGATGGTTTTATTAATAAAAAATTAAATTGTACGCTTTTTTTTCCCGGAACAGCGATTGGATTTGTTGTCACGGTGCAGGACCGTCGCCGTCGGTATGTAGTACGCACGCGCAATCTGTACAGCGTTACTTGTAGTTCGGACTGTTTGATTTGTGGGCTATAATAAAAAATCTAGAGACGTTTGATCATTCTTACGCGGGTAATTTGTTTGTTTTTTAGGTCGCTACGGAGAATCCGTTCAACTAAAGGCTACTCGGTCACTAGTCTCTGGTCATCTCTACACAATACACATAAGATTTGCTGGAGTGGCGTCTGTATCTTACGTCACCTATCATTGGTTTACCCCCGTTTTTTCTATGAAAATAAATGGATTTTTTAAGACAACATCCGAATTTCTTTGACTATACGAAAGCTAGATTACTGTGTTCTACAGAAGCCTTTGAATGCAGGATTGGTTTAGCTCATTCAAACGGCATAAAAGAACTATAGCAAATAGTTGGCAGCAGACAACCATGGCATTTGGCACGCCTCTCTTAATAATACAAGCACAGAAGATTCAGCCAACCATGGAACCAAGCCTGTCGTAACTTTTTCTTGCCAAACCCTTGCGCCCACAAATCAGGCTTTATTGTTACAAAATGAGCGGATCCATGCTGTTTCGCAACATGTGGGACGCACATAACAAAAGAAACTAAAAAAAAGCAATCTGACATTCCAATAGGAAGCTTAGCAGTTCCCTTTAAATTTCTACTCCTACATCACTTTTTGCGTTACATCATTGTCGGCGTTTCGAGACCGGGGGGTCCCTGGACCGACGAGTGAATGTCGCCGCGTGCCCCAGCCCAGATGGGTCGAGCGCGGGGGCGAGCGCGAAGGGGGGAGAGCGAGGCGGCCGGAGACCGGCGTGAGAGAGGTGGGAATCCCGCGGCCTTCGTGTTCGTCCCGCGCCCAGGTCGGGTGCGCTTGCAGTAGGGGGTTACAAGCGTCCACACGGGAGAGGGAAGCGAGCGGCTCCAAGCGAGCGCCTGTCTCGTCCTCGTCCCCGCGCCGCCAACCCTCTCTAAGAGGGCCCTGGTCCTTCCTTTTATAGGCGTAAGGAGAGGATCCAGGTGTACAATGGGGGGTGTAGCAAAGTGCTACGTGTCTAGCGGAGGAGAGCTAGCGCCATAAGTACATGCCGTTGTGGCAGCCGGAGAGATTTTGGCACCCAGCTGGGGTGATGTCGTGGCCGTCGAAGGAGCGATGGAGCCTGGCGGAGGGACAGCTGTCGGAGCGGTTGGGTCCTTGCTGACGTCCTCTTGCTTCCGTAAGGGGGCTGAGAGCCGCCGTCGTCACAGAGTACGCGGGGCGCCATCATTGCCTATCTGGCGGAGCTAGCCAGATGGGACGCCGGTCTTGTTTCCTGCGGCCCGAGTCAGCTCGGGGTAGGGTGATAATGGCGCCTCCTGTTGACGTGGCTGGCCTGCGCCCTAGGTTGGGCGATGTGGAGGCTCCTCCGAAGCCGAGGTTGAGTCTGTCTTCCGTGGCCGAGGCCGAGTCCGAGCCCCTGGGTCGGGCGAGGCGGGGGTCGTCGGCTGAGGCCAGGGCGGAGTCCGAGCCCTGGGGTCGGGCGAAGCGGAGTTCGTCGTCTTCTGGGACTTAGCCCGAGTCCGAGCCCTGGGTCGGGCGGAGCGGAGTTCGCCGTCTTCTGGGACTTAGCCCGAGTCCGAGCCCTGGGTCGGGCGGAGCGGAGTTCGCCGTCTTCCGGGACTTAGCCCGAGTCCGAGCCCTGGGTCGGGCGGAGCGGAGTTCGCCGTCTTCCGGGACTTAGCCCGAGTCCGAGCCCTGGGTCGGGCGGAGCGGAGTTCGCCGTCTTCCGGGACTTAGCCCGAGTCCGAGCCCTGGGTCGGGCGGAGCGGAGTTTCCTATGGTACCTTCGGCAGGGCCTGACTGCCTGTCAGCCTCACTCTGTCAAGTGGCACCGCAGTCGGTGTGGCGCAGGCGGCGCTGTCCTTCTGTCAGGCCGGTCAGTGGAGCGGCGAAGTGACGGCGGTCACTTCGGCTCTGCCGGGGGGCGCGTGTCAGGATAAAGGTGTCAGGTCACCTTTGCATTAAATGCTCCTGCGATTTGGTCGGTCGGTGCGGCGATTTAGTCAGGGTTGCTTCTTAGCGAAGGCAGGGCCTCGGGCGAGCCGGAAATATGTTCGCCGTCGGAGGGGGGCCTTGGGCGAGACGGAAATCCTCCGGGGTCGGTCGCCCTTGTACGAGGCTAGGCTCGGGCGAGGCGTGATCGAGTCGCTCGAATGGACTGATCCCTGACTTAATCGCACCCATCAGGCCTTTGCAGCTTTATGCTGATGGGGGTTACCAGCTGAGAATTAGGAGTCTTGAGGGTACCCCTAATTATGGTCCCCGACAGTAGCCCCCGAGCCTCGAAGGGAGTGTTAGCACTCGCTTGGAGGCTTTCGTCGCACTTTTTTGCAAGGGGACCAGCCTTTCTCGGTTGCATTTTGTTACGGTGGGTGCGCGCGAGCGCACCCGCCGGGTGTAGCCCCCGAGGCCTCGGAGGAGTGGTTTCACTCCTTCGAGGTCTTAATGCCTCGCGTAATGCTTCGGCTGGTCTGGTTGTTCCCTCATGCGAGCTGGCCGTAGCCCGGGTGTACGGTCGGGTCCCAAGTTCTCGGGCTGGTATGTTGACGCTGTCAACGGTTCGGCCGGAGCCGGGTTTGCGAGAGCAGCCCCCGAGCCTCTGCACAGGGCGAGAGGGTGATCAGGGACAGACTCGGCTTTTTTACATATGCCCCTGCGTCGCCTTTCCGCAAGGAGGAGGGGGGGAAAGCGCCATGTTGCCCTCGATGGGCGCCGAACATGGTGTCTCCGGTGAGCTGCAAGCGGGTAATCCGAGTGGACGTCCGTGCCCCGTTCGTTAGGAGTCGGCTAGGGGCCCAGAGGCACGCCCAAAAGTACCTGCGGGTGATCTGCCGGACCCGGTCCCCTGGCGACGGGGTCCGAGGGCTCGATGCCTCCCTCCGATGGGATTCCGTTACAAGATCGTTCCCGCTGGTCTCAGAAATGTCCTAGGGTACCTCGGGAGCGCAGCCCGAGCCTTGGTTATGTATCGAACGTACCCATGGTCATCCCTCGCTCGGCGTCTGGGGCGGCTGTGAACCCTTCGGGGGCCAGCCTTCGAACCCCTGATCAGTAATGGGCGCGGAGCCCGAGTAGCCTGAGGCGGCCGTGGAACCCTTCCGAGGGGCCGGCCTTCGAACCTCTGACCAGTAGTGGGTGTAGGGCCCACGCGATCTGAGGCGGCTGTCGAACCCTTCCGGAGGGCCAGCCTTCGAACCTCTGATCAGTAGGGAGGCTCGGAGCCTGGTTCCTTCGCGAGGAAGGATCCTTTTCGGGGTATCCCCCTTTCCCGGTCCCTGCTGCAAGAGAGAGAAAGAGGAAAAAAGGAAAAGGATACGAAATCGAACAGCGCGGCGTACCTTTACTGACGCGGTTATTATGGCGAAGGCGAAGCGTCGCCCGCTTCTCCTGCCAGAGGCGCCGCCTGTCCCACCGCGGAGTTAATGCGATGGGGCGAGTGGTTGGCGGGGCGGCCGTTGCGCGTGCGCGAGCCGTTCGAGGAACGGATCATGGGCGCGTTGTCTTCACGCCGTGAGAGGGGGTTCTCTTGCTGCCCCCGGATGGGACGTGAGCTTGGCTGACGACGTGATCGCTGCTCCCACCCGCCTGCCACCGTCATTACTGTCGGCCATTTTTGGCCGCACTGACCGCCGCGCCAGGCTGGCGCTGCTGGGTCGTGCGCTGGGTCGCCTCGAGTCGCGATATTGGTTCCGCAATCGAGGAGGCGCGGTGGTGGCGCAAGTGGCGGTGCAGTTGCATGCACGAAGCATTCGGCGCGCCGGTTGCATGACGCGTGGGCCTGAGCCTCCAGGCTGGGCGTGTTGGGAGTCGGAGAAGGGCGTCCACTTGGCGCGGTTGCATGCTGCCTGCATGGTTGCCCGCCCCTTTCGCCCGCTGGTCTGGGCAAAAGTGGAGGGTCACTTGTGACCGCTGGGCGGTCGTGCGCACCGCGCGCGGCGGTTTGGCTTCTTCTGCTGTGAGCCGGTTTGCATGACGTGTGGGATCCAGCCCCCGCGCCGTAGGGGAGGACCTTGGAGTGTGTTGGAGAAGACTCAGCCCGCGACGGTCGGGGGCACAAGAAGGGAGAGTCGCCTTTAAAAGGAGGGTGACCCCCTTTGGAAGGTGACCATGTCTTCGCTCTCCCTTATGCATCGTGTCTTTCCACCTTCCAAGCTCCCGGATGGGGGATACCCGCCGTCTTTCCGCCTCATCATCGGAGGAACGCAACTCCGTGGGAGTTGGTACCTTTCAGTCATCGTTCGGCTTCAAGGATTTTCATCATGCAGCCCGGCTGCACCCCTCCGCCGGTGGTCACCCAAGATGGTGACCTCCAGCTTGATGGTGGGGGAAAGCGAGCCGGGCTGCGGCCTCTGCCCCTCCCTCAGCCTCAAGGATTTTCATCACCAGGGCTGGGGAGGGGAGTGTGCCGAGTTGGGGTCGGCCCCTGCGTGGGCGGTGGCCCGCTCCTTCACTCAGTGATTGGAGGGAAGGGCGGTCGTCGTCCGTGGCGCCGGCAGCTGCACCGTGCCTGGCTCTAGGACGCGAGCGGCTTCGGAGCCGCTCGCGGCGCCGGCGTCTGCCACGGCAGCTGGAAGAGGTTCTTCCGCCGACGAGATAACCAGGGCCGCCCACGGACCGGCCTCCAACTCTACGGCCTTCTGCCCGTCCTTGCCTCACGAGTTTGGGCATGGGCGGGGGCCTCTTGGCAGCAGCATCCGCCCTGAGGTCAGTGCTGCCGCTGTTCGGCCCCCCGGAGCAGAAGTCGTCGTCGTCGCTGCTGCTGGAGCGGGCGACGGCGCGCCGTTCGTCGGTCTTCTGTTGCTCCGCATGCCCTCCCCCATCGAGTGGGGTTGTTCGTACCTGCGGAGGGGGAACCGGAGTTCCGTTTGTAATGGCACTTTGAATGCCAGTGTTTTTGTTCATTGTGGCTGTCGAGGCCTGAACATGTATGTAATTTTGGCACGGAGCCGTGTTTTTTCCTCATTTTCGAGCACTAAGACTCGCCTGTTGGTTGTCTGAACCGCTTCACCAAGCGTGAGTCGCCCTGTGTCAAGGTGACGAGTGAGGTATCCGTATCCCGGAGGCGTAGGAGTCCCTCGGCTCGGTCGGCCTTGTTGTCCGAGGCTCCTCTAGCTTAGTTAAAGGGACCCCTCGGCCGCTCTTGGATGAGCCGAGGCCAGGGGTAGCGATATCAGCATGAACAGGGGCAGAGTCGGCTCAAAAATGAAACCTGGTTGGTCGGAGCCTAGCCGATGTTGGGGACTTGTTCTCAAATGCTAAGAATTAAGAACAAGGCAACATAGAAAATGTTAAGTGTAAAAGTCCTTCGTCCTCCATAACATTATATCCCTTTGGGATATAAAGCATCTCGGACGAAGGTTACGAAGGACGTAGCTTCGTAAGCGTGACAATGAGGAACGAAGCATTCATATAAATCATGAGATATGAAAATACTTAAATGTTATCATAAAATCATCTCCATTTTTATTATTATAAACGAATGTAAATGACTCCAAATTACAAATGTACCTTCGGTCTTGAAGAATACAAGTGTGATGTGAAGGCAAATGACAGGTTCGTGTGAACAGTACGGGGGTACTGTTCATCTATTTATAGACACAGGACGCAGCCTGTGACGAATTACAATTATGCCCTTTACAAAAGTTTACAACATTATCTTAGACCTCTATGGATAAAAGGGTCATTCTATCTTTATGTCGGTTTGCAACGCCGAAGCTCTATAAAAAGGAACCTTCGGCCATTTCCTGGGGACGATTTCAGCCGAAGCTGCTTCTTCACGCAAGACCTTCGGCGCAACGAAGCATGGGCCCAACAGTAGCCCCTTTCGCGGCGCTAGATCGTTTTTCGTAACGAGCTTGAACCGTGAAAAAATCCTCTCAAGCTTCGGGAAGCCAAAGGTCCAAAAAACACCTTCCCTGAGCTCGTTGCCGAGAAACGATTCATTTCCCGAGATCGTGTCGGTCCCACCTTGCAGAGTCACTGTTTGGTCTTTGCGGTCCACTGCGCAGCGAGTACAAGTTACTGCCCGCCTGGTGTAAAAACCCTGCCGCTTCGCCTTCTTACCTGCAGCACTATATAAACAGACGAGTAGGTGTGAAGTTACCACAGCATTTACTGCTATTTGCACTGTTTTGCTGCCAAAATTTTTAACCATCACCGAAGCTTGTTTGTCAGGTTTGAACGAAGCTCCATCTTGAAGCCTGCTTCGGAGAAAAAAGTATTAAAGTTTCACAAGTTCATAATTAAATGGCCAGAGTTCGCTCTACAGCTAGGGTTGAGCGTGAGGGGGACGAAACTGAAGCTTCGGAGACTGTGCCCATCTCCGAAGCGATGCAGCGCTCCGGACTGGTGACTACGGAAGAAATGGCTGCTGCCGGAGCAAACCCGACAGCTGCCGAAGGAGAAGGGAACATTGAAGAAACCGACTCCGAAGATGACTACCGTATTGCCATGCCCAGCAAACCCAGCCACCTAGACTTCGGAAAATCGACTGTTTCAAAGGTTGATCTCGCCAAGATGGTGAAAGCAGGTTTTTTCAGTGAAGATCAGAAGAAGCTACTTCGCTTCGGGGGAGAAGAGACCACCCCGAAGCCAGAGAAGGACGAGGTTGTCATCTTCAAAAGCTTTTTAAAGGCTGGGCTAAGATTCCCTGTTCACGAGATTGTTGCGGAGATATTGAAGAGGTTTGGCATCTACCTTCATCAGTTAACTCCTAACGCTATCGTTAGGCTTAGCGTTTATATTTGGGCCCTCCGAAGCCAAGAAGTGGAGCCTTTTGCTGACAGTTTCTGTCGAGTTCATGAATTGCATTATCAAACAAAGGCCAGAAAAGATGGGCTTCATGAAAACTTCGGTTGCTACAATTTTGCCTACCGGAAAACCGCAAAGTTTCCTGTAATTAGCTACTGAAGCAAATGGCCGGCAGGCTGGAAATCAGAATGGTTCTATGTCAAGGTTGATGAGGACAAGGAGAAGCTTGTGCAAAGTCCACTCGAGCTAACTTTCGGAGAAACCCGACCCCACTGCAACATGACACCAGAGGGTCAAACTCAACGGGCAATGGATGAATTCAGAATCATTGCAGAGCATATTGGTACCAGGGATCTGGTTCAAGAATTCTTAGCATTCAAAGTTTTCCCTACTCTGAAAAAATGGGAAATGCCAAAGTTAAAGGGGGAGAAGAAGGAAGGGGATCTTGTCCGGCTTCCTTACCACTTCAAATTCAAGAAATATTTTAAGAAGCCCTGCCAAGAGTGGCTGGACACAGTTGAGGTGATGTGTAATGAAATTCTTGGAAATTATTCGAAAAAAGAAGATCAACTGATGACAGCAGCCTTCGGTACCCGTCCGAAGCGAAGGCTGAACCGAGTGCTTGATGCACTGGGCTTCGAATATCCTGACTATGCGCAGCTGAACAAGGATGCTGAGGGCCAGAGAAGAAAAAGAGAGGCCGAAGCTTTAAACAAGGATGAAGAACAACCACCAAAAAAGAAGAAAATTGTCAAGAGAAAAATATCAACTCCAAAGCGAAAACTATCCGAAGGAGAGGGGACCCCCACACCACCTTCTACCAGCGACGTGGAGGAAATTCTAAAGGTAATGACTGAACCCATGCCCACGAAGCTAAGTCCATTAGGGCCTCGACTGACGAAGCTTTTTCAAAAGGTGGCGGAGCCGGAAAAAACGAAGATAACCAAAGCAAAAAGGCAAAGAATTATTGCCGTAACAGAAGTTATTGACAAGACGCCACCGAGAGCATCAATTCAGAAAACAGCAGCTGCTGAAGACACAACAAACGTCGAAGTCGCACCTTCGGAGGTCGCGGCTACCGAAGCCGCTACAGCCGAAGATGTGAACTTAGAGACTACCATTGAGAATATCGACAAAATTTTAGAAGACATGGCTGCAGAAGAAGCTGCCGCTGCTGCTAAAAAAGTCATGGCCGCAGTGCCTGAGAAGGGGAAAGAAATAGCCGAAGTCGCTTCGGACGACGAAGCCTACACATTTCAAAATTTAATTGGGCAAAAACTTTCGGAGGACGAAATAGAAGAGCTAAAAGACTATGCCAAATCTTGCGGATACAGGCCAGGAGCTCTTCTATTCGGAGGTGTGGACGATGAAAAATTAGGCTGCATTCGAGACCAAACCGGAGCTAAGGTCATCGGTACTCTGTCAAAGAGTATCGGTTTTCCGAAGCTAGAGATAGATATCAGCCGCTACCGACGACAGCATATCGTCGACAGCTTATTTTATTCCAATTTCAAGGTAAACAATCTTTTCTCTGTTCCTTATTGCTTTGGATAATGAAAATGTTACTAACGAAAACTGTTTTTGTGCAGAGCATGCTACTGAGCAAAGCTCTGAAGATGCAGCAGGATTTAGAGGACAAAAAACACGAAGCTATAATTGGAAATTTGGAGAGCAAAATAAAAGAACAATCAGTCATCATTGAAAAGAAAGACTTCGAACTTCAATCAACCGAAGGCTTGCTGGCAGAGACCGAAGCTAAAATATCAGAATTGAATTCGAAGCTTATCGGTCAATCAAAACAGTTTGAACAAGAAAAGCTAGAGCTTAATTCTAAACTTGAAGCCGAAGTCCAAGCCAACTCAAATTTGAAGAAATCATTAACAAGCCTTCAGGATAAATGTTTGAATTTTAGCAACAATTGTATCCAACAACTAAAGAAGATCTTTTACTCAGTTGGAGCCAGCAGCGGGAAATTTACCCCTTCGGATGAAGATTTACCAAAAGCCTTCGATCATATCGAAGCTGAAATTGAAGAACTTGACGAAGTTATAGCTGGGCACGGTGACTTCTGTGCCTGGGTAGCTTCTCGGGGTACTGCTGCAGCATTCCTGAAGGCTGGCTGCGAGCATGGAAAGATCGTCAACAGGCCCAACTTCACCCTGTCTCCATCAATCCTGGACGATATACCTGACCTCGCCCGAAGTATCTCAAATAGATTTATAAAAATGATATGGACAAAAGGCGGGCGGGAGAAGGCTGGAGACGAAGCTCGAAGTCATCTTGAACCAGTAAGAAATCCTACTTTGTACTTACCTTCTCCTTCATACTTGATTTTTACTCTGGATACCTGGATTCATGTAGGATGACGAAGCTGAAGGTGATTAAAGAATATGCCGCCGAAGCGGGAGCCTGAAGAAGATTAGTAGTAGTAGGCTAGAAAATTTGTAACAACTTGTTGTAAATACAATTAAACCGTTCTCAAGGAACTTTGTACATACCTTGTAATATATCCTTACCCTTTTATTAAGACGCTTTGATGTGGACGAAATCAATATTTTGAGCCGAAGGCGAAAAACACCTTCCCTTCTTTTCGTACACAACGAAGCATTAAAGACTGCTTCTTCTTTCTGTGGAAGCTTTGCTTTTTTGTACAAAACATAAAAGACTACTTCTTCTTTCTGCCGAAGCTTTTCTTTTTTTTGTACACTCCAAAACATAAAAGAATACTTCTCCTTTTTGCCGAAGCAACCACTTAGTAACACAGATGCCATGAATGAATGCTTATGAATGCAAATGCTATGATGTAATGTGATGTGCGAATGAATGTCCAAAACATATAACCGAAGCCACACTCAACCACTATTTCCTTGGAATCAACCACACATCAGCTCTGCATTCCCTTAGGAACGACTTTGGAGCTTCCTCGTCTTTTACTTAGACGGTATAAACTCTGCATTCCCTTAGGAACGTCTTTGGAGTTTCTTCGCCTTTTACTTAGGCGGTATAAGCTCTGCATTCCCTTAGGAACGTCTTTGGAGCTTCTTCGTCTTTTACTTAGACGGTACCAGCGTTGACTTTTCGCTGAGAGCTCTGCATCCCCTTAGGGACGTCTTTGGAGCTTCTTCTCTTTTTTCTTTTTCAGTTCCTGCACTCGATGGTGCGTTCTCAGCTGTTACATTTACATTTTTTGGGGGATTTTGCTCTTATAAGACTAAAAAAGGAAATTACACATGATGGCCCCATTAAAAACCTTTCTCCCCCTTCGGAAAGGAAAAGGGTGCCATGAAAAAGAAAAGAAAAAACATAAAAAATTACATCATGTTATACATAGTATCGCCGAAGCTCATCCGCATTCCAAGACCTTGGAATTTCGTTGCCATCCATGTCCTTTAATCTGTACGATCCAGGCCTTGACGAAGATACTACTAAGAATGGTCCTTCCCATTTCAACTGTAGCTTACCCACTGTATCTGGGTTAGCCACTCTCCGAAGCACCAAGTGTCCCGGCTCAATATTTTTTAACCGGACTTTTCTATCTCGCCATTTAACTGTTTCAGCCTGATATTTATTGATATTCTCCACGGCCTGAAGCCTGATCCCTTCTAAAGCATCCTTTTCCACAAGGCAAGCATCTTCGGGACCTGATTCTGCCGAAGCTACTACTCTTATTGATCCAGCTTTGGCTTCTTCCGGGGTTATTGCTTCGTCTCCGAATAATAACTTGAATAGGGTAAAGCCTGTAGATCTTGATGCTGTTGTATTGTGGCTCCACACCACTTTGGTTAACTGGTCTGGCCACTTTCCCCTGGGTTGATTGAAGATTAGCTTCATTATTCCTGTCATTATAATGCCGTTGGCCCTTTCAACAAGCCCATTCGACTCCGGATGCCTGACTGATGCAAAATGGATCTTCGTTCCAATTTGATCACAAAAGTTTCTGAAAGCTTCGGAGTCAAACTGCGTTCCATTGTCTACAGTGATGGCCTTCGGTACTCCGAAGCGACAGACAATGTTCTGCCAGAAAAACTTTTGGACAGTGGCCGAAGTTATTGTAGCTAATGGCCTCGCCTCAATCCATTTGGAAAAATACTCCACAGCTACTACAACATATTTTAGATTCCCTTGGGCCGGTGGTAATGGACCCAACAAGTCAAGGCCCCATCTTTGCAATGGCCAGATGGGTTGTATCAGCTGTGTCAAAGACGAAGGTTGCTTTTGATCTCTTGCACATTTTTGACAACCTTCGCACTTTTGGACTAACTCCGCTGCATCCGAAGCTGCCTTCGGCCAATAAAAACCTTGGCGGAACACTTTTCCAAGTAACGGCCTGGATCCGATGTGGGATCCACACAGGCCTGCATGTATCTCTTTCATCAACTCTATACCTTCGGCTCTAGATAAGCACTTGAGCAGCGGAGCGCAAACTCCATGTTTGTATAATTCCCCTTCTATCATGACATATGGACGAGCTCTTGCCTCTACTCTTTTATTGTAAGCTTCGTCATCTGAAAGGAACTTACCCTGAAGGTAAGAGATTATTTCAGTTCTCCAATCTTCGCTGTAAACAGGAGATATGTTGAGGACTGCTCTTTCAAGGAGCTCCACTGAAGGTGCCTTTATTGTTTCGAAGAACACATCCGAAGGTAACGGCAGCCCCTGTGCCGCAGACTTAGCTAGCAAATCAGCATGCTCATTTTGTCCTCGAGGGATATTCTTGACAGAGAATCCTTCGAAGGATGCTTCGATCCTTCGGACCGTATCTAGGTATTTTTCAAGCTTCGGATCTTTAGCCTTGCAACTTTTGTCAACATGACCCGAAACCACCTGGGAATCAGTTTTAAGAATTGCCCTTCTGATTCCCATTGCCTTTAATTTCCGAAGGCCCAGAAGCAGGGCTTCGTACTCAGCAATATTGTTTGTGCAGCTGAAATCAAGTCTTGCTGCATAACAAGTTTTGACCTTGGATGGTGAAACCAACACAGCAGCTGCACCTGCTCCGAAGATTCCCCAAGATCCATCACAAAATACTGTCCACACATCGGCATCTTTATTTGCTTCTTCATCCTGAGCCCCTGGCGTCCAGTCGGCAATGAAATCTGCCAATGCTTGAGACTGGATCGAAGATCTATGCACATAATCAATGTAAAATTCGTTGAGCTCTGCAGCCCATTTCCCAATCCGTCCAGTAGCTTCTCTATTTCTTATTATATCCTTCAACGGCTGCGAAGAAGGAACAATGATATTGTATGCCTGAAAATAATGCCGAAGCTTCCTGGATGCCATTAAAACGGCATATAATACCTTCTCCAGCTCTGTATAATTTTTCTTTGAGACACTAAGGACCTCAGATACAAAATACACTGGGACTTGCTTCTTGAGCTGGCCATCAAGCTTCTCCTGGACAAGTGCCGCACTTACTGCTGAGTGCGAAGCTGCCACATATAACAACAGAGGAGCCCCTGGCATTGGTGGAGTTAATGTTGTGAGATCTATCAAGTATTGCTTCAACTCTTCGAAGGCTTTTTGTTGACTTGGGCCCCATTGAAAGACTTCGGCTGACTTCAGCACCTCGAAAAATGGTAAGTTTCTTTCTGCTGATCTGGATATAAATCTGTTGAGAGATGCCAGCCTTCCTGTCAATCTTTGGGCCCCTTTTCTTGTAGTTGGTGGCTCCATTCGAAGTATAGCTTCGATTTTATTTGGATTAGCTTCGATTCCCTTTGTTGAAACCAAGCATCCAAGAAATTTACCCTTCTTTACTCCGAAGACACATTTCTCTGGATTCAGCTTCAAACCAGCTTGTCTGAAGCTGGCGAAGGTCTCCTGCAGATCAGCAATATGATTTTCCTGCTTCGTGCTTTTGACGATAATGTCATCAACATAGGTCAACACATTTCTGCCTATTTGAGACTGAAGAACCTTCGCAGTCATTCTGCTGAAACTTCCTCCAGCGTTTTTGAGCCCTTCAGGCATCCGAAGATAGCAATACGTGCCACTTGGAGTTATGAAGCTAGTTTTCGGCTCATCTTCCTTTTTCATCCAGATTTGATGATATCCTGAGTAACAGTCCAAGAGACTCATGAGCTCTGAAGAAGCTGCTGCATCGACTAGAGAGTCTATCCTTGGCAACGGGAATTCGTCCTTCGGACAAGCCTTGTTGAGATCTGTGAAGTCGATACACATTCTCCACTTGCCATTGGCCTTCTTCACCATAACAGTGTTAGCTAGCCACTCTGGATACTTCACTTCTCTGATAACTCCTGCACTGAGGAGTCTTTTTACTTCATTGCGAGCCCCTTCGGCCTTGTCATCAGACATTTTCCGAAGCCTCTGCTTTCGGGGTCTGAAGGATGGGTCAACATTGAGCGAATGTTCAATAACATCCCGATTTACTCCACAGAGATCATTAGCCGACCATGCAAAAACATCTTTGTTGTTGAATAAAAACCTTATCAAGGTTTTCTCCTGGTCTTCAGATAATTGCGAGCCCAACAGCACCTTCTGCTCTGCTATGTCCTCACACAATAGCATGGGCTTCGGCTGATCTGCTGAAGCTGCCTTCTCCCTTCTGAATTTGTACTGTTCACAAGCTTCGGCTCCATCTATATTATGGATTGCTTTGGAGTCAGTCCAGTTACCTTCGGCCCTTCTTGCGGCTTCCTGACTTCCATGGATAGCAATGGGTCCCTGTTCCGAAGGTATCTTCATGCAAAGATAAGCAGGATGAAGGATTGCTTCGAAGGCATTAAGAGTACCACGACCAACAATTGCATTGTAAGGATATTCCATGTCAACAATGTCAAACACAACTTGCTCAGTTCTAGTGTTGTTGATGAATCCGAAGGTCACTGACATGGTGATCTTGCCCAGTGCTACAATCTGTCTTCCTCCGAAGCCACAGAGAGGATGTGTAGCATCATGAATCTTATCTTCTGGCTCTTGCATTTGTCTGAAGGCTTTAGCAAATATGATGTCAGCTGCACTGCCTGTGTCAACCAAGACATTGTGGACCAGAAATCCTTTGATAACACAAGAGATAACCATGGCATCGTTGTGTGGGTAATCTTTGAGCTGAAGGTCCTCTTGGGAGAAGGTAATAGGAATGTGAGACCATCTTGTCTTGATGAAGGGTCCTTGCACCCCAACATGCTGTACCCTCCTCTGTGCTTCCTTCTTCTGTTTCTTGTTAGCTGGCTCTGAGGACGAGCCACCTGTGATCGGTAGCACCAGCTTCGGGTCCGAAGCAGCTCCAGCTCGGTTGTTGAACGAAGCCATCAGCTCAAAAAGTGGAAGTGAGTTCACCGGAGGTGGGCGCCAATGTTGGGGACTTGTTCTCAAATGCTAAGAATTAAGAACAAGGCAACATAGAAAATGTTAAGTGTAAAAGTCCTTCGTCCTCCATAACATTATATCCCTTTGGGATATAAAGCATCTCGGACGAAGGTTACGAAGGACGTAGCTTCGTAAGCGTGACAATGAGGAACGAAGCATTCATATAAATCATGAGATATGAAAATACTTAAATGTTATCATAAAATCATCTCCATTTTTATTATTATAAACGAATGTAAATGACTCCAAATTACAAATGTACCTTCGGTCTTGAAGAATACAAGTGTGATGTGAAGGCAAATGACAGGTTCGTGTGAACAGTACGGGGGTACTGTTCATCTATTTATAGACACAGGACGCAGCCTGTGACGAATTACAATTATGCCCTTTACAAAAGTTTACAACATTATCTTAGACCTCTATGGATAAAAGGGTCATTCTATCTTTATGTCGGTTTGCAACGCCGAAGCTCTATAAAAAGGAACCTTCGGCCATTTCCTGGGGACGATTTCAGCCGAAGCTGCTTCTTCACGCAAGACCTTCGGCGCAACGAAGCATGGGCCCAACAGCCGGGTCGTCCGTTGGCGGGACCGACGCTGGAGTTGACCAGCCGACGCCTCGGGTCAGGCTGGCGCCCTTGGTGGAAGGCTGGCCGAGGCCCTGGGGCGACCGGCCGAGCCGCCTGGCCGGGCTGGGTTTGCGGAGGAGACCCTGGTAGCGATGGCCCGGGCGCGGCGATGACGTCGTCCTTCGGAGTGGAGATCTTCGGACCGCGTCGCCGTTTGAGGCTAGGTCGGACCTCGCCGATGGTGTCGTCGATTGCTGCTGCCCCCTTCCAGCGTCAAGACCCGAGCCTGCAGGATCAGATTATCTTGTAGCGTGTGTCTCCTGCGGCCGCTGAGGCCAGAACACACACCCTCGCTGTGTTGTAAAGCTGCGTCTCTTTTCCTCTTGTTTCGAGTATCTGGACCTTTTTGTCGGTAACAGGGATGTTTGTGCGAGCGAGAGTTGCTTCTCGCGGAAGGTGATGAGTGAGGTATCCGTATCCCGGAGGCGTAGGAGTCCCTCGGCTCGGTCGGCCTTGCCGCTTACGCGCACTTTTACCCGTCCACGAGGCTCTGTCACCGACTCAGTCGAGAAGGCTCGAAGGATCGCTTCAGCAGAAGAACTTCCAAACGTGAAGACTTGTTCGGTCCGCGGAATCACTTATCCGAACGTGAGTTACTTATCGCAGAAGGTGATGAGTGAGGTATCCGTATCCCGGAGGCGTAGGAGTCCCTCGGCTCGGTCAGCCTTGGCTGCTTACGTGTACTCCGTCGTTTTCAGGATCCACTTTTCGAAGTAGTCAAAAAGCACGAAAGACATTCTGGCAGAAGAGATCTTTTTTCGAGGAAAATTTCAACGCAGAGGGGGTTCCCCCCTTTTAGCCCCCGAGGGAGGGTCGGGCTTTGCCGAGGCGAGGCCAACCCTTCCTTGATGACTAAACTTTGCGTGGGTGCGAGGTATATGAACAGCTTGAAAACATCTTAAGAGTAGAAGCGACGTAGCTGTTGGATGTTCCAAGCGTTGCCGTAGACCTCGCCTTGACTGTTGGCCAGCTTGTACGTTCCGGGCTTCAGAACCTTGGCGATGACGAACGGTCCCTCCCAGGGGGGCGTGAGCTTGTGCCTCCCTCGGGGGTCTTGTCGCAGTCGAAGCACCAAGTCGCCCACCTGGAGGTCTCGGGACCGGACCCTCGGGCGTGGTAGCGTCGCAGGGACTGCTGGTACCACGCCGAGTGTAGTAAGGCCTTGTCCCGAGCCTCTTCCAGCTGGTACAGCGAGTCTTCTCGGCTAGCTTGGTTGCTTTGATCGCTGTAGGCCCTCGTCCTCGGGGAGCCGTATTCCATGTCTGTGGGCAAGACGGCCTCGGCCCCGTAGACTAGGAAGAACGGCATGAAACCCGTGGCTCGGCTCGGCGTTGTCCTCAGGCTCCAAACCACCAAGGGGAGTTCCTTCATCCATCGCTTGCCGAACTTGTTGAGGTCGTTGTAGATCCGAGGCTTGAGCCCTTGTAGAATCATACCGTTGGCACGCTCTACTTGCCCATTTGACATGGGATGAGCCACGGCGGCCGAGTCCACCCGGATGTGGTGATCCTCGCAGAAGTCCAAGAACTTTCTGCCGGTGAACTGGGTGCCGTTGTCGGTGATGATGGAGTTTGGGACCCCGAAGTGATGGATGATGTTGGTGAAGAACGCCACCGCCTGCTCGGACCTGATGCTGTTCAGAGGTCGGACCTCGATCCACTTGGAGGATTTGTCGATGGCAACCAGCAGGTGCGTGTAGCCCCCGGGTGCCTTCTGCAAGGGGCCGACGAGGTCCAGACCCCACATAGCAAAGGGCCAGGTGATGGGTATCGTCTGCAGAGCCTGAGCGGGCAGGTGGGTCTGCTTCGCATAGAATTGACACCCTTCGCAGGTGCGGACAATTCTAGTGGCGTCGGCCACCGCCGTCAGCCAGTAGAAGCCCTGTCGGAAGGCGTTCCTGAAAGGGAATTAGGCTTACACCTAGTTCCTAAATAATTTTTGGTGGTTGAATTGCCCAACACAAATAATTGGACTAACTAGTTTGCCCAAGTGTATAGATTATACAGGTGTAAAAGGTTCACACTCAGCAAATAAATAGACCAAGCTTTGGATTCAACGAAGGAGCAAAGGGTCAACCGAAGGCACCTCTGGTCTGGCGCACCGGACTGTCCGGTGTGCCACCGGACAGTGTCCGGTGCACCACCGGACATGTCCGGTGCACCAGAGGACTCCACCACGAACCTGCTACCTTCGGGAATTTCCAGAGGCACTCGCGCTATAATTCACCGGACTGTCCGGTGTACACCGGACAGTGTCCGGTGCGCCAAGAGAGGTCGGCCTCAGGAACTCGCCAGCTTCGGGAAACTCCAACGGCTAGTCCACTATAATTCACCGGACTGTCCGGTGTGCACCGGACTGTCCGGTGCGTCTCCGGAGCAACAGCTATCTCCGCGCCAACGGCTCTCTGCGGAGCAATAAATGCGCGCGCAGCGCGCGCAGGAGTCAGAATCGCCCATGCTGGCACACCGGACAGCAAACAGTACATGTCTGGTGTGCACCGGACACCCAGGCGGGCCCACAAGTCAGAAGCTCCAACGGTCAGAATCCAACGGCAGTGATGACGTGGCAGGGGGCACCGGACTGTCCGGTGTGCACCGGACTGTCCGGTGCGCCATCGAACAGACAGCCTCCCAACGGCCACTTTTGGTGGTTGGAGCTATAAATACCCCAACCACCCCACCATTCATTGGAACCAAGTTTTCCACTTCCCAACTACTACAAGAGCTCTAGCATTCAATTCTAGACACACAAAAAAGAGATCAAATCCTCTCCAATTCCACACAAAGCCCTAGCGACTAGTGAGAGTGATTTGCCGTGTTCATTTGAGCTCTTGCGCTTGGATTGCCTCTTTTCTTTCTCACTTATTCTTGTGATCAAAGTTCCATTGTAATCAAGGCAAGAGGCACCAATTGTGTGGTGGCCCTTGGGGGGAAGTTTTTGTTCCCGGCTTTGATTTGAGAAGAGAAGCTCACTCGATCCGAGGGATCATTTGAGAGAGGGAAGGGTTGAAAGAGACCCGGCCTTTGTGGCCTCCTCAACGGGGAGTAGGTTTGAGAGAACCGAACCTCGGTAAAACAAATCCGCGTGTCACACTTCATTATTTGCTCGCGATTTGTTTTGCGCCCTCTCTCGCGGTCTCGTTTATATTTCTAACGCTAACCCGGCTTGTAGTTGTGTTTATATTTGTAAATTTCCGTTTCGCCCTATTCACCCCCCCCTCTAGGCGACTATCAATTGGTATCAGAACCCGGTGCTTCATTAGAGCCTAACCGCTCGAAGTGATGTCGGGAGATCACGCCAAGAAGGAGATGGAGACCGGCGAAAAGCCCACTACAAGCCACGGGAGCACTTCATCGGAAGAGTCCCGCACCAAGAGGAAGGAGAAGAAGAAGGACTCCTCCAAACGGAAGGAGAAAAAGTCTTCCTCTTCTCACCACAAAGAGAAGAAGGAAAAATCTTCTTCCCACAAGCCGCATCGGAAAGGCGAAAAGCACAAAAGGATGAGGAAAGTGGTCTACTACGAGACCGACACTTCATCAACATCAACCTCCGACTCCGATGCACCCTCCGTCACTTCTAAGCGCCAAGAGCGCAAGAAGTATAGTAAGATCCCCCTACACTACCCTCGCATTTCCAAACATACACCTTTACTTTCCGTCCCATTAGGCAAACCACCAACTTTTGATGGTGAAGATTACGCTAGGTGGAGCGATTTAATGCGATTTCATCTAACCTCGCTCCACAAAAGCATATGGGATGTTGTTGAGTTTGGTGCACAGGTACCGTCAGTAGGGGATGAGGACTATGATGAGGATGAGGTGGCCCAAATCAAGCACTTCAACTCTCAAGCAACAACAATACTCCTCGCCTCTCTAAGTAGAGAGGAGTATAACAAAGTACAAGGGTTGAAGAGCGCCAAGGAGATTTGGGATGTACTCAAAACCGCGCACGAGGGAGACGAGCTCACCAAGATCACCAAGCGGGAAACGATCGAGGGGGAACTCGGTCGGTTCCGGCTTCGCAAAGGGGAGGAGCCACAACACATGTACAACCGGCTCAAGACCTTGGTGAATCAAGTACGCAACCTCGGGAGCGTAAAGTGGGATGACCACGAGATGGTTAAGGTTATTCTAAGATCTCTTATTTTCCTTAACCCTACTCAAGTTCAATTAATCCGTGGTAATCCTAGATATACTAAAATGACCCTCGAGGAAGTTATCGGGAACTTTGTGAGTTTTGAGTGCATGATCGAAGGCTCGAGGAAGATCAACGAGCTTGATGATGCCACCACATCCGAAGCTCAACCCGTTGCATTCAAGGCGACGGAGGAGAAGAAGGAGGAGTCTACACCAAGTCGACAACCAATAGACGCCTCCAAGCTCGACAATGAGGAAATGGCGCTCGTCATCAAGAGCTTCCGCCAAATCCTCAAGCAAAGGAGGGGGAAGGATTACAAATCCCGCTCCAAGAAGGTTTGCTACAAGTGTGGTAAGCCCGGTCATTTTATTGCTAAATGTCCTATATCTAGTGACAGTAACCGAGGTGACGACAAGAAGAGGAGGAGAAAGGAGAAGAAGAGGTACTACAAGAAGAAGGGCGGTGATGCACATATTTGTCGGGAGTGGGACTCCGACGAAAGCTCAAGCGACTCCTCCGACGACGAGGACGCCGCCAACATCGCCGTCACCAAGGGACTCCTTTTCCCCAACGTCGGCCACAAGTGCCTCATGGCAAAGGATGGCAAAAAGAAGAAGGTTAAATCCAACTCCTCCACTAAATATGAGTCTTCTAGTGATGATAATGCTAGTAGTGAGGAAGATAATTTGCGTATTCTTTTTGCCAATCTTAACATGGAACAAAAAGAGAAATTAAATGAACTAATTAGTGCCATCCATGAGAAGGATGATCTCTTGGACTCCCAAGAGGACTTCCTAATCAAGGAAAATAAAAAAACATGTTAAGGTTAAAAATGCTTACGCTCTACAAGTTGAAAAATGTGAAAAATTGTCTAGTGAGCTAAGCACTTGCCGTGAGATGATTGACAACCTTAGAAATGAAAATGCTAGTTTAAATGCTAAGGTTGATTCTCATGTTTGCAATGTTTCAATTCCCAATCCTAGAGATAATAATGATGATTTGCTTGCTAGGATTGAAGAATTAAACATTTCTCTTGCTAGCCTTAGATTAGAGAATGAAAATTTAATTGCTAAGGCTAAAGATTTTGATGTTTGCAAAGTTACAATTGCCGATCTTAGAGATAAGAATGATATACTTCGTGCTAAGATTGTTGAACTTAATTCTTGCAAACCATCTACATCTACCATTGAGCATGTCACTATTTGTACTAGATGTAGAAATATTGATATTAATGCTATTCATGATCATATGGCTTTAATTAAACAACAAAATGATCATATAGCAAAACTAGATGCTAAAATTGCCGAGCACAACTTAGAAAATGAGAAATTTAAATTTGCTCGTAGCATGCTTTATAATGGGAGACGCCCTGGCATTAAGGATGGCATTGGCTACCTAAGGGGAGACAATGTCAAACTTAGTGCCCCTCCTAAAAGATTGTCAAACTTTGTTAAGGGCAAGGCTCCCATGCCTCAGGATAACGAAGGCTACATTTTGTACCCTGCCGGTTATCCCGAGAGCAAAATTAGGAAAATTCATTCTAGGAAGTCTCACTCTGGCCCTAATCATGCTTTTATATATAAGGGTGAGACATCTAGCTCTAGGCAACCAACCCGTGCCAAGTTGCCTAGAAAGAAAACTCCTATTGCATCAAATGATCATGCTATTTCATTTAAAACTTTTGATGCTTCTTATGTGCTTACAAGCAAATCCGGCAAGGTAGTTGCCAAATTTGTTGGGGGCAAACACAAGGGCTCCAAGACTTGTGTTTGGGTACCCAAAGTTCTTGTCTCTAATGCCAAAGGACCCAAAACAGTTTGGGTACCTAAAGTCAAGAACTAAATTTGTTTTGTAGGTTTATGCATCCGGGGGCTCAAGTTGGATACTCGACAGCGGGTGCACAAACCACATGACAGGGGAGAAAAGGATGTTCTCCTCATATGAGAAAAACCAAGATCCCCAACGGGCTATCACATTCGGGGATGGAAATCAAGGTTTGGTCAAAGGTCTTGGTAAAATTGCTATATCTCCTGACCATTCTATTTCCAACGTTTTTCTTGTTGATTCATTAGATTACAACTTGCTTTCTGTTTCTCAATTATGCCAAATGGGCTACAACTGTCTTTTTACTGATGTAGATGTCACTGTCTTTAGAAGAAGTGATGATTCAATAGCATTTAAGGGTGTGTTAGAGGGTCAGCTATACTTAGTAGATTTTGATAGAGCTGAACTCGACACATGCTTAATTGCTAAGACTAACATGGGTTGGCTCTGGCACCGCCGACTAGCCCATGTTGGGATGAAGAATCTTCATAAGCTTCTAAAGGGAGAGCACATTTTAGGATTAACAAATGTTCATTTTGAGAAAGACAGGATTTGTAGCGCATGCCAGGCGGGGAAGCAAGTTGGAGTCCATCATCCACACAAGAACATCATGACGACCGACAGGCCGCTTGAGCTACTCCACATAGATCTATTCGGCCCGATTGCTTACATAAGCATCGGCGGGAGTAAGTATTGTCTTGTAATAGTGGATGATTATTCTCGCTTCACTTGGGTATTCTTTTTACAGGAAAAATCTCAAACCCAAGAGACCTTAAAGGGATTCTTGAGACGGGCTCAAAATGAGTTCGGCTTAAGGATCAAGAAAATAAGAAGCGACAACGGGACGGAGTTCAAGAACTCTCAAATTGAAGGCTTTCTTGAGGAGGAGGGCATCAAGCATGAGTTCTCTTCTCCCTACACCCCTCAACAAAATGGTGTAGTGGAGAGAAAGAATCGAACTCTATTGGACATGGCAAGGACCATGCTTGATGAGTACAAGACTTCGAATCGGTTTTGGGCCGAGGCGGTCAACACCGCCTGCTACGCCATCAATCGGTTATATCTTCACCGAATCCTCAAGAAGACATCCTATGAACTCCTAACCGGTAAAAAGCCCAACATTTCATATTTTAGAGTCTTTAGTAGCAAATGCTTTATTCTTGTTAAAAGAGGTAGAAAATCTAAATTTGCTCCTAAGACTGTAGAAGGCTTTTTACTTGGTTATGACTCAAACACAAGGGCATATAGGGTCTTTAACAAGTCCACTGGACTAGTTGAAGTCTCATGTGACGTTGTGTTTGATGAAACTAACGGCTCTCAAGTAGAGCAAGTTGATCTTGATGAGATAGGTAATGAAGAGGCTCCATGCATAGCGCTAAGGAACATGTCCATTGGGGATGTGTGTCCTAAGGAATCCGAAGAGCCTCCAAGTGCACAAGATCAACCATCCTCCTCCACGCAAGCATCTCCACCAACCCAAAATGAGGATGAGGCTCAAGTTGATGAAAGGCAAAATCAAGAAGATGAGCCACCTCAAGATGATGGCAATGATCAAGGGAGAGATGCAAATGATCAAGAAAAGGAGGATGAGGAAGAACCAAGACCGCCACACCCAAGAGTCCACCAAGCAATACAACGAGATCACCCCGTCGACACCATCCTCGGCGACATTCATAAGGGGGTAACCACTCGATCTCGTGTTGCATATTTTTGTGAACATTACTCTTTTGTTTCCTCTATTGAGCCACACAGGGTAGAGGAAGCACTTCAAGATTCGGATTGGGTGATGGCAATGCAAGAGGAGCTCAACAATTTCACAAGAAGCGAGGTATGGCATTTAGTTCCACGTCCTAACCAAAATGTTGTAGGAACCAAATGGGTCTTCCGCAACAAGCAAGACGAGCATGGTGTGGTGACAAGGAACAAAGCTCGACTCGTGGCCAAAGGGTATTCACAAGTCGAAGGTTTGGATTTCGGTGAAACCTATGCACCCGTAGCTAGGCTTGAGTCAATTCGGATATTATTAGCCTATGCTACTTACCATGGCTTTAAGCTTTATCAAATGGACGTGAAAAGTGCCTTCCTCAATGGACCAATCAAGGAAGAGGTCTATGTTGAGCAACCTCCCGGCTTTGAAGACAGTAAGTATCCTAACCATGTCTATAGGCTCTCTAAGGCGCTTTATGGGCTCAAGCAAGCCCCAAGAGCATGGTATGAATGCCTTAGAGATTTCCTTATTGCTAATGGCTTCAAAGTCGGAAAAGCCGATCCTACACTCTTTACTAAAACTCTTGAAAATGACTTGTTTGTATGCCAAATTTATGTTGATGATATTATATTTGGGTCTACTAACGAGTCTACATGTGAAGAGTTCAGTAGGATTATGACACAGAAATTCGAGATGTCTATGATGGGGGAGTTGAAGTATTTTCTAGGATTTCAAGTCAAGCAACTCCAAGAGGGCACCTTCATTAGCCAAACTAAGTACACCCAAGACATTCTAAATAAGTTTGGGATGAAGGATGCCAAGCCCATCAAGACACCCATGGGAACCAATGGGCATCTCGACCTCGACACGGGAGGTAAGTCCGTGGATCAAAAGGTATACCGGTCGATGATTGGTTCATTGCTTTATTTATGTGCATCTCGACCGGACATTATGCTTTCCGTTTGCATGTGTGCAAGATTCCAATCCGACCCTAAGGAATCACACCTTACGACCGTAAAACGAATCTTGAGATATTTGGCTTATACCCCTAAGTTTGGGCTTTGGTACCCTCGGGGATCCACATTTGATTTAATTGGTTATTCCGATGCCGATTGGGCGGGGTGTAAGATTAATAGGAAGAGCACATCGGGGACTTGCCAGTTCTTGGGAAGATCCTTGGTGTCTTGGGCTTCAAAGAAGCAAAATTCAGTTGCTCTTTCCACCGCCGAAGCCGAGTACATTGCCGCAGGTCATTGTTGCGCGCAATTGCTTTGGATGCGGCAAACCCTGCGGGACTATGGTTACAATTTAACCAAAGTCCCTTTGCTATGTGATAATGAGAGTGCAATCAAAATGGCCGACAATCCCGTCGAGCATAGCCGCACTAAGCACATAGCCATTCGGTATCATTTTCTTAGGGATCACCAACAAAAGGGAGATATCGAGATTTCTTATATTAACACTAAAGATCAATTAGCCGATATCTTTACCAACCCTCTTGATGAACAAACTTTTACCAAACTTAGGCATGAGCTCAATATTCTTGATTCGCACAATTTCTTTTGCTAGATTGCACACATGGCTCATTTATATACTTTTGATCATATCTCTTTTATATGCTATGACTAATGTGTTTTCAAGTCTATTTCAAACCAAGTCATAGGTGTATTGAAAGGGAATTGGAGTCTTCGGCGAAGACAAAAGGCTTCCACTCCGTAACTCATCCTTCGCCATCACTCCAAGAAAAGGACCTTGTCTTTGGGTGAGAGAGTAAAAGCCCAAAGCAAAAGGACTGGCCTTCGTCTTTGGTATAATTTTAACTCATTTACTTATGACCAAAGGAGAAGATAGTACTAATATGGGCTCTAATGATTCCGTTTTTGGCGATTCATGCCAAAGGGGGAGAAAGTATGAGCCCAAAGCAAAAGGACCGCACCACCACCAACTTAAAAAAATTTAGTGCTTTCCAAGAGTATTTATCAAATGGTATCTTTTTAAGTTAAAAAGGGGGAGAAAATAGTATTTCAATTTGAATCATCAAAACCCTCTTGAACACTAAGAGGTGGATCTCCTTTAGGGAGAGTTTTGTTTAGACAAAGGAAAAGCATTTGAAACAGGGGGAGAAAATTTCAAATCTTGAAAATGCTTTGCTAACTCTTATTCATTTACCTTTTGACTATTTGCAAAAGAACTTTGAAAAAGATTTACAAAAGAATTTGCAAAAACAAAACATATGGTGCAAGCGTAGTCCAAAATGTTAAATAAGAAAGAAACATTCCATGCATATCTTGTAAGTAGTTATATTGGCTCAATTCCAAGCAACCTTTACACTTACATTATGCAAACTAGTTCAAATATGCACTTCTATATTTGCTTTGGTTTGTGTTGGCATCAATCACCAAAAAGGGGGAGATTGAAAGGGAATTAGGCTTACACCTAGTTCCTAAATAATTTTTGGTGGTTGAATTGTCCAACACAAATAATTGGACTAACTAGTTTGCCCAAGTGTATAGATTATACAGGTGTAAAAGGTTCACACTCAGCAAATAAATAGACCAAGCTTTGGATTCAACGAAGGAGCAAAGGGTCAACCGAAGGCACCTCTGGTCTGGCGCACCGGACTGTCCGGTGTGCCACCGGACAGTGTCCGGTGCACCACCGGACATGTCCGGTGCACCAGAGGACTCCACCACGAACCTGCTACCTTCGGGAATTTCCAGAGGCACTCGCGCTATAATTCACCGGACTGTCCGGTGTACACCGGACAGTGTCCGGTGCGCCAAGAGAGGTCGGCCTCAGGAACTCGCCAGCTTCGGGAAACTCCAACGGCTAGTCCACTATAATTCATCGGACTGTCCGGTGTGCACCGGACTGTCCGGTGCGTCTCCGGAGCAACGGCTACCTCCGCGCCAACGGCTCTCTGCGGAGCAATAAATGCGCGCGCAGCGCGCGCAGGAGTCAGAATCGCCCATGCTGGCACACCGGACAGCAAACAGTACATGTCCGGTGTGCACCGGACACCCAGGCGGGCCCACAAGTCAGAAGCTCCAACGGTCAGAATCCAACGGCAGTGATGACGTGGCAGGGGGCACCGGACTGTCCGGTGTGCACCGGACTGTCCGGTGCGCCATCGAACAGACAGCCTCCCAACGGCCACTTTTGGTGGTTGGGGCTATAAATACCCCAACCACCCCACCATTCATTGGAACCAAGTTTTCCACTTCCCAACTACTACAAGAGCTCTAGCATTCAATTCTAGACACACAAAAAAGAGATCAAATCCTCTCCAATTCCACACAAAGCCCTAGCGACTAGTGAGAGTGATTTGTCGTGTTCATTTGAGCTCTTGCGCTTGGATTGCCTCTTTTCTTTCTCACTTATTCTTGTGATCAAAGTTCCATTGTAATCAAGGCAAGAGGCACCAATTGTGTGGTGGCCCTTGGGGGGAAGTTTTTGTTCCCGGCTTTGATTTGAGAAGAGAAGCTCACTCGATCCGAGGGATCGTTTGAGAGAGGGAAGGGTTGAAAGAGACCCGGCCTTTGTGGCCTCCTCAACGGGGAGTAGGTTTGAGAGAACCGAACCTCGGTAAAACAAATCCGCGTGTCACACTTCATTATTTGCTCGCGATTTGTTTTGCGCCCTCTCTCGCGGACTCGTTTATATTTCTAACGCTAACCCGGCTTGTAGTTGTGTTTATATTTGTAAATTTCCGTTTCGCCCTATTCACACCCCCTCTAGGCGACTATCAGTTCCCGACAAGGGCTCGAGGCGCTGCGTGATGGCCGCAAGCCCCCGAGTGTATCTCCCGCAGGAGTTCCTGACCTTCGGCGACGGAGATGCATCGCTGGAGGATGCCTGAGGGGCTGCGGTGGTAGAGCTCCTTCTCTTCGCCCAGCAAGACGAACGACTTGGCGCGGCGCGCCACCCGCCGAGCCTCGGCTCGGTCGAGGGGTAGCTCTCCTTGGTAGAGATATCGCAGGTACGGGGTCTGCCAGTCTCGATCAGGCGTGGCCCCGCTTCGCTCCTCCTCGACGCGCAGTGCCTCACCCTCGGGGGCCGAGGGTACCTCGGGCTGAACCGAGGGCGCCTCGGCCTGAACCGAGGGCGCCTCGGCCCGAGCTGAGGGTGCCTCGGGCTGTGCCGAGGGTACCTCAGGCTGGACCGAGGGTACCTCGGACTGGGCCGAGGGCGCCTCATGCTCGAGCGTGTCGTCGATCTTGACGGAGGGTTGATGCAGATCCCGGGAGAAGACGTCCGGGGGAACAGTTGTTCGCCCCGAGGCTATTTTAGCCAGCTCGTCTGCAGTCTCGTTGTAGCGCCGAGCGATATGGTTGAGCTCGAGCCCGTAGAACTTGTCTTCCAAGCGCCGAACCTCATCGCAGTAGGCCTCCATCTTCGGGTCGCGGCAGTGGGAGTTCTTCATGACTTGGTCGATGACGAGCTGCGAGTCACCGCGGGCGTCGAGGCACCGGACCCATAGTTCGATGGCGATCCGCAACCCGTTGACCAGAGCCTCATACTCAGCCACATTGTTGGACGCCGGGAAATGGAGGCGTAGCACATAGCGTAGGTGTTTCCCGAGGGGCGAGATGAAGAGTAGGCCCGCGCCGGCTCCCGTCTTCATCAGCGACCCGTCGAAAAACATGGTCCAGAGCTCCGGTTGGATCGGAGCCGTCGGTAGCTGGGTGTCGACCCATTCGGCTACGAAGTCCACCAAGACCTGGGACTTGATGGCCTTCCGGGAGGCGAACGAGATTGTCTCGCCCATGATTTCCACCGCCCACTTTGCAATCCTACCCGAGGCCTCTCGGCACTGGATGATCTCCCCCAGGGAGAAGGATGACACCACAGTTACCGGATGAGACTCGAAGTAGTGTCGCAACTTCCGCCGCGTCAGGATCACTGCATACAGCAGCTTCTGAACTTGTGGGTAGCGGATCTTGGTTTCGGACAGTACCTCACTGACGAAGTAAACTGGCCTCTGAACGGGCAATGCATGTCCCTCTTCTTGCCTCTCGACCACAATCGCGGCGCTAACCACCTGAGTGGTCGCGGCGACGTAGACCAAGAGGGCTTCTCCGTCAGCTGGAGGCACCAAGATAGGCGCCTTTGTGAGGAGCGCCTTCAAGTTCCCGAGAGCTTCCTCGGCCTCAGGGGTCCAAGTGAAGCACTCGGCCTTCCTTAAGAGGCGGTACAGAGGTAGACCTCTTTCGCCGAGGCGTGAGATGAAGCGGCTCAGAGCCGCGAGACATCCCATGACCCTCTGTACGCCTTTCAAGTCCTTGATGGGCCCCATGCTGGTGATGGCTGCGATCTTCTCCGGGTTGGCTTCGATGCCCCGCTCGGAGACGATGAACCCCAAGAGCATGCCTCGGGGCACCCCGAAGACACACTTCTCGGGATTGAGCTTGACGCTTTTCGCCTTGAGACATCGGAATGTCACTTCAAGGTCGGAAAGGAGGTCGGAAGCTTTCCTCGTCTTGACTACGATGTCATCGACGTAGGCCTCGACCGTGCGGCCAATGTGTTCGCCGAACACATGGTTCATGCACCGCTGGTACGTCGCGCCCGCATTCCTCAAGCCGAACGGCATGGTGACATAGCAGTACATGCCGAAGGGCGTGATGAAAGAAGTCGCGAGCTGGTTGGACTCTTTCATCCTGATTTGATGATACCCTGAGTAGGCATCGAGGAAAGACAGGGTTTCGCACCTAGCAGTGGAATCCACGATTTGATCGATGCGAGGCAGAGGGTAGGGAACCTTCGGACATGCTTTGTTGAGACCAGTGTAGTCCACACACATCCGCCATTTCCCCCCTTTCTTTCTCACAAGCACGGGGTTGGCAAGCCATTTGGGATGGAATACTTCTTTGATGAACCCTGCTGCCATTAGCTTGTGGATCTCCTCGCCTATCGCTTTGCGCTTCTCCTCGTCGAATCGGCGCAGAGGCTGCTTGACGGGTCGGGCTCCGGCCCGAATATCCAGCGAGTGCTCGGCGACATCCCTCGGTATGTCGGGCATGTCTGAGGGACTCCACGCGAAGACGTCGGCGTTTGCGCGGAGAAAGTCGACGAGCACTACTTCCTATTTGGGGTCGAGCCCGGAGCCGATCCGGATCTGCTTGGAGGCGTCGCCGCTAGGGTCGAGGGGGACAGCCTTAACCGTCTCCACTGGCTCGAAGTTGCCGGCATGACGCTTCACGTCTGGCACCTCCTTAGAGAGGTTTTCCAAGTCGGCGATGAGGGCCTCGGCGTACTCCACGCACTCCACGTCGCATTCGAACGCGTGTTTGTACGTGGGGCCGACGGTGATGACCCCGTTGGGGCCCGGCATCTTGAGCTTCAGGTAGGTGTAGTTGGGGACGGCCATGAACTTCGCGTAGCATGGCCTTCCCAGTACCGCGTGGTAGGTTCCTCGGAACCCGACCACCTCGAACGTCAGGGTCTCCCTTCGGAAGTTGGAGGGTGTTCCAAAGCAGACGGGAAGGTCGAGTCGTCCGAGGGGCTGGACGCGCTTCCCGGGAATGATCCCATGGAAGGGCGCAGCGCCTGCTCGGACGGAGGACAGATCAACACGCAGGAGCCTGAGGGTCTCGGCTTAGATGATGTTGAGGCTGCTGCCCCCGTCCATAAGGACCTTGGTGAGCCTGACGTCGCCGATGACGGGGTCGACGACAAGCGGGTATTTCCCCAGGCTCGGCACGTGGTCGGGGTGGTCGGCTTGGTCGAAGGTGATGGGCTTGTCAGACCAGTCTAGGTAGACTGGCGCCGCCACCTTCACCGAGCAGACCTCTCGGCACTCTTGTTTGCGGTGCCGAGCCGAGGCATTCGCCGCTTGCCCACCGTAGATCATGAAGCAGTCGCGGACCTCGAGGAACTC
This sequence comes from Zea mays, assembly GCF_902167145.1. Lineage (NCBI taxonomy): Eukaryota > Viridiplantae > Streptophyta > Magnoliopsida > Poales > Poaceae > Zea > Zea mays. Next base: position 185,900,910 of record NC_050098.1, read on the forward strand.
TCCTGCTTGGTGATCTTCCTTCTTGTCATCGTCGCGGGCCCTGCCACCCTCCGCGGGTGGCCCGGCCCTGTGGAAGTGGCGCCGAAGCATGACGCACTCCTCAAGGGTGTGCTTGACGGGCCCCTGATGATAGGGGCACGACTCCTTGAGCATCTTGTCGAAGAGGTTGGCACATCCGGGGGGTTTCTGAGGGTTCTTGTACTCGGCGGCGGCGACAAGGTCCGCATCGGCGGCGTCGCGTTTCGCTTGCGACTTCTTCTTGCCTTTCTTCTTGGCGCCGCGCTGAGTAGACGCCTCGGGAGCATCTTCCGATGGGCGGCCCTGGGGCTGCTTGTCCTTTCGGAAGATAGCCTCGACCGCCTCCTGGCCGGAGGCGAACTTGGTGGCGATGTCCATCAGCTCGCTCGCCCTGGTAGGGGTCTTGCGACCCAACTTGCTCACCAGGTCGCGGCAGGTGGTGCCGGCGAGGAACGCGCCGATGACATCCGAGTCGGTGATATTGGGCAGCTCGGTGCGCTGCTTCGAGAATCGCCGGATGTAGTCCCAGAGAGACTCTCCCGGCTGCTGCCGGCAGCTTTGGAGGTCCCAGGAATTCCCGGGGCGCACGTACGTGCCCTGGAAATTGCCGGCGAAAGCCTCGACTAGGTCGTCCCAGTTGGAGATCTGCCCCGGAGGCAGGTGCTCCAACCAGGCGCGAGCGGTGTCGGAGAGGAACAGGGGGAGGTTGCGGATGATGAGGTTGGCGTCGTCCGTTCCACCCAGTTGGCAGGCCAGACGGTAGTCCGCGAGCCACAGTTCCGGTCTTGTCTCCCCCGAGTACTTTGTGATAGTAGTCGGGGGTCGGAACCGGGTCGGGAACGGTGCCCGTCGGATGGCCTAGCTGAAGGCCTGCGGTCCGGGTGGCTCGAGCGAGGGACTCCGATCCTCCCCGCTGTCGTAGCGTCCCCCACGCCTGGGGTGGTAGCCTCGGCGCACCCTCTCGTCGAGGTGGGCCCGACGGTCGCGGTGATGGTGCTCGTTGCCGAGGCGGCCCGGGGCTGCAGGCGCGGTGTTGCGCGTGCGCCCGGTGTAGACCGAGGCTTCCCGCATGAATCGGGAAGTCGCGGCATGAGGTTCCGAGGGATACCCCTGCCTTCGGGAGGTAGAGCTCTCGGCCCGTCGGACCGCAGCGCCTTCCAGGAGATTCTTGAGCTCCCCTGGATTCGTCGACCCTCGGTGGTTGATGGCTCCGACATCGCGCGGAGAAGCATCGCTGCTGCAGCCAGGTTCTGGCCGACCCCACTAGATGCGGGTGGCGGCCTGACCCTGACGTCGTCGGCGACGCGGTGCTGGAAGCCCTGGGGCAGATGACGTATTTCTCCGGCCGGGGGTTGACCCGCCCATGCCTGCCCGACGTCCCGGCGGATCGGCTCAAGCGCTCCTGTTCCCTCATCGAGCCTGACCTGCACCCCGCGGATTTGCTCGAGCTGTGGGTCGTGGCCCCCCGCCTGAACGGGGACCACAGCTAGCTCCCGTGGGATGTCAACGCGGGGTACTGGCCTAGGGAGATCACCGTCCTCCGGCATGCCGAGATGATTGCCTTCGGAGGGACCCCCTAGATCGACGTGGAAACATTCGCGGCTTGGGTCGCAGTCCTCGTCGCCGAGGCTGCGGCTACCGTCGGAACAGTCGGAGAGGCAGTAGTCACATGCGGTCATGAAGTCCCGCATGGCACTGGGGTTGCCAAGTCAAGAGAAATCCCAACAGACGCTGGGGTCGTCGTCTTCCTCGGACCCAGAGGGCCCGTAGGTCGAGACGTCCGTCAACCGGTCCCAAGGCGACCGCATGCGAAACCCCAGAGGGTTCTACTCGCCTCTACGAGAGCGCCCGCCAAAGCGAGGTCGCTAGGCGGGTTGAGGCTGAATCCAAATGACGTGGGATGGGAATCGGTCGGTACCTCTTGGTCGACGAGCGGCGATAAAGTCATGTCGGGGACTGACTGCACCGTCGTCTCAGGTACGAGGGCGACGCCCAGCAAGCTTTTCGCAAGCGCGCTGGCGTCGTCCGCTTGCTCGGGATTGGCGTGTCGCGGGGAGACGGCGCTCGTCTTCGTCTCAAACGCGAAGTCGATACCCGGTGCGCCCCCCGTTGGGGTGCCGGCGCTGTCGACTTGCTCGACAGCCGACGAGGCGCTGCCTCCCGCTTGGCCTTGGTCGCCCTGCCTTCCCCTCCGTCGGCGGGGAAGAAGGCGGGACGAGCTCGAAGGTTGTTCTTCCGCCACGCGGGGAAGACGTCGTCGATTCCGCCGCCGGCGGGCGGGCTGTCGGTCGCCATTGTCGTTGTCGCGCGGCGGTGGAAGGAGTATCATGTCGTAGCTGCCGTCGAAGGACATGAACTCAAGACTCCCGAAACGGAGCACCGTCCCGGGTTGGAGAGGTTGCTGGAGACTGCCCATCTGGAGCTTGACGGGAAGTTGTTCGTCAACACGCAGCAGGCCCCTACCTGGCGCGCCAACTGTCGGCGTTTCGAGACCGGGGGGTCCCTGGGCCGACGAGTGAATGTCGTCGCGTGCCCCAGCCCAGATGGGTCGAGCGCGGGGGCGAGCGCGAAGGGGGGAGAGCGAGGCGGCCGGAGACCGACGTGAGAGAGGTGGGAATCCCGCGGCCTTCGTGTTCGTCCCGCGCCCAGGTCGGGTGCGCTTGCAGTAGGGGTTTACAAGCGTCCACGCGGGAGAGGGAAGCGAGCGGCTCCAAGCGAGCGCCTGTCTCGTCCTCGTCCCCGCGCGGCCAACCCTCTCTAAGAGGGCCCTGGTCCTTCCTTTTATAGGCGTAAGGAGAGGATCCAGGTGTACAATGGGGGGTGTAGCAAAGTGCTACGTGTCTAGCGGAGGAGAGCTAGCGCCCTAAGTACATGCCGTTGTGGCAGCCGGAGAGATTTTGGCACCCAGCTGGGGTGATGTCGTGGCCGTCGGAGGAGCGATGGAGCCTGGCGGAGGGACAGCTGTCGGAGCGGTTGGGTCCTTGCTGACGTCCTCTTGCTTTCGTAAGGGGGCTGAGAGCCGCCGTCGTCACAGAGTACGCTGGGCGCCATCATTGCCTATCTGGCGGAGCTAGCCAGATGGGACGCCGGTCTTGTTTCCTGCGGCCCGAGTCAGCTCGGGGTAGGGTGATGATGGCGCCTCCTGTTGACGTGGCTGGCCTGCGCCCTAGGTTGGGCGATGTGGAGGCTCCTCCGAAGCCGAGGTTGAGTCTGTCTTCCGTGGCCGAGGCCGAGTCCGAGCCCCTGGGTCGGGCGAGGCGGGGGTCGTCGGCTGAGGCCAGGGCGGAGTCCGAGCCCTGGGGTCGGGCGAAGCGGAGTTTGTCGTCTTCTGGGACTTAGCCCGAGTCCGAGCCCTGGGTCGGGCGGAGCGGAGTTCGCCGTCTTCCGGGACTTAGCCCGAGTCCGAGCCCTGGGTCGGGCGGAGCGGAGTTCGCCGTCTTCCGGGACTTAGCCCGAGTCCGAGCCCTGGGTCGGGCGGAGCGGAGTTTCCTATGGTACCTTCGGCAGGGCCTGACTGCCTGTCAGCCTCAGTCTGTCAAGTGGCACCGCAGTCGGTGTGGCGCAGGCGGCGCTGTCCTTCTGTCAGGCCGGTCAGTGGAGCGGCGAAGTGACGGCGGTCACTTCGGCTCTGCCGGGGGGCGCGTGTCAGGATAAAGGTGTCAGGCCACCTTTGCATTAAATGCTCCTACGATTTGGTCAGTCGGTGCGGCGATTTAGTCAGGGTTGCTTCTTAGCGAAGGCAGGGCCTCGGGCGAGCCGGAAATATGTTCGCCGTCGGAGGGGGGCCTCGGGCGAGACGGAAATCCTCCGAGGTCGGCCGCCCTTGTCCGAGGCTAGGCTCGAGCGAGGCGTGATCGAGTCGCTCGAATGGACTGATCCCTGACTTAATCGCACCCATCAGGCCTTTGCAGCTTTATGCTGATGGGGTTACCAGCTGAGAATTATGAGTCTTGAGGGTACCCCTAATTATGGTATCCGACAATCATCAATAGTTTATCCTTTACTTTTTCATCTTCCGTAGCGGTTTTCACTAAATACTCTTCCTATATCCCACTACAACCATAAAATATCATTTTTATATCTACTTTTCATCTACTATCAATTTTTCATATACTAACAATTACTCGCGGACCCAATGCTACAGGAATAAACAATACTAGAGGATACATAGTGAAACACCACCTACGGAGAGAGACAGCGCTGTGGCACCATGTAAGGGGAGGGGGCTGGCACGCAGAGACTGCTGCTGCTAGCCTTATTCAGCTATATATATATATATATATATATATATATATATATATATATATATATATATATATATATATATATATATATATATATATATATATATTTCTAAAGCTATATTTTATTCTTGAGTAAAGTGCATTTTCGGTCTTTAAACTTATACGATTGTGTCATCCCAGTGTCTATAATGGGGTGTTTGGTTTGAGAAATGAACTGTTGGATCTTTTATGGGCTTGGCCCATTTATTGAATAAACTCTATGGTGTGTAATGGTGGAGAATACCAATAGTACCATATTGGAAGTTCAAGGGTCTTTGGGCTTGACTTATATGGTGAAAATTATTCCACTTAATTTGAGAAGTCAAGAAACGAACAGAGGCATGCCACACGCGCGCGCGCCGCCGGTCGGGTGTGGAGTGGAGTGGCAGGCGGCGGGCGAGCGGGGTGTGTTTGTGTTAATTTTTAGCACTCCGTCTCTTGGCGTGCCGCATGCGACCCTTCTCCTTCAGCTTCCCTCTGCAGCTTCCCTCTGCGAGAGGTTAAATAGGGGAAAACCCTTGTCACTTGGGACAAGAGAACAGAACCATTTCAGAGTCACAGCCCAGTGAGGGTATTCCCATCTCGTGACTCTGCGCGCACAGAGCAGCGAGAGGGAGGCACGTGCCTCCGAAACCCTTGCCGTTCGAGACCTTGCACGGGGGATCAACAATTAGGTTTTTAAAGAGCGTCTACGCGACTGCCCAAAACATCTTCTCTTCCTGACGACATGAAAAGAGAAGCTGAACAAGGATCTGGATCCACAGAACGCATCGGAGAATATGATCAATTCAGTTTCTTACTGTTTTACGTTCTGCAGATTATATATGTTTCATATATTAATTTATAGACCGGAAGGACAGGAAATTGACTTTGCTTTTTTTTCCCTTTTTTTTGTACACATCTGTGGGCTTCTACAATCTCAACTCCTAGCTGTAAGTTCACAATATGTAGGAAACAATGTAATCTTCTATGGAATGTGCTTTCAATTTAGACAGTATTTTGTACACTCTCATTACATGAGATGACAGGGTAAACTGTTGGCCTGTGTTCCGTACGTCATTTCCATTGCAGGAAGCTCTTTATCTCCGCTGAAGGTGATTGATTTGGATTTAGCTTGAACCACGACATTTGCATGAGGCTGGTTAGTTCGGAAGGGATTCCATAAAGTCCTGTCCGGTTTCATAAGATTGCCATTAATTCCTTGAAAGGTATGGAAGAATAAATTAATTATACTATGGAAAAAGATACACAAAAGCAGAACTAATTGCCCAGAGATTTTGGTTGGCAAAACTTAAATTCTACTGTTCTACACAAATATGCACCTTAAAGTGAGGAATGCACAGTTAATGATGTTCAAGATACATACCTGCACATTATGGAATTAAATTACATTCAAATCACTTGTATGCGCTACATCCTGTTAGAATCTACGCCTTGGGAATTATGACAAGGAGAGTTCATAATCTCAGAACCAGAAGTATCCAGTCCATCTGCTGAAAAATCTAGCTGTTTCTCAACTGATTTGATGATAGCCATTCTTTTTGACCTTTTCTGATAGGGTGGTGAAGAATCAAAACTCCTTACAGAAGTCAATAGCCCATCAACAGAACCCAGCGATGAGAAGGATGCAGCAGTTTTAAATGACCGTGGAGTAGTGTCCTTCCCATTAGTTCCATTAGGAGTGTAAAAGCTATCATTGTTTACTCCACCCGTCTTCAACTCATTACCTGAACCAGGTGTTGCTTTATTACGTTTTCTTTTCCTTAGTATTGAAGGAGTACATGGAAAGCTATCAGCAGCCATTCTCAAAATTGAATCAACAGTTAGCTGACTTGATACTTTTCCAATCGTTGGAGAGAGAGAAGTATAACCATTGGGTGACATGCATTGTTGTGATGTTTGATGTGCACCATTATGTTCAGAACAGAGTGGGGTACTGATTGGGATCACATCTTCCATGTTTAAAATCTGATAACAAAGAGGACCAAGGGTAGAATGCAACTCGTTCTTTGAAGATAATTCTGCACCTCTTTTGGCTGGTGCAGATTCTAATTCAACCCCAACAGGATCAGGTGTTGAGCTAACCTCAACACCCTTCTCTTGAACAGAGTCAATTTCTTGGTCCTTGTCACGGACAGAGTCACTTTCCAGACATTGTACCACCAAAGTAACAGCAGAACCATCAATTAGTGATGACATTTCATGTGAAGTTAGAGGCTGCATGGTTGGTATAGAAAGAGAGAGGCAGCTTGAGTCCAAATTGTATGCCTGTGAAAGTGGGCTCACAATGGAATGATAAGCTCTTCCAGAGGAATCTTTGGAACCAATGCTTGGCATTTGGTTCAGATCAAGATGACCATCAGTAGCCACGGGCTTCATTTTATCCTTGAAATCATCATGAACAAACAGCTTTGAAACTGAAAGAACACTGCTGTTACTATAGGCTTCTAACTTCTTTTTCAAAGAACTGTTCCAATGATTCTTTATGGAATTATCAGTCCTGAAAACAAAAAATTAATAATAATGAGCATGGTATCAGAATCCAGAGATAGACTCTAATAAAGTGCAAAAGAAGTAACGATCAGTATCAAACTGATGACTCATGATTATTGAGCATGGTACCAGAATCCATTGTCTCTTAATTTTGAATTAAAAAACCGATTACTCATGATTATGTAGGGATGGATCTGGATACTTATTCGGGTGTTAAATTTTTGGTCTTTTTTTCGATTGTGAACAAGTAACATATAGAATTTGCTATGTAAATTTATATTCTTGTTTTTAGCATTGAGCCTATTAATATTCGTTAAAAGTAAACCTCAAATTCGTTCTATATCTTTTTAAATAATTGATATAAAATTCGGATACGGATTTGGATGCTTTTTCAGCTTTTTTATTGTAGGGAGAAAATAATGCACACAAAAAACCATACAACATTTCATTCTTGTACTTCATAATATTCTTAATAACATGACTAAAAATTAGCTTTAAATTCTATGTGTATCTATGTTAAAATATTAGATTTGTCATATAATTCAGATGTTTTAGGAACATCCCTAATGTGTTCCTAAAACTGAGTTATCAGATAATACCAGAAAAAAAAACAAGAACAACATCCAAAAGTAATCCACCTTTCTTCACAAGGTCTACTAGCATAAGTAATTTTGTATAAACTGAATTGATGAAGTAATAAGCAGTGTATAAGTACCTTCCCGGAAGAACTTTTGCTATTTCTGCCCATTTATTCCCAAACACTTGATGAGCATCAATAAGGGCCCTTTCCTCCTCAGGAGTCCAAGCATCTTTCCTTATTTCTGGATTCAGGTGATTATGCCACCTGCAGTTTTTTGAGTTTAGAATGGGTTCGTATCACATCAATCTTAGGTACAATGTGATGTATGAAACAGCCAATAGAACTTTTAGACGAAGTGGAACCAGAACAGCCCAGCATAAATTTGTAATCCAAAGATCACAGTTGAAGGGAGGATGATGACATCAAGCTAAAAGAGAAAGGGAGAGCAGTTTTAACAGAATGAAAGGAAGACTGCCAAAACCATTTTCCCTAACTTTTTTTCACAAAGGGGCACAAGCTTCAATCTTCAACCCATGATTCTTAAAGCGGTAAGGCGAGACAAGACGTTGGACCACCGCCTGGACGACTAGGCGAAGCCTAAGTCGAGCAAGACGACGCCTTATCAATCTAAGAACCAGCAAGACAGTAGCATGGAGAGGAAGAAAAAGAAGGGATAGGGTAGCAGGCCCAGCCCACCATCTAGCCCATATATCCCCCTTGTTTCCCTCCTGCCGATGGAGCCACCCCCACCCCCGAAGGAGCCGCCAGCGCCTCCGATTCGGGCCGCTGCCGCGCTGATTCAACGCATCCCCTTCCCCTTCTCCCTCCCTCTTGCTGGTTCTTCACTGGGTGACAGGGACGCCTAGCTACTTTTGGGCGCCTGGACGCCTAGGCGACGCCTTTAAAACTATGCTTCAACCGTCGATAAAATCTATGAAAAACCAATTGTGCACATGTTTTGTCAAGTATGATACACACAACTTCACAAATGATCAGATATTCACCTCTCTCGGCATTGCTTGCCTATGCGGCCAGGCAATGATTTTGCGATGATAGACCATTTTGTTGGTCCATACTTGCGCACAAGGTCAATGATTTTTTCATCTTCCTGTAGAAAATAATGTAGATATAACATCTTCCTCCAAAATGTTTATATAGATGCAGCATGCACAAGTAATTTTCAATAATAGTCAAGTAAACACTGCAGCCGCAAACCTCTTGAGTCCAAGGGCCTTTGATAAGTTCCGGATTAAGAACCTTCTGCCAACGATGCAAACATTGAACCTCAGTTCTGTCCTGAAAAAATTCAGCTGCATAAATAGATACAGATCTTTTTGTTAGTCCCATGCACCTAAAATTGACGGAAAAACTTCTCAAAAATCATTTGAAAATTCTTTATGTATAGAAAATTAAGAATTTTCCATACCCCTACTGAAGCAACCACACATGAAAATAGAACTAATTGACAAAGTTCAGTATTAAACAGCTAGATCTACTATCAGAGCACCAATAACTAACTGCTCTTAAATTTCAATACAGCTTTTTTCCTCAGTTGGACCTTACAGAAACACAGAAAGCAGGAAACTATGCACATGTTAACAGAACCAACAATACTAAATACAGCTCCTTAGTGCAGTAACAGTGGAATCATTACAGTGACAGGAGAGAAGTTTTAGTAGTCTACAGGGTCATATTCTTGTCACAAATTTTTTCAGGCCTTGTGGTAACTGTTCACAATCAAAGTTAATTTCATGCAAACAACGAATGCTAGCATTTCCTGATTCATGTTTATTTCAAGATTCTAGATTTACTATATAAATACATGTAAACAGCTGACAAGTAGAAAGGTACAACAGCATATTCTGCAGTATTCAATGCAACACTTTGTTAATAAAACATAGACAGTTAAGTAGAAAAAACAAGGGGAAACCATGCTTGACTTCAAATGATACACAGCAACACCCAGTCAAAAAAATAATGCCATATCAGACAGATAGGTGGCTCTCTATTTCATGCAATGCAAAAGACCTTATTTCTACAAGGGCAACTAAGTACATAAATTATACAGCAGAAAGAGGAGGCAACCTATTTTTTTCCAATTTCTACCCTTGAAAGCTTCAACTGCCTTCCGCAGTGTTTCATCCTGTTGGCATATTTTGAAGCAATTAGTAACATTTCATAGCTATGCTAAAAAGGAAAAAAAAACACAAACTTCAAGCCATGTGGAGACCATCAACTCTTGGTCTTTATAACAAAGAATGTGAGATACTGACCTCTTTCAGTGTCCAGCCACCCTTAGTTCTTCTTATCGGTCCACTTGTTCGTCTATCATTATAATGAAAAAACTCATTATTAGCAAAGAAAGAAAGAAAGAAAAAAGAAGAAAATGAGTTTACTATTAACTAGGTACGAAGTTCGTAGCCAAAACGGCAGGCCCTCGGCTACGAAGTTCGTAGCCACGGACGGTAGCGGCGTCGGGGTTGTTTCCCGGCTGCCCGATGATGAAGGAGGTGGATTGAGAGGAGAAAAGAGATTAGGAAATAAGTAATTCTTTATTGATTCCAATAGTCCCTACGGCTTCAAATTTATAGGCATCTCGCCTTGCTAACAGACCCTTAACAACTTCCTAGATTCTAGCTGCTATCCTAACAAATGTTTATCTTATCTAATCCAACTCTATCCACTGAATGTCGATGGTGGCCGCCGGCGCACGCCGCTGGTAGTGTCGGCCCCACATGACAATATCATGTACAAAAGATCCACTATTCTTAATTGATCGAGGCATCAAGCCTGCAGATCATCCCTGTGGCTTACATCTTCATAGATAGGCATTTCATTTGCATAGAAGATGCACTTATAAATACACGAAAAATTGACACCTACATTGCAATCTTAAGATGCCATAATTGAGGATCCACTTTCCAGACACCAAAGTGAGCAAATCCCAATATAATATGTGCATGCTACAATTACTCAGAAGTATTGAAGCATGCAAACATCTCATTCAGGTGAAGGTTGGGAACAAGGCACTGACAAACAATCATAACAATACAAGTAATCCCTCGTAAATTTATAAAGTACGAACACACAACTATTAGTTTTACATCAACGAAATGACTATTGTATACTCAAACACATGTCACTTACAGCCACTGTTGGTGACCAGATACTTTGTGGCATTCATCGTTAAGGGTAGTCCCTAGTGATGTAAATGTCGATATCCATTCAAAGAGAAAATATGAAAACAAAGGAACAAGTAATATCCGTCCGTATCCGATTCGATTACATTCCTAATAGTCCCCACCATGTCTAACTCTTTAGTATGGGCTTGAGTAACAACTGCCTAATGAAACTAGACTAAGGTTCTACATAGCGGATAATGGGCCATAGTGGACTAGCTTCAGTAACAGCACAAGAAGTTGTATTCCTATATTGAAATAGTATCCATATCTTTGAGTTGCATGTGTGTATTTATAAGCCTTCCTATAGAATTCAGATGTAATAAGCAATTAAGCAAAGCATAGAATTAAAGAATAATAATATGTAGAGAAAATATTTGCAACACTGCATTAGCCACAAACTCAGCTGGCGTATGCTATATAACCCACAACCATCACTACAGGTGATTCCGTCTTTAAACGCTATACTGCTCGCACCTTGTAACACTCCACCACCAGTCCACCACCACTACCAATTTAAAATGCAGGCCGTAGAACCATATGAACTCAACAACCATTTCAACTGAATTCAGAAGGCAAGCAACCTGCAACACCTAAAACTCCAGTAGTCCAATCGATCCAATAGAAGACATGAATCCTACTATCAAAAACCACCATAGCACACCTGTTCCTGTTAAGATAGGCTTTAAACCCTGCTATGTAACCGGAGGTTGTTGAGATTATAAAGCAACCTTCGGAGATAAGGGTGCTCAGTAGATGAGGTTTATCTGTAATCTGATCTGTACTTATTCGAGTGATGTGTTCGCTCTATATAAACATGTAACCAACGCCGAGGAAAAGGTATGTGGTTCAAGCCAAATACTTCCGCTTCCTCTGATCACTTTCATGGTAATCAGAGCCAAACACTACACAAGATCAAACGCCATCATGGCTGCCACATCTTCATCCTACACCATGAGCCCCATGATCCTTTCAGTCTCTGAAAAACTAACCAAGATCAATCATCCTACATGGAAAGCTCTGGTGCTCGCCACGATCCGTGGCATGCCCTGCACGATTTTCTTACCGGCAAGAAATCACGCAGACGCAAGAGATCACCAGCAAAGACAATGATGGCACGGCCATCAAAATTGTCAATCCAGCCTACGAGGAATGGTTGGCACAAGACCAACAGGTCCTCAGCTTCCTCCTCTCATCGATCTCCAAGGCAATACTTCCGCCAATCGTGGCAAAAACAACCGTGGCGGAAGCATGGAGAGAAATCGAAGATATGTTCTCGTCACAGACGAGAGCGCGAGCGGTAAACACCCGCATCCTGTTATCTACGACAAGGAAGAGCAACATGACCATCACCAAATACTTCAACAAGATGAGAGCCCTCGGTGACGAAATGGCGGCGGCAGAACAACGACTCTCCGATGATGAACTTATCGAGTTTATCCTTACTGGTCTTGATTTTGAATACAATGTTGTTGTTTCTGTTGTTCTGACCAGGCCAGAGATGACCTCGTTGGGTGAACTCTACTCCCAACTCCTTGCTTTCGAGACTCACCTTGAGCTCATGAGCAATGGCGACATGTTGCACGGATCCTCTGCCAACACCGCAACCGCGAACGGGGAGGCTTCGGTCGCGGCACTAGCCGTGGAAACCGTGTCCGCGACAGATCATCTTGTGGTCGTGGCCAGGGCAGCACACCGCGTCGCAATTCAAGACAGAGCAACAGCACCAATGATCGTCCCGATTGTCAAGTCTGCCACAAGGATGGACATACGGCGAATCGATGCTGACACAGGTATGATGAAAACTATGTACCAGATGAACACCACATAGCTGCTGCGACGGCATCCTACGACATCGACAACAGCTGGCTCTTAGGCTCTGGCGCGACAAATCACATAACGAGTGATCTCGAAAAACTGGCCGTGCGGGAAAGATACCATGGTGGAGAACATATCCATACAGCCGGTGGCTCAAGTATGCAGATCTTATTGTTAAAAACCGAATCTGCTTATACCTCACATCGCAATCTATCGTTAAAAAATGTTCTTCATGTTCCTCAAACGACAGAAGATCTTATTTCTGTGCATCGGCTTTCTCTTGACAATAATGTTTATCTTGAGTTTCATCCTTGGCATTTTGAGATAAAGGATCAGGACACGAAGAACGTTCTTCTTAAGGGAAAATGATGCAACAGACTCTACCCACTCTACCCCATATCGTCGTTAGCATCATCTAAGTTTGCCTTCAAAGCTGGCAAGTTGCCCTTCACTAGGTGGCACGATCGTCTCGGGCATCCTGCATGGCCTATCGTTCAAAAAGTCATTAAAGATCATAGTCTTCCTTGTATCCTAGATCCAAATAAAGAATCTGTTTGTGGTCTTTTCCAACTAGACAAGAGTCATCGATTACCTTATTCTAAATCCTTCAATAAATCAAAACAACCTTTAGGTCTCTTTTTTCTGATGTATGGGACCTGCAGTTGATTATGTTGGACGATACAAGTATTATGTGAGCTTTATAGATGATTACAGCAAATTCACTTGGATTTATCTTTTAAAATTCGAGTCTGAAATTTTTCAGAAATTTCAAGAATTCCAAAAACTTGTTGAGCGCCAATTTAATAGAAAAATCCTCACAGTCCAAAGTGATTGGGGAGGAGAATATGAAAGATTGAATTCCTTTTTTTACCTCTACGGGGAGGTGAATATGAAAGATTGAATTTCTTTCAAGAATTCCAAAAAGATTGGTATCTCACACCACCTATCATGTCCTCATGCTCATCAGCAGATCGGATATGCTGAAAGAAAACAACGCCACATAGTTGAGGTTGGCCTTTCCTTGCTCACTCGAGCGTCGATGCCTCTGAAATTCAGGGATGAAGCATTCCTTACCGCCACTTAGCTTATAAATCGTACACCTAGTAAAGTCCTTAATTTCTCCACCCCCTTGAGCGACTCCATAAAAAACCCAATCATTCTTTTCTCCAAACTTTTGGATGTGCATGTTGGCCCTACCTCCGTCCATATAACCATAGAAAACTCAAATTTCGATCCAAACAATGTGTCTTTATTGGTTATAGTAACATGCATAAGGGGTTCAGGTGCTTGGACATTTCATCAGGACTCATTTATATCTCCCATGATGTCATATTCGATGAAAATATCTCTCCCTTTTCCACATTACATAAAAATGCAGATGCAGGTGCCAAACTTCATTCAAACATCTCCTTGCTTTCACCATCCTTGTTTCCTTCCAAATTATCTCGTGAGGATATTAATCAGGATTTACCTCAAACTAATTTGTTTACTAATGAAGAACAAAGTCATCATGCAGCATGCACGTGCCAATGAGTTGGTGTCTCAGGAAAGCTCGCCCGACGCAACAGAAGAGTCCCTGATAACGACTCCAGCAGCTTCAGAGCACTCAGCTGAGACAGACAGCGAAGCAGATACAGCACCACAAGGTTCAGCTTCTTCAGGTGATCTGACGACTCCAACCGATAGTCCGTCCACAACAGCAGAGAGTCAGCGCCTAATCATCAGACTCAGCAAGGGAATACGCTAAGGTACACACTGATGGCATTGTTCGCTATTCTTTTTTAACTCTACGGGGGAGCCATGTTCAGTAGAAGAAGCTTTAAAAGATAAAAAATGGAAACAATCTTTGGATGTAGAATATGATGACCTTATGAAAAATGAAACCTGGCACCTGGTTCCACCTAAAAAGGTAGGAACGTTATAGATTGCAAATGGGTATATAAAACTAAGACCAAAGTCGACGGGAGTCTCGACAGATACAAGGCACGTCTGGTGGCAAAAGGATTTAAACAACGGTATGGGATAGATTATGAAGAAACTTTCAGTCCCATTGTCAAACTAACCACTATCAGAATTATATTATCCCTAGCAATGTCTAGAGGGTGGAGTTTCAGACAGTTAGATGTTCAAAATGCCTTTTTGCATGGAAAACTAGAAGAAGTTTATGTTCGACAGCCCCCGAGGCCCGAGCTATGAGGATAAAACAAGACCAGAATATGTTTGTAAATTAGACAAAGCTTTATACGGTTTAAAACAGGCCGTCAGGCTCCAAGGGCCTGGTATGCAAGATTGAGCTCTAAACTGTTAAAACTTGGGTTCAAGGTGTCAAAGGTGGATCATTCTCTATTTTATTTCAGTAGCAAAGGTGTTAGCATATCATTCTAGTCTATGTTGATGATATTATAGTGGCTAGCTTTACACCTAATGATGTTACCTCTCTTCTGAAAAAGTTGAATCATGAGTTTGCCTTGAAAGATCTAGGAGAGCTTCATTATTTTCTTGGCATTGAAGTGACTAAAGTTAATGACGGAATAGTCTTGACACAAGAAAAATATGCCAATGACTTGATAAAGAGGTTGAGAATGGCAAACTGTAAGCCAATGAACACACCTTTGTCACCAAGTGAAAAACTGTGTTTAGATGGAACAACCCTTGGTCCACGTGATTCTATTCTACATACTACTGAAGTGTAGTAGGTGCTCTCCAGTACTTGACTTGACCCTCACAAGACCAGATATATCGTTTGCTGTGAATAAAGTTTGTCAATATTTACATGCACCTACCACTGAACATTGGGCAGCAGTAAAAAGGATCCGAAGGTATTTGAAGTCAAGCACAAAACTTGGGTTGAAGATTTGCAAGTCTAACTCCCTTTTGCTCAGTGCTTTTTCTGATGCTGATTGGGCAGGTTGTTTGGATAACAGACGTTCTACGGGTGGTTTTGCTGTCTTCCTAGGCACCAATTTGATATCATGGAGTGCACGCAAGCAACCAACTGTTTCTAGATCAAGCACAGAGGCAGAGTACAAGGTGATAGGCAATGCAACTGCAGAAGTAATGTGGGTACAAATATTGTTACGAGAAATTGGAGTTCAATGTCCTCAAGAAGCAAAACTATGGTGTGATAATATAGGTGCCAAATATATGCCATCCAATCCAGTTTTCCATGCACGAACCAAACAAATTGAAGTAGACTATCATTTTGTTAGAGAAAGAGTGGCTCGAAACTTCGAAAGTTATTGCAGATAGAGTTTGTACCATCAGGAGATCAAGTAGCTGTTGGATTTACTAAACCTCTTCATGTGCGATACTTTGAGAATTTCAAACACAACCTTAACCTAGCTCAGTTATAATTGAGGGGGAGTGTTAAGATAGGCTTTAAACTCTGCTATGTAACCGGAGGTTGTTGAGAATATAAAGCAACCTTCGGAGATACGGGTGCTCAGTAGATGAGGTTTATATGTAATCTGATATGTACTTATCCGAGAGCTGTGTTTGCTCTATATAAACACGTAACCACGCCGAGGCAAAGGTATGTGGTTCAAGCCAAATACTTCCGCTTCCTCTGATCACTTTCAGTTCCGAGCTCCAATAGACAACATTCCTAGCAGCGAATGTTTCTCAAAAGTAAGAGAAACGCCAATCACATCTCACACCAGGCGAATTACCAACGAGAGAACCAATCCATATAATGATCGTTCTTCCCACTCAGACCACCCACCGCTCTAGGGCACAACATGTGTAAGCATCCAAACAAGGCAAACCAAACGGTACTATTCAACGGTTAAGAGCCCAGATCCCTCTCCGGATATGAGCTGCTGCGGGCAAAGGCCTCACCTCAGAACGGAGATGCAATTCCCGGAGCTTGACACCGGCGGCGACGTCCCCGCCCGCTCTCCGCCGCCACAGCTGCTGCCATCCGACACGGACGAGCTCGAAGCCGCCAGTGGCTGCCGATTCTCCACGCACCCCTCCTGCATCACCTCCGCCATCGCCCTCATCACCGCCCCAACCTAAAACCACAAAATCGCCACACAAAAAACGAACTTCAGATCAAATTCCCCACGGCAATCACCCCTCCTCCAAAAAAAAAAAGATCGAACGAAACAACGGCTTACGAATCTAGCGGATCCCAGATCGAACAGAGGGGTTATAGAATTGGGGCTCCCAGCGGCGAATCGGCGCCAGAGGAGGCAGCACCGCGGGAGATGGCGCGAAGGGAGGGAGGTTAGTCCTGAAACCCTAGAAGTTAGTATAAAAAAGTAAGCTTTCGTTTCGGGGAAGTTGAAGAGGGAGACCGGAGACGATGCTTTCAAAAAAAAACCTCTCGCCCGTGAGAAGGTCAGTGATGAGCGCGGAGGAACGGAAGAATAAATTATCGCGGCCTTATTTAACTAATTGAACCCTAAAGTATAACTTTATTGCTAATACTATACTTCGGCAAAAGAAATGCGAAAATAGGCATGGTCATGTTTCCGTTATAAATAATATTGAAACCTATTTGATACAAAGGCTGTTGTTTATATACAGCTAAAATTAGTTTGAATTAATTTTAGTACATCTATAAAAATAATAGACAAACTAAATTTTAAATGTCTTTGATTAGTTATTATACAACTAGCTAGCCATATCTAATATGCGCTTAAGAGCATGTACAACCTAATTAATTGAGAGGTTTCGCGAATAACCTGTCTCTATACGACTCTTCATAGAAGTTGTGTATTAATTACATTTATTATCTAAATACTTAGAATTTTATTGAAAAAACCGTTTCAAATGTTCAGTGTTGTACATGCGCTAAAAGGTCATAAATGTGGTTACAAAAGTCACCAGAGTCGCTTCCATCTTTGTTCAAGAAATCAAGAGGATTTAAAACGTTCGAATATCATCATACAATTGCATGTCCAGAGTAACATAAACGACCGTGAGGTAGAGACATACATCATTTTTGTGATTTGACAAAGGTAAGGGGTGTAATAGAGAAATCTCTACTACTATTAAGGCTGCAAGAGTAGTCGGCCAATCTCATGTTCTGCCACCATTCCCGTTCTGCCATTCCCATGTCTGTCATTCCTATTCACTTCTCCCGTAAAGCTCATTCACATTCCCCATGTTTGTCATTCCTATTCTCTTCTCCCGCAAAGCTCATTCCCATTCCCCCGCACAGTCCACGTTTAGCTAAAATTAAAAAAAACACATATGTCCTCAAAAGGATTTGAACCCATGACCTCTCAAGCAAAGGCCAAGAGTAGCTACCGCTACACCACATATATGTTTATGTCTACATCTAAGACAGGAAACACATCTACTATATCTCTCATCAAGCTCACTTGCTACCCTTGCACAATGCGTAGTAGTAGATAAGTATCACCGAGATTCTTGAATTAGATTTTTGGATGGAGGTAATATTATTTAAAGAAGAGCTTTGCATGCAATTTCTTTTGTTTGAATAATGTATTATACTTAAATTCCCTTTTTTTGCATGCGTGACATTTTTCTTCGTAATATTTTTTCCATAGATCAGACTTGTGAGTCATTTTCATAAACCAACGCCAAGCATGAATCCATGTTTCTTACTTGAAACTCCGAACAAACACCATGAGCAGGAGGCACTCACGTTGGCGTCGCTCATCAATGACGAGAAGAAGTTTGGCGACTGTCAGTTCGACCTCTAGAAGCAGTCCTACGTGGTCGCATGCGCCGCTGTGTACGACAAGCTCCCGCGAAGCCACCACTTGGACGCGGTCCAGAGCAGCTGCACCGCGTTGTCCATCGTTAAGCAGGGGCCTCATGGTTGTCGCCAACATTGACGACTCTCGGGTTGTTCTGGACACCGCATCCGACGACGACGCCATCACGTCGTCTAGCTCATCGTCCACCTGAAGCCCAACCTACCACGTAAGTCACTACTGACCGGACATGAATTCTTGTGCGCTGGGACGATGGACGTTGCTGACGTTGTGTGAGTGTCCTCGAACATGATGTATGTAGTGGAGTAGCGCATCTGATGGTGCAACGACCAGGGGTACTACCTCGCTGATGAGCCTGAGGTGCACTTCGTTTGGCAGCCCAACCAAGAGTCGTCGGTACTCGTCATGTCACGCGCGTTCGACGACTACTATATCGAGGATTGTGGCGTCATCTTAGCGTCGGAGGTGACGCAGAGGAGGATCGACAACAGTGACCAGTTCGTCATCCTCGCCACTGTTAGGGTAGCTTTTGTGCCGACCTGCCTTTAATTCTCTTCATAAACACACACTTACCTTTTTGTTTAAGCAAGAGCGTATGGTGGTGCGTGTCTGATGACTAATGATGTACGAGAAAATTTCTTCCAGCATGTGTGGAACGTGCTCTTTAATGATGAGACCATACAAATCGTGGCATATATCGAAGTCTGCATGATACTGATGGTTGCAATGTAGTGGTGAAACAACTAGATTAAAATAACAAAATTTATGTATGACTAGGATCACAAATTTATTATGAAACATTTTCTCATAACAATATAACACATATTTTGTATATAAGTTATCGTAGTATACTGGTATTATATATTACCGTTGCAACGCACGGGCACTCAGCTAGTAAAATGAAATGTACGACGGACGCCATATTCTGATGACAGCGGCATTATCGTGCCAACCTGGATCATAAAAGGCGGCGGTTGTTGTGTTTGTTTTTAAAGGCCACGTTGCGGTCTTGCCTTGCGGTTCAGGAGTTTGAACCCTAACGGTTCTCCGTCTTGTTTGCTGGTGCGATGGACCGAACTTAACACATGATATACTTATTGATTCAGTCGTTCTCCAATAAATATCAATATTTCTAATTCCAATCCTTAATTTTAAAAAATAAAAAGTCGTTCTCCAGCAGAACTCTATCTATCTTTATGCGCACGTAAAAGCCCTCCTCGTATGCGAAGATTTCCACCAGCGCACATCCCCAATCGTATTTTTTCCACGTTTTCGGGCAAGGCCTTCCAGCCTCCTTCACGCATGCCCTGTAAAGCTGGGCCATTTGAGAGAGAACATCGATTCTCATGCACACCATTTATTTGGAGTATTTGTCTCATGTAGACGGACTACTTATTTTTAGGGAAATAAAAGGAAGCTGTTGGAGTATAGACGTTTTTATGTACTAAAGTTTTTAGGAAGATCCCAATCCATAATTATTGAGAGATTAATTAAAAAAGTTATTGAAGATGCTCTTAGACCGTCTCTAGCAATTCACCATGTGGTCACACAAATCACTATTTTGCATTGTATACTACATTGTTCGCATAGTGTAGTTTGAATATGGAGATAGGATGGTTAAACTGCTGAAGATAATCTTAGACTGTGTTCAACAGGTTACTCATATGGTTAACTAAAATATTATTTTGTATTGTAGACTGCATTGTTCGCAGAGTAAAGTTTGAAATAAAAGATGAGATGCAAAATAGGATGGTAAAGTGTTGAAGATAATCTTATTCCAATTTTTCACGATGTTCAATCTCAATCTCGTCTAACATCTTTACACCAGTGATGTCTAGTGCCAAGTCCACTAAGTACTTGTACTCCCAAACATGCACAACCAAATAGAAAGTGGAAAGCTAGTAATGCAATTCAAAACTCCCCAAGTCTCCCCTAAATCCAGTTTTTTAGAAAAACACAAAAACGTGTCTCCAACAGTTCCCCTAAAGCGCTCCGAAGTTTTTCATAGTCCTTAAACTCCCTCATTTGTAGCTACATATGCGGAGTTTTTTGGGTTCCCCAAAAACAATTTATCGCTTTAAGTGATCTGTTAGAGAAAGGATTAAAATCTACCCCACGAATTATTTAGATGTCCCTTAAAACTGATTTTGGGAGTCATTTTTTAGGACCTCTTGGAGATGCTCCAACAGCGTGCACTAAATTTTATTCCCTAAAAATATTTCATGGCTTTTACAGAACACTCTAAAAGATTTTGTCCTTTATATCTTCTCAGTCTTCAGCAATGTCCCAAAAATTCGGTCATCTAAAGTTACAGTGTTAACAAACTTTTTTCCATTGATTTAGCTTTTTTTTATTTTATTTGCATTACACGCCACAAAAATGATGCGCAACATAGTATATTTAATTAATATGCAATTACTATTTTCCGAAATAAAGCGTGACTAACATAATAATAATTTGGTTTTTCCATATTGTAAATATTAATAACCACTTAAAGTGATTTTTTGTGTAATTGTTGTCGGTAAAACGTCACATAGTTTTAAGTAGGCTGAAAATCTGTTTCAAGATACACTATGTCACACCCGGATTTTAGGGATCCAAAACCCGGGCGCGAACATAATCACCAGGTGTGCTGGGACCAAGTCTCACACATATGATGATTCATGGCACAGGATCGAATGTCACATCTTTACTACATAACAGGAGTTCTATACAAAATAAATAAATAATTACATCAAAAGGAGACAACGGTCCAGCAACCCAAAGTTGACTGGGAGACGACGGCCTAGATCTCTCTCACGAACTCATCGCAGCATCCTCCATGCGCCTCATCCTGCGGTACCTGTTCTTGACCTGTGTGGGGGGGTGTGAGACAGCAAGAGTGAGCTCACATACGTTCATCGCTCAACAAGTTGTGGGGAATAATGTGCATGAACTCGCCAAAGGTGGGAGCTCACGTGAAGTGTAAGGCTTACCAAAGAGGATGGTTAGAGCTGAGCATTGCTTTTAAAGTTGGTCAAAATTTTATTAGCAATTACTAAGCATAAGTAAATACCAACCCAATTAAGTAGTAGAACAAAAGTAACAACAACATCACCTGCGATGCAATGCATATGACAAATTAAATTTAAGTTCCATAATTTAATCATCAGAGAGTCCTGAGTTGCTCATGACCGTGAGCTCGGCTAGTATACCAGTTTTACACTCTGCAGAGGTGGTACCCTTTACCCACAAGTCGTGTTACCCATCTGCCAAGGGATCGCGACTTCCCATACACCTCTACCGAGGAGGCGAGGCAGGGTAACACTACGAGGCCTTTACAAAGTTCCACTAGCTTCAGAAAACCCGCTACAGTTTATAGGAAGCTCCAATGCAGGAATCCCTTGCAGGACCGCCATCGCAGCAAAATCCTCCCGAGGGCCTCCCTACACTGACCACTCCCCTACTGCCCTTGCCCCTTTCGGGTAAGGTAGTCCTCCACTAGCTTTCCTAATTAATCAGCCAAGGGCGTCCATAAACCCTTGTGGTGGCACGTGTTTCTCAAGTTAAGCTCTATGTTCCAATTAACATTTAATGATCTTGTCATGAACATAAATAAAATAACAACATAATTGGAACATAGATATAATGAAATATTAACCCAAAACCATATAAAGCAGTAGCAGAACTACCCAAGTGATTCAGGGGTTAAACAAGGTATTCAGGATAAACAAACTAGGGTAACCTATTAGGTCCCATCAAAATTAACCTATGCAGATCATTATGATTAATTAGAACATGAGTGGGTAAAAGAAGTGATCAAGGGCACAACTTGCCTGGGACTTGAGATTCCAGGTACCAGGATAATCTTCAGGTGACACGTGACCTCACTGCTATTCGTAGCAATACAAACAAACAGTGTATGGGCAAAATTAACATCACACCAAACATAAGAATAACTGAATAATAATAATCTACGCGTTTCTACGAGACTAACGCAACTTGAACGGATCAAATCGGAGTTAAAACGAAGAAGATACGAATTTCCTAAGGTTTTATGTATTTGATACAAGATTAATTAAGAAATAAATTTTAATACCATTTTTATGTTAAAACAGAGGCACTATGTAATAAACAACATTATTAAAAGATTATAGAAATTGGAATGGATCCATTTGGAATTAAAATGAATTAGATATGATTTAAACAAGTTTCTATAGTTATTTTTATACTAAAAATCCTTTTTCTAAATAAATTCTAAATTTCCTACGGCTGCTGGACTGGGGACACTATTTTCCAGAAGCCTGGGGTTTAATTTGCAAATAACAGGGCTGATTCGCGATAATCTTTACACATATGGGGACCGCGGGTTGAGTAGTGCAAAAGGCAAGGGTTCTTTAGTAAAGTTGAGGCCGCGAAGGGGTATCGGGTCACCAGAGCCGACCGATCTAGACCCAAGGGCCCAGATTAGAATTCCAGCCACTACGAACCGGTAAGAAACTTAATCCGTCCGATGCAAGATCGACGACCCAGATCCAATGACTGAAGGGTTACGACCCCGGTCTAATCTCGTCCCTCTATCCTGTGATCCATGGTCCCAAACGATCCAGCTGAATCGCGACACAGCAATTGATCACAGCCGTTCATTTTAATCCAACGGCCACCTGCTGTCATCAACCTCCCGACGGCGAGCCACGGCGAGCAGAGCTCTCCGCGTGATGGTGGTGCCGTCGGAGTACGCCCTAACGCCGCCCCCGGTGAGTTTCCTACCCTACCGATAACCGCTACACATGGAGAGAGCAAAAGCGAACTGGACAGGGGTCGCCATACCATCGATTTTGCCCCCGGATTGTCCAATTTCGTCGAGGCGCGGCTTTCGTGGCGGCGGTACCTTTCTCCCTCACATACGGTCATGGTGGCGCTCGGCGACGGTGCTTCCGTCTCGGATGGGATGAGGAGTAGGGGTCGCGGTCCGTGCTTTATAGCCAGATGAACGCGGATTTCGAAGACCAGATCCCGCCGGCAAGTTCGGAATCCGTTGTGGTGGGCTGGCGACCAGGCGGTAACGGCGGAGTCCGGAGGCGAGTACTTCGCGGGGGGCGCTTCCATTGAACTCGGCCGCGGAGTCCGCGACGGAGGCGATCCTGGCGGCAGTGGCCCACCAGCCAGCGGAGAAATAGGCGCGCGAAGCTCGGTTTTATACACCGCAGAGGCCAGCGAGATCCCCGCACGTGCGGCCCATGTACTGGTGACGGCGTGCGCGGATCCTAGTTAGCTATCGATTGGCCATGGCGACCAAAGCGGCTTCGGTTTTTCCGTTGGCGAAATGCGTGGAGGAAGCGCGCCAGATGGGAGTCCGCGCGGAGCTGTGGTCTCCGCCGCGGTCGCTGCATCGGTTGGGGGAAGAAGCTTCTGCGGGTGGGACCCAGCCGTCAGAAACCAGAGAAGAGAAGCAAGCCGACGGCGGGGAAAAAGTCGGTACTGGGCCGGCGGGCGCGACCTAGCAGTTAGGTGGGCTGAAAAGAGGAAAACCGGCCCAGCAAGGTATGAGTCATCCTTTTTCTCTTTTTTTTCTATTTTTCATATTTGCTTTCAAATTCAAGTTTCAATTTCAAACCTTTGTTAACTTCAACTATCCATCAGCACTCCAACATGTAAGCAATTATATAACTTTATTTATTTACTATTATTTTTTTGAATGATTTTGTAGAGCATATTATAAAAAGAATAATTAGTTCTCCTATTCTTTAACTTTTCAATTTCAAAGTTAAAGTTTGATTTGAATATCATATTTCAAATGCAGAAGAAAACAAATATCAGCATGATGCAATATATACTTATTATTATTATATTTATAGATTAATTATAGTATTGTAAATGTGTGGTACACACACAAAGAACTTTTAATTTTCAAGAGATACATGGTTTTCCTAATTAAAATGTTATTCAAAATTTACTGTTTTATGCTTATTTATTTTGTATGATTGTTGTGGAGAGATAACTTACTTTGAATCTTAGGGAGAAACTATTAACTTATATGAGGATCTCTTATTTTAAACCAAAATTATTTAAACATTAAGATAAACTATACTAAATCCCAAAACCGATATTTGAGGTGTTACACACTAGCTTGCACCGTAAGCCACGACACTTCTTCAGCAAGCCATCGACTAGCTTCGTCTGCACGCACCATGATGATTTGTCTCCGAAGCCTATTCGTTATATAAATAAGCACTTAAGCTTCAACACTTCAGTTGCGGAGCTCCACAATAATGAACCCGTACTTAGAATCCAATGTTTTTCTTAGGATGATGCAAGAAATGGAAGAGGAAGAAGAAGAGTTGGAGATGGCGACATACCTGCACCTTACGAGACGTCGTGCACACAACGAGCGTCATCATGGTATTTCCATTCCTGGTCGTGTTCGGATTCATCGTTACCACATGTGTGGCGATGCAGGAATCCGAGCGGACTACTTCGGCATCCAACCCGTGTACTCGGATGCTCAATTCCGGAGAAGGCATGTCATATATTTCGTACGCACATTCATTGTTACATTTACTTAACGTGATCGAGCCTCACAGTGACAGACGTTTATTATGTGCTAGGTTCTGCATGTGTCGCCATGTGTTTGAGCGTGTAACACCCTGATTTTGGGGTATAAAATTTCTTTCTAACTATCACCCAAAATCATGTGTTACTCTTTCTTTTCTCACTCTAGGCTTTCTCTCTCTAGATTATTTCTCCATTTTTCCCTTTAATTAGAAATAGCTTAAGCTAGTAGAGATTAATTATTTATTTTTGTCGAAACCTTATGAGTCATGACATGTTGCATCATGCTGAGCTTAAAATATTCTTTAAAGTGTTGCACATGTTTAACTTTATTTGAATTTGAAATCTAGTTTGAATTTGGATTTGAAAACCCTATAGAAAAGAAAAAGAAAAGGAATTAGAAAATCCAGAGAAAAAGAAAAGGAGAAAGCAGCCCAGTCGGCCCACTAAGCCCAGGCGCCTAGTCAGGCCACGCGCCCGCGCCGCCTCACAGGCGGACCCCGCGTGTCAGCGGCAGTTCCGACTCGCGCGCGCCCTCCCTCTCTCGCTCGCTGCTCAGTGGACCCAACCTGTCGCGCGCCAGCTTCCTTCGCCCGTTCGCGCTCCCTCCCTCTCTCTGTTTCGTGGGCCCGGTTCGCCAGTGCCGAGCCGTTGCCCCCGCGCGTCCCCTTTTCTCTCTCTGCGTCGTGGGCCTGCCTTGTCAGTTCCGCCTTCCTCGCGCCCGTCGTGGACCAGCGCGTGCGCACTTGCGCACGTCACCGGGTTTCTCGGCCACGACGCCCGCCCACGCGCCCTACTCCCTTTTTAGAGCCCCGCCAGTGCCTCGCACTCGCCCCTCGCCTCATTTCGCACACCCTCGCCCTCTATTGTGCTCTGCCCTCGCCGCCAGACTTCACCGGAGACCCGAGCCCCGCGTTCCCAGCCATCCAGCTCGCTGGAGACCGCCCCAGGCCTCACCGAACTCCGCCCCGAGGTGAGACACCCATCCCCATGCCCAATTTCCTTTATTGCGCCCTGTGTTCGTCCAATTTCGACTTCGCCGGTGCTCGACCGCGGCAGTCCGCCGTGCTCGCGCGGTGTCCGGTCGATTCAGCCCGGTCTAGTTCACTGGAGTAGTTCCCTGTGTCACTCCTGTCTTTGCTGAAGTCAGCCCAGGCCTTAGCGCGCTTTAAGTCCCCCCCACCGTGGTCGGAATCGCTCACCGGAGTTGCTCCGACCCGCCCGAGACCTTCTCACCACCGTTCTCCCCTCTCTGTCCGTGGATTCATGGCATCTTCCCCGCCATTGAGTTCGTCGTGGCGCCCTCTCCCTCTCTGCCCAACTCCGGTGACCCCAGAGCCACCCTAGCTCGCGCCTGCCTCAACTCCGGCGACTTCACCGCCGCGGAGAGGAGCGCGCCGCCCGCAGCCGTCTGTTTCCCCGATCTGATCCCCTCCGTCCGATCCAGATCGAACGTCCAGGACCGCGGGATACCGCTTCGCGCACGCACGCCTGATGCCCTGGACCGCCTGTCAGCGCCACCCGCAGCCGCTCATCATCCCGGTCTGATTTTCCCCCGTCCGATCTTGATCGAACGGCTCGGACCCCCTCGGACCCCTTCGGACCCCCTCGGACCACCTTGGACCCCTGTAGCCATTTGTTTCCCCACTGGCGCTGGGCCCGCTCGGTCAGCACGCTCTCCCCTCTGTCGCTGACACTCCTTGTCCCGCCTGTCAGCGCGCGCCCTCGGCCGCAGATCTAATCTCGGCTGTCGGTTTCTGATCCAACGGTTAAATTCACCCGATACCCCTTCGTGTGGCTGTTTTGCTTAAGAACCCCCTGGTTTTAGGAAATCAACCCGTCGTCCCTGGTTTTCGCGCGCAGACCCCTGTAATCTTGCAAATTTAGCCCTGGACTTTTAAATAATCACAGAATTAACCCTAATTTCATATTTTGAATTCCCAAACTTGTTTATTTCATAACTTTTGCATATGAACTCCAAATTTAGTGATTCAAATTGCAAAATGTTCACAGAATTATTCTCTATTTAAATAAAATAGTTTCACTCACTATTTGCACACTCTAATTTTTTAGGATTGAATATGAACTAATGTAGATGTATGTTTTATTTATTTAATAAACTAAATAAAAGGAGAACCTTAGAGATTTTAACTTGTTTGAGCTCGTGAGATTAATAATATGTATTGCATCAGTTCATCTCTGTTCTAAATTGTAGGTCACAATAAAATATGTTGAACTATGTTTTTGTACTTGTCAGTAACACTTAGAGGAATAATAATCAATTTCCAAAATGAAGTTAAGTTATGTTGTAGTTCATGTTATACTTTGAATCCATTATCCCTTATGTAGTATTGTGTCTTTTAAGATGTGTTCCAATGATTGTACATGTTTGGTGTGGTGTTTATTTGTACTTTTCAAATGTATTGAATGCATGCTCGCTTTATTTAGACAATGAGCAGTCCGAAGTTCCTGAGTGTGTTGTTGGAGACCTCTCTGAGCAACAACCTGGTGAAGGCAAGTGTCCTCAGACCTACTATTTTCTACTATATTTTATAATTCACTGTCCCGCATTACTTTATTGAAAGCCTAAGGTTTGAGTAGTTCGGATTAACCTTCCCCTTGTTTACCTTTTTGGGTTAATCATGGTTAGCTTATTCTATTGCTTAAACTTAATCAATGAACATGATGTGATCTTTTATGGTACGATGATGTTATCCCGATGGGGTTCTTATGATTCTTTAGGGGGCTCAGGCTCTTTCCTGAGTACCTCTCCGTAAGGACCTGTTTGGGGAGTGACAACCCGGGATAACAGTGCAACCATGAGGGTGGAATGGGACACCCTTAGCTGATTAATTAGAGGAACCAGAGGAGTAGTTGGCTTCGCCGTAGGGCCGTCAATGGGGTCCGGGCACAGTACTTGCTCTACCGAGGTTGGTTGTAGAGGTTCTTTGATTTGGTTTTGTTAGTCACCCTTCCTTTGGGGAGATGTACTGTGTTTATCAAACTGAAGAAACCTAACGGGCGGCTATGTCCTCTGGGAAATCTTTGTAAAAGCTACGTAGTGAGACCCTGCCAGGTCACCTTGGTAGTGATCAATGGGGAGGCTAGAACCCCGGGCAGAATGGGAATCACGGCTTGTGGGTAAAGTGTGCAACCTCTGCAGAGTGTTAGAAACTGGTATATCAGTCGCGCTCGCGGTTATGAGCAGCCTTGGGATCCTCTTCGATTAGAAGAAACAATGGTTACTTTTATGATGATGATTAACACTGGTGATTATAATCCTGATCTCTGGTATTTTCTCTTGGAGGGACTGCCTCTGGGTAATAACTGGGTTATTACTAAAACTTGGCTCTACTTATAGTAATAAAACTTGACCAACTAAAAGCAATTGCTTAACCTTAACTCCACATACAGCTAGTCTACTTTAGCCAAACGAGACATTTGCTGAGTACGTTGAAGTGTACTCACCCTTGATTTACAAACCACCCCACCCCAGGTTGTCCCCACTGTTCTCAGTGCTTAGGAGGTGAAGCTGGCAACATGGATGACTTCGAGGAGTTCCAGGAATACGAGGAGTTCTAGTTTACTTTAGTGGCAAACCCCCAGTCAGCTGCCTGTGTAGGCTTACATTCTCCGTTTCGTTACCTCGCACTTTGATGTTATTGTTAAACAATATGATTATGTAATAGACTTTGTGGATGTCTTGGACATCTTGATGTAATAAAGTACATTTCCGCTATTTAATTCAAGCATTATGTGATGATGTCCAATTATGTAATCGATGTGTATGTGAGTTCTGATCTTAGCACGTACATGGTTCGCATTCGGTTTGCCTTCCAAAACCGGGTGTGACATAAGGGGTATCAAAGCCTTGCTGAATGTAGGACCGCTAACCTAGACTAGAATGGTCGCCCTAAGGACTATAGACCTCTACTCTTACCTTGACCTTAGAGTTCTTTCAAAAGTTGGTTATCTTGACCAACTCTATGTTATTTACTTATCTCAAAAGTTTTCGTCTCACTTATCTTTCTGTTTACTTTCTGGTCTCATAGTTCTACTCTTACTCTTGTGCTTACGGTGTCTTTTGTAGATGGCCCGTATCAGGTGCACTGCACATAAGTCTGTGATCCCCTTTTTGCCTTCTCAACTGATGGAGCGTCCCCTGCGTCGCACGGTGTCAGGCCAGTCCAGCTAGCTAGAGAGACTGCATCGTCGCCTGCACGAGGAGCAGGAGCGCCGACGCCAGGAGCAGGAGCAGGAGCAGCAGGACTCTTCCCCCTTGCCTCAGCAGGAGGTGGATTCTGAGAGGCCTCCTTCCCCTGCACTTCAGCCAGAGATGTCCCCTGCACCACCTCAGGGCATCCCGGCTGGTGGAGGAGACACTAATGGAGACGGAGACGACGACGACACCGGTGGCAGTTTGAGCCACGACATAGAGCTTTCGGAGGAGCCAGAGCCGGATGGATGGATCGCGAGACCCATCACTCGTGACGCTGCTCGCGGGTGTCACTTCCACGACGCTCTCGATACCCTGCTGCGTCGGGCCTTCGACCAACACACATGGTCTATCGAGTACCGTTGTGTAGTCTACCAGCATCGTCGCGTGCTATACCCGGACCAGTGGGAGGCTACTTGCTTGGTGCGTTGTCCGGACGATGATCTCCGGGGTGCAGAAGCCTTCTTAGAGCACTATTTCTATTACTGAGAGGGATACTGCCGAGGCAGCCATGCAAGATGCAGCATGACGAGCACTTTCCCAGTATTGCTCGTTGTTCAGCGGGGTAGCTGATGGCCTTGACCTGAAGTACTACCCTCGCCGTTCGACCGGCAGTGCTGGAGGTTTGATTGTCTCGCATGTTGGTGAGGGCAATCCCAGGCTGAGCAGCATGGTCAACTTGGTCGCCGTGCTCAACACAAAGTTGGACCACGCCCTTGACGAGTTGGGCAAGGTTCGTGCGGAGGTTGCGGAATTGTGTGCTGAACGCGCGGCATGCCACTATCTGGATGGTGGTTCTCCCGCCCCTGTTGGGATTCAGCACCCTTACCGTTCACCACCTCGTGGTCGCTTCGACTATGGTACCCCAGACTGCAGGACCCGTATAGATTTAGATCCATAGATCGATGGAGTGGGAGTCTGTAATAATGCTTACTTCAGTGTCTTAGCGTAGTCAGTCTTAGTTAGAGTTAGTTTGGTTATATTTTGTTGGATGCTTGTCATGATGAACATGTAATGAAGTTGGAGCTTTGTAATGATTGTCACCAAGGTGTGGGTATCCCCTGCAACTTGGTGTAGTTATTAATAAAGTCAGTTATTTAGTTGGGTAATCCATTTATTCCCACTTTCCTCTTTATCTGAGAAGTTGTCAGTGAAGATGATCAATTGTTCAGTGCTGTGAAGATTTTCCGTATATCTTTTCTTATGCTGAAAGACTGCAGAGTCAGATTTGATATATGTGTGTGATTCCTACATATGTCTGAGAACAGACGTAGAGGTGCGAGGCGTGCACAGCCAGAGCAGCAGGCACCCCAAGAGGTAGTAGCTCCGCAGCAGCATTTGCCACCGCCACCCCCGATGAGACCATTGAGCAGATGTCCTTAATGCAGACCCAGGCAGTTCAGGCAATTGGTCAGACATTAGCGATGATGCTGCAGGCTTAGCAGCAGCCACCACCACCTCAGCCTCCAGTGCAAGTCCAGATGCCTCAAGTGCCCAGAGACAAGCGGGCAGAATTCATCAGGGGCCATCCCCTGTCTTTGCCCACTCTGCTGACCCCATGGACGCGGAAGATTGGCTGCGTACCGTGGAGTGTGAGTTGCACACTTCTCAGTGCAACGATCGTGAGAAGGTGTTGTATGGTCCCCGATAGCTGAGGGGAGCAGCACAGTCTTGGTGGGAGTCCTACCTCGCCACCCATGCCAACCCTGAAGCCATCACTTGGGAGGAGTTCAGGGATAACTTCCGTCGCTACCATATGCCCGAGGAACTGATGATAGTGAGGAAGGAGGAGTTTCTCACCCTGAAGCAAGGTCCCCTATCCGTGAGTGAGTACATGGATAAGTTTCTGCAGCTGTCACGTTACGCCCCAAAAGACGTCAACATAGATGCCAAGAGGCAGTACCGCTTCTTGAGAGGATTGGTCGATCCCCTCCATTATCAGTTGACGAACCACACTTTCCCCACCTTCCAGCATTTGATAGACAGAGCTATCATGACTGAAAGGAAGCGTCGGGAGATGGAGGATAGGAAGCGCAAGATTGGTGGACCTCAAGCCGGGAGTAGCAGTCGTCCCCGCTACTCAGGCAACTCACCACAACAATTCAAGCAAGGTCACCAGCACCAGCACCAGCATCAACGTCAGAACCAACCGCAGCAGTATCAGAGGTAGTTTCCTCAGCAGTAGTACCGTCAGAACAACCAGCAAGGAGGAAATCAGTACCAGCGTCAGAACAACCAGGCAGCTCGTCTTCCTTCCCCAGCAACCAACCAGAATGGCCAAGCAGCCCTAGCACAAGTAGGAGGTCGCGCATGCTTCTACTGTGGAGAACGGAATCACTGGGCGAAGAATTGTCCAAAGAAAGCAGACCAGCAACCGCCAGCAGTCAATGCCCCAGCAAGACAAGGAGCACCACAGCAAGTATCAGGAGTCCGTGGTCAGGCCTACAACCGTGGAAAGGTGAACCACCTGGAGGCCGAAGCAATCCAGGATGCTCAGGACGTGGCAATAGGTATGTTTCTAGTCGAATCCTACCCAGCAAAAGTATTATTTGATACTGGTGCCACACATTCTTTCATTTCTGCACCTTGGGTAGAATCACATAACATCCCCATAGAACCAATGATCCCACCTTTGAGAGTTAATTTAGTTGGGGGAAAAGTTCAGTCCGATAGGATTTGTCCGGATCTAAGGATTGAAATAAGGGGGATAGCCTTCCCCGCTAGCCTAGTAGTCATGGGAACTCAAGGGTTAGATGTCATACTAGGGATGAATTGGCTACACAGAAATCAAGCCACTGTCAGTTGTGATAAGAGAACAGTTAAGTTGGTGTCCCCGTCCGGAAAGGAGGTAGTAACCAAGCTGTACTTACCTGAACTAGAAGAAGGAGCTTGTCACCATTTATCAGTAGATGACAAGGAGTCCAATCCGATTGAAACAATTAGGATTGTGTCAGAATTCCCTGAAGAGTTACCAGGCATGCCACCTGAAAGGAAAGTTGAATTTGCCATAGAGTTTATCCCAGACACCGCCTCTATTTCCAAGAGAGCTTATCGAGTGTCCGGACCAGAGTTGGTAGAACTCAAGAAGTAAATTGATGAGTTGTTAGAGAAAGGTTATATCAGACCAAGTACCTCGCCTTGGGCAGCCCTAGTGTTATTTTTGGAGAAGAAGGATGGCACGAAGAGGATGTGCATCGATTACAAAGCTTTGAATGAAGTCACTGTCAAGAATAAGTACCCCCTGCCTAGAATTGAAGACTTATTTGATCAATTGAGAGGAGCCAGTGTGTTCTCAAAGATAGATCTGAGGTCAGGTTACCATCAGCTCAGAATTCGACCTGCAGATATACCGAAGACAACATTCATCACTGTAAGTAAAATGACCCCGGGCCATTTATCTCAATAGGTTTTGGTGTTTGATGATCAATATAACCTGTGGACTAATGTATTTCCCAAGTATTTGTGTGTTGTAGTTCACAGGATGCGAAGTGGATTGGACTGAGGCTCTAAGGATGTGACACCTCAAAGAAGACATTATAAGACTCATAGAAGACATTACAAAGTAATATTGAAGACACTTTATACATGCTAAGAGTCCAACACATCAAGAAGTAGAAGTGAGATACAAAGCTACAAAACAAAAGTGAAGTTGATAAAGTTGAGAGGAAGGGCTGACTGAATTGGAAGTGTTTCACAACATCAAATCTATTCAAACTGACATGGCTTCAACTCTGAGATGTAGACAATTTTATAATCTTTCCAAAAAGTCCAAGATCATCAAAATCGGAGTTTGGAGCTAAAAGTTATGCCCACAATACGAAGTCGGAATTGCTGAAAAACTGCAGTAGCATATGGGATGTCCGGTGCACACTGGCCTGTTCGGTGTGCCAAATTTACTCAAACTGATATGGCTTCAACTCTGGGATGTAGAGAATTTCATAAGCTTTCCAAAAAGTACAAGATCATCGAAATCGGAGTTTGGAGCTAAAAGTTATGGCCAAAATACGACAAGCGGACATGGGCTGTCCGGTGCACACCGGACCGTCCGGTGCGCCATGTCCGGTGCGCCATCTTCGGAAGCTCCAACGGCTACTTTTAACGGCTAGTACATGTGGCATGTCCGGTGCACCACCGGACAGTCCGGTGCGCCACATAAAGCTACTTCACCCAACCGGCCATTTGAAGGTGTGGGAGCCCAAGCAACATACCAAGGCATATAGTGCACATTTCCAAGAGCTCAAACACCCAAGTGCTTAATAGAATCACTCGGTGATTAGCATAGGTGCTTTGCGAAGTGCTTAGGTTAGTTAGACCGCTTTAGCGCTTGCTCTAGGTGAACCCTAGATTGTTGAGTGAGTTTAGACAAACCTCACAACCCCTCGACTCTTGCGTGAGTCGTTGTAATTGTACCGAGTGGGGCGAGAGTCTTGCGAGACCGTGACAACTGCGTTTGTGTCACGACCACCACCGTGTACCGGAGGGATCGAGACCCGCGGTGTTTCGGCCGAAAGCTCGATAGTGGAGACGGTGGGGAGCGTCCGAGAGGAGCCGGAAGCGGAGCACCACTTGCGCGTGGAGAAGGCCCGTGACTCTCTACGGAGTTACTCGACCGAGGTGCTTGGCCCTCGCGTGGGCTTCCCTTTGCGTAGGGGCACCAACGAGGATTAGTCGGGACCTTGCGCGGTTCCGGATACCTCGGTAAAAATACCAGCGTCATCCACGAGAGTTTGCTTCTCTACTTTGCTCTTTAAGTTTCCGCATTTATATTAAGCATTTAAGTTTCAATCTTGTATTCATACTTATCTAGTGTAGATTGAAACTTAGCCTTTGCGGTAGAGATAGCAACACTTAGACAAAACCTAGTTTGCACATTCTAGTTTGATTATTGGCATAGGTTTTGCTCTAGGGATTTAATTGTGGCCTAGTTTAGTAAAAGTTTTAGAAGTCCTAATTCACCCCCTCTTAGGCGTCACCCGTTTCCTTCAATCACCAAGTATGGACTATATGAGTTCATGGTTATGTCATTCGGATTGACGAATGCGACAGCTTACTTCATGTATCTGATGAACAGTGTGTTCATAGACTACCTCGATAAGTTCGTGGTGGTGTTCATTGATGATATTCTTATATATTCCCAAAATGAGCAAGAGCATGAGGAACATTTGAGGAAAGTACTTCAGAGGCTACGAGATTGTCAGTTGTATGCCAAGCTTAGCAAGTGTGAGTTCTGGATCAGCGAAGTTCTATTCTTGGGTCATATTATAAACCGAGATGGACTAGTCGTGGATCTAAAGAAAGTGGCAGCGATTTTGGACTGGAAAGCACCAAAAGATGTCTAAGGAATCAAGAGTTTCATTGGAATGGCCAGTTACTATCGGCATTTTATTGAAGGTTTCTCCAAGATTGCCAGACCAATGACAGCCTTGCTAGCAAAGAAGGTTGAGTTCAAGTGGACCCCAGCGTGCCAAGAATCATTTGAAATGTTGAAGCAGAAGTTAACAACAACGTCAGTATTGGTTCTGCCAGATGTTCACAAGCCATTCTCAGTATATTGCGATGCTTCGTACACCGGACTGGGATGTGTGTTGATGCAGGAAGGAAGAGTAGTGGCATACTCGTCTCGACAGTTGAAGATTCATGAGAAGAACTACCCCACTCATGATTTGGAGCTAGCAGTAGTGGTTCATGCATTGAAGACCTGGAGACATTATCTTTATGGGCAGAAGTGTGATATCTACATGGACCACAAGAGCCTCAAGTACATATTCACTCAGTCAGAGTTAAACATGAGGCAGCGAAGATGACTAGAGTTGATCAAAGATTATGAGCTAGAGATTCATTATCACCCAAGCAAAGCAAATGTGGTTGCAGATGCTCTTAGCAGCAGTCAAGTCAATATGTTGGTCGCTCACCCGATGCCATATGAGTTAGCGAAGGAATTCGAGAGATTGAGTCTCGGATTTCTGAATAACACCCAAGGAGTGACAATTGAGCTAGAGCCCACTCTAGAGCAAGACATCATGAAAGGTCAGAAGGATGATGAGAAGATTAAAGAGATCCGGTAGCTGATCATCGATGGGAAAGGTCCAGATTTCCGTGAAGATGCCGAAGGAGTGTTATGGTTCAAAGATAGGCTGTGTGTCCCCAACATCACCTCGATGCGGGAACTGATTCTCAAGGAAGCTCATGAGACAGCATACTCTATACACCCGGGTAGTGAAAATATGTACCAAGACTTGAAGAGAAGATTCTGGTGGTATGGTATAAAAAGAGAGATAACAGAGTATGTGGCTAGATGCGACAGTTGTCAGAGGATCAAGGCAGAACATCAGAGACCCGCAGGTTTGTTGCAGCCATTGCAGATTCCACAGTGGAAATGAGATGAGATTGGGATGGACTTTATAGTTGGTCCGCCCCGCACTCGAGCTGGTTATGACTCCATCTCGGTAGTAGTGGACCATTTGACAAAGACGGCCCATTTCATACCAGTCAAGGTCACCTATAATAGTGCAGTGTTGGCAGAATTATACATGTCTCAGATTGTGTGCTTACATGGTATTCCAAAGAAGATAATATCGGATAGAGGCACCTAGTTTACTTCTCACTTTTGGCAGCAGCTACATGAAGCGTTGGGTACGCACTTGAAATTCAATTCAGCTTATCACCCGCAGATAGATGGTCAGATTTAGAGAACCAACTAGATTCTTGAGGATATGTTGAGAGCTTGTGCTTTGCAAGACCAATTAGGTTGGGACAAGAGGCTACCATATGCAGAATTTTCTTACAACAACAGCTACCAAGCCAGTCTGAAGATATCACCATTCGAAGCACTTTATGGGAGGAATTGCATAACTCCATTGCATTGGGATCAACCCGGCGAAAGACAGGTATTCGGCCTCAAGATTTTGCTTGAAGTTGAAGAGAATATCAGGATGATCCGAGAAAATCTGAAGGTAGCACAGTCCAGGCAGCGAAGCTATGCTGATACCAGGAGAAGATAACTCAGTTTTGAAGTGGCAGACTATGTCTACTTGAAAGTGTCGCCCATCAAAGGAACCAAGAGGTTTGGAGTCAAAGGCAAGTTAGCACCTTGTTATATCGGCCCGTATCAGATTCAAGCCAGACGTGGAGAAGTGGCTTATCAGCTCAGCTTACCGGAGAATCTGTCAGCTGTGCACGATGTGTTCCATGTGTCTCAGTTGAAGAAATGCTTAAGAGTGCCAGAAGAGCAGTTGCCAGCAGAGGATCTTGAAGTTCAAGAAGATCTGACTTATATTGAGAAGCCAACTCAAATTCTGGAGACATCAGATTGGGTTACTCGAAGAAGTACCATCAGGATGTGCAAAGTCAAATGGGGTCACCACTCAGAAGAAGAAGCAACCTGGGAAAGAGAAGATAATTTGAAAGCCAAGTACCCTGAACTCTTTTCTAGCCAGCCCTGAATCTCGAGGGCGAGATTCTTTTAAGGGGGATAGGTCTGTAACACCCTGATTTTGGGGGTATAAAATTTCTTTCTAATTATCACCCAAAATCATGTGTTGCTCTTTCTTTTCTCACTCTAGGCTTTCTCTCTCTCTCTTGATTCTTTCTCCCTTTTCCCTTTAATTAGAAATAGCTTAAGCTAGTAGAGATTAATTATTTTTTTGTCGAAACCTTATGAGTCATGACATGTTGCATCATGCTGAGCTTAAAATATTCTTTGAAGTGTTGCACATGTTTGAATTTATTTGAATTTGAAATCTAGTTTGAATTTGGATTTGAAAACCCTATAGAAAAGAAAAAAAGAATTAGAAAATCCAGAGAAAAAGAAAAGGAGAAAGGAGCCCAGCCGGCCCACTAAGCCCAGCTAGGCCGCGCGCCTGCGCCGCCTGACAGGCGGACCCCACCTGTCAGCGGCACTTCCCGCTCGCGCGCGCCCTCCCTCTCTCGCTCGCTGCTCAGTGGACCCAACCTGTCGGCGCCAGCTTCCTTCGCCCGTTCGCTCTCCCTCCCTCTCTCTGTTTCGCGGGCCCGGTTCGCCAGTGCCGAGCCGTTAACCCCGCACGTCCCCTTTTCTCTCTCTCGGTCGTGGGCCTGCCTTGTCAGTTCCGCCTTCCTCGCGTCCGCCGTGGACCAGAGCGTGCGCACTTGCGCACGTCGCCGGGTTTCTCGACCACGACGCCCGCCCACGCGCCCTACTCCCTTTTTAGAGCCCCGCCAATGCCCCGCACTCGCCCTTCGCTTCATTTCGCACACCCTCGCCCTCTCTCGCGCTCTGCCCTCGCCGCCAGACACCGCCGGAGACCCGAGCCCGCGTTCCTGGCCATCCAGCTCGCCGGAGACCGCCCCAAGCCTCACCGAACTCCGCCCCAAGGTGAGACACCCGTCCCCGTGCCCAATTTCCTTTATTGCGTCCCGTGTTCGTCCAATTTCGCCTTCACCAGTGCTCGATTGCGGCGGTCCGCCGTGCTCGCGTGGTGTCCGGCCGATTCAGCCTGGTCTAGTTCACCGGAGTAGTTCCCTGTGTCACTCCTGTCTTTGTTGAAGTCAGCCCAGGCCTTAGCGCGCTTTAAGTCCCCTCCCCGTGGGCGGAATCGCTCACCGGAATTGCTCCGACCCACCCGAGACCTTCTCACCGTCGTTCTCCCCTCTCTGCTTGTGGATTCATGGCCTCTTCCCCGCCATTGAGTTCGTCGTGGCGCCCTCTCCCTCTCTTCCCAACTCCGGCGACCCCGGAGCCACTCAAGCTCGCGCCTGCCTCAACTGCGGTGACTTCACTGTCGCGGAGAGGAGCGGCGCCGCCCGCAGCCGTCTGTTTCCCCGGTCTGATCCCCTCTGTCCGATCTAGATCGAACGACCCAGACCGCGGGATACCGCTTCACGCACGCCCGATGCCCTGGCCCGCCTGATTTTCCCCTGTCCGATCTTGATCGAACGACTTGGACCCCCTCGGACCCCTTCGGACCCCCTTGGACACCTCCCCGTCCGATCTTGATCGAACGGCTCGGACCCCCTCGGACACTTGTAGCCATCCGTTTCCCCTCTGGCGCTAGGACCGCTCGATCAGCGTGCTCTCCCCCTCTGTCGCTGACACTCCCTGTCCCGCCTGTCAGTGCTCGCCTGCCCGCGCGCGCGCCCTCGGCCGCAGATCTAATCTCGGCTGTCGGTTTCTGATCCAACGGTTAGATTCACCCGATACCCCTTTGCGTGGCTGTTTTGCTTAAGAAACCCCCTGGTTTTAGGAAATCAACCCACCGTCCCTGGTTTTCACGCGCAGACCCCTGTAATCTTGCAAATTTAGCCCTGAACTTTTAAATAATCACAGAATTAACCCTAATTTCATATTTTGAATTCCCAAACATGTTTATTTCATAACTTTTGCATATAAACTCCAAATTTAGTGATTTAAATTGCAAAATGTTCACGGAATTATTCTCTGTTTAAATAAAATAGGTTCACTCACTGTCTGCACACTCTAATTTTTTAGGATTGAATATGAACAAATGTAGATGTATGTTTTATTTATTTAATAAAATAAATAAAAGGAGAACCTTAGAGATTTTAATTTGTTTGAGCTCGTGAGATTAATAATATTTATTGCATAAGTTCATCTCTGTTCTAAATTGCAGGTCACAATAAAATATGTTGAACTATGTTTTTGTACTTGTCAGTAACACTTAGAGGAATAATAATCAATTTCCAAAATGAAGTTAAGTTATGTTGTAGTTCATGTTATACTTTGAATCCATTATCCCTTATGTAGTATTGTGTCTTTTAAGATGTGTTCCAATGATTGTACATGTTTGGTGTGGTGTTCATTTGTCCTTTTCAAATGTATTGAATGCATGCTTGCTTTATTTAGACAACGGGCAGTCCAAAGTTCCTGAGTGTGTTGTTGGAGACCTCCCTGAGCAACAACCTGGTGAAGGCAAGTGTCCTCAAACCTACTATGTCCTACTATACTTTATAATTCACTGTCCTGCATTACTTTATTGAAAGCCTAAGGTTTGACTAGTCCGTATTAACCTTCCCCTTATTTACCTTTTTGGGTTAATCATGGTTAGCTTATGATATTGCTTAAACTTAATCAATGAACATGGTGTGATCTTTTATGATACGATGATGTTATCCCGATGGGGTTCTTATGATTCTTTAGGGGGCTCAGGCTCTTTCCTGAGTACCTCTCCGTAAGGACCTGTTTGGGGAGTGACAACCCGGGATAACAGTGCAACCATGAGGGTGGAATGGGACGCCCTTAGCTGATTAATTAGAGGAACCAGAGGAGTAGTTGGCTTCGCTGTAGGGCCGTCAATGGGGTCCGGGCACAGTACTTGCTCTGCCGAGGTTGGTTGCAGAGGTTCTTTGATTTGGTTTTGTTAGTCACCCTTCCTTTGGGGAGATGCATTGTGTTTATCAAACTAGAGAAACCTAATGGGTGGCTATATCCTTTGGGCCCTGCCAGGTCACCTTGGTAGTGATCAATGGGGAGGCTAGAACCCCGGGCAGAATGGGAATCACGGCTTATAGGTAAAGTGTGCAACCTCTGCAGAGTGTTAGAAACTAGTATATCAGCCGTGCTCGTGGTTATGAGCAGCCTTGGGATCCTTTTCGATTAGAAGAAACAATGGTTACTTTTATGATGATGATTAACAATGGTGATTATAATCCTGATCTCTGGTATTTCCTCTTGGAGGGAGTGCCTTTGGGTAATAACTAGGTTATTACTAAAACTTGGATCTACTTATAGTAATAAAACTTGACCAACTAAAAGCAACTGCTTAACCTTAACTCCACATACAGCTAGTCCACTTTAGCCAAACGGGACATTTGCTGAGTACGTTGAAGTGTACTCACCCTTGCTTTACAAACCACCCCACCCCAGGTTGTCCCCACTATTCTCAGTGCTTAGGAGGTGAAGTTGGCAACATGGATGACTTCGAGGAGTTCCAGGAATAAGAGGAGTTCTAGTTTACTTTAGTGGCAAACCCTGAGTCAACTGTCTGTGTAGGCTTACATTCTACGTTTTGTTAATTCGCACTTTGATGTTATTGTTAAACAATATGATTATGTAATAGACTATGTGGATGTCTTGGACACTTGATGTAATAAAGTACATTTCCGCTATTTAATTCAAGCATTGTGTGATGATGTCCAATTATGTAACAGTTGTGTACGTGAGTTCTGATCCTGGCACGTACATGGTTCGCATTCGGTTTGCCTTCCAAAACCGGGTGTGACAGAGCGCCTCGTTGATGTTCTGCAACATGTCGATCTATAGGTGTACATTTGGGCCGGGCCTGATGGGCCGGCCCGAAGCACGGATAAAAAGCACGGCCCACACATGGCACGACCCGAAATATTTTAGTGTCGGGCCAGGTGAAAGGGAAATGTGCCCTTGGGCCATTTCTATTAGATTTTGGTGATTAAGTGCCCAACACACACTAAGGGAATGAGTATATGCCAAAGGGTGGAGAAAGTGCAAATCAATACAAAGGTATGATTCTAGACTTAGTACATTGGTTTTTGTGTACTAACATATTTAACTAAGTGCGAGAATCAGAGAAAAGACAATTGGAAAAGACTTGGCTCGAGCAGCCAAGACTCTGCTCAATCTGGGTGCACCGGACAGTGTCCGGTGCGCCAGGCTGGCTCTGGTGAAAAGGCCGCTCTCGGGAATTCGTCGGCGACGTACGGCTAAAATTCACCGGACTGTTCGGTGTGCACCGGACTGTCCGGTGAGCCAACGGTCGGCCGCGCAATCCGCGCGTGACGCGTGGCCGGGCCAACGGTCTGAAGGGGGCACCGGACTGTCCGGTGGGCACCGGACTGTCCGGTGCATCAACGGCTCCAAACCTTCAACGGTCGGCTGTGCCAGAACAGGAAAGAAATCCGCACCGGACAGTGTCCGGTGGTGCACCGGACTGTCCGGTGCGCCAATCGACAGAAGGCAAGAATTGCCTTCCTGGAATGCTTTCAACGGCACCTAGCTGCCTTGGGGCTATAAAAAAGACCCCTAGGCGCATGGAGGAAGACACCAAGCACACTTTGAGCATTCTTGATCATTCTCACTTTGTC
Source organism: Zea mays (assembly GCF_902167145.1). Taxonomy (NCBI): domain Eukaryota; kingdom Viridiplantae; phylum Streptophyta; class Magnoliopsida; order Poales; family Poaceae; genus Zea; species Zea mays. The sequence continues at coordinate 185,941,772 of NC_050098.1, forward strand.
CTTGCGTACTCGTTTGACATTCTTAGTGATTTGAGCTCCGTTCTAGTGAGAACTTTGAGATATTCATTTGAGCTCAAGTCTTGGTCGTGTGTGTGCGTATTGCTGTGGACTTCTGTGTGTTGCTCATCCATCCTTACTTCCGTGTTCATTTGTGATCCTTTTTGTAAGGGCCAGAGACTCCAAGTTGTGGAAATTCCTCGCAAACGGGATATATTGAAAGGAAAAGAAATACCATGGTATTCAAGTGGATCTTTGGATCACTTGAGAGGGGTTGATTGCAACCCTCGTCCATTGGGACGCCACAACGTGGAGTAGGCAAGTGTTGAACTTGGCCGAACCACGGGATACACTACTGTGCCTCTCTATGTTGATATCCTTGTGGTTATTGTGTTTGTAAGAACTCCTTTCTAGCCACTTGGCTTTATTGTTCTAACACTTAATCAAGTTTGTGGCATTAAGTTTTAAGTTTTTACAGGATCACCTATTCACCCCCCCTCTAGGTGCTCTCAATTGGTATCAGAGTCGTTCTCTTCAAGAAAGGGACTAATCGCCCGAAGAGATGGATTAAGGGAAAGGGGATGGTGGTCAACGACAATGAGGAGTCCATCTTCAACGAGCCAAGGGACGACAAAGTCAATGACTCAGGCTCGAGTCAAAAGAAGAAAGATGGAAAGAAGAAGAGGCGCATCAGGAAGGTTGTCTACTACGACAACGATGAATCTTCCTCTTCTCAAAAGGACGACGAATACGAGGAGAAAAAGAAAACGGTTAACTCGAACTTTTCTTTTGATTACTCTCGTATTCCGCATAATTCCAATGCTCATTTGCTTTCTATTCCACTTGGTAAACCTCCTTACTTTGATGGAGAGGACTACGGATTTTGGAGTCACAAAATGCGTAGTCATTTGTTCTCTCTTCATCCAAGTATATGGGAGATAGTAGAAAATGGAATGCAATTTGATAGTTCGGATAATTCTATGTTTATCAATGAACAAATCCATAAGAATGCACAAGCTACTACTGTTCTTCTAGCATCCTTGTGCAGGGAAGAATACAATAAGGTGAGCGGCTTGGACAATGCCAAGCAGATCTGGGACACCCTCAAGATCTCACATGACGGGAACGACGTCACCATGCTCACCAAGTTGGAGTTGGTGGAAGGCGAACTAGGAAGGTTCGTAATGATCAGGGGGGAGGAGCCAACCCAAACATACAACAGGCTCAAGACCCTCGTCAACAAAATAAGGAGCTATGGAAGCACGCGATGGACGGACCACGACGTCGTCCGACTTATGCTAAGGTCTTTCACCGTCCTTGATCCTCATCTTGTTAACTCTATTCGTGAGAATCCTAGGTACACCAAGATGACGCCCGAGCAAATACTTGGAAAGTTTGTAAGTGGGTGGATGAAGATCAAGGAGGCAAGATACGTTGATGATGCGCTGAATGGCCCAATCCACGAGCCTCAAACCGTTGCTCTCAAAGCAACAAGGAGCAGGGAGGCACTACCTAGCAAGGTAGCGCAAGTTGAGGCAGCCGGGCTTAACGAGGAAGAAACGACCCTCATCATCAAGCATTTCAAGATGGCGCTCAAAGGTCGCAAGGAGCATCCCAACAAAAGCAAGACGAAGGGAAAGCGCTCCTGCTTCAAGTGTGGTAAGGTTGGTCATTTTATTGCTAATTGTCCCGATAATGATAGTGACCAGGATCAAGAAAAGAAGAGGGAAAAGAAGAAGACCTACAAGAAGGCTAAGGGCGAGGCACACCTTGGCAAGGAGTGGGACTCGGATTGTTCATCGTCCGACTCCAACGACGAAGGACTCGCTGCCTCAGCCTTCAACAAATCGTCCCTCTTCCCCAACGAGCATCACACATGCCTCATGGCAAAGGAGAAGAAGGTAAGTACTCGAAATAATACTACGTATGCTTCTTCAAGTGATGATGAATCCAGTGATGATGAAATAGACTATGCATGTTTATTCAAAGGATTAGATAGAACTAAAATTGATAAGATCAACGAATTGATTGATGCTTTGAATGAGAATAATAGACTTTTAGAAAAGCAAGAAGATCTTTTATATGAAGAGCATGATAAATTTGTAAGTACGCAAAATTCTCTTGCTTTAGAAATTAAAAGAAATGAAATGCTTTCATGTGAATTGTCTACATGCCATGAATCCATTTCTAGCTTAAAGAGTATCAATGATGACTTGAATGCTAAGTTAGAAATAACTAATAAATCAACCTCTTGTGAAGAACATGTTGTGATCTGCAATAAGTGTAAGGATTTTAATGTTGATGCTTGTAGTAAACACCTAGTTGCCATTTCTAAATTAAATGATGAAGTGACTAGTCTTAATGCTCAACTTAAGACTAGCAAAAATGAATTCGATAAATTAAAATTTGCAAGGGATGCCTACACGATTGGTAGACACCCCTCAATTAAGGATGGGCTTGGCTTTAAGAAGGAAGCCAAGAACCTAACAAGTCATAAGGCTCCCATCTCCACCAAGGAAAAAGGGAAGGCCCCTATGGCCAATAGTGCTCAAAAGAATCATGCATTTATTTATGATAGGAAATTTTCTAGAAATGTTCATCATGATAGGAGTCGTAATGCTTATGATTCAAATGCAATGTTTGCTTCAAGTTCTTCCTATGTGCATGGTAGAGATATGCCTAGGAGAAATGTTGCTCATGTTCCTAGGAAAATAGTTAATGAACCTTCTACAATTTATCATGCTTGCAATGCTTCCTTTGCAATTTGTAGAAATGATAAGAAGGTGATTGCTAGGAAATTAGGGGCAAAATGCAAGGGAGATAAAACTTGCATTTGGGTCCCTAAGACTATTGTTACTAACCTTGTAGGACCCAACAAGAGTTGGGTACCTAAAACCCAAGCCTAAATTGCCTTGCAGGTTTATGCATCCGGGGGCTCAAGCTGGATTATCGACAGCGGATGCACAAACCACATGACGGGGGAGAAGATGTTCACCTCCTACGTCAAGAACAAAGATTCCCAAGATTCAATCATATTCGGTGATGGGAATCAAGGCAAGGTTAAAGGGCTAGGAAAGATTGCTATTTCTTCCGAGCACTCCATTTCTAATGTGTTTTAGAGTGTGTTTGGTTTGGCTTTTGGCTTTGGCTTTTGCCCCCTAAAAGCCAAAAGCCAACCAAAGGGCTGGATCTAGGAAGCAGCTTTTTTTAAAAGCCGACTTTCTCGTAGTGCAAAACTGAAAGCACCCCTAGACCTGCTTTTAGTGGCTTTTGGATGGAATTGTTAAAACATATATCGAAGAACTTTTAACGACTTTTAGTGGTTTCCACCAAATGATTTTTAGCTTTTTAACAGCACACAGCCTACAGCAGCTTTTTCCACAGCTCACAGCCCACAGTAACTTTTTCCACAGCCACAGCCCAACCAAACAGACCCTTAGTTGAGTCGCTCGGTTATAACTTGTTGTCTGTTAGTCAACTTTGCAATATGGGTTATAATTGCCTATTCACAAATGTAGATGTGTCTGTCTTTAGAAGAAGTGATGGTTCATTAGCTTTTAAGGGTGTACTAGACGACAAACTTTATTTAGTTGATTTTGCAAAGGAGGAGGCCGGTCTAGATGCATGCTTAATAGCTAAGACTAGCATGGGCTGGCTGTGTCATCGCCGTTTAGCACATGTGGGGATGAAGAACCTTCACAAACTTCTAAAGGGAGAACATGTGCTAGGTCTAACAAATGTGACTTTCGAAAAAGATAGACCTTGTGTAGCTTGTCAAGCAGGTAAACAAGTGGGAAATGCTCATCACAGCAAGAACGTGATGACTATATCAAGACCCCTGGAGTTGCTGCATATGGACCTCTTCGGACCCGTCGCCTACCTTAGCATCGGGGGAAGTAAGTATGGTTTAGTAATTGTTGATGATTTTCCCGCTTCACTTGGGTATTCTTTTTGCAGGATAAAACAGAAACCCAAGGGACCCTCAAGCGCTTCCTAAGGAGAGCTCAAAATGAGTTTGAGCTCAAGGTGAAGAAGATAAGGAGCGACAACGGATCCGAGTTCAAGAACCTTCAAGTGGAGGAGTACCTTGAGGAGGAAGGAATCAAGCACGAATTCTCCACTCCCTACACACCACAACAAAATGGTGTGGTAGAGAGGAAGAACAGAACGCTCATTGACATGGCGAGGATGATGCTTGGAGAGTTCAAGACCCCCGAGCGGTTTTGGTCGAAAGCCGTGAACACGGCTTGCCACGCCATAAACCGAGTCTACCTTCACCGCCTCCTCAAGAAGACGTCATACGAACTCCTAACCGGTAACAAACCCAATGTGTCATATTTTTGTGTTTTTGGGAGCAAATGTTATATTCTAGTAAAGAAAGGTAGAAATTCTAAGTTTGCTCCCAAAGCTGTAGAAGGGTTTTTGTTAGGTTATGACTCAAATACAAAGGCGTATAGGGTCTTCAACAAATCATCGGGTTTGGTTGAAGTCTCTAGCAACGTTGTATTTGATGAGACTAATGGCTCTCCAAGAGAGCAAGTTGTTGATCTTGATGATATAGATGAAGAAGATGTTCCAACGGCCGCCATACGCACCATGGCAATTGGAGATGTGCGACCACAGGAACAAACGGAGCAAGATCAACCTTCTTCCTCAACAATGGTGCAACCCCCAACTCAAGATGATGAACAGGTTCATCAAGAAGAGGCGTGTGATCAAGGGGGAGCACAAGATGATCATGTTATGGAGGAAGAAGCACCTCAAGCCCCTCCAACTCAAGTTCGAGCGACGATTCAAAGAAATCATCCCGTCGACCAGATCTTGGGTGATATTAGCAAGGGAGTAACTACTCACTCTAGATTAGTTAATTTTTGTGAGCATTACTCTTTTGTCTCTTCTATTGAGCCTTTCAGGGTAGAAGAGGCCCTGCTAGATCCGGACTGGGTGTTGGCCATGCAGGAGGAGCTCAACAACTTCAAGAGAAATGAAGTTTGGACACTGGTGCCTCGTCCCAAGCAAAATGTTGTGGGAACCAAAATCCTCCAGGTAACGGTTTCAGGCATACCTCTTTTCTTTTTTTGTGGCCAAGGCGTCTTTTGTGACGCCCCGCTTCCTTCCCTCAGGATCTGACGGATCTGAGCGCCGCCAAGTCGTCGTTCATCCGCCACGAGGTCGACGTCTGGGGCTCGCTGCGATCCTTGAGGACCTCGCTCGCCGGGGCTACTGCGCGCCTCTCTCAGCAGGGCGCCGAGGTGGTGGACCTTCGGTTGCTCTGCACCGATCTGAGAGCCGAGGCGGCAGCGGCACGCGCAGAAGTGCGACGACAGCAGTCGGAGTTCGACCAGATCGTCAATGAGCGGGACCAATCTCGGGGCCGGGCTGCTGAGGCCGAAAGCCGGGCCGGAGCCCTTGCAGCCGACCTGGCCGTAGCTCAGGTCGCAGCCTCGGAGTAGCGTGCCCGAGCCGGAGGTACGCCCTGGCCATTTTCGGTTTTCGCTTCAGCTTGTTTCCTCCGCTTGTGTTCGAGATCTTTCGTTCTGGCTGTTCGCAGAGCTCGAGTCCGCCCTTGATGAGTCCGCCAAGGCGCTTGCCGAGGCGCTTGCCGAAGCGGCCGAGCAGAGGGAGGCTGACCACGCGGCCATGACCGAGGCTGTCTCGGACTTCTGTCGGGTCCTTGGCTTCGGCGACATCCCCTCAGGAAGCTCCCCTCAAAGTCGCCTGCAGGCCTTGGGCGATCATGTGCGCGGCAGACTCCGCGAGGCGCTACACCACGGCGTCAGGCGGGCCTTCGCCGTGCTCGCTTCCCACTACGTCGTGGACCTGGAGCGGGTCAGCGAGGGGTATTGCCTTCCTGACGAAGATGAAGCCGCCCTAGCAGAAGTCCAGAGGCTCGATGCGGCCGCCGCGGGTTCGAGCGCAGTGCTGGCGACCACCTTCGAGGCAGAGATCCTCCCGCCTGCACCGTCGTCCGAAGCTGGGATGGACTTTGCCGAGGGCGGGGACGAAGCCGGAGGCACGGCTCCTTCCCCGGGCGACGCCTAACTCTGTCGGAGCAGTTTCTGTTGGATGCACGTGTGTCTTTCTGCGGCCGCTGAGGCCTGAACACTTTATCTCTGTTGCATAAAGTCGTGCTCCTTTCCCTTTCATTTTGCGTGTCTGGCCCCGCTTGTCAGTAGCAGGGTGGCTTCCCCCAGTGGGAGTCACTTTTCGTGGTGGGTGACGAGTGAGGTGTCCGTAACCCAGAGGCGTATGAGTCCCTCGGCTCAGTCAGCCTTGCCACTTACATGCACCCGCGTTCGCTCCTTGGGGTCCTGCTTCCGACATAGCCGGGGGAACGCAAAAGCCTTTTTAATTGAAAATTTTGATGCAGAGGGGTTCCCCCCTTTTTAGCCCCCGAGGGAGGGTCGGGCTCTGCCGAGGCAAGGCTGACCCTTCCTTGATGACTAAAACTTGCGTGGGGGCGAGGTAAGCGAACAACTTGAAAGCATCTTAAGGGTAGAGGCGACGTAGCTGTTAGACGTTCGAAGTGTTGGTGCAGACCTCGCCTTGACTGTCGGCCAGTTCGTTTGTTCCGGGCTTCAGAATTTTGGTGATGACAAGCAGCCCTTCCCAGGGGTGCGTGTAGCCCCGGGTGTCTCCAACAAGGGCTCGGGGTGCTGCGCGATGGTCGCAAGCCCCCGAGTGTACCTCTCGTAGGGGCTCCTGGCCTTTGGCGATGGAAATGCATCGCTGGAGGAAGCCTGAGGGGATGCGGTGGTGGAGCTCTTTTCCATCTCCCAGCAAGACGAACGACTTGACGCACCGCGCCAACCGCCGAGCTTTGGCTCGGTCGAGGGGTAGCTCTCCTCGGTGGAGAAATTGCAGGTACGGGGTCTGCCAGTTTCGATTAGGCGTGACCCCGTTTCGCTCCCCCTCGACGTGCAGCGTCTTGCCCTCGGGGGCCGAGGGTACCTCGGGCTGAACCGAGGGTGCCTCGGACTGAGCCGGGGGTGCCTCGGACTGAGCCGAGGGTACCTCGGGCCGGGCCGAGGGTGCCTCGGGCTCGGGCGTGTCGTCGATCTTGACGGAGGGTTGATGCAGGTCTCGGGAGAAGACGTCCGGGGGAACCGTTGTTCGCCCCGAGGCTATTTTAGCCAGCTCGTCCGCAGTCTCGTTGTAGCGCCGGGCGATATGGTTGAGCTCGAGCCCGTAGAACTTGTCTTCCAGGCGCCGAACCTCATCGCAGTAGGCCTCCATCTTCGGGTCGCGGCAGTGGGAGTTCTTCATAACTTGGTCGATGACGAGCTGCGAGTCACCGCGAGCGTTGAGGCGTCGGACCCCTAGCTCGATGGCGATCTGCAACCCGTTGACCAGAGCCTCGTACTCGGCCACATTGTTGGACGCCGGGAAGTGGAGGCGTAGCACGTAGCGTAGGTGCTTCCCAAGGGGCGAGATGAAGAGTAGGCCTGCGCCGGCTCCTGTCTTCATCAACGACCCGTCGAAGAACATGGTCCAGAGCTCCGGTTGGATCGGAGCTGTCGGGAGCTGGGTGTCGACCCATTCAGCCACGAAGTCCGCCAGGACCTGGGACTTGATGGCCTTCCGAGGGGCGAACGAGATTGTTTCGCCCATGATTTCCACCGCCCACTTTGCGATCCTACCCGAGGCCTCTCGGCACTGGATGATCTCCCCCAGGGGGAAGGATGACACCAAAGTTATCGGATGAGACTCGAAGTAGTGTCACAGCTTCCGCCGCGTCAGGATCACCGCGTATAGCGGCTTCTGAACTTGTGGGTAGCGGATCTTGGTTTCGGACAGTACCTCGCTGATGAAGTAGACTGGCCTCTGGACGGGCAATGCATGCCCCTCTTCTTGCCTCTCGACCACAATCGCGGCGCTAACCACCTGAGTGGTCGCGGCGACGTAAATCAAGAGGGCTTCTCCGGCAGCTGGGGGCCCCAAGATAGGCGCATTCGTGAGGAGCGCCTTCAGGTTCCCGAGGGCTTCCTCGGCCTCAGGGGTCCAAGTGAAGCACTCGGCCTTCCTTAAGAGGCGGTACAGAGGCAGACCTCTTTAGCCGAGGCGTGAGATGAAGCGGCTTAGAGCCGCGAGACATCCCATGACCCTCTGTACGCCCTTCAAGTCCTTGATGGGTCCCATGCTGGTGACGGCTGCGATCTTCTCCGGGTTGGCTTCGATGCCCCGCTCGGAGACGATGAACCCCAAGAGCATGCCTCAGGGTACCCCGAAGACACACTTTTCGGGATTGAGCTTCACGCCTTTCGCCTTGAGACATCGGAATGTCACTTCAAGGTCGGAAAGGAGGTCGGAGGCTTTCCTCGTCTTGACTACGATGTCATCGACGTAGGCCTCGACCGTCCGGCCAATGTGTTCGCCGAACACATGGTTCATGCACCGCTGGTACGTCGCACCCGCATTCCTCAAGCCGAACGGCATGGTGACATAGCAGTACATGCCGAAGGGTGTGATGAAAGAAGTCGCGAGCTGGTCGGACTCTTTCATCCTGATTTGGTGATACCCTGAGTAGGCATCGAGGAAAGATAGGGTTTCGCACCCAGCAGTGGAATCCACGATTTGATCGATGCGAGGCAGAGGGTAGGGAACCTTCGGACATGCTTTGTTTAGACCAGTGTAGTCTACACACATCTGCCATTTACCTCCTTTCTTTCTCACAAGCACAGGATTGGCAAGCCATTCGGGATGGAATACCTCTTTGATGAACCCTGCCGCCATTAGCTTGTGGATCTCCTCGCCTATGGCTCTACGCTTCTCTTCGTCGAATTGGCGCAGAGGCTGCTTGACGGGTCGGGCTCCGGCTCGGATATCCAGCGAGTGCTCGACGACATCCCTCGGTATGCCGGGCATGTCCAAGGGACTCCACGCGAAGACGTCGGCGTTCGCGCAGAGAAAGTCGACGAGCACTGCTTCCTATTTGGGATCAAGCTCGGAGCCGATCCGGACTTGCTTGGAGGCGTCGCTGCTGGGGTTGAGGGGGACAGACTTAACCGTCTCCGCTGGCTCGAAGTTGCCGGCATGACGCTTCACGTCTGGCACCTCCTTAGAGAGGCTCTCCAGGTCGGCGATGAGGGCCTCAGACTCGGCGAGGGCCTCGGCGTACTCCACGCACTCCACGTCGCATTCGAACGCGTGTTTGTACATGGGGCCGACGGTGATGACCCCGTTGGGGCCCGACATCTTGAGCTTGAGGTAGGTGTAGTTGGGGACGACCATGAACTTCGCGTAGCATGGCCTTCCCAGTACCGCGTGGTAGGTTCCTCGGAACCCGACCACCTCGAACGTCAGGGTCTCCCTTCGGAAGTTGGAGGGTGTTCCGAAGCAGACGGGAAGGTCGAGTTGTCCGAGGGGCTAGACGCGCTTCCCGAGAATGATCCTGTGGAAAGGCGCAGCGCCTGCCCGGACCGAGGACAGATCGACACGCAGGAGCCCGAGGGTCTCGGCGTAGATGATGTTGAGGCTGTTGCCTCCATCCATGAGGACCTTGGTGAGCCTGACGTCGCCGATGACGGGGTCGACAACGAGCGGGTATTTCCCCGGGCTCGGCACGTGGTCGGGGTGGTCGGCTTGGTCGAAGGTGATGGGCTTGTCGGACCAGTCTAGGTAGACTGGCGCCACCACCTTCACCGAACAGACCTCCCGACACTCTTGCTTGCGGTGCCGAGCCGAGGCGTTCGCCGCTTGCCCACCGTAGATCATGAAGCAGTCGCGGACCTCGGGGAACTCTCCTGCCTGGTGATCTTCCTTCTTGTCGTCGTCGTGGGCCCTGCCACCCTCCGCGGGTGGCCCGGCCCTGTGGAAGTGGCGTCGAAGCATGACACACTCCTCAAGGGTGTGCTTGACGGGCCCCTGGTGATAGGGGCACGACTCCTTGAGCATCTTGTCGAAGAGGTTGGCACCTCCGGGGGGTTTCCGAGGGTTCTTGTACTCGGCGGCGGCGACAAGGTCCGCGTCGGCGGCGTCGTGTTTCGCTTGTGACTTCTTCTTGCCCTTCTTCTTGGCGCCGCGCTGAGTTGACGCCTCGGGGGCATCTTCCGGTGGGCGGCCCTGAGGCTGCTTGTCCTTCCGGAAGATAGCCTCGACCGCCTCCTGGCCAGAGGCGAACTTGGTGGCGATGTCCATCACCTCGCTCGCCCTGGTGGGGGTCTTGCGACCCAGCTTGCTCATCAGGTCGTGGCAAGTGGTGCCGGCGAGGAACACGCCGATGACATCCAAGTCGGTGATGTTGGGCAGCTCGGTGCGCTGCTTCGAGAATCGTCGGATGTAGTCCCGAAGAGACTCTCCCGGCTGTTGCCGGCAGCTCCGGAGGTCCCAGGAGTTCCTAGGGCGCACGTACGTGCCCTGGAAATTGCCGACGAAGGCTTGGACCAGGTCGTCCCAGTTGGAGATCTGCCCCGGAGGCAGGTGCTCCAACCAGGCGCGAGCGGTGTCGGAGAGGAACAGGGGGAGGTTGCGGATGATGAGGTTGTCATCTTCCGTTCCACCAAGTTGGCAGGCCAGCCGGTAGTCCGCGAGCCACAGCTCCGGTCTCGTCTCCCCTGAGTACTTTGTGATAGTAGTCGGGGGTCGGAACCGGGTCGGGAACGGTGCCCGTCGTATGGCCCGGCTGAAGGCCTGCGGACCGGGTGGTTCGGGCGAGGGACTCCGATCCTCCCCACTGTCGTAGCGTCCTCCACGCCTGGGGTGGTAGCCTCGGCGCACCCTCTCGTCGAGGTGGGCCCGACGATCGCAGTGATGGTGCTCGTTGCCGAGGCGTCCTGGGGCCGCAGGCGCTGTGTTGCGCGTGCGCCCGGTGTAGACCGAGGCTTCCCGCATGAATCGGGAAGTCGCGGCATGATGTTCCGAGGGGTACCCCTGCCTTCAGGAGGCAGAGCTCTCGGCCCGTCGGACCACGGCGCCTTCCAGGAGATTCTTGAGCTCTCCCTGGATTCGCCGCCCCTCGGTGGTTGATGGCTCTGGCATCGCACGGAGAAGCATTGCTGCTGCAGCCAGGTTCTGGCCGACCCCACTGGATGCGGGTGGCGGCCTGACCCTGACATCATCGACGATGCGGTGCTGGAAGCCCTGGGGTAGATGACACATTTCTCCGGCCGGAGGTTGGCCCGCCCATGCCTGCCCGATGTCCCGGCGGATTGGCTCAAGCGCTCCTGCTCCCTCGTCGAGCCTGGCCTGCACCCCGCGGATCTGCTCAAGCTGTGGGTCATGGCCCCCCGCCTGAACGGGGACCACAGCTAGCTCCCGTGGGATGTCAACGCGAGGCACCAGCCTAGGGAGATCACCGTCCTCCGGCATGCCGATATGGTTGCCTTCGGAAGGACCCCCTAGATCGACGTGGAAACATTCGCGGCTTGGGCTGCAGTCCTCGTTGCCGAGGCTGCGGCTGCCGTCGGAACAGTCGGAAAGGCAGTAGTCGCATGCGGTCATGAAGTCCCGCATGGCACTGGGGTCGCCAAGTCCAGAGAAATCCCAACAGAATTCGGGCTCGGCATCTTCCTCGGACCCCGAGGGCCCGTAGGTCGAGACGTCCGTCAGCCGGTCCCAGGGTGACCGCACATGAAACCCTAAAGGGTTTGGACTCGCCTCTACGAGAGCGTCTGCCAAAGCGAAGCCGCTTGGCAGGTCGAGGCTGAATCCGAAAGGCGTGAGATGGGAATCGGTCGGTACCTCTTGATCGACGGGCGGTGATGAAGTCGCGTCGGGGACTAACTGCACCATCGTCTCAGGTACGAGGGTGATGTCCAGCAAGCCTTTCGCGAGCGTGCTGGCGTCGTCCGTTTGCTCGGGATTGACGTGTCGCGGGGAGTCGGCGCTCGTCTTCGTCTCAAACGCGAGGTCGATGCCCTACGCGCCCCCCGTTGGGGCGCTGGCGCCGTCGACTCGCTTGACAGCCGACGAGGCGCTGCCTCCTGCTTGGCCTTGGTTGCCCCGCCTCCTCCTCCGTCGGCGAGGGAGAGGACGGGGTGAGCTCGAATGTTGTTCTTCCACCACGCGGGAAAGACGTCGTCGATTCCGCCACCGGCGGGCGGGCTGTCGGCCGCCATTGTCGCTGTCGCACGGCGGTGGAAGGAGTATCATGTCGTAGCTACCGTCGAGAGACATGAACTCGAGACTCCCGAAACGGAGCACCGTCCCGGGTCGGAGAGGTTGCTGGAGACTGCCCATCTGGAGCTTGACGGGAAGCTATTCGTCAACACGCAGCAGGCCCCTACCTGGCGCGCCAACTGTCGGCGTTTCGAGACCGGGGGGTCCCTGGGCCGACGAGTGAATGTCACCGCGTGCCCCAGCCCAGATGGGTCGGCGCGAGGCCGAGCGCGAAGGGGGGAAGCGAGGTCGCCGGAGGCGGGCGTGAGAGAGGTGGAAATCCCGCGGCCTTCGTGTTCGTCCCGCGCTCAGGTCGGGTGCGCTTGCAGTAGGGGGTTACAAGCGTCCACGCGGGTGAGGGAGCGAGCGGCCTTACGCGAGCGCCTGTCTCGTCCTCGTCCCCGCGCAGCCAACCCTCTGTAAGAGAGCCCTGGTCCTTCCTTTTATAGGCGTAAGGAGAGGATCCAGGTGTACAATGGGGGGTGTAGCAGAGTGCTACGTGTCTAGCGGAGGGGAGCTAGCGCCCTAAGTACATGCCATCGTGGCAGCCTGAGAGGTTTTGGCACCCGATTCGTGTGGTGTCGTGGCCGTCGGAGGAGTACTGGAGCCTGGTGGAGGGACAACTGTCGGGGTTGTCGAGTCCTTGCTGACGTCCTCTTGCTTCCGTAAGGGGGCTGAGAGCCACCGTCGTCAGGGAGCGTACGGGGCGCCATCATTGCCTATCTGGTGGAGCGAGCCAGATGGGACGCCGGTCTCGTTTCCCGTAGCCTGAGTCAGCTCGGGGTAGGGTGATGATGGCGCCTCCTGTCGACGTGGTCGGTCCGCGCCCTAGGTTGGGCGACGTGGAGGCTCCTCCGAGGTCGAGGTCGAGTCTATCTTCTGTGGCCGAGGTCGAGTCCGAGCCCCTGGGTCGGGCGAGGCGGAGACCGTCGGCTGAGGTCAGGGCGGAGTCCGAGCCCTGGGGTCGGGCGATGCAGAGTTCGTCGTCTTCCAGGGCTGAGCCCAAGTCTGAGCCCTAGGTCGGGCGGAGCGGAGTTCGTCGTCTTCCGGGGCTGAGCCCAAGTCCGAGCCCTAGGTCGGGCGGAGCGGAGTTCGCCGTCTTCCGGGGCTGAGCCCAAGTTCGAGCCCTGGGTCGGGCGGAGCGGAGTTCACCGTCTTCCGGGGCTTAGCCCGAGTCCGAGCCCTGGGTCGGGCGGAGTGGAGTTCGCCGTCTTCCGGGGCTTAGCCCGAGTCCAAGCCCTGGGTCGGGCGGAGCGGAGTTCACCGTCTTCCAGGGCTTGGCCCGAGTCCGAGCCCTGAGTCGGGCGAAGCGGAGCTTCCTATGGTGCCTGCGGCCGGGCCTGACTGCCTGTCAGCCTCACTCTGTCAAGTGGTACCGCAGTCGGAGCGGCGCAGGCGACACTGTCTTTCTGTCAGGCCGGTCAGTGGAGCGGCGAAGTGACGATGGTCACTTCGGCTCTGTCGACTGAAGGGCGCGCGTCGGGATAAAGGTGTCAGGCCACCTTTGCATTAAATGCTCCTGCGATTTGGTCGGTCGGTGCGGCGATTTGGTCAGGGTTGCTTCTTGGCGAAGACAGGGCCTCGGGCGAGCTGGGAATATGTTTGTCGCTGGAGGGGGGCCTCGGGCGAGACGGAGATCCTCCGGGGTCGGCTGCCCTTGTCCGAGGCTAGGCTCGGGCGAGGCGTGATCGTGTCCCTCGAATGGACCGATCCCTGACTTAATCGCACCCATCAGGCCTTTGCAGCTTTATGCTGATGGGGGTTACCAGCTGAGAATTATGAGTCTTGAGGGTACCCCTAATTATGGTCCCCGACACTCTTGGAATACCTTTCTCTATGCCTCAACAAGTGAATTTGACTTAGAGATAGGAAATTGAGTTTGATTTGCAAAAACAAACCAAGTGGTGGCAAAGAATGATCCAAATATGCCAAATTTGAATCAAAACAAATTTGTGTTCTCATTTGCATTGATGTTGCACTTTTTTTAGTTGCTTTTTGTTGTGTTGGCATAAATCACCAAAAAGGGGGAGATTGAAAGGGAAATGTGCCCTTGGGCCATTTCTATTAGATTTTGGTGATTAAGTGCCCAACACACATTAAGGGAATGAGTATATGCCAAAGGGTGGACAAAGTGCAAATCAATACAAAGGTATGATTCTAGACTTAGTACATTGGTTTTTGTGTACTAATATATTTGACTAAGTGCGAGAATCAGAGAAAAGACAATTGGAAAAGACTTGGCTCGAGCAGCCAAGACTCTGCTCAGTCTGGGTGCACCAGACTATCCGGTGGTGCACCGGACAGTGTCCGGTGCGGCAGGCTGGCTCTGGTGAAAAGGCCGCTCTCGGGAATTCGTCGGCAACGTACGGCTAAAATTCACAGGACTGTCCGGTGTGCACCAGACTGTCCGGTGAGCCAACGGTCGGCCGAGCCAATGGTCGGCCGCGCAATCCACGCGTGACGCGTGGCCGGGCCAACAGTCTGAAGGGGGCACCGGACTGTCCGGTGTGCACCGGACAGTGTCCGGTGCGCCAACGGCTCCAAACCTTCAACGGTCGGCTGCGCCAGAACAGGAAAGAAATCCGCACCGGACAGTGTCCGGTGCGCCAATCGACAGAAGGCAAGAATTGCCTTCCTGGAATGCTCTCAATGGCTCCTAGCTGCCTTGGGGCTATAAAAGGGACCCCTAGGCGCATGGAGGAAGACACCAAGCACACTTTGAGCATTCTTGATCATTCTCACTTCGTCCTTGCGTACTCGTTTGACATTCTTAGTGATTTGAGCTCCGTTCTAGTGAGAACTTTGAGATATTCATTTGAGCTCAAGTCTTGGCCGTGTGTGGGTGCGTATTGTTGTGGACTTCTGTGTGTTGCTCATCCCATCCTTACTTCCGTGTTCATTTGTGATCCTTTTTGTAAGGGCGAGAGACTCCAAGTTGTGGACATTCCTCGCAAACGGGATATATTGAAAGGAAAAGAAATATCGTGGTATTCAAGTGGATCTTTGGATCACTTGAGAGGGGTTGATTGCAACCCTCGTCCATTGGGACGCCACAACGTGGAGTAGGCAAGTGTTGAACTTGGCCGTACCACGGGATAAACCACTGTGCCTCTCTGTGTTGATATCCTTGTGGTTATTGTGTTTGCAAGAACTCCTTTCTAGCCACTTGGCTTTATTGTTCTAACACTTAATCAAGTTTGTGGCATTAAGTTTTAAGTTTTTACAGGATCAGCTATTCACCACCCTCTAGGTGCTCTCACCAGGTTTGGGCCGAGGTCGCGGCTCATGGGTGGGCACGAGCATGACCCGTTTAAGGCAAGCACGAAATGGCCCATATAGAGGCACGAAAAGGCCCATATATTTATTAAAATCATACTTCATTCCACACTTTTATGTACTTTATAAAAAACACAAAGCTAGAGATAATGCTAGTTAGATGTTTTTTTGTAGCTTTGAATTAGAGTATGTGATGTAATTTTACTTTTGTTATGAACATTAGATAATGAATTGAACTTACGAACTTTGTATAGAGCTAATTATACTCTTTTTTTCTTCTAACAAAATGATTTGTAAACGAGGTAGTCATTGCATAGCTCTGGTAACTTAATATAAATATTAAGTTTGATGTTGATCAAATTTATTTGTCTTATATTTTATTTGCTTTATTAAATTTGTTTTGAATTTAGGGCTCTGATGTGAATTATGGGCCCTGGTGTGAATTTCGGGCCAAAAACTAAATTTCGGGCCGCCCGAAATGAGCCCGGCGCGTTTAAGCAATTACGTGTCGGGCCGTGGGCCAAGGGCTAGGCCCGTAGGCCGGCCCGACATGGCCCGAAATTCAAACAGGTCGGGCCAGCCCAAAATTCAAACAATACGGGCCTTTCAGGCTTGGGCCGGGCCGGGCGGCCCGAATGTACACCTATAAGTCGATCCTTACTTTATTCAGCTCCCAAACTGTGTCGGTGAGCTAGGTCTATCTGCTCTGCAGAAAGTTGTGTTGTTGTTCGTATACTTGCTTATGGTATTTCTGTCCATGTCGTCGACGAATACGTATGCATTAGTGAATCTACCGCTCATGAGGCATTGAAACACTTTTGTACGGCCATCCAAGCCACATTTGGCGGTTACTATCTTCGTGCTCCTACTGCGGCAGATATCACACGTGTCCTCCAAGTTGGAGAGTCACGAGGCTTCCTTGGTATGCTTGGTAGTGTCTACTACATGCAATGGGAGTGGCGTAACTGCCCAAGTGCATGGAAGGGAATGTTTACAGGTCGCGATAAACACTCAACCATGATCCTAGAAGCAGTTGTGTCGTATGACCTTTGGATTTGGCATGCATATTTTGGAATGCCAGGTAGCTGCAACGACATCAACGTTCTTCACCGTTCAAACCTTTTCGAAAGGCATCTCAGCGGTGACACTCCAAATCTAAGTCACACTTACAATATGGGATATTATCTAGCACATGGTATTTACCCAAACTGACCAGCCTTTGTAAAGACAATTCGTAATCCGTACGATGTGAGGACGCAACACTTTGTCACCATTCAGGAGCCCGCTAGAAAAGATATCGAACGAATGTTTAGTGCATGAAAGGGAAATGGCCATAACCATTTTCTACAAACCGATTTTGGTGCTTGACGACCATCACATATCTTATGGAATAACTAGTTTGCCGAGTTGATCATTTCTCAGGTGCATAAGTTCATCTACATTAAATCTAAGTCGACTGTCTGGAATACTGTAGATTATTCCGGACAGGAGAAGCTTTTTGGAAAATTCACCTATGCGCGGACTGCCCGGGCCCTCGCGGCTAGGGCTGGAAAATAAGCTCGAGGCTCGCGAGCCGGCTCGAGCTCGGAGCGGCTCGCGAGCCTCGAGCGAGCCGAGCCGAGCCGAGCCTGCCTTTTGGGCTCGTTCTGGCTCGCGAGCTATGTCAAATTACTTAATATGTATAATACTGATGGATATTAGCTAATTTTATAGGTTGTCAATTTGTTTCTTAGCGTTTCATGATAGATATATGACAATTAATAATTTAGATTCCTCATAATAATGAATTATATCTATATATTTCATATTTATATATTAATAATTCACTATATAATGCAATTATATAATATCAGGGTGTGGCTCGCGAGCCGAGCCGAGCCGGCTCACGAGCCGCCTTCGAGCCGAGCCTAGTCCCTCAGCTCGTGAAATGGCCGAGCCGAGCCGAGCCAGCCCTACTCGCGGCGGACCGTCCGCGACACCAGGGTGAGCCTCGGACAGGAACACTGCAGAAACACGAGTTAACACTACAGACTGTCCGAAAAAGAAGCGAGCACCACCCGGGACCAAGAGCGGACCGTTCGGCCTCAGACACGGACCATCCAATCATTGAAAAACCAGAAAAACCCGAAGGTGACGGGTTTGGTAAAGTGCATTTTTAGCGTCCTTGTGGACCATCCGGGGTGCACGACCGGACTATCCGTGACTGATTTATCTGACATCTGACGACACATTAAAATGCACTATAGTCATTACTGTTGACCGTTGTGATTTCATTGTGTAGGGGCGGACCGTTCGGACCAGAGGCGCGGACCGTCTGCGGTTAGTAGGAAGGAGGCAATGGCTAGGAAGTGGTTGGTGGCTATAGATACAATCCCAACCACCTCCATTCAAGATATCGAAGCACTCCATTCATACACATTCAATACAAGAGCTAGCAATCCATTCCAAGACACATTCAAAGCTTCCAATCTATCCAAGTACCACAATTAAGACAATTGATTATTAGTGTTTAGTGACTTGAGAGAGTGTGATCAGTGTTTCATTTGTTGCTCTTGTTGCTTGGTTTTCGTAATCGTGCTTTCTTCATCTCCTTCTAAACTCTCTAGTGACTTGTAAAGCTAGCAAGAGACACCTAAGTGTGTGGTGATCCTTGAGATTAAGAAGAAGCACTCAATCGGTCTGAGTGATCGTTGAGAGAGGGAAAGTGTTGAAAAAGACCCGGCCTTCGTGGCCTCCTCAACGGGGAGTAGGTTCATTGGAATCGAACCTCGGGAAACAAATCGTTGTGTTCAATTGTGTTGATCATTAACTTGCGATTTGATTATTTCTCTCCCCTTTCTCTAAAGTTCTCTTGCTCACAATCTTTTGAGTTTGCTCCCAAAGTTATCTGTATTGATTGAGCAACTCATAGCAAGAAGAAATCTCTTCCGCACTCCGTATTCATTATAATTTGTTTCTAATCCTAACCCCGGGTGAAGTTCGTGTTCAAAGTTTATAATTTATAGGTTTCGCCTATTCACCCCCCTCTAGTCGATTTTCAGTGTGCTCCAAAAGCGATGGGCTATAGTCTGTGGACCTGCATACGATTGGGCCCCCAACACATTGGGGACATAATGAAAACTTGCATCATCTTGCACAACATGACAGTAGAGGATGAAGTCTTGGCTGACACTACTGATGGTTCAATGGAGGAGCGCAACGAGTCCATCAATCAAAGGTACAATGAACTAAAAGACCGAAACAAATATACTCAACTTCAGGTTGACCTCATCCACCATCACTGGGTGCATCTTGGCTCTGGAGTTGCTTAGGAGTCGAGTTTCTATAGCCTACTTAAATAAAATGACGACATTCAACCAAAATGTCGTAGTATCTATGTGTGGTAGTGTATCATGTGTGTCGTAGCGTGTGATGTGTGTATGTGGGAACCCTAAAGTTTGTGCAATGTGGCGTACGATGTATCCATGTGAAACTATGCTTGTCATGATAAAACGATCAATGGTACGCAACAACAACAAGTTCTCACATGACAAACTAATAACAACAACTCTAATAACAACTCCAATAACAACATCAAGTCTAATAACGTACGCAACAGCAGAAACTTCTCACAAATCCTCACACAAAGAAAGATAATACATGTTTTACTTGGCCTCAAACAGAAATGTTAAAACAAAAATAAGATAAGTTCACCTCATACATATTGCATCCTCACTTGCTAGATGATGATGTTCTAGTAACTCTTGCCAAAATCTCTTGTTGCTTGGCCTCATAGTACTATCGAAGAAGAGGGTTACATTTACTGAGATCCATGCTTAAGATCATGACCTCCTCTTTCGTGTCCTCCTTTAGTTTATGCATATCCATCCTTAATTTCTCAAGGTTCAACTTCTTCCTCTCAAGGATCAGTTTCTACATCTCGTTTTTATTCATTGACTCCAACTTCTTTTCCTCAGTTGTAGCTACTATTTTGTAAACAGATAAGCGCTCCAAAGATAGATCTCCCATCCATGTGAGGTACTCCGAATCCACTGAAGATGTGTCCACAGATCGTGTTCGCTTTGCCTTTTCCCTTTAAGAATCCCGACCAAGTGGCCTCTTCGATGTGAAGCTAGTAGGAACCAATTCCTCTGCATCAACGTCGACAGTGTTAGATTGGGTGGGAACTGGGTTGGCTGGTGGATTTTGGTGACCCATGTGGTTGTCCATCCATTTAGGTTTATCCTTTAGTATGGCCCATCAATGCAAAAAATAGAACGACTTCTTCTCGCTAGCAGCAAATCTAGACGCTGCAAGTGACATCTGCAAGTAACATATCATTAGAGAAGGACATAACAAAAAAGTAAGAAATGTGCCTGTTATGGAACCATATGTACCTTGTTTGTGTCAGTAGGCCACTAGGGTTTTGTCGAAGGACAGTCGTCATGTAACCAGCGAAAGTAGAACACAGTGTTTTGATAGTATCCCATCTACTCATCAACGATTCTATAGACCTTTCGAGCAATGTTCCCTGTCTTGAGTTGTAAGCCTAATTCGACTCCAAAACCCTTGAAGCTTCTGGCCTGTGTTAATTATGGGATCACAACTGATAGCTAGCCAAGCATGGCAAACCCTCATGTCCTCGTCAACAGTGAAGTTTGCTAGCTTAGTTCGTTGTAAAGCCCTAAAATTTGTATAATGATAAAATAAATAAATACATATATTTATATAAAAGTGTTTTGGGGATCATGGAACCTTGATAGACTATCTAGTTTTCTTTTCTTTGTGCATATTCAATTAATGAAAATATATTGATCAAATAACAAATAAATAAATACTGAAATATGCATTTCATGCTGAGGTTCTTGTATTTTTGCATTTGTATTCAAATTTGTGAGACAAGTTTAAGTTTGAAAATTAGAATTTGAAAATGGAAGGAGGAAAGAAAGGGAAATAATATACACTAAGGATATATATATATATATATATATATATATATGAATAAATATATCATTTTAGGCTAGTACTTTTATTGGAGCACTTGATCCCTATGTGAAACCCATAAACAAATTTGAATTCAGAATTGAGTTAGAAAATAGAAAATAAAAAAAATAAAATAAAGAGAGAGAGAGAGATGGAAGACGGGTGGGCCGTTTCTCCAGCTGTCGGCCCACTAAAGCGCTTGCTGGCGTGCGTGCCCGTGGGCCCAAACGCGGCCGCTACGGTGGACATGCGTTGGCAGGCGGGCCCCAATCCCCAGTGTTCCTCTTAGCTGAAGCATATGTCCCCTTTGACTATCGTGTGGGACCCAGGGCGCGGTGTCTCCCCCTCCCTTTCTTCTCTCCAGTCCACAACAGAACCGCGACGAATTCGCCACCGGGGATCCCGCGCTAACCCGACCAACGCTTGCCTCGGACTTCGGTTATAGTTATAAAGCCACGCCCTGCACCCCATCCTCGCATCAGTCCACGTGTGGCGTTTTAAACTGCCTCGCTGGGAACCACAGTCGACGTGTGTGATGACCGACCAGGCAGCCGCAAGCCAGTGAACTACCGCCGCACCACTAGTTCGTCGGGGCGGTGTAGGGTGGTATCAGGGTTGCGTCGCACGTTTCTTGGGCACCGCCGGGCAAGAAGAATCCGGGGGCAACCCGGAATTGCTCACCGGACTTGGGTTTGGCCGGGGAGTCGCGCCAGCACGTCGCCAGTCTCCCCCACACGTCGATTCACTAGTATGATTGCCCTGGCGAGTTCACCTTCTCCTTCCCTTTCTTGTGGATTAGGTCTCGCTCGGGCTGGGTCGGCGAAACACCGGTTGACCATGCACCGGTTATGGTGTCGCCGCACTGGTCATCGGCACCGCCATGTCGGGTCATCATGGGGGGTTGAGTGTGCCTCGGTCGTTGATCCTGGGGTGGACGACTCGGATTATCCCGGGCGTACCGGTTCGGTTTGCGTAAAGCTGGGGTCGTCCGATTAGACCCAAGAGTTAGTTTTTGTGGAAGTTCTCCAATGGCTCCTTGAGGCTTGGGGCTATATAAAGGAGCCTCCCACGCCTACAACCTATACACCAAGGCAACATACACGCCTACAACCTATACACCAAGGCAACATACAAGTGTAGTATCAATGTATCATTGTGCAACCATTCTCTACCCCTCTCTTTGTGTATTTCCCTCAAGATCAGTTGTTGGCGTAGTTATAAGACAAAAAAGAGAGGGGGTGCTCCTGCGAGATAGAGCGAGTGGTTGTGATCTTGAGCGAGACTTTGGCGTTGCGTTCATCCATCGTGGAACTATCAAGTTGTGATAGTCATTGTTCGGTTGTACTATGACACCGTCGGATATGAGAAGTCTCTGTCTATCACCTACTGATGGATCTGAGCAAACAAATGATGGAGTTGAAATATATTCCAAGCCAAGGTTTGACTAACTCCAACGTGGATATAGACAAGCATTTTAGACTTGACTGAACTACGGGATAAATCCATGTGTCACGTATCTCTGCTTTGCTCTATTTTATTCTTTGTCTCATGTTTGATTTGATTTACACTTCTATATTTATCTTTGTTACAAGTTGTTCTTGAAGTGTAGGATCTTTTTTTAGATAAAGACTATATTTCGTTATGATCTACTCGACTTGACTATATTCCACAACGATTTAAATTTTGAGTACAGTAAGAAGTTCTAAATTTTTGGTATTAACTTTTATTCGCATATTCACCTTCTATACTTTTATTCGCATATTCACCTTCTATAGACGATATCTAGATCTGTGTTTACCGAAAGCGAACTTTCAGTCCCAGGAGAGAGATGCAGGCAGCGACGGGCATGAACCGGCGCTGTGGGGGATAGATATCCCCTGGGTCCACTAAAGAAGTAAAAGGCCTCACGAAAGGCCCAAGGGCCCAATAATTCGTAAGGTCATTCTTTCGTGGGCCTAGGGAAAGACAACCAACAGAGAAAAGAAGACGTGAGACTGATTAGTGCAAACCCAGACGGCCCACAACGTCGAACGAATGAATCGCAACAGAGACCCGACTTTCCCGCGCTGAAGCCCCCATGCAATAGAGCCATGCGAGGATAAGTCGGCGAGGGTTACGTAGGGATAAACTCAAGAGGTTCACTATCTTTTAGCTACTTGTTGTTATCATATCACATGTACTGCTCCACGGCCGAGTATATAAGGCCTAGGGGGCACCCCTTCAGAAGGATGGACCCTGTTCTACTTAGCCACCCACATAAACTCTCTGCGCCCTCTATCCAGAGAACCCTCTTGTAACCACGCTCATATACTCACCAGGACGTAGGGTGTTACGCACTTCTAAGCGGCCCGAACCTGTAAATCTTGTCCATTGTCCCTCGTGCGACCGGCACGAACCATTTTGCTACAGTCGTTGACACCGTCCTACTCCTAAAAACACCTTGAGGGGCAACCCCGGGTGTGCGGTCGGACCCAAAACACCGACAGCTGGCGCGCCAGGTAGGGGGTGTGTCGACGATCCAAGCTAGCTCAATGGCCGTCACCTTCCACAGCAAGATCGCCGTGCGTCCCGGATCTGTATTCTGCTTCGGGACAATCTCATCCGTAGCGGACGAAGAGGGAATTCTACACCGCCTCGCAGATCTGCCGGAACAGAAGTCTCCTCCAACAAACTCCGAAAATGCTGGAAGGACGCTACCTCCGGCTCTTCGGAAAAAGATCGTCTCCGGGAAGGCTGGAGCTAGAAGCTCGCTGACCCGGAAGACTCCGCTGTCTACTTCCCCGACGAAAGAATGGACACGGGTCGTGAGAAAGAAGGAGACCAGGGAGAGGCAGGTCGTTCTTCCTGTTCCTCCGGCCTCAAAGGAGAACAGAAAGAAAGTCGTCGCGACAGCAGTACCGTTCTACCCCGACGTCCTCTTCATCGGGAGAGCAGAGTCGCCCGCCGTCTCTGACGATGAACCGACCGCACCTGGAGAAGAACCACCTCAGCGAGAATCCCGCCGACGAAGGAACCGACGCAGGAACGTTCGACGACATCACGCAGCCGGAGAGCGAGATCCGGAGCAGCCTGTCTCGCGAGACGAGGTCTCAGAGATAGGAGAAACTCCGGAAGAACGCGTCTTCAGGGAACGAAGGAACTCTCGACGACGTGATCACCGGCGGACTCAGGAGCAAGCCGAGCAAGATGCAAGGCAACGACGCGAGAATCCGCTCTTCGGGCGCAACCTGAACCCCGACTTCGCCCGAGCTATGAACACGCCAAGCGAAGTCGGAGGCGTTCTAGCTCGGATAGCTGACGGACTTCCTCGGACTCCCGACGCCGAGGGATACCGACGCCTGTTCACTCAGGCAGCAAACCATCTTCTACCGCTCGCCCACCCGCCGAACGATTTGCGACACGCCATCAACAGTCGCCGAGACGCGCGAAGCTCTATCAATGCTTCGCGCGAACGGCGGCATGAGAACGAAATTCGCCGTCGGGAGGAGTATGACCGAGATCATGGCTTCCCGACTCAAAGCCAGGCCACCCGAACTGAGTCGGCAACAGCTTCAACTGGTGGAACCACCCGGGGACGGTCGAGGAACCACCACCGCCACTCCCCTCCCCGGGACAGACGACATCCCCGACGACAGGAGGACACGTGTGGAGTATCCGCCCTTACTCCGCGCCTTAGGGCCATCCAATGGCCTCCCAACTTCAAGGTATCCAATGTCGACAAATATGAACCTAAGCAGGATCCAGGGGGTTGGTTAGCCGTTTACACCACCGCTGCTCGGGCTGCCGGAGCATCCGAAGACGTTATGACCGCGTATCTGCCCATCGTCCTTGGGCAAGATGCACTGCAGTGGCTACGACATCTACCCCGACACTGCATCGACGACTGGGGAGACTTCAGTCGACGCTTCACCGCCAACTTCCAGTCTCTCTCCGACAAGCCAACGCAACCATGGGACCTCAAATCCATCAAGCGCCGGGGAGACGAGACTCTCCGGTCATACCTTAAAAGGTTCCAGACCATGAGAAACCGCATCCCCGAGGTCACGGAGGCGGCCGTGATCGAGGACTTCTACAGAGGATCTAACGACTCGGCTTTCGTCCGAGCCATACTACAAAAGGCGCCGACTACCTCCGAGGAGCTGTTCCGGGAAGCCGACCTCTACATCACCACCGACAAGCGGGCCCAGGAACTCATCGGAGGAGCAAAACCCGCACCGACAGCACCACGACGCGACGCGAACCAGCCACCCGACAAACGCTGGGAGAAGAGGCCTCGTGAAGAAGTACACGCCGCCAGACCACCCGCCTCTCGCGCCCGAGGAGGACCTCGTGGAGGCGAGCGTACACTGGACGACATCCTCGACGCCCAGTGCCCGTACCACAAGGACATGCGCCATACTCTACGTAACTGCCGGGACTTCAAGCACTCCGTCGGACATGGTCGACCCTTCCAACCCCTACCGCCTCCTCCGCCGAGGGGAGGACCAGGTGAACCACGACAGCCCCATCAGCCGGAGGAGGGGGGAGGATGAGCTTTCCCGCGCGTTGACAGGGAGGTCAACGTCATCTTCGGTGGACATAGGTCGCAGGAGAATAAAAGACAACAAAAGCTCAACGACCGCCAGATACTGGTGGCGACCACCGGCCCTCCCGCCCCGTACCGGTGGTCGGAGCACCCAATCACTTTCACTCGGGAGGATCAATGGCTCAACTTTGACCATCCAGGCAAATACCCGCTCCTCGTCGATCCGGTGATCCGAGAGAGCCGGGTAAAGAAGGTGCTAGTGGACGGGGGGAGCAGCATCAACGTCACCTTCCCCTGTACGCTCCAAGGCTTGGGAGTTCACCTCAAAGAGCTCCACGAGTCAGACACTCCTTTCTTCGGCATCGTGCCGACGGAAGGGGAATACCCGCTGGGCCACATCTACATGCCGGTCACCTTCGGGACTCCGGATAACTACAGAACCGAGTTCCTGAGGTTCGAGGTGGCGAACTTCGACTGCGGTTACAACGCCATCATCGGAAGGCCGGGGCTAGCCAAATTCATGGCCATCCCGCACTATACCTACATGATACTGAAGATGCCAGGACCGCAAGGAATCATAACTGTGCGCGCCGACTTCCAAGGCGCCGCAGAATGTTTCCGAGTGGCCATCCAAGCAGCCCTCACCACCAAGCCGTCAACGGTTCCTTCTACACCGGCGAACTCTAAGCCTGAGGATGTCACACCCGGTTTTGGAAGGCAAACCGAATGCGAACTATGTACGTGCTAGGATCAGAACTCACGTACACAGCGATTACATAAATGAACATCATCACACAATGCTCGAATAATAATATAAAAGGGTACTTATTACATCATAGAGTCATAGACATCCACATAGTCATTGTCTTAACAGTTAAATCAAAGTGCTAGCGAAACGCAGTAATGATAAGGCCTCCACAGGCAGCTGACTGGGGGTTGCCGCCAACCCACACCTAGAATTCATCGTAGTCTTGGAACTCCTGGAAGTCTCCTTCCACGGCTTCACCTTCTCCGGAGCAGTGGTTACAATGCGGACAACCTGGTGTTTTGTGGTAAAGCAAGGATGAGTACACATCAACGTACTCAGCAAATGTCCCGTTTGGCTGAAGTGGACTAGCTTTATGAGGGGTTAGGCTCAAGCAGTTGCTTTTAGTTGGTCAAGTATTTATCATTAGTAGAAGCCAGATTTTAGCATTAACCAACCCGTAAACCATTTCCTCATCGAGGAACATCATCATCATAGTCGAACCAAAACCATATCATAATCATTGTATCTCGAACCATCTGTATCTCTAATCAAAGAGGATCCCAAGGCTGCTCTTAACCGTGAGCACGGCTGATATACCAGTTTCACTACCCTCTGCAGAGGTCGCACACTTTACCCATGAGTCATGATTCCCTTTCTACCCGGGGAGAGCTAATCCCCATTGACCACTACCTAGGTGGTCCGGCAGGGCATCACTACGTAGCTTTTACAAAGATTCCCTAGAGATCATAGCTGCCCGTTAGGTTTCTCCTGTTTGATAAACACAGTACCCCTCCCCGCAGGAGAGTGACTAACAAAGAGCAAAACGAAAGAACCTCGGCACTCAGCCTCGGCAGAGCAAGCACTGTGCCTGGACCCCATTGACGGCACGACGGCTAAGCAACTACACCTCTAGTTCATCCAATTAATCAGCTAAGGGCATCCCATTTCACCCTCATGGTTGCACTGTTATCCCGGGTGGTCTCTCAACGAACCAGTCCTTACGGAGAGGTACTCAGGAAACAGCCTGAGCCCCCTAGAGTATCACAAGATCAACATCATCAGGATAACAGTATCATAAATGGTCACATCATGTTCATTGATTATGTTAAAGCAATAGCAAAGTGCTAACCATAATAGCCCATAAGGTCATCAAGGATAAAGTAAAATGTAAAGCTAGTCAATCCTTAGGTTTCAAGTAAGTAGTGCGGGGTAGTAAGTTATAAATGAATAGGACATAATAGGACAGAGGACACTTGCCTTCACCAAACTGCTGCTCAGGGACTTCCTCTGCAACTGCCTCGGGAAACACAGACTGCTCGTTGTCTACGTAAAGCAATCATTCACACTATGCACTTGGGAAAATAACAAACAAAAACAATATACCAAACATATGCAGCAGAGAGAGGTCACATGTTCATAACAAAAAAGGGATAGGCACTCTAGTGTTCCCTAGGTCTGGGGTAGAGGACTATACAAAGTGATTCATTATCCACTAATCAGGTTCAAGTCAGTGGTGGGATTAAATAATTATCTGGTTTGAGTTCCTAAACTTAGGTGTTTAAGTCCATAAACCTAAGTAATCCAACTTTTATTAAAGTCTACCCATTTCTAATTATCTTAAATAAGGTTTCAATAGTCTTAATCCTATCCTAGTGATTAGCTATTAATTAGTACATGGAAACAGCAGGGAAACATTGTTTGAATAGATAGACAAAAACATAATGAGCATTTTGCAATTTGAAGCACCTCATTTGGAGTTCATATGACAAAGTTATGAATTTTACAAGTTTAGGGGTTAAAATTATACCCTAGGGACCTATTTTGGATTAAATAAAAGGTCTGAGGACCTAACTGCGAGAAACCAGGGACGGCGGGCGCAATTTCCAGAAAACAGGGGGGTTCTTTAAGAAAAAGCGCGGGCGAAGGGGTATGGGGCGCCTACAGCCGTTGGATCTCAGATCTACGGCCAGGATTAGATCCCACGGCGGGCGCGCGGGCGCGCGGCGGCGTGAGCGGCTGACAGGCGGGGCCGGGCGGACAGCGCGGGCGCGGGCGACTGGCAGGCGGGACCGGGCGGGCAGAGCGCGCGGGCGACTGGCAGGCGGGACCGGGCGGGCAGAGCGCGCGGGCGACTGGCAGGCGGGACCGGGCGGGCAGAGCGCGCGGGCGAGCTGACAAGCGGGGCCTAACGGGCAGAGAGACGGGGTGAGGGGGCAGTGGGCCTGGGCCGCTGGATCTCCGGCGGACGGCCAGGGTTAGGTCCGGGCGAGTTGAATCAGGGCCGCCCGATCTGGGTTGAACGGCGGAGATCGGGTGGGCAGCCTGGGTCTTTCCTACGGCTAGCAGGGGCGGCGGCGCTCGTCCCCGCGGCGGAGGGCTCGCCGGAGACGAGGGGCGCGGGCGATTGGCGGGGCTCTGGGGCAATCCAAGTGGTCGGGGAGGTCGGGGAGGGCGCGGGGACTCCATTGGTGGGGTCTGGGTCGGGGCAGGGGCACCGGAGGGGGGCGGTTCACGGCGGGGCGGCTCGGCGGCGGGGTTACTCTACTCCGGCGAGCAATCAAACGCAACAGAGAGCAAAATAAAGGCCAATAGGGGCGGGAGAGGTCCCTTACCTCAAGACGGGCTCCGTGGACTCCTCGGCGGCGACGGAGACGCGACGGTGGCCTGGGTCGACGGTGGCGGCTGCACGGCGGACAGCGGGTGAGCGCGGGCAGAGAGAAATAGGGAGGGGAAGGGGAAATTGGTGCGCGTTTCGGGTTGCGGACGTCGGGGCGAAGCTCACCGTGGCAATGGACACGGTGGAGCTCCAACGGCGGCCGGGAACCGAGCTTGGAACGGCGGGGTTTACGGCGGCGGCGCTCTGGCGTGCGCGCAGCGAGAGAGAGGTGGAAGAGGGAGGCCGGTTGGTGCGCAAATGAGGGAGGGGGAGATGGCGAGCAAGGCTCGGGGCTCCAGTGGCCGAGGGCGAGGTGGGGCGAGCCCCACGCGCGACGTGGGCGCGGAGACCGCGGCACGCACGGCGGCGGTTACGCGAAGACGGAGAAGCTGACAAGCCGGGCCCGCGGCGCAGAGAGAGAGAAGAAAGCGGGTGCGGGCGCGAGGGAAGCGGGGCTGACGGGCCGGGCCCACGGGCAGAGAGAGAGCGAGGGAGCGGGCGCGCGCGCGAGGAAGCGGCAGCGCCGACAGGTGGGGCCGGGCGAGCCGAGAGAGAAGGGGGGGAGAGACGTGCGCGGGAGGTGGGCCGACTGGGCCGAAAGGCCGAGGGGGGCGGGGAAGTGGGCTGCTTTGCCTTTTTTCTTTTATTCTGAATTGTTTTTCCCTTTTCTTTTTACTTTCCCTATTTGATTCAAATTCAAACAAGCCACAAATTCAAACCAAACTTTCCAAGAATTATGCACCAAGCAAAAGTGAAATCTAGGGTTCAACATGATGCAACAATTCATACTCTCTTAAGGTTTAACATAATAAACTATAATTACAAATAAAATAAGCACTTAGCTCCTATAGAAATGAGAAAGAAAAGAATGAGGAAGGATGAGAAAAGGAAGTAACACCTGAATTTGTGAATATGAGCAAAGAAATTTTATACCCCCAAATTCAGGGTGTTACAAACCTATCCCCCTTAAAAGAATCTCGCCCCGAGATTCAAGGTTGGTCAGCAAAGAGTTCAGGGTATTTGGCCTTTAGGTCATCTTCTCGTTCCCAGGTTGCTTCTTCCTCCGAGTGGTGACCCCATCTGACTTTGCACATTCTGATGGTGTTTCTCCGGGTGACCCTGTCTGCAAACTCCAAAATCTGCGTTGGCTTCTCTATGTAGGTCAAATCTTCCTGAACTTCCAAACCCTCCACTGGCAACTGCTCTTCTGGTACTCGCAGACATTTCTTCAATTGCGACACGTGGAACACGTTGTGCACTACTGACAAACTCTCTGGTAGATCAAGCTGGTAGGCCACTTCTCCACGCTTTGCTTGAATCTGATAAGGTCCAACGTACCGGGGTGCTAACTTGCCTTTGACTCCAAACCTTCTGACTCCTCGGATAGGTGACACCTTCAGATAGACGTAGTCTCCCACTTCAAAACTCAGTTCCCTTCTCCTTCTGTCCGCATAGCTTCGCTGTCTTGATTGGGCTGTCTTGAGGTTCTCCCGAACCATTTTGATATTCTCTTCGGCTTCAAGCAAGATGTCAGGGCCAAACACCTGTCTCTCTCCAGGCTGGTCCCAATGCAACGGAGTCCTGCAACTCCGCCCATAGAGTGCCTGAAACGGTGACATCTTCAAGCTGGCTTGATAACTATTGTTGTAGGAGAATTCTGCATAAGGTAACCTTTTGTCCCATCCTGACTTGTCTTGCAACGCACATGCTCTCAACATATCTTCTAGGATCTGATTAGTTCTTTCAGTCTGACCGTCTGTCTGCGGGTGATAAGCTGAGCTGAAGTTCAACTGTGTGCCCAAAGCTTCTTGTAGCTGCTGCCAAAAATGAGATGTGAACTGCGTTCCTCGATCGGACACTATCTTCTTCGGCACACCATGAAGGCAGACTATCCGTGACATGTATAACTCAGCTAACGTTGCCCCGGTGTATGTTGTCTTCATAGGTATGAAATGGGCCACCTTTGTTAAGCGGTCCACAACCACCCAGATGGAATCATAGCTGGCCCGGGTACGAGGTAGGCCAACTATGAAATCCATCCCGATCTCATCCCACTTCCACTGAGGAATCCGCAATGGCTGCAACAATCCGGCAGGCCTCTGATGCTCTGCTTTGGTTCTCTGACAGCTATCACAGATGGCGACATATTCTGCGATCTCTCTTTTCATACCATACCACCAAAACCTCCTTTTTAAATCCTGGTACATTTTCTCACTCCCTGGGTGTATCGAGTAGGCTGTCTCATGAGCTTCCTTGAGGATCAGTTCCCGGATAGGTTTGAGGTCGGGAACACACAATCGATCCTTGAACCAGATTACCCCTTCTTCATCCTCTCGAAAGTCTTTGCCTCTTCCTTCTAGGATCAGCTGCCGGATCTTGTTGATGTTTTCATCATCCTTCTGCCCTTCTTTGATCTCCCGCTCTAGGGTGGGCTCTAATTCCACTGTTACTCCTTGCGTACTGTTCAGGAAACCGAGGCTCAGTCTGTCAAATTCCTTGGCTAACTCATATGGCATTGGGTACGAGGCCAATATATTAACTTGACTTTTCCTGCTCAGAGCATCTGCAACAACGTTGGCTTTGCCCGGATGGTAATGTATCTCCAACTCATAGTCTTTGATCAATTCCAACCATCTTCGCTGCCTCATGTTTAACTCTGACTGGGTGAATATGTACTTCAGACTTTTATGATCTGTGTAGATGTCGCACTTCTGCCCATACAGGTAATGTCTCCAGGTCTTTAAAGCATGAACCACTGCTGCCAATTCCAGGTCATGTGTGGGATAGTTTTTCTCATGGATCTTCAGCTGTCGAGACGAGTATGCTACAACTCTCCCTTCTTGCATTAGCACACATCCCAATCCGGTGTAAGAAGCGTCGCAATACACTGAGAATGACTTGTGAACATCAGGCAGGACTAACACAGGAGCTGTAGTCAATCTATTCTTCAGTTCTTCAAATGCTTCCTGACACTTTTGAGTCCACTTAAACTCAAATTTCTTCGCTAGCAACGCTGTCATTGGTCTAGCAATCTTTGAAAAGCCTTCAATGAAACGCCTATAGTATCCAGCCATTCCAATGAAGCTCTTGATCCCACGAACATCTTTCGGTGCTTTCCAGTTCAGGATATCTGCTACTTTCTTTGGATCCACTGCTAACCCATCTTGATTTATGATGTGACCCAGAAACAAGACTTCGTGAATCCAGAACTCGCATTTGCCCAGCTTGGCATACAACTGATGTTCTCGAAGCCTTTGCAATACCATCTTCAAATGCTCTACATGATCTTCCTCACTTTGAGAGTATATGAGGATGTCATCGATGAACACTACCACAAACTTGTCCAGATAGTCCATGAACACGCTGTTCATCAGATACATAAAGAAGGCTGGCGCATTTGTCAAACCAAAGGACATAACTGTGAACTCATATAACCCGTACTTGGTGATGAATGCTGTCTTCGGTATGTCCGAGGGTCGGATTCTGAGTTGATGATAACCAGATCTCAGATCTATCTTTGAGAATACGCTGGCACCTCTGAGCTGGTCAAACAGATCTTCTATCCTCGGCAGGGGGTACTTGTTCTTGACAGTGACTTCATTCAGGGCTCTGTAGTCTATGCACATCCTTTTGGTACCATCTTTCTTCTCTACAAACAACACTGGAGCGGCCCAAGGCGAGGTGCTTGGTCTAATGTAACCCTTCTCTAACATCTCATCAATCTGCTTCTTGAGTTCCACCAATTCTGGTCCAGACACTCGGTAGGCTCTTTTGGAAATGGGGGCGGTACCAGGGATAAGCTCTATGGCAAATTCGACCTTTCTTTCGGGTGGCATGCCCGTTAGCTCCTCGGGAAACACATCCGGAAAGTCCGACACAACCTTGATAGCCTCGAGCGGGTTGGGCTCCTTACTATCAACAGAAATCTGGTGACAGACTCCCTCTTCTGACTTAGGCATCCTTAGCTCGGCCACTACCTCTTCTCCTGACGGGGACTTCAATGTTACGGTCCTCTTGTCACAACTAACATTTGCTTCATACTTCATTAACCAGTTCATCCCTAGAATGACATCTATCCCAGGGGTGCCTATTACTATTAAGTCACTGGGGAATCCTATCCCCCTTATTTCCACCATTATGTTTGAACATATTTTATCTGTTTGCACCTTGCCACCAACCGAATTAATCCTCATGGGTGGCATCATTGCCTCTACTGAGATGTTATGCAATTCTACCCAGGTTGCAGTGACAAAAGAATGAGTTGCACCAGTATCAAATAGCACTTTTGCGGGATGAGATTCGACTGAGAACATACCTACTGCCACATCTGGTGCATCCTGGATCGCTTCGGCCTCCAAGTGGTTCACCTTTCCACGGTTGTACGCTTGGTTACGATTGCCTGCTACCGGCTGCAGTACACCTTGCCTTGCTGGAGCATTGGGGTTGGTCTGCTGCTGAGCCGTCTTCTTTGGGCACTGCATCGCCCAGTGGCCTTGATCTCCACAGTGGAAACATCCTCTGCCTCCTCCTTGTGCTGGGGCTGCCTGGTTGCTCTGATTCGCTGCTGGGGCAGGAAGGCGAGGTGCCTGGTTGTTCTGCTTCTGATATTGATTACCTCCCTGCTGGCTGTGCTGACGATACTGCTGCTGCTGCTGCGGGTACTGCCTCTGAAATTGCTGCTGATGCAGACGCTGATTCTGATTCTGATATCCCTGTGGGTGACCAGGTCTGCCTTGCTGAGATGAACTGCCTGAGAAACGTGGACGGCTGATGCCTCCGGACTGGGGTCCACTCATCTTGCGCTTCCGATCTTCCATATCCTTACGCTTCTTCTCAGTCATAACTGCCCTATCGATCAGGTGCTGGAAGGTGGGGAAGGTATGATTCATCATCTGGTAATGCAGGGGATCCACCAAACCTCTCATGAACCTGTACTGCCTCTTAGCATCAGTGTTGACATCCTCGGGTGCATAACGAGACAGCTGCAGAAACTTGTCTCTGTACTCACTAACAGACAGGGGTCCCTGCTTCAGAGCCAGAAACTCCTCCTTCTTCACGATCATCAGTCCCTCTGGCACATGGTACCGACGGAAACTCTCGCTGAATTCCTCCCAGGTGATGGCTTCGGGGTCAGCATGGGTGGCGAGGTAGGACTCCCACCAGGACTGGGCTGCTCCCCTTAGCTGACGGGGACCATATAGAACCTTCTCCCTGTCGTCGCATTGGGCGGTGCGCAGTTCCCTCTCCACTGCGCGCAACCAGTCTTCTGCATCCATGGGGTCAGCAGAATGGGCGAAGGTAGGAGGATGCCCTCTCATGAACTCACCACGCTTATCCCGTGGCATCTGGGGCATCTGCACTTGCAATTGGGGTTGGGGCTGCTGTTGAGCCTGCTGCATGGCTGCCAGAGTCTGCCCAATGGCCTGCACTGCCTGGGTCTGCATCAAGAACATCTGCTCCACTGACATCGGGGGTGGTGGGGGAGGCTGCCTCTGATTTTCCTCCTGCTGGTCATGCTGCTCTAGCTGAGCACGCCTGTTGCATCGGCGCCTGTTGTCAGACATCTGTGGAAGACATTCATACATCAGCATTGATCTTACAATCTTTCAGCATAAGAAAAGAGAATACAGAATTCTTCATGACACTGAGTGAACAAAGAGCTTCACTGATCCTCATTCATAAGTCAACACAACTTCTCAGATAAGAAAGGAAAGTAAGAGTAAATGGCTTCCCAACTAAACAACTGACTTCATTAATATTACTAGCTAAGCCAAACTGCAGGGGAAACCCGCAGGTTGGCAACAGTCATTACAAAGATTCAAATCCAGTACAAGTTCATCATAACAAGCATGAAAGCAACTGATAAGCAAACTAAACTAAATGGAAGCAACTGATAAGCAAACTAAATTGACTACCCAGGACTGAGATACCTGACTTAAGAATTATTACAAACTTCGACGCTAACGATCTAAGAATCCAAATCTATCCTGGTCTTACAGACAGGGGAACCATAAGTGTGGTGACCACGTGGCGGTGAGCGGTATGGGTGCTGAGTCCCAACAGGAGCGGGAGAACCACCCTCCTGGTGATGGTGCTCTGCCAACTCAGCACGCAACTCCGCAATCTCCATTCGAGCCCTGCTTAGCTCGTCCAGAGAGTGGTCCAGCTCAGTGTTAAGCACTGCGACTAGGTTGACTGTGCTGCTCAACCTAGGGTTAGCCTCACCAACGGGTGAGACAACCACACTCTCTGTGCTGCCAGTAGGACGGCGGGGGTAGTACCGAAGGTTAAGACCATCGGCCACGCCACCGAACAAAGAACAGTACTGGGAGAGTGCACGCCGTGCTGCATCCTGCATAGCCGCCTCTGCAGTGTCCCTCTCGGAGATGGAATAGTGCTCCGAAACGGCCTCCGCACCCCGGAGGTCATCCTCCGGACGGCGAACTAGGCAGGTAGCCTCCCAGCGGTCCGGGTACCTCCCGCGACTGTGCTGGTAGACTACACAACGATACTCGATCGACCAGGTGTGCCGGTCGAAAGCCTGGCGCAGCAAGGTGTCGAGTGCGTCGTGGAAGTGACAACCGCGAGCGGCGTCACGGGTGATGGGTCGGGCGACCCATCCTTCTGCCTCCTGCGGCTCAGAGGACTCCGTGCTGTGGTCTGAGTCGTCGTCGTCGGGATCTCCTCCAGTAGCTCCTCCAACAGCCGGGACGTCCCGCGGCGGTACAAGGGGCGCCTCCAGCTGGGCCACAGAGGAACGGGGCCTCACGGTCTCCACCTCCTGCTGGGGTGAGGAGGAAGAGCCCTGCTGCTCTCCGTGCTGGCGCCGGCGCTCCTGCTCCTCACGCAGGCGGTGGTGCAGCCTCTCCAGGTGACTCGACTGTCCGGACACGGTGCGGTGCAGAGGACGCTCCGCAAGTCGAGACGGTAGGAAAGGAATCACCGACTTACGTGCAGTGTGTCTAAGACGAGCCATCTACAAAAGACACCGTAAGCATAAGAGTAAGAGCAGAACTAATATGACAATTGAATAAACCAAAGACAGAATAGGATAAAAAATTTTAACAAGGTATTGTATAGATAGATAGTAAAATATAGGGTTGGTCGAGGTGACCGACTTTTTGAAGTAACATCAGATGTCAAGGTGAGGGGGGAGGGTCAATAGTCCTTAGTACGACCAGTGCTACTCTAGGTCAGCGGTCCTACAGTCAGCATGGGCTTTGATACCACTTATGTCACACCCGGTTTTGGAAGGCAAACCGAATGCGAACTATGTACGTGCCAGGATCAGAACTCACGTACACAGCGATTACATAAATGAACATCATCACACAATGCTCGAATAATAATATAAAAGGGTACTTATTACATCATAGAGTCATAGACATCCACATAGTCATTGTCTTAACAGTTAAATCAAAGTGCTAGCGAAACGCAGTAATGATAAGGCCTCCACAGGCAGCTGACTGGGGGTTGCCGCCAACCCACACCTAGAATTCATCGTAGTCTTGGAACTCCTGGAAGTCTCCTTCCACAGCTTCACCTTCTCCGGAGCAGTGGTTACAATGCGGACAACCTGGTGTTTTGTGGTAAAGCAAGGATGAGTACACATCAACGTACTCAGCAAATGTCCCGTTTGGCTGAAGTGGACTAGCTTTATGAGGGGTTAGGCTCAAGCAGTTGCTTTTAGTTGGTCAAGTATTTATCATTAGTAGAAGCCAGATTTTAGCATTAACCAACCCGTAAACCATTTCCTCATCGAGGAACATCATCATCATAGTCGAACCAAAACCATATCATAATCATTGTATCTCGAACCATCTGTATCTCTAATCAAAGAGGATCCCAAGGCTGCTCTTAACCGTGAGCACGGCTGATATACCAGTTTCACTACCCTCTGCAGAGGTCGCACACTTTACCCATGAGTCATGATTCCCTTTCTACCCGGGGAGAGCTAATCCCCATTGACCACTACCTAGGTGGTCCGGCAGGGCATCACTACGTAGCTTTTACAAAGATTCCCTAGAGATCATAGCTGCCCGTTAGGTTTCTCCAGTTTGATAAACACAGTACCCCTCCCCGCAGGAGAGTGACTAACAAAGAGCAAAACGAAAGAACCTCGGCACTCAGCCTCGGCAGAGCAAGCACTGTGCCTGGACCCCATTGACGGCACGACGGCTAAGCAACTACACCTCTAGTTCATCCAATTAATCAGCTAAGGGCATCCCATTTCACCCTCATGGTTGCACTGTTATCCCGGGTGGTCTCTCAACGAACCAGTCCTTACGGAGAGGTACTCAGGAAACAGCCTGAGCCCCCTAGAGTATCACAAGATCAACATCATCAGGATAACCGTATCATAAATGGTCACATCATGTTCATTGATTATGTTAAAGCAATAGCAAAGTGCTAACCATAATAGCCCATAAGGTCATCAAGGATAAAGTAAAATGTAAAGCTAGTCAATCCTTAGGTTTCAAGTAAGTAGTGCGGGGTAGTAAGTTATAAATGAATAGGACATAATAGGACAGAGGACACTTGCCTTCACCAAACTGCTGCTCAGGGACTTCCTCTGCAACTGCCTCGGGAAACACAGACTGCTCGTTGTCTACGTAAAGCAATCATTCACACTATGCACTTGGGAAAATAACAAACAAAAACAATATACCAAACATATGCAGCAGAGAGAGGTCACATGTTCATAACAAAAAAAGGGATAGGCACTCTAGTGTTCCCTAGGTCTGGGGTAGAGGACTATACAAAGTGATTCATTATCCACTAATCAGGTTCAAGTCAGTGGTGGGATTAAATAATTATCTGGTTTGAGTTCCTAAACTTAGGTGTTTAAGTCCATAAACCTAAGTAATCCAACTTTTATTAAAGTCTACCCATTTCTAATTATCTTAAATAAGGTTTCAATAGTCTTAATCCTATCCTAGTGATTAGCTATTAATTAGTACATGGAAACAGCAGGGAAACATTGTTTGAATAGATAGACAAAAACATAATGAGCATTTTGCAATTTGAAGCACCTCATTTGGAGTTCATATGACAAAGTTATGAATTTTACAAGTTTAGGGGTTAAAATTATACCCTAGGGACCTATTTTGGATTAAATAAAAGGTCTGAGGACCTAACTGCGAGAAACCAGGGACGGCGGGCGCAATTTCCAGAAAACAGGGGGGTTCTTTAAGAAAAAGCGCGGGCGAAGGGGTATCGGGCGCCTACAGCCGTTGGATCTCAGATCTACGGCCAGGATTAGATCCCACGGCGGGCGCGCGGGCGCGCGGCGGCGTGAGCGGCTGACAGGCGGGGCCGGGCGGACAGCGCGGGCGCGGGCGACTGGCAGGCGGGACCGGGTGGGCAGAGCGCGCGGGCGACTGGCAGGCGGGACCGGGCGGGCAGAGCGCGCGGGCGAGCTGACAAGCGGGGCCTAACGGGCAGAGAGACGGGGTGAGGGGGCAGTGGGCCTGGGCCGCTGGATCTCCGGCGGACGGCCAGGGTTAGGTCCGGGCGAGTTGAATCAGGGCCGCCCGATCTGGGTTGAACGGCGGAGATCGGGTGGGCAGCCTGGGTCTTTCCTACGGCTAGCAGGGGCGGCGACGCTCGTCCCCGCGGCGGAGGGCTCGCCGGAGACGAGGGGCGCGGGCGATTGGCGGGGCTCTGGGGCAATCCGAGTGGTCGGGGAGGTCGGGGAGGGCGCGGGGACTCCATTGGTGGGGTCTGGGTCGGGGCAGGGGCACCGGAGGGGGGCGGTTCACGGCAGGGCGGCTCGGCGGCGGGGTTACTCTACTCCGGCGAGCAATCAAACGCAACAGAGAGAAAAATAAAGGCCAATAGGGGCGGGAGAGGTCCCTTACCTCAAGACGGGCTCCGGGGACTCCTCGGCGGCGACGGAGACGCGACGGTGGCCCGGGTCGACGGTGGCGGCTGCACGGCGGACGGCGGGTGAGCGCGGGCAGAGAGAAATAGGGAGGGGAAGGGGAAATTGGTGCGTGTTCCGGGTTGCGGACGTCGGGGCGAAGCTCACCGTGGCAATGGACACGGCGGAGCTCCAACGGCGGCCGGGAACCGAGCTCGGAACGGCGGGGTTTACGGCGGCGGCGCTCTGGCGTGCGCGCAGCGAGAGAGAGGTGGAAGAGGGAGGCCGGTTGGTGCGCAAATGAGGGAGGGGGAGATGGCGAGCAAGGCTCGGGGCTCCAGTGGCCGAGGGCGAGGTGGGGCGAGCCCCACGCGCGACGTGGGCGCGGAGACCGCGGCACGCACGGCGGCGGTTACGCGAAGACGGAGAAGCTGACAAGCCGGGCCCGCGGCGCAGAGAGAGAGAAGAAAGCGGGTGCGGGCGCGAGGGAAGCGGGGCTGACGGGCCGGGCCCACGGGCAGAGAGAGAGCGAGGGAGCGGGCGCGCGCGCGAGGAAGCGGCAGCGCCGACAGGTGGGGCCGGGCGAGCCGAGAGAGAAGGGGGGGGAGAGACGCGCGCGGGAGGTGGGCCGACTGGGCCGAAAGGCCGAGGGGGGCGGGGAAGTGGGCTGCTTTGCCTTTTTTCTTTTATTCTGAATTGTTTTTCCCTTTTCTTTTTACTTTCCCTATTTGATTCAAATTCAAACAAGCCACAAATTCAAACCAAACTTTCCAAGAATTATGCACCAAGCAAAAGTGAAATCTAGGGTTCAACATGATGCAACAATTCATACTCTCTTAAGGTTTAACATAATAAACTATAATTACAAATAAAATAAGCACTTAGCTCCTATAGAAATGAGAAAGAAAAGAATGAGGAAGGATGAGAAAAGGAAGTAACACCTGAATTTGTGAATATGAGCAAAGAAATTTTATACCCCCAAATTCAGGGTGTTACAAAGGAAGACCTCGCCGTGCCGGCAAACGAAGCTCAGGCCGCGACCTCTATGCGGCCGACTGAAGAAACCAAGCGGATCAACCTGGGGTTTGCCGATGAGCGCAAGGCGGCCATCATCAGCTCCAGTTTGAATGACAAATAGGAAAGCGCGCTCGTCCAGTTCCTGCAAGATAACCGAGACGTATTCGCATGGCAACCTGCGGATATGCCGGGAGTCCCGAGGGAGTTGGCCGAGCACAAATTGAAAGTCTATCCTCAGGCGAGGCCGATCCGGCAAAAGCTGCGTCGTTTCACGCCCGACAAGAGAGAGGCCATTCGTGCCGAGTTAGCTCGCTTGGTCGCGGCCGGATTTATTAGAGAAGTATTACACCCCGAGTGGTTAGCCAACCCTGTTCTTGTACTCAAAAAGAATAAAGTGGATTGGCGCATGTGCGTCGACTATACTGATCTCAACAAACACTGTCCGAAGGATCCCTTCGGGCTCCCGAGGATAGATCAGGTGGTGGATTCCACCGCTGGATGTTCTGTGCTGTCTTTCCTAGATTGCTATTCCGGGTATCATCAGATTAGTTTGGCAAAAGAAGACGAGGAAAAAACGGCGTTCATCACCCCGTTTGGTGCTTTCTGCTATACCTCCATGCCGTTCGGCCTCAAAAATGCTGGAGCGACTTATCAGAGAGCCATTCAAACATGCTTAGCCGATCACTGGGGCAAGCGTGTGGAGGCTTACGTAGACGACGTGGTGATTAAAACGGAGAATCCGGAAAACTTCATCGAAGACTTACAGCTGGTTTTCAACAGCCTGAGAAGATATAGATGGAAGCTCAATCCTGAGAAATGTGTCTTCGGGGTACCAGCAGGAAAGTTACTCGGATTTATTGTCAGCCACCGGGGAATTGAAGCTAATCCAGATAAAATTGAAGCTATCATGAAGATGGAAGCTCCTCGGTCGCAAAAGAAGGTTCAGCGACTCACTGGATGTATGGCAGCCCTGAGCAGATTCATATCTAGGCTGGGAGAAAAAGGTCTGCCATTTTACAAACTGCTCAAGAAGGTGGATAAGTTTCAATGGACGTCAGAAGCACAAGAAGCTCTAGACGCACTAAAGAAATTCCTGACAACACCACCAGTACTAAAGCCGCCCCGGCGAGCTACGCCGACTCAACCAGCTGAAGATTTGCTGCTATATATCTCTTGCACGACTCACGTGGTAAGCACTGCGTTGGTAGTCGAGCGAGTGGAAGAAGGGCATGCCTATCCGGTACAACATCCTGTCTACTTCATCAGTGAGGTTCTAGGTCCATCGAAGAAAAAGTATCCTCAAGTTCAGAAGCTATTATATGCAGTACTTCTAACTGCCCGCAAGCTGCGCCACTACTTTGACGACCACAAAGTCATAGTAGTCACTGGTTTTCCAATAGGGGATATTCTTCATAACGAGGAAGCCATTGGCCGAATAGCCAAGTGGGCTTGCGAGTTGGGATCCCATGATATCGAGTTCCGACCTCGCACTGCCATCAAAACTCAAGCACTAGTCGATTTCGTATCAGAGTGGACAGAGCAGCAAGTTCCAGACAATCCAGAAACGGCAGAAGTATGGCGAATGTATTTTGATGGCTCGCTGAAGCTGCAGGGAGCAGGAGCAGGGATTCTCTTCACTGCACCTGGAGGCGAGCACCTCAAGTATGCTCTCCAGTTGCTATTCCCGACCTCTAACAATGCAGCCGAGTATGAAGCTTTGATACACGGGTTAAACATCGCCATATCACTGGGTGTCAAGAGACTGATGGTGTATGGAGATTCTCTGGTAGTCATCAGTCAGATAAACAAGGAATGGGATTGTTCAAGTGATTCAATGGGAAGATACTGCGTCGCCGTCCGAAAGCTAGAAGATAAATTCGAAGGTCTGGAGTTTCATCATATAGAAAGAGATCGGAACACGGCGGCCGATGTACTGCCCAAGCTCGGATCCGGTCGGACTCAGGTCCCGCCCGGGGTCTTCGTGCAAGAAATTCTCCAGCCGAGCGTCTCGACGGATCAAATAGAAGAGTGCAACATCATAGATCAACCCGAGTCAGACTCTGATGACTGGAGGCAACCGATTATTAAGTATATAAAGAATGAAGAAGAACCAGATGACAAGAACTCGACAGAGCGCATTGCCAGACAATCAGCTCACTATACACTCATCGGGAAGGTATTATACAGGAGGGGCGCGTCAGGCATCCTCATGAAGTGCGTTCTCCCGTCCACCGGGTAGCAACTTCTGGAGGAAGTCCATGCAGGGCAGTGTGGAGTACATGCAGCATCCAGAACATTAGTTGGGAAGGTTTTCAGGTCAGGCTTCTATTGGTCGACGGCGAAGAACGATGCAGCCGAGTTAGTTCAGAGATGCGAAGCTTGCCAATACCTGTCAAAGCAACAGCACATGCCAGCACAGCAGCTACAGACCATACCAGTAACTTGGCCTTTCGCATGCTGGGGATTGGATATGATTGGACCTTTCAAGAAAGCTCAAGGAGGATACACCCATGTATTGGTGGCAATTGACAAATTCACTAAATGGATAGAGTTCCAGCCCATTGCCTCTT
The DNA here is from genome assembly GCF_902167145.1 of Zea mays. Taxonomy (NCBI): domain Eukaryota; kingdom Viridiplantae; phylum Streptophyta; class Magnoliopsida; order Poales; family Poaceae; genus Zea; species Zea mays. The sequence continues at coordinate 185,983,481 of NC_050098.1, forward strand.
TAACCTCTGCTAAAGCCGTGGAATTCATACAAAGCATAATATTCAGATTTGGGATACCAAACAGTATCATCACTGACTTGGGATCCAACTTCACCAGTTCAGAATTCTTTGACTTCTGCGAGCAAAAAGGCATTCAGATCAAGTATGCATCTGTAGCCCATCCGAGAGCCAACGGGCAGGTTGAGCGAGCCAACGGAATGATATTGGAGGCACTTAGAAAAAGGGTCTTTGATAAAAACGAAAAACTCGCAGGAAAATGGATAAGAGAATTGCCTTATGTTGTTTGGAGTTTGAGAACCCAACCTAGCCGGGCCCTGCATGGAAATACTCCTTTCTTCATGGTCTATGGGTCAGAGGCAGTGCTACCTGCTGATCTCAAGTTTGGGGCGCCAAGATTGATCTTCGAAAGCATAGCAGAAGCCGAAGCCACCAGGCTGGAGGATATTGATGTACTCGAAGAAGAACGACTGAATGCAGTAATCCAATCAGCACGATACCAGCAGACTCTAAGGCGCTACCACGACAAAGCTGTGCGGCAACGTCTCTTTTCGATAGGAGACCTCGTCCTCCGCCGAATTCTAACGGGGGAGGGACGGCACAAGTTATCACCCTTATGGGAAGGGCCATTCATAATAGCAGAGGTCACTCGGCCCGGATCGTATCGCCTCACTCAGATGGATGGCACAGAAGTGGGGAACTCCTGGAACATAGAGCACCTCCGAAAATTTTACCCCTAGCTGTATCTCAAAACAGCCGGGGCGACCATGTATTCTGTATAATGGAAATGCGTCATCAATAAAGAGAGATTTCAAAGATACTTGGCTCATTTATGATTGACTTGCACGCTTACTTAACTCGGGGTGACCACTATGCCCTACAAACGGAGCAATCGACTTAAGTCGGCAACGACTTAAGGCGGTGCAACATGCTCACGCTTACTTAACTCGGGGTGACCACTATGCCCTACAAACGGAGCAATCGACTTAAGTCAGCAACGACTTAAGGCGGTGCAACATGCTCACGCTTACTTAACTCGGGGTGACCACTATGCCCTACAAACGGAGCAATCGACTTAAGTCGGCAACGACTTAAGGCGGTGCAACATGCTCACGCTTACTTAACTCGGGGTGACCACTATGCCCTACAAACGGAGCAATCGACTTAAGTCGGCAACGACTTAAGGCGGTGTAACATGCTCACGCTTACTTAACTCGGGGTGACCACTATGCCCTACAAACGGAGCAATCGACTTAAGTCGGCAACAACTTAAGGCGGTGCAACATGCTCACGCTTACTTAACCTAGGGTGACCACTATACCCTACTAACGGAGTTACCGACTAAAGTCATTGACGGCTTAAGCCGGTATAGCATACTCGCGCTTATGCAGTTCAGGGGATGATTTCCATATCCCACAAACAAACTTCATAATCATCATGCAGCGTTACCACAAATTCGCAATTCGGATACAATAAGAAAGTGATGATGTCATTCGAATGATAAGCCGATAACCTCTAACAAGTACTTGATCATGCTAACTGCGCGCTCAGAGCACGCGAACTGTTTCTTTATTTTCCAATGTCTTTCTCAGGAACGACTGACGAAGAAGGGCGATTCGAGGAATCAGGGGCAGCATTCACATCAGCTCTTATATCTTCAGGGACAACCACGCCGGGTCTTCTCATCAAGATTCGTCCCGCCCGAATAGCTTTGTCCAGGGCTTTATCACGCTGAGCTTTGAAAGTGACAGCAGCTTCTTCGGCAACTTTAACAGCCTGCTGAGCAGCTTCTAACTCCTGAGCAATGGATTTCTTAGAAGCTCGGAGTCCCTTGATGGTGGCATCCTTTGCTGACAGCAACTGTGTAAGGCGGGTCACTTCGTCCGAGGATTCTTGCAGCTGACGGCGCTGATTGTCAAGCTCCTCCATCATAAAACGGTGGCTCCTCTCCAAGATGGTCAGCGAGTTGCTGGAATCTCGGTACAATCTGTCCAAGTTGTCGCGAGAAGCAGCAAGGATGCGTTTTTCTTCCTACAAGCAAAAATCAACTCATTCAGAATCCAAGAGCATGATAAGGCGAAGCACGGGTTCGTAAGCTACCTTCTCAGAGTCAAGCTGAGCATGAAGAGAAGAACTCAGAGCGTTGGCATCATCCAAAGCCGCGGAGACCTGACTCAATTCAATCTGGCTCTGAGAATACTTCTCCTCGAAGTCAGCGCACCGTCGAGCCATCTCAGCTTGATCTTGGGAATGTTTTTCTTCAAGAACTGTAATCCGCCGAGTCATCCCTATCAAGAGGTATTCAAACGAAATGAGGTCAGAAGGTAAAACAATCCACGAGCAAGAACAAAGAAAAAGAAGAAAAGACACTAACCAGCATTAGTTGCCTCCAACTCGGATATACGACCCCGAAGCAACACCGGATTCCAACGCTCAAGAGATGAAGCCACCTCCGGGATGGAAGCACCCTGCGACTTCAGCTGGCCGACCATTCCATCCACCAAAGCCTGATAAGAAGAGCGGATGAACATAATGGCAACAATTCATGCAACATAAAGATCAAACTAAAGCACAGCACAACACCTGGAGGTTGGAAAAGAGCGAAGGGATCCCCAAATCAGGAGAAATCAGCTGATGACCAGGCGCCAGACCACCACCCGAAGCAGCTTGCAGCAGACCAGCAGGAACGAGCTCAGTACATTCAACAGAGCCTAACGCCAGACCAGTGGGGATGCTGCCCTCTAAAGCGACCCCCTGATCCGGAGTTTGGGCCACCACCATACCGCCAGAGTGTGGAGGTGAACCTGCATGAACATCCATGGAAGTGCAGGAAGGAGACCTCGCTCGGACACCCTCGGGGGCTGGGTCAAAGTTGGCACTGCCCACTTGAGCCGGATCATCCCCGGCAACACCCTCGGGGGCTGGGCAGTGGCCTACACTCCTCACCCGAGCTGAGTCCTCCCCGGCGACATCCTCGGGGGCTGGGCACGTGTCAGCACTATTCAAGGGATCCAAGCTCTCTGCCGTGACCACCTCTAAGGTTGACGGGCCTTCAGCTACTTCCATGGGATCAGGACGGTCCAAGTCAGCATCCCGACCCTCGAGATCATGCTCTAAGGTTGACGAGGCACGGGATGACCTCAGCCCAGCATCTGGCATGGCAGTACAAGTTTCTGTTGCATCAACATCCACAGGCTCTGATAGCAACTCTTTTGGGACCATATCCTCTAGAGCTTGATCAAAATTGGCCATAGACAGCTCTTGCAGACCAATAAGGGCAGACAAAGCAGGAGAAGGGACTCCACTACTTCCACCGCTAGCAACGAACTGCCGACTGTTTTTCCGAGTTAATGGAGTGTCATTTTCTTCCTCCTCATCTTCCACAGTAACAGCACGAACAGCATCCTCAGCGGGGTCAGCAGCAGGCGGAGCACACCCATTGGGATCAATGTCAGCAAGGCCAGTTGCAGTCATTTCTTCAGCAGTAGGAGCTAAGGTACTGGCATCCTCGTCAAAGCTGGATACTCGCCGAAGGCGTCTTCTCTTCTTCTTCTGCTCATCAGCAGAAGGCTCGGGCTGACTGGTTCGGCTAGGGCGCCTCGGGCGAGTACTGACAGGTTTCGGGACATCCAAGGTCGCATCAACCTCTGGAAGGGGCACCACTGCCAATGTACCATCAGGAGCAGCATCAGATGAATCCTCAGCTAGCAGATCAAGCATGTCATTTATGTCTGCATCACTAGGGTTCAGGGGCACTTCAAAATAAATCTGCCGTTCATCATCAGGTATCTCCCCGAGCGAAGCAACTAAAGAACGGACCTCTTCAGCGGAGGGTCGCACTCTAAGACCCAAATTGCTATCAGTCACGGGCGGATTGGACACAAAAAGGGTGAAAGCTTTGGGAGAAGGTAGGTTCCAAGCCGAGTATGCCACTGGAGCACCAACGTTTGAAACTTTACCCCTGAGGATCATCTCGAGTCGGCTTACCAAATCAACAGAAGGAATTCTCCTATTGGTAACTCGGGTTGAGTCGGCCAGCCCTTGATAAAGATATGCCGGATAGGCCCTGTCTTTCAGCGGCTGAATGTTTTTGAAAACAAAATCTGTGACCACAGCTTCGGCAGTCAGACCTCTCTCTTTCAGTAATCCGACTTCAGTAAGCAACACGCCTGCCTCGGCCACTTCTTGATCCGTGGGAGACTCAGTCCAACTCGGAGTACGAACGTCTGGCTGTCTTCCTGAACGGGAAGGGAGAGAATTTCCATAATTATCAATTATAAACCACTCCAGACGCCAACCTTTAATGTTGTCTTTGAGGGGTATCTCGAGATACTCGGTCTTCCGCCCACGGCGCATCTCCAAACTGGCACCTCCGACCAACTGATGTTGCCCCCCGGCCATCCCAGGACGGCAGTGATACAGATACTTCCATAAACCAAAATGCGGCAGCACGCCGAGATAAGCTTCGCAAAGGTGAACGAAAATAGAGATTTGGAGAATGGAATTAGGGTTCAAATGAGTCAGGTTGATGTGATAAAAATCAAGGAGGCCACGGAAAAAAGGAGATATGGGAAGGCCGAGGCCGCGAAGAAGGAAAGGAGTGTAAACTACTGACTCGTGGGTATCTTCGGTTGGGACAGTAGTCCCGTGGCAAACCCGCCAAGAACAGAGTTCCCGCGGAGGAAGAACCCCGATGGAGACAAGGCGGAGAAGCTCAGCTTCAGAAATTACAGACATGTGGTTACCTGCGAAGGGTAACTGGCTGTTGGGGTCGATTGCGGGGATCACTGCAGCAGACGAGTTCGCAGTTTTTCTCTTGGGCGCCATCTTGCTTCTCACTGGCGAAACAGAGTAGGAGGCGAGTGGCAGAGAAGATTCAGATGTGGAAATGCAAGAACTAGGGCACGGAAAGCAAAGGCGGCTAAAAGCGCGACTCTTAAGGGATATTCTTGAGCCAGATACCTTTTCAAAAAGTGCCCAGTCATCACCCGGCGGTCATTTCCGAAATCCCAGCATGCCACGTGGATATCCGACAGTTATTTCCAAGAAAGCCGACGTGCCACCTCATCACTCGGTTATTTTCCTCAAAGTAACTTGTGAAGCTGGCTATCACTCGGCGTTGCCTCTAAAACGCCGACCACGTGTTCAATCGCTCGGCATTACTTCTAAAATGCCGACGCCGACCTTCAATCACTCGGCGTTGCCTCTAAAACGCCGACCACGTGTTCAATCGCTCGGCATTACTTCTAAAATGCCGACGCCGACCTTCAATCACTCGGCGTGTCCTCTAACACGCCGACCACGTGTTCAATCACTCGGCATTACTTCTAAAATGCCGACGCTGACCTTCAATCACTCGGCGTGTCCTCTAACACGCCGACCACGTGTTCAATCGCTCGGCATTACTTCTAAAATGCCGACGCCGACCTTCAATCACTCGGCGTGTCCTCTAACACGCCGACCACGTGTTCAATCGCTCGGCATTACTTCTAAAAATGTCGACGCCGACCTTCAATCACTCGGCGTTGTTTCTAAAACACCGACCCCGTATTCTGTTGCTCGGCATTACTTCTAAAATGCCGATGCCGACCTTCTATCATTCGGCATTGCCTCTAAAACGCTGGTCTTGTGTTCGATTGCTTGGTGTTACTTCTAAAACGCTGATGTCAACCTTCACATCGCTCGGCGTTGTTTCTACTATATCAAAAGAATCAGTTCAACATTCAGGAAAAGCAACGACAAGTCATCGAAAAGGGGGGATCAACGACAGTTCTTCATTAAAGGGAAGTTAACGAGTTTACAAACCAACTCTTCACGAGTTGGTACTTCCCTACTTCTACTCTACATTACTACTACTACATTATTCTAACTATACTAAACTATACTAACATCTAAGAAGACCAGTGGCGTCTAGCCACTGGCCCTGCCCCTGCCCCTGCCGCCGCCGCCGCCCTTGGTGCTGCCCCTGCTGCTGCCGCCCTTGGTGCTGCCCTTGCTGCTGTCGCCCTTGGTGTTGCCCCTGCTGCCGTCGCCGCCGCCCCTGCCACTGCCGCTGCCGTCACCGTCACCGTCGTCGTCGTCGTCGCCGTCGTCATCCTCATCCTCGTCGCCGCCGTCCGAGTCCTCCTCATCCGAGGAGTACTCCGACTCATCCGAGCCCTCGAGCCCGGAGCGCTCGACGGCCCGGATGTACGTCCAGACCTCCGCGGCTATCCCCTGGGAGTCGTCCGAGTCATCGGACGACGCCGGGGGAGAGACGGGAGCTGGAGACCCCTCGGACTCGGAGGAGAACTCCTCCTCCGAGTATTCCGAGTCACCGAAATCCTCCGATGGAGGAGTCGGCTCGCGCTTGCGCTTGTTGTTCTTTCCCATGGCGGAAGCAGACAGAAGGGAGGAAAAAGAAGGCAGTAAGGAGCAGCGAAGAGATGTGAAGAAACCAGAGAAGCAAAGGGGTTATTTATAGAAGGGAAAGGCAACCGCTCACTTCTAACCGCGGTCACTGAACAGTCGCAAGGCATTCAATAAGCACTTCCACCCATCTGAAGACACGTCAGACGGCGGACGCCGTTTCATGCAACACTACACCCATTGGGACTCCAGTCAACAGCGCAAAGGATATGATTACACTAGCCGTCCCATCGCATTACTACTCAGAGGCAACCGGCTAAAACACTCAGCGTACCAAGCCGTCCCTTGCCCACACCCATTGGGGGGGGGACGCCCAGGAATTATCAGTATATTTTTCAAAACGGTCACATCCGTGCAGGGCATGCAGTGAATACCTCAAAACAAAAATGAGATATCAGTAAGGATCAGAGGAAAGCCAAATATAGCCAGCAAAGTACAAGATATGGCCGACAGAAGCGACGTGAAGACTAGACAGAGAACGTCCGTCAAACGTCCAATCAATCGCAGAAGCAAATAAATTGCACTACCCAGCAAGATATGGATGGATTGCAAACTCGGCTGCTAAAGACAAAATATACGCTGACCTTTGCAGCAAAATATTGATGACATAATGCTGACCTCCAAAGCATAATGCAAAATAGCTTCATGCCAGTTTCCACAAGCGAAAGGAAGACCTTCGAATGGATTATCCTTAAAAAATCCATTTGAAGGTCGGGGGCTACACCCATTGGGTGCACCTCCGGTGCACCCCATGGAGTATTATTCTAAACCGATATAGCGCCGACTTCTAAGGCGTAGAGCAAGATTGAAAAGACCAATCCTCAACCGAGATGCAGGAGCGCGAATGGAGATAACCTTTGGAAGAAGACCTTCGAGTAGATTATCTTCTAAAATCTACTCAAAGGTCGGGGGCTACACCCATTGGGAGCACCTCCGGTGCACCCAATGAAGTCCAGAGTCTTACAATCCAAAATGCCGACCTCTAAGGCACAAGCACAAAACCAAACTTTGGTCGAACGAGTGATCAGAGCCAGAGAAGACAGCAGGAAGTCATTTTTTGGACCTTGGATCTTTGAGTTGATTACCTCTAAATCAACCCAAAGATCGGGGGCTTGTGGGGGATAGATATCCCCTGGGTCCACTAAAGAAGTAAAAGGCCTCACGAAAGGCCCAAGGGCCCAATAATTCGTAAGGTCATTCTTTCGTGGGCCTAGGGAAAGACAACCAACAGAGAAAAGAAGACGGGAGACTGATTAGTGCAAACCCAGACGGCCCACAACGTCGAACGAATGAATCGCAACAGAGACCCGACTTTCCCGCGCTGAAGCCCCCATGCAACAGAGCCATGCGAGGATAAGTCGGCGAGGGTTACGTAGGGATAAACTCAAGAGGTTCACTATCTTTTAGCTACTTGTTGTTATCATATCACATGTACTGCTCCACGGCCGAGTATATAAGGCCTAGGGGGCACCCCTTCAGAAGGATGGACCCTGTTCTACTTAGCCAACCACATAAACTCTCTGCGCCCTCTATCCAGAGAACCCTCTTGTAACCACGCTCATATACTCACCAGGACGTAGGGTGTTACGCACTTCTAAGCGGCCCGAACCTGCAAATCTTGTCCATTGTCCCTCGTGCGACCGGCACGAACCATTTTGCTACAGTCGTTGACACCGTCCTACTCCTAAAAACACCTTGAGGGGCAACCCCGGGTGTGCGGTCGGACCCAAAACACCGACAGGCGCCGACCTCTCAGGCGGAGAAGAGAAAGAGAGGGAGGAAGGGAGGGACGCTCTCCTCTCTCACACACACACTCCCATGGCCGCGCACGCCGCAACATTCGCCTCCGCCCTGTAAGTCGCCGAGTTACACAGTGTGCCCGTGCAGATGAAGGTGTCGTCCAGGAAGAAGTCGCTGTCGTCGCTGCCGCCACAGCGGCGGGAGAAGGAGGAGGAGCAAGGGTCGCTGGCGGCGATCAAGGCTATGGACGCCGATGTGGCTGTTCAGGAGGAGGAAGAGGGGAGGACGATGGTGGTAGGCGTGCGCGCGAACGCCGAGAGCAGGGCGCTGGTCACCGGGGTGCTCGTCAATGTGGCCACGACTATAGATGGCCAAACGGGCCGGCACGGTCCGACCCGGCACGACCCGCCAGGCCCGGCTACGAAGCGTGTCGTGCCCAGATGGGCCGGCGTGCCGCTGCCGCGGCCCAGGCACGGCTCGTGAGCCTGTTAGTCGTGTCGGGTCGGCCCGATGGCACTATGGCCCATCTGAGTATATTGTAGAATTTAGCAAAAAAATGTGTAGTTGTGGGGGCTTGAACCCACAACCTAGTGCATAATAAGAGGCTTAAACGCATCCACCTAACCAGTGCAGCTGCAATTTCATTGTGTTATATGTTGAATTCTTATTCTTAATATATGTAAACTATTATTTATAAAATAAAAAATGTAACCGTGTCGTGCCCGTGCCAGCACTACGGGTCGAGATAGTGGCCCAGGCACGACACTATAGCCGTGTCGTGCCAGGCACTGGCACTATACTAACCGGACCGGATCATGCCTAGACCGTGCTTTTTTCGTGCCGTGCCTGGACTGGCCCATCGTGTTAGTGCCAAATGGCCATCTATAGCCACGACCCTGCCTAGACCATGTCGTCGTCGTCCACGTCACGTCGTCGCCCATCGCGGTCGACTTCGACGCATGCTCGGCGTCTATGAGGGCTTCTGCAACCTCGAGTAGGTCGTTGCTCTCTGCTCCGCGCCTCTCTTAGACCAACTCCAGCAGACTCCCTCTCTGTATCCGTATTTAGCACGGCCAACAGTTTCTCTCTCCTCTCCGTATCCGTCCTCGTTTCCAGCAGACTCCGTATTTGCACTCCGCATGCAGTCTATGACAGCTGGGGCCCGCGAGCAGCCGCGAGCGCATGCAGTCAGCTGCGGAGAGGAGAGAGAAACCGTGGAAAAGGGAAGTGCAGGTACAGGGCGTGCGTTTTAGGGAGACGGATGCGGAGACTGCTGGACTGATGAATAGTGTGCTCTGCTGTGCAAAAAAGGGATACGGAGCCACATGCGGAGTGCTGCTGGAGTTGGTCTTAGCCTTGGCTCCCTCCCCTTCCATTTCGTGCTTGAGTTCTTATACACATCCTCCCTTGCCATGACATATGCTCGTCCTCTCTATAAAGCTGCACTGCTTGTCTGCTTCCTTGGTCCTCCAATCCAAAAAGAAAGAAGCATGGAACACAAAGGAGGAGAGACCTCCATCCACACACCTCACGCCTAGAGGTCAGATCTAGCTTTCTTCGTCTCGCCCAACGACCAACTATAACATCAAACAAGGTTACAAGGACCAAAGAGAACAGACCACAACCATCGGTCTCTAAGCAAAATGCGCACCACTCCGGGCACTTCACACACGTGGCAGGACGCGCATCGGTGCATGGGGCTAGGGGCTTCTGGACTACTGTGGGACAACGCGGTGGCCGAGCCGCGCTCGGACTCCGGCCCCGGCGTGCTCTGCAGTCCTCCTCCTCGTCGGCCGTGGCTGTGTTCTGCAGGTACACCTCCTTCTCCTCCTCGTCGGCGTGCTCTGCAGGTACACCTCCTTCCGTCATCACGTCGCCGCACAGCGAGTCAAGCTTTGCGCCATCGTCGCCGTTTACTGCAAACGGTGCCCGCTTCGGACTACTGTTTCGTTTGAGCTTGCGGAAGGAGTCTTTGGGTCAGTCAGCATTGTAAAAAGAGAAGAAAAAAGAAATCAAGATATTGCAGATAAGATACCTGGTTAATAATTAAAACAAGGACGAAATAGCACCATGGGGACCTTGAAAGGCAATTCGTATGAAACTGTCAAAATCGTAGCTCTATGCTCTGTTCTAGCGTAGTTCTTAATATCTGCAGCCAATTTTAAACTACTTTCGTATAGTTGATTGTTGGAGATCTGAAGCACACCCCTGGCTGACTGGTGCGTAATATGTCCTGTGGCCTCCAAATAGAGTTGATATGATACATCATCTGATCTGCGTTTCTTAGACTCCCACGTCAGGGTGGTGATTAGTTGGCTGGACCGCTGAAGCAGTCGGCCGGGCCAAAAAGACGAACTGCCCAAAACAAGGACACAGCACAAGGGAGCCACCCACCATCAGTAGCTAGCAGACTGATGGAGGATCAGAACAGAGCTTGGTTGACATAACTATCGTTGCATCAATAGTCAATCCATTGCACGGGGGAGATTATTTGTTGGTTTGGATGCTATGTTTTGCTTATGTTATGCAGTACATGAATAAAAAACTTGTCTCCCTTTCCCCACCGTTAGTCAATTGAAGTCTTGCAAAAATTGCTTTGCATTCGGTGTTTGACAGACCAATTTATCACATCCAATTTATTAAGCATTGATGATGGATGGAGTTTCTTAGCTTACATTATTTGGTAGTTACACAATGCTACATTAACTACTGATCTTTCTACTTGATGCTTCTGCACATAGGTTGCAGGACTCGCTCCAAGTTTCAGAATGCAATCTTGTGCACTGAGGTGCTGGATTGCTGAAAAAATGAAACTATAGAAGGCATTGATCATGGATGACAGCTTCAAAAGACATATAGATATTCGAGAGGATGATAAAGTTCCAGATTACTTGGAGGCTGCATCTTTGACTGAAAAGAGAAGTTATTGGAGTGGGAGAAACCCTAACCAGGGTCGGGAGATACATTTATAATAGTAGTAGTTGGGCCTAAGGCCATTACACAAATACACCCTATTACAATAGGTAATTCATAGTAACTCTAACACCTCCCGTAGTCGAAACTCTAGCCACGACATATGTTGAGACTGGGCCGAAACTCCTCAAACACCGACGTAGGAAGGCCCTTGGTGAAGATGTTGGCGAACTGAGAAGAGTCAGGACATGAAGTACTCGCACATCCCCAACGGCGACGTGCTCATGGACGAAGTGGAGGTCGAGCTCGGCATGCTTCGTACGCTGATGTTGGATGGGGTTGGTGGAGAGGTACATGGCGCCAACGTTGTCACAATAGATAAGGGTGCTCCGCATCAGCGAACTATGCAGCTCCTGGAGTACCTGACGAAGCCATGCCGCCTCGGCGACGCCGTTAGCCACAGCGCGGTACACGGCCTCGGCGCTAGAGCGGAAAACGGCTAGTTGCCGCTTCGAAGACCAAGAGACAAGACTATCGCCAAGGAACACGGCGAAGCCAGATGTGGATCGACGCGTGTCGGGACAAGTGGCGCAGTCAGCGTCGATGAGGTTGATGGTCACAAATCATCGAAGAAGGAGGCCGAAGTTGGTGGTGCCCCGGAGGTACCATAGGATCCTTTTCACGACGGTGAGATGTGGCTCCCGCGGGACGTGCATATGGATGCACACCTGCTGGACAGTGTAGGTGATGTCTGGTTGGGTGAAGACGAGGTACTGCAGTGCCCCAGCAAGACTCTGGTAACTGGTGGGATCAGCCACCGGGGGGCGTCGGAGGAGGAAGTCTTGCCCTGAGTGTCCACCAGAGTCGTGCATGACTTACAGTCAACCATGACAGCGCGCTCGAGAATGTTGACGGTACGGGCGCTGGTGGGAAAATTGACCCTAGGATCAATGCTCCATAGTGATCCCCAGGTAGTGGTGAAGCTCACCTAGGTCCTTCGTCGTGAACTCCTGCTAGAGGAAGGAGATGATGCGCCACAAAACGTCATGGAAAGAGGCCATGAGGATGATGTTGTCGATGTAGAGGAGGAGGTAAGTCATGTTCAGGCTACGATAGAAGATGAACAGGGAGGTGTCCGCCTTGGCCTCGGCGAAGCCCTGTGACAGCAAGAAAGTGGCAAAGCGACTGTACCAAGTCCGAGGCGCCTGCTTGATGCCATAGAGGGATCAATTGAACTCGTAGACCATGTCGAGGTGTGTCGGGTCCACGAAGCCAACCGGCGGGGTGCAGTACACCGTCTCCGTTATAGTGCCATGGAGGAAGGCATTCTTGCCGTCGAGCTGATGCACTGGCCAGACCCGTGATTCCGTGAAAGGGCCAGAGTCAGAACAGTCCGGATAGTACAAGGCTTCACTACGGTGCTGAAGGTCTCGTCATAGTCCACCCTGGGACGCTGAGTGAAGCCCCGCAGGACCGAGCGAGTCTTCTACTAATCTAAGGAGCCATCTGTCTTCAACTTGTGCTTGAAGATCCATTTCTCAATGACCAAATTGGCACCAGAGGAGCGGGGCACCAGGTCTCAGATGTGGTTCCCCTATACCATCTTCGCTTACACTAAACTGAACATGCCTTCACAACAAGTCCTTATAGTGTTTTGTGTTGACTTATTTTTTTCCAAATCCTTCACAAGTGCAGTTAAAATAGTTTCGAGCTAAGTATGGTCTCGATCTTGTCCATGCTTTGAGTGGCCTTTCTTAATACTAAAGCCCTTCTTTCCGGCATAGGTATTGTACATCTCATTAGCTTTCTCCTCTGATTCAAATATCATTCCGACTTCAGGAATCATCAAAGGTTGCCCAGTTTTATCAGCGGCCTATTATTTAATGAGATGATAAAATAATAATAATAATAACAACAATAATAACAACAACAATTATAATAATACAATAAATAAAAGAACACAAGAGAACTGCAATCAACGATGGTTACCTCGATGTAATGAGATGATAACCAACGATGCAATAAATAAAAACTGTTAGAGAAATAGGCATTTGCAGTTTTAATTTAATCCAAAAAATCACAGTTATGTATGTGACGACATTTATGTGCATATGTGTATCACTACTCATATAAGCAGTAAATAACAATAAAATATGCACAAATACAAATAACAGATTGTATCCTGCGGAGAGACCAATGCTCAAAGCATCGGTGGCTCCATTCACACGAGACATTTTGTGTGTATGTTCGATGTAGTCGTACGCAGTCGATGCAGACAGATGTACGCAGTGCAGTCCCTCGAACGACGCCGGCGACGAGGAACTTGATCAGCGTTGGACGAGCGGACGAAGCGAGCAGTCGCGAGTACGCTCCCCAAAAACCTAATCGCCCACACATTCGTGCAAGTGTCTATCTGCGGACGGCGATTTCATAGGCCTGCTCTCCCACATTGTCTGTGCTCGCAGAAGGTGGGACGGGGATGGGCTGTACGCAACGCGTCTGAGAATGTCGTGTGTTCTCTCGTACTGTTGTCGTGACCAGAAGCAGTCTCCCCTCCTCGTATATATACACGCGCAGAGGGAGGTCAACGGACAATAACGGTCGCCATCAATGACGTCCGTTAATAGCTGCCATCAAGGACAGCAACGGTCGCCATCAGTGACGTCCGTTAATAGCTACCACCAATGAAAGTAACGGTCGCCATCAGTGACATCCGTTACTCTAGGCAAAATGTACAACCGTTAGAAAGGAATATTCGGACCAAGGTCCGATCTACCACGACCACGGTCTCGGTCCGACCGACGGCGCGCGCGCGCGTGGCAGTCCTTCATCCTTTTCTCAGCTTCTCAATAGATGCACCAATAGTGCACCTATTTAAGTTGAGTGAATTGTCCCTTAAACTTCTGGTATGGTACTAAAGTATTAGTACACCGTAGCATTAAAGTGGACCTCTAGCATTGACTATTATTGAATATTAATATGGGTCAGGCCCACATTAATTCAACAATCCCCACCAAATGCTAAGTCACACTTAAATGCTCTCATCATCTCAAACGTTTGATATACTGGTGTTTCGATGGAGACTGTTAAGTTGAACATCCACCTAGAATCAAGACTACACTTGAGCACAACTGCACAATGGACTAGGCCTTGAATTGGCAGTTTTGCGTGGAATAAGTTTCATCTAAACTCTTTACCAGTACAAGGTTGTCGAGCGCATCCCCTCTGGTTGGAGCATATAAGTCAAACTTCATAGCATTTCATGGGTATCTAGAGACCACCCAGATCTCATAAACTGTGACTAGCAGTTAACCCATATAGGTATGTTCCTCTAAAGATGTTCTGTAGGACAACATCTTTGCTTCACAAAGCCACTTGGAACATATTAAGGTATAAACACCAACCTACCTTACAGTAAGGAAAGATGTGCATCTGAAATAAACCTTATTAAGAGTCTTTCCTCTCAGTCTACCACTAGCTTATTTCGTCATTCTAATTCACGGGATCTCCGATCACATAGAACAGGTTACCACTATGATAAACTTTAGGTGGGTCTCAGGCTCACTCGATGCACTATCTATCACACTACGTGATAGCCCCTTAGTAAATTGATCTGCCAGATTTTTAGACGTATGGACATAGTCCAACGCTATTACTCCAGAGTTTCTCAATTTCATGACATATTTTAAATGCCCCTTTATGTGCCTTGTCAACTTCATATTATCCTTAGAACTGTTTACCTTGATTATCATAGTGTAATTATCACAGTTCATAAAAATAGCCGGCACAGGTTTTTCAACCACCGGTAAATCCATAAGGAGTTCACGAAGCCACTCAGCCTCAACTGAAGCGGTATCTAATGCTATAAGTTCTCTCGTACTGTTGTCGTGACCAGAAGCAGCCTCCCCTCCTCGTATATATACAAACGCAGAGGGAGGCTAACCCGGCCGGCGGCGCGCGCGTGGCAATCTTTCATCCTTTTCTCGGCTTCTCAATAGATACACCAATAGTCCACCTATTTAAGTTGAGTGAATTGTCCCTTAAACTTCTGGTATGGTATTAAAGTAATTAAAGTAATAGTACACCGTAGCATTAAAGTGGGCCTCTAGCATTGACTATTATTGAATATTAATATAGGCCAGACCCATATTAATTCAACAAAAACAATATTGTAGGCTTGGTTACCTTAACTGGTGATCCCTCAACTTGGATAGTTTCATCCCTTTGAAGGAAAGATACATCCAAATTAGAATTTACAGATACGATTGACGACAATAGCCTATGCCCCTGTTTGTTTCGGCTTTTCGCAGCTTCTAGCCACCAAAAGCTGCTGCGGACTGCCAAACACTCAGCTTTTCAGCCAGCTTCTATAAAATTCGTTTGGGTAAAAACCATTCAAAATCAACATAAACATATAATTGGTTGAATCGTCGCAATAGTAGTAATCCGTCACTTTATAGATCCTGAGCCCCATGGACAACTTTATCTTTCTCCGCACGTAATCCTAATGATACTCAGATTCTCTACACAGCCAGATTTTCCCCACAGCTAGATTCTCGGAAAAGCTGGTCAGAAAAAGCTGAACCAAACAGACCCTATATACTGATAGTCTATGTGATGGCGACGTTGGCTAGAGCTGTAAACGAGCCGAGCCGAGCTCGGCTCGGGTCGTCTATTTCACGAGCTGGGGAAACAGGCTCGACTCGACGGCGGCTCGTGAGCCACACCCTAATATTATATAATTGCATTATATAGTAAATTATCAGTATATAAATATGAAATATATAGATATCATTCATTATTATGAGTAATCTAAATTATTAATTGTCATATATCTATCATGAAACGCTAAGAAATAAACTGACAATCTATAAAATTAGACAATATCCATCATTATTCTACATATTAAGTAATTTAACACGGCTCGGCTTGCTACGGGAACGAGCCAAAAAGGCAGACTCGGCTCGGCTCGCTCGAGGCTCGCGAGCCTCGAGCTTATTTTCCGGTCCTAACGTTGGCAGCCTCCTCTAAGTTGGCAGCCTCCTCGACGGAAGAGATGGCGGCCTCGTCGAAGATCGTCTCGGCGACGATGGCATCCCCGGTGGAGACTCCATCCATGAAGACGGCGGGCTCCATTGTCTACTTCCTCCATGGTCACTCGTGCCCTGTCCTCATCCTCCATGGGCGATACTGCTACTACAAGTCAGCGCCTCTGGCCGCCGCCGACGGCTCGTGCGATGAGAAGTTGAGAACTAACGAGGGAGTTGAGTCCTAGGGGATTGTGAAACTCAGAAGCTTGGATGGAGCATTAGATTCGGCACACCACTACCCACGGGTGCAGCAAATACATAGCGAGAGGGGGCAGAATGACAGCTGATAGGTTTGGCAGAGTCGTCTCTCCTTTCTGGAAGGGGGTGGAGCATGCAGGTCGCAGGACATCCAAGGGGCGTGTATGTGTGCTTCGCACTTCGCAGCCTCCCAGACAGCAGACACGTCTCGGAGCAGCGCTCACGCCAGGCAGTTCTGCCTGGGTGCAAAGCAAACAGTCCCTCAGCAGGACCTGTAGAACAAATCATTGCCAGTTTCAGGCGTTTAGCTTGTCACAGGATAAATCCAACCTCGTGTTACATGTGGCTTTTAAGTAACATTAATGTTCAAGAACCAACAATTTTCTGCTACTTTGTAAAAAAAAACAATTTTCTGCTAGATATGCCTTTGCTCTATAGTTTGATTTGATATACCTGTTTTCTCACAAGGACAGCAATCTAAAAGGCTATTCCACTCAAAATCACATGGATAGGTTAAGGTGAAATACAGTATAAACAGGAATTGTTGCATTTTTCTGTTATCTGGAGTCTGGACAAAATGACAGGTAGTTAACAAAAGATGGCAGAGATGGTTGGCAACCAATCAGTTGAGTTCAGCATGCAGTAGTTGAGCGTGCCTATTTCACCTTCTATTAATTGATGATACTTGAATAAAATTGGCACATCCAGAACAAAATTAATTGATGACACTTGAATAAAATTTACTATGGAAACGAAAATGTACCTACAATGTCTGGCAAGAAATTGTCTCCGCACGTGGGGTCTTCATCTTTCACCTCTATGCAAATAGGATCCAATCATCCAACCACTCTAGCCTATTGCAAAGAACTACAGTAATCCACTGAAATGTTTCTACAAGGCATGTTGCAGTAGACCTTCCATACGTAGCAGTGTTTTGCATATCATTTTCCCACTGTCATGAATCCATGATAGATATAGCAACATATGACTTATCAGATAACAAAAGCAATGGGCCAGACTACTTCAAGCAAAAGGTTCATTGAGAGAAATAGAGAATCATCCAGTCTGCCTCATTCAATGATATTCTGCAGATGAATTCACTTGTTTGCAGACCACTTTCGCCTTTGCATCCATACGCTTTGCAGATGGATACACAGGAAAATGACTCAGCACATGGAGTTTCATCTTTCATAGCGTGCAAATAGGGACCAACCAACCATGCTCATTGTGCGGGGAAGTTCAATAAAACACCAAAATGTTGGTACAAGACAGGATTCAGTAGATCTTTAACCTCTCTATCAATCTTTCTTTTCCTACCACCTTGCCACTTCCACAAGATAACTATAGTAACCTATACCCTGGCAGATAACAGAAACAATGTGCCTGACTATTTTAAGTAAAAGAATCATCAGTAGAACCATGCAATCTTGCCTTAGCATCGAGTAGTATTCTGCAGATAGTCTCACTTGTTTGCAAACCAGCATGCTCCATGTCATCAATCAAAGCCTCAGCTTCCTGGCACTTCCCTTCATTGCAGAGAAGACGGATCGTTAGGCAATAGCTAGCAACATTCGGAATCAAACCATTCTTCCTCATTTCCATGATCAATCTCAAAGCCTTATATGAGCTCCCTTCCCGTCCATATCCGTAGATCATCATGTCATATAACACACTGTTTGGTTTGACACCTTTCAGATCCATCGACTGAAACAGTTTCCTGGCATGCATCATCTTCCCTTCCATGCAGAGCGCATGCAAGAGAACACCATAACTCTGCACATCCACTTCCAACCCAGCCTTCTCCATCTCTGAAAGCATCATGAATGCCCTGTCCATTTCATTTTCCTTAGCAAATGCAGCAATGAGTATGGTGTACGTCACTTTTGTGGGTGCCAAACCGCGCTCCTTCATGTCTAAGAAAGCCCTGACTGCACGGGCTATATCTCTAACACGACAGAATCCACATATAAGCTCGTTGTATGTCACCACACTAGGTGGCAGCCCTGCCGCCTTCATCTGATTGAAGAAATGTAAGGCATTAGCCATCTTCCCAGCCTTGCCATAGCCATCAATTAGAAGATTGAACGTCACAATGCTTGGACGGATACCCTCCCTTCTCATTGCTTCAAACAGCTGGACGGCATCTTTCAGCTTGCTGTGCCTGCACAGGCCTGCAATTAAGATGTTGTAGCTGACAACATTATGCACGACACCCTTCACGGGCATTTCGTCGAATAGGAGTCGGGCGCTCTTGAACTCCCCTGTCCTGCACCATTCACCGATCAAGCAGTTGTAGGTGTAGAGGTTTGGCTCGACTCCGTCTCTCCTCATCTCCGCAAACAAGGCGAAACCCATCTCTCTGTGTCCACGAACAAAGTAGCCATTGATCAATGCTGTGTACGTGACCTCGTTAGGGGCCACGCCCAGGCGCGGCATTACGTCGAACACTCTACGTGCCTCCGCAACGTCGCCGCTCTGACAACAGACGTGGACCAGCGCGGTGCACGCGGCCACGTCCAGCGCTGCGTCGCCGGACTTCGTCCCGCGGGCGAGCACAGCCAGAGCAGACCGCACCTCCGCGGCCACGCAGAGACGACGAACAACCGCGGCCGTGCTCGCCGCCATCGGAGCTCGCGTGCCTCCTTCCGGGTCTGACTAGTTGTTTGCGGGCGGCAGGACCGCAGGAGTCACTGAGTCAGAGCGGACAGCAGCAAAGGGCAGTTAGGGCACCTCATCCATCGCATTCAGCGCCGTGTCCGTGTTCGTCCCCCATCACGACGCAGGCGAGCGAAATCGCAGCGCATCTACTTTCAAACATTGAACATGCTTTTTAGCATAAGGTCTCGTTTCAAACCTCTAGAGTTATTGTTGTCTCTAATTCTTTCTTCACTGATGGCAGAGCACTTACCCATGTCTAAAAAGGCGGAGCAAACAAAGAGAGAAACGGCCAATACGCAAGCCATATTAAGTATCGATTAATGATTATGTGAGATACAATATTATAATAGTACACGCATGGTCCACACCTGCCAATTAACATGGATAAAAAAATAGGTACAAATGTGGAACTATGGAGCTAAGTACAATAGGAATAATAGCAGCAAGCTATATTTATCCTTGATCTTTATCTTCTATCCCCCTATCAATGTTTCTGACCCCAAGTGTATTTATCTGAGCCTAAAAAGAAAACAGAGGCAAAATATAGATCCCTCTGTTGCTCATCCCGTCATTCGTCTAGAAGTGACATGAAGCTTCTCTGGCCTCTCTAAAATCTACCAGCATGTTGCAGAGCTCTCGCTGTGCGAGAAGCTCCAAGTCTATCTGACGAAGGACTGCAACCTCAAAGCCTGTAGCAAATAGGAGCTAATGAAAGAAAAACACTTCCTTCGATAAGTTGTTTAAAACCAGTAGTAGTCATGCATATTTGGCCAAAAAGATATAAATCTTTTTTTTTGCTAACTACTGATTAAGTATCAAAAACGATTTCATATGTAGTGGAACACAAAAATTGGAAACACACGGCATGAGCAGGCCATATATGTCATAGAAATGCAAATAGAACTAAACGTAGTCTTATGCAAATAATACACATACTACTGAGACATCTAAACATACATGCTAAATCAGTTTGCGAAAATAATAACTACAAAGAATCACCTTGAAAAAACCATAGGACATCCTTAGTGATATGCTCTATGTATCCATGTTCCAAGTAATATCCTCTATATCTATTGTCCAGCCTGTAAGGCGGTGAGTAAGCGTAGATTTGTAGCTGACTGACTGCAAATTCTAAAGAAAAAAGGATCAACAGAGTGCAGGCAATAAAGCCATATGCTTATTAAATTAGACATGATGTTCATGTTGCACGCTACAAAAACAATAAAATTGTATTGATCATATAAACCTGAAAAGGCAAGCAAAATAATGGTAATGATAATAAGGAAATGAAAGCCCTTGCTAAACTTTGGTGTTGCAGGTATTTGTACGTTCCTACCCTGCCGAGGCTGGCCAGGTAGGTGGTAAGAACATCAAGAACCAACCGTGGTATTTTATTGTTTTGCCAAATATTATATTAGGAATAAGAATCAAGAAGAATGTGCCTTGCAATAAGAATGATTGTTACTCACCTTACAAATATGTAGATATTGAAGGTTCTATGGTGTCAAAATCACAACTGTGCTCATACAAAGCTCAAAGAAAACTACCTATAAATAAAAGAGGATACAAAGGAATCAGAGAAATGTCTTATACCAAATAATAGAAAAAACCAAAATAGGCAGCAAACATGCTAAAATCCACCACTCAAAAAATTTATTGATGATGAGTAGATAGGGACAAAGGGAGAACATGAGGTTTCAGGTAGTCGTTCATAACCATGAACTGATCACATGCTTCCTGCAACAAAATCAAGTGTCAGATATCCAAGCCACGAGCTGTACTAATTATGTCTGTTACATAGGTTCACACTCCAAAGTCTAAATATGCAACAACACATATGGCTTAGTGGGATTCAAAAGAAACATTTTGTTGTCTCTTCCTGAAACTAATCCTTCAACCACTTGATTGGGCATTCCTTTGACCAGTACCTAATCCTTAAGACAATTGTTACACCCTCGAAGAAGAGTAGCACCTCAGTTTCAGAACCTAATCCTACAGCCATGTGATATGATTTATTCTTCTCAAGATTTCTAAAAGTTTAAAGATGAAAGAAAGGGGGTTAGTAAAAGCATCAACCAAAATCGATGAGCATTCAAGTACCCGACAACAATTAGTCAATCAAGAATAGGTGGCACTACCTTCCTCAGCCTAGTGTACGTACAGAGTGACCCAAGAAGGCTATAGATTGGAGCTGGCACCACGGCCACCAATCAAATGTAACTACAAATTGTAAAACACGATCACAATTTCAAACTACCGCACACCACTTTTCTTCTTGTTTCATGCAAAACCTCATCATCAGCACGTATGCACAACCAACCTAACAGAACCTATGCACAAATGTGTTGTCGGGACCCTAACATTAGAGGTGTTATTTCTTTGCCAATCTGGAAACATGAAAGTGCATTCATCCCTTTTGTGAGTTTTGGTGATTTGGATAACAACACATTTAAAGGTCTAACAAGTTTGCTAAGTGTTGAACGGGAAATTCAGTATGATGAACATACTTGAATAGTGTATAATGATCGGTGAACAAGGTTCAACACAAGGTCAAATAACCAGTGAGACAATGCAAATGGATATAATATGGTCTCTATATTGGTTTGAATATATGGACAAGTCCTGAGAAATCACTATGCATAAATATGATCATAATAGAGGTTGAAGTGATTAAGAGGATTGGTCAAGCCAAAGTGAATAAGATATGAGGAATCGTGAATTGGCTTGACCATATTACTATTAGTCCATATATGAATATATGAGAATCAAACTAGAGCTTGATTGATCTTAGCAGTTATATCTAGATGACATTCAAGCAAGGTTCACAATATTGAAGAAATGATTCTCTCAATGGATGCTCAATAGGATGTGACTCAAGAATGGCTTGATATGGTGAAGATAGCAAGGAAAGGGCTTCGAGGAACTAAGCGAAGGTGAAGGCCAAGCGACGGCTTGTAGACCGAGGTACCATGGCTAAGGTGAAGAAGAGAGTACTTGCACTAAGTCGATGAACTAATCAGCTATGAAGAGTTACAATATGTTGATGCATCAGTAAGGTGACTTGAAGCCATGATTTGAACTCATATATGGTGAAATAGCACAAGTCACAGGCTCGATTTGTGTTTGCTTCAAAGGTGAGACAAAGATGTTTGTGATCGTTATGAAGCAACATCATGGAGAAATCACACTTGAGACACCAATGACTCAAGTAGTTTACTTAATTATATTTTATTTGACTTGAGTATAGGAATCGTCGTACTATCAAGGGGATCCATAAAGAAGGTTGGTGTTGGTACTAAAGCTCAAAATCCTTGATCTAAAACTTCCATTTTACCCTGGTTTCACTTCGTTTTTCTCAAAATCTGTGCAACAGTTCAAAAACCGGTTCAACCGGTTTCTGCACTGTTCCCCTCTATCACTGCCAGTCTGCCAGTCAGTCCTGTTAGAAAAAGTCATGTGCAGATTTTTGGAAAACCGGTTCAACCGAATTTTGAATCCGGTTCAACCGAATTTGAAACCGGTTGAACCGAATTTTGAATCTGGTTCAACCGAATTTGAAACCGGTTGAACCGAATTTGAAACCGGTACAACCGAATTTGAGTCCGGTCCAGTCTCCGGCTGCGTCCGCCACTAAATCGAAAACCGACTGGTGGAATCCGGTTCGACCGAATTTGAAACCGGTTCAACCGAATTTCAGTCAGATTTCCCCAACGGCCACCAACTTTTGGGAGCACCTTTATATACACCTCCCACACTCTTCCCCACAGTAGAGCACGCACAAAACTTCATTCCCAGCCTGAGAAACACCTCCCACTCTCTCACACACACCTCTTGCCTCTCCCATTTCAAATCTTTGGAGAGAAATCTTTGAGTGAGTTTGAGAGCTGCGGTTTTTGTGCTTCATCTCCAAATCTCTCTTGCTCTTCTTAATTCGAGCTTTGGTACTACATCGAGTTCTTTGTGGATTCATTACTCTTGGAGCTTCTAGCTCCTAGACGACTAGGTGTCTCTTGTGAGTCTCCAAATCTTGTGGAAGACCACAAGAAAGTTTGTATTACTCGCTCGATTGAGCAAAGATTATTGTGTGGGCTTGACCTTTGTGGTCGGCAAAGGGAGGATTAGGGTTGAAAGAGACCCGGCTCTTTGTGGGTGCCTCAACGAGGAAGTAGGGCACCTTGGTGGTGTGACCGAACCTCGGGATAAATCTTGTGTCTCTTGTGTTCTTGCTCATTGTGTTTGTTTGTGTTCTTCGTTCTCTCACCATTGCGTGGAAGATTTGTTTATATCTTCTTGGTGTGTGGATTTTGAGAAGTGCCCTTCTCAGATCTACTACTTTGAACCTTGTGGATCAACTAGAACATATCATTTCCAAAGTTAACTGGGTGAATTTCGAGATCAATTCAGTTTTACCCAGTTTGCTTCTAGTTTTTGTTGAAAAAGTTTTAACTTGCCTATTCACCCCCCCCTCTAGGCAACTTTCAATTGGTATCAGAGCCTAATCCTTGTTCTAACGCTTAACCGCGTGAGGAAAGATCATGTCGGGGGGACCAAGAAACAAAAGTGCTTCTAAGCTTGAAAAAGTTGAGGTTGCCTCGACTTCATCTTTTGGTGCAGATGTTGATCCTAGGGCAAAAGATCTTGCCATGAGAATCGCCGAAAGGATGCTCCTCAAAATGAAGGAAGATGAGGCGAAGAACAAAATTGAAGAAGAAAATGATCGATGGAGACCAAACGACGAATCCACCTCTTCACAAGGTTCGTCTTTCAAATCCACTTCTCATATGTGCTTTGTTGCTAATGAGAGTGACAGTGAAAGCGAAAGTGAGGATGAGGAGGAGCATGAAAGTGATAGTGAAGATGAGGATGATCTTCAAAAATTCTTCTCTCAACTAAGCAAGAAGAACAGGATGAGCTTGCTCAAACTCATGAAAAGAGCAGAAGAATAAAAGGAAATGCTTCATAAGCAAGAAGATATCATCATCAAAAAAATCAAAGACTTGGATAAGTTGACCAAAGAGCATGAGAAGCTAAAGTGCTCTCATGATTATTTGGTCCAAAGGTATGAAGACATTTCAATTGAGCAAATTAAAGTTGTTCATCATTCATCATATATTGCTCAATTAGAAAATAAAAATGCTATGCTCAAGAACACAATAGAAAAGATAAATATTGAAAATGTAGCTTTGCAAGAAAAACATGATATGCTTATGTACTCTCATAATAAATTTATGGATTCACATATCATGTTAGAAATGGCTCATGAGGTTGTGTTAACTAATTTGAAATCATACCAACCTCACATATGCACATGTACTCAAATAGAAACTATATTACCATGTGCTAACAATTGTTGTTATCAAGCAAGCCAATCTTCCATTGAGCTAGAAATTTCAGGAATTAGTGATATTTCTATCACACAAGAAAATAAAGAGCTCAAGGAAGAAAATGAGAGGCTAAAAAGGAGCTTGACTCAATTGAAGGGAAAATGTCATGCTCAACCTTCTCAAGATAACCGTGATAATATGGTGAAAAAGCTTGAGAAGGGGACAACTGTGGCATGCACAAAACACCTTCAAAAGAATACCAAGCTTTCCAAGAAAGGCATGAGCAAAATCCATGGTGAGAAAATTAATGCTTATATGATTTGCTCTAGCAATGTACCTATGTGCTTCAATAAAGAAAGATCAAAGAGAAGCGATAGGAGGTGCTATGGATGCAAGGAGAAGGGCCATGAAATTGATTCATGCCCCCACATGAAGAATCAAGACCTTGAACGATCAAGAAAGATGACCATCAAAAAGGATGAAAGCAAAAGGCAAATGCATTGCAAGGACAAGCATCGCATTTGCTACAATTGCCGTGAAAAAGGTCATCTATTCAAGGTTTGTCCAAAGGGTAAAACTCCTAAGCCTAACTTGTCAATACATTCAAATATGCTTAGGAGACCCAAATTTGACTCTTGTGCTAGAAAGGTGATGAGTTCACCATATTCTAGGACCAAGGCTATTTGGGTGCCTAAGTCCTTATTGGCTAACCTTGATGGACCTATCATGAGATGGGTACCAAAATGTACTTAATAAGTTTTGCAGGTACCTAGAGATGATATGAAGCTTTGGGGTGCTTGAGCGGTTTAACTCAATTCTTATCTCAAGCTATCAATCTTACATTGTCTATCCTTTAAGATTGACCCAAAGATGAATTGAGTTGTTATATCACTAACTTCATATTTATCTCTAGCAAGAACTTGTGTTGTAGGGAATAAGGATTAACCTTTGTGGGAATCAAGCAAAAGGCCTACAACCAAGTGATATCCAAAGGATGGTAACAATTAATTCTTAAGTGCACATTGCTTTTAATTGGTATATTCCTTTGTGTCTTTTGTAGCCACATAGGAAAAATGAAGCACTTGAGAATGAACTTAAGAGATTTTACCTTGCTTTGGAAAGGACCTAATTATATGGTAGATTGCAAGTTCATATTTTTATATTGTGACAATCTACATGCTTTAAATTGATTATATGTATCTTGTGGCATATTTCAAATTAATTATCGTGTTATTGCCATGACCTAGACATAAAGAGGATTATCCCATGTACTTAAATGAATAGAGTGCTAAGTAAGAAATTCAAATTCTTATAGCACTTACCAAATGGGGAATTCTCTATATGACTAGAGTTGTGAGACTAATGTTTCTATCTAAGTGTTTATGTAGTCTCACAACCTGAGGATGTGTTTCCCAAATGGAGTGTGCCATTCAACATTCAAAGAAGATCGAACCAATACTATGTGATGTATTCATTCTTGTTTAAATTGGTTTTGAGTCTTCTCCATTAATCACTCACCATGTTATGAATTAGAGTTGCCCTATAAACTTAATTAAATAATCATGCTACTTTCATCTTTTTTTCAATTGATGTTATGCATGATGCTTGTAAGGGTAATTTAGTTCATATCATGAGGTTTCCTTATTTTAGTAACCTTCTTGTCATTCATATACTAGAGGTTGCTAAATAGGAAACTATTGCTTGTGTTACTAATGCAATCTCTTTTAAGCTATTTCATGAAATTCATAAGTAGAGATTGTGCTCTTTCAATTGGTAAAATCACAAGCTTTAAAGGTTAATCTTCACCTAAAAGAAAGATTAGGAATGCTCAAGGCAAAGGTATGGAACTAATTGCTTCAATTGGTAGTTGATCAATAGTAGTTCCTTTCAAGTGGCATACTTTCAATTAGTAATAATCTATTTTATGAAAAGAAATGTCAATATGAAGGTTAAATTCCTTTTTGATTAAATTTGTAAATTGGTGCATATTGTTAATTCACTCATCCATGTGCATTAACTTAAAAGGAATTTAATTTATGCCTTTATGCCTCATAAATGATGATTTATTTGACATTCATATATAAATAGCATCATTCATTAAATACTTCATTGTACTACTAATACCTCTTTTCAAAGTGCTTTTTTTACTAGTTTTAAAAGGAAAAGAGATAACAAGCTAAAGAAGGAAGTCTCCACAATTGAAGAAAAGAATAATACTTAGATGACACCATCTCATATAGTAAGATCTTTCAATTGATATAACAAATGGTACATTCTATATGGTGGTAAGTATTCTTAGGCATAAGTTAATTCATTGCAAATTTTTCATGCCTTGACCAATATATGTAATGTACTCCTCTTGAGAATCTTCATTGAATTGAAAGTGCATTTGATAAGTCATTCAAATACTTGATGCACATATCTAGTGGGAGCACATTATATATATCTTGTGTCGTAGAGAATAAGTTTCCCTTGAGTAAGCTATACTAAGACAATCCAAAATGGTAAATTTGTATCTCATTCATATGGATTGTAATCTTTGTTTTCTAAATAGCTACTCTTGATGCAGTTTAAAATTCCCTTATCGTTAAATCTAAAAGTGCATAAGAATATTTTTGTTGATATTCATGACATACATATGCACTAACATGGATATGATTTTTAAACTGTAAAAGGTACAGTTAGTGATCCATACTCTCTAAAATTTGGAAACCCATATTTTCATATCTTAGAAATCTACTTAAATCGGTATCCATATGCTTCACATTGAATTGGATCACTAAGTTGTAAATTCCATGCATAACTTGTCTTCATGTTATGAATGCTTGTGCGACTAACCTTGATAAGCTAGGTGCACCCAAGGTCAAGCTAGGTTCATCATCGAGAAGGCAACACAACGATGTATCAAGAAAAGGAGAAAAGGCTCCTATTCTTAACTCTTGCTTTTATCTGTGTGATTAAATATTGACTTGAAACCATGTAAGATGGTTGTCAAGTATATGTGGGTGCCTACACAAAGAGAAAGGCCACAATAAGGATTGTGTGGGTACTCAAGGCTCTTACTACTAATCTCAAAGGACCCAATTCAAATTGGGTACCAAGATATGAAGCTTAAACTTGTTTTGCAGGATCACTCCTTCAATGGATCAAGTTGGGTGTTCGATAATGAATGTATAAATCATATTTGGAGATAGTAGCAATGGTGGTAACAACTGAATCTCAAGTGCATATTTTTTTAAAATCTTATCTCCTTTGTGACTTGTGTAGCCACTAAGGAAGAAGAAGCACCTGAGGACATACATCAGTTGTTGATTATGAAATAAAGGTCCAATTGGAAGAAAAATGAATCTTATCATATGATCAATAATTCAAAACTATGTGATGTATTATCTCTCTCTAATTAATTTGGATTTGATTCTTCCATATTAGACACTCACCATAATATGGCTTAAATTAGACCTTTGGACTTCATTGAATAACCATGCATATCTAAATCTATGTCATTCAATAATGTATTGTGTATAAGGGATTAAGGGAAATTTAGTCCATATTATGAGGTTTCTTTATTTTTAGCAACTCACCTGCCTTCCACATAAAAAAGGGTTGCTAAATAAGAAACTAGTGCTTGTGCTACTAATGCCATCTCTTGTGTTGAGTTTGTCCATAGAAAATCTATGTTAAGAGATGGTGCTTGTTTTAAATTGTATAAATCACAAGCTTAAAGGATACTATTCAACTAAAGTAAGATGAAGTTGATAAGAGACCAAGGTATGAAAACTTCCTATCCTTCAGTTGTTTTAGTATTCTATCCTTAGTGGGATGTATCATAGTATAGGTTAAATTCATTGCATTATAAAATGTTCAATAGTGCATATAACTTTGACATCAACTATATGTGTGCACTAATTTAAAGGAATTTAGTCTATCCTTTTGGGTTTCAAGAATGATGGTTCATTTTCATCCACATATAAGGATCATCATTTGTGAAACCTTCCCATGTGTTTTTAATGCTCTTATTTTCTAAGTGTTTGAACAAGGTCCTTCCAAGTGCTTTCAAGATGGATTCAAAATCTACGGATATAAGAGTCTTGGTTATTTCAATCATTGAGTTTCAATGGGTCTCATATCATGTATGATTGAACCATGCCAAGATGAATGAAGTTCAAGATTGCCTGGTTGGATGAAATCATAAAGAGAAAAGAAATCATAGTGATTCAAGAAGGGAGTTACACTTTTTGTCAACCAGATAATGAAGATGTAGTGACATATTTATATGATAACCTTCATTATGAGGTTTGAGGTTCATATTAGCATGCTTTACCCTTCAGAATTTCAATTGATATACTTTCAGTTCTTAAACTTTCAATTGGTTTAATATTCATCATCTATGTAAAGCATGTTATGTTAAACCAAGATATAGTACAAACATCTCCTTTAACCTCGTATTGTTGATGTGCATAAGTGTACTTTGTGTACTCTTGCATGCACAAATTGAGGGAGAGTTTAGCCTATATCTTGTGAGACTAATGATTTCTTTCAAGTTCATGTTGTGTAGTCTCACACCTTGGAGAACATCAAATGAGGATGAATGGTTCCATGGAAATGAAAATCAATTTCTCTTGATCGTTCGAAGAGGATAAGTTTCTCTTTGAAATGTCAAGTCTATCAAAAGCTAAGATGGAAATTCATGATTATAATGAAGACCATGTGGCGTTGAACAAAGGTGTGTCACTCCATGAACTATTGTATTACATTTGTATATCTAGGCTCTTACATGCTAGTGTGTGCATGTATATGCAATATCTTAAGTCACATCATAAGGTTGCACTTGTGGTGACGATTAATGAATCTCTAGATATTTGATTAATACCTCTTGTGGTGATGTCATAAGTGAGTCTTAAGTCATCTTAGTGAGGTATGAGTCAAACATGGTAACTTCTCAAGAATCTTGGCTTAAATATTGCATATCATATATATTTGTATACCTTTTGATTATGAGTAATTCCTTCAATTGGTACAATTTCACATTTTCATACTTTATTTGTACCAAGGTTCAAATTGTAGAACTTAATCCCCTGGCCTCACAAGTCCAAGTGCATAAGCTAAACAAGTATTCATCACTTGTATACACACATTTAGGGGGAGAATGGTCTATAATTTGAATCTTTGAGACTAACTTCATTTTCAAGTCTATTATGTGTGTAGTCTCAAATTAGAAAGGAATCTTCAAGCAAAGACAATCGCTTCCACTGCAAATTTTGATGGGTATCAAAGATTCTTCGCTCCAATAAATGTATCTTCTATACATTTCATAAGAGAATGAGTTTCTCTTGTATATGCTACTCCAACGCCATCTAAAATTGGTAAATATGTATCACATCTTTTTGGATTACAAATATCTGAAGTAGCATAGCTTATAGATTCTCCTGTCTAGAACTTAATTGATTAAATAGTGCACATGTTTCTTATGTTGCATGATTATGTTCAATTGATACTCCTTTTATGCCAATGGTACTTTAAGTTGCAAATAAGTACTCTCAACAGGTATCAATTGAATTCATATATATGTGTGCACTAAAACTTGAGGAGAACTTAGTGTAATATGCTATTAGTGATCTGCTTATCTATCAAATTATATCAATTGGTGGTTTTCAATTGATATTTTTCAAACATGATCGCTAGTTGTATAATCCATACTTGTGCAATTTTCATGTTGCCTCTTGTTATGATAAGAAAATGCTAGGTGACATCTAGACTCCAAGTATCAAGATTTATCTTTCAATTAATATGATAATATTCAGTTGATATCTTGGACCTATGTCACAATTATGCCAACAAGAGATTGCAAAATGAACTCTAAATACAACACAAGTGTGGAACACCCCTTTGAAAAGGTAAAACGCAAAGGTACATCACTTATGACACTTCTCCATTACCTTTGTGCCATCTAAGGATCATTTTCATGATAGTGTGTTTAAATCTTGCTTAATCAAAATTTCTTCCCTTTATATCCTTTGTATCCTTTTTGGAGATTTATGACAAAGGGGGAGAAATTGTGCATTTAAAGCTTACCTTTAGTCCTATGTAACTAAGTGTTAGAAGACTTTTGAAAAGGGGAGTATAATTAACAAAGGGGGAATCATAAGAAAAACATAAGATGTAGAAAGTTTATTAGTGCATTCTATGTCATGAGCATCACGTTTATTTATGACACAAAGCGCCATATGAATAGTATGATATAAGTTGTCATCACTCTTTGACCCAAATATGTGGTTTTCGCATTTGAGTACAAAATTGATATTTTATGAAATGCACATATTTAGGGGGAGGAAACTATATCATAGGATTCAAAATCTTATTTATCAAATCTTATGTAAGCTTTAAATGTGTTGTCATCAATCACCAAAAAGGGGGAGATTGAAAGTGCATTCATCCCTTTTCTGAGTTTTGGTGATTTGGATAACAACACATTTAAAAGTCTAACAAGTTTGCTAAGTGTTGAACAGGAAATTCAGTATGATGAATATACTTGAATAGTGTATAATGATCGGTGAACAAGGTTCAACACAAGGTCAAATAACCAGTGAGACAATGCAAATGGATATAATATGGTCTCTATATTGGTTTGAATATATGGACAAGTCCTGAGAAATCACTATGCATAAATATGATCATAATAGAGGTTGAAGTGATTAAGAGGATTGGTCAAGCCAAAGTGAATAAGATATGAGGAATCGTGAATTGGCTTGACCATATTACTATTAGTCCATATATGAATATATGAGAATCAAACTAGAGCTTGATTGATCTTAGCAGTTATATCTAGATGACATTCAAGCAAGGTTCACAATATTGAAGAAATGATTCTCTCAATGGATGCTCAATAGGATGTGACTCAAGAATGGCTTGATATGGTGAAGATAGCAAGGAAAGGGCTTCGAGGAACTAAGCGAAGGTGAAGGCCAAGCGACGGCTTGTAGACCGAGGTACCATGGCTAAGGTGAAGAAGAGAGTACTTGCACTAAGTCGATGAACTAATCAGCTATGAAGAGTTACAATATGTTGATGCATCAGTAAGGTGACTTGAAGCCATGATTTGAACTCATATATGGTGAAATAGCACAAGTCACAGGCTCGATTTGTGTTTGCTTCAAAGGTGAGACAAAGATGTTTGTGATCGTTATGAAGCAACATCATGGAGAAATCACACTTGAGACACCAATGACTCAAGTAGTTTACTTAATTATATTTTATTTGACTTGAGTATAGGAATCGTCGTACTATCAAGGGGGATCCATAAAGAAGGTTGGTGTTGGTACTAAAGCTCAAAATCCTTGATCTAAAACTTTCATTTTACCCTGGTTTCACTTCGTTTTTCTCAAAATCTGTGCAACAGTTCAAAAACCGGTTCAACCGGACCTAAAACCGGTTCAACCGGTTTCTGCACTGTTCCCCTCTGTCACTGCCAGTCTGCCAGTCAATCCTGTCAGAAAAAGTCATGTGCAGATTTTTGGAAAACCGGTTCAACCGAATTTTGAATCTGTTTCAACTGAATTTGAAACGGTTGAACCGAATTTTGAATCCGGTTCAACCGAATTTGAAACCGGTTGAACCGAATTTGAAACCGGTTCAACCGAATTTGAGTCCGGTCCAGTCTCCGGCTGCGTCCGCCAGTGAATCGAAAACCGACTGGTGGAATCCGGTTCAACCGAATTTGAAACCGGTTCAACCGAATTTCAGTCAGATTTCCCCAACGGCCACCAGTTTTTGGGAGCACCTTTATATACACCTCCCACACTCTTCCCCACAGTAGAGCACGCACAAAACTTCATTCCCAACCTGAGAAACACCTCCCACTCTCTCTCACACACCTCTTGCCTCTCCCATTTCAAATCTTTGGAGAGAAATCTTTGAGTGAGTTTGAGAGCTGCGGTTTTTGTGCTTCATCTCCAAATCTCTCTTGCTCTTCTTAATTCGAGCTTTGGTACTACATCGAGTTCTTTGTGGATTCATTACTCTTGGAGCTTCTAGCTCCTAGACGACTAGGTGTCTCTTGTGAGTCTCCAAATCTTGTGGAAGACCACAAGAAAGTTTGTATTACTCGCTCGTTTGAGCGAAGATTATTGTGTGGGCTTGACCTTTGTGGTCGGCAAAGGGAGGATTAGGGTTGAAAGAGACCCGGCTCTTTGTGGGCGCCTCAACGAGGAAGTAGGGCACCTTGGTGGTGTGACCGAACCTCGGGATAAATCTTGTGTCTCTTGTGTTCTTGCTCATTGTGTTTGTTTGTGTTCTTCGTTCTCTCACCATTGCGTGGAAGATTTGTTTATATCTTCTTGGTGTGTGGATTTTGAGAAGTGCCCTTCTCAGATCTACTACTTTAAACCCTGTGGATCAACTAGAACATATCATTTCCAAAGTTAACTGGGTGAATTTCGAGATCAATTCAGTTTTACCCAGTTTGCTTCTAGTTTTTGTTGAAAAAGTTTTAACTTGCCTATTCACCCCCCCTCTAGGCAACTTTCAAAACAAATAGATCAGTCTAAAGTCAACAGCTAGATCGCACAGAGGGAGGGAGGAGCTAGGGATCACCCGGCCCCAATTGGCCGCACATCCAATTACCTTGTCGGGAGGCAACCGAAATAGAAGCATGTACTCCTCGCTCCTGCTCGCGAGCAGCGTTTTGCACGACCAAACACTGCACCACATCAAACACGCGCCAGGGCAGAAGAGGAAAAAAAGGAGGCGTGGTGCGATTCTAGTGATTGAATTCTCATGCAAGCGCGATACACGCAAAAATTCTTGCAGTGATTCTGGTCCACATCAAACACGTCACCTTGTCTTTATCTGCAGTCTGTTCTCCATATCTACGTATCCTCCCTCCTCACAGAAGGTCAAACTTGCACTCCTCGT
This sequence comes from Zea mays, assembly GCF_902167145.1. Lineage (NCBI taxonomy): Eukaryota > Viridiplantae > Streptophyta > Magnoliopsida > Poales > Poaceae > Zea > Zea mays. The sequence goes on from NC_050098.1 coordinate 186,016,719, forward strand.
AGCCTGTAGAGATGAAACAAGGAATAGTACGGTTAACTCGAGGAAAATGCAGTAGGGTTCGATTTATCACGCAAGTAGCAAGAACACGAAGGCATTTTTAGGGGATAAACAGAACGTAAGATGCCAGCTTGAGCGAAGTCGTTTAAAGGAAACAACTCGATTCCTTGAAAACCTAGAATATGTGGTTAGGAGTACTAAACAGGAATGAAAAAATCGTGGTACTGTAGGCAAGTATCTAAGTTCAGTTCAGTCAGAGCCTCGGAGCAATGCACCAGTTCAGTCAGAAGCAGAGTAGTCTACAATCTACAGCATTGAAAGAATGAAGGTAAAGGAGCTGCTGCTGAATTACTTGGGTCTCTGGTGACGATGGTGGCGGTGTCGCCGAAGTCGCAGGTGCCGTCGGTCGCCTTGGCCTGCTGCCAGTAGCTGTTGAACGCGAAGGAGGCGTGCGCGAGCACGGTGTTGGGGCGGTAGCACGAGCCGCTGGGCAGGATGGAGTCGCACCCGGCGCCGGCGCCGCACGCGTAGTAAATGGCCTCCTGGATGATGGGGTCCGGCACCGTGGGCTTGGCCACGCACCACAACGTCTGCCCCGCGCCCGGCGCCAGCGGTGGAGCCAGCGGAGGTGGGTATATGATCGGCGGCTGGAACGGACCGCCGCCGGAACCCGAGCCGCCGCCTCCTGAGCCGGAGCCGGGATCAGGGCCGGATCCTGGTGGGCTCGACACCACGATGATGGGGCTCGGCGGCACCGATCCGAACGGCGTGCCCGGACCGACCTGTGGCGGCGAGTTCGGCGTCGTGAGAGAGGGATGGGTGGAGAACTCGTCGTCGAGTAGAGGGGCTCGGGGCATGGCTTTGGCAGCCAGACAGACCAGATCGGGAGCGACTGGGCGTTCACAGCTAAATTTGATGAAGGCTTCGGGTCCGGGAACACGCGTCAGCGGGAGGTAGGCGAGTATACCATGGGTCGCGGGGAGGCGCCCAAACTCCATGGGGTTTTAATAAAAGAGATGACATTGTTAACCTTTTTTCAAAAACTTTAATCACTTGTTATATTCAAAAATATAAAATTTTAAGTAATGCTTAAACTATCTCAAATGATAAAACAAATTACAACAAACAAATGATAAATGTCGATTTATTTAAATAAAACGAGTGATCAAAATTTTTTAAAAAAAATCAACGACGTCGTATATTTAAGAAAGGAGGGATTATATCCAAACTCCCTAACATATTGATCCCATAGTAAAAAACACAGTGGATCTGAAACACTTGTACCAAGTAAGATTTTCAAGTCATTACAATATATGTTTCATATGTATTTAACTTTTTCACTGATCCGACCGGCGCATTTCTTCTAGGTTGCTACAGTGGCACCTTCTCAAATTCATCAAATCTTTGCGTAAGCCTTGAAGCGATTTATTCATTATCTGGCGGATTTTCAAGCATGAACGCTATGGAATATACTTGTAAAATGTATTTGTACATGCTAGCTCAATTATATTTGCAATCCAGACCATCCACAGGGATTTGCAACAGAATACAACACCTTGAAGAAAGATTTTGCTCCTCAATTGCGCCAAACAGGGAAGACAAATAGTCTTGGCATGTAAAAGAGACAACCACAGAGGGACAATAAGCAATATGACGATATGAGTCGGTAGGTGCTCGGGTGCTTCTTCTCTACAACTATTAAGAGCGAACTGTAGACTGCCCCCGCTCGAGCAGCCCGCACGATGCAAATCTCCTCCAACAACCCGCAACGCACGCAGCGAATCCCGCCGCGCGAACCGCCGCCCCCGCCGCGAATCCTCCCTCCCGCAACCCGACCTCTCTCTCCGTGCGCATCGCCGCACTCAACGCCGCCATCCTCATCCGGAGGTAGCTCTGCCCCCTTCCTCCCCATCCGCGCGAGGATTTCGCCCCGCTCGCCAGCCTTCACAATCGCCCAACGCCAACCACCTCCCCTTTCCTCGCAAGCTCTTCTCCCAAATCCTCCGCCACCCCCATCCCCAGCCTGCCGCCCCTTGCCTACACGCGCACCCCCGAGGACGCCGTCGCCGCCACGCTCCGCGCCGGCCTCGACCTCGACTGCGGGCCGTTCCTCGCGCTCTACGCCGGCTCCGTCGTCGCCGCGGGCAAGGTCGCCGACGCCGACGTCGACGTCGCGCTCCTCAACACCGTCACCGTGCAGATGCGGCTCGGCATGTTCGACGGGGACCCCGCGGCCGGGCCGTTCGGGCGCATGGGCCCCGCGGACGTGTGCTCCAGGGAGCACCAGGACCTGGCGCTCGACGTGGCGCGCACCGCGTCATGCTCCTCAAGAACTGGCGCGGCGCCAAGCACAACAGGGACGTGCTCCCGCTCCGCCCCGCCGCGCACCGCGTCGTCGCCGTCGTCGGCCCGCACGCCGACGCCACCGTTGCCATGATCGGGAACTACGAGGGCAAGCCCTGCCGCTACACCACGCCGCTGCAGGGCATCGCCGCGTAATCCACGCGGGTTGTGCAGCAGGCCGGCTGCACCGACGTCGCGTGCCGCGGGAACCAACCCATCACCGCGGCCATCGAGGCGGCGCGCCAAGCTGAAGCCACCGTCGTCGTCGCGGGCCTCGACCAGAATGTGGAGGCCGAGGGCCTGGACCGGACCTGTTAGCGCTCTCGAGATCCTGGATTCTCGGTGTGCCATCCCGCGTCGTCCACGGTCGGTGGCCATGGAGTATCACGACTCGACGCATAAGCTGCTCGAGCAAATGCAGCAAATGGAAGATTGCTTGACGCAGAAGATCGAGGGACGCTGTGTGGGGCTGGAGCGCAGATTCGAAGAGCGTTGTGCCAACTTCCACAATCACTTCACCGCCCGGTGCGAGGAACTGCAGCATGCAGTCGACAACACGGCATCGCACGACGAAGAACGACTCATCGCCTTGGAAATGGCAAGAACAGAGATGGAGCAGTTGAAGCCAGATTTTGAGAAGCGCCTGACGGACATGACACTGGAGATCACGTGTGTCAACAAATTTCTTGAACGCGAACGTCGTTCACCTGCAATGGGTGAACCAGGGATCTGCGGTCCCTATGGGTCGACTACTGGGCGCGTACCGGCCGGGCTCCAGCAAGTCGACGGGCAATTTGGCCACCGCTCTGACCAGTGTTACCGGGATCGTGAATCTGGGTATGCCAATACCCAGACGAACGGCCAGGTCAAGGGTACGTATCTTCCTTCGTTTCATCGTTGTACTGGATTCGGGAACGATACCGATTGCAGTCGAGAAATCAGGCACTCTTCTATGGGTCGGCTGCCTAAAATCAATTTTCCACAATTTGATGGTAATCAACCGCAGTTATGGAAGAGGCAGTGTGAGAGTTATTTTGAGATGTATGAAACGGAACCTGCGATGTGGGTCAAAGTGGCTTCAATGCACTTTAGTGGCCGCGCGTCGCGCTGGTTGCAGTCGGTAGAAAAGCGGTTGCGCCAGTTCGGTTGGGAGGAATTTTGTGGATTAATTCATGATCGGTTCGGGCGAGAACAACATGAGTCCCTGATTCGTAAGCTTTTTCATATCAGGCAGAATGGCCCTGTCTCTGAATATGTGGAACAATTCGCATCTCTGGTGGACGAGTTAGCTGCTTATGAGTCCCATACCGATCCACTTTATTATGCGATGCGTTTTGTAGACGGTCTGAGGGACGAAATCAAAACAATTGTTATGGTTCAGAGACCACACAACTTGGATACTGCTTGTTCTCTCGCAGTCTCGCTATTGTGCAGGAGGAGGCTGTGGAATCCAGTCGGCGTCGACGCTTTGAACCATCAGCCAGCAAGGTTTGGAAATCGGGATCAGCATCTGCAGAGACAGCTTGGACAGAACGGCTACCAATTCAGGCAGCAGTAATGGACAAAGCAACTTCTGATACAGCTCGACACACTTCGGTGCTTGATCGGGTAGCTTCACTCAAAAGTTATCAAAGAGCAAGGGGCTTATGTGATCGATGTGCAGAGAAATTGTCTCATGGTCACAGATGTGCTACTACGGTGCAATTGCGGAAGTCTGGGAACTATTGGGTTCAGAAGAAATAACTGAAGAAGTTTTTGAACCTGAACAACAAATAATGATGGTTTTATCTATGGCTGCTTGGGTCGGTCAGGATACTCCTAGCACATTTCGGATGCAGGGAATGTTGCAGAATCGGGAATTGTTGGTGTTAATTGATTCTGGCTCTTCGCACACATTCTTGAATGTCAAATTGTTACCTCTTGATTTACAAGTTAGCTGGTTTACAATATAGAATCATCTATAAGAAAGGATCAAAGAACACTGCTGCAGATGCTCTCTCATGATATCCTCATACCAAGGGACAATTGTTTCATGTGTCTCACTGCACACTAATCTGGATACAGGAGGTTGTGCAAGGCTATGAACAAGATGATTCAGCTCAACAGCTGTTGAGTCAACTGGCGGTGACTTCACAAATAGCTAACTCGGATTTCACCTTAAAGGATGGAGTTATCCGATATAAAGGTCGTATTTGGTTGGGCACTAATGTGCAGCTGCAAAATAAGGTCATATCAGCCCTCCACGATTCAGCTTTGGGTGGACATTCGGGAGCTCCAGTTACCTACAGAAGAATCAAACAACTGTTCTATTGGAAGCGCATGAAGCAAGCTATTCATCGTTTTGTGCAGACTTGTAGTATTTGTCAGCAAGCAAAGCCAGACAGACTAAAATCTCCGGGTTTATTATCACCACTGCCAGTTCCCCCTCATGCCTGGCACACAGTGTCTCTTGATTTCATAGAATGACTACCTCAATCAGCTAACATGAATTGCATTTTAGTGGTTGTGGACAAGTTTTCCAAATACAGTCACTTCTTAGCTTTGGCACATCCCTTCACAGCTGTTAAGGTGGCCAGATTATTTTTAGACCAAGTCTTTTGTAGTGAAGAGTTGCACACACATTTCTTTTGTTTCAGAACTGAATTTTTGAGGTGCAAAACCATTTATTTTATTTCATAATTGATTTTTTTTGTCTGAATTTTTAGTGAAGAGCACACATATTTAATAGTTTCGGAGCACGACATTTTAAAATTAATACAAAACTGAATTTATTACAGAGCGCACACATTTCATTGAATTTGGCCGTTTGGTTGTGACTTCACTGAATATGAGCTGTGTTTCCACCAACAATTGATCTTGGTCGCTTGACTCGCAATGGTCACTTCTATTTTCCTTGCACCTCCTGTAGAAGAGGATCTGAATACTCTTTTACTGAGGATTGCCAATGCTAGAATCTGGTGATTCTGTCAGCTGTTTGCATGCTGATGCTTATGTGCCGATTCAACGAGGCTAAAGCCACGCATTTCATGCAACTCTTACCAAAATTGTAAGTTTGTTTTGATAATGATTTTCATGGATGTTCTGGTGTACATTTAATATATATTTTTCTCTATTAATTTCTTGAGAATTAAAGTTGGAGGTCTTGAAGATTTGTCCTTAACAGTTTATTGTCAGTTTTACAAGAGCAGATATCTCATTACACTGGTTGTTGTTCTTGGATTTGAAATTTCTATTGGAGTTGTTGTCTGGAACTCTGGATAGCATGCTGTGGTAAGGGCCGCTGATGATAAGATAATATATATGTTGCTCATGTAAAGGAGAAGTGTAGAACAAAAAGGTCTCGACTTATAGTGAGTTCGTTTTCCCACAGTTCTGTAATCTTTCAGTTTGTTTGACCACGGTTGAAGAAATCTGATACTGCTACCGAGACATGAGAGACTATGCACGAGGCATGCAAATTAACAAGTCTCATACAAGCGCGGAACAGTGTGCTGATGGGCACAAGGGTAACACATGCTCAGGTCTTAACATATTTGACTTCCGAGCAAACTTTCTCCAGACTCCCAAGAAAATATAAGATTCGATTAGATATGTGTTGATGATCATCCCAGCATACTCCCGTTGCAACGCACGGGCACACACCTAGTTAACATTTAGGAGCAGTAAAATACAGATTAAGGATTTGTGTTGTCTCTAATTATTTCGAAATCAACAATGAAAAATACGCTAACTCCCTCATGCAAAAGTAGCCCAAGACACGGTAACACAATCATTTAACTCATGCCAGTTGAAATTTGACACAAAAAAATCTATATAGTTTGTAGTCACGTACCAAACCAGGGGGCGGGGCAGAGGTAAATCCCGTAAATCCATGTGCATGAACCATGCCACATGTAACAATAAAATTATGTTTTTTACCTCCAAACGCCGCTATAGTTTTTTTTCCCAAAAGAAACAACTTTTATCCTTTCAAGAAGGATGGGACCTACACGCCAGCTTGAACTACCTGCAAAATAGCAGCAGCAAATGGTAAACGAAGGCTTGGAAAATTTAAAAATAACTGTAATATTCAAGGGCGACTACCAGACAGAACTGAAAAATAAATATTGGTTTTGGAAATATATGGAAAACAAGAAACGTCAAGGGGCAAAAAATGCATTGGTCAGGGCACACCAAAGTTAATAAATTCAAATAAAATGCTTGTCGGCACCGTATTCCCCAGTAAAAAAAGGTACCACACCGACCAAACCAACCCTAACCTCGAACCCGAATAAACAGTATTTACCAGTTCTGCTGAATTTCGGCACTTTTAGATATACCTTACAACTGGTGCAAAACTATAACTTCAAACCATGAAAGTGTTTTCTATGCATAAGAGTTCTACTATTTTAGAGGACATCAAATAAGTAAAACAAATGGATATTACTTAATTCGTGGATAGAAGGAAGACGGGAAGTTAATGAATAAATTCTTTATCAACAGCAATAACATAATAATTGTAGTTACCTTACCGATAAATTCAGAGATGAAGCCGGACTCTTTGGCATCTGGTATTGAGAGCACCTAGAGGGGTGAATAGATGATCCTACAAAACTTGTTTAAAACAACACAAACTTAGTCCAATTTATGAGTTAGAGACACTGAAAACCAAGTTCGAACGAGAGGAGGAGAGAAAGAAAGATTCTTCACTTGATTTCTCACTTGAGATGTGTATTAAACTAGGACCAATATGAAAGTAAAGTTTATGCTCAAAGAAAGATAGAAATCGTAGTAAAGTAAATGAACAATAGACGCAACGACTTTTTCCGTGGTTCAGCCAAAGTCTATTTCACGTTGTGGTGACCTCCTTCGGTCAAGGGTTACACTCAACCCCTCTCAAGTGTGGGAATAACTTTGACAACTAAAGTTAAGGACCATATATGGATAACCTTTTTGAGAGTTAAACAACAGTAAATCGAAGCACGATGAACTCCAACATAGTCGATGAACCTGTTGCTGACACTAACGCCGACACGCAGACGCCGAGCCTGGCGGCCCTGCCGCGTAGCTCTGGCCTAGATGTGTGGCCGTGGAGGCGTAGTTGTCGGGGGCTATCAAGCCTGCTAGACGTGGTAAGATTGGTGGTGGTTCTCACGTAGGATGTCGGGCTAGGCAGCGACGAGCTCGCGCTGGCCAGCTCCTTCTCGTGGGCCTTGGCCATCTTCTGGGGAAGCTGGTCGAGGATTTGCTTGATCATGACAGACTGTAATACGCCTGTCCCTAGACAGGTCCCTGATCAAAACTATACGTTAGAGAAATCTCCCCAAATCCATAATCCCTTCACCACCACGTGAACAAATCGAACGTCGTCAGAAACTGGGATGAGATAATCTGCCCGCCCCACATACAACATCACGACACACCCGCATCAAACAAAATTGGGAGAACCCCACACCGCACCTGGGGACCAAATCGACGCCTCCGGAGGCAAATCCACGATCATCGACCTCGAAAAATCACGCCTTCGGACGAGAAAACATGATCATGCGCGACAATTAAGGAGGCAAGGAGCAGACTCGGTGAAGTCAAAAGGGAAAACAACGACGGGGGCTTGCGGTGCGCTGCTCTGTTTCACACGGAGCGCGTGTCGTCGAGGGGGTGGGGGCTTAGAGGAAGGGTGGGCCTGCGTTCCACACGGAACGAACGCTTGGATGAGGTCGAGGGGACGCAGAGCAGGCGGTGTCTGTCGCAGATCGTTGTTGTAGCGGCCGTGGTTGGGGCGGGATGAGGACGGGAGAGGGAGGCGGAATTTGCTGCTCTGCGCCCGACAGCAGCGGGTCGAGGATGCGATCGCCATCCATGGCGGCATTTGCGGGGGCAGGTGGGCGACGAGCGGGGGGGGGGGGGGGGGGGGGGGGGGGGTCGGAGGGGGTGTGGTGGCGTTTGCGAGGGGCGCGTAGTAGAACCCGTTGCGCCCGAGAGCGTGGAGATCGCGCACGTCGGCGCGTGTCAATGTTGACACGGGGACGCGGCGGCACAAGCGCATCGCAAGGGCAAGCAGGCTGCGCAGGAGGCGACCATTGCCGAGTGGAGCGCTGCCATCGCGGGGGTTGGGTGGCACATGATTCGCGAAGGCTAGGGGGCATTGCGGAGGCTGGGCGACAACGGGATGAGGACGGCGTGGAGCGGAGCGACAGAGCATTCTCGGAATTTGCGGGATGAGAACGGTGGAAATTCATGTGCGTGCACGAAACTGTCACATTATAGTAGTAGAGATTTATGTAATTGGACTACGGGTTAGTAAAAAAGAAGTATAGACAGGGGCAGATCTACACCCTAGGCCACCCGGTCCGTGGCCCGGGGCTTGATCCATGTAACTCTATATAAGTTTATATTTAATACGGTATAAAATACTTAAGATAAAATAAAGAGAAGCAAATTTAGTAGATTTGGCTCGGGTCATAGAAAAATTCTGGATCCGCCCCTGAGTATAGGGACTTTTTTTATAAAAGGGATGATCGTGGAACCGTGAGAGCTGGTGCATTATAGTAGTAGAGAAATCATCTTTGACTATATTATATATATTCCTCATCTATATCACTTTTCTTTACAAACTTCTCTAAAAAGGTTTATTCTCTATATCTCATGCTTCTCTCACGCATTCGGCTGGCTTTAAAACCAACCAATCAGGCGGCTGGTGGCATATGTAAAGACAAACATCTAAAGTCTTAAAAGTCACACGGATTCGGAGCCTTCTCCGCGTTTCACAGGCACGGCAAGCAGCGTGTTCCGACGCGTGCCCACGGCTCGGACCTGACATTTTCATTTGATTTAGCATATAGGTGTTACGTCCGTCCGCCCGCACTCGCATATACGCCTTCCATTTCCTCTCTCTTCTTTCTCCGCTTCCACACTCACTCTCGTCGCTACCCTCGTCGATCGTCGTCGTCGCTGCGATGCACAAGACGGCTCAAGCTCGGTTCACCGGCAGGACCGCTGCCTTCTCTGGCCCTACTGCCGAGTCGCAGCTTCCCTGCTCGTCGATGGCCTCGACGGTGCGAGGTAGAGAGGGCCCCGCCTCGCCCGTTCGGCATTGGCCACGCTCCAAGAGGAGCGACGCCGAAAACACCGGGGAAGCGCAGAGAAGGCACCAAGGTCGGCGACCACCGCGACGTCGCCCTAAGGTTACGGTTCCGACAATTTCCCTCCCCTCCGCATCGTGGCGAACGCATGGGAGATCCGCCATATGTCGTCTCATTCCTCGCCCAACCACGGCGGAGGCGGATCCCCAACCCACCGAGCCGACCGAGGTGATGTACCGGACGAGAGCCGATGACTTCCTCGGACGATGCAAGTCCATCGTCTATCAGAACAACAACGGGCTCTGCCCACTCCTCACCATATGTAAGCTCCCTCCCCCTCGTTCAACTCCAAACCCTCCCGGGTTCGCCACGCGTCGGTGTGTGCCAGGTGGTCGCCCACGATGTTCATAACACTGGTGCACGCGTGTGTGCAGGTAACGTGCTGCTGCTGAAGAATGTGATCAGCCTGAACCCTGACGCGGAGGAGGTATCGCAGAAGAGGTTGCTCTCGCTCGTGGCCGAGCGCCTCATCGATCCCAACATTGCTGGACAGGTTTGTTCCTAACTCTCGCGAGATATGGATGTTCATGCAACTTGTGAGCTGGCATTAGTAGTTAGGTTTGCTGGTTGTGGCATTTTCTAGCATGTTAATGGTTCGATTCGTAGGTCATGGATGAGGGGTATGTTAACAACTAGGAGCAGAACATCGTGAATGCTATTGATCTTCTCCCGTGCCTCACGGCAGGCATTGACGTCAACGTAATGTTCAGGAAGTGCTTAAGGCTTTTAACTTGTTGAGGGGTATGTAGCTGATCAGTTTTTCCCTAAATGTCCTGGTGAAGATGTAGCTGCTCAGTTTCCCCCTCCAACTATCCTGGTGAATGTTAATCGCATAGCGAAAATTATCCAAGAAGGGGTAGGCTGGATTTGATCTTTGATTTCCCTTAGTACCAGTGAAACTACCGTTAGTCTTAGCATTGTCAGTTGATGATCAACAAACATTTGGATCAATTCTACAAATCATCAAATTCAGTTGAAGAGGCTATTGAACTTGCAAACGACTCAGATCTCAAAGTATGGTATCGGTTGTGCTATTTTTTTAGGCAACCAGAAGCGTGCCATCAGAATAGAATCCCAATGATCTTGCTTCGAGTTGCCTGTGCCAGGCAAGTGTATAATTCATGCTCTGCCTGCCCAATTAACGGTTAAACGTGTATCATGTGGTGTCTAGCATTGTTTTGTTACAATATCACATCATACTTATACTTCTATGCTTACCTGGGTTTCTGACAGAGTGGTAAGTACGAGGAAGCAACAGATAGACACACACCACTGCATAAGCATCTCCTTTCTGTCCTAGCACAACTATGTGAATGTGAATCATAACAGTAATCTTTCCCTGTCATGGTTGATTCAGGCGACCTAGACGTAGCACAACTATGTGAATGTGAATCATAACAGTAATCTTTCCCTGTCATGGTTGATTCAGGCGACCTAGATGTGGAATCTTTCGAAGGATCCCATCTGGTCTTGGTTGCCACCGGATCAGACTCATTTGAGGTAATCACAAGTTCAGTCAAGTGCGCCAATGCCTTCTCTATCTTATGATGCCCCCTCTTGTAAATTCAATTTTGGCATTATATTCATGTCATGAGACATGAAAACAATAGATTGGAGCTAATGGACACGGGTTATTGACATATTCGTACCGGATGATTTTCTTCCCAATAAGTTTCTTTTTAGTTCCATTGCTTTCCCCATTTCCCTTTATATAATTTTTCTATGGATCCATATTGGCATTTACACCCCTAACTAGCACCTGTTGTCACCCTGATCAATACATCAACTACTTTAGCACAATGACACATATATTACCTGCTACATTTTTTCATTTGGTCAGGTGGTGTCTTATAAAAGTAAGTATATAAATAGGTGAAACAAACAGTGAGGAAACAGATGGTCTGGACTGTGGAGAATTATATATACACTCAGATTTGTTTATTTTATGAATGTATTCACTACATTGGTTGCCATTCTCACTTTTTTATACTGGCATAATGATGGTTGGTTAAGGAAATGGTCTGCTTTACAATGGTTTTTCTATAAATATCAAATTAACTTGGTAGTCCCAACACGAGAGCAAGAAGCTCTAAGGCTTTGCTAGCTGTTTGTGCCATGAAATTTACTTTGATAGAATAATCGTTCAACTAAGTTTCGGTCTCGTATTGGTGGTTATCAAACCTGGAGAGGATAAATCAATTGCTGGCGTTGTCACTGAGAGAGGTAATGAACAATTTTTGTACTCTTGGCATTTAACTTGTGGCCTGTGGGTATGATGGAAAAAATGCAAAATCATGTAACACTACCTGCATTTCTATTTGACAAACAATCTTGAGCATAAATGCATAATCAACAGATGTTAACTGTCTGAAACAAGATTCACTCGACAAGGTATGCACTACTGCAATTCACCTCCCTTGTAGAAATTCAAATTTCAATCCATCAATTTTCAGAGAATCATCGAGTGAGTGCCTATTGTCCCAAAATTTCCCTTCAAGCCATTTTGTTGTCTATGTGTGTCGATTTTCCTTTTCTGTGAAAATACCGCCATTAAAAGTAAATTCTTCACGGTATATCATCAAACAACTCTACCATTGGCTTCCACGTCACCCACAAAATGTCGCACCTTCCTGTTCTGTTGGTCGATCATACATTTCCAGTACGGGTACTGCTATTCAGAGTATTGCCATCAGCTATGGAACTCTTATTCGTAGGTGGTTACTGAACAGAACTTATGTTGGACATGTCTGACTTAGAACCAAGATTAAATGACCTATAATTCGGAGCAAGGAGTTCAGTTTGAAGGTATTCATAAGCCATTGTACCATAATGCAGAACACTGTAAATGTTTGCCTAAACTTATGCAGAGAATCAGGAATGTTTGAGTGCACTGAAACCTCATCCTCCATTATGTGCCATGACAACTGTCAAATATGGTGAAACAAAGTTTTCCGTAGTAATTTAACTTTTGGTCAATATATTGTATTGGCACCATAAACTGTTAAAATATTTTGGCTGTTGTTAAGAAATGGATTGTATTCATCAATCTTTTTGGTACTCTTGGCCTGTTTGTTTCATAACCAATACACAAATTTCATGTATTATCTAAAATTTGTTTACTTTGTCAGGGAATGGGTGCCTCAAATATTATCTGTCATGTATCAAGCATTAAGCTTTTGAGTTCAATTTGTCAAATACTTGTGAGCCATGACCTATACATTCGACTGTCTCATTGATCTAAATTCTAAAATTCATACTATTCTCTACTTTGATGGTGTTTCTGCTTATTACATGGACTGTCCAATTTACTATACATTAGCTTCTGTCTTCAATCACGGTAGGGCGCCCTTTATATAATTTTTCTATGGATCCATATTGGCATTGTATAAATATAGTGAGGTTCAGCAACAACATTGCTACCATGAAGGCAACCAAACTGATTCTCTCTCAACATCCTCTATATGTTAAATATTACATTAGAGACATATTTTATTCTATACTTTTTAAGTTCATATTTGTTATATCTTCGAATACCTTTTTCCTGAAAGGTTTTCTACTTTATATCATATGCCTATCTAAGATTATATTTAGCTATAACATGTATATTTCTCCTCTATATAACTTCTTTTTAAAAGTTTGTGAAGGTTCTCTTCTCTATATCCAATCTATTACATTAGAGACATATTTTATTCTGTACTAGTCGGTTACTCGTGCGTTGCGACGGATCACAACAATACCTACGTAAATTATCCACCAAAAAGTTCTCAAGATTTTTTTATTGATTGTCTCCGCTCTTCGCATAATATTTTTTATGAACGCACGGGTACCATAGGTAGCAAATCAGAGGCCCCCATCCCTCGTCTCCCCCACTTCCAAGGTTTCGTAGAGCATTAGGAGAAGGGAAGAGGCGAACATACATGTTCGTTGCCGGAGAAGGACACGACGAAGACCTAGGCATCTGGAGGCGACATAGGTAGTATACCGCTAGATATATAGGGAGAGAGCACACAAGTGGAGAAAGAAGCTCAGACGGAGCAACTCCAAACCGAGAGGCACCTGCACTAGGCGTCAACCCGAGAAGGGCGAGATAATGCGAGTGTCTTCCCAGTCCTAGACCCACCGGAGCGACACAACACCACCACCAACTCCGTAGCATATATCGACTGCTGCCACGCTACGGACCTTGGTTGTCCAATATCTCAGACCTGGACTCCTCATCGCCAAGATAACCTAAGTGTGGCAGACGTCACCATGTCCTCCTCGACGGCACGGACGGAGAAAGGCCAGGAGCATGATCGACTCGTGCCGTACCCGCGTTGTCGGGGACCATAATTAGGGGTACCCCCAAGACTCCTAATCTCAGCTGGTAACCCCCATCAGCACAAAGCTGCAAAGGCCTGATGTGTGCGATTAAGTCAAGACTCAGTCCACTCAAGGGACACGATATCGCCTCGCTCGAGCCCAGCCTCGGGCAAGGGCAGCCGACCCCGGAGGATTCACGTCTCGCCCGAGGGCCCCCTCAAGCAACAGACACACCTTCGGCTCGCCCGAGGCCTAGTCTTCACCGAGAAGTAACCTTGGCCAGATCGCCACGCCGACCGACCGTATCGCAGGAGCATTTAATGCAAGGATGGCCTGACACCTTATCCTAACGCGCGCTCTTCAGTCGACAGAGCCGAAGTGACCGCAGTCACTTCGCCGCTCCACTGACCGATCTGACAAGAAGACAGCGCCGCCTGCGTCGCTTCGACTGTTGTGCCACTCGGTAGAGTGAGGCTGACAGCAGCTAAGTCCGGCCTCGGGCTCCATAGGAAACTCCGCCTCGCCCGACCCTAGGGCTCGGACTCAGCTTCGGCTCCGGAAGACAACGAACTCCGCCTCGCCCGACCCCAGGGCTCGGACTCAGCCTCGGCCTCGGACGATGGTCTCCGCCTCGCCCGACTCAGGGCTCGGACTCGACCTCGACCTCGGAGGAGCCTCTGCCTCGCCTGACCCATGGCTCGGACCGACCACGTCACAGGAGGGGCCATCATTACCCTACCCCTAGCTAGCTCAGGCTACGGGCAACAAGACCGACGTCCCATATGGCTCGCTCCGGTAAACAAGTAATGATGGCGCCCCGCATGCTCCATGACGACGGCAGGCTCTCAGCCCCTTACGGAAGCAAAGAGACGTCAGCAAGGACTCGACAGCCCCGACAGCTGTCCTTCCGCAAGGCTCCAGCGCTCCTCCGACGGCCACGACATCACATGAACAGGGTGTCAAAACCTCTCCGGCTGCCACGATGGCATGTACTTAGGGCACTAGCTCCTCTCTGCTAGACACGTTAGCACACTGCTACATCTCCTATTGTACACCTGGGCCCTCTCCTTACGCCTATAAAAGGAAGGTCCAGGGCCCTCGTACGAGAGGGTTGGCCGCGCGGGAGAACAGGATGACGCGTATAAGCCTCTCGCTCCCTCCCACGTGGACGCTTGTAACCCCCTACTGCAAGCGCACTCGACCTAGGCGCAGGACAACACGAAGGCCGCGGGTTTCCCCTTTTGCCTGTCTCCTTCCCCCCCCTTCGTGCTCCGTCTCGCGCCGACCCATCTGAGCTGAGGCACGCGTCGACAATTTACTCATCGGTCCAGGGACCCCCGGGGTCGAAACGCCGATAGTTGGCGCGCCAGGTAGGGGCCTACTGCGTGTTGACGAATAGCTTCCCGTCAAGCTCCAGATGGGTAGTCTCCAGCAACCTTTCCGCCCCGGGACGATTCTCCGTTTCGGGAGTCTTGAGTTCATGTCCCTCGACGGCAGCTACGACATGATACTCCTTCCTTCACCGCGCGACAGCGACAATGGCGGCCGTCAGCCCGCCCACCGGCGGCAGAATCGACGACGTCTTCCCCACGTGGCGGAAGAACAACATTCGGGTTTGTCCCGTCGCCTCCCCCGCCGACAGAGGAGGAGGCGGGGCAACCAAGGCCAAGCAGGAGGCGGCACCTCGTCGGCTGTCGAGCGAGTCGACGGCGTCGGCGCCCCAACGGGGGACACGTCAGGCGTCGACCTTGCGTCTGAGACGAAGACGAGCGCCGTTTCCCCGCAACACGCCAACTCCAAGTAGACGAACGACGCCAGCACGCTCGCGAAGGACTTGTTGGGCGTCACCCTCGTACCTGAGATGACGGTGCGGTCTGCCCCTGACGCAACTTCGTCACCGCCCGTCGACTAAGAGGTACCGACCGATTCCCATCTCGTGCCTTTTGGATTCAGCCTCGACCCACCAAGCGACTTCGCTTCGGTGGAAGCCTTCATAGAGGCATGTCCAAACCCTCCGGGGTACGGTATGCGGTCACCCTGGGACCGGCTGACGGCCGTCTCGACCTACGGACCCTCGGGTTCCGAGGAAGATGACGAGCCCGACTTTTGTTGGGATTTCTCCGGACTTGGTAACCCCAGTGCCATGCAGGACTTCATGATCGCATGCGACTACTGCCTTTCCGATTGTTCCGACGGTAGCCGCAGCTTCGGCGACGAGGACTGCAGCCCAAATCGTGAATGTTTCCACGTCGATCTAGGGGTTCCCAGCGAAGGCAACCATCTTGGTATACCGGAAAACGGTGATCCCCCTAGGCCTGCGCCTCGCGTTGACATCCTTCGGGAGCTAGCTGTGGTCCCAGTCCCTGCGGGGGGTCAGGACGCACAGCTCGAGCAAATCCGCGAGATGCAAGCCAGGCTCGACAAGGGAGCAGGAACACTTGAGCCGTTCCGGCGGAACATCGGGCAGGAATGGGCAGACCAAGCTCCGGCCGGAGAAGCACGTCATCTACCCCAGGGCATCCAGCACTGCATTGCCGACGACGTCAGGGCAAGGCCGCCATCGGTTTCTAGTGGGGTCGGCTAGAACCTAGCTGCGGCAGCAATACTACTCCGCGCGATGCCGGAACCATCGACCATCGAAGGGCGGCGTATCCAGGGAGAGCTCAAGAATCTCCTGGAGGATGCCGCGGTCCGACGGGCCGAAAGCTCTGCCTCCCGAAGGCAGGGATACCCCTCGGAGCATCTGAAAGTCGCCTAGAGGGGGGGTGAATAGGGCGAAACTGAAATTCTCAAAAATAATCACAACTACAAGCCGGGTTAGCGTTAGAAATATAATCAAGTCCGCAAGAGAGGGCGCAAAACAAATCGTAAGCAAATAATGAAGTGAGACACGCGGATTTGTTTTACCGAGGTTCGGTTCTCTCAAACCTACTCCCCGTTGAGGAGGCCACAAAGGCCGGGTCTCTTTCAACCCTTACCCTCTCTCAAACGATCCCTCGGACCGAGTGAGGTTTCTCTTCTCAATCACTTGGAACACAAAGTTCCCGCAAGTACCACCACACGATTGGTGTCTCTTGCCTCAATTACAAGTGAGTGTTTGATCACAAGAAAGAAAGCCAAAGAAAAAGAAGCGATCCAAGCGCAAGAGCTCAAATGAACACTACAAATCACTCTCTCTAGTCACTAGGGCTTTGTGTGGAGTTGGGAGATGATTTGATCTCTTTTTGGTGTGCTTTGCAATGAATGCTAGCTCTTGTATAGTGGTTGGAAGTTGGAAAACTTGGATACAATGAATGGTGGGGTGGTTGGGGTATTTATAGCCCCAACCACCAAACTTGACCGTTGGTGGAGCTGCCTGTCGTATGGTGCACCGGACAGTCCGGTGCACACCGAACATGTCCGGTGCGACAGCCACGTCACCAAAAAGCCGTTGGATCGACCATTGGAGTTCTGACTTCTGGGCCCGCCTTGATGTCCGGTGGCGCACCGGACAGGTACTGTAGAATGTCCGGTGCGCCTGCTCCCGCGTGCCTGACGACTGCGCGCTTCTGGCGCGCATTAAATGCGCCTGCAGGTGACCGTTGGCGCGAAGTAGCCGTTGCCCCGAGGTTGCACCGGACAGTCCGGTGCACACCGGACATGTCCGGTGAATTATAGCGGAGCAGCCTTCGCGAATTCCCTAGACTGGCGAGTTCCTGAGCCGCGTCTCAAATGAGCACCGGACATTGTCCGGTGTACACCGGACAGTCCGGTGAATTATAGCGCGCTGGCTCCGGAATTTTCCCGAGGGCGACGAGTTTGAGCTGAAGTCCTCTGGTGCACCGGACACTGTCCGGTGGCACACTGGACAGTCCGGTGCGCCAAACCAGAGGAGCCTTTGGTTGCTCCTTTGCCCTTTTGTTGAACCCAACACTTGGTCTTTTTATATGCTAAGTGTGAACCTTTTGTACCTGTATAACTTATACACTAGAGCAAACTAGTTAGTCCAAAGATTTGTGTTGGGCAATTCAACCACCAAAATTAATTAGGGACTAGGTGTAAGCCTAATTCCCTTTCAATCTCCCCCTTTTTGGTGATTGATGCCAACACAAACCAAAGCAAATATAAAAGTGCATAATTGAACTAGTTTGCATAATGTAAGTGCAAAGGTTGCTTGGAATTGAGCCAATATAAATACTTACATAATGTGCATGGATTGCTTCTTTATTTTTGACATATTGGACCACACTTGCACCACACGTTTTGTTTTTGCAAATCCTTTTGTAAATTCTTTTCAAAATCCTTTTGCAAGATAGTCAAAGGTTAAATGAATAAGATTTTTCAAAGCATTTTCAAGTTTGAAATTTTCTCCCCTTGTTTTAAATGCTTTTCCTTTGACTAAACAAAACTCCCCCTCAATTAAATTCTCCTCTTAGTGTTCAAGAGGGTTTTAAGATATCAAGTTTTGAAAATACTACTTGCTCCCCCTTTAGAACACAAAGAGATACCAATTTTGAAATTTTCCATCCAATTGAAAATCATATTTTAAAATTAGGGTGGTGGTGCGGTCCTTTTGCTTTGGGCTCATATTTTCTCCCCCTTTGGCATGAATCGCCAAAAACGGAATCATTAGAGCCCTATGAAGTACTTTCTCCTCCTTTGGTCATAAAATAAATGAGTGAAGATTATACCAACGTTGGAGAGTGATACGGAGCGACGACGAAGGATGAGTAGTAGAGTGAAGTGGAAGCCTTTGTCCTCGCCGAAGACTCCAATTCCCTTTCAATATACCTATGACTTGGTTTGGAATACACTTGAAAACACATTAGTCATAGCATATAAGACATGATCAAAGGTATACTTATGAGCTATGTGTGCAAGTTTAGCAAAAGAAATTCCTAGAATCAAGAATATTAAGCTCATGCCTAAGTCTGGTAAAAGATTGTTCATCAAGTGGCTTGGTAAAGATATCGGCTAATTGATCTTTAGTGTTAATGTATGAAATCTCGATATCCCCCTTTTGTTGGTGATCCCTAAGAAAATGATACCGAATGGCTATGTGTTTAGTGCGGCTATGCTCAACGGGATTATCCGCCATGCGAATTGCACTCTCATTATCACATAGAAGAGGAACTTTGGTTAGTTTGTAACCGTAGTCCCGCAGGGTTTGCCTCATCCAAAGCAATTGCGCGCAACAATGGCCTGCGGCAATATACTCAGCTTCGGCGGTAGAAAGAGCGACCGAATTTTGCTTCTTTGAAGCCCATGACACCAGGGATCTTCCCAAGAACTGGCAAGTCCCTGATGTGCTCTTCCTATTAATCTTACACCCCGCCCAATCGGCATCCGAATAACCTATCAAATCAAAAGTGGATCCCCGAGGGTACCAAAGCCCAAACTTAGGAGTATAAGCCAAATATCTCAAGATTCGTTTTACGACCGTAAGGTGGGATTCCTTAGGGTCGGCTTGGAATCTTGCACACATGCAAACGGAAAGCATAATGTCCGGTCGAGATGCACATAGATAAAGCAAAGAACCAATCATCGACCGGTATACCTTTTGATCCACGGACTTACCTCCCGTGTCGAGGTCGAGATGCCCATTGGTTCCCATGGGTGTCTTGATGGGCTTGGCATCCTTCATTCCAAACTTGCTTAGAATGTCTTGAGTATACTTTGTTTGGCTAATGAAAGTGCTCTCTTGGAGTTGCTTGACTTGAAATCCTAGAAAATACTTCAACTCCCCCATCATAGACATCTCGAATTTCTGTGTCATGATCCTACTAAATTCTTCACATGTAGATTTGTTAGTAGACCCAAATATAATATCATCAACATAAATTTGGCATACAAACAAATCATTGTCAAGTGTTTTGGTGAATAAAGTAGGATCGGCTTTGCCGACTTTGAAGCCATTAGTAATAAGGAAATCTCTAAGGCATTCATACCATGCTCTTGGGGCTTGCTTGAGCCCATAAAGCGCCTTAGAGAGCCTATAGACATGGTTAGGGTACTCACTATCTTCAAAGTCGGGAGGTTGCTCAACATACACCTCCTCCTTGATTGGTCCATTGAGGAAGGCACTCTTCACGTCCATTTGATAAAGCTTGAAGCCATGGTAAGTAGCATAGGCTAATAATATGCGAATTGACTCAAGCCTAGCTACGGGTGCATAGGTTTCACCAAAATCCAAACCTTCGACTTGTGAATACCCCTTGGCCACGAGTCGAGCTTTGTTCCTTGTCACCACACCATGCTCGTCTTGTTTGTTGCGGAAGACCCACTTGGTTCCTACAACATTTTGGTTAGGACGTGGAACTAAGTGCCATACCTCGTTCCTTGTGAAATTGTTGAGCTCCTCTTGCATCGCCATCACCCAATCCGCATCTTGGAGTGCTTCCTCTACCCTGTGTGGCTCAATAGAGGAAACAAAAGAGTAATGCTCACAAAAATGTGCAACCCGAGATCGAGTAGTTACCCCCTTATTAATGTCGCCGAGGATGGTGTCGACGGGGTGATCTCGTTGGATTGCTTGGTGGACTCTTGGGTGTGGCGGCCTTGATTCTTCAACCTCCTTGTCTTCATCATTTGCATCTCCCCCTTGATCGTTGCCGTCATTTTGAGGTGGCTCATCTTCTTGATCTTCTTGTTCAACATCTTGAGCCTCATCCTCAATTTGAGTTGGTGGAGATGCTTGCATGGAGGAGGATGGTTGATCTTGTGCATGTGGAGGCTCTTCGGATTCCTTAGGACACACATCCCCAATGGACATGTTCCTTAGCGCTATGCACGGAGCCTGTTCTTCACCTATCTCATCAAGATCAACTTGCTCTACTTGAGAGCCGTTAGTCTCATCAAACACAACGTCACAAGAAACTTCAACAAGTCCTGAGGACTTGTTAAAGACTCTATATGCCCTTGTGTTTGAGTCATATCCTAGTAAAAAGCCTTCTACAGTTTTGGGAGCAAATTTAGATTTTCTACCTCTTTTGACAAGAATAAAGCATTTGCTACCAAAAACTCTAAAATATGAAATATTGGGCTTTTTACCGGTTAGGAGTTCATAGGATGTCTTCTTGAGGATTCGGTGAAGATATAACCGGTTGATGGCGTAGCAGGCGGTGTTGACCGCCTCGGCCCAAAACCGATCTGGAGTCTTGTACTCATCAAGCATGGTTCTTGCCATGTCCAATAGAGTTCGATTCTTCCTCTCCACTACACCATTTTGTTGTGGAGTGTAGGGAGAAGAGAACTCATGCTTGATGCCCTCCTCCTCAAGGAAGCCTTCAATTTGAGAGTTCTTGAACTCCGTCCCATTGTCGCTTCTAATTTTCTTGATCCTTAAGCCGAACTCATTTTGAGCCCGTCTCAAGAATCCTTTTAAGGTCTCTTGGGTATGAGATTTTTCCTGCAAAAAGAACACCCAAGTGAAGCGAGAATAATCATCCACAATAACTAGACAGTACTTACTCCCGCCGATGCTTATGTAAGCGATCGGGCCGAATAGATCCATGTGAAGGAGCTCCAGTGGCCTGTCACTTGTCATAATGTTCTTGTGTGGATGATGAGTCCCAACTTGCTTCCCGAATCCCGGCTTGGCATGCGCTACAAATCCTGTCTTTCTCAAAATGAACATTTGTTAGTCCTAAAATGTGTTCTCCCTTTAGAAGCTTATGAAGATTCTTCATTCCAACATGGGCTAGTCGGCGATGCCAGAGCCAACCCAAGTTAGTCTTAGCAACCAAGCAAGTGTTGAGTTCAGCTCTATAAAAATCTATCAAGTATAGCTGACCCTCTAACACTCCCTTAAATGCTATTGAATCATCACTTCTTCTAAAGACAGTAACACCTACATCAGTAAATAGACAGTTGTAGCCCATTTGACATAATTGGGATACGGAAAGCAAATTGTAATCTAAAGAATCTACAAGAAAAACATTGGAAATAGTGTGGTCAGGTGATATAGCAATTTTACCCAATCCTTTGACCAAACCTTGATTTCCATCCCCGAATGTGATAGCTCGTTGGGGATCTTGGTTTTTCTCATATGAGGAGAACATCTTCTTCTCCCCTGTCATGTGGTTTGTGCACCCGTTGTCGAGTATCCAACCTGAGCCCCCGGATGCATAAACCTACAAAACAAATTTAGTTCTTGACTTTAGGTACCCAAACGGTTTTGGGTCCTTTAGCATTAGAAACAAGAACTTTGGGTACCCAAACACAAGTCTTGGAGCCCTTGTGTTTGCCCCCAACAAACTTGGCAACTACCTTGCCGGATTTGTTAGTAAGCACATAAGAAGCATCAAAAGTTTTAAATGAAATAGCATGATCATTTGATGCATTAGGAGTTTTCTTTCTAGACAACTTGGCACGGGTTGGTTGCCTAGAGCTAGATGTCTCACCCTTATACATAAAAGCATAATTAGGGCCAGAGTGAGACTTTCTAGAATGAGTTCTCCTAATTTTGCTCTCAGGATAACCGGCAGGATACAAAATGTAACCCTCGTTATCCTGAGGCACAGGAGCCTTGCCCTTAACGAAGTTAGACAAGTTTTTAGGAGGGGCATTAAGTTTGACATTGTCTCCCCTTTGGAAGCCAATGCCATCCTTGATGCCAGGGCGTCTCCCATTATAGAGCATACTTCTAGCAAATTTAAACTTTTCATTCTCTAAGTTATGCTCGGCAATTTTAGCATCTAATTTTGCTATATGATCATTTTGTTGCTTAATTAATACCATGTGATCATGAATAGCATTGATATCAACATCTCTACATCTATCACAAATAGACACATGCTCAATAGTAGATGTAGAGGGTTTGCAAGATTTTAATTCAACAACCTTAGCATGTAACATATCATTCTTAGTTCTAAGGTCAGAAATAATAGAATTGCAAACATCAAAATCTTTAGCCTTAGCAATCAAATTTTCATTTTCTACTCTAAGGCTAGCAAGAGAATCATTCAATTCCTTGATCTTAGCAAGCAAATCATCATTATTATTTCTAAGATTGGGAATTGAGGCATCACAAACATGAGAATCAACCTTAGCAATTAATCTAGCATTTTCATTTCTAAGGTTGTCAATAGTGTCATGGCATATGCTTAGCTCACTAGATAATTTGTTACATTTTTCTACTTCTAAAGCATAAGCATTTTTAACCTTAACATGTTTCTTATTTTCCTTGATTAGGAAGTCCTCTTGGGAATCCAAAAGGTCATCCTTCTCATGAATAGCACTAATTAATTCATTTAATTTTTCTTTTTGTTCCATGTTAAGGTTGGCAAAAAGGGTAAGCAAGTTATCCTCCTCATCACTAGCATTATCATCACTAGAGGATTCATATTTTGTGGTGGATTTAGATTTTACCTTCTTCTTTTTGCCGTCCTTTGCCATGAGGCACTTGTGGCCGACGTTGGGGAAGAGAAGCCCCTTGGTGACGGCGATGTTGGCGGCGTCCTCGTCGGAGGAGGACTCGGTGGAGCTCTCGTCGGAGTCTCGCGGCACACGTGGGCATCGCCACCCCTCTTCTTGTGGTACCTCTTCTTTTCTCTTCTCTTTCCCTTCTTGTCGTTGTCCCTGTCACTATCACTTGATAATGGACATTTAGCGATAAAGTGACCGGGCTTACCACACTTGTAGCAAACCTTCTTGGAACGGGATTTGTAATCTTTCCCCTTCCGTTGCTTGAGGATTTGGCGAAAGCTTTTGATGATTAAAGCCATCTCCTCATTGTCGAGCTTGGAGGCGTCAATTAGTTGTCTACTTGGTGTAGACTCCTCCTTCTTCTCCTCCGTCGCCTTAAATGCCACCGGTTGCGCCTCGGACGTGGAGGGTTCGTCAAGCTCGTTGATCTTCCTTGAGCCCTTGATCATACATTCAAAGCTCACAAAATTCCCGATAACTTCCTCGGGGGTCATTAGTGGATATCTAGGATTACCACGAATTAATTGAACTTGAGTGGGGTTAAGGAAAATAAGAGCTCTTAAAATAACCTTAACCACCTCGTGGTCGTCCCACTTTTTGCTCCCGAGGTTGCGCACTTGGTTCACCAAGGTTTTGAGCCGGTTGTACATATCTTGTGGCTCCTCCCCTTGGTGAAGACGAAAGCGACCGAGCTCCCCCTCGATCGTTTCCCGCTTGGTGATCTTGGTGAGTTCATCACCCTCGTGCGCCGTCTTGAGTAGGTCCCAAATCTCCTTTGCATTCTTCAACCCTTGCACTTTGTTGTATTCCTCCTTGCTTAGAGAGGCGAGGAGAATGGTTGTGGCTTGGGAGTTGAAGTGCTCGATTTGGGCCACTTCGTCCGTATCATAATCTTCATCCCCTACGGATGGTACCTGTACACCAAACTCAACAACATCCCATATACTTTTGTGGAGTGAGGTTAGATGAAATCACATTAAATCACTCCACATAGCATAATCTTCACCATCAAACGTTGGTGATTTGCCTAATGGGACGGAAAGTAAAGGTGTATGTTTAGGAATGCGAGGGTAGCGTAGGGGGATCTTACTATACTTCTTATGCTCTTGGCGCTTAGAAGTGACGGACGCCACGTCGGAGCCGGAGGTGGATGTCGATGAAGAATCGGTCTCGTAGTAGACCACCTTCCTCATCCTCTTTTTCTTATCCCCACTCCGATGCGGCTTGTGGGAAGAGGATTTTTCCTTCTTCTCTTTGTGGTGTGAAGAAGATATTTTCTCCTTCCCTTTGGAGGAGTCCTTCTTTTCTTCGTGGTGAGAAGAGGATCTTTTCTCCTTCCCTTTGGAGGAGACCTTCTTCCTTTCCTTCCTCTTGGTGCGGGACTCTTCCGATGAAGTGCTCCCTTGGCTTGTAGTGGGCTTGTCGCCGGTCTCCATCTCCCTCTTGGCGTGATCTCCCGACATCACTTCGAGTGGTTAGGCTCTAATGAAGCACTGGCCTCTGATACCAATTGAAAGTCGCCTAGAGGGGGGGTGAATAGGGCGAAACTGAAATTCTCAAAAATAATCACAACTACAAACCGGGTTAGCGTTAGAAATATAATCAAGTCCGCGAGAGAGGGCGCAAAACAAATCGTAAGCGAATAATGAAGTGAGACACGCGGATTTGTTTTACCGAGGTTCGGTTCTCTCAAACCTACTCCTCGTTGAGGAGGCCACAAAGGCCGGGTCTCTTTCAACCCTTACCCTCTCTCAAACGATCCCTCGGACCGAGTGAGCTTTCTCTTCTCAATCACTTGGAACACAAAGTTCCCGCAAGTACCACCACACGATTGGTGTCTCTTGCCTCAATTACAAGTGAGTGTTTGATCACAAGAAAGAAAGCCAAAGAAAAAGAAGCGATCCAAGCGCAAGAGCTCAAATGAACAGTACAAATCACTCTCTCTAGTCACTAGGGCTTTGTGTGGAGTTGGGAGAGGATTTGATCTCTTTTTGGTATGCTTTGCAATGAATGCTAGCTCTTGTATAGTGGTTGGAAGTTGGAAAACTTGGATACAATGAATGGTGGGGTGGTTGGGGTATTTATAGCCCCAACCACCAAACTTGACCGTTGGTGGAGCTGTCTGTCGTATGGTGCACCGGACAGTCCGGTGCACACCGGACATGTCCGGTGCGACAGCCACGTCACCAAAAAGCCGTTGGATCGACCGTTGGAGTTCTGACTTCTGGGCCCGCCTTGATGTCCGGTGGCGCACCGGACAGGTACTGTAGAATGTCCGGTGCGCCTGCTCCCGCGTGCCTGACGACTGCGCGCTTCTGGCGCGCATTAAATGCGCCTGCAGGTGACCGTTGGCGCGAAGTAGCCGTTGCCCCGAGGTTGCACCGGACAGTCCGGTGCACACCGGACATGTCCGGTGAATTATAGCGGAGCAGCCTTCGCGAATTCCCAAGACTGGCGAGTTCCTGAGCCGCGTCTCAAATGAGCACCGGACACTGTCCGGTGTACACCGGACAGTCCGGTGAATTATAGCGCGCTGGCTCCGGAATTTTCCCGAGGGCGACGAGTTTGAGCTGAAGTCCTCTGGTGCACCGGACACTGTCCGGTGGCACACCGGACAGTCCGGTGCGCCAAACCAGAGGAGCCTTTGGTTGCTCCTTTGCCCTTTTGTTGAACCCAACACTTGGTCTTTTTATATGCTAAGTGTGAACCTTTTGTACCTGTATAACTTATACAGTAGAGCAAACTAGTTAGTCCAAAGATTTGTGTTGGGCAATTCAACCACCAAAATTAATTAGGGACTAGGTGTAAGCCTAATTCCCTTTCAGCATCGCGCCGCGACTTCCCGATTCATGCGGGAAGCCTCGGTCCACACCGGGCGCATGCGCAACACAGCGCCTGCGGCCCCAGGTCGCCTCGGCAACGAGCACCACCACCGCAACTGTCGAACCCACCTCGACGAGAGGGTGCGCCGAGGCTGCCACCCCAGGCGTGGGGGACGCTACGACAGCGGGGAGGATCGGAGTCCCTCACCTGAACCACCCGGTCCGCAGGCTTTCAGCCGGGCCATACGACGGGCGCCGTTCCCGACCCGGTTCCGAACCCCGACTACTATCACAAAGTACTCGGGGGAGACGAGGCCGGAACTGTGGCTCGCGGACTACCGGCTGGCCTGCCAACTAGGTGGAACGAACGATGACAACCTCATCATCCGCAACCTCCCCCTGTTCCTCTCCGACACCGCTCGAGCCTGGCTAGAGCACCTGCCTCCAGGGCAGATCTCCAACTGGGACGACCCGGTCCAAGCCTTCGCCGGCAACTTCCAGGGCACATACATGCGCCCTGGGAACTCCTGGGATCTCCGAAGATGCCGCCAGCAGCCGGGAGAGTCTCTCCGGGACTACATCCGGCGATTCTCGAAGCAGCGCACCGAGCTGCCCAACGTCACCGACTCGGATGTCATCGGTGCGTTCCTCGCCGGCACCACCTACCGCGACCTGGTGAGCAAGCTGGGTCGCAAGACCCCCACCAGGGCGAGTGAGCTGATGGACATCGCCACCAAGTTCGCCTCTGGCCAAGAGGCGGTTGAGGCCATCTTCCGGAAGGACAAGCAGCCCCAGGGCCGCCAGCCGGAAGATGTCCCCGAGGCGTCCACTCAGCGCGACACCAAGAAGAAAGGCAAGAAGAAGTCGCAAGCAAAACGCGACGCCGCCGACGCGGACCTTGTCGCCGCCGCTGAGTACAAGAACCCTCGGAAACCTCATGGAGGTGCCAATCTCTTCGACAAGATGCTCAAGGAGCCGTGTCCCTATCATCAGGGGCCCGTCAAGCACACCCTCGAGGAATGCGTCATGCTTCGGTGCCACTTTCACAAGGTCGGGCCACCTGCGGAAGGTGGCAGGGCCCACAACAACGACAAGAGGGAGGATCACAAGGCAGAGGAGTTCCCCGAGGTCCACGACTGCTTCATGATCTACGGTGGGCCAGTGGCGAACGCCTCGGCTCGGCACCGCAAGCAAGAGCGTCGGGAGGTCTGCTCGGTAAAGGTGGCGGCGCCAGTCTACCTAGACTGGTCCGACAAGCCCATCACCTTTGACCAGGGCGACCACCCCAACCGCGTGCCGAGCCTGGGGAAATATCCGCTCGTTGTCGACCCCGTCATCGGCAACGTCAGGCTCACCAAGGTCCTCATGGACGGAGGCAGCAGCCTCAACATCATCTACGCCGAGACCATCGGGCTCCTGCGGATCGATCTATCCTCGCTCCGGGCGGGCGCGACGCCTTTTCACGGGATCATCCCCGGGAAACGCGTCCAGCCCCTCGGACAACTCGATCTGTCCGTCTGCTTCGGGACTCCCTCCAACTTCCGAAGGGAAACCCTCACGTTCGAGGTGGTCGGGTTCCGAGGAACCTACCACGCAGTGCTGGGGAGGCCATGCTACGCCAAGTTCATGGTCGTCCCCAACTACACCTACCTTAAGCTCAAGATGTCGGGCCCCAACGGGGTCATCACCGTCAGCCCCACGTACCGACACACGTACGAATGCGACGTGGATTGCGTGGAGTACGCCGAGGCCCTCGCCGAATCCGAGGCCCTCATCGCCGACCTGGAGAGCCTCTCCAAGGAGGCGCCAGACGTGAAGCGCCATGCCGACAATTTCGAGCCAGCGGAGACGGTCAAATCCGTCCCTCTCGACCCCAGCAACGACGCCTCCAAGCAGATCCGGATCGGCTCCGAGCTCGACCCCAAATAGGAAGCAGTGCTCGTCGACTTTCTCCGCGCAAACGCCGAAGTCTTTGCGTGGAGTCCCTCGGACATGCCTGCCATACCGAGGGAGGTCGCCGAGCACTCACTGGATATCCGAGCTGGAGCCCGACCCGTGAAGCAGCCTCTGCGCCGATTCGACGAAGAAAAGCGCAGAGCCATAGGCGAGGAGATCCACAAGCTGATGGCTGCAGGGTTCATCAAAAAGGTATTCCACCCCGAATGGCTTGCCAACCCTGTGCTTGTGAGAAAGAAAGGAGGGAAATGGCGGATGTGTGTAGACTACACTAGTCTAAACAAAGCATGTCCGAAGGTTCCCTACCCTCTGCCTTGCATCGATCAAATCGTGGATTCCACTGCTGGGTGTGAAACCCTGTCTTTCCTCGATGCCTACTTAGGGTATCACCAAATCAGGATGAAAGAGTCCGACCAGCTCGCGACTTCTTTCATCACACCTTTTGGCATGTACTGCTACGTTACTATGCCGTTTGGTTTGAGGAATGCGGGTGCGACATACCAAAGGTGCATGAACCACGTGTTCGGCGAACACATTGGTCGAACGGTCGAGGCTTACGTCGACGACATCATAGTCAAGACGAGGAAAGCTTCCGACCTCCTTTCCGACCTTGAAATGGCATTTCGGTGTCTCAAGGCGAAAGACGTAAAACTCAACCCCGAGAAGTGTGTCTTCGGAGTCCTCCGAGGCATGCTCTTGGGGTTCATCGTCTCCGAGCGGGGCATCGAGGCCAACCCAGAGAAAATCGCGGCCATCACCAACATGGAGCCCATCAAGGACTTGAAAGGCGTACAGATGGTCATGGGATGCCTTACGGCTCTGAGCCGCTTCATCTCGTGCCTCGGCGAAAGAGGCCTACCTCTGTACCGCCTCTTAAGGAAGGCCGAGTGCTTCACTTGGACCCCTGAGGCCGAGGAAGCCCTCGGGAACCTGAAGGCGCTCCTCACGAACGCGCCCATCTTGGTGCCCCCCGCTGCCGGAGAAGCCCTCTTGATCTACGTCGCCGCTACCACTCAGGTGGTCAGCGCCGCGATCGTGGTTGAGAGACGAGAAGAGGGGCATGCATTGCCCGTCCAGAGGTCGGTCTACTTCATCAGTGAGGTACTGTCCGAGACCAAGATCCGCTACCCACAAATTCAGAAGTTGTTGTACACGGTGATTTTGACGCGACGGAAGTTGCGACACTACTTCGAGTCTCATCCGGTGACTGTGGTGTCATCCTTCCCCCTAGGGGAGATCATCCAGTGCCGAGAGGCCTCGGGTAGGATTGCAAAGTGGGCGGTGGAAATCATGGGCGAGACAATCTCGTTCGCCCCTCGGAAGGCCATCAAGTCCCAAGTCTTGGCGGACTTTGCGGCTGAATGGGTCGACACCCAGCTTCCAGCAGCTCCGATCCAACCGGAACTCTAGACCATGTTTTTCGACGGGTTGCTGATGAAAACAGGAGCGGGCGCGGGCCTGCTCTTCATCTCACCCCTCGGGAAACACCTCTGCTACGTGCTGCGCCTCCATTTCCCGGCGTCCAACAACATGGCCGAGTACGAGGCTCTGGTTAACGAGTTGTGCATCGCCATCGAGCTAGGGGTCCGACGCCTTGACGCTCGTGACGGCTCGCAGCTTGTCATTGACCAAGTCATGAAGAACTCCCACTGCTACGACCCGAAGATGGAAGCCTACTGTGATGAGGTTCGGCGCCTGGAGGACAAGTTCTACGGGCTCGAGCTCAACCACATCGCCCGACGATACAACGAGACTGCGGACGAGCTGGCTAAGATAGCCTCGGGCGGACAACGGTTCCCCCGGACGTCTTCTCCCGAGACCTACATCAACCCTCAGTCAAGACCGACGACACACCCGAGCCCGAGAAGGCCTCGGCTCAGCCCGAGGCGCCCTCGGCTCAACCCGAGGCACCCTCGGCCCCCGAAGGTGAGGCACTGCGCGTCGAGGAAGAGCGGAGTGGGGTCCCGCCTAATCGAGATTGGCAGACCCCATACCGGCAATATCTCCACCAAGGAGAGCTGCCCCTCGACCGAGCCGAAGCTCGGCGACTGGCGCGGCGCGCCAAGTCGTTCGTCTTGCTGGGGGACGGGAAGGAGCTCTACCACCGCAGCCCCTCAGGCATCCTCTAGCAATGCATATCCATCGCCGAAGGCCAGCAGCTCTTACAGGAGATACACTCGGGGGCTTGCGGTCATCACGCAGCACCTCGAGCCCTTGTCGGAAACGCTTTCCGACAAGGTTTCTACTGGCCCACCGTGGTGGCCGACGCCACTAGAATTGCCCGCACCTGCCAAGGGTGTCAATTCTACGCAAGGCAGACCCACCTGCCCGCTCAGGCTCTACAGACGATACCCATCACCTGGTCGTTTGCTGTGTGGGGTCTGGACCTCGTCGGTCCCTTGCATAAGGCACCCGGGGGCTACACGCACCTGCTGGTCGCCATCGACAAATTCTCCAAGTGGATCGAGGTCCGACCCCTAAACACCATCAGGTCCGAATAGGCGGTGGCGTTTTTCACCAACATCATCCATCGCTTTGGGGTCCCGAACTCCATCATCACCGACAACGGCACCTAGTTCACCGGCAGAAAGTTCCTGGACTTCTGCGAGGATCACCACATCCGGGTGGACTGGGCCGTCGTGCCTCACCCCATGACGAATGGGCAAGTAGAGCGTGCCAACGACATAATTCTGCAAGGGCTCAAGCCAAGGATCTACAACGACCTCAACAAGTTCGGCAGGCGATGGATGAAGGAACTCCCCTCGGTGGTCTGGAGTCTGAGGACAACGCCGAGCCGAGCCACGGGCTTCACACCGTTCTTTCTAGTCTATGGGGCTGAGGCCATCTTGCCCACGGACTTAGAATACGGTTCCCCGAGGACGAGGGCGTACGACGACCAAGGCAATCGAATAAACCGAGAAGACTCACTGGACCAGCTGGAAGAGGCTCGGGACATGGCCTTACTACGCTCGGCGCGGTATCAGCACTCCCTGCGACGCTACCACACCCGAGGGGTTCGGTCCCGAGACCTCCAGGTGGGCGACTTAGTGCTTCGGCTGCGACAAGACGCCCGAGGGCGGCACAAGCTCACGCCTCCCTAGGAAGGGTCGTTCGTCATCGCCAAGGTTCTGAAGCCCAGGACATACAAGCTGGCCAACAGTCAAGGCGAGGTCTACAGCAACGCTTGGAACATCCGACAGCTACGTCTCTTCTACCCTTAAGATGCTTTCAAGTTGTTCGTACACCTCGTTCACATATCAAGTCTAACCATCAAGGAAGGGTCAGCCTTGCCTCGGCAAAGCCCGACCCTCCCTCGGGGGCTAAAAGGGGGGAACCCCCCCTCTGCGTCAAAATTTTCCTCGAAAAAAGTCCCCCATCAAAAAGACTTTCGCGTCTCCCGGCTATATCAGTAACAGGACCCCAAGAAACGAATAAGGGTGCATGTAAGTGGCAAGGCCGACCGAGCCGAGGGATTCCTACGCCTCTGGGATACGGATACCCCACTCGTCGCCTACCACGAAAAATAACTCTTACTTGGGTAATCAATCCTGCTACTGACGAACGAGTCTGGATACGCAAAACAGGAGGAAAAGAGACACAACCTTATATTACGATGATAAAGTGTTCGGGCCTCGGCGGCCGCAAAAGACCCACATGCATTCAAAATAAACTGCTCCGGTAGAATCAGGCGTCGCCCGGTGAAGGAGCCGCACCCTCGGCCTCGTCTCCACCCTCGGCGAGGTCCACCCCGGCCTCGGACGACGGCGCAAGCGGGAGGATCTCTGCCTCAAAGGTGGTCGCCAGCACCACGCTTGGGCCCGCGACAGCCACGTCAAGCCTCTGGACTTCGGCCAGGGCAGCTTCATCTTCGTTAGGAAGGCAATACCCCTCGCTGACCCGCTCCAGATCCACATCATAGTGGGAAGCGAGCACGGCGAAGGCCCGCCTGACGCCGTGATGCAGCGCCTCGCGGAGTCTGCCGCACGCATGGTCACCCAAGGCCTGCAGGCGACTTTGAGGGGAGGTTCCCGAGGGGACGTCGTCGAAGCCAAAGACCCGGCAGAAGGCCGAGATGGCCTCGGACATGGCCGCGTGGTCGGCCTCCCTCTGCTCGACCGCCTGAGCAAGCGCCTTGGCGGACTTATCAAGGGCAGACTCGAGCTCTGCGAACAGCCAAAGCAGAAGACTTTAGACACGAGTTGAGGAACGAAGCCGAATCAAAATCTTAAAAACAGCCAAGACATACCTTTAGCTCGGGCGCGTTGCTCCGAGGATGCGGCTTGGGCCACAGCTAGGTCTGGCACAAAGGCCCCGGCCCGAGCAGACGCCTCGGCTAACTGGACTCCAAGAGCCTCAGCCCGACTTTCAGCCTCGGCGGCCCGGCCCCAAGATTGGTCCCGCTCGCCGATGACCTGGTCAAGCTCCAACTGCTGCCGTTGCGCCTCCGCGCGCGCCGCTGCTGCCTCTGCTCCCAGATCGACACAGAGCAACCGAAGGTCCGCCACCTCAGCGCTCCGTTGGGAGAGGCGCTCAGTAGCCCTGGCAAGCGTGGTCCTCAGGGAACGCAGCGAACCTCAGGCATCGGCCTCGCGGCGGATGAACGACGACTTGGCGGCGCTCAGATCCGTCAGATCCTGAGGGAAGGAAGCGGGGCGTCACAAAGAACACCTAAATCACGTGAAAGGTATGCTTGAAATCATTACCTGGAGGATCTTGGGAACGTCCCTGCAAAGGACCTCCAAGGTCGACCGAAGCGACCCCACCGTTGCCTTGGCACACTCACGAAGCCCGTCCCAAGACTGCTCCTCTCGCTCATCGTCAAGAACGAAGAGGGGATCCGAGGCCCCACGGGTCCGGAACTGGAGCAACTGACGCCGCCCGTCGGGACTGCGTCGCGCGGGGACAAGGTTGCCGCCCCCCGGGACGGGTCGCGGTTCCGTGCCCCCCTCCTCCGAGGCAACAAGTAGCGATGCCTCGGCCATCTCAGCATCGGCGGCGACGGGTGACTCCACGGCCAGAACGGCAACGGCCTCGGCAGCAGCCGGTGCCAGCGCCGACAACATGTCTGGTGGGCCCGAGGCCACAGCAGCGCCAGCAGCCTCCCCCAGCGCAACGGCCACCTCGACAGAGGAGTCAGCCTCGGGAGCTCGCCCCACGACAACTGGTGTTGCCTGAGCCCCCGTTGTGGGGCGTCTTGCAAGGGGGTCAGCTGGCAGACGAGGCCCGGCGCGGCACTAGCTGTAGAAGCTGACGCCGTCTTGAGGACCTTCCGGGGAGCCAGACCGGTCGAACTGTGCCTCCGCTTGCTAAGGAGAAAGGGAAAATCAGGATCAAGACATATGAAGGAGGAGCCAGGACGAAGATATCCTGAGATACTTACCCACTCCGGGCCATGATCAATCGTGCCTGTGGGGAGGTCTCTCGAACCTCGATCCCCGAAGATACCACCGAGGTCTGCCCCGCTGCCGCTGCCGGCTTCGGTACCGTCCTTGCCTTGGGCGCTCGAGGCACCCGAGGGACGGACTGCCCAGGCGCAGCCACGACGACCTGAGGATCGCCCTCCTGCGCAGTTGGCACGGGCAACAGTTCTCGGGGAACAGGCAGCTCGGCCTGATTCCCCGGGGTCACCTCAACTACCTCGGCCGAGGGATCAAGTACCCCCTCGGTCTGCCCCTGTTCTTCGGACCGGGACCCCGACGTCCCGGCCCCGGATACCGACGGTGCCAGCCCGCTCGAGCGCTGGCTCGACGACCCCTGGCCCAGCCTCAGATCTGGGCTGAGGCCGAGGTGGGCCGCCATGTTGTCATCTTCATCATCATCTTCATCGTCGTCGTCATCAGGCGGTGTCTCCGGCGACGGCTCCCTCGGGAGCCCATCCCTCTCCTGCCGACGACGAAACCTTTCCAAGGCGTCCCGTGCCCACGTCCGCTCGCGGGCCCAAGCCTTCTTCGCGTCCTTCTTCTCCTTCCTCTTCTCCGCGGCGACCCTCCGCGCAGCTCGGTCCACCGCGTCCTCCGGGACCGGTGGCAGGGAAGGCTTGTGAGCCCCTATCTCCTGAAGACGAACGAAAAAGTCTCGACTGTGAGAACCAAGGGCAATCCAACACAAGAAGAAAGGAGGGGCGGACACTCACCAGGGACACACACCCGCGATCGGGACACATCGGGTGCTTGGAAAAGGCGCCAGCCTCTAACTTCCCTACCGTGCCGGCTACCCGCCTGTGGAGGTCGTCAGTGGGAAGGGGGTCTGAGGACATCCGCAAACCCTCCAAGTCGACCCCCAACATCATCTCCCAAAGCGGCAGCCGCCGCTCCGTCAAGGGGAGCACCCTCCGGCGATGAATGGCGGCAACCACCCCCGAGGCAATGAGCCCCCCTTCTCGCAGCTCCTCCAGGGCCTTCAAAAGGGGCTGGAGATTCTTCTGTCTGTCGCGCGGGGTCCCATAGCGCCAGTTATCGGCGGCGACGGTCACCACTCGCTGAGAAAACGACAGGAGCCTCCTGTCGTCATTTCGGAGATAAAACCACCAGCGCTGCCACCCTTTGTTTGAAGACGCGAGGATGGCAGGGATGTACTGCAGCGCTCGCGCCCGCCTCAGCTGGAGGATGCAGCCACCAGCCCGCACCGCCATGCGAACCTTTCTTTCCCCCGTCGGCGAGGCAAAAAGCTCTGCGGAGAAGAGATGGGTCCACAGGTCCCAGTGGGGGGCAATCCCCAAATATCCTTCACAAACCGCCGCGAAGATGGCGGCTTGCGAGATGGAGTTGGGACTGAGGTTGTGTAGCTCCACCCCATAGACATGCAGAATCGCCCGCATAAAACGGCTTGCCGGCACTCCAAACCCCCGCTCATGAAAGGAGACGAAGCTCACCACATACCCCGGCGGCGGGGACGGGGCGGCTCCGCTCGGAGGGGCCATCCACTCCGGCTGCGAGTCACCGGAGAGAGGGCGAAGCAAACCATCAGCAACAAGGGCCTCCAGGTCATCCGCCGTGATGGGTGGAGAAAGGCCACGGGTCGCACGGCGAAATAATGGTCACCCGGTCGGCCATCACCAAGCAGAAGAGGTGGCGGAGGAAAGGGCTAGATGCGCGGTTTCCTTTCTCTGGCTATTCCCTCGGGTTGCAAAAACCTAAGTGGGAGGTGAGCAACAGAGTAAAGAACTGTCACCAGTCCCTCTCCTGAATATATAAAGGCCCAGGCGAGACCCGTTCAACACTTCGCCCGAACCCACCGCGAGATTCAAAACTCAAAGCGAGACGCCCGTTCCTCGAACGGCTCGCGCACGCACAACGGCTGCCCCGCGAACCACTCGTCCCGTCGCATTGACTCTGCGGCAGGACATGCGACACTTTTGGCAGGCGAAGCAGGCGACGCTTCACCTCCGCCATGATGACCGCGTCAAAAAAGGTGTGCCACGTCGTTCGATGTCGTATCCGTTTCCACTTCCTCTTTCTCTCTCTAGCCATAGGGACCGGGAAAGGGGATAATTCGAAAGGGATCCTTCTCCGCGAAGGAAGCGGGCCCCGAGCCCCCCTACTGATCAGAGGTTCGAATGCTGGCCCCTCGGAAGGGTTCAACAGCCGCCTCAGAGCACTTGGGCTCCGCGCCCACTACTGGTCAGAGGTTCGAAGGCTGGCCCCTCGGAAGGGTTCAACGGCCGCCTCAGACCACTCGGGCTCCGCGCCCACTACTGATCAGGGGTTCGTAGGCTGGCCCCCGAAGGGTTCGATAGCCGCCTCAGACGCAGAGCGAGGGATGACCCTGGGTACGTTCGATACATAACCAAGGCTCGGGCTATGCTCCCGAGGTACCCTAGTACATTTCCGAGACCAACGAGAACGATTTTGTTACGGAATCCCACAAGAGGGAGGCATCAAGCCCTCGGACCCCGTCAAAAGGGGACCGGGTCCGACAAATCACCCGCAGGTACTTTTGGAGCGCGCCTCCGGGCCACTAGCCGACCCCTAACGAATGGGGCACGGGCGTCCACTCGGATTACCCGTTAGCAACTCACTGGAGACACCATGTTCGGCGCCCTCCGAGGGCAACATGGCGCTTTCCCCCCTCCTCCTTGCGGAAAGGCGATGCAGGGGCGTATGTAAAAAGCCGAGTCTATCCTTGATCATCCTCTCGCTCTGTGCGGAGGCTCGGGGGCTGCTCTCGCAAACCCGGCTCCGGCCGAACCGTTGACAGCGTCAACATACCAGCCCGAGAACTTGGGACTCGACTGTGCACCCGGGCTACGACCAGTTCGCATGAGGGAACAACCATACCGGCCGAAGCATCACAAAACACACTAAGACTTCGAAGGAGTCAAACCACTCCTCCGAGGCCTCGGGGGCTACACCCGGTGGGTGCGCTCGCGCGCACCCACCGGAACGAAACGCAACCGAGAAAGGCTGGTCCCCTTGCAAAAAAGTGCGACAAAAGCCTCCAAGCGAGTATCAACACTCCCTTTGAGGCTCGGGGGCTACTATCGGGGACCATAATTAGGGGTACCCCCAAGACTCCTAATCTCAGCTGGTAACCCCCATCAGCACAAAGCTGCAAAGGCCTGATGGGTGCGATTAAGTCAAGGCTCAGTCCACTCAAGGGACACGATCTCGCCTCGCCCGAGCCCAGCCTCGGGCAAGGGCAGCCAACCCCGGAGGATTCACGTCTCGCCCGAGGGCCCCCTCAAGCAACAGACACACCTTCGGCTCGCCCGAGGCCCAGTCTTCGCCGAGAAGTAACCTTGGCCAGATCGTCACGCCGACCGACCGTATCGAAGGAGCATTTAATGCAAGGATGGCCTCACACCTTATCCTGACGCGCGCTCTTCAGTCGACAGAGCCGAAGTGACCGCAGTCACTTCGCCGCTCCACTGACCGACCTGACAAGAAGACAGCGCCGCCTGCGTCGCTCCGACTGCTGTGCCACTCGACAGAGTGAGGCTGACAGCAGCTAAGTCCGGCCTCGGGCGCCATAGGAAACTCTGCCTCGCCCGACCCCAGGGCTCGGACTCAGCCTCGGCTCCGGAAGACGACGAACTCCGCCTCGCCCGACCCTAGGGCTCGGACTCAGCCTCGGCCTCGGACGACGGTCTCCGCCTCGTCCGACCCGGGGCTCGGACTCGACCTCGACCTCGGAGGAGCCTCCGCCTCGCCCGACCCAGGGCTCGGACCGACCACGTCACAGGAGGGGCCATCATTACCCTACCCCTAGCTAGCTCAGGCTACGGGGAACAAGACCGGCGTCCCATCTGGCTCGCCCCGGTAAACAAGTAATGATGGCGCCCCGTGTGCTCCATGACGACGGCAGGCTCTCAGCCCCTTACGAAAGCAAGGAGACGTCAGCAAGGACTCGACAACCCCGACAGCTGTCCTTCCGCAAGGCTCCAGCGCTCCTCCGACGGCCACGACATCACATGAATAGGGTGCCAAAACCTCTCCGGCTGCCACGACGACATGTACTTAGGGCACTAGCTCCTCTCTGCTAGACACGTTAGCACACTGCTACATCTCCTATTGTACATCTGGGCCCTCTCCTTACGCCTATAAAAGGAAGGTCCAGGGCCCTCATACGAGAGGGTTGGTCGCGCGGGAGAACGGGACGGTGCGTATAAGCCTCTCGCTCCCTCCCACGCGGACGCTTGTAACCCCCTACTGCAAGCGCACCCGACCTGGGCGCAGGACAACACGAAGGCCGCGAGTTTCCCCTTTTGCCTGTCTCCTCCCCCCCCTTCGTGCTCCGTCTTGCGCCGACCCATCTGGGCTGGGGCACGCGGCGACAATTTACTCGTCGGTCCAGGGACCCCCGGGGTCGAAACGCCGACACGCGTCGACGAGCGCCGGTCGGCTTGTGGCTGCGACCGTGGGCGGGGGCAACAAGTTGGGGAGGAAGAACATGGCGAAGACCGGGAAGATGAACGGGACGTCCGACGACCGCAAAAACGATGGTGCACGCATGAGGTGAAACGTCCTCATGGACGTGCAATAGCCACTGCGGGAGTTGGTGTCGGGGCTGGTGTCGGTCGAATATGGGGAGGAGGCACATGCTCCTACGCCCTCTGCCGAGAATGGGGTGGCACGGAGATGGAGGCATGAGGGGAGAGAGGAAAGAAGTAGAATGACGAACGAGGTGGTGTCAACTGAGGCGATGACCATCATTATCGTACAGAGGTATAGATGGCCAAATAGACCGTGTCTGACGAGCCGGCCCGAGACACGATCCATTTAGTAGTGCCTGGGCCAACTCGGCACGAGCGTCATACGGTGCTTGAGCTGTAGCGTCGGCCCGTAGTGCTGGCCCGATCCGACACACGATTATTTTTTTTATTTTACAAAAAATCATATATACATATGTATAATTTATATTCAATATTATAAAATCATATATACATATGTACAATTTATGTTCTTCTGGTTAGACACATTTGCCAAATGTCTCACACCCTTCTTCCATCAGGGTGTGGGTTTAAACCCTACCTCCTGCATCGTTTTTAAACATTTTACGCTGAGTTGATTTGGAAGAAATGTAGAGTTTTTTTTTAAAAGATGGCGCAGGACGACTGTTGAAACTGATGCTTTAAGTATAGTAGAGATTTTTGTATATACATATTTGTTAAACTACTTTCTTTAAAAGTTCTCACCTCTGATCAACGTCCTCTATCTATCAATGTCCTCTATATGTTAAATATTACATTAGAGATACATTTTAATGTTTTTTATATACATATTTGTTATATCCCCGAATCTCTTATATAAATTTGAGTTTTGCTTAATTTGTTGAAATCATACACATGGATAGAAAAGAAAAAAAAGATAGTTTCTGTATACAAATAAGACAGCATATTTAGCATAACAAGATTAGAGAAACATTTTTAATAAACATATAGAGCGGAAAATTTTATAAATATAAGAGAACGGTTTACGTGACTTCGTTGGAGTCAGTCTGAAAAAGAACACCCAAAAGCCAAATCGCCGTCACTCGGTCAGCGCTACCGCTACGGCGTGCGACCGAACCCACGCCTCAAAAGCACAAAATTTCTGAAATCCGACGCACCGAAACCACCAAGGCACCAACCCAACCGCACCGGGCCACTAACCAGCAGTCCAGCACTGTGCCACCCACCCGAGAGCGGTCGAGTCGAGCCCCGAAACCCGCCCGGCACGGCGCACGCGAACGCGGTCACGCGCCGCGCACATGTGCCCCCGCCGTCTCCCCGCAAAAGCGCAGCGCCACCGTCCCGCCGCCGCCGCCGCCCGTTGGTTTCCTTCGTTTTTTTCCCGCTCCACGCCGCCGCGGAGGCGCGATCGCGTGCGAGAAGCCCTAACTCGAGCTCTGGACTCCAGCCCAGAGCCCGGGCGACGCGTGGTCGCCCATACTCGGAGGTCCCGGGTCCCTGGAGGCTTCGATGCAGAACCACGCGTACAGCCGGCTGGGCATCTCGGGGACCGGGGCGGTCGTGCCGTCGCCTCCGTCGTCGCCGCGGCGCGCGTGGGGGAGGAGGGCCTCGGCGAAGGGAGGATGGTCTGCGAGGGCCAGCGCGGACGCGGGCTGGGGCGGGGGCGCGGTGCGGAGGGTTGCGCGAGCGGTGCTTGCGGCGCTGCTGCGGCGGCAGGCTGTGTTCCTCTTTGCGCCACTGCTGTACGTGGCGGCGATGCTGCTCTACATGGGCTCTATCTCGCTCGACAGTGTGCCCCGCATCATCCCGCGCCCGGCGCCCGGGTCAATGTACCGCAGCCCGCAGCTCTACGCCCGTCTCCGCGCCGACATGGACGCCGATAATGCCACCGACGCGGTTAGTTACTCCTGCGCATGAGCACCCCCATCTACTGGACTGGGATTTATGCTTGTGGTGGAAATATTTAGTGGTTTTGTTTGATCGGGTGTCAAATTTCTGGTGTTCCGTACTATTGTCTGACACACCTAACAGTAAGCATGTTAACTAACCGAGCAGAGACACTGAAGTGTGTGCTTGTGAATTTATTTTAGTGACAGCTGATTCGGTCGAAGTTTTGGATTGAGTTATCTTCTAGTTGTTGGAGAATGACAATAAACTCATATAAATATGTGTGGACTGTGGAGTACCGATTTTATATTTTATAAGCTAGTTCGGGCATGTGTGCAGTGAATGACAAGACCAAACCGATGTCATTTCACCAGTTGATACCTGTTTCAGACTGTGGGGATCATGGAATATTATTCAATCACAATGGTTGGCTTGGTCAGAATCATATCACTGGATATGGGAATTTTGTTAGATCAACCGTTGCGACAATACAATGGTGTGTTTACATATCACCTTTTTGTGTATAGTTAAAAAACCTGGAGTAAAATACACAAAAGTTTGTGTACAGGTAATTTGTGTAATACCTCCCATTTGTGTTTTTTATAATCCACATTTTTTGCTGTTATAACACCCTCAATGCTTGACATGTTCTCGGTGAATTGCCAAATTCATTATAGTCCAAAAACAGAACAAGTTTCCTCAGATTATATTATTCAAATGCATGGAACTTTGGTAAATCAAATTACCTTCTCAACTCCTAGATACTCTGTATCTTAGGATAACTAAGTTATAGAACAAGTTTCCTGACATTATCCTCGATGAATAAGTTGAACTGTTCTAGGTTGATCCTGCCACCCCAGCAGCTTTTTTAGTTTCCTGGTGTTAGTTTCTGTCAGTTGGCTGGTTGCTATGATCTCTTGGTTGTTGCAGCCTGAACTCTGTATTTCTGTTATGAAAATAATAGAAATGGGGTCATCCTCGTATAAAAAAAGCGATAGACTGATTTCCCCATAGTTTAAAGGTCTATGGCAGATAATAACATATGCATCTGCCCTGTTGTTATATCAATACCTTTGTACCTAATTCTCTTGGTAAGAAGGCATATGTGTTTTGTTATCTTCAGTTCTTCACATATGGTGTATAAAATCTGCAACATTTTGTCTGCCGTTGTGGAATGGTTTAGGGCTAGGGTAATGGTATTCTACTGTTTGTTGGATACTTGAATTTGTTGTATTCGTTTGCATCATCTCAGGTGCCAGATGTTACAATGTAGTATATTCTTCATGGTACAAAATTGTTGTTTCGTTCTATTGCTTGGAACTTGTCATTTAACTTGTCCTGCTCCTGCCCCAATTTGCATGTTTATCTTAAGTTCAATTGTGGATGTTTTGTATTTGTGTTTAGTTTTATTCATAGTGATATTTCTGACTTTTGTAGCTAGCAGCTGTATGGCGGCATGCTTACAGAGGTGGTGTTTGGAGACCTTGCATAAGCAATAATACCAATGGTATGCCAATTTTCTTTTTCATGTTACAAGTCATATTTAATAATTCACAAGCTGCAATATTTCAAATAGTAGTCTATTCATGCTGACATGTCTGTTGATTTCAAAAGAAGCTAGCTTGTTCCATTCTTCAAAGGTACCATTCACTGTGTTCGGGTTTAGGTTACCTGATTATTATTATATGGTGATCCAATTCGATAGATCTTATGTGCAGTTGTGTATTGCCAAGTGCTAAAGGTCCATGCATATGGTGCCTTTTATTGGTTCAGTTGCAGCTTATGGCCTCTAAAATATTTCTTTTCATAAAAATGGAACATTCTCAGCAGTGATTTCTGTATTAAAACTTACATCACAACATAGGCTTGGGACCTATGTTGAAATTGTAGTTCTTATTAAAATGTTGAAGTATCAAATATTGTCTAAAATTTATGTTCTCATCAATGTTATCGGGCTATTTTGGAATTTGGACGGCCTCAACAGCAGGCCTTGTCATTTCCAGACCTGGCTGGTGCATGTCCTGAGGTCAGTCTACCTCAGGTTCTGAGCATTTTGCTTATAGAGTACATTATTTGAGCAAGAACAGTAGAACACATAATGCTAAATTGCTAATGAGCTGTTGATAGAGGCGTATAGACCTTTGGATTGCAATTGCAATTGCAATATTATATTTTGTGCATGGCATATTTTACTTTACTATTACATAACACTTTATTTGTATGCTTTATTAAGAGGTGCCATTTTGTATTATACCAATTTTATTTTGGGGGAGTTATCTAATGGTATCTAATTATTTTTGGTAGGCTTGCCTGAATCAAATGGCTACATATACATTGAGGCTAATGGTGGTTTGAATCAACAACGAACATCGGTATTTAGCTTCGACCTGAGGGCCTTCGTCAACATATTACCACTTTGCATGATTTATGTTGTAATCCTGTTTGCTAATTTCATTCCTGTTGTTTCTTAAAAACTTGTTTTGCAGATTTGCAATGCAGTTGCTGTTGCTGGCTTTCTGAATGCGACTCTTGTAATCCCAAACTTCCATTATCACAGCATTTGGAGGGATCCTAGGTGTTCCTCCCTCTCCTGAGTCCTGACTTTTATGTGCCCTTTCATTGTCTATGTATTCTCGTCATTGCACCAATCCTTGTGTTAATCTAAAGAATGTTGAATTCATCATCACCTCAAAATAGCCATAATTAGCAAGAACTGTAGCAATCCTCACCAGGGTTCTGAGATTCAAAACAAGAAAAATTTCATACCCAGCCAAAATCGGTGAATTTCAGAAGAAACTGGGCTGGAATTCTGTTGTGTTGACTGGTCAAAATGTTCATGTTAAGATGAGATTTGGTTGAATTTGATACAATTTAACCTAAAGGCATGTGGATTAAACAACTGTACTAAGCTTGATTGGTTTGCAATTTTATATCGAAGGAAGAACTTGTTCGAACTCTAGAACATAGATTAAAAATTCAAACTGGACCCAAGTTTTTTACCAGTATGATGTTGTTCGGGGTTCGGGCCTCACAGAAATGGGCAGATTTTGCCGAAGTTTTGTCAATTCGGACCGAATCCCAGAACCCTAATCGGCACATACAAGTTGCAAAATGATGCTGTTATGATCCTTAGATCATTTGGGGGATAACCATTGCCAGTAAGATGTCCGAACAAAGTTGGTGTGGAGGGAGACTAGATTATTTGGGGGAATTGGATTTTATGTTCTTTCTTCACTCCTTTTCCTTCTTGGTACATCACCTCTCTTTATATATAGAGGACTCTTGGCCACCTAAGGAAGGCCCAATCAGATCATAATGAAGCATATCCAATCCTATCTCTAATTGACCTAAATCTAATCCTATCTCTGAGTGATCAAATCCTTCTAATTGATCTAATCTAATCTCTTTCCTAATCCTTATTCTACTCAGCGAGGACATTATAGGCTGCGCCACAGTACCACCGGTACTGTTCATGCCAGCACAGGCTGGGCTGTCGTGGGCCCAACATCCATAACATATGCATGCTATGTTGGGCTTGATCGTGCTATATGCTCATAAAACCTCAACTGTTGTGAACTAATCCCTCTATTCGTTCTAATAGTGCACATTTGGTTTTAGGAAATCTTCGTAAACATATTTTCACCTTTTATTTCTCTTAGAGTATATTGTCACTTTTTGCAAAATCAATATTATATAAAACTTCTTTGGACTACTAATCCAGTTATTTAACTTTCTACACTGAAATTTCATATAATTTCACTAATTGTTTGCCAAAATCTTGTAAGATTGATTTTTTTTGATCAAATACACCTTATAAAAATTGGTGTCGGAAGTATTTTCCTTTTTTTTTGCATGCCTCCCTGCAACATTATGTTTAATGCCTGATACTTCATTAAGGTGAATACTGAATTTTAAAGCGCTAGTTCATATCAGTATAATCCCACTTGAGAAACCACTATACATATGCTCATTTTTCACTAACATCTGTTATGTACAGAGTTTGTGGTTTCATTTGTAGATCTCCTGTTAACATTGTGGTGATTTTGAAAATAATTAACCTTCTTTATCTAGTGACATACCAAATGATAGAGTTCTTCAATTAGTGACACGATTTTTTGCTTACTACAGCGCAAATGAAGCTACTTACATTATTTTTTTATACAGCAAATTTAGTGATATCTATGACGAGGATTACTTTATCGAACGCTTAAAAAATGATGTCCGGGTGATTGACAAGGTGCCTGAGTTCATAATGGAGCGATTTGGTCACAATCTGAGCAATGCATTTAATTTCAAGATAAAAGCTTGGTCTCCTATTCAATTCTATGAAGATATTGTTCTCCCTAAGTTGATCGAAGAAAGGTTGGTTGAAGCCAATACTGATCTGCAGTTTTGAAGCTATCTGCTATTTTGTCATATCCCCAAGTACTAGTTATTATTTGCTTATGTGAACTTTAAACTTGCCTCTAAATTTCAGACTCATAAGGATATCACCTTTTGCAAACCGGCTGTCATTTGATGCTCCTCCAGCTGTTCAACGTCTACGATGTCTAGCAAATTTTGAAGCCCTAAAATTTTCTAAACCAATCACTACTATATCTAACACTTTAATTTCTCGGATGAGAGAAAAAAGTGCTGAAAATAATGGGAAATATGTAGCAGTGCATCTCCGCTTTGAAGAGGTTGGTTTTCTATCCCCATTTGTTCCTGAAACAATTAAATATTCCAAGGGTGTACAGGAAACACCCAAGTTTACTTTTCTGTTCGTTTTTGTTGTCTGATGGTATGTCCATGGTGAGTAGACTGGAGAATTATCAATCACTAACCATTCCTTTTTCAGGATATGGTAGCCTTCTCTTGTTGTGTCTTTGATGGTGGTGACAATGAGAAGAAGGAACTGGATGCAGCTAGGGAAAAAGGTTGGAGAGGGAAATTTACAAGGCCAG
This sequence comes from Zea mays, assembly GCF_902167145.1. Classification (NCBI taxonomy): domain Eukaryota; kingdom Viridiplantae; phylum Streptophyta; class Magnoliopsida; order Poales; family Poaceae; genus Zea; species Zea mays. Next base: position 186,061,387 of record NC_050098.1, read on the forward strand.
GACGTGTAATAAGGCCTGGAGCAATAAGGATGAATGGGAAATGTCCACTGACTCCTTTGGAGGTATGTCTGTATTTAAAAGATGGTGTTTCTGCTTGGAAAGAAGCTTCATGAATTTTATCTTCAAGCAAATATGACGATTCTGAACCTTTACATGCTTGTACTTGTGCTGCTTAGGTTGGATTAATGCTGCGTGGAATGGGTTTTAACAATAATACTGCAATATATTTAGCTTCTGGAAGGATATATAAAGCAGAAAAGAACATGTCTCCTCTCCTTGAAATGTTCCCCCTCTTGCAGACAAAAGAAACATTGGCACTGGATGAAGAACTTGCTCCATTCAAGGTAGTATAGGATAACTGCATTTTTTTGAAGGAACATTTTATTACTCTGCTTTTAAGAAAGCATATAAAAGATCCAACGATACAGGCCAGGATAACAAGAACCGACCACTCTGAACAGACACACTAGAGAGTTGCAAAAAACCAAAGGAAAACGACCACCAGCACACACAGGCGCACACACTCCCTTCCAGACTCTAGGCCACGAACCAACACTCCAGAAAGAGGCCGCTTCAGATGGTCCCGATGTCAGACACCTCTCCAACCGCCAGCTGGGAGTTACTAAGCCATTGCTTCAGGGAACTGATCCAGCACCTCGCCTTCTCCTGGTCTTTCGGCTTTGAGTAAGGGAGTCCCAGGTCTGCAGAAATGATATGGAGTATACAAGATCACAGGTGGACTGCTAGGAAACCTCCTCTCGATCGCCATCCTATTCCGATTACACCACATGGCCCAAAACAGACCTGCAAACATGAAAAGGTAAAGAGTACGGCCCCCCTTGAGCTGAGGGACTACCCAGTTCCCAAAGAAGTCTTCCATCGATCTGGGGGGAGGGTCCAGACCAGTGGCGGAGCGCACAAAGAAAATAAGGTATGGCCATGGTTCCATTCAGCGACATTGTAGCTGGTAGTCGCAGTGCGAGCGCAAACTTGTGTCTGGTGGCCGCATGGACTTGAGTTCGAGGAGGCCTGTTGATTGCGACACTACACACATTGTACATGAGCTGGAGAGAGTAGAGCGTCGGAGAGAACAAGCCATGAGCAGAGAATATATTACGACGGCCAGGCTAAGGTATGGCGCGCGCCATACCACGCCATACCGAGCGCTCCGCGCCTGGTCCAGACCAAAGACAAGATACAAGCAGCACCATACATATTTGGCTAACGCGCAGTGCACAAAAATGTGATCAATAATTTTGTTTTCTCCACACAGGGAGCAAGATCCACAGCCTTTCCAACCTCTTTTTTTCATTACCATCACACCTTGAATTTTCCTATTATAAAGTTGCCACAGGAAGATCTTGATTTTCAAAGGTACCCTGCACTTCCAGATTATACAATGGATGTTTTTAGAGATTCCCCCATCTGTTCTAAACCTGTAAAGAGACTTTGTAGTGAACTGGTGAGAATTGTCCAATGCCCAGGACACCACGTCTCCTTGAGAACATGTGTATTCCTGAAGCTCAGAACACATGTCCATCCACTCATCAAATTCAGAGGTCGTAAGAGTTCTAGTAAAATCCAAATTCCAACTTCCATCCTCCAGGCAGTCAGAAACCCGAACCTTTTTGTTCGAGCAGATGTCAAAAACCTGGAATATCCAACGCTCAGAGGCACCTCGCCCATCCAAATGTCCATCTAGAATAGAGTACCCTCCCCATTATTGACTTTGTTCACTGCCTCCACTGAAAAAAGTGTTTTACTTTGTGTAAAGCTTTCTAGAATTGCGATACTTTTTTGTTCTTGGAGAGAAAGAAGTTGTTATCTGGCATATATTTGGCTTTGAGAATTTTGTACCAAGTTTCTTCAGAGCCTTGAGATATTCTCCAGATCTATTTAACAAGCAGACATTCATTCATGATTAAGGTATCAACGATTCCCAGACCACCTTGGTCCCATGGCCTAGTAATCAAATCCCATTTAGCCATATGGTAACTGTTTCTACCCTCAGCCCCTTGCCAAAAAAAAATGGACCAGAAAGAATTCATTTTCTGGTGAAGTTCTATGGGAAAAGATAGAAACCCATTGTGTAAGTGGGTAGGCTGCTTAAACAGGAGTTGGTCAAAGTGAGCCTCCCCCTGAGGACAAATGTTTACCCTTCCATCGGTCTAGCCTTTTTTCCATGATGTACTTAAACGCTGAGGTTTTTAACCAACAATCTGAAATTGGGATACCTGGATACTTCATGGGGAGAGCTCCCAGCGAACAATTGAGCATATTTGCCATCCTTTCTTGTTCATGTTGAGCAAACCCAAAGACGTACACTTCACTTTTGTGAAAGTTTATCCTCAGCCCTGACATCCATTAGAAGCAATAGAGGATAAGTTTCAGGTTAAGAATGGACCTATCAGAGCCATCAATCATTATCACCGTGTCATCAGCGTACTGGATGTGGGAACTGGGAAATGCCCCCTGGAATGAGATCTCCTAACACCCCGGCGATATGCCCTTTGGCCACCCCCTCCTCTAACAACACACTGAGATTCTTGGATGTCATGACCTCCTCTAGGAAATCCCACCTGACTTTGTCCTAAGCTTTTTCAAAATCGATTTTCAACAACAGACTCTTCTTTTTTTTAGATTTCAACTCGTGCACAACTTCGTGCAAGATGACGACCCCTTCTAAAATGTTTCAGTTTTTCAAGAAGCCAGTCTGGTTCCCTCCGATGAGCCCCTTGGGCACCGCAGAAAGCCTATTTGTGAGCACTTTAGTGAATATTTTGAAGTCTGCATTTAGAAGGCAAATGGGCCGGTATTGTTTGATGCTACTGGCATCCCTGATCTTGGGGATGAGCATGATTACTCCGAAGTTCAACCGTTGCATGTCTACTTCTGCTTCGTGGAAATCCTTGAACATCTTATAAATGTCCTCTTTAATGATATGCCAAAAGTTTTTGAAGAAATCACCTCCAAATCCATTTGGACCTGGTGCTGCGTCAACTTCCAAATTTTCAATGACTTGAAAGATCTCTTCTTTAAAGGGTTTTGCAAGGGAGTTCAAATCCTCAATGCTAAGCCTCGGCCGCCTGTTCCAGAAATTTTCCTTTAACTTCATGTTACAAGAGGCGTTCGGACCAAACAAAAGTTTGTAAATAACTGCATTTATTTGTTTTACTGACCTTTTCTTTTGAGTATTTACTCAAACAACGCATGTCTGCAGAACTTCTCCTCAAGGATGGCAGCTATTGACTACAGTGTCTGTGTTCATAGTGAGGTTTTTGTGACCACACAAGGTGGAAATTTTCCTCATTTTCTTATTGGGCATAGAAGATACTTGTATGGTGGCCATGCGAAGACAATTAAGCCCGATAAAAGAAGATTGGCTATACTCTTTGATAGTCCACGTATTGGGTATGTTCAGTGCCCTTATATTCAGTGCCATACTCATTATTAGACATTTGTTTATCTTTATCTTCAGTGCCATACTCATTATTAGAGGTTTGGTTATCTTTATCTTCAGTGCCGTTATATTCTCAACTCTCAAACATGAAATTTTCAGCTTGTTAATATCAGTTTTGGTTGTGTGCAGATGGAAGTCACTGAAACGTCAATTGTTCAATATGAGAGCACATAGTGACGTGAAGGGTATTGAAATAAAAAGAGCAAATGAATCTGTATACACCTTTCCATGCCCTGATTGCATGTGCCGTTCAAACAAATGAGAAACTCCAAATCCATCATGGCCAGATAGCATCTAAAAGTTGTATCTTGACTCACTGACCCCATTTCTTTCTCAGTGTCACGGCATACCCACCCACTCCTTAATCTTCATATGCAGTGTGGTGGTGAGATGTTCCATGTCCTCTAAGCATCCCGACTGAGATATATTGAATCTTTACATTTAACCCTGGCACTAACAATACACTGATCCATGTCTAGAATGTATGTAACCATATCTAGGGCTATTCCTTAACAGCCAGTGTTAATCTGTTTGTGTAGTACTAAGATCCCTTGTCCTCCTTGTACATTGATGAACCATGAAGAAATTGTCATACACAATTTTGTAGCAAGACGAATATTGTTTATTTTGCCTTTTTTTTACTAATTTCTCAAGTATACTATCTCAATGATTTGTCCTTTTGTTTGTTACTTATTTAATGTATTACATGTTTTTACTTGCCTTTTGTTGTTACTTGGTTGGATACTAAGCAATCACTATCAGTTCAAAGATGGAAGCCGCCTAAAAGTAAGTGGCATACTATTAGATTCTTGCTCTCTTGATGTTACTGGAAAAACAAGCGGGGTATGTTAGTGCATTGCGTTTCTAGTGATATATTGTCAGAATGATCAAGTACATCATGGGAAAGGTAATGTGGTCTCTTCATGTCATTGTGCTCGTTGGTTGAGTTTATTGTGTGGGAACCACAATATTGTTAACATCGGTGATCTGAAGCAGGTTTTACGATCAGGGGGGATGGTCTTTCATCTTCATACACGCCATCATCCTTCATCCAGCATTTGGAAAAGAAAGCTGGTGTGCTGAGAACAAAATTTCCTCGTGAAATCACTTGTGCATGGAGCTGAGTTCCTCGCTTGCTTGTTTGTTCTTGATTGCGATGGTACATCTTTTGCCACGGTGCTTTTACGATTGGATCAAGGTTTCCCCCCTAACTAAAGTAATCATTCTAGAGGCATACTCGTACAGTCGTACCACCTTCACACTTACAGTTGGCCTAATTTGGACACTGGCATGTCAATTAAAGCGGTAGAAAAATTCTAGATAAACGGGATCCGAGCATGATATTTTGGGATATAGGGTCAGGTGGGTTCCTATGTAACGTTTTGCTGTTTAGATTGTGTCAGCGCATCTGATGTAAGGTTTCCGCGAAGTTGGGAATTTGCCTAAGCAACCAAAGCGGTGGAGTCTAAGGCTCTGTTCGTTTAGTCCAGATTGGAGGCCGGAACCATTCCAACTTATCAAGCTAATACAAATTTGTGAACTACTCTAATCCGGAACCAATCCAGTAAAGCATTCCGGAAGAACCGAACGGGCACTAAGAGAAGAACCAAGGCACACGTGACAACTGACGAGACCAACATCATGGTAGAAACTTTGCAAAAGCCTGGCGGGCTGGGAGCTGGTGTAGTTGCTACAGTCCAAGTCACTACACACCCACGCCATTATTCCCACACCTCAACCTCAAGTCACATTCAGACAGCAAAGAAAACCTCAAGCAGAGAACCGTGATTCCGTGAACCACCGTAGAGGAAAGGCGAGGGGGAGAAAAGACCAAAATATTCCCCTCTCATCAGGCAACCCCCGTTTCTTCTCTTCCCCTCGTGGCCTCGTCGTCGTCATCTGTCTGCTCCTCGCTCCTCACTCGTCACTCCCCTCACTCCCCGTTCCACTGCTCCTCCACTGGCGGCGAGATGGCGAGAGGCTTGGGGGCCGCTCCCGTCTCGTCGTGCCTCGCGCTCGGGGCAGCGGCGGCGGTGCTGCTCGTGGCGGCGGCGCTGCCTTCCCCGGCATCTGGAGTCGACGTGACGGCCGTGCTCTCGGCGTTTCCCAACTTCGCGGACTTTGCGCGTCTGCTGGCATCCACCCCCGTGGCCAGCGAGCTGTCCGGGAGGTCGTCCCTGACGCTCCTGGCCGTGCCGAATGCCAACCTGCCGCAGTCACCCTCGGCTTTCGTAGCTAGCGCTGGCGCCGACATTGCCGACGTGCTGAGGTATCACGTTCTGCTGGAGTACCTCTTCCCGTTCGACCTCGCCCGCCTCTCTCCCTCCGGGAAGCTCGTGACGACGCTGTTTCAAACCACGGGCCGCGCGCCCTCCGACTTCGGCGCCGTCAACCTCACCGTGGGGGGCAACTCCACTGTCGTGGTCCGCTCTCCGGCGCCGTCCCCGGGATCGAATGCCACAGTCCTCGGCGCCGTGACCGCGGTTCCATACAATCTCAGCGTGCTCGCGGTGGGTGGCCTTATCATACCTTCCGGATTCGACCTCGCCGCCTCTGAGAGCCGCCCGCCACCGCCGGTGAACATCACCCGGGTTCTCACCGACGCGCGGGGGTTCAACGTTGCGGCCTCCATGTTGCAGGCCTCCGGTGTAGCGAGTGAGTTTGAGGCCGACGAGCACAGTGCTGGCATCACCGTCTTCGTCCCCACCGACGACGCCTTTGCCGGCCTCCCCGCCACCGACCGCCTCCAGTCCCTACCCGCTGAGCGCAAGGCCGTCGTGCTCCGCTTCCATGTGCTGCACTCTTACTACCCGCTGGGCTCCCTCGAGTCCATCGTGAACCCCGTCCAGCCCACTCTCGCCACAGAGCACACCGAGGCTGGCCACTTCACCCTAAACATAACGAGAATTTTGCAAACATGGCACCGGCTACGACGGGCTTCAGAAATTTGGCACCGCCATCGTGGCAATTGAATTCGTAGCATTATAATCCTACACGGTTTAAAAATTTAGCATCGGTCTCTCTAAATGGCCATTAGCACATTTCTTCTTCCCGTTTTGCCCTCGCGCCGTTTCTTCCCTGGGCGTGTCTCCCTCCGCCACGCCTTCTTCGACCTCGTTTTGCCCTCGCGTCGCGCCCACCCCGCTCGTCGCCTACCGCCGCAGGGGGCCCCGGCGGGACCTCGCCGTCGACCCGGCCGCGGCGCGCGCCGCGCTCGTCACCTGCGGGGGCCTCTGCCCGGGGCTCAACACCGTGCTGAGGGAGCTCGTCGTCGGGCTCCAGGAGCTCTACGGCGTCCGCCACGTCCTCCACGCTCATCGACGCCTGGGGGGAGCGCTTCGTGGCGCTGGACCGGGGCAGCCTCCGCCACCCGCAGTGGCAGGAGGTCGCCGAGGTCGTCTCCTCTCGCGACAGCTACTCCAAGGCGCCCAAATCCGACGTCCAGTGCAAGAACCGCATCGACACGCTCAAGAAGAAGTACAAGGTCGAGAAGGCCAAGCACGACTCCGACTGGCGCTACTTCGACCGCCTCGACGACCTGCTCGCTCCCGTGCTGCTCAAGCCCAATTCTTCTTCTTCCTCGGCTGCTGCTGCTACGGCGGCGGCGGCAGCCCGGAGCGCCGGGCCCATGGTCCCTCCGCGCATCAACTTCCCGCAGCGCACCCGCACGCCCCTCCACTCCTCCGCGGGGGCAAAGTGGAGGATGCCGTCGCCGTTGCCCCAGCCGTCGGCGTCGTCCGACTCCTCCGACGGGTTCCCGCCGTCCGCGGTGGCGAACGGCAAGAGGCAGCGCGTGGAGGAGCCCGCCGCCGCCGCCGCGGACAACGGCGCGGAGAGCAGCGTCAGCCGCGCGCAGGGTCTGCGCGAGCTGGCGCAAGCGATCCGGCGGCTAGGGGAGGTGTACGAGCGCGTGGAGAGCGCCAAGAGGGATCAGGAGCTCCGGATGGAGCGGGAGCGCCTGGACTCCGCCCGGCAGCTGGAGGAGCAGCGCGTGCAGTTCTCCACTAGCATGCCCCGCAGCAGTCGCATTACCAGAACAGCACAAGCCCCACCGGGGGCGATGACAACGGCAGCGACTCGGACAAGGAAGCTCAGGAGGATGCGGAAGACGAAGAGGAAGAGAGCCAGTGATTGCTCTCCTCTTCAGCAATGGAATGGTAACTCAACACAAAAAAGTGGAGAACGCGAGGGCAAAACAAGGTCGAAGAAGGCGTGGCGGAGGGAGACACACCCAGGGAAGAAACGGCGCGAGGGCAAAACGAGAAAAGAAATATGCTAATGACCATTTAGAGAGACCGATGCTAAATTTTCAAACCGTGTAAGATTATAATGCTACGAATTCAATTGCCACGATGGTGGTGCCAAGTTTCTGAAGCCCGCCGTAGCCGGTGCCATGTTTGCAAAATTCTCAAACATAACCCGTGTCAATGGCTCCATCGCCATTGACACAGGCATCGTGCAGGCATCCATCACCCGTACAGTGTTCGACCAAAATCCTGTGGCAGTCTTTGCCGTCTCCAAGGTTCTACTGCCCAAGGAAATGTTCGGTCGCGGCGATTCTGGCAACACTGCCATGGCACCACCTTCAGTTGCGATGGCACCCCGCGACGCCGGGAGCGAGAAGACACCACAGACAAGGCTCTCATCCCCGCCTGACCTCCACAGCGAAGATAGCGAGTCATCAGCTTCCTTGCTGACAGCAAAGGGGACTTGGTGGTGTATAGGACTCATGTATCTACAGCTGCATCTATTACTATCTCTGGTATGAGATTCTGGTCGTGCTTGTTGCTTGCTTCCTTGTGCTCAGTTTTTGTACTTTTTACTCTCTAGAATGTCTACACCAGGAAAAGGACGGATTGGGGAGAGAATTCCTTAGATGCAAAGTAGCAAAATAGTTGCTTCACCTGATTATTCTATCTTTTCATTTTGCCATGTGGCAAATGGAAATAATATCATGCATACAAATCTGTGCAGTCCTTTTGCTCCAAAATGAATAGTATTTTCTATTTTGAGCATCCTTCTCTTTTTATTTGTGCTTGAACTCAACTTTAGCGGTTAAAGTGGGGGCATTTTGCATCAGGTTAGATTTGAAGGAGTGAATTCGATAGAGCCCCTGGATTACTAGGGTGAGGGGATATATCACCATGAAATGTACAGGTTGTTCGCTTCGGATTAAAGCCGGCCAGCTGCAATCCATAAAGACAAAAACATTGTAAAAGTAGTAGAAATAGGTACAGATTAAAGCCAAGCGAACACTTCTGCCCGGGCTGTGTTTTCCATGGTCTTGTAATGCTGTTATGGTCTGAATACTCATGATAGAATGAAGTTACTCTACCATGTTAGAATTAGGTCATTTCACTATTTTGACTCTAGTGGCAGAACTCAGATCTCATGAATGTCAATCTGCTTGTTAGCTGAGGTCCCAACTGTAAAAGTTTTTTTATGTGAGCTTATTGGCAGCAGACACCTCTGCCTACCAAAGATATTTGTTGGTGTAAATTTACATACACCCGTTGAGCACTCTAGGTGGAATGGTGGATTCACTGAATCTCATCTCAAGATCCAGCACTTTGTTAGTGTCTTGGTTATTAGTGGTTTGAGTTATATAATAGAATGTTGTATGACTAGCAACACATTGTGAAAGTTGGGAATAAAAGCTTTTTTTCTTTGTTTGGAGATTATAAACGTTTAGGGGTTGGTCATAAAATACCATTAGGGAAATATATTGTATCACTGTAGTACCGACTACCAATCAAATTATTCAAATAGATGTAGTACCACATACAGAGGGAGAGAATATCAGGGTGAGAAATATTTGTTGATATGTCATTTGCTACATGTTACAACTGATATGCCTGGCATTCTGTGGTGCTTCATTGTTCAGCACGAGCAGTTGTTTCTTTGCAGGACCACTGACAATACATAATAATTCGTTTGTAGTTTTCAACTTTTCATGGGGAGGTGGCCCATGTTTTAGTTGATTAGGTACTGAGCCTGTTCTGTCATGTGCAGCTCATGTGTACTTTGCAGGAGTCATGACCTCATGGGACCCAACCCTGAGATGAGATGTTGGGGATGACTATGAATCTATGATGGGCTGATGACTGACCACATTTGACCAATTCTTTGCAAACATGAGTTCTCTGTTAGAACTATATATTACTTATGATCAGGTATAAAAATAGAATCCTAGAGATATAGTTGGTTTAGACCTACTACAACTTAAGTAACAAAGTCCTACAAGGACATGTAACAATTGTGTTGACTATATATAATGAACATGGGCAGCAACCTAAGGGCTTAAGATCTTAAGCCGTTCCAACTATTTCCACACTATCAATCAAGCATTGCTGCATGATGAGATTTGTTGCACAGTTCGGAATAGTTGAAGTGGCTAAAACTTGATATAATTAAAACTGATTTAGAGTCCTAGTACTATTCAATGTGGCACCATCTCTTTGCCACTCAAAAAGGCGAGCATATTAGCGGTCTTTATATTGGGATACCATTTGCTATATAAGACTTATAAGTGTTCCAGTGGACAGTAGAGTTTGGGTGTTTTTTACCAAAGAAATGGAATGGAGTGCCATTTGTGACATGCAGAAAAGGTAGCATTAGGGAACATTTGGACCATGTAAGGTGTATTCAGGGGGTTTGAGGCTTAGTGATGTTAGTAGTAGGTATGATGAATATATGACAGATGACTGGTTTATGTTAGTCTTGTGTGGCTGCTCACTCAGAGTCTACGCCGGAACTGTTTGTTGCATTTGCATCTATGTCCTGCACACTCCTGCACACTCATAGGTCTTGTCACCAAGGGCTGTCTTACTATAGCTTGCTCTTAAGGCCATCATTGTGAACTACCGCATGCACTGCACTTGTCAACTATTGGTACATCCAACTGTTCTGATATAACTATCTTCATTAATACTGAATATGAAACTGGAATTTACCACTTGTTTCTTAGTGTTTGTAGCATATGAATCTGATCATTTCCTCCATGTCACTTTTACAAGGCCTGCTCTCTATTTATAGAATCTATTTGTGGCAAGATCAGCACATGATTCTCCATTTTCTTTATGATATATTTATATTCACAATTTTGTGTTTGCTTCCATATATCAAGATTACGGCAGTAACACAATAAGCTCAGTTAGTGGAAGCTACTTTTTTCTTTACCATTGCTGTAAAAGTTGTATTATCAAAGGATTTGAAAGATGCGAAAGGAGACATGTCACATGCTAAAATTATTGGGTAAAGCAAAAAATCTGGAGCAACTCCAGATGATCCAAAGTTGTAGGACAGTTTTGATGTCAGCGGAGTCTTTTGATCAATGCAGCTGTGGAAGTTAGTGTGTGACTTTGTGATCACATGTTGGCTTCATGTATATTATTGTACTTTCTGTTTTCTGATATTATTAGCTATATATATATACGAAGGTGAAATGTAAAAAGGCACCGGTAAAATACATAGCCATATGCTGCAATGACATCAGTAAAGCATTGGTTTTTGCTATACAAATTCAAGAGGTAGCAGCATCTCCTTATCTCTGGTTATTGATCTGATGGCCAGAGGTGCAAATTCAACTAGCAGAAGCTGACCAGAAAATTGAAGCATTTTTTGTTACCTCGATCACTACTGGAGGCTTTGCCGAATGTTGTATTCTTTGCCGAGTGTCTTTTGTCGGGCACTCGGCAAAGAAGGCTTTGCAGAGTGCAGCACTCGGTAAAGTTAGGCTCTCGGCAAAGAGACCCTTTACCGAGTGCTGAACACTCGGCACAAGGCGGCACTCGGCAAAGACAAGTTTGCCGAGTGTCAAACACTCCGCAAAGGGGGCTCTCGGCAAAGAGCCGTCAGCGGCCGTCCCAGAGCTGACGGCAGTCAGTCTTTGCCGAGAGCCAACGGCTGGCACTCGACAAATAGGCTTCTTTGCCGAGTGCCACATAGTAGACACTCGGCAAAGTATATTTTCATTTTTTTAATTTTGTCTCCCAAACTTTTTGTGGTATGTTCCTACACTATGTAGACCTACATGTATCATTTGTGGACAATTATAACATAGTTTCCATAATTAGTAGATTTAGTTCGTTTATTTGAATTTCTTCGGAAAATTCAAATTTGAACTGCAGGTCACTCGAAACTTGGAAAACCGTGCATGAAAAAATGATATTCATGTTACTTAGCATAAGTTACGACCGATTGCAGAAGCGTACGAAAACTTCGAGCAACATGCTCATTAAACATGGCCGTGAACTTGGCATCCACATGTTTAAAAATTGTATAAAACACAAACAAAGTCAGAAAATCATGAAACTTGTCCACGTGTCATGATACCATATGTACAGGCTGTGATAAAAATTTTAGAATGTTTGGAGAAAGTTGTGAGACACTATGTGTAGAAACCTAGAGGACTACACATGAAATCAAAGAGTTTCAGTGTGGATCTCTTAGGTTTCTACACATAGTGTCTCACAACTTTCTCCAAACATTCTAAAATTTTTATCACAGCTTGTACATATGATATCATGACACGTGGACAAGTTTCATGATTTTCTGACTTTGTTTGTGTTTTATACAATTTTTAAACATGTGGATGTCAAGTTCACGGCCATGTTTAGTGAGCATGTTGCTCGAAGTTTCTGGTATGCTTCTGCAATCGGTCGTAACTTATGCTAAGTAACATGAATATCATTTTTTCATGCACGGTTTTCCAAGTTTCGAGTGACCTGCAGTTCAAATTTGAATTTTCCGAAGAAATTCAAATAAACGAACTAAATCTACTAACTATGGAAACTATGTTATAATTGTCCATAAATGATACATGTAGGTCTACATAGTGTAGGAACATATCACAAAAAGTTTGGGAGACAAAATAAAAAAATGAAAATACACTTTGTCGAGTGTCAAAAGGTGACACTCGGCAAAGAGGGCTTTGCCGAGTGTCAAAAGGGTGACACTCGGCAAAGTGTAATGACAGAATCTTTGCCGAGTGTCTCCCGGATGACACTCGGCAAAGCCGCCTTTGCCGAGTGCCACATCTAGGGCACTCGGCAAAGTGTATTTTAAAATTTTAAAAAAATCTTTACCGAGTGCCAGATCGCGGGCACTCGGCAAAGACCGTATACATACCGCCAGTTAACCTTTCTTCCTCACTTCACTCTCTCACTCACCGCCGCCGCCGCGCCCTCGTCGCCCGGTTCGCCGTCGCCGCGCCCCCCGCCCTCGACCTCGCGGTGCCGGGGCCGCCCGCCGCGCCCGCACCCCTCGCCCTCGCCGCGCCGGGGCCGCCGCCCGCCCGCGCCCCTCGCCCTCGCCGCGCCGGGGCCGTCCGCCCTCGCCCTCGCCGCGTCGGGGCCGCCGCTCGCCCGCGCCGCTTGCCCTCGCCCTCGCCGTGCCGGGGCCGCCCGCCGCGCCCGCCCGGTTCGCCGCCGTCGCGCCCCTCGACGTGCCCCTCGCTGTCCGGTTTGCCGCCGTCGTGCCCTCCACGCCCTCGCAAGCCCGTCGTCGCGCCCTCCACGCCGTCGCGACCTCCACGCCGTCACGCCCGTTCGCCGTCGTGTACCATCCACGCCGAGCAACTAGGTATAAACTCATTTTGATTGTGTGTTGTGAAATAGAGTTAGTTTTTTTGTGTGTGATTGTGTATTGTGAAATAGAGTTAGGTTTCTAGTGGTCACTTTGCTTGCATTAGGTAAGTCTTTTAATTGCACAAAATATGTTTATGTGGTTATTTAGGCATTAATGTATATGTGTGGATATGTATATGTGTGGATGTCAGCCATCGTGCTGCTACTTATATTTACAGGCTTTGAAAACCTCCCCGTGCAGGGGAGGTGCTGCCGGATTTTTTTGTTGATAGGCTTTGGTTAAATATGTTATAGGATGGAGGACCGTGAGTGGATGTACACGGGCCGTAGAGGAAGAAACGATGTCACCACTGAATGGATTAGAAAGACCGATGATTTCGTGGAACGGGCATACGTCGAAGCTGCTAAAGGAGCGAGTCTAGCCCCATGCCCGTGCAGCAAATGTGACAACCGGAAAAGAAAACCAAAGAAGACCATGGTAGAACATATTTGGAAGAATGGATTTACGCCGGGCTATACTCGGTGGATATTTCATGGTGAAGTGCATCGTACGAGAGAGGAGGTGCTGAGACAACGTGTAGAGGATTATGACGCGGATGTGGGGGTAGCGGATATGTTGAACGACTATCAGGAGGCACAGTACACGGGAGGATGTATGGATGACGAGCCAGAGCCGACTGCAAAGGCGTTCTACGACATGTTCGACGCGGCACAGAAGCCCCTTCACGGCCAGACAAAGGTTTCTCAACTGGATGCCATTGGGCGTGTAATGGTGTTCAAGTCGCAGTACAGCATGAGTAGAGACACATTCGATGGCTTGTTGGCGGTTATTGGGAGTCTGCTTCCGGATGATCACGTTCTGCCAAAGAGCATGTACGAGGCACAGAAACTACTTCGTGCACTCAAGATGACGTATGAGCAGATTCATGCTTGTCCGAAGGGCTGCGTGCTATTTAGGAAAGAATACGCGGATGCAAAGTACTGTCCCAAGTGTAATTCGTCTAGGTTTATGGAGGTAGACTCTGGTGATGGACAGAAGAGGCAGCTCGACATCCCCTTGACAATCCTACGACACCTTCCGTTCATACCGAGGATCCAGCGTTTGTACATGACAGAGGAATCCGCGAAACAGATGACATGGCACAAAAATGGAAAACGATACAATCCTGACAAGATGGTGCACGCATCAGATGGTGAAGCATGGAAACACTTTGATGACATTCACCGTGACAAAGCCGAAGAGGCTCGTAATGTACGTGTTGCGTTGGCCACAGATGGGTTCAATCCCTATGGAATGAGCGCTGCCCTGTACACATGTTGGCCCGTGTTTGTTATCCCAATCAATCTCCCCCCTGGTGTGTGCTTTCAAAGGCAGAATATATTCGTGTCGTTGATAATTCCCGGACACCCGGGGAACAAAATGGGCGTGTACATGGAGCCTTTGATCGATGAATTGGTACGTGCCTGGGAGGAAGGGGTATGGACGTTTGACCGAGCTACGAAGACAAACTTCAGAATGCATGTTTGGTACCAGTACTCCATACATGACTTATCGGCCTATGGGCTATTCTGTGCCTGGTGTGTTCACGGTAAGTTCCCATGCCCAGTTTGCAAGGAAGCTCTCAGGTTCATTTGGTTGAAAAAGGGTGGCAAATATTCGTCCTTTGATAAACATCGACAATTTCTTCCTGCTGACCATCCATTCCGCCTAGACATCAAGAACTTTACGAAAGGTGTCGTAGTGACAGACCGCCCACCTGCAACGATGACTGGTGCCGAAATTCGTCAACAGATAGATGGGCTCGTGGCCAATACAGAAGGTGGTTTTGTGGGATATGGTGAGCAGCATATGTGGACACATAAGTCTGGCTTGACTCGGCTCCCCTATTATGACGACCTGCTCCTTCCACACAACATTGACGTGATGCACACTGAAAAGAATGTTGCCGAGGCACTGTGGGCAACAATTATGGACATTCCTGATAAGTCAAAGGATAATGTGAAGGCAAGAGTGGATCTGGCAGCGTTATGTGATAGACCAAAACTAGAGATGAAGCCGCCAAGTGGCGGAAAGACGTGGAGAAGGCCTAAGGCCGATTTCGTCCTAAGCAGGGCCCAGAGGAAGGAAGTACTTCAGTGGATCAAGATGTTGATGTTCCCTGATGGGTATGCATCTAACCTGAGTAGGGGGGGTGAACTTATCTACTATGCGAGTCTTTGGGATGAAGAGTCATGACTTCCACATATGGATTGAACGGATTCTTCCTGCGATGGTTCGAGGCTATGTCCCTGAGCATGTCTGGCTAGCGCTTTCAGAGTTGAGCTATTTCTTCCGTCAGCTTTGTGCAAAAGAGTTATCTCGGACCGTTGTTGCAGACTTGGAAAGATTGGCCCTCGTGTTACTGTGTAAGCTTGAGAAGATATTTCCACCCGGCTTCTTCAATCCAATGCAACATTTGATTCTTCATCTCCCCTATGAGGCACGAATGGGGGGCCCCGTGCAGGGACGTTGGTGCTATCCAATCGAGAGATGTCTAACTCGGAAGCGCAAGTGGCTCGACCATTGCAGAGGCATACATTCTAGAGGAGGTCTCAAACTTCACAACAACTTATTATGGTGACAAACTGCCGAGCGTGCATAATCCACCCCCTCGTTACAATGATGGCGACAATGAATCGAACCTTAGCATATTTCGAGGCCAACTCGGAAGCGCAAGTGGCTCGACCACCAAGACCCTGACACATGAAGAGTGGCGGCATATCATGCTATACGTATTGACCAACCTTGAAGAGGTGACGCCATACATGGAACAATTTCTTCATGAATTCTGGCGTCGATCAAGGGATCCCACTCCACAGGAATATGACGCTCTTCTTAGAAAGGGTGCGAGAAATGGGTTTCCCGATTTCATTTCCTGGTTCAAATGTAAGGTACGTGCTTAGTTTGTAAAAGAGATACGTCTTTGAACTCAATTTAGCGTCTTTTAACTTGTGAATACTTGCAGGGCCAGAGAGATCCGTCTATGAGTGCCGAGTTGAGACAAGTAGCCAACGGCTTTGCTTATAGGGTCAAGAAATATTCTGGGTATGACGTCAATGGATACCGTTTTCGCACAACACACTACGACAAAAGTCGGACCAATCGAAAAACAACGTGTTCTGGAGTCTTTACGCTGGGCCTTGACAATGTCGATTATTTTGGACGAATTGAAGAAATATATGAGCTCAATTTTTATGGTTCCAAACCTCTTACTCCAGTGATATTCAAATGTCATTGGTTTGACCCTCAAGTGACGAGACAGACACATTCTAATCTTGGGATAGTCGAAATTCGACAAGATTCCACCTTAGCAGGAGACGATGTCTATATCGTGGCCCAACAGGCCACACAAGTGTATTATCTCCCATATGCGTGTCAAACGAAAGAACATCTTAAGGGTTGGGATGTTGTGTATAAGGTATCGCCGCACGGGAGGTTACCTGTTCCTAACGATGAAGATTACAACTTAGACCCGGACACATATGATGGAGAGTTCTTCCAAGAAGATGGGCTAGAAGGGCGATTTGAGATAGACTTAACTGAAGCTATCGGAATGGACGTAGATATTGAAATGGTTGTAGGAGAGGAGGAGGATGAGGTGCAAAATGATAATGACTTAGTAATCCTTGAAGGCAATGATGAGGTTGCGTCTTTCGATGATGTTGAGATTGAAATGCTTGATAGTGATGATGAGAGTTATGATCCGGCTAACCCCGACACATATGAAGATTATTTTTAATCGATGTAATGCTATATGACTTTTTATTTCGCACATGTTTTTAAATACATCTTTTTATATGTGCTTATTTGTTTACTCTTAATTGCAGGTTGTTGGACAAATATGGTGGGCGGTTTCCTGAGGAGGAGGGGGAGGAGGAGTAGGACGGCGGACGATGCAGAGCAGGCAGCGCAACAGGACGAGGCAGAGCAGGCAGCGCAGCAGCAGGCGGCGCCTCAGGACGACGACGACCAGCAGCAGGACGACTCAGGTTCAGACGGCTCTAGTTCGAGGAGCATCTACCTGCGAGGCCCCGCGAGTCTCCCGCCACGTCCCATACTTCGGGACAGACGGCCGCTGATTCGGCCGGAAGGGGAGAGGTATGTAACTTTATGTTCTTCATTCTTGTTCATATTATGTGTTCAAAATCATAATATAAACTAATACTTTTTATTTATCACTTGGACAGGTCTTGGACGGTTTTGGATTATGCTGGGGGTCATCGTCGCCCCCCAACAACATCCTCGGCCTGCTGTGCAGGGAACACTTCCCTGGACTTGTGGAGTACGCCGGAGTGATGGGCCCAGCCTTCACCTTCGACCACTACGCCGTCGCCCCCGATGCAGTAGACCGGGACGACAGGGAATTCAATAACAAGGCGGAGCGGGTGAAGCAAGAGATGTGGGTAAGTCTTAGTATAATGTAAAATATGTCGCATTCGTTGCAAATTCTTGAAATAATGTATGGATACATCATTTTTGTATGCAGGATTTCTTCAGATGCGATGTTGGATACGAGGCTAGGGTGGATGTGGTGGCCACCAGGAGCTGTAAGAAGCTCGTTGTGGACATGCACTATGAGGCCCGCATCCAGGCCATCATCACCTACCACGGCTCCGTCCTTGGGGAGAAGGTGACCAAACCTCAAGCCCGAACCATGTCGTTGACCAGGGAGCAGTACCTGCAGGTAAAGTCATGCATGTTTGGTACCAGTACTCAATGCATGAATTTTATTTTATCTTCTGATATGCACTTTATGTGTTTACTTTGCAGGTGATTCCACATTGGTGCGCCGCACATCCTCTGTGCTGGGAGCAGATGGTGGATAGGTGGTGTTTGGCTGAGTGGGACGAGACGCACACAGCTAGCCGGGAACGGCGTTTGATGATGCAAGGCCCCTCCCACCACCAAGGCAACCGGAGCCTGGGCCAATATGCCGAAGCATGGGTACGCCACCTTTTTTATTTAGATATATAGCACTAAGTTAGATATTATTTCTAACTATCTCGTTGGTTTTCGTTGCAGTCGGCGTCACATGGTGGCAGGCCTTGTTCCACCTTCTCGGCCTATGCTATGACCCATAAGGGTAAGGCGACGTCCGACGTCACCTACAACCCAGATGACGGGCCCGAGGCCTACACCAACCCCGCCGTCTACAGCTGCCTCCATGACTACATCGCCATGGCGCAGGAGGTCCATGGCCCAGACTATGATCCGAGCACCGAGCCGATCAACCCCGATGTGCTCATGAGGGTCGGAGGAGGCAAGAGACATGGGCGGTACTGGATTGCCGACGGGGCAATCGACTCGTCCTCCACTCCCACTCTGTCTCAGGTGAGAGCAAGGAGCACGGGCTCGAGTCCAGCCATTCGACCTCGGCACGACAGCTCACAGCATCGCATACAGCAACTCGAGGTTAGTGCTTCTGTAACTCGTCCTTCCTTGAGTTATATACCTAGTCTTTGAGTTACTATAACATTGGCTTGTAATATTACAGACTGTTGGGGACTTGTTCTCAAATGCTAAGAATTAAGAACAAGGCAACACAAAAAATGTTAAGTGTTAAGATCCTTCGTCCTCCATAACGATATATCCCTTCGGGATATAAAGCATCTCGGACGAAGGTTACGAAGGACATACCTTCGTAAGCATAACAACGAAGAATGATGCATTCACATAAATTATAGAATATGAAATAAACATTTAAATATTGTCATAGAATTATCTCTACTTGTATTAATGAATATAAATGACTTTGAATTACAAATGTACCTTCGGTCCTGCGGAAGGCAAAAGTACAAGCGTGATGCGAAAGCAAATGACAGATTCACGTGAATAGTACAGAGGTACTGTTCATCTACTTATAGGCACAGGTCGCAGCCTGTGACAAATTACAATTATGCCCCTTGCGAAAGTTTATAGCATTGACTCAGACCTATATGTATAAAAAGGTCATTCTATCTCTATGTCGGTTTAAAACGCCGAAGCTCCATGAAAAGGGACCTTCGGGCATCTCTTGGAGACGACTTCAGCCGAAGCTGCTTCTTCGTGTGAGACCTTCGGCGCACCGAAGCACGACCCCAACAGTAGCCCCTTTCGCGGTGCTAGATCGTTCTTCGTAACGAGCTTGACCCGTGAAAAAAAACCTCTTCAGCTTCGGGAAGCCGAAGGTCCAAAAAACACCTTCCCTGAGCTCGTTGCGGAGAAACGATCCGACTTCCGAGCGCGTGTCGGTCCCACCTTGCAGAGTTACTGTTTGATCCTTGCGGTCCACTGCGCAGCGGGTACAAGTTACGGCGCGCCTGGTGTAACAATTCCGCCGCTTCGCCTTCTTACCTGCAGTACTATATAAACAAGCAGGTAGGTGTGAAGTTACCACAGCATTCATTGCTATTTGCACTGTTTTGCTGCCGAAATTTTCCATCATAGCCGAAGCTTAAATCCCAAAATCGAACGAAGGTCCGCCTCGACGCTTGCTTCGTCAGAAAGAAGAGCTTCGGGAAAAAAGAAAAAAGAAAAAGGTTTCTGACTTCCCCAAACTCAGAATCAAATGGCGAGAGTGCGATCTACTGCCAAAGTTGTTCGTGAGGGAGACGAAGCCGAAAGTTCAGGCACTGTGCCCATCTCCGAAGCGATGCAGCGCTCCGGTCTAGTGACTGCGGAAGAGGGGCCTGGTGCCGAAGCAAACCCGACAACAGCCGAAGAAGAAAACATTGATGGGACTGACTCCGAAGATGACTACGACATTGCTACACCCAGCAAGCCCAGTCACCTGGATTTTGGAAAATCAACTGTTTCAAAAGCTGACCTTGCGAAGATGGTAAAAGCAGGTTTTTTCAATGAAGATCAGAAGAAGCTACTTCGCTTCGGGGGAGAGGAGTCTACCCCGAAGCCAGAGAAGGATGAGATTGTAATTTTCAAAAGCTTTTTAAAAGCTGGGCTGAGATTTCCTCTCCATGGAATTATTGGAGATGTGTTGCAAAAATTTGGCATTTATTTTCACCAATTGACTCCTAACGCCATCGTTAGACTCAATGTTTATATCTGGGCCCTCCGAAGCCAAGCTGTGGAACCGTTTGCCGACAGCTTCTGCCGAGCCCACGAATTACATTACCAAACAAAGGCCAGAACAGACGGACTACACGATAATTTCGGCTGTTACAATTTTGCCTACCGGAAGACAACAAAGTGTCCTGTCATCAGCTACCGAAGCAAATGGCCAGCAGGCTGGAAGTCTGAGTGGTTCTACGTAAAAGTTGACGAAGACAGAGAAAAATTGGTACAAAGCCCTCTGGAATTAATCTTCGGAGAGACGAGGCCACGCTGCCGCATCGGCGATTTAAAGGGTCCCACCTGGGCTGCTCTGGGTGAATTTGAAATTATCTCAAAAAATATTGGCACCAGGGATCTAGTTCAGGAATTCTTGGCATTCAGGGTTTTCCCTACTCTAAAAGAGTGGGAAATGCCGAAGCTGGAGGGAGAGAAGAAGGAGGGGGAGCTAGTTCGTCTGCCTTATCACTTTAAATTCAAGAAGTACTTTAAGAAACCCTGCAAAGAGTGGTTAGACACAGTTGAGACAATGTGCAATGAAATCTTGGGGAATTACTCCAAAAAGGAGGATCAATTAATGACAGCAGCCTTCGGCACCCGACCGAAGCGAAGGCTGAACCGAGTATTCGATGCCCTGGGCCTCGAGTATCCAGACTATGAGCAGTTGAATAAGGGTGCCGAAGGCCACAAAAGAAAAAGAGTGGCTGAAACCGAAACTCTGATCAGAGGTGAAGAAGGACCAGCAAAGAAAAAGAAAATTATCAAGAAAAGAACAATATCCACTCCGAAGCGCCAATCTCCCGAAGAAGAGGGGTCCCCCACACCGCCTTCTACCAGCGACGTGGATGAAATTTTAAAGGTAATGACTGAACCCATGCCCACGAAGCTAAGTCCACTAGGGCTCCAACTGACGAAGCTTTTTCGAAAGGTGGACGAGCCGGATCAGACGAAGACAAGCAAACCCAAGCGGCAAAGAATCATTGCGGTAACTGAAGTTATCGATAAGACGCCGCCAAAGGCGTCAATCCAAAAATCGGCAGCTGCCGAAGATACAGCAATCGTCGAGGGCGTAGCTTCGGGGGTCGCGGCTACCGAAGCCGCTACAGCCGAAGATACAAACTTAAAATCCACGATTGAGAATATCAACAAGATTTTGGAAGACATGGCTGCGGAAGAAGCTGGTGCGACTACTGAAA
The DNA here is from genome assembly GCF_902167145.1 of Zea mays. NCBI lineage: Eukaryota > Viridiplantae > Streptophyta > Magnoliopsida > Poales > Poaceae > Zea > Zea mays. The sequence goes on from NC_050098.1 coordinate 186,082,717, forward strand.
AAACCATGGCCACAGTGCCTGAGAAAGGAAAAGAAATAGCCGAAGACCCTTCGGACGACGAAGCCTACTCTTTCCAGAACTTAGTTGGGCAAAAACTGACGAAGGACGAAATAGAAGAACTTAAAGACTACGCCAAGTCTTGCGGCTACAAGTCAGGTGCCCTCCTATTTGGGGGCATTGATGACGAACAACTGGGCTGCATCCGGGACTCAGCTGGAGCTAAGGTCATCGGTACTCTATCAAAGAGTATCGGTTTTCCGAAGCTAGAGACAGACATCAGCCGCTATCGACGACAACATATCGTCGGCAGCTTATTTTATTCAAATTTCAAGGTAAACATCCTTCTCCCTAACTTCTATTGTTTTTTAATAATGGCAATATTCTTTAACGAAGGTTGTTTATTTGTAGAGCATGCTTCTAAGCAAAGCTTTGAGGATGCAGCAAGATCTAGAAGATAAGAAGCACGAAGCTATAATTGAAAATTTAGAGAACAAAATAAAGGAGCAATCAGATGCTTTTGAGAAAAAGAACTTTGAGCTCCAGGCAGCCGAAGGCTTACTGGCGGAAGCTGAAGCAAAAATATCAGAACTAAACTCGAAGCTTCTCCGCCAGTCCGAGCAGTTCGAACGAGAAAAACAAGATCTCAATGAAAAACTTGAAGCCGAAGCTCAGCAGAATTCAGATTTGAGAAAACTACTGACAAATCTTCAAGAAAAATGCCTGGAATTTAGCAACAAGTGCATTCAACGATTAAGAAAGATTTTTTACTCGGTTGGAGCTAGCAGCGAAAAATTTACCCCCTCAGCTGAAGATCTACCGAAAACCTTTGAACACATTGAGGGGGAGATTGACGAGCTCGACGAAGTCATAGCTGGGCATGGTGACTTCTGTGCCTGGGTGGCTTCTCGAGGGACCGCTGCTGCATTTCTGAAGGCCGGCTGCGAACACGGAAAAATTGTCAACAGGCCCAACTTCACCTTATCTCCATCAATCCTGGATGATATGCCTGACCTCGCCCGAAGCATCTCCAATAGATTTATAAAAATGATATGGACAAAAGGCGGGCGGGAGAAAGCTGGAGACGAAGCACGAAGTCATCTTGAACCAGTAAGAAATGATACTTCGGAGTTACCTTTTCCTTTGCTCTTGATTTTTACTCATAAACTCTTAATTTATGTAGGATGACGAAGGTGAAGATGATGCCTAAATTATGTCGTCGAAGCTGAAACTTAATGAAGATCAGTAGAAGTGTACTGTAGAAAAACTCAGGATATTTTTGTAACAATTCTTGTAAACACAACTATACTATCTTCAAGGAACTTTGTACATACCTTGTAATATATTCTTACCCTTTGCTTGAGGCGCTTTGTTGTGGACGAAATCAGTATTTTGAGCCGAAGGCGAAAAAACACCTTCCCTTCTTTTCGTACACAACGAAGCCTAAAAGGTCGCTTCCTCTTTTTGCCGAAGCTTTGCTTTTTTGTACATGACAAAACATAAAAGACTACTTCTCCTTTCTGCCGAAGCTTTTCTGTACAAAACATTAAAAACTACTTCTCTTTTCTGCCGAAGCTTTCCTTTACAAAACATAAAAAACTACTTTCTCTTTTACACAACGATTCATAAAAATCCAGTTCTCCCTTATACTGAAACTTTTCTTTGTGCCAAAGCAACGGAACTTTTCACTTTTGCACACAACATAGCGTAACAAGTCATAAAAAGGCACTTCTCCGAAGCTTTTTTGCCGAAGCAGCCACTTGGGAACACAAATGCTATGAATGAATGCTTATGCATGCGAATGTTATGATGTAATGTAATGCACGAATGAATGTCCGAAGCATATGTCCGAAGCCATATTGTCAGCCATTACTTGGAAACAACCACACATTAGCTCTGCATTCCCTTAGGAACGACTTTGGAGCTTCTTCGCCTCTTACTTAGGCAATATCAGCGTTGACTTTTCGCTGTAAGCTCTGCATCCCCTTAGGGACGTCTTTGGAGCTTCTTCGTCTTTTACTTAGACGGTATAAGCTCTGCATTCCCTTGGGAACGTCTTTGGAGCTTCTTCGCCTTTTACTTTCGGCGGAATCAGCGTTGACTTTTCGCTGTAAGCTCTGCATCCCCTTAGGGACGTCTTCGGAGCTTTTTCTCTTTTTCAGTTTCGGCACTCGATGGTGCGCTCTCAGCTTTTACATGTACATCTTTGGGGGATTTTGCTCTTATAAAACTAAAAAGAAAAATTACATGTGATGGCCCCATTAAAAACCTTTCTCCCCCTTTAGAAAGGAAAAGGGTGCCATGAAAAAGAAAAGAAAAGTCAAAATTACATCGAGTTATACATAAAACCGCCGAAGCTCATCCGCATTCCAAGATCTTGGAATTTCATTGCCATCCATGTCCTTCAGTCTGTACGAACCAGGCCTTGACGAAGATGCTACTAAGAAAGGCCCTTCCCATTTCAGTTGCAATTTGCCCACTGTATCCGGATTGGCCACTCTCCGAAGCACCAAGTGTCCTGGCTCAATATTTTTTAGCCGGACCTTTCTATCTCGCCATTTAACTGTTTCAGCCTGGTACTTATTGATATTCTCCACGGCCTGGAGCCTGATCCCTTCTAAGGCATCTTTTTCCACGAGACAAGTATCTTCGGGACCTGATTCTGCCGAAGCTACCACTCTTATTGATCCAGCTTTGGCCTCTTCCGGGGTTATTGCTTCGTCACCAAATAACAACTTAAATGGGGTAAAGCCTGTAGATCTTGATGTTGTTGTGTTATGGCTCCATACCACTTTGGTAAGCTGATCTGGCCACTTTCCCCTTGGTTGATTGAAGATTAGCTTCATTATTCCTGTCATTATGATGCCGTTGGCCCTTTCAACAAGCCCATTTGACTCCGGGTGCCTGACTGACGCAAAGTGGATCTTCGTGCCAATTTGATCACAAAAATTTCTGAATTCTTCGGAGTCAAATTGTGTTCCATTATCTACAGTTATAGCCTTCGGCACTCCGAAGCGACAGACAATATTCTGCCAGAAAAATTTTTGGACAGTGGCCGAAGTTATTGTAGCTAATGGCTTCGCCTCAATCCACTTGGAAAAATATTCCACAGCAACTACAACATATTTCAGATTGCCCTGAGCCGGTGGTAATGGGCCCAGCAGATCGAGGCCCCACCTTTGCAATGGCCAGATGGGTTGTATTAGCTGTGTCAAAGACGAAGGTTGTTTTTGATCTCTTGCACATTTCTGACAACCTTCGCACTTTCGAACTAACTCAGCTGCATCCGAAGCTGCCTTCGGCCAATAAAATCCTTGACGGAACACTTTTCCAAGTAACGGCCTGGATCCGATGTGGGATCCACAAAGGCCTGCATGTATCTCCTTCATCAACTCTATACCTTCGGCTCTAGACAAGCACTTGAGCAACGGGGCACAAACTCCATGCTTGTATAACTCCCCTTCTATAATGATATACGGACGAGCTCTTGCCTCTATTCTTTTATTATAAGCTTCGTCATCTGATAGGAAGTTGCCCTGAAGGTAAGAAATTATTTCAGTTCTCCAATCTTCACTGTAGACAGGGGAAATAGTAAGAACTGCTCTTTCAAGTAACTCCACCGAAGGTGCCTTTATTGTTTCAAAGAATACATCCGAAGGTAGCGGCAGCCCCTGTGCTGCAGACCTGGCTAACAAATCAGCATGTTCATTTTGCCCTCGAGGGATATTCTTAACAGAGAATCCTTCGAAGGAAGCTTCGATCCTTCGGACTGTGTCTAGGTATTTTTCAAGCTTCGGGTCTTTAGCCTTGCAACTTTTGTCAATATGACCCGAAACAATCTGAGAATCAGTTTTAAGGATCGCCCTCCTGATCCCCATCGCCTTTAGTTTCCGAAGACCCAGGAGCAAGGCTTCGTACTCAGCAATATTATTTGTGCAGCTGAAATCCAGTCTTGCTGCGTAGCAAGTTTTAACCTTGGACGGTGAAACCAAAACAGCAGCTGCTCCTGCTCCGAAGGTTCCCCAGGAGCCATCACAAAACACTGTCCATGCTTCGGCATCTTTATTCGCTTCTTCGCCCTGAGCCCCTGGCGTCCAGTCGGCAATAAAATCTGCCAATGCTTGAGATTGGATCGAGGATCTGTGCACATAATCAATGTAAAATTCATTAAGCTCCGCAGCCCATTTTCCAATTCGGCCAGTAGCTTCTTTATTTCTCATGATATCTTTCAACGGCTGCGAAGAAGGAACAATAATATTATATGCCTGAAAATAATGCCGAAGCTTCCTGGATGCCATTAGAACGGCATACAACACCTTCTCCAGTTCTGTATAATTTTTCTTTGAGACACTAAGGACTTCAGATACAAAATATACTGGGACCTGCTTCTTGATTTGTCCATCAAACTTCTCCTGCACAAGTGCCGCACTTACTGCTGAGTGCGAAGCTGCCACATACAACAACAGAGGAGCCCCTGGCATTGGTGGAGTTAATGTTGTTAGATCTATCAGGTATTGCTTGAGTTCTTCGAAAGCTTTTTGTTGAGCTGGGCCCCATTGAAAGACTTCAGCTGATTTTAGCACCTCGAAGAAGGGTAGATTTCTTTCCGCTGATCTGGATATAAATCTGTTAAGAGATGCCAGTCTTCCTGTCAATCTTTGGGCCCCCTTTCTTGTGGTTGGTGGCTCCATTCGAAGTATAGCTTCGATTTTGTTTGGATTAGCTTCAATTCCCTTTGTTGAAACCAAGCATCCAAGGAACTTACCCTTCTTTACTCCGAAGACACATTTTTCTGGATTCAGCTTCAGACCAGCTTGTCTGAAGCTGGCGAAGGTCTCCTGCAGATCAGCAATATGGTCTTCTTGCTTCGTGCTTTTTACAATAATGTCATCAACATAGGTCAACACATTTCTGCCTATCTGAGATTGGAGAACCTTCGCAGTCATCCTGCTGAAACTCCCTCCTGCATTCTTAAGCCCCTCAGGCATCCGAAGATAGCAATATGTACCACTTGGGGTTATGAAACTAGTCTTCGGCTCATCCTCCTTTTTCATCCAGATTTGATGATAGCCTGAGTAACAATCCAGGAGACTCATGAGTTCCGAAGAAGCTGCTGCATCAACTAAAGAGTCTATCCGTGGCAGCGGGAACTCATCCTTCGGACAAGCCTTGTTGAGATCTGTGAAATCAATACACATTCTCCACTTTCCATTGGCCTTCTTCACCATAACAGTGTTAGCTAGCCATTCCGGATACTTCACTTCTCTGATAACTCCTGCACTTAGGAGTCTTTTTACTTCGTTGCGAGCCCCTTCGGCCTTGTCATCAGACATTTTCCGAAGCCTCTGCTTGCGGGGTCTGAAGGATGGGTCAACATTGAGCGAATGTTCAATAACATCCCGATTCACTCCACAAAGATCATTGGCTGACCATGCAAAAACATCTTTATTGTTGAATAGAAACCTTATCAAGGTTTTCTCTTGATCTTCAGATAATTGCGAGCCCAATAGCACCTTCTGCTCTGCTATATCCTCACACAGCAGCATGGGCTTCGGCTGATCAGCCGAAGCTGCTTTTTCCCTCCTGAACTTATACTGTTCACAAGCTTCAACTCCATCTATATTATGGATTGCCTTGGAATCAGTCCAGCTTCCTTCGGCCCTTCTGGCAGCTTCCTGACTCCCATGAATAGCAATAGGCCCTTGGTCCGAAGGTATCTTCATGCAGAGATAAGCTGGGTGAAGAATTGCTTCAAAAGCATTTAGGGTACCACGACCAATGATGGCGTTGTAGGGGTATTCCATGTCAACAATATCAAACACAATTTGCTCAGTCCTTGTGTTATTAACAAATCCGAAGGTTACCGGCATGGTAATCTTCCCGAGTGCCACAATCTGCCGCCCTCCGAAGCCACAAAGAGGGTGCGTAGCATCATGAATCTTGTCTTCAGGCTCTTGCATCTGTCTGAAGGCTTTGGCAAATATAATGTCAGCTGCACTGCCTGTGTCAACTAGGACATTGTGAACCAGAAACCCTTTGATCACACAAGAAATGACCATAGCATCATTGTGAGGATAGTCCTTGAGCTGAAGATCTTCCTGAGAGAAAGTAATTGGAATGTGAGACCATTTTGACTTAATGAAGGGTCCCTGCACTCCAACATGCTGCACCCTTCTCTGAGCCTCCTTCTTCTGCTTTTTGTTAGCTGGCTCTGAGCAAGAACCGCCTGTTATCGGGAGCACCAGCTTCGAAGCCGAAGCAGCTCCAGCTTGAGTGTTGAACGAAGCCATCAGCTCAGAAAGGTGGAAGTGAGTTGACCGGAGGTGGGCGCCAATGTTGGGGACTTGTTCTCAAATGCTAAGAATTAAGAACAAGGCAACACAAAAAATGTTAAGTGTTAAGATCCTTCGTCCTCCATAACGATATATCCCTTCGGGATATAAAGCATCTCGGACGAAGGTTACGAAGGACATACCTTCGTAAGCATAACAACGAAGAATGATGCATTCACATAAATTATAGAATATGAAATAAACATTTAAATATTGTCATAGAATTATCTCTACTTGTATTAATGAATATAAATGACTTTGAATTACAAATGTACCTTCGGTCCTGCGGAAGGCAAAAGTACAAGCGTGATGCGAAAGCAAATGACAGATTCACGTGAATAGTACAGAGGTACTGTTCATCTACTTATAGGCACAGGTCGCAGCCTGTGACAAATTACAATTATGCCCCTTGCGAAAGTTTATAGCATTGACTCAGACCTATATGTATAAAAAGGTCATTCTATCTCTATGTCGGTTTAAAACGCCGAAGCTCCATGAAAAGGGACCTTCGGGCATCTCTTGGAGACGACTTCAGCCGAAGCTGCTTCTTCGTGTGAGACCTTCGGCGCACCGAAGCACGACCCCAACACAGACCCAACTAGAAGAAGAGAGGAGGGAACGTCACGAGATGGAGGCGAGGATGATGGCGGAGCGGGAGGCAGAGCGCCGGGCAGATCATCAGAGGATGGCAGAGATGTTCCAGTACATGCAGAGCCTTGGCGCCGCACAGGGCATCGCTCCACCACCTCCATTGTTCCCTCCAGTTGACCCTGCTCTCTTCCACACTCCTGTGAGTATCAAAATTGTAGTTAGATGTTTGTAATGCATCTGGTATAACACATGCAATCTCTTCTCTGTGCAGGGCCAATCTGGAGCGGCATTCAACAACCCTCCGGAAGGGTTCAGCCCAACTCAGCCCCGGTCAAACCGCCCACCTCCATGAGTGTTGTGTTTTCATTGGTTTAGACTTCAGAACTTATGTATAATACTTATGTCTGTGTTTGATACTTATGTGAGACCTTGCGACGTTTGAGACTTATGTTTATGTTTGATACTTGTGTTGAACACTTATGTTTGTGATGGATATTTATGTTTGTGGTGACGGTTTTATGTTTGTGTTGGCTATTTATGTCTGTGATTATATCTGTGATGTACATATGTGATATATATGTGATATCTTCTGTTTGTGTGGATGGAATACAAAAAACAAATAAAAAAGGTATATACTGGTCACTTTGCCGAGTGTTACACTCGGCAAAGAGGCTCTTTGCCGAGTGTCAGGGTCATAACACTCGGCAAAGAGCACAGACCTGGGCACCGGCTTAGGTTCTTTGCCGAGTGTTATGTCGCTGGCACTCGGCAAAGAGGTCGGCTTTGCCGAGTGCCGCACAAAACACTCGGCAAAGAGCCTGACATGGGGACCCTCTCTGGCGGGCTCTTTGCCGAGTGTCCCAATTGGCACTCGGCAAATAAGGCGGCTTTGCCGAGTGCTGCCAGGAAGACACTCGACAAAGATATCTTCGTTGCCGAGTGTCACCATCGACACTCGGCAAAGCCGCCGTCTCCGTCACCCGGCGCCGTAACGGCCGCTTTTCTTTGCCGAGTGCTCCCTGGCACTCGGCAAACATCTTTTCCGAGTGCCCGAGAAAAAGTACTCGGCAAAGAAGTCTTTGCCGATGCACTGTTTGTCGAGCCTTCTTTGCCGAGTGTTACACTCGGCAAAGCCTTTGCCGAGTGTTTTTAAGGCTTCACCGAGTGCTTCAGGCACTCGACGAAGCGATTGATTCCGGTAGTTACCAGTAGCTGCTGGTTTATGAAACTCTGGACCCTCCCAACACATCCTTTTCGTAAAATTGTTTTCTTTCTTTCTTTTCCTAGCTGAGAGCACCTAGAGGGGGGGTGAATAGGTGATCCTGTGAAACTTAAACTTATAGCCACAAAAACTTGTTAAGTGTTAGCACAATAATCGCCAAGTGGCTAGAGATGAGTCTCAACAAAACACAATACCACAAGAGATCAAACACAGAGATGACACAGTGGTTTATCCCGTGGTTCGGCCAAGACCAACGCTTGCCTACTCCACGTTGTGGCGTCCCAACGGACGAGGGTTGCAATCAACCCCTCTCAAGCGGTCCAAAGACCAACTTGAATACCATGGTGTTTTGCTTTGCCTTTCAATATCCCGTTTGCGAGGAATCTCCACAACTTGGAGCCTCTCGCCCTTACACTTGAGATTCACAAAGAAATACGGAGTACGGGAGGAACTAGCAACACACACAAGACTCAAAATCAGAGCAACAACACGCACACAAGTCGCAACAAGAGCTCGCAACACAACTCAATGAGTTCACAACTCAACAAGAGCTCTAGATGCTATCACTATGAACCAAATGCGCGGAATCGATGTCTTGGTGCTTAGGAATGTTGTAGGAATGCTTGGTGTTCTCCTTCATGCGCCTAGGGGTCCCTTTTATAGCCCCAAGGCAGCTAGGAGCCGTTGAGAGCAAATCTGGAAGGTTGATCTTGCCTTCTGTCGACTGGTGCACCGGACAGTCCGGTGCACACCGGACACTGTCCGGTGCCCGATTTCTTTCCTTAAACGGCGCAGCCGACCGTTGGCCACCAGAGAGCCGTTGACGCACCGGACATGTCCGGTGCACACCGGACAGTCCGGTGCCCCCTTCTAGCCGTTGGCTCGGCCACGTGTCCCGCGCAGATCGCGCGGCCGACCGTTGGCCCGGCCGACCGTTGGCTCACCGGACAGTTCGGTGAATTATAGCCGTACGTCGCCGGTAAATTCCCGAGAGCGGCCAGTTCGCCCGAGTCAGTCTGGCGCACCGGACACTGTCCGGTGCACCACCAGACAGTCCGGTGCTCCAGACCGAACAGCCTTTTGGCTGTACACAGCCAACTTTTCTCTGACTCGATTTCTCCTGTTTCAAGCACTTAGACACAATACATTAGTCTTCAAAACAATGTACTAAGGCTTAGAAACATACCTTTACTCTTGATTTGCACTTTGTCCATCCATGGGTATAGATTCACATTTAAGCACTTGTGTTGGCACTCAATCACCAAAATACTTAGAAATGGCCCAAGAGCACATTTCCCTTTCAATCTCCCCCTTTTTGGTGATTTATGCCAACACAACATAAAGCAACTAGAACAAGTGCAATATCACTTCAAATAAAACTCAAATTTATTTTGATTCAATTTTGGCATATATGGATCATCCTTTGCCACCACTTGGTTTGTTTTTGCAAATCAAAACTCAAATTTCTATCTCTAAGTCAAACACACATGTTAAGTCATAAAGAGAGTCATTTCAGGAGTATTTGATTCAGGATTCCAAAAACTCCCCCTTTTTCCCATAATCAATATTTCTCCCCACAAGAAGCCAACTTTTGACAAGAGAGACAATAAAAGAGTTTTGACAAAACAAAAAAAAAACTCTATTCTACTATTTTCAATTCTCTTAAGTGGTAGCTAATCCATTTATCACTTTGGCCTTTATTTTCTCCCCCTTTGGCATCAAGCACCAAAACGGGATCAATCTTGGCCCTTTAACCCCATTGCCTCACAAAAAATCTTTAACTAAGAGCAAATAGGCAATAAGAGTATAAAGATGAACTTGGAAGAGTTACTCTTTTCATCGGAGTGCAGTGGAAGTCTTGCATGGTCCAAGTCCACCTTTTTCCCTTTCAATTATCCTTGGAGACTAAAACAACCAAACTCAAGTACATGGTTAGTCTCAAAGGGTCAAGTTGTATCACAGCTCCCCCTAAATATGTGCATCACTTGCAAACAGGACTTGTGAGGTCCAGGGAGTGTTTGTACAACTTGAGCACCACAATAAGCAACAAAATGCAGAATGAACATGATCAAAAGCATAAACACATGTATGCTACATTTCAATCCAAGTTTCGCGAATCTAAGATATTGAGCTCACTACGCAACCTGCAAAAGGTCTTCTCATCTAGAGGCTTGGTAAAGATATCAGCTAGCTGGTTCTCGGTGCTAACATGAAACACTTCGATATCCCCCTTTTGCTGGTGGTCTCTCAAAAAGTGATGTCGGATGTCAATGTGCTTTGTGCGGTTGTGCTCAACAGGATTTTCCGCTATTCGGATAGCACTCTCATTATCACATAGGAGTGGGACTTTGCTCAGATTGTAGCCAAAGTCCCTGAGGGTTTGCCTCATCCAAAGTAGTTGCGCGCAACACTGTCCTGCGGCAACGTACTCGGCCTCAGCGGTGGATAGGGCAACGGAGGTTTGTTTCTTAGAGTTCCATGACACCAGGGACCTTCCTAAGAATTGGCACGTCCCTGATGTACTCTTCCTATCGACCTTACATCCAGCATAGTCGGAATCTGAGTACCCAATCAAGTCAAAGTTAGACCCCTTTGGATACCAGATCCCGAAGCAAGGCGTAGCGACTAAATATCGAAGAATTCGCTTCACAGCCACTAAGTGACACTCCTTCGGATCGGATTGAAATCTAGCACACATGCATACGCTAAGCATAATATCCGGTCTACTAGCACATAAATAAAGCAAAGAACCTATCATGGACTGGTATGCTTTTTGATCAACGGACTTACCTCCTTTGTTGAGGTCGGTGTGTCCGTCGGTTCCCATCGGCGTCTTTGCGGGCTTGGCGTCCTTCATCCCAAACCTCTTTAGCAAATCTTGTGTGTACTTTGTTTGGGAGATGAAGGTGCCGTCCTTGAGTTGCTTCACTTGGAACCCAAGGAAGTAGGTGAAAGTCGCCTAGAGGGGGGGGGGTGAATAGGGCGAAACTGAAATTTACAAATATAAACACAACTACAAGCCGGGTTAGCGTTAGTAATAAGGAAACGAGTCCGCGAGAGAGGGCGCAAAACAAATCCCAAACGAATAAGCAAGTGAGACACGGAGATTTGTTTTACCGAGGTTCGGTTCTTGCAAACCTACTCCCCGTTGAGGAGGCCACAAAGGCCGGGTCTCTTTCAACCCTTCCCTCCCTCAAACGATCCACGGATCGAGTGAGCTTTCTCTTCTCAATCACTTGGAACACAAAGTTCCCACAAGGACCACCACAAGTTTGGTGTCTCTTGCCTCAATTACAAGTGAGTTTGATCGCAATGAAAGAATCAAGAAAGCGCGATTGCAAAAGCCAAGCGACAAGAGTGACAAATAACACACGGATCACTTTCTCTCTCAAGTCACTAATCACTAATGATCTCTTTTCTCAATTGTGAAACTTGGAGAGATGGAGGCTTTGAATGTGTCTTGGAATGGATTGCTAGCTCTTGTATTGAATGTTGAAGGTTGGAATGCTTGGATATCTTGAATGGAGGTGGTTGGGGTTGTATTTATAGCCACCAACCACTTCCTAGCCGTTGGGCCATTCTGCCGAGCGCGGACGGTCCGCGAGCCAGGTCCGGACGGTCCGCCCCTGTAGATCAACGGCTGAAAATGCAACGGTCAGCAGTAACGGCTATATCAACGGCTATATTGCATTTAATGCGTCGTCAGATGTCAGACTGAGCCAGTCGCGGACGGTCCGGTCGTGTACCCCGGACGGTCCGCGAGGCCCCCTATAATTCATTTTTCCGAACCCGTTACCTTCGGGTTTTTCGGTTTCTTACCGACCGGACGGTCCGCGCCTGAGGTCGGACGGTCCGCGCGAGGGCTCGGACGGTCTTAGCTTTTCCTCCGGACAGTCCGTAGTGGAAACTTGTATTTTTGCATTGGTTCTGTCCGAGAGACATCCTTGTGTCGCGGACGGTCCGCCGCAAGGGCCCGGACGGTCCGCTCTTGGCCTGTTTTTCCAAAAAGCTTCTCCTGTCCGGAATAATCTACGGTATTCCGGACAGTCGATTTAGTATAGTTATAGATGAACCTTTGGCACCTGTATAACATATAATCTAGAGCAAACTAGTTAGTCCAATTATTTGTGTTGGGTGATTCAACCACCAAAATTAATTAGGGACTAGGTGTAAGCCTAATTCCCTTTCAATCTCCCCCTTTTTGGTGATTGATGCCAACACAAACCAAAGCAAATATGGAAGTGCATAATTGAACTAGTTTGCATAATGTATGTGCAAAGGTTGCTTGGAATTGAGCCAATATAAATACTTACAAGATATGCATGGATTGTTTCTTATAACATTTTGGACCACACTTGCACCACATGTTTTGTTTTTGCAAATTCTTTTGTAAATCCTTTTCAAAGTTCTTTTGCAAATGGTCAAAGGCAAATGAATAAGATTTTGAGAAGCATTTTCAAGATTTGAAATTTTCTCCCCCTGTTTCAAATGCTTTTCCTTTAACTAAACAAAACTCCCCCTAAATGAGATCCTCCTCTTAGTGTTCAAGAGGGTTTTGATATATTTTTGAAATACTACTTTCTCCCCCTTTTGAACACAGTAGGAAAACCAATTGATAATATTCTTGGAAACACGAAGTTTTTGAAATTGGTGGTGGTGCGGTCCGTTTGCTTTGGGCTCTTACTTTCTCCCCCTTTGGCATGAATCGCCAAAAACGGAATCATTAGAGCCCTCGAAGTGCTACCAAAGACGAAGTCCTTTTGCTTGGTGCTCATGTTTTCTCCCCCAAGAATGGAGAGTGACTTGGAGTGACGGCGAGGTATGAGTTACGGAGTGGAAGCCTTTGTCTTCGTCGAAGACTCCAATTCCCTTTCAATATACCTATGACTTGGTTTGAGATAGACTTGAAAAACACATTAGTCATAGCATATTTAAAAGAGATATGATCAAAGGTATATAAATGAGCTATGTGTGCAATCTAGCAAAAGAAATTACGTGAATCAAGGATATTGAGTTCATGCCTAAGTTTGGTAAAAGATTGTTCATCAAGAGGTTTGGTAAAGATATCGGCTAATTGATCTTTAGTGTTAATGTAAGAAATCTCGATATCTCCCTTTTGTTGGTGATCCCTGAGAAAATGATACCGAATGGCTATGTGCTTAGTGCGGCTATGCTCGACGGGATTGTCGGCCATTTTGATTGCACTCTCATTATCACATAGCAAAGGAACTTTGGTTAATTTGTAACCATAGTCCCGCAGGGTTTGCCTCATCCAAAGTAGTTGCGCGCAACAATGACCTGCGGCAATATACTCGGCTTCGGCGGTGGAAAGAGCGACCGAATTTTGCTTCTTTGAAGCCCAAGACACCAAGGATCTTCCCAAGAACTGGCAAGTCCCCGATGTGCTCTTCCTATTGATCTTACACCCCGCCCAATCGGCATCCGAATAACCAATCAAATCAAAAGTGGATCCCCGAGGGTACCAAAGCCCAAACTTAGGAGTATAAGCCAAATATCTCAAGATTCGTTTTACGGCCGTAAGGTGAGCTTCCTTAGGGTCGGCTTGGAATCTTGCACACATGCATACGGAAAGCATAATATCCGGTCGAGATGCACATAAATAGAGTAAAGAACCTATCATCGACCGGTATACCTTTTGATCCACGGACTTACCTCCTGTGTCGAGGTCGAGATGCCCATTAGTTCCCATGGGTGTCTTGATGGGCTTAGCATCCTTCATCCCAAACTTGTTGAGAATGTCTTGTGTATACTTCGTTTGGCTAATGAAGGTGCCCTCTTGGAGTTGCTTCACTTGAAATCCTAGAAAATACTTCAACTCCCCCATCATTGACATCTCGAATTTCTGTGTCATGATCCTACTAAATTCCTCACAAGTAGATTCGTTAGTAGACCCAAATATGATATCATCAACATAAATTTGGCATACAAACAAATCATTTTCAAGAGTTTTCGTGAATAGAGTAGGATCGGCTTTACCGACTTTGAAGCCATTAGCAATAAGGAAATCTCTAAGGCATTCATACCATGCTCTTGGGGCTTGCTTGAGCCCATAAAGCGCCTTAGAGAGCTTATAGACATGGTTAGGATACTCACTGTCTTCAAAGCCGGGAGGTTGCTCAACATAGACCTCTTCCTTGATTGGTCCATTGAGGAAGGCACTTTTCACGTCCATTTGATAGAGCTTAAAGCCATGGTAAGTAGCATAGGCTAATAATATGCGAATTGACTCAAGCCTAGCTACGGGTGCATAAGTTTCACCGAAATCCAAACCTTCGACTTGGGAGTATCCCTTGGCCACAAGTCGAGCTTTGTTCCTTGTCACCACACCATGCTCATCTTGCTTGTTGTGGAAGACCCATTTGGTTCCTACAACATTTTGGTTAGGACGTGGAACTAGATGCCATACCTCATTCCTAGTGAAGTTGTTGAGCTCTTCTTGCATCACCACCACCCAATCCGAATCTTGGAGTGCTTCCTCTACCCTCTGTGGCTCAATAGAGGAAACAAACGAGTAATGTTCACAAAAATGTGCAACACGAGATCTAGTGGTTACCCCCTTATGGATGTCGCCGAGGATGGTGTCGACGGGGTGATCTCGTTGGATTGCTTGGTGGACTCTTGGGTGTGGCGGCCTTTGTTCCTCTTCCTCCTTGTCTTCCTCATTTGCATCTCCCCCTTGACCATTGCCATTATCTTGAGGTGGCTCATTTGCTTGATCTTCTACTTTATCAACTTGAGCTTCATCCTCATTTTGAGTTGGTGGAGATGCTTGCGTGGAGGAGGAAGGTTGATCTTGTGCATTTGGAGGCTCTTCGGATTCCTTAGGACACACTTCCCCAATGGACATGTTCCTTAGTGCGATGCATGGAGCCTCTTCTTCACCTATCTCATCAAGATCAACTTGCTCTACTTGAGAGCCGTTAGTTTCATCAAACACAACGTCACATGAGACTTCAACTAGTCCAGTGGACTTGTTAAAGACCCTATATGCCCTTGTGTTTGAGTCATAACCAAGTAAAAAGCCTTCTACAGTCTTAGGAGCAAATTTAGATTTTCTACCTCTTTTAACAAGAATAAAGCATTTGCTACCAAAGACTCTAAAATATGAAATGTTGGGCTTTTTATCGGTTAGGAGTTCATACGATGTTTTCTTGAGGATTCGGTGAAGATATAACCGGTTGATGGCATAGCAAGCGGTGTTGACCGCCTCGGCCCAAAACCGATCCGAAGTCTTGTACTCATCAAGCATGGTCCTTGCCATGTCCAGTAGAGTTCGATTCTTCCTCTCCACTACACCATTTTGTTGTGGCGTGTAGGGAGAAGAGAACTCATGCTTGATGCCCTCCTCCTCAAGGAAGCTTTCAATTTGAGAGTTCTTGAACTCCGTCCCGTTATCGCTTCTTATTTTCTTGATCCTTAAGGCGAACTCATTTTGAGCCCGTCTCAAGAATCCCTTTAAGGTCTCTTGGGTTTGAGATTTTTCCTGTAAAAAGAATACCCAAGTGAAGCGAGAATAATCATCCACAATAACTAGACAGTACTTACTCCCGCCGATGCTTATGTAAGCGATCGGGCCGAATAGGTCCATGTGTAGGAGTTCCAGTGGCCTGTCGGTCGTCATTATGTTCTTATGCGGATGATGAGAGCCAACTTGCTTCCCTGCTTGGCATGCGCTACAAATCCTGTCTTTCTCAAAATGAACATTTGTTAATCCTAAAATGTGTTCTCCCTTTAGAAGCTTGTGAAGATTCTTCATCCCAACATGGGCTAGTCGGCGGTGCCAGAGCCAACCCATGTTAGTCTTAGCAATTAAGCAAGTGTCGAGTTCAGCTCTATCAAAATCTACCAAGTATAGCTGACCCTCTAACACTCCCTTAAATGCTATTGAATCATCACTTCTTCTAAAGACAGTGACACCAATATCAGTAAAAAGACAGTTGTAGCCCATTTGACATAATTGAGAAACAGAAAGCAAGTTGTAATCTAAAGAATCTACAAGAAAAACATTGGAAATAGAGTGGTCAGGAGATATAGCAATTTTACCCAAACCTTTGACCAAACCTTGATTTCCATCCCCGAATGTAATCGCTCTTTGGGGATCTTGGTTTTTCTCATATGAGGAGAACATCCGTTTCTCCCCTGTCATGTGGTTTGTGCACCCGCTGTCGAGTATCCAACTTGAGCCCCCGGATGCATAAACCTACAAAACAAGTTTAGTTCTTGACTTTAGGTACCCAAATGGTTTTGGGTCCTTTGGCATTAGACACAAGAACCTTGGGTACCCAAACACAAGTCTTTGACCCCTTGTGCTTGCCCCCAACATACTTGGCAACTACCTTGCCAGATTTGTTAGTTAAAACATAAGATGCATCAAAAGTTTTAAATGAAAGACTATGTTCATTTGATGCACTAGGAGTTTTCTTAGGCAACTTAGCACGGGTTGGTTGCCTAGAACTAGATGTCTCACCCTTATACATAAAAGCATGATTTGGTCCAGAGTGAGACTTCCTAGAATGAATTCTCCTAATTTTGCTCTCGGGATAACCGGCAGGGTATAAAATGTAACCCTCGTTATCCTGATGCATGGGAGCCTTGCCCTTAACAAAGTTGGACAATCTCTTAGGAGGGGTACTAATTTTGACATTGTCTCCCCTTTGGAAGCCAATGCCATCCTTAATGCCCGGGCGTCTCCCATTATAAAGCATGCTACGAGCAAATTTAAATTTCTCATTTTCTAAGTTGTGCTCGGCAATTTTAGCATCTAATTTTGCTATATGATCATTTTGTTGTTTAATTAAAGCCATATGATCATGAATAACATTAACATCAACATCTCTACATCTAGTACAAATAGATACATGCTCAACAATAGATGTAGAGGGTTTGCAAGAATTAAGTTCAACAATCTTAGCATGAAGAACATCATTTTTATCTCTAAGATTGGAAATGGTAGCATTGCAAACATCTAGTTCTTTAGCCTTAGCAATTAAATTTTCATTTTCTACTCTAAGGCTAGCAAGAGAAATGTTTAATTCTTCAATCTTAGCAAGCAAATCATCATTATTACCTCTAGGATTGGGAATTAAAATATTACAAACATGAGAATCAACCTTAGCATTTAAACTAGCATTTTCATTTCTAAGGTTGTCAATAATCTCATGGCAAGTGCTTAGCTCACTAGACAATTTTTCACATTTTTCAACTTGTAGAGCGTAAGCATTTTTAACCTTAACATGTTTCTTGTTTTCTTTAATTAGATAATCCTCTTGGGAGTCCAAAAGGTCATCCTTTTCATGAATAGCACTAATCAATTCATTTAATTTTTCTTTTTGCTCCATGTTAAGATTGGCAAAGAGAACACGCAAGTTATCCTCCTCATCACTATTATTATCATCACTAGAAGACTCATATTTAGTGGAGGAGTTAGATTTAACCTTCTTTCGTTTGCCGTCCTTCGCCATGAGACACTTGTGGCCGACGTTGGGGAAGAGGAGTCCCTTGGTGACGGCGATGTTGGCGGCGTCCTCGTCGTCGGAGGAGTCGCTTGAGCTTTCGTCGGAGTCCCACTCCCGACAAACATGTGCATCACCGCCCTTCTTCTTGTAGTACCTCTTCTTCTCCTTTCTCCTCCCCTTCTTGTCGTCACCTCGGTCACTGTCACTAGATATAGGACATTTAGCAATAAAATGACCGGGCTTACCACACTTGTAGCAAACCTTCTTGGAGCGGGATTTGTAATCCTTCCCCCTCCTTTGCTTGAGGATTTGGCGGAAGCTCTTGATGATGAGCGCCATTTCCTCATTGTCGAGCTTGGAGGCGTCTATTGGTTGTCGACTTGGTGTAGACTCCTCCTTCTTCTCCTCCGTTGCCTTGAATGCAACGGGTTGAGCTTCGGATGTGGTGGCATCATCAAGCTCGTTGATCTTCCTCGAGCCTTCGATCATGCATTCAAAACTCACAAAATTCCCGATAACTTCCTCGGGGGTCATTTTAGTATATCTAGGATTACCACGGATTAATTGAACTTGAGTAGGGTTAAGGAAAATAAGAGATCTTAGAATAACCTTAACCATCTCGTGGTCATCCCACTTTACGCTCCCGAGGTTGCGTACTTGATTCACCAAGGTCTTGAGCCGGTTGTACATGTGTTGTGGCTCCTCCCCTTTGCGAAGCCGGAACCGACCGAGCTCTCCCTCGATCGTTTCCCGCTTGGTGATCTTGGTGAGCTCGTCTCCCTCGTGCGCGGTTTTGAGCACATCCCAAATCTCCTTGGCGCTCTTCAACCCTTGTACTTTGTTATACTCCTCTCTACTTAGAGAGGCAAGGAGTATTGTTGTTGCTTGAGAGTTGAAGTGCTCGATTTGGGCCACCTCATCCTCATCATAGTCCTCATCCCCTACTGATGGTACCTGTGCACCAAACTCAACAACATCCCATATACTTTTGTGGAGCGAGGTTAGATGAAATCGCATTAAATCGCTCCACCTAGCGTAATCTTCACCATCAAAAGTTGGTGGTTTGCCTAATGGGACGGAAAGTAAAGGTGTATGTTTGGAAATGCGAGGGTAGTGTAGGGGGATCTTACTATACTTCTTGCGCTCTTGGCGCTTAGAAGTGACGGAGGGAGCATCGGAGTCGGAGGTCGATGTTGATGAAGTGTCGGTCTCGTAGTAGACCACTTTCCTCATCCTCTTGTGCTTGTCGCCTTTCCGATGCGGCTTGTGGGAAGAAGATTTTTCCTTCTTCTCTTTGTGGTGAGAAGAGGAAGACTTTTTCTCCTTTCGTTTGGAGGAGTCCTTCTTCTTCTCCTTTCTCTTGGTGCGGGACTCTTCCGATGAAGTGCTCCCGTGGCTTGTAGTGGGCTTTTCGCCGGTCTCCATCTCCTTCTTGGCGTGATCTCCCGACATCACTTCGAGCGGTTAGGCTCTAATGAAGCACCGGGCTCTGATACCAATTGAAAGTCGCCTAGAGGGGGGGGTGAATAGGGCGAAACTGAAATTTACAAATATAAACACAACTACAAGCCGGGTTAGCGTTAGTAATAAGGAAACGAGTCCGCGAGAGAGGGCGCAAAACAAATCCCAAACGAATAAGCAAGTGAGACACGGAGATTTGTTTTACCGAGGTTCGGTTCTTGCAAACCTACTCCCCGTTGAGGAGGCCACAAAGGCCGGGTCTCTTTCAACCCTTCCCTCCCTCAAACGATCCACGGATCGAGTGAGCTTTCTCTTCTCAATCACTTGGAACACAAAGTTCCCACAAGGACCACCACAAGTTTGGTGTCTCTTGCCTCAATTACAAGTGAGTTTGATCGCAATGAAAGAATCAAGAAAGCGCGATTGCAAAAGCCAAGCGACAAGAGTGACAAATAACACACGGATCACTTTCTCTCTCAAGTCACTAATCACTAATGATCTCTTTTCTCAATTGTGAAACTTGGAGAGATGGAGGCTTTGAATGTGTCTTGGAATGGATTGCTAGCTCTTGTATTGAATGTTGAAGGTTGGAATGCTTGGATATCTTGAATGGAGGTGGTTGGGGTTGTATTTATAGCCACCAACCACTTCCTAGCTGTTGGGCCATTCTGCCGAGCGCGGACGGTCCGCGAGCCAGGTCCGGACGGTCCGCCCCTGTAGATCAACGGCTGAAAATGCAACGGTCAGCAGTAACGGCTATATCAACGGCTATATTGCATTTAATGCGTCGTCAGATGTCAGACTGAGCCAGTCGCGGACGGTCCGGTCGTGTACCCCGGACGGTCCGCGAGGCCCCCTATAATTCATTTTTCCGAACCCGTTACCTTCGGGTTTTTCGGTTTCTTACCGACCGGACGGTCCGCGCCTGAGGCCGGACGGTCCGCGCGAGGGCTCGGACGGTCTTAGCTTTTCCTCCGGACAGTCCGTAGTGGAAACTTGTATTTTTGCATTGGTTCTGTCCGAGAGACATCCTTGTGTCGCGGACGGTCCGCCGCAAGGGCCCGGACGGTCCGCGCTTGGCCTGTTTTTCCAAAAAGCTTCTCCTGTCCGGAATAATCTACGGTATTCCGGACAGTCGATTTAGTATAGTTATAGATGAACCTTTGGCACCTGTATAACATATAATCTAGAGCAAACTAGTTAGTCCAATTATTTGTGTTGGGTGATTCAACCACCAAAATTAATTAGGGACTAGGTGTAAGCCTAATTCCCTTTCAGTAGGTCAACTCGCCCATCATCGACATCTCGAATTTCTGCGTCATCACCCTGCTAAACTCTTCACAAGACTTTTGGTTAGTAGAACCAAATATTATGTCATCGACATAAATTTGGCACACAAAAAGATCACCATCGCAAGTCTTAGTAAAAAGAGTTGGATCGGCTTTCCCAACCTTGAAAGCATTAGCAATTAAAAAGTCTCTAAGGCATTCATACCATGCTCTTGGGGCTTGCTTAAGTCCATAGAGCGCCTTAGAGAGCTTACACACGTGGTCGGGGTACCGTTCATCCTCGAAGCCAGGGGGTTGCTCCACGTACACCTCCTCCTTGATCGGCCCGTTGAGGAAAGCGCTCTTCACATCCATTTGGTACAACCTGAAAGAATGGTGAGCGGCATATGCTAGCAAGATGCAAATTGACTCTAGCCTAGCCACAGGAGCAAAAGTCTCCTCAAAGTCCAAACCTGCGACTTGGGCATAACCTTTTGCCACAAGTCGAGCCTTGTTCCTCGTCACCACCCCGTGATCGTCCTGTTTGTTGCGGAACACCCACTTGGTTCCCACAACATTTTGCTTGGGACGAGGCACCAATGTCCAAACTTCATTGCGCTTGAAGTTGTTGAGTTCCTCCTGCATGGCCAACACCCAGTCCGGATCTAGCAAGGCCTCTTCTACCCTGAAAGGCTCAATAGAAGAGACAAAAGAGTAATGCTCACAAAAATTAACTAATCTCGAGCGAGTAGTTACTCCCTTGCTAATATCACCTAATATCTGGTCGACGGGATGATCCCTTTGAATCGTCGCTCGAACTTGGGTTAGAGGTGCCTGAGGTGCTTCTTCCTCTTCAACTTGAACATCCTGTGCTCCCCCTGGATCATGCGCCTCCACTTGAGGTACCTGTTCGTCACCTTGGGTTGGGGGATGCACCATAGTTGAGGAAGATGGTTGATCTTGCTCCAAATGTTCTTGAGGCCGTACATCTCCAATCGCCATGGTGTGTATCGCGACCGTTGGAACGTCTTCTTCATCTACATCATCAAGATCAACAACTTGCTCTCTTGGAGAGCCATTAGTCTCATCAAATACAACGTCGCTAGAGACTTCAACCAAACCCGATGATTTGTTGAAGACCCTATACGCCTTTGTATTTGAATCATAACCTAATAAAAACCCTTCTACGGCTTTGGGAGCAAATTTGGAATTCCTACCCTTCTTCACTAGAATGTAGCATTTACTCCCAAAAATACGAAAATACGATACATTAGGTTTGTTACCGGTCAGCAGCTCATACGACGTCTTCTTGAGGATGCGGTGAAGGTAGACCCTGTTGATGGCGTGGCAAGCTGTGTTCACGGCTTCCGACCAAAAACGCTCGGGGGTCTTGAATTCTCCAAGCATCGTCCTCGCCATATCGATTAGCGTCCTGTTCTTCCTCTCTACCACACCATTTTGCTGTGGTGTGTAGGGAGCGGAGAACTCGTGCTTGATCCCTTCCTCCTCAAGGAACTCCTCCACTTGAAGGTTCTTGAACTCGGATCCGTTGTCGCTCCTTATCTTCTTCACCTTGAGCTCAAACTCATCTTGAGCTCTCCTGAGGAAGCGCTTGAGGGTCCCTTGGTTTTCAGACTTATCCTGCAAAAAGAACACCCAAGTGAAGCGAGAAAAGTCATCAACAATAACTAAACCATACTTACTTCCTCCTATGCTTAGATAGGCGACGGGTCCGAAGAGGTCCATATGTAGCAGCTCCAGGGGTCTCGATGTGGTCATCACGTTCTTGCTGTGATGCGCTCCTCCCACCTGTTTACCTGCCTAACAAGCTGCACAAGGTCTATCTTTTTCGAATTGTACGTTAGTCAAACCTATCACGTGTTCTCCCTTTAGAAGTTTGTGAAGGTTCTTCATCCCCACATGTGCTAAGCGGCGATGCCACAGCCAGCCCATGCTAGTCTTAGCAATTAAGCATGCATCTAGACCGGCCTCTTCTTTTGCAAAATCAACTAAGTAAAGCTTGCCGTCTAATACACCCTTAAAGGCTAGTGAACCATCACTTCTTCTAAAGACAGACACATCTACATTTGTAAAAAGACAATTATATCCCATACTGCATAGTTGACTAACAGATAGCAAATTGTAACCAAGAGACTCAACTAAAAACACATTGGAGATAGAGTGCTCATTAGAAATTGCAATTTTACCTAACCCTTTTACCTTGCCTTGATTCCCATCACCGAATATAATTGAATCTTGGGAATCCTTATTCTTGACGTAGGAGGTGAACATCTTCTTCTCCCCTGTCATATGGTTTGTGCATCCGCTGTCGATAATCCAGCTTGAACCCCCGGATGCATAAACCTGCAAGGCAAATTTAGGCTTGGGTCTTAGGTACCCAACTCATGTTGGGTCCTACAAGGTTAGTGCAAATATCCTTAGGGACCCAAATGCAAGTTTTGTCTCCCTTGCATTTTGCCCCTAACTTCCTAGCAACTATTTTCCTATCCTTTCTACAAATAGCAAAGGAAGCTTTTAAAGCATGATAAATTGTAAAGGGTTCATTCATTACTTTCCTATTAACAACATTTCTCCTAGGCATATTATGAACAACATTTCTCCTACCAACATTTCTATCATGCACATAAGAAGAACTAGAAGCAAACATGTCATGAGAATCAAAAGCATCATATGCGTTACATCTCCTATAAGCATTTCTAGATTGTCTCCTATCATGGTACATAAAGGCATGGTTCTTTTGCACACTACTAGCCATAGGGGGCCTTCCCTTTCTCCTTGGCGGAGATGGGAGCCTTATGGCTTGTCAAGTTCTTGGCTTCCTTCTTGTAGCCAAGTCCATCCTTAATTGAGGGGTGTCTACCAATTGTGTAGGCATCCCTTGCAAATTTTAGCTTATCAAAATTGCTCTTGCTAGTCTTAAGTTGAGCATTAAGACTAGCCAATTCATCATTAAGTTTGGAAATTAAAACTAGATGTTCACTACAAGCATCAATGTCAAAATCTTTACACCTATTGCAAGTTTCAACAATTTCTACACAAGATGTTGATTTACTAGCTATTTCTAACTTAGCATTCAAATCATCATTAACACTTTTTAATTTAGAGATGGATTCATGACAAGTAGATAATTCACTAGAGAGAATTTCATTCCTTTTAATTTCTAGAGCAAGAGAATTTTGTGCACTAACAAATTTATCATGCTCCTCATATAAAAGATCCTCTTGTTTTTCTAGTAATCTATTCTTGTCATTCAAAGCATCAATCAACTCATTAATCTTATTAATTTTAGATCTATCTAATCCCTTGAATAAGCATGAGTAATCTATCTCATCATCATCACTAGACTCATCCTCACTTGAAGAAGCATAAGTACTAGTATCATGAGTGCTTACTTTCTTCTCCCTTGCCATGAGGCAAGTGTGACGCTCGTTGGGGAAGAGGGATGACTTGTTGAAGGCGGTGGTGGCGAGTCCTTCATTGTCGGAGTCGGAGGAGGAGCAATCTGAATCCCACTCCTTTCCGATATGTGCCTCGCCCTTGGCCTTCTTGTAATGCTTCTTCTTCTCCCTTTTGTTCCCCTTTTCCTGGTCACTTTCATTATCGGGACAGTTAGCAATGAAATGACCAATCTTACCACATTTGAAGCACGAGCGCTTCTCCTTTGTCTTGGTCTTGCTTGGCTGTCCCTTGCGACCTTTAAGCGCCGTCTTGAAGCGCTTAATGATGAGGGCCATCTCCTCATTATTTAGCCCGGCCGCCTCAACTTGCGCCACCTTGCTCGGTAGCTCCTCCTTGCTCCTCGTTGCCTTGAGAGCAGTGGGCTGAGGCTCATGAATAGGACCGTTCAACGCGTCGTCCACATATCTTGCCTCCTTGATCATCATTCGCCCGCTTACGAACTTCCCCAGAACTTCTTCAGGCGACATCTTGGTGTACCTAGGATTTTCACGAATATTGTTCACCAAATGAGGATCAAGAACGGTAAAGGACCTTAGCATTAGACGGACGACGTCGTGATCCGTCCATCGCGTGCTTCCGTAGCTCCTTATTTTGTTGATAAGGGTCTTGAGCCAGTTGTATGTTTGAGTTGGCTCCTCGCCCCTTATCATTGCGAACCGTCCAAGCTCGCCCTCCACCAACTCCATCTTGGTGAGCAAGGTGACATCATTCCCCTCATGAGAGATCTTGAGGGTGTCCCAGATCTGCTTGGCATTGTCCAAGCCGCTCACCTTATGGTACTCGTCCCTGCACAAAGAGGCTAGCAACACAGTAGTAGCTTGTGCATTTTTATGAATCTGTTCATTAATAAACATGGGACTATCCGTACTATCAAAGTGCATTCCACTTTCTACAATCTCCCATATGCTAGGATGGAGAGAGAACAAGTGACTACGCATTTTGTGACTCCAAAATCCGTAGTCCTCTCCATCAAAATGAGGAGGTTTACCAAGTGGAATAGATAATAAATGAGCATTAGTACTTTGAGGAATACGAGAGTAATCAAAAGAAAAGTTCGAATTGACCGGTTTCTTTCTCTCGTATTCGTTGTGGTCGTCGTCCTTTTGGGAGGAAGTAGACTCATCGCTGTCGTAGTAGACGATCTCCTTGATGTGTCTTGTCTTCTTCTTCTTCCCATCTTTGCGTATGTGGCCCGAGCCCGAGTCGTTGGACATGTCTTCCCTTGGCTCGTTGACGAAGGACTCCTCCTTGTCGTTGATCACGATTCCCTTCCCTTTAGGATCCATCTCTTCGGGCGGTTAGTCCCTTTGTGAAGAGAACGGCTCTGATACCAATTGAGAGCACCTAGAGGGGGGGTGAATAGGTGATCCTGTGAAACTTAAACTTATAGCCACAAAAACTTGTTAAGTGTTAGCACAATAATCGCCAAGTGGCTAGAGATGAGTCTCAACAAAACACAATACCACAAGAGATCAAACACAGAGATGATACAGTGGTTTATCCCGTGGTTCGGCCAAGACCAACGCTTGCCTACTCCACGTTGTGGCGTCCCAACGGACGAGGGTTGCAATCAACCCCTCTCAAGCGGTCCAAAGACCAACTTGAATACCACGGTGTTTTGCTTTGCCTTTCAATATCCCGTTTGCGAGGAATCTCCACAACCTGGAGCCTCTCGCCCTTACACTTGAGATTCACAAAGAAATACGGAGT
This sequence comes from Zea mays, assembly GCF_902167145.1. NCBI lineage: Eukaryota > Viridiplantae > Streptophyta > Magnoliopsida > Poales > Poaceae > Zea > Zea mays. The sequence goes on from NC_050098.1 coordinate 186,108,254, forward strand.
ACGGGAGGAACTAGCAACGCACACAAGACTCAAAATCAGAGCAACAGCACGCACACAAGTCGCAACAAGAGCTCGCAACACAACTCAATGAGTTCACAACTCAACAAGAGCTCTAGATGCTATCACTATGAACCAAATGCGCGGAATCGATGTCTTGGTGCTTAGGAATGTTGTAGGAATGCTTGGTGTTCTCCTTCATGCGCCTAGGGGTCCCTTTTATAGCCCCAAGGCAGCTAGGAGCCGTTGAGAGCAAATCTGGAAGGCTGATCTTGCCTTCTGTCGACTGGTGCACCGGACAGTCCGGTGCACACCGGACACTGTCCGGTGCCCGATTTCTTTCCTTAAACGGCGCAGCCGACCGTTGGCCACCAGAGAGCCGTTGACGCACCGGACATGTCCGGTGCACACCGGACAGTCCGGTGCCCCCTTCTAGCCGTTGGCTCGGCCACGTGTCCCGCGCAGATCGCGCGGCCGACCGTTGGCCCGGCCGACCGTTGGCTCACCGGACAGTCCGGTGCACACCGGACAGTCCGGTGAATTATAGCCGTACGTCGCCGGTAAATTCCCGAGAGCGGCCAGTTCGCCCGAGTCAGTCTGGCGCACCGGACACTGTCCGGTGCACCACCGGATAGTCTGGTGCTCCAGACCGAACAGCCTTTTGGCTGTACACAGCCAACTTTTCTCTGACTCGATTTCTCCTGTTTCAAGCACTTAGACACAATACATTAGTCTTCAAAACAATGTACTAAGGCTTAGAAACATACCTTTACTCTTGATTTGCACTTTGTCCATCCATGGGTATAGATTCACATTTAAGCACTTGTGTTGGCACTCAATCACCAAAATACTTAGAAATGGCCCAAGGGCACATTTCCCTTTCACTAGCGGAGACAGTGCACTTTATAGGATTGCTGGTACTAGTTGTCGGATTATGTCTCTGACGGTTCCTGGCATGATAATCTTGCAAGCTTGTAGATGGTTGGCAGTCAGTAATTCTTCTGTTGATATGTGTCTAACGCCATCAGTGATAGTTGTACTTTGTAGGTACACAGGTTGGTCTAGAAAGAAGTGTATGCATGATTAATTTTACAGACAATTATTCTATACTCCCTCCGTCCTAAAATAAACCCACATCACACTCAAACTTTTTAAAGTTTATCTACAAATATCAGAAATGTATAATATTTGCATCTCTAAATAATTATAGTATAAAAGTATATTCTATATTTAATAAAATGATACATATTATACATCATATATATTTGTATTTTATATAAATTTAGTTAAACTTTAAAATATTGTAAGTCTTGGAAAGTATGTAAGATATGCGTTTGAGGGAGTACTCTAGAAGACATATATGATTAGGCTGTCTCCAGCAGCATCTTTAAAGGAATATTCTCTGTCTTTTACAGTACACTCTAAAAGATTATGTCCTCTATATCTTCTCAGTCTTCAGCAACGTCTTTTAAATTCGGTCATCTAAAGCTACAGTATTAACAGATTTCATTTTTCTATTCATTTAGTTTTTTTGTTTTGTTTTCATTACACGCAATAAAATGGATGCGCAAAATAGTATATTTAATTAATTTGCAATTACTATTTTCCGAAATAATGCGTGATTAATAATTTGAAATTATTAATATTAATTACCACTTGAAGTGATTTTTTCTATAATTGTTTTCTTATCCGACCGCTTGGGAAAAAAGTCAGCGTATGTCACTAAATTAAAATACGATATATAATACAATATTCATTTTTAGGGAAACTATGCATCGTTCGTATTTAGCCAACTAGTTTACTAGACATTTATATTATATATTTTATTCCTTGTCATACACGCATACAAAAATCGTTTGTGAGTGTCTAAACTTGAACTAAAGATTAATTAAATTAATTATATTATGTACTGAATCTTTTTTCCTACAAAAATGCTACAGACTTTGCTTTGTACATTTTATTCGGTATTGAACAAAGAAACAGAGCGTTGATCAAACGAGGTCCACTGGAAAATATTGTTTTTTCAAACCCACAAGACAAAAATTGTGCTTTAGAGATTAGGAAAAAGAATAATAAATGACAAGTCACTGTTCATGTGTGCATGCTGCACAAATTGACGAACGTGAGCTGACGTAAACGGCGGATAGTGGATGCGAGGAGCTCCTCAAGGTTTAGAGGAAGAAACGTGCATGCTAAATTTTATTAGATGTTTTACCAGTTGTTGCTGGAGGCATAGAGGAGTATAGCATCTGCTATATTTACCAGACAATGCGTTTTAGCGGGTGTTACTGGAGCCAGTCTTATATAAGCATGATAGAGCCGAGTCAAAAAAAAAAAAAAGGCGTGCCACTGGTCCACAAACCTCGTCGTAGTTTTTATGTTGCCTGAGGAATCTATTCATATCATCCTGCTATGCGAATGCGATACATGTGCTTTGTCCTAAGACCAGAGCAGAGAAGCCTTTGTCCTACACAGCAAGGGTCCATCGCGCTTTTACTCCATCCCTACCAAGTATTGACGTGGTCATAGCGAGGAAAATAACTGGAAACCCTACGATGATTAACGGTGCAATAATGGCAACCGAATGGTATGTAGGAACAGTACATAAAGAGCGACGTCCGGGCAATGTTTATCTTACAATTTTACTGGCTGCGCTTTCATTGTAATAATAATTTTGGATGGATGGTGTGGACTGCATTATACTTTCCCTCGTTTTGCTCCTTTACCCAAGATGGATTGCCAGTGGGAACTGGATTAGGAATGCTACTGCCTTTTGCTTTCCTAAAAGGTTAGGCTCGATTAGACATGTTATGTTACTCAGGCCGAGAGACAAAACTCAACTTATATCTATATACGCTCTTGTATATGGATATAGGTCTGTACATGTCCGGTATTTGCTACCCGACGGATATTGTTACCCACCCGCGCATTGCAATATCAGTATTTAGCATCAAGCAACAAATTTATCATAATTCAACGATTCCATTATTTCAACAGTACGAAACAACAATTTTAACATCAAACAACATGTTGTGAATAAAAATTAGAAAATAAAAATTTAGAATAGTATATTAGATCAAGATAAAAATAGAAAATGAAAATTTAGTATATTGAATCAAGATAACTCATATATCAGATACTCATTGGGTAACGAATATGGATATTAAATATTCATACGAAAAAGTTACCTACGACTTATCCATGGATAATAAATTCTATTAAATCCATGGATAACAAACTCGTAGCCAATAGATAATTATCCGTGTTTATTTATACTACATACCCATACACGTTAGGCTCGATGCACTTAGGCAGGATGGTCTCATTCTGTCACTCATACAATACGTTTTTTCTAGAGCGTTGCTAGAAGCTTGAGACCTCTGCCTTTAAGGCTGTCTCCAGCAACGTACCCTAAATTCCATCCCCTAAAAGAATATTCTCTGTCCTTTACAGGACACTCTAAAAATTTTTGTCCTCTATATCTTCTCAATCTCCAACAACGTTCTCTAAATTTGGTCCTCTAAAGCTACAGTAGACGTTCTTTTCTCTATTTCTTTAGTTTTTATTTGTTTTCTTTTCACCTTTTTATTATAAAAAATTTAACACCTTAATTTATGAAAGAAAAAAACCTTGTACAAAAAATTAATAGCCAAATTACTCATCTTCCAATAGTAGCATTAACAAATTATTGGAAATTTCTGTATATATTTGTTCGTTGCCACGTTCGTGTGCCAAAATCCTTAATTCAAATATTTAAAATAATTACTTTTGAACACATAAATTACCAAACAGTGTAGATATGGGTACGGTCGTCCAAAGAAATAAAATAATCAAAGGCCGGAGGAATCAACATGGGCCAATCGTCTAGAGAAAAAAATACTAAACAAAGCTCAGACAACATATAGAGGACGACCGCTCGCGCGCTACGTTTGGCGGACGGCGAGCACCCTGTAAATTTTAGCGGACCTTTTAGCGAACGTTGTTGGGCGGAGACCGGACGGAAGAAAACGCTATATGTAGCGGACAGAACAATTTACGGGCTATTGTTGGAGACAGCCTTATGTTGTCTCGTAGAGTCGTAGACTCGTATTACATCCTGGCATCCGAACTGAAGCATAGAATTATTTACAAGGCGAAGCAGACATGACTACTACATGAGACATCAAAGTTCTCATGCATGGTGCACCAAGCAGTGTCAGTAAAGTACTGACTGATCCCATCACTGCCTCCGACCCCTGCAGCCTTGAGGAATGGAGAAAAGCTAGTTGAGTCGAGCAGAGCACACGGTTCTTTTTCATATCACCATGACACGAACCGACTGATCCCGTCACTGGCTCAGGAGCAGCATCGCCTCCGGCCGCTGTTTTTGCCCGAGCCCGTGGAACGGGTGGTGGTGCGGCTCCTCCGGCTCGGCCTCGACTTCCCGCGCGACCCGTGCTGGCTCCGGGCTCTGGATCAGATTCTCCTTGTCGCTGTCGTCGCCGTCCTTGTGCCTCCACCGCTGCTCGAACTGCGAGTTGCTCCGGCCGTAGCCGCGGCTTCCCTCGTCACCTGGTGGTGGCTGTGGCGCGGCGTGGGAGGCGCTGCTGAGGTTGAAGCTGCCGAAGCCCTTGATCTCGCGCGCGATCTTGCGTGCCCGCTCGCGCTCCTCCTCCAGGAACGGGCCGCGCTCCAGCAGCTTGAGCACGCGCTCCGACTTGCTCGTCACCGTCCGTCCCCAGTTGAAGCTGCGGCGAGTCCATCGGTCGCGTCAGCGTCAGCATCAGGTGCGCACGCGCGCGGGGGGGGGGGGGGGGGGGGGGGGGGGGGGGGGGGGGGGGGGGGGGATGCACGTGTACGTATGCAGCGTGTGTGCGTCAGACAGACAGAGCACGGTTACCCTCTCTCGTCGATGTGTTGGAAGGTGGCCATCCGCTCGATGGCCTCCCTGTCCTTCTGGAACTCGACCGCGACGCTGCGGGGCCCGTGCGTGAGGAGGTGGTCCAGGAGGAGCAGCGCCTTGTACGCCTCCCGCCACTGCCACTGCCCCTGCCCCTGCCTGGGGTCGAAGCTCGCGAAGCGCCTGTGCAGGATGTCCGTGATCCTGACGTACTCGTCGACCTCGAACGCCTGCCGGGCTATGAGGCCCATCGTCTTGACGTTCGGCGGCGACGCGTCCCCGTTCGTCGCCTCCTCCGTCATGCTACACGCACGCCACAGGTAATCAGAGAGAACGCCTGGGCGCGGCGCGCCACAGGTAATCAGAGAAACCGAATACTTACAGCTGCGTCGGGGTGACGTCGGTGAGCGCCAGCCGCGCGGAGCGGATCTTGCCGGTGAGGTAGGAGGAGGCCTGCCGCCTGAGCTCGTGGAAGAAGGGCGCGTCCATGGCAACTAACGCTCGCGTGTCGCCCGCGCTCCCCCTTTCTATGTCCCGACGCGATGGGAGTGGAACACCGCTGCCGCCGAGGAGGCGAGAAAGCCGAGACGAGACGGACGACGGATGAGAGTGAGACAACGCCTTGTCTCTCGCCTTTATCGGTATGCCGGCCACGGCCAGGCCAGCAACCACTCCGCACAACCTCAGAAGCGAACAAGCGGTACGGTGCCGGGCCGGCAGTTGGCTGCGCAACCAAACCACTCACCTCCCGAGCGCGGGTGACGCACGCACGGCGGAGCAGTCAGAGCAAGCAATGGGGGTGGGAACGGGACGAGGCTCTCTGGCTGCTCACTAGACCCTGAGCTTAATTGGTGGGGACTGGAGAGCACCGCGCTGTCTGTGTGCTGATGCGCTCTGACCCTGAGATCCCCTTTGAAACGTTCAAAAGGAGGGACGGGACGGCGACCGTGACAAAACTTCAACAGGGAGAAACGGGCATTTGAATTTTGAATCCGCTCGCATTCCGTCGTGGCGGCCCAGCACAGCACAGGAGGCAGGGCCCATGGCGGTGGTGGGCGCGGCTGAGGTCAGGTGGTGCGTCCTGCTCCTGCTCCTGCTCCTGCCTGCGCGTGGCGCACGCGCATGGGCAGGTGGCGCCGTGGCGGTGCGGGCTCTATTCTTTGCGCGCTCGAGTGGCTGTGCGGCGTCGTCCGGCCACGCCGTGGCATGTATTCTGGCGGCAACCAAACCAACGTGCAGCGTGCTGCCTCATTTCAGTATGATGACTAAGCAGTTTATGATGCTGCACGGATGCATGAATCATGAATGGATGGAGAAGTCTGTGATAGAATAGAAATAACGAATTGGCCGGCGACTACAAGAATGCAAAAGGAGTCGTGGTGGACTCATCTACCCCATGCAAAAGGAGCACGTAGAATTAAAGGACGATCCGTGGACTTTATGTTAGGTTGGGCATCAGTGAGGATCAAGACTCGCCCCTCGCTTGCGGAAATAAAAATGGGTTTGCCACGGAAGGGCTGCTAGCGGAAACAAAGAAATGTGTTTGCTCCGGTCAAGTACCACCGTTGTAGTATCTACTTTGAGACTCCCTTACTCATTCTCATCTCTATATTCAAACTGTATTTTACGAATAGTACAGTCAATAATGTAAAATAATATATATGGGTGAACTTTAGTTAATGTGCTGGAGTCGGCGGAACCACCGCCAGACACCACAGGCGGTGGTCTGGGCTGCCGCCACGCACGGCTGCACAGGCAAAAAAACATCATACGAACAAGCAAGCAACCAGAGTATTTGGCGTAGGCATACTGGCATAGGTGTCGCAGCATAATATTGCCTAGGTTATCTTTAATTCGTGGATCCGCCACTCACTTTGTCAACAAATAGACCATCTGTTTTGCAGCTGTTGTTCAATGCAGGTATGGAACGCCCGCACAGCGGCAACGTTTTTGCCATCTGCTCACTGGTCAGGCAGCACAAGGTTTCGGGGCCCTTGCGGGCAGGCGAGCAGCTGGAAATGCTCGGCCTATTCAAGCGGTGGTGATGGCCCATGGGCCTCTAAAGGCTTTTCATTCCAACCGTTGTCCGCCAGTTTCTCTCTCTCTCTCTTTCTAAAAAAAAACATGTGTGTTAACGAGTGGTTGCAATTTATACGATTGTAATATTATGAATGATGTGTATGTTTTTTAGTTTTGGTTTATCTTGTGCCTAGAGCTCGCCGCAGCTTAAAAATATTGTTGGGTCCGCCTGGATCGAGAAGGAAAAGAAATAGTGTGGGTAAGAGCATGTCGACGTAAAATAATGTCTAAAAATTAAAATACTATATCATTTAAAGTGTTCAGAGCACTAAAAAAATTGAACATTAACGGTTAAGCCCTAAAACATGTATTTTAGGAAGTAATTACATTATTAGGAAAGAGAACGTTGAGTTTGATGTAGAAAACAAGTATAGGGCACTAGTTTGGGTTGTGGTATCTTTGAGTCACTTCATGGTGTGACCTATATTTTTTGATTAAAAAAAGATGTAAGATATGGCATTGTTGAATCTTTTTTATGAGTTGAGCCATATATTTCAAGATAGGGCACTGATTTAAGACGCTGTTGGAGATGCTCTAACGGTGTGATTGGTTGCCGGATGAGCCCAACCTGGCTCGACCCTCAGATCCAGGCTCATGGGAGCTTGGTTCCAGTGGTGCAAGGGGGGCGTGATTGGTTGCCAGATGAGCAGAACCAGGCCCAACCCAGCAGTTGATTGGTTGCACAGTTGCATTAGCAAATTCAAACACACAGATGCAAGTAGAGTGATTGGTTGCAGCTGCATACAAGTGGTATGGTCACCACTGCATACAAGTGGTCAGGTTACCCAAACCAAATGATCAACAAGAGCACAACTATCAGTACAAACTGAGAGAGAATCAAGCCATCTTTCCAACTGAAACCAACACGACCAGTCTTAATGACTGATTGTTTAAAAGCAGCAACAGCTTCATCTTTTGAGGAGTAGCTTTTGCAGCGTGCTCCTTTGAAACCATGAACTTGAACATGACAAGCATCCCAGGAATCAAACACACCAACTTTTCTTCCATGATGAACAACATACCACTTCATGTTGGCTATATAGGAAGAAAAAACATCATTGACATTGCACATTTGCTCAGATCATAAGTAGTATAATGCAACAAGTCATTGCATATGGGCATTTGCTCAGATTAAAGAAGCAAGAAAAGCATTCATAATAGTTCATCATCAAGACAGCAAGCCAAATGGTGCATACAGGCACAAGCAAAATATAAGGTAAGTGCAAGTCAGCAGGATCAGGTGATCAACTGCACAAAAGAATGCTCGTTAGGAAGCTACCAGTCAGCACTACTTCCTACTTACTCAAAAGAACTAACCAACCTCAACTCAGAACACTCTAAGTGTAGTAATGTTTGCCCAAGAAAGTCCTCATCCAGAGGACTCTATGTGAGTCAGTCATGTGCACAAATGCAGTGCCATGGTTCTTGTGATCCAGCAGATGTGAGTATGCAACAATCAAAGCTTCTTCAGTGAAGCCAGACATAAACATAACAGCAGCATAGAGGTCAGGATGCACATCTTGCTGCTTGGTTTCCCTAATTGCTTCAGCCACATTGTTAACAGCAGCTGTCATACCACCAAAGACATGGACATCATCATCAGTTAGCACTGACCTCTTCCTTTTTCCCCAGACCTACTTCCAGAACCACCACTAACAGGCACCTCCTTCTTGCTGCCATCCTCTGGCCCCTTAACATCCTCATCAGACTTAAATGAGCTCCCAGCAAAGTCTAAAGGAGAACCCAGTGGCTCACTAGAGCCCATGGCAAACTTGCCAGTGGCCAGGCCATTGCCAAAGATGACCTCCATTTGCTTGTAGTTCTCTATGGGTTTATTAAGTAGTTCAGCATCCTTAGGGTGAGCCTAGATGGTTATGCGAGAAATGAAGTCAGAATTGTAAAAGAGGTTAGAATGAAATGCAAGTCGGGAACTTAAACCTAACAAACCTTAACATGGCCACTAGAGTGTTCTTCTTCTAGGGTGATCATATGGTTGTCTTAATCAAACAGAGCCCCACTAAGCTCTCTAAGTTTGATGATCCTAACCCATCTCTGCCTCCACTTGCGCAGGTGATTATACACCTGAGTCCCAGTGACATCATGCCCACTGAACTCCTTGAGGTCCTTTGCAACCTGATTAAGGTGCACCTCCTTGAACCCTTTGTCAGTCCTAATCCCAGTTGAAATCAGCTGACAGAAACGCTTAAGAACAAAAGCAGACATCACATTTGTCTATCTCATGGACTGCCTGGAGGCTGGAGGGTTTGGAACAGACTCAGTAGCATCAGCCTGAGTCTCAGGGAGCAACTGGGTCATTTTGTCAGTGTAGGACACAACTAAATCATAGACCTCTTGCTCAGTATCCATGTCCTAGTGCAAAAATAGCAAAGACAACTCATATATATGAAGAATAAAGCAATCATCATAGCAAATTCCCATGCCTCATGCAGAAAATGTATCATCACAGCAAATGTACAATGTCTCAGCAATGCCTCATACAGTTGAGCAATGCAATCATCACATCTTAGCTACCAATACCTCATACAACTTAAAAAAAGTATCATCACAGCTTATGCTACCAAATGTCTCATACTACTGAAAGGGAAATGTGCCCTTGGGCCATTTCTAAGTATTTTGGTGATTGAGTGCCAACACAAGTGCTTAAATGTGAATCTATGCCCATGAATGGACAAAGTACAAATCAAGGATAAAGGTATGTTTCTCAGACTTAGTACATTGTTTTAGAGACTAATGTATTGTGTCTAAGTGCTGGAAACAGGAAAAGACCAACTGGAAATGCCTTGGCTCGAGCAGCCAAGACTTTGCTGAGTCTAGGAGCACCGGACTGTCCGGTGGTGCACCGGACAGTGTCCGGTGCACCAGGCTGGCTCGAGCGAAGTAGCTGCTCTCGGGAATTCACCAGCGACATACGACTATAATTCACCGGACTGTCCGGTGTGCACCGGACTGTCCGGTGAGCCAATGGTCGGCAGGGCCAACGGTCGGCCGCGCGATCTGCGCGGGACACGTGGCCGAGCCAACGGCTAGAAGGAGGCACCGGACTGTCCGGTGTGCACCGGACATGTCCGGTGCGCCAACGGCTCTCAGCCTGCCAACGGTCGACTGCGCCATTTATGGAAAGGAATCGGGCACCGGACAGTGTCCGGTGTGCACCGGACTGTCCGGTGCACCAGTCGACAGAAGGCAAGATCAGCCTTCCTAGATTGCTCTCAACGGCTCCTAGCTGCCTTGGGGCTATAAAAGGGACCCCTAGGCGCATGGAGGAGAAAACCAAGCAACCTTAGAGCATTCTTGATCATCCACACTCAGTCTTTGCGCATTCGTTTGTCATTCTCAGTGATTCGAGCTCCGTTCTAGTGAGAACTTTGAGATAGTCTTTTGAGCTCGATTCTTGGCCATGTGTGTGCGCATTTTGCTGTGGATTTGTGTGTTGCTTCCCTCCCTTACTCCGTGCTTCTTTGTGAACTTTAAGTGTAAGGGCGAGAGACTCCAATTTGTGGAGATTCCTCGCAAGTGGGATAAAGATAAGCAAAGCAAAACACCGTGGTATTCAAGTGGGTCTTTGGACCGCTTGAGAGGGGTTGATTGCAACCCTCGTCCGTTGGGACGCCACAACGTGGAGTAGGCAAGCGTTGGTCTTAGCCGAACCAGGGGATAACCACCGTGTCATCTCTGTGATTGATCTTTGTTGGTTATTGTGTTTTGTTGAGGATTTCGATCTAGCCACTTGGCAATTATTGTGCTAACGATTAACCAAGTTTTGTGGCTTAAGTTTTCAAGTTTCATAGGATCACCTATTCACCCCCCCCTCTAGGTGCTCTCAATTGGTATCAGAGCCGTTCTCTTCAAGAAAGGGACTAACCGCCCGAAGAGATGGATCCTAAGGGCAAGGGGATGGTGATCAACGATAAGGAGAAGGAGTCCTTCGTCAACGAGCCCAAAGATGACAAGCCTACCGACTCGGGCTCGGGCCACAAGCGAAAAGATGGGAAGAAGAAGACAAGACGCATCAAGGAGATCGTCTACTACGACGACAGCGACGAGTCCTCTTCTTCCCAAAAGGACAACGACGACTACGACAGACGGAAGATGGTTAACTCAAACTTTTCTTTCGATTATTCGTGCATTCCGCATAGCTCAAATGCTCATTTGCTCCCCATTCCACTTGGCAAGCCCCCTCACTTTGATGGAGAGGACTACAGATTTTGGAGCCACAAAATGCGTACTCACATGTTTTCTCTCCATCCAAGCATTTGGGAGATTGTGGAAAGTGGAATGAAATTTGATAGCTCGGATAGCCCTTCATTTATTAATGAACAGATTCATAAAAATGCACAAGCTACTACTGTGTTGCTAGCCTCTTTGTGCAGAGACGAGTATCACAAAGTGAGCGGCTTGGACAATGCCAAGCAGATCTGGGACACCCTCAAGATCTCTCATGAGGGGAATGACGTCACCTTGCTCACCAAGATGGAGTTGGTAGAGGGAGAGCTTGGAAGATTCGCAATGATAAGGGGCGAGGAGCCAACCCAAACATACAACCGGCTCAAGACCCTTATCAACAAGATAAGGAGCTACGGAAGCACGCGATGGACGGACCACGACGTCGTCCGCCTAATGCTAAGGTCCTTTACCGTTCTTGATCCTCATTTGGTGAATAATATTCGTGAGAATCCCAGGTACACCAAAATGTCGCCCGAAGAAGTCCTTGGAAAATTTGTAAGCGGGCGAATGATGATCAAGGAGGCAAGGTACGTGGACGAAGCGTTGAATGGTCCAATCCATGAGCCTCAACCCATTGCTCTCAAGGCAACAAGGAGCAAGGAGGCGCTATCTAGCAAGGTGGTGCAAATTGAGGCAGCCAGACTTAATGATGAAGAGATGGCCCTCATCATCAAAAGATTCAAGACGGCACTAAAGGATCGCAAGGGACAGCCAAGCAAGACCAAGACCAAGGGAAAGCGCTCATGTTTCAAATGCGGTAAGCTTGGTCATTTTATTGCTAATTGTCCCGACAATGATAGTGATCAGGAACAAGGGAACAAGAGGGAGAAGAAGAAGAACTATAAGAAGGCAAAAGGCGAGGCGCATCTAGGCAAGGAGTGGGATTCGGATTGCTCCTCTTCCGACTCCGACAATGAGGGACTCGCCGCCACCGCCTTCAACAAATCGGCCCTCTTCCCCAACGAGCATCACACATGCCTTATGGCAAGGGAGAAGAAGGTATGTACTCGAAACTCTACTTATGCTTCTTCAAGTGAGGACGAATCTAGTGATGAGGATGAAATAGATTATTCATGTTTGTTTAAGGGCCTAGATAGAACCAAGGTAGACAAAATTAATGAATTGATTGATGCCTTGAATGATAAGAATATGATTTTAGAAAAGCAAGAGGATTTGTTGTATGAAGAACATGATAAATTTGTAGAAGCACAAAAATCTCATGCTCTAGAAGTTAAAAGAAATGAAATGCTTTCTTGTGAATTATCTTCCTGCCATGAGACAATTTCTAACTTAAGGAGCATTAATGATGATTTGAATGCTAAGTTAGAAATAGCTAGTAAGTCAACATCTTGTGTAGAAATTGTTGCAACTTGTAATAGGTGTAAAGATTTTGATTAACGCTTGTAGGGAACACCTAGTTTCAATTTCCAAACTCAATGATGAATTGGCTAGTCTTAATGCTCAACTTAAGACTAGCAAGAGTGATTTTGATAAGCTAAAATTTGCAAGGGATGCCTACACGATTGGTAGACACCCCTCAATTAAGGATGGGCTTGGCTTCAAGAGGGAAGCCAAGAACTTGACAAGCCATAAGGCTCCCATCTCCGCCAAGGAGAAAGGGAAGGCCCCTATGGCTAGTAGTGTGCAAAAGAACCATGCCTTTATGTACCATGATAGGAGACAATCTAGAAATGCTTATAGGAGTTGTAATGCATATGATGCCTTTGACTCTCATGCCATGTTTGCTTCTAGTTCTTCTTATGTGCATGGTAGAAATGTTGATAGGAGAAATGTTGTTCATAATATGCCTAAGAGAAATGTTGTTCCTAGGAAAGTTAATGAACCTTCTACAATATATCATGCTTTAAATGCTTCCTTTGCTATTTGTAGAAAGGATAGGAAGATAGTTGCTAGAAAATTAGGGGCAAGATGCAAGGGAGACAAAACTTGCATTTGGGTCCCTAAGGATATTTGTGCTAACCTTGTAGGACCCAACATGAGTTGGGTACCTAAGACCCAAGCCTAAATTTGCCTTGCAGGTTTATGCATCCGGGGGTTCAAGCTGGATTATTGACAGCGGATGCACAAACCATATGACGGGGGAGAAGAAGATGTTCACCTCCTACGTCAAGAATAAGGATTCCCAAGATTCAATAATATTCGGTGATGGGAATCAAGGCAAGGTAAAAGGGTTAGGTAAAATTGCTATATCTAATGAGCACTCTATCTCTAATGTGTTTTTAGTTGAGTCTCTTGGATATAATTTGTTATCTGTTAGTCAATTATGCAATATGGGATATAATTGTCTATTTACAAATGTAGATGTGTCTGTCTTTAGAAGAAGTGATGGTTCACTAGCTTTTAAGGGTGTATTAGACGACAAACTTTACTTAGTTGATTTTGCAAAAGAGGAGGCCGGTCTAGATGCATGCTTAATAGCTAAGACTAGCATGGGCTGGCTGTGGCATCGCCGCTTAGCACATGTGGGGATGAAGAACCTTCACAAGCTTCTAAAGGGAGAACACGTGATAGGTTTGACTAACGTGCAATTCGAAAAAGATAGACCTTGTGCAGCTTGTCAAGCAGGTAAACAAGTGGGAGGAGCGCATCACAGCAAGAATGTGATGACCACTTTAAGACCCCTGGAGCTACTACATATGGACCTCTTCGGACCCGTCGCCTATCTAAGTATAGGAGGAAGTAAGTATGGTCTAGTTATTGTTGATGACTTTTCCCGCTTCACTTGGGTATACTTTTTGCAGGATAAATCTGAAACCCAAGGGACCCTCAAGCGCTTCCTCAGGAGAGCTCAAAATGAGTTTGAGCTCAAAGTGAAGAAGATAAGGAGCGACAACGGGTCCGAGTTCAAGAACCTTCAAGTGGAGGAGTTCCTTGAGGAGGAAGGGATCAAGCACGAGTTTTCCGCTCCCTACACACCACAGCAAAATGGTGTGGTAGAGAGGAAGAACAGGACGCTAATCGATATGGCGAGGACGATGCTTGGAGAATTCAAGACCCCCGAGTGCTTTTGGTCGGAAGCCGTGAACACGGCGTGCCACGCCATCAACAGGGTCTACCTTCACCGCCTCCTCAAGAAGACTTCGTATGAGCTTCTAACCGGTAACATACCCAATGTATCTTACTTTCGTGTATTTGGGAGCAAATGCTACATTCTAGTGAAGAAGGGTAGAAATTCTAAGTTTGCTCCCAAAGCTGTAGAAGGGTTTTTGTTAGGTTATGACTCAAATACAAAGGCGTATAGGGTCTTCAACAAATCATCGGGTTTGGTTGAAATCTCTAGCGACGTTGTATTTGATGAGACTAATGGCTCTCCAAGAGAGCAAGTTGTTGATCTTGATGATGTAGATGAAGAAGACGTTCCAACGGCCGCTATGCGAACCATGGCGATTGGTGATGTGCGACCACAGGAACAATTGGAGCAAGATCAACCTTCTTCCTCAACAATGGTGCATCTCCCAACTCAAAATGATGAACAAGTTCATCAAGAGGAGTGTGATCAAGGGGGAGCACAAGATGATCATGTGATGGAGGAAGAAGCACAACCGGTACCTCCAACCCAAGTTCGAGCGATGATTCAAAGGGATCATCCCGTCGACCAGATTTTGGGTGACATAAGCAAGGGAGTAACTACTCGGTCTCGATTAGTTAATTTTTGTGAGCATTACTCCTTTGTCTCTTCTATTGAGCCTTTCAGGGTAGAGGAGGCCTTGCTAGATCCAGACTGGGTGTTGGCCATGCAAGAGGAGCTCAACAACTTCAAGAGGAATGAAGTTTGGACACTGGTGCCTCGTCCTAAGCAAAATGTTGTGGGAACCAAGTGGGTGTTCCGCAACAAACAAGACGAGCACGGAGTGGTGACGAGGAACAAGGCTCGACTTGTGGCAAAAGGTTATGCCCAAGTCGCAGGTTTGGACTTTGAGGAGACTTTTGCTCCTGTGGCTAGGCTAGAGTCCATTCGTATTTTGCTAGCATATTCCGCTCACCATTCTTTCAGGTTGTTCCAAATGGATGTGAAGAGCGCTTTCCTCAACGGGCCGATCAAGGAGGAAGTGTACGTGGAGCAACCCCCTGGCTTCGAGGATGAACGGTACCCCGACCACGTGTGTAAGCTCTCTAAGGCGCTCTATGGACTTAAGCAAGCCCCAAGAGCATGGTATGAATGCCTTAGAGACTTTTTAATTGCTAATGCTTTCAAGGTTGGGAAAGCCGATCCAACTCTTTTCACTAAGACTTGCGATGGTGATCTTTTTGTGTGCCAAATTTATGTCGATGACATAATATTTGGTTCTACTAATCAAAAGTCTTGTGAAGAGTTTAGCAGGGTGATGACGTAGAAATTCGAGATGTCAATGATGGGCGAGTTGAACTACTTCCTTGGGTTCCAAGTGAAGCAACTCAAGGACGGCACCTTCATCTCCCAAACGAAGTACACGCAAGACTTGCTAAAGCGGTTTGGGATGAAGGACGCCAAGCCCGCAAAGACTCCGATGGGAACCGACGGACACACCGACCTCAACAAAGGAGGTAAGTCCGTTGATCAAAAAGCATACCGGTCCATGATAGGTTCTTTGCTTTATTTATGTGCTAGTAGACCGGATATTATGCTTAGCGTATGCATGTGTGCTAGATTTCAATCCGATCCTAAGGAGTGTCACTTAGTGGCGGTGAAGCAAATTCTTAGATATTTAGTCGCTACGCCTTGCTTCGGGATCTGGTATCCTAAGGGTCTAACTTTGACTTAATTGGATACTCAGATTCCGACTATGCTGGATGTAAGGTCGATAGGAAGAGTACATCGGGGACGTGACAATTCTTAGGAAGGTCCCTGGTGTCGTGGAACTCTAAGAAACAAACTTCTGTTGCCCTATCCACCGCTGAGGCCGAGTATGTTGCCGCAGGACAGTGTTGCGCGCAACTACTTTGGATGAGGCAAACCCTCCGGGACTTTGGCTACAATCTGAGCAAAGTCCCACTCCTATGTGACAATGAGAGTGCTATCCGCATGGCGGAAAATCCTGTTGAACACAGCCGCACAAAGCACATTGACATCCGGCATCACTTTCTGAGAGACCACCAGCAAAAGGGAGATATCGAAGTGTTTCATGTTAGCACCGAGAACCAGCTAGCCGATATCTTTACCAAGCCTCTAGATGAGAAGACCTTTTGCAGGCTGCGTAGTGAGCTAAATGTCTTAGATTCGTGGAACTTGGATTGAATTGTAGCATACATGTGTTTATGCCTTTGATCATGTTCATTCTGCATTGTGTTGCTTATTATGGTGCTCAAGTTGTACAAGCACTCCCCGGACCTCACAAGTCCTTGTGCCAGTAATGCACGTATTTAGGGGGAGATGTGTTACAACTTGACCCTTTGAGACTAACCGTTTGCTTGAGTTTGATTGTTTTAGTCTCAAAGGAGGTTTGAAAGGGAAAGGTGGACTTGGACCGTGAAAGACTTCCACTGCACTCCGATGAAAGGGTAACCTATTCCAAGTTCATCTTTAAACTCTTATTGCCTATTTGCTCTTAATTGAAGATTTTGGTGAGGCAATGGGGTTAAAGGGCCAAGATTGATCCCATTTTGGTGCTTGATGCCAAAGGGGGAGAAAATAAAGGCCAAAGCAATAGATGGATCAGCTACCACTTGAAACTTTGAAAATAGTAGAATAGAGCTTTTGATTTGTCAAAACTCTTGCATTGTCTCTTTTGTCAAAAGTTGGCCTCTTGTGGGGAGAAGTGTCGATTATGGGAAAAAGGGGGAGTTTTTGAAATCTTTGATCAATCTCTTTTGGAATGACTCTCTTTATGCTTCAACATGTGTGTTTGACTTAGAGATAGAGATTTGAGTTTGATTTGCAAAAACAAACCAAGTGGTGGCAAAGGATGATCCACATATGCCAAAATTGAATCAAAATAAATTTGAGTTTTATTTGAAGTGATATTGCACTTGTTCTAGTTGCTTTATGTTGTATTGGCATAAATCACCAAAAAGGGGGAGATTGAAAGGGAAATGTGCCCTTGGGCCATTTCTAAGTATTTTGGTGATTGAGTGCCAACACAAGTGCTTAAATGTGAATCTATGCCCATGAATGGACAAAGTACAAATCAAGGATAAAGGTATGTTTCTCAGACTTAGTACATTGTTTGAGACTAATGTATTGTGTCTAAGTGCTGGAAACAGGAAAAGACCAACTGGAAATGCCTTGGCTCGAGCAGCCAAGACTTTGCTGAGTCTAGGAGCACCGGACTGTCCGGTGGTGCACCGGACAGTGTCCGGTGCACCAGGCTGGCTCGAGCGAAGTAGCTGCTCTCGGGAATTCACCAGCGACATACGACTATAATTCACCGGACTGTCCGGTGTGCACCGGACTGTCCGGTGAGCCAACGGTCGGCAGGGCCAACGGTCGGCCGCGCGATCTGCGCGGGACACGTGGCCGAGCCAACGGCTAGAAGGAGGCACCGGACTGTCCGGTGTGCACCGGACATGTCCGGTGCGCCAACGGCTCTCAGCCTGCCAACGGTCGACTGCGCCATTTATGGAAAGGAATCGGGCACCGGACAGTGTCCGGTGCACCAGTCGACAGAAGGCAAGATCAGCCTTCCTAGATTGCTCTCAACGGCTCCTAGCTGCCTTGGGGCTATAAAAGGGACCCCTAGGCGCATGGAGGAGAAAACCAAGCAACCTTAGAGCATTCTTGATCATCCACACTCAGTCTTTGCGCATTCGTTTGTCATTCTCAGTGATTCGAGCTCCGTTCTAGTGAGAACTTTGAGATAGTCTTTTGAGCTTGATTCTTGGCCGTGTGTGTGCGCATTTTGCTGTGGATTTGTGTGTGTTGCTTCCCTCCCTTACTCCATGCTTCTTTGTGAACTTTAAGTGTAAGGGCGAGAGACTCTAATTTGTGGAGATTCCTCGCAAGTGGGATAAAGATAAGCAAAGCAAAACACCGTGGTATTCAAGTGGGTCTTTGGACCGCTTGAGAGGGGTTGATTGCAACCCTCGTCCGCTGGGACGCCACAACGTGGATGTCGGCGTTTCGAGACAGGGGGGTCCCTAAGCCGACGAGTGAGTGTGCTGCGTGCCCCAGCCCAGATGGGTCGAGCGCGTGGGCGAGCGCGAAGGGGGGAGAGGCGAGGTGGCCGGAGTCGAGCGTGAGAGAGGTGGAAGTCCCGCGGCCTTCGTGTTCGTCCCGCGCCCAGGTCAGGTGCGCTTGCAGTAGGGGGGTTACAAGCGTCCACGCGGGTGAGGGAAGCGAGCGGCCCCAAGAGAGCGCCTGTCTCGTCCTCGGTCCCGCGCGGCCAACCTTCTCCAAGAAGGCCCTGGTCCTCCCTTTTATAGTCGTAAGGAGAGGATCCAGGTGTACAATGGGGGGTGTAGCAGAGTGCTACGTGTCTAGCGGAGAGAGAGCTAGTGCCCTAGGTACATGCCAATGTGGCAGCCGGAGAGATCTTGGCACCTTGCTGGCATGATGTCGTGGCTGTCAGAGGTGCGACGGAGCCTGGCGGAGGGACAGCTGTTGGAGCGGTCAAGTCCCTGCTGACGTCGTCCTGCTTCCGTAAGAGAGCTGGGGGCCGCCGTCGTCACAGAGCTGGTGGAGCGCCATCATTGCCCATCCGGCGGAGCTAGCCGGATGGGATGCCGGTCTTGTTCTCCATGACCCGAGTCGATTCGGGGTAGGATGATGATGGCGCCCCCTGTTGACGTGGCGGGTCTGTGCCCTAGGCAGGGTGACGTGGGGGCTCCTCCGAAGCCGAGGTTGAGTCTGTCTTCTGTTGCCGAGGCCGAGCCCGAGCCATGGGGTCGGGCGAGGCGGAAGTCGTTCGGTCGAGGCCAGGGCGGAGTCCGAGCCCTGGGGTCGGGCGAGGCGGAGTTTCGTCGTCTTCCGGGTCTTAGCCAGAGTCCGAGCCCTGGGGTCGGGCGGAGCGGAGTTCGCCGTCTTCCGGGTCTTAGCCAGAGTCCGAGCCCTGGGGTCGGGCGGAGCGGAGTTCGCCGTCTTCCGGGTCTTAGCCCGAGTCCGAGCCCTGGGGTCGGGCGGAGCGGAGTTCGCCGTCTTCCGGGTCTTAGCCCGAGTCCGAGCCCTGGGGTCGGGCGGAGCGGAGTTCGCCGTCTTCCGGGTCTTAGCCCGAGTCCGAGCCCTGGGGTCGGGCCGAGCGGAGTTCGCCGTCTTCCGGGTCTTAGCCCGAGTCCGAGCCCTGGGGTCGGGCGGAGCGGAGTTCGCCGTCTTCCGGGTCTTAGCCCGAGTCCGAGCCCTGGGGTCGGGCGGAGCGGAGTTCGCCGTGGCGCCTTTGGCGAGGCCTGTCTGCCTGTCAGACTCACTCTGTCGAGTGGCACCGCAGTCGGAGTGGCGCAGGCGGCGCTGTCCTTCTGTCAGACTGGTCAGAGGAGCGGTGGAGTGACAGCGGTCACTTCGGCTCTGCCGGGGGGGGCGCGTGTCAGGATAAAGGTGTCAGGCCACCTTTGCGTTAAATGCCCCTGCAATTTGGTCAGTCAGTGTGGCGATTTAGTCAAGGTTGCTTCTGAGCGAAGCCAAGGCCTCGGGCGAGCCGGTGACGTGTCCGCCGTAAAAAGGGGGGCCTCGGGCGAGACGGAAGTCTCTCGAGATCGGCTGCCCTTGGCCGAGGCTAGGCTCGGGTGAAGCGTGATCGAGTCACTCGTGTGGACTGATCCCTGACTTAATCGTACCCATCAGGCCTTTGCAGCTTTATGCTGATGGGGGTTACCAGCTGAGAATTAGGCGTCTTGAGGGTACCCCTAATTATGGTCCCCGACAGTAGCCCCCGAGCCTCGAAGGGAGTGTTAGCACTCGCTTGGAGGCTTTCGTCGCACTTTTTTGCAAGGGGACCAGCCTTTCTCGGTTGCATTTTGTTCCGGTGGGTGCGCGCGAGCGCACCCGCCGGGTGTAGCCCCCGAGGCCTCGGAGGAGTGGTTACACTCCTTCGAGGTCTTAATACCTTGCGTAATGCTTCGGCTGGTCTGGTCGTTCCCTCATGCGAACTGGCCGTAGCCCGGGTGCACGGTCGGGGCCCAAGCTCTCGGGCTGGTATGTTGACGCTGTCAACGGGTTGGCCAGAGCCGGTTTTTGCGAGAGCAGCCCCCGAGCCTCTGCACAGGGCGAGAGGACGATCAGGGACAGACTCGACTTTTTACATACGCCCCTACGTCGCCTTTCCGCAAGGAGGAGGGGGGAGTGCGCCATGTTACCCTCAATGGGCACCGAACATGGTGTCTCCGGTGAGCTGCAAGCGGGTAATCCGAGTGGACGTCCGTGCCCCGTTCGTTGGGGGTCGGCTAGGGGCCCAGAGGCACGCCCAAAAGTACCTGCGGGTGATTTGCCGGACCCGGTCCCCTGGCGACGGGGTCCGAGGGCTCGATGCCTCCCTCCGATGGGATTCCGTTACAAGATCGTTCCCGCTGGTCTCGGAAATGTCCTAGGGTACCTCGGGAGCACAGCCCGAGCCTCGGTTATGTATCGAACGTACCCCTGGTCATCCCTCGCTCGGTGTCTGAGGCGACTGTGAACCCTTCGGGGGCCAGCCTTCGAACCCCTGATCAGTAATGGGCGCGGAGCCCGAGTAGCCTGAGGCGGCCATGGAACCCTTCGGGGGGCTGGCCTTCGAACCCCTGACCAGTAGTGGGTGTCGGGCCCACGCGATCTGAGGCGACTGTTGAACCCTTCGGAGGGCCAGCCTTCGAACCCCTGATCAGTAGGGGGGGCTCGGAGCCCGGTTCCTTCGCGGAGAAGGATCCTTTTCGGGGTATCCCCCTTTCCCGGTCCCTGTTGCAAGAGATAGAGAAAGAGGAAAAAGGAAAAGGATACGAAATCGAACGACGTGGCGTACCTTTTCTGACGCGGTTATTACGGCGAAGGTGAAGCGTCGCGCGCTCCTCCCGTCAGAGGCGCCGCCTGTCCCGCCGCGGAGTTAATGCGACGGGGCGAGTGGTTGGCGGGGTGGCCGTTACGCGTGCGCGAGCCGTTTGAGGAACGGCTGTACCGCTTCGCGCTTTTTGAATCCCGCGTCCGGTCAGGGCGGTGTGCTGGAAACGGTTTCGCCCTGGCCTTCATATACTTGAGAGGGGGTCCGGTGACGGTTCTTCGCTCTGCTCCCTTCTTTTCCCTTTAGGTTTTCGCAACCCGGGAAACTTTAGTCGGAGAAGAGAGAAACCGCTCTCCCTGCCCCCCGCGCCGCCATCTTTTCCATTTTGGTGATGGCGGATCGAGTGACCATAATCCCCCCGCGCGATCCGTGGCCCTTCTCCACGGTGACGGCGAGTGATCTGGAGGAGCTGGTCGGCGAAGGTTTGCTCCGCCCCCTCACCGACAAGCAGCGGCCAGAGTGGATTCCTCCTGTGGGCGGAGCCGCTCCGTCCCCACCGCCGGGGTATGTCGTGAGCTTCGTCTCCTTCCACGAGCGGGGATTTGGTGTGCCGACGGGCCGCTTTATGCGGGCCATCCTGTTCCACTACGGGGTGGAGTTGCACAACCTCTCCCCCAACTCCATCTCGCAGGCCGCTATCTTCGTAGCATTATGCGAAGGGTACTTGGGGATCGCTCCTCACTGGGACTTGTGGACTCATCTCTTCCTCGCCGAGCCTTTCGCCTTGTCGATGGGGGAGAGGAGGATCCGTGCGGCGGTGCGGGCCGGCGGCTGCATTCTCTTGTTGAGGCAGTCGCGGGCGTTGCAGTACATTCCTGCCATTCTTGCGTCTTCGAACAAGGGGTGGCAGCGCCGGTGGTTCTATCTCCGGAATGACGGTGAGTTGCTCCCACCGTTTTCCCAGCGAGTAGTTACGGCTGCCACCGACGCCTGGCGCCACGGGACCCCGCACGAGAGGCAGAAGAATCTCGAACCCCTTCTCCAGGCCCTGAAGGAGTTGCGGGAGGGGGGACTTACCGCTGCGGGAGTGATCGCCGCTATCCACCGTCGGAGGGTGCTTCCTTTGGCGGAGCGGCGGCTGCCGCTCTGGGAGATGACCCCGGAAGCTGACTGGGAGGGCTCACGAATGTCCCCTGATCCTCTCCCCTTCAACGCCCTCCAATGGCGGGTGTCGGCTGCGATGGGGAAGCCGGACCCCCACGCATACTCCCAGCTTCGGATGCGCCCCGACCAGGGGTGCGTGACTTTGGTGAGTGTTCGCTCCTTCCTTCTTCGTATATCTGGTCGCTCCGGGTCCTTATGATCGGGTTCCTTTCTCCCCTCCTTTTAGGATGTGGGGTGGCACAAACCCTCCCGGCCACGGGTCCCGGAGGACGCGGTGGACCGTGCAGCGCGGCGGGTCGCCGCGGAGGAGAAGAAGAAAAAGAAAGACGCGGAGAAGGCCCGGGCCCGCGAGCGGAGGCGGGCTCGGGACGCCTTGGAGAAGCGCCGTCGCCAGCAGGAGAGGGACGGACTCCCGAGGGAGCCGTCGCCGGAGACGCCCGACGACGATGACGACGACGATGATGATGATGATGACATGGCCGCCCGTCTCGGCCTCAGCCCCGGCCTGGGGTGTGGCCAGGAGCCGTCGAGCCAGCCCCCGAGCGGGCCGACTCCGTCAGCCCCCGAAGTCGGGGCGTCGGGCTCCCGACCCGAGGCACGGGGGCGAACCGAGAGGTCACCTGACCCCTCAGCCGGAGGAGCTGAGGCAGTTCCGGAGGCCCAGGCCAAGGCGTCTGTTCCCTAGGGGCCGCCGCTCGTGTCGGTGGCGCATGGGGGTGACCCTCAGGTCGTCGCGGCCGTGCCCGGGGAATCTGCCTCCTAGGCGCCCCAAGCAAGGGTGGAGCTGAAAGCGCCGGCGAAGCGGACCTCAGCGGCTGTTTCGGGAGCCGGGATCCAAGAAGGCTCTCCCCAGGCACGGTGGATCATGGCCCGGAGTGGGTGAGTACCTTGGAACGTCTTCGTCTTGGCTTCCCATTCGCACGTCTCGGTTGTGATCCCCCCCTTTTTTTATCCAGCAAGCGAAGTCATGGCCAGACCGACCTGGCACCCCGGAAGGCCCTCAAGACGGCGCCGAACTGTGTGGCCAGCGCCATTCAGCCGACCCTCTCGCGGGGTACTCCGCCATCGGGGGCTCGGGTGTCGCCAATCTCGGAGGAGCGGGCTCCCGAGGCCGGCTCTTCAGCCGAGGCGACGATCGTGGTTGAGGAGGCGGCTGACGCCCTCGCGGCCCTGAGTTCGCCTATCGTGCCGGTCATGCCGGCGCCTGCCACCGCCGAGGTTGCCGCCGTCCCTGTCGAAGGGCGTCTGGTTGCCACCAGCGCTGGGATGGCTGATGCGTCGGTGCCCAAGACCTCAGAAGAGGTGGGCGCGGTCGCGCAATCCGTCCAGCCGGGTGACAGCCTCATCGCTGTGCGGCGGAGCCCCGAGGCCCCGCGCCCGTTGCTCCGATTCCGGACCCGCGAGGCCTCGGACCCCGTCTTCGTTCTCGATGATGAGCAGGAGGACCAGTCCTGGGGTGAGCTCCGCGAGCGCGCAGAGGCAACGGTGGGGTCGCTCCGGTCGTCGCTGGAGGTTTTCTGCAGAGACGTCCCCAAAATCCTCCAGGTAGCGGTTTCGGGCATACCTTTTTTTCTTCTGTGAGCGAGATACTCGTTGTGACGCCCTGTTTCCTTTCCCCAGGATCTGACGGACCGGAGCGCCGCCAAGTCGTCGTTCATCCGCCGTGAGGTTGATGTCTGGGGCTCGCTGCGATCCCTGAGGTCTTCGCTCGCCGGGGCTACCACGCGCCTTTCTCAGCAGGATGCCAAGGTGGCGGATCTCCAGCTGCTCTGCGCCGACCTGAGAGCCGAGGCGGCAGCAGCGCGTGCGGAGGCGCAACGGCAGCGATCGGAGCTCGTCCAGGTCGTCGAGGAACGGGACCGATTTCGGGGCCGGGTTGCTGAGGCCGAAAGCCGAGCCGAGACCCTTGCGGCTGACTTAGCCGCGGCCCAGGTCGCGGCCTCGGAGCACCGTGCCCGAGCCGGAGGTACGTCTTGGTCCTCCCTGGTTCTTTTTCTTGTCTGTTTCCCTTGCTTGTGCTTGAGGTATTTCTGCTGGTTGCTTGCAGAGCTTGAGTCCGCCCTTGACGAGTCCGCCAAGGCGCTTGCTGAGGCGCTTGCCGGAGCCGCCGAGCAGAGGGAGGCGGACCTCGCGGCCATGTCCGAGGCCGTCTCGGACTTTTATCGTGTCCTCGGCTCTGGCGACGTCCCTTCAGGAAGCTCCCCTCAGAGCCGCCTTCGAGCCTTGGGTGGTCACGCCCGCGGCAGAGTCCGCGAAGCGCTACACCACGGCGTCAGGCGGGCCTTCGCCGTGCTTGCTTCCCACTATGTTGTGGACCTGGAGCGGGTTAGTGAGGGGTACTGTCTTCCCGACGAAGACGATGCTGCTCTAGCGGAGGTCCAGCGGCTTGACGCGGTCGCCGCGGGTCCGAGCGCGGTGCTGGCGACCACCTTTGAGGCGGAGGTCCTTCCCCCTGCGACGTCACCGGAGGCCGAGATGGACCCCACCGACGGCGGGGATGGAGCTGAGGGCGCGACTCCTTCACAAGGCGGCGCCTAATTCTCGTTTGAACAGTTTCTTGTTAAATGTGCGTCTCACCGTGGCCACTGAGGCCTGAACACTTTGTCTTTCTTGCGTGGAGTCGTACTCTCCTTTCTTTCCATCTGCATGTTCGTCCTGGCTCGTCAATAATAGGGTGGCTTCTCGAGTTGGGCCATTCTTCGTGGCAGGTGATGAGTGAGGTATCCCTAACCCGGAGGCACGGGAGTTCCTCGGCTCAGTCGGCCTTGCCATTTTCATGTACCCGCGTTCGCTCCTCGAGACCCTGCTTCTGACATAGCCGGGGAACGTAGCTGGGAGAACGCAAGAGGCCCCTTTTTTGATTTAAAAAGATCTTGACGCGGAGGGGTTCCCCCTTTTTAGCCCCCGAGGGAGGGTCGGGCTCCGCCAAGGCGAGGCCGACCCTTCCTTGATGACCGAGGCGCAGAGGCTGCCGGACGGATCGGGCCCCGGCCCGGATATCCAGCGAGTGTTTGGCGACATCCCTCGGTATGCCGGGCATGTCCGAGGGACTCCGCGCAAAGACGTCGGCGTTCGCGCGGAGAAAGTCGACGAGCACTGCTTCCTATTTGGGGTCGGGCCCGGAATCGATCCGGACCTGCTTGGTGGTGTCGCCACTGGGGTCAAGAGGGACGACCTTAACCGTCTCCGCTGGCCCGAAGTCGCCGGCATGGCGCTTCACGTCTGGCACCTCCTTGGAGAGGTTCTCCAAGTCGGCGATGAGGGCCTCGGACTCGGCGAGGGCCTCGGCGTACTCCACGCACTCCACGTCGCATTCGAACGCGTGTTTGTATGTGGGGCCGACGGTGAGGACCCCGTTGGGGCCCGGCATCTTGAGCTTTAGGTAGGTGTAGTTGGGGACGGCCATGAACTTCGCGTAGCATGGCCTCCCTAGGACGGCGTGGTAGGTCCCTCAGAACCCGACCACCTCGAACGTCAGGGTCTCCCTTCGGAAGTTGGAGGGCGTCCTGAAGCAGACGGGGAGGTCGAGTCGCCCGAGGGGCTGGACGCGCTTCCCAGGGATGATCCCGTGGAAGGGCGCAGCGCCTGCTCGGACGGAGGACAGATCGACGCGCAGGGGCTTAAGGGTCTCGGCGTAGATGATGTTGAGGCAGCTGCCCCCATCCATCAGGACCTTGGTGAGCCTGACATCGCCGACAACGGGGTCGACGACGAGTGGGTATTTCCCCGGGCTCGGCACATGGTCGGGGTGGTCGGCCTGGTCGAAGGTGATGGGCTTGTCGGACCAGTCTAGGTAGACTGGCACCGCCACCTTCACCGAGCAGACCTCCCGGCGCTCTTGTTTGCGGTGCCGAGCCGAGGCGTTCGCCGCATGCCCTCCATAGATCATGAAGCAGTCGCGGACCTCGGGGAACTCTCCTGCTGGGTGATCTTCGTTCTTGTCGTGGTCGCGGGCCCTGCCACCCTCGGCGGGTGGCTCGGCCCTGTGGAAGTGACGCCGAAGCATAACGCACTCCTCGAGGGTGTGCTTGACGGGCCCCTGATGGTAGGGGCACGGCTCCTTGAGCATCTTGTCGAAGAGGTTCGCACCTCCGGGGGGCTTCCGAGGGTTCTTGTACTCAGCGGCGGCGACAAGGTCCGCGTCAGCGGCGTCGCGTTTCGATTGCGACTTCTTCTTGCCTTTCTTCTTGGCGCCGCGCGGAGCAGACGCCTCGGGAGCCTCTTCCGATGGGGCGGCCCTGGGGCTGCTTGTCCTTTCGGAAGATAGCCTCAACCGCCTCCTGGCCAGAGGCGAACTTGGTGGCGATGTCCATCAGCTCGCTCGCCCTGGTGGGGGTCTTGCGACCCAGCTTGCTCACCAGGTCGCGGCATGTGGTGCCGGCGAGGAACGCGCCGATGACATCCGAGTCGGTGATGTTGGGCAGCTCGGTGCGCTGCTTCGAGAATCGCCGGATGTAGTCCCGGAGCGACTCCCCCGGCAGTTGCCGGCAGCTTCGAAGGTCCCAGGAATTCCTGGGGCGCACGTATGTGCCCTGGAAATTGCCAGCGAAGGCTTGGACCAAGTTGTCCCAGTTGGAGATCTGCCCCGGAGGCAGGTGCTCCAACCAGGCGCGAGCAGTGTCGGAGAGGAACAGGGGGAGGTTACGGATGATGAGGTTGTCGTCGTCCGTGCCACCAAGTTGGCAGGCAAGGCGGTAGTCCGCGAGCCACAGTTCCGGTCTCGTTTCCCCCGAGTACTTCGTGATAGTAGTCGGGGGTCGGAACCGGGTCGGAAATGGCGCCCGTCGGATGGCCCGACTGAAGGCCTGCGGACCGGGTGGTTCGGGCGAGGGACTCCGATCCTCCCCGCTGTCGTAGCGCCCCCCACGCCTGGGGTGGTAGCCTCGGCACACCCTTTCGTCGAGGTGGGCCCGACGGTCGCGCCGATGGTGCTCGTTGCCGAGGTGGCCCGGGGCCGCAGGCGCGGTGTTGCGCGTGCGCCCGGTGTAGACCGAGGCTTCCCGCATGAATCGGGAAGTCGCGGCATGAGGTTCCGAGGGATATCCTTGCCTTCGGGAGGCAGTGCTCTCGGCCCATCGGGCCGCAGCGCCTTCCAGGAGATTCTTGAGCTCTCCCTGGATTCGCCGACCCTCGGTGGTTGATGGCTCCGGCATCGCGCGGAGGAGCATCGCTGCGGCTGCCAGGTTCTGACCAACCCCGCTGGATGCGGGCGGCGGCCTGACCCTGGCATCGTTGGCGACGCGGTGCTGGAGACCTTGGGGCAGGTGACGTATTTCTCCGGCCAGGGGTTGGCCCGCCCATACCTGCCCGATGTCCCGACGGACCGGCTCAAGCGCTCCTGTTCCCTCGTTGAGCCTGGCCTGCGCCTCGCGGACTTGCTCGAGTTGTGGGTCGTAACCCCCCGCCGGAGCGGGTGAAAGGGAATTAGGCTTACACCTAGTTCCTATATAATTTTGGTGGTTGAATTGCCCAACACAAATATTTGGACTAACTAGTTTGCCCAAGTGTATAGATTATACAGGTGTAAAAGATTCACACTCAGCCAATGAAAAGACCAAGTTTTGGATTCAACAAAGGAGCAAAAAGGGCAACCGAAGGCAACCCTGGTCTGGGGCACCGGACTGTCCGGTGTGCCACCGGACAGTGAACAGTACCTGTCCGGTGCACCAGGGGACTCAGACTCAAACTCGCCACCTTCGGGAATTTCCAGGGCGACTCGGCTATAATTCACCGGACTGTCCGGTGTACACCGGACAGTGTCCGGTGCGCCAAGGGAGGTCAGCCTCAGGAACTCGCCAGCTTCGGGAAAAGCCAACGGCTCGTCCGCTATAATTCACCGGACTGTCCGGTGTGCACCGGACTGTCCGGTGCGACTCCGGAGCAACGGTCATCTCCGCGCCAACGGCTCTCTGCCGCGCATTTAATGCGCGCTCTGCGCGCGCAGGAGTCAGAATCGCCCATGCTGGCACACCGGACATCAAACAGTACCTGTCCGGTGTGCACCGGACACCCTGGCGGGCCCACAAGTCAGAAGCTCCAACGGTCAGAATCCAACGGCAGTGATGACGTGGCAGGGGGCACCGGACTGTCCGGTGTGCACCGGACTGTCCGGTGCGCCATCGAACAGACAGGATTCCCAACGGCCACATTTGGTGGTTGAGGCTATAAATACCCCAACCACCCCACCATTCATTGCATCCAAGTTTTTCCACTTCTCAACTACTACAAGAGCTCTAGCATTCAATTCTAGACACTCTAAAGAGATCAAATCCTCTCCAATTCCACACAAAGCCCTAGTGACTAGTGAGAGTGATTTGCCGTGTTCATTTGAGCTCTTGCGCTTGGATTGCTTCTTTTCTTTCTCACTTGTTCTTGAGATCACAACACCATTGTAATCAAGGCAAGAGGCACCAATTGTGTGGTGGCCCTTGCGGGGAAGTTTTGTTCCCGGCTTTGATTTAAGAAGAGAAGCTCACTCGGTCCAAGGGACCGTTTGAGAGAGGGAAGGGTTGAAAGAGACCCGGCCTTTGTGGCCTCCTCAACGGGGAGTAGGTTTGCAAGAACCGAACCTCGGTAAAACAAATCTCCGTGTCTCACTTGCTTATTCGCTTGGGATTTGTTTTGCGCCCTCTCTCTCGGACTCGTTTATATTTCTAACGCTAACCCGGCTTGTAGTTGTGTTTATATTTGTAAATTTCAGTTTCGCCCTATTCACCCCCCCCTCTAGGCGACTATCAATTGGTATCAGAGCCCGGTGCTTCATTAGAGCCTAACCGCTCGAAGTGATGTCGGGAGATCACGCCAAGAAGGAGATGGAGACCGGCGAAAAGCCCACTACAAGCCAAGGGAGCACTTCATCGGAAGAGTCCCGCACCAAGAGGAAGGAGAAGAAGAAGATCTCCTCCAACAAAGGGAAGGAGAAGAAATCTTCTTCTCATCACAAAGAGAAGAAAGAAAAATCTTCTTCCCACAAGCCGCATCGGAGCGGTGACAAGCATAAGAGGATGAGGAAGGTGGTCTACTACGAGACCGACACTTCATCACCATCCACCTCCGGCTCCGACGCGGCATCCGTCACTTCTAAGCGCCAAGAGCGCAAGAAGTATAGTAAGATCCCCCTACGTTACTCTCGCATTTCAAAGCATACACCTTTACTTTCCGTCCCATTAGGCAAACCACCAACTTTTGATGGTGAAGATTATGCTAGGTGGAGTGATTTAATGCGATTTCATCTAACCTCGCTCCACAAAGGTATATGGGATGTTGTTGAGTTTGGTGCGCAGGTACCGTCAATAGGGGATCAAGACTATGATGAGGATGAGGTGGCCCAAATCGAGCACTTCAACTCACAAGCCACAACAATTCTCCTCGCCTCACTAAGTAGAGAGGAATATAACAAAGTACAAGGGTTGAAGAACGCCAAGGAGGTTTGGGATGTACTCAAAACCGCGCACGAGGGAGACGAGCTCACCAAGATCACCAAGCGGGAAACGATCGAGGGGGAGCTCGGTCGGTTCCGGCTCCACAAAGGAGAGGAGCCACAACACATGTACAACCGGCTCAAGACTTTGGTGAACCAAGTGCGCAACCTCGGGAGCAAGAAGTGGGACGATCACGAAGTGGTAAATGTTATTTTAAGATCTCTCATTTTTCTTAATCCCACTCAAGTTCAATTGATTCGTGGTAATCCTAGATATACTAAAATGACCCCCGAGGAAGTTATCGGGCATTTTGTAAGTTTTGAGTGCATGATAGAAGGCTCGAGGAAAATCAACGAGCTTGGCGACTCATCCGAAGCCCAACCCGTTGCATTCAAGGCAACGGAGGAGAAGAAGGAGGAGTCTACACCAAGTCGACAACCAATAGACGCCTCCAAGCTTGACAATGAGGAGATGGCGCTCGTCATCAAGAGCTTCCGCCAAATCCTCAAACAAAGGAGGGGGAAAGACTACAAATCCCGCTCCAAGAAGGTTTGCTACAAATGTGGTAAGCCCGGTCATTTTATTGCTAAATGTCCTATATCTAGTGACAGTGATCGAGGCGACGACAAGAAGGGGAGAAGAAAGGAGAAGAAAAGGTACTACAAGAAGAAGGGCGGCGATGCCCATGTTTGTCGGGAATGGGATTCCGACGAGAGCTCAAGCGACTCCTCCGACGACGAGGACGCCGCCAACATCGCCGTCACCAAGGGACTTCTCTTCCCCAACGTCGGCCACAAGTGCCTCATGGCAAAGGACGGCAAAAAGAAGAAGGTTAAATCCAACTCCTCCACTAAATATGAATCGTCTAGTGATGATAATGCTAGTGATGAGGAGGATAATTTGCGTATTCTCTTTGCCAATCTTAACATGGAGCAAAAAGAAAAACTAAATGAATTGATTAGTGCTATTCATGAAAAGGATGACCTTTTGGACTCCCAAGAGGATTGTCTAATTAAAGAAAACAAGAAACATGTTAAGGTTAAAAAGGCTTATGCTCTAGAAGTAGAAAAATGTGAAAAATTGTCTAGTGAGCTAAGCACATGCCGTGAGATTATTGACAACCTTAGGAATGAAAATGCTAGTTTAAATGCTAAGGTTGATTCTCATGTTTGTAATGTTTCAATTCCCAATCTTAGAGATGATAATGTTGATTTGCTTGCTAAGATTGATGATTTGAATATATCTCTTGCTAGCCTTAGAGTAGAAAATGAAAAATTGATTACTAAGGCTAAAGAACTAGACGTTTGCAATATTGCAATTTCCGACCTTAGAACTAAAAATGATATGTTGCATACTAAGGTTGTAGAATTAAAATCTTGCAAACCCTCTGCATCTACCGTTGAGCACAACTTCTATTTGCACTAGATGTAGAGATGTTAACATTGATGCTATACATGATCACATGACCTTAATTAAACAACAAAATGATCATATAGCTAAATTAGATGCTAAAATTGCCGAGCACAACTTAGAAAATGAGAAATTTAAATTTGCTCGTAGCATGCTTTATAATGGGAGACGCCCTGGCATCAAGGATGGCATTGGCTTCCAAAGGGGAGACAATGTCAAACTTAATGCCCCTCCTAAGAACTTGTCTAACTTTGTTAAGGGCAAGGCTCCCATGCCTCAGGATAACGAGGGCTACATTTTGTACCCTGTCGGTTATCCCGAGAGCAAAATTAGGAAAATTCATTCTAGGAAGTCTCACTCTGGCCCTAATCATGCTTATATGTATAAGGGTGAGACATCTAGTTCTAGGCAACCAACCCATGCTAAGTTGCCTAAGAAGAAAATTCCTAATGCATCAAATGATCATGCCATTTCATTTAAAACTTTTGATGCATCTTATGTGCTCACTAGCAAATCCGGCAAGGTAGTTGCCAAATTTGTTGGGGACAAACACAAGGGCTCCAAGACTTGTGTTTGGGTACCCAAAGTTCTTGTTTCTAATGCCAAAGGACCCAAAACAGTTTGGGTACCTAAAATCAAGAACTAAATTTGTTTTGTAGGTTTATGCATCCGGGGGCTCAAGTTGGATACTCGACAGCGGGTGCACAAACCACATGACAGGGGAGAAAAGGATGTTCTCCTCATATGAGAAAAACCAAGATCCCCAACGAGCTATCACATTCGGGGATGGAAATCAAGGTTTGGTCAAAGGATTGGGTAAAATTGCTATATCTCCTGACCATTCTATTTCCAATGTTTTTCTTGTAGATTCTTTAGATTACAACTTGCTTTCTGTTTCTCAATTATGTCAAATGGGCTACAACTGTCTTTTTACTGATGTAGGTGTCACTGTCTTTAGAAGAAGTGATGATTCAATAGCATTTAAGGGAGTGTTAGAGGGTCAGCTATACCTGGTAGATTTTGATAGAGCTGAACTCGACACTTGCTTAATTGCTAAGACTAACATGGGTTGGCTCTGGCACCGCCGACTAGCCCATGTTGGAATGAAGAATCTTCACAAGCTTCTAAAGGGAGAACACATTTTAGGATTAACAAATGTTCATTTTGAGAAAGACAGGATTTGTAGCGCATGCCAAGCAGGGAAGCAAGTTGGCACTCATCATCCACACAAGAACATAATGACGACTGACAGGCCACTGGAGCTCCTACACATGGATCTATTCGGCCCGATCGCTTACATAAGCATCGGCGGGAGTAAGTACTGTCTAGTTATTGTGGATGATTATTCTCGCTTCACTTGGGTATTCTTTTTACAGGAAAAATCTCAAACCCAAGAGACCTTAAAGGGATTCTTGAGACGGGCTCAAAATGAGTTCGCCTTAAGGATCAAGAAAATAAGAAGCGACAACGGGACGGGGTTCAAGAACTCTCAAATTGAAGGCTTTCTTGAGGAGGAGGGCATCAAGCATGAGTTCTCTTCTCCCTACACGCCACAACAAAATGGTGTAGTGGAGAGGAAGAATCGAACTCTATTGGACATGGCAAGAACCATGCTTGATGAGTACAAGACTTCGGATCGGTTTTGGGCCGAGGCAGTCAACACCGCTTGCTACGCCATCAATCGGTTATATCTTCACCGAATCCTCAAGAAGACATCCTATGAACTCCTAACCGGTAAAAAGCCCAACATTTCATACTTTAGAGTTTTTGGTAGCAAATGCTTTATTCTTGTTAAAAAAGGTAGAAAATCTAAATTTGCTCCTAAAACTGTAGAAGGCTTTTTACTTGGTTATGACTCAAACACAAGGGCATATAGGGTCTTTAACAAGTCCACTGGACTAGTTGAAGTCTCATGTGACGTTGTGTTTGATGAAACTAATGGCTCTCAAGTAGAGCAAGTTGATCTTGATGAAATAGGTAATGAAGAGGCTCCGTGCATCACGCTAAGGAACATGTCCATTGGGGATGTGTGTCCTAGGGAATCCGAAGAGCCTCCAAGTGCACAAGATCAACCGTCCTCCTCCATGCAAGCATCTCCACCAACTCAAAATGAGGATGAAGCTCAAGTTGATAAAGGACAAAATCAAGAAGTTGAGCCACCTCGAGATGATGGCAATGATCAAGGGGGAGATGCAATTGATCAAGAAAAGGAGGATGAGGAAGAACCAAGGCCGCCACACCCAAGAGTCCACCAAGCAATCCAACGAGATCACCCCGTCGACACCATCCTCGGCGACATTCATAAGGGGGTAACCACTCGATCTCGTGTTGCACATTTTTGTGAACATTACTCTTTTGTTTCCTCTATTGAGCCACATAGGATAGAGGAAGCACTTCAAGATTCGGATTGGGTGGTGGCAATGCAAGAGGAGCTCAACAATTTCACGAGGAACGAGGTATGGCATTTAGTTCCACGTCCTAATCAAAATGTTGTAGGAACCAAATGGGTCTTCCGCAACAAGCAAGATGAGCATGGTGTGGTGACAAGGAACAAAGCTCGACTTGTGGCCAAGGGATACTCCCAAGTCGAAGGTTTGGATTTTGGTGAAACCTATGCACCCGTAGCTAGGCTTGAGTCAATTCGCATATTATTAGCCTATGCTACTTACCATGGCTTTAAGCTTTATCAAATGGACGTGAAAAGTGCCTTCCTCAATGGACCAATCAAGGAAGAGGTCTATGTTGAGCAACCTCCCGACTTTGAAGACAGTGAGTACCCTAACCATGTCTATAGGCTCTCTAAGGCGCTTTATGGGCTCAAGCAAGCCCCAAGAGCATGGTATGAATGCCTTAGAGATTTCCTTATTTCTAATGGCTTCAAAGTCGGCAAGGCCGATCCTACACTCTTTACTAAAACTCTTGAAAATGACTTGTTTGTATGCCAAATTTATGTTGATGATATTATATTTGGGTCTACTAACGAGTCTACATGTGAAGAGTTTAGTAGGATTATGACACAGAAATTCGAGATGTCTATGATGGGGGAGTTGAAGTATTTCTTAGGATTCCAAGTGAAGCAACTCCAAGAGGGCACCTTCATTAGCCAAACGAAGTATACTCAAGACATTCTAAACAAGTTTGGGATGAAGGATGCCAAGCCCATCAAGACACCCATGGGAACCAATGGGCATCTCGACCTCGACACGGGAGGTAAGTCCGTGGATCAAAAGGTATACCGGTCGATGATAGGTTCTTTACTCTACTTATGTGCATCTCGACCGGATATTATGCTTTCCGTATGCATGTGTGCAAGATTCCAAGCCGACCCTAAGGAAGCTCACCTTACGGCCGTGAAACGAATCTTGAGATATTTGGCTTATACTCCTAAGTTTGGGCTTTGGTATCCTAGGGGATCCACATTTGATTTGATTGGTTATTCGGATGCCGATTGGGCGGGGTGCAAAATCAATAGGAAGAGCACATCGGGGACTTGCCAGTTCTTGGGAAGATCCTTGGTGTCTTGGGCTTCAAAGAAGCAAAATTCGGTCGCTCTTTCCACCGCCGAAGCCGAGTACATTGCTGCAGGCCATTGTTGCGCGCAATTGCTTTGGATGAGGCAAACCCTGCGGGACTACAGTTACAAATTGACCAAAGTTCCCTTGCTATGTGATAATGAGAGTGCAATCAAAATGGTCGACAATCCCGTCGAGCATAGCCGCACTAAACACATAGCCATCCGGTATCATTTTCTTAGGGATCACCAACAAAAGGGAGATATCGAGATTTCTTACATTAACACTAAAGATCAATTAGCCGATATCTTTACCAAGCCTCTTGATGAACAATCTTTTAACAAACTTAGGCATGAGCTCAATATTCTTGATTCTAGAAATTTCTTTTGCTAGCTTGCACACATAGCTCATTTGAATACCTTTGATTATATCTCTTTTATATGCTATGACTAATGTGTTTTCAAGTCTATTTCAAACCAAGTCATAGGTATATTGAAAGGGAATTGGAGTCTTCGGCAAAGACAAAGGCTTCCACTCCGTAACTCATACTTCGCCATCACTCCAAGCAAGTCTCTATTCTTTGGGGAGAAATGAGCATCAAAGAAAAGGACTTCGCCTTTGGTATAATCCTAACTCATTTACTTATGACCAAAGGGGAAGATAGTACTCGAGGGCTCTAATGATTCCGTTTTTGGCGATTCATGCCAAAAAGGGGGAGAAATAAGCCCAAAGCAAAAGGACCGCACCACCACCAAATTCAAAACTTAGTGTTTTCCAAAAGTATTTATCAATTGATATCCTATCATGTTCAAAAGGGGAGAAAGTAGTATTTCAAAATATATCAAAACCTTCTTGAACACTAAGAGGAGGATCTCCTTTAGGGGGAGTTTTGTTTAGTCAAAAGAAAAGCATTTGAAACAGGGGGAGAAAATTTCAAATCTTGAAAATGCTTTGCAAAAATCTTATTCATTTACCTTTGACTATTTGCAAAAGAACTTTGAAAATGATTTACAAAAGAGTTTGCAAAAACAAAACATGTGGTGCAAGCGTGGTCCAAAATGTTATAAACAATCCATGCATATCTTGTAAGTAATAATATTGGCTAAATTCCAAGCAACCTTTACACTTACATTATGCAAACTAGTTCAATTATGCACTTCTATATTTGCTTTGGTTTGTGTTGGCATCAATCACCAAAAAGGGGGAGATTGAAAGGGAATTAGGCTTACACCTAGTTCCTATATAATTTTGGTGGTTGAATTGCCCAACACAAATATTTGGACTAACTAGTTTGCCCAAGTGTATAGATTATACAGGTGTAAAAGGTTCACACTCAGCCAATGAAAAGACCAAGTTTTGGATTCAACAAAGGAGCAAAAAGGGCAACCGAAGGCAACCCTGGTCTGGGGCACCGGACTGTCCGGTGTGCCACCGGACAGTGAACAGTACCTGTCCGGTGCACCAGGGGACTCAGACTCAAACTCGCCACCTTCGGGAATTTCCAGGGCGACTCGGCTATAATTCACCGGACTGTCCGGTGTACACCGGACAGTGTCCGGTGCGCCAAGGGAGGTCAGCCTCAGGAACTCGCCAGCTTCGGGAAAAGCCAACGGCTCGTCCGCTATAATTCACCGGACTGTCCGGTGTGCACCGGACTGTCCGGTGTGCACCGGACTGTCCGGTGCGACTCCGGAGCAACGGTCATCTCCGCGCCAACGGCTCTCTGCCGCGCATTTAATGCGCGCTCTGCGCGCGCAGGAGTCAGAATCGCCCATGCTGGCACACCGGACATCAAACAGTACCTGTCCGGTGTGCACCGGACACCCTGGCGGGCCCACAAGTCAGAAGCTCCAACGGTCAGAATCCAACGGCAGTGATGACGTGGCAGGGGGCACCGGACTGTCCGGTGTGCACCGGACTGTCCGGTGCGCCATCGAACAGACAGGATTCCCAACGGCCACATTTGGTGGTTGAGGCTATAAATACCCCAACCACCCCACCATTCATTGCATCCAAGTTTTTCCACTTCTCAACTACTACAAGAGCTCTATCATTCAATTCTAGACACTCTAAAGAGATCAAATCCTCTCCAATTCCACACAAAGCCCTAGTGACTAGTGAGAGTGATTTGCCGTGTTCATTTGAGCTCTTGCGCTTGGATTGCTTCTTTTCTTTCTCACTTGTTCTTGAGATCACAACACCATTGTAATCAAGGCAAGAGGCACCAATTGTGTGGTGGCCCTTGCGGGGAAGTTTTGTTCCCGGCTTTGATTTAAGAAGAGAAGCTCACTCGGTCCAAGGGACCGTTTGAGAGAGGGAAGGGTTGAAAGAG
This sequence comes from Zea mays, assembly GCF_902167145.1. NCBI lineage: Eukaryota > Viridiplantae > Streptophyta > Magnoliopsida > Poales > Poaceae > Zea > Zea mays. The sequence goes on from NC_050098.1 coordinate 186,145,129, forward strand.
ACCCGGCCTTTGTGGCCTCCTCAACGGGGAGTAGGTTTGCAAGAACCGAACCTCGGTAAAACAAATCTCCGTGTCTCACTTGCTTATTCGCTTGGGATTTGTTTTGCGCCCTCTCTCTCGGACTCGTTTATATTTCTAACGCTAACCCGGCTTGTAGTTGTGTTTATATTTGTAAATTTCAGTTTCGCCCTATTCACCCCCCCTCTAGGCGACTATCAGCGGGGACCACAGCTAGCTCCCGTGGGATGTCGGCGCGAGGCACCGGCCTAGGAAGATCACCGTCCTCCGGCATGCCGAGATGGTTGCCTTCGGAGGGATCCCCTAGCTCGATGTGGAAACATTCGCGGCTTGGGCCGCAGCTCTCGTTGCCAAGGCTGCGGCTTCCGTCGGAACAGTCGGATAGGCAGTAGTCACATGCGGTCATGAAGTCCCGCATGGCACTGGGGTTGCCAAGTCCGGAGAAATCCCAACAGATGCTGGGATCGTCATCTTCCTCGGACCCAGAGGGCCCGTAGGTTGAGACGTCCGTCAGCCGGTCCCAAGGCGACCGCATACGAAACCCCAGTGGGGTTGCACTCGCCTCAATGAAAGCGCCCGCCAAAACGAGATCGTTTGGCGGGTTGAGGCCGAGTCGAAATGACGCAAGATGGGAGTTAGTCGGTACCTTTTGGTCGACGAGGAGCGACGTAGTCACATCGGGGACTGGTTGCACCGTCGTCTCAGGTACAAGGGCGACGTCCTGTAGGCTTTCCGCGAGCGCGCCGGCATCGTCTTCTTGTTCGGGGTCAGCGTGTCGCGGGGGACGGCGCTTGCCTCCGTCTTGAACGCGAGGTCGACGTCCGACGTGCCTTCCGTCGGGGCGTCGGGGGCGTCGATTCGCTCGACGGCCAATGAAGCGCGGCCTCCCGCCTGGCCTTGATGGCCCCGCCTCCTCCTCCGTTGGCAGGGGAGAGGACGGTGCGAGCCCGAATGTTGCTCTTCCACCACGCGGGGAAGATGTCGTCGATTCCACCGCCGGCGGGCGGGTTGTCGGCCGCCATTGTCGTCGTCGCGCGGCGGTGGAAGAAGTATCATGTCGTAGCTGCCGTCGAAGGACATGAACTCAAGAGTCCCGAAACGAAGCACCGTCCCGGGCCGGAGATGTTGCTGGAGACTGCCCATCTGGAGCTTGACGGGGAGCTGTTCATCAGCACGCAGCAGGCCCCTACCTGGCGCGCCAACTGTCGGCGTTTCGAGACAGGGGGGTCCCTAAGCCGACGAGTGAGTGTGCTGCGTGCCCCAGCCCAGATGGGTCGAGCGCGTGGGCGAGCGCGAAGGGGGGAGAGGCGAGGTGGCCGGAGTCGAGCGTGAGAGAGGTGGAAGTCCCGCGGCCTTCGTGTTCGTCCCGCGCCCAGGTCAGGTGCGCTTGCAGTAGGGGGGTTACAAGCGTCCACGCGGGTGAGGAAAGCGAGCGGCCCCAAGAGAGCGCCTGTCTCGTCCTCGGTCCCGTGCGGCCAACCTTCTCCAAGAAGGCCCTGGTCCTCCCTTTTATAGTCGTAAGGAGAGGATCCAGGTGTACAATGGGGGGTGTAGCAGAGTGCTACGTGTCTAGCGGAGAGAGAGCTAGTGCCCTAGGTACATGCCAATGTGGCAGCCGGAGAGATCTTGGCACCTTGCTGGCATGATGTCGTGGCTGTCGGAGGTGCGACGGAGCCTGGCGGAGGGACAGCTGTTGGAGCGGTCAAGTCCCTGCTGACGTCGTCCTGCTTCCGTAAGAGAGCTGGGGGCCGCCGTCGTCATAGAGCTGGTGGAGCGCCATCATTGCCCATCCGGCGGAGCTGGCCGGATGGGATGCCGGTCTTGTTCTCCGTGACCCGAGTCGATTCGGGGTAGGATGATGATGGCGCCCCCTGTTGACGTGGCGGGTCTGTGCCCTAGGCAGGGTGACGTGGGGGCTCCTCCGAAGCCGAGGTTGAGTCTGTCTTCTGTTGCCGAGGCCGAGCCCGAGCCATGGGGTCGGGCGAGGCGGAAGTCGTTCGGCCGAGGCCAGGGCGGAGTCCGAGCCCTGGGGTCGGGCGAGGCGGAGTTTCGTCGTCTTCCGGGTCTTAGCCAGAGTCCGAGCCCTGGGGTCGGGCGGAGCGGAGTTCGCCGTCTTCCGGGTCTTAGCCAGAGTCTGAGCCCTGGGGTCGGGCGGAGCGGAGTTCGCCGTCTTCCGGGTCTTAGCCCGAGTCCGAGCCCTGGGGTCGGGCGGAGCGGAGTTCGCCGTCTTTCGGGTCTTAGCCCGAGTCCGAGCCCTAGGGTCGGGCGGAGCGGAGTTCGCCGTCTTCCGGGTCTTAGCCCGAGTCCGAGCCCTGGGGTCGGGCGGAGCAGAGTTCGCCGTCTTCCGGGTCTTAGCCTGAGTCCGAGCCCTGGGGTCGGGCGGAGCGGAGTTCGCCGTCTTCCGGGTCTTAGCCCGAGTCCGAGCCCTGGGGTCGGGCGGAGTGGAGTTCGCCGTGGCGCCTTTGGCGAGGCCTGTCTGCCTGTCAGACTCACTCTGTCGAGTGGCACCGCAGTCGGAGTGGCGCAGGCGGCGCTGTCCTTCTGTCAGACTGGTCAGAGGAGCGGTGGAGTGACGGCGGTCACTTCGGCTCTACCGGGGGGGCGCGTGTCAGGATAAAGGTGTCAGGCCACCTTTGCGTTAAATGCCCCTGCAATTTGGTCAGTCGGTGTGGCGATTTAGTCAAGGTTGCTTCTGAGCGAAGCCAAGGCCTCGGGCGAGCCGGTGACGTGTCCGCCGTAAAAAGGGGGGCCTCGGGCGAGACGGAAGTCTCTCGAGGTCGGCTGCCCTTGGCCGAGGCTAGGCTCGGGTGAAGCGTGATCGAGTCACTCGTGTGGACTGATCCCTGACTTAATTGTACCCATCAGGCCTTTGCAGCTTTATGCTGATGGGGGTTACCAGCTGAGAATTAGGCGTCTTGAGGGTACCCCTAATTATGGTCCCCGACAGTGGAGTAGGCAAGCGTTGGTCTTAGCCGAACCACGGGATAACCACCGTGTCATCTCTGTGATCGATCTTTGTTGGTTATTGTGTTTTGTTGAGGATTCCGATCTAGCCACTTGGCAATTATTGTGCTAACGATTAACCAAGTTTTGTGGCTTAAGTTTTCAAGTTTCACAGGATCACCTATTCACCCCCCCTCTAGGTGCTCTCAACTACAACATGTTACAATACATGGTATGCACTAAATGTGATACTGACCCCTGTTCTCCCACATCTGATTTGCCCACACATCCCTGATAGAAGCCCATGCATTATTGTCCTCCATGGCCACTCCATGACCATTGTTTCCATGGTTGTTTGGCTGCCAGGTAGACTCTAGAGGTATTACCTCATCAACACCATGACTTAGGATCCAATTATGCAATATGCAACATGCAAGGATAAGTTTTACTTGAGTCTTGAATGGGTGGAAAGGTTTATTGTCAATTATTTAAAATCTATTCTTCGAAGCCCCAAATTCTCTCTCAACAGACACTCTTAAGCTTGAGTGCCTAAGATTGAACAACTCTTTTGCATTTGTGGGGTGGTTCCTACCACCATGCTCCTTTAGATGATACCTAGTGCTCCTGTATGGGGGTAAGAATCCTGGGCGACATTCATATCCAACATCAACTAGGTAGAATTTTCCTAGAAAAAAGTATGAATTAGATGCTATTGTCTGTTCTTTAAGTATGAATTAATTGATCCTAGTAGTATTGTTACCTTCAGGAACTTTTAACCCATCCTGCCTCTCAAGTGCATCAGCAAGGATAGTGGCATCATGTGCAGACCCCTCCCACCCAGCTAGTACATATGTGAACTTCAAATCAAAATAAACTGCAACTAATACATTATGTGTAGGATAATGCTTCCTCCCCCTGAATGCAGATTGCATGCTCTCTGGAACTCTAGCATAAATGTGAGTTCCATCTATTGCCCCAATGCAGTCCTATGTGTTAACAAATAAGGTGAGATCATTGTATCATGAATGCATGACTATGTGTTAACAGAATCCTAAGAAATTACCTTAAAATATGGGTACCATCTTGGTCTGTTTCTGGTTTTAAGTGGGGTTTCACCAGTGGGTGCCTTAATCATGTCATCCCTTAATTCACCAATGGCATACAAAACTTCTTTAAAATACCTGCTAACTGTCTCCACAGACCTCCTCCAACTTTGGTGTATGACCCTAAAACGCTGATTGTGGCCAACTACATGAAGGAACATGGCTACTTGTTCCTCCACACTACTGTGGATACTATCTCTAAGCAGGTTCCTACTCTTAAGCAACTCACGGAGCTGGAAAAGGGGGGTTCTTCTCATGCGCAACATGTTAACACACTCCACATCATTGAAGTTGTAAATTCTATTCAAGTTTCCGTGCCTCTCTTCATCCATTGCACTCATTGGGGCATAAGTGATCCTAGGTCGTGCCACTTGACACTGGACAAGTTTAGAAACAAAAAATGCATACACAACAGCAACAAGTCCAACTGCCCTCACTATTAACATGCGCCTCTCATCATCATGATCCATCTAGATGCAAAGGAACAGAGCCAAGTATCACATAAAAGCTCACCAGTAGTAACATGGTGCAGTACTAGATCATAGGCATGGCAACAAAATAAGCTCAGATCTAGGGACCAAATCATAGGCATGGCAACAATAAGCTCAGATTAATTGCTATAAAATCACAGGCATGACAACTTAAGCTCAGATCTAGTGCTAATCAATCATAGACACGGCAACATATAAGCTCAGATCATTCAAGAAATGAAGGGGGGGAAGGGGAGGGGAAGGAATGTCGTCTGTTATACCGAACAGCAACAGGAAGAAGGACGAAGCGCCGAGAGGAAGCAGCTACAAGGCGTGAGGAAGCAGCAATCCGGATGCCCTGTCAAGAAATCGAAAGGGGGTTAGAAACCCTAGGTCGTGAAATAGAACAAAAAACAAAGCTCCAAACCTACAAAGCACGAATCCACCACGAATCTGAAAAGAGAAGAAGAAATAGGGGGAGGATGGGAGGAACTCGGCACCAATCACCGGCGGCGATAGCAGAGCAGTGCGGTGGAGAAAGGGGAGGGAGGTGAAGCAGCGTTATATAACAGCGGTCACGACGGGAAAGAGGGAGGTAACCACAGCGTTCGCACCATCTCCTGCCATCTCCCACGCTCACGCGCGCGCTCGCCCCCGCGCTGCACGCCGCCAGCCTACATCCGGAGAAACGCCCGATTCGACCGCATCGGGGGAGCTAGGTTCGAGGGTAGGGTTTGCATCTTGGGGGCCTGGCCGGGAAGGAGGAGAAGGCAACCGAACAAGCCCACTTGCATCTCGGGGGCCTGGCCCAGGGTACAGTCGGGCAACCAATCACGCCCTAAGAGACTAAGAGTTGTCCAACACAGCATGCCAGGCAACTACAGAACAACCTCACCACTCGTGGTCTCGATTTCACGTGCCCATTGGTGACTGCATTTCCAGCATCTTCTCTTCTCATATGCCTTGTCATAAAGCAACAATAATGGATGCTTCCAAGATGTACGAGAACATATTTCTAACCTAGCAAGAGCATTGCATGAAGGTGCACGCCAGGATGGGTGTAGATGCCCTCGGAGTTGGACATGAACTGCCAGCAGAGCTCTTTCCAAGATCTGATGAAAGCCCTAGAGAGGTTCATAAGTCATGATCAGGCAGAACCAATTAAGACGATGTGAAAGTAGTTTGCCATGATCCTTCATTTCCATTGCTGACAAGGATGGTCGTGGTATAGATTTGGAGGAACTCAATGGGCTTAATGATGTCATCATACTCTCTAAAAGGTGGAGGTAAAACTTTTGCGACCATGCCGATCGTCGTAGTGTTAGGGTGAGCGTCATACAATCGGCATCGAAGGGGTGGACCATCTGAACAGCCTGTCCTGGAGGTGGCACTAATTCTAGAGGGCGCGACTGCTCTCGACTCCCTCATCACGATGGCGATCGTGCAAGTCATGGACACCATGCAACTATTGGAGTCTATGGTGAGGCACATGAGGCAACGACTAGGGAGGCAGAACTTTATGCCATGACTCTAGAACTTGGGGGTATGACCTCGATGACGAACCTAAAGAGACCATCATAGACACATGGGAGCATGTGGTTAGCACATTGTGCTCGGTTGTAGCCTTCTTAGAGCAAGGCTACACAGGCTAAGAGGGTGCAAGGTTAATCCCGGCAGCAACTATGGACCTAATGACGTCCTATTGTCACTGTTCAGTGATCCCTTCTCGAGTGTAGGGCACTGGATGATTGCGGAGAAGGGCTTCTGGGATGTCAAGAGGCCATATGGTGTCATTGGTGCTGAACTTGAGGTGCCGACGAGCATGTCGAGATGCCGCTAAGTGGAACCTTAATGCTTGGAGATTGCCTCACCATACATGTCCTCACACAAAGATGGAGGAGTGGCATGCGCCGAAGTGTCACCATCCCACAACACTTAGGGAGGCAGGTGTCATGACAACTGCATCGCTTCTTGACCATAATGTCGTCCATCATATTTTATACGATCGATGGAAGCCTTATCTAAACAGTCAATACCACATGGTTGTTTTGAGTAGAGACAGATACTGGTGCTATTTAATATGTGGTTGTTCTGGCCCGGGAGCAATAGTTATGGGACTTACTTTATTGTAGCTCCCGTACTGGCATCGGGACCCAACCACTGGTCAGGTGGGCTCTAATGTAGGGGCCTTAGAGGCTCGAGGATCAGGTAACTGGGAGAATCCGAGGAACCTTGGTATGCCTCAGAGTATGGAGAGTATAGGGTTGGGCCCTAGGTCACGGCCCTAATTCATTCTAACAAAATTTCAGGCAGCTCGTTTTTTAAATTTTTTACTATGTGCTTTGTTTTATTTGTATGACATACCATGATTGTCCTAAATTAAGTATTTACATTTCTGACTATCCATTCTAACAAAATTTCAGACAGCTCGTTTTTTTAAATTTTTACTAGGTACTTTGTTTTATTTGTATGACGTACTAGGATTGTCCTAAATTAAGTATTTACATTTCTGACTATCAATTTCAATAGAATTGTACAAATTGATGACATAAAATTAATGTTTTTGGATTCACCATAATAATAATAATTTAACAATATATAATTCATATATTATAATAATTATAAATATTTTTTTAAAAAAATAGATGATTAAAATTAGTAATGTTTAAGTTAGAACAAACCTAACATGACATGTAAAAAGAACCTAGTAAGCCATCCAAATCTCCAATGAAATGGACCCTTTTATAGCATAGAGCTAAGGACTTTTAATCTGGAGTAAGTTTGAGGCTGGTGGCAGTGCGGGCGGCAGCGCGGGCGAGAAGAGGCCGCTGCCGCCCGCGCGCGGGCGAGAGGCGGGCGTCGGGCGATGGCGCTCGCGCCCGGCGAGAGCGGGTGGTATCGCCTCGCTCTCGCCCGCGCTGGAGTGCCCTTCCGGGCGAGAGGCGGGCGAGAGGGAGGCGAGGCACTGGCGGGGCGAGAGCGCGGGCGAGAGCGATGTGGCGCGATCTGATTGGTCCACGTGTCGCGATCTGATTGGTCCACGTGTGCTAACCGTTGCAACTAGCCGTTTTTGACCGTTTGGAGTCCAAAAAATTCGAAAAAATTTGCAAAAAATCACAAATTTCATCCCCAATCCCTCTTTATATACCCCTACCCGGGTGGAGCTCATTCCACACACCATTCCATCTCATTTTTATCTTCCAAACTCCCCTTTCTTCACACAATATCGGGTTGGTCCCCAGATTTGAACACCTTCACGGATCTCTTGCAGTCCGATGGGTCACCTACAACCCTTCCGTTAGATGAGTCTTCTTCACTACTTGGTCTGCTAGATGATAAAGAAGAGGAACCGGAAGCGGAACGTGAAGAGGAGGAAGATGAGGATGAGATCGAGGAGTCCGATTAGAGTTATGTAATTTTATTTTAATTATCATGTCATTTTATTTTAATTATTATGTACTTTGTAATTTTTGATTCAATAAAAAATATTATGTCGTGTGTTTTCTTAACGTTGAAATAAATTCGCGTGAATTACTTAATTCTAAAATAGAAAAGCTGACGTGGCTATAGCCTGAGGCTGTAGCCTACTGCAGCCTGTGCACTGGAGCAGCAGAGGCGAGAGTGGAGGCGAGAGCTGACGTGGCAGGGGCGAGAGGGAGGTTGTGCACTGGACTCAGCCTGAGCGTTGCATTAAACACTTGATCTGGGGCTTTGAGGGGGGCTTTGGAGGATCCGAAATTGCCAATGAAGTCAAAACTAGTATAAAATATGGACACTGAAAACTTGGTTGTACGTGTCCCTGCGGCTCCCCCATTGAGAATGTCTGCTCCAAGGCGGTCCCTGTTCCACTGCTTTGTTTGATCCGATCGAGCTGTTGTTGCCCACCCACGGCACACGCACCACCGCGCTGCATACATGTCCGGGTTTTTAGGGTGTTTTTGACTCGGACGCGCCCATGTCGTGTCGCGTTGCACCGTCGTCTACTAGCTCACGGGCGTTGGATCTTTACGGTCCCTGTGCACACGAGCGAAGGCATGGTCGCCGGTGGCTCGCTCGACTGCCCCGTGCTGTTCACATCGCCTAATGGCACGGCGTCGCGTTTCCCAACCGGCTCGGGGGCAGGCAGCGGGCAGCGCAGCGCAGCAGTTTTTTAATTCGGAGGAGGAGGGTCGGCCGGCGAGGGGCGATGCTGATGCCGATGCCGATCTTTCCTCGCCTGGCCTCAAATGAGGCAAATCTTTTGCGCGGATCCTGCCGTGACCGTCAGCCGAAGTCAATCCAGTCCATGCCCTGTCTAGTCAGAGCGATTGGCCGCAGGCGCGGGTAGGGGTAGTAGCCTCCAGTCCCGGCTCTACCTCTACTAGAGTCTAGAGGCTAGAGCAAGGCCAGCCGGCCAGGCCACGCCCACGCCATCGCCATGGCAGTGGCACTTCCCAACGCGGGCAATGCAATGCAAGCGCCAATTTGCAGTGCCCCGGCCCGGCTTGTGAGTAGGAGTAATGGCATGGCACGGGCACGGGCACGGCGACGTCTCGGCTCCGCTCCACCCTCCACATTGACATTACTCACACTCGCTTGGATGGATCACGGAAAAACGTGAAGCGAGATTCTCAATATCCGTCTGGTCGTCTGCTGCCCTCTCGCCTCGCATGCATCTGCTTGCCCCCCTGCAAGCATTGATCCCAGGCCGGCCTGTCTCCATTTCCCAATGTGCCTTGCCATTTCAATCCCTACCTATGCATGGCGGCATGCCTAGCTAGCTCTCCTGCCTGTGTCCCGATATTATCGGCTGGTCGTCACTGCTTCTGTCTTTGTAAGCTGATTGCCATGCGTACAGCATGCACTGTTCTTTTATGACGTGGAACGGATAGTACGTACTATGCTGTTATTGCGAAAACAAATCCATTTTTTTAAAACCACAACGAAACAATAATCAGGGGCACATGAACCATACATCATCCAAACTATTCTCTATCATTATGAGTATAACACCCCAGCTACTCGCGTACCAGCGATACTTACTTGTGATACTCCTCTAGAACCGTAGAACATCCTACAGAGCAACACGACTCTTTTCCGCGCACTTTGTGCTCACTTGTGCGCACTTGTGAAAACTTCTTGGTCAGTCGTCCATCCACCATCCCAAAATTGTTCTAAGTCAAACACGCTTAATAATCTAGAAGTCCTTTCGAGATAGGCTACCGCAAATGAATGTGCACCTAGTTGGTATGAACATTCTATCAATTATATTAAGCCTCGGTCCAAGATGTCACAATCCACCTCTCTTAGAGGACCGTTTTATTCGTCGGTCAACCCCAAGCCAGAAAACTATATGACATGTCATATGACAACTCTAGTTTAATCTATTCCTCTTAGAAGACTGACGTTCTCGTCGGTCAACCCCAACCCACAGCCACTCAAGGACCAACGATATGTCCTCACTCATGAGCACCCAAAAAAACTTCCCGATCGGTCACTCATTTCTAAATTGCTCTAAGCCAAGCACGCTTATAGACCTCTATGAGTGTCTTGTGCAGTGTCATAACTTGTGTTTTACTGGATATGTCTGATGAGTACACAACTACTCACTCCACTATGTAACCATTTTTTGTTGTTGTGTCTAGTATAGCACATCTAGAGCACATTAGACATGTTGGTGTTCTCTCTCTATGTGACAGGACACACTTTTGTCCCTATAGCACCACCAACTCATCTATTTCAAATACTCTTTGAGTTGAGTTTGATTTCAAACTACTCTTGCGCTTCCAAAGTGCTACCAAGTACTATATTTTATAAGTGCACATCATCACTCATCACTAGACTTACCTAGGTCAAGCTACCGACTCATGCACCCTTTATAGTTTGACTAAATAAAAAGAAAATATTCTATCGCTAATCTATATATCCATCGACTTCGTTGACACATAAAACTAGCCAATCCTTAGTCTTCTTTCTCATCCTTTCAAGACTAAAAATGAATACCATCATCGAGCATAAGATACATATACATCCAATCAATCTCCATTATCATGACCCTAACTCATATCGTCTCTAAAAAACACATGTTAGTCATACTAATCTAGCGTTGTCATTAATCATTGAAACTTAACCAGGGGCCTAGATGCTTTTAGAGGAAAAGAAGATGGATCCACACATCAAAACTTAAAGACGTGCCTCTATCATTCTCACAGTTGTTAGGCACACCGCTCGAAGCATCGCAAGACTCTTGGATATCAATAGTAGTACGGCATGACTATTGTTGATGCATCGGATGCTGGTTAAGACGGCCAAAGCGCATAGTATCCCCCATGTGCATGGTCGACCCATTCTATCAAGCGTTTCGTAAGAAGAATGGTCTCACCTGTAGGTCTCATCAGGCATGCAACAGACCCAAGGGTCATTATCACTGTTCATGTAAAGGCATACCCTCGAATGTTGTCAAAACACCCTTTAGGATTCCATTAGTAGAAGACAAATCATGATGGACTATGGGCCCAATTTGATGTCGACTTGCATCCCTTGGTGTCAGCGCCATAGAGGCCAAGTCCCATGTCGACTAGGCCCTACAAGCTAGCGGCTTTACACATGAGCGTCTAGAGCTCTCTAAGACGCCCTGAGAGAGGACGACTCCGACACTACGTGTGCCCCTGATGAGGTCAGGCACACACATCGAGTGGTTGAGATATGACTCTTATCATTCGTATTTATTGCAATGGACGACATTATGGTCAAAAGAAAACCAATGTATCCATGCCCGAGGTCGTAGGCGTACTCGCATGCACTATGCAGTGCCTGTGGCTACAATGGCTACCAACTGCTGCAGAATCGACAATGGGCGTCACTATAGCCACGTCTGAGGTTGCATGTGTACCCGTGAGTACTATGTAGCCGTGCGACTATAAAGAAGGCTATAAACTACATCATATTCGATGACACGGGTTCTCATACATGTCAATGTGTCACACTCGTCACTATGGCTCATCAAAGACATGCATGACATACGACACAATATCTTCGACAAAATATGGGTAATTGGACTTTTATTGAACGAGATCCGTTGTTCAGATAGAGATGTAACACTCTCCTCCATTGTTATATAGAAGGGAGATGCAAAGCAACGTAGAGACATCCCTCTTTCTCCCGTATCCTTGCTTGGTACCGTGATGTCACATCCGGAATACAATAACCAAAAGATTATGGAACGTTACACTATACACGAAAAAAAAAAAGAATCTCAATGAGGCCTCACAATTGTATGAAAATGTAGTTTTTTTTAAAAAAAATCAAACGCAGAAGCCCCGTTTCTTTCTTTTTAAGCACTCCATATTAATATCCAGAGTGACAAAAAAGGGAAATGCGACGGAACAACTCACTCCAGCCTGCTCTGAGACTCAGACACGCTTTCTATTCCATAAAGAAAAACCTTTCACGAGGATTGCAAAAAAATGCACGGCGCCAGCAGCAGCTACTAGATAGGTGGCCAACTGCTTGCGTTCGACTAGCGCGCACTTGCTACTTTTAACGCTGCCGAAACGGGCCAGGCACACGAAATCCCCGTAAAACGAAAAGCCTGGTGCTGGCACAAGCAAAGAATTTCCCTTTTCATTCCCGAGGCGGCGATGGAGCTTCGTGCCGTCGAGCACGCAGTCGCCATCTCCGGCTTGCTCGCTCGATCGCCTCCTGCGTTGCGCTGCGCAGCCTTCCCGACCCCGGCCAGCCCATTGTTTTCAGTGCGCGCGTCGAGCCAGTACGTGAAGTCTTCACACAGGTGGTTTAGTACGTGCCAACGATCGGAATGCGGGAGTTCGGAACCGATCGATCAACACGGCCCGGCCGGGGGGCCACGCTAGCTTCGTGACCGTTACATCCTCTACTGCTGGCAGAGGGTTGTTTTTTTTTTTTTGTATCACAGTCAGAATTAAATCCACGAGACGTATACGCTCGCCTGGCTCTTGGCCGGACGCGGCGGCGTGCACGTTCGATCCATGCACTCACACGCCGGCCGAGTCCGCCGGACGTCCCGGTGCTTATCGCGACGACGACATGGCTGCACGGCGCGCGTGCGGGGGAACACGAGAGGGCTCCAGCCTCCAGGCCTTTGACTACAAGGCGACAGCCCAGCCCACACCGACGAAATGCGGCTGCCGTTACAGCGCACGAGCACGCGCCCCGCCATCACACTCTCATGCCATGCCATGCACCTCCTCTTTAAAACCCCGCACGCCCCCACGCCGCGCGCACACACACACATCGCCTCCCTCCTCCTCCCCAAGAGCCGGCACAGAGGCAAAGGCCAGCCCTCCAGTGACAGGCAGATCGAGGCCACATGGAGACGCCACAGCAGCAATCCGCCGCCGCCGCCGCCGCCGCCGCCCACGGGCAGGACGACGGCGGGTCGCCGCCGATGTCGCCGGCCTCCGCCGCGGCGGCGGCGCTGGCGAACGCGCGGTGGAACCCGACCAAGGAGCAGGTGGCCGTGCTGGAGGGGCTGTACGAGCACGGCCTGCGCACCCCCAGCGCGGAGCAGATACAGCAGATCACGGGCAGGCTGCGGGAGCACGGCGCCATCGAGGGCAAGAACGTCTTCTACTGGTTCCAGAACCACAAGGCCCGCCAGCGCCAGAGGCAGAAGCAGGACAGCTTCGCCTACTTCAGCAGGCTCCTCCGCCGGCCCCCGCCGCTGCCCGTGCTCTCCATGCCCCCCGCGCCACCGTACCATCACGCCCGCGTCCCGGCGCCGCCCGCGATACCGATGCCGATGGCGCCGCCGCCGCCCGCTGCATGCAACGACAACGGCGGCGCGCGTGGTACGTCTATTATCATCATCGTCATCTCATTATTTGTTTCTGTATTTTCCTTTACCGTTAGCAGCTACGAGCTAGCGTCGATCGTCTTCCATCCATATATCGATTGTTGTTGTTGCCTCAAGGTTTTGCGCGTCGAGTGGGGAATTAGGATAGGAAGGGTTGCCATTCCATTCCGGCCCCCGGCCGGTTCATGTGCTGGCCACGGCGTCCACGCGTGTGCGTGATAGTCAACGCTGACGTGCTGCATATAATGCTTGCGCCAATAGCCGTCTTTTCTCTTGGCTGTTTCCTTGTCAAAGGTTTCTTTTTTGCGAACGTGCGTGTGGGTTGCATGACAACCGGGCAATTGACGTGCATGCTTCTCTCTGTGGGACCACTGGCGCAGGGACACGAGGCCAGCACGCTCGTAGCAGTAGCACTGGCCGGCCACACTAGCAGCAGTCCACTCTATTTGTGCTGATCAACGGTGCGTGCGGTGCGGTGCATGCACACGCCTGCTTCTTGTGCTCACAATAATATGTGTACGTGCGTGTGCAATGCATGCGCATGACCTGCCTGTACCAGTGTACGCGTGTATATTACAGCTTCCAGTTTCTCTTTCGTCAGGCTTGTTTTATCATTTAATTATTTCCTCTCTCGTCTTCTTCGTAGTAGTAGGGCAGGGCTAGAGCCTGACCCTTGCTTCTCCATCTTCGCAGTGTGACTGTGATCAGTTGGAGCAGAGCTAGCGAAGCGAACCCTCGTAGTCATGGGCTCATGGCCACACGCGATTTAAACGCTGCCGGCCTGCCTTTCCCCCTATGGTAGCTACTGCTGCTGCTACCTTTTGTAGCTCCTGCCCCCCGTGCATGCTTTGCCCCAGCCTTGAAGCCATGCCTGCGGCTGCGGAGCTCAGCTGCCACCGAAACGGCCAGACACAGCCCTCCACATCATTCCTCAGCCTGCTCGGTTTCCCCATCCATTCAATGAGCAAACATTTCCCCGTAAAAAATGATCGTGTATCTATCTGTATACGTTTGGTTGCGTCCGGTCTGCTCATCCTTATTAAGGTCATGTACAACCTAAAACCTTTTACTCGGTTTTTCAAGTAGTAGAGACGTTCTGACCCACTAGAATATTAATTCAGTTAAGAAACAATATGTATAAAAAATTATAAAGAGACAGACTCTTCGTGATGAACCCGTCTTTTATTTTTTCTGCACTTAACCTTTAGAGACCCCCTTAATTAATGGGTATGTCCTAATATTCCTGTAGTATGAGTAGCATTGAATTCTTACGTAGGCTGGTAAATTTGGCTTCCAATGGAAGTGTTTCGTCGGTTCGATCAAGCGTCATCAGTTAAGATGCTTGGTAGGACTCTAGGAGTAGCATGACATTGCTCCAGTAATTAATTACATCTTTCTTTTTTTAGAAGTTACTAAACGTAGCATGCCGATTGATTTCGTCTAATATATGGCATCGGTATATATATGATTAACATATATGATTAAAAATGCCACGGTACATAAGCTTAAAAACGGCATCGATCGGTTAATATGTTTTTCGCTAACTTCTCTTGTCAAATGGATCACCACACGTTTCATGCAGTGATCTACAGGAACCCATTCTACGTGGCTGCGCCGCAGGCGCCCCCTGCAAATGCCGCCTACTACTACCCACAGCCACAGCAGCAGCAGCAGCAGCAGGTGACAGTCATGTACCAGTACCCGAGAATGGAGGTAGCCGGCCAGGACAAGATGATGACCAGGGCCGCGGCGCACCAGCAGCAGCAGCACAACGGCGCCGGGCAACAACCGGGACGCGCCGGCCACCCCAGCCGCGAGACGCTCCAGCTGTTCCCGCTCCAGCCCACCTTCGTGCTGCGGCACGACAAGGGGCGCGCCGCCAACGGCAGTAATAACGACTCCCTGACGTCGACGTCGACGGCGACTGCGACAGCGACAGCGACAGCGACAGCGTCCGCTTCCATCTCCGAGGACTCGGATGGCCTGGAGAGCGGCAGCTCCGGCAAGGGCGTCGAGGAGGCGCCCGCGCTGCCGTTCTATGACTTCTTCGGGCTCCAGTCCTCCGGAGGCCGCTGATCATGGGACTGAGGTAGAGCGAGCTCGAGTGATGAAAGCCGAGCCAGACGTTCGTGTGATCTCGAGTCGTCGTCGATGGACCCGGTTGCCGTTGCCTTTTGTTGGGTTATTGCATGCATGGTGTGCTTCATCAACTACTGGAAGAAGCCTGTGCCGATCGAACCAAAACAGTTTGCATTGTTGAGTTCCGTACCGTCCTGTAGCAACAATGTAGCGGAGAAATGCTACTAGTAGCTTCTTTTTCATGCTTCCCCATGTTGATCGTTTCTTAGTAGTAATAGCCGAGTAAGAGCAACTCAGGTAGCTCTCAAAAGACTTTCTAAATCAATAATTTAGGTGTTAATATAAAAACTCATCTCCAACAGTTCTCTAAGTTAACTTCTAAATTTAGCAACTTCTTCATCTAACCCCATTTACTATCTACATTTGGTAACCATTTAGTAACTCCTTAAACAAAAATGTTGACTGAATTATATAGATAATGAAGAAGATTGTTGACATTTGTGACCTATTTTTTATGTGGATAGATACAAAATAAAATTACAATCTATATTTAGAGAACTATTGGAAAACTCATGTTTTTTTACTATCAAAGTTATTTAGCATCTTCTTAAATCAATAATTTGTAATCTAGAGAGCTAAAATTTAGTTGCTCTCTCCTGCTCGGCTCGGATAGACCCGATCTTCCCATCAATATTTGTGGTGGGCTAACTTCTCCAGCAGTCTAGTATGGTTTCAGGCTTTCAGCCCAGTAGAGAAAGTAGTATTAAGCCCGCGAAGCCAGGCACCGGCACTGCATTTGTCGGCCTGGTAACACATTCTAAGGTCCGTTCCCAGACCGCGCGCTGGCTGAGTGGCGGCTGATCGGCCATTTTGCAGCGGTAAAAGTGCAACGACGGTAGCTTGTGACGATATTAAAAAGTTGCTGGCACTACACGAAAGGTGATGGATGGACTGAGCTAGCCCACCACTAGCGATTCCGTAGACAATTCTTCGTTGCAGAGGCAAAAAGATGCTGCAGAGCACGATGCAGCCAGCTCCTGTGAGTCTGCTACGTACTGGACTCCCCAAGAGGCGTGTCTCGCCCAGGCCATGCTTGACCTCAAGAGGTTCCATGGGGCAACAGTTCCAAAAAAAAAAAACGAAACGTAGCAGACCACTTACACGCAGATATCTTAAAATAGAGGCGGTGAAAAAACTCATCTTTGCAACCATACGACATACGAGAATCAGTGGCCACAAACAAAGCAATGCCATGATTACAAGAGCACTGGCTTAGTTAGACAGTAAATATGAGCGGAGACCAGTTCTTTTTTTTTGTGAATCGCTAATAAAATGAAAAGGGTCTTAATGAAGCTACTCCGTAGATTAATAGTACAGCAAAAGGGAGAGTACGAGTACGACATTACACTAACATGAGATGCAGGAAAGGGGGCTCGTCTCTTTCTTCTTAGGCATTTCTTTCGGAACGACGTGCAGGGTGGCATACCTGGCCGTGCCATGCATCTACTCGTCGCGAGAGCTGTCGTTGTTGGCACCCATCGGATCGGCCTACCTGTTGCCTCAGCAATTTAATCAGCACCATCACGTTTTTGTCGTTGGTTTGGAGGTCATGCGGTCATGGATCTGTCAAACGGCTAGAGGGAGGGAGGTAAGGTTGCGTAGCTTTTGTGGACGGCGACGGGAACCTAACCCTCCGTAATTTCTGCCCTTGACACGCACGCGCTGATTGCTAAACCGAGGCAGATCAGAAAAAAAGACCCCCAGCTTTGTCTTCTGGAAGGTTGAAAGTGCAGCGTGGCCTTTGATTTATTCTGTCAGGTCATCTCTTTGAAGTGCCATGAAATCAGGCCTCTGCTTTCGGGGAAAGAAACAAGTTGCTTTTCCAGGACCAGGGAGATCTCACATCAAGCTGGATGAGTCCAGCTTCCTCTTATTATTTTTATCTTGCCATTTTCTCTCTCTCTCTCTTTTTTTTGTACTGCTGGATAACAGCAATGTTCACGACGATTTTGTTTTTACAGGAGTGCAGGGAGTTTACATTACATGGATCTGGCTAGATCCACACGGGACCAGTGGGGGCAGGCAGGCGGCCGGCCACCAGCCTCATAAAAGCGACACTGGAGATTATTCCTTCAGACCTCCATCATTTCTGGAGCTTTTGCACGCCAGGGTGCTCCTTAATCATGTTGCTGATACATATATATAAAACTAATTCTGCCTCCAGCTTGTTTGTGCGAAGGAGATACTGTCTTTTTTGTGCAGTTAGATGCTGCAACCTTCTTCTAGTTAAACTTGTTGGTAGTCTAACTGAAGTTCATCAGTCACATGCTGTTAGGATGTATTGGACTACTGAGAGACACAATCAACTCATTGAACTGGTCTAGGTGACTAATAAGTTTAGTTCAGTGAGTGACCCAAACAGACCTCAAGCAGTAGCAGGTAGCAGCAGCAGCTGGGAACGGAAACGACCGTCCACGTCCACGAGTAAGCCCTGCAGTGAGTACAGTCCTTCTGTTCACCGTAGCGCAAGCGAGCATACCAGATACTCGTACTACCCAAAAACGAAGCCTTTTTTACCAAAAAGAGAGAAAAAAAGGTAGAACGACAACAACGGGATAGATGATCAGATACTACAGTTGCCCCCCCCCCCCCCCCTCAGTTGGGAATCCGAAACCACCACAGCCCTATCAGACGGAAAAGGTTGTGGTTATAGTACACAATTATTGCAGCCTAGCTAGGATAGGGGGGGCTATAGGAGTAGTAGCCAGTATCAGAAGCTGTTGTGGTCTGCAGCACCTGAATGACACGGATTGGAGAAGAAAAGCAAGCACGATGGCACCGCAGTACCGCACCGCTGCGTGCGCCCTGAAATTAAATGGGAGATGCTGCTGTGAATCTCCTTTTTCTCCTCCTTCATGGACGCGACTGTGCGCGCGACGCCTGCATGCCCCCGACCCCCCAATAATTCACGTATAAAAAAACTCACCAGTGGCTAGGATGACAAAGGCAAAAAAAGATGGAGCGTGATCGCAACAAGAGTACAGGACCTGGCCGTTCGTTTCCAGTGGCAGCTTTTAGATTTGCTCCGGCCGCCAAGTCGTGTGTGTGTGCCTGCCGCTGCTGCTTCTAGGGTGCTATCGACATTAGTTTCTTATGCAGCATGATTGGGATATACTGATTATACTCTCTATTCTTCGATATGGGAGGGGAAAAAAAGAGGAAAGGGATATACATGGGATCGGGTCACGAACGGTCTCATGGAATCTGATGCTGCTGGCGTCAACCGGCCGAGCCCACGGTATCTGACAAACAAATCAGACGTTCGTGAAAACGGCACGCATTGGGTCGATCTAGACATCTATGTCTAGCCGCGCGCGTGCTTTGAAAACGTTTCCAAGCGCAGACAAAAAAACCGGCACGTGGGCGCATGCAGGAAACAAACAAAACCGGAAACCTATCGCTGCCTCTGCTCGTCTTCTTCTCCACCAGATCTGCACCCCCAAGGAAGAGCAGGAAAGAAGCATGGGGGCGCGCCACGCTCGATCGTATCCGGGGGAGGGGAAGAGGAAGCTTCCATGCAGCAGGATGCAGGACACTTCACGCTCGCACTGCACTGCACGTCTGCACTCGGTGCGCGCTGCTCCCCCCCTACTCGCCTCGCCATCAGAGCCCGCGCGCGCGGCGATAGATAGTTCAGTGACGAAGCAAATAACAGGTGGCGCCCGCGCACTGCGCCTGCAATCTGGTGGTCGTGGTGGCGAGGTCGCAGGCAGCGATCTGCTCGCACTTACTTTCGTTTGTAGTGTACTAGCTCGGTGGGAGCTGAAAAAAGCATGGGCAATTTGTGTGCGGCTGCCCATGGAGAGAGAGCGTCTCGGTCGATCGTGCACTTTCGCACCAGTGGACGGTGCGTCACTGCTCCTCCTCTCCAGACTCCAGCCATACAGTATAACTGACTCAAACGGTTGCGTGCTGAGACGAGGCACTCACGCGATCCCTCGACCTCTCGCGAGGAGAGCTCACCACCGCCTGTCTGTTCGTGGGTAGCTCGACACGTTAGAGGGCAGGCGGGCGCCGCACTGCGCTGCCGCTCGCCACCAGTTTGGCTGGCCTTGGGCTTCCCGTAGCAGCGTGCCGTCCACTTGCGCGGCGGAGGAGCCAAGAATCTCCAGACATGCCGCTCTAAACAAGAGCAAGATGACAAATTCTGAATGGACGCGCGAGCCCGCCCAAGTCTGTCCTAGACACCAACTCGAGACGTACGTCACCGAGTAAATTACACACCGGCAACGTGGTAAGCACTCGTAGAGTCTCCCTTCCCCTCCCCTGGATCCACCGTTATGCACAACAACTGAATAACCTTACTGCATATATAAGCCAGCTATCAGTGTGCAGTTGAGATGACCTCCACAATCAAATTAAGGTCATGCACCCTCTATACTGCAGCTATTGGGATGATGATCTCATCTACACCTGATCAGTAGACAGGCCGGATCTTTCTCGCGCGTCCTAATCGAAAACCAACCAGGGGCGAAGCCAGCGTCGAGGGGTTGCCAGTGTCAACACCATTTTATATAGGTGTTGTCAATATTATAAATAATATTTAAACAATACTTTACACTTTATTTCTAAAAGATCGTCGGTGTCAGCTGACACCAACACCAAACTGTAGTTTCGCCCTTGTCGAAAACACAACAACCATATTGATTACAACTCTCATTCGCACCACGTAAAACAAATAAGTAGCAAAAGACTGCCATTTGAACCAACGTTTATCGTACCGTATCACCCACGCACAGACCTAACAAGGCCCGACCTATCTCTACGCAGAAGTGAGATTAATGTTTTCTATTCTAATTCTGTCGAAAGGTGATTTAGAATCGGAATAATGTTTTCATTGCTCCAGTTAAACGTGTATATAGGCCCCAAATTGATTTTAGTGATTAATAGTAATATTGTGACTAATATATGTTTTTGAAAAACAAGGTAAATTAGGTCACAATAATGCAAGATGGTTGGGCTTATATGGTATTTATACCCTTATTGTTAGAAATCAGTACCCATTTTTTAAAGGATGGAAGAAAATGTGAAGGATCAACTAGTTCTGAGTGTTAATGGAGTTATCGGGCACTTAGAGTAGTGATAGGACCTTTATTTTTCTTCAAGTCGTACTATAAAGGGGACATAAAATATGTAGCTTGATCTATGTGACTCTAATTATGTGTGATGGTTACTCTTGCCACCCGCTTTTGCAATTAATTGATACCACCATATTGACGATAGCACATATATAATTTGACTCCATCTTTAAGATGTCGTACAATATATTTAAATGGACATGACGGTGCGATAAACTTGTAGATCTATTTAAATGGTAGAAATTTTTTTAGTCTCATGTCTAGCTGTGATACTAGACCTCTCCCACCAATTTTGGCTCTTGCAGTGCTGTAGCGATATTGTAGTTGGAGCAGTGAGAGAGAAAAAAAAAAAAACTAGCTTAACCGACTGTGTGAAAAAAAAGAGAAAAAAATAAAACTACTGAAAAGCAGCTATATATCACTAAAAATCGGAAACCTCTCCCAAGTGACCCTAACATTAACTAGCAAGCGACAACGCGACAAGCAAATTCGAAGCGACCATTTCATGACGTGACACGCGCCTTGCCGAGTACGGTGTACACACATCATCTTTGTGCGCTTGGAATTGAACACGTCGCCATCCAATCCAAGTTGCCATGTTTGCCATCACGTGACCAGTTAATCCACCGCTAATCGAGATGGTAAACAAACACGTCCTTGGAATCTTTAGGAGGCCACTAATGTAACCCGAAGTGGCATAAGTTAATTGTATTATTGCTCGCTAGCTGCTAGCTGCCTAGCTCAAGGCCCACCGCTGCCGTTTTTTTTTTCTCTCCCCTACCAACTGCCATGATGATAAGAGAGGAGGGCGATAGGTTGCTTTAGCTTTCCTCTGCTTGATAAATAAACCAGTAACGTGCAGCGCTGGCTAAACAAGATAAGAGGAGGGCCATACCGGGGGCAAGTCAAAGCTGAACCCGGCCACATTGTTTACAAGTTTTGTGTATCCATGGGCGTACATGTTTGACCTTGTTGATAGATCTCGCATCCCAACAATCGAACAATAGGGGAGCATATATAGTATTGTTTCCTTTTCTTTGTTCTGTTTTTTGAACGCAAAACCCTTTTCTTTGTTTGAAAGACTGTCTATATATGTTGTATAGTTTTATGACTGTGAATCATTACTTAGATGTAAGTCCAGGAGCTATAGTACTGCTAGCTTGTTTGAATCAGCTATAGAATGTATTTTATGAAGACAAACTAAAAATTATGTCGCTCTCGTCCGAATAGTCCATGTTATTATGCAACTAATAATAACCCAACGGCATAACTAGATATTGTAATCTCATAAGCTAGCTTCCTGCAGTTATTTTCATACTATGTCCGTTCGTTTTAGATTAAACATATATTCATTAATTAACCAATCTATAAATATAATTTGTATGTGTGTCTATATTTATTATAATTTATTCAAACGTGGACGGAAAAGAAGAGGGCTATAAAGAACTATATTTTGGATTAGAGCTACTCTAGGAATCCAAATATTATTATTAGCTACTATTCAACCTTTTGTAATCTATAGCCATAAGTCAGATCTTCAATTATAAATCGGTTTGTGATCCAAATAGGTGTCAGATGACGCTCAAACCAGCTCAATCTATGGGCTTCAACACATAGGTTCCCACGTAAACCTGCTGACAATGATCACATGAAACACAAATGTCCTTATCATGGACTGAATAATTGCCTCATCTCAAAACCTTATCGAATCTAGGAATGATGCGGTTATATTATACAATTATTGCAGATACCAAACATTATTGTAGAATTGACAACGCTGCGGTTTTACTTTTACGTGATAGTGGTGAAAGTCAGAAAGTGGGTGGTGATGCTCATCTTCACCCCCTCGGGTTTTAACCGAAAATGAAAACCGATTATTCTAAAAAAAAATATGGCCAGTGATGAAGATGAGTATCACCGCCTATTTTATAAGTAGAATTATATTGAGGTTCTAAATCTTTCGCTTAGCTGTTTATATCTATAGATATAATTGTTGTAAAGGGTAGAGCCATTTGCTCTTACGTATAATTATTTACCGACTATTAGCCGCTATAGCTCAGCTAGTTTAACCGCTACTGTTTGAGAAAGAATATTACTAAATATCTTATTCTGCTATTTAGAACACTTATTTGTAATTAAGGAATTCGGTTTTCAACATCGGTTTGAGGTGGGGCGAGTGATAGAGTGGTAAAACCTTTTGCCACGTCAAACTTTTCTTGAGCGTGACTATATTGTCTTACCATTGGCATGGCTAAAACTTTTCTATTTTATAAATACACTTTAGATAGGATTGCTATTAAATTATACCTGAAGAGCATTAAGGGATAAAGAGTAATATATTTGTGTAACTACATAGAAAAATTACTATCCCCCTCCATTTTAATAAAAAGTATTAGATAAAATAGAAAACCTTTCCGGATATACTCTGACCATCACGATATGCTCTGCTCCTTATATTTTTTTTAGTTTTTTTATACTAAGTTAAACTTCTCTAATCTTGATAGTATTTATAGAAAAATACATCAATATCAATAACATCAAATTAATCTTATTAAATTTTCATGAAATATATCTTGGTATTGCAGTTATTTAAATTTGTCTATGTTAATATTTTTTATAAAAATTAGTCAAAGTTAGATATCATTGACTTAGGACAAAGACATAGTGAAGTATAATTTAGAATGGAGAGTCTTGCTAATTATTGTGAAAACATATTTGTCATGGAGATACAACACCATGGTACCAAGGGTATCACAGAGAGTTAGAGATAAAGAAGGGGCAGCCCCGAGACTCTTGGATCACGACGTCAACATGATTATATACTTATATGCGCACGTGCAATATACAGAGCCCAACCATTTAAGCATAATACCTTACGTCCTCAATGTGATGGACAAATAGATACAATAGTGGGTAGAGCTTATTGTCGTGGTTTTGGAAACTAGGAGCAGTAAGATTTGTTTTTGGAAACCATGTATATCTTGAGTTTTCTTTCTAGACTAACAACGATAAATGCGAGTAATTTAGAAACATCGTAGGTGAATTTGAGATACTTTTATAACGATAGATTTTAAATGATTTTTATTTAGTTGTTAATTGAGGCTTTAGTTTTTTTTAATGATAAGAGGTGGATAATTTTGATGCAAATCTATGGCTACTTTATGTTAATTTTCATAATGATATATGTTGCAATTTAGATGAAAATTAAGGATTACTTTACGCTATTTTGTACAATGGCAATGGTGAATAATAAGATCAACATTAAGAGCGTTATTTTAAGGTGGATTGTTTTGAGAAAATAGAACAGATCCTCTATCTCTGTTAGTGTCAATGATGATTAGAGATTATGGAACATATGCGAATTTTTAAAGACTCAGTTTATCTTTTACTAACGTGCCTGATGAGGATCGACGTTGTTGGGCCTTTAATTACTAATATAAAGATAGTTGATCCAAATTTATTATGTGTCGCTCATATATTGAAATTCAGCGATTAGCATTTGCTAATTTAGTCAATTTTACTCTTTTAGAAATAGTTTGGAAATTCAAATTTTATCCGAGATTGAAGAGGATTTAAAGAAAACTAAGTTTATTTTTCCTCGAATCCTTTGGAATCTCGGAAATGATTTGAGTCTAGCCTTTTAAGCTTCTGAACAGTGGTAACTGGCCTCTCCTTTGCATATGTCATCTGGTGTTTTTCGTCGGTCCCTCGTATTTTTGTGACCACAAGCTCTGCCAGCAACTGTTTGGGAGTACGAATTCCTATTCTATTCTTCTGCGCCCACATCGCTGCTTTGAAAACCGAATCAGATGAGTGCAGCTTGGCAAAGAAAACTGAAAGCCTGTCGTCGGTTCAGCGGCCCCGGCCTCACTCGTACCAGATATGCACTCGGGAGCTCCTATTCAGCTGCAGTACACATCACGGTTGCACTGCCGCGCGCTCGGTGCCCCCTACACTGCATCTGCATGCATCCTCGCACTCCCAGCATCCCAGGCACTGGCAAAAAAAAACATCCTCAATAATGCAGCAAATTACACTATTACAGTATACTATACTTTGGCTTCGTCGTGCGGCGATCTGTTTAGACAGGGAAACGAGAACGAGCTGCTGTGTTGGTGCATCGGAGAGGGAGACATTTCGCTCACGCTCCCCCTTTCCTTTTCCTTTTTTTTAGGGTTTGCTCTGGCTTGTCTTGCTCATCTATCTAGTGTTTGGTCTCTTTTCTTTTGTCTTTTACCTATTGAAGATTCGTTTGTTTATAAGTGAATTGAAAAGGATTAAATCTTTTACTAGTTAAAATTTAATAAAAGGGATTTAATCTCCCACAATCTTTTTTGGATCCTCATGCAATCGAACATGGCCTGATGAATGAATGGCCTCACCCTTTGATGGGTGACGATTTTGCTACCACAAATGCGTCTTTGCTTCTTCGTCTTGAGTCTATAGGATAAGGCTTTACGTATATATAAGAGCTAGGCTTAGCCGTTCTTATGCTGCTAATTAAGCTGCTTGAAGTATGCTCTCACTCCGATTTTGTTCTGAGTCCACTCCTGGACGTAGCCAAGTGGAGGTAGACCCGGCCCGACCCTGGGGGTGGATAGGGTGGGCGGCCGTCTAGATCCTCTCAAGATATGACCCTCTAAATTTGTATTAAGTATAAGTATATAATATATGTTATAAATATTTAGTAATTGGTCTTGGTTGAGAAACTATTCGTTAGTCCTTTCGTTAGCTGTAGCTTGTTGAAAATCTGAGAAACGAATCAATGAGTCTATTGCAGTCACAGTTAACACAAATCTCAAACTCTCATTAATATATTCTATATAGGATTTTAAAGTCAGAATTTTTATCTTAAACTCTTATTATACTTTGGCACCAATTGAGTAAAAAGACCAAGATAAGAGATTTTCGAATGAGTTTTATCTACTACATGATTTTTTTGAGAATATCATAAAGATAGATTGTTATCATAATATCTCTATTGTATATTGAATCTCAATGACTGTTCCATTTGCAAAAAAAACTTTTTAAAACTTAAATTATTAAAAACTATTTGTGATCAACAATTATGTTTTAAAGAAAATTATATATAAATATATATTACATACATATATAGAGAGAATGATAAGGGAGGTCTCTAAGTTAGTTTTGGTTCATGGTCCCTAAAATATCAGGATCCGCCCTGAGTAGAGGACCATTATTTTGTTAAAAAAGAAGGTTGAGAGATGAGTATATTGTTTCTTCACCGAATGCACCTGATCTTTATCAGCTATTTTAGCTTTCCGTCGGTTGAAACCTGGTCGGTTCCTTCCCTCACGTTCCTCATGAGCGCACGAGCACACAGCTGCTGCACCCACCAATCCACCGTCACTACTGGAATTTGGCTCTTTGCCGAGTGTTAAATTCTTTGCCGAGTGTTTTTTTCGGGTACTCGGCAAAAAGATCTTTGTCGGGTGCCATACAAAAAACCATCGGTAAAAGAAAACACTCGGCGAAGAAGCTCTTTGCCGAGTTTTTTTTTATTTTTGACACTCGGCAAAGAGCTCTTTGCTGAGTGTCACAAATACAACACTCGGCAAAGAGCTCTTTCCCAAGTGTTTTTTTTCCAACACTAGACAAAGACAATTTAAAAATCACATTTTAAAGCAGTAAATTAATTTAAATAAAAAAAATTTCAACTACAAATTTGTATAACTCATCATGCTGTATAATTTATATATTGAACATTTCTTTATATGACAAAATAAAAATAAATTTGTTCATAAAACCTATATCTCTATGAAACTACGAGAGAGATTTATAAAATTTGTGCATATTGTGAGAACCATCATGTGAGATGAACAAATGACAAAACAACCAAAATAAAATTTGTAGATCTTGAAAAGTTATAGAAGTTTGTAGTTGACAATTTTTTCATTTGAAGTCATATTATCAACGAAAACTACGTCTGAATTTAAAAAATTTAAAATTTGAATTTTGAAAACGATCTTGAAAGAAAAAACCACCAATATGAAAGTTGCAGGTATTGAAGAGTTATGAAACTTTGTAGTTAACAATGTTTTGTTTTGAAATCATCTTGTTATGCAAAACTATGTTTGAATTTTTCAAACTATCTCGGATGGAAAAACCACCAAACTAAAACTTGTAGGTCTTGAAATATAATGAAACTTTGTAATTGACAACTTTTTGATTTGAAATCATCTTATCATTGAAAAATTCGTGTGAAGTTTTCAAATAAAAAATTCAAATTTTGTAAACGGTCTCGGATGTAGAAACTATTAAAATAAAGCTTGTAGATCTCAAAAAGTTATGCAACTTTATAGTTGGTCACATTTTCAAATGAACTCATTTAGTGCCTTAAATAATCAAATTACTCTCGGTTTGTTATAGTACATGGGGAATGAAAACGTAATATAGACATAATTGGTATAATAGTGTAGTGGTATAGGAGGGTATGCGTGAGAGAGAGGTTGCGAGTTTGAATCTCACTATTCAAAAAACATATAAATGTTGCGAGTTCGAATCTCACTATTCAAAAAACATATAAATTTAATTCAAAATAATAGTGAAAAATAATAGGATAATGGGATAAGGTAATAGGTAAGGTTGGAGAGTTGTTCCTATAATTAAAAAAATATTTTGCTGTTTTTTTATTTTTTTCGATTCTTAATTTGTCGAGTGTTTTTCTTTGCCGAGTGTTTTTCGACACTCGGCAAAGTCTTTGCCGAGTGTCCGAAAAAAGTACTTGGCAAAGAACTCTTTACCGTAAAATATTTGTCGAGTGTTACACTCGGCAAAGGCTTTGCCGAGTGTCTTAGACACTCGACAAAGAACGTGATTCCGGTAGTGCGTGTTTTTATCGCTGACGGCTTTGATCTAGTAGTACTAATAGTACTATTATATACTATTAGATTCTATGGTGTCTAGGATCGACTCCTAAACCCCAAAAATATCAATCTGTAAACTGGACAAATCCTCGATGACGAGTAGATCTGTTCTACTGACAGGAATATGGGAATATATCTTCGTTATTGTTGTTGACGCGTCCTGCGCAGTGGTGATGGAGAGTTGTCATTGCCGAGCCACTGTGCGTTGTCGCTCTTCCAGATACTCCGACTAGGGATGGCAACGGGGAATTCCCCGTCGGGTTTTAGCTCCCCAAACCCGTCCCCGCGACAAAAAAATTTCCCCGCGGGGATCCCCACGAACGCTTGCGGGGGACATTTCTTCCCCATCCCCGTTCCCCGCGGGGATAAATCCCCGTCGGGGATCCCCATCCCCGCTTAAATTATAATTAAATCGTACTTCATTTGTTATTAATGTAAAATATTGTCACTTATACACATTGTTAGATGTAAAATTCATTATGTGCACATTAAAATCAATGTATTTGTACAACGGGTGATCTCTTGACAAGGTAATTCTTTACTTTTATCATTAACTATTACATGAAAACATTGTCACATGTAAGTTTAACGGGTCCCCGCGGGGAACGGGGATGGGGAATGCTTCCCCATCCCCGTCCCCGTTTACCCGTCGGGGGAGAACTTTTCCCCATTTACATCCCCGTGGGGGAAGAAACTTTCCCATCCCCATCCCCTAATAGAGGAATTCCCCGCGGGGAATCGGGGATCGGGTCCCCATTGCCATCTCTAACTCCGACGCTTAAGCGATGTGACCTCCGTGGGATTAGGGTTTCGGGGTGATGTATAACATTAGCCTTTTCTGCGACCACTTAATCCTTTATATATAACGTCGTGTGATCGGAGGCTACAACCGAGATTAGCATGGATCCTCCCAACTAATCAGGGGCCTTATTAAGAAGATGTATAGTTGGATTAAGTCTAATCCAGTCACTGATAATCGGTTCTAGAGGACACACCTAACATATACTACTCCGATCAACCAACAACAATCATCTAGCGCAACAAAACTTCCACACGTTGTCATGGCAGTAACACATGCTAAATTACCGTCGTTGCTAGTGCCCCTAGTTTCCTTGCATCGTCGTCACCAGCGGAGGAGGTAACTTTTCTCTTCTAGTGCCTAGAAAAGCATGCCTCCAACTACTATCGGACCGGAGACCTAGATGGCCACGCGCGGCGATATTCTTTGTACCAGTGGCAGCACAATGCCCTCAATTATGAGCTAAAAACAACACTACCTGTTATTAGGCTATCCGCACTCATACTACTCTAAATTTCTACTCTAAAAGGAATATTCTATCTCCGTCAGCAGTCATGTTTACTCTATACCACAATCCTCTGCAGTCATATTTACTCTATATCTCAACTCTATACCAACTATCACATATTATATTATTTTTTTATTTCTCTTTCATTCCACCCAACTACCCAAGCAGTGCATAGGGTTTATGTCGTACTACTCTGCATATGCCGTTCCAGCACTACTACTGGGAAATAGCGTAGCTCAAAAGGTAGACCACTGCAGCAGGTAGAGTAAACCCTATCTCTGTAGCGTAGCGTGCCGAGTCCTTCAGTGCGGACAACCTTATTAGCTACATGGAGTGATGAGCTTTTACCCATCACCTGTATTTTTCTCACTTCTGATTGTAGCGTGAAAATTAAAAATCTAAGAGCTAGTTTAGTAACCTCATTTTCACAAGAGATTTTTATTTTTTCAAGGGAAATTAGTTTATTTTCCCTTAAGAAAATAGAAATTCTTTGAAAAATTGGAGTTCTCAAACTAACCCTAAGATCATTTTCTTTTGGTAAAATAGGAATCAATTGAAAAATAGAGTTGTGAAACTAGTCGTAACAGAGTAACAGTGTTAATTATAGCTGCAGGAGAAAAGTGTTTGCCCTGGGCATGATAATTGAGCTGACTGCTTGCGATGTAGCTCCGGTCGCATGATAAACCAATCATATAGTGGCACGTCTGAGCTAATAATTCACCTAACTTTGAGAATGACTACCACACACACATGAAAGGAAGGAACAAAGACCAGTAGAGAATAATTAAAGGCTTTCTACGTTACTCCTATTCGCTAAAAAATAGGGTTGTTTTCCCTTACACCGTACCTTTCTTCTCCTTTTGTTCCTGTTTTATTGAGCGTTAGACACATTATTTTGGCTAGCTAGCTTGACAAGTATATGCTTGTCGGTGTTTCGAAACCCGGGGGGTCCCTGGACCGACGAGTGAATTGTCGCCGCGTGCCTCAGCCCAGATGGGTCGACGCGAGGCGTAACACGAAGGGGGAAAAGGAGGCAGCCGGAGGGAGGCAGGTGTGAGAGAGTGGATCTCGCGGCCTTCGTGTTAGCCTCGCGCCCGGGTCGGGTGCGCTTGCAGTAGGGGATACAAGCGTCCACGCGGGAGTGGGAGCGAGCGGCCTTGCGCGAGCGCTGTCCCGTCCTTCCCCGCGCGGGCCAACCTTCTGTAAGAGGGCCCTGGTCCTCCCTTTTATAGGCGTAAGGAGAGGATCCAGGTGTACAATGGGGGTGTAGCAGAGTGCTACGTGTCTAGCGGAGGAGAGCTAGCGCCCTAAGTACATGCCATCGTGGCAGCCGAAGAGGTTTTGGCACCCGGTTCGTGTGATGTCGTGGCCATCGGAGGAGCGCTGGAGCCTGGCGGAAGGACAGCTGTCGGGGCTGTCGAGTCCTTGCTGACGTCCTCTTGCTTCCGTAAGGGGGCTGAGAGCCGCCGTCGTCACAGAGCGTGCGGGGCGCCATCATTGCCTATCTGGCGGAGCGAGCCAGATGGGACGCCGGTCTTGTTTCCCGTAGCCTGAGTCAGCTCGGGGTAGGGTAATGATGGCACCTCCTGTCGACGTGGCCGGTCCACGCCCTAGGTTGGGCGATGTGGAGGCTCCTCCGAGGTCGAGGTCGAGTCTGTCTTCCGTGGCCGTGGTCGAGTCCGAGCCCCTGGGTCGGGCGAGGTGGAGACCGTCGGCTGAGGCCAGGGCTGAGTCCGAGCCCTGGGGTCGAGCGAAGCGGAGTCCGTCGTCTCCCGGGGCTGAGCCCGAGTCCGAGCCTTGGGATCGGGCGAGGCAGAGTTCGCCGTCTTCCGGGGCTGAGCCCGAGTCCGAGCCCTGGGTCGGGCGGAGCGGAGTTCGCCGTCTTCCGGGGCTGAGCTCGAGTCCGAGCCCTGGGTCGGGTGGAGCGGAGTTCGCCGTCTTCCGGGGCTGAGCCCGAGTCCGAGCCCTAGGTCGGGCGGAGCGGAGTTTGCCGTCTTCTGGGGCTGAGCCCGAGTCCGAGCCCTGGGTCGGGCGAGGCGGAGTTTCCTATGACGCCCGAGGCCGGCCTTGGCTGCTGTCAGCCTCACTCTGTCGGGTGGCTCAGCAGTCGGAGCAGCGCAGGCGGCGCTGTCCTCTTGTCAGACCGGTCAGTAGAGCGGCGAAGTGACTGCGGTCACTTCGGCTCTGTCGACTGGAGGGCGTGCATCAGGATAAAGGTGTCAGGCCACCTTTGCATTAAATGCCCCTGCGATTCGGTCGGTCGGCGTGGCGATGTGGCCAAGGTCGCTTCTCGGTGAAGATTGGGCCTCGGGCGAGCCGATAGTGTGCCCATTGCAGGAGGGGGGTCCTCGGGCGAGACGTAGGTTCTCCGGGGTCGGCTTCCCTTGCCCGAGGCTAGGCTCGGGCGAGGCACGATCGTGTCCCTTGGATGGACCGATCCTTGACTTAATCGCACCCATCAGGCCTTTGCAGCTTTGTGCTGATGGGGGTTACCAGCTGAGATTTAGGGGTCTTGAGGGTACCCCTAATTATGGTCCCCGACAGTAGCCCCCGAGCCTCCAAGGGAGTACTAATACTCGCTTGGAGGCTTTTGCCGCACTTTTTTGCAAGGGGACCAGCCTTTTTCGGTTGCATTCTGTTCCGGTGGGTGCGCGCGAGCGCACCCGCCGGGTGTAGCCCCCGAGGCCTCGGAGGAGTAGTTTTACTCCTTCGAGGTCTTAGTGCGTTTCGCAACACTTCGGCTGGTCTAGTTGTTCCCTCATGCGAGCTGGCCGTAGCCCGAGTGCACGGTCGGGTCCCAAGTTCTCGGGCTGGTATGTTGACGCTGTCAACGGTTTGGCCGGAGCCGGGTTTGCGAGAGCAGCCCCCGAGCCTCTGCACAGGGCGAGAGGACGGTCAAGGACAGACTCGTCTTTTTTACATACGCCCCTGCGTCGCCTTTCCGCAAGGAGGAGGGGGGGAAAGCG
Organism: Zea mays; assembly: GCF_902167145.1. NCBI lineage: Eukaryota > Viridiplantae > Streptophyta > Magnoliopsida > Poales > Poaceae > Zea > Zea mays. The sequence goes on from NC_050098.1 coordinate 186,176,852, forward strand.
CCATGTTGCCCTCGGAGGGCGCCGAACATGGTGTTTCCAGCGAGCTGCTGGCGGGTAATCCGAGCGGACATTCGTGCCCCATTTGTTAGGGGTCGGCTAGAGGCCCAGAGGCACGCCCAAAAGTACCTGCGGGTGATCTGCCGGACCCGGTCCCCTGTCGACGGGGTCCGAGGGCTCGGCGCCTCCCTCTGATGGGATTCCGTTACAAGATCGCTCCCGCTGGTCTCGGAAATGTCCTAAGGTACCTCGGGAGCGCAGCCCGAGCCTTGGTTATGTATCGAACGTACCCAGGGTCATCCCTCGCTCTGTGTCTGAGGCGACTGTGAACCCTTCGAGGGCCAGCCTACGAACCCCTGATCAATAGTGGGCGCGGAGCCCGAGTGGCCTGAGGCGGCCGTTGAACCCTTCGAGGGGCTGGCCATCGAACCTCTGACCAGTAGTGGGCGCAGAACCCAATCGATCTGAGGCGGTCGTTGAACCCCTCCGAGGGGCCGGCCTTCGAACCTCTGATCAGTAGGGAGGCTCGGAGCCTGGCCGGGTCGCCCACTGGCGGAACCGACGCCGGAGTTGAGCTGCCGAGGACACAAGCCGAGCTGATGTCTTTGGGGGACAGCTGGCCGAGGCCTCGAGGTGGCCGGCCAAGCCGCCTGCTCGGGCCGGATTCTCGAAGAAGACCCTGGCGGCGATGGCCCGGGTGTGTGCTGATGTCATCCTTCAGAGTGGGGGCCCTCCGACCGCGTCGCCGTCCGAGGCTGGGTCAGACCCCGCCGAAGGTGTAGTTGATGCCGAGGGTGCTGCTGCCCCCTTCGGCTGTCGACGTCCGAGCCTGCATGATCAGGTTGTCTTGTAGTGTGTGTATGTTTTCTGCGGCCGCCGAGGCCTAAACACACCGCCGTCGTGTTGTAAAGCTGCATTTCTTTTCCTCTCTGTTCGAGTATCCGGACTCATATGTCGGTAACAGAATTGCTTTTCACGGAAGGCGATGAGTGAGGTATCCGTATCCCGGAGGCGTAGGAATCCCTCGGCTCGGTCGGCCTTGCCGCTTACGCGCGCTCTTACTCGTCCATAAGGTTCTATTACCGACGCAGTCGAGAAGACCCAAAAAATCATTTCGGCAGAGGAGCTCTCGAGCATGAAGACTTGTTCGGTCCGCGGAGTCACTTATCCGAGCGCGAGTTACTTATCGCAGAAGGTGATGAGTGAGGTATCCGTATCCCGGAGGCGTAGGAGTCCCTCGGCTCGGTCAGCCTTGGCTGCTTACGTGTACTCCGTCGTTTTCAGGATCCACTTTTGAAGTAGTCGAAGAGCACGAAAAGCATTCTGGCAGAAAAGATTTTTTTTCTTTTTTTTCGAGGAAAATTTTGACGCAGAGGGGGTTGCCCCCTTCTAGCCCCCGAGGGAGGGTCGGGCTTTGCCGAGGCAAGGCTGACCCTTCCTTGACGACCAGACTTGGTGTGTGAACGAGGTATACGAGCAACTTGAAAGCATCTTAAGGGTAGAAGCGACTTAGCTATTGGATGTTCCAGGCGTTGCTGTAGACCTCGCCTTGGCAGTTGGCCAGCTTGTACGTTCCAGGCTTCAGGACCTTGGCGATGACGAACGGCCCTTCCTAGGGAGGCGTGAGTTTGTGCCGCCCTCGGGCGTCTTGTCGCAGCCGAGGCACCAGGTCGCCCACCTGGAGGTCTCGGGACCTAACCCCTCGGGCGTGGTAGCGTCACAGGGACTGCTGGTACCGCGTCGAGTGTAGTAAGGCCATGTCCCGAGCCTCCTCCAGCTGGTCCAGTGAGTCTTCTCGGTTGGCTCGGTTGCTTTGGTCGGTGTAGGCCCTCGCCCTCGGGGAACCGTATTCCAAGTCTGTGGGCAAAATGGCCTCGGTCCCATAGACTAGAAAGAATGGTGTGAAGCCCGTGGCTCAGCTCGACGTTGTTCTCAGACTTCAGACCACTGAGGGGAGTTCCTTCATCCACCGCTTGCCGAATTTGTTGAGGTCGTTGTAGATCCGAGGCTTGAGTCCTTGCAGGATCATGTCGTTGGCCCGCTCCACTTGCCCATTCGTCATGGGGTGAGCCACGACAGCCCAGTCCACCCGGATGTGGTGATCCTTGCAGAAGTTCAGGAACTTTCTGCCGGTGAACTGGGTGCCGTTGTCGGTGATGATGGAGTTTGGGACCCCAAAGCGATGGATGATGTTGGTGAAGAACGCCACCGCCTGTTCGGACCTGATGCTGTTTAGGGGTCGGACCTCGATCCACTTGGAGAATTTGTCGATGGCGATCAACAGGTGCGTGTAGCCCCCGGGTGCCTTCTGCAAGGGGCCAACGAGATCCAGACCCCACACAGCAAACGGCCAGGTGATGGGTATGGTCTGCAGAGCCTGAGCGGGCAGGTGGGTCTGCCTCGCGTAGAACTGACACCCTTCGCAGGTGCGGACAATTCTAGTAGCGTCGGCCACCGCCGTCGGCCAGTAGAATCCTTGTCGGAAGGCGTTTCCAACGAGGGTTCGAGGTGCTGCGTGATGGCCGCAAGCCCCCGTGTGTATCTCTTGCAAGAGCTCCTGGCCTTCGGTGATGGAAATGCATCGCTGGAGGATGTCTGAGGGGCTGCAGTGATAGAGCTCCTTCCCATCTCCCAGCAAGACGAAAGACTTGGCGTGCCGCGCCAACCGTGCGGGCTTCGGCTTGGTCGAGGGGCAGCTCCCCTCGGTGGAGATATTGCAGGTACGAGGTCTGCCAGCTTTGATTAGGCGTGACCTCGCTCGGTCCCCCCCCCCCCCCGACGCACAGTGCCTCACCCTCGGGGGCCGAGGGTACCTCGGGCTGAGCCGAGGGTACCTCGAACTGGGCCGAGGGTACCTCGGGCTGAGCCGAGGGTACCTCGAACTAGGCCGAGGGTACCTCGGACTGGGCCGAGGGTACCTCGGACTGGGCCAAGGGTACCTCGGACTGAGCCGAGGGTGCCTCGGGCGCGGGCGTGTCCTCGGTCTTGACGGAGGGTTGATGCAGGTCTCGGGAGAATACATCCTGGGGAACTGTTGTTCGTCCCGAGGCTATTTTAGCCAGCTCGTCCGCAGTCTCGTTGTAGCGTCGGGCGATGTGGTTGAGCTCGAGCCCGTAGAACTTGTCTTCCAGGCGCCGAACCTCATCGCAGTAGGCTTCCATCTTCGGGTCACGGCAGTGGGAGTTCTTCATGACTTGGTCGATGACGAGCTGCGAGTCACCGCGAGCGTCGAGGCGTCGGACCCCTAGCTCGATGGCGATTCGCAACCCGTTTACCAGAGCCTCGTACTCTGCCACATTGTTGGACGCCGGGAAGTGGAGGCGTAGCACGTAGCGTAGGTGCTTTCCGAGGGGCGAGACGAAGAGGAGGCCTGCGCCGGCCCCCGTCTTCATCAGCGACCCGTCGAAAAACATGGTCCAGAGCTCCGGTTGGATCGGAGCCGTCGGGAGTTGGGTGTCGGCCCATTCAGCCACGAAGTCCGCCAAGACCTGGGACTTGATGGCCTTCCGAGGGGCGAACGAGATCGTCTCGCCCATGATCTCCACTGCCCACTTCGCAATCCTACCCGAGGCCTCTCGGGACTGGATGATCTCTCCCAGGGGGAAGGATGACACCACAGTCACCGGATGAGAATCAAAGTAGTGTCGCAACTTCCGCCGTGTCAGGATCACCGCGTACAGTAGCTTCTGGATCTGCGGGTAGCGGATCTTGGTCTCGGACAGTACCTCTCTGATGAAGTAGACTGGCCTCTGGACGGGCAATGCATGCCCTTCTTCTCGTCTCTCAACCACGATCGCGGCGCTAACCACCTGGGTGGTTGCGGCGACGTAGATCAAGAGGGCTTCTCCGGCAGCGGGGGGCACCAAGATGGGCGCTTCGTGAGGAGCGCCTTCAGGTTCCCGAGGGCTTCCTCAGCCTCGGGAGTCCAAGTGAAGCATTCGGCCTTCCTTAAGAGGCGGTACAGAGGCAGGCCTCTTTCGTCGAGGCGTGAGATGAAGCGGCTCAGAGTCGCGAGACATCCCATGATCCTCTGTACGCCTTTCAAGTCCTTGATTGGCCCCATGCTTGTGATGGCTGCAATCTTCTCCGGGTTGGCTTCGATGCCTCGCTCGGAGACGATGAACCCCAATAGCATGCCTCGGGGGACCTCGAAGACACACTTTTCGGGATTAAGCTTCACGCCTTTCACCTTGAGACATTGGAATGTCGCTTCAAGGTCGGAAAGGAGGTCGGAGGCCTTCCTCGTCTTGACTACGATGTCATCGACGTAGGCCTCGACCGTTCGGTCGATGTGTTCGCCAAACACATGGTTCATGCATCGCTGGTACGTCGCCCCCGCATTCCTCAAACCAAATGGCATTGTAACATAGTAGTACATGCCGAAGGGTGTGATGAATGAAGTCGCGAGCTGGTCGGACTCTTTCATCTTGATCTGGTGATACCCTGAGTAGGCATCGAGGAAAGACAGGGTTTCGCACCCAGCAGTGGAATCCACGATCTGATCGATGCGAGGCAGAGGGTAGGGAACCTTCGGACATGCTTTGTTTAGACCAGTGTAGTCTACACACATCCGCCATTTCCCCCCTTTCTTTCTCACAAGCACAGGGTTGGCAAGCCATTCAGGATGGAATATCTCTTTGATGAACCCTGCCGCCAGTAGCTTGTGGATCTCCTCGCCTATGGCCCTGCGCTTTTCTTCGTCGAATCGGCACAGAGGCTGCTTCACGGGTCGGGCCCCAGCTCGAATATCTAGAGAGTGCTCGACGACTTCTCTCGGTATGCCGGGCATGTCCGAGGGACTCCATGCGAAAACGTCGGTGTTTGCACGGAGAAAGTCGACGAGCACTGCTTCCTATTTGGGGTCGAGCTCGGAACCGATCCGGATCTGCCTGGAGGCATCGTTGCAGGGGTCGAGAGGGACGGACTTGACCGTCTCCGCCGGTTCGAAGTTGCCGGCGTGGCGCTTCACGTCGGGCGCCTCCCTAGAGAGGCTCTCCAGGTCAGCGATGAGGGCCTCGGATTCGGCGAGGGCCTCGGCGTACTCCACGCACTCCACATCGCATTCGTATGCGTGTCGGTACGTGGGCCCGACGGTGATGACCCCGTTGGGGCCCGACATCTTGAGCTTGAGGTAGGTGTAGTTGGGGACGACCATGAATTTGGCGTAGCATGGCCTCCCGAGCACTGCGTGGTAGGTTCCTCGAAACCCGACCACTTCGAACGTGAGGGTCTCCTTCCGAAAGTTGGAGGGCATCCCGAAGCAGACGGGTAGGTCGAGTTGTCCGAGGGGTTGAACGCGCTTCCCGGGGACGATCCCGTGGAAAGGCACAGCGCCCGTCCGGACCGAGGACAGATCGATCCGCAGGAGTCTGAGGGTCTCGGCGTAGATGATGTTGAGGCTGCTGCCTGCGTCCATGAGGACCTTGGTGAGCCTGACGTCGCCGATGATGGGGTCGACAACGAGTGGGTATCTCCCCGGGCTCGGCACGTAGTCTGGATGGTCGGCCCGGTCGAAGGTGATGGGCTTGTCGGACCAGTCTAGGTAGACTGGCGCCGCCACCTTTACCGAGCAGACCTCCCGACGCTTTTGCTTGCGGTGCCGAGCCGAGGCGTTCACCACTTGCTCGCCGTAGATCATGAAGCAGTCGCGGACCTCGGGGAACCCTCCTGCCTTGTGATCTTCCTCCTTTACGTCGTCGAGGGCCTTACCACCCTCCGCGGGTGGCCCGGTCTTGTGGAAGTGTCGTCAAAGCATGGCACACTCCTCAAGGGTGTGCTTGACGGGCCCCTAATGATAGGGGCACGGCTCCTTGAGCATCTTGTCGAAGAGGTTGGCACCTCCGGGAGGTTTTCGAGGGTTCTTGTGCTCGGCGGCGGCGACAAGGTCTGCGTCGGCGGCGTCGCGTTTCGCTTGCGACTTCTTCTTGCCTTTCTTCTTGGCACTGCGCTGAGTTGACGCCTCGGGAGCATCTTCCGGTGGGTAGCCCTGGGGCTGCTTGTCCTTCCGGAAAATGGCCTCAACCGCCTCCTGACCAGAGGCGAACTTGGTGGCGATGTCCATCAGCTCGCTCGCCCTGGTGGGGGTCTTACGACCCAGCTTGCTCACCAGGTCGCGGCAGGTGGTGCCGGCGAGGAACGCGCCGATGACATCTAAATCGGTGACGTTGGGAAGCTCTGTGAACTGCTTCGAGAATCGCCGGATGTAGTCCCGGAGAGACTCTCCCGGCTGCTGGCGGCAGCTTCGGAGATCCCAGGAGTTCCCAGGGCGCACGTACGTGCCCTGGAAGTTGCCGGCGAAGGCTTGGACCAGGTCGTCCCAGTTGGAGATCTGCCCCGGGGGCAGGTGCTCCAGCCAGGCTCGAGCGGTGTCAGAGAGGAACAGGGGGAGGTTGCGGATGATGAGGTTGTCATCGTCCGTTCCACCCAGTTGGCAGGCCAGCCGATAGTTTGCGAGCCACAGTTCCGGTCTCGTCTCCCCCGAGTACTTTGTGATAGTAGTCGGTGTTTGGAACCGGGTCGGGAACGGTGCCCGTCATATGGCACGGCTGAAAGCCTGCGGACCGGGTGGTTCGGGCGAAGGACTCTGATCCTCCCCGCTGTCGTAGTGTCCCCCACGCCTGGGGTGGTAGCCTCGGCGTGCCCTGTCGTCGAGCTGGGCCCGACGGCTGTGATGATGGTGCTCATTGCCGAGGCGACCCGGGGCCGCAGGCGCTATGTTGCGCGTGCGCCCGGAGTGGACCGAGGCTTCCCGCATGAGTCGGGAAGTCGCGGCGCGATGTTCCGAGGGGAACCCCTGCCTTCGGGAGGCAGAGCTTTCGGCCCGTCGGACCGCGGCGTCCTCCAGGAGATTCTTGAGCTCTCCCTGGATACGTCGCCCCTCGGTGGTTGATGGCTCCGGCATCGCGCGGAGGAGTAATGCCGCTGCAGCCAGGTTCTGGCCGACTCCACTGGAATCTGGTGGCGGCCTCACCCTGACGTCGTCGGCGATGCGGTGCTGGATGTCCTGGGGGAGATGACGCGCTTCTCCGGCCGGGGGTTGGATCGCCCATTCCTGCCCGATGTCCCGGCGGATCGGCACAAGCGTTCCTGCTCCCTCGCCTAGCCTGGCCTGCCTCTCGTGGATTTGCTCGAGCTGTGGGTCAGGACCCCCCACCGGGACGGGGATCACAGCTAGCTCCTGAAGGATGTCAACGCGAGGCACGGGCCTAGGGGGATCGCCGTTTTCCGGCATACCAAGATGGTTGCCTTCGCCGGGACCCCCTAGATCGACGTGGAAACATTCACGACTTGGGCCGCGGTCCTCGTTGCCGAGGCCGCGGCTGCCGTCGGAACAGTCGGAAAGGCAGTAGTCACATGCGGTCATGAAGTCCTGCACGGCACTGGGGTTACCAAGTCCGGAGAAAACCCAACAGAGGTCGGGCTTGCCATCTTCCTCAGACCCGGAGGACTCGTAGGTCGAGTCGACCGTCAGTCGGTCCCAGGGTGACCGCACACGATACCCCAAAGGGTTTGGACTCGCCTCTATGAGAGTGCTCACCGAAGCGGAGTCGCTTGGTGGGTCGAGGCCGAATCCAAAAGACACGAGATGGGAATCGGTCGGTACCTTTCGGTCGACGGTCGGTGACGAGGTCGCGTCTGGGACTGACTGCACCGTTGTCTCAGGTACGAGGGTGATGCCCAGCAAGTCCTTCGCGAGCGTGCTGGCGTCGTGCGTTTGCTTGAGATTGGCGCGTTGCGGGGAGGCGGCGCTCGTCTTTGTCTCAGACGCGAGATCGATGCCCGACGCGCCCTCTGTTGGGGCGCCAGCGTCATCGACTCGCTCGACAGCCAACGAGGTGCCGCTTCCCGCTTGGCCTTGGTTGCCCCGCCTCCTCCTTCGTCGGCGGGGGAGGGGACGGGACAAGCCCGAATGTCGTCCTTCCACCATGTGGGGAAGGCGTCGTCGATTTCCCCACCGACGAGCGGGTTACCGACCGCCATTGTCGCTGTCGCGCGGCGGGGGAAGGAGTATCATGTCGTAGTTGCCGTCGAGGGACATGAACTCGAGATTCCCGAAACGGAGCACCGTCCCGGGCTGGAAAGGTTACTGGAGACTGCCCATCTGGGGCTTGATGGGAAGCTGTTCGTCAACACGCAGCAGGCCCCTACCTGGCACGCCAACTGTCGGTGTTTCGAAACCCGGGGGGTCCCTGGACCGATGAGTAAATTGTCGCCGCGTGCCCCAACCCAGATGGGTCGACGCGAGGCGGAACGCGAAGGGGGGAAAAGGAGGCAGCCGGAGGGAGGCAGGTGTGAGAGAGTGGATCCCGCGGCCTTCGTGTTAGCCCCACGCCCGGGTCGGGTGCGCTTGCAGTAGGGGGATACAAGCGTCCACGCGGGAGTGGGAGCAAGCGGCCTTGCGCGAGCGCCGTCCCGTCCTTCCCCGCGCGGGCCAACCTTCTGTAAGAGGGCCCTGGTCCTCCCTTTTATAGGCGTAAGGAGAGGATCCAGGTGTACAATGGGGGGTGTAGCAGAGTGCTACGTGTATAGCGGAGGAGAGCTAGCGCCCTAAGTACATGCCGTCGTGGCAGCCGGAGAGGTTTTGGCACCCGGTTCGTGTGATGTCGTGGCCGTCGGAGGAGCGCTGGAGCCTGGCGGAAGGACAGCTGTCGGGGCTGTCGAGTCCTTGCTGACGTCCTCTTGCTTCCGTAAGGGGGCCGAGAGCCGCCGTCGTCACAGAGCGTGCGGGGCGCCATCATTGCCTATCTGGCGGAGCGAGCCAGATGGGACGCTGGTCTTGTTCGCCGTAGCCTGAGTCAGCTCGGGGTAGGGTAATGATGGTGCCTCCTGTCGACGTGGCCGGTCCGCGCCCTAGGTTGGGCGATGTGGAGGCTCCTCCGTGGTCGAGGTCGAGTCTGTCTTCCGTGGCCGTGGTCGAGTCCGAGCCCCTGGGTCGGGCGAGGCGGAGACCGTCGGCTGAGGCCAGGGCTGAGTCCGAGCCCTGGGGTCGGGCGAAGCGGAGTCTGTCGTCTCCCGGGGCTGAGCCCGAGTCCGAGCCCTGGGGTCGGGCGAGGCGGAGTTCGCCGTCTTCCGGGGCTGAGCCCGAGTCCGAGCCCTGGGTCGGGCGGAGCGGAGTTCGCCGTCTTCCGGGGCTGAGCCCGAGTCCGAGCCCTGGGTCGGACGGAGCGGAGTTCGCCGTCTTCCGGGGCTGAGCCCGAGTCCGAGCCCTGGGTCGGGCGGAGCGAAGTTCGCCGTCTTCCGGGGCTGAGCCCGAGTCCGAGCCCTGGGTCGGGCGAGGCGGAGTTTCCTATGACGCCCGAGGCCGGCCTTGGCTGCTGTCAGCCTCACTCTGTCGGGTGGCTCAGCAGTCGGAGCGGCGCAGGCGGCGCTGTCCTCTTGTCAGACCGGTCAGTAGAGCGGCGAAGTGACTGTGGTCACTTCGGCTCTGTCGACTGGAGGGCATGCGTCAGGATAAAGGTGTCAGGCCACCTTTGCATTAAATGCCCCTGCGATTCGGTCGGTCGGCGTGGCGATGTGGCCAAGGTCGCTTCTCGGTGAAGACTGGGCCTCGGGCGAGCCGATAGTGTGCCCGTTGCTGGAGGGGGGGGGGTCCTCGGGCGAGACATAGGTTCTCCGGGGTCGGCTTCCCTTGCCCGAGGCTAGGCTCGGGCGAGGCACGATCGTGTCCCTTGGATGGACCGATCATTGACTTAATCGCACCCATCAGGCCTTTGCAGCTTTGTGCTGATGGGGGTTACCAGCTGAGATTTAGGGGTCTTGAGGGTACCCCTAATTATGGTCCCTCGACAATGCTATTCCACCTCCACCTATCTTAGGTGGTCTCTCTGCTAGGTTATAGTTAGCTACTAACATTAGCCGAATACATACAAACAATGTAGCTAATACTTCGGCTATTAGTTAATTTTAACAAATTATCTAATAATTAGCTAGCTAATTCTACCAACAATTTTTAACCAAACAACTATTAGCTCTAGCGTACACATCCTAAGGGGGTGTTTGAATGCACTAGAACCAATAGTTAGTTGACTAAAAATTGTTAGTAGAATTAGCTAGATAACAAATAGCTACCTAACTATTAACTAATTTAACAAAAATAGCTAATAGCTGAACTATTAGCTAAGGTGTTTAGATATCTTAACTAATTTTAGACACTAACTATTAGTTCTAGTGTATTGAAATACCTCCTGAGTTGTCTTGTTGGCTAGGTCAACAAGACGCACCAGGTACTAGGTTGCCGTTCTTGGTGTACCAACCACCAGGATAAGAGCGGAGAAGGCAGGTGATAGGTTGCTTTAGTTTTTCCTCGGTTTGATAAAGCTAGAAACCAACTGCCAACTCTGGTCTCGATCGTAGAGATGAGGCGAGAGTACGGTCCAACGGGTGACAACAAGTCAAGTATGAGCGCTCCCTTGGTACAACGTTTTCAAACTTAATTTGGCACGAGTGCATATGTGACTAAGGAGGTCCTCGACAGCCGAGCGGCATTTTTCTTTCGATTGTTATTCTTGCATGATTGTTTGAAACGAACCATTAAAGGATGAAATTTAGGAGCTATGGGCGAAAATTCATCACCGTCGGAGAGGGCGTGCAGGGTGTTCGCTCGATCAGGGGCCCCAAATCTCTTGATCCCCAAACAAACATGTAAGTCTGTAGTATATTTATATAACAGAAAGCCTACATTAATCTTTAATTCTTTATTGATCCATTAGCATGCATGCTTCTATTTTATGACCGTGAATTATGAGTTTAGCCTCGAATTTTTGCCCTGGTGCAGTGGGACCCAGACCTTGTGCGGTGATCACATGAAACTTCAAACTACGAGCCTATCAGTATCATGCACTTATATATAACACTAAAAGCGGGTCGTGATAAGTGATTATCCTCGCCGGCCGGGTCCGCGATGGGCAGTTGTCGATACGAGATCTGGTTTTTTCTCCGTGTTTGGAAGCTAGCAGGTCATCAGCGGGGCGGTGAGGGTATCATTAGCTATATATATATAAGCCGTTGAAATAAAACAACAAGAATATGCTGAACAGGAAGGTTGTGGCATACAGATGATAATAATAACTGCGTATCGTTAGTGGCTGCAGAACCGGCCGGTCAAATTGAGCGACACAATTAATTCCTTCGTGGATCTCAGCTCAGGGCCGGGTCCAAAATAAACTTGACGCGTAACTTTCCGTTCGTTTGTGAGGGGAAAAAATCTAGACCGCTTTGCGGTTTATCTTTTTTTTTCCCGGTTATAAGTATAAGAGAAAATACCAGGTCCAGAATGTTTGGACACGTGCCTAGAAAACAGTAGGCAATGCCTGTATATATACGACGCGGCTCCAGAAAGGACGGCCGTCCCTTGCCACGCGCCCACGCCGATTCTACACACGATTTTCCGATGAGGAGCCAGGGCCAGGCACAGGCAGACGAACGGATACGCAGCCCGGCCACGGCCAACCAAGGCGAGGCGGCCGCCAGAAAGTGACGGGCTGCGTCTGGAATCACACGCCATGCTTTTGCTCAAAGCCCCCCACCTCAAAGCGACGCGAGCGCAGGGCAGGGGGTGGGGGACAAGTATCGCGCGCCTGACCCACGAAATAGAAGCTGTGGGAAAGGAGAGGAGCAGCGGCGGTGGGGAGGGCCAGCCAGCCACTCGCAGTCGCACACTCGCACCACAGAAGCAAGCCACCCGAACGGAACAGGAACGGGAACGGCGACGCACTCTTGGCTTCTCTGTGTCTTCCTGCATCGATAGCCAGTACGTAGTCCACTCGGTGGTTCAGTGGAGACCCAAGAACGAACCGTAGACAAATCAAAAGCATGTGGATTATGCTAGCTGCTCGACTTTGGAAATTCGCTGGAATGCTTGTGCTGCGTTCCGCCAGAACAAAACAGACTAGCATCATCCAGAGTGTGCGTGATTCGTCGATTTTCCACGGAAGAGAAAAAAAAGAAAACTGACAAAACGGGGCGGACGGCCCGGCCCGGCCCGGCCTGGGCCTGCCTTGGAGGCCGCGTGGCGTGCGCGTGCGGTGTGCCCTAACGCCGTGGCCGTCAAAAGGGACGGCGCAGCAGCGCTGTCGCCGTCCGGTCCTATCCGGTGGAGGGCTCTTCCGCGTCCCAGAGAGGCCATTAAAATCGGCCGCCCCCGGCAACCATCTCTTCCCCTTTCCCAACCTCCCATCCCATACCACCCCCCTTCATGTCGTCGCCTTCCTCCCCGCGCACTTGCCCCTGCATCTCTCCGCTGCCCACCACTCCCTCGCATTAACGACGAAGGCTCATCATCTCTGATGGAGGTAACAGTCGGCTAACACACCGCCCCGCCCCGCCCCTGTTGTCTGTCCCTTCATTTTCTAGCTTAGAAGAGTATTCTTGTTCCGGTTTCTTCGTTCCGTCGAGCGCGGCATTCTGTGGGTCGTGTGGATTTTGGCCCGGGGGACGAGGAGGAGGCTGGTCAAAGATCTGTGGTCAAAAATTGATGGTGGGGTTCATGGAATGGGTGCATGACTGGTTGCTGTGGGACGCCTTCCTGGAGTGCGGAGGGATCATGAGGCCACCGATTAGATAGCGGCTGGGGAGCGAGGGACCACAGGAGGCGGAGGCCGCCGTTAGCACCCCCCACCACCCCGCGCCGCGAGCAAGCAGCCATGGGGGAAGACCTCGTCACCACCCTGTCCATGGAGAACGGCGGCGGCGGCGGCGGCGGCCACCACGGCCCCTGCACGCTCCTCTCCATGGACCCGTCCGGCCACCTCTCCGCGCCGGACGACCGCGCCGTCGGCGTCATGGTGCAGACCCTCATCGGAGGGGGCGTCGGCGCCGGCGCCCGCGCCCACGCCGTGTCGCCCTCCGGCGCGCCTCCGCCCGACATCAACCAGCCGTGGCAGACCGACCTCTGCGACATGCTGGACGTCGGCCTCGGCCCGCAGGTCTACAGCGCCGAGGCCGTGCTCAGCTGCGCCCCCAAGGCCGGGAGCCGGAAGGCCGCCAAGCGCGGGGACAGCATCTGGGGCGCCTGGTTCTTCTTCACCTTCTATTTCAAGCCCCTGCTGTCCGACAAGTGCAAGGACAAGGTCGTCCGGGACAACAGCGGCGGGGTCTCGGGCTTCGACAAGTCCGACCTCCGCCTTGATATGTTCCTGGTGCAGCACGACATGGAGAACATGTACATGTGGGTGTTCAAGGAGCGGCCGGAGAATGCTCTGGGGAAGATGCAGCTGAGGAGCTACATGAACGGCCACTCCCGGCCCGGGGAGCCGCAGTTCCCCTTCAGCGTCGACAGGGGGTTTGTGCGGTCGCACCGGATGCAGCGTAAGCACTACCGGGGGCTGTCAAACCCGCAATGTATCCATGGGATTGAGGTGGTCAGGTCACCAAATCTTGTAGGGCTCACCGAGGCAGACCTTAGGAGGTGGGCGGACCTGACTGGGAGGGAGCTCAATTTCATCATCCCACAGGAAGCCAGTGATTTCGGGACATGGAGGACCATTCCAAATTCAGAGCTTGAGCTTGAGAAGCCACACCCTGTCATGAAGAGCAACGGCACCCAAAACCCAAAGAAAACAGGCTTGAATCTGTCGTCACCGTCCAATCATTCAGGCGAAGATGGTATGGATCTCTCTCCAGTTAGCAGCAAGCGTAGGAAGGAATTGTCCCCACAGGCCATGGATGAGGAAGTATTCTTCCCACTGAATTCTTGCCCTCAGAAGACACAACAAGATGTGGAGATGCACTCACCAACGCAGCCTGCTGCGTGGCTCCATGAGTTTACTGGGGTGATGAGAAACGCCTGTGGGCCAGTGACTGCTGCCAAGTCTATCTATGAGGATGACCAGGGCTACTTAATAATGGTCAGCTTGCCGTTTGTTGATCAGCAGAGGGTGAAGGTTTCGTGGAGGAACACTCTGACTCATGGCATTGTGAAGATCGTTTGTGTTAGTACTGCTAGGATGCAACATATAAGGAGACATGGCAGGATGTTCGCGCTTGCCGATCCTTCCCCAGAGCATTGCCCTCCTGGTGATTTCATTCGTGAAATACCTCTAGCTACTCGTATCCCTGAAGATGCTAAGCTGGAGGCTTGTTTTGATGAGGCTGCCTCAGTGCTGGAGATCATGGTCCCAAAACGAGGGAATGAACCTGAAGAACATGAAGTTAGGGTCTCTCTGCGACCCCCTCACTACGGAGCTAATGATCTACTTTTGACCTAAGCTATCTCTGCACCATGCTACATCTTCTTTGTAACCCCAGATTAATGCCAAATTTAGCTGAGAATCAAGGTTTCAGTATGCTTGTTCTTTGCCTAATGTTTCCAGTACTTGTGCCATACTATGTCTCTTCAGCGACGAAGACTTGCTGAAGACTAGTTTATTCTAGCTTCTGTGTTATGGGTGTCTTTTTAACCCTCATGTTTAGATTTTGTACTAAGTTCAGTTAAAAGAAATAATATTCTGAGTTGCCACTGGTTTGTTTTGTTGGATTGTGATTATCTGTGCGTACCAGTTTCTTATCTCTAACGTCCAAATTTACACTGTATTGCTTGATTCACTTCAATTATGAAGGAAAAAAAATGGGACCTTAGACATAGGCGTTCCTTTGATTAAACAAGTAGTAGCGGAGAAGGGAGATTGTAGTGCTGAGTGAGCAAGAACATACTTCTATGTATAGATTGCAGAAAATGTATGAAGCTAGCCAGTAGCCAGCTAATGCTGAGCCTGCAACTATAAAGTCAATGCTTGTGCAGATGTGTGTCCTGTAATCAGCTGTAACGTTTTCAATGTGGACATGGCCCTTCGCAAATGATATTGCTCTTGAAGTATTTCTCAGGTGCAACTTTTGTTTGAGATAGCTCCAAGTTTCAGCTCAACTGTAGTTTATAATAGCGATTTAAATAGTTTTAAAAATATTTTGAATTTAAATAATAAACAAAATGACTTAGATAAATATTTTATATAGGTTTTACAACTTCAAGCAGCTTTTTTCTGGTCACATAATGACCTGTTCTATCAACTCCATTAAATTTTCTAGAGCTGTCGCAGGTAAATGTGAAATGCTGGTTATAAAAAAAAAATCTGAAACGTGATTGTAGCCGTGTTTTAACAATCTAGGTGTTAAGTTTAACTCTCTTGTTCTACAGTTGTGGGTGGCGGTCTGATTTTATTACTTCATTCTTGTATCTTGGATTCTAATTATCCATTTTATAGTGCTATTTGTCGTAAAGAAACTACTCTTTACTACACTTCCGTACCGCCTTCACGAAGATATAGATGACGTAGTCTTTTAGAGTGTCAGCGTCGACGTAAGCCTAGCTCTGCCATGTTCTTTCTTCTTTCTGTATGTATGTATGTATGAATGAGGATGAAGAAAAAGAAAAAAGGGCGACGCCATGCTCCCGCCTTCCTTCTTCCGCTGACGGCCCGTACTGAGGATGGTGTGGCTGCTGGGCCGTCTTCTCCGCGCCCTGGGCGCGCGGTCGCGTTGGAGGGAGGCCCATTGCTACAGGTGCGCGTCGAGGCTTGCAAGGGACGGCGTCCTTCAGGTTCGCAGGTAGGTTTTCCTCTTGACTTCCTTGGGTCGCACTCCTTTCCCCATCTCGCTTCGCGTCTTTCTCGCCTCTGGTCGCTTCCGTGTTCGTCGCGAGAAAGTTTCTGTGGAGGGTGGGTATCCTCTCCGCTTCGCCCGCCTTCGCTTGGTGAGGAGTGGCCTCTTCCGGGTCGCTCTGGTGTGTCGGTTCTGATGGATTCGAAAAATCGTAACCCTAACTGGGATCGTTGGGGTCCGAAGGAGATGCCACAGGGATCTCAGTCGTGGGGAAAGAATCGGAACCTTAGCTGGCGTTTGAAGACTGGATCTGGTAAATCTGAGGTCAAAGATGATATTCCCGTCTCCGCTCCCGGTGATTCCGGTCTGCCAGGTATTCTCAAAACCCCCCCGCCCCCCATTCTAAAATCTGAGAATGATTTGGTGCGTAGGGTTTTTTGCCAGAAATGTGGTTTAGACGGTCATCATGCTAGGGAGTGCTTTAAATCTTTGTGGTGCGAAATCTGTCGCAAAGAAACCCACAATACTGCTCGGTGTGTTCTTCCCAAACAGAATAAGCCAAGTATGCCGATTGTTGGGATGGCGGCTGATGGGCTAGGGTTTTATTCCTCTCATTTCGCCAAACCCTTATCCAACAAACCGAAACGCAGTTTTATCGGCTTGGTTAAAATCGTTGAGGGTTTGATCACCGCCGAAGATTTGGAGAAGGATTTCGGCTTTCACTTTCCTTGGGGCCGTGCTTGGAAAGCTACTAAGTGCCATTCTGGTTTTCTCATGCAATTCCCCTCTCAAGAGAGACTGGATGAAATGATTAATTTCCCTGAATTGAAAATGAAATTGTCTGGAGCCAAAATCTCTGTCTCTTCCTGGAGTTCTCAGGCTAAGCCTAAATCTAAACTGCATTCGGTGTGGATTGTGGCTGAGAATGTGCCAGAAGAGCTACAAAATTATCAGGCCATTTGTGAATTGGGATCCACTATTGGAGCAGTGGAAGAAGTGGATATTAACTCTTTAAACTCTAAAGAGATTGTGAGGTTTAAAGTTCATGTGAAGAGTGTTGCTATGATCCCTCCTATCATTGAAGTTGGTGTCAAACCCTTTTTGTATGACATCTACTTCAAAATTGACAACATTACTGATGAAGGTTGGAATGATGATTCTGTAAATCTGGGTAAGAGGGCTTCGGTTGATAGACAAGGGTTTGGTGAGATTTCTCTTGGCAAATATGCTAAAAAGGCCAAGAGTGGTGATGAGGACTCTGGCAAGGATATCAAGGGAAAATCTCCCTTAAAAATATCCTCTAGTCAAGTCAATGTTGCTGGTTCCCTTTCTGAACAATCCGAAAGCATGAAAATGGGAAAAGGTTCTGAAGATCCTAAAGGCTACCTTGATAGTCAGGGAAATGAAGATGAAGAATTCAATGATAGTGAGGATGATTTGTTGGATTCTCAGGAGTTGGATGAATTCATTAAGGATGATGATTTTATTCCTTCCCCTGCCCAAGATAAAAAAAAATTACATATGAGTATTGTTGAGGATGCTAGCAAGATTGCTGGTGGTAAAAAAAGTGGTCCTATGGAAATGGAAACTTCTGAAGGTGTGAGAAGGAGTAGCAGACTGGAATCTTCTGAGGAAGTAAAAATTGCGGATAAGGCTGCTGCAAGAGCTATGGCGAAAGATGCTTTCATCAATAAAGGTATGTCCTATAATCCTTTCTCGGTCTTGAATACTGATAATGATGTTCTCTTTGATGTGGCTAACAGATTAGGTGTTGAATTAGGTTCTTCATTTGATGATGCTGTTGAAAATTTAAACCTGATTAAATCTTTAGAATTGTCTAGGAAAAACTTAGTGGTTCAATCTGTTAAAATTAATGTTGATAATTCTAATGCTGATTGTATGGTTTCTGATGATGATAATATCATACATAAAGATAATCTTGAAGATAATTTTTCTGAACTCAAAGATGTTATGATTCTTAGAAAAGGTCGTAAAATTCAACACAGGAAAAAAACTGTGAGAAAAAAAAACAATAGTAGTTTGACTGGCAAATCTCCCAATAATAGGAAAAACCCTATTAAGAGGAAAGGCCAACTAGTTGGTCAGCCCCCCATTTGTTCAGAATGATTGGTGTGATTTGGAATTGTCAGGGGCTTGGTAAAAGTGTAAAAAGTGAGTTCCTTCGTGATATTATCATGAAAGAGAAGGTTGACTTCATTGGTCTTCAAGAAACCAATAAGAAAGATTTTGAGGAGTCTTGGCTGAATTTTATTAGTGGTAATAGAAATTTTATTTGGGTTTGGTCTCCTCCTAATGGTAGGTCAGGTGGTTTGTTGGTTGGTTTTGATTCGGAAATGTTTGATGTTAGAGAAAAAGAGTTGGGGGAATTCATGATTAGGTTATTGGTGATTCATAAAAATTCAGGTTTTATTTGGAATTTCATTAATGTCTATGGTGCTGCTCAAAATGATCATAAACAGAAGTTCTTGAGTGAATTATCTGCTTTTTGTTCTAATTGTTCTCACCCTTTATTGATTGGCGGTGACTTTAATATTCTTAGAAAGGAATCGGATAAGAATAAACCTGGGGGTACTAACAAGTGGAGCTCTCTTTTTAATTCTATTATTGAGGTTCATGATTTGATTGAGTTGGATCTTAGTGGTCGTCATTTTACATGGTCGAATAATCGCAATCCTCCTACTTTTGAGAAGTTAGACAGGTTTCTTGTTAGTCCTGATTGGGATCTGCATTATAATAATTTGAATGTTACTGGTCTTAGTAGATCCTTTTCTGATCATGTCCCTTTATGCCTCAAAACTGATTACATTTCTCCGGCTAGAAGAGAGTTTCGGTATGAGCTTTGTTGGAAGTTAAGACCTGATTTTAAGTCTTTAGTGATGAACAATTGGTCTTTACCTGTTAGAAGTAAAATTGGTATTGACATTTGGAAAGAAAAAATCAAAAGATTGAAAAAAATGTTGAAAGGTTGGAATATCAATGTTGAAGGTAGATATTTGAAATTAAAAAAAGAGTTGATTGAGAAAATTGATATTTTGGATAAAAAATGTGAAATTATGGGTATCTCAGATGCTGAGAGAATTGAAAAACTTGATATGGAATGGAATCTGAAAAAAATCATGGAAGAAGAGATTTGTAAAAAAAACAAACTGCTAGAGAGAAATTCATCAATGAGGGTGATGAAAACACCAAGTTCTTTCATCTTTTGGCTAAAGGCCGGAGGAGGAGGGTTAGAATTCCTTTCTTAAATCAGGATGATGTCCCTGTGAGTGATGCCGATGGTATTAATAAAATTGCTACTTCTTATTATAAAGATCTTTTTGGTCATTCGGTGATATCTAATATCAATATGGCTCAGTGTAACATGGAACAATTATCTGACGATGATAGATCTTTCCTGACGGCTCCTTTCTCAGTGGAAGAGATCAAGAAAGTTATCTTTGAGTTGAAGCATAACAGTGCTCCTGGTCCCGATGGCTTCCCTGCTGAATTTTTTCAAACTTTCTGGGAGATTATTCATTTGGATATTATCCAATTATTCAATGATTTTTACAATGACAGTCTCAAAATTGAGAGACTGAATTTTGGGGTGGTAACATTATTACCAAAAGTAGACAAAGCGGCTGACATGAAAAACTTCAGACCTATTTGCTTGTTGAATGTGTGCTACAAGATCATTTCCAAAGTTCTGAACAACAGACTGGCAAGTTGTATCACAAAAGTGATAAGTGATTCTCAATATGGCTTCATTAAGCATAGATATATTATGGATGGGGTCATTTCGCTCAATGAAATTCTTCATGAAGTTAAAAGGAAAAAACAAAGTGGAGTTGTCCTAAAAATTGATTTTGAAAAAGCTTATGACAAAGTGAATTGGCACTTTCTTTATAATATGATGGAGAAAAAAGGTTTTGGTAGCAGATGGTGTGATTGGGTCATGAAGATTGTGAGAGGTGGTAAAGTTGCCATCAAGACTAATGATACTCTGGGCCCTTATTTCACTACTCATAAAGGAGTAAGGCAAGGGGATCCTTTTTCTCCCCTTTTGTTCAATTTGGTTGCTGATGGATTAGCTTGTATGATTAAAAAAGCTCAGGATGAAGGTCTTATTGAAGGGTTGATCCCTCACATCATTCGAAATGGTTGCTGTTGTTTACAGTATGCTGATGATACCATTTTTCTTATTCAAGATTGCTTAGAAGGCGTCAGAAATCTTAAATTCATTTTATGTTTGTTTGAAAGCATGTCAGGTTTAAAAATTAACTTTCACAAAAGTGAAATATTATGTTTTGGAGATGCTAAAGAGATTGATTTTTTGTATGCTGATATTTTTACATGTCCTATAGGTAATCTACCTATGAAATATCTTGGTGTGCCAATAGATAAGAAAAAGATTAAGAAAAACCTTTGGGGCCCCATGATTGAAAAGTTGAAAAAAAGATTAGCTGGATGGCAGGGTAGATTCTTGAGTCTTGGTGGTAGACTTACTTTACTTAATAGTTGTCTTTCTAATGTTCCTTTATATATGCTGTCAATCTATCCTGCCCCTAAGTCTGTTATTAGGAAAATTGATTTGTTAAGAAGGAGACTTTTATGGCAGGGGGGTAAACAGTCCAAGAAATTTCATCTGGCGGATTGGGTGTCAGTGTGTTCTCCCAAAATTCAAGGTGGTCTTGGAGTGTTGAATCTTGAGGTTATGAATGATGCTCTTCTTTCTAAATGGCTTTGGAATATCGAGAATTCGAATGGTTTATGGCAAAAGATTATTGCTAGTAAATATATTAAGGGAAAACCCCTTATTGTTGTTAAACAAAAACAAAATGACTCTCCTTTCTGGAAAAAGCTTCTGAGTTTAAGGGACAGCTTTTACAAATATTGTAAAACTGATGTGGGTAATGGTTTGAAAACTAGTTTCTGGAAAAGCACTTGGTTGGGTGACCAACCGTTGGCTAGTCAGTTTCAAGTTTTGTTTGACTTGACTTATAACAAAGATGTCTCTGTTAACGAAGTTTTCACTTCAAATTTTGAATCCCTGTCTTTCAGAAGAAGGATTGTGGGTAATCTGAAGTTATTATATGATGATCTGATTGATTATTGTAAGCAGATTAGTCTATCTGATCATGATGATAGAATTGTGTGGTCTCTGGGGAATAAAAACTTCTCTGTTAATTCTTTATACAGAAAGAAAATGGAAAATCAATCTTTAATTCCATATAAATTTTTGTGGAAATCTAAACTGCCTCATAAAATTAAGATTTTCTTCTGGTTAGTGGTAAGAAATAAGATTCTTACTAAAGATAAT
The DNA here is from genome assembly GCF_902167145.1 of Zea mays. Lineage (NCBI taxonomy): Eukaryota > Viridiplantae > Streptophyta > Magnoliopsida > Poales > Poaceae > Zea > Zea mays. The sequence continues at coordinate 186,197,703 of NC_050098.1, forward strand.
TTGAGAAAAAGATGCTGGATTGGCTCCTTAAACTGCTGTTTTTGTGGGGTAGATGAATCTATTGATCACTTGTTTTTTTACTGCCCCATTGCTCAATACATGTGGAGAGTTATTCAAGTGGCCCTGAATTTGAGATCTATTCCAAAAAATATCAAAGATTTGTATGATAACTGGTTTTGTAAACCAAAAGACATGATGGCTCAGCTGGTGTTATTTGGTTGTGGTGCTTTATTCTGGGCTATTTGGCGCACTAGGAATGATTGGTGTTTTGGAAATAGTCATTTACTTGACCCATCTAACATCATTTTTCTTTGCTGCTTCTGGTTGGATTCTTGGGCGATTCGTCAGAAAAAGAAGGTGCAAAGAATGGTGGTGCTAGGAAGCAGGTTAATCCGAAAGACGGCAAGTGAAGCTTTCGGGAGGGCCTTGGGGTGGTGTCCTCTTGACAGGCGGATTTCTGGTTGACATAAAAGATGCTGAAGCCGTGAAAACTTGTTGGGATAGTTGTTTGTCTTTTGTTGGCCTTTCTGGTCAGGTCTTTTGTGGCTTCTGCCTGTCTTGATGGGTTGTATATAAGAAAGTCTTATGTAGCTCTTCGTAGGCCAAAACTTCCTCTGTTATCGTAGTCTCTTCACTGATCTTGCGTTAGTGTTTAGAGTCTAGATAACTCTCTGGCCGTGGCTGTTCTGTTTGGAAGTCCTACCGCGTAGGTGCAGTTGTTTCATACATTCCTATTTCTTAATGAAATAGGGGGCTTCGCCCCTTCGTCAAAAAAAAAAAAAACTACACTTCCGTACCGAAATATAGACCGTTATTTCTATTAATATAGACCATTATTTCTATATATCCAAAAGATTATGGGCCTGCCTCACTTGCCATATTTTTCTTAATTTTTCTGTTTTAAATGACTAATCTTAAAAAAAGTGTAATATAGTTAGCCACATGCTCAGCAGATTTTCACAGTTAGCCACGAACTCAGCGGATTTTCACATTTTATCTTTCAATCAGACTGTATGTAGCGAGGTAACACTGTTTCCAGCAGCTCCTATCACAATATCACATTCTATTTCAAACTTAAGTCTACAAATCTCCTCTTTTAAACAATCTGCTACGGACAGTGTAAATCCTCTATACGATCGGTTGTGGTCTGCGGACAGTCTAGGCTCATCTTATGCTCTTCGAGCGAGTCAGCGCTCTCTTTTTTTTCATTTTATTCAATACGACTGTGAATTCGTAGCTCCTAAGGAGGTAACGAATGAACAACTCGAAGGCGATCAATAGATTTACGAAAACAAATTAGGAACTAAAACTTATATTTATTAAGAAGTTCGACCACAGCCCACAGACTGTGGACACCACCCCATCTCACAGACAACCTTCAGAGTTCAGGAGTACTTCAGACCACACCAAAACAAACCGCCCGATGCTAACCAATTTAATCGACCTCTTCGATCTTGGGACCAGCACCGCTCCCACCAGACGGGGCATCCTCGTCCATGCCAGCCGCATCGCCCATGCCCGCGCCAGCGCCTTGGTACATCTTGGCGATGATGGGGTTGCAGATGCCCTCGAGCTCCTTCATCTTGTCTTCGAACTCGTCCACCTCAGCTAGCTGGTTGCTGTCCAGCCAGCTGGTGGCGCTATCGACGGCGTCCTCGATCTTTTTCTTGTCATCTGCCGAGAGCTTGGAGGCGATCTTGTCATCCTTGATGGTGTTCCTCATGTTATAGGCATAGTTCTCGAGCGTGTTCTTAGCGTCCACCTTCTTCTTGACCTCCTCGTCCTCGGCCTTGTACTTCTCAGCCTCCTGCACCATCTTCTCAATCTCCTCCTTGCTAAGCCGGCCCTTGTCGTTAGTGATCGTGATCTTGTTCTTCTGGCCGGTGGTCTTGTCCTCAGCAGAGACGTTGAGGATGCCATTGGCGTCGATGTCGAAGGTGACGGTGATCTGGGGCACGCCGCGGGGAGCAGGAGGGATGCCCGAGAGCTCGAACTTGCCGAGGAGGTTGTTGTCCTTGGTCCTCGCGCGCTCACCCTCGTACACCTGTATCAGGACGCCCGGCTGATTGTCGGAGTACGTCGAGAAGACCTGCTCCTTCTTGGTCGGGATTGTGGTGTTCCTCGGGATAAGCACCGTCATGACGCCACCTGCAGTCTCCAGGCCGAGAGACAGTGGCGTGACGTCGAGTAGGAGCAGGTCCTGCACCTTCTCGTTGCCCTCGCCACTGAGGATGGCGGCCTGTACAGCCGCGCCGTACGCCACAGCCTCGTCGGGGTTGATGCTCTTGCAGAGTTCTTTGCCGTTGAAGAAATCCTGCAGCAGCTGCTGCACCTTGGGAATGCGGGTGGAGCCACCGACGAGCACGACGTCGTGCACGCTGCTCTTGTCCATCTTGGCGTCGCGCAGGCACTTCTCCACAGGTTCCATGCACTTGCGGAACAAGTCCATGTTGAGCTCCTCAAAGCGAGCCCTGGTGATTGTAGAGTAGAAGTCGATGCCCTCGAACAAGGAGTCGATCTCAATGGTCGTCTGGGCGGTCGATGACAGCGTGCGCTTGGCGCGCTCGCACGCCGTGCGCAGCCGGCGCAGTGCACGAGGGTTGCCGCTGATGTCCTTCTTATGCTTGCGCTTGAACTCTTGGACGAAGTGGTTCACCATGCGATTGTCGAAATCCTCGCCTCCAAGGTGAGTGTCACCCGCAGTGGCCTTCACCTCGAAGATGCCCTCCTCGATGGTGAGGAGCGACACGTCAAACGTGCCACCACCAAGGTCGAAGATGAGCACGTTCTTCTCGCCAGAGCTGCTCGCCTTCTTGTCAAGACCGTAGGCAATAGCAGCAGCAGTGGGCTCGTTGATGATACGCATCACATTGAGGCCCGCAATGACACCGGCGTCCTTGGTGGCTTGCCTCTGCGAGTCGTTGAAGTAGGCCGGCACTGTCACCACTGCATTCTTGATAGTAGAGCCGAGGTAGGCTTCAGCAATCTCCTTCATCTTGATGAGCACCATGGAGGAGATCTCTTCAGCAGCGAACTGCTTCTCCTCACCCTTGTAGGAGACTACAATCATAGGCTTGTCACCAGGGCCAGGGATGACCTTGAACGGCCATAGCTTCATGTCACTCTGCACTGACGGGTCAGAGAACCTCCTGCCGATCAACCGCTTGGCATCTGCAGTACAATGAAATGAACAAAGATGTGTGAGTAACAGCGGTCAGCACTAGGTAGAAGGCATAGAGCAAGATACTTATTGTGGGCATTATAGCAAAAAATAGGGGGAGCTACAATATGTAAAAACAAGCACGTATCAATAAACCCAATTTTCCTGTTTATGTTTATCGGTGAGCCCGGATATTTTTTCTTTGTCAGCCGAAATTTTCAAATTTTTTGAATTGGCACTGTCAAATGTTTAAATTAGAAGTCAGTTGGTCTATATGTCTTCTTATGCTCTCCTAGTATACTAAAACCCTAAATTTTTTCTCTATACTTAATTGGTTGTGTCTAAATATAATCTAGATGATATTTAAACAAACTGAGTCATTTTCTTTAAATTTAAATTTGTAACGAAAAAATTTGCCACCAATAGGTCTGATAATCCTGTTTATCGCCAACCTCCCATACAATATTGATAAAATGAACCCTGATGCCAATACGTTATCAGTTGGCACATACTAAAAGAAGGCAAGCAGAGCAAAAAGGAAACTCTTTCTTCTTTATTTTATCACAAAAAATGAGCAGGGCAATGCATCAAAATACTATCAGATACTTATTATCACAACAAATGAGCAGCGCAATGCATCAAATGCTGTCAGTTATATTTCTTCGGACAACAAGAATTTACAACAAGGGCACACTTAGTTTTGCAACAGCCAACGAGCAGAGATAACCATCAAAATCATGTCAGTTATTAGATGTATTTATTCAGACAGTAACAATTTAATAGCAAACAAACACGAAGGAGAAATTAGGAGTATCTAATTTTGACACATAGTAAGCTACGCAGACTAACCAACTATACTATCCACCTATAGTATGCATCCCTATCGCGAATTTAACAGCAAACTTCTGAATAAGCGTCCTATAACAACAACAGGAGCATAAGTACCACTAAGACCAAATTATATTTACCAACAAGACCAAATTACACGCTGCTCATATTTTTTGAGTAGATTCCATCTTTGAGTACATGTTCCTTTGTCTGTTACTACAGAGCACGGTAATTATTCAGCATATAGAGAGCACGATTTCAGAATTTAAACTGTACATCCATTGATCCAACTTAAGCACTCGCGCATACTAGAGGCTCTAAGCATTGAGAGAAACATGGCAGTTCGCGCATACTAGAGGCTCTAAGCATTGAGAGAAACATGGCAGTGGCACCAGCAAGTCAGAGCTAGGAGTGAGCACGTACCGAAGACGGTGTTGGTGGGGTTCATGGCCACCTGGTTCTTGGCGGCGTCGCCGATGAGCCGCTCGGTGTCGGTGAAGGCGACATAGGACGGCGTGGTGCGGTTGCCCTGGTCGTTGGCGATGATCTCCACCCGGTCGTGCTGCCACACGCCGACGCACGAGTAGGTGGTGCCGAGATCGATCCCGATCGCCGGACCCTCGCCCTTCGCCATTGCCACCAGCTAGAGAATCGCTCTCCCGAACGAAAGAAGGAATCTAAAAGAAGTAGCAGAGCAACTCGAGATCTAGAGAAATGGAGGGAAATTGGATTGCGTGCTTTGCTTTTGCAATGATAGTTGAAGTTGAGGAAGGGAGGAGGCAGCGCGTGGGTTTTTATCGTGGTGTGGACGTGGTTTCGGGAACGTTCGAGCGCGGCGGAGACCTACCGTTGAATTCAGATCGGAGGGGCGTTCCGGAAGGGTCTGGATGGTGCGGTTCGGGAGACAGGCTAATAGCGGCGTGACAAGTGGGAACACGTTGGCCCCGGCTGGGGCGCCTCGGCGCGGACACCTGGGGCTGGGTAGAGATGTCCAAACGGGCCGCCTGGCCCGGTCCGCCAGGCACGATTAAAAAACCGGGCCGGGCCGGCTAAGCACGCGGGCTCAATTTCTTGTCTGAGCCCGGCCCGAACGGGCCTAAACGTGCCGGGTCGGCCCGTTTAGCACGAAAAAAGCGGGCCGAAAAGCGGGCTATGCGGGCCGAAAAACACGTTTTAGTGTAAAAAAAGCGGGCTTAACGGGCTTAGAGCTAAACGGGCCGTGCCGGGCTAGCCCACCGTGCCTAATTTCCTATCCGAGCCCGGCCCGCTTATTCGTGTCGGGCCGGCCCGGGCCCACATATAACCGGGCTGTGCCGGGCTCGCGGGCCTCGTGCTTATTGGACATCTATAGGCCTGGGAGCCGCTCCGGGCTTTGCCTCTTTGGGCGCGTGATAGAATTCCTGGTGGCTTCCAGGCTTCCACTGTGTTCTACTGTTCTAGGCGATGGCTCGACGCCAGAAAATTTATGACATAGTTTAAAATAAATTAGGCTTCCACAGTTAGACCTTGTTCGGTTATTCCCAATACACATGAATTGGATGAGATTGCAAAATTTTTTTAAGAAGTTTGACTTGTTTGGGATTAAAATCCATCCAATCTCACTTAATCCACATGGATTGAGAGCTAACGAACAAGCTCTTAGGCTTCCAGGCTTCCACAGTCAGACTTCCACTGTGGTCGAGATCTGGCGCCGATGGCGGAGAACGCCAGAAAATTTAGGTGTTATTAACGCAACAAAGACTAAAAATTTATGACATAGTTTAAAATAACTTGTAGCTATAAAATAAGTAATAGATGTTGAAAAATATCTTATTTAATAGTAATCTTGGTTACAATCTATTTACAACCAAATGCCATATAACGAATAAAATATGGGAAAAAAAGAAAAAAATGAGTTATCAATGGCAAATTGAAGTAAAAATTGTTGAACAAGTGAAATAAGAATATACCTTTAGTTGAGTCTAGTTGTAGGAGATCTGGACAATTGCATTTGTCTAGTTTTTTTTATTTTGAAATGTCTTCTTGATTTTCTGAAGGTCGAGTCATTTAAAAATTTCTCTTTCAATGTAGCACACCATCAAGTCATTTAACCAACCATCGGACATCTTGTTGCGCAACTTAGTCTTAATAATCTTCATAGCCGAGGAGACCCTTTCCACTGTTGCAGTCGCCACCGGTAGCAACAATGCTAACTCAATAAGTCGATATACCAGTGAAAACACAATATGCCTCTCAAGCTGAACCGTTGTCTTTGATAGACTAGCAAGATCACAACAAGTTTTGAACTCTTCAATTCTTTGTACATGAATAATAAAAGTTTTTAGCTAATCTCTTATAGTCTTGCAATCATCAAAAGAAAAATCATCATAATAAATATCCGCGAGCCGAGCAAGCTTATCCACATTAAACTTAGAGAACGAATCTCTTGGGTCAAGACAAGAAAAACACACAAGCAACTCTTGAGATAGCTCATTAAAGCGATGATCAAACTCTGTGGTGATAGAAGCGATGCTATTGCTAGGTGGCAGAGAGGCAACACAAGATGCAGTTCGAGGAAATGACTGAGAAGAAGAAATGAGCAATTGTTTTTGAACCGACCGATAAAGAAACTATGTTTTAGGGGACGCCGCTGAATCTGGCACTCATATCACTGATATCGGGGACCGAATTTAGGGAGACATTGCTAGAGATGATAAAAATATAGATGCTAGAATCTTTTAAAGTATGTTATAATGGACAGAGAATATTATTTTAAAGGATAAAATTTAGGCGACATTGTTATAGACAGTTGTAGAGAGTGTTTGAATCATTAGAGCTAACAGTTAGTTGGTTAAAAAGTTACTAGTGGAATTAGATAACTAACTATTTATTAATTTGCTAAAAGTAGCTAATAGCTAAAATATTAATTATATTGTTTACATGTTTTCAGCTAATTTTAGCAGCTAACTATTAACTCTAGTCAATTCACACACCCTTAGAACTTAACATAACTTTAAATTGCAAATATGGTACATACGAAATACTGAAAACCTGGTACATTTGAACATGACAAGTCCTTTATTGGCCTTTTAGACGATGTTCCAACATTCTAGCATTTGATAGGGTCTGGTTACATATAAGGAGGAGTTTATTGGCTATCATAAAAGGGTGAGGAGTTCCATTGTCTCCAAATGACTCCTCTTCCATACTACCTGAATTTCCTAGCTGTCATCCGCACGGATGCTTTCTTGGCGAGGTTGCCTTTTAAATTCGCGTAGTTGTTGCTCCGACTGAGGAACCGCCTTTGGGAATTCTCACTCTCCACCATCATCTTCCTGAGGCATTTTTTATTTGTGACACCATCCGAAAGATTGTTCATTGTTTGCACCATAGGAACTTGTGCAATTTGGTTGTGAACATCACCCCCTGCGCCTCCATGGTACTGTATATGTGCCTCTGTTCATCTCCTTTGCTTCCATGATTTTCGTCTTTCCTTCAAGATGGTGCATCACTTCTCTCACTCTGGTAAGTAAATGGAACATTCTTACGCCCCTCTCCACTGATTGACACCCACTTCCTATCGCCCATGAATTTGCTAGAAACCCACCTTAGAGATTTATCAAATGGCGCCAGCTCGTCCTTAACGAATTTCATAGAACAACTTTTCTGAGTGTGTCCGATCAGACCGCACATATAACAAAAATCCGATAAGTATTCATAGCAAATCGGACACCACTTCTCCTTTCCATCTGCTTCCAACTGCATCGTGACTCCCCTCATCAAAGGCTTCTAAATGTGAAGCATGATCTTAATTCGAAGGAAGTTGCCTATCAACATCCCACCATTGTCTTCCTAAACCTCCAAGAAGACTCCCACCTCATTGCCAATAGCCTCTACAGCTTCTTTAGTGAACAATCCAATCGGAAGTTTTCTGACGTGGATCTAGATCAGGACTACATTGAACTCAACCTTGTCAATAGACTCTGTGTCATCCATATCAGCCATCACCAACGGTTCATTTGAAAAGCTCTAGGGTCTTTCCTCCAATGCCTTCCGCTTTCACGTCGCTTGGTTGAAGGTGAATAGGAATTTATTATGTCCCAAACTTTTGCATTCAGTTCCTCGGATCGGACACCAAACTGTTTCCAAAGCACGTTCAATTGCATCCAGATGAGCCAATTTCTCCGAAAGTAATTTACCCAGCGCCTGATGAACAACTGTGTTCGATCTTTTCATCCCTCCAATCTGCACCAGACTTCTTTCCGCCTCTGACAGTTGCATCTGCTGCAAGAGCCCTTCCACCGCCTTCACACTTCTCACGTCCATCACAGCACCCAAACCAACGAACTAAAGGCCAGAGCCAAGAACAAAGGTTAGCAGACTGGATCAAGAAAGAATCGAAACAGAAGTATTATTGATTGTCTTCTTAAGGAGACTTTTATCGCAGCGTTGTTCTACTGAAGTTATACCTATAAAAAACTGTCTTTCGGTAAAAAATTTCGCCCACAGTTACAATCGATGTCTTGAGGCCGCGGACTAAATTACTATTGACTGCAATGCCTTTTGAATTGATAGGAAAATTGCGAGACGATTCGACATGTTCTATATGGTGAATGATAGTGACACGGCTTCAGGGCTTCAGGGTGTGCTTGGCTCATTGGCTGAACAAAGAGCATGCCTTCCCAATTCCCAACAGAAGGGCAAACAAATAGGCTTGTTCAGGGCTTTAGGAGGTTCTTGGGCTCTTGGCTGAACAAACAGCCTACCTTTCCAACGGAAGGGCAAACAAATAGGTTGTTCGTTTTTTTAGCAATGTGATTTGAGGTGGCAATGGATCACCATTTAAATATTTCTTCAAGATTAGTAAATCAATTATACCCTTAATTAATTTTAGTTCAAAAATAAATAAAAATATAGTTTAACCCTAATATGATCTGATTCTTAAATTTTGTAGTATAAAATTTAGAGTCCATTACCATTACTAAATGTGATCTATTACCTTCTCTTAGTCTTCGTTTGGTTTGATGGACTAAATATTAGTCTCTCCATTTTAGTCTCATTTAGTCTCTAAATTGCAAAACTGTGGAACTAAACTGTGTCTCTAGTCCCTCAAAAGATAACTAAAAGAAACTAAATCATATTAATTCCACGTTTTACCCCTTCTTTATTTCAATTACACTAATGACAGGGAGAATGTTAAATAGTTTTTTGGTCCCCTTATAATTCATTTAATACATTCTGAATATTTTATCGCTAGAACCAAATAGGGTAGTGACTAAACTTTATTCCCCTAACTATACTTTAGTCCTTGAACTAAAAGAACCAAACATTCCCTCGCTGCTCACTTTTTTTTTGTTTCGGTTTAGAAATAGAATAAGTTGGCCTGTCATTATATCATTCTTCACAAACTAATGAGGAAAGAAGCCACTTTTTTGTTTTTTTAAGACAGAATAAGTTGATCTATCATTAAATCATTCTTCACAAGCTATAATGAAGAACGAAGTCACCAAATTTGAATGAATTATGATGCACCATTGATCTACAAGATCAAGCACGCACAAGTTTATATTCTAAAGCATGCTAATTGCTAACCAACACGAATTCATGCTTTAGAAAGATTCTTCATCGCAGACTTCAAATTATTCCCACGTGAAAAATGACAACATTGCTGGGAACTGCATTCCACACCGGGTCATTTTTACACTGTAATAAATTTGTCCAACACCGATTTTACTTGCTATATGAATATCTAGTTAAAGCTAAAACATTGCCTCTAGATCTAGCCTTTCAGGAACAGTAGTATTCACAATCCAAACAAGCTGGGTGACCTCAACAACAATTTTGAAGCAGCGTCTGGGATCATGAGCAGAGATAGAAAGTTTTGCTTAAGTTTCAGTTCCCGACACACCAGCTTCTTCTGTCACAGTTGTATTTGGACCTTCAATTGTATTAACCGCTTGTGTTTCTTCAGGTTGGTCGAGGCCATTTACGATGTGGTTTGCTGCCACAAACAAAAGCAGCATAAACCGTTTTTCCTTCAAATCTTGATATTATAAAGTCATAAATCACGATTGCCACTGAGGAAGAGGGGTCAGGGATGAGAAATGTGCTATGTGCAGAATGTGCATATGAAGTCATGTTGAGGGCACAAGCAGTTAGGCCCATTCTAGTAAAAAAAATAACAGCACACCATGCAAGCATATGAGCTCCAAAAAAAATCAATCTTAACATGTTGAGATCCAAAGTGTGACTAGATCTTTATTATTTAGGGTCTAAACCCAACTTTAGAAACAAACTTTACTTCGTTTTCCTGAGCAGTTAATCGTGTTGTCTGTACGTGCGTGATGTTTTAGTTTGTTATTATACAGGGTGTTCCCAGTTGCATACCTGTTGTAGCCCCTCTGATAGCCATATTTTCTATAAAACGAATTTCATCTTCATGGCTGCTCACAAACTTCGTCTGGTTTTGTACAGTGTTACTTTCATCAGTATATATCCATGAACTACGATGTCTATGAAATGCACAGTGAACACACTTACAAGTTCCTTTGACAGAATATTCAGAAACCTATCAATTTTTGCTTGATGTTTCAGGAAAAATGGGCGCAGGTATCTTTTGTATACATGCTTTGATCCCTGAAATTAAAGGACACGAATTCGATCCAAACAATCATCAAAGATACAGCAAGCAATATAATAGTTACACATTTTTTGTCCAAAAGGCAGTATGAGTCTTATCACAAGAAAACATGGATATGATGTTTAAAAGAAAGCCAAGAGTATGCAGTACTTCATAAGCAATAGAAAGGAAAACATATATAAAGCTGATGGAAAGTTCATGACAAACTCCCACTACAAGATCTAGAAATAGGTTATGGGTCGCAGCAACAAACCTCATGAAGTAGAAAATGGTGAATTCAAAGAACAAGTGCCACTAATATCGTGCATTTGAGCAAAAACCATATCACAGTGGTAAAATGGTAAAGTTGAACAGTATATGAAATTTAGACGGGGGATGGAAGGGGCAAGGGAAACTTACACTGTTTGAAGGGAACTGGAGCCACACAAGGATAGCAAACTTCACATGATAATAGAGAGGAACACTGGAGAACAGCAGCAGACACATGTCCAAATAGTTTTTAAATTCTAAGGTAAGATTAAAAACACTTAACTGATGTCAAACGATAGCACAAAAAGGTGTGTTGCTTATGGCAAATGTAAAGTAAAATAATCAAGTGCGCACACAATGTTATGAAATAAGAATGTCATGAAGACAAACAGAATGACACTTCAAATGTAAAGCACAAAAACAAAAAAAAATGTAGCAAGTTACTGAAAGATTTTCTTAAAATAAAGAAACTCTCAATGCATCACTCCTAAAGAAATAATTCTATCCAGAAGGTCTTCCTTAAAAGATAAGGAGAATACATGGAGTCTAATAACGCAAGGCTGCAGAACAAAATATTACAACCAGACCAGTGCTCAATGAATACTGGCATTGCTATTCATGATCATGACAAAAAATACTTCTTCAATTAAAATGTCAAACACTTAAATAATGTCAGATGTTCATACCTTGAAAGAAGCTTATCTGCAAACACTTCAGCAATGCTAAAAGATCCATATGCTGTAAAAACATTTTGGGAAGGAGTTATAGTTCAGATATCAATATCTATGTAATATAAGCAGCAAGCAATGAGAAACAAAATGCAGATATTTTCAGATTTGTCAATTGGCTACACTAAAATTTCTCATTCTTACGCTATTATTAAGGCCCTTGTTAAATGCAAAAAAAAAAAGAAGGAATTTTCAGAACACAATGTTTTGCTAAGAGAATTTGTTTTTTTTAAACTACATGGTGTTTGGATGTAATAACTAATAAATTTTATAGTTTTAAAAAACATACTATTGCCAAAAATCATAGCCTTTTTAGAATTTAAGAAACTCAATCTCGAGCCTACCTTTTCTAAACTGTGATATTACATAGCCTTTGATTTCTAAAATTGTAATTTGTCAAGACCATGGTTCTCCCCTTTCTGGGAACTAGGAGGACACACCAAACAGTAAGTCTATAAGGCTGTCTCTAGCAAATCGTGCATATGATCGTGTAAAACACTATTTTGCATTGTAGACTACACTGTTCACAAAGTGAAGTTCGAAATAGAAGATGAGATGGGAGATAGGATGAGTAAGCCGCTGGACAAAAATGATGTACATGCAACATTAGCTAAGATTATTATGTCAGTAAAGTTTGTGCCCATGCAATGTTAACTAAGATTATTTATGTCAGGTAAAAATCAGTGGGTACTAAATCCAGAATATTAATTGAATATCAAACACAACCAGCTTAATGATTCCATAAAGTACAACAACATATGTGCAGCGGCACAGCTTTGCTGCATAATGCTAAAAGTAGCAAAACCAAAAAGTTTGTACAGCATTTTCATCAATCCACTAAAACGAGTTTATTAGCTAATATTGAAAAGCATACTAAAAAATCATCTCATTACAGACCTGCCCAATACAAAAGCATCCGCTCTTTCTCTTGTTCATCCTTCTTCTCTATAGCTCTGAAAGTGGAGTATACAGGTAGACCAATCCCAACAGCACAACTGCAGCAGCATGAGGTGAGAATAAAAAACCATGAATTAATAATTACCCATACAATGATAGTAGCACACTTTTGAAAAGGAAAGACAAAATGGTGTACATTTTATTATTTATTACATTAAATAAGACAACCAAGCAATTTAACATGAAAATATCGTGCCTAACAGCACAGAAATGTTCTAGTTACAGATGATGCCCAGCTCACATAGATTGAAGTTGTAGCTATTGATTATTGTCAGCATAACCTGTTTGCAGAAAAATATAAACCTGATAAACTAAAAGGAATGGACATCATTGAACAGTTTATAACATAAACTATTTTATAGGCACAGCATAAGCTATCGACCTTTTCTAGTATCATACCACTACCAAAGGGCTGGACAAAAAACTCGTCAAGCTGGCTCAGTGGCTCGTTTCGAAAGTGCTCGGATTGAACTCATTTCTCTTATAAAACGAAAATGACTTGATTTCAAATGACTTTCAACTTCACATCGGCTCATTAAGCTCGGTTTGAAGTTGGGTCTCAAATAATTCAAGAGACTAAGAAATAAGATTATACCAATTTCTACAACAACAAATTCCTTTAGTCTCAAGCAAGTTAGGGTAAGCTAGAGTTAAAACACAACTAAAACCACAAGTCAAGGTCAAACACATGGATAGCTTTTTTCCATGCACTCTTATTCAAGGCTAAATCTTTAGGTATATTCCATTTTGTCAAGTCTCCTTTTACTGCCTCTTTCCATGTTAACTTTGGCCTTCCCATGCCTCTCTTTCCATTGCTATCACGTTTTAGGATTCCACTACGCACAGGTGTCTTTAAAAGTCTCAATATCCAAACCATATCAACTGATGTTGGATAAACTTTTTTTAAAATTAATGTCACCCTTAACCTATCACGTATATCATCGTTCTGGACTTGATCCCTTTAGCCACAAATCCAACGGAACATACATAATTCTGCAACACTTATCCATTGAACATGTCACCTTTTGTATGCCAATATTCTGTACCATACAACATAACAAATCTAATCGTCGTCATATAAACCTTGTCTTTTAGCTTCTATATATGGTACCCTCTTGTCATATAGAATGTCAGATCTGATGCTTGACGACACTTCATCCACCCTGTTTTGATTTTATGGCTAACATCTTCATAGCATTAATCCTAAATACCGAAAGGTATCTTTACCGGGCACTACTTGACCTTCCAAACTAATGTCTCCTTCCTCATGTATAGTTTTGCTGAAGTCACATCTCATATATTCGATTTTAGTTCTACCGAGTCTATAACCTTTGGATTCTAGAGTCTCTCGCCACAACACTAGTTTCATATTTTCTCATGCCCTACTTTCATCAGCTAGCGCTATATCGTCCACAAAAACATACATCAAGGGATATATCCGTGTATGTCCCTTGTAACCATATCCATTGTAGAAGAGTGAATTGTGGTTGTATTGCATAGAGAAGGGGTTACTAGACTCAACCCTAACCCTGATGGGCCGGCAACCCAACAGTGGTGCCGGACCACACACACTCACACACACAATCTAACATCCCCCGCAGTCACAACGGGGGCACCACACACGATGAGACTGGAGTAGAGGCTGAAGGTAGGAGCCGACGAGTTGAAATCCCCCCGCAGTCGCAGCGTCGTGATGGTGTGAATGTTGCGGCTGGAGTAGAGACCGGTGTGTGCTCCAAGAAGACGATAGCCCCTAGATGCCGAGGTAGCCGAAGTCGAGGTGGTCGCGGTCGGGAGACGCGCAGCAGAAGCCCGATCTTCAAGAGGGGTCGACGTTCGAGCGTCAACGATCGGCAGGACGACACAACAAAAGAGCACCGGCAGCCTGACCATCCTGCTTCTTCGATCGTCCGAGCGTCAAGGAGCCCCGCCAGGGAGGCCGACAGCAGCGTCTGCGCCGGTCATGGTGTCCGCACCCGCGGCAGAAAAGAAGGGGAAACGATAGATCCGGCCGGGAAGGCCACGACAGCGACGGATCCAGCCGGGAAGACGCGATCCAGAAAGGGACGACGGATCGAGCCGGGAAGGTCGCAGCAACGGGGATCCGGCCGAGAAGGTCGTGGCAGCAACGGATCCAACGAAGGCGATGAAGGGGGTGGGCGACGGGGTGGGTCCAGCCGGGCAGGGGCCTGCCCGGACCAGGCAAGGGTGTTGGCGCCGGCAATGGGAGAAGTTCGAAGTGGGAGGCGCTGCTGGGTATCTTAGGGGTGTTGCGCCAGCAGTGGGGAGGCGGGTGGTCGCGCCGGCCTGGAGAAGGTCGTCCACAGCGGCAAGGCTTGTGCTTGCGGCGTTGCCAGCGGCTATGGCGGCCGAGGCAGCCTGTAGGTACGCGGCGGCGGCAAAAGAACTTATTCTCGGCGGTGGCTGGAATGTTGGATCCGCTCAGACGCGGCAGCGGGTGATGCGGGAGCAGCCGCGGTGGTAGGGCGCGGACACCGCCGGGCCACGAGCGCAGGGCGTCGCGGGGCAATGGGCACGAGCGTCGGGGAGGGAGCGGCGGCGGCCGGAGGGGAGGGAGGAGGAGGCGACTGGAGAGAGAGGGGAGGAGGCGGCAGCTGGTGGGGAGCGACGGATGGAGAGGCGACCGCGGTGGCGAGCAGCGCGAGAGAGCAGGAGTTGGTGGCGGCGCAACGAAAGGTAGGCAAGGAGCGCGATGACGCGGCACTCGCCGCCGGAGGCGGCGGCCTCGAGCTCGAGCAGCATGTCGCCCGCGGTGGAGAAAACGAAGACGCGGCCGCGGGAGTCCCCGACGGTGAAGTACTTGGTGAGCCCGTCGGCGTCCTCGTAGCCGAGCCCGGAGGCCGTGGACGACTCGGTGGTGCTCCGCTCCGAATCCACCGACATGGCCGGCGGCGGCGTGCGGCGTGCTGGGCTCCGAGCTCGACGGCTTCCGCTCTGTGGGCGAGGGAGGCCGCGAAGGGGAAGGAGAAGGCCAGCACCGAGGGAGGAGGCGGCGGCTGCTGCTGGGGAGAAGGGCCACCCCGGGAGGGTTGGATGAGCCTCCCGGGGCGGCGGCGCGGAAGCCGGTGGTGGCTGGGAGGAGGTGGCGGCTGTGGGGTGGGAGGAATAAGAAACCCTAACCCTAGTCAGAAGAGTGAATTGTGGTTGTATTGCATAGAGAAGGGGTTACAATATATAGACTCAACCCTAACCCTAATGGGTCGGCAGCCCAACAGTGGTGCCGGCCCACACACACTCACACACACATAGTCTAACATCCATCACCAAGACAAAAAAGGTAAGGGCTCATAGTTGATCCTTGATAGAGTCCTATTCTAATCAAGAAGTCATATGTGTCTTCATCACTTATTAGAGCTTAGACACAAGATTGTTGTATATATACTTAATGAGTCCAACGTACTTCGTTGGAACCTTATGTTTTCCCAAAGCCCACCACTTAACATTTCTTGATAATTCGTTATAAGCCTTCTCCAAGTCAATGAAAACCATGTGCATGTCCTTCTTCTGCTCCCAATATTGCTCCATCACTTCTCTTATTAAGAAAATGACTTACATGGTTGATCTTCCGGGCATGAAACCAAATTGTTTTATAGAGATCCTCGTTACTCCTTGTTATACCAGTTTCGAAGAATGCTAAAAAAGTGCAGCTGGCTCATTATCCACCCTAGTACCAACTTCCAAGGAGCACAACACAGAGATAAACATGTTAACATTTCAGAATTTTTTCTATAACTAAGTACCTGGCTGTACGCATGACTATGTTAGAGCTTAGCGGTGCCAATAAGAGCCGCAGACCAACCTGCGAATACAGTTTTAACACAAATCATAAATATCTTATGTTGCAATGAAATTTTTTAGAAATTGTGAACTCTATGAAAAATCTATCCTGAAATCATTAAAAAGGTTAGGTATCAACACAATCCACAGTTCAGGAATTTTGAATATTCAAGTGTTATTCAAAGGCACTAAGAGCACTTAAATTCCATGGATCAACCATTAAATTTTAGGCCAAAGAAAATAAAAGAACCATCAAAATGAATAAGGTTTCATAAATAACCAAATACCATGGTGCTAGTGGAGCAACACACTATTGGCATGTGACTGGGTGTTACAAATTTGCTACACACAGGGTATTTTAAATCCAATTCATGTGCACTCTTGAAAGGCATCAAAACTAAAATTTAACCGAATACATTAAAACACAAAAGTCATTATCCATTCAGTCAGCTTTGGCGAATATTAATATGTAACCAGGTGTGTTCATATCAGAAATCACGAATAAGCTCGCATGATGATTAACAAATGAATTAATATTTGAAAGTCACATTTTCCCATAATGGGCCAGCCATTTTCACTAATATATTACTGATTTCTAAACATAATGACAAAATACACTGCAAGTTCAATGGCGGTTACAGGACTGTCCCAGTTCTCACAACAATCAATTCAGCCCTTCAGGGCTTGTTTGGAAGCGAAAATACCGGAGGGGATTGGAGGGGCTAAAATCCCCTTGCCATTCAAAATTAAATAGCAAGGGGATTTTTAGCCCCTTCGATTCCCTCCGGCAGTGTTTTAAAGGCGTCGTCCAGGCGCCTTGCTCGCCTACCTCGCCGCCTAGTGTCTTGCCTCGCCAAAGGGCCTCCGGTATTCTTGCTCCCAAACAAGCCTTCAGTAACGGGGCAAGAAGGTAAATTTCGGGGCACAATGGCTAGGATTCCCACATTCCCTAGGAAAGGCAGCCATACTTGGCTCAAGCCGCACGGCAGCTTCATAACCACCGAACAGAAACTCCCTGTTTTGCTCCACGATCTGCCGCAGCCCTTCGGTTCAAAACATTCAACCGCGCTCAATCCCAATCTGCACATTCGTCCCCACTACCCCAATCTGCACATTCGTCCCCCTACCCAAACCCAGCTGACAGAAACCATACACGGTTAATAAATTAGCACAGCTGCACGACAACGACATCCCAATCCCTCCGGAGATTGAGAGGGCGCGAGATCGCTCGAGAGGCACGGTGATCCAGGATTCCAGGTTTCCGTGGGAAAGCGGAGCGGGAAGGGCAAGTACCTCGCCGGAGATGGCGGGGGCGAGGAGAGCCATGGGTCGCCGAGGAGGAGCTGGAGGTAGGCAAACAAGTCGGTGTACAAAACCCGGCGCCGCAGCGGCTCCCTGGAGAGCGAGGGATCCGCCGCGATTTGGGCTCTGTGCGGCAGAAGAGAGAGAGAGAGAGGGGCGCCGGGGCGGGAGGTGGGGGGACCGGGGGAGGCGGCAGCAACTCAACGCGACGGCTGGAACGGGAAAGCTAGGGAGGATGGTTATTTGCGGCCCGGTCCCCGAACTGTCCACGATTTAAATGTCTGTGTCTGTCTCCACTCTCCAGCAAATGATGTATAAGAGCATCTCCAAGAGACTAGCTAAATAACTCTCCAAGCTAAATTTTAGCTACTCAATAGCAAAATAACTCTCAAACAGATTAGCTATCTGACTCGCCAAACTATCCGACTCTTCAAATTAACTCTCTCACTAGCCAAATTTGGTTAGTCACCTGACTAGCCAAACTAGATATATAGTCTGTTGGAGTGAGATGCTACATATAGAGTGTAATCTTTATGAAAAGTTAAATAGATAGTCAAATATAGAGCTAAAAATGAAGAGTCTCTTAGAGATGCTCTAATACCGCGTAAAACACCGCTTTAAATTGTAGACAACATTATTCATAATAAATTTTGAAATATAAAATATATAGAAAATGAAATAGAGAGGTGTTTATTTTCCCTAACTAATGTTTAGTCTGTGTCACATTAAATATTTAACTATAAATTATAAGTATTAAATATAGGCTTAATTAGATTTAATAAATTTGTTTCCTCTTTTAGTTCTCGTCTTTGTAATTAGTTTTATAGTTAGATTATATTTAATATCTGTAATTATTAAATAAACATAATGTGATAAAGACTAAATTTTAATTGGGTGGAACCAAACAACCCTATTAGAGAAATTTCAACATTAACCAAAAGGTAAGGTCCCAAAACATGACAATTGGGATCTTCTTAAAAGTATGAAATCCAAAAAAGTGTAACTCCAACAACTCTTAGGGCTACTTTGCAAACACCATTTTCCAAGGGATTTTAATTTTTCCAATGAAAAATAAACTAATTTCCTTTGGAAAAATGAAAACAAGCCCTTAATAATTTTCCTAAAGTGTTTTGAATTAGTCCACGTGGGTCTCGTGGGCGTCTCCGTCCTAGTCGAGAATTTTGCAATCATGGCACCGCCAAGGGCGGGCTTCAGAAACATGGCACGCCCATCGCGACAATTGCATTCGTGGCATTATAATCCTAGACGATTTGAACATTTAGCATCGGACCCTGGTAATGGTCATTAGCTCATGTCACTTTCCCGTTTTGCCCTCGCGCCGTTTCTTACCTGGGCGCCGTCCCTCTGCCGTTTTCTTACCTGGGCGCCGTCGTCTTCCAGTTTCGTTGAGTTGCCTTCGTCTTCCTCCCTCATTTCTGAGACCCGCAGCTCACTGCCAGCGTCCCCTCGGTCTTCCATTGTCTCCCCTGTCACCCTTCCACTAGCCGGATCCTGCTCCTGTGTTCCTCCCTGGAATCCGTTCGTCGCGAGCTTCAAATGCGGCCCGAGCGCCATGGATCTGCCCCGAGCGGCGTTCGTCCAGCAAGCGAGTCACCGGACCCTGCGCGCCCAGTTGAGGTAACTGATGATATGCAGTAAAATAGGCGGCCTGTTTAGCGTATGTTTTGTGTGTAGTGAACTAGAGCCGAGCTAGGCGTATTTTGTGTGCAGTGAACTAGGCGCCCAGCTGCCATTATAGTGTTTGTTGAGTGACATGGAGCCGAGCACCCATTTAGCATTTATTTTGTGTGCTGAGTAATATGAATGATCCTATGAACGACGAAACGACTACCTGCATGAACGAAGAAAATGAGTGGGCATTGACTTGTATTCCCACAGAGCATACAGAGATTAGTGGTTTTAATGAATTATAGACAATTTAGTAGATATATTGTATATTAAAACTATGTTTGGTGAATAGGGGAGTGGCCATGCAATGCATGATGTCGATTGGGATTCAATACTTGTAGAAGAAACCAACAATGAAGAAGGAAGAAATGATGTGACTAGTGAACACGGTCTATATTTTCAGCTTGGTTTAGACAATCAAGATGATAGAAGGGAAGATCATTCAAGTGGTTGCCGTTTTGGAAATACCAACACATGTGAAGATGAATTGGGAGCAGGAATTCCGTGTACTGATTCAGTGCTTGATGAAAATAGGACAATATATGATATGAACAATCCAGTTATGGAGCCTGGCAGCCTATATGCAACAATGCACCACTTCAGACTTGCAATAAGACAATACGCCATAAATAAAGAATTTGAGCTTGGAATAGAGGCAACCAATAAGACTAGATTCAGAGGGTATTGTAAAGGGCCAGATTGCCCTTGGAGCATTCATGCTAGACTGGAGAGGAAAGGGGCGCCAACAATTCAAGTAAGCTGAGAATATAGCTAATTGTACTGTATATGTGCTTTATATCTACCTTTGTACTCGTGGTTACATGCTCATGACACTGTAACTAATTTTCAGGTAATTGTATTGAATGACAAACATACTTGTACGTCTAGTGGTAGACGTAAGACCACTACACCGACAGGAGCTTGGGTTGCGGCACGTGTGCTTCCGTTATTGATGAAGAAGCCTCATATGGGAGCTAAGGAGCTACAAACCACATTGCAGGACACTTTTGGTTGTACAATTGCATATGACACAGTTTGGCATGGGAAAGAGAAAGCTTTGAAGGAATTGTTTGGAAGTTGGGAGGAGAGCTTTCAGCTTCTATGGCGTTGGAGAGCAGCAGTAATGGAAAAATCACCGGATAGTGTCATCGAGCTTGATGTTAAAATGGATGAGGGGCGTCCTTTCTTCACTCGTTTTTTTGTGCGCTCGGTCCATGCATTTCTGGTTTCAAGGGTGGGTGCCGACCATACCTTAGTGTTGACTCGACAGCTCTGAATGGTAGGTGGAATGGTCACCTTTGTTGTGCAATAGGTGTCGATGGGCACAATTGGATGTATCCAGTAGCCTATGGATTTTTTGAGGCAGAAAATACAGAAAACTGGACATGGTTTTTTAACCAGTTGCAGAAGGTTGTGGGGGATCTACCTTTGCTAGCTTTGTGTTCATATGCTTGCAAAGGTCTGAAAAATGCTATGAACAATGTCTTCCCTTATGCCGAGAAAAGGGAGTGTTTTAGGCATCTCATACAAAACTACATAAAGCAGTTTGGTGGGTCTGAGTACATGTATCCAGCTGCAAGAGCTTATAGGAGAGAAGTCTTCGAACACTATTTCAGCAGCATTCAAGAAATACCAAGGGTAAGTAGTTGGCTAAAGGAGCATCATGACTATCTTTGGTACCGAAGTGGCTTCAATACGGATATCAAGTGCGATTACGTGACTAACAACATTGCTGAGGTTTTCAACAATTGGATTAAGGATTGGAAGGACCTGCCTGTTTGTGATTTGGCTGATAGGATTAGGGAGGAAATAATGGAGATGTTTCATAGGAGGAGGAGGATTGCACAGAGGTTACAAGGAAGGATTTTACCGTCAGTTCTGCATATCCTACACGCGAGAACAAGAGGTTTAGGTCATTTATCAGTACGTAAAGCTGACAACTACATTGCAGAGGTTAGAGACAATAATGATGTGCATAGCAAGCACATTGTCAATGCTCAGCTACGCGAATGTTCTTGCAAAGAGTGGCAGCACACAGGCAAACCATGTATCCATGCATTGTGTTTGATAACAGCACAAGAATTTAGGGATGTCAGGATGGAGGATTTTGTAAATGACTACTATTCTGTTGCTAATTTCACCACCGCATACTCAAGAGTTATTCCACCTGTGGGTGACAAATCATTCTGGCCAGACGTTCCTTTTGCAAAAGAAGTGGGTGCTCCAATTGGAAAACGATCTGTGGGTCGACAGAGGAAAAATAGGATCAAAGGATGCCTTGAGGGAGGTAGTTCAAAAAAGAAAGTTAACGATGACATTGGTAAGAAAAGCATTAGGGGCAAGTTCAAGTGTCCGAACTGTGGTGAACTAGGCCACAGGAAAGCAAGCTACAAATGTCCATTAAATGGCACAAAGAAAAGGTTACATTAAATACGTTTCAGTTTATATGACCATACTTTCTATTTTCTGATATTAACTTGTTCATTTTAAATATGTCATAACAGAAAGCGAAAGCCTAGGAATAATTCAACTAAAGGCTGGTTCCCCAAAGATGTAGCTGAGTCCTCACAGGCAGGTGTCCAAGACAATGAAGATGTACCTGAGTCCTCACATGCAATTATACCAGCTAGTGAAGAACTTGTTGAAAGAGCTTCGTCGCCACAAGAAGAACATGTAGTTCGTGTCCTAGTTAAAAAAATCACACCTAGAAAGACGACTGTTTGAGTAGTATGGTTCTATGCTATTTATGAGTAATTTGTATGGTACTATGGTTCTTCTGTTTACTTTGTATGGTACTTTGTCCTGTACGGTACTATGGTTTTTCTGTTTGAGTAGAATGGTACTATGGTAAAGATGTTGAATTATTATGGTTATTTGTAGTTAAAAATTCTGGCATGACCTCCCTTCTTTCTGGCATTTCATTCCATTTCATACAACATAATAATTAGTCACAACAGCCAAGTTCCATTTCATACAAGATAACAGCCAAGTTCCATACCATTTCATTCCATTTCATAAAAGATAACAGCCAAGTTCCATGTCGGTTGCAACATAACAACATAGTTCTTACACATTACAATAGCATAGCCAGTGTTACATAAGCACTGTCGGTGTTACACTGATCAAGTTCACCTTACAAAAGCATAGCTAGTGTTACAAAAGCACTACACTAGAAGATGTTACACAGATCTATCCCTGATCTCATTGTAATTCAGCCCCCACTTAGCACAGTGCTCAGCTAGTGTCTCCGCTTCCAATGGCTGATTCATTATTTCTCGGTCACGGAATACGTCCTCCCACACCGCACTATCTTCGCTACCATAGCCAGCTTCTAATATAGTTGTTGGATCCATCATCGAGACCTGACAGTCAATTGCAGTAACTTCTAACGTTTCAGCTAACTCGTCCAAGGAACGAGCCACTTGAGTCAGCTTGAAACCGTCGACAACATCTTCATCTGTGTAGCACAAAGAGGCAGTATCTTGAAGTTTCTTAGCTGCATCACTCATTAAAGACAGAGAATATCTGAGTGCTTGCGCAAGTTTTTGGTTAACCTGAAAAAAAATTAACATCAGACTATTGCCAGCCATATGATCATGTTCTGGAACTAACAAGTGAACTGAACCAACCTAGGAAACTAGTTGATTCTGGAACTATCAAGTGTCTTATGCCCTCAGTTTGAAAACATCATAGGGCTGATCATGGTCAGGCAAAAAAAATTAACATCACACTATGGGCATCTCATATGACCAAGTTCTGGAACTAACAAGTGAACTGAACCAACCTGGGAACCTACAAGATTCTGGAACTGAACCAACCTGGGAACCTATAGCCCTCCGTAAATTATCAGTGTAGTATACAGTTCACTCTTTTCAAAGAAATCATCATAGGGC
This sequence comes from Zea mays, assembly GCF_902167145.1. NCBI lineage: Eukaryota > Viridiplantae > Streptophyta > Magnoliopsida > Poales > Poaceae > Zea > Zea mays. Next base: position 186,220,926 of record NC_050098.1, read on the forward strand.
AACTTTCAGTCTCAACTCAACTGGAGAATTTTGCAAACATGGCACAGCATCAAACAGGCTGAATCATCCTTAGCCCTCTCTAAACAGCCATAGCCCTCAGTTATTTTTTAACATAAGAAGAACAAGTGTAGTATACAGTTCACTTTTTTCAAAGAAAACATCACAGGGCTAGTACATCATCTCACATGAGCACAAGCATCAGGTAAATTTTTTGTTCAACTCAATCATTGCCGGGCATCAGGTAAATAGCAGTGTGCAACTCAATCATTGCCGGGCATCAGGTAAATAGCAGCAATGTCACTAGCAAGATGAAAATCACAAATAAGCAGAAACTTTTCCTCATCTTAACACTTACTCACTTCGCATTTCAATGAGAGGGCTAAACAATCTCAATCATTGCCTGGCACAAGATTAGTTTGAGAATACAAACCTCATAATATTTGGCAATAGTCTCCTTAGCACAATCGACGGCTGCACTCGCCTGGCTGTAAGAACTCATAGCACTTTTTTCCGCCGCCACAGCGGATTCAAGAACATCAAGAGTAGAAACCACATCGTTACCTAAGGAAAATGTGGCGCAATAATCACCAGCAACCATACAGGCGGTAGATGAAGCTTTCATTGTGTCACAGGCGGCATCAACGGCCGCGGACAGCTTCTGGGAACATAGCTCCGCGGCAGGTTCCATGGCAGCCTCTAACTCTGCAAACCCTAGGGTTAGCGAAGTAATAGATCTCACCAGCGTGGTCGGGGCGGCAATGGACCACAATAGCGCAGGTGCGGAGCCTGGTCAAGGGGGTAGGGCGATGGGAGGAAGGCACCGCACTGCGAGAGGAACAGATCCGGGGGAGGAAGGAGCGAGGAAGACGACGGCCAGTCGAAGAACACAGAAGAGAACGCTCGCCTCGGGGAATAACGAGTAACGACGACCACAGAGGGAGTAACGGCGCCCAGGTAAGAAACAGCGCGAGGGCACTGGAAGAAAGTGACATGAGCTAATGACCATTACCAGGGTCCGATGCTAAATGTTCAAATCGGCTAGGATTATAATGCCATGAATGCAATTGCCGCGATGGGCGTGCCATATTTCTGAAGCTCGCCCTTGGCAGTGCCATGATTGCAAAATTCTCGTCCTATTCCATTAGATCGCCCCCGTCATCCTCGCTAAGGTACTCCTAGTTGAGGTTTGGGACGGCGAGGGCGACGAGGCACAAACAGGCGAGGGGCATGAGCCAGCGGCAGGAGATGCAAGCTGATGCGCAGGTCGTGGGGGTGCCCTGCACGCGGCGTAGGATATCGAAGAGGCACTCGTTCGACAATGCATCTAGGGGCAGCTCATCCTAGCGCTTCCGCGGCCGCCGTCACGAACACGCGCTTCCACGACCGGACGTCGACGAGAACCACATCACCTTTGTGTCCCTGGAATGGAGACATATCGAGCCGCAAAAGACCAAGAATGCCATCGACGAGGCTGAAACTTGCTCCGAGAATGCTAGAAAAAGCGAAACAAAGAAGGGGAATTCAATCAAAGACCTGAGCCTGCCTCCCTACTATCGATAAGAGGGCATCTTCTGCCGCTGACGATGGCGCCTCTGTGCTCTGTCGCCCAAGATTGAAAGTCTAAGCGGAGCCTGAAGTCATCATCGAGGACGAGCAGATGGCGGAGCAGACGGCTTCTAGAACTCGAGGTCGTGGGGGTAGCTAGCACAAGGGGATGCGCCCCGGTTCGGAATATTTTTTATCTCAACGGTTTTTGAGAAATTGGTGATAAAGGCATTCTGAGATGGCCGCTTCCAGTTGGGCCTAGGCAAGAAGGTCTTGATCCTCTGCCACTCAACAATTGTGGACGCTCAAAATTTCTCAATGGCTAGATAGGCACGGTCTAGCGCTTCATCAAGGCAGAGGATGCCCCAAGGATCTTCCATGTGTCACTGGCACATGCTACCCCGTATAGGAGTACGCTAGTGTAGGTGTTTCGAACCTCGCTGCAATAAGTCAATTTATTATGCGTGTGTTGGGTTCCGGACGGTGTGCACGGTGAGCGCAAAATTTATACTGGTTCGGGCAGAACGTCCCTACTTCCAGTCATCGGCGGCTCGCGCCATCGGCACCATTGATGATCAAAGCTCATAGTGGAGGTTACAAGCGAGCGAGAGATGGGAGGAGAGGCTCGCAGGTCTATTATCGTGGTGGAGGTGGAGCTAAGGGTTATAGAGTGGAGTCATAGCTAAGTCTTGGCCTCGCGGCGGGGCTCCGGCTTCTAGGTCCTCATCGGTGCGTCCTCCTCCTGTTCGTCAGTCCTCCTGGGCATCTTCTCGTTCGGGTCCGTCCTTGTGCATAAGTCCGTCTGTCTCTTTGGGGATCTCATGGTCTAGGAGCCAACATATTCCTTTTATATGCCGAGGAAGGGGCCAGCCAGCGGTATCTTTCACTAAGAAGGAGTCACCAGACGACGACAAACCAAGCGTTCTACCATGGGGTGCAGCCACACGTGCTCGTGGGTCCCAAGCTCACCTGGTTGTCTTGTATTCTTATGGCGGACGACGCAGAGAGCGTGGGGCCTGAGCGCCATCATTTGGGCTATGCCGACCCATGGCCTTCGTAGCCTAGGGCTCAATGTGGCTCATCATGTTGTGCCTTGTTAGCGATTTGTGCATTTAGACCTAGTCCCGATAGGTCATGAGTGCGTCGTAGGCTGGAGGGTGCGCAAGCCATTAATGCGTCGTGGTCCAAGGGATTTTAGGTTATGAGTGCTCTGTGGCCCAAGGGGTTTGTAGGTCATGAGTGGGAAGCGCATCGGTGCCTCCGCCGTGGCTCGTTGCCAAGCGCAGTTAATACGATCGGTCACTTATAACGGATCGGTCTCAGACCAAACACTTGATCCACTCGAGTGGTTTCCCTTCGGCGCGCCCGGTCCCATGTCAGGTTCCACCACACCCGACCCCAAGCTCGGTGTTGCGAGGTTCATCTACGAATGGGTGTCTCTAGGGTAGACATTATCTATCTCCTTCAGCTAACCAACGGGCCCCAGTTGCCAGAGGCCTTTTCCTAGTGCGCTTGCTGACCGATGGGCCCTAGGGGCTGAGGATATTATCCTTGACAATAGCCTCTGAGGGGAGAGTGTCTCCCTTTGGGGGCTGGTGAAGGGTCGGACGACGCTTTATTCTTTCGCCTTTTAAGTGATCGTGGTGTTTATTCCTCCTCGAGACTCGAGCTGCTTTCATGGCGACTTGTCGTCCCTCGAGGTGGAGTCTGGCGCTTCACCCCTTTATAAGTCTCGGGTGGTCGCTCGCTTGTTGGTCACCCTCGGCCTCCTTTTTTTCTCCGGTCTCTTCCCTAAGTGCGGCTTACGACCGGGTCGGTCGACGGATTACGGGACACTGGGATATCGCGCTCCGTGGGCCATGAGGTGAGGTAGGTTTCTTCCATCGGGTTCCCACAACCCCCTCCTCAGGCTTGATATTTTTATCCCTTCTCCTTCCGTTGTAGAGTGGTCACCATCGATTAGGAGGTCGTGTCGCTACCCGTCGAGCCGCTACGGTCGAGCTCCTTATATCCTCTATCTCCCTCTCACTCTCCCTCTTCCTCAGGCGTCTACAGGGAGTTGCAACACCCCCTGCATGGCGCAATAGGTTGTCATGGCCAAGGACGAGTCGCTTCGCACGCAGCTTTACGAAGCCATCAATCGTGTCGTTGGTAAGGCAGTTGCCCTCCGACCTTTTACTGGCTTCATTGCCTCATTTTCTTACCGTGTTTGTCTGTCTTGGCAGCCTTGGGGCCAAGCTAGAGAAGTTGCATCGTCGCCTGGGTCAGCTTCTAGACTACATTAGGGCACGTGGCACTTCCCTGGTCGAGTGCCTTGACAATGCCTCGTGTTGCATCCGGGACATTGCCGATTTCGGCGTTCATCGGGGAGTCGCGGTGGCGCTGCTTATGAGGGAGATCTGCTCCAGCTGTCGTCTTCGGGACATCGTCAATCCTCCTTCATCCATTTTAGGTGAAAGGCTAGAAGACATGCTCGAAGGTTACGATGAGATGGTTAGTCGTGTCGTGCTTAGGGTGTCGACTCATTACATCGCGCATGACGCATGTTGATCTGTATCGTACCTCGGCGTTGCCTCCCTAAAATAAAAAAATAAACTTCGTTCCCGGCTTTTCATGTCATAGGGCCCTTGAGTCTCTCCCCCTTTTCTATGTGAGCTTTTCCAAGTACATTCCCTCTTTAAAGGCAAGGGAGGGAGCCGCGAGCTACCTTGTCTGTGGATCTCCTTATTAGTCATCGCCTCCCTTTGCCCATGGATCAGAGCAAACCTCCTAGGGGGATTGTTCGAGGAAATGGTACGACCAACCCACCCTTATCTCGGGGTTTCCTCTTATCCCTCTTCTGGTTACTCCTCGATTTGCTCTTTAGGGTGATGATCACCTCTTCCGAGGCTCGAAGGTGTTATGGCCCCATGTCCTAGACGTCCGCCTCGCCGACCCCTTTCGGGTAGACAACAGACAACCTTCTGAGGGATTTAGGCGCGACTCGCATAGATTTGGAGACAACAAATGGTGATGTCTGATGTCTTCGGTTGCGACTTGCAACTCTTAACGATCCAGGGGCAGGTAGTCTTTCTTGATCCGACCTATGGGCTCTCGGTCTCTTAGACTCCTGATCGTCTGGAAACTCTTCACAGAACCTGGGCCTAAAGTGTTGGGCTTTTCCTACGCATAGATTGAGCCACAAGACTTGTTTGTGCATGGGAGGAATCATGGACAACGCCTCTGTAAGGAAAATGGACCCAGGGCCATTTGGCTCAGTAGGTTTTGGTGTTTGATGATCAACATAACCTATAGACTAATGTGTTTGCTAGTGTTTATGTTTATAGTTCACAGGATGCGAAGAGGATTGGACTAAGACACTGAGGTCTAAGGATGCAACACCTCATATGGAGACGTAAAAAGAGCTTAGAAGTCCAAGACTCAAGACCAAAGGAGCCCAAGAACAAAATACATAGGACCTAGAAGATAGGTTGTCAGCTAGCGCACCGGTGGCACTGAGTTGGCACACAGTTGGCTCACCGGTGGCACACAGTTGGCGCACAGGACAACCAACAGAGCTTCCATTTGCTCCATGTCTGAGAGGAGGCACCGAACTGTTCGATGTGGACCGGACAATCACTGTTCACTGTTCGGTGCACCGTCAGAGCAACGGTCAGAACTAGCCATTGGCTGCACACCGTTGGTGCACTATTGGCGCACCGTTGGCACACTATTGGCGCGCTGTTGGCACACAGTTGGCTGACAAAACTGTCCGGTGTGAGCAATGGCTAGCTGCCAGAACTAGTCGTTGGCTGCACATCGTTGGCGCACTGTTGGCGCACCGTTGGCACACTATTGGCGCACCGTTGGCTGACAGGACTGTCTGGTGTGCCACCCCAACAATACTCTGCTCTCCAACGGCTAGTTGAGTTGGGGCCTATATATACTTCACCCAACCGGCCATTTGAAGGTGTGCGAGCCCAAGCAACATACCAAGGCATATAGTAGACATTTCCAAGAGCTCATACACCTAAGTGCTTAATAGAATCACTCGGTGATTAGCATAGGTGCTTTGCGAAGTGCTTAGGTTAGTTAGACCGCTTTAGCGCTTGCTCTAGGTGAATCCTAGTTAGTTGAGTGAGTTTAGAAAAACCACACAACCACTCGGCTCTTTCGTGAGCTGTTGTAATTGTACTGAGTGGGGTGAGAGTCTTACGAGACCGTGACAACCGCGTCTATGTCACGGACGCCACCGTGTACCGGAGGGAATGAGGTCAACGGCGTTTTCGGTCGGAAGCTCGATAGTGGAGATGGTGGGGAGCGACCGAGAGGAGCCGAAAGCGGAGCACCATTTGCGCATGGAGAAGGCACGTGGCTCTCTATGGAGTTACTCGACCGTGGTGCTTGGCCCTCGCGTGGGCTTCCCTTTGCGTAGGGGCACCAACGAGGATTAGTCGGGACCTTGCGTGGTTCCTGATACCTCGGTAAAAATACCGGTGTCACCCACGAGAGTTTGCATCTCTACATTGCTCTTTAGCTTCCGCATTTATATTAAGCATTTAAGTTTCAATCTTGTCTTTATACATATATTATTTAGGATTGAAACTTAGACGTTGCGGTAAAGATAGCAACACTTAGACAAAACCTAGTTTGCACATTATAGTTTGATTATTTGCATAGGTTTTGCTCTAGGGATTATTTGTGGCATAGTTTAGTGAAAGTTTTAGAAGTCCTAATTCACCCCACTTAGGCGTCACCTGTTTCCTTCAGCCTCCTTGACATCCCAGATCATGTTCGCGAAGCCGTGGAGTTCCGGGTTCACCGGGACGCAACGATGGCTCTTGCTATCGTGTAGCTTCACTTCGGTAGCAACCTCCGCAATGTTGTCGGTCCTTCTATCAGATCAATAGCGACTAACTTAGACCTCCTAACATGTGACTTTGATGTTGTTGCGAACGTTGTGCTCGGGGTGGTGTCGGCGGAGGAAATAATACGCGTATGGGTTTTTGGATCCCCTAGATCCTAGTTGGTCTCAAGATTTCTCTTGTCCCATGGCTCCATCATTTTCGCAACGCGTATGGGTTTTTGGATCCCCTAGATCCTGGGTGTTGTTTGGTTCACATATTTGTAATGTAATCGGTAACAAATAACGTTAAATCATGTTTGTTTAAGTCCAATCGTAATTGGATACCACACTAGAAATTGATACCAGCCTATTCAAACTTGTTATCACTAGTAATCGAATGCAAACCGTTACCGTTACCATTTACGTTACATTTTGGGAACCAAACGGCACCCTGGTTGGTCTCAAGATTTCTCTTGGTTTGGGGTGCTTTTCGTGTGACTTTCTCCCATTTGCCATACCCGTGCGAGACGAGCCCCTATGTCTCTGCCCCTAACTCTCCCACGTGGATCCCTTCCACGACAATGGGGGAGGTGAGATGAACCACACTTTCTTTGATGGGCTAGCAATGGCGCTCGGTGAGTTACAAACGGGTAATCTGAGTGAGGCCATGGTTCCTTCTGCAAGATCCAAGCGCGGGGTTCGCAGGGGACCGTCCTCATACTCCCAGGCACCCACTCATATATTTGTCGACTCCGTTCGACCGGACCCGACGCCTTGCTACCTCTCTTCACAATAAACCATGAGTCAGACTTTTCTATGACTCGAACACGAGCTAGTGACGCCCTTAGCGCTTCGCGCATCAGGGTCTTGGCTGCTAGTGTACCCATCACCAGCTGCCCCTCGCTCTTATTTTCCTTGGGCAGTCACGAGCCCTTTACGGACCAGCCTTTCGAACCCCAGAGTCCACAACTATATTGCCATGAGTTTTTTGGTCCCCTAAGGAAATAGAGAGTCTAAGGCCTTACCCGGTCAGATGTTCTTGGTGTTCGCTTGGTCCCTTCGGGTGGATGTGTTTTGAAGGGCGGTCTGTCCAGCTTTAGTTTTCTTCGGTTTCCTGAGGTCCGGTGTCAGTTGCGGGGACAAGAAAAAGTAAGGAGGTTCATTAGTGAGGCCATGCTTGTTAAAAAGATGTAAGGGATGCATAAAAAGGTTTGGGGAGGCTAGTTGTCTCCCTTCTCCCTTATTCCTACTGTAGGTCAGCCCAGGGGGCTGTTCTAGGGTCAGGAGGTAGGAACGGTCCATGGTGCCAAAGCCTTATTGATGGTTCAATCGTCCTACCCTCTCGATGTCCTAGGCGTCGGCTAGCGTCCTTCCTTTTTTTCTGCCGTCCAACCTAGTGCGTCATAGCCGGGGGTGGTGCTGGCCTGCTGATTGATACACGAAAGGGGAAACGGGTCCTTCAGGAATGCTTTTGTCGAGGCCGGTGCCACCCTCACACGTTCTTCGTCGTACAATCTCCTTCTGGTCAGCGTTGATTGGGACGCATACCCTGATCGGCGCAGACGCCGATTGCAAGGAATTTGCCCGTCCCCTGCCCAACGGCGCTTTGTTTGCGTTCGTGAAAACGTCGCAGCCGTCTATTTCTCAGGCTCCATTGCCGAGAACGACCCATAGAAAGTGTTCGCTGGCTTACCTCGGGATATCGCTCGTGTTAGAAGGTTGTTGCTCGAAGATATCCCTCTCCTTCCGAAGGGGTTTGACGAGTGTGCCTCCTATTAAGGAGGGACATGGTCCTGGTGTGCACCACTTGCCCACTGGGTCGCCCGAGATGCAGTGGCACTCCCTTCATGTCATCTGTCGTTCTGGAAGTCACACTCGCCCTCTTTGCATCGGGGGCCTGCTTGTCAATGGCTCATAGTTCACTCGATAGTTCTTGAGCAAGGGTGGTTCCCTCGGCCAAAGTCACATCATTTGGCTTCACATTCATATTCATGCTGCACCGTGGTGCCCACATTGATGGTTTCTACAAGCCCGATATTTTGAGCTTCAGGTAGGTATAGTTGGGAATAGCCGTAAACTTCGTGTAGCATGACCTTCCAATGATGGCGTGATAGGTCCCTGTAAACCAACTACTTTGAAGGTTAGAGTCTCGATCTTGAAGTTGGTTGGTGTTCCAAAGGTTACTGGTAGGTCGATCTGTCCAAACGGGGTCATACGCCCCTTGGGCATGATGCCATGTGAAAGTCGCCTAGAGGGGGGTGATAGGCGGAATCTGAAAATTATAAACTTAAGTACACACTATAAGCCGGGGTTAGGGTTAGAAATGAATATCAAGTCCAAGAGAGAGGGGAAAAACAAATCAACCAAGAAGTAAAGTGGATGAACACAGTGATTTGTTTTTCTGAGGTTCGGTTCTAAAGAACCTAGTCCCCATTGAGGTGGTCACAAAGACCGTGTCTCTTTCAATCATTTCTCTCTCTCAAACGGTCACCTAGACCGAGTGAGCTTTCTTCCTTGATTTCCCGGGTCACTTAGACCCCGCAAGGACCACCACACGATTGGTGTCTCTTGCTTCGTTTACAAGGCTTCAAGAATAAGAATGAGAGAAAGAAGAAAGCCAACCAAGCAACAAGAGCAACTAAGAAACACAAGAACAATCCTCTCACAAGTCCTAAAGCACTATAATTGAATTGGAGACTTTGATTGGATCGATGGCTTTGATTTGTGTCTTGGAGTGTTGCACTTTGCTCTTGTATTGAATGAAGTGTGATGAATGCTTGGATGGTTGGAGTGGAGGTGGTTGACGGGTATTTATAGCCCTCAACCACCAAACAACCGTTGGGGTTGGGCTGCTGTCGATGTCCGGTGCGCCAGCCACGTCACCCAACCATTAGGGTTCGGGCATAGTCGACCGTTGGAGCTTTGTCTTCTAGCAGCACCGGACATTCCGGTGCCGCACCGGACAGGTACTGTTCACTGCCCGGTGCCCTCTAACGACTGCTCTGACTTCTGCGCGCACTGTTCTTCACTGTTCACAGAGTCAACGGCTTTTTGCAGTCGACCGTTGCATGTAGGAGCCGTTGCTCCGCTGGTGCACCGGACAGTCCGGTGAATTATAATGGAGCACGCCCAGAGAAACCCGAGGGTGGCGAGTTCGGAGTTGTACGGTCCTGGTGCGCCGGACACTATCCGGTGGCACATCGGACAGTTCGGTGCGCCAGACTAGGGCACCCTTGGTTCCTTTGCTCCTTTGATTTTGAACCCTAACTTTGTTCTTTTATTGGTTTGTGTTGAACCTTTATACACCTGTAGAATATATAATCTAGAGCAAACTAGTCAGTCCAATATTTGTGTTGGGCATTCAACCACCAAAATTATTTTATAGGAAAAGGTTAAACCCTATTTCCCTTTCACCATGTAATGGTCCCCTAGTTGGAAGGAGGCGGTCTGGGCCGAGACCCATGGCGTCGTACGCGGCTGACTAGAGGATGTTGAGCCCTCTACCTCCATCGATGAGCACTTTTGATACTCGTATTGTGCTGACGATGGGGTCGATGATAAGCGGGTATTAGCCTGGCCAGGGAAGGTGCTGACGACGGTCGGACCAATCAAAAGCAATGGCATGGTTGGACCATCTGAGGAAGGCCAAAGATGCTAGCCGAGCGTTGAACGCCTCACATCACTTGGGTTTCCAGCGTCTTTTGAAGCGTTGTGGTCATATCCCAATGATTAACAGGCAGCCGGTTTCAGCCGGAAATTGGGGCCTCTTATCCTTGGCTCTTCGTCCTTTCGGGGCTCGGACCCCATCCCGGGCAGCATCTCCTTGCTTAGGAAATTCCCAAGCAAACTACAATCCTTGTAGGCATGTTGGACTGGGTGTCGGTGGTTCGGGCATGGGGTTTCGAGGAGCTTCTTGAAATGGTCGATGGCCTCCTCGGTTGGAGGCCTCTTTCCCCTCTAGCCTGTTGTAGCCACCAGCATATCGGCTTGCCTCCGCCAGTCTCCGTTCCTTCTTGCTTAGAGTTGGCTGTCAAAACCCTCGACACACTCCTTGTCGTGTTTGGCCTTCTGCTTGTGGTGGTCGAAGATTGCTCCCACTGTGTCTTCTCCTGACACGTGGTTGGTTGCGATGTCTAGAAGTTCCTTCATTGTTCGTGGGCTTTTTCGCCCGAGCTTATGCACCAGGGTCTCGTTGGTGGTCCCCGAGATGAAGGCGATGATAAGGCCATTGTTAGCGAGGTTGGTCAGTGAAAGGGAAATGTGCCCTTAGGCCATTTATATTTTGTTTTGGTGATTAAATGTTCAACACATTGTTTTGGACTAACATCTTTACGTATGAGCATAAGCACAGGTATTTGAAAGGAAAATTGAGAAACATAGGAAAAGTGTTTGGTGTATATTGCAAATCATATTGCATTGAAGAAATAAGGTATGATTCTAGCACTTAGTAAATTGTTTTAGTTGCTAACTATGTTTATCTAGGTTTTAGGAAACTTCTCAAGTTGAACCAATTTGGAGAAATTGTGTTTGGCTAAGTTTAGCCAAACTTGTGCCACTTTGGGGTGTACCGGACAGTGTCTGGTGCCTAGGCTGTTAGCCGGCGAACAAGCCACTGTCGAGAATCAGACGGGGCGCCACGACTATAAATCATCGGACTGTTCGATGTGCATAGACTATCCGGTGTGGCAGCCGAGTGCCTGGCCAACTGTCGGCTGCACAATCAACGTCGGCCACGTCTGCCTGACCAACGGCCACCAGGATACACCGGACTGTCTGGTGCTCCACCGAACTGTTCGGTGTGCCGAGTGACCAACGGTTGGCTTCGCTAGAGAAGGAAAGAAATTGTCTACTGTTGAGTGTCCGATGTGCACCAGACTGTCCGGTGCACCCACAGACGAAAGGCAACTAGGCCATTCCTAATGAAGATCAAATGACTCCTTGGTCCCTTGAGGCTATAAAAGAACCCCTAGGCGCATGGAGCTATGACCCAAGCATCATTTGAGCACACTACGACTCCGAATCTTTGTGACCATGCTATTGTTTTGCTAGAGAGAGATTTGAGCACATTCTTGAGCTGTAACCCAGATGTTTTGTTTCATGCGTTCTCTATTTTCACTCGTGTGCATGTTGTTGTTGCTTTGTGCTCTTGTGTGCATTTCTACTCCCATCGTTACTCTGATTTTGTTTGTAATCAGTTGTGTAAGGCGTGAGAGACTCCAATTTGTAGAGATTCCTCACAACGGGATTTTGATATAAGGAAGATATTTGTGGCACTCAAGTTTGATCTTTGGATCACTTGAGAGGCGTTGAGTGCAACCCTTGACCAATGGAGGTCACCACAACGTGGAGTAAGCATTAGCTGAACCACAGTAAAAATCATTGTGTCACTTGTCTATTTACTTATTGCGATTACTATCTTCTTGAGTTCTCCACTCTCTTGCAATATTGCTCCTAAGTTTAATACTCATCTTAAAGGAGCAATCAAGAAAAGAGTCCTCTCTCCATCTCTCTACTCATACTAACTTGGTTTTAGTTCTCACTAACACTTATTATAAACCAAGTTTGTGTTATTTAGAGCTAATTGTGCTCTCAATTGGTATCAAAGTCGTTCTCTTCATCAAGGGACTAACCGCTCAAAGAGATGGATCCTAAGTGCAAGGGGATTATGATCGACGATAAGGAGGAGACCATCAACAACAATGAGCCAAAAGGACATAAGCCAATCAACTCAAGCTCAAACAACAATAGTAAGGAAGGGAAGAAGAAGAGGCGCATCAAGAAGATAATCTACTACGATAGCAACACCTCCTCATCTTCACTGAAGGACGACGACGACGACGATTCCTCTTCAAAGAAAAAGACGGTTATCCAAAACTATTCTTTTGATTATTCTCGTATTCCATACAACTCTAATGCTCATTTATTTTATATTCTACTTAGCAAGCCCCTCACTTTGATGGGGAAGATTATTCTTTTTGGAGTCATAAAATGCCTAGTCATTTATTTGCTCTTCATCCTAGTATTTGGGAAGTAGTAGAGAATGGAGTGCATTTTGATAGTAATGATAATGCCATATTTATGAAGGAGCAAATTCATAAAAATGCCCAAGCCGCTACTGTTCTTTTAGCATCTCTATGCAGGGATGAATATAACAAAGTTAGTGGTCTGGACAATGCCAAGCAAATATAGGACATCCTCAAAATCTCTCATAAGGGTAATGATGCCACAATGATCACCAAGATGGAGTTGGTGGAAGGCGAGATGGGGAGGTTCGCCATGAAGAGGGGAGAAGAGGTAACTGAAATGTACAACAGGCTCAAGACCCTAGCAAACAAATTCGAAGCTATGGAAGCACAAGATGGCCAGATCATGACGTCGTGCGCCTCATGTTAAGGTCATTTACTATTATTGATCCTCATCTTGTTAATCTTATTCGTGAAAACCCTAAGTATACAAAAATGTCGCCCAGGGAAATTCTTGGTAAATTTGTGAGTGGGCACATGATGGTAAAAGAAGCAAGGTACATCGACGACATCGCCAACGGACCTCTTCCTCTCAACGAGCCACAACCCGTTGCACTCAAAGTAATGACCAGCAAGGAGGCGCTCCCAAACAAGGCGGCACAAGTGAAGGCGGATGGACTTAATGAAAAGGAAATGGCACTTGTAATCAAGTGCTTCAAGACCGCAATGAAAAGACGCAAGGACTACCCCAAGAAGAACAAGTCAAGGGGAAAGCTTTCATGCATCAAGTGCAGTAAGTCTAGTCTTTTTATTGCTCAATGTCTCGATAATGAGAATGAATGGGAAAAAGACAAGAAAGGGAAGGAGAAAAAGAAGTTCTATAGAAAGACGAAGGGTGAGGCACACATCGACAAGGAATGGGACTTAGACTGCTCTTCATCCAACTCCGACAATGAAGGATTTGTTGCCTCCGCCTTCGACAAATCCTCCCTCTTCCCAACGAGCATCAAACTTGCCTCATGGCAAAAGAGAATAAGGTACCTACATGCGATACTCCTAAGTATACCTCTTCTAGTGATGAATAATGTGATGATGATGACGTAGACTATAGCAATGTCTTTAAGGGCTTAGATAGATCTAAGGTAGATAAAATTAATGAATTAATTGATGCTCTTAATGAAAAGGATAGATTGCTAGAAAAAAATAATAGGATCTACTTTATGAGGAACATGATAAAGTAGTAGAAGTAGAAAAATCTCTTGCTTTAGAAATAAAGAAGAATGAAATGCTTGCATTTGAATTGTCTTCTTGCCATTCCACTATTACCAGCTTTAAGAGTTTAAATGATGATTTGAATGCTACAATAGAGAAATTAAGTGTTGCTAGTTCATCCATGGAGCATGTTTTAATTTGTGCTAAATGCAAAGACCATGATTTTCATGCTTGTAGTAATCATGCTTCTACTATTGCAAAGTTGAATGATGAAATTGTTTAATTAAATGTTCAACTAAAACTTACAAAAATGAAGTAGAGAAAATTAAATTTGCTAGGGATGCCTTCACCATAGGTAGACACCCTCCATTAAGGATGGACCTGGTTTCCAAAAGGGAACTAAGAACACTAACAGACAAAAGGCCCTCAACTTCACAAAGGGGAAGGGAAAGGCATCTTTGGCTAGTAGATTGCACTCTTTTGATGAAAAGAAAGCCATGCTTATTTATTTTCTCATGTTAATAATGTTTCTTATAATGCTCATCATGATGATAGTTTTATTTCTTCAAAGCATCATGATAGTTTCTTTACTCCTCGCACTGTGCTTGCTTCATCTAGTGATACTAGTAGGAGAAGAACTAGGCGCCATACTTCTCATGTTATTTCTCATGTGACTAAGGATAGGAATGCATCTGATGGACCTTCTATTCTATTCCATACTTTTGATGAATCCTATGTAATTCATTCTAAAAAGATAGAATTGTTGCTACAAATGTGGGACCAAAATGCAAGAAAGGTAAAATATGCATTTGGGTTCCAAAATCTTATGTAACTAACCTGATAGGAACCAACACAAGTTGGGGACCTAAATCTCAAGCCTAAATACCTTGTAGGTTTATGCATATGGGGGATCAAGCTGGATTATTGATAGCGGATGCAAAAACCACATGACGGGAGAGAAGAACATGTTCACCTCCTACATCAAGAATAAGGATTCTCATGATACGATCATCTTTGGAGATGGAAACCAAGGCAAGGTAAAAGGGATAGATAAAATAGCAATTACTATCGAGCATTCCATTTATAATGTCTTTTTTGTGGAATCACTTAGATATAATTTGCTTTCTATTAGTCAGTTATGTCACATAGGAAATAATTGTTTATTTACAACCGTTGATCTAACTGTCTTTAGAAGAAGTGATGGTTCATTAGCAGTTAAAGGTGTATCTGGTGGCAAGCTTTATTTAGTATATTTTACTAAAGAAAATTCCGATTTAGATGCATGTTTGCTTGTTAAGACTAACATGGGATGGCTTTGGCATCACCGTCTAGCACATGTTAGGACGAAGAACCTTCATAAGCTTCTAAAGGCAGAACATGTGTTATGACTAACCGATGTCTATTTTGAGAAAGACAGACCTTGTGCAGTATGTCAAGCAAGAAAATAGGTGGGAACAAGTCATCCAAGCAAAAATGTGATGATGACATCAAGACCATTAGAGCTTCTCCATATGGATCTCTTCGGGTCCGTTGCTTATCTTAGGATGTAAGTATGGTCTAATAATTATTGAAGACTATTCCCATTTCACTTGGGTATTCTTTTTGCAGGATAGATCTGAAACCCAAGAAACTCTCAAGCGCTTCCTAAGACGGTCTCAAAATGAGTTTGAGATAAAAGTGAAGAAGATAAGGGGTGACAATATCTGAGTTTAAAAATCTTTAAGTAGAGGAATGCCTTGAGGAGGAAGGCATCAAGCATGAGTTCTCCGCTCCCTACACTCCACAACAAAATGGTGTAGTGGAGAGGAAGAAAAGGACGCTCATTGATGTGGCAAGGATGATGCTGGGAGAATACAGGACGCTGGAACGGTTTTGGTCGGAAGCCGTAAATATGGCTTGCCATGCCATAAACCGTCTCTATCTTCATCGCCTCCTCAAGAAGACGACATATGAGCTATTTACTGATAACAAACCCAATGTTTCTCACATTCATGTATTTGGGAGCAAATACTACATCTTGGTCAAGAAAGGTAGGCATTCAAAGTTTGCTCCCAAAGTCGTTGAAGGGTTTTTACTTGGTTATGACTCAAATACAAAGGCATATAGGGTCTTCAACAAATCTTTTGGTTTAGTTGAAGTCACTAGTGACATTGTATTTGATGAGACTAATGGATCTCCAAGACAACAAGTTGATCTTGATGATATAGATGAAAATGAGATTCCAACGCCGCAATGAGGACTATGGCGATAGGCGATGTGCAACCACAGGAACAAGTGCAATATGAACCTTCTTCTTCAATGATGGTGCAACTCTCAATTCAAGATGAGGAACAGGTACCTCAAGACGGTGGCATGGATCAAGGGGGAGCTCAAGAACAAGAAGGAAGGGGGAGGAAGAAGTACCACATGCACCTCCAACTCAAGTCCGCACCAACACACAAAGGGATCATTTAGTGGATCAAATTCTTGGTGACATCAGCAAGGGAGTTACTACGCGTTCATGTATTGAAAATTTTTGTGAGCACTACTTTTTTGTTTCTTCTATTGAGCCTTTCAGTGTAGAAGAAGCCTTGCAGGATCCATACTGGGTGTTGTCCATGCAAGAGGAGCTAAACAATTTCAAGAGAAATGAAGTATGGAGTTTGGTGCCACGTCCAAAGCAAAATGTTGTGGGCACCAAGTGGTTGTTTCACAGCAAGCAAGATGAGTACGGGGTGGTGACAAGAAACAAGGCGAGGCTTGTGGAAAAAGGTTATGCCTAAGTCGCGGGTTAGGATTTTGAGGATACTTTTGCTCTTGTAGCTCGACTTGAGTCTATTCGTATACTATTAGCCTATGTTGCTCACCACTCTTTCATGCTCTACCAAATGGATGTGAATAGCGCTTTCCTCAATGGGCTAAATAAGGAGGAGGTGTACGTGGAGCAACGCCCTAGCTTCGAGGATGACAGGTACCTAACCATGTGTACAAGCTCTCTAAAGCGCTCTATGGACTTAAGCAAGCCCTAAGAGCATGATATGAATGTCTTAGAGAATTCCTCAATTCTAATGCTTTCAAGGCCAGGAAAGCTGATCCTACTCTTTTCATTAAGACTTGCAATGGTGATTTGTTTATATGACAAATACATGTCGATGACATAATATTTGGTTCTACTAATCAAAAGTCATGTGAGGAGTTTAGCAGGGTGATGACACAAAAATTCGAGATGTCCATGATGGGAGAGTTGACTTACTTCCTCGGATTTCAAGTAAAGGAACTCAAAGAAGGGACATTCCTCTCTCAAACGAAGTACATCTAAGATATACTAAAGAAGTTTGGGATGTGAAAGTCGCCTAGAGGGGGGTGGATCGGCGAAACCTAAAAATTATAATTCTAAATCCAAACTAGATCCCTTGATTAGCGGTTAGAACAAGATTCACAATTATCGAAGAATAAAACTAAGTCCTTTGCTTGCAACGAGTATTGTTTTCAAAGAGTGCGGAATTTAATCAATAGCAATACTACTAGAAATGTTGGTGGAGAATAATGCAAGAGGGCTTAGGTACGAAGAGCAATAACACAAGTTCTTTCTTGCAAGGCGAAGCTTCACTAAATGAGAATTTAACTTAAAGCAACACCAAATGATATTAGCAAAGAATAGTGCAAGAGAACTTAAAATGAGGGAAAACAAACAAATCACAAGCAATAAACACAATAGACACAGGTGATTTGTTTTACCGAGGTTCGGCCCTCGAAGGCCTAGTCCCCGTTGAGGAGTCCACTAAGGATGGGTCTCTTTCAACCCTTTCCCTCTCTCCATCGATCACCAAGACCGACGAGCTCTTCTTTTTCTCAAGGATCACTTAAGACCCCGCAAGGATCACCACACACTTAGGTGTCTCTTGCTAGCTTTATAAGCCTCCAAAACTTTGGAGGAAGTTCAATGGGAGTCAAAACTCCACGTACAAATGAACACAAGATGTAGCACACACTTTCTCTCAATGAATCTCACAAGGCACTAGTGCTAAACTCACACGAGTAGCTCTCTTTTGCTTGCTCTCTCTTTTGTGGCACTTGTGTAGGTTGAAGTGGTCTAAATCTTGTGTATAGGATGGATCAATGAATAGAGGTGGTTGGGAGGGCTTGGATATGTCAACTATATGACTTGGAATGTTGCTTGGGCTCCCACACTTTGAAGTGACCGGTTGGGGTGGTATTTATAGCCACCAACCAAATTGTAGCCGTTGGAGAAGGCTGTTGGCGATGGGCGCACCAGACAGTCCAGTGCGCCACCGGACAGTGTCCGGTGCGCTGCCACGTCACCCTGTCGTTAGGGCTTGGAGCTGGTCGACCGTTGGAGGCTTTGTCCTCATGCGGCACCGGACAGTCCTGTGCCCCTCTGACCTTCTGCTCTAACTTCTGTCGCGTTACTGTGCTGCACTGTTCATCCGTCAGAGTCGACCGTTGCGCGCAAATAGCCGTTGCTCCGCTGGTGCACCGGACAGTCCGGTGGTGCACCGGACAGTCCGGTGAATTATAGCGGAGCTGCGCCTGGAAACCCAAAGCTGAGGAGTTTGGAGTGTACGGCCCCTGGTGCACCGGACAGTCCGGTGCGCCAGACCAGGGAACACTTCGGTTTCCTTTTTGCTCCTTTCTTTTGAACCCTGACTTGTTCTTTTTTTGGTTTGTGTTGAACCTTTGGCACCTGTAGAATGCGTAATCTAGAGCAAACTAGTTAGTCCAATTATTTGTGTTGGGCAATTCAACCACCAAAATTATTTAGGAAAAAGGTTTGACCCTATTTCCCTTTCAATCTCCCCCTTTTTGGTGATTGATGCCAACACAAACCAAAGCAAATATATAAGTGCATAATTGAACTAGTTTGCATAAGGTAAGTTCAAAGGTTGCTTGGAATTAAACCAATTTAAACTTTCATAGGATATGCATGGATTGCTTTCTTTCTTTTAACATTTTGGACCACGCTTGCACCACTTGTTTTGTTTTTGCAAGTGTTTTTGGAAATTCTTTTTCAAAGTCTTTTTGCAAATAGTCAAAGGTGTATGAATAAAGTTTCGAGAAGCATTTTCAAGATTTGAAATTTTCTCCCCCTGTTTCAAATGCTTTTCCTTTGACTAAACAAAACTCCCCTTAATGAAATTCTCCTCTTAGTGTTTAAGAGGGTTTTACAAATTGAAAGAAAATCAAATATTTTAGATACCAAATTTTTGTAAAACTCCTCCTTAAAATATAGATACCAATTGAGATAGAATTTCTTAGAGGAATACTAATTTCAAAGATACCAATTGAAAAACATTTAACAATTTAAATTTGTTTCGAAAATTTTTGAAATTGGCATGGTGGTGCGGTCCTTTTGCTTTGGGCTAATACTTTCTCCACCTTTGGCATTAATTGCCAAAAACGGAGTCTTGAGAGCCCTTTTACTTTCTCCCGCATGGGTACAAGTGAATATGAGTGAAAAATTATACCAATTTTGAGAGATGGCGGAATACCGGCAAAAAGATAGATAATACCGATGGTGTAGAGTGGAAGCGATGTCTTTGCCGAATACTCCATTTCCCTTTCAATCTAAGACTTAATACACAAGATACTCATGGAAACATATTAGTCTTAGCCTTGGCACAAGAGAGATAGGATACATGTAAATGTACCAAAGGAAAGAGACATGGTTAAAAAGATATGTCAATTAAGCTTAGACAGTTCTATGTAATATAGATTGCTCCCCCTAAATATGTGCCTTGAGAGGAATATAGATTTTGGCCTTAAATGTCAAGTGCACATAATTAGGTTAATGAGAACATATCTATATCATAGAAAATATGAAGTGCAATGTGTCATAATAAAAGTGTGATGCTCACGACAGACTATGCACTTATGAAAGCATGTTGGAAACATTTTAAGCAATTACCCTTAAGGATTACACAGAGACTTAAGGAACCTCCACCTTTGGAACAAAGGTAGCTTATCCTCGTTACAAGGTTAAGCTTTAAGCTCTTTGACAATAAAATCACTTCACCTAGTTTTAACAAAAATGCATAAATGCAGGAATGAAAATTTTGAGAGGTTAAACTAGGTATGAAGCAGGGATATGCATAGACATGCTTTCTCTTCCTTTTATACAAGATATGCAAGGAATGTATAGAAGAGGAAGATTTAGGTACATGTGTAAATGAGAGGAAGTAGTTTTACCCTTTTGTACCTTCACATAGAGATGCTCTCTTCATTGTGCTTTGTCCTTAGTCTTAGTTGCTTAAGACCTATATTCAAGACAATGTATGGAAATATTTTGCACAAGAGAGAGTTCTACAACTAGTGATCCTTTTCTAAGTCAGTGTTATCATATATCAAGTAGATCACGAATTGCATAAATGTATCATGAATTCTCCTTTCAACTTAGTGCATATCAAGAGAGATATTGATTGAAATTATATGAGACACTAAGAAACATAAGTGTTAATTGAAGTTATTCAATGATCAAACACACAACAGATGTGATCAAAAGAACAACATATGCATTAGATTATCAAACAAGCTTAAACCAGGAGAATTCAGTAAATATGCTACTTTAACATTGAAAGTTACAATCCTTGAGAATGGTGACATTACTTTACCAAGTTGGATTGAAATGTAGTAGCATACTTCATGAGAAACTTATTCTCATGCATGAGACTATATGTGATTGCTAAGATAAAGCGATAGTCTCAACATAATCAAGATACAGAAATAGGCTCCCCCTAAAGATATGCATCAAGTATTTGAATGAGTTGGATAGATGCACTCACTTTTAAAGACAAATAGGGAGAAGCATTATACATCTTGATCAAGGCTTATAATATTTGCAATAAACAACTTATGCCTGGTATACTCATAATGAAAAAGATTTAGAATGCTTACAACCACACCATTGATTGTTTTGAAGATCTTACTGTCCAAGTAGGTGTTGTTGTTCTTGATGTCTTCCTCTTTCATTTGATAATCCTCCCTTTGTAGTTGTCTCTTTTTCATTCCAAACTTATTCAAAATACTCAAGAGAGATGTTAATAGCACAAGGGAGTATATGATGAAGGATGATTTCTTTAGTTAAGAAATATAAGCAATTCATCATCCACAAGTCACACAGACAAGAAGTAAAATCCTTAATATTAGTGCACATCATTAGAAAAGAGGAATATGCATCTTTTAAACATTTTGATCAATCATAGGAATTTTACTTCTTCATATTGAATTTATAATCATAACTTAGAAGCATATCAATATGAGAACAAATATAGCAAAGGCATGAATTAGATTCTAATGGACAAGTGCATTTATGAGAACGAGATTGAATGCACATCTAGCTGATTTAAGTCCAATAAAGAATCTATTCTTCACATAGGTAGAATATGATAATTTAGAGTAAATAACCATTGATGGGAACTATATTTGATTAAGAAGATGAGTTCCCATACCTTTGCTTTTACCTTTCTTCCTTTGGGTGAAGAGCAACCCTTGAGGCTTGTGGCTTTAAACATGCACTTACTCTCTTGTAGATTTCCATAAGTAAGCTCAAGAGATATGTCATTAGTAACACAAGCACTAGTTTCCCTTTGTGTAATCATTTTTGACAAGGAATGAAAAGTGGATCACTAAAGCACGTAAACTTTATAATATGAATGGAGAGCGATAAATGTAGAAGAATCATATCCAATTTAAGCAAGAAGTAATACATCACAAATCATTGGATTGATTTTCTTTTCATGTTAGCTTGTGCATTTCCATAGAGAAACTCATTCTCCATATGTGAGACTACTTAGATTATTTAGACAAAAACATTAGTCTCACGATTCTAGATATAAAGAGAGATTCCATTTATAAGTGTCCTAAGGATTTGGATTCCTTACATGACACCTTATTCTTTTAAGAACTTGGAATATCTCTCTATATCTAGAACATGGCTATTATAGGATAATTAGTGTAAAACATGCCATGAGGTGCTTACAATTAAAGCATGTAGATTGCCATAGTATATAAATGATGAAAATGGAATCTACCATATGAGAGGAATTTCTTCAAAGAATGGTGACATAATTTTTAAAACATTTGGAGAGCTTCCTTTTTCTATGTGACTACACAAGACACATAAGAAATGATAATTTAAGATACTTGCACTTAAAAGCATAAATGTTACCATCCTTTGGCTTTCCTCCATGTTGTAGGCCTTGATTTTTCCGCACAGGATAATTCTTTATTTCCTAGAACATCAATATCTTCCCCGAGATGGTATGAGTTTTAGACACAATAATTCAAAACAACTTTGGGTCAATCTTGGATATATGGATCATTGAAGATTGATAGCTTGAGTTAATAAGAATGGAATTGACTCTCTCAAGCACCCCAAAGCTTCATATCATCTCCTCCTGTAAAGCTTGTCAAGCATATTTTGGTACCCATCGCTTGATGGGTCCATCAAGGTTAGTCAACAAAGATCTAGGAACCCAAAAGTCCTTTGTGTTAGCACTTGGTAAACTTATTACCTTTCTAGCACAAGTTGCATTTTTGGGTTGCCTAGTTACATGTGAAATAATTGACAAGCTAGGAGCGAGATAGTTACCAATGGGGCAATCCTTGTATTGATGTCCCTTCTTTCGGCATATGTAGCAAAGGCGATCTTCAAGTCTTGAAGATTTCTTCTTTCCTTGTTTCTTGCTTGCTACATGGTTAGTTAATATTTTCTTTTCTAACACTATGCCTTTTTGTTTCAAATAGGGACAAGACTTAATTAAGTATCCCTTCTTTGAGCACTTAAAACAAAGTTTATCATCCTTGTTAATAATCAAGCCATTTTTAATATACGGACATGACCTAATCGAGTGTCCCTTTTCAAAGTATTCACTACACTTTTTACTTTTCTTAGTGTGAAGTGTGGCTTAATTATTACCTTGGATGTTACCTTGCATGGAGGCACGGTTGAGGCTTTTGGCGGAGGTATTGATTTTCTTCTTTTGTTCCTTCCCCTTGGCAATCTTCAAGTCCTTGACATTTTCTTCAAGGGATTTAGTGCATGCCACAGTTGTTCCCGTCTCGAGCTTTTTCACCATGTGATCACGATTATCTTGAGAAGGTTGAGCAGTGCACTTCCATTTTAGTTGTGTCAAGCTCATCTTTAGCCTCTCATTTTCCTCTTTGAGCTCTTGATATGTATCATCTTTTGTTCCTGGAAATTTTAGCTCAAAGGAGGATTTTCTTGTCGACGGACAACAAGCATTAGCACATGGTAATATAGTTTCAATTTGAATACATGTGCATGAGTGAGGTTGTTGAGATTTTAAGTTTTCTATCACAACCTCATGAGCAATGTTTAACATGATATGATCATCCATAAGAGTTTCATGAGAATATATAAGTATATCATGTTTATCTTGGAAAGCTAGATTTTCAACTTTTAGCTTTTCTACATGGTCCTTAAGCAAGCATTCCTATTTACTAATTGAGCGATACAATATAAAAGAGTTATCTTGCTCAATTGAAATAGTTTCATACCTTTGGACCAAATCAACATGAGAGCACTTTAGCTTCTCATGTTCTTTAGTCAACTCATCAAAGCTTAGCATTTTTATGGAGAGAATATATTCTAGCATTTGACGAGCTTTGCTTTCTTCTCTCGCTCTCTTTAGAAGTTTAAGCATGACCACCTTATCTTCCAGGCTTAGACGAGCGTAGAGTTGCATGAAGCTTCTTTCATCCTCCTCATCCTCATTTGTGCTTCCACTATCAATTTCATTAGCCACACAACATATGTGGGAATCGAAATTGGAAGACAAACCTTTTGGAGAGGTGGATTCATCGTCTGGTCTCCATCGTTCATTTTCTTCTTCCTTCAAAGGGTTAGTTTCACAAGAACCAACGGAAGTAGAAGCACAAAATGAACCATCATGTTTGGACTCATCAAATTTATTTTTAATTCTAGTCCAAATATCATACGCACCATGAATAGATTCATTATAATTCATTATGAAGGCATGATAATCTTCTTTGCTAAGAGAATTACTTAAGATGTCATAAGCTAGGTAGTTTAAGCGTATACATCTTTGATCTTCATCGGAAGCATTTTTCCCATTATAACTAGAGGGTATAATACTCTTGTCTAAAATTTGTTCTAATTGTGAATCTACGGTTCTAAAAGCATTTATTATACTAGTAGACCATGAAACATAATTATAACAATCCGAAAGTAATATCTCAAGAGTTACCTCATTGTTTTCCTTCGGAGGTGTCTTCTTGTTCTTTTGGGATCTTCTACGAGCCATCAGTTTCGAGTTGTTAGACTCAATATGAAGTGCCTAGCTCTGATACCAATTGAAAGTCGCCTAAAGAGGGGTGGATAGGCGAAACCTAAAAATTATAATTCTAAATCCAAACTAGATCCCTTGATTAGTGGTTAGAACAAGATTCACAATTATTGGAGAATAAAACTAAGTCCTTTGCTTGCAATGAGTATTGTTTTCAAAGAGTGCAGAATTTAATCAATAGCAATACTACTATAAATGTTGGTGGAGAATAATGCAAGAGGGCATAGGTACGAAGAGCAATACCACAAGTTCTTTCTTGCAAGACGTTGCTTCACTAATTGAGAATTTAACTTAAAGCAACACCAAATGATATTAGCAAAGAATAGTGCAAGAGAACTTAGAATGAGGGAAAACAAACAAATCACAAGCAATAAACACAATAGACACGGGTGATTTATTTTACCGAGGTTCGGCCCTCGAAGGCCTAGTCCCCGTTGAGGAGTCCACTAAGGACGGGTCTCTTTCAACCCTTTCCCTCTCTCCACCGATCACCAAGACTGGCGAGCTCTTCTTTTTCTCAAGGATCACTTAAGACCCCACAAGGATCACCACACACTTAGGTGTCTCTTGCTAGCTTTACAAGCCTTCAAAACTTTGGAGGAAGTTCAATGGGAGTCAAAACTCCACGTACAAATGAACACAAGATGTAGCACACACTTTCTCTCAATGAATCTCACAAGGCACTAGTGCTAAACTCACGAGTAGCTCTCTTTTGCTTGCTCTCTCTTTTGTGGCACTTGTGTAGGTTGAAGGGGTCTAAATCTTGTGTATAGGATGGATCAATGAATGGAGGTGGTTGGGAGGGCTTGGATATGTCAACTATATGACTTGGAATGTTGCTTAGGCTCCCACACTTTGAAGTGGCCGGTTGGGGTGGTATTTATAGCCACCAACCAAATTGTAGCCGTTGGAGAAGGCTGCTGGCGATGGGCGCACCGGATAGTGTCCGGTGCGCTGCCACATCACCCTGTCGTTAGGGCTTGGAGCTGGTCAACCGTTGGAGGCTTTGTCCTCATGCGACACCGGACAGTCCGGTGCCACACTGGACAGTCCGGTGTCCCTCTGACCTTCTGCTCTGACTTCTGTCGCGTTACTGTGCTGCACTGTTCATCCATCAGAGTCAACCGTTGCGTGCAGATAGTCGTTGCTCAGCTGGTGCACCGGACAGTCCGGTGGTGCATCGGACAGTCCGGTGAATTATAGTGGAGCTGCACCTGGAAACCCAAAGCTGAGGAGTTTGGAGTGTATGGCCCCTGGTGCACCGGACACTGTCCGGTGGCACACCGGACAGTCTGGTGCGCCAAACCAGGGAACACTTCGGTTTCCTTTTTGCTCCTTTCTTTTGAACCCTGACTTGTTCTTTTTGTTGGTTTGTGTTGAACCTTTGGCACCTGTAGAATGCTTAATCTAGAGCAAACTAGTTAGTCCAATTATTTGTGTTGGGCAATTCAACCACCAAAATTATTTAGGAAAAAGGTTTGACCCTATTTCCCTTTCAGGATGAAGCACGCAAAGCCTGCGAAGACGCCAGTGGGAGCTAACGGACACTTGGACCTCAACACAAGAGGTAAGTTCGTAGATCAAAATGTATACCAATCTATGATATGATCTTTGCTTTATCTTTGTGCAAGTAGACCAGATATTATGCTTTCTGCTTGCATATGTGCTAGATTTCAATCTGATCCCAAGGAATGTCACCTTGCCGCTGTGAAGAGTATTCTTCGATATTTTGTTCATACGTCTTACGTCGGACTATGGTATCCTAAGGGGTCTACCTTTGACTTGATTGGATATTTAGACTCCGACTATGTCGAGTGCTAGTTAGATAGGAAGAGCACATCAGGGACTTGTTAGTTTCTGGGAAGGTGATAAAGGATGAAGCCCGATCTTTCGTGAGGTACGATAACTTGATTTGGTGGATATCTCGACATTGATGATCCAAGGCTCCGAGCGAATGGCTCATCGCAATCACTACACCACTGCTCCCTTGGATATCACTCGTGACACATGAGTGACATCGCCATGAAGGTTTATCGCTGCAAGCGCAATCAATAACACCAGTAAGAATAGGAAGAATGCAACCAAACCGTGTTGATTACGAGATGGGGTCTCACAAGTCGATGACAGCGATATAGTTCGATGACAGAATGATATAAGCAAAACCCACCCTAATGTGAAGGCGGCTGCTGAATAAATAGATCATTAGGGCGTGCGTGACCCCTGGCCTCGCCCCTAATGGGCTTCGACGCGATACACGGGCCAATGACCCAACAAACAGTGTTGTGGCACCAAAATAGAATTGTTTCGACGATTCCCATTGACTTAAGATGAGTTTTAAGGTGAGACCAATTGAGTTGGTTAGATAATCTCTTTATCTTTCCAATCATATCTTTTTCGCTGCAATCTATGTTCGGATGTGTCCTAAACGCCCATTTTAGTACAGGCTGGTCATGGAACCCGAGATGGAATCGCAGCCGAGACGGACTTGATGTCCTTCCTATTGTGGACGCAGGACGCCCTTGCTGCTGCTCCTCAATCCCTTGGCCTTTTCCTAAGTCCCTGTTGGTCCTCTCCAAGGTTCCTAATCATCAAAACATCCATGGCCCTAAGCGTAAGCTCTAACACACAATTGACTAGGGTAGAATGTACCTGGATATTTAGTTGTCGTGCACGCGATCGTGCTATCGGTCTACACATTGTATGTATAGAAGTGATGTCCCCATCATCCTCCCCCTCTTGAATCAGAGTCGTCCTTGACTCGATCTCATCTTCCTCACCCATGTATGGCTTCAAATCTGAAATGTTAAAGGTGGGACTAACCCCAAAATCTGGAGGCAACTCAATTGTGTATGCATTATCATTAATTTTTGCAAGAACTTTATAAGACCCAACAACATGTGGCATGAGTGTAGACTTTATCAAATAAGGAAACCCATCCTTTCTCAAATGAACCCACACCAAGTCACCTGGTTCTAATTTTATTTCCTTCTTACCTTAACTAGCAGCAATGCAATATTTTTCATTCATGTTTTCAATTTGCAACTTAGTTGTTTCATGCAACTTAAGAATGAATTTAGAACATTGTGTAGCATCCAAGTTCACTATTTCAGAAGTTGGTAAAGGTAGCAAATCAATTGGAGCACGAGGATTAAAACCATATACTACCAAAAATGGACTAAGCTTGGTTGTGGAATGAATGGATCTGTTATAAGCAAACTCAATATGTGGCAAACATTTCTCCCACAACCTCAAATTATCTTTCAAAATAGCCTGCAACATAGTAGATAAAGTGCGATTAACAACCTCTGTTTGCTCATCAGTTTGGGGATGAAAAGTAGTAGAAAATAGCAACTTTGTTCCTAATTTAAACCACAAGGTTCTCTAAAAATGGCTTAAAACTTACCATCCCTATCAGATACAATAGTATTTAGCACACCATGCAATCGCACAATCTCAGTGAAAAACAAATCAGCAACATATGAAGCATTATTAGTTTTGTGATAGGGTATAAAATGTGCCATCTTGGAGAAACGATCGACAACCACAAAAATGCTATCACTCCCCCTCTTTGTTCTAGGCAAGCCCAAAACAAAGTCCATAGAAATATCCTCCCAAGGTGCACTAGGAACAGAAAGAGGCATATAAAGACCATGTGGGTTAAGTCGGGACTTAGCTTTGTTGCACGTGGTGCAACGCGAGACATAGCGCTCAATATCATAGTGCATTCGAGGCCAATAGAAGTGAGTAGACAGCACATCCTTAGTCTTCTTAACACCAAAATGTCCTATCAAGCCACCCTCATGCGCTTCCTGCACTAGTAGAAGACGAACGGAGCTAGCTGGAACACACAACTTGTTAGCACGGTAGAAAAGGCCTTCACACAGCATAAATTTTTGCCACGTTCTTCCCTGACTTTTGATTTAAGACACAACTTGTCTAGCTCTAGGCATCCAACTCATGTCAAAATTGCTAAAAGGAAAAATTGCAAACGCATCAAATGAGCATAGCATTTCATTTAAGACTTTTGATGCATCTTTTGTGCTAACTAACAAATCAGGCAAAGTAGTTGTCAAATATGTTGGGGGCAAACACAAGAATCCCAAGACTTTGTGTTTGGGTACCCAAGGTGCTTGTTTCTAATGTGAAAGAACCCAAGACCATTTGGGTACCTAAGAACAAGGCCTAAATTTGTTTTATAGGTTTATGCATCCGACAGATCAATTTGGATAATTGATAGCAGATGCACAAACCACATGACAGGGGAGAAAAGAATGTTCTCCTCATATGATAAAAATAATGATCCCCAAAGAGTGATTACATTCGAGGATGGAAATCAAGGTTTGGTCACAGGTTTGGGTAAAATTGCTATATCTCCTGATCATCCCATTTCTAATGTTTTTCTTGTAGATTCTTTAGATTACAACTTGCTTTCTGTTTCTCAATTATGCAAAATGGGTTACGACTGTCTTTTCACTGATGTTGGTGTTACTGTCTTTAGAAGAAGTGATGATTCAATAGCCTTTAATGGAGTGTTAGATGGTCAGCTATATTTAGTTGATTTTAATGATAACAATGCTAAACTAGACACTTGCTTAATTGCTAAGACTAATATGGGCTGGCTTTGGCATCACCGACTTGCTCATGTTGGGATGAAGAATCTTCACAAGCTTCTAAAGGGAGAGTACATTTTAGGACTAACAAATGTTCATTTTGAGAAAGACATGATTTGTAGCACATGTCAAGGAGGGAAGCAAGTTGGAGCTCATCATCCACACAAGAACATCATGACGACCGACATGCCAGTTGAGCTACTCCACATAAATCTATTTGGCCCAATAACTTACATAAGCATTGGCAGGAGTAAGTATTGTCTTGTAATTGTGGATGATTATTCTCGCTTCACATGGGTATTATTTTTGCAGGAAAATTCTCAAACCCAAGAGACCTTAAAGAGATTCTTAAGATGAGCTCAAAATGAGTTCGGATTGAGGATCAAGAAGATTAGAAGCGACATTGGAACGGAGTTCAAGAATTCACAAATTGAAGGATTTCTTGAGGATGAGGGCATCAAGCATAAGTTCTCTTCTCCCTACACACCTCAACAAAATGGTGTAGTGGAGAGGAAGAATAGAACTCTATTGGAGTATTGGATATAGGGAGGACCATGCTTGATGAGTACAAGACACCGGATCGGTTTTGGGCGGAGGCAACTAACACTGCTTGCTACTCCATCAACCGACTCTACCTACATCGAATCCTCAAGAAAACATCACATGAACTCCTCACCGATAAAAAGCCCAATGTTTCTTATTTTAGAGTTTTTGGGAGCAAATGCTTTATTCTTATTAAGAGAGGTAGAAATTCTAAGTTTGCTCCTAAAGCAGTAAAAGGCTTTTTACTTGGTTATGACTCAAACACAAGGGCATATAGAGTCTTCAATAAGTCCACTGGATTAGTTGAAGTTTCTTGTGACATTGTGTTTGATGAGACTAATGGCTCCCAAGTGGAGCAAGTTGATCTTGATGAATTAGATGATGAAGAGGCTCCATTCGCCATGCTAAGGAACATGTCCTGGAGATGTGTGCCCAAAAGAATCCGAAGAGCCTCCACAAGCACAAGATCAACCATCATCTTCCATACAAGAAACTCCACCAACTCAAGATGAGGAAATGGCTCAAGAAGAAGAGGATGAAGATCAAGATGATGAGCCACCTCAAGAGGAGGACATTGATCAAGGGGGAGATGAGGATGATCAAGACAAGGAAGATGATCAAGAGATTCAAAGTCAAAGACCACCGCACCCAAGGGTCCACCAAGTAATTCAAAGAGATTACCCCGTCAACTCCATTCTTGGTGACATTCACAAGGGGGTAACCACTCGATCTTGAGTTGCTCATTTTTTTAACATTACTCTTTTGTGTCTTCTATTGAGTCATATAGGATAGAGGATGCCTAAGAGATCCGGACTGGGTGGTGGCAATGAAAGAGGGGCTCAACAAACTTCACGAGGAATGAGGTATGTCATTTAGTTCCACGTCCTAACCAAAATGTTGTAGGTACCAAGTGGGTATTCCGCAACAAACAAGATGAGCATGGTGTGGTGACTAGGAACAAAGCCCGACTTGTTGCCAAGGTATATTCACAAGTCAAAGGTTTGGATTTTGATGAAAACTATGCACCCATAGCTAGGCTTGTGTCAATTCGTATATTACTTGCCTATGCTACTTATCATGGATTTAAGCTATATCAAATGGACGTGAAGAGTATCTTCCTCAATGGCCCCATCAAGGAAGAGGTATATGTTGAGCAACCTCCCAGCTTTGAAGACAGTGAGTATCCTTCTCATGTTTATAAGCTCTCAAAGACGCTTTATGGGCTCAAGCAAGCCCCAAAACCATGGTATGAATGCCTAAGAGACTTTCTTATCACTAACAGTTTCAAAGTTGGTAAATTTGACCCTACTCTCTTCACTAAAACTATTGCTAAAGACATGTTTATATGCCAAATTTATGTTGATGATATTATATGTGGGTCTACTAACAAGTCATCTTGTGAAGAGTTTAGTAGGATTATGATACAGAAATTCGAGATGTCAATGATGGGGGAGTTGAAGTATTTCATTGGATTTCAAATCAAGCAATTCCAACAGGGCACCTTCATCTGCCAAACTAAGTACATTCAAGACATACTCAAGAAGTTTGGAATGAATAATGCCAAACCCATCAAGACTCCCATGGGAACAAATGGGCATCTCGACCTCGACACGGGAGGTAAATCTGTAGATCAAAAGGTATACTGGTCAATGATAGGATCCTTACTCTATTTATGTGCTTCTCGACCGGATATTATGCTTTATTTATGCATGTGTGCAAGGTTCCAGGCAAATCATAAGGAAGTTCACCTTAGGGTCATGAAAACAATCATGATATATTTAGTTTACACTCCTAAGTTTGGGCTTTGGTACCCTAAGGGATCTACCTTTGATCTAATTGGGTATTCCGATGCCAATTATGCTAGATGTAAAATTGATAGGAAGAGCACATTAGGACTTGTCAGTTTTTGGGAAGATTCCTCGTGTCTTGGGCTTCAAAGAAACAAAACTCAGTAGCTCTATCCACCGCCGAAGCAGAGTATATTGTTGCAAGACATTGTTGTGCACAATTACTCTGGATGAGGTAAACCCTTAGGGACTATGTCTACAAATTGAGCAAAGTCCCTCTCCTATGTGATAATGAGAGTGCAATCCACATGGTGGATAATCCCGTTGAACACAGCCACACTAAGCACATAGACATCCGGTATCACTTTTTGAGAGATCACCAACAAAAGGGGGATATCGAAATTGCTTATGTTAGCACCCACAACCAATTAGCCGATATCTTTACCAAACCCATGGATGAAAAGACTTTTAGTAAGCTTAGGAATGAGCTAAACATTTCAGATTCTCAAAACTTTGATTGAAACATTGCACACATAGCTCATTTATATACCTTTGATCATGTCTCTTCTATTTGGTACAGATGCATATTTCTTATTCTTCTTGTGCCAAGCCTAAGACTAATGTGCTTCCATAAGTATCTTTATGATTAGCCTTAGATTGAAAGGGAAATGGCGTTTTTGGCAAAGGCAAGGCTTCCACTACTACTCTGTCGGTATCATTTATTCTTTGCCCTCCTCATAAACTTCCACTCATATCCTTTTACCAAGGGGGGAATAGGCCCAAAGGGGGAGAATTAAAAGGCCTCTCAAGTTTCTTCATTTTTGGTGATTAATGCCAAAGGGGGAGAATTAATAGGCCCAAAGCAAAAGGACCGCACCACCATCCATTTTCAAATTTTCAAAAACTATTTTCACAAAGGGGGAGAAATTATTCAAATTACAAAACTCTCTTGACAACTAAGGGGAGAATTTCTTTAGGGGGAGTTTTTATATAGCCAAAGGAAAAGCATTTGAAACAGGGGGAGAATCCTTCAAAATCTTGAAAATGCATTTTGAAATCTTATTCTTATACCATTGGCTATTTGCAAAAGAATTTGAAAAGACTTTTACAAAAGATTTGCAAAAACAACCTATGTGGTGCGAATGTGGTCCAAAATGTTAAAATAAAAGAAAGCAATCATATATACTTAGAAATACCTTCAGTTGGTTTAAATTCAAGTAACTCATGCACATCTATCAAAAATGCAAACTAGTTACATTCCTACACTTTGTATTTGCTTTGGTTTGTGTTGGAATCAATCACCAAAAAGGGGGAGATTGAAAGGAAAATGAGCTTGAAACATTTCTATAATAGATTTTGGTGTTTGACGTCCATCACAAACCACGTGGACTAACTAGTTTGCCTAGTTGTCATTTATCTCAGGTGCATAAAGTTCAACATAAACCAATAAAGAAAATAAGTTGGGGAACTCATCAAAGTTTGGAGCAAAGACAAGCATTGGTGCTGCTAGTGGCGAACCAGCCACTGTCCGGTGCTTAGGCCAAGGCACCCACGAACTGGCCGCTCTCGGGTTTTTCTAGAGTCACTCTGTTATAATTCACCGGACTGTCCGGTGTGCAACGGACATGTCTAGTAAGCCAACAGAGCAACGGTCAACTGCGCCCAGCGGTCTGCGATGTCAGATGAACAGTGAACAGTGTGCAAGTTATAAGTCAGAGCAGCAAAGTCAGAACGCACTGGACTGTCCGGTGTGCCACCAAACTGTTCGGTGTGCCACCAGACTGTTCGGTGCCGCAAGAGGACAAAGGACTTCAACGGTCAACCGCTCCAAACCCCAACGGTCTGCTAACGTGGCACTCACCGACAATGAACAGTGCAGTGTCCGGTGCACCACCGGACTGTCCGATGTGCCCATCGACAGCAACAACATGAATAGTCGTTGGGGCTATAAATACCCCCAGCCACCACCATTCAAGCCATCCAAGTTTTTTTGAACTCTACATTCAATACAAGAGCAAAAGTATTCACTCCAAGACACATTCAAAAGATCAAATCCTCTCCAAGCCTCAAAATCAACTCAATTGCTTAGTAACTTGAGAGAGGGTGTTTAGTGTTTCTTTTGTTGCTCTTGTTCCTTGGATTGCTTTCTCCTTCCTATTTTAATTCTTCTAAGTGCTTTGTAAAGCTAGCAAGAGACACCTAAGTGTGTGGTGATCCTTGCGGGGTCTTAGTGATCCAAGTGATTAAGGAGAAGCACTTGACCGGTCTGTGTGACCGATTGAGAGAGGGAAAGGGTTAGAATAGACCCAGCCTTTGTGGCCTCCTCAATGGGGACTAGGTTCTTTGGAACCGAACCTCGGTAAACAAATCACCGTGATCATTTGTGTTGATCTCCACTTGATTTGTTTCCCTTTCTTTCCTCTCCCTAAAAGTTCCCTTGCTCATATTGATTTGAGTTTGCTCCCAAAAGTGAAGCGTCCCGATACTTTGGGACTCAAATGTGATACAATTACTAGTCCCACGAGGCTAGTCACCACATTCCTTACTTCAGATTGTACAGAGTTTCGAATAAAAGTTATTACAATACCAAAGTACAAGCTCTAGCGAGCCTAGAATACAAAGCATAGTGGAAGATCATCTAGCCCAAGCCACAGGCAGACTGGGTGCAGACACAACCCCCTACTAGTCGAACATAGCAGAAAAGAAGTCTTCAGCTGCTGAAAAACATAAATAAATCTGGGTGAATACACTAGGTATTCCGCAAGCCCATCCCGCCCGTAAAGAGAGAGGGACCTATACAGTACATGCTTGGTATGATGGAGTTGAAGTCACTCTTCTTTTTTATAGAAAGGCAATACTTTGATGGTTTACCCCAGAGAGAGAAGTAGAACATTTTCACACTCAACCACCACTGAGCTTCCCGCTCCCGTGGCATTGTTTCTCATTTCCAAAAACACCCACACACACACCTCCTGGTTTACGGAGATCAAAACACTAATTTCCATACCACACCAGACTCGTCCATACCAGTGGACACGGACTATTCGAATAGGTTTCAAACTCTGCGCAGAGGGGTACACTTTACCCACTAGTCTAGCTCTGCGGTCTCATGGCCAATGTGACCCGAATCCGAATCTCTTTCCTTCCTTTCATGTCCTTACCTTAACGGTTATACCAGAAGGAGTCAGGCCACCGCCATGCCCAAACCAGACAAAACATTCCCTCTCCTTATCCTCCCGGTGCTCCCCAGCCATCATAACCCTGGAGTTTGGACCGTACAAGTTCAGATTGAGTGACTGCCCATAAAGTCTCGAGTGGTTATACTTGACATGAGTACAGGTAGTAAAGGATGACAAACTGGTCCTTATATGAGGGGACAATCCTTCTGCTCACACCTAACCCGATTGAGCCAACACCTGAGGCCCTCCCCTAAACCAGGGAGTCCCTGACTATCCCACTCAAAAGGTGATAAGGGTGAATACCCTTCATCATACACTTTTGAAAACATTTTCCTTTTTATAAAAACCACCATTTTCCTCAACCCATATTTTGTACTCAAAAGATATTCTTTAATGCGGGCCATCTCTCTACTCACAATGCAAAGGACCCAACCCTTGTCCCCGGCTTAGGTAGTGGTAGAAAGAATAGGTAATTCATGCATCAAGGGAAGAATGGACTTGCCTTCGTCGAAGTTCTCTTGTCATGAGAGGTCTATTTCTGAGAGGTCCGGCTCCTGCCCTTCTTCCGGAGCTATGATTTCCGGAGGATCGGATCCCTCTTCGCCTAGCAAAAACAGGCAATAAACACTACATCAACCATGGTGGCTTAGTGAAGTGTGCCAAATTTTAATATTATTATTTTGTGTCATATAAAATATTTGGACTATTTTTGATGCATAAAATATCAACATATATACATATATATGAAAATAGGAAAAGAGAAAAGAGAAAAGGAAAAAGATAAAGGATTCTTGGTTAGCTAGGCCTGGGGGATTTCGGCCCAACGCGGGCGCGGGCGCGCGGTGCCGTGGGCGAGCTGGCCCAGACGACCCACGAGGAGGGGAGACGGCACGGGCGGACGCCGTGAGCATGGGCCCACGCGTCAGAGAGAGGGGGAGTGTCGACGATGTTAGGGGGCGAACCAGCCGGGGTCAGAAAACCGGCCGCCGACGAGGTTCTGGGGCGGTTCTCTAGTGTGGTTCCGGTTCCAGGTGGTTGGGGAGGTGGGCTAGTGCGGCCAGGGGTAGGGGGTCATGGTGGCGGGTTAATTTGGCTGATAAGCGCTTGGGACGGCCGGCCCACGACGAGGTGGCGGCTCTCGCGGCGGTGAGGTCACCGGTGAGGCCACGGAGTGCGACGGGGGAGGCGAAAGTGGTGCCTCGTGATTGTGGAGAGGCGGTGAAGCTTATGAGCTAACTTAATTGAACCTTAGGCTACTAGAGAGGGGAGGGAGAACTCACCGGAGCGGAGGGAGAGCGTGGTGGCGCTGGCTCGATTGAGCTCGGGAGAGGGGTGAGGGATGGCCGAGGCTGGTGTGAGGAGCTGGGGGAGCTCGGGCGGCCCTTTTATAGGCGGTCGGGGAGGGGGGAGGAGGAGGTGGCGTGCGCTGGCGAGGCACGATTGCGACGGCGATGATGGCGCACAGTGGTGGCGACGGGATGGCTCGGGCAGGCGGTGGTGACGGGATGGCTCGGCACAGGCGCGGGGACACAAGGCGCCAATTTGGCTGGTGGGCGAGTAACGACGAGGAGACATGGCAGAGCGGTGGCTGGCGGCGATCGCGTCGATAGCTGATCACGGGTGAGAGAGAGAGAGAGAGAGAGAGAGAGAGAGCTGACGAGCGGGACCGGGTTGTCAGCGGAAGGGCGGGTGCGAGAGAGAAAGGGAGGGCACGACTAATGGGTGGGGTCGGGCGGTCAGCGGGTGAGGGGAGGGAGCGGCGCACGGGCAGGCACGCAGGAGATGAGTCGCGTGGGCCGGGCGGGGGAGGAGCGCGGCGCGCGGGAGAGAGAGATAGGGGGGAGGACTTGGGCCAGATTCGGCCCAGCCGAAGGGGGGTTCCTTTTATTTTTCTATTTCTATTTCTTTCCTATTTCTATTTCCTTAATCCCTTTTTCTTTTAAACAAAAAATCTTATAATTTCCTAGGTGTCCAAAATGAAATACTCTATGTGAAGTGCTACAAGAAATCATGGTGCATGCATATGATGAGTAAGATGCTTCAGGAGATGGGGTCTTTAGGAGATAATAAAGGGGGTTAGAAGTTTAGGGTTTCTAACCTCGGAAATCTAAATTGGGATGTTACAGACCTACCCCACTTAAAACAATCTCGCCCTCGAGATTCAGACTGGGTTCGAGAAAAGGTAAGGGTATTCCCTCCTCAATGAGTCCTCACTCTCCCAGGTAGCCTCCTCTTCTCCTTCTTTGCTCCACTGGACTTTACAGAGCCTTACTTCTGAGTTTTGGGTCTTTCAAATAGCTGAATCGAGAATCTTCACGGGCTTTTCTCGGTACTACAGATCCTTCTGAATCTGAACTGTCTCTTCTGTGATGTGACTTTCTGGTACTTTGAAGCATTTGTGGAGCTGAGATACATGAAACACATTGTGGATATCTGACATGGACTCTGGCAATTGAAGGCGGTAGGCTGCGGGCCCTATTCTGCCGATGATAGGATAGGGGTTGATGAATCGTGGAGCTAGCTTCCCTTTTACTTGGAATCTTTTGACTCCATGCATTGAAGAGACCTTGAGGTAGACAAAATCTCCTTCCTCGAAACTGAGTTCCCTCCTTCTGTTGTCTGCGTAACTCTTTTGCCGACTCTAAGCTTCGAGTAGTCTTTTGCGGATTAGGGCAACTTTCTCTTCCGCCTCCTTAATGAAGGCAGGCCCTTCTAGGGTCTTTTCCCCTACGTTGGACCACATCAGAGGGGTCTGGCACTTCCTTCCATACAAGGCTTCAAAAGGTGACATCATGATACTGGCCTGGTAACTGTTGTTATATGAAAACTCTGCATACGGCAAACTGGACTCCCAGTTTCTGTCGAAGGTCAACACACAAGCTCTCAACAAATCCTCGAGGACTTTGTTGACCCTTTCTGTCTGTCCGTCTGACTGGGGGTGGTAGGCGGTGATGAAGTCTAGCTTGGTGCCCATAGCTTGCTGAAGGCTCGTCTAGAATTTTGAGGTGAATTGTGTTCCCCTATCTGACACAATTTTTCGTGGAATGCCATGAAGTCTGACTATTTCTTTGTTATATATCTTGGCAAGGGTGGCTCCTCCGAAGGTAGTTTTTACTGGAATGAAGTGAGCTACCTTGGTAAGACGGTCGATTATAACCCAGATAGAATCGTTCCCTTTTTGGATCCGAGGTAGCCTGATTACGAAATCCATGCCTATTTCTTCCCACTTCCATTTGGGCACTGGGAGGGGTTGCAGTAGAGCTGCAGGTCTCTGATGCTCTGCCTTAGTTCGTTGGCAAGTATCACACCGGGCCACATACTGAGCCATCTCCTTTTTCATTCCTCTCCACCAGTACCTGGTTTTGAGGTCTAGGTACATCTTGGTGGTCCCTGGGTGGATAGAGTAGGCTGAGTTGTGGGCCTCGTCGAGCAGGATTCCTTGTGCCTCTCCTTTCGGCACACACAGACGGTTCCTAAACCAAAGGGCCCCTTCGTCATCTGTCCTGAGGTCCGGAAGTTGTTCCTTGCGAGCTTTTTCTGCAAGTCCTGCCATCTCGGTGTCCAAACGCTGAGCTTTGCGTATGAGATCTTCCAGCAACGGTTTAACTTCTAAGCTGCCATTTTCTCCCAAACAAGCATTTAGCTGAGCCGATTCTCGCTTCCAGTCTTCCAAGAAGTTGGTTGCTTTTTCCGCGAAAGGTTTCCGGTTGATGGCGTCTGCTACTACATTGTCCTTTCTGGGGTGGTAGTGGATCTCAATGTCATAATCCTTAATCAGCTCTAGCCATCTTCGCTGATGGAGATTGAGATCTGGTTGGGTGAAAATGTACATTAGGCTCTTGTGATCTATGAAAATATGACATTTGTTTCCGATTAGGTAATGTCTCCATATCTTCAGGGCATGCACTTTGGCTGCTAATTCCAAATCATGGGTTGGATAATTCTGTTCATGAGGCTTGAGTAGGCGTGATGCATAGGCGATGACTTTCTCATTCTGCATAAGCACACATCCCAAACCTTGTCTTGAAGCATCACATAAGATGATAAAACTTTGGTAGATGTCTGGTAGTGTCAAAACTGGCGCGGTCGTGAGTTTCTTTTTTATGATTTGGAAACTTTCTTCACACTTTGGGGTCCACACAAATTTATTGTCTTTCTTGAGGAGCTCGGTCATGGGTCTTGCTATGCTGGAGAATCCTTTGATAAAACGGCAGTAATATCCCGCCATTCCCAAGAAGCTTCGAACTTCACTAACGTTGGATGGTTGTTTCCATTTGGACACTGCTTCTACTTTGGATGGGTCCACTTCTATCCCTTTTGTTGTTAAGATATGCCCAAGGAAGGCTATCTTCTCTAACCAGAATTCGCATTTGCTGAGCTTGGCATAGAGTTGATGTGCTCTGAGTCTTCCGAGGATAGCCCGGAGGTGATGCTCATGATCCTCGCGACTCTTGGAGTAGATAAGGATGTCGTCAATAAAGACTACGACAAACTTATCCAACTCTTCCATAAATACCTTATTCATAAGATTCATGAAAAAGACGGGTGTGTTGGTTAGTCCAAAGGCCATTACTGTGAACTCATACTGTCTGTACCGGGTGACAAATGTCATCTTCTGAACGTCTGCTTCCTTGATTCTCAGCTGGTGATATCCTGACCTTAGATCAATCTTGGAGAAATACTTGGCCCCTTGAAGCTGGTCGAAGAGGTCGTCAATCTGAGGTAGTGGATACTTGTTTTTTATTGTAACTTCATTTAAGGATCGGTAGTCAATGCACATTCTCATGCTTCCATCCTTCTTGGTGACGAACAAGACTGGTGCTCCCTAAGGAGATGAACTGGGACGAATGTACCCTTTCTGTTGAAGTTCTGCGATCTGGAGCTTCAGTTCTGCCAATTCTGTGGGAGCCATGCAGTATGGTCTTTTTGCGATTGGTGCGGT
Organism: Zea mays; assembly: GCF_902167145.1. Lineage (NCBI taxonomy): Eukaryota > Viridiplantae > Streptophyta > Magnoliopsida > Poales > Poaceae > Zea > Zea mays. Next base: position 186,259,857 of record NC_050098.1, read on the forward strand.
GCCTGTGATCAGATCAATGTAGAATTCTACCTCTCTTTCCGGAGGCATTCCTGGCAATTCTTCTGGGAACACATCCATGAACTCTTCTACCACAGATATACTTTTTGCTGCTAGGCTAAACACCATTGGATCTTGGGTTGGTGGCTGAGCCTTACACGAAACTGATTTTCCTTGATGGTCAGTGAGAAGAATAGTCTTATCTGCGCAACTTATGATGCCATTGTGCTTGGTCAACCAATCCATCCCTAAGATCACATCAATTTTGTGGGATGGTAGTGCGGCTAAGTCTGCCAAGAATACTACCCCACTTAAAAGAATTCTGACTTGGGAGCATTTGAGGTGGCATAGAAGGTCTGACCCTGGGGTTCCGATGACTAAAGGAATTTCTAGAGATGCAGTGGGAATGCCATGCTTTTCTACAAAACTAGTGGCGATGAATGAATGGGATGCTCTAGAATCAAAAATTACATCAACGGGGGTAAATTCGACTAGGAACTCACGAAGCACTACTCCAGGGGCTTGCTGAGCTTCTTGAGCGTCGACGTGATTCAATCGCGCCCTGCTGTGAAACTGGGTCTTGCTTAGCTGGCTGTTGGAGGAGGGTGCTAGAACATTCTTAGGGCCATTCACCGAGTTGGAGTAGGTAGGTATGAATGTCTTCAATTGAGGACAATTATTCTTGTAGTGACTAGGGTCTCTACAGTGCCAACAAGCATTGGCTGGAGGTTGGTTGCTTGCAACAGATGGGGTGTGGAGGGAACTTTGACCCGGTTGGCTAAAACATGATGGAGCGGACCCTGCTGGCTTGTCGAAGCTCGGTCCTTTGGGAGGAAACCCAAAAGATCGGACTATCTGGTGCCTATCCTGCTGCTGAGCTCAGAGAACTTGAAACTTCCTCTTGAGGTGACCCTTTTCTTCTTCTCGAGCTCTTTCCACCTGGATGGCCTTGTTTGAGAGGTGAGAGAAACTAAGGAAATCTTGGGTGGCGAGGATGGTTTTGAGTTCCGGTCTCAGCCCCTTCAAGAAACGGGCCATCTTCTTGGCTTATGTGTTGACATCATCAGGCGCATAGCGAACCAGTTTTGTGAATTTGTGAACGTATTCACTGACAGATCTCCCTCCTTGGGTTAACTCCCGAAATTCTTCTTCCTTGAGCTGGACGATCCCTAGGGGCACATGATGCTCTTAGAAAGCGGCTTCGAATTCTGTCCAGGTAGCATCTCTGATGGCAGCGCTGAAAGTATCCCACCAGGATAGGGCCATCCGAGAGAGTTGTTGAGCAGCAAGATGAACACGCTGGTTTTCAGGTCATTCGATGGCCTCTAACTTCCTTTTTACTGTGTGCAGCCAGTCATCAGTGTCGAGAGGGTTGCTAGATCCAGCAAATGTGGGAGGCTTGAGCCTTAGGAACTCTCCCATTCTATCCTGAGGCCTTCCTGCATTCGGGCGCTGGTTCTCGAGGCTTCTAGTGAGGACCTCAATGAGTCGGGTTTGGTTAGCCAGAACTTGGGCTAGGTCTAATGGCAGCTCCGAAGGTGCGGGGAGGTGGGTCTCACTCCCTTCTCCACCGACTTCTCCATCAGCACCTACGGGAGACCTTGCTCTAATCCCTGAGGCGGTAGGCGTGGTTTTATCCGAAGCCATCTGCTAGAGGGGAGAAAGGATTACTACTATGCTTATGCCATATTTTTCTTCAACATGTTATTTTATTCAGCACTCCAATTCATTACAAGCATATAATCACCACAGATCACACTACACGCGAGTGTTTTCTAAGGTGTCCCCAAACTACCTGAGAAGATCATCAAGGCTAGCCAGGGACACCTCCTCAACGTCAGAAAAGTTTTCTATCCCTGGGGGAGGCAGTGTTGGCGGGGCTTCCTCCTTTCGGTCAGTCTGGCATCCTTGGCTCTTGAACCGCTTTCGGATCTTCTTGATGGGGGTGAGCTTCTTTAACTTCTTAGCATAGTCCATCTTCAGAGTCTGGTATGCCTCACGAGTGTTGGCTTCTTCGCCTTCCGCCATCTCGAGACTACCTTGAAGAGACGCCTTTTCTTCCTTCAGTTCCTTGATTTGTTGCTCTAGGCTTTCCACCCAGGAATTTAGGTGGGTGCAGTGGGAGAAAAGGTCATCATAGTGGTTGTCAAGGGTGTGGAGATATCTGGCCAAGTAGACTATGGTAGGGTCATCTTCATTAGGATCTCTCCCTGGCAAGGCCTGAAGTTTTTTCCTCCAGGGAGGAGTATTTTTGTTGCTAGGTGGAAAGTAGCGAAGAGGTGTCTCAGAGACTTCCCTACTGTAGTTTTGGCATAGCTGGCGGAGGGCTTTTGGGCAGCATTCTAGCAAGTGTCTGAGAAGCGGTGTCCAATGGCGGTGATTTGGAAGGGAGGGTGATTTGGGTAGTTTCGGCTTTCTCCCAGGTAGACTGCCATAGAGAATTTCTCAATCCCGTTCTCGCGGTATTCTTTCCAAACGTACTCCGGCTTCTTGCGGATCCCCATGCGAAGCACTCAACTCCGAAGGAGGTGAGGGAATCCTTCCACCTCCGAGCAGTAGGATGTCCTAATGACAAAGGAGCCTTCCATCTGGTAGCAAGAGAAGAAGGATTGTTAATATCGGGGGAAGAAGAGAAGGTTCTTTTAGAGGTTAAAAGGTCTTTTCTTTTAAGGAAAGCTTTTTAGGTCCGGGATGCGGTCTACGACCAGTCCTATGGCTCTGATACCACCTGAAGCATCTCGATCCTTTGGGACTCAAATGTAATATGATTACTAGTCCCAGGAGGCTAGTCACCACATTCCTTACTTCAAATAGTACAGAGTTTCGAATAAAAGTTATTACAATACCAAAGTACAAGCTCTAGCGAGCCTAGAATACAAAGCACAATGGAAGATCATTTAGCCCAAGCCACAGGCAGACTGGGTGCAGACACAGCCCCCTTCTAGTCGAACATAGCAAAAAAGAAGTCTTCAACTGCTGAAAAACATAAATAAATCTGGGTGAATACACTAGGTATTCCGCAAGCCCATCCCGCCCGTAAAGAGAGAGGGACCTATACAGTACATGCTTGGTATGGTGGAGTTTAAGTCACTCTTCTTTTTCAGAGAAAGGCAATACTTTGATGGTTTACCCCAGAGAGAGAAGTAGCACATTTTCACACTCAACCACCACTGAGCTTCCCGCTCCCGTGGCATTGTTTTTCATTTCCAAAAACACCCACACACACCTCCTGGTTTACGGAGATCAAAAACACTAATTGCCATACCACACCAGACTCGTCCATACCAGTGGACACGGACTATTCGAATAGGTTTCAAACTCTGCGCAGAGGGGTACACTTTACCCACTAGTCCGGCTCTACGGTCTCATGGCCAATGAGACCCAAATCCGAATTTCTTTCCTTCCTTGCACGTCCTTACCTTCACTACAACACATATGGCCTTCTATGACATTCTCATTACGTCACAAATAGAAGGTTTTTTGTCATAGTCTTCATTATTGTGACGACTTCATGACGAAAAGATCATTGTCATAGAAGGTGCGTGTTAAATGATCTTTTGTGATGAAAGATAAAAATATGTCATAAATGTAGTGACAAAAAATATATTCGTCATAAAATCTATGACACTCTAAATCATCATAAACGAGGTAAAAATGTCACAATGTAGTATTGGAGCATTGCCACGTGGCAATTTTATGATAAATATATTCGTCATAAATCGACTGACATGACAACTGACGAGGCAAAAATGTGATGATTAATTTCGTCACAAGTGGGATGAGATTACAGGTGACATAACAACTGACGTGTTAAACAAATTGTGACGAATATTTTCGTCATAAAGCATGATGACATGGCAGTTAACATGATGGATGCCATGACAAGCCAAATCATGTGTACACAACTTTTTCTAGCACCCACGTATATTTAAAGGATAAAGCATTCAACATAAGTATTAAGCATCAAACATGTTTAAATGTACTATAACTTCAATCGAAAAATAAGTAAAACAGGTTCAACCACCACAAGTTGCAATTGAACATAACTACTATAGTAGCAATATGATCAGACCAAGTAGACAACAAGTATAAGGAATAAAAAAGAGGGACAAGGCATCTGGCCCCAATTGATTCTTAGTATCTGACGAAGAAGGCTATTATTTTCTGCTAGCGATGTATTTAAATCTTGGATCTCAATTGATTCATTAGCAATGGTGGCCACATATTCTTGTAGCGTAGCCTTCAAGGTTTTCATTTCTTGCCTAAGTCCATCTTTTTCTTGGCTCTCAGTCTATAGTTGAAATTGGAGCTCTTGCACCTTTACTGAAACAGAGCTTGTCTTGAAGGAATTCTGAAGGACAACATTGTAAATAAATTAACTTGAGCTTGGCAAGACATGGGAAACAAATTGTGTAGAAGACATCACAAACTGTCCATCTTCATCCGGTGTTGCAACCGTTGCTACCATATCATCCTAGCATCAAGATTAAAACTTAGTATAGTGTAACTTAAGTCAGAAAGTAAAAGCAAAAAGATAAATAGATACTTACAATAGCTTTCTGAATAGTTTCACTAAATCTTTTCTTCTTGCTACAATGCATCTCCTTGAAAAGATAAATTGCACTTGGTTGGCTATCTTTATATTTTCTTGCCCGCTGAAAAGATACCAATTAGTGTTACTGTCATATTTTCTAATATGGCTAAAGTAGCATCAACAAAAACATGGATGAAATAAAAATAAAAGCATGCTCCTGGAGATACCAAAGATGTATATAAAGCTAAGGATATCAAGGAGCTCTACAGTCACAAAAATATACACACAAAAAAGGTGAAGGTAAAATGCATGAAAGAGTCCTAAAAATTGCTAAACAAAATATTTTGCATAGTTTTAGAAATTATTGTCTAGATGATATGACATTTTCACTTGAAAAGACAGGTTCAGTATTGCTGATAAAATTGGTCATTTGAAGCTCATAAGATAAAATGAGACAAGAAGAAAAGTCGAGGGATCAAATTGGTAACAGTCATAAAATAGACAAAAATTATTGTTGGGGGCCTTCGTCTTCCGAAGGTCCTCAAAAATATGATTTGACAATGTTTCTGGAGTGTAATACATGAATAGGCACCTTCGGACTTGGATCAGAACCATAGTGTGAGAAGCACAAAGAATACGAAGGTTGACGCAGAGCCGAAGCTATGCGCAAGGGAGCTTCGGCATGATAGCAGAAAAGGGAACCGACTTAAAAGGGAAAAGGCTATTTAGACCTTGATGGATCACTATAGAGTCATTAGCAAATGTAAAGGGCATGGATGTAATTTTACATGGGTTGTGTCTCATGCCTATAAATAGATGAACAGTGCTCCCGTACTGTTCACGCTGACTTGGCATTTGCTTTTGCGTCACGCTCGTACCTTTACCTTCTTTCAAGCCGAAGGTACATTTGTAATTTGATGTCATTTCTATGTTTCCATGATAATAAAATAGAAATGAGCTGATAATGTTACATATTTGTTCATGTTATCTCTTACATTCCATATGATTCTCCTTTTATTATCGTATGCTACAATGATGAAGGTATGTCTTTCATGTCCTTCGTCTGAAGATCATTATATCCTAAGGGAAATAATGCTTCGGAGGACGAAGGACATTAACATTTAATATTTTGTGTTGCCTTGTTCTTAACTCATAGCATTTGAGAACAAGTCCCCAACATTGGCGCCCACCTCCGATGAATCCTTTTTGACCACTTTCGGCAAGCACTGACCTTCGTCATGCCACCGAAGAAAGCTTCAGCGACAGGGGCTGCCGCTTTGCAGCCACTGGACCCAAACCAGGAGACCCTTTCTCTTCGAGAGGCCCGAAGCTAGAAGAGGAAGGCCACAAGTCCAACACTCCAGGAGGAGGAGTTGGACCAAGAAATAAGAAATATGGAGATGCTTCATCAACAAGTGCAAAGGAAGAAGGAGAAGATGGCCCGACTAGCTGACCTTCAAAGGCAGATTGACGAAGCCACTGAAGAAGTACGTCACCTTGCTCAAGACGAGCAAGATCGAAGGCCCCAACATAGGGAGCTTCATCAAGAGGGCTTGTTCAACGACGATGGATGGTATGATGATTTTAATCATGATACCTTTACTTTTGATGATGCTTCTCCCTTGGCAGCAGAACTGCAGGCTATCCTGTGGCCCCCATCATACAAGCCACCTCAGCTTCCAATGTATGATGGGCATTCAGATCCAAAGCAGTTTTTGATGAGTTATGAAGCAACTATATCTTCATACGGAGGCAATGCAGCTGTCATAGCCAAGTCCTTCGTTATGGCAGTTAAGAATGTGACCCAAACGTGGTATTCTTCCCTTCGGCCAGGGACTATCACTTCATGGCAGAAGCTCAAGGACATGCTGGTGACAAGTTTCCAGGGCTTTCAGACGAAACCAGTCACAGCTGAGGCTCTATTTCAATGCACGCAAGATCATGAGGAGTATCTCCAGGCATACGTCCGAAGGTTCTTGCGTCTGAGAGCACAAGCGCCTACAGTGCCCAATGAAATTGTCATTGAGGCCATGATCAAGGGGCTTCGTCCAGGACCTACTGCCCAATATTTTGCTAGAAAGCCTCCACAAACTTTGGAGAAGCTGCTTTAAAAGATGGATGAATACATTCGTGCTGACAATGACTTTCGCCAAAGAAGGGAGGAAGCCTACAGGTTCTCTGAGATGACCAGGGGCTTCGGAGGAAGAATCCACCCAAGGCATGTCAGGTCAATCCACTCCACCCAGAGTGACGACAGAGGAAGTCAACAACAGAGGCCACAATATTCCTCATAAGCTTCGGGGCAGCAACAAAGCTATTTTCGGCCGCCAGCTCCAAGAGGCAGAGGCGCCAGGGGCTTCGGAGGAAGGTTTGGGGATCAACCTAGAAAAATTTATTGCGTATTTTATGGTGAGGACAAGGGCCATACTACAAGGATGTGCCATGTCACCATTCAGAAACAAAAGGAAATAGCAGAAGCCGCAGCTCAGCAGAACCAGCCGAAGCAAGTCATGCACACTGCTTCGTATCACTCACCCTACATACCAGAGTATGTGGGTAACCATCCTGCAACTTCTGTTGCTTCGGCTAGCCAGCCACAGGCATCTTGGCCACAGCCTCCACCTCCGCCACCACTACAACCTGCATATCCACGAGGCCAGCAGCCAGAAGGGAGCCAACAGACCCACCAACAGCGATGTTGGGGGCCTTCGGCTTCCGAAGGTCCTCAAAAACATGATTTAACAATGTCTTTGGAGTATAATGTGTGGACAGGGATCTTCGAACAAGAGCCCATGGTATGAAGAAGCACGGAAACAATACGAAGGATGGAACAGAGCCGAAGCTGTGCGCCAGGGAGCTTCGGCATGATGGCATAAAAGAGGAAACCGACTTAAAGAGGAAAAGACTATCTAGACCCAGATAGATTACTATAGAGTTATTGATAGTCGCCTAGAGGGGGGTGAATAGGGCGAAACTGAAATTCACAAAAATAATCACAACTACAAGCCGGGTTAGCGTTAGAAATATAATCGAGTCCGCGAGAGAGGGTGCAAAACAAATCGCAAGCAAATAAGAGGTGTGACACGTGGATTTGTTTTACCGAGGTTTGGTTCTTGCAAACCTACTCCCCGTTGAGGTGGTCACAAAGACCGGGTCTCTTTCAACCCTTTCCCTCTCTCAAACGGTCACTCGGACCGAGTGAGCTTTCTCTTCTCAATCACTTGGAACACAAAGTTCCTACAAGGACCACCACAAGATTGGTGTATCTTTCCTCAATTACAAGTGAGTTTGATCGCAATAAAGAATCAAGAAAGAAGAAAGCAATCCAAGCGCAAGAGCTCGAAGGAACACAAGCAAATCTCTCTCTCTCTAGTCACTAAAGCTTTGTGTGGAATTTGGGAGAGGATTTGATCTCTTGAGTGTGTCTAGAATTGAATGCCTAGCTCTTGTAAGTGGTTGGAAGTGTTAAAACTTGGATGCAATGAATGGTGGGTGGTTGGGGGTATTTATAGCTCCAACCACCAAACTAGCCGTTTGGTGGGGCTAATTGTCGTATGGTGCACCGGACAGTCCGTTGCACACCGGACATGTCCGGTGCGCCAGCCACGTCACCAAAGCCATTGGGTTCCGACCGTTGGAGCTCTGTCTTCTGGGCCCGCCTGGATGTCCGGTGGCGCACCGGACATGTACTGTAGAGTGTCCGGTGCGCCAGTATGGGCGTGCCTGACTTCTGCGCGCGCTGGCGCGCATTTAATGCGCTGCAGGTAGCCGTTGGCGCCGAAATATCCGTTGCTTCGATGTCACACCGGATAGTCCGGTGTACACCGGACATGTCCGGTGAATTATAGCGGACTAGCCGTTGCGAATTCCCGAAGCTGGCGAGTTCCTGAGGCGCCGTTCCTTGGAGCACCAGACACTGTCCGGTGTACACCGGACAGTCCGGTGAATTATAGCGGAGCGCCTCTGGATTTTCCCGAAGGTGACGAGTTTGAGTTGGAGTCCTCTAGTGCACCGGACACTGTCCGGTGGTGCACCGGACAGTCCGGTGCGCCAGACCAGAGGTGCCTTCGGTTGTCCCTTTGCTCTTTTGTCGAACCCAATACTTGGTCTTTTTATTGGCTAAGTGTGAACCTTTGGCACCTGTATAACTTATACACTAGAGCAAACTAGTTAGTCCAATTATTTGCGTTGGGCAATTCAACCACCAAAATCATTTAGGAAATTGGTGTAAGCCTAATTCCCTTTCAATCTCCCCCTTTTTGGTGATTGATGCCAACACAAACCAAAGCAAATAAGGAAGTACATAATTGAACTAGCTTGTATAATGTAAGTGCAAAGGTTGCTTGGAATTGAGCCAATATAACTACTCATAGGATATGCATGGATTGTTTCTTTGTTTTTAACATTTTGGACCGTGCTTGCACCACATGTTTTGTTTTTGCAAATTCTTTTGTAAATCTTTTCAAAGTCCTTTTGCAAATAGTCAAAGGTAAATGAATAAGATTTCGAGAAGCATTTTCAAGATTTGAAATTCTCCCCCTGTTTCAAATGCTTTTCCTTTGACTTAAACAAAACTCCCCCTAAATGAAATCCTCCTCTTAGTGTTCAAGAGGGTTTTGAGATATCAATTTTGAAATACTACTTTCTCCCTCTTTTGAACACAATAGGGTACCAATTTGAAATTTCCAATTGAAAACATTTTTTTAAAAATAGGTGGTGGTGCGGTCCTTTTGCTTTGGGCTCTTACTCTCTCCCCCTTTGGCATGAATCGCCAAAAATGGAATCATTAGAGCCCTTTGTAATACTCTCTCCCCCTTTGGTCATAGGTGAATGAGTGAAGATTATACCAAAGACGAAGTCCTTTTGCTTTGAACTCTCCCCCAAAAGATGGAGAGATGCGCGGAGCGACGACGAAGGATGAGTTGCGGAGCGGAAGCCTTTGTCTTCGCCGAAGACTCCAATTCCCTTTCAATATACCTATGACTTGGGTTGAAATAGACTTGAAAACACATTGGTCATAGCACATGAAAGAGACATGATCAAAGGTATATAAATTAGCTATGTGTGCAAATTAACAAAAGAAGTTCCTAGAATCAAGAATATTTAGCTCATGTCTAAGTTTGTTAAAAGTTTGTTCATCAAGTGGCTTGGTAAAGATATCGGCTAATTGATCTTTAGTATTAATGTAAGAAATCTCGATATCTCCCTTTTGTTGGTGATCCCTTAAAAAGTGATACCGAATGTCTATGTGTTTAGTGCGGCTATGCTCAACGGGATTATTCGCCATGCGGATTGCACTCTCATTATCACATAGAAGAGGAACTTTGGTTAATTTGTAACCATAGTCCCTAAGGGTTTGCCTCATCCAAAGTAGTTGCGCGCAACAATGGCCTGCGGCAATGTACTCGGCTTCGGCGGTAGAAAGAGCGACCGAATTTTGCTTCTTTGAAGCCCAGGACACCAAGGATCTTCCCAAGAACTGGCAAGTCCCCGATGTGCTCTTTCTATTGATTTTACAACCCGCCCAATCGGCATCGAAATAACCAATCAAATCAAAGTGGATCCCCTAGGATACCAAAGCCCAAACTTAGGAGTATAAACCAAATATCTCAAGATTCGTTTTACGGCCTTAAGGTGAGCTTCCTTAGGGTCGGCTTGGAATCTTGCACACATGCATACGGAAAGCATTATATCCGGTCGAGATGCACATAAATAGAGTAAAGATCCTATCATCGACCGGTATACCTTTTGATCGACGGATTTACCTCCTTCGTCGAGGTCGAGATGCCCATTGGTTCCCATGGGTGTTTTGATGGGTTTGGCATCCTTCATCCCAAACTTACTTAGAATATCTTGAGTATACTTCGTTTGGCTTAGGAAGGTGCCCTCTTGGAGTTGCTTCACTTGAAATCCTAAGAAATACTTCAACTCCCCCATCATAGACATCTCGAATTTTTGTGTCATGATCCTGCTAAATTCTTCACATGTAGACTCGTTAGTAGACCCAAATATAATATCATCAACATAAATTTGGCATACAAACAAGTCATTTTCAAGAGTTTTAGTAAATAAAGTAGGATCGGCCTTTCCAACTTTGAATCCATTTGTGATAAGGAAATCTCTAAGGCATTCATACCATGCTCTTGGGGCTTGCTTGAGCCCATAAAGCGCCTTGGAGAGTTTATAGACATGGTTAGGGTAATCACTATCTTCAAAGTCGGGAGGTTGTTCAACATAGACCTCTTCCTTGATTGGTCCGTTGAGGAAGGCACTTTTCACGTCCGTTTGATAAAGCTTAAAGCCATGGTAAGTAGCATAGGCCAATAATATGCGAATTGACTCAAGCCTAGCTACGGGTGCATAGGTTTCACCGAAATCCAAACCTTCGACTTGGGAGTATCCCTTGGCCACAAGTTGAGCTTTGTTCCTTGTCACCACACCATGCTCATCTTGCTTGTTGCGGAAGACCCACTTGGTTCCTACAACATTTTGCTTAGGACGTGGAACTAAATGTCATACCTCATTCCTTGTGAAGTTGTTGAGCTCCTCTTGCATTGCCACCACCCAATCCGAATCTTGAAGTGCTTCCTCTACCCTATGTGGCTCAATAGAGGAAACAAACGAGTAATGTTCGCAAAAATGTGCAACACGAGATCTAGTGGTTACCCCCTTATGAATGTCGCCGAGGATGGTGTCGACGGGGTGATCTCGTTGGATTGCTTGGTGGACTCTTGGGTGTGGCGGCCTTTGTTCTTCATCCTCCTTGTCTTGATCATTTGCACCTTCCCCTTGATCATTGTCGTCATCTTGAGGTGGCTCATTTGTTTGATCTTCTACTTCATCAACTTGAGCTTCATCCTCATTTTGAGTAGGTGGAGATGCTTGCGTGGAAGAGGATGGTTGATCTTGTGCACTTGGAGGCTCTTCGGATTCCTTAGGACACACATCCCCAATGGACATGTTCCTTGGCGCGGTGCATAGAGCCTCTTCATCACCTATCTCATCAAGATCAACTTGCTCTACTTGAGAGCCGTTAGTTTCATCAAACACAACGTCACAAGAAACTTCAACTAGTCCCGAGGACTTGTTAAAGACTCTATATGCCCTTGTGTTTGAGTCATATCCTAGTAAAAAGCCTTCTACAGTCTTAGGAGCAAATTTAGATTTTCTACCTCTTTTAACAAGTATGAAGCATTTGCTACCAAAGACTCTAAAATATGAAATATTGGGCTTTTTACCGGTTAGGAGTTCATAGGATGTCTTCTTGAGGATTCGGTGTAGATACAACCGGTTGATGGCGTAGCAAGCGGTGTTGACCGCCTCGGCCCAAAACCGATCTGAAGTCTTGTATTCATCAAGCATGGTTCTTGCCATGTCCAATAGAGTTCTATTCTTCCTTTCCACTACACCATTTTGTTGTGGCGTGTAGTGAGAGGAGAACTCATGCTTGATGCCCTCCTCCTCAAGGAAGCCTTCAATTTGAGAGTTCTTGAACTTCGTCCCGTTGTCGCTTCTAATTTTCTTGATCCTTAAGCCGAACTCATTTTGAGCCTATCTCAAGAATCCCTTTAAGGTCTCTTGGGTTTGAGATTTTTCCTGCAAAAAGAATACCCAAGTGAAGCGAGAATAATCATCCACAATAACTAGACAGTACTTACTCCCGCCGACGCTTATGTAAGCAATCGGGCCGAATAAATCCATGTGAAGTAACTCAAGCGGCCTGTCGGTCGTCATGATGTTCTTGTGTGGATGATGGGCTCCAACTTGCTTTCCTGCTTGGCATGCGCTACAAATCCTGTCTTTCTCAAAATGAACATTGGTTAGTCCTAAAATGTGCTCTCCCTTTAGAAGCTTATGAAGATTCTTCATCCCAACATGGGCTAGTCGGCGGTGCCAGAGCCAACCCATGTTAGTCTTAGCAATTAAGCAAGTGTCAAGTTCAGCTTTATCAAAATCTACCAAGTATAGCTGACCCTCCAACACTCCCTTAAATGCTATTGAATCATCACTTCTTCTAAAGACAGTGACACCTACATCAGTGAAAAGACAGTTGTAACCCATTTTGCATAATTGAGATACAGAAAGCAAATTGTAATCTAATGAATCTACAAGAAAAACATTGGAAATAGAATGGTCAGGAGATATAGCAATTTTACCCAATCCTTTGACCAAACCTTGGTTTCCATCCCCGAATGTGATCGCTCGTTGGGGATCTTGGTTTTTCTCGTAGGAGGAGAACATTTTCTTCTCCCCAGTCATGTGGTTTGTGCACCCGCTATCGATGATCCAACTTGAGCCCCTGGATGCATAACCTACAAAACAAGTTTAGTTCTTGACTTTAGGTACCCAAATGGTTTTGGGTCCTTTGGCATTAGACACAAGAACTTTAGGTACCCAAACACAAGTCTTGGAGCCCTTGTGTTTGCCCCTAACAAACTTGGCAACTACCTTGCCGGATTTATTAGTTAAAACATATGATGCATCAAAAGTTTTGAATGAAATGTCATGATCATTTGATGCATTAGGAGTTCTTTTCTTAGGCAACTTAGCACGGGTTGGTTGCCTAGAACTAGATGTCTCACCCTTATACATAAAAGCATGATTTGGGCCAGAGTGAGACTTCCTAGAGTGAATTCTCCTAATCTTGCTCTCGGGATAACCGACAGGGTACAAAATGTAACCCTCGTTATCCTGAGGCATGGGAGCCTTGCCCTTAACAAAATTAGACAATCTTTTAGGAGGGGCACTAAGTTTGACATTGTCTCCCCTTTGGAAGCCAATGCCATCCTTGATGCCAGGGCGTCTCCCATTATAAAGCATACTACAAGCACATTTAAAATTTTCATTCTCTAAGTTATGCTCGGCAATTTTAGCATCTAATTTTGCTATATGATCATTTTGTTGTTTAATTAAAACCATGTGATCATGAATAGCATTAACATCAACATCTCTACATCTAGTATAAATAGATACATGCTCAACGATAGATGTAGAGGGTTTGCAAGATTTTAATTCTACAACCTTAGCATGTAATATATCGTTTTCACTTCTAAGGTTAGAAATAGTAACATTGCAAACATCAAAATCTTTAGCCTTAGCAAGCAATTTCTCATTTTCAACTTTAAGGCTAGCAAGAGAAATGTTCAATTCATCAATCCTAGCAAGCAAATCAACATTATCATCTCTAGGATTGGAAGTTGAAACATTACAAACATGAGAATCAACCTTAGCAATTAATTTGGCATTTTCATTTCTAAGGTTGCCTATAGTATCATGACATGTGCTTAGCTCACTAGATAATTTCTCATATTTTTCTACCTCTAGAGCATAAGCATTCTTAACCTTAACATGTTTTTTATTTTCCTTGATTAGGAAGTCCTCTTGGGAGTCCAAGAGATCATTCTTTTCATGGATGGCACTAATTAGCTCATTTAGTTTTTCCTTTTGTTCCATGTTAAGGTTGGCAAAAAGGGTACGCAAATTATCTTCCTCATCACTAGCATTATCATCACTAGAAGATTCATATTTAGTGGAGGATTTTGATTTAACCTTCTTCCTTTTATCGTCCTTTGCCATGAGACACTTGTGGCCGACGTTGGGGAAGAGAAGTCCCTTGGTGACGGCGATGTTGGCGGCGTCCTCGTCAGAGGAGGAGTCGCTAGAGCTTTTGTCGGAGTCCCACTCCCGACAAACATGGGCATCACCACCCCTCTTCTTGTAGTATTTCTTCTTCTCCTTTCTTCTCCCCTTCTTGTCGTCGCCCCTATCACTGTCACTAGATATAGGACATTTTGCAATAAAATGACCGGGCTTACCATATTTGTAACACACTTTCTTGGAGCGAGGTTTGTAGTCCTTCCCCCTCCTTTGTTTGAGGATTTGGCGGAAGCTCTTGATGACGAGCGCCATTTCCTCATTGTCGAGCTTGGAGGCGTCGAATGGTTGTCTACTTGATGTAGACTCCTCCTTTTTCTCCTCCGTCGCCTTGAATGCGACCGGTTGTGCTTCGGGTGTGGAGGAGGTGCCTTGCTCGATGATTTTCTTTGAGCCTTTAATCATTAGCTCAAAGCTCACAAATTTTCCTATGACTTCCTCGGGAGACATTAGCTTATATCTAGGATCACCTCGAATTAATTGAACTTGTGTAGGGTTAAGGAATACGAGGGATCTAAGAATAACCTTGATCATCTCATGGTCATCCCATTTTTCGCTCCCGAGGTTGCGCACTTGGTTCACCAAGGTCTTCAAGCGGTTGTACATGGCTTGTGGATCCTCCCCTTGGTGAAGCATGAAGCGACCGAGCTCCCCCTCGATCGTTTCCCGCTTGGTGATCTTTGTCACCTCGTCTCCCTCGTGCGCGGTCTTGAGTACGTCCCAAATTTCCTTCGCACTTTTTAACCCTTGCACCTTATTATACTCCTCTCGACTTAGAGAGGCGAGGAGTATAGTAGTGGCTTGGGAGTTAAAGTGGTGGATTTGGGCCACCTCGTCCGAGTCATAGTCTTCATCCCCTAGGGATGGTACCTGTACACCAAACTCAACAACATTCCATATACTTTTGTGGAGTGAGGTTAGATGAAATTTCATTAAATCACTCCACCTAGCATAATCTTCACCGTCAATGGTTGGCGGTTTGCCTAATGGAACGAAAAGTAATGGAGTATGTCTAGAGGTACGAGGATAATGTAAGGGGATCTTACTAAACTTCTTACGCTCATGGCGCTTCGAAGTTATGGAGGGCGCGTCGGAGCCGGAGGTAGAAGGTGATGAAGTGTCGGTCTCGTAGTAGACCACCTTCCTCATCTTCTTAATTTTGTCGCCACTCCGATGCGACTTGTGGGAAGAAGTCTTCTTTTCCTTCTTCTTCTCCTTCCGCTTCTCCTTGTTGCGGGACTCTCCCGATAGAGCTTTCTCGTTGCTTGTAGTGGGCTTTTCGCCGGTCTCCATCTCCTTCTTGGCGTGATCTCCCGACATCACTTCGAGCGGTTAGGCTCTAATGAAGCACCGGGCTCTGATACCAATTGATAGTCGCCTAGAGGGGGGTGAATAGGGCGAAACTGAAATTCTCAAAAATAATCACAACTACAAGCCGGGTTAGCGTTAGAAATATAATCGAGTCCGCGAGAGAGGGTGCAAAACAAATCGCAAGCAAATAAGAGGTGTGACACGCGGATTTGTTTTACCGAGGTTCGGTTCTTGCAAACCTACTCCCCGTTGGGGTGGTCACAAAGACCGGGTCTCTTTCAACCCTTTCCCTCTCTCAAACGGTCACTCGGACCAAGTGAGCTTTCTCTTCTCAATCACTTGGAACACAAAGTTCCTACAAGGACCACCACAAGATTGGTGTCTCTTGCCTCAATTACAAGTGAGTTTGATCGCAATAAAGAATCAAGAAAGAAGAAAGCAATCCAAGTGCAAGAGCTCGAAGGAACACAAGCAAATCTCTCTCTCTAGTCACTAAAGCTTTGTGTGGAATTTGGGAGAGGATTTGATCTCTTGAGTGTGTCTAGAATTGAATGCCTAGCTCTTGTAAGTGGTTGGAAGTGTGAAAACTTAGATGCAATGAATGGTGGGTGGTTGGGGGTATTTATAGCCCCAACCACCAAACTAGCCGTTTGGTGGGGCTGACTGTCGTATGGTGCACCGGACAGTCCGGTGCACACCGGACATGTCCGGTGTGCCAGCCACGTCACCAAAGCCGTTGGGTTCCGACCGTTGGAGCTCTGTCTTCTGGGCTCGCCTGGATGTCCGGTGGCGCACCGGACATGTACTGTAGAGTGTCCGGTGCGCCAGTATGGGCGTGCCTGACTTCTGCGCGCGCTGGCGCGCATTTAATGCGCTGCAGGTAGCCGTTGGCGCCGAAATATCTGTTGCTTCGATGTCACACCGGACAGTCTGGTGTACACCGGACATGTCCGGTGAATTATAGCGGACTAGCCGTTGCGAATTCCCGAAGCTGGCGAGTTCCTGAGGCGCCGTTCCTTGGAGCACCGGACACTGTCCGGTGTACACCGGACAGTCCGGTGAATTATAGAGGAGCGCCTCTGGATTTTCCCGAAGGTGACGAGTTTGAGTTGGAGTCCTCTGGTGCACCGGACACTATCCGGTGCGCCAGACCAGAGGTGCCTTCGGTTGTCCCTTTGCTCTTTTGTCGAACCCAATACTTGGTCTTTTTATTGGCTAAGTGTGAACCTTTGGCACCTGTATAACTTATACACTAGAGCAAACTAGTTAGTCCAATTATTTGCGTTGGGCAATTCAACCACCAAAATCATTTAGGAAATAGGTGTAAGCCTAATTCCCTTTCAGTTATTGTCAAAAGCAAAGGGCCTGGATGTAATTTTGCATGGGCTGCGACCCGTGCCTATAAATAGGTGAACAGTATTCCCGTACTGTTCACGCTGACTGGGCATTCGCTTTTGCATCACGCTTGTACCATTGCTTTCCTTCGAACCGAAGGTACATTTATAATTTGTTATTGTTGATATAGTAACACAAATAAAAATAAGTTGATAATAATGTTTAAAGTGTTTATGTTATTTTTCATATCTTGCATATGAATCCTTCTTCACCACTTATTGTGCTTACGAAGGTTCTTCCTTCATAACCTTCGTCCGGAATCCATTATATCCGAAGGGAGATAATGCTTCGAAGGACGAAGGACTTTAACATTTAACACTTTCTATGTTGCCTTGTTCTTAACTCTTAGCATTTGAGAACAAGTCCCCAACAAGCGAGATTTCAGGGAGGAGTCCGAAGCTCGCACAGTCAACAGTACTGTGCCAGA
The DNA here is from genome assembly GCF_902167145.1 of Zea mays. Lineage (NCBI taxonomy): Eukaryota > Viridiplantae > Streptophyta > Magnoliopsida > Poales > Poaceae > Zea > Zea mays. The sequence continues at coordinate 186,277,175 of NC_050098.1, forward strand.
ATCGAAGCATATCTATTGAGAGATATCCTACCCCTGAACAATTTTTACATTCATTGTCATTTTCTTTCTTACTAAGGAACAATTATCGAAAACCTAGTTTTCTTGTCATTTTCAATTCCTTGTAATAGCTTCGTTTTTGCCATAGTGAAATATATCTTCTCCACAGACTTACGAAGTCCAAAAAGTCGCTGAAGCACAAAAGTCGTTCCTAAGGGAACGCGCGGCTAAAAATCACATTACAAGTATCTCCGAAGCTACAAAAAGCCATTCTACGGAACGCAGCGTAAGTTTGCCGAAGCTACAAAAAGTCATTCTACGGAACGCAGCATAAGTTTGTCGAAGCTACAAAAAGTCGTTCCTAAGGGAGCGCAGTGTAAGTTTTCTGCTCAAAAGTCGTTCCAAAGGGAATGCAGAGCCAAATACCGCTGAAATATAAGGCGAAGCACGAAAAGTCAACGCGAATACCGCCGAAATAGAAGGCGAAGAAGTTCAAAAGACGTTTCTAAGGGAATGCAGAACTTACAGCGAAAAGTCAGCGCTGATACACCGAAAAATAAGCGGTGAAGCCAAAAATAAACGACAAAAAGATTGTGTATTCCACTATGGAGATGTGAGTGTGTGTCTTCGGCACAAATATCATTTTGCATAACATAACATCATCATATCATTTCGCATAACATAACATCATACATCATATTGCATCAATGCCATAAGAAGGGAATACAATGTTGACCTTCGGAGAATGCTTCAAAAAAGTGAAATTGTGCTAAGGCACAAAATAAGTTTTGAAGAAATACAGCTTCATCAGCTCTGATATGGAGGGAAAAATCTATTGTTGACGAAGCATTAATGTTTTTGCCACGATTGGAGGATTTTTTACGAAGTATAAAAGCTCTTCTTTACGAAGCATAAAAAGAAGGGAAGGTGTTTTTTCGCCGAAGGCTCAAAAACGGTATGTACATAAAAGTTTCATGCATCGCAAAGAATTAAATTACAAAGTCATTTATATATTACATTCAAAACCCATGAGCACCAAATATTACAAGCATAGTCCAGCAAATGTTATATTAATATTCTAGCAATGTTTTTACAATAGTTATTCTTCTTCTTTCAAAACTTTATCTGCAGCTTCGGTCAGCAGTTGGGTAACGACTTCGTCCATAATAGTTTCGGCCACGCTAATAATTTCTGTTGTTTCCTTCGCCTCTGGGTCGGATAGTGACTCGAAGGACTCTGGGGGAGAAGATAGTTCAGCTGCGGTAGAAAACGTAAATCAGTTCGAAGTCACAAAAATAAACAATAAATTTAAAAGCTATTAAGTAATACCTAACCGCCTTTCGAATTCCGCAGCTTTTTCAGCTGCTTTCGTTGCTTCCCTAGCGTCATGGGTATCTTTTTCGCTCTTCTTTATTATTTCGTGGGCCATCCCTCGGCCGCCATTTTCTCAGATGTCAGTGAAAAATTTTCCACCAATTAAGCTTGCTTCGGCCGAGGGGTCCTTCGTATCGTCAACAGAGAAAGCAGCTTCGGCTTGGGCCAAAATTTTCACATGTTCACACCCTGTCTTCTCCAAAATAGCTGCAATTCCCCTCGCACCAGAGAAGGCACAGACGTCCTCACGGTCACTCAAAATTTCCTCAAAGGCTTCGGCCTCGCTGCTGATCCATTCAATTGGGCCTTCGGGATCGCCCCATATGAAATTATCTTCGCTTGAATATGCGCCAACGTTGGCGAAGCTAGTTTTTATCTTCTTCACGCATTCCACAGATTTTTCAAAACATCTTTCTTTTGATGAGCGAAGTTCTGCAACTGTTTTTTCCCAATAATTTTTCCAGTAATCACTGGCATCTCGGTCAGCTTCGACAATAGCGCATTTCAATTTGGCTTCGACCAGTTGCTTTTGGAGGTTTTCAATCTCGTTCTTTTGAATTTCAGATTGGGTCTTGTAGTTAGCTTCATCCTCCTTTACTTTGTCCACCAAAGTAAGTAGAATTTTGTCTTTTTGGAAAGCTTCGTTCCTCAGCTTAATAACCTCTGTTCGAAGGTTGTTGAGAGCAATAGTGCAACTCTCGTCTTCGGCATTCTTTTGCGCCCTTAAGGCGTTGCTAAGTATTAAACCCTATATGAAAAGAATGAACGAGTTAATATAAGAGTAAAAGAATAATTCAAAATTCATAAACTTCCAAATATACAATTTTTGTACCTTCAGACTGTTATATGTGAGGCTATCCGCAAGATCGTCCTTCGTCATGGCGCAGAGGCCAGCTTCAAGCTTCGGGAACCCCATACTTCTGGCCATCTCCCGGCAGACAGATAATTCTTTGTTGTCTGGGAGGCAATATAAGAAGTCATCTTCGTCTGTGTCATTGAACACTAAGGCCCCTTTCGGTACTTCAGTTCTCGGGCATAGTGTTTAGCTTCAAAAATCTCTTCTTTAGATAACCTTTTTCCCGAAGCGTGTTGTATAATATAATCAAGAGCTTTGGAAGGCGCTTCGGGAGTAGAAGTGGCGGCTTTTTCAGGCAGAATTTGTTCTACAGCTTCTTTTTCTCCGGTTTTCAAGGATTTCTCCTTGGCAGGCTCTGAAGGCCCAGCTTTGGCGTTGGCCTAGCTCTTTGTAGCTTCGGCTTCGATCAGCTTTGTCTCGGTTTCAATCTATGCTTTCGAAGCCTTGGCAGTTTTCCCTGGAGTAGAGCTTGAAGCTTTTATTGTCTCCAGCACATCTAGTACACTGACCATCCTTTTTTCTCTTGGGGTCACTGTAAGACCTTTTTGTGCCTTCGGCACTGTCACTTCTGCCGAAGGGCTTAGAACTTCTAATATTTTCGTCCCTTCAACTCTTGTCTCTTCAATATTATCGGTCTTCGGCTCAGCTAATTTGGCTGAGGGTGCCTTCGGCATTACAGCCGGCTCTTCAATCTTTTGTGTAGGAGGAGCAGGTTCTTTCGCTTCAGTAGCTGAAGAAGTCTCACCGGCAAATTCGGGCACTATGGCTGGTTCAATGTAGCGCGGTCGGTGAGTAAGGACCTTCAACTTTTTCCTCTTCGGTGCGGGCTCGCTTGAAGTAGCCGAAGCAGCAACCTTCCTAGAAGTTGCACCCTTCCTTTTCTGCCCCCGCGGTGGGTAGCGGTAATCAGGGTACACAAATCCAATAACATCAAAAACTCTATTTAGCCTTTTCTTTTTTCGGTTTCTGAAGGCCGCTGATAGTGCGTTATCTTCAGACTTGGAGTATGCTCCAAGTAGTTCATCACTAGTATTTTCAACACACTTCAGCCAGTCATCGTCTGGTTCGATAAATTGGTCTCCAAACCTGAAGGTATATTTCAATCGAACCAAACCACCTTCGCTAGGGTTAGTAATGGTTTCCTTTGGCATTTCCCAGCTGTCTATCAGTGGCCATATCCTGAAGGCCACGTGCTCTTGGACTAAGTCCCTTGTCCCAATAAAAGCGCAGACTGTGCTGAAGGCCCTTTGGCATGCTTCGGCTGCCTCATCAATCTCTACCTTCGGTTTTCGGAGCCCGAAGCGGGACCAGATTGGTCGCATGATGATTTCTTTAATATCTTCTCTTGCTTTTAAATCATTCTTCACGTAAAACCATTCTTCCATCCAGGCCCCGGGCCACCTCTTCCGAAAGGTTGGCACTGGGTAGCTTGAACCAAAACGAGCAACGAAGCTGTAGCAACCAAAATTGTTATGGTACTGTTCTTTACCCCAGGGTTTTGTTTCATAGCACAGTTCATGCATACTGCAAAAGCATTTTGCACTTGGCTCCAGACCTTGACTTCTCACAGCCCAGACGAAGATCCTCATTCTGATAATTGCTTCGGGAGTGATCTAGTGAAGGAAAATCTGATATATCTTTAAAACCTCAACCACAAATCTGCTCAACGGGAACCGAAGCCCAGCCTTGAAGAAGCTTCGGTAGATCACAACTTCATTTTCTTCGGGGGCAGGAACAGTCCTGTCTGTGTCAGCCCTCACAATAGACATATCTCGAAAATACCTTCCTCTCATATTATCAAGATGACTCTGTTTGATAGTTGATTTCCCGAAGACTGCATGACTTGGTCGCTAGGGCCGATCTTCAGAATCTTCGCCTCCACTTTCTGCATCATAGTTGTCGTTGTCATCAGTATCTTTAGATAAGCCTTCTAGAATTTCTTTCGTAATCTTTTCTGTGTTTGTTTTTGCAATTGACTCAACAAATCCAGCAGTTTTTTCCTCAAGGAACTTCTCCTCCTCGCTCAGCTTCGTCTCAGCAGCAACTTTCTTGTCTTCAGATATCTTCTCTTCGGAAATGGTGAAAATGTGTTCTTAAAGCTGAAGCTTAGAAAATCTAAAAAAACAAGCAAGCGTGGGTAGGCAAGAGCTAAAAAATTGAGCAAGCAAAGCAGGCGGCAAGTAGCATACCAGATATGCTCGGGGTGAGTTCTTATTTATACGCCCAGTGCGCTCCAAATTGGAGGGCCCTGTCTGTCATTGATTGTTGCTATTCTAGCAAAGGGAAGGTGTTTTTTCGGACCTTCGGCTTAGGACCTTCGTCCATATCGCAATCTGAATTCGTTATTCTAACAAATTAATATTGCGAGGGGCTACTGTTGGGGCCTTCGTCTTCCGAAGGTCCTCAAAAACATGATTTAACAATTTTTCTGGAGTGTAATACATGAACAGGCACCTTCGGACTTGGATCAGAACCACAGTATGAGAAGCACAAAGAATACGAAGGTTGACGCAGAGCCGAAGCTATGTGCAAGGGAGCTTCGGCATGATAGCAGAAAAGGGAACCAACTTAAAAGGGAAAGGCTATTTAGACCTTGATGGATCACTATAGAGTCATTAGCAAATGTAAAGGGCATGGGTACAATTTTACATGGGCTGCGTCCCGTGCCTATAAATAGATGAACAGTGCTCCCGTACTGTTCATGCTGACTTGGCATTTGCTTTTGCGTCACGCTCGTACCTTTACCTTCTTTCAAACCGAAGGTACATTTGTAATTTGATGTCATTTCTATTTTTCCATGATAATAAAATAGAAATGAGCTGATAATGTTACATATTTGTTCATGTTATCTCTTGCATTCCATATGATTCTTCTTTTATTATCGTATGCTACAATAATGAAGGTATGTCTTTCATGTCCTTCGTTTGAAGATCATTATATCCTAAGGGAAATAATGCTTCAGAGGACGAAGGACATTAACATTTAATATTTTGTGTTGCCTTGTTCTTAACTCAGCATTTGAGAACAAGTCCCCAACAATTACAAAGTGTATAAATTACCATGAAAGTATGAATAAGTAAATACAAAGAGAAATATTCAACAGTTGGGAACAAATGTACGCCAAACAATCTCTGGAGTTCCAGCGACCAAGTGTTCTAGAATCAAAAGTCCATCGTCAGATCACTCAATTTAAAAGCAAATATAACAAAAACCTGACAGCAATGCAAAGTAGCAGGCTCATCATGATTCAAGTTGAACATAATTCATTGTACTAAATGATAAAATCATAGAAACATATATGTGTGTTCCAGATGAAATTTGAACAATGAAAACCCCATAAGGAAATTACAGGCACCTTCAAGGAATAGAACATTGAATCAGCTACCAGACCAAATCATCCAATGCATTGTCACAACTCTAAAACAACTGTTCACTGATAGCATCTTTTTGTAGCACATAACAGTAAATATTCTCACTACACATTTTACACTATAAATAAAACTAGTCCAATCCATTACCATTACTTGATATAATTCAGCTAATATAATTTACGTAAGAAAGGAAATCAAAAACTGACTAAAGGTTACACATGGTCACACTCAGCAATGCAGATCTCTATTCTTGTCGAAGTGATCACCGGCTTATTTGCACCATATATTTATTGAGCTCACATTTATGAAGTGATCTTTGACTAAATATTTTTTGGTATTTTCTATGGCAACTAGATACAACTATTTTTCCTTCAAACATACAGATTGTACTGCTCCATGTTTAGAAATTTTTAGATTGCATGAATACAATTGGAAAAAAGTAAGAATTACCTTTTTTGGCTTTACTCTGTGTTAATTGAGATTCTTCTTGAAACAGGGTGGTGTAATGAAATTGCCTGCAAATTCAGGACAAATCTAAGCCTAAGGTGTGTCTTTCCAGCAGCTGCTTCAAATGCTTTGGACGGAACCTGTACAGAAGCATACTGAAAATTGTTTACCATCTCAAATCAAAGTTGTTTTTATGATCTTTGACTGAACTATGAAATTTTATATGAACTCCTTGCAATGGTGTGATGCTGACTTAATTTTTTTAACAGCTAAACTGAAACATCAAAACATTTATGGTGAAAAAAACATAGGAAAACATTATGTAGAACTGGAATGACAATAAGGGGAGCATCGATTATCGCAGCATACCAAGTAAAAAACCAAATACCAGGTTCCCTATTACAAAGGTAGATACAGTAGTTCCCGTATGTGATTGCATTGGCACATATTGTTGCACTGTGACAAACGCTATTCCTTATTTCCACTACTTGGGTTTTTTAAATTGGTGCCCTTAGTTTTGGTGGTGTGCTCACCTATACCCTTAGTCGTATTCTTTGCTCAGTTGTGCCCTTCTGTTCTATACCTTCAGAATTAAAATATTAGACCTGTAGATAATGGACTCATATATCCCAATTCCCTTGAGGTATTTGTTTTTACTCAGAAACTACATGATACAAAAAATGTTGGTTCAACAAGCATGCTAGATACAACAATTGCAAAGAATGGATATTGAAGACGTATAGGAATTGGAGAATACATGGCTTGATTAAGATGAACAAACGTGTTACAATATATAGCCACAGAGTATCCAGTTTATAGAAACATGATCTGGGTAATCAGGCAGTGAACCACAGGATTGATATCCTGGGATGAGTTTCTATATCTGCTGATAGCCTACTAGGAATAGTTGTCTAACACCCCCCCGCAGTAGGAACGTCGGCTGGCCGGACATTCATACTGGACCGAAACTCAGCAAAGACTGTAGAAGGAAGACCCTTGGTGAAAATATCAGCGAACTGGGAGGATGTCGGGACATGTAGAACACGGACTACGCCGGCGGCCACACGCTCACGAACAAAGTGAAGGTCAATCTCGATATGTTTGGTGCGTTGATGTTGCACCGGATTAGTCGAGAGATAGACAGCACTCACATTATCACAGTAAACAAGAGTAGCCTGCTGCAAGGGTTGTCCCAGTTCTTGAAGTAGCTGTCGTAGCCAGGAAGCCTCTGCCACACCATTAGCAATGGCACGGTATTCGGCTTCAGCACTGGAGCGTGACACGGTTTGCTGACGCTTGCTGGACCAAGAAACAAGACTGGTGTCGAGGAAGGCAGCAAAGCCGGAGGTGGAGCGACGAGTCTCGGGACAACCAGCCCAGTCGGCGTCAGTGTAGACGGTGAGGGTGGTCGGCGAGGAGGCGCGGTCGATGAATAGTCCGAGGTCAGGTGTCCCCTGGAGATAGCGAAGGATGCGCTTCGCAGCTGCAAGATGTGGTTCCCGAGGATCATGCATGTGGAGGCAAACCTGCTGGACAGCGTAGGTGATGTCTGGACGAGTGAAAGTCAAGTACTGAAGGGCACCAACCAGACTGCGGTAGAGGGTAGGATCAGACACGGGTTCGCCAGAAGAAGACAACTTGGATTGAGTATCCACTGGGGTGGCGCAGGTCTTGCAGCCAGTCATGCCGGCGCGCTCCAATATCTCAAGCGTGTACTGTCGCTGAGAGAGCATCATGCCGGTGGCGGAACGAGTCACGGTAATCCCCAGAAAATGCTGAAGTGGACCAAGGTCTTTCATCGGAAAAGACTGTTGGAGTGAAGTGATGATCCGACGAAGCAGAGCTGATGTGGAGGCGGTCAAGATGATGTCATCCACGTAGAGAAGCAAGTAGGCACTGTCAGGACCATGCTGGTAGATGAAAAGCGAAGTATCTGTCTTGGCCTCAATGAACCCCATAGACTGGATGCGAGAAGCAAAACAACTGTACCATGCTCGAGGAGCCTGCTTCAAGCCGTAGAGTGATTTGTTGAGGCGGCATACGTGATCTGGATGTGCAGGGTCAAGAAAACCAGCTGGCTGAGTGCAGTAGACAGTCTCAGTCAAGGTACCATGGAGGAACGCATTGTTGACATCCAACTGATGAATCGGCCAGTTCTGGTGAAGAGCCAAGCTGAGGACGGTGCGAATGGTGGCAGGCTTCACAACAGGACTGAAAGTTTCGTCGAAGTCGATGCCAGGTCGCTGAGTGAACCCGCGAAGGACCCAACGCGCTTTGTAGCGCTCGAGGGATCCGTCGGAGTTGAACTTGTGTTTGAAAATCCACTTGCCGGAGACGATGTTGGCGTGGGGCGGACGCGGAACAAGAGTCCAAGTGTTGTTGTTGGCGAGGGCTTGGAACTCATCCTCTATCGCCTGACGCCACAGGGGATCATCGAGAGCTCGACGATATGTTGACGGAACAGGGGAGATAGCGGTAACCTCGACGTGAAGATTGTGACGTGGCTGGTGAAAACCGCTCTTGGCGCGAGTGCGCATGCCGTGGGAGTTGACCACGGGAAGGGCGGGAACAGAGCCCACAAGAGCTGAGGACGACGTAGCGGGCGGAGGCCGAGCTTGACGAGTAGACCGTTGCTTGGTGGTGGTGCCCCATCGCCAAGGGAGGCTGCTGTCAGTGCCTTCAGGAGGCAGAGGTCCAGGGGCAGACGGCCCTGGTGGAGATGGTGGCGGGGGCCCAGGCGCATGCGTCCTTGGTGGGGACGCCAGCCGGGGTGGAGTCGGGGGCCTGGGTGCACGAGGCCCAGGGAAGGAGGGCGACCCAGGCGCAGTGGCTCCTCCAGGCGCAGTGGCTCCTGATGGAGACGGCGGGCGGCCTCCGAGCGGGGCAGACGTCCCAGCAGATGAGCGAGCAACCTGCTGGAACAGCCAGTTGGAGGCGCTGAGCGGTGGAGCATGTACCTGTTCAGAAAAATCATCCAAAAAATCGAGATTAGTGGGAAGAGCCGAGATGGAAGGATTCTCGGCAAAGGGAAATGAGGATTCATCGAACACGACATGACGAGAGATGATGATATGATTGGTGGAGAGTTCAAGGCAATGATAGCCTTTGTGTTCGGATGAGTAGCCGAGGAAGACACAAGTGGTGGAGCGGGGAGCAAGTTTATGGGCGGCAGTGGCGGAGATGTTGGGATAACACTTGCAGCCGAAGACGCGAAGATGGTCATAGGACGGGGGACGACCATAAAGCGCAAGGTGGGGGGTGGAGTAGTGGAGGGTGCTGGTAGGGTGGAGGTTGAGAAGGTATGTGGCGGTGTGAAGTGCCTCAACCCAATAGGGAGGAGGAAGATGGGCTTGAAAAAGCAGGGAGCGAATGATGTTGTTGACCGTGCGCAAAATACGTTCGGCACGACCATTCTGCTGGGAGGTGTAGGGACAGGACATCCGAAGGCGGACACCGTGGGAGAGAAAGAAAGCTCGTGCGTGGGAGTTATCGAACTCACGACCATTGTCACATTGCAAGCTTTTAATGGTGGTGCCAAACTGAGTGAGAACAAATGAAAAAAAGTTAGCAATGGTGGGGAAAGTGTCCGATTTGAGACGAAGGGGAAAAGTCCACAGAAAATGGGAGCAGTCGTCAAGTATGGCGAGATAGTACTTATAACCAGATGCACTAGGTATCGGCGAGGTCCACAGATCACAATGAATGAGATCAAAGTTGGACAAAGTGCGCGACTGGGAGACCGAAAAGGGAAGGCGAACATGACGACCGAGTTGACAGGCGTGACAAATGTCGGAGGCTGTAGGTCCTTTATTACATGAAATGGAAGAGGAACTAGTTAAATGACGAAGAGCGTCGTGGCCGATGTGACCGAGACGACGGTGCCACAGTTGGGAAGATGCGCTGGTGAGAAGGGCCTGTGGGGGAGTGGCAAAAAGCGGGTAGAGGTCGCCTGAGCTATTGCACCTGGCGATCACGCTCCGTGTGCTGAGGTCCTTCACAGAAAAACCAGCAGGGTCAAATTCGACAGAGCAATTATTATCAATGGTGAATTGACGAACAGAAACAAGATTTTTGATAATAGAGGGTGAGACAAGAACATTATTGAGGTGAAGATGACCCACATTCGTGGAGCCAGTAGAGACAATGGGTAGGGAAGTCCCATCGCCGACAATAATGGAGGAAGGTGTGGAGGAGGATGGGAGTTGGTAGTGAGTTAGAATACCGGAGGTGGAGGCCATATGTGCGGTGGCGCCTGAGTCCATGTACCATTCACCTTGTGGAGGGGTGAGAGTCATGGTGTTGAAGGCAGCCGCCAGAGTGGGCTGATCCCACGGACCGAAGGGACTAGGGGCGACCTGTGGCTGGGCCGGGGTGGGTGGCTGGACGGCCCAAGAAGAAACCGGCGCAGAGGATGACCAGGATGGCGCGTTGGTGGTGGGCCAGGCGGCCGGAGCCCAGCTTGCTGCGGGTGGAGGCGGCCCACCCACGAACGCCTGGTGGGAGGTGGAGCCAGCAGGCCGGTGCCCCTGGACTGGACCGGGCCACATCTGAATGCTACCCGTCCAGGGGTTGTAGACATTGGGCCAACTGCCCTGAGGAAACGTGGCCTGGCCACGAGCGCCGCCAGGGGTACCGCGGGCGCCGCTAGGGTTGGATCCCCCGCTGGCCTTCCCTTTGCGGCGGCGGCGGCCGTAGCCTCCACTGGCTTGGGGAGGAGGAGGTCCGGAGGCGAGGGCAGTGGCGGTGCCGGGCGCGGATGTCGGTGCAGACGCGACGAGGACGGACGGAGCCGCGGAGGTGGCGACCGGTCCCATGGAGAGCTCTTCGAGGAGGAGCTCAGAGCGGACCTCGACGAACGACGGGAAGGGGCGCTGGCGCTTCAGGTACGAGCGCAGGTGAGCGAAGCGGTCGTTGAGGCCGCGCAGGAGGTTGATGGTGAGCAGCCGGTCGGAGATGGGCTCACCGAGCTCGACCAGGGAGTCGGCGAGGGTCTTCATCCGCCGGCAGTAGTCGGAGATGGAGAGGGCGCCTTGGCAAAGGGTGCGGAACTCGGTGTCGACGAGGATGATGCGGGTCTCCCGATTGCCCACGAACTGCTCCTCGAGAGCCAACCACGTCGTACGGGCTGTGGGGGCGGCGGTGGTGACAATCTCGTAGAGCTCGGGCGAGATGGAGTCGTAGAGCCAGGAGAGGACATGGAGGTCCATCCGGAGCCAGGGAGCGACGTCGGGGAAGGAGGCATCGCACAGCACGTGGTCGGCAAGGGCGTACTTGCCGAGGACGAGGAGGAAGAGGCGGCGCCACTTGGAGAAGGATGGCGTCGCGAGGTCGAGGACGACGGGAACGAGGCCGCGGATGTTGAGGATGCCGAGAGCCTGAGCATGGAGCGCAGCGACGGGGTCGGGGTCGGAGCCGTCGCGACGCGCGTTCCTGCCCTGTGCGTCGGCGGCTGGAACGTCGTCGTTCTCGATCTCGCCGTCGACGGCTGCGTAGGCGACCTGAAGACGTTGGCGAGCCGCGGCGAGGGCCTGCTCGTGGCGGGTGACGTCGTCAGCGAGGCGGCGACGCTCGGCGGCAGCAGCGGCTGCGGCGTCCGCGCGGGCTTGGAGGGCAGCGGCTGTCTCAGCAGATCGACGATGGGCGACGTCGGTAGCCTCCTGCTGGACGCGGCGATCCTCGGCGGCACGAAGTTCATCCGCAGAGCGTCGGGCGTCAGCGGCGCGACGAGCAACGATGTCGGCGTCGCTGGGAACTTCGGCAGCCATGGCTGGGAGAGGGACGTGGAGGGTGGGTTTAGGCGAGGAACGTAGCCTTTTCTGATACCATGAAGACGTATAGGAATTGGAGAATACACGGCTTGATTAAGATGAACAAACGTGTTACAATATATAGCCACAGAGTACCCAGTTTATAGAAACATGATCTGGGTAATCGGGCAGTGAACCACAGGATTGATATCCTGGGATGAGTTTCTATATCTGCTGATAGCCTACTAGGAATAGTTGTCTAACAGATATACCTTAATGGCATCAGAAGGCCAAACCAAAACCAATGACACAAACCACGTTATGGTCATGGTCTCATGGAGCAGTATCGGGGTGTTCGCCATAGATGAAAAACCAAATGCTGGTAATCTAATCTGCCAGAAGTAGCAAGCGTCAGTAGAGGCTGGGAATATCTCTAACTTGCCAAGCTTGTTGCCAGCACTCTTCACAGCTTCTTCAAGGAGCAACCACCATGGGTTTATGATGTCTGGGGCTATGATGGCTGGCTTCCCAAAGTTATCCAGGACGGGACATCTTCTGTTTAAAGTGCAGAACAGATGACCAGAAGATGTATGGTTGAAAGCTCTGTGAAATTCACACGACCAAGATCATGCATATGGGTAATAAAGTATTGTGGTTACTTGCACAGAAAAGTAGAGCTGAACGATTGTGTTCGACATCAAAAACTGAAAATGCAATGTGTTCTTATCTACTTTCTTGCTGGCGCGTGAAATGGATGATGGGTCGGGGGCATCTCGCGAGATGCCAGCAACGAACTCCGACGTGAACCGTTGCTGCAAGTCCATCACCGCCGTGGCGAAGTACTTCCTAGTTAAGTTGCTCTCCGCCACTGCCGTCGCGCGGTCCACCAGAGCGACGAATATCGCCCATACCGGCGGCGCTGAATGCCGCTGGAGCAGGAGGCAGAGGCCAGCCGCGAGGCGGGGGAGGCGACGGGTCGGAGGTGAAGCCGTTGGAGCACGAGGCGGCGGCGCTCCTCGATGGAGGTGGGCTCGGAGATCCAGACATAGTACGCGGAGGTGGTGGCGCTTGCTGCTACGGCAGCGGTGGGCGGTGAGGATAGACCTAGAGCGCAGCGGTGGCGACATTAGGCGCGTGGTGTAGCGCAGTGGCGGCCAGTTGTAGAAGCCTGAAGGGAGAGAAGATGGTCGGTTAGTTCGGATGCATCGCGTCACTAGAGCCGAAACGACAGACTCGTCCCCGTGGGATGTCCATCGAATGGCTGTGGAAGAAAGTTGTGGCGTGGACGCATGAGCTGCGAGCTTTGCTCCATGAAGATGAGAGATTCTAACTGTTTTGATCTATTTTTTTTAGAAAATAAGACATCATCGGTATTTTTTATGAAGTTATTCTATGGCGAATTTATATGTAGCATTTTTCATAAACGAAAGGAATAACTTCATAAATATATTTTTGACACTTTAATTTATTTTAATTAATATTAAATGTTTATATATTGTAATGACTTATAGTTCTCGGTTCTGATTGGTGATGCATGTTCTTTTAAGAGTTTGAGTTATAGCGGCAAAAGCTCATTACACTCTAATAATATATGACAACATGTCAAACAAAAAAGCCTATATGGAAATGTGACCTGCCCTTGATGGTGAGTCACGCGAGCTAATATGGATAATAGTTTTTTTAATACATCATATATCTATGAGATGTGTGCGTTGTCATGCAATATCATTGTAATTATTATGTTGAGAAGTTTATGACGAATTATTCATATGATGATTCCTATATTATCATAGAAAATCGTCACAAACATGATGCTAGAATATATCATGACGGTTTTGATGACAGAGGTTAAATTTTCGTCACTATATTAAGCCATCTTCTGAAAATCGTCATAAACAAGGAGATCTAATGACGAATTACTTTAATGCCATCGACTATTCGTCATAAAAGGCCATATATGTTGTAGTGCTTAACGGTTATACCGGAAGGAGTCAGGCCACCGCCATGCCCAAACCAGACAAAACATCCCTCCTCCTTATCCTCCCGCTGCTCCACATCCATCATAACCCTGGGGTTTGGACCATACAAGTTCAGATTGAGTGACTGCCCATACAGTCTCGAGTGGTTGTACTTGACATGAGTACAGGTAGTGAAGGATGACAAACCGGTCCTTATATGAGGGGACAATCCTTCTACTCACACCTAACTCGGCTGAGCCAACACCTGAGGCCCTCTCCTAAACCAGGGAGTCCCTAACTATCCCACTCAAAAGGTGATAAGGGTGAATACCCTTCATCATACACTTTTGAAAACATTTTCTTTTTTAGAAAAACCACCATTTTCCTCAACCCATATTTTGTACTCAAAAGATATTCTTTAATGCGAGTCATCTCTCTACTCACAATGCAAAGGACCCAACCCTTGTCCCCAGCTTAGGCAGTGGTAGAAAGAATAGGTAATTCGTGCATCAAGGGAAGAACGGACTTGCCATCGTCGAAGTTCTCTTGGCACGAGAGGTCTATTTCCGAGAGGTCGGGCTCCTGCCCTTCTTCCAGAGCTACGATTTCTGAAGGATCGGATCCCTCTTTGCCTAGCAAAAACAGGCAATAAACACTACATCAACCATGGTGGCTAGGCATGGCAATTTCACCCACGGGTTCGGGTACCCGTCGGGTACCCGACCCGACGGGTGCGGGCGCGGGTGCGTTTTTTCACCCACGGGTGTGACCCGAACCCGACCCGCACCTTTTCGGGTTCGGGTCCGGGTTTCTCACTTCACCAACGGGTGACCCACGGGTACCCGAACATGAACGCCAACCCAATGTCTCCCCAGTCCAGCAGTCGTCATTTTGGCCCAAGTCCAACTGACCAACCGAGACCTAAACGGCTAAACCTAATCCCTTCCCAGTTCCCAGGCTCCCAGCCGCCCGTCCCAGGCCAGCCGCCAGCGCCCAGCAGCCGCTCTCTGCCTCTCTTGCCTTCTCCAATCTCCAGCTCTCCTAGCCTCCGCCTGCCGCGACCGTCAGGCGTCAGCCCTTGTGCTCTGACCCACGGCGAGAGCACCTGCCGCGACCGGTGGCCAGCAGGGCGCGGCGGCGCGCACAAGCACAAGCTGCGAGCAACGCCAAGGCTGACGGCGCACACAAGCAAAGGGCACAAGCGGCACGCACAAGCACAAGGCTGACGGCCGCGCGCTGGTCGCTGGAGGTCGCCCGTCAGCCACTCCGCCGCTCACCACTTCGCCAGACGCGATGGGTGCGGGTGCCCAGGCGCGCACAAGCACTCGGCCAAACCCGACGGGGACCCGAAACCCACCCGAAACCCGATGGGTGTGGGTGCGGGTGCGAGATTCCACCCGCGGGTGCGGCCACAGGCGGGTTTGGTCACATTTCGCGGGTGCTGTCGCGGGCGGGTTTTTGCTCCACCCGACCCGAACCCGACCCGTTGCCATCCCTAATGGTGGCTTAGTGAAGTGTGCCAAGTTTTAAATATTATTATTTTGTGTCATATAAAATATTTGGACTATTTTTGGTGCATAAAATATTAACATATATACATATATATGAAAATAGGAAAAGGGAAAAGAAAAAAGAAAAAAGGAAAAAGATAAAGGATTCTTGGTTAGCTGGGCCCGGGGGGATTTCGGCCCAGTGCGGGCGTGGGCGCGTGGCGCCGCGGGCGATCTAGCCCAGATGGCCCACGAGGAGGGGAGACGGCGCGGGCGGACGCTGTGAGCGCGGGCCCACGCGTCAGAGAGAGGGGGAGTGCCAACGACGTTAGGGGGGCGAACCGGCCGGGGTCGGAAAACCGGCCGCCGACGAGGTTCCGCGGCGGTTCTCCGGCGTGGTTCTGGTTCCGAGTGGTTGGGGAGGTGGGCTAGTGCGGCCAGGGGTAGGGGGTCATGGTGGCGGGGTTAATTTGGCCGATAAGCGCTTGGGATGGCCGGCCCACGGCGAGGTGGCGGCTCTCGCGGCGGTGAGGTCGCTGGTGAGGCCACGGAGTGCGACGGGGGAGGCGAAAGTGGTGCCTCGTGATCCTGGAGAGGTGGTGAAGCTCATGAGCTAACTTAATTGAACCTTAGGCTACTAGAGAGAGGAGGGAGAACTCACCGGAGCGGAGGGAGAGCGCAACGGCGCTGGCTCGATTGAGCTCGGGGGAGGGGTGAGGGATGGCCGAGGCTGGTGTGTGGAGCTGGGGGAGCTCGGGGCAGCCCTTTTATAGGCGGCCAGGGAGGGGGGAGGAGGAGGTGGCGTGCACCGGCGAGGCGCGCTGGCGACGACGATGATGGCGCACAATGGTGGCGACGGGATGGCTCGGGCAGGCGGTGGTGACGGGATGGCTCAGCACAGGCGCGGGGACGCAAGGCGCCAATTTGGCTAGTGGGCGAGTAATGGCGAGGAGACATGGCGGAGCGGTGGCCGATGGCGATCGCGTCGATAGCCGATCACGGGCGAGAGAGAGAGAGCTGACGAGCGGGTCCCGGTTGTCAGCGGAAGGGCGGGTGCGAGAGAGAAAGGGAGGGTGCGGCTGACGGGTGGGGCCGGGCGGTCAGCGGGTGAGGGGAGGGAGTGATGCGCGGGAGATGGGTCGCGTGGGCCGGGCGGGGAGGAGCGCGACGCGCTGGAGAGAGAGAGAGAGAGAGGGGAGGACTTGGGCCAGATTCGGCCCAGCCGAAGGGGGTCCTTTTCTTTTTCTATTTCTATTTCTTTCCTATTTCTATTTCCTTAATCCCTTTTTCTTTTAAACAAAAAACTTATAATTTCCTAGGTGTCCAAAATGAAATACTTTATGTGAAGTGCTACAAGAAATAATGGTGCATGCATATGATGAGTAAGATGCTTCATGAGATGGGGTCTTTAGGAGATAATAAAGGGGGGTTAGGAGTTTAGGGTTTCTAACCTCGAAAATCAAAATTGGGATGTTACAAAAAGTTATCCGCATTGATTGAGAAACTCCTAGCAAGGAGAACTATCTTTCGCACTCCAAATTTATTTCTAACCCTAACCTCAAATGTAGTGTATGTTTAAAGTTTGTAAATTTCAGGTTTCGCCTATTCACCCCCCCTCTAGGCGACTTTCAACCTCGCTCTACAACATCAAGGCTTATCTCGCCATTGATAAGGTACCACACTCTACAACATCAAGGCTTATCTCGTCATTGAGATTATGTAGGCTATATGCAAATATACGATATACAGTGGTTGGACTACACTCAATATTCTACTTGTTTAAAATTTTGATGCTTTAGTTCCAACCTTTATTTTTATACTTTCTCATGGTATGTCATTGTTGATTAAAGGTCACTTTTAAGAGCTATTGTCGTACTAATTGTTTCATTATCTATCTTTTTTTGGAGTTAAAGATCCTTCTTTCAGTCCTTGTCTATTAAGACGCAATTACATGTTGCAGAGATCTTCAATGGATGATATTGATGACGAGATATAAGGGATCTCATTCTTGAGCCACATAAGCTTGACGAGGAGATTGTTGAGTCTAATCTTGAGCTTGAAGGAGACTTTGTACAGTCTAACCATGATGATCGACCACAAAAGGTACTTCATTCTCTTGCCACAAACATGTTTATTGACAAGATAGACGTGCTGCTAAGTTTGTTACAAGGGAGATGTGCTGTTAAGTCTATTTTTGACATGGCATATGGGAAATGGACAAAAACAGTGAAGAAAATACTATTGTATGAAGAAGGGTGCGCTAGATTGAAAAGAAACCGGTCAAGCCGACCGAATAAGAAGAATAGTCCCTTATCTACTCCAAAACCACCCATGAAATGGAGAAGATTAATGCTAAGCCACTCCAAAAAAATAGAACAAGGTAGGGTCTAGTCGTTGGTTGTCTTTTTTTAATACTAGCAAAGGGAATATAGAGATGCATCTTGAGAAGAAAAAAGGCAAGGATATAGAGGTGTTTTGTCTTTCATTGATAAAAAATTAGAAATGAGTGGGTGATGAATGTCACATGAATATAATTAGCTATTTCAATTGGAAACCAACTTTGTTATTGTACTGACTTTTGTTCATAATAAAAAACAGAAGGTAATGCAAAATCTACATGCAAATGTTTTGTTAAATCTTCCATTTGTACCTTTTTTCTCTGATGATCTACGCTATATGTTCGCAGAGCTGGATGTGACCATTTCTCTTCCTTTTTTTACTTTTGCTTCCTCAAGGTCGGTCTGGTTTGCCTTTAGGTTTGAGCAGGCACTTTCATTTTTATACAACACAGAGCTGGTTGTGACTCTTCCTCTTCTTTTTTTTTCTTTTTTGTACTTTTTTCCTTTCTCACTTTACCTTCTTTATGTGGGTTGCACTTTGGTCTTTGATATATGTATAGCCGACGTGCGCAGACACCTTCATTTTTTATACAGCTTTAGACACTTTTAGCATGCACCACGTTTTCGGTTTCTAGAGATTTCATATGTTCTCCAGAAGGGCCCTTGCTGTATGGGAGAGATCCGACGGATGACATTATAATAGAAGACAGATGAATGTACATAGACGTCACGATGACGTAGGTACTTTCCTCGGCGACGAAAGTGCGCTGGTTTCGTTTTAAGAGAAAAGGGTTGAAATAGGAAGATATACCAACGAAAGTCATTGTGGCCAGTACAAGAATATTGCAGGAAACAAAAAAAAAAGAAAAGGTTTGTTGTCCTCATTCCACGTAGATCTCTCACAAAAAATCATTTTTAACACGAATATGGTGTCTTCGGTAACTATCATATTTTATTCACTCTTTCAAACTTCATTCTATAAATAATTTATTGTGTAAATTCTTATTTTACATAACGACAACCTCATGTGTTACACAGCCTACGTGAGTGGCCGGATGCAACTATCATATGGCTGCTATCACGTTAACTTTTTCGATTCAGATTAAAGCTGTTTGTTTAATTGTTTAGACTGCTACAGCTATAATATATAGAGACAAAAATATTATAAAAATAGTATAAACGGCTACAGATTAAACCTAAATGAATAGGTTTGCAATTTGGACTTTGGACGACTAGGACATGCAAGGAGCACGTAAGTCATAATCGTCGATCTCCGACATGTGGGCCGGACCGCCGAACGCGAAAACTGAAAAGGTAAAGCGAACAAAGTTGCATTCGTGATGCAGGCCTCGCGTCAAGATACAATCCGTGAGGCTACAGGATCGGGCCCCGGAGGTGGCAGGCAGGATTCGCCTGCCCGCTGCAGGAAACGACTGTACGTTGCTGGTGTGCTGCACTGCACCACCAGTCCACCACTACCACGCACGTACCGTACTACCATGCGCCCTCTGTGCCAAGAAAGCAACTCTCGTCCAGCCCCAGGCGGCCAGGCCCCCCCTGGCCCTGCCCGTCCGATGGCCCGGCGGCCTGCGTCTCCTTTGCGGAGGTCGTCCAGTCGTGCTATTATGATGGCACGTGCTTATCCACAGACCAAAGACCACAGCCCACATCGCACGGTCTTTGATCAGGATAAAAGGTCATGGTAGAATGCGGGAATGCATTGCCGAAAAAGCCACCACGTAGCGCTCCACTTTAGGACCCTGTATCCAATGTGATTCTTTTCTGTTTCCTATGTTCTTTTCCATAATATATGAGTATATTCATTTCAAAAGGGGTCTACGATGAACCAGCTTGCATGGCAATGCTTACTTTCCAAGTAGCATTGCATCTGCATGTACAAACCTGCTAGACAGCTAGCTAAGGACATGTATAGTGGTAATTAATGTAAAGGCATTTAAAGTGTTTAAAGGGACTATTTGTAACAAAAATCGTAGAGTCGTCTTTCCGTGAAGAGATATCTCTATCTCGTAACCTAGATAGCAATAGATGTCTCACCTCTCATTGTACGAATTCGTCGTCTGTTCTATCGATCCGATGTTGTTGTACAGAATTTGTCATCTCTAACACATTCACTAACTCTTAGAGCAAATTAATTTGGTTGAAAGCCGTGTCTGGCCAAGCAAGTTGGGAGGTACTATTTGTTTGGTTGAAAGCCTGACCAGAGAAGCTAATGAACAAACATCAATACACCTCCTTAATTTGTAGTATGTTTACAGTTAGCAAGTGATTTTAAAATCTATTTTATAAAAGTCAACACCATTTGTTTTCATGATTCAAATATATATATATATATATATATATATATATATATATATATATATATATATATATATATATATATATATATATATATATGGCAGATATAACGGAAGCCCTGGGCTGTCAATAGTTAAAGGAAGCTCAGCCCGATCACTCCTGCAATCTGGTTCAACCCAACGCGCTGACTGAACCAGGTTGTCGGTTGCGCCACCAGCCTCAGGTCTGTGCGCGCAAAAAAGGAATGCATGCATGAGTCAAACACGTTCCCTTGCATGTGCGTAAATTTAGTAAAAATATGTGTGTTGATTTCTATTTTTAAATGCTTTATTTACTCCATAAATTTAGGATCGCTGCAACAGCCATGCAGCTAAACTCGTAAGGACCATTTTATGATATATACTACTACCATTTAATGTTTTATTTCCTTCATAAATATAGGATCCCTCCAACAACCATGCAACTAAACACATTAGATCAAGTTTATGATATATACTGATACAAATTATACTACAAGGTATAGGTATTTATGCAATTCGTTACAGTGCGTAAAAAATCTGGCATGTTGTTCACTGGTGGACGCATCTCGGGGTTGGAGCGTAATAACCTTAAGTTTTGAGCATAAAATCTCTCAATTATAAGCATAAATACCGAGCCAATGTGAGAGGTTGATAGTTGTAGTAGTGTCGGGGACCATAATTAGGGGTACCCTCAAGACTCCTAATTCTCAGCCGGTAACCCCATCAGCACAAAGCTGCAAAGGCCTGATGGGTGCGACTAAGTCAGGGATCTGTCCATTCGAGGGACTCGATCACGCCTCGCCCGAACCCAACCTCGGGCAAGGGCAGCCGACCCCGGAGGATCTACGTCTCGCCCGAGGCCCCCCTCCAGCGACGAACATACTTCCGGCTCGCCCGAGGCCCAGTCTTCGCCAAGAAGCAACCCTGGCCAAATCGCCACGCCAACCGACCAAATCGCAGGGGCATTTAATGCAAAGGTGGCCTGACACCTTTATCCTGACGCGCGCCCTTCAGTCGACAGAGCCGAAGTGACCGCAGTCACTTCGCCGCTCCACTGACCGGCCTGACAGAAGGACAGCGCCGCCTGCGCCGCTCCGACTGCTGTGCCACTCGACAGAGTGAGGCTGACAGGCAGCCAGGCCTGGCCTCAGGCACCATAGGAAACTCCGCTTCGCCCGACCCAGGGCTCGGACTCAGGCTCAGCCCTGGAAGACGGCGAACTCCGCTCCGCCCGACCCAGGGCTCGGACTCGGGCTCAGCCCCGGAAGACGGCGAACTCCGCTCCGCCCGACCCAGGGCTCGGACTCGGGCTCAGCCCCGGAAGACGGCGAACTCCGCTCCGCCCGACCCAGGGCTCGGACTCGGGCTCAGCCCGGAAGACGACGAACTCCGTTTCGCCCGACCCCAGGGCTCGGACTCAGCCCTGGCCTCAGCCGACGGTCTCCGCCTCGCCTGACCCAGGGGCTCGGACTCGACCTCGGCCTCGGAAGACAGACTCGACCTCGACCTCGGAGGAGCCTCCACATCGCCCAACCTAGGGCACAGACCGACCACGTCAACGGGAGGCGCCATCATTACCCTACCCCAAGCTGACTCAGGCTACGGGAAACAAGACCGGCGTTCCATCTGGCTCGCTCCGCCAGACAAGCAATGATGGCGCCCCGCACGCTCTATGACGACGGCTCTCAGCCCCTTACGGAAGCAAGAGGACGTCAGCAAGGACTCGACAACTTCGACAGTTGTCCTTCTGCCAGACTCCAGCGCTCCTCCGACGGCCACGACACCACACGAACCGGGTGCCAAAACCTCTCCGGCTGCCACGATGGCATGTACTTAGGGCGCTAGCTCTCCTCCGCTAGACACGTTAGCATTCTGCTACACCCCCCATTGTACACCTGGATCCTCTCCTTACGCCTATAAAAGGAAGGACCAGGGCCCTCTTACAGAGGGTTGGCCGCGCGGGGAAGAGGACGGGACAGGCGCTCGCGTGAGGCCGCTCGCTCCCACCCGCGTGGACGCTTGTAACCCCCTACTGCAAGCGCACCCGACCTGGGCGCGGGACAAACACGAAGGCCGCGGGATTTCCACCTCTCTCTCTTCGGCTGCCTTTTCCCCCTTCGCGCTCCGTCTCGCGCCGACCCATCTGGGCTGGGGCACGCGGCGACAGTTTACTCGTCGGTCCAGGGACCCCCCCGGTCTCGAAACGCCGACAGTTGGCGCGCCAGGTAGGGGCCTGCTGCGTGTTGACGAACAGCTTCCCGTCAAGCTCCAGATGGGCAGTCTTCAGCAACCTTTCCAGCCCGGGACGGTGCTCCGTTTCGGGAGTCTTGAGTTCATGTCCTTCGACGGCAGCTACGACATGATACTCCTTCCCCCGCCGTGCGACAACAACAATGGCGGCCGACAGCCCGCCCGCCGGCGGCGGAATTGACGACGTCTTCCCCGCGCGGTGGAAGAACAACATTCGAGCTCACCCCGCCCCTCCCCCGCCGACGGAGGAGGAGGCGGGGCAACCAAGGCCAAGCAGGAGGCAGCGCCTCGTCGGCTGTCGAGCGAGTCGACGGCGTCGACGCCCCAACGGGGGGCACGTCGGGCCTCGACCTCGTGTCTGAGACGAAGACGAGCACCGTCTCCCCGCAACATGCCAATCCCAAGCAAACGGACGACGCCAGCATGCTCGCGAAGGACTTGCTGGGCGTCACCCTCGTACCTGAGACGACGGTGCAGTCCGTCCCTGACGTGACTTCGTCACCGCCCATCGACCAAGAGGTACCCACCGATTCCCATCTCACACCTTTTCGATTCAGCCTCGACCCGCCAAGCGACTTCGCTTTGGCGGGCGCTCTCGTAGAGGCGAGTCCAAACCCTCTGGGGTATCGTATGCGGTCGCCCTGGGACCGGCTGACGGACGCCTCGACCTACAGGCCCTCGGGGTCCGAGGAAGATGACATGCCCGACTTCTGTTGGGATTTCTCCGGACTTCGTAACCCCAGTGCCATGCGGGACTTCATGACCGCATGCGACTACTGCCTTTCCGACTGTTCCGACGGTAGCCGCAGCCTCGACGACGAGGACTGCGGCCCAAGTCGTGAATGTTTCCACGTCGATCTTGGTATGCCGGAGAACGGTGATCTCCCTAGGCATGTGCCTTGCGTTGACATCCTACGGGAGCTAGCTGTGGTCCCCGTTCAGGCGGGGGGTCATGACCCACAGCTCGAGCAAATCCGCGGGGCGCAGGCCAGGCTCGACGAGGGAGCAGGAACACTTGAGCCGATCCGTCGGGACGTCGGGCAGAAATGGGCGGGCCAACCTCCGGCCGGGGAAGTGCGTCATCTACCCCAGGGCTTCCAGCACCGCATCGCCGGCGATGTCAGGGTGAGGCCGCCACCCGCTTCCAGTGGAGTCGACCAGAACCTGGCTGCAGCAGCAATGCTTCTCCGCGCGATGCCGGAGCCATCAACCACCGAGGGGCGGCGAATCCAGGGAGAGCTCAAGAATCTCCTGGAGGGCGCCGTGGTCCGACGGGCCGAAAGCTCCGCCTCCCGAAGGCAGGGGTACCCCTCGGAACATCACGCCGCGACTTCCCGATTCATGTGGGAAGCCTCGGTCCACACCGGGCGCACGCGCAACACAGCGCCTGCGGCCCCGGGTCGCCTCGGCAACGAGCACCATCACCGCGACCGTCGGGCCCACCTCGACGAGAGGGTGCGCCGAAGCTACCACCCTAGGCGTGGGGGACACTACAACAGCGGGGAGGATCGGAGTCCCTCGCCCGAACCACCCGGTCCGCAGGTTTTCAGCCGCGCCATACGACGGGCGCCGTTCCCGACCCGGTTTCGACCCTCGACTACTATCACAAAGTACTCGGGGGAGACGAGACCGGAACTGTGGCTCGCGGACTACCGGCTGGCCTGCCAACTGGGTGGAACAGACGATGACAACCTCATCATCCGCAACCTCCCCCTGTTCCTCTCCGACACCGCTCGCGCCTGGTTGGAGCACCTGCCTCCGGGGCAGATCTCCAACTGGGACGACCTGGTCTAAGCCTTCGCCGGCAATTTCCAGGGCACATACGTGCGCCCTAGGAACTCCTGGGACCTCCGAAGCTGCCGACAGCAGCCGGGAGAGTCTCTCCGGGACTACATCCGGCGATTCTCGAAGCAGCGCACCGAGCTGCCCAACATCACCGATTCGGATGTAATCGGCGCGTTTCTCGCCGGCACCACTTGTCGCGACCTGGTCAGCAAGCTGGGTCGAAAGACCCCCACTAGGGCGAGCGAGCTGA
This sequence comes from Zea mays, assembly GCF_902167145.1. Taxonomy (NCBI): domain Eukaryota; kingdom Viridiplantae; phylum Streptophyta; class Magnoliopsida; order Poales; family Poaceae; genus Zea; species Zea mays. The sequence continues at coordinate 186,301,375 of NC_050098.1, forward strand.
TGGACATCGCTACCAAGTTCGCCTCTGGCCAGGAGGCGGTTGAGGCTATCTTCCGGAAGGACAAGCAGCCCCAGGGCCGCCCACCGGAAGATGCCCCCGAGGCATCAACTCAGCGCGGCGCCAATAAGAATGGCAAGAAGAAGTCGCAAGTGAAACGCGACGCCGCCGACGCGGACCTTGTCGCCGCCGCCGAGTACAAGAACCCTCGGAAACCCCCCGGAGGTGCCAACCTCTGAGACAAGATGCTCAAGGAGTCGTGCCCCTATCATCAGGGGCCCGTCAAGCACACCCTTGAGAAGTGCGCCATGCTTCGGCGCCACTTCCATAGGTTCGGGCCACCCACGGAGGGTGGCAGGGCTCGCGACGACGACAAGAAGGAAGATCACCAGGCAGGAGAGTTCCCCGAGGTCCGCGACCGCTTCATGATCTACGGTGGGCAAGCGGCGAATGCCTCGGCTCGGCACCGCAAGCAAGAGAGTCGGGAGGTCTATTCGGTAAAGGTGGTGGCGCCAGTCTACCTAGACTGGTCCGACAAGCCCATCACCTTCGACCAAGCCGACCACCCCGACCACGTGCCGAGCCCGGGGAAATACCCGCTCGTTGTCGACCCCATCGTCGGCGACGTCAGGCTCACCAAGGTCCTCATGGACGGAGGCAGCAGCCTCAACATCATCTACGCCGAGACCCTCGGGCTCCTGCGTGTTGATCTGTCCTCGGTCCGGGCAGGCGATGTGCCTTTCCACGGGTTCATCCCCGGGAAGCGCGTCCAGCCCCTCGGACAACTCGACCTTCCCGTCTGCTTCGGAACACCCTCCAACTTCCGAAGGGAGACCCTCACGTTCGAGGTGGTCGGGTTCCGAGGAACCTACCACACAGTATTGGGGAGGCCATGCTACGCGAAGTTCATGGCCGTCCCCAACTACACCTACCTCAAGCTCAAGATGTCGGGCCCCAACGGGGTCATCACCATCGGCCCCACGTACCGACACGCGTTTGAATGTGACGTGGAGTGCATGGAGTACGCCGAGGCCCACGTACCGACACGCGTTCGAATGTGACGTGGAGTGCGTGGAGTACTCCCGCAGAGTCTCCTTTTCCAGCTGCTTGCAGAGCGAGAGTTCGACCAAGGCATCGGTGTCTGGGCGGTACCCTTGGAAGTTGAGCAGGAACTTGTCCCGGAGGCTTCTCCAGGAATCAATGGACAACAGAGGCAACCTGGTGAACCAGGTGAGAGCTGGGCCTTCGAGGGCAATGATGAAAGACTTGGCCATTGTGGCGTCGTCCCCTCCGGAAGATGCAACGGCGACCTGATAACTCATTATGTATTGTGCTGGGTCGGTGCTGCCGTTGTACTTAGGATAGGTCCCTGCCCGGAAGTTAGCGGGCCAAGGCATCACTTGCAGGTGTGGCGCCAGGGGACTTCGCTCGTCGAGGTAGTTGACCCCTTGGAATGGCGCGGCATGCGGGAAGGTGTGGTCGCGCTGGGGGAAACGCAGGTCTTCCGGTTGTGCGCGCTGTTGCAGGGGTGGCCCATGCTGCAGGCCGAGGTGGCCTTCGCGCGTGTCTTCCAGTTGTGCGCGCTGCTGCAGGGGTGGCCCGTGCTGTAGGCCAAGGCGGCCTTCGCGCTGCATCAGCGCGATCTCCCGCTCGAGGTCCTGGGCCTTCTGCTCTTCGTCGCGTATCATTTGCCGCACTTTGGCTAGTGCGGACACGCGCTGGCGCTTGGCCTCGAGTATCTCTTTCTGCCTCTGGAGATTGCGGTTCTTGAGGCGCAGGGCGCGCAGCTGTAGCTGTTCTTCCGCTGAGATGCCGAGGACTTCACCGTCCTCGGTGAGGTCCGCGCCCTCCAGTGGGGCGAAGCCTGGGGGTGGTTGCGATTGTCCTTCAGGGCCGCAGGTGCGGAGAGTGTCGTCTTTGCAGGTGCGGAGAACGTCGTCTTCAGTGGCCTCTTGGTGGGTGGATTGGGTGAGGGCGAGGGCCTTGCCCTTTCTTGCGGCAAGTAGTGCTGCCTTCGCAGCCTCGTCAGCCTTCGAGTTAACTTTCTTGGGTGCCATCGCGGGTGGTTTTCTCGTAGCACGAACGGTGGGCGCCAAATGTTGGAACTTGCTTCCAGGTGCAAGGGGATCCAACGGGGATGAGAGTTGACGTAAACAGGGTTCTCGCACGAGATGGCAAAAGCTCTGTTAATCTAGCCTCTCACGGGCACTGTGCGGGGGTATTTATAGGTATCCGAGTGCCCAGCGTCTCGTGTTAAGTGTAGGAAACGGGTGACGCCTAAGAGGGGGGGGGGGTGAATTAGGACTTCTAAAACTTTTACTAAACTAGGCCACAATTAAATCCCTAGAGCAAAACCTATGCAAATAATCAAAACTAGAATGTGCAAACTCGGTTTTGTCTAAGTGTTGCTATCTCTACCGCAAAGGCTAAGTTTCAATCTACACTAAATAAGTATGACAATAAGATTGAAACTTAAATGCTTAATATAAATGCGGAATGTAAAGAGCTAAGTAGAGAAGCAAACTCTCGTGGATGACGCCGGTATTTTTACCGAGGTATCCGGAACCACGCAAGGTTCCGACTAATCCTCGTTGGTGCCCCTACGCAAAGGGAAGCCCACGCGAGGGCCAAGCACCACGGTCGAGTAACTCCGTAGAGAGCAACGGGCCTTCTCCACGCGCAAGTGGTGCTCCGCTTCCGGCTCCTCTCGGACGCTCCCCGCCGTCTCCACTATCGAGCTTCCGGCCGAAACGCCGCGGGCCTCGTTCCCTCCGGTACACGGTGGCGGCCGTGACACAACCACGGTTGTCACGGTCTCGCAAGACTCTCGCCCCACTCGGTACAATTACAACGACTCACGCAAGAGCCGAGGGGTTGTGTGGTTTTACAAAACTCACTCAACTAACTAGGGTTCACCTAGAGCAAGCGCTAAAGCGGTCTAGCTAACCTAAGCACTTCGCAAAGCACCTACGCTAATCACCGAGTGATTCTATTAAGCACTTGGGTGTTTGAGCTCTTGGAAATGTGCACTATATGCCTTGGTATGTTGCTTGGGCTCCCACACATGAGAATGGCCGGTTGGGGTGGTATTTATAGCCTCCACACCCCCAACTAGCCGTTGGACAGAAAGCAGCAGCTTTCTGTCGTCGGGTGCACCGGACAGTCCGGTGCACCACCGGACACTGCACAGTAGATGTCCGGTGCACGCCACGTCAGCCGACCGTTGGCGCCTGTAGCAGTCGACCGTTGGATCCGACCGTTGCCGTCTGCCCATTGGCACACCGGACAGTCCGGTGCACACCGGACAGTCCGGTGCTACAGCCAGAGAGCGCCTGTCTGCGGCCTCTCTGCGCAGACTGTCCGGTGCCTCACCGGACAGTCCGGTGCACACCAGACACCAATGTCCGGTGCGCCACCAGGCGCTGGCTGACAGCCCTTGTCTTGGATTTCTTCGCTGATTTCTTCGGGCTTCTTTGTTCTTGAGTATTGGACTCCTATGCATCTTTTTATGTCTTCTTTTGAGGTGTTGCATCCTCATTGCCTTAGTCCAATTCTCTTCGCATCCTGTGAACTACAAACACAAACACTAGAAAACTTATTAGTTCACGGATTGTGTTGTTCATCAAACACCAAAACTCAATTAGCCAAAAGGCCTGGGGTCCATTTTCCTTACAATCTCCCCCTTTTTGGTGATTGATGACAACACAACCAAAGCAAGCAAATAATACAAGTATTTGAGTGAAAATATGCAATCTACTTGCTAAGATGCATGACTGTCTCCACAATGTGATATTATGGACTTAAGCCTCCCCCTAACTCCATAATTCACTTACTTCCTATTTTTGGACCAAATAACCAAAACCACTTGAAAAAGTCATTTGGAGATATAAAATTTTAAATTAGTGGTGTTTGGTGTTTGATATGTTTTCATTGCTTTGGTCCTTAAACTTCTCCCCCTTTGGCATCAACCACCGAAAAGGAAGACATTAAAAGCATGTAGGAAGTAAATAAAAGCTTGCCCTCATCAAGAATTGTATCAAATGATATCACCAGAAGGATATTAAATTAAACTGTGTGAATGATACCACTTGAAGGAGTCCTCAAAAGATTACTCCCCCTAAATGAGTTGTCTCCTTTAGAAAGAGTTTTTCTCCCCCTTTAGAGATGAAGAAATACTCCCCTTGACAGAGATCCTCTACTTAGGAAAAAGCATGTGAAAATTAGAGGTGCAAGCCATGATTTGAAAAAAAAACTAACTTCCCTTATGCATAGGTAATAGAATATGAGTTAACTACTTATGCATTTTTAGCAACATGGAAGCATATGATATGAAATATAGTCTAATCAAATATTGGAGAAGACATGTAAATGATACTGAATGTAGTCTCAAAAGATACCAATTGAAGATCAATGGCGAGCTTTGAGAGACATGAGAGTTCTTGGAGATTTTGCAGTGGAAGATTGTTGTCTTTCTCCGGGGACCTTATTTTCCTTACAATAAGACTATCACATGAAATAGACTTGAAAATGTGTTAGTCTCAAAGTGTTAGATTATAGAGTAACCTCCCCCTAAAGGTGTGCATACAAGTTTTGAATACTTGTAGGAGACATGCACTTTGATTTGATATCAAGAGGGGCAAATTATCCATAATCCAAACTTTGGCACATATAAGTTAAATGATACACTTTGTAGAAATCAAAATTTTCAATTGATGCATCATTTACTATGGAGTGATATAGAAGCTATGTGCCGTGCTTAAATAAACATTTTAAGTCATGTAGGTTTGCTTAAGAATATGAATTTAAAAACAAGCAATCCTACCATATGATTTACCTAGTATGACTTTAAACAAATATACATAACAAAAATAATACTAGGCAAGAAAGGTAAACTAGATAAAAGATAAATAGATACGCATATCTAAAAACGAGAAGTATAATAAAACTAGTTACCTTAGTCATGGGTGGGAAATTTGGGTCCAAAATTTTCACTAACCTACTTGGCAATAAACTTGATCCAATATGATGTATCCCATGATATACATCCCAATTTAGCCAAGTCTTCAAATTTCCCGAGGACCTTCGGTCCACTCACTTCCCTTTCGGGATCCAAACCTTCTTGGTGCTTTTCATGGTTGAAATTATCTCCTTTGGCACCCAGATGCGTTTGGCCCCCTTTCCTTTGTTGGCTTGCTTGTTGGCCTTGATTGCTATCACCTTTCCGTTCTTTTTCTTCTTGATCAAATATGGTGTAGCATCCTTTTTGTTCACCTTTTTTATGTAGGTGTTTGAGATTTTGCTTGATGGCTTTTGCTTGAGCTTTTGTCTTTGTTTATCCCCGGTCATCGCCTTGCATTGGAAAGACTTGTGGCCTTCCTTGTGGCATAGCCTACAAATCACAGTTTCTCCCTCCATAGGCTTGTTCACTCCCGCAGTGGTGTTATCCTGTGGAGGTTGGATTTGTTTGGCTTTGCCTTTCTTGTCATACAAAGCCTTGCCAAGGCGAGCCACTTCTTGCTTTAATTGTTCATTTTCCTTTGCAACCTCATCCGTACATGTCTCTACAACAATATTCTCAACAACGACTTGGTTGCAGGGGTTAGAATCATCAATTAAATCAAAGCAGGAAGTAGAAGCATCTTTCTTAATTATTTCAGGTATTTCAACTAAAGATGCTGCTGGGGTGCTACCAATGTTTTCTAGCTTAGTAGTTAGCTCATTGTTGTGTATGCTAAGAATTTCCATTTTCTTTAGCAAATTTTCAATAGCTTCTTGGGAGCTAGCTAACTTAGCCTTAAGTTTTTCATTCTTTTTAATAAGGCTATCATCGGTAGCAGTGGATGGAGCACTAGATTCTAATAGCTCAATTTTAGTTGATAGCTCACTATTTAAGTTTGCAAAAGTTTCAAATTTTTCTAGCAAACCTTTGTAATCATTTTGAGAGCTAACCAACTTATTTTTCAAAGTTTTAAGTCGAGCTTTTTGCTTAGTGCAAACATCCTGGAAAAATTCTACGGCTTCCGCAAGCTCATCTAGAGAGGGCTTTCCCTCACCTTCATCATCACTACTACTTTCATCACTAGAGGATGGAATGCTTTTGTTACCTCTTGCCATAAGGCATTTGTGTGATGACCGTGATGATCGTGACGAGGACCGGTGGCTGCGCGTCCTTGGAGGTTCATCTTCACTTGAAGAATCATCCCAAGTTCTAACACTTGTTAGCGCCTTACTTTTGCTCCTCTCCTTTTTGGGCTTGGCCATATTTGGACAGTTGTCCCTGAAGTGGCCCTTCTCCCCACATGCGAAGCATCCTCTCTTCCTTTGCTTTTTCCTGTCAATGTTAAAGAGAAGATCCTCGACCTGCAGGGGCACACCCATTAGATTAATCTTGCGGATCATCCTCATTACCTTTCCGACGCGTCGGATTGTTTCTTCGTCCTCGGAGGATGATGTGCATGGTTGATTATCTTCATCATCATCACTTTCTTCTTCTTCCTCTTCTTCACTTGAGGAACTTGGAGTGGGAGCCTTCTTTTTGCCCTTCCTTTCATCACATGCAAAAGCATATGACCTTGAGGAAGTTGGCTCCTCTCCCCGACTCATTTTTCGCGACATCTCAAAGGCCGCGATTTTCCCAATCACAATGGTCGGGGTCATGTTGCTCAAATCCTCCATGTTGTGAAGGATGGTGATGATGCTCCCATATCTTTGTTGTGGTAGCAGGGAGATAATCTTCCTCACAATGTCCGCATCACCTAGCTTATTAATGCCAATAGAATTGAGCTCATTGATAATTAGATTCAAACGAGAATACATGTCTCTAACAAGCTCATCATCTTTCATAGCAAAAGAATTATACTCATTTAAGACTAGGCAATGTTTTTGCTCACGGACATTGGATGTGCCATCATGGAGCTCATGCAATTTTAGCCAAATCTCATTAGCAGTTCTCAAGGTAAATACTTGATTAAAAATATCCATGCTAAGAGATTCATACAAGCAATTTTTGGCTCTAGCATTTAAATGAATTTCTTTTTCCTCACTCGTGGTGGGTTTCTCGGGATTCTTGAGAGGTTTCATCCCGTCACGAGTGACTCTCCAAACACCTAGATCAACGGCCTCTAGGTAACAAGCCATTCTAGCACTATAATATGGGAAGTTAGTGCCGTCGAAGTGTGGTGGCCTATGGGTATCCATCCCTTCCTCTAAAAAGCGTCGACTCTTTTTAGCGGTGAAGCTAAAGCGTTTCAAATGAGCCAAACCGGCTCCGATACCACTTGTAGGAAACGGGTGACGCCTAAGAGGGGGGGTGAATTAGGACTTCTAAAACTTTTACTAAACTAGGCCACAATTAAATCCCTAGAGCAAAACCTATGCAAATAATCAAAACTAGAATGTGCAAACTCGGTTTTGTCTAAGTGTTGCTATCTCTACCGCAAAGGCTAAGTTTCAATCTACACTAAATAAGTATGACAATAAGATTGAAACTTAAATGCTTAATATAAATGCGGAATGTAAAGAGCTAAGTAGATAAGCAAACTCTCGTGGATGACGCCGGTATTTTTACCGAGGTATCCGGAACCACGCAAGGTTCCGACTAATCCTCGTTGGTGCCCCTACGCAAAGGGAAGCCCACGCGAGGGCCAAGCACCACGGTCGAGTAACTCCGTAGAGAGCCACGGGCCTTCTCCACGCGCAAGTGGTGCTCCGCTTCCGGCTCCTCTCGGACGCTCTCCGCCGTCTCCACTATCGAGCTTCCGGCCGAAACGCCGCGGGCCTCGTTCCCTCCGGTACACGGTGGCGGCCGTGACACAACCGCGGTTGTCACGGTCTCGCAAGACTCTCGCCCCACTCGGTACAATTACAACGACTCACGCAAGAGCCGAGGGGTTGTGTGGTTTTACAAAACTCACTCAACTAACTAGGGTTCACCTAGAGCAAGCGCTAAAGCGGTCTAGCTAACCTAAGCACTTCGCAAAGCACCTACGCTAATCACCGAGTGATTCTATTAAGCACTTGGGTGTTTGAGCTCTTGGAAATGTGCACTAGATGCCTTGGTATGTTGCTTGGGCTCCCACACATGAGAATGGCCGGTTGGGGTGGTATTTATAGCCTCCACACCCCCAACTAGCCGTTGGACAGAAAGCAGCAGCTTTCTGTCGTCGGGTGCACCGAACAGTCCGGTGCACCACCGGACACTGCACAGTAGATGTCCGGTGCACGCCACGTCAGCCGACCGTTGGCGCCTGTAGCAGTCGACCGTTGGATCCGACCGTTGCCGTCTGCCCGTTGGCACACCGGACAGTCCGGTGCTACAGCCAGAGAGCGCCTGTCTGCGGCCTCTCTGCGCAGACTGTCCGGTGCCTCACCGGACAGTCCGGTGCACACCAGACACCAATGTCCGGTGCGCCACCAGGCGCTGGCTGACAGCCCTTGTCTTGGATTTCTTTGCTGATTTCTTCGGGCTTCTTTGTTCTTGAGTATTGGACTCCTATGCATCTTTTTATGTCTTCTTTTGAGGTGTTGCATCCTCATTGCCTTAGTCCAATTCTCTTCGCATCCTGTGAACTACAAACACAAACACTAGAAAACTTATTAGTTCACGGATTGTGTTGTTCATCAAACACCAAAACTCAATTAGCCAAAAGGCCCGGGGTCCATTTTCCTTACATTAAGGACGCATGTGCCCTCAGACACCTAGGTTATCCCCAGAATATTCCCATAAAGCAGGGTTACCGACTGTAATTACAGGGATGCCTTTACAAATTAGGCCCGTAACGCGCAGCGGCCACGCAGGGCCCGTTACAATGGGCTGGATCACACATGGGCCTCTGAGCTGGACGAGGCCGCACGGTGGGATGACCTCGTCGCAGGCCTTCGTCTGATGTCGTAAGGGGCGAAGGGTGTCCCTGCCCGTTTTATCTCCGTTAGACCAACGACTGCAGCGAAGGCCTCGAGCGAAGGGTGGCGTTTTTGCCTTCGCCCCAACAGGAGCCTCTCTAAGGAGGTGCCAGACGTGAAGCGCCACGCCAGAAACTTCGAGCCAACAGAGACGGTTAAGTCCGTCCCCCTCGACCCCAGCAGCGATGCCTCCAAGCAGATCCGGATCGGCTCCGAGCTCGATCCCAAATAGGAAGCAGTGCTCGTCGACTTTCTCCGCGCAAACGCCGACGTTTTCGCGTGGAGTCCCTCGGACATGCCAGGCATACCGAGGGATGTCGCCGAGCACTCGCTAGATATCCGAGCTAGAGCCCGACCCGTGAAGCAGCCTCTGCGCCGATTCGACGAAGAAAAGCGCAGAGCCATAGGCGAGAAGATCCACAAGCTAATGGCGACAGGGTTCATCAAAGAGGTATTCCATCCCGAATGGCTTGCCAACCCTGTGCTTGTGAGAAAGAAAGGAGGAAAATGGCGGATGTGTGTAGACTACACTGGTCTAAACAAAGCATGTCCGAAGGTTCCCTACCCTCTGCCTCGCATCGATCAAATCGTGGATTCCACTGCTGGGTGCGAAACCCTGTCTTTCCTCGATGCCTACTTAGGGTATCACCAAATCAGGATGAAAGAGTCCGACCAGCACGCGACTTCTTTCATCACACCCTTCGGCATGTACTGCTATGTCACCATGCCGTTCGACTTGAGGAATGCGGGTGCGACGTATCAGCGGTGCATGAACCATGTGTTCCGCGAACACATTGGCCGGACGGTCGAGGCCTACGTCGATGACATCATAGTCAAGACGAGGAAAGCCTCCGACCTCCTTTCCGACCTTGAAGTGACATTCCGATGTCTCAAGGTGAAAGGCGTGAAGCTCAATCCCGAAAAGTGTGTCTTCGGGGTACCCCGAGGCATGCTCTTGGGGTTCATCGTCTCCGAGCGGGGCATCGAAGCCAACCCGGAGAAGATCGCGGCCATCACCAGCATGGGGCCCATCAAGGACTTGAAAGGCGTACAGAGAGTCACGGGATGTCTTGCGGCTCTGAGCCGCTTCATCTCGCGCCTCGGCGAAAGAGGTCTGCCTCTGTACCGCCTCTTAAGGAAGGCCGAGTGCTTCACTTGGACCCCTGAGGCAAAGGAAGCCCTCAGGAACCTGAAGGCGCTCCTCACGAACGCGCCCATCTTGGTGCCCCCCGCTGCCGGAGAAGCCCTCTTGATCTACGTCGCCGCGACCACTCAGGTGGTTAGCGTCGCGATTGTGGTTGAGAGACGAGAAGAGGAGCATGCATTGCCCGTCCAGAGGCCAGTCTACTTCTTCAGCGAGGTACTGTCCGAGACCAAGATCCGCTACCCACAAGTTCAGAAGTTGTTATATGCAGTAATCCTGACGCGGCGGAAGTTGCGACACTGCTTCGAGTCTCATCCGGTAACTGTGGTGTCATCCTTCCCCCTGGGGGAGATCATCCAGTGCCGAGAGGCCTCGGGTAGAATCGCAAAGTGGCGGTGGAAATCATGGGCGAAACAATCTTGTTCGCCCCTCGGAAGGCCATCAAGTCCCAGGTCTTGGCGGACTTCGTGGCTGAATGGGTCGACACCCAGCTCCCAACAGTTCCGATCCAGCCGGAACTCTGGACCATGTTCTTCGACGGGTCGCTGATGAAGACAGGAGCCGGCGTAGGCCTACTCTTCATCTCGCCCCTCGGGAAGCACCTACGCTACGTGCTACGCCTCCATTTCCCGGCGTCCAACAATGTGGCTGAGTACGAGGCTCTGGTCAACGGGTTGCGGATCGCCATCGAGCTAGGGGTCCGACGCCTCGACGCTCGCGGTGACTCGTAGCTCGTCATCGACCAAGTCATGAAGAACTCCCACTGCCGCGACCCGAAGATGGAGGCCTACTGCGATGAGGTTCGGCGCCTGGAAGACAAGTTCTACGGGCTCGAGCTCAACCACATCGCCCGGCGCTACAACGAGACTGCGGACGAGCTGGCTAAAATAGCCTCGGGGCGAACAACGGTTCCCCCGGACGTCTTCTCCCGAGACCTACATCAACCCTCCGTCAAGATCGACGACACGCCCGAGCCCGAGGCACCCTCGGCCCAGCCCGAGGCACCCTCAGCTCGGCCCGAGGCACCCTCGGTTCAGCCCGAGGTACCCTTGGCCCCCGAGGGTGAGGCACTGCGCGTCGAGGAGGAGCGAAGCGGGGTCACGCCTAATCGAAACTGGCAGACCCCGTACCTGCAATATCTCCCCCGAGGAGAGCTACCCCTCGACCGAGCCGAAGCTCGGCGGTTGGCGCGACGCGCCAAGTCGTTCGTCTTGCTGGGAGATGGGAAGGAGCTCTACCACCGCAGCCCCTCAGGCATCCTCCAGCGATGCATCCCCATCGCCGAAGGTCAGGAGCTCCTACGAGAGATACACTCGGGGGCTTGCGGCCATCACGCAGCACCTCGAGCCCTTGTGTGGACCTCGTCGGCCCCTTGCAGAAGGCACCCGGGGGCTACACGCACCTGCTGGTTGCCATCGACAAATTCTCCAAGTGGATCGAGGTCCGACCTCTGAACAGCATCAGGTCCGAGCAGGCGGTGGCGTTCTTCACCAACATCATCCATCGCTTCGGGGTCCCGAACTCCATCATCACCGACAACGGCACCCAGTTCACCGGCAGAAAGTTCTTGGACTTCTGCGAGGATCACCACATCCGGGTGGACTAGGCCGCCGTGGCTCATCCCATGTCAAATGGGCAAGTAGAGCGTGCCAACGGCATGATTCTACAAGGGCTCAAGCCTCGGATCTACAACGACCTTAACAAGTTCGACAAGCGATGGATGAAGGAACTCCCCTCAGTGGTCTGGAGCCTAAGGACAACGCCGAGCCGAGCCACGGGCTTCACGCCGTTCTTCCTAGTCTACGGGGCCGAGGCCGTCTTGCCCACAGACCTGGAATACGGCTCCCCGAGGACGAGGGCCTACAGCGATCAAAGCAACCAAGCTAGCCGAGAAGACTCCCTGGACCAGCTGGAGGAGGCTTGGGACAAGGCCTTACTACACTCGGCGCGGTACCAGCAGTCCCTGCGACGCTACCACGCCCGAGGGGTCCGGTCCCGAGACCTCCAGGTGGGCGACCTGGTGCTTCGGCTGCGACAAGACGCCCGAGGGCGGCACAAGCTCACGCCCCCCTGGGAGGGGCCCTTCGTCATCGCCAAAGTTCTGAAGCCCGGAACGTACAAGCTGGCCAACAGTCAAGGCGAGGTCTACGGCAACGCTTGGAACATCCAACAGCTACGTCGCTTCTACCCTTAAGATGTTTTCAAGTTGTTCCTATACCTCGCACCCACGCAAAGTTTAGTCATCAAGGAAGGGTCGGCCTCGCCCCGGCAAAGCCTGACCCTCCCTCGGGGGCTAAAAGGGGGGGAACCCCCTCTGCATCGAAATTTTCCTCGAAGAAATATCTTTTCTGCCAGAATATCTTTCGTGCTTTTTGACTACTTCGAAAAGTGGATCCTGAAAACGACGGAGTACACGTAAGCTGCCAAGGCTGACCGAGCCGAGGAACTCCTACGCCTCCGGGATACGGATACCTCACTCATCACCTTCTGCGATAAGTAACTCACGTTCGGATAAGTGATTCCGCGGACCAGACAAGTCTTCACGTTCGGAAGCTCTTCTGCCGAAGCGATCCTTCGGGCCTTCTCGACTGCGTCGGTGACAGAGCCCCATGGACGGGTAAGAGTGCGCGTAAGCGGCAAGGCCGACTGTAACACCCTGAATTTGGGGGTATAAAATTTCTTTGCTCATATCCACAAATTCAGGTGTTATTCCTCTCATCTCATCTTCCCCAATCTCTGTTTTTCTTATTCTTCTATAGAAGAGTGGTTATTTTTTAAATGCAATTATAATTTAATAGGTTAAACCCTAAGGGAAACAATGGTTGTTGCATCATGTTGGAGAACATTTACTTTGTTTGTTTGTTGTTTGATGAATGGTTTGCTTGATCTTTTAATTAATCATTTGTTTGTGCATAGAGTTAATCTGAAATAAATAGAAAAGAGAAAGAAAAAAAGAAAGGAAAAGGGAAAAATCAGATTTCGGCCCAGCCGTCCCCTTTCTCCCCTCTCTTCCCCCCCGGCCCACCGCGTGCAGCCCAACCAGCAGCGCGCGCCAGCCCAGCTCTCGCGGCAGCCCAGCGCTGCGCTCCCTCCCGCGCGCGCGCGCCTGCGCCCCCTCGCGGCCCCCCCAGCCCCCGCGCCGCGGCGGCCCAGCTCGCGCGCCAGCGCTGCGGCCGGCCCACGTGCGCCCCTCGAGCAGGCCCAGCTCCCCCGCTCGGATTCGCGCGCGCCTGGCGGCCCAGGTGCCGCGCGCCCTGCGTGCGTGCGCGCACGACGCGCGTGGGGCGGTTCCAGCGCCTGCCGCCGCCACTACTCGCTGGGGCCCGCGCGCCAGGACGCGTTTTGTTGCCGTTCGTCTTCCCAGAACCGCCCGCTACGCAGATTTCTCCTCACCAGACGCACGAATTCTTCGCCCGTGTGCCCAGTTTTCTCGCTCGTCGACCTCGTCGCGACCTCGCCGTGCTCCCGGCCACCTACGCCGTTGCACAGCGCCTCCCCGCGCCGAGCAGCTCCGTGGTCGATCCCCGCTCGCCGCGCAACCGCCGTCGTCAACCTCCGCTCGCCGACCTCGCTGCGTCCCGCCCGGTGTCGCCGCGCCGTCGAGGTGAGCTCACGTCCTCTCTCCCCTTTCCCCCCTGCACAGTGCCGTCATCGGATTCGCGCGTGCAGCGCCTCGCGATACGCCGCCGAGGCGAGCTCGCCCCCATTCTCTCTCTTCCCCCGCCGTGTAAATTCGTCGTGCCTCTGCAGTCCCTCGTCGGCACCTAGCGCAGCGACAATCGCGGTACCTCCGGCCAGCTTCGCGTCCAGCAGACCCAGCGCGCGGCTGCTTCTTTGCCGTCGCGTATCGCGCGCGCAGCAAACCGGTGCCCCGGCGTGCAGACCTCGCGCGCCCTCGCCCTGCTCCTTCGCGCAGCCACGTCGACGTAGCAGCAGCGTCCCCTCGCCGGCAAGCCTAGCCCCTGCGCGCCGTGGCCGAGTTGCTGCGCGCAGCACGCCCAGCCGCGTTTACATTTAGCGCCGTAGCAGCCGTTCGCCGTCGAACCTCGCCCCTGCGCGTCGCAGCTGTGTTGCTGCGTGCTCGCCGCTGCCCAGCTCGTCCTGGCCGTTCGTCTACCGTCGCCGTGCCTCGCTACGGTCACCTAGCTCATCGCGTACTCGTCAGTCTCGCGTGCGCAGTTTAGCACGTGATCACGGGTATCGTGCGCGCCGTCGTCGTTGTTTGTAGTGCCCTCGCACTGTTTCGCGTGTGTCGCGCGCGCAGTTTGCGCGCAATAATTATTTACTTCGTTATAATCGTCCGTACGCGTTAGTCAATTAGTTCTCGTATTAATCACCGATTAATTGATAATCCTTTTGTTATCTAAAATATTCCACACAAGTAGTTACGTCAACTAAATTGAACTTAGAAATATAATTGTCGCGTTTAAACGTAATATAGGTTGTTCGTCGTCACGTCATTAATTAGCCGCGGTTTGATAATTATTCAATGTGTCGTGCGTCGCGCAACTAGTGCGCGCGCTCGCATTTGCTTGCGCGCAGTGCGTCGACGGGACTCCGTCTACGTTCGCCTACCCTTCGTCTACCCCTAGACGACTCTCGTCTACCCCCGTCTACCCCTCCCCCCCGTCTAACCCCGTGCGCGTCCGTGTCGTTCGCCATCGGCCGCGCGTCGCGCAATAAATCGTCGCGTGCTGTCCGCGCGCGTTGTGCGTGCTGTTCACACGCGTCGTCGTGCGTTTTACGCACGCTAATGATTCATCTCACCTAGAATAGCTCGCGCTAATTAAATATATATTTAAGCAACGGTTATTCGAACAACACACTAATCGGGACTAAGTGGTAATTTTACTCGGCATGTGATTATCACTACCGGAATCAGCTTCTTTGCCGTGTGTTCTAAACACACGGCAAAGGCTATTTTACACTCGGCAAAGCCTTTGCCGAGTGTAACACTCGGCAAAGAACGCTCGGCGAACTGTACATCGGCAACAGCTTCTTTGCCGAGTACTTTTTGTCGGGCACTCGGCAAAGACTTTGCCGAGTGCCATTTGGCACTCGGCAAAGAAAAGTCACCGTCACGGCGCCAAGTGACGGTGACGGATCCTTTACCGAGTGCCAACGGCGACACTCGGCAAAGACTGGTCTAGTGGACCCCACAGCCAGTCTCTGTGCCGAGAGCCCTAGTAGGCACTCGGCAAAGGAGGTTTCTTTGCCGAGTGTCTGGTGGACTGGCACTCGGCAAAGAACCCTCCAGTGGGCCCCTTTGCCAGTCCCTTTGCCGAGTGCCTTGGCAACGGCACTCGGCAAAGACATCTTTGCCGGTTCCCAGGTTTCCTTCTTTGCCGAGTGCCATGGTCAGCACTCGGCAAAGATGGCTTTACCGGTTCCCAGGTTTCCTTCTTTGCCGAGTGCCATGGTCATAGCACTCGGCAAAGCGACCTTTGCCGAGTGTTACACTCGGCAAAGTGACCAGGATGTCCCTTTTTTATTTGTTTTTGCTGTTCCATCCAAACAAACAAAAGATATATATCATTCACATCACATTATATATCATTCGCATCACAGAATCAACACATTTATCATCAACACCATATATATCACAAATATCACCACATAAATCAGGTTTCACAGCACATAAGTCTCATTAAGTATCTCACAAGACCAAGTATAACTAACATCACCAACACTCACAAATATAAGTTTGGATCATCACAAAACAGATATAAGTCTGGATCATCACTAACATCACCAAGTATCTCACAAGACCAAGTCTAGCCAAACATCACCAACACTCACAAGACCAAGTCTGGATCATCAACGAGGTGGGCATCTGGACTGGTTCGGCGAAGGGCTGGACGAAGCATGAGGGTTGTTCGACGCCGCCGATTGACCCTGCATAGAGAGTAGATTGTATGTGTGAGAACATATGAATATATATCATGCAGTACTAAAATTTTGATACTCACAGGAGTAGTGAACTCAGTAGGGTCAGTTGCAGGGAACAACGGAGGTGGTGGAGCATGACCCTGTGCGGCGCCAAGGCTCTGCATGTACGCGAACATCTCCGCCATCCTCTTCTCCAGCTCCTCACGTTGCCTCCTCTCATCATCTAGCTGAGTCTGTAATATTTCGCCCTAATGTTACGATAATGCAAAGAGAAGATATATAAAAATTAATGAACGATGAATAGATAAGGAATAACCTGGAGTTGCTGGATACGATGCTGTGAGGTGTCCTGCCGAGGTCGTATGGCTGGGCTCGCGCTCGTGCTCCTTGCTCGCACCTGAGAGAGAGTGGGAGTGGAGGACGAGTCGATTGCCCCGTCGGCAATCCAGTACCGCCCATGCCTCTTGCCTCCTCCGACCCTCATGAGGACATCTCCGTCGATGTCCTCGGTCCTCGGATCGTAATCTGGCCCATGGACCTCCTTGGCCATTGCGGTGTACTCACTGAGTCGGCTGTGGATGGCGGGGTTGGTGTACGCCTCGGGCCCGTCATCCGGGTTGTAGGTGACGTCGGACGTCGCCTTCCCCTTGTGGGCCATGGCATATGCCGAGAACGTGGAGCAAGGCGCGCCACCATGTGCCGCCGACTGCGAGAAAACCAACGATATGGTTAGAAATCATGTCTAATCGAAAGTTATATACCTAAATAAAAAAGAGCGCGTACCCATGCTTCCGCGTATTTGCCCAGGCTGCGGCTGCCTTGATGGTGGGAGGGACCTTGCATCAGCAAACGCCGTTCCCGGCTAGCGTTGTGCGCCTCGTCCCACTCAGACGAGCACCACCTCTGCACCATCTTCTCCCAGCACTCAGGATGCGCGGCGCACCAATGAGGAATCATCTAAAAAAATATAAGTACACCGCATATCAGAAGATAAGAATAAGCATATTTAGTACCAATAATAAAGTTTTGTATTTACCTGCAAGTACTGGTCCGCAGTCAATGACATGGTTCGGGCGTCCTTCTTGTTCACCTTCTCCCCAAGGACGGAGCCGTGGTAAGTGACGATGGCCTGGATGCGCGCCTCGTAGTGCATGTCCACGACGAGCTTCTTACAGCACGTCGTAGACACCACATCCGCCCTGGCCTCGTATCCAACATCGCACCTGAAGAAATCCTACATACAAAGACGATGTATCCATACATTATTTAAAGAATATGCAACAAATGCGACTTATTAAACAATATAGTGCGAGGAAGACTTACCCACAGCTCTTGCTTGACCCGCTCCGCCTTGTTGTTGAATTGTCTGCCGTCCCGATCTACTGCATCGGGGGCGACGGCGTAGTGGTCGAAGGTGTATGCTGGGCTCGTCACTCCGGCGTACTCGACAAGTCCAGGGAAGTGTTCCCGGCATAGAAGGCCGAGGATGCCATTGGGGTTGCGGCCGTGACCCCCTGCAGTCTCCAAAACCATCCAAGACCTGTCCAAGTGATTAAGATGAAGTATTAGTTTCTATTATTAATTTGAACATATAATATGAAAAAGCAGCAACAACATCTAAAGTTACCTACCTCTCTCCATCGGGTCGTATGAGCGGACGTCTGTCACGAAGTATGGGTCGCTTAGGTAGGCTCGCGGGACCTCGCAGGTAGATACTCCTCGAACCTGAGGAGCCAGAACCTGAGACGTCCTGCTGAGCGGCGTCGTCGTCGTCGTCGTCCTGCTGCGCCGCATCGTCGTCGTCCTGCTGTGCCGCATCGACAGCGGCTTGCTGCTCCACCTGCTGCTGTACGGCGTCGTCCTGCTGCGCCTCCTCCTCCGTCCTACGGGTGCTCCTCCTCCCCCTCCCCCTCCCCCTCCTCGTCCTCGTCCCACCGCCCACCATCTTTGTCCAACAACCTGCAATTAAGAGTAAACAATTAAGCACAGATAAAAAAATATGTATTTAGAAACATATGCAAAATAAATGAAATATAGCATTACATCGATTAAAAATAATCTTCATATGTGTCCGGGTTAGCCGGATCATAAGTGTCATCATCACTATCAACCATTTCATAGTCAACATCATCTGAAGGCGCAACTTCGTCATTGGCATTGCCTTCAAGTATTTCTAAGTCATTCTCATTTTGCACCTCATCATCCTCGTCATCAACAACCATTTCAATATCTACTTCCATTCCGATCGCTTCGGTTAAGTCTATCTCAAATTGCCCTTCGAGCCCATCTTCTTGGAAGAACTCTCCGTCATATGTGTCCGGGTCTAAGTTATAATCTTCATCGTTTGGAACAGGTAATTTAGCGTGCGGTGATACCTTATACACAACATCCCAACCCTTAAGATGTTGTTTCGTTTGGCACGCATATGGAAGATAATACACTTGTGTGGCCTGTTGGGCCACAATGTAGACATCGTCTCCTGTTAAGGTGGAATCCTGTCGAATTTCGACTATCCCAAGATTAGAATGTGTCCGTCTCGTAACTTCAGGGTCAAACCAATGACATTTGAATATCACTGGAGTAAGAGGTTTGGAACCATAAAAATTGAGTTCATATATTTCTTCAATTCTTCCATAATACTCGACCTCGTCAAGCCCGGGCGTAAAGACTCCAGAACACGTGGTTTTTCGATTGGGCCGACTTTGGTCGTAGCTTGTTGTGCGAAAACGGTATCCATTGATGTCATACCCAGAAAATTTCCTGACCCTATAGGCAAAGCCATTGGCTACTTGTCTCAACTCGGCACTCATAGACGGCTCTCTTTGGCCCTGCAAGTTCAAACACGCTAGATTGTTATATTATTCGCACGTAAGAGCAACTTGGAATAACAAACTAAGCACGTACCTTATGTTTAAACCAGGAAATGAAATCGGGCAATCCATTTCCCACACCCTTTCTAAGAAGGGTATCATATTCCTGTGGAGTTGGGTCCCTTGATCGACGCCAGAATTCATGAAGAAATTGCTCCATGTATGGCGTCACCTCTTCAAGGTTGGTCAATACATATAGCATGATATGGCGCCACTCTTCATGTCTCAGGGTCTTGGTGGTCGAACCACTCGCGCTTCCGAGTTGCCCTCGAAAAATGCTGAGGTTCGATTTATTGCCGCCATCATTGTAACGAGGGGGTGGATTATGCACGCTCGGCAGTTTGTCACCATAGTAAGTTGTTGTGAAGTTTGACACCTCCTCCAGTATGTATGCCTCTGCAATGGAAGCCTCGATTTTGCATTTATTTCTACATTTCTTTCGGATACTCTTTAGACATCTCTCGATTGGATAGCACCAACGTCCCTGCACGGGCCCCCCCATTCGTGCCTCATATGGGAGATGAATAATCAAATGCTGCATCGGATTGAAGAAGCCGGGTGGAAAGATCTTCTCCAGCTTACACAGTAACACGGGTGCCATCCTTTCCAAGTCTGCAATCATGGTCCGAGCTAACTCTTTTGCACAAAGCTGGCGGAAGAAATAGCTCAACTCTGCAAGCGCTAGCCAGACATGCTCAGGGACATAGCCTCGAACCATCGCCGGAAGAATTCGTTCAATCCATATGTGGAAGTCATGACTCTTCATCCCTAAGACTCGCAGAGTAGATAAGTTCACCCCCCTACTAAGGTTAGCTGCATACCCATCAGGGAACATTAACATCTTGATCCACTGTAGTACTTCCTTCCTCTGGGCCCTGCTCAGGACGAAATCGGCCTTAGGCCTTCTCCATGTCTTACCACCACTAGGCGGCTTCATCTCTTGGTTTGGTCTATCACATAACTCTGCCAGATCCACTCTTGCCTTTACGTTATCCTTTGACTTATCAGGAATCTCCATAATTGTCGCCCAAAGTGCCTCGGCGACATTCTTTTCAGTGTGCATCACGTCAATGTTGTGTGGAAGGACCAGGTCATCATAATAGGGGAGCCGAGTCAAGCCCGACTTATGTGTCCACATATGTTGCTCACCATATCCCACAAAACCACCTTCTGGGTTGGCCACGAGACCATCTATCTGTTCGCGAACTTCGGCACCAGTCATCATTGCAGGTGGGCGGTCTGTCACCACGACACCTTTCGTAAAGTTCTTGATGTCTTGTCGGAATGCATGGTCAGGAGGGAGAAATTGTCGATGTTTATCGAATGACGAATATTTGCCACCCTTCTTCAACCAAATGAACCTAAGAGCTTCCTTGCAAACTGGGCATGGGAACTTACCGTGAACACACCAGGCGCAAAATAGCCCATACGCCGGAAAGTCATGCATGGAGTACTGGTACCAAACATGCATTTTGAAGTTTGTCTTCGTAGCTCGGTCGTACGTCCATACCCCTTCCTCCCAAGCACGGACCAATTCATCAATCAAAGGCTCCATGTACACGCCCATTTTATTCCCCGGGTGTCCAGGAATTATCAACGACACGAATATGTTCTGTCTTTGAAAGCATACGCCGGGGGGGAGATTGATGGGGATAACGAACACGGGCCAACATGTGTATGGGGCAGCGGTCATTCCATAGGGATTGAACCCATCTGTGGCCAGCGCAACACGAACATGTCGAGCCTCTTTGGCTTTCTCATGGTGAATGGCATCAAAGTGGGTCCATGCTTCACCATCGGATGCGTGAACCATCTTGTCAGGATTGTATCGTTTGCCTTTTTTGTGCCATGTCATCTGTTTCGCGGATTCCTCTGTCATGTATAGACGCTGGATCCTCGGTATGAACGGAAGGTGGCGTAGGATTGTCACGGGGATGTCGAGCTGCCTCTTCTGTCCATCACCAGAGTCTACCTCCATGAACCTAGACGATTTACACTTCGGACAGTACTTTGCCTCAGTGTGTTCTTTCCTAAATAGGACGCAGCCCTTCGGACAAGCATGTATCTGCTCATACGTCATCTTGAGTGCACGAAGGAGTTTCTGTGCCTCGTACATGCTCTTTGGCAGAACGTGATCCTCCGGAAGCAGGCTGCCAATAACTGTCAACAAACCATCGAAGGCGTCTCGACTCATGCTATACTGCGACTTGAACGCCATTATACGCCCAATGGCATCCAGTTGAGAAACCTTTGTCTTGCCGTGAAGGGGTTTCTGTGCCGCGTCAAACATGTCGTAGAATGCCTTTGCGGTCGCCTCTGGCTCGTCCTCCGTACGTCCTTCGGCGAACTGTGCCTCGTGATAGTCGTTCAACATGTCCGCTACCCCGGCATCAGCATCGTAATCCTCGACGCGTTGTCTCACCACCTCCTCTCTCGTGCGATGCGCTTCACCATGGAAGATCCACCGAGTATAGTCCGGCGTAAATCCATTCTTCCAAATATGTTCTACCATGGCCTTCTTTGGTTTTCTTTTCCGGTTGTCACATTTGCTGCACGGACAAGGGACTAGGCTAGCTCCTTTAGCAGCTTCGCCATATGCCCGTTCCACGAAAGCATCGGTCTTCCTAATCCATTCTGGGGTGACATCATTACGTCGAATGCGGCCCGTGTACATCCACTCACGGTCCTCCATCCTCTAACATATATAACCGAGTATAGTTTAATATAGACATGTAATGCATGTACACTACGTTCCTACCTTCTAATAGGTGAGTATAGGTCCTAATCCCACCCGCGGTTGCGTAGATGGAGTTAGTTTCCATGCTCTACTCCGATCCGAGATAGAATTTCGGCAGCACCTCCCCGCTGTTCTCCGGATACACGTCCTGGCAGGGAGAGTGTACTGTCCGGAGAACAACAGGGAGGTGACGCCGAAACTCTTTCTCGGACCGGAGTAGAGCATGGAAACTAACACCATCTACGCAACCGCGGGCTGTCCAAAAAACGTGGACAATTCGAAACTGATACATTTGTAGATATGCAAAGATCTGCATATCTACACCGTATCACTTTCGAACGGGAGACGCCTAACTGGGTTAGGTGATCTACGACCATGATGCGGATGTAGAGGTTATACCTAGGGTGGCGGTGGAGTCAGGCTGGTGGGGCTGTGGCGGGTCGGTGCAGTGGCGACGGGACGCGGTGCAGGGAGACCCGCAGCGGCTAGGAAGACAAGTATCTTCTCTGTAAAAAAGAAACACAAGTCTGTTAATACAAAAGCCTAGCAACAGAAAATTTCGGCAGCACCTCCCCTGCACGGGGAGGTTTCAAAATCCTGCAAATAAAACTATCAGCACGATGGCTGACATCCACGCATAATTCAACGGCACGATGGCCGGCAATCCACAATACTAAAACTAATCATTTCATATAAATCATACACGTATAACATAAATCAAGTAATCACCTTAGAGGTTTCGGCACGGTCGAGACGACGGGTCGCGGGCGAGGGCACGGCGGGCGCGACTGCGGCGAGCGCGAGGGCGGGCACGGCGGGCACGGCACGACGAGCGCGGGCCTGGGCGGGGCGAGCGCGGCGTGGGCGTGGGTGCGGCGGCGTGGGCGCGAGCACGGCCAAGCGTGGGCGCGGGAGAGTGTGGGCGCGAGCGCGGGCGAGCGTGGGCGCGGGCGAGCGTGGGCGAGCGTGAGCGCGCGCGGCGTGGGCGAGCGAGGGCACGGGCGCGACGGCGTCGCGGCGGCGCGGCGGCGCGGCGGCGAGCGAGGGCACGGGCGCGACGGGCGCGGGCGACCGCGGCTGGCGAGGGCCGGCGAGGGCCGGCGACGGCGAAGGCGGGCGAGGGCCGGCGAGGGCGGGCGCAGGCGACCGCGGCTGGCGAGGGCCGGCGACGGCGAAGGCGGGCGCGGGCGGCCGCGGCTGGCGAGGGCCGGCGAGGGCGCGGCGCGGTGGGGCGGCGAGCCGGCGACGGTGCGGGGCGGCGGCGGTAGCGCAGGGAGGCGGCGGCGGCGCGAGTTAGCGAGAGCAGAGAAAGAAAGGAGGAAGAAGGGTGCGGGCGAAGTATATTCGCCTACTTTGCCGAGTGCCCGTGATCTGGCACTCGGCAAAGTTTTTTTTTAATTTTTAAAATAAACTTTGCCGAGTGCCAGATCGGTGGCACTCGGCAAAGGATCCTTTGCCGAGCGTCTGCCATCTGACACTCGGCAAAGATGAACTTACACATCTTTGCCGAGTGTCAACCTGGGGACAGTCGGCAAAGCATACTTTGCCGAGTGTCAACCATTAGACACTCGGCAAAGTATATTTTTATTTTTTTGATTTTGTCTCTCAAATTTTTTGTGGTATGTTCCTACACTATGTAGACCTACATGTATCATTTGTGGACAATTTTAACAGAGTATTCAATCGTTAGTAGATTTAGTTCGTTTATTTGAATTTCTTCGGAAAATTTAGATTTGAACTGCAGGTCACTCGAAACTTGGAAAACCGTGCATGCAAAAATGATATTCATGTTACTTAGCATAAGTTACGACCGATTCCAGGAGCGGACCGGAAACTTCGAGCAACATGCTCACTAAACATGGCCGTGAACTTGGCATCCACATGTTTAAAAATTGTATAAAACACAAACAAAGTCAGAAAATCATGAAACTTGTCCACGTGTCATGATATCATATGTACAGGCTGTGATAAAAATTTTAGAATGTTTGGAGAAAGTTGTGAGACACTATGTGTAGAAACCTAAGAGGACTACACATGAAATCATAGAGTTTCAATGTGAATCTAGAAGGTTTCTACAGATAGTGTCTCACAACTTTCTCCAAATACTCTAAAATTTTTATCATAGCCTATACATATGATATCATGACACGGGGACAAGTTTCATGATTTTCTGACTTTGTTTGTGTTTTATACAATTTTTAAACATGTGGATGCCAAGTTCACGGCCATGTTTAGTGAGCATGTTGCTCGAAGTTTCCGGTACGCTTCTGAAATCGGTCGTAACTTATGATAAGTAACATGAATATCATTTTTGCATGCACGGTTTTCCAAGTTTCGAGTGACCTGCAGTTCAAATTTGAATTTTCCGAAGAATTTCAAAAAACGAACTAAATCTACTAACAATTGAAAACTATGTTATAATTGTCCACAAATGATACATGTAGGTCTACATAGTGTAGGAACATAACACAAAAAGTTTGGGAGACAAAATCAAAAAAATAAAAATATACTTTGCCGAGTGTCTGGATAAGACACTCGGTAAATCATCCTTTGCCGAGTGCCAGATGCGCGACACTCGGCAAAGAAGCATCTTTGCCGAGAGCCGACTGTTGGCACTCGGCAAAGACTGACGGCCGTCAGCTTTGGGACGGCCGCTGACGGCCCTTTGCCGAGAGCCCCATTTGCCGAGTGTTTGACACTCGGCAAACATGGATTTGCCGAGTGTGGACCTGTACCAAGTGTCCTACGCTCGGTAAAGACGCTCGTTACCGAGAGCCAAGCTTTGCCGAGTGCGGCTCTCGGCAAAGCCATCTTTGCCGAGTGCCCGAGAAAAGGCACTCGGCAAAGCGTCCGGCACTCGGCAAAGGCTCTGATTCCGGTAGTGTATTTTCTGTTAATATGATTAAGCTGAATTAAATATTATAATTCATATTCGCTTAGTATACATGTGATACCTCTCGACCGTAGTATCAGTCGTCTCGGTCCCGTTCTCACGTAGTCGTAGATGCGAATTCTTTGTCGCGTGCATATTTATTTGATCTATATTGTTGTATGGTGTACTGTTTTCTACCATTTCAAGAATGTGGGCTGTATGTTTGCACTCGCGTAGATATCGGGCCGTTCGTGGAGTCTGAGGGAATTGCAGGAGAAGACCCTGAGCAGCAGCAGCTTGGTGAAGGCAAGTGTCCTCTGACCTATTATGTCCCATTCACTTATAATTTATTGTCCCGCATTACTCAATTGAAACCTAAGGATTGACTAGCTTTCTATTTATCTTACCCTTGTTTACCTTTGGGTTATCATGGTTAGCATTCTGCTATTGCTTTAACTTAATCAATGAACATGATGAGACTACTTATGATACTGTTATCCTGATGATGTTGATGATCTTGTGATACTCTAGGGGGCTCAGGCTGTTTCCTGAGTACCTCTCCGTAAGGACCTGTTCGTTGAGAGACCACCCGGGATAACAGTGCAACCATGAGGGTGGAATGGGGTGCCCTTAGCTAATTAATTAGATGAACTAGAAGTGTAGTTGCTTCGCCGTCGTGCCGTCAATGGGGTCCAGGCACAGTGCTTGCTCTGCCGAGGCTGGGTGCCGAGGTTCTTTCGTTTTGCTTTTTAGTCGCCCTCCTGCGGGGAGAGGTACTGTGTTTATCAAACTGGAGAAACCTAACGGGCAGCTATGACCTCTAGGGAATCTTTGTAAAGGCTTCGTAGTGGATCCCTGGCCATTCACCTTGGGAGTGAATAAGGGTCTTGCAAGCCCGGGCTAGAGAGGGAATCACGGCTCATGGGTAAAGTGTGCGACCTCTGCAGAGGGTAGTGAAACTGGTATATCAGCCGTGCTCACGGTTAAGAGCAGCCTTGGGATCCTCTTTGATTAGAGATACAGATGGTTCGAGATACAATGATTATGTTTATGGGTTTGGTTCGACTATGTTGATGTTGTTCCTCGATGAGGAAATGGTACGGGTTGTTAAATGCTAAAATCTGGCTTCTACTAATGATAAATACTTGACCAACTAAAAGCAACTGCTGGAGCCTAACCCCACATAAAGCTAGTCCACTTCAGCCAAACGGGACATTTGCTGAGTACGTTGATGTGTACTCATCCTTGCTTTACCACAAAACACCAGGTTGTCCACATTGTAACCACTGCTCAGGAGAAGACGAAGCCGTGGAAGGAGACTTCCAGGAGTTCCAAGACTACGACGAGTTTTAGGTGTGGGTTGGCGGCAACCCCCAGTCAGCTGCCTGTGAAGGCCTTATCTTTACTGCGTTTCGCTAGCACTTTGATTTAACTGTTAAGTTGATGACTATGTGGATGTCTATGACTCTGTGATGTAATAAGTTAATACTCTTTTATGTTATTATTCGAGCATTGTGCGATGATGTTCATTTATGTAATCGTTGTGTACGTGAGTTCTGATCCTGGCACGTACATAGTTCGCATTCGGTTTGCCTTCCAAAACCGGGTGTGACATAAGTGGTATCAAAGCCGTGCTGACTGTAGGACCGCTGACCTAGAATAGCACTGGTCGTACTAAGGACTATTGACCTTCCCTCTCACCTTGACCGCTGATGTTACTTCAAAAGTCGGTCACCTCGACCAACCCTATGTTTTACTACATATATATATATACTATATTATACCTTGTTAAAATTTTATTTTGTTCTATCTATGGTTTACTCACTTGTCATAATAGTTCTGTTCTTACTCTTATGCTTACGGTGTCTTTTGTAGATGGCTCGACTTAGACACACTGCTCGTAAGTCGGTGATTCCTTTCCTGTCGTCTCCCTTGCGGAGCGTCCCCTGCGCCGCACTGTGTCCGGTCAGTCGAGTCACCTGGAGAGGCTGCACCACCGCCTGCGTGAGGAGCAGGAACGCCAGCGTCAGCACAGGGAGCAGCAGGGCTCTTCCTCCCCGCCTGAGCAGGAGGTGGAGTCCGTGAGGCGTCGCTCCTCTGTTCCCCAGCTGGAGGCACCCCCTGCACCCCCGCGGGACGCCCCGGCTGTTGGAGGAGGTCCTGGAGGAGACCCCGACGACGACGACTCAGACCACAGCACGGAGTCCTCGGAGCCGCAGGAGGCGGAAGGATGGGTCGCTCGACCCATCACCCGTGACGCCGCTCGCGGTTGTCACTTCCACGACGCACTCGACACCTTGCTGCGTCAGGCTTTCGACCGGCACACCTGGTCGATCGAGTATCGTTGTGTAGTCTACCAGCACAGTCGCGGGAGGTACCCGGACCGCTGGGAGGCTACCTGCCTAGTTCGCCGTCCGGAGGATGACCTCCGGGGTGCAGAGGCCGTTTCGGAGCACTACTCCCTCTCCGAGAGGGACACTGCAGAGGCGGCTATGCAGGATGCAGCACGACGTGCACTCTCCCAGTACTGTTCCTTGTTCGGTGGGGTGGCCGACGGTCTTAACCTTAGGTACTACCCCCGCCGTCCTACTGGCAGCACCGAGAGTGTGGTTGTCTCACCTGTTGGTGAGGATAACCCTAGGTTGAGCAGCACAGTCAACCTAGTCGCAGTGCTTAACACTGAGCTGGATCACTCTCTGGACGAGCTGAGCAGGGCTCGAACGGAGATTGCTGAGTTGCGTGCTGAGTTGGCAGAGCGCCGCCACCAGGAGGGTGGTTCTCCCGCTCCTGCAGGGACTCAGCACCCATACCGCTCGCCGCCACGTGGTCACCACACTTATGGTTCCCCTGCCTGTAAGACCAGGATAGATCTGGATCCTTAGATCGTTAGCGTCGGAGTTTGTAATAATTCTTAAGTCAAATGTCTCAGTCTTAGGTAGTCAGTTTAGTTTGCTTATCAGTTGCTTCCATGCTTGTTATGATGAACTTGTGCTGAATTTGAATCTTTGTAATGACTGTTACCAACCTGTGGGGTTCCCCTGCAGTTTGGCTTAGCTAGTAAAGTTAATGAAGTCAGTTGTTTAGTTGGGAAACCATTTGCTTCTACTTTCCTTTTTTATCTGAGAAGCTGTGTTGAATCATAATGAGGATCAGTGAAGCCCTTTATTCATTCAGTGTCATGAAGAATTCTGTATACTCTCTTTTCTTATGCTGAAGGATTGTAAGATCAATGCTGATGTGTGAATGTCTTCCACAGATGTCTGACAATAGGCGCCGATGCAACAGGCGTGCTCAGCAAGAGCAACGTGCCCAGCAGGAGGAACATCAGAGGCAGCCTCCCCCGCCACCCCCGATGACAGTGGAGCAGATGTTCTTGATGCAAACTCAGGCAGTGCAGGCTATTGGGCAGACTCTGGCAGCCATGCAGCAGGCTCAACAGCAACCCCAACCCCAGTTGCAAGTGCAGATGCCCCAGATGCCACGGGATAAGCGTGGTGAGTTCATGAGAGGGCACCCTCCTACCTTCGCCCATTCTGCTGACCCCATGGATGCAGAAGACTGGTTGCGTGCAGTGGAAAGGGAACTGCGCACCGCCCAATGTGACGACAGGGAGAAGGTCCTGTATGGTCCCCGCCAGCTAAGGGGAGCAGCCCAGTCTTGGTGGGAGTCCTACCTCGCCACCCATGCTGACCCTGAAGCTATCACTTGGGAGGAATTCAGCGAGAGTTTCCGTCGGTACCATGTTCCAGAGGGACTGATGATCGTGAAGAAAGAGGAGTTCTTGGCTCTGAGGCAAGGACCCCTGTCTGTTAGTGAATACAGGGACAAGTTTCTGCAACTATCTCGTTATGCACCTGAAGACGTCAACACTGATGCTAAAAGGCAGTACAGGTTCATGAGGGGTTTGGTGGATCCCCTGCATTACCAGCTGATGAACCACACCTTCCCTACCTTCCAGCATCTGATCGATAGGGCGATCATGACCGAGAGAAAGCGCAAGGATATGGAAGATCGGAAGCGCAAGATGAACAGACCACAGTCCGGGAGCATCAGCCGTCCCCGCTTCTCAGGCAGTTCATCTCAGCAAGGCAGGTCCGGTCACCCACAGGGATATCAGAATCAGAATCAGCGTCCGCATCAGCAGCAGTTTTAGAGGCAGTATCCACAACAGCAGCAGCATCGCCAGAACAGCCAGCAGGGAGGTAACCAGTATCAGAGGCAGAACAACCAGGCACCTCGCCTTCCTGCCCTAGCAGCAAATCAGAGCAACCAAGCAGCCCCAGCACAAGGAGGAGGCAGAGGATGTTTCCACTGTGGAGAACAAGGCCACTGGGCGATGCATTGCCCAAAGAAGATGGCGCAGCAGCAGACCAACCCCAATGCTCCAACGAGGCAAGGTGTACTGCAGCCGGCAGCAGGTAATCGTGGCCAAGCGTACAACCGTGGGAAGGTGAACCACTTGGAGGCCGAAGCGATCCAGGATGCACGAGATGTGGCAGTAGGTATGTTCTCAGTCGAATCTCATCCCGCAAAAGTGCTATTTGATACTGGTGCAACTCATTCATTTGTCACTGCAATATGGGTAGAAATGCATAACATCTCAGTAGAGGCGATGATGTCGCCCATGAGGATTAATTCGGTTGGTGGTAAAGTGCAAGCAGATAGAATATGCTCGAATATAAGGGTGGAAATAAGGGGGATAGGGTTCCCCAGTGACCTAATAGTAATAGACACCCTTGGAGTAGATGTCATCCTAGGGATGAATTGGTTAATGAAATATGAAGCGAATGTTAGTTGTGACAAGAGGACCGTAACATTGAAGTCCCCATCCGGAGAGGAGGTAGTGGCTGAGCTAAGGATGCCTAAATCAGCGGAGGGAGATTGTCACCAGATTTCAGTTGATAGTAAGGAGGCCAAACCGCTAGAGGCTATTAAGGTTGTGTCAGACTTTCCGGATGTGTTTCCCGAGGAACTAACGGGCATGCCACCCGAGAGAAAAGTCGAATTTGCCATAGAGCTTATCCCTGGCACCGCCCCCATTTCCAAAAGAGCCTATCGAGTGTCTGGACCAGAATTGGTGGAACTCAAGAAGCAGATTGATGAGCTGTTAGAAAAGGGTTACATCAGACCAAGCACCTCGCCTTGGGCCGCTCCAGTATTGTTTGTAGAGAAGAAAGATGGTACCAAAAGGATGTGCATAGATTACAGAGCCTTGAATGAAGTCACTATTAAGAACAAGTACCCTCTTCCAAGAATAGAAGATCTGTTTGACCAACTCAGAGGTGCCAGCGTATTCTCGAAGATAGATCTGAGGTCAGGCTACCATCAACTCAGAATCCGACCCTCGGACATACCGAAGACAGCATTCATCACCAAGTATGGGTTATATGAGTATACAGTTATGTCCTTTGGTTTGACAAATGCACCAACCTTCTTTATGTATCTGATGAACAGTGTGTTCATGGACTACCTAGACAAGTTTGTGGTAGTGTTCATCGACGATATTCTCATATATTCCAAAAGTGAGGAAGAACATGTGAAGCATCTGAAGATGGTATTGCAAAGACTTCGAGAGCATCAGTTGTATGCCAAGCTGAGTAAATGCGAGTTCTGGATTCATGAAGTCTTGTTTCTGGGTCACATCATAAACCAAGATGGGTTAGCTGTGGATCCAAAGAAAGTAGCAGATATCCTGAATTGGAAGGCACCGAAGGATGTTCGTGGGATCAAGAGTTTCATTGGAATGGCCGGATACTATAGGCGTTTCATTGAAGGCTTTTCAAAGATTGCTAGACCAATGACAGCGTTATTAGCGAAGAAAGTTGAGTTTAAGTGGACCCAAAAGTGTCAGGAAGCATTTGAAGAACTGAAGAATAGATTGACCACAGCACCGGTGTTAGTTTTGCCTGATGTTCACAAGCCATTCTCGGTGTACTGCGATGCTTCTTACACCGGATTGGGATGTGTGCTAATGCAAGAAGGAAGAGTTGTAGCATACTCATCTCGACAGCTGAAGATTCATGAGAAAAATTACCCCACACACGACCTAGAGTTGGCAGCAGTGGTTCATGCTCTGAAGACATGGAGACATTACCTGTATGGACAGAAGTGCGACATCTACACAGATCACAAGAGTCTGAAATACATATTCACCCAGTCAGAGTTAAACATGAGGCAGCGAAGATGGTTGGAATTGATCAAAGACTATGAGTTGGAGATACAACTACCATCCAGGCAAAGCCAATGTTGTTGCAGATGCTCTGAGCAGGAAGAGTCAAGTCAATATGTTGGCCACGTACTCAATGCCATATGAGTTAGCCAAGGAGTTCGACAGACTGAATCTCGGTTTCCTGAACAGCACACAAGGAGTAACAGTGGAATTAGAGCCCACCCTAGAGCGGGAGATCAAAGAAGGGCAGAAGGATGATGAAAACATTAACAATATCCGGCAGCTGATCTTAGAAGGAAGAGGCAAAGACTTTCGAGAGGATGAAGATGGAGTAATATGGTTCAAGGATCGATTGTGTGTTCCCGACATCAAACCTATTCGGGAGCTGATCCTAAAGGAAGCTCATGAGACAGCCTACTCCATACACCCTAGAAGTGAAAAGATGTATCAGGATTTAAAAAGGAGATTTTGGTGGTATGGCATGAAAAGAGAAATCGCAGAATATGTCGCCATCTGTGATAGCTGTCAAAGAACCAAAGCGGAGCATCAAAGGCCCGCCGGACTATTGCAGCCATTGCAGATCCCTCAGTGGAAGTGGGATGAGATCGGGATGGATTTCATAGTTGGCCTACCTCGTACTCGAGCCGGCTATGATTCCATCTGGGTGGTTGTGGACCGCTTAACAAAGGTAGCCCATTTTATACCTGTGAAGACAACGTACACCGGAGCAGTGTTAGCTGAGTTATACATGTCTCGAATAGTCTGCCTTCATGGTGTGCCGAAGAAGATAGTGTCAGATCGAGGAACACAATTTACCTCTCATTTCTGGCAGCAGCTACAAGAAGCTTTGGGCACGCATTTGAACTTCAGCTCAGCTTATCACCCGCAGACAGACGGTCAGACTGAAAGAACTAATCAGATCCTAGAAGATATGTTGAGAGCCTGTGCATTGCAAGACAAGTCAGGATGGGACAAAAGGTTACCTTATGCAGAATTCTCCTACAACAATAGTTACCAGGCCAGCTTGAAGATGTCACCGTTTCAGGCGCTCTATGGACGGAGTTGTAGGACTCCGCTGCATTGGGACCAGCCTGGAGAGAGACAGGTGTTTGGCCCCGACATTTTGCTTGAAGCCGAAGAGAATATCAAAATGGTTCAGGAGAATCTGAAGATAGCACAATCAAGGCAGCGAAGCTATGCGGACAGAAGGAGAAGAGAACTGAGTTTTGAAGTGGGAGACTACGTCTATCTGAAGGTGTCACCTATCAGAGGAGTCAGAAGGTTCGGAGTCAGAGGCAAGCTAGCACCCCGGTACGTTGGACCATATCAGATTCAAGCAAAGCGTGGAGAAGTGGCCTACCAGCTCAACTTACCAGAAAGTTTGTCGGCAGTGCACAACATGTTCCACGTGTCGCAATTGAAGAAGTGTCTGCGAGTACCAGAAGAACAGTTGCCAGTGGAGGACCTGGAGGTCCAAGAAGATCTGACTTACATAGAGAAGCCAACGCAAATTCTGGAGTTTGCAGATAGAGTCACCCGGAGGAACACCATCAGAATGTGCAAAGTCAGATGGGGTCACCACTCTGAGGAAGAAGCAACCTGGGAACGAGAAGATGATCTGAAAGCCAAGTACCCCGAACTCTTTGCTGACCAACCTTGAATCTCGGGGCGAGATTCTTTTAAGGGGGATAGGTTTGTAACACCCTGAATTTGGGGGTATAAAATTTCTTTGCTCATATCCACAAATTCAGGTGTTATTCCTCTCATCTCATCTTCCCCAATCTCTGTTTTTCTTATTCTTCTATAGAAGAGTGGTTATTTTTTAAATGCAATTATAATTTAATAGGTTAAACCCTAAGGGAAACAATGGTTGTTGCATCATGTTGGAGAACATTTACTTTGTTTGTTTGTTGTTTGATGAATGGTTTGCTTGATCTTTTAATTAATCATTTGTTTGTGCATAGAGTTAATCTGAAATAAATAGAAAAGAGAAAGAAAAAAAGAAAGGAAAAGGGAAAAATCAGATTTCGGCCCAGCCGTCCCCTTTCTCCCCTCTCTTCCCCCCCGGCCCACCGCGTGCAGCCCAACCAGCAGCGCGCGCCAGCCCAGCTCTCGCGGCAGCCCAGCGCTGCGCTCCCTCCCCCGCGCGCGCGCCTGCGCCCCCTCGCGGCCCCCCAGCCCCCGCGCCGCGGCGGCCCAGCTCGCGCGCCAGCGCTGCGGCCGGCCCACGTGCGCCCCTCGAGCAGGCCCAGCTCCCCCGCTCGGATTCGCGCGCGCCTGGCGGCCCAGGTGTCGCGCGCCCTGCGTGCGTGCGCGCACGACGCGCGTGGGGCGGTTCCAGCGCCTGCCGCCGCCACTACTCGCTGGGGCCCGCGCGCCAGGACGCGTTTTGCTGCCGTTCGTCTTCCCAGAACCGCCCGCTACGCAGATTTCTCCTCACCAGACGCACGAATTCTTCGCCCGTGTGCCCAGTTTTCTCGCTCGTCGACCTCGTCGCGACCTCGCCGTGCTCCCGGCCACCTACGCCGTTGCACAGCGCCTCCCCGCGCCGAGCAGCTCCGTGGTCGATCCCCGCTCGCCGCGCAACCGCCGTCGTCAACCTCCGCTCGCCGACCTCGCTGCGTCCCGCCCGGTGTCGCCGCGCCGTCGAGGTGATCTCACGTCCTCTCTCCCCTTTCCCCCCTGCACAGTGCCGTCATCGGATTCGCGCGTGCAGCGCCTCGCGATACGCCGCCGAGGCGAGCTCGCCCCCATTCTCTCTCTCTTCCCCCGCCGTGTAAATTCGTCGTGCCTCTGCAGTCCCTCGTCGGCACCTAGCGCAGCGACAATCGCGGTACCTCCGGCCAGCTGCGCGTCCAGCAGACCCAGCGCGCGGCTGCTTCTTTGCCGTCGCGTATCGCGCGCGCAGCAAACCGGTGCCCCGGCGTGCAGACCTCGCGCGCCCTCGCCCTGCTCCTTCGCGCAGCCACGTCGACGTAGCAGCAGCGTCCCCTCGCCGGCAAGCCTAGCCCCTGCGCGCCGTGGCCGAGTTGCTGCGCGCAGCACGCCCAGCCGCGTTTACATTTAGCGCCGTAGCAGCCGTTCGCCGTCGAACCTCGCCCCTACGCATCGCAGCTGTGTTGCTGCGTGCTCGCCGCTGCCCAGCTCGTCCTGGCCGTTCGTCTACCGTCGCCGTGCCTCGCTACGGTCACCTAGCTCATCGCGTACTCGTCAGTCTCGCGTGCGCAGTTTAGCACGTGATCACGGGTATCGTGCGCGCCGTCGTCGTTGTTTGTAGTGCCCTCGCGCTGTTTCGCGTGTGTCGCGCGCGCAGTTTGCGCGCAATAATTATTTACTTCGTTATAATCGTCCGTACGCGTTAGTCAATTAGTTCTCGTATTAATCACCGATTAATTGATAATCCTTTTGTTATCTAAAATATTCCACACAAGTAGTTACGTCAACTAAATTGAACTTAGAAATATAATTGTCGCGTTTAAACGTAATATAGGTTGTTCGTCGTCACGTCATTAATTAGCCGCGGTTTGATAATTATTCAATGTGTCGTGCGTCGCGCAACTAGTGCGCGCGCTCGCATTTGCTTGCGCGCAGTGCGTCGACGGGACTCCGTCTACGTTCGCCTACCCTTCGTCTACCCCTAGACGACTCTCGTCTACCCCCGTCTACCCCTCCCCCCCCGTCTAACCCCGTGCGCGTCCGTGTCGTTCGCCATCGGCCGCGCGTCGCGCAATAAATCGTCGCGTGCTGTCCGCGCGCGTTGTGCGTGCTGTTCACACGCGTCGTCGTGCGTTTTACGCACGCTAATGATTCATCTCACCTAGAATAGCTCGCGCTAATTAAATATATATTTAAGCAACGGTTATTCGAACAACACACTAATCGGGACTAAGTGGTAATTTTACTCGGCATGTGATTATTTTCTGTTAATATGATTAAGCTGAATTAAATATTATAATTCATATTCGCTTAGTATACATGTGATACCTCTCGACCGTAGTATCAGTCGTCTCGGTCCCGTTCTCGCGTAGTCGTAGATGCGAATTCTTTGTCGCGTGCATATTTATTTGATCTATACTGTTGTATGGTGTACTGTTTTCTACCATTTCAAGAATGTGGGCTGTATGTTTGCACTCGCGTAGATATCGGGCCGTTCGTGGAGTCTGAGGGAATTGCAGGAGAAGACCCTGAGCAGCAGCAGCTTGGTGAAGGCAAGTGTCCTCTGACCTATTATATCCCATTCACTTATAATTTATTGTCCCGCATTACTCAATTGAAACCTAAGGATTGACTAGCTTTCTATTTATCTTACCCTTGTTTACCTTTGGGTTATCATGGTTAGCATTCTGCTATTGCTTTAACTTAATCAATGAACATGATGAGACTACTTATGATACTGTTATCCTGATGATGTTGATGATCTTGTGATACTCTAGGGGGCTCAGGCTGTTTCCTGAGTACCTCTCCGTAAGGACCTGTTCGTTGAGAGACCACCCGGGATAACAATGCAACCATGAGGGTGGAATGGGGTGCCCTTAGCTAATTAATTAGATGAACTAGAAGTGTAGTTGCTTCGCCGTCGTGCCGTCAATGGAGTCCAGGCACAGTGCTTGCTCTGCCGAGGCTGGGTGCCGAGGTTCTTTCGTTTTGCTTTTTAGTCGCCCTCCTGCGGGGAGAGGTACTGTGTTTATCAAACTGGAGAAACCTAACGGGCAGCTATGACCTCTAGGGAATCTTTGTAAAGGCTTCGTAGTGGATCCCTGGCCATTCACCTTGGGAGTGAATAAGGGTCTTGCAAGCCCGGGCTAGAGAGGGAATCACGGCTCATGGGAAAAGTGTGCGACCTCTGCAGAGGGTAGTGAAACTGGTATATCAGCCGTGCTCACGGTTAAGAGCAGCCTTGGGATCCTCCTTGATTAGAGATACAGATGGTTCGAGATACAATGATTATGTTTATGGGTTTGGTTCGACTATGTTGATGTTGTTCCTCGATGAGGAAATGGTACGGGTTGTTAAATGCTAAAATCTGGCTTCTACTAATGATAAATACTTGACCAACTAAAAGCAACTGCTGGAGCCTAACCCCACATAAAGCTAGTCCACTTCAGCCAAACGGGACATTTGCTGAGTACGTTGATGTGTACTCATCCTTGCTTTACCACAAAACACCAGGTTGTCCACATTGTAACCACTGCTCAGGAGAAGACGAAGCCGTGGAAGGAGACTTCCAGGAGTTCCAAGACTACGACGAGTTTTAGGTGTGGGTTGGCGGCAACCCCCAGTCAGCTGCCTGTGAAGGCCTTATCTTTACTGCGTTTCGCTAGCACTTTGATTTAACTGTTAAGTTGATGACTATGTGGATGTCTATGACTCTGTGATGTAATAAGTTAATACTCTTTTATGTTATTATTCGAGCATTGTGCGATGATGTTCATTTATGTAATCGCTGTGTACGTGAGTTCTGATCCTGGCACGTACATAGTTCGCATTCGGTTTGCCTTCCAAAACCGGGTGTGACACCGACCGAGCTGAGGGACTCCTACGCCTCCGGGATACGGATACCTCACTCGTCACCTTCCGCGAGAAGCAACTCTCGCTCGCACAAACATCCCTGTTACCGACAAAAAAGTCCGGAT
This sequence comes from Zea mays, assembly GCF_902167145.1. NCBI lineage: Eukaryota > Viridiplantae > Streptophyta > Magnoliopsida > Poales > Poaceae > Zea > Zea mays. The sequence continues at coordinate 186,337,587 of NC_050098.1, forward strand.
ACTCGAAACAAGAGGAAAAGAGACGCAACTTTACAATACAGCGAGGGTGTGTTTTGGCCTCGGCGGCCGCAGGAAACACACGCTACAAGACGATCCGATCCTGCAGGCTCAGGTCTTGACGCTGGAAGGGGGCGGCAACACCCTCGGCATCGACGACACCTTCGGCGAGGTCCGACCTAGCCTCGGACGGCGACGCGATCCGAGGTCCTCCACTCTAAAGGATGACGCCGTCACCACGTCCGGGCAATCGCTGCCAGGGTCTTCTCCGGGAATTCGGCCCGAGCAGGCGGCTCGGCCGGTCACCCCGGGGCCTCGGCCAACCGTCCTCCAAGGACGTTAGCCCGACCCTAGGCCTCGGCTGGTCAACTCCGGAGTCGGTCCCGCTAACGGACGACCCGACTGGGCTTCGGCCAACCAGGTTTCCTTTTCGAGCCAACTCTGCCCCTGTTCATGCTGATATCGCTACCCCTGGCCTCGGCTCATCGAAGAGCGGCCAAGGGGTCCCTTTAACTAAGCTAGAGAAGCCTCGGACAACAAGGCCGACCGAGCCGAGGGATTCCTACGCCTCCGGGATACGGATACCTCACTCGTCACCTTTACACGGGGCGACTCACGCTTGGTGAAGCGGTTCAGACAACCAACAGGCGAGTCTTAGTGCTCGAAAGTGAGGAAAAAATACGGCTCCGTGCCAAAATTACATACATGTTCATGCCTCGACAGCCACAATGAACAAAAACACTGGCATTCAAAGTGCCATTACAAAACGGAACTCTGGTTCCGTCCCCGCGGGTATGAACAACCTCCACACAGGGGAGCCTGCGGGGCGACGAACGCTGGGGGACCCGCCAGCGACCTCTGCAGCAGCAGCCATGGTCCCAGGATGGACGCGGCCGCCGGAGGGCTCTCGTTCACGTTCCCGCTCAAGGGACGCGAACCAGCTATTAAAGCCAAAGAGCGGGCCGCTCCAAAGCGCACCGGCAGGTCCTCGCTGCCGCCCTCGCCGCGAAAGCGAGGAAGAGGGCGGAATGTTGCATCCTAGCTGGGCAGCAACAGTTCGCCTTCCCCGGCATGGCTGGAGGACGTCTCCTCCACAGAGCTGGAGGATGTTTGCCACCACCAGAAGCTGGAAGAAGGGGTGGCCCTCCGGCCCGCGCGGGAAGTAGAGCCCCGGCTCGCCTTGCTCCCCGCCCCAGCGAGGATGACGAACACCCTCGACGCTGAGGGCGGGACCGAGATCACAGCCCGGCTTGCCTCTCCCCATCTGGGGGCTGGAGGTCACCGTCTTGGGTGACCACCAGCGGAGGGGTGCAACCGGGCTGTGTGATGAAAATCCTTGAAGCCGAACGATGGCTGAAAGGTACCAACTCCCACGGAGTTGCGTTCCTCCAACGATGAGGCGGAAAGACGGCGGGTATCCCCCATCCGGGGGCTTGGAAGGTGGAAAGACACGATGCATAAGGGAGCGCGAAGACATGGTCGCCTTCCAAAGGGGGTCACCCTCCTTTTAAAGGCGACTCTCCCTACTTGCGCCCCCAACCGTCGCGGGCTGAGTCTTCGCCAACACACTCCAAGGTCCTCCCCTGCGGCGCGGGGGCTGGGTCCCACACGTCATGCAAACCGGCTCAGAGCAGAAGAAGCCAAACCGCCGTGCGCGGTGCGCACGACCGCCCCGCGGTTACAAGTGACCCTCCACTTTTGCCCAGACCAACGGGCGAAAGGGGTGGGCAGCCATGTGGGCGGCATGCAACCGCGCCAAGCGGGCGCGCTTCTCCGACTCCCAACACGCCCAGCACGGAGGCCCAGGCCCACGCGTCATGCAACCGGCGCGCCGGATGCTTCGTGCATGCAACTGCACCGCCACTTGCGCCACCACCGCGCCTCCTCGACTGCGGAACCCATACCGCGACTCGAGGCGACCCAGCGCACGACCCAGCAGCGCCAGCCTGGCGTGGCGGACAGCGCGGCCAAAAATGGGCTGACAGCAATGACGGTGGCAGGCGGGCAGGAGCAGCAGTCACGTCGTCAGCCAAGCTCACGTCCCATCCGGGGGCAGCGAGAGAACCCTCTCTCACGGCGTGAAGACAACGCGCCCGTGTTCCGTCCTCGAACGGCTCGCGCATGCGCAACGGCTGCCCCGCCAACCACTCGCCCCGTCGCATTAACTCCGCGGCGGGACAGGCGGCGCCTCTGGCGGGAGAAGCAGGCGACGCTTCACCTTCGCCATAATAACCGCCTCCAAAAAAGGTACACCGCGTCGTTCGATTTCGTATCCTTTTCCTTTTTCCTCTTTCTCCCTCTTGCAACAGGGACCAGGAAAGGGGGATACCCCGAAAAGGATCCTTCCCCGTGAAGGAACCAGGCTCCGAGCCTCCCTACTGATCAGAGGTTCGAAGGCTGGCCCCCCGGAAGGGTTCGACAGCCGCCTCAGATCGCGTGGGCACTACCCCCACTACTGGTCAGAGGTTCGAAGGCTGGCCCCTCGGAAGGGTTCCACGGCCGCCTCAGGCTATTCGGGCTCCGCGCCCATTACTGATCAGGGGTTCGAAGGCTGGCCCCCGAAGGGTTCACAGCCGCCTCAGACGCCGAGCGAGGGATGACCATGGGTACGTTCGATACATAACCAAGGCTCGGGCTGCGCTCCCAAGGTACCCTAGGACATTTCCGAGACCAGCGGGAACGATCTTGTAACGGAATCCCATCAGAGGGAGGCATCGTGCCCTCGGACCCCATCGCCAGGGGATCGGGTCCGGCAGATCACCCGCAGGTACTTTTTGGCGTGCCTCTGGGCCCCTAGCCGACCCCTAACGAACGGGGCACAGACGTCCACTCGGATTACCCGCTTGCAGCTCACCGGAAACACCATGTTCGGCGCCCATCGAGGGCAACATGGCGCTTCCCCCCCTCCTCCTTGCGGAAAGGCGATGCAGGGGCATATGTAAAAAAGCCGAGTCTGTCCCTGATCGCCGTCTCGCCCTGTGCAGAGGCTCGGGGGCTGCTCTCGCAAACCCGGCTCCGGCCGAACCGTTGACAGCGTCAACATACCAGCCCAAGAACTTGGGACCCGACCGTACACCCGGGCTACGGCCAGCTCGCATGAGGGAACAACCAGACCAGCCGAAGCATTATGCAAGGCATTAAGACCTCGAAGGAGTGAAACCACTCCTCCGAGGCCTCGGGGGCTACACCCGGCGGGTGCGCTCGCGCGCACCCACCGGAACAAAACGCAACCGAGAAAGGCTGGTCCCCTTGCAAAAAAGTGCGACGACAGCCTCCAAGCGAGTGCTAACACTCCCTTCGAGGCTCGGGGGCTACTGTCGGGGACCATAATTAGGGGTACCCTCAAGGCTCCTAATTCTCAGCTGGTAACCCCCATCAGCATAAAGCTGCAAAGGCCTGATGGGTGCGATTAAGTCAGGGATTAGTCCATTCGAGCGACTCGATCACGCCTCGCCCGAGCCTAGCCTCGGACAAGGGCAGCCGACCCCGGAGGATTTCCGTCTCGCCCGAGGCCCCCCTCCAACGGCGAACATATTTCCGGCTCGCCCGAGGCCCTGCCTTCGCTAAGAAACAACCCTGACCAAATCGCCGCACCAACCAAATTGAGCATTTAATGCAAAGGTGGCCTGATACCTTTATCCTGACGCACGCCCCCCAGCCGGCAGAGCCGAAGTGTCCGCCGTCACTTCGCCGCTCCACTGACTGATCTGGCAGGAGGACAGCGCCGCCTGCGCCACTCCGACTGCGGTGCCACTTGACAGAGTGAGACTGACAGGCAGTCAGGCCCTGCCGAAGGCATCATAGGAAACTCCGCTCCGCCCGACCCAGGGCTCGAACTCGGGATCAGTCCCGGAAGACGGAGAACTCCGCTCCGCCCGACCCAGGGTTCGGACTCGGGCTAAGTCCCGGAAGACGGCGAACTCCGCTCCGCCCGACCCAGGGCTCGGACACGGGCCAAGTCCCGGAAGACGACGAACTCCGCTCCGCCCAAACCAGGGCTCGGACACGGGCTAAGTCCCGGAAGACGACGAACTCCGCTCCGCCCCAAACCAGGGCTCGGACTCGGGCTAAGTCCTGGAAGACGGCGAACTCCGCTCCGCCCGACCCAGGGCTCGGACTCGGGCTCAGCCCCGGAAGACGATGAACTCCGCTCCGCCCGACTGAGGGCTCGGACTTGGGCTCAGCCCTAGAAGACGACGAACTCCGCCTCGCCCGACCCAGGGGCTCAGACTCGACCTCGACCACGGAAGACAGACTCGACCTCGGCCTCGGAGGAGCTTCCACATCGCCCAACCTAGGGCGTAGACCAGCCACGTCAACAGGAGGCGCCATCATCACCCTACCCCGAGCTGACTCGGGCCGCAGGGAACGAGACCGGCGTCCCATCTGGCTAGCTCCGCCGGATAGGCAATGATGGCGCCCCGCGTACCCTGTGACGGCGGCGGCTCTCAGCCCCCTTACGGAAGCAAGAGGACGTCAGCAAGGACTCAACCGCTCCGACAGTTGTCCCTCCGCCAGGCTCCATCGCTCCTCCGACGGCCACGACATCACACCAGCTGGGTGCCAAAATCTCTCCGGCTGCCACAACGGCATGTACTTAGGGCGCTAGCTCTCCTCCGCTAGACACGTAGCACTCTGCTACACCCCCTATTGTACACCTGGATCCTCTCCTTACGCCTATAAAAGGAAGGACCAGGGCCCTCTTAGAGAGGGTGGGCCGCGCAGGGACGAGGACGAGACAGGCGCTCGCTTGGGGCCGCTCGCTCCCTCTCCCGCGTGGACGCTTGTAACCCCCTACTGCAAGCGCACCTGACCTGGGCGCGGGACGAACACGAAGGCCGCGGGATTCCCACCTCTCTCACGCCGGTCTCCGGCCGCCTCACTCTCCCCCCTTCGCGCTCGCCCTCACGCTCGACCCATCTGGGCTGGGTCACGCGGCGACATTCACTCGTCGGCCCAGGGACCCCCCGGTCTCGAAACGCCGACAGTTACAGTGCGTAAAAAATCTGGCATGTTGCTCACTGGTGGACACATCTCGGGGTTGGAGCGTAATAACCTTAAATTTTGAGCATAAAATCTCTCAATTATAAACGTAAATACCGAGCCAATGTGAGAGTTTGATAGCTCTAGTAGGTTGTTATTACGATCCTATTTTTATAGCAGATCCGAAAAATATGGCAGCCGCATGCATGCGGTTTCTATTTTTATATAGATCCAAAAATTATGGCAAAATGCATGCATTGGTCAAACACGTTTGCCTTGCATGCGCGTAAATTTAGGAAAGATATGTATGGCGGTTTTTATTTTTAAATGCTTTATTTCATCCATAAATTTAGGATCGCTGCAACAGTCATGCAGCTAGACTCGTAATGACCATTTTATGATATATACTGATACTAAATATGCTATATTGTGTAGATAATTATGCAATTCAGTATACTGCGTAAAAATCTGTTACCAGCTGCGTGCGCACGAATTTATGATGGAAAGAATATGCAATGAAAGGAAATGAATTGCATGCATAGAAACAAAAAATCGTATTTAATGTTTTATTTATATAGGATCCCTCCAACAGCCATGCAGCTAAACGCATAAGAACTAGTTTATGATATACACTGATACAAATTATACTACACGATGTAGGTATTTATGCAATTCGTTGCACTGCGTAAAAAATCTGGCATGTTATTCACTGGTGGACGCATCTCAGGGTGAAGCGTAAAAACTTTAAGTTTTGAGCATAAAATCTCTCAATTATAAACGTAAATACCGAGTCAATGTGAGAAGTTGATAGCTCTAGTAGGTTGTTATTACGATTGAAAGGATCACGATGCCCAAGAGGGGGGTGAATTGGGCTTTTCTAAAAATTAACACTAATTAAAACCTAAGCAAGAGCTAAACAAGAGCCCAACTTCACCCCAACAACTAGCACTAAGAATACAATACTAGAAATGTAACAAAGCTAAGATAAAACTTCAAATACTTGCTAAACAAATACACAATGTAAAGTGCTTGAATTAAATGCGGAATGTAAAGCAAAGTTTAGAAGACTCCTCCAATTTTTCCCGAGGTATCGAAGAGTCGGCACTCTCCACTAGTCCTCGTTGGAGCACCCGCGCAAGGGTATCGCTCCCCCTTGGTCCTCGCAAGAACCAAGTGCTCGCTACGAGATGATCCTTTGCCACTCCGGCGCGGTGGATCCCTCGAGACCGCTTACAAACTTGAGTCGGGTCACCAACAAGATCTTCACGGTGATCACCGAGCTCCCAACGCCACCAAGCCGTCTAGGTGATGCCGATCACCAAGAGTAACAAGCCGTAGACTTTCGCTTGACCAAGAGAAGCCTAATGCAAGTGGTGTGTGCTCTAGGTGGCTCTCACTAGCGCTAATGAGGAACAAGCGCGGATTATGATTCTCTAATTTCCTCACTAGTCTTTTGGGGCTTGCAATGCTCTAGCAATGTGCTGGAATAAATGTGGAGTGCAAGACATTGAATATGGTGGGTGGAAGGGGTATAAATAGCCCTCACCCACAAACTAGCCGTTACAGGCATCTCACTGCGCAATGGCGCACCGGACAGTCCGGTGCGCCACCGGTGCGCCACCGGTGCGCCAACGGTCGTTTCCAATGGCTAGTTCTGACAGTTAGCCGTTGGACTCATGGCGCACCGGACAGTGAACAGTTCACTGTTCGGTGCACATCGGACAGTCCGGTGCGGTGTCCGGTGCGCCACTAAAATTCAACTCTGAAAGCTGCGCTCTCGGGTTTCTGGGAAAGGGAAGCCTCTGCCGCGGACCAGCCTGGCCCCACCTGGCAGAGGGTGCACCGGACAGTCCCGTGCACACCGGACAGTCCCGTGCCCCAAGGCCAGAACCACTAACTCTTGTTATTCAGCTGATTTTCAAATCGGTTTTCGTTCTAACTTGAGTGTGAGTTCTAGAGTGACACCTAGCACTGTGTATGAGTGTGATTGTGCACCAACACTACACTAGAACTCTCTTGGTCAAACTACTCATCGACAACCCCTCTTTATAGTACGGCTTAAAAGAGAATAAAAGACCTAACTAAATCGCGAGTGTCCACATCTCCTTGACACTCGGACTCCGTAGACCTTCACCTTTTGTTCCGTCGTTTTAGCCGTCGCTTCGAGTTCTTATCTCCGGGATTGTTTTCACCGTTGTAGTACTTCTACCTGTCATGCGACCTAACTTACCATTTGTCTCTGCAAAACACACGTTAGTCACATATAATATTACGTTGTCATTAATCACTAAAACCAACCAGGGGCCTAGATGCTTTCAATCTCCCCCTTTTTGGTGATTGATGACAACCCTACAAGTTTTGTGAGAGTAGTTTGTTTTGAAGATTCTGTCAATAGAAAGAATGGTTAGTTATACTCAGTAATCTTTGACAGAAAGAATGTGTACCATAATAATAAGAGTGAGCGCATACACATCATAAGATAAATTAATGAAACAAGAGCTAGAAGACTGGTGATAAAATATAAGGTGAAAACATAATACACACAGTCAATCATACGCAACGAGAGTATATGACGAGTTTGTGAGCCAAAAACATCAAGCTAGTACAGAGAGTAGCAAGCACATATATTACATCAAAATGACTCTGACTCTCTACTAACTCTCTAACTCCCCCTAGCTCTCACAACTCATATCTCTCCCCCTTTGGCGTCAAACACCAAAAGGGACCCGAACCTAAACACCTGAAGCAGGAGGAGGCGGCGGGGGCGCATCCGGTCGAGGTCGAGGTAGCAGAGCGAACGCCGGCGGAGGGTCAGAGTCAGTCTCGGATCCAGGATCTGCGGTAGAAGCTAGAGCTGGTACTGACTCGGACTGAGGCCGCGCTGCAGGAGCTACCGGAACAGAAGCGGTCACAGATACTGCCATAGCGGTAGTGGTAACAGCAGATGCTGGTGGCACTGGCGGATGCGGACAGACAGAGCTGAGAACCGGAGAGGTGAACGCCAAAGTGACCGGCCGGAGCGGAGAGGTACCAACAGGGGGTCCTAACAAAATCGATGGCACCACTGGAGCGTGAAGCGGAACAGGTGGAGCAGACTGAATCGGAGGTGCTGAGATACCAGAATGCTGAAGCATAAGAGCCATGAATGCCCTACTCTCAGCCCGATCCTGAAGTAGCTGCTGCTGAAGAGCATCCTGCCTGTCCTGCATGCTCTGAAACATCGAGAGCATCGTCTCGGATAACCGGGCCTGCTCGGCTGCCAGGTTGGCCAGAATCGTCGCAAGAGCAGGGTCCATAGCCGGAGGAGGAGCAGGGGCAGCACGAGAACTCCCAGCCTCATGATCATGTGAGCGTGGAGGCATAGGAGGCGGAGGAGGAACCCCAAAATCATCATCATCATCATCATCAGCTGCTGTACCCTGAGTGTCAAACTGTCGAAGAGCTGCATCCTCGGCCTGAGAGTCAAACACAGAAGCAGAAGCTGGCACAGGAATCTCAGGAGCAGGACGATAGGATCCAAAAACTAGGCGAGAGGCCTCAAGGGTGCTCTGAAATCGAGGGGGCTGAATCAGCTGCGCAAAGATGTGGCATAAGTAGTGAGCATAAGGCAACTGCCGACGAGCACGAATCCCATCCAGAACGGTGTCCTCGATCTCACAAATCAGGAAGTCCACAACGTCAAACTCAGAGTGGGAGACCAGGGCACCAAGGAGCCAAAGCTGAATATGAGTGGTAGCCTCCCTGTATCCCATCCTCGGCAGAAGAGTCCGTCTGATGAGCTCATATAAGTACTTTGCTGCTGTAGTAAAGTCTGTCGGAGAACGTCGCGACCCATCTGTGAAAGGCGGGCGGAACAGAGCCGCGACGTGAGCTGTCCCTGGAGCCACACCGCCGTGAGGGCAACGAGGAGGGTCAGAAGTGCCATAGCAGAGACTGTGAAGACGAGTCGTCGACTCGGGAAATCCAAAAAGCCGGTGGATCTGACTGGCAGTAATTGTGACATCCTCTCGCTCAAAGCGGAACCTCATCCAGTGATGATCCGGGTCAATCCAAACAGAGGTGTAGAAGACTCGGACCCACTCCTCAACATATCTGTCGCTGGTAGTCAGAAGGGTCTGAAGGCCAGGCAGATAGGTGAGATGCGCCTCAGAGTCAGCACCGGCTGCAAGCAGAAAGGCTGGAAGATCCAAAAGCCGGTGCACTCGCAGAGCTATCTGAGCAGACATCTGAGCTCTGAAGAATGACTCCTGAATCCGTGTGCTGAAAACATCACCAGCTGCTGGGTCTCTCTGAGCTGGTAGCCAAGACTCCACGGGTACGTACCTGAACCGACGTACCCGTGCCGCAGTAGCACGCTGAAGATCAAACAGACAAGGATCCGAAACCAGAGGACGGACCTCAGTCTCATCACGCTCCCGGAAGCGAGGTGGAGGGACAGGAGGAGCTGAAGCGGGAGCGGGAGCAGGGGAAGCAGTGGAAGCTGGCGTAGTGGAGGTAGTGGGTATGGCTGTGGAGGTGGATGGAGCAATAGGAGTGACGGGAGCAGGCAGAGTGGGTGGTGGAGTGGAAGCGGAGGTGTGAGAGGAGGAGCGAGGCCGGGAGGTGAGACGACGAGCACGGAATGCAATCTGATCGGATGGAGTCTACGGCTGATCTCCAAGTGCGGCCTGCGCAGCGGCTGCTGCAGCTGCTGCCGCTGCACGGGCTTCTCTGTCCGTACGCCGCTTCTTGCGGCCTTCCTGCTGCTCCAAGTAAACAATCTTGCCCTTGACCTGCCTGAAGGGGCGACGAGGATCATCATCATCGCCACCCCCTGGCGCCGACGCATTCTTCGTGCGCGGCATCCTGATCTGATGTCTGGAAAGTTCACACGAGAGGTGACAATCCAGGCAGGACGGGAGACGGCACACAGGCAACCAAGGTCACTGAAATGACAGAAGAGGTGAGCACGTATTAGTCACATAGTCATAAGTATATGAAATGTGAAAAAATACATACATAGAGAGATATGGCACGAGACGAGACGATCGAGAAGTCAAACGACGTGAAAACGACGTTTGAAGGATAAATAGTGTCATAGAATGTTTGGAATTCGAATTGAGGCACGAAACGATATGGAATTGAGCCGATACTTCACGAATAGGTTTATATAGGTGAATATGAGTGAAGTGAGTGCTCGGTTTGAATTTAGGCGAAGAAAACGGGATTAGGGCACTCGGCTCGGAAACGATCGCTCAAAATGGGAAATTTGGTGAAATTTAAGCCTGGAATCTCGGATTGGCGTGAAATTTGGCAAGTAGGTTACTGGAAGTGTTGTGAAGGTGCCTGAAAAATTTGGGTTCAATTGGAGCATTTTTGGCTGGTTTGGGCATTTTACCGAACACGTGGTGGGCGTGATATTAGGGTTTCGGAGAAATGGCCATATGAGGAGTGAAAACCCTCCCGAAGGAGCCAAGAACCTGCAGGGATACACACTAGGGACAATTGAACACATTCCACCAACTGGATTGGCAAGATTTGACAAGAAATTGAGAGATGGACAATGGGGGGTGAATTGAGTGCCACACTGCCTTTCAAAACCGAGAGCAGGGGTGATAGAGGGAAGGAGAGGGGAAAGGACTGCTCACCGGAGTTGAAAGGATCACGGAGAGCACCAGGTCGCCGGAGAGACGCCGGTGATCGGAGAACGCCGGTGGGAGAGAGGGAGTCGCCGGGAACAGAGAGCAGCGGGTGCTGGCTGGGAAATAAAGGAGCCTCTGGCTGGGTCGGGCTGGAGGCCTTTTTTTTAAAACGCGATATGGGCGCACCGGACAGTCTATAGTGCCTGTCCGGTGCACACCGGACAGCGCACAGTAGCTGTCCGGTGAACCACCGGACAGCGCACAGGAAAATTGAATTTTAGCGCGCGGCTGCCGGTGCACCGGACATTGCACAGTGCAGTGTCCGGTGCACACCGGACTGTCCGGTGAGCCCAGACAGAGGAGAGTTTGGAAAATTTTGAATTTTTCTATCTAACTCCCAACCAAACCAAATCCCAACTTATAATCACACAAAATAACACTTGTTGGGACAGGTATTGGCACCCTCATATATTTTTCAAAATATTTCGCCATAGGCTAGATAATTTTTAGAGAAAATAGGCAAATGGTGAAATTTGCATTTTGGTTTGCACTAAGGGGTTTTCATGAGTGATTTGAGTTTTGAATACTCTCCCTAAGTGCAGTACCTCATGCATATTTCAAGAACCAATAATCGTATAAAAAGTAAGAATTAAAGTGCTAAAAACTTAAAACTAAGACTTGTCAGGTTTGACCCGAGTTAAGCTTTTTCACTCGCTTTGTTGGCGGTTATCTCAACTAGGTTAGACAAGTCCTAGATGCAATACAAGGAATTTAAACATGCAATGCAAGCTTGACAACACCATTTGACATTTTACATAAAATTTCTGAGATCAAGAATATTTAGTTCATTTCTCAACATGCAAAAGCGGGTCTTATCAAGTGGCTTAGTGAAAATATCCGCTAATTGATCTTCCGACCTCACTCCTTCTAAAATGATATCTCCTTTAGTAACATGATCTCTAAGGAAGTGATGACGGATATCAATGTGCTTGGTGCGAGAGTGTTGTACAGGATTATTAGCAATTTTAACAGCACTCTCATTATCACACAACAAAGGTACCTTTTCTAGAACTACGCCATAGTCTAGAAGAGTTTGTTTCATATATAAAATCTGTGTGCAACAAGCACCTGCGGCAATGTATTCCGCTTCGGCAGTTGACAAGGCAACACTATTTTGCTTTTTGGATGTCCATGAAACTAGTGATCTACCAAGCAGATGGCATCCCCCAGAAGTACTTTTCCTATCAATTTTGCAACCGGCATAATCCGAATCGGAATAGCCAATTAAATCAAAAGTAGCTCCTTTGGGATACCACAGACCAACGCTTGTGGTGTGCCTGAGATACCTAAGAATTCTCTTAACAGCGCGAAGATGAGCTTTCTTAGGATTAGATTGGAATCTAGCACACATGCAAACACTGAACATAATATCGGGCCTAGATGCGGTAAGGTACAATAAACTACCAATCATAGAACGGTAGAGAGTTTGATTAACCGGGTTACCTCCCTCATCTAAGTCGAGATGTCCATTTGTAGGCATGGGAGTCTTGATTGGTTTGCACTTCTCCATGTTGAACCTTTTCAACAAGTCTTTGGTGTATTTCTCTTGTGAGAGAAAGTTACCATCTTTCATTTGCTTGACTTGAAAGCCGAGGAAGTATGTTAGCTCACCAATCATTGACATCTCGAACTCCTTCGACATCAACTCACCAAATTCCTTGCAATGATAGTCATTTGTCGAGCCAAAGATTATATCATCAACATATACTTGACAAATGAAAATATCACCGTTATGTTTCTTTGTGAAGAGAGTTGTGTCGACGGTCCCGATCTTGAAGCCCTTTTCGATGAGCAAGTCGCGAAGACGCTCATACCAAGCCCTTGGAGCTTGCTTTAGCCCATAAAGCGCCTTGGACAACCTGTAAGCATGGTTAGGATATCTGGGGTCTTCAAATCCAGGCGGTTGCTCAACATATACAAGTTCATTTATGAAGCCATTTAAAAATGCACTTTTTACATCCATTTGATAAAGTTTTATATCATAGCATGATGAATATGCAAGTAGGATACGGATGGCTTCCAGTCGAGCAACCGGTGCAAAGGTCTCTCCAAAATCTAAGCCTTCAACTTGAGAGAATCCCTTTGCGACAAGTCTTGCCTTGTTTCTTACAATCACACCTTGATCATCTTGTTTGTTTCTGAACACCCACTTTGTTCCAATGATTCTTGCATCTTGTGGGGGCTTCTCCAGGGTCCAAACTTCGTTACGGGTGAAATTGTTAAGTTCTTCATGCATGGCATTCACCCAGTCCGGATCCTGTAGCGCCTCATCTATACAAGTAGGCTCAACACAAGAAACAAAAGAGTGATGTTCAATAAAAGTAGCATGTCTATGTGATCGAGTAATAACTCCTTGTGAAGGACTCCCGATGATTTAGTTTTGAGGATGAGCTTGAAGTAGTGATGAATTTCTCCTGTCAACCACTTGGGAAGAAGATCCTGGAGCATCAACATCTTCGGCTTGTACCCTTGCTTGTTCATGAGAGACAAATGTATCTTCATTTGCATGCCTCTCATCTTTTTCATCATCTTGTGGTACATTTGATGAAGAAGGCCTGTCAATGATTTGCACCTCTTCTTCATCTTCTTTTGGTTTGATAGCTCCAATAGGCATGTTCTTCATTGCTTCCCTAAGTGGCTCATCAGCTACATCATCAAGATTTTCAAGTGCTCCTTGGGAGCCATTAGTCTCATCAAATTCCACATCATATGTTTCTTCTACCACGCCAGTGGCATGGTTGAATACTCGATATGCTTTGGACTTTAATGAATAACCCAAAAGAAAACCAATATCACAACGTCTTTGAAACTTCCCTAGGTGATGGCGTTTCTTGTAGATGTAGCATTTGCACCCAAATACCCGGAAGAAAGAGACGTCTGGCTTTTTCCCATTTAGCAGTTCATAAGGAGTCTTCGCAAGTAGCCGGTGAGGAAATAGCCTGTTTGATGCATAACAAGCAGTGTTGATAGCTTCGGCCCAAAACCTCTCCGGTGTGTTATACTCATCAATCATTGTTCTTGCAAGGGTGATCAAGGTCCTATTTTTCCTTTCAACAACTCCATTTTGTTGAGGTGTATATGTGGCAGATACTTCATGCTTGATCCCAATTTCATCACAGTACTCATGAATGTTGGTGTTGTCAAATTCTTTGCCATTGTCACTTCTAATCTTCTTAATCTTGCAATCAAATTCATTTTGTGCTTTCTTGGCAAATTTCTTGAATATAGATGCAACTTCAGATTTGTCATGGAGAAAGAACACCCAAGTGTATCTTGAGAAGTCATCAACAATCACTAGACAGTAGAGGTTGCCACCAGCACTGACATAATTTGTAGGTCCAAATAAATCCATATGAAGTAGTTCCAGTGGCCTTGATGTTGACATGAAAGCTTTAGTAGGATGTGTATTAGCAACTTGCTTTCCAGCTTGACATGCACTGCATGGCTTGTCTTTTTCAAACACCACATCCTTTAATCCTCTAACCATATCTTTCTTTAATACCTTCTTGAGTGTGCTCATCCCAACATGTGCAAGCCTCCTATGCCAAAGCCATCCAAGAGAAGCTTTGGTGAAGAGGCAAGTTCTTAAGTCTGCATCTTCTGAAGTGAAATCCACTAAGTAGAGGTTGTTGTATCTAAATCCCTTGAATACCATTGATTCATCATCCATTTTTGTTACAATAACCTCTGATGGAGTGAATAAGCATTGAAGTCCAAGATCACAGAGTTGTCCCACTGATAATAAATTGAAGCTCAAGGGTGCAACTAAGAGAACATTTGATATTGATAAGTCATTTTAGATTGCCACCTTGCCAAGTCCTTGCACTTTTCCTTTTGAGTTGTCTCCAAATGTGATTTTATCTTGACCATCAACATTCTCATCTAGTGAGGTGAACATCCGTGGGTTGCCTGTCATATGTTGTGTGCATCCACTGTCAATAACCCAATGGCTCCCACCGGTCTTGTAGTTCACCTACATTCACAGACAATTCAAGCTTGAGTTTTGAGGGCCCTATATTGCATAGGACCAGTGACTCTCTCAATTAAGGACTTTGCCACCCAGATTTGTCTAGGTCTACTCTTATTTGGTGGACCTAGGAATTGTAAAACCCAAAATCTATGTAAGAGAAAAATAACAAGATAAATAAATAAGTAGTAAAAAAATGATTTTTTGAATGTGCCTTTAATCAGACCATACATTTTAGAAGTGTATTATCTTAATATAAATTATTTGTGTGTGTGCATGAACTAAGTTGAATCTTGGTGAAAGGTATGTGTTATGTTCCTTCAAACTAAATGGATGATGGATATTCATTTTTGAAGAAACTCACAATTTTGTCACACACTCAAAATACTATTTCCTATAAAGAATAATATATAGTTTATACTTGAAGCAGGACCTAATAAATTAATAAAGTAATTAATAAATACATTTAAAATATTAGCATCCCATGCTGGACCTCTGTTGTGCATTTAAGTTTGAAGTTTGAATTTAAATAACAAGTTGAAAACTGAAAATGCAATAAAAAAAAGACAAGAACATGCCTGCTATCAGTGCTGGGCTGAAACCCACGTGTAGCCCATTTTTCCTTGCGCTCGCTCGCTTCACTGTCCGCCGGCCAGACCCAAAAATTCCGCTCATGCACGTGATAAATCTGTGGTGCTGGCTGTGGGTCCCGTCTTGTCATCCCTATCCTCTCAAACCCCCTTCCGCATCTAGCGCTAACTGATGCTAGGAACCGCGGTTTCCGGGCTCGATTCGTCGTCATCCCACCGTGAAGCTCGGCTTTAGGAATATAAAAGCCATCCCCCGGTTTCCCCCTTGCCTCACGATCGACTTGGAACCCACGGCCCGGCGAGAACACAGGGAGAGGGCCACCTGTGCGATATGAATTTCTCGCCGATGGGGATCCTCTGCCGCTGGGCCACTACGCTCCGTGGTTGTGCTCCACCACCTACGTCCAGCTCTCGTTGATCGACCTGGGAGGATGCGCGGCGCACACGGATGTTCGTCGCAGCTTCGCCTGGGTGGATTCATTCTCGGCGCGGCTGGAATTTCTCACCGATGTGAGCTCTCCGCCGCCAAAGCGTCACCGGACCTCGCAGAGCATGGGCACAACCTTAGATGGCGATTTGGCGCACCAGGGCGTTTCGTCGTGCACGCGCGGAATCGGGGGGAATACCGGTTCGTGCTTGGGTGGAATCGCTCGCCGAAGGCCTCACCTGGGCGCCGTCGTTCGGCCGGATGAATGTAGCCAGGAGATTGGAGGGAGCCGCTGCCAAGGTGCTCCGACTCGCCATCGATCCGCTGGGCGCCATCAGACGCCGTGTGCATGAATAGCTCACCACTCCATCTTCGCCTCAGGTAAATAACAATTCAATGCTTTACCCATGTCGGGAGCATCGTGTAGAACCATCCTGGGGTGTGGATTGGGCACCTGGGCGCTGGGGGGACGTCTACGGTGGAGGCCTGGTCGTGGGGGCCGGTGCGCCACTGTTCTGCAATGGTGGGGGGAGAAGAAAGCTCTCAGCCGTTGATTCCGTAATGTGCGGCTAGGATCATATCACTATCGTATCCTTTCGTGTATCCTGCGATATCCGTTAAGATCTGATCGTATGGTCCACGTCGCTTACCGATTCGTAAAAACATCTTGATCTAATCTGCCCCCTTGAATCGCGATCGTGCGGTTCTAGTTAACCTATACCCCTTCGGCCCTGGTCATTTTTCTAAAGAGCCCCTGCCCTTTTTTTTAATCAACCCGCCGTCCGTGGGCGATGATCATTGAGTCCAGGGAATTGTTGCAGATTGGACCCTGAGTTTTGTATTATTTGATGCCCAGTCCAGAACACTTAGGATATTCAGGAATTAATAAAGAAATAGTTTTTTTTAGTATAAAATAATTCCATAAACTTGCATAATTCATAGTTAATTCATTTTAACTCCAAATTGAGTCATTTCAGTTGCAATAATGTTGTATTAATGTTGTTTATCACTTGTACCTTTGTTTAACCATGAAACTTGAATTAAAATTTGCTCAATTGAATTAATCTATTTTAGGTGCTAAATAATTTCGAAAATTCATAACTTAATAACCGTAGCTCCGAATTTAGTGGTTCTTGTTTCTACGATCTCGTTATGGCGCGTAGAATATTCTTATGCAGTTTGATCTTATGTTTGGTGTAATGTTAATTTTGCCTATACCATGTTTGTCTGTATTGCTACGTTTAGCAGTGAGGACACGTGTCATCTGAAGAGCAAGATTGGTACCTGGAATCTCAAGTCCCAGGCAAGTTGTGCCCTTGATCACTTCTTTTTACCCACTCATGTTCTAATTAATCATAATGATCTGCATAGGTTAATTTTGATGGGACCCAATAGGTTACCCTAGTTTGTTTATCTTTATACCTTGTTTACCACTGAACTTTTTGGGTAGTACTTGCTAGTGCTTTGTATGGTTTTGGGTATGAAGATACATTATTCATGATCACACTTTTATTATCTATTTATCATTACTGTTCATGATAAGATCATTATGTTAATTGGAACATGGAGCGACCACCCGGGAAAACAGTGCTACCACAAGGGTTTAATGGGACGCCCTTGGCTGATTAATTAGGAAAGCTAGTGGAGGACTACCTTACCCGAAAGGGGCAAGGGCAGTAGGGGAGTGGTCAGTGTAGGGAGGCCCTCGGGAGGATTTTGCTGCGATGGCGGTCCTGCAAGGGATTCCTGCATTGGAGCTTCCTATAAACTGTAGCGGGTTTTCTGAAGCTAGTGGAACTTTGTAAAGGCCTCGTAGTGTTACCCTGCCTCGCCTCCTCGGTAGAGGTGTATGGGAAGTCGCGATCCCTTGGCAGATGGGTAACATGACTTGTGGGTAAAGATGCGCAACCTCTGCAGAGTGTAAAACTGGTATACTAGCCGTGCTCACGGTCATGAGCAGCTCGGACCCTCACATGATTAATCTATGGAACTTAAATTCAATTTGTCATATGCATTGCATCGCAGGTGATGTTGTTACTTCTGTTCTACTATTTAATTGGGTTGGTATTTACTTACACTTAGTAATGGCTAATAAAATTTTGACCAACTTTAAAAGCAATGCTCAGCTTCAGCCATCCTCTTTGGTAAGCCTTACACTTCACATGGGCTCCCACCTTTGGCGAGTTCATACACATTATTCCCCACAACTTGTTGAGCGATGAACGTATGTGAGCTCACTCTTGCTGTCTCACACCCCCCCACAGGTCAAGAACAGGTACCACAGGATGAGGCGCTTGGAGGATGCTGTGATGTGTTCGTGAGAGATCTAGGCCGTCGTCTCCCAGTCAACTTTGGGTTGCTGGACCGTCGTCTCCTTATAATGTAATTATTTACTTATTTTGTATAGAACTCCTGTTATGTAATAAAGATGTGACATTCGATCCCGTGCCACTATGCATCATATGTGTGAGGCTTGGTCCCAGCACACCTGGTGTTTATGTTCGCGCCCGGGTTTTGGACCCCTAAAATTCGGGTGTGACAGAAGTGGTATCAGAGGAATGTTGACTGTAGGACGAAACCTAGATAGAACTGGACAACCAATACTTACTTACCTTTGCTACTCTGATTCTTTTCTAAACTTTTCTTAATCTTTTCTCATCTATTTCCGCTTTACTCTGATTATTCTTACCTTTTCCTTCTAAAGACAAAAGTGGATTTCACACTTTGAAATCTTGTGTCTAAAGTGACTTTAGGAATAGGACACCTACTCTTAGGAACAAAAACAAAACTATTTTTATAGGTATTTGTATGCTTGAATGTTTGTTCTTATGATATTTGTCTGATTTGGATCTTTGATTGAGTGTGATGGGTTGTGGATCATTGTCCACAATTACATCTCCATATATATCTAGACATAAAAAAATACTTATAAAAATAACTAGACAAACTAGATTATCCCTCATTAAAGTATCTTGCCTAACAATATTCATCTCATCTTAAAATATTCGTATTCTACACCCATAGATCCATCTTATCTCAAAAGATTCTACCTTATCTTTATGGATCCATCTTATCCTAATAAGCATACTTATCCACCCTAGTTTAACAACCATGATCTAATGCAAATTAATTAGATCCTATCTAGTCAAGCTAGTCATACCAATCTAATCTAGATCCCATCTAACCTAATATGATCTAATCTAAAGTGAGTTACTTAATGGACCAGTTAATACTTGTGAAATAGATTAGACCCTCTCCACATGTTTTAACTTAGTTCACCCTACACTAAATAAAGAATGAGAGACCAACCCAACCAATAGAGTCTTGATGGATTGCATGATCTACCTATCCCCACCTAACATCAAACAAACTTTTGACCTACACCATGTAGTCTATCTCATCCATAACCATCTTAACCATATTCCCCAACTCTGATGATATACACTAACCTTGAATCAATGAGACCAAGACCGGAGAAGGAAAAAAATCAACCTCGTCAAGGAAGGAGTGAAGTCAAACTTGATCTTCAGATACATTACCAACCAACAAGGAGTTCTTTCTCACCATAAACTTTCTTACACCAGGTTATTCTTGCCCTAACCTACCCATCTTTCGTCCTACATAATAAAATGACTATATACTTATATACCCATGCTTTCATAACCACTTTCTAAATAACATGAAACTTCTTATTCATAAACTAATTAGAAGTTAAAGGCTAAACTTTAAATAAACCTTTTAACATCCCTTTTCTACTAATCTCGAGGACGAGATTTCTGTTAAGGGGGTAGGATTTGTAAAACCCAAAATCTATGTAAGAGAAAAATAACAAGATAAATAAATAAGTAGTAAAAAAATGATTTTTTGAATGTGCCTTTAATCAGACCATACATTTTAGAAGTGTATTATCTTAATATAAATTATTTGTGTGTGTGCATGAACTAAGTTGAATCTTGGTGAAAGGTATGTGTTATGTTCCTTCAAACTAAATGGATGATGGATATTCATTTTTGAAGAAACTCACAATTTTGTCACACACTCAAAATACTATTTCCTATAAAGAATAATATATAGTTTATACTTGAAGCAGGACCTAATAAATTAATAAAGTAATTAATAAATACATTTAAAATATTAGCATCCCATGCTGGACCTCTGTTGTGCATTTAAGTTTGAAGTTTGAATTTAAATAACAAGTTGAAAACTGAAAATGCAATAAAAAAAAGACAAGAACATGCCTGCTATCAGTGCTGGGCTGAAACCCACGTGTAGCCCATTTTTCCTTGCGCTCGCTCGCTTCACTGTCCGCCGGCCAGACCCAAAAATTCCGCTCATGCACGTGATAAATCTGTGGTGCTGGCTGTGGATCCCGTCTTGTCATCCCTATCCTCTCAAACCCCCTTCCGCATCTAGCGCTAACTGATGCTAGGAACCGCGGTTTCCGGGCTCGATTCGTCGTCATCCCACCGTGAAGCTCGGCTTTAGGAATATAAAAGCCATCCCCCGGTTTCCCCCTTGCCTCACGATCGACTTGGAACCCACGGCCCGGCGAGAACACAGGGAGAGGGCCACCTGTGCGATATGAATTTCTCGCCGATGGGGATCCTCTGCCGCTGGGCCACTACGCTCCGTGGTTGTGCTCCACCACCTACGTCCAGCTCTCGTTGATCGACCTGGGAGGATGCGCGGCGCACACGGATGTTCGTCGCAGCTTCGCCTGGGTGGATTCATTCTCGGCGCGGCTGGAATTTCTCACCGATGTGAGCTCTCCGCCGCCAAAGCGTCACCGGACCTCGCAGAGCATGGGCACAACCTTAGATGGCGATTTGGCGCACCAGGGCGTTTCGTCGTGCACGCGCGGAATCGGGGGGAATACCGGTTCGTGCTTGGGTGGAATCGCTCGCCGAAGGCCTCACCTGGGCGCCGTCGTTCGGCCGGATGAATGTAGCCAGGAGATTGGAGGGAGCCGCTGCCAAGGTGCTCCGACTCGCCATCGATCCGCTGGGCGCCATCAGACGCCGTGTGCATGAATAGCTCACCACTCCATCTTCGCCTCAGGTAAATAACAATTCAATGCTTTACCCATGTCGGGAGCATCGTGTAGAACCATCCTGGGGTGTGGATTGGGCACCTGGGCGCTGGGGGGACGTCTACGGTGGAGGCCTGGTCGTGGGGGCCGGTGCGCCACTGTTCTGCAATGGTGGGGGGAGAAGAAAGCTCTCAGCCGTTGATTCCGTAATGTGCGGCTAGGATCATATCACTATCGTATCCTTTCGTGTATCCTGCGATATCCGTTAAGATCTGATCGTATGGTCCACGTCGCTTACCGATTCGTAAAAACATCTTGATCTAATCTGCCCCCTTGAATCGCGATCGTGCGGTTCTAGTTAACCTATACCCCTTCGGCCCTGGTCATTTTTCTAAAGAGCCCCTGCCCTTTTTTTTAATCAACCCGCCGTCCGTGGGCGATGATCATTGAGTCCAGGGAATTGTTACAGATTGGACCCTGAGTTTTGTATTATTTGATGCCCAGTCCAGAACACTTAGGATATTCAGGAATTAATAAAGAAATAGTTTTTTTTAGTATAAAATAATTCCATAAACTTGCATAATTCATAGTTAATTCATTTTAACTCCAAATTGAGTCATTTCAGTTGCAATAATGTTGTATTAATGTTGTTTATCACTTGTACCTTTGTTTAACCATGAAACTTGAATTAAAATTTGCTCAATTGAATTAATCTATTTTAGGTGCTAAATAATTTCGAAAATTCATAACTTAATAACCGTAGCTCCGAATTTAGTGGTTCTTGTTTCTACGATCTCGTTATGGCGCGTAGAATATTCTTATGCAGTTTGATCTTATGTTTGGTGTAATGTTAATTTTGCCTATACCATGTTTGTCTGTATTGCTACGTTTAGCAGTGAGGACACGTGTCATCTGAAGAGCAAGATTGGTACCTGGAATCTCAAGTCCCAGGCAAGTTGTGCCCTTGATCACTTCTTTTTACCCACTCATGTTCTAATTAATCATAATGATCTGTATAGGTTAATTTTGATGGGACCCAATAGGTTACCCTAGTTTGTTTATCTTTATACCTTGTTTACCACTGAACTTTTTGGGTAGTACTTGCTAGTGCTTTGTATGGTTTTGGGTATGAAGATACATTATTCATGATCACACTTTTATTATCTATTTATCATTACTGTTCATGATAAGATCATTATGTTAATTGGAACATGGAGCGACCACCCGGGAAAACAGTGCTACCACAAGGGTTTAATGGGACGCCCTTGGCTGATTAATTAGGAAAGCTAGTGGAGGACTACCTTACCCGAAAGGGGCAAGGGCAGTAGGGGAGTGGTCAGTGTAGGGAGGCCCTCGGGAGGATTTTGCTGCGATGGCGGTCCTGCAAGGGATTCCTGCATTGGAGCTTCCTATAAACTGTAGCGGGTTTTCTGAAGCTAGTGGAACTTTGTAAAGGCCTCGTAGTGTTACCCTGCCTCGCCTCCTCGGTAGAGGTGTATGGGAAGTCGCGATCCCTTGGCAGATGGGTAACATGACTTGTGGGTAAAGATGCGCAACCTCTGCAGAGTGTAAAACTGGTATACTAGCCGTGCTCACGGTCATGAGCAGCTCGGACCCTCACATGATTAATCTATGGAACTTAAATTCAATTTGTCATATGCATTGCATCGCAGGTGATGTTGTTACTTCTGTTCTACTATTTAATTGGGTTGGTATTTACTTACACTTAGTAATGGCTAATAAAATTTTGACCAACTTTAAAAGCAATGCTCAGCTTCAGCCATCCTCTTTGGTAAGCCTTACACTTCACATGGGCTCCCACCTTTGGCGAGTTCATACACATTATTCCCCACAACTTGTTGAGCGATGAACGTATGTGAGCTCACTCTTGCTGTCTCACACCCCCCCACAGGTCAAGAACAGGTACCACAGGATGAGGCGCTTGGAGGATGCTGTGATGTGTTCGTGAGAGATCTAGGTCGTCGTCTCCCAGTCAACTTTGGGTTGCTGGACCGTCGTCTCCTTATAATGTAATTATTTACTTATTTTGTATAGAACTCCTGTTATGTAATAAAGATGTGACATTCGATCCCGTGCCACTATGCATCATATGTGTGAGGCTTGGTCCCAGCACACCTGGTGTTTATGTTCGCGCCCGGGTTTTGGACCCCTAAAATCCGGGTGTGACAGGAATGTAACCTTAATCTTTCCATTTGCAACATTTCTTAGAACATAGTGAGCATTGAAAGCAAATGGTCTTGAGTGCTTAGGCAAGGGAGTTGGTGGTTTAGCTTTGCAGTTGTGGGCAAAATGACCTTCATTTCCACACTCAAAGCATTTGATAGGCTTGTGAGTCTTCTTTGGCTTGTATAGAGTGATAGCTTTCTTTTGCACAAAAGCATTGTATCCAATACCACTCTTGTTATTTTTCATAACAGTGTTCATGAGCAGCTCATTTTGG
The DNA here is from genome assembly GCF_902167145.1 of Zea mays. NCBI lineage: Eukaryota > Viridiplantae > Streptophyta > Magnoliopsida > Poales > Poaceae > Zea > Zea mays. Next base: position 186,360,722 of record NC_050098.1, read on the forward strand.
AGGTATTGACCCTTGTTGAACTTTTGCACACTTGTTGCAAGATGTTCATTTTCACTTTTTAGTTTCTTGACCTCATTCTTAAGCCTTTGATTATCCACTGCCAACTCATTGTTGAAATCATTGTTCTCAATAGCAACTTTTCCTCTAGTAGTTGCATCAGTCAAGTAATTCTTCAATTTTTGGTTGTCTAAAGTCAGGACTTCAACTTTTTCAGTCAATTCAGCATGTAGACTATTTTGCTCTTCTTGAATCAAATCATCACATGAGGTTGCTACATCAAGCTTAACAACAGGGTTAATAGCCTCATGTGTTTTGCAAGATAAAAGTTCATTTTCAACAAGAAGATTGTCATGATCAAATTTAATTTGTGTATAGTCTTCCTTGATCTTTACTAGTCTATTTTGCAACTCCCTATTAGCTTCATTTAATTTGTCATATTTTTCCTTAGCATCTTTTAGGGAGTTTGTGAGCTCATTTACAGTTGATGACATAGTTTTATTTTCTTCTTTTATTTCATCACTAGCCTTTATAACTATGTCATACTTGGCATTTAAGGATTCATTTTCATTTTTCAACCTATCACATTTAGCTTTTGACTTTCTAATGATTTGAGTATATTCTTTAAGTAAGTCAGCTAACTCATCATATGAAGGTGAAGCAAATTCTTCATCACTATCACTATCACTATCATCAGCAATATTAATATCATTTTGTACCTTCCGTTCACCCCTAGCCATGAGGCATAGGTGAGAAGTGGATGATGGCGATGGTGGTGGTGAAGAGAAGTCCCCGGCGATGGCAGCAACTTTTTCATCATTCTCTTCTTCACTTGAAGAAGACCCACTTGATGATTCGATGTCGGTGAGCCAGTCGCCAACAATATATGCCTTTCCATTCTTCTTCTTGTGAAACCTCTTTTGCTTTCCATCCTTCCTCTTGAAGAATTTCTTTTCCTTCTTTTCATCATCGCTGTCATCTTCTTTCTTGCCCTTGAACTTGTTCTTCTTGGGCTTGTTGCATTGATGAGCAAGATGACCAAGCTCACCACAGTTATAGCAGTCCATCTCAGAAATGGGCTTTCTTTTGTTGGAAAAGAACTTCTTCTTTCTTGAGTCAAATTTGATGCCTTCTCTATTTAGCTTCTTCAACATCTTGGTGGTCTTCCTTACCATCAAGGCGATGTTTGCATCAAGGTCATCATCACTTGAGGATTCTTCCTCAACTTGTATTTTTGCTTTTCCTTTTCTTTCATGATTTGCTTTGAGAGCCAAATCCTTTCTTTTGGAAGATGATTCTTCTTTGTCGTTGATGTGCATGTACATTTCATGGGCATTGATCTTTCCCAAAATTTGTGTAGGTGTGGTAACTGAAAGATCCATTTGATGTAGCACAGTGACAATGTGTCCATATTTGTCTATTGGGAGGACACTGAGAATCTTCCTCACAACATCCGGTTGTGAGATTTGAGTAAGCCCCAATCCATTGACTTCCTCTACAAGAATATTAAGTCGTGAGTACATAGCATTTGCATTTTCATTAGCAAGCATTTTAAAAGAATTTAGCTTTCGCATGGCTATGTGATATCTTTCCTCACGTTCACTTCTAGTTCCTTCGTGTAGAGCACAAATGTCCATCCACAAATCATGAGCATTTTTATGATTCCTTACTCTATTGAACACATCTTTGCAAAGGCCTCTAAAAAGGGTGTTTTGGCCTTCGCATTCCATTTCTCATAATTGAACTCATCACCTACAAGATTTGTGGGATCTCTAGGTTCGGGGAACCCTTGTGTGGCGGCTTTATAGACACCAATGTCTATAGCCTCTAAGTATGCTTCCATACGAATTTTCCAATAAGGAAAATCGTCACCATCAAAAACGGGAGGAGGTCCATCCCCACCGGACATCGTAACTCTAGCGGTTAAGCTAATCTATGAGCAACAAGGCTCTGATACCAATTGAAAGGATCACGATGCCCAAGAGGGGGGGTGAATTGGGCTTTTCTAAAAATCAACACTAATTAAAACCTAAGCAAGAGCTAAACAAGAGCCCAACTTCACCCCAACAACTAGCACTAAGAATACAATACTAGAAATGTAACAAAGCTAAGATAAAACTTCAAATACTTGCTAAACAAATACACAGTGTAAAGTGCTTGAATTAAATGCGGAATGTAAAGCAAAGTTTAGAAGACTCCTCCAATTTTTCCCGAGGTATCGAAGAGTCGGCACTCTCCACTAGTCCTCGTTGGAGCACCCGCGCAAGGGTATCGCTCCCCCTTGGTCCTCGCAAGAACCAAGTGCTCGCTACGAGATGATCCTTTGCCACTCCGGCGCGGTGGATCCCTCGAGACCGCTTACAAACTTGAGTCGGGTCACCAACAAGATCTTCACGGTGATCACCGAGCTCCCAACGCCACCAAGCCGTCTAGGTGATGCCGATCACCAAGAGTAACAAGTCGTAGACTTTCGCTTGACCAAGAGAAGCCTAATGCAAGTGGTGCGTGCTCTAGGTGGCTCTCACTAGCGCTAATGAGGAACAAGCGCGGATTATGATTCTCTAATTTCCTCACTAGTCTTTTGGGGCTTGCAATGCTCTAGCAATGTGCTGGAATAAATGTGGAGTGCAAGACATTGAATATGGTGGGTGGAAGGGGTATAAATAGCCCTCACCCACAAACTAGCCGTTACAGGCATCTCACTGCGCAATGGCGCACCGGACAGTCCGGTGCGCCACCGGTGCGCCACCGGTGCGCCAACGGTCGTTTCCAATGGCTAGTTCTGACAGTTAGCCGTTGGACTCATGGCGCACCGGACAATCCGGTGCGGTGTCCGGTGCGCCACTAAAATTCAACTCTGAAAGCTGCGCTCTCGGGTTTCTGGGAAAGGGAAGCCTCTGCCGCGGACCAGCCTGGCCCCACCTGGCAGAGGGTGCACCGGACAGTCCGGTGCACACCGGACAGTCCGGTGCCCCAAGGCCAGAACCACTAACTCTTGTTATTCAGCTGATTTTCAAATCGATTTTCGTTCTAACTTGAGTGTGAGTTCTAGAGTGACACCTAGCACTGTGTATGAGTGTGATTGTGCACCAACACTACACTAGAACTCTCTTGGTCAAACTACTCATCGACAACCCCTCTTTATAGTACGGCTTAAAAGAGAATAAAAGACCTAACTAAATCGCGAGTGTCCACATCTCCTTGACACTCGGACTCCGTAGACCTTCACCTTTTGTTCCGTCGTTTTAGCCGTCGCTTCGAGTTCTTATCTCCGGGATTGTTTTCACCGTTGTAGTACTTCTACCTGTCATGCGACCTAACTTACCATTTGTCTCTGCAAAACACACGTTAGTCACATATAATATTACGTTGTCATTAATCACTAAAACCAACCAGGGGCCTAGATGCTTTCAACGATCCTATTTTTATGACAGATCCGAAAAATATGACAGCCGCATGCATGCGGTTTCTATTTTTATACAGATCCAAAAATTATGGTAAAATCATGGGAGTTTCCATTGCATGCGCGCAAATTACGAACCGTATAAATCAAGGAATTGTCTTTCCAATGTGCATGCAAAAAATATGCATGAAGTAAACTGATATACGAACTCCGTGTTTAAGCATAAAATTGTATAGTTTTTAGCGTAAATAATACATGTGGTAGGCATAAAACACAATAATCGAAAATAAAACATGAATCGAAGGAGGTAGTGGCTGGAGGACGTCATCGATGACACAAACACAAATGTAGGTCGCCACTCGGGCCGCCCAAACTGTGTCGGATCAGAGGATGTCACGCGCGATCATCGCTGGGCGCATCTCGCGTCTTCTGTGACGCCGCTCGCTCGAACCTCGCGCCTCATGCATCGCTGTCACTACTCGCACGTCGACGGGCGCCGCTTGCTCGCCGGCCTTGAAAGTGCCGCTTCCTCGGGGCCTCGGGGACGCCGCTGCTTGGCCGCAAAAGGGCCCCGCTGTCGCTCGCCCTCTAGATCGGGGAGCCGCCGCCACCGACCTGGGAACCGCCGCCACTACTCCGGATCGAGGAACCTCCGCCATCGCGCGTCGAGGTCATGGAGTTGCGGCCACCGGCTAGGGGTCCACCGCTGTGCACGCTCTGAGGCAATTACCGTCGTCGCACGCGACGTCACTAATGAATCGGGATGTAGCGTAAAAAACTAAACCCTAGCACTCCGGGTCCTGTTTTATAGACGTCCGGACCTGGTCCGGCTCGACCGGATTGCATTGTCTGACCTAGACTTTCTCTAGTTATTGGAAGCTTAGGGCTCTTAATATATAAACTATATATATATATATATAATATTTGCACTAAAAGTGAAAATTTATTTAATTCAGTGAGCTACAGAGAAATTTAACTCCTACGATTGCTAGCTATTACAGTAGCACCACGTGTTACAAGAAAAGGAAATGAAAGCGGATAAGATCAAATCTGTGAAATATGCATAATCAAATGGGACACTATGAAATAAAGGAACTGCATCAGCGTCGCACCCAGCCAGGCGACCTCTTTCGGACGCTCGGACCTCAAGAGTTTACCTGGACCTGTCGGGTGGGATCCCAGGGCATAAACCAAACGGGATGAAGGCAACCTCCGTGCCTTGAAACCAAGCATGGAATAGCCGTGACTGAATCAATCGCCAGATATTTTTTTCCCATGCGGACAAAGTGTTCGCGTACATCTTGAGTTCTGAATGGAATTATATCTTGTCGTTGTTATGTATTACTGCGGTGAAGAGCAAGGTCTCGACGGAAGATGAAGCGAGAGGTTTGTCCTTTGTTCACTGCATAAAAAATGCAAAGGGAGTCGACGCATCGAGACACGGACACGGCCGCACCAGTTCGCCAAAGCCTTCAGCCAAACAAAATTACAAAACCCACGACACCCACCCCACGTCCTATAAAACTAACCCACCTAAAACCACGGTCCACGACCCTCGCTTCACTTGTCACGGACTCGCGTCCACAAACCACAACCAGCTCACTCAAGAACAAAGAACCCAACCCATGGCTTCTCCCAAGCCGCTCCTCCTGCTCGCCACCTCGTTCCTGAGCTGCGGCCTCCTGGTGGCCGCCGACTACGCCCCAATGACCCTGACCGTGGTGAACAACTGCCCCTACCCGGTGTGGCCGGGCATCCAGGCCAACTCCGGGCACGACGTCCTGGAGGGCGGCGGCTTCTTCCTCCCGCCGCTCTCCCACAAGTCCTTCCCGGCGCCGGCCCACCCCTGGTCCGGCCGCATCTGGGCGCGCACGGGCTGCGCGGGCGCCGGCGCGCAGCTCCACTGCGCCACGGGCGACTGCGGCGGGCGGCTCCAGTGCGGCGGGCTCGGCGGCGCGGCGCCCGCGACGCTGGCGTAGGTGAACCTCCACCACGGCAACGACCAGACCTCGTACGGCGTGAGCGTGGTGGACGGCTTCAACGTGGGCCTGTCCGTGACCCCGCACGAGGGCCGCGGCAACTGCCCCGTCCTCGCCTGCCGCAAGAACCTCACCGAGACCTGCCCCGGCGAGCTGCAGCTGCGCTCCCCGGCCGGCAGCGTCCTCGCGTGCAAGAGCGGCTGCGAGGCCTTCCGCACCGACGAGCTGTGCTGCCGCAACATGTACAACAGCCCGCACACCTGCCGCGCCTCCAAGTACTCGGAGTTCTTCAAGCGAGAGTGCCCGCAGGCCTTCACCTACGCGCACGACAGCCCCTCGCTCACCCACGAGTGCGCCGCGCCGCGCGAGCTCAAGGTCATCTTCTGCCACTAGAGCTCGGAGGGCTGGGCTGGGCTGGGCGCGCCGCGCCCGCCCGTGCGCCGCCGCCGCCAACAAGTGTCGCTAGTAGAGGTAGTAGGATGCCTGGAATAGCTGTGGGCCTGTGGGCTGTGGCTGTGTTCCCGTCGTGTCTGTGGCGGTGTGGCCTGTGTAGGCTGTCTGTACTCTGTAGTATACTGGGTTGTTGGATGCATGCGTTCTGGCCGCAAGACTGATGTCATGCTGTTGCTGCTTACTACAGTTTGCAGTCTGAAATAAAAACTTGTTTGATGAGCACTGTAATGATCGTTCGCGTATGCTGAATCACTTGCTATATACTTCGATCGGTTACATTTGCGATGGAATTTCTAGATTAAACTAGAATCTAACATGAAATTGTGTCAAACTTCTAATAGAGACCAGTGCCGCCTTGTCCCTTTCGCGTTCCACTTTTTGGCAGCTTTACCTCTGCCTTTAGATCATGGAATCGGGTTGTTTCTCTCCGTTTTGGCGCCGCTGCTCCGAATCTATGTCACAGGCTCACAGCACAGAATTGAGCTCAAGTGGGTACAAAACGGTGCAGCGAGAACGTTGATTAGGTATTTGGTGTATGCACGTTCTGTGCAGGGATCACCAAAAACCCATCAATCTTGAGCAGTTTAAATTTTCAAATTTAAATTCCCGGATTTCGCTATTTCTCCTTAGAAACCGTCGCATCCGGATCGGATTTCGCTTCTTTTCACCGAGAAACATGATTTAACTAGGAAAAATTTAAAATTTTAATATAGTTTGCTTCTTTTTTTTTAGATATTCGCGGGGGGAGGGTGTGAGATATCCCACCTTTTCATTGCCAACATAAAGGCTCATACATGAATTAGTTACATGTCGGTTAAGTTGTTACAGAGGGGATTGACGAAGAGAATATCGAAACCTTTTCATTGCCAAAAAAATAGTTTGTTTCTATTTTTTTTTTTTCAAATCATGCTACACAATAAACATAGTGGAAGGGATGAGAGTTAAACTGTGAAAGAAGTCGTGCTCGGTGCCTCGGTCTTATATGGGGTAGGGTTAACATGTCTAGAACAAATCAAATTTATTTTTGACACCAAAACCGCTCAAGATTTACAACCGTTGCGTGCATTATTCCCAACGGACATGCGAGATTGATGATTGATGAAGCCGGTGCATGAGCTTGGTTCATGCTCCCTGTGGCTGAGAATAGAGCAAAGCTTTAGGAGGCAGAGCCTCGGAAGCGGTGAAAGGCCGGAGCGCGTGACTGCACGAAGGACTCGCTGACTCGCTGTAGGGTAGTAGCGCCGCTATAGGTGAACTGAAAGTGAAACCGCCAACGTGGGTGGTCCCTGTGAAGTGGATAAGAACGCGCAGTACACCATCATAAGCAAATGGACACTGTCAGCTGTGCGCCTGTGTGGGAGAGGAGCGCCTTGTGAAAGGTATTGTGGAGGGCACGGTGCTCCAATCCAATATGAAAGCATTGGGGTTATTAAGAGATCTCTTAGGTTGTCTTTCACTACATCGTGAAAATAAGAGATTTCTACGGTAGATGGCATATTTTGGAGAGTTAAGCTCAAAATAGAGGATAAGATAGAGAAGCTGTTAAGGATATATCCTTAGCTAAACAATTAAAGCTACAAATGGAGTGGCCTTCCTTCTCGACGCTCTCAACTTGCGTTTTGAAATACAGACAGACGCGTGAGCATTTCATGCGATAAGTGTGAGGACACACGGCATCCGAGCTTCATACAAAATAGCATAAAAAATGTTCAGTAAAAGTTTTCAAATTGAGCTTGAAGTTCAATGTAATCGAGGGAAGTATATTTGTACACCTATTAGATTAGGGGCATTCGTACTTTAGTTATTGGATTATCTAGTGTATACTTTTTGCTTATATGTACCATGTCTCAAAAGGAACGAAACACTGAAACAGAATACAACCACCAAGCCACGGCCCATTGATGTTGTGCTGCGTGCCTGTCTCAAATGGACTCATTTTGGGACGGCTAAACAGACTGAAGGCAACTGATTTTCAGCTTTGCACTAACTGACGAGAAGCCCATGTCTTGCTTTATAAGCTGCGAGTTATTCGAATGACTCACCCTCGTCGCCACTGGACTTTAGAATCCTCTCTATCTTACTAGGTTGCAATTTATAATTTATTTGATTTTTTACCTTAAATTTAATCAACTCGTCTTATTAAAAAATCATAATTATTATTAATGTTTACCGTGGTATAATTTAGCATATAATATACTTTAAGTATGACCTTAAATTTTTTTTAACCAATTTTCACAAAAAAAGAATAAGACAAGTCGGTCAAACTTGGTCAAAAAAAAATCAAACAGATTGTAAATTAGTAGTACCACATTGTTTGCATCATCATGTAGTTGTTCCACAATTTTGGTTGGAGCAATTTGTTCGGTGGTTAGCTTATCTCCATGATTAATAATATTTTATACATCTCCCAAGGGAAAACATATTCTTAAAAAATGTGGCATCTTTAGTTTCAATAAATTGTATTAGCAAACACATCGGGTTATTCAAATTTGACCAGTAAAAATCTATAAGCCATGCTATGACAAGCATAGCCAAGAAAGATACCATCAACGATCCAGGTATAGTCTATCAAAACCCCCTTTTTTTTGTTAGGCTGGTGCAAAAAGCACATGACGACTAATAGATTGCCGATTGGGCCAGTTCAAGGCCCACGATAGAGATCAGACAGGGAGGGGAGGAGGCAGCAGCAGGGACAAATTTCGCCGCAGGCGGAAGGACGGATGAGGCGAGGCGATGAAGATAGCACATTGGCACGCCGCGATAGATTGAGCAGGGTTGAGCGGATGGCGTGCCCTCCTTGGGCCATGGAGGTGGCCACCGCACTAGAGTCTCGTGTTTCGTTCGTACTCGCGTCGCGTCTGTCGTTCGCGAGCCAGGCGGGAGGTCTTGACCGATGTGATCAGGTCAGAGGCAGGTGACCAAAATATCAGCTGAAAGATACGGGCTGCTTTTTTCTTCCCTTGACGCCCGGTTAGATTCGTCTTGCCTGAACGACCCAAGAGGACAAGACCCAAACAACAAAGGTCACCGAAAGGAAAAAAGAGAGGATCTGTGCCTCTGCGGCTGCGGCTCGTGTAGCCTGTGTGGTCCACCGGTGACCGCACTATTGGCGGCCCGAAGCGTGAGACTTTTGCTCTCGTGCTCGTACGACCCGGCGCCACCCGCATGTTCCGATCGTTATCTGTCCTATTCCGATCGCGCTTTGAACCGGACCTGCCTCCGGTGGTGGCGCTGGGAAAACGAGGGCCGTCCTATCGTCTGCCTCGCCGGGGAAAAGCGGCTCTGCCGAAATTGTTCGCCCTGCACCTGGGTTTCATCCGACTAACAACATGCATAAAACACATGGAGCTAGGCTGCTAGGGCCAAGCTAGGCTTTGCCCGAGCGGTGTGTGGTCAGTGGTGACCGGTGACTACTTACGTGACCTCTCGTTCCGAGTTTGGCTGGTGTGCAGTGTGCTTTCCTGTTTAGCATGGCAACCTCATTTTTATAGGATTTCTAAGTTTCTATGAAAAAATAGTTCATTTCTCTAAGAGAAAATTTGAATTTTTTAGAAAAATAAAGTTATCAAACTAGCCCTTAATTACATTCGACGGTTCGGTTCACCAAAATATTTTAGCAGAGTAGCTAACAAAACTCATGGAGAGGAATAAGGCGAAGTAAATCATGCTCGTATCATCAAACATCTAGAACTCAGCTCACTATGGGCCTGTTTGGTTCAGCTTTTTTCTGACCAGCTTTTCTGAAAATCTAGCTGTGGGGAGAATCTGGCTGTGGGAAGAATTTGAGTAACATTACGACTACGTGTGGAGGAAGATAAAGTTGTTTATAGGACTTAGGATCTAGAAAGTGACAGATTCCTACTATTACAACGACTCAACCGATTATGTGTTTATGTTGATTTTGGATGGTTTTTGGCCCAACGAATTTTATAAAAGCTGGCTGAAAAGCTGAGCGTTTGGCAGTCCGCAGCAGCTTTTGGTGGCCAGAAGCTGCCAGAAGCCGAAACAAACAGGCCCTATGTCTCAGGTAGAATTGCATTATATAGTCTCTTAGTCATCTTTTATATTTGGAAAAACCGATCCAAGAGTTTTGTGTTGTACATGCCCTTATGTTAAATCCTTATCGAGGCCCTAATTTTAGGTTTGAGTAAAATGGTAACAATCCACATTTTAGTGCTTTTTTTTTTGTGCGGGGTCTACAAAACACGGTTATTTTAGGCCGAATCTACGATTGTCCTAAAGACGAGTTAGACATAACGATAGCAACAGGATGTCACAGTGTTGTTGGAGCCCATTTTGAGCAGGGCGGACGGCCCGGCCCTGAGGCCGGACGGTCCGCGGTCCGGACAGTCCGCGCCTGGGGGCCGGACGGTCCGCGCGTGCGCAGAGCAGTTTAGGGTTCCGAGTTTTGTGCTACAGTTGTTAGCTAGATTCGCGGGATTCACTCGGAAATTTGTTTGTAACGGGTCCAGCCCTCCTCCTCTATAAATAGAGAGGTCTACGACCGATTTGGAACAACGAATCGAACCTTCAATCAATACAATTTACATTTTATCCTAGGAGTAGTTCTAGTCTAGTTTAGGTTTAGTCTTCCAATCCCCAAATTCTCCGCCTCTCCTCGACTCTACGTCGATTAGAGGAGTCTAGGTCGGTCTACCCGAGCCTAGACACCACCTAGGATCTCTCCTCCCCGACGGGGTCCCTCCCGGGAGCGAGATCCAGGCGCCGCCGGCGATCTTCCGCCGCCCCTGCGCACGCGCGGACCGTCCGGCCGTCAGGCAGGGAACCCGAGTTCCTGCGCCAGGTCGCGGACCGTCCGGCCCTGTGCCGCGGACCGTCCGCGCCTGACCAGAGAGCACCGCCGCCTCACGCCAGGTCGCGGACCGTCCGGCCCTGTGCCGCGGACTGTCCGCGCCTGACCAGAGAGCACCGCCACTGGTTCTTTTGAAGTGATTGGCGCCTCCAAAAAGGTGTCAACATACTTTTTGGCGACCACAGTGGGACCAACAAATATAGACGCATCAAATCGGCCCTCAATGGCCGGTTCAAGGGATAGCTCTGATATTTCTCCAAGCAACAACATAGAGCCGACTTGGGAAACCTTACCGGCTGACAAGCAGCTCCAGTTTGAGGAGCATAAGGAGCGGATGATCCAGGAGGCGAAAGCAAAATTCTTGGCCAACTTCAAAGTGGACAGGAACAACAAGGTCGTCCGACACCGGGCGACGGATCCGACTTCGCTCCAACCCACGCCAGATATCCCCAATGTAAGTAATACCAACGAGCTACAATCTCTTAGAAATTATGTAGAAGAGCAACGTGAACAAATGCAGAACATCATAGGGGGTATGCAAAGCGATCTTAAGAGACTAGTACGTGCATTTGATAAATCTAGTATCGCAAATTTTCCTTCGCACGAGGTTGAGTTAGGAGGTAACACGCGTAACACATCGGCTACAGGTTGTCACGACCAGTCACAACCCCTTTATGGGATGCTGATGGACACATACCCTGAGCAACCGCAAATCGGCAGCAAATCAGCCGATCTGCACATGCCCGGACTGTCCGCACGTGAGCGCGGACCGTCCGGACCAACAACAGTCGGGCCTATTTTTAATGAGTTACCTAGATATGCGCCCGAACCACCACACACGACACAGAATCTAAACTACCCAGTCGGACCGTCCGCGTACAACGACGGACGGTCCGCACATAATCACGGACGGTCCGGGCCAATGTCCGGACAGTCCGCACATGACCTTTTTGAGGAGGATTGTTACCTGAATCCTCACCCGTCCCAGCAGCACTTCCCATCGCACTATACAATGCATCAACCCATTAATTCGAGATCTAGAGCCCAGGAAAACTTTCCGGCCCCACCGAGAAGGCCGGAAAGGAACGATCAAACATATGAACCATATAGGGCAAGTGTCAATGCACCACGTAGTTCAAACCAATGGGGGGAAAGACAATATGCTAATATCCAGCCAACCCCACCTATGTTTGATCAGAGAGCCGGTGGTCTCGCACCGGCTGCCATTGATATAGTAAGGGAAGAAATAGCCGGGGCATTCCGAGATAAGCTCGGAGTAAGCATGGTCCCTGGGGGGCAATCATATCGGAAACCTTATGACAGCCGATTTGATCACCACCCATACCCACAGGGAACCAGGATACCCGAATTCGCGAAATTTTCAGGTGATCAAGGAAAGAACACACGTGAACACATAGTCCAATTTTTAGCACAATTAGGAGAGTTGGCCGACATAGAGGCATTTCGCATACGTTTATTTTTATTATCTTTAACAGGAACTGCGTTTGCGTGGTACGCCACTTTACCTCCTAATTCCATTTCATCATGGGGAGATCTAGAACAAAAATTTCATGATCATTTTTTCTCCGGTGACTATGAGTTGGATTTGGTAGATTTAGTGTCATTACGACAAGCAAAAGATGAATCGGTTAATGATTACATCCGGAGATTCCGAGATACAAGAAACCGATGCTTCCAAATTCATTTAGCAGAGAAACAGCTAGCAGGATTAGCCTTTAATGGTCTATGATATTATTTAAAAGAAAGATTAGAAGGCATCCAATTTTTTACACTAGCACAGTTACACTAGAGAGCTTCGGCTTGTGAAAGCCGAAGCAAAGAAACTGCTAAAGCAATTCATCATAACGTACATATAGTAGAGTGCGATCAAAGTAGCTCAGAGGACGAGTCAACAGAAATATATGCTGCTGAAATGGTTTGGCCAAAGTAGGCCAAATCTTCGGCTTGTGCTTCCCTACAGCCGATTCAAAAGAAACGGCAGGAGGATGTAAAGTTTACGTTTAATGTTGGCAAGTGTGATAAAATATTTGATAAATTACTCAAAAATGGCAACATTAAAATAAATCACACTGTTCCATCTGCCGACGAGCTAAAACGTCGTGCATACTGCAAGTGGCACAACTCATTTTCTCATGCCACTAATGATTGTAATGTATTTCGGCGACAGATTTAATCGGCCATTAACGAGGGACGATTGAAATTTTAGGAAATGCAGGTGGATACAGAGCCTTGTCCAATGAACATGATTGACTTCGAGGGCAAGAAAGTCCTAGTTCGGCCAAATACAGCCGATAAAGACAAAGGCAAAGAGACAATCATCGGCAATGCTTAAGAGGCCGATGGGGATCGTAAAGTTTCTTGCAGGAAAGTGGTAGCCGAGAAGACTCCCGATGGAGGGGAGACCCTAAAGGTGACCATCACAGCCTCCAGTACTGGGGGGCAAGCGCAGACAGGGAGACAGATGCAGGAACCCGTGCTGCATATCCCGGACGGTCCGGCACGTAGGCGTGGACGGTCCGGGACCCCACCGGATGGTCCGGAGAGCTCCGGCGGACGGTCCGGCCGTACTCAGGACTCACAACGGCCACGTACTTTGAAAGTCGCCTAGAGGGGGGGTGAATAGGGCGAAACTGAAATTCTCAACAATAATCACAACTACAAGCCGGGTTAGCGTTAGAAATATAATCGAGTCCGCGAGAGAGGGCGGAAAACAAATCGCAGGCAAATAAGAAGTGTGATACGCGGATTTGTTTTACCGAGGTTCGGTTCTCGCAAACCTACTCCCCGTTGAGGAGGCCACAAAGGCCGGGTCTCTTTCAACCCTTCCCTCTCTCAAACGGTCCCTCGGACCGAGTGAGCTTCTCTTTCTCAAATCACTTGGGAATCAAACTTCCCGCAAGGACCACCACACGATTGGTGTCTTTTGCCTCAATTACAAGTGAGTGTTTGATCACAAGAAAGAATGCCAAAGAAAAAGAAGCGATCCAAGCGCAAGAGCTCAAATGAACACTACAAATCACTCTCTCTAGTCACTAAGGCTTTGTGTGGAGTTGGGAGAGAATTTGATCTCTTTTGGTGTGCTTTGCAATGAATGCTAGCTCTTGTATAGTGGTTGGAAGCTGGAAAACTTGGATGCAATGAATGGTGGGGTGGTTGGGGTATTTATAGCCCCAACCACCAAACATGACCGTTGGTGGAGGCTGTCTGTCGTATGGTGCACCGGACAGTCCGGTGCACACCGGACATGTACTGTAGAGTGTCCGGTGCGCCAGCATGGGCGTGCCTGACGCCTGCGCGCTCTGGCGCGCATTAATTGCTGTTGCAGGCGACCGTTGGCGCGAAGTAGCCGTTGCCCCGCTGTTACACCGGACAGTCCGGTGTACATCGGACATGTCCGGTGAATTATAGCGGGGCAGCCGCGACAAATTCCCGAGGCTGCCAAGTTCCAGAGCCGCGACCTCTTGGAGCACCGGACACTGTCCGGTGTACACCGGACAGTCCGGTGAATTATAGCGCGCCGGCTTCTGAAAATTCCCGAGGCTGAGGAGTTCTGCGCGAGGTCCCCTGGTGCACCGGACACTGTCCGGTGCGCCACCGGACAGTCCGGTGCGCCGGACCAGGGAGCCTTTCGGGATGCCTTTAGCTCTCTATTTTAAACCCAACTTTGGTCTTTTTAATTGGCTTGTTGTGAACCTTTGACACCTGTATAACTTATACACTAGAGCAAACTAGTTAGTCCAATTGTTTGTGTTTGGGCAATTCAACCACCAAAATTATTTAGGAACTAGGTGTAAGCCTAATTCTCTTTCAATCTCCCCCTTTTTGGTGATTGATGCCAACACAAACCAAAGCAAATATAGAAGTGCATAATTGAACTAGTTTGCATAATGTAAGTGTAAAGGTTGCATGGAATTGAGCCAATATAAATACTTACAGGATAGGCGTGGATTGTTTCTTTATTTTTAACATTTTGGACCACGCTTGCACCACAGATTTGTTTTTGCAAATTCTTTTGTAAATCCTTTTCAAAGTTCTTTTGCAAATAGTCAAAGGTAAATGAGTAAGATTTTTGCGAAGCATTTTTCAAGTTTGAAATTTTCTCTCTTTGTTTCAAATGCTTTTCCTTTGACTAAACAAAAACTCCCCCTCAAATAAATTCTCCTCTTAGTGTTCAAGAGGGTTTTAAGATATCAAATTTTGAAAATACTACTTGCTCCCCCTTTAGAACACAAAGAGATACCAATTTGAAATTTTCCAATTGAAAACCATTGATTTTTAAAAATAGGGTGGTGGTGCGGTCCTTTTGCTTTGGGCCAATACTTTCTCCCCCTTTGGCATGAATCGCCAAAAACGGATACTTGGAATGAAATATAGGCCCTTTTTTAACTATTTTCTCCCCTTTGACAAATAACACATATGAGTGAAGATTATACCAAAGATGGAGAGTGATGCGGAGCGACGGCGAAGGATGAGTAGTAGAGTGGAGTGGAAGCCTTTGTCTTCGCCGAAGACTCCAAGTCCCTTTCAATATACCTATGACTTGGTTTGAAATACACTCGAAAACACATTAGTCATAGCATATATCAAAGAGACGTGATCAAAGGTATATTTATAAGCTATTTGTGCAAATTAGCAAAAGAAGTTCCTGGAATCAAGAATATTGAGCTCATGCCTAAGTTTGGTAAAAGATTGTTCATCAAGTGGCTCGGTAAAGATATCGGCTAATTGATCTTTAGTGTTAATGTATGAAATCACGATATCCCCCTTTTGTTGGTGATCCCTAAGAAAATGATACCAAATGGCTATGTGTTTAGTGCGGCTATGCTCAACGGGATTATCCGCCATGCGGATCGCACTCTCATTATCACATAGAAGAGGAACTTTGGTTAGTTTGTAACCGTAGTCCCGCAGGGTCTGCCTCATCCATATCAATTGCGCGCAACAGTGGCCTGCGACAATATACTCGACTTCGGCAGTAGAAAGAGCGACCGAATTTTGCTTCTTTGAGGCCCAAGACACCAAGGATCTTCCCAAGAACTGGCAAGTCTCCGATGTGCTCTTTCTATTAATCTTACACCCCGCCCAATCGGCATCCGAATAACCAATCAAATCAAATGTGGATCCTCGAGGGTACCAAAGCCCAAACTTAGGAGTATAAGCCAAATATCTCAAGATTCGTTTTACGGCCGTAAGGTGGGATTCCTTAGGGTCGGATTGGAATCTTGCACACATGCAAACGGAAAGCATAATGTCCGGTCAAGATGCACATAAATAAAGCAATGAACCAATCATCGACCGATATACCTTTTGATCGACGGATTTACCTCCCGTGTTGAGGTCGAGATGTCCATTTGTTCCCATGGGTGTCTTGATGGGCTTGGCATCCTTCATTCCAAACTTGCTTAGAATGTCTTGAGTATACTTCGTTTGGCTAATGAAGGTGCCCTCTTGGAGTTGCTTGACTTGGAATCCTAGAAAATACTTCAACTCCCCCATCATAGACATCTCGAATTTCTGTGTCATGATCCTACTAAATTCTTCACATGTAGATTCGTTAGTAGACCCAAATATGATATCATCAACGTAAATTTGGCATACAAACAAATCATTATCAAGAGTTTTCATGAATAAAGTAGGATCGGCCTTGCCGACTTTGAAGCCATTAGCAATAAGGAAATCTCTAAGGCATTCATACCATGCTCTTGGAGCTTGCTTGAGCCCATAAAGCGCCTTAGAGAGCCTATAAACATGGTTAGGGTACTCACTATCTTCAAAGCCGAGAGGTTGCTCAACATAGACTTCCTCCTTGATTGGTCCGTTGAGGAAGGCACTCTTCACGTCCATTTGGTAAAGCTTGAAGCCATGGTAAGTAGCATAGGCCAATAATATGCGAATTGACTCAAGCCTAGCTACGGGTGCATAGGTTTCACCAAAATCCAAACCTTCGACTTGTGAATACCCCTTGGCCACGAGTCGAGCTTTGTTCCTAGTCACCACACCATGCTCGTCTTGCTTGTTGCGGAAGACCCACTTGGTTCCTACAACATTTTGGTTAGGACGTGGAACTAAATGCCATACCTCATTCCTAGTGAAGTTGTTGAGCTCCTCTTGCATCGCCATCACCCAATCCGAATCTTGAAGTGCTTCCTCTACCCTGTGTGGCTCAATAGAGGAAACAAAAGAGTAATGCTCACAAAAATGTGCAACACGAGATCGAGTGGTTACCCCCTTATGAATATCGCCGAGGATGGTATCGACGGGGTGATCTCGTTGGATTGCTTGGTGGACTCTAGGGTGTGGCGGCCTTGGTTGTTCATCCTCCTTGTCTTGATCATTTGCATCTCCCCCTTGATCATTGCCTTCATCTTGAGGTGGCTCATCTCTTTGATCTTCTCCTTCATCAACTTGAGCCTCGTCCTCAATTTGAGTTGGTGGAGATGCTTGCGTGGAGAAGGATGGTTGATCTTGTGCATTTGGAGGCTCTTCGGATTCCTTAGGACACACATCCCCAATGGACATGTTTCGTAGCGCGATGCATGGAGCCTGTTCTTCACCTATCTCATCAAGATCAACTTGCTCTACTTGAGAGCCGTTAGTCTCATCAAACACAACGTCACAAGAAACTTCAACTAGTCCTGAGGACTTGTTAAAGACTCTATATGCCCTTGTGTTTGAATCATATCCTAGTAAAAAGCCTTCTACAGTTTTAGGAGCAAATTTAGATTTTCTACCTCTTTTGATAAGAATAAAACATTTGCTACCAAAAACTCTAAAATATGAAATATTTGGCTTTTTACCGGTTAGGAGTTCATAGGATGTCTTCTTGAGGATTCGGTGTAGATATAACCGGTTGATGGCGTAGCAGGCGGTGTTGACCGCCTCGGCCCAAAACCGATCCGGTGTCTTGTATTCATCAAGCATGGTTCTTGCCATGTCCAAGAGAGTTCGATTCTTCCTCTCCACTACACCATTTTGTTGTGGAGTGTAGGGAGAAGAGAACTCATGCTTGATGCCCTCTTCCTCAAGAAAGCCTTCAATTTGAGAGTTCTTGAACTCCGTCCCGTTGTCGCTTCTAATTTTCTTGATCCTTAAGCCGAACTCGTTTTGAGCCCGTCTCAAGAATCCCTTTAAGGTCTCTTGGGTATGAGATTTTTCCTGCAAAAAGAATACCCAAGTTTAGCGAGAATAATCATCCACAATAACTAGACAGTACTTACTCCCGCCGATGCTTATGTAAGCAATCGGGCCAAATAAGTCCATGTGTAGGACCTCCAGTGGCCTGTCACTCGTCATGATGTTCTTGTGTGGATGATGAGTCCCAACTTGCTTCCCGGCTTGGCATGCGCTACAAATCCTGTCTTTCTCAAAATGAACATTTGTTAGTCCTAAAATGTGCTCTCCCTTTAGAAGCTTATGAAGATTCTTCATTCCAACATGGGCTAGTCGGCGGTGCCAGAGCCAACCCAAGTTAGTCTTAGCAACCAAGCAAGTGTCGAGTTCAGCTCTATCAAAATCTACCAAGTATAGCTGACCCTCTAACACTCCCTTGAATGCTATTGAATCATCACTTCTTCTAAAGACAGTAACACCTACATCAGTAAATAGACAGTTGTAGCCCATTTGACATAATTGGGATACGGAAAGCAAATTGTAATCTAAGGAATCTACAAGAAAAACATTGGAAATAGTATGGTCAGGTGATATAGCAATTTTACCCAATCCTTTGACCAAACCTTGATTTCCATCCCCGAATGTGATAGCTCGTTGGGGATCTCGGTTTTTCTCATATGAGGAGAACATCTTCTTCTCCCCTGTCATGTGGTTTGTGCACCCACTGTCGAGTATCCAACTTGAGCCCCCGGATGCATAAACCTACAAAACAATTTTAGTTCTTGACTTTAGGTACCCAAACAGTTTTGGGTCCTTTGGCATTAGAAACAAGAACTTTGGGTACCCAAACACAAGTCTTAGAGCCCTTGTGTTTGCCCCCAACAAACTTGGCAACTATCTTGCCGGATTTATTAGTTAAAACATAAGATGCATCAAAAGTCTTAAATGAAATGTCATGCTCATTTGATGCATTAGGAGTTTTCTTTTTAGGCAACTTAGCACGGGTTGGTTGCCTAGAACTAGATGTCTCACCCTTATACATAAAAGCATGGTTAGGGCCAGAGTGAGACTTCCTAGAATGAGTTCTCCTAATTTTGCTCTCGGGATAACCGGCAGGGTACAAAATGTAACCCTCGTTATCCTGAGGCATGTGAGCCTTGCCCTTAACAAAGTTAGACAAATTCTTTGGAGGGGCATTAAGTTTGACATTGTCTCCCCTTTGGAAGCCAATGCCATCCTTGATGCCAGGGCGTCTCCCATTATAGAGCATACTTCTAGCAAATTTAAATTTTTCATTTTCTAAGTTGTGCTCGGCAATTTTAGCATCTAATTTTGCTATATGATCATTTTGTTGTTTAATTAAAACCATGTGATCATGAATAGCATTGATATCAACATCTCTACATCTATTACAAATAGACACATGCTCAATAGTAGATGTAGAGGGTTTGCAAGAATTAAGTTCTACAATCTTAGTACGTAAAATATCATTGTTATCTCTAAGATTGGAAATTGTAATATTGCAAACATCTAATTCTTTAGCCTTAGCAAACAATTTCTCATTCTCATCTCTAAGGCTAGCAAGAGAAGCATTCAACTCATCAATCCTAGCAAGCAAATCAACATTATCATTTCTAGGATAGGAAGTTGAATCAATACAAACATGAGAATCAACCTTAGCAATTAATTTAGCATTTTCATTTCTAAGGTTGGCAATAGTGTCATGGCATGTGCTTAGCTCACTAGATAATTTGTCACATTTTTCTACCTCTAGAGCATAAGCATTTTTAACCTTGACATGCTTTTTTATTTTCCTTGATTAGGAAGTCCTCTTGGGAGTCCAAGAGATCATCCTTCTCATGGATGACACTAATTAATTCATTTAATTTCTCCTTTTGTTGCATGTTTAGGTCGGCAAAAAGGATACGCAAATTATTCTCCTCATCACTAGCATTATCATCACTAGAGGATTCATATTTAGTGGAGGATTTAGATTTAACCTTCTTCCTTTTGCCGTCCTTTGCCATGAGGCACTTGTGGCCGACGTTGGGGAAGGGGAGTCCCTTGGTGACGGCGATGTTGGCGGCGTCCTCGTCGTCGGAGGAGGAGTCGGTGGAGCTCTCGTCGGAGTTCCACTCGCAGCATACATGGGCATCGCCACCCCTCTTCTTGTGGTACCTCTTCTTTTCTCTCCTCTTGCCCTTCTTATCGTTATCCCTGTCACTGTCACTTGATAATGGACATTTAGCGATAAAGTGACCGTGCTTACCACACTTGTAGCAAACCTTCTTGGAACGGGATTTGTAATCCTTCCCCTTCCGTTGCTTGAGGATTTGGCGAAAGCTTTTGATGATTAAAGCCATTTCCTCATTGTCGAGCTTGGAGGCGTCAATTGGTTGTCTACTCGGTGTAGACTCCTCCTTCTTCTCCTCCGTCGCCTTAAATGCCACCGGTTGTGCTTCGGACGTGGAGGGCTCCTCAAGCTCGTTGATCTTCTTTGAGCCTTTAATCATGCATTCAAAGCTCACAAAATTCCCGATAACTTCCTCTGGGGTCATTAGTGTGTATCTAGGATTACCACGAATTAATTGAACTTGAGTGGGGTTAAGGAAAATGAGAGATCTTAGAATAACCTTAACCACCTCGTGGTCGTCCCGCTTTTTGCTCCCGAGGTTGCGCACTTGGTTCACCAAGGTTTTGAGCCGGTTGTACATATCTTGTGGCTCCTCCCCTTGGCGAAGACGAAAACGACCGAGCTCCCCCTCGATTGTTTCCCGCTTGGTGATCTTGGTGAGTTCATCACCCTCGTGCGCGGTCTTGAGAAGGTCCCAAATCTCCTTTGCATTCTTCAACTCTTGCACTTTGTTGTATTCCTCCTTGCTTAGAGAAGCGAGGAGTATGGTTGTGGCTTGGGAGTTGAAGTGCTCGATTTGGACCACTTCATCCGTATCATAGTCTTCATCCCCTACGGATGGTACCTGTGCTCCAAACTCAACAACATTCCATATACTTTTGTGGAGTGAGGTTAGATGAAATTTCATTAAATCACTCCACCTAGCATAATCTTCGCCATCAAAGGTTGGCGGTTTGCCTAATGGAACGTAAAGTAATGGAGTAGGTCTAGATGTACGAGGATAGTGTAAGGGGATCTTACTAAACTTCTTGCGCTCTTGGCGCTTAGAAGTTACGGACGTCGCATCGGAGTCGGAGGTCGATGTTGATGAAGTGTCGGTCTCGTAGTAGACCACTTTCCTCATCCTCTTGTGCTTGTCGCCTTTCCGATGCGACTTGTGGGAAGAAGATTTTTCCTTCTTCTCTTTGTGGTGAGAAGAAGAAGATCTTTTCTCCTTCCGTTTGGAGGAGTCCTTCTTCTTCTCCTTCCTCTTGGTGCGGGACTCTTCCGATGAAGTGCTCCCGTGGCTCGTAGTGGGCTTGTCGCCGGTCTCCATCTCCCTCTTGGTGTGATCTCCCGACATCACTTCGAGTGGTTAGGCTCTAATGAAGCACCGGGCTTTGATACCAATTGAAAGCCGCCTAGAGGGGGGGTGAATAGGGCGAAACTGAAATTCTCAACAATAATCACAACTACAAGCCGGGTTAGCGTTAGAAATATAATCGAGTCCGCGAGAGAGGGCGGAAAACAAATCGCAGGCAAATAAGAAGTGTGATACGCGGATTTGTTTTACCGAGGTTCGGTTCTCGCAAACCTACTCCCCATTGAGGAGGCCACAAAGGCCGGGTCTCTTTCAACCCTTCCCTCTCTCAAACGGTCCCTCGGACCGAGTGAGCTTCTCTTTCTCAAATCACTTGGGAATCAAACTTCCCGCAAGGACCACCACACGATTGGTGTCTCTTGCCTCAATTACAAGTGAGTGTTTGATCACAAGAAAGAATGCCAAAGAAAAAGTAGCGATCCAAGCGCAAGAGCTCAAATGAACACTACAAATCACTCTCTCTAGTCACTAAGGCTTTGTGTGGAGTTGGGAGAGGATTTGATCTCTTTTGGTGTGCTTTGCAATGAATGCTAGCTCTTGTATAGTGGTTGGAAGCTGGAAAACTTGGATGCAATGAATGGTGGGGTGGTTGGGGTATTTATAGCCCCAACCACCAAACATGACCGTTGGTGGAGGCTGTCTGTCGTATGGTGCACCGGACAGTCCGGTGCACACCGGACATGTACTGTAGAGTGTCCGGTGCGCCAGCATGGGCGTGCCTGACGCCTGCGCGCTCTGGCGCGCATTAATTGCTGTTGCAGGCGACCGTTGGCGCGAAGTAGCCGTTGCCCCGCTGTTACACCGGACAGTCCGGTGTACACCGGACATGTCCGGTGAATTATAGCGGGGCAGCCGCGACAAATTCCCGAGGCTGCCAAGTTCCAGAGCCGCGACCTCTTGGAGCACCGGACACTGTCCGGTGTACACCGGACAGTCCGGTGAATTATAGCGCGCCGGCTTCTGAAAATTCCCGAGGCTGAGGAGTTCTGCGCGAGGTCCCCTGGTGCACCGGACACTGTTCGGTGCGCCACCGGACAGTCCGGTGTGCCGGACCAGGGAGCCTTTCGGGATGCCTTTAGCTCTCTATTTTGAACCCAACTTTGGTCTTTTTAATTGGCTTGTTGTGAACCTTTGACACCTGTATAACTTATACACTAGAGCAAACTAGTTAGTCCAATTGTTTGTGTTTGGGCAATTCAACCACCAAAATTATTTAGGAACTAGGTGTAAGCCTAATTCCCTTTCATACTTTCAAACCACGACGACCAGAGATAGGTACGTGGAAAACAAATACATTCAAGGCAGCTGGTCGGTTGGTTAAAGTTGGCCCAACTTTTGATCAATTATTGTCTAAATACGTAAAAAAGAAGGCCGGCCCCAGTGACCGGCCAGCAAAGCGACCCCGCTCACCCATTCATGAGCAGCGTCAGGTCAGGCCGATTGGACCACCCCACCAATCGGAAGAAATGAAAGGTCATACTGTACAAGTGAGACCTAACGTACCTGCATGGACACCTCCACCTCCATATCCACCTATGCCATATCCATACACATATTTACCTCTGTCATATGTCCCAAATCAAATGTGGGGCATGCCACCATATCCATTTGGGATGCCACAGTACCCCGTCTGGGGGGAACCCCAAACATCTGTTTTTGACAGATTGACGCCACCAGTACAAGATCGATTGAGCACTGCTCAATCCGGTCACCAGGCACAAACCCAACAGGATTGCCGGACTACTCGGCCTTCAAGGCCGACCAATCCGGCAGGGGGGCATATGCCTGCAGCAACTCAAAAAACAACACAAAAGGACATCATCAAAATAGGCACTGCAGATGTTGTCATACAGGAAGATAATAAAGGGCCGATAATTTTTGACGAATCGGCCAACACAACCAAAAAGGATACGACTACCAACAAAACAACCGATCCAAAATACTCCATGCCTCGATGGTGCCCAGCGGGATTGACACGGTCCCAAAAGAGAAAATTACAGCGCCTAAGAGCAAAGGAGAGCCAGGAGAAGAAGGCGGAAAAGATATTTAATGACACACATCCACTATACCCGCCACCACAGAAGAAATGGAGACCAAAGGCTGTTGAGGAAAAACAAACGACCACAAAAATAGAAAATCAAACAATACTTGTGCAGCACCCTGCAGGTATGGCAGATAGCCCAGCCAGCAAGGCTGGATAATCTGCACCAGGCGCGGACCGTCCGGCCTCTGCGCGCGGACCGTCCGGCCTTCACCAGGAGGCCTCTGGACAACCTGCACCAGGCGCGGACCGTCCGGCCCCCGCGCGCGGACCGTCCGGCCCCCGCGCGCGGACCGTCCGCTATTCACCAGGAAGCCTCCAACGACACGCCAACATCAATGGAAGAGGACGACCTACTAGGAGAAGACCTAGTCGACTATGAAGCTTCTCTAGAATGCCCAGGTATGGATGTGAATGTTATTACATTTTCCGCCGATTGTACTATTATCGGCAACGATGAACCTGTTGTTTCCCAATTTGATTTTGGTCCTAAAGAAGCCGCCTTTACTAAACCAAAGGAATCGGTAAATCATTTAAAGCCGCTCTTCGTGCGCGATCACATTGATGGAATACCGATTGCTAAGATGTTGGTAGATGGAGGGGCGACTGTAAATCTAATGCCTTATTCATTATACAGAAAATTAGGAAAGCAAGATGACGAACTTGTCAAAACCAACATGACCCTCAGCGGTGTTGGGGATAGTTCGATCAAAACCAGGGGAGTCACGTCCGTTGAATTAACCATCGGGACTAAGACCCTTGCTGCTGCATTCTTCGTCGCTGATGTAGAAGGAAATTACAGTCTAATCCTAGGCAGAGATTGGATTCACGCCAATCAATGTATACCTTCTACATTTAATCAAATGCTAATACAATGGGTAGGCGATGACATAGAACAAGTACATGCTGATGTATCGGCCTGCATCGCTGTGGCCGATGCCCCTGTACTCTGGACTTATGAGACTGCTACATGTCTCACAGGAGTAGATTTTTCTGATTATCAATTCATAAGTATAGATAAGAAAGGTTTCATTCCCGTAATGTTAGAGCCGATGGAGAATCGGCTAAATCCTAAATAAAGTTTAAATGATGAATACACGCAAAGTTCATGAGTCTCTGGTCACGGACGGTTCGGCTTTCAAGGCCGGATGGTCTGGTCTTTCACAAAAGGGTTCGGACTTTAAGACCGAACATATATCACAGCAAAAGGATAGTATTACGGATGATCCGGTCCCCGAGACCGAAAAGTCCGCCGTCACACAAAGATCATCTAATTCCTCTGTGGGGAACATGATAGAGGAATTCAGAGATCTTGATAAATTAGGACAGGGGTTTACATCGGCCGATCCTTTGGAGGAGATTGACATAGGAAATGATAAAACTCCAAGGCCGACTTTTGTAAACAAGACCCTGAAGACCGATCCTAGAGATGAAATGATCGGTCTATTGAAGGAATATTCAGATTGTTTTGCTTGGAATTACACTGAGATGCCTGGACTAAGCCGAGAGATCGTCGAACATTGGCTGCCTATTAAGTCTGGTTTCAGACCTTTCAAGCAGAAAGCTAGAACATTTCGTCCAGATCTTCTCCCACAAATCAAGGACGAAATCCACCGGCTATTAGAAGCTAATTTTATTAGACCCTGCAGATACGCAGAGTGGGTCTCCAATATTATGCCGGTAGAGAAGAAGGAGTCAGGTAAGCTTAGGGTATGCATTGATTTTCACAATTTAAATAGAGCAACTCCTAAAGATGAATATCCCATGCCCATAGCCGACACATTAATCAATAATGCATCAGGAAATAGAATTATTAGCTTTCTTGATGGTAATGCCGGATATAATCAGATTTTCATGGCCGAAGAGGATGCGTCTAAAACGGCCTTTATATGTCCAGGCTTCATTGGTTTATTTGAATGGGTTGTCATGACATTCGGTCTTAAAAATGCTGGTGCTACTTACCAGAGGGCTATGAATCTGATCTTCCATGAGTTGTTAGGAAACATTGTGGAGGTCTACATTGATGATATTGTAGTCAAATCGGCTGAGTTTAGTTCTCATATAGCTAATTTGTGCAAAGCCTTTGATAAAATGCGTCGGTATGGTTTGAAAATGAACCCACGTAAATGTGCTTTTGGAGTGTCGGCTGGTAAGTTTTTAGGATTTGTCATACATGAACATGGTATAGAAATAGACCCTGATCGAATCAAGTCTATTCGGAATGTGGGACCTCCGACTTGTAAGGTCGAAGTGCAGAAGTTTCTCGGCAAGGTGAATTATTTGCGAAAATTTATTTCTAACCTAGCCGGGAAGATTGGTGCCTTCACCCCTATCCTTCGGCTTAAGAATGATGCCGAATTCACTTGGGGGGCAGAGCAGCAAGAAGCATTTGATCTCATTAAAAAATACTTGTCTTTGGCTCCTGTATTAAAAGCACCACGCGCAGGAGTACCATTCCGATTGTACATTGCAGCTGAAGAAAAGGTCATTGGGGCTGTTCTGACACAAGAAACTGAGGGAAAGGAACATGTGGTGACATATTTAAGCAGGAGGTTGGTGGATGCTGAAACAAGGAAGCAGTGTTACCTGTGGAAATAAATTTGAATGCTGTCAGGTTTGCCAGACAAAATGATCTAACTGCTACTGATTATTATAATTCAATGATGGATAATATTGATGAGGTGACCGACAAGAGGATGATAGCTTTGGGAGAAATAGAAAAGGACAAGATCATGGTAGCCAGGGCCTACAACAAGAAGGTCAAAGCAAAATCATTTCAAATAGGAGACTTGGTGTGGAAGACCATTCTGCCTCTAAGGAATAAAGACCGAAAGTTCGGGAAATGGTCGCCAAGCTGGGAGGGTCCTTATAAAGTGAAACAGGTGATGTCTGGTAACGCCTATTTGCTACAAACATTACAAGGCAAAGATTTGCCTAAGGCTTTGAATGGACGTTTCCTCAAGCAGTATCATCCAAGTATGTGGCAAAATGCTTAAGAAAACCGATGTAATCACATCGTGTTAAGATGCTTTTGGTTCGCTCAGCTCCACCAAAAGGCAGGGGGGCATATGTTGGAGCCCATTTTGAGCAGGGCGGACGGTCCGGCCCTGAGGCCGGACGGTCCGCGGTCCGGACAGTCCGCGCCTGGGGGCCGGACGGTCCGCGCGTGCGCAGAGCAGTTTAGGGTTCCGAGTTTTGTGCTACGGTTGTTAGCTAGATTCGCGGGATTCACTCGGAAATTTGTTTGTAACGGGTCCAGCCCTCCTCCTCTATAAATAGAGAGGTCTACGGCCGATTTGGAACAACGAATCAAACCTTCAATCAATACAATTTACATTTTATCCTAGGAGTAGTTCTAGTCTAGTTTAGGTTTAGTCTTCCAATCCCCAAATTCTTCGCCTCTCCTCGACTCTACGTCGATTAGAGGAGTCTAGGTCGGTCTACCCGAGCCTAGACACCACCTAGGATCTCTCCTCCCCGACGGGGTCCCTCCCGGGAGCGAGATCCAGGCGCCGCCGGCGATCTTCCGCCGCCCCTGCGCACGCGCGGACCGTCCGACCCTAGGGCGCGGACCGTCCGGCCGTCAGGCAGGGAACCCAAGTTCCTGCGCCAGGTCGCGGACCATCCGGCCCTGTGCCGCGGACCGTCCGCGCCTGACCAGGGAGCACCGCCGCCTCACGCCAGGTCGCGGACCGTCCGGCCCTTTGCCGCGGACTGTCCGCGCCTGACCAGAGAGCACCGCCACTGGTTCTTTTGAAGTGATTGGCGCCTCCAAAAAGGTGTCAACAAGTGTCAAGAAACCAGCCCTCGTCCTCGCCTCATTCCCCGCAACAAAATCATTGTTCCTGTCCTAAAAGTCTTAACATAGAAGAATTCGTCATTGTCTTCGTGGATTTCCATTCTCCATCTGGAACCCCACGAGGAGCACCCCAGAACAAAAATAAAATCCTCCATGATACAGGAACATTAAAGCCACCACTGCATGATAACAATTTTAGATATATCAATTATCAACAACAAAACAAAAATAAAAGACACATCATTGTGTATACAGGGTTTACAAAAGACTATTTGGATCTCCGTTACCTCAATGGAGTTCGCAGGGGAATACATATTCCCCATTTTTGCCCTATTGAATTTCGAGACATGTCCCGACAGTCCCACAAGAAATAACCTGGTTTCGTCGTCATCCTAAATAGGACGGATACCCATAGAAGCGTCCTATGAGGAATTTTGTCATCCCACATATATTTTCTAGACCGGTCTTGAACAACCCGTTTGTAGCTTTTTTACTTGAAAAATGATAAATAAAATAAATACTTTATGCTGGACTTGGGTTGAAAAAATATATGCAATTAGACCTCTATCTAGAACCATTTTTTACTTGGAAAAACGAATAAAATAAAATCTTGAGGCTAGGTTCCGGTTGCGAGAAACCATGCACAGTTGGGGCTTCGTCTAGTGGTGGGCTCCTTCTAACCTTTTGCAATTTAGTCCTTTTTCGGTTTTATTTTCACAAATACGCCCTTTTTAGTTTCGTTTCAAAAAATTAGACCTTTAGGCCGGCGCCAACGCTATTGGCGCCTAGGTCTTGGCCACGGCCAATGACGTGGCGAGGTCGTGGCGCCAACATGAAAGGGGGTAGACGCCTAGCTAACACGGGTCGGCGCCAAGGATATTGGTGCATAGGTCTCAGCCACAAATGATGGCGTGGCGGTGGCAGGGTGCCCACATGGCAGGGGTAGACACCAAGATCTACAACGCCAAGTTTTAAACTAAATTACTAACTAATTAACTAAAATACTAAATACATAACAAAAATCTAAATACATATCTACAACACCTAAGAAAAAATATTGACGGTGGTGGCGGGTGGCGGCATGGCCTGGGGCAGCGCAGGAAGGGTTGTGGTGGCGGCGACCCTCAGCAACATTGGGGAGGGGCGGAGGAGTGGAGAGGGCGACACGTGGCTGCCGAGCCACGACGGCTCGCCATAGAAACTGGTCGAGGAGGCGTGGGGGTGGCGACACGGTTGAGGAGGAAGGGAAATCGGGCGAAGGGAGAAATGACAGGAAGAGGGAGCTGATTCGGTTTAAAGGGGGTAAGCGCCATAAATCTTGGCCCCTACCACCCAACACGTGACAATACGGTTTAAAGGGGTAGGCGCCAAGATCTGTGGTGCCTACCCCTTACCACGTTGGCGCCACGACACTGCCACGTCGGTGCCCGTGGCCAAGACACAGGCACCAATGCTATTGGTATCGGCCCGTGTTAGTTAGGCACCAATAGCGTTGGCATCGACCTATAGGTCCATTTTTTGAAATGAAACTGAAAAGGCATGTCTGTGAAAATAGAACCGAAAAAGGGCTAAATTGCAAAATGTTGGCTTGGGTGAGCAAGTTATCGGTTCCGAGTTTTCGACCCAAGGTCTGTTTGGCACCATATTAATTTCGCAGTTTTGATGAAATACTGTGGTATTTGGAAAAACTGAGGTATTATATGCCATGAGTTGTTTGGTTGAATTATACAAACTATAGTTTTTAATACCACGGTATTCTTAAAATTGGATTATTTTTGGAGTTTTGGATATTGAACTCATGACTGAAGTTTTTGTATCTTCACGCTCCATGCTCGGCTTTGAACGCCGGCCTCCACGCTCCATGCTCGGCTCTATGCTGCCCCTCTCCTCTTCCTGCGGTGTTGATCCTAACGCTCCCACACTGGCCCTGCTCCTCCACCCACGAGGCCACTCGCCCCCTACTCCTCCAAGGCATGGTGTGCTCCTCCAAGGCACGGTGCGGCCCACCGCCCGCCTCCTCTTCAACATGGTGCGGCCCCGTCGTCCACCTCCTCCCCAATGAGGCGCTGCCTTCTTCTATGGAAGCGTGTGCTCAATATCTCTAGGGTACGAC
This sequence comes from Zea mays, assembly GCF_902167145.1. NCBI lineage: Eukaryota > Viridiplantae > Streptophyta > Magnoliopsida > Poales > Poaceae > Zea > Zea mays. The sequence continues at coordinate 186,389,945 of NC_050098.1, forward strand.
TGATGAGATACACAACGAGGCTAACAATACTGTAAAGCCAAACCTACCTCACTTTTAAAGAACTAGTGTTTGATGCGCGCCTTGCGCGCGTTGTTTTGTTGTCATCAAATCAAAATGTATATATAATAAAGAAGGATGATATATACGAAGGTATTGAGATAACACAACAATGACATTTCCTTTTTTACAAACAAACCGAAGATATGATGATATATACTCACTCCGTTCCAAAATATTTTTTTCATAGCCCATATTTTGTCTATATTCATTCAAATGATAATAAATATAGACATGCATGAAAAATACATTCATATATTACTTAATGAATATGTAATTAGTCTAAAACGAATTATATTTTCGAACAGAGGGAGTATATAATTTTGGTACCATTCAAAGTTGTACATCATCAAAAATATATAAGTTGTAATGATATGTTATCGTTATCTTCATGAACAAGGTAGCCTTGTTTTGTACTCATGAAAATACACCATTGCGTCAAATGGTACTAAACACCCAAACAGACAAACAACGCTTGTATTGTTTCTATACTAAACATGCATCATCAAATGGTACAAACCTCCATCAAATGGCCCTAAACATGCATTGTCACGACTTGCGGATGTCTCAAATAACACTTATATCTGTACACATGAAAAACACCTAAATATCCTAGACAACTTCTCTTTGCCATCTCTCACACATTGCTACCGATATTACTATAACTGCGCACCCTTCTAAATTATGTGAACAAGGCCCACTATACGGTTTGACGCCATAAAATTCTCACATGTTACTCTCTCCTAAATTATATGATTTTGTTCTACCGGTTGCAGGAATTAGGTTAAGAATACCAGTGGGCAAGCATAAACTAATGATGAAAAAACCATAACATGAATGATATGCCGAACTCAAACAAGCTTGACTAAGTATTTCTTTCAACCATTCATCGTTCATGCAAGGCTTAGATTTTGGAAGATAAAATTCAGATGTAAAATGTTACATGTTTGTGACTGGTGTTAAACTGGTTCTTAATCGGCTAAGTAGTGATTTCAGACTTGAATAAATAATTTCTTAGATGAAAAGGGAGAAGAATGCTAACCTTAGTGGATTTTTTTATAAATATGTATAATGTCCAATTTCTGCCAGTCTTATTGATTATTTTAGAGCAGTCGATAAGAGAAGAAAATTCATATGACCAAAATTGAATTGACCACCTCAGATAAGTGTAGTTCCCAAATGGCATATATAATACCTTGAATCATAAAACATACCAAGTCTCTGAACTCTATTGTACAGTCCAGGAAGCCAAAGAACATATCTTGTGATAGGAATGTATCAATGACCTCTCTAATCTTTGCTTTTTATTGTGTGTTTAGCTCAGTTACGTATGGGAGAATTCCAGAACATGTACGATTGTTGGCTGCAACAGTTCAAACTTTAGTCCGGCAAAATTAAAAAATACAATATGGTAATACAAACATTACGAACGAACATGACAGGAAATAAGCATATATGTCTACCAACTACTGGCTTACTGACATAACAGAAAAGATCAATTAGGAACTATGAGGAACCATGAGTGCTGGCATCAGTAGCTCAGTCAGGCGCAGCGACCTCTGTCTCCATGGCTTCGTGACTGATGGGTCGTGGCGGCGACTATAGGGGTTCCAGCGTGGTCGACGGCGCATGATCAAGGTTTTCAAGGCACGGTGCTGTAAAATATGTAAACCTTAATCTGTAGGGTAGATCAAAGATAAAAGAATGATGAGAAATAGTGACAGAAAATCAATATGGAGCATATGAGCACCTAAATTCAGCAGCATGAATTGTGAGATGTATCGTTGAATCATATTTTTTCCTAATTATGGCTATTGGCGCATGAAAATGCTTGTAAGGACAATCTAAGTAACTATATTAATTTGTAAACCTTATTATGATTAAAACATAATATAAACAGTCGACATCGGTCAATGAGAGAAGAAAACTGAATTTACCACCTCAGATAAGTATAGTTCCCAAATGGCATATTTCACCTTGAATCATAAAGCATTGTAGGTCTCTAAACTCTATTGTAAATATTTTGTCATAGAACAATTAAGAGATGATTAGAATAATGTAAAGATTTTTCATATAATATTGACCTTGTAGTATAAAAATAATTCATTAGCTCTAATGATACTTGTGGTTGATGTTTGATGCAAATTCAAACATGCTTTGAGAACCAATGAATAGATAAACTCACCAGAACTAGAGATCCCTTCCAACAAGCACCAAGGACAATAAAGTTCAGAAGTTTGTCTTCCAAGCGACTTAAGACTTTGTCCAAAACAGAAGATGCATCCAAATCCCGACAAGAGAAATTAGGAGTTCCACAGTTCTTTACCGTAACACCTGTATGCTTTTTCAACATTTTTCAAGGCAGCATCCAATAGTATATTGTAGTTTTGTGATGTTTTCTCCTAGTTTTGGAACCTTTAAATTAATAGAAACATCTAGATGCAGAATTTCCTGCAGTCTATGCAATAATTCTGCCCTAGCGTAATCAGCCTAGCCACAACACAGAGATGACCCATTTCTGCATAATGCATAGGTAATATAACCTGATTAATAAACATTTGTGCACTATGCAAACCAGAACTGTAAAACATCCCTGTGGACCATTGAAATCTCGATATGATGTATACTGTTCTATAACTTAAAATGAGTTTTTGGTGGAGAAAAGATATCTTAATGTTCTAGGTTTTTTTATCCTCTATCATTAATGAGAATAAATAAAGTAAGTCACGAAACTATAGAAGATTAAAGAAATAAAGAATGAAGCCCCAACACAGACTGTAGCCCTGCTCATGTCACACCATCTCGCCTAGCACTAAACCTCTCCAACTATGGTGTCAACGCTCTAGAAGGATGGCGCCATGCTCATCTTGATGTTGTCGTTCTTGATCTGGACCTACAAATGTTCAAGGAGCCAATTAAATCAACTCAACAACAAGCTCGATAAAATCTGTTAGGAGTAACATTGACATCATGAACCAGGAACCTCTCTGCCTATGGTCTCAAGGCTCTAGAAGGTTGGCACCATGACCGTCCCGACGTTGTCATTCTTGGCCTGGATCTACAAATGTTTAAGGATCCAATCAAATCAAACCAACAACAAGCTCAATAAAAATATGCCAGGAGTAACAGTGACATCAATAATTAGGAACATAGAGGAGAGTGAGGACACACCTCATTCTAGGTTCTCTCATCAGGGTTCCTTGAAGACACTGATGATGTAATTATGGGAGAGTAAAGGGTGAAAATTAGAGGGGATTTAACCTCTAAAACTCTACGCGTCCTAAGGTGCCATCTTGGAGAGGGAAACGAAGCAAGCACAACCAAGATCAGATGCGTAAGCGTTGCTTACCATGGTAGCTCTTGAGTTAGGGAAGCAAGTCCATCAGCTATCCGGAGGAGGCGTCCAAGTTGGAGCGATCCGGCTCGAGCGCCCCGACGTATGGCTCCCGTCCTAGCTTCCTGCAACCCCTTCCATTCTCGCGCACGGCGCACGACTGCCTCACACCCACATGTCGTTCGCCGACTGCATCCCACTGGCATGCCATGCGGGCGTGTGTGTGCATGAAGAAGGCAAGGAAGTAACCTTAACGCAGAAGAACTTCTTATCTGAGCGATGGAAGAGGACATTCATACCACGCAGGGAGGGAGGCGATGGAGGAGACCATACCCTCCTCGTGTTGGCCTCTTTGTGGCTTCGGGCGGCGTCTGGAATGCTCCGTGAAGGGAGGGAGGCGATGGAGGAGACCATACCCTCGTCGCCCCCGCCCCCCTCGTGCCTTCCGGCGGCGTCTAGAATTCTCTATTGCCTTATCTGGAGATCTGTTGTATGTCTCATTGAGATCGTGACCCTTCAATTGGGATCGTGCGGCTGTAGAAAAAAGCGCTAACGTGGATGTAAGGAAAATGGACCCCGGGCCTTTTGGCTAATTGAGTTTTGGTGTTTGATGAACAACACAATCCGTGAACTAATAAGTTTTCTAGTGTTTGTGTTTTGTAGTTCACAGGATGCGAAGAGAATTGGACCAAGGCAATGAGGATGCAACACCTCAAAAGAAGACATAAAAAGATGCATAGGAGTCCAATACTCAAGAACAAAGAAGCCCGAAGAAATCAGCGAAGAAATCCAAGATAAGGGCTGTCAGCCAGCGCCTGGTGGCGCACCGGACATTGGTGTCCGGTGTGCACCGGACTGTCCGGTGAGGCACCGGACAGTCTGCGCAGAGAGGCCTCAGAAAGGCGCTCTCTGGCTGTAGCACCGGACTGTCCGGTGTGCACCGGACTGTCCGGTGTGCCAACGGGCAGAAGGCAACGGTCGGATCCAACGGTCGACTGCTACAGGCGCCAACGGTCGGCTGACGTGGCGTGCACCGGACATCTACTGTTCAGTGTCCGGTGGTGCACCGGACTGTCCGGTGCACCCGACGACAGAAAGCTGCTGCTTTCTGTCCAACGGCTAGTTGAGGGTGTGGAGGCTATAAATACCACCCCAACCAGCCATTCTCATGTGTGGGAGCCCAAGCAACATACCAAGACACATAGTGCATATTTCCAAGAGCTCAAACACCCAAGTGCTTAATAGAATCACTCGGTGATTAGCGTAGGTGCTTTGCGAAGTGCTTAGGTTAGTTAGACCGCTTTAGCGCTTGCTCTAGGTGAATCCTAGTTAGTTGAGTGAGTTTTGTAAAACCACACAACCCCTCGGCTCTTGTGTGAGTCGTTGTAATTGTACCGAGTGGGGCGAGAGTCTTGCGAGACCGTGACAACCGCGTTTGTGTCACGGCCACCACCGTGTACCGGAGGGAACGAGACCCGCGGCATTTCGGCCGGAAGCTCGATAGTGGAGACGGCGGGGAGCGTCCGAGAGGAGCCGGAAGCGGAGCACCACTTGCGCGTGGAGAAGGCCCGTGGCTCTCTACGGAGTTACTCGACCGTGGTGCTTGGCCCTCGCGTGGGCTTCCCTTTGCGTAGGGGCACCAACGAGGATTAGTCGGGACCTTGCGTGGTTCCGGATACCTCGGTAAAAATACCGGCGTCATCCACGAGAGTTTGCTTCTCTACTTAGCTCTTTACATTCCACATTTATATTAAGCATTTAAGTTTCAATCTTGTAGTCATACTTATTTAGTGTAGATTGAAACTTAGCCTTTACGGTAGAGATAGCAACACTTAGACAAAACCTAGCTTGCACATTCTAGTTTGATTATTTGCATAGGTTTTGCTCTAGGGATTTAATTGTGGCCTAGTTTAGTAAAAGTTTTAGAAGTCCTAATTCACCCCCCCCCTCTTAGGCGTCACCCGTTTCCTACAAGTGGTATCAGAGGCCGGTTTGGCTCATTTGAAACGCTTTAGCTTCACCGCTAAAAGAGCCGACGCTTTTTAGAGGAAGGGATGGATACCCATAGGCCACCACACTTCGACGGCACTAACTTCCCATATTATAGTGCTAGAATGGCTTGTTACCTAGAGGCCGTTGATCTAGGTGTTTGGAGAGTCACTCGTGACGGGATGAAACCCCTCAAGAATCCCGAGAAACCCACCACGAGTGAGGAAAAAGAAATCCATTTAAATGCTAGAGCCAAAAATTGCTTGTATGAATCTCTTAGCATGGATATTTTCAATCAAGTATTTACCCTGAAAACTGCTAATGAGATTTGGCTAAAATTGCATGAGCTCCATGACGGCACATCCAATGTCCGTGAGCAAAAACATTGCCTAGTCTTAAATGAGTATAATTCTTTTGCTATGAAAGATGATGAGCTTGTTAGAGACATGTATTCTCGATTGAATCTAATTATCAATGAGCTCAATTCTATTGGCATTAATAAGCTAGGTGATGCGGACATTGTGAGGAAGATTATCTCCCTGCTACCACAACAAAGATATGGAAGCATCATCACCATCCTTCACAACATGGAGGACTTGAGCAACATGACCCCGACCATTGTGATTGGGAAAATCGCGGCCTTTGAGATGTCGCGAAAAATGAGCCGGGGAGAGGAGCCAACTTCCTCAAGACCATATGCTTTTGCATGTGATGAAAGGAAGGGCAAAAAGAAGGCTCCCACTCCAAGTTCCTTAAGTGAAGAAGAGGAAGAAGAAGAAAGTGATGATGATGAAGATAATCAACCATGCACATCATCCTCCGAGGACGAAGAAACAATCCGACGCGTCGGAAAGGTAATGAGGATGATTCGCAAGATTAATCTAATGGGTGTGCCCCTGCAGGTCGAGGATCTTCTCTTTAACATTGACAGGAAAAAGCAAAGGAAGAGAGGATGCTTCGCATGTGGGGAGAAGGGCCACTTCAGGGACAACTGTCCAAATATGGCCAAGCTCAAAAAGGAGAGGTGCAAAGGCAAGGCGCTAATAAGTGTTAGAACTTGGGATGATTCTTCAAGTGAAGATGAACCTCCAAGGACGCGCAGCCACCGGTCCTCGTCACGATCATCACGATCATCACACAAATGCCTTATGGCAAAAGGTAACAAAAGCATTCCATCCTCTAGTGATGAAAGTAGTAGTGATGATGAAGGTGAGGGAAAGCCCTCTCTAGATGAGCTTGCGGAAGCCGTAGAATTTTTCCAGGATGTTTGCACTAAGCAAAAAGCTCAACTTAAAACTTTGAAAAATAAGTTGGTTAGCTCTCAAAATGATTACAAAGGTTTGCTAGAAAAATTTGAAACTTTTGCAAACTTAAATAGTGAGCTATCAACTAAAATTGAGCTATTAGAATCTAATGCTCCATCCACTCCTACCGATGATAGCCTTATTAAAAAGAATGAAAAACTTAAGGATAAGTTAGCTAGCTCCCAAGAAGCTATTGAAAATTTGCTAGAGAAAATGGAAATTCTTAGCATACACAATAATGAGCTAACTACTAAGCTAGAAAACATTGGTAGCACCCCAGCAGCATCTTTAGTTGAAATACCTGAAATAATTAAGAAAGATGCTTCTACTTCCTGCTTTGATTTAATTGATGATTCTAACCCCTGCAACCAAGTTGTTGTTGAGAAAATTGTTGTAGAGACATGTTCGGATGAGGTTGCAAAGGAAAATGAAAATTAAAGCAAGAAGTGGCTCGCCTTGGCAAGGCTTTGTATGACAAGAAAGGCAAAGCCAAACAAATCCGACCTCCACAGGATAACACCACTGCGGGAGTGAACAAGCCTGTAGAGGGAGAAACTGTGATTTGTAGGCTGTGCCACATGGAAGGCCACAAGTCTTTCCAATGCAAGGCGATGACCGGGGATAAACAAAGGCAAAAGCTCAAGCAAAAGCCATCAAGCAAAATCTCCAACACCTACATCAAAAAGGTGAACAAAAAGGATGCTACACCATATTTGATCAAGAAGAAAAAGAACGGAAAGGTGATAGCAATCAAGGCCAACAAGCAAGCCAACAAAGGAAAGGGGGCCAAACGCATCTGGGTGCCAAAGGAGATAATTTCAACCATGAAAAGCACCAAGAAGGTTTGGATCCCGAAAGGGAAGTGAGTGGACCGAAGGTCCTCGGGAAATTTGGAGACTTGGCTAAATTGGGATGTATATCATGGGATACATCATATTGGATCAAGTTTTTTGCCAAGTAGGTTAGTGAAAATTTTGGACCCAAATTTCCCACCCATGACTAAGGTAACTAGTTTTATTGTATTTCTCGTTTTTGGATATGCGTATCTATTTATCTTTTATCTAGTTTACCTTTCTTGCCTAGTATTACATTTGTTATGTACTTTTGTTCAAAATTGATAGTCGCCTAGAGGGGGGGTGAATAGGGCGAAACTGAAATTTACAAAAATAATCACAACTACAAGCCGGTGTTAGCGTTAGTAATAATAAATGAGTCCGCAAGAGAGGGCGCAAAACAAATCGCAAGCAAATAAAGAGAGTGACACGTGGATTTGTTTTACCGAGGTTCGGTTCTTGCAAACCTACTCCCCGTTGAGGAGGCCACAAAGGCCGGGTCTCTTTCAACCCTTCCCTCTCTCAAACGGTCCCTCGGACCGAGTGAGCTTTCCTTCTTCTCAATCAACTGGGAACAAAACTTCCCCGCAAGGGTCACCACACAATTGGTGCCTCTTGCCTCGGTTACAATTGAGTGTTGATCACAAGAGCAAAAGAGAAAGAAAGAAAGCGATCCAAGCGCAAGAGCTCAAAAGAACACGGCAAATCTCTCTCGCTAGTCACTAAAGGCTTGAGTGGAATTGGAGAGGATTTGATCTCTTTGTATGTGTCTAGAATTGAATGCCTAGCTCTTGTAAGTGGTTAGAAGTTGGAAAACTTGGATGATCATGAATGTGGGGTGGTTGGGGTATTTATAGCCCCAACCACCAAATGTGGCCGTTGGGGAGCCAGTCTGCTCGATGGCGCACCGGACAGTCCGGTGCACACCGGACATGTCCGGTGCCCCTGCCACGTCATCAGTGCCGTTGGAATCTGACCGTTGGAGTTCTGACTTGTGGGCCACCCCTGATGTCCGGTGGCGCACCGGACAGCTCCTGTTCATTGTCCGGTGCGCCAGTATGGGCAAACCTGACGTCTGCGCGCGCTGCGGCGCATTTAATGCCTCTGCAGGTAGCCGTTGGCGCGGGATAGCCGTTGTGCTGGAGTCACACCGGACAGTCCGGTGCACACCGGACATGTCCGGTGAATTATAGCGGACGAGCCGTTGGCTTTTCCCGAAGCTGAAGAGTTCCTGAGGCCGCTTCTCCATGGCGCACCGGACACTGTCCGGTGTACACCGGACAGTCCGGTGAATTATAGCGCGAGAGCCCCTGGAAATTCCCGAAGGTGGCGAGTTCGAGCTGGAGTCCCTGGTGCACCGGACACTGTCCGGTGGTGCACCGGACACTGTCCGGTGGCACACCGGACAGTCCGGTGCGCCCAGACCAGAGGGCCTACGGTTGGCTCTTTGCCCTTTTGTTGAACCCAACACTTGGTCATTTTATTGGCTATGTTGTGAACCTTTGACACCTGTATAACTTATACACTAGAACAAACTAGTTAGTCCAAAGATTTGTGTTGGGCAATTCAACCACCAAAATTATATAGGAACTAAGTGTAAGCCTAATTCCCTTTCAATCTCCCCCTTTTTGGTGATTGATGCCAACACAAACCAAAGCAAATATAGAAGTGCATAATTGAACTAGTTTGCATAAAATAAGTGCAAAGGTTGCTTGGAATTTAGCCAATGTAACTACTTCATAAGATATGCAAGGATTGTTTCTTTCTTATATAACATTTTGGACCACGTTTGCACCACATGTTTTGTTTTTGCAAATTCTTTTTGTAAATCCATTTCAAAGATCTTTTGCAAATAGTCAAAGGTACATAAATAAGAGTTTGCAAAGCATTTTCAAGATTTGAAATTGTCTCCCCCTATTTTAAATGCTTTTCCTTTGACTAAACAAAACTCCCCCTAAAAGAGATCCACCTCTTAGTGTTCAAGAGGGTTTTGATATACCATTTCTGAAATACTACTTTCTCCCCCTTTTGAACACAATAGGATACCAAATGATAAAGACTTTTGGAAAGCACTAAGTTTTTGAATTTGGTGGTGGTGGTGCGGTCCTTTTGCTTTGGGCTCATTTCTCCCCCTTTTTGGCATGAATCGCCAAAAACGGAATCATTAGAGCCCTGGAAGTGCAATCTTCCCCTTTGGTCATAAATAAGTGAGTTAAGATTATACCAAAGACGAAGTCCTTTTGCGTTTGAGCTTTTACTCTCTCCCCCAAGGATGAAGTCCTTTTCCTTGATGCTCATTTCTCCCCCAAAGAAGAGAGAGTTGCTCGGAGTGGTGGCGAAGTATGAGTTACGGAGTGGAAGCCTTTGTCTTCGCCGAAGACTCCAATTCCCTTTCAATATACCTATGACTTGGTTTGAAATAAACTTGAAAACACATTAGTCATAGCATATAAAAGAGATATGATCAAAGGTATTTAAATGAGCTATGTGTGCAAGCTAGCAAAAGAAATTTCTAGAATCAAGAATATTGAGCTCATGCCTAAGTCTGGTAAACGATTGTTCATCAAGTGGCTTGGTAAAGATATCGGCTAATTGATCTTTAGTATTAATATAAGAAATCTCGATATCCCCCTTTTGTTGGTGATCCCTAAGAAAATGATACCGAATGGCTATGTGCTTAGTGCGGCTATGTTCGACGGGATTGTCGGCCATCTTGATTGCACTCTCATTATCACATAGCAAAGGGACTTTGGTTAATTTGTAACCGTAGTCCCGCAGGGTTTGCCTCATCCAAAGCAATTGCGCGCAACAATGTCCTGCGGCAATGTACTCGGCTTCGGCGGTGGAAAGAGCGACCGAATTTTGCTTCTTTGAAGCCCAAGACACCAAGGATCTTCCCAAGAACTGGCAAGTCCCCGATGTGCTCTTCCTATTGATTTTGCACCCCGCCCAATCGGCATCCGAGTAACCAATTAAATCAAATGTGGATCCCCTAGGGTACCAAAGCCCAAACTTAGGAGTATAAGCCAAATATCTCAAAATTCGTTTTACGGCCGTAAGGTGGGATTCCTTAGGGTCGGATTGGAATCTTGCACACATGCAAACGGAAAGCATAATGTCCGGTCGAGATGCACATAAATAAAGCAATGAACCAATCATCGACCGGTATACCTTTTGATCCACGGACTTACCTCCCGTGTCGAGGTCGAGATGCCCATTAGTTCCCATGGGTGTCTTGATGGGTTTGGCATCCTTCATCCCAAACTTAGCAAGAATGTCTTGAGTGTACTTCGTTTGGCTAATGAAGGTGCCCTCTCGGAGTTGCTTGACTTGGAATCCTAGAAAATACTTCAACTCCCCCATCATCGACATCTCGAATTTCTGTGTCATGATCCTACTAAACTCTTCACATGTAGACTCGTTAGTAGACCCAAATATAATATCATCAACATAAATTTGGCATACAAACAAGTCATTTTCAAGAGTTTTAGTAAAGAGTGTAGGATCGGCCTTGCCGACTTTGAAGCCATTTGCAATAAGGAAATCTCTAAGGCATTCATACCATGCTCTTGGGGCTTGCTTGAGCCCATAAAGCGCCTTAGAGAGCCTATAGACATGATTAGGATACTCACTGTCTTCAAAGCCGGGAGGTTGCTCAACATAGACCTCTTCCTTGATTGGTCCGTTGAGGAAGGCACTTTTCACGTCCATTTGATAGAGCTTAAAGCCATGGTAAGTAGCATAGGCCAATAATATGCGAATTGACTCAAGCCTAGCTACGGGTGCATAGGTTTCACCAAAATCCAAACCTTCGACTTGTGAATACCCTTTGGCCACGAGTCGAGCTTTGTTCCTTGTCACCACACCATGCTCATCTTGCTTGTTGCGGAAGACCCATTTGGTTCCTACAACATTTTGGTTAGGACGTGGAACTAAATGCCATACCTCATTCCTCGTGAAATTGTTGAGCTCCTCTTGCATCGCCACCACCCAATCCGAATCTTGGAGAGCTTCCTCTATCCTGTGTGGCTCAATAGAGGAAACAAAAGAGTAATGTTCACAAAAATGAGCAACCCGAGATCGAGTAGTTACCCCCTTATGAATGTCGCCGAGGATGGTGTCGACGGGGTGATCTCGTTGGATTGCTTGGTGGACTCTTGGGTGTGGCGGTCTTGGTTCTTCCTCATCCTCCTTTTCTTGATCATTTGTATCTCCCCCTTGATCATTGCTATCATCTTGAGGTGGCCCGTCTTCTTGATTTTGCTCTTCATCATTTTGAGCCTCATCTTCATTTTGAGTTGGTGGAGATGCTTGCATGGAGGAGGATGGTTGATCTTGTGTACTTGGAGGCTCTTCGGGTTCCTTAGGACACACATCCCCGATGGACATGTTCCTTAGCGCGATACATGGAGCCTGTTCTTCACCTATCTCATCAAGATCAACCTGCTCCACTTGAGAGCCGTTAGTTTCATCAAACACAACGTCACAGGAGACTTCAACCAGTCCAGTGGACTTGTTAAAGACCCTATATGCCCTTGTGTTTGAGTCATAACCGAGTAAAAAACCTTCTACAGTTTTAGGAGCAAATTTTGATTTTCTACCTCTTTTAATAAGAATGAAGCATTTGCTACCAAAAACTCTAAAATATGAAATATTGGGCTTTTTACCGGTTAGGAGTTCATATGATGTCTTCTTGAGGATTCGGTGAAGATATAACCGGTTGATGGCGTAGCAGGCGGTGTTGACCGCTTCGGCCCAAAACCGGTCCGGTGTCTTGTACTCATCAAGCATGGTTCTTGCCATGTCCAATAGAGTTCGATTCTTCCTCTCCACTACACCATTTTGTTGTGGCGTGTAGGGAGAAGAGAACTCATGCTTGATGCCCTCTTCCTCAAGGAAGCTTTCAATTTGAGAGTTCTTGAACTCCGTCCCATTGTCGCTTCTTATTTTCTTGATCCTTAAGCCGAACTCATTTTGAGCCCGTCTCAAGAATCCTTTTAAAGTCTCTTGGGTTTGAGATTTTTCCTGTAAAAAGAATACCCAAGTGAAGCGAGAATAATCATCCACAATAACTAGACAGTACTTACTCCCGTCGATGCTTATGTAAGCGATCGGGCCGAATAGATCCATGTGTAGGAGCTCCAGTGGCCTGTCAGTCGTCATTATGTTCTTGTGTGGATGATGAGTGCCAACTTGCTTCCCTGCTTGGCATGCGCTACAAATCCTGTCTTTCTCAAAATGAACATTTGTTAGTCCTAAAATGTGCTCTCCCTTTAGAAGCTTATGAAGATTCTTCATCCCAACATGGGCTAGTCGGCGGTGCCAGAGCCAACCCATGTTAGTCTTAGCAATTAAACATGTGTCGAGCTCAGCTCTATCAAAATCTACTAAGTATAGCTGACCCTCTAACACACCCTTAAATGCTATTGAATCATCACTTCTTCTAAAGACAGTGACACCTATATCAGTAAAAAGACAGTTGTAGCCCATTTGACATAATTGGGAAACAGAAAGCAAGTTGTAATCTAATGAATCAACAAGAAAAACATTGGAAATGGAATGGTCAGGTGAAATAGCAATTTTACCCAAACCTTTGACCAACCCTTGATTTCCATCCCCAAATGTGATAGCTCGTTGGGGGTCTTTGTTTTTCTCATATGAGGAAAACATCCTTTTCTCCCCGGTCATGTGGTTTGTGCACCCGCTGTCGAGTATCCAACTTGAGCCCCCGGATGCATAAACCTACAAAACAAATTTAGTTCTTGACTTTAGGTACCCAAACTGTTTTGGGTCCTTTGGCATTAGATACAAGAACTTTGGGTACCCAAACACAAGTCTTGGAGCCCTTGTGTTTGCCCCCAACAAATTTGGCAACTACCTTGCCGGATTTGCTAGTAAGCACATAAGATGCATCAAAAGTTTTAAATGAAATGGCATGATCATTTGATGTATTAGGAATTTTCTTCTTAGGCAACTTGGCACGGGTTGGTTGCCTAGAACTAGATGTCTCACCATTATACATGAAAGCATGGTTAGGGCCAGAGTGAGACTTCCTAGAATGAATCTTCCTAATTTTGCTCTCAGGATAGCCTGCAGGGTATAAAATGTAACCCTCGTTATCCTGAGGCATGGGAGCTTTGCCCTTAACAAAGTTAGACAAGTTCTTAGGAGGGGCATTAAGTTTGACATTGTCTCCCCTTTGGAAGCCAATGCCATCCTTGATGCCAGGGCGTCTCCCATTATAAAGCATGCTACGAGCAAATTTAAATTTCTCATTTTCTAAGTTGTGCTCGGCAATTTTAGCATCTAGTTTAGCTATATGATCATTTTGTTTTTTAATTAAGGCTAGGTGATCATGGATAGCATCAACATTAATATCTCTACATCTAGTGCAAATAGAAACATGCTCAACATTAGATGTAGAGGGTTTGCAAGATTTAAGTTCTACAACCTTAGCATGCAACATTTCATTCTTGGTTCTAAGGTCGGAAATAGTAGCATTGCAAACATTAAAATCTTTAGCCTTAGCAATTAAATTTTCATTCTCTAATCTAAGGCTAGCAAGAGATGCATTCAATTCATCAATCTTAGCAAGCAAGTCAACGTTATCATCTCTAAGATTGGTAATTGAAACATTACAAACATGTGAATCAACCTTAGCATTTAAAGTAGCATTTTCATTTCTAAGGTTGTCAATCATCTCACGGCAAGTGCTTAGCTCACTAGACAGTTTTTCACATTTTTCAACTTGTAGAGCGTAAGCATTTTTAACCTTAACATGTTTCTTATTCTCCTTGATTAGGAAGTCCTCTTGGGAGTCCAAGAGATCATCCTTTTCATGGATGGCACTAATTAGTTCATTTAATTTTTCCTTTTGTTCCATGTTAAGGTTAGCAAAAAGAATGCGCAAGTTATCCTCCTCATTTTTATCATCATCCTCATCACTAGATGTTTCATATTTAGTGGAGGACCTTGATTTTACCTTCTTTTTGCCGTCCTTGGCCATGAGACACTTGTGGCCGATGTTGGGGAAGAGAAGGCCTTTGGTGACGGCGATGTTGGCGGCGTCCTCGTCGTCGGAGGAGTCGCTTGAGCTTTCGTCGGAGTCCCACTCCCGACAAACATGGGCATCGCCGCCCTTCTTCTTGTAATACTTCTTCTTCTCCTTTCTTCTTCCCTTCTTGTCGTCGCCCCTGTCACTGTCACTAGACATAGGACATTTTGCAATAAAGTGACCGGGCTTACCACACTTGTAGCAAACCTTCTTGGAACGAGGTTTGTAGTCCTTCCCCTTCCGTTGCTTGAGGATTTGCCTAAAGCTTTTGATGATTAGGGCCATCTCCTCATTGTCGAGCTTAGAGGCGTCAATTGGTTGTCTACTTGGTGTAGACTCCTCCTTCTTCTCCTCCGTTGCCTTAAAGGCCACCGGTTGTGCCTCGGAGGTGGAAGGCTCGTCAAGCTCGTTGATCTTCTTGGAGCCCTTAATCATGCATTCAAAACTCACAAAATTCCCGATGACTTCCTCGGGGGTCATTAGTGGATATCTTGGATTACCACGAATTAATTGAACTTGTGTGGGGTTAAGGAAAATAAGAGCTCTTAGAATAACCTTAACCACTTCGTGGTCATCCCATTTTGTGCTCCCGAGGTTGCGCACTTGGTTCACCAGGGTCTTGAGCCGGTTGTACATGTCTTGTGGCTCCTCCCCTTGGCGAAGACGGAAGCGACCGAGCTCCCCCTCGATCGTTTCCCGCTTGGTGATCTTGGTGAGTTCATCACCCTCGTGCGCCGTCTTGAGTAGGTCCCAAATCTCCTTGGCGTTCTTCAATCCTTGTACTTTGTTGTATTCCTCCTTGCTTAGGGAGGCAAGGAGGATGGTTGCGGCTTGGGAGTTGAAGTGCTCGATTTGGGCCACTTCGTCCGTGTCATAGTCCTCATCCCCTATTGATGGTACCTGTACACCATACTCAACAACATCCCATATTCTTTTGTGGAGAGAGGTTAGATGAAATCGCATCAAATTACTCCACATAGCATAATCTTCACCATTAAAAGTTGGTGGTTTGCCTAATGGGACGGAAAGTAAAGGTGTATGTTTAGGAATGCGAGGGTAGCGTAGGGGGATCTTACTATACTTCTTGCGCTCTTGGCGCTTAGAAGTGACGGAGGGCGCATCGGAGTCGGAGGTAGAAGTTGATGAAGTGTCGGTCTCGTAGTAGACCACCTTCCTCATCCTCTTGTGCTTATCGCCTTTCCGATGCGGCTTGTGGGAAGAAGATTTTTCCTTCTTCTCTTTGTGGTGAGAAGAAGATTTCTTCTCCTTCCCTTTGTTGGAGGAGCTCTTCTTCTTCTCCCTCCTTTTGGTGCGGGACTCTTCCGATGAAGTGCTCACGTAGCTTGTAGTGGGCTTTTCGCCGGTCTCCATCTCCTTCTTGGCGTGATCTCCCGACATCACTTCGAGCGGTTAGGCTCTAATGAAGCACCGGGCTCTGATACCAATTGATAGTCGCCTAGAGGGGGGGTGAATAGGGCGAAACTGAAATTTACAAAAATAATCACAACTACAAGCCGGTGTTAGCGTTAGTAATAATAAATGAGTCCGCAAGAGAGGGCGCAAAACAAATCGCAAGCAAATAAAGAGAGTGACACGTGGATTTGTTTTACCGAGGTTCGGTTCTTGCAAACCTACTCCCCGTTGAGGAGGCCACAAAGGCCAGGTCTCTTTCAACCCTTCCCTCTCTCAAACGGTCCCTCGGACCGAGTGAGCTTTCCTTCTTCTCAATCAACTGGGAACAAAACTTCCCCGCAAGGGTCACCACACAATTGGTGCCTCTTGCCTCGGTTACAATTGAGTGTTGATCACAAGAGCAAAAGAGAAAGAAAGAAAGCGATCCAAGCGCAAGAGCTCAAAAGAACACGGCAAATCTCTCTCGCTAGTCACTAAAGGCTTGAGTGGAATTGGAGAGGATTTGATCTCTTTGTATGTGTCTAGAATTGAATGCCTAGCTCTTGTAAGTGGTTAGAAGTTGGAAAACTTGGATGATCATGAATGTGGGGTGGTTGGGGTATTTATAGCCCCAACCACCAAATGTGGCCGTTGGGGAGCCAGTCTGCTCGATGGCGCACCGGACAGTCCGGTGCACACCGGACATGTCCGGTGCCCCTGCCACGTCATCAGTGCCGTTGGAATCTGACCGTTGGAGTTCTGACTTGTGGGCCACCCCTGATGTCCGGTGGCGCACCGGACAGCTCCTGTTCATTGTCCGGTGCGCCAGTATGGGCAAACCTGACGTCTGCGCGCGCTGCGGCGCATTTAATGCCTCTGCAGGTAGCCGTTGGCGCGGGATAGCCGTTGTGCTGGAGTCACACCGGACAGTCCGGTGCACACCGGACATGTCCGGTGAATTATAGCGGACGAGCCGTTGGCTTTTCCCGAAGCTGAAGAGTTCCTGAGGCCGCTTCTCCATGGCGCACCGGACACTGTCCGGTGTACACCGGACAGTCCGGTGAATTATAGCGCGAGAGCCCCTGGAAATTCCCGAAGGTGGCGAGTTCGAGCTGGAGTCCCTGGTGCACCGGACACTGTCCGGTGGTGCACCGGACACTGTCCGGTGGCACACCGGACAGTCCGGTGCGCCCAGACCAGAGGGCCTACGGTTGGCTCTTTGCCCTTTTGTTGAACCCAACACTTGGTCATTTTATTGGCTATGTTGTGAACCTTTGACACCTGTATAACTTATACACTAGAACAAACTAGTTAGTCCAAAGATTTGTGTTGGGCAATTCAACCACCAAAATTATATAGGAACTAAGTGTAAGCCTAATTCCCTTTCAAAAATCATGCATACTAGGTAAATCATATGGTAGGATTGCTAGTTTTTAAATTCATATACTTAAGCAAACCTACATGGCTTAAAATGTTTAGTTAAAGCACGACACATAGCTTTTATATCACTCCATAGTAAATGATGCATTAATTGAAAATTTTGATTTCTACAAAGTGTATCATTTAACTTATATGTGCCAAAGTTTGGATTATGGATAATTTGCCCCTCTTGATATCAAATCAAAGTGCATGTCTCCTACAAGTACTCAAAACTTGTATGCACACCTTTAGGGGGAGGTTACTCTATAATCTAACACTTTGAGACTAACACATTTTCAAGTCTATTTCATGTGATAGTCTCATTGTAAGGAAAATGAAGTCCCCGGAGAAAGACAACAATCTTCCACTGCAAAATCTCCAAGAACTCTCATGTCTCTCAAGCTCGCCATTGATCTTCAATTGGTATCTTTTGAGACTACATTTAGTATCATTTACATGTCTTCTCAAATATTTGATTAGACTATATTTCATATCATATGCTTCCATGTTGCTAAAAATGCATAAGTAGTTAACTCATATTTTGTTACCTATGCATAAGGGAAGTTAGTCTTTTCAAATCATGTCTTGCACCTCTAATTTTCACATGTTTTTCCTAAGTAGAGGATCTCTGTCAGGGGGAGTGTTTCTTCATCTCTAAAGGGGGAGAAAAACTCTTTCTAAAGGAGAATACTCATTTAGGGGGAGTAATCTTTTGAGGAACTCTTTCAAGTGGTATCATTCACATAGTTTAATTTAATATCCTTCTAGTGATATCATTTGATACAATTCTTGATGAGGGCAAGCTTTTATTTACTTCCTACATGCTTTTAATGTCTTCCTTTTCGGTGGTTGATGCCAAAGGGGGAGAAGTTTAGGGACCAAAGTAATGAAAACTATATCAAACACCAAACACCACCAATTTAAAATTTTATATCTACAAATGGCTCTTCAAGTGGTTTTGGTTATTTGGTCCAAAAATAGGAAGTAAGTGAATTATGGAGTTAGGGGGAGGCTTAAGTCCATAATATCACATTGTGGGGACAATCATGCATCTTAGCAAGTAAAATGCATATTTTCATTCAAATACTTGTATTATTTGCTTGCTTTGGTTGTGTTGTCATCAATCACCAAAAAGGGGGAGATTGTAAGGAAAATGGACCCCGGGCCTTTTGGCTAATTGAGTTTTGGTGTTTGATGAACAACACAATCCGTGAACTAATAAGTTTTCTAGTGTTTGTGTTTTGTAGTTCACAGGATGCGAAGAGAATTGGACCAAGGCAATGAGGATGCAACACCTCAAAAGAAGACATAAAAAGATGCATAGGAGTCCAATACTCAAGAACAAAGAAGCCCGAAGAAATCAGCGAAGAAATCCAAGATAAGGGCTGTCAGCCAGCGCCTGGTGGCGCACCGGACATTGGTGTCCGGTGTGCACCGGACTGTCCGGTGAGGCACCGGACAGTCTGCGCAGAGAGGCCTCAGAAAGGCGCTCTCTAGCTGTAGCACCGGACTGTCCGGTGTGCACCGGACTGTTCGGTGTGCCAACGGGCAGAAGGCAACGGTCGGATCCAACGGTCGACTGCTACAGGCGCCAACGGTCGGCTGACGTGGCGTGCACCGGACATCTACTGTTCAGTGTCCGGTGGTGCACCGGACTGTCCGGTGCACCCGACGACAGAAAGCTGCTGCTTTCTGTCCAACGGCTAGTTGAGGGTGTGGAGGCTATAAATACCACCCCAACCGGCCATTCTCATGTGTGGGAGCCCAAGCAACATACCAAGACACATAGTGCATATTTCCAAGAGCTCAAACACCCAAGTGCTTAATAGAATCACTCGGTGATTAGCTTAGGTGCTTTGCGAAGTGCTTAGGTTAGTTAGACCGCTTTAGCGCTTGCTCTAGGTGAATCCTAGTTAGTTGAGTGAGTTTTGTAAAACCACACAACCCCTCGGCTCTTGTGTGAGTCGTTGTAATTGTACCGAGTGGGGCGAGAGTCTTGCGAGACCGTGACAACCGCGTTTGTGTCACGGCCGCCACCGTGTACCGGAGGGAACGAGACCCGCGGCATTTCGGCCGGAAGCTCGATAGTGGAGACGGCGGGGAGCGTCCGAGAGGAGCCGGAAGCGGAGCACCACTTGCGCGTGGAGAAGGCCCGTGGCTCTCTACGGAGTTACTCGACCGTGGTGCTTGGCCCTCGCGTGGGCTTCCCTTTGCGTAGGGGCACCAATGAGGATTAGTCGGGACCTTGCGTGGTTCCGGATACCTCGGTAAAAATACCGGCGTCATCCACGAGAGTTTGCTTCTCTACTTAGCTCTTTACATTCCGCATTTATATTAAGCATTTGAGTTTCAATCTTGTAGTCATACTTATTTAGTGTAGATTGAAACTTAGCCTTTGCGGTAGAGATAGCAACACTTAGACAAAACCTAGCTTGCACATTCTAGTTTGATTATTTGCATAGGTTTTGCTCTAGGGATTTAATTGTGGCCTAGTTTAGTAAAAGTTTTAGAAGTCCTAATTCACCCCCCCTCTTAGGCGTCACCCGTTTCCTACAGTGGATGCGCTAGGAAGCCGTGTTTCCTTGCCGCTTTCATAATAAGGAAATACCTTGATTTTACTGTACTATGGAAATAATGTAGTGTTGATGTTACAAACAAATGGCAACTATAGTATTTCAAAACCATAGTATATAAAAACTTTGTTACTAAATAGGCCCCATGTATCTATCCCTATGCAAAGGGAAAGGGCGGCATGGAATGCCACGACAGTCGGCTGCTCGTCATCATTTCGTGCTAGCCGACGTGGGAGAAATCTCTACTAATCCTTAAGACGGTAGTGTAGACCAGGCACAACCGTGCCCCCCCCGTATCCCGACCGTCCAATCCAATTTCGTCATCACGACCGTCGGATCCCGCTACCGCAGCCGCCCGCTACCGCAGCCGCCCGCTACGCAGCCGCCCGCTACCGCAGCCGCGAGATCCTCGCCGCCCCCGCTGCCTCCCTCCTCGCCCCCGCGACATGCGCGCAACCCTCCACGCAGCGCGCTGCGCGCAGCCGCACCAACCCCCGCCTTCTTCCCCGCGCATCGCGCAGCTGCCAACCCGCGCCCGCGCATCAGCGCGCAAACGCCCCCGCCACATGCGCGCATCTGCCCGCGACATGCGCGCATCCGCCCGCGACCCCGCCCCCGCGCAGCGCGCAGCGCGCAGCCGCCCCTGCCTCCTTCCCCACGCCGCGCAGCCGCCCCAGCCCCCGCCTTCTTCCCCGCGCAGCGCGCGGCCGCCCCCAACCCCGCGCAACGCAGCGCGCAGCCGCAGCCGCCACGCGCGCAGCCGCCACGCGCGCAGCCGGCTCATGCGCAGCCGCCCCCAACCCCGCGCAACGCAGCCCGCAGACGCAGCCGCCACGCGCGCAGCCGCCTCCATCCTAACAACCATGCGAGATCCTCGCCGCCGCATGCGCATGTCTAGATTTGTGTCTGCCGCATGTAAACAACCATGCCCGCACCCGCCTCCACCGGATCCGCGACTGCCCTACAACATATCTGCGCGCTCATGCTTGACCCCCTCTAAATACACGCCCAGGAACTTGCCCCATCCCATTCACCACCTGCAACTCATCTTCTCCCCTACGAGTCTACCTACACATGATTGGTGTGTACTGATGCTACTTGTCCTCAACCGTTCTGATTTATGTTCTTCTTCTCTCTCAAGCGTCAATCGTGTGCAGCAGTGGAATTTGGAGAAGCTGAGGAAGGAGCCGAGGAAGGAGGAGCAATCCCCGCCAAGGAGAACCCGCCCAAGAAAACCTTTTCATTTCAGGTGTGTACTGATGTTACTTGCCCTGGAACGTAGATTCAATTTCACCAAATGGATAAAGATGTAGCAATTCAAATGAAGAGTAAGTCATGTCAAATAGTCAGTATCCATACTTCTTATTGAAATGTTGATGTCCACCCATTCATGTTAGTAGTTGCTCCATTTGAATATAATCCTCCCGTTGTTAGTGGACTACCATGTTCAATGCCACTTTGATTTAAAATGGACGTGTTCTCCAACAGCGTGGAAACACGTAAAATTTTAGGTGTGCAGTGATTAATATGGTTTATGATAGTAATTCTGTTTTTTTCTTTTCAATGTTTAATACTGAAAAGTACTTCACAAGCAGCTTACACATTTGCAAGTAACAACAGCTAACTCATTCTACACTTATGGATTCAGTCCGTCCACTGCTTTTCAGTCTGTTCATAGTCGACAGTAGCAGCTAACAATGTCCACAATTGTGCTGCCATTTCGATTCAGTGTCAGCCATCAATTTTGTTTTTATTAAAAGTACACCTACTATATGCAGGAGTGATATATCTCAGATATAGTATCCGTATAACCTGTACAGTTTACCAAATAATCATGTATGTGGTATAATTTACTCTGCTAATTGTTCAGTTTTAGTCCAGTTATACAACCATGAGGTCATCATTTTGGTCTAACAATGTGCTTCTTCATTGATCTATATATGTGTTCATAAGCTTTACACTTTCTATTGATCATTCCTATCAAATCCCAGTCACTTAGTTGTGTAAAGCAAATGCGGTTTTTTGTTAGGAGTACGGAATTGCTACATGTTTGATATTTTTTCCTATCAGTTTCTCAACTGCTTGATAATTGATCGTGTTATCACTTTGATCATTTTGGGTTTTTTCCAATCTCTACTAATGATACAATGAAGAACCATACAACAATGACTCAGGTTCATCAGACAGTCAGTTCATTATATAATATCTCTAAGTCTAATATAAGTAACCCAAACAAACTGTGATGACCTACTAAAATTCCTGAAGGTAATATATTTGAGTAGGAATTCACCTTATTGCATTTTGAATCGCTATTAAGATTGCTTGAGCCGCTGAACCATACATGGGTTTGGGTTAAGTTTTTTTTAGATAATGGAACAAGGTTCGAGTTGGGTTTGGGTTATGTATTACCATAACTAAAATCAGTTTAATAAAGGCCTACACTAGAGTATAGAGGGTGGGTACCATATGATTTACACAACCTCTTCTTGTGGCCAATTCAAACTTATATTGTTAATGATCTCAGTTCCCATCTCAGTTCCCATCTCAGTCTCCTAGACATGGGCGCAATAAGAAATTCCTTTAGCACCCCCATGGATAATAGTACGACCGTAGTAGTGTGCTTTTGTTCCAAGTGAGAATGTGAAGAAAATTGATGCTAACTGCAGTTGCATGAGGATAAAATCACTCAGAGCTGCACAGAAACCCTTTTCCAAACCTAGCTCCATCACCATAGGCAATCCTGTAAGCAGTCCTAGCTGGAGAAGAGACCATATGATTATGCTGACAATATTGTTAATGATCTTTTGTATATGATAATCATTTGTATGCAAATATTGTGGGCCTGCAACAGATCTTGTGATAATGTAATTAAATGGCACACAAAACTTACTGCTCAATGGGATTGATGGGGCAGGTATTTTATTTTTAGAATAATGAAAGTTCTGACCACAGTGCACGTTTTGTCCTCTTTTTGTAGGTAGGAACAATTTGACAACGACACATCATTATCTGGATATTGTGTTCTTGCTGAAAGATCCTGTTCAACATTCAGACTGTCTTCGATATACTTGCAACCCTTAACAGGTTTGATTTGCTTTCTTCATGCCTGGCCTTCACTGAAATCACATAAACTTTTTGACTTAACTCCATTTTTACTCTCTTTTTGAATCTACTGAAGTTTAGATGTCCTCTTTATATAATAACTTTTGGTCTTCCCATCGGTGAGTTTAGTAAGATATGGTAAAATTTGTAATTAAAATATGACATGAGTTAATTCCATTGTGTGTATTGGGGGTATTTTTGGGGTATAAAATTCTATATGCATGCTTCCTGTATATATAGGTTGATGCTAAACTTGAGATAACATGATAGTGGGAAGGCTTAGCTGGTAGTATACTTTGAGTACGGTGCGCTTGCATCCGTTCCCAACTCTCTTTCTCACTTGCTTCTCTTTCTGCTTCTTTAGCGGGTCTAACATTAAACACAAAGACAAAGACAAAGACCCTTTATTGCTCAGCAAATTTATCGTGCATTGGTGTTTAATAAACAAATATAATCAATGTACTAAACCTTGTTCTGCTTGCCCCCTCTACTCAATTATAAAAATTAAAATTTAAACATTGTTAAAGGATACAAATTTTCGATGGATCCCGTCGTATTGAAGCGTGAAAGAGCTGCAGCGGACCGCCCAAAAAGGATGCCTATGTAAGTTATATTAAATGGTTACACACGATTTATCTATCAAACTTATGACCCTATATTTAATCGAATGGTTAATATAGCTTCAGGTTGTTCGATGACTATCGTGATGAAGATTTTTATGGGCTACCGCGGAAGTACAATATTGTCGCTCGGGTAGAAGTTAAATTTCCTATTGAACCACGTTATCGAGACAACCAACATTTCATTTTGTCTGACATCAACGTAAGACAGCATTTTCATAATTTCCTTTTCATAAATTATATATGACCTTAATACCATTGCCTCTTTAACTATTAAAATAATATTAGGGATCCAAGATCGAGGCCATGACAAGTTCATATGAGACGGTCAAACACTTCGATAGTTTGATCAACGAAAAACATGTTTACAAGATGCACAATGTAGAGTTCAGCATTAATTTAGGTGATCGTTTTCGACATATAAGTGGTCCCATGGAATTGTATCTCACCAGACAAACTGTTGTGGAGCCGTACACTGTTCCATTTCAAATGCCGCCATTCCCAAAACATATATTCTTGAACCTTGCTGCTATTGCCGAACTGCCAAACCGGACATTAGTTGGTAAGAATGTGTATCAATCTCCTACTATTTCTAACACCTTCGCAGAAATCAGTATTAATCGATTTTTCACAATTTTGTAGACATTATGGCTATTGTAGTCCACTTAGATACAGTTCAACACACAATGTGGGGTAATGTCAGGAAGATTGTTGTCATGGATGCTAGGTGGTCTTTACACACTATTAAAGTTTGGGGTGACTTACTAAACAAAAATGCACTCCGCTGGGCGTTGGCTAATGAGAATTATGGCATAATAATTGGGACTTTGTTTCGGCGATTTAGAAGGCAAGGTACAATATTTACCTACGTCTTTTCATGCCCATATATGTCATTAGTAATTTTCGTTTAATGATTGGTAATGATAACTTTAATGTTCTACGCTAGAGTACCTCGAGTCATCTGATTATACAGCAATACACTTCAATCCGTACCATCACAGCACCCATCATTTTGAACGTAAGTATTTGAAAAAAACTCTTAAAATAAAATTTATGATCACATTATAACTTATGAAGTAAAATGTCATATACATGTAATCAAAATGTGGCATTCATTGCAGCTATTCGGAAAGCTTTGATGGAGCGGGGTCACGATCGTCAATTTGCTATTACATTCCTTGAAGAAAAGAGGTGTAGCTAGAGTGCAATTGTAAAGTGCCTTGAGTCTTCGGAACATACAACAATACACTTCCCCATCAAGTTTAGATCTTTTGCCAAATCTGTATTCTATGATACAATAATTGTCATGGTGTTATAATATGACATCAAACTTACATATGTCAAGAGTTGTCAATCCTGTGTGTTCTCCATTTAGGCTACGTTGCCAGGGGAGTTAAAAATAGTATAAAACAGAGATCTGGAACGACAAACTTCATTATGATATGTAAAATTCGTGTGCCATATTTTCAATGTAACACTAATATTTTAACGACGCTATTATACGTAATACTTACTATTATAAAATGCACCGAGGATCGAGGGATCAGCCTGATAGGCAGTCAAGGAGGAGGCGGTAAGTAAGAATGCTGGGAGCAAGCCTGAGGGTTAGGAACAATAATCCAGCCGCACCAGGCATTTAGTTATTATAAGTGGTTCAGTTGTCCTTGTTAATTATGACCCCATATATTATGCTGGTTAATAATGCCCAATTTATTCTCCCTTGATGGCCAATATGGTTAACTCATGTTTAATCTATATATTTGTTGGCCCTCTTGCATTGTTGTTTATATGCTCATATTTCCATGGCACTGTTGTGGTTATGGATCAGATGGGACATAACGCTGGTCACAAACCATTCACAGACATCTCAAACACCATCATTCGAGGTAAAATTTCAATTAGCACGTGTCAATTGATGATTGAATCGTAGTAAGTAGGGGAACATTAATAAGCAAACTTACATTATAGGTGATCAAAATGAATCAAACTCGCTTGGACCAATGGTCGATGCTAAGGAACGTAAGAGGAAGAGGGATAAGGAAAGATATGATGCGATGTCTGTTGAACAAAAGAATGAGAAAAATAAGAACCGTCGAGAAGCACGTCAGCGAAATAAAGCACTATCGATAAAGCCCAATTCATCCAGAGGTGATGAAAAGTTAAATTCCTAATTGTTATACCTACATGCCCCTGAATTACAAAGTTGACATGTACCCTTTTTATATATATAGATATATATGAAGAAGACATTAATACAAATCAGACACGTGAGGCGGTTAACGTTGAAATATTTGCAGATGTGCATCTTGGTTCAGGTACATGACAATTTTACCAGTAATTTTAATATATCATGAAGTTGATTAATGAGTATGTATTAACCCCGTTTTTGGCTTTCACCGTAATTCGCAGTTAGCTTTCCAGATAACTGTAGCACCATTGATTTCACACATTCCGCAACAAACCCTACTAAAAACATTTCACTGGTTGGTAATTCTATCAAACAAAAAATTCAAAGGGCTAGAGAAAGGCGTGCAACATTGTCCGTTGAACAAAGGAACATGATCAATAAGAAGCGTCGGGAAGCGCGTCAACGAAAGAAGGGACAAAATGTCCAGGCAAATGACATTGTCCCAACGATAGACCTTCTGACACCAGGTACATGACTGTTCACTTGACTAAATAGGCAAAAAAACACCTTATTTCATGCGGTTGAACGTAGACATGCCTCATTCCAGGTAGTGTGCATGAAACTGTTAGTGGCAGTGGGGAAACACATCTAGGCGTGGTGGAGTCTATGCATGAACACCATAGGTTATGTAATCAAACACCAAGGCGAAAAGAGGGGAAGTTAGAGTACATAAGGAAACGTAGAGCACTACAAGCTGACACTTTGAATCCGGTATCTCTCGCCATAGAGGACCCAACATATACCTCTGTGGTTGTACACCCAACAGCTTATGCAACAGAACATGATACTATCGGTGACGCTGGGGAAGGGGACGATTGGACACAACCCCATACAACTGCAGAGATCACCAACATTGGTAATTATAATTACTAATCATGCGGAGATGTATCTTGCACGACGTCAATAGTATGTAGCCCAATTAAACTTGTGTTTCCATCAGTACAATGTAGGAATCCATGCCAAGGTGGTACCGTGGCAACAAATGGGAATGCATGCATGTCCGAGCAAGGAAGTGGGGTGGTGCATGGCCAAACGAAACCTAGGGTCATTTCCAATGGTAATTCCTAAAAATATTTATTTTAGATTACAAATTTTCCCCACCTTGAATGTCCTTGACATTTATGTGGCAAAACTTTTCACAATC
Source organism: Zea mays (assembly GCF_902167145.1). NCBI lineage: Eukaryota > Viridiplantae > Streptophyta > Magnoliopsida > Poales > Poaceae > Zea > Zea mays. Next base: position 186,416,954 of record NC_050098.1, read on the forward strand.
CAGGTGATGATGATGATGAGGGTATCATATTCGAAGAGGATGATGATGAGAACGAGGGATACTTATTCACTGGCCAATGTAACTATGGTATTTTTTGTTGCGATACAAATGCTTATTTAAATACAAATGTCTTAGTCGTTGTTTTCCACTAAAATATCAGATGAGGGTACTGACGAGGACATCAATATCCATGGTACTCAAGATGAATCTACTGCCACTGATGTGCATGATCCGTACGATAATGTGTACAATAACATCCCTGAAGAAACACATATGTTGAAGCCTGTTCCCGACTGTGGTTATTGCACTGCGAAGAAATTTGAGTATGAGCCACCTGGTTTTTGTTGTCGTGGTGGGAAGGTTGAGCTAGCACCACTGGAGACCCCTCCGCAGCTCAAAAGGTTATGGGATAGTACAGACTCTGATGCTAGGCACTTTCGTGATAACATTAGGTTTTTTAATGGCCATTTCTCTTTCACTTCCTTGTATTGTTGCCTCGATAGTATGACTACTAATGTGAGGGATTCTGGTATATACACGTTCCGGGCTCAAGGCATGATGTACCACAATATCAAGTCATTTGGTAGGGAAGGTGGGGCGGAGCATAAACACATAGAGCTTTACTTTTACGATGATGATCCCAGTCTTGAGCATCGGTACCGTAAGTGTCGTGCAGATCAGCTTCAGAGAGACAAAGAGGTTATTAGACAGATAGTTGGCATACTTCGTGGAAACCCGTACTCCGAGCACCTAAGGAGCATGGGCCATGTTGAGAATCTTGACGACTATTATATTGCATTGAACCTTGACCAGACGTTGAACCAAAAGACGTATAATGCGCCTCTCACTTCAGAGGTGGCCGCTGTCTGGATCGAGGGGAGCAAACGACGAGGCCAGTTCAGTAAGAGTGTTATGTTACATGGGAAGGATAGGTCAAACCACGGGATCCGCTCATACCATGGATGCTATGATGCACTATCATATCCATTGTTCTTCCCTAAAGGTGAGCTTGGATGGCATGCAAATATTCCAAAGGTTGGTGTATCTATGGACGAAGTGGATGCATACCGTGCGATACATAGGGCAAGTAATGCAAATGATGAAGATGCAGGTTAGTTGTTTCTTTGTAATTTATGATTTTTGCACATTGTTATCTATGCTTTCGGCATCACTAAATAATCAACACATGAATATGCAGAATCTCCTATCCATCTATGTGTGTCCGTACGTGACTACTACTGCTACAAATTCCAGATCCGTCCAGGTTTATTCAATCCAATACTTCATGGTAAGCGGCTGTTCCAGCAGTTCGCGGTCGACACGTACATTAAGATTGAGAGCTCCCGTTTAGATTTCATACGTAACAACCAGGAACGGTTAAGGGCAGACCTATACCAAGGCTTAGTGGATAGCATGGTAGATGGAGATATTAGTGCAGAGAAGGTTGGGAAACGAACTGTGCTGTCTCCGTCGTTCATTGGTGGTCCTCGTGACATGAGACGTCGGTACATGGATGCTATGGCTCTGGTGCGAAAGTTTGGTAAACCAGACATCTTTCTTACCATGACATGTAACCCCAACTGGGATGAGATAAGGAGGGAGCTCCTCCCTGATCAGACACCACAGGATCGTCCAGATCTTGTAGTGCGTGTCTTTCATGCGAAACTACAGGAGTTAAAGCATAGGCTGACTAAACAGGATATTCTCGGTAAGGTTCGTGCCTACGTCTATGTCGTGGAGTTTCAGAAGCGAGGTTTGCCACATGCCCATTTTCTACTCATCATGCAGAGGAAGTACAAGCTAACGTGCCCTGAGCAGTACGACCTTTTGATCTCAGCTGAGATCCCATCCAACAAGTATCCTGAACTGCGAAAGATGGTTATCAAGCATATGATGCATGGTCCGTGCGGTTCGCTAAACCCTAACTGCCCATGCACTAAGGGTCGTGCATCATGCAAGAATCAATACCCCCGGCCTTACAGTGAAGCAACCTTGCAAGGGAAGGATTCATACCCTATTTATAGACGCCGTGACGATGGGCGTAAGGAAAAGGTTCGAGGGTGTGAATTGGACAATAGATGGGTTGTCCCTTACAACCCTTACCTCCTTCGCCTCTTCAACTGTCACATCAATGTTGAGGCGTGCGGGAGCATTAAAGCTGTTAAATACCTGTTCAAGTACATATACAAAGGCCATGATCGCGCGTCTGTTGTTATGAGAGATGCGAGCAAGGCAAAAGATGATGTAGATGAGATCAAACAGTATAGAGATGCAAGGTGGGTTACTCCTCCAGAAGCCTTATGGAGGATATACGGATTTGAGCTAAGTCAAATCTCTCCACCTGTGATGCAGCTGCAACTCCATCTTCCAAACATGCACATGGTGACATTTCACGAGCGACAAATGGTCGAGCGAGTCGTCAACCGTAAAGGTGCTGATAGGTCAATGCTCACAGCATATTTTGAGGAGAATAGGATGCACAAGGAGGCTCGAAACATCTTGTATCGTGACTTCCCTAAGTGGTACACTTGGCAGCAGGGCAAGGTGTGGCAAAGGAGGAAACGAAATACGGGAGGAAAGGTTGGTAGAATAGTCTCTGCTCTACCAGCTGAGGGGGAGCGCTTCTATCTTCGGCTTCTCCTAAACCATGTGACTGGTGCTACCTCCTTTGCGGATCTAAGGACAGTAGATGGTGACATACTACCATCTTTTCGTGAGGCAGCACAAAGGAGGGGACTACTTGAAGCTGACGACACAATAGATGAATGTCTCAATGAAGCTGCTCTTTACCAAATGCCATCAGCGCTACGAAGGTTGTTTGCAACAATTCTGGTTTACTGCGAGCCGAACGATGTGGCAGAATTATGGCAGAGACACCTTGACGCAATGTCAGAGGACTATCAGCGTAGTACTCAAAGCAAAACACATGTGCAGCAGATGGTCTTGATTGACATTAGAAATATATTGCAGTCAATGGGGAAAGACATAAATACATTCCCCCTCCCTGCTATCATCGATATATATGACAATTCACATGGTACTGATAGAGAGATTTATGAGGAGGATTGTATCGAGCCAACGACAGAAGACATTGCTTTGAAAGAAACCCTAAACGAGGAGCAGCGGTCTGCCTATGATAAGATTCTATCTGTCGTTGACACCAATAACGGTGGAGTTTTCTTTGTGGATGGGCCTGGTGGGACTGGAAAGACCTATCTGTATAAGGCATTGCTTGCGGCACTGCGCAGTCAGGACAAGATTGCACTTGCAACAGCTACATCTGGGGTTGCCGCATCCATAATGCCTGGGGGGAGGACCGCCCATTCGCGCTTCAAGATACCACTTACTATTGATGATGGTGCAGTGTGTAGCTTCACGAAACAAAGTGGGACAGCAAAGTTACTACAAAAAGCATCGCTCATTATCTGGGACGAGGCATCAATGGCTAAGAGACAAGCAATTGAGGCACTAGACAATAGCATGCGTGATATAATGGGACGGACTGGGGTGCCCTTTGGTGGGAAGACAATTGTCTTTGGCGGAGATTTCAGACAAGTGCTTCCTGTCGTACGCAAGGGGTCAAGGGCTCAAATAGTTGCTGCCTCACTACGAAGTTCTTATCTCTGGGAATCCATGTGCCACCTAAAGCTTGTTCGCAACATGAGGGCACAGAGCGACCCATGGTTTGCGGAATATTTGTTGCGCGTTGGTGGTGGCACTGAGGAAGAGAACAACGATGGGGATGTTCGCCTTCCAGATGAGGTATGTGTGCCATATACTGGTAATGACCACGACCTTGATAGATTGATAGATGACATTTACCCCAAACTAAATGAGAATATGTCTAACACAAGCTACATCACTTCAAGAGCAATATTGACTACTCGGAACGACTGGGTGGATATGATAAATATGAGGATGATCGACCGTTTCCAAGGGGAGCAGATGATGTACCATAGTTTTGACACCGCGATGGATGATCCCAATAACTATTACCCATCAGAATTTCTAAACACCCTCACTCCTAATGGACTACCCCCGCATGTTCTGAAGCTAAAAGTTGGATGCCCAATCATGTTGCTTAGGAATATAGACCCGGGTAACGGACTTTGCAACGGTACACGACTGGTGGTTCGTGGTTTCCAAAAAAACAGTATTGAGGCTGAAATTGTTCTTGGTCAGTACGCTGGAATGCGGATTTTCTTGCCTCGTATACCCCTGTGCCCCTCTGATGACGAGATGTTCCCTTTCCATTTTAAAAGGAAGCAATTTCCGGTAAGACTAAGTTTTGCCATGACCGTTAACAAGGCCCAGGGCCAAACGATTCCTAATGTTGGTGTGTACTTGTTGGAACCAGTGTTCTCTCATGGCCAGCTTTATGTTGCTCTATCAAGGGCCACAGCTCGATCGAAAGTGAAGATACTTGCCATTCCAGTCATTGATGAGAAGAAGAAGAAGAATAACTGGGTGGAAAAGAATTCAACGATAAATGGTGCAACATACACAAAGAATATCGTTTATAAGGAGGTCCTTACATTGTAGCTGATATTGATTAATACATAGCAATTAACAACTTGTAATGCACTTTGTTATTTTATTTTTAATGGGAACATGTATTTTTTCCTTATATATGTTGTTTGTTTTTATGTAACTGTTATGCACTAATATTTCCTCGTATAATTCGTATGTCGTCGCAATATATGGTCATTGTACTATGGACATTTAATTTTTGAGGTTTTACTCATGCCATCAGTCTTGTGAATTGTAGTTTAGGGTCGAAGATCTGATTGTAATGTCTGATATATGGGCATTGTAGTTTATAAAATATCTGATTGTGATGTCTGATAGCTTGTTTCATCTTGTGGTTGTGAGACATTTTGTACTTCCTAAACAAGGACAGATTAAATCCAAACTTAGAATGAGCACTGCATATTACAGTGGTTGTAAGACATGTTGCCTGATGCTGGTTTGCTCTGTGATAATCTTTGGTCTTATCCTTCCAATGAAGCAACAGGCTGGGTCATCAATGATCGAGGTGTTTCATTCACATTTGGACCTTATCTACCATGCACATCAGGTTCATAATGGTTCTGCTTGTATGTTTGGTGTTAGTAAAAATACTCGTCATAGTTCAGTTAGTGAATTCCAAGCTTCCAACTACCCTTTAGTAGTGTGCGAAGAGTGCAAACAGAAAAGCGTTATCCTGATGCTCGTACAATGAACCCATTTGTTTTGTGTTCTTTTCTTTCCAAACAGGGATTGCCCCCCAGAATTCAGGGAAGCTGTCTCAAACCTGATATTTGCTGTTGCTCGGTATCCTGATTTACCTGAACTTTGTGACCTAAGGCACATATTCACAGAGAGATATGGAAATTTTGTTGAGCATTTTGTTAGCCAGGAGGTACGCAATATGATGCTAATATGTTGTTATTGAATTGTCTTATGCTTTTGTGGTCCTCTGCTTTACACACAATATTATTGCAGTTTATTCGGAAACTTGACAGTACAGAGTTCACTAATGAGGAAAGGTTCCAAGTCATGCACAGTGTTGCTGAAGAATTATCCGTCAGTTTTGATGCCAAGTAATTGGAACTCAAGTTATGGGCCTCACTACAAACAGAACATGTAAGTCCTCCACAAATTTATTACCTATTTTTCCAAAACATATTTATTACATGAACTATGATGTAGACACACTAAAATGTCCTTAACTTGAAATCATTTAATGTGTTTTACACTTTCCCTTAGGATATGCCTGAGAAGGGTTCAAGGAAGCCAGCAGAACTAGCAATGCCTTCATACAACCTGTGAATGATGATCCTGAAAAGCAAACTCCAAGTGGTTACAGAAAGCCCAACATCCCTGAACAAACTGATCACTTGGAGAACAAAAATGTGCTTCGACCTGTTTCTGTCAGAAGGAGAACTGCAAAGCTGCCAGCGCCTGTTGATGCTTATGTTGAGGTCCTAACAATGCTTTAAACCACAAGAACAACTCTGCCAGGTTGATGCAGCGTATGCAACCTGAAGCAGCTGAGACTGCTATTGATTGTGGTAATCTCTTTCCTCGAAATGCAAATGGACAGATGCGACACAACAGCGGGCGCGGCGGAGACATGGATGAGGAGGAAAGGATGATGGACAAGCTTTTGATGCACTATACAAAGAAAGGTTCGGATCTGACCAACAATGAAACACATACAGATGCTGTGCATAAGGTTTCCTTGGCTCCTTGCATCCCACGGGTAGAGCTATCTCGCTACCACCTGAATCTGTTGGCCCGAGCAAAGATGCGAAGGTTCATGCTCGATGCACATCACTTCAGCCGGAAGGTCCTAGGAGTGCGCATGTTCTCCCAAAAATGCCAGACTTCGATGAATTGTCTGCTCGGGTCAAGGCTCTGAGGAAGGCTTGAGGTGGCATAACATGATCTCTGGCTTGTGTACACGTTCTTTCAGCTGAAGAGTTGATCCTTGGTTGACAGTTCCCTGCAAGACAACCACACAGAGTCGTGCTTTGATGTGCAGTTCCTATTAGAGATTAAACAAATTTGTATATGAGTTTACTCTTTTTTTGTCTGTTAGACGTTTTTTACAGTGCTCTTGTTATAGGTTTTACTTCAAACCAGGTGTATGTCTAGAATAGGAGCACTGGTTTCAGTTAACATGATATATATAATAGGATTGATAGGGATCCCATTGCTTTTTGTATCTTCTGAGTCTGAATGTTCTGCTACATCAGACAAGTAACTATTCTGGCAAATAAGAAAAAAAGGTATCCAATGCCTGCAAAAATAGAAGGAAATTTAGAATAACTCAAACTAAGATATACGCTGCAACGATTAGAAATACATTAACCAATTTAAGATGCAAGTTTTCTTGATAACTTGTAATGGATACTTAAAATATGCTTGTAGATGTTGCAGAATAACAAAAACTTTTAGTAGTTCATACTCAGAAGTACAAGGCTACAAGATGTAGGTGCAATCAGCAAAACACATCCACGGGTGAAGCAACAGGATGAAAAAAGGATGTCCATACCTTGTTCAGGTAATTTATTTGAGAAACCCCACAAACAATTAAGAAAAAGCCATGTGTATGGATAAGCAGCCTGATTCACCCCATCCAACGTAAGCTTTATGGCAACACCAATGGCTTTGATGCTCACGACCTGCAGAGTCAGGAAAGCTTAGTAACTGAATATTCCTACAGTTAATCTGTACGTCAGCCACTCAAAGCACACTTACCGTTAGCGATCCCATTGAAGAGCAGATACCCAGATATATCAGGATGTTAGTCTAACCGTATCGAGGTTCAAAGAAGAGCACTAGCGCTCCCACAAGAAACAATGCTGTCACCACATATGCTAGAAACCCTACCAACGATCGACACCCCAGGATGGAGAGATTCTGTGAGAACTGCAACTCCAGCGAACTGTCGTGCGCAAGACTGGGTTGCAATGACTCACCTGGTTGAGTAGCTAGGTTCTAGATTTCCTTGACAGAGTTAGGCATATGCTCTTCAGGAGCATGCATGACAACAACAACTGAACCTACTATGCACGACACGCAGCCAAGGACCCTGAGCTTCTCAAGCCGCTCCTTGAGCACAAAGTGCGCCAACACTGAACTGCCCAATTCCAGTAAAAAAAATTCTGTCAAACAAAGAAGATTGCAGGACCCCGTATGTGAGTGAAAGTGTGGAACCAGCTTGTGGTATGGTATTGTAAGGAAATTCACCTTACGCCCCAAGTGGAGTCACGAGTACACCCGGCGCAAATATTGTAAGCAATGAAGTTTGAATACTATGCAAGTGAGGAGAAAAAAAATAAATACATAAATAAATAAAGAAACTATTTTAGACCAGTATTTGAATTCGTGTATTTAGTCCATACGTGAAACTCACAACAAAAACTCGAATTTCAAATTTGAGATCTAAAGAAATTAAAAGAGAAAACAGAAAAAAGAAAAAGAAAAGAAAATGGTGATTCTCGTGCCGGGCCCAAATCAAATCTTGCGGCCCACTTCAGCCTCACCCGCGTCCACTGCGCAGCCCAGAGCCATCCGCGCGCGTCGTGTGCCACTGCCGCTCGGGGGCCGCGCTTCAGCTCCTATGCTGTCACTGGCGACTGGGCCCATGCCGATCCGCTGTGGTCAATACTTTAATATTAAACGCGGGCGTGACGTCATCGTGGCGTCATGAATAACATCATCCCTTGCATTCCGCTGTGGTGCCCGTAGAGTACGGGGTCCCCGTACGCACGCCGCAACTGCCAACCGCGACTTCTCCGCCTTAGCTCGCCTATAAAGCGTCCGCCCGGATGTTCGCCGGCTCTGGGTGCGGCTGTGCTGCGCGTGTTCCTCCCATCACCGGTGGTCACCGCGTTCGTCCCTCTGCAACGAACATCCGGCCAACGATCCAGGCGCGTTCGTCCCTCGGACATCCGGCCAACCAACATCACCGCGTTCGTGAGAGACCCTGGATCGAGTCTGCGTGCCGCCATCGAACTGCTCCCTCCCTCTGCAACGCCGTCGGCCAAGTTCTCTCCATCGACGGTGAGTCCCCCTTCTCGCTCCGTTGCATTTTTTTGGTGGTGCGCGAGACAACGATCCAGGCGCTGTCGGGGAGGGAGACTTGCCGCTGGGAGGCGCGCAGACTCGGGCGGATGGTAGAAGAAGGCTGGGTGCCGACCTGGGAAGACGAAGACAGGGAGTTTGGGGAGAAGAAGGGTTTGCGCCGTTTATCGGGGGCTCGAACGGCGAGCTCGGGTGGTCGCTGCCGTGTCTTTGGCGCTCGGCCGCGGCGGGTTGGCTGGAGAAAGAAAAGAGAGAGAACCGGTGAGGTTGAAGACGCCAGAGCGACCATAGATCCGTAAATGGACGGTGGCGATTGGTTTGAGCCATACCGTTTTAGTGTGTCCATCTAAGCCGTTAAATTCGATCCAGACCGCCCTGGTGGGATCACGGTTCCTTAAAATTCTGAGCCTTCGGATTTACATCGGACGGGTTGAATTGCATACCGGTTCATACCCCTTCGCCATCTAATCTCATCCGCTATAATTAGATCGTGCATGTCACCAGTCGGCTAGGATTAGATATGAAAGTGTAAGTATTTAGCATCTGAGGTCTATACTCTGTAGTATTAGACTATTAGTTAATCAAACCAGATAATACATCTTTATAATGTGACATTTTGCTATGTATGTGAACATAAAGATCCATTCAGTAAGCATCTTGGTCATTGCTTGCATCATATAGTTCATCAGATGACTCCTCTTTCTCTCTCCTACTAGCAGTAGTAGGAACAGTCCAATAGTTCTTTGCACTTTTTAGCTCTTCAATCGTTAGTAAATGCTTCCCTTTCAGATCCAACCAATATAACTTGAAAAGATACTCCCAGCTATTTTTATCATCAAAATCAACACCAACCTAAAAGGGTGAAATAGGATGCCTAAAAGGGGAATCACCGGGTGGGGCTAATTGTCCACTGGACCTATTTGTATTTTATCATATTGATTCCATAGCAATTATGTATGTACAATATATTTAGATGATTAGATGATTTTATTCGCAATGTATGCAGGACTCTTTCTCCTTGATGGATTCTTTAGAGGAAGAAAATGAAGTACGAGTTGATGAAAGTCAATTGGACAAGGATGCAACATTTGATAATGGATCACCTCTAAATACAAATATAGCTGTCCAAGAAGGTATTACAATTGTATGTTAGTTATATCTACTATCACTATTTAATCAGTTCCTTAATCACATTGTTTGAACTAATAGTTGTTCACTTTTATGTCCTCACTAATGTTTGCCATGTACCTTGTTTCAGCTGGTTACATATTATTGAATATATATGTTTGCTATTGCTATACTTGGTTATTTGGCAATCGTGATACCAGATTGAGACATATTTTCAACTTGTTATAGTAGAGACATTTTTATTGATATATCAAGTAAAACATAGTATCAATGATTGTAGGTTTTTGTCTCGCGAGGATGGAAGATCAAGAGAAAAATACTATACTTCCTACCACCCAAAGAGATAATAAACTATCAGTAGATGAATCTTTACTTGTGTGCTTGTCTCATAACAAGCCTAAAAAATCGGTGGCAACTGTAATTGTTCCGAAAGGTATTATATATCTCTACTAATACTGTAGGGATCAATTTGTTTTATATTGTAAGCGATTTTACTTTCATCTCACAACTGTTTTGTTCCTAGATTATATTTGCACGGATGCTGATCTTGCCCTCATCGATTGGATTAAAGAAATCCCTTGTGAACCAAGGGTAGAAGTCGTGCTCATCGATGATGCCTGTGTGGAAAGGAAATGGATAGAATGTCTATTTAAACCGGGCGCATATATAGGTGATGAGGTAATCTATGATTAGTTTTTCATCTGGTGACCCTGGTATGTATAATTTTTTTTACTCACCCTGGTATTTTTAACCATAAATTACCTGCAGGTGATAGACTGTTACATAAATTTAATAAAAACCACACAGCAACTAAAGTGCAGATCTGGAGGTCGTGTACACATAGAAAATGCTTTTCAGTTCAACTTTCTAAAGCGAGACGGTGATGTTAAAACTAAAACAGATGAGCTATATCCAATTGCAGACATGGCACAAATATGTAGTGCTGAACGAAGGGTTTTACTCTACCTAGACCATGATATGGTAAATATTAGTTTGCAATTTAGATGGTTAGTGTTTACATGTATTTTATTTTTATGGAATATTTATAATTATTTTGTAGGTGTTTATTCCGATAAACATCCGAGGAACACACTGGTATCTTGCCGTCATCAATGCAAGAAATATGGAGATACAAGTACTCGATTCACTTGGTACTACATTTGACCGCAATGACCTCACTGACTCGGTGAGTTTGCACAAACTAAACAATTACTAATATTATCTCATTAACTTAGCGCAACATCTGATTCCATGTTTTACAAAAATATAAAGATTAAAGGGCTGCAAAGGCAAATTGATATGGTATCTCAACGTAAAGATTTAAAAGATCACAGGTGGCCAAACCTTCAAGTTGCTTCTTGGCCGCTGAGAGAAATAGATATGGGATATGCAAAGCAGACAGATGGGTATACCATAAATTCTTCTTAACTAATTTCTTCATACAAATGTTAATTTTGACATTTTTATTCATGTATATAATGTAGCTCTTCATGTGGCCTATTTCTTTTGAACTATATCGAGTACTGGACAGGGGATGAGCTATCTGACAGTTTTACCCAGGTATATTATTACTATTATGGCATATATGCACATCTACAGTCTGTGTTACATATAATGCTAAGTAAATTGTTTCTTATTTGCAGGATGACATGTCACATTTTAGAAAAAAATTGGCTGCTATATTACTATCTTCATACATGAACAAAAGAAGGGGATATCCAATATACAAATATGATAAAGAAGTTCATACTGGAAGCCCCTCTGATGTTGAGATATTAGATAGCCCAACAAATCATAAGAAGAGGAAACTACTCCATGTGCTTGATAATAGCGAGGTATTGATGGAAGATGAGGATGGCCCCATTACTCAAGCAGACTTACAAAGGTGGTTTGTTGATGAATGGGATAAAAGAACTCCTACAAAAGTCTCGGCGGATGGGTGCACAGACGACTTTTTAATGAGTGGTCTCTCCACAAAAGACATGCCAGTGACTAAAGCCGATTTAATAGATGTGCTATGTGATTACATTATGGCAATCCAAGACGATAGGACATTAGAGTAAGTGCTTATTGTTTTGTCTATTTTATTTATACCGATTACGTATAGTCTTGATATAGACTTCCGTCATGTCATGCTACATTACAGGATGATATGGGTGCGAAGTTTCAATCCTTTTAAGATAGAAATATCTGTCAAAGACCTGCAGAACATATTAAGTATAAATCTAGATATGACTCTAAAATGTTTTGATATGGCTGTTCGATTGCTTGCCAATAAAGAGTCACGTAGGCCGAAAGGTGAAATCATAAAGAATAGAAAGCATTATATGGACATGCGCTTCTGGGTAAGTTTATTTCCAATCAATAATGTAGCAATATATAGTATCTATCTATATCTAATCCTCATGTGGTCATGTATATATATTAATATTTATCCAGAGAATGATTGGTTTTGGTAAACTGCCAAAGTACCATCAGGACCCTACAGCAGAAGAGTTAACAAAAACACTCGATTGTTGGCCATCAATGAACTATTATATCACGGCTTGTAAATATGTAAGTATGAGTTCATTTCAAATGTATTTATAAAGGGCACTTCTTTGCAATCCTAATGACTGATATTTTATAGGTTCTTATGCCATGGAAATTCAACGGTTGCTACGCCCTTTTCGTAATAGATCATGGTAAAAAACACGTCACTTTTATTGACTTTGCACCTATTCAAGATTGGTGTAAGCATATGCCATACAAGAGGTTCGCTGAAACGATTATCATCGCTTCAAAGAAATATAAGATTGCCTATAGCAAGAAACGTACTGGATGGACAGAGGATATTTTTAAGTGGCAACATACAATTCAACCTGGTGTTCCAATTGACTTAAAAGAGTATTTTCTCCGTACCATCTTCTTAGCAATTTCATTTTTTTCTATGATTTCCATTATATATAACTTAGTTGGCAAAACATTATTTTATAGGCTTAACACCAGCTACCTTATCCTACAAGCTATGGCCATGTGGGGGAATGATAGTCCAATGAAATTTGTTAGGGTGAGTGGAGTACGTTCCTTTCATATTCAAACATACATTCCAATTAAATAATAAAAAATGACGTTTTGTTCTCTTATATGTCTTATGTGTAGGATGCAAAGGTTCTTCGGAGGAACTTTATTATTGAACTGTTAAGTTACGAGGAAAATTCGTGCAGATATGCCATCCCGACAAATATACAACAGAGAGTTAACAATATTATTAAAAAAGATTAGATTAGTGTACAAGGTGTCAACATATTTATTTATGATTAAGCATTATATATTTACTCTTTATAAACTATTTGTGTGATTCCATTTCAATCTATTTGGGTAGACTTATTTATATCGTTCTATATCTATGTTTAACAATTACATATTTTGCCGTCACTATTGTACTCACGCCGCACGTCGTCAGGGCCCTAAGTCTATGAAAAGGTCGCAATTTGTATTCCGTGGCATCGCACGGGCACGTTCCTAGTTTAGAATTATGTCATTATGGGAAGTGAGTTTCGCCGCTTTACCAATATTTTTATAGGCTTAGCAATGCCATCATCAAACATGATGCACACACTGTAATGTCATTTTGTTAATAAATAAAACTGTAATGTCATTTTGTTAATAAATAAAACGAGAAAAGGATTATTAATAAAGAAAAGATCGAATAATTACCTCCGCTACTTCCGTGCAGGTGCACTTAGCTCGTCTTCTCATCGTCGCCGCCCTCGATGCATCCACGAACGCAGGAGCAACGGAGGGGGCGAGGTGCAGCAGCGTGCGGAGGCGGAAGCCACTCGGAGATCGACGGCGTAGGCAAGGCCCTCTTGGGCGTGGAGCACTCGTCCGCGGCGGTCTTTGCACCGGTCAACGGTGTGTCGGGTCCGGTCGGCCGCGACGCGACGGGAGTTGACGACGTCAGCGTAGACCCACCAGTCAGCGGGGCGGGGCGGGTCCCATGCGTCGAGCAGCGTAGACGTCCCCCGTCGCTCCATGGCTCGGCGTCCATGCCGACGACAGTGGGGCTGGACAGCGCCGACGGGAGGCCGTCAGCTCGTTTATGCTGGATAGAAGACGAAGAATGGTGCTGCGGACAGGTCCGTCTGGGAGAGAATGATGGGAAACATAAGTTATTATTTGTTCTCGTTTTATTTAATAACAAAATAACATTATATGGTGTGCGACATGTTTGATAATGACATTTAGACGAATGGCAAAATGGCGAAACTCGCTTTCCTTAATGACATAATTCTAAACTAGATATGTGACCGTGCGTTGCCACGAGGGGAGTGTAGAGAGCGACGTCTAGGCTGCAAATATAATTATTCTTTATTTTAAATATTAAGATATACATGGTCTGTTGGTTAGCATCAAATTTATAGAGCAGAGAGACGTGAGTTCGAGTGCTCGTTTTGTACTTATTTTTTTACAGGCCCTATACGTGGAAAGGGTGAAGACCTGGTAGCACCATGCGTCCATGCGCCTATATTGCCCATATTTTCTTGATGGAGTAGCGTAGATTTCTCTCGGCCTGAGCAAAGTACGGATGGGTGAGATGCCGCGCGGCGAGGGTCAGCGCGCACCCACGCGACCCTTGTCGGCCCATTTGCCCGAAACGTTCGTCCGGTTCCAGTGCCACTCCCGCTGGCGCGTTGCCGCCGAGGCGCCGACGTCCGGCTCCTGGCGCTCACGAGGAGGGCACTGCTCGCCGCCCGCCCGCCTGCCTAGTCGTGGACCACGACTCGTGGCCGAGGTCTGCCGTGTGTAGACAGCCTCCTCCGATCCATCGCTGGGCCCAGGGATGGCCGAAGCATGCAGGTTCAATGGTTGGATCCGTTGGTCGATTGCGTCCTTTCTTTGATCTGTACACCTCATCATGGGTCTGAAACACTGAAACGGCATGTCGACCAGTCGCCGGAGGCGGCACCACGAGTCCACGACGGTGATTCCGAGATTCCGATCGGTCAGCCTTTTTTTCCCCAGAAAGCATCACAAATTTCCCTCCTCTGGTGGACTGAAATTGACTGTTCCACCTGTCAACATGGCCGGTTGTTTATTTTTTTTCTTTATATCTACACTTCTCATACAACTATTAGCGTGTTTGGACTTTGGGGTCAGCGTGGTGAGCTAAGATGGTGATGTTACACAGCTCGACCATGGTGCTAATGTATCACGACACAGACACTGTTATTATAATGTAATAGTATCTCTCACGTCGTCGATTATAGTGTTGATGTCGGCTCTATAGATCATAGTGCCGCGACCGATGACATTGAACTCCAATTTAATGCCACACCTAGTTTCTAGGCAAGGCAACGGTGGATCTTATATGTTTCTCACCTGTCTTCTCTTCCTAATATTTCCAGCCTTATCCGGTCTATTGGTTCAATCTCGAAAGCAACATATTTGAGAGCAACATATCCCCACTTCTTAATTTATACGCGTTAATTTAGTCTATATTATATATTATCGGGTACCATAATTAGGGGTACCCCCAACACTCCTAATCACGGCTGTTAAACACCCTCAGACCAACTGACGGGCGCGGTTCAAGTCAAGGCTTCGTCTACCAAGGGACGCGACCTCGCCCGAGCCTAACCTCGGGCAGGAGTAGTCCCGGACGAATTCACGCCTCGCCCGAGGACCTCCTCAGGCAGCGGGCACACCCTCGGCTCTCCCGAAGCCCGGCTCGGGCAGGCTTCGTTGTGAAACAACCTTGACCAAACCACCTCACCAACCGACCACATCGCAGGCGCATTCAATGCGAGGATCGCCTGACGCCGTATCCTGACACACGCGCCTCAGTCGGCCAGGCCGAAGTGACCGCAGTCACTTTGCCCCCCTTTACTGTCCGATCTGACAGGAAAACAGCGCCGCTCGCCCCGCTCCGACTGCTGTGCCAACCACCCAGGCGAAGCTGACAGCAAGTCACGATCAACCACCGGCCTCGGTCGCAACAGAAAGCTCCGCCTCACCCGACCTTAGGCTCCGGCCTCAGGAGGAGAATTTCTCCGCCTCGCCCGACCTCAGGCTCCGGCCTCGGAAAGAAGTCTCCGTCTCGCCCGACCCCCAGACTCGGCCTCGACCTCGGTCTCGGGAGGAATCGCGTCCTCGCCCGACCTCGGCCTCGGCCTCAAGAGAAGTCCCAGCCTCGCCCGACCTTGGGCTCGGACCGACCGCGCCAACAGGGGTTACATCATTACCCTATCCCTAGCTAGCTCAGGCTACAAGGAACAAGACCAGCGTCCCATCTGGCTTACCCTGGCGACGGGTAATGATGGTGCCCCGCGTGCAACCATGACGCCGGTGGCTCTCAGCTCCTTACGGTAGCAAGGAGACGTCAGCAGGATCCTTGCCGCACCGCCAGCTGTGCTTCCACAGGGCTCAGGCGCTTCTCCGACGGCCACGTTATCATGTACGCAGGGCTCAAGCTCTCCCCCGACAGCCACGTTGGCATGTACATAGGGCTTAGGCATTTCTCTGCCAGACACGTTAGCGCATTGCTATACCCCTCATTGTACATTTGGACCCTCTCCTTGCATCTATAAAAGGGAGGTCCAGGGCCTTCCCGCGAGGAGGAGGGGTTCTCGCGCAGAGGGGACGGCGGGCTAACGGACCGGCTCTCCTCTTCCCTCTCGCGACGCTTGTAACCCCTACTACGAGCGGCACCCCCGGTGCGAGATAATACAAGTCCCCCGTTTGTGTTCCTTCTCGCGCCAACCCATCTAGGCTGGGACACACAGCGACGACAAATTCACTAGTCGGTTCGGAGGACCCCCCCGGGTCCGAAACGCCGACAGTTGGCACGCCAGGTAGGGGTCTGCTGCGTGTTAACAATCACCTTCTCGTTGAGTTCCAGATGGGGAGTCTTCAGCAACCTCTTCAACCCGGGACGGTGCTCCTCTTTGGGAGTCTCGAATTCATGTCCCTCGACGGCAGCTACGACATGGTACTCCTTCCCGCACAGCACTGCAACAATGACGGTCGTCAGCTCGCCCGGCGGCGGCGAACTCAACGACGTCTTCCCCCCGTGGCAGAAGAGGAGCATCTGCGTTTGCCTCGCCACCCTCCTCGCCGCAGGAGGAGAAGGCGGGGCAACCGTGGCCAGGCAGGAGGCAGCACCTCGTCGGCTGTCGCGCCGGAGCAAGTCGACGACACAGGCGCCCCAGCGGGGGACATGCTAGGCGTTGTCCTCGCGCCCGAGACGACGACAGGTGTCGCTTCCCTGCCATACGCCGACGACAAGCGGACTGACGACGCCAGCACCCTTGCGAAGGACCTGCTGGGCGTCACCCTTGTACCTGAGATAATGGTGCGCTCCGACGCGACATCACCTCCGTCTATCGACCAAGAGGTACCGTCCGTTTTCCACCCTGTGCCCTTTCGATTCAGTTTCGATCCACCAAGCGACCCCGCTTCGGTGAGCGCTTTCGTTAGGGCGTATCCTGGTCTCCCGGGATACCATATGTGGTCATCCTGGGACCGACTGACGACCGTCTCAACCTACGGGCCCACGGGTTCGGAGGAAGAGGACGGTCCTGACTCCGGTTGGGACTTCTCCGGACTACATGATTCCGGTGCCATGCGAGACTTCATGACCGCATGTGACTACTGCCTCTCTGGTTGCTCTGATGATGGCCATAGCCTTGTCAACAAGGGTTATGGCCCGAGTCGCGAATGTTTTCACGTCGATCTGGGGGATCTCGACGAAGGCAACCACCTTGGTATGCCGGAGAATGACCCAGGGCCTGTGTCTCGCGTTGACATCCCGCGGGAGCTAGCTGTGGTCCCAGTCCTTGCGGGGGGTCAGGACACACAGCTCGAGCAAATCTGCGAGATGCAGGCCAAGCTCGACGAGGAAGCAGGGCGACTTGTGCAGCTCCGACAAAACATCGAGTAGGAGTGGGCAGGTTAGGCACTCGCCGGAGGAATGTGTCATCGGCCCCAGGAAGTCCAGCGCCGTATTATTGACAATGCTAGGGCAGCAATGCCCCCGGCCGTCAGCGAGACCGGCCAGAACCTGGCAGCAGCAGCGATGCTGCTCCGAACGATGCCGGAGCCATCCACCACCGAGGGGCGGCGTATCCAGGGCGAGCTCAAGAATCTCCTGGAGCATGCCGCGGTTCGACAAGCCGAAAGCTCTGCCTCCCAAAGGCGAGGGTGCCCCTCGGAGCATCGCGCAACACCCTCCTGACACGTGTCCCGACACATGCGGGAGGCCTCAGTTCACACCGAGCGTACACGGGACGGGACGCCTGCCGCCCCGGACCGCCTCGGCAACGCGCAACACCGCCACGACCGTCGATCCCGCCTCGACAAGAAGGTGCGCCGAGGCTACCATCCCAGGCACGGAGGATGCTATGACAGTGGGGAGGATCGGAGCCCTTCGCCCGAGCCACCCGGTCCGCAAGCCTTCAGCCAGGCCATACGACGAGCGCCGTTCCCGAACCGGTTCTGAGCCCCGACTACTATCACCAAGTACTCGGGGGGAGACGAGGCCAGAGCTGTGGCTTGCGAACTACCGGCTGGCCTGCCAGCTGGGGGGGATGGACGACGACAACCTCATCATCTGCAACCTTCCCCTGTTTCTCTCCGACGCCGCCCGGGCCTGGCTGGAGCATCTGCCTCCTGCGCAGATCTCCAACTGGGACGACTTGGTCGAGGCTTTCGCTGGGAACTTCCAAGGCACGTACGTGCGCCCTGGAAACTTTTGGGATCTCCGAAGCTGCCGCCAGCAGCCAGGGGAGTCCCTACGAGAGTACATCCGACGGTTTTCGAAGCAGTGCACCGAGCTGCCCAACATCACCGACTCGGACGTCATCGGCGCGTTCCTCGCCGGCACCACTTGCCGCGACCTAGTGAGCAAACTGGGGCGCAAGACTCTCACCAAGGCAAGCGAGTTGATGGACATCGCCACCAAGTTCGCCTCTGGTCAGGAGGCGGTCGAAGCCATCTTCCGGAAAGACAAGCAGCCTCAGGAGAGGCCGCAGGAAGACGTCCCCGAGGCGTTCGCCCAGCGGGGCGCGAAGAAGAAGGCCAAGAAGAAGTCGTAAGCAAAGCGCGACGCCGCTGACACAGATCTTGTCGCTGCCGCCGAGCACAGGAACCCTCGAAAGCCTCCTGGAGGGGCTAACCTGTTTGACAAGATGCTCAAGGAGTCGTGCCCCCTATCATCAGGGTCCTGTCAAGCACACCCTTGAGGAATGCGTCATGCTTCGGCGCTACTTCCATAAGGCCGGACCCCCCGTGGGAGATGGCAAGGGCCAAGACAACGACAAAAAGGAGGGCAACCAGGAGGAGGAGTTCCCCGAGGTCCACGGTTGTTTCATGATCTATGGTGGGCAAGTGGTGAACGCCTCGGCTCGGCACCGCAAGCAGGAGCGCTGGGAGGTCTGTTCGGTCAAGGTGGTGGTGCCAGTCTACCTAGACTGGTCCGACAAGCCCATCACCTTCGACCGAGGCGACCACCCCGACTGCGTGTCGAGCCCTGGAAGGTACTCGCTCGTTGTCGACCCTATCATCGGCAACGTCCGGCTCACCAAGGTCCTCATGGACGGAGGCAGCAGCCTCAACATCATCTACGCCGAGACCCTTGAGCTCTTGGGGATCGGTTTGTCCACGATCCGGGCCGGTGCAGCGCCCTTCCACGGGATCGTCCCCGGAAAGCGCGTCCTGCCCCTCGGGCAAATCGATTTGCCCGTCTGCTTCGGGACTCCCTCCAACTTTTGAAAGGAAACCCTCATGTTCGAGGTGGTCGGGTTCCGAGGAACCTACCACGCTGTGTTGGGAAGGCCGTGCTATGCCAAGTTCATGGCCGTCCCCAACTACACGTATCTCAAGCTCAAGATGCCGGGCCCCAACGGGGTCATCACCGTCGGATCCACGTACTGTCATGCGTACGAATGCGACGTGGAGTGCGTGGAGTACGTTGAGGCCCTCGCCGAGTCCGAGGCCCTCATCACCGACCTAGAGCGCCTCTCTAAGGAGGCGCCCGATGCGAAGCGACACGCCGGCAACTTCGAGCCAGCTGAGGCGGTCAAATCCGTCCCTCTCAACCTCAGCAACGACGATGGCAAGCAAGTCCGGATCGGCTCCGAGCTCGACCCCAAATAGGAAGCAGTGCTCGTCGACTTTCTCCGCGCTAACGCCGAAGTTTTCACGTGGAGTCCCTTGGACATGCCCGGCATACCGAGGGATGTCGCCGAGCACTCACTGGACATCTGAGCTGGGGCCCGACCCGTGAAGCAGCATCTGCGCTGTTTCGACGAAGAAAAGCGCAGAGCCATCGGCGAGGAGGTTCACAAGCTGATGGCCGTAGGGTTCATCAAAGAGGTATTCCATCCCGAATGATTAGCTAACCCTATGCTTGTGAGAAAGAAAGGTGGGAAATGGAGGATGTGCGTTGACTACACCGAGCTGAACAAAGCATGTCCGAAGGTTCCCTACCCTCTGCCTTGCATCGACCAAATTGTGGACTCCACCGCTGGGTGCGAAACCCTGTCATTCCTCGACGCCTATTCAGGTTATCACCAAATCAAGATGAAAGAATCCGATCAGCTCACGACTTCTTTCATCACACCTTTTGGCATGTATTGTTATACTACTATGCCATTTGGCTTGAGGAATGCAGGGGCCACATACCAAAGATGCATGAACCACATGTTCGGAGAGCACATCGGCCGAACGGTCGAGGATTACGTCAATGACATCGTTGTCAAGACAAGGAAAGCCTCCAACCTCCTCTCTGACCTTGAGACGACGTTCAAGTGTCTGAGAGCGAAAGGCGTGAAACTCAATCCCGAGAAGTGTGTCTTCGGAGTCCCCCGAGGCATGCTCCTAGGGTTCATCGTCTCTGAGCGAGGCATCGAAGCCAACCCGGAGAAGATCGCGGCTATCACCAATATGGGGTCGATCAAAGATTTGAAAGGAGTATAGAGGGTCATGGGATGCCTTGCGGCCCTGAGCCGCTTCATCTCGCGCCTCGGCGAAAAAGGCTTGCCACTGTACCGCCTCTTAAGGAAGGCCGAGCGCTTCACTTGGACTCCTGAGGCCGAGGAAGCCCTCGACAACTTAAAGGTGCTCCTTACAAATGCGCCCATCTTGGTGCCCCCCGCTGTGGGAGAAGCCCTCTTGATCTATGTAGCCGCGACCACTCAGGTGGCCAGCGCCGCGATCGTAGTCGAGAGACAAGAAGACGAGCATGCATTGCTCGTCCAAAGGCCAGTCTATTTCATCAGCGAAGTGCTATCCGAGACCAAGATCCGCTACCCACAAATTCAGAAACTACTGTACGCAGTAATTCTGACACAACGAAAGTTGCGACACTACTTCGAGTCTCATCCGATCACTGTGGTGTCATCCTTCCCCCTGGGGGAGATCATCCAGTGCCGTGAGGCCTCGGGTAGGATATCAAAGTGGGCAGTGGAACTCATGGGCGAAACACTATCATTCGCCCCTCGGGAGGCCATAAAATCCCAGGTCTTGGCAGACTTCCTGGCTGAATGGACCGACACGCAGTTGCCAACAGCTCCGATCCAGGCCGAGCTATGGACCATGTACTTCGATGGGTCACTCATGAAGACAGGAGCAGTCACTGGCTTACTCTTCGTTTCACCCCTCAGAAAGCATCTTCGCTACGTCATACGCCTCCATTTTCCGGCATCAAACAACGTGGCCGAGTACGAGGCTCTAGTTAACGGGCTGCGCATTGCCGTCGAGCTAGGGGTCCGGCGCCTCGATGCTCGTGGCGACTCGCAACTTGTCATCGACCAAGTCATGAAGAACTCCCACTGCCGCGACTGAAGGATGGAGGCCTACTGCGACGAAGTTCGGTGCCTGGAAGACAAATTCTATGGGCTGGAGCTCAACCACATCGCCCGACGGTACAACGAGACTGCGGATGAGCTGGCAAAGATAGCCTCGGGGCGGACGACAGTTCCCCTAGACGTCTTCTCCAGAGACCTACATCAACAATCAGTCAAGATCGACGACATGCCCGAGCCCGAGGAGGCCTCGACCCAGCCCGAGGTACCCTCGGCCGTCGAGGAGGAGGCCTTGCGCGTCGAGGGGAACAGAATGGGGTCACACCAGATCCGAACTGGCAGACCCCATACATGGAATATCTCCTCCGAGGAGAGCTTCCCCTCGACAAGGCCAAAGCTCGGCGACTAGCGCGGCGCGCCAAGTCTTTCGTCTTGCTGGGTGATGAAAAGGAGCTCTACCACCGCAGCCCCTCGGGCATCCTTCAATGATGCATATCCATCGCCCAAGGACAAGAGCTGTTGCAAGAAATACACTCGGGGGCTTGCGGTCACCACGCAGCACCTCGAGCCCTCGTGGGAAACGCCTTCCGACAAGGTTTCTACTGGCCAACCGCGGTGGCCGACGCCACTAGGATTGTACGCTCCTGCCAAGGATGCCAATTCTACGCGAGGCAGACGCACCTGCCCGCTCAGGCCCTACAGACAATACCCATCACCTGGCCGTTTGCAGTATGGGGTCTGGACCTCGTCAGTCCCTTGCAGAAGGCACCCAGGGGCTTCTCGCACCTGCTGGTCGCCATCGACAAATTTTCCAAGTGGATCGAGGTCCGACCCTTGACCAGCATCAGGTTCGAGCAGGCGGTGGCGTTTTTCACCAACATCATCCATCGATTCGGTGTCCCAAACTGCATCATCACCGACAATGGCACGCAGTTCACCAGGCAAAAGTTCCTGGACTTTTGCGAGGACCACCACATCCGTGTGGACTGGGCCGCCGTGGCTCACCCCATGACGAATGGGCAGGTGGAGCGTGCCAACGGTATGATTTTGCAGGGACTTAAACCAAGGATCTACAACGACCTCAACAAATTTGGCAAGCGGTGGATGAAAGAGCTACCCTCAGTGGTCTGGAGTCTAAGGACGACGCCGAGCCGGGCCACGGGGTTCTCGCCATTTTTTCTAGTCTATGGGGCCGAGGCCGTCCTCCCCACGGACTTAGAATACGGTTCCCTGAGGACCAGGGCGTACGACGACCAAAGTAACCAGACCAATCGAGAGGACTCGCTAGACCAGCTCGAAGAGGCTTGGGACGTTGCCTTACTACATTCAGCACGGTACCAGCAGTCGCTGCGACGCTACCACGCCCGAAGCGTTCGGCCCCGAGGCTTCCAAGTGGGAGACTTGGTGCTTCGTCTGCGACAAGACGCCCGAGGGCGCCACAAGCTCACTCCTCCCTGGGAAGGGCCCTTCATCATCGCAAGATTTTGAAGCCCGGAACATACAAGCTGGCCAACGGCCAAGGCGAGGTCTACAACAACGCTTGGAACATCCAACAGCTACGTAGCTTCTACCCTTAAGATGTTTTAAGTCGTTCATGTACCTCGTTTTCTTTACATACATAAAGTCTAACCGTCAAGGAAGGGTCGACCTTGCCTCAGCAAAGCCCGACCCTCCCTCGAGGGCTAGAAGGGGGGAACCCCTCTGCGTCAAAATTTTCCTCGAAATTTTTTTTCTACCAAAACGACCTTTTGTGCTTTCGACTTCTGTATCGATAGCGGGATCCTGAAAACGACCAGAGTACACGTAAGCGGCAAGGCCGACCGAGCCAAGCAACTCCTACGCCTCCAGGATATGGATACCTCACTCATCACCTTCCGCGAGAAGTAACTCACACTCGGATAAGCGATCCTGCTACCGAACAAGTCCAAACACTCGGGTAGAAAACGACTTTCGTGCCTTCTCGACTGTATCGATAACAGAATCCTACGACCAAATGAGAGTGCACATAAGCGGCAAGGCCGACCGAGCCGAGGAACTCCTACGCCTCCGGGATACGGATACCTCACTCATCACCTTCCGCGAAAAGTAACTCTCGCTTGGATAAACGATTCTGCTACCGACAGACAAGTCGTGATGCTCGAAACGAGAGGAAAGAAAACACAGCTTTTTAACACGACGATAAAGTGTTTAGGCTTCGGCGGCCGCGAAAAACATGCGCATACTACAGTCAAACTGTTCCTGCAGGTTCAGGCATCGGCAGGGGGAGCAGCAGCACCCTCGGCGTTGTTTCCACCCTCGGCGGAACCTGGCCCGGCCTCAGACGGCGACCCGAGCGAAAGGATCTCCACCCAAGGGAGGATGCTAGCATTGCGCCCGCGGATGTCTTGGCCAAGCTCCAGCCGCCGCTGCCACATCTTCCTTGGCCTGGGAAGCCACCAGCTCCTGGGCCGACGAAGCCTCTTTTCGAGCCGACTCCGCCTCTGTCTGCGCCCACACCGCTGCCTCCGGCTCTGAATCATCGCAGAGCAGCCGAGGGTTCTAAAAACTGAGCAAGAGAGGCCTAGAGCGGCAAGGCCGACCGACCGAGGGACTCCTACGCCTCTAGGATACGGATGCCTCACTCGTCACCTTCCGCGAAAGGCAACTCACGCTCGGTCAAGTGGTTCGGCTAGCCAACAAGCAAGTCCCAGACTCCCAGTGCTTGAAATGAGGAAGAAACGTAGCTTTATACTCGAATACCCAAATGTTCAGGCCTCGACAGCCACAAAGAACAAACACATATACTCGGGGTAACTATGCTATAGAGACTTAGACGTCGGCAGAACCCTCGGCGGTTCTCCCGACCTACGACAAATGTCTAAGTACTTGAAGCAGTTACATTTTGCTCAGGCAAAAACCCAGTATATTCCCCTACAAGTGGGACTCCGGTTCCATTCCCGCGGGTATGAACAACCTCCACACCGGAGGGCCTGCGGGATAACAAACTCCGGGTGGCTCGCCGACGACCGCTCCAGCA
This sequence comes from Zea mays, assembly GCF_902167145.1. Taxonomy (NCBI): domain Eukaryota; kingdom Viridiplantae; phylum Streptophyta; class Magnoliopsida; order Poales; family Poaceae; genus Zea; species Zea mays. The sequence goes on from NC_050098.1 coordinate 186,441,458, forward strand.
GCGGCGACAACGACCTCCGTCTCGGGCGGCAAGACAGCTGCGGCGAGGGCCTCAGGGCAAACGCTGCAGCGGAAAGGTCCTCGCCCACGAAGGACAAGAACCAGCCATTAAAGCCAAAGAGCCGGAGGTCTAGAGTACTGGTGGCGCTAGTGGTCTCGTCGGCAGAGACAACCTCCTCCGGCTGCCGCCGCCGCGGCACCGACGGCAGCGACCACCTGCCCACCAACACCGCACCGGCGTACGGCGTCCGCCCCAAAGCGCACCGGCAGATCCTCACTCCCGTCCTTGCCACAAGAACGAGAACGGGGCCGTCCCAGAACACGAATGCCGCCCTCGCGGCGTACGACGTGTTGGGCGACCCCCCAACAGTTGGCGGCGCAGCGAGGACCAGCGGTGGGGGGTGGCACCGGAAGCAGCGCCAGAGCCGCTCAGGCCGGGGAGCCAGACGCGCGGCAGCTGCCAGCGCCACAGACGGCGAACGCCCTTCTCCCTAGATCACTGAGGGAAGGAGCAGGCCGCTGCCTACGCGGAGGCAGGCCCCGACTTGGCGCGCCCTCCTTAGCACGGATGATGAACATCCTTGAAGCTGAGGGCGGGGCAGAGGCCGCAGCCCGACTTGCTTCTCCCCACCACGAAGCTGGTGGTCATCATCCGTAATGACCATTGGTGAGGGACTGCAGCCGGGCTGCGTGATGAAAATCCTTGAAGCCGAGCGATGGCTGAAGGGTGTCAACCCCCACGAGGTCGTGCTCCTCCAACGGCGGCAAGAAGAAGGCGACGCCGGTGCGCCCCATCTGGGGGCTCGAAAGGTGGAAGGGCGCGATGCATGAGGGGAGAACGAAGGCATGGCTACTGCCCGGGGGATCGCCCCCCTTATAAAGGCGGCTCTCTTCACTCGCATCCCCAAGCGTCACGAGCGAAGTCTCCACTGACGTGCTCCAGGGTTCCTCCCCCTACGACACGGGGCTGGGTCCCACACGTCATACGAGCTAATCCGAAGCGCGAAGAAGGCGAACCGCCACGCGCGAGGCATGTAACCGTCCCGCGGTTACAAGCGCTCTCCCATCTTCGCAGAAACCAGTGGTCGTAAGGGTGGACTGCCATGTGACAGGCATCCAACCGCACCACAACTATGCACCCTTTCGGCTTCGTCGCATCCGACGGTCCTGCATGGAAGCCCGAGCCCACATGTCATGCAACCGGCGCGCCGGTTACGACATGCAAGAAGCTGCACCGCCACTCGCGCCAATGCTGCGCCGTCTCGGCTGCGGAACTAGTACCGCGACTTGAGGTAGCCCTGCGCATGACCCGACAGTGCCAATTAAAGGCGACGACCACGGGTTAGTCGATTGCAGGGACAGGCGTGGCGGTCGGCATGGCCCAAAAGTGGGCCGGCAGTAATGGCAGCAGCAGACGAGCGGGAGCAACGGTCAAATCGCCTGCAGGCTCGTGTCCCCTCCTGAAGCGACATGAAAGCCCTCTCCCACGACGTGAAGACGACGCACCTGTGTCCCGTTCCTCGAACGGCTCGCACGCGCAACGGGCGCCACGCGAATCGCCCATCCCGTCGCATTAACTCCCTGGCAGAGCAAGTGACACCTCTGGCGGGCGAGGCGGGCGTCGTTTCACCTCCGCCATGGTGACCGCGTCAAAAAAGGTGCGCCATCTTATTTAAATTCATATCATTCCCCTCCTCCTCTCTCTCTCTCCCTCGCTACAGGGACCGGGAAAGGGGATGATTCGGAAAGGATCCTTCTCGGCAAAGGAAGCGGGCCCCGAGCCCTCCTACTGATCAGGGGTTCGAAGGCTGGCCCCTTAGAAGGGTTCGACAACCGCCTCAGAGCACTCAGGCTCCAAGCCCATTACTGATCAGGGGTTCGAAGGCTGGCCCCTCGGAAGGGTTCGACAGCCGCCCCAGAGCACTCGGGCTCCACGCCCATTACTGATCAGGGGTTCGAAGGCTGGCCCCTCGGAAGGGTTCGACAGCCGCCTCAGAGCACTCGGGCTCCAAGCCCATTACTGATCAGGGGTTCGAAGGCTGACCCCTCGGAAGGGTTCGACAGCCGCCCCAGAGCACTCGGGCTCTGCGCCCATTACTGATCAGGGGTTCGAAGGCTGGCCCCTCGGAAGGGTTCGACAGTCGCCCCAGAGCACGCAGAGTGAGGGATGACTCTGGGTACGTCCGATACATGGCCGAGGCTCGGGCTACGCTCCCGAGGTACCCTAGCACATTTCCGAGACCGGCGGGAACGATTTGTAACGGAATCCCACCAGAGGGAGGCATCGAGCCCTCGGACCCTGTCGAAGGGGTCCGGGTCCGGCGAATCACCCACAGGTACTTTTGGACTGCGCCTCTGGGCCACCAGCCGACCCCTAACGAACGGGGCACGGGCGTCCACTCGGATCACCCGTTAGCAGCTCACTGGAAACACCATGTTCGGCGCCCTTCGAGGGCAACATGGCGCTTTCCCCCCTCCTCCTTGCGGAATGGCGACGCAGGGGCATATGATAAAAAGTCGAGAAAGTCCTTGATCGTCCTCTCGCTCCGTGCAGAGGCTCGGGGGCTGCTCTCGCACCCGGCTACGGCCAAACTGTTGACAGCGTCGACAAACCAGCTTGAAAACTCGGAACCTGACCATGCACCCGAGCTACGGCCAGGCCGCATGAGGGAACGACCAGACCGGCCGAGGCACCACGAAAAGCATTAAGACCTCAAAGGAGTCAAACCACTCCTCCGAGGCCTCGGGGGCTACACCCGGCGGGTGCGCTCGCGCGCACCCACCAGAACAAAGTAAAACCGAGAAAGGCCGGTCCCCTCACCAGAAATGTGGCAAAAAGCCTCCAAGCGAGTACCAACACTCCCTTCGAGGCTCGGGGGCTACTGTCGGGCACCATAATTAGGGGTACCCCCAACACTCCTAATCACGGCTGGTAAACACCCTCAGACCAACTGACGGGCGCGGTTCAAGTCAAGGCTTCGTCTACCCAAGGGACGCGACCTCGCCCGAGCCCAGCCTCGGGCAGGAGCAGTAGTCCTGGACGAATTCACGCCTCGCCCGAGGACCTCCTCAGGCAGCGGGCACACCCTCGGCTCTCCCGAAGCTCGGCTCGGGCAGGCTTCATTGTGAAGCAACCTGGACCAAACCGCCTCACCAACCGACCACATCGCAGGCGCATTCAATGCGAGGATCGCCTGACGCCGTATCTTGACACACGCGCCTCAGTCGGCCAGGCCGAAGTGACCGCAGTCACTTCGCCCCCCTTTACTGTCCGATGTGATAGGAAAACAGCGCCGCTCGCCCTGCTTCGACTGCTAAGCCAACCACCCAGGCAAAGCTGACAACAAGTCACGATCAACCATCGAGTTCGGCCTCGGGCGCAACAAGAAGCTCCGCCTCACCCGACCTCAGGCTCCGGCCTCAGAAGGAGGTCTCCGCCTCGCCCGACCTCAGGCTCCGGCCTCGGAAGGAAGTCTCCGCCTCGCCTGACCCCCGGACTCGGCCTCGACCTCAGTCTCGGGAGGAATCGCGTCCTCGCCCGACCCCAGCCTCGGCCTCAGGAGAAGTCCCCGCCTCGCCCGACCTTGGGCTCGGACCGACCGCGCCAACAGGGGATACATCATTACTCTATCCCTAGCTAGCTCAGGCTACAAGGAACAAGACCGGCGTCCCATCTGGCTTACCCCGGCGACGGGTAATGATGGTGCCCCGCATGTAACCATGACGCCGGTGGCTCTCAGCCTCTTACGACAGCAAGGAGACTTCAGCAGGATCCTTGCCGCACCACCAGCTGTGCTTCCATAGGGCTCAGGCGCTTCTCCGACGACCACGTTATCATGTACGCAGGGCTCAAGCTCTCCCCCGACAGCCACGTTGGCATGTACATAGGGCTTAGGCATTTCTCTGCCAGACACGTTAGCGCATTGCTACACCCCCCATTGTACATCTGGACCCTCTCCTTGCATCTATAAAAGGGAGGTCCAGGGCCTTCCCACGAGGAGGAGGGGTTCTCACGCAGAGGGGACGGCGGGCTGATGGACCGGCTCTCTTCTTCCCTCTCGCAATGCTTGTAACCCCTACTACGAGCGGCACCCCCGGTGCGAGATAATACAAGTCCCCCGTTTGTGTTCCTTCTCGCGCCAACCCATCTGGGCTGGGACACACAGCGACGACAAATTCACTAGTCGGTTTGGAGGACCCCCAGGTCCGAAACGCCGACATATATATACTTTGCAACCCTAGTTTTTAGGTAGAAATGCATTGAAACAGTTTTGATCTTGGTGTATAAACAAATTTGTTTAGAGTATCTCCAAGAAACTCTTTATTTTTTCCTCTCTATTTAACTCTACGTTTATGTTTTCATGAAGATTACACTCTATGTGTAGCATCTCATTCTATCAAACTATCTATCTAGTTTTGCTAGCGAGATGGCTAGCCAAATTTGGCTAATGAGAGAGAGAGAGAGAGCCAATTTAAAGAGTCAGATAGTTTGGCGAGTCATATAGTACTCTGTTGGAGAGTTATTTTGCTGTTGAGTAGCCAAAATTTGGCTTAGTGAGCCATTTAACTAGTCTCTTGGAGATGCTTTTAGTTAGACCGGTTACGTTTACAAACACATGTTTAACTTTTGTCCTCGGTTTATGTGTGTACGTATTGATGCATGTGTTATATGATTAGGTTATAATACTAATTATGATATTTAGGTTTAATGACAAATTTGGTTCTTGCCTGTAGGTTTTATTTTGTTATTTATAATGTTAAAGATTTAAGTTTAGGTTTAGTTTATTTAATTATCATTGGTTATATGTCTATATTAATGCTTTAGATTGATAGAGAAGTTAAAGAGACTTGTTTTCTTGTAACCTATATTTTTATAGATGTACAATATGCGCAGCAAAAGAAGTGCAAAAATGGAACGAATCTACAGATTTATACCCGAACACTTCTATATATGTGATAATGTGATGTACTAGCCTAGGTATTTCAATTGAGACATCCAATCACAATTGCCCATTACTTTTATACACTTGTGTCATTTTAATATAAGTAGTTAATTACAAACATTTTATTTGTAGGTGATCCTGTAAAAATCAAATACTTGTAGCCACAAAAACTTGGTTAAGTGTTAGTGCAATAGAACCAAGTGGCTAAGGACCGAGCTCTTGTGAAACACAATGGTCAGAAAGAAAGACAACACAAAAGACACAGTGATTTATCCCGTGGTTCGGCCAAGTATAACACTTGCCTACTCCACGTTGTGGCGTCCCAATGGACGAGGGTTGCACTCAACCCCTTTCAAGTGATCCAATGATCAACTTGAATACCACGGTGTTTTCCTTTCTTATACTTTCTCCCGCTCGCGAGGAATCTCCACAACTTGGAGCCTCTCGCCCTTACAATTGATGATCACAAAGAAGCACGGAAGTAAGGAAGGGGAGAGCAACACACACAAGACTCAAAACAGGAGCACAATCACACACACAGGCCACAACTTGAGCTCAAAACACAACGCGAGGAGTTCTCTACTCAAATGGAGCTCAAGTCACTATCTCAAAGAATCGAATGCGTGAGAATGAAGTCTTGGTGCTTAAGGATGATCAAAGAATGCTTGGGTAGCTCATCCATGCACCTAGGGGTCCCTTTTATAGCCCCAAGGCAGCTAGGAGCCGTTGGATGCAATCTTGGAAGGCCAAAGTTGCCTTCTGTCGGGTGGTGCACCGGACAGTCCGGTGGTGCACCGAACAGTCTGGTGCACCACCGGACAGTCACTGTAGCATGTCCGGTGCGGATCTCCTTCCTAATTTGGCGCAACCGACCGTTGCAACTCCGGCGTCGGTTGGCGCACCGGACAGTCCGGTGCCCCTTCCGATCGTTGGTGAGGGCCACGTGTCGCCCGCAGATCACGCTACCGACCGTTGCGCAGTTGACCGTTGGCTCACCGGATAGTCCAGTGAATTTTAGTCGTACGTCGTTGAACTTTTCCCGAGAGCGACGACTTCACCGTGGACGACCCACCGGATAGTCCGGTGCACCACCGGACGGTCCGGTGATTTATAGCCGTACGCCGCCGTCGAGTCCCGAGAGTGGCCTGTTCACCGAGACTGGTCTGGCGCACCGAACACTGTTCGGTGCACCACCGGACAGTCCGGTGCACCCAGACCAAGCTGCAACTGGCTGTACACAGCCAACTCTTTCCAATCTTTTTTCTCTTGTTTCTAGCACTTAGACATAATACATTAGTACCCAAATCATATGTACTAAGTCTAGAAACATACCGTCTTGTTGATTTGCACTTCATTCTTCATTTGGCATATAATAACTCACTTAATATGTGTTGGACACTTAATCACCAAAATATACTAGAAATGGCCCACGGGCACATTTCCCTTTCAATCTCCCCCTTTTTGGTGATTTATGCCAACACATCAAAAAGCAATAAAATAGAAGTACAACATCAATGCAATTGAGAACAAATATTGTCTTTTACAAGATTTGGCATATTTGGATCGTTCTTTGCCACCACTTGGTTTGTTTTTGCAAATCAAATTCATTTTCCTATCTCTAAGTCAAACTCACTTGTTTGGGCATATAGAGAGATAATCCAAGAGAGAAAATGATCAAGATCCAAAAACTCCCCCTTTTTCCCATAATCATAAATTCTCCCCATAAGAGACCAAATTTTGACAATAAGAGCATTTTGACAAATCAAAAGTTCTAACTCTACTATTTTCAAAATTCTCAAGTGGGTAGCTGATCCATTTGCTTTGGCCTTAATTTCTCCCCCTTTGGCATTAAGCACCAAAACGGGATCATTATTGGCCCTTTAACCCCATTGCCTCACCAAAATTGTCAATTAAGAGCAAAAAGACAATAAGAGCATAGATATGAACTTGGAGTTTATTACCCTCTCATCGGAGTGCAGTGGAAGTCTTGCATGGTCCAAGTTCACCTTTCCCTTTCAATTTTGAGACTAAATCACGTAAACTCAAACACACTGTCAGTTTCAAAGGGTCAAGTTGTAGCACATCTCCCCCTAAATATGTGCATCACTCACACATGGACTTGTGAGGTCCAGGGATCCCTTGTACAACTTGAGCATCATACATAAGCAACAAATCACATAAATGTGTAAAGTAATATGATCAAAGGCATAAAACACATGTATGCTATAGATCAATCCAAGTTACGCGAATCTAATACATTTAGCTCACTACGCAGCCTGCAAAAGGTCTTCTCATCTAAAGGCTCGGTAAAGATATCAGCTAGCTGGTTCTTGGTGCTAACATAAAACACTTCGATATCTCCCTTTTGCTGATGGTCTCTCAAAAAGTGATGTCGGATGTCTATGTGCTTAGTGCGGCTGTGTTCAACAGGATTATCTGCCATACGGATTGCACTCTCATTATCACATAGGAGTGGGACTTTGCTCAGATTGTAGCCAAAGTCCCGGAGGGTTTGCCTCATCCAAAGTAGTTGCGTGCAACACTGTCCTGCGGCAACATACTCGGCCTCAGCGGTGGATAGGGAAATGAAGGTTTGTTTCTTAGAACTCCAAGACACCAGGGACCTTCCTAGGAATTGGCACGTCCATGATGTACTCTTCCTATCAACCTTGCATCCAGCATAATCGGAGTCTGAGTATCCAATCAAGTCAAAGGTAGACCCCTTTGGATACCAAATCCCAAAGCAAGGCGTAGCAACTAAATATCAAAGAATTCGCTTAACGGCCACAAGGTGACACTCCCTTGGGTCGGATTGAAATCTAGCACACATGCATACGCTTAGCATAATATCCGGTCTACTAGCACATAAATAAAGTAAAGACCTTATCATAGACCGGTATGCCTTTTGATCAACAGACTTACCTCCTTTGTTGAGGTCGACATGTCCGTCGGTTCCCATTGGTGTCTTTGCGGGCTTGGCGTCCTTCATCCCAAACCGCTTGAGAAGATCTTGCATATAATTCGTTTGTGAGATGAAGGTGTGAAAGCTCTCTTGTGGGTTTTGGTGTTTGGATGACAACTCAATTAAAGGACTAACAAGTGTGCTAAGTGTTGAATAGGTGCTTTATGTAAAGCTAACAGGGTTCAACACAAGTGAACAAGTGTGATGGTCCAAGGACTAAATGATGGATAGATAATGGGCATCACAAGTATGATGGACATTGCATAAAGTGAGACTCGGGTGCGTAGCTCGGAGACAACTGATCAAGCCAAGGATGGAGGCAAGAAGAGCTTTGAGGTACCAAGTGCACGGGAGAAGGTCAAAGAGGCTGAGGAACCCAAAGCCAAGGGTGAAGAAGAAGACTTGCAAAGTCAAGGGTGATCGAGTTGAGAAGAGCTATGGCACATCAAGGATCACTACATAAGGATGTGACTTATAACCAATGAGGAAACATCTCTAGTTATGTGGTGTAAGTCATAAGGCTCAAGACCAAGCTCTAAGAAGGAGATCAAGGTCACTAGAACGAGAACAAATGTCAAAAACAGAACTGGAAGCAGCCCAAAAGAGCTAAGTGCACTCTGACCTTTAGTTTGGGTTGTTCCTATGTTTGGAGATATTCTATGTGACCTTTGTAGGATGTTGGAGCTCAGAAATGTTAGTCTAGATCAAGTTAAGCTGACTTGATGATTTAGGAGTCCAACATCAATCTTTAGCATGTCAAATGATAGAGAGGTGAAAATCCAAGAGAAGGTATGTTTCTAGACTTAGTACATTGGTTTTTGTGTACTAACATATTTGTCTAAGTATTAGAAACAGAGAAAAGAAGAAAAGAAAAGAGGTGCAAAAGGCTTGGCTGTGTACAGCCAAGACTCAGCTCAGTCTGGCACACCGGACTGTCCGGTGGTGCACCAGACAGTGTCCGGTGCGCCAGGCTGAACTCTGGTGAACAGGCCGCTCTCGGGAGAAGTCGGCGGCGTACGGCTATAATTCACCGGACTGTCTGGTGGTGCATCGGACAGTGTCCGGTGAGTCGACTGCGGCGAAGTCACCGATCTCGGGAGAAGTCTAGCGACGTACGGCTATAATTCACCGGACTGTCCGGTGAGCCAACGGTCGGCTGGGCCAACGGTCGGCCACGCAATCCGCGTGTGACGCGTGGCCGAGCCAACGGTCAGATGGGGGCACCAGACAGTGTCCGGTGCGCCAACGGCTCCAAGCCTGCAATGGTCGACTGCACCAATTTTGGAAGGAAATCGGGCACCGGACAGTGTCCAGTGGTGCACCGGACTGTCCGGTGCGCCAACCGACAGAAGGCAAGGATTGCTTTCCTGGATTGCTCTCAACGGCTCCTAGGCCCCTTGTGCCTATAAAAGGGACCTCTAGGCGCCTCAAGCCATGTACAAGTGCAGCCAACAAGAGTAGACATCACTCTGATCAATTCTCTCTCTCCCTCTCGTGTATATCTCTCTAGTTTGTGTAGAGGCAAAGCTATAAGCCTCTAGAGAGTGGAGAAGTGCTGCTAAGAGCTAGAGCATAGTCTTGAGCATATTGTTACTCTGTCGGAGTGCTGTCAAGAAGATTGTAAGCAGCCACGACTCTGTTGTAACTACCTCAACATAGTGGAAGGCTCTATCTGTCTGACTGACAGATCTGAGCAAACGGAGGAAGGAGTTGAAATAGACTCCAAGCCTAGGTGTGGCTAACTCCAACGAGGACTAGGCAAGCATTTCAGGCTTGGCCGAACCTCGGGATAAATCCCTGTGTCCACGTGCTCTGCTCTGTGTTGTGTGTTGATTCCCTGTCTTATTCAGTTCTTACATCTGCACTTCACTGCTTACTTGTTGTACTAGCTTTTTCTGAAGTGCAGGATATTCTTAAGACAGGAACTTCAATTCCGCTGTAACCTACTCGAAGGGTTCTTCACTCCACTGCGATCCTGTCTTCGAGTAGAGTAAGATTTAAGTTTTAAAGTGATAATTTTTATTCTCCTATTCACCCCCCTCTAGGCGACATCCAGATCCTGTTCCCGGGCCAAAGGGAACTTTCAATTGGTATCAGAGCTAGGCCTCTCCACTGTGGGCTTAGCCGTCCGGAGATGACGATGTCGTCACAAGAGGTAACTGTAGAACTTTATTTAGGCGATGGCTCTAATTACAAGTCTTGGTCTGTCTCTATTTATAATGCTTTAATGAGTATTGATCCTGATTTGAGACAGGTCTTTAGTAGAAGTATTTTTTCCTCTAATGTTAGTAAAAATCCTTCTAATGATGAACTAAGATGTCTATCTCTAAATCACCATGCTTGCAACATCTTAGTTGATTCTCTTTCTAGAGACGCCTATTTTGCTATCATGAGTAGTGATAGTGACTTATTTGTTGATGCTCATGATCTATGGACTAAACTTAAGTTGAAATTTTTTAAGTCCATATGCACTTCCTCTGCTCCCTTTATTTCTGGTGATACTAACTTGTCCAAGGGAGAAGAACAAGAACGATGGCAACCAAACGATGAATCCACCTCATCAACAGGTTTGTCTTCCACTTGTAATAAATGTCTTATTGCTAACAATGATGGTGGAGACAAAAGCAATGATGAGGAAGAATATGAGGATGAGGAGTCTACATCATCACAAGGTACATTTTCCTGTTTTGCTTCCACTGATAATAATGTCAGGGAAAATGAGACCGATGATGTGGAAGAAGAGGAGATTCGCCATTTCTACATCCATCTCAACAAAGAGGACAAAGCACTCTTGGTTAAGCTGTTGAGAAGGAACAAGGAACAAGGCGAGACGCTTCTCAGGCTAGAGGAGTCTCTCATCAAAACCAACAACAGCCTGGAGAAGATGACCAAAGAACATGATAAGCTAAAGTACTCTCATGGGAATTTGGTCCAACGGTATGAATCTATTTTAATTGAGCAAAGAAATAATCATGATGTTTTATCTAGTGTTGCTCAACTTAAAATGGAAAATGCCATGCTTGTGAGGCAAGTAGAAATTCTAAATTTAGAAAAGCTTGCTCTAGGTGAAGAGTATGATATGTTGTCATATTCTCATAATAAACTAGTTGATGACCATATCATGCTTGATATTGCTCATGAAGTAGTAATTACTAGTTTTAACTCATGTGAACCTCATTCTTGTACATGTGCACATTTAGATAATTTATCACCATGTGCTAACCCCTGTTGTTCAAAAGGAAGCCAATGTTTGAATAAGCATCAAGCTGCAGGGTCACAAAAGAAATTATGTGGGAACAAGAAGCAAAGACAACTAAGGAGAAGATGCATTGCTCAACCTTCTCAAGATATCCACGGGCGCGTGGTGAAGAAGCTTGAGAAGGGAGAAACTGCAGCAAGTGTTAAGCTACATAAGAAGGATGTTCCTAAAGATGAAGAAATCAACATGAGCTTGGAAAAAGGTAAAGATTCAATTAATCATGTTGTTTGCACTGACCATTTCTCTATGTCATCCAAGAACAAAAAGAGAAAAGGGAAAAGGGGGTGCTTTAAGTGCAATAAGGCAGGACACCTCATTGCGTCGTGTCCATACAACGACAAGGGAGAAGGGATAAGGAGATGCTTCGGATGCAATGACAAGAGCCACACGATCACTTCTTGTCCGCTAATGATGAACCAAGCATGTGCATTCTCCAAGATGACTCTCACCAAGAAAAAGGACAAACAGCAAGCGTCATGTCAGGGTGAGCGACGCTTCTGCTACAAGTGTGGTGAGCAGGGTCATCTATCCAAGGTATGTAATAAAGGTGAGGTTCCTAAGCAAGTAAATTTGTCTCAATCTTATTCGCTTAGAAGACCCAAATCATACCCTTGTGCTAGATCAATCATGAGATCACCTAGGACTAGCACAAATGCTATTTGGGTTCCAAAGGCTTTTTTGGATGATCGATATGGACCCATCCCAAGATGGGTACCAAACTGTGCCAACTAGACAATACAGGTGCCTTGAGATGGACTGGAGACCATGGGAGAGCTTAAGACAATTATCTCAAACTTTATGCTTAAGCTGTTAACTGTTTTGGTGTTTATTCATTAACCCAAGGTTGAATTATTGTGAGACACTAATCCCGTGTTCATCTCAAGTGAAATAAGTTGAATAGGTCCTTAATCATTATTGGTGAATACCAACTCCATGTTGTGCCTCTAATGCACCCTTTTGAGCTATAAGGTGCATGAGCAAAAGGAGCCCTCAATTAGTGACAACTGGTGCTCTCATGGCAATTCAGGAAAAGGCAAAGGTATGGAGAATGGAACTATGCAATTTCATTGAATATCTTGAAGTTCCATTGATTGTGACCACAGCTATGTTCTTGCCTCTGAATTGGTAGTATCTTGGCTTAAGTGCTCCTTACTTTAAAATGTTGTTTCTTTTGGCGTACCTAAGGAACCTTCTTAATTATGATGTGCTTAGACATTGCGCTTTATATATGATCGTGTTGTTTTTCAATTGGTATATGTGGTGCAATAATTGTCATGTATGAAGCATGTCTAGGTTGCTTGTAAAATGTTATACTTCTTGAGGCATGCATTGTTGTATTAAGTCAACCTTTCATTTGGTATTCAATTGGTATCTCTTTGTGATGAAATTGAGAGTATGCCTTGACCAAGATATGTTGTGATCCCCTCTAGTTCTGAGAAAGCTAGAATGTGCAAAGTGCAAGTCATTCAAATACTTGATGCACAACTTTAGGGGGAGCACACATAACTTGTGTCTTTTGAGACTAATTATTTCTTGAGTGATCTTGTATAGTCTCAAGGTGGAGAAGGGGAGATGAGCAAGAAATGGAGCAATCAGGACTTGGGTACCTCCGTAAGTCAAGTAGTTGGTATCTTAAGTCGTGAGTAATTGCATATTTTTAGATTGCTCATGCTCTATAATATTTGGTGATACTGGATGCTTATCCTTAAATATCATAGAGCTATGATAATAAATGATCTTTCAATTGGTAGCCGTGATAGTTTGCTTCAATTGACATCTTCTGGTAATCACTAGAATAGAAGCTTCATCTTGTGCCAATACTATAACTTGCTCTAAGATTGGCGTCTTAGCAACAAGAAAAGGTTAGGATAAAGGGATCAGGCACAAGTGTGGAGAAGCTCCCAAGAGACTAATACTTTCAAGGTGGGAAGTACACCACAACAGGGTAAAGGTACAAAAGGAAGTATTGATCTTTTTGTGTATATGTACCTTAACTTTCCTCCAAATGTTTGTGGTGCATATGTTGATTGAGTAAGGGGGAGTTTTGATAGTGTGTTTTTCCTCCTTATCACCCTGCTGTCCCTTGACATCATCCTATGTTCTTGCTTGAATATGGTTTTGGTGTTTGATGTCAAAGGGGGAGAATTTGTGCATTAAAGCTTATCTCAACCTGAGAGGAAAGCTTATTCCAAGGGGTGATGTGTTAGTGAAAGGGAAATGTGCCCTTGGGCCATTTCTAAGTATTTTGGTGATTGAGTGCCAACACAAGTGCTTAAATGTGAATCTATACCCATGGATGGATAAAGTGCAAATCAATAGTAAAGGTATGTTTCTAAGCCTTAGTACATTGTTTTGAAGACTAATGTATTGTGTCTAAGTGCTTGAAACAGGAGAAATCGAGTCAGAGAAAAGTTGGCTGTGTACAGCCAAAAGGCTGTTCGGTCTGGAGCACCGGACTGTTCGGTGGTGCACCGGACAGTGTCCGGTGCGCCAGACTGACTCGGGCGAACTGGCCGCTCTCGGGAATTTACCGGCGACGTACGGCTATAATTCACCGGACTGTCCGGTGTGCACTGGACTGTCCGGTGAGCCAACGGTCGGCCGGGCCAACGGTTGGCCGCGCGATCTGCGCGGGACACGTGGCCGAGCCAACGGCTAGAAGGGGGCACCGGACTGTCCGGTGTGCACCGGACATGTCCGGTGCGCCAACGGCTCTCTGGCGGCCAACGGTCGGCTGTGCCGTTTAAGGAAAGAAATCGGGCACCGGACAGTGTCCGGTGTGCACCGGACTGTCCGGTGCACCAGTCGACAGAAGGCAAGATCAGCCTTCCAGATTTGCTCTCAACGGCTCCTAGCTGCCTTGGGGCTATAAAAGGGACCCCTAGGCGCATGGAGGAGTACACAAAGAATTCCTACAACATTCCTAAGCACCAAGACATCGATTCCGCGCATTTGGTTCATTGTGATAGCATCTAGAGCTCTTGTTGAGTTGTGAACTCATTGAGTGGTGTTGCGAGCTCTTGTTGCGACTTGTGTGCGTGCTGTTGCTCTGATTTTGAGTCTTGTGTGCGTTGCTAGTTCCTCCCTTACTCCGTATTTCTTTGTGAATCTCAAGTGTAAGGGCGAGAGGCTCCAAGTTGTGGAGATTCCTCGCAAACGGGATATTGAAAGGCAAAGCAAAACACCGTGGTATTCAAGTTGGTCTTTGGACCGCTTGAGAGGGGTTGATTGCAACCCTCGTCCGTTGGGACGCCACAACGTGGAGTAGGCAAGCGTTGGTCTTGGCCGAACCACGGGATAAACCACTGTGTCATCTCTGTGTTTGATCTCTTGTGGTATTGTGTTTTGTTGAGACTCCTCTCTAGCCACTTGGCGATTATTGTGCTAACACTTAACAAGTTTTTGTGGCTATAAGTTTAAGTTTCACAGGATCACCTATTCACCCCCCCCCCTCTAGGTGCTCTCAATTGGTATCGGAGCCGTTCTCTTCACAAAGGGACTAACCGCCTGAAGAGATGGATCCTAAAGGGAAGGGAATCGTGATCAACGACAAGGAGAAGGAGTTCTTCGTCAACGAGCCAAGGGATGACAAGTCCAACGACTCGGGCTCGGGCCACAGACACAAAGATGGGAAGAAGAAGAAGACAAGACGCATCAAGGAGATCGTCTACTATGACAGCGATGAGTCTACTTCCTCCCAAAACGACGACGACCACAACAAATACGAGAGAAAGAAACCGGTCAATTCGAACTTTTCTTTTGATTACTCTCGTATTCCTCAAAGTACTAATGCTCATTTATTATCTATTCCACTTGGTAAACCTCCTCATTTTGATGGAGAGGACTACGGATTTTGGAGTCACAAAATGTGTAGTCACTTGTTCTCTCTCCATCCTAGCATATGGGAGATTGTAGAAAGTGGAATGCACTTTGATAGTATGGATAGTCCCATGTTTATTAATGAACAGATTCATAAAAATGCACAAGCTACTACTGTGTTGCTAGCCTCTTTGTGCAGGGACGAGTACCATAAGGTGAGCGGCTTGGACAATGCCAAGCAGATCTGGGACACCCTCAAGATCTCTCATGAGGGGAATGATGTCACCTTGCTCACCAAGATGGAGTTGGTGGAGGGCGAGCTTGGACGGTTCGCAATGATAAGGGGCGAGGAGCCAACTCAAACATACAACCGGCTCAAGACCCTTATCAACAAAATAAGGAGCTACGGAAGCACGCGATGGACGAATCACGACATCGTCCGCCTAATGCTAAGGTCCTTTACCGTTCTTGATCCTCATTTGGTGAACAATATTCGTGAAAATCCTAGGTACACCAAGATGTCGCCCGAAGAAGTTCTGGGGAAGTTCGTAAGCGGGCGAATGATGATCAAGGAGGCAAGATATGTGGACGACGCGTTGAACGGTCCTATTCATGAGCCTCAACCCATTGCTCTCAAGGCAACGAGGAGCAAGGAGGCGCTACCGAGCAAGGTGGCGCAAGTTGAGGCGGCCGGGCTAAATAATGAGGAGATGGCCCTCATCATTAAGCGCTTCAAGACGGCGCTTAAAGGTCGCAAGGGACAACCAAGCAAGACCAAGACAAAGGAGAAGCGCTCGTGCTTCAAATGTGGTAAGATTGGTCATTTCATTGCTAACTGTCCCAATAATGAAAGTGACCAGGAAAAGGGGAACAAAAGGGAGAAGAAGAAGCATTACAAGAAGGCCAAGGGCGAGGCACATATCGGAAAGGAGTGGGATTCGGATTGCTCCTCCTCCAACTCCGACAATGAAGGACTCGCCGCCACCACCTTCAACAAGTCATCCCTCTTCCCCAACGAGCGTCACACTTGCCTCATGGCAAGGGAGAAGAAAGTAAGCACTCATGATACTAGTACTTATGCTTCTTCAAGTGAGGATGAGTCTAGTGATGATGATGAGATAGATTACTCATGCTTATTCAATGGATTAGATAGATCTAAAATTAATAAGATTAATGAGTTGATTGATGCTTTGAATGACAAGAATAGATTACTAGAAAAACAAGAGGATCTTTTATATGAGGAGCATGATAAATTTGTTAGTGCACAAAATTCTCTTGCTCTAGAAATTAAAAGGAATGAAATGCTCTCTAGTGAATTATCTACTTGTCATGAATCCATCTCTAAATTAAAAAGTGTTAATGATGATTTGAATGCTAAGTTAGAAATAGCTAGTAAATCAACATCTTGTGTAGAAATTGTTGAAACTTGCAATAGGTGTAAAGATTTTGACATTGATGCTTGTAGTGAACACCTAGTTTCAATTTCCAAACTTAATGATGAATTGGCTAGTCTTAATGCTCAACTTAAGACTAGCAAGAGTAATTTTGATAAGCTAAAATTTGCAAGGGATGCCTACACAATTGGTAGACACCCCTCAATTAAGGATGGACTTGGCTACAAGAAGGAAGCCAAGAACTTGACAAGCCATAAGGCTCCCATCTCCGCCAAGGAGAAAGGGAAGGCCCCTATGGCTAGTAGTGTGCAAAAGAACCATGCCTTTATGTACCATGATAGGAGACAATCTAGAAATGCTTATAGGAGATGTAACACATATGATGCTTTTGATTCTCATGACATGTTTGCTTCTAGTTCTTCTTATGTGCATGATAGAAATGTTGGTAGGAGAAATGTTGTTCATAATATGCCTAGGAGAAATGTTGTTAATGTTCCTAGGAAAGTAATGAATGAACCCTCTACAATTTATCATGCTTTAAATGCTTCCTTTGCTATTTGTAGAAAGGATAGGAAAATAGTTGCTAGGAAGTTAGGGGCAAAATGCAAGGGAGACAAAACTTGCATTTGGGTCCCTAAGGATATTTGCACTAACCTTGTAGGACCCAACATGAGTTGGGTACCTAAGACCCAAGCCTAAATTTGCCTTGCAGGTTTATGCATCTGGGGGTTCAAGCTGGATTATCGACAGCGGATGCACAAACCATATGACGGGGGAGAAGAAGATGTTCACCTCCTACGTCAAGAATAAGGATTCCCAAGATTCAATTATATTCGGTGATGGGAATCAAGGCAAGGTAAAAGGGTTAGGTAAAATTGCAATTTCTAATGAGCACTCTATCTCCAATGTGTTTTTAGTTGAGTCTCTTGGTTACAATTTGCTATCTGTAAGTCAACTATGCAATATGGGATATAATTGTCTTTTTACAAATGTAGATGTGTCTGTCTTTAGAAGAAGTGATGGTTCACTAGCCTTTAAGGGTGTATTAGACGGCAAGCTTTACTTAGTTGATTTTGCAAAAGAAGAGGCCGGTCTAGATGCATGCTTAATTGCTAAGACTAGCATGGGCTGGTTGTGGCATCGCTGCTTAGCACATGTGGGGATGAAGAACCTTCACAAGCTTCTAAAGGGAGAACACGTGATAGGTTTGACTAACGTACAATTCGAAAAAGATAGACCTTGTGCAGCTTGTCAGGCAGGTAAACAGGTGGGAGGAGCGCATCACAGCAAGAATGTGATGACCACATCAAGACCCCTCGAGCTGCTACATATGGACCTCTTCGGACCCGTCGCCTATCTAAGCATAGGAGGAAGTAAGTATGGTTTAGTTATTGTTGATGACTTTTCCCGCTTCACTTGGGTGTTCTTTTTGCAGGATAAGTCTGAAACCCAAGGGACCCTCAAGCGCTTCCTCAGGAGAGCTCAAAATGAGTTTGAGCTCAAGGTGAAGAAGATAAGGAGCGACAACGGGTCCGAGTTCAAGAACCTTCAAGTGGAGGAGTTCCTTGAGGAGGAAGGGATCAAGCACGAGTTCTCCGCTCCCTACACACCACAACAAAATGGTGTGGTAGAGAGGAAGAACAGGACGCTAATCGATATGGTGAGGACGATGCTTGGAGAATTCAAGACCCCCGAGCGTTTTTGGTCGGAAGCCGTGAACACGGCTTGCCACGCCATCAACAGGGTCTACCTTCATCGCCTCCTCAAGAAGACTTCGTATGAGCTACTAACCAGTAACAAACCCAATGTATCTTACTTTCGTGTATTTGGGAGCAGGTGCTACATTCTAGTGAAGAAGGGTAGAAATTCTAAATTTGCTCCCAAAGCTGTAGAAGGGTTTTTGTTAGGTTATGACTCAAATACAAAGGCGTATAGAGTCTTCAACAAATCATCGGGTTTGGTTGAAGTCTCTAGCGACGTTGTATTTGATGAGACTAATGGCTCTCCAAGAGAGCAAGTTGTTGATTATGATGATGTAGATGAAGAAGATGTTCCGACGGCCGCTATACGAACCATGGCGATTGGAGAAGTGCGGCCACAGGAACAAGATGAACGAGATCAACCTTCTTCCTCAACAACGGTGCATCCCCCAACTCAAGACAATGAACAGGTTCATCAAAAGGAGGCGTGTGATCAAGGGGGAGCACAAGATGATCACGTGATGGAGGAAGAAGTGCAACCGGCACCTCCAACCCAAGTTTGAGCGGTGATTCAAAGGGATCATCCCGTCGACCAAATTTTGGGTTACATTAGCAAGGGAGTAACTACTCGATCTCGATTAGTTAATTTTTGTGAGCATTACTCCTTTGTCTCTTCTATTGAGCCTTTCAGGGTAGAGGAGGCCTTGCTAGATCCGGATTGGGTATTGGCCATGCAGGAGGAACTCAACAACTTCAAGCGAATGAAGTTTGGACACTGGTGCCTCGTCCCAAGCAAAATGTTGTGGGAACCAAGTGGGTGTTCCGCAACAAACAGGACGAGCACGGGGTGGTGACGAGGAACAAGGCTCGACTTGTGGCAAAAGGTTATGCCCAAGTCGCAGGTTTGGACTTTGAGGAGACGTTTGCTCCTGTGGCTAGGCTAGAATCAATTCGTATCTTGCTAGCATATGCCGCTCACCATTCTTTCAGGTTGTACCAAATGGATGTGAAGAGCGCTTTCCTCAATGGGCCAATCAAGGAGGAGGTGTACGTGGAGCAACCCCCTGGCTTCGAGGATGAACAGTACCCCGACCACGTGTGTAAGCTCTCTAAGGTGCTCTATGGACTTAAGCAAGCCCCAAGAGCATGGTATGAATGCCTTAGAGACTTTTTAATTGCTAATGCTTTCAAGGTTGGGAAAGCCGATCCAACTCTTTTCACTAAGACTTGTGACGGTGATCTTTTTGTGTGCCAAATTTATGTCGATGACATAATATTTGGTTCTACTAATAAAAAGTCTTGTGAAGAGTTTAGCAGGGTGATGACGCAGAAATTCGAGATGTCTATGATGGGCGAGTTGAACTACTTCCTTGGGTTCCAAGTGAAGCAACTCAAGGATGGCACCTTCATCTCTCAAACGAAGTACACGCAAGACTTGCTGAAGCGGTTTGGGATGAAGGACGCCAAGCCCGCAAATACTCCGATGGGGACCGACGGACACACCGACCTCAACAAAGGAGGTAAGTCCGTTGATCAAAAGGCATACCGGTCTATGATTGGGTCTTTACTTTATTTATGTGCAAGTAGACCGGATATTATGCTTAGTGTATGCATGTGTGCTAGATTTCAATCCGATCCTAAGGAATGTCACTTAGTGGCAGTGAAGCGAATCCTTAGATATTTAGTTGCTACGCCTTGCTTCGGGATCTGGTATCCAAAGGGGTCTACCTTTGACTTAATTGGATATTCAGATTCCGACTATGCTGGATGTAAGGTCGATAGGAAGAGTACATCGGGGACGTGCCAATTCTTAGGAAGGTCCCTGGTGTCATGGAATTCTAAGAAACAAACCTCCGTTGCCCTATCCACCGCTGAGGCCGAGTATGTTGCCGCAGGACAGTGTTGCGCGCAACTACTTTGGATGAGGCAAACCCTCAGGGACTTTGGCTACAATCTGAGCAAAGTCCCACTCCTATGTGATAATGAGAGTGCTATCCGCATGGCGGAAAATCCTGTTGAGCACAGCCGCACAAAGCACATAGACATCCGGCATCACTTTTTGAGAGACCACCAGCAAAAGGGAGATATCGAAGTGTTTCATGTTAGCACCGAGAACCAGCTAGCCGATATCTTTACCAAGCCTCTAGATGAGAAGACCTTTTGCAGGTTGCGTAGTGAGCTAAATGTCTTAGATTCGCGGAACTTGGATTGATTTATAGCATACTTGTGTTTATGCCTTTGATCATGTTCCTTATGCATATTGTCGCTTAATAATGGTGCTCAAGTTGTACAAACACTCCCTGGACCTCACAAGTCCGTTGCAAAGTGATGCACATGTTTAGGGGGAGATGTGTTACAACTTGACCCTTTGAGACTAACCATATGCTTGAGTTTGCTTGTTTTAGTCTCGAAGGAGAATTAAAAGGGAAAAGGTGGACTTGGACCATGCAAGACTTCCACTGCACTCCGATGAAAAGAGTAACTTTTCCAAGTTCATCTTTTAACTCTTATTGCCTATTTGCTCTTAATTGAAGATTTTGGTGAGGCAATGGGGTTAAAGGGCCAAGATTGATCCCGTTTTGGTGCTTGATGCCAAAGGGGGAGAAAATAAAGGCCAAAGTGATAAATGGATCAGCTACCACTTGAGAGATTTTGAAAATAGTAGAATAGAGTTTTTTTTTGTTTTGTCAAAACTCTTTTATTGTCTCTCTTGTCAAAAGTTGGCTTCTTGTGGGGAAGAAATGTTGATTATGGGGAAAAGGGGGAGTTTTTGGAATCCTGAATCAAATACTCCTGAAATGACTCTCTTTATGACTTAACATGTGTGTTTGACTTAGAGATAGAAATTTGAGTTTTGATTTGCAAAAACAAACCAAGTGGTGGCAAAGGATGATCCATATATGCCAAAATTGAATCAAAATAAATTTGAGTTTTATTTGAAGTGATATTGCACTTGTTCTAGTTGCTTTATGTTGTGTTGGCATAAATCACCAAAAAGGGGGAGATTGAAAGGGAAATGTGCCCTTAGGCCATTTCTAAGTATTTTGGTGATTGAGTGCCAACACAAGTGCTTAAATGTGAATCTATACCCATGGATGGATAAAGTGCAAATCAAGAGTAAAGGTATGTTTCTAAGCCTTAGTACATTGTTTTGAAGACTAATGTATTGTGTCTAAGTGCTTGAAACAGGAGAAATCGAGTCAGAGAAAAGTTGGTTGTGTACAGCCAAAAGGTTGTTCGGTCTGGAGCACCGGACTGTCCGGTGGTGCACCGGACAGTGTCCGGTGCGCCAGACTGACTCGGGCGAACTGGCCGCTCTCGGGAATTTACCGGCGACGTACGGCTATAATTCACCGGACTGTCCGGTGTGCACCGGACTGTCCGGTGAGCCAACGGTCGGCCGGGCCAACGGTTGGCCGCGCGATCTGCGCGGGACACGTGGCCGAGCCAACGGCTAGAAGGGGGCACCGGACTGTCCGGTGTGCACCGGACATGTCCGGTGCGCCAACGGCTCTCTGGCGGCCAACGGTCGGCTGTGCCGTTTAAGGAAAGAAATCGGGCACCGGACAGTGTCCGGTGTGCACCGGACTGTCCGGTGCACCAGTCGACAGAAGGCAAGATCAGCCTTCCAGATTTGCTCTCAACGGCTCCTAGCTGCCTTGGGGCTATAAAAGGGACCCCTAGGCGCATGGAGGAGTACACAAAGAATTCCTACAACATTCCTAAGCACCAAGACATCGATTCCGCGCATTTGGTTCATTGTGATAGCATCTAGAGCTCTTGTTGAGTTGTGAACTCATTGAGTGGTGTTGCGAGCTCTTGTTGCGACTTGTGTGCGTGCTGTTGCTCTGATTTTGAGTCTTGTGTGCGTTGCTAGTTCCTCCCTTACTCCGTATTTCTTTGTGAATCTCAAGTGTAAGGGCGAGAGGCTCCAAGTTGTGGAGATTCCTCGCAAACGGGATATTGAAAGGCAAAGCAAAACACCGTGGTATTCAAGTTGGTCTTTGGACCGCTTGAGAGGGGTTGATTGCAACCCTCGTCCGTTGGGACGCCACAACGTGGAGTAGGCAAGCGTTGGTCTTGGCCGAACCACGGGATAAACCACTGTGTCATCTCTGTGTTTGATCTCTTGTGGTATTGTGTTTTGTTGAGACTCCTCTCTAGCCACTTGGCGATTATTGTGCTAACACTTAACAAGTTTTTGTGGCTATAAGTTTAAGTTTCACAGGATCACCTATTCACCCCCCCCCTCTAGGTGCTCTCAGTTAGTTTGAGCATTGTTAGTGTGTAATTGTGTTCATGTGCTTCTTGCAGTATTATATGTGTTGCATCATACGGACTAGTGTTTCCGCTGCTATGAATTAATTGGCATCTTCATTCTGTAATAGATATTCATATGGGTAATGGTGCATGTAGTTAATTGGTTAATGGTGCTTTAAGATTGTTTTAAATTGGTATCTGAGGTTAAATTGGTATCTGAGGTTAAATTGGTATCTTAATGGTGAATAGTGGTAGGATGATATTCCTGTGATATATCCACTCAAGTGAATGGTGTGTGATATATCCACTCAAGTGAATGGTGTTTAATTCTGATTCTGTGCATTTGTGTGTTATACGCATCATGGTTTGATCCTTGACACAATGCATCCCACAGGTGCTAAGGTGTAGCAATGCTTCGATTTAGCCTAAGTATGTGCATTTTGGCATTTAAGGCCAAAGCTAAGATTTTAATGTAAGCACATATTTAGGGGGAGCAATCTACAATCTTAGAACTCAAACTTTGTGCTTTAAATTTCACTCTTATGTAAGCTTTAATTGTGTTGCCATCAATCACCAAAAAGGGGGAGATTGAAAGCTCTCTTGTGGGTTTTGGTGTTTGGATGACAACTCAATTAAAGGACTAACAAGTGTGCTAAGTGTTGAACAGGTGCTTTATGTAAAGCTAACAGGGTTCAACACAAGTGAACAAGTGTGATGGTCCAAGGACTAAATGATGGATAGATAATGGGCATCACAAGTATGATGGACATTGCATAAAGTGAGACTCGGGTGCGTAGCTCGAAGACAACTGATCAAGCCAAGGATGGAGGCAAGAAGAGCTTCGAGGTACCAAGTGCACGGGAGAAGGTCAAAGAGGCTGAGGAACCTAAAGCCAAGGGTGAAGAAGAAGACTTGCAAAGTCAAGGGTGATCGAGTTGAGAAGAGCTATGGCACATCAAGGATCACTACATAAGGATGTGACTTACAACCAATGAGGAAACATCTCTAGTTATGTGGTGTAAGTCATAAGGCTCAAGACCAAGCTCTAAGAAGGAGATCAAGGTCACTAGAACGAGAACAAATGTCAAAAACAGAACTGGAAGCAGCCCAAAAGAGCTAAGTGCACTCTGACCTTTAGTTTGGGTTGTTCCTATGTTTGGAGATATTCTATGTGACCTTTGCAGGATGTTGGAGCTCAGAAATGTTAGTCTAGATCAAGTTAAGCTGACTTGATGATTTAGGAGTCCAACATCAATCTTTAGCATGTCAAATGATAGAGAGGTGAAAATCCAAGAGAAGGTATGTTTCTAGACTTAGTACATTGGTTTTTGTGTACTAACATATTTGTCTAAGTATTAGAAACAGAGAAAAGAAGAAAAGAAAAGAGGTGAAAAAGGCTTGGCTGTGTACAGCCAAGACTCAGCTCAGTCTGGCACACCGGACTGTCCGGTGGTGCACCAGACAGTGTCCGGTGGTGCACCGAACAGTGTCCGGTGCGCCAGGCTGAACTCTGGTGAACAGGCCGCTCTCGAGAGAAGTCGGCGGCGTACGGCTATAATTCACCGGACTGTCCGGTGGTGCATCGGACAGTGTCCAGTGAGTCGACTGCGGCGAAGTCACCGATCTCAGGAGAAGTCTGGCGACGTACGGCTATAATTCACCGGACTGTCCGGTGAGCCAACGGTCGGCTGGGCCAATGGTCGGCCACGCAATCCGCGTGTGACGCGTGGCCGAGCCAACGGTCAGATGGGGGCACTGGACAGTGTCCGGTGCGCCAACGGCTCCAAGCCTGCAACGGTCGACTGCACCAATTTTGGAAGGAAATCGGGCACCGGACAGTGTCCGGTGGTGCACCGGACTGTGCGGTGCGCCAACCGACAGAAGGCAAGGATTGCTTTCCTGGATTGCTCTCAACGGCTCCTAGGCCCCTTGTGCCTATAAAAGTGTAACACCCCGTCCAATCCCTGGACCAGCGGTACTTACTCCTGGCAGCTCTCTAGGATCATATATTGTCCCCACAGACCAACACGAGTCTTTTGTGCGCACTTTGTCCTCACTCATGCGCACCCGAGAAAACTTCCCGGTTGGTCACCCATCCCAAATTGCTCCAAGCCAAGCACGCTTAACTTGGAGGTGCTTTCGAGATAGGCTTCCGAAAAAGAAGATGCACCTTGTTGGTATGATTACACTATTAATTCTATTAAGCCTTGGGCCAGGAAATCACCATCCTAGGGGCCAGGATATCACAAAAAGGGACCTCTAGGCGCCTCAAGCCATGTACAAGTGCAGCCAACAAGAGTAGACATCACTCTGATCAATTCTCTCTCTCCCTCTCGTGTATATCTCTCTAGTTTGTGTAGAGGCAAAGCTATAAGCCTCTAGAGAGTGGAGAAGTGCTGCTAAGAGCTAGAGCATAGTCTTGAGCATATTGTTACTCTGCCGGAGTGCTGTCAAGAAGATTGTAAGCAGCCGCGGCTCTGTTGTAACTACCTCAACATAGTGGAAGGCTCTATCTGTCTGACTGACAGATCTGAGCAAACGGAGGAAGGAGTTGAAATAGACTCCAAGCCCAGGTGTGGCTAACTCCAACGAGGACTAGGCAAGCATTTCAGGCTTGGCCGAACCTCGGGATAAATCCCTGTGTCCACGTGCTCTGCTCTATGTTGTGTGTTGATTCCCTGTCTTATTCAGTTCTTACATCTGCACTTCACTGCTTACTTGTGGTACTAGCTTTTTCTGAAGTGCAGGATATTCTTAAGACAGGAACTTCAATTCCACTGTAACATACTCGAAGGGTTCTTCACTCCACTGCGATCCTGTCTTCGAGTAGAGTAAGATTTAAGTTTTAAAGTGATAATTTTTATTCGCCTATTCACCCCCCTCTAGGCGACATCCAGATCCTGTTCCCGGGCCAAAGGGAACTTTCAAGGTGTCATCCTTGAGTTGCTTCAGTTGGAACCCAAGGAAGTAGTTCAACTCGCCCATCATTGACATTTCAAATTTCTGAGTCATCACCCTGCTAAACTCTTCACAAGACTTTTGATTAGTAGAACCAAATATTATGTCATCGACATAAATTTGGCACACAAAAAGATCACCGTTACAAGTCTTAGTGAAAAGAGTAGGATCGGCTTTCCCAACCTTGAAAGAATTAGCAATTAAGAAATCTCTAAGGCATTCATACCATGCTCTTGGGGCTTGCTTAAGTCCATAGAGCGCCTTAGAGAGCTTACACACATGGTCGGGGTACCTATCATCCTTAAAGCCATGGGGTTGTTCCACATACACCTCCTCCTTGATTGGCCCGTTGAGGAAAGCGCTCTTCACATCCATTTGAAACAACCTGAAAGAGTGGTGAGCGGCATAGGCTAATAATATTCTAATGGACTCTAGCCTAGCCACAGGAGCAAAAGTCTCCTCGAAATCCAAACCTGCGACTTGGGCATAACCTTTTGCCACAAGTCGAGCCTTGTTTCTTGTCACCACTCCGTGCTCGTCTTGCTTCTAGCGGAACACCCACTTGGTTCCCACAA
This sequence comes from Zea mays, assembly GCF_902167145.1. Taxonomy (NCBI): domain Eukaryota; kingdom Viridiplantae; phylum Streptophyta; class Magnoliopsida; order Poales; family Poaceae; genus Zea; species Zea mays. The sequence continues at coordinate 186,467,327 of NC_050098.1, forward strand.
CGTTTTGCTTTGGACGTGGCACCAGGGTCCAAACTTCATTTCTCTTGAAGTTGTTGAGCTCTTCCTGCATGGACAACACCCAGTCCGGATCTAGCAAGGCCTCTTCTACCCTGAAAGGCTCAATAGAAGAGACAAACGAGTAATGCTCACAAAAATTAGCTAATATTGAGCGAGTGGTTACTCCCTTGCTTATATCACCCAAAATCTGGTCGACGGGATGATTCCTTTGAATCGTCGCTCGGACTTGAGTTGGAGGGGCCAGTGGTGCTTCTTCCTCCATAACTTGTTCTTCTTGTGCTCCCCTTGATCACACGCCTCTTCTTGAGGAGCATGTTCATCATCTTGAGTTAGGGGATGCACCATGGTTGAGGAAGAAGGTTGATCTTGTTCTGGTTGTTCCTGTGGTCACACATCTCCAATCGCCATGGTGCGTATTGCGGCCGTTGGAACATCATCTTCATCTACATCATCAAGATCAACTTGCTCTCTTGGAGAGCCATTAGTCTCATCAAATACAACATCGCTAGGGACTTCAACCAAACCCGATGATTTGTTGAAGACTCTATACGCCTTTGTATTTGAGTCATAACCTAGTAAAAACCCTTCTACAGCTTTGGGAGCAAATTTAGAATTTCTACCTTTTTCACTAGAATGTAACATTTACTCCCAAATACACGAAAGTATGAGACGTTGGGTTTGTTACCAGTCAGAAGTTCATACGAGGTCTTCTTGAGGAGGCGATGGAGATAGAGTCGGTTTATGGCGTGGCAAGCTGTGTTCACAGCTTCCGACCAAAACAGCTCGAGCGTCTTGAACTCTCCAAGCATCGTCCTCGCCATGTCAATGAGCGTCCTGTTCTTCCTCTCTACCACACTGTTTTGCTATGGTGTGTAGGGAGCGGAGAACTCGTGCTTGATCCCTTCCTCCTCAAGGTACTCCTCCACTTGAAGATTCTTGAACTCGGACCCTTTGTCGCTTCTAATCTTTTTCACCTTGAGCTCAAATTCGTTTTAAGCTCGCCTTAGAAAGTGCTTGAGGGTCCCTTGGGTTTTTGTTTTGTCCTGCAAAAAGAATACCCAAGTGAAGCGGGAAAAATCATCAACAATAACAAGACCATACTTACTTCCCCCGATGCTAAGGTAGGCGACGGGTCCGAAGAGGTCCATATGTAATAGCTCCAGGGGTCTTGATGTTGTCATCACATTTTTGTTGTGATGAGTGCTCCCCACTTGTTTTCCTGCCTGACATGCTGCACAAGGTCTATCTTTTTCAAAACACACATTTGTCAGTCCTAACACATGTTCTCCCTTTAGAAGTTTATGGAGGTTCTTCATCCCAACAAGTGCTAGACGGTGATGCCATAGCCAGCCATGCTAGTCTTAGCTATTAAACATGCATCTAGATCGGCCTCCTCTTTCAAAAAATCAACTAAGTAGAGTTTGCTGTCTAATACACCCTTAAATGCTAATGAACCATCACTCCTTCTAAAGACAGAAACATCAACATTTGTAAATAAACAATTGTAGCCCATGTGGCACAATTGACTAACAGACATGAGATTATAGCCTAGCGACTCTACTAAAAATACATTAGAGATAGAGTGCTCATTTGTGATGGCTATCTTGCCCAAGCCTTTGACCTTGCCTTGGTTCCCGTCTCCAAAGATAATCGTATCCTGGGAATCCTTGTTCTTGACGTAGGAGGTGAACATCTTCTTCTCCCCCGTCATGTGGTTTGTGCATCCGCTGTCGATAATCCAGCTTGAGCCACGGATGCATAAACCTGCAAGACAATTTACGCTTGGGTTTTAGGTACCCAACTCTTGTTGGGTCCTAAAAGGTTAGTCACAATATCCTTTGGGACCCAAATGCAAGTCTTGTCTCCCTTGCATTTGGCCCCCAACTTCCTAGCAACCACTTTCTTATTTTTACATGAAAGTGCGAAAACAGTATTGCAAGCATGGAAAACAGTAGCAGATACATTATGCATTTTCCTAGGCACATGATGAAAAACATTTCCCTTCCTAGGCCTACTTCTACCATGTATAAAAGTAGAACTTGAAGCAATCAGAGCATGTGAATTATAAGCATCATAACTCCTATTGTAATGAGCATTCCTAGAAAATTTTCTATCATAAATGAACGCATGGTTCCTTTGAATGCTACTAGCCATAGGGGCCTTCCCTTTCTCCTTGTTGGGAATGGGAGCCCTTTGGCTTGTTAAGTTCTTGGCTTCCTTGCGAAAGCCAAGCCCATCCTTAATTGAGGGGTGTCTACCAACCGTGTAGGCATCCCTAGCAAATTTTAACTTATCAAAGTCACTTTTGCAAGTCTTAAGTTGAGCATTAAGACTTGCCACTTCATCATTCAACTTTGTAATAGCAATAAGATGTTCATTACAAGCATTAACATCAAAATCCTTGCATCTATTGCATATTACAACATGTTCTACACATGAACTAGATTTATTAGCTACTTCTAGCTTAGCATTTAATTCATCATTAACACTCTTTAAGCTAGAAATAGACTCATGGCAAGTAGATATTTCAGAAGATAGAATTTCATTCCTTTTAGTTTCTAAAGCAAGAGATTTTTGTACACTAACAAATTTATCATGCTCTTCATACAAAATGTCTTCTTGCTTCTCTAAAAGTCTATCCTTTTCATTTAAGGCATCAATTAATTCATTAATTTTCTCTACCTTTGCTCTATCTAAGCCCTTAAATAAATCAGTATAATCTACTTCATCATCACTAGATTCATCATCGCTTGAAGTAGTATACTTAGGAGTTTCTCAAACGCTTACTTTTTTCTCCTTTGCCATGAGGCAGGTGTGGCATTCGTTGGGGAAGAGAGAGGACTTGTTGAAGGCTGAGGCAGCGAGTCCTTCGTCGTCGGAATCAGAAGATGAGCAGTCCGAGTCCCATTCCTTCCCGATGTGTGCCTCGCCCTTTGCCTTCCTATAGCTCTTCTTCTTCTCTTTCTTCCCGCCCTTTCCTTGTTCTTGGTCACTAGAGTTATCGGGACAGTTTGCTATAAAATGACCAGTCTTACCACACTTGAAGCAGGAGCGCTTTCCCTTCGCTTTGTTCTTGTTAGGGTACTCCTTGCGTCCTTTCAATGCAGTCTTGAAGCGCTTAATGATTAGGGCCATCTCATCCTCGTTTAGCCCGGCCGCCTCAACTTGTGCCACCTTGCTAGGTAGCGTCTCCCTGCTGCTTGTTGCTTTGAGTGCAACGGGTTGAGGCTCGTAGACGGATAGAGGGCCATTGAGAGCATCATCCACGTATCGCGCTTCTTTCACCATCATCCGCCCGCTCACAAACTTCCCAAGAATCTCCTCGGGAGTCATCTTTGTGTACCTGGGATTTTCACGGATGAGGTTCACAAGATGAGGATCAATAACAGTGAAAGACCTGAGCATAAGTCGGGCGACGTCGTGGTCCGTCCATCTCGTGCTTCCAAAGCTCCTGATCTTGTTGACCAGGGTCTTGAGCCTGTTGTACATTTGCGTTGGCTCCTCTCCCCTGATCATGGCAAACCTTCCTAGCTCGCCTTCCACCAACTCTATTTTGGTGACCATGGTGGCGTCGTTCCCCTCATGCGAGATCTTGAGGGTGTCCCATATTTGCTTGGCGTTGTCCAAGCCGCTCACCTTGTTGTATTCATCCCTGCACAATGATGCTAACAAGACAGTGGTAGCTTGTGCATTCTTATGAATTTGTTCGTTAATGAATACAGGGTTATCCGTACTATCAAATTGCATTCCATTCTTAACTATCTCCCAAATACTAGGAGAGAGAGAGAGAGAGAGAAAAGGTGACTGCGCATTTTGTGACTCCAAAAAGCGTAGTCCTCTCCATCAAAGTGTGGAGGTTTACCAAGAGGAATAGAAAGCAAATGGGCATTGGAATTATACGGAATACGAGAATAATCAAATGAAAATTTTGAGTTAACCAGTTTCTTTTTCTCGTCGTAGTCGTCGTCTCTTGGGGAAGAAGAAGACTCGTCGCTGTCGTAGTAGACGATCTTCTTGATGCGCCTCTTCTTCTTCCTGTCCTTCTTCTTATGACTTGAGCCAGAGTCGGTGGGCTTGTCGTCCCTCGGCTCGTTGAAGATGGACTCTTTCTCCTTATCATTGACCACCATCCCCTTTCCCTTAGGATCCATCTCTTCAGGCGATTAGTCCCTTTCGTGAAGAGAACGGCTCTAATACCAATTGAGAGCACCTAGAGGGGGGTGAATAGGTGATCCTGTAAAAATCAAATACTTGTAGCCACAAAAACTTGGTTAAGTGTTAGTGCAATAGAACCAAGTGGCTAAGGACCGAGCTCTTGTGAAACACAATGGTCAGAAAGAAAGACAACACAAAAGACACAGTGATTTATCCCATTGTTCGGCCAAGTATAACACTTGCCTACTCCACGTTGTGGCGTCCCAATGGACGAGGGTTGCACTCAACCCCTTTCAAGTGATCCAATGATCAACTTGAATACCATGGTGTTTTCCTTTCTTATACTTTCTCCCGCTCGCGAGGAATCTCCACAACTTGGAGCCTCTCGCCCTTACAATTGATGATCACAAAGAAGCACGGAAGTAAGGAAGGGGAGAGCAACACACACAAGACTCAAAATAGGAGCACAATCACACACACAGGCCACAACTTGAGCTCAAAACACAACGCGAGGAGTTCTCTACTCAAATGGAGCTCAAGTCACTATCTCAAAGAATCGAATGCCTGAGAATGAAGTCTTGGTGCTTAAGGATGATCAAAGAATGCTTGGGTAGCTCATCCATGCGCCTAGGGGTCCCTTTTATAGCCCCAAGGCAGCTAGGAGCCGTTGGAGGCAATCTTGGAAGGCTAAAGTTGCCTTCTGTCGGGTGGTGCACCGGACAGTCCGGTGCACCACCGGACAGTCACTGTAGCATGTCCGGTGCGGATCACCTTCCTAATTTGGCGCAGCCAACCATTGCAACTCCGGCGTCGGTTGGCGCACCGGACACTGTCCGGTGCACACCGGACAGTCCGGTGCCCCTTCCGACTGTTGGTGTGGGCCACGTGTCGCTCGCAGATCACGCTGCCAACCGTTGCGCAGTTGACCGTTGGCTCACCGGACAGTCCGGTGCCTCACCGGACAGTCCGGTGAATTTTAGCCATACGCCGTTGAACTTTTCCCGAGAGCGACGACTTCACCGCGGACGACCCACCGGACAGTCCGGTGCACCACCGGACGGTCCGGTGATTTATAGCCGTACGTCGCCGTCGAGTCCCGAGAGTGGCCTATTCACCGAGACTGGTCTGGCGCACCGGACACTGTCCGGTGCACCCAGGCCGAGCTGCAGTTGGCTGTACACAGCCAACTCTTTCCAATCTATTTTCTCCTGTTTCTAGCACTTAGACATAATACATTAGTACCCAAATCAAATGTACTAAGTCTAGAAACATACCTTCTTGTTGATTTGCACTTCATTCTTCATTTGGCATATAATAACTCACTTAATATGTGTTGGACACTTAATCACCAAAATATACTAGAAATGGCCCAAGGGCACATTTCCCTTTCACTAAGCAAGAGCCCAACTTCACCCCAACAACTAGCAATAAGAGAATAATACTAGAAATACAACAATGCTAAGACAATACTTCAAATACTTGCTAAACAAATACACAATGTAAAATGCTTGAATTAAGTGCGGAATGTAAAGCAAGGTTTAGAAGACTCCTCCAAATTTTCCCGAGGTATCGAACAGTCGACACTCTCCCCTAGTCATCGTTGGAGCACCCATACAAGGGTATCGCTCCCCCTTGGTCCTCGCAAGAACCAAGTGCTCACTATGAGATGATCCTTTGCCACTCAGGCGCGGTAGATCTCTCACGACCGCTTACAATCTTGAGCCGGGCCACCAACAAGATCTCCAAGGTGATCACCGAGCTCCCAACGCCACCAAGCCGTCTAGGTGATGCCGATCACCAAGAGTAACAAGCCATAGACTTTCACTTGACCAAGAGAAGCCTAATGCATGCGGTGTGTGCTCTAGGTGGCTCTCGCTAGCACTAATGAGGTCCAAATGTGGGATTAAGATTCTCTAATCACCTCACTAGGCTTTGTGGTGCTTGCAATGTTCTACCAATGTGTAGGAGTAAATGTGTGCAGCAAGACAATCAATATGGTGGGTGGAGGGGGTATAAATAGCCCTCACCCAGCAACTAGTCGTTGCTAGAATTCTGCTGCGCATGGGCGCACCGGACAGTCCGGTGCGCCATAGGTGTGCCAACGGTGCGCCAACGGTCATCTCCAACTGCTAGTTCTAACAGCTAGCCGTTGGGCAGATGGCACACCGGACAGTGAACAGTCACTGTCCGGTGCGCACCGGACAGTTCGGTGTGCTGCCCGGTGTGCCGCTATAATTCAACTTCTAGACTGCGCTCTCGGGTTTCTGCGTAGGGCAAACGTCTTCCCCGGGCCAGCCTGGCCCCACTTGACACAGGGTGCACTGGATAGTCCGGTGCCCCAGAGTCAGAAACCCTAAGTTCTGTTTTCTGCTGATTTTCAAATCGGTTTTCGTTCTAACTTGTGAGTATGTTCTAGAGTGACACCTAGCACTATATGTGAGTGTGACACATGCACCAACACTACACTAGAACTCTCTTGGTCAAACTACTCATCGACAACCCCTCTTTATAGTACGGCTAAAACAAAATAAAATACCTAACTATATAACGAGTGTCTGCAACTCCTTGACACTCAGAATACGAAGACCTTCACTTTTTGTTTCGTCGCTTTAGCCATCACTTCAAGTTCTTATCTCCGGGTTTGTTTTCACCGTTGTATTACATCTTCCAGTAATGCGACCTGACTTACCATTTGTTTCTGCAAAACACACGTTAGTCACATATAATATTACGTTGTCATTAATCACTACAACCAACCAGGGGTCTAGATGCTTCCAATCTCCCCCTTTTTGGTGATTGATGACAACCCTACAAGAGTGTGAGAGTAGTTTGTTTGAAATTTCTGTCAATAGAGAAGATGGTTAGTTATACTCAATAATTTTTGACAGAAAGATTGTGTAACATAATAATAAGAATGAGCGCATACACAACGTAGGTTTCTTGTTCATATAAAAATGAAATGAAATCGATGAACAAGAACTAGAAGACTCGTGATAACATATTAAGTGAAAACACAATACACACACAGTCAACATAAACATCGAGAGCATATTATAGAGTTTGTGAGCCAGACTCGTCATACAAAAGTGGAGCTAGTACAGAGAGTATCAAGCACATATATTACATCAAAATATACAAGACTCTCTACTAACTCCCTAACTCCCCCTAGCTCTCACAACTCTCATATCTGTAACGCCCCGAATTTTGGAGTTGATTTTTTTTCTTTCTCTTTCACTCACCAAATTCGGGTGTTACCTTTCCTCTTTCTCTTTTCTTCTCGCTAGGCCTTGTTCTTCTTCAAAGTTATAGCGAGATTTGGCTTGAGATCTCGTGTAAGTAAACCCTAGAAATACTTTCTTTTGTTTGTTGCACCATGCCGAACCATGCATTTGTTTTGATTGATTGAAATTGTGAAATTGTGAAATTGTGAAACCAGCCGGCCTCCCCCCTTCCCTCCCCGCCGTGGGCCCCGCTTGGCGGCCCAGCCACAGCCCAGCGCCCCGCCGCGTTTCCCCCGCGCGCAGCGCACTGTCGGTTGAAACTGCCGCCGCCGCCATCCCGGGTGGGCCCCGCCAGTCAGCCCCCCACCCCCCAAACCGCCTCCCTCTTTCTCTCTCCCCCTCTACCCCCTCGCACATGACTCCTTCTCCGTGCAGCTCGTTTCCCTCTCCCCCTCCACCTTGTCGCCGACCGGAACTGCCCCCTCGACGCCGGCCTTGCCCCTCGCAGTAAGCCCCCTCCCTCCCCTTCCTCTCGCCCATCCCCTCCTTCCCTTCCCCAGCCATGGCGCCGTTCGGCCCGGCGCGGCCATGGCGTGCCCGCGTGGCCCGGCCTCGGCGCGGCCGCGGCGCCCGCACCCGCCCCGGCCCACCGGTCCCGGCTTCCCCCTCCCCCGCGTCTCGTCCATGGCATGCTCGCGCAGCCCCCCTGCTTCGACCGTGGCTTGGCCTTGTCGGCCCCGGCGCGTCCGCGCCTGCCCTCCCTCGGCGTCCCGCCCCCCGGCCCGACCTCGCCCGCCGTTGCACGTAGCCTGGCCCCGGCTCGGCCTCCCTCGCGCCCCATCCTCGGCGCGGCCGTGGTGGTGCGGCCTCGGTGCGGCGTGCCCGCGCGGCCTCGCCCGCGGCGCAGCTCCCCGCACCGTTCGACCCCTCCCTGCGCAGCGGGGCCACGACGCGGCGTGGCGCGTCCGCCCCTACCCCTGGCGCATGGCGTGCTCGTCCGGCGTGCGAGCGCCCGCCTCGCGTGCCCTAGCGCGGCCTGGAGCTCGGCCCGGCGTGCCTATGGCGGAGCCTCGCTGCCTGCGCGCGGCGCAAAGAGCGGCACGTGCGCAGCTCGGCCCCGGCGTGCGCGCGACTCATTCACGGTGTGTCAGCGCGGCCTTGCGCGTGCTCGCGTGGTGCACGTGATGCTTTCACTACACGACGGTTCACTTACAGCGACCTACGGTTGGTTGCTAAAACGGCCTTTAGCGACCTACGGTTGGTCGCTAAAAACTTTTAGCGACCCATAAGGATGGTCGCTGTAAGTGCCGTCGCTAAAGGCTTTAGCGACCGACATCTTTTTAGCGACCGACCGTCCGTTGCTAATATTGTATATTTAGCGACCAACCGTGGGTTGTTGTACTATAGATTTAGCAACCAATCGTGAGTCGTTATACTATACATTTAGCAACCAACAGAAAGTTGCCCCTAGTTATAGTTGTTAATAATGATAATATACCATTAATTAGCATTCAACAACTGTTATATGTACAAAAGCATCACAAATCACCATTTTTATACACATAATCACATAGATATACAAATGTAATTAGTATTGCACAATGATAGATCCACATCACATAAACCATCAACAAGCACCACAACAAAATCATTCACAAAACCTACACATGTTATTATGTTTTGCACATATTTGCAAACACTTTACAAAATCATTCACAAAAGTACTAACGCTTGGTGAGCATCTCTCATCCTGGCACTTGTTCGATTCACCCACTTTAGCTTCGTCCATCAGCATTATCTTGATATCAATCCAAACCTTGTCTTCAACATCACGTGATCAATTAACGTACCTAAATGACATTTATAATGCATATGAGTGAGTAGGAGCATAAATAGCACAAGATAGATAAGTTATACTAAGGAGGATACAAACTTAAAGCAAAACATCACAACTCTTAGGTGTAACAACTAGATATATTAAATTCTACATCAAACATGACGTTCTAGTCAATCGGACCCAAATCAATCATCAAGTAACATTAGCAACATACAAGTCCTAATATATTTAGAATATAACACTGATGTACCGCAATACTTAAAACAATTACTATATGTTGACATATCACTACGTATCACAATTACGTTTCTCTGGCTTAACCAAATCTAACACAAACATCAAAGAATATTGAACCCTACACAAGCTATGTATTTTCCTTAACTAAAACATAGAATATTGAACCCTACACAAGCTATGTATTTTCTTAAAATGCTAAAGTCTAAGGCAAGCATTAAGAAAGAAAAGAACAACCAATGCAACTATCATACTTCATTAATCAAGCCAAGGACTAACCAAATCTAGTTACCTACACAAAAGAAATTCCAAGCAAATCATTTTAATGTCTGCTGATTTTGGACAGCAGCACAGCGGTTAATTGTTTTATTCATAACTCACAAAATATGCATCCAAAAATAGTAAACTAGAACTTTCTGGAAAGCTTATAAAGTCCTCTACACCTTTGGTATTATCATCACAACATGATTCGACCTTTAGAAATGTCAAACAGTACTAAACGCAATTTCTGTTCAGATTTAGACAGAATTCGACTACTTACTTCATTAATTCATAACCAGAGTTTCAGGCATCCAAATCAAGTGATTCTAGACTTTTTAGAAAGCTAGTAGAATTGTCTACAATTCATTTATAAACATCTCAAGGTGATTCAATGTGTATCGAAGTCAGTTAATACAAACAAGCATTGCTGTCCAGATTTTGACAGCTTCAAACATCACATTTCAAACAGCCATAACCTGACTTCTAGACCACCAAAAATGGTGATCCAAAATTTGTTGGAAAACTTAAGAAATGTACTACAATTCTTCTATAATTACTAAGAGCTGATTCTCAGTTTAACTTGGACAAACAAGGTTATTTTCGAAATCAGTACATAATCTGGACAGATTCTGAAACTGGACTTGGAAAAATCATAACTCCTAAACTACTGAACCTATGGTCATACAAGCACACACATATCCACATATCATCGCATTAGCATAACACCAACAAAATCACTGTTGCCTATGCTTTCAGACTGGACAATAGAGCTTATATATTAATGTTTTGCTTAGGTCTAAAGCCATATCTATCGAATGTGTCTTTGCATCACAGAAGTAGTTTGTGGCAGGGAAATGGATTGGAACAAAGTACTAGCACACTACCTCTGACAGCTTCCTTGACCCTGGCAACCAAGTCATCTTTGCTTCTGACCCCACGAAGTGGCACCCTCGCTAGCCGCAGAGTATCAGAGAGTAGCATTAGGAAGCTAGCGCATGCTGAGAAACACAGAGTATCAGAGAGCCGCAGAAGCTAGCGCAGTGTACAGTAGTAACCTGTCGATCATGCCAATTGCTAACTAGTAGTAGTAGTCCTACCTGCAATCCACCATCGATGAAGTGGACATGGGAGTCGACGAACCCCGGCAACACCACGTTCCCACTGAGATTAAGCTCACGAGTGCGAGGGCCCTTGAGCTCCTGCAAGAAACACACAGCATACAGGGCAGAGTATCAGATGGAGGAAGAGGCAGAGCAAAACGTCGACGCGACCTTGACGGACTCGTATGTCCCGACGCGGAGCACGCGGCCGCCGCGGACCCGACGCGGAGCACGCGGCCGCCGCGGACGGACATGGCGTCGGCGAAGGGTCGGGCGGGGTCCACGGTGTAGATGGTGCCGTTGGCCAGCACCATGTCGGCGAAGCGGTCCCGCGGCGGCGTCCCTGCGAATGGGAGGAGAGGCGGGTGGGTTTGGCGGCTAGGGTTGGGGGCACGGCCGGTTTCACGGGCTCTGGTGGGCCGGCTAGGTTAGTTTTTTATTTTTTTTCTAATTCCTTTCTAATTTCAAAATATAATTTTAAATAACCATAAAATTTATAACAATTAACCCAAAACTATTTATAAATAAAATATTTATTTTTGGGACTAATAATTATATTATTAATTTACTAGGATTTTCATTTAACAAGAAATATTTGTTAAATATCCAAAAAATCAATTATAAGCAATCAAAAATCACTCCAAAGGTAAATAAATAACAAACACTTTTTTAAAAAAAAAATGATTATCATAAATATCATTATTAACTAAATGTATTATTTTTATTTAATAATTTTTATAGTGTTACACCTGGGCAGCAGCTTCTGGGATGAAGACGAGAAGGCGGCTGTTTATAAACCTTTGTCTCCCTAGAAAACCATTCACTTGTGATCCATGATTTATCCATACTCTTTATGTAGGATTGGAAAAGACTTTCAACTCGAATCTAATATCATATAAGCACAAAGAACATAGGTGCATACTATAGTCATGTCCATACATAAACAAACCAGGAAATAAACATACAAGCAATATAAAAAGAAATAAATCACCACACAATTTAGCGATCAATGTTTACTTGTTTTAATTAATTTTTAGTCACTAACATCTACACGTAAGTTCAAGCTATAAGATTTGATAGTGATCCTTGCTCTATAGCAACCCACCGCTTGTCCCCCGACGACATCTATAGCGACCAACCATAAGTTGTTAAATTTCTAGACTTTTAGCGACCAACCGATCGTTGCTACAAAAGGATTTAGCGACTGACCGTCGGTCCCTGACCTTTAGCAACCAACAGTTGGTACCTAATAAGGGTCGCTAAAGATCAACCGTCGTGTAGTGTTTGGCACGACTCGTCGTGCTCTCGACGCGCTCGTCTACCCTGGACGTGCCATCTACCCCCCCCCCTGCGTGTATTTTATGCGCACTAATCACGTTGTTCATATCAATAAACGGAACTCAGTTTAGAAATTGGTTACGTTAGTTATTTCATGTAGTTAATCTTTGACCTCGTTTAATGCTGATCAATTGGAAATAGTTATAATTCTATTAGTGCATGTGATTAATACCTGTTAGTGTAACTAGGTGGAACTATATCCCGTAATGATTAGTTATGCATCTACCCGTAATACGCTTCGAGCATAGCTTTAACCACTGCGATACCTTCTTTCTTCTCTTTCTAGCCATGGCGAATGCAATATCGTATGTCATACTCTATGCATATTCAATCTATCTGTTCTCTTGTATGGTGTGCTATTGATTTCCTAATTCGAATGGATGGATGGATGTATGTTTATGCTCGCATAGAGAATGATCCGGTTGAGGAGCCCGAAGAACTCGCAGGAGAAGCCCCTGAGCAGCAGCTGGATGGTGGAGGCAAGTGTCCCTTGACCTATCTTTGTCATATACATTCTTTAATTCACCTCCCGCATTTCACAGTTATACCTAAGGATTGACTAGCTTTTGTTATCCATGTCCTTGTTTACCTATTTGGGTTGGATTACTATTGTTCAGCTTTATGCTATTGCTCAACTCTAATCAATGAACATGATGAGAATTATCAATGATACGTTGTTTCCCTCCTTTATTATGATGTTGTACTTGTGGTATTCAAGGGGGCTCGAGCGGTTTCTTGAGTGCCTCTCCGTAAGGACCTGTTCGTTGGATGACCGCCCGGGAAAACAGTGCAACCATGAGGGTGGAATGGGATGCCCTTAGCTGAATAATTAGAGGAACCGGGGTGTAGTTCGCTTAGCCGTCGTGCCATTAATGGGGCTCGGTGTATGCGGCTCGCTCTGCCAAGTTTGGTTCGCCCCTTGGGGAGGAGTGCGGTGCTTTTAGAAAACCTAACGGGCGGCTACAACCTCGGGGAATCTTTGTAAAGGCTATGTAGTGAGACCCTGCCTATTCACCTTGGTAGTGTTTAAGGGTTTGATCGGCCCGAGACAAGAGGGAATCACGGCTTGTGGGTAAAGTGCGCAACCTCTGTAGAGTGTTATGAAACTGATATATCAGCCGTGCTCGCGGTTATGAGCGGCCAAGGGAGCTCCATTGATTAGTGGCACTTGATCAGAGATATTCGGATTACAGGTGGCAACGAAATTGATGGTTTTGGTATTGACTCTGGTAATGGTAAGTGGTATTCTTTCCATTTGGAAAGGATACATTTGGGTTAATAACGTGGGTTAATTCTAAAATTTGGCTTTCTCTACTAGTAATAATAATCTGACCAACTAAAAGCAACTACTTGACTTACCCCCACATAAAGCTAGTCCACTACAGCCAAACAGGACACTTGTTGAGTATGTTGATGTGTACTCACCCTTGCTCTACACACCAAACCTCCCCCAGGTTGTCCGCATTGCAACCACTGCTCAGGAGAAGATGAAGCCATGGAAGGAGATTTCCAGGAGTTCAAAGATTACGACGAGTTCTAGGCGTGGGTTAGCGGCAAACCCTAGTCGGCTGCCTGTGAAGGCCGCGTGTATCTACGTTTCGTTTTCGCACTTTGATTATTGTAAAGACTATGTGGATGTCTCAGGATATGATGTAATCGACTATTATTTCCCCTTTTATTTTATTATTTGAGCACTGTGTGATGATGTCCATGTTTTGTAACGGTTGTGTACGTGAATTGCTGATCCTGGCAAGTACATGGTTCGCATTCGGTTTGCCTTCTAAAACCGAGTGTGACATAGGTGGTATCAAAGTCGTGCTGACTGTAGGACCGCTAACCTAGAGTAGAATGGTCGTTCTAAGTATTATAGACCCCTATTCCTACCTTGACTTTGGTATCCCTTCAAAAGTTGGTCATATCGACCAAACCTATGTTCTACTATATACCTTGCTGAAAATTGTGTTTTATTCTAATCCTTCATTTATTTATGGTTAATTACTTGCTGGTCATATTAGTTCTGTTCTCACTCTTATTCTTGCGGTGTCTTTTGTAGATGGCTCGTCTTAGGCACACTGCACGAAAGTCCATCATCCCTTTCTTGCCTTCTCGTCTCGCTGAGCGTCCGCTTCGCCGTCTAGTGACTGGTCAGTCTAGCCATTTGGAGAGGCTGCATCATCGCCTGCATGAGGAGCAGGAACGTCGACGACGGGAGTAGGAGCAGCAGGGCTCTTCTTTCTCGCTCCAACAGGAGATAGAGTCTGTGAGGAGCTGCTCCCCTGTGCTCCCACTGGAGGCACCCCCTGCACCACCACTAAGCGCCCCAGCCCCTGGAGTAGCTGCTGGAGGAGACCCAGACGACTGAGGTGGCGACAGCAGCTCGAGCCACGACACCGACCTTTCCGCCGACCAGGAGCCGGAAGGATGGGTTGCTTGACATCACTCGCGACACTGCTCGCGGGTGTCACTTCCACGATGCGCTCGACACCCTGCTACGTCGGGCACTTGACCGGCGTACTTGGTCTATCGAGTATCGATGTGTGGTCTTCCAGCACAGTCGCGGGGTCTACCCAGATCGCTGGGAGGCGACCTGCTTGGTGCGCCGTATGGAGAACAGTCTCCAGGGTGCGAAGATCTGCTTAGAGCACTATTCCATCTCTGAGCGGGACTCAGCTGAGGCGGCCATGCAAGATACCGCACGGTGTGTGCTTTCGCACTACTGCTCAGTGCTCGGCGGGGTAGCCGATGGTCTCAACCTGAAGTATTACCCCCGTCGCCAATTTGGCAGCACAGGAGGCGTGATTGTCTCACCTGTTGGTGAGGACAATTCTAGGTTGAGCAGCACAGTCAACCTAGCCACCATGCTAAACACGGAGCTGGACCATGCGCTAGACGAGCTGAGTCGGGCTCGTGCTGAGATCGCCCAGCTGCGGGCTGAGCGCGCGGAGCGTCGTCACCTGGATGATGGCTCCCCCGCTCCCGTTGGGACTGAGCACTCGTACTGCTCACCTCGGCGTGGGCACTAGTCTTATGGCAACCCCGACTGCAAGACCAAGATATACTTAGAACCATAGATCGTCAGTGTTGAGTCTTGTAATAAATGCTTAATATAGAAGTTTTAGTCTTAGTCTCAGTCTCAGTCTTAGCGTTAGTCTCGCTCTTAGTTAGTCTTAGTTAGACAGGGTAGTTTGCTTATCCTGTGTTTTTATGCTTGTTATGATGAACAATGTTGGAGTTGGATCTTTGTAATGACTGTCACCAAAGTGTGGGTATCCCCTGCATTTTGGTTTATCTTTTATATGTTAATGAAGTTAGCTATCTAGTTGGGAAGCCTTTTATTCCACTTTCCTTTTTATTTGAGAAGCTGTGTTGGTCTATGTTGGAGATCAGCGAGGATGTTCATCTGTTCAGTGTTGAGTAAGAATTCTATACTCTTTTCTTATGTTGCAAGATTTGCAAGATCAGTTCTGATGTGTGGTTGCATTCTGCAGATGTTAGAGAACAGGCGCAGAGGAGGAAGGTGTGCTCAGCAGGAGCAAGCAGCCCCACAGGATGAGGCACCCCAACAACAGCAGCTGCCACCCCCGCCCCCGATGTCCATCGAGCAGATGTTCCTGATGCAGACCCAGGCAGTTCAAGCCATCGGTCAGACTCTGGCCGTCATTCAGCAGCTGCAGCAGCAACCACCACCTCAGCCCCAGATGCCTCAGATGCCTAGGGACAAGCGTGCTGAATTCATGAGAGGTCATCCCCCGACGTTTGCTCACTCTTCTGACCCCATGGATGCAGAAGACTGGCTACACACTGTGGAGCGGGAGTTGCATACCGCTCAGTGTGACGACAGGGAGAAAGTTCTTTATGGTCCCCGTCTGTTGAGAGGAGCAGCCCAGTCCTGGTGGGAGTCTTACCTCGCCACCCATGCCAACCCCGACACCATCACCTGGGAGGAATTCAGAGGCAATTTCTGACAGTACCATGTTCCTACAGGTCTGATGACAGTGAAGAAGGAGGAGTTCCTGGCACTCAAGCAAGGGTCAATGTCTGTTAGTGAGTACCGGGACAGGTTTCTGCAGCTGTCTCGCTATGCTCCTGAAGATGTCAACACCGACGCCAAGAGACAGTATCGTTTCCTGAGAGGCTTGGTTGACCCTCTATAGTATCAGCTGATGAATCATACCTTCCCGACATTTCAGCACCTGATTGACAAAACAATCATGATAGAGAGGAAGCATAGAGAGATGGAGGATCGCAAGCGTAAGATCAGTGGACCTCAATCTGGAAGCAACAATCGCCCTCGTTTCTCAGGCAATCAACCTCAGCAGTTCAGGCAGAACCAGCGTCCACCTTAGCAGCAGCAGTTCCAAAGGCAGCATCCTCAGCACCAGCATCAGAATCGCCATGAACAATCAGTCAGGAGGAGGTCAGTTCCAGAGGCAGAGTCAGCAGGCACTTCGTCTCCCTGCCCCAGCAAACCAGCATAACAGTCAAGCAGCACCAGTTCAAGGCGGAAGCAGAGCATGTTTCCATTATGGAGAGCAGGACCATTGGGTGATGCAATGTCCGAAGAAGGCAGCTCAGCAGCAGTCAGGTCCCAATGCCCCAGCAAAGCAGAATGTGTCTCAGCCGGGAGCAGGCAACCGCTCTCAGCCACACTATAACCATGGGAGACTAAACCACTTGGAGGCTAAAGCAGTTCAGGAGACCCCCGGCATGATAGTAGGTATGTTTCCAGTCGACTCCCATATTGCAGAAGTGTTATTTGATACTAGTGCAACGCATTCATTCATTACTGCATCATGGGTAGAAGCGCATAATCTTCCAATTACTACAATGTCAACCTCATTCAAATTGACTCAGCCGGTGGTAGAATTTGAACCGATAGCATTTGTTTGAATGTAAGTGTGGAAATAAAGGGGATAGCGTTTCCCGCTAATCTCATAGTAATGGGTACTCAGGGAATAGATGTCATCCTAGGGATGAATTGGCTAGATAAGTATCAGGCAGTTATCAGTTGTGATAAGAGGACAATCAAGTTGGTGTCCCCACTAGGAGAGGAAGTGATGACCGAGTTAGTCCCACCTGAGCCAAGGCAAGGAAGTTGTTATCAGATAGCTGTTGATAGCAGTGAAGCAGATCCACTTGAGATTATCAAGGTTGTGTCCGAGTTCCCAGATGTGTTTCCAAAGGACCTACCAGGTATGCCACCAGAGCGAAAAGTTGAGTTTGCCATAGAGCTTCTTCCTGGAACTGCCCCCATCTTTAAGAGAGCTTACAGAATATCTAGACCAGAGTTGGTTGAGCTTAAGAAGCAAATCGATGAGCTGTCAGAGAAAGGTTATATTCGGCCAAGCACCTCGCCTTGGGCCACCCCTGTCCTATTCGTGGAGAAGAAAGATGGCACCAAAAGGATGTGTATCGATTACCGAGCTCTGAACGAGGTCACCATCAAGAACAAGTACCCCTTGCCTAGAATAGAAGATCTGTTCGACCAGTTGAGAGGAGCCAGCATGTTTTCAAAGATAGATCTGAGGTCAGGTTATCATCAGCTCAGGATCCGACCTACAGACATTCCGAAGACGGCATTCATTACCAAGTATGGATTGTATGAGTTCACTGTGATGTCTTTTGGTTTGACAAATGCACCAGCCTCCTGTGAATGCGCACACAGGATTTTGCTGCTTGGCGCATGCCGGTATCGAAGTCTCTGGCTATGATTCATTATGGAACTACACTAATATGGTATCTTCCATGGACTTCTTCCTTGAAACGATTTCTATGTTGTTTGTCAAGTGATCAAGCAACATCTATCATCTCTATTGGATCAAAAGGGCATACCACTTTCATGTGTGGTCTCTTTTCCCTTGACTTTGATAGTGACTGCATGCATACAAGTTCCCTTTACGTCCTTTGTGTAAAGGTGAAGCCTTGGAGCTTTTTAGTGTTGGAGATTGGATTTCCCCTGCTGCTGAAATGCAGGAGTTTGTTCATTCGCTCTCTTATTTAATCCATGTATTCCCTAACCAAGTGGATAATTCATCTCGCATGAAGAAATGGATGAACCACATGACCAAATGGATTTCTACCCAGATGTATAATCTCATGTTAACAAATGTGGACTCTCAACCCTTGGCTTACCGATGGTACTGAGAGGACCTGTTCAATGTCAAAAGTAGTTCAACAAGTTGGTTTTACTGACTTGTAACTGCCTTGTGAACAAAGGTTGAGTTTGGAGATCGTTTTATCGATTTGCCTGAACTCACTTTGGTTCACCCCACCCTAAAGGAAGTGCTTATAAGAATCGAGATTAAATCGGCCAGTAACCACCTAACCATCGCTCTAGTCGTGCCTCGATTGCCTCACGTGTGCTTTTCCAGCATGAGTGATTAGGTCAAGTCATGTCTAGTGCTTGATAAAATGGGTTGGTTGCGAAGTCAACATCAACGGATCTCTTCGTTGATATCTTCTGAGTCTTTATAATTTTTCGTGGACTTGGATTCTTTGGCTAGCCACGGGTCAACTGTGATGTCGTTCGACATTCACACATGTCTCGTGTGCTATGAACTTATCGTAACCACTTGTTGGTAAACGTCTTTCTGTGTGTTTTACCCAAGAGGTTGCATCTGATTCTGTTTGGGTAAAATGGAGTATTTTCCGCTCGCTCAACAGACTCAGATAGTACAATGTCATCAGAAAAAAGCAAACTACACACATGGAACCCTATGTGTTCTTCTGGCAGGCATTATCTCTATTGTTGGACATCTCTAAATTGGCTTAAGTCGATACATGTTATGTCCACTAGAGAAACAACATCCTGAGGCACTCGCCTTCGTTCCAGACTGTCTTAGGGTTATCGCTGATATGGACATGGGTTATATGCTTCTCTACCCTTAGAAGTCTTTCGCTCTGAATCTCGGGACGAGATTCTTTTAAGGGGGGAGGACTGTAACATCCCAGGTGTTTATATTCCGCTCGACAACGAGTATGGAATTAAACATGCAATATCAGTGGATAAAACGGATTTTTAAATTTCAATCATCTTCGCTTATCGCGATTTTAATATCGCATATGTTTCGCCTATCGCGAGTTCGACTTTGTTTGTCCGGGCTCGTCCTAAATTTTCGTGCTGTTCGGAACATATTTGTTCTGAAAATCGGTTCGTCCGATGATTATTTTTAATTCATCGTTCGCGCGAATACGAATTTGGAAGCTCGATTCACCGTTGCAATCCCTATCTCAAATGAATTAATTATAATTCGATGATTAAAATACTCAGTGCAAAATAGTTAGGATCGCAATCTCGATGCCGCATCAATATCGCGCATGTATTCCGCGATATATCGAGTCGTGTGTCTGTTTAAAGTTATACAGAGAATGCGATTTTGGATAGGAGTTTAATTTTATAAATTTGACCACGTTCCATATCCAAAAAAATAAAGCTTAAACTTATTAATTGAATTGCTCTCTAGACAAATGTTCGGGTAACGGTGAAATTCGTCTAGGCCTCGCTAAATCAAATATCAATTTAAAATATCAAAGCCGATGTCGTAGTAAGATCGGAGTGCATCTCGCCCTGATTAGATGTTCGGGTATAAATAGGTGGTAAAATTTTTGTTTGCTTGAGCGTCTAACCAGTTAAGCATGGTCCAAAATTTTTTTTTGTCGGTCTTGTTTGATTCTACTTATTTATATATCTTTAGATATGAATTTCAGAACTCAAAACATCCGTGTTTACTCTTGCTTCAAAAAAATGATGGGGATAAAAAAATCATTTCCTTCTTATCCTATCTCCGTCGTCGTTCATTTATCCTGTATCCACCGTATCTATACCTGATTTTTATCCTGAGCACTTGAGTTCACTAGACGTCTCCTCATGCATGTGTTCATCTCTATCTCATGCCACCTCCTCTATTTCAGAAAACATCGACTCCTAGAATCTTTTTCACCACCGCCTAGCCCTATTCCAAATCGTTATCCAGTACGTGCTTTTCTTTTGTTCCAGCTAATTCCAGCTCCTTGGAATTCTTCCCAGCACCAAAATTTCCATTGTTTACACAGGGTCCGTTACTTTTTCTATCCCCATCTCCATTATTTTTTCTCCTCCAAACCGTACCCACACGCCTGGCTGCTGCACTTCGCTCGACGCGCAGGCGCTGGATTCCTGACACCATTTCTTTCATCCTCATCTCCGTGAGATTTTTTTTTTGAAGTCGGATGCAGGTTCTTATCTCCCCGCGCCGTCGTCGATGGAGCAAAAAAAATCTCCAGCCGCCCTTAGCCTGTCTTCCTCGCCGGCTGATTTTTGCCCTCGCGCGATCCAATCCTCTCAGCCGCCGCTCAACTTCGAGAATAAAAATCCTCGCGCGCGCCCAGGATCTTCTTCCTCCCTGCTTCCAGCGCCGAGGCTCCCTCCCCCAGCTCTCTCACGGTCGCCCCTGCTCCTCCGGTCCTCCCCTATGGCGCCCTGCTTGCTCCCTGTGCCGCAGTCCCTCCTCTCTCCTCCCTCCATTTCTCCTTCACGCGCCCAGGCTCGCCGTGGAGTTTTTCGCGCGCAGCTCCCTCAGCTCCGTACTCAGCGCTCGTTTCTGCTCGGATTCCTGCTCTCATGGACGCGTCCAGCGGTGCTCCTCTGATGCGCGCGCTCCAGTCGTCTCCCCGAGCTCGGCTCTGCCGCTCCTATGGTGTCCGGCCAGCTCTCCTGCTCTTCTCGGTTGCCTGCGTGTCCATGGCGCGTCTTCTCCCCTGCGCACAGCCACACCTGGTTCTCTGCTCGCCACGTGCGCAGTTCCCTGCGTGCCTAGTGTCGCACGCATGCTCCCAGGTCCGCAGCACCAGCTGCCTGTTCTGCTTGCTCGTGTCTGCGCGCCGCTGTTGCCCAGCTCGGATCCCCCTCGCTGCGCGCTGAGCTCTTCGTTGTTGTCCGTGCGCGCGCCGCTCGTCGACCTCTCTGCGCACGTATAGCTCGCTCTTTTCTTATTTGCGGCGCGCACGAATTTTATCTGCTCGCCGCAGCGTGTCGAGTTCCTGCACCATCATCGCTTCTGTCGCAAGCTCGTTGGCCACAGTTATCTTGATCGCGTCAGCACGCGACTGTGGTTGTTGGGGACCTTCGGCTTCCGAAGGTCCTCAAAAACATGATTTAACAATGTTTCTGGAGTATAATATGTGAACAGGTATCTTCGGACTTGTATCAGAAAGGGAGAAGCTCAAAAGATACGAAGGTTGACACAGTGCCGAAGCTGTGAAGCAGGAAAGCTTCGGCATGTTCGCAGAAAAGGGAACCGACTTAAAGATGAAAAGACCATTTAGACCTCGATAGATTGCTATGGAATTATCACCAAATGTAAAGGGCATATATGTAATTTTGTATGGGTTGTACCCCGTGCCTATAAATAGGTGCCGTACTGTTCACGCTGACTTGGCATTTGCTTTTGCGTCACACTTGTATTTTCATCTCCTTCCAAGCCGAAGGTACATTTATAATTCGATATTGTTTCTATTTCTCTATGATGATATAAAAAAGTTAAATGAATAATGTTATATGATTATTCATGCTATCTTTTATGTTTCATATGCTTCGTCTTTCATTAATGTATACTGTGGTGATGAAAGTTCGTCCTTCATGACCTTCGTCCGAAGATCGTTATATCCTAAGGGAAATAATGCTTCAAAGGACGAAGGACTTTATCGTTTAACATTCTCTGTGTTGCCTTGTTCTTAACTCATAGCATTTGAGAACAAGTCCCCAACATTGGCGCCCACCTCCGGTGAACTCACTTCCATTTCTTGAGCTTTTCAACATCTTCAGCAAGCATCACCTTCGTCATACCGCCGAAGAAGGCTTCAGCACCAGGGGCTGGCACGCTGCAGCCGTTGGACCCCAATCAAGACGTCCTTTCTCTTAGAGAGGCACGAAGCCAGAAGAGGAAGGCTACTAGTCCAACACCTCCAGAGGATGATCTAGATCAGGAGATTCAAAATCTGGAAATCCTTCAGCAGCAGGTTCAACGCAAGAAGGAAAAGATGGCCAGGGTAGCTGAATTGTAGAGGCAGATAGACGAAGCCTCTGAAGAAGTTCGTCACCTTGCTCAGGACGAGCAACATCGAAGGCCTCACCATCAAGACCTTCATCAGGAGGGTTTTCCCAACGAAGATGATTGGTATGACAATTTCCATCATGGGAATTTTGTTTTTGATGATGCTTCTCCTCTGTCCGCTGAGCTGCAGGCTACACCTTGGCTTCCGTCCTACAAGCCGCCTCAGCTCCCTGTATTTGATGGCCACTCAGACCCGAAGCAGTTTTTGATGAGCTACGAAGCAACAGTGTCTTCGTATGGTGGCAATGCTTCAGTCATGGCCAAATCTTTCGTTATGGCTGTCAGAAGTGTTGCTCAAACCTGGTATTCCTCCCTTCGACCAGGAACGATCACTTCATGGCAGAAACTGAAGGATTTGTTGTTAACCAGCTTTCAAGGATTTCAGACGAAGCCGGTCACTGCTCAGGCTCTGTTCCAGTGCACTCAGGATCACGAAGAATACCTTCAGGCATATGTCCGAAGGTTCTTGCGTCTGAGGGCACAGGCACCAACGGTGCCCAATGAAATTGTCATCGAGGCCATGATCAAGGGGCTTCGGCCAGGTCCGTCAGCTCAGTACTTCGCCAGGAAGCCTCCTCAAACTTTGGAGAAGCTTCTCCAGAAAATGGATGAATACATTCGGGCTGACAATGATTTTCGCCAAAGAAGGGAGGAGGCTTTCAGGTTTTCTGAAATGACCAGGGGATTCGGAGGAAGGTTTTACCCGAGGCATGTGAGATCAATTCACAATTCTACACAAAATGATGACAGAGGAAGCCAACAGCAAAGGCCACAATGCTCCTCACAGGCTTCTGGTCAACAGCAAAGCTCCTTCCGGCCACCAGCTCCAAGAGGCAGAGGCGCCAGGGGCTTCGGAGGAAGATTTGGCGATCAACCGAGAAGAATCTTTTGCTTATTCTGCGGAGAGAACAAAGGCCATACTACCAGGATGTGCCATGTTACTATACAGAAGCAAAAGGAAATAGCTGAAGCAGCAGCACAACAAGCCCAGCCGAAGCAAGTCATGCATACAGCTTCGTATCATTCGCCCTACATCCCAGAATATGTGGGCAACCATCCTGCAGTCTCTGCTGCTTCGGCGAGTCAGCCTCAAGCTTCCTGGCAACAGCCTCCGCCTCCACCTCCGTTGCAACAGGGCCAGCAGCCAGAAGGGAGCCAATATGCTCCACATCAAAGGGACTTCAGAGAACAGTCCGAAGCTCACACGGTCAACAGCACCGTGCCAGAATCAAAGCACATCTATTGACAAATATCCTACCTTAATAGCAATCTTTTTCATTCAGTTTTATTTTCTGTAATAAAGGACATTGTTTAGGTTTCATGTAATTAGTTTCGTTGATTCCTACAAGAAAAATATGTTTTCTTCACAGGTTTGTGATAATAAAAAGGACCTTCGGACTATCGAAAATTCTTCGAAGCAATAAAAAGTCGTTCTAAGGAACGCAGAGTAAGTCTGACGAAGTCACAAAAAGTCGTTCCGAAGGGAGCGCAGTGTAAGTTTTCTGCTCCAAAGTCGTTCCAAAAGGAATGCAGAGCTTATACCGCCTAAGTAAAAGGCGAAGAAGCTCCAAAGACGTTCCTAAGGGAATGCAGAGCTTATACCGCCTAAGTAAAAGGCGAAGAAGCTCCAAAGACGTTCCTAAGGGAATGCAGAGCTTATACCGCCTAAGTAAAAGGCGAAGAAGCTCCAAAGACGTTCCTAAGGGAATGCAGAGCTTACAGCGAAGAATCAGCGCTGATACAAAAATATTGTGTGGGGATATGTGTGTATCTTTCGGAACAAATGTCATCTACGTAACATAACATCATCACATCATTTTGCATAGCATGAGCATCATACATCATGTTGCATATGGCACAAGAAGGGGACACAATATTGATCTTCGGAAGTATGATTTGAAAGAGTGAAAATCGTGTTGTCACAAGGAGACACAATCTTCATCTTCGGAGTATAGCTTCGGAGAATGTTTTCACGAAGCTTGGATATTCTTCATCTGAGCACTATGGACATTGTTCTGATACATAAAAATTTTTCTTCACGAAGCATGAAAAGAAGGGAAGGTGTTTTTTCGCCAAAGACTCAAAAAAGGTATGTATGAAAAGTTTCATGCATCGTAAAGAATTGAACCATAAAGAAAAATAAAACAAATATGTTACATACAGGATTACAAGATATTACGCATGTTACATTTAAAATGTTTTTACAATAGCATCTAGTCTTCCCTAAGTACCACTTCTGCAGCTTCGTTCAACAGTCGATCGACAACTTCATCCATAATAACTTCAGCCATCTTTTTAATCTCATCGTCACCCTTAGGCCGTGCACCCGGAGATACTTCAGTAGGATCTGAGGAAGGACAGGACACGGCTACTTTGTTGTTACAAGTTGCAAACAAATCTTAAAGCCTAAGATTACAACACGATAAAAACTATTATTTAATACCTAATTGACCTTCGGCCTCTGCGCTCTTTTCAGCAGCCTCAGCTACTTCTCTAGCATCATGAATGCCCTTTTCACTTCTTCGAATAATTTCTCCGGCCATTTCCCGGCCACCATTATCCCAGATATCGGTAAAAAACTTTCCACCAATTATGCTAGCTTCGGCCGAGGGATCTCTTGTATCTTCAAAGGACAAGGCACCTTCGGACTGTGCTAAAATTTTTACATGTTCGCAGCCCTTCTTCTCTAAGATGGTGGCAATCCCTCTGGCGCCAGAGAAGGCACATATATCTCCTCGGCTATTTAAAATTTCTTCGAAGGCTTCAGCTTCGTGGTCAATCCATTCAATGACACCTTCGGGATTGCCTCTCGAAAAGTTTTCCTCACTTGAGAATGCGCCAACCTTGGCGAAGCTAGCCTTTAATTTCTTAACACAATCTATAGATTTGTTGTAGCATCTCTTTTTGGATGAACGAAGCTCTTCAACAGTCACTTCTAGGTGATCTGCCCATTGATCGCTGAGTTCACGCTTTGTTTCTTCCAGTATGCGTTCTTCCTTGGCTCTGGCCAGTTGTTTCCGAAGGTCTTCAATTTCGCGTTTCTGAGCTTCAGCCTGACTTTTAAAAGCAGCTTCGTCTTCCTTTATTTTATTTATCAATGAGTATAATATTTTATCCTTTTCGAGACCTTCGTTCCTCAGTTCAATTACTTCGGAACGAAGGTTGCTCAGGGCTATAGTACACCCTTCGTCTTCGGCATCTTTCTGTGCCCTGAGGGCATTGCTAAGTATCAAGCCCTGCAAAAAGACATATGTGTGCGTCAATAGGTTTTGTCAAAATATATACAAAAATTTTATTTGTCGCACCTTTAAACTATTGTAAGCCAGGCTGTCGGCCAGATCGTTCTTCGACAGCACCGAAAGTCCGTCTTCTAAAGTTGGGAATCCGAAGCTTCTGCTCATCTCCCGACAGACAGAAATTTCCTTGCTGTCGGGGAGACAATACAAGAAATCTTCTTCTCCATTGCCATTAAATATCAACGCCCCCTTCGGATACTTCAGTTTTTGGGCATAGTGCTGGGCCTCTTGTTCTTCTTTTTCTGATAATTTTTTCCCCGAAGCATGACGAAAAACATAATCACGAATTTTGGGGGATGCTTCGGGGGCAACAACACTGGTTTTTTCAACAAAAGTTGGATTTGTTATTTTTTCTTCATCACTTTCCAAGGGTTTCACCTTTGCGGGCTCTGAGGGCCCAGTTTCGGTTTCAGCCCCTTGCTCTGGAACTTTAGAACCAGAAGTTTCAACTGTTGTTTCAGGAGTAACAACAGCCTTCTTCGGAGGTGTGCTTGAAGTCTTAATTGTTTCTAGTACATCTAGCACATTCGCCATTCTTCTTCTTTTTGGAGTCACTGCTGGCGCTTTTTGATTTTTTGTTGTCTCAACATTTGCTGCAGGACTCACAATTTCTGGTACTTTTTCTTCGGTTGGTTTTTCCACTTCTGCAATTTTTTCTGTGAATAGCGCTTCGGCCATTTCTTTGGTTTCTGGCAGCGAAACCTTCGATTCTTCTAGTTCTATCTTTTTCGCCGTTTCGGTCATCCCTGCAGCTGCAGGTGGCGTGACTGGTCTGGTTGGCTTTTCAGCCTCGGTAACCAAAGAAGATTTTTCGGTAAACTCCGGCACCGAAGCTGGTTCGATATAACGCGGCCGGTGAGTGAGGACTTTTATTTTCTTTCTTTCAGGCTCTGGCTCGCTAGGAGCAGTTGCAGCTTCTTCTTTTGCAGAGGTTATGTTCTTTCTTTTCTGCCTTCGGACGGGGTAGCAATAGTCAGGGTAAACAAACCCAATTGCATCAAATACCCGATTCAGCCTCTTCTTTTTTCGGCCTCCGAAGGCTGCTGACATCGCGGTATCTTCGGCCTTCGAATAAGCACCAAGCAATTCGTCACTTAAATTTTCAATACTCTTTAGCCAGTCGTCATCTGGCTCAGTAAATTTATCTCCAAACTTGAAGGTGTACTTCAGTCTCACAAGCCCACCTTCGTCGGTCTCTTTTGTGGTTTCTTGAGGCATTTCCCATTTCTCCGCAAGCGGCCACACCCGGAAGGCAATATGTTCTTGTACTAAATCTCTTGTTCCAATAAAAGAGCAGATGACGCCGAAGGCCCTCTGGCATTCTTCGGCAGCTTCGTTCATTTCCACCTTCGGCCTCCGAAGGCCGAAGCTTTGCCAAATAGGACGCATAATTATACCTTTGATGTCTTCTCGTGCTGATAGGTCATTCTTCACATAAAACCATTCTGTCATCCAATCCCCGGGCCATCTCTTCCGAAAGGTTGGTACGGGGCAGCTTGCCCCGGACCGAGAGACGAAACTGTAGCAGCCAAAGTTATTGTGGTACTGTTCTTTGCCCCAAGGCTTTGTTTCATATAATAATTCATGTATATTACAGAAGCTTCTTGCGTCAGGCTTCAGACCTTGGCTTCTCGTGGCCCACACGAAGATATTTAGCCTTATAATTGCCTCTGGAGTAAGTTGATGAAGATAGACTTCGAAGATTTTCAACACCTCCACGACGAAGTTGCTCAAGAGGAATCGCAATCCGGCTTTCAAAAAGCTTCGGTACACCACAACTTCATTTTCTTCAGGGTGTGGACAAGTCTTTTCCCCTTCGTCCGCCCTCACAATGGACAGATCCCGGAAATACCTTCCCCTCATATTGGCAAGATGGTTTTCTTTGATAGCTGATTTGCCGAAAACCGCATGACTTGGTCGCCAGGGGCGATCTTCGGAGTCTTCACCGCCACTATCTACATCAAAACTGTCACTGTCACCAGTATCTTCAGACAAGCCTTCCAGAATTTCCTTGGTGATTTTTTCCGTGTTTGTCTTCGACATCGCTATAAGAAACCCCAGGTTTTTCTCCTCATCAAGAGACAGTTTTGCCTCAGTAACAGCTTCCTTGTCTCCAGACATCTTCGGAAACACTAAAAAACTATTTTCAATGCCGAAGCTTTAAAACCAAAGACTCAGGGAATCTTAGCGCGCAAAAGCTAAAAATCGAGCGAGCGAGAGAAAGTGGCAAGAAAGCGTACCAAATGAGCTCGCGGTATGCTCTTATTTATACGCTTGATGCAGTAAAAATTGAAAGGTCCCGCCTGTCAGTGAATGTTGCTATTCTAGCAAAGGGAAGGTGTTTTTTCGGACCTTCGGCTTAAAGCCTTCGTCCATGTCGCAATCTAAATTTATTATTATTTTAACAAATTAATATTGCGAGGGGCTACTGTTGGGGACCTTCGGCTTCCGAAGGTCCTCAAAAACATGATTTAACAATGTTTCTGGAGTATAATATGTGAACAGGTATCTTCGGACTTGTATCAGAAAGGGAGAAGCTCAAAAGATACGAAGGTTGACACAGTGCCGAAGCTGTGAAGCAGGAAAGCTTCGGCATGTTCGCAGAAAAGGGAACCGACTTAAAGATGAAAAGGCCATTTAGACCTCGATAGATTGCTATGGAATTATCACCAAATGTAAAGGGCATATATGTAATTTTGTATGGGTTGTACCCCGTGCCTATAAATAGGTGAACAGTACCCCCGTACTGTTCACGCTGACTTGGCATTTGCTTTTGCGTCACACTTGTATTTTCATCTCCTTCCAAGCCGAAGGTACATTTATAATTCGATATTGTTTCTATTTCTCTATGATGATATAAAAAAGTTAAATGAATAATGTTATATGATTATTCATGCTATCTTTTATGTTTCATATGCTTCGTCTTTCATTAATGTATACTGTGGTGATGAAAGTTCGTCCTTCATGACCTTCGTCCGAAGATCGTTATATCCTAAGGGAAATAATGCTTCAAAGGACGAAGGACTTTATCGTTTAACATTCTCTGTGTTGCCTTATTCTTAACTCATAGCATTTGAGAACAAGTCCCCAACAGTGGTCGTGTTCATCGAATTCGCCAACACTTTGTTGCCGATTCGACTGTCGTCGCTTCGCGTGTTGTCAAGCCCGTCGTTTTCCCTGTCTTGTGCCCGCACGGTTTCCTGCTCGCCAGCCGTCGTGCCCTCTTTACCCGTTGAGCCGTGTGTTGCCGCATTCATCTCGTTGTGTCGTCGTGAACTTGTCGGCGTACTGCTGTGGTTCCTGGATCGCGCCCGCCTCAAATCGAACAAGTCGTCAATCGTCATCCTTGTCTACGTCAAGCCGCTAAGCCGTGAAGACACTCTGGTGCTGGCCACGCGTCACCAGCTCGGCAAAAAGGAATCCCCCGGATATTTGGTCAAGAATGGAGACTGTATGCCTCGCTCGCCAGACGTGTGCGATCAATGACGTCAACTGGAACCCGTAGTCGTGCTTGCGACTATCGTGTCGAATTAGTCAGGGTAAGCAAATTTGTTATTCGTATTAGCGGATTGATGGATGGTTTGACTAGGTAAAATATTTATTAGATTGTCTGAGTCGCTTTGGTAAATTGATCGATGCCGTAGGATAAAAAAGGTCTCAATAGGTCTCAGTATTGCGGAACTGTAGGTATTAAAAATGAAAAGTGTTATTAATATATATGATACATAGGTTAACCGGTAAATTAGTTTAAAAAGTTAATGAAAGTTCTTCTATCAATTTTATAAGTGTTAGGTGCCCAAGAATTTTGAAGTTAAAATTATAAGTCGTTTAGTGTGTTCTCTAGACTAAGTATGATATTTTATATGTTGATCGATTTCATGCTTGGAATGGATG
This sequence comes from Zea mays, assembly GCF_902167145.1. Classification (NCBI taxonomy): domain Eukaryota; kingdom Viridiplantae; phylum Streptophyta; class Magnoliopsida; order Poales; family Poaceae; genus Zea; species Zea mays. The sequence goes on from NC_050098.1 coordinate 186,496,772, forward strand.
TTGATTGCTACCTCGACTGTTTAGCTAGGTTAGAAGAGCATGATTGTCGTAGGTAACAATATATCGATAGCTAGTGTCCGCAGTATCTCGTCATTAAGTAGATTATTTCTCTTTGCGTAGCATCGTAAAGTCTGGTGTTATTGTTCCTTATATGCATTCATATGCATAATGCATTTCATTCAGGTACGTTAATTAATCGCGTGATGCGGAAGACAAGCCAAGTCGACCCCAAGCGCGGACTAATCCGCAGGGTAAAGCTGATAGACGAACGCAAGGATGGATGACCTGACCAGTGCCAAGACAAAGAATGGTCGCCAAGTGCTCATCGCCTAACAAACACTAACCTAGTGTTACTCAGGCAAGCCCCGGTGTATTTGCCACCTTCCTTGATGTTTTTAAAATCTTTCTCACTTGATTGATGCATTAGGTAATAGGAGTTGAATGCTTAAACAATTCCTGCATTTCCTTCCTTGAACTTGATTACCTTCCTTGAAACCCTGTTTTCACAAAAGGTTTTTACTATGCTTAGTATTGCTCTAGCAAAACAAAAGATTTTGTTTTACAAAAGATGATTGGCAAAGTGGGAAGGGATGTTTTGAAAACAAAACTTGATGGTGAATCTGTCAAAGGCCTTGATGGGTTCAACATCGGAAAAGATGTACCTCTGCCAGGTACCAACCTTTGGGGTTAAATGATTAAGCTGAGACCGGGCGGGTGACTTGCACGAGAAAGGAGTCTCGGTGTAGTGTCTCCGTCTGAGTCGATTAAGGACCTTGTCGATGTAGGCCTGCTGACCGAGGACCCTTTAACTGGTCACATGCCTCGTCATGGGTAAGCTTTGCCTCGGGCGGACTAAGGCCAGAATAAGATAACACGAAATGGGCGTGGAGCGGTGGCGAGAGTAGCGTGTACCCTCCGTGGCAAGAGGCTGGACGGTGGTGTATCTGTGCTCTCGGTTTGCGTGAACCTGATCTGGTCTTAAGAAACTCGGTGGCGGGTTGACATATGCAAGGGTTAAGTGCTACATATGTCGTATGATCGGAGATCCTCAGCTGAGTATAATCGATTCGGATCGCCGTACCTTCGCGGTTATGAAGACCTGGTCACTGACTTACACGTAGCAATCCAGTGAAGATGAAGGGTTGATAAGAAATTGGCTAGTGCAGGTCAAGTGCTTGAACTAGGGTAGACATAACTCTAGATGCAGGTAATTTTACCTAATCTGACAATAAAATTGGATTTTAAGGATCCACTCGTAGTAAGCTCTTCTGCAAAACAGAGTCTTTGATTCTTGATAAGCCATACCTTGAATCCCTCTAGCCAGCATACCCTTGAGAGTCTTTTCTTTAGTCGGGTAAGTCTTGCTGAGTAATTCCGTACTCAGGGTTTTATTCCCTGTTGTTTTTTTAGGTCCTAACTTTGTGATGCTGTTGATGGTGTTAAGTGCCGGTGGGCTCGGCCTTCTTATAAGTCTAAGTACTCCTTCTATACTTCTTATTGAGGATGGTCACTCGAGCTAGCATATATTTCAAACTTATACTTTTGTAATCACTCCGATAAAATAATATAAATTTTTGTAACTTGTAAAATTTGGTAGTAAGATTTACGCTGCAAAAATATTGGTGTGTGTGATTTGTGTTACTTAATCCTGCGGTTCTGGTTGAAAGTGGTTTATCCGATGTCCTTGGGGCAATCGGACAGATCCTGTTGAGTTATCTGGTGCACATGCATGGTTGTCTGAGGTCTTTGGGACAAGGACAGGTGCATGTGGGCCCAATAACTTGGAGGTTCTGCCACAGCCCCCCTCCTCCCCTTTCAGCCCAGCTGCTTCCCCCGCGCGGCCCAGCTCGCCCCCCCCCCTCGCGCGTGGCCCAGTCGGCCTGGGTGGCCCAGCCGGCCTCCCCCCTTCCCTCCCCGCCGTGGGCTCTGCTTGGCGGCCCAGCCGCGGCCCAGCGCACCGCCGCGTTTCCCCGGCGCGCAGCGCGCGGTCGGTTGAAACCGCCGCCGCCGCCATCCCGGGTGGGCCCCGCCCATCAGCCGCACCCCCAAACCGCCTCCCTCTTTCTCTCTCCCCCCTCTGCCCCCTCGCGCACGACTCCTTCTTCTCTGTGCAGCTCGTTTCCCTCTCCCCCTCCACCTCGTCGCCGACCGGAACCGCCCCCTCGACGCCGGCCTTGCCCCTCGCGGTAAGCCCCCTCCCTGCCCTTCCTCTCGCCCCTCCCCTCCTTCCCTTCCCCAGTCACGGCGCCGTTCAGCCCGGCGCGGCCATGGCGTGCCCGCGCAGCCCGGCCTCGGTGGCCCCAGCGCGGCACGCCCGCCTCGTCCCCGGCATGGCTCGGCCTCTGCGCAGCCGCGGCGCCCACACCCACCCCGGCCCACCGGTCCCGGCTTCCCCCTCCCCCACGTCCCGGCCATGGCGTGCCCGGGCGGCCCCCCTCCTTCGGCCGCGGCGCGGCTCGGCCTCGCCGGCCCCGGCGCGTCCGCGTCCGCCCTCCCGCGGCGTCCCCCCCGGCCCACCTCGCCCGCTGTTGTGCGCAGCCCGGCCCCGGCTCGGCCTCCCTCGCGCCCCGTCCTCGGCGCGGCCGTGGCGTTGCGGCCTCGGCTGAGACGGAACCTCCCAAGTCATTAGGCCCACCTATAGTTGTCCTTGTCCAACAGACATCGGACAACCCTGTAGATGTTCCTGAATCACTTAACAAGTTCGGTATCTTCTTTCTTACCTTTCCAGGAACGTTTCACCCGTCTTGCAGACATTATAGAACATCGGAGATATCGAAATGCGGAAGTGATTACATAAACTTACATTTATTTAGAAAGTAAGATCAAGTTACTTATTACAGACCAGAGTTATAAAACGAGTGCGGAGTAGTATTATTACAATACCAAGGGAGGCAAAAACTCCTCCCGATAAGTTCTTACATAAAAGTTTCTTATGGAGGACCATGTCCTCCCACAGCTTCACTCTTGTTTTTCCTCATTTGGAACCACCTTGGTACAAAAGCAACAAAATTTTGCTGCTTCCTCACCTAAAAACAATGAGGGAATAAACCCTGAGTATGGAATTACTCAGCAAGTCTTACCCGACTAAAGAAAAGACTCTCAAGGATATGCTGGTTATAAGGGAGTCAAGGTAAGGTATCTCAAGATCAAAGACTCTGTTTTGCGTAAATGCTTACTAAGAGTGGATCCTTAAAAAATCCAGTTTTATTGTCAAGTTAGGTAACTTACCTATATCTAGAGTTCTTGCTAACCTAGTTCAAACACTTATCCTGAACTAGCCAAGTTCTTAATCCATCCTTCATCTTTACTGGAGTTCTACGTATAGGGCAGTGACCAAGTCTTCATAACCGCGAAGGTATGGCGATCCGAATCGATTATACTCAGCTGAGGATCTCCAATCACATGACATATGTAGCACTTAACCCTTGCATATGTCAACCCGCCACCGGGGTTCTTAAGACCAGATCAGGTTCACGCAAACCGAGAGCACAGATACACCACCGTCCAACCTCTTGCTACGGAGGGTACACGCTACTCTCGCCACCGCTCCACGCCCATTTCGTGTTATCTTATTATGTCCTTAGTCTGCCTGAGGCAAGGCTTACCCATGACGAGGCATGTGACCAATTAAAGGGTCCTCGGTCAGCAAGCCTACAATGAGACGGCCCTTAATCGACTCAGACGGAGACACTACACCGAGACTCTCTTCTCGTGCAAGTCACCCGCCCGGTCTCAGCTTAATCATTTAAACCCAAAAACTTGGTACCTGGCAGAGGTACATCTTTTCTGATGTTGAATCCATCACGGCCGTGATGGACTCACCATCAAGTTTTATTTTCAAAAACACACCACCCACTTTGCCAATCATCTTTTGTAAAAACAAAACCTTTTGTTTGGCTAGAGCAATACTAAGCATAATGAAACCTTTTGTAAAACAGGGTATCAAGGAAAGTAATCAAAGATCAAGGAAGGTAATGCAGGAATTATTTAAGCATTCAACTCCTATCACCTAATGCATCAATCAAGTGAGAAAGATTTTAAAAACATCAAGGAAGGTGGCAAATGCACCGGGGCTTGCCTTCGTTAGTAGGTGAGTTAGGCTCAGGCCCGCAGATGTCAAAGTAGAGATAAGACCCTGCCTGAGATTCCAAAGGTGGTGGTGTCTTCTCTTCGGTCACTTCGATCTCTTCTTCGTTTTCTAAACATAACCATATATATGTATATAAGAATGAATGCCATGTAATGCTCATGAGAGTGCAAAGATAATAAGGATTTATTATCTAAGGTCTTGAATACAATTTTCCTTCACGTAACTCCGAGAACTTAGGGTTTCCGGAGTTAGTAAAGGAGTTCACAGGGCAGGGGGGTTTTGGGTTCTAGTTATCAAACAAGGTCCAAATCAACCCCAAATTCTACCCAAGGCTTCTAAATAATGTATAGAACTCATAGAAAAAGTTTGATCATTTTTGGAATTACCATTTATCTTCTAAAAATCTAGAACTAATGGTTTAAACAAGTTTAAATGCCTTAAAATTCCTTATTTAATCTAAAAATCATGAAACTATTTTTATTAAATATTATGGAAAATAAGAAGTCTAGGAAAATTGGTTTCACAATTTTAGGATTTTTCTACAATTTATAACAGATTTCCAAAGCTCTATTGAAAAAGAAAAAGAAAAAGATCAAATAGTATTGGGCTAGTTCTAGCCCAGTCGACCCAACACCAGAGGGAAACGCGCGCGCCCGCGCGCTCTGGCGACTTTGCACAGCGGCCCTCGAGTTTCTGGCAAACTGTGAACGAGTTCTTTCACTATTTCTTGTGTCGCTGACAGATTGCAGAAAAGTCCTCCAGTTTCTATGCCTTCGCAGGGGGAAGTCCTCGACAGCGCTCCGCACGGGAAGCTTAACTTCGGCAAGCTAGACCGCCCGGAGGGGGCCAAGACCGGCGCTCCCGAGCGGCAGACACAAACCTGGATCTACCCCCGACCGTTTCCCCCAACATAATTTCATTAGTGGCCAATCGGTTTGCTCTGACCACGGTGACCGTAAGCATTGCGGACAGAAGAAGGTGCTCCCGGTGATCTAAAGCTACTCCGTGCAAATTGGTGGTTCGGCAAGCATCACAGAGCTATGAGAAGGCTCAAACGAGGGAGATAGAAGGATGAACTGACCGGGATGGGGTTGGCCGCGGTGAGGTTAGTTTCGCGGTGGCGGAAACCCAAATTGGGGAGAAACCAAAATTCAAGCTCCCGGATGCACGGTTGCTAGCGATTCTTGGTGGCGGGGTGGGTGATGATGTTGTGGAGCTAGTGGAGGGCTCAATTTATAGGAAGCTTCGACGGTGGTCGAGAATTTTAACGGGGATTGCGCGGCGGTCGGAAGGATAGGGAGGTACTGGCGCGCGTGAACCCGTGTCTAACGTCGTGGCGACCTCACCGGCGACGATGGGATGGCCATAGAGAGTCACGGCGACGCAGTGGAAAGGCAGAGCCACGCGGCACAAGGCCGAGAGGCGGCGGTTCACCGGCGAGCCAACCTGCACCAGCCGCAAAACAAGGGAGCTACGACGGTGAGTCACCGGAGCTATCCCCAGCCGTCGAGCGACAACCTGGTAGACTTATCTTGTTACTGACAACGTGAATCGCAACGGCGATGGCATGAATCTTTGCGCAGAGAGGTCGCCGGCGGTGAGGATCCGACGCTGGCAGTCTGATCTTTATCGGGTTACTGTACCATCGAAGTGGGATTCAGTTGGCCTGACAGTCAATGTTTAGGCTTGATTTGCTCACAAATCATTATGGTAACATACTCTATGCTCTGCAACAAGTTAGAGAGCTACAAACCAGCAATAATTCGACTATAGAGATTGAACTCATTTGAGCACTAGATAAAGGTTGAATTTAAACCCAAAGATGGCTCTGTCACACTGAAAATCTGAATTTCAGAGTGGAACCAGCTTGACAGCCAGACTTTAGGCTTAATTATCTTCAATTTATTCTTAACAACTGAGCTCACATTCTTTAGCAAAGTTGTTCTCCTATGATTGGTCTACAACTTTGATGTGGTACCCTAGGGCAAAAACCCTATATTTTGAAAGTTGCAAGGCTCCAAAGTTGAGCCCAAAACTCTGAATTTCAGACTTAGGTTGAAATAGAGGTCAAGTGGTACTTTTTGCAAATTAGTCCAAAACTTGGGTTTGGCTTGTAAATCTTTCCAAATGTGAACCATGTGACTTTATATGATTTAACATAATAGTTTTTACACTTTAGTCCAAATGTGCACAATTTTTGCACATAGGCCCCTAAGGTTTGGACTTAGGGTTTTCTAGGGTTCAAATGGGGTTTTAGATATCTCAGGGGTATAAGTGTGATTCAAGTTCATTCTTGGGAACATTTTATGACTATTCCCCTAAAGCTTTTAGGTTTTCTCCACTTGGGTTAGGTTTTACCCCTTTAATCCCTATTTAGGGTTAAGTTCCCTATCCAGGGTTCTATTTGCAAAATGCTATAACAATACAACTTGTTTGAAATTTTTACCTAGTGAATGCACTCTAGGTGTGTCAAACATATGCAATGCCAATGTTTATGATGTCATGCTCAAGTTTTAGTTGCAGTAACACCAGGGGAATTACATCCTTCCCCCCATAAAAGAATCTCGTCCCGAGATTAAAGGTCCTAGGGTAAGTAATGGAAAAGGAAATGTGTCACATTTTTATTTCCTTATTTCTGGTACAAGACAGGGGGTGGTGTGGGGTTCACTCCTTTATTACAACAACTATACACACTTTACAAATTACATGAGGCTAAAAAGCCTGGGAAATTCTTATCTAAAAAGTCTTGAGTTTCTCATGTATCCTCTTCTTCAGAATGTTGGTTCCACTGTATCTTATAAAACTTGAGAGTTTTTCTCTGGGTAACCTTGTCCTTTTGATCCAAGACTCGAATGGGATGTTCGGAATATGTCAAGTCTGGTTCAAGGACAACATATGTCACTTCAACGGCTCGATCTGGTACCCGAAGACATTTCTTCAATTGTGACACATGGAACACATTGTGTACAGCAGACAAGGTTTCGGGTAGTTGAAGTCGATACGCTACTGGCCCATATCTTTCAAGTATAGGGAATGGGCCAATATACCTGGGTGCAAGCTTCCCTTTTATCCCGAAACGCGATACACCCTTCATTGGCGAAACCTTCAGGTAGACATAGTCCCCTTCAAGAAAATACAAGGGCATTCGCCGTTTGTCTGCATAACTCTTTGACGAGCTTGGGCTTTCTTCATATTATGAATTATTTTCTGAACTGTTTCTTCGGTCTCTTTCACCATATCAGGCCTAAAGAAGTACCTTTCACCAGGTTCAGACCAATTTAGCGGAGTACGACATCGTCATCCATATAAAGCTTCGAAAGGTGCCATCTTCATACTTTCTTGATAGCTATTATTATATGAAAACTCCGCTAAGGGCAAACATTCATCCCATTTCTGTGAGAAGTCCAGAACACATGCCCGCAGCATATCTTCGAGTATTTGATTAACCCTCTCAGTCTGTCCACTTGTTTGAGGATGATAGGCCAAACTGTGGAGCAATTTAGTACCCAGGGATCTATGAAGTTTTTCCCAGAATTTGGATACAAATTGTGGTCCCCGATCCGACACTATAGTCTTTGGAATATCATGCAAACTGAGAATGCGGGCAATGTATAATGCTGCATAAGTGGCCACGGAATACTTTGCCTTAACAGGTAAGAAATGGGCAATCTTTGTGAGTCGATCAATGATAACCTAGATAGAGTCATACCCTTTTGCGGTCCTGGGTAATCCCACAATAAAACCCATACTTATGTCTTCCCATTTCCATGTCGGTATTGGTAGAGACTGTAATGGACCAGCAGTTTTCAAGTGTATGGCCTTGACACGTCTGCAGGTGTCACATCTAGCCACATAGCGTGCAATCTCGATCTCCATTTTCATCCACCAATAATGTTGTTTCAGATCTTGGTACATCTTAGTGCTTCTGGGATGAATAGAATAGCGACTAAGATGTGCTTCATCCAGAATTTGCTGGCGGGCCTCTTCATTCTTCGGCACCACTATGCGGTTATTAAACCATACAATGCCTTGATCATCTTCTTTGAAACATTTGGCTTTTCCAGCCCTTATCTTCTCACGAATGTGTTTCATACCCTCATTATCCCTTTGAGCATTAATTATCCTTTACAAGAGGACTGACTCAAGCTTTAGCTGACTTAGGGTTCCTTGTTGGACCATTCCCAGGTTTAGCTTCTCCATCTACTGACATAATGTATTGTCAGAGGTCTTCACCGTAAGACAGTGACAGGAAACCTTACGGCTAAGTGCATCTGCCACCACATTGGCCTTGCCTGGGTGATAATGAATTTCCAGTTCATAATCCTTAATAAGCTCAAGCCATCGCCTTTGTCTCATATTCAATTCTAACTGGGTGAAGATATACTTCAAGCTTTTATGATCTGTATAAATGTGACAGATATTACCCAGCAGATAATGACGCCAAATCTTCAAGGCATGAACCACAGCAGCTAGCTCCAGATCATGAGTTGGACAATGCTCCTCATGCCGGCGCAACTGCCTTGAAGCATATGCAATTACTCGGCCTTCTTGCATTAATACACAGCCGAGACCACTGCCTGATGCATCACAATAAACATCAAAGGGCTTAGTGATATCCGGTTGAGCCAATACCGGAGCAGTGGTTAATAGTGTCTTCAATTGTTCAAAAGCTTCATTACACTTGGAAGACCAATTGAATTTAATATCATTCTTCAATAAACTTGTGATTGGCTTCACAAGCTTAGAAAAATCTGGTATAAATCGACGGTAATATCCAGCCAGTCCAAGGAAACTTCGGACTTGATGAACAGTGGTTGGGGGTTTCCACTCCAAAATGTCCTTGACTTTGCTGGGATCTACCGCAATCCCCCTGGCAGATAGAACATGTCCCAAAAACTGAATTTCCTCCAGCCAAAACGCGCATTTGCTGAACTTGGCATACAACTGATGTTCTCTGAGGCACGTTAACACGATCCGTAAATGTTGAGCATGCTCCTCTTCATTTTTGGAATATATTAGAATATCGTCAATGAAGACCACCACAAACTTGTCCAACTCGAGCATGAATACCGAGTTCATCAAATACATGAAGTGGGCAGGAGCATTTGTTAATCCGAAAGACATTACCAGATATTCAAATAACCCATACCGCGTAGTGAATGCGGTCTTTGGTATATCTTCGGGCCGAATACGGATCTGATGATAGCCCGATCTGAGATCAATCTTGGAGAATACCCTCGCCCCGGTCAGTTGATCAAATAAAATGTCAATCCTCGGAAGAGGGTACTTGTTCTTGATAGTGACCTCATTCAGAGGTCGATAATCCACACACATCCGTAAAGTTTGATCCTTCTTCTTGATGAATATGGCTGGACAACCCCATGGTGACGAGCTTGGCCGGATGAATCCTTTCTCAAGTAGATCTTGTAATTGAATCTTCAATTCTGCCAACTCATTTGGAGGCATTCGGTACGATCTTCGAGAAATGGGAGCCGTACCGGGCTTCAACTCAATTACAAATTCTACATCCCTTTTAGGTGGCATTCCAGGCAAATCCTCTGGAAAGACATCGGGAAACTCGTATACTACCGGAATATCCTTGATTTCTGGTATAATGGCTTCATAAACTCTGCCAGTAGCTTTGGTTGGAATGGGGATAGACAAGAGAATTTCTTCTTGATTATGACTCAACCTGATGGTTCTTTGATCAGTGTTGAGGGTTGATTTATGCTTGGCCAACCAATTCATACCCAAAATGACATCTATGTCTTGGCCTTTCAGAACGATCATATTAGTAGGAAAGTCCCGTCTGGCCAATGTTATGGGCACTTGATAGGCCACATCTCTAGTAAAGATTTGTCCCCCAGGTGAGTGAATTTTAAACCCTTCTTTTGATTCATGGCATGAAATGCAATGTTGCTCCACAAATTTCTTGCTGATAAATGTATGCGAAGCACCAGAATCAAAGAGAATAACTGCGGGATGATTGGCCATAAGGAACGTACCCATCATTACCGGCTCCCCGTCCGGTGTAGTGGCCACTTGCGTATAATATATGTGTCCCGTCTTCTTGGTATTTTTGCCCGAAGTATTTCCCTTGACTTGAGATGAATTCCCAGATCCTTGCTGATTATTTGACTGGTTTTGCTTTGGATAAGGGCAATCCTTGATGAAATGTCCAGATTTGCCACAATTGAAACATCCAGTCGATGAACTGGGCAAAGCAAGGAATCGAGTGCCTGGGGCACCCGGCTGACTTGGAGCAGTGGGGGCATTATTGGGACGAATAAATATAGGTTGCTTGAAAGGGAAGGAGGGTGGACGAGAGCGATTCTGGTTGGAAGGCTGGAGAACAAACTGTTGCCTTTTCACCGGGCCCTGACTAGGCCTGTCACCTCCAAATCCCTTGGATTTTCCGACACCTGCATACTTTGCTTCTACTGCCAATGTTGTACTGACAGCTCTTCCATAAGTAAGATCTATGCAGGTTGCCATCTTTCTTTGCAGTCGATCATTTAAACCTCTCATAAAACAATTCTTCTTCTTTAGATCAGTGTTCACTTGATCGATTGCATATTGCGACAGATGATTGAACTTATTGAGATACTGATTAACAGTATCCCCTCCTTGCTTCAGCTTCATAAATTCTTCTTGCTTCATGTGAAGAACACCTTCTAGTATATAATGTTCGCGGAAGGCTACCTTGAATTCTTCCCATGTTATCTGATGATTGGCCGGTTGAACGGCCACGAAATTTCCCCACCAGGTGCTGGCAGGGCCGTGCAGTTGCTGGGCTGCAAATAAAGGCTTCTGGGTTTCAGAACAGCGCAGAAGTCCAAATTTTTGCTCGATAACACGAATCCATTCGTCTGCTTCTAACGGGTCTTCGGCTTTGACAAAGAGCGGTGGACGTGTCTCTGAGAAGTCCAAGTAAGAGGTTTCACGGGGGCCCTGTTGATAACCCCGCCCGCCTTGTTGCTAAAACTGTTGACCCGCCATCTCTCTCAGAAAACGGGTATTATCCGCAGTCGCATTCACTAAGGCGGCAATTGCCTCAGCAAGTGTGGGAGGGACAAGAGGTGGATTTGGGGTAGACTCCCTCCCACTGGAGGTTCCAGCTGCATCCTGTGATCGGGTCTTGGACGACATCTGTGGCAACAACATTTGAAAGCAAATATAATATGCCAAAGACAAAACCATCCAATTTACATTACCAAAAAGAGTAATGTTACAGACTCGATTTTTTTACAACAGGATACATTACCCAGTATACAATAGCACTACCTATTATACAATAGTACAACCTACAATACACTACTTCTATTCCTACTACTGCACCACTACTCCTGCTTTTGGTTGCTCCTGGCAGCCTCGTCGTCAGGTGTGGGAGACCATTCATCGACCAGCCTCATAGAAGGAGGAGGCTTAAAAAGGTCTAGCTCACCACCAAGTGCTTCTCCCGCAACGTGCGAGGGTTCGGCTTCCGACCCGACAGGATCCGTAGGTGCACTAGGGTGTAGTTGCGAATACAGTACATGGACTTCCTCATGTAGGGTATTGCAATACGCCTGCAGATTGTCAATGGCAGAGCTAAGTTCTTCGACTCGGGCTCGAGCCTTTGCTTCATTAGCCCAGGCCACTGAACAAGACTGCACCGCCCAGTCGAGCGCTAAGTCTCGATCAGCAAGCTGATCCTGTAGACGGCGGATGTGACTTCTTAATTCGTTTATTTTGTCGCCATCCGCGACCCATATGTTCGTCCTGCGTTGCATTTCTGTTTGAAGATGATTCACTCGGGCTTCAAGATCCCCAATCGGATCGTTGCTTCCGCTACTACTATCCTCATCTCGTGGGGCAAGTTGATGACGAGGTACACCAATTGGGCCAGTTCACTTACGCGCGGTCTTCCTTGTGCGCGGCGGCATTTCTCTAGGGGGAAAATTTTATTGGTATGGTTCTTAGCATGATGCATGTATAATTACAGAACCAACCTTAGTTGATTCATACCTTCTATACATTGCACTCCTCCTATCTGGTCTTTCATATAGAGTCTTCAGATATGAGGGATAAGAATGGAAGAAATCTTTCTAGGTAAGTTTTTAGAAAATCCTTTTGAAGATGCCTCATAATATCTGCAGAGAAGGGCTTCGCTCCGATACCAGCTGAGACGGAACCTCCCAAGTCATTAGGCCCACCTATAGTTGTCCTTGTCCAACAGACATCGGACAACCCTGTAGATGTTCCTGAATCACTTGACAAGTTCGGTATCTTCTTTCTTACCTTTCCAGGAACGTTTCACCCGTCTTGCATACATTACAGAACATCGGAGATATCAAAATGCGGAAGTGATTACATAAACTTACATTTATTTAGAAAGTAAGATCAAGTTACTTATTACAGACCAGAGTTATAAAACGAGTGTGGAGTAGTATTATTACAATACCAAGGGAGGCAAAAACTCCTCCCGATAAGTTCTTACATAAAAGTTTCTTATGGAGGACCATGTCCTCCCGCAGCTTCACTCTTGTTTTTCCTCATTTGGAACCACCTTGGTACAAAAGCAACAAAAATTTGCTGCTTCCTCACCTAAAAACAATGAGGGAATAAACCCTGAGTATGGAATTACTCAGCAAGTCTTACCCGACTAAAGAAAAGACTCTCAAGGATATGCTGGTTATAAGGGAGTCAAGGTAAGGTATCTCAAGATCAAAGACTCTGTTTTGTGTAAATGCTTACTAAGAGTGGATCCTTAAAAATCCAGTTTTATTGTCAAGTTAGGTAACTTACCTATATCTAGAGTTCTTGGTAACCTAGTTCAAACACTTATCCTGAACTAGCCAAGTTCTTAATCCATCCTTCATCTTTACTGGAGTTCTACGTATAGGGCAGTGACCAAGTCTTCATAACCGCGAAGGTACGGCGATCCGAATCGATTATACTCAGCTGAGGATCTCCAATCACATGACATATGTAGCACTTAACCCTTGCATATGTCAACCCGCCACCAGGGTTCTTAAGACCAGATCAGGTTCACGCAAACCGAGAGCACAGATACACCATCGTCCAGCCTCTTGCTACGGAGGGTACACGCTACTCTCGCCACCGCTCCACGCCCATTTCGTGTTATCTTATTCTGGCCTTAGTCTGCCCGAGGCAAGGCTTACCCATGACGAGGCATGTGACCAGTTAAAGGGTCCTCGGTCAGCAAGCCTACATCGAGACGGTCCTTAATCGACTCAGACAGAGACACTACACCGAGACTCTCTTCTCGTGCAAGTCACCCGCCCGGTCTCAGCTTAATCATTTAAACCCAAAAACTTGGTACCTGGCAGAGGTACATCTTTTCTGATGTTGAATCCATCACGACCGTGATGGACTCACCATCAAGTTTTATTTTCAAAAACACACCACACACTTTGCCAATCATCTTTTGTAAAACAAAACCTTTTGTTTGGCTAGAGCAATACTAAGCATAATGAAACCTTTTGTAAAACAGGGTATCAAGGAAAGTAATCAAAGATCAAGGAAGGTAATGCAGGAATTGTTTAAGCATTCAACTCCTATCACCTAATGCATCAATCAAGTGAGAAAGATTTTAAAAACATCAAGGAAGGTGGCAAATGCACCGGGGCTTGCCTTCGTTAGTAGGTGAGTCAGGCTCAGGCCCGCAGATGTCAAAGTAGAGATAAGACCCTGCCTGAGATTCCAAAGGTGGTGGTGTCTTCTCTTCGGTCACTTCGATCTCTTCTTCGTTTTCTAAACATAACCATATATATGTATATAAGAATGAATGCCATGTAATGCTCATGAGAGTGCAAAGATAATAAGGATTTATTATCTAAGGTCTTGAATACAATTTTCCTTCACGGAACTCTGAGAACTTAGGGTTTCCGGAGTCAGTAAAGGAGTTCACAGGGCAGGGGGTTTTGGGTTCTAGTTATCAAACAAGGTCCAAATCAACCCCAAATTCTACCCAAGGCTTCTAAATAATGTATAGAACTCATAGAAAAAGTTTGATCATTTTTGGAATTACCATTTATCTTCTAAAAATCCAGAACTAATGGTTTAAACTAGTTTAAATGCCTTAAAATGCCTTATTTAATCTAAAAATCATGAAACTATTTTTATTAAATACTATGGAAAATAAGAAGTCTAGGAAAATTAGTTTCACAATTTTAGGATTTTTCTACAATTTATAACAGATTTCTAAAGCTCTACTGAAAAAGAAAAATAAAAAGATCAAATAGTATTGGGCTGGTTCTAGCCCAGTCGGCCCAACACCAGAGGGAAACGCGCGTGCGCCCGCGCGCTCTGGCGACTTTGCACAGCGGCCCTCGGGTTTCTGGCTAACTGTGAACGAGTTCTTTCACTATTTCTTGTGTCGCTGACAGATTGCAGAAAAGTCCTCCGGTTTCTATGCCTTCGCAGGGGGAAGTCCTCGACGGCGCTCCGCACGGGAAGCTTAACTTCGGCGAGCTAGACCGGCCGGAGGGGGCCAAGACCGGCGCTCCCGAGCGGCAGACACAAACCTGGATCTACCCCGACCGTTTCCCCCAACATAATTTCATTAGTGGCCAATCGGTTTGCTCTGGCCACGGTGACCGTAAGCATTGCGGACAGAAGAAGGTGTTCCCGGTGATCTAAAGCTACTCCGTGCAAATTGGTGGTTCGGCAAGCATCACAGAGCTATGAGAAGGCTCAAACGAGGGAGAGAGGAGGATGAACTGACCGGGATGGGGCTGGCCGCGGTGAGGTTAGTTTCGCGGTGGCGGAAACCCGAATTGGGGAGAAACCAAAATTCAAGCTCCCGGATGCACGGTTGCTAGCGATTCTTGGTGGTGGGGTGGGTGATGATGTTGCGGAGCTAGTGGAGGGCTCAATTTATAGGAGGCTTCGACGGTGGCCGAGAATTTTAACGGGGATTGCGCGGCGGTCGGAAGGATAGGGAGGTACTGGCGCGCGTGAACCCGTGTCTAACGTCGTGGCGACCTCACCGGCGACGATGGGATGGCCATAGAGAGTCACGGCGACACAGTGGAAAGGCAGAGCCACGCGGCACAAGGCCGAGAGGCGGCGGTTCACCGGCGAGCCAACCTGCACCAGCCGCAAAACAAGGGAGCTACGACGGTGAGTCACCGGAGTTATCCCCAGCCGTCGAGCGACAACCTGGCAGACTTATCTAGTTACTGACGACGTGAATCCCAACGGCAGCGGCGTGAATCTTTGCGTAGAGAGGTCGCCGGCGGTGAGGATCCGACGCTGGCAGTCTGATCTTTATCGGGCTACTGTACCATCGAAGTGGGATTCAGTTGGCCTGACAGTCAATGTTTAGGCTTGATTTGCTCACAAATCCCTATCGTAACATACTCTATGCTCTGCAGCAAAGTTAGAGAGCTACAAACCAGCAATAATTCGACTATAGGGATTGAACTCATTTGAGCACTAGATAAAGGTTGAATTTAAACCCAAAGATGGCTCTGTCACACTGAAAATCTGAATTTCAGAGTGGAACCAGCCTGACAGCCAGACTTTAGGCTTAATTATCTTCAATTTATTCTTAACAACTGAGCTCACATTCTTTAGCAAAGTTGTTCTCCTATGATTGATCTACAACTTTGATGTGGCACCCTTGGGCAAAAACCCTATATTTTGAAAGTTGCAAGGCTCCAAAGTTGAGCCCAAAACTCTGAATTTCAGACTTAGGTTGAAATAGAGGTCAAGTGGTACTTTTTGCAAATTAGTCCAAAACTTGGGTTTGGCTTGTAAATCTTTCCAAATGTGAACCATGTGACTTTATCTATACTATACTTAAAGCACCAGTTTCAACGGTCGTCATGCATCATTTTATTACAAATAACCCCTTACATCTATTTTAAATTAATCCGCTACACGTCTATAGATGCCAAACAACGCCCGACACGGGCTACATGCACGCGAGCCACAACTATGACACAGGCACGTCATGTCGGCCTGCTTACTGTGTCGGGTCAGCTCGTTAGCCCATCGATCCATTTAATTAAATCAGCGTAACGACGCCCGATACGGGCTAGATGCACGTGGGCCACAACTATGGCACACGCACGTCATACCGGCCTGCTAACTATGTCGGGCTAGCCCGTTAATCTGTCGATCCATTTAATTAAATCAGCATAAAATGTCAAAAAATGGTGCAGGAGGTGGGGTTGAACCCATGCCTTGATAGAAGAAAGGCGAGAGACACTGGGTGAAACTGTCTAACCAGTAAAACATCACGCTAAGATATTTTTAATATTGAATATAAATTGTATATAGGTACATACATTTTTTGTAAAATAAAAAAATAATCGTGTCGGGCCCGGCCAGCACTACGGGCCGAGGCTACAGCCCAAGCACGACACGACGTTCTTGGCTCTTGCAAGCATTAGGTCGTTTCTGAGACCACATTGGCGCAATAGACTACATGATATTTGAGGTTGCTGAATTGGATGAAGCAGCAATGATTTGTCACACTAACAGCAAAATGAAAGGTTATTTGTTGGTTTTAAACGTTAGTAGTTGCTACGAAGTAGCATAATTTATATAGAGCGCATCCAGTTTTTATTGATGCCTGACTTTAGCAATCACTCCATATTTTGATCTATCTTTTTTATAAGTTTGACTTCATGGGACTTATTTTATAAACTTGATCTCACAAATTTTCTCTTATTTGGTCTATGTATGATGAAATTATGTCATTTTATAATCTCTGTTCATTCAGTCAATCGTTGTGAACTCTCTTCTAATCGTTCACTTTATTGGTCGTGTTGTACCAAGACATATTTGCATGGAGTAAACAATAACATCAGTTAGTCAAATAAAAAAATATATTATACAAAGAGTGGAGACAATCAATAAAAAGTCTTGAAAATTTTTTGATGGATAGTTTACGTGGGTATTGTTGTAAGCCGTCGCAACGCACGGGCAACCGACTAGTATGATTTAACATAATAGTTTTTACACTTTAGTCCAAATGTGCACAATTTTTGCACATAGGCCCCTAAGGTTTGGACTTAGGGTTTTCTAGGGTTCAAATGGGGTTTTTAGATATCTCAGGGGTATAAGTGTGATTCAAGTTCATTCTTGGGAACATTTTATGACTATTCCCCTAAAGCTTTTAGGTTTTCTCCACTTGGGTTAGGTTTTACCCCTTTAATCCCTATTTAGGGTTAAGTTCCCTATCCAGGGTTCTATTTGCAAAATGCTATAACAATACAACTTGTTTGAAATTTTTACCTAGTGAATGCACTCTAGGTGTGTCAAACATATGCAATGCCAATGTTTATGATGTCATGCTCAAGTTTTAGTTGCAGTAACACCAGGGGTGTTACATCGGCGCGGCATGCCCGTGCGGCCTCGCCCACGGCGCAGCTCCCCACCCCTCCCCGTTCGGCCCCTCCCTGCGCAGCGGCTGCCGCGGCGCGGCGTGGCGCGTCCGCCCCTGCCCATGGCGCCCGGCATGCTCGACCGGCGTGCGCGCGCCCGCCTCATGTGCCCCGGCGCGACCTGGAGCTCGGCCCGGCGTGCCTATGGCGCGCGGCCTTGAGCTCGGCCAGCGCACGGCCCCGGCGCGGCCTTGCTGCCTGCGCGCGGCGCACAGCGCGGCACGTGCGCAGCTCGACCCCGGTGTGCGCGCGACTCGTTCGCGGCGTGTCAGCGCGTGCTCGCGTGGTGCGCGCGGTGCTTTGGCACGACTCGTCGTGCTCTCGACACGCTCGTCTACCCCTGGACGTGCCCATCTACCCCCCCCCCCTCCCCGTGTATTTTATGCGCGCTAATCACGTTGTTCATATCAATAAACGGAACTCAGTTTAGAAATTGGTTAGGTTAGTTATTTCATGTAGTTAATCTTTGACCTTGTTTAATGTTGATCAATTGGAAATAGTTATAATTCTATTAGTGCATGTGATTAATACCTGTTAGTGTAACTAGGTGGAACTAGATCCCGTAATGATTAGTTATGCATCTACCCGTAATACGCTTCGAGCATAGCTTTAACCACTGCGATACCTTCTTTCTTCTCTTTCTAGCCATGGCGAATGCAATATCGTATGTCATACTCTATGCATATTCAATCTATCTGTTCTCTTGTATGGTGTGCTGTTGATTTCCTAATTCGAATGGATGGATGTATGTATGTTTATGCTCGCATAGAGAACGATCCGGTTGAGGAGCCCGAAGAACTCGCAGGAGAAGCCCCTGAGCAGCAGCTAGTTGGTGGAGGCAAGTGTCCCTTGACCTATCTTTGTCCTATACATTCTTTAATTCACCTCCCGCATTTCACAGTTATACCTAAGGATTGACTAGCTTTTGTTATCCATGTCGTTGTTTACCTATTTGGGTTGGATTACTATTGTTTAGCTTTATGCTATTGCTCAACTCTAATCAATGAACATGATGAGAATTATCAATGATACGATGTTTCCCTCCTTTATTATGATGTTGTACTTGTGGTATTCAAGGGGGCTCGAGCGGTTTCTCGAGTGCCTCTCCGTAAGGACATGTTCGTTGGATGACCGCCCAGGAAAACAGTGCAACCATGAGGGTGGAATGGGATGCCCTTAGCTGAATAATTAGAGGAACTGGGGTGTAGTTCGCTTAGCCGTCGTGCCATTAATGGGGCTCAGTGTTTGCAGCTCGCTCTGCCAAGTTTGGTTCGCCCCTTGGGGAGGAGTGCGGTGCATTTAGGAAACCTAACGGGCGGCTACAACCTCGGGGAATCTTTGTAAAGGCTACGTAGTGAGACCCTACCTATTCACCTTGGTAGTGTTTAAGGGTTTGATCGGCCTGAGGCAAGAGGGAATCACGGCTTGTGGGTAAAGTGCGCAACCTCTGCAGAGTGTTATGAAACTGATATATCAGTCGTGCTCGTGGTTATGAGCGGCCAAGGGAGCTCCATTGATTAGTGGAACTTGATCAGAGATATTTGGATTACAGGTGGCAACGAGATTGATGGTTTTGGTATTGACTCTGGTAATGGTAAGTGGTATTCTTTCCGTTTGGAAAGAATACATTTGGGTTAATAACGTGGGTTAATTCTAAAACTTGGCTTTCTTTACTAGTAATAATAATCTGACCAACTAAAAGCAACTGCTTGACTTACCCCCACATAAAGCTAGTCCACTACAGCCAAACAGGACACTTGCTGAGTATGTTGATGTGTACTCACCCTTGCTCTACACACCAAACCCCCCAGGTTGTCCGCATTGCAACCACTGCTCAGGAGAAGATGAAGCCGTGGAAGGAGATTTCCAGGAGTTCCAAGATAACGACGAGTTCTAGGCGTGGGTTAGCGACAAACCCCTAGTCGGCTGCCTGTGAAGGCCGCGTGTATCTACGTTTCGATTTTGCACTTTGATTATTGTAAATACTATGTGGATGTCTCAGGATATGATGTAATCGACTATTATTTCCCCTTTTATGTTATTATTTGAGCACTGTGTGATGATGTCCATGTTATGTAACTGCTGTTTACGTGAATTGCTGATCCTGGCACGTACATGGTTCGCATTCGGTTTGCCTTCTAAAACTGGGTGTGACAATATCTCTCCCCCTTTGGCATCAAACACCAAAAGGGAACCCGAACCTACAGACCAGAAGAGGAAGGAGGAGGCGGGGGCGCATCCGGTTGCGGTCGTGGCATAAGAGCAAACGCCAGCTGAGGGTAAGAGTCAGTCTCAGATCCAGGATCTTTCGTAGAAGCTGGAGCTGGTACTGACTCAGACTTCGGCTGCGCTGCAGGAGATGTCGGAGCTGAAGAGGTCACAGACACCGCCACAGCAGCAGTGGTAACAGCAGGAGCTGGTGGCACTGGCGGCTGAGCACTGACGAAGTTGATGATCGGCAACGAGAAGACCAAGGTGACCGGCTGGAGCAGAGAGGAAGAAGGACCAAATGAAGGAAGAGGTGGTCTTTCCTGAATGGCTGGCACAATCGTTGCCTAAAGAGTTGGAGGAGGGGTGGACTGAACAGGGGGAAGCTGAACACCGGTATGCTGGAGAATGTGAGTCTTAAATGCCCTGTGCTCAGCCCTGTCTGCCAGAAGCTGTTGCTGCAGAGTGTCCTGTCTGTCCTGAATCGTCTGAAACATGGAGAGCATCCTCTCAGACATCTGTTGCTAGATCGATGCCTGTCGAGCTTGCTCAGCTGCTTGTCGAGCCTGCTCAGATGCTATAAGAGCCTGCTGCTGCGTAAGAGACTGAAGGATTGCAGCTAGAGTAGGGTCCACGGCAGGAGGGCAGCAGGGGCAGCACTAGAACTCCCGACCTCATGATCATGTGAGCGTGGAGGCATAGGAGGCAGAGGCGGAGGCGGAATCCAAAAATCATCATCATCATCATCAGGAACTGCTGTGCCGTGAGTCTCGAACTGATGGAATGTCACATCCTTTGCCTGAATGTCTGTCACTGGATCAGGTACTGACACTGGGTCCTCAAGGGTTGGACGGTAGGAGCCAAAGTGGAGGCGAGAGGCCTCAAGAGTGCCCTAGAACTGCAGTGGCTAGATTAGATGTGCGAAAATGTAGCAGAGATAATGAGCATACGATAGCTGTCGCCGGGCACAAAGACCATCCAATATCGTATCCTCGATCTCACATATAAGAAAATCAACCACATCAAACTTTGAATGAGAGATCGGGGCACCAAGTAGCCAGAGCTGGATGTGAGTGGTGGCCTCTCTATAACCCATCTGGGGCAGTAGCGTCCATCTCATGAGCTGATATAAGTACTTGGTAGCTGGAGTGAAATCTACCGGAGAGTGTCGTGACCCATCTGTGAAAGGCGGTCAGAACAGAGCCGCGACGTGAGTTGTAGCTGGAGCGACTCCACCGTGAGGGCGACGAGGAGGATCAGAGGTACCGTAGCACAAGCTGTGAAGGCGAGTCGACGACTCGGTAAATCCAAACATCTGGCGAATCTGGCTGGCATGAATAGTAATATCCTCTCGCTCAAAGCGGAACCTCATCCACTGGTGATCAGGGTCGATCCATACAGAAGCATAGAACACTCGGATCCACTCCTCAACATATCTGCCGCTGGTAGTCAAAAGAGTGAGAATTCCATGCAAATATGAGAGGTGCACCTCAGAACCCGCATCGGCTGCTAACAGGAAAGCAGGGAGATCCAATAGCTGTTGCGCTCCCAGAGCTATCTGGGCTGACATCTAAGCTCGAAAGAATGACTCATGGATCCTGGTGCTAAATAGATCTACCGCTGGAGGGTCCCTCTGAGCAGGTAGCGAAGACTCCATGGGTGCGTGTCTGAACTGACGTACACAGGGCGCTGTAGCACGCTAAAGATCGATCAAACGAGGATCGGTAGCCTGTGGTCGCAGCTCGGTCTCGTCTCGCTCCCGGAAGCGGGCAGGTGGAATGGGTGGAGCGGAAAAGGGAGCGGGAGGAGGAGCAGTGGAAGCAGGAGTGGTGGAGGTGGTAGGTATGGCTAAAGTGGTGGATGGCTCAGGAGTGACTGGAGCGGGCGAAGTGGGAGGTGGAGTGGTAGCAGTGGCGGGTGTAGAGGGAGCGGAGGAGCGAGGCCGAGAGGCGAGTCGACGAACTCTGTATGCAATCTGATCTGATGAAATCTGCAGCTGACCACCTCTCTATGTCTGCTCAGCGGCTGCTGCCGCAGCAAGAGCTGCTCTATCCAAACGCCGCTTCTTGCGGCCTTCCTGCTGCTCTAGGCAGACGGTCTTTCCCTTGACCTGCCTGAAGGGGCAAGGAGGGTCATCGTTGTTTCCTCCCCCTAGCGCTGACACATTCTTCATGCACACCATCCTGTCCTGAAGACTGCATAGGAGAGAGAAACACTAAGCACGAGAAGATAGCAACCGATAGGATTACAAAAGAATGGATAACTACCTGGAAATCTCATGAGAGAGGGAGAGAATCTAGGCAGGACAGGAGACAAGCTCACGGGTAGGCAAGATCACTAAAATGATAGAAGAGGTGAGCACGTATTAGTCACATAGTCATAAGTATATGAAATGTGAATAAATACATACACAGAGAATTATGACACAGAAAACGAGTGATTTGGCGAGATAGAGGTCAAACGACGCGAAAACGGCGTTTGAACGAGGAATAGTGCCATAGGATGTTTGAAATTGGAATTGAGGCATGAAATGACTTGTAATTGAGCTGATACTTCACGGATAGGTTTATATGGGTAAATATGAATGAAGTGTGCGCTTGGTTTGCTTTGAGGTGAAGAAAGTGAAATTTTGGCACTCGGCTCGGAACCAATGGTTATAAAAGGGAATTTGAGTGAAACCGGTGCCTGGGATATCAGATTGGCGTGAAATTTGGTGAAGAAGTTACTAGAGATGATATGAAGGTGCCTAAAAATTTGGGATCAATTAGAGCAAATTTGGTTGGTTTGGACATTCTATCGAGCATCTGGCGTGCGTGGTTTTAGGTTTAGAGGGGAATGGCCATTTTAGGGTTTAAATCCTCCAAAAAGGAGAGAAGAACCTGCAATGTAGCTCAAGGGATACACAGGGATACACAGATGCACTTGGATCGGTTGATTTCATAAGATTGGCATAATGATTTGAGTTGGAGCCAAGCACATGGGGGAACTTCACTGCAAACAGCAGCAAGAGAGAGAGAGAGAGATGCAGTGAGGCTCACCAGGGGAGAAGAGGTAAGGATGCCGAGCAGGAGCACACCACCGGAGCATGGCCGCTGGCGAGGGGGCAACGTTGCCGATGAGGTGTGATCGCCCAGAGGAGAAGAGAGCCAGAGAAAGAGAGAAGGAGATGGTCTCTGGCTCAGGCTCGGGCTGGAGGCCTTTTTTTAAACAAGTTATGGGCGCACCGGATAGTCTACAGTGCTTGTCCGGTGCACACCGGACAACACACAATAGCTGCCCGGTGAACCACCGGACACGCACAGCAGAAAGGGGATCTGCGCGCGCGCGACCGGTGCACCGGACAGTGCACAGTGCAGTGTCCAGTGCACACCGGACTGTCCGGTGAGCCGAGACAGAGGGAATTTTGAAAATTTTCAAATTTTCTATCTAGTTTTTAACCAAACCAAATCCCAACTTATAATCACACAAAAGAACACCTATTGGGATAGGTATTGGCACCCTCATATATTTTCCCATAATTTTCAAAATATTTTGCCATAGGCTAGTTAATTTTTAGAGAAAATAGTCAAATGGTGAGATTTGCATTTTGGCTTTGCACTAGGGGTTTTCATGAACAATTTGAGTTTTGAATACTCCCCCTAAGTGCAGTTCCACATGCATATCTCAAGAACCAAAATTGGCATAGTAAATAAGAATTTAAGTACTAAAAGCTTAAAGCTAAGACTTATCAAGTTTGAGCCCGAGTTAAGCTTTTTCACTCGCTTTGTTGGCGGATATCTTAACTAGGTTAGACAAGCCCTAGATGCAATACAAGAAATTTAAATATGCAATGCAGGCTTGTGAGAGCACCTAGAGGGGGGGTGAATAGGTGATCCTGTGAAACTTAAACTTATAGCCACAAAAACTTGTTAAGTGTTAGCGCAATAATCGCCAAGTGGCTAGAGAGAAGGTCTTGCACAATACGATAATCACAAAGAATTCAACACAGAGAAGACACAGTAATTTATCCCGTGGTTCGGCCAAGTACAAAACTTGCCTACTCCACGTTGTGGCATCCCAACGGACGAGAGTTGCACTCAACTCCTCTCAAGTGATCCAATGATCAACTTGAATACCACAGTGTTATGCTTTTCTTTTCTTATCCCGTTCACGAGGAATCTCCACAACTTGGAGCCTCTCGCCCTTACACTTTTGATGTTCACAAAGAATCACGGAGTAAGGAAGGGAAGCAACACACACAAATCCACAGCAAAATGCGCACACACACGGCCAAGAATCGAGCTCACAAGACTATCTCAAAGTTCTCACTAGAACGGAGCTCGAATCACTGAGAATGACAAACGAATGCGCAAAGACTGAGTGTGGATGATCAAGAATGCTCTAAGGTTGCTTGGTGTACTCCTCCATGCGCCTAGGGGTCCCTTTTATAGCCCCAAGGCAGCTAGGAGCCGTTGAGAGCAAATTTAGAAGGCCATCCTTGCCTTCTGTCGTCTGGTGCACCGGACAGTCCGGTGCACACCGGACACTGTCCGGTGCCAGATTTCTTTCCTTAAATGGCGAAGCCGACCGTTGGCAGATTTGGAGCCGTTGGCGCACCGGACATGTCCGGTGCACACCGGACAGTCCGGTGCACACCGGACAGTCCGGTGCCCCCTTCCGACCGTTGGCTTGGCCACGTGTCCCGCGCAGATCGCGCGACCGACCGTTGGCTCGGCCGACCGATGGCTCACCGGACAGTCCGGTGCACACCGGACAGTCCGGTGAATTTTAGCCGTACGCCGTCGGCGAATTCCCGAGAGCGGCCACTTCGCTCGAGGCAGCCTGGCGCACCGGACACTGTCCGGTGCACCACCGGACAGTCCGGTGCCCCAGACCGAAACAGCCTTTTGGCTGAACACAGCCAACTCTTCTCGTTTCTTCTTCTTTCTGTTTCTGATACTTAGACAAGTATATTAGTACACAAAACCAATGTACTAAGACTTAGAAACATACCTTTTCTCTTGATTTGCACTTTGTCCATCCATGGGCATAGATTCACATTTAAGCACTTGTGTTGGCACTCAATCACCAAAAACTTAGAAATGGCCCAAGGGCACATTTCCCTTTCAATCTCCCCCTTTTTGGTGATTTATGCCAACACAACATAAAGCAACTAGAACAAGTGCAATATCACTTCAAATAAAAACTCAAATTTATTTTGATTCAATTTGGCATATATGGATCATCCTTTGCCACCACTTGGTTTGTTTTTGCAAATCAACCTCAAAATCCTATCTCTAAGTCAAATCCACTTGTAGAGACATCAAGAGAGGTTTTCCAAAGAAAATTGATTCAAGATTCCAAAAAACTCCCCCTTTTTCCCATAATCATCACTTCTCCCCACAAGAGGCCAACTTTTGACAAAAGAGACATTGCAAGAGTTTTGACAAACCAAAAGCTCTATCCTACTGTTTTCAAAGTTTCTCAAGTGGTAGCTGATCCATTTATTGCTTTGGCCTTTATTTTCTCCCCCTTTGGCATCAAGCACCAAAATGGGATCAATCTTGGCCCTTTAACCCCATTGCCTCACCAAAATCTTCAACTAAGAGCAAATAGGCAATAAGAGTATAAAGATGAACTTGGAAGAGTTACTCTTTTCATCGGAGTGCAGTGGAAGTCTTGCATGGTCCAAGTCCACCTTTTCCCTTTTAATTCTCCTTCGAGACTAAAACAAGCAAACTCAAGCATATGGTTAGTCTCAAAGGGTCAAGTTGTAACACATCTCCCCCTAAACATGTGCACCACTTTGCAACGGACTTGTGAGGTCTAGGGAGTGTTTGTACAACTTGAGCACCATTATTAAGCAACAAAATGCAGAAGGAACATGATCAAAAGCATAAACACATGTATGCTACAATTCAATCCAAGTTCCGCGAATCTAAGACATTTAGCTCACTACGCAGCCTGCAAAAGGTCTTCTCATCTAGAGGCTTGGTAAAGATATCGGCTAGCTGGTTCTCGGTGCTAACATGAAACACTTCAATATCTCCCTTTTGCTGGTGGTCTCTCAAAAAGTGATGCCGGATGTCTATGTGCTTTGTGCGGCTGTGTTCAACAGGATTTTCCGCCATGCGGATAGCACTCTCATTATCACATAAGAGTGGGACTTTGCTCAGATTGTAGCCAAAGTCCCGAAGGGTTTGCCTCATCCAAAGTAGTTGCGCGCAACACTGCCCTGCGGCAACATACTCGGCCTCAGCGGTGGATAGGGCAACGGAGGTTTGTTTCTTAGAGTTCCATGACACCAGGGACCTTCCTAAGAATTGGCACGTCCCTGATGTACTCTTCCTATCGACCTTACATCCAGCATAGTCGGAATCTGAGTATCCAACCAAGTCAAAGGTAGACCCCTTTGGATACCAGAGCCCGAAGCAAGGCGTAGCAACCAAATATCTAAGAATTCGCTTCACCGCCACTAAGTAACACTCCTTAGGATCGAATTGAAATCTAGCACACATGCATACACTAAGCATAATATCCGGTCTACAAGCACATAAATAAAGCAAAGAACCTATCATGGACCGATATGCTTTTTGATCAACGGACTTACCTCCTTTGTTGAGGTCGATGTGTCCGTCGGTTCCCATCGGCGTCTTTGCGGGATTGGCATCCTTCATCCCAAACCTCTTTAGCAAATCTTGCGTGTACTTTGTTTGGGAGATGAAGGTGCCGTCCTTGAGTTGCTTCACTTGGAACCCAAGGAAGTAGTTCAACTCGCCCATCATCGACATCTCGAATTTCTGCGTCATCACCCTGCTAAACTCTTCACAAGACTTTTGGTTAGTAGAACCAAATATTATGTCATCGACATAAATTTGGCACACAAAAAGATCACCATCGCAAGTCTTAGTAAAAAGAGTTGGATCGGCTTTCCCAACCTTGAAAGTGTTAGCAATTAAAAAGTCTCTAAGGCATTCATACCATGCTCTTGGGGCTTGCTTAAGTCCATAGAGCGCCTTAGAGAGCTTACACACGTGGTCGAGGTACCGTTCATCCTCGAAGCCAGGGGGTTGCTCTACGTACACCTCCTCCTTGATCGGCCCGTTGAGGAACGCGCTCTTCACATCCATTTGGTACAACCTGAAAGAATGGTGAGCGGCATATGCTAGCAAGATATGAATTGATTCTAGCCTAGCCACAGGAGCAAAAGTCTCCTCAAAGTCCAAACCTGCGACTTGGGCATAACCTTTTGCCACAAGTCGAGCCTTGTTCCTCGTCACCACCCCGTGCTCGTCCTGTTTGTTGCGGAATACCCACTTGGTTCCCACAACGTTTTGCTTGGGACGAGGCACCAGTGTCCAAACTTCATTTCGCTTGAAGTTGTTGAGTTCCTCCTGCATGGCTAACACCCAGTCCGGATCTAGCAAGGCCTCTTCTACCCTGAAAGGCTCAATAGAAGAGACAAAGGAGTAATGCTCACAAAAATTAACTAATCGAGATCGAGTAGTTACTCCCTTGCTAATGTCACCCAAAATTTGGTCGACGGGATGATCCCTTTGAATCACAGCTCGAACTTGGGTTGGAGGTGCCGGTTGTGCTTCTTCCTCCATCACATGATCATCTTGTGCTCCCCCTTGATCACACGCCTCCTGTTGATGAACCTGTTCATCGTCTTGAGTTGGGGGATGCACCGTTGTTGAGGAAGAAGGTTGATCTCGTTCATCTTGTTCCTGTGGCTGCACTTCTCCAATCGCCATGGTTCGTATAGCAGCCGTCGGAACATCTTCTTCATCTACATCATCACAATCAACAACTTGCTCTCTTGGAGAGCCATTAGTCTCATCAAATACAACGTTGCTAGAGACTTCAACCAAACCCGATGATTTGTTGAAGACTCTATACGCCTTTGTATTTGAGTCATAACCTAACAAAAACCCTTCTACAGCTTTGGGAGCAAACTTAGAATTTCTACCCTTCTTCACTAGAATGTAGCATTTGCTCCCAAATACACGAAAGTAAGATACATTGGGTTTGTTACTGGTTAGAACCTCATACGACGTCTTCTTGAGGAGGCGGTGAAGGTAGACCCTGTTGATGGCGTGGCAAGCCGTGTTCACGGCTTCCGACCAGAAACACTCGGGGGTCTTGAATTCTCCAAGCATCGTCCTCGCCATATCGATTAGCGTCCTGTTCTTCCTCTCTACCACACCATTTTGCTGTGGTGTGTAGGGAGCGGAGAACCCGTGCTTGATCCCTTCCTCCTCAAGGAACTCCTCCACTTGAAGGTTCTTGAACTCGGACCCGTTGTCGCTCCTTATCTTCTTCACCTTGAGCTCAAACTCATTTTGAGCTCTCCTGAGGAAGCGCTTGAGGGTCCCTTGGGTTTCAGACTTATCCTGCAAAAAGAACACCCAAGTGAAGCGGGAAAAGTCATCAACGATAACTAGACCATACTTACTTCCTCCTATGCTCAGATAGGCGACGGGTCCGAAGAGGTCCATATGTAGCAGCTCCAGGGGTCTTGATGTTGTCATCACATTTTTGTTGTGATGAGAGCTTCCCACCTGTTTCCCTGCTTGACAAGCTGCACAAGGTCTATCTTTTTCGAAATGAACATTGGTTAGACCTATCACGTGTTCTCCCTTTAGAAGCTTGTGGAGGTTCTTCATCCCCACATGTGCTAAGCGGCGATGCCACAGCCAGCCCATGCAAGTCTTAGCCATTAAGCATGCATCTAGACCGGCCTCTTCTTTTGCAAAATCAACTAAGTAAAGCTTGCCGTCTAGAATACCCTTAAAAGCTAGTGAACCATCACATCTTCTAAAAACAGACACATCTACATTTGTAAACAAACAGTTATATCCCATATTGCATAATTGACTCACAGATAGCAAATTATATCCAAGAGACTCTACTAAAAACACATTAGAGATAGAGTGCTCATTTGAGATTGCAATTTTACCTAACCCTTTTACCTTGCCTTGATTCCCATCACCGAATATTATTGAATCTTGGGAATCTTTATTCTTGACGTAGGAGGTGAACATCTTCTTCTCCCCCGTCATATGGTTTGTGCATCCGCTGTCAATAATCCAGCTTGAACCCCCGGATGCATAAACCTGCAAGGCAAATTTAGGCTTGGGTCTTAGGTACCCAACTCATGTTGGGTCCTGCAAGGTTAGCACAAATATCCTTAGGGACCCAAATGCAAGTTTTGTCTCCCTTGCATCTTGCCCCTAATTTTCTAGCAACTATTTTCCTATCCTTTCTACAAATAGCAAAGGAAGCATTCAAAGCATGATATATTGTAGACGGCTCATTAATTTTCCTAGGAACATTAACAACATTTCTCCTAGGCATATTATGAACAACATTTCTCCTACCAACATTTCTATCATGCACATCGAAAGAACTAGAAGCAAACATGTCATGAGAATCATAAACATATGAATCAAAAACATTATAACTTCTATTTGCATTTCTAGTATGTCTCCTATCATGATACATAAAAGCATGGTTCTTTGTAGCACTACTAGCCATAGGAGCCTTCCCTTTCTCCTTGGCGGAGATAGGAGCCTTATGGCTTGTCAAGTCCTTGGCTTCCCTCTTGTAGCCAAGTCCATCCTTAATTGAGGGGTGTCTACCAATTGTGTAGGCATCCCTTGCAAATTTTAGCTTATCAAAATTACTCTTGCTAGTCTTAAGTTGAGCATTAAGACTAGCCAATTCATCATTAAGTTTGGAAATTGAAACTAGGTGTTCACTACAAGCATCAATGTCAAAATCTTTACACCTATTACAAGTTTCAACAATTTCTACACAATAATTAGATTTACTAGCTACTTCTAGTCTAGCATTTAAATCATCATTAAAACTCTTTAACTTAGCAATAGTTTCATGACAAGAAGATAGTTCACTAGAGAGCATTTCATTTCTCTTAATTTCTAGAGCAAGAGATTTCTGAGCTTCTACAAATTTATCATGTTCTTCATACAACAAATCCTCTTGCTTTTCTAAAAGAATATTCCTATCATTCAAGGCATCAATCAATTCATTAATTTTGTCTACCTTGGTTCTATCTAATCCCTTGAATAAGCATGAGTAATCTATCTCATCATCATCACTAGACTCATCCTCACTTGAAGAAGCATAAGTACTAGTATTATGAGTGCTTACTTTCTTCTCCCTTGCCATGAGGCAAGTGTGTCGCTCGTTGGGGAAGAGGGATGACTTGTTGAAGGCAGTGGCGGCGAGTCCTTCATTGTCGGAGTCGGACGAAGAGCAGTCCGAATCCCACTCCTTGCCAAGATGAGCCTCGCCCTTTGCCTTCTTATAGTTCTTCTTTTTCTCCCTCTTGTTCCCTTGATCCTGATCACTATCATTGTCGGGACAGTTAGCAATAAAATGACCAAGCTTACCGCATTTGAAGCATGAGCGCTTCCCCTTGGCTTTGGTCTTGCTTGGCTGTCCCTTGCGACCTTTAAGCACCGTCTTGAATCTTTTGATGATGAGAGCCATCTCTTCATCATTAAGTCCGGCCGCCTCAATTTGTGCCACCTTGCTAGGTAGCGCCTCCTTGCTTCGTGTTGCCTTGAGAGCAAGGGGTTGCGGCTCGTTGATCGGACCATTCAAGGCGTCGTCCACGTACCTCGCCTCCTTGATCATCATTCGCCCGCTAACGAATTTCCCAAGAACTTCTTCGGGCGACATCTTGGTGTACCTGGGATTTTCACGTATATTGTTTACCAAATGAGGATCAAGAATGGTAAATGACCTTAGCATTAGGCGGACGACGTCGTGGTCCGTCCATCGCGTGCTCCCGTAGCTCCTTATTTTGTTGATAAGGGTCTTGAGCCGGTTGTATGTTTGTGTCGGCTCCTCGCCCCTTATCATCGCGAACCGTCCAAGCTTGCCCTCCACCAACTCCATTTTGGTGAGCAAGGTGACGTTGTTTCCCTCATGAGAGATCTTGAGGGTGTCCCAGATCTGCTTGGCATTGTCCAAGCCGCTCACCTTGTGATACTCGTCCCTGCACAAAGAAGCTAGCAACACAGTAGTAGCTTGTGCATTTTTATGAATCTGTTCATTAATAAACACAGGGCTATCTGAGCTATCAAATTTCATTCCACTTTCCACAATCTCCCAAATGCTTGGATGGAGAGAAAACAGGTGAGTACGCATTTTGTGGCTCCAAAATCCGTAATCCTCTCCATCAAAGTGAGGGGGCTTGCCAAGTGGAATGGGGAGCAATTGAGCATTTGAACTATGCGGGATGCGCGAATAATCGAAAGAAAAGTTTGAGTTAACCGTCTTTCGTCTATCGTAGTCGTCGTCGTCCTTTTGGGAGGAGGAAGATTCGTCGCTGTCGTAGTAGACAATTTCCTTGATGCGCCTTGTCTTCTTCTTCCTCCCGTCTTTTCTTTTGTGGCCCGAGCCTGAGTCGGTGGGCTTGTCATCATTGGGCTCGTTGACGAAGGACTCCTTCTCCTTGTCGTTGATCACCATCCCCTTGCCTTTAGGATCCATCTCTTCGGGCGGTTAGTCCCTTTCTTGAAGAGAACGGCTCTGATACCAATTGAGAGCACCTAGAGGGGGGGTGAATAGGTGATCCTGTGAAACTTAAACTTATAGCCACAAAAACTTGTTAAGTGTTAGCGCAATAATCGCCAAGTGGCTAGAGAGAAGGTCTTGCACAATACGATAATCACAAAGAATTCAACACAGAGAAGACACAGTAATTTATCCCGTGGTTCGGCCAAGTACAAAACTTGCCTACTCCACGTTGTGGCGTCCCAACGGACGAGAGTTGCACTCAACTCCTCTCAAGTGATCCAATGATCAACTTGAATACCACAGTGTTATGCTTTTCTTTTCTTATCCCGTTCACGAGGAATCTCCACAACTTGGAGCCTCTCGCCCTTACACTTTTGATGTTCACAAAGAATCACGGAGTAAGGAAGGGAAGCAACACACACAAATCCACAGCAAAATGCGCACACACACGGCCAAGAATCGAGCTCACAAGACTATCTCAAAGTTCTCACTAGAACGGAGCTCGAATCACTGAGAATGACAAACGAATGCGCAAAGACTGAGTGTGGATGATCAAGAATGCTCTAAGGTTGCTTGGTGTACTCCTCCATGCGCCTAGGGGTCCCTTTTATAGCCCCAAGGCAGCTAGGAGCCGTTGAGAGCAAATTTAGAAGGCCATCCTTGCCTTCTGTCGTCTGGCGCACCGGACAGTCCGGTGCACACCGGACACTGTCCGGTGCCAGATTTCTTTCCTTAAATGGCGAAGCCGACCGTTGGCAGATTTGGAGCCGTTGGCGCACCGGACATGTCCGGTGCACACCGGACAGTCCGGTGCACACCGGACAGTCTGGTGCCCCCTTCCGACCGTTGGCTTGGCCACGTGTCCCGCGCAGATCGCGCGGCCGACCGTTGGCTCGGCCGACCGATGGCTCACCGGACAGTCCGGTGCACACCGGACAGTCCGGTGAATTTTAGCCGTACGCCGTCGGCGAATTCCCGAGAGCGGCCACTTCGCTCGAGGCAGCCTGGCGCACCGGACACTGTCCGGTGCACCACCGGACAGTCCGGTGCCCCAGACCGAAACAACCTTTTGGCTGAACACAGCCAACTCTTCTCGTTTCTTCTTCTTTCTGTTTCTGATACTTAGACAAGTATATTAGTACACAAAACCAATGTACTAAGACTTAGAAACATACCTTTTCTCTTGATTTGCACTTTGTCCATCCATGGGCATAGATTCACATTTAAGCACTTGTGTTGGCACTCAATCACCAAAAACTTAGAAATGGCCCAAGGGCACATTTCCCTTTCAGCTTGACAACACCATTTTGAGATCTTAAATAAAATTTCTGAGATCAAGTATGTTTAATTCATTCCTCAACATGCAAAAGCGGGTTTTATCAAGTGGCTTAGTGAAAATATCCGCTAATTGACCTTCCGACCTCACTCCTTCTAAAATAATGTCTCCTTTAGCAACATGATCTCTAAGGAAGTGATGACAGATATCAATGTGCTTGGTGCGAGAGTGTTGTACATGATTATTAGCAATTTTAATAGCACTCTCATTGTCACACAACAAAGGTACCTTTTCTAGAACTACACCATAGTCTAGAAGAGTTTGTTTCATATATAAAATCTGTGTGCAACAAGCACCCGCGGCAATATATTTCGCTTTGGCTGTTGACAAGGCAACACTATTTTGCTTTTTGGATGTCCATGATACTAGTGATCTCCCAATAAAATGGCATCCCTGGAAGTACTTTTTCTATCAATTTTGCATCGACATAATCCGAATCAGAATAGTCAATTAAGTCAAAAGTAGCTCCTTTGGGATACCAAAGGCCAATGCTTGGGGTGTGCTTGAGATACCTAAGAATTCTTTTAACAGCACGAAGATGAGCTTACTTAGGATTTGATTGAAATCTAGCACACATGCAGACACTAAACATGATATCAGGCCTAGAAGCGGTAAGATACAGTAATCTACCAATCATAGAGCGGTAGAGAGTTTGATCAACCGGATTACCCCCTCATCTAGGTCGAGATGTCCATTTGTTGGCATAGGTGTCTTGATTGGTTTGCACTTCTCCATGTTAAATCTTTTCAACAAGCCTTTGGTATACTTCTCTTGTGAGAGGAAGTTACCATCTTTCATTTGCTTGACATGAAAGCCGAGGAAGTACGTCAGCTCACCAATCATAGACATCTCAAACTCCTTCGACATCAACTCACCAAATTCCTTGCAATGATAATCATTTGTCGAGCCAAAGTTTATGTCATCAACATATACTTGACAAATGAAAATATCACCGTTATGTTTCTTTGTGAATAAGGTTGTGTCGAAGGTCCCGATCTTGAAGCCCTTTTCGATGAGGAAGTCGCGGAGACGCTCATACCAAGCCCTTGGAGCTTGCTTTAACCCATATAGCGCCTTGGACAACCTGTAAGCATGGTTAGGATATATAGGGTCTTCAAACCCAGGTGGTTGCTCAACATATACAAGTTCATTATGAAGCCATTTAAAAATGCACTTTTCACATCCAATTGATAAAGTTTTATGTCATAGCATGATGCATATGCTAGTAGGATACGGATGGCTTCAAGTCGAGCAACCGGTGCAAAGGTCTCTCCAAAATCTAAGCCTTCAACTTGAGAGAAGCCATTTGCAGCAAGTCTTGCTTTGTTCCACACAATCATGCCTTGATCATCTTGTTTGTTTTCGAACACCCACTTTGTTCCAATGATCCTTGCATCTTGTGGAGGCTTCTCCACGGTCCAAACTTGGTTACGGGTGAAGTTGTTTAGTTCTTCATGCATGGCGTTCACCCAGTCCGGATCCTGTAGCGCCTCATCTACACATGTAGGCTCAACACAAGAAACAAAAGAGTGATGTTCAATAAATGAAGCACGTTTATGTGATCGAGTAATAACCCCTTGTGTAGGACTCCCAATGATTTGATCTTGTGGGTGTGCTTGAAGTAGTGATGAGTATCTCCTGTCAACCACTTGGGAAGAAGGTCCTGGAGCATCAACATCTTTGGCTTGTACCCTTGCTTGTTCATGAGAGACAAATGTATCTTCATTTGCATGCCTCTCATCTTTTTCATCATCTTGTGGTACACTTGATGAAGAGGGCATGTCAATGTTTTGCACCTCTTCTTCATCTTCTTTTGGTTTGATGGCTCTAATTGGCATGTTCTTCATGGCTTCCCTAAGTGGCTCATGACCTACATCATCAAGATTTCAAGTGCTCCTTGGGAGCCATTAGTCTCATCAAACTCCACATCATATGTTTCTTCTACCACGCTAGTGGCATGATTGAATACTCGATATGCTTTTGGACTTTAATGAATAACCAAGTAGAAAACCAATATCACAACGTCTTTGAAATTTCCTGGGTGATGGTGTTTCTTGTAGATGTAGCATTTGCATCCAAACACCCGAAAGAAGGAGACGTCTGGCTTTTCCCATTTAGCAGTTCATAGGGAGTATTCTCAAGTAGCCAGTGAGGAAATAGCTTGTTTGATGCATAACATGCAGTGTTGACAGCTTCAGCCCAAAACCTCTTCGGTGTGTTATACTCATCAATCATTGTCCTTGCAAGTGTGATCAAGGTCATGTTCTTCCTTTCAACAACTCCATTTTGTTGAGGTGTATATGTTGCTGAAACTTCATGCTTGATCCCAATCTCATCACTATATTCATGTATGTTGGTGTTATCAAATTCTTTTCCATTATCACTTCTAATCTTCTTGATCTTGCAATCAAATTTATTTTGAGCTTTCTTGGCAAACTTCTTGAGTATAGATGCAACTTCAGATTTATCATGGAGAAAGAACACCGAAGTGTATCTTGAGAAATCATCAACTATAACCAGACAGTAGAGGTTGCCACCAGCACTTGCATAAGTTGTTGGTTCAAATAGATCCATGTGAAGTAGTTCCAGTGGCCTTGAGGTTGACATGAAAGCTTTTGTAGGATGTGTGTTAGCAACTTGCTTTCCAGCTTGACATGCGCTACAAGGCTTGTCCTTTTCAAATACAACATCCTTTAGTCCTCTAACCATGTCCTTCTTTAATATTTTCTTGAGTGTGCTCATTCCAACATGTGCAAGCCTTCTATGCCATAGCCATCCAAGTGATGCTTTGGTAAAGAGGCAAGTTCTTAAGTCTGCATCTTTAGAAGTGAAGTCCACTAAGTAGAGATTGTTGTATCTAAATCCTTTAAACACCATTGATTCATCATCCATTTTTGATACAATAACCTCTATAGGAGTGAATAAGCATTGAAGGCCAAGATCACAGAGTTGTCCCACTGATAATAAGTTGAAGCTCAAAGGTGCAACCAAGAGAACATTTGAAATTGATAGATCATTTGAATTGCCACCTTGCCAAGTCCTTGAACTTTTCCCTTTGAATTGTCCCCAAATGTGATTTTGTCTTGTCCATCAACATTCTCATCAAGTGAGGTGAACATCCGTGGGTTGTCTGTCATATGTTGTGTGCATCCACTGTCAATAACCCAATGGCTCCCACCGGTCTTGTAGTTTACCTACATCCATAGACAAATCAAGCTTAAATTTTGAGGGCCCTATTTTGCATAGGACCAGTGACTTTTTCAATCAAGGACTTTGCAACCCAAATTTGTCTAGGTCTACCCTTGCATCGTGGACCTAGGAATGTAACTTTGACTTTTCCATTTGCTACTTTTCTTAGAACATAATGAGCATTGAAGGCAAATGGTCTTGAGTGCTTTGGCAAGGGAGTTGGTGGCTTGGCTTTGCAGTTGTGGGAAAATGACCTTCTTTTCCACACTCAAAGCATTTGATAGGCTTATGAGTCTGCTTTGGCTTGTATTGAATTGTAGCTTTCTTTTGCACAAAGGAAATATATCCAGTACCACTCTTGTTGTTTTTCATGACAGTGTTCATGAGTAATTCATTTTGTAGGTATTGGCCCTTGTTGAACTTTTGCACACTTGTTGCAAGATGTTCATTTTCACTCTTAAGTTTCTTGACCTCATTTTTAAGCCTTTCATTATCCACTGCCAACTCATTGTTGATGTCATTGTTCTCAATGGAAACCTTTCCTCTAGTAGTTGCATCAGTCAAATATATCTTCAATTTTTTATTGTCTAATGTCAAGACTTCAACTTTTTTGGTGAGTTCATCATGAAGACTAGTTTGATCGTCTTGGCTCAAATCATCACATGAGGTTGCTACATCAATCTTAACAACAGGGTTAATAGCCTCATGTGTATTGCAAGATAAAAGTTCATTTTCAACAAGAAGATTATCATGATCAAATTTAATCTTAGTATAGTCTTCCTTATGTAGGAAACGGGTGACGCCTAAGAGGGGGGCTGAATTAGGACTTCTAAAACTTTCGCTAAACTAGGCCACAAATAAATCCCTAGAGCAAAACCTATGCAAATAATCAAACTAGAATGTGCAAACTAGGTTTTGTCTAAGTGTTGATATCTCTACCGCAATGGCTAAGTTTCAATCTACACTATAAAAGTATGAATACAAGATCGAAACTCAAATGCTTAATGTAAATGCGGAAACTTAAAGAGCAAAGTAGACAAGCAAACTCTCGTGGATGACGCCGGTATTTTTACCGAGGTATCCGGAACCGCGCAAGGTCCCAACTAATCCTCGTTGGTGCCCCTACGCAAAGGGAAGCCCACGCGAGGGCCAAGCACCTCGGTCGAGTAACTCCTTAGAGAGCCGTGGGCCTTCTCCACACGCAAGTGGTGCTCCGCTTCCGGCTCCTCTTGGACACTCCCCACCGTCTCCACTATCGAGCTTTCGGCTGAAACGTCGTGGGCCTCGTTCCCTCTGGTACACGGTGGCGGCCGTGACACAAACACGGTTGTCACGGTCTCGCAAGACTCTCGCCCCACTCGGTACAATTACAATGACTCGCACAAGAGCCGAGAGGTTGTGTGGTTTTACAAAACTCACTCAACTAACTAGGGTTCACCTAGAGCAAGCGCTAGAGCGGTCTAACTAACCTAAGCACTTTGCAAAGCACCTACGCTAATCACCGAGTGATTCTATTAAGCACTTGGGTGTAAGAGCACTTGGAAATGTCTACTCTATGCTTTGGTATGTCTCTTGGGCTCCCACACTTGGAAATGGCCGATGGGGGTGTATTTATAGCCCCCAACACAATTATAGCCATTGGAGGAAAGCTACTGCTGCTTTCTACGGTCACACCGGACAGTCCGGTGGTGCACCGGACAGCGCACTGTTCACTGTCCAGTGCGCCTAGCCGTTGCCCTGTCAGAGCAGGTGACCGTTGGCGCCGCAGGCTTTCACACCGGACAGTCCGGTCCTCACACCGGGCAGTCTGGTGGTCTTTCCCCCGGGTGCCACCTGGAACTAGCCGTTGGGCTGCAGTTCCCTGGTGCACCGGACCGTCCTGCGTGTGGGCACCGGACAGTCCGCAGGCAACACTTCTTCATCTCTTGGACTTTTCTTGAATCTTCTTAATGTCTTCTTTTGAGGTGTTGCTTTCCTCAATTCCTTAGTCTAAGTAACTCTAGCATCCTGTGAACTACAAACACAAACACTAGGAAACTTATTAGTTCACAGATTGTGTTAATCATCAAACACCAAAACTCAATTAGCCAAATGGCACGGGGTCCATTTTCCTTACAATCTCCCCCTTTTTGGTGATTGATGACAACACAACCAAATCAAGCAAATAATACAAGTATTTGAATGAAAATATGCAATCTACTTGCTAGGATGCATGTTTGTCCCCACAATGTGATATTATGGACTTAAGCCTCCCCCTAACTCCATAATTCACTTACTTCCTATTTTTGGACCAAATAACCAAAATTACTTCAAAAGCCACTTGCGGATTAAAATTTAAATTTGGTGGTGTTTGGTGTTTGATATATTTTTCATTGCTTTGGTCCCTAAATTTCTCCCCCTTTGGCATCAACCACCGAAAAGGAAGACATTAAAAGTATGTAGGAAGTAAATAAGCTTTGCCCTCATTTTATCAGATGATACCACTTGAAGGATACTAAATTAAACCACATGTATGGTACCAGTTGAAAAAATTACTCCCCCTAAATGAGTGTTCTCTTAGAAAGAAATTTCTCCCCTTTTTAGAGACAAAGAAATATTACCCCTGACAGAGATCTTCTACTTAGGAAAAAGCATGTGAAAATTAGAGGTGCAAGACATTATTTGAATAGACTAACTTCCCTTATGCATAGGTAACAAAATATGAGTTAACCACTTATGCATTTTTTAGCAACATAGAAGTATATGATATGAAATATAGTCTAATCAAATATTGGAGAAGACATGTAAATGATAATAAATGTAGTCTCAAAGATACCAATTGAAAGTCAATGGCGTGCTTGTGAGACATGAGAGTTCTTAGAGATTTTGTAGTGGAAGATTGTTGTCTTTCTCCGGGGACCTCATTTTCCTTACAATGAGACTATCACATGAAATAGACTTGAAAAGGTGCTAGTCTCAAAGTATTAGATTATAGAGTAACCTCCCCTAAAGGTGTGCATACAAGTTTTGAATACTTGTAGGAGACATGCACTTTGATTTGATATTAAGAGGGGCGAATTATCTATAATCCGAACTTTGGCACATATAAGTGAAATGATACAAATTGTAGAATATGAGTGTTTTACCACTTGTAGTATTTAACAATATCAATTAATGCATCATTTACTATGGAGTGATAAGGAGCTATGTGTCGTGCTCAAATAAACATTTTAAATTATGTAGGCTTGCTTAAGTGTATGAATTTAAAACAAGCAGTCCTACCATGTGATTTACCTAGTATGCATGCATTTAAGCAAAAGTAAGCACAGAATGAAATACTAGGCATGAAAGGTAAAACTAGATACATGAAAGATAGATACTCATATCTAAAAATATGAAATGCAATAAATCTAGTTACCTTAGTCATGGGTGGGAAATTTGGGTCCTAAATTTTCACTAACTCACTTGGCAATAAACTTGATCCAATATGATGTATCCCATGATATACATCCCAATTTTGCCAAGTCTCCAAATTTCCCGTTGATCTTCGGTCCACTCACTTCCCTTTCGGGATCCAAACCTTCTTGGTGCTTTTCATGGTTGAAATTATTTCCTTTGGCACCCAGATGCGTTTGGCCCCCTTTTCTTTGTTGGCTTGCTTATTGGCCTTGATTGCTATCACCTTTCCATTCTTTTTCTTTTTGATCAAATATGGTGTAGCAGTCTTTTTGTCCACCTTTTTTATGTAGGTGTTGGAGATTTTGCTTGTTGGCTTTTGCTTGAGCTTTTGCCTTTGCTTGTCCCCGGTCATCGCCTTGCATTGGAAAGACTTATGGCCTTCCTTGTGGCATAGCCTACAAATCACAGTTTCTCCCTCCATAGGCTTGTTCACTCCCGCAGTGGTGTTATCCTGTGGAGGTCGGATTTGTTTGGCTCTGCCTTTCTTGTCATACAAAGGGCCACTTCTTGCTTTAATTGCTCATTTTCCTTTGCAACCTCATCTGAACATGTTTCTACAACAATATTCTCAACAAAAACTTGGTTGCATGGGTTAGAATCATCAATTAAGTCAAAGCAAGAAGTAGAGGCATCTTTCTTAATTATTTCAGGTATTTCAACTAAAGATGCTACTCGGGTGCTACCAATGTTTTCTAGCTTAGTAGTTAGCTCATTATTGTGTATGCTAAGAATTTCCATTTTCTCTAGAAAATTTTCAATAGCTTCTTGGGAGCTAGCTAACTTAGCCTTAAGTTTTTTATTCTTTTTAATAAGGCCATCATCGGTAGCAGCAGATGGAGCACTAGACTCTAATAGCTCAATTTTAGTTGATAGCTCACTATTTAAGTTTGTAAAAGTTTCAAATTTTTTCTAGCAAACCTTTATAATCATTTTGAGAGCTAATCAACTTATTTTTCAAAGTTTTAAGTTGAGCTTTTTGTTTAGTGCAAACATCCTAAAAAAATTCAACGGCTTCCGCAAGCTCATCTATGGAGGGCTTTCCCTCACCTTCATCATCACTACTACTCAGTACTACTTTCATCACTGGAGGATAGAATGCTTTTGTTACCTCTTGCCATAAGGCATTTGTGTGATGACCGTGATGAGGATCGGTGGCTGCACATCCTTGCTGGTTCATCTTTGCTTGAAGAATCATCCCAAGTTTTGACACTTGTTAGCGCCTTGCCTTTGCTCCTCCCCTTTTTGGGTTCGGTCGTAGTTGGACAGTTGTCCCTGAAGTGGCCCTTTTCCCCGTATGTGAAGCATCCTCTCTTTCTTTGCTTTTTCCTGTCAATGTTAAAGAGAAGATTCTCTACCTATAGGGGCACACCCATTAGATTAATTTTGTTGATCATCCCCATTAACTTTCCGACGCGTCGGATTGTTTCTTCGTCCTTAGAGGATGATGTGCATGGTTGATTATATTCATCATCATCACTTTCTTCCTCTTCCTCTTCCTCTTCTTCACTTGAGGAACTTGGAGTGGGAGCCTTCTTTTTGCCCTTCCTTTCATCACATGCAAAAACATATAGCCTTGAGGAAGTTGGCTCCTCTCCCCGACACATTTTTCGTGACATCTCAAAAGTCGTGATTTTCCTAATCACAATGGTCGGGGTCATGTTACTCAAGTCCTCCATGTTGTGAAGGATGGTGATGATGCTCCCATATCTTCTTTGTGGTAGCAGGGAGATAATCTTCCTCACAATGTCCACATCACCTAGCTTATTAATGCCAATAGAATTGAGCTCATTGATAATTAGATTCAAACAAGAATACATGTCTCTAACAAGCTCATCATCTTTCATAGCAAAAGAATTATACTCATTTAAGACTAGGCAATGTTCTTGCTCACGAACATTGGATGTGTCGTTATGGAGCTCATGCAATTTTAGCCAAATCTTATTAGCAGTTTTCAAGGTGAATACTTGATTAAAAATATCCATGCTAAGAGATTCATACAAGCATTTTTTGGCTCTAGCATTTAAATGAATTTCTTTTTCCTCACTCGTGGTGGGTTTCTCGGGATTTTTGGGGGGTTTCATCCCGTCACGAGTGACTCTCCAAACACCTAGATCAACGACCTCTAGGTAACAAGCCATTCTAGCACTATAATAAGGAAAGTTAGTGACGTCGAAGTGTGGTGTCCTATGGGTATCCATCCCTTCCTCTAAAAAGCATCGACTCTTTTAGCGGTGAAGCTAAAGCGATTCAAATGTGCCAAACCAGGCTCTGATACTACTTGTAGGAAACGGGTGACGCCTAAGAGGGGGGGTGAATTAGGACTTCTAAAACTTTCGCTAAACTAGGCCACAAATAAATCCCTAGAGCAAAACCTATGCAAATAATCAAACTAGAATGTGCAAACTAGGTTTTGTCTAAGTGTTGCTATCTCTACCGCAATGGCTAAGTTTCAATCTACACTATAAAAGTATCAATACAAGATTGAAACTTAAATGCTTAATGTAAATGCAGAAACTTAAAGAGCAAAGTAAAGAAGCAAACTCTCGTGGATGACACTGCTATTTTTACCGAGGTATCCAGAACTGCGCAAGATCCCGACTAATCCTTGTTGGTGCCCCTACGCAAAGGGAAGCCCACGCGAGGGCCAAGCACCTCGGTCGAGTAACTCCGTAGAGAGCCGCGGGCCTTCTCCACATGCAAGTGGTGCTCCGCTTCCGGCTCCTCTCGGACGCTCCCCGCCGTCTCCACTATCGAGCTTCCGACCGAAACGTCGCGGGCCTCATTCCCTCCGGTACACGGTGGCGGCCGTGACACAAACACGGCTGTCACGGTCTCGCAAGACTCTAGCCCCACTCGGTACAATTACAACAGCTCGCGCAAGAGCCGAGGGGTTGTGTGGTTTTACAAAACTCACTCAACTAACTAGGGTTCACCTAGTGCAAACGCTAGAGCGGTCTAACTAACCTAAGCACTTCGCAAAGCACCTACGCTAATCACCGAGTGATTCTATTAAGCACTTGGGTGTAAGAGCACTTGGGAATGTCTACTATATGTCTTGGTATGTCTCTTGGGCTCCCACACTTGGAAATGGTCGGTTGGGGGTGTATTTATAGCCCCCAACACAATTATAGCCGTTGGAGGAAAGCTACTGCTTTCTGCGG
The DNA here is from genome assembly GCF_902167145.1 of Zea mays. NCBI lineage: Eukaryota > Viridiplantae > Streptophyta > Magnoliopsida > Poales > Poaceae > Zea > Zea mays. The sequence continues at coordinate 186,539,126 of NC_050098.1, forward strand.
TCACATCGGATAGTCCGGTGGTGCACCGGACAGCGCACTGTTCACTGTCCGGTGCGCCTAGCCGTTGCCCTGTCAGAGCAGGTGACTGTTGGCGTCGCAGGCTTTCACACCAGACAGTCCGGTGGTCTTTCCTCTGGGTGCCACCTGGAACTAGCCGTTGGGCTGCAGTTCCCTGGTGCACCGGACAGTCCGGCGTGTGGGCACGGGACAGTCCGGTGTGCCACCGGACAGTTCGGTGCTCCACGCGCAGATAGTCCGCAGGCAACACTTCTTCATCTCTTGGACTTTTCTTGAATCTTCTTAATGTCTTCTTTTGAGGTGTTGCTTTCCTCAATTCCTTAGTCCAAGTAACTCTAGCATCCTGTGAACTACAAACACAAACACTAGGAAACTTATTAGTTCACAGATTGTGTTAATCATCAAACACCAAAACTCATTTAGCCAAATGGCTTGGGGTCCATTTTCCTTACACCTTAATTTTTACAAGTCTATCTTTCAACTCCCTATTTGCTTTATTTAACTTGTCAGACTTATCCTTAGCATCTTTTAGGGAGGATGTAAGCTCATTTATAGTGGATGACATATTTTTGTTTTCTTCTTTCATTTCATCACTAGCTTTCATAACTATGTCATATTTGGCATTTAAAAATTCATTTTCATATTTCAACTTATCACATTTGGCTTTTGACTTTCTAATGATTTGAGTGTATTCCTTAAGAAACTCAGCTAGTTCATCATAGGAAGGTGAAGCAAATTCATCATCACTATCACTATCACTATCACTATCATCAATAATATCATTATCATTTTGTACCTTCCGTTCACCTCTAGCCATGAGGCATAGGTGAGAAGTCGATGATGGTGATGGTGGTGGTGAAGAGAAGTCCCCAGCAATGGTGGCAACTTTTCATCATTTTCTTCTTCACTTGAAGAAGACCCACTTGATGACTCAATGTCAGTGAGCCAGTCACCAACAATGTATGCCTTTCCATTTTTCTTTTTGTGGAACCTCTTGTGCTTCCCATCCTTCCTCTTGAAGAATCTCTTTTCCTTTTTCTCGTCATCACTGTCATCTTCTTTCTTGCCCTTGAACTTGTTCTTTTTGGGCTTGTTGCATTGATGAGCAAGATGACCAAGCTCTCCACAGTTGTAGCAATCCATTTCAGAAATGGGCTTTCTTTTACTGGAAAAGAATTTATTCTTTCTTGAGTCAAACTTGATGCCTTCTTTGTTGAGCTTCTTTAACATCTTGGTGGTCTTCCTCACCATCAAGGCAATGTTAGCATCAAGATCATCATCACTTGAGGATTCCTCCTCAATTTTTACTTTAGCTTTTCCTTTCTTTTCTTGATTTGCTTTGAGAGCCAAATCCTTTCTCTTGGAAGATGACTCATCCTTGTCATTGATGTGCATGTACATCTCATGAGCATTGATCTTTCCCAATATTTGTGTAGGAGTGGCAACTGAAAGATCCATCTGATGCAGCATTGTGATAATGTGTCCATATTTGTCAATTGGGAGGACACTGAGAATCTTCCTCACAACATCCGGTTGTGAAATTTGTGTAAGCCCCAAGCCATTTACTTCCTCTACAAGAATATTGAGACGTGAGTACATAGCATTGGCATTTTCATTAGTAAGCATCTCAAAAGAATTTAATTTTCTCATATCAATGTGATATCTCTCCTCACGCTCACTTCTAGTTCCTTCATGTAGAGCACATATGTCCATCCACAAATCATGAGCATTTCTATGGTTTCTAACTCTATTAAACACATCTTTGAAAATGCCTCTAAAAAGAGTGTTTTTGGCCTTAGCATTCCATTTCTCATAGTTAAACTATTCTCCTACAAGATTTGTGGGATCTCTAGGTTCGGGGAACCCTTGTGTGCCGGCTTTGTAGACACCAATGTCTATAGCCTCTAAATAAGCTTCCATACGAATTTCCCAATATGGAAAATCGTCACCGTCAAAAACGGGAGGAGGTCCATCCCCACCGGACATCGTTACTCTAGCGGTTAAGCTAATCTAAGAGCAACAAGGCTCTGATACCAATTGAAAGGATAACGATACCCAAGAGGGGGGTGAATTGGGCTTTTCTAAAAATCAACAATAATTAAAACCTAAGCAAGAGCCTAACTTCACCCCAACAACTAGCAATAAGAGAATAATACTAGAAATACAACAATGCTAAGACAATACTTCAAATAATTGCTAAACAAATACACAATGTAAAATGCTTGAATTAAGTGCGGAATGTAAAGCAAGGTTTAGAAGACTCCTCCAATTTTTCCTGAGGTATCAAAGAGTCGGCACTCTCCCCTAGTCCTCGTTAGAGCACCCGTGCAAGGGTATCGCTCCCCCTTGGTCCTCGCAAGAACTAAGTGCTCACTATGAGATGATCATTTGCCACTCCGGCGCGGTGGATCTCTCACGACCGCTTACAATCTTGAGTCGGGCCAACAACAATATCTCCAAGGTGATCATCGAGCTCCCAACGCCACCAAGTCGTCTAGGTGATGCCGATCACCAAGAGTAACAAGCCGTAGACTATCACTTGACCAAGAGAAGCCTAATGCATGCGGTGTGTGCTCTAGGTGGCTCTCGCTAGCACTAATGAGGTTCAAATGTGGGATTAAGATTCTCTAATCACCTCACTAGGCTTTGTGGTGCTTGCAATGTTCTACCAATGTGTAGGAGTAAATGTGAGCAGCAAGACAATCAATATGGTGGGTGGAAGGGGTATAAATAGCCCTCACCCACCAACTAGCCGTTACCAGAATTCTACTGCGCATGGGTGCACCGGACAGTCCGGTGCGCCACCAGTGCGCCAACGGTCATCTCCAACGGCTAGTTCTGACAGCTAGCCGTTGGGCAGATGGCACACCGGACAGTCCGGTTTGCCGCTATAATTCAACTTCTAGACTGTGCGCTCTCGAGTTTCTGCGCAGGGTAAACGTCTTCCCCGGGCCAGCCTGGACCCACTTGACAGAGGGTGCACCGGACAGTCTAGTGCCCTAGAGTCAGAAACCATAAGTTCTGTTTTCTGTTGATTTTCAAATCGGTTTTCATTCTAACTTGTGAGTATGTTCTAGAGTGACACCTAGCACTATATGTGAGTGTGAATTTGCACCAACACTACACTAGAACTCTCTTGGTCAAACTACTCATCGACAACCCCTCTTTATAGTATGGCTAAAACAAAATAAAAGACCTAACTATATAACGAGTGTCTGCAACTCCTTGACACTCGGAATACGAAGACCTTCGCTTTTTGTTTCGTCGCTTTAGCCGTCGCTTCAAGTTCTTATCTCCGGGTTTGTTTTCACCGTTGTATTACATCTTCCTGTAATGCGAACTAACTTACCATTTGTTTCTGTAAAACACACGTTAGTCACATATAGTATTACGTTGTCATTAATCAATAAAACCAACCAGAGGTCTAGATGCTTTCAAACTTATAAAAAAGATAGATCAAAATATGGAGTGGTAGCTAAAGTCAGACATCAATAAAAACAAGATGCGCTCCATACAAATTTTGATACTTCATAGCAATTCTTACTAACGTTTAAAAACCAATAAATAACCTTTCCTTTTACTATTAGCGTGACAAATCTTTGCTGCTCCATCCAATTCAACAACTTCAAACACCATGGAGTCCATTGTGCCAATGTGGTGTCAGAAATGACCTAATGCATGCAAGAACCAAGAACATGAGGGACGACCACCATGTGGTAGTGCCCACATGGATCTCCAAATCCTAACACATATTTTGTAGGATCCATGAGCCATCATCAGAAGAACACAAACCACGTGCAGACAATAAATAAAGTATTAACACACCCAAATTATGTTCAGTCCTTAGCATAACAAAAAAACTAACACCCAAAACAACAAAGAAACAACATAATAATTTTTGCAATGATAGAAGGATGGGTGATAGGTACATAGTAGTGGTAGAAGCATACCGAGTCGACACCATGATAAGAAAAATGCCATGTAGATAGGCGATGCCGAGCCATCGAACGAGTACCATAGGCATCAAATCAGCCCCCCATCGAGCAGGAAGGGAAGGGAAGATGCGAGCATACCTATTCGTTGCCGGAGAAGAACACGACGAAGAACTAGGCATCTGGAGGCGACATATGTAGTATACCGCTAGATACATATAGGGAGAGAGCACACAAGCGGAGAAAGAAGCCCATCCGGAGCAGCTCGAAACCGAGAGGCTCCCGCACCAGGCGTCAGTCCGAGAAGGGCGAGAGGATGCGAGTGCCTTCCCAGCCCTAAAACCGCCGAGGCAACACAACAACACCACCAACTCCGTAGCATATGTCGACTGCTGCTGCGCTACGGGTTTTGGTTGTCCAATATCTCAGACCTGGACTCCTCACCGCTAAGATAACCTAAGCGTGGTAGGCGCCACCGTGTCCTCCTTGGCGGCATGTATGGGAAAAAAGGCTAGGAGCAAGATCGACTCGCCTGTACCCGCGTCGATAAGCGTCGGTTGGCTCGTGGCTGCGACCGTGGGCGGGGGCAGCAGGTTGGTGAGGAAGAACAGGGCGAGGACCGAGAAAACGAACGGGACGTCCGACGACAGCGAAAACGATGGTACACACATGCTGTGAAACGTCCTCGTGGACGTGTAATAGCCACTGCGAAGGTCGGTGTCGGGGCTGATGTAGGACGAATATGGGGAGGAGGCGCCTGCTCTCACGCCCTCTGCCGAGAATGAAGTGGCGCGGAGGCGGATACATGAGGGGAGAGAGAAAATAAATAGAATGTCGGACGAGATGGCGACAACTGAGATGAATATCATTATTATCGTGCGGAGGTATAGATGGACGAATGGGTCGTGTCTGGCGGGCCGGCCTGGGGCACGACCTATTTAATAGTGTCTGGGCCAGCCCGACATGAGCGACGTAACGTGCTTGGGCCGTTGCCTCGACTCGTAGTGCTGGCCCGGCCCGACACGATTATATATTTTTATTTTACAAAAAATCGTATATACATATGTATAATTTATATTTAATATTAAAAACATCTTAGCATAATGTTCTACTAGTTAGATGGCTTCACCTAGTGTCTTCCCTTCTCCCATCACGACGTGGATTTAAACCTCACCTCTTGGATCATTTTTATATTTTACGCCGATTTAACCAAACGGACCGACGAACTAACGGGCCGGCTCGACACGGTCAACAGACCGATGTACTGGAGCTGCGGCTCGCGTGCGTCGGGCCTAGCGGGCCTATGGCGGGCCGCCTGTTTACTATGCGGAGGTGTAGTTTGGAACGTGGATGTTGGTTACACGGAGAGGACAGACTTGTAGCGGGTTAATTTAAAATAGATGTGAGAGATTATTTATAAATAGTTGAAGAAAAATGACGGTTGAAACTGATACTTTATTATAGCAGGGATAGAGATATAGATACCGAAAATGAAAACAATGTATGTAGATAAACTTTGGTTAATATGCTCAAATCGATCTTATCATTCGGGAGCGGTGCATTAGCAGGCAAAGGCACCCTACCAGAGTACCAGTCAACAGCCACCGTTTCGATCTTCGCCACACCGCTCGGCGCTCGCCTCCGCCTGATTCCCATCTTTCCCGAGCTCCACACCTCACGTCTATAAATAAGGCGCCCGCGGTGCCCATCAATTCGCGTCACCGCGTCCCGAGAGCGCGATTCATTCCGCGCGACGCAAAACCCTAGCCCATCCACCGATCCTTGTCATGGCGGCCACCACCAGCCAGGCGAGCCTCCTCCTGCAGAAGCAGCTCAGAGGTGCGGCCCGCCGGAGTTCCCGTGCATCTGTTTCCGCTCGATTTTTTTCCTTTTTGCGGATTATTTGGCTGACTGACTTTGGGTTGGTTTGTGGTATGGTGATTGACGCAGATCTCGCCAAGCACCCGGTGGATGGGTTCTCGGCTGGGCTGGTCGACGATAGTAACGTATTCGAGTGGCAGGTCACCATCATCGGCCCGCCCGATACCCTATAGTGAGTTGGATCCCACCACTTCACGCGTTCTTCCGTGCCTTGTCGAAATGAATTGCTTGTTTGTTGTGTCTGTGCCATGTCCTATGGACTATGATGGTGTTTGTGTGTTATTGTGGACCGAAAGCAGCGTTTGAAAATCTTACTATACGGGATTGATTTCTAGTGGAGGCTAGTGCGGGGCGGAATTTTCTTTGCTTGTTGATTCTTGATTGTTGTAGCGGGTAGGTACTCCTAGTAGTATATCAACTTGGCAACACGTCAGGTGCCTAGTTCCATCGAGTTTGTTTGGTTCTAGGTGCGTTGGCTGCTCTGTTAATCCGCTAATAGTGCTGTTTTTAGGAATATGTTCATAACTATATCAATGTTTAGAATCGGGATCTTCAAGTGCTTATCAGGGCCTAGGGAATTGTTAATCTGAGTTCAGCGATTAACTGTGTATACTGTGAATGGGATTTATATTGAAAGATTGGGTAAGATAGGCACCATAGGTATGCTGCTGGTGACTGTCTCAAATCTCGTAGTTGTTTAGAATAGGTTCTGCATCATCATGTTATGAAATGAGACTGTATGTATGTTTTGGAGTTTGTAGCAGATAGTTGCGACAATTTCTCGTTTCTATAATGTAATATAGAAAGAATTTGTGCTACTTGGCCCAAGTAGAGTCACCTTAATTTTGTCAACCTGATTGGTGCATGGGCAGAATTTTAATAGCAGACACTGCCTTTCTCGGCAGGTTTGGAATTTGATTGTAGGTAGAGATGAAATACATGCATCCTAATGCCCATGTGAATTCTTGTACTGCTTATTACTGAAATACATTGTGAATTAGAATGGTCACTGTATGCTGTAATTATGCATTCTAATTTTTTTTGGAGTACGCATACCCCAACTTGCTTGGGACTAAAAGGCTATGTTGATGATGATGATACGAAAACAACATTGGGGGTCACTGATAATCTGATACTGATAAATTTGAAAGAACACTAGTTCGGGTACATGAGTTCACTGTATATGATTTGTAAATGCCCGCTGTGTTTGATAACTGTTATCTTATTCATAAAGATGGGTTGGTTTGTATTGAGAGAGCATGTAGCAGTGTAGCACACTAGGAACTCAGGAAGTCACTTGAATAGCCTGCCACTAGCTGAAGTGTGGCAAGTAGCAAAGCAGCTTGGGTTTTTTTATGGTAAATTTAACTACATAATCACAAGTAGTGTGCCTCTTTCATTTTTTATGTCAGTTTTTTCTCTGGGTATTGCATATTTACAATTGGTTACATAAAATTGAACATTTCTGATGTTGACATGCTAGTTCAATTTGGTTACGTTTAGTTCTTGTTGACAGAAAAGTCAGGTTTAAAAGGTACCATGATTATTATAAATGCCTCTTAGTACAACCTAGAGGCATGAAAAGTTGGCCCAACACCAAATAAACATTAATGTTAGACTGGAATTATTATTGTAAAGCATGTTAGCTTCAATAAATCTTGATAAAGTGATATGATGATTGACTTGTATTATCATTAGATTTATAATAATGCATTCTTCCTTTTTTACTCGCTGGCTACACGCAAGCTGCAGAGTCTCTTACAGCACGATTCTCTATTTGAACTAAAGGGCTAGTGAGTGGACCTGTTAGTTATTTGTTTTGGTTGTTTGAACTGCTGTAATGTTTGTGTTCACTGTGTGTTTCAGAAAACAGAGTATGCAAGGAAAATTGAAATGGAACCTAAAAAATACCCCAAGGAGTTTGGTTGTGTGTGATCAATGTAATTAAACTTTAATGCATTCATTGATATTTTATTGGCTTCAAAAGAAATGTTTACCAGTGCCAGTCTTGTCAATGGCCTGGCTACTCCAGGGGATCACATATCAATCTGAAATTAAAATGCATCTGAGTTCTGAATGAAAAAAAATCAGCTAACACTGTCTGAACTACTAACAGACCTTAAACATAATACTGTTGATTTGTTGTCTTTGTTACTCTGTATTTGTTTTGGAGCATTGCATTCAAGATATCATGTAAATGATAATTTATTTATCTTCTGAGCAACACACTAAATCACTAATATTAACCTTTACTTTGCAGTGATGGAGGGTACTTCAATGCAATAATGAGCTTCCCAGAAAATTACCCAAACAGCCCGCCATCAGTCAGATTTACCTCTGAAATGTGGCATCCAAATGGTAAGATTTTTATTAGTGAAAGTTGTATTTATTTAGTTTATCCGCTGTTATGTTTTCTGACATCATGCATATTATTTGGGGAAATGCCAGTTTATTCAGATGGGCTGGTGTGTATCTCTATTCTTCATCCACCTGGTGAAGATCCAAGTGGTTATGAGCTCGCAAGTGAGCGTTGGACACCTGTGCATACAGTATGGCTTTGATAGACTATATTTATATACCTTTCTTTTCCATTATTATCTTATGTTCTCTACTGTGAAGCTCCTGTTGTATTACCAAAATTTACTGGGATACATTATCAAAACAACATCCAGAAGTTCACTGGTAGATATGTAATCATGAATGTGGTTAATTGCCAGTGAATGGCATTGAAATATTGTCATATAGCTAGGGTGTAATGGATCACGATTCAAATGTTTCTTCACAAATTGTTAGGACCCTTAATTCATTTTAGTTCAAAAATGAATAGGAATAGAGCTCGATCCTAATCCGATCCGATCCTTAAATTTTGTAGTTTAAAATTTAGAGCCCATTACCACCCCTACGTATAGCCTCATGCCCTCATACAATGCTTCCCCCACAATTAAGCAATTAGTAAGGTAGAACAGTGAATTCTTTATTTTTGGATTCATCATCAGGTCTTGAAGAGTTTGTTATATTTGCCTAGTTTCCACTAGATAGATACAGAATGCTTTGTTTTGGTCAGGTACTTCTTTCATGTGTGAGTACTTTTGTATGCTATCACTAGTTGTTAAGTTGATTATTGTTATCCATTTGCAGGTTGAAAGCATAGTTCTGAGCATTATATCAATGCTCTCTAGTCCAAATGACGAGTCTGCAGCAAACATTGAGGCAGCTGTAAGTTTGACTAATAATTTACTTTTTACTGATTTGGTTTACTTGACCTTTACTTTTTTTGGCTGCTGTAATATCAAATATTCCTTCAATTCCAAATTACAAGGCGTTTTAGCTTTTCTAGATAAATAGGTTTTGCTATGTATCTAAGCTCGCTGAGTAATGGGTCGTGGGTTTGAAGTAGTCTCTCTCCGCATTTGCCTTGGTTTATCCCTAACCCAGACCTCATTCATGTGGGATCCTCTGGCTGTGTCTGCTGTTTTTAAAATAAAAGAACATAATATCTTATAATTTGGAATGGAGGAAGTACTTCATGTTTGTGTCCCGTTGCATTTGCCACCAAATAGTTGTAAAATGACAAGAAGTTTATTTGTGTCACGACAAGATAGCAAGCTGGTATTAAAGAAGAAATCAGTATTGAGATGTCTCAAACAAAGTGTCTTAATGTCACAATTGCCGTGCCTAAACGAATTTTGATTTAATGTCCAGCATTGAAGTGAGCTCGATGGTTCTCATACAACTTGTTACATACTCCTGAAATGTCATAAATTTATTATTTGCATAATTCCACTGGACGTCTCATGCATCGAGGCATCATCACTTTCATCCAGATATCCTTCGATTGTTAAGGTCAATAACATATGCCAGCCCTGAGTTGCGTCAGGACTTACTGTCGCTACAATGTTGCAAAGTGTACCTCTCTGTTTCTGAAAACCGATTGTTTCTCGTGCAGAAGGAATGGAGGGATAAGAGGGAGGATTTCAAGAAAAGGGTCAGGCGCATCGTGCGGAAATCACAGGAAATGTTATGAAGAAAATGGAATACTGGGGAAGTCAACCGTGCCATGTCAGGCTACGAGATTTTGCTTTCAACCTCAAAATGCTCATCTGACATCTTGTGTATTTTCCATTTAGCGTCTGTTCATTGGTGCACCAGAAATGCATTGGGACGTGGTGTATCGTGTGGCCTGGGCTCTACTAATGTTTGACAATCCTGAAGTGCCACCAGTGGTGAACCTGGTATAAGCAGGCGCCATTCATGTCAGCTAATCGTTGAGAAAACATATCAGTGAAATCGTGCAACTGTTAGTGTAATGAGGCAGTTCCTGCTTACATATTATTACTCGTGCTACCTGTCTACAGTGTCTTGAATGCATGGAATGTCTTGAATTTTACCTGTTTTCCTTGGTGTAAGCATGGTATGCAATAATGGGAAACGCAAATTTCTCAGTTAACTGTATCCTGTGGAGCAACTTTTGCAGTGCATTTTGCGTGAGTAACAGGCGAAATTATTATAAAAATTGTGTATTTCAAAAATGCCATTATAATTCGTGATATTCGGCGGTTGCCATTATTTGAACAAAAAATTTGGCCAGCTCCATTCGGCTCAATTGGCATTCAATATAGTGAACTTGGACTTCATTGCTAGGAGTAAAACAGGCAATATGAACATACAATACACGCTCGAACATATATAATGGCATGGGCAATTTTTTATCAAATAATGGTAACCATCCAGTATCATAAATTATAATAACATTTTTAGAATACACAATTTCCATAACGGTGTATATATATGAAAAAACTTATAATATTACATCGCCTCTATTTTTAGTAGTATTATGAGTTAAATTCTCTAACTTTGTCTGTTTATAAAAATACACAGACAACTATAACATAAAACTGAGCCGGTGATAGTCGCTCGCATTATATTATATTAAGAAGCTCGACCGAAACCCAAGTCACGAAAGTTGGTCTTCCATACAATATGAGAGTTCGTCCTCCCCTAAAGCCACATCTTTACTCGTGCTTTGAGTCCTCTTAGCACCTACACGAGGATCTATTTATCATAGGTTAGTCGATCTCGTGTACACATGAATAGGGGAACTAACGAGTGATCTCTTTTAACCGAAGACATTCAAACTCAACACCTAAGGAGTGCTACTCAGATCACCTAACCAACTTGGCTATATGCCCTTTCGCAAACAACTACAACATCAAATATGTCTTAAGAGTTCATTTGTTTGAAAGAAGGATGGTCTCGTGAGGTCATGTACAACCCATTAATTAGGGATCTTTTGAGAAGACTCTACATGATAAGTGAAAAAAACAGAAGACATGCTTTTTGCAAAAAGCCCCTTGCATAACTTCTTGATAGTTCCCTTTATCCGGGATCAGGATCTAGATGTCGCCTAGAAATGGTGAATAGGTGAATAAAAATTAACACTTAAAAACTAGAAATTCTTACTATACTCGAATATTGGATCGCAGTGGAACGAAAGACCCTTCGAGTAGGTCGCATCGGAATTTAAGTACTGTCTTAAAATACCCTACACTTCAAAGACAACTTATACCACAGATAAGTATTGAAGTGCAAGTATAAAAAGCAAATAAGACAGAAACATCACACAACATAGAGCATAGCACACAGGTTCGGCCAAGCCTGAAATGCTTGCATAGTCCTCGTTGAAGTTAGCTACACCTTGGCTTGGAGTCTATTTCAACTCCTTCCTTCGTTTGCTCAGATCTGTCAGTGCGGCAGATAGATCCTTCCACTATGTTGATATCAGTTACAATGATGTCGTGACTGCTTACAATCTTCTCGACAGCACTCCGGCAGAGTAACAATGTGCTCAAGATTTTGCTCTAGCTGTCAGCAACACTTCCCGTCTCTCTAAAGGCTTATAAATTTGCCTCTACATAAACTAGAGAGATACACAAGAGAGTGTAAGTGCAATCAACCCTAACTGAGGGTTTTGGTGATTTAATGACAAAACAAATAAGGGTACTAACAAGTTTGCTCCTAGTGTATGCTCAGAATGTACAGGAACTAAAGGAGTCACAACCACTGGTGATAAATCAAATAGGAAGTTTCAAGGACAAAAGAAAACACATATGTGGTACCCTTGAAAAGACTCCATGCGACAGACGTATAAAATTTTATGTATATCTTGAGTCGCAGGATCTAATTCTTTCTTAGTAGTTTTCGCAAGGTAATGACGTTTGCTATAGCTCAAGCCTCCTAATTCAAAAGCTATTTTTGAAAACCAAAATCTCTTGAACGCTCTATGTCTCACCGTTGTTAGGTTTGAAAAACTAAGAGTGTTCTTGTTAAAAAACGGTTGAACTTCTTCGACTGCAGTTGAGTTTTTTCGACTGAGTTAAACATCAGATGAGTTGAGCTTCTTCAGCTGCAGTTGAGATTTTTCAGTTGAGTTGAACTTCAGATGAGTTGAACTTCTTCTTGAGCTTTTTAGCTACAGTTGAGCTTTTTCAGCTATAGTTGAACTTCAACTTAAATTGTGAACCTCTTTGACCATACACAAGTTGAACTTGCCTCCGACCAGTTGAACTGTGGTTTTCTCTCCTAAACTCTCTAGTCAAGACTAGTTGAACTGGTCCCTAAGGGCGGTTCAACTGGTCCCTAACCCCTCTAACCACTGTCCAGCAGTCTGGTAGACAGGCCGACAGAGATGTCAGGGGCGGTTCAACCGGTCTAGGTCAACTTGACCAGACTGTGCAGCAGTCAATCAATCAGACTGCAGACCGACTGTCATGTGTGCCAGAGGCGGTTCAACCGGTTTGGGGTCGGGATTTCTGGTCAAACGATTAGTTTTGAGCTGTGACTATAAATAGGACCCCACACCTCTCTCTTTAATGCTGCTGGTCACACCCACATTCATTGCTCACCTAACTTGAGACAAAGGCAGACTTCTCTCCCTCTCTCACCCAAAACTTGCTCTAGATTCAACTCGGTTGAAGGAGCCCTTTGGTGTGAGGGTTGTGCTTGTGCTTGTGCTCACGAATTTGGTTTCCATCTCCCATCTCATTCTAATCTCTTGAGCTTGTTGCAAACACCTCTTGTGTGTTTTATGGTGTTCTTGAAACCCTAGGTTTCAAAATGGTTTGAGATTACTTATGTGTCTCCAAATTTGTGGACGACTCCAAGAAGATTGTAATCCCCACTCTTGTGAGCAATGTTTGAGATAAGGAATCCCTTGACCTTGGTGGTCGGGTTGTGGAGGATTAAGGTTGAAAAAGACCCGGTCCTTTGTGGGCTCCTCAACGGGGAGTAGGACACTTTTGTGGTGTGGTCGATTGGTAGTTTCCTTCTCTCAAAGGGCTATCCATTGGTGCACCAGACATGTTACTATTCAATGCCTATGTGCATCAGACATGTTACTATTCATCGGCCTATGCACTGAACAAGGTACTATTCACTGTTGTGTGCATAGACCAAGTTACTATTCACTGTCCTGTGCATCGAACATGTTACTATTCATTGTTCTGAGCACCAACCAACAACACATTAAGTGATTTTTCCTCCATTCTTTATCTATTTGACTTCAACTTTTGGGAGGATTTTCCTGAGACTTAAACAAACACATTTAGAGTATAATTCAATTGACTTAGTCCTAGAAACTTACCTCTTTCTTGTTCTTCTCCTAGCTTTTCTGTTTATCCTCAAACAGAGCTCAGAGTGGCACTTTCTCCTATTTGGCCTGGTTGAGGTCGATGTTGGACTCTAAACCATCAAGTCAACTTGACTTAATCTAGATTGACATATCTGAGCTCCAACACACTGAAAGGTCTCATAGAATATATCCAAACGTAGGAAGAACCCAAACACTATACCACAACCTAGCAATAACGACTTACTTACAGTCGGTATAAACCGTTATAGCAACGTACTATCAGTCGCTATAGAGTTATACCGACTAACACTTTCTGACGCTGTAAGTGGCGTCGACATAAATGTATAGCGACAAACATGTTTATACCGATGGACGGTTAGACGTTAAAAAGATATACCGACTAACATATTTATTCCGACGGACAGTCTGTTAGAACTTATACCGACACACTGTCTGATGCGATATATGTATTTTTATCGACTAACAATCAAACACTATTAGAACTTATACCGACACACTGTCTGATGCGATATATGTATTTTTACCGACTAACAATCAAACGCTACGGCTATATGAGCCTAAAAAAATATATTACTAGCAATTTCCAATTATCATCAACATCAGATAACAATTGTACTGCATTCATACATAGCAATTGTACTGCATTCATACATAGCAATTGTACTGCATTCTTACATAGCTCATGTTGACATAGCTCATATTTTCATTCATGACAATAATAATTGTACTGCATTCATACATAAAGTTCACAAGTTTGCTTTTGTTGTAATAAAGATCAAAATAAGCAGCAACAACACTAAGTTTGGCTGTGAAAGCTCAGAGATACTAGCTAGTACAACCACATGTTGGTTTCACAATTTTAAGTTCACTTGCAAATTTCACTTTTGGAGAAAATACAAAACAAAATATGTAGCTGCATCCATCCAAAAGAACTTTTGATCTTTCTTGTTGTAGCATCCATAGGCACCACCGCGATCTGCTTGCTATTGTCATCATGGAGTAAACAAGTGACTTACTACCTCTAGGACCTCCCTCCTGACAAAATTAAAACCCAAATCATTAGTAGACTACTTAGAAATCCATTCCAAAATAAACTATAGATAATAGATACCACCAATGCTCCATGATTAAGCTAAATATACAATAGTTGAACGCAACAGAACTGCATGATAAACATGGATGCTTATCAAGACAAAACCAAAAGATTATAATTTGTTATCTGGACTGGCTCCAAAAAAGCATTATTCTAATCAATTGCGGCTGGTTCAATTCCCTCAGCTATTGGGAAACTAGAGCATCTTTTGAGGCGTTAGGTCGTAGAACCTATCATTTCAATGCAAATGTTTGAATTATGTCATGATATGATATCACTCTAATTCCTGCAGAAACTTAAGCAAAAATAATGTGGCTGGACACATTCTTGCTGAATTTGGGAACTTAAGGAGCATCATGGAGATGTAAACACCTTCTGATCTGACAATGCTAAAATCTATACTATGTTTTTTATAATGGAAGAATGTCCCTACTGCTTTGATCCCTTCTTATGCAAGTAATCTTGACACATTTTATTTCATTTCAGTGATTTGTCTTACAACTACCTCAGTGGCCTGATTCCTCAAGAGGTTGGGATGCTACAAAATTTGATACTGTTGTAAGTACATGTTTCCTCTTATATCATTTCAAAACTGATAAATTGATAAGGTACAGTAAAAAGGCTTCAAGCAACAGACTGCATATTAATGGTGTATTTTGTGCCCAATTATTGCAGGTTGATCTTTATCTTTTTTGTCCTTTCAAAAAATTAGAAAGCAATAATATTACTGGAGATGTCTCTTCACTTATTTACTGCTTCAGTCTCAATATCTTATAAGTTAACAGCTGAAAAAAAATAATTAAACCATCTGTGTCTCGCTTTCACTTATGGTGCCTTTATTGAGACTTGTCGGGGACCATAATTAGGGGTACCCTCAAGGCCCCTAAATCTCAGCTGGTAACCCCCATCAGCACAAAGCTGCAAAGGCCTGATGGGTGCGATTAAGTCAAGGATCGGTCCATTCAAGGGACATGATCGTGCCTCACCCGAGCCTAGCCTCGGGCAAGGAAAGCCGACCCCGGAGAACCTATGTCTCGCCCGGGGACCCCCTCCAGCAACGGGCACACTATCGGCTCGCCCGAGGCCCAGTCTTCACCGAGAAGCAACCTTGGCCACATCGCCACGCCGACCGACCAAATCGCAGGGGCATTTAATGCAAAGGTGGCCTGACACCTTTATCCTGACGCACGCCCTCCAGTCGATAGAGCCGAAGTGACCGCAGTCACTTCGCCGCTCTACTGACCGGTCTGACAAGAGGACAGCGCCGCCTACGCCGCTCCGACTGCTGAGCCACCCGACAGAGTGAGGCTGACAGCAGCCAAGGCCGGCCTCGGGCGTCATAGGAAACTCCGCCTCGCCCGACCCTAGGGCTCGGACTCGGGCTCAGCCCCGGAAGACGGCGAACTCCGCTCCGCCCGACCCAGGGCTCGGACTCGGGTTCAGCCCCGGAAGACGGCGAACTCCACTCCGCCCGACCCAGGGCTCAGACTCGGGCTCAGCCCCGGAAGACGGCGAACTCCGCTCCGCCCGACCCAGGGCTCGGGCTCGGGCTCAGCCCCGGAAGATGGCGAACTCCGCTCCGCCCGACCCAGGGCTTGGACTCGGGCTCAGCCCCGGAAGACGACGAACTCCGCCTCGCCCGACCCCAGGGCTCGGACATGGGCTCAACCCCAGAAGACGACGAACTCCGCTCCGCCCGACCCAGGGCTCGGACTTGGGCTCAGCCCCAGAAGACGACGAACTCCGCTCCGCCCGACCCAGGGCTCGGACTTGGGCTCAGCCCCAGGAGACGACGGACTCCGCTTCGCCCGACCCTAGGGCTCGGACTCAGCCCTGGCCTCAGCCGACGGTCTCCGCCTCGCCCGACCCAGGGGCTCGGACTCGACCACGGCCACGGAAGACAGACTCGACCTCGACCTCGGAGGAGCCTCCACATCGCCCAACCTAGGGCGCAGACCGACCACGTCGACAGGAGGCGCCATCATTACCCTACCCCGAGCTGACTCGGGCTATAGAGAACAAGACCGGCGTCCCATCTGGCTCGCTCCGCTAGATAGGCAATGATGGCGCCCCGCACGCTCTGTGACGACGGCGGCTCTCGGCCCCCTTACGGAAGCAAGAGGACGTCAGCAAGGACTCGACAGCCCCGACAGCTGTCCTTCCGCCAGGCTCCAGCGCTCCTCTGATGGCCACGACACCACACGAACCGGGTGCCAAAACCTCTTCGGCTGCCACGACGGCATGTACTTAGGGCGCTAGCTCTCCTCCGCTAGACACGTAGCACTCTGCTACACCCCCATTGTACACCTGGATCCTCTCCTTACGCCTATAAAAGGAAGGACCAGGGCCCTCTTACGGGAGGGTTGGCCCGCGCGGAGAAGGACGGGACGGCGCTCGCGCAAGGCCTCTCGCTCCCACTCCCGCGTGGACGCTTGTATCCCCCTACTGCAATCGCACCCGACTCAGGCGCGGGGCTAACACGAAGGCCGCGGGATCCACTCTCTCACGCCTGCCTCCCTCCGGCTGCATCCTTTCCCCCCTTCGCGTTCCGCCTCGCGTCGACCCATCTGGGCTGGGGCACGCGGCGACGATTCACTCGTCGGTCCAGGGACCCCCCGGGTTTCAAAACACCGACAGTTGGCGTGCCAGGTAGGGGCCTGCTGCGTGTTGACGAACAGCTTCCCGTCAAGCTCCAGATGGGCAGTCTCCAGCAACCTTTCCGGCCCGGGACGGTGCTCCGTTTCGGGAATCTTGAGTTCATGTCCCTCGACGGCAGCTACGACATGATACTCCTTCCCCCGCCGTGCGACAGCGACAATGGCGGTCGACAACCCGCTCGCCGGTGGGGAAACCGACGACGCCTTCCCCACGTGGTGGAAGGACGACATTCGGGCTTGTCCCGTCCCCTCCCCCGCCGACGGAGGAGGAGGCGGGGCAACCAAGGTCAAGCGGGAAGCGGCACCTCGTTGGCTATCGAGCGAGTCGACGGCGCCGGCGCCCCAACGGAGGGCGCGTCGGGCATCGATCTCGTGTCTGAGACGAAGACGAGCGCCGCCTCCCCGCAACACGCCAATCTCAAGCAAACGCACGACGCTAGCACGCTAGCGAAGGACTTGCTGAGCGTCACCCTCGTACCTGAGACAACGGTGCAGTCAGTCCCAGACGCGACCTCGTCACCGACCGTCGACCAAAAGGTACCGACCGATTCCCATCTCGCGTCTTTTAGATTCGGCCTCGACCCACCAAGCGACTCCGCTTCGGTGAGCACTCTCTTAGAGGCGAGTCCAAACCCTCTGGGGTATCGTGTGCGGTCACCCTGGGACCGACTGACGGCCGACTCGACCTACGAGCCCTCGGGGTCCGAGGAAGATGGCAAGCCCGACCTCTGTTGGGATTTCTCTGGACTTGGTAACCCCAGTGCCGTGCGGGACTTCATGACCGCATGTGACTACTGCCTTTCCGACTGTTCTGATGGCAGCCGCGGCCTCGACAACGAGGACCGCGGCCCAAGTCGTGAATGTTTCCACGTCGATCTAGGGGGTCCCGGTGAAGGCAACCATCTTGGTATGCCGGAAAATGGTGATCCCCCTAGGCCCGTGCCTCGCGTTGACATCCTTAGGGAGCTAGTTGTGGTCCCCGTCCCGGCGAGGGGTCCTGACCCACAGCTCGAGCAAGTCCACAGAGGCAGGCCAGGCTCGACGAGGGAGCAGGAACGCTTGTGCCGATCTGCCGGGACATCGGGCAGGAATGGGCGGTCCAACCCCCGGCCGGAGAAGCGTGTCATCTCCCCCAGGACATCCAGTACCGCATCACCGACGACGTCAGGGTAAGGCCGCCGCCGGATTCCAGCGGAGTCAGCCAGAACCTAGCTGCAGCGGCAATACTCCTCCGCGCGATGCCGGAGCCATCAACCACCGAGGGGCGACGTATCTAGGGAGAGCTCAAGAATCTCCTGGAGGACGCCGCGGTCCGACGGGCTGAAAGCTCTGCCTCCAGAAGGCAGGGGTTCCCCTCGGAACATCGCGCCGCGACTTCCCGATTCATGCGGGAAGCCTCGGTCCACTCCGGGCGCACACGCAACACAGTGCCTGCGGCCCCGGGTCGCCTCGGCAACGAGCGCCATCATCACAGTCGTCGGGCCCACCTCGACGACAGGGCGCGCCGAGGCTACCACCCCAGGCGTGGGGGACGCTACGACAGCGGGGAGGATCGGAGTCCTTCGCCCGAACCACCCGGTCCGCAGGCTTTCAGCCGCGCCATACGACGGGCACCGTTCCCGACCCGGTTCCGAACCCCGACTACTATCACAAAGTACTCGGGGGAGACGAGACCGGAACTGTGGCTCGCGGACTATCGGCTGGCCTGCCAACTGGGTGGAACGGACGATGACAACCTCATCATCCGCAACCTCCCCCTGTTCCTCTCCGACACCGCTCGAGCCTGGCTGGAGCACCTGCCCCGGGGCAGATCTCTAACTGGGACAACCTGGTCCAAGCCTTCGCCGGCAATTTCCAGGGCACGTACGTGCGCCCTGGGAACTCCTGGGATCTCCGAAGCTGCCGCCAGCAGCCGGGAGAGCCTCTCCGGGATTACATCCGGCGATTCTCGAAGCAGCGCACAGAGCTGCCCAACGTCACTGATTCAGATGTCATCGGCGCGTTCCTCGCCGGCACCACCTGCCGCGACCTGGTGAGCAAGCTGGGTCGCAAGACCCCCACCAGGGCGAGTGAGCTGCTGGACATCGCCACCAAGTTCGCCTCTGGCCAGGAGGCGGTTGAGGCCATTTTCCGGAAGGACAAGCAGCCCCAGGGCCGCCCACCGGAAGATGCTCCCGAGGCGTCAACTCAGCGCGGCGCCGAGAAGAAGGGCAAGAAGAAGTCGCAAGCGAAACGCGACGCCGCCGACGTGGACCTTGTCGCCACCGCCGAGTACAAGAACCCTCGGAAACCTCCCGGAGGTGCCAACCTCTTCGACAAGATGCTCAAGGAGTCGTGCCCCTATCATCAGGGGCCCGTCAAGCACACCCTCGAGGAGTGTGCCATGCTTCGACGACACTTCCACAAAGCCGAGCCACCCGTGGAGGGTGGCAAGGCCCTCGACGACGCAAAGGAGGAAGATCACAAGGCGGGAGGGTTCCCCGAGGTCCACGACTACTTCAAGATCTACGGCGGGCAAGTGGCAAACGCCTCAGCTCGGCACCACAAGCAAGAGCGTCGGGAGGTCTGCTCGGTAAAGGTGGCGGCGCCAGTCTACCTAGACTGGTCCGACAAGCCCATCACCTTCGACCGGGCCGACCATCCAGACTACGTGCTGAGCCCGGGGAGATACCCACTCGTTGTCGACCCCATCATCGGCAACGTCAGGCTCACCAAGGTCCTCATGGACGGAGGCAGCGGCCTCAAAATCATCTACGCCGAGACCCTCGGGCTCCTACAGATCGATCTGTCCTCGGTCCGGACAGGCGTTGCGCCTTTCCACGGGATCGTCCCCGGGAAGCGCGTTCAACCCCTCGGACAACTCGACCTACCCGTCTGCTTCGGGACGCCCTCCAACTTTCGAAAGGAGACCCTCACGTTCGAAGTGGTCGGGTTTCGAGGAACCTACCACACAGTGCTGGGAAGGCCATGCTACGCCAAGTTCATGGCCGTCCCCAACTACACCTACCTCAAGCTCAAGATGTCGGGCCCCAACGGGGTCATCACCGTCGGGCCCACGTACCAACACGCGTACGAATGCGATGTGGAGTGCGTGGAGTACGCCGAGGCCCTCGCCGAATCTGAGGCCCTCATCGCTGACCTGGAGAGCCTCTCTAGAGAGGCGCCCGACGTGAAGCGCCACGCCGGCAACTTCGAACCAGCGGAGACGGTCAAGTCCGTCCCTCTCGACCCCTGCAACGACGCCTCCAAGCAGATCCGGATCGGTTCTGAGCTCGACCCCAAATAGGAAGCAGTGCTCGTCGACTTTCTCCGCGCGAACGCCGATGTTTTCGCGTGGAGTCCCTCGGACATGCCCGGCATACCGAGGGAAGTCGCCGAGCACTCTCTGGATATTCGAGCTGGGGCCCGACCCGTGAAGCAACCTCTGCGCCGATTCGACGAAAAAAAGCGCAGAGCCATAGGCGAGGAGATCCACAAGCTACTGGCGGCAGGGTTCATCAAAGAGGTATTCCATCCCGAATGGCTTGCCAACCCTGTGCTTGTGAGAAAGAAAGGGGGGAAATGGCGGATGTGTGTAGACTACACTGGTCTAAACAAAGCATGTCCGAAGGTTCCCTACCCTCTGCCTCGCATCGATCAGATCGTGGATTCCACTGCTGGGTGTGAAACCCTGTCTTTCCTCGATGCCTACTCAGGGTATCACCAGATCAGGATGAAAGAGTCCGACCAGCTCGCGACTTCATTCATCACACCCTTCGGCATGTACTGCTATGTTACAATGACGTTTGGTTTGAGGAATGCGGGGGCAACGTACCAGCGATGCATGAACCATGTGTTTAGCGAACACATCGGCCGAACGGTCGAGGCCTACGTCGATGACATCGTAGTCAAGACGAGGAAGGCCTCCGACCTCCTTTCCGACCTTGAAGCGACGTTCCGATGTCTCAAGGCGAAAGGCGTGAAGCTTAATCCCGAAAAGTGTGTCTTCGGGGTCCCCCGAGGCATGCTCTTGGGGTTCATCGTCTCCGAGTGGGGCATCGAAGCCAACCCGGAGAAGATTGCAGGCATCACCAGCATGGGGCCAATCAAGGACTTGAAAGGCGTATAGAGGGTCATGGGATGTCTCGCGGCTCTGAGCTGCTTCATCTCCCGCCTCAGCGAAAGAGGTCTGCCTCTTTACCGCCTCTTAAGGAAAGCTGAGTGCTTCGCTTGGACTCCCGAGGCCGAGGAAGCCCTCGGGAACCTGAAGGCGCTCCTCACGAACGCGCCCATCTTGGTGCCCCCCGCTGCCGGAGAAGCCCTCTTGATCTACGTCGCCGCAACCACCCAGGTGGTTAGCGCCGCGATCGTGGTTGAGAGACGAGAAGAAGGGCATGCATTGCCCATCCAGAGGCCAGTCTACTTCATCAGTGAGGTACTGTGCGAGACCAAGATCCGCTACCCACAAATCCAGAAGCTGTTGTACGCGGTGATCCTGACACGACGGAAGTTGCGACACTACTTCGAGTCTCATCCGGTGACTGTGGTGTCATCCTTCCCCCTCGGAGAGATCATCCAGTCCCGAGAGGCCTCGGGTAGGATTGCGAAGTGGGCGGTGGAGATCATGGGTGAGACGATCTCGTTCGCCCCTCGAAAGGCCATCAAGTCCCAGGTCTTGGCGGACTTCGTGGCTGAATGGGCCGACACCCAGCTCCCGACGGCTCCGATCCAACTGGAGCTCTGGACCATGTTTTTCGATGGGTCGCTGATGAAGACGGGGGCCGGCGCAGGCCTCCTCTTCGTCTCGCCCCTCGGAAAGCACCTACGCTACGTGCTACGCCTCCACTTCCCGACGTCCAACAATGTGGCAGAGTACGAGGCTTTGGTAAACGGGTTGCGAATCGCCATCGAGCTAGGGGTTCGACGCCTCGACGCTCGCGGTGACTCGCAGCTCGTCATCGACCAAGTCATGAAGAACTCCCACTGCCGCGACCCGAAGATGGAAGCCTACTGCGATGAGGTTCGGCGCCTGGAAGACAAGTTCTACGGGCTCGAGCTCAACCACATCGCCCGACGCTACAACGAGATTGCGGACGAACTGGCTAAAATAGCCTTGGGACGAACAACAGTTCCCCCGGACGTATTCTCCCGAGACCTGCATCAACCCTCCGTCAAGACCGAGGACACGCCCGAGCCCGAGGCACCTTCGGCTCCGCCCGAGGCACCTTCGGCTGAGTCCGAGGTATCCTCGGCTCAGTCCGAGATACCCTCGGCCTAGTCCGAGGTACCCTCGGCTCAGCCCGAGGTACCCTCGGCCCCCGAGGGTGAGGCACTGCGCGTCGAGGGGGAACAGAGCGAGGTCATGCCTAATCAAAGCTGGCAGACCCCGTACCTGCAATATCTCCACCGAGGAGAGCTGCCCCTTGACCAAGCCGAAGCTCGGCGGTTGGCGCGGCGCGCCAAGTCTTTCATTTTGCTGGGAGATGGGAAGGAGCTGTATCACCGCAGCCCCTCAGGCATCCTCCAGCGATGCATTTCCATCACCGAAGGCCAGCAGCTCTTGCAAGAGATACACTCGGGGGCTTGCGGCCATCACGCAGCACCTCGAACCCTCGTTGGAAACGCCTTCCGACAAGGATTCTACTGGCTGACGGCGGTGGAATTGTCCGCACCTGCGAAGGGTGTCAGTTCTACGCGAGGCAGACCCACCTGCCCGCTCAGGCTCTGCAGACCATACCCATCACCTGGTCGTTTGCTGTGTGGGGTCTGGACCTCGTTGGCCCCTTGCAGAAGGCACCCGGGGGCTACACGCACCTGTTGGTCGCCATCGACAAATTCTCCAAGTGGATCGAGGTCCGACCCCTAAACAGCATTAGGTCCGAACAGGCGGTGGCGTTCTTCACCAACATCATCCATCGCTTTGGGGTCCCGAACTCCATCATCACCGACAACGGTACCCAGTTCACCGGCAGAAAGTTCCTGGACTTCTGCGAGGATCACCACATCCGGGTGGACTGGGCTGCCGTGGCTCACCCCATGACAAATGGGCAAGTGGAGCGGGCCAACGGCATGATCCTGCAAGGACTCAAGCCTCGGATCTACAACGACATCAACAAGTTCGGCAAGTGGTGGATGAAGGAACTCCCCTCGGTGGTCTGGAGTCTGAGGACAACGCCGAGCCGAGCCATGGGCTTCACACCGTTCTTTCTAGTCTATGGGGCCGAGGCCATCTTGCCCACAGACTTGGAATACGGTTCCTCGAGGGCGAGGGCCTACACCGACCAAAGCAACCGAGCCAACCGAGAAGACTCACTGGACCAGCTGGAGGAGGCTCGGGACGTGGCCTTACTACACTCGGCGCGGTACCAGCAGTCCCTGCGACGCTACCACGCCCGAGGGGTTAGGTCCCGAGACCTCCAGGTGGGCGACCTGGTGCTTCGGCTGCGACAAGATGCCTGAGGGCGGCACAAACTCACGCCTCCCTGGGAAGGGTCGTTCGTCATCGCCAAGGTCCTGAAGCCCGGAACGTACAAGCTGGCCAACAGCCAAGGCGAGGTCTACAGCAACGCTTGGAGCATCCAACAGTTACGTCGCTTCTACCCTTAAGATGCTTTCAAGTTGCTCGTATACCTCATTCACACACCAAGTCTGGTCGTCAAGGAAGGGTCAGCCTTGCCTCGGCAAAGCCCGACCCTCCCTCGGGGGCTAGAAGGGGGCAACCCCCTCTGCGTCAAAATTTTCCTTGAAAAAAGAAAAAAAAATCTTTTCTGCCAGAATGCCTTTCGTGCTCTTCGACTACTTCAAAAGTGGATCCTGAAAACGACGGAGTACACGTAAGCAGCCAAGGCTAACCGAGCCGAGGGATTCCTACGCCTCCGGGATACGGATACCTCACTCATCACCTTCTGCGATAAGTAACTCGCGCTCGGATAAGTGACTCCACGGACCGAACAAGTCTTCATGCTCGAGAGCTCCTCTGCCGAAATGATTTTTCGGGCCTTCTCGACTGCGTCGGTAACAGAACCCTATGGACGAGTAAGAGCGCGTGTAAGCGGCAAGGCCGACCGAGCCGAGGGATTCCTACGCCTCCGGGATACGGATACCTCACTCATCACCTTCCATGAAAAGCAACTCTCGCCCGCACAAACAATTCTGTTACCGACAAATGAGTCCGGATACTCGAAACAAGAGGAAAAGAAACGCAGCTTTACAACACGACGACGGTGTGTTCAGGCCTCGGCGGCCGCAGAAAACATACACACACTACAAGACAACCTGATCCTGCAGGCTCGGACGTCGACAGCCGAAGGGGGCAGCAGCACCCTCGGCATCAACTACACCTTCGGCGGGGTCTGACCTAGCCTCGGACGGCGACGCGGTCGGAGGGCCCCCACTCTGAAGCTCGACATCAGCACCACACCCGGGCCATCGCCGCCAGGGTCTTCTTCGAGAATCCGGCCCGAGCAGGCGGCTTGGCCGGCCACCCCGAGGCCTCGGCCAGCTATCCCCCAAAGACATCAGCTCGGCTTGTGGCCTCGGCAGCTCAACTCCGGCGTCGGTTCCGCCAGTGGACGACCTGGCCAGGCTCTGGCCAACTACACCTCCTTTTCGAAGCCAACTCTGCCTCCGTCCGTGCTGACACCGCTACCTCCGGCTTTGGCTCATCGAAGGGCGGCCGAGGGGTTCCTTTAACTAAACAAGAGGGGCCTCGGACAGCAAGGCCGACCGAGCCGAGGGACTCCTACTCCTCCGGGATACGGATACCTCACTCGTCACCTTTGCACGAGGCAACTCACGCTCGGTGAAGCGGTTTAGATAATCGACAAGGCGAGTCTCAGTGCTCGAAATGAAGAAAAAACACGGCTCCGTGCCGAAAATACATACACGTTCAGGCCTCGACGGCCGCATTGAACAAGACACCGGCATTCAAGGTGCCAATACGAACGAAACTCCGGTTCTGTCCCCACGGCAGCAGCGATGGCCTCAGGGCAGAAGCCGCTGCAACCTTGCCCTCGCCCGCGCCGACGCTCGAGGGGCGAGGACAAGTACAAAGAGCCGGAGGCCCGGAGCACGGATGGTGGCAGTGATCCCGTCGGCGACGGGGACTTCTCGGGCCGCATCCACCTCGGCACCTTCGAGTGGAGCATCAGCCCATCGGCAGATCCCCACTCGGATCCTCCCGGACGAGCGGAGCACCGACCTCCGCGCGGAGGCCCCGTACCGTTGCAAAGGCAGGACAACCCCAGAACACGAACGCCGCTCTAGCGGCGCGCGATGTCTTGGGCGGTCCACCCGTGCGCACGGCGCGACAACCGCCCTCACAGTGGGAGGGGGCACCGGGAGCCAAGCCGGCGAGCCCAACGTGCTGGGGCTGGCGACACCCG
Organism: Zea mays; assembly: GCF_902167145.1. Classification (NCBI taxonomy): domain Eukaryota; kingdom Viridiplantae; phylum Streptophyta; class Magnoliopsida; order Poales; family Poaceae; genus Zea; species Zea mays. Next base: position 186,564,718 of record NC_050098.1, read on the forward strand.
CCGTCGACCGGCCCCGCATTGTGGAAGTCCGCCCCGCTCGCAGGGCCAGTGAGCGCCCTCTCCCTTGGATGCTGAAGGGGAGGCTGACCCACGAACCCGCGCAGGAGGTAGAGCTCCGGCTCAGCCCAGCCTCCGCCCCAGCAAGGATGATGAACATCCTTGAAGCTGAGGGCGGAGCCAAGATCGCAGCCCGGCTTGCTTCTCCCCGTCCAGAAGCTGGAGGTCACCGTCTTGGGTGACCACCGGCGAGGGGATGCAGCCGGACTGCCTGATGAAAATCCTTGAAGCCGAACGATGGCTGAGAGGTACCAACTTCCACGAAGTTGCGTTCCTCCGACGACAAGGCGGAAGGACTGCGGGCGTCCCCCATCCGGGGGGCTCGGAAGATGGAAAGGCACGATGCATGAGGGGAGCGTGAAGGACATCGTTGTCCTCCAAGGGGGTCGCCCCCCTTTTAAAGGCGACTCTCCCCACTTGCGCCCTCAACCGTTGCGGGTTGAGTCTTCTCCGACACGCTCCAAGATTCTCCCCCCCACGGCGCGGGGGCTGGGTCCCACACGTCATGCAAGCCAGTCCAGGGGAGAAGAAGCCAACCCGCCACGCGTGCGGTGCATGCAACCACCCGGCGGTTACAAGCACTCCTCCACTTTCGCCCAGACCAGCGGGCAAAAGGGCGGACAGCCATGCAGGCGGCATGCAACCGTGCCAAGTGGGCGCGCCCCTTCGACTCCAACGAGCCCAGCATGGAGGTCCAGGCCCACACGTCATGCAACCGGCGCGCCGGTTGCTACGTGTGAGCAACTGCACCGCCACTCACGCCACTACCGCGCCTCCTCGATTGCGGAGTCAATACCGTGACTCGAGGCAACCCTGCAGTGCCAGCCAAGCGCGACGGTCAAATTCGGTCAAAATTGGTCCAGCAGTAATGGCGGTGACAGGCGGGCAGAAGCAGCGGTCACGTCGTCAGCTAAGCTCACGTCCCATCCAGGGGCAGCGAGGGAGCCCTCTTTCACGGCGTGAAGACGGTGCGCCCGTGATCCGTTCCTCGAACGGCGCGCACACGCGCAATGACCGCCTCGTGAACCACTCGCCCCGTCGCATTAACTCCGCGGCAGGACAGGCGGCGCCTCAGGCGGGAGAAGCAAGCGACGCTTCGCCTTCGCCATAATGACCGCGTCAAAAAAGGTACGTCGCGTCATTCGATTTCGTGTCCTTTTCCTTTTCCTCTTTCTCTCTTACAACAGGGACCGGGAAAGGAGGATACCCCGAAAAGGACCCTTCTCCGTGAAGGAAACGGGCTCCGAGCCTCCCTACTGATGAGAGGTTCGAAGGCCGGCCCCTCGGAGGGGTTCAATGGCCGCCTCAGATCGATTGGGTTCTGCGCCCACTACTGGTCAGAGGTTCGATGGCCGGCCCCTCGAAGGGTTCAACGGCCGCCTCAGGCCACTCGGGCTCCGCGCCCACTACTGATCAGGGGTTCATAGGCTGGCCCTTGAAGGGTTCACAGTCGCCTCAGACACAGAGCGAGGGATGACCCTGGGTACGTTCGATACATAACCAAGGCTCGGGCTACGCTCCTAAGGTACCCTAGGAAATTTCTGAGACCAGCGGGAGCGATCTTGTAACGGAATCCCATCAGAGGGAGGCATCGAGCCCTCGGACCCCGTCAAAGGGGACCGGGTCCGGCAGATCACCCGCAGGTACTTTTGGAGCGCGCCTCCGGGCCTCTAGCCGACCCCTAGCAAATGGGGCACGGGCGTCCGCTCGGATTACCCGCCAGCAGCTCACCGGAAACACCATGTTCGGCGCCCTCCGAGGACAACATGGCGCTTTCCCCCCCTCCTCCTTGCAGAAAGGCGACGCAGGGGCGTATGTAAAAAAAGACGAGTCTGTCCTTGACCGTCCTCTCGCCCTATGCAGAGGCTCGGGGGCTGCTCTCGCAAACCCGGCTCCGGCCAAACCGTTGACAGCGTCAACATACCAGCCTGAGAACTTGGGACCCGACCGTGCACTCGGGCTACGGCCAGCTCGCATGAGGGAACAACTAGGCCAGCCGAAGTGTTGCGAAACACACTAAGACCTCGAAGGAGTAAAACTACTCCTCCGAGGCCTCGGGGGCTACACCAGGCGGGTGCGCTCGCGCGCACCCACCGGAACAGAATGCAACCGAAAAAGGCTGGTCCCCTTGCAAAAAAGTGCGGCAAAAGCCTCCAAGCGAGTATTAGTACTCCCTTGGAGGCTCTGGGGCTACTGTCGGGGACCATAATTAGGGGTACCCTCAAGGCCCCTAAATCTCAGCTGGTAACCCCCATCAGCACAAAGCTGTAAAGGCCTGATGGGTGCGATTAAGTCAAGGATCGGTCCATTCAAGGGACATGATCGTGCCTCGCCCGAGCCTAGCCTCGGGCAAGGGAAGCCAACCCCGGAGAACCTATGTCTCGCCCGGGGACCCCCCTCCAGCAACGGGCACACTATCGGCTCGCCCGAGGCCCAGTCTTCACCGAGAAGCAACCTTGGCCACATCGCCACGCCGACCGACCAAATCGCAGGGGCATTTAATGCAAAGGTGGCCTGACACCTTTATCCTAACGCACGCCCTCCAGTCGACAGAGCCGAAGTGACCGCAGTCACTTCGCCGCTCTACTGACCGGTCTGACAAGAGGACAGCGTCGCCTGCGCCGCTCCGACTGCTGAGCCACCCGACAGAGTGAGGCTGACAGCAGCCAAGGCCGGCCTCGGGCGTCATAGGAAACTCCGCCTCGCCTAACCCCAGGGCTCGGACTCGGGCTCAGCCCCGGAAGACGGCGAACTCCGCTCCGCCCGACCCAGGGCTCGGACTCGGGCTCAGCCCCGGAAGACGGCGAACTCCACTCCGCCCGACCCAGGGCTCGGACTCGGGCTCAGCCCCGGAAGACGGCGAACTCCGCTCCGCCCGACCCAGGGCTCGGACTCGGGCTCAGCCCCGGAAGACGACGAACTCCGCCTCGCCCGACCCCAGGGCTCGGACATGGGCTCAACCCCGGAAGACGACGAACTCCGCTCCGCCCGACCCAGGGCTCGGACTTGGGCTCAGCCCCAGAAGACGACGAACTCCGCTCCGCCCGACCCAGGGCTCGGACTTGGGCTCAGCCCCAGGAGACGATGGACTCCGCTTCGCCCGACCCTAGGGCTCGGACTCAGCCCTGGCCTCAGCCGACGGTCTCCGCCTCGCCCGACCCAGGGGCTCGGACTCGACCACGGCCACGGAAGATAGACTCGACCTCGACCTCGGAGGAGCCTCCACATCGCCCAACCTAGGGCGCAGACCGACCACGTCGACAGGAGGCGCCATCATTACCCTACCCCGAGCTGACTCGGGCTACGGGGAACAAGACCGGCGTCCCATCTGGCTCGCTCCGCCAGATAGGCAATGATGGCGCCCCGCACGCTCTGTGACGACGGCGGCTCTCGGCCCCCTTACGGAAGCAAGAGGACGTCAGCAAGGACTCGACAGCCCCGACAGCTGTCCTTCCGCCAGGCTCCAGCGCTCCTCCGACGGCCACGACACCACACGAACCGGGTGCCAAAACCTCTCCGACTGCCACGACGGCATGTACTTAGGGCGCTAGCTCTCCTCCGCTAGACACGTAGCACTCTGCTACACCCCCCATTGTACACCTGGATCCTCTCCTTACGCCTGTAAAAGGAAGGACCAGGGCCCTCTTACGGGAGGGTTGGCCCGCGCGGAGAAGGACGGGACGGCGCTCGCGCAAGGCCTCTCGCTCCCACTCCCGCGTGGACGCTTGTATCCCCCTACTGCAAGCGCACCCGACTCAGGCGCGGGGCTAACACGAAGGCCGCAGGATCCACTCTCTCACGCCTGCCTCCCTCCGGCTGCATCCTTTCCCCCTTCGCGTTCCGCCTCGCGTCGACCCATCTGGGCTGGGGCACGCGGCGACGATTCACTCGTCGGTCCAGGGACCCCCCGGGTTTCGAAACACCGACAAGACTGGTTCACAAAAACTTACAATAACTGGTTCAGCAAGTCTTGTTGGAACTCCATTCTTTTTGGTATGTGTTTTGATATAGAGTTCATCGCTTCGAGGAGGGTGGCCTAGTTCCTTAGACTGTAAATTGTTTTAATATTAACAATTGAAAATGAAAAATCATAATGTAAATTCAACAATCAAATTGCTTCAATACCATTTCATGGCCAGAGCGAGCAAAGCTCTTGCTACTAGATGTATGAAGTACCCCAACCTTTGAACGACTAAATTTGGCTTTTTTGTCTTTCCTTCACATTCAGGAGACACCCAATATTCAGAAAGAAACTTCCAATCCTCATCACTAACCCTTCCACTATGTTTGTTCTTCATGTCCTCTTCTGTTAAATTCTCATTAAAATATTGCGCCTTTAGGGTTGACTTAAAATCCTTCCATTTCCTTCCAGCAGTGGTTAAAAACCAGTTAAAGGCAGCATCATCTACATCGAAGATTTTCTGATTTTCCAACCAAAAAAAGATAATCACAACTTGGTCTAATGGTCAGAAACAAATTCAACCTAAGAAACGATAATAATGTACTTGGGCAAATACCTTTAGGTCGGTCCAAACTTCATACTTCTTCTCACCATCCACTAGTCTCCGGTCAACACTGCTAACTGACAACTTCTCTCACATGACACCCAATAGCACTAGAAAACTTCCTTGAATTGTTTCCAATAGTGTCGGCGTTTCAGACCGGGGGGTCCCTAGACCGACTAGTAAATTTGTCGTTGCGTGCCCCTGCCCAGATGGGTTGGTGCGAGATGGAACACAAGGGGGGAATGAGACTTGTATTATCCTGCACCAGGGTGCTTGTAGTAGGGGATACAAGCGCGTCACGAGGGGGAGAGAGAGAGGGAGCCTGTTCGTTAGCTCGTCCCTCCACGCGAACCCCCCCTCCAGGAAGGACCTGGACCTCCCTTTTATAGATGCAAGGAGAGGGTCTAGATGTACAATGGGGGTGTAGCTAGGTGCTAACGTGTCCAGCAGAGAGGTGCCTGAGCCTTGTGTACATGCCAACGTGGCTGTCGGGGGAGAGCCTGAGCCCTGTATGCGTGATAACGTGGCCGTCGGGGGTGAGCCTGAGCCCTATATGCGTGATAATGTGGCCGTCGGAGAAATACCTGAGCCCTGTATGAAGCACAGCTGGCGGTGCGGCTAGGACCCTGCTGACGTCTCCTTGCTGTTGTAAGGGGCTGAGAACCACCGGCGTCATGGTCGCACGCGGGGCACCATCATTACCCGTTGCCGGGGTAAGCTAGATGGGACGCCAGTCTTGTCCCTTGTAGCCCGAGCTAGCTAGGAGCAGGGTAATGATGTTTCCCCTGTGGCGCGGTCGGTCCGAGCCCAAGGTCGGGCAAGGCCGGGGTCGGGTGAGGACGCGATTCCTCCCGAGGTCTAGGCAGAGTCCGAGTCTTGGCATCGAGCGAGGCGGAGATCTCCACCCGAGGTCGGGGCCTGAGGTCGGGCGAGGCGGAGCTTCCTGTTGCGCCCGAGGCTGGTCTCAGCTGTTGTCAGCCCCTCCCGCGTGGTTGGCATAGCAATCGGAGCGGGGCGAACGACGCTGTTTTCCTGTCAAGTCGGTCAGTAAAGGGGCAAAGTGACTGCGGTTACTTCGGCCCTGTCGACTGAGGCGCGTGTGTCAGGATACGGCGTCAGGCGATCCTCGCATTGAATGCGCCTGCGATGCTGTCGGTTGGTGAGGCGATTTGGACAAGGTTGCTTCACAGCGAAGCCTGCCCGAGCCGGGCTTCGGGAGAGCCGAGGGTGTGCTCACTGCCTGAGGAGGCCCTCGGGCGAGGCGTGAAGTCATCCGGGACTACTGTTCTCGCCCGAGGCTGGGCTCGGGCGAGATCGCGCCTTTTGGGTAGACAAAGCCTTGACTTGAACCGTGCCCATCAGTCCTTACGGTTTGTCCTGATGGTGTCTACCAGCCATTTTTAGGAGTGTTGGGGGTACCCTTAATTACGGTACTCGACAGTAGCCCCCGAGCCTCGAAGGGAGTGTTGGTACTCGCTTGGAGGCTCTGCCACATTTTTGGTGAGGGGTCCAGCCTTTCTCGATTATACTTTGTTCCGGCAGGTGCGCGCGAGCGCACCCGCCGGGTGTAGCCCCCGAGGCCTCGGAGGAGTGGTTTGACTCCTCTGAGGTCTTAAATGCTTTTTGTGATGCCTCGGCCGGCCTGGTCGTTCCCTCATGCGGCCTGGCCGTAGCCCGGGTGCATGGTCAGGTTCCGAGTTTTCAAGCTAGTTTGTTGACGCTGTCAACAGTTTTGGCCACAGCCGGGTGCGAGAGTGAGAGCACCTAGAGGGGGGGTGAATAGGTGATCCTGTAAAACTTAAAACTTAGGCCACAAAAATTTGGTTAAGTGTTAGCACAATAACCGCCAAGTGGTTAGAGAGGAATCTTCAACAAAACACAATAACCAACAAGATCAATCACAGAGATGGCACAGTGGTTATCCCGTGGTTCGGCCAAGACCAACGCTTGCCTACTCCACGTTGTGGTGTCCCAACGGACGAGGGTTGCAATCAACCCCTCTCAAGCGGTCCAAAGACCCACTTGAATACCACGGTGTTTTGCTTGCTTTTTCTCAATCCCGTTTGCGAGGAATCTCCACAACTTGGAGCCTCTCGCCCTTACACTTGAAATTCACAAAGAACACGGAGCAAGGGAGGGATTAGCAACGCACTCAAGACAAGAAATCACAGCAACACCACGCACACAAGTTGCAACGAGAGCTCACAACACAACTCAATGAGTTCACCACTCAACTAGAGCTCTAATTGCTATCGCAAAGAATCAAAGGCGCGGAATCAATGTCTTGGTGCTTAAGATTGTTGTAGGAATGCTTGGTGTGCTCCTCCATGCGCCTAGGGGTCCCTTTTATAGCCCCAAGGCAGCTAGGAGCCATTGAGAGCAATCTAGGAAGGCTGATCTTGCCTACTGTCGACTGGCGCACCGGACAGTCCGGTGCCCGATTTCCTTCCATAAATGGCGCAGTCGACCGTTGGCAGCCAGAGAGCCGTTGGCGCACCGGACATGTCCGGTGCACACCGGACAGACCGGTGCCCCCTTCTAGCCGTTGGCCCGGCCACGTGTCCCGCGCAGATCGCGCGACCGACCGTTGGCCCTGCCGACCTTTGGCTCACCGGACAGTCCGGTGCACACCGGACAGTCCGGTGAATTATAGTCGTACGTCGACGATGAATTCCCGAGAGCGACGAGTTCGCCTGTGAACGGCCCACCGGACAGTCCGGTGCACCACCGGACAGTCCGGTGAATTATAGTCGTACACCGCCGTCGAAGTCCCGAGAGCAGCCACTTTGCTCGAGCCAACCTGGCGCATCGGACACTGTCTGGTGCACCACCGGACAGTCCGGTGCTCGAGACTGAGCAGACTCTTGGCTGCTCGAGCCAAGGCATTTCCAATTGGATTTTTCCTGTTTCCAGCACTTAGACACAATACATTAGTCCATAAAATAATGTACTAAGTCTGAGAAACATACCTTTATCCTTGATTTGTACTTTGTCCACCATTTTACACTTAGGCACATGTGTTGGACACTAAACCACCAAAATACTTAGAAATGGCCCAAGGGCACATTTCCCTTTCAATCTCCCCCTTTTTGGTGATTTATGCCAACACAACATAAAGCTAGTAGAACAAGTACAAAATCAATTCAAATAAGAACTCAAATTGTTTTGATTCAAATTTGACATATATGGATCACTCTTTGCCACCACTTGGTTTGTTTTTGCAAATCAAACTCAAATTTCTATCTCTAAGTCAAACACACATGTTAAGACATAAAGAGAGTTATTCCAAGAGAAATTGATTCAAGATTTCAAAAAACTCCCCTTTTCCCATAATCAATACATCTCCCCACAAGAAGCCAACTTTTGACAAGAGAGACAATAAAAGAGTTTTGACAAACCAAAAGCTCTATTCTACTATTTTCAAAATCTCTCAAGTGGTAGCTGATCCATTTATCGCTTTGGCCTTTATTTTCTCCCCCTTTGGCATCAAGCACCAAAACGGGATCAATCTTGGCCCCTTAACCCCATTGCCTCACCAAAATCTTCAAATAAGAACACATAGGCAATAAGAGTATAAAGATGAACTTGGAAAAGTTACTCTTTTCATCGGAGTGCAGTGGAAGTCTTGCATGGTCCAAGTCCACCTTTTCCCTTTCAATCCTCCTTTGAGACTAAAACAACCAAACTCAAGTACATGGTTAGTCTCAAAGGGTCAAGTTGTAGCACAGCTCCCCCTAAATATGTGCATCACTTGCAAAAAGGACTTGTGAGGTCCAGGGAGTGTTTGTACAACTTGAGCACCACAATAAGCAACAAAATGCAGAATGAACATGATCAAAGGCATAAACACATGTATGCTATAATTCAATCCAAGTTCCGCGAATCTAAGATATTGAGCTCACTACGCAGCCTGCAAAAGGTCTTCTCATCTAGAGGCTTGGTAAAGATATCGGCTAGCTGGTTCTCGGTGCTAACATGAAACACTTTGATATCCCCCTTTTGCTGGTGGTCTCTCAAAAAGTGATGCCGGATGTCAATGTGCTTTGTGCGGCTGTGCTCAATAGGATTTTCCGCTATTCGGATAGCACTCTCATTGTCACATAGGAGTGGGACTTTGCTCAGATTGTAGCCAAAGTCCCGGAGGGTTTGCCTCATCCAAAGTAGTTGCGCGCAACACTGTCCTGCGGCAACGTACTTGGCCTCAACGGTGGATAGGGCAACGGAGGTTTGTTTCTTAGAGTTCCATGACACCAGGGACCTTCCTAAGAATTGGCACATCCCCGATGTACTCTTCCTATCGACCTTACATCCAGCATAGTCGGAATCTGAGTACCCAATCAAGTCAAAGTTAGACCCCTTTGGATATCAGATCCCGAAGCAAGGCGTAGCGACTAAATATCTAAGAATTCGCTTCACAGCCACTAAGTGACACTCCTTAGGATCGGATTGAAATCTAGCACACATGCATACGCTAAGCATAATATCCGGTCTACTAGCACATAAATAAAGCAAAGAACCTATCATGGACCGGTATGCTTTTTGATCAACGGACTTACCTCCTTTGTTGAGGTCGGTGTGTCCGTCGGTTCCCATCGGCGTCTTTGCGGGCTTGGCGTCCTTCATCCCAAACCTCTTTAGCAAATCTTGCGTGTACTTCGTTTGGGAGATGAAGGTGCCGTCCTTGAGTTGCTTCACTTGGAACCCAAGGAAGTAGTTCAACTCGCCCATCATCGACATCTCGAATTTCTGCGTCATAACCCTGCTAAACTCTTCACAAGACTTTTGATTAGTAGAACCAAATATTATGTCATCGACATAAATTTGGCACACAAAAAGATCACCATCGCAAGTCTTAGTAAAAAGAGTTGGATCGACTTTCCCAACCTTGAAAGCATTCGCAATTAAAAAGTCTCTAAGGCATTCATACCATGCTCTTGGGGCTTGCTTAAGTCCATAGAGCGCCTTAGAGAGCTTACACACGTGGTCGGGGTACCGTTCATCCTCGAAGCCAGGGGTTGCTCCACGTACACCTCCTCCTTGATCGGCCCGTTGAGGAAAGCGCTCTTCACATCCATTTGGTACAACCTGAAAGAATGGTGAGCGGCATATGCTAGCAAGATACGAATTGATTCTAGCCTAGCCACAGGAGCAAAAGTCTCCTCAAAGTCCAAACCTGCGACTTGGGCATAACCTTTTGCCACAAGTCGAGCCTTGTTCCTCGTCACCACCCCGTGCTCGTCCTGTTTGTTGCGGAACACCCACTTGGTTCCCACAACATTTTGCTTGGGATGAGGCACCAGTGTCCAAACTTCATTGCGCTTGAAGTTGTTGAGTTCCTCCTGCATGGCCAATACCCAGTCCGGATCTAGCAAGGCCTCTTCTACCCTAAAAGGCTCAATAGAAGAGACAAAAGAGTAATGCTCACAAAAATTAATTAATCTTGAACGAGTAGTTACTCCCTTGCTGATATCACCCAATATCTGGTCGACGGGATGATCCCTTTGAATCGTCGCTCGAACTTGGGTTGGAGGTGCCTGAGGTGCTTCTTCCTCTTCAACTTGAACATCCTGTGCTCCCCCTTGATCATGCGCCTCCACTTGAGGTACTTGTTCGTCATCTTGGGTTGGGGGATGCACCATAGTTGAGGAAGACGGTTGATCTTGCTCCAAATGTTCCTGAGGCCATACATCACCAATCGCCATGGTGCGTATCGCGGCCGTTGGAACGTCTTCTTCATCTACATCATCAAGATTAACACAACTTGCTCTCTTGGAGAGCCATTAGTCTCATCAAATACAACGTCGCTAGAGACTTCAACCAAACCCGATGATTTGTTGAAGACCCTATACGCCTTTGTATTTGAATCATAACCTAATAGAAACCCTTCTACAGCTTTGGGAGCAAATTTGGAATTCCTACCCTTCTTCACTAGAATGTAGCATTTACTCCCAAATACACGAAAGTACGATACATTGGGTTTGTTACCGGTTAGCAGCTCATATGAAGTCTTCTTGAGGAGGCGGTGAAGGTAGACCCTGTTGATGGTGTGGCAAGCCGTGTTCACGGCTTCCGACCAAAAGCACTCGGGGGTCTTGAACTCTCCAAGCATAGTCCTCCCCATATCAATGAGCGTCCTGTTCTTCCTCTCTACCACACCATTTTGCTGAGGTGTGTAGGGAGCGGAGAACTCGTGCTTGATCCCCTCCTCCTCAAGGAACTCCTCCACTTGAAGATTCTTGAATTCGGACCCGTTGTCGCTCCTTATCTTCTTCACCTTGAGCTCAAACTCATTTTGAGCTCTCCTGAGGAAGCGCTTGAGGGTCCCTTGGGTTTCAGACTTATCCTGCAAAAAGAACACCCAAGTGAAGCGGGAAAAGTCATCAACAATAACTAGACCATACTTACTTCCTCCTATGCTCAGATAGGCGACGGGTCCGAAGAGGTCCATATGCAGCATCTCCAAGGGTCTTGATATTGTCATCACATTTTTTGTGTGATGAGAGCCTCCCACCTGTTTCCCTGCTTGACAAGCTGCACAAGGTCTATCTTTTTCGAATTGCACGTTAGTCAAACCTATCACGTGTTCTCCCTTTAGAAGCTTGTGAAGGTTCTTCATCCCCACATGTGCTAAGCGGCGATGCCACAGCCAGCCCATGCTAGTCTTAGCAATTAAGCATGCATCTAGACCAGCCTCCTCTTTTGCAAAATCAACCAAATAAAGTTTGACGTCTAGTACACCCTTAAAAGCTAGTGAACCATCACATCTTCTAAAGACAGACACATCTACATTTGTAAATAGACAATTATATCCCATATTACATAATTGACTAACAGATAGTAAATTATAACCAAGAGACTCAACTAAAAACACATTAGAGATAGAGTGCTCATTAGATATTGCAATCTTGCCTAAACCTTTCACCTTGCCTTGGTTCCCATCACCAAATATGATTGAATCTTGGGAATCCTTATTCTTGACGTAGGAGGTGAACATCTTCTTCTCCCCCGTCATATGGTTTGTGCATCCGCTGTCGATAATCCAGCTTGAACCCCCGGATGCATAAACCTGCAAGGCAAATTTAGGCTTGGGTTTTAGGTACCCAACTCTTGTTGGGTCCTACAAGGTTAGTCACAATTTCCTTAGGGACCCAAATGCAAGTTTTATCACCCTTGCATTTTGCCCCTAATTTCCTAGCAACTATCTTCCTATCCTTTCTACAAATAGCAAAGGAAGCATTTAAAGCATGATAAATTGTAGAGGGACCATTCATAACTTTTCTAGGAACATGATGAATATTTTTCCTAGGCATATGATGAATATTTTTCCTAGGCATATCTCTATCATGCATATAGGAAGAACTGGGAGCAAACATAGCATAAGAATCATAGGCATGTGAATCAAAAGCATTACAACTCCTATGAGACTGTCTTCTATAAAAGTACATAAAAGCATGGTTCTTTTTAGTACTACTTGCCATAGGGGCATTCTATTTCTCCTTGGCGGAGATGGGAGCCTTATGGCTTGTTAAGTTCTTGGCTTCCCTCTTGAAGCCAAGCCCATCCTTAATTGAGGGGTGTCTACCAATCGTGTAGGCATCCCTAGCAAATTTTAGTTTATCAAAATCGCTTTTGCTAGCCTTAAGTTGGGCATTAAGACTAGCCATTTCATCATTTAACTTTGCAATAGAAGCTATGTGTTCACTACAAGCATCAATATCAAAATCTTTACATCTATTGCAAATAACAACATTTTCTACACAAGTTGTTGATTTCCTAGCTATTTCTAACTTAGCATTCAAATCATCATTAATGCTCCTTAAGCTAGAAATTGTCTCATGGCAAGAAGATAATTCACAAGAAAGCATTTCGTTTCTCTTAACTTCTAAGGCATGAGATTTTTGTGCTTGTAAATATTTGTCATGTTCTTCATACAACAAGTCCTCTTGTTTTTCTAAAAGCCTATTCTTATCATTCAAGGCATCAATCAACTCATTAATTTTATCTACCTTGGTTCTATCTAGGCCCTTAAATAGACATGAATAATCTATTTCATCCTCATCACTAGATTCGTCCTCACTTGAAGAAGCATAGGTAGAGTTTCGAGTACATACCTTCTTCTCCCTTGCCATAAGGCATGTGTGATGCTCGTTGGGGAAGAGGGATGACTTGTTGAAGGCGGTGGCGGCGAGTCCTTCATTGTCGGAGTCGGACGAGGAGCAATCCGAATCCCACTCCTTGCCAAGATGTGCCTCGCCCTTTGCCTTCTTATAGTTTTTCTTCTTCTCCCTCTTGTTCCCTTGATCCTGATCACTATCATTGTCGGGACAGTTAGCAATAAAATGACCAAGCTTACCGCATTTGAAGCATGAGTGCTTCCCCTTGGCTTTGGTCTTGCTTGGCTGTCCCTTGCGACCCTTAAGCGTCGTCTTGAATCTTTTGATGATGAGGGCCATCTCTTCATCGTTAAGTCCGGCCGCCTCAATTTGTGCCACCTTGCTAGGTAGTGCCTCCTTGCTTCTTGTTGCCTTGAGAGCAAGGGGTTGCGGCTCGTTGATCGGACCATTCAAAGCATCGTCCACGTACCTCGCTTCCTTGATCATCATTCGCCCGCTCACGAATTTTCCAAGGACTTCTTCGGGCGACATTTTGGTGTACCTGGGATTCTCACGAATATTATTCACCAAATGAGGATCAAGAACGGTAAAGGACCTTAGCATCAGTCGGACGACGTCGTGGTCCGTCCATCGCGTGCTTTCGTAGCTCCTTATTTTGTTGATAAGGGTCTTGAGCCGGTTGTATGTTTGAGTTGGCTCCTCGCCCCTTATCATCGCGAACCGTCCAAGCTCGCCCTCCACCAACTCCATTTTGGTGAGCAAGGTGACGTCGTTCCCCTCATGAGAAATCTTGAGGGTGTCCCAGATCTGCTTGGCGTTCTCCAAGCCGCTCACTTTGTGATATTCATCCCTGCACAATGAAGCTAGAAGAACAGTAGTATCTTGTGCATTCTTATGAATTTGCTCATTAATGAACATGGGACTATCCGAACTATCAAAGTGCATTCCACTCTCTACAATCTCCCATATACTAGGATGGAGAGAGAATAGGTGACTACGCATTTTGTGGCTCCAAAATCTGTAGTCCTTTCCATCAAAGTGTGGAGGCTTGCCAAGTGGAATGGAGAGCAAATGTGAATTTGAACTTTGCGGAATACGAGAGTAGTCAAAAGAAAAGTTCGAATTAACCGGTTTCCTTCTCTCGTAGTCGTTGTGGTCGTCGTCCTTTTGGGAAGAAGTAGACTCATCGCTGTCGTCGTAGTAGACGATCTCCTTGATGTGCCTCGTCTTCTTCTTCTTCCCATCTTTTCGTCTATGGCCCGAGCCCGAGTCGGTAGGCTTGTCATCCTTCGGCTCGTAGACGAAGGATTACTTCTCTTTATCGTTAATCACAATACCCTTCCCCTTAGGATCCATCTCTTCGGGCGGTTAGTCCCTTTGTGAAGAGAACGGCTCCGATACCAATTGAGAGCACCTAGAGGGGGGGTGAATAGGTGATCCTGTAAAACTTAAAACTTAGGCCACAAAAACTTGGTTAAGTGTTAGCACAATAACCGCCAAGTGGTTAGAGAGGAATCTTCAACAAAACACAATAACCAACAAGATCAATCACAGAGATGGCACGGTGGTTATCCCGTGGTTCGGCCAAGACCAACGCTTGCCTACTCCACGTTGTGGCGTCCCAACGGACGAGGGTTGCAATCAACCCCTCTCAAGCGGTCCAAAGACCCACTTGAATACCACGGTGTTTTGCTTGCTTTTTCTCAATCCCGTTTGCGAGGAATCTCCACAACTTGGAGCCTCTCGCCCTTACACTTGAAATTCACAAAGAACACGGAGCAAGGGAGGGATTAGCAACGCACTCAAGACAAGAAATCACAGCAACACCATGCACACAAGTTGCAACGAGAGCTCACAACACAACTCAATGAGTTCACCACTCAACTAGAGCTCTAATTGCTATCGCAAAGAATCAAAGGTGCGGAATCGATGTCTTGGTGCTTAAGATTGTTGTAGGAATGCTTGGTGTGCTCCTCCATGCGCCTAGGGGTCCCTTTTATAGCCCCAAGGCAGCTAGGAGCCGTTGAGAGCAATCTAGGAAGGCTGATCTTGCCTTCTATCGACTGGCGCACCGGACAGTCCGGTGCACACCGGACACTGTCCGGTGCTCGATTTCCTTCCATAAATGGCGCAGTCGACCGTTGGCAGCCAGAGAGCCGTTGGCGCACCGGACATGTCCGGTGCACACCGGACAGACCGGTGCCCCCTTCTAGATGTTGGCCCGGCCACGTGTCCCGCGCAGATCGCACGACCAACCGTTGGCCCTGCCGACCTTTGGCTCACCGGACAGTCTGGTGCACACCGGACAGTCCTGTGAATTATAGCCATACGTCGACGATGAATTCCCGAGAGCGACGAGTTCGCCTGTGAACGGCCCACCGGACAGTCCGGTGCACCACCGGACAGTCCGGTGAATTATAGTCGTACACCGTCGTCGAAGTCCCGAGAGCAGCCACTTTGCTCGAGCCAGCCTGGCGCACCGGACACTGTCCGGTGCTCCAGACTGAGCAGACTCTTGGCTGCTCGAGCCAAGGCATTTCCAATTGGATTTTTCTTGTTTCCAGCACTTAGACACAATACATTAGTCCATAAAACAATGTACTAAGTCTGAGAAACATACCTTTATCCTTGATTTGTACTTTGTCCACCATTTTACACTTAGGCACATGTGTTGGACACTAAACCACCAAAATACTTAGAAATGGCCCAAGGGCACATTTCCCTTTCAGAGAGCAGCCCCCGAGCCTCTGCACGGAGCAAGAGGACGATCAAGGACTGTTTCGACTTTTGTTATACGCCCCTTCGTCGCATTTCCGCAAGGAGGAAGGGGGGAAAGCGCCATGTTGCCCTCGGAGGGCGCCGAACATGGTGTTTCCGGTGAGTTGCTAACGGGTGATCCGAGTGGACGCCCGTGCCCTGTTTGTTAGGGGTCGACTAGTGGCCCAGAGGCGCGCTCCAAAAGTACCTGCAGGTGATTCGCTGGACCCGGCCCCTTTTTGACAGGGTCCGAGGGCTCGATGCCTCCCTCCGGTGGGATTCCATTACAAATCGTTCCCGCTAGTCTCGGAAATGTCCTAGGGTACCTCGGGAGCGTAGCCCGAGCCTCGGCCATGTAACAGACGTACTCAGAGTCATCCCTCACTCTGCGTGCTCTGGGGCGGCTGTCGAACCCTTCCGAGGGGCCAACCTTTGAACCCCTGATCAGTAATGGGCGTGGAGCCCGAGTGCTCTGAGGCGGCTGTCGAACCCTTCCGAGGGGCCAGCCTTCGAACCCCTGATCAGTAATGGGAGCGAAGCCCGAGTGCTCTGGGGCGGCTGTCAAAACCGTTTCGAGGGGCCAGCCTTCGAACCCCTGATCAGTAGGAGGGATCAGGGCCTGCTTCCTTCGCCGAGAAGGATCCTTCCCGAGACATTCCCTTTCTCGGTCCCTGTAGCAAGAGAGAGAAAGAGGAAGTGGAAAAGGATACGAATTTAAATAAGGTGGTGCACCTTTTTTGACGTGGTTATCATGGCGGAGGTGAAACGACGCCCGCCTCTCCTTCCAAAGATGTCGCTTGCCCTGCTGGGGAGTTAATGCGACGGGACGGGCGATTCGTGGGGCGCCCGTTGCGCGTGCGTGAGCCGTTCGAGGAACGGAACACGGGCGCATCGTCTTCACACCATGGGAGAGGGCTTTCCTGCCGCTTTAGGAGGGGACGCGAGCCTGCAGGCGAATTGACCGCTGCCTCCACTCGTCTGCCGCTGCAATTACTGCCGGCCCACTTTTGGCCATGCCAACCGCCGTGCCTATCCATGCACTTAATGGGCACTGCTGGGTCACGCGTAGGGCTGCCTCAAGTCGTGGAGCCAGTTCCACAGTCGAGAAGGCGCGACGTTGGCGCAAGTGGCGGTGCGGTTTCTTGCACGTCGTAACCGGCGCGCCGGTTACATGACGCGTGGGTCCGGGCCTCCATGCTAGACCGCCGGATGTGATGAAGCCGAAAGGGCGCACAATCGTGGTGCGGTTGGATGTCTGTCGCGTGGCGGTCCACCCTTTCGACCGCTGGTTTCGGCGAGGATGGGGGAGTGCTTGTAACCGCGGGACGGTTACATGCTTCGCGTGCGGCGGTTCGCCTCCTTCGCGCTTCGGATTAGCTCGCATGACGCGTGGGACCTAGCCCCCATGTCGTAGGGGGAGGAACCCTAGCGCACGTCGGTGGAGACTTTGCCCGTGACGCTTGGGGATGCGAGTGAGGAGAGCCGCCTTTAAAAGGGGGGCGATCCCCCGGGCAGTAGCCATGCCTTCGCACTCCCCTCATGCATTGCGCCCTTCCACCTTTCGAGCCCCCAGATGGGGCGCACCGGCGTTGCCTTCCCCTTGCTTGTTGTTGGAGGAGCACGACCTCGTGGGGGTTGGTGTCCTTCAGCCATCGCTCGGCTTCAAGGATTTTCATCATGCAGCCCGGCTGTAGTCCCTCACCAATGGTCATCCAGGACGATGACCACCAGCTTCGTGGTGGGGAGAAGCAAGCCGGGCTGCGGCCTCCGCCCCGCCCTCAGCTTCAAGGATGTTCATCATCCGTGCTGGGGAGGAGGGTGCGGCGAGTCGGGGCCTGCCTCCACGGGGCCGGCAACCCGCTCCTTCCCTTAGTGATCTGGGGAGAAGGGCGTTCGCCGTCCGTGGCGCTGGCAGCTGCCGCGCGTCTGGCTCCCCGACCTGAGCGACTCTGGCGCTGCTCCCGGTGCCGCCTCCCACCGCTGGTCCTCCCCGCGCCGCCGGCTGTTGCGGGGGGTCGCCCAACACGTCGTACGCCGCGAGGGCGGCATTCGTGTTCTGGGATGGCCCCGTTCTCGTTCCTATGGCGAGGACGGGAGTGAGGACCTGCCGGTGCGCTTTAAGGCGGCCGCCGTACGCCGGTGCGGTGTTGGTGGGCAGGTGGCCGCTGTCGTCGGTGCTGAGGTGGTGGCAGCCGGAGGAGGTTGTCTTCGCCGACGAGTCCGTCGGCGCCACCGGTGGTCGAACCTCCGGCTCTTTGGCTTCGACGGCTTGTCCTCGCCCCTCGTGTGGGGACGCGGGCGAGGACTTTCTCACAGCAGCAGTTGCCCTGAGGTCATCGCTGCTGATTTTTAGCCGCCCGAGGCGGAGGTCGTTGTCGCTGTTGCTGGAGCGGTCGCCAACGATCCACCTGGAGTTTGTTATCCCGCATGCCCCGATGTGGAGGTTGTTCTTACCTGCGGGAATGTGAAAGTTCCTTTTGCCTGGGAACATGATCTGGGTGTCGCCTAGAGGGGGGATGAATAGGCGAATAAAAATTATCACTTTGAAACTTAAATTCTTATTCTACTCGAAGACTAGAACGCAGTGGAGTGAAGACCCTTCGAGTAGGTTGCAGCGGAATAGAAGATCTTGTCTCAAAATGTCCTGCACTTCAAATATAACTTGTACCACAGATAAGTGTTGAAGTGTAGATATAAAAGTGAGTAAGACAGAAAGTCAGAACACAATACAGAACAAAGCACACAGACGCAAGGATTTATCCCGAGGTTCGGCCAAGCCTGAAACGCTTGCCTAGTCCTCGTTGGAGTTAGCCACACCTGGGCTTGGAGTCTGTTTCAACTCCTTCCTCCGTTTGCTCAGATCTGTCAGAATGACAGATAGAGCCTTTCACTATGTTGAGTTGGTTACAACGAAACCACGGCTGCTTACAATCTTCTTGGCAGCACTCCGGTAGAGTAACGATATGCTCAAGACCTTGCTCTAGCTCTTAGCAGCACTTCTCCACTCTCTCAAGGCTTATAGTGTTGCCTCTACACAAACTAGAGAGATATACACGAGAGGGAGAGGGAGAATTGATCTGAGTGATGTCTACACTTGTTGGCTGCTCTTCTATCTATGTTTGAGGCGCCTAGAGGTCCATTTATAGGCCCAATGGGCCTGGGAGCCGTTGGAAGCAATCCAGGAAGGCAATCCTTGCCTTGTGTCGGGTGGCGCACCGGACAGTCCGGTGCACCACCGGACATCAACTATTCACTGTCCGGTGCAGATCTCCTTCCAAAATTGGTGCAGTCGACCGTTGCAGACATGGAGCCGTTGGCGCACCGGACAGTCCGGTGCCCCCATCTGACCGTTGGCTCGGCCACGCGTCACGCGCGGATTGCGCGGCCGACCGTTGGCTCACCGGACAGTCCGGTGCACCACTGGACAGTCCGGTGAATTATAGCCGAACGCTGTTGACTTGATTCCCGAGAACGACGACTTCGCCGCAGCCGACTCACCGGACAGTCCGGTGCACCACCGGACAGTCCGGTGATTTATAGCCGTACGCCGCCGTCGAGACCCGAGAGCAGCCAGTTGACCAGACGCCAGCCTGGCGCACCGGACACTGTCCGGTGAACCACCGGACAGTCCGGTGCACCCAGACTGTACAAAGCCTTGGCTGCTCCAGCCTAGCCTTTTCCTTTTGTATTTTCTCTTCTTTTCTTCTTCTTTCTGTTTCTAACACTTAGACAAATATGTTAGTACACAAAAACCAATGTACTAAGTCTAGAAACATACCTTCTCTTGGATTTTCACCTCTCTATCATTTGACATGCTTAAGATTGATATTGGACTCATAAATCATCAAGTCAGCTTAACTTGATCTAGACTGACATTTCCGAGCTCCAACATCCTGCAAAGGTCACATAGAATATCTCCAAACTAGGAACAACTCAAACTAAGGATCAAGATGCACTTAGCTTTTTTGGGCTGCTTCCAGTTCTGTTTTTGATACTGGTTCTTCTTCTAGTGACCTTGTTTACTTCTTAGAGCTTGATCTTGAGCCTTATGACTTACACCACATAACTATAGATGTTTCCTCATTGGTTGTAAGTCATGTCCTTATGTAGTGATCCTTGATGTGCCATAGCTCTTCTCAACTCGATCACCCTTGACTTTGCAAGTCTTCTTCTTCACCCTTGGCTTTGGGTTCCTCAGCCTCTTTGACCTTCTCCCGTGCACTTGGTACCTCGAAGCTCTTCTTGCCTCCATCCTTGGCTTGATCAGTTGTCTCCGAGCTACGCACCCGAGTCTCACTTTATGCAATGTCCATCTTACTTGTGATGCCCATTATCTATCCATCATCTAGTCCTTGGACCATCACACTTGTTCACTTGTGTTGAAACCTGTTAGCTTTACATTAAGCACTTGTTCAACACTTAGCACACTTGTTAGTCCTTTAATTGAGTTGTCATCCAAACACCAAAACCCACAAGAGAGCTTTCAATCTCCCCCTTTTTGGTGATTGATGGCAACACAATTAAAGCTTACATAAGAGTGAAATTTAAAGCACAAATTTTGAGCTCTAAGATTGTAGAATGCTCCCCCTAAATATATGCTTACATTTAAAATCTTAGCTTTGGCCTTAAATGCCAAAATGCAGATACTTAGGCAATTCGAAGCATTGCTACACCTTAGCACCTGTGGGATGCATTGTGTCAAGGATCAAACCATAATGCGTATAACACACAAATGCACAGAATCAGAGTTAAACACCAATCAATTGAGTGGATATATCACAGGAATATCAACCTACCACTATTCATCATTAAGATACCAATTTAAATTATATCACAGGAATATCAACCTACCACTATTCACCATTAAGATACTAATTTAAAGCAATTTAAAAGCACCATTACCCACATGAATATCTATTACAGAATGAACACAATAGATGCCAATTAATTCATATCAGCGGAAGCACTAGTTTCGCATCATCACCATATACTACAACAAGAAGCATATGATAAGAATTATCTAAAACAACAAACTAACACATCCTTCCTTAAGATCAAAGGAACTCAAAGAAACCTAAGCTTTAATGCACAAAATTCTCCCCCTTTGACATCAAACACCAAAACCACATTCGAGCAAGAACATAGGATGATGTCAAGGGACAACAGGGTATTAAGGAGGAAAAACTCACTAACAATACTCCCCCTTATTCATTAAACATATGCACCACAGGTATTAAGATACATGTACGCAAAAAAATAAATACTTCCTTTTGTGCCTTTACCATGTTGTGGTGTAGTTTCCATCTTGAGAGTTTAATCTCTAGGAGGCTCCTTCACACTTGTGCCTGATCCTTTATCCTAACCTTTTCTTGTTGCTAAGACACCAAACTTAGAACAAGTTATAGTATTGCGGCACAAGATGAAGCTTTTATTCTAGTGATTACCAAAAGATATCAATTGAAGCATACTACCAGGGCTATCAATTGAAAGATCATTACTGTCATAGTTCCATGATATTTAAAGATAAGCATCTAGTATCACCAAATATTGTAGAGCACGAGCAATCTAAAAATATGCAAGTACTCATGACTTAAGATACCAATCAATCTAAAAATATGCAATTACTCAATACAATAATGCATGCCTCAAGGAGTATAACATTTTACAAGCAACCTAGACATGCTTCATACATGACAATCATTGCACCACATATACCAATTAAAAAACAACACGATCATGCATATAAAGCGCAATGTTTAAGCATACCATGATTAAGAAGGTTTCTTAGGTACACCAAAAGAAACAACATTTTAAAGTAAGAAGCACCTATGCCACGAAACTACCAATTCAAATGCAAGAACATAGCTGTGATCACAATTAATGGAACTTCAAGATATTTAATGAAATTGCATAGTTCCATATACCTTTGCCTTTTACCTGAATGACCATGAGAGCACCAGTTGTCACCAAATTAGGACTCCTTTTGCTCATGCACCTCATAGCTCAAGAGGGTGCATTGAAAGCGCATACCATTGTTTATACATAGAGTGCCAATACCAAGTACTTGTGTGAACATGGACTAAACAACAGCTATCATTCTTGCAGTTAGGTTAATCATTAAACATCACATAGCATGACTTACAAAAACATACATGTTTATCCATATACACCAAGAGAGTTAGTCATGGTGGATATATCAAATGAAAAGCTACCCATTGAATGATTCAAACGATATATCCTATAGAGCACCCAGTCATGATTACGCTCTTGGAAATCATGGATCATTATTTGACAGAAATTTAACACAAGCAAACTAAAAAGCACAACTACTCCAAGTATGACAATCCAACTTAAGAGCAATGCTGATAATGCACTTAAGAAACACAGGTACTGTCCTTTGGAGAGCCAGATGCAGATTCTCATCAAAGTCCTTTGCTTGATTCACCAATAATGATTAAGGACTTCTACAACTTATTTAACTCGAGATGAACATGGGATTAATATTGCACAATAATCCAGCCCTGAGTTAATGAATAGACAATAAAGATTAACAGCTTAAGCAAGGAGTTTGAAGTACCCATCTTAAGCTCTCCCAGGGTCTCCATTCCATCTCGAGGCACCTGCATGGTCTAGTTGACAAAGTTTGGTACCCATCTCGGGATGGGTCCATGACGTTCAACTAAAAGTGCCTTTGGTACCCAAATAGCCTTTGTGCTAGTTCTAGGTGATCTCATTATAGATCTAGCACAAGTGTATGATTTGGGTCTCCTAAGCGAATGAGATTGAGACAAATTTACCTGCTTAGGAACCTTACCTTTATTGCATACCTTGGATAGATGACCCTGCTCACCACACTTGTAGCAGAAGCGTCGCTCAACTTGACATGACGCTTGCTGTTTGTCATTTTCCTTGATGAGAGTCATCTTGGAGAATGCACATCTTTGATTCTTCATGACCGGACATGAAGTGATCATGTGGTCCTTGTTGTTGCATCCAAAACATCTCATTGCCCCTTCATCCTTGTCGTTGTACGGACAAGACGCGATGAGGTGGCCTAATGCTTTGCACTTGAAGCATCTCCTTTTTCCTCTTCTCTTTTTACTTTTGGATGACATAGAGAGATTATTAGTGTAAACAACATGACTAATTAAATTGTTACCTTTCTCTAGTCTCATGTTGATTTCTTTACTTATTGCTTTAGGAACATCTTTCTCAAGGAGGTTGACCCTTGCTGTGGTTTCTCCTTCCTCATGTTTCTTCGCCACGTGTTTGTAGATATCTTGAGGAAGTCGAGCATGGCGTATTCTCCTTAGTTGTCTTTGTTTCTTGTTCCCAAGCAATTTTCTTTTAGACCCTACAACTTGTTGCTCAATCAAGGATTGGCTTTCTTTTGAGAAGCGGGGGTTAGAACATGGTGATATACGATTTGAATGCGTACATTTGCAAGAATGAGGTTCACATGAATTTAAGTTTGCAAAGACAACCTCATGAGCAATATTGAGCCTGATATGGTCATCAACCAATTCACTATGAGAATTTGACAACATATCATACTTTTCATTTAGAGCAAGTTTTTCCAGATTTATCATCTCTACTTGACTCCTAAGCATAGAATTTTCAGTTTTAAGTTGAGCAACACAAGATAAAGTATCATCATTATTTCTTTGCTCAATTAAAATTGAATCATACCGTCGGACCAAATCATTATGAGAGCATTTTAGCTCCTCATATTCTTTGGTCATCTTCTCCAGGCTGTTGTTTGTTTTGATGAGTGTCTCCTCTAGCCTGAGAAGTGTCTCGCCTTGTTCCTTGTTCCTTCTCAGTAGCTTATCCAAGAGTGCTTTGTCCTCTTTGTTGAGATGGAGGTAGAAACAACGAATCTCCTCTTCTTCCACACCGTCGGTCTCATTTTCCCTGTCATTAATGTCAGTGGAAGCAATATAGGAAATGTACCTTGTGGTGATGAAGATTCATCCTCACTATCATCCTCATATTCCTCCTCATCATGGCTTTCGTCTCCATCGTCATTGTTAGCAATAAGACATTTATTACTAGTGGAGAACAAACCTGTCGACGAGGTGGATTCATCGTTTGGTGCCCAATACTTTTCTTCTCCCTTTGAAGGGTTAGTGTCACAAGTAATATAGGGAGTAGGAGCATCACAATTTGCCACAGAATATTTTCCTTTAATTCTATTCCATAAATCATGAGCATCAACAAATAAATCACTATCACTACTCATGATGGCAAAATAAGCACTTCTAGAAAGAGAGTTGACTAAGAGGTTGCAAGCACGGTGATTGAGAGATAAACATCTTAGTTCAGCATTAGAAGGATTTTTACTAATATCAAAGGGAAAAATACTTCTACTAAAGATCTGTCTCAAATCAGGATCAACATGCATGAAGGCATTGTAAATAGAGACAGACCAAGATTTGTAATTAGAACCATCGCCTAAAAGAAGTTCTACAGTTACCTCTTGTGACGACATCGTCATCTCCGGACGGCTAAGCCCACACTGGAGAGGCCTAGCTCTAATACCAATTGAAAGTTCCCTTTGCCCGAGAACAGGATCTGGATGTCGCCTAGAGGGGGGGTGAATAGGCGAATAAAAATTATCACTTTGAAACTTAAATTCTTATTCTACTCGAAGACTAGAACGCAGTGGAGTGAAGACCCTTCGAGTAGGTTGCAGCGGAATAGAAGATCCTTTCTCAAAATGTCTTGCACTTCAAATATAACTTGTACAACAGATAAGTGTTGAAGTGCAGATATAAAAGTGAGTAAGACAGAAAGTCAGAACACAATACAGAACAGAGCACACAGACGCAAGGATTTATCCCGAGGTTCGGCCAAGCCTGAAACGCTTGCCTAGTCCTCGTTAGAGTTAGCCACACCTGGGCTTGGAGTCTGTTTCAACTCCTTCCTCCGTTTGCTCAGATCTGTCAGAATGACAGATAGAGCCTTTCACTATGTTGAGTTGGTTACAACGAAACCATGGCTGCTTACAATCTTCTTGGCAGCACTCCGGCAGAGTAACGATATGCTCAAGACCTTGCTCTAGCTCTTAGCAGCACTTCTCCACTCTCTCAAGGCTTATAGCGTTGCCTCTACACAAACTAGAGAGATATACACGAGAGGGAGAGGGAGAATTGATCTGAGTGATGTCTACACTTGTTGGCTGCTCTTCTATCTATGTTTGAGGCGCCTAGAGGTCCCTTTTATAGGCCCAAGGGGCCTGGGAGCCGTTGGAAGCAATCCAGGAAGGCAATCCTTGCCTTGTGTCGGGTGGCGCACCGGACAGTCCGGTGCACCACCGGACATCAACTATTCACTGTCCGGTGCAGATCTCCTTCCAAAATTGGTGCAGTCGACCGTTGCAGACATGGAGCCGTTGGCGCACCGGACAGTCCAGTGCCCCCATCTGACCGTTGGCGCACCAGACACTGTCCGGTGCCCCCATCTGACCGTTGGCTCGGCCACGCGTCACACGCGGATTGCGCGGCCGACTGTTGGCTCACCGGACAGTCCGGTGCACCACCGGACAGTCCGGTGAATTATAGCCGAACGTTGTTGACTTGATTCCCGAGAGCGGCGACTTCGCCGCAGCCGACTCACCGGACAGTTCGGTGCACCACCGGACAGTCCGGTGATTTATAACCGTACGCCGCCATCGAGACCCGAGAGCAGCCAGTTGACCAGACGCCAGCCTGGCGCACCGGACACTGTCCGGTGAACCACCGGACAGTCCGGTGCATCCAGACTGCACAAAGCCTTGGCTGCTCCAGCCTAGCCTTTTCCTTTTGTATTTTCTCTTCTTTTCTTCTTCTTTCTGTTTCTAACACTTAGACAAATATGTTAGTACACAAAAACCAATGTACTAAGTCTAGAAACATACCTTCTCTTGGATTTTCACCTCTCTATCATTTGACATGCTTAAGATTGATATTGGACTCATAAATCATCAAGTCAGCTTAACTTGATCTAGACTGACATTTCCGAGCTCCAACATCCTGCAAAGGTCACATAGAATATCTTCAAACTAGGAACAACTCAAACTAAGGATCTAGGTGCACTTAGCTTTTTTTGGGCTGCTTCCAGTTCTGTTTTTGATACTGGTTCTTCTTCTAGTGACCTTGTTTACTTCTTAGAGCTTGATCTTGAGCCTTATGATTTACACCACATAACTATAGATGTTTCCTCATTGGTTGTAAGTCGTGTCCTTATGTAGTGATCCTTGATGTGCCATAGCTCTTCTCAACTCGATCACCCTTGACTTTGCAAGTCTTCTTCTTCACCCTTGGCTTTGGGTTCCTCAGCCTCTTTGACCTTCTCCCGTGCACTTGGTACCTCGAAGCTCTTCTTGCCTCCATCCTTGGCTTGATCAGTTGTCTCTGAGCTACGCACCCGAGTCTCACTTTATGCAATGTCCATCTTACTTGTGATGCCCATTATCTATCCATCATCTAGTCCTTGGACCATCACACTTGTTCACTTGTGTTGAAACTGTTAGAATCTATACTGTCTAGGATCGATTCCTAAGTCCCTAGAAAACCAATCTGTAACTGAAAGTAAAACCTTGATAACATATAGATCTGATCTACTGATCTACTCAGAGAAATGGGGAAACATACCTTGTTGTTGTTGCTATCTTCATACCGTTGCCGTGCAGAGAAGCAGCAGGCATCGGGATCCGAGCCACTGTAGGTTGTCGCGTTTCCAAACACTCCGACGCCTAGGCGATGGGGCCTCTAGGGACTAGGGGTTTTGGGCGAGGAACTAGCGTTAGTCTTTCCTGCGACCCCTTAGTCCTATATATATAACGTCGTGTGTCTGGGGGCTCCAACCGAGGTTAGCATGGGCCCTCCCGATCAAGGGCCCGATTAAAGGAACGATAGTTGGGTTAAGCCCAATCCGGTCTCTATTGACCGGCTGTAGAGGACACACCCAACAATCTCCCCTTTGTTATCTACATTCCTTGTACTCAACTTTTCTGGATTCCATCCCTCAACAAGTTTACACATAGAGACCAATGTGTGACAATAACCGATTAAGTATCATCGCACTCATTGACTACAACATGCTCGCCTGCTTCAGAACGAAAAGAGACTTTATTTGGTTGCAATCTGTAGCCCCTTTGATTCAAGATCATAGGTACTCCCTTAAACCCATGCCGGCTGCGTGCTTACTAAACACACTGGGTGGAAGACCTTTTGTGAGTGGATCCGCTAGCATCTGCTATCTTCTGTTATGCTCATCTTTTATGGTTTGATCCTGAATCTACTCCTTAACAACATAATACTAAAAGTCAATGAACTTGGCAGTGCCATATGACTTGCTGTTATAGGAGTACAGTACCGCTAGCTCATTATCGCAGTAAATTCTCAGTGGTCGCTCTATGCTATCAACCACTCTTAATCCGGGTACAAATTTCTTTATCTTTATTGCCTGCCCATTTGCCTCATGCATGGTTACAAACTCAGTGTGCATTGTCGACGATGCTCTCGCTGTCTGTTTGCAACTTTTATAAGAAATAACTCCCCCAGATATAGTAAATTTATACCTCGAAATAGGGAACTAGATCTTCTGTTTGTTAGCATGAGGCCATTTTCGTACCTTGGAGGTACATTAGAGCCTTCTTAACTGCCTAACAGTGTTCTATGCTTGGGTTGATCTGATATCTCCCAAGCATCCCGGTAGTGAATTCTAAGTCAGGGCGAATATATATTTGAGCATACAAAATGCTTCTGATAGTAGAAGCATATGGTACTGACTTTATCTGATCTTTCTGACATTGAATCTGGGGACACTGATGATTCCCAAACTTATCACCCTTGACTTTTGGCGCAGGCGCGGCCTTACACTGATGCATACTGTACTTCTTTAGTACTTTTCTATGTATGACTTCTATGAGAGTTCTAATACTTCATTATGTCTATCTCTGTGAAATTCTATTTTAAAACGTAAGAGGCTTCTCCTATGTTTTTTTTATATCGAAGTTCGAGGAACGAAAACTTTCTGTTTCCGCTAGTAGATCTTTATCACTACTGTCGGTGTTTTGGGTCCGACCGCACACCCGGGGTTGCCCCTCAAGGTGTTTTTAGGAGTAGGACGGTGTCAACGACTGTAGCAAAATGGTTCGTGCCGGTCGCACGAGGGACAGTGGACAAGATTTGCAGGTTCGGGCCGCTTAGAAGTGCGTAACACCCTACGTCCTGGTGAGTATATGAGCGTGGTTACAAGAGGGTTCTCCGGATAGAGGACGCAGAGAGTTTATGTGGGTGGCTAAGTAGAACAGGGTCGATCGTTCTGAAGGGGTGCCCCCTAGGCCTTATATACTCGACCGTGGGGCAGTACACGTGAGTATGATAACAACAAGTAGCTAAAAGATAGTGAACCTCTTGAGTTTATCCCTACGTAACCCTCGCCGACTTATCCTCGCATGGCTCTGTTGCATGGGGGCTTCAGCGCGGGAAAGTCGGGTCTCTGTTGCGATTCATTCGTTCGACGTTGTGGGCCGTCTGGGTTTGCACTAATCAGTCTCACGTCTTCTTTTCTTTGTTGGTTGTCTTTCCCTAGGCCCACGAAAGAATGACCTTACGAATTATTGGGCCCTTGGGCCTTTCGTGAGGCCTTTTACTTCTTTAGTGGACCCAGGGGATATCTATCCCCCACAAGCCCCCGATCTTTGGGTTGATTTAGAGGTAATCAACTCAAAGATCCAAGGTCCAAAAAATGACTTCCTGCTGTCTTCTCTAGCTCTGATCACTCGTTCGACCAAAGTTTGGTTTTGTGCTTGTGCCTTAGAGGTTGGCATTTTGGATTGTAAGACTCTGGACTTCATTGGGTGCACCGGAGGTGCACCCAATGGGTGTAGCCCCCGACCTTTGAGTAGATTTTAGAAGATAATCTACTCGAAGGTCTTCTTCCCAAGGTTATCTCCATTCGCGCTCCTGCATCTCGGTTGAGGATCGGTCTTTTCAATCTTGCTCTACGCCTTAGAAGTCGGCGCTATATCGGCTTAGAATAATACTCCATGGGGTGCACCGGAGGTGCACCCAATGGGTGTAGCCCCCGACCTTCCAATGGATTTTTTAAGGATAATCCATTCGAAGGTCTTCCTTTCGCTTGTGGAAACTGGCATGAAGCTATTTTGCATTATGCTTTGGAGGTCAGCATTATGTCATCAATATTTTGCTGCAAAGGTCAGCGTATATTTTGTCTTTAGCAGCCGAGTTTGCAATCCATCCATATCTTGCTAGGTAGTGCAATTTATTTGCTTCTGCGATTGATTGGACGATTGACGGACGTTCTCTGTCTAGTCTTCACGTCGCTTCTGTCGGCCATATCTTGTACTTTGGTGGCTATATTTGGCTTTCCTCTGATCCTTACTGATATCTCATTTTTGTCTTGAGGTATTCACTGCATGCCCTGCACGGATGTGACCGTTTTGAAAAATATACTGATAATTCCAGGGCGTCCCCCCCCCCAATGGGTGTGGGCAAGGGACGGCTTGGTACGCTGAGTGTTTTAGCCGGTTGCCTCTGAGTAGTAATGCGATGGGACGGCTAGTGTAATCATATCCTTTGCGCTGTTGACTAGAGTCCCAATGGGTGTAGTGTTGCATGAAACGGCGTCCGCCGTCTGACGTGTCTTCAGATGGGTGGAAGTGCTTATTGAATGCCTTGCGACTGTTCAGTGACCGCGGTTAGAAGTGAGCGGTTGCCTTTCCCTTCTATAAATAACCCCTTTGCTTCTCTGGTTTCTTCACATCTCTTCGCTGCTCCTTACTGCCTTCTTTTCCTCCCCTCTGTCTGCTTCCACCATGGGCAAGAACAACAAGCGCAAGCGCGAGCCGACTCCTCCATCGGAGGATTTCGGTGACTCGGAATACTCGGAGGAGTTCTCCTCCGAGTCCGAGGGGTCTCCGGCTCCCGTCTCTCCCCCGGCGTCGTCCGATGACTCGGACGACTCCCAGGGGATAGCCGCGGAGGTCTGGACGTACATCCGGGCCGTCGAGCGCTCCGGGCTCGAGGGCTCGGATGAGTCGGAGTACTCCTCGGATGAGGAGGACTCGGACGGCGGCGACGAGGATGAGGACGACGACGACGACGACGACGACGGCGACGGTGACGGCAGCGGCAGTGGCAGGGGCGGCGGCGACGGCAGCAGGGGCAGCACCAAGGGCGACAGCAGCAAAGGCAGCACCAAGGGCGGCAGCAGCAGGGGCAGCACCAAGGGCGGCGGCGGCGGCAGGGGCAGGGCCAGTGGCTAGATGCCACTGGTCTTCTTAGATGTTAGTATAGTTTAGTATAGCTAGAATAATGTAGTAGTAATTAGTGTAGTTTAGTAGTAGTAATAATGTAGAGTAGTATAGTGTAGTTTAGTAGTAGTAGTAGTAATGTAGAGTAGAAGTAGGGAAGTACCAACTCGTGAAGAGTTGGTTTGTAAACTCGTTAACTTCCCTTTAACGAAGAACTGTCGTTGATCCCCCCCTTTTCGATGACTTGTCGTTGCTTTTCCTGAATGTTGAACTGATTCTTTTGATATAGTAGAAACAACGCCGAGCGATGTGGAGGTTGACATCAGCGTTTTAGAAGTAACACCAAGCAATCGAACACAAGACCCGCGTTTTAGAGGCAATGCCGAATGATAGAAGGTCGGCATCGGCATTTTAGAAGTAATGCCGAGCGACAGAATACGGGGTCGGCGTTTTAGAAACAACGCCGAGTGATTGAAGGTCGGCGTCGGCATTTTTAGAAGTAATGCCGAGCGATTGAACACGTGGTCGGCGTGTTAGAGGACACGCCGAGTGATTGAAGGTCGGCGTCGGCATTTTAGAAGTAATGCCGAGCGATTGAACACGTGGTCGGCGTGTTAGAGGACACGCCGAGTGATTGAAGGTCGGCGTCGGCATTTTAGAAGTAATGCCGAGCGATTGAACACGTGGTCGGCGTGTTAGAGGACACGCCGAGTGATTGAAGGTCGGCGTCGGCATTTTAGAAATAATGCCGAGCGATTGAACACGTGGTCGGCATTTTAGAGGCAACGCCGAGTGATTGAAGGTCGGCGTCGGCATTTTAGAAATAATGCCGAGCGATTGAACACGTGGTCGGCGTTTTAGAGGCAACGCCGAGTGATAGCCAGCTTTTCAAGTTACTTTGAGGAAAATAACCGAATGATGAGGTGGCACGTCGGCTTTCTTGGAAATAACTGTCGGATATCTACGTGGCATGCTGGGATTTCGGAGATGACCGCCGGGTGATGACTGGGCGCTTTTTTGAAAGGGTATCTGGCTCAAGAATATCCCTTAAGAGTCGCGCTTTTAGCCGCCTTTGCTTTCCGTGCCCTAGTTCTTGCATTTCCGCATCTGAATCTTCTCTACCACTCGCCTCCTACTCTGTTTCGCCAGTGAGAAGCAAGATGGCGCCCAAGAGAAAAACTGCGAACTCGTCTGCTGCAGTGATCCCCGCAATCGACCCCAATAGCCAGTTACCCTTCGCAGGTAACCACATGTCTGTAATTTCTGAAGCTGAGCTTCTCCGCCTTGTCTCCATCGGGGTTCTTCCTCCGCGGGAACTCTGTTCTTGGCGGGTTTGCCACGGGACTACTGTCCCAACCGAAGATACCCACGAGTCAGTAGTTTACACTCCTTTCCTTCTTCGCGGCCTCGGCCTTCCCATATCTCCTTTTTTCCGTGGCATCCTTGATTTTTATCACATCAACCTGACTCATTTGAACCCTAATTCCATTCTCCAAATCTCTATTTTCGTTCACCTTTGCGAAGCTTATCTCGGCGTGCTGCCGCATTTTGGCTTATGGAAATATCTGTATCACTGCCGTCCTGGGATGGCCGGGGGGCAACATCAGTTGGTCGGAGGTGCCAGTTTGGAGATGCGCCGTGGGCGGAAGACCGAGTATCTCGAGATACCCCTCAAGGACAGCATTAAAGGTTGGCGTCTGGAGTGGTTTATAATTGATAATTATGGAAATTCTCTCCCTTCCCGTTCAGGAAGACAGCCAGACGTTCGTACTCCGAGTTGGACTGAGTCTCCCACGGATCAAGAAGTGGCCGAGGCAGGCGTGTTGCTTACTGAAGTCGGATTACTGAAAGAGAGAGGTCTGACTGCCGAAGCTGTGGTCACAGATTTTGTTTTCAAAAACATTCAGCCGCTGAAAGACAGGGCCTACCCGGCATATCTTTACCGAGGGCTGGCCGACTCAACCCGAGTTACCAATAGGAGAATTCCTTCTGTTGATTTGGTAAGCCGACTCGAAATGATCCTCAGGGGTAAAGTTTCAAACGTTGGTGCTCCAGTGGCATACTCGGCTTGGAACCTACCTTCTCCCAAAGCTTTCACCCTTTTTGTGTCCAATCCGCCCGTGACTGATAGCAATTTGGGTCTTAGAGTGCGACCCTCTGCTGAAGAGGTCCGTTCCTTAGTTGCTTCGCTCGGGGAGATACCTGATGATGAACGGCAGATTTATTTTGAAGTGCCCCTGAACCCTAGTGATGCAGACATAAATGATATGCTCGATCTGCTAGCTGAGGATTCATCTGATGCTGCTCCTGATGGTACATTGGCGGTGGTGCCCCTTCCACAGGTTGATGCGACCTTGGATTTCCCGAAACCTGTCAGTACTCGCCCGAGGCGCCCTAGCCGAACCAGTCAGCCCGAGCCTTCTGCTGATGAGCAGAAGAAGAAGAGAAGACGCCTCCGGCGAGTATCCAGCTTTGACGAGGATGCCAGTACCTTAGCTCCTGCTGCCGAAGAAATGACTGCAACTGACCTTGCTGACATTGATCCCAATGGGTGTGCTCCGCCTGCTGCTGACCCCAATGAGGATGCTGTTTGTGCTGTTACTGTGGAAGATGAGGAGGAAGAAAATGAAACTCCATTAACTCGGAAAAACAGTCGACAGTTCGTCGCTAGCGGTGGAAGTAGTGGAGTTCCTTCTCCTGCCTTGTCTGCCCTTATTAGTCTGCAAGAACTATCCATGGCCAATTTTGATCAAGCTCTAGAGGATATGGTCCCTGAGAACTTGTTGTTGGAACCTGCAGATGCTGATGCAACAGAAACTTGTGCAGCCGTGCCAGATGCTGGGTTGAGGTCATCCCGTGCCTCGTCGACCTTAGAGCATGATCTCGAGGGTCGGGATGCTGACCTGGATCGTCCTGATCCCATGGAAGTAGCTGAAGGCCCGTCAACCTTAGAGGTGGTCACGGCAGAGAGCTTGGATCCCTTGAATAGTGCTGACACGTGCCCAGCCCCCGAGGATGTCGCCGGGGAGGACTCAGCTCGGGTGAGGAGTGTAGGCCACTACCCAGCCCCCGAGGGTGTTGCCAGGGATGACCCGGCTCGAGTGGGCAGTGCCAACCTTGACCCAGCCCCCGAGGGTGTCCGAGCGAGGTCTCCTTCCTGCACTTCCATGGATGTTCATGTGGGTTCACCTCCACACTCTAGCGGCATGGTGGTGGCTCAAACTCCGGATCAGGGGGTCGCTTTAGAGGGCAGCATCCCCACTGGTCTGGCGTTAGGCTCTGCTGAATGTACTGAGCTCGTTCCTGCTGGTCTGCTGCAAGCTGCTTCGGGTGGTGGTCTGGCACCTGGTCATCAGCTGATTTCTCCTGACTTGGGGATCCCTTCGCTTTTTTCCAACCTCCAGGTGCTGTGCTGTGCTGTGCTTTAGTTTGATTTTTATGTTGCATGAATTGTTGCCATTATGTTCATCCGCTCTTCTTATCAGGCTTTGGTGGATGGAGTGGTCGGCCAGCTGAAGTCGCAGGGTGCTTCCATCCCGGAGGTGGCTTCATCTCTTGAGCGTTGGAATCCGGTGTTGCTTCGGGGTCGTGTATCTGAGTTGGAGGCAACTAATGCTGGTTAGTGTCCTTTCTTCTTCTTCTTTGTTCTTGTCCGTGGATTGTTTTACCTTCTGACCTCATTTTGTTTGGATACCTCTTGATAGGGATGACTCGGCAGATCACAGTTCTTGAAGAAAAACATTCCCAAGATCAAGCTGAAATGGCTCGACGATGCGCTGACTTCGAGGAGAAGTATTCTCAGAGTCAGATCGAGTTGAGTCAGGTCTCTGCGGCTTTGGATGATGCCAACGCTCTGAGTTCTTCTCTTCATGCTCAGCTTGACTCTGAGAAGGTAGCTTACGAACCCGTGCTTCGCCTTATCATGCTCTTGGATTCTGAATGAGTTGATTTTTGCTTGTAGGAAGAAAAACGCATCCTTGCTGCTTCTCGCGACAACCTGGACAGATTGTACCGAGATTCCAGCAACTCGCTGACCATCTTGGAGAGGAGCCACCGTTTTACGATGGAGGAGCTGGACAATCAGCGTCGTCAGCTGCAAGAATCCTCGGACGAAGTGACCCGCCTTACACAGTTGCTATCAGCAAAGGATACCACCATCAAGGGACTCCGAGCTTCTAAGAAATCCATTGCTCAGGAGTTAGAAACTGCCCAGCAGGCTGTTAAAGTTGCCGAAGAAGCTGCTGTCACTTTCAAAGCTCAGCGCGATAAGGCCCTGGACAAGGCCATTCGGGCGGGACGAATCTTGATGAGAAGACCCGGCGTGGTTGTCCCTGAAGATATAAGAGCCGATGTGAATGCTGCCCCTGATTCCTCGAATCGCCCTTCTTCGTCAGTCGTTCCTAAAGACATTGGAAAATAAAGAAACAGTTCGCGTGCTCTGAGCGCGCAGTTAGCATGATCAAGTACTCGTTAGAGGTTATCGGCTTATCATTCGAATGACATCATCACTTTCTTATTGTATCCGAATTTCGAATTTGTGGTAACGCTACATGATGATTATGAAGTTTGTTTGTGGGATATGGAAATCATCCCCTGAACTGCATAAGCGCGAGTATGCTATACCGGTTTAAGCCGTAAATGACTTTTAGCCGATAACTCCGTTAGTAGGGTATAGTGGTCCCCCTAGGTAAAGTAAGCGTGAGCATGTTGCACCGCCTTAAGTCGTTGCCGACTTAAGTCGATTGCTCCGTTTGTAGGGCATAGTGGTCACCCCGAGTTAAGTAAGCGTGAGCATGTTGCACCGCCTTAAGTCGTTGCCGACTTAAGTCGATTGCTCCGTTTGTAGGGCATAGTGGTCACCCCGAGTTAAGTAAGCGTGAGCATGTTGCACCGCCTTAAGTCGTTACCGACTTAAGTCGATTGCTCCGTTTGTAGGGCATAGTGGTCACCCCGAGTTAAGTAAGCGTGAGCATGTTGCACCGCCTTAAGTCGTTGCCGACTTAAGTCGATTGCTCCGTTTGTAGGGCATAGTGGTCACCCCGAGTTAAGTAAGCGTGAGCATGTTGCACCGCCTTAAGTCGTTGCCGACTTAAGTCGATTGCTCCGTTTGTAGGGCATAGTGGTCACCCCGAGTTAAGTAAGAATGCAAGTCAATCATAAATGACCCAAGTATCTTTGAAATCTCTCTTTATTGATGACGTATTTCCATTATACAGAATACATGGTCGCCCGGCTGTTTTGAGATACAGCTAGGGGTAAAACTTTCGGAGGTGCTCTATGTTCCAGGAGTTCCCAACTTCTGTGCCATCCATCTGGGTGAGGCGATATGATCCGGGACGAGTGACCTCTGCTACTATGAAAGGTCCTTCCCATAAGGGTGATAACTTGTGCCGTCCCTCCCCCGTTAGAATTCGGCGGAGGACGAGGTCTCCCATCGAAAAGAAACATCGCCGCACAGCTTTGTCGTGGTAGCGCCTTAGAGTCTGCTGGTATCGTGCTGATTGAATCACTGCATTCAGTCGTTCTTCCTCAAGTACGTCAATATCCTCCAGCCTAGTGGCTTCGGCTTCTGCTATGCTTTCGAAGATCAATCTTGGCGCCCCAAACTTGAGATCAGCAGGTAGCACTGCCTCCGACCCATAGACCATGAAGAAAGGAGTGTTTCCATGCAGGGCCGGGCTAGGTTGGGTTCTCAAGCTCCAAACAACATAAGGCAATTCTCTTATCCATTTTCCTGCGAATTTTTCGTTTTTATCAAAGACCCTTTTTCTAAGTGCCTCCAATATCATTCCGTTGGCTCGCTCAACTTGCCCGTTGGCTCTCGGATGGGCTACAGATGCATACTTGATCTGAATGCTTTTTTGCTCGCAGAAGTCAAAGAATTCTGAACTGGTGAAGTTGGATCCCAAGTCAGTGATGATACTGTTTGGTATCCCAAATCTGAATATTATGCTTTGTATGAATTCCACGGCTTTAGCAGAGGTTAAAGAGGCAATGGGCTGGAACTCTATCCATTTAGTGAATTTGTCAATTGCCACCAATACATGGGTGTATCCTCCTTGAGCTTTCTTGAAAGGTCCAATCATATCCAATCCCCAGCATGCGAAAGGCCAAGTTACTGGTATGGTCTGTAGCTGCTGTGCTGGCATGTGCTGTTGCTTTGACAGGTATTGGCAAGCTTCGCATCTCTGAACTAACTCGGCTGCGTCGTTCTTCGCCGTCGGCCAATAGAATCCTGACCTGAAAACCTTCCCGACTAATGTTCTGGATGCTGCATGTACTCCACACTGCCCTGCATGGACTTCCTCCAAAAGTTGCTTCCCGGTGGACGGGAGAACGCACTTCATGAGGACGCCTGACGCGCCCCTCCTGTATAATACCTCCCCAATGAGTGTATAGTGAGCTGATTGTCTGGCAATGCGCTCTGCCGAGTTCTTGTCATCTGGTTCTTCTTCATTCTTTATATACTTAATAATCGGTTGCCTCCAGTCATCAGAGTCTGACTCAGGTTGATCTATGATGTTGCACTCTTCTATTTGATCCGTCGAGATGCTCGGCTGGAGAATTCCTTGCACAAAGATTCCGGGCGGGACCTGAGTCCGACCGGATCCGAGCTTGGACAGTACATCGGCCGCCGTGTTCCGATCTCTTTCTATATGATGAAACTCCAGACCCTCGAATTTATCTTCTAGCTTCCGGACGACGGCGCAGTATTTTCCCATTGAATCACTTGAGCAATCCCATTCCTTGTTTATCTGACTGATGACTACCAGAGAATCTCCATACACCATCAGTCTCTTGACACCCAGTGATATGGCGATGTTTAATCCGTGTATCAAAGCTTCATACTCGGCTGCGTTGTTAGAGGCCGGGAATAGCAGCTGGAGAGCATACTTGAGGTGCTCGCCTCCAGGTGCAGTGAAGAGAATTCCTGCTCCTGCTCCCTGCAGTTTCAGCGAGCCATCAAAATACATTCGCCATACTTCTGCGGTTTCTGGATTATTCGGTACTTGCTGTTCTGTCCACTCTGATACGAAATCAACCAGTGCTTGAGTTTTGATGGCTGTGCGAGGTCGGAACTCGATATCATGGGATCCCAACTCGCAAGCCCACTTGGCTATTCGGCCAATGGCTTCCTTGTTGTGAAGAATGTCCCCTATTGGAAAACCAGTAACTACTATGACTTTGTGGTCGTCAAAGTAGTGGCACAGCTTGCGGGCAGTTAGAAGTACTGCATATAATAGCTTCTGAACTTGAGGATACTTTTTCTTCGATGGACCTAGAACCTCACTGATGAAGTAGATAGGATGTTGTACCGGATAGGCATGCCCTTCTTCCACTCGCTCGACTACCAACGCAGTGCTTACCACGTGAGTCGTGCAAGAGATATATAGCAGCAAATCTTCAGCTGGTTGAGTTGGCGTAGCTCGCCGGGGCGGCTTTAGTACTGGTGGTGTTGTCAGGAATTTCTTCAGTGCGTCTAGAGCTTCTTGTGCTTCTGACGTCCATTGAAACTTATCCACCTTCTTGAGCAGTTTGTAAAATGGCAGACCTTTTTCTCCTAGCCTGGATATGAATCTGCTCAGGGCTGCCATACATCCAGTGAGTCGCTGAACCTTCTTTTGCGACCGAGGGGCTTCCATCTTCATGATAGCTTCAATCTTATCTGGATTAGCTTCAATTCCCCGGTGGCTGACAATAAATCCGAGTAACTTTCCTGCTGGTACCCCGAAGACGCATTTCTCAGGATTGAGCTTCCATATATATCTTCTCAGTCTGTTGAAAACCAGCTTTAAGTCTTCGATGAAGTTTTCCGGATTCTCCGTTTTAATCACCACGTCGTCTACGTAAGCCTCCACACGCTTGCCCCAGTGATCGGCTAAGCATGTTTGAATGGCTCTCTGATAAGTTGCTCCAGCGTTTTTGAGGCCGAACGGCATGGAGGTATAACAGAAAGCACCAAACGGGGTGATGAACGCCGTTTTTTTCCTCGTCTTCTTTTGCCAAACTAAGCTGATGATACCCGGAATAGCAATCTAAGAAAGACAGCACAGAACATCCAGCGGTGGAATCCACCACCTGATCTATCCTCGGGAGCCCGAAGGGATCCTTCGGACAGTGTTTGTTGAGATCAGTATAGTCGACGCACATGCGCCAATCCACTTTATTCTTTTTGAGTACAAGAACAGGGTTGGCTAACCACTCGGGGTGTAATACTTCTCTAATAAATCCGGCCGCGACCAAGCGAGCTAACTCGGCACGAATGGCCTCTCTCTTGTCGGGCGTGAAACGACGCAGCTTTTGCCGGATCGGCCTCGCCTGAGGATAGACTTTCAATTTGTGCTCGGCCAACTCCCTCGGGACTCCCGGCATATCCGCAGGTTGCCATGCGAATACGTCTCGGTTATCTTGCAGGAACTGGACGAGCGCGCTTTCCTATTTGTCATTCAAACTGGAGCTGATGATGGCCGCCTTGCGCTCATCGGCAAACCCCAGGTTGATCCGGTTGGTTTCTTCAGTCGGCCGCATAGAGGTCGCGGCCTGAGCTTCGTTTGCCGGCACGGCGAGGTCTTCCTCAGGCTTAGAGTTCGCCGGTGTAGAAGGAACCGTTGACGGCTTGGTGGTGAGGGCTGCTTGGATGGCCACTCGGAAACATTCTGCGGTGCCTTGGAAGTCGGCGCGCACAGTTATGATTCCTTGCGGTCCTGGCATCTTCAGTATCATGTAGGTATAGTGCGGGATGGCCATGAATTTGGCTAGCCCCGGCCTTCCGATGATGGCGTTGTAACCGCAGTCGAAGTTCGCCACCTCGAACCTCAGGAACTCGGTTCTGTAGTTATCCGGAGTCCCGAAGGTGACCGGCATGTAGATGTGGCCCAGCGGGTATTCCCCTTCCGTCGGCACGATGCCGAAGAAGGGAGTGTCTGACTCGTGGAGCTCTTTGAGGTGAACTCCCAAGCCTTGGAGCGTACGGGGGAAGGTGACGTTGATGCTGCTCCCCCCGTCCACTAGCACCTTCTTTACCCGGCTCTCTCGGATCACCGGATCGACGAGGAGCGGGTATTTGCCTGGATGGTCAAAGTTGAGCCATTGATCCTCCCGAGTGAAAGTGATTGGGTGCTCCGACCATCGGTACGGGGCGGGAGGGCCGGTGGTCGCCACCAGTATCTGGCGGTCGTTGAGCTTTTGTTGTCTTTTGTTCTCCTGCGACCCATGTCCGCCGAAGATGACGTTGACCTCCCTGTCAACGCGCGGGAAAGCTCCTCCTCCCCCCTCCTCCGGCTGATGGGGCTGTCGTGGTTCACCTGGTCCTCCCCTCGGCGGAGGAGGCGGTAGGGGTTGGAAGGGTCGACCATGTCCGACGGAGTGCTTGAAGTCCCGGCAGTTACGTAGAGTATGGCGCATGTCCTTGTGGTACGGGCACTGGGCGTCGAGGATGTCGTCCAGCGTGCGCTCGCCTCCGCGAGGTCCTCCTCGGGCGCGAGAGGCAGGCGGTCTGGCGGCGTGTACTTCTTCGCGAGGCCTCTTCTCCCAGCGTTTGTCGGGTGGCTGGTTCGCGTCGCATCGTGGTGCTGTCGGTGCGGGTTTTGCTCCTCCGATGAGGTCCCGGGCCCGCTCGTCGGCGGTGATGTAGAGGTCGGCTTCCCGGAACAGCTCCTCGGAGGTAGTCGGCGCCTTTTGTAGTATGGCTCGGACGAAAGCCGAGTCGTCAGATCCTCTGTAGAAGTCCTCGATCACGGCCGCCTCCGTGACCTCGGGGATGCGGTTTCTCATGGTCTGGAACCTCTTAAGGTATGACTGGAGAGTCTCGTCTCCCCGGCGCTTGATGGATTTGAGGTCCCATGGTTGCGCTGGCTTGTCGGAGAGAGACT
The DNA here is from genome assembly GCF_902167145.1 of Zea mays. Lineage (NCBI taxonomy): Eukaryota > Viridiplantae > Streptophyta > Magnoliopsida > Poales > Poaceae > Zea > Zea mays. The sequence goes on from NC_050098.1 coordinate 186,604,286, forward strand.
GGAAGTTGGCGGTGAAGCGCCGACTGAAGTCTCCCCAGTCGTCGATGCAGTGTCGGGGTAGATGTCGTAGCCACTGCAGCGCATCTTGCCCAAGGACGATGGGCAGGTACGCGGTCATAACGTCTTCGGATGCTCCGGCAGCCCGAGCAGCGGTGGTGTAAACGGCTAACCAACCCCCTGGATCCTGCTTAGGTTCGTATTTGTCGACATTGGATACCTTGAAGTTGGGAGGCCATTGGATGGCCCTAAGGCGCGGAGTAAGGGCGGATACTCCGCACGTGTCCTCCTGTCGTCGGGGATGACGTCTGTCCCGGGGAGGGGAGTGGCGGTGGTGGTTCCTCGACCGTCCCCGGGTGGTACCACCAGTTGAAGCTGTTGCCGACTCAGTCCGGGTGGCCTGGCTTTGAGTCGGGAAGCCATGATCTCGGTCATACTCCTCCCGACGGCGAATTTCGTTCTCGTGCCGCCGTTCGCGCGAAGCATTGATAGAGCTTCGCGCGTCTCGGCGACTGTTGATGGCGTGTCGCAAATCGTTCGGCGGGTGAGCGAGCGGTAGAAGATGGTTGGCTGCCTGAGTGAACAGGCGTCGGTATCCCTCGGCGTCGGGAGTCCGAGGAAGTCCGTCAGCTATCCGAGCTAGAACGCCTCTGACTTCGCTCGGCGTGTTCATAGCTCGGGCGAAGTCGGGGTTCAAGTTGCGCCCGAAGAGCGGATTCTCGCGTCGTTGCCTTGCATCTTGCTCGGCTTGCTCCTAAATCCGACGGCGATCACGTCGTCGGGAGTTCCTTCGTTCCCTGAAGACGCGTTCTTCCGGAGTTTCTCCTATCTCTGAGACCTTGTCTCGCGAGACAGGCTGCTCCGGATCCCTTTCTCCAGCTGCGTGATGTCGTCGAACGTTCCTGCGTCGGTTCCTTCGTCGGCGGGATTCTCGCTGAGGCGGTTCTTCTCCAGGCGCGGTCGGTTCATCGTCGGAGACGGCGGGCGACTCTGCTCTCCCGATGAAGAGGACGTCGGGGTAGAACGGTATTGCTGCCGCGGCGACTTTCTTTCCGTTCTCCTTTGAGGTCGGAGGAACGGGAAGAACGACTTGCCTCTCCCTGGTCTCCTTCTTTCTCACGACCCGTGTCCATTCTTTCGTCGGGGAAGTAGACAGCGGAGTCTTCCGGGTCAGCGAGCTTCTAGCTCCAGCCTCCCCGGAGACGATCTTTTTCCGAAGAGCCGGAGGTAACGTCTTTCCAGCATTTTCGGAGTTTGTTGGAGGAGACTTATGTTCCGGCAGATCTGCGAGGCGGTGTAGAATTCCTTCTTCGTCCGCTACGGATGAGATTGTCCCGAAGCAGAATATAGATCCGGGACGCACGGCGATCTTGCTGTGGAAGGTGACGGCCATTGAGCTAGCTTGGATCGTCGACACACCCCCTACCTGGCGCGCCAGCTGTCGGTGTTTTGGGTCCGACCGCACACCCGGGGTTGCCCCTCAAGGTGTTTTTAGGAGTAGGACGGTGTCAACGACTGTAGCAAAATGGTTCGTGCCGATCGCACGAGGGACAGTGGACAAGATTTGCAGGTTCGGGCCGCTTAGAAGTGCGTAACACCCTACGCCCTGGTGAGTATATGAGCGTGGTTACAAGAGGGTTCTCCGGATAGAGGACGCAGAGAGTTTATGTGGGTGGCTAAGTAGAACAGGGTCGATCGTTCTGAAGGGGTGCCCCCTAGGCCTTATATACTCGACCGTGGGGCAATACACGTGAGTATGATAACAACAAGTAGCTAAAAGATAGTAAACCTCTTGAGTTTATCCCTACGTAACCCTCGCTGACTTATCCTCGCATGGCTCTGTTGCATGGGGGCTTCAGCGCGGGAAAGTCGGGTCTCTGTTGCGATTCATTCGTTCGACGTTGTGGGCCGTCTGGGTTTGCACTAATCAGTCTCACGTCTTCTTTTCTTTGTTGGTTGTCTTTCCCTAGGCCCACGAAAGAATGACCTTACGAATTATTGGGCCCTTGGGCCTTTCGTGAGGCCTTTTACTTCTTTAGTGGGCCCAGGGGATATCTATCCCCCACAACTACTAGCTAAAAAATATGCCATCGACATACAGAACAAGGAAGATATACTTTCCTTAGACTTTGCATAAATGCAATTGTCTTCCTCGTTTTCCTCGAAACCAAAACTTTCTGATAGTCTGATCAGATTTGATGTACCACTGTCTGGAGAAATGTTTTAATCCTTAAATGGACCTCCATAAGTGACATCCCTTGTTTTTCTTTTACTGCTCATGACAAAACCCTTTGGTTGTGCCATGAACACGTTTTCTATTAACTCTCCATTTAGTGATGTTGTCATTACATTCATCTTATGGAGCTCTAGATCAAATGAGCCACTAGTGCCATAATGATCCGAAATTAATCTTTTGTTAGGACAAGTGAGAAGGTTTCATGGTAGTCAATGCCTTCTCACTGTGTGAACGCCTTGGCCACATGTCCTTGTCTCTTTCTATATTCCCTTTGGAGTCACGCTTGGTCTTCTAGACCCACTAATTTGCGCTTCTCATAGCTATTTCATATGTAGTGGGATCACCTTCTGCATCGATGTCCTCACACATATAAATCTCATCGCTTTCTATGTCTACACTTGTGTAAACTCCATAATCATCAGGAATCGCAGATCGTCTAGACCTTTGAGACCTTCATAAACTTTGTTTCTAGTTCTGGTTCGTTCTGGGGCTCCTGCATTAGTGCATCACTTGGCGTGACACTACTACTGTCATGTGAACTCTCCTGTGCAACCGACTCAGAAGAGACAGAATGTGCAGAAGGTGTAGTGACTTGCTCTGTAGTAGTTGCACTTGGTGATACAATATTTGCAGCAGGGGTTTCACCTCGAGTCGTTACAACCGTTGGTGGAACCACAGCGGGTATCGAGAAGTATGGTTCTTCAACCATCGGAATCGGGACATACGTCCTCTTTCCTGAAGGTCAACCTCTCTGAGTACCTTACTCCCCTTGATCATGTCATCTTATAGGAAAATGGCATGTCTGGTTTCTATAAACTTGGTTTGTCTGCCTGGGCAGTAGAATCTGTAACATTTCGATCTCTCAGGGTAGCCAATAAAATGGCAGTTAGTGGTTCTCTCATCTAGCTTTTCCTGTCCAGGATTAAATATTCGAGCTTCTGCTAGACAACCCCATATGTTGAAGTAGTTGAGCGTGGGCTATCTGCCAGTCAACAACTCATATGGAGTTTTAGCCACTGATTTACTAGGAACTCTATTTAGTATATGCATGGTGGTTTGTAAAGCCTCCATCCATAGACCCAATGGTAAGTTAAAGTAACTAAGCATACTCATTACCATGTCCATCAGTGTTCTTCTTACGCCTTTAGGCAACCACATTCTGTTGCGGTTCACCAGGTGTTGAATACTGTGCTACAATACTGTTTTCACTTATGAATCTCGCGAAAGGATCCTAGGACCTATCCATACTCAGTATGGTGCCCTCAGTACTCCCCCACACGATTTGATATGACAATCTTTGTGTTCAAATCGTGTTGTTTTTCTACATCAGCATTGAACTATTTAAACTTGTCTAAATCTTATGATATGTCCCTTAAAAAAGGGTAAATATAATCGTAGCGAGAGTAGTCATGTGTGAAGGTTATGAACAAGTCAAAACCCATCTACTGTCCTAACTGGAAAAGGACCACATATATCTATATGAATAATTTCTAACACTCTCGTACTGTGCATGCAATCTTTGCATTGCACTAAGTCTGTCAAGTCTAGGTGATGGAAAATCCGTCCCTTAACGAGACTTCTTTTCTCCCCCTCGAAATATGGCCCAAACGATAGTGCCATAATTTTGACGAGGTTTCTCCATCACGTTGTTTTCTTACTCCTGTCGATGTTGGCTAGTTTGTTTTCTGGTGTATCTAGCACCACTGTGCGAAGATAAATAAAGCATGCCTCGTCAGATGGTGAGACCAACATCTTTATTATCAAAACTAAATAACACACAGTCTCTGTCACCGAAGTGATAGTGGATGTGCTGATTGTCTAATCACAAAACTGAAGTTAAGCGTCTGCTTGCTTTCCGTTAACCACTGTAACTGTTTTCAGCCCTCTAGGAGCCTTAGGTTTGTACGGAATTGCATTCTGTAGCATCTATTGCAAGAATTCTGGATGCTTTCTATTGTATGCCCTGTCTTCTTGCAATAGAGGCAGGTCTCAGGGGGGTCTAAGAAACAGTCTGATTGTTGCATATAGAAAACATCGTGATCATGTTTGATCTTATTCTTGAACCTTTCTTAGAGGTTTTGTTCTGTTTGAGAATTCTTAGTTTGGGAAGATTGATAGAATCACTTATTTGACTTATCAACCATTCCTCCTTCTAGACACACTGTGTCGTGAGTTGATCTATATAGCACTTGTCCATTTAGACAGTTGTTTTACTGATCATGAAATGTTTCATATTCTGGAATAGCACCCTCAATAGGATCTTGAATGAGACTCTCATTGTGATCAAGTACATTACACTTGAATCTTTTTCAGTTGACCTTATAGATGCTGTACTGCGCCATCTTAAGGTCATCCTAAGGTGAGCCTACTGCAGGCTTAATGGTTTCTCAAACCACAGTGAGGAATCTATTTCATCCACTGTAGTTATCATCTTAATCTTTTCCCGCCATAAGTGACAATAAATACCACATAGCGGTTTAATCTACCTTATCTGACCAACTAGTAGGCCAATATGTGCACTTTTGCAAAGTAAAACAGAAAATATTTAGGACGTCTGAAGTAAATACTGAAACATAGAACTTGCATGAATTAAATATTCGACGTTGGTCAAAATAATAACCATGTCTGATCTACAAAAATTCTTGTTCTAAAATTCTAAACCATCATTGGATGATCTAGAAAACTTATTCTTGTATAAAATGTGGCAACAATATTCGACGTTGGTCAAAATATTCAATCACCACAAAAAATCTGAATTTCTATGCGCTTAAAGAGAATTAATCCACGTAGGCTTCATAATAAACAACAATGCATAGAAAAACAAATAATAATCTGGTTCTAAAATTCTAAACCATCGTTGGATGATCTAGAATATATATACTTTTGTTCAAAATGTGGTAACAATATCTAACGTTGGTTAAAATATTCAATTACCACAATTTTTCTAAATTCTATACAATTCAAACAATAATTAATCCACGTTGGTTTCATAATCAACTAAGAATTGCATAAAAAATATATAAATAAAAGTACCAAAGTACGCAGCGGAATAAAATTTTCCATAAATATGTCTGTAATTTTCTATAACTGAAAAAGATAACTCTGAATTTTCTACACTATTTTTCTTATTTCTTTTACTGTTTGTGATTTCTGGAAATAGAAAAACAAATTCCAGAAGAGAAAAAAAACGGAGCCATTTCGGCCCTGGTCGGCCTGTGTGGCTCAGTCCACATGGCCTTTTGGCCTGCTTAGAAGGGCGGCCGCACGCCTAGGTCGTTTCGGCCTTTGGGCGTGCAAAGAAGGAGCACGCGCAATGGGCCACAACCTGGGCCCAGGTCGCATATTTGGCCCATGCGCGGTGCTGCCCCCATCCGCTACTGGTGACCGTTGGATTGAATCCGATGGGCCATAATTGCCCATACACTATAGTATCTCTATTTAAGACGAAAAACTCGGAGAGGGGAGCAACCCTAGATCATTTCACATCCACTTGGCCGCCAGGAAACTAGCTGCCGTTAACAACCAGCCGCCAGGAACCTGGACGACCGCACATCTCCCTCCTCTGCGGCAAGCATGAGGGCCGACCTGGTGGCAGTTTGGCCAACTTCGCATCCCTGTTTCCCTCTCTTTGTATTCTGTTTTCTCTCTGTCAGCCGCGCAGAACTTCAGCCGCCAGGGAACTGGTTCCTGGCCGACCGAGTCCTTCATCTAGGCTGTGCGCCAGAGCGCGCGCGAGCTGACCTGCTTCTTTCTCTTGTTTCTAAATCTGTTCGTGTGCTTTCTTGTACTTCTGTTATTTATTTATTTATTTATTTCTTCTCATTGTTCCGGTCGGCTTCTGTGGGCCTGAGCGCCGCTTAGATGCCAGTGGAGGAACGTGCTCCTTTCTCATCTCTGATTTACTTGGCCGACTTCGTTCTCTCTCTCTTTTTCTTTCTAGTAGTACAAGAAAACCGAGACCGCAGACCGTGCCGCTGGGAAAAAGGAGTCGGTCTCGGTTTTCTTGTACTACTAGAAAGAAAAAAAGAGAGAGAACGAAGCCGACCAAGTAAATCAGAGATGAGAAAGGAGCACGTTCCTCCACTGGCATCTAAGCGGCGCTCAGGCCCACAGAAGCCGGCCGGAACAATGAGAAGAAATAAATAAATAAATAACAGAAGTACAAGAAAGCACACGAACAGATTTAGAAACAAGAGAAAGAAGCAGGTCAGCTCGCGCGCGCTCTGGCGCACAGCCCAGATGAAGGACTCGGTCGGCCAGGAACCAGTTCCCTGGCGGCTGAAGTTCTGCGCGGCTGATAGAGAGAAAACAGAATACAAAGAGAGGGAAATAGGGATGCGAAGTTGGCCGAACTGCCACCAGGTCGGCCCTCATGCTTGCCGCAGAGGAGGGAGATGTGCGGTCGTCCAGGTTCCTGGCGGCTGGCTGTTAACGACATCTAGTTTCCTGGCGGCCAAGTGGATGTGAAATGATCTAGGGTTGCTCCCCTCTCCGAGTTTTTCGTCTTAAATAGAGATACTATAGTGTATGGGCAATTATGGCCCATCGGATTCAATCCAACGGTCACCAGTAGCGGATGGGGGCAGCACCGTGCATGAGCCAAATATGCGACCTGGGCCCAGGTTGTGGCCCATTGCGCGCGCTCCTTCTTTGCACGCCCAAAGGCCGAAACGACCTAGGCGTGCGGCCGCCCTTCTAAGCAGGCCAAAAGGCCATGTGGACTGAGCCACACAGGCCGACCAGGGCCGAAATGGCTCCGTTTTTCTACATCAGCATTGAACTATTTAAACTTGTCTAAATCTTATGATATGTTGAAGTCGGTCTCGTGACAGTCTTCAACAGTGGAACTCGGATCTAGTCCTCATTTACTCGAATCCCTTATTGTGTGTTAATGATGTATGAAATGGATCTAATGTATTATTCGGGATCGAGTTATGAGTTGATAATCGTAGATCTGAGATCTCGTTATTTCCTGTGATGATTTTCTGTACCTTTTCTAATCTGTTCTATCATCTAGGCCGTGGATTCAAAAAAAAATCCCGAGCCACTATGATCTCTGTTGACATATATTTAAAACTGATTTGGGTTAGGTTATTAAAACCCTAACCCTAAAACATCGATCTGTTTTTTTTTACTATCTCGGATTTCTTGGGTTTGGTCGAGACAGTCTCTGACAGTGGCCAAAACCCTAACTCGAGATCTAAAATTATTTCAGTCTATTCTAATCTTTCTCTTCTCGGGTGATCGATGATAATAAAAAAATGAGTCGATCACATTGAACTGTGACCTTTCTGTGATCTCATAAAACTGATGCGGATTAGGAGATCTAGGGTTCTTAGGACGGTTCTGATACCATTGTTAGAATCTATACTGTCTAGGATCGATTCCTAAGTCCTTAGAAAACCAATCCGTAACTGAAAGTAAAACCTTGATAACATATAGATCTGATCTACTGATCTACTCAGAGAAATGGGGAAACATACCTTGTTGTTGTTGCTATCTTCATACCGTTGCCCTGCAGAGAAGCAGCAGGCATCGGGATCCGAGCCGTTGTAGGTTGTCGCGTTTCCAAACACTCCGACGCCTAGACGATGGGGCCTCTGGGGACTAGGGGTTTTGGGCGAGGAACTAGCGTTAGTCTTTCCTGCGACCCCTTAGTCCTATATATATAGCGTCGTGTGTCTGGGGGCTCCAACCGAGGTTAGCATGGGCCCTCCCGATCAAGAGCCCGATTAAAGGAACGATAGTTGGGTTAAGCCCAATCCGGTCTCTATTGACCGACTGTAGAGGACACACCCAACAGAAACCTGTTAGCTTTACATTAAGCACCTGTTCAACACAAGTTTCTATCCATTATCTATCCATCATCTAGAGCTGATTTGGTGACAAGAGGATCACGGGAGGATTGGAGTGGATTGAGGGGGAACTGATCACCAAATCAGCCCTTAGGCCTTGTTCGTTTCTATCGGATTGCACCCGGAATTATTCTAACTAATCAAAATAAATTAGAGAAACAATCCGATCAGGAATCATTCCGACCCACCAATCCGGTATAAACGAACAAGACCTTAGCCCTTAGGAAGTTTCAATCCCTATGTTTTGGGAGATATGTTTTGCAAGTTCATTTCACGTACAGGCGAGCATGGCCGCCTTAACGCCCACAAAGTACCCTGCAGTTCAAGCCCACATGATTTCGTACGGCATGGCGGTTTCCCGCTCGCATTTTCGGCTCCCATCGAACTACCGCGGCCGCTTGCCGCCCTTGCGCGCTGAAATCCGAACCGTCCCGCGCATCCAGCGCCTCAGATATCGCCATCTCAGCGATCCGCGCCGCCACCGCTTCCACCAATCACATCCCGCCTCACCTTTCTATATAATCCCAGCGCATTCTCCATCCAGAGCATAGCACACAGCCAAAGCCACCAGCGCTCGTCACCTCCAATCAACAAATTCCCAATCCGCCGCTTCCCATCCCGCGTTCGCCGCTCCATTTGATCGAATTCCCGATGGCGCCCAAGGCCGAGAAGAAGCCCGCGGAGAAGAAGCCGACGGAGGAGAAGGCCGAGAAGAAGCCCAGGGCGGAGAAGCGCGTGCCGGGCAAGGAGGGCGGCGAGAAGAAGGGGAAGAAGAAGGCCAAGAAGAGCGTCGAGACGTACAAGATCTACATCTTCAAGGTGCTCAAGCAGGTGCACCCGGACATTGGTATCTCGTCCAAGGCCATGTCCATCATGAACTCCTTCATCAACGACATCTTCGAGAAGCTGGCTGCCGAGGCCGCCAAGCTCGCCCGCTACAACAAGAAGCCCACCATAACCTCCCGGGAGATCCAGACTTCGGTGCGCCTCGTCCTTCCTGGCGAGCTCGCCAAGCACGCCGTCTCCGAGGGCACCAAGGCCGTTACCAAGTTTACTTCCTCTTAGATCGCCGCCGCACGGAGCGACGGCTCTGTTTCGTTTCCTCGTACTTTTAGGCCAGTGCTAATAGGTTGCTCGAGGAACAATGTAGTGTGGAAATTTCTAATATATTCCAAATTGTGCTGATATAATTTGCTTCAAACCTTGAGGAGGCGCTGTTTTAATTTGGGGTTGCTACAGCCGTACAATTTTTGGCGCCAATATCTTGCTTCGTATTCACTGGGGTTCAATCACCTGAATCATGTAATTTGTTCAGGGGGATAAATAACATTTATCAAAGGATTGTGAGATAGTACAGATAACAAATCAGCTGGCAGTGCTATGCAAAATCTGGTCTGTGGCAATGTTTGCCTTGTGGCCAGTTTTTCATAATTCATGTAATGTGCGTTCATGGACTTCTAATTGAATCTACCAACAAAAATGGCAAGAGAGCGGGAGCTTGGACGATTTCTGGCAACATGTATCTGACCGGAGGCCCACCTTCGTTTGTTCTCGTCTTTAGGGCATGAACTTGCACCTTTCCTTTGCCGTTGGGATCGAGGGAGTGACTTTTATTGTTGCTACAGCAGTGCATGATGGCTGGAATCTGATTATTCATTCTTCCAGCAACATCACCGAAGTTCAGTACGGTCTAGTGTTTTCCACATGTAAGATTAAAAAGATGATGACAAGTAAACCACATTTGACACACTTGGGTACTCATTGGTTATCATCACACAATTGAGTGTTCACCTTCATCTTCCATGGAATAAAAACATGATTCGAGCATCGAATAAATTTCATCACTCTGGTGATGCCTACAGTCTCCATTGAAGAAGACATGGACCTTCTCCTGGACCTCAATCCAACTGCAGCCGGTGATCCTCTTCAGCCCCTTCTCCTTAATCTCCCACCTGACCATAGACACACTCTGCCAACTTCCTGACGCAGAGTATACATTTGACAGAAGAATGTAGGAAGATGTGTCCTTTGGATCCAATGCACGAATGCGCTTTGCAACGCTCTCAGCCAGCTTGCTGTTCCAGTGAATCTGACAGCCCCCTAACAAAGCCTTCCAGAACCCAATGCCTGGCTCAAAGGGGAGCTCCTCAAGAAACCTTCTGGCCTCGTCGAACCGCTTGGCACGAGATAGTAGATCAACCACACAAGCGTAATGCTCAGGTTTCAGTATGCCCGGTTGCTCCCTCTCTGCGGTCTTGAACAATGCATAACCTTCATCAACTAGACCAGTATGGTTACAACCAAACAGCAAGCCGAGAAGAGTGACGTTATCTGGCTTGAGGCCCGTTGCTCTCATCATTCTGTAAGCGTCCAAAGCCTCTTCCCCCTTCCCATTCTGCGCATACCCGCAGATCAGTGCGTTCCAGGAGACCACGTTTTTCCGATTGATTTTTTTGAAAGCCAAAACACTGTCCTCCAAGCTACCGCACCTGGCATAGAAGCTCACAAGAGAATTACCTATATAAACGTCAAGCTTGCCCAAGAACTTGATGGCTGATGCATGAATGCTTCTGCCTACGCCAAGTGTCCCTGCACTGGCAACAGAGGTGAGCACGCAGGGGAAGGTGCTTTCGTTCGGTGAGACGCCTCCTCGGCACATTTCCAGGAACAGATTGACAGCCTCCTCACCGAGACCGGCTTGACTGTACCCGCCGATCATCGCGTTCCACGAGACCACGTTCCTCTCTGGCATGCGCCGGAACAATCGGTCTGCCTCATCAAACATCCCATTCTTCAGCAAACCGGCGATGAGGGCGGTGTAGGAGACCACATTCGGCTCGCGGGTGTCATCGAGCGCGCGCTGGGCCTCCGTCATGGCGCCCATCTTGGCGTAGTGGTCGAGGAGAGCGCTGCCGACGAAGACGTTGGAGCAGAGGCCGAGCTTGGCAGCGCAGGCGTGGAGCTGCACGCCGACGCGCGGGGCTCGGACTCGGAGCGCGGTGGCCGAGCGCAGGACGGTACCGAAAGTGAACTCGTTGGGCGCGACGCCGTCGGCGAGAACTCGGGAGAACAGTGCGAGGGCGTCGCGGTGTCGGCCGCCGCGGGTTAGCGCGCCGATGGCGGCCGTGGCCGAGATGACGTCCCGATGCGGCATTCCGTCGAGCAAGTTGCGCGCGAGTGACAGGGCCCTGCGCCTTGGGCTACCAGCCTACCAGGCTACCACATGACGAGTTGGGCAACAGGCGACGGGAAGGCGCCGTGCTGGAGCGGCAGCTACGCTGCCTACGCAGCGGCAATGGGGTGGCGTGGCGTGGCGTTGGGGACTTGGGGTCGAGCAGCATGGCTGCGCGGCGCTGGCGCCGCCGCCGCCTGTGGTCGATTAGACGAGTGCCAGAGCAGAGTTATTTTTCTATTTTACATGGTGCCGGATGAGAATTAAGGCCTATTGTCAATGGGCCACTGGGCTTCCATCCTAGGCTTCGAAGTTGAAATGCGACGTGACGGTCCATGCAACATTTGGGTTAGGTCTAATGGACCGATCTAAAGCATAAAAAAACACGGTTCAACAAGATAAGGGCTGAAATATTTTAATGCTAGTCTGGCCAAATATATCAGATCGTGCTTGAGCCGAGGTTGTAGACTATAGTCGGACATGATCACAACTTATTTATGTCAAGAATGGTTCATATAGAGTCAGAAAAAACCCATATATTTTCATTAAAATAGTACTTCATTCCACACTTTCATGTACTGTAAAAGAACATAAAACCGAAGATGATACTATTTAGTTATTTTTTGCAGCTTCAAATTAAAATATGTGATATAATTTTACTTTTATTATGAACGTTAGACAATAAAGTGAAATTATGAACTTGGTTTGGAGCTGGTTATACTCTTTTTTCCTCTAACAAAATAATTTTTAATAAGGTAGTCAATACATATCTCTAGTAAATTAATAGAAATATTAACCTTTTCTTTTGGCCAAATTTATTTGTCTTATCTTTTTATTATTTTTGTTAAATCTGTTTTAAATTTTGGGTTCTAAGATGAATTTCGAGCCGTCCGAAAATAAGGTCAGCACATTTAAACAATTACGTATAGGGTCGTGGGCCGTCCCACACAACATGTAAAAATTATGATTCGGACCTTTTTCGATAGGATGGGACCGGACCGAACCGTTGCAACGCTAGATCTTGAGTTCAAACTTTAGTATAGATAAAAACACACGCTCTAAAGTACATAAGTTCATATGAGATTCAGCCAGCACTATATTTTCCATAAGCTTTATACTCAATATGAGATCCCGTTCCACAGTTACGTTCCATAGATATCATGATCCTCCTCTCAAACCAATCGTTGCAAAGAGGTCTGGACTCGACTGCCGTTCGACTCATGGAGTCATCATGCGTCGAAACGGACTGATAACCAGTGTTTGGATGTTGCGTTTCAGCCTTTAGGCCGCTGTCAGCTAGACTAGGCGTGGTTTGTGTAGACCACTTGGCCCAAATAGGACAGGCAGAATGAGAAATAGGCGTTGGGTGATCCCAACTCAACACGGCACTGGAGTAGAGTACAGTAGTTACTGGCTTCGCTTGCTGTGTCGTCCCCAAGTCCAGACCCATAATCTACAACGGTGTGTGCACGCATGTTCGCCACAACGGCTGTACCAGATATCCGGAATTCCGGATCACATCGAAGAAAACATATCCCATTCCTACCCCTCCCATCCTCTCTCTTTACGGCGGCGTGCGCCGGAACGTCGCAGTACGTGGAGGAAAGAAGTGCAGTAGCAGGAAGCAAACGGAGAAATGGCAAGAGCATGTTAGAAATATAGACATTTTCTATATCATTTTAATTTCATAAATTAATATTATTATGATGACATATAAAATATATTTAATCATAGAAATCACTATCTCAAATATATCCATAACAATATGGATCACGAGAACATAGAACATGTGAATCATATAAATATAATAAGTATATAAACATGGTTCATGAATTATTACGGAACAACTAAAAATAAGTAGATAGCAATATAAACAGCATGACTGTAAAACTGAAACAAACAGATATAACATATTATAAAATGACAGAACAGAAGAGATAAATACATGACTACATATAAAACAGCAGAGGTGAATATATGAAACATATGTAATTTGCAGAACGCAAAACAGTAAGGAAATAAACTGATCATACCCTCCCATACGCTCTGATGATCCAGATCCTTGTCCAGCTTCCCTTGTCATGTCACCAGGAAGAAGACGCTTTGGGCAGTCGCGTAGACGCTCCCCAAAAACCTAATTGCCGATCCCTCGTGCAAGGTCTCGAACGGCAAGGGCTCCGGAGGCACCTGCCCTCTCGCTTCTCTGTGCGCGCAGAGTCACGAGATGGGAACACTCTCACTTGCGGCTGGGTTGTGATTCTGTTCGTGTGTTCTCGCGTGTACCGAGTGACAGGGGTGCTCCTCTATTTAACCTCTCGCAGAGGGAAGCTGAAGAAGAAAGGTCTCGCCGAGTCACGACAAGAGTCGGTCAGCTCTCGCCGAGTCATGCCATGAGTCGGCCAGCTCTCGCCGAGTCATGCCATGAGTCGGCCAGCTGAAGGAGAAGGGTCACCCGGCTGACAAAGAGACATACAACTGAAAGGTTAACGTGGTTAGTGAGTGCTAAAAATTAACACCACCACACCACGCCCGCTCGCCTGCCTGCCTGCCTTGCCTCGCCTCGCCACGCCACGCTCGGCCCAGCCGGCGGCGGCGGCGGCGCGCGCGCGCGTGTGTGGCACGCCCTTGTCCATTTCTTGACTTCTCAAGTTAAGTGGAATAATTCCCATCATATAAGTCAAGCCAAAAGACCCTTAGACTTCCAATATGGTACTATTGGTATTCTCCACCATTACACACCATAGAGTTTATTCAATAAATGTGCCAGGCCCATAAAAGATCCAACAATCCCCACCAAACTCTAGGGTTTGTAATGATGAAGTATCAGAATCACAATCCTTTGATATACCAGTGTTTCGATGGAGACTATTAAGTTGAACATCCATCTAGAATAAGAGTTTCACTCATTCACAACCGAACAATGGACTAAGCCTTGAATTGACAGTTTTGTGCGAAGTGAGATTCACTCAAATCCTTAGCTGATACTAGGCTGCAAAAGGGTATTCCCGCTGTTTAGAAGCATATAAGTCACACTTCAGTGCCTTTCATGAGTATTTAGGGATTACCCAAGTCCCATAGACTGTGACCAGCAGTCTGACTCATATAGGTGTATTCCTCATAAGATGTTCTGTAGGACAACATCTCACCTTTATAAGACTCTTGGAATACATTAAGGTAAAAACCATCCTGCCTTACAGATAGGAAAGATGTGCATCAGAAATGAGTTAAGGAAGGGATCTTTCCTCACAATCTACTCCTAGCTTGTTTCTCCACTCTACTTCACGAGATCTCCGATCACATAGAGCAGGTTACCACTAGAGTAGATTTCACATGGGTCTCATACCCATTTCCCTCGATGCACTTTCTATCACATTGCGTGACAGACCCTTAGTGAATTGATCTGCCAGATTATTCAATGTGTGGACATAATCCACAGTTATAACTCCAGAGTTTTTCAACTTTCTGACAGATTTCAATCTCCTCTTAAGATGCCTTGTTGAAAGGGAAATGTGCCCTTGGGCCATTTCTAAGTATTTTGGTGGTTTAGTGTCCAACACAAGTGCCTAAGTGTAAAAAGGTGGACAAAGTACAAATCAAGGATAAATGTATGTTTCTCAGACTTAGTACATTGTTTTGGAGACTAATGTATTGTGTCTAAGTGCTGGAAACAGGAAAAGACCAACTGGAAATGCCTTGGCTCGAACAGCCAGGACTTTGCTGAGTCTGGGAGCACCGGACTGTCCGGTGGTGCACCGGACAGTGTCCGGTGCGCCAGACTGGCTCGAGCGAAGTGGCTGCTCTCGGGAATTCACCGGCGACGTACGGCTATAATTCACCGGACTGTCCGGTGTGCACCGGACGGTCCGGTGAGCCAACGGTCGGCAGGGCCAACGGTCGGCCGCGCGATCTGCGCGGGACACGTGGCCAAGCCAACGGCTAGAAGGAGGCACCGGACTGTCCGGTGTGCACCGGACATGTCCGGTGCGCCTCAGCCTGCCAACGGTCAACTGCGCCATTTATGGAAAGGAATCGGGCACCAGACAGTGTCCGGTGTGCACCGGACTGTCCGGTGCGCCAGACGACAGAAGGCAAGAATGGCCTTCCAGATTTGCTCTCAACGACTCCTAGCTGCCTTGGGGCTATAAAAGGGTCCCCTAGGCGCATGGAGGAGAAGACCAAGCAACCTTAGAGCATTCGTGATCCTTTCACACACTCAGTCTTTGCGCATTCGTTTGTCATTCTCAGTGATTCGAGCTCCGTTCTAGTGAGAACTTTGAGATAGTCTTTTGAGCTCGATTCTTGGCCGTGTGTGTGCACATTTTGCTATGGTTTTGTGTGTGTTGCTTCCCTCCCTTACTCCGTGTTTCTTTGTGAACTTCAAGTGTAAGGGCGAGAGACTCCAAGTTGTGGAGATTCCTCGCAAAAGGGATTGAGAAAAAGCAAGCAAAACACCGTGGTATTCAAGTGGGTCTTTGGACCGCTTGAGAGGGGTTGATTGCAACCCTCGTCCGTTGGGACGCCACAACGTGGAGTAGGCAAGCTTTGGTCTTGGCCGAACCACGGGATAACCACCGTGCCATCTCTGTGATTGATTTATTGTGGTTATTGTGTTTTGACTCCTCTCTAGCCACTTGGCAATTATTGTGCTAACGATTAACCAAGTTTTGTGGCTTAAGTTTTCAAGTTTCACAGGATCACCTATTCACCCCCCCTCTAGGTGCTCTCAATTGGTATCGGAGCCGTTCTCTTCAAGAAAGGGACTAACCGCCCGAAGAGATGGATCCTAAGGGCAAGGGGATGGTGATCAACGATAAGGAGAAGGAGTCCTTCGTCAACGAGCCCAAAGATGACAAGCCTACTGACTCGGGCTCGGGCCACAAGCGAAAAGATGGAAAGAAGAAGAAGACAAGACGCATCAAGGAGATCGTCTACTACGACGACAGCGACGAGTCCTCTTCTTCCCAAAAGGACAACGACGACTACGACAGACGAAAGACGGTTAACTCAAACTTTTCTTTCGATTATTCGTGCATTCCGCATAGCTCAAATGCTCATTTGCTCCCCATTCCACTTGGCAAGCCCCCTCACTTTGATGGAGAGGACTACGGATTTTGGAGCCACAAAATGCGTACTCACCTATTTTCTCTCCATCCAAGCATTTGGGAGATTGTGGAAAGTGGAATGAAATTTGATAGCTCGGATAGCCCTTTGTTTATTAATGAACAGATTCATAAAAATGCACAAGCTACTACTGTGTTGCTAGCCTCTTTGTGCAGAGACGAGTATCACAAGGTGAGCGGCTTGGACAATGCCAAGCAGATCTGGGACACCCTCAAGATCTCTCATGAGGGGAACGACGTCACCTTGCTCACCAAGATGGAGTTGGTAGAGGGAGAGCTTGGAAGATTCGCAATGATAAGGGGCGAGGAGCCAACCCAAACATACAACCGGCTCAAGACCCTTATCAACAAGATAAGGAGCTACGGAAGCACGCGATGGACGGACCACGACGTCGTCCGCCTAATGCTAAGGTCCTTTACCGTTCTTGATCCTCATTTGGTGAATAATATTCGTGAGAATCCTAGGTACACCAAAATGTCGCCCGAAGAAGTCCTTGGAAAATTTGTAAGCGGGAGAATGATGATCAAGGAGGCGAGGTACGTGGACGACGCGTTGAATGGTCCAATCCATGAGCCTCAACCCATTGCTCTCAAGGCAACAAGGAGCAAGGAGGCGCCATCTAGCAAGGTGGCGCAAATTGAGGCAGCCGGACTTAATGATGAAGAGATGGCCCTCATCATCAAAAGATTCAAGACGGCGCTAAAGGATCGCAAGGGACAGCCAAGCAAGACCAAGACCAAGGGAAAGCGCTCATGCTTCAAATGCGGTAAGCTTGGTCATTTTATTGCTAACTGTCCCGACAATGATAGTGATCAGGAACAAGGGAACAAGAGGGAGAAGAAGAAGAACTATAAGAAGGCAAAAGGCGAGGCACATCTAGGCAAGGAGTGGGATTCGGATTGCTCCTCTTCCGACTCCGACAATGAGGGACTCGCCGCCACCGCCTTCAACAAATCGGCCCTCTTCCCCAACGAGCGTCACACATGCCTTATGGCAAGGGAGAAGAATGTATGTACTCGAAACTCTACTTATGCTTCTTCAAGTGAGGACGAATCTAGTGATGAGGATGAAATAGATTATTCATGTTTGTTTAAGGGCCTAGATAGAACCAAGGTAGACAAAATTAATGAATTGATTGATGCCTTGAATGATAAGAATATGCTTTTAGAAAAGCAAGAGGATTTGTTGTATGAAGAACATGATAAATTTGTAGAAGCACAAAAATCTCATGCTCTAGAAGTTAAAAGAAATGAAATGCTTTCTTGTGAATTATCTTCTTGCCATGAGACAATTTCTAACTTAAGGAGCATTAATGATGATTTGAATGCTAAGTTAGAAATAGCTAGTAAGTCAACATCTTGTGTAGAAATTGTTGCAACTTGTAATAGGTGTAAAGATTTTGACATTGACGCTTGTAGGGAACACCTAGTTTCAATTTCCAAACTTAATGATGAATTGGCTAGTCTTAATGCTCAACTTAAGACTAGCAAGAGTGATTTTGATAAACTAAAATTTGCAAGGGATGCCTACACGATTGGTAGACACCCCTCAATTAAGGATGGGCTTGGCTTCAAGAGGGAAGCCAAGAACTTGACAAGCCATAAGGCTCCCATCTTCGCCAAGGAGAAAGGGAAGGCCCCTATGGCTAGTAGTGTGCAAAAGAACCATGCCTTTATGTATCATGATAGGAGACAATCTAGAAATGCTTATAGGAGTTGTAATGCATATGATGCCTTTGACTCTCATGCCATGTTTGCTTCTAGTTCTTCTTATGTGCATGATAGAAATGTTGATAGGAGAAATGTTGTTCATAATATGCCTAGGAGAAATGTTGTTCCTAGGAAAGTTAATGAACCTTCTACAATATATCATGCTTTAAATGCTTCCTTTGCTATTTGTAGAAAGGATAGGAAGATAGTTGCTAGAAAATTAGGGGCAAGATGCAAGGGAGACAAAACTTGCATTTGGGTCCCTAAGGATATTTGTGCTAACCTTGTAGGACCCAACATGAGTTGGGTACCTAAGACCCAAGCCTAAATTTGCCTTGCAGGTTTATGCATCCGGGGGTTCAAGCTGGATTATTGACAGCGGATGCACAAACCATATGACGGGGGAGAAGAAGATGTTCACCTCCTACGTCAAGAATAAGGATTCCCAAGATTCAATAATATTCGGTGATGGGAATCAAGGCAAGGTAAAAGGGTTAGGTAAAATTGCTATATCTAATGAGCACTCTATCTCTAATGTGTTTTTAGTTGAGTCTCTTGGATATAATTTGTTATCTGTTAGTCAATTATGCAATATGGGATATAATTGTCTATTTACAAATGTAGATGTGTCTGTCTTTAGAAGAAGTGATGGTTCACTAGCTTTTAAGGGTGTATTAGACGGCAAACTTTATTTAGTTGATTTTGCAAAAGAGGAGGCCGGTCTAGATGCATGCTTAATTGCTAAGACTAGCATGGGCTGGCTGTGGCATCGCCGCTTAGCACATGTGGGGATGAAGAACCTTCACAAGCTTCTAAAGGGAGAACACGTGATAGGTTTGACTAACGTGCAATTCGAAAAAGATAGACCTTGTGCAGCTTGTCAAGCAGGTAAACAAGTGGGAGGAGCGCATCACAGCAAGAATGTGATGACCACTTTAAGACCCCTGGAGCTACTACATATGGACCTCTTCGGACCCGTCGCCTATCTAAGTATAGGAGGAAGTAAGTATGGTCTAGTTATTGTTGATGACTTTTCCCGCTTCACTTGGGTATACTTTTTGCAGGATAAATCTGAAACCCAAGGGACCCTCAAGCGCTTCCTCAGGAGAGCTCAAAATGAGTTTGAGCTCAAAGTGAAGAAGATAAGGAGCGACAACGGGTCCGAGTTCAAGAACCTTCAAGTAGAGGAGTTCCTTGAGGAGGAAGGGATCAAGCACGAGTTTTCCGCTCCCTACACACCACAGCAAAATGGTGTGGTAGAGAGGAAGAACAGGACGCTAATCGATATGGCGAGGACGATGCTTGGAGAATTCAAGACCCCCGAGTGCTTTTGGTCGGAAGCCGTGAACACGGCGTGCCACGCCATCAACAGGGTCTACCTTCACCGCCTCCTCAAGAAGACTTCGTATGAGCTTCTAACCGGTAACAAACCCAATGTATCTTACTTTCGTGTATTTGGGAGCAAATGCTACATTCTAGTGAAGAAGGGTAGAAATTCTAAGTTTGCTCCCAAAGCTGTAGAAGGGTTTTTGTTAGGTTATGACTCAAATACAAAGGCGTATAGGGTCTTCAACAAATCATCGGGTTTGGTTGAAGTCTCTAGCGACGTTGTATTTGATGAGACTAATGGCTCTCCAAGAGAGCAAGTTGTTGATCTTGATGATGTAGATGAAGAAGATGTTCCAACGGCCTCTATACGAACCATGGCGATTGGTGATGTACGACCACAGGAACAAGATCAACCTTCATCCTCAACAATGGTGCATCCCCCAACTCAAGAAGATGAACAAGTTCATCAAAAGGAGGCGTATGATCAAGGGGGAGCACAAGATGATCAAGTAATGGAGGAAGAAGCACAACCAGCACCTCCAACTCAAGTCCGAGCGATGATTCAAAGGGATCATCCCGTCGATCAGATTTTGGGTGACATAAGCATGGGAGTAACTACTCGGTCTCGATTAGTTAATTTTGTGAGCATTACTCCTTTGTCTCTTCTATTGAGCCTTTCAGGGTAGAGGAGGCCTTGCTAGATCCAGACTGGGTGTTGGCCATGCAAGAGGAGCTCAACAACTTCAAGAGGAATGAAGTTTGGACACTGGTGCCTCGTCCTAAGCAAAATGTTGTGGGAACCAAGTGGGTGTTCCGCAACAAACAAGACGAGCACGGAGTGGTGACGAGGAACAAGGCTCGACTTGTGGCAAAAGGTTATGCCCAAGTCGCAGGTTTGGACTTTGAGGAGACTTTTGCTCCTGTGGCTAGGCTAGAGTCCATTCGTATTTTGCTAGCATATGCCGCTCACCATTCTTTCAGGTTGTTCCAAATGGATGTGAAGAGCGCTTTCCTCAACGGGCCGATCAAGGAGGAAGTGTACGTGGAGCAATCCCCTGGCTTCGAGGATGAACGGTACCCCGACCACGTGTGTAAGCTCTCTAAGGCGCTCTATGGACTTAAGCAAGCCCCAAGAGCATGGTATGAATGCCTTAAAGACTTTTTAATTGCTAATGCTTTCAAGGTTGGGAAAGCCGATCCAACTCTTTTCACTAAGACTTGTGATGGTGATCTTTTTGTGTGCCAAATTTATGTCGATGACATAATATTTGGTTCTACTAATAAAAAGTCTTGTGAAGAGTTTAGCAGGGTGATGACGCAGAAATTCGAGATGTCGATGATGGGCGAGTTGAACTACTTCCTTGGGTTCCAAGTGAAGCAACTCAAGGATGGCACCTTCATCTCTCAAACGAAGTAGACGCAAGACTTGCTGAAGCGGTTTGGGATGAAGGATGCCAAGCCCGCAAAGACTCCGATGGGGACCGACGGACACACCGACCTCAACAAAGGAGGTAAGTCCGTTGATCAAAAGGCATACCGGTCTATGATTGGGTTTTTACTTTATTTATGTGCAAGTAGACCGGATATTATGCTTAGTGTATGCATGTGTGCTAGATTTCAATCCGATCCTAAGGAATGTCACTTAGTGGCAGTGAAGCGAATCCTTAGATATTTAGTTGCTACGCCTTGCTTCGGGATCTGGTATCCAAAGGGGTCTACCTTTGACTTGATTGGATATTCAGATTCCGACTATGCTGGATGTAAGGTCGATAGGAAGAGTACATCGGGGACGTGCCAATTCTTAGGAAGGTCCCTGGTGTCATGGAATTCTAAGAAACAAACCTCCGTTGCCCTATCCACCGTTGAGGCCGAGTATGTTGCCGCAGGACAGTGTTGCGCGCAACTACTTTGGATGAGGCAAACCCTTCGGGACTTTGGCTACAATCTGAGCAAAGTCCCACTCCTATGTGACAATGAGAGTGCTATCCGCATGGCGGAAAATCCTGTTGAACACAGCCGCACAAAGCACATTGACATCCGGCATCACTTTTTGAGAGACCACCAGCAAAAGGGAGATATCGAAGTGTTTCATGTTAGCACCGAGAACCAGCTAGCCGATATCTTTACCAAGCCTCTAGATGAGAAGACCTTTTGCAGGTTGCGTAGTGAGCTAAATGTCTTAGATTCGCGGAACTTGGATTGATTTATAGCATACTTGTGTTTATGCCTTTGATCATGTTCCTTATGCATATTGTCGCTTAATAATGGTGCTCAAGTTGTACAAACACTCCCTGGACCTCACAAGTCCGTTGCAAAGTGATGCACATGTTTAGGGGGAGATGTGTTACAACTTGACCCTTTGAGACTAACCATGTGCTTGAGTTTGATGATTTAGTCTCGAAGGAGGTTTGAAAGGGAAAAGGTGGACTTGGACCATGAAAGACTTCCACTGCACTCCGATGAGAGGGTAACTTATTCCAAGTTCATCTCATGTACTCTTATTGCCTTTGTATTATTATTGAAGATTTTGGTGAGGCAATGGGGTTCTAGGGCCAAGACTGATCCCGTTTTGGTGCTTGATGCCAAAGGGGGAGAAAATAAAGGCCAAAGCAATAAATGGATCAGCTATCACTTGAGAGATTTTGAAACTTGAGAGATTTTGAAAATAGTAGAATAGAGTTTTTTGGTTTGACAAAACTCTTTTGTTGCCTCTCTTGTCAAAAGTTGGCTTCTTGTGAGGAGAAGTGTTGATTATGGGAAAAAGGGGGAGTTGTTGAAATCCTTGATCAAATTCCTTTAGAAAACCTCTCTTTATGTCTCTACAAGTGGATTTGACTTAGAGATAGGAATTTGAGTTTGATTTGCAAAAACAAATCAAGTGGTGGCAAAGAGTGATCCATATATGTCAAATTTGAATCAAAACAATTTGAGTTTTTATTTGAAGTGATTTTGTACTTGTTCTACTTGCTTTATGTTGTGTTGGCATAAATCACCAAAAAGGGGGAGATTGAAAGGGAAATGTGCCCTTGGGCCATTTCTAAGTATTTTGGTGGTTTAGTGTCCAACACAAGTGCCTAAGTGTAAAAAGGTGGACAAAGTACAAATCAAGGATAAAGGTATGTTTCTCAGACTTAGTACATTGTTTTGGAGACTAATGTATTGTGTCTAAGTGCTGGAAACAGGAAAAGACCAACTGGAAATGCCTTGGCTCGAACAGCCAGGACTTTGCTGAGTCTAGGAGCACCGGACTGTCCGGTGGTGCACTGGACAGTGTCCGGTGCGCCAGGCTGGCTCAAGCGAAGTGGCTGCTCTCGGGAATTCACCGGCGACGTACGGCTATAATTCACCGGACTGTCCGGTGTGCACCGGACGGTCCGGTGAGCCAACGGTCGGCAGGGCCAACGGTCGGTCGCGCGATCTGCGCGGGACACGTGGCCAAGCCAACGGCTAGAAGGAGGCACCGGACTGTCCGGTGTGCACCGGACATGTCCGGTGCGCCAACGGCTCTCAGCCTGCCAACGGTCGACTGCGCCATTTATGGAAAGGAATCGGGCACCAGACAGTGTCCGGTGTGCACCGGACTGTCCGGTGCGCCAGACGACAGAAGGCAAGAATGGCCTTCCAGATTTGCTCTCAACGACTCCTAGCTGCCTTGGGGCTATAAAACGGTCCCCTAGGCGCATGGAGGAGAAGACCAAGCAACCTTAGAGCATTCGTGATCCTTTCACACACTCAGTCTTTGCGCATTCGTTTGTCATTCTCAGTGATTCGAGCTCCGTTCTAGTGAGAACTTTGAGATAGTCTTTTGAGCTCGATTCTTGGCCGTGTGTGTGCACATTTTGTTGTGGTTTTGTGTGTGTTGCTTCCCTCCCTTACTCCGTGTTTCTTTGTGAACTTCAAGTGTAAGGGCGAGAGACTCCAAGTTGTGGAGATTCCTCGCAAAAGGGATTGAGAAAAAGCAAGCAAAACTGAAAGGGAAATGTGCCTTTGGGCCATTTCTAAGTATTTTGGTGATTGAGTGCAAACATAAGTGCTTAAATGTGAAAATATGCAATGGATGAACAAAGTGCAAATCTAGAGCAAAGGTATGTTTCTAAGTCTTAGTACATTGGTTTTGTGTACTAATATATTTGTCTAAGTGTTAGAAACAGAAAGAAGAAGAGAAGAGAAGACTTGGCTGTGTGCAGCCAAGGGGCTGCTTCGGTCTGGGGCACCGGACTGTCCGGTGGTGCACCGGACAGTGTCCGGTGGTGCACCGGACAGTGTCCGGTGCGCCAGGCCGCCTCGGCCGAAGAGGCCGCTCTCGGGTTTTTCTCCGGCGACTTCGGCTAAAATTCACCGGACTGTCCGGTGTGCACCGGACTGTCCGGTGAGCCAACGGTCGGCCGGGCCAACGGTCGGCCGCGCGATCGGCGCGCGACACGTGGCCGAGCCAACGGTCGGGAAGGTACACCGGACTGTCCGGTGTGCACCGGACATGTCCGGTGCGCCAACGGTGCGCAGATCTGACTCAGACAGCAACGGTCGGATGCGCTGTTTATGGAAAACAAATCGGGCACCGGACAGTGTCTGGTGTGCACCGGACTGTCCGGTGCGCCCGACGACAGAAGGCAAAGATAGCCTTCCAGATGTGTTCTCAACGGCTCCTAGCTGCCTTGGGACTATAAAAGGGACCCCTAGGCGCATGGAGGAGTACACCAAGCATTCCTACAACTCTTCTAAGCACCAAGACATCAATCTCACGCATTCGTTTCATTGTGATAGCATATAGAGCTCTTGTGGAGTTGTGAACTCTTTGTGTTGCGTTGCGAGCTCTTATTGCTGCTTGTGTGCGTGTTGCTCTGATCTTTTGAAGTCTTGTGTGCGTTGCTCATTCCCTCCCTTGCTCCGTGATTCTCTGTGAACATCTTTTGTAAGGGCGAGAGGCTCCAAATTGTGGAGATTCCTCGCAAGCGGGATTGAGAAAAGAAAAGCAAGAACACCGTGGTATTCAAGTTGATCATTGGATCACTTGAGAGGAGTTGAGTGCAACTCTCGTCCGTTGGGACGCCACAACGTGGAAGTAGGCAAGTTTTGTACTTGGCCGAACCACGGGATAACCACCGTGTCATCTCTGTGATTGATTTCTTGTGGTTATTGTGTTTTGACTCCTCTCTAGCCACTTGGCCACAATTGTGCTAACACTTAACAAGTTTTTGTGGCTTAAGTTTTGAAGTTATTCAGGATCACCTATTCACCCCCCCTCTAGGTGCTCTCAATTGGTATCGGAGCCGTTCTCTTCAAGAAAGGGACTAACCGCCCGAAGAGATGGATCCTAAGGGGAAGGGAATTGTGATCAACGACAAGGAGAAGGAGTCCTTCGTCAACGAGCCAAGGGATGACAAGTCAAACGACTCGGGCTCGGGCCACAGGCGCAAAGATGGGAAGAAGAAGAAGACAAGGCGCATCAAGGAGATCATCTACTACGACGATAGTGATGAATCTACTTCTTCCCAAAAGGATGGTGACAACGACTACAAAAAGACGGTCAATTCGAACTTTTCATTTGATTATTCTCGTATTCAACATAGTTCGAATTCGCATTTGCTTTCCATTCCTCTTGGCAAACCCCCACACTTTGATGGGGAGGACTACGGATTTTGGAGTCACAAAATGCGTAGTCACTTATTCTCTCTCCATCCAAGCATATGGGAGATTGTGGAGAATGGAATGAAATTTGATAGCTCGGATAGTCCTATGCTTATAAATGAACAAATTCATAGAAATGCACAAGCTACTACTGTTCTCTTAGCATCTTTGTGCAGGGAAGAGTACAATAAGGTGAGCGGCTTGGACAATGCCAAGCAGATATGGGACACCCTCAAGATCTCTCACGAGGGGAACGACATCACCATGCTCACCAAGATGGAGTTGGTGGAGGGCGAGCTTGGACGATTCGCCATGATAAGGGGAGAGGAGCCAACTCAAACTTACAACCGGCTCAAGACCCTTATCAACAAAATAAGGAGCTACGGAAGCACGCGTTGGATGGACCACGACGTCGTCCACCTACTACTCAGGTCCTTTACCATTCTTGATCCTCATCTCGTGAACAATATTCGTGAGAATCCCAGGTACACGATGATGACGCCCGAGGAAGTACTTGGAAAATTCGTGAGCGGGCGGATGATGATCAAGGAAGCAAGATACGTCGACGATGCGTTGAACGGTCCACTCCACGAGCCTCAACCCATTGCTCTCAAGGCATCGAGAAGCAAGGAGGCACTACCAAGCAAGGTGGCGCAAATTGAGGCGGCCGGGCTTAATGATGAAGAAATGGCTCTCATCATTAAGCGCTTCAAGACGGCGTTAAGGGGTCGCAAGGAGCATCCCAACAAGACCAAGACGAAGGGGAAGCGCTCATGCTTCAAGTGTGGTAAGATTGGTCACTTTATCGCTAATTGCCCCGATAATGATAGTGACCAGGAAAAGAAGAGTGGAAAATGGGAAAAAAAGAAGAATTACAAGAAGGAAAAGGGCGAGGCTCATATTGGAAAGGAGTGGGATTCGGATTGCTCCTCGTCCGACTCCGACAACGAAGGACTCGCCGCCACCGCCTTCAACAAGTCATCCCTCTTCCCCAACGAGCATCACACTTGCCTCATGGCAAGGGAAAAGAAGGTAACCACTCGTAATGCTAATACTTATGATTCTTCTAGTGATGATGAATCTAGTGAGGATGAAGTAGATTATTCATGTTTATTCAAGGGCTTAGATAGATCTAAGATAGACAAAATTAATGAATTAATTGATGCCTTGAATGAAAAGAATATACTTTTAGAAAAGCAAGAGGATTTGTTGTATGAAGAACATGATAAGTTTGTAGAGGCTCAAAAATCCCTTGCATTAGAAATTAAGAGGAATGAAATGCTTGCTTGTGAAGTGTCAACATGCCATGATTCTATTTCTAACTTAAAGAGCATAAATGATGATTTAAATGCTAAACTAGTAGAAGCAAATAAATCCAACTCTTGTGTTGAATATGTTGAAGTTTGCACTAGGTGTAAGGATATTGATATTAATGCTTGTAGCGAACACTTAGTTTCTATTTCAAAATTGAATGATGAATTAGCTAGTCTTAATGCTCAACTTAAGACTAGCAAGAGTAATTTTGATAAACTAAAATTTGCTAGGGATGCCTACACGGTTGGTAGACACCCCTCAATTAAGGATGGGCTTGGCTTCAAGAGGGAAGCCAAGAACTTAACAAGCCATAAGGATCCCATTCCCGCCAAGGAGAAAGGGAAGGCCCCTATGGCTACTAGTGCTAAAAGGAACCATGCATTTTTGTATCATGATAGAAGACAAACTAGAAATGTAAGTCATGATGCTTTTGATTCATATGTTTATGATTCTCATGCCATGATTGCTCCTAGTTCCTCTTATGTGTATGATAGAAATGTTACTAGGAGAAATGTTGTTCCTAAAAGAAATGCTATTCATCATGTGCCTAGAAGGAATGTTATTCATGCTCCTAGGAAAATAGCAAATGAACCTTCTACAATTTATTGTGCTTTGAATGCTTCATTTGCAATTTGTAGAAAGGATAGAAAAGTAATTGCTAGGAAGTTAGGGGCAAAATGCAAAGGTGATAAAACTTGCATTTGGGTCCCTAAGGATATATGTGCTAACCTTGTAGGACCCAACATGAGTTGGGTACCTAAGACCCAAGCCTAAATTTGCCTTGCAGGTTTATGCATCCGGGGGTTCAAGCTGGATTATCGACAGCGGATGCACAAACCATATGACGGGGGAGAAGAAGATGTTCACCTCTTACGTCAAGAATAAGGATTCCCAAGATTCTATTATATTCGGTGATGGGAATCAAGGCAAGGTAAAAGGGTTAGGTAAAATTGCAATTTCTAATGAGCACTCAATTTCTAATGTGTTTTTAGTTGAGTCTTTGGGATACAATTTGCTATCAGTTAGTCAATTATGCAATATGGGGTATAACTGTCTATTTACAAATGTAGATGTGTCTGTCTTTAGAAGAAGTGATGGTTCACTAGCTTTTAAGGGTGTATTAGACGACAAACTTTATTTAGTTGATTTTGCAAAAGAAGAGGCCGGTCTAGATGCATGCTTAATAGCTAAGACTAGCATGGGCTGGCTGTGGCATCGCCGCTTAGCACATGTGGGGATGAAGAACCTTCACAAGCTTCTAAAGGGAGAACACGTGATAGGTCTAACTAATGTTCAATTCGAAAAAGATAGACCTTGTGCAGCTTGTCAAGCAGGTAAACAGGTGGGAGGAGCGCATCACAGCAAGAATGTGATGACCACTTCAAGACCTCTGGAGCTGTTGCATATGGATCTCTTCGGACCCGTCGCCTATCTGAGCATAGGAGGAAGTAAGTATGGCCTGGTTATTGTTGATGACTTTTCCTGCTTCACTTGGGTGTTCTTTTTGCAGGATAAGTCTGAAACCCAAGGGACCCTCAAGCGCTTCCTCAGGAGAGCTCAAAATGAGTTTGAGCTCAAAGTTAAGAAGATAAGGAGCGACAACGGGTCCGAGTTCAAGAATCTTCAAGTGGAGGAATTCCTTGAAGAAGAAGGGATCAAGCATGAGTTCTCCGCTCCCTACACACCACAGCAAAATGGTGTGGTAGAGAGGAAGAACAGGACGCTCATCGATATGGTGAGGACGATGCTAGGAGAGTTCAAGACCCCCGAGTGCTTTTGGACGGAAGCCGTGAACACGGCTTGCCACGCCATCAACAGGGTCTACCTTCATCGCCTCCTCAAGAAGACGTCGTATGAGCTACTAACCGGTAACAAACCCAATGTATCGTACTTTCGTGTATTTGGGAGTAAATGCTACATTCTAGTGAAGAAGGGTAGAAATTCTAAGTTTGCTCCCAAAGCCGTAGAAGGGTTTTTATTAGGTTATGACTCAAATACAAAGGCGTATAGAGTCTTCAACAAATCATCGGGTTTGGTTGAAGTCTCTAGCGACGTTGTATTTGATGAGACTAATGGCTCTCCAAAAGAGCAAGTTGTTGATTATGATGATGTAGATGAAGAAGATGTTCCGACGGCCGCTATACGAACCATGGCGATTGGAGAAGTACGGCCACAGGAACAAGATGAACGAGATCAACCTTCTTCCTCGACCATGGTGCTACCCCCAACTCAAGACGATGAACAGGTTCATCAACATGAGGCGTGTGATCAAGGGGGAGCACAAGTTGATCATGTGATGGAGGAAGAAGCGCAACCGGCACCTCCAACCCAAGTTCGAGCGATGATTCAAAGGGATCATCCCGTCGACCAAATTCTGGGTGACATTAGCAAGGGAGTAACTACTCGGTCTCGATTAGTTAATTTTTGTGAGCATTACTCCTTTGTCTCTTCTATTGAGCCTTTCAGGGTAGAGGAGGCCTTGCTAGATCCGGACTGGGTGTTGGCCATGCAGGAGGAACTCAACAACTTCAAGCGCAATGAAGTTTGGACACTGGTGCCTCGTCCGAAGCAAAATGTTGTGGGAACCAAGTGGGTGTTCCGCAACAAACAGGACGAGCACGGGGTGGTGACGAGGAACAAGGCTCGACTTGTGGCAAAAGGTTATGCCCAAGTCGCAGGTTTGGATTTTGAGGAGACTTTTGCTCCTGTGGCTAGGCTAGAGTCAATTCGAATCTTGCTAGCATATGTCGCTCACCATTCTTTCAGGTTGTACCAAATGGATGTGAAGAGCGCTTTCCTCAACGGGCCAATCAAGGAGGAGGTGTACGTGGAGCAACCCCCTGGCTTCGAGGATGAACGGTACCCCGACCACGTGTGTAAGCTCTCTAAGGCGCTCTATGGACTTAAGCAAGCCCCAAGAGCATGGTATGAATGCCTTAGAGATTTCTTAATTGCTAATGCTTTCAAGGTTGGGAAAGCCGATCCAACTCTTTTCACTAAGACATGTGATGGTGATTTGTTTGTGTGCCAAATTTATGTCGATGACATAATATTTGGTTCTACTAACCAAAAGTCTTGTGAAGAGTTTAGCAGGGTGATGACGCAAAAATTCGAGATGTCGATGATGGGCGAGTTGAACTACTTCCTTGGGTTCCAAGTGAAGCAACTCAAGGACGGCACCTTCATCTCCCAAACGAAGTACACGCAAGATCTGCTAAAGCGGTTTGGGATGAAGGACGCCAAGCCCGCAAAGACTCCGATGGGGACCGACGGACACACCGACCTCAACAAAGGAGGTAAGTCCGTTGATCAAAAAGCATACCGGTCAATGATAGGTTCTTTGCTTTACTTATGTGCTAGTAGACCGGATATTATGCTTAGCGTATGCATGTGTGCTAGATTTCAATCCGATCCTAAGGAGTGTCACTTAGTGGCGGTGAAGCGGATTCTTAGATATTTAGTTGCTACGCCTTGCTTCGGGCTCTGGTATCCAAAGGGGTCTACCTTTGACTTAGTTGGATACTCAGACTCCGACTATGCTGGATGTAAGGTCGATAGGAAGAGTACATCGGGGACGTGCCAATTCTTAGGAAGGTCCCTGGTGTCATGGAATTCTAAGAAACAAACTTCCGTTGCCCTATCCACCGCTGAGGCCGAGTATGTTGCCGCAGGACAGTGTTGCGCGCAACTACTTTGGATGAGGCAAACCCTCCGGGACTTTGGCTACAATCTGAGCAAAGTCCCACTCCTATGTGATAATGAGAGTGCTATCCGCATGGCGGAAAATCCTGTTGAGCACAGCCGCACAAAGCACATAGACATCCGGCATCACTTTTTGAGAGACCACTAGCAAAAGGGAGATATCGAAGTGTTTCATGTTAGCACCGAGAACCAGCTAGCCGATATCTTCACTAAGCCTCTAGATGAGAAGACCTTTTGCAGGTTGCGTAGTGAGCTCAATGTCTTAGATTCGCGGAACTTGGATTGAATTGTAGCATACATGTGTTTATGCCTTTGATCATGTTCATTCTGCATTTTGTTGCTTACTGTGGTGCTCAAGTTGTACAAACACTCCCTGGACCTCACAAGTCCGTTGCAAAGTGATGCACATGTTTAGGGGGAGATGTGTTACAACTTGACCCTTTGAGACTAACCATTTGCTTGAGTTTGCTTGATTTAGTCTCGAAGGTGGATTGAAAGGGGAAAGGTGAACTTGGTCCATGCAAGACTTCCACTGCACTCCGATAAGAGGGTAATTTATTCCAAGTTCATCTCTATGATCTTATTGCCTTTGTACTCTTAATTGAAGATTTTGGTGAGGCAATGGGGTTAAAGGGCCACAATTGATCCCGTTTTGGTGCTTGATGCCAAAGGGGGAGAAAATAAAAGCCAAAGCAATAAATGGATCAGCTACCACTTGAGAGATTTTGAAAATAGTAGAATAGAGTTTTTGTTTTGTCAAAAGCTTTTTGTCTCTATTGTCAAAAGTTGGCTTCTTGTGGGGAGAAGTGTTAATTATGGGAAATAGGGGGAGTTTTTGAAATCTTTGATCAATCTCTTCTGGAATGACTCTCTTTACGCTTCAACATGTGTGTTTGACTTAGAGATAGAGATTTGAGTTTGATTTGCAAAAACAAACCAAGTGGTGGCAAAAGATGATCCATATATGCCAAAATTGAATAAAACTCAAAGTCAGTTTTTATTTAAAGTGATTTTGCACTTGTTCTAGTTGCTTTATGTTGTGTTGGCATAAATCACCAAAAAGGGGGAGATTGAAAGGGAAATGTGCCTTTGGGCCATTTCTAAGTATTTTGGTGATTGAGTGCAAACATAAGTGCTTAAATGTGAAAATATGCAATGGATGAACAAAGTGCAAATCTAGAGCAAAGGTATGTTTCTAAGTCTTAGTACATTGGTTTTGTGTACTAATATATTTGTCTAAGTGTTAGAAACAGAAAGAAGAAGAGAAGAGAAGACTTGGCTGTGTGCAGCCAAGGGGCTGCTTCGGTCTGGGGCACCGGACTGTCCGGTGGTGCACCGGACTGTCCGGTGGTGCACCGGACAGTGTCCGGTGGTGCACCGGACAGTGTCCGGTGCGCCAGGCCGCCTCGGCCGAAGAGGCCGCTCTCGGGTTTTTCTCCGGCGACTTCGGCTAAAATTCACCGGACTGTCCGGTGTGCACCGGACTGTCCGGTGAGCCAACGGTCGGCCGGGCCAACGGTCGGCCGCGCGATCGGCGCGCGACACGTGGCCGAGCCAACGGTCGGGAAGGTACACCGGACTGTCCGGTGTGCACCGGACATGTCCGGTGCGCCAACGGTGCGCAGATCTGACTCAGACAGCAACGGTCGGATGCGCTGTTTATGGAAAACAAATCGGGCACCGGACAGTGTCCGGTGTGCACCGGACTGTCCGGTGCGCCCGACGACAGAAGGCAAAGATAGCCTTCCAGATGTGTTCTCAACGGCTCCTAGCTGCCTTGGGACTATAAAAGGGACCCCTAGGCGCATGGAGGAGTACACCAAGCATTCCTACAACTCTTCTAAGCACCAAGACATCAATCTCACACATTCGTTTCATTGTGATAGCATATAGAGCTCTTGTGGAGTTGTGAACTCTTTGTGTTGCGTTGCGAGCTCTTATTGCTGCTTGTGTGCGTGTTGCTCTGATCTTTTGAAGTCTTGTGTGCGTTGCTCATTCCCTCCCTTGCTCCGTGATTCTCTGTGAACATCTTTTGTAAGGGCGAGAGGCTCCAAATTGTGGAGATTCCTCGCAAGCGGGATTGAGAAAAGAAAAGCAAGAACACCGTGGTATTCAAGTTGATCATTGGATCACTTGAGAGGAGTTGAGTGCAACTCTCGTCCGTTGGGACGCCACAACGTGGAAGTAGGCAAGTTTTGTACTTGGCCGAACCACGGGATAACCACCGTGTCATCTCTGTGATTGATTTCTTGTGGTTATTGTGTTTTGACTCCTCTCTAGCCACTTGGCCACAATTGTGCTAACACTTAACAAGTTTTTGTGGCTTAAGTTTTGAAGTTATTCAGGATCACCTATTCACCCCCCCCCTCTAGGTGCTCTCAAAAACACCGTGGTATTCAAGTGGGTCTTTGGACCGCTTGAGAGGGGTTGATTGCAACCCTTGTCTGTTGGGACGCCACAACGTCGATTAGGCAAGCTTTGGTCTTGGCCGAACCACGGGATAACCACCGTGCCATCTCTGTGATTGATTTATTGTGGTTATTGTGTTTTGACTCCTCTCTAGCCACTTGGCAATTATTGTGCTAACGATTAACTAAGTTTTGTGGCTTAAGTTTTCAAGTTTCACAGGATCACCTATTCACCCCCCCTCTAGGTGCTCTCACTTGTAGACTTCATGTTATTCCTAGAACTGTTAACCTTTGTAATCACAGTTTGATTGTCACAGTTCATGGAAATAGCCGGTATCGGTTTTTTAACTACCGGTAAATCCAATAGGAAATCACGAAGCCACTCAGCCTCAGCCCCAACAGTGTCTAATGCTGCGAGTTCTGCTTCCATTGTAGACTTCGTTAAGATAGTCTGCTTGCAAGACTTCCAGGAAACAGCGCCACCTCCAAACAGAAACACATATCCGCTTGTGGCATAAAGCTCATCAGCATCAGAAATCCAGTTGGCATCACAATAGCCTTCCAGCACTTTTGGGTTTCCAGTATAATGAATACCATATGTCAAAGTACCTTTCAAATACCGCAACACTCTCTCAAGAGCACGCTAGTGATCATCTCCTGGTTTCGACACAAACTGACTTAGCTTACTCACAGCATAAGAGATGTCTGGCCTTGTTGCACTTGCAAGGTACATGAGCGAGCCAATGATCTGGGAGTATGTCAATTGATCCCTTGCTATTCTCCGATTCTTTCTTAATAGCACACTAGGTCATAAGGTGTTGGAGCGGGATCACAGTCACTAAAACCAAAGCGACTCAATACCTTTTAAACATAATGGGATTGTAACAAAGTTACCCCACCATCAGCTTCTCTAACAAGCTTGATGTTTAGAATGACATCAGCTTCTCCCAAATCTTTCATTTCGAAATTGCTCGATAGAAGATTTTTAACTTCCTCAATCACATTTAGATTTGATCCAAAGATCAAGATGTCATCAACATAAAGGCACAGCATAACAGACTCACCCCCACCATACCGATAGTATACACACGTGTCAGATTCATTTACAACAAAGCCAGCAGCTGTAAGAGTATTATCAAACTTTTCATGCCATTGCTTAGGTGCTTGTTTTAGGCCATACAATGATTTTATCAACCTGCACACCTTGTTCTCTTGACCATCTGCGATGAACCCTTCTGGCTTATCCATATAGATCTCCTCATCCAACTCTCCACTAAGGAAAGCTGTCTTAACATCCATCTGATGAATGATAAGACCATAAGAGGCTGCCACGGCTATTAATGTGCGAATTGTAGTCAATCAAGCCACTGGTGAGTAGGTGTCAAAGAAATCTTCACCCTCATTTTGGGTATATCCTTTGGCCACAAGCCTTGCCTTGTACCTCTCGATTGTACCATCAGGCCTAAGCTTTTTCTTGAAGATCCATTTGCAGCCTATAGGTTGACAACCATAAGGACGGTCAACGACCTCCCAAGTTCCATTAGACATAATAGATTCCATCTCACTCCTTACTGCTTCCTTCCATAAGTCAGCATCAGGAGAGGAATATGCCTCACTAATGGTAGTTGGTGTGTCTTCCACAAGGTACACTATAAAGTCATTACCAAAGGATTTTGCAACCCTCTGTCTCTTGCTCTTTCGAGTGACTGTAGTGTCATCCTCCTCAGGGATGTGTACGTGAGAATCCTCAGCATGATCTATAGGAATCGACAGTTCGTGCTCATGGGGAATTATAGTCTCATGACTTGTATCACTAGGTGTATTCTTCATGGTAAACTCATTCTCAAAAAATGTTGCGTCTCTTGATTCCATGATAGTATCAACATACATATCAGGCACATCAGATTTTATAATTAAGAACCTATACCATTTGCTGTGAAAAGAGTACCCAAGGAATACACAATCAACAGTTTTAGGCCCAAGTTTACGCTTTTTGTTGATTGGCACATTCACTTTAGCCAAGCAACCCCAAGTGCGCAAATATGAGAGATTTAATCTTCTCTTTTCCCATTCCTCGAATGGTGTGATCTCTTTGTTCTTTGTTGGAACTCTATTCAGGACATGACATGCTGTCAAAATCGCCTCACCCCACCATTCCTTGGATAATCCCGCTGTACTCAACATGGCATTCACCAAATCTGTTAGAGTGTGGTTTTTCCTTTCAGCAATCCCATTGGATTGTGGTGAGAATGGCGGTGTCCTCTCATGAATAATACCATGTTCCACACAGAACTCATCGAACACATTAGAGAAATATTCTCCACCTCGATCAGACGTTAACCGTTTTATTTTCCTCTCAAGTTGGTTCTCAACTTCAGCTTTATAGGCCTTAAAATAATTGAACGCTTCATCTTTTGTTTTTAAGAGATACACATAGCAAAATCTAGTGGAGTCATCTATAAAAGTGTGAAAGTATCTTTTACCACCTTTGGTCAAAATTCCATTCATCTCGCACAGATCAGAATGAACAAGTTCTAGAGGTGCCAAACTCCTTGCCTCAGCAGCCTTATGAGGCTTGCGGGGTTGTTTGATTCAACACACACATGGCACTTAGACTTTTTGACCAAGTTAAATTTAGAAATTAGATTTATATTTGCTAACCGCATAAGACAGCCAAAGCTTGCATGACAAAAACGTGAATGCCATAAATCTGACTCATCAGAAAAATGAACAGAATTCACCAGTTTATTACACACATCATGCAGTGATAAGCGGAACAAGCCTCCACAGTCATATCCTTTACCAACAAAAATACCATGTTTCGACACAACACATTTATTAGACTCAAGAACAACTTTGTATCCATCTCGACATAGCATAGAAACGCTAACGAGATTCTTCTTGATAGAGGGCACATGCTGCACGCTCTTCAATGGCACCGTCTTTCCCGAAGTAAACTTCAGAATGACCGTACCAACACCAAGAACATGAGCACGCAACCCATTTCCCATCAACAAGGCGCCAGACCTCCCGACCTGGTAGGAATTGAACATAGAGGCATCAGCACACACATGAATATTTGCACCACTGTCCATCCACCACTCAGGTGAATTACAGACTGAAAGAACAAATGGTAAAGAATTACCATACCCAGATGTTCCACCTTCAGTTTCAGTGGTTACAACATTAGTGAAAGGGAATCAGGCTTACACCTAGTTCCTAATAATTTTGGTGGTTGAATTGCCCAACACAAATAATTGGACTAACCAGTTTGCTCTAGTGTATAAGATATACAGGTGCCAAAGGTTCACAACAAGCCAATTAAAAAGACCATTGTTGGGTTCAAAATAGAGAGCTAAAGGCATCCCGAAAGGCTCCCTGGTCTGGCGCACCGGACTGTCCGGTGTGCCACCGGACAGTGTCCGGTGCACCAGGGGACTTCGCACTGAACTCCTCAGCCTCGGGAATTTTCAGAGCCGGCGCGCTATAATTCACCGGACAAGTCCGGTGTACACCGGACAGTGTCCGGTGCTCCAAGAGGACGCGGCTCTGGAACTTGGCAGCCTCGGGAATTCGCGGCAGCTGCTCCGCTATAATTCACCGGACATGTCCGGTGTAACAACGGGGCAACGACTACTTCGGCACCAACGGCTACCTGCGGACGCATTAAATGCGCGCCAGCGCGCGCAGAAGTCAGGCACGCCCATACTGGCGCACCGGACACTCTACAGTACATGTCCGGTGCGCCACCGGACATCCAGGCGGGCCCAGAAGTCAGAGCTCCAACGGCCGAAACCCAACAGTTTTGGTGACGTGGCTGGCGCACCGGACATGTCCGGTGTGCACCGGACTGTCCGGTGCACCATTCGACAGTCAGCCCCACCAAACAGCTAGTTTGGTGGTTGGGGCTATAAATACCCCCAACCACCCACCATTCATTGCATCCAAGTTTACCACTTCTCAACCACTTACAAGAGCTAGGCATTCAATTCTAGACACACCAAAGAGATCAAATCCTCTCCAATTCCACACAAGGCTTTAGTAATTAGCGAGAGAGATTTGCCGTGTTCCTTTGAGCTCTTGCGCTTGGATTGCTTCTTTTCTTTCTCACTTGTTCTTGTGATCAAAACTCCATTGTAATCAAGGCAAGAGGCACCAATTGTGTGGTGGCCCTTGCGGGGAAGTTTTGTTCCCGGTTTTGATTTGAGAAGAGAAGCTCACTCGGTCCGAGGGACCGTTTGAGAGAGGGTAAGGGTTGAAAGAGACCCGGCCTTTGTGGCCTCCTCAACGGGGAGTAGGTTTGCGAGAACCGAACCTCGGTAAAACAAATCCGCGTGTCACACTCTTCATTTTCTTACGATTTGTTTTGCGCCCTCTCTTTCGAACTCGTTATTATTTCTAACGCTAACCCGGCTTGTAGTTGTGATTAATTTTGTAAATTTCAGTTTCGCCCTATTCACCCCCCTCTAGGCGACTATCAATTGATATCGGAGCCCGGTGCTTCGTTAGAGCCTAACCGCTCGAAGTGATGTCGGGAGATCACGCCAAGAAGGAGATGGAGACCGGCGAAAAGCCCACTACAAGCCACGGGAGCACTTCATCGGAAGAGTCCCGCACCAAGAGGAAAGAGAAGAAAAAGGACTCCTCCAAAGGGAAGGAGAAGAAATCTTCTTCACACCACAAAGAGAAGAAGGAGAAATCCTCTTGCCACAAGCCGCATCGGAGTGGGGACAAGAAAAAGAGGATGAGGAAGGTGGTCTACTACGAGACCGATTCTTCATCGACATCCACCTCCGGCTCCGACGCGGCGTCTGTCACTTCTAAGCGCCAAGAGCGTAAGAAGTATAGTAAGATTCCCCTACGCCACCCTCGCATTTCTAAACATACACCTTTACTTTCCGTCCCATTAGGCAAACCACCAACATTTGATGGTGAAGATTATGCTAGGTGGAGTGATTTAATGAGATTTCATCTAACCTCACTCCACAAAAGTATATGGGATGTTGTTGAGTTTGGTGCACAGGTACCATCCGTAGGGGATGAAAACTATGATGAGGATGAAGTAGCCCAAATAGAGCACTTCAACTCCCAAGCCACAACCATACTCCTCGCCTCTCTAAGTAGAGAAGAATATAACAAGGTGCAAGGGTTGAAGAATGCGAAGGAGATTTGGGATCTACTCAAGACCGTGCATGAGGGTGATGAACTCACCAAGATCACAAAGCGGGAAACGATCGAGGGGGAGCTCGGTCGCTTCCGTCTTCGCCAAGGGGAGGAACCACAAGATATGTACAATCGGCTCAAGACCTTGGTGAACCAAGTGCGCAACCTCGGGAGCAAGAAATGGGATGACCACGAGGTGGTTAAGGTTATTCTTAGATCACTCATCTTCCTTAACCCCACTCAAGTTCAATTAATTTGTGGTAATCCTAGATACACACTAATGACTCCCGAGGAAGTTATCGGGAATTTTGTGAGCTTTGAATGTATGATCAAGGGCTCAAAGAAGATCAACGAGCTTGATGATCCCTCCACATCTGAAGCACAACCGGTGGCATTCAAGGCAACAGAAGAGAAGAAGGAGGAGTCTACACCAAGTAGACAACCAATCGACGCTTCAAAGCTCGACAACGAGGAGATGGCTTTAATCATCAAAAGCTTTCGCCAAATCCTCAAGCAACGGAAGGGGAAGGATTACAAATCCCGTTCCAAGAAGGTTTGCTACAAATGTGGTAAGCCCGGTCACTTTATTGCTAAATGTCCATTATCAAGTGACAGTGACAGGGATAACGACAAGAAGGGCAAGAGGAGAGAAAAGAAGAGGTACCACAAGAAGAGGGGCGGCGATGCCCACGTGTGCCGCGAGTGGGACTCCGACGAGAGCTCCACCGACTCCTCCGACGACGAGGACGCCGCCAACATCGCCGTCACCAAGGGACTCCTTTTCCCCAACGTCGGCCACAAGTGCCTCATGGCAAAGGACAGCAAGAAAAAGAAGGTTAAATCTAAATCCTCCACTAGATATGAGTCCTCTAGTGATGATAATGCTAGTGATGAGGAAGATAATTTGCGTACCCTTTTTGCCAACCTTAACATGGAACAAAAGGAAAAACTAAATGAGCTAATTAGTGCCATCCATGAGAAGGATGATCTCTTGGACTCCCAAGAGGACCTCCTAATCAAGGAAAATACAAAACATGTTAAGGTTAAGAATGCTTATGCTCTAGAGGTAGAAAAATGTGAGAAATTAACTAGTGAGCTAAGCACATGCCATGACATTATTACCAACCTTAGAAATGAAAATGCCAAATTAATTGCTAAGGTTGATTCTCATGTTTGTAATGTTTCAACTTCCAATCCTAGAGATGATAATGTTGATTTACTTGCTAGGATTGATGAGTTAAATATTTCTATTGCTAGCCTTAGGATAGAGAATGAGAAATTGCTTGCTAAGGCTAAAGATTTTGATGTTTGCAATGCTACTATTTCCGAC
The DNA here is from genome assembly GCF_902167145.1 of Zea mays. Classification (NCBI taxonomy): domain Eukaryota; kingdom Viridiplantae; phylum Streptophyta; class Magnoliopsida; order Poales; family Poaceae; genus Zea; species Zea mays. Next base: position 186,643,250 of record NC_050098.1, read on the forward strand.
CTTAGAACTAAGAATGATATATTGCATGCTAAGGTTGTAGAATTAAAATCTTGCAAAACCTCTACATCTACCGTTGAGCACACTTCTATTTGTACTAGATGTAGAGATGTTGATGTTAATGCTATTCATGATCACATGACTTTAATTAAACAACAAAATGATCATATAGCAAAATTAGATGCTAAAATTGCCGAGCATAACCTAGAGAATGAAAAATTTAAATTTGCTCGTAGTATGCTTTATAATGGGAGACGCCCTGGCATCAAGGATGACATTGGCTTCCAAAGGAGAGACAATGTCAAACTTAATGCCCCTCCTAAAAGATTGTCTAATTTCGTTAAGGGCAAGGCTCCCATGCCTCAGGATAACGAGGGTTACATTTTGTACCCTGCCGGTTATCCCGAGAGCAAGATTAGGAGAATTCACTCTAGGAAGTCTCACTCTGGCCCAAATCATGCTTTTATGTATAAGGGTGAGACATCTAGCTCTAGGCAACCAACCCGTGCTAAGTTGCCTAAGAAGAAAACTCCTAATGCATCAAATGATCATGGCTTCTCATTTAAAACTTTTGATGCATCATATGTTTTGACTAACAAATCCGGCAAGGTCGTTGCCAAGTATGTTGGGGGCAAACACAAGAGCTCGAAAACTTGTGTTTGGGTTCCCAAAGTTCTTGTTTCTAATGCCAAAGGACCCAAAACCGTTTGGGTACCTAAAGTCAAGAACTAAACTTGTTTTGTAGGTTTATGCATCCGGGGGCTCAAGGTTGATCATCGATAGTGGGTGCACAAACCACATGATAGGGGAGAAGAAGATGTTCTCCTCCTATGAGAAAAATCAAGATCCCCAACGAGCCATCACATTCGGGGATGGAAACCAAGGTTTGGTCAAAGGATTGGGTAAAATTGCTATATCTCCTGACCATTCTATTTCCAATGTTTTTCTCGTAGATTCATTAGATTACAATTTGCTTTCTGTATCTCAATTATGCAAAATGGGCTACAACTGTCTCTTTACTGATGTAGGTGTTGAAAGGGAACTAGGCTTACACCTAGTCCCTAATTAATTTTGGTGGTTGAATTGCCCAACACAAATAGTTGAACTAACTAGTTTGCCCAAGTGTATAGATTATACAGGTGTAAAAGGTTCACACTCGGCCAATAAAAAGATCAAGTTTTAGATTCAACAAAGGAGCAAAGAGGCAACCGAAGGCACCTCTGGTCTGGGGGCACCGGACTGTCCGGTGTACACCGGACAGTGTCCGGTGCGCCACCGGACAGTGTCCGGTGCACCAGAGGACTCCCACTCGAACTCGCCACCTTCGGGAATTTCCAGAGGCAACTCCGCTATAATTCACCGGACTGTCCGGTGTGCACCGGACATGTCCGGTGCTCCAAGGAAGAGCGGCCTCCGGAACTCGCCAGCCTCGGGAATGGATCGTAGCTGCTCCGCTATAATTCACCGGACTGTCCGGTGTACACCGGACTGTCCGGTGCAACAGCGGGGCAACGGCTATTTCGGCGCCAACGGCTACCTGCGACGCATTTAATGCGCGCTGCGCGCGCGCAGAAGTCAGGCGCGCCCATACTGGCGCACCGGACAATGAACAGGAGATGTCCGGTGTGCACCGGACAGCCAGGCGGGCCCACAAGTCAGAAGCTCCAACGGTCAGAATCCAACGTCAGTGATGACGTGGCGGGGGCACCGGACATGTCCGGTGTGCACCGGACTGTCCGGTGCGCCATCAAACAGACAGCCTCCCAACGACCACTTTTGGTGGTTGGGGCTATAAATACCCCAACCACCCCACCATTCATTGCATCCAAGTTTTCCACTTCCCAACTACTACAAGAGCTCTAGCATTCAATTCTAGACACACCAAAGAGATCAAATCCTCTCCAAATTCCACACAACGCCATAGTGACTAGAGAGAGTGATTTGTTTGTGTTCTTTCGAGCTCTTGCGCTTGGATTGCTTCTTTTCTTTCTCACTTGCTCTTGTGATCAACACTTCATTGTAATCAAGGCAAGAGGCACCAATTGTGTGGTGGCCCTTGCGGGGAAGTTTTATTCCCGGCTTTGATTTGAGAAGAGAAGCTCACTCGGTCCGAGGGACCGTTTGAGAGAGGGAAGGGTTGAAAGAGACCCGGCCTTTGTGGCCTCCTCAACGGGGAGTAGGTTTGAGAGAACCGAACCTCGGTAAAACAAATCCGCGTGTCTCACTTCATTATTCGCTTGCGATTTGTTTTGCGCCCTCTCTCGCGGACTCGTTTTTATTTCTAACGCTAACCCGGCTTGTAGTTGTGTTTATATTTGTAAATTTCAGTTTCGCCCTATTCACCCCCCTCTAGGCGACTATCAATTGGTATCAAAGCCCGATACTTCATTAGAGCCTAACCGCTCGAAGTGATGTTGGGAGATCACACCAAGAGGGAGATGGAGACCGGCGAAAAGCCCACTACAAGCCACGGGAGCACTTCATCGGAAGAGTCCCGCACCAAGAGGAAGGAGAAGAAGAAGGACTCCTCCAAACGGAAGGAGAAAAGATCTTCCTCTTCTCACCACAAAGAGAAGAAGGAAAAATCTTCTTCTCACAAGTTGCATCGGAAAGGCGACAAGCACAAGAGGATGAGGAAAGTAGTCTACTACGAGACCGACACTTCATCAACTTCGACCTCCGACTCCGATGCGCCGTCCGTAACTTCTAAGCGCCAAGAGCGCAAGAAGTTTAGTAAGATCCCCTTACACTATCCTCGTACACCTAGACATACTCCATTACTTTCCGTTCCATTAGGCAAACCGCCAACTTTTGATGGCGAAGATTATGCAATGTGGAGTGATTTAATGAAATTTCATCTAACCTCACTTCACAAAAGTATATGGAATGTTGTTGAGTTTGGAGCACAGGTACCATCCATAGGGGATGAGGATTATGATACGGACGAGGTGGCCCAAATCGAGCACTTCAACTCTCAAGCTACAACCATACTCCTCGCCTCTCTAAGCAAGGAGGAATACAACAAAGTGCAAGGGTTGAAGAATGCCAAGGAGATTTGGGACCTCCTCAAGACCGCGCACGAGGGTGATGAACTAACAAAGATCACCAAGCGGGAAACGATCGAGGGGGAGCTCGGTCGTTTTCGTCTTCGCCAAGGGGAGGAGCCACAAGATATGTACAACCGGCTCAAAACCTTGGTGAACCAAGTGCGCAACCTCGGGAGCAAGAAATGGGATGACCATGAGGTGGTTAAGGTTATTTTGAGATCACTTATTTTCCTTAACCCTACTCAAGTACAATTAATTCGTGGTAATCCTAGATATACTCAAATGACCCCCGAGGAAGTTATCGGGAATTTTGTGAGCTTTGAATGTATGATCAAGGGCTCCAAGAAGATCAACGAGCTTGATGAACCCTCCACGTCCGAAGCACAACCGGTGGCATTTAAGGCGACGGAGGAGAAGAAGGAGGAGTCTACACCAAGTAGACAACCAATTGACGCCTCCAAGCTCGACAATGAGGAGATGGCTTTAATCATCAAAAGCTTTCGCTAAATCCTCAAGCAACGGAAGGGGAAGGACTACAAATCCCGTTCCAAGAAGGTTTGCTACAAGTGTGGTAAGCCCGGTCACTTTATTGCTAAATGTCCATTATCAAGTGACAGTGACAGGGATAATGACAAGAAGGGAAAGAGGAAAGAAAAGAAGAGGTACCACAAGAAGAGGGGCGGCGATGCCCACGTGTGCCGCGAATGGGACTCCGACGAGAGCTCCACCGACTCCTCCTCCGACGAGGACGCCGCCAACATCGCCGTCACCAAGGGACTCCTCTTCCCCAACGTCGGCCACAAGTGCCTCATGGCAAAGGACGGCAAAAAGAAGAAGGTTAAATCTAAATCCTCCACTAAATATGAATCCTCTAGTGATGATAATGCTAGTGATGAGGAGAATAATTTGCGTACCCTTTTTGCCGATCTTAACATGCAACAAAAAGAAAAATTAAATGAATTGATTAGTGCTATTCATGAGAAGGATGATCTCTTGGACTCTCAAGAGGACTTCCTTATTAAGGAGAACAAAAAGCATGTTAAGGTTAAAAATGCTTATGCTCAACAAGTTGAAAAATATGAAAAATTGTCTAGTGAGCTAAGCACTTGCCATGAAACAATAGACAACCTTAGAAATGAAAATGCTAATTTGTTAGCTAAGGTTGATTCTCATGTTTGCAATGTTTCAATTTCCAACCCTAGAGATAATAATGATGATTTGCTTGCTAGGATTGAAGAATTGAACATTTCTCTTGCTAGCCTTAGAATTGAGAATGAAAAATTGCTTGCTAAGGCTAAAGATTTTGATGTTTGCAATGCTACCATTTCCGACCTTAGAACTAAGAATGATATGTTGCATGCTAAGGTTGTAGAACTAAAATCTTGCAAACCCTCTACATCTACCGTTGAGCACACTTCTATTTGTACTAGATGTAGAGATGTTGATATCAATGCTATTCATGATCACATGACTCTAATTAAACAACAAAATGATCATATAGCATTATTAGATGCTAAAATTGTCGAGCATAACTTAGAAAATGTAAAATTTAAATTTGCTAGAAGTATGCTCTATAGTGGGAGACGCCCTGGCATCAAGGATGGCATTGGCTTCCAAAGGGGAGACAATGTCAAACTTAGTGCCCCTCCTAAAAGATTGTCAAATTTTGTTAAGGGCAAGGCTCCCATGCCTCAGGATAACGAGGGTTACATTTTATACCCTGCCGGTTATCCCGAGAGCAAAATTAGGAGAATTCATTCTAGGAAGTCTCACTCTGGCCCTAATCATGCTTTCATGTATAAGGGTGAGACATCTAGCTCTAGGCAACCAACCCGTGCTAGGTTGCCTAGTAAGAAAACTCCTATTGCATCAAATGATCATGATATTTCATTTAAAACTTTTGATGCATCATATGTGCTTACTAACAAATCCGGCAAAGTAGTTGCCAAGTTTGTTGGGGGCAAACACAAGGGCTCTAAGACTTGTGTTTGGGTACCCAAAGTTCTTGTTTCTAATGCCAAAGGACCCAAAACCGTTTGGGTACCTAAAGTCAAGAACTAAAATTGTTTTGTAGGTTTATGCATCCGGGGGCTCAGGTTGGATACTCGACAGCGGGTGCACAAACCACATGACAGGGGAGAAGAAGATGTTCTCCTCATATGAGAAGAACCAAGATCCCCAACGAGCTATCACATTCGGGGATGGAAATCAAGGTTTGGTCAAAGGTTTGGGTAAAATTGCTATATCACCTGACCATACCATTTCCAATGTTTTTCTTGTAGATTCTTTAGATTACAATTTGCTTTCCGTATCTCAATTGTGTCAAATGGGTTACAACTGTCTATTTACTGATATTGGTGTCACTGTCTTTAGAAGAAGTGATGATTCAATAGCATTTAAGGGAGTGTTAGAGGGTCAGCTATACTTGGTAGACTTTGATAGAGCTGAACTCGACACTTGCTTAGTTGCTAAGACTAACTTGGGTTGGCTCTGGCATCGCCGACTAGCCCATGTTGGAATGAAGAATCTTCATAAGCTTCTAAAGGGAGAACACATTTTAGGACTAACAAATGTTCATTTTGAGAAAGACGGGATTTGTAGCGCATGTCAAGCCGGGAAGCAAGTTGGCACCCATCATCCACAGAAGAACATCATGACGACCGACAGGCCGCTTGAGCTACTCCACATGGATCTATTCGGCCCGATTGCTTACATAAGCATCGGCGGGAGTAAGTATTGTCTTGTAATAGTGGATGATTATTCTCGCTTCACTTGGGTATTCTTTTTACAGGAAAAATCTCAAACCCAAGAAACCTTAAAGGGATTCTTGAGACGGGCTCAAAATGAGTTTGACTTAAGGATCAAGAAAATAAGAAGCGACAATGGGACGGAGTTCAAGAACTCTCAAATCGAAGGTTTCCTTGAGGAGGAGGGCATCAAGCATGAGTTCTCTTCTCCCTACACACCTCAACAAAATGGTGTTGTGGAGAGGAAGAATCGAACTCTATTGGACATGGCAAGGACCATGCTTGATGAGTACAAGACTTCGGATCGGTTTTGGGCCGAGGCGGTGAACACTGCCTGCTACGCCATCAACCGGTTATATCTACACCGAATCCTCAAGAAAACATCCTATGAACTCCTAACCGGTAAAAAGCCCAACATTTCATATTTTAGAGTCTTCGGTAGCAAATGCTTTATTCTTGTTAAAAGAGGTAGAAAATCTAAGTTTGCTCCTAAGACTGTAGAAGGCTTTTTACTTGGTTATGACTCAAACACAAAGGCATATAGGGTCTTCAACAAGTCCACTGGACTAGTTGAAGTCTCATGTGACGTTGTGTTTGATGAAACTAACGGCTCTCAAGAAGAGCAAGTTGATCTTGATGAGATAGGTGAGGAACAGGCTCCGTGCATCGCGCTAAGGAACATGTCCATTAGGGATGTGTGTCCTAAGGAATCCGAAGAGCCTCCAAATACACAAGATCAACCGTCCTCCTCCACGCAAGCATCTCCACCAACTCAAAATGAGGATGAGGCTCAAGTTGATGAAGGGCAAGATCAAGAAGATGAGCCACCTCATGATGATAGCAATAATCAAGGGGGAGATGCAAATGATCAAGAAAAGGAGGATGAGCAAGAACCAAGGCCGCCACACCCAATAGTCCACCAAGCAATCCAACGAGATCACCCCGTCGACACCATCCTCGGCGACATTCATAAGGGGGTAACCACTCGATCTCGGGTTGCACATTTTTGTGAGCATTACTCCTTTGTTTCCTCTATTGAGCCACACAGGGTAGAGGAAGCACTTCAAGATTCGGATTGGGTGATGGCGATGCAAGAGGAGCTCAACAACTTCACGAGGAACGAGGTATGGCATTTAGTTCCACGTCCTAACCAAAATGTTGTAGGAACCAAGTGGGTCTTCCGCAACAAGCAAGACGAGCATGGTGTGGTGACAAGGAACAAAGCTCGACTTGTGGCCAAGGGATACTCCCAAGTCGAAGGTTTGGATTTCGGTGAAACCTATGCACCCATAGCTAGGCTTGAATCAATTCGTATATTATTGGCCTATGCTACTTACCATGGCTTTATCAAATGGACGTGAAAAGTGCCTTCCTCAATGGACCAATCAAGGAAGAGGTCTATGTTGAGCAACCTCCCGGCTTCGAAGATAGTGAGTACCCTAACCATGTCTATAGGCTCTCTAAGGCGCTTTATGGACTCAAGCAAGCCCCAAGAGCATGGTATGAATGCCTTAGAGATTTCCTTATTGCAAATGGCTTCAAAGTCGGCAAGGCCGATCCTACTTTGTTCACTAAAACTCTTGATAATGATTTGTTTGTATGCCAAATTTATGTTGATGATATTATATTTGGGTCTACTAACGAATCTACATGTGAAGAATTTAGTAGGATCATGACACAGAAATTCGAGATGTCAATGATGGGGGAGTTGAAGTATTTCCTAGGATTTCAAGTCAAGCAACTCCAAGAAGGCACTTTTATTAGCCAAACAAAATACACTCAAGACATTCTAACCAAGTTTGGAATGAAGGATGCCAAGCCCATCAAGACACCCATGGGAACCAATGGACATCTCGACCTCGACACGGGAGGTAAATCCGTCGATCAAAAGGTATATCGGTCGATGATTGGATCATTGCTTTATTTATGTGCATCTCGACCGGACATTATGCTTTCCGTATGCATGTGTGCAAGATTCCAAGCCGACCCTAAGGAATCACACCTTACGGCCGTAAAACGAATCTTGAGATATTTGGCTTATACACCTAAGTTTGGGCTTTGGTACCCTCGGGGATCCACATTTGATTTGATTGGTTATTCGGATGCCGATTGGGCAGGGTGTAAGATTAATAGGAAAAGCACATCGGGGACTTGCCAGTTCTTGGGAAGATCCTTGGTGTCTTGGGCTTCAAAGAAGCAAAATTCGGTTGCTCTTTCCACCGCCGAAGCCGAGTATATTGCCGCAGGCCATTGTTGCGCACAATTGCTTTGGATGAGGCAAACCCTGCGGGACTACGGTTACAAATTAACCAAAGTCCCTTTGCTATGTGATAATGAGAGTGCAATCCGCATGGCGGATAATCCCGTTGAGCATAGCCGCACTAAGCACATAGCCATTCGGTATCATTTTCTTAGGGATCACCAACAAAAGGGGGATATCGAGATTTCATATATTAACACTAAAGATCAATTAGCCGATATTTTTACCAAGCCACTTGATGAACAATCTTTTACCAGACTTAGGCATGAGCTCAATATCCTTGATTCTAGGAACTTTTTTTGTTAAATTGCACACATTGCTCTTCTATATACCTTTGATCATGTCTCTTTCATATGCTATGACTAATGTGTTTTTCAAGTCTATTTCAAACCAAGTCATAGGTGTATTGAAAGGGAATTGGAGTCTTCGACGAAGACAAAGGCTTCCACTCCGTCACTCATCCTTCGTCGTCGCTCCGAGAGACTCTCCATCTTTGGGGAGAGAGCAAAATGACTTCGTCTTTGGTATAATCTTAACTCATTTATTTATGACCAAAGGGGAAGATAGCACTTTGTGGGCTCTAATGATTCCGCTTTTGGCGATTCATGCCAAAAAGGGGGAGAAAGTAAGGGCCCAAAGCAAAAGGACCGCACCACCACCAATTTCAAAAACTTCGTGTTTCCAAGAATATTATCAATTGGTTTCCTATTATGTTCAAAAGGGGAGAGAAAGTAATATTTCAAAAATGATATATCAAAACCCTCTTGAACACTAAGAGGAGGATCTCATTTAGGGGGAGTTTTGTTTAAGTCAAAGGAAAAGCATTTGAAACAGGGGGAAAATTTCAAATCTTGAAAATGCTTCTCAAAATCTTATTTATTTACCTTTGACTATTTGCAAAAGAACTTTGGAAAGGATTTACAAAAGAGTTTGCAAAAACAAAACATGTGGTGCAAGCGTGGTCCAAAATGTTAAATAAGAAACAATCCATGCATATCTTGTAAGTATTGGCTCAATTTCAAGCAACCTTTGCACTTACATTATGCAAACTAGTTCAATTATGCACTTCTACATTTGCTTTGGTTTGCGTTGGCATCAATCACCAAAAAGGGGGAGATTGAAAGGGAATTAGGCTTACACCTAGTCCCTAATTAATTTTGGTGGTTGAATTGCCCAACACAAATAGTTGAACTAACTAGTTTGCCCAAGTGTATATATTATACAGGTGTAAAAGGTTCACACTCGGCCAATAAAAAGATCAAGTTTTGGATTCAACAAAGGAGCAAAGAGGCAACCGAAGGCACCTCTGGTCTGGGGGCACCGGACTGTCCGGTGTACACCGGACAGTGTCCGGTGCGCCACCGGACAGTGTCCGGTGCACCAGAGGACTCCCACTCGAACTCGCCACCTCCGGGAATTTCCAGAGGCAACTCCGCTATAATTCACCGGACTGTCCGGTGTGCACCGGACATGTCCGGTGCTCCAAGGAAGAGCGGCCTCCGGAACTCGCCAGCCTCGGGAATGGATCGTAGCTGCTCCACTATAATTCACCGGACTGTCCGGTGTACACCGGACTGTCCGGTGCAACAGCGGGGCAACGGCTATTTCGGCGCCAACGGCTACCTGCGACGCATTTAATGCGCGCTGTGCGCGCGCAGAAGTCAGGCGCGCCCATACTGGCGCACCGGACAATGAACAGGAGATGTCCGGTGTGCACCGGACAGCCAGGCGGGCCCACAAGTCAGAAGCTCCAACGGTCAGAATCCAACGGCAGTGATGACGTGGCGGGGGCACCGGACATGTCCGGTGTGCACCGGACTGTCCGGTGCGCCATCAAACAGACAGCCTCCCAACGGCCACTTTTGGTGGTTGGGGCTATAAATACCCCAACCACCCCATCATTCATTGCATCCAAGTTTTCCACTTCCCAACTACTACAAGAGCTCTAGCATTCAATTCTAGACACACCAAAGAGATCAAATCCTCTCCAAATTCCACACAACGCCATAGTGACTAGAGAGAGTGATTTGTTTGTGTTCTTTCGAGCTCTTGCGCTTGGATTGCTTCTTTTCTTTCTCACTTGCTCTTGTGATCAACACTTCATTGTAATCAAGGCAAGAGGCACCAATTGTGTGGTGGCCCTTGCGGGGAAGTTTTATTCCCGGCTTTGATTTGAGAAGAGAAGCTCACTCGGTCCGAGGGACCGTTTGAGAGAGGGAAGGGTTGAAAGAGACCCGGCCTTTGTGGCCTCCTCAACGGGGAGTAGGTTTGAGAGAACCGAACCTCGGTAAAACAAATCCGCGTGTCTCACTTCATTATTCGCTTGCGATTTATTTTGCGCCCTCTCTCGCGGACTCGTTTTTATTTCTAACGCTAACCCGGCTTGTAGTTGTGTTTATATTTGTAAATTTCAGTTTCGCCCTATTCACCCCCCCTCAAGGCGACTATCAGGTGTCACTGTCTTTAGAAGAAGTGATGATTCAATAGCATTTAAGGGTGTGTTAGAGGGTCAGCTATACTTGGTAGATTTTGATAGAGCTGAACTCGACACATGCTTAATTGCTAAGACTAACATCGGTTGGCTCTGGCACCGCCGACTAGCCCATGTTGGGATGAAGAATCTTCACAAGCTTCTAAAGGGAGAACACATTTTAGGACTAACCAATGTTCATTTTGAGAAAGACAGGGTTTGTAGCGCATGCCAAGCAGGAAAGCAAATTGGTGCCCATCATCCACACAAGAACATCATGACGACCGACAGGCCGCTTGAGCTACTCCACATGGATCTATTCGGCCCGATTGCTTACATAAGCATCGGCGGGAGTAAGTATTGTCTTGTAATAGTGGATGATTATTCTCGCTTCACTTGGGTATTCTTTTTGCAGGAAAAATCTCAAACCCAAGAGACCTTAAAGGGATTCTTGAGACAAGCTCAAAATGAGTTCGGCTTAAGGATCAAGAAAATTAGAAGCGACAACGGCACGGAGTTCAAGAACTCTCAAATCGAAGGCTTCCTTGAGGAGGAGGGCATCAAGCATGAGTTCTCTTCTCCCTACACGCCACAACAAAATGGTGTAGTGGAGAGGAAGAATCGAACTCTATTGGACATGGCAAGGACCATGCTTGATGAGTATAAGACTTCGGATCGGTTTTGGGCCGAGGCGGTCAACACCGCCTGCTATGCCATCAACCGGTTATATCTACACCGAATCCTCAAGAAGACATCTTATGAACTCCTAACCGGTAAAAAGCCCAATATTTCATATTTTAGAGTCTTTGGTAGCAAATGTTTTATTCTTGTTAAAAGAGGAAGAAAATCTAAATTTGCTCCTAAGGCTGTAGAAGGCTTTTTACTAGGATATGATTCAAACACAAGGGCATACATAGTCTTTAACAAGTCCACTGGACAAGTTGAAGTTTCTTGTGACGTTGTGTTTGATGAGACTAACGGCTCTCAAGTAGAGCAAGTTGATCTTGATGAGATAGGTAATGAAGAGGCTCCATGCATCGCACTAAGGAACATGTCCATTGGGGATATGTGTCCTAAGGAATCCGAAGAGCCTCCAAATGCACAAGATCAACCGTCCACCTCCACTCAAGCATCTCCTCCGACTCAAAATGAGGATGAAGCTCAAGTTGATGAAATAGAAGATCAAGCAAATGAGCCACCTCAAGATGACGGTAATGATCAAGGGGGAGATGCAAATGATCAAGACAAGGAGGATGAAGAACAAAGGCCGCCACACCCAAGAGTCCACCAAGCAATCCAACGAGATCACCCCGTCGACACCATCCTCGGCGACATTCATAAGGGGGTAACTACTAGATCTCGTGTTGCACATTTTTGTGAGCATTACTCTTTTGTTTCCTCTATTGAGCCACACAGGGTAGAGGAAGCACTCCAAGATTCGGATTGGGTGGTGGCGATGCAAGAGGAGCTCAACAACTTCACTAGGAATAAGGTATGGCATTTAGTTCCACGTCCTAATCAAAATGTTGTAGGAACCAAATGGGTCTTCCGCAACAAGCAAGACGAGCATGGTGTGGTGACAAGGAACAAAGCTCGACTTGTGGCCAAGGGATACTCCCAAGTCGAAGGTTTGGATTTCGGTGAAACCTATGCACCCGTAGCTAGGCTTGAGTCAATTCACATATTATTAGCCTATGCTACTTACCATGGCTTCAAGCTTTATCAAATGGACGTGAAGAGTGCCTTCCTCAATGGACCAATCAAGGAAGAGGTCTATGTTGAGCAACCTCCCGGCTTTGAAGATAGTGAGTACCCTAACCATGTCTATAGGCTCTCTAAGGCGCTTTATGGGCTCAAGCAAGCCCCAAGAGCATGGTATGAATGCCTAAGAGATTTCCTTATAGCTAATGACTTCAAAGTCGGCAAGGCCGATCCTACTTTATTCACTAAAACTCTTGACAATGATTTGTTTGTATGCCAAATTTATGTTGACGATATTATATTTGGGTCTACTAACGAATCTACATGTGAAGAATTTAGTAGGATCATGACACAAAAATTCGAGATGTCGATGATGGGGGAGTTGCAGTATTTTCTAGGATTCCAAGTCAAGCAACTCCAAGAAGGCACCTTCATTAGCCAAAAAAAGTATACTCAAGACATTCTAACCAAGTTTGGAATGAAGGATGCTAAGCCCATCAAGACACCCATGGGAACCAATGGGCATCTCGACCTCGACACGGGAGGTAAATCCGTCGATCAAAAGGTATACCGGTCGATGATAGGTTCTTTACTCTATTTATGTGCATCTCGACCGGACATTATGCTTTCCGTTTGCATGTGTGCAAGATTCCAATCCGACCCTAAGGAATCTCACCTTACGGCCGTAAAACGAATCTTGAGATATTTGGCTTATACTCCTAAGTTTGGGCTTTGGTACCCTCGGGGATCCACATTTGATTTGATTGGTTATTCGGATGCCGATTGGGCGGGGTGTAAGATTAATAGAAAGAGCACATCGGGGACTTGCCAGTTCTTGGGAAGGTCCTTGGTGTCTTGGGCTTCAAAGAAGCAAAATTCGGTCGCTCTTTCTACCGCCGAAGTCGAGTACATTGCCGCAGGCCATTGTTGCGCGCAATTGCTTTGGATGAGGCAAACCCTGCGGGACTACGGTTACAAATTAACCAAAGTCCATTTGCTATGTGATAATGAGAGTGCAATCAAGATGGCGGATAATCCCGTCGAGCATAGCCGCACTAAACACATAGCCATTCGGTATCATTTTCTTAGGGATCACCAACAAAAGGGAGATATCGAGATTTCTTACATTAACACTAAAGATCAATTAGCCGATATCTTTACCAAGCCTCTTGATGAACAATCTTTTAACAAACTTAGGCATGAGCTCAATATTCTTGATTCGCGAAATTTCTTTTGCTAAATTGCACACATAGCTCATTTGTATACCTTTGATCATGTCTCTTTCCTATGCTATGACTAATGAGTTTTCAAGTCTATTTCAAACCAAGTCATAGGTATATTGAAAGGGAATTGGAGTCTTCGGCGAAGACAAAGGCTTCCACTCCGCAACTCATCCTTCGCCGTCACTCCGCGCATCTCTCCATCTTTTGGGGGAGAGTTCAAAAGCAAAAGGACTTCGTCTTTGGTATAATCTTCACTTTTTTACTTATGACCAAAGGGGGAGAGAGCATTACAAAGGGCTTATATTTCATTCAAAATATCCGTTTTTTGCGATTCATGCCAAAGGGGGAGAAAGTATTAGCCCAAAGCAAAAGGACCGCACCACCACCTATTTTAAAATTGGAGATTTTCAATTGGTATCTTATTGTGTTCAAAAGGTGGAGAAAGTAGTATTTCAAAAATGATATATCAAAACCCTCTTGAACACTAAGAGGAGGATCTCATTTAGGGGGAGTTTTGTTTAGTCAAAGGCAAAAGCATTTGAAACAGGGGGAGAAAATTTCAAATCTTGAAAATGCTTCGTAAAATCTTATTCATTTACCTTTGACTATTTTGCAAAAGAACTTTGAAAAGGATTTACAAAAGAATTTGCAAAAACAAAATCTATGGTGCAAGCGTGGTCCAAAATGTTAAAAATGAAGAAACAATCCATGCATATCTTGTAAGTATTTATATTGGCTCAATTCCAAGCAACCTTTGCACTTACATTATGCAAACTAGTTCAATTATGCACTTCTATATTTGCTTTGGTTTGTGTTGGCATCAATCACCAAAAAGGGGGAGATTGAAAGGGAATCAGGCTTACACCTAGTTCCTAATAATTTTGGTGGTTGAATTGCCCAACACAAATAATTGGACTAACCAGTTTGCTCTAGTGTATAAGATATACAGGTGCCAAAGGTTCACAACAAGCCAATTAAAAAGACCACTGTTGAGTTCAAAATAGAGAGCTAAAGGCATCCCGAAAGGCTCCCTGGTCTGGCGCACCGGACTGTCCGGTGTGCCACCGGATAGTGTCCGGTGCACCAGGGGACTTCGCACTGAACTCCTCAGCCTCGAGAATTTTCAGAGCCGACGCGCTATAATTCACCGGACATGTCCGGTGTACACCGGACAGTGTCCGGTGCCCCAAGAGGACGCGGCTCTGGAACTTGGTAGCCTCGGGAATTCGCGGCAGCTGCTCCGCTATAATTCACCGGACATGTCCGGTGTACACTGGACTGTCCGGTGTAACAACGGGGCAACGACTACTTCGGTGCCAACGGCTACCTGCGGACGCATTAAATGCGCGCCAGCGCGCGTAGAAGTCAGGCACGCCCATACTGGCGCACCAGACACTCTACAGTACATGTCCGGTGCGCCACCGGACATCCAGGCGGGCCCATAAGTCAGAGCTCCAACGGTCGGAACCTAACGGTTTTGGTGACGTGGCTGGCGCACCGGACATGTGCGGTGTGCACCGGACTGTCCGGTGCACCATTCGACAGTCAGCCCCACCAAACGGATAGTTTGGTGGTTGGGGCTATAAATACCCCCAACCACCCACCATTCATTGCATCCAAGTTTTCCACTTCTCAACCACTTACAAGAGCTAGGCATTCAATTCTAGACACACCAAATAGATCAAATCCTCTCCAATTCCACACAAGGCTTTAGTGATTAGAGAGAGAGATTTGTCGTGTTCCTTTGAGCTCTTGCGCTTGGATTGCTTCTTTTCTTTCTCACTTGTTCTTGTGATCAAAACTCCATTGTAATCAAGGCAAGAGGCACCAATTGTGTGGTGGCCCTTGCGGGGAAGTTTTGTTCTCGGTTTTGATTTGAGAAGAGAAGCTCACTCGGTCCGAGGGACCGTTTGAGAGAGGGTAAGGGTTGAAAGAGACCCGACCTTTGTGGCCTCCTTAACGGGGAGTAGGTTTGCGAGAACCGAACCTCAGTAAAACAAATCCGCGTGTCACACTCTTCATTTGCTTGCGATTTGTTTTGCGCCCTCTCTTTCGAACTCGTTATTATTTCTAACGCTAACCCGGCTTGTAGTTGTGATTAATTTTGTAAATTTCAGTTTCGCCCTATTCACCCCCTCTAGGCGACTATCAATTAGCTGATTTCTTGTCTTGAGTGAACTTGCGATCAGGGCACTCTCTTGCCCAATGTTGATCACTGCCACAGACAAAGCATCCTCCCTTTCCCTTGTTATTGTTGTTCTTCTTTTTAAACTGTGCTATTTGAACAGGTTTATTCGCATTCTCTTGTTTGTTCTGGTTTTTCTTCTTGTTAAACTTGCAGAAGTTTCTCTTCTGCACCACATTAGCAGTAGAGGTCTCAACACCTTTTCCACTGTCCTTTGTTCTAGCCCTTTCCTCAACATCAAGAGTACCAATGAGCTCTTCCACATTGAACTCTTGTCTCTTATGTTTGAGAGAGGTAGCAAAGTCCTTCCAAGAAGGTGGTAACTTGGCGATTATACCGCCAGCCACAAACTTGTCAGGCAAAGGACAAGGAAAAGTTCGAGTTCCTTAGCTAGTGCCTGAAACTCATGAGCCTGTTCCACTACAGATCGGTTCTCAACCATCTTGTAGTCATACAGCTGCTCCATGAGATATAGCTCGCTACCAGCGTCAGTAACTCCAAACTTTCCGACAAGTGCATCCCACAGCTCTTTCCCTGTGGGAAGGATGATATAGCTTTTCTGGAATTTTGTATCCAGTGCGCTAATTACTGCTCCTCGAAAGAGGTTGTCTTCAGCCTTAAACTTAGCCTCATTCTCAAGAGGTAAGTCGGCAGGCTTGCCCTCAGCGGCATGAAAACAAGACATTGCAGTTAGCCACAATTCCATCTTAGTTTTCCATATCAAGAAGTTTTTACCATCAAAAGGATCAGGCTTTAACACAGCAGCAAAACCTATGATAGAAAAATGTCTAACATTAGGTTTTTGGATTGTTAGAAATATAGGCATTTTCCATATCATTTTAATTCCATAAATTAACATTATGATGATGACATATAAAATATGTTTAATCATAGAAATCACTATCTCAAATATATCCATAACAATATGGATCAAGAGAACATAGAGCATGTGAAACATATAAATATAATAAGTATATAAACATGGTTCATGAATTATTACGGAACAACTAAAAATAAGTAGATAGCAATATAAACAGCATGACTGTAAAACTGAAACAAACAGATATAACATATTATAAAATGACAGAACAGAAGAGATAAATACATGACTACATATAAAACAGCAGAGGTGAATATACGAAACATATGTAATTTGCAGAACGCAAAACAGTAAGGAAATAAACTAATCATACCCTCCCATACGCTCTGATGATCCAGATCCTTGTCCAGCTTCCCTTGTCATGTCACCAGGAAGAAGACGCTTTGGGCAGTCGCGTAGACGCTCCCCAAAAACCTAATTGTCGATCCCTCGTGCAAGGTCTCGAACGACAAGGGCTCCGGAGGCACCTGCCCTCTCGCTTCTCTGTGCGTGCAGAGTCACGAGATGGGAACACTCTCACTTGCGGCTGGGTTGTGATTCTGTTCGTGTGTTCTCGCATGTACCGAGTGACAGGGGTGCTCCTCTATTTAACCTCTCGCAGAGGGAAGCTGAAGGAGAAAGGTCTCGCCGAGTCACGCCAAGAGTCGGTCAGCTCTCGCCGAGTCATGCCATGAGTCGGCCAGCTCTCGCCGAGTCATGCCATGAGTCGGCCAGCTGAAGGAGAAGGGTCACCCGGCTGACGAAGAGACAGGCAACTGAAAGGTTAACGCGGTTAGTGAGTGCTAAAAATTAACACCACCACACCACACCACGCCTGCCTGCCTCGCCCGACCCGGCGGCGGCGCGCGCGCGCGTGTGGCACGTCCTTGTCCATTTCTTGACTTCTCAAGTTAAGTGGAATAATTCCCACCATATAAGTCAAGCCAAAAGACCCTTGGACTTCCAATATGGTACTATTGGTATTCTCCACCATTACACACTATAGAGTTTATTCAATAAATGGGCCAGGCCCATAAAAGATCCAACAGAGCACACTCCGTGACCCTGACCCTAGCGAGCTCCACGACGGTGCACGGCTCCAGGCTCCAGCTCTGTTCGGGCCGAGGCCTCGTCGGTTTGTGCAGCTCGTTGTGTTCAGCAACATCTTATATATTCATCCTCTATATCTATCATTTACAATCTCGTGTAAAATATTATATCCTTTATATCTCCTTGCTCTCTAAAAAAGTACTCTAAACACAAATATCTATATTATAGTATTTTTTATTTTTTATATACTTATTTATCATAATCTTGTACATATTTTAGTTTTGCTAAATCGATTGTTTAAAGTATTCAAATAGATGGAGGAGAGAGAAACTCTATATATAGATGATTTAACAACGTACTATAAATTTAGATGTTGTTGCTGGAGGGGTCCGTTGGAGCCGGTCTAAATGTAAGCGGGGCATACCCCTACAGCAACAGGACATTTGAGTAGAGCTCGTTTGGTAGAGCTTCACTTTATAATTCTCTAACCCAGTTAGCTGATTCTCTATTAGAGTGATTACGAGTGATTCTCTATAAGAATTGAATCTATTTAACGAAAATTGTTTAGTAAATAGGCTGTGAAGCGATTTTTGAGGGTTGGAAAGAAGGTTGCAAGCGGTGGGAA
Organism: Zea mays; assembly: GCF_902167145.1. NCBI lineage: Eukaryota > Viridiplantae > Streptophyta > Magnoliopsida > Poales > Poaceae > Zea > Zea mays. The sequence goes on from NC_050098.1 coordinate 186,661,414, forward strand.
GCTGGTTTTGTTGTCTCGTACTTTCTAGTACAAAATCGAAACTAGATTTACTTTACTCCTGCTATAAAGTAATTCAGATTTTTATCGTTTACATCTGCAGAAATATTTCGCAATTCAGATTTTTATCATTTACATCTGCAGAAATAATTCTCGCTAATAGCGCAGCCGTGGAGCTCTGCCAAACGCCCAACTGCGTTCTCCTGCACTTGGAGACGGATGTGGGCTTTTTCCCATGCTCTAAATCACATGCCAGGTGGTAGGGCAGGATTACCTGTGTGTTTTTTTCCTTGCCCCTACCGACCAAACATCGTTGGCTCCGCCAGATCTGCTACCCAAATTAAAGAAGAAACATGCGCCGGCGTCCAGCACGAAGAGCTTCCGGACAGGAATGAACGCGAGCCCGGCCATCGATTGCTCTCGTCTCGCCTGACAGAAAGCGCGGCTCGCCACGGCGGTTAATCAGTGCGCTACGCTTACCGGGGCGCTGTGAAAGACGAGGGATTCTGTAAAAAGCCGAATGCTCACATCAGTACACGACACGCGGGAGACAGAGCAGGGCGACGAGCCGCGCGCGGATCTCGACGGCCCGGCGCGGTGGCGCGTCCGCACCGCCCCGTCCCAGTCGTCTCCGTTTCCGTGGGTCAAACGCAGTCGCGATCCCCCGCGCGCTCCGGTAGCTCCCTCCCTTCCCTCCCCGGTGTCGCCGCCCGGCCGTCGTGCGCTCTCGCTTTCCGCAACTGGCGCCTCATCCCGTAGCCGGTGGAGCCTCCCGCTTGTCCTCACCGCCTGTCCCCTTCGGCAGTACTGTAAATACTCCTCCGCCTGGGGGTGGGGGTTAACTTCCAAGTATGATTTATTCAACTGCCTAGGGAGCTGCTGACGGGTGGGCCACCGGGCACTGGACGGCTTTGATTGTTTATAGTATTAGGCTATTAGCCTAAGCGTGGCCCGTGGTGGGCCCCTCCCCTGTCACGTGGCTCGGATTAGTATACTTGTCCCATCTTCTCCACGGCACGCACAGCGCAGGCAGAGCAGCGGGTTGGAAGTTGGAACTCGGAGGCCCCACCGCCCCAGCCCAAATGCAAGCGGGGCAGGACAGGGATTGCAGCCTTCACCTGCACGCAAATGCCTCCAAATGTTACCAACATCAGCGCGGCATACCCGTGCTCGATCCGCTCACATGATGCACATCACAAGATTATTTTGTACGCGCAGCCGCAGACACGCACAACGTAGAGCCAGTAAACAAATCGTTGGAAACTTGGAACGGTCTGGACGGACCGGAGGAAGCAGCGTTGAGGTACTAGTACTACACACTTTCTACGTCGCGGGCCTTAGACTTGGTGGACCAGCGGGAAGCCAGGGGGCTGCCATTTTCCCTTGTCTTGGACTCGCCGGCGCGTCTGGTCAGCGTGTGTCTGGTCTGGGTCTCGTGAGTCAAAGGCGCACGTTAAAACAAATTGCTCTCTAGTACTTCCACTCACTGCCAGGGCAGCGCTAAACCAGCTGCCATTTTCACCATCCTCGAAGACAAGCCTTTCAGCTTGTTCGCTGCGGCTTGCTGCGGCTGCAATCCGGCTGCGGCTGCGGCTTCTACAGTATTTTTCTCTCTATGGATTGCAGCTGCAGCAATCCAAACAGCTGCAACAGTGTCGGCTTGTAGCCAGCCGAACACGCCCTTTGCAACCCGGCCGGCAGGCCTCGTTGGCTGGTCACCACCGACACTAATTAAGCTCCTGTTTTAAGTACTAGCAGCAGCACTTAACCACCAGGGACGGCCTGCCTGCCTGCCATTGCCATTGCCATGCAAAAGATGCACTGCTCCAGCAGTTAGTTGACCTCAAGAGCCAGAGAGGAAACCAAGGAGAAAACAACAAAGATCAGGCAGGGTTTTTTCCCTCTCGGCTGCCTTTCACAGGCTCCACAGTACACCAAGCCACGCACATCGCCGCGGTTGCAGTGCGGCTGGTCCTAGTAGCACGATTTCAATGCCTGCAACTGCAGTGTGCGCTGCGCCTCTGAGAGCTGAGCCCTTTCTTTTGCACCTTCCCTTGTGTCGCAGTCGCACTCGCGCCATTTGAAACGCCACTACGACTCTACGACCTCGCTCGCTAGTGCTCCAGCGCGCGCCCGGCCGGTTTGGTATAAGCATGGCGGTTGCGGCGGCGGGCAGCAGGGCGAGAGCGGAGCAGGCCAGGCTGCAGTGGCGGGAGCAGGAGCCCCGGAGCCCCGAGATGGCCGCGCCGCCAAGGCCGCCCAGGCCGCGCCCGGCGAGGGCGGCGGTCGTGTACTACCTGGCGAGGAACGGCCACCTCGAGCACCCGCACTTCATGGAGGTCGCGCTCTCCTGCCCCGACGGCCTCTACCTCCGAGGTACGAATACGATACGAATGCTTCCCTTCATCGCGCCAGCTTATCTTCGTTTTTTTTGGGGGCCCCTGTCTTAACCGCGCTGAGCGCTCTGCTCTGCGTCGCCGTTGCTTTCGTGCGCGTAGATGTGATCGACCGGCTCGACGCGCTGAGAGGCAAAGGGATGGCGCGCGTGTACTCATGGGCGTCCAAGAGGTTTGGGGCTCTCGTTTTGGTCAATGCTGCAAAAGTGCAAACCAGTGTGGTGCGCCAGACCGTGACGTGCGTGCGTCCCTCGCGATCTCGCTGCGATGCAGGAGCTACCGGAACGGCTTCGTGTGGCACGACCTGGCGGACGACGACTACATCCACCCGGTGGTCGGCCGGGAGTACGTGCTCAAGGGCACCGAGCGCCTGCACCCGGTGCCGCCGCCGGCGCTGCTGGACGCGGCGGCCGCGTCCTCCTCGTCGTCCGGCTCGCAGGAGACGCCCACCTCGTCGTCCTCTGCCGGGTGGGAGGCGCGCGGCAGGACGGCTCACCGGATGAAGAGCGCCAGCGCGTGTGGCGCGGCCGACGCCGAGCTCGGGGAGTACGTGGCGTACAAGGGCGAGGAGCGCGCCGCGGACGCCGCGACGCAGACCGAGGACGGCGGCCGCGGCCACGGCCACAGCCACAGCCAGAGGCGCGTCCTGGCTCCCGCCGCGCAGGAGGAGCTGAGCAGGGCGGAGACGACGTCGCCGCCGACGGCGTCCACGAGCCCCGAGACGCTGGAGGCGCTCATCAGGGCGGACGGGCGCGTTGTGGCGGCCGTCAGCGGCAGCGGCCGGGCCAGGGCGTCCTCCGTGCTCATGCAGCTCATCTCGTGCGGGTCCGTGTCCGTGCGGGACGCCTCGGTGGTGCCGCGCGCGCAGGCGCAGGCACAGGCGCACCACCACCACCACCACCACCACCGCGCCCGCCGCCCGCCCCGCCCGCCGGCGTCCGCGGCCGTCGACCTGCCGTCGTACCGCGCCAAGATCGTGGAGGACAAGGAGTACTTCAGCGGGAGCATCATCGAGACCGCGAAGCGCTCGCCGGCCGACGACGTCACGTCCCTGGACCTGGCCGTTCTCCGGCGCTCGTCGTCGTACAACGCGGAGAGGTAAGGATCACCGAGCCCCGTCCCTCTCGCAATCATTGGCGCGACGGCGCGAGCATCAGCCTCCGGAAACCGATCCGTCGCTTACGCGAAACGCCTCTCGTTCGTAGTAGTAAGCTCATTGTCATATGCCAGCAGGCAGCAGGAGTGAGTGAGGATGAGATGCCACTGTTACATTGAACCAACCATCCTGTCCTAGTAGAGAGTTAAGGCTCTCTGGCCCGCCCATGGCCGCAGCTGCGTCTGAAGAACCCACCACGTCATTGCCGTACGAGCAAGATACGCCCGAGTAAATGGTTACCTCATCCGTAAATAGAAGTAGGTCTCGCGGAGCTGTCGCGCACCATACATCACAACACCGATCACATGTCCAGCATGTTCATTTTAGTCTCAATCCACGCGACTAATAAATAGGTTTGAATCAAAATCTCTCTTAACTCCTTTCAATTTCGTCCAATCCACGTGAGAGATGAAAATAACCGAGCAAAGTCTTAATCGGGTAATCCAGGTGGATTGGAATGGTTTGATATAAAATTTAAACTAAAACTCCATAGCAAATAGCTTTAATCCATATGGATTGTATCCTGCAACGGGCGGGACCTGCTCCTGCTGTCGTTCCGTGCGAGCTGGGCAGGCTCGGGAGCACCAAATCCCTGAGCCGCTTTTGGCGCGCGCATGTACGCTCTACTTTTCAGAAGGATTAAGTCTGAAGCTACTCATAATCTGCTTATACTGCCCAGTTCGTTCTTTGAGAAGAGAATAACTTGATGACTGATGTGAGCCTGTAACAGCAGGCTTTGTCAGGCATGCATTTCAAACCTTTGCTTAATTTGAAGCAATGGTCCCCAGACGAGCCCTAAACATCCTGCATCTACGAGTGCCTAGAAATGAGAAATTGTACATACCCCTACACTACACTGCCATGTGCGACGTACGAGAAGAGTGATGATGAGGACGGCGATACGATGATCCGAGCCGTGCTGATGGGCTCTGAATATGCGTTGGCTGGCAGGGTGATAAAGCTGGAGGTGGCGAAGGAGGCCGGGGACCTGCACGACCGCTGCATCCCGCGGAAGCCCAAGGGCAAGAAAGACGGCTGGCTACCTGGTCATCTCCTGCAGCTGCAGCGCGCAGGCGCAGCAGGGGAATAGCAAGGGATGACGTCGTGTGGGCGTCATCGTTGGTATCCTACAGTATGCGTTGCGTTGGGAACGGTCGTAGATGAGTGTCCGTCCACTAGTCCAGTTTGGTGTCTTCTGGTTGTTAGATGCTGATTGCTGAATGCTTGCCTGTGATTTCCGTGTGGGCTAGCGACTTCACGTTATACGTGTCCTGTCTGCCTCGATGTCTGGACTGTTTAATTACTACTCCCTAGTGATCTGATTCTCTTTCTGCTAATGGGTTTAAAATTACTCCTCGCGTGTTCACGTACACTTGTACTGGATACGCGTGATGAGCCCTGTCCGTGGCGCTGCATGGACCGCGATGGATGTATAGTAGTACGTACCATGGTAGCACGGCGCCGATGGGTTATGCTATTATTACTTGCCGTCCTCAGATTCCTCCCAGCGTCCCCAGTTCTGGATATGTGCCACCTCATTCCTCCCAGCGCAAAGCAGTACGTACTCGATTGTGCCACCTTTATTTCTCTGGGGGAGAGGTTCTCCAGGAATCAGGAGGCCTTTTTTTTTTGCTGCTAGACAAACCTAATGATCAGACAGTTCTGTCCCTGCTATTACTACTGCACCTTACAATTTGTCGGTCTCCAAACTAGCACGGCCCAGCCCTCAACCAAGAGGTCTAAATACCGGTGGATCCAGGTTGCAAGTTCCAACATGAGTTTAATGTACCAGCACTTCTCAGACTTTGCACACTGTGTCACTTAGACCTCGAACATAGAAAATCAGAGAAAGTCCTTAAACTTAGTCGATCCGTGCAAAATCGTTCAAAACCGGATTTACCCGAACCAAATGTTGATGTGGTGTGCCACACTAGAGGGCACTAATTGAGTTCAGGGACCCAACTGAGATAGCATGTCAAGTTCGAGAACTAAGTGACACAGAATGTCAAGTTTGGGAACTATGTGTCCAAGGTGTCGTTTGACATTTGTGTGTGTGGGGGTGAGGGTGAGGGGCTCGAACATGGTATTGCCACATTGTCATTTGGTTTAAGCAAATCTAGTTTTAGATGGATTTTTATATGGATCAGCAAAGTTCAAAGACTATTTTTCCTGGTTTTCTAAGTTCAATAACATAGCGTGCCAAATTTAGAGACCGTTGGTACATTTTACTCCATTCGTCCACAAATGTTATTCGCTATGTTATTCGTGTCAATCAAACTTTCTTAAAACGTAGAGTACTCTTCAACAAGTTCCCACGAAACCCAGAGCTTAAAACGTTCGGCCCCAGCTATTCAGCTATTCCAGGAGCAATGGTTGGCCCGGTACAGATTTCCTGAAACCTGGAACGGCCCAGTTTTAGGTCTAGTTTAGGAACCTCTATTTTTCCCAGGGTATTTCTATTTTTCCATGGAAAAATGAATTATTTCCTCTTGGAAAAATATAAATCCCTTATGAAAATGGGGTTTCCAAAATAGCTCTTAAAGTGGTTGGAACTTTCGGCTCTGGGAAGTCTGGATAAACTCTACCACACAAGGAATGACGCTATCAATCCATATGTAACGTGAATAACGCCTCACAAAATTTATAAAGACCAGTAGTTCAATGCCTGATCACAAATTCCACGAGGAACCAGCTTAGTTTTGCCCGGGAAACGTTTTACGGGGCCACACCAGAAGAGATATTTGCTACTAAAACCGAGAAATTTCACTGAACCACCCATTGAAGCAACAAGCTGTCAGATAATAACGTATCGATATTCTTACATCAAAGTTATGCAATCTAATCACAACTACGAAAGCAGTTTGCGTAGCTTTATAAATTACGAGCTACACACCCTTTAAGCTCATTCACAATATTAATTGGGTGGGATCGTTTTATATGTTTATATTATATAGGTTTCTTTTCTTTTGGTAACAAAGCTACGACGCCCAAATTAGAGATAAATACCCAATTATTTTATAATATGTTGGGGCGTGGTACCCCACCTGGGATTTCAATGCATTATGGTATGTACAACTCCAGTGTCTTTTCAGAGGGATCTAGTAGATTAAGTGGGAAACAAACTCAAGAGACGTGTTCTTAGTAAAGAGTCTCTGTCTTTACGAATTTTCTATACATATTGTCTTTTAACCGTATTAATGATTTAAGGGGCTCATGATTATATCATGGGGCTAGGTTATGCATGCCCATTAGTCGCTTTGTCTGAAGAGACTTACGGAGAACAGTAGGAAACTATGATGCTATAGTATAGTTCTCATGAGAAACTAGTTAAACTGGGTGTTCTAACTTTATTCCACCGAACCATCAAGACAATTTTACATACAACAAATGGATTGAACCGACCAATAGGCAATAGCTCTAGAAAGGAAAAAAAAAACTGACTGAATCCAGGATCAAACTATGAAGCTAAACTAAGCTAACCATCGAAGAATTCCATTTCATGCATGTTCTGGTTCTAAAACTTCAGTCACCAATCATTTACAACTCCGAATCACCACGCACGCATCCGTTTGTGCACGCTACGCTATACGAGCAGGTTGAGCAGCTGAGGCTTGGAAGAACCGCGATCGTCTTCCGACCGCCGTGGACCTTGGCCATCGGCGCTGCCGTTACCGTCGTCCAACGGCGGCAGGTTGAGGTCCGGCATGTCCCGGTCCGCCGGCTGCGCGGCTGGCGGCGGCGCCTCGCCCCTGTGGCGGCGCATGTGTCCGCCGAGCGCCTGGCCCATGGCGAACTCGAGGCCGCAGACGGCGCACTCGTGCGCCCGCGCCCTGTCCCTCTCGGCCGCCGCCTGGTCGCTGAGCATCGTCCGCGCCTGCAGCCGCGTGTGGCTGGTGCGGTGCCCGCCGAGCGCCTGGAACGACGGGAAGCGCTTGCTGCACGTCTTGCACTCGAACACGCCCTCGGCCGCCATGGCCCTGCGGGCTGCGGCGCCCGAGGACGGCGGCCGCGGCGTGCCGTCGGTGCCTGCCGCCACCGCCGACGACAGCGTGGACAGCTCCTCGGCGTGCGCCCGGACGCCCTGCATATCCTTGCTCCCCTCTGCTTCGTCTCTCGTAAGCGTCATGACCATCGAGAGATCAAACCGACGTTTTGCTGGTTCTGCAGCTCCAGCGAACTAAAAATTCCAGCCTTATGCGCACGTACGTGTTCGTATATAAACCGAGCCGAGCGCGCTTGCTTGCTTGCTTGTGATGACTGGGCTCGGGTCTCCCTCTGTGATTGAAGACTGAAGAGGCGTTCACGTCACTCAGGGCTTGGATGTGCTGAGGCTTGGACACGAAGAAACGTGACGCGGTCGCACTCGTACGTAGTATCACACTTGGTCGTCACCCGTGGCGCGCGCCTCGGATCGGAACACATGGTTAATTAGTAAAAAGGTGTTGCGTGCTTTGCCACGCGTCCAGAAGCTTTCCGGTGGACACTCGAGCGTTCAGATGGCTCGATCATCCTGGGCTAGCTGGCCATGGCCATGGGTGGCCATGGCGGCGTCGCAGGAACTCGATCAGTCGATCCTACGCGACCGGCTCACTCTGGTCTGGACTCTGGACCCACCCGCAGTCTCTTTCATCTGCGCAGTTTCCACTGGCCGCTTCCAGCTAAGTGCAGGCCGGGCTGTACGTGCACGCCTCAAGAACGTTACATGCATGTGACGTCACCTTACCTTGGCAATTTCGCAAAGAATAAGGCATAACTTTCATTCGGGTACGGATGATGAGCTAGTAATGCTGCTCGCTCACCACATGCATCGACCAACTTGTGTCATCGTGTGTACGTGCATATACGTACGTCGCCTGCACAGATACATATCCATTGTTCACTATTCATGTCGTGCATATCTTGACGAATCGAAAGTGCGGCGACCATTCCTGCACGGCACAAGACGGTGCTACTAGAGCAGCAGCCATAGAGAGAGCCTTGGACTGCCGTGCCGAACGAACCAGCAACCTAACCAAATGCATCGGCGTGGTACGTTGAGTTTTAGTTTCGTGCGCGGCGGGCGACCGGCCCACCGCCCACACGTCGGCCACACGCCGACACGCGCACGGAGCACGCCGCGGCGGCGGACGTAACGTAAGCTGTGATGCACGGGTGCGCCAAGCAGGCGAGGCCAAGCAACAGGCGCCGACGAGCCGTCGTTCGCCGAAACGAACTGGAATTTCCTCAAAAAAAATGCGGACTCTTTTGTTCCTACGTGATAGATAATAACAGGATATATCGGTTATTATAGACATTCACTTATGTCGGCTATCATCTCCACTTTTTAACGAGTTACAATATCAGTGTGCATAAATAAATATAATGTGATAGTTTAGATACAACCCTCTATTTGGATCATTGAAATTAAATTACACTCTAATAATAGTAATTTAGGCAAAGATCAACTAAGCTAATATGGTTTTATGCGAAATATATTTGTATACTATTATTAGCAATATGCGAGAGATATTTATATACTATATTTTTACTATAGAGTAGTGAGTCAAAGAGTGTATTATAAGTTACAGTGTAGAAATATATTATGTTGATACATAAACCATTTTCCAATTTAAGATAAACTTATATACGAGCTTTGGAAAGTGGTAGAACGTCAAATTACAAGCTAAACAGACTACTTTATTAAGTAGGTGTTTGAATGCAGTAGACCTAATAGTTAGTGACTAAAATTAGTTGAGATATCCAAAGACCACATCTAATAGTTCAACTATTAGCTATTTTTGGTAAATTAGTTAACAGTTACATAGCTATTTGTTAGCTAGCTAATTCCACTAAAATTTTTAAAACAAATAACTATTAATTCTATTGCATTCAAACGCCTCATAAATAAACTTCAATTCCTAATAGATCCAAACGCACCTTAGCCTAAAATGAAACAAAATATGGTACTAGCTCTAGACGTAGGGGCGAAATTTGACGAGATATTCTTGAGTATAGATTGTAAACTAAATACTATACTTAAAAACACGCTTGTCCTATATGCGTGCCGCAGGCGGCAGCCGAGAGGCAGATTTTGTAAGGGAAACCCCGACGAGCGCTTTTCTTGGGCCGGAAGCGGAGTACTATTCCGCGAAGCGAGTTCGTGGAGTGCTCTCTCTGCGGCTCGTCCACGACGTTTCTCGGTCAGAACTCAGAACACGCAGGATCTTGGATACTCTGGAAGATAGCAGAGGGTAGACACTGGTGCGAGTCAACTTTTGGCCTTTCATTTCATCTACCCATATAGTAGTGGATAGATTTGATGTGGATGTGCATGTCGTCGTGCGGCATGCCGAAGATGCGATGCGAGGAGACGCCAACGCATGGTGGTTACAGAACTTGGCATGCTGACGGAGTAGTTGGCTGTTTGTGGCGATCGGAGACCGGAGCAAGTAGCCAAGTATCACCGTCACATCGAGAAGCAGCAGGTGGTTACCCCTTGGGAACAGTGTAGGCCATGTTTGGAATTCTAATATTTTTGCAGTTTTTAAACAATACTATAATATTTGATGATACTATAGTATTGGAGCTCAAAAGGTGTTTGGTTTGTACAAACAAAACTCAGTTTTAAATACCATGGTTTACCCAAAACTGTAGTATTTTTGCAGTTTTCGAAACTCCACTTAGGACCTCAGTTTTCTTCTCTTCTCTCTACATATACTTTGTTTTTCCAATAGAAACAAACAGATCTCGGTTTTGAGCAATACTGTGGTAAAGCAATACCGTAATATTTATGTTACTACGTACAATTATAAACTATGGTATTTCAAAACTACAATATTCCAAAGCTGCATTCCCAAACAGGCCCGTAGTGTAGGAGGAAAAGAAAGAGCGGATTCGACTTCTGACTTTGAAGGATTCTGTTTATATATACGTGCTCCGAAAGGCAGAGAGGATGTGGCGGGGGTGGGAAATCCCCGTTTGAGTAGAAATTTCATCGGGCTTCTCTCTCTCTCTCAGCGAATCAACGGTTTTCATCTCATGTGTTGATTCTGACAGCGCCCAGACGCGTTATCGTCGGTGGGTTCAACGTTTCTACACACTCGGAGTGAAAAATCCGGGCGGGGCTACGAATTCAAAATCACCGGTAGGATAGAAGAAGAACGCGGATCTCCTCATTTTCTGTTGTCCGTGGCTTCATGCCGTCTTTGAACGCGCCTTTACACGAGAGGATTACACACGCTGACCATGTATTGTGTTGGGAAAAAAAATCTATCGAGCTTCTAGTTTGCGGCCATTCATACTTTTTTTATTGGGTCATTCAGTGGACGCCGAATTAGGCTATTCACAGCAGTTCGCTTTAAATTTTTCCGTGTATCATTTTTTGTGTTACATCATCAATATTCTATTACCTACTTTTTATCTCCTGTAGCGGTTTTCTCTAAATTATATCTCTATACCACACTACAACCATAAAATATCATTATCTAACCCTATTCATCGTTTATTACTATTTTTTCTTTAACTAATAAATATTAGCCAGCACGTAACTCAACACAAGGGACGCTCTGCATTCGGCGTGAGAGAGAGGAAGTCTACCGTCGCCGGCTTGCAAGGGGAGAGGGCCGTCTATCTGGAGGCCCCAAGCCGGTTCACGTGTTGGGCCCCTGTTGGACATGGGCCTGATCCTGCCTTTCAGTTGCACCCCACTATAGTACGACCCGGCCTGAATATGCTTTGGTCAAGTCTGAAGGAAAGGAACGGTGGCTGTTTAGGTAGGCCGGCCGGACAAGCACTGCCGCTGCCCAGTGGCAGTATCATCTACGCCTGCTGCTTGCTCAACAACATTATATCATCCTCTGCCTTTTCCACCCCCTGACATGAATACAAGGACATCAACAGCTTAGGTGCTGGACGACATCTTGTTTCCTCCTTTCATAGCAACAAGCAGTGGTGAAACTACGCTTCTGCTTGCAACGGGTCGTTTACTCCTTCCACCGTGCCCCGCGTGCAAACATCTGACAATTTTTGCCCGTGCACAAAAAACATCGTCACTAGATACCACCGTACCTATAGCTAGCACAAGCGCATGCTTGTTCTTCCGCATTAAACAGTAGCGACGTGAATACCTCTCTTGAGTCGTTCTGCGCTAGCAACCTTTTTTCCCTTGCTTTATTTGGCCGCAGAGCAATGCAATATTGGCGTACCTTGGCGGGCAAGGTGAGGCAGTGTGAGGCTACTAGCTGGCTTTAGCAAAGCTGAGCTAGGCTAGCTAGACAAAACTAGTCCCGGAACCAAACGTGCCCTGGTATAAACTCTCTATATATGACGGAAAGAAAGCACATCGTGCACATCCCGACGACGACCGACCTGAGGAATGAGTATGAAACCGAGCGAAGCTAAACTCTGAAGAAGCTGAGATCGGTACGTCGTCATCTCTGACGCCAAATGCAACCGCGCGCGCAGATAATTGTTAACTCTTCCGACAAAAGTGTTAACTCGACCGAGAGCGAGAGGGTTAATTATATTGTGACAGGTGCATGCATGCATATCATTTGAGATGACTAGGACTATGTAGTAGCACAAACTCGCAGTTCTCTCGCTACCTTTCCGCAATTAGCTAGCTAGGAGTCAATCATCCTCTGTGTGCGTGGGCGTGGCATATAGACACGCATGCTGTTGACTGCCTCCTTGTAACTCGCTGTCACTATGTACAGAAACAGCTAACGGTGTAAAAGCAAAGGAGAGTAGCTAGTGGATAGTCGTCCCGTAGCCAAGATCGATCGTGGAGCTGAGACACTGACCCGTGGTGAAAGTGAAACACCCGTTTCTGTGAACAAAGAGCTCTGCTACCAGGGTGGTTTCGCATTATTCCACGCCGCTTCTTCCCGATCGATCGAGCTAGCTAGTCGAAATCATCAGGACGTGCTGCTTTCCAACTGCGCTCTTGACTTCCATGCACGCACACGCACACGTACTAAGCTATCCCCTCTTGTGCTACTGAATCACTTTGTGTGTGGGAGTGGGATGAGGGATGGGAATAACACGTCGCTTTCTCTGAAGCATGTATACATATACTGATACATTGGGTTTGGAATGCTGTGGCCGGCCGGCCGTTTCAACAGGTATGTAGAAAGAAAATTTAGCAAGAGAAGTCGTACGTGCATGTGTCTCTAGCTAGTCTAGATCAAGTATAAGTACGTGTACTGCTCCATTTGACGATCGACCTGATTTTCCTTGAAGTTTCGCGTGGGGTGAATAATAATCGTCGTCGTCGTTCCGTCGGTACGTCAGCCTGGCAGTACAAGTGTAGAAGCGATGCAAACAAGCAGCCGGTACGTACCGAGTGCACAAGTCGCGCGATTAAATATGCGGAGCTGGGTTTTCTTCTTTAATTCGTACCGCTAATAACACTAACAGGCTGCTACGGCTACTAGCTAGCTGCACTGCACTGCACGCGCCATGACTCTTGCAGGCCGCACGGGCGAGAATTGTTCTCCTCTACAAAGTTGAGCTTTTGGGGCACCGGCCGGGTTTCAAGGCATGACAGTACTAGGTAGCTTGTGCTGACCATCAACGACATGGCACTGTGTGCCTCAGTCGTCATGCTCAATACGAGGACTTCCAGAAAGCAAAACCAACCAAACTCTCTCAGCACTCTCAGCAGCAGGGCCAAACCAACCAAACTCTCGCAGCTCGATCGCAGGTTCACGTTTCGTGTGCTGTGCAGTGTACGTGGCGGAATTAGCTGGCCCTCGATCATATATACGTACAATTGGCGTCAGAAGTTAGGTGCGTCACCTACTACCTGGTGGAGATTTTACGACAGCTTTTAGAGGCATCTGGTGGTGGCGCGCTATGGTAAATAATGCTGCTAAATTATAAAAGCACGATGGCTATCTAACGCGTTGGCGTTTGACTAGGCTACGCTACTAGCTAAATAGATTTGTTTTTTTAGATGGTGAGAAAGGATTACATTCGCGGAATTAGCAGCTAGCTACTAGCTGGCGGCTGGTTGCTGCTGCAACTGCAAGGCTAGCTGCCTTTTTTTTTTCTTTCTTTTCTCCCTTTTTGACGAGTACTACGCATGAGCAGCTTATATAGTTTCTTCTCGTTCAAACAACGTACGTACTCTAAAGATGGCGTGGTTGATCGTGCATGGGTTGGAACAGATTTATATTTATTCCCTGTCAAACGAAGTTAGTTGGCAGTATGACGATGAGCTGCTGACGAATAGTATATAACTTAATTGTCGACTCCGGGTTCCTCCAGTTAACCGACATCGATATCCCCAAGCTAGCTAGGAAAGGAACAGCAGTATAGTAGTAATAGAGAACTCTAGCAACACGTTCGTTGACGGTGCTGCTCGCAGCGTTCTCTCTCTCTCTCTCTTATGCGATACAATCCACTGGACTCCTGACAGGATGCCGCAGTGCGCAGAATATTGCAGTCATATAGTCAGACACTGACGGCACCTGTACGTTCTAGGGACCCATTGAACGGACTGTTTGTACTCCGATGGAGGAGTCACCAGCAGGACACCAACCGGCGGCCATCCTAAATTGGGGACGGAGGTGTGAAAGGCGTGCCGCTCGAGAGCATCCGTCGCTGCCCACCACCACCACCACCACCACGTACACAAGCACGCACTTCACACATCACCATATCGCCGCGCAGCAGCCTCTCTAGAAGAGCAGCGTCAGCACGAGCCGGTATAGCCACCAGCTTGATCGACACACACACACACATGTTGACTATCACGAGGGGGCGTCTGACGGTAGTACCAGTCACACACACACACAGCTGTGGTCAAAGTACGGCGCTCGGAAGTCGGAATAGTACACACACATCCACGTCTAGAAACAGACCGAAACAGAGATCTCGGTCCAACCAATGAACCATCAGCACCACGTATAGTAAGTAGTAGGCGAGTCGTCGTACGTGCAGGGCGCGCAGAGGCGGTCTGAAACGGACCCCAACCGAGCTGGAACCCAGTTCCCCCGACGCCGCCATCCGCTGCCTGTGCGCTGTCCTGTACGTTCGCGCAGGCGCAGCTATATATATACACGAGCCCCCGGCGGCCCCCATGCCTTACACAACTGCCTGCCTGCCTGCCGCACGTCGCTCTCGCGTGGTCTTGGGGGTTAACCAGCTAGATCGAGCTATGCAGCCGCCGACGACGGCCAAGAGGGACAGGGCGGCGTGGGAGGCGGACGCGGGCGCCGCGGACACGGCCCGCCTGCTCATGCTCCTCGCGCAGGCGCAGGCGCAGCAGCAGCAGCGCCTCCTGCAGCACGCCTACCACCACGGGGTGGCGCCGTTGTTCCCCGCGGGGCGCGTGTTCGAGTGCAAGACGTGCAGCCGGCAGTTCCCCACGTTCCAGGCGCTCGGGGGCCACCGCGCCAGCCACAAGCGCCCGAGGGCGCTCCAGCAGCAGCAGCCAGTCGTCGTCGCCGACGACCACGACGCGGGGCTGTGCCTGGGGCGCCAGCCGCCCAAGCCGAGGCGGGTGCACGAGTGCCCCGTGTGCGGCCTCGAGTTCGCCATCGGCCAGGCGCTCGGCGGCCACATGCGCCGGCACCGTGCCGACGCCGAGGTGCGGCCGCCGCCCGACAAGGCCCGCGACGTCGCCGGCGGGATCTGCCTCGACCTCAACCTCACGCCGTCCGAGAACTGCGCCAAGTGCCGGAGCGTCGTCGTGCTAGGCGCCGCCGCCGGCCAGGGTGTGCATAAGGCGCTCGCCATGTTAGATTGCTCGCTGTAGTCGTCGATCGAGCCTCTTCGTTCCGTTAGGCTGCACTGCACATATATACATCTTCTTTCATGGACGTTGTTTGTTACTACTAGTATAGTAGTATACTATGCCGTTTCTTTGTTTCTGCTCATCTTCGTGTATACCGATCCATTGTTACCTTTTTTTTTGGTTAGGGTAACCCAGTTCCTTCCGGGGAAGATGACACGTCAGATTCTCCGGTTCTCTGTAAGCTGTGTAATTCTAGGTTTCTACCGTACGTATGGAGTTTTAGGTATTATTTTCTTAGGCTAGGATAGTTTTGAAAGAAACAATAATAGAGAGGAACTCGTGTGCCGTTTCCGAGGTGTAAATAGTAATAAATCATTAGATGCATTTCAAGTTCACAAAGTGCTGATCATTTACCAAGTCCTACACCTCTTTGTACTTTATTGGTCAAGCTAAATGTTTTTTTATTACACCATTTTTCAATTGAACCAGCATGCCTTGTTTTTTTTGGAGCGAATGTTAATGTGTTGATGAACAGCAATAGTGCCAAGCATGCAGGTTCACTTGCACGGTTTTCGGAATTTTCCAGTGTCTTCGATAGGTCACATATAATACAACAAAATATACGCAAGAATATTTAGTGGCTAGTTTAGGGTGCGTTTGGTGGCTACACTGGGTTTTGATCAAAATATACGCAAGAATTAAACTTTTCTGTTTAATTTTAGTTATTCAAATTGAACGACTAACATTAGACAAAGTGTGACGCAGTTAGCCGTGAATCAAACATGCCCTAAACACGTATAGTCCTCTTCGAAAGTTTCATTAAATTTGGTGCCAAAATCAAAATTGTGTCGCAATCATTTGATGTGTTGTCGGAGGGCCGAAGCTAAGATTTCGGTTGTTTAGGATGAACCTAACAATTAGGCCTCCTATATATAAGTATACATATATAATCTTATTATATGCATAACAATTAATGTAATATCAAAATATTATACTAAATAAATTTTACAATGTCTTAAAAGTTTCTTCTAGCATTTCTTAGCATTTCTTGAGGTAGTCATCAATGACTATGTTGATATCAATATTATCTAATATTTTTTCTTAATACATAAGGTGGTCAAACCATTCAATCGTTCTTGAGAGATCATAGACATCAAGTAGTTGATGCCACCATAATAGGTATAATAAATAAGATTCGATAAGTTATAGACATATTCATCATGTTTGGATGCCTACATAGAGCGTGGGTCTGTCCTGATGGATGCAACTAGCACTTGTTTGGATGCCTGGATAGGGTACGGAGCCTGGCCACATGAGTGCAAGATTCCTTTCACAGCCTGGCTCCACGTGTACGTAAAAATCGATTGTTTCTGGCTAGTCTGGCTGGCCTCGTGCCTTGCGGCGTATGCAGGAGGCTAAAAAATGGACGTGATGGTGCATATGCAACTAACCAAACAAAGTCTTTACCATAGCCTGGTTCAAAAGGTACAAGCATCCAAACAATGACTCCTTGTTTGTATAGAACCTAGGTAAGAAGAGCCCGGCTACGGGATGAGATCCAAGCTAGCCTAGCACAGGCATCCAAACACGCCTATTCCAACTCTCTATAGAAGATATGAATGGTTTTGACAAGCTTAACTTTAAAACTCTCAGCATAGATATTAGATTAACTCAATATTAGCTACAAAATTAACTGTAGGAGTTGGGGCCTCTAGAATTTGGAGGGCTAGAGCAGCCACTCTGGTGGCCCTATGTCTAGAGGCTGCCCTGGTCGCCCTATATAAAACCTCGTCAATTAATTATTATTTATGTTCAGTGAGACAAAGAACACTAAAGAAAAGCAAGAAAACCAGCATGTATACTACAGTTTTCCCTGAAAAGGCACCGCTTATAAATTGAAAATGACCTGTGTGCTAGTCATTCCAACCGCTGCTGCAATCATTCGACTACAAGCAATACGCAATGTGCAATTACCTTGTTTTTCTTTCTTTCTAACAAACAAGCACGAGCGTCTCGGGTGCTTAAGTACCAATTGTGATATCATCTTCAACGACCATGTGGTGCGGTCAAAGGTTTCAGATTGTCAATGATCCAAACAGTTGGCATACTGTACTTAAAATAACTAGTATTAGAACATGTGTAGTCAAATTATTGTTTGACAATTATACCTTATTATTTATGTAAGAGGCTCAAGGAATAGACTCATTATACACACTCAAGATATATATACGATGCTGATGTTGAATACAAAGTTGAAAAAAGTGACAACCTAAAACAAGATTTTATTGGAGGTAGAGTGTTTATTGTACTTACCTTATTTTCAAATGTAAGGCGTAGTTTTGGCTTAGCATAGTCTTCAAAGCTAAAGTTTTCGCTCAGCGTAGTCCCAATTTGTTTTATTGGTACCCATTCATCTCCTTTGATAATCTGGTTCGGTTCTTTTGGATTAAGTGTTAAATATCAACTATTTTTGTTATTTTACTAGTCACAAGGGGATGACTCCCCCACCTGAACTATATTATTCTTTGCCCCGACCTGGCTCATAGTAATTTACATAAAGGACCAGAACTTCCAAGGACGTAGGCTGATCAAACATAGAGGCGCGACAGAAGGTTAATGGCATGTTTGGTTTGATGCCTAACTTGCCACACTTTGCCTAACTTTTCTGTCTAAGGTTAGTTCTTCAATTCGAACGACTAACCTTAGGCAAAGTGTGACACATTTAGCCACGAACTAAACAGCCCCTAATTGCATGTGGTTGCCAAAACAAAATTTTCATATTTATCAACTAGACGCATTTTGACCATCGGCAATTATCGCCACACCTCAGCTCGATTCTCGTGAGAGGAGCAATAACTAACGCTGGGGAGAGTACCTCACCTTGAAAGATCACCCCATTACAACATAGAGCAAAACTACCATGCATCCCAAACTGTTCGAGCGGACGTATTCAGGTCGGCCTGTTGTATGTAGTTTTCTGATGGGGGATCTATTAGCAGCTGTATGTCAATTGCTGCCCAGAAGGAGACCATGATTGCACATCCTTAAGGGCATACACATCCTTAAGGGCATGTACCATTAATGTAGAGTGTTTTTAGGTGTTTAAAAGAGCTATTTACAAAAAAAAAGAGTCGTCTCCCCGTGAAGAGACGTCTCTGGATCGTAACCCAAGTAGCAATAGACTTCTCACCTCCCACTATACGAATCCATCGACTGTTCTATCGATCCGATGTTGTACAAACACATTTACTTCTGTATTTATTAATAGATTACATTTATAAACACTTCATTATATAATAGAGTCTTCTAGTTTGTACCTTGAACAGCTCTTTAAGGCTCGTTCCGTTCCTCTAGAACGAGCGTCTGGAATGATTTAGGGTTGAAATACTTCAGTAATTTGTATAATCTTGATAAGCTAGAATGGTTCCTCTGACCAATCGAGATTAACCGGACAGAATGGCAGGTTGAGCACATTGCCTCAGAAAAGAAGGAGCTTGCTATTCACTGGATATTTGCAGTGGTGAATTTATTTGAGTTTTTTTTTATTAAATGTTCCACCACATAAGCAAGAATAATGCCATGACAATAATTTAATAACGAGAGAGATAGAGAGAATTTTATGTGAGATGATAAAAAGTTATATTTAGACAAAACTCAAGATGTATGATTTGATAGACAAAAACTAATATAATATTCTTGGAAACAGTGTAACAAAATTCGTGGGAATGGTGTATCAACACAAAAGGGACGGGACACTGAACGATAATGTATCAAAACAAAAGGGTGCATCTATTCGGGGGGAATCGTGGGGACGGTTTGGGTTGTGTATCAGTGTATGGGCCTACGGGGTTTGGGCTTTCGTGTGGGGTTTCCTGGTGGACCCTGTATGGTCCTGCTCCCGATCATGGGCTGGGCAGCCACTTTGATGATGGGTCTCGGTCGGTCGATTTGCAGTGCTGCCTTGACCCTTCCAGGCAGCTACCATACCGTGAAGCCGTGAAGGAGCGTTTGTGGTAAAGGAGCAAAAGGAAAACGAAATTACCTAGTCTTGGTGGCTTGGTGCATGTCGACTTCACACCAACTCACATCTTCAGCGCTCGTCAACATCAACAACACCATGACGCGGCAGCAAGGCAAGCTTATGTTTTTTTTCTCTCTCCCTCTCTAGAATTAATAGCATAACTTTTCGGGAAAAATATATTTACACGGTTAACCCTTTCTATTTAGTGACGGCTGTGACGCTGGTACTCAGTACTCACGGTCCACGGCCTCGCGGGGGCGTAACGAACAAACGGGCGAAGAGTTAGGGACAGATCAATCTGTATGACCTGCTGCTACGTACGCCGCTGCTAGACGAATAGTGTTAAAGCTGATGTATGGGAGCAGGTGCATGCAATGCAAGAGCAAGGCTCTTCCACTTGATCACAGCTAGCTAACGAAGCAGCTTTCCAGCCCATGCTTCGTCAAGAAACTCCAACTCCACGTCTAGAGAAAGGCACACGGAGGCATGGACGAATATCCTCTGAATACTCCAAAGCGAAGCGAAGCAAAGCATGGAACAGGAAAAAGGGGGGAGGGGGGAGAGGTTTTCCATGTGCTCGAGAATATGCCAAGGAAGATACCCTCATTTTGGCCCGTGAAAACTGAAAATTAAAGGCAGTCGTCCACCACCTAAGCCTCCACTCGCCGGAACAAGCCTGCCTCAAACTCTCTCGATCTATATATGCGTCCTCATCCAACACCTTCCATGGAAGACCCATCGTCACCAGCAGGGTGTCCCGGCCCTCTCTAGTTTGTACCCCCCAACATTGGCCTGATGCTGCTGCCATGTAGCCCATATATGCAGCGCTCCCCCCTCGGCTTCACCGGCGGCGGCAACGACGGTGAAAACTACATCGGGTGCTAGCTCCGACGGTGGTGCGTGCCCTGTTGACGATAGGGCGCGCGGGGCGCGGGCAGCTTGTAGGCGTTCGATCGGCCATGTAGGGCAACTATACATCTTTGGCAGGTCTCCATCATCCTCCGTGGGAGAGAAGATGCATGGTAATGGAGTGCGTGTGTATGTATGTGTATGCCCATGGCGCGCGCGCGCGGCTCTGGGCGAGTCACAGTAGAGATGCAATATCATGTATCCAGTATCTTTCTTACAACACAAACAGTGAGAAATTATTAGTAAAGTGTGCATTGTGGTGCAGCCACTGTTCCATGTCCGTAGCGACAGGTCACGGCCCGTTGCCTTTCGGAGCTTCCCGGTCCCGGCATGCGCTCCAACCGTAAGGGCAAGGCGTCAGGAGCGACAGGTGCAAGGCGGCGGATCGGAAGAACTCGGCAGTCGGCACTGGGTGCGGCCGTGGAGGGAAGGGGATGGTCGCCGATTTTATGCCAATTTACTCGCGCCCCACGCCGCGAGTCTTTGATCGATGTGTTTGTACAGTCGAAAGAGCATTGCTTTACATAGGACCATCAATATATATATATGGATACATACGCATAAGAGTAGCTGAATTATCTGTGTACAGAAAATTGTTTGTAGTAGTAGAATAATTCGGTCTGCAAATGTAGCAACAATAGTTCATTGGGCGTCCTCGTGCGAGGGCGAATCACATAGGGGTGTTTGGTTTAAAGAATTACTACATCTAAATTGAGGTGGTGCATTATGGGTTCATTCCTCAAATTTGGTGGAATGACACTATTCCTCATATTAGTACTGTCGGCGTTTCGAGACCGGGGGGTCCCTAAGCCGACGAGTGAGTGTGCCGCGTGCCCCAGCCCAGATGGGTCGAGCGCGTGGGCGAGCGCGAAGGGGGGAAAGCGAGGTGGCCGGAGACGGGCGTGAGAGAGGTGGAAATCCCGCGGCCTTCGTGTTTGTCCCGTGCCCAGGTCGGGTGCGCTTGCAGTAGGGGGTTACAAGCGTCCACGCGGGTGAGGGAAGCGAGCGGCCCCAAGAGAGCGCCTGTCCCGTCCTCGTCCCCGCGCGGCCAACCTCCTCTAAGAAGGCCCTGGTCCTTCCTTTTATAGTCGTAAGGAGAGGATCCAGGTGTACAATGGGGGTGTAGCAGAGTGCTACGTGTCTAGTGGAGGGAGAGCTAGCGCCCTAAGTACATGCCAATGTGGCAGCCGGAGAGATCTTGGCACCCTGCTGGTGTGATGTCGTGGCTGTCGGAGGAGCAACGGAGCTTGGCGGAGGGACAGCTGTCGGAGCGGTCGAGTCCTTGCTGACGTCCCCCTGCTTCCGTAAGGGAGCTGAGAGCCGCCGTCGTCACAGGGCACGTGGGGCGCCATCATTGCCTATCTGGCGGAGCTAGCCAGATGGGACACCGGTCTTGTTCTCTGCGGCCCGAGTCGGCTCGGGGTAGGGTGATGATGGCGCTCCCTGTTGACGTGGCGGGCCCACGCCCGAGGCCGGGCGACGTGGGGGCTCCTCCGAAGCTGGGGTCGAGTCTGTCTTCCGTTGCCAAGGCCGAGCCCGAGCCCCTGGGTCGGGCGAGGCGGAGGTCGTTCGGCAGAGGCCAGGGCGGAGTTCGAGCCCTGGGGTCGGGCGAAGCGGAGTTCGTCGTCTTCTGGGGCTTAGCCCGAGTCCGAGCCCTGGGTCGGGCGGAGCGGAGTTCGCCGTCTTCCGGGGCCTAGCCCGAGTCCGAGCCCTGGGTCGGGCGGAGCGGAGTTCGCCGTCTTCCGGGGCTTAGCCCGAGTCCGAGCCCTGGGTCGGGCGGAGCGGAGTTCGCCGTCTTCTGGGGCTTAGCCCGAGTCCGAGCCCTGGGTCGGGCGGAGCGGAGTTCGCCGTCTTCCGGGGCCTAGCCCGAGTCCGAGCCCTGGGTCGGGCGGAGCGGAGTTCGTCGTCTTCCGGGGCTTAGCCCGAGTCCGAGGCCTGGGTCGGCGGAGCGGAGTTCGCCGTCTTCCGGGGCTTAGCCCGAGTCCGAGCCCTGGGTCGGGCGGAGCGGAGTTCGCCGTCTTCCGGGGGTTAGCCCGAGTCCGAGCCCTGGGTCGGGCGGAGCGGAGTTCGTCGTCTTCCGGGGCTTAGACCGAGTCCGAGCCCTGGGTCGGGCGGAGCGGAGTTCGCCGTCTTCCGGGGCTTAGCCCGAGTCCGAGCCCTGGGTCGGGCGGAGCGGAGTTTCCTATGGCGCCTTTGGCAAGGCCTGACTGCCTGTCAATCTCACTCTGTCAAGTGGCACTGCAGTCGGAGTGGCGCAGGCGGCGCTGTCCTTCTGTCAGACCGGTCAAGTGACGGCGGTCACTTCGGCTCTGCCGGGGGGCGCGCGTCAGGATAAAGGTGTCAGGCCACCTTTGCGTTAAATGCTTCTGCGGCTTGGTCGGTCGGTGCGGCGATTTAGTCAGGGTTGCTTCTTAGCGAAGGCAAGGCCTCGGGCGAGCCGGAGATGTGTCCGCCGTTAAAGGGGGGCCTCGGGCGAGACGGAAATCCCTAGGGGTCGGCTGCCCTTGCCCGAGGCTAGGCTCGGGCGAGGCGTGATCGAGTCGCTCGTACGGACTAATCCCTGACTTAATCGCACCCATCAGGCCTCTGCAGCTTTATGCTGATGGGGGTTACCAGCTGAGAATTAGGCGTCTTGAGGGTACCCCTAATTATGGTCCCCGACAGTAGCCCCCGAGCCTCGAAGGGAGTGTTAGCACTCGCTTGGAGGCTTTCGTCGCACTTTTTTGCAAGGGGACCAGCCTTTCTCGGTTGCATTTTGTTCCGGTGGGTGCGCGCGAGCGCACCCGCCGGGTGTAGCCCCCGAGGCCTCGGAGGAGTGGTTTCACTCCTTCGAGGTCTTAATGCCTTGCGTAATGCTTCGGCTGGTCTGGTGGTTCCCTCATGTGAACTGGCCGTAGCCCGGGTGCACGGTCGGGGCCCAAGCTCTCGGGCTGGTATGTTGACGCTGTCAACGGTTCGGCCGGAGCCGGGTTTGCGAGAGCAGCCCCCGAGCCTCCGCACAGGGCGAGAGGGCGATCAGGGACAGACTCGACTTTTTTACATACGCCCCTACGTCGCCTTTCCGCAAGGAGGAGGGGGGGAGAGCGCCATGTTACCCTCGATGGGCACCGAACATGGTGTCTCCGGTGAGCTGCAAGCGGGTAATCCGAGTGGACGTCCGTGCCCCGTTCGTTGGGGGTCAGCTAGGGGCCCAGAGGCACGCCCAAAAGTACCTGCGGGTGATCTGCCGGACCCGGTCCCCTGGCGACGGGGTCCGAGGGCTCGATGCCTCCCTCCGATGGGATTCCGTTACAAGATCGCTCCCGCTGGTCTCGGAAATGTCCTAGGGTACCTCGGGAGCGCAGCCCGAGCCTTGGTTATGTATCGAACGTACCCCTGGTCATCCCTCGCTCGGCGTCTGAGGCGACTGTGAACCCTTCGGGGGCCAGCCTTCGAACCCCTGATCAGTAATGGGCGCGGAGCCCGAGTAGCCTGAGGCGGCCGTGGAGCCCTTCGGGGGGCCGGCCTTCGAACCTCTGACCAGTAGTGGGTGTAGGGCCCACGCGATCTGAGGCAACTGTTGAACCCCTCGGAGGGCCAGCCTTCGAACCTCTGATCAGTAGGGGGCTCGGAGCCCGGTTCCTTCACAGGGAAGGATCCTTTTCGGGGTATCCCCCTTTCCCGGTCCCTGTTGCAAGAGATAGATAAAGAGGAAAAAAGGAAAAGGATACGAAATCGAACGACGTGGCGAATGGTTGGCGGGGCGGCCGTTGCGCGTGCGCGAGCCGTTCGAGCGACGGATCACGGGCGCGCCGTCTTCACGCCGTGAGAGGAGGCTCTCTTGCTGCCCCTGGATGGGACGTGAGCCTGGCTGACGACGTGACCGCTGCTCCCGCCCGCCTGCCACCGTCATTACTGCCGGCCCACTTTCGGCCGCATTGACCGTCGCGCCAGGCTGGCGCCGCTGGGTCGTGCGCTGGGTCGCCTCGAGTCGCGGCATTGGTTCCGCAACCGAAGAGGCACGACGGTGGCGCAAGTGGCGGTGCAGTTGCCTGCATGCAGCATCCGGCGCGCCGGTTGCGTGACGCGTGGGCCTGGGCCTCCATGCTGGCGCGTTGGGAGTCGGAGAAGCGTGTCCACTTGGCGCGGTTGCATGCCGCCGGCATGGCTGCCCACTCCTTCTGCCCGTTGGTCTGGGCAAAAGTGGGGGGTCGCTTGTAACCGCTGGGCGGTTGTGTGCACCACGCGCGGCGCTTTGGCTTCTTCTGCTCTGAGCCGGTTTGCATGACATGCGGGACTCAGCCCCTGCGCCGCAGGGGAGGGCCTTGGAGCGTGTTGGAGAAGACTCAGCCCGTGGCGTTTGGGGGCGCACGTAGGGAGAGTTGCCTTTAAAAGGGGGGGCGACCCCTTTCGGGAGGCAACCATGTCTTCTTCCTCCCTTATGTGTCGCGTCTTTCCACCTTCCAAGCCCCCGGATGGGGGGTATCCGCCGTCTTTTCGCCTCATCGTTGGAGGAACGCAACTCCGTGGGAGTTGGTACCTTTCAGCCATCGTTCGGCTTCAAGGATTTTCATCATGCAGCTCGGTCACTCCCCCCCGCTGGTGGTCACCCAAGACGGTGACCGCCAGTTCCTAGGTGGGGAGAAGCAAGACGGGCTGCGATCTTGGTCCCACCCTCAGCTTCAAGGATGTTCATCATCCTCGCTGGGGTGGGGGCCGGGCTGAGCCGGCGCTCTACCTCCCACGTGGGTTCGCGGGTCACCCCTTCCCGCGGTGTCCGAGGGAGAGGGCGCTCACTGGCCCTGCGGGCGGCCCGGACTTCGACAACGCGGGGCTGGTCGACGGCGGGCGTCGTCACCTCCAGCGTGTCGGGCCCGTCGGCTTGGCTCCCGGCGGCCCCTCCTGCCAGAGGGCGGCTGCCGCGCCGTGTGCACGGGAGGACCACCCAAGATGCCGCGCGCTGCTAGGGCGGCGTTCGTGTTCTGGGGTGGTCCTGCCTTTGCACCGGGATGGCGCCCTCACGCGGAGGTCGGTGCCCCAATCGCCCGGGAGGATTTGAGTGGGGATCTGCCGGGGAGCCGGTGGGCCCTGCCGTCGGTGCCGAGGCGGAGGCGGCTCGAGAAGTCCCCGTCACCGACGGGATCACCGCCACCATCCGCGTCTCTGGCCTCCGGCTCTTCGCACTTGTCCTCGCCCCTCGAGCGTCGGTGTGGGTGAGGGCAAGATTGCAGCAGCGCCCACCCTGAGGCCTGCGCCGCTGCAGCTCGACCATCCGGAGCGGGGGTCGTTGTCGTCGTAGTCAGAACGGGCGGCGGCGAGCCGCTCGTCAGTCTTCTGTTGCTCCGCAGGCCTTCCCCCATGGAGTGGGGTTGTTCGTACCTGCGGAGGGGGAACCGGAGTTCCGTTTGTAATGGCACTTTGGATGCCAGTGTCTTTGTTCATCGTGGCTGTCGAGGCCTGAACATGTATGTAGTTTTGGCACGGAGCCGTGTTTTTTCCTCATTTTCGAGCACTAAGTCTCGCCTGTTGATTATCTGAACCGCTTCACCAAGCATGAGTCGCCCCGTGTCAAGGTGAAGAGTGAGGTATCCGTATCCCGGAGGCGTAGGAGTCCCTCGGCTCGATCGGCCTTGTTGTCTGAGGCTCCTCTAGCTTAGTTAAAGAGACCCCTTGGCCGCTCTTCGATGAGCCGAGGCCAGGGGTAGCGATATCAGCACGAACAGAGGCGGAGTTGGCTCGAAGATGAGAACCTGGTTGGCCGGAGCCTAGCCGGGTTGTCCATCAGCGGGACCGACGCCGAAGTTGGCCGGCCGAGGCCTCGGACTGGGCTGGCGCCCTTGGAAGATGGTTGGCCGAGGCCCCCGAGGCGACCGGCCGAGCCGCCTGCTCGGGCCGGATTCCCGGAGAAGTCCCTGGACCGCGTCGCCGTCCGAGGCTGGGTCGGACCTCACTGAAGGTGTCGTCGATGACGAGGGTGCTACAGCCCCCTTCCAGCGTGAAGACCCGAGCCTGTAGGATCAGATTGTCTTGTAGCATGTGCCTTCTGTGTCCGCTGAGGCCAGAAAACACACCCTCGCTGCGTTGTAAAGCTGCGTCTCCTTTCCTCTTATTTCGAGCATCTGGACTTTTTGTCGGTAACAGGGATGTTTGTGCGAGCGAGAGTTGCTTCTCGTGGAGGGTGATGAGTGAGGTATCCGTATCCCGGAGGCGTGGGAGTCCCTCGGCTCGGTCGGCCTTGCCGCTTACGCGTACTTTCACCCGTCCATGAGGCCCTGTCTCCGACTCAGTCGAGAAGGCTCAAAGGATCGCTTCGGCAGAAGAGCTTCCGAACGTAAAGACTTGTTCGGTCCGCGGAGTCACTTTATCCGAACGCGAGTTACTTATCGCAGAAGGTGATGAGTGAGGTATCCGTATCCCGGAGGCGTAGGAATCCCTCGGCTCGGTCAGCCTTGGCTGCTTACGTGTACTCCGTCGTTTTCAGGATCCGCTTTTCGAAGTAGTCAAAAAGCACGAAAGATATTCTGGTAAAAGGGATCTTTTTTCGAGGAAATTTTCGACGCAGAGGGGGTCCCCCCCTTTTAGCCCCCGAGGGAGGGTCGGGCTTTGCCGAGGCGAGGCCGACCCTTCCTTGATGACTAAACTTTGCGTGGGTGCGAGGTATATGAACAACTTGAAAACATCTTAAGGGTAGAAGCGACGTAGCTGTTTGATGTTCCAAGCGTTGCCGTAGACCTCGCCTTGATTGTTGGCCAGCTTGTATGTTCCGGGCTTCAGAACTTTGGCGATGACGAATGGCCCCTCCCAGGGGGGCGTAAGCTTGTGCCTCCCTCGGGCGTCTTGCCGCAGCCGAAGCACCAGGTCGCCCACCTGGAGGTCTCGGGACCGGACCCCTCGGGCGTGGTAGCGTCGCAGGGACTGCTGGTACCGCGCCGAGTGTAGTAAGGCCTTGTCCCGAGCCTCTTCCAGCTGGTCCAGCGATTCTTCTCGGCTAGCTTGGTTGCTTTGATCGTTGTAGGTCCTCGTCCTCGGGGAGCCGTATTCCAGGTCAGTGGGCAAGATGGCCTCGGCCCCGTAGACCAGGAAGAACGGCGTGAAACCCGTGGCTCGGCTTGGCGTTGTCCTCAGGCTCCAGATCACCGAGGGGAGTTCCTTCATCCATCGCTTGCCGAACTTGTTGAGGTCGTTGTAAATCCGGGGCTTGAGCCCTTGTAGAATCATGCCGTTGGCACGCTCTACTTGCCCATTCGACATGGGATGAGCCACGGCGGCCCAGTCCACCCGGATGTGATGATCCTCGCAAAAATCCAAGAATTTTCTGCCGGTGAACTGGGTACCGTTGTCAGTGATGATGGAGTTTGGGACCCCGAAGCGATGGATGATGTCGGTGAAGAACGCCACCGCCTGCTCGGACTTGATGCTGTTCAGGGGTCGGACCTCGATCCACTTGGAGAATTTGTCGATGGCGACCAGCAGGTGCGTGTAGCCCCCGAGCGCCTTCTGCAAGGGACCGACGAGGTCCAGACTCCATACAGCAAAGGGCCAGGTGATGGGTATCGTCTGCAGAGCCTGAGCGGGCAGGTGGGTCTGCTTCGCATAGAATTGGCACCCTTCGCAGGTGCGGACAATTCTAGTGGCATCAGCCACCGCCGTTGGCCAGTAGAAGCCTTGTCGGAAAGCATTCCCGACAAGGGCTCGAGGCGCTGCATGATGGCCGCAAGCCCCCGAGTGTATTTCTTGCAGGAGTTCCTGACCTTCGGCGATGGAGATGCATCGCTGGAGGATGCCCGAGGGGCTGCGGCGGTAGAGCTCCTCCTCATCGCCCAGCAAGACGAACGACTTGGCGTGTCGCGCTACCCGCCGAGCCTCGGCTTGGTCGAGGGGTAGCTCTCCTTGGCGGAGATATTGCAGGTACGGGGCCTGCCAATTTCGATCAGGCGTGGCCCCGCTCTGCTCCTCCTCGACGTCCAGTGCCTCGCCCTCGGGGGCCGAGGGTACCTCGGGCTGAACCGAGGGCGCCTCGGGCCGAGCCGAGGGTGCCTCGGGCTGTGTCGAGGGTGCCTCGGGCTCGGGCGTGTCGTCGATCTTGACGGAGGGTTGATGCAGATCCCGGGAGAAGACGTCCGGGGGAACCGTTGTTCGCCCCGAGGCTATTTTTGCCAGCTCGTCCGCAGTCTCGTTGTAGCGCCGAGCGATGTGGTTGAGCTCGAGCCCGTAGAACTTGTCTTCCAGGCGCCGAACCTCATCGCAGTAGGCCTCCATCTTCGGGTCGTGGCAGTGGGAGTTCTTCATGACTTGGTCGATGACGAGCTGCGAGTCACCGCGGGCGTCGAGGCGTCTGACCCCTAGCTCGATGGCGATCCGCAACCCGTTGACCAGAGCCTCGTACTCAGCCACATTGTTGGACGCCGGGAAATGGAGGCGTAGCACGTAGCGTAGGTGTTTCCCGAGGGGCGAGATGAAGAGCAGGCCCGCGCCGGCTCCCGTCTTCATCAGCGACCCATCGAAAAACATGGTCCAGAGCTCCGGTTTGATCGGAGCCGTCGGCAGCTGGGTGTCGACCCATTCAGCTACGAAGTCCGCCAACACCTGGGACTTGATGGCCTTCCGAGGGGCGAACGAGATTGTTTCACCCATGATTTCCACCGCCCACTTTGCGATCCTGCCCGAGGCCTCTCGGCACTGGATGATCTCCCCCAGGGGGAAGGATGACACCACAGTTACCGGATGAGACTCGAAGTAATGTCGTAACTTCCGCCTCGTCAGGATCACAGCATACAGCAGCTTCTGAACTTGTGGGTAGCGGATCTTGGTCTCGGACAGTACCTCGCTGACGAAGTAGACTGGCCTCTGAACGGGCAATGCATGCCATTCTTCTTGCCTCTCGACCACAATCGCGGCGCTAACCACCTGAGTGGTCGCGGCGACGTAGACCAAGAGGGCTTCTCCATCAGCTGGGGGCACCAAGATAGGCGCCTTTGTAAGGAGCGCCTTCAGGTTCCCGAGAGCTTCCTCAGCCTCAGGGGTCCAAGCGAAACACTCGGCCTTCCTCAAGAGGCGGTACAGAGGCAGACCTCTTTCGCCGAGGCGTGAGATGAAGCGGCTCAGGGCCGCGAGACATCCCATGACCTTCTGTACGCCTTTTAAGTCCTTAATGGGCCCCATGCTGGTGATAGCTGCGATCTTCTCCGGGTTGGCTTCGATGCCTCGCTCGGAGACGATGAACCCCAAGAGCATGCCCCGGGGCACCTCGAAGACACACTTCTCGGGATTGAGCTTGACGCCCTTCGCTTTGAGACATCGGAATGTCACTTCAAGGTCGGAGAGGAGGTCAGAAGCCTTCCTTGTCTTGACTACGATGTCATCGACGTAGGCCTCGACCGTGCGACCGATGTGTTCGCCGAACACATGGTTCATGCACCGCTGGTACGTCGCGCCCGCATTCCTCAAGCCGAATGGCATGGTGACGTAGCAGTACATGCCGAAGGGCGTGATGAAAGAAGTCGCGAGCTGGTCGGACTCTTTCATCCGGATTTGGTGATACCCTGAGTAGGCATCGAGGAAGGATAGGGTTTCGCACCCAGCAGTGGAATCCACGATCTGATCGATGCGAGGTAGAGGGTAGGGAACCTTCGGACATGCTTTGTTGAGACCAGTGTAGTCTACACACATCCGCCATTTCCCCCCTTTCTTCCTCACAAGCACAGGGTTGGCAAGCCATTCGGGATGGAATACCTCCTTGATGAACCCTGCTGCCATTAGCTTGTGGATCTCCTCGCCTATCACTCTGCGCTTCTCCTCGTCGAATCGGCGCAGAGGCTGCCTGACGGGTCGGGCTCCGGCCCGAATATCCAGCGAGTGCTCGGCGACATCCCTCGGTATGCCGGGCATGTCCGAGGGACTCCACGCAAAGACGTCGGCGTTTGCGCGGAGAAAGTCGACGAGCACTGCTTCCTATTTGGGGTCGAGCCCGGAACCGATCCGGATCTGCTTGGAGGTGTCGCCACTGGGGTCGAGGGGGACGGCCTTAACCGTCTCCGCTGGCTCGAAGTTGCCGGCATGACGCTTCACGTCTGGCACCTCTTTGGAGAGGTTCTCCAGGTCGGCGATGAGGGCCTCGGATTCGGCGAGGGCCTCGGCGTACTCCACGCACTCCACGTCGCATTCGAACGCGTGTTTGTACGTGGGGCCGACGGTGATGACCCCGTTGGGGCCCGGCATCTTGAGCTTCAGGTAGGTGTAGTTGGGGACGACCATGAACTTCGTGTAGCATGGCCTTCCCAGTACCGCGTGGTAGGTTCCTCGGAACCCGACCACCTCGAACGTCAAGGTCTCCCTTCGGAAGTTGGAGGGCGTTCTGAAGCAGACGGGAAGGTCGAGTCATCCGAGGGGCTGGACGCGCTTCCCAGGGATGATCCCGTGGAAGGGCGCAGCGCCTGCTCGGACGGAGGACAGATCGATGCGCAGGAGCTTGAGGGTCTCAGCGTAGATGATGTTGAGGCAGCCGCCCCCGTCCATCAGGACCTTGGTGAGCCTGACGTCGCCGACGATGGGGTCGACGACGAGCGGGTATTTCCCCGGGCTCGGCACGTGGTCGGGGTGGTCAGCTTGGTCGAAGGTGATGGGCTTGTCGGACCAGTCTAGGTAGACTGGCGCCGCCACCTTCACCGAGCAGACCTCCCGGCGCTCTTGCTTGCGATGCTGAGCCGAGGCATTCGCCACATGCCCGCCGTAGATCATGAAGCAGTCGCGGACCTTGGGGTACTCTCCTGCTTGGTGATCTTCCTTTTTGTCGTCGTCGTGGGCCCTGCCACCCTCTGCGGGTGGCCCGGCCCTGTGGAAGTGGCGCCGAAGCATGATGCACTCCTCGAGGGTGTGCTTGACGGGCCCCTGATGATAGGGGCACGACTCCTTGAGCATCTTGTCGAAGAGGTTAGCACCTCCGGGGGGCTTCCGAGGGTTCTTGTACTCGGTGGCGGCGACAAGGTCCGCGTCGGCGGCGTCGCGTTTCGATTGCGACTTCTTCTTGCCTTTCTTCTTGGCGCCGCGCCGAGTAGATGCCTCGGGAGCCTCTTCCGATGGGCGGCCCTGGGGCTGCTTGTCCTTTCGGAAGATAGCCTCGACCGCCTCCTAGCCAGAGGCGAACTTGGTGGCGATGTCCATCAGCTCGCTCGCCCTGGTGGGGGTCTTGCGACCCAACTTACTCACCAGGTCACGGCAGGTGGTGCCGGCAAGGAACGCGCCGATGACATCCGAGTCGGTGATGTTGGGCAGCTCGGTGCGCTGCCTCGAGAATCGCCGGATGTAGTCCCGGAGTTACTCTCCCGGCTGTTGCCGGCAGCTCCGGAGGTCCCAGGAATTCCCGGGGCGCACGTACGTGCCCTGGAAATTGCCGGCGAAGGATTGGACCAAGTCATCCCAGTTGGAGATCTGCCTCGGAGGCAGATGCTCCAACCAGGCGCGAGCAGTGTCGGAGAGGAACAGGGGGAGGTTGCGGATGATGAGGTTGTCGTCGTCCGTTCCACCCAGTTGGCAGGCCAGGCGGTAGTCTGCGAGCCATAGTTCCGGTCTCGTTTCCCCCGAGTACTTTGTGATAGTGGTCGGGGGTCGGAACCGGGTCGGGAACGGCGCCCGTCGGATGGCCCGACTGAAGGCCTGCGAACCGGGTGGTTCGGGCGAGGGACTCCGATCCTCCCCGCTGTCATAGCATCCCCCACGCCTGGGGTGGTAGCCTCGGCGCACCCTTTCGTCGAGGTGGGCCCGACGGTCGCGACGATGGTGCTCGTTGCCGAGGTGGCCCGGGGCCGCAGGCGCGGTGTTGCGCGTGCGCCCGGTGTAGACCGAGGCTTCCCGCATGAATCGGGAAGTCGCGGCATGAGGTTCCGAGGGGTACCCCTGCCTTCAGGAGGCAGAGCTCTCGGCCCGTCGGGCCGCAGCGCCTTCCAGGAGATTCTTGAGCTCTCCCTGGATTCGCCGACCCTCGGTGGTTGATGGCTTCGGCATCGCGCGGAGGAGCATCGCTGCGGCTACCAGGTTCTGACCGACCCCGCTGGATGCGGGCGGCGGCCTGACCCTGACGTCGTTGGCGACGCGGTGCTGGAAACCTTGGGGCAGGTGACGCATTTCTCCGGCCGGGGGTTGGCCCGCCCATACCTGCCCGACGTCCCGACGGATCGGCTCAAGCACTCCTGCTCCCTCGTCGAGCCTGGCCTACGCCCCGCGGACTTGCTCGAGCTGTGGGTCGTGACCCCCCGCCGGAACGGGGACCACAGCTAGCTCCCGCGGGATGTCGGCGCGAGGCACCGGCCTAGGAAGATTACCGTCCTCCGGCATGCCGAGATGGTTGCCTTCGGAGGGATCCCCTAGCTCGACGTGGAAACATTCGCGGCTTGGGCCGTAGTCCTCGTCGTCAAGGCTGCGGCTACCGTCGGAACAGTCGGAGAGGCAGTAGTCCCATGCGGTCATAAAGTCCCGCATGGCACTGGGGTTGCCAAATCCGGAGAAATCCCAACAGACGCTGGGATCGTCGTCTTCCTCGGACCCAAAGGGCCCGCAGGTCGAGACGTCCGTCAACCGGTCCCAAGGCGACCGCATACGAAACCCCAGTGGGGTTGCACTCGCCTCAACGAGAGCGCCCGCCATGGCAAGGTCGCTAGGCGGGTTGAGGCCGAGTCGAAATGATGTAAGATGGGAATTAGTCGGTACCTTTTGGTCGACGAGGAGCGTCATAGTCGCGTCGGGGACTGGTTGCACCGTCGTCTCAGGTACGAGGGCGACGTCCTGCAAGCTCTCCGTGAGTGCGCTGGCGTCGTCCACTTGCTCAGGATTGGCGTGTCGCGGGGGGACGGCGCTCGCCTTCGTCTCGAACGCGAGGTCGACGCCCGGCGTGCCCTCCGTTGGGGTGCTGGGGACGTCGATTCGCTCGACAGCCGACGAAGCGCGGCCTCCCGCTTGGCCTTGGTTGCCCCGCCTCCTCCTCCGTTGGCGGGGGAGAGGACGGGGCGAGCTCGAATGTTGTTCTCCCACCATGCGGGGAAGATGTCGTCGATTTCGCCGCCGGCGGGCGGGTTGTCGGCCGCCATTGTCGTTGTCGCGCGGCGGTGGAAGGAGTATCATGTCGTAGCTGCCGTCGAAGGACATGAACTCAAGACTCCCGAAACGGAGCACCGTCCGGGGCCGGAGAGGTTGCTGGAGACTGCCCATCTGGAGCTTGACGGGAAGCTGTTCGTCAGCACGCAGCACGCCCCTACCTGGCGCGCCAACTGTCGGCGTTTTGAGACCGGGGGGTCCCTAAGCCGACGAGTGAGTGTGTCGCGTGCCCCAGCCCAGATGGGTCGAGCGCGTGGGCGAGCGCGAAGGGGGGAAAGCGAGGTGGCCGGAGACGGGCGTGAGAGAGGTGGAAATCCTGCGGCCTTCGTGCTCGTCCCGCGCCTAGGTCGGGTGCGCTTGCAGTAGGGGGTTACAAGCGTCCACGCGGGTGAGGGAAGCGAGCGGCTCCAAGAGAGCGCCTGTCCCGTCCTCGTCCCCGCGCGGCCAACCTCCTCTAAGAAGGCCCTGGTCCTTCCTTTTATAGTCGTAAGGAGAGGATCCAGGTGTACAACGGGGGTGTAGCAGAGTGCTACGTGTCTAGCGGAGGGAGAGCTAGCGCCCTAAGTACATGCCAATGTGGCAGCCGGAGAGATCTTGGCACCCTGCTGGTGTGATGTCGTGGCTGTCGGAGGAGCAACGGAGCTTGGCGGAGGGACAGCTGTCGGAGCGGTCGAGTCCTTGCTGACGTCCCCCTGCTTCCGTAAGGGAGCTGAGAGCCGCCGTCGTCACAGGGCACGTGGGGCGCCATCATTGCCTATCTGGCGGAGCTAGCCAGATGGGACACCGGTCTTGTTCTCTGCGGCCCGAGTCGGCTCGGGGTAGGGTGATGATGGTGCTCCCTGTTGACGTGGCGGGCCCGCGCCCGAGGCCGGGCGACGTGGGGGCTCCTCCGAAGCTGGGGTCGAGTCTGTCTTCCGTTGCCGAGGCCGAGCCTGAGCCCCTGGGTCGGGCGAGGCGGAGGTCCTTCGGCAGAGGCCAGGGCGGAGTTCGAGCCCTGGGGTCGGGCGAAGCGGAGTTCGTCGTCTTCTGGGGCTTAGCCCGAGTCCGAGCCCTGGGTCGGGCGGAGCGGAGTTCGCCGTCTTCCGGGGCCTAGCCCGAGTCCGAGCCCTGGGTCGGGCGGAGCGGAGTTCGCCGTCTTCCGGGGCTTAGCCTGAGTCCGAGCCCTGGGTCGGGCGGAGCGGAGTTCGCCGTCTTCTGGGGCTTAGCCCGAGTCCGAGCCCTGGGTCGGGCGGAGCGGAGTTCGCCGTCTTCCGGGGCCTAGCCCGAGTCCGAGCCCTAGGTCGGGCGGAGCGGAGTTCGCCGTCTTCTGGGGCTTAGCCCGAGTCCGAGCCCTGGGTCGAGCGGAGCGGAGTTCGCCGTCTTCCAGGGCTTAGCCCGAGTCCGAGCCCTGGGTCGGGCGGAGCGGAGTTTGCCGTCTTCCGGGGCTTAGCCCGAGTCCGAGCCCTGGGTCGGGCGGAGCGGAGTTCGCCGTCTTCCGGGGCTTAGCCCGAGTCCGAGCCCTGGGTCGGGCGGAGCGGAGTTCGCCGTCTTCCGGGGCTTAGCCTGAGTCCGAGCCCTGGGTCGGGCGGAGCGGAGTTCGCCGTCTTCCGGGGCTTAGCCCGAGTCCGAGCCCTGGGTCGGGTGGAGCGGAGTTTCTTATGGCGCCTTTGGCAGGGCCTGACTGCTTGTTAGTCTCACTCTGTCAAGTGGCACTGCAGTCGGAGTGGCGCAGGCGGCGCTGTCCTTCTGTCAGACCGGTCAGCGGAGCGGCGAAGTGACGGCGGTCACTTCGGCTCTGCCGGGGGGCGCGCGTCAGGATAAAGGTGTCAGGCCACCTTTGCGTTAAATGCTCCTGCGACTTGGTCGGTCGGTGCGGCGATTTAGTCAGGGTTGCTTCTTAGCGAAGGCAAGGCCTCGGGCGAGCCGGAGATGTGTCCGCCGTTAAAGGGGGCCTCGGGCGAGACGGAAATCCCTAGGGGTCGGCTGCCCTTGCCCGAGGCTAGGCTCGGGCGAGGCGTGATCGAGTCGCTCGTACGGACTGATCCCTGACTTAATCGCACCCATCAGGCCTCTGCAGCTTTATGCTGATGGGGGTTACCAGCTGAGAATTAGGCGTCTTGAGGGTACCCCTAATTATGGTCCCCGACAAGTACTAACTAACTAACTATGAGGAATGAGATGATGATGGATCAACTCATTCCATTCCACAAATCAAACAAAAATAGTGAGGAGTGAGAAGATGATTGACTAGTTTATTCCTCAAACCAAACACACTAATAGTACACGTGTATAAGAATCATAAGTTCAATCTCTGCATAGAAACAAATATTAGGAATAGGAGTTTAATGTAGATATGTGAGGCACAGAAACTGAAATATCTGAGTTTGTTTATATGGGTCAGAACATATCTACTGTGCATACTTTTCAGCTCGTGGCCTTCTCTGTATGTGGTAATCATAGGGGAATTTTCAGATTATACATATCATATCTGAATTTCGCACTGAAGTGGGGTCTATTTTGAAATTCTAAAATCTTGGAACTAACAATACTCATATATTTAAGCAAACTTGAGTTCCTTTCGAAAGGAAAACAACTCATAGCAGTGCAAAACAGAGAAAATAAAAACTTCAATCCTACCCAAGGGAAAGAATCTTTGCTATCACTCTATTCCTATGCTTGCTCAGGTTACTCTACTTTTCCCCCTCTATTCCAAACATCTTTGCTATCACTCTATTCCTATACCTTTTACTGTTATCTTATCTCAGGGTTTTTTCTTCTATTCCTCTATTTTGCGTTATTTTTTTCAAACAATCGCAACTACTTTTATAGTACAGGGTGACCACTTTAGCTAGCATGTAAAATAGAGGAGTTATTAGCATCATAAAGGAAATATAACGATCAACTAAAGTAAAAAAGAAACATATTGGCAAAGTCAGAGGAGGAAGCAATAAACAACATGGTGCTACTCAAAAAATAGTGTCGGTCACGAACAGATAAAGGGAATTGACAATAAATTTCAGTTACGTATTGTTGGGTTACGCCTATTAATGGGTCAAGATCTCTGGTTTAGTAGCACTCGGGAGGAGAGGATAAGGTGAAGTGTTTTTTTAAATAAGCTGCTCGCGTTCTAATTAAAATAAGCCAATTTAAAAATCACCTTAACCTATTTCAAAGAACCGAAAGAAGAATACATGTGGTTTAGCGCTAACACAATTAGGCATCTCCATATTTAAATGCATCTAGTTAATCACATGAATGCTGAAATTTGCTAAAGAATTGTACCAAAACATAAGTAGAGTTGATACACTATTGTTTGTTGTAAGTTCTACCGTCAGAGTTCCACATTTTTTTCAGAATCAATAACCTACTCTACAATTCCTACTTTACTAAGTAGATTCCAAACTAAATAGCATACTCTACTAAGTACATTCCAATTCCTTCATTTTCTCGATCCTATTCTATAATCGTGAGGTAGGTTAAGCCCGAGGCATAATGCGTCTAGACAAACTAGGGTCTCAAACATGAATAGGAGCAAGCAACAATTATTTTTATTTTAATTGTGTTAACCATGATTCAAGTGATGGACTTATATTATGTTTTGACACTCCCGTTCACGTCGAGCCTATTTTTGGGTCTCCATTGCATGCACCAACCAATTCAACCCAAAAGATTAAACTGATAGAAAGAGTTGAACAATTTATTTGTATTATATTCTAGCGGTAGGAGGTTTCGAGCATATGCATGGCAGCCTCTACGAGCAGAGTAGAAGATTGGGGAGTGGGGAACCAAAGAAGCCATAAGAAGGTGCATCCATGGAAGGCATAGTTGCAGCAAACAACATCAAGTCACAATAGTGGCGTCAGAGAACAATTGTGAATTCATCAGCCCTTAGGTTATGGCCAACAGATCATGCATATGGCCGTGCAAAATATTATTTTGCACTGTAAACTATACTATTTATAAAGTGAAGTTTGAAATAAAAAACGAGAATGTGTAAGCTGTGGGAGATAGCCTTACCTATGAAACAAAGGTGGACGAACGTTGTCTTAGGGAGAAAGACGAGACATAGGGTATCCTTGAAGAAACCATTCAATTTATACAACCCTTGCCCCAATGCTATGTATACCGTATACGAGTGTAAAGAGACCATGACATCTGAGAGGTGTGAATTAGGCAATCTAAAATTTATTTTTAAATTAAAGCCTCTAATTTCACATAATCAAAACATATGCAAGAGAGTAATCTATCTGGATGTGCAACTATGATTTTACTAAGTGTGTTGCTATCTTACCGTAAAAGAGTAATGCAACATAGGTTTCAATCCTTTTACTAGCCTAAAAATTAATCTAAAAACATAAGCACACAATCCAGGTAAGCAATAAATAAAGTATGAAAGTTTAATTGAGATAGAGATGTGGACTCCCAACGACAACTCCGATATTTTTATCGAGGTATCGAGAAGCTTACGCTTCCCCTAGTCCTTGTTAGAGCCCCTCACATGGATACCTGAAAGGGAATTAGGCTTACACCTAGTTCCTAATTAATTTTGGTGGTTGAATTGCCCAACACAAATAATTGGACTAACTAGTTTGCCCAAGTGTATAGATTATACAGGTGTAAAAGGTTCACACACAGCCAATAAAAAGATCAAGTTTTGGATTCAACAAAGGAGCAAAGGGGTCAACCGAAGGCACCTCTGGTCTGGCGCACCGGACTGTCCGGTGTGCCACCGGACAGTGTCCGGTGCACCACCGGACATGTCCGGTGTACCAGAGGACTCCAACGCAAACTCGCCACCTTCGGGAATTTCCAGGGGGACTCGCGCTATAATTCACCGGACTGTCCGGTGTACACCGGACAGTGTCCGGTGCGCCAAGGAGGAGTCGCCTCAGGAACTCGCCAGCTTCGGGAAACTCCAACGGCTAGTCCGCTATAATTCACCGGACATGTCCGGTGTGCACCGGACTGTCCGGTGCAACTCCGGTGCAACGGCTATTCGGCACCAACGGCTACCTGCGACGCATTTAATGCACGCTCTGCGCGCGCAGAAGGCAGGCTTGCCCATACTGGCGCACCGGACAATGAACAGGAGATGTCCGGTGTGCATCGGACACCCAGGCGGGCCCACAAGTCAGAAGCTCCAACGGTCAGAATCCAACGGCAATGATGACGTGGCGGAGGCACCGGACATGTCCGGTGTGCACCGGACTGTCCGGTGCGCCATCGAACAGACAGCCTCCCAACGGCCACTTTTGGTGGTTGGGGCTATAAATACCCCAACCACCCCACCATTCATTGCATCCAAGTTTTCCACTTCTCAACCACTTACAAGAGCTAGGCATTCAATTCTAGACACATACAAAGAGATCAAATCCTCTCAAATTCCACACAAGGCTTTAGTGATTAGCGAGAGAGATTTGCAGTGTTTTTTTTGAGCTCTTGCGCTTGGATTGCTTCTTTTCTTTCTCACTTGTTCTTGTGATCAAAACTCCATTGTAATCAAGGCAAGAGGCACCAATTATGTGGTGGCCCTTGCGGGGAAGTTTTGTTCCCGACTTTGATTTGAGAAGAGAAGCTCACTCGGTCGGAAGGACCGTTTGAGAGAGGGAAGGGTTGAAAGAGACCCGGCCTTTGTGGCCTCCTCAACGGGGAGTAGGTTTGAAAGAACCGAACCTCGGTAAAACAAATCCGCGTGTCACACTCTTCATTTGCTTGCGATTTGTTTTCCACCCTCTCTCGCGGACTCGGTTTTATTTCTAACGCTAACCCGGCTTGTAGTTGTGTTTATATTTGTAAATTTTAGTTTCGCCCTATTCACCCCCCCTCTAGGCGACTTTCAATTGGTATCAAAGCCCGGTGCTTCATTAGAGCTTAACCGCTCGAAGTGATGTCGGGAGATCACGCCAAGAAGGAGATGGAGACCGGCGAAAAGCCCACTACAAGCCACGGGAGCACTTCATCGGAAGAGTCCCGCACCAAGAGGAAGGAGAAGAAGAAGAGCTCCTCCAACAAAGGGAAGGAGAAGAAATCTTCTTCTCATCACAAAGAGAAGAAGGAAAAATCTTCTTCCCACAAGTCGCATCGGAAAAGCGACAAACACAAGAGGATGAGGAAGGTGGTCTACTACGAGACCGACACTTCATCAACTTCTACCTCCGACTCCGATGCGCCCTCCGTAACTTCTAAACGCCAAGAGCGTAAGAAGTTTAGTAAGATCCCCTTACACTATCCTCGTACATCTAGACATACTCCATTGCTTTCCGTTCCATTAGGCAAACCGCCAACCTTTGACGGTGAAGATTATGCTAGGTGGAGTGATTTAATGAAATTTCATCTAACCTCACTCCACAAAAGTATATGGGATGTTGTTGAGTTTGGTGCACAGGTACCATCCATAGGGGATAAAGACTATGATGAGGATGAGGTGGCCCAAATCGAGCACTTCAACTCTCAAGCTACAACAATACTCCTCGCCTCTTTAAGTAGAGAGGAGTATAACAAAGTGCAAGGGTTGAAAAGTGCCAAGGAAGTTTGGGATGTGCTCAAAACCGCGCACGAGGGAGATGAGCTCACAAAGATCACCAAGCGGGAAACGATCGAGGGGGAGCTCGGTCGGTTCCGGCTTCGCAAAGGGGAGGAGCCACAACACATGTACAACCGGCTCAAGACCTTGGTGAATCAAGTGCGCAACCTCGGGAGCGTAAAATGGGATGACCACGAGATGGTTAAGGTTATTCTAAGATCTCTTATTTTCCTTAACCCCACTCAAGTTCAATTAATTCGTGGTAATCCTAGATATACTAAAATGACCCCGAGGAAGTTATCGGGAATTTTGTGAGTTTTGAGTGCATGATCGAAGGCTCGAGGAAGATCAACGAGCTTGATGATCCCACCACATCCGAAGCTCAACCCATCGCATTCAAGGCGACGGAAGAAAAAAAGGAGGAGTCTACACCAAGTCGACAACCAATAGACGCCTCCAAGCTCGACAATGAGGAAATGGCGCTCGTCATCAAGAGCTTCCGCCAAATCCTCAAGCAAAGGAGAGGGAAAGACTACAAGTCCCGCTCCAAGAAGGTTTGCTACAAGTGTGGTAAGCCCAGTCACTTTATTGCTAAATGTCCATTATCAAGTGATAGTGACAGGGGCGACGACAAGAAGGGCAAGAGGAGAGAAAAGAAGAGGTACTACAAGAAGAAGGGCGGCGATGCCCATGTTTGTCGGGAGTGGGATGTTGGGGGCCTTCGTCCTCCGAAGGTCCTCAAAAACATGATTTGACAATGTTTTCCAAGTGGATTATGTGAACAGGTACCTTCAGACTCAGAATTACGAACATGAAGTGCGGTCAGGACGAAGCCTGAACCAGACGAAGGACGGGCTGATTACCAAGCTCCACGAAGGATGGTGCATAGCCGAAGCTGTGCGCAGGGAAGCTTCGTCGCGATAGCAGAGAGGGGAACCGACTTAAAGATGAAAAGACTACGTGGACCTTGTCAGATTTCCATAAGTCATTGACAAATGTAATGGACATAAATGTAATTTTACGTGGGCTGCGTCCCGCGTCTATAAATAGATGAACAGTACTCCCGTACTGTTCACGTTGACTTGGCATTTGCTTTTGCGTCACGCTTGTACTTTTTATCTTCTCTCAGGACCGAAGGTACATTTGTAATTTGAAATCATTTCTATTTTTCCATGTTAATAAAATAGAAATGATTCTATGATGATGCTTATATTATATTTCATGCTTTATATGAATCCTTCGTCATTACTTGTTATGTTTACGAAGGTATGTCTCTTATGACCTTCGTCCGAAACTCATTATTTCCCGAAGGGACATAATGCTTCGAAGGACGAAGGACTTTAACACTTAACACTTTTTATGTTGCCTTGTTCTTAACTCTTAGCATTTGAGAACAAGTCCCCAACATTGGCGCCCACCTCCGGTGAACTCACTTCCATTTCTTGAGCTTTGAATACCTTCGGCGAGCGTCACCTTCGTCATGCCGCCGAAGAAGGCTTCAACAACAGGAGCTGGCACACTGCAGTCGCTGGATCCCAATCAGGATGTTATTTCTCTTAGAGAAGCCCGAAGCCAGAAAAGGAAGGCTGTCAGTCCAACACCTCCGGATGATGATCTTGATCAGGAAATTCAAAATTTGGAGATCCTTCAGCAACAAGTTCAGCGCAGGAAGGAAAAGATGGCTCGTCTAGCTGATCTTCAGAGACAGATAGATGAAGCTTCGGAAGAGGTCCGTCATTTCGTTCAAGGCGATCAAACCCGAAGGCCTCCACGCAGAGAGCTTCATCAGGAAGATTTCCGCAATGAAGACGACTGGTATGAAGATCTCCATCATGGAAACTTTGCTTTTGATGATGCTTCTCCTCTTTCAACAGAATTGCAGGCTACACCTTGGCCACAGACTTACAAGCCACCCCAGCTTCCCATATATGACGGTCACTCAGACCCGAAGCAATTCCTAATGAGCTACGAGGCAACAATATCTTCATACGGTGGCAATACGGCAGTCATGGCAAAATCCTTCGTCATGGCCGTCAGAAGTGTTGCTCAGACCTGGTACTCTTCTCTTCGGCCAGGGACAATCACTTCTTGGCAGAAACTGAAGGATATGCTCATAACTAGTTTCCAAGGGTTTCAAACAAAGCCGGTCACTGCTCAGGCCCTTTTCCAGTGCACCCAGGACCACGAAGAATACCTTCAGGCATATGTCCGAAGGTTTCTGCGTCTAAGGGCACAGGCGCCGACAGTGCCCAATGAGATTGTCATTGAGGCCATGATCAAGGGGCTTCGGCCAGGGCCATCAGCGCAGTATTTTGCCAGGAAGCCACCACAAACGCTGGAGAAGCTGCTCCAGAAGATGGATGAATATATTCGAGCTGACAATGATTTTCGCCAAAGAAGGGAGGAGGCCTTCAGATTTTCTGAGATGACCAGGGGCTTCGGAGGAAGATTCTATCCGAGGCATGTCAGATCAATTCATAATTCCAATCAAAATGATGATAAGGGGAGCCAGCAGCAAAGGCCACAGTACTCCTCACAGGCTTCGGGGCAACAG
The DNA here is from genome assembly GCF_902167145.1 of Zea mays. Taxonomy (NCBI): domain Eukaryota; kingdom Viridiplantae; phylum Streptophyta; class Magnoliopsida; order Poales; family Poaceae; genus Zea; species Zea mays. Next base: position 186,703,733 of record NC_050098.1, read on the forward strand.
CAAAGCTCCTTCCGACCACCAGCTCCAAGAGGCAGAGGCGCCAGGGGCTTCGGCGGAAGATTCGGGGATCAACCCAGAAGAATATTTTGCTTATTCTGTGGTGAAAACAAAGGTCATACTACCAGGATGTGTCATGTTACCATTCAGAAGCAAAAAGAGATAGCCGAAGCTGCCGCGCAACAGGCTCAGCCGAAGCAGGTCATGCACACTGCTTCGTATCATTCGCCCTACATCCCAGAATATGTGGGCAACCATCCTACAGTCTCTGCTGCTTCGGCAAGTCAGCCTTCAGCTTCCTGGCAACAGCCCCCGCCTCCACCTCCGTTGCAACAAGGCCAGCAGCCAGAAGGGAGCCAATATGCTCCACATCAAAGGGACTTCAGAGAACAGTCCGAAGCTCGCACGGTCAACAGCACCGTGCCAGAGTCAAAACACATCTATTGACAAATATCCTACCTTAATAGCAATCTTTTTCATTCAGTTTTATTTTTTGTAATAAAGGACATTGTTTAGGTTTCATGTAATTAGTTTCGTTGATTCCTACAAGAAAAATATGTTTTCTTCACAGGTTTGTGATAATAAAAAGGACCTTCGGACTATCGAAAATCCTTCGAAGCAACAAAAAGTCGTTCTAAGGAACGCAGAGTAAGTCTGACGAAGTCACAAAAAGTCGTTCCGAAGGGAGCACAGTGTAAGTTTTCTGCTCCAAAGTCGTTCCAAAAGGAATGCAGAGCATACAGCGAAAAGTCAACGCTGATACCGCCTAAGTAAAAGGCGAAGAAGCTCCAAAGACGTTCCTAAGGGAATGCAGAGCTTATACCGCCTAAGTAAAAGGCGAAGAAGTTCCAAAGACGTTCCTAAGGGGATGCAGAACTTACAGCGAAAAATAAACGCTGATTCCGCTGAAGTAAAAGGCGAAGAAGCTCCTAAGGGAGGCTTATAATGAAAAAGTCAGTATTGATACAAAAGATTGTGCCCCATTGCAGGAATGTGCGTATCTTCGGCACAAAATATCATTTTGCATAACATAACATCATCACATCATTTTGCATAGCATAATCATCATACATCATGCTGCATGTGGCACAAGAAGGGGGCATGTTATCGATCTTCGGAAAATGCTTTGAAAAAGGGCAAATCATGCCAAGTTACAGGGAGAAACAATATTGATTTTCGAGGTATAGCTTCGGAGATTATTTTTACGAAGCTTGGATATTTCTTATCAGAACACTATGGATATTGTCGTGATAAATGATAAATTCTTCTTCACGAAGCATGAAAAGAAGGGAAGGTGTTTTTTCGTCGAAGACTCAAAAATGGTACGTGTTTAAAGTTTCATGCATCGTAAAGAATTGAATCATAAAACAAGTATATTACATACAGGATTACAAAATATTACACAAATCATATATCAAATGTTTTTTGCAATAGCACTTAGACTTCCCTAAGTACTATCTCTGCAGCTTCGTTCAGCAGTCGATCGACAACCTGATCCATGATAGCTTCGGCCATCTTTTTAATTTCGTCGTCATCTTTAGGCTGAGGGCCCGAAGATGCTTTAGTAGGATCTGAGTGAGGACGGGATACTATTACATCATTATTACAGATCGCGAACGAACTATAAAATTAAAAGTTATAATGCAATGAAAACTATTCGTTAGTACCTATTTGCCCTTCGGGCTCTGCGTTTTTCTCAGCAGCCTCGGCTACTTTTCTAGCCTCATGAATCCCTTTCTCGCTTTTCTGAATGATTTCTTGGGCCATTTCTCTACCACCGTTGTCCCAGATGTCGGTGAAAAATTTTCCCCCAACCGCGCTAGCTTCGGCTGAAGGATCTTTTATATCTTCAGTGGACAAGGTGGCTTCGGACTGCGATAAAATCTTTACATGTTCACATCCTTTCCCCTCCAAAATAGTGGCAATCCCTCTGGCACCAGAAAAAGCGCAGATGTCTCCGCGACTATTTAAAATTTCTTCAAAGGCCTCCGCCTCATGATTGATCCATTCCAGGGGACCTTCGGGGTTACCTCTTATAAAGTTTTCTTCTTGCGAAAATGCGCCAACGCTGGCGAAGCTAGTTTTTATTTTCTTGACACACTCTATAGATTTGTCGAAGCATTTCTTCTTGGCTGACCGAAGCTCTTTAACAGTTTCTTCTAAATGATTTGCCCATTGGTCGCTGAGTTCTCGCCTTGTTTCTTCAAGTATGCATTCCTCTTTAGCTCTGGCTAATTGTTTACGAAGGTTTTCAATTTCACACTTCTGAGCTTCGGCCTGACCTTTGAAAATAGCTTCGTCTTCTTTTATTTTATTTATTAAGGAATGCAATATTTTGTCTTTTTCGAGACCTTCGTTCCTCAGTTCAATTACTTCGGAACGAAGGTTGCTCAGGGCTATAGTACATCCTTCGTCCTCAGCATCTTTCTGTGCTCTGAGGGCATTGCTGAGTATCAGGCCCTGCAGACAGGAATATGTCTGTGTTAATAGTTTTAAACAAACGAAAAATCTTGAACTCAACAAAAATATAAGAATTCCATTTGCCGCACCTTTAAACTGTTGTAAGCTAGGCTGTCAGCCAGATCGTTCTTTGACAGCACCGAAAGTCCGTCTTCTAAAGTTGGGAATCCGAAGCTTCTGCTTATCTCCCGACAGACAGAAATTTCCTTGCTGTCGGGGAGGCAATACAAGAAATCTTCTTCTCCACTGCCATTAAATATCAACGCCCCCTTTGGATATTTCAACTTTTGGGCATAGTGTTGGGCCTCTTGTTCTTCTTTTTCTGATAATTTTTTCCCCGAAGCATGACGAAAAATATAATCACGAATTTTGGGGGATGCTTCGGGGGTAACAACACCAGTTCCTTCAGCAAAAGTTGGCTTTGTTATTTTTTCTGCCTCACTTTCCAAGGTTTTTGCCTTTGTGGACTCTGAGGGCCCAGCTTCGGCTTCAATTTCTTGCTCTGGAGCTGCAGAACTAGAAATTTCAGCTGTTGTTTCAAAAGTAACAGCAGCCTTCTTCGGAGGTGTGCTTGAAGTCTTAATTGTTTCTAGTACATCTAGCACATTCGCCATTCTTCTTCTTTTTGGAGTCATTGCTGGCGCTTTTTGATTTTTTGTTGTCTCAACATTTGCTGCAGGACTCACAATTTCTGGTACTTTTTCTTCAGTTGGTTTTTCCACTTCTGCAATTTTTTCTGTGGATAGTGCTTCGGCCATTTCTTTGGTTTCTGGCAGCGAAACCTTTGGTTCTTCTAGTTCTATCTTTTTCGCCGTTTCGGTCATCCCTGCAGCTGCAGGTGGCGTGACTGGTCTGATTGGCTTTTCAGCTTCGGTGACCGAAGAAGATTTTTCGGTAAACTCCGGCACCGAAGCTGGTTCGATATAACGCGGCCGGTGAGTGAGGATTTTTATTTTCTTTCTTTCAGGCTCTGGCTCGCTAGGAGCAGTTCCAGCTTCTTCTTTTGCAGAGGTTATGTTCTTTCTTTTCTGCCTTCGGATGGGGTAGCAATAGTCAGGGTAAACAAACCCAATTGCATCAAATACCCGATTCAGCCTCTTCTTTTTTCGGCCTCCGAAGGCTGCTGACATCGCGGTATCTTCGGCCTTCGAATAAGCACCAAGTAATTCGTCACTTAAATTTTCAATACTCTTTAGCCAGTCGTCATCTGGCTCAGTAAATTTATCTCCAAACTTGAAGGTGTACTTCAGTCTCACAAGCCCACCTTCGTCGGTCTCTTTTGTGGTTTCTTGAGGCATTTCCCATTTCTCCGCAAGCGGCCACACCCGGAAGGCAATATGTTCTTGTACTAAATCTCTTGTTCCAATAAAAGAGCAGATGACGCCGAAGGCCCTCTGGCATTCTTCGGCAGCTTCATTCATTTCCACCTTCGGCCTCCGAAGGCCGAAGCTTTGCCAAATAGGACGCATAATTATACCTTTGATGTCTTCTCGTGCTGATAGGTCATTCTTCACATAAAACCATTCTGTCATCCAATCCCCGGGCCATCTCTTCCGAAAGGTTGGTACGGGACAGCTTGCCCCGGAGCGAGAGACGAAGCTGTAGCAGCCAAAGTTATTGTGGTACTGTTCTTTGCCCCAAGGCTTTGTTTCATATAATAATTCATGTATATTACAGAAGCTTCTTGCGTCAGGCTTCAGACCTTGGCTTCTCGTGGCCCACACGAAGATATTTAGCCTTATAATAGCCTCTGGAGTAAGTTGATGAAGATAGACTTCGAAGATTTTCAACACCTCCACGACGAAGCTGCTCAAGGGGAATCGCAATCCGGCTTTCAAAAAGCTTCGGTACACCACAACTTCATTTTCTTCAGGGTGTGGACAAGTCTTTTCCCCTTCGTCCGCCCTCACAATGGACAGATCCCGGAAATACCTTCCTCTCATATTAACAAGATGATTCTCTTTGATAATTGATTTACCATAAACTGAATGGCTTGGTCGCCAGGGGCGATCTTCGGAGTCTTCGCCACCGCTGTCCACATCATAACTTTCACTGTCACCAGTATCTTCAGACAGCCCTTCCAGAATTTCCCTGGTGATCTTTTCTGTGTTGGTCTTCGACATTGCTATAAGAAACCCTAAGTTCTTCTCTTCATCAAGACTCAGCTTCATTTCAGCAGCAGCCTTCTTAGCAGCTTCAGACATCTTCGGAAACACTAAAAAACTGTTTTCAAAGCCGAAGCTTCAAAGCTAAAAGCTTAGCAGATCACAGTGCACAAGAGCTAAAAAATGAGTGAGCAAGAGTGGTTGGCCAGAAAGCGTGCAGAATAAGTTTGCGGTATGGCCGTATTTATACGCTTGATGCGTTGAAAGTTGAAAGACCCCACTTGTCATTGAATGTTGCTATTCTAGCAAAGGGAAGGTGTTTTTTCGGACCTTCGGCATAAAGCCTTCGTTCATATCGCAATCTGAATTTATTATTTCAAACAAATTAATATTGCGAGGGGCTACTGTTGGGGGCCTTCGTCCTCCGAAGGTCCTCAAAAACATGATTTGACAATGTTTTCCAAGTGGATTATGTGAACAGGTACCTTCGGACTCAGAATTACGAACATGAAGTGCGGTCAGGACGAAGCCTGAACCAGACGAAGGACGGGCTGATTACCAAGCTCCACGAAGGATGGTGCACAGCCGAAGCTGTGCGCAGGGAAGCTTCGTCGCGATAGCAGAGAGGGGAACCGACTTAAAGATGAAAAGACTACGTGGACCTTGTCAGATTTCCATAAGTCATTGACAAATGTAATGGACATAAATGTAATTTTACGTGGGCTGCGTCCCGTGTCTATAAATAGATGAACAGTACTCCCGTACTGTTCACGTTGACTTGGCATTTGCTTTTGCGTCACGCTTGTACTTTTTATCTTCTCTCAGGACCGAAGGTACATTTGTAATTTGAAATCATTTCTATTTTTCCATGTTAATAAAATAGAAATGATTCTATGATGATGCTTATATTATATTTCATGCTTTATATGAATCCTTCGTCATTACTTGTTATGTTTACGAAGGTATGTCTCTTATGACCTTCGTCCGAAACTCATTATTTCCCGAAGGGACATAATGCTTCGAAGGACGAAGGACTTTAACACTTAACACTTTTTATGTTGCCTTGTTCTTAACTCTTAGCATTTGAGAACAAGTCCCCAACATGGGACTCCGACGAAAGCTCTAGCGACTCCTCCGACGACGAGGACGCCGCCAACATCGCCGTCACCAAAGGACTCCTCTTCCCCAACGTCGGCCACAAGTGCCTCATGGCAAAGGACGGCAAAAGGAAGAAGGTCAAATCTAACTCCTCCACTAAATATGAATCTTCTGGTGATGATAATGCTAGTGGTGAGGAAGATAATTTGCGTATCCTTTTTGCCAACCTTAACATGGAACAAAAGGAAAAATTAAATGAGCTAATTAGTGCCATCCATGAAAAGGATGATCTCTTGGACTCCCAAGAGGACTTCCTAATCAAGGAAAATAAGAAACATGTTAAGGTTAAGAATGCTTATGCTCTAGAAATTAAGAAATGTGAAAAATTATCTAGTGAGCTAAGCACTTGTCGTGAGATGATTGACAACCTTAGGAATGAAAATGCGAGTTTAAATGCTAAGGTTGATTCTCATGTTTGTAATGTTTCAATTCCCAATCCTAGAGATAATAATGATGATTTGCTTGCTAGGATTAAAGAATTAAACATTTCTCTTGCTAGCCTTAGAGTAGAAAATGAAAATTTGATTGCTAAGGCTAAAGATTTTGATGTTTGCAATATTACTATTTCCGATCTTAGAGATAAGAATGATATACTACATGCTAAGATTGTTGAACTTAATTCTTGCAAACCCTCTACATCTACCATTGAGCATGTCACTATTTGTGCTAGATGTAGAGATATTAATGTTGATGCTATTCATGATCACATGATTTTAATTAAGCAACAAAATGATCATATAGCTAAACTAGATGCTAAAATTGCCGAGCACAACTTAGAAAATGAGAAATTTAAATTTGCTCGTAGCATGCTTTATAATGGGAGACGCCCTGGCATTAAGGATGGCATTGGCTTCCAAAGGGGAGACAATGTCAAAATTAGTGCCCCTCCTGAAAGTTTGTCCAACTTTGTTAAGGGCAAGGCTCCCATGCCTCAGGATAACGAGGGTTACATTTTATACCCTGCCGGTTATCCCGAGGACAAAATTAGCAAAATTCATTCTAGGAAGTCTCACTCTGGTTCTAACCATGCTTTTATGTATAAGAGTGAGACATCTAGTTCTAGGCAACCAACCCGTGCTAAGTTGCCTAAGAAGAAAATTCCTATTGCATCAAATGATCATAATATTTCTTTTAAAACTTTTGATGCATCTTATGTTTTGACTAACAAATCCGGCAAGGTAGTTGCCAAATATGTTGGGGGCAAACACAAGGGCTCCAAGACTTGTGTTTGGGTACCCAAAGTTCTTGTGTCTAATGCCAAAGGACCCAAAACCATTTGGGTACCTAAAGTCAAGAACTAAACTTGTTTTGTAGGTTTATGCATCCGGGGGCTCAAGTTGGATACTCGACAGCGGGTGCACAAACCACATGACAGGGGAGAAAAGGATGTTCTCCTCCTACGAGAAAAACCAGGATCCCCAACGAGCTATCACATTCGGGGATGGAAATCAAGGTTTGGTCAAAGGTCTTGGTAAAATAGCTATATATCCTGACCATTCTATTTCCAATGTTTTTCTTGTAGATTCTTTAGATTACAATTTGCTTTCCGTTTCTCAATTATGTCAAATGGGCTACAACTGTCTATTCACTGATGTAGGTGTCACTGTCTTTAGAAGAAGTGATGATTCAATAGCATTTAAGGGTGTGTTAGAGGGTCAGCTATACTTGGTAGATTTTGATAGAGCTGAACTCGACACTTGCTTAATTGCTAAGACTAACATGGGTTGGCTCTGGCACCGCCGACTAGCCCATGTTGGAATGAAGAATCTTCATAAGCTTCTAAAGGGAGAACACATTTTAGGATTAACAAATGTTCATTTTGAGAAAGACAGGATTTGTAGCGCATGCCAGGCAGGGAAGCAAGTTGGCACCCATCATCCACACAAAAACATCATGACAACCGACAGGCCACTGGAGCTCTTACACATGGATCTATTCGGCCCGATTGCTTACATAAGCATCGGCAGGAGTAAGTACTGTCTAGTTATTGTGGATGATTATTCTCGCTTCACTTGGGTGTTCTTTTTGCAGGAAAAATCTCAAACCCAAGAGACCTTAAAGGGATTCTTGAGACGGGCTCAAAATGAGTTCGGCTTAAGGATCAAGAAAATAAGAAGCGACAACGGAACGGAGTTCAAGAACTCACAAATTGAAGGCTTTCTTGAGGAGGAGGGCATCAAGCATGAGTTCTCTTCTCCCTACACCCCACAACAAAATGGTGTAGTGGAGAGGAAGAATCGAACTCTATTGGACATGGCAAGGACCATGCTTGATGAATACAAGACTTCTGATCGGTTTTGGGCCGAGGCGGTCAACACCGCCTGCTACGCCATCAACCGGTTATATCTTCACCGAATCCTCAAGAAGACATCATATGAACTCCTAACCGGTAAAAAGCCCAACATTTCTTATTTTAGAGTCTTTGGTAGCAAATGTTTTATTCTTGTTAAAAGAGGTAGAAAATCTAAATTTGCTCCTAAGACTGTACAAGGCTTTTTACTTGGTTATGATTCAAACACAAGGGCATATAGAGTCTTCAACAAGTCTTCTGGACAAGTTGAAGTTTCTTGTGACGTTGTGTTTGATGAGACTAACGGCTCTCAAGTAGAGCAAGTTGATCTTGATGAGATAGGTATTGAAGAGGCTCTGTGCATCGCGCTAAGGAACATGTCCATTGGGAATGTGTGTCCTAAGGAATCCGAAGAGCCTCCAAATGCACAAGATCAACCATCCTCCTCCATACAAGCATCTCCACCAACTCAAAATGAGGATGAAGCTCAAGTTGATGAGGTAGAAGATCAAGCAAATGAGCCACCTCAAGATGACGGCAATGATCAAGGGGGAGATGCAAATGATCAAGACAAGGAGGATGAAGAGCAAAGGCCGCCACACCCAAGAGTCCACCAAGCAATTCAACGAGATCACCCCGTCGACACCATCCTCGGCGACATTCATAAGGGGGTAACCACTAGATCTCGTGTTGCACATTTTTGTGAGCATTACTCTTTTGTTTCCTCTATTGAGCCACACAGGGTAGAGGAAGCACTACAAGATTCGGATTGGGTGGTGGCGATGCAAGAGGAGCTCAACAACTTCACTAGGAATGAGGTATGGCATTTGGTTCCACGTCCTAATCAAAATGTTGTAGGAACCAAATGGGTCTTCCGCAACAAGCAAGACGAGCATGGTGTGGTGACAAGGAACAAAGCTCGACTTGTGGCCAAGGGATACTCCCAAGTCGAAGGTTTGGATTTCGGTGAAACCTATGCACCCGTAGCTAGGCTTGAGTCAATTCGCATATTATTGGCCTATGCTACTTACCATGGCTTTAAGCTTTATCAAATGGACGTGAAAAGTGCTTTCCTCAACGGACCGATCAAGGAAGAGGTCTATGTTGAGCAACCTCCCGGCTTTGAAGATAGTGAGTACCCTAACCATGTCTATAAGCTCTCTAAGGCGCTTTATGGGCTCAAGCAAGCCCCAAGAGCATGGTATGAATGCCTTAGAGATTTTCTTATTGCTAATGGCTTCAAAGTCGGCAAGGCCGATCCTACTTTATTCACTAAAACTCTTGACAATGATTTGTTTGTATGCCAAATATATGTTGATGATATCATATTTGGGTCTACTAACGAATCCACTTGTGAAGAATTTAGTAGGATCATGACACAGAAATTCGAGATGTCTATGATGGGGGAGTTGAAGTATTTTCTAGGATTCCAAGTCAAGCAACTCCAAGAGGGCACCTTCATTAGCCAAACGAAGTACACTCAAGACATTCTAACCAAGTTTGGAATGAAGGATGCCAAGCCCATCAAGACACCCATGGGAACAAATGGGCATCTCGACCTCGACACGGGAGGTAAGTCCGTGGATCAAAAGGTATACCGGTCGATGATTGGTTCATTGCTTTATTTATGTGCATCTCGACCGGACATTATGCTTTCCGTTTGCATGTGTGCAAGATTCCAATCCGACCCTAAGGAATCCCACCTTACGGCCGTAAAACGAATCTTGAGATATTTGGCTTATACTCCTAAGTTTGGGCTTTGGTACCCTCGGGGATCCACTTTTGATTTAATTGGTTATTCGGATGCCGATTGGGCAGGGTGTAAAATTAATAGGAAGAGCACATCGGGGACTTGCCAGTTCTTGGGGAGATCCTTGGTGCCTTGGGCTTCAAAGAAGCAAAATTCGGTCGCTCTTTCCACCGCCGAAGCCGAGTACATTGCCGCAGGACATTGTTGCGCGCAACTACTTTGGATGAGACAAACCCTGCGGGACTACGGTTACAAATTAACCAAAGTCCCTTTGCTATGTGATAATGAGAGTACAATCAAGATGGCCGACAATCCCGTCGAGCATAGCCGCACTAAGCACATAGCCATCCGGTATCATTTTCTTAGGGATCACCAACAAAAGGGGGATATCGAGATTTCTTACATTAACACTAAAGATCAATTAGCCGATATCTTTACCAAGCCTCTTGATGAACAAACTTTTACCAAACTTAGGCATGAGCTCAATATTCTTGATTCACGCAACTTCTTTTGCTAGATTGCACACATAGCTCATTTATATACTTTTGATCATATCTCTTTTATATGCTATGACTAATGTGTTTTCAAGTCTATTTCAAACCAAGTCATAGGTGTATTGAAAGGGAATTGGAGTCTTCGGCAAAGACAAAGGCTTCCACTCCGTAACTCACTCTTCGCCGTCGCTCCAAGCTTCTCTCCATCTTTAGGGGAGAATTCAAAGCAAAAGGACTTCGTCTTTGGGGGAGAGAGTAAACCCAAAGCAAAAGGACTTCGTCTTTGGTATAATCTTAACTCATTTATTTATGACCAAAGGGGAAGAAAAGCACTTCAAGGGCTCTAATGGTTCCGTTTTTGGCGATTCATGCCAAAGGGGGAGAGATTATGAGCCCAAAGCAAAAGGACCGCACCACCACCAATTTCAAAACTTAGTGTTTTCCAAGAATATTTTTCAATTGGTATCTTATTGAGTTCAAAAGGGGGAGAAAGTAGTATTTCAAAAATCAATATCTTAAAACCCTCTTGAACACTAAGAGGAGGATTTCATTTAGGGGGAGTTTTGTTTAGTCAAAGGAAAAGCATTCGAAACAGGGGGAGAAAATTTCAAATCTTGAAAATGCTTTGCAAAATCTTACTCATTTACCCTTGACTATTTGCAAAAGAACCTTGAAAAGAATTTACAAAAGAGTTTGCAAAAACAAAACATGTGGTGCAAACGTGGTCCAAAATGTTATATAAGAAAGAAACAATCCATGCATATCTTGTAAGTATTTATATTGGCTCAATTCCAAGTAACCTTTGCACTTACATTATACAAACTAGTTCAATCATGCAATTCTATATTTGCTTTGGTTTGTGTTGGCATCAATCACCAAAAAGGGGGAGATTGAAAGGGAATTAGGCTTACACCTAGTTCCTAATTAATTTTGGTGGTTGAATTGCCCAACACAAATAATTGGACTAACTAGTTTGCCCAAGTGTATAGATTATACAGGTGTAAAAGGTTCACACACAGCCAATAAAAAGATCAAGTTTTGGATTCAACAAAGGAGCAAAGGGGTCAACCGAAGGCACCTCTGGTCTGGCGCACCGGACTGTCCGGTGTGCCACCGGACAGTGTCCGGTGCACCACCGGACATGTCCGGTGTACCAGAGGACTCCAACGCAAACTCGCCACCTTCGGGAATTTCCAGGGGGACTCGCGCTATAATTTACCGGACTGTCCGGTGTACACCGGACAGTGTCCGGTGCGCCAAGTAGGAGTCGCCTCAGGAACTCGCCAGCTTCGGGAAACTCCAACGGCTAGTCCGCTATAATTCACCGGACATGTCCGGTGTGCACCGGACTGTCCGGTGCAACTCCGGTGCAACGACTATTCGGCACCAACGGCTACCTGCGACGCATTTAATGCGCGCTCTGCGCGCGCAGAAGGCAGGCTTGCCCATACTGGCGCACCGGACAATGAACAGGAGATGTCCGGTGTGCACCGGACACCCAGGCGGGCCCACAAGTCAGAAGCTCCAACGGTCAGAATCCAACGGCAATGATGACGTGGCGGAGGCACCGGACATGTCCGGTGTGCACCGGACTGTCCGGTGCGCCATCGAACAGACAGCCTCCCAACGACCACTTTTGATGGTTGGGGCTATAAATACCCCAACCACCCCACCATTCATTGCATCCAAGTTTTCCACTTCTCAACCACTTACAAGAGCTAGGCATTCAATTCTAGACACATACAAAGAGATCAAATCCTCTCAAATTCCACACAAGGCTTTAGTGATTAGCGAGAGAGATTTGCAGTGTTTTTTTTAGCTCTTGCGCTTGGATTGCTTCTTTTCTTTCTCACTTGTTCTTGTGATCAAAACTCCATTGTAATCAAGGCAAGAGGCACCAATTGTGTGGTGGCCCTTGCGGGGAAGTTTTGTTCCCGACTTTGATTTGAGAAGAGAAGCTCACTCGGTCGGAAGGACCGTTTGAGAGAGGGAAGGGTTGAAAGAGACCCGGCCTTTGTGGCCTCCTCAACGGGGAGTAGGTTTGAAAGAACCGAACCTCGGTAAAACAAATCCGCGTGTCACACTCTTCATTTGCTTGCGATTTGTTTTCCACCCTCTCTCGCGGACTCGGTTTTATTTCTAACGCTAACCCGGCTTGTAGTTGTGTTTATATTTGTAAATTTCAGTTTCGCCCTATTCACCCCCCCCTCTAGGCGACTTTCAATACCCTTGCAAGGGCCAAGCTCTCGGTCGAGTAACTTTAAGGACAACGTATAGGATCAAGGACATTGGCCAGAGGGGGTGTTATACTGTTTTAACTAAAATAAAAATGATATGCAAATTTAATTAGAATCACAGGAGGATTACATCTTCTAGCCTATATTGAGCTAAACTAGGTTTGCAACCTAGGTTGGATAAGCAATCAAGTAATGCTATGAATGAAAGATTGCACAAAGTAACTTTGCGACAAGTAATCAACACACAGGAGACCAAATTTGTTACCGTGGTCTCAATGACTTGCCGGTCACCCCTAATCCACGTTGAGGTGGATTCAAAGAACTCAACCGCTCCTCTATCAAGCCTTCTCTTGATCTTTCAGCCAGATGGTCATTGAACCTCTCAAACCTCGATTCACTATAGTTGTTTTCACTGCTTCGGTGAGGCAAGCACAAAGCCTCTCATAATCATCACCACGACTCATTCACAATCTGAAAGTCGCTTAGAGGGGGGTGAATAGGACGAATCTGAAATTTACAAACTTTGATCACAACTCAAGTTGGGGTTAGCGTTAGAAATATAAACGAGTCCGAAAGAGAGGGCAAAAACAAATCACAAGCAAATAAGGCGGATGACACGGTGATTTGTTTTACCGAGGTTCGATTCTTTCAAACCTACTCCCCGTTGAGGTGGTCACAAACACCGGTCTCTTTCAACCCTTTCCCTCTCTCAAACGGTCACTTAGACCGAGTGAGCTTCTCTTCTCAATCAAACGGGACACTAAGTCCCCACAAGGACCACCACACAATTGGTGTCTCTTGCCTTGGTTACAATTGAGTTGGAATCAAGAAATAATGAAGAAGAAAAGCAATCCAAGCACAAGAGCTCAAAAGAACACAAATATCTCTCTCACTAGTCACTATTTGATTGGAATGATCTTTGGACTTGGGAGAGGATTTGATCTCTTTGTTTGTGTCTAGTATTGAATGCTATAGCTCTTGTATGAGCTTCTCTTGTCCAAATAAAAGAGCAAACTGTGCTGAAGGCCCTTCGGCATGCTTCGGCTACCTCATCAATTTCTACCTTCGGCTTTCGAAGGCCGAAGCGAGACCAGATGGGGCGGATGATGATCTCTTTAATGTCTTCTCTCGTCTTCAAATCATTTTTCACATAAAACCACTCTTCCATCCAGGCCTCGGGCCACCTCTTTCGAAACGTTGGCACTGGGTAGCTTGAGCCAGAGCGAGCAACGAAGCTATAACAACCAAAATTGTTATGATATTGTTCTTTACCCTAGGGATTCGTCTCATACGAAAGTTCATGCATACTGCGAAAACATCTTGCGCTTGGCTCTAGACCTTGACTTCTCACATCCCAGAGGAAGATCCCCATTCTAATAATTGCTTTGAGAGTGATCTAGTGAAGGAAAATTTGGTATGTCTTTAAAACTTCAACAACAAATCTGCTCAACGGGAATCGAAGTCCAGCTTTGAAGAAGCTTCGGAAGATCACAACTTCGTTTTCTTCGGGAGCAGGAACGGCTCTGTCTACGTCAGCCCTCACAATAGACATATCTCGAAAATACCTTCCTCTCATATTATCAAGATGACTCTATTTGATAGTTGATTTCCCGAAGACTGCATGTCTTGGCCGCCAGGGCCGATCTTCAGAGTCTTCGCCTCCACTTTCCACATCATAGCTATCGCTATCATCAGTATCTTCATACAAGCCTTCTAATATCTCTTTAGTAATCTTTTCTCTGTATTTGTTTTTGCTATCGACTCAACAAATCCAGCAGTCTTCTCCTCAAGGAGCTTCTCCTCTTCGCTCAACTTCGACTCAACAGCAACCTTTTTGTCTTGAGACATCTTTTCTTCGAAAATGGCGAAAATGTGTCCTTAAACCGAAGCTTAGGAAGTCTGAGAAACTAAGCAAGCGTTGGTAAGCAAGAGCTAAAAAATTGAGCAAACAAAAGCAAGCGGCAAGTAGCGTACCAAATGTGCTCAGGGTGAGTTCTTATTTATACGATCGACGCGCTCCAAATTGGAGGGTCCCGTTTGTCATTGACTGTTGCTATTCTAGCAAAGGGAAGGTATTTTTTCGGACCTTCGGCTTAAGGCCTTCGTCCATGTCGCAGTCTGAATTCGCTATCTTAAACAAATTAATATTGCGAGGGGCTACTGTTGGGGGCCTTCGTCCTCCGAAGGTCCTCAAAAACATAATTTAACAATGTCTTCCAAGTATGGTTTATGGACAGGTATCTTTGGATTCATGATAAAAGTAGACACGATGAGGAGCTTGATTGTGACGAAGGTTGTCATCGCTCCGAAGCTGTGCGCAAGGAAGCTTCGGCTAAATCGCAGAAAAGGGGAACCGACTTAGAAGGGAAAAGGTTATTCAGTGCTCACAGATTTTTCTATAGGCCAATAGTAAATGTAAAGGGCATGATTGTAATTTCTCATAGGTTGTGCCATGTGCCTATAAATAGGTGAACAGTACCCCCGTACTATTCACGCTGACTTGTACTCGCTTGTACGTCGCACTTGTACTTTTACCTTCTGTCAAAAGCCAAAGGTGCCGCACTTGTACTTTTACCTTCTGTCAAAAGCCAAAGGTGCCTTTGTAATTTGATACTTTATCTATTTTTACATGATTAAATAACGATAAATATGTTGATAATGCCATATGACTGTTTATGTTGTTTTTCATATGTCATATGCTTCTTCTTTTATTTATCGTATGTCGTGATGATGAAGGTATGTCCTTCATGACCTTCGTCTGAAGATCATTATATCCTAAGGGAAATAATGCTTCGAAGGACGAAGGGTATTAACATTTAATATTTGTGTGTTGCCTTGTTCTCAACTTATAGCATCTGAGAGCAAGTCCCCAACAAGTGGTTTTTTTATCATCACTATCGTTATCATTATTGCTCTCAATAGAGGATGTTTCTTTAGTGTTACCTCGTGACATAAGACACCTATGAGGGGTGTGATGGTAAATTCTTATGACCGTGTGTCTTGTGACAGGTTTTATCTTCACTTGATGAATCATCAAAAAATTTGATTGTTGTAAGAGCCTTAGACTTGCTCATCTTTTTTTGTCCTTGGGTGTGGGCTGTTTGAACAATTTTCCATAAAGCTATATTCTTTTTTACTACAACCATAGCATCCCCTTTTCTTTTACTCTCTTCTTTGATCGGTAAAAATTCAATCTTCAATTTGAATAGGCGGCTAGGCGCACCCATGAGATCCAACTTGTGAATGTTTTTTCACCACCTTCTCGATCGTTTTAATTATTTATTCATCAAGGAGATGGAGGCTTGACCATCTTCATTATTTTCACTTGAGTAGCTAGATCTTTTATATTAGATTGATTATATTTGTCGCTTGAAAACAATAAGAATCCATGCATCTATATTTAACAACTCCCTTTATCCTCAGTTTTTTTTATTCTCATTAGTTCGTTTTCCAGACTTTGACAGCAAAATTTTGGCGATGCACACGAGCGGATGGACACCAATAATTTGTACAGGCGTGGGCTTATGATGGCCCGGTCGATCGTCGTGCCATGTGAGCAGAGCAGCCCATGTGAGGCTAGCTAGACACACACGATGGCCAGGATTTTGGAATCTACTAACATGCACGGGTTCCCTCTCTTTATTAACAGCTATAGTCGGTAGTCGCGCTGCCTTGCTTCATTATTTCTTTTTCTGGTTGCATGAGCATGAGCATGAGCGTCCAGCTCGATCAGGGTTGCAGCACATAGGATTAAAGAAAACGAAAGTGATTCCGCTGTGATAAGAGTGCAACAACCCAGAGGAAATATAATGTTTCGTTGATATATACTTTTATTGTGCACACATTGAAATAATCACAAGCTACGATGGTTTCTAGTACTGAAACAAACTATTGATTCGCAGATGTGTTATCAGAAAACTTGCAACAATAGGCGCACTGTACTCGCATCTTCTCTTACCCGACCACTAACTCTGTGATTGATTTCGTTGGCGGATTCCGTTCTCTTTCGGTTTGCACGTGGGCCTCAGTCACAACGCCAGAACGGATCACACCATCAGTGGCACCACTAACCCAGATATATATAAAATTGGCTAGGCCGGACTGGCCGGTCTTAAGATTCCTGTACATACGGCTCACGATCGAATACGGAATACCAATTGTTCACCTAGCAGGAAGCTTCATGGAAGGTGTGCGTAGGTTTTCATATACGCACTACACTCGCCAGGCAAAGTCAGCAGACAGCACGTGCCAAGTTGATCGTAGCTCGCACCTCGCAGAGCAAGTTGATCCCAGTAGGCAGCAGGAATCAGACGCTGATGTAGATCCTGATGAGTGATGAGGCGCCAGATGGGCGCCAATTCAGCGAAGCCTAGATTTCCCCTGCAGGCCACGAGGATGGGACGTCAGGACGAGCCCGGCCGGCCGATCCATCTATGACGAAACGAGGCAGAGCCATGCAGACGCACGTCTGCACATGCGTTTTTTTTTCCCCACAAGTCAGCGCCCTTGGGAAGCAGAAGCTGTCAGATTGTCGGATCCGAATACGCATAGGCCATAGGCCGGCGTGAACGTACAAGTTTACTGTACTTAGTTTCGTACTGCTACGAGATGCTAAACCGTTTCATCATTTTCATGCGGTGGGCAGGCAGCAGGCTATATATATAGCAACCATTGTTTCTTCCTCCTCCGCTCTCACAACACAGCACGAGCAGCAGCTAGCTCAAGCGCTCCTCGCAAGTCACAAACCGTGTGGTGTGTAGTAGTGCGTGCTAGCTGCCAGCAGCCAGACCGCAGAGATGTCGCAGAGGCCAGGCAGGCACCAGAGGCGGGCGTCGCAGAGCGTGTTCGTGCTGCCGGAGAACTTCGCGCTGGAGGACGTGCCGGCGGCCGTGGCCGAGGGCGGCGGCGTCGAGCAGCGGAAGCCCGCGGCCGCAGACGCCCCCGAGCTGCAGGCGGCGAGGCAGGCGGGGCGCCACCGCCGGGCCATGTCCATGGCCGTCGCCTCCCGGGACCTGGAGATGATCTCGGAGGACATTGGGATTGGGGCCTACAAGTACGGTGCGTAGAGGTCGTGTGTGCTTCGCCAGCTTGTTGGCTGCTACATGCTGCTCCCGTCCTCTGGACCGGCGGTGCTTCTCGGGCCGTTTAGCTAGGAGCGGAAGCGAGTGGCTGGCTGTACTCCGATCGGGTCCTCTCTTGTGTTGTGCTGTCGTTGTTTTCGTCATGTATCCATGCTGCTGCTGCTTCTGTCGATGCTTATTCGCCTTCTTGTTCTTGATCTAGAAGTAAATAAAAACAACATAAACATCATGTTTAGATGATATTAGTCAAATTCAATGACATCCAAACAATAAATTAGAATTATATTTCATTCCAATACTATAAAAAATCAAACTAACAAAAACCATAAAAATTCTAAAAAGAATGTAGATACACTTTATTATTTATTCTATTGATGTAACAATTTTTAAATTCTAATTCATCATATATCAATATACTAGGTGAGTGTCCGTGCGTCGCAACGGGAACCTATAATTCTACGATAACTTATATATAAAATATATGTTATACTGTTATGAGAAAAGATTCATAATCCATTTGTGATCCTGGCCATACATAAAATTTGTTATTTTAATCTAGTCATTTCACCACTACATTGCAACCATCAGTATCATGCAGACTTGATATATGTCGTGGTCTCATCACTAAACAACATGTTCCACACCTATCGAAAGAAATTCCCTCGTACATCGTCAGTCATCAAGCACACGCCACCATACGCGCTTGCTTAAACAAAAAGACAAGTGTGTGTGTGTTTGCGAAGAGATATAAAGGCAGGCCGACACAAAAGCTACCCCGACGGCGGCGAAAGAAGTTCCCTCGTACATCGTCAGTCATCAAGCACACGCCACCATACGCGCTTGCTTAAACAAAAAGACAAGTGTGTGTGTTTGTGAAGAGATATAAAGGCAGGTCGGCACAAAAGCTACTCCGACGGTGGCGAAAGAAGTTCCCTGGTACATCATCATCAGTCATCAAACACGCGCCACCATACGCGCTTGCTTAAACAAAAAGACAAGTGTGTATGTTTGCGAAGAGATATAAAGACAGACCGGCACAAAAGATACTCCGACGGTGGCGAGGATGATGAGCTGGTCATTGTTGTCGGTCCTTCTCTGCATCACCTCCGGCACCGAGATGATGTCATAGTCCTTGATATAGTAGTCGTCGAACGCGCGCGACATGACGAGTACTAATTACTAATCTTGGTTAGGCTGCCGGACGAAGTGCACCCCGGGCTAGTTGGCGAGGTAGTACATCTAGCCGTTGCACCACCGGATGCGCTACCCTTCTACATACATCATGTTCGAGAACACTCACAACGTCAGCAACGACCGTCGTCCTAGCGCACAAGAATTCATGGCCAGTCAGTAGCGGCTTACGTGACAGGTTGGGCTTTAGGTGGGCGATGAGTTGGACGATGTGATGACGTCGTTGTCGGATGCAGTGCTCAGAACAACCGGAGAGTCGCCGACGTTGGCGACGACCATGAGGTCCACCGCTTGACGATGGACAGCGCGGTGCAGCCGCTCTGGACCGTGTCCAAGCGGCGGCTGCGCCGGAGCTTGTCGTATACAGCGGCGCATGCGGCCACGTAGGACTGCTTCTAGAGGCCGAACTGGCAGTCGCCAAGCTTCTTCTCATCATCAATGAGCAACGCCAACGCGAGCGCCTCCTGCTAGTAGTGTTTTGTTCGGGGTTTTCATATAAGAAACATGGATTCAGTCTCGGCGTTAGTTTATGAAAATGACTCATAAGTCAGATCCATAGAAAAAATATTGCAGAGAATAAATGTCACGCATGCAAAAAAAGGAATTTAAGTTGAAAACATTAATCAAACAAAAGAAATTGCATGCAAGGCTATTTTTTAAATACTACTCCCTTCATCCAAAAATATTGTCGGCGTTTCGGACCCGGGGGGTCCCTGGACCGACGAGTGAAATCGCTGCGTGCCCCTACCCAGATGGGTTGGCGCGGGATGGAACACAAGATGTGGGGCAAGCCTTGTATTATCCTGCACCAAGGTGCCGCTCGTAGTAGGGGTTACAAGCGCGTCGCGTGAGGGAGAGTGAGGCAGAGAGTGGGAGCCCGTTCGTCCGCCCCTTCCCTCGCGCGAACCCCCCTCCAGGATGGCCCTGGATCTCCCTTTTATAGACGCAAGGAGAGGGTCCAGACGTACAACGGGGGGCGTAGCTATGCGCTAACATGTCCGGCAGAGGAGTGCCTAAGCCTTGTGTACATGCCAACGTGGCCGTCGGGGAAGAGCTTGAGCCCTGTACACGTGATAGCGTGGCCGTCGGAGGAGCGCCTATGTCCTGCAGGAGCACAGCTGACAGCGCGGCAAGGATCCTGCTGACGTCTCCTTGCTGCCGTAAGGGGCTGAGAGCCATCGGCGTCATGGTGCACGCGGGGCACCATCATTACTCGTCGCCGGGGTAAGCCAGATGGGACGCCGGTCTTGTTCCTTGTAGCCTGAGCTAGCTAGGGATAGGGTAATGATGTATCCCCTGTTGGCGTGGTCGGTCCAAGCCCAAGGTTGGGCGAGGCGGAGACTTCTCTTGAGGCCGAGGCTGGGGTCGGGCGAGGACGCGATTCCTCCCGAGACCGAGGTCGAGGCTGAGTCCAGGGGTCGAGCGAGGCGGAGACCTCCTCTCGAGGCCGGAGCCTGAGGTCGAGGCCGAGTCCGGGGGTCGGGCGAGGCGGAGACCTCCTCCCGAGGCTGGAGCCTGAGGTCGGGCGAGGCAGAGCTTCCTGTTGCGCCCGAGGCCGAACTCGGTGGTTGATCGTGACTTGTTGTCAGTCTTTGCCTGGGTGGTTGGCACGGCAGTCGGAGCGGAGCGAGCGGCGCTGTTTTCCTTTCATATCAGACAGTAAAAGAGAGGGGCGAAGTGACTGCGGTCACTTCGGCCTGGCCGACTGAGGCGCGTGTGTCAGGATACGGCGTCAGGCATCCCCTACATTGAATGCGTCTGCGAAGCGGTCGGTTGGTGAGGCGGTCTAGCCAAGGTTGCTTCACAACGAAGCCTGCCCGAGTCGGGCTTCGGGAGAGCCGAGGGGGTGCCCGTTGCATGAGACGCCCTCGGGCGAGGCGTGAACTTGTCTGGGACTGCTGCACCAGCCCGAGGCTGGGCTCGGGTGAGGTGGCGTCCCTTGGGTGGACGAAGCCTTGACTTGAATCGCGCCTATCAATTGGTCTGAGGGTGTTTACCAGCCGTGATTAGGAGTGTTGGGGGTACCCCTAATTATGGTACCCGGCAGTAGCCCCCGAGCCTCGAAGGGAGTGTTGGTACTCGCTTGGAGGCTTTTGCCACATTTTCGATGAGGGGACCGGCCTTTCTTGGTTTTGCTTTGTTCTGGTGGGTGCGCGCGAGCGCACCCGCCGGGTGTATCCCCCGAGGCCTCGGAGGAGTGGTTTGACTCCTCTGAGGTATGAATGCTTTTCGTGGTGCCTCGGCCGGTCTGATCATTCCCTCATGCGGCCTGGCCGTAGCCCAGATGCATGGTCAGGTTCCAAGTTATCAAGCTGGTTTGTTGACGCTGTCAACAGTTTTGGCCATAGCCGGGTGCGAGAGTAGCCCCCGAGCCTCTGCACAGAGCGAGAGGACGATCAAGGACTTTCCCGACTTTTATCAAACGCCCTTGTGTCGCCTTTCCGCAAGGAGGAGGGGTGAAAGCGCCATGTTGCCCTCGGAGGGCGCCGAACATGGTGTTTCCAGTGAGCTGCTAACGGGTGATCCGAGTGGACGCCCGTGCCCCGTACGTTAGGGGTCGGCTGGTGGCCCAGAGGCGCACTCCAAAAGTACCTGCGGGTGATTCGCCGGACCCAGACCCCTTCGACAGGGTCCGAGGGCTCGATGCCTCCCTCCGGTGGGATTCCGTTACAAATCGTTCCCGCCGGTCTCGGAAATGTCCTAGGGTACCTCGGGAGTGTAGCCCGAGCCTCAGCCATGTATCGGACGTACCCAGAGTCATCCCTCACTCTGCGTGGTCTGGGGCGACTGTCGAACCCTTCCGAGGGGCTAGCCTACGAACCCCTGATCAGTAATGGGCACGGAGCCCGAGTGCTCTGGGGCGGCTGTCGAACCCTTTCGAGGGGCCAGCCTTCGAACCTCTGATCAGTAATGAGCTTGAAGTCCGAGTGCTCTAGGGCGGCTATCGAAACCCTTCCGAGAGGCCAGCCTTCGAACCCCTGATCAGTAGGAGGGCCCGGGCCCGCTTCCTTCGCCGAGAAGGATCCTTTCCACAACATCCCATTTCCTGGTCCCTGTAGCGAGAGAGAGAGAGAGAGGAGGAGGGGAAGGATATGAATTTAAATAAGGTGGCGCACCTTTTTTGACACGGTCATTATGGCAAAGGCGAAGCGACGCCCACCTCGCCCGCCAGAGGTGTCGCCTGCTCCGCCGGGGAGTTAATGCGATGGGACGGGCGATTCGCGTGGCGCCCGTTGCGCGTGCGAGCCGTTTGAGGAACGGGAAGATCGCTTTACCTTCGAGTTTTGAATTTTGCGGCAAGTTCAGGCGAAGTTTTGAACGGTTCTCGCCCGGGCCTTTATATACTCGGAAGGGGGCCGGCAGTGGTTCGCCACTGCAATTTGCGCCTGCCTTTTGCTCTGGTTTTCGTAACCTAAGAGAATAGCCAGGGAAAAGGAAACCGCGCACCTCATCCCCTCCGCCTCCACCACCTTTGTTCGGTGATGGCTGACAGGGTGACCGTTGTCCCGCCGCGCGACCTGTGGCCCTCCTCCACCGTCGTCACGAAGGATTTGGAGGCCCTCGTCACCGATGGTCTGCTCCGTCCCCTCTCCGGTGGGGCGCAGCCGGAGTGGATGGCCCCGAGCGAGGTCGTCCCTTCCCCGCCGCCGGGGTACATGGTTAGCTTCATCGCCTTCCATGAGCGGGGGTTCGAAGTGCTAGCGAGCCGCTTTATGCGAGCGCTCCTGCACCACTACGGGGTGGAGCTGCACAACCTCAACCCCAACTCCATTGCGCAAGCGGCCATCTTCGCGGCGGTTTGTGAGGGTTTTCTGGGGATCGAAGTTCACTGGGATCTGTGGACCCACCTCTTCTCCGCGGAGCTCTTCGCCTTGACGACGGATGCGAAGAAGGTCCATATGGCGGTGCGGGCCGGTGGCTGCACCCTCCAGCTGAGGCAGGGGCGCGCGCAGCAGTACATCCCTGCCATCCTTGTGTCTTCGAACAAGGGGTGGCAGCATCGATGGTTTTATCTTCAGAACGACGACGGGAGGCTTCCGTTGTTTTCTCAGCGAGTGGTGACCGCCGCTGGCAGCAACTGGCGCTGGGGTGCCACGCGCGAGAGACAGGAGAAGCTCCAGCCTATTCTACAGGCTTTGCAGAAGTTACGAGATGGGGGCCTTACCGCTGCGGGGGTGGTTGCCGCTATCCATCGCCAGAGGGTGCTCCCCTTAGCAGAGCGGCGGCTGCAGCTCTCGGAGATGAGCCCGGGGGTCGATCTGGAGGGCTCGCAGATGTCCTCGGCCTCCCTCCCCGACGATGACCTCCGCAAGCGGGTAGCGGGCATGGTAGGGAGGCTGGATGCCGGCGCCCTTACCCAGCCTGCGATGCGTCCCGACCATGGGTATGTTTCCCTAGTAAGTATCTGATCCTTCTCCTGTACTGCGCCGTGTTGCCTTCAATTCCCACTGTTGGGATCTTTGCTCTTCCAGGGGTTAAGTTTTTATAAACCCTCCCTGCCGCGGGTCTCGGAGGACGCGATGGACCGAGCCGCGCGGAGGGTCGCCGCGGAGGAGGAGAAGAGGAAGAAGGACGCGGAGAAGGCTCGGGCTCGCGAGCGGATGCGAGCTCGGGACGCCTTGGAGAAGCGTCGTCGGAGACAAGAGAGGGACGGGCTCCCGAGGGAGCCGTCACCGAAGACACCCGACGACGCTGATGACGATGACGATGACGAGGATGACGACATGGTGGCCCATCTTGGCCTAAGCCCGGACCCGGGGCTGGGACAGGGGTTAACGTGCCAGCCTCCAAGTGGGCTGGTACCATCAGTGCCCGGGGCCAGGACATCGGGGTCCCAGTCCGAGGAGCGGAGGCAGGCCGAGGGGGCACCTGACCCCTCTGTCCCCCAAGACCAAACGCCCGTGCTGGCTGTGCAGGAGGTTGATCCTCCGGCCGCTGCGGCGACGCCTGGGCAGGCCGCTCCTTCGGCGCCTTGGGCGCCCGAGGTGGGAGCAGCGCCGAAGTCGGTAGCGGGGCAACCATTGGCAGCGCCCGTGGGGACCGAGGCCCGAGGGGCCTCCCAGCAGGCACGATTGGCCTTGGTCCGGAGCGGGTAAGTGTCTGAGAATGCCTCTGTTTTGGCTTCTTTCGTCGTGTGTCTTGAACTTGCTTTCTTTCTTCCTTTCAGCAAGCGGAGGCAGGGCCCAACCGACCTGGCCCCCATGAAGGCCCTTAAGACGGTGCCGGCTTTTGTCGCGGCGCGCCATGCCGGTTGGCTGGTCTCCGCACAGGATGCTCTCGAGCGGGGGGTCCAGGCGGCACGAGCTGCCATGGGGCAAGCCTCCCAGACCGACCCCTCTGTCAGGGCGGTCGTCGTGCCGGGGGAGGCTGCTGACACGGCCATGGCCCTGAGCCCGCCTGACGCGTCGTTGGTGTCGGCGTCGACCCCTGCCGCGGTCGCTGCCGATTTGCCCGCGGAGCCGTCCATCGCTCTCGACGTCGGGATGGTTGGGGCGTCGCCGCTCGCTGTCGTCCCCGACCCCCCCGTTCCTGGCCCTGAGGAGGGGGCGGACGCTGTTGCCGAGGTCGGTGACCGGAAACCTGCCACCTTAGCCGAGGGGGAGCCCAGCGCGTCGATGGCGATGGTGCCTGACGTGTTGACTGCAGGGGAACCCGACGCCTTGGCGGAGGAGCACGTAACACCGCGGCCCGTCTCGGGGGGCGGTGTCCTCATCCCCGCGTAGGGCAACCCCAATGAGTGGTGCGGGCAGGCGTTCCGGTTCTGGAGCCGTGGCGCCTCGAAACCCCTCCTCGTCCTTAATGATGAGCGGGAGGAGCAGTCTTGGGATGAGCTCCGTGAGTATGCCGAGGCGGCGATGGGTCGCTTCGGTCGACCATGGAGATCCTTTACAGGGACGTTCCCAGGGTTCTCCAGGTAAGGTTTTCAGGCGCATGCCCTGGGTGGCCAGGGCATTCTTTGTAATACCTTGTCTTCCTTGCTCAGGAACTAGCAGATGTAAGCACCGCCAAGTCGCTGCTCATCCGCCGCGAGAGTGGCGTCTGGGGTTCACTGCGGTCCCAGAGGGCTACGCTTGCCAAGGCTAACAAGCGCCTCGCCCAACAGTGCACCGAGCTGGCGGACCTTCGGCTGCTCTGTAATGATCTGAAGGCGGAGGCAGCGGTGGCGCGGTCAGAGGCGGCGATGGCACGGACGGAGGCACAGCAGCGGCAGCTGGAGCTTGGTCAGGCCATCGACGAGCGGGACCAGTCTCGGGGCTAGGCTGCCGAGGCCGAGGGCCGGGTTGAGGCCCTTGAGGGTCAGCTGGCCGAGGTGTCCACTCGAGCCGGGGCCCTTGCGGTGGACCTGGCTGTGGCCGTCGGATCCGCCCAGTCTGCCCAAGTCGTGGCCTCGCAGGAGCGTGCCCGGGGCCTTGCGGCTTCAATTCCGCTTCGTTCTCCAACTCGTGTCTGAAGAATTTTGATCGGTTATCTGCAGAACTTGAGAGGGCTCTTAATGAGTCCGCCAAGGCGCACGCCCGGGTGGCTGAGCAGAATGAGGCCGACTGTGAGGCTATGTCCGAGGCTATCTCGGGCTTTTGCCGAGCCTTTGACCTCGGCGATGTCCCCTCGGGTAGCTCCCCCCAGAGTCATCTGCGGGCCTTGGGCGGCCATGTGCGCAGCAGACTCCGCGGGGCGCTGCATCACGGTGTTAGGCGGGCCTTCGCCGTGCTCGCTTCCCACTACGATGTGGACTTGGAGCGGGTCAGCGAGGGGTACTGTCTACCCGACGAAGACGAGGCTGCCTTAGCCGAGGTCCAGAGGCTTGACGCGGCCGCTGAGGGCCCGAGCGCGGTGCTGGCCTCCTCCTTCGAGGTGGAGATCCTTCCGCCCGCGTCGTTGTGTGAGGCTGGGCCAGATTTTGCCGAAGGCGGAAATGGCACCGAGGGCGCAGCTGCTTCCCCTGCTGATGCCTGATCCTGCTGGAGTAATTTGTTTGTAGCATGCGTGTGTTTGTTGCGGCCGCCGAGGCCTAAATACTTTCATCGTTGTATCATAAAGTTGTGTTTTCTTTCCTCTTGTTTCGTGCGCCATGACTTGTTCGTTGGTAGCAGAACCACTTGTCCGAGCGAGAGTTACTTTTCGTGGAAGGTGACGAGTGGGGTATCCGTATCCCGGAGGCGTAGGAGTCCCTCGGCTCGGTCGGTCTTGCCGCTTACGTGTACTCTCATCGTTTTTAGGATCCCACTATCGATACAGAAGTTGAAAGCACGAAAGGTTATTTTAGTAGAAAATTTTTCCGAGGAAAATTTTGACGTAGAGGGGGTTCCCTCCTTCTAGCCCCCGAGGGAGGGTCGGGCTTTGCTGAAGCAAGGCCGACCCTTCCTTGACTGTTAGACTTTGTGTATGTAAACGAGGTACATGAACGACTTAAAACATCTTAAGGGTAGAAGCGACGTAGCTGTTGGATGTTCCAAGCGTTGCTATAGACCTCGCCTTGGTCGTTGACCAGCTTGTATGTTCTGGGCTTCACAATCTTAGCGATGATGAAGGGCCCTTCCCAGGGAGGAGTGAGCTTGTGGCGCCCTCGGGCGTCCTATCGCAGACGAAGCACCAAGTCTCCCACTTGGAAGCCTCGGGGCCGAACGCTTCGGGCGTGGTAGCGTCGCAGCAACTACTGGTACCGTGCCGAATGTAGTAAGGCGACGTCCCGAGCTTCTTCGAGCTGGTCCAGCGAGTCCTCTCGGCTGGTCTAGTTGCTTCGGTCGTCGTACGCCCTGGTCCTCGGGGAACCGTATTCTAAGTCCGTGGGGAGGATGGCCTCGGCCCCATAGACTAGAAAAAACGGCGAGAAACCCGTGGCGCGGCTCGACGTCGTCCTCAGACTCTAGACTACCGAGGGTAGCTCTTTCATCCACCGCTTGCTGAACTTGTTGAGGTCGTTATAGATCCTCGGTTTGAGTCCCTGCAAAATCATACCGTTGGCACGCTCCACCTACCCATTCGTCATGGGGTGAGCTACAGCGGCCCAGTCCACACGGATGTGGTGGTCGTCGCAGAAGTCCAGGAACTTTTTTCCGGTGAACTGTGTGCCATTGTCGGTGATGATGGAGTTTGGGACCCCGAATCGATGGATGATGTTGGTGAAAAACGCCACCGCCTGCTCGGACCTGATGCTGGTCAAGGGTCGGACCTCGATCTACTTGGAGAATTTGTCGATGGCGACCAGCAGGTGCGAGAAGCCCCTGGGTGCCTTCTGCAAGGGACCGACGAGGTCTAGACCCCACACAGCAAACGGCCAGGTGATGGGTATCGTCTGCAGGGCCTGAGTGGGCAGGCGTGTCTGCTTCGCGTAGAATTGACACCCCTGGCAGGAGCGAACAATCCTAGTGGCGTCGGCCACCGCGGTTGGCCAATAGAAACCTTGTCGGAAGGCATTCCCCACGAGGGCTCGAGGCACTGCATGGTGGCCGCAAGCCCCCGAGTGTTTTTCTTGCAATAGCTCTTGTCCTTGGGCGATAGATATGCATCGTTGGAGGATGCCTGAGGGGCTGCGGTGATAGAGCTCTTTTTCATCACCCAGCAAGACGAATGACTTGGCGCGCCAAGCCAGCCGCCGAGCTTTGGTCTTGTCGAGGGGAAGCTCTCCTCGGAGGAGATATTCTAGGTACGGGGTCTGCCAGCTCGGATCTGGTGTGACCCCATTCTGTTCCCCCTCAACAGGCAAGGCCTCCTCCTTGATGGCCGAGGGTACCTCGGGCTCGGCCGAGGCCTCCTCGAGCTCGGGCGAGGGTACCTCGGGCTGGGCCGAGGCTTCCTCGGGCTCGGGCGTGTTGTCGATCTTGATGGATGGTTGATGTAGGTCTCTAGAGAAGACGTCCGGGGGAACCGTCGTCCGCCCCGAGGCTATCTTCGCCAGCTCATCCGCAGTCTCGTTGTACCGTCGGGCGATGTGGTTGAGCTCCAGCCCATAGAACTTGTCTTCCAGGCGCCGGACTTTGTCGCAGTAGGCTTCCATCCTCCGGTCGCGGCAATGGGAGTTCTTCATGACTTGGTCAATGACTAGTTGTGAGTCACCACGAGCATCGAGGCACCAGACCCCTGGCTCGATGGCGATGCACAGCCCGTTAACCAGAGCCTCGTACTCGGCCACGTTGTTTGATGCCGGAAAATGGAGGCGTATGACGTAGCGGAGATGCTTTCCAAGGGGTGAAACGAAGAGCAAGCCAGCGCCTGCCCCCGTTTTCATGAGTGACCCATCAAAATACATGGTCCAAAGCTCGGGTTGGATTGGAGTTGTTGGCAACTGGGTGTCAGTCCACTCAGCCAGGTAGTCTGCCAAGACCTGGGATTTATGGCCTTCCAAGGAGCGAATGATAGTGTCTTGCCCATGAGTTCCACCGCCCACTTTGCTATCCTACCCGAGGCCTCACGGCACTGGATGATCTCCCCAGGGGGAAGGATGACACCACAGTCACCAAATGAGACTCGAAGTAGTGTCGCAACTTTCGTCGTGTCACAATCACTGCGTAGAGCAGCTTCTGGATTTGTGGGTAGCGGACTTTGGTCTCGGAAAGCACTTCGCTGATGAAGTAGACTGGCCTCTGGACGAGCAGTGCATGCCCTTCTTCTCGTCTCTCGACCACGATCGCGGCACTGACCACCTGAGTGGTTGCGGCTACGTAGATCAAGAGGGCTTCTCCCGTAGCGGGGGGCACCAGGATGGGTGTGTTTGTAAGGAGCGCATTAAGGTTTCCGAGGGCTTCCTCGGCCTCGGGGGTCCAAGCGAAGCGCTCGGCCTTCCTTAGGAGGTGGTACAGAGGCAAGCCTTTCTCGCCAAGGCGTGAGATGAAGCGGCTCAGAGCCGCAAGGCATCCCATGACCCTCTGTACTCCTTTCAAATCCTTGATCGGTCCCATGTTGGTGATGACCGCGATTTTCTCCGGATTGGCCTCGATGCCCCGCTCGAAGACGATGAATCCAAGGAGCATGCCTCGAGGGACTCCGAAGACACACTTCTCGGGATTGAGTTTTAAGCCTTTCACTCTCAGACACTTGAATGTCGTTTCAAGGTCAGAGAGGAGGTCGGAGGCTTTCTTCGTCTTGACAACGATGTCATCGACGTGAGCCTCGACCGTTCTACTGATGTGTTCTCTGAACACATGGTTCATGCACCTCTGGTAGGTGGCGCCTGCATTCCTCAAACCAAATGGCATTGTAGTGTAACAGTACATGCCAAAAGGTGTGATAAAAGAAGTCGTGAGCTGGTCAGACTCTTTCATCTTAATTTGGTGATAGCCTGAGTAGGCATCGAGGAATGACAGGGTTTCGCACCCAGCAGTGGAGTCCATGATTTGATTGATGCGAGGTAGAGGGTAGGGAACTTTCGGACATGCTTTGTTTAGGCCAGTGTAGTCTACACACATCCTCCATTTCCCATCCTTCTTCCTTACAAGAACAGGGTTAGCTAACCATTTGGGATGGAATACCTCTTTGATAAACCCTGCCGCGAGTAGCTTGTGGATCTCCTCGCCTATGGCCCTGCGCTTTTCTTCGTTAAAACGGTGCTGGGTTTGCTTCACGGGTCGGGCTCCAGCTCTGATATCCAGTGAGTGCTCGGCGACATCCCTCGGTATGCCGGGCATGACCGAGGGACTCCACGCAAAGACTTCGGCGTTTGCACGGAGAAAATCGACGAGCACTACTTCCTATTTGGGGTCGAGCTCGAAGCCGATCCGGACTTTCCTGCTGGCGTCGTTGCTGGGGTCGAGAGTGACGGACTTGACCGCCTCAACTGGTTTGAAGTTGCCGGCGTGCCGCTTTGTGTCGGGCGCCTCCTTGGAGAGACGTTCTAGGTCGGCGATGAGGGCCTCGGACTCGGTGAGGGCCTCGGCGTACTCCACGCACTCCACGTCGCATTCATACGCATGGCGGTATGTGGATCCGACGGTGATGATCCCGCTCGGGCCCGACATCTTGAGCTTGAGGTAGGTGTAGTTGGGGACGGCCATGAACTTGGCGTAGCACGGCCTTCCCAACACCGCATGGTAGGTTCCTCGAAACCCGACGACCTCGAAGGTGAGAGCTTCCTTTCAGAAGTTGGAGGGTGTCCCGAAGCAGACGGGTAAGTCGATCCGTCCGAGGGGCAGGATTCGCTTCCTGGGCGTGATCCCGTGGAAGGGTGCCGCACCGGCCCGGACCTCGGACCTATCAACCCCCAAGAGTTCCAGGGTCTCGGCGTAGATGATGTTAAGGCTGCTGCCTCCGTCCATGAGGACTTTGGAGAGCCTAACATTGCCGATGATCGGATCAACGATGAGCGGGTACCTTCCTAGGCTTGGCACGAAGTCGGGGTGGTCGCCTCGGTCGAAGGTGATAGGCTTGTCGGACCAGTCTAGGTAGACTGGCGCTGCCACCTTCACCAAGCAGACCTCCCGGCGCTCCTACTTGCGGTGTCGAGCTGAGGCGTTCGTCGCCTGCCCGCCGTAGATCATGAAGCAGTTGTGGACCTCCAGGAACTCATCTTCCTTGCCGCCCTCCTTCTTGTCATTGTCATGGCCCTTGCCATCTTCCGTCGGGTGCCCGGTCTTATGGAAGTAGCGCCAGAGCATGACACATTCTTCGAGGGTGTGCTTGACGGGCCCCTGGTGATAGGGGAACAGCTCCTTGAGCATCTTGTCGAACGCGCTGGTCCCTCCAGGGGGTTTCCGAAGGTTCCTGTGCTCGGCTGCAGCGATGAGATTCGCGTCGGCGGCGTCACGTTTCGCTTGCGACTTGTTCTTGGCCTTCTTCTTTGTGCCCCGCGGGGCGGACGCCTCGGGGGGCGTCTTGAGCTTGAGGTTGCTTGTCTTTTTGGAAGATGGCTTCGACCGCCTCTTGACCCGAGGCGAACTTGGTGGCGACGTCCATCAGTTCGCCCGCACGGGTGGGAGTCTTGCGCCCCAGTTTGCTCACCAGGTCTCAGCAAGTGGTGCCGGCGAGGAAAGCCCCGATGACATCCGAGTCGGTAAAGTTGGGCAGCTCGATGCGCTGCTTCGAAAACCGCCGGATGTACTCTCGGAGGGACTCCCTGGCTGCTGGCGGCAGCTTCAGAGATCCCACGAGTTCCCAGGGCGCACGTACATGCCTTGGAAGTTCCCCGCGAAAGCCTTGACCAGATCGTCCCAGTCGGAGATCTGCGCAGGAGGCAGATGCTCCAGCCAGGCTCGGGCGCGCGTCGGAGAGGAAAAGGGGTAGATTATGTATGATGAGGTTGTCATCATCCGCCCCTCCCAACTGGCATGCCAGTCGATAGTCTGCGAGCCATAGCTCCGGCCTCGTCTCCCTCGAGTACTTGGTGATGGTAGTCGGGGCTCGGAAACGGGCAGGGAACGACGCTCGTCGTATGGCCCGGCTGAAGACTCGCGGACCGGGTGGTTTGGGCGAAGGACTGTGATCCTCCTCACTGTTGCAACGTCCCCCACGCCTGGGATGGTAGCCTCGGTGCACCTTCTCGTTGAGGCGGGCTCGATGGTCGAGATGGTGGTGCTCGTTGCCGAGGCGATCCCGGACGGCAGGCACCTCGTCCCGCGTGCGCTCGGGATGGACCGAGGCTTCCCGCATGCGTCGGGAGGACACCGCGTGATGCTCCGAGGGGCCAGCTCGCCTTCGGGAGGTGGATCTCTCGGCTCGTCGAACCCCGGCGCCTTCCAGGAGATCCTTGAGTTCGCCCTGGATACGCCATCCCTCGGTGGTGGATGGCTCCGGCATGGCTCGAAGTAGCATCGCCGCTGCAGCTAGGTCCTGGCCGGACCCGCTGACGGCGGGCCTGGCATTGTCGACGATGCGGCGCCGGATGTCTTGGGCCCGATGACAGGCTTCTCCGGCGAGTGTTTGGCCTGCCCACTCCTGCTCGATGTTCTGTCAGAGCTGCACAAGCCGGCCTGCTTCCCTGTCGACCTGGGCCTGCATCTCGCGAATTTGCTCGAGCTGTATGTCCTGACCCCCCGCAGGGACTGGGACCACAGCTAGCTCCCGCAGGATGTCAACGCGAGATGCGGGCCTAGGGGGATCGTCAACCTCCAGCATACCGAGGTGGTTGCCTTCGTTGTGATCTCCCTGATCGACGTGGAAACATTCACGACTTGGGCCGTAACCTTCGTCGTCAAGGTCATGGCCATCGTCAGAACAACCAGAGAGGCCGTGGTCACATGCGGACATGAAGTCCCGCATGGCACCAGGGTCATTGAGGCTAGAGAAATCCCAACCGGAGTCGGGGTCGTCCTCTTCCTCGGAACCCACCGGTCTGAAGGTTGAGACAGCTGTCAGTCGGTCCCAGGGCGACCACATGTGGTACCCCGGAAGGTTTGGATACGCCTTTACGAAGGCGCTCACTGTAGCAGGGTCGCTAGGTGGATTGGAGCTGAACTGAAAAGGTACGGGATGGAAAACGGACGGTACCTCTTGGTCGATGGACGGTGGTGACATCGCGTCGGGGGCGGAGCACACCGTCATCTCAGGTACGAGGGTAACGCCCAGCAGATCCTTTGCGAGGGTGCTGGCGTCATCAGCCCGCTTGGGGTTGATGCGTTGCGGGGAAGCGACACCCGCCGTCGTCTCAGGTGCGAGGACAATGCCCGACATGTCCCCCGGGGGAGTGCCGGTGTCGTCGACTCGCTCTGGCGCGACAGCCGACAAGGTGCCGCCTCCTGCGTGGCCATGGTTGCCCCGTCTCTGCCTCCTCCGGCAAGGAGGGTGTCGTGGACGACCGGAGTGCTCCTCTCTTGCCGCGGGGAGATGCTGTCACCGAGCTCTCCGACGCCGGGCGAGTCGAAGACCGTCGCTGTCGTCGCGCCGCGAGGGGAGGAGTACCATGTCGTAGCTGCCGTCGAGGGACATGAACTCGAGACTCCCGAAGCGGAGCACCGTCCCGGGCTGAAGAGGTTGCTGAAGACTCCCCATCTGAAACTCAACGGGAAGGTGTTCGCCAACACGCAGCAGGCCCCTACCTGGCGCGCCAACTGTCGGCATTTCGGACCCGGGGGGTCCCTGGACCGACGAGTGAAATCGCTGCGTGCCCCTTCCTAAATGGGTTGGCACGGGATGGAACACAAGATGTGGGGCAGGCCTTGTATTATCCTTGTCGGGTACCATAATTAGGGGTACCCCCAACGCTCCTAATTACGGCTGGTTAAACACCCTCAGACCAACTGACGGGTGCGGTTCAAGCCAAGACTTCGTCTACCCGAAAGGCGCGATCTTACCCGAGCCCAGCCTCGGGTTGGAACAGTGGTCCCAAACAAATTCACGCCTCTCCCGAGGGCCTCCTCCGACGGCAGGCGCCCCCTCGGCTCTCCCGAGGCCCGGCTCGGGCAGGCTTCGTTGTGAAGCAACCTTGGCCATACCGCCTCACCAACCGACCGCCTCGCAGGCGCATTAAATGCGGGGGATGCCTGACACCGTATCCTGACACACGCGCCTAGAGATGGCAATGGGTAAATACCCACCGGGTATTACTACCCCATACCCATACCCACGACACAAAAATAACCCCATCGGGTCACCCACATACACTGACGGGTATGGATTTACCCCCATACCCATACACATGTGGGTATGGGTCACCCATCGGGTCACCCGTACCCACAAAAGCTAAACATCTATCAAAATATTATATGATACTAATGTCAAGTATATCCATCTAAACACCATTACAAAATTTCTAGCATCATTTAACCATCCATTCAACACACCAAAGATAATTGGATAAAGTAGTAACACTAGGATAGTACTACATAGCACATTACATGTTCCATTACATGGTCATTAAATTGTCGTTAAGCCTTCTATGACATTATGGCCTAAAAGATTGTTAAATAGTAAAAAAGATGGATGACTAAATTCAAAATTCATGCTTGGGCTAAGTTTATATTGGGTATTTTATACCCACGTGTTAACGGGTATGGGTGAAGGCGGAACGTTCTAATACCCGTTTACCCATTGGGTGAAGATTTTTGCCCAATAACAGACCCACGGGTAGAATATTTAGCCCACATACATACCCTAATGGAGTAAATACTCATCGGGTATCGGGTCGCGGGTACCCATTGCCATCTCTACACGCGCCTCAGTCGGCCAGGCCGAAGTGACTGCAGTCACTTTGCCCCTCCTCTTTACTGTCCGATATGACAGGAAAACAGCGCCGCTCGCTCCGCTTCAACTGTCGTGTCAGCCACCCCGGCAACGACTGACAACAGGTCACGATCAACCACCAAGCTCAAGCCTCGGGCGCAATAGGAAGCCTCGCCTCGCCCGACCTCAGGCTCCGGCCTCGGGAGGAGGTCTCCGCCTCGCCCGACCCCCGGACTCGGCCTCGACCCCGGTCTCAGGAGGAATCGCGTCCTCGCCCGACCCCGACCTCGACCACCAGAGAAGTCTCCGCCTCGACCGACCCTGGGCTCGGGCTGACCGTGTTGATAGGGGATGCATCATTCCCCTACTCCTAGCCTGCTCAGGCTACAAGGAACAAGACCGGCGTCCCATCTGACTTACCCCGGTGACGGGTAATGATGGTGCCCCGCGTGCGCCATGACGCCGGTGGCTCTCTGCCCCTTACGACAGCAAGGAAACGTCAGCAGGGTCCTCGCCGCGCTGCCAGCTGTGCTCCTACAGGACTCAGGCGCTCCTCCGATGGCCACGCCATCACATGTACAATGCCCAAGCTCTCCCCGACAGCCACGTTGGCATGTACACAGGGCTTAGGCGCTCCACTGCCGGACACGTTAGCGCATAGCTACGCCCCCTGTTGTACACCTGGACTCTCTCCTTGCCACTATAAAAGGGGAGACCAGGACCACCCTGAAGGAGTTCGGGGTTCGCGCGAGGGGAAGCGGCGTTCGAGCTCTCTCTCTCTCTCTCTCCCTCGCGCGACGCGCTTGTAACCCCTACTGCGAGCGGCACCCCTGGTGCAGGATAATACAAGGCTTGTCCCACATCTTTTGTTCCATCCTGCGCCAACCCATCTGGGCAGGGACACACAGCGACAATTTACTCGTCGGTCCAGGCACCCCCCCGGGGTCGAAACGCCGACAGTTGGCGCGCCAGGTAGGGGCCTGCTGTGTGTTAACGAACACCTTCCCATTGAGATCCAGATGGGGAGTCTTCAGCAACCTCTCCAGCCCGGTACGGTGCTCCGCTTCGGGAGTCTTGAGTTCCTGTCCCTCGACGGCAGCTACGACATGGTACTCCTCCCCCCGCGGCGCGACGACAACGACGGTCTTCGACTCGCACGGCGACGACGAGCTCTACGACAGCATCTCCCCGCGGCAGAAGAGGAGCACTCTGGTCGTCCCCGCCACCCTCCTCGTCAGAGGAGGCGGAGACGGGGCAACCATGGCCACACAGAAGGCGGCACCTTGCCGTTTGTCGCACTAGAGCGAGTCGACGATGCTGGCATTCCCCCGCGAGACATGTCGGACATTG
This sequence comes from Zea mays, assembly GCF_902167145.1. Taxonomy (NCBI): domain Eukaryota; kingdom Viridiplantae; phylum Streptophyta; class Magnoliopsida; order Poales; family Poaceae; genus Zea; species Zea mays. The sequence goes on from NC_050098.1 coordinate 186,738,933, forward strand.
CCCTCGCACCTGAGGCGACGGCGGGTGTCACTTCCCCGCGACGTGTCAGCCCTAAGCGGACTGATGACGCCAGCACCCTCGTGAAGGACCTGCTGGGCGTTACCCTCGTACCTGAGATGACGGTGTGCACCGCCCCTGACGCGACTTCACCACCGTCCAACGACCAAGAGGTACCGTCCGTTTTCCATCCCATACCTTTTCGGTTCAGCTTCGATCCACCTAGCGACCCTGCGATGGTGAGCGCCTTCGTAAAGGCGTACCCAAACCTTCTGGGGTACAACATGTGGTCAACCTGGGACCGACTGACAGCCGTCTCGACCTTCGGACCGGTGGGTTCTGAGGAGGGGGACATCCCCGACTCCGGTTGGGATTTCTCTGCCCTCAATGACCCCGGTGCCATGCGGGGCTTCATGTCCGCATGCGACCACTGCCTCTCCGGTTGTTCTGACGATGGCCATGACCTTGACGACGAGGGTTACAGCCCAAGTCACGAATGCTTCCATGTCGATCTGGGAGATCACAACGAAGGCAACCACCTCGGTATGCCAGAGGTTGACGATCCCCCTGGGCCCTCATCTCGCGTTGACATCCTGCAGGAGCTAGCTGTCGTCCCAGTCCCAGCGGGGGGTCAGGACATACAGCTCGAGCAAATCCATGAGATGCAGGCCCGGGTCGACGCGAAAGCAGGCCGGCTTGTACAGCTCCGACAGAGCATCGAACAGGAGTGGGCAGGCCGATCACTCGCCGGAGAAGCCTGTCACCGGGCCCAAGACATCCGACACCGCATCGTCGACAATGCCAGGGCAGCGCTGTCTCCGGCCGTCAGCGGGTCCGGCCAGGACCTAGCTACAGCGGCGATGCTGCTTCAGGCCATGCCGGAGCCATCCACCACCGAGGGGTGGCGCATCCAGGGCGAACTCAAGAATATTCTAGTGGGCGCCGCGGTTCAACGAGCCGAGAGCTCTGCCTCCCGTAGGCAAGCTGACCCCTCGGAGCATCACGCGGTGTCCTCCCGGCGCATTCGGGAAGCCTCGGTCTGTCCCGAGCGTACACGGGACGAGGCGCCCACCGCCCGGGAACGCCTTGGCAGTGAGCACCACCATCTCGACCATCGAGCCCGCCTCGACGAGAAGGTGCGCCGAGGCTACCATCCCAGGCGCGGGGCCGCTGCAACAGCGAGGAGGACCACAGTCCTTCGCCCGAACCACCCGGCCCGCGAGTCTTCAGCCGGGCCATACAACGAGCACCGTTCCCTGCCCGTTTCCGAGCCCCGACTACTATCACCAAGTACTCGAGGGAGACGAGGCCGGAGCTGTGCCTCGCGGACTACCGATTGGCCTGCCAGTTGGGAGGGGCGGATGATGACAACCTTATCATCCGTAATCTACCCCTTTTCCTCTCCGACGCCGCCCGAGCCTGGCTGGAGAATCTGCCTCCTGCGTAGATCTCCGACTGGGACGATCTGGTCAAAGCTTTCGCGGGGAACTTCCAAGGCACGTATGTGCGCCCTGGGAACTCGTGGGACCTCCGAAGCTGCCGCCAGCAGCCAGGGGAGTCCCTCCGAGAGTACACGGCGGTTTGTGAAGCAGCGCACCGAGCTGCCCAACGTCACCGACTCGGATGTCATCGGGGCTTTCCTTGCCGACACCACTTGCCGAGACCTGGTGAGCAAACTGGGGCACAAGACTCCCACTCGCGCGAGCGAACTGATGGACGTCGCCACCAAGTTTGCCTCGGGTCATGAGGCGGTCGAAGCCATCTTCTGGAAGGACAAGCAGCCTCAGGTCGAGCCGAAGACAGACGCCCCTGAGGTGTCCGCCTAGTGGGGCACGAAAAAGAAGGCCAAAACAAGTCGCGAGCGCAACGCGACGCCGCGGACACGAATCTCATCGCTGCGGCCGAGCACAGGAATCCTCGGAAACCACCTGGAGGGGCCGGCGTATTCGACAAGATGCTCAAAGAGTCGTGCCCCTATCACCAGGGACCCGTCAAGCACACCCTCGAAGAATGTATCATGCTCCGACGCCACTTCCATAAGACCGGGCCCCCGACAGAGGATGGCAGGGGCCATGACAACGACAAGAAGGAGGGCGGCAAGGAAGAGGGATTCCCGGAAGTCCATAACTGCTTCATGATCTACGGCGGGCAGGCGGCGAACGCCTCGGCTCGGCACCGCAAGCAGGAGCGCCGGGAAGTCTGCTTGGTGAAGGTGGTGGCGTCAGTCTACCTAGACTGGTCCGGCAAGCCTATCACCTTCGACCAAGGCGACCACCCCGACTTCGTGCCGAGCCCGGGAAGGTACCCGCTCGTCGTCGATCCGATCATCGGCAACGTTAGGCTCTCCAAGGTCCTCATGGACGGAGGCAGTAGCCTTAACATCATCTACGCCGAGACCCTGGAACTCTTAGGGGTTGATCGATCCGAAGTCCGGGCCGGTGCGGCACCCTTCCACGGGATCGCGCCCGGGAAGCGAATCCAACCCCTCGGACGGATCGATTTACCCGTCTGCTTCGGAACTCCCTCAAACTTCTGAAAGGAAGCCCTCACCTTTGAGGTTGTCGGGTTCCGAGGAACCTACCATGCGGTGTTGGGAAGACCATGCTACGCCAAGTTCATGGCCGTCCCCAACTACACCTACCTCAAGCTCAAGATGCCGGGCCCAAATGGGATCATCACTGTCGGGTCCACGTACCGCCACGTGTACGAATGCGACGTGGAGTGCGTGGAGTACGCCGAGGCTCTCGCCGAGTCCGAGGCCCTCATCGCCGACCTTGAACGCCTCTCCAAGGAGGCGCCCGACGCGAAGCGGCACGCCGGCAACTTTGAACCGGTTGAGGCGGTCAAGTCCGTCTCTCTCGACCCCAGCAACGACGCCAGCAAGCAAGTTCAGATCGGCTCCGAGCTCGACCCCAAATAGGAAGCAGTGCTCATTGACTTTCTCCGTGCAAACGCCGAAGTCTTTGCGTGGAGTCCCTCGGACATGCCCGACATACCGAGGGATGTCGCTGAGCACTCACTGGATATCAGAGCTGGAGCCCGACCCGTGAAGCAAACCCTGCGCCGCTTCGACGAGGAAAAGCGCAGGGCCATAGGCGAGGAGATCCACAAGCTACTCGCGGCAGGGTTCATCAAAGAGGTATTCCATCCCGAATGGTTAGCTAACCCTGTTCTTGTAAGGAAGAAGGATGGGAAATGGAGGATGTGTGTAGACTACACTGGCCTAAACAAAGCATGTCCGAAAGTTCCCTACCCTCTACCTCGCATCAATCAAATCGTGGACTCCACAGCTGGGTGCGAAACCCTGTCATTCCTCGATGCCTACTCAGGCTATCACCAAATCAAGATGAAAGAGTCCGACCAGCTCGCGACTTCTTTCATCACACCTTTTGGCATGTATTGTTACACCACAATGCCATTTGGATTGAGGAATGCAAGCGCCACTTACCAGAGGTGCATGAACCACGTGTTCGGAGAACACATCGGCTGAACGGTCGAGGCTTACGTCGACGACATCGTTGTCAAGACGAAGAGAGCCTCCGACCTCCTCTCTAACCTTGAAACGACATTCAAGTGTCTGAGAGCGAAAGGCTTGAAACTCAATCCTGAGAAGTGTGTCTTCGGAGTCCCTCGAGGCATGCTCCTTGGGTTCATCGTCTCCGAGCGAGGCCAACCCGGAGAAAATCGCGGCCATCACCAGCATGGGACCGATCAAAGATTTGAAAGGAGTACAGAGGGTCATGGGATGTCTTGCGGCTCTAAGCCGCTTCATCTCATGCCTCGGCGAGAAAGGCTTGCCTCTATACCGTCTCTTAAGGAAGGCCGAGTGCTTCACTTGGACCCCCGAGGCCGAGGAAGCTCTCGAAAACCTTAAGGCGCTCCTTACGAAAACACCCATCCTGGTGCCCCCGCCGCAGGAGAAGCCCTCTTGATCTACGTAGCCGCGACTACTCAGGTGGTCAGCGCCGCGATCGTAGTCGAGAGACGAGAAGAAGGGCATGCACTGTCCGTCCAGAGGCCAGTCTACTTCATCAGTGAAGTACTTTCCGAGACCAAAGCTCGCTACCCATAGATCTAGAAGCTGCTCTACACGGTGATCCTAACGCGGCGAAAGTTGCGACACTACTTCGAGTCTCATCCGGTAACTGTGGTGTCATCCTTCCCCCTGGGGGAGATCATCCAGTGCTGCGAGGCCTCGGGTAGGATAGCAAAGTGGGTGGTGGAGCTTATGGGCGAAACGCTATCATTCGCTCCTCGGAAGGCCATAAAATCCCAGGTCTTGGTAGACTTCATGGCTGAGTGGACTGACACCTAGTTACCGACAACTCCAATCCAGCCCGAGCTTTGGACCATATACTTCGATGGGTCACTCATGAAAACAGGAGCGGGCGCTGGCCTGCTCTTCGTTTCACCCCTCGGAAAGCATCTCTGCTACGTCATTCGCCTCCATTTTCCGGCGTCAAACAACGCGGCCGAGTACGAAGCACTGGTTAACAGGCTACGCATCACCGTCGAGCTAGGGGTCTAACGCCTCGACGCTCGAGGCGACTCGCAGCTTGTCATTGACCAAGTCATGAAGAACTCCCACTGTCGAGACCGGAGGATGGAAGCCTACTGCGATGAAGTCCGGCGCCTGGAGAACAAGTTCTACGGGCAGGAGCTCAACCACATCGCCCGACGGTACAACGAGACTGCGGACGAGCTGGCGAAAATAGCCTCGGGGCGAACGACAGTTCCCCCCGACGTCTTCTCCAGAGACCTGCATCAACCATCCGTCAAGATCGACGACGCGCCCGAGCCTGAGGAAGCCTCGGCCCAGCCCAAGGCACCCTCGGCCGCACCCGAGGCACCCTCGGACGTTGAGGAAGAGGCCTTGCCCGTCGAAGAGGAACGGAATGGGGACGCGCCAGATCCGAACTGGCAGGCCCCATTCCTGGAATATCTCCTCCGAGGAGAGCTTCCCATCGACAAGACCAAAGCTCGGCGGCTGGCTCGGCGTGCCAAGTCATTTGTCCTGCTAGGTGATGAAAAAGAGCTCTACCACCACAGCCCCTCGGGCATCATTCAGCGAAGCATATCTATCGCCCAAGGACAAGAGCTGTTGCAAGAAATACACTCGGGGGCTTGCGGCCACCATGCAGCGCCTCGAGCCCTCGTGGGGAATGCCTTTCGACAAGGTTTCTACTGGCCAACCGCGGTGGCCGACGCCACTAGGATTGTGCGCTCCTGCCGGGGGTGTCAATTCTACGCAAAGCAGATGCATCTACCCGCTCAGGCCTTGCAGACGATACCCATCACCTGGCCATTTGCTGTGTGGGGTCTGGACCTCGTCGGACCCTTGCAGAAGGCACTCGGGGGCTTCACGCACCTGCTGGTCGCTATCGACAAATTCTCCAAGTGGATTGAGGTCCGACCCCTAAACAACATCAGGTCCGAGCAGGCGGTGGCATTCTTCACCAGCATTATTCATCGGTTCGGGCTCCCGAACTCAATCATCACTGACAACGGCACGCAGTTCACTGGAAAAAAGTTCCTGGACTTCTGCGACGACCACCACATCCGTGTGGACTGGGCCGCCGTAGCTCATCCCATGACGAATGGGCAGGTGGAGCGTGCCAATGGTATGATTCTGCAGGGGCTCAAACCAAGGATCCACAACGACCTCAACAAGTTCGGCAAGCGATGGATGAAAGAGCTACCCTCGGTAGTCTGGAGTCTGAGGACGACGCCGAGCCGCGCCACGGGTTTTACGCTGTTCTTTCTAGTGTATGGGACCGAGACCGTCCTCCCCACGGACTTAGAATATGGCTCCCCGAGGACCAAGGCGTACGACGACCGAAGCAACCAGACCAACTGAGAAGACGCGCTGGACCAACTCGAGGAGGCTCGGGACATCGCCTTACTACATTCGGCACGATACCAGCAGTCGCTGCGGCGCTACCATGCCCGAAGCGTCCGGGCCCGAGGCTTCCAAGTGGGAGACTTGGTGCTTCGCGTGCGACAGGACGCCCGAGGGCGCCACAAGCTCACTCCTCCCTGGGAAGGGCCCTTCATCATCGCCAAGATCATGAAGCCCGAAACATACAAGCTGGCTAACGACCAAGGCGAGGTCTACAACAACGCTTGGAACATCCAACAGCTACATCGCTTATACCCTTAAGATGTTTTAAGTTGTTCACGTACCTCGTTTACGTACACAAAGTCTAACCATCAAGGAAGGGTCGGCCTTGCCTCAGCAAAGCCCGACCCTACCTCGGGGGCTAGAAGGGGGGAACCCCCTCTGCGTCAAAATTTTCCTCGGAAAAATTTTCTACCAAAACAACCTTTGTGCTTTCGACTTCCGTATTGATAGCGGGATCCTGAGAACGACGAGAGTACACGTAAGCGGCAAGGCTGACCGAGCCGAGGAACTCATATGCCTCCAGGATACGGTTACCTCACTCATCACCTTCCGCGAGAAGTAACTCACGCTCGGACAAGCGATCCCGCTACCAAACAAGTCCTAACACTCGGGTAGAAAACGACTTTCGCGCCTTCTCGACTGTCCCAATAATGGAATCCTTTGACTGAATGAGAGCGCACGTAAGCGGCAAGACCGACCGAGCCGAGGGACTCCTACGCCTCCGGGATACGGATACCTCACTCATCACCTTCCGTGAAAAGTAACTCTCGTTCGGATAAACGATTCTGCTATTGACACACAAGTCGTGATGCTCGAAACAAGAGGAGAGAAGACACAACTTTTTAAACACGACGATAAAGTGTTTAGGCCTCCGCGACCGCAAAAAAGCATGCGCATGCTACAGACAAACTGTTCCTGCAGGTTCTGGCATCGGCAGGGGAGCAGCAGCACCCTCGGCGTTGATTCCACCCTCGGCGGATCTAGGCCCGGCCTCGGACGACGACCCGAGCAAAAGGACCTCCACCTAAGGGAGGACACCAGCATCGCGCCAGCAGATGTCTTGGCCAAGCTCCAGCAGCCTGCTACAACATCTTCCTCGGCCTGGGAAGACGCCATCTCCCGAGCCGACGAAGCCTCGTTCCGAGCTGACTCCGCGTCTGTCCGCGCTAACACCGCTGCCTCCGGCTTCGGCTCATCGCAGAGCAACCGAGGTTTCCGAAAACTGAGCAAGGGAAGCCTAGAGCGACAAGGACGACAGAGCCGAGGGACTCCTATGCCTCCGGGATACGGACACATCACTCGTCACCTTCCGCGAAAGGCAACCGACGCTCGGTTAAGTGGTTCGGCCAGCCAACAGACAAGTCCCGGCGCTCGAAATGAGGAAGACACACAGCTTCGTTCTCGAATACCCAAATGTTCAGGCCTCGACAGCCTCAATAAACATACACCGGCGCTCAAGGTGCCATTACAAACGGGACTCCGGTTCCGTTCCCGTGGGTATGAACAACCTCCATACCAGGGGGCCCGCGGGATGACGAACTCCAAGCTGCTCACCGACAACCGCCCCGACAGCAGCGGCAACGACCCCCGCTTCGGGCGGCGAAACAGCAGCAGTGATGACCTCAGGGTCGACGCTGCTGTGACGAGGCCCTCGCCCGCGTCTCCACTCGAGGGGCGAGGACAAGCCATCAAAGCCAAAGAGTCAGAGGCCCGGAGCGCAGCTGGCGCCGACGGTCTAGTCGGCAGAGACAACCTCCTCCAGCTGCCACCACCTCAGCACCGACGACAGCGGCCACCTGCGCGTCGGCGCCACGCTGGCGAATGGCGGACGCCCCAGCCTGCACCGGCAGATCCCCACTCAGGTCCTCGCGGACAGGCAGGCCTCGACCTCCGCACTGAGGCGTCGTGCCGGAGTGAGGACAAGACAATCCAAGAACACGAACGCCGCCCACGCAGCGTACGGCGTCTTGGACGGTCCACCGGTGCGCGCGGCACAACAGACGCCCGAGCCCAGATCAAGCGGCAGGAGGCAGCGTCGGAGGCCGCGACAGAGCCAGCTGAGCCAGCGAGCCAGGCACGCTGGAGCTGACAGCGCTTGCGACCGATCGGTCCTGCGTTGTCGAAGTTCGCCCCTCCGCAAGGCCGGTGAGTGCCTTCTCCCCTGAATGCTGAAGGAGGAGACGGCCTACCGGCCCATGCGGGAGGTAGAGCCCTGGCTCAGCTCTCCCTCCGCCTCAGCAAGGATGACGAAGATCCTTGAAGCTGAGGGCGGGGCGGAGGCCGCAGCCTGGCTTGCTTCTCCCCACCAAACTGTCCGTTGGTGAGGGAATGCAGCCAGGCTGCACGACGAAAATCCTTGAAGCCGAACGATGGCTGAAAGGTACCGATCTCCACGAGGTCGTGCTCCTCCAACAACAGCAAGAGCAAGGCGACGCTGGGGCACCCCATCCGGGGGCTCAAAAGGCGGAAGGGCACAAGGCAAGAGGGGAGGACGAAGGCATGGCCACTGCCCAGGGGATCGATCCCCCTTTTATAGGCAGACCTCCTCGCTTGCACCCCTTAGCGTCGCGGGCGAAGTCCCTACTGACAACCTCCAGGGTTCTCCCCCACGACACGGGGGATGGGACCCACACGTCATACGAGCTGAACCGAAGCACGAAGAAGGCGAACCGCTGCACGCAAGGCATGTAACCGTCCCGCGGTTACAAGCACTCTCCCATCTTCGCAGAAACCGGTGGTCGAAAGGGTGGACTGCTACGTGACAAGCGTCCAACTGCACCACAACTGTAAGCCCCTTCGGCTTCGTCCACACCCGGTGGACCAGCACAAAGGAAGTGGGCCCGCATGTCATGTAACCGGCGCGCCGGTTACGACGTGCAAGAGGCTCCACCGCCACTCACGCCAATGCTGCGCCTCCTCGACTGCGGGACCAGTACCGTGACTCGGGGTACCCCTGCGCATGACCCAACAGTGCCAATTAAAGGCGACGGCCACGGGTCGGTCAGCCGCGGGGCAGGCACGACGGTTGGCGTGGTCAAAAGTGGGCCGGTAGTAACTGCAGTGGCAGACGAACGGAGGCAGCAGTCAAGTTGCCTGCAGGCTCGCGTCCCCTCCTGAAGCGACGGGAGAGCCCTCCCTCACGGCGTGAAGACGACGCGCTCGTGCCCCGTTCCTCGAATGGCTCGCAGGCGCAACAGGCGCCATGCGAATCACCCGTCCCGTCGCATCAACTCCCCGACGGAGCAGGCAACACCTCTGGCAGGCGAGGCGGGCGTCGCTTCGTCTTCGCCATAACGACCACGTCAAAATAGGTGCGTCACTTTATTTAAAATTCATATCCTTCCCCTCCTCCTCTCTCTCTCTCTCTTGCCACAGGGACCAGGAAAGGGGACGTTGTGGAAAGGATCCTTCCCGGCGAAGGAAGCGGGCCCCAAGCCCTCCTACTGATCAGGGGTTCGAAGGCTGGCCCCTCGGAAGGGTTCGATAGCCGCCCCAGAGCGCCCGGGCTCCGTGCCCACAACTGATCAGGGGTTCGTAGGCTGGCCCCTTGGAAGGGTTCGACAGTCGCCCCAGAGCATGCAAAGTGAGGGATGACTCTGGGTATGTTCGATACATAACCAAGGCTCGGGCTACGCTCCCGAGGTACCCTAGGACATTTCCGAGACCAGTGGGAACGATTTGTAACGGAATCCCACCGGAGGGAGGCATCGAGCCCTCGGACCCTGTCGAAGGGGTCTAGGTCCGGCGAATCACCCGCAGGTCCTTTTGGAGCGCGCCTCCGGGCTACAGCCGACCCCAAATGAACGGGGCACGAGCGTCCACTCGGATCACCCATTAGCAGCTCACTGGAAACACCATGCTCGGTGCCCTCCGAGGGCAACATGGCGCTTTCCCCCCTCCTTGCGGAAAGGCGACGCCGGGGCGTAAATAAAAGTCAGGAAAGTCCTTGATCATCCTCTTGCTCCATGCAGAGGCTCGAGGGCTGCTCTCGCACCCGGCTACGGCCAAAACTGTTGACAGCGTCAACAAACCAGCCTGATAACTTGGAACCCGACCACGCACCCGGGCTACTGCCGGGCCGCAAGAGGGAACGACCAGACCGGCCGAAGCACTACAAAAAGCATTCAGACCTCAGAGGAGCCAAACCACTCCTCCGAGGCCTCGGGGGCTACACCCGGCGGGTGCGCTCGCGCGCACCCACCAGAACAAGGCAAAAAACCGAGAAAGGTCGGCCCCTAACCGAAAACGCGGCAAAAGCCTCCAAGCGAGTACCATCACTCCCTTCGAGGCTCGGGGGCTACTGTCGGGTATCATAATTAGGGGTACCCCCAACGCTCCTAATCATGGCTGGTTAAACACCCTCAGACCAACTGACGGGTGCGGTTCAAGCCAAGACTTTGTCTACCCGAAGGGCGCGATCTTACCCGAGCCCAGCCTCGGGTTGGAACAGTGGTCCCAGACAAATTCATGCCTCGCCCGAGGGCCTCCTCCGACGGCAGGCGCCCCCTCGGCTCTCTCGAGGCTCGGCTCGGGCAGGCTTCGTTGTGAAGCAACCTTGGCCATACCGCCTCACCAACCGACCACCTCGCAGGCGCATTAAATGCGGGGGATGCCTGACGCCGTATCCTAACACACACGCCTCAGTCGGCCAGGCCAAAGTGATCGCAGTCACTTCGCCCCTCCTCTTTACTGTCCGATATGACAGGAAAACAGCGCCGCTCGCTCCGCTTCGACTGCCGTGTCAGCCACCCCGGCAACGACTGACAACAGGTCACGATCAACCACCGAGCTCAAGCCTCGGGCGCAACAGGAAGCTCCGCCTCGCCCGACCTCAGGCTCCAGCCTCGGGAGGAGGTCTTTGCCTCTCCTGACCCCCGGACTCGGCCTCGACCCCGGTCTCGGGAGGAATCGCGTCCTCGCCCGACCCCAGCCTCGACCACCAGAGAAGTCTCCGCCTCGACCGACCCTGGGCTCGGGCTGACCGTGCTGATAGGGGATGCATCATTCCCCTACTCCTAGCTTGCTCAGGCTACAAGGAACAAGACCGGCGTCCCATCTGACTTACCCCGACGACGGGTAATGATGGTGCCCCGCGTGCGCCGTGACGCCGGTGGCTCTCCGCCCCTTACGGCAGCAAGGAAACGTCAGCAGGGTCCTCGCCGCGCTGCCAGCTGTGCTCCTACAGGACTCAGGCGCTCCTCCGATGGCCACGCCATCACATGTACAGCGCCCAAGCTCTCCCCCGACGACCACGTTGGCATGTACACAGGGCTTAGGCACTCCACTGCCAGACACGTTAGCGCATAGCTATGCCCCCTGTTGTACACCTGGACACTCTCCTTACCACTATAAAAGGGGAGTCCAGGACCACCCTGAAGGGGTTCGGGGTTCGCGCGAGGGGAAGCGGCGTACGAGCTCTCTCTCTCTCTCCCTCCCTCGCGCGACGCGCTTGTAACCCCTACTGCGAGCGGCACCCCTGGTGCAGGATAATACAAGGCTTGTCCCACATCTTGTGTTCCATCCCGTGCCAACCCATCTGGGCAGGGACACGCAACGACAATTTACTCGTTGGTCCAGGGACCCCCCCGGGGTCAAAACGCCGACTGCACCAGGGTGCCGCTCGTAGTAGGGGTTACAAGCGCGTCGCGTGAGGGAGAGTGAGGCAGAGAGTGGGAGCCCGTTCGTCCGCCCCTTCCCTCGCGCGAACCCCCTCTAGGATGGCCCTGGACCTCCCTTTTATAGACGTAAGGAGAGGGTCCAGACGTACAACGGGGGGCATAGCTATGCGCTAACGTGTCCGGTAGAGGAGTGCCTAAGCCTTGTGTACATGTCAACGTGGTCGTCGGGGGAGAGCTTGAGCCCTGTACACGTGATAGCGTGGCCGTTGGAGGAGCGCCTGAGTCCTGTAGGAGCACAGCTGGGAGCGCGGCAAGGATCCTGCTGACGTCTCCTTGCTGCCGTAAGGGGCTGAGAGTCACCGGCGTCATGGTGCACGTGGGGCACCATCATTACTCGTCGCCGGGGTAAGCCAGATGGGACGCCGGTCTTGTTCCTTGTAGCCTGAGCTGGCTAGGGATAGGGTAATGATGTATCCCCTGTTGGCGCGGTCGGTCCGAGCCTAAGGTCGGGCGAGGCGGAGACTTCTCTTGAGGCCGAGGCCGGGGTCGGGCGAGGACACGATTCCTCCCGAGACTGAGGTCGAGGCCGAGTCCAGGGGTCGAGCGAGGCGGAGACCTCCTCCCGAGGCCGGAGCCTGAGGTCAAGGCCGAGTCCGGGGGTCGGGCGAGGCGGAGACCTCCTCCCGAGGCTGGAGCCTGGGGTCGGGCGAGGCGGAGCTTTCTGTTGCGCCCGAGGTCGAACTCGGTGGTTGATCGTGACTTGTTGTCAGTCTTTGCCTGGGTGATTGGCACGACAGTCGGAGTGGGGCGAGCGACGCTGTTTTCCTGTCATATCGGACAGTAAAAGAGAGGGGCGAAGTGACTGCGGTCACTTCGGCCTGGCCGACTGAGGCGCGTGTGTTAGGATACGGCGTCAGACATCCCCTGCATTGAATGCGCCTGCGAAGCGGTCGGTTGGTGAGGCGATCTGGCCAAGGTTGCTTCACAACGAAGCCTGCCCGAGCCGAGGTTTGAGAGAGCCGAGGGGGTGCCCGTTGCCTGAGACAGCCCTCGGGCGAGATGTAGTAATTTTTTTCTTGTTATAAATATAGACATAAACACACGTATTGTGATAGAAAATAGTATAAATATAGGAACGTCGATTCGTTATGGTTGAAAATAGCCTTTTGGAGCCGATTATCCTAGTTCTCGCAAGAAATATAATTCCTTCTCCAATCCAAATGGGACTGGTTTACGTAAGAATATATTCTTAAAGTAGTACTCTTATGTCCCAAATTAAAGATCGATTTAGATAATTAATAAATTTATATAATACTTGATGTATTTTTACTATATTAAAGCACCAGTTTCAACGGTTGTCTCGGGTCATATGTCTTGGATCATATTTTTATGAATAACCTCTCACATCTATCTTAAAGGCGAGAGACACTGAGTGAAGCCATCTAACCAGTAGAACATCATGGTCAAGTGTTTTTAATATTAAATATAAATTGTACATATGTATATATGATTTTTTGTAAGTTAAAAATATATAATCTTGCCGGGTCAGCACTACGGGCCGAGGCTACGGTCCAAGCACGGTACGACGCTCGTGTCGGGCTGGCCTAGGCACTATTAAACGAGTCGTGCCCCGTACCAGCCCACCAGACATGACCCATTTGGTCATCTATACCTCCGCACGATAATGATGATTCTCGTCTCAGTTGCCGCCATCTCGTTCACCATCCTAGTTCTTTTCTCTCTCCCCTCATGCCCTTCGCGCCACCCATTCTCGGTAGAGGGCGTGGGAGCAGGCGTCTCCTTCCCGTATTCGTCTAACACCAGCCCCGACACTGACCCGCGCAGTGGCTATTGCACGTCCACGAGGATGTTTCACAGCATGCACGCACTATAGTTTTCACTGTCGTCGGATGTCCTGTTCGTCTTCCCGGCCTTCACCCATATTCTTCCTCCCCAACCTACTGCCCTCGCCCACGGTCGCAGCCACGAGCCGAACGACGCTCGTCGACGCGGGTATGGGCGAGTCGGTCTTGCTCCTGGCTTTTCTTCGTGTGTGCCGCCGAGGAGGATACGATGGCGCCTGCTACGCTTATGTTATCTTGGCGATAAGTAGTCTAGATCTGAGATATTGGACAACCAAGACCCATAGCGTGGCAGCTGTTGGTATATGCTACGAAGTTGGTGGTGGTTTTGTGTCACCTTGGCGGGTCCAGGGTTAGGAAGGCACTCGCATTCACTCGCCCTTTTCGGACTGACGCCTCGTGCGGATGCCTCTCGGTTTGGAGCTGCTCCGGCTGGACTTCTTTCTCCGTTTGCGTGCTCTCTCCCTATATGTATCTAGCGGTATACTAAATATGTCGCCTCTAGATGTCCAGATCTTCGTTGTGTCATTCTCCAGCAACGAACAGGTATGACTACATCTTCCTTCCCTTCTTGCTCTACGAAACATTGGAAGCGGGGGAGGCGATGGATGGATGTCTCTCATTTGCTGTTTATAGTACTCATTCGATGGCTCGGCATCGCCTGTCTACATGGTCTTTTCTTTACCATGATGTCGACTCGGTTAGTCAAATAATCAAATAAAAAATATTATGCGAAGAACGGAGATAATCAATAAAAAAAACTTGAGATCTTTTTGGTGAATAGTTTATGTTGGTATTGTTGTGAGCCGTCGCAATGCATGGACAATTGACTAGTGTGTTTTATATATGTGTCTAGATTTGTCATCATTCATTTGACTATAGTCATAAAAACTAAAAGCTAAAATGACACTATTTTAGAACGGATAAAGTATTAAAAATGCTTAAAACTTTTAACTTTTTTTATAGCTTAAATGAATACATTGTGATTCTAACTTGTTTAACTTCTAACTGCTGCGAAAACAGCATCCTGCCAATTCAGAAGCCAAAGCAAAAGGCGTGAAACAATTCTTAGCTAAAACGTGTCACTCTCACTACATTTCTGTGCCTTTGCAGCTAGCCTTCGTCGCGTTTCTCAAGGTCCCAAGCATGAAGACCCTGGTGAATGGGAGTGATGGACATGGAGGGAGCGTGCACGAGCATGGAGCAAGCGCTTCAACGTTTCTTAGCTCCTTCCCACTGCAGTGTTACGGGCATGAGCCGTCATTGTCAACTCGCCAGTTGCTATGGTGGCAAAGTTCGGTGTGTGTCTTTTTTTTTAGCTTCGAGCAACACAACTCAGATTCTATTTCTTCAGAGGGGTAGAGAGGGAAAAAGTACTTATTGCGAGAAAGCATGTCTCTCATCCTCAGGCTGGCCTAATTAGGCGACCTTTCAGGAAAGGAGAGAACGTCGGTCCGGGATGGCATCAGGGATCGATGCCCTGTGCATTCAGAGTTTCAGACTCACGCCTCGACCTGAGAGTATCAGAGTGCCAAACTGCCAAAACTCAACTGCGGCATGTTGCTCTCACGCTGTATTTTGGACCAGTGCTCCATTTCGGAGGAACGTAGGTCGAAGTCGGTGAAGATCATGGCCAGGTTTTACTCTTTCTCCACGACCAGCACCAAACGATGGACGGCCAAAAGTGCCGTAGGCCAAGTCGCCGCCAAGTACCACTAGAGGCCACCAGGGAGGAAGCTGCAGGCCTTCTGCCCCCGAACACCAACCAGTGGAACAAAATCTACCCCGAAATCCTTGCTCTGATATCTCGTACCTGACCTGCGGTTCTGCAACCAAGAGGCCAAAACCGTTTAAGGGCCCATTCTTTTCTACAAGAATGCACTAAAAATTGTTCCTTTTAATTAAAACTTATAAAAATTAAAAAACAATATAGGTAGGAATAATTCTGGACTTCCATTCCGTGTTAACCGAACGGGTCCTAAAAAGGCATAGAAAACGCCGACCATGTTCGATTCTAAATAAGTATACACGGTGGATTTTCAAGGTAGGCAATGCCCAGAGAAGGAATTCCTCTGTCCATGACTCCACGAGGCTGTGATGATACACGCGGGCTATCCAGCGCATGGCTCCAAGATATCTGGCTGTGAAAATTGGAATCATGCCCAACGAAGCATGGCTGGAAGTTCAAACCGTTTCCCACCAACCGTGGAGTCCGAAATTTGACGGGAAATCTGACGAGCCCATTTTTTTCATAAAGGTCCGGAACCTACACAAAAAAGTTCTGCGTCGTCCCGGTCCTCTCAGAAAACGCGTTGCATGAGATAACCAAAACCACATACAGCCGGAACCGAGGGGGTGATATGGAATAACAGCGCTAAAATTGAACTAACCATAGTTAGCTGGGGACGCCTCTCCCGCGGGGCTGACACCAAACCGTGGTTCCTCGGACGCAACGCGAGCACAACCAGACCACAACACCTCGAGGCTCGAGCATCCCTGCATCCCTCCCCCCCTTCCCCATCCCACCTCCTGCTACAACCGCTTCGTTTCCTCCCCTCCCAAATCCCCCAACCCCAAATCGAGCTCCGAGTCGACGGCCCTTGCCGAACCGCTCTCCAGTTCCCAAATCCCCCTCCCCCGAAATTCACCGCCGGACTGGCCCGGCCGATGGAGTGACCCAGCTAGGGTTCCGAAGCCGGCAATGGAGGCGCAGTGGCTCGCGGAGTATCCGCACCAGGGGGCCGACAAGCGGCCGCGCAAACGGGCCCGGCTCGCCTGGGATGTCGCGCCCACGCTGTTCCAGCCCCCCAAGGTATGGTTCTGGCCCCGCTCGCCGCATCGATTGGCTACCAGTCGTGGGGTTTGGCTAGATCTGGGCGCGGTTTTCGCTAGATTTGGAGTCGGTTGGTTCGATCAGGGGTTGGAGCTCGGGGAATTGGGGGTATGTAGTTTTGCTGTTGCGGATCATCATAGAAGTTTGTCCAGTTAGTGGTGTATATGTTGGGGAGATTTTCTGACCTGTGTTACCTTGTTCTGGCTTTTGGAGCTTTCTAGCACAACTCTGGAGTTGATAAAAGCTTTTTTTTCTCGGCTAGAATATGTAAGTATTACAGGATGAATTTCTTGTTTACAAGGACTGTAGAAATAAAACATTTATTAAATTTGGTTTGGGGAGCCCAGTTATTATTGCATACATAGTTAACGTTCGCTTTTGTGGGAATATGCAAGAGCTATGTACTTCCGTTAGTGGCTACTGCACAATGTTGATTGCCACTTCACATAATATCGAGTCGTGTAACTGGTCAACTGGACCCTAAACATTTCAGTAAAAGACATACAATATCAACCTTCAGTGTTTTTTACCCCTGTTGAACTGCTACTTTGTATCCATGTTTGTTGTTTACATGGCTTGGTATTTTTGTAGGCAATTCCGATGCTATATTGTGGGCAGGAACTAATTAATGGTAATTTCACGACTGCATTTCTTCCACCACCATCAATTTATTACACCGGGCCGCCACGGAATATTTCGCCTCCTTGGAGACCAGATGACAAGGATGGACACTATGTTTTTGCGGTTGGAGAGAATCTCACACCAAGATGTATATTTCTCCAACTCAATGATCATTTACTCCTTGCATTAGGTTGCTTGTTTTTGTTGGCATCTCTGAATAGTTTGTTTAGATGTATTTTCTTTTGAAGGTTATATGTCACTGAAAGCTGTACTCATGGAGTTTTCATTTATGTATTGTGGCTCAACTAAAATAGCTTCATGCTTCATAAATTAATCACCGGTTCAATGTAAATTCATGAACATTGGTTCAATGTTGTTTCATGTTCTACGTCCATCATTCATCAAATGCAGATTTTACTGATGATTGTGTTGACTGCTGCTTGATCCTCGTGTCGGTCCTAACTGTTACTTTATAATTTTGGTTCTGTTGGGTATGCCTAATTGGTTTTGTAATAATTATAACTAACGCTGCTTTCCTGACCATGCAGATAGGATACTTAACAAGATGGGTGAAGGTTAGTGTGCCCCTTCTGTACTGCTATATAATATTCTATCCTGCAGTGATCTTTGTTCTTAGCTGGAATGCTTAGTTTCGGACAAGGATGACATGGTTTTCTATGTTCTCAGTCCCAACACTTTTCATTGCTTCCATTCCATGCTATATTTATCGTTCCAATCTGTGTCACAGGGACATTTGGTCAAGTTTTGGAGTGCTGGGACTTGGAAAACCAAGAAGCAGTGGCTATCAAGATTGTACGCTCCCTTCAGAAATACCGAGAGGCTGCTATGATAGAAATTGATGTGCTCCAGAGACTTGGGAAGCATGACTTTACTGGCAGCCGGTAAGAAATTTACCTCTCTTGTTTCACTTATTGATCCTTTTGTTGAGTTGATGGATTTGCATCGATGGTTCTATGCCTGCAGTTGTGTGCAAATACGGAACTGGTTTGACTATCGTAATCATATTTGTATAGTAAGTGAATATGCGTCAAGAAGGCTATACTTTACTTGTTTTTGATGATCAGGTTATGATATTGAATTGATGATCTCTTCAGGTATTTGAGAAGCTTGGGCCAAGCCTATATGACTTTCTGCGAAAGAATAGCTACCGTTCATTTCCTATTGACCTTGTCCGAGAATTTGCCAGACAAATATTAGAGTCTGTTGCATGTGAGTACTCAGTTTACTCTGGCTACACTTAAATGCAACCATCTAGTCTTTTGAATTTTGAGCAACATCATTAGACTTGCGATAAAGTCTTCTGAATTTTGAACAATATAATTAGATTACTAAACTGCTATGGTTTGGCATGGTCTTGGTAAGTTGGATTTGCAAGTTCTGATGTGCTTCCCTAGTCCTCTTTAAATGAAGCTGATGGTTGTTTTTCCTCTATAGTTATGCATGACTTGCGACTTATTCACACGGATCTGAAGCCAGAAAACATTCTCCTTGTTTCATCAGAGTCTATCAGGGTGCCTGATTATAAGGTTGTTACTGGATTCCTAAACTTTTACACACTTCTGTATTGTATTTACTGATTAAGGTTCTTTTTAGGACATATACACATTATTAATGTTCTTTAGCAATCCTTTATTTGCCATTAACGTGGCACTGTCATGTGGGGACCACCTGTGCGACAGTGACAAATAGGGGATTATGGAAAACTGCAACGGCAGGCATTCCTCTGATTCTTATGTGGACAGGAATTTGATTACTTAATTTAATAACAGATTATGCAGAATTGCAACTGCATAAATGCACCTTTTTCTCTAAACTTTATTTTAATTTGCAATGAAGGTTTCTATACGACCACCAAAGGATGGTTCTTTCTTTAAGAACCTTCCAAAATCTAGTGCTATCAAGCTGATTGATTTTGGGAGTACAACTTTCGAGAGCCAAGACCACAATTATGTGGTGTCGACAAGACATTATCGTGCACCAGAAGTTATCCTTGGTATAATTGACATCCGCTGACCCACACACAAAGTGGCCAATTTACCTTTATTTTCTATTTTTTTCTTAATGACACCAGTTTCTTTGTTTTGTATTTGTTTTTTAAATCTTTGATAAATGACAATTCTTGTTTAGGTCTTGGGTGGAACTATCCATGCGACTTGTGGAGTGTGGGTTGCATTTTAGTTGAGCTTTGTTCGGTTAGTTTACTAAGACTCTGCATTGGAGTACTGGATTAATCTTGACCATATCTGTCGCAACTCTGTGGTGCTTGTCTTGATAAGTCTCTCTTGCAATTTTTTTTGTTTTTTCATGATAATATTAGGGGGAAGCTCTCTTTCAAACACATGAAAACTTGGAGCATTTGGCTATGATGGAGAAGGTCTTAGGGCCTCTCCCAAAGCATATGATTGTCAGAGCTGAGTATGTGTACAAGTCTTTTGTTATCTTCTTATCATACTTTTTGTCATTTTTATTTATGTATACATCCAAGATGAGGTATCTGATCAGTTCTGTTTTCGCTTATCTTATTAACCTATTTATTAATGCTGTTTTTACAGTCGGCGTGCTGAAAAGTACTTCAAGCGCGGAGTAAGGTTGGACTGGCCAGAGGGAGCGGCCTCACGAGAGAGCATGAAGGCAGTCTGGAAATTGCCTCGTCTGCAGGTACTTTCCTCTCTGATGTACTCTAATCAATTACGCATCAGTTTGGCCAACTGACATCTTTTAAATGGTATGACTTTTGAAAAAGTTCTAATCATTGCAATCCATGCAGAACCTTGTGATGCAACATGTTGATCATTCTGCTGGAGATCTAATTGATCTTCTTCAAGGACTTCTTCGGTATGATCCTAATGAGCGCCTGAAAGCACATGAAGCTCTACAACACCCTTTCTTTACCAGATGCATCAGAAGATGTGGTTTCTGAGGCTACACTGAGATTGAAAATGTCAATGCTGTATTTCTTCATTTTGATGTGTAAGAACTACAAAAAAGTGGAGATGTTCTACGAAAAATGAAATATGCTAACTTGCATTCTGTTCAATGATTTGAAAGGTAATTGGTGTATATAAGCAGAGTTCTCTGACACTCGATCCATTTTAACTGGATGTCATTTTCCAATTGATACAAATTCCTGTCTTCCCCATTCGTATACTAATTTTGCCAGACTCTTCAGTACTAGCAGGTAGCATGCAGAAATCCCTAACCAGGTGGTGTCAATTGAGGATAAATGGGATTAAGTGGTTTCATGGAAGATTGGAACACTATTTAATGGTGGCATACAGTGATCTCGGGTCAACAGGTAATCATTTTGCATGCATTTAGAATTTGAGTATTTCTCGTGCAAGTTGGCAATGATATTTTTTGCCATGGCACTTTTGGTTTGGTGGTGTTTTTCTTTTCCTCTTGAATTTCTGATTCTTTCAAGAAATAAAACAAGTACGTCAACTTGTTTTGTATGGCAAATATTGCTTGAGATTTGTCTTTATATCTTATAATAAGTCTCACGGTCAAGCTTGGTTTTCACTGAGCTTGAGTTTACCACTTGACTAGACAAATTGTTGATATAAAAGCTATCCCCACTCTCACAAAGGTATCATTATCACTTCTTGAGGAATCAATATTTTTTATTGGACCAAATATATAAAGGGATTGTTATTTTTAAGTATAATTAGATTAGTCATTGACTGTATTTTAAAAATGAGCTTATTTGGAGATACAAATGTTGCTAATATGTTCTAAAACCTAGTCAAACTTCAGAAAGTTTTACATGGACAAAACTTAGGTGACTTTTGGATACCATATTTATGTTTTTTTTCTAAAGTTTCTTTTTTCGCAAAAAAGATGATGTGCTGCTTTCAAAAAATATTTCCTCCATCCTGAATTGTAAGTTGTTTTGACCTTTTTTTAAGTGCATAGCAAAGCTATGTATTTAGATATGTACACCACGTCTACACGCACAGATGCGCAAGCATGCAGATGTATGCGTGTGTAGATAGA
The DNA here is from genome assembly GCF_902167145.1 of Zea mays. NCBI lineage: Eukaryota > Viridiplantae > Streptophyta > Magnoliopsida > Poales > Poaceae > Zea > Zea mays. Next base: position 186,759,780 of record NC_050098.1, read on the forward strand.
TAGATAGATTGATAGACACACACACTTATGAATCTAGAAAATCTAAAACGACTTCAGGTTTGGAATGCAGTTGTTCGCTTCCTTTGTTTCTATATGAGCTTTGGTGGTTGGCATGTCTCGGAATGAAATTACGATATTACATTGGTATTTTATTTGGACTTCTGTTTTTATATTTTCTGCTGGAGCAATGGTGGGGTAATTCTTTGTTCTCTTACGACCGCTAACCTGATCAATGGAATGGCTTCATGTACCTTCTAACCTTTACATTTGCAGCAAAAGTGCACGACACAAGCACGGCACACGTATCTTGCAGTTTCCTATTGTATATGGCCTTTTTCGTGTTTTCCCTCAGCGGCGTGTCACGCTACGCTTACAACCGCTCTGCTTTGACACAGAACCGTGAACGATGTAATGCTGACTAAGGCTGACCTGGGGACCCTATACCAGTTGGGATTTGGTACCGTTTGACCACGTGATTCTGGATTCCATTTGTCTGGCTATCTATCGTTGCACGAGCTTGGTTCAAAAGCAGCATTACAAAAGCACTAGTACAAGTTTCCAACACGGTTGCGTTATATGCTACCGTGAAGGTCTTACTGCATCACCGAAGGTTTGACTGAAGCTGGGAGTATCTCCATAATTTGCTACGCTACTCCTATGCGTATTGACCACGTTATGATTGCGTAGAATGAACACGTTATGATTGCCTAGGATGACGTTTGCAATTAGTTTGGTGAACAAATAACTACTATGGCCGCTTCTGGGAACAATTGGGATCTGATTGCATCTATTAGTGGTAAAAATTAATTATCTAATGGTTTTTATTTTTTAGCTAGCTAATTTTTCGTAGACGTTTGGATCTAACTGCCTCGTGGTTGAGAATAATCATCCTCAAATCGGTAGTTGGTAGTTAGATAATGAGCTGAAATTAAATATGAATTATTAACATCTTGAAAGTAGCCTAGAGGAGGGGTGAATAGGCTACACCTGAAAATTTTCACTAAAAACTTCGAAATAGGTTAAATTAAAGTTGTATTGGTGCAAACCGATTCAGTCGATTTTAATCACGACTGAACAAGTTTGAACCTGCTCAACTTAAATTTGATAATCTATTGAACAAATGCGAAGTAGTGAAGAATATAGCTAAAGATTTGTCATACACAAAATCTACTCAAATGAATAATATGAACCAACCACTGAATATAAAGCGCTTGACAAGAACACACAAGAACATGCGATATAACCCGAGGTTCGGTAACCACCACAAAGGTGTCCTACTCCTCGTTGAGGAACCCACAAAGGGCCGGGTTTTTTCCAACCCTAATCCTCCACAAGCCGACCACAAAGGTCAAGGCAATCTCTTCTCAAATCAGCTCAAGGAGCGGGTGATACAAACTTCTTGGGGTCGTCCACAAATTTGGAGACTTTCAAGCAACCTCTAACCGTCAAGGAACACGAGGTTCCAAGAGTAACAAATCCGCACACGGTTAAGTTTGCAACGAGCTCAAGAACAAGAGAATGAGAGAATCGAGATGAAATTGACAACGAGTTCGATCGAGTTCACCTCACACCAAGGGTCCTTCAAATGATTGAAGGAGATGCGATTGCGGGTGTGAAAGGTGAAATGAATGCGCTTGTTTGAAGGTTGGTCAGCCAAGAATTCGTGGGAGAGGCAGGAGTAAATGAGAGAGTGTGTGAGGGGGTATATAAAGGATCCCTCAAAAGCTGGCAGCCGTTGGGAGAAAAGGAGCAAAAACCGGTTGAACCGGTTTTCAGACCGGTTGAACCGGTTTCTACCAGGGGGATCCCGGTCCACTGAGCTACTCAGCCGGAGACTAGACCGGTTTCAAAACCGGCTGAGTAGGGAAAAATTTCGGCTCAACCGGTTTCTGAAAAAATATCTGCTGCGACTTTTCTGACAGCTCTGACTGTCAGACAGGTCAGAGCAGAGGAGGCAGGTGAACAGTACCGAAACCGGTTGAACCGGTTTCAGGATCGGTTGAACCAGTTTTGGGGGCTGAAACCAAATTTTGAGTATTTTGAAGAGAACAAAAGGGGAGTCTTTGTGGAAGTAAAATTTGTTTTTCTCAAGGGCATTCATGATCTAGGAAAATGATCTACAAAGAGTTTTTCAAAAGATTTTGAACTTGGCTCGTTTCATAACTTACTTAACCGTCGCGGATCCCTCTTAATTATACGACGATTCCTATGACTCAAGAATTATAAATTTAGCACCGCCGTTATTTCTTAGCACTTGAAGCACGCCATTTGATGTGGAATTTTAAATCCGCTGTGCTTTATACTTTTATGCTCGTAAGATCTGTGCTTCTCCTATCTGTAGAAATACTGTGTACATACTAGGAGCAAATTTGTTAGAATCTTAGTTTGTTTTGTCATTAATCACCAAAACCCTTAATTAGGGTTGATTGCACTTACAATCTCCCCCTTTTTGGTGATTGATGCCAAAACAAACTAGAATGAAAATAAGAATTAAAAGTTACAAGTACTTGCGAGATAAAATCTTTTGTGTATGTGTAGCTCCCCCTAAATATGTGCATGAGTTTTGCGACATTAACATTGACTTGATATGTCAATTTGCAACATATTTAGAGAGAGAACAATAAACATCATACACAAAAATAATGAGGTATGAAACATAATTGGATAGAAAGAGTAAAAATTACACATTCAAGCTCATTATTGTATAGCATATGATATGAAAAATTCTACAGCTATTACAACAATGAGAACTCATCTCATCACATCATAAAAGTGTTTATGACATTCGAGCCATGCATGCATCAAATAGTTATTACAGACCGATTGTTCATCACAAAAATAAAGGGGTACTGCATAAAGGGTACTGCATAATAAACTTTCTCCCCCTTTTTGGCAACAAGAACCAAAAAGAGAGAGAAGCGCCAATCCAATGATCACCAGTGGGGAGGAGGATGATGAAGAGTGAAGAGGTGGTGCGCCAGGTCAGAGGCAAAGTGTTCCTCTCCAGACTGGGCCGGAGGAGGAGCACTGCCAGACAGGTCCTGGGGCGGAGGGTAAGAGGACGATTGGCCCGGATCCTCGTGATACGGAGGCGGGACAAACTGCTCCGGATCATCAAAATAAGTTTCTTCTTCGACGTCATCAGCTGTCGTAAAAGGCACCCCATATGCCTGCTGGTACCACTCGTTGACATCTGGAGGAGGGTGGAGAGGTACATCAGGAGAGCGGGGGCGAAGGGAGTACCCAAAGCGGAAGCTTGACGACGAAGGTTGTCGTCGGTCTCCCGCTGACGTCGAGCCACCTCATGGACATCCGCAGCTATGTTTCGGCACATGGAGAAGAAAGCCGCAAACCCGTGGGCCAAGCGGGCACCCATCCCACGGCCACGACCTCGACCATGACCACGACCACGTGGTGTGGGAGATCCGCGGCCAGGGGAAGGGCGCGAGGCACCAGCAGCAGCAGCAGCACCAGCACCAGCAGACGGGCCCGCAGATGTATGAGCACGAGAACTGGAGGGAGCTTTCCTGAGGCGCCCTGCTGGATTGTTGGGATCAATCCAGAAAGGGGTGTATGACTGATGTCTGGTACCTTTGTCAAATCTGAACTGAGTCACAACCTCAATCATCTTCATGATAAACGGAGCATGAAGACACCCTTTCAAAGGAAAGCAGGCGGCATGAATGATTTCCTGCCAAATCATATCAAAGACATTTATGCTTTCTGAGCTGCTGGGTTTCATAAAAGAGAGCAAGACCTTGCTCTCCCCAAGAATGTTCATCTGATTACCATCTTTTGGAATGAGGGTCATCCTGCAGAGGGAGTTGATATAACGATAATACTTATGAATGTTTGTCGACTCCCAATACTTCCCAGACTCAGAAAGATAAAGATCCTTGGCTTCATCTCTAGTAGGCTGCCGGAAATCATGAATCTTGATCTTGTCGCCAGAGATATCATTGTCAGAAAAGCCAAGAATGTGAGCAAATCGACGATAGCTCACCTTATACCAACTACCTTCAATGAAGAAGTTCAGATAAGGGTAGTTGTAATGACTCTCCTCGTCAGCTAGCTTTATCCACAAAGTTGAGTAGAATTGAGCAATAACTTCATCATTCCAATCATATTGGAATGTCATGATACTCTTCATCTGTTTCCTTTCACAGGCCCTCAATGCCTGTGTCATTTCTGGGTCCCCAATGGCTTCACAACCTTCCCAGTTGATATAACATTGATGCAGGATAGGTTGATGCTTCTTGGGGAGAATGACGGAATTATAGAAATCCGCGTGATGAAGTGTCCAAAAGCGATTTCCATCGATCCTGGCATCGCGAATACGCAATACAAGATTTTGGAAACGAAGATCCTGGAGGAGAGCAGAGCCTCCACTGGCAGTGAAATCAGTGACTGGCTCATTGCCAGCACGCCGAGCCTCTGCCCGGTGGAGGACCAAGCCACGAATCACAGGAGCGTGGGCCAGGGGAAGATCAACTTCATCATCCTTCCCGCCTTCATCATCACTTGCAGGCTCCCACGCCTGCGGATTCGTCGCAGGTCGAGACCGACCGGAAGGATTCCGGGATGTCCGACCGCGAGCACTTTGAGACCCGGAGGCCTCAGCACCCGACATGACATTGCCGCTTCCGCGCCCTCGCTTGGATCGAGAGCGAGGTGGAGTATCTCCGTGGATTTCCTGGTCATGCGAGGAGTCGGATTCAACCACAGACGGGTTCCTTCGACGCACCATTCTAAGAAATAAGAAATAGAACCTATGATGAGCAATGATCAAACACGTTTGAGTAGAAACGCATAAGATATTGAGCATGCACTTCAACCGTTCATATGAGCGGTTCAACTACAACGAACAATATCAAATCGCTAATCTCTAACAATGTTTGTGACAAATGAAGATAATCTAAGTGTTGCAATCACTTAAACTAAAATGTACCCAATGAATGATACATTAGATAATCAAGAACGCATAGGATCGAGTACAAGGAAATGAAATAGGGCAATACCTCGATCCGGAGATTGGGTCAAGAAATCCCAACGAGATGGAGGAAGATGATGGAGAACGCTGGGATGAACGGATCTCCAACAACTCTTCCAAAAGTGTGAGGGCACAAGAGAGTTTTTGGAGTGGAGTGTGAAGGAGAGAGAGGAGGATGAGTGGGCGGCGGCGGCTGGAATATGAGACTGAGAAGGGAAGAGGAGAGAGGGTGAGAAATAAAAAAGGGGGAAAGTCGGCCGCCAGAAAAACAGAAAACCGGTTCAACCGGTTCAAAAACCGGTTCAACCGGCTTCTGGTCAAACTGCGCAGTAAAAGCGCGCAGAAAACTGTGTTGACTGCGCGAAAATTCTGGCAGTCTGACAGCACAGACTGCAAAAACTGACAGCGCAGACTGCGCGGCTGTCAGCGCAGACTGCGCGCTGACTGACGGCGCGAAGGCCAAAACCGGTTCAACCGGTTTTTATACCGGTTCAACCGGTTTCCACCAGGGAGAAACCGGTTGAGTGGCCTACTCAGCCGGTTTACTCAACCAGTTTCTAGATATTGCTCAGAAGGGCTATAACAACACTTAGCAAATATAACATGAGATTTTTTTTTCAAGATAAAAATGTTATTTCTCATTTCATATTGCTCAAACAATCAATTTTAATCCGTCAAGTTTGATCAAAATTTAGTTATTAAGTCACGTTTCAAGAGTCTAAAATATTTAGCTCACTCCTAAGAAAACAAAACCTAGTCTCATCAAGGGGTTTTGTGAAGATATCGGCTAGTTGATTTTCGGTGCTCACATGAAATAGTTCGATATCTCCTTTGGCTTCGTGGTCTCTTAAGAAATGGTGTCTGATGTCAATATGTTTAGTTCTAGAGTGTTGCACCGGATTGTTTGCAAGTTTTATGGCACTCATTGTCACACAAAAGTGGAATTTTGTTAAACTCACAACCAAAATCTGTAAGAGTTTGCTTCATCCATAACAACTGTGCACAATATGCCCCAGCTGCTATGTACTCAGCTTCTGTAGTGGAAAGTGCAACACAATTTTGTTTCTTGGAACTCCATGACACTAAGGACCGCCCAAGGAATTGGCAAGTCTCACTAGTGCTTTTTCGATCTACTTTGCAACCGGCATAATCTGAGTCAGAGTAGCCAAGCAAATCGAAAAGGGAGCCTTTGGGATACCATAATTCTAGGATTTGGGTGTGGACTAAGTATCTTAGAATTCTCTTAACGGCTACAAGATGACAATCTTTAGGATTTGCTTCAAAACGTGCACACATGCAAACACTCAACATTATATCAGGTCTAGATGCACATAAGTAAAGCAGTGATCCTATCATTGATCTATATAATTTTTGATCTACAGGTTTACCTTCCTCATTTAGGTCGAGATGTCCATTTGATGACATTGGAGTCTTGGCGTGTTTTGCTTTTTCCATGACAAACTTCTTGAGCATATCTTGTGTATATTTGGTTTGGCATAGAAAAGTACCTTCCTTGAGTTGTTTGACTTGAAATCCCAGGAAGTATTTAAGCTCGCCCATCATAGACATCTCAAACCTGTTCGTCATTACTTTGCTAAACTCTTCACAAAATTTTTCATTAGTACTACCAAATATAATGTCATCAACATATATTTGACAAACAAATAATTCATTGTCAACTTTTCGAGTAAATAAAGTAGAGTCAGCTTTTCCTATTGTAAACTCATTCTTAATTAAAAAATCTTTAAGACGGTCATACCAAGCTCTAGGGGCTTGTTTAAGCACGTAGAGTGCCTTGTGAAGTAGATAAACATGATTTGGCTTCTTTGGATCTTCAAAACCCGGTGGTTGCTCCACATATACTCTCTCTTGTAGTGGTCCATTTAGGAAAGCGCTCTTGACATCCATTTGATATAGCTTGAAATCATGGTTAGTAGCATAGGCAATTAATATTCTAATTGATTCTAACCTTGCTACCGGCGCATATGTTTCACCAAAATCAAGTCCTTCCACTTGAGTATAGCCTTGAGCAACCAACTGTGCCTTGTTTCTTGTAACCACGCCATGTTCATCTTGCTTGTTCCTAAAGACCCATTTAGTCCCAATCACATTTTGTTTGGGTCTTTGGACTAAGGACCAGACTTCATTCCTAGTGAAGTTGTTCAACTCCTCTTGCATGACAATTATCCAATCCGGATCACCCAATGCTTCTTCAACCTTAAGTGGCTCAAGAGAGGAAACAAACGAGTAAAATTCACAAAAATTAGCTAAACGAGATCGAGTTGTTACCCCTCTCCTGATGCTACCCAGGATGTTGTCCACTGGATGATCCCTTTGAATTGTTTGATAAACTCTAGGATGAGGCACTGATGGATGTCTTTGTATTTGCTCCTCCTCATCATTCACTTGATCAAGAGGCACTTCATCATCAATACTTTCTTGTTCATCTTCTACCACTGTTGGCATCCTTTGAAGATTTTCTTCGTGGCTTGGATGACTTGAGGTTGATGGGTTTGCTTGGGTGGAGACTTTGTCACTCACCACCCTTGCACCCACATCAACAACCTCATTGGTCATCCATAAGGTTCCTTACTCATCATCCTTTTCTTGAGGTCTCACCTCACCTATTGCAAGTTTCTTTATGGCTTCACAAGGTAGTTCTTCATTTCCTGCAGTGTCATTAGAAACATGCCCTTGCGAGCCATTAGACTCATCAAATGTCACGTCTATCGCTATTTCAACAAGACCGGTGGTATTGTTGAAAACACGATATCAATGCACATTTGATGCATAACCAAGCAAGAAGCCCTCGTCCACTCTAGGAGCAAACTTTGAGCTTTTGACTTTTTGTTAAGAATAAAACATTTACAACCAAACACTCTAAAATAATCAACTTTAGGTTTGTTATCAGTGAGAAGCTCATAAGCAGTCTTTTTGTAGATCTTATGAAGATAGAGACGGTTGATTGCATGACAGGCGGTGTTGACTGCTTCTGCCCAGAAATTGTCAGGTGTCTTGTACTCATCCAACATGGTTCTTGCAGCTTCAATTAGAGTTCGGTTCTTTCTCTCCACAACACCATTTTGTTGTGGAGTGTAAGGCACCGAGAACTCATGTTTGATTCCCTCTTCTCCTAAGAATTCTTCGACACCTGTGTTCTTGAATTCCGTCCCATTATCACTTCTCACTTTCTTGATTTTGAGCTCAAATTCATTTTGAGCTCTCCTCATGAATTTCTTCAAAATTTCTTGAGTTTCACCTTTGTCACTCAAAAAGAAAACCTAGGTGAATCGAGAAAAATCATCAACAATGACTAAACCATACTTACTACCACCAATGCTAACGTAGGCCACAGGTCCGAAGAGGTCCATGTGAAAAAGCTCCAATGACCTCTTTGTTGTGACCACATTCTTTGATTGATGTGGGACTCCATGTTGCTTTCCTGCTTGGCATGCGCCACAAACCCTATCTTTCTCAAATACAACATTTGTTAGTCCAATGATGTGATTATCCTTTTGAAGTTTGGCCAAATTCTTCATACCGACATGGGCTAGCCGGCGATGCCATAGCCAACCCTTGTCGGACTTTGCCACTAAACAAGTCTCAGACGTCACTTTACTTGTTGTGAAATCAACAAGATAAAGCTTGCCCTTCAAGCGACCGGTAAAGGCAACTGAGGAGTCCTCCCTTCTAAGGATCTTCACATCCACATCCGAAAATAAACAATTATAACCCATTCCACAAAGTTGTGAAACAGACAACAAATTATAGCTTAAAGAATCTACCAATAAAACATTTGAAAGTGATTGTTGGTCAGAGACAGGAATTTTACCAATACCAATCACCTTACTCTTGCCACTATCTCCAAACACAATTTCTTGTGCTTCTTGAATTAGTTGCAATGTATGAAACATGTCTTTCTCCCTGGTCATGTGATTTGTACATCCACTGTCAAGCACCCAACTTGACCCACCAGAGGAGTAGACCTGCAAAACAAGTTTAGGCTATGCTTTTAGGTACCCAAATTGAATTGGGTCCTACAGTGTTAGTTATAGCCTTGGGTACCCACACACTTCTTTTCATGACTTTTCGTTTAGTGTAGGCACCCACATATTTCACAACCAATTTCCCTAAATCTCAAGTCAACATATAATCACAAAGATATGAGTGGGAAATGGGAGCATTAAATTTTTGTCCACTTGAGGATCCCACTTCCTTCATCTTACTCTTTGTGGAACTCAAGTTAACCTTTACCTGAGGTGACTTGTCATTTGAGGAGTGGATCCTCCCCAAGGCATCATATAGAGTGGTTCCTTCTATGAACTTGGGGAATTTCCACCCCTTATGCACTGTGCTAAGGTTTTCCTTGGATGAGTTGAACCCAAGCCCCCTTCTTCCATTGTTGGGCTTAAGGGACTTGTACTTGGGTTCAACTTTCTTTAACCCATCATTGCTAGAGCATCTTTTCAAAATTTCTTTGACCTTCACTTGTGGGCTATTCTTCCTTGCATGGTTAGTTAGACAACAAGAAGCATGATATTTGGCACAATGTTTGCAAGAATTATCATTTGAGCTAGACTTAGATTCAAAAACTAAAGATGAGGCATTGATGTTCTTGCAATTTTCAAGTTGCACTTGAAGTTCTTGATTTTAAACATTCAAGCTTAATATGCTTGATTCAAGTGCATTCTTTTCATTTGCAAGATTAGTTATAGAGGTTTTCATGTTAATTACTTCTTTATCTTTATTGTGAATCAACTCTTGAAGCTCTAGGTTTCTTTCCTTTTCAAGGATAAGCAAGTTTTCTTGAGCATCAAGAGTTGCTTTTCTTTTATCTAGCTTTTCCATTAATTTGGTGATAACATTGTATCTATTCAAGCCAAATTCTTCAATTATTTTATTTTTCATGGCAATTTGATCATCATCATCATCATTTGAAAAATCATTACTAAATAAGGTTACCTTATCTCCCTTTGCCATGAGGCAAGTTGGAGTGTAGGAGTCGTCTTGTAGGTTGGTGAAGAGTTGCGCGCTTGATGTAGATTGGATGGCCACATTTGCCACCACTTCCTCTTCCTCGAAACTAGAACTCTCTTCATCGGAGTTCCATTCTTCACCAATATGGGCTTGACCATACTTCTTCTTCTTGAAGTATCCCTTGGTCTTGCCTCCCTTTTTAAACTTGTCCTTCTTGTATTCCTTCTTGGCTTCTTGTTCCTTCTTGTTAGGACAATCCGCTATGAAATGACCGGTTTGGCCACATTCATAGCATGCCCTCTTCTTTCCTTTCCTTTGGAACTTGTCATTCTTCCTTACAAATTTCTTGAATGTTTTGATGAACATAGCTGTGTCTTCATCACTTGAGCTATCTTCATCACTTGAGGTCTCGACCACTTTCTTTGCTTTGTGGTCTTTGTTCTTCTTGGGGTTGTCTTGTTCATTTGTGATCAAGGCATGAGAGTCTCTTGTCTTGATGAGGGCTTCTTCGGACTCGTGTTGTTGAATTTTTGCAAATAATTGATGAGGCGTCATATCCTCATAGTCATCACGATCCCTTATCATTTTTGCAAGACTCTTATCCTTCTCTTTATAAGCTCTCATGAACAATCTTGTGACCTTGGAGTCACTCCAATCTTCACTCCCAAGAACTCTTATTTTGTTGACCAACACCATCAACCGATCAAAGAGTGATTGAAGCGACTCACCCTTTGTCCAATCATATCTTGCAAGCTCACTTTCCAAAGCTTCAACTCTATGTCTTTTAGCTTTGGGATCTCCTTCATGTGACATTTTAAGAATATTCCAAATGTCACGGACATCTTCTCTTCCTTGAACTTTCCGGTATTCTTCCGGACAAAGACTTCCTTTAATTATGCTCACTGCTTGAGCATTTCGATGAACCTCTTGCATCATTTCCGGAGTCATCTCTTCTCCTTTGGCGGGCTTATACATACCTACATTAACAATCTCCCAAAGACTAGGATGCACACCGATTAAATGCGACTTCATCTTGTCGGCACACTCATCATAGTTCAACTCACTAAGAGTTGGTAACTTTCCAAGTGGGGCGGAAGAGAAGTTGGGAATATAATTTCTAGAGTAATCGAATTGAACTTTGCTAAATTCATTACCTTTGCTTTTGGTAGATGATCCTTCGGTGTTGAGATTTACCTTGCTCAATACCTTAGACACCAAAAGATCCACTAGATCGTCGTTATAATCAAATGTTCCCTTACCTTTATCTTCTTCGGCCTTTCTTCTTGATTCTTCTTCTTCGGCCTTTTTCTTAGTATCTTCCTCTTTCATTTTGAGGAACATTCTCTCGGCAATCTTCATGGCGAGGTCGAGGACCTTGTGGTCCACTTCCTCACCGGAAGATGTGACGGGGATTTCCTCGAGGAGAGGATCCACATGGTCCCGTTGTGTAGACATGATCGTTTCCTCATGCGGTTAAGCGTAAAACGAGGCACGTAGCTTTGATACCAATTGAAAGTAGCCTAGAGGGGGGGGGGTGAATAGGCTACACCTGAAAATTTTCACTAAAAACTTCGAAATAGGTTAAATTAAAGTTGCACTGGTGCAAACCGGTTCAGTCGATTTTAATCACGACTGAACAAGTTTGAACCTGCTCAACTTAAATTTGATAATCTATTGAACAAATGCGAAGTAGTGAAGAATATAGCTAAAGATTTGTCCTACACAAAATCTACTCAAATGAATAATATGAACCAACCACTGAATATAAAGCGCTTGACAAGAACACACAAGAACACGCGATATAACCTGAGGTTCGACAACCACCACAAAGGTGTCCTACTCCTCGTTGAGGAACCCACAAAGGGCCGGGTTTTTTCCAACCCTAATCCTCCACAAGCCGACCACAAAGGTCAAGGCAATCTCTTCTCAAATCAGCTCAAGGAGCGGGTGATACAAACTTCTTGGGGTCGTCCACAAATTTGGAGACTTTCAAGCAACCTCTAACCGTCAAGGAACACGAGGTTCCAAGAGTAACAAATCCGCACACGGTTAAGTTTGCAACGAGCTCAAGAACAAGAGAATGGGAGAATCGAGATGAAATTGACAGCGAGTTCGATCGAGTTCACCTCACACCAAGGGTCCTTCAAATGATTGAAGGAGATGCGATTGCGGGTGTGAAAGGTGAAATGAATGCGCTTGTTTGAAGGTTGGTCAGCCAAGAATTCGTGGGAGAGGCAGGAGTAAATGAGAGAGAGAGTGTGAGGGGGTATATAAAGGATCCCCCAAAAGCTGGCAGCCGTTGGGAGAAAAGGAGCAAAAACCGGTTGAACCGGTTTTCAGACCGGTTGAACCGGTTTCTACCAGGGGGATCCCGGTCCACTGAGCTACTCAGCCGGAGACTCGACCGGTTTCAAAACCGGCTGAGTAGGGAAAAATTTCGGCTCAACCGGTTTCTGAAAAAATATCTGCTGCGACTTTTCTAGGGATGGCAATGGGTACCCGAAACCCGAAACCCGATGGGTAAAAACCCTATTAGGGCACGGGTATGGCGGATTTTGATACCCATGGATATTTTATTGGGTCATTTGTTATGCCCAGCGGGTACGGTGGGCGTGGGTATGTTCTCTGTTGCCCCATACCCGCTACCCGATGGGGTACCCGCTAATATATAACACGTATGTCTCATATAAAATGAATTTGCTCTCGCTATTTGCTAACCCTAAGACCCTAACGCGGCCACCAGGGCACCACGCACCAGGCACCAGGCCAGCCGCCAGATGGACCATCCGGGTTCCAGGCGTCCAAGCCATCCTCCCATCCACCACCGCCACTCCGCCAGCCGACCACTAGGTCACTAGGCCGCACCGCCGCAGCTCGCAATCGGCGGTTGGAGGTCGGCCAGTTGCCCTCGCCCAGGTCTCCACTCTCCCGCACCTAGTGACCCAGGTCTCCCGTCTCCCACAATTAGATTTGAAGGCATGATTTTGTCCACAGTTTTGTAGAATCAATGCTATGTTTTATGTAATTTGAAGGCATGATGTTTCCATTTAATGTTGAATATTGTTGAACATGTGATAAAATTATGTTGGGTTCGATGCATTTGTTATGCTGGTACTTATTATTGCGATTCAAATGATCATGTCTATCGTAATGTTAATGGGTATGGGTACCCGATGGGTACCCGCTACCCATGGTGGGTATGGGTATGGCGTAATTTTGTACCCATGATGGGTAGTGGGTATGAGTCTGGGTCAATTTTTTCCTAATGGGTATGGGTATGGCTTCATGTGCCCACTGGGTACCTTACCCACTGCCATCCCTAGACTTTTCTGACAGCTCTGACTGTCAGATAGGTCAGAGCAGAGGAGGCAGGTGAATAGTACCGAAACCGGTTGAACCAGTTTCAGGACCGGTTGAACCGGTTTTGGGGGCTGAAACCAAATTTTGAGTATTTTGAAGAGAACAAAAGGGGGGTCTTTGTGGGAAGTAAAATTTGTTTTTCTCAAGGGCATTCATGATCTAGGAAAATGATCTCCAAGGAGTTTTTCAAAAGATTTTGAACTTGGCTCGTTTCACAACTTACTTAACCGGCGCAGATCCCTCTTAATTGTACGGCGATTCCTATGACTCAAGAATTATAAATTTAGCACCGTCGTTATTTCTTAGTGAAAGGGAATTAGGCTTACACCTAGTCCCTAATTAATTTTGGTGGTTAAATTGCCCAACACAAATAATTGGACTAACTAGTTTGCCCAAGTGTATAGATTATACAGGTGTAAAAGGTTCACACTCAGCCAATAAAAAGACCAAGTTTTGGATTCAACAAAGGAGCAAAGGGGCAACCGAAGGCACCCCTGGTCTGGCGCACCGGATTGTCCGGTGCGCCACCGGACATGTCCGGTGCACCAGGGGGACTCAGACTCAAACTCGTCACCTTCGGGAATTTCCAAGGGCGACTCGGCTATAATTCACCGGACTGTCCGGTGTACACCGGACAGTGTCCGGTGCGCCAAGGGAGGTCGGCCTCAGGAACTCGCCAGCTTCGGGAAACTCCAACGGCTAGTCCACTATAATTCACCGGACTGTCCGGTGTGCACCAGACTGTCCGGTGCGACTCCGGAGCAACGGCTATCTCCGCGCCAACGGATCTCTGCCGCGCAATTAATGCGCGCTCTGCGCGCGCAGAAGTCAGGCGCGCCCATACTGGCACACCGGACAGCAAACAATACCTGTCCGGTGTGCACCGGACACCCAGGCGGGCCCACAAGTCAGAAGCTCCAACGGTCAGAATCCAACGGCAGTGATGACGTGGCAGGGGGCACCGGACTGTCCGGTGTGCACCGGACTGTCCGGTGCGCCATCGAACAGACAGCCTCCCAACGGCCACATTTGGTGGATGGGGCTATAAATACCCCAACCACCCCACCATTCATTGCATCCAAGTTTCCTACTTCCCAACTACTACAAGAGCTCTAGCATTCAATTCTAGACACACCAAAGAGATCAAATCCTCTCCAAACTCCACACAACGCCATAGTGATTAGAGAGAGTGATTTGCATTGTGTTCTTTCGAGCTCTTGCGCTTGGATTGCTTTCTTCTTTCTTGATCCTCTCTTTGCAATCAAACTCACTTGTAATTGAGGCAAGAGACACCAAACTTATGGTGGTCCTTGTGGGAACTTTGTGTTCCAAGTGATTGAGAAAAGAAAGCTCACTCGATCCGTGGATCGTTTGAGAGAGGGAAGGGTTGAAAGAGACCCGGCCTTTGTGGCCTCCTCAACGGGGAGTAGGTTTGCAAGAACCGAACCTCGGTAAAACAAATCTCCGTGTCTGACTTACTTATTCGCTTGGGATTTGTTTTGCGCTCTCTCTCGCGGACTCGTTTCTTTATTACTAACGCTAACCCCGGCTTGTAGTTGTGTTTATATTTGCAAATTTCAGTTTCGCCCTATTCACCCCCCCTCTAGGCGTCTTTCAATTGGTATCAGAGCCCGGTGCTTCATTAGAGCCTAACCGCTCGAAGTGATGTCGGGAGATCACGCCAAGAAGGAGATGGAGACCGGCGAAAAGCCCACTACAAGCCACGGGAGCACTTCATCGGAAGAGTCCTGCACCAAAAGGAGGGAGAAGAAGAAGAGCTCCTCCAACAAAGGGAAGGAGAAGAAATCTTCTTGTCACCACAAAGAGAAGAAGGAAAAATCTTCTTCTCACAAGCCGCATCGGAGAGGGGACAAGCACAAAAGGATGAGGAAGGTGGTCTACTACGAGACCGACACTTCATCAACATCGACCTCCGACTCCGATGCGCCCTCCGTCACTTCTAAGCGCCAAGAGCGCAAGAAGTATAGTAAGATCCCCTTACGCTACCCTCGCATTTCCAAACATACACCTTTACTTTCCGTCCCATTAGGCAAACCACCAACTTTTGATGGTGAAGATTACGCTAGGTGGAGCGATTTAATGCGATTTCATCTAACCTCGCTCCACAAAAGCATATGGGATGTTGTTGAGTTTGGTGCGCAGGTACCGTCCGTAGGGGATGAGAACTATGATGAGGATGAGGTGGCCCAAATCGAGCACTTCAACTCTCAAGCAACAACAATACTTCTCGCCTCTCTAAGTAGAGAGGAGTATAACAAAGTACAAGGGTTGAAGAGCGCCAAGGAGATTTGGGATGTGCTCAAAACCGCGCACGAGGGAGACGAGCTCACCAAGATCACCAAGCGGGAAACGATCGAGGGGGAGCTCGGTCGGTTCCGGCTTCGCAAAGGGGAGGAGCCACAACACATGTACAACCGGCTCAAGACCTTGGTGAATCAAGTGCGCAACCTCGGGAGCGTAAAGTGGGATGACCACGAGATGGTTAAGGTTATTCTAAGATCTCTTATTTTCCTTAACCCTACTCAAGTTCAATTAATCCGTGGTAATCCTAGATATACTAAAATGACCCCCGAGGAAGTTATCGGGAATTTTGTGAGTTTTGAGTGCATGATTGAAGGCTCGAGGAAGATCAATGAACTTGATGATCCCACCACATCCGAAGCTCAACCCGTTGCATTCAAGGCAACGGAGGAGAAGAAGGAGGAGGCTACACCAAGTCGACAACCAATAGACGCCTCCAAGCTCGACAATGAGGAAATGGCATTCGTCATCAAGAGCTTCCGCCAAATCCTCAAGCAAAGGAGGGGGAAGGATTACAAGTCCCGCTCCAAGAAGGTTTGCTACAAGTGTTGTAAGCCCGGTCATTTTATTGCTAAATGTCCTATATCTAGTGACAGTGACCAAGGCAACGACAAGAAGGGGAGAAGAAAGGAGAAGAAGAGGTATTACAAGAAGAAGGGCGGCGATGCCCATGTTTGTCGCGAGTGGGACTCCGACGAGAGCTCAAGCGACTCCTCCGACGACGAGGACGCCGCCAACATCGCCGTCACCAAGGGACTCCTCTTCCCCAACGTCGGCCACAAGTGCCTCATGGCAAAGGACGGCAAAAAGAAGGTTAAATCTAAATCCTCCACTAAATATGAATCCTCTAGTGATGACAATGCTAGGGATGAGGAAGATAATTTGCGTTCCCTTTTTGCCAACCTTAACATAGCTCAAAAGGAAAAATTGAATGAATTGGTTAGTGCTATTCATGAAAAGGATGACCTTTTGGATTCCCAAGAGGACCTCCTTATTAAGGAAAATAAGAAACATGTTAAGGTTAAAAATGCTTACGCTCTACAAGTTAAAAAATGTGAAAAATTGTCTAGTGAGCTAAGCACTTGTCGTGAGATTATTGACAACCTTAGAAATGAAAATGCTAGTTTAAATGCTAAAGTTGATTCACATGTTTGTGATGTTTCAATTCCCAATCTTAGAGATGATAATGTTAATTTGCTTGCTAAGATTGATGAATTGAATGTATCTCTTGCTAGCCTTAGATTAGAGAATGAAAGTTTAATTGCTAAGGCTAAAGATTTTGATGTTTGCAAAATTACAATCTCCGATCTTAGAGATAAGAATGATATACTTCGTGCTAAGATTGTTGAACTTAATTCTTGCAAACCATCTACATCTACCATTGAGCATGTCACTATTTGCACTAGATGTAGAAATGTTGATATTGATGCTATTCATGATCATATGGCTTTAATTAAACAACAAAATGATCATATAGCAAAACTAGATGCTAAAATTGCCGAGCACAACTTAGAAAATGAGAAATTTAAATTTGCTCGTAGCATGCTTTATAATGGGAGACGCCCTGGCATTAAGGATGGCATCGGCTTCCAAAGGGGAGACAATGTCAAAATTAATGCCCCTTCTAAAAGATTGTCAAACTTTGTTAAGGGCAAGGCTCCCATGCCTCAGGATAACGAGGGTTACATTTTATACCCTGCCGGTTATCCCGAGGACAAAATTAGGAAAATTCATTCTAGAAAGTCTCACTCTGGTTCCAACCATGCTTTTATGTATAAGAGTGAGACATCTAGTTCTAGGCAACCAACCCGTGCTAAGTTGCCTAAGAAGAAAATTCCTAATGCATCAAATGAACATGCCATTTCATTTAAGACTTTTGATGCATCTTATGTTTTGACTAACAAATCCGGTAAGATAGTTGCCAAGTTTGTTGGGGGCAAACACAAGGGGTCAAAGACTTGTGTTTGGGTACCCAAAGTTCTTGTTTCTAATGCCAAAGGACCCAAAACAGTTTGGGTACCTAAAGTCAAGAACTAAATTTGTTTTGTAGGTTTATGCATCCGGGGGCTCAAGTTGGATACTCGACAGCGGGTGCACAAACCACATGACCGGGGAGAAAAGAATATTCTCCTCATATGAGAAAAACCAAGATCCCCAACGAGCTATCACATTCGGGGATGGAAATCAAGGTTTGGTCAAAGGTCTTGGTAAAATTGCTATATCTTCTGACCATTCTATTTCCAATGTTTTTCTTGTAGATTCTCTAGATTACAACTTGCTTTCTGTTTCCCAATTATGTCAAATGGGCTACAACTGTCTTTTTACTGATGTAGGTGTCACTGTCTTTAGAAGAAGTGATGATTCAATAGCATTTAAGGGTGTGTTAGAGGGTCAGCTATACTTAGTAGATTTTGATAGAGCTGAGCTCGACACATGCTTAATTGCTAAGACTAACATGGGTTGGCTCTGGCACCGCCGACTAGCCCATGTTGGGATGAAGAATCTTCATAAGCTTCTAAAGGGAGAGCACATTTTAGGACTAACAAATGTTCATTTTGAGAAAGACAGGATTTGTAGCGCATGCCAGGCAGGGAAGCAAGTTGGAGTCCATCATCCACACAAGAACATCATGACGACCGACGGGCCGCTTGAGCTACTCCACATGGATCTATTCGGCCCGATTGCTTACATAAGCATCGGCGGGAGTAAGTATTGTCTTGTAATAGTGGATGATTATTCTCGCTTCACTTGAGTATTCTTTTTACAGGAAAAATCTCAAATCCAAGAGACCTTAAAAGGATTCTTGAGACGAGCTCAAAATGAGTTCGGCTTAAGAATCAAGAAAATAAGGAGCGACAACGGAACGGAGTTCAAGAACTCTCAAATTGAAGGCTTTCTTGAGGAGGAGGGCATCAAGCATGAGTTCTCTTCTCCCTACACCCCTCAACAAAATGGTGTAGTAGAGAGGAAGAATCGAACTCTATTGGACATGGCAAGAACCATGCTTGATGAGTACAAGACACCGGACCGGTTTTGGGCCGAAGCGGTCAACACCGCCTGCTACGCCATCAACCGATTATATCTTCACCGAATCCTCAAGAAGACATCATATGAACTCCTAGCCGGTAAAAAGCCCAACATTTCATACTTTAGAGTTTTTGGTAGCAAATGCTTTATTCTTGTTAAAAGAGGTAGAAAATCTAAATTTGCTCCTAAAACTGTAGAAGGCTTTTTACTTGGTTATGACTCAAACACAAGGGCATATAGGGTCTTTAACAAGTCCACTGGACTAGTTGAAGTCTCATGTGACGTTGTGTTTGATGAAACTAACGGCTCTCAAGTAGAGCAAGTTGATCTTGATGAGATAGGTAATGAAGAGGCTCCATGCATAGCGCTAAGGAACATGTCCATTGAGGACGTGTGTCCTAAGGAATCCGAAGAGCCTCCAAGTGCACAAGATCAACCATCCTCCACCACGCAAGCATCCCCACCAACTCAAAATGAGGATAAGGCTCAAGTTGATGAAGGGCAAAATCAAGAAGATGAGCCACCTCAAGATAATGGCAATGATCAAGGGGGAGATGCAAATGATCAAGAAAAGGAGGATGAAGAAGAACCAAGGCCGCCACACCCAAGAGTCCACCAAGCAATCCAACGAGATCACCCCGTCGACACCATCCTCGGCGACATTCATAAGGGGGTAACCACTCGATCTCGTGTTGCACATTTTTGTGAACATTACTCTTTTGTTTCCTCTATTGAGCCACACAGGGTAGAGGAAGCACTTCAAGATCCGGATTGGGTGATGGCGATGCAAGAGGAGCTCAACAATTTCACAAGGAACGAGGTATGGCATTTAGTTCCACGTCCTAACCAAAATGTTGTAGGAACCAAATGGGTCTTCCGCAACAAGCAAGATGAGCATGGTGTGGTGACAAGGAACAAAGCTCGACTCGTGGCCAAAGGGTATTCACAAGTCGAAGGTTTGGATTTCGGTGAAACCTATGCACCTGTAGCTAGGCTTGAGTCAATTCGCATATTATTGGCCTATGCTACTTACCATGGCTTTAAGCTTTATCAAATGGACGTGAAAAGTGCCTTCCTCAACGGACCAATCAAGGAAGAGGTCTATGTTGAGCAACCTCCCGGCTTTGAAGACAGTGAGTATCCTAACCATATCTATAGGCTCTCTAAGGCGCTTTATGGGCTCAGGCAAGCCCCAAGAGCATGGTATGAATGCCTAAGAGATTTCCTTATTGCTAATGGCTTCAAAGTCGGCAAGGCCGATCCTACTTTGTTCACTAAAACTCTTGACAATGATTTGTTCGTATGCCAAATTTATGTTGATGATATTATATTTGGGTCTACTAACGAATCTACATGTGAAGAATTTAGTAGGATCATGACAAAGAAATTCGAGATGTCTATGATGGGGGAGTTGAAGTATTTCCTAGGATTTCAAGTAAAGCAACTCCAAGAGGGCACCTTCCTTTGCCAAACGAAGTATACTCAAGATATTCTAAGCAAGTTTGGAATGAAGGATGCCAAGCCCATCAAGACACCATGGGAACCAATGGGCATCTCGACCTCGACACGGGAGGTAAGTCCGTGGATCAAAAGGTATACCGGTCGATGATAGGTTCCTTACTCTATTTATGTGCTTCTCGACCGGATATTATGCTTTCCGTTTGCATGTGTGCAAGATTCCAATCCGACCCTAAGGAATCCCACCTTACGGCCGTAAAACGAATCTTGAGATATTTGGCTTACACTCCTAAGTTTGGGCTTTGGTACCCTCGGGGATCCACATTTGATTTGATTGGTTATTCGGATGCCGATTGGGCGGGGTGCAAAATCAATAGAAAGAGCACATCGGGGACTTGCCAGTTCTTGGGAAGATCCTTGGTGTCTTGGGCTTCAAAGAAACAAAATTCGGTCGCTCTTTCCACCGCCGAAGCCGAGTACATTGCCGCAGGCCATTGTTGCGTGCAATTGCTTTGGATGAGGCAAACCCTGCGGGACTACGGTTACAAATTAACCAAAGTCCCTTTGCTATGTGATAATGAGAGTGCAATCAAGATGGCCGACAATCCCGTCGAGCATAGCCGCACTAAGCACATAGCCATTCGGTATCATTTTCTTAGGGATCACCAACAAAAGGGAGATATCGAGATTTCTTATATTAACACTAAAGATCAATTGACCGATATCTTTACCAAGCCTCTTGATGAACAATCTTTTACCAGACTTAGGCATGAGCTCAATATTCTTGATTCTAGAAATTTCTTTTGCTAGCTTGCACACATAGCTCATTTGAATACCTTTGATCATATCTCTTTTATATGCTATGACTAATGTGTTTTCAAGTCTATTTCAAACCAAGTCATAGGTATATTGAAAGAGAATTGGAGTCTTCGGCGAAGACAAAGGCTTCCACTCCGTAACTCATCCTTCGCCATCGCTCCAAAAAAAGGACCTTGTCTTTGGGGGAGAGAGTAAAAGCCCAAAGCAAAAGGACCGGACTTCGTCTTTGGTATAATCTTAACTCATTTACTTATGACCAAAGGGGAAGAAATTACTTCGAAGGCTCTAATGATTCCGTTTTTGGCGATTCATGCCAAAAAGGGGGAGAAATGAGCCCAAAGCAAAAGGACCGCACCACCACCAATTTCAAAAACTTAGTGTTTTCCAAGAGTATTTATCAATTGGTATCCTATTGTGTTCAAAAGGGGGAGAAAGTAGTATTTCAAAAATGATATATCAAAACCCTCTTGAACACTAAGAGGAGGATCTCTTTTAGGGGGAGTTTTGTTTAGTCAAAGGAAAAGCATTTGAAACAGGGGGAGAAAATTTCAAATCTTGAAAATGCTTTGCAAACTCTTATTCATTTACCTTTGACTATTTGCAAAAGAACTTTGAAAAAGATTTACAAAAGAGTTTGCAAAAACAAAACATGTGGTGCAAGCGTGGTCCAAAATGATATATAAGAAAGAAACAATCCATGCATATCTTGTAAGCATTTACATTGGCTCAATTCCAAGCAACCTTTACTCTTACATTATGCAAACTAGTTCAATTATGCACTTCTATATTTGCTTTGGTTTGTGTTGGCATCAATCACCAAAAAGGGGGAGATTGAAAGGGAATTAGGCTTACACCTAGTCCCTAATTAATTTTGGTGGTTAAATTGCCCAACATAAATAATTGGACTAACTAGTTTGCCCAAGTGTATAGATTATACAGGTGTAAAAGGTTCACACTCAGCCAATAAAAAGACCAAGTTTTGGATTCAACAAAGGAGCAAAGGGGCAACCGAAGGCACCCCTGGTCTGGCGCACCGGACTGTCCGGTGCGCCACCGGACATGTCCGGTGCACCAGGGGGACTCAGACTCAAACTCGTCACCTTCGGGAATTTCCAAGGGCGACTCGGCTATAATTCACCGGACTGTCCGGTGTACACCGGACAGTGTCCGGTGCGCCAAGGGAGGTCGGCCTCAGGAACTCGCCAGCTTCGGGAAACTCCAACGGCTAGTCCACTATAATTCAGACTGTCCGGTGTGCACCGGACTGTCCGGTGCGACTCCGGAGCAACGGCTATCTCCGCGCCAACGGATCTCTGCCGCGCAATTAATGCGCGCTCTGCGCGCGCAGAAGTCAGGCGCGCCCATACTGGCACACCGGACAGCAAACAGTACCTGTCCGGTGTGCACCGGACACCCAGGCGGGCCCACAAGTCAGAAGCTCCAACGGTCAGAATCCAACGGCAGTGATGACGTGGCAGGGGGCACCGGACTGTCCGGTGTGCACCGGACTGTCCGGTGCGCCATCGAACAGACAGCCTCCCAACGGCCACATTTGGTGGATGGGGCTATAAATACCCCAACCACCCCACCATTCATTGCATCCAAGTTTCCTACTTCCCAACTACTACAAGAGCTCTAGCATTCAATTCTAGACACACCAAAGAGATCAAATCCTCTCCAAACTCCACACAACGCCATAGTGATTAGAGAGAGTGATTTGCATTGTGTTCTTTCGAGCTCTTGCGCTTGGATTGTTTTCTTCTTTCTTGATCCTCTCTTTGCAATCAAACTCACTTGTAATTGAGGCAAGAGACACCAAACTTGTGGTGGTCCTTGTGGGAACTTTGTGTTCCAAGTGATTGAGAAAAGAAAGCTCACTCGATCCGTGGATCGTTTGAGAGAGGGAAGGGTTGAAAGAGACCCGGCCTTTGTGGCCTCCTCAACGGGGAGTAGGTTTGCAAGAACCGAACCTCGGTAAAACAAATCTCCGTGTCTGACTTGCTTATTCGCTTGGGATTTGTTTTGCGCTCTCTCTCGCGGACTCGTTTCTTTATTACTAACGCTAACCCCGGCTTGTAGTTGTGTTTATATTTGCAAATTTCAGTTTCGCCCTATTCACCCCCCCTCTAGGCGTCTTTCACTTAACACTTGAAGCACGCCATTTGATGTGGAATTTTAAATCCGTTGTGCTTTATACTTTTATGCTCGTAAGATCTGTGCTTCTCCTGTCTGTAGAAATACTGTGTATATACTAGGAGCAAACTTGTTAGAATCTTAGTTTGTTTTGTCATTAATCACTAAAACCCTCAATTAGGGTTGATTGTACTTACACATCTATTAGCAACTTTAAACATATTAATCGCGTGCTGTTAACGTGGCGTCCTGAATTAGTTTATCTCACTGCAGCGGTCCAAGATCAGGTATACTTTACAAAATTTTCTTTGACTTCCACACGAACAGTCGGCAGCCCTCACCAACCAACGATTCTCCATTATCATGGATAAACGCCCCAATTCGTTTGTTTTTTCCCTCGTCTTCGTTATCAATTAACAGTAGCCCCGATTTTCTTCTGTGTGCTAGGACTACGAACTTCGTCTTCAACAATGTGGAATAACCACGCAATTCACGTTATTCGCATCGCCGGATTAGGTCCTGCACTCATCGTACGATTTTCCTTCCTAAATCCCATCACCGTCGCTGTATGCCGACGGGCGCGGAACGCTGGAAAATTCTTGTGCAGGTACAAACGTCGAGTCGGAGGAGTCCCCGTCTATCCTTCTCCACGCTGTACCGCGCGGCCACGCTTCCTGTTGCTCAACCGGTCTTCACGCTCCGTTCCCTGTTGCTCAACCGGACTTTGATTGGACCGCACGCTCTTGTCCGATGAGCACGGGAATGGCTCTTTGCCCCGAAGGGCGAATGAAAGCTACGGGGATCTCGACGCAGCGGGCCACTGTGGCCACACCGTACGCCTTCCATCTTGAAATTGGCAAGACCAGAACCGTGCCACATTTTTCTTACCGGCTTGAACCGGCAGTCAGATTGAATCAAATGATACCGTACGACAGATGGCCCTTCGATTTGTAATAAATCGATGCTCGGAGACGTGTAGGTCTCGATGTATTGGTGACGTTCGCTTAGCTTCGTGCAAAGTATACGGCGCACGTGTCTCATTTGTTGACCAAACTCTGTCATGCACACCCATACTCCTGTTGCAAATAAAATACTCCTAAATTCCTAATGTTGTTTTGGCTTTTCTATATATATTATTGTGCCATGATTTTAGCTGTTATTTGATTTGCTAACAGACTCGGTGACCTCATATTTGGCTTGCCAAAATTATGATATTTTTTTGTTTAACTTTCGCTTGATTAATTATTGGACATGGCAAATTTTGGTCGCTAACGAGTAACGAGCAGGCCCCACGTGCGGCTCGTGCAGTCGCGTCGCGGTTTCGTGTCATCTGGCCTCTCCGAGATCCGAGTCCCCTCAAATCGTGCCCCTCCACATGTGCTGCGTACCGGTAGAATTCTGGCCCACCAGCCCAGCCCCCCCTGCACCAAGTACACCAGGCCCACGATAAGTCCGAAGCCGGTTCCCGACGAGTCGCCTGTCCGGGCTCATAGGCTCGGCGCAGCCAGCGCGTGCGCGCCCTCGCAAGCGACGAATAACTCCCACTCCCACGCTTTCCTCGCCCGCCTCGCCGCCCTCTTTTAATCGCAGAGAGGACGACGCACGCGGGGGCCGGGGCTGGGGCTAGACGGCTAGTGCGTTTGCCCGCTTGGCAACTACCAAACCAACTCGGCCGTCAGTCTGCTCCTAGTCCTCGCGCGCCGCCGCCGCGCCGCGGGAGAGCACCACGTACGTACGGGTCAAAGCGCGGTTGCCCCAAGCTCACAGTCTGCTAGGGTTCCAGAATGGCGGCGGCGGCGAACGGCGGAGACGGGGAGGAGCTCCTCCTGCTCTCGGCCGTGGAGGCTGGCCGCGGCGGCGGCGTACCCACCGAGGTGGAGGATTCGTGGCGGCTCAACTTCGAGGGGTTCCGCCCGCCGGAGGCGCACCAGGAGAGGCCGCCGAACGGTCCGCTTCACCACTGCCTCGGCGTGCTAGGTCAGTCCTTCTCTCTCGGCTGTATTGCTTTCATGTTTTGCATCCATTAAGTTTTTTTTTCCTTTTCTGTGTTTGTTTTGTGTTTGGCCGATCTGGTCTTACGCGCGTAACGCGCCCCGTGTTTCGACGACTTGGTTTGTTTCGTAAAATAAATTTGTTGCTTTCTGCGACATGTGAGTACAAGCGGTGCAAATTTTTGGGAGGTTTCTGTTAGTGAGAGCTAGGTTGACGCTAGGGCGGACTAGCTTGATTCTTTTTTTCAGTCCAGAACCGGGGGTCGAATTAGGACATTGGGTAGTGTTGGCCTAGATGCGGCCTAGTTCTTACCTATTTGCTATTACGCCACTTTGGGAACCCAGCATGAATGTCTATGCCATCTTTCCGTTAGTACAATTTTAGCTTTGGGGTTCTGCAAATTCCACTCCTGCCTATTTGAGGAAAGGCAGTCTCCATCACGTGAGGTACTCATTTCTTGGACTGCGCATGCGGAAGTTCTGGAAAATTATTATTATGATATTTTGGTTGTTGTGTGGTGTGTGTAGTTAAGTGGCAACTGACAGATCAGCACACAAGAGTAAAGGACATCTGTGTGACACCATCATATCGGCTTCTAATGGGGTGTTTGGATGCACTAGAACTAATAGTTAGTTGACTAAAAATTGGTAGTGGAATTAGCTAGCTAACAAATAGTTACCTAACTATTAACTAATTTACCAAAAATAGCTAATAGTTGAACTATTAGCTAAGATGTTTGGATGTCTTAACTAATTTTAGCCACTAACTATTAGCTATAGTGCATTCAAACACCCCGCGGTGAAGTTGAATGACAAACTGTAGTCTTTTCCGTTGCTATATCGGTGTACTGTTGTTTTTGCTTTAGAGGGTGTTTGGTTTCTAAGTACTAATTTTGAGTCCCTCTAATTTATTCAATTTTAGTTTCTAAATTGCTAAATATGGAAACAAAAACTCTATTTTAGTTTCCATATTTGACAATTTAGGAACTAAATAGAATAAAATGAAGTGACTAAGGGGGTGTTTGAATGCACTAGAGCTAATAGTTAGTTGGCTAAAAAATTGCTAGTATAATTAGCTAGCTAACAAATAGCTAGCTAACTAGTAGCTAATTTATTAAAAATAGCTAATAGCTGAAATATTAGCTAGGTTGTTTGGATGTCTCTAGCTAATTTTAGCCACTAACTATTAGCTCTAGTGCATTCAAACACTCCCTAAAAATTAGTCCCTACAAACCAATCACCCCCTTAGCTGTCTGGGTTATTTCTGTTTTAGTCCCGGTAGTCCGATTGTATCTCCGGTGCTATATATTAGGAAAGGCAATTACAAATGAATTTTGAAGTGGGACTTTATAAAAACAAACGAGATATGTGTCCATGGTAATTTTGCTGGTCACATTATTTTAAGTCCTGACTGTCTTATTTTGATGAAAGCTTTTCACATATCTCCCTCCTTTTGTTTTGAACTAAAGTGAGTATATTTCAATATTTTCTTTGGAAAGTGGGAAACCGGTTCATTTTCATGCCACTTCATGGCATCAAATTGAACTAACCATCTAATTTTGCAAAAATTTGAATGGCATATATCTAATTAATCCTAAAATTTATTGTTCTATTGACAGCTCAAGGTCCTGAGGATGTTGTTGCTGAATACTATCAACAGCAAGTGGAGATGCTTGAGGGTTTTAGTGAGATGGACACACTTACAGATCGTGGTTTCCTTCCTGGAATGTCCAAGGTATATTATGTATGAACGACATTAGTGAAGGTAGCTTATGTGGATGTTAATGATCAAATTTTCCTCACTGTGTTTGTTTCTACTTCTTTTTTTAAGAAAGTGAGACTGCATCAATAAATGCTTGATAACCACTTTATTGACCTGCAGGAAGAACGAGAAAAGGTTGCCAGGAGTGAAACATTAGCCATACGGTTGTCTAACTTTGCAAATATGGTTCTCTTTGCTGCAAAAGTGTATGCTTCAGTAAGGAGTGGCTCACTTGCTATCATCGCATCAACTTTGGATTCTCTTCTAGACTTGTTGTCAGGATTTATCTTGTGGTTTACTGCCTTTTCAATGCAAACACCAAATCCATACAGATACCCAATTGGGAAAAAGCGGATGCAGCCACTGGTGAGTTTTTATTTGTGTCACAACCTGTATTTCCAAGTTTCTTTGGATCATTCGGTCTTTACCATAGTTCACAACTTCACACGTTTGGTTCCACTAAACTTTTGAGAACACAGTTCTTTTGAACTATCTCAGTTGTCGGTATGTGTTAACGTATTTAATTGTTTCTCATATGCTACTGGTAATTAAAATTTGAATACTCTTGAGGGCTGTGTATCATTGCATTAAGAAGGGATCAAAATATACAACACACTCCACACACCACAAAGCATGAAAATCTTACATGTGTGCCACTCATGGTTGTTATGGCGTCCTCTAACCGTTGCTTAAGCGGTAAGGCGCTGCAGCTAGGACGCCATACTAGACACTTCAGATCTTAGGCATATGGCGTCCTTGAATCGTCCATGACTTCCATGAGGCGTGGCTAAGGCGTCCATGGGCAATTGATTTGGACGCTATAGGAATTGAGCACGACATCCAATAACCCTAGATTGAGAAGCCTAGTTCATTTGACTCCGTCAGACTCCCCTCGACGCGCTGCCTCGCCCACACATTTACCTCCTCACCGCGGCCGCCCAACCTACGCCTCACCGATGCGAGAGCTTAGCTGCTGCTCACGGCGAGCCGGTGTGGCCGCTTGTCCCTCCTCCAGTGTTGCCCACCGTGTTGTCCATCCATCAAACCCACACGCCCAGTTGCCCACGTCGTCCATCCGCCATGCACACAGTCCCTGCACCATCAATTCCGTTCGCCAGTGCAACCGGCCGCTTGTGCCTAACTTGGTGGGCCAGGGCTGCTGTGCTGTCTGCTATCTCTCTATGGCTCTATCTCTTTGGTTTGTGGCTTTGTGTATGCTTCAGTTTCAGTAGTTCAATGCTCGACTACTTCTATAGGTGGGCATGGCAAGTGATGAGCAACAACCAATGAGCTCAGGTGGATGAATATGATCCCATGACAGCTCAAATATGAATGCCAAAAAAGTGATGATTCTTGGTTGGAAGTATGGGTATTAGGTTGTGACTGGAAATCGAGATTGATGCGGTGCTCTTTATGTAAAAAAACTCGGTCGGGGAGGGAAAGACCGCCCTCTCGATATTATATTAAGAAGAGACCGAAACATGGTCTCGACCGAGAAAACCCCCGAACCCTGACCCCTCATCACTAACGGGCCGATCAACTGCCCACTCTGCAACGGTCCAGTCGGAGGGTGGCGCGCAGGATATCGATCTTCGAGAGCGGGTGGGGCACAATGAGAGGATTTTTTATCCAAACCCGAAATTTGTCCCCAAGGGGGATCGAACCCGGGACCTGGAGGTGCTACTCGGAAGTCCTAACCATTACGCTAGAGGCCCTTTCGTGGTGCTCTTTATGTAAGAAAAGGAGCATCTTGCAGGAGGATAAAGTGATGTGGTACAATGTAACAGAACCACTGGATGAGAACGAGATAGTGAATGACGATGAGGATGTTGATAGTCAAGATGAAGATCCCATCGACCATGAAGATGGTGGTGAAGGTTTCCCTTCCAATACAAACAATGACTTGAAGGATGAATATGCCTAGATGGAAAGGACTTGAGAGTTGAGAATTTGGATTTAATGTTGTTATGAGTTTTTTGTGGACTTGTTAGTTTATGAACTATGCATTAGGTTGCACCGGTGCAAAACCATGTTATTTATGAACTATGCTATGCATTGGGACTTATGTTCTATATCATCTATGATCTATCTAACTATAATCTACCTATTATGATTTATATCATCTATCTATTATATTGCTTTATGCTTTTATTCACCTTACTTCTATGCCTATGAAGTTGCCTCGTGCCTTAGGTGCTTAAAAGCCTTAGGTGCTTAAAAAATAAAAAGGTTACAGTGTCATGTACGGTCAACCGTATATCCATAGGGGGAGGCTCGTGCGGAACATTCGCCGCGCTGAGGAACGCGCCGACCGCGCAGCAGGGGATCGCGCAGATCAGGGGGATCGCGCAGATCAGGAACAGGCGCCAGTGATTAGCGGCTAGGAAGGAAAGGGCTAGGAAGGAAACTAAGATTGGTCAGGTCCTATAATCAAGGTGGGCTTCTCCATTTGCTCTGGCCGCTGGCCTTATAAATGGATTGTAATCGGACCTTTGAAGGCAAGCAATAATCAGTTGTCTCTCACCTTTCTACCTCTGTTAAGCCTGTGGTTGGGAGGCATAATCCCCACCGGAGAAGACGGCCGATGGCTACGAACTGCGTAGCCGCGGTCCGGCAAGTCAAGGGTACACCGTCCTTGACAGCTTGGTATCCCGAGTTAGGTGAGCCTCGCCCGACCACTCCCGATCCACCGTGCCCTCCACCACCAACGCTCACCCGCAGGAGTTCATCCAGGCCTGCAGCACGTGCCAGAGATACAAGTCGGACCACCTACGTCCAGCCGGCCTCCTTCAGCCTCTCCTGATTCCCTCCGGCGTGTGGTCAGACATCGGCATCGACTTCATCGAGGCGCTGCCTCGGGTGCACGGCAAGACGGTCATCCTCACTGTTGTCGACCGCTTCAGCAAATACTACCACTTCATCCCGCTGGCGCACCCCTACACGGTGGAATCGGTGGCGCAAGCTTCTTCTCTGAGGTGGTTCGCCTTCATGGCGTGCCGCAGTCCATCGTCTCGGACCGCGACCCGGTCTTCACTTCGTCATTCTGGAAAGAGCTGATGACACTCACCGGCTCGAAGCTGTACATGTCCTCCGCCTTCCACCCACAGGTAGACGGCCAGTCAGAGGCCACCAACCGCGTCATCGCCATGTACCTTCGATGCTTCACCAGCGACCGCCCCCGGCAGTGGCTTCGGTGGCTTCCCTGGGTGGAGTACATTTACAACACCGCCTACCAATCTTCACTCCACGCGACACCGTTCAGGGTGGTGTACGGTCGTGACCCTCCTTCCATCCGCTCCTACGAACCTGGCGAGACGCGGGTGGCGGCAGTGGCGCAAGAAATAGAGGAACGAGCCGCCTTCCTCAACGACGTCCGCTATCAGCTACAACAAGCCCAGGAGTCCCAGAAACGTGCCTACGACCAGCACCATCGAAAGGTGGACTACCAAGTCGGCGACTGGGCGTTCCTCCGTCTCCGTCAATGGTCGGCGGCGTCACTGCCACGAATGCCTACTGGGAAGCTAAAGCCCCGCTACGTCGGCCCCTACCGCGTTGAGGACGTCATCAACGAGGCAGCGGTGCGACTACAGCTTCCTGCGGGCGCCAGGCTCCACGACGTCTTCCACGTGGGTGTCCTCAAGAAATTCGTGGGCACACCGCCCGCAGAGCCACCAGTGCTGCCAGCGACTCTCAATGGCGCGGTGGTGTCCGCCCCTGGTCACATCCTTGTGGGTCGGTTGGCCCGTGGCGTCCGTCAAGTGCTGGTCCAGTGCCAAGATGAGCAGGTTGCGTCTGCGACGTGGGAGGACCTCGACGACTTCCGCGCCCGCTTTCCCAACTTTCAGCTCGAGGACGAGCTGGACTTCGACGCCGGGAGAGATGTCATGTACGGTCAACCGTATATCCGTAGGGGGAGGCGCGCGCGGGACATTCGCCGCGCTGAGGAACGCGCCGACCGCGCAGCAGGGGATCACGCAGATCAGGGGGGGTCGAGCAGATCAGGAACATGCGCCAGTGATTAGTGGCTAGGAAGGAAACTAAGATTGGTCAGGTCCTATAATCAAGGTGAGCTTCTCCATTTGCTCTGGCTGCTGGCCTTATAAATGGATTGTAACCGGACCTTTGAAGGCAAGCAATAATCAGTTGTCTCTCACCTTTCTACCTCTGTTAAGCCCGCGGTTGGGAGGCATAATCCCCACCGGAGAAGACAGCCGACGGCTACGAGCTGTGTAGCCGCGGTCCGGCGAGTCAAGGGTACACCGTCCTTGACATATAGACCGCCGTATGTCGCCTTACTGCCGTTACAATCATGGTGTAAACGACCTCTAAGGAAACTATCAGGGCAACCAGTTGGCAGCTACATCAAGCTGTGCCCTAGCATCTGCTAGACACCTGAACTGCCCATCCTCCAAAATCTTTCGGTAATTTGCTATGGCAATATGAAAAGAAGCACAGATGGTAATTGTATTAAGTGGAATAGTTATTTTAGATCATATTCCTTCTATAGTATCTCTGGTACTAAGTTACAGTTTTGTTTGGAGGGTTCCAATCTATTTTACATAATTGTCAATCATGTAGTTTTCTCTTTCGACATAAGCAATCATGTATTTGTAGTTGCTTTACCACTATACTGAAAATTCATTAAAATATTTTGTTCAGGGAATACTTGTTTTTGCTTCTGTTATGGCAACCCTTGGCCTTCAGATAATTCTAGAATCAGTACGTTCATTGGTGTCTGATGTAAGTCTCTCTAATACATTTCATTTCCATTGCTCTTTGAGGCATTACCAATTATATTTTCAGGTTGCTTTAGAGTAGATATTTCTATTGGGTTTTAGTTATTTCTGTGTCATAATTCAATGTTTCTTGTGAACTCTTGTTTTGTGAGTAACAACCGACATGTCTCAGTAGTGTATGCAATTTAGATGGCTTCGTTTTATCCTTCACTGCAGAGTCAAATTACTTGCAGCAAACAAATATTATGTACTTTGGATAGTTAGAAATATTTTTTTCATTGTTTTCTTGTGCTTAATGCTGCAATAAATTGATTTTTGAACAAAAATAAATTGAAAATTTGTCATGTCGTCATGGACGGTTAGTAATTTTTCTTAGTACCAGTCTAAGGGTCTAACTGTAAATCATATTATTGTTTGCCCTTGTTGATTATCACATATGATCATATCTAATTCTCCAGGGAGATGAATTCAGCTTAACAAGTGATCAAGAAAAGTGGCTTGTGGACATCATGCTCTCCGTGACATTGGTAAAACTTGCCCTGGTTATATATTGCCGCTCCTTCACCAACGAAATTGTCAAAGCATATGCACAAGATCACTTTTTCGATGTCATCACAAATGTAATTGGCCTGGTTGCTGCACTACTTGCCAATTACATTGAGGGCTGGATCGATCCGCTTGGTGCAATCGTTGTAAGTACATGAGAAGCTCGATCTCACATCTATCCCATATAGCATCTTAATATATTCCTTTCTATACGTATTAATTAGTTTGGGAAAGAGTAGTTGGCATCATTTGCTCTACCATCATACTGTTATGACTCACTGTTCTATGGTAATACTTTGCATTTGCAACTTGCAAGAAACACTCTTTCATCATGATTTATCTCCAGAATTAACTGTCGTCCTCCCCTGCAGCTGGCGATCTACACGATCAGGACATGGTCGATGACGGTGCTGGAGAACGTGCACTCCCTGGTGGGGCAGTCGGCCTCGCCGGAGTACCTCCAGAAACTGACTTACCTGTGCTGGAACCACCACAAGGCCGTGCGGCACATCGACACAGTCCGCGCCTACACGTTCGGTTCCCACTACTTCGTGGAGGTGGACATCGTGCTGCCGTCGAACATGCCCCTGCGGGAGGCTCACGACATCGGCGAGGCCCTGCAGGAGAAGCTGGAGCGCCTGCCAGAGATCGAGCGCGCGTTTGTCCACCTCGACTACGAATTCACCCACCGCCCCGAGCACGCCTTGTCCCACGAGAAATAGCATGCTAGGACCGAACTGATGCAGCAGGCGGAAGGACACGGCTTCGTAATCGTAACTGAAACAATTTTACTTGTAGCCGCAGAAAGCTTCTTCTGAGACCTGATGCTCATCTCGTCAGTCGTCGCAGCAAACCAGTTGGGTACATGCGATGAGACTGAACGTAAAGGAGTGCTTGCTCTCTGCGATGGTGTCCTTGTAGCATCATGGACTACAGAATCTGATTCCTCCTCCACCACCACCACGACGACGACCTATTTTATACTGGTCTTCAGCTCATTAGTCTAGGTTTGTTTCGTTATCTTTTTGCATGGAGAGACCGATGATTGAGGTATGTATTTCTGTAAGATAAATTCATATCTTGCTTCAAAAAGTCAAAACTTTTTAAAATTTGCCAGTACGTCGAAAATAGTTTTGATATTTATGTCTTTGAATTGTTCTTTTATATATATTTTGTCACTTTTTTTTAAAAAAAGGCTAGCTCTTTTCAGAAGCAAGACGTGCTCTTGTTTTGAGACGGTAAGTGCAGCTTAAACTAGACTGCCTTTGACCATCCCATTATTGCACATTTGGGATTTCACATTTTCAAGTAGTGATGCCACGAGCGTGTGCGGGTGGAGCTGCCTCATATGTCACATGGATGTTCTGTGCCTATAGTTGTATTGAGTTGCTTGCATAAAAAATGTCCTATGTCGTATGGTGGATGCACACATCCAAGTTGAGATTTCTATTTAACGGTGTTTTAGAAACCGGAGTCCTAACCAAGTTCTAACCAACTAGTAAATTTATGTTGCGTGTCCTTGGTTTATCCTGGTCCGAAGACACAAAATTTATTTTAGTTCGGACAAAAGAAGACCTTACATTTAGCGGGAAGGGGAGGCTTGTATTATTTTGCACCTAAGTGCTCGTAGTACAAGGCCTCGGGCTCCTTTTATAGTCGCAAGGAGGAGACCAAAGAGTACAAGGGTTAGTGTACGGTTGTTGTGGTCAGAGGAGATGTGTCCGAGCCCTGTAGTGGCATGGCCAGCGGGATGACTCTCGTCCTTGTGTTCGAGCCCTGTAGCGGTGTGGCAGGCAGGATGGCCCTCATCCTTGTGTTGTCTTTTGGTCAGGAGAAGGATACCCGTAGCCTATTCTCTTGATGGGGTAGGGAGCCGTGGCTGGGCTCGGGAGCACGGACATGTGTCCGAGCCTTAGCCTGTACAGGGGTGAGGAAGTGTCGAGTTGGAGTAGTTGAAACAGTGCTTGACATGGTCTTCTGCGAGATTCGCGGGAGAGTATGTGGCATTTAATGCGCGTCTGCCGGGACAGTTGGTCGAGGTTGTGCTCGGGCAAGGCAGAGATTTCTCCCGAGGCCAAGGTCGGGATCAGACGCTATATGTAGTCACGCTCGGAGTGGTTGAAACAGTGGTCGGAGTAAGGGAATAGTGCATGTATTCGCGCCCTACGCATCGTCGTGGGCACTAAAGGTAAATTAGACCATAGTTGTGTTGTCCTTGTTGCCTTTGGCACCCTCAGCGGGGCATGTGAATGTACAGAAGCACGTTCTGGGGTCGAAAGTGATTGGCCGAGGCGGGTAGCTCCCGGAGTGTCATCCGAAACGCCCTTAGGTGAATCTAAAATACGCTTCTCGCCCGAGGCTGGTCTAGGACGAGTCGCGACTACGTCTCCCGCACGTGGTTGACCTCGAGCGAGACGTGACTCAATCTCCCGCTCGGGGTTGGCATCGAGCAAGTTGTGACTTGGGTCTCCCGCTCGAGGTTGGTCTCGGGCAAGTCATGGCTTGGGGTTGACCTCGAGCGAGTCGTGACATAGGTCACTCGCTCGAGGTTGGCCTCGAGCGAGTCATGACTTGGTAAGGTCGGAAGCGTGTTTTGTTTATGATCTCTTCTTACTCAAGTGTCTAAGCACTAAAGGGTTGTGATCTGGGTACGCCGAATTATGGTATCCGACACTATTATTGATGCATCACATCTGAAAACGAAACTGCATAGGCCCCTGCATCTGTTCATGTAAGCAACTAAACCTCTTCACAGATCATCATCTCGTCTGTAGCTACTACAAAGTCACTTCAGCTGAAACCTTTCTAATTTTCAGTCTAACGTAATCCATTTTCGCCCAGGATATTCGTTGTACATAGCACTCCAAAACCGAGAGGGGGAAAGGTACACCGTCCTCCT
This sequence comes from Zea mays, assembly GCF_902167145.1. Lineage (NCBI taxonomy): Eukaryota > Viridiplantae > Streptophyta > Magnoliopsida > Poales > Poaceae > Zea > Zea mays. Next base: position 186,794,800 of record NC_050098.1, read on the forward strand.
AGGACTTGGGAAAAGGCACTTATTAGCTGAATGTTTTGTACGGGAAGGAAAATGTCTGGTCCACCCCATTTCTGCTGCCGTGTGTGTGTGTGTGTGTGTGTGTGATCTGTGATACTAGCATGAAACCCCCGTGCCGTCAGTAGCTAGCTTGCTTGCTTGGAGTAGCGTGCCTGAAACATGGCTCGATCGGCGGCGGGTAGCTGAAAACGACGTACGCGTACAGCCCGGGGGGAAAGCACGGCCAAAACGACGGAAGAGCAGTAGAGTAGACCACGCAGCCAGAGCACGGCCGGTGGCCAGCAGCAGACAACGATGCGAGCACGTCAGCTCTACCAGCCCCCGTGCCCGACACTCGACTTGGTTCCAAACTCCCGAAGCACAAAAGCCGGGCTCGATTCTTGTGGACGCGTACAGCGAGTGGCATGCATACCGGCCTGTGTAGCGGTCACAAGTACGTGTGCACGTGCCTAGCTACATGTCAACATGACAGGAGTGAGCCCGGCCGAGCCTCTTGGACCGGCTGTGTACTGCGTGCGCTGTTGCAGGCTGCTCCGACCAAACAAGACGTCACGCGCACGCCTGGGAATTTGCCAGCCACCGTAGACGTCCTGCTCAGAAGCGCCCGGCGCCAAAAGGAGGGTGGCTGGGCCTGGGGGAGGAAGAAATCTCGCGTGCTTTGTTGGCCTTGGCCCCGGCGCCCGGCCGTCCTGTCTGTTCGACGGATCGCCAGAGCAGAGCACGTACGTACGTCGAGACGCGAGACCGACCACCGGGACAAGAACGGCCTCTTTCTTCTGACAGTAACCACCACCACCTCCACCAGTCGTGTCGTGTCCTTCAAACACGCTAAGCCGGGTGAATATTCGCCCGGCCGCCACGTGTGCAGGGCCCACACGCATGCAGCGCAACACCGTCCGTCGCTCCCTCCCCCTGCTCGCGGTACGGCGGCGCCTGTAGATCGAGAATCTTCGATCGTCCTGAGATCTGGATCATACTAGGTTTAATCAATCTGTCTACCCATAATACACATGGTCATGCAGCCTCCTACACACATAATCACACTGGCGACCGATGCTGATATATATATAGTCTATAGATAGCTAGAGAGAGCAGCTCTCTCTCTCGATCGATAGATGTACCGTACCTCCTGCATCGACCACATTCGATCGTAGCCACAGGAGCGGCACGGCTGATCGAGCGAGCGAGAGCTCTAGTCGTTGTCCTTGTCTGATCTCTTGGAAGAAGCGGAAGGATCCTTCCGGCTGTTCTCCTTCGCCATGACGCGCCGTTCCTGTCCATCAGACGGCGGGTCCTTCCTCTTCTCCTTCTTCTCCACGACGCGCTGTTCCTGTCCATCAGCCGACGCCGACGCCGATGGTGGGTCCTGCTTCCTCTTCTCCTTCTCCACGACGACGCGATTATGTTCCTGTACTCCATCAGATGGTGGGTGCTTCTTCTGCTCCAGCGCCGGCTCTTGTGAGCAGCAGCTCTGTTGGACTTGGAGACGCGGAGGAGGATGGTGACCAGCAGCCGCCGCTTCCTGCAGGTTCCTGGGGCCTCCTCCTCCTCCTCCCCGATCCTTCTTGTACGTCTCGAAGAACTCCCTGTTCTCCTTCTCTAGCTCCTTCCACACTGGCAGCGTATACATATATATAATGCCAAGAAGAAATCGTCAATGACACGTACGGCCGGCTGCTGGTAGGTTTTGGCGTCAACGCTAGCTAGCTATACTCTTGAATCTTGGTTAATCGCTTGCAAGAATAATGCCGAAGTGGAAACACGAGAGTAGAACAAGAATAGCCATCGAGAAGAAGAAGAAGAAAACGACGACGACGTACCGGTGGACGTGACGACGGGCATGATCTTGGCGTGCTTCTCCAACGTCTCCATGCACTCCTCCTTGTTCAGCTTGTAGCAGATGCACTTCTCGATCAGATGCTGCACCTGGATATCAGACATGCGTGCGCAATAATACGCACAGAACCTAGCTTGCATCAATCACCACCACCTTGCGTGCACGCCAGCACAAGAGGCAATCGAACCGTACTCTCAATGCACGGGCCGGGCGCGGAAGATAGTCCGCGCACGCGCGCGCGCGGCAGAACTTACCAGTCTGATGTACGAAGCCGCCGGAGACGAGGAGGCGTCGTCGTCCATGGCCGCCGCCGGCCGAGCTGCGAGAAACAACCGGCCGCCGGGGGGCCCCGCTGTCGTCTACGACACGGATCGGGGATCGAAGCGCTAGCTAGCTTCTCTGACGGATGCTGCCGCGGGACGTGTGCTGGAGGAGGTAGAGCTCGGCGATCGCGGGGGACGGGGATGGATGGAGAGCGCGGGCGGCGGGTAGCGCCGGCGGGGCGGTAGAAATAGAGGCGCGGGAGGAGAGGGAGACATGGCGCGATCGGGCGCATGCGCATGCCAGGCAGGGAGGGAGGGCGGCGTGGGGTCGAGCCGGTCACGTGGGTGCCGCCTCCCCATTCGCGGAGAGGCGCGGGAGGGGATTCTTGCGGGCCCACGCCTCGCCTCGCCTTACCCTTTTCGTTTGTGGTGAAACTTGGTTGCCAACCCTCCGCCGTTCCTTTCAGCCGATCGGCGGAGGCGCGTCCACTTGAGGACCGTCGGATCATTCACCGCGCCGGCGGTTGTCTTGGCTGGCTCGCCCTCGCACTAGGCGACAAGATAATTTGACCGTGCCCTGCGTGGCGAACATGTGGAAACAAAAAAGCGCGTGTCCTGTTTGAATTTGAAAATGGTTCGCAGTGCTGCAGGCTGTCCTACGTTCCGGATAGAGGGCGAACACATTCGCTGCTGTTCATACTGTTGTCTCGGGTGCTCACTACTGCTAGTGCTCCATCATACGGAGCCTTGGCCGCTCCTGGAATATGGGAGCCGCGGCCGGGTGGCACGGCTTTCTTTCGCCACTGGCTGCATAGCCCACCCACTCTCATCACATCTCCCGCCACGCGGCGCCTCCCCTTTGGCGGGCGAAATTGCGTCCGTACAGATAATTGGACGACTGACCCACACCGGGTACAGTACGACGGCCGTCAGATCCCATCCATCCGCCGGGAGGGAGACCAAACGGTATAAACCACCTAGCCCTCTTTCTCGCTTAGGTACTGTTACGTGCAATCATGCGACCCGAGACGAGACACGGAAGGCGGGAACCGAAAAGGCGTCATCCATGTTTCTATTCCATGCACGCCACGCACGCCACAGAAAAAATGCGCCCGGGAGAACAAGAAAAGGCAGAGGCCAAGGGACCGGTCACCTACTACAGTGCGCGCGTGAGATATTTCGAGTCCCCCCCCCCCCCTATCCACCGCGATCACAGGCCCGTCCGATCTCGTCCTCGAGTTCCGGGCGCCGCGACGTACACGTAGAAACAAAAGGCGGCCGAGAGCGATCGCCGAGCGGCGAGGTGCGATGCACCCAGTACGAAAAGCCTTTTGAGGTCTCGGTACTTGGTGGTGTCAAGCTCCGACGGCCCCAGCTTGACGGTCCTGCCGTCGCCGCCGCCGCTTCTTCTTCTTCTTGGAGAACACGAAGCTAAAAGCTAGCTAGCAGGCCCGTTACGTACTACGGCTACGTGCGATCGGAATCATGGCTGCCGCTAAAACCGGCTGACCCATGCGATGCGATGCGATGCGCGCGCGTTATCTGGCGAGAGCATGCGGCTGTGATGCGGGCCGGGCCCGGCCGGGCGTGTCGTGTTGCTGGCGAATTGGTGTCAGCGCGTGCGTCATTTCCCGCGGCTTCCCTGGCGCCGGCCCGCCCCCAGCCCCCCACCCCACGTCGTCGTTGTCGCCCGATCCGCGCACTGCACCGGAATGATGGGGGCGCGGATCGGCCGGAGGAAGGAAACGCGTGAGGCGGGCGGCGGTGCCGTGCGAGTCAGTCCCCCCGCCCCCCCGAGTTCTCTCTGGCTTTTCGCCGCGCGCGCAAAAACTCCACGGCCACCGGTGGTGCTGAATTGCTGATGCCGTGGACTAAGTCTAAACCGCATTGTGCATGTGCTGCTTTTTCTCCGATCCGCCGGTGGCTGCAGCTCGTCGCGGCGAGGATGAGATAGCTCGGCTAGGGTAACTAACGGGTGACTCCCGGGAGGGGAGGGAAGGAGAACCGAGAGCAGCCTCCAGGCCGGGCACGGGATGCAGCAGCAGCAGCGTTTCGCTGTCTGGACACGGACGTTTCGGTGCCAATCATGGCACAGAAGAAAAAAAAAAGACCCGGCTCGGCCCGGCACGGTGGAAGTGGAACACCCGCGGTACTAGATGACAGTTGCAGCGCGCTGCTTCGCCGTCGCCGGCGGTCTCTAACGTTGACAGGATCGATGCTCCGCAGACGCTTCGCGTTGCCGCAGGAAATCACGAAAACGATGGCCGGATGGAATCAGAGCGATACCAGCAGGGGGAGGAAAAAAAAAGAAGACACTCTGTAAAGAAATATAGGCTGTGTTTTTTAGGACAATTCACGCACCAGTGGTCAATCTAATCAGTGAACAGTATGTGGACAAGCAAGCCATAAGCAGGCACTACAAAAAAAATAATCTCTCCCAAACGTGCTCTCCAAGACTGAATAGACTATAAGAACATGTGGAGCAGATCGATGCAGTACAGCATGGCTTTGAGCTGGCAACTACATTTTCTTCGAGCTTTCAACAACAGGAAAAATCTAGGTGATGTATCTGTCCTGTTGCTCCTGGGCCAGACGAGCCGAGGATTGGGCATCCGAACAGAGACCTCTAGCTTCCTCAAGATCAGCCTCATAGAGAACATAAGCTCAGAGATGCAAATACTTGCAGGTAGTGAAAGCTCGGTAGATATACCTTGCAGATCTTTTCCCTTTACTAGTTAGTCTTTGCAACCAAGTTGGCAGGGTGACAGTAACTGAATAGCATGTCTGCAAAGAGGGAGAAAAAAAAGATCTGTTATCATCATTTCTCACTTGCTATGAAGGGAGGAGGAGGAGGAGGAGGAGGAGGAGGAGGAGAAATCAGCTTGTGATACCGAACGCCACAGTGAGATCGATTCTGAAAATGAAGGAAATCATGCACGCCACAGATCAGACCAACGAGATACATGCCTAACTTCCAAGGACCTGAGTCTTCTAACTCATATTTGAAAACTAATCCAAGGTATTCGTGGAAATTACCAAATAACAACACACACACACAAATCAAACCTCAAAGATTATCTGCTGTACGATCTCGCCTAAATAGGCAAGACTTTCTTCATCTACATCGATCTCTTCCACTTGTGCTCGGATTGCCAATATCTGTGAAGGGCAATGAGCAAAGACCAATGCAAATTCTGGACATGAAAAATCTTACGGGGTGTTTGGATCCCTTCATTTTAAAAGAATTGGAATTCACTCAATAAAGTAACTTATTTAGTTTGGAATTTGACATTCGACTACTTTTCAAAGTTCAGATATTAGTCTATCTCAAATTCATGGGTGGGGGATGTGAAATGATTTTATGCAGTAGTAGAATTTGTTTCTACTCTGTAACTTACGTGACACTCTTCGTCTCACTCCGCTATAGTAAAAATATAGCACATAAATATCTCCGACATCTTGCTAATAGTAGTATACAATTATATTTTGTATAAAACTAAATCAGCTTAATTGATATATGCCTAAATTACTATTATTAGAATGGAATTCAATTCCAATAATTCAAACGGGCCGTTAGAAATTGTGCCCAAAACAAGTAAAGAACCTGTTTCACCTCAGTAGGGCCATATGTTTCTGTCCGAATAGTCACCAACCTATCTAGAAGATACACTGGTATACCGTGTGGACTCGTCATATCAGTTCCTCTGGATAAAACCATTACAAGATTTATCAAGCAAGTATTTAGGGTGCAACTTAATAGACAAGTACATGTACGGTCTTATTATCGCAATTGAAGTTAGCTGCAGACTACTGTGGCAAATAAAGTGCATACCTTACATTACATATTCCCCTATTTGTAGCAATTATCACAATTGGTGATAAAGGACTCTCTAATGCACGGTTAAGATAAGAAAAACATTCAATATCCATCATGAGGACCTGAAAAACATTATTTCATTAATTGGTTTTCAATAGACAGAAGACACAATCAAGTTCAACAAACGTGGCACTGCACCACAAGGTTTTAAAGTCGCCCGACTAATCACGATTAGTTGGCCTTATCGCTAGAGCGAGCTCGATTAGGGTCTTCGACTCAACTAGAGCGATTAGAAAGCGATTAGTCGTCCTAGTTGCCCCGACTAGGTATAATGGTCGACTATGTATGCCTATTTTGGGCCACTAATATGGTCTCTGTTATATGTGCCGACTCACCGTCTGTACAACTCAAACATTGTTTTACCCTACCTGTACCAATACAGTACACGCATTACGTAGCGTACAGTCGCGCTCGCATGTGCGCCCTTCTCCATCGCCGCCGCCCTCCTCCCCTGCCACCTTGCTATGCTCCAGCGGCCCTCTACTTGAGCGTCACCTGCGCCCCCCTCCATTGCGCGGCAGCTGCACTCTACGGAGGTCCCCCCTCCAGCACGCGCAGGCGATCACTCCTCTGTTCAGAATTCAGAGACCAAAATGAGCACCTCTTTAACTTTTAGTGAAACCAGTGTACTATTGTCCTGCTACACAGACACACACATATATATATAAAAGTCCTGTTATAGGTGGACAATTAGGAGTCGACTAGGCTCGACTAATCGAGCAAATCAACGACTAATCACGATTAGTCACCTTATCGGTGCTCAAGCGACTAGAGTCGACTAGCCAACTTTAAAACCTTGCTGCACCATGAGGCAGATAAAACATGTTTAGCAAACAACAAAATCAACATGCTTTCTACTTAACTTTTCTCTTAGGCCATGATAAGTGCATCTTTCAATCACAAGTGCAATAAAATGATACCCCATCAATGAACAAAACACCACGTACAAGGCTACAAGCTCTGCAGATTCCTTCGTCAATATATCTGTTTACACCTGTCAACACATAAAATTTAAAATCAGGTGAAAAATAAGTTTCTATGATAACCAAAATTTGGCACTGTTTAGAGAACTAAAAAGTTGTAAGTGAAAAAATGAAACCTCATTGATTTCTTGCCATAGTTTTTTCCGTGATTTCAGTCTTTCGTGGCTTCATCATCTATCCCATAAGGTACAAAATATCTTGATCTCGTTGTGGTTGTGCATTTGCTGCATCAAGCTCATGAAGTGTGATATCCTGCATAAAAAGACGGGAAGGTTATTTCCTCTTCAGAACAAGAACATAGATTACATGAAGCCTCCATGGTGTAGCTCGGTTTTGGGAAGAAGCCACACTTCATAATATTATGACGGCATGCATATCATGCACAAAATGATAATTGAAGATGAAAGGAACGACAGTCGCATTACAAGCCATATGACAACAACGATGTCGATGTCACAGATGTGATTTTACGACTAGGAACCTTAAAATTTACATCCTTTGGTCAAATGAATCTAGAAAGCGCAGATCCTCACATTCACCATCAACTCTAGACACACCTAGCTAAACATCTATGGGAGAGGGAAGGACAAAGGAACCAACAACAGTAGTTTTTTATGTTGTGTTCCGAACATGCTTATTTTATTTTATCTTTTTTTTCAGAACATCAATGTTGATCTTTCCCATAAATTGATGGAGGACACAACTACTTTACCATAAATGACCTTTTTCTTGATCTGGCATAATTTGTTTCACTGGCTTACCCTAGGATTGGTGCTGCAGATTTTACCATACATGACCAATTCCACCTATTTTTCCACGGCAGCCTGCAGCGCCTGTCCATTCAAATAAACCTCAGCAATTATATGCGCTCAATTAAAGGCACCAAGAGAAAATTTAAAAAGATGCTAAGTCCAGGGCAGTAAGAACAAAATAGCAAGTCATGTATGAAGATGCCTGTGACAGATAGCAGGTTTCTTGCTCCATGGAAATCCAAAATTTATGGTATTCTGAAGCACATATATCATGTAGATTTTAAAAAGCGATGCAAATCCAATGAATCATAAACTAGAACTAACTACAAATCACTCTGAGAATACATCAGCATCCGAGATACATCTGTGCACTGCTCCACTTTTTCCGCATTCGAGATACATCAGCATCTGTTATTTCATCAAGTGAATGAGAATTCCATGATGATGGACTTCCTGATGGTGAATCAGCAAAGGCATCACCATCTGAATTATCATTCGTGTAAGACATCACCAGCTAGGTTGTGAACATTCTCTGTAAAAGCAGTGAACTTAGTACCACCAATGGTGGGTGCTTTGCGATGCAAATCCAGCAAATGTACCATGCAGACTAATATAAGTACTCCCTGAACACAGAAAGAACAATAATATGCAAAGCAAGTTAACGTGTTCGCTATGCTGCAAGGAGTAGAGAGGAAGGCTACCACAAAATTCAGAACATACTTCTGCATATATATTCATTGAATACCAGTGCACAATCAGCAATCCACAATAACACTGCACAAACAGTTCGCAAGAATTATTATAGAATAAGACTAACCAACAGTTCACACATCAACTTGCTCAACTTGTTCAATCGTACATGGCACAACAACTAACAGTTGAAAATAATTATTACGGAGTATAACATAAGAATAACAGCAACTCTAATATTAGGATGCCTTAATCTTGCTTTCTCCCAAAACGTCTCGCCAAAATCTCCTCTTTCAGTAACTTAAAATACCGTTTGGACTCATCATCCATTTGTACTCGTATCGGTTTCCATTACTTTTGTGTCATGTTTGTCGCGCTCAAGGTCAAGTTTACTCTTCTCCAGCTCAAAGAACTTGTCAACACGTGCCTTTCGATCTCTTTCTATTTCTAATCTAGACTCTCTCATTTTTTTGACTTCTTCGATGAATGCATCATTTTCACTGCCCTTCCGCTTTCTAGCTCGTGCAGGTGCTGTGGCACCGGTGTCCATGGGGCTGCGACGATTATCTTGCCAAGATGGATGACGACCTCCAACAATACCTATGACGGCATTCAACGCAGACCGACGGGATTTCGGCGCCAGTCTTCGATCCAGGAGAAGGTGCGGGCGACCAGAGTGTCCGGCGGCGCTGAGAAAGCCGGTGGGGCGAGGAGAAGGTGCTGGAGGCGGCAGGGCGTGTCACGAATGGGGATGGTGGCGGCTGAACACGGGAGTTAATTCTGGAATCACAATTTTGAAATGTAGTTGGTGGGCCGTATTGGGCCGTACAATACTACTCGTACCTTTCTTCTCTTCTGAATTTCTCTCCTGTCTTCGCGCTCAACTCCGGTGACCGCCGGACTCCCTACCTCCGGTTGTGACAGGGCGTCGCCGGGAGAAGGCACTGGTCCTACCTTGGGAACGGCGGGGGCGGGGAGAAGTTGTGGCTGTCCGGCGGTGCTACAGAGCTGGGTCCCAAGGCTAATCACAGCGAGGATTTCATGTCCCTATTTCTAAAAATGTCACATCAGCTTTATGGATGAACGAAACACCCTCTCTCAATAGAGAATTTCATCTCATTATTTTATATGTCAACATACTTCTTAAATGTTGCATATAAATAAACAATAGGATTTACTCAATTATATGAAGATGAAACAAAACACTCTCAGCGGAGGTTTCACATAGTTTCCAAGACTTTGAAAACGAGTTAACATGGTTTCATCCCCATGAAACTCCACGAAACTCTTCTTTCTTAAATGATGTGATATGTCATCAAAATAGCTGATGTGGCAGACTAATTAATACATAAAACACCTCACGAAACCTCCATTGTGATTAGCCGAATAGAATGGGGCGCAGATGTGAGGGTACCTAGATACAACTTTTTGGTTCTCCAAACAATAAGTACAATGGGTGTTTCTAAGCCTTGTTTCTTAATAAATACATCCAGATTTCTTGTATTGCATTACCCCTTTTCAGTTCGGATGCATGCAAATCAATTGGAAAACATTCGGTTCATAAAATGCTTGCACTAGCAACCAAATCAACTAGAAATCAAATCTGAAAATAAAAATATTCAGATGTAGTAGTAAAGTACCCCTTTTTGGTAGGAAAGTATTCAGATCATGAAATCTGAAAATAAAAGCTCTGTCAACCTCCAGATCACCCCTTTTCAGTTCTAATTCCTGACACTGAACAAGAATACCATCTGCACATAACAGTGAATATGAACATGAACACAAAGAACGCTTCCTATACTATCTTGCAGAACAAAAGCTGCCTAAACTGAACACTGTCAAAACTTTTGCGCTTAAACTCTGCCTACACTGAACTGTTCAACACCGAGTGTTGTGAGGACTGATCAACACCACCAAGTGCAATCCTGCCTTTGCTGGTTCATTATTTCTGGCAGCATTCAGTTTTGACACCACCAGGTGATGTGTCCCAGGTGCAAAAGGCAGGGCAACCAGACTATGGAAATGGAGGGGTAGCCGTGAAGGCCTCGTTTGCCGGCGATGGCGCAGCCGACAGCCTCGGGAAATAGAGGTGCCATTTCCTTGGTCCCTCAGGTTCTTCGGCGTCCGCCGGCCGCCGCGACGATCAGGAGTCCCACATCGCGCTTGTCGGAGGGACGAGGCGGTACCCACAGTGAAGCCACCGGCTTTGCCTTTGTCAGAGTTGCTGACGTAACAGAAATGGGTGGGAACGTCAGCTCGAACAGAGCGCTTAGTTTCATTGTGCATCTCAAGTACGTAGAAGGCTACGGAATTTGCAGAAACACCTACTATGTTGCAAGCTTCGATGTCTTGAAAGTCAGCTTCTGATGGCAGGTGTATCCAAGAAAATTGCTCAGGTACTGTATATAAGACAATGCCAATTTTCACTTTATCTGTCAAACATTTTGAGGAAGGGGAATGAAGTTGTGGATTGCCAGTTGAATGTGCAACGACAACAGTGAGCTGGCCAACACATTCAGTTACATTTTTCACATGATGAATGTTCAAGTGTTACAAAAGCTCCTGAAATACATCATTGTATCCTATCTCTCACCACCCACAATTCAGGAATTTCACACATGCACAAAAAAAACAATTGATTGCTTCTGTTCTGCCTCACCAAGATATATATAAAAAAACCAACACGAACCCATGAACTTTTCAGCTATTTCACAGAAATAGTACTATGTCGTAGAAATACTATGGAATCCCCACACTCCAAATGGGGCCTGCGTGATTCTACAGTCTGTTGTGTACACAGTACATCGTACTACAGGGCTCCAGGCCTCCAGTTGGTGAAGAGCTCCTGACTGTAGTTGCAGCATCGTTCAGAATCAAACCGGTGACCAGTATCATACGATTGCTCTGATTACAAACACGTGCATGGCACATTCGGGGAAAAAAGAATTGCTTTGATTACTCATCCGAGATCCTTTGACGGAAATCTTGAACCATTAGCGGAAGGCCTTCTTTGAGAGAGACCTTTGGCTCCCAATGTAGCAGTTGCTTAGCCTTGGTGATATCTGGCTTTCTCATATGGGGATCATCAGCTGTGTTGGGTTTGAATTCAATGGTTGCCATTGGGTCAATTGTTTCCTTCACAACCTGGGGAAGGCGCGATTGTCATTTGTGCACTTTAAGGGTTTAAAAAAAACAAATTGTCTACAAACCTGTGCTAGCTCCAACATGGTAAACTCTCCTGGGTTTCCCAAGTTGAAAGGACCAATATGATCACTCTCCATTAGAGCCATCAGTCCAGCAACCTAAGAACATATAGAGTAAGAATATGAACAACTTAAATAAGAGGCATGCAAAGGTATGTGAAGCCATGGGTGACCATTCATCTCAAATGTACGATGTATAAACCAAGTGCAATAAGATTTTAGTTACAGAACATTCTCTCTACAAATTGTAAACAAGTGGCAACAATATGAATGGCAAATTCCCCAGTACCTCTAGAAAATTGGTGCTAGCAATCTATTACAATGAATCTGTGACGGAATAGTAATACACCTTATGGTAGAATGAAGCATAACAAAGTTCTGTACATTTTGTATTCATTCTTAAGATATACAGATGCAGAAGAGTATTGCCCAGTGAAATTACAGAGGGAACAACAGCACAGAAGACCCACATAGATCACAGTCCACACACCAAAATGCATAATAAGGCTGTTCAGTGCTTACCAGATCAGCAACATATTGGAAACTTCGAGTTTGTTTTCCGTCACCATAGACTGTCATCGGTTGCCTTCGCAGTGCCTGCAAGGACGATCATATGGATGTTTAAATGCATAAATATCACAACTAAGAAAAATAGTCTATAATATGTAGCAAACAAACCTGTGCAACAAAATTGCTGACCACACGACCATCGTCGAGGCACATACGAGGACCATATGTATTGAAAATACGGGCAATACGCACCTGTTAACTATTCAGGTTAGTAAAACATATTCAAGGAGTGATAACAAATTTTAAGCTAATAAGGAGCTGCAGTGTTTTGTTTTATTCCACCAGAATATTAATTGAGCTAGATTGTATATACAACATGTTAGTGTAAATAACGAATCATACCAGTCGTAACTTGTCTCAAACTGTTAATGGAATAAACCCAAGATGCCGATCACAAAATAGAAATATTATAATGTTCAAGGCTGCTAGCTTCCCACAATAATCCGTTCATAACAAAACTATGTCATTCCATATCTTTTCAATAATTAAGAACCATACCTAATAGATCATTTATGATACATTAAAAGGTTTAGGCTGTGTTTCACTGAGTTCCATTATTTTCACACTTAAGTAAACGGAAATCACAAGATACCACATTTGACCACAAAGACTAGAGTGTTACCTCAACACCACCACCACGATGATAGTCCATAGTTAAAGTCTCTGCTGTTCTCTTCCCCTCATCGTAACAGCTCCTAACACCTGAAAAGGATAAGAAATTGATTTTCAGAAGTTGAAATGTGACGTACAATCAGAATTATGAGGCTTAATAACTAGGAGATCACATCGTTAATTACCTATAGGATTAACGTGCCCCCAGTATGACTCCTTCTGTGGATGCTCAAGCGGATCACCATAAACTTCACTTGTGCTAGTCAACAAAAACCTTGCACCAATTCGCTTCGCCAGACCCAACATATTCAAAGTTCCCATGACATTTGTCTTGTACAAAGTGTTAAGAAGTCCAAATTCGAGACAAAAGAAACACACCATCTATATGGATACTGAATGGACACATGCTGCAAAAAATGGCGACATCCTTCCCCTCATATTCGTGCATGTGCAAATAACTGAACTCATATACTGAGAGGTAATTATTTCAAGAATCTTGAGCAAAGCATCAACTGATCTCTAACGTTGTTCAATAAAACCAGAGCAAGCAAATGATGTTTATCTAAACGGATCTCTAGCCATAATCGTTTTAACTTTTTGGCTGCTTTAAGAAAGAAAGAAATCCAGTTTGAGAACATACAGATGATGCAGTCTGAGTGATCGCATTTAACAAAACATTATTCTTCCCTACGGATCCCCAATTTTCCTCCATTCCTATCTGACACTAACCCACCCGCCCCGCCACCCGCCACCCGCCACCCGCCACCAGAAATACAAAAAAGAGAAGAAGACGATGGGATCAGAACGAGTCGCTTTCAATGTAAGCAAAATCAACCGGCGAGATCCAGTCGTGAAGGATATGATCGTCTTGATTGGGTTGTACTTGTAGTGCACAGGCGACGCGGGGCACGCGAGGTGGTAGATCCGGTCCACCTCGAGGAGGATTGGCTCGACTACATCGTGGCGGAGCAGCTCGAACCTGGGGTTCCGGAGGTGGTGCGCGACGTTCTCCTTCCTGCCGGTGAAGAAGTTGTCGACCACGATCACGCTGTCCCCCTGCTCCAGAAGCCGGTCGACGAGGTGGCTGCCGACGAACCCTGCCCCGCCTGTTACGACGACGCGGCGCTGCGGCGGGCGGAAGCCGGCGGGAACACCGGAGCGGGTGGCGAAGGAGAAGAGCGGGCGGGCGTCGGGGAGGTGGGAAGACGGGGAGAGCGAGAGGTAGGGCCGGAGGAGGAAGAAGGTGGAGGCGATGAGCGCACCGAGCAGGACGAAGAGGAGGCGCTGCTCGCGGAGGACGTAGCCGATCCAGGAGCGCGGACCTGGGCGCGCCGTCTTGGCGGCCTTGGGAGCCGGTGCGTGCGCCGGCGATGGCGCGTGGGTAGGGGAAGACTTGTGGAGCTGCTTCATGGCGGGAGAGCGGGCAGGCGGAGGCGCGTGCGTGGTTGGTGACCTGGTGGTGGCCTGGTGGGTGTGTGGGAAGGTGGACAGGGATGAAGAATAAACGAGCGGAACAGCGCAAGGTTGCATTTTTCTTCGTTCCTTGCAAATTGGCCCTCCGATTACAATTATTTGCTTTTTCCTTGATCGACAATACAATCGTGTTAGCAAGGTCCTAGGAGGGCTTTGACTTTTTAAAAGCTAGTTTTATCTCTGACTTCCTCGTTAAAGCAGATTTTTTAAGAAGCCAAAACAATTACAAATCATTTGACAAAATAATTTGTAGACTGATCTTTAGAAAAAAAAGTCAAATACATGGTCTTTCGCCCCTGTCGTGTCCCCATAGCCGGCAACGAGCCTTATATAGCAAACCCATGGATAGCCCCTGTCGCAAGATGCTCTAGCAATTGATGATAGAAGATTGAGTGATGTTAGTCTCGGAATTCATGTAAAGAACCATGTTGAGGAGTTGCATGTAGTGGCATCAGATGTTGCTTATGGTTTCCTCCCTAGAGGTCTTGAAGGTAAAAACCATTAGCCCTAACAAAATATCTCTAGCATATGAAGCATATCAAGTAAATATTTCTTCTTCCTATTTTTCTTGTTATTAATATGCCTGGTTGACTACATATTTCAGTTGAACTAGATATTCGAGTTCACATATTTCCAAAAAGAATCTTTATGCATGCCTCTTGCATCAAGATCAATATAAAGGTGTTTATCACCTAGTAGATGCTAAAACAACACAGCCATCCTATATTCCTATTGAAAGTCGCCTAGAGGGGGTGAATAGGGCGAATCTGAAATTTACAAACTTAAGCACAACTACAAGCCGGGTTAGCGTTAGAAATAAGAATGAGTCCGAGAGAGAGGGCACAAAACAAATCGTGAGCGAATAAAGAGTGAGACACGATGATTTGTTTTACCGAGGTTCGGTTCTTGCAAACCTACTCCCCGTTGAGGTGGTCACAAAGACCGGGTCTCTTTCAACCCTTTCCCTCTCTCAAACGGTCCCTCGGACCGAGTGAGCTTCTCTTCTCAATCAAACGGGACACAAAGTCCCCGCAAGGACAACCACACAATTGGTGTCTCTTGCCTCGGTTACAATTAAGTTTTCACAAGAAAGAATGAGAAAGAAAAGAAGCGATCCAAGCGCAAGAGCTCAAATGAACACGACAAATCACTCTCTCTAATCACTAAAGCTTTGTGTAGAGTTGGGAGAGGATTTGATCTCTTTGGTGTGTCTTGTATTGAATGCTAGCTCTTGTAAGGTGTAGAAGAGTGGAAAACTTGGATGCCATTGAATGTGGGGTGGTTGGGGTATTTATAGCCCCAACCACAAAAAATGGTCGTTGGAAGTATGCTGTCGCATGGCGCACCGGACAGTCCGGTGCGCCAGCCACGTCAGCAGACCGTTGGGGTTCGACCGTTGGAGCTCTGACTTGTGGGGCCTCTGGGCTGTCCGGTGGTGCACCGGACAGGTCCTGTAGACTGTCCGGTGCGCCAACTGCGTGTGCTCTGACTCTGGCGCGCACTGTAGCGCATTGAATGCGGTTGCAGACGACCGTTGCGCGCGAAGTAGTCGTTGCTCCGCTGGCACACCAGACAGTCCGGTGAATTATAGCGGAGCGCCCTTGGAAATTCCCGAAGGTAGCTAGTTTGGCTTCGAATGTCCTAGTGCACCGGACACTGTCCGGTGGCACACCGGACAGTCCGGTGCGCCAGACCAGGGTGCCTTTCGGGTTATCTTTTGCTCTCTTGTTTGAACCCTTTTCTTGGTCTTTTTATTGGCTTATTGTGAACCTTTGGCACCTGTAGAACTTATAGACTAGAGCAAACTAGTTAGTCCAATTATTTGTGTTGGGCAATTCAACCACCAAAATCAATTAGGAAATCGGTGTAAGCCTAATTCCCTTTCAATCTCCCCCTTTTTGGTGATTGATGCCAACACAAACTAAAGCAAGTATAGAAGTGCATAATTGAACTAGTTTGCATAATTGTAAGTGCAAAGGTTACCTAGAATTGAGCCAATAGAAATTCTCATAAGATATGCATGGATTGTTTCTTTATTTTTAATATTTTGGACCACGCTTGCACCACATGTTTTGTTTTTGCAAATTCTTTTGTAAATTCTTTTCAAAGTTCTTTTGCAACTAGTCAAAGGTAAATAAATAAGATTTTAATAAGCATTTTCAAGATTTGAAATTTTCTCCCCCTGTTTCAAATGCTTTTCCTTTGACTTAAACAAAACTCCCCCTCAATAAATTCCTCCTCTTAGTATTCAAGAGGGTTTTAAGATACTAATTTTTGAAGGTGCTATTTTTTAGAAAATAAGATACCAACTGAGAAAATAAGATACCGATTGAAAACATCATCATTTCAAGACCTTTTAAAAAATTTCAAATTGGTGGTGGTGCGATCCTTTTGCTTTGGGCTAATACTTTCTCCCCCTTTGGCATGAATCGCCAAAAAACGATACTTGAGTGAAATATAAGCCCTTGTGCTACTTTCTCCTCCTTTGGTTAACAAAATATGAGTGAAGATTATACCGAAGATGGTGAGATGCTCGGAGCGACGGCGAAGGATGAGTTATGGAGTGGAGTGGAAGCCTTTGTCTTCGCCGAAGACTCCAATTCCCTTTCAATACACCTATGACTTGTGTAACACCCCTGGTGTTACTATAACTAAAACTTGAGCATAACATCATAAGCATTGCCATTGCATATGTGTGACACACCTAGAGTGCATTCACTAGGCAAAAATTTCAAACAAGTTGTATTGTTTTATTGTTTTTGCAAATGGAACCCTGGTTAATGGACTTAACCCTAAATAGTGGTTAAAGGGGTAAAACTTAACTCAAGTTAAGAAAACCTAAATACTTTAGGGTAAAAGCCATAAAATGATCCTAAGAATAAACTTGAATCACTTTTATGCCCCTGAGATACCAAAAACCCTAATTGGAACCCTGGAAAACCCTAACACCAAACCCTAGGGGCTTATATGCAAAAATGATGAACCCTTGGACTAAAGTGTAAAAACTACTATGTTTTGACATATAAAGTCATTTGGTTCACAAATATGTGAATTTACAAGCCAAACCCTAAGTTTTGGACTTAAGTGCAAAAGGGCCACACTTGACTCATGTGATGAAGTCTGAAAATCAGAGAATTGGCTCCACTTTTGGGCCTTGTAACTTTCAAAGCATAGGGTTTTTGCCCTAGGACACCACACCAAAATTGAAGCTCAACTATAGGAGAACAACTTTGCTTAAAGGTGTGAGCATTGTTGTTAAGGAAAAACTGAAGATAATCACTCCTGAAGTTGGACTGTCAGGCTATCTAAGTCTGAAAATTCAGACTGACAGTGGACTGATAGCAACTTCAAGACCAAGTTCATGCATGATCTGCTGCCTTTTTGTGACAATACCATATAGCAAAGATGTAGCTGGTTTATAGCACTACAATATTGCTGCAGAACTTGACGTGTGTTGCCATTGAAATTTAGGAGCAATTTGGCCCTAAATCCTGGCTGTCAGGTGACTGAATCAAGTTTTGCCATGGTACAGTGCCTGGTTAACTGAAGAAGATCTCCCCCGTGCTCGCCGCCGGTGTCCGTCGCCGTTGATCGCGGCTCGTCGTGATTCGTGCTCGGTGGCCATCGGATAAGTTCCGCCCGGTAAAGATCTTTGCCGCCGGTGAACTGGATGCCACCTCGGCCCGCCGTAGTCCATTCCCCCTTGCTCACCGATCCCTCGGATAAGGATTTCACCGCCGTTGAGCCATCACCGGCGTCCGCCGCGTGGCTCTGTCTTTACACCGTGTCGTCGTGACTCCTCTAGGCCATCCCATCGTCGACGGGGAGCTCGCCACGCCATTAGCCACGATTTCACCGCGACGTCTTCTTCCTTATCTCCGGCCACCTTCGCTAGCCGCTTAAGTTAAAGCGCCACCGCCTCGGGGCTCTATAAATTGACCCCGCCGCGAGCTTCACCACATCCTCACGCATTCAGCCACCACTAATCGCTAGCAATCGTGCATCAGTGCGCTTGAATTTTGGTTTTCCCCCAAATCAAATTTCCGCCACCCGAAATCAACCTCACCGCGGCCAGCCCTCCACAGGTCTGCTCATACCCTCCTTGTTCCTGTTCTAGCATCTGTGCATGTTGGTGATGCTCGCCGACCCACGCAATTGAACTAAAAACCCTCTGGTCGCCGGGAACATGGTTATCTCGCCACAACATTCTCGGTCACTGTGGCCAGAACCAACCAGGCACCCATTTGCGAAATTAAGTTGGGGAAAACAATCTAGGTAGCCTCGATTTCATGTCTGTTGCTCGGAGAACCCAGCCGTAGCCCCAATCGGCCGGCGTAAGCGCTCGCCGGAGCTCGGCTGGGCGTGAACGCCATCGGGGACCTCCCTCTGCGAAGAATTAGAACTGCAGGGGTTTCCTTGCAATCTGTCAGCGACACAGTGCAACAGTAAAGAAGCTCGTTTTCCAATTAGCCAAACCCCGAGGCCCTTTCTGCAAAGCCGCCAGGGCGCGGCCGCGCGCGGGCGCTTTCCTCCCTGGTCTTGGGCCGCTGGGCTGAATCCGGCCCAGTTCCCCTTAATCTTTTTCTTTTTCTTTTTCCAGCAGAGCTTTAAAATATGTAGAAAAATGTAGAAAAATGCTAAAATTATGAAACTAATTTTCCTAGGTTTGTTATTTTCCATAGTATTTAATAAAAATAAGTTGGTGATTTTTAGTGAAAATAAGAAATTTTAGGGTATTTAAAGTAGTTAAAAGTCTTGGTTATAGATTTTTAGAAAATAATTGATAAGTCCTAAAATGCCCAAAATTTTTATAAGAGTGTTATATAATATTTAGAAGCCTTGGGTAGAGTTTGAATTGATTTGGACCTTGTTTGATCACCAAACCCCAAAACACCCCCCTGCCCTATGAACTCCTTTACCGACTCCGGAAACCCTAAGTTTCCGGAACTCCGTGAAGGAAAGTTATATTCAAGACATAAATAATAAGTTTATGTTGTCTTTGCATCCTCATGAGCATCCCATGGCATCCATTCTTATACATATGTATGGTTATGATTAGAACGTGAGGAAGAAATCGAAGTTACCGAAGAGGAGACACCACAACCACCTTTGGACACTCAGGCCGGGAATAGTTTCTACTTCGACATTTGTGGACCTAAGCCTGATTCACCTGTGAACGAAGGCAAGCCCCGGTGCATTTGCCACCTCCCTTGCTATTTTAAAATCTTTCTCACTTGATTGCTGCATTAGGTGATAGGAGTTGCTTGATAAAACCATTCCTGCATTACCTTCCTTGAATTTAATTACCTTCCTTGATCACCTGTTTTACAAAAGCTTTTTAATGCTTAGCTTTGCTTTAGAAAAACAAAAGGTTTTGTTTTTACAAAATATGATGTGGCAAAAGTGGGTGGGATGTTTTTCGAAAATAAAACCTGATGATGGATCTATCAAAGGCCTTGATAGGTTCAACATCGAAAAGGATGTACCTCTGCCAGGTACCAACTTTGGGTTTGAAATGATTAAGCTGAGACCGGGCTGGTGACTTGCACGAGAAGAGAGTCTCGGTGTAGTGTCTCCGTCTGCGTCGATTAAGGACCGTCTCGATGTAGGCTTGATGATCGAGGACCCTTTAACTGGTCACATGCCTCGTCATGGGTAAGCCTTGCCTCGGGCAGACTAAGGCCGGAATAAGATAACACGAAATGGGCGTGGAGCGGTGGCGAGAGTAGCGTGTACCCTCCGTGGCAAGAGGCTAGACGGTGGTGTAGCTGTGCTCTCGGTTTGCGTGAACCTGATCCGGTCTTAAGAACCCCAGTGGCGGGTTGACATATGCAAGGGTTAAGTGCTACATATGTCGTGTGATTGGAGATCCTCAGCTGAGTATAATCGATTCGGATCGCCGTACCTTCGCGGTTATGAAGACTTGGTCACTGCCCTACACGTAGCTTTCCACTAAAGATGATGGGCTCTTGTTAAAAACAGTGGCTAGTGCAGGACCAGTGATTGAACTAGGGTAGAAAGAACTCTAGTACAGGTAATTTTACTTAACTTGACAAATTAAAACTGGATTTTTAAGGATCCACTTTAGTAAGCCTTTCTGCAAAAACAGAGTCTTTGAATATTGAAAAGCCTTACCTTGACTCCCATATAACCAGCATACCCTTGAGAGTCTTTTCTTTAGTCGGGTAAGACTTGCTGAGTAATTCCATACTCAGGGTTTATCCCTTCGTTGTTTTTAGGTGAGGAAGTAGCAGACTTTTGCTGCTTCTGTGCCAAGGTGGTTCCAAAAGAAGAAAATCAAGACTGAAGTGCGGGAGGACTCGGTCCTCCACTTAAGATCTTTTGCTTTTAGCTTCTCGGGAGGAGTTTTGTGCCTCCCTGGTTTGTATAATATTACTTCTATGCACTCACTTTTAGTTTGGTCTGTAATAACATAACTCAAGCTTGCTTTTGAAATAAATGTAAGATTATGTAATTCGCTTCCGCATTTCTTTATCTCCGATGTTCTGTAATGTCTACAAGATGGGTGAGACGTTCCTGGTGAGGTAAGGAAGGATACCGAACTTGTCAAGTAGTTCAGGGGCACCTACAGGGTTGTCTGATGTCCGTTGGACAAGGACAACTGTAGGTGGGCCTAATTACTTGGGAGGTTCCGTCACAGCTGGTATCGGAGCGTAGCCCTTCTTGGCAGATATTATGAGGCATCTTCAAAAGAATTTTCGAAAGTCTTACCTAGAAATTCTTTTCTCTTCTTACTTAAGTATTCTGAAGAAGTCTATCTTAAAGACCAGATAGGAAGAGTGCAACATATAGAAGGTTGAATCGACTAAGGTTGATTCTGTAATTATACATGCATCATGCTAAGAATCATACTAATGACATTTTCCCCCTTAGAAAAGATGCCGCCACGTACCAGGCTAACGGCATGCAAGTCTACGGGACCAATTGGGGTGCCTCGGCATCAATTGGCTCCCCGACATGAAAGCAGCAGCAGTGGAAGTAACGACCCTATCGGAGACCTTGAAGCTCGTGTGAGCCGACTTCAGGCAGCACTGCAACATAGGACTGATGCTTGGGTCGCTGACGGTGATAGAATCAACGAACTGAGAAGGGACATCCGACACTTGCAGGATCAACTCGCTGATCGAGACTTAGCACTTGACTGGGTCGTGCAGTCTCGTTTGCTAATGTGTGCTAAGGAAGCAAGGGCTCAGGCCCGAATTAAAGAACTTAGCTCGACTGTCGATGACCTGCAGGTTTACTGCAATACGTTGCACGAGGAAGTCCATGTATTATACTCACAACTACACCCAAGTGAGCCTGCACCACCTGCTGAGGCCGAAGCTGGACCATCTCACGTTGGGGGACGTGCGCTGGGTGGGGAGTTAGACCTTTTTGAGCCTCCTCCTTCTTTGAGGTTGGTTGATGTCTGGACTCCCACACCTGACGATGAAGCCGCCAAGAGTAACGGCAAGCAAGAATAAAGGTGTAATAGAAGTAGAGTAGTGTATGGAAGGGTATTGTAGGGTGTACTGTTGTATAATGGGTATTGTATCCTGTTATGTAATATCGAGTCTGTATCATTACTTTTTATAGTAATGTAAAATGGAAGGTTTTCTCTGGCACATTATGTTTACTACAAATGTTTTTGCCACAGATGCCGACCAGGACTCGAGGACAGGATGCAGCAGGAACTTCTGGGGGACGGGATGTTACCCCAAACCCACCTCCAGTTCCTCCCACGTTAGCCGAGGCGATCGCCGCCTTGGTGAATGCCACCGCCGATAATACCCGCTTCCTTAGGGAAATGGCGGGTCAGCAACAATTCCAGCAGCAAGCAGCAAGAGGTTATCCGCAAGGTCCCCGTGAGACCACTTATCTGGATTTCTCGGAAACTCGTCCACCTCTATTCGTCAAGGCAGAAGATCCCTTAGAAGCTGACGAGTGGATTCGGGTTATCGAGCAAAAGTTTGGTCTTCTCCGATGCTCAGAGACGCAGAAGCCGTTGTTCGCCGCACAACAACTCCGTGGTCCTGCCAGTACCTGGTGGGGAAATTTTATGGCTATTCAACCCGACAACCATCAAGTCACCTGGAATGAGTTTAAAGCAGCTTTCCGTGAACACTACATCCCTGAGGGAGTGCTGCATATGAAACAAGAGGAGTTTATGAAGTTACAACAAGGTGGAGATACCATCACTCAATACCTCAACAAATTCAATCACCTGTCGCAGTATGCTATCGATCAGGTGAATACAAATTTGAAGAAGAAGAATTGTTTTATGCGGGGACTCAATGATCGGCTACAAAGGAAAATGGCCACATGCATAGACCTCACGTATGGAAAGGCTGTCAGCACAGCCTTATCTGTTGAAGCCAAGTACACAAATTCTGGAAAGAATAAGGGATTCGGTGGTGAGAGGCCTAATCAGGGCCAGGCGAAGAAACCACGGTTTGTGATTCGACCCTCAAGCCAAAATCGCCCTTTTTCTCGTCCACCTTCATTTCCCTTCAAACAGCCTATCATTATCCGCCCCAATAATACCCCCACTACCCCAAAACAGCCGGGTGCCCCAGGCACTCGATTCCCTGCCTTGCCTAGTTCTTCAACTGGGTGCTTTAATTGCGGCAAGTCGGGACATTTTATCAAAGACTGCCCATATCCTAGGCAAAATCAATCTAATGCTTCGCAAGGATCTGGGAAATCAGTTCAGCCTAAAGGAAATGCTACGGGGAAGAATATGAAGAAAACGGGGCGTGTGTATTATACTCAAGTGGCTACTACACCGGAAGGAGAGCCGATGATGATGGGTACGTTTCCCGTGGCCAGTCATCCAGCAATTACTTTTTTTTGATTCTGGTGCTTCACATACATTTATTAGCAAGAAGTTTGTGGAACAACATCATATTGCATACCATGAATCAAAGGAGGGATTTAAAATACATTCACCTGGGGGACACATTTATACTAAAGAAGTGGCCTATGGAGTGCCAGTAACAATGGCCAAACGGAACTTTCCTGCTAACATGATTGTTCTGAAGGGCCAGGATATAGATGTAATTCTGGGTATGAACTGGTTAACCCAACACAAGGCAATCCTCAACACTGAACTTAGAACCGTCAGGTTGAGCTATAACCAAGAAGAGATTCTCTTGACTCTCCCCGCAACCAATCCAGCCAAAGCTTCTGGTAGAGTCTATGAAGCCATTGTACCGGAGATCAAGAACATTCCGGTAGTATGTGAGTTTCCAGATGTATTTCCGGAAGATTTGCCTGGACTGCCCCCTGAAAGAGATGTAGAATTCGTAATTGAGCTAAAGCCCGGTACGGCTCCCATATCCCGAAGGTCGTACCGTATGCCCCCTAATGAATTGGCGGAACTGAAGACTCAATTGCAAGATCTATTGAATAAGGGATTCATCCAGCCAAGCTCGTCCCCTTGGGGTTGTCCCGCCATTTTTGTTAAGAAGAAGGATCAAACCTTGAGAATGTGCGTGGATTATCGACCCCTAAATGAGGTCACTATTAAGAATAAGTACCCTCTTCCAAGGATTGACATCTTATTTGATCAACTGACTGGGGCGAGGGTATTTTCCAAAATTGATCTCAGGTCGGGCTATCATCAAATCCGTATTCGGCCCGAGGATATACCGAAGACCGCGTTTACTACGCGATATGGATTGTTTGAATACTTGGTAATGTCTTTTGGGCTCACAAATGCTCCTGCCCATTTCACTTATTTAATGAACTCGGTGTTCATGCCCGAGTTGGACAAATTCGTGGTAGTCTTCATCGATGATATCTTGATATATTCCAAGAATGAAGAGGACCATGCTCAGCATTTACGGATTGTATTAACGCGCCTCAGGGAACACCAGCTATATGCCAAGTTCAGTAAGTGCGCGTTCTGGCTGGAAGAAATTCAATTTTTGGGGCACGTATTATCAGCTAAAGGAATTGCGGTAGATCCTAGCAAGGTCAAAGATATTCTGGAGTGGAAACCCCCAACAACTGTTCACCAAGTCCGGAGTTTTCTTGGACTAGCTGGGTATTATCGCAGATTCATACCAGATTTTTCTAAGCTTGTGAAGCCAATCACAAGTTTGTTGAAGAATGACATTAAGTTCAGTTGGTCTCCTAAGTGCAATGAAGCCTTTGAGCAACTAAAGACACTATTGACCACTGCTCCGGTATTGGCTCAACCGGACATCACTAAACCTTTTGACGTCTATTGTGATGCATCTGGCAGTGGGCTCGGCTGTGTACTGATGCAAGAGGGCCGAGTGATTGCGTATGCTTCAAGGCAGTTGCGCCGACATGAGGAGCACTATCCAACTCATGATCTGGAGCTAGCTGCTGTGGTTCATGCCCTAAAGATTTGGCGTCACTATCTGCTGGGTAATATCTGTCACATATATACAGATCATAAAAGTTTGAAGTACATCTTCACCCAGTCAGAGTTGAATATGAGACAAAGACGATGGCTTGAGCTCATTAAAGACTATGAACTGGAGATCCATTATCACCCAGGTAAGGCCAATGTGGTGGCAGATGCATTGAGTCGTAAGACTTCCTGCCACTGTCTTATGGCGAAGATCTTCGAGAACACGTTGTGTCAGGAAATGGAAAAGCTAAACCTGGGGATCATTCAACAAGGGACTCTAAATCAGTTAAGGCTTGAGTCAATCATTTTGCAAAGAATAATTGATGCTCAAAAGGATAATCTGGGTATGAAGCACATTCGAGAGAAGATAAAGGCTGGAGTAGCCAAGTGTTTCAAAGAAGACGATCAAGGTGTGATATGGTTTAAAAACCGCATAGTTGTGCCAAAGAACGAAGAGCTCCGCCAGCAAATTCTGGATGAAGCACATCTTAGTCGCTACTCTATTCATCCCAGAAGCACTAAGATGTATCAAGACTTAAAACAACATTACTGGTGGACTAAGATGAAGATTGAAATTGCACGCTATGTGGCTAAGTGTGACACCTGCAGACGTGTCAAGGCCATACACATGAAAACTGCTGGTCCATTGCAATCTTTGCCAATCCCAACATGGAAATGGGAAGACATTAGTATGGACTTTGTTGTGGGATTGCCCAGAACCGCAAAAGGGTATGATTCTATCTGGGTTATTACTGATCGACTCACAAAGATCGCCCATTTCCTCCCTGTCAAAGTTAAATATCCCGTCATTACCTATGCGGAGTTATACATTGCCCGTATTCTCAGTTTGCATGGTGTTCCAAAGACCATAGTGTCGGATCGTGGACCTCAATTCGTATCCAAGTTTTGGGAAGAACTTCATAAATCCCTGGGTACCAAATTACTCCACAGTTCGGCCTATCATCCTCAAACCAGTGGACAGACTGAGAGAGTGAACCAAATACTTGAAGATATGCTACGGGCATGTATCCTGGATTTCTCACTAAAATGGGATGAATGTCTACCTTTAGCGGAGTTTTCATATAATAATAGCTACCAAGAAAGTATCAAGATGGCACCCTTTGAAGCTTTATATGGACGTCGGTGTCGGACTCCGCTAAATTGGTCTGAACATGGAGAAAGATACTTCTTTAGACCTGATATGGTGAAAGAGGTTGAAGAAAAGGTTCAGAGAATTATCCATAATATGAAGAAAGCTCAAGCACGGCAAAAGAGTTATGCAGACAAACGGCGAATGCCCTTATATTTTCTTGAAGGAGACTATGTCTACCTGAAGGTATCGCCAATGAAAGGCGTATCGCGTTTCGGAGTTAAAGGAAAACTTGCACCACGATATATTGGTCCTTTTCTTATTCTGGAAAGATATGGGCCAGTGGCGTATCGACTCCAACTCCCCGAAACCTTGTCTGCTGTGCATAATGTGTTCCACGTGTCACAATTGAAGAAGTGTCTTCGGGTTCCTGATCGAACCGTTGAAATAACTGATGTTGTCCTGGAACCAGATTTAACCTACTCGGAACATCCTATTCGAGTTCTGGATCAAAAGGACAGGGTCACCCGAAGAAAGACTCTCAAGTTCTACAAGATACAGTGGAACCAGCATTAGGAAGATGAGGCTACATGGGAAACCCAAGACTTTTTAAATAAGAATTTCCCAGGCTTCCTAGCCTCATGTAAATTGTAAAGTCTGTATAGCGGTTGTAATGAAGAAGTAACCCCACATCACCCCTGCCTTGTACCAAAATTAAGGAAATAAAAATGTGATGCATTTCCTTTACCATTCCCTACCCTAGGATTTTTAATCTCGGGACGAGATTCTTTTATGGGGGGAAGGATGTAACACCCCTGGTGTTACTATAACTAAAACTTGAGCATAACATCATAAGCATTGCCATTGCATATGTGTGACACACCTAGAGTGCATTCACTAGGCAAAAATTTCAAACAAGTTGTATTGTTTTATTGTTTTTGCAAATGGAACCCTGGTTAATGGACTTAACCCTAAATAGTGGTTAAAGGGGTAAAACTTAACTCAAGTTAAGAAAACCTAAATACTTTAGGGTAAAAGCCATAAAATGATCCTAAGAATAAACTTGAATCACTTTTATGCCCCTGAGATACCAAAAACCCTAATTGGAACCCTGGAAAACCCTAACACCAAACCCTAGGGGCTTATATGCAAAAATGATGAACCCTTGGACTAAAGTGTAAAAACTACTATGTTTTGACATATAAAGTCATTTGGTTCACAAATATGTGAATTTACAAGCCAAACCCTAAGTTTTGGACTTAAGTGCAAAAGGGCCACACTTGACTCATGTGATGAAGTCTGAAAATCAGAGAATTGGCTCCACTTTTGGGCCTTGTAACTTTCAAAGCATAGGGTTTTTGCCCTAGGACACCACATCAAAATTGAAGCTCAACTATAGGAGAACAACTTTGCTTAAAGGTGTGAGCATTGTTGTTAAGGAAAAACTGAAGATAATCACTCCTGAAGTTGGACTGTCAGGCTATCTAAGTCTGAAAATTCAGACTGACAGTGGACTGATAGCAACTTCAAGACCAAGTTCATGCATGATCTGCTGCCTTTTTGTGACAATACCATATAGCAAAGATGTAGCTGGTTTATAGCACTACAATATTGCTGCAGAACTTGACGTGTGTTGCCATTGAAATTTAGGAGCAATTTGGCCCTAAATCCTGGCTGTCAGGTGACTGAATCAAGTTTTGCCATGGTACAGTGCCTGGTTAACTGAAGAAGATCTCCCCCGTGCTCGCCGCCGGTGTCCGTCGCCGTTGATCGCGGCTCGTCGTGATTCGTGCTCGGTGGCCATCGGATAAGTTCCGCCCGGTAAAGATCTTTGCCGCCGGTGAACTGGATGCCACCTCGGCCCGCCGTAGTCCATTCCCCCTTGCTCACCGATCCCTCGGATAAGGATTTCACCGCCGTTGAGCCATCACCGGCGTCCGCCGCGTGGCTCTGTCTTTACACCGTGTCGTCGTGACTCCTCTAGGCCATCCCATCGTCGACGGGGAGCTCGCCACGCCATTAGCCACGATTTCACCGCGACGTCTTCTTCCTTATCTCCGGCCACCTTCGCTAGCCGCTTAAGTTAAAGCGCCACCGCCTCGGGGCTCTATAAATTGACCCCGCCGCGAGCTTCACCACATCCTCACGCATTCAGCCACCACTAATCGCTAGCAATCGTGCATCAGTGCGCTTGAATTTTGGTTTTCCCCCAAATCAAATTTCCGCCACCCGAAATCAACCTCACCGCGGCCAGCCCTCCACAGGTCTGCTCATACCCTCCTTGTTCCTGTTCTAGCATCTGTGCATGTTGGTGATGCTCGCCGACCCACGCAATTGAACTAAAAACCCTCTGGTCGCCGGGAACATGGTTATCTCGCCACAACATTCTCGGTCACTGTGGCCAGAACCAACCAGGCACCCATTTGCGAAATTAAGTTGGGGAAAACAATCTAGGTAGCCTCGATTTCATGTCTGTTGCTCGGAGAACCCAGCCGTAGCCCCAATCGGCCGGCATAAGCGCTCGTCGGAGCTCGGCTGGGCATGAACGCCGTCGGGGACCTCCCTCTGCGAAGAATTAGAACTGCAGGGGTTTCCTTGCAATCTGTCAGCGACACAGTGCAACAGTAAAGAAGCTCGTTTTCCAATTAGCCAAACCCCGAGGCCCTTTCTGCAAAGCCGCCAGGGCGCGGCCGCGCGCGGGCGCTTTCCTCCCTGGTCTTGGGCCGCTGGGCTGAATCCGGCCCAGTTCCCCTTAATCTTTTTCTTTTTCTTTTTCCAGCAGAGCTTTAAAATATGTAGAAAAATGTAGAAAAATGCTAAAATTATGAAACTAATTTTCCTAGGTTTGTTATTTTCCATAGTATTTAATAAAAATAAGTTGGTGATTTTTAGTGAAAATAAGAAATTTTAGGGTATTTAAAGTAGTTAAAAGTCTTGGTTATAGATTTTTAGAAAATAATTGATAAGTCCTAAAATGCCCAAAATTTTTATAAGAGTGTTATATAATATTTAGAAGCCTTGGGTAGAGTTTGAATTGATTTGGACCTTGTTTGATCACCAAACCCCAAAACACCCCCCCTGCCCTATGAACTCCTTTACCGACTCCGGAAACCCTAAGTTTCCGGAACTCCGTGAAGGAAAGTTATATTCAAGACATAAATAATAAGTTTATGTTGTCTTTGCATCCTCATGAGCATCCCATGGCATCCATTCTTATACATATGTATGGTTATGATTAGAACGTGAGGAAGAAATCGAAGTTACCGAAGAGGAGACACCACAACCACCTTTGGACACTCAGGCCGGGAATAGTTTCTACTTCGACATTTGTGGACCTGAGCCTGATTCACCTGTGAACGAAGGCAAGCCCCGGTGCATTTGCCACCTCCCTTGCTATTTTAAAATCTTTCTCACTTGATTGCTGCATTAGGTGATAGGAGTTGCTTGATAAAACCATTCCTGCATTACCTTCCTTGAATTTAATTACCTTCCTTGATCACCTGTTTTACAAAAGCTTTTTAATGCTTAGCTTTGCTTTAGAAAAACAAAAGGTTTTGTTTTTACAAAATATGATGTGGCAAAAGTGGGTGGGATGTTTTTCGAAAATAAAACCTGATGATGGATCTATCAAAGGCCTTGATAGGTTCAACATCGAAAAGGATGTACCTCTGCCAGGTACCAACTTTGGGTTTGAAATGATTAAGCTGAGACCGGGCGGGTGACTTGCACGAGAAGAGAGTCTCGGTGTAGTGTCTCCGTCTGTGTCGATTAAGGACCGTCTCGATGTAGGCTTGATGATCGAGGACCCTTTAACTGGTCACATGCCTCGTCATGGGTAAGCCTTGCCTCGGGCAGACTAAGGCCGGAATAAGATAACACGAAATGGGCGTGGAGCGGTGGCGAGAGTAGCGTGTACCCTCCGTGGCAAGAGGCTGGACGGTGGTGTAGCTGTGCTCTCGGTTTGCGTGAACCTGATCCGGTCTTAAGAACCCCAGTGGCGGGTTGACATATGCAAGGGTTAAGTGCTACATATGTCGTGTGATTGGAGATCCTCAGCTGAGTATAATCGATTCGGATCGCCGTACCTTCGCGGTTATGAAGACTTGGTCACTGCCCTACACGTAGCTTTCCACTAAAGATGATGGGCTCTTGTTAAAAACAGTGGCTAGTGCAGGACCAGTGATTGAACTAGGGTAGAAAGAACTCTAGTACAGGTAATTTTACTTAACTTGACAAATTAAAACTGGATTTTTAAGGATCCACTTTAGTAAGCCTTTCTGCAAAAACAGAGTCTTTGAATATTGAAAAGCCTTACCTTGACTCCCATATAACCAGCATACCCTTGAGAGTCTTTTCTTTAGTCGGGTAAGACTTGCTGAGTAATTCCATACTCAGGGTTTATCCCTTCGTTGTTTTTAGGTGAGGAAGTAGCAGACTTTTGCTGCTTCTGTGCCAAGGTGGTTCCAAAAGAAGAAAATCAAGACTGAAGTGCGGGAGGACTCGGTCCTCCACTTAAGATCTTTTGCTTTTAGCTTCTCGGGAGGAGTTTTGTGCCTCCCTGGTTTGTATAATATTACTTCTATGCACTCACTTTTAGTTTGGTCTGTAATAACATAACTCAAGCTTGCTTTTGAAATAAATGTAAGATTATGTAATTCGCTTCCGCATTTCTTTATCTCCGATGTTCTGTAATGTCTACAAGATGGGTGAGACGTTCCTGGTGAGGTAAGGAAGGATACCGAACTTGTCAAGTAGTTCAGGGGCACCTACAGGGTTGTCTGATGTCCGTTGGACAAGGACAACTGTAGGTGGGCCTAATTACTTGGGAGGTTCCGTCACAACTTGGTTTTGAAATTCACTTGAAATCACATTAGTCATAGTATATAAAAGAGATATGATCAAAGGTATATTAATGAGCTATGTATACAAGACATCAAAAGAAATTCCTAGAATCAAGAATATTTAGTTCATGCCTAAGTTTGTTAAAAGTTTGTTCATTAAGTGGCTTGGTAAAGATATCGGCTAATTGTTCCTTGGTGTTAATATATGCAATCTCGATATCTCCCTTTTGTTGGTGATCCCTTAAGAAATGATACCGAATGGCTATGTGTTTAGTGCGGCTATGCTCAACGGGATTATCCGCCATGCGGATTGCACTCTCATTATCACATAGAAGAGGAACTTTGGTTAATTTGTAACCATAGTCCCTAAGGGTTTGCCTCATCCAAAGTAGTTGCGCACAACAATGACCTGCGGCAATATACTCGGCTTCGGCGGTAGAAAGAGCTACGGAATTTTGCTTCTTTGAAGCCCAAGACACCAAGGATCTTCCCAAGAACTGGCAAGTCCCCGATGTGCTCTTTATATTAATTTTACACCCCGCCCAATCGGCATCCGAATAACCAATTAAATCAAATGTGGATCCCCGAGGGTACCAAAGCCCAAACTTAGGAGTATAAACTAAATATCTCAAGATTCGTTTTACGGCCGTAAGGTGAGCTTCCTTAGGGTCGGCTTGGAATCTTGCACACATGCATACGGAAAGCATAATGTCCGGTCGAGATGCACATAGATAGAGTAAAGAGCCTATCATCGACCGGTATACCTTTTGATCGACGAATTTACCTCCCGTGTCGAGGTCGAGATGCCCATTGGTTCCCATGGGTGTCTTGATGGGCTTGGCATCCTTCATCCCAAACTTGTTTAGAATGTCTTGAATATACTTTGTTTGGCTAATGAAGGTGCCCTCTTGGAGTTTCTTCACTTGAAATCCCAAGAAGTACTTCAACTCCCCCATCATCGACATCTCGAATTTCTGTGTCATGATCCTACTAAATTCCTTACATGTTGATTCGTTAGTAGACCCAAATATAATATCATCAACATAAATTTGGCATACAAACAAATCATTATTAAGAGTTTTAGTAAATAAAGTAGGATCGGCCTTTCCAACTTTGAAGCCATTAGTGATAAGAAAATCTCTTAGGCATTCATACCATGCTCTTGGGGCTTGCTTGAGCCCATAAAGCGCCTTAGAGAGTTTGTAAACATGGTTAGGGTACTTACTATCTTCAAAGCCGGGAGGTTGCTCAACATAGACCTCTTCTTTGATTGGTCCATTGAGGAAAGCACTTTTCACGTCCATTTGATAAAGCTTAAAGCCATGGTAAGTAGCATAGGCAAGTAATATGCGAATTGATTCAAGCCTAGCTACGGGTGCATAGGTTTCACCGAAATCCAAACCTTCGACTTGTGAATACCCCTTGGCCACAAGTCGGTCTTTGTTCCTTGTCACCACACCATGCTCGTCTTGTTTGTTGCGGAACACCCACTTGGTTCCTACAATATTTTGGTTAGGACGTGAACTAAATGCCATACCTTGTTCCTAGTGAAGTTGTTGAGCTCCTCTTGCATCGCCACCACCCAATTCGAATCTTATAGTGCTTCCTCTACACTGTGTGGCTCAATAGAGGAAACAAAAGAGTAATGCTCACAAAATTGCGCAACACGAGATCTAGTGGTTACCCCCTTATGAATGTCGCCAAGGATGGTATCGACGGGGTGATCTCGTTGGATTGCGTGGTGGACTCTTGGGTGTGGCGGTCTTGGAACTTGTTCATCTTCCTCATCTTGATCACGGGCATCTCCCCCTTGATCATTGCTCTCTTCTTGAGGTTGCTCAACTCCTTGATCTTCTCCTTCATCATTTTGAGCTTCATCCTCATCTTGAGTCGGTGGAGATGCTTGCATTGAGGAAGATGGTTGATCTTGTGCATTTGTTGGCTCTTCGGATTCCTTAGGACACACATCCCCAATGGACATGTTCCTTAGCGCGACGCATGGAGCCTCTTCATCACCTATCTCATCAAGATCAATTTGCCTACTTGAGAGTCGTTAGTCTCATCAAACACAATGTCACAAGAAACTTCAACTAGTCCGAAGGACTTGTTAAAGACTCTATATGCCCTTGTGTTTGAATCATATCCTAGTAAAAAGCCTTCTACAGTCTTAGGAGCAAATTTAGATTTTCCACCTCTTTTAACAAGAATAAAACATTTGCTACCAAAGACTCTAAAATATGAAACATTGGGCTTTTACCGGTTAGGAGTTCGTATGATGTCTTCTTGAGGATTCGGTGTAGATACAACCGTTTGATGGCGTAGCAGGCGGTGTTGACTGCCTCGGCCCAAAACCGATCCGACGTCTTGTACTCATCAAGCATGGTTCTTGCCATGTCCAATAGAGTTCTATTATTCCTCTCCACTACACCATTTTGTTGTGGGGTGTAAGGAGAAGAGAACTCATGCTTGATGCCCTCCTCCTCAAGGAAGCCTTCGATTTGTGAGTTCTTGAACTTCGTCCCGTTGTCGCTTCTAATTTTCTTGATCCTTAAGCCGAACTCGTTTTGAGTCCATCTCAAGAATCCTTTTAAGGTCTCTTGGGTATGAGATTTTTCCTGCAAAAAGAACACCCAAGTGAAGCGAGAATAATCATCCACAATAACTAGACAGTACTTACTCCCGCCGATGCTTATGTAAGCTATCGGGCCGAACAGGTCCATGTGTAGGAGCTCGAGTGGTCTGTCAGTCATCATGATGTTCTTGTGTGGATGATGAACACCAACTTGCTTCCCTGCCTGACATGTGCTACAAATCCTGTCTTTCTCAAAATGAACATTTGTTAGTCCCAAAATGTGTTCTCCCTTTAAAAGCTTATGAAGATTCTTTATTCCAACATGTGCTAGTCGGCGATACCAGAGCCGGCCCATATTAGTCTTAGCAATTAAGCAAGTGTCGAGTTCAGCTCTATCGAAATCTACTAAATATAGCTGACCCTCTAACACTCCCTTAAATGTTATTGAATCATCACTTCTTCTAAAGACAGTAACACATATATCTGTAAAAAGACAGTTGTAGCCCATTTTGCATAATTGAGATACGGAAAGCAAATTGTAATCTAAAGAATTTACAAGAAAAACATTGGAAATGGAATGGTCAGGAGATATAGCAATTTTACCCAATCCTTTGACCAAACCTTGATTTCCATCCCCGAATGTGATAGCTCGTTGGGGATCTTGGTTTTTCTCATAGGAGGAGAACATCTTCTTCTCCCCTGTCATGTGGTTTGTGCACCCGCTATCGATGATCCAACTTGAGCCCCTGGATGCATAAACCTATAAAACAAGTTTAGTTCTTGATTTTAGGTACCCAAATGGTTTTGGGTCCTTTGACATTAGACACAAGAACTTTGGGTACCCAAACACAAGTCTTTGATCCCTTGTGTTTGCCCCCAACATATTTGGCAACTACTTTGCCGCATTTGTTAGTTAAAACATAAGATGCATCAAAGGTTTTAAATGAAATGTTAGAATCATTTTATGCAGTAGGAGTTTTCTTATTAGGCAATTTTGCATGGGTTGATTGCCTAGAACTAGATGTCTCACCCTTATACATAAAAGCATGATTAGGGCCAGAGTGAGACTTCCTAGAGTGAATTCTTCTAATTTTGCTCTCGGGATAACCGACAGGGTATAAAATGTAACCCTCGTTATCCTGAGGCATGGGAGCCTTGCCTTCACAAAATTAGACAATCTTTTAGGAGGGGTATTAAGTTTGACATTGTCCCCCTTTTGAAAACCAATACCATCCTTGATGCCAGGGCGTCTCCCACTATAGAGCATGCTTCTAGCAAATTTAAACTTTTCATTTTCTAAGTCATGCTCAATAATTTTAGCATCTAATTTAGCTATATGATCATTTTGTTGTTTAATTAAAGTCATATGATCATGAATAGCATCAATGTTAATGTCTCTACATCTAGTACAAATGGAAGTATGCTCAATGGTAGATGTAGAGGGTTTGCAAGATTTTAATTCTACAATCTTAACATGTAATATATCATTTTCATTTCTAAGGTTAGAAATAGTAACATTGCAAACATCAAAATCTTTAGCCTTAGCAATCAATTGTTTATTTTCATTTTTAAGGCTAGCAAGAAAATCATTCAATTTTTCAATCTTAGCAAGCAAATTGGCATTGTCATTTCTAAGATTGGAAATCGAATCATCACAAACATTAGAATCAACCTTAGCAATAAGTTTAGCATTTTCATTTCTAAGGTTGGTAATAGTATCATGGCAAGTGCTTAGCTCACTAGATAGTTTTTCACATTTTTCTACTTCTAGAGCGTAAGCATTCTTAACCTTAACATGCTTCTTGTTTTCTTTAATAAGGAAGTCCTCTTGGGAATCCAAGAGATCATCCTTCTCATGAATAGCACTAATTAATTCATTTAATTTTTCTTTTTGTTGCATGTTAAGGTTGGCAAAAAGGGTGCGCAAGTTATCCTCCTCATCACTAGCATTATCTTCATCACTAGAGGATGCATATTTAGTGGAGGATTTGGATTTCACCTTCTTCTTTTTGCCGTCCTTTGCCATGAGGCACTTGTGGCCGACGTTGAGGAAGAGAAGTCCCTTGGTGACGGCGATGTTTGCGGCGTCCTCGTCGGAGGAGGAGTCGGAGGAGCTCTCGTCGGAGTCCCATTCCCGGCAAACATGGGCATCACCGCCCTTCTTCTTGTAGTACCTCTTCTTCTCTTTTCTTCTCCCCTTCTTGTCATCGCCCCTGTCACTGTCACTAGATAGTGGACATTTTGCAATAAAATGACCGAGCTTACCACATTTGTAGCACACTTTCTTGGAGCGGGGCTTGTAATCCTTCCCCCTCCTTTGCTTGAGGACTTGGCGGAAGCTCTTGATGATGAGCGCCATTTCCTCGTTGTCGAGCTTGGAGGCGTCGATGGGTGTTCTACTTGATGTAGACTCCACCTTCTTCTCATCCGTTGCCTTGAATGCAACCGGTTGTGCTTCAGACGTGGAGGAGCCATCAAGCTCGTTGATTTTCTTTGAGCCTTTGATCATTAATTCAAAGCTCACAAAGTTTCCTATCACTTCCTCGGGAGTCATTAGTGTATATCTAGGATT
This sequence comes from Zea mays, assembly GCF_902167145.1. Lineage (NCBI taxonomy): Eukaryota > Viridiplantae > Streptophyta > Magnoliopsida > Poales > Poaceae > Zea > Zea mays. The sequence goes on from NC_050098.1 coordinate 186,830,537, forward strand.
GCCACGAATTAATTGAACTTGAGTAGGGTTAAGGAAAACAAGTGATCTAAGAATAACCTTAACCATTTCGTGGTCATCCCATTTTTTGCTCCTGAGGTTGCGCACTTGGTTCACCAAGGTTTTGAGCCGGTTGTACATGTCTTGTGGCTCCTCCCCTTGGCGCGGAAGCGACCGAGCTCCCCTTCGATCGTCTCCCGCTTGGTGATCTTGGTCACCTCGTCTCCTTCGTGCGCGGTTTTTAGCACGTCACAAATCTCCTTTGCGCTCTTCAACCCTTGCACCTTATTATACTCCTCTCGACTTAGAGAGGCGAGGAGTATAGTTGTGGCTTGGGAGTTGAAATGTTGGATTTGTTCGACCTCCTCAGAGTCGTAATCCTTGTCTCCCTTCTTTGGTACCTGCACTCCATACTCAACAATATCACATATGCTTTTGTGGAGTGAGGTTAAGTGATGCCTCATTTTATCACTCCACATAGAATAATCTTCACCTTCAAACATAGGAGGTTTGCCTAATGGAACGGAGAGTAATGGAGTGCGTCTAGAAATGCGAGGATAGCGAAGGGGCATCTTACTATACTTCTTGCGCTCATGGCGCTTTGAAGTGGTGGAGGCCGATTCTGAGCCGGAGGTGGAGGGTGACGAAGAGTCAGTCTCATAGTAGACCATCTTCCTCATCTTCTTCTTCTTGTCACCCATCCGATGGGACTTGACGGAGGAAGAGGATTCCTCCTTGTGCTTGTGGGTGGACTCCCTAGTGTGTGTTCTTCCCGAGCTTGCGGACTTGTTGCCGGTCCCGAGATCCCTCTTAGCGGATGCTCCCGACATCACTTCGAGCGGTTATGCTCTAATGAAGCACCGGGCTTTGATACCAATTGAAAGTCGCCTAGAGGGGGGTGAATAGGGTGAATCTGAAATTTACAAACTTAAGCACAACTACAAGTCGGGTTAGCGTTAGAAATAAGAATGAGTTCGAGAGAGAGGACGCAAAACAAATCGTGAGCGAATAAAGAGTGAGACACGATGATTTGTTTTACCGAGGTTCGGTTCTTGCAAACCTACTCCCTGTTGAGGTGATCACAAAGACCGGGTCTCTTTCAACCCTTTCCCTCTCTCAAACGGTCCCTCGGACCGAGTGAGCTTCTCTTCTCAATCAAACGGGACACAAAGTCCCCGCAAGAACCACCACACAATTGGTGTCTCTTGCCTCGGTTACAATTGAGTTTTCACAAGAAAGAATGAGAAAGAAAAGAAGCGATCCAAGCGCAAGAGCTCAAATGAACACGACAAATCACTCTCTCTCTAATCACTAAAGCTTTGTGTGGAGTTGGGAGAGGATTTGATCTCTTTGGTGTGTCTTGTATTGAATGCTAGCTCTTGTAAGGTGTAGAAGAGTGGAAACTTGGATGCCATTGAATGTGGGGTGGTTGGGGTATTTATAGCCCCAACCACCAAAAATGGTCGTTGGAAGTGTGCTGTCGCATGGCGCACCGGACAGTCCGGTGCGCCCCGGACACTGTCCGGTGCGCCAGCCACGTCAGCAGACCGTTGGGGTTTGACCGTTGGAGCTCTGACTTGTGGGGCCTCTGGGCTGTCCGGTGGTGCACCGGACAGGTCCTGTAGACTGTCCGATGCGCCAACTACGCGTGCTCTGAGTCTGGCGCGCACTGTAGCGCATTGAATGCGGTTGCAGACGACCGTTGCGCGTGAAGTAGTCGTTGCTCCGCTGGCACACCGGACAGTCCGGTGTGCACCGGACACTGTCCGGTGACTCACCGGACAGTCCAGTGAATTATAGCGGAGCGCCCTTGGAAATTCCCGAAGGTAGCGAGTTTGGCTTCGAATGTTCTGTTTCACCGGACACTGTCCGGTGGCACACCGGACAGTCCGGTGCGCCAGACCAGGGTGCCTTTCGGGTTGTCTTTTGCTCTCTTGTCTGAACCCTTTTCTTGGTCTTTTTATTGTCTTATTGTGAACCTTTGGCACCTGTAGAACTTATAGACTAGAGCAAACTAGTTAGTCCAATTATTTGTGTTGGGCAATTCAACCACCAAAATCAATTAGGAAATCGGTGTAAGCCTAATTCCCTTTCACCTATTCCACTAAGGAATTTATCCTTCATGTTTAAACCTCTCTTCGGCACATAAACAACCTTGTGTAGAAACAACATGTGGTTAATAGTTGTCCTGAGTCTTGACCCTTGAGGTGTGAGGTTGAAGCTGCCTACTTTTCCATAGCTTATAATATCAATTATTCTCTGCCTTTACATCTAATTGTTGTAATCGAATTATCTCTTCTTTTGAAGGTAGTAATGGTGATGATGTGTTGAATAATGTGCAAGCACATGATGCATTGCCCAATCGTACCTTGGAGCCATCCTCATCACAACTAAATATTGAAACACTAAAGAACAAAGCAGTGGGTATGACCAGTGATGCGAAAGCATGAATTGATTAAGTTATTGAAAAAGCGAAGAGTTACAACGGTCAGATGAAACATGATAATCAAACTAAGTGTTGTGTTATTTATATTTCAGGTTCCTCTGTAATTTTAACATATGATATAAAACTATCGTCGATGTAGGGATTGCAACGTGTGTCTAATGGTATAGTACTTGTAAGTACTCTCGATTTTGCCTCGTGTTCATGAGATTAGACCTATTACAAGATATGATGAAAGGCATCAAGTGAATTGCAACAACATGACTTCATAACTTTTTAAAGAAAATGGTGTAATGCATGAGTAATAATCAAACTTCGTACTTTTGGCAAACTAGTACAATGCTCGTGTGTTGCGACGACACATAAATTATTTGAGAAAATGTTATAGCACAATGATCACATGCAAACGAACAAATATGTTGTTCAATCGAATGCTCACAATCCGAATATGTATATAATTCCAAAATTGATATGATATTTCAACAAACCACATTTGCCATATTGGCTCAAATTTACTGCATGTGACATACACTTCAAGCTTATTTTTGTGAGACAATCTCTTCATTTAGAAAAAATGTGTTATCAAATTCATCACAAGAGGTCGCATTATACTATGGTACACACATGTAGTTAGCTAAGAGGAAATCAAAGACAAAATAATTGAACAACAAATTATGAACATGTGTCAGTGTTTGCAAGATGGTAGCTTAGCAACCCCCTAGAACAAACGAACACATAATCGAGTAGGACTTCATCTCAAGCGAACACATAATTGTAGTGCACATATGTATGTTTACATATTCATAGTTTAACAAGTATAGCTATGCCTGCAACTACTTCAGAAAGTGCAACATGAACACAACTCAAGATTCATGGATCATTAATCAACATTATAGATCTTTAATTGTATTACATTGAGCTAAGTATAACTACCCACATGCATAAACCCATATGTCAACAAGGGACAAAGGTGATTATAAGGAAAATGGACCTTGACCCCATTTTATTAATGGATTTTGGTGTTTGATGGTCAACATAATGAATTAACGTTGTTTGCTAGTGTTTATTGATATAGTTCAAAATATGTAGTGTGAACATGGATGAAGGCAACATGGTGGTCGAGAAGATCAACACCTCAATGTAAGACTTTAGAAGACTCATTGAAGACCTATGAAGATCATGCAAGGGTCCAAGACATAAGATGGAACAAGTTCAAACAAAGAGATGCAAAGGAACAAATAAATTATGCTACTTAGCAGCATCAGACGTGTCCGATGGTGCACCGAATAAAGCATCGAATAGGAGCGATGCTGAATTGAAGGGCTAAAGAACTAGAATATGATGGACAAGTGAGTATGAAGCAGACACAATACCAGACGTCACATCGGATATGGCATTAAGAGAGGTCTACAATGTGGTTGGAGAGATCCATTAGGCACCAGACATATCCCGGTGACACACCAGATGCCCTATCAGATAGGGTACTCAAAGAGGTTGCAAAGCAACCCGAACAGGGTTACAACACATCAAAAGTCTAGTGCCACACTAGGCATTGCACTGAATACCTCGAGCTCAATGGTCGGTAATGGCTAGTTTCAAACGGATAGCTAACGTGGACATGCACCAGACCTGTCTAGTAGGTGTAGTGCACCGAGTATCCTATGAGTACGTCAAATTTATGTACTACTTCCAACGGCTAGTTTTGGATTGGAGGTATATATATATATGACCCCAACCATTTGTTTGAGATGTGTGGGAGCTGATAAACATTTCTAGAGAGTTGAGACTCCATTCTTGTCGGCGTTTCGACCCCGGGGGGTCCCTGGACCGACGAGTAAATTGTCGCCGCGTGTCCCAGCCCAGATGGGTCGGCGCGAGACAGAGCACAAAGGAGGGGGAGAAATGGCAAAGGGGAAACCCGCGGCCTTCGTGTTGTCCCGCGCCCAGGTCGGGTGCGCTTGCAGTAGGGGGGTTACAAGCGTCCGCGTGGGAGAGAGGGAGCCTTGTGCGTCGGCCCGTTCTCCCGCGCGGCCAACCCTTTCATACGAGAGCCCTGGACCTTCCTTTTATAGGCGTAAGGAGAGGGTCCATGTGTACAATTGGGGGTGTAGCAGTGTCGGGGACCATAATTAGGGGTACCCTCAAGACGCCTAATTCTCAGCTGGTAACCCCCATCAGCATAAAGCTGCAAAGGCCTGATGGGTCCGATTAAGTCAGGGGTCAGTCCACACGAGTGGCTCGATCACGCTTCGCCCGAGCCTAGCCTCGGCCAAGGGCAGCCGACCTCGAGAGACTTCTGTCTCGCCCGAGGCCCCCCTTTTTACGGCGGACACACCTCCGGCTCGCCCGAGGCCTTGGCTTCGCTTAGAAGCAACCCTGACTAAATCGCCGCGCCGACTGACCAGGTTGCAGGAGCATTTAACGCAAAGGTGGCCTGACACCTTTATCCTGACACGCGCCCCCCGGCAGAGCCGAAGTGACCGCCGTCACTCCACCGCTCCACTGACCAGTCTGACAGAAGGACAGCGCCGCCTGCGCCACTCCGACTGCAGTGCCACTCGACAGAGTGAGTCTGACAGGCAGTCAGGCCTGGCCAAAGGCGCCATAGGAAACTCTGCTCCGCCCGACCCCAGGGCTCGGACTCGGGCTAAGACCCGGAAGACGGCGAACTCCGCTCCGCCCGACCCCAGGGCTCGGACTCGGGCTAAGACCCGGAAGACGGCGAACTCCGCTCCGCCCGACCCCAGGGCTCGGACTCGGGCTAAGACCCGGAAGACGGCGAACTCCGCTCCGCCCGACCCCAGGGCTCGGACTCGGGCTAAGACCCGGAAGACAGCGAACTCCGCTCCGCCCGACCCCAGGGCTCGGACTCGGGCTAAGACCCGGAAGACGGCGAACTCCGCTCCGCCCGACCCCAGGGCTCGGACTCGGGCTCAGCCCCAGAAGACGACGAAACTCCGCCTCGCCCGACCCCAGGGCTCGGACTCCGCCCTGGCCTCGGCCGAACGATCTCCGCCTCGCCCGACCCGGGGGCTCGGCCTCGGCCACGGAAGACAGACTCGACCCCGGCTTCGGAGGAGCCCCCACGTCGCCCGACCTAGGGCACAGGCCCGCCACGTCAACAGGAAGCGCCATCATCATCCTACCCCGAGCCGACTCGGGTCACGGAGAACAAGACCGGTGTCCCATCTGGCTAGCTCCGCCAGATGGACAATGATGGCGCTCCGCAAGCTCTGTGACGACGGCGGCTCTCAGCTCTCTTACGGAAGCAAGGCGACGTCAGCAAGGACTCGACCGCTCCTACAGCTGTCCCTCCGCCAGGCTCCGTTGCTCCTCCGACAGCCACGACATCACGCCACCAAGGTGCCAAGACCTCTCCGGCTGCCACATTGGCATGTACCTAGGGCGCTAGCTCTCTCTCCGCTAGACACGTAGCACTCTGCTACACCCCCCGTTGTACACCTGGATCCTCTCCTTACGACTATAAAAGGAAGGACCAGGGCCTTCTTAGAGAAGGTTGGCCGCGCGGGGACGAGGACGAGACAGGCGCTCTCTTGGGGCCGCTCGCTTCGCTCACCCGCGTGGACGCTTGTAACCCCCCTACTGCAAGCGCACCCGACCTGGGCGCGGGACGAACACGAAGGCCGCGGGATCTCCACCTCTCTCACGCCCGTCTCCGGCCACCTCGCCTCTCCCCCCTTCGCGCTCGCCCACGCGCTCGACCCATCTGGGCTGGGGCACGCAGCACACTCACTCGTCAGCTTGGGGACCCCCCGGTCTCGAAACGCCGACAGTTGGCGCGCCAGGTAGGGGCACGCTGCGTGTTGACGAACAGCTTCCCGTCAAGCTCCAGATGGGCAGTCTCCAGCAACCTCTCCGGCCCGGGACGGTGCTCCGTTTCGGGAGTCTTAAGTTCATGTCCTTCGACGGCAGCTACGACATGATACTCCTTCCACTGCCGCGCGACAACGACAATGGCGGTCGACAACCCGCCCGCCGGCGGCGGAATCGGCGACATCTTCCCCGCGCGGTGGAAGAACAACATCCGAGCTCGCCCCGTCCTCTCCCCCGCCAACGGAGGAGGAGGCGGGGCAACCAAGGCCAAGCGGGAGGCCACGCTTCGTCGGCTGTCGAGCGAATCGACGTCCCCAGCGCCCCGACGGAAGGCACGCCGGGCGTCGACCTCGCGTTCGAGACGGAGGCAAGCGCTTTCCCCCCGCGACACGCCAACCCCGAGCAAGTTGACGACGCCGGCGCACTCGCGAGGAGCTTGCAGGACGTCGCCCTTGTCCCTGAGATGACGGTGCAACCAGTCCCCGATGTAACTACGTCGCTCCTCGTCGACCAAAAGGTACCGACTAACTCCCATCTTACGTCATTTCGACTCGGCCTCAACCCGCCAAGCGACCTCGCTTTGGCGGGCGCTCTCATTGAGGCGAGTGCAACCCCACTGAGGTTTCGTATGCGGTCGCCTTGGGACCGGTTGACGGACGCCTCGACCTACGGGCCCTCCGGGTCCGAGGAAGATGACGATCCCAGCATCTGTTGGGATTTCTCTGGACTTGGCAACCCCAGTGCCATGCGGGACTTCATGACCGCATGTGACTACTGCCTCTCCGACTGTTCCGATGGAAGCCGCAGCCTCAACGACGAGGGCTGCGGCCCAAGCCGCGAATGTTTCCACGTTGAGCTGGGGGATCCCTCCGAAGGCAACCATCTTGGCATGCTGGAGGACGGTGATTTTCCTAGGCCCGTGCCTCGCGCCAACATCCCGCGGGAGCTAGCTGTGGTCCCCGTTCCGGCGGGGGGTCACGACCCACAGCTCGAGCAAGTCCGCGAGGCACAGGCCAGGCTCGACGAGGGAACAGGAGCGCTTGAGACGATCCGCCGGGACGTCGGGCAGGTATGGGCGGGCCAACCCCCGGCCGGAGAAATACGTCACCTGCCCCAGGGTCTCCAGCACCGTGTCGCCAACGATGTCAGGGTCAGGCCGCCGCCCGCATCCAGCGGGGTTGGTCAGAACCTGGCAGCCGCAGAGATACTCCTCCGCGCGATGCCGGAGCCATCAACCACCGAGGGTCGGCGAATCTAGGGAGAGCTCAAGAATCTCCTGGAAGGCGCTGCGGCCCGACGGGCCGAGAGCACTGCCTCCCGAAGGCAGGGATATCCCTCGGAACCTCATGTCGCGACTTCCCGATTCATGCGGGAAGCCTCGGTCTACACCGGGCGCACGCGCAACACCGCGCCTGCGGCCCCGGGCCACCTCGGCAACGAGCACCATCGACGTGACCGTCGGGCCCACCTCGACGAAAGGGTGCGCCGAGGTTACCACCCCAGGCGTGGGGGACGCTACGACAGCGGGGAGGATCGGAGTCCCTCGCCCGAACCACCCGGTCCGCAGGCCTTCAGTCGGGCCATCCAACGGGCGCCGTTCCCGACCCGGTTCCGACCCCCGACTACTATCACGAAGTACTCGGGGGAAACGAGGCCGGAACTGTGGCTCGCGGACTACCGCCTGGCCTGCCAACTAGGAGGAACGGACGACGACAACCTCATCATCCGTAACCTCCCCCTGTTCCTCTTCGACACTGCTCGCGCCTGGTTGGAACACCTGCCTCCGGGGCAGATCTCCAACTGGGACGACTTGGTCCAAGCCTTCGCCAGCAATTTCTAGGGCACGTACGTGCGCCCCGGGAATTCCTGGGACCTCCTGAGCTGCCGGCAACAGCCGGGAGAGCCTCTCCGGGACTACATCCGGCGATTCTCGAAGCAGCGCACCGAGCTGCCCAACATCACCGACTCGGATGTCATCGGCGCGTTCCTCGCTGGCACCACCTGCCACGACCTGGTGAGCAAGCTGGGTCGCAAGACCCCCACCAGGGCGAGCGAGCTGATGGACATCGCCACCAAGTTCGCCTCTGGCCAGGAGGCGGTTGAGGCTATCTTCCGAAAGGACAAGCAGCCCCAGGGCCGCCCATCGGAAGAGGCTCCCGAGGCGTCTACTCCGCGCGGCGCCAAGAAGAAAGGCAAGAAGAAGTCGCAATCGAAACGCGACGCCGCTGACGCGGACCTTGTCGCCGCCGCCGAGTACAAGAACCCTCGGAAGCCCCCCGGAGGTGCAAACCTCTTCGACAAGATGCTCAAGGAGCCGTGCCCCTAGCATCAGGGGCCCGTCAAGCACACCCTCGAGGAGTGCGTCATGCTTCGGCGTCACTTCCACAGGGCCGGGCCACCCGCCGAGGGTGGCAGGGCCCGCGACGACGACAAGAACGAAGATCACCAAGCAGGAGAGTTCCCCGAGGTCCGCGACTGCTTCATGATCTACGGAGGGCATGCGGCGAATGCCTCGGCTCGGCATCACAAGCAAGAGCGCCGGGAGGTCTGCTCGGTGAAGGTGGCGGCGCCAGTCTACCTAGACTGGTCCGACAAGCCCATCACCTTCGACCAGGCCGACCACCCCGACCGCGTGCCGAGCCCGGGGAAATACCCGCTCGTCGTCGACCCTGTCATTGGCAACGTCAGGCTCACCAAGGTCCTGATGGATGGGGGCAGCTGCCTCAACATCATCTACGCCGAGACCCTCAAACTCCTGCGCGTCGATCTGTCCTCCGTCCGGGCGGGCGCTGCGCCCTTCCACGGGATCGTACCTGGGAAGCGCATCCAGCCCCTCGGACGACTCGACCTCCCCGTCTGCTTCGGAACGCCCTCCAACTTCCGAAGGGAGACCCTGACGTTCGAGGTGGTCGGGTTCCGAGGAACCTACCACGCTGTACTGGGGAGGCCATGCTACGCGAAGTTCATGGTCGTCCCCAACTACACCTACTTGAAGCTCAAGATGTCGGGCCCCAACGGGGTCATCACCGTCGGCCCCACGTACAAACACGCGTTCGAATGCGACGTGGAGTGCGTGGAGTACGCCGAGGCCCTCGCCGAGTCCGAGGCCCTCATCGCCGACCTGGAGAACCTCTCCAAGGAGGTGCCAGACGTGAAGCGTCATGCCGGCAACTTCGAGCCACCGGAGACGGTTAAGGCCGTCCCTCTCGACCCCAGTGGCGACACCTCCGAGCAGATCCGGATTGGGTCCGGGCTCGACCCCAAATAGGAAGCAGTGCTCGTCGACTTTCTCCGCGCAAACGCCGATGTCTTTGCGTGGAGTCCCTCGGACATGCCTGGCATACCGAGGGATGTCGCCGAGCACTCGCTGGATACTCAGACCTGAGTCTGATCCGTCAGACAGCCTCTGCGCCTCGGTCATCAAGGAAGGGTCGGCCTCGCCTCGGCAGAGCCCGACCCTCCCTCGGGGGCTAAAAAGGGGGAACCCCTCTGCGTCGAGATTGGGCATACTTCTCCACGTCGAAAATTTTCAATCAAAAAAGGGGCCTCTTGCGTTCTCCTGGCTATGCCAGGAGCAGGGTCTCGAGGAGCGAACGCGGGTACATGTAAATGGCGAGGCCGACTGAGCCGAGGAACTCCTGTGCCTCCGGGTTAGGGATACCTCACTCATCACCCGCCACGAAGAATGACCCAACTCGAGAAGCCACCCTATTATTGACAAGCTAGGACGAACACGCAGATGGAAAGAAAGGAGAGTATGACTTCATGCAAGAAAGACAAAGTGTTCAAGCCTCAGCGGCCGCGGTGAGACGCGCATCCAACAAGAAATTGTTCAAACAAGAATTAGGCGCCGCCTTGGGAAGGAGCCGCGCCCTCAGCTCCGTCCCCGCCGTCGGTGAGGTCCATCTCGGCCTCCGGTGACGACGCAGGGGGAAGGATCTCCGCCTCAAAGGTGGTCGCCAGCACCGCGCTCGGACCCGCGGCGACCGCGTCAAGCCGCTGGACCTCTGCCAGGGCAGCATCGTCTTCGTCAGGAAGACAGTACCCCTCACTAACCCGCTCCAGGTCCACGACGTAGTGGGAAGTGAGCACGGCGAAGGCCCGCCTGACGTCGTGGTGTAGCGCCTCGCGGACTCTGCCGCGCGCGTGATCACCCAAGGCTCGAAGGCGGCTTTGAGGGGAGCTTCCTGAAGGAACGTCGCCGGAGCCGAGGGTACGATAAAAGTCCGAGACGGCCTCGGACATGGCCGCGAGGTCAGCTTCCCTCTGCTCGGCAGCTCCGGCAAGCGCCTCGGCGAGCGCCTTGGCGGACTCGTCAAGGGCGGACTCAAGCTCTGCGAGCAACCAGGAGAAACACCTCAAGCACAAGCAAAGGAAACGGACAAGAACAAGAACCAGGGAGGACCAAGTCGTACCTCCGGCTCGGACACGATGCTCCGAGGCCTCGACCTGGGCCGCGGCTAGGTCGGCCGCGAGGGTCTCAGCTCGACTTTCGGCCTCGGCAGCCCGACCCCGAGATTGGTCCCGCTCCTCGACGACCTGGACGAGCTCCGATCGCTGCCGTTGCGCCTCCGCGCGCGCTGCTGCCGCCTCGGCTCTCAGGTCGGCGCAGAGCAGCTAGAGGTCCGCTACCTTGGCATCCTGCTAAGAAAGGCGCGCGGTAGCCCCGGTGAGCGAGGACCTCAGGGATCGCAGCGAGCCCCAGACATCGACCTCGCGGCGGATGAACGACGACTTGGTGGTGCTCCGGTCCGTCAGATCCTGGGAAAAGGAAACAGGGCGTCACGATGAGTGTCTCGCTCACAGAAGGAAAAAGGTATGCCTGAAACCGCTACCTGGAGGATTTTGGGGACGTCTCTGCAGAAAACCTCCAGCGACGACCGGAGCGACCCCGCCGTTGCTTCAGCACACTTGCGGAGCTCATCCCAGGACTGGTCCTCCTGCTCATCGTCGAGAACGAAGACAGGGTCCGAGGCCTCGCGGGTCCGGAATCGGAGCAACAGGCGCCGGGCCTCGGGGCTTCGCCGCACAGCTATGAGGCTGTCACCCGGCTGGACGGATCGCGCGTCCACGCCCACCTCTTCTGGGGCCTTGGGCGCCGACGCATCGGCCGTCCCGACGCTGGCGGCAACTGGTCGCTCTCCGACGGGGACGGCGGCAACCTCGGCGGTGGCGGGCGCCGGCATGGCCGGCACGACAGGCGGGCTCAGGGCCACGTTGGCGTCAGCCGCCTCCTCAACCACGGTGGCCGCCTCGGCAGAAGAGCCGGCCTCGGGAGCCCGCTCCTCAGAGACCGGCGACGCCTGAACCCCTGCGGTGAAGTACCCCGCGAAAGGGTCGGCTGAATGACAAGGCCCGGGGCGGCGCTGGCCACACAGTCCGGCGCCGTCTTGAGGGCCTTCCGGGGTGCCAGGTCGGTCTGGCCATGACTTCGCTTGCTGGATATAAAAAAAAGGGAGGAAAGAAAGATCACGGCCGAGACATATGAATGGGAAGCCAAGACGAAGACATCCCGAGATACTCACCCACTTCGGGCCATTATCCACCGCGCCTGGGGGGAGGTCTCTTGGATCCCGGCTCCCAAGACGGCCGCCGAGGTCCGCTTCGCAGGCATCTTCGGCGCCACCCTCGCCGTGGACGCCCGGGAGGTAGATTGCCTGGGCGCGGTCGCGATGACCTGAGGATCACCCCCATGCGCCACCGGTACGAGCGGCGGCCCCTGGGGAGCGGACGCCCTGACCTGGCCCTCCGGAGCCACCTCAGCTCCTCCGGCCGAGGGAACAGGTGACGCCCCGGGTCGCCCCCGTGCCTCGGACTGGGACCCCGACGCCCCAACTCCGGGGACTGATGGTGTCGGCCCGCGCGGGGGCTGGCTCGACGACTCCTGGCCACACCCCGAGCCGGGGCCGAGGCCGAGACGGGCGGCCATGTCGTCCTCCTCATCATCATCGTCGTCATCGTCGTCGTCGGGCGTCTCCGGCGACGGCTCCCTCGGGAGTCCTTCCCTCTCCTGCTGGCGACGACGCTTCTCCAAGGCGTCCCGAGTCCGCCTCCGCTCGCGGGCCCGGGCCTTCTCCGCGTCCTTCTTTTTCTTCTTCTCCTCCGCGGCGACCCGCCGCGCTGCACGGTCCACCGCGTCCTCCAGGACCCGTGGCAGGGAGGGCTTGTGCCACCCCACATCCTAAAAGGAGGGGAGAAAGGAACCCGATCATAAGGACCCGGAGCGACCCGATGTACGAAGAAGGAAGGAGCGAACACTCACCAAAGTTACACACCCCTGGTCGGGCCGCATCCGAAGCTGGGAGTATGCGTGGGGGTCCGGCTTCCCCATCGCAGCCGACACCCGCCATTGGAGGGCGTTGAAGGGGAGAGGATCAGGGGACATTCGCGAGCCCTCCCAGTCAGCCTCCGGGGTCATCTCCCAGAGTGGCAGCCGCCGCTCCGCCAATGGAAGCACCCTCCGACGGTGGATGGCAGCGACCACTCCCGCAGCGGTGAGTCCCCCCTCCCGCAACTCCTTCAGGGCCTGGAGAAGGGGTTCGAGATTCTTCTGTCTCTCGTGCGGGGTCCCGTGGCGCCAGGCGTCGGTGGCAGCAGTAACTACTCGCTGGGAGAACGGTGGGAGCAACTCACCGTCATTCCGGAGGTAGAACCACCGGCGCTGCCACCCCTTGTTCGAGGACGCAAGAATGGCAGGAATGTACTGTGACGCCCGCGACTGCCTCAGCAAAAGAGTGCAGCCGCCGGCCCGCACCGCTGCACGGATCCTCCTCTCCCCCGTCGACAAGGCGAAAAGCTCGGCGAGGAAGAGATGAGTCCACAAATCCCAATGGGGGGAGATCCCCAAGTACCCTTCGCATACCGCTACGAAGATAGCGGCCTGCGAGATGGAGTTGGGGGTGAGGTTATGCAACTCCACCCCGTAGTGGAACAGGATGGCCCGCATAAAGCGGCCCGTCGGCACACCGAATCCCCGCTCGTGGAAGGAGACGAAGCTCACGACGTACCCCGGCGGTGGGGACGGAGCGGCTCCGCCCATGGGAGGAATCCACTCTGGCCGTTGCTTATCGGTGAGGGGGCGGAGCAAACCCTCGCCGACCAGCTCCTCCAGATCGCTCGCCGTCACCGTGGAAAAAGGCCACGGATCGCGCGGGGGGATTATGGTCACTCGATCCGCCATCACCAAAATAGAAGAGATGGCGGCGCGGGGGGCAGGGAGGGCGGTTTTTCTCTTCTCCAACTAAAGTTTCCCGGGTTGCGAAAACCTAAAGGGAAAGGAAGAAAGCAGAGCAAAGAACCGTCACCGGACCCCCTCTCGAGTATATGAAGGCCAGGGCGAAACCGTTTCCAGCGCTCCACCCGGACCGGACGCGGGATTCAAAAAACGCGAGGCGAAACAGCCGTTCCTCGAACGGCTCGCGCACGCGCAACGGCCGCCCCGCCAACCACTCGCCCCGTCGCATTAACTCCGCGGCGGGACACGCGGCGCCTCTGGCAGGAGAAGCGGGCGACGCTTCGCCTTCGACGTAATAACCGCGCCAAAAAAGGTACGCCACGTCGTTCGATTTCGTATCCTTTTCCTTTTTTCCTCTTTCTCTATCTCTTGCAACAGGGACCGGGAAAGGGGGATACCCCGAAAAGGATCCTTCTCTGTGAAGGAACCGGGCTCCGAGCCCCCCCTACTGATCAGAGGTTCGAAGGCTGGCCCTCCGAGGGGTTCAACAGTCGCCTTAGATCGCGTGGGCCCGACACCCACTACTGGTCAGGGGTTCGAAGGCCAGCCCCCCGAAGGGCTCCATGGCCGCCTCAGGCTACTCGGGCTCCGCGCCCATTACTGATCATGGGTTCGAAGGCTGGCCCCCGACGGGTTCACAGTCGTCTCAGACGCCGAGCGAGGGATGACCAGGGGTACGTTCTATACATAACCAAGGCTCGGGCTGCGCTCCCGAGGTACCCTAGGACATTTCCGAGACCAGCGGGAACGATCTTGTAACGGAATCCCATCGGAGGGAGGCATCGAGCCCTCGGACCCCGTCGCCAGGGGACCGAGTCCGGCAAATCACCCGCAGGTACTTTTGGGCGTGCCTCTGGGCCCCTAGCCGACCCCCAATGAACGGGGCACGGACGTCCACTCGGATTACCCGCTTGCAGCTCACCGGAGACACCATGTTCGGTGCCCATCGAGGGTAACATGGCGCTCTCCCCCCTCCTCCTTGCGGAAAGGCGACGTAGGGGCGTATGTAAAAAAAAGCCGAGTCTATCCCTGATCGTCCTCTCGCCCTGTGCGGAGGCTCGGGGGCTGCTCTCGCAAACCCGGCTCCGGTCAAACCGTTGACAGCGTCAACATACCAGCCCGAGAGCTTGGGCCTCGACCGTGCACCCGGGCTACGGCCAGTTCGCATGAGGGAACAACCAGACCAGCCAAAGCATTACGCAAGGCATTAAGACCTCGAAGGAGTGTAACCACTCCTCCGAGGCCTCGGGGGCTACACCCGGCGGGTGCGCTCGCGCGCACCCACCGGAACAAGATGCAACCGAGAAAGGCTGGTCCCCTTGCAAAAAAGTGCGACGAAAGCCTCCAAGCGAGTGCTAACACTCCCTTCGAGGCTCGGGGGCTACTGTCGGGGACCATAATTAGGGGTACCCTCAAGACGCCTAATTCTCAGCTGGTAACCCCCATCAGCATAAAGCTGCAAAGGCCTGATGGGTCCGATTAAGTCAGGGGTCAGTCCACACGAGTGGCTCGATCACGCTTCGCCCGAGCCTAGCCTCGGCCAAGGGCAGCCGACCTCGAGAGACTTCCGTCTCGCCCGAGGCCCCCCTTTTTACGGCGCACACACCTCCGGCTCGCCCGAGGCCTTGGCTTCGCTTAGAAGCAACCCTGACTAAATCGCCGCGCTGACTGACCAGGTTGCAAGAGCATTTAACGCAAAGGTGGCCTGACACCTTTATCCTGACACACGCCCCCCGGCAGAGCCGAAGTGACCGCCGTGACTCCACCGCTCCACTGACCAGTCTGACAGAAGGACAGCGCCGCCTGCGCCACTCCGACTGCAGTGCCACTCGACAGAGTGAGTCTGACAGGCAGTCAGGCCTGGCCAAAGGCGCCATAGGAAACTCCGCTCCGCCCGACCCCAGGGCTCGGACTCGGGCTAAGACCCGGAAGACGGCGAACTCCGCTCCGCCCGACCCCAGGGCTCGGACTCGGGCTAAGACCCGGAAGACGGCGAACTCCGCTCCGCCCGACCCCAGGGCTCGGACTCGGGCTAAGACCCGGAAGACGGCGAACTCCGCTCCGCCCGACCCCAGGGCTCGGACTCGGGCTCAGCCCCAGAAGACGACGAAACTCCGCCTCGCCCGACCCCAGGGCTCGGACTCCGCCCTGGCCTCGGCCGAACGATCTCCGCCTCGCCCGACCCGGGGGCTCGGCCTTGGCCACGGAAGACAGACTCGACCCCGGCTTCGGAGGAGCCCCCACGTCGCCCCGACCTAGGGCACAGGCCCACCACGTCAACACGAAGCGCCATCATCATCCTACCCCGAGCCGACTCGGGTCACGGAGAACAAGACCGGCGTCCCATCTGGCTAGCTCCGCCAGATGGACAATGATGGTGCTCCGCAAGCTCTGTGACGACGGCGGCTCTCAGCTCTCTTACGGAAGCAAGGCGACGTCAGCAAGGACTCGACCGCTCCTACAGCTGTCCCTCCGCCAGGCTCCGTTGCTCCTCCGACAGCCACGACATCACGCCAGCAAGGTGTCAAGACCTCTCCGGCTGCCACATTGGCATGTACCTAGGGCGCTAGCTCTCTCTCCGCTAGACACGTAGCACTCTGCTACACCCCCCGTTGTACACCTGGATCCTCTCCTTACGACTATAAAAGGAAGGACCAGGGCCTTCTTAGAGAAGGTTGGCCGCGCGGGGACGAGGACGAGACAGGCGCTCTCTTGGGGCCGCTCGCTTCCCTCACCCGCGTGGACGCTTGTAACCCCCCTACTGCAAGCGCACCCGACCTCGGCGCGGGACGAACACGAAGGCCGCGAGATCTCCACCTCTCTCACGCCCGTCTCCGGCCACCTCGCCTCTCCCCCCTTCGCGCTCGCCCACGCGCTCGACCCATCTGGGCTGGGGCACGCAGCACACTCACTCGTCGGCTTGGGGACCCCCCGGTCTCGAAACGCCGACAAGCAGTGTGCTAACGTGTCTAGCAGAGAGGAGCTAGAGCCCTAAGTACATGCCGTCGTGGCAGTCGGAGAGGTTTTGGCACCCTGTTCATGTGATGTCGTGGCCGTCGGAGGAGTGCTTGAGCCTTGTGGAAGTACAACTATCGGGGCTGTCGGATCCTTGCTGACGTCTCCTTGCTTCCGTAAGGGGCTGAGAGCCGCCGTCGTCATGGAGCACGCGGGGCGCCATCATTACTTGTTTACCGGGGCGAGCCAGATGGGGCGCCGGTCTTGTTCCCCATAGCCTGAGCTAGCTAGGGGTAGGGTAATGATGGCCTTCCCTGTGATGTGGCGGGTCCGAGCCTGAGGTCGGGCGAGGCAAAGGCTCCTCCGATGTCGAGGTTGAGTCCGAGCCCTGGGGCGATCGAGGCGGAGTTCGTCTTCCGTGGTCGAGGCTGAGTCCGAGCCCTGGGTCGGGCGAGGCGGAGACCGTCTTCCGAGGCCGAGGCTGAGTCCGAGCCCTGGGGTCGGGCGAGGCGGAGCTTCCCATGGCGCCCGAGGCTGGACTTAGCTGCTGTCAGCCTCACTCTGTCGAGTGGCACAGCAGTCGGAGCGGGGCAGGCGACGCTGTTTTCCTATCAGGTCAGTCAGTGGAGCGGCGAAGTGACTGCGGTCACTTAGGCTCTGTCGACTGAGGAGCGCGCGTCAGGATAAGGTGTCAGTCGATCCTTGCATTAAATGCTCCTGCGATACGGTCGGTTGGCGTGGCGATCTGGCCAAGGTTGCTTCTCCGCGAAGACTGGGCCTCGGGCGAGCCGAAGGTGTGTCCGTCGCTTGAGGGGACCCTCGGGCGAGACGTGAATCCTTCGGGGTCGGCTGCCTTTGCCCGAGGCTAGGCTCGGGCGAGGCGAGAACGTGTCCCTTGAGTGGACTGAGCCTTGACCTTAATCGCGCCCATCAGGCATTTGCAGCTTTGTGCTGATGGGGGTTACCAGCTGAGATTAGGAGTCTTAGGGGTATCCCTAATTATGGTCCCCGACAGTAGCCCCTGAGCCTCGAAGGGAGTGTTGATACTCGCTTGGAGGCTTTTGTCTCACTTTTTTGCAAGGGGACCGGCCTTTCTCGGTTGCGTTTCGTTCCGGTGGGTGCGCGCGAGCGCACCCGCCGGGTGTAGCCCCCGAGGCCTCAGAGGAGTGGTTTGACTCCTTCAAGGTCTTAGCGCGTTTCGTGATGCTTCGGTCGGTCTGGTTGTTCCCTATTGCGAACTGGCCGTAGCCCGGGTGCATAGTCGAGTTCCAAGTTCTCGGGCTGGTATGTTGACACTGTCAACGATTTGGCCGGAGCCGAGTTTGCGAGAGCAGCCCCCGAGCCTCCGCACAGAGCAAGAGGACGGTCAAGGACAGACTCGGCTTTTTCATACGCCCCTGTGTCGCCTTTCCGCAAGGAGGAGGGGGGAAAGCGCCATGTTGCCCTCGGAGGGCGCCGAACATGGTGTCTCCAGTGAGTTGCTAGCGGGTGATCCGAGTGGACGCCCGTGCCCCATTCGATAAGGGTCGGCTAGTGGCCCAGAGGCGCGTTCCAAAAGTACCTGCAGGTGATTTGCCAGACCCGGTCCCGTTCGATAGGGTACGAGGGCTCGATGCCTCCCTCTGATGGGATTCCGTTACAAAATCGCTCCCGCTGGTCTCGGAAATGTCCTAGGGTACCTCGGGAGTGTAGCCCGAGCCTTGGTTGTGTATCGAATGTACCAAGAGTCATCCCTCGCTCTGCGTGCTCTGAGGCGGCTGTCGAACCCTTCGGGGGCCAGCCTACGAACCCCTGATCAGTAGTGGGCGCGGAGCCCAAGTGGCTTGAGCGCGGTATCCCGGAGGCGTAGGAGTCCCTCGGCTCGGTCGGCCTTGCCGCTTACGTGTGCTCTTACTCGTCCGTAGGATTCTGTTATCGATATAGTTGAGAAGGCATGAAAAATCATTTTGGCAGAAAAGGTTTCGAGCAATAAGACTTGTTCAGTCAGCGGAATCGCTTATCCGAGCGTGAGTTACTTATCGCAGAAGGTGATGAGTGAGGTATCCGTATCCCGGAGGCGTAGGAGTCCCTCGGCTCGGTCGGCCTTGCCTGCTTACGTGTACTCCGTCGTTTTCAGGATCCCACTTTCGAAGTAGTCGAAAAGCACGAAAGATGTTCTGGCAGAAAGACTTTTTCCGAGGAAATTTTGACGCAGAGGGGGTTCGCCCCTTCTAGCCCCCGAGGGAGGGTCGGACTTTGCCGAGGCAAGGCTGACCCTTCCTTGATGGTTAGACTTTGTATTTAAGCGAGGTATATGAACGACTTGAAAAACATCTTAAGGGTAGAAGCGACGTAGCTGTCGGATGTTCCAAGCGTTGCTGTAGACCTCGCCTTGACTGTTGGCCAGCTTGTACGTTCCGGGCTTCAAAATCTTGGCGATGATGAGTGGCCCTTCCCAGGGAGGCGTGAGCTTGTGACGCCCTCGGGCGTCTTGTCGTAGCCGAAGCACCAAGTCGCCCACCTAGAGGTCTCGGGACCGAACCCCTCGGGCGTGGTAGCGTCGTAGGGACTGCTGATACCGCGCCGAGTGCAGTAAGGCCATGTCCCGAGCCTCTTCCAGCTGGTCTAGTGAGTCTTCTCGGTTGGTTCGATTGCTTTGGTCGTCGTACGCCCTCGTCCTCGGGGAACCGTATTCTAAGTCTGTGGGCAAGATGGCCTCGGCCCCATAGACTAGAAAGAACGGCGTGAAGCCCGGGGCTCGGCTCGGCGTTGTCCTCAGACTCCAGACCACCGAGGGGAGTTCCTTCATCCATCGCCTGCCGAATTTGTTGAGGTCGTTGTAGATCCGTGGCTTGAGTTCTTGCAGAATCATGCCGTTGGCACGCTCTACTTGCCCATTTGTCATGGGGTGAGCTACGACGGCCCAGTCCACCTGGATGTGGTGATCCTCGCAGAAGTCCAGGAACTTTCTGCCGGTGAACTGGGTGCCGTTGTTGGTGATGATGGAGTTCGGGACTCCAAAGCGATGGATGATGTTGGTGAAGAACACCACCGCATGTTCGGACCTGATGCTGTTTAGGGGTCGGACCTCGATCCACTTGGAGAATTTGTCGATGGCGACCAGCAGGTGCGTGTAGCCCCGGGTGCCTTCTGCAAGGGACCGACGAGGTCCAGACCCCACACAGCAAACGGCCAGGTGATGGGTATTGTTTGCGGAGCCTGAGCCGGCAGGTGGGTCTACTTCGCGTAGAATTGACACCCTTGGCAGGTGCGTACAATCCTAGTGGCGTCGGCCACCGCGGTTGGCCAGTAGAAACCCTGTCGGAAGGCATTCCCAACGAGGGCTCGAGGTGCTGCGTGGTGACCGCAAGCCCCCGAGTGTATTTCTTGTAATAACTCCTGACCTTCGACGATGGATATGCATCGCTAGAGGATGCCTGAGGGGCTGCTATGGTAGAGCTCCTTCCCGTCCCCCAGCAAGACGAACGACTTGGCGCGCCGCGCCAGTCGCCGAGCTTCGGCTTGGTCGAGGGGAAGCTCTCCTCGGTGGAGATATTGCAGGTACGGGGTCTGCCAGTCTCGATTAGGCGGGACCCCATTCCGCTCTTCCTCGACGCGCAGTGCCTCACCCTCGGGGGCCGAGGGTGCCTCGGGCTGAGCCGAGGGCACCTTGGGCAGGGCCGAGACCTTCTCGGGCTCGGGCGTGTCGTCGGTCTTGATTGAGGGTTGATGTAGGTCTCGGGAGAAGACGTCCGGGGGAACCGTTGTCCGCCCCGAGGCTATCTTAGCCAGCTCGTCCGCAGTCTCGTTGTATCGTCGGGCGATGTGGTTGAGCTCGAGCCCGAAGAACTTGTTCTCCAGGCGTCGAACCTCATCGCAGTAGGCTTCCATCTTCGGGTCGCGGCAGTGGGAGTTCTTCATGACTTGGTCGATGACAAACTGCGAGTCGCCACGAGCGTCGAGGCGTCAGACCCCTAGCTCGATGGCGATGCGCAACCCGTTAACCAGAGCCTCGTACTCGGCCACATTGTTGGATGCCGAGAAATGGAGGCGCAACACGTAGCGGAGGTGCTTCCCGAGGGGTGAGATGGAGAGCAGGCCCGCGCCCGCTCCTGTTTTCATCAGCGACCCGTCGAAAAACATGGTCCAGAGTTCTGGCTGGATTGGAGCCGCTGGAAGCTGGGTGTCGACCCATTCAGCCACAAAGTCCGCCAAGACTTGGGACTTGATGGCCTTCCGAGGGGCGAACGAGATTGTCTTGCCCATGATCTCCACCACCCACTTTGCAATCCTACCCGAGGCCTCTCGGCACTGGATGATCTCCCCCAGGGGGAAGGATGACACCACAGTCACCGGATGAGACTCGAAGTAGTGTCGCAACTTTCGCCGCGTCAGAATTATCGCGTACAACAGCTTCTGGATTTGCGGGTAGCGGATTTTGGTCTCGGACAGTACTTCACTGATGAAGTAGACCGGCCTCTGGACGGGCAATGCATGCCCCTCTTCTCGTCTCTCAACCACGATCGCGGCGCTGACCACCTGAGTGGTAGCGGCGACGTAAATCAAGAGGGCTTCTCCGGCAGCGGGGGGCACCAAGATGGGCGCGCTGGTAAGGAGCGCCTTTAGGTTCCCGAGGGCTTCCTCGGCCTCGGGGTTCCAAGTGAAGCGCTCGGTCTTCCTCAAGAGGCGGTACAGAGGTAGGCCTCTTTCGCCGAGGCGCGAGATGAAACGGCTCAGGGCCGCAAGACATCCCATGACCCTCTGTATTCCTTTCAAGTCCTTGATGGGCCCCATGTTAGTGATGGCCGCGATTTTCTCCAGGTTGGCCTCGATGCCCCGCTCAGAGACGATGAACCCCAGGAGCATGCCTCGGGGGACTCCGAAGACACACTTCTCGGGATTGAGTTTTACGTCTTTCGCCTTGAGACACCGGAATGTCGTTTCAAGGTCGGAAAGGAGGTCGGAGGCTTTCATCGTCTTGACTACGATGTCATCAGCGTAAGCCTCGACCGTTCGACCAATGTGCTCTCCGAACACGTGGTTCATGCACCTTTGGTATGTCGCACCCGCATTCCTCAAACCGAATGGCATAGTAGCGTAGCAGTACATGCCAAAGGGTGTGATGAAAGAAGTCGCGAGCTGGTCGGACTCTTTCATCCTGATTTGGTGATACCCTGAGTAGGCATCGAGGAAAGACAGGGTTTCACACCCAGCAGTGGAATCCACGATTTGATCGATGCGAGGCAGAGGGTAGGGAACCTTCGAACATGCTTTGTTTAGATCAGTGTAGTCTACACACATCCGCCATTTCCCTCCTTTCTTTCTCACAAGCACAGGGTTGGCAAGCCATTCGGGATGGAATACCTC
The DNA here is from genome assembly GCF_902167145.1 of Zea mays. Lineage (NCBI taxonomy): Eukaryota > Viridiplantae > Streptophyta > Magnoliopsida > Poales > Poaceae > Zea > Zea mays. Next base: position 186,852,346 of record NC_050098.1, read on the forward strand.
TTTGATGAACCCTGCAGCCATCAGCTTGCGGATTTCCTCGCCTATGGCTCTGCGCTTTTCTTCGTCGAATCGGAGCAGAGGTTGCTTCACGGGTCGGGCTCCAGCTCGGATATCCAGCGAGTGCTTGGCGACATCCCTCGGTATGCCAGACATGTCCGAGGGACTCCACGCGAAAACTTCGGCGTTCATGCGGTGCTTCCTATTTGGGGTCAAGCTCGGAGCCGATCTGTATCTGCTTGGAGGCGTCGTTGTTGGGGTCGAGAGGGACGGACTTGACCGTCTCAGCTGGCTCAAAGTTGCCGGCGTGGCGCTTCGCATCTGGCGCCTCCTTGGAGAGGCTCTCCAGGTCGGTGATGAGAGCCTCGGATTCGGCGAGGGCCTCGGCGTACTCCACGCACTCCACGTCGCATTCGTACGCGTGTTGGTACGTGGAGCCGACGGTGATGACCTCGTTGGGGCCCGGCATCTTGAGTTTGAGGTAGGTGTAGTTTGGGACGGCCATGAACTTGGCGTAGCATGGCCACCCCAGCACTGTGTGGTAGGTTCCTCGGAACCCGACCACCTCGAACGTGAGGGTTTCCTTTTGGAAGTTGGAGGGTGTCCCGAAGCAGACGGGCAGATCAAGTTGCCCAAGGGGTTGGACGCGCTTCCCGAGGATAATCCCGTGAAAAGGCGCCGCGCCGGCCCTGATTGAGGACAGATCGATCTGTAGGAGCCCGAGGGTCTCGGTGTAGATGATGTTGAGGCTGCTGCCTCCGTCCATGAGGACCTTGGTGAGCCTGACGTTGCCGATGACGGGGTCGACAACAAGCGGGTACTTCCCTGGGCTCGGCACGCGGTCGAGGTGGTCGGCCTGGTCGAAGGTGATGGGCTTGTCAGACCAGTCTATGTAGACTGGCGCCGCCACCTTTACCGAGCAGACCTCCCGGCGCTCTTGCTTGCGGTGCCGAGCCGAGGCGTTCGCCACTTGCCCGCCATAGATCATGAAGCAGTCGCGAACCTCGAGGAACTCCTCTGCCTTGTGATCCTCCTTGTCGTTGTTGGGGGCTCGACCACCTTCCGTCAGTGGCCCGGCCTTGTGGAAGTAGCGCCGAAGCACGACGCACTCTTCAAGGGTGTGCTTGACGGGACCCTAATGATAGGGGCACAACTCCTTGAGCATCTTGTCGAACAGGTTGGTGCCTCCGAGAGGCTTCCGAGGGTTCCTGTGCTCGGCGGCGGCGACAAGGTCCGCGTCGGTGGCGTCGCGTTTTGCTTGCGACTTCTTCTTGCCCTTCTTCCTCGCGCCGCGCTGAGCGGACGCCTCGGGGGCGTCTTCCGACAGGCGCCCTTGAGGCTGCTTGTCCTTCCGGAAGATGGCCTCGACTGCCTCTTGACCAGAGGCGAACTTGGTGGCAATGTCCATCAGCTCGCTCGCCCTGGTGGGAGTCTTGCGACCCAGCTTGCTCACCAGGTCACGGCAAGTGGTGCCGGCGAGGAACGCGCCGATGACATCCGAGTCTGTGATGTTGGGCAACTCGGTGCGCTGCTTCGAAAATCGCCGGATGTAGTCCCAGAGGGATTCTCTCGGCTGCTGGCGGCAGCTTCGGAGATCCCAGGAGTTCCCAGGGCGCACGTATGTGCCCTAGAAGTTACCAGCGAAGGCTTTGACCAGGTCGTCCCAGTTGGAGATCTGCGCAGGAGGCAGATGCTCCAGCCAGGCTCGGGCAGCGTCGGAGAGGAATAGGGGAAGGTTGCGGATGATGAGGTTGTCATCGTCCGTTCCACCCAGCTGGCAGGCCAGCCGGTAGTCCGCGAGCCACAGTTCCGGCTTCGACTCCCCCGAGTACTTGGTGATAGTAGTCGGGGTTCGGAACCGGGTCGGGAACGGCGCCCGTCGTATGGCCCGGCTGAAAGCTCGTGGACCGGGTGGTTCGGGCGAGGGGCTTCGATCCTCCCCGCTGTCGTAGCGTCCCCCACGCCTGGGGTGTTAGCCTCGGCGCACCCTCTCGTCGAGGTGGGCTCGACGGTCGCGGCGGTGGTGCTCGTTGCCCAGGCGACCCAGGTCCGCAGGCGCTGAGTTTCGCGTTCGCCCGGTGTGGACCGAGGCTTTCCGCATGAACCGGGAAGTCGCGGCGCGATGCTCCAGGGGGTACCCCTGCCTTCGGGAGGCAGAGCTTTCGGCCCATCGGACCGCGGCATCTTCCAGGAGATTCTTGAGCTCTCCCTGGATACACCGCCCCTCGATGGTGGATGGTTCCGGCATCGCTCGAAGTAGTATCGCTGCTGCAGCCAGGTTCTGGCCGACCCCACTGGAAGCCGGGGGCAGCCTCGCCCTGGCATCGTCGGTGATGCGGTGCTGGACGTCCTGGGCCAGGTGACGCGCTTCTCCGGCCGGTGCTCAGCCCGCCCATTCATGCCCGATATTTTGCCGGAGCTGTTGTCCTGCTTCCTCGTCGAGCCTGGCCTGTACCTCGCGGATTTGCTCGAGCTGTGCGTCCTGACCCTGCAGGGACTGGGACCACAGCTAGCTCCCGAAGGATGTCAACACGAGGCGCAGGCCTAGGGGGATCACCGTCCTCCGGCATACCAAGATGGTTGCCTTCGTCAAGACCCCCTAGATCGACGTGAAAGCATTCGCGACTTGGGCCATAGTCCTCGTCGCCGGGGCTGTGGCTACTATCGGAGCAATCAGAGAGGCAGTAGTCACATGCGGTCATGAAGTCCCTCATGGCATTGGGGTTATCGAGCCTGGAGAAATCCCAACTAGAGTCGGGCTCGTCATCTTCCTCGGAACCCAGAGGCCCGTAGGTCGAGACGGCCATCAGCCGGTCCCAGGGTGACCGCATATGATACCCCGGAGGGTTTGGACACGCCTTTATGAAAGCGTCCACCGAAGCAGGGCCGCTTGGTGGGTCGCAGCTGGATCTAAAAGGCATGGAACGAGAAACGGACGGTACCTCTTGATCGACGGGTGGTGACGAAGTCGCGTCAGGGACGGACTGCACCATTGTCTCAGGTACGAGGCTAACGCCCAGCATGTCCTTCGCGGGCATGCTGGCGTCGTCCGTCTGCTTGGAGTTGGCGTGTTGCGGGGAAACGGTGCTCGTCTTCATCTCAGGCGCGAGGTCGACGCCCGACATGTCCCCCGCTGGGGCGCCGGCGTCGTCGACTCGCTTGACAGCCGACGAGGTGCCGCCTCCTGCTTGGCCATGCCTGCCCCGCCTCCTCCTCCGTCGGCGGGGAAGGCGACGGGACAGACCCGGATGTTGCTCTTACGCCACGAAGGGAAGACGTCGTCGATTCCGCCGCCGGCAGGCGGGCTGATGGCCGCCATTGTAGTCGTCGCGCGACGGAGGAAGGAGTACCATGTCGTAGCTGCCATCGAGGGACATGAACTCAAGACTCCCGAAACGAAGCATCGTCCCGGGTTGAAGAGGTTGTTGGAGGCTACCCATCTGGAGCTTGACGGGAAGCTGTTCGCCAACACGCAGTAGGCCCCTACCTGGCGCGCCAACTGTCGGCGTTTCGATCCCGGGGGGTCCCTGGACCGACGAGTAAATTGTCGCCGCGTGTCCCAGCCCATATGGGTCGGCGCGAGACGGAGCACAAAGGAGGGGGAGAAACGGCAAAGGGGAAACCCGCGGTCTTCGTGTTGTCCTGCGCCCAGGTCGGGTGCGCTTGCAGTAGGGGGGTTACAAGCGTCCGCATGGGAGACAGAGGGAGCCTTGTGCGTCGGCCCGTTCTCCCGCGCGGCCAACCCTTTCGAACGAGAGCCCTGGACCTTCCTTTTATAGGCGTAAGGAGAGGGTCCAGGTGTACAATGGGGGGTGTAGTAGTGTGCTAACGTGTCTAGCAGAGAGGAGCTAGAGCCCTAAGTACATGCCGTCGTGGCAGTCGGAGAGGTTTTGGCACCCTGTTCATGTGATGTCGTGGCCGTCGGAGGAGTGCTTGAGCCTTGTGGAAGTACAGCTGTCGGGGCTGTCGGATCCTTGCTGACGTCTCCTTGCTTCCGTAAGGGGCTGAGAGCCACCATCGTCATGGAGCACGCGAGGCGCCATCATTACTTGTTTACCGGGGCGAGCCAGATGGGACGCCGGTCTTGTTCCCCGTAGCCTGAGCTAGCTAGGGGTAGGGTAATGATGGCCTTCCCTGTGACGTGGCGGGTCCGAGCCTGAGGTCGGGCGAGGCGAAGGCTCCTCCGATGTCGAGGTTGAGTCCGAGCCCTGGGGCGGGCGAGGCGGAGTTCGTCTTTCGGGGTCGAGGCTGAGTCCGAGCCCTGGGTCGGGCGAGGCGGAGACCGTCTTCCGAGGCCGAGGCTGAGTCCGAGCCCTGGGGTCGGGCGAGGCGGAGCTTCCCATGGCGCCCGAGGCTGGACTTAGCTGCTGTCAGCCTCACTCTGTCGAGTGGCACAGCAGTCGGAGCGGGGCAGGCGACGCTGTTTTCCTGTCAGGTCGGTCAGTGGAGCGGCGAAGTGACTGCGGTCACTTCGGCTCTGTCGACTGAGGAGCGCGCGTCAGGATAAGGTGTCAGTCGATCCTTGCATTAAATGCTCCTGCGATACGGTCGGTTGGCGTGGCGATCTGGCCAAGGTTGCTTCTCCGCGAAGACTGGGCCTCGGGCGAGCCGAAGGTGTGTCCGTCGCTTGAGGGGACCCTCGGGCGAGACGTGAATCCTTCGGGGTCGGCTGCCTTTGCCCGAGGCTAGGCTCGAGCGAGGCGAGAACGTGTCCCTTGAGTGGACTGAGCCTTGACCTTAATCGCGCCCATCAGGCCTTTACACCTTTGTGATGATGGGGTTACCAGTTGAGATTAGGAGTCTTGGGGGTACCCCTAATTATGGTCCCCGACAATTCTTATTAGCTCTAGACACCTAAATGCTCATAGAATCACATGGTGATTAGCATAGGTGCTTTTACAAAGTGCTTAGATTAGTTACTCCGCTATTTTACTGCTTGCTCTAGGTTAACCCCTAGTTGTTAGAAGTGAGAAATAGACATCCAACTGTTGGTGCTCGCGTGCAACATTGTATCCCTTAGCGCTTGTGGTCTTGTACGCGTCATTGTAGTTGTACTAGGAGGGGATATAAGTCTTGCGAGATCACACCAACAATATTTTTGATGTGGCCGCCATCGTGTACTGGAGGAAACAAGGCCCTTGGCATTTCAGCCGAAAGCTTGATAGAGGAGACGATATGGAGCATCCGAGGGAGGCCAGAACTGGAGCACTGTTTGCACTGGAGCACTGTTTGCACGTGGGAAAAGGTCGTGGCATCTACGAAGTTAATTGACGAGAAGATTGGCTCTCATGTGGATTTCCCTTGTGTGTGACTCTAACGTGGACTAGTGAGAAGCTTGCACGCTTCTCAACACATCGATAAAAAATCGATAATGTTAACAAGAGTTTGTATGTCTGTCGTATTTAAGCTTTCATATTTATATTATTGCACATGGAGGGTTCTAACGACTAAAATACAAGCAGTCATTAGGTGTAAGCAAACCTCTTGATCCGTAGATTTAGATCTAACCGATAACCGTAGATACAATTGTGGTTTATTATGAGTTTTATTTATAAAGCTATACGAGGTGGTGGTGGAAGGGCTTAACTGTTAAATACGACATACCGTTGAATCTAAATCTAACATATTGTCATGCTTGCCCTCGTACATGGGTTTGAATACCACACCGTATACGTATCTGCCATGGCATATTTAACATCTTTCTGAGTTCAGACACGTGGTGTGGCACTAGAAACGCTAGCTGCACAAATGACCGCTCTTTCCTCTAGCCAAGTGATAATGTCCGCATACACACGCTCAACGTCGTCAGGGAGTTCGGCTGTCAGCGCATGCCACATCCCGGGGTACAGCTTGAAGGTTTTGTCCTTGCTCGGTGCCTTCTCGAATAGCAGCTTGCTGACTGAAGGGTCGGTCACGACGTCATCCCCGCCGTGCAGGACCAGGAACGGCATCGTCACCTAAAAACTGTAAATGTTAGCCATGCTTTGGCACAGCAGAGTGCTTTCCCGACCAGGAAGACGATTGCCAAGGGGAAGGGGAGTTATTACCTGATCCAAGTTCTTCTCGATATCAAGGCTGACCATCAGGAGCTCATGGCAAGTTTTCAGGGGGAGCTTTCCTCTGTATATATACGGATTGGAACGAACCTGTGCATAAAATCAGGAAGAAAAAACTCGTAGTATAGTATTACATATCAACTCAAGTATGTAATTATGTAACCTATGCAAACTGCTAATCAATGGACCAGTTCATGGTATCCTCAGTTCCTCACTTTCTATTTTATCGCACTTTTTTCGGGGTTTTTTTTAAAAAAACAGTAGATATAAGGTTGTATCTTCACCTCTTTTCTCATCTCTGGATCTTTGCAGACTTTGTCAATGATATCAGGTGTGGGTATGACCTTCCAACCAGGCGCAACAGCACAAACCATCGTCAGAGCGCTGACCACGATCGGGTGAGGCCTCATGTCATCAGAGATCTGATGATATCAATCATATGATCACGAAACAGGAACTGTCAGATCAACCACAGCAATAAAAGGCTCGACTCGAGAAGGAAGCTGAAAGGAAGCATGCCATCTCGATCTTGCTCTGTCCCCAGACCTTGCACATCGGAGCGAGCAAGATGGCGCCGTCCCAGTAGCCCGGTGCCTTCCGGTGGAGGAGAAGGGCCACGCTTCCGCCCATGGAGATGCCGTACAGGAACCTCCTCTTCCCTCTGTTCTGTGGTTTCTCTGAAACCAGGTGCCGTGTGTGTGTGTCGTCATGGTTCAGTATATCTGTATCTTATGTTTTGGATGTCCGTTTCGTACCGCAGATGCTTGTGAAATGACTGGAGCAATCCGCGACGATGTTGCCGAAGTTTGGCACGTAGCACCTGCTCCCAGATGATCTGCCGTGTCCCTCGTGATCTATCCCGTAAACGCCATATCCTGCCCGCACCAATCGAGCCGCCGTGTCTGGATATTTGTGCAGCTTCTCAGTGTTTAGTATACTATGTTTCATTCATCTTTCTCATCCAACCATAGTAATCAAATCAGCAGTTTTTTAGAGGATGGCGGCGTTCTTTCTTACCCCTCATCGATATGCTGCACTCCGCTGCAATTCCTGCAGAAGATAAATCGAGAGCGATAGTAGTGACCGGTATGCTTGTTGTTTTTTTTTCTGCTGGCAAACACACTGGTTGAAGTGAGATGAGGGAGAGAGTGTGCATCATCGATCGGTACCGTGACAGATGAAGATCAGAGCTTTTGGCTGGCGATCCTGCTGTGGTGTCCAGCTGCAAACGAACAGCTTGTTGCCCCGGGGATTCACGACAAACTCCTGCGTGTGGGAAAGTGTGAAGATCTCAGCAGAGCAAAGCGACCACGACTACAACTAGAGTGCTATGGCAAAAAGAGCCGACCTCTTCGTAGTTAACATCCTCGCTTTGGCGATCCTACAAACAACAGGTAACAGAATCAAGACTTGAAGACGAACCATAAGATGTAGAGGTCATGTGATACCAAGTTGTTCGAGTAGGATATGATGCTCCTGAACATACCATGGCTATGCCCTTCGGAATGGCTTTACAACCAGTGAACTCAACATGACACAGGTACCTTCACTTCAGATAACATTTATAATGCCCATGGAACACAGAAATCGGTTACCCGCGGGTACAGGTAGGTGAAAGGTTGCTTTTAGAGCTAAGGAACCCTGAGAATCCCCAACTCCAAGTCCTTTTGTTTAAGGCCTTGTTCGTTTCTGCCGGATTGGTGTGTCGGAACGATTCCTAACCGGATTGTTTCTCTAATTTATATAAACTTTGATTAGGTGGAATGATTCCGGGTGCAATCCGACATAAACGAACAAGGCCTAAGGGATTGTTTAATCCGGAGCGAGCCAACTGAAGGCCACGGTTTTGTATATCTTGTGTGCTCATGGAAGCACTGGCCCCTTTCAAACAAGGTGCTTAAAACACTGCAACCGGCTAAAGTAAACCTCGGCAGCTGCTTGGGAAAACGGCGTGCGTACTGCGTGCAGAATGTCCGCGAACGGGTGAACTGAACTAGTCAGTTGGTCCAGATCAGGCAGCACTACTGACTATCGTTTCCCTTCCTGTTGATCTTCTTCCAGCAATCCAACGGGAAGGTGACTCGATCCACGTGTTTGGTGAGAAAAGAAAATGCGATGCACTCAGGATTCAGATATATTTTTTAAAGAACCATTTTACCTTGTTGACCGTATATTTATTCATCCGATGTACTGTTACAGCGAGTAGCATGTTACTGTGGATATATATGTATGACATTATTAGCTTAATTAAGTAGAGTTTTCTTTAGCAGAAAAGGAGAGAGAGAAAAAAGGTTGAGTAGAGTATTGCAGTGGGTCGCATTTCAGGCGGTGTCATCAGCAGGGCCGACTGCGTTTTCCGTAAGGGAAACGTCTGCCGGGAGCGGAACCGGCTGCCAGCCAGTGCAGCATTGCAGGAGTAACTTGAGTGCCATGGACGCGGGCTGGACCGAGCAGAACTGGTAGGAGTCCTGGACCTGGAAGTCCCACGGGTCATCATCTCCTGCAGCGTCAGCTGGTTCTGAAGCATCAGCGGCGTGCTGCTTGGCGTCGTTCAGGAACAGGTCGCCTTCGGACCTGATGTACCCCCTAGCGCTTTGGTCCTTGTCTGCTGCCTGCATCGATCTCCGGTTCAGTTTTTTTTTGAGAGAGAAAAAACAATGGTCTGTATGTATTTATACCGATTGTTACCTGTTCTTCCATGTACCTGAAGACTTCGTTCTTCTTTCCTGCCTCGTAAATATTGCACTGGGAGATAATCTGAGACAGCTCGACAAAATCATAATTCACACAGCGGTTATATATAGAACGACCAAATTAGAATCCACTTTAATTAAATTTGTTCAGTTCATATGGTTTGTGCCTGTGATTCGACGCTGGCACAGACGGCGTAGATGCCCCAGTCCCTGGTGTAGTTGTTGTAGAGGTGCACCCTGCCGAACCTGACGCGCGGCTGCCGCTGCCTCGTGCCGTCGAAGAAGCAGTGGTGGATGGTGACCCGGATGCAGCGGTCCTCGACGTGGGCGCTGCTGGCCCCGATGAGCACGGCCTTGTCGTGCGCCGCGAGGTGGCACCGCGAGACGGTCACGTCCGTGCTGCCGCCGGTCACGTCCACCAGGCCGTCCTCGAAGCCGCGCAGGCTGCACCGGTCCACCCAGACGTGCCTGGACCGGGGCTTGATCTGCACCGCGTCGGCGTCGTGCCCGCGCCCGCCCTCCACCTCCAGCGCGCACACGATCACGTGCTCGCACTCGCGGAGCAGCAGGCCCCAGCCGCGCAGCCTCACGCGCTGCCCGCGCCCGTCGATGGTCTTGTAGGACGAGACGACCACGCCCGAGGAGAGCTGGATGGTGCCGGACACGTCGAACACGATCCACAGCGGCTCGCGCCGCCGGCATCCCTCCCGGAGGGACCCGGGGCCGTCATCTGCCATGCATACGGCCAGAGACGAACGTCCGGCAGTGCATAGGCGAAGGTAAAGGCAGTGCATAGGCGAAGGGAAAGACGCACGTACGTACCGTCCAGGGTCGTCACGTGGTAGACGTCGCCGTGGAGGCCGCCGATGGCGTGCCGGCCGAAGCCCTCGGCCTGCCCGGCCAGAGCACGCAGCGAGGAGTCCGCGGTGCGGTACGGGAGAAGAGACTTTGTGTCTTCCATTGTCGGCTCGCTCCCAAGCTGTCCGTCGGAGGATGGAGGAGCCATGGCGATGTTCAGGGACGGGGACGAACAGCGATGCGCGGCTCCGGTATTTGTTTATCGACGACGAGGCGCGCAAGGGCGAAACCGTTGCTGTTTACTGTTTTTTTTTGGACTTAATTGCTTGGGCCGTTCCGATTTGTGCGGCGCAGGCGTTTCGGCCCGGCCCAAGCGGCCATTTATTTATTTATCCACCTGAAATTAGCGAATCGATCCGTTATTTCTCGCGTTACGGCGCAGTGATAGTAACTCAACATGTCATTAGCGCTACTTTATTGTAATGTTATTTCAGATCTAATCTGTATCAACTCTTTGAATTAGGAATCATGAAGATTTCCACTTTCTAGGATAGGGAAGAAAGCATGAACCGTGCTTGATAGATAGCACAACCACAAAGTCAATATTTAAAATGTGTTTGGTTTCTAGAGACTAATTTTTAATCTCTATGTTTTATTTTATTTTAGTTCCTAAATTTTTAAATATAGAAATTAAAATAAAATAAAATAGAGGGACTAAAAATTAGTCCCTAGATATCAAACACCACTTTAGAAAGACAAAATATATTTAGATGCTACAAAAGAGGGTCCAGAATATTACTATAATTGTAGGAGACATGCATTATTACAAAGAAGCTCTATAGTGATGGTTGGAAATATAGATGTCCAAACAGTGCGGGCCGCCCGTTTGGCCCGTGGCACGGCACGAATTTAGCCCGGTCCAAACACGGCCCGGCACGGTCGGTTACGGGCCCGGGCCGGCACGGCCCGTTTAGCGGGCCGGGTATGGGCAGATACGACGGCCCACGTGCTTTGGCCCGGCCCGGCCCGATAAATGGGTCGGCCCGACGGCGGCCCGCATATTTATGTAAATACTAAATATGTAAATATATTTAATTCTCTCATAGTATGTAAATACTAAATACACGGCCAAACATATATAAAATGCATATATAAATTTAAAATGCATACATAAATATTTTGTTGTCTCAATATATATAAATAATATGTTATTATATATGATTAATTCTGTTAAATATATGTATTTATATACCGTTCTACTGTTGGTTCGGGCCAGTGCCCGGCCCGATCCGTTGAGGCCCACCGGGCCAACGGGCCGGCCCGGCACGATTTTTCCCTGTGCGTGCCGGGTTTGGGCATGTCCCTAGGCACGTGGGCCAGCCCGACCCGGCCCGAAGCATCAACGGGCCGTGCCTGGCCCGGTCCTATTCGTACCGAGCCGAAACGGGTTCGAGCCGGGTCCGTGCCGGGTGGCCCGTTTGGACATCTATAGTTGGAAACCTATTTACACTAGCGTTTATTTGAACTGCTAGTGTTAGGGGCTAGTAGAAATAATTTTGTTCACAGACGGGTAACTGAGAACTGCCAGTGTAAATAATTTTCAGAAAACATAAAATAAGTTTTTAAAATATAAAAAATATGTTATACAAACTTGAATATTATATTTATCTTGGAGATAAATACTCTTTTTTCCTATTAGGGCTTGTTCGGTTAGCTCTCAATCCATGTAGATTGAGTGGGATTGGATGGGTTTGAATCCCAAACAAGTCAAACCTCTTCTCATTTTTTTCCAATCCCATCCAATCCATGTGTTTTGGGAATAACCGAACAAGCCCTTATAAGTTTTTCTAGAGTTACTTTAGATGTTTTTTAACGAGACAATAAGTGTGATACATAGAGTGCCCTACACTTTTTGGAGTTTTAATGAAGTACATGTTAATCGTGTTATTCGTCCAAGAAAAGTGTTGAGAAAGTCTATAAAAGGTTATATATCCTGATATTAAACATATCTATAGGAGGAAATCTCCAGCGGGGTGGCATAATTCACCCACTTATTCCTAAGAATGAGGGGCTACCTAGGGTTTACCTATGGAGATGCAAGAACACAAGGATTTAAAATGGTTCGGATCGCCAGAGCGTAATACCCTACATCCACTGTAAATTGTATTCCTAAGGGTATGGATGAACTTGTCCATTGTATCTCATGTGTCCTCCCTTTTAAAGTTAAAGGGAGACATTTACAGATGAGCTGAGCTCTGATAGGTGGACCTAGACAATCTAGTATTAAACATATACAACATGGAGCAGTAAGTGCAACGACGGACATAGATCTCCTCCTCATCCGTCGTGCATATCGTCTGACCAGGCGTGTTCTCTGCCTCCTTTGCTGGACTGTGCCTGCTACGGAGTGTACCCGAAGCGCAATCCTGTGTAGGAGCTGGGCACACTGACGTGCGCGAGAGTTAATGCAATAGGAGTGCGTGTACTACCCGAGCCAACAGCTGCTCATGATGGCGTCGTCCTTCCGCATGGCGCCAAGGCACAACGGGTTGCCACGTTGTCAGGCGGCGCACGGTGCAAGTGCGGTACTGTCGAGCAACTGCCCCCTCGGTAACGCGTGGTGCGATCATTCGCGAATGTGTCATCTGACAAAAGCCTGCACATGCCCTATGTGCGGTGGGGCATGCCTCCGTCGTTCGCATTAAATGCGAGCGGCGAGCTTGCTTCCAACCGAAGGCTCTCATTGCGCGCCTACGAGCCACGTGGCGGCACTGGACCTTCCAACGGAGAGTGGAAAAGGGCGCAATCTAGCCTAAAGACTTGGGTCCACCTACAAGGGGTCCAGATGCCAAACGGAGGGTCTGGGACCCAAGTGTGGGGTCCCGACATCACGCATGGGGGTCCGCTACCCGCCCATGGGAGCTGGCCTGCATTCGCGGGGCCCAGGCTCCCCGTGGGGGTCCAGACCCGTTGGTGTAGCTCCCGAGCGTTTTCCATGTCAGGACACTTGACAACACCGGACCTATTCCTGAGCCGAGAGCAAGTCCCGAGGGCAACGATCCTGAGAGATGGGTCTGGTCCCGTGGGCCCGGATGCTAACCAGTGATGGACCCAGAAATTAAAGACAACCTAAACGAAATTATCAACTGCAAACAACTATATGCGATATTATCAACTGAGCTCAAATATTTGGACTTGTGTGCTCCCTTGAGGTGGCAAGGCAGCCTAGGCCACAACCTATGGTGCCTAGGTGGCGAGTCCTCTCTCCGGAGCTAACCATACGAGTCTGTCTTAACATAGTAGAAATGGGTATAATAGTTATGGGTATAGATTGTAACGCTAAGAAGCTCTATTTTCTATGCAATAAAACTATACTCATTTAGAATAAATAATAGGAGAAGAATTTTGTTACTACTATTTTCCATTTCTCCTTTTATACCTGCGTCGCCGTGGGAAGAGAACAAGTGACGAGTCTTATATTCTCTTTTATACCTCCATTATTGACAGAAAAAAGTTCAGGATTAGAACCTCCAACACCACGGTCACTATATATATTATTATTCTCACAGGACGTACGGCCGCAACAATTGCGTGAGGTTGTCGCTTGCTACTGACACCAAATCTGCAGCTTAGTTGCTTGGTAGTTGATACCACTCCTTATAAAACTGCTACTGTTACTGTGAGACAGTGAGAGTATGGTCATGTCGAGGACCTACCAATCAGCGTATTTTGCATGGTCGACGTCTGACCAAAATCCATCGGTGTCTCGTTACTCTGTCGCGCAATAACCATCACTAATTATATATAGTTGATCGCCAGGCAGAGAAGTATAATTAGATGATATAGCTGTATGAGATATTACGTCAAACATGTATACTATACTACTATAGAGTCACTACCGGAATCCAAGGCTTTGCCGAGTGTTGCAATCTTTGCCGATTGCTTTTTGTCGGGCACTCGGCAAAGAAGGCTTTGCCGAGTGCCGCACTCGGTAAAGCTAGACTCTCGGCAAAGAGGCTCTTTACCGAGTGCTGTACACTCGGCACAGGACGACACTCGGCAAAGACTAGTTTGCCGAGTGTCAAACACTCGGCAAAGGGGGCTCTCAGCAAAGGGCCGTCAACGGCCGTCCTAAAGTTGACGGCCGTCAGTCTTTGCCGAGAGCCAGCGGCTGGCACTCGGCAAAGAGGATTCTTTGCCGAGTGTCACACAGCTAGCACTCGGCAAAGAGCTCTTTGCCGAGTGTCTTATCCAGACACTCGGCAAAGTATATTTTTATTTTTTTGATTTTGTCTCCCAAACTTTTTGTGGTATGTTCCTACACTATGTAGACCTACATGTATCATTTGTGGACAATTATAACATAGTTTTCAATCATTAGTAGATTTAGTTTGTTTTTTTGAAATTCTTCGGAAAATTCAAATTTGAACTGCAGGTCACTCGAAACTTGGAAAACCGTGCATGAAAAAATGATATTCATGTTACTTAGCATAAGTTACGACCGATTTCAGATGCGTACCGGAAACTTCGAGCAACATGCTCACTAAACATGGCCGTGAACTTGGCATCCACGTGTTTAAAAATTGTATAAAACACAAACAAAGTCAGAAAATCATGAAACTTGTCCCCGTGTCATGATATCATATGTATAGGCTGTGATAAAAATTTTAGAATGTTTGGAGAAAGTTGTGAGACACTATGTGTAGAAACCTAAGAGATCCACATTGAAACTCTATGATTTCATGTGTAGTCATCTTAGGTTTCTACACATAGTGTCTCACAACGTTCTTCAAATACTCTAAAATTTTTATCACAGCCTATACATATGATATCATGACACGGGGACAAGTTTCATGATTTTCTGACTTTGTTTGTGTTTTATACAATTTTTAAACACGTGGATGCCAAGTTCACGGCCATGTTTAGTGAGCATGTTGCTCGAAGTTTCCGGTACGCATCTGAAATCGGTCGTAACTTATGCTAAGTAACATGAATATCATTTTTTCATGCACGGTTTTCCAAGTTTCGAGTGACCTGCAGTTCAAATTTGAATTTTCCGAAGAATTTCAAAAAACAAACTAAATCTACTAATGATTGAAAACTATGTTATAATTGTCCACAAATGATACATGTAGGTCTACATAGTGTAGGAACATACCACAAAAAGTTTGGGAGACAAAATCAAAAAAATAAAAATATACTTTGCCGAGTGTCTGGATAAGACACTCGGCAAAGCTTCCTTTGCCGAGTGCCAGCTGCGTGGCACTCGGCAAAGAATAGGGAAAGAGTCTTTGCCGAGTGCCAGCGATCTGGCACTCGGCAAAGCTTATTTTAAAATTAAAAAAACTTTGCCGAGTGCCAGATCACGGGCACTCGGCAAAGCGCCCTATTACAACGGCCGAATGCTTCTTCTTCCTCACTCTCTCTCTCACTCACTCACTCAAACGCCGTCGCCGCCGCGCCCTCACCGTCGCCGCGCCATCGCCGTCGCCGCCGTGCCGTACCTCGTGCCCGCGCCGCGCCGCCGCCGTGCCCCATCGCCCGCGCCGCCGCCGCCGCGCGCGCCCGTGCGCCATCGCCGCCACGCGCTCCCGCGCGCGTCCCCGCGCCGCCGCGCGCCCGTGCCCGCGCCGCCTCCGCGCGCCCTCGCCCGCGCGCGCCCTCGCCGCCGCCGCGCGCTCGCCCTCGCGCTCGCCAAAGCCGCGTCCGCCGTGCCCGCGCTCACCGTGTCGTTGCCCGCGCTCGCCGTGCCGTGCCCCTCGTCGTGTCGCGCCCTCGCCCGTCGTCGTGCCCCTCGCCTAACCCCTCGCCCTTGCCCGTGCCCCCGCCGCGGCCCCGCCCACCGCCCCCGCCCGTGCCCCCGCCGCACTCCTCCTCCGTCGTGACCCCGTCGTTTCCCCGCCGTGCCCTCGCCCGCCAGGCGCCTCGCCCGCGACCCGACGCCTCGCCCACGACCCGACGCCTCGCCCGCGACCCGTCGTCTCGCCCGCGCCCCGTCGCCTCGCCCGTGCCGAAACCTCTAAGGTGATTACTTGATTTATGTTATACGTGTATGATTTATATGAAATGATTAGTTTTAATATTAAGTTAGTTATATACGTGCATGATTAGGTTAATATGTAGTATTGTGGATTGCCGGCCATCGTGCCGTTGAATTATGCGTGGATGTCAGCCATCGTGCTGATAGTTTTATTTGCAGGATTTTGAAACCTCCTCGTGCAGGGGAGGTGCTGCCGAAATTTTCTGTTGCTAGGCTTCTGTTAGAGGATGGAGGACCGTGAGTGGATGTACACGAGCCGTAGAGGAAGGAACGATGTCACCACTGAATGGATTAGAAAGACCGATGATTTCGTGGAACGGGCATATGGCGAAGCTGCTGAAGGGGCGAAGCTAGTCCCATGCCCGTGCGGCAAATGTGACAATCGGAAAAGAAAACCAAAGAAGGTCATGGTAGAACATATTTGGAAGAATGGATTTACGCCGGGCTATACTCGGTGGATATTTCATGGTGAAGCGCATCGTACGAGAGAGGAGGTGTTGAGACAACGTGTCGAGGATTATGACGCGGATGCGGGGGTAGCAGATATGTTGAACGACTATCAGGAGGCACAATACACGGGAGGATGTATGGATGACGAGCCAGAGCCGACTGCAAAGGCGTTCTACGACATGTTCGACGCGGCACAGAAACCCCTTCACGGCCAGACAAAGGTTTCTCAACTGGATGCCATTGGGCGTGTAATGGCATTCAAGTCGCAGTACAACATGAGTAGAGACGCATTCGATGGCTTGTTGACGGTTATTGGGAGTCTGCTTCCGCATGATCACGTTATGCCAAAGAGCATGTACGAGGCACAAAAACTACTTCGTGCACTCAAGATGACGTATGAGCAGATTCATGCTTGTCCGAAGGGCTGCGTGCTATTTAGGAAAGAATACGCAGAGGCAAAGTACTGTCCCAAGTGTAATTCGTCTAGGTTTATGGAGGTAGACTCTAGTGATGGACAGAAGAGGCAGCTCGACATCCCCTTGACAATCCTACGACACCTTCCGTTCATACCGAGGATCCAGCGTCTTTACATGACAGAGGAATCCGCGAAACAGATGACATGGCACAAAAATGGAAAACGATACAATCCTGACAAGATGGTGCACGCATCAGATGGTGAAGCATGGAAACACTTTGATGACATTCACCGTGAGAAAGCCGAAGAGGCTCGTAATGTACGTGTTGCGTTGGCCACAGATGGGTTCAATCCCTATGGAATGAGCGCTGCCCCGTACACATGTTGGCCCGTGTTTGTTATCCCAATCAATCTCCCCCCTGGTGTGTGCTTTCAAAGGCAGAATATATTCGTGCCATTGATAATTCCAGGACACCCGGGCAACAAAATGGGCGTGTATATGGAGCCTTTGATCGATGAATTGGTACGTGCCTGGGAGGAAGGGGTATGGACGTATGACCGAGCTACGAAGACAAACTTCAGAATGCATGTTTGGTACCAGTACTCCATGCATGACTTACCGGCGTATGGGCTATTCTGTGCCTGGTGTGTTCACGGTAAGTTCCCATGCCCAGTTTGCAAGGAAGCTCTTAGGTTCATTTGGTTGAAAAAGGGTGGCAAATATTCGTCCTTCGATAAACATCGACAATTTCTTCCTGCTGACCATCCATTCCGCCTAGACATCAAGAACTTTACGAAAGGTGTCGTAGTGACAGACCGCCCACCTGCAACGATGACTGGTGCCAAAATTCGTCAACAAATAGATGGGCTCGTGGCCAATACAGAAGGTGGTTTTGTGGGATATGGTGAGCAGCATATGTGGACACATAAGTCTGGTTTGACTCGGCTCCCCTATTATGACGACCTGCTCCTTCCACACAACATTGACGTGATGCACACTGAAAAAAATGTTGTCGAGGCACTGTGGGCAACAATTATGGACATTCCTGATAAGTCAAAGGATAATGTGAAGGCAAGAGTGGATCTGGCAGCGTTATGTGATAGACCAAAACTAGAGATGAAGCCGCCAAGTGGCGGAAAGACATGGAGAAGGCCTAAGGCCGATTTCGTCCTAAGCAGGGCCCAGAGGAAGGAAGTACTTCAGTGGATCAAGATGTTGATGTTCCCTGATGGGTATGCAGCTAACCTGAGTAGGGGGGTGAACTTATCTACTATGCGAGTCTTAGGGATGAAGAGTCATGACTTCCACATATGGATTGAACGGATTCTTCCTGCGATGGTTCGAGGCTATGTCCCTGAGCATGTCTGGCTAACGCTTTCAGAGTTGAGCTATTTCTTCCGTCAGCTTTGTGCAAAAGAGTTATCTCGGACCGTGGTTGCAGACTTGGAAAGATTGGCCCCCGTGTTACTGTGTAAGCTTGAGAAGATATTTCCACCCGGCTTCTTCAATCCAATGCAGCATTTGATTCTTCATCTCCCCTATGAGGCACGAATGGGGGGCCCCGTGCAGGGACGTTGGTGCTATCCAATCGAGAGATGTCTAAAGACTATTCGAAAGAAATGTAGAAATAAATGCAAAATCGAGGCTTCCATTGCAGAGGCATACATTCTAGAGGAGGTCTCAAACTTCACAACAACTTATTATGGTGACAAACTGCCGAGCGTGCATAATCCACCCCCTCGTTACAATGATGGCGACAATGAATCGAACCTTAGCATATTTCGAGGCCAACTCGGAAGCGCAAGTGGCTCGACCACGAAGACCCTGACACATGAAGAGTGGCGACATATCATGCTATACGTATTGACCAACCTTGAAGAGGTGACGCCATACATGGAACAATTTCTTCATGAATTCTGGCGTCGATCAAGGGACCCCACTCCACAGGAATATGACGCTCTTCTTAGAAAGGGTGCGAGAAATGGGTTGCCCGATTTCATTTCCTGGTTCAAACGTAAGGTACGTACTTAGTTTGTAAAAGAGATACGCCTTTGAACTCAATTTAGCGTCTTTTAACTTGCGAATACTTGCAGGGCCAAAGAGATCCGTCTATGAGTGCCGAGTTGAGACAAGTAGCCAACGGCTTTGCTTATAGGGTCAAGAAATATTCTGGGTATGACGTCAATGGATACCGTTTTCGCACAACACACTACGACCAAAGTCGGCCCAATCGGAAAACAACGTGTTCTGGAGTCTTTACGCCGGGGCTTGACAATGTCGATTATTTTGGACGAATTGAAGAAATATATGAGCTCAATTTTTATGGTTCCAAACCTCTTACTCCAGTGATATTCAAATGTCATTGGTTTGACCCTCAAGTGACGAGACAGACACATTCTAATCTTGGGATAGTCGAAATTCGACAAGATTCCACCTTAGCAGGAGACGATGTCTATATCGTGGCCCAACAGGCCACACAAGTGTATTATCTCCCATATGCGTGTCAAACGAAAGAACATCTTAAGGGTTGGGATGTTGTGTATAAGGTATCGCCGCATGGGAGGTTACCTGTTCCTAACGATGAAGATTACAACTTAGACCCGGACACATATGATGGAGAGTTCTTCCAAGAAGATGGGCTAGAAGGGCGATTTGAGATAGACTTAACAGAAGCTATCGGAATGGACGTAGATATTGAAATGGTTGTTGATGAGGAGGATGATGAGGTGCAAAATGATAATGACTTAGTAATCCTTGAAGGCAATGATGAGGTTGCGTCTTCCGATGGTGTTGAGATTGAAATGCTTGATAGTGATGATGAGAGTTTTGATCCGGCTAACCCCGACACATATGAAGATTATTTTTAATCGATGTAATGCTATATGACTTTTTATTTCGCACCTGTTTTTAAATACATCTTTTTATATGTGCTTATTTGTTTACTCTTAATTGCAGGTTGTTGGACAAATATGGTGGGTGGTTTCCTGAGGAGGAGGAGGGGGAGGAGGAGTAGGACGACGGACGATGCAGAGCAGGCAGCGCAGCAGCACGAGGCAGAGCAGGCAGCGCAGCAGCAGGCGGCGCCTCAGGACGACGACGACCAGCAGCAGGACGCCTCAGGTTCAGGCGGCTCTAGTTCGAGGAGCATCTACCTGCGAGGCCCCGCGAGTCTCCCGCCGCGTCCCATACTTCGGGACAGACGGCCGTTGATTCGGCCGGAAGGGGAGAGGTATGTAACTTTATGTTCTTCATTCTTGTTCATATTATGTGTTCAAAATCATAATATAAACTAATACTTTTTATTTATCACTTGGTCAGGTCTTGGACGGTTTTGGATTATGCTGGGGGTCATCGTCGCCCCCCCAACAACATCCTCGGCCTGCTGTGCAGGGAACACTTCCCTGGACTTGTGGAGTACGCCGAAGTGACGGGCCCAGCCTTCACCTTCGACCACTACGCCGTCGCCCCCGATGCAGTAGACCGGGACGGCAGGGAATTCAATAACAAGGCGGAGCGGGTGAAGCAAGAGCTGTGGGTAAGTCTTAGTATAATATAAAATATGTCGCATTCGTTGCAAATTCTTGAAATAATGTATGGATACATCGTTTTTGTATGCAGGATTTCTTCAGATGCGATGCTGGATACGAGGCTAGGGCGGATGTGGTGGCCACCACGTGCTGTAAGAAGCTCGTCGTGGACATGCACTATGAGGCCCGCATCTAGGCCATCATCACCTACCACGGCTCTGTCCTTGGGGAGAAGGTGACCAAACCTCAAGCCCGAACCATGTCGTTGACCAGGGAGCAGTACCTGCAGGTAAAGTCATGCATGTTTGGTACCAGTACTCCATGCATGAATTTTATTTTATCTTCTGATATGCACTTTATGTGTTTACTTTGCAGGTGATTCCACATTGGTGCGCCGCACATCCTCTCTGCTGGGAGCAGATGGTGGATAGGTGGTGTTCGGCTGAGTGGGACGAGGCGCACACAGCTAGCCGGAAACGGCGTTTGCAGATGCAAGGCCCCTCGCACCACCAAGGCAGCCGGAGCCTGGGCCAATATGCCGAAGCATGGGTACGCCACCTTTTTTATTTAGATATATAGCACTAAGTTAGATATTATTTCTAACTATCTCGTTGGTTTTCGTTGCAGTCGGCGTCACATGGTGGCAGGCCTTGTTCCACCTTCTCGGCCTATGCTATGGCCCATAAGGGTAAGGCGACGTCCGACGTCACCTACAACCCGGATGACGGGCCCGAGGCCTACACCAACCCCGTCGTCTACAGCCGCCTCCATGACTACACCGCCATGGCGCAGGAGGTCCATGGCCCAGACTATGATCCGAGCACCGAGCCTATCGACCCCGATGTGCTCATGAGGGTCGGAGGAGGCAAGAGACATGGGCGGTACTGGATTGCCGACGAGGCAATCGACTCGTCCTCCACTCCCACTCTGTCTCAGGTGAGAGCAAGGAGCACGGGCTCGAGCCCAGCCATTCGACCTCGGCACGACAGCTCACATCATCGCATACAGCAACTCGAGGTTAGTACTTCTATAACTCGTCCTTCCTTTAGTTATATATCTAGTCTTTGAGTTACTATAACGTTGGCTTGTAATATTACAGACCCAACTAGAAGAGATGGAGGCGAGGATAATGGCGGAGCGGGCGGCGGCTGATCAGAGGATGGCGGAGATGTTCCAGTACATGCAGAGCCTTGGCGCCGCACAGGGCATCACTCCGCCACCTCCATTGTTCCCCCCAGTTGACCCTACTCTCTTCCACACTCCTGTGAGTATCAAAATTGTAGTTAGATGTTTGTAATGCATCTGGTATAACACATGCTATCTCTTCTCTGTGCAGGGGCAATCTGGGGCGGCATCCAACAACCCTCCGGAAGGGTTCAGCCCAACGCAACCCCGGCCAAACCGCCCACCTCCATGAGTCATTGTTTTAGACTTCAGAACTTATGTATAATACTTATGTTTCTGTTTGATACTTATGTGAGAGCTTGCGACGTTTGAGACTTATGTTTGTGTTTAATACTTGTGTTGAACACTTATGTTTGTGATGGATATTTATGTTTGTGGTCACGGTTTTATGTTTGTGTTGGCTATTTATGTCTGTGATGATATCTGTGATGTATATATGTGATATATATGTGATATCTTCTGTTTGTGTGGATGGAAAACAAAAAACAAATAAAAAAGGTACATACTGGTCACTTTGCCGAGTGTAACACTCGGCAAAGAGGCTCTTTGCCGAGTGTCTGGGTCATAACACTCGGCAAAGAGCACAGACCTGGGCACCGGCTTAGGTTCTTTGCCGAGTGTTATGTCGCTGGCACTCGGCAAAGAGGTCGTCTTTGCCGAGTGCCAATTGGGACACTCGGCAAAGAGCCTGACATGGGGACCCTCCCTGGCGGGCTCTTTGCCGAGTGTCCCAAATGGCACAACGGGTTGCCACGTTGTTAGGCGGCGCACGGTGCAAGTGCGGTACTGTCGAGCAACTGCCCCCTCGGTAACGCGTGGTGCGATCATTCGCGAATGTGTCATCTGACAAAAGCCTGCACATGCCCTATGTGCGGTGGGGCATGCCTCCGTCGTTCGCATTAAATGCGAGCGGCGAGCTTGCTTCCAACCGAAGGCTCTCATTGCGCGCCTACGAGCCACGTGGCGGCACTGGACCTTCCAACGGAGAGTGGAAAAGGGCGCAATCTGGCCTAAAGACTTGGGTCCACCTACAAGGGGTCCAGATGCCAAACGGAGGGTCTGGGACCCAAGTGTGGGGTCCCGACATCACGCATGGGGGTCCGCTACCCGCCCATGGGAGCTGGCCTGCATTCGCGGGGCCCAGGCTCCCCGTGGGGGTCCAGACCCGTTGGTGTAGCTCCCGAGCGTTTTCCATGTCAGGACACTTGACAACACCGGACCTATTCCTGAGCCGAGAGCAAGTCCCGAGGGCAACGATCCTGAGAGATGGGTCTGATCCCGTGGGCCCGGATGCTAACCAGTGATGGACCCAGAAATTAAAGACAACCTAAACGAAATTATCAACTGCAAACAACTATATGCGATATTATCAACTGAGCTCAAATATTTGGACTTGTGTGCTCCCTTGAGGTGGCAAGGCAGCCTAGGCCACAACCTATGGTGCCTAGGTGGCGAGTCCTCTCTCCGGAGCTAACCATACGAGTCTGTCTTAACATAGTAGAAATGGGTATAATAGTTATGGGTATAGATTGTAACGCTAAGAAGCTCTATTTTCTATGCAATAAAACTATACTCATTTAGAATAAATAATAGGAGAAGAATTTTGTTACTACTATTTTCCATTTCTCCTTTTATACCTGCGTCGCCGTGGGAAGAGAACAAGTGACGAGTCTTATATTCTCTTTTATACCTCCATTATTGACAGAAAAAAGTTCAGGATTAGAACCTCCAACACCACGGTCACTATATATATTATTATTCTCACAGGACGTACGGCCGCAACAATTGCGTGAGGTTGTCGCTTGCTACTGACACCAAATCTGCAGCTTAGTTGCTTGGTAGTTGATACCACTCCTTATAAAACTGCTACTGTTACTGTGAGACAGTGAGAGTATGGTCATGTCGAGGACCTACCAATCAGCGTATTTTGCATGGTCGACGTCTGACCAAAATCCATCGGTGTCTCGTTACTCTGTCGCGCAATAACCATCACTAATTATATATAGTTGATCGCCAGGCAGAGAAGTATAATTAGATGATATAGCTGTATGAGATATTACGTCAAACATGTATACTATACTACTATAGAGTGTTATATGAATATACTTTTAGTTGACTATATATATATATATATATATATATATATATATATATATATATATATATATATATATATATATATATATATATATATATATATATATATATATACTAGGTCAGTATCCGTGCGTTGCAACGGGAACATATAATACCATGATAACTTATATACAAAATGTGTCTTATATTGTTATAAGAACATATTTCATAATCCATTTGTGATCCTAGCCATAAATAAATTTTGTTATTTTAATTTAGTTGTTTTACTACTACATTGCAACCATCAGTATCATACAGACTTCGATATATGTCATGATTTGCATGGTCTCATCATTAGAAAGCACGTGCCACACCTGCCGGTAGAAGTTCCGTCGTACATCGTTAGTCATCAGGCACGCACCACCATACACGCTTGCTTAAACAAAAAAATGCAAGTGTGTGTTTGCGAAGAGAATTAAAGGCAGGCCGGCACAAAAGCTACCCCGACGATGGCGAGTGGTCATTGTTGTCGGTCCACCTCTGTTCACCTCCGGTGTCGAGATGACGCCACAATTCTTGATATAATAGTCGTCGAACACGCGCGATATGGTGAGTACCGATCACTCTTGGCTAGGCTGCCAAATGAAGTGCACCCCGGGCTCATCAGCGAGGTAGTACACCTGGTCGTTGCACCACCGGATGTGCTACTCCTCTACATACATCTTGTTCGAGGACACTCACACAACAACAACAATGGTAGTCATTCCAGCGCACAAGAATTCATGGCCGGTCAGTAGCGACTTACGTGGCAGGTTAGGCTTCAGGTGGATGATGAGCTAGACGGCGTGATGGCGTCGTCGTAGGTTGCGGTGCCCAGAACAACCCGAGAGTCGTCGTCATTGGCGACGACCATGAGGTCCCCATGTTTGACGATGGACAACGCGGTGCAGCCGCTCTGAACCGCGTCCAAGCGGCGGCTGCGTCGGAGCTTGCCGTACACAGCGGCGCATGGGCCATGTAGGACTGCTTCCAGAGGTCGAACTGATAGTCGCCAAGTTTCTTCTCGTCGTCAGTGAGCGACGCCAACGCGAGCGCCTCGTGCTAGTGGTGTTTGTTCGGGGTTTCCAAATAAGAAACATGGATTCATCTTTGGCATTGGTTTATGAAAATGATTTATAAGTTAGATCCATGGAAAAATATTACGGAGAATAAATGTTACACATGCAAAAAAAGTATTTAAGTTGAAAACATTCTTCAAACAAAAGAAATTGCATGCAAGGCTCTTCTTTAAATACTACTCCCTCAATCCAAAAATATAATTTAATAATCTCGGTGATACTTATCTACTACTACACATTGTGCAAAGGTAGCAGGTGGGCTTCGAGAGAGATGTAGTATATGTTTTTACTATAATAGATGTAGACATAAATACACATGTGGTGTAGTGGTAGCTACAAACACATTTACTTGAGGGGTTGTGGGTTCGAATCCCCTTAGAGCCTGTGAGCCTGTTTTTTAATTTAATTTTAGCTAGACGTGGGATGCACGTGGGGATGAGAATGAGCTTTGTAGGAGGGGGAATGAGAAAAAATAGGAATAGAATGGGGCAGCGTACCCCTTACCGTCTTAATAGGTAGTGCTACGAAGGCATAAACTCCCGGTGCCGAGTGAAAGCGCAAGCGCACACTCCTCGTCCTCGAAGCCACCGCGCAGCTTCCTCCTGTTTCCGCTCCGGCACTCGCCCCACCTCGTGCCGCTCCCCGGGGTCGCTGGCCAGCAGGCCCAAACGGGTCCACCATTTCTCCTTTAATCCCTCCCGCCCGAACCCCACCAAAACCTCCCCACACAAGCTCCCCGAAAATGCCAAAGGAGACGTTACCGTCTCGGTCTTCTCCTCCTCCCCCACCCGGCCACCCGCTCTTTCCTCGCGCCTTCCTCCTTGACGCCGCCGCCGCGGCCGCTCACTCACATTAAAGCGCGCCTTCGCCCAAACCCTACCTCGGAAACCCTTTCACGCCACGGGGCCCCAACTGCGCCTGTCGCAATGTCGCTCGAGATCCACGAGGGTAAGTCCGGCGGGCGATGGGAGTGCGTGGTGGTCGACGATGCTCAGCGCGGTGCTGATTGATTTCTCCTTGGGGGTGCTCTCCGTGCAGAGGATGGTGGGGCGTCTGGTGCACGTTCGGCGACGAAGGTGATGTCTGTTTCCGGGAGCGGGAAGCGGGGGCGGTACGTGCGGCAGGTGACGGGGCGGCACAACGACACCGACCTCCACGTGGCCGCGCGGGGCGGGGACGCCGCGGCGCTGCGGCGCGCGCTGTTGGACGCCGCGGCGGCCGTGGCTGCCACGGGGGAGGCGCCAGAGGACCTCGAGGCGGCGCGGCGTGCGGTGGCCGCGGAGCCCAACGAGGCCGGGGAGACCCCGCTCGTCGCCGCGGCGGAGAGGGGCCACCTCGGGGTGGTTGTGGAGCTGCTCCGGCACCTCGACGCGGAGGGACTGGCCGCCAAGAACAGGTCGGGCTACGACGCACTGCACGTCGCCGCCAGAGAAGGGCGTCATGGTGAGTGTCTATCCTTTAGCGCTCTCTCTTACAATTCGTGTATCTAATCTAAGTATAACATTTGGAGAATCGAGCTGGCAACTGCGAGTTTGTCAGTAAGAAGTTTCTCGGGCAACTTTAACTTATGCTACAATTGGCAAATCAGTTGACAAGAAAATAGCCTCTTCTCAGTTTGAACCAAATAGTAGTAGTTGCACAGTGCATGATCGTATCTGTTACTTTGATAGGAGCGTTATGCACATAGTACCACACAGTACTGGTGAGCAAATGATCTTGTTTAATGTTTTCTTTACTTCTAGGCAACGAATACTATGATACGAAATATAGAGCATATGGCCAGAGACAACAATATACTTCTCATTATTTTATACATAATTCGGTTATGGTTATCTGTTCATGTCTCCGCTAACGAAGGGATCCAAAACTATCCCTCTTGTTAACCTATGAACTCAGTGCCTCAGTATGTGTGCACTTTCGAGCGATATACGACCTGTTACTCTTCAAAGACCCATGTACTTTAGAATTCAGATAGTAATCACTCTGCAAAACAGTAGTTTTTTTTAATACAGATTGATATAAAGTAGTTTTTCTTACAAGTTTTGTGTGTAAGCAACTTGGAATTGGGACTTTTGGGATGGTAGGAAATGTTTTTAGTTGCATAGGAACATCAAACTGTAGCCTTTGGTTGTGGCGTGTAGATTCAGGATAGTTTGCGATAGATTCATGTGTGATAAATTTGTGCATGGTATTTGTGAAGCTATTGTAACATATATTTTCTTATAGGAAATTTTGTGATTTTATATTACCTATGCATTGGCATACTCTATAAAAGTATCTTCATGTCACCTGTTCGGTGTATTAATATTGGAGCAAATTGTCCTAACAAGTAGGAGCGCTTGTTTGCCAGCTGTTGTGCAGGAAATGTTAAATCATGATAGGATGCTTGCCAAAACATCTGGCCCTGCAAATACTACTCCACTTATATCAGCAGCTATGAGAGGCCATATTGAAGTTGTTGAACTTTTGCTGGAACAAGATGACTTTGGATTGGTGGAAATGGCCAGAGATAATGGAAAGAATGCCTTACATTTTGCTGCTCGACAGGGACATACTGGAATCGTCAAAGCGCTACTTGAGAAGGATCCTCAGTTAGCAAGAAGAAATGACAAGAAAGGTCAAACAGCTCTTCATATGGCCGTAAAGGGAACAAGCTGTGATGTTCTTAGAGCCCTAGTGGATGCTGATCCAGCAATTGTAATGCTGCCAGATAAAAATGGCAACACGGCTTTGCATGTTGCAACAAGAAAAAAGAGAGCAGAGGTATTTACGATAGATAATGAAAATTTGACGCTCATCTGCAGAAAACTTATGTGCATGTTTTTGTTGATAGTTGCTCATTCCTATTAATGATCATTGCTTTCTCCCTTTTTTTATTTTATCAGACAATCCTATGCATTATTCCACAAACATCCACACTCTTCTTCCAGTTTTAAAGAAATCTCCTGAATAAAATAGCTACTCAGACTAGGCCAGCTGTGCCCCTAGGTTTATTTCATATCTGGAAATTAAAATAATTTGACATACACTTTATACCTCACTGGCTCACTGCCAAATCATCTACAATCAGTTAGGGTTCACTTCTCTTGGGAACAGTGGCATTGAAATTTGAACCATATCATGTCCAAGTGCCAGTGGTCAGCGGCCACTTCCCACCTCTTAAGTAACCTGAAAAGTCAGTATTGTACTTTCAGGTGGATTTATCACTCAATTAAACACATCAGGACCAAAATATTCTTCAGACTGATAAAAAAATTGCAGCACAAAATGTGCAATTTTTTCCTTAGGCTGCATCAAGTAGCATCTTGTGCAAATTTGTGCTCGAGTAAAGTCTTACTAGTTTGTTAATCATATTGTTGAAGTTTCAAACTTCAAAGCAGCTATATTCCCATAGCATACATAAGATTATTTGATACTTCGATATGATAAATGATTACTTACTCCTAACTTAACTATTATATTTCAACTTCTGTTGGACTTAATGGTCTCTTTGTCTTATCTTCTACAGATAGTTAGTGTTCTTTTGCGGCTACCAGATACTCATGTCAATGCACTAACCAGAGACCACAAGACTGCCTTTGATATAGCTGAAGGGTTACCAGTATGTGAGGAGTCTTGCGAAATTAAGGATATTTTATCTCAACATGGTGCGCTCAGATCCAGGGAGCTCAATCAGCCACGAGATGAGCTACGGAAGACAGTGACAGAGATAAAGAAAGATGTCCACACACAGCTGGAACAAACAAGAAAAACCAACAAAAATGTTCATGGCATTGCTAAAGAACTCAGGAAGTTGCACAGAGAAGGCATCAACAACGCTACAAACTCTGTAACTGTTGTTGCTGTGCTGTTCGCAACAGTTGCTTTTGCAGCTATATTCACCGTACCTGGTGGAAATGACAATAATGGACTTGCAGTTGTTGTCCAGACTACGTCCTTTAAGATATTCTTCATCTTCAATGCTGTGGCTCTATTTACATCATTGGCAGTGGTCGTAGTTCAAATAACAGTTGTCAGGGGAGAAACCAAGTCTGAGCGAAGGGTTGTTGAGGTGATCAACAAGCTTATGTGGATAGCATCGGTTTGTACTACAATATCTTTCATTGCCTCGTGCTATATTGTGCTAGGCCGCCATTTCCAGTGGGCAGCAATATTGGTATCTTTGATAGGTGGTGTCACAATGGCCGGTGTACTTGGTACTATGACATACTATGTGGTGAAATCAAAGCGCCAAAGGAAGATTAGAAAAAAGGAGAAGATGTCAAGAAGAAGTGGCTCAAGTTCTTGGTATGACAATACCGAGCTCTCAGATACTGAACTTAATCCAGTATATGCCTTGTAAAGAGTGTTTGTCTCAGGAATCGAGTATGTACTAACAGATACAATAGCTTACATTATTTGTTGATTGTTCAATTTCTCCAGTTCCAGTAACAACAAAACCACACAGAACTTTCCCATTGTGCAAGGCTCTTGCAGTTGATGAATTTGATGGCAGCCAATGTGCTCAATCTGTTGTACATGTGAGTTACAATTTTTTTTTCTTTCTGAGAGTCACTTCTGTGCTTTATCTTCAGGATTGCTCGTATTGTAAAGCTCAAGCCAAGGGCTGATTTTAGATACTTAATCCTTAAAGTACTTCAAGTTATGTGCAACTCCTTTTTTACTGATTGCGTGAGAAGCAATGCCATGGTCATTCAATATGCGTTCACCTGCGTGTATTTTAGTATGCTGGTTCAAAGTCAAAATTATTATCCTGGTGCTACTATGTTTCATTCCTAGTTCTGCACTGGGTACCTTACTTTGGCGATGCAACTTCAGGTCTTGACTGGGCTTTAGTTCCTTTTGATCAGTTAGGCAGCAAGTCCTTAACATGCTATGTTGTCTTTCAATTATAATTTTCTAAACTGCAACTGTACGACATAGCAAATAACCTGTTGGGCTAAATCAAGAGTTTATTTTCAAGTTAGAGAGTATTTGGTTATCATGACCGAAACTGATTGATATTAAGGTGCTGCTTGGTTTACATAATTGTAACGTGATGATTAAACGATAACGTTAAATCATGCATGTTTAAGTCCAACCGTAATTAGACCCCGCACTAAAAATTGATACTGGCCTATTCAAATTTATCGCCGCTCAATCATTACCATTGACATTTACGTTACATTTTGTAAATCAAACGACATCTAAGTATTGCCGGTTCATTGTGGATGTACTTTTGTTTTTGTTATTTTGCTTTATATATTTGTGAACCTCCAGTCTTATGCTGAACACACTAAGGCCTCCTTTGAATTGCGGGGAATTTTCCCGTTTCTAGTGTTTTTTCTGTGAAAATGAACTGATTCCTATGAAATTCTGTGTTCCAAATGAGGCCTAACTAGTCCATGTAATGTAACACCGAAGTGTACTGGCTACTCATCACGTCAGCAACAGGATATGCAGCTAGATTTACTGAAGCCGTGGTGATACTGTTTATGATATTCACCTTGTCGAATTTGAAATGGTCACTGGGCACATGTCCAGGTATACTTCGGTGCAGGCATCACTGATGGGACAAAAGATTAATTTGGTCTGGCACTCGTTACTTTGCTTACTAATTAGAGAGTTGGAATTTCCCTCAAAAAAGAAAATAAGAATAGAGAGGGAGTAGTAAAAGTTGGCACAGCTATCCCAACGGACTCAAAATTCTGGCGGGTCTAGAAAGGCGAAAGGAGGCAGCTTGATGAGTCATGCAAAGATGCATAAGATTTGCTTACAAACAATGCAAACATTAACTAACTATTGGTAATTAAGAGGTAGGCAGGTGTAAAGTAGGCCTATTATGTTGCTCTCAGTCCTAACACCGCTCAACATCATCAATGTAGTGGATAGCTCTGCTTACCTTTTGCTTTAATCTTGCCATGCCTTTTGTCAACATGCTCTCTTAGTTTAAGGATTCCTGTCTTCACTTGGCCATTTCATCAGTATATATATGTTCTGCTTTGAGGTTAAGGAATTCCCTTGGTTGTGCTTCTTTTGTTTCATCACTATTCCCTTAATTGTGTTTCTTATAATGAGTAAAATCATCAAGTATAATCAAGTAATATTTGAAACCCAATATGCTCACAACTGGATATGCTCAAAGATCATAATGCAATAGCTCAAAGGTACAGTGACACACACGACTCGACGAGAAATATAGTATGTGTTGCATAGTTGATAGACATGGAAAAGCCCATGTGTGCTGCTAGTATAGTTAGGGGATATTTGGATAGAGGGACTAAAGATTAGTCTCTAGTTTTTAGTCTGATTTAGTCCTTTTTTTACCTAACACTAGGACTAAAATATTGACTAAAATGATTTAGTCTTTAGTCCTTCACATAGGTGCTAAAAGAGACTAAAAGCTCACATGAGTGTATTCCAAGGACATTTAAGTATTTGGACAATCTATTTAATGACTTTAGAATCTATTTAGTCCCTATAACCAAACAAGTAGGGACTAAAGTTTAGTCCTAAGACTAATTGAAACCAAACATGGCCTTAATAACTGAAGAACTAGATAAACTAGACAAAGCATCATGACCGGGGTGGCCAAGATGATAATACCAATGGGACAACAACAACAATAGTGAGGGCAAGAGGGGCAGTAGCAACAGTAGACATGACACACAACGAGACATGAGTGGAGGTGACATATCCTAGCAGGCAAAGCATGTACAATGGGTTGTGCTATTCAACAACCTAGCGATCATGTTCTTGGTTGTAACTTGTAAGATCTTTGATAGACACACAAAACGGGTCAAACTCCATAGAACATTAATTGTCAGTGGTAAATAGATAAATAGAAAGAATACTTTGAACAGTGTTAGGGGGTGTTTGGGACTGCTCTAAGTTCTAAATCTAACATGGAGTTGTAGTTTAAAATATTTATTTAAATAGTTTGAAACGTATTTTAATTTAAATAATAAAAAAATAACTTATCTAAATATCATCTAAAGTTTTACAACTCTAGCTTCACGATTTTCTAGGGTATCTAATGACCCGCTTTACTAACTCTACAAAATTTTCTGGAGCAGGAGCAATCACAACACCCTCTTAGGTGCAAGGAGAATACTGTTAAGGTAGAATGGCCTGGGAATAACCGAGTCATGTATTGATAACCAGAAGAGTGGAACCATCATCTACAACGATAGATTAAGGACTAGAAGAGTTAAAAGAACAAAGTTTAGAGATATTACCAACTAATGGAGTGGTGTGTTGCGACACACCAAAGTTGAGAGGTGGGTGCAGCACCATGGTGCTAAAGGTGCTCAAAAGCGACTGTTGGTCCCAAGCCATGTCGGTTCAGGGTGGCCAACATGGTGCGGGTGTAGGAGTTGCCTGCGAGTACAACGATTGCTGCCCGGGTGCGAAGGCCTGCTGTCGTTGCTGTCCTATAGGCGCTAGGCCGAGGTACATGGCGATGTGCCCTTGCCATGGGTTGACGTACGTTGGCCAAGAAGTCCCTCTGTCGTCATTGTTGGTGGTTTTGACAGGAGATACGGTGGTGCTGCGGGAGTTTCCACCACGACTGTCACCATTGTTGTTATTCATGTCGCTGTTGCCACCGTCATGGCCACTGTTGTGATGGTTATTGTTCCTCTTCCGGTTGTTGTCATAGTTGGACTGTTGGCATTGTCGGCACCGTTCCTAGTGCTAGGCGGGCGAGGTGGCATGGAGGATGAGACTTTGAAGCGGATGACACGCTGTTGGAGTAGAATGCCATAGGAGGAGCAGGACCAGAGGTGTCTAGGTGGATCTCTTCCAGCATCTCGAACCTTGAGGAAGTTCGAGAACGACGAGTTGCGTCAAATGATGGCCTCGACTTGCTAGAAGTAGTGGTTTAGACCACGCAAAATGTTAAGGATGAGGATCTTGTCGTCAACGAGCGACACGAGATTGGCTAGGGCATCATCCACGCCTTTGAACTTGCTGTAGTTTTCGCTCATGGTGAGGTCGCCCCATATAAAATTGCAAAAGGCAGCATCAAGGTGAAGAGTATGTGTCTCACGATTACCAAAGAACTACTTCGCAAGGCCGAGCCACAGGTGTTGTGCAGTGCAGCCACGTTCTCGGACGACCTCCTGAAGACCAGGGGAGATCGTGTTGGCGAGCCAATAGAGGACGACAGTGTCCATCCGGATCCAATTGGGATCGTTTGGGAGGGCGACTTCGGACTCGACCTAGTCGGCGAGGGTGTATCTCGTTAGGGCCAGCAACATTAGATCATGCCAACAAGTGTAATTGGTCAACGAGGCGTCCAACACGATGTTGATGAGAGAATGAATGTTCTAAATGACAGCCATCTGGTCTCCATAGTTGAGGAAGACGACAACAACTTTTTGGCTACGGAGGTCTTCTTCTTAAGATCGTAAACAGCCGCCTGCTTCCTCGTCACGGAGCTGGCGGGCAAGCAGCACGCGACGGTGACCTTCTCTTTGGCATCGTTGGCGGTGTTGACCAGGGCGGCAAGCCGCTCCTTGAGGGTGATGCGTCGGTATCCAAAGGCATGGAGGCCAAGGGGCCCTTAGGGAGGTCGGTGGTTAAGAGGGGTGCAACAGTCCCTATGTTTAGCGAAAGCGAGAAAAAAATTTAGATCTAGGCTCCGATTACCATGTTAGTGGGATTGCCGCCAAGGATTGATATATTGTATTGAACCCTTAGATGGTTTATATAGAGTACAAGACGTATAAGATGAGGCAATCCACGGATACTTATGACAATTTACGAGACATAAGATCTAGACTACTAAATATACTCTAACACATATGACAGTCCATAAGACACAACTACCAAATATACGGTTACTCCAGTTATATATATTTGAAGGGTATGGTTTTTGTGATTAGTTCAAGAAACAGGAATCACATATGCTTCGGTATGTGTTTGGTTTGAGGTCAAAGTAGGATGAGGCGGGAGCAACACCGTCCCCTTGATTTTTTGGGATCACGCCGCCACAAAAAACTACTCCGGTGTTCACATCGCCCCTACGCGACTCTCATCCAAACACTATTGAAACTGTAACCACTCTCTTCTATCCCTCTATGTACATCAACCAAATACACCCTTAATCAGAAACTATTATATATACAACCAATATAAACTGCTACCAACAAAAAATAATTGGCTATGCCCTAGCACCTTTCATTTTGGTTACAGCACATGAATGTGCCTAAAGAAACTGATCAGAGAAAATATCAAATGATACATCCCAATTTTGAAGACAAATAAAAATCGAGTGAATTTTTCAATATTTGTTGTTGCATATAAAACTGTTTGTCCTTGAACAGAAATTGCTTACATTGATATTCCTTAAGGCCATAACATCAGACATATATCATATCTACAGAAAGCTCAAGATCAAAAGAGTACAAAATTATTGGGGGGACACTGAATTTACATTTGTATTTCGGGTAATCTCAAATATACCATCAGCGTCTTCGGATTCCGCTGCTATTTTTGATGCTGATGATGACATGAAACGGAACCCTGCGTCACTTGCACTCTTCCTCACTGAGGCGAGCTGCTGTGACTTCTTGCAGTATGCTATTGCGCCTTGAATTGGATTGTCCATCTCTGAACTTGCACTGCTACTCCTCCTCAGCACTGGTCCAACACCGCCAGAGCCATTTGAGCTTGGGATTGAGAAGGATGATGAGTTTGACGAAGAACATGACGACGACGACGAAACAGAGGATGTCTTGTTTGATGACGAGTATCGGATGATGATGCTGGAGAAGGATCTTCTATGGCCACACTCGCCCTCTTTAAACTTGCCTCCTACCGTGGTGCTATTGCTGATGGGTGAGGCTATGTACCTCTTGCTTCCGATGTGGCCAAATGGGTTCTTCCTCCAGGTATTGAACTGTGTGCTGGACAGTTCATTTGCTCCAGGTACACCATTCTTGCCACCTGGATTCCCTCCTTTACTAGCAAATATTGTCTTCAGATAAGCTTTCGACGCCTTAAGCTTGAGGCCGAGGTTGAGGTGCCTGATGAACTTGAGCTTCTTGGACCATGGCTTCTTCTCACAGGCTGCCGCCTCCTCGGCAGCATCACTACCAGTGGATATGCACTCATGGAAGTAGTACTCTGCAGCGAGCTCACCGCTGCTGGCATAACATGAGTTTGCTGCTGACTGGTATGGTGTTGCTGGGGCAGTGCTTGCTGAAAGTAAGCCCTTCTCAGACGCGCTCTCAAGTAGCTTCTCAACCATCTGTATGCGTGGGGGAAGATGGAGCGGTAGCAGCTTGCCCTTGTAGAAGAGCTCATCTGCTGGGGACGCCACGGGCTCCCACAGGTCAGGTGGAGCCGACATGTGGAATTCAAACTCCCGCGAGTGTTGTGGCGAGGCTGCCATGGCACTGTTGTAGCAGAACAAGCTTGCGGTGGTGGTGGCCGCTCCCGATGCTGCTGGTGAGCTCAGATCCATGTCTATGTAGTCCTCTTCTTGGATTGGTTGGTCATGGATTTGGGGGCCATGTTTTGCCATCGCTCTTGCCTTATGCTTCGTGTGTTTGGTGACTCGAGTTTTGTGGTTTGGTTGGTCTTGGTAGAGGTGGTTGTTGTGTTTTAGGAAGGGAGTGGAAGAAGTTTCGGCATGCTTTAAAGCAGAAGGATCCCTGTAGCTAGAGAGGGGTTTATCAATCGGCTTATACTCCTTCTTACTAGGGACCTATCTGTGCCCCCTAGTGGCTATAAGTAATGCCGCACCAATGTTGTGAATTGTGAAGTGACTGTTTTTCTCTATTATTGGTCTATATGGCTGCGGTGCTTTTATGTGACTAGTCTATTTTTATACCTATTCCTTCCTTCGACATGCTTCTCCTCTTTTCATGACCGAAGCTACTAATTTTGTTTGGATGTGTAGGGTTACATTTATAAGGCCAACTTTAGATTCAACGAAAATAACACTATTTCACAAAAAAAACCTCACAAGATCTATTTTTAGAAATGGGGCTATCGTAAACATACCCTAATCAGAGCTAGTCTTACAAGGTCATAAACTTTTAGTGATAAATGATTTACGAAATGCCTACCGCTACGGGGCCTGCACACCAGTTTTCAAGCATGTTAACTGGACAGGTGCACTTGGAAGCTTCATATTTTCTTTGAAGCAAGCGTTGAGAGTTGTTTTCAAATTTTTGGAAGCTTGGGTTGAACCTTGAAATTTTAAAGGCCTTGTTACTAAAAGAAACAAGACAGACCTCGTGGGACTGCACATGAGACGATCTGACCTTGTTAAGTATGATAAATTTCTTGTAAAGGTAAAATATTTTGGCAATTGACCTTGTTAAGTATGAGTGCTCTATTTTTTTTAAAGAAAAAGGTCTTAAAGGGAGGACGCATGCCCTCAAAACATGGAGCGAGGTACGATTTGTTTACTCGATCTTTATGTCAACCTGTGGAAGTGTGACGGTGACATCAGGGGCGAAGAGATTAGGCCCCTTGTTTAAGTTACCTGTCCAAACTGAGCGTGTGCGCGGCTGGGTGTTGTTTGTTTCTATGGGTCTGCTCGTTGATCTCGTCAGTTTGATCCAAATCAGAGTGTACAAAATATTGTTTTTAGTACTGTAGATATAGGGTCTATTTGTTTGGGATTATAATATATATATATGTCTATATTATGATTAATATAATCTGGATAGATTAAAATCTCAAACAAACATGTCAAGTTTAAAACATAGACGATATGGAATAGGTCTTCGGGTGGCACCAGCCTAGCCCTAACCCAACATATTATCATCTAACCTAACACGTTGACGTCACGTAGGCCTGAATTATTTTTTTCAGGTGAAAGCTGATTGGAAAAGGTTGTGTCGGCTAAGATATAGGTTAGGTGTCGACCAAGTGCCTAACACACTACTCGCCCTCGCCGTACCCAGTTTACACAGCGCCCGAAGAGCTTATAGTCCGCTGCCTGAATTGCAGGCCAAAAGGTATACGAGTTCAACTGCAACACTTGCCCGCTGTTGGAACTGGAAGAGCTTTTCCTAGTGCTGGGAATTGGTGAAGCCTAAAAAAAAGGATTAGCTTAGCCGCTTAGGGTAGAGTGGCCGTCATCCTATCTTGCACAGTAGCTTAACAAGCTGCACGCACCCGTATGTATGTACTGGATTTGTTTTTTCCGGCCCGTTCCAGGCCACACAGCCCACAGGCCACAGGTGCCACTGCCAGACACTTGAGAGCCAGATTGGAAAGCGAAAGGTCAGTCTCAGAGCTCGAGGTGTGCTTTGCCGCGTCTCAAAACTTGGAATGCAAGCACAAAGATTCTGCTCTCGCAGCAGTTTTGGGTCTCCCTAATCTAGTCTGTAGACTGTAGTAAAGGACGGAAAGTTGGTGCTGAATTTTCACCGCCTCTCTCTCCAGGTTATAGTTATCATGATAACTCCGTGCTACTCATGGCATTAAACAGTAAAATTGTATGACACTATTTATATAATGAAGTTTGAAATAAGGGATAAATAAATAACGTCGTGCCTAACCCCACTTCGCCAAACGGATAACTTATCCTAAACGAATGGAACTGATGCCTGCTTTTTGTATCTTCGAGGCTTCCACGGTTCAACCTCTATTTGGTTCAGTTACCTCAGCTCGGGCTAAACTTCACAACTAGCTGCGAGAGACGAACGAGGAACGTCAAATTTGATTCCAGGCGGTTTGATCTGGACGTATATTTTTCCGGTGACTCCCAACTTCAGGATAACATGGGGGCAAAACTAGCATAAAGTCGATTGTCAGTACTTGCGCTTATATGTCACGCCTTATACCGCTTACACTTTCAGTTGTATTGGGCCGTTGTGCTGAGCCGACAGACTAGATGGCCATATATATGGAATCGCTGCAATTCTGCAAAGGATACATTTGGCTCGCCTACATAGAGGCTACTATCGGCTAAGCGACTAGATAAATAACTTATTAAGCTAAATTTTAGCTATTTAATAATAAAATAGCTCTCCAACAAATTAGTCATTTAACTTGCCAAGCTATCCGACTCTCTAAATTGACTCCCTCACTAGCTAAATTTAGCTAGCAACTTTTACTAGCCAAGCTAACTTGCATGTTGGAGAGTCTGTTGGAACGAGATGTTATATATAGAGTTCATCTTTATGGAGAGACAAATAAAAAATTAAATATAAAGTAAAAATAAAGATTCTCTTGGAGATTCTCTAAGTTCCACAAAGAATCATCCCAAATCGAGGCAAGTTGACCAAACCGCCTCGATCAGTTTTAGAAGAGGTAGGAACCAACCTAGCTGGTTTGTTTGTCCTATACATGTGTGAATACTTTACAAAAATAAAAAAACAGATCAAACAACCTTCAGAAATTACAAAACTTTACAGGAATGATTCTTAGGTATATTGATATCCTTGAAGAATTAAGGCCCACAAAACTCGAAACCATAGCAAATCTGAATACCCATATACCATCGAGGGAGGCAAAGTTTTCTCTATAAATCCTCCTAAGGATGAAAATCGTGCTCGTGATGAATTTGCCCGATTCACTTGACAGAAGTTGTTCATCACAGGACCTTGCAAGGATTCAACCCAATAAACCAGCCCCAAAACATTAGGAATTCAAGATCAACAAAATTGGTGAAGAGGGAGAGAAAGACAAGGAAAAACAAGCCAAATCCAACTCAAGGTAAAGAACATAGACACAGATCTCCGATGAATGATTATTCCATTTCTGAGATCAAACATACCTCGTTCTTATAGATAAAAGATCAAACGCTGCAGACGAATCACTCTCTACACTTTAGATCTCAACAACAAAAGTAGATGAAAGGTTAAGCTACTGCAACTAGTCACTTATGCTAGAAACTAAAAACTAAAGAGAAAAGACTGTTTGGATTGGCCTCCTTATTTGTATGGTTATTACATAGTCCTAACTTGCCCATATGTAGTTAAAGGATAGACCACTTAACCTTAGGGGCATTATGGTCTAGCTCAAGATCTGTAGATCTGACAGTCCTGAGCTCTTCACAACTTTGATTCACATCAATGCAAGCTTCACAATCACACCACGTGCCACCTCTAGTTCTCGCCAAAACCCCACGTAGGCTTTGAGCTCAAATTCCAGAAATTGTCTACCCCGATGTTTTTGAGGCCCAAACCACAAAATACTTTGTGAGTAGCATATTTGATACACTCCCTCCACTATCTCGATGCGCGTCACCACTAGTCTTTGATCGTCCGATTACCAAGTTCTTAATACTTCCACTTGACTTGGTCAACATGGTCTACTCCATGTACTCTTCCAACTGTTAATGTTCCTAGGTGTTAGCCAACTATTGAACACCAAAGTGGCGAACGGTCCGGCCCTAAGGCCCGAACGGTCCATGCCCCCGCCATCAGATTGACTCAGACGATTATTCTTATCTCGTGTGTGGTTATCCATCTAATCACGTAGGATCTATTGGATATCGCCTCTGAATGGGTCCAGACCTCCCCTCTTATATATATGAAGGGGTACGATCGATTGAGAACCCCCGAACACATTCCAATCAAACCATTTTACTTTCTCTACCATTCATGTCCTAGGAGTAGATGTAGTGTAGTCCTAGTTATAGCTTTCCACGTATCCACCTCCACCCCTATTCAAATGTATGTCATCTAGATCCGTCTTGGATGGCCTGCCTACCCCAAGACGACCTCAGGATCTGGCCTCCTCGAGGGGCAGGATCCACCCATCTCTTACATTATCTTCGTCAATTGCCTCTAAGCAGCTCTACGTCGTCTGGGGCGCCCTGGGTGACCTGTCGACCCGGAGCGCCCTAAATGTCTCTCCCCCAATATTCGAGATCTAGGTAGCGGCGAGAAGGAAGAAGACCTCGTGCCATCATGGACCGTCCGGTCTAGAGCGCGGACCGTTCGGACGTACATAGGGAAGGATCCGCTCCTATGCCTAGGTCACGAATCGTCCGGCTCAGGGTCGTGGACCGTCCGCGCCTCCGCAGAGGGCACCGCCAGGCGGTACACTGAAAGGGAAATGTGCCTTTGGGCCATTTCTAAGTATTTTGGTGATTAAGTGCAAACACAAGTGCTTAAATGTGAATATGTGCCCATGGTTGAACAAAGTGCAAATCACAAGTAAAGGTATGTTTCTAAGCCTTAGTACATTGGTTTTGTGTACTAATATCTTGTCTAAGTGTTAGAAACAGGAAGAAGAAGAAAAGAAGAGAAGTTGAGAGTGGCTGTGTACAGCCAAAGGCTGTTTCGGGCTGGGGCACCGGACTGTCCGGTGTGCACCGGACAGTGTCCGGTGCGCCAGACCAGCGCGGAGCAAACCAGTCGCTCTCGGGCTTTTCTCCGGCGACTTCGGCTAAAATTCACCGGACTGTCCGGTGTGCACCGGACTGTCCGGTGCGCCAGATCTGCAACGGTCTGCAACGGTCGACTGCGCTGTTTATGGAAACAAATCAGGCACCGGACAGTGTCCGGTGTGCACCGGACTGTCCGGTGCGCCACGAGACAGAAGGCAAGGATGGCCTTCCAGATTTGTTCTCAACGGCTCCTAGCTGCCTTGGGGCTATAAAAGGGACCCCTAGGCGCATGGAGGAGAAAACCAAGCATTCCTTGAGCACTCTTGATCACTCACACATCAATCTTGCGCACTTGTTCGACATTCTAGTGATTTGAGCTCCGTTCTAGTGTGCTAGTCTCTTGAGCTCAAGTCTGGGTCTTGTGTGTGCGTATTCGCTGTGATCTTTGTGTCGTGTGTGAGTTGCTAATCCCTCCCTTGCTCCGTGATTCTCTGTGAACATCTTTTGTAAGGGCGAGAGGCTCCAAGTTGTGGAGATTCCTCGCAAACGGGATTGAAAAAAGAAAAGCAAGAACACCGTGGTATTCAAGTTGATCATTGGATCACTTGAGAGGAGTTGAGTGCAACTCTCGTCCGTTGGGACGCCACAACGTGGAGTAGGCAAGTTTTGTACTTGGCCGAACCACGGGATAACCACTGTGTCATCTCTGTGATTGATTTCTTGTGGTTATTGTGTTTTGACTCCTCTTTAGCCACTTGGCCATAATTGTACTAACACTTAACAAGTTTTTGTGGCTTAAGTCTTGAAGTTTTACAGGATCACCTATTCACCCCCCCCTCTAGGTGCTCTCAATTGGTATCAAAGCCGTTCTCTTCAAGAAAGGGACTAACCGCCCGAAGAGATGGATCCTAAGGGGAAGGGAATTGTGATCAACGACAAGGAGAAGGAGTCCTTCGTCAATGAGCCAAGGGATGACAAGTCCAACAACTCGGGCTCGGGCCACAAGCGAAAAGATGGGAAGAAGAAGAAGACAAGACGCATCAAGGAGATCGTCTACTACGACAGCGATGAGTCCTCTTCTTCCCAAAAGGACGACGACAACGACTACAGGAAGACGGTCAATTCGAACTTCTCATTTGATTATTCGCGTATTCCACATAGTTCAAATTCGCATTTGCTTTCCATTCCTCTTGGCAAACCTCCACACTTTGATGGGGAGGACTACAGATTTTGGAGTCACAAAATGCGTAGTCACTTATTCTCTCTCCATCCAAGCATATGGGAGATAGTAGAGAATGGAATGAAATTTGATAGCTCGGATAGCCCTATGCTTATAAATGAACAAATTCATAGAAATGCACAAGCTACTACTGTCCTTTTAGCATCTTTGTGCAGGGAAGAATACAATAAGGTGAGCGGCTTGGACAATGCCAAGCAGATATGGGACACCCTCAAGATCTCTCACGAGGGCAACGACGTCACCATGCTCACCAAGATGGAGTTGGTGGAGGGAGAACTTGGGAGATTTGCTATGATAAGGGGGGAGGAGCCAACCCAAACATACAACCGGCTCAAGACCCTTGTCAACAAGATTAGGAGCTATGGAAGCACGCGATGGACGGACCACGATGTCGTCCGCCTAATGCTAAGGTCCTTTACCGTTCTTGATCCTCATCTCGTAAACAATGTTCGTGAGAATCCCAGGTACACGACGATGACGCCCGAGGAGGTACTCGGAAAATTCGTAAGCGGGCGAATGATGATCAAGGAAGCAAGATACGTGGACGACGCCTTGAATGGACCGATCAACGAGCCGCAACCCCTTGCTCTCAAAGCAACAAGAAGCAAGGAGGCGCTACCTAGCAAGGTGGCACAAATTGAGGCGGCCGGACTTAATGATGAGGAGATGGCTCTCATCATCAAACGCTTCAAGACCGTGCTGAAGGGTCACAAGGGGCAGCCAAGCAAGAACAAGACAAAGGGGAAGCGCTCATGCTTCAAGTGCGGTAAGATTGGTCATTTTATCGCTAACTGCCCCGATAACGATAGTGACCAGGAACAGGGAAACAAGAGGGAAAAGAAGAAGAATTACAAGAAGGCCAAGGGCGAGGCGCATCTAGGCAAGGAGTGGGATTCGGATTGCTCCTCCTCCGACTCCGACAATGAGGGACTCGCCGCCACTGCCTTCAACAAATCGGCTCTCTTCCCCAACGAGCATCACACTTGCCTCATGGCAAGGGAAAAGAAGGTAATCACTCGTAATGCCTATGATTCTTCTAGTGATGATGAATCTAGTGAGGATGAAATTGATTACTCTAGTTTATTCAAGGGATTGGATAGAACTAAGATAGCTAAGATTAATGAGTTGATTGATGCCTTAAATGAAAAGGATAGAATCTTAGAGAAACAAGAAGACCTTTTATATGAAGAACATGATAAATTTGTTAGTGCACAAAATTCACTTGCTCTAGAAGTTAAAAGAA
Organism: Zea mays; assembly: GCF_902167145.1. Taxonomy (NCBI): domain Eukaryota; kingdom Viridiplantae; phylum Streptophyta; class Magnoliopsida; order Poales; family Poaceae; genus Zea; species Zea mays. The sequence goes on from NC_050098.1 coordinate 186,894,468, forward strand.
ATGGAATACTTTCTTGTGAACTTTCTACTTGTAATGAAACCATTTCTTCTTTAAAAGGTGAAATTAATGTCTTAACTGCTAAACTAGAAGTAGCAAGTAACTCTTGTGTTGAAAATATTACAATTTGCACTAGGTGTAAGGATTTTGATGTTAATGCTTGTAGTGAACATTTAGTTTCAATTTCAAAACTAAATGATGAAGTGGCTAGTCTTAATGCTCAACTTAAGACTAGCAAAAGTGATTTTGAAAAACTAAAATTTGCTAGGGATGCCTACACGGTTGGTAGACACCCCTCAATTAAGGATGGACTTGGCTTCAAGAGAGAAGCCAAGAACTTAACAAGCCATAAGGCTCCCATTCCCGCCAAGGAGAAAGGGAAGGCCCCTATGGCTAGTAGTGTGCAAAAGAACCATGCTTTTATGTATCATGATAAGAGACAAACTAGAAATGCTTATAGGAGTTATAATGTCTATGATAATTTTGACTCTCATGCCATGTTTGGTTCTAGTTATTCTTATATGCATGGTAGAAATATGTCTAGGAGAAATGCTATGACTGCTTCTAGTTCTCATGTTATGCATGGTAGAAATGTGTTTAGAAGAAACGTTGTTCATCAAATGCCTAGGAGAAATGTTGTTCACAATGCTCCTAGGAAAGTAGTAAATGAACCTTCTTCAATTTATTGTGCTTTAAATGCTTCCTTTGCTATTTGTAGAAAGGATAAGAAAATTGTTGCTAGGAAGTTAGGGGCAAAATGCAAGGGAGACAAAACTTGCATTTGGGTCCCTAAGGATATTTGCACTAACCTTGTAGGACCCAACCAGAGTTGGGTACCTAAGACCCAAGCCTAAAATTGCCTTGCAGGTTTATGCATCCGGGGGTTCAAGCTGGATTATCGACAGCGGATGCACAAACCATATGACGGGGGAGAAGAAGATGTTCACCTCCTACGTCAAGAATAAGGATTCCCAAGATTCAATTGTATTCGGTGATGGGAATCAAGGCAAGGTAAAAGGGTTAGGTAAAATTGCAATTTCAAATGAGCACTCTATCTCTAATGTGTTTTTAGTAGAGTCTCTTGGTTATAATTTGCTATCTGTTAGTCAATTATGCAATATGGGATATAACTGTCTATTTACAAATGTAGATGTGTCTGTCTTTAGAAGAAGTGATGGTTCACTAGCTTTTAAGGGTGTATTAGACGGCAAACTGTATTTAGTTGATTTTGCAAAAGAAGAAGCCGGTCTAGATGCATGCTTAATAGCTAAGACTAGCATGGGCTGGCTGTGGCATCGCCGCTTAGCACATGTGGGGATGAAGAACCTTCACAAACTTCTAAAGGGTGAACACGTGATAGGTTTGACTAACGTTAAATTCGAAAAAGATAGACCTTGTGCAGCTTGTCAAGCAGGTAAACAAGTGGGAGGAGCGCATCACAGCAAGAATGTGATGACCACATCAAGGCCTCTGGAGCTGCTACATATGGACCTCTTCGGACCCGTCGCCTATCTGAGCATAGGAGGGAGTAAGTATGGTCTAGTTATTGTAGATGATTTTTCCCGCTTCACTTGGGTGTTCTTTTTGCAGGATAAGTCTGAAACCCAAGGGACCCTCAAGCGCTTCCTCAGGAGGGCTCAAAATGAGTTTGAGCTCAAGGTGAAGAAGATAAGGAGCGACAACGGGTCCGAGTTCAAGAACCTTCAAGTGGAGGAGTTCCTTGAAGAGGAAGGGATCAAGCACGAGTTCTCTGCTCCCTACACACCACAACAAAATGGTGTGGTAGAGAGGAAGAACAGGACGCTCATCGATATGGCGAGGACGATGCTAGGAGAGTTCAAGACCCCCGAGTACTTTTGGACGGAAGCCGTGAACACGGCTTGCCACGCCATCAACAGAGTCTACCTTCATCGTCTCCTCAAGAAGACGTCGTATGAGCTACTAACCGGTAACAAACCCAATGTATCTTACTTTCGTGTATTTGGGAGCAAGTGCTACATTCTAGTGAAGAAAGGTAGAAATTCTAAGTTTGCTCCCAAAGCAGTAGAAGGGTTTTTATTAGGTTATGACTCAAATACAAAGGCGTATAGAGTCTTCAACAAATCATCGGGTTTGGTTGAAGTCTCTAGCGACGTTGTATTTGATGAGACTAATGGCTCTCCAAGAGAGCAAGTTGTTGACTATGATGATGTAGATGAAGAAGATGTTCCAACGGCCGCTATTCGAACCATGGCGATTGGAGAGGTTCGGCCACAGGAACAAGATGAACGAGATCAACCTTCTTCAACAATGGTGCATCCCCCAACTCAAGACGATGAACAGGTTCATCAACAGGAGGCGAGTGATCAAGGGGGAGCACAAGATGATCATGTGATGGAGGAAGAAGCGCAACCGGCACCTCCAACCCAAGTTCGAGCGATGATTCAAAGGGATCATCCCGTCGACCAAATTCTGGGTGACATTAGCAAGGGAGTAACTACTCGGTCTCGATTAGTTAATTTTTGTGAACATTACTCCTTTGTCTCTTCTATTGAGCCTTTCAGGGTAGAGGAGGCCCTGCTAGATCCGGACTGGGTGTTGGCCATGCAAGAGGAGCTTAACAACTTCAAGAGGAATGAAGTTTGGACGCTGGTGCCTCGTCCGAAGCAAAATGTTGTGGGAACCAAGTGGGTGTTCCGTAACAAACAAGACGAGCACGGAGTGGTGACGAGAAACAAGGCTCGACTTGTGGCAAAAGGTTATGCCCAAGTCGCAGGTTTGGATTTCGAGGAGACTTTTGCTCCTGTGGCTAGGCTAGAATCAATTCGCATCTTGCTATCATATGCCGCTCATCACTCTTTCAGGTTGTACCAAATGGATGTGAAGAGCGCTTTCCTCAACGGGCCAATCAAGGAGGAGGTGTACGTGGAGCAACCCCCTGGCTTCGAGGATGAACGGTACCCCGACCACGTGTGTAAGCTCTCTAAGGCGCTCTATGGACTTAAGCAAGCCCCAAGAGCATGGTATGAATGCCTTAGAGATTTCTTAATTGCTAATGCTTTCAAGGTTGGGAAAGCCGATCCAACTCTTTTTACAAAGACATGTGATGGTGATTTATTTGTATGCCAAATTTATGTCGACGACATAATATTTGGTTCCACTAACCAAAAGTCTTGTGAAGAGTTTAGCAGGGTGATGACGCAGAAATTCGAGATGTCGATGATGGGCGAGTTGAACTACTTCCTTGGGTTCCAAGTAAAGCAACTCAAGGACGGCACCTTCATCTCCCAAACGAAGTACACGCAAGATCTGCTAAAGCGGTTTGGGATGAAGGACGCCAAGCCCGCAAAGACTCCGATGGGAACCGACGGACACACCGACCTCAACAAAGGAGGTAAGTCTGTTGATCAAAAAGCATACCGGTCAATGATAGGGTCATTACTTTACTTATGTGCTAGTAGACCGGATATTATGCTTAGCGTATGCATGTGTGCTAGATTTCAATCTGATCCTAAGGAATGTCATTTAGTGGCGGTGAAGCGAATTCTTAGATATTTAGTTGTTACGCCTTGCTTCGGGCTCTGGTATCCAAAAGGGTCTACCTTTGACTTAGTTGGATACTCAGATTCCGACTATGCTGGATGCAAGGTCGATAGGAAGAGTACATCAGGGACGTGCCAATTCTTAGGAAGGTCCCTGGTGTCATGGAACTCTAAGAAACAAACCTCCGTTGCCCTATCCACCGCTGAGGCCGAGTATGTTGCCGCAGGACAGTGTTGCGCGCAACTACTTTGGATGAGGCAAACCCTCCGGGACTTTGGCTACAATCTGAGCAAAGTCCCACTCCTATGTGATAATGAGAGTGCTATCCGCATGGCGGAAAATCCTGTTGAGCACAGCCGCACAAAACACATAGACATCCGGCATCACTTTTTGAGAGACCACCAACAAAAGGGGGATATCGAAGTGTTTCATGTTAGCACCGAGAACCAGCTAGCCGATATCTTTACCAAGCCTCTAGATGAGAAGACCTTTTGCAGGCTGCGTAGTGAGCTAAATGTCTTAGATTCGCGGAACTTGGATTGAATTGTAGCATACATGTGTTTATGCTTTTGATCATGTTCATTCTGCATTTTGTTGCTTATTGTGGTGCTCAAGTTGTACAAACACTCCCTGGACCTCACAAGTCAGTTGCAAAGTGATGCACATGTTTAGGGGGAGATGTGTTACAACTTGACCCTTTGAGACTAACCATATGCTTGAGTTTGCTTGATTTAGTCTCGAAGGAAAATTGAAAGGGAATAGGTGGACTTGGACCATGAAAGACTTCCACTACACTCCGATGAGAGGGTAACTAATTCCAAGTTCATCTCATGAACTTTCATTGCCATTTGCTCTTAATTGAAGATTTTGGTGAGGCAATGGGGTTAAAGGGCCAAGATTGATCCCGTTTTGGTGCTTGATGCCAAAGGGGGAGAAAATAAAGGCCAAAGCAATAGATGGATCAGCTACCACTTGAGAAATTTTGAAAATAGTGAAATAGAGCTTTTTGTTTTGTCAAAACTCTTGCATTGTCTCTTTTGTCAAAAGTTGGCTTCTTGTGGGGAGAAGTAGTGATTATGGGAAAAAGGGGGAGTTTTTGAAATCTTTGATCAATCTCTTTTGAAATGACTCTCTTTATGTTTCAACATGTGTGTTTGACTTAGAGATAGAGATTTGAGTTTGATTTACAAAAACAAACCAAGTGGTGGCAAAAGATGATCCATATATGCCAAAATTGGATAAAACTCAAAGTTAGTGTTTATTTGAAGTGATTTTGCACTTGTTCTAGTTGCTTTATGTTGTGTTGGCATAAATCACCAAAAAGGGGGAGATTGAAAGGGAAATGTGCCTTTGGGCCATTTCTAAGTATTTTGGTGATTAAGTGCAAACACAAGTGCTTAAATGTGAATATGTGCCCATGGTTGAACAAAGTGCAAATCACAAGTAAAGGTATGTTTCTAAGCCTTAGTACATTGGGTTTGTGTACTAATATCTTGTCTAAGTGTTAGAAACAGGAAGAAGAAGAAAAGAAGAGAAGTTGAGAGTGGCTGTGTACAGCCAAAGGCTGTTTCGGGCTGGGGCACCGGACTGTCCGGTGTGCACCGGACAGTGTCCGGTGCGCCAGACCAGCGCGGAGCAAACCAGTCGCTCTCGGGCTTTTCTCCGGCGACTTCGGCTAAAATTCACCGGACTGTCCGGTGTGCACCGGACTGTCCGGTGCGCCAGATCTGCAACGGTCTGCAACGGTCGACTGCGCTGTTTATGGAAACAAATCAGGCACCGGACAGTGTCCGGTGTGCACCGGACTGTCCGGTGCGCCACGAGACAGAAGGCAAGGATGGCCTTCCAGATTTGTTCTCAACGGCTCCTAGCTGCCTTGGGGCTATAAAAGGGACCCCTAGGCGCATGGAGGAGAAAACCAAGCATTCCTTGAGCACTCTTGATCACTCACACATCAATCTTGCGCACTTGTTCGACATTCTAGTGATTTGAGCTCCGTTCTAGTGTGCTAGTCTCTTGAGCTCAAGTCTGGGTCTTGTGTGTGCGTATTCGCTGTGATCTTTGTGTCGTGTGTGAGTTGCTAATCCCTCCCTTGCTCCGTGATTCTCTGTGAACATCTTTTGTAAGGGCGAGAGGCTCCAAGTTGTGGAGATTCCTCGCAAACGGGATTGAAAAAAGAAAAGCAAGAACACCGTGGTATTCAAGTTGATCATTGGATCACTTGAGAGGAGTTGAGTGCAACTCTCGTCCGTTGGGACGCCACAACGTGGAGTAGGCAAGTTTTGTACTTGGCCGAACCACGGGATAACCACCGTGTCATCTATGTGATTGATTTCTTGTGGTTATTGTGTTTTGACTCCTCTTTAGCCACTTGGCCATAATTGTACTAACACTTAACAAGTTTTTGTGGCTTAAGTCTTGAAGTTTTACAGGATCACCTATTCACCCCCCCCCTCTAGGTGCTCTCATACACCCTCGATGATTGTCGTCCAGATCGGCGCCAAAATACTTTTTGGTGACTCTACAGGGGATGAAGGTTGCAGATCTACAAAATAAACCTTATATGGTCGATTCTAAATATCTCAACGATGCTTCTCCAAACAGCGGCACAAGGCTGACTAATTTGTTGGCCACTAAGCATAAGAAATTAGAAGATGAGATGAAGAAGCTGGACAAGGAGATCCAGCGACAAGATCAGGTGCTCAAGGTGGTGGAGAAGTGGTACCTCTTGCACTTCAGGGTAGATCGCCATCAGAAGGTCGTCCAGGAGAGGGAAATAAATGTCGATTGCATGTAAACTGTGCAGCAGCTCCCCATGGTACGTGATGCCAAATAACTCAATGATATTCAATCTATTAAAATTTCTTTTGGTAATTGGATTAAAAGTATCACAGAGGATATAGAGAATATGAAGCATGCATTAGAAAAAAAGTCACATGCCTAATTTTTTATCACATGAATTGGGCACCAAAAAATTGCGCCAAACACATTGACAACAAAATGGGTTTCCCCAGCCATATTCTGGTATACCGGTGGACTCATATCTAGGACGATCGTCACTGTCATCTTCACTAAATTGTAGGTCTACTCTAAGCACGACTAGACCATCCGCACACGATCTCAGACCGTCCGGCCCTCAATCGGACCATCCGGCACGCCCCACGAAGGACATTCTGAAGTCACATAAATCCCATCATAAGGGTCGCAGGCGTTGCTCAGTGCGACCAAATAGTGCAGGAATAATACCGAACCATCTAGTCCTGAAAGTCGCCTAAATGGGGTTAATAGGTGATACCTTTAAATTATAAACTTTAAATACAAACTTCACCCGACCGGGGTTAGGGTTAAAAACAAATAATAATGAATATGGAGTGCAGAAGAGAGTTCTTGCTACGAGTTGCTCAATCAATGCAGATAACTTTGGGAGCTAACTCAAAAGATTATAAGCAAGACAACTTAGAGAGAGGGGAGAGGAGGAATCAAATTGTAAGGTGAAGATCAACACAAATGAACACAATGACTTGTTTCCCGAGGTTCGGTTCCAATAAACCTACTCTCCGTTGAGGAAGCAACAAAGGCCGGGTCTTTTTAAACCATTTTCCTCTCTCAATCGATAACTCAGACTGATTGAGTGCTTCTTAATCTCAAGGATCACAAAGACCCCGCAAGGATTACCACACACTTAGGTGTCTCTTGCTAGCTTTATAAGTCACTAGAGAGTTTATAAGGAGATGAAGAAAGCACGATTAAAAAGCCAAGCAACAAGAGCAACAAATAAAACACGAATCACACTCTCTCAAGTCACTAATCACTCATGGTCACTTGTCTTAATTGTGGCACTTGAGAAGATTGGAAGCTTTGAATGTGTCTTGGAATGGATTGCTAGCTCTTGTATTGAATGTGTATGAGTGGAATGCTTAGATGTATTGAAGGAAGGTGGTTGGAGTTGTATTTATAGCCACCAACCACTTCCTAGTCGTTGCTCATTTTCTGCCGACCGTCGACAGTCCACGCCCCTAGTCCGGATGGCCCGCCCCTGCACATCAATGGCTGAAATCGCAACGGTCAGCAGTAACAGCTATAGTGCATTTAATGCGTCGTCAGATGTCAGATACAACAGTCGCGGACGGTTCGACCATGCACCCCGGACGGTTCGCGAGGACGCCAAAAATGCATTTTACCAAACCCGTCACCTTCGGTTTTTTCTGATTTTTCAATGGTCGGACGGTCCGCGCCTGAGGCCGGACGGTCCGCGCTTGGTCTCGGATGGTGCTCGCTTCTCCTTCGGATAGTCAGTAGTGTTAACTCATGTTTTTGCAGTGTTCTTGTCTGAGGCTCACCCTGGTGTCGCGGACGGTCCGCTGCAAGGGCTCGGACGGTCCGCGCATAGGTGATTTTCCAAAAAGCTTATGCTGTCCAGAATAGTCTACGGTATTTCGGACAGTCGACTTAGAATTGATATAGATGAACTTTATGCACCTGAGAAATGATCAACTAGGCAAACTAATTAGCCATGAGATTTGTGATGGGTGTCAAACACCAAAATCGATTATATGAAATGGTTGAGGCCATTTCCTTTTCAGGTCCACTCGCAATCCACCGGAATCCACCTATGATCGGCCTTGTACAAAAGGCTAGCATAAAGATAGTCGACCACCTAAGCCCAAGAGCCCAAAAGGTTACACGTCGTTGAGCTTGTTTGGCCTGATAAGGCCAAATCTTATGCCCGCTCTCACCCGCACCCGACACAAAAGGGGAAACTTAAGTTCACATTTAATGTTGCTAAGTGTGATAAAATATTCGATGGGTTGGTTAATCACAATAACATTAAATTGCCACATACAATTCCTCTAGTTGAAGAATTTAAAAGGGCGTGTGCATTATAAATGGCATGGCTTCTTTCTTCATAACACTAATGATTGTGTTGTCTTTCGTCAGCAAATGCAATCAGCCATAAATGAAGACTGGTTGAGATTTCAAGAGGTGAAGATTGACAGGACACATGTCCCTATCACCACATTAGTGCTGACGAACAAAAAAGTCTGGGTTCGGTCATGTGCGGCTGATAAAGGTAAAGGTAAAAATATCATAATTGTTGATCCTCACACGCCTAATATGTCACGCAGAGTGGTTAATCTGATGGCTTCGAACAAAAGAAACGTCGAAGGCACCAGGGGGCAAGCACGATCGAACATCCGATCAAAGTCACCCATCCTGCGTACGTCAGACGGTTTGGACACTAAGGTCGGACAGTCCGGGAGACTGGGATAGGCACGAACGGTCCAACTACGAAGGTCGTCCGGTCCGCGAATGAATAGAGGCAGCAGCTACATCATACCATCAGACCACAACGCCCTAAAACAAGTACTAGAAAGCAAAACACTTTTGAGACATCTAGCCGACACATCAAAGTCAGACCTACTTTTGATCAGCTGCTTGCTAAGTATATGAAAAAAAGACGTTCCATGGCACCGACCAATAAAACAAAGTCAAAATGGTGATCTGTGCAAAAGCAAAGGCCGACTAAACCGGCCCAAAAGATGGTGTAGACAAGATCGCCTGGTCATCCTCCTCTAGGGATGTCATGGTGCTTTCCAGTCTATTCATCACCGATGTGTTGTGATACTCAAGTGCGGGGTGGTACAGCAATGAATCTGTATTACTGTCCCAAACCATTTACTTATTCGGGCTGGGGGCACCACAAGTTTTTGCCTATTGACATGTTGACCAGGCAAACATGGCTGAAAAGGATGCAATGAATCAACCTCTGAACATTAAAGTTCTATCAAATATTTATATTATCTGATCACAAGAGTCGATGGTTTGCTTCGAACTAAGTACTTACTCAGGAACAAAATAACTCATGAGATCCTCCCCCTTATATATATATATATATGAAGAGGTGCAGCTGATTGAGAACCCACGAACAAATTCCATTCAAACCAATTTACTTTCTTTAACACTACTATCCTAGGAGTAGATGTAGTCCTAGTTATAGCTTTCCACATATCCACCTCCACCCCTATTCGACTCTTGGGTGGCTTGTCGATCCCAAGACGACCCTAGGATCTAGCCTCACCGAGGGCAAGATCCACCCATATCTTACATTATTTTCGTCAATTGTCCCTAGGCGACTCTACGTCGTCTAGGGCACCTCAGATGACCTGTCGACCCAGAGCACCGTAAGGTCTCTCCCTATAGGGGAGAGATCTAGGTAGCGACGAGGAGGAAGAAGACCCTGTGCTATCGCTGACTGTCCGGCCCAGAGCGCAGACCGTTCAGACGTACGCAGGGAAGGATCCGCTCCTGCGCCCAAGTCGCGACCGTCTGACCTAGGGCCACAGACGATCCGCACCTCCGCAGAGGGCACCGACAGGCGGTACACCCTTAGTGATTGGGGCCTAGATCAGCGCCAACAGCAACATTCATATTCACTACTTCGAGTCCATCAACACAAACTCGTATAACCTTCATCTTCATCGTCAACCACCGCCTCTGTCTCCACACGTGCCCTATAAGCCAATAGACATGTTGCAAAAAAACTCATAAAAATGCTACTGATCCCTCCAGAAGAGGCAAAGTTAACCACAACTAGCTTGTCAATGCTCCCTCATACACATATTCATTCAGTCTCCAACAACATTGCTTATCTCAACCTCTATTTCAAACTTCACTATGTGAACAATGCAATATATATTGTTCTACACAGCCATATACACAATATGTTGCCCATAGCCTTAGTCTATCTCCAGCAATAAAGCACATGTAGATGCACATTTCTGCAGTAGGGAGATGGCTACAATGTGAAAAATGAGTGGTTTCCAGCAGTGTCGCCGGCTTCATCGTGCATGCGAAACTCGATCGCTTCCTCCCGCGTCTAGGGACGACAGTTGGACCCGTGGGTATGGATACCCGCGGGTTTCGTACCCGGTGGATATGGATATGGATAGAAAACTCACCCGCGGGTCCTATCGGGTCGGATACCCGAAATATATCGGGTCGGGTATGGGTAAAATACTTTACCCGTGGGTATTCAGTAGATATCCGAGATATCAATATACCTCTTTAAATGTGCTACATTCACTAAAAAGTAAGGACCATAATAGAATGGAGCCAAAAAAATACAAAGCAATCCTGGTTTTGTTGCATGCTGGTTGCTGCTACTTCACCATGGACACAGGCACGACCACGGGCTATTGTTGCTGACGGCAGGCTGCTGCTACTATACACCATGTCACGGGCGCTGGAGCGGGTTGCTACATGCTGTTTTTATTTACCAATTTATCATGGCGTATGTGTTGTTGATTAATGAATATTAATTTATGCTAACAGTCAACTGTAATGTACTAGAGACCAATGATGCATTGAAATGTTATGACTATCAACTGTCATGAACTTATTAAGCTTTTATTCTCTGTACTCGAATTTAAATATATTGGATGCGATAATTATGAGTTGAAATATTGTATCGACGTGTAGCCAAATATAGTCATTCTCGTGTTGTGTTGGTGCTTAGATGGAAACTAATATATTTTATGTATTTATTATAACACTAACTGGATGTTATTTAGTCTACACTAACATATCCACTGGATACCCGATACCCGGTGGATACCCGATGGGCACGGGTACGGGTACAGTTTTTCGCCCGATTGACTTGGTGGGTATGGATATTTGTAGAAGTCTCGGGTACAATTTCGGGTCGGGTATTGTTATACCTGAACAAAATCCGACCCGCTGCCATCCCTACCCGCGTCGTCGTTGTTCATGCCAAGCTCAGCTCCTGGTCAAGCTTTGCAGAGGAATCCAGTGGATATCTCACCATGGTTCCAACTAAGGGCTTGTTCGGTTAGCTCTCAATCCATGTGGATTGAGCGGGATTGGATGGGTTTTAATCCCAAACAAGTCAAACTTCTTCACAATTTTTTCCAATCCCATCCAATCCATGTGTATTGGGAATAACCGAACAAGCCCTAAGTAGAGTCAACGACGCCTTGCGGCCTAGCTTCGGCTCGCTCATCTTGTTCTCCCGCCGTAGTCCGACAAAGTCTACTTGCCGACGACGTCTTCGCAAGCATCCCTGACTTCTGTCGAGTTTGCAGAACGTAGATTTTTTTTGCACCTTTGGTGAGGAATCCTTTTGCACCAAACTCGCCACGGTAGACGAGTTGTCCGGCGGCGTACCCAGATCTGAGATGAACTTGTGCTTGCGCGCTTGTGTTCCCACGGATCATCGATGGTGGATGGCTCCACCACCCAAAGATTTAGAGGTTGTTGGAGAAAACGGTGGAGAGCTGGTGGTCACGAGCGTCTCTCCACAGCATCACTGATGCACGGTAATGTTGGTGGGGAAAGAACGTTTGGCACAATGATTTGTGTATTCGGCGAGGACTCGCCAATATCCTCGATGTAGAACATTTTGCACAACCACACGCGACCTGTTCGGTAAGTGAGTAGTGCACTTTGGTTACTTATTTTGCATGCCCATGATCCTTTGAGTACTCTGATGGAGACAACCTCAGAAATGCACACTCATGAAGGGAATATAAGGGGGCACCAACACACTAGTGATCCATCTTAACAAAAAAAGTTAATCAGTTGGCGATAGTAGAGCAATGATAAAGTACAACAACAGATGAGTAGCCAAAACATGCTTATTTTTGGTTCACCGTCCCGCATTGTACGATTATTACTGCCTCAGGTCCTGTTTGAGCTTTTATCTACTTTGTGATAGGGATGAATGTGGGGGTAACCGAATTGTTAGGATAAAATTATTAGTTTAATATATATATATATATATAAATTGATGCTGATATTTTCTTATATTATCAAGCACATTATTATAAATAAGAACAATTTTTAGTATAATTCCTTTACGCATTTTTTGGTCCCTACAACAAAAAGATGATAAAACATTCGAATTTGTATCCGAACTTTTTATATTTATCATTTGAAAAGATATATAATAAATTTGAGACTTCTCTTTTATGAATCTTTATAAGCTCAATGTTAAACAAGAATATATATTTGCATTGTAGATTCCTATTTATTCGTAATAAAAAGAAAATCCGAGCAAGTATCTATTTTGACCGTTTTTTATCCCTACTTTAGGCTAATATCTTTAGGATTTTTCAAAAACCAAACAGTTTTTATAAGTCAAAAATCTTAAAATTCACATAGTAACCTTCTGACAAGGATCTTTTTACCATTAAAAATATATAAAAATTGATTCATAAAGATATAAAAGGTTCTAAAAAACCCCCAAACAAACAGGTCTTCGGTGTTCATTTTTGCTGGTCAAGCACGTCGATCTTCCGGTCGCCCGACGCGTGAAGGCCCTGGAGATGGTGCGTGCATAAATCTCTCCGTCTCCGGCACGTCGAAACAATTTGCTTGACCCGGCAGGCCGTTGTCTCAGCGTCAGCGATTCCTCTCCATTCGTCAACAACCCTTTTTCCTCTGGAAGCAGGAGGTTGCTGCCAAACTTCGTAGCAAGTGCGCTTGCATTTGGATCAAGACGTGTTCGCCGGCATTTTATTATTTAGACTATATAGTGGGCTTAGAGGCCCGTGCGTACACCGTGCGATCAGGATCCAACGCTCTTACGAAGCCGCCCGCGTTGCTTTCCTGCTAAGGTTCCCCCGGTCAAAGTCTCGCCACCACGGGGCTCACCAATCTGGAAGGAGATCCGACGGTGCTGGGCCCCTCACCCTAATCCCAAAGCCGAGAAGAATTCACCCCCGTCCCGTCCGTCCGGCTAATTCGCTCACCTCTGCTCCGCCTCCCCCCATCTCCCCACAGATCTCGCCGCGATGGGCCTCGCCGCCGCCGCCGCCGCCCGCGCGGTCCTCCTCCTCCTCGCCGTATCCGGGGTCCTCCTCAGTCCTGCGGCGGCGGAGATCAAGCAGGAGTCCTTCAAGGACGACTCCCGCGGCTCCATCCTCTTCGAGAAGTTCGGCTTCGGCCTCCACGGCATGGTGTCTATCTCCGTCACCGGCGCCAAGTACTCCTCCAAGCTCGCTAAGCCCGACCCCGCGCAGCTCGGCTTCTTCCTCCTCTCTGACGAGTCGCTCTTCGAGGCCATCTACGATCAGCCGGCGCCCACGGATCTGAACCCCAACCCGGAATCCTCCCCCACGTGCGTCCTCGCCAGCCCCTACGTCAGGCCTCTCTTCACCTTCGCAGAGGTCGACGACAACGGCTACCACAACCAGACTTTCCCCATCACCCACCCCGACGAGTACAGCCTCTTCTTCGCCAACTGCGCGCCGGAGACCAGCGTCAGCATGGAGGTCCGCACCGACATGTACAACACCAACCCGGACGGCACCAGGGACTACCTCTCCGTCGGCATGGCCTCTGTCCCAACGATCTACGCCTTCTTCGCCGTCTGCTATGTCGTGTTCCTGGCCGGGTGGCTCTACGTCACCCTCCACCGCAACCGCCTCTCCGCGCACCGCATCCACCACCTCATGTCGGGTCTGCTCGTCGCGCGGATGCTCTATTGCATCTCGGCGGCCGAGGACCAGCACTACATCCGCACGGCCGGGACACCGCATGGGTGGGATGTCATGTTCTACCTGTTCCAGCTCGTGAAGGGTGTCATCTTGTTCGCTGTCATTGCGCTGATTGGGACCGGGTGGTCGTTCCTGAAGCCATTCCTGCAGGACAAGGAGAAGAAAGTGCTCATGGTGGTGATCCCTCTGCAGGTTGCAGCTAACATCGCTGCTGCTGTGGTCGGCGAGACTGGTCCTTTCTTGCAGGGATGGGTGACATGGAACCAGATCTTCTTGTTTGTTGATGTCGCTTGCTGCTGTGCTGTGCTCTTCCCAGTGGTGTGGTCGATGCGCGCTCTGCGGGAGTCATCCAAGACAGACGGCAAGGCAGCCAGAACCCTTGCCAAGCTCATGCTCTTCCGCCAGTTCTATGTTGCCGTTATTGGATACCTCTACTTCACCAGGATCATTGTGTATGCCCTCAAGACAATTACTAACTACAAGTACAGATGGGTCAGCGTTGCAGCGGAGGAGGTGGCCACCATGGCATTCTACATGTTCATGTTCTACATGTTCAGGCCAGCTGAGAGGAACCAGTACTTCGCACTTGACGAGGATGATGAGGAAGCCGCAGAGATGGCGCTCCGTGAGGAGGAGTTTGAGCTCTAGACGACCACGTGGATGACATGGGAATGCAGCCATCTCCCATTCATTTTCTCCTCGATGTGATGTTGATTATACTATACAGATTCAGGGTTTAGCTAATATATGTCTACGTATTGTGGTAAATCTTCTCCAACTCCTTTTAGTTTTGGAAGCTGCCAACGAGACTTGTGATGACTAGATTTCTTGTGTTGCAAAAGTAAAGGGGAATTAAATCAATGTTGCCATTTTGTCAAGTCTTGGGTTCAGTTCTTTCCTTCTCACTGTTATATTTTCACTATGAATGGATGATTTTATTTGTGTGGGGACTGGGAATGGCATCGATAAGCATCGTGTTGCCGTGTCCTTTCTGAATTTCAGATGGTTGTTGGGATCTAGACGTGCAAGCGGACACCTTTCCAGAAATCTGGCGTTCTTGTTCCTGCGTCACTCTCTGGCAGCTTGAGTGGCTGGAAGCCAAACGAGCCACCCAGCCACCTACAGGTAACCACAGGTTGGAGTCACTAGTAAGTGAAAATCAGCCTGAATAAACATCTTCTCAATAACTCAGCATACTTCTTGGTGTGTTCTGTATTAGCTTAATTCATCTGGGCTCGAGGAACAGGTGTACGCACGCGTGTGTGTGGTTCTGTACAAAGCTATTTGGTGATCATCAGGTTCAGTTATTATAGTGTGGGCTAGTGATTTTCAGTTTTATGTAGTTTATCCTGTTTCTTGATACGAGTAATTGTCTAATTGATAACCCTGGCGTTACAATAAACAGTTGTGGTTGCGGTGCTCGATTCTTTAGCTCAGCTTTCTGAGCTTAAGTTTATTGTAGTATTGGTGCCCCAATTTGAACGTCTGAGAGGACATAAGTAGCGCAGACAATGAACTGGCAGCGTTAGGCTATCTCCGGTAGATCCCCTACTATATCTACTATTTTAAATTTCGCTTTGTTTACGCTTTATAAACAGTGTCAAACAATGTCATCTACAGTTCCGTGTCCTCTATTTTACACCAGAAACAGCCTAGTTGTTTTGAGGTTTTAAGTACAGAGATTTTACTTACTATACACTATCTCTAGCTACATAAGCTATGTTTAGATACCTATCAAAAATTATGTATTTAGAATAGTAACTCTGTTTCTAGAAAAGCTAAATCGACTTATAGTAACTATATTTTTAGAAAAGCTAAACTGACTTATAATTTCTGAATAGAGAGAGTATTCCGGTTTGGAGCCTTTAGACAAGTTGTCCACTGTTGCTTTTTGTTTGCCTATTTTATGATGAGTGTTTACGTCCAACTGTTAAGGTTATGTTCGTTTTGATTTCAATCCACCTGGATTGAAGAGAATTAGGGGTTGTTCGTTTCCTTCTCAATCCATTAGGATTGAGTGCGTTTTGATCCCTAGTAAGTTAAAATTATTCCTATTTTTTCTCAATGCACACGGAATCTGGATAACTGAACAAAGCCTTAAATAAGTTTAAATCTCTAGCAAGTTAAAATACTTTCTAATTTCTCCTCCATTCTTTCTAACTCGTATGAAATGGAAATAACTGAACAAGATCTAAGCTAGTTTACAATACAGAAATGGAGTAGCAACTAGCAAGACAGCGGGGGAGCTGTGCATACATTGAACTATATTCGGTTCAAAAAAGTTAATTGTTATTTTGGATTAAACACAAAGATTTAAGTGTTATTTCAAATGAAACACACTTATGAACCATTTTAATTTCTCCTACAAACTTCAGATCCTACGGTTGCTAGCCGGGCTCTTACAGTCTTGACTGCTTGGCATGTGCTCATACTTTGACCAACTTGTTAGCTTCTGTGTTCTCGCTCCTTCGAATGTGCTTGAGGATGAAAACCCAAGAAATATGTCTCCATTCTTCTTATGGCTGCAAGATATTTTGCCAACTCTGGTTCTTTTGCCATTAAGCCCTTTTTGATGCGCCCTACGACGACCTGAGTCTAACATGATTGTACATCTTACACTGACGGCTTTTAGGATATCCGCACTCATACAACCCTAATTTTTATCCTTCTGATCAGCGAGATTCTCTACACTATTTCACAATCTTTCATAGTCATATTCAACTTAAATATCTACTCTATACTAACTACCACATATTCTATTATTTTATTTTCACCTCACTCTTCCCTCTTGACTTTGTAAATAAGGTTTCCAACCTCCCTCTTGACTTTGTAGTACCAGATAGGGTATGCGGGATAGGGTGTGCGGCTGCAGGACTTTTTTACTGGATGCGCAACTCCGTGTGTACCGTTTCCTTTACAGTTCTCCGGTATAGTTTTTGTAGGCCATGGAGGATTGCCTCATATTCACTAGACATGTTTTAGGTCCAACGAAGGCATGACATGTCTTAGTGTCAGATTGAGCCGTTGTGTCTACACTTTGGGCTGGTACGGCATGTCCCAAAAGTTTTTAGGTCTTCTTGGCCCGAAGCACGATGGACCCTGCCCAATTGCCAGCACTAATCGAGACCACAATGCGGCCGGTGGAGGCCTCCGCACGGCTAGGCCAGGCCACAGCGCTGTCGGGCATGTCCACAACGCTGTCGAGGGGAGCACTCGGTGTGACCAGACCATGCCACGGTTCCGCCGAAGGACATGCAGCCCCAATCCTATGATTTTGTGGGCCTCAGGCGAACTCATCCTGATAGGTCCTCTAGACTACATAAATTTTTTATGGTATATATAATTATAATATGCACTAGTTTTACTTACAAAACAAAATGAAATATATTGATATATTTAATTTAACATGTCTAATAACTATCAAGGAATAAAGGCCACTAACATAACAATGTATTTGTATCTTGGAGCTAATATGATTACATTAATGAAGAATAGAACTATGTCACATCCATTGTTTATTGTTTATGAAGAAAATATATTTCTTCGACAACATCTATGACCTAATAAAAAAGCAAGTAATTGTTTTACTGGAATTGAAAGTTTACAACTAGATATCTAAGATGCTAGATAAACAAAGAAATGAACTACTAAAAAATATGTATGAGTATGAAAGAATAAGAATTAGTGAATAGTGAATTACCTAGGAGTTGTGAGCTTGCGACCTGCGATCAACAACAGCAGCGAGGGCGAGACTGGCTCCATGCAGCGGTGCAGGCACTATCGAATTGGTCTTCTTTGTCGAGTGTCACAAACACTTCGTCAAACATTTTATCGACAAATGGTTCTTTGTCGAGTACTTTTTTGCACTCGACAATCAAAAAACACTCGGCAAATTAAGAATCACAAAAAAACTAAAAACAAAATATTTTTTAATTAGGGAAAATAACCCCAACCATTTTTGAACTGGATTCACGTGTTTTGTGACCCGGTGAGATTCAAACTCGCAAACCTCTCTCTCGGAATCTCCTCTATCACTACACCACTATATCACTTGCGTTTATATTAGATTTTTCTTTCTCATGTATCATAAACTACGAGAGAGATATATTTTTTAAGGATAAATTTTCTTTTATTTTGTCATATGAAGGAATGACCAAAATATAAATTGTTTATCTTGATAAGTTATATAAATTAGGCAAGACGACAACTAATAATAACACTACTATTTTATTATTAGACGTTGGGCCCCTCTTATTTCTGGGCCCCCGGCGGCATGGCATTAGGGCCGGCCTTGAGGACACGGCACGACGGGTGGAGGCCTCAGCGCGGCCTGGCCAGGCCACGGCATGGTCGGGGGTGGACACGCCAAGGCCAGTGGAGTGGAGGCGAGGGCGCCGACGGGGGAGGCCACAGGCCACAGCGCAGCCGTGGATGGCCCCGACGCGGTGGTTTCTCTGCTACGACGTTACGGACAAACTGTTAGAAAATTGCTTTCCTTCTTTCTTGGCTCGGGCCCTGATGAACAAAGAGAACTCTCCACGTTCACGTATATTCAGATTATATGTAAAGTTTCCCTGATGAACAAAAGAAGCTCTCCACGTGCTTTTGTAGAATAGATTAGTAGTATTTTCCACGTTGGAAGCTATGAACTTGCTATAATTTGACGTAAACAAGATGTACAATGTATTTGCCCAGAGAAACTCTGCAATGCAAACGCAATAATGATAATATATAAAAGAGTAACTATGCAAGATTTATTTTTGGCAAAACAATCTCGAAGCTATTTTGCCAAATGGTTTTTAATGGCTTTGACTTCTAAAAAAAGCTGCTTGGTAGAGAAGCCAGAGCCAAAACTATTTATTTTAAAAGCCAAAGGTTCCCTAAATTTTTATTGATGTCCCTACAAGTTTTAGGTGATATAGCATAAGTGCATATCATGTAGCACAACAAGACGCAGACTTAGAATGAAATAGAAGATTTGTACCGCAGATGATACTTTTTTTGCGAAATAAAGTTTAAAATAGTGGATGAGATAATAGAGTTGTTGGATACAATCATAGAGTTTGTTTGATTCAGCTGTAGATTCCTGAAAACTGAGTCTAGCTGTGAGCTATGAGCTGACGATTATGAAAAACTAAAATTTGTTTGGTTGAAACAACTGTCAACTATAAATTTTATAAGAGCATGACAACTTGTAACATGGATGACATGAATTTGAAAAAATCTAGGGTATAAGATGCTTCTATATTAAACTAGAGGAATCTATTCTATTGAAGTACTTGTTTGGTTGGAATTCTAGATTTCCTGCAGCGAATCTGGTTCACAAAGTTGAACCAAAGTATATCTTTGCTACTTGGATTTTTTTTGTAGAACCTATTCCAAGTTCTCAACTTAACATACCTATTCTTATTTTTAAGCTAGCTATTCCACGATTTAACGATGCGATTCGTTGAGAGGCAGCAGGGCTAAAAACAACGCGCGTGTGGTGATTTTGTCAACCTCAAGATTTTGTAATTCAATTGTGTTCTGTTTGCGCTCATGTTATGATTATGTGCATTTGTACGGGCCTCAGCAAAAAATATAGGGTTTGATCTATAGCTGTCTCTATCAGTAGTGAATCTATGATCTGAACTTCTGATATATAATACCGTATATAATTTGGGATCACATATATATAATTTCCACTGATTCAATACATGAGCAGAAAATAAACAAAATATCTTTTAATAGATTCAATTCATCTAATTAGTTTGCAAGATACATAGATTTGTTTTTTAACCTAAATACTATACTTAAAGCACCAGTTTCAACGGTCGTCCCACGTCATCTTTTTACAAATAACCCTCACAGCTAATACATTAAGTAAAGCTATCTAACCAGTAGAACATCATGCTCAAATGTTTTTAATATTGAATATAAATTATATATGTATATATGTTTTTTTGTAAAATAAAAAATATAATCGTGTCGGCCCGAGGCTACAGCCCAAGCACGGCACGACATTCTTGGCTCTTGCAAGTATTAGGTTGTTTCTAACATCACATTGGCACAATGGACTCCATGGTGTTTGAGGTTGCTAGATTGGATGGAGCAACAATAATTTGTCAAACTAATAGTAAAATAAAAGGTTATTTGTTGGTTTTAAATATTAGTAATTGCTACGGCTGCGTATAAAATGAGCTCAAAATTATGCACTATCTATCAACTATTGGTATCTCTAATTATTCTTTTTATTACTCTCTATTCAAATTGAACAAAGTTTGACTATACAATTATTTATTGTGCAAAACCAATCAAATGGGGATGTAGCTCATCTGGTAGAGCGTCAAACAATGAATGATGATAAAGGCACGGGGTTCAACTCCTCGCATCTCCACTATTCTTTTTAAAATCCAATTTAAGAAAAAAATAAGAATGGCTATGATTTTTTAAAATAATAGATAAAAATCATTTGGTGCGATAGTAATCCATGCACAACAAAGTTATGTTTTCAACTTATATCTCTAATTATTTTTTATTAAATTCTATTAAAATAGAACAAAAGTAATTATAAAAACTTTATAGTGCTAAATTAAACACATCAGATGTAGCTTATCTGGTAGAGCAATAATTTTTGCATGATAAAGGCACGGGTTAAACTCCTGGCATCTCCAATTTTTTTATTATTAAAATTCAATTTTAGGAAAAATAAGAATGGTGCCAAATTATTAAATACTAGATTTAGATCAAGTGGTGTCGGGGACCATAATTAGGGGTACCCTCAAGGCTCCTAAATCTCAGCTGGTAACCCCATCAACACAAAGCTGCAAAGGCCTGATGGGTGCAACTAAGTCAAGGATCGGTCCGTTCGAGGGACGCGATCACGCCTCGCCCGAGCCCAAGGGCAGCCGACCCCGGAGGATCTACGTCTCGCCCGAGACCCCCCTCCAGCAACGGACACACCTTCGGCTCGCCCGAGGCCCAGTCTTCACCAAGAAGCAACCTAGGCCAAATCGCCACGCCAACCGACCAAATCGCAGGGCATTTAATGCAAAGGTGGCCTGACACCTTTATCCTAACGCACGCCCTCCAGTCGACAGAGCCGAAGTGACCGCAGTCACTTCGCCGCTCCACTGACCGGTCTGACAAGAAGGACAGCGCCGCCTGCGCCGCACCGACTGCTGAGCCGCTCGACAGAGTGAGGCTGACAGCAGCCAAGTCCGGCCCTAGGCGCCATGGGAAACTCCGCTCCGCCCGACCCCAGGGCTCGGACTCGGGCTCAGCCCCGGAAGACGGCGAACTCCGCTCCGCCCGACCTCAGGGCTCGGACTCGGGCTCAGCCCCGGAAGACGGCGAACTCCGCTCCGCCCGACCCTAGGGCTCGGACTCGGGCTCAGCCCCGGAAGACAGCGCCACCTGCGCCGCACCGACTGCTGAGCCGCTCGACAGAGTGAGGCTGACAGCAGCCAAGTCCGGCCCTAGGCGCCATGGGAAACTCCGCTCCACCCGACCCCAGAGCTCGGACTCGGGCTCAGCCCCGGAAGACGGCGAACTCCGCTCCGCCCGACCCCAGGGCTCGGACTCGGGCTCAGCCCCGGAAGACGGCGAACTCCGCTCCACCCGACCCCAGGGCTCGGACTTGGGCTCAGCCCCGGAAGACGGCAAACTCCGCTTCGCCCGACCCCAGGGCTCGGACTCAGCCCTGGCATCCGCCGACGGTCTCCGCCTCGTCCGACCCGGGGGGTTCGGACTCGACCTCGACCTTGGAAGACAGATATCGACCTCGACCTCGGAGGAGCCTCCACCTCGCCCAACCTAGGGCACGGACTGACCACGTCAAAAGGAGGCGCCATCATTACCCTGCCCCAAGCTGACTCAGGCTACGGGGAACAAGACCGGCGTCCCATCTGGCTCGCTCCGCCAGACAAGTAATGATGGCGCCCCGCACGCTCTATGACGACGGCGGCTCTCAGCCCCCTTACAAAAGCAAGAGGACGTCAGCAAGGACTCGACAGCCCCGACAGCTGTCCTTCCGCCAGGCTCCAGCGCTCCTCCGACGGCCACGACACCACACGAACCGGGTGCCAAAACCTCTCTGGCTGCCACGATGGCATGTACTTAGGGCGCTAGTGATAGTCGCCTAGAGGGGGTGAATAGGGCGAAACTGAAATTTACAAATATAAACACAACTACAAGCCGGGTTAGCGTTAGAAGTAAAAACGAGTCCGCGAGAGAGGGTGGAAAACAAATCTCAAGCAAATAAGAAGTGAGACACACGGATTTGTTTTACCGAGGTTCGGTTCTCGCAAACCTACTCCCCGTTGAGGAGGCCGCAAAGGCCGGGTCTTTTTCAACCCTTTCCCTCTCTCAAACGGTCCCTCCGACCGAGTGAGCTTCTCTTCTCAAATCAAAGTCGGGAACAAAACTTCCCCGCAAGGGCCACCACACAATTGGTGCCTCTTGCCTTGATTACAATGGAGTTTTGATCACAAGAACAAGTGAGAAAGAAAAGAAGCAATCCAAGCGCAAGAGCTCAAAAGAACACGACAAATCTCTCTCACTAATCACTAAAGCCTTGTGTGGAATTGGAGAGGATTTGATCTCTTTGGTGTGTCTAGAATTGAATGCCTAGCTCTTGTAAGTGGTTGAGAAGTGGAAAACTTGGATGCAATGAATGGTGGGGTGGTTGGGGTATTTATAGCCCCAACCACCAAACTAGCCGTTTGGTGGGGCTGACTGTCGTATGGTGCACCGGACAGTCCGGTGTACACCGGACATGTCCGGTGCGCCAGCCACGACACCAACGCCGTTGGGATTCGACCGTTGGAGCTTCTGTCTTCTGGGCCCGCCTGGATGTCCGGTGCACACCGGACATGTACTGTTCAATGTCCGGTGTGCCAGCGCGCGCGTGCCTGACTTCTGCGCGCTTCTGGCGCGCATTAAATGCGCCTGCAGGTGACCGTTGGCGCGAAGTAGCCGTTACTCTGCTGGTTCACCGGACAGTCCGGTGTACACCGGACAATCCGGTGAATTATAGCGGAGCAGCCGCTGCGTTTTCCCGAGGCTGGCGAGTTCCAGAGGCCGTTCTTCCTTGGAGCACCGGACACTGTCCGGTGTACACCGGACAGTCCGGTGAATTATAGCGGAGTGCCTCTGGAAATTCCCGAAGGTGGCAAGTTTGAGTTTGAGTCCTCTGGTGCACCGGACACTGTCCGGTGAACACCGGGCAGTCCGGTGCCCCCAGACCAGAGGTGTCTTTGGTTGCCTCTTTGCTCCTTTGTTGAATCCAAAACTTGATCTTTTTATTGGCTGAGTGTGAACCTTTTACACCTGTATAACTTATACA
Source organism: Zea mays (assembly GCF_902167145.1). Lineage (NCBI taxonomy): Eukaryota > Viridiplantae > Streptophyta > Magnoliopsida > Poales > Poaceae > Zea > Zea mays. Next base: position 186,917,829 of record NC_050098.1, read on the forward strand.
CTAGAGCAAACTAGTTAGTCCAATTGTTTGTGTTGGGTAATTCAACCACCAAAATTATTTAGGAACTAGGTGTAAGCCTAATTCCCTTTCAATCTCCCCCTTTTTGGTGATTGATGCCAACACAAACCAAAGCAAATATAGAAGTGCATAATTGAACTAGTTTGCATAATGTAAGTGTAAAGGTTGCTTGGAATTGAGCCAATATAAATACTTACAAGATATGCATGGATCGTTTCTTCGTTTTTAACATTTTGGACCACGCTTGCACCACATGTTTTGTTTTTGCAAATTCTTTTGTAAATCCTTTTCAAAGTTCTTTTGCAAATAGTCAAAGGTAAATGAATAAGATTTGGCAAAGCATTTTCAAGATTTGAAATTTTCTCCCCCTGTTTCAAATGCTTTTCCTTTGACTTAAACAAAACTCCCCCTTAATGAAATCCTCCTCTTAGTGTTCAAGAGGGTTTTGATATATCATTTTTGAAATACTACTTTCTCCCCCTTTTGAACACAATAGGATACAATTGAAAATACTCTTTGAAAAACTAAGTTTTTGAAATTGGTGGTGGTGCGGTCCTTTTGCTTTGGGCTCATACTTTCTCCCCCTTTGGCATGAATCGCCAAAAACGGAATCATTAGAGCCCTTGAAGTACTTTCTTCCCCTTTGGTCATAAATAAATGAGTTAAGATTATACCAAAGACGAAGTCCTTTTTCTCTTCTCCCCCAAAGATGAAGAGTGGCTCGGAGCGACGACGAAGGATGAGTTACGGAGTGGAAGCCTTTGTCTTCGCCGAAGACTCCAATTTCCTTTCAATACACCTATGACTTGGTTTGAAATAGACTTGAAAAACATATTAGTCATAGCATATGAAAGAGACATGATCAAAGGTATATAAAATGAGCTATGTGTGCAAGTTAGCAAAAGAAATTGCGCGAATCAAGAATATTGAGCTCATGTCTAAGTTTGTTAAAAGTTTGTTCATCAAGAGGCTTGGTAAAGATATCGGCTAATTGATCTTTAGTATTAATGTAAGAAATCTCGATATCTCCCTTTTGTTGGTGATCCCTAAGAAAATGATACCGAATGGCTATGTGTTTAGTGCGGCTATGTTCGACGGGATTGTCCGCCATCTTGATTGCACTCTCATTATCACATAGCAAAGGGACTTTGGTTAATTTGTAACCGTAGTCCCACAGGGTTTGCCTCATCCAAAGCAATTGCGCGCAACAGTGGCCTGCGGCAATGTACTCGGCTTCGGCGGTAGAAAGAGCGACCGAATTTTGCTTCTTTGAAGCCCAAGACACCAAGGATCTTCCCAAGAACTGGCAAGTCCCTGATGTGCTCTTTCTATTGATTTTACACCCCGCCCAATCGGCATCTGAATAACCAATTAAATCAAATGTGGATCCCTTAGGATACCAAAGCCCAAACTTAGGAGTATAAGCCAAATATCTCAAGATTCGTTTTACGGCCGTAAGGTGAGCTTCCTTAGGGTCGGCTTGGAATCTTGCACACATGCATACGGAAAGCATAATATCCGGTCGAGATGCACATAAATAGAGTAAAGAACCTATCATCGACCGGTATACCTTTTGATCCACGGACTTACCTCCCGTGTCGAGGTCGAGATGCCCATTGGTTCCCATGGGTGTCTTGATGGGCTTGGCATCCTTCATCCCAAACTTGTTTAGAATATCTTGAGTATACTTCGTTTGGCTAATAAAGGTGCCTTCTTGGAGTTGCTTCACTTGAAATCCCAAGAAGTACTTCAACTCCCCCATCATAGACATCTCGAACTTTTGTGTCATGATCCTACTAAACTCTTCACATGTAGATTCGTTAGTAGACCCAAATATAATATCATCAACATAAATTTGGCATACAAACAAATCATTCTTAAGTGTTTTGGTAAAGAGCGTAGGATCGGCCTTTCCGACTTTGAAGCCATTAGCTATAAGGAAATCTCTAAGGCATTCATACCATGCTCTTGGGGCTTGCTTGAGCCTATAAAGCGCCTTAGAGAGTTTATAGACATGGTTAGGGTACTCACTATCTTCAAAGCCGGGAGGTTGCTCAACATAGACCTCTTCCTTGATTGGTCCATTGAGGAAGGCACTTTTCACGTCCATTTGATAAAGCTTAAAGCCATGGTAAGTAGCATATGCTAATAATATGCGGATTGACTCAAGCCTAGCTACGGGTGCATAGGTTTCACCGAAATCCAAACCTTCGACTTGGGAGTATCCTTTGGCCACAAGTCGAGCTTTGTTCCTTGTCACCACACCATGCTCATCTTGCTTGTTGCGGAAGACCCGTTTGGTTCCTACAACATTTTGGTTAGGACGTGGAACTAAATGCCATACCTCATTCCTAGTGAAGTTGTTGAGCTCCTCTTGCATCGCCACCACCCAACCCGAATCTTGGAGTGCTTCCTCTACCCTGTGTGGCTCAATAGAGGAAACAAAAGAGTAATGCTCACAAAAATGTGCAACACGAGATCTAGTGGTTACCCCCTTATGAATGTCGCCGAGAATGGTGTCGACGGGGTGATCTCGTTGAATTGCTTGGTGGACTCTTGGGTGTGGCGGTCTTTGTTCCTCATCCTCCTTGTCTTCCTCATTTCCATCTCCCCCTTGATCATTGCCATCATCTTGAGGTGGCTCATTTGCTTGATCTTCTACTTCATCAACTTGAGCTTCATCCTCATTTTGAGTCGGTGGAGATGGTTGCATGGAGGAGGATGATTGATCTTGTGCATTTGAAGGCTCTTCGGATTCCTTAGGACACACATCCCCAATGGACATGTTCCTTAGCGCGATGCACGGAGCCTCTTCATTACCTATCTCATCAAGATCAACTTGCTCTACTTGAGAGCCGTTAGTCTCATCAAACACAACGTCACAAGAAACTTCAACTTGTCCAGTGGACTTGTTAAAGACTCTATATGCCCTTGTGTTTGAATCATATCCTAGTAAAAAGCCTTCTACAGTCTTAGGAGCAAATTTAGATTTCCTACCTCTTTTAACAAGAATAAAGCATTTGCTACCAAAGACTCTAAAATATGAAATGTTGGGCTTTTTACCGGTTAGGAGTTCATATGATGTCTTCTTGAGGATTCGGTGAAGATATAACCGGTTGATGGCGTAGCAAGCGGTGTTGACCGCCTCGGCCCAAAACCGATCCGAAGTCTTGTACTCATCAAACATGGTTCTAGCCATGTCCAATAGAGTTCTATTCTTCCTCTCCACTACACCATTTTGTTGTGGCGTGTAGGGAGAAGAGAACTCATGCTTGATGCCCTCCTCCTCAAGGAAGCCTTCAATTTGAGAGTTCTTGAACTTCGTCCCGTTGTCGCTTCTTATTTTCTTGATCCTTAAGGCGAACTCATTTTGAGCCCGTCTCAAGAATCCTTTTAAGGTCTCTTGGGTTTGAGATTTTTCCTGCAGAAAGAATACCCAAGTGAAGCGAGAATAATCATCCACTATTATAAGACAATACTTACTCCCGCCGATGCTTATGTAAGCAATCGGGCCGAATAGATCCATGTGGAGTAGCTCAAGCGGCCTGTCGGTCGTCATGATGTTCTTGTGTGGATGATGGGCACCAACTTGCTTTCCTGCTTGACATGCGCTACAAACCCTGTCTTTCTCAAAATGAACATTTGTTAGTCCTAAAATGTGTTCTCCCTTTAGAAGCTTGTGAAGATTCTTCATCCCAACATGTGCTAGTCGGCGATGCCAGAGCCAGCCCATGTTAGTCTTAGCAATTAAGCAAGTGTCGAGTTCAGCTCTATCAAAATCTACCAAGTATAGCTGACCCTCTAACACTCCCTTAAATGCTATTGAATCATCACTTCTTCTAAAGACAGTGACACCTATATCAGTGAAAAGACAGTTGTAGCCCATTTTGCATAATTGAGATATAGAAAGCAAGTTGTAATCTAATGAATCTACAAGAAAAACATTGGAAATAGAATGGTCAGGAGATATAGCTATTTTACCAAGACCTTTGACCAAACCTTGATTTCCATCCCCGAATTTGATAGCTCGTTGGGGATCTTGGTTTTTCTCGTAGGAGGAGAACATCTTCTTCTCCCCTGTCATATGGTTCGTGCATCCGTTGTCGAGTATCCAACTTGAGCCCCCGGATGCATAAACCTACAAAACAATTTTAGTTCTTGACTTTAGGTACCCAAACGGTTTTGGTTCCTTTGGCATTAGAAACAAGAACTTTGGGTACCCAAACACAAGTCTTGGAGCCCTTGTGTTTGCCCCCAACAAACTTGGCAACTACTTTGCCGGATTTGTTAGTCAAAACATAAGATGCATCGAAAGTTTTAAAAGAAAGATTATGTTCATTTGATGCACTAGGAGTTTTCTTCTTAGGCAACTTAGCACGGGTTGGTTGCCTAGAACTAGATGTCTCACCCTTATACATAAAAGCATGGTTAGGGCCAGAGTGAGACTTCGACTACACCATGACACATTATTGCCCACAGACTGTCTGATGGTAAAACACCTAAATATCGTCGTACAGTCTGTCGGTAAAGAGTTTTAGCGACAGATAATGTGTGTCGGCAAAAGTCCTGTCGGCAATAATCTTTACCGACAGACATAGATGTACTGACATACTATCTGTCGGCAATGGTTATATTTTTGCCGACAGACATATCTTTACCGTCGGACAGACTTTTGCCGACATATTCTTATGTCGACGGCTTGTGTGTCGCTAAAAGTCTATATGCCGACATATTGTCTGATGGTATTCCCTATGTGCAGTTTAAAAAAAGAATACATGCATATAAATATATGGTAATGAAACAAATAATAAACTGATTATGATGCACAGTGCAGGACAACTTAAATAATATGTAGCTCAGAATATATGAAATTTGATTACTAAAAGAATTGCAGGACAACTTGAATAATATGTAGCTCAAAATATACGTTTGGATTCCAACATATATTTGTTTAGAACACGCTTTCTGTGATGGACATATAAAAATAATAGCATACATGTTTCCTAAATTTTGAAGTGATATTTCAGTTCTATTACATGCAAAAGTATAACGATTCATCTAGCAAACTAAATTCTCTCCACCGGCTGGGTGTTACGCCAACAGCTACCATGCATGCGAGTAATCGTTTTTTCACACTTCAAGCAATCTGATCCTTGCTTCCAGCTCCTCTTCCTACAACATAGTTTGATAATATATCAATTACTTTATCAGCAGGTCCATAAACTCCTAACAAAAAATACAAACTGAAAGTGCAATAAAGGTTTATTAATACATATATTTATGTACTAATGCACATGATTACAAAGAAATAGAACATGAATCATAACTTGAGCGGGTAGAAAATTTATCATAACAAAGGTATCATGGACTGAATCCTAAACATCATAACGAAGGCATCATAGACTGAATCGCGGTCATCATAACAACAACAAGAAACAGACTCCCAATTGAATCATGGACAGCAGGAACAAAAACGGACTTCTCCATACATATAAAGAATTTGTTGTTAAATATAGATAGACAAAACAGAAACACTGATTCTTGCATAAAGAATCTGTGGACAGATGCTCTAACCTCTTGCTCAGACTAACAACATTTTTATAGATTGCTTAATGCTTATCATGTGAATAAAATCACAAAGAAACTACCATGGACAACTGATTAATCCTCTAAAGTCATCAAGTGATCAAGGACATCAACAACCAAAGTAGCCATTTATCTACTAGTACTGCTGCTAGTTGTTTCCTACTTAGCTAACAAGTTTGATCCGATTAATGTCAACGCACGTGCTACTAGCTGATAGTGGTACTAATAAGCAGGCACAGCTAATAAGGTGTTTGGGTTGATGCCACTCGAATGTATGTACTGGTCGAATTTTAGCTTTCCAACATAAAAAAAATTAGCCATCTAAACAAAGACTAAAGCCATCAAACTTTGCTATAGGAGGCGTTTAAGAACAACAAATGGGACAGTGTACAAAATATACGGAAAACTGATCTACAGCACGCCAGCACCAATGCCAAGTTGCATCAGTGGCTCAGCGCTAGATGGAAGCTGCATTGACCCTACACCATCCCTGTGCCGGTGCAATCTGGCACCGTTGGCATAGTTTACTGTTTGCAAATTAAATACACTAAAGTGATAATGGCATTATTAATGGATAAATGCTAGCATGGCCATCAGAAATGAGAACCTAAGAATCGCCGTTGTTGAGAGATGAAACTAACTCCAGCATGATGGAAATCTGAAACATCCAATCAATAGAGATCCTTGCCTAATCTATGATCGACTACCATAAACGCAAGACACATATGGCAGGCTGGATCAACCCAATCTAACACATATGGCAGGCCTAATCACCACACATGGCAGGCCTGATCAGCCCAATCTAACACAAATGTACTTTCCAATGGAGAAACAAATCTCTAGCTTCTCTTTATAATGCTTTCCTTAACTAATAAATTTGTTGTGAAATGGAAAATATGCGGTGCGTTTTTCAATCTCCAGCAAACAGTGTGTTTCAATTTCCAACAAGCAGTGTAATTTTGGAGGATGATGATGACATCAAAGGGCCTCTTTGCACACTTTTTATATATATTGGTCACTGTTTGTCAAAATGTATTGTTTTCCTTAGTATACATCAGATCTGAGACACTTGTGTCTCCTTTTAAAATATAAATTTAGAAAAATATTCAGCATAAAAAACATGTATGACAAACTAGTATTGTTTAAACTGTTGATCACTAAAAAACCATGATGAACAAATTATATTTGTGTATTTAATTGTAAGTGGTTTAAGCACATAAGGAAACAAAATACAATAAGGATTACGTAATGTACCACCCATGGAGTGCGGTGATGTCCAAGCAGTACATTCAAGCATTTCCCAGTTTGCCAATCAATTATTTTGACAGTATGGTCACCGCTGGGGATAAAGCCAAGTTAGTCTATAAGTCCTTTGGTATTTATAGACCATACATTCAGCTAGTTAATTAACCTACCGTGTAGATGCAAGTACTCTCCCATCTGTACTAAATGCAGCTGCAATAGTTGCCTTCGAAGAAGGCGTGAGAGGGCAATCTTTGGGAATCCACCAATGCAAGAACTCTGCTTCAGCCCTGTAAAAGAAGGGTAAAAAAAGATGACAAAATTGAAGTAAAGCAAACAGTTTAAGACTTTATAAAAACAACTCGTAAATATGCATCTTGTTTTGGTAAGAAAAAAGACCACTTACCAAGAAAGGAGATCATGCTGAGCATAGGTGCCCCAAAATTTCGATTCAATAGGACAAGCATCAAGTCTTGGAGGTTTGGTCCAAAGATTTTTTGCTTGGTTTTTTGTTCGAGGTGAGAGCTCCCGCTGAGCTAATAGACTAAAAATGTTTCTGGTAATAAGATAGGAAAAATGAGTCACACTCAGCAGATGATTGTTGGCATTAACAGTTAAAAAGAAATTGTTTGGTAACAGATATAGTTCATTGGTGCCCTTCGACGACTGTGGTGGCGTGGGGAACATGGAAATTCTAACAGCAGTGGCATCAATCAAAGGTGTTATGAATTATGATAAGTCAACAGGCTAGGCTAGGCCGTAAAACGCCCCAAAAATAAATCAAGTGGCATCATCGATCCCTAATAGATCGAGGAAACATCGCGCTGCATCCCTTGGCGTCATCGGCATCGCATATAAGCATAAGCCAGGGGGGCGAGATCTAGAAGCGGACGGATTGGGGGGCTCACCCGGTTGGTCAGCGCTTCTTGTGTTACTGGACGAACTTGGAGTTCTTGAGGTCCTCCTCGGTGAAGTTGGCTGTCATCTTGGTGATGATGAAGCCGGTGATGGTGAACCCCGTGAGGAAGGGACAGTTGCGCTTCCACTCCCGGTGGAAGAAGACCGGCCACGGGTCGAACGTCTTCATCCTCTCGGCCTCCGGCTCTGGCTGCTCGTGATCTCCTTCCTCCCTCCTCCGGCTTCGCTTCTGGTGAGATGAGCAACGGATGGGGGCGACTGGAATTGGAGTTTCCTTCGATCTCCTCTCATGGATGCACCTCGTGGTCGTGGCGGCCTGCTAGGGTTACGACTGAATGGGCCGTGGTGAGTGGCAGCCACAATCCTATGGTCTGTGGGCCGGCAACAGACGTAATTCTCTTCTGTTTTCATTCCATAACAACTCATTTCGATATTTAGATATCTTGGATGAATCGTGTAAAATATAGCATGCAACATTGTTTTTTTACAAAGGGGAACAACCCCTATTTCATTACGAATCAGATAAAGACAACGTTCCATACATGACCAGCAGCCCGCCCGCCCGCACCTCGTCGTGGCCTTCCCGCCCGCGCCGACCTGCTTGCCCACGATGGCCTGCTCGCCCGCGCCAGCCTCCCCCTTCTCAATCGCCGCCGCTGCTGTTAGGTCTCGGGACACACGTGACAGCGCGCCGGCCTACTCGCCCGCGCCGACCTCGCCCTTCTCTATCGCTGCCGCCTACTCGTCCATGCCAGCCTCGCCCGCCTGCTCGCCCGCGTGCGTGACTCAATTGCCGCCGCCTGCTCGCCCGCTCGCGTGACTCAATCGCCGCCGCCTGCTGCTAGCTAGGTCGTGACTCGGGACGTACGCACGCGCGCGTGACACGGCACCAGTTTTTAAAACTGGGCAATGTTCGATTCCTACGTAGTACTCACGCTCGTTATTAATTATTTTTTGCTATAGGATCGTGACATCCATTTACCGACAAACGATCTGATGCTACTTTTTCCCGACAGACTTTGCGCCACGCATAATCAGTTTTACCGACAGATGGACTGCCACAATAGCTCGACATTATTGCCGACAGATTTGTTGACTCCAATACAAAAACTACCGACAGATAGTGTGATGGTAATATTTTGTGACAGACTGTCTGTCGCAAAACGTCTATTTTTACCGTCAGTTGTTTGACGCTAAAATTGTGTCATGGTGTAGTGAAATTCCTAGAATGAATTCTCCTAATTTTGTTCTCGGGATAACCGGCAGGGTATAAAATGTAACCCTCGTTATCCTGAGGCATGGGAGTCTTGCCCTTTACAAAATTAGACAATCTTTTAGGAGGGGCATTAAGTTTGACATTGTCTTCCCTTTGGAAGCCAATGCCATCCTTGATGCCAGGGCGTCTCCCATTATAAAGCATACTTCTAGCAAATTTAAATTTTTCATTCTCTAAGTTATGCTCGGCAATTTTAGCATCTAATTTTGCTATATGATCATTTTGTTGTTTAATTAAAGTCATGTGATCATGAATAGCATCAACATCAATATCTCTACATCTAGTACAAATAGATACATGCTCAACTATAGATGTAGGAGGTTTGCAAGATTTTAATTCTACAACCTTAGCATGTAATATGCCGTTTTCACTTCTAAGGTTAGAAATAGAAACATTGCAAACATCAAAATTTTTAGCCTTAGCAAGCAATTTTTCATTTTCATTTCTAAGGCTAGCAAGAGAAATGTTCAATTCTTCAATTCTAGCAAGTAAATCATCATCATTATTTCTAGAATTGGTAATTGAAACATTACAAACATGAGAATCAACCTTAGCTAACAAATTAGCATTTTCATTTCTAAGGTTGTCTATTGTCTCATGGCAAGTGCTTAGCTCACTAGATAATTTTTCACATTTCTCAATTTCTAGAGCATAAGCATTTTTAACCTTAACATGTTTCTTATTTTCCTTAATTAGGAAGTCCTCTTGGGAATCCAAAAGGTCATCCTTTTCATGAATAGCACTAATCAATTCATTTAATTTTTCTTTTTGTTCCATGTTAAGGTTGGCAAAAAGGGTACGCAAATTATCTTCCTCATCACTAGCATTATCATCACTAGAGGATTCATATCTAGTGGAGGATTTAGATTTAACCTTCTTCTTTTTGTCGTCCTTTGCCATGAGGCACTTGTGGCCGACGTTGGGGAAGAGAAGTCCCTTGGTGACGGCGATGTTGGCGGCGTCCTCGTCGTCGGAGGAGTCGCTAGAGCTTTCGTCGGAGTCCCACTCCCGACAAACATGGGCATCGCCACCCTTCTTCTTGTAGTACCTCTTCTTCTCCTTTCTTCTCCCCTTCTTGTCGTCGCCCCTGTCACTATCACTTGATAATGGACATTTAGCTATAAAGTGACCGGGCTTACCACACTTGTAGCAAACCTTCTTGGAGCGGGACTTGTAGTCTTTCCCTCTCCTTTGCTTGAGGATTTGGCGGAAGCTCTTGATGACGAGCGCCATTTCCTCATTGTCGAGCTTGGAGGCGTCGATTGGTTGTCTACTTGGTGTAGACTCCTCCTTCTTTTCCTCCGTCGCTTTGAATGCGACGGGTTGAGCTTCGGATGTGGAGGGATCATCAAGCTCGTTGATCTTCCTCGAGCCTTCGATCATGCACTCAAAACTTACAAAATTCCCGATTACTTTCTCGGGGGTCATTAGTGTATATCTTGGGTTGCCACGGATTAATTGAACTTGAGTAGGGTTAAGGAAAATAAGAGATCTTAGAATAACCTTAACCACCTCGTGGTCATCCCACTTTTTGCTCCCGAGGTTGCGCACTTGATTCACCAAGGTCTTGAGCCGGTTGTACATGTTTTGTGGCTCCTCCCCTTTGCGAAGCCAGAACCGACCGAGCTCCCCTTCGATCGTCTCCCGCTTGGTGATCTTTGTGAGCTCATCTCCTTCGTGTGCGGTTTTGAGCACATCCCAATCCTCCTTGGCGCTCTTCAACCCTTGCACTTTGTTATACTCCTCTCTACTTAGAGAGGCAAGGAGTATTGTTGTTGCTTGAGAGTTGAAGTGCTCGATTTGGGCTACCTCATCCTCATCATAGTCTTCATCCCCTACGGATGGTACCTGTGCACCAAACTCAACAACATCCCATATACTTTTGTGGAGTGAGGTTAGATGAAATCGCATTAAATCACTCCACCTAGCATAATCTTCACCATCAAATGTTGGTGGTTTGCCTAATGGGACGGAAAGTAAAGGTGTATGTTTAGAAATGCGAGGGTAGCGTAGGGGAATCTTACTATACTTCTTACGCTCTTGGCGTTTAGAAGTGACGGATGCCGCGTCGGAGCCGGAGGTGGATGTCGATGAGGAATCGGTCTCGTAGTAGACCACTTTCCTCATCCTCTTTTTCTTGTCCCCACTCCGTTGCGGCTTGTGGGAAGAAGACTTCTCCTTCTTCTCTTTGTGTGAAGAAGATCTCTTCTCCTTTCCTTTGGAGGAGTCCTTCTTCTTTTCCTTCCCTTTGGAGGAGTCTTTCTTCTCCTTCCTCTTGGTGCGGGACTCTTCCGATGAAGTGCTCCCGTGGCTTGTAGTGGGCTTTTCACCGGTCTCCATCTCCTTCTTGGCGTGATCTCCCGACATCACTTCGAGCGGTTAGGCTCTAATGAAGAACCTGGCTCCGATACCAATTGATAGTCGCCTAGAGGGGGGGTGAATAGGGCGAAACTGAAATTTACAAATATAAACACAACTACAAGCCGGGTTAGCGTTAGAAGTAAAAACGAGTCCGCGAGAGAGGGTGGAAAACAAATCTCAAGCAAATAAGAAGTGAGACACACGGATTTGTTTTACCGAGGTTCGGTTCTCGCAAACCTACTCCCCGTTGAGGAGGCCGCAAAGGCCGGGTCTTTTTCAACCCTTTCCCTCTCTCAAACGGTCCCTCCGACCGAGTGAGCTTCTCTTCTCAAATCAAAGCCGGGAACAAAACTTCCCCGCAAGGGTCACCACACAATTGGTGCCTCTTGTCTTGATTACAATGGAGTTTTGATCACAAGAACAAGTGAGAAAGAAAAGAAGCAATCCAAGCGCAAGAGCTCAAAAGAACACGGCAAATCTCTCTCGCTAATCACTAAAGCCTTGTGTGGAATTGGAGAGGATTTGATCTCTTTGGTGTGTCTAGAATTGAATGTCTAGCTCTTGTAAGTGGTTGAGAAGTGGAAAACTTGGATGCAATGAATGGTGGGGTGGTTGGGGTATTTATAGCCCCAACCACCAAACTAGCCGTTTGGTGGGGTTGACTGTCGTATGGTGCACCGGACAGTCCGGTGTACACCGGACATGTCCGGTGCGCCAGCCACGACACCAACGCCGTTGGGATTCGACAGTTGGAGCTTCTGTCTTCTGGGCCCGCCTGGATGTCCGGTGCACACCGGACATGTACTGTTCAATGTCCGGTGTGCCAGCGCGCGCGTGCCTGACTTCTGCGCGCTTCTGGCGCGCATTAAATGCGCCTGCAGGTGACCGTTGGCGCGAAGTAGCTGTTACTCTGCTGGTTCACCGGACAGTCCGGTGTACACCGGACAGTCCGGTGAATTATAGCGGAGCAGCCGCTGCGTTTTCCCGAGGCTGGCGAGTTCCAAAGGCCGTTCTTCCTTGGAGCACCGGACACTGTCCGGTATACACCGGACAGTCCGGTGAATTATAGCGGAGTGCCTCTGGAAATTCCCGAAGGTGGCAAGTTTGAGTTTGAGTCCTCTGGTGCACCGGACACTGTCCGGTGGTGCACCAGACACTGTCCGGTGAACACCGGACAGTCCGGTGCCCCCAGACCAGAGGTGCCTTTGGTTGCCTCTTTGCTCCTTTGTTGAATCCAAAACTTGATCTTTTTATTGGCTGAGTGTGAACCTTTTACACCTGTATAACTTATACACTAGAGCAAACTAGTTAGTCCAATTGTTTGTGTTGGGTAATTCAACCACCAAAATTATTTAGGAACTAGGTGTAAGCCTAATTCCCTTTCAGCTAGCTCTCCTTCGCTAGACATGTTAGCACACTGCTACACCCCCATTGTACACCTGGATCCTCTCCTTGCGCCTATAAAAGGAAGGACCAGGGCCCTCTTACAGAGGGTTGGCCGCGCGGGGAAGGACGGGACGGCGCTCGCGTGAGGCCGCTCGCTCCCTCCCGCGTGGACGCTTGTAACCCCCTACTGCAACCGCACCCGACCTGGGCGCGGGACAAACACGAAGGCCGCGGGATTCCACCTCTCACGCCCGTCTCCCTCCGGCTTCCTCCCCCTTCGCGCTCCGTCTCGCGCCGACCCATCTGGGCTGGGGCACGCGGCGACAATTTACTCGTCGGTCCAGGGACCCCCGGGGGTCTCGAAACGCCGACAAGTGGTGCACTGTCAACCACAACAAAAATTACTTTGTTCAACTATTAGTATATCTAATTATTCTTTTATTATTACTCTCTATTCAAATATAATAAAGTTTAACTCTAAAATATTTTATTGTGGTAAATCGCACAAAAGGGAATGTAACTCATCTGATAGAGTGGTAATCAATGAATGATGAAAATAGTTTATATGAGTATTGTTGTAAGCCGTCGCAACGCACGGGCAACCGACTAATTGACCTAAACTATGAGTATTAGTTTATTTTTGGCCAAATTCACGCATGGTTTTAGGCCTACCTAAACTACCCTCTAGGTCAGCTTCGGATCTCTACAAAGCGGTTTCAACTGAGCTGCCTCTAAAATATATTTGTAGCCGTCTCTATAAATACCCATATTTTTAGAGGTGAGTCTATTTCGAGCTGATTCTAAAAACATTGTAATTTTTTTAAAAAAAAATTAGCCAACCTCAGATGAAAAATTACCAGAATCCAATCTTTAGGTCTCAAAAAGTTATACAAATGTGTAGTTGATAGTTTTTTTTTATTTGAAGTCAATTATCTAAGAAAAATAACTTTTGATTTTTCCGATATTTGAAATTTTAAACCGATCTCGAGTGAAGAAAGAACCAAAATAAAAGTTGTAGATCTTCAAATGTCATACGACTTTATACAACTTTATAGTTGATAACTTTTTATATGAATTTATTGAGGATAAAAAATTTATATGCCGATGACCTACGATGCAGTGGTTAAAAGATATATGCGCGAGGCTGCAAGTCATAGGGTTCAATCTTCTATGGCTGTGAAGCGAGCTGTAAGGAATATTGATGCCACCTCATGTGGAGACTTCGGTGCATAGCATAGCCTAGTCTAGTCTGGTCCAGCCACCGGATGAGCTATGGTGCTGTTTGGTTTTGCTTCGAGAATGGTAACGGCAATGGAATGAATTGCAGATGGCATATGCTTCGGTGCAATCCATTTGTTTGGTTGCCGGAACATGCACGTGCGGAGATAAAAACGTGCAGGTATAATTGATTACGCTGGTAGAGCGTGAAGGCTTGTATCGAATCCTGTGGGAGGCGATAACATTTTGGCCAAACCAAACAACAACTAACGTTATTTGTTAGCGGTGTAAACCGATCACGAAACAATTTACCCGAACCAAACAGCATCTATTCTTTACGCTAGGGAAGTGTAACAAGATAGAGCCTTCCAAGCGTGTGGTTAGGAGTAGAAAATACCGGCTGGAAAAAAAGCTCGAGCTCGATGAGCTGGCTCGGGCTCGCGGCAGCTCGGCTCGGCTCGGACCGGCTCGACGCTCCGAACGAGCCCGAGCCGAGCCTGTTTTTCTGGCTCGTGAAAAGAGCGAGTCAGCTCGGCTCGGGTCGGCTCGGTGCAGCTCGTGAGCTGGCTCGTGGCTCGACCCAACAACAATTTGTTACATATAATCTTAATTAGCATATAATATTAATATCGAGTAGACAATTAATTTATGTTATTTGAGATTACTATAAAAAATAATCTATTTTATATATTATATTAGTGATATATCTATTTTACTAATTTAAAATATGTTATTTAAAATATTTTTAAGATTTTATATTATAATTTAGAGAGTAGATTTAATTTTATGCCTAGGCTCGTTGGCTCGGCGAGGAGCGAGCCGAGCCGAGCCGCTTTTTCGAGCTCGTGAGATGGGCGAGCCGAGCCGAGCTCGGCTCGTTACATGAGCGAGCCGCAGCCCGAGCTCGGCTCGGCTTGTTTCCACCCCTAACTGCAATGCACATGCACCCTAAAACGTCAATATCAATGAGGGTCACGGCGGGCCGGCGCCGCTCCGTCGTTGGGAGTTTGTTGAGCGGTCGTTGACCTGAACGGCATAGGCGTCGTATGCATGCATGCACTAGCCCATGCCTGGTCCCGAAGAGAAATTTCCAAGGCAAGGGCACAGAAACAAGGTGTTGCCGTCTCGGTGTGCCTCGCCGGTTTGGTGTGGTGCAGCTCATCTAAAGGCTTGCTAAAGCCTCGCGGACGCCAGCCGGTCCATGCACACCGTGTTGCCGATCGCATACGGTCTGCTGCAGGGCATGCGCTCTGCTTGCTTTATTTTAGAAATCCGTTTGCCCAACAAGCAACAACGACCTCGCTCTGGCTCTGCTGCAGCATGGAAAGCGGAAACGCATCGTGCATGTGGGTTCTTGTTGCTGCACTGCAACCGGCATCCGAATCCGACACGATACCAGTCCAGACCACGTCATGTCTCTCTAGAACTTGGTGTAGCTGTGCTGCACAAGGTACACGGAGATTAATAGCGTGTTTCGTTTGAGGATTGAGCTAGTTCATCATTTTCTTACTTCTTAAATTTTTGTTTGGTTTATGGAATGAAATAAGTTGATTTATTATTACATCATTCTTTATAGTTACTTAGTTAGTTAGTTACTACTAATATGAGACATATGATCATCTCACCAAATTTGAGGAATGGACAAATGATGTATCACCTTATTTTGGATGAAGTGATTTCTCAAACCAAACACCTATAAAGTAGAGAGGACAGCAGAGGTGGAGGCACATGTACTAAACACTCACTAGTTAATGACCCACAAGGACCGGTGTGACCCTCTCGATATGATGCACCTAACTGTAACCAACCTCTTCACACGATCACACACGGGTTAAATATCTCACTCCATCTGTAGCAACAAGAAAACACACTATGTTAATGACGTACTCCATGATATCTATGAGTATCACGTGAAAATCACCAAGACGAACGAGGAGATCGAATAGTTACGGGACGGCTTGTTCTTCCCATAGTCTGAATTCTAACGAGGGTTATGCTTTGCTCGTCGCAGAAAGGTGGATGCTAGCTTTTTTGCACCTACTATAGAACGAGAGCTTCCAAACTCGGAAACACAAATTTCACGTAAAATTGGGCAAGCAGGGGCTAGAGAACCACCAGAACGGAGCAGAGTGCATGGTTCTTCTGAGAACTGAAGACTGCTGAAGCAGCAAAACAACAAGACGACAGTCACTTTTGTAATCTTTCGACTTTGAGCACATAAAAAAGAACGAAAAGCTAGTGGATCCAAGCATATGTATACTTGAAAAACCACTTGTTTCTATCAACAAATCACCAAAGAAGAAGGCAAAAAAAAACAGGTACAATCACCACCACCTAATTAATGTCTTCCTTCACCTCCTTCTGCACGCATACTTTCTCCCCGTGGACCATGGCCTGCGAGTTCCCACCATTCAAATGTACAACGGCGCGCGCGAGCGCGCTCGCGTATCCCTAGTCCGTACCGTGGCGCGATCACCTTCTCTTGTTCTTGCTGCCGAGCACGAGGCTGAAGTAGAAGAGGATGCGGAAGAGGAAACCCCAAGCCATGGTCACGAGCAGGCACTCCCACTTGCCGAGCTGCGTCACCGCCGCCTGGTGCAGCACGCCGCGGCCCGTGACCACGCACGTGTCGGCGCCGATCCGCACCCCGAGCGCCGAGCTGATGGACGCGAGCACCCGGCCCTTCACGGCGTCCGGCAGCCCCGCCAGCGGGGAGTTGTCGAACATCTGCGCGCCCCGCACGAAGCACTCGCCGCCGCGCCCGAACTCGTTCTGCAGCACGCCCTCGAACGGGTACTTGATCAGCGACAGGTAGTGGAACCAGATCCAGTAGGCCGGGATCCTGTCCCGGTTGATGAAGAAGCCGGTGAAGAGCAGGAAGTAGGCCAGGATGGCCACCACCACGGTGTAGCCGATCATCACGTGCGGTATCACTCCGGAGAGGAACGTGACGAAGCCGCTCCCGGCCCAGAACGACGCCAGGATGGCCAGCGTGTAGAACGCGAACCCGGACACGCCGCCCGCGAGGCCGACGGCGAAGAAGGTGGTGAAGGCGAAGGCGAGGGAGAGCACCACGATCGGCGGGAAGGAGACGATGGCGTTGGAGAGCACGTAGGAGGCGCGCCGGTACGCGCCGTAGGCCGTCTCGCGCAGGAAGACGTAGCGCTCCTGGAGGAACACCGGCAGCGCGTCGGCGCAGGTGTAGAACATGGTGGACATGGCGAACGCGAAGAAGCCCAGCCGCTCCTGCGCCCCCTTGGGGGACTGGTCCAGCCGGAAGAAGACGGTGGCGAGGATCGCGCCCGTGACCACCACGGCTCCGAGACGGATGAGGAACAGCTCGGGCAT
The DNA here is from genome assembly GCF_902167145.1 of Zea mays. Classification (NCBI taxonomy): domain Eukaryota; kingdom Viridiplantae; phylum Streptophyta; class Magnoliopsida; order Poales; family Poaceae; genus Zea; species Zea mays. Next base: position 186,935,182 of record NC_050098.1, read on the forward strand.
GCGACGCGTGTTGATCGCTGACCGCTTCGTCAGCACCTTCATCTCCACCCAGAACGGGTTGGCGTAGGTGCGCACGGACGCGGCCTCTCCGGCCACGCCGTCCGAGCCCAGCACCAGCTTCCCGCGCGAAATGCTCGCGCTGATGGCCTCCTTGAGCGGCATCGTTGGTGCCGTTGCCGCCAACGTCTGACCAGCAGCGCCCGCCGAGCCTTGGCCATGGCTCCGCGCGTGCATGTGCTGCCATGTGCGGTGGAAGTCGACGAGCGGCTTGGTACCCGTGGGCGAGGACTCGAACTCGCGGATCAGGTCGAGCGCGAACTCGGCGCGGTTCTCGTCGTCGGGCACCGGGAAGCCGAACTCGGCGAAGTAGGACGGGAGGGCGGAAGGTGGCCCGCTGAAGACCGTCTGCCCGCCGGAGAGGAGGATGAGGCGGTCGAGGAGGCCGAGGATGCGCTGGCTCGGCTGGTGGATGGATGTGATGACGATGCTGCCGCTCTCCGCGATGCGGCGAAGGACCTTGACCACCATGAACGCGGAGGTGGAGTCGAGCCCCGACGTGGGCTCGTCGAGGAACAGGAGGATGGGGTCGTGGATGATGTCGGTGCCGATGGAGACCCTGCGGCGCTCTCCTCCGGACACCCCGCGGTGGCCCTCGTCCCCGATGATGGTGTCGGCCGCCGCGCGGAGGCCGAGCTGGTCGATGAGCGCCTGCACGCGCGCGCGCTTCTTGGCCGGCGGCAGCGCCCGCGGGAGGCGGAACTCGGCGGCGAAGGAGAGCGTCTCGGTGACGGTGAGCGTGGGGAACAGCAGGTCGTCCTGCATGACGTAGGCGGAGATGGACTTGATGATGTCGCCGACGAGGGGCTCCCCGTTGAGCGTGACGGCGCCCTTGAGCGCGTCGCGGGAGATGCGGTTGGCGAGCGCGTCGATGAGCGTGGACTTGCCGGAGCCGCTGGCGCCCATGACGGCCAGGATCTCGCCCTCCCTCGCCTCCCCGGAGACGCCGTCCAGCAGCGCCCGGGTGCGCGGCGCGCGCGCGTCGGGCGCCGCCGCGGCGGCGGCGGCGGTGACGCGGCTCTGCAGGGGCAGGCTGGGGCCGCGCCGGCGCTGCTTGGCGCGGACGCTGTAGGTCAGGTTGCTGAACGCCAGGCGGAAGTGCACGGTGCGCGCGATGGTCGTCGCGCTCGCGCCCCCCGCCACCGCGTCACGTCCGGGAGTGGTGGCGAGCGCGAGCGGGAGCGAGAACACCGACGCGGTGCCGTCGTCGTCCGCCGTGTCGACGGTGGTGGTGGCGGCGCCGACGAGGCGGAGCATCTCGGCGAGGGACGGGTTCCGGCCCCTCTCCCGCGCGGGCGGGGGCGCCGGGGGCGAGGCTAGGAACGGGAGGCGGTCCTGCACGGCGGGCGCCATTTCATGCAAGCACGTAGCTGCAGTTTCTCTGCCGGTCTGCTCACTGGTGCAAAAGCGAGCGAGCCGAGCTTAAGTAACAAGTAGGCTGGTGCGACTTGCGAGTCCAGGCGTCCGGTCCGGCCGCAGGAAGTGTGGCTTGGCTTACAGGAGAGGACGGGCGAGAGGGCCGCCGATTGGACTGTGGCCTGTGGGGGTCTGCGGGATGGTTATGACTTGGCGAGGCGTGGAGCTCAAGTTTAAAGGCTGGTGGCTTGGCCGCTCGGGGCGTGGTCACTCACGGAGAATGGCGGGCGCTGTGCGAGGGAGGGTCGTACGGACGCATGGGCTGAGGTGGGAGGAAACGGTCGAGGGGCCGAGACGGCCGGGGTGTTGCTGGACTGTTGATGGTGTAGGAGACGGGATGGTGAACAACGCGCGGGCCGCTGCAGCGGGGGAGTGCATGGTCAGCGGGGACCGGGGAGAGAGGGTGGGTTAGCTGGCTTCCACGTCGAATTGGTGCATTTTAGGTTGGGTGGGTGACGGGAGACGGAGGGTTTAGGAAGGAAACAGCAACTTGCATTGGGCACCAGTACATGCATATTCTGTGGGATCTTCTGTGGGTGTGCAAGTACTCGACACGTTCCTGTTTTAGAGCACCCCTCCGTTGGAACACAGGGTTTGTAAAAGCAAACTAATAGGAAGAACACAGCCGAATTTTACGGGTACGAAGGAAAGTCACAGGAGTATTAGGAAATGTGTAACCCCATTTTTTCGATAGGACAGGACGGGGAACCCCTACTGAAAATGTTATTAATACTGGGAAATTACAGTTTAGAGCATATAAGTAGCCAAATTACACAAGGAAAGGGTTAGTTAGGACTGCCATTGCTGAAGCCAGCTAGGAATGGAGGAATCGAATCTTCCCCGAGCTCTATGGATGAACAGGAGCAATTCCTTTGTGAATTCATGTTTACATTGCTGCACCGTTAGATATGCGTTCTGGAATAACCATGCATTTCGGCACTTCCAAATGTTTTCAAATGCGTAACCCCCATTCGTTGGTTTAATTATATTGATGGTGTGTGACAGAGCTCAGACTTTATCCTTTTCCAAGCCGATTGTTTTAATCCGCTCATTAACGGTGTGTGCTAAGCATGAGTTGTGCCTCGATCCTAGGCAAGCTGAGAGAGGAAAGTAAGGGCCTATTTGGTTCGCGGCTAACTGTGCCACACTTTGCCTAAGGTTAGTCGTCCGAATTGAAGAACTAACCTTAGGCAGAAAAGTTTGGCAAAGTGTGGCAAGTTAGGTAATAAACCAAACAGGCCCTAAAACCACCTATCAGCGGAGGAAAATGTATTTCCTCTGCCTTTCCTACGCATGTTTTCTGCAAACCAAATATCTATTTCTTCTATCGAATTGCTGCTTCCTGAGCTTTTCCTTCGGAAATCCTCTATTCCAATTTCCAAAGGAGGCCTTCGGTTCCGTGCAGAAAAACGCCTTTGGTTTTCGGTGGCTTGTTTAAAACACCGTCCAGAAATGCTTAAAATATGTAGCCTTGGCAGAGTTGCGCCGTACGGTTGGTTCGGCTAGATCTTCTTGGCTTGGTTAACGTGACATGTTGCATAAGCTAGTAATCAGATAAGCTATGACCATTACCAATGTTCTAGAGCGTGTTGATATGAAATTAAAAAGCGATAGGAAGCAAATGGAACGTTAGGACCGTCATCTGTTGACCGCATTTCGAGATTGTTTGAATGCCACAAGTACGGTACGGGTTGGTAAGCAAATAATCCGGAGATGGAGAGGGTGCTAGACTCACATTGATACTTTATTTTTGTTTAAAAGGGATAGGAGTACTCAGCAGATCATCAGCAGGTGAAGTATATATGAGGGCGGCCCGTGTGCCTCGATGGTAAAACCAATCTGGTTACGATGTTAGAACATCTCGATGTATCAAATACTCCAGGGTTGGCATGGCCGTATAGATGCACAGGCTTTGCTGCCGCTACACACGACACGACTCACAAGTCATCACAACACCCCCACAGGCCACAGGTGGCAGGCCACATGGATACGCGCATGCAGCAAGCTTATGCAAGTAACCAGCTGCGGAGCAGCAAAGCCTATAAAAACGCATCCCCTTTTGCGGCCGAAAGCAACGGATAACCGGAGCGCCTGACGCGAGCGCAACGAATGGAACGCCGACGTCCATAAATTCTCCACGACGCCGGCCAACTTCCGATCCGCCTCGCAGAGGAGAGGTTGATCCTTCCGTCAGTGAGTCCGGTCAGGGTGCGGGTCTTGCCCCACCAGCCAGTGAGCCGTAGGTAGAAGCGTGTCCCCACCTTCAAACACCTGCAATTGAAACCCGTGCCAACCTTCTCTCCATACTTCTAGACTATATCCGACATTACATGGTTGACATAAAACATCTCCACGTATGCTAGCATCCAACAGTAAATCATCTTTACATATAGCATATAACATCTTCACATATAACAGTAAACAAGTCTATATGCTAAACTGGCTACTAAATACCTAAACTAGAAACCAATATTGACACTAAATTTGGTTTCCCGACGAAAACGACGGTTTACTGGTCCAAAATAGCGGTTTACCGGTCCAAAATAACAGTTTACTGGTCTAAAATAACGGTTTACCGACGATTTTTTTTTATAATTTTTAAAACTTAGGCCAAACTTTAAAGAAAAAAACAGTGGTTAACGAAAACCGTGGTCCGACGGTTTCAATAATTCAATCAGTTTACCGGCAAAACCGACCGGTTTTATAAACCCTGCTGTAACCTGCGGAAGATCGAAGACATCAGCGTCACCAGGATGGGTATAGATTTCTCAGCAAAACATATATACGAGTACATTTGAGATCTCACTAGCAAAGTACCTGACGCAATGACACAATTCCACCCAACATAAAGTCTGAGCAGGTCAATCGCACCAGTTTAACGAATGTCATTCCTCTACAGTTAGGCCCAAGTCGATCCCACACATCAGTGACCCGGCTACAACTACGTCCGCGGACGAACTGCAGAGGATCCGGCTACAGTTCAACGCATCCTTCAGGATTTACATTTATCAGGTACTAGAATACCCACTGTGTACTTTTAACCATTCCTCGCATTCGTCCAGTTCCAGTCCATGAGCTCCATTAGCCTCACTAACTTCATTAATTCCCACAAATCCCAAAAACCGTGATGCGTATCTAACTGGTACATTTTTTTTTGCGAATCTAACTGGTACAGCTGAGCGATTTGACTTCACGTCCATTTTACAGCCACAGCGCATCCGCTCCACAAAGAGGTCTATAATCAGTTAGAAATTTAGAATTTTCAGTTTTAATTTAATTCAGAAAAACAGTATGATATATGTGATAATATGTATGTGCATGTGTATAACTACTCATATAAACAGCAGTAAAACATTCCCAAATACAAATAACGGAATGTACCCTGCGAAGGAACTGATGAGGCATCATTGGCTCCATTCACACGAAACATCTCGTGTGTATGTTCGATGTAGCCGTACAAATTCGATACAGGAAGGTGTACGCAGTGGAGTACCACGAACGACGTCGACGAAGAACCGAATGTAGACGAAGCAACGCTGGTCGAGCAGATAAATCGAGCAGTCGCGAGTACCCTCCCCAAAAACATGATTGCCCACACACCCGTGCAAGTGTACCTCTGCAGACAGCGATTTCGAATGTCTGCTCTCCCACTCTCTCTGTGCTCGCAAAAGGTGGAACAAGGATGTGTTGTTTGCAATGCGTCTGAGAGATTGAGTCTAACAGGAAGAACGACCTCCTCCATTCTTATACACAGTCAAAAGGAAGAGAGAAGGACAATAGACCGTAACAGTCGCACCATTAGAACTAGACACCGATGAGTATCTAATGTCTATTACTAGCCATAAGACAGAAAATGTATGGTCATCATGACGCTCATCACTCCAAACAAATGTGCAGTCGTATGAAAGGAATATTCGGACCAAGGTCCGATCTACCACGGCCACGGCCCGGCACGACGGCGCACGACAGTCCTTCATCATTTTCTCAACTTCTCAAGATACATCAATGGTCCACCTATTTAAATTGATCGTTTTGTCCATTTAACTTACAATATGTTACTAAATTATTAATACTCCATAATCCATATCATTGACCCTAACTGGGATCGATGGGGACCGAAGGAAGCGCCTCAAGGATCTCAATCGTGGAACAAGAATCGGAATCTTAGCTGGAGATTGAAGCCAAATCTTGGCAAATCTGACATCAAGGAGGACATTGTGACTTCTTCTGGCGATGGGGGACAATCAGGTATTCTCAAAACTCCTCCTGCTCCTTTGAAAAAAGAGATTGAGAATGTTTGTCGTCCTTTTTGTCAAAAATGCGGGATGGAGAGTCATCATGCTAGAGATTGTTTCAAGTCTCTGTGGTGCGATATTTGTCGCAAAGAAACTCATGTGACTGCTCGTTGTGTCCTTCCCAAACAAAACAAGTCTTGCATGCCTATTGTTGGTATGGCAGCTGACGGGTTAGGATTTTACTCTTCCCATTTTGTGAAACCCCTATCTAGAAAACCAAAAAGGAGCTTCATCAGTTTGGTGAAGGTTGTTGAGGGGCTGATTTCTGCTGAAGACCTTGAGAAGGATTTTGGTTTTCATTTTCCGTGGGGCAAAACTTGAAAAGCAACCAAGTGCCATGTCGGGTTCTTGATGCAATTCCCTTCTCAAGAGAAACTTGATGAGATGATTAATTTCCCTGAACTTAAAATGAAAATGTCCAGGGCAAAAATTTATGTCTCTTATTGGAGCTCACAGGCTAAACCTAAATCCAAGCTTCATTATGTGTAGATTGTGGCTGAAAATGTCGCTGAGGAACTTCAAAACTATCAAGCTATTTGTGAGCTGGGATCAACAATTGGGACTGTTGAAGAGGTGGATATCTTATCTTTAGATTCTAAAGATATTGTGAGATTCAAGGTACACGTCAAAAGTGTTGCTATGATTCCTCCAATTATAGAGGTAGGTGTTAAACCTTTTCTCTATGACATATTTTTCAAGATTGATGATATCACTGATGAGGGATGGAATGATGAGTCTATAAATCTTGGCAAAAGAGCATCGGTGGACAGGCAAGGTCTTGATGACCTTTCTTATGAAAAAACTGGCAAAAAAGCTAGAAATGTAGGGGACAAGTCTGTTAAAGAAGAGTTGAGACTTGAAAACATTGGGGATATGATGTCTCAAGGCAAATCTTCTGGTCGGGGGCCTGACTTGGGTGATAACAATGAAAACCTGAACCCGGTATCTGAAGATAAAGGTTATGACAATAATCCTATAAATGAAGATGAAGAGTTTCATGAGAGTGAAGATGACCTCCTGAGTTCTCAAGATTTGGAAGAATTTGCCAAAGATGATGAGGGGTGTTTACCTTCAAGCCAAGAAAAAATCAACAAGTCTCCTTTGGGTGCTCAAGCTAAAGGCTCTGGAAAAGCTAAAGCTGAAAAACAAGTAATGAATATGGAAGTGGAGCATGGTGAAGGCATTAGGAGGAGGAGCAGACTTGAATCCAATGACGACATGAAGATTGCTGACAAAGCTGCAGCGAGAGCTATGGCTAAAGATGCCTTCATAAACAAAGGTATGAACTCTAATCCTTTTTCTGTTCTTAATACTGAAAATTATGTACTTATGTCGATTGCTTCAGATTTAGGAATAGCTTTAGGAATAGCTTTAGGAATTTGCCAAAGATGTTTGCCCTTATTGCATATTACCTCTAGCATTTATAAGTATCTTTTCCCTTGGCACAATGCAACTAGAATAATAGCAGAATAGAACGTGGTACATGAATATTTTATTTATTTACGCAATAAAATAAATCGGAACAAGACAGGCAAACATGATTATATTCGGCTAAATCTCCAGATTGAATAGCTAAACGTGCATGGGTTTCACAAACCTGAAGCAAGAGGTCAAAATGTTACACAAAGGGAAACAATCACGCAAGGAAATAGTGACCCAAAAACTAAGAAACCCAACACATGACTCAACATTTACTTAATATTTTTTTCTGGTGGATTTAATATTAAAAAAAGGAACAGGTAATCATCACATATGGCAGGCATAATCAGCCTAAATATTTGTTGGACGTGTATTCCCCAATACAAAAGTCCATTGGAAGAAGATGAACCAAGGGACTTTCTAGAACCCAAGAGTTTCACAGGTATAATTCAATTCCAGCACGAATCTGGCTACATTAAGTGTCCCAAACAGGCGACAGGCCTAACAAGGTATATGCAACAGAACAATAAACTCAACAGTTGCACATAATCAAGGTGACAGGTGTCTAAAAAGGGACAAATAACCACTTGTTCATTGCTCTAAATATTAACAGGAAAGGAAAGGAAGCAGGACACTAACAAATTACCTGTGAGGGAGGTGCAGTGGTGTTACCAGCATCACTCTTCCATAAGACCATGATATAATGACTGATGGAGGTGGCTGGTTGCTGGTGTGTGCATAATTGGAATCAATAGTAACCGGTTTTTTTTTGTATCAGGAGCAGTGCTACCACTACCAGTAAGGCAGTAACTGCAAGACCACCTGAAGTCTCTGCAGATTGATCATAACAATAAGCCCATCGGCTGTACTGCTGTTGGTAGTGGCCAGAACTTGTCGGTGGTGAACTAGAACTGTGGGCCACATTACTATCTGGGTTGCAACTCTGATACAGTTGGGCATGATCGTTTACAAAACATCCATTACCCCAACCATTCTTTTGATGATAATAGTAACTGCTTGTTGCATATCCTGGCACGGTCTGATAAGCACCAGCAGTAGGGCCAACATAAGATCCTGTTGGAAACCAAATAAGAGGCAGGTAAGCAGCACCTGGACCTTGATCAGCTCCTCATTGAACAGAAGAATCATTTGCCGCTTGTGAATAGTTATAGTAATGGTTTGGATGCTGTAGAGCATAGTAGTCATGTTGAACCGATGTTGGATAAGCACCTGGGAGTTTGCTGACTGAACCACATGAGTTTCACTTTGTCACACCTTGAGTAGCTCCACTGAAACTGATACATCCCTCTGGGAATCATAGGAAACTGATTTTTGATTTATACTATCCATCAAATAGCACAAGAAAATCCCAATCAAAGAAAAGACATAACTGATGATCAGGGAGTAAAGATGGGAACAGAGATGGAATGGTTTGCTCCAAGCTCATGCTCTGTTGATTAGGAAAAACAACCAGAGAAATCATTGTCAGATCACATCAATACAAAACAGCATATCTGGCAGAAGAAAACACCTACAGAACACAGAAGTAGGGGTGATAATGAGCTCTAAATTTTTACACTATAAAATTTAAGATGACATCAAATTAAAACCGGGTTCTATTTCTATTTATTTTAAAACTCAAATTAATTAGGGGCGCAAACAAATTATGAAGAAACATTTGGATCTTGATCCATTACCACGTCTACACAAAAGTTACCAAAACGGCACTGGTTGCTTACTACTAGACATTGTTCACAGATTGGAAGCAGCTTGTTCACCAAGATGACACTGCACAATTGACAAATGCTCTTTTAGATGAAAAACTGGGATGATCGAGAAAGTCAGTACAAATTTGATCCGAATTAACTGGTTGTTTGTGAGATCAAGTGAATCCACATCTCATCATATTTAGAGGTTCAGAACAAGGAAATGCAGTACAAGTCGTATGCTACTACTGGACCAAGGCACTAGAGTCTAGAGTGATAAGCCTACGAAACTAAGCACATGGGCAAGAATACTCTCGCCTCACTCCATTTCGTGACCGCGACCCAAGACTTCTGCAACGACCAGCAGCAGCTGGGGGACACCCCTGACCCCTCAGCCGCCAAATCCGTAGAGGGTGCGGCCCTGCCGCTTGAGCGCGTAGACGACGTCCATGGCGGTGACGGTCTTGCGGCGGGCGTGCTCCGTGTAGGTGACAGCGTCGCGAATGACGTTCTCGAGGAAGATCTTGAGCACGCCGCGGGTCTCCTCGTAGATGAGCCCCGAGATGCGCTTCACGCCACCCCTTCTCGCCAGCCTCCGGATCGCCGGCTTCGTAATGCCCTGGATGTTGTCGCGGAGGACCTTGCGGTGACGCTTCGCGCCGCCCTTGCCCAGCCCCTTCCCGCCCTTTCCGCGCCCCGACATGGTCACTCGAACTCGGAGGAGAGGTTGAGAATTGGGAATTTGGAGGTAGGGTATGGTCGTATGGAAGAGATGAGACGAGTGGATTCAGATGAAGGCAAATGAGTTATTTAAACGGCGTGTGGTGGGGTGCGGAGCCAGTCTGCTGCTCTGCGCCGTTCGATGGGCACCAGACGGACGGGTGAGAATGAGAGCTGGGTAGATGCCGCGGATCGCTGACGTGGTGCAAGGCACGGATCGCTGAGTTGGCTGGCGTGAGGCTGAATTTTTCGGGTACTAGGGTGATACTGGTACGTTGCGGACGGACGTCAATCAAGCTTCAACATTCTTAATAAAGTACATCGGTAAAGAACACATGAATGATTCAAATCTCATACTCCCTCCGTTTTCTTTTTATTTGTCGCTGGATAGTGTAAAATTGCACTATCCAGCGACAAATAAAAAGAAACGGAGGGAGTAATAAAATACAACACGTCTCCACACACAGAGGAGTACGATGTAGGAAATCATATATAATCTGAATAACAATTTAGCCTATAGATATTTTAACAAGTCTTAGCTGTGCATGTTACCTAATAACCTACAATTATAAGTAATCCGGTACAGGGAACTCAGAAATTGCATTGTCCATGCATTTCTGCATTAGATCATTACATATGTGAAGTGACTGGTGCCTTCAATTTACCGAAGAAACATGTGGCGGTCACCTGTGAAGAGAAACAAAGCCCATAAATTGGTCTATAAATCTATATGTAAAATGATAAGGAAAAAAGAATACATGCAACCTAATCTGCCACTCAGTCCATGTCCCAGCAAAAATAGCAACACGTTCATTCTTCTGGTGACCTACTTTAATTTGTCCAAATGAAAGGTTGCATACGCTCTTGAAGCATTATCTGTAACACTTTCACTCATACTCGCCCAGATGCAATTTCTCAAACGATCTCCCACCAGGTGTTGCTTTAGTTTCCCTTGAAATGAGCTTCCTTGTGCCTAGGAGTGGCATGTAGACATACTCTTTGCAAGATTGCTCAAACAAATCAAAGTGTGGGGACCCCATCCCAGTGAGTCTTAGCAAGTAGCGACCCGACCTAGGAAAAGCCCCAAAGGGGAGACACTCTCCCTTTGGGAGCTCCGGGTTACTGTCGGGGAAATGATCCACGGGCCTCTAGGGCCCACTAGTCTATAGAAGGCTATGGGAAAGGTCCACCCTAGAAGGGCCTGCCCCCAGACAAACCTGAGGCACCGAGCCCATGGTTGAGCGAGGTAGGGCCGAAAGGGGTTGGGCAGATCGAGGAGAAGCCACTCGAGTGGATTCCATGCCTGACTAGGACTAACCCATTGTGCCACATTAATCGCGTCTAGTGTCGAGCCACAGAAGGCGAGTCGGCCCACTATCCACTCATGACCTACGGGCTCCTAGGCCTATGGCCCACTCATGACCTACCGAGCCTAGGCCAGAGAACACTGCCTTCGACAGGCCCCACAACACGACGATCCACGCCGAAATCCAGGCTATGAAAGACAGGGGTCGACGTGACGCAGGGATGATAATGATGGCATCGGGAATCTTCACCGCCCACGTCGCCCGCCATAAAGAGCCCTGTCAGGGACACCTAGACGACCGAGGCGTATACGGACAAACATAACCTTACCAGGGTAGAACTCCTAGTTTTACCGATGCACAGTAGATCCTTCTTAAGGAAGCTACCGGCAGTCGACCCATATCTTGGCCTATAAAAGAAGGAGGTTTGCCACGACGACACGAGGACACAGGACGTGAGGTGAACAACACATTCAACGAGATTAGAAGACCCGGTGGCCGGAGCCAAGGTGCGACGTCCAAGGCTTATCTTAGAACTCCAACCCCACAGTCTGTAGGTTCATCCATGCATAAGAGACTTGGGAGCTCCTACCTCTTTCGCCCGCTTGTAACTCGTGCTACGAGCATTGATCAACAAATGTGTTGGTAGCGCGAGCTACCGAAGACTGGATGTAGGGACGTTCTGCATGAACCAGTATAAACCTTGCGCCCACTGAGCACACCATCTGGACCATGGAATGCACACACACAAATTTACCTGTCGGAGCGAAGGTTTGAAACACCAACAATTGTCTCGTAGTAGACAACTTTCTTCATCCTCTGCTTCTTGTCATCCTTGTTTTTGTAGCGCGAGTTGGTGGCCTTTTCGTCCTTTATCTTATCACACTCCACCTATTTTTTGTTGTCCATCACCTCCTCCTTGTTATTTTTGGAATCTTTACCCGATATCGTTTCGATTTGTAAGACTCATAAATGAAGTGCTGGTCTCCGATACCAATTGATAGTTTCCTAAAGGAGGGGTGAATAGACAACTCCTAAAATTTCACAATTTAAAATAATCTAGAATCCTAAATTAATTGTTAGTTCAAAACTAGAACAACAAAGAGTAAGGAGAGAGAAAAGTTCTTGCACTTGGTTGCTCTCTTGAATGCGGAATTTATACTAGAGCAATATCACAAGTGAATATAAAGCAAGAACTTGAAGATAAAAGGAAGATAATCTAATTATAGGAAAATAATAAACACAAGATGTAGCAATTTGTTTGACCGAGGTTTAGCTCCAAAGAACTTACCTCTCGTTGTGATGTCCTAAATGATGAGGGTTGCACCCAACCCTTCTCAAGTGATCCAAAAGATCAAACTTGAGACCACCATTTTCTCTTAAATTTGTCTCCTCAGAAGGATCTCTACATGTCAGAGTCTCTTACTAGTCGTACACAAGTCGATGGGAGCTTGATCTCCAATGGAAGCAAGAGGGAAGAATAAACACACACAAGAGCATAATCACACCACTAAAAGATCAGAGAACGCAAGCGCAAAACCAAAGCAGAGCTCTCTCTCACGAATATTGGCACTTGGATCACTTTGGCATGTATCACTGCTTGGAATGAAAGTCTATGCTCTTGAGTGAATTAGTGTGTTGAGGGGGCTGATTTGAGGGTCTGTTTATAGCCCCAAACCCCCAAAGAGCTGTTGGTAAAACATGCAAAAAAACTACTTTACGTGGGCGCTCTACACCGGTCTGGTGCACCACCGGGCCAGGTATAGTAGCCCCAACCCTAAGATCCTGATTGTCGCCTTCCAAACTTAGGTGGCACGGACTACCTGCCACATCTGCTAGCCATTGTGTCACCCATTGGAGCCGTGGTAGTTGTTGCACCTGCGAGGTCCGCTGCACACCGGACTAGGCTAGTGTGTCATTTTTAGTTTTTCTTGAGAGCAACCCTTCACTGGTAAGGAGATCCGGCTGCCAAGCCCTTCTTTTGGTGTCTCTTGTAAAGTGGTCTGGTGCATCTGGACCTGAAGTTCGGTGGGTCTGGCCACCGAGTTTTTCTTCTGGCGCCTCTAGTAAAGTGGTTTGGTGCATCCCATAAAACTATACTTAGCTATTCTTCTGTTTTTTCTTCAAAATGTTTTTCACTTATTCTTAGTGACAATTCAACTATGTCTAAGTCTTGTACTTAATTCGGTTCTCCAACTTAATTCTTGTTTATCTGAGTTTAATTCCTATATATACACATTTAGCAAACATGTTAGTCCATATTTGTTGTGTTGATCATTAATCATTAAACATTTAGAGAAATGGCACAAGTCACATTTCCCTTTCAGAGCTTGTTCGGTTATTTTCAATCCATATGGATTGGATGGGATTGATATGAATTGAGAGGGATTTTGACTTACTAGGGATTAAAACCCCCTCAATCCCCCTTAATTTATATGGATTGGGGTAGAACCGAACAAGCTCTCAATGGTTCATACACCACAACTTGACGAAATAAACTAAGATTATTAAAAAAAGAAAACAAGTACACATTTAGACTTGCTAACCGCTAAATGGAACAAAAAAAGTAAGAACTGAAAAAATGTTGGCAAAAGAAAAAAAAATGTGACGTCAAAACATCCTAGAACGAAAAAATGCTAATAAAAGAAACAGTGCCCATGAAAAACAAAGAAAGAGCAAAATTGTCATTTTCTCTCAAAGTTAACACAACATGTTCAAACTAACGGAAATGTCAGTTAGAGAAGTTTTTTTTGAAAGTGGATAAATAGGGGAGATTTGAACTTTGTATGCTAAACAGGGAAGAAGTTTTTAATGTCAAATTCGAGATTTTCTCGTCGTACCCCAGTGACTGACTTTCGTTGAAGCAAACAAATGAACAATGCCAATCGCATGCAAGACACGCACCGAAGATAGGAGATAACGAGAGCGCTAGGCCACCAGTTTTCCCATGGACCACCTACTATTTTCGTTGTGCCAGACCGCCCAGCCACACGGCCACACCCACCCCCGCGCGCGGCGGGCGGCCACCCGCATCGGCGGACCTGCCCCGTGAGTCCGTGACCCTCCTATCTTGGCATGCCTTTCTCAATGTTTACCGCCTCGCCTCTTCTCGTCCCGGGGCCCTGCCGGCCCCGCTCCAACCCCCAAGCTCGTGGCAAGCGCCGCGCAACTGCGCAAGTAGCGATGGCAGTAGTAGACACGCTAGGGGAAGGTTTGGACGAATAGAAGCTAGAGGCGAAGGGCGAGGAGGAGAAGCACGAGATAAGGAAATTGACGACGGAGGGAGCAGACCGCGATGCTGCGGCGCGTGGCGAGCAACGCCTACTCATGGTGGTGGGCGAGCCACATCCGCAACACGCAGTCCAAATGGCTCGACAACAATCTTCAAGGTAATATTTTGCCTACCACGATGTTTAAGAATAAATCATCAACATAACACGAAGACATGAGAAATCATGACTTCCAACCTTTTAAGGCTATATATTAATTGGAGTGTTATATTTGATTTTTTGATAATATAATACCACATTTATTATGAAATTGAAATGAATGGAAATAGTTTTTATCACCATGAAACTATACTATGTCAACTCATTTTCAATACATTGAAAAATGCATGAAACCATTATGGAGAGCAATTTGTTTTATCTTCATTTATTTTATATATTGGTCATTTAGATGCAACATTTAATTGACATGGTAGCCGATAAAACCGTAAAGCGAAATTTTGTATTGAGACTACGTTTCATTCTTTATTTAATCTCACTTTTGCTTATTAAGAATAGCCTAACATTGAAGTAGGAGCACATCGCTAGAAGTACTGCCTCGTTTTCTCGCGCGACAAATTTTCTCAATAAGCATAAAACGACGTAGCATTTTCTAATACCATGATACGATTACACAATATTTTTATCACAATTTTTTGATGTATTTTTGTTGTCTTTGTAGAGATGGAAATGAGGGTGAAGTCCATGATCAAACTCATAGAAATAAATGCTGACACTTTCGCAAAGAAGGCAGAGCTGTACTTCAAGAACAGGCCTGAGCTGGCAAACCTTGTTGAGGAGACGTATAGATCTTACCAGGCGCTCGCTGATCGATGTGATCGGATATCAGGAGAGCTCCACAAGTCAAATCATACCATAACAACTGTGTTTCCAGAACAAGTACAACTCTCACTGCAAAATGACAATGGCGACGGATTCCCAAGGGGTATCACAGGGATCAATATCATCAGAGGAACTAGCCCAGCTTCAAAGAGGACACAGACGCATAGGAGGATTACCTCTCAGATGAGTAAAGAAAAGGCACAAGAAGAGATTGAGAGGCTCCAGAAGGAGATTTTGGTGTTACAGACCGAGAAAGAGTTCTTCAAGTGCTCATATGAATCTTCACTAGATAAGTACTTAGATATTGAACGAAGGGCAACAGAGACACAAGAGGAGGTATGGAGCTTGCAAGAGACTTTTAATACCAACACAGTTATCGAAGACAATGAAGCTCGAGCTTTGATGGCTGCACGTGCCCTCATTTCATGTGAGGATACATTGATTAACTTGCAAGATCAGCAAAATCGATCATGTCAAGAGGCAACAACAGAGTTCCAACGAGTCATAGACACTAAAAAGAAGCTAAAAGCTTTCAAGAGTGAGTGTGGGCACTCTGAGAACCAAAAGGAGCTAAGTGATCAACAACATATAGTGACCAGCTCTGCACATCCATCTATAGAGAATAATGGCCCCATTCTGCAAGACCATAGGCTCCATCTACAGGAAATATGCCAGAAGATCAAACTACAATTTAATTCATGCTCAGAGGCATCTGTAGTGCATTTAGCAGGAATGGTTGATGAATTCGTGGATAAGGTGATCGCACTAGAAATTGCAGCTACAACTCAGACTGCTCAAATCAATAGAATGAGAGCTGAGGCAGATGAGCTGCAAAAATGTATGAATAGTTTGGAGGAAGAGAAGGAAGGTTTAGTTGGGGATTCCAATAAGTTGTCTGAAAGGTTGAGGCAAGTTGAGGAGGTGCTGCAAACAATTCAACGAATTGAGAAGTCTGTGCACATTGAAAATGGAAATATTCAGAGACAATTAACCGAAGCATGCAACAATCTTACTGATTTTGTGGAGAGGTTGGATGTGCCACTAAGCGAAGAAACAATAGATTCATCTGAAGGGTCCAAAGGAATTGCTTCTGAAGAAGATGCAGATAAGCCTGACACTCTCTCTGACCCATTTCAAGCTGATTCAGGCACTGTAGGTGAATCAATGGATGGAGACTCATTGTACTCATTCGATATCTCTAGTGAGGCACATGAAGAAGATGTAGATGACACCTTAGGGTGGCAGCAAGTAGTTTTGAATGGGTTGGAGGGCAAGGATAAAATCCTCTTAAAAGATTATGCATCCATCCTTCGGAACTACAAAGATACAAGAAAGCAACTTTCAGAAATAGAGAAGAAAAATCAAGAATATCATCTTGATTCTATGTCAAAAACGGAAGAGTTAAAGAGTGTCAATGCAACAAAAGATGACGAAATTCACTCTCTTAGGCAAATGTTGAGCTCTTTACAGTCCAAGATCAACACCTATCGAATCCAATTTGTTGAAAAGTCTGAAGAATCATCCAAAACAAACAACGATCCTTGTCTAGAAGACAAAGAGATTTGTGAGATAGAAGAATACCTAAAGAATTGCCAAAATGAAGAACCACATGTTTCTTTATTAGAGGAGAAATTTAGAGAAGAAATTAACAAAGTATTAGATGAAAGCTTAGACTTCTGGTTGAGGTTCAGTACATCGTATCGTTATATCCAGAAATTCCAAAAAGCATTTGATAAAGCAAAAGCAGAAGTGGATAGACTTACAGATACAAAAGCTCTGGAGGGCTTAGACACTGGTTGTACTGGTCAGTTTGTGAGAAAACAAGAGCCAACTATCCTTGAAAAGAAACTACGTGACTTAAGTACTGATCTTCAAGTTTGGTTGGAAAAAAATGTGCTGTTGCAGGGGGAGCTTGAGAGAAGATTTTTATTGATATGCAACATACAAGAGGAGATATCTAAGGTCACAACATTGAATCGAACCAATGAAGCTCACTTTACTCCTTTACAGGCTGCAAAGTTCCATGGTGAGGTGAGTAATATGAAGCAAGAGAATAACAAGGTCACCAAAGAGCTACAAGCTGGGCTCGAGCATGTAAGGGGCCTCCAAGTGGAAATTGGGAGGACTGTTCTGAAGCTCAGAGACAATATTGAACTATCTTTTGGGAGAAGCAGTCGAGCACATCAGAACTTCAGATATCTATCAGGGAAGGCCGGGGTACCTCAACGAACTTCCTTATTTGGTTCTAGGACGAAAAAGACATCATTATTTTCATGTATGCCTCCCATTGCCAAAGCCGATTTCTGACATGAGGCCAAGTCTTTTTAGATAACATTGGTTAGAGGGTTAGCTAATTTTTTCTTCTGTTTGATATGGGTGGTTCTCTATGAACATGCTTAAAAAATTGATGCAAGGTAAGACAGCTCCAAACATTATACACGTAGATTGAGAAAATTCTTGAGCCCTTGTTCTACCCATTCATAACGACACTATAGCCTATAGTTGAGACATGTACTTTATCGTGGGATAGATGAGACGATTCTTTTACCTCAGCCTGAAAATCATTCCCATGAAGGAGTCAAACTCAAGACATGAGAAGTGTTATTTACATCATCTAACAATTTAGCTAGAGGCCTTTCATGTGAACATGTTAGTTTTGATTGAATATTTAATTTTTGTAGGTTTTAAACTGAAAAGTATCATGTAACCAACTTGATTTTTTCGCTGATTTGTTCGGTGATGTGTAATTTGTAGTCCTGTAAATGTGAATTTTGTATAATGTACAACGCCACACTCATTCATACGAAAATACTAGAAGAATATGACATGCAAAAGTATAATGCCACACTCATTCATGCCAGTAATGTGACTTTTGTGTGGCATAGTGTTGTAATGTGATCAGTTGAAAACTGAGCTGTTAAATCATAAATTAGTGTTTTTGCCTACCCACTAGAAGTAGTGGTGCAACTATTTGTAAGTTAACCATCTTTGAGAAAGTTTTGTCTTGTAGCCTTGTAGGGCATTCTACGAGATTGTCAATGAAATGTTGCTATCAATGTGTCGGGGACCATAATTAGGGGTACCCTCAAGACGCCTAATTCTCAGCTGGTAACCCCCATCAGCATAAAGCTGCAGAGGCCTGATGGGTGCGATTAAGTCAGGGATCAGTCCATACGAGCGACTCGATCACGCCTCTCCCGAGCCTAGCCTCGGGCAAGGGCAGCCGACCCCGAGGGGTTTCCGTCTCGCCCGAGGCCCCCCTTTTTAACGGCGGACACATCTCCGGCTCGCCCGAGGCTTTGCCTTCGCTAAGAAGCAACCCTGACTAAATCGCCGCGCCGACCGACCGAGTCGCAAGAGCATTTAACGCAAAGGTGGCCTGACACCTTTATCCTGACGCGCGCCCCCCGGCAGAGCCGAAGTGACAGCCGTCACTTCGCCGCTCCACTGACCGGTCTGACAGAAGGACAGCGCCGCCTGCGCCACTCCGACTGCAGTGCCACTTGACAGAGTGAGGCTGACAGGCAGTCAGGCCTTGCCAAAGGCGCCATAGGAAACTCCGCTCCGCCCGACCCAGGGCTCGGACTCGGGCTCAGCCCCGGAAGGCGGCGAACTCCGCTCCGCCCGACCCAGGGCTCGGACTCGGGCTAGGCCCCGGAAGACGGCGAACTCCGCTCCGCCCGACCCAGGGCTCGGACTCGGGCTAGGCCCCGGAAGACGGCGTACTCCGCTCCGCCCGACCCAGGGCTCGGACTCGGGCTAGGCCCCGGAAGACGGCGAACTCCGCTCCGCCCGACCCAGGGCTCAGACTCGGGCTAGGCCCCGGAAGACGGCGAACTCCGCTCCGCCCGACCCAGGGCTCGGACTCGGGCTAGGCCCCGGAAGACGGCGAACTCCGCTCCGCCCGACCCAGGGCTCGGACTCGGGCTCAGCCCCAGAAGACGACGAACTTTGCTTCGCCCGACCCTAGGGCTCGGACTCCGCCCTGGCCTCTGCCGAACGACCTCCGCCTCGCCCGACCCAGGAGCTCGGGCTCGGCCTCGGCCATGGAAGACAGACTCGACCCCGGCTTCGGAGGAGCCTCCACGTCGCCCGACCTAGGGCACAGGCCCGCCACGTCAACAGGAAGCGCCATCATCACCCTACCCCGAGCCGACTCGGGCCGCAGAGAACAAGACCGGTGTCCCATCCAGCTAGCTCCGCCAGATAGGCAATGATGGCGCCCCGCTAGCCCTGTGACGGCGGCGGCTCTCAGCTCCCTTACGGAAGCAGGGGGACGTCAGCAAGGACCCAACCGCTCCGACAGCTGTCCCTCCGCCTGAAGCGTCCCGATCCTTTGGGACTCAAATGTGAAATAATTACTAGTCCCAGGAGGCTAGTAAACACATTCCTTACTTCAAATAGTACAGAGTTTAGATAAATTTATTACAATACCGGGGTACAAGCTCGAGAGAGCCAAATAGAGAAGCGCAGGAGGAAAATACACTAGCCCAAGCCACAGGCAGAACTGGGTGCAGACACAGCCCTCTTAATCAAGCATAGCAGAAAAGAAGTCCTCGGCTGCTGAAAAACATAAATAAATCTGGGTGAATACACTAGGTATTCCGCAAGCCCACCCCGGTCCCATAGAGAGAAAGAGACCTATGATGTACATGCTCAATTTGGTGGAGTTGTGGTCACTCATCATTTTCTTAGAGAAAGGCAATTGCTTGAAGGTTTTCCCATGGTCTTAAAAGTAACCAAAAACTCAACCACCACTGAGCTTCCCGCTCCCGTGGCCTTATTTTCTTTTTTCAACACCCATTTAATCACACCTTTCCCTTGTTAAGAAACTTAGTGAAAAAGCTCTAATTGCCATACCATACCAGACTCATCCATACCAGTGGACACGGACTATTCGAATAGGTTTTAACTCTGCGCAGAGGGGTACACTTTACCCACTAGTCCGGTTTCTGCGATCTCACCGTCGCGAGACCCGAATGCCAGATCTCTTTCCTTACTCGCACGTCCTAACCTTAACGGTTATCCGGAAGGAGTCAGGCCACCACCATGTCCAAACCGGACAAAACTTTCCCCCTCCTTATCCTCCCGGTGCTCCCCAGCCTTCTTAACCCTGGGGTTGGACCGCACGAGTTCGGATTGAGTGACTGCCCACACAGTCTCGAGTGGTTGTACGATAAAGGAGTACAGGTAGTGAAAATGACAAACCGGTCCTTATATGAGGGGACAATCCTTCTGCTCACGCCTAAACCAGCTGAGCCAACACCTTAGGCCCTCCCCTAAACCAGGGAGTCCCTGATCATCCCACTCCCAAGGTGATGAGGGTGAGTACCCTTCATCGCAAAACTTTTCAAAAAGAGACTTTATTTGGAGGAACACATTGCCCTTCTTTCCAAACCACATTTCGAAACCAGAAAGTATATGTTAATGCGGGCCATCTCTCACTCACAATGCAATATCCCCCCCATAGTTCCCGACCTAGGCAGTGGTAGAGAGAATAGGTAATTTATGCATCAAGGGAAGGATGGACTTGCCTTCGTTGAAGCTCTCTTGGCACAGAAGATCTACTTCCGGAAGTTCGGGCTCTGACCCTTCTTCCGGAGCTACGGGATCCGGATCTGCGGTTCCCGCTTCTTCTAGGAAACATGCAGTAAAACAATACATCAACAGTAGTTCATCAATCATAGTGTGCCATTTTCTAACAACATTATTTTATGTGACCTTGGAGATCTTTTTTGATAATTTTTTGTGCATAAAATATTGAGAAAACTATTTAAATGGGCAAAAGGGTGGAAAAGAAAAAGAGAAGGGAATTCCTCTCTTCTGGGCCGGGGGCAGGATTTTTGGCCCACCCCGGGCGCGAGCGCGCGCTGAGGCGCTTTCGGCCCAGCGGCGGCCCACGAGCGAGGGAGGGGGGGGGGGACGGCGCGGCCGCGAGGGTGACGGCGTCGCATGGGGCCCACTTGCCAGCGAGAGAGGGGGGGAAGGGACGGCGTTGTGGCCAGACGGCGGGCGAACCGGCCGAGCGCGGGGAAAAACCGGCCGCCGGGGAAGCTTGACGGCGGCTTGCCGCCGGTGGCCCGGTTCCGGGTCCGAGGGGGGGTGGTTTAGCACGGGCGGCAGTTGGCGATTCTCATGGTGAGTTTAATTTGGCCAGAGGGGGTCGGGAGGGGGCTGCCCACGGGGAGGGGGCGGAGTTCCGCAGCGGGGATCGCCGCCGGTGGGCTCTGGGTGGGGAACGGGGGCTGGAAAGTGGCGCTTCGGATTCGTGGCTACGCGAGGGAGCTGCTCGGCTCACTCAATTCCTTGCCGGACCAACAGAGAAGGAGAGGGAGGAGAAGGAAAAGACTCACCGGAGAGGAAGATGACGCCGGCGCCTTGTGAATTGAGCTCGGGGAAGGGGAGGAGGGGGATGGCCGAAGCTGGTGCGAGGAAGAAGGAGCTCGGGGGGGGGGGAGCTTTTTATAGGCGCGCGGGGGAAGGGGGGCGGTGGAGCTCCCTGACTCCGGCGAGCCTCCCAGTGCCGCCATAAATGGCGCACAGCGCTACCGAGGGGACGCTACGGCGAGGTGGTACCGGCGAGGACGCTGGTCAAGGGGAGGAGGACGGAGCGGTGCCAAACTTCCCTGTGCGGCAGGATGGCAGAGGGGAGGACGGAGGCGACGACCGGAGGTGACTTCGGCGAGGGGACGGCGGACGGACGACGAAGCAGCTGACCCGTGGGGTCGCTTAGTCAGAGGGAGCGAGCGAGCGAGCGAGAGAGCGGGTGGCTGGCGGGTGGGGACGCCTTGTCAGCGAGAGAGAGGGCGAGGTGTGGAGCGGCTGTCGCGCGCGCGGAAGCAGGCCGCAGTTGGGCCGAATGCGGGGGAGTGCGGGCGCGTGGGAAGGGGGGGTTGCGGGTGTTGGGCCGAGATTCGGTCCAACAGGGAGAGGAGAGGGTTTTTCCCTTTTTCTTTTTACTTTTCAAATCCCATTTCCCCTTTTGCCCCTTTTTCTTTTGAACAAAATATTTTGTGAATACTCTAAGTGTTTAGAAAATAGAATCTAAGTGAGGTGCTTTGTGATCAAACAAAATGTATGCATATGATGAAAGAAAAACTTAGTGGAGAACTTAGAATTAGAGGATGAAGGGAGGGGAAAAAGGTGGATTAGGGTTTCAAACCTAGATTAGGATTTTTGGGATGCTACAAACCTACCCCACTTAAAGGAATCTCGCCCTCGAGATTCAGACGGGGCTCGAGAAAAGGTAAGGGTATTCCTTCCTCAGAGAGTCCTCACTTTCCCAGGTGGCTTCCTCTTCTCCATCTCTGCTCCACTGAACCTTACAGAGCTTCACTTCTGAATTGTGGGTCCTTCTGACTGCCGAGTCAAGAATCTTCACTGGCTTTTCCCGGTACTGGAGATCTTTTTGAATCTGAATTGCTTCTGCCTCGATACGGGTTTCTGGTACTTTTAGGCATTTGCGGAGTTGAGACACATGGAACACATTGTGAATATCTGACATGGATTCTGGTAGCTCAAGACGGTATGCCACGGGTCCTATTTGGGAAATGACAGGGTAAGGACCGACGAAACGGGGTGCTAGCTTTCCTCTCACCTGGAACCTTTTGACACCACACATTGGGGAAACCTTGAGATAAACAAAATCTCCTTCCTCAAATCTGAGTTCCCTTCGCCTATTGTCTGCGTAACTCTTCTGTCGACTCTGAGCTTCAAGTAACCTTCTGCGGATCAAAGCAACTTTTTCTTCGGCTTCTTTAACGAAGTCGGGTCCTTCTAGTGTCCTTTCCCCTACATTGGACCACATTAGGGGAGTCTGGCATTTTCTTCCATACAGTGCTTCGAATGGTGACATTTTGATGCTGTCCTGATGGCTGTTGTTGTATGAGAATTCGGCGTACGGCAAACTAGACTCCCAATCTCTGTCGAAGGCTAACACGCAGGCTCTGAGTAAATCTTCAAGGACCTTGTTGACTCTTTCTGTTTGACCATCTGACTGGGGGTGATAAGCAGTGCTGAAATCTAGCTTGGTGCCCATTTCTTGCTGAAGGCCCTTCCAAAATTTTGAAGTGAACTGCGTTCCTCTATCTGATACTATCTTCCGTGGAATGCCATGTAGCCTGACTATCTCTTTAAGGTATATTCGGGCAAGGGCTGCTCCTCCAAAAGTGGTCTTTACTGGAATGAAATGGGCCACCTTGGTGAGACGATCGATTATTACCCATATGGAATCATTTCCTCTTTGTGATCTGGGCAGTCTGGTTACGAAATCCATGCCTATTTCTTCCCACTTCCATTCGGGTATTGGGAGGGGTTGAAGTAGGCCTGCAGGCTTCTGATGTTCGGCCTTTGTTCGCTGACAGGTGTCACATCGGGCCACATACTGTGCTATTTCCCTTTTCATCCCTTTCCACCAATATCTGGTCTTAAGGTCTAAGTACATTTTGGTGGTCCCTGGGTGGATAGAGTAAGCTGAGTTGTGGGCTTCATCGAGCAGGGTTTCTCGTGTTTCTCCCACTGGCACGCACAGGCGATCCTTGAACCAGAGGGCTCCTTGCTTATCTGTCCTGAGGTCCGGAAATTGCTCCTTTCGTGCTCTTTCCATAAGCTTGGTTGTTTCTGCGTCCAGGCGTTGGGCCTTGCATATGAGATCTTCTAGATTTGGCTTGACTTCCAGGCCACCGTTGTCTCCCAGACATGCATTTAGCTGAGCTGATTCTTTCTTCCAATCTTCCAGAAAGTTTGCTCCCTTAACCCCGAAGGGTTTTCGGCTGAGGGCGTCTGCTACTACGTTGGCCTTTCCGGGGTGGTAGTGGATTTCGAGGTCATAATCTTTGATCAATTCGAGCCACCTTCTTTGACGGAGGTTGAGGTCCGGTTGCGTGAAGATGTACTTTAGACTCTTGTGATCAGTGAAGATGTGGCATTTGTTCCCAATCAGATAATGCCTCCAAATTTTTAGGGCGTGCACTATGGCTGCCAATTCCAGATCGTGGGTAGGATAGTTCTGTTCGTGCGGCTTGAGTAATCGGGATGCATAAGCAATGACTTTCTCATTTTGCATTAAGACACACCCTAAGCCTTGCTTGGAAGCATCACAGAAGATGACAAAATCCTGGTGTATGTCTGGCAGGGTCAGGACTGGTGCAGTTGTAAGTTTCTCCTTGATGATTTGGAAACTTCCTTCACATTTGGGAGTCCATACAAACTTATTGTCCTTTTTGAGAAGTTCAGTCATGGGCTTTGCTGTGCTGGAGAATCCCTTGATAAAGCGGCGATAATACCCTGCCATTCCCAGAAAGCTTCGTACCTCACTGACGTTGGATGGTTGCTTCCAATTTGAAACAGCTTCTACCTTAGATGGGTCCACTTCTATCCCTTCAACAGTCAAGATATGCCCTAGGAAGGCTATCTTCTCTAACCAGAACTCACATTTGCTGAGCTTAGCATAAAGTTGATGTGCTCTGAGTCTTCCGAGGACGGTTCGAAGGTGATGCTCATGGTCCTTGCGACTCTTGGAATAGATGAGGATGTCGTCGATAAAAACCACGACAAACTTATCCAATTCTTCCATAAATACCTTATTCATGAGGTTCATGAAAAAGGCGGGTGCGTTGGTTAGTCCAAATGGCATCACTGTGAATTCATATTGCCCGTATCTGGTGACGAATGCAGTTTTCTGAATGTCTGCCTCCTTAATCCTGAGTTGGTGATACCCTGACCTGAGGTCTATCTTGGAGAAGTATTTGGCTCCTTGCAGTTGGTCGAAGAGGTCATCGATCCGAGGGAGAGGGTACTTATTCTTGATTGTAACTTCGTTCAAGGATCGATAATCAATACACATCCTCATACTCCCATCCTTTTTGGTAACGAAAAGAACGGGTGCTCCCCAGGGAGACGAACTGGGACAGATGTACCCTTTTTGTTGTAGTTCCGAAATCTGAAGTTTCAATTCTGCCAACTCAGTGGGGGCCATGCGGTATGGTCTCTTTGCGATGGGTGCGGTGCCGGGAATGAGATCTATATAGAACTCTACTCCTCTTTCTGGTGGCATCCCAGACAACTCTTCTGGAAATACATCTTCAAACTCCTTGATTACAGACATGCTTTCTACTGCCAGATTAAATATCATTGGATCATTTGCGGGCGGTTGGGCTTGACAGGAAACTGCCTTTCCTTGGTGATCTATGAGAAGAACAGTCTTGCTTGCGCAGCTGATAACACCCTTGTGCTTAGCTAGCCAATCCATTCCTAGGATTACATCAATTCCTTGGGATGGCAAGATGGTTAAGTCTGCCAGGAACACTACCCCACTTAAAAGAATTCTGAATTGGGAACACCTGAGTTTGCACAGGAGGTCTGATCCCGGGGTTCGGGTGACCAAAGGGATAGCTAGTGGTGTAGAGGGTATGCCATGCTTCTCCACAAACTTAGCGGCAAGCACTACTCCCGGGGCTTGCTGGGCTTCCTGAGCGTCGACGTGGTTGACCCGGGCCCTGCCCTGGTACTGAGTCCTGCTCTGCTGGCTGTTGGAAGGAAGCGCCTTGGAGGTAGGTGCTGATGGAATCTTGGGGCCATTCACCGAGTTGGAGTAGGTTGGTCCTGGTGCCTTCAACTGGGGGCAGTTGTTCTTGAAGTGACTGGGGTCCCCGCAGTGCCAACAGGCATTTGCTGGCGGCTGGTTGCTTGCAACGGAGGGTGCCTGATGGGAGTTCTGACTCTACTGACTGTAGCGCGATGGAGAGGGTCCAGATTGCTTATGGAAGCTTGGACCCCTGGGTGGGAGCCCAAAGGGTCGAGTTCTCTGGTGACGTTCTTGCTGTTGCGCTCGGAGGACCTGGAACTTTCTCTTGATGTGCCCTTTTTCTTCCTCTTTTGCTCTTTCTACTTGAATAGCTTTGTTGGAAAGGTGAGAGAAGCTGTGGAAGTCCTGGCTGGCGAGGATGGTCTTAAGCTCGGGTCTTAACCCTCTCAGAAAACGAGCCATTTTCCTGGCCTCGGTGCTGACATCCTCGGGCGCGTAGCGGGCCAGCTCTGTGAACTTGTGCACATATTCACTGACTGTTCTCCCGCCTTGGGTTAGCTCCCGGAACTCATCCTCCTTGAGTTGAAATATCCCCTGGGGTACGTGGTGCTCACGGAAGGCTGCTTCGAATTCTGCCCATGTAGCATCTCTGATGGCTTCACTGAAAGTGTCCCACCATGCTAAAGCCATTCCTGAAAGCTGATGAGCTGCCAGCTAAACATGCTGATTCTCAGGACAAGCGATGGCTTCCAACTTCCTCTTGATCGTGCGAAGCCAGTCATCTGCATCGAGGGGATTGCTGGACCCCGCGAACGTGGGCGGCTTCAGTCTCAAGAATTCTCCCATCCTGTCCTGGGGCCTTCCACCGCCTGGGCGCTGGTTTTCCAGACTTTGAGTGAGGACTTCAATGAGTCTGGTTTGATTGGCCAGAACTTGGGCTAGGTCTAGTGGTAGTTCTGGAGGTGCGGGGAGGTGGGTCTCACCCCCTTCTCCGCCAACCTCTCCTTCAGCTCCTAGAGGAAGTCTTGCTCCAATCCCGGAGGCGGTAGGCGTGGTTCTATCCGAAGCCATCTGCCATGGGAAGAGAGTCACTATTATGCACATGCCATTTTTTAACTAGTTATTTTATTCATTACATCAAGCCATTACATTACATAGCATACTGCTACCACAAGTTCATCACACACGAGTGCTACCTAGGGTACCCCCGAACTCTTTCTCTAAAGTGTCCCCAAATTCCTTGAGAAGGTCATCAAGGCTGGCCAGGGACATGTCCTCGGTGTCGGACTGGTTCCTAGGAGGGTTCTCTTCCTGCTACTCAGTCTGACATCCTTGGCTTTTGGTCTTCTTGCGGATTTTTCTTGCGGGGGCGAGCTTCTTCAGTTTCTTGTCGTAGTCCATTTTGAGGGTGCGGTAAGCTTCACGGGTATTGGTCTCTTCGCCTTCAGCTATCGAGAGGCTCTCTTGAAGGGACGCTTTTTCTTCTGAAAGTTCCCTGACTTTCTGCTCCAGGCTTTCCACCCGGGAGGTTAGGGAGGTGCAGTGGAGGGCGAGGTCATCATATTGGTTATCAAGGGTATGAAGGTATCCCGCCATGTAGACAATGGTGGGATCATTCTCAATAGGATCTCCTCCTGATAGGGCCTGAAGTCTTTTCCTCCAGGTGGGGGTATTCTTGTTGCTGGGTGGAAAGTAGCGAAGGGGGGTTTCAATGATTACTTTGTTGTAGTTCTGACACAGTTGTCGGAGGGCTTTTCGGGCGACATTTTGGCAAGCATCTAGGAAATGGACTCCGGTAAAAGTGACTTGGAAGGAACGTTGGTTTGGATAGCTTTGGCTTTCCCCCAGGTAGACTGCCATAGAGCATCTTATCATTCCGCCCTCGATATGCTCCGTCCAGACGTATTCGGGCTTCTTGCGGATTCCCATGCGGAGCGCACAGCTTCGCAAGAGGCGTGGGAACCCTTCCACTTCTGAGCAGTAGGATGACTTAATGGCCAGAGAATCTTCTATCTGGAATAGGAAAAGAAGGGGTCTTGTTAAAATCGGGGAAGGGAAGAGAAAACTTTTCTTGAGGTAAGAGGTATTTTCTTTTTAGGGTAAGTTTTAGGGTCAAGGCTGCGACCTACGGCCAGTCCTATGGCTCTGATACCACCTGAAGCGTCCCGATCCTTTGGGACTCAAATGTGAAACAATTACTAGTCCCAGGAGGCTAGCAAACACATTCCTTACTTCAAATAGTACAGAGTTTAGATAAATTTATTACAATACCGGGGTACAAGCTCGAGAGAGCCAAATAGAGAAGCGCATGAGGAAAATACACTAGCCCAAGCCACAGGCAGAACTGGGTGCAGACACAGCCCTCTTAATCAAGCATAGCAGAAAAGAAGTCCTCGGCTGCTGAAAAACATAAATAAATCTGGGTGAATACACTAGGTATTCCGCAAGCCCACCCCGGTCCCGTAGAGAGAAAGAGACCTATGATGTACATGCTCAATTTGGTGGAGTTGTGGTCACTCATCATTTTCTTAGAGAAAGGCAATTGCTTGAAGGTTTTCCCATGGTCTTAAAAGTAACCAAAAACTCAACCACCACTGAGCTTCCCGCTCCCGTGGCCTTATTTTCTTTTTTCAACACCCATTTAATCACACCTTTCCCTTGTTAAGAAACTTAGTGAAAAAGCTCTAATTGCCATACCATACCAGACTCATCCATACCAGTGGACACGGACTATTCGAATAGGTTTTAACTCTGCGCAGAGGGGTACACTTTACCCACTAGTCCGGTTTCTGCGATCTCACCGTCGCGAGACCCGAATGCCGGATCTCTTTCCTTACTCGCACGTCCTAACCTTAACGGTTATCCAGAAGGAGTCAGGCCACCACCATGTCCAAACCGGACAAAACTTTCCCCCTCCTTATCCTCCCGGTGCTCCCCAGCCTTCTTAACCCTGGGGTTGGACCGCACGAGTTCAGATTGAGTGACTGCCCACACAGTCTCGAGTGGTTGTACGATAAAGGAGTACAGGTAGTGAAAATGACAAACCGGTCCTTATATGAGGGGACAATCCTTCTGCTCACGCCTAAACCAGCTGAGCCAACACCTTAGGCCCTCCCCTAAACCAGGGAGTCCCTGATCATCCCACTCCCAAGGTGATGAGGGTGAGTACCCTTCATCGCAAAACTTTTCAAAAAGAGACTTTATTTGGAGGAACACATTGCCCTTCTTTCCAAACCACATTTCGAAACCAGAAAGTATATGTTAATGCGGGCCATCTCTCACTCACAATGCAATATCCCCCCCATAGTTCCCGGCCTAGGCAGTGGTAGAGAGAATAGGTAATTTATGCATCAAGGGAAGGATGGACTTGCCTTCGTTGAAGCTCTCTTGGCACAGAAGATCTACTTTCGGAAGTTCGGGCTCCGACCCTTCTTCCGGAGCTACGGGATCCGGATCTGCGGTTCCCGCTTCTTCTAGGAAACATACAGTAAAACAATACATCAACAGTAGTTCATCAATCATAGTGTGCCATTTTCTAACAACATTATTTTATGTGACCTTGGAGATCTTTTTTGATAATTTTTTGTGCATAAAATATTGAGAAAACTATTTAAATGGGCAAAAGGGTGGAAAAGAAAAAGAGAAGGGAATTCCTCTCTTCTGGGCCGGGGGCAGGATTTTTGGCCCACCCCGGGCGCGAGCGCGCGCTGAGGCGCTTTCGGCCCAGCGGCGGCCCACGAGCGAGGGGGGGGGGGGGGGGGAACGGCGCGGCCGCGAGGGTGACGGCGTCGCATGGGGCCCACTTGCCAGCGAGAGAGGGGGGGGAAGGGACGGCGTTGCGGCCAGACGGCGGGCGAACCGGCCGAGCGCGGGGAAAAACCGGCCGCCGGGGAAGCTTGACGGCGGCTTGCCGCCGGTGGCCCAGTTCCGGGTCCGAGGGGGGGTGGTTTAGCACGGGCGGCAGTTGGCGATTCTCATGGTGAGTTTAATTTGGCCAGAGGGGGTCGGGAGGGGGCTGCCCACGGGGAGGGGGCGGAGTTCCGCGGCGGGGATCGCCGCCGGTGGGCTCTGGGTGGGGAACGGGGGCTGGAAAGTGGCGCTTCGGGTTCGTGGCTACGCGAGGGAGCTGCTCGGCTCACTCAATTCCTTGCCGGACCAACAGAGAAGGAGAGGGAGGAGAAGGAAAAGACTCACCAGAGAGGAAGATGACGCCGGCGCCTTGTGAATTGAGCTCGGGGAAGGGGAGGAGGGGGATGGCCGAAGCTGGTGCGAGGAAGAAGGAGCTCGGGGGGGGGGGGGGAGCTTTTTATAGGCGCGCGGGGGAAGGGGGGCGGTGGAGCTCCCTGACTCCGGCGAGCCTCCCAGTGCCGCCATAAATGGCGCACAGCGCTGCCGAGGGGACGCTACGGCGAGGTGGTACCGGCGAGGACGCTGGTCAAGGGGAGGAGGACGGAGCGGTGCCAAACTTCCCTGTGCGGCAGGATGGCAGAGGGGAGGACGGAGGCGACGGCCGGAGGTGACTTCGGCGAGGGGACGACGGACGGACGACGAAGCAGCTGACCCGTGGGGTCGCTTGGTCAGAGGGAGCGAGCGAGCGAGAGAGCGGGTGGCTGACGGGTGGGGACGCCTTGTCAGCGAGAGAGAGGGCGAGGTGTGGAGCGGCTGTCGCGCGCGCGGAAGCAGGCTGCAGTTGGGCCGAATGCTGGGGAGTGCGGGCGCGTGGGAAGGGGGGGTTGCGGGTGTTGGGCCGAGATTCGGTCCAACAGGGAGAGGAGAGGGTTTTTCCCTTTTTCTTTTTACTTTTCAAATCCCATTTCCCCTTTTGCCCCTTTTTCTTTTGAACAAAATATTTTGTGAATACTCTAAGTGTTTAGAAAATAGAATCTAAGTGAGGTGCTTTGTGATCAAACAAAATGTATGCATATGATGAAAGAAAAACTTAGTGGAGAACTTAGAATTAGAGGATGAAGGGAGGGGAAAAAGGTGGATTAGGGTTTCAAACCTAGATTAGGATTTTTGGGATGCTACACCGCCAGGCTCCGTTGCTCCTCCGACAGCCACGACATCACACCAGCAGGGTGCCAAGACCTCTCCGGCTGCCACATTGGCATGTACTTAGGGCGCTCGCTCTCCCCCCCGCTAGACACGTAGCACTCTGCTACACCCCCATTGTACACCTGGATCCTCTCCTTACGCCTATAAAAGGAAGGACCAGGGCCTTCTTAGAGAAGGTTGGCCGCGCGGGAACGAGGACGGGACAGGCGCTCTCTTGGGGCCGCTCGCTTCCCTCACCCGCGTGGACGCTTGTAACCCCCTACTGCAAGCGCACCAGACCTGGGCGCGGGACGAACACGAAGGCTGCGGGATTTCCACCTCTCTCACGCCCGTCTCCGGCCACCTCGCTTCCCCCCTTCGCGCTCGCCCACACGCTCGACCCATCTGGGCTGGGGCACGCGACACTCACTCGTTGGCCTGAGGGACCCCCCGGTCTCGAAACGCCGACAGTTGGCGCGCCAGGTAGGGGCCTGCTGCGTGTTGACGAGCAGTTTCCCGTCAAGCTCCAGATGGGCAGTCTCCAACAACCTCTCCAACCCGGGACGGTGCTCCGTTTCGGGAGTCTTGAGTTCATGTCCCTCGACGGCAGCTACGACATGATACTCCTTCCACCGCCGCGCGACAACGACAATGGCGGCCGACAACCCGCCCGCCGGCGGCGGAATCGACGACATCTTCCCCGCGTGGTGGAAGAACAACATTCGAGCTCGCCCCGTCCTCTCCCCCGCCATCGGAGGAGGAGGCGGGGCAACCAAGGCCGAGCGGGAGGCCGCGCTTCGTCGGCTGTCGAGCGAATCGACGTCTCCAGCGCCCCAACGGGGGGCGCGTCGGGCGTCGACCTCGCGTTTGAGACGAAGGCGAGCGCCGTCCCCCCGCGACACGCCAATCCCGAGCAAGTGGACGACGCCAGCAAGCTCACGGAGGGCCTGCAGGACGTCGCCCTCGTACCTAAGACAACGGCGCAATCAGTCCCCGACGTGACTATGTCGCTCCTCGTCGACCAAAAGGTACTGACTGATTCCCATCCTACGTCATTTCGACTCGGCCTCAACCCGCCTAGCGACCTCGCTTTGGCGGGCGCTCTCGTTGAGGCGAGTGCAACCCCTCTGGGGTTTCGCATGCGGTCGCCTTGGGACCGATTGACGGACGTCTCGACCTACGGGCGCTCTGGGTCCGAGGAAGATGACGATCCCAGCATCTGCTGGGATTTCTCTGGATTTGGCAACCCCAGTGCCATGCGGGACTTTATGACCGCATGTGACTACTGCCTCTCCGACTGTTCCGACGGTAGCCGCAGCCTTAACAACGAGGACTGCGGCCCAAGCCGCGAATGTTTCCACGTCGAGCTAGTGGATCCCTCCGAAGGCAACCATCTTGGCATGCCGGAGGACGGTGATCTCCCTAGGCCGGTGCCTCGCGCCGACATCCCGCGGGAGCTAGCTGTGGTCCCCGTTCCGGCGGGGGGTCACGACCCACAGCTCGAGCAAGTCTGCGGGGCGCAGGCCAGGCTCGACGAGGGAGCAAGAGCGCTCGAGTCGATCCGCCGGGACGTCGGGCAGGTATGGACGGGCCAACCCCCGGCCGGAGAAATACGTCACCTGCCCCAGGGTTTCCAGCACCGCGTCGCCAACGACGTCAGGGTCAGGCCGCCACCCGCATCCAGCGGGGTTGGTCAGAACCTGGCAGCCGCAGCGATGCTCCTCCGCGTGATGCCGGAGCCATCAACCACCGAGGGTCGGCGAATCCAGGGAGAGCTCAAGAATCTTCTGGAAGGCGCTGCGGCCCAACGGGCCGAGAGCTCTGCCTCCCGAAGGCAGGGATACCCCTCGGAACCTCATGCCGCGACTTCCCGATTCATGCGGGAAGCCTCGGTCTACACCGGGCGCACGCGCAACACCGCGCCTGCGGCCCCGGGCCACCTCGGCAACGAGCACCATCGTCGCGACCGTCGGGCCCACCTCGATGAAAGGGTGCGCTGAGGCTACCACCCCAGGCGTGGGGGACGCTACGACAGCGGGGAGGATCGGAGTCCCTCGCCCGAACCACCCGGTCCGCAGGCCTTCAGTCGGGCCATCCGGCGGGCGCCGTTCCCGACCCGTTTCCGACCCCCGACTACTATCACAAAGTACTCGGGGGAAACGAGACCGGAACTGTGGCTCGCAGACTACCGCCTGGCCTGCCAACTGGGTGGAACGGACGACGACAACCTCATCATCCGCAACCTCCCCCTGTTCCTCTCCGATACTGCTCGTGCCTGGTTGGAGCACCTGCCTCCGGGGCAGATCTCCAACTGGGATGATTTGGTCCAAGCCTTCACCGGCAATTTCTAGGGCACGTACGTGCACCCCGGGAATTCCTGGGACCTCCGAAGCTGCCGGCAACAGCCGGGAGAGTCTCTTCGGGACTACATCCGGCGATTCTCGAAGCAGCGCACCGAGCTGCCCAACATCACCGACGTAGATGTCATCGGCGCGTTCCTTGCCGGCACCACCTGCCGCGACCTGGTGAGCAAGTTGGGTCGCAAGACCCCCACCAGGGCGAGCGAGCTGATGGACATCACCACCAAGTTCGCCTCTGGCCAGGAGGCGGTCGAGGCCATCTTCCGAAAGGACAAGCAGCCCCAGGGCCGCCCGTCGGAAGAGGCTCCCGAGGCGTCTACTCCGCGCGGCGCCAAGAAGAAAGGCAAGAAGAAGTCGCAAGCGAAACGCGACGCCGCCGACGCGGACCTTGTCGCCGCCGCCGAGTACAAGAACCCTCGAAAGCCCCCCGGAGGTGCAAACCTCTTCGACAAGGTGCTCAAGGAGCCGTGCCCCTACCATCAGGGGCCCGTCAAGCACACCCTCGAGGAGTGCGTCATGCTTCGGCGCCACTTCCACAAGGCCGGGCCACCCACAGAGGGTGGTAGGGCCCGCGACGACGACAAAAAGGAAGATCACCAAGCATGAGAGTTCCCCGAGGTCCGCGACTGCTTCATGATCTACGGAGGGCATGCGACGAATGCCTCGGCTCGGCATCGCAAGCAAGAGCGCCGGGAGGTCTGCTCGGTGAAGGTGGCGGCGCCAGTCTACCTAGACTGGTCCGACAAGCCCATCACCTTCGACCAAGCTGACCACCCCGACCACGTGCCGAGCCCGGGGAAATACCCGCTCGTCGTCGACCCCATCGTCGGCGACGTTAGGCTCACCAAGGTCCTGATGGATGGGGGCAGCTGCCTCAACATCATCTACGCCGAGACCCTCAGGCTCCTGCGCGTCGATCTGTCCTCCGTCCGAGCAGACGCTGCGCCCTTCCACGGGATCATTCCTGGGAAGCGCGTCCAGTCCCTCGGACGGCTCGACCTTCCCGTCTGCTTCGGAACGCCCTCCAACTTCCGAAGGGAGATTTTGACGTTCGAGGTGGTCGGGTTCCGAGGAACCTACCACGCGGTATTAGGGAGGCCATGCTACGCGAAGTTCATGGCCGTCCCCAACTACACCTACCTGAAGCTCAAGATGCCGGGCCCCAACGGGGTCATCACCGTCGGCCCCACGTACAAACACGCGTTCGAATGCGACGTGGAGTGCGTGGAGTACGCCGAGGCCCTCGCCGAGTCCGAGGCCCTCATCGCTGAACTGGAGAACCTCTCCAAAGAGGTGCTAGACGTGAAGCGACATGCCGGCAACTTCGAGCCAGCGGAGACGGTTAAGGCCGTCCCTCTCGACCCCAGTGGCGACACCTCCAAGCAGATCCGGATCGGTTCCGGGCTCGACCCCAAATAGGAAGCAGTGCTCGTCGACTTTCTCCGCGCAAACGCCGACGTCTTTGCGTGGAGTCCCTCGGACATGCCCGGCATACCGAGGGATGTCGCCGAGCACTCGCTGGATATTCGGGCCAGAGCCCGACCCGTCAGGCAGCCTCTGCGCCGATTCGACGAGGAGAAGAGCAGAGTGATAGGCGAGGAGATCCACAAGCTAATGGCAGCAGGATTCATCAAAGAGGTATTCCATCCTGAATGGCTTGCCAACCCTGTGCTTGTGAGAAAGAAAGGGGGGAAATGGCGGATGTGTGTAGACTACACTGGTCTCAACAAAGCATGTCCGAAGGTTCCCTACCCTCTACCTCGCATCGATCAGATCGTGGATTCCACTGCTGGGTGCGAAACCCTGTCCTTCCTCGATGCCTACTCAGGGTATCACCAAATCCGGATGAAAGAGTCCGACCAGCTCGCGACTTCTTTCATCACGCCCTTCGGCATGTACTGCTATGTCACCATGCCGTTCGGTTTGAGGAACGCGGGTGCGACGTACCAGCGGTGCATGAACCATGTGTTCGGCGAACACATCGGTCGCACGGTCGAGGCTTACGTTGATGACATCGTAGTCAAGACAAGGAAAGCTTCCGACCTCCTCTCTGACCTTGAAGTGACATTCTGGTGTCTCAAGGCAAAAGGCGTCAAGCTCAATCCCGAGAAGTGTGTCTTCGGGGTGCCCCGGGGCATGCTCTTGGGGTTCATCGTCTCCGAGCGGGGTATCGAAGCCAACCCGGAGAAGATCGCAGCCATCACCAGCATGGGGCCCATCAAGGACTTAAAAGGCGTACAGAGGGTCATGGGATGTCTCGCGGCCCTGAGCCGCTTCATCTCACGCCTCGGCGAAAGAGGTCTGCCTCTGTACCGCCTGTTAAGGAAGGCCGAGTGTTTCGCTTGGACCCCTGAGGCCGAGGAAGCTCTCGGGAACCTGAAGGCGCTTCTTACAAAGGCGCCTATCTTGGTACCCCCAGCTGATGGAGAAGCCCTCTTGGTCTACGTCGCTGCGACCACTCAGGTGGTTAGCGCCGCGATTGTGGTCGAGAGGCAAGAAGAGGGGCATGCATTGCCCGTTCAGAGGCCAGTTTACTTCGTCAGTGAGGTACTGTCCGAAACCAAGATCCGCTACCCACAAGTTCAGAAGCTGCTGTATGCAGTGATCCTGACGAGGCAGAAGTTGTGACACTACTTCGAAGTCTCACCCGGTAACTGTGGTGTCATCCTTCCCCCTATGGGAGATCATCCAGTGCCGAGAGGCCTCGGGCAGGATCGCAAAGTGGGCGATGGAAATCATGGGCGAGACAATCTCGTTCGCCCCTCGGAAGGCCATCAAGTCCCAGGTATTGGCGGACTTCGTAGCCGAATGGGTCGACACCTAGCTGTCGACGGCTCCGATCCAACCGGAGTTCTGGACCATGTTTTTCGACGGGTCGCTGATGAAGACGGGAGCCGGCGCGGGCCTGCTCTTCATCTCGCCCCTCGGGAAACACCTACACTACGTGCTGCGCCTCCATTTCTCGGCGTCCAACAATGTGGCTGAGTACGAGGCTCTAGTCAACGGGTTGCGGATCGCCATCGAGCTAGGGGTCAGACGCCTCGATGCCCGCGGTGACTCGCAGCTCGTCATCGACCAAGTCATGAAGAACTCCCACTGCCGCAACCCGAAGATGGAGGCCTACTGCGATGAGGTTCGGCGCCTGGAAGACAAGTTCTACGGGCTCGAGCTTAACCACAACGCTCGGCGCTACAACGAGACTGCGGACGAGCTGGCAAAAATAGCCTCGGGGCGAACGACGGTTCCCCCAGACGTCTTCTCCCAGGATCTGCACCAACCCTCCGTCAAGATCAACGACACGCCCGAGCCCGAGGCACCCTCGGACCAGCCTGAGGCGTCCTCGGTTCAGCCCGAGGTACCCTCGGCCCCCGAGGGCGAGGCGCTGCGCATCGAGGAGGAGCGGAGCGGAGCCACGCCTGATCGAGATTGGCAGACCCCGTACCTGCAATATCTCCGCCAAGGAAAGCTACCCCTCGACCAAGCCGAGGCTCGGCGGGTAGCGCGACGCGCGAAGTCGTTCGTCTTGTTGGGCGATGAGAAGGAGCTCTACCACCGCAGCCCCTCGGGCATCCTCCAGCGATGCATCTCCATCGCCGAAGGTCAGGAACTCCTGCAAGAGATACACTCGGGGGCTTGCGGCCATCACGTAGCGCCCCGAGCCCTCGTCGGGAATGCTTTCCGGCAAGGCTTCTACTGGCCAACGGCGGTGGCTGACGCCACTAGAATTGTCCGCACCTGCGAAGGGTGTCAATTCTATGCGAAGCAGACCCACCTGCCCGCTCAGGCTCTGCAGACGATACCCATCACCTGGCCCTTCGCTGTGTGGGGTCTGGACCTCGTTGGTCCCTTGCAGAAGGCGCCCGGGGGCTACACGCACCTGCTGGTCGCCATCGACAAATTCTCCAAGTGGATCGAGGTCCGACCCCTGAACAGCATCAGGTCCGAGCAGGCGGTGGCGTTCTTCACCAACATCATCCATCGCTTCGGGGTCCCAAACTCCATCATCACCGACAACGGCACCCAGTTCACCGGCAGAAAATTCTTGGATTTTTGCGAGGATCACCACATCCGGGTGGACTGGGCCGCCGTGGCTCATCCCATGTCGAATGGGCAAGTAGAGCGCGCCAACGACATGATTCTACAAGGGCTCAAGCCTCGGATTTACAACGACCTCAACAAGTTCGGCAAGCGATGGATGAAGGAACTCCCCTCGGTGGTCTGGAGCCTGAGGACAACGCCGAGCCGAGCCATGGGTTTCACGCCGTTCTTCCTGGTCTACGGGACCGAGGCCGTCTTGCCCACTGACCTGGAATACGGCTCCCCGAGGACGAGGGCCTACGACGATCAAAGCAACCAAGCTAGCCGAGAAGACTCGCTGGACCAGCTGGAAGAGGCTCGGGACAGGGCCTTACTACACTCGGCGCGGTATCAGCAATCCCTGCGACGCTACCACGCCCGAGGGGTCCGACCCCGAGACCTCCAGGTGGGCGACCTGGTGCTTCGGCTGCGGCAAGACACCCGAGGGAGGCACAAACTCACGCCCCCCTGGGAGGGGCCATTCGTCATCGCCAAAGTTCTGAAGCCCGGAACGTACAAGCTGGCCAACAGTCAAGGCGAGGTCTACGGCAACGCTTGGAACATCCAACAGCTACGTCGCTTCTACCCTTAAGATGTTTCCATGTTGTTCATATACCTCGCACCCGCGCAAAGTTTAGTCAACAAGGAAGGGTCGGCCTCGCCTCGGCAAAGCCCGACCCTCCCTCGGGGGCTAAAAGGGGGGAAACCCCCTCTACGTCAAAATTTTCCTCGAAAAAAGATCTCTTTTACCAGAATATCTTTCGTGCTTTTTGACTACTTCGAAAAGTGGGTCCTAGAAACGACGGAGTACACGTAAGCAGCCAAGGCTGACCGAGCCGAGGGACTCCTACGCCTCCGGGATACGGATACCTCACTCATCACCTTCTGCGATAAGTAACTCGCGTTCGGATAAAGTGGCTCCCCGGATCGAACAAGTCTTTACGTTCGGAAGCCCTTCTGCCGAAGCGATCCTTCGAGCCTTCTCGACCGAGTCGGTGACAGGGCCTCATGGACGGGTGAAAGTACGCGTAAGCGGCAAGGCCGACCGAGCCGAGGGACTCCCACGCCTCCGGGATACGGATACCTCACTCATCACCTTCCGCGAGAAGCAACTCTCGCTCGCACAAACATCCCTGTTGCCGACAAAAAGTCCAGATACTCGAAACAAGAGGAAAAGAGACGCAGCTTTACAACGCAGCGAGGGTGTGTGTTCTGGCCTCGGCGGCCGCAGAAGGCACACGTTACAAGACACTTTGACCCTGCAGGCTCGGGTCTTGACGCTGGAAGGGAGCTGTAGCACCCTCGGCATCGACGACACCTTCGGCGGGGCCCGACCTAGCCTCGGACGGCGACACGGTCCAAGGATCTCCGCTCCGAAGGACGACGTCATCACCACGCCCGGGCAATCGCTGCCAGGGACTTCTCCGGGAATCCGGCCCGAGCAGGCGGCTCGGCCGGTTACCCCTGGGGCCTCGGCCAACCATCTTCCAAGGGCGCCAGCCCGGTCCGAGGCCTCGGCTGATCAACTCCGGCATCGCTCCCGCTGACGGACAACTCGACTAGGCTCCGGCCAACCAGGTTTCATTTTCGAGCCGACTCCGCCTCTATTCATACTGATATCGCTACCCCTGGCCTCGGCTCGTCGAAGAGCGGCCGAGGGGTCTCTTTAACTAAGCTAGAGGAGCCTCGAACAGCAAGGCCGACCGAGCCGAGGGACTCCTACGCCTCCGGGATACGGATACCTCACTCGTCACCTTGACACGGGGCGACTCATGCTTGGTGAAGCGATTCAGATAATCAACAGACGAGTCTTAGCGCTCGAAAATGAGGAAAAAACACGGCTCCGTGCCGTAATTACATACATGTTCAGGCCCCGAAAGCCGCAATGAACAAAAACACTGACATTCGAAGTGCCATTACAAACGGAACTCCGATTCCCCCTCCGCAGGTACGAACAAACCCCACTCCATGGGGGAAGGCCTGCGGAGCAACGGAAGACCGACGAACGGCGCGCCGTCACCTGCTCCAGCAGCGGCGACGACGGCGACTTCTGCTCCGGGGGGCCGAACAGCGGCGGCACTGACCTCAGGGCGGATGCTGCTGCCAGGAGGCCCCCGCCCATGCCAAAACTCGTAAGGCAAGGACAGGCAGAAGGCCGTAGAGTTGGAGGTCGGTCCGTGGCCAGCCTTGGCTATCCCGCCGGCGGAAGAACCTCTTCCAGCTACCGTGGCAGACGCCGGCGCCGCGAGCGGCTCCGAAGCCACTCGCGTCCGAAAGCCAGGCACGGTGCAGCTGTCAGCGCCACGGACGACAACCGCTCCTCCCTCCGATCACTGAGTGAAGGAGCGGGCCGCCGCCCACGCGGGGGCCGACCTCAACTCGACACACTCCCCTCCCCAGCCCTGGTGATGAAAATCCTTGAGGCTGAGGGAGGGGCAGAGGCCGCAGCCCGGCTCGCTTTCCCCCACCATCAAGCCGGAGGTCACCATCTTGGGTGACCGCCGGTGGAGGGGTGCAGCCGGGCTGCATGATGAAAATCCTTGAAGCCGAACGATGGCTGAAAGGTACCAACTCCCACGGAGTTGCGTCCCTCCAACGACGAGGCAAAAAGACGGCGGACATCCCCCATCCGGGGGCTTGGAAGGTGGAAAGACACGGTGCATAAGGGAGCGAGAAGACACGATCGCCTTTCAAAAGGGGTCACCCTCCTTTTAAAGGCAACTCTCCCTGCTTGCGCCCCCAACCGTCACGGGCTGAGTCTTCTCCAACACGCTCCAAAGCCCTCCCCTGCGGCGCGGGGGCTGGGTCCCGCATGTCATGGAGACCGGCTCCGAGCAGAAGAAGCCAAACCGCCGCGCGTGGTGCATGCAACCGCCCAGCGGTTACAAGTGACCCTCCACTTTTGCCCGGACCAACGGGCGAAAGAGGCGGGCAGCCATGCAGGCGGCATGCAACCGCGCCAAGTGGACGCGCTTCTCCGACTCCCGACACGCCAGCATGGAGGCCCAGGCCCACGCGTCGCGCAACCGGCGCGCCGGATGCTGCATGCAAGCAACTGCACCGCCACTTGCGCCACCACCGCGCCTCCTCGATTGCGGAACCAATACCGCGACTCGAGGCGACCCAGCGCGTGACCCAGTAGCGCCAGCCTGACGCGGCGGTCAACGCGGCCAAAAGTGGTCCGGCAGTAATGACGATGGCAGGCGCACGGGAGCAGCGGTCACGTCGTCAGCCAAGCTCACGTCCCATCCAGGGGCAGCGAGAGAACCCCCTCTCACGGTGTGAAGACAACGCGCCCGTGATCCGTTCCTCGAACGGCTCGCGCACGTGCAACGGCCGCCTCGCCAACTACTCGCCCCGTCGCATTAACTCCGTGGCTGGACAGGCGGCGCTTCTGGCAGGAGCAGCGGGCGACGCTTCGCCTTCGCCGAAACAACCGCGCCAAAAAAGGTACGCCGCGTCGTTCAGTTTCGTATCCTTTTTCCTTTTTTCCTCTTTCTCTATCTCTTGCGACAGGGACCGGGAAAGGGGGATACCCCGAAAGGGATCCTTCCCCGTGAAGGAACCAGGCTCCGAGCCTCCTTACTGATCAGGGATTCGAAGGCTGGTCCCCTCGAAGGGTTCAACAGCCGCCTCAGATTGCGTGGGCCCTACACCCACTACTGGTCAGAGGTTCGAAGGCCGGCCCCCCGAAGGGCTCCACGGCCGCCTCAGGCTACTCGGGCTCCGCGCCCATTACTGATCAGGGGTTCGAAGGCTGGCCCCCGAAGGGTTCACAGTCGCCTCAGACGCCGAGCGAGGGATGACCAGGGGTACGTTCGATACATAACCAAGGCTCGGGCTGCGCTCCCGAGGTACCCTAGGACATTTCCGAGACCAGCGGGAGCGATCTTGTAACGGAATCCCATCGGAGGGAGGCATCAAGCCCTCGGACCCCGTCGCCAGGGGACCGGGTCCGGCAGATCACCCGCAGGTACTTTTGGGCGTGCCTCTGGGCCCCTAGCCGACCCCCAACGAACGGGGCACGGACGTCCACTCGGATCACCCGCTTGCAGCTCACCGGAGACACCATGTTCGGTGCCCATCGAGGGTAACATGGCGCTGTCCCCCCCTCCTCCTTGCGGAAAGGCGACGTAGGGGCGTATGTAAAAAAGCCGAGTCTGTCCCTGATCGCCCTCTCGCCCTGTGCGGAGGCTCGGGGGCTGCTCTCGCAAACCCGGCTCCGGCCGAACCGTTGACAGCGTCAACATACCAGCCCGAGAACTTGGGCCCCGACCGTGCACCCGGGCTACGGCCAGTTCGCATGAGGGAACCACCAGACCAGCCAAAGCATTACGCAAGGCATTAAGACCTCGAAGGAGTGAAACCACTCCTCCGAGGCCTCGGGGGCTACACCCGGAGGGTGCGCTCGCGCGCACCCACCGGAACAAAATGCAACCGAGAAAGGCTGGTCCCCTTGCAAAAAAGTGTGACGAAAGCCTCCAAGCGAGTGCTAACACTCCCTTCGAGGCTCGGGGGCTACTGTCGGGGACCATAATTAGGGGTACCCTCAAGATGCCTAATTCTCAGCTGGTAACCCCCATCAGCATAAAGCTGCAGAGGCCTGATGGGTGCGATTAAGTCAGGGATCAGTCCATACGAGCGACTCGATCACGCCTCGCCCGAGCCTAGCCTTGGGCAAGGGCAGCCGACCCCGAGGGGTTTCCGTCTCGCCCGAGGCCCTCCTTTTTAACGGCGGACACATCTCCGGCTCGCCCGAGGCTTTGCCTTCGCTAAGAAGCAACCCTGACTAAATCGCCGCGCCGACCGACCGAGTCGCAGGAGCATTTAACGCAAAGGTGGCCTGACACCTTTATCCTGACGCGCGCCCCCCGGCAGAGCCGAAGTGACCGCCGTCACTTCGCCGCTCCACTGACCGGTCTGACAGAAGGACAGCGCCGCCTGCGCCACTCCGACTGCAGTGCCACTTGACAGAGTGAGGCTGACAGGCAGTCAGGCCTTGCCAAAGGCGCCATAGGAAACTCCGCTCCGCCCGACCCAGGGCTCGGACTCGGGCTCAGCCCCGGAAGGCGGCGAACTCCGCTCCGCCCGACCCAGGGCTCGGACTCGGGCTAGGCCCCGGAAGACGGCGAACTCCGCTCCGCCCGACACAGGGCTCGGACTCAGGCCAGGCCCCGGAAGACGGCGAACTCCGCTCCGCCCGACCCAGGGCTCGGACTCAGGCTAGGCCCCGGAAGACGGCGAACTCCGCTCCGCCCGACCCAGGGCTCGGACTCGGGCTAGGCCCCGGAAGACGGCGAACTCCGCTCCGCCCGACCCAGGGCTCGGACTCGGGCTCAGCCCTAGAAGACGACGAACTCTGCTTCGCCCGACCCTAGGGCTCGGACTCCGCCCTGGCCTCTGCCGAACGACCTCCGCCTCGCCCGACCCAGGAGCTCGGGCTCGGCCTCAGCCATGGAAGACAGACTCGACCCCGGCTTCGGAGGAGCCTCCACGTCGCCCGACCTAGGGCACAGGCCCGCCACGTCAACAGGAAGCGCCATCATCACCCTACCCCGAGCCGACTCGGGCCGCAGAGAACAAGACCGGTGTCCCATCCGGCTAGCTCCGCCAGATAGGCAATGATGGCGCCCCGCTAGCCCTGTGACGACGGCGGCTCTCAGCTCCCTTACGGAAGCAGGGGGACGTCAGCAAGGACCCAACCGCTCCGACAGCTGTCCCTCCGCCAGGCTCCGTTGCTCCTCCGACAGCCACGACATCACACCAGCAGGGTGCCAAGACCTCTCCGGCTGCCACATTGGCATGTACTTAGGGCGCTCGCTCTCCCCCCCGCTAGACACGTAGCACTCTGCTACACCCCCATTATACACCTGGATCCTCTCCTTACGCTTATAAAAGGAAGGACCAGGGCCTTCTTAGAGAAGGTTGGCCGCGCGGGAACAAGGACGGGACAGGCGCTCTCTTGGGACCGCTCGCTTCCCTCACCCGCGTGGACGCTTGTAACCCCCTACTGCAAGCGCACCCGACCTGGGCGCGGGACGAACACGAAGGCCGTGGGATTTCCACCTCTCTCACGCCCGTCTCCGGCCACCTCGCTTCCCCCCTTCGCGCTCGCCCACGCGCTCGACCCATCTGGGCTGGGGCACGCGGCACTCACTCGTCGGCCTGAGGGA
Organism: Zea mays; assembly: GCF_902167145.1. NCBI lineage: Eukaryota > Viridiplantae > Streptophyta > Magnoliopsida > Poales > Poaceae > Zea > Zea mays. The sequence goes on from NC_050098.1 coordinate 186,978,377, forward strand.
CCCCCCGGTCTCGAAACGCCGACACAATGACTTTTTCATTCCATGTTTAGGTTCTTCTAGTTAATTATTTACTTCTTCCATCCACAAAAGAATGTATCTACAATATTCATACTGTCACACCCGGTTTTAGAAGGCAAATCGAATGCGAACCATGTACGTGCCAGGATCAGCAATTCACGTACACAGCAGTTACATAACTGGACATCATCACACAGTGCTCAAATAATGACATAAAAGAGGGTATAATAGTCGATTACATCATGATGTCCGAGACATCCACATAGTCTTTAACAATAATCAAAGTGTGGAAAAGAAACGTAGATACACACGGCCTACACAGGCAGCCGATTGGGGGTTTGCCGCTAACCCATGCCTAGAACTCATCGTACTCTTGGAACTCCTAGAAGTCCTCCTCCACGACTTCATCTTCACCTGAGCAGTGGTTGCAACGCGAACAACCTGGGGGGGTTTGGTGTGTAAAGCAAGGGTGAGTACACATCAACATACTCAACAATATGTCCCGTTTGGCTGTAGTGGACTAGCTTTATGTGGAGTTAAGTCAAGCAGTTGCTTTTAGTTGGTCAGGTTATTACTTACTAGTAGAAAGCTAGGTTTTAGCATTAACCCAAGTTATTAACCCGATGTACCCTTTCCAAATGGAAAGAATACCACTTACCAATATCATAGTCATAACCAAAACCATCATCCTCGTCACCACCTGTAAACCATACATCTCTGATCAAGTATCTCTAATCAATGGAGCTCCCTTGGCCACTCATAACCGCGAGCACGACTGATATATCAGTTTCATAACACTCTGCAGAGGTTGCGCACTTTACCCACAAGCCATGATTCCCTCTTGCCTCGGGTCGATCAAACTCTTAAACACTACCAAGGTGAATAGGTAGGGTCTCACTACGTAGCCTTTACAAAGATTCCCTGGGGCTGTAGCCACCCGTTAGGTTTCCTAAATGCACCGCACTCCTCCCCAAGGGGCGAACCAACCTTGGCAGAGCGAGCCGCATACACCGAGCCCCATTAACGGCACGACGGCGAAGCGAACTACACCCCAGTTCCTCTAATTACTCAGCTAAGGGCGTCCCACTCCACTCTCATGGTTGCACTGTTTTCTCGGGCGGTCATCCAACGAACAGGTCCTTACGAAGAGGCACTCGAGAAACAGCTCGAGTCCCCTTAAGGGCCACAAGTACCATCATCATAATCAAAAGGGAAAACATCGTATCATGGATAATCTCATCATGTTCATTGATTAATGTGAAGCGCTAGCATAAAGCTAAACCATAACAACCCAACCAGAATAGGTAAACAAGGACAAGATAAACAAAAGCTAGTCAATCCTTAAGTATAAACTGTGTAAATGCGGGGAATGAATTATAAGAATGAGTAGAACATAGATGGGTCAAGGGACATTTGCCTTCACCAACCAGCTGCTGCTCAGGGTCTTCACCTGCAACTCCTTCGGACTCCGCCAACTGACCTTTATGTATACGAGTTTCAAACATACATTCCACAAGTTTTAATACAAAAGAACAATACACCAAACAATAGAATGCAATAAATAGACGGACGTCCGACGCAGGGCTCACACCTACGACTAAGCGAGAAAGAGAAAGTAACGATCGAGGCCACGACCGACGAGCGATCACATCACACGATTATAAATTTAAATACTCGTCTAAACAGAATGGTATTAATTTAGCCATCACGTTAAGCATAAGGTAAAGTCATGTTCCATATTTAATTATTATGAACAGATTAAGGTAAATTAAAAGGATTGTCGCGCGGCGAGACGCGCAACATATCACTTAAATTGAATTAAGAAATAAACGACTCGTCGCGTGACGGGGCGCGCAATGAGACTCCTGCATTAATTATAAATAAACGTTAAGCGTCGCGCGACGAAAAGCACGACGACATACGTCATCTGAACTGAATTTAAAATGAAACATCGCGCGACGAAGCGCGCGACACAGCTCATTAATAAAGGTGAATTTAAAATGAATCGTCGCGTGACAAAACGCGCGACGCAGCACATCGACTAAACTAAAATAAAGAAAAACTGATTAAACTGAAAGTTGGACATCGCGCGACACAGTCGCACGCGCGCTTAATTATGTTATGGGCGGAGTCCCACTCATGGGGATCTGGTCGAATTGGGGGAAGATGTAGGTATTGTTGTGGATCAATCAATTGGGGCCTACGCGGCTCGCGAGGCCGCCGGGGCACGCAGCCGCAGGGGCGCGAACGCGGGGACATTGGGGCGCAGGCGCGGGGCTGAGACGGCGCGCGGGGCGCGGCCAGGGAGGGCACGCGAGGGCACGACCAAGGAGGCGCGCGGGGGCGTGGCCAGGAGGCGGTGCGGGGCACACGACCAGGGGCACACAACCAGGGGCGCGGGAGCACACGGCCAGGGAGGGCGCGGGGGCGCGCAGCCAGGGGAAAAGAAAAGGGAGTAACACCTGAATTTGGTGAGTAAAAAGAAGAAAAAATTCTACCCCCAAATTCAGGGCGTTACAAACCTATCCCCCTTAAAAGAATCTCGCCCTCGAGATTTAAGGTTGGCCAGCAAAGAGTTTAGGGTATTTGGCCATCAGATCATCTTCACGCTCCCAGATTGCTTCTTCCTCAGAGTGGTGACTCCATCTGTCTTTGCACATTCTGATAGTTTTCCTCCGGGTGACTCTGCCTGCAGTCTCAAGAATCTGCACTGGCTTCTCTAAACTGGTCGAGCAGATCTTCTATTCTGGGCAAGGGGTACTTGTTCTTGATCGTGACCTCATTCAGAGCTCGATAATCGATGCACATCCTTTTGGTGCCATCTTTCTTCTCCACGAACAGGACATGGGCAGCCCAAGACGAGGTGCTTGGCCTTATATAACCTTTCTCTGACAGCTGATCAATTTGCTTCTTAAGTTCAACCAACTCTGGTCCAGACACTCTGTAGGCTCTTTTAGAAATTGGGGCGGTGCCAGGAAGAAGCTCTATAGCAAACTCAACTTTTCGCTCAGGTGGCATGCCTGGTAAGTCTTCTAGAAACACATCTGAGAATTCGGACACCACTTTGATAATCTGAAGTGAATCTGGCTCCTTGCTATCAGTAGCCATCTGATGACAACTTCCTTTCCTTGGCTCAGGTGAGATTAACTCGGCTACCACTTCTCCTCCTAGTGGGGACATCAACTTAATTATCTGCTTATCACAACTGATAACTGCCTGATACTTATCTAACCAGTTCATTCCTAGGATGACATCTATTCCCTGAGTACTCATTACTATGAGATTAGTGGGAAACGCTATCCCCCTTATTTCCGCACTTACATTCAAGCAAATGCTATTGGCTTGAATTCTACCACCGTCCGAGTCAATTTGGATGGGGGTGGACATGGTAGTGATTGGAAGATTATGTGCTTCTACCCATGATACAATAATAAATGAATGTGTTGCTCCAGTATCAAATAACACTTCTGCAATATGGGAGTCGACTAGGAACATACCTACTGTCATACCGGGGGTTTCCTGAACTGCTTCAGCCTCCAAGTGATTAAGTCTCCCATGGTTATAGCGCGGCTGAGAGCGGTTGCCTGCTCCAGGCTGAGACACATTCTGCTTTGCTAGGGCACTAGGGCCTGACTGCTGCTGGGCTGCCTTCTTCAGACATTGCATCACCCAATGGCCCTGCTCTCCATAATGGAAACATGCTCTGCTTCCACCCTGAACTGGTGCTGCTTGACTGCTCTAGTTGGTTGCTGGGGCGGGAAGACGAGGTGCCTGCTGATTCTGCCTCTGGAACTGACCTCCTCCTGACTGGTTGTTCTAGCGATTCTACTGCTGGTGCTGAGGGTACTGCCTTTGGAACTACTGCTGCTGAGCTGGGCGCTGGTTCTGTCTGAACTGCTGAGGTGGGTTGCCTGAGAAACGAGGGCGATTGCTGCTTCCAGGCTGAGGTCGACCAATCTTGCGCTTGCGATCCTCCATCTCCTTGCGCTTTTTCTCTATCATGATCGCTCTGTCGATCAGGTGCTGAAATGTGGGGAAGGTGTGTTTCATCAGCTGATACTACAGAGGGTCAACTAAGCCTCTCAAGAAGCGATACTACCTCTTGGCATCTGTGTTGACATCCTCAGGAGCATAGCGGGTCAGTTGCAGAAACTTGTCTCGGTACTCACTGACAGACATGGGCCCTTGCTTGAGCGCTAGGAACTCCTCCTTCTTTACTGTCATCAGACCTGCGGGAACATGGTACTGGTGGAAATTGTCTCTGAATTCCTCCTAGGAAATAGTGTCGGGGTTAGCATGGGTGGTGAGATAGGACTCCCACCAAGACTGGGCTACTCCTCTCAACAGACGGGGACCATACAGAACTTTCTCCCTGTCATCGCACTGAGCGGTGTGCAACTCCCGTTCCACAGTATGCAGCCAATCTTCAGCATCCATGGGATTAGAAGAGTGAGCGAACACCGGGGGATGACCTCTCATGAATTCAACACGCTTGTCTCTGGGCATCTGAGGCTGAGGTGGTGGCTGCTGCTGCTGAATGGCGGCCAGAGTCTGACCGATAGCTTGAACTGCCTGAGTCTGCATTAAGAACATCTGCTCAATCATCATCGGGGGCGGGGGTGGCAGCTGCTGATGGGGTGCCTCATCCTGCGGGGCTGCCTGCTCCTGCTGAGCACGCCTTCCTCCTCTACGCCTGTTGTCTGACATCTGCAGAATGCAATCACATATCAGAACTGATCTTGCAAACCTTGCATCATAAGAAAAGAGTATAGAATTCTTCCACAATACTGAACAGATGAACATCTTCACTGATCTCCAACACAGACCAACACAGCTTCTCAGATAAAGAGGAAAGTAGAACAAAAGGGCTTTCCAACTAGGTAACTAATTTTATTAACATTCAACAGGTAAACCAAAGTGCAGGGGATGCCACCGTGGCGACAGTCATTACAAAGATCTAAATCCAACATAGTTCATCATAATAAACATAAAGGCACAGGTCACAGGATAAGCAACTACCCTGTCTAACTAAGACTAACTAAGAGTAAGACTGATGCTAAGACTATAGCTTCTATGTATATATTTTTGTATTAATTACAAGATCTGACGCTGACGATCTATGGTTCTAAATTTATCGTGGTCCTGCAGTCGGGGTTACCATTAGCATGGTGTCCACGCTGAGGTGAGCGATACGGGTGCTGAGTCCCGACGGGAGCGGGGGAGCCATCCTCTAGGTGACGATGCTCCGCGCGCTCAGCCCGCAGCTGGGCGATATCAGCACGAGCCCTACTCAGCTCATCTAATGCATGGTCCAGCTCTGTGTTTAGCACGATGGCTAGGTTGACTGTGCTTCTCAACCTAGGATTGTCCTCACCAACAGGTGAGACAACCACGCCTCATGTGCTGCCAGATGGGCGGCGGGGGTAATACTTTAGGTTGAGACCATCGGCTACCCCACCGAGCACTGAGCAGTAGTGCGAAAGCGCACGCCGTGCGACATCTTGCATGGCCGCCTCAGTTGAGTCCCGCTTAGAGATGGAATAGTGCTCTGAGCAGACCCCCGCACCCTGGAGACTGTTCTCCGGACGGGGCACCAAGCTGGTCGCCTCCCAGCGGTCCGGGTAAACCCCGCGATTGTGCTGGAAGACAACACATCGATACTCGAAAGACCAAGTACGTCGGTCAAGTGCCCGGCGTAGCAGGGTGTCGAGCGCGTCGTGGAAGTGACACCCGCGAGCGGCGTCACGAGTGATGGGTCAGGCAACCCATCCTTCCAGCTCCTGCTCCTCTGAAAGGTCGGTGCTGTGGCTCGAGCTGCTGTCGCCACCTCCGTCGTCTGGGTCTCCTCCAGCAGCTACTCCAGCGGCTGGGGCCCTCAGTGGTGGTGTAGGGGGCGCCTCCAGCGGGAGCACATGGGAGCAGCTCCTCACAGATTCTATCTCCTGCTGAAGCGAGAAGGAAGAGTCCTGCTGCTCCAGCTCCTGTCGTCGACCCTCCTGCTCCTCTTGCAGGCGGTGGTGCAGCCTCTCCAAGTGGCTAGACTGACTAGTCACTGGACGGCGAAGCGGACGCTCCGCGAGACAAGAAGGCAAGAAAGGAATGACTGACTTCCGTGCAGTGTGTCTAAGACGAGCCATCTACAAAAGACACCGTAAGCATAAGAATGAGAATAGAACTAATATGACCAGCAAGTAGACCATAAATAAATGAGGAAATAGAATAAACAAAAGATTTTTAGCAAGGTATAATATATAGTAGAACATAGGTTTGGTCGATATGACCAACTTTTGAAGGGATACCAAAGTCAAGGTGATAATAGGGGTCTATAATCCTTAGAATGACCATTCTATTATAGGTTAGCGGTCCTACAGTCAGCACGGCTTTGATACCACCTATGTCACACCCGGTTTTAGAAGGCAAACCGAATGCGAACCATGTACGTGCCAGGATCAGCAATTCACGTACACAGCAGTTACATAACTGGACATCATCACACAGTGCTCAAATAATGACATAAAAGAGGGTATAATAGTCGATTACATCATGATGTCCGAGACATCCACATAGTCTTTAACAATAATCAAAGTGCGGAAAAGAAACGTAGATACACACGGCCTACATAGGCAGCCGACTGGGGGTTTGCCGCTAAACATACCTAGAACTCATCGTACTCTTGGAACTCCTGGAAGTCCTCCTCCATGACTTCATCTTCACCTGAGCAGTGGTTGCAACGTGGACAACCTGGGGGGGGGTTTGGTGTGTAAAGCAAGGGTGAGTACACATCAACATACTCAACAATATGTCCCGTTTGGCTGTAGTGGACTAGCTTTATGTGGAGTTAAGTCAAGCAGTTGCTTTTAGTTGGTCAGGTTATTACTTACTAGTAGAAAGCCAGGTTTTAGCATTAACCCAAGTTATTAACCCGATGTACCCTTTTCAAACGGAAATAATACCACTTACCAGTACCATAGTCATAACCAAAACCATCATCCTCGTCACCACCTGTAAACCATACATCTCTGATCAAGTATCTCTAATCAATGGAGCTCCCTTGGCCGCTCATAACCGCGAGCACGGCTGATATATCAGTTTCATAACACTCTGCAGAGGTTGCGCACTTTACCCACAAGCCATGATTCCTTCTTGCCTCGGGCCGATCAAACCCTTAAACACTACCAAGGTGAATAGACAGGGTCTCACTACGTAGCCTTTACAAAGATTCCCTAGGGCTGTAGCCGCCCGTTAGGTTTCCTAAATGCACCGCACTCCTCCCCAAGGGGCGAACCAACCTTGGCAGAGCGAGCCGCATACACCGAGCCCCATTAACGGCACAACGACGAAGTGAACTACACCCCAGTTCCTTTAATTACTCAGCTAAGGGCATCCCACTCCACCCTCATGGTTGCACTGTTTTCCCGGGCGGTCATCCAACGAACAGGTCCTTACGGAAAGGCACTCGAGAAACAGCTCGAGTCCCCTTAAGGGCCACAAGTACCATCATCATAATCAAAAGGAAAAACATCGTATCATGGATAATCACATCATGTTCATTGATTAATGTGAAGCGCTAGCATAAGGCTAAACCATAATAACCCAACCAGAATAGGTAAACAAGGACAAGATAAACAAAGCTAGTCAATCCTTAGGTATAAACTATGTAAATGCAGGGAATGAATTATAAGAATGAGTAGGACATAGATGGGTCAAGGGACACTTGCCTTCACCAACCAGCTGCTGCTCAGGGTCTTCACCTGCAACTCCTTCGGACTCCACCAACTGACCGTTATCTATAAGAGTTTCAAACATACATTCCACAAGTTTTAATACAAAAAGAACAGTACACCAAACAATAGAATGCAATAAATAGATAGACGTCCGACGCAGGGCTCACTCCTACGACCGAGGCCACGGCCGACGAGCGATCATGTCACGCGATTATAAATTAAAATACTCGTCTAAGCAGAATGGTATTAATTTAGCCATCGCGTTAAGCATAAGGTAAAGTCATGTTCCATATTTAATTATTATGAACAGATTAAGGTAAATTAAAAGGATTGTCGCGCGGCGAGACGCGCGACACAACGCTTAAATTGAATTAAGAAATAAACGACCCGTCGCGTGACGGGGCGCACAACGAGACTCCTGCATTAATTATAAATAAACGTTAAGCGTCGCGTGACGAAACGCACGACAGCATACGTCATCTGAACTGAATTTAAAATAAAACGTCGCGCGACGAAGCGCGCCACAGCTCATTAATAAAGGTGAATTTAAAATGAATCGTCGCGCGCTTCGTCGACTAAACTAAAATAAAGAAAAACTGATTAAACTGAAAGTTGAACATCACGCGACACAGTCGCGCGCGAGCGGGGCTCGAGGCTACCGGGGCATGCAACCGCAAAGGCGTGGACGCGGGGGCTGCCGAGGACGTCGGGGACGCCGGGGCACGGCCAGGGGCGCGGCCGAGGAGGCGCACGGGGGCGCGGCTAGGAGGGCGCGGGGCACAGCCAGGGAGGCGGCGCGGGACGCGACCAGGAGGCGCGTGCGGGGCGCAGCTGAGGAGGCGCGCGAGGGGCGCGGCCAGGGGACGGCGCGGGGCGTGGCCGAGGAGACGCGCGGGGTGGGGGAGAGGAGGAAGAAGAGGAAGGGGAGAGAGAGAGGAGGGGCTCACCACGGGGATCCAAATTCCGGCGATCAGCGTCTCCAAATCCTAGGGCACCACGGGGAAGAGAGAGAAGTGGGATAGAGAGGGAGTTGTGCGCGGGAGAATTGAATGAGGGGAAGGAGACTAGGGGAGGGGGGCGCGGCATAGGGAGGGGCAGGGCGCCAGGGGCGCGCGGGCCGAGCTGGGCCAGGCCGGGCTGAGCTGGGCTGGGCTAGGCCGCACCGCGGGTCAAAACCCCGTGGCACGCACAACCACAAATCAGAATTCAATTCGTGAAGCAAAATCCGAAACGAGACTAAGCAACACACGCGACTAAACACGACATCAGACAAAAGAAATATGATTCGGCATGATGCAACACCCATGTCAACTTTGGTTTTGTTTACACACGATATGGACACCAGTCGCTATACTGCTTTGAAATTGGGAAGGAGCGAAACGGGAAAAGAAAAGGGAGTAACGCCTGAATTTGGTGAGTAAAAAGAAGAAAAAATTCTACCCCCAAATTCAGGGCGTTACACATACCTATTGAAGTACTTCATGCATCATATAGTATTTCTCGTTCTTGTTTTGTGCGAAGTTAACTACTTTTAAATTTAATCAAATATATAAATAATAATATTCGTAGTATATAACTAGTATCTTAGATAGATTTTTGAATCTGTCTTTAAAAAACTTATTTGGATATTTTTTGCAGTATTGTCTATAAATCTAGTTAAATTTGACAAAAGACAGGAATATCATAGCAACAACTATCTTACGATAGAGGGAGTAGTTTAAGTTTGACCAAGTTTAAAGACAATGGTATTCATATCTATGTATCAAAATCGGTTTGTTATAAAAACATATTTTATGATTAATCTAATAATACTCATTTTGTATCATAAATGTTAATTTTTTTTGTAAAATTTTAGTCAAAATTAAAAGTGTTGTTTCTCGAAATATGGGAATGTGGATAGAGATAGAGGTAGTATCATGCTTGAAAACCACACCTCGACGAGGCGTAAAATATATGCTGGTAAATAAGAAATAGGTGAGAGATTTCGTCAAATCAAATGTCAATCTACTCTTTTAGAGCTGTTAGTCTGAATCTTCACATATATGTCATTTCTGATGGTGACATTCATCATTATCCGGTGAACTTTTCAGTCAGGATTTTGGTGAAGCTTCATGATTTGATCATCGATCTTGCTTGCTTTCAGGTGACAATGTCATTCTACATGGAGAACATGGATAAACTAGCTATGTTTAGGGACGGCAACAAGTATATACCCATCGAGCACTAGCATTCCATATCTGTACCTGTCAAACAAAATTCTACCCATCGGGTTACCCATATATGCTTGTGTGTATAGGATTTTACCCATACCCATACCCGTGCAGCTAATTTTACCCATCGGTATACCATACCCACTAGGAAAGTCTCAAAATTTATCAATCACTCAAAATGTCAAACAAACATACAAAAAGTAAGTTTAACTTTAACTATCACAAACCATATAATTACATAACTTGGTAGTTAAACAAACAATAGTTGAACAGGGATTTCTAGATGATATGGGCTTTATTATATGATAATAGTAGTATAATGCGAGTATATTTTACCCATGGGTACACGAGTATGGATAGTATCCACTCGTAAACATACCCACGATAAAGAAATAATCTCATACCCACCTTCATATCGGGTAAAACTCATCGGGTATTCGGGTACCCATTGCCATCTCCAGCTATGCTAGAGGTAGGGGTATTTATTGATGCCATTACAAGCATGAAGGGTTGATCATATTTGGTTGATCTCTAATCCAACTTAGGTTGGAAATGTTGTATGCTTCCACGACTTCGTGTCCCTTCTCAAACTAAAATGGCACTCTATATCTTTTTCCTATTAGGGCATTGTTTGGGAGCAAGGGGAATATAGGGTATTGGAGGGGCTGAAATCCCTTGGCTATTCAATTTTGAATAGCATGGGTATTTTAGCCGTTCCAATATTCTTACTCCCAAACAAGCCCTTACTTTCTCGGCGTCCACGGGATTCTATATCCACGGATGTTGATGAAACATGCCTACATCAACAGGAAATAGATATATGGTAAACCCAACTTGATGCTTGCTTAGCACCTTCGGATCTTATAGGCTGAAGGCGAAAACACTCAAACTAGGTAATAGATGTGAATGTGCCATTTGATGGGATTGGGGTCCCGATATTTTGTTAGGTTCATGATAACTATCGACCCGAACCCAATAACCTTAGCACCATGTTTTCTCTGGTTAGCCTAATATCAACCTGCGAATCTAAGAATACAAGAAATAACTTGAAATTATATAGCTCAATTAAAGACATAACTACGATATATAATCGAATGTGGGGGTTTCACAAACTAATATACGACTTGGTTCAAAGATAGATTGATCTAGAGCAAAACCCAAATCCTAACATGGGAGGTGTCTGTTGAATATATAGTCAAGGTGGCATGCAAGGACCCCTATTCGGATCCAAAAGAGTCACAACACGTTACAAGGTCCTAACAACTCAAAATATGGTAATTCCACATCGTAACAAATTTTGGATGCTGATTTGTTTCGGTGATTCCCATTGACTCCAATGAAATTTAGACCTTAGACCAACATCATTAGTTAGGTAATCAAGTTATATTTCCATCCATATATGGGTCAACAAAAATGGAGTTCATATTGATCCTAGGCATCTATTTTATTGCAGGTTGGTCCTACATTCTAAGAAGGATTCAAACTTAACACAATTTGAGACTCAAGCTTTTGTTGGATGTCTTTGCTAGATTCTAGAGCTGATGTCCAAGGAGGAGCACATCCAATAACGTCCTTATTATGTTTTTCCATCTATTTTGGCCATGCTCAATCTTAGGCCAGTGCCTTAAGGCTATATGGAAAGCCCATGACGCTTCAGCATCCGACAAAAAAAGTAATAGATCATTGTGATGATTTTAAAACCTTGTCAATGTGATATTGATATAAGATAATATATTTTGAAATCTCATTAAAAAATCCATCAAGTGTTAATGGACCTCAAATTCACTTCAGATGAAGGATTTATGGTCTTTCTAATGAAGTATTGTCGGATTATCAATGAACTTGTAATCAACGGTTGTATTGATAGGTGCCATGTCCTCACCACTAGATATCACATAGGATATTAGTCTCCATCGGTCGATAATGGCTTGCTAACATGGACACAACGGATGCGTCCAACTAGTTTATCAAACATGTTTAATGTATGTGTAGAAATTCTACTCCAATGGGTATATTTGGTATTTGTGGCTATATATACCCCTTAGTCAGCCATTTTAGACGTGTGCGATCTAGGAGACCTACAAAAGGAGTTGATGATCCATTCTAGTGCTCTGCACTTGCATAGTGCTTAGTGATACACATGGTGATTATGTAGGTGCTTGCAAAGTGTTTAAGGTAGTTAGACCATCACGTATACGCTTGTTCTAGGTTTATGCCTAGAGTTCAGTGAGGTTTACATACTACTTACCATTTGGTACTTGTGCACACCTTTATTGGACTTGTAGGGGCTTATAGTCTTTTGAGACCAGAACAACCGCCTTTGTGGTGTGGCCACTACCATGTACTAGAGGGAACAAGACCCGTGGTAGTTTGGTCAGAAGCTCAACAATGAAGATAATGTGGAGAGGTTTGAGAGAGGCCATCTTGGAGACCCACTTGTGTGTTGGGAAGGCATGATGGATGTCCATGTAGTTACTCGATCAAGAGCTTGACCCTTGTTAGGGCTCCAATGAGGAACAGGGGAAAGCGTGACTTTCTCGATACCTTGATAAAAATACTAGAGTAATTGATGGGAGTTTGCATCTCTATCTCAATTGAGTTTTCTTTTTAGTGCTTACCTAGTTTATGTGTTTACTTTCCTAGTTTAGCTTGCTAATCTAGTGATAGAACTCAAATCTAGGTTTCTTATTTTTTACGATATAGATAGAAACTGTTGGTGTTTGGATCGCGTATCTTTAACCAACCAGTAAATGTGTCGTGTGGCCAACTCTAGATGATGTGCGAGGAGACACAAGCGATTATCCTGGTTCGGGCTACTCAAAGCTCTACTTCTAGCAGAGAGGATGAGGCTTATATTACTCACACCGTGGTGCCTGTAGTAGGGGTTTACAAGCACAGCGGGAGAGGGAAGTCCCCAAGTCCCTAGAGATGATTGAGGCAAGCGCCAATATCTAAGACAGAGTGGGGGAGCGTGTGTTCGTCTACGTGCGTCGATGAGTGGATGCTGATGTCTTCGATCTTCTCCCTCCTCCATGGAGGGACCGCTGCCCTATTTATACACCAAGGGGAGTGTCCTTAGTGAAGTCGGGTCTTGTATTCGAAGAAGAGATGCCTGGCGTCTGATGTGATGGTGAACTGTGCAGTAGATTCATGCCTGCTGACTTCTCGTAGAGAGCCGAGGCCGAGATCGAGGGGTTGTCCATACGCCCGAACCCCCAAGGGAGAGGCCGCCCATGCCGTAGTGGCTGTAACAACGCCAGGGTATGGGTCAAAGGCTGCTTACGGGGTGTGTCATCGTCCTGCGTGTGATGACGTCGAGATTCCCTGCAGCACTCATCGAGATCAAAGCACCCGTTTGGTGGATGCAGAAGTCTTTCTGAGGCGTTAGCCGAGCCGTCCCTCGACGTGTGCTATAGTCGGGCGGAGTGGTTGTCCTGTGGGATTCACGGCGTAGTCGGTGGCCAAGGTCAAGCTCTGGCGAGGCGAAGAACTCGCTCGAGGGCTGAGCTTGACGTCGAGCGAGGGGGGGGGGGGGAATTGCCCGAAGGCTGGACCCAGGGTCGGGCGATGCGGAGAGGTTACGCTCGAATCCTGTCCGCTCGGTTTGTCGTATTAGGCGTCCCATCGGAGGGCGTCAGACGGTGTGCGCGCACTGTTTGTGTGGGCGTAATCATACCGCTGCGCTGGACGTGATCGCTGTCTTGTCCACCACTATGCTCCGCTGCCACAACGTGGGTTGGCACACGCATTAATTGTGCATGTCCCCTGCCTGTGTTCGGGTGCCCTTGTCCTATCTGCCTGAGGCTGGCTCGGGCGGGACAGACTGAGCTGAGGCGACCTCAGGCGAGGCGGAGTAAGTGGCGTTGACTTCGGGTGAGGCGGAGCTCTGCTCGAGGTAGGAGACCCTCGGGGGGACGTCTCGGTTTTTTTATAGGTGGCTCGACTATCATCCCTTGGGAGTTTAGTCTTTATTTCTCTGAGTGCGTTTGTTAGGAGGTAATTTGGGTGTTCCTAATTATCGCCCCCGACATAAATACACATAGCAAAACCGTAGTTGTGCATCTAGATAGATTACCTTCTTGCATTGGTTGTGACTAGGTGGAATTTAGAGGCCTTATATTGAGAAGTATATATTTAAGTTGCCTAATTCATGTCCCTTAGGTGTCACGACACGGCCCCTTTAGCATCAAATGACTCTTGCAACTCAAGAGTAGTATGACATGAATATTATTTGACGCTTCGACTGCTAGTCAAGTGTAAAACCCAAATTTCTATTTTGGTATCTAAATAAATTTCTTTAAATTTCATTTGAATTAAGGAGCTTTGAATGTGAAACATGAATTTAAAAGTAGTTTCCAAAAATAAATAAAAGGGGCAGATATGTTTGTACACTACATGTTGGAGCATTTTTTATTTGTGTGAATTCAAATTCAAATTTGAATTGTTGAATTTGGATTTGAATTCACAATTGAAAATAAAAAAGAGGATTTCTATTTTTTTGTTCGCCTCACGAGCCTATTTCTTTCCATTGGCCCAGTCCCTCTCGCTGCCCCTTAGCCCCGTGGGTCGAACAACCGACCCAATATGTGGTTGGCTGCCGCACCCACACGGGTGACGTCGAGGGCAGTTTTCCCCGAACCGTCTCCCTCTCGGGCACGCGTCCCGCATGTGTGAGTTGCGGTTGCCGACGCGTGGGCCCCGTGTGTCAAGGTTGTCTTCCTCCTTGAGCCCGCCATGGACTCTGTACTGATTCCGACACAGTCATGAGTGTCAAGAGACCCAAACGTCCCATGCTCTTTGCTTCGAACCCATATATGCTTGCAACTACATACCCCTTGCCCCATCAAAGATTAGAGCTGCCACAGTCGATTTGAGCCCACATCGTCGCTCCGACCTCGGCGTGTAGTCTAGCAGATTGGCCAGAGCAAGTGAGTGTGAGTTGTTGATCAACGAGAGATTGACCAGATTGCACGGAATCACTCACCAGACTTTGGGTTCCATAGCCGAGCTGCCTCGCATGGACAGTCCTCGCCACTTCCTTCATCGACTGTGAGACACCATCCCTAGTGTTCTCCTTGCTCCTTGCTTTATTTAACACCCATTGATGTTTTAATTCAGGCACCAGTGCACCAGTAAGGGCTTCCTTTAGCGAAGAACCATTGTGTTGCGTGGGCGGGCGCAACCCAGGCTGTCAATGGCGGTGAAGACGTGGAGATGGTCATTGGTTCCATGATGAACAATGTAGATTAGATCGAAGATACCGCTTCACTCAATTAAATCGGGGTCATCGATATGAGATCAAATAGCTTCGACAATCCCACTTAGGGCTGGTTCGTTTCTATCGGATTGCACCCGAAATCATTCCAGCTAATCAAAGTTTATATAAATTAGAGAAGCAATCCGGGTAGGAATTGTTCCGACCCACCAATCCGACACAAACGAACAAGGCTTTATCCAGTCGAGCTACTTTGCAAAGAAGCCCTGGATTTTCTATTTTCACGCATTAGTTTCCCCATAGTTCAAAAGTATTTACAACTAAGTCCTGGTTCTTTCGAATTTAACCCCAAGCTTCTAAAAAATAGAAACGATTGTCCTACACATGAGATTTTACACCAACACCCACATAATTAAACTTATAATTATGTGGAGGCCCTTGGTTTTTGCACATAGGTCCCTAGGAGCCCATTTTTAATTTAAAATAGTCCTAAATTTTATTTTTGTTATATTTTCTTTGTTCTAGCTCCGATTTTAGTGGTTATTGAGTCTACAGATTCGTATCAACGTATAGATTTATTTTATGTATATGTTTTCATTTCTTAGTGCATTGTTATTTTCTTGCTTGCTTGTATGCATGTGGGATTTAGAAGAACATTTATTTGAGGGATTAGAAGATCAAACCCGCGAAGACTCCAGTCAGCATGATCTTGCAATAGAAGGCAAGTTGTGTCTTGATCACGTTTATTTGGTCCTATGCAACCTTTATTTTTATGTTATCACCGATCCTATGCACAAATAGGTTTAAATTGATGGGATCTAGTAAGTGATGATTGGTTTACTTGGTTTATGAGGAGATGTTACACATGAGATGCATATTATGTTTTATTCTTGTGGTATACTATTTGTTGGTACAAGAACATTGTGTTTTATTGGAACATGGAGTGACAACCCAAGAAAATAGTTGAACCATAAGGACTAATATGTCTCTAGTCTTGGCTAATTGAAAGAGAGATGGACTTTGAGCCATTTCTATATTGGTTTTGGTGGTTTATAATCATCGCAACATTATAGACTAACTAGTTTGCTAAGTGAACGGTTGCAAGTTCATAAGAATGAAATTGAAGAATTCAATGTAATCAATAGCTCAACACGCAACTAGAAAGGGCATATTTTGGAAAAGATGAACTATGGGTAGTTCAACCACCCGAATTAGTTCTAAATGCCCTTATGAACATATTTGAGCACCTTAGAGAGGTTGGAAAGCTCAGACTTTAAAATGATGCTTTAGAGCTAAGTTTGAGCTAGAATAAGAATATGAGTTGAAAAATTCAAAAAGATTGTAGGTATATTTATTTATGTCATAGAAGTGCTGAAGAAGACAACCAAACCGAGACAGATAAGAAAAGCCCAAAATGGACTCAAGACTGCTGCTTTGTGGTGCACCAGACCAAGCTTGGAGTGCACTAGACCAGTCCGGTGGGGCACCAGACTGGTTACGTAGAGAGACCGTTTTTAGGCAATTGAGGCTTGATGCACCAAACCACTCTAGAGTGCACCGTACTGGGCACGAGACCAGTTTCGTAGAGATGATGTTTCTGGGACTAAGACTACTAGCGCACCGGACCTACCGTACACCCAACAGTTGGAAGAGGCTGCCCAACGGTCGAATGATGTGGCGATGATGTGGCGGGTCTGATGGCGCACCTGACCGGTTTGGTGTACTTGATAAGATGACAGAAGTATCAGAATGGTCACTAAAACTGCAGGGATGGTAGAGGTCTGATGTGCATCGTACCAAACAATGTTGCAGATCTGGTGCACTCGAGTTTAGAACATATTTTGGCATTTGATCCCAACAACTATTTAGGTGGTTGGGGGCTATAAGTACCCGCAACTAGCCCATTCAATACACAAGAGATGATCAATAACTCATATACACTAGTGCAACACTCGCAAGTGATCAAAGCCTACCAAGTGCCACAAAAGAGTGAATCAAGAAAAGAGATAGTCTCGTGTACTTGATTTATGATAGTGCCTTGATAGAGAGCTAAAGCAAAGAGTGTGTGTTGTTATTGTGATCATTGAACTTGGAGTTTTGGCTCCCATCGATTGTAAAGGCTAGCAAGAGCCTCCAAGCTTATGGAACGCCTTGCAGAGACTTTGGTCTCTCCATTGAGTTGAGAAAAGAGGGAGAGAGCTCAAGTTTAATCTTTTGAATTACTTGAGAGGGTTGATAGAGACCCGATCCTTTAGGACACCTCAATGGAGACATAGGTTTCATTTGGAAACCAAACTTTGGTAAACAAATTATCATGTCATTGTGTTTGTTCATTTGCAATTTGTTTGCACCCTTCCTCTATAAGTTCTCTTGCATTGATTTTTATTTAAATCAATCGTGTTGCTCCTAAGGTTATTACGCACATTGATAAGAGCAACACATTGCAAGAAGAACTCATATCCCTACTCTAATTAACCTTTTGATAGTAACCTAGAGGGGGTGAATAGGTGACACTTGAAAAATCACAACTAAACACAAACTTGAATCTCAGAGTTAGCTCAAAAACTTGATCCAAGAGAGTAAGAGAAGGGATAAGTTGTTGCACTTGATTGCTCTTCAAGATTGTGGAATTATAACTAGAGTAATAAAACAAGTGGAGATAAAAAACTTAGAATAAGGGGACAAATAAATTGCAAAAGATCAAGCATACAGGACACAAACATTTTTTATTGTGCTTCAACCATGCCTCAAATGCTTGCCTATATCCATGTTGTGGTGTCCCAAAGGATGAGGGTTGCATGCACTCAACCCTTCTGAAGTGATCCAATGATCAACACGAGGTCATTGTTTTTTCTTATACTGATCTCTTTAGAAGGATTTCCATAGATTTGAGTCTCTTGCAGCTGGACACAAGTTCGATGGGAGCAACAACTCCAGTAGAAGCAATATAGGGGAGAAGAATGCAACACAAAGAGTAAGAACACAACACAAAACATAGATCTCAGAAGCACACTCTCATTAGGATGTCTAATTCTACTCAAAATGGTGCTCAAATCTCTCTAGAATGAATCCAACGTGTTGTGAATGTGTATGGGAGTGATCACTTGCTCTTAGGATGTTTGGGTACTAGGCTGGCTAGGGGCTCTATTTATAGCCCAAATAGCATAAGAGCCGTTGAAGAAGATGCTGGAAAATTGCCTTCTGCGGGAGCACCAGACCGTCACGTGTCAGCCGCCTGTTGAAGTGTAACACCCTAAATCTATCTTCAAAAAGTAATCCAGTTTAATTTATTAATTTCCAATAGAAGGAAATTGTTTATGTTTTCAAATAATGAAATGGTAATATAAATACATTGACCAATTTCTTGAATAGATAAAATTTTATGAAGTGTTTGCTACATTCACGTCGAAGCATAAATTTTTTCGGATTGGAATTTTAAATCCAATCTTTAGAATTAATTTGGTGAAGAAAAAAATCATATTTTTATAAATAATGTTCAATGGTTAAATATATTCGCAAAATAAGTTTTTATTCTCATCAATAATAATATTAGGATATATTCTAAATTTGGATATATATTCTGAATTAATCATTGGGAGGATTTAAAATTTTGAAAGTAAAAAGAAAAAGGAAATATAAACTCTAGTCGTCGGCCACCTAAACAAGAGAAAAAGAAAAAATACAAAGAAAACAAAACCAACCACGTCCGGTCGAACATGCCTACCTCTCACACGCCTCCTATGATAAGTCTCTAGTTGTGGGCACGGTTTACAAAACCGTTGGAGGTGTAAAAACCGCCCCCATCGGTAACGGCTTACCAGCGGTAAAACGGTAGAAATCGGTAAAAACCGGCCGGTTTGCCCAAACCAAATTAGTTTGAATTCAAACTGGTTTGCCGACGAAAAATTGACGCAAAACCGGCGAAAAACCGGTACAAATCGCCGGTTACCCGTGAAACAAACTGGTTTTTATTGTTTTTGCAGAAAAAATGAAAATTTTGGCAGGATTTATTTGTAGTTTGCTCAATTCACATTGTACAGTAAATATTAATTGATCCACACGACATGTGTTCACCAAAATAACATACAACACACATATGCAACCACAAACTCCAGTTCTCATGCAATAAACAACCGCGAACTTCGCAATACTCAAATACAAGTTCTTTTACACCTCTCCAACGAGGCAACGACACATAGGTCGACTTATTTCACAATACTCACATGTTCAGCTCGAGTCATAGTGATAGTACTCAGTCATGTTGGAAGGGTCGTGATATTGATCCAATCTGTCATACTGATAGTGATAGGTCTATACAAAAGATATGAGATACATTAGCGAGAAAATAAGAACGACAAATAAATACTTATTCACAAAGCAAAAGAACATATCGGTGCAGCAGGAACTTGTCCATACCCATATTGTGGTCCTGGTGGATACATATTTGATAAATTTGAATATGGTGGTGGAGGAGGTCCATAGTTTCCATACCCATACATGATCGATGGTGGCGCTTCGCCTGATGGTGGAGGGGGTCCATAGGTTCGCTGACTCGGTTGCCATTGCCATGCATAAAGGTTATAGACTGGGTCTTGTCCAGTCGGATAGTTAGAAGAAACGGAGCTACTTGAGCTACGGATTCCATCTTGGACAGGAAATGAAACCGAACGACGCCAACCACTTATTGTCTCTCGCTGTGAATGAGGTGCATCATGGTAAGAATCTTGTGTGGAATGGGTGAACCGACTTCCTCCAGTGGACCTCCAATCTCCTGCACCACTCCCTCCTGTACCACTCCCTTCTGCACCACTCTCTCCTGCACCATATTATCCAGCATCACCATGACTGCCATCATCACCAGCACTAGGGTCGGTTGTGTTATCATCAATGTCTTCATCATCTTCTTCCTCTTCGATTTGATCGGTGATTTTGACCCTTTTTCCTTTCCTATCTGATGGACCAAGTCTTGTCTTCCGCTTACCAAGGTGGGTGTCACCAATTGTTTCATCGGCCCATTCTTGCACTTCCTCTGTGCCTCCTTGTTCACGTACAAGCGATGTAAACAGCGTGCTAGGAAGAGGAGTGACACTGACAGGTGAGTCTTCATCCAATGTTGGAGGTGCATTGGATCTTCCTCTTTCCATCCAATCTCTAATGGCTTCATTATGCCTATGTAATGATAGATCCATGAAGGCCAAGGCAGGATCAAACTCACCAGGCTCTGGTGTACCAGTTGCTCGTTGGATGCGAAGACGAAGGTTGTAGTTAACGAACACAAGCTCATGCAATTTCAAGTAGTCGAGTTTGTTGCGGAGCTTTGTGTGGATGAATACGAAAGTACTCCAGTTGCACTCACACCCACTCAACGAGACACACTGTGATAGCAGCCACTTAGCAACACGTTGAAGTGTTGGCGTATCTGATCCAAACATAGACCACCAACTTGAAGGAGAAGTCCTGCGGTCAACAACCATTCTCCTTGCAAGCTCACTCGAGAAGTCTCCAATCTCCCTCTTGAAGAAGTCATACTCTTGGAGTGCCATTGTAGCAGTATTTGAATCAAACATCCTTTCAACACCCTTACGAAGATCTGTCATGAGATTGTTCGTTGTCCCCATGACATAGTTCACATATGGATGCAAGGCACATGCTGGTTGCGCATATGTGTCTGTCATGACAGTGTTCATTCTAGCATCAACCACATCAATGATCGTGTTGTAGCAAGCGTTGTCATTCTCAAACTTACTTTGATATGTGTGTTTGGTGTTTGTGTATTGCATGAGCACCTCACCAAGTGTTGGAATTTTCTCCTGGTCAGCAAATCTTAGGAACACGTACAGAGGTTCAACTTCATCTAAAACATATTGCATGTTCTCCCACCATTCAACATTGGTGATGTCATCGAAAGCATATCTTCCCATTTCAGTTAGGAAGTAACGTGAGCTCCTGGATTCTGGTGACATAAACCATACCATGAACTTATCCTTCCTTCTCATGAAACTTTCCAAGAACATGTAGTTAGTGCCAAATCTGGTAGCATTCCATTTCACCAACTCACCTCCGATGACTTTCTTCATCATACTGTGTAAACTTGATGAGTTGTACATCCAACTACATATCCTTTGGGCGCTTTGAATCATCGCTTCATGATGTGCCCACTTCCTAATGTCCTTTAGCATCAGATTAATGGTATGTGCTAAACATGGCTGTCATACTATATGCTTGTACTCTATGGCTTCTCTGCTCAGCATCTTACAAGCCTTCTTAAAGTTGGAACCATTATCTGTTACAATTTGGACAACATTCTCTGGTTCAATAATCTTCAAGACATTTTTGATCTCCTGCTACATCAACATATGTATGAGTGGCCAGTAAAAAAGGGTGAAGCAACTACGAGTATGTACAATATACGTACCTGCATTATGAATTTATGGTCCTGGACCTCTCCAGTTGCATCAACGGTCTTTAAAAATACATCATCCCATTGCAATACACCAAAAGTTAATGATGCTCTTTTGTGTAGGACCAGTCCATGAATCACACATTAGAGTCACACCAAACTCATTCCACTCAATCTTCCATTTGTCAATCTCCTTCTGAAACTCCTTAACATTTTCATTAAGATACTTGCCATCAATCTCTCGACCAATTGGTAATTTGACCCCCACACCTGCATTTAAGGCAACAAGATTATGTCAACAACATAGATCAAATACAACAAAATATATTATGTTATCTGTTACCTTGTTTTTGGGACTCCATAATTGCGGCCCTAAAATATGGGTTATCGACCTTTCGATCCGGGATGCCAATGGCATGACAAGCCTTTGCCTAAGCCCTACCAAGAATCTCTTTCGAGCTCCTTCCCTTACTTGTCCAGGGACCAGTATCTATCATTTGTTGCCTTAGTCCATAGGCTAGCAAGATTGTAGTCTCTAACACGTTCAGGTACTTGTTCCCTACTCCTTCCCATCATCCTATCAAGTGGCCCTTGAGATACCCTCTGGCTGGAGGATCCACCACCCCTGTCATACCTTGCACCAGCCCTCTGACTAAATTCGTGCTCCACACGTGACTGATGCAGAGCCGCTTTAAGTTCATCTTCATACTCATCGTTCCCAAAATGGGTTCGTGCTACCTCATCTGCCCTCAGCTGCTGCCTAAACCTAGAACTCTTCTTTTCCTTTGTCCTATCTATGTCAAGTTGGAAGTATGCCTTTATGTCTAGAGGAACAGAGAGACATTTCTTGACATTCTTCCCTCTATGCGTGAGATGCTCCTTCAATCAGGTACCACCCCCTTCGCTCTTTGTTTCTCTACAATACATGCATTTGAAACCTGCGCCAACCTTCTCTCCGTGTGTCGGCGTTTCGACCCCGGGGGGTCCCTGGACCGACGAGTAAATTGTCGCTGCGTGTCCCAGCCCAGATGGGTTGGCGCGAGACGGAACACAAGGGGGAACAATAAGGGAAACCGCGGCTCGTGTTGTCCTGCGCCCAGGGCGGATGCGCTTGCAGTAGGGGGTTACAAGCGTTCGCGAGGGAGAGAGAGAGAGTGAGAGCCTGTCCGTCAGCCTGTTCTCCCGCGCGGCCACCTTCTCGTATGAGGGCCCTGGACCTTCCTTTTATAGACGTAAGGAGAAGGCCCAGGTGTACAATGGGGTGTGTAGCAATGTGCTAACGTGTCTAGCAGAGAGGAGCCAGAGCCCTATGTACATGCCGACGTGGCTGTCGGAGAGGTGTTGCTGCCATGTTCATGTGATATCGTGGCCGTCGGAGGAGCACCTGAACCCTGTAGAAGTACAGCTGTCGGGGCTGTCGGATCCTTGCTGACGTTCCTTGCTTCCGTAGGGGGCTGAGAACCGCCATCGTCATGGAGCACGCGGGGTGCCATCATTACTTGTTTACCGGGGCGAGCCAGATGGGACGCCGGTCTTGTTCCCCGTAGCATGAGCTAGCTAGGGGTAGGGTAATGATGTACCCCCCTGCGGCGTGGTCGGTCCGAGCCTGAGGTCGGGCGAGGCGGTGACTCCTTCGAGGTCGAGGCTAAGTCCGAGCCCTGGGGTCGGGCGAGGCGGAGACCGTCTTCCGAGGTCGAGGTTGAGTCCGAGCCCTGGGGTCGGGCGAGGCGGAGACCGTCTTCCGAGGTCGAGGTTGAGTCCGAGCCCTGGGTCGGGCGAGGCGGAGACCGTCTTCTGAGGTCGAGGTTGAGTCCGAGCACTAGTGTCGGGTGAGGCGGAGACCGTCTTCCGAGGTCGAGGTTGAGTCCGAGCCCTGGGGTCGGGCGAGGCGGAGCTTCCTATGGCGCCTGAGGCTAGACTTGGCTGCTGTCAGCCTCACCCTGGCGGGTGGCACAACAGTCAGAACAGGGCAGGCGACACTATTTTCCTGTCAGGTCAGTCAGTGGAGGGGCGAAATGACTGTGGTCACTTCGGCCCTGTCGACTGAGGAACGCGCGTCAGGATAAGGTGTTAGACAATCCTTGCATTGAATGCTTCTGCGATACGGTTGGTTGGCGAGGCGATCTGGCCAAGGTTGCTTCTCCGCGAAGCCTGCCCGAGCTGGGCCTCGGGCGAGTCGAAGGTGCGCCCGTTGCTTGAGGAGACCCTCGGGCGAGACGTGAATCCACATGGGTCTGCTGTTTCTGCCCGAGGCTGGGCTCGGGCGAGGCGAGATCGTGTCCCTTGAGTGGACGGAGCTTTGACCTGTATTGCGCCCATCAGGCCTTTGCAGCTTTGTGCTGATGGTGGTTACCAGCCGAGTTTAGGAGTCTTGGGGGTACCCCTAATTATGGTCACCGACAGTAGCCCCCGAGCCTCAAATGGAGTGTTGGTACTCGCTTGGAGGCTTTGTCGCACTTTTTTGCAAGGGGACCGGCCTTTCTCGGTTGCATTTCGTTCCGGTGGGTGCGCGCGAGCGCACCCACCGGGTGTAGCCCCCGAGGCCTCGGAGGAGTGGTTTGACTCCTCCGAGGTCTTAGTGTCTTTCGTGATGCCTAGGCAGGTCTGGTTGTTCCCTCATGCGATCTGATCGTAACCCGGGTGCATGGTCAGGTTCCGAGTTCTCGGGCTGGTATGTTGACGCTGTCAACGGTTTGGCCGGAGCCAGGTTTGCGAGAGCAGCCCCCGAGCCTCTGCACAGCGCGAGAGGACGGTCAAGGACTGACTCGGCTTTTATCATACGCCCCTTCGTCGCCTTTCTGCAAGGAGGAGGGGGAAAGCGCCATGTTGCCCTCAGAGGGCGCCGAACATGGTGTCTCCAGTGAGTTGCTAACGGGTGATCCGAGTGGACGCCCGTGCCCCGTTCGATAAGGGTCGGCTAGTGGCCCAGAGGCGCGCTCCAAAAGTACCTACAGGTGATTTGCCGGACCCGGTCCCGTTTGATAGGGTCCGAGGGCTCGATGCCTCCCTCTGATGGGATTCCGTTACAGAATCGCTCCTGCTGGTCTCAGAAATGTCCTAGGGTACCTCGGGAGCGTAGCCCGAGCCTCGGCCATGTATCGGACGTACCCAGAGTCATCCCTCGCTATGCGTGTTCTGAGGCGGCTGTCGAACCCTTCGGGGGGCCAGCCTTCGAACCCCTGATCAGTAGTGGGCGCGGAGCCCGAGTGGACTGAGGCGGCTATCGAACCCTTCCGAGGGGCCAGCCTTCGAACCTCTGACCAGTAGTGGGCGCAGAGCCCGAGTGCTCTGAGGCGGCTGTCGAACCCTTCCGAGGGGCCAGCCTTCGAACCTCTGATCA
The DNA here is from genome assembly GCF_902167145.1 of Zea mays. NCBI lineage: Eukaryota > Viridiplantae > Streptophyta > Magnoliopsida > Poales > Poaceae > Zea > Zea mays. The sequence goes on from NC_050098.1 coordinate 187,003,284, forward strand.
GTAGGAGGGCTCGGGGCCCGCTTCCTTCGCGGAGAAGGATCCCTTTCGGAGTATCCCCTTTCCCGGTCCCTATAGCAAGAGAGATAAAGGGGAAGAGGAAAAGGATATGAAATTGAACGACGTGGCGCACCTTTTTTGATGCGGTCATCATGGCGGAGGTGAAGCGTCGCCTGCTTCGCCTGCCAAAGGTGTCGCCTGCCCTGCCGTGGAGTTAATGCGACGGGACGAGTGGTTCGCGGGGTAGCCGTTGCGCGAGCCATTCGAGGAACGGGCGTTTCGCCTTCGAGTTTTGAATTTCGCGGCGGGATTGGGCGAAGTGTTGAACGGGTCTTGCCCGGGCCTTTTATATATTCGGAAGAGGGACCGGTGGTGGTTCTTTACTCTGCTGCTCGCCTCCCGCTTTGGTTTCTGCATCCTGAGGGAATAGCCAGAGAAAGAAAACTGCGCACCTTGTCCGCTCCGCCGCCACCCCTTTCGCTTGGTGATGGCCGACCGGGTGACCGTCGTTCCGCCGCGCGACCCGTGGCCTTTCTCCACCGTCACGGCGGACGATCTGGAGGCCCTTGTTGCCGATGGCTTGCTTCGTCCCCTCTCCGGTGACCCGCAACCGGAGTGGATGGTCCCTCCGAGCGGAGCCGCCCCGTCCCCGTCGTCGGGGTATGTGCTGAGTTTCGTCTCTTTCCATGAGCGAGGGTTCGGAGTGCCAGCAAGCCGTTTTATGCAGGCGATTCTGCATTTCTATGGGGTGGAGCTGCACAATCTCAACCCCAACTCTATCGCGCAAGCAGCCATCTTCGTGGCGGTTTGCGAAGGATTTTTGGGGATTGACCCCCACTGGGATCTGTGGACCCATCTCTTCTCCGCGGAGCCTTTTGCCTCGACGACGGGGGAAAAGAGAGTCCGCATGGCGGTGCGGGCCGGTGCCTGCATCCTCCAGTTGAGGCAGGCGCGTGCGCAACAGTACATCCACGCCATCCTTGTGTCTTCGAACAAGGGGTGGCAGCGCCGGTGGTTTTACCTCCGGAACGACGATGGGAGGCTCCCGTCGTTTTCTCAACGAGTGGTGACTGCCGCCGGCAGCAACTGGCGCTATGGGCCCCCGCGCGAGCGACAGAAGAAACTCCAGCCCCTTCTGGAGGCCTTGCAGGAGTTGCGAGACGGAGGGCTTACCGCCGCGGGGTGGTTGCCGCCATCCATCGCTGGAGGGTGCTTCCCTTGACGGAGTGGCGGTTGCTGCTTTCGGAGATGACGCTGGGGTCGACTTGGAGGGTTCGCAGATGTCCTCTATCCCCCTCCCCGCCGATGACCTCCACAGGCGGGTAGCTGGCATGGTAGGGAGGCTGGATGCCGGCGCCCTTACCCAGCTCCCGATGCGTCCCGAGCACGGGTGCATGTCCCTGGTGAGTGTCCGCTCCTTCTTCTTTCTTGTGTCAGATTGCCCTTGGTTCTCACAGTCGAGGCTTTTCGTCCGTCTCCAGGAGTTGGGGTTTCATAAGCCTTCCCTGCCACCGGTCCCGAAGGACGCGGTGGACCGAGCCGCGCGGAGGGTCGCTGCGGAGAAGAAGAAGGAGAAGAAGGACGCGAAAAAGGCTTGGGCCCGCGAGCGGATGCGGGCTCGGGATGCCTTGGAGAGGCGTCGTCGGAAGCAGGAGAGGGACGGGCTCCCGAGGGAGCCGTCGCCGGAGACGCCTAACAACAACGACGATGATGACGAAGACGACGACATGGCGACCCGCCATGGCCTCAGCCCGGATTTGAGGCTGGGCCAGGGGTCGTCGAGTCAGCCCCCGAGTGGGCTGGCACCATTGGTATCCGGGGCCGGGACATCAGGGTCCCGGTCCGAAGAACAGGGGCAGGCCGAGGGGGTACTTGTCCCCTCGGCCGAGGTAGTTGAGGTGACCCTGAGGAGTCAGGCCGACCCGCCTATCCCCCAAGAGCAGTCGCCCGTGCCGGCCGCACAGGAGGTTGGTCCTCAGGTCATCGTGACTACGCCTGGGCAGACCGTCCCTTCGGCACCCCGGGTGCCCGAGGCAGGGATGGTGCCAAAGCCGGCAGCGGGGCAAACCTTGGCAGCGCCTGCGGGGGCCGAGGGGCCTCCCCGCAGGCACGATTGGCCTTGGTCCGGAGTGGGTAAGTATCTGAGGATACCTCTGTCCCGGCTCCTTCTTTGTGTGTCCTGATCCTGCTTTTCCTTTTCCTCCCAGCAAACGGAGGCACGGCTCGACCGGTCTGGCTCCCCGGAAGGTCCTCAAGACGGCGCCGGCTTCTGCAGCCAGTGCCGCACCGGGCCACGTCGGTCGGCTGTCCTCCTCACAAGATGCCCCCAAGCAGGGGGCTCAGGCGGTACGAGTTGCCGTGGGGCAAGATCCTGAGGCTGACCCCTCCGTCAAGGCGGCCGTCGTGCCGAGGGAGACTGCTGGCGCGGCTACGGCCTCGAGCCCACCTGACGTGTTGCCGGCGCTGGCACCGACTTCTGCCGAGGCTGTTGCCATTCTGGCCGTGGAGCCACCCGTCGCCACCGATGTTGAGATGGCCGAGGCGCCGCTACTCGAGGCCGGCGATCGGAAACTTGCCCCCTTAGCCGAGGAGGTGCCCGATGCGCCGACTGCAGGGGGTGCCGATGCCTTGGAGGAGGGGGGTGCAGAACCGCGGTCCGTCCTGGGGAGCGGCGACCTCGTCCTCGCGCGACGCGGTCCCAACGAGCGGTGTGGGCAGGCGCTCCGGTTCTGGACCCGTGGTGCTTCGAAACCCCTCTTCGTTCTTGACGACGAGCGGGAGGAGCAGTCTCGGGACGAGCTTCGTGAGTGTGCCGAGGCAACGATGGGGTCGCTTCGGTCGACCCTGGAGGTCCTATCCAGGGATGTTCCCAGGATCCTCCAGGTAAGGATTTCAGGTGTACCTTTCACGTGATCAAGGCATTCTTCGTGACACCCTGCTTCCCTTCCTCAGGATCTGACGAATCTGAGCACCGCCAAGTCATCGTTCATCCGCCGCGAGGCTGACGTCTGGGGTTCGCTGTGGTTTCTGAGGGCCGCGCTTGCCGAGGCTACCGAGCGCCACTCCCAACGGAGCGCCGAGGCGGCGGACCTTCGGATGCTTTGTGACGAGCTGGGGGCGGAGGTAGCGGCGGCACGCACAGAGGTGCAGCGGCGGCAGTCGGAGCTTGGCCAGGTCATCGGTGAGCGGGACCAATCTCGGAGCCGGGCTGCCGAGGCTGAGAGCCGGGCTGAGGCCCTTGGAGCCCTTGCGGCGGACCTGGCCATGGCCGTCGGGTCTGCTCAGTCCGCCCAAGCCACAGCCTCAGAGCAGCGTGCCCGGGCTGAAGGTATGTCTTGGCTATTTTGAGATTCTGATTCAGCTTCATTCTTCAACTCGTGTTTGAAGAATTCTGTTTTGGCCGTTTGCAGAGTTTGAGTCTGCCCTCAACGAGCCCGCCAAGGCACTTGCCCAGGTGGCTGAGCAGAAGGAGGTCGACCGCGTGGCCATGTCCGAAGCTATCTCGGCCTTCTGCCAGGTCTTTGGTCTTGACGACGTCCCCTCGGGAAGCTCCCCCCAGAGTCGCTGCAGGCCTTGGGTGGCCACGTGCGCGGCAGACTCCGCGAGGCGCTGCATCACGGCGTTAGGCGGGCCTTCGCCGTGCTCGCTTCCCACTACGATGTGGATCTGGAGCGGGTCAGCGAGGGGTACTGTCTTTCCGATGAAGATGAAGCTGCCCTGGCCGAAGTTCAGAGGCTTGACGCGGCCGCCGCAGGCCCAAGCGCGGTGTTGGCGTCCTCCTTCGAGGTGGAAATCCTTCCGCTTGCGCCACCGTCCAAGGCCGGGGCAGATCTCGCCGAGGGTGGAAACAGCGCTGAGGGTGGAGACGAAGCCGAGGGTGCAGCTCCTCTCTCGGGCGATGCCTGATTCTGCCGGAGCAGTTTGTTTTGAACATGTATGTGTCTTTCGCGGCCGCCGAGGCCTGAACACTTTGTCGTCGTGTTATAAAGTTGCGTTTCTTTTCCTCCTGTTTCGAGTATCCGGACTTGTTCGTCAGTAGCAGAATCGCTTATCTGAGTAAGAGTTATTTTTTCGCGAAAGGTGATGAGTGAGGTATCCGTATCCCGGAGGCGTAGGAGTCCCTTGGCTCGGTCGGCCTTGCCGCTTACATGCGCTCTTATTCGTTTCGCGGGGTTCTGTTACTGATATAGCCGGGAAACATGAAAGTCGTTTTGGTAGGACTTTTTCCCAGGTTGACCACATATGGTACCCTGGAAGGTTTGGATATGCCTTTATGAAAGCGTCCACCGAATCGGGGTCGCTTGGTGGGTCGAATCTGAATCTAAAAGGCACAGGGTGGAAAACGGACGGTACCTCTTGATCGGCGGATGGTGACGAAGTCGCGTCGGGGACGGACTGCACTGTTATCTCAGGTACGAGGCTAACGCCCAGCAAGTCCTTCGCGAGCGTGCTGGCGTCATCCGTTCGCTTGGGGTTGGCGTGTTACGGGGAAACGATGCTCGTCTTCGTCTCAGACGCGAGGTCGACGCCCGACGTGTCCCCCGCTGGGGCGCCGGCATCGCCGACTCGATCGACAGCCGACGAGGTGCCGCCTCCTGCTTGGCCATGGTTGCCCTGCCTCCTCCTCCGTCGGCGGGGAAGGTGACGGGACAGACCCGGATGCTGCTCTTCCGCCACGCGGGGAAGACGTCGTCGATTCCGCCGCCGGCGGGCGGCTGACGGCTGCCATTGTCGTTTTCGCGCGGCGGAGGAAGGAGTACCATGTCGTAGCTGTCGTCGAGGGACATGAACTCGAGACTCCCGAAATGGAGCAGCGTCCTGGGCTGGAGAGGTTGCTGGAGACTACTCATCTGGAGCTTGACGGGAAGCTGTTCGTCAACACGCAGCAGGCCCCTACATGGCGCGCCAACTGTCGGCGTTTCGACCCCGGGGGGTCCCTGGACCGACGAGTAAATTGTCGCTGCGTGTCCCAGCCCAGATGGGTCGGCGCGAGACAGAACACAAGGGGGAACAATAAGGGGAACCGCGACTCGTGTTGTCCTGCGCCCAGGGCGGATGCGCTTGCAGTAGGGGGTTACAAGTGTTCGCGAGGGAGAGAGAGAGAGAGTGAGAGCCTGTCCGTCAGCCCGTTCTCCCGCGCGGCCACCTTCTCGTACGAGGGCCCTGAACCTTCCTTTTATAGACGTAAGGAGAAGGCCTAGGTGTACAATGGGGTGTGTAGCAATGTGCTAACGTGTCTACAGAGAGGAGCCAGAGCCCTATGTACATGCCGATGTGGCTGTCGGAGAGGTGTTGCTGCCCTGTTCATGCGATGTCGTGGCCGTCGGAGGAGCACCTGAACCCTATAGAAGTACAGATGTCGAGGCTGTCGGATCCTTGCTGACGTCTCCTTGCTTCCGTAGGGGGCTGAGAATCGCCGTCGTCATGGAGCACGCGGGGTGCCATCATTACTTGTTTACCGGGGCGAGCCAGATGGGACGCCGGTCTTGTTCCCTGTAGCCTGAGCTAGCTAGGGGTAGGGTAATGATGTACCCCCCTGCGGCGTGGTCGGTCTGAGCCCAAGGTCGGGCGAGGCGGTGACTCCTCCGAGGTCGAGGCTGAGTCCGAGCCCTGGGGTCGGGCGAGGCGGAGACCGTCTTCCGAGGTCGAGGTTGAGTCCGAGCCCTGGCACAACAGTCGGAGCAGGGCAGGCGGCACTGTTTTCCTGTCAGGTCAGTCAGTGGAGGGGCAAAATGACTGCGGTCACTTTGGCCCTGTCGACTGAGGAACGTGCGTCAGGATAAGGTGTCAGACAATCTTGCATTGAATGCTCCTGCGATACGTTCGGTTGGCGAAGCGATCTGGCCAAGGTTGCTTCTCCGCGAAGCCTGCCCGAGCTGGGCCTCGGGCGAGTCGAAGGTGCGCCCGTTGCTTGAGGAGACCCTCGGGCGAGACGTGAATCCACCTGGGTCTGATGTTTCTGCCTGAGGCTGGGCACGGGCGAGGCGAGATCGTGTCCCTTGAGTGGACGGAGCTTTGACCTGTATTGCGCCCATCAGGCCTTTGCAGCTTTGTGCTGATGGTGGTTACCAGCCGAGTTTAGGAGTCTTGGGGGTACCCCTAATTATGGTCCCCGACACCGTGCAACCAGACTCTATCTCTATCTCTTTCTCTATCTCTATCTTCATCCGACATGTCTCCTACAGATGTGGCAAAAATATCATATAACTTGAAACAATAACTAAACCATAACTAATACATAAACCATTAGCCATGTTGGGTCTATGCTTCGTCGCCGAAGGTCTTCTAGGAAGAAGTGGCTTTCGGCTGAAGTTGCTTGTGTGAAATAGCCGAAGGTTCCTCTTCATGAAGCTTCGGTATTACAAACCGACTTAAAGATAGAATGACCTTTTAGTCCATAAAGGTCTGGGTCAATGTTGTAAACTTTTATGAGGGGCATAATTGTAATTCCTCACAGGCTGTGTCCTGTGCCTATAAATAGTGAACAGTATTCCTTTACTGTTCACGGATTCTGGCAATTTTAATCGCATCTTTCGGGAACCAATCTTTGTCAAGGCAGAGGTATAATTGTATTCAATAATTCAATATATTAGATAAATACAATTTAATTCGTTTATGATTCATTCATCCTTCCATACCCTTTATTTTATGTTATCTTATATCATCTATTGGAGTTTAATTACGAAGACTTAACCTTCGTAATTATATTCTCATCAACCTTCGTCCATGGTTCATTATCCTCAAGGGAATATTGTTTCATGGGCGAAGGGCGTTAACATCTAACATTTTATGTTGCCTTGTTCTTAATTCATAGCGTTTGAGAACAAGTCCCCAACATTGGCGCCCACCTCCGGTGAACTCACTTCCACTTTTTTGAGCTGATGGCTTCGTTCAACGATCAAGCTGGAGCTGCTTCGGACCCGAAGCTGGTGCTCCCGATTACAGGTGGTTCGTGCTCAGAACCAACCAATAAAAAGCAGAAGAAAGAGGCACAGAGAAGAGTACAACATGTTGGAGTGCAAGGGCCCTTTATCAAGTCAAGGTGGTCCCACATCCCGATCACCTTCTCCCAGGAGGACCTTCAACTCAAGGATTTTCCTCATAACGATGCTATGGTTATTTCTTGCGTTATCAAAGGGTTTCTGGTCCACAACGTCTTGGTTGATACAGGCAGTGCAGCTGATATCATATTTGCTAAGGCCTTCAGACAAATGCAAGAGCCAGAAGATAAGATTCATGATGCTACACATCCTCTTTGTGGCTTCGGAGGAAGACAGATTGTAGCGCTGGGCAAGATCACCATGTCAGTGACCTTCGGGTTCGTCAACAACACTAGGACTGAGCAAGTTATATTTGACATTGTTGACATGGAATACCCTTACAATGCAATTGTTGGTCGTGGCACCCTCAATGCTTTCGAAGCAATTCTTCATCCTGCTTATCTTTGCATGAAGATACCTTCGGATCAAGGACCCATCGCTATTCATGGAAGTCAGGAAGCTGCCAGAAGGGCCGAAGGAAACTGGACTGACTCAAAAGCAATCCATAACATAGATGGAGCTGAAGCTTGTGAACAGTACAAATTCAGAAGGGAGAAAGCAGCTTCAGCAGATCAGCCGAAGCCCATGCTCTTATGTGAGGACATAGCAGAGCAGAAGGTGCCGTTGGGCTCTCAATTATCCGAAGAACAGGAGAAAACCTTGATAAGGTTTTTGTTCAACAACAAAGATGTTTTTGCATGGTCAGCTAATGATCTCTGCGGAGTAAATAGGGATGTTATTGAACACTCGCTCAATGTTGACCCATCCTTCAGACCCAGAAAGCAGAGGCTTCGGAAAATGTCTGATGATAAGGCCGAAGGTGCTCGTAATGAAGTCAAAAGACTCCTCAGTGCAGGAGTTATCAGAGAAGTAAAGTACCCAGAATGGCTAGCTAACACTGTTATGGTAAAAAAGGCCAATGGCAAGTGGCGAATGTGTATCGATTTTACAGATCTTAACAAGGCTTGTCCGAAGGATGAATTCCCATTGCCAAGGATAGACTCTTTAGTTGATGCAGCAGCTTCTTCAGAGCTCATGAGTCTGCTAGACTGTTACTCAGGCTACCACCAAATCTGGATGAAGAAGGAAGATGAGCCGAAGACTAGCTTCATAACCCCAAGTGGCACATATTTCTATCTTCGGATGCCTGAGGGGCTAAAAAACGCTGGAGGAAGTTTTAGCAGAATGACTACGAAGGTTCTCCACTCTCAGATAGGCAGAAATGTGCTAACTTATGTTGATGACATCATTGTAAAAAGCACGAAACAGGAAAATCATATTGCTGATTTGCAGGAGACCTTCGCCAGTTTCAGACAAGCTGGCTTAAAATTGAACCCAGAAAAATGTGTCTTCGGAGTGAAGAAGGGAAGATTTCTTGGATGCTTGGTATCAACAAAGGGAATTGAAGCTAATCCAAGTAAAATTGAAGCTATACTTCGAATGGAGCCACCAACTACAAAAAAGGGGGCCCAAAGATTAACAGGGAGGTTGGCATCTCTTAATAGATTTATATCCAGATCAGCAGAAAGAAATTTACCATTCTTCGAAGTGCTGAAATCAGCCGAAGTCTTTCAATGGGGACCAAGCCAACAAAAAGCCTTCGAGGAACTGAAGCAATATCTGATAGATTTAACAACATTAACTCCACCAACGCCAGGGGCTCCTTTGTTATTATATGTGGCAGCTTCGCACTCAGCGGTAAGTGCAGCACTTGTTCAGGAGAAGCTTGATGGCCAAGTCAAGAAGCAGGTCCCAGTGTATTTTGTATCTGAAGTTCTTAGTATATCAAAGAAAAACTACACAGAATTAGAGAAGGTATTATATGCTGTTTTGATGGCATCCAGGAAGCTTCGGCACTACTTTCAAGCATACAATATTGTTGTTCCTTCTTCGCAGCCGTTGAAGGATATTATGAGAAATAGAGAAGCTACTAGGCGGATTGGAAAATGGGCTGCAGAGCTCAATGAATTTTGCATTGATTATGTGCATAGATCTTCGATCCAGTCCCAGGCGTTAGCAGACTTCATTGCTGACTGGACGCCAGGGGCTCAGGATGAAGAAACAAATAAAGATGTCGAAGTATGGACAGTGTTTTGCGATGGGTCTTGGGGAACCTTCGGGGCAGGAGCAGCTGCTGTGTTGGTCTCGCCATCCAAAGTTAAAACTTGTTATGCGGCAAGACTCGATTTCAGTTGTACAAACAATATTACCGAGTACGAAGCCCTGCTTTTGGGTCTTCGGAAGCTAAAAGCAATGGGAATCAGAAGGGCCATTCTTAAAACTGATTCCCAGGTTGTTTCGGGTCATATCGACAAGAGTTGCAAGGCTAAAGATCCGAAGCTTGAAAGATATCTAGACATGGTTCGAAGAGTTGAAGCTTCCTTCGAAGGATTTTCTGTCAAAAATATCCCTCGAGGACAAAATGAACATGCTGATTTGCTAGCTAAATCAGCAGCACAGGGGCTGCCTTTACCTTCGGATGTGTTCTTCGAAACAATAAAGGCACCTTCAGTGGAACTCCTTGAAAGAGCAGTCCTCAATATATCTCCTGTTTATAGCGAAGATTGGAGAACTGAAATCATCTCTTACCTTCAGGGTAAATTCCTTTCAGATGACGAAACTTATAACAGGAGGATAGAGGCAAGAGCTCGTCCATATGTCATGATAGAAGGGGAGTTGTACAAGCATGGAGTTTGTGCTCCGTTGCTCAAGTGTTTATCTAGAACCGAAGGCATAGAGTTGATGAAAGAAATACATGCAGGCCTCTGTGGATCTCACATTGGATCTAGGCCGTTACTTGGAAAAGTTTTCCGTCAAGGGTTTTATTGGCTGAAGGCAGCTTCGGATGCAGCGGAATTAGTTCAAAAGTGCGAAGGTTGTCAGAAATGTGCAAGAGATCAAAAACAACCTTCGTCCTTAACACAGCTCATACAACCCATCTAGCCATTGCAAAGGTGGGGCCTTGACTTGTTGGGTCCATTACCACCGGCCCAAGGGAATCTAAGATATGTTGTAGTGGCTGTGGAATATTTTTCCAAATGGATTGAGGCAAAGCCTTTAGCCACAATAACTTCGGTCACCATTCAAAAGTTTTTCTGGCAGAATATTGTTTGTCGTTTCGGGGTACCAAAGGCCATCACTGTGGACAATGGAACACAGTTCGACTCCGAAGCTTTTAGGGATTTCTGTGATCAAATTGGTACGAAGATCCATTTTGCATCAGTCAGGCATCCGGAGTCAAATGGGCTCGTTGAAAGAGCCAATGGCATTATAATGACAGGAATAATGAAGTTAATCTTCAATCAACCCAGGGGAAAGTGGCCAGATCAGTTAACCAAAGTAGTGTGGAGCCACAACACAACAACATCAAGGTCTACAGGCTTTACTCCATTCAAGTTATTATTCGGTGACGAAGCAATAACTCCGGAGGAAGCTAAAACTGGATCAATAAGAGTAATAGCTTCGGCAGAATCAGGTTCTGAAGATGCTTATTCTGTGGAGAAAGATGCTTTAGAAGGGATTAGGCTTCAAGCTGTGGAGAATATCAATAAATATCAAGCCGAAACAATCAAATGGCGAGATAGAAAGGTTCGGCTAAAGAATATTGAGCCAGGACATTTGGTGCTTCGGAGAGTGGCCAACCCAGACACAGTGGGCAAGTTGCAGTTGAAATGGGAGGGACCTTTCTTAGTAGCATCTTCGTCAAGACCCGGTTCATACAGATTGAAGGATATGGACGGCAACGACATTCCTAGATCTTGGAATGCGGATGAGCTTCGGCGATATTATGTGTAACTTGATGTAACTTTGTTATGTTTTTTCTTTTTCATGGCACCCTTTTCCTTTCTAAAGGGGGAGAAAGGTTTTTAATGGGGCCATCATATGTAATTACCTTTTTTAGTTCTATAAGAGCAAAATCCCCCAAAGAATGTAAATGTAAAAGCTGAGAACGCACCATCGAGTGCCGAAAAGTAAAAGGCGAAGAAGCTCCAAAGTCGTTCCTAAGGGAATGCAGAGCCTATAGCGAAAAGTCAACGCTGATTCCGCCAAAAGTAAAAGGCGAAGAAGCTCCAAAGTCGTTCCTAAGGGAATGCAGAGCTTACAGCGAAAAGTCAACGCTGATTACGCCGAAAGTAAAGGGCGAAGAAGCTCCAAAGTCGTTCCTAAGGGAATGCAGAGCTGATGTGTGATTGTTTCTAAGAAAATAATGGATGAGAGTATAGCTTCGGATATGTGTTTGGACATTCATTCGCATATCACATTACATCATAGCATTTGCATTCATAAACATTCATCCAGGCATATGTAGGATAATCATCATCATGACATAAGTAATTGCTTCGGCATAAGAGAAGAGCTTCTTCGCGTACAAAAAGGAGAGCTTCGGAAGAAAGGGAAATGTTGTTTTCTATGCTTCGCTGTGTACGAAAAGAAGGGAAGGTGTTTTTTGCCTTCGGCTCAAAAAAGATAATTTCGTCCACAACAAAGCACTTCACATACATTAATGGAGGGGTAAGAGCATGATACAAGGTATGAACAGAACTCATTAAAGACAAGTTTAGTTACATTTACAAAAGTTATCTCAAAAGTTTCCTAAGTCTGTCTACAGTCTACTCCTACTTAATCTTCAGGGGATCTTAGCTTCGGCGTCATTCTTTTCAATCATCGGCTTCGGCTTCGTCATTCTACATGAATTAAGTTGTTGTAAGTCAAAATTGAGCTTGAAGGAAGAGGTAAGCACAAGGTATGATTTCTTACTGGTTCAAGATGACTCCGAGCTTCGTCTCCAGCCTTTTCTCGCCCGCCTTTTGTCCATATCATTTTCACAAATCTATTGGAAATACTTCGGGCGAGATCAGGAATGTCATCTAGGATTGATGGTGATAAAGTGAAATTGGGCCTATTGACAATCTTTCCGTGATCGCAGCCAGCTTTTAGGAAGGCTGCAGCAGTGCCCCGAGAAGCTACCCAGGCACAGAAGTCACCGTGCCCAGCTATAACTTCGTCGAGCTCGTCAATTTCACCCTCAATATGTTCGAAGGTCTTCGATAAATCTTCAGCTGAGGGGGTGAATTTCTCACTGCTGGCTCCAACTGAGTGGAAAATTTTTCTTAGTCGTTGAATGCATCTGTTGCTGAATTCCAAACATTTTTCTTGAAGGCCCGCCAATAGTTTTTTCAAATCTGAATTTTGTTGAGCTTCGGCTTCAAGTTTTGTATTAAGTTTTTGCTTTTCTTGTTCAAACTGCTCAGATTGGCGGAGAAGCTTCGTGTTCAGTTCTGTTATTTTTGCTTCGGCTTCCGCCAATAAACCTTCGGTTGCCTGGAGCTCAAAGTTCTTTTTCTCGATAGCATCTGATTGCTCCTTTATTTTGCTTTCTAAATTTTCAATTATAACTTCGTGTTTCTTGTCTTCAAAATCTTGCTGCATTTTCAAGGCTTTGCTCAATAGCATACTCTGCACGAAAACAACCTTTGTTAGACATGTTTTTATTATTAAAAACAATAAAGGTTAAGGGAAAAGTAGTTCACCTTGAAATTGGAATAAAATAAACTACCAACGATATGTTGTCGTCGGTAGCGGCTAATGTCCGTTTCTAGCTTCGGAAAACCGATACTCTTTGACAGAGTACCGATAACTTTGGCTCCAGTTTGGTTTCGGATACAATCTAATTTCTCATCATCAATACCTCCGAAGAGGAGTGCTCCTGGCTTGTACCCGCAAGATTTGGCATACTCTCTAAGCTCTTCTATTTCGGGTTCTGACAATTTTTCTCCAACTAAATTTTGAAACATGAAGGCTTCGTTTTCTGAAGCTTCATCAGCAATTTCCTTCCCTTTCCCCGACGCTGCAGCCGCGGCCTCTTCGGCGGCGGTGGTAGCTTCTTCTGCAGCCATGTCTAGCAGTATTTTGTCAATGTGTTCGATTGTGCTCTCCAGGTTCAAATCTTCAGCTGAGGCAGCTTCGGCAGCCGCGACCTCCGAAGGTGTGATTTCAATATCTGTCCCTTCCTCAGCCGCTGGTGTCTTCTGAGCTGAAGCTCTTGGCGGTGTCTTGTCAATTACCTCTGTCACACCGATGATCCTCTGTCTCTTTACTTTAGTCGTTTTCTTCATTTTTCGGGCTCCTTTTCCTTCTGAAAAAACTTTGTCAGTTGAGGCCCCAATGGACTTAGCTTCGCAGGCAGGGATTCAGTCATTACCTTCAAAATTGCCTCCACATTAGTGGCAGAGGGTGATGCGGGGATTTCTTCTTCGTCGGATATTTTTCGCATCGGAGAAGACGCTTTCCTCTTCTTCGGAATTTTCTTCTTTGGTGGTTCTTTTTCATCTTCATTTAAGGCTTCAGTTATCCTTTTCCTTTTCTGGCCTCCGGCACCTTTGTTCAGATTTTCATAGTCAGGGTATTCAAAACCCAAGGCGTCCAGCACTCGATTCAGTCTTCGCTTCGGACGGGTGCCGAAGGCCGCAGTCATCAATTGATCTTCTTTTTTGGAGTAGTTGCCAAGTATTTCATTACACATTACTTCAATTGTATCCAGCCACTCTTGGCAAGGTGTTTTAAAGTATTTCTTAAACTTGAAATAGTAAGGTAAACGCACAAGTTCACCTTCTTTCTTTTCCCCCTTTAGCTTCGGCATTTCCCATTCTTTTAAACTAGGAAAAACCTTGAAAGCCAAAAACTCCTGAACCAGGTCTCTTGTACTGATATGCTCTGCAATAATTCTGAATTCATTCATTGCTTTTTGAGTTGGACCTTCCGGTGTCATGTTGCAATGGGGGCGGGTTTCTCCGAAGATTAGTTCAAGTGGACTTTGCACAAGCTTCTCCTTGTCGTCATCAACCTTGACATAAAACCACTCCGACTTCCAGCCTGCTGCCCATTTGCTTCGGTAGCTGATTACAGGAAACTTTGTGGTTTTCCGGTAAGCAAAATTATAGCAACCAAAATTGTCATGCAATCCATCTTTTCTAGCCTTCGTCTGATAGTGCAGTTCGTGAACTCGACAAAAGCTGTCCGCAAACGGCTCCACCGCTTGGCTTCGGAGGGCCCAGATATAAACGCTAAGCCTAACAATAGCGTTAGGAGTCAGCTGATGAAAGTAGATACCAAACCTCTTCAGTACCTCTGCAATAATCCCATGTAGGGGGAATCTTAATCCAGCCTTTAAAAAGCTCTTGAAAATGACAATTTCATCCTTCTCTGGCTTTGGGGTAGTCTCTTCTCCCCCGAAGCGTAATAGCTTCTTCTGATTCTCATTGAAAAAGCCCGACTTTACCATTTTGGAAAGATCAGCCTTCGAAACAGTAGACTTTCCGAAGTCCAAGTGGCTGGGCTTGCTTGGCATGGCAATTCGATAATCGTCTTCGGGATCAGTTTCCTCAATATCTTCTTCTTCTGCTTCAGCAATTGCTTGTTCTGCCTGTTCTGCATCATCACTGGGGATCTTTTCCGAAGTTACCAGTCCGGACCTCTACATCGCTTCGGAGATGGGAACAGTCTCCGAACCTTCAGCTTCGCCCCCCTCACGCTCAACCCTAGCGGTAGAACGCACTCTGGCCATTTAATTCTGAATTTGTAAAAATTTAGTACTTTTTTCTTCCCAAGTTTTTTCTTCTAACGAAGCAGGCTTCAAACTGGAGCTTCGTTCGATTCCGAGAGTTAAGCTTCGGCGATGGTTAAAAATTTTGGCAGCAAAACAGTGCAAATAGCAATGAATGCTGTGGTAACTTCACACCTACTCGTCTGTTTATATAGTACTGCAGGTAAGAAGGCGAAGCGCCAGGATTTTTACACCAGGCGGGCACCCGCTCGCACTCGCTGCAAGGTGGACCGCAAAGACCAAACAGTAACTCTGCAAGGTGGGACCGCTACGCGCTGGGAAACTGAATCGTTTCTCGACAACGAGCTCAGGGAAGGTGTTTTTTGGACCTTCGGCTCCCCGAAGCTTAAGAGACTTTTTTCACGGATCAAGCTCGTTACGAAAAACGATCTAGCACCGCGAAAGGGGCTACTGTTGGGTCTATGCTTCGTCGCCGAAGGTCTTCTAGGAAGAAGTGGCTTTCGGCTGAAGCTGCTTGTGTGAAATAGCCGAAGGTTCCTCTTCATGAAGCTTCGGTATTACAAACCGACTTAAAGATAGAATGACCTTTTAGTCCATAAAGGTCTGGGTCAATGTTGTAAACTTTTATGAGGGGCATAATTGTAATTCCTCACAGGCTGTGTCCTGTGCCTATAAATAGTGAACAGTATTCCTTTACTGTTCACGGATTCTGGCAATTGTAATCGCATCTTTCGGGAACCAATCTTTGTCAAGACAGAGGTATAATTGTATTCAATAATTCAATATATTAGATAAATACAATTTAATTCGTTTATGATTCATTCATCCTTCCATACCCTTTATTTTATGTTATCTTATATCATCTATTGGAGTTTAATTACGAAGACTTAACCTTCGTAATTATATTCTCATCAACCTTCGTCCATGGTTCATTATCCTCAAGGGAATATTGTTTCATGGGCGAAGGGCGTTAACATCTAACATTTTATGTTGCCTTGTTCTTAATTCATAGCGTTTGAGAACAAGTCCCCAACAAGCCATCACATCTATAATAACATTACCAAATCATATTTACAGTAGTAGTAAATAATATTATGAGTTACATATACTATAACTAAAACAGAGCTAGGCACTAAATATTAAAAATCCATGAACAGAATCTTACAATAACTATGTATTAAGTTATTAACACAAACATGAATGAAATCTGAAAACCTAAACATTAAAAATCCAAATCTAGGCACTAAATATGTAAAACAGAGCTAAATCTTGGTACCATAACCGGTTTATCGGTGGTAAAACATGATTTACCTCTCCCCCTGGGCGGTTTACCGCCGGTTTTGCGATGGAAACCGTCGGTGAGGGAATCTGCG
The DNA here is from genome assembly GCF_902167145.1 of Zea mays. Lineage (NCBI taxonomy): Eukaryota > Viridiplantae > Streptophyta > Magnoliopsida > Poales > Poaceae > Zea > Zea mays. The sequence continues at coordinate 187,019,258 of NC_050098.1, forward strand.
ACGACGACGGGGGGCAGCGGCGAAGCGGGCGGTAAACCGCTCCTGGCCGGTGGTTTACCGCGCTTAGCCGTCGGTAAAAGGCGCGGAGGCATCGGTTTTTGTGTGTGCGGCGGCGACAGCTCTCAGGTAAGTGAAGGGAAAGTGAGGGGAGCTGGGGAGGTCCTGGAGGAGAGGCCCGAGAGGGATGTTTAGATTTTTTGTTAACGGGTCCATACATTTTTCTATTTTTTGTTGGCTAAACTGATTTAAATTTAAATATCTTCTATACTAAATTACTCAGTAAAATATATAGTTTTTATCATATATTTTTTTATAAAAATTTTCAAATTTTTTAAATTTGGACTGAATTCAAAAAAACCGCTGGTAAACTGTTACCGCCTCCTGGCGGTTTCGGTAAATCGAGCGATTTATCACCGGTTTTCGGCAGTTTTGCAATCCCTGGTTGTGGGCCATGTTTGTCATATATTTCTTCATCCTCCTGCAGGCCTTGCTAATTCTGATGGCTGCGCCTCCGCCGCCTGTCCGTGCCCAACTGCCCAGTGCCTGCTAATCCGCGCTCGCGCTGTTGCACCTGTGCCACGCCGAGTGCGATGTCCGCCCGCACCTCTCTCCAACCCCGTCGCCTTCCCAAACATTACCACCCACTCCCACCACCTGTAGTTTCCTGTGCTCACCCCAGTAATGGCTGACCCTTAGATTCTGTTAGATAATTATGTATTATCAGTTTTAATTTAATTCAGATAACTAGTGCGATGTATGTGACGACATATATGTGCATGTGTGTATCATTACTCATATAAGCTGTACTTTATAAGATAAAGGGCTACAACCGATTGGGCCATCCACAATCGATCCAATCAACTTTACTTCTCGTTTTTACCTTATGCATTAGGAGTAGCTCTAACTTAGCCTCCATCCATCTCAAATCTAATCTCTCTTCGGCTCTACGTCGACTAGAGACGTCTTGGGTGGTATGCCGACACCAAGACACACCATAGGATCTCTCCTCCCGACGGGGTCCCTACCGGGAGACTAGATCTAGGTCTCTGCGCCCTCGTGGGCCGTCCGAGCCCCAGACGTAGACCGTCCGGACGTACACAGAGGAGAAGCCGCTCCTGCGCCAAGTCGCGACCTGTCCAGCCTTGTGTCGTGGACCATCCACGCCTTCAGCCCTTCACAGATAGCACCGCCAAACAGTCTGTTCCAGTGTTTGGCGCCTAAATCGACACCAACAGAGGTATCTCAATTTGTTTTCCTGGTCCAATGCAAACCTTGCAGCATTGAGGCCTACCAGATCTTTGACAATGACGCATATCTTTCATATCAAACTGCCTTGGAATATTTGAGCAAAGCATCTCATGTTCGTCTAACACCAGCACCACGCACGTATATGGAGTGACCTTTGTTCTGCAGGACTGTTGGGACCTCACTGTAGCGAATGAAGATAAGGGCTGGCCGGCAAAGCTCCAGCTGCTTCCGGTTTAAGCTTAGCCGAATCGAAACAGAAGGCTGCAGCCGAAAAAAGCATATCTTTATCTAACTACAGTGAGTATTCTACACCTTTGCTTTCAAGCTGCATTTTCAGGTCTGTGCTCCTGTGTTCACAGTAACAATACCTACAAGTGAAGTCAACACAGGTACTGGGAGGAGTGCATCCTTGTCTGTGCAAGTCAACGTCTAACAGTTCTGTGCTCTCAAAGACTGTCAAGTGGTCGCAATCTCTTATCTGACGGCGAAAGATCATCCTGTCTCTGTTAAACTGCAGCGGAAACACAAACACTGCGAACTCAATTAACTTGAGGAGCTAGGTTCACGTTCACGCACGCAAAATATCTTCGGATCAGTTAACCCGGAGGCGCAGTACCTCATTTGATCCCATTTCGTTTTTATATAGAAAGGGACAGTGGCATGGCATCAAGCTCCTTGGGTTTTGTTAATCGACGCATACTTAGGCCTTAGTTGGAGCATATTCGCTAGCTTGTGACAACTAATTTCCGTTCATCTAATTAAATTGCTAACTTCAGAAGGAGCTTTTTTTTTCCATCAAAGGGGTCCGAATATGTCTGCAAGAAGAGCATCTGGCTTCCAACATCACCTTGATTTCCTATATAAAAAGGACAAAACAACTTGTCGAGAGGAACTATTGCCCTATTCCTCATAATTCAGCAGTAAAATTGTGCGATTGATGCCCTCTGGTCTTGCAGACTACTCTATAGATATAACCTTATGATGAACATACTGTGATGGGTATGCTGTATGTGAACTTTTTTCTTTTTTTGAAAACACATCGTGAAAATAAAGTTACAGAGTTTGACCAAGGATAAAACTGCTCGCTCGCCGCATTGCCTTTTGGATCAATATAAGGGCATGTACAACCTAATTAATGAAGTTTTTCATGAGGAGTTCTTAGGAAGCTAAGTAGAAAATAATCAACAGAGAGTCCGTGTCTACACGGCTTTCTATACATATTTCGTCAGCTGATTGGTTGCTCGTATTGTCTCGTCCTGAGCCACCGCGCGTGTTGACTTTGTCTGAGCTTCTGTTCGATTGTATGCAGGTGGAAGATACAAGGTGCATGAGTACATGCAAAACAAGTAATTTTAAGGCCAATTACTTGCATCCGGAGGTACATCGCAAACGGTCATATGAGGCCGACCCGGCTCACACGAGTCTGCACGCCCGCGCTCAAGCATCCAATCGGGATGATTGTGTCTTGACTGAATTTATAATCTAGATGCTCAGAGTTATATCGTGTAGTCTCTTAACTGCTTCATTTCATGCACTTGAAAAACCGATCAAAGAGCTCAAGGTGTACATGCCCTGACGCTGTGGTGCCTCCCTCGACCGTCGGATTCTACATGAGCGGCTCTGCATCTTCGACGTGAGCTGCTACAAAATAGGTAAATGCTGTCCTACTTCTTTCGGTTGCATTACTATGCACGTATCTTATCGCGTGGTTCATGTTACAAGAGATCGGATGGCCCAGATTGCTCAACGGTGCTTCACACATAATTATGCCAGGAGGCATATATTTATGCTCCTACCTTCAAAATTCAAAACGGTACAATGTTGAACTGTTGAAGCCCTGATCTGACTGCACAGAGACATTCTCAGGGGTAGTACAATTATACTGCCGCGATAAGATTTTCTTTTTTGGGTCTTGTTTTGTTTTTGGAGGGGTCACCCCGCCACCTTTCAGCGCACAGCGCCCTGCACTAGCAGCAGCAGCAGCAGATTGCACAAGAATACTGTTCACGGCGAGCCTCCCCTCCCCACCCCACTTCTTTTATATGCGCACCCCTCCTCTCAAACTCGCTCTCAAAGCCCAAACCGCAGTCGGCGCAAAAGCCCCAAGGCTTTTCCACGTCCAAGAGCCATGTTCCGCCAATCCTCCCCCTCCTACAGCGACGCCCTCATGCACCACCACGCCGCGAGCTTCTCCGCCGCCGCGCTGTCCGTCACCGTCCCGGCCCAGATCCCCCGCGGCGGCGCGGCGGCCGGCGGGTACCTCGACGGCAATGTTGGCGCCTTCTCGTCGCCGCCGTCGTCCTGCTACTCGTCCTCGTTCCCGTCGTCGTACTACAACAGCATCCAGAGGAGCATCAGCTCGCACTCGCTCCCGATGCGCCTCCAGCTGGCCGACGTGTCCCTCGGCGGCAGTAGCGGCTTCTACTCGCCGTCTTCGCCGTCCACGCACCAGCTGCCTCTGCAGCCGCTCTCGTCCTCCCCGTCCTCCTCCGCCGGCGAACTCTTCGAGTTCACCTCGTCATGCCCCGTCCGCCGCGTCTTCAGCACCGGCGATCTCCAGGTACCGCGCGCGTGCATCTCAACAATTCAGACAGCTGCATGCCTGCATCGCCGATCCAAGGGGAATAATTTAAATAAAATGAAAAGGTGAAGCTCCGCTGATGTGTGCTGGGCAATGGACAGGGGATGAACGGGTCGTCGCCGCCGCGCCCGGTGCCGTCAGCCGACGGCTGCGGCCAAGAGGGTGGCGGGCCGTTCTCACCCAAGGTCGGCCGCTACAGCGCCGAGGAGAGGAAAGAGAGGATCGAGCGCTACCGTGTCAAACGGCACCAGAGAAACTTCAACAAGAAGATCACTGTAATTGATCGCATCTCCCTCCCCTACAAATGATCGATTATTTGCTCTCTTTCTCTCCGAACATCCATTATGTTCGTGTCAGCTAACGTTCGACCACACGCGCAGTACGCCTGCAGGAAGACGCTGGCGGACAGCCGCCCGCGGGTGAAGGGCCGGTTCGCGAGGAACGGCGAGACCGACACGGAGGCCGAGGAACGCGAGGCGTCCGACAACAGCTACGGCTACGACTACGGCTGCGGCCACAACGAGCTGAGCAACGGCAACGGCAACACCACCTACAGCGCGGGCAGCTGCTACGACGGCCACAACAGCAATAGGCTCAACGGCGACAATGGCGAGTGGTGGTGGCGGGCGCCGGTCGCCGCCGCGGTCGCGGCCGCGGCCGACGACGAGGCGCAGCGGCAGCGGCAGATCGTCGGCTTCGACGAGGACGAGGAGCTCTGGGCGTCGCTCGGCGACATGCTGTCGGTGAACCTGGCCTCGTAGGCCGATCGCCTGCTGCCTGCTGGCCAGTCACCCAGTCACTGGCCGAGCAGCGCGCCAGGGGCCATGGGACGCGGACGAACGCGACGTGGCGTTGGTGGCCGGTGGGGTCCGGTGCACGCGCGAGCACTCAGGCAGGCCCGCTCGATCGGCGGGGGCGCCGGTGCGCGGCGCAGTGCGGTGTGGTGAAGAGGTCTGCATGGTCGGCGTCGTTGACCTTCCCTCGTGTATGATTGATTGCCTTGTAAACTTTTAGCCAGAAACATGATGAATCAACAAAAAAGAAGAAGTTTCAAAAACATCTCTCCGTCGTGTAATATCATGTGACGCTGATAGCAGCCTGCGCTCCGTGAGTACCGTGTGACTTCCACCACAAAGCTGCTTCAATATTAGCCTGACTGCCTGAGCATTAACCTTGGTGTGCCTGCTCTGCACCAGACAGTACAAGAGCTAATACGAGCTCCCGTGACAGTTTTTTGCTAGTCTTTCTCGCGCTCGCGCTCAATTTGCAGGTGCTAGCTAGCTTTCGTTGTGCCTGTCCACTGGCAGGCACTTTCACTCTTTCAGACTTGAAATGGAGCATATCATATGATCCGTCAGTGACAGGACTATGACAACTCGTGGCATGGTAGTTTGCTCACTTGGCCTACCTCCGGGTTAAGGCGGGAAAAAATTCTCTACATCCACCATCTGAAGTCTCATAAAAACATATTATAATTTACAACTTAACTCTTTGATAATTTGTTTTCTTTTATTCATATGAACCTGTGGGTGATGGATGCAAGAGGCTGTAAATGAGTACATTTGTATTCGGAATGAATGTAAATAATTTTTCTTTCGGTACAGGAGATGTCATCACAACTTATTATGTTTTAGATTAAAGTCAACTGTTTGAACTGCTGCTTCTATAATTTATAGAGATAAAAATATTGTACAAGTTATGAACAAGACGTGAAATGCAACGCCAAAGGACGGGCCGGGTCGGGCGGGGGTGGAGATCACTGTCGCGGCGTGTCGTGAACGCGGGCGAGGAGTCCATGGTGCGCAACCAAGTCCAACCATCCCGCGCGGCTTTTGGAGGGGTTCAGCGTCTTCGATGGTTCGATGGCTCACACGGAACATCACACGTGACCGGCAGTTAACTCGAGCCAAGTCGCCGCGAGATTGGTAATTCTGTGTAGCTGTTCGGTATGGATCGTGTCAGCATCTATGCTTGGGTTGGGTCAATAATTTGCGTATGAACGATGTGCCATGCATCTGCACATCTGAGAAGTCGAAATGACCTTCCATCGGAACAAGGTGTCATAGCGCGGCTAGCTAGCTTTATTCCGTTTTAGCATTTTAGATCTTTGCTATTTGAAAATAAAAATCTTCATGTAGTTTTGTTTCTTTGTTTCATTATATAGAGGCCATATTGTATACATATTACCATGACCTCTATATAGCTACCGTAAATAATAATTAACTTCCTGACCCTGCACGCAAGTTTTTCTAACGGGTTATAACTCCCGGTCAAATAAAAAAAACAAGACAAACGAGGAGATGGGCAAAAATAAATAGAATGAAATTTTAGCTTTTCGATATTAAGATACAGATATCGTTGCTGAAACTCGTTAATCCCCTAGCTAGGTAATTGCCATGAAAAGCCGTCAGGTCTGAACTACGGTCGTCATTGCCATGTTTAGTTTCGTTGTTTACCCTTCCTTGGTGTTAAAAAAGACTAATGTTTTCTGTCCAAAAGAACAAAGAAAGAGTGCATTGGTAAGCTTAGAATCCGTTTTGATCGGTTTATTTTGAAGGAATTGTAATTTAATTAATAAAATATGCTATTTGGATTGAAATTTGATATTCTATCATTTTTCAAAGTTTATATATTAGACTGTATCGAATTTGTGTGGTGAGGGATAGAAATTTGTTTTTTAGATAATAGAAAAACATCATTCCAGCCTTCCCCTCACACGTAGAGTATGGCCAACAGATTACGTCACCACATAACAAACATCACCGAACTGAATTCACCAGAGAACAAAAACAACTAGGAAAATCAAAATAGACTTTGATGATATCTAAACAACAGTGATCCTGTTCATAAATCTCCAACCAAAGTGAGTGAATATTTGGATAGACGTCGTCTCCAATCGCCAACATGCTACCTTTATTAAATTCTCTTCGTCCTTCTGGAGTTTAGTCCAAAGTCTAAGCCAATGCGTCATTCAAAACATCACCTGCAAAAAAGTAACCATAGGGGTTTTGTCAAAAACTAAATCATTCCTACTAGTCCAGATAGCCCAACATAATGCTGCGACACCTGTAAAAATCATATTTTTTTTAATTTTTGATGTTACCCCTAAAAGACAAGATCCAAAAACATGTTTCACTGATCTAAGTATGCTGAGGCCAAAAAAAAACCAGTGAGCGAGCTTCCAACAGAATCGAGCAAAATAACACTTAAAAAACAACTATGTAGTATGTTATATGCTATGTTTCTATTCTGCAATTTATAACACGTTTTTCAACTCGCTTCATTATAATGAAAATGTAGCACATAAATATCTCTTATATGCGAACAATAGTGTATAAATATATTCGACAAAAAATTATATTAGCTTAATTAATCTGTACCTAAATAAGATTATTAGAATGAAATTGAGTTCAAGGGATCCAAATGGGACCTAATAGAATACATAAGTACTAGCATGCCTTACCTCTTGAAAATACAAATAGTCGCCAGTACGGAAATACGCCTTGCTTGCTTGAGCATGACTCCCCCTGATTCTAGCATTTTTAATCTTTCCTATTATATTTGTCCCTATATATAGTATAAGGACACATCATCCATAAAAAAGAAGAGGAAAGGAAAGAAAGGAAAAGAAATTCGTCTCAGATTTTTCAGTCAAGATAAGCTGAAAGGGTGAAAGTTATCACAAACTGATGGAAAAAATTCGATTCCTCGCGAGAGCTGAAAATGCAATTAATCTCTACTAGTAGCAGCAGTACCACCGGCTTTTGACCACCACAAAAATTTTATCGTCAGGGAATAACTTAAAGCACCTATCAACTGCGCCTCCGGATGTAGCAGGACAGAGAAATGTAAAAGGGGCATTCAGGCAGGGAAGAGGAAGACAAGGGCAAGCAAGCAAAGCACCCAGCGGGAGAGAGAGAGAGAGAATTCAGTTCCAATCCTTGCCGATATCTGGAGTATATTTTCTCACGCGTGGTCTCGGGAATCATGCATGCAACTATCGCCCCCAAGAGCTACAAGAAACGGGGGAAGATAAAACTTTTGGGCGACTGCAACGGGCACGATCGTCCATCCAGGATACCGGAAAGATGAGTCAAACGAGAATAAGAACTAGAAGCAAGTGTGTTTTTGCGTCCAACAATGATTAGGGTTCAGAAGAGCGACGGAGAAGCCTCCCCATGCTTTCTTTCTAGGGAGAGAGAGAGAGAGAGGCGCTAATGCAGTATACAAGATGCAGCAGAGAGATTAAGGAGGCCAATGATGACAAAACTGTCGTTTTCTGTTGTCCAAGGAGGAGGTTAATTTCGACGGTCATTGGCTGACTGCCAGTCAAAAAGGTAGGGTAAAATAACTCCAGGCCAAATTCACCCGCATCAGCATATATATGTACGGCATGTGACGATAGATGACGAAAAACAGCAATAACAACATGCAGATGCAGGGACTCAGTCCAAGCTCTTGGTGCAATTAACATGTCCATGATTGAAAACTTTTGCATGTGTGACAGTGGGGTTCATGTGATCAGTTGCTTGGATAATTACATCATGAGAGTGACTGGGTGCGTCTTTGCACTTGCAAGGAGGCCTGTCGACTGTCTCCCTACTGCTATGATTCACCTACTGACCTTTTTTTTCTAGCAGTCTAGCACAAGACATTCTGAAACTCTAGCACATCACATGAAGGCCATTACAAAGCCAGTTTCTTTCGGCTGGCAAGCAAGTTTCCAAGGGGAGATGTTTTTTTTTTCAAGTAGTCGACGCGTAGGGTAGGAATTAGCAAAAGGGGGTTAGAATTGAGCTAGGATGAACAGAGCCCTATAATTAAGGGCGCACTAATTCCCCCACTCGGCCACCCTGGCCAGTATTTTAGAGGGGAGCCGCGGACTGCATCTTTTTCTCGCTGCTGCTGCTGCTGCGTCTTTGGAATTTGTAGCTTTGGCCAAGGCTATCTCAGCTCTCATCCTTTTCGTTCATCTCCCTAGAGGCGGGGAGTGTGGCTGCCGATTCTTTGTCGGCCGGTAACAGGGGGTGCTTTGCGCAGATAATCTTTGTTAACCAGCTATGGTTTCGGTTGCGCGCAATCAGTACTGCTGCTTCGTTCTTGAATTCTTGTTTTGGTGCTCCAGTTCATCAGCTTTTTTTTTTCTTTCTAAATGCTCACGCTGAAAATGCTACTGATCTACTGCAGAATACAGGTAAAATGCCGCCTTCTGCAGCTGTTATCCTGAGCCTTTTTCCAGGCAACGCCGCGCGACAGCTGATGTTGGCTAATAACGCGCTAATCTTTCAGGTAGACTGGTAGCCTTATATAGCTCCGTGATGATGAGAACTGGGGACAGAATGTGACATGCAATTGTGTTAGTGCAAAGCATATTGATTTTATAGTGGTAAGTAGCGTGCAAAAAAATGGTTTTCAATTAGCTAAAACATTTAGAATTAGGAGCACCAATGCTACCACTTTTGTCCAGTGGAGGAAGAAGCAAAGGGAATCAGATGAGGTGTTGCATTCCCTCCCTATATTATTTGAATTACTTACACAAGAAGTGAAGGCCCAAGAATCAAATGATGGCCTTGCTTTCTTGGCTAATTCAATCAGAGAAGGAACACATGGCATGAACATTAGAAAGTGCACTCTTGGATGCTATCGTTGACCCTAGTAAGAAATGTAGGGCCGTAGCCCACCACCACCCTTAACCCAATTAGCAAGGCTCATACTCGGGGGTTAGAGCAAAACCAAAAAGAGGTGATCTTTGAGCACTCAAAGGGATCCTGCATGGGAAAGTAACATTAACCTAATGAGGGAATCAAGATTAAGGACCCTGAATGAAAGAATAAGGTCAAAAAGTTTTACAGCAATTCCATATAAAGGGAGAAAAGGTCATTGTAAAAAGGGTGGAATCAGAGCAATGTCGGAACATTATTTACTGATGCTGCATGACCAACTGCTACTCGGCGTAACATCCTCTTAAAAATGGTAATGAAATATTCCGTGTATAAGTGTATCTAGCCACTTGCTTAGTGTAATTTACAATATACTCTCTCTGTCCTAAAGCCTTGTTGATGTTTTGAGTTTTTTAGAAAATAATAGTGCTTAACAGAGATTGCTCATGTATCCCAATTTATTGAAGATGAACCATGCTAATTAAGGAATAAATTTCTCGTAAAAAAGAATGTACGAAGACATGCAGACCACAATCTCAAGCTACTAGTATAATAATATAAGCCAAATATACTGTCCAGCAGCTAAATCATCAAGTTTTCTGGAACACTTACTGAATCCCAGAAAACTTAACATTTTAGCTGTTTTCTGAACGGAGGGAGTATAAAAATTGTACGGAGTATATGTTGGTGACGATAGGCTACTAGCTTAAATCCTTTTTGGAAAAAAAGCACGACTGGCAGCATTTAGAGTTGAAAAATATAGTAGTTTCTGTTGTGAACATGTGATTATCAAATAACGTTTGCCGATTGAGTTTCCTAACTGTATATAATTCGTTGCCTGTAATGTTCTCATGCAAAAATATTTATCACGAACACCATATGCTTTTATAAGATCTTTGATAAGTGAAACTAGTGATAGCATGATATATAAAAAGGTTACCACATAGTATTTGTATCGACTCAGAACCGTAGATAACTGATGCTTTGAAATGTTAGGGGTTTATTTTCATAGACGCCTTAGAGCATCTCCAAAATGAACTCCTATAATTGGAGCCTCAAAAGCTAAATTGGATCCTATTTAAGTTAACTTGGATCAACAATTTTTTCTAACTCTAACAACAACTCCTAAACCAATATGCGTCGTTCGTGTGGAAATGAGGAGGGAGACGCTCTGGCGTGTGGGGAGCGCGACGCTCCGGCGGGCTGAGTCGATCGGGGGCTGCAGAGGGACGACCATCGGCGTGTGTGGACCGTGTCCGATGTTTGGGAAGTGTTGGGGGCCTTCGGCCTCCGAAGGTCCTCAAAAACACGATTTGACAATGTTTTCCAAGTGAAATATGTGAACATGTATCTTCGGAATTGGGTTACTGGTATACAAGAGTATGATCAAGACGAAGCTTGAGTGAGATGGAAGGCGATTATGACAAAGGATAAGATGATCACGAAGCTATGCGCAAAAAAGCTTCGGCATGACAGCAGAAAAGGGGAACCGACCTAAAGATGAAAAGCCAAATTGGACCTCGAAGAATCACTATAGAGTTATCGATAAATGTAAAGGGCATTAATGTAATTTTACACGAGCTGCGTCCCGTGCCTATAAATAGATGAACAGTATTTCCGTACTATGCGCGCTGACTTGGCATTCACTTTTGCGCCACGCCTATATTTTCTTTCCTTCAAGCCGAAGGTACATTTGTGATTATCTTTATCTACACAAGTAATATAAATATATTAATAATAATGTTTACAGAAATTATGCTATTTTCTGTATTTTGTTTGAACGTTCTTCATTTTTTACCATGATCATGAAGGTACGTCCTTCATGACCTTCGTCCTAAATTCATTATATCCGAAGGGAAACAATGATTAGAAGGACGAAGGGCTTTTGATATTTAACATTTTATGTTGTCTTGTTCTTGATTCATAGCATTTGAGAACAAGTCTCCAACATTGGCGCCCACCTTCGGTGAACTCACTTCCATCTATTGAGTCTTGAACACTTTCGGCAAGCATCACCTTCGTCATGCCGCCGAAAAAAGCTTCAGCGACAGGGGCAGGTACTTTACAGCCGCTGGATCCCAATCAGGACGTCCTTTCTCTTAGAGAGGCCCGAAGCCAGAAGAGGAAGGCTATTAGTCCAACACCTCCTGAGGATGATTTGGATCAGGAGATCCAAAACCTGGAGATCCTTCAGCAACAGGTGCAGCGCAAGAAGGAGAAGATGGCTCGTCTAGCTGACCTTCAGAGACAGATAGACGAAGCTTCTGAAGAGGTTCGTCATCTTGTTCAAGATGATCAGAACCGAAGGCCTCCACGCAGAGAGCTCCATCAGGAAGGCTTCCACAATGAGGACGACTGGTATGAAGATTTCCATCATGGAAACTTTGCTTTCGATGATGCTTCTCCTCTCTCAACAAAATTGCAGGCTACACCATGGCCCCAGTCTTACAAGCCACCCCAGCTCCCCATGTATGACGGTCATACAGACCCCAAGCAATTCTTGATGAGTTACGAAGCAACCATATCTTCGTATGGTGGTAATACTGCAGTCATGGCAAAATCTTTTGTCATGGCCGTCAAGAGCGTCGCTCAGACCTGGTACTCTTCTCTTCGGCCAGGGACAATCACTTCTTGGCAGAAGTTGAAGGATATGCTGATAACTAGCTTCCAAGGGTTTCAGACGAAGCCAGTCACTGCTCAAGCTTTATTTCAGTGTACCCAGGACCACGAAGAATACCTCCAGGCGTACGTCCGAAGGTTTCTGCGTCTGAGGGCACAAGCGCCAACAGTGCCCAATGAAATTGTCATTGAGGCCATGATTAAGGGGCTTCGGTCGGGACCTTCAGCGCAGTACTTTGCCAGGAAACCACCACAAACGTTGGAGAAGCTGCTCCAGAAGATGGACGAATACATTCGAGCTGACAATGACTTCCGCTAAAGAAGGGAGGAAGCATTCAGGTTCTCTGAAATGACCAGGGGCTTCGGAGGAAGATTTCACCCGAGGCACGTTAGGTCGATTCATAACTCTACTCAAACTGATGATCGAGGGAGTCAGCAGCAAAGGCCACAATACTCTTCACAAGCTTCGGGCCAGCAGCAAAGTTCTTTTCGGCCGCCAGCGCCAAGGGGCAGAGGCGCCAGGGGCTTCGGGGGAAGGTTTGGAGATCAGCCAAGAAAAAATTATTGCTTATTCTGTGGTGAAGATAAGGGCCATACCACCAGGATGTGTCACGTTACCATCCAGAAGCAGAAGGAGATAGCAGAAGCAGCTGCGCAACAAAGTCAGCCGAAGCAGGTCATGCATACTGCTTCGTATCATTCGCCTTATATTCCAGAATATGTAGGCAACCACCCCGCAGCTTCTGTTGCTTCGGTAAGCCAACCCCAAGCATCTTGGCAGCACCCTCCACCACCACCGCCGACGCAGCGAGGACAGCAGCCAGAAGGGAGTCAGCATAATCACCTTCAGAGGGATTTCAGAGAGGAGTCCGAAGCTCGCACAGTCAATAGCACTGTGCCAAAGTCGAAGCACATTTATTGATAAATATCCTACCTCAACAGTAGTTCTTTCGCATTCTTACATTCAGTACTACCTTTTTTGTTAATAAGGAACAATTATGAGGAGTTTAAGTGTCTTTTATCGTTTTTCGGTTTCTTGTAACACTTTCGTCTATTACCGTAATAAAAATATGTCTTTTCCATAGGCTTGATTTGCCGAAGCATACAAATTTATGGTGGCATGAAGGACCTTTGTATTATCAAATATTTGTTCTAACGGACATAGTACAAATTCCTCGAAACAGTAAAAAGTTGTTCCTAAGGGAACGCAATGTAAGTTTTCTGAAACTACAGCGAAAAATAAGCGCTGATTCCGCCGAAAGTAAAAGGCGAAGAAGCTCCTAAGGGAGGCTTACAGCGAAAAATAAACGCTGATTCCGCTGAAAGTAAAAGGCGAAGAAGCTCCTAAGGGAGGCTTACAGCGAAAAATAAACGCTGATTCCGCTGAAAGTAAAAGGCGAAGAAGCTCCTAAGGGAGGCTTACAGCGAAAAGTCAGCGCTGAGATAAAAGTGTGTGTGCTTTATTACAGGGATATGTATCTGCGACACAAATATCATTTTGCATAACATAACATCATCACATCATTCTGCATAACATAAGCATCATACAACATATTGCATGAGGAACAAGAAGGGGATACAGTGTTGATCTTCGGAGAATATTTTGGAAAAGAGAAAATTGTGCTAAGGCACAAGATAAATCGAGACGCAGCACAAAACTTTCTTATAGCTTCGGAGAATATTTCACGAAGCTTGGATATTCTTCATCAGAGAAGTAAGCAAATTCTTGTGATATAGAAAAGATTTTCTTCACGAAGCATGAAAAGAAGGGAAGGTGTTTTTTTCGCCGAAGGCTCAAAAAATGGTATGTATGCAAAATTTCATGCATCGTAAAGAATTAAACTATAAATAGATTATATATTACATTCAAAGTTACAATGTATTACACATGATACGATCCAAATGTTTCTACAATAGCGATTAATCCTCCTTCAGAACTATTTCCGCAGCTTCGTTCAGTAGCTGGTCGACAACCTTGTCCATAATGGCTTCGGCCATTTTTCTAATTTCATCGTCCCCCTTCGGGTGGGGGTCTGGAGTTGCCTCAGCAGGTTCTGAGGGGAGAGAAGATACAACTATATTACTATTATAGACCGCGAGCAAAGTCTGGAATTAAAAATTACAGTATAATAAAAACCACTAATTAATACCTATTTGACCTTCGGGCTCTGTACTTTTCTCGGCAGCTTCTGCTACTTTTCTAGCATCGTGGATGCCCTTTTCACTCTTTTGAATAATTTCTTGCGCCATTTCTCGGCCGCCGTTATCCCAGATATCGGTGAAGAATTTCCCGCCGAGCATGCTTGCTTCGGGTGAGGGGTCTTTAATGTTTTCAGAGGACAGGGTAGCTTCGGACTGCGCTAAGGATTTTACATGCTCGCAGCCTTTCCTCTCCAAAACAGCAGCAATCCCTCTAGCACCCAAAAAAGCGCAGATGTCACCGCGGCTATTCAGGATTTCCTCGAAGGCCTCTGCTTCGTGACTGATCCATTCCATTGGACCTTCAGGATTGCCTCTTGAGAAATTCTCTTCACTAGAGAATGCGCCAACGTTGGCGAAGCTGGACTTTATCTTCTTAACGCACTCTATGGATTTAACATAGCATTTTCTCTGGGATGCACGAAGCTCCTTAACACTTATCTCTAAATGATTGGCCAATTGATCACTAAGCTCTCGTTTTGTTTCTTCAAGTATACGTTCTTCTTTAGCTCTAGCTAGCTGTTTCTGAAGATCTTTAATTTCACGTTTTTAGGCTTCGGCCTGGGCCTTTGAGGCAGCTTCATCCTTTTTTACCTTGTCTACCAATGTAAGCAGAATTTTATCCTTTTCCAGAGCTTCGTTTCTCAGTTTAATAACTTCTGATCGTAGGTTGTTGAACGCAATTTCATAGCTCTCGTCTTCGGCATTCTTTTGTGCTCTCAATGCGTTGCTTAGAATTAAACCCTATATGTAAAAGAGTTGGTATAAGAATAAAAGAATGAGTTGCGAATTATAAAATTTCCAAACGCCCAATTCTCATACCTTCAGGCTATTGTACGCAAGACTATCCGCGAGATCCTCCTTCGTCATAGCACATAATCCAGCTTCGAGCTTCGGAAACCCCATACTTCTAGCCATCTCCCGACAGACGGATAATTCTTTGTTGTCTGGGAGGCAGTATAGGAAATCTTCTTCGTCCGTCCCATTGAACACTAGTGCCCCCTTCGGATATTTCAATTCTTTGGCATAGTGATTAGCTTCAAAAACTTCTTCTTCCGATAATTTTTTCCCCGAAGCATGTCGCACGATATAATCGTATATTTTGGAAGATGCTTCGGGGGCAGCGGTATCAATTTCTTCGACCAAAGTTGGCTCTGACATTTTCATTTCTTCGGTTGCCTTTGCAATTTTTGCTTCTTCTGCTTCCAAAGGTATTACCTTGGTTGGTTCTGTAGGCCCGGTTTCAACTCCAGTCTGTTGCTTCGGAGCTTCAGCAACGGATACTTCAGCAACCGCCTCAGAAGTTTCAGCAGTCTTCTTTGGGGTTGTGCTTGGAAGTTTAATTGTTTCCAAAACATCTAACACATTAACCATTCTTTTTCTTTTTGGGGTCACTGTTGGCCCCTTTTTAATTTTTGCTGCTTCAATTTCTTCTGAAGGACTTAAAATTTTTGATATTTCCACTCCCTCAGCTGATGCTTTCGCTTCTTCCGTCTATGGTTCTTCCATCTTTTCTGTCGCTGGCACTTCGGCCATTTCTTTGACTTCTGGCAGCAGGGTTGGCTCTTTATCTTTGGTGGCCAAAGAGGTCTCACCGGCGAATGCAGGCACTGTGGCTGGTTCAATGTAGCGTGGCCGGTGTGTGAGAACCTTTACCCTTTTTCTCTTCGGCGCTGGCTCGCTAGGAGCAGCTGCAGCTGTTTCTTTCGCAGAAGTTGTGCCTTTTCTTTTTTGCCCCCGTACTGGATAGTGATAGTCGGGGTAGACAAACCCGACTGCATCAAAAACTCGGTTGAGTCTTTTCTTTTTTCGGCCTCCGAAGGCCGCTGACAATGCAGTATCTTCGGCCTTCGAATATACCCCAAGCAATTCATCACTTACAGTTTCAATGCTCTTTAACCAATCATCATCTGGTTCAACGAACTTGTCTCCGTACTTGAATGTATACTTCAGCCTGACTAGCCCACCTTCGTCAGTTTCTTTAACAGTTTCTTTCGGCATTTCCCAATTTTCTGCAAGAGGCCACACTCTGAAGGCAATGTGTTCTTGTATTAAATCCCTTGTCCCAATAAAAGAGCAAACAACTCCGAAGGCTCTCTGGCATTCTTCGGCTGCTTCATCCATTTCTACCTTCGGTTTCCGGAGTCCGAAGCGCTGCCAGATGGGGCACATGATGATATCCTTAATATCTTCTCGAACCTTCAAATCATTTTTTACATAAAACCATTCTTTCATCCATTCTCCGGGCCATCTCTTCCGAAAGGTGGGCACAGGACAACTTGATCTAGAGCGAGCACCGAAGTTGTAGCAACCAAAGTTGTTATGATATTGTTCCTTACCCCAAGGTTTTGTCTCGTATAACAATTCGTGTATGTTGCAGAAGCCTTTTGCATCAGGTTCCAAGCCTTGGCTCTTCACAGCCCAGACGAACATTCCCATTCTTATTATTGCTTTAGGGGTAAGTTGATGAAGGTAAACCTGATATATTTTCAGAACTTCTACCACAAACCTGCTTATAGGAAATCGTAGCCCAGCTTTAAAAAAGCTTCGGAAGATAACGACTTCATTATCTTCGGGAGTCGGCACAGTTCTTTCTCCGTCATCTGCTCTCACAATGGACATATCTCGAAAATATCTCCCCCTCATGTTTTCAAGGTGACTTTGCCCAATAGTTGATTTTCCGAAGACTGAATGGCTTGGTCGCCATGGTCGATCTTCGGAATCTTCACCCCCACTGTCTGCATCATAACTGTCACTATCACCGGTATCTTCAGATAAACCTTCTAAAATCTCCCTTGTAATCTTCTCCGTATTCGTCTTTGATATTGACTCAAGAAAACCCAGATGCATCTCTTCAGAAAGGCTCAGTTTCATTTCGGCAGCAACTTTCTTCTCTTCAGACATCCCTTTGGAATTCTTGCCTCTCGCTTCCGAAGCTTAAAACTAGGGAGGCAACCAAATATTTGTGAGCAGAAACTATTTGAGCAGACAAAACAGATGGCAAGAGAGCGTGCCAAATAAATTGTGGCGAGCCCCTATTTATACACCCACTATGTCGAAAACTGGAGGGTCCCGCTTGTCAAAGACTGTTACTATTCTAGCAAAGGGAAGGTGTTTTTTCGGACCTTCGGCTCAAAGCCTTCGTCCATATCGCAATATAAATTTATCATTCCAGCAAATTAATATTGCGAGGGGCTGCTGTTGGGGGCCTTCGGCCTCCGAAGGTCCTCAAAAACACGATTTGACAATGTTTTCCAAGTGAAATATGTGAACAGGTATCTTCGGAATTGGGTTACTGGTATACAAGAGTATGATCAAGACGAAGCTTGAGTGAGACGGAAGGCGATTATGTCGAAGGATAAGATGATCACGAAGCTATGCGCAGAAAAGCTTCGGTATGACAGCAGAAAAGGGGAACCGACCTAAAGATGAAAAGCCAAATTGGACCTCGAAGAATCACTATAGAGTTATCGATAAATGTAAAGAGCATTAATGTAATTTTACACGGGCTGCGTCCCGTGCCTATAAATAGATGAACAGTATTCCCGTACTATGCGCGCTGACTTGGCATTCACTTTTGCGCCACGCCTATATTTTCTTTCCTTCAAGCCGAAGGTACATTTGTGATTTATCTTTATCTACACAAGTAATATAAATATATTAATAATAATGTTTACAGAAATTATGCTATTTTCTGTATTTTGTCCTTCATGACCTTCGTCCTAAATTTATTATATCCGAAGGGAAATAATGATTAGAAGGACGAAGGGCTTTTGATATTTAACATTTTATGTTGCCTTGTTCTTGATTCATAGCATTTGAGAACAAGTCTCCAACAGGAAGGGAGCTGCGCCGACGTCTAGGAAGGGAGCCGCGTCGACGTCTGGGAACACAGTCGCGTCGTCGTGTGGGATAGAACAGCACTACCGTGCGGAAATGGAGCAGCGCCGGTGGGCAGGGGTTGGGAAGATGCACTGGGAGGTGGAGAGAAAGGTGAATGGCGAGGTGGGCACAGGCGTATGTCGAGCAGGCGGCACGAAGGAGATTTCCACGCCTGAAAAATCGTTGACTCACATAAATAGATTCCGTGACTGAGGTGCTATATTTAGCACATATGACTCCGGGTGCTATATTCATTTGATAGAAATTTTTAAAATAACAACTTTGTTGGAAGCTATTTTAAGATCTTAACTCCTATATTTGAATATAGAACTCGGCTTAAGTCCTCTCTTGCAGACGCTCTTAGAGATGCAATAATGAAATCTAGTATAATCTGTGCCACTATAAAAGTGTCCAAATTGATAAAAAGTAGTCCAAGCTTGTTTCCGGGCCACTAATAGGCTCGGAGCCCAATAAAGCTTCCACGCTGAAAGGATTTAGATGCTCCAAGCTCCCTTTTAAGCCCATCTTACCACATGGATACCAGCGGCCAACCTAGCCTAAATTTTTCGGGGTAGATAATAAGGCCGCAAATACTATGTACCAGTACAAGTATGCATTGCACTTCTATTCAACTAAATATAGTGCTACAACTACTTTGATATCAAACTAAAAATAGTGCTACAATTACTTTAATATCGAAGGGGTTAATCTACAGCACTCAATCGATTCGGAACTGGTCCCAATGCACCAGAGTGCCACATCACTATCGACCTAGTTTATATCTACCATCATCAGTCTTTATCTACCATAACTTTCTACTGCATAGCCTGTATCGTCAGCCTACAACCACACCAGTGTCAAATCAGCTTTTCTTTTTACATACTTGATGCACAACGAAATATGGTTTTTAATTCAAATATAGTTAGAAAAATGAGAAAAAACATTAAAAAGAACATAACAAAGGTCATTAAATTTTAAAAATAATAAAAGGTCAAAGTTCTTATTCAGTTTGGCGACCACGATTTAATTCAAAAACTGGTTTCTACTGTACCATATGGTGTTCTTGTACTGGCTACAAGATCAACCCATATGGTACAATAGAAACCGATTTCCGATGGAGGCAAAAGTTTGGTTGGACTCTACCTTTAATTCATATCTAAACAGAGATAGAAACGTGTGAAAGTGGGTGAATGTGAACGAAAGAATCAAAGGTGAATGTGGGTGAAAGAATGAAAGGACCCCCTCTATTTGTAGGGTGTGAGTTCAGGATTTTATGTTTTTTTATTTTTCTAAACTTTTTTATTTTTAAAAATTTAAACTCTTGAAACTGGATGGGCTAATCAAATGCTGACACATGTGTAAACAGTAGGTGTTACTAACCGCGACCGATTGGTTTTGGCCATGGCCCCAACGTGTCGGTTGGTACCGATCACGCGGGCTCTACCACAAGCAGTACCCCCAGACCGGCCGGATACAGCCTAACCAATCGTCCGGCCGAGCCGACTGACGCTACGACCAGCTTGGTCGGTACTGACCGCATGATTCGCCACGCCAGGACCTTGTGTAATATTAAACTTCCCTATCTTTTAACATAATTTTTCTCTTCTTAAATTGTCCCTATTTTGGTCCGCTTGTCTAAGAGGTCCCAAAATTTTCTTTCACCATGTTCTGTAGTTTGCTTGCTCTCCATTTTATAGCCCATGGATGCAGCATCCCTAACTCTCTAGATCACAAAAATCACACCACATGAAACCTATAATCGATCACAACACAAATAAACAAGCCAATCATGTTAGGAAACGTGCTAGACACATCTAACATGTCACGTAGGAAACTTGCAAGTAAGAGATCATGGATCGTTACCACTAGACGCGCAACGCAGCAGAAGACGAGTTGGAGCGGCGATCCAACATAGGCGCGCGTCAATGGAGAGGAAGTAGCCGATTACGACCGTCTTCTCCTCCTCTGTGGTCTGTCAGCGCAACTGTAACACCCTGAATTTGGGGTATAAAATTTCTTTCTAAATATCTACCAAATTCAGGTGTTACCTCTTGTCTCTCTCTCATTCTTTTGTTTAGAATTAAGCTAATTAGGAGAGAGATTAATTATTTATTTTGGCAAAACTATGTAAGTCATGAAATGTTGCATCATACTGAGCCTAAATTATTCTTTGAATTGATGCACATGTTTGTATAGTTTGAATTTGAATTGAGAAAATAAAAGGAAAATTATTAGAAATTCAGAAAATAAAAAGAAAAGCAGCCCAAACTCCCTCCCCTGGGCCTTATGGCCCAAGTCGGCCTAGCTAGCCCTCCCGCGCGCCCTCGCGTCCTCTGGCAGGCGGGCCCCACCTATCGGCGTCGTGCCCCGCTCGCTCGCTCTCTTTCTCTCTCTGTCCAATGGGGCCGATTTGTCGGCGCCAACTTATCTCGCGCGCGCTTCCCTTTCTCTCACTGTCCCGCGGGCCCCGCTCGTCAACCCGGTCGCCCGTTCGCTCGCCCGCTCTCGCTAGCTCGTGGACCCTACCTGTTAGACCCGTGTCGTCAGACCACGCACCTAGGGGTACCCTCATGGTGCTTTTGGGTAGGACGGTTTCACAGGATGTAACTCGATGGTTCGTGCCGGGGGCACGAGGAAAAGAGAGTCGGGCGATTTTCTGCAGGTTTGGGCCGCTTGACGAGCGTAATACCCTACTTCATGGGGTGGTTTTGTATGTGTGGGGTGTTTACAAGTGGTGTCTCCCAAATGGAGAGGTACTAATGAGATGAAAATGACGGGGATCCCCCTAGGCCTTATATACACGAATGTAGGGCACTCCCTGCACACATGCTGATCACACTCTTCCAGCTTATCTCCTAGCTAATAGCGAACAGACTCCACTTATCCCGAGGAAAACCTGACACATCCGTTCTGAGCTATCCTCGATGTTTCATCATGTCGGGCGCGGGAAAGCGAGCAGCTTCAATAGGATCACGTCCAATCCACGAATAATCCGGACGTGAGCCCATCGCCTTCCTGGGTCAGCCCATTTCCACTGTTGTCTTTGCCCGACCCATGACGCGGCAATCTTGTGGGACGACCGGCTTGTGGCCCCAAGCAGGGTTTTCGCCTTCTAGTTGACCCGAGGGATATCTGTCCCCCACAAGACCCCAATCTTTGAGTTGATTTTGTAATAATCGATTCAAAGGTCCCTAGTCCTTGCTTATGGGTTTGTAGCATGACTTGAACTATTTGTACCTCTGTTGGGTGCATCGAAGGTGCACCCATTGGGTGTAGCCCCCGAGCTTTGAGTGGATTTTGAAGTAATCCATTCAAAGGTCTTCACCTTATGCTTTTGACATCAGCACTTGGTTCCAAAGGATTGTAAATCTGTTGGGTGCAGCCCCCGAGCTTTGAGTCGATTCCAAAATAATCAATTCAAAGGTCTTCATCTTATGCTTTTGAAATCAGCCCTTGGCTTCAAGGTATTATGAATCTGTTGGGTGCACCGAAGGTGCACCCAATGGGTGTAACCCCTGAGCTTTGAGTTGATTTTAAAATAATCAATTCAAAGGTCTTCATTGTATGCTTTTGAAATCAGCCCCTGGCTTCAAGGTATTGTGAATCTGTTGGGTGCACCTAAGGTGCACCCAATGGGTGTAGCCCTCGAGCTTTGAGTTGATTTTGAAATAATCAATTCAAAGGTCTTCATCTTATGCCGCTTTCAAAATCATTTTTTAGAATAACCTGGTGATGACATCTGTCCATATCTTGTTAGGTCCGGCGTCAATTTGATCGATGGCGAGTTAGAAATCTAGCCGGTTGAAATAGAGAACCCTTGGCTGGATACCACTTAGCCTCGTACTTTAATGCTTCTGCTGATTGGACTTGTGCCATGGTAACTGCATTTGGACTTCCTCCCATTTCAGTCGATCTTCCATTTTGTCGCGGTATGTTCATTGCATATATTTTGTAGGTGACGCCGCTTTAGAAAATCTTGAAGAATCCAGGTGGTACACCCAATGGGTATAACCAAAGGGTGTCTGCCCCACAAAAGGTGTTTATCGCGTTGTCCTGAAGTAGTAACTTGATATGACGGAGGGGTGTAAGACTTGAATCTAACCAGTGCCGTGTTACGTGAAATGGCGCCAGACGTCTGTTGGGGCGAAGGCGAAGACGCTTCCCTTCGCGCGAAGCCTTCATCGCCTCGCTACACCAACGAAGGCGAGATGATCGGCGCAGTTGCCCTTCGTCCTCTCCATTGCAAGACGAAGGCCAGACTCCGACGAAGTCTGCTAGTCATGCGTCCTCATCTCGCCCAGAGGCCCACGTGGAATTCGGCCCACTATAACGGGCCTCGCGTGGACAAGCATGTTACGGGCCTCATCTGTAATAGCTTTTCTGTAATGACGATCTGTAACCTCCCTTTATGAGAATATTCTGGGGATAGTCCGGGTACTCGAGGGCATAAACGTCCTTGCCTTGGGATGTTGGACCCTCGGGTACCTATAAATACCCTCGTATAGTGCCCTTGAGAGGCCGGATTAACAGAGCAATTGTTGTCCCTCGTTGAACTTTGCAAACACTCACTCCACTTCCCTGTTGGATCTACTTGTTCACTTGAACGGGTACCAACATATGGCGCCCACCGTTTGTGCTACGAACAAATCACCCGCTCTGGAGGACAACCACAAGCACCACCCCCAGGCTTCGCTCCACAAGAGGGCGAAGACGCTGCAGAGGACAGCAAAGTCATCGGCATCTCAGCCAAAGAACAGCTACAGCTACGGGCCCTACGCATCAAGAACCGCAACCTCCAAAAACATAAAGACATCCTCGAGGCCAAGCGCCAGCGTGTCACCACGCAAGCCAAGGTGCGCCAGATGATACGGGACGAGGAGCAGAGAGCCCGGGAGCTCGAGCAAGAGATCACGCTCATGTAGAGCAAAAGCCAGAACGATCTGCAGCATGGCCCGCCCCTCCTACAGCGCGCGCCAGCCGGAGACTTATTCAGGCCCCAGCACGGGCCCTTTGTCCCGCATGCCGTAGCTTTCCAAGGCATCAATGACCTTGATGAGCGAAGCCCCCTGGCTCCGCAACTCTAAGCATCACCGTGGCCCACCAACTTTAGGGTAGGGACGTACCCAAAGTACAACGACAGCACCGACCCAACACAGTACATTATGAGCTAGCAAGTCGCCGTCGCATCGGCCGGAGGGGATGACGCCACAATAGCCAAGTCTTTTATCATCACCCTCAAGGGTCCGGCCTTGACCTAGTACACCTGGTTGCCGCCGTTGTCCATCGACTCCTGGAAAGGACTCCAGGACAAGTTTCTGCTCAATTTCCAAGGGTACCGACCTGATACCGACGCCTTGGCCGAACTATCACTCGGCAAGCAGCAAGAGAAGGAAACCCTACGGGAGTACTACCGCAAGTTCTGACTCTCAAGTCACAACTGCCTTCGGTCGATGACCACATCGCGATACATTACGCCATCAACGGCCTTCGGGCTGGCATCCTATACAGTCACTGCATCAGGGACCCACCCAAAAATCTCCAAGAGCTATATCAGCTATTCGAGAAATACGCCAGATCCGAAGAGCTACATCAGCGAAAGGTCGAGTCCCAGAGAAAGCCCAAGGACCCTCCGCAGTCCAATCGAACCTGGACTAGGCCTTCGCAGTCAGACTCCGGACAGGACAGCTGCAACCAGCAGCAGGTGCACAACATAGCCAACTAGCATCCGGTCGGTGAAGCCGTTCGCCGTCAGGAATATCCCCCCCAAGGCAGCGACAGCAGCGCGCGAGGCCGGGGCCAAGGACGGGCGCAACAACCGCGTAGATTTTACTGTTTGTTTCACAGCGAAGACTATGCACACCCAACAAGGGATTGCCTAGAAACAAAGGCCACCAAGGACAGGATGTCTCGGGCACAGCCAGCCAATAACCAGAGAGTTGTCGCGCACACATATCATCACCACCATCAACAACCATACAACAACGGCCACATCCAGCACCCACCCAACCATGCATATCAGCACCATCAGGAAGTACAAGTTCTTCCACCCCCGCCTCCGCCTCCGCACCACCCGAACCCACACCACCAAAATCACCCACCAACACCAAAGCAGGAAGACTTCGCCGATCAGCCGTATCGCGGAGTCATCCACATGATCACTAGGGGGTCCAGTATCGACTTCGAGACGAAGCAGCAAAAGAGGGATCATTACCAAAGTGTCAACCATGTCGCCCTCACCGGCCCAGTGGTACAAACGAGGTGGTCACATGTGCCACTAACCTTCGATGCCAAAGACGTTGATCTGCGTAGCGCACCTCACACCGATGCCATGGTAATCAACTGCAATGTAGGAGGCTAGAATTTGCATAAAGTCCTAGTTGATAACGGCAGCCAAGCGGACATCATTTTCCTGCACGCCTTTGATCGCATGGGTATCAGCCATAGCTTACTCAAGCCTTCGGACAACCCTCTATATGGTTTCGGTGGCAAGGGCACTTTCCCCATGGGCAAGATAGAACTACCCCTGTCATTCGGCGTAGCCCCCAATGTGCGGAGTGAGCAGGTCACCTTCGACATCGTCGATATGGTTTATCCTTACAACACTATAATGGGTCGGGGCTCCATCAATAAATTTGAAGCCGCCATCCACGGACTATACCTTTGCATAAAAATTCCGAGACCGCAGGGTGTGATAACAGTTTATGGTAACCAGTAGATTGCGCACAACATTGAGAGAGACTTTGTTCCAGGCCAACGGAATGTACACTGCCTCACAACACAATGTGAAGTCTCCGAAGTGACCCGCCCAGCCGCCGCCGAGAAAGTTAAGGCGCAGCTACAGAGCAACGACGGAACGAAGACAATTCCCCTGGATCCGGCGATGCCCAAGCAAACGGTGGTGATAAGCAAAGACCTGACCTCGCGAGACGAGGAGAAACTCATCTCCTGTCTCTCCCAAAACAAGGACGTCTTCGCCTGGTTTGCCCTCGACCTGGTCAGAGTCAGCCGCACTATCATTGAGCACAGTTTGGGCATCGACCCTTCGGTGCGCCCAAAAAAGCAACGACTGCGCAAAATGTCCGACGAGAAGACAGAAGCTGCCAAAGCCGAAGTGCACCGCCTGCTGGAGGCCAACTTCATCAAACCAATCGCCTACCCTACGTGGCTCGCCAACGTAGTCATGGTAAGCGGCAAGTGGCACATGTGCATAGACTTCACCAGCCTCAACAAGGCCTGCCCCAAGGATAATTTCCCGCTGCCACGGATCGACAAAATAGTTGATAGCGCAGCCGGTTGCGAAGTCATGTCCCTTCTTGACTGCTTCTCCTGCTACCACCAAATATACGTGAAAGAGGAAGATAAGGCCAGGACCAGCTTCATCACACCCTTCGGCATGTACTGCTTCATTAGGATGCCAGAGGGACTCAAGAACGTTGGGTCAACCTTCTCTCGCCTCACCAAGACAGTGCTAGAAAGCCAAGTGGGCCATAACGTTTTCACGTACGTGGATGACATTGTCGTCGCGAGCAAAAATAAATAAGATCACCTGGCTGACCTCGCGGAGACGTTCGCTAACATGCGGGACGCACGATTTCGCCTCAACCCCGAGAAATGCGTCTTCGGAGTACGCCAGGGGAAGATACTTGGCTACTTGGTGTCGCACCGCGGGATCGAGGCCAACCCAACCAAGATTGAAGCAATTATCAACATGACACCCCCACAGTCAACCAAGGACATCCAACGGCTGACAGGCAAATTGGCCGCCTTGAACAGATTCATTTCCAAGTCCGCATAGCGAAGTCTACCCTTTCTCAAGACACTGCGTGGCGCAAAAGACTTCGCATGGGGACCAGAGCAGGCGGCAGCCTTCGAGTCACTCAAGCAACACCTATCAGACTTGGCAATTCTTACCAGTCCCGACCCCTCACTGCCTCTGCTGCTCTATGTTGCAGCTTCACCATGTGCAGTCAGTGCAGCGCTAGTCCAAGAGCAAGATAGAGAGGGCACAACCCGGCAGTGCCCAGTCTACTACGTCTCCGAAGTCCTCACGACCTCCAAGTGCAACATGACTGAACTAGAAAAAATCTCATACGCAGTTGTCATGGCATCACGCAAGCTGCACCACTACTTTGAGGCATTCAAGGTGAGGGTCACCTCGGACAGGGGCCTGGGAGAACTATTCAGAAACCCGGAGGCGTCCGTTCGAATCGCCAAATGGGCAGCCGAACTCTCTGGGTACCACATCACCTTCGAACCCAGGACATCAATCAAGTCACAGGTCCTGGTAGACTTCGTCGCTGACTGGACAGGGCCAGCATGGTAGCAAGAAAGGTCTCCAAAGAAGGTGTGGACCATCAACTGCGACGGTGCATGGCGCCATGCGGGGGCAGGAGCAGCGGCAATTATCACGTCACCCACAGGTGTCAAACACAGATACGCGACACACCTTAGTGAGAGCACCTAGAGGGGGAGTGAATAGGTGATCCTGTAAAATTCAACACTAATAGACACAAAACTTAGTTATGAAAGTTAGAACGGCTAAGTAGCTTGAAACGAGGTCTTGTGAACACAGACAATCAAAGAGAAAGTGAGAGCACCTAGAGGGGGGGGGGTGAATAGGTGATCCTGTAAAACTTCAAAAACTTAAGCCACAAAACTTGGTTAAGTGTTAGCACAATAATTTCCAAGTGGCTAAAGAGGAATCCTCAACAAAACACAATAACCAACAAAGATCAATCACAGAGATGGCACGGTGGTTATCCCGTGGTTCGGCCAAGACCAACGCTTGCCTACTCCACGTTGTGGCGTCCCAACGGACGAGGGTTGAAATCAACCCCTCTCAAGTGGTCCAAAGACCCACTTGAATACCACGGTGTTTTGCTTGCTTTATCTCAATCCCGTTTGCGAGGAATCTCCACAACTTGGAGCCTCTCGCCCTTACACTTTGAAATTCACAAAGAACACGGAGCAAGGGAGGGATTAGCAACGCACACAAGACACACGAATCAGAGTGACAACACGCACACAAATCGCAACAAGAGCTCGCAACACGACTCAATGAGTTCACAACTCCACAAGAGCTCTATATGCTATCACAATGAAACGAATGCGCGAAATCGATGTCTTGGTGCTTAGAAATGTTGTAGGAATGCTTGTCCTATTCCTCCATGCGCCTAGGGGTCCCTTTTATAGCCCCAAGGCAGCTAGGAGTCGTTGGTAGCAATCTTGGAAGGCTGATCTTGCCTTCTGTCGACTGGCGCACCGGACAGTCCGGTGCACACCGGACACTGTCCGGTGCCCGATTTCCTTCCAAAAATGGCGCAGTCGACCGTTGGCAGCCTGAGAGCCGTTGGCGCACCGGACATGTCCGGTGCACACCGGACAGTCCGGTGCCATCTTCTAGCCGTTGGCTCAGCCACGTGTCCTGCGCAGATTGCGCGGCCGACCGTTGGCCCGACCGACCATTGGCTCACCGGACAGTCCGGTGCACACCGGACAGTCCGGTGAATTTTAGCCGTACGTCGCCGGTGAATTCCCGAGAGCGGCCACTTCGCTCGAGCCAGTCTGGCGCACCGGACACTGTCCGGTGCACCACCGGACAGTCCGGTGTGCCAGACTGAGCTGATTTTTGGCTGCTCGAGCCAAGACATTTCCAATTGGATTTTTCCTGTTTCCAGCACTTAGACACAATACATTAGTCCATAAAACAATGTACTAAGTCTGAGAAACATACCTTTATTCTTGATTTGTACTTTGTCCACCTTTTTACACTTAGGCACTTGTGTTGGACACTAAATCACCAAAATACTTAGAAATGGCCCAAGGGCACATTTCCCTTTCAATCTCCCCCTTTTTGGTGATTTATGCCAACACAACATAAAGCAAGTAGAACAAGTACAAAATCAATTCAAATTAGAACTCAAAATTGTTTTGATTCAATTTGACATATATGGATCACTCTATGCCACCACTTGGTTTGTTTTTTGCAAATCAAACTCAAATTTCTATCTCTAAGTCAAACACACATGTTAAGACATAGAGAGAGTCATTCCAAGAGAAATTGATTCAAGATTTCAAAAACTCCCCCTTTTTCCCATAATCAATACTTCTCCCCACAAGAAGCCAACTTTTGACAAGAGAGACAACAAAAGAGTTTTGACAAACCAAAAGCTCTATTCTACTATTTTCAAAATCTCTCAAGTGGTAGCTGATCCATTTATCGCTTTGGCCTTTATTTTCTCCCCCTTTGGCATCAAGCACCAAAACAGGATCAATCTTGGCCCTTTAACCCCATTGCCTCACCAAAATCTTCAACTAAGAGCAAATAGGCAATAAGAGTATAAAGATGAACTTGGAAAAATTACTCTTTTCATCGGAGTGCAGTGGAAGTCTTGCATGGTCCAAGTCCACCTTTTCCCTTTCAATTCTCCTTGGAGACTAAAACAACCAAACTCAAGTACATGGTTAGTCTCAAAGGGTCAAGTTGTAGCACAGCTCCCCCTAAATATGTGCATCACTTGCAAACAGGACTTGTGAGGTCCAGGGAGTGTTTATACAACTTGAGTACCACAATAAGCAACAAAATGCAGAATGAACATGATCAAAGGCATAAACACATGTATGCTACATTTCAATCCAAGTTCCGCGAATCTAAGATATTGAGCTCACTACGCAGCCTGCAAAAGGTCTTCTCATCTAGAGGCTTGGTAAAGATATCGGCTAGCTGGTTCTCGGTGCTAACATGAAACACTTCGATATCCCCCTTTTGCTGGTGGTCTCTCAAAAAGTGATGCCGGATGTCAATGTGCTTTGTGCGGCTGTGCTCAACAGGATTTTCCGCTATTCGGATAGCACTCTCATTATCACATAGGAGTGGGACTTTGCTCAGATTGTAGCCAAAGTCCCTGAGGGTTTGCCTCATCCAAAGTAGTTGCGCGCAACACTGTCCTGCGGCAACGTACTCGGCCTCAGCGGTGGATAGGGCAACGGAGGTTTGTTTCTTAGAGTTCCATGACACCAGGGACCTTCCTAAGAATTGGCACGTCCCCGATGTACTCTTCCTATCGACCTTACATCCAGCATAGTCGGAATCCGATTACCCAATCAAGTCAAAGTTAGACCCCTTTGGATACCAGATCCCGAAGCAAGGCGTAGCGACTAAATATCGAAGAATTCGCTTCACATCTACTAAGTGACACTCCTTCGGATCGGATTGAAATCTAGCACACATGCATACGCTAAGCATAATATCCGGTCTACTAGCACATAAATAAAGCAAAGAACCTATCATGGACCGGTATGCTTTTTGATCAACGGACTTACCTCCTTTGTTGAGGTCGGTGTGTCCGTCGGTTCCCATCGGCGTCTTTGTGGGCTTGGCGTCCTTCATCCCAAACCTCTTTAGCAAATCTTGTGTGTACTTCGTTTGGGAGATGAAGGTGCCGTCCTTGAGTTGCTTCACTTGGAACCCAAGGAAGTAGTTCAACTCGCCCATCATCGACATCTCGAATTTCTGCGTCATCACCCTGCTAAACTCTTCACAAGACTTTTGGTTAGTAGAACCAAATATTATGTCATCGACATAAATTTGGCACACATAAAGATCACCATCGCAAGTCTTAGTAAAAAGAGTTGGATCGGCTTTCCCAACCTTGAAAGCATTAGCAATTAAAAAGTCTCTAAGGCATTCATACCATGCTCTTGGGGCTTGCTTAAGTCCATAGATCGCCTTAGAGAGCTTACACACGTGGTCGGGGTACCGTTCATCCTCGAAGCCAGGGGGTTGCTCCACATACACCTCCTCCTTGATCGACCCGTTGAGGAAAGCGCTCTTCACATCCATTTGGTACAATCTGAAAGAATGGTGAGCGGCATATGCTAGCAAGATACGAATTGATTCTAGCCTAGCCACAGGAGCAAAAGTCTCCTCAAAGTCCAAACCTGCGACTTGGGCATAACCTTTTGCCACAAGTCGAGCCTTGTTCCTCGTCACCACCCCGTGCTCGTCCTGTTTGTTGCGGAACACCCACTTGGTTCCCACAACATTTTGCTTGGGACGAGGCACCAGTGTCCAAACTTCATTGCGCCTGAAGTTGTTGAGTTCCTCCTGCATGGCCAACACCCAGTCCGGATCTAGCAAGGCCTCTTCTACTCTGAAAGGCTCAATAGAAGAGACAAAAGAGTAATGCTCACAAAAATTAACTAATCTTGAACGAGTAGTTACTCCCTTGCTAATATCATCCAATATCTGGTCGACGGGATGATCCCTTTGAATCGTCGCTCGAACTTGGGTTGGAGGTGCCTGAGGTGCTTCTTCCTCTTGAACATCCTGTGCTCCCCCTTGATCATGCGCCTCTACTTGAGGTACCTGTTCGTCATCCTGGGTTGGGGATGCACCATAGTTGAGGAAGACGGTTGATCTTGCTCCAAATGTTCCTGAGGCCGTATATCTCCAATCGCCATGGTGCGTATCGCGGCCGTTGGAACGTCTTCTTCATCTACATCATCAAGATCAACAGCTTGCTCTCTTGGAGAGCCATTAGTCTCATCAAATACAACATCGCTAGAGACTTCAACCAAACCCGATGATTTGTTGAAGACCCTATACGCCTTTGTATTTGAATCATAACCTAATAAAAACCCTTCTACGGCTTTGGGAGCAAACTTAGAATTTCTACCCTTCTTCACTAGAATGTAGCATTTACTCCCAAATACACGAAAAAACGATACATTAGGTTTGTTACCGGTTAGCAGCTCATACGACGTCTTCTTGAGGAGGCGGTGAAGGTAGACCCTGTTGATGGCGTGGCAAGCCGTGTTCACGGCTTCCGACCAGAAACACTCGGGGGTCTTGAACTCTCCAAGCATAGTCCTCGCCATATCTATGAGTGTCCTGTTCTTCCTCTCTACCACACCATTTTGCTGAGGTGTGTAGGGAGCGGAGAACTCGTGCTTGATCCCCTCCTCCTCAAGGAACTCCTCCACTTGAAGATTCTTGAATTCAGACCCGTTGTCGCTCCTTATCTTCTTTACCTTGAGCTCAAACTCATTTTGAGCTCTCCTTAGGAAGCGCTTGAGGGTCCCTTGGGTTTCAGACTTATCCTGCAAAAAGAACACCCAAGTGAAGCGGGAAAAGTCATCAACAATAACTAGACCATACTTACTTCCTCCTATGCTCAGATAGGCGACGGGTCCGAAGAGGTCCATATGCAGCAGCTCCAGAGGTCTTGACGTGGTCATCACATTCTTGCTGTGATGTGCTCCTCCCACCTGTTTCCCTGCTTGACAAGCTGCACAAGGTCTATCTTTTTCGAAATGAACATTGGTTAGACCTATCACGTGTTCTCCCTTTAGAAGCTTGTGGAGGTTCTTCATCCCCACATGTGTTGAGCGGCGATGCCACAACCAGCCCATGCAAGTCTTAGCCATTAAGCATGCATCTAGACCGGCCTCTTCTTTTGCAAAATCAACTAAGTGAAGTTTGCCGTCTAGTACACCCTTAAAAGCTAGTGAACCATCACATCTTCTAAAGACAGACACATCAACATTTGTAAACAAACAGTTATATCCCATATTGCATAATTGACTAACAGATAGCAAATTATATCCAAGACTCTCCACTAGAAACACATTAGAGATAGAATGCTCATTGGAGATTGCAATTTTACCTAGCCCTTTTACCTTGCCTTGATTCCCATCACCGAATATTATTGAATCTTGGGAATCTTTGTTTTTGACGTAGGAGGTGAACATCTTCTTCTCCCCCGTCATATGGTTTGTGCATCCGCTGTCAATAATCCAGCTTGAACCCCCGGATGCATAAACCTGCAAGGCAAATTTAGGCTTGGGTCTTAGGTACCCAATTCATGTTGGGTCCTGCAAGGTTAGCACAAATATCCTTAGGGACCCAAATGCAAGTTTTGTCTTCCTTGCATCTGGCCCCTAATTTTCTAGCAACTATCTTCCTATCCTTTCTACAAATAGCAAAAGAAGCATTTAAAGCATGATATATTGTAGAAGGTTCATTTACTTTCCTAGGAACATTAACAACATTTCTCCTAGGCATATTATGAACAACATTTCTCCTACCAACATTTCTATCATGCACATAAGAAGAACTAGAAGCAAACATGGCATGAGAATCAAAGGTATTATATGCATTACAACTCCTATAAGCATTTCTAGATTGTATCCTACCATGGTACATAAAAGCATGGTTCTTTTGCACACTACTAGCCATAGGGGCCTTCCCTTTCTCCTTGGCGGAGATGGGAGCCTTATGGCTTGTCAAGTTCTTGGCTTCCCTCTTGTAGCCAAGTCCATCCTTAATTGAGGGGTGTCTACCAATCGTGTAGGCATCCCTTGCAAATTTTAGCTTGTCAAATTCATTCTTGCTAGTCTTAAGTTTGGCATTAAGACTAGCTAATTCCTCATTTAATTTGGAAATTGAAACTAAATGATCACTACAAGCATCAATGTCAAAATCTTTACACCTATTACAAGTTTCAACAATTTCTACACAAGAATTAGATTTACTGGCTACTTCTAGTTTAGCATTTAAATCATCATTAAAACTTTTTAACTTAGCAATAGTTTCATGACAAGAAGATAATTCACTAGAGAGCATTTCATTCCTCTTAATTTCTAGAGCAAGAGATTTCTGAGCTTCTACAAATTTATCATGTTCTTCATACAACAAATCCTCTTGCTTTTCAAAAAGTATATTCCTATCATTCAAGGCATCAATCAATTCATTAATTTTGTCTACCTTGGTTCTATCTAATCCCTTGAATAAGCATGAGTAATCTATTTCATCATCATCACTAGACTCATCCTCACTTGAAGAAGCATAAGTACTAGTATTATGAGTGCTTACTTTCTTCTCCCTTGCCATGAGGCAAGTGTGACGCTCGTTGGGGAAGAGGGATGACTTGTTGAAGGCGGTGGCGGCGAGTCCTTCATTGTCGGAGTCGGACGAAGAGCAGTCCGAATCCCACTCCTTGCCAAGATGAGCCTCGCCCTTTGCCTTCTTATAGTTCTTCTTTTTCTCCCTCTTGTTCCCTTGATCCTGATCACTATCATTGTCGGGACAGTTAGCAATAAAATGACCAAGCTTACCGCATTTGAAGCATGAGCGCTTCCCCTTGGCTTTGGTCTTGCTTGACTGTCCTTTGCGACCTTTAAGCACCGTCTTGAATCTTTTGATGATGAGAGCCATCTCTTCATCATTAAGTCCGGCCGCCTCAATCTGTGCCACCTTGCTAGGTAGCGCCTCCTTGCTTCGTGTTGCCTTGAGAGCAAGGGGTTGCGGCTCGTTAATCGGGCCATTCAAGGCGTCGTCCACGTACCTCGCCTCCTTGATCATCATTCGCCCGCTAACGAATTTCCCAAGAACTTCTTCGGGCGACATCTTGGTGTACCTGGGATTTTCACGAATATTGTTCACCAAATGAGGATCAAGAACGGTAAAGGACCTTAGCATCAGTCGGACGACGTCGTGGTCCGTCCATCGCGTGCTTCCGTAGCTCCTTATTTTGTTGATAAGGGTCTTGAGCCGATTATATGTTTGAGTTGGCTCCTCGCCCCTTATCATCGCGAACCTTCCAAGCTCGCCCTCCACCAACTCCATTTTGGTAAGCAAGGTGACGTCGTTCCCCTCATGAGAGATCTTGAGGGTGTCCCAGATCTGCTTGGCATTGTCCAAGCCGCTCACCTTGTGATACTCGTCCCTGCACAAAGAGGCTAGCAACACAGTAGTAGCTTGTGCATTTTTATGAATCTGTTCATTAATAAACACAGGGCTATCCGAGCTATCAAATTTCATTCCACTTTCCACAATCTCCCAAATGCTTGGATGGAGAGAAAACAGGTGAGTACGCATTTTGTGGCTCCAAAATCCGTAGTCCTCTCCATCAAAGTGAGGGGGCTTGCCAAGTGGAATGGGGAGTAATTGAGCATTTGAGCTATGCGGGATGCGCGAGTAATCGAAAGAAAAGTTTGAGTTAACCGTCTTTCGTCTATCGTAGTCGTCGTCGTCCTTTTGGGAGGAGGAAGATTCGTCGCTGTCGTAGTAGACAATTTCCTTGATACGCCTTGTCTTCTTCTTCCTCCTGTCTTTTCTTTTGTGGCCTGAGCCTGAGTCGGTGGGCCTGTCATCATTGGGCTCGTTGACGAACGACTCCTTCTCCTTGTCGTTGATCACCATCCCCTTGCCCTTAGGATCCATCTCTTCGGGCGGTTAGTCCCTTTCTTGAAGAGAACGGCTCCGATACCAATTGAGAGCACCTAGAGGGGGGGGGGGTGAATAGGTGATCCTATAAAACTTCAAAAACTTAAGCCACAAAACTTGGTTAAGTGTTAGCACAATAATTTCCAAGTGGCTAAAGAGGAATCCTCAACAAAACACAATAACCAACAAAGATCAATCACAGAGATGGCACGGTGGTTATCCCGTGGTTCGGCCAAGACCAACGCTTGCCTACTCCACGTTGTGGCGTCCCAACGGACGAGGGTTGCAATCAACCCCTCTCAAGTGGTCCAAAGACCCACTTGAATACCACGGTGTTTTGCTTGCTTTATCTCAATCCCGTTTGCGAGGAATCTCCACAACTTGGAGCCTCTCGCCCTTACACTTTGAAATTCACAAAGAACACGGAGCAAGGGAGGGATTAGCAACGCACACAAGACACACGAATCAGAGTGACAACACGCACACAAATCGCAACAAGAGCTCGCAACACGACTCAATGAGTTCACAACTCCACAAGAGCTCTATATGCTATCACAATGAAACGAATGCGCGAAATCGATGTCTTGGTGCTTAGAAATGTTGTAGGAATGCTTGTCCTATTCCTCCATGCGCCTAGGGGTCCCTTTTATAGCCCCAAGGCAGCTAGGAGCCGTTGGTAGCAATCTTGGAAGGCTGATCTTGCCTTCTGTCGACTGGCGCACCGGACAGTCCGGTGCACACCGGACACTGTCCGGTGCCCGATTTCCTTCCAAAAATGGCGCAGTCGATCGTTGGCAGCCTGAGAGCCGTTGGCGCACCGGACATGTCCGGTGCACACCGGACAGTCCGGTGCCATCTTCTAGTCGTTGGCTCAGCCACGTGTCCTGCGCAGATTGCGCGGCCGACCGTTGGCTCACCGGACAGTCCGGTGCACACCAGACAGTCCGGTGAATTTTAGCCGTACGTCGCCGGTGAATTCCCGAGAGCGGCCACTTCGCTCGAGCCAGCCTGGCGCACCGGACACTGTCCGGTGCACCACCGGACAGTCCGGTGTGCCAGACTGAGCTGATTTTTGGCTGCTCGAGCCAAGACATTTCCAATTGGATTTTTCCTGTTTCCAGCACTTAGACACAATACATTAGTCCATAAAACAATGTACTAAGTCTGAGAAACATACCTTTATTCTTGATTTGTACTTTGTCCACCTTTTTACACTTAGGCACTTGTGTTGGACACTAAATCACCAAAATACTTAGAAATGGCCCAAGGGCACATTTCCCTTTCAGAAAGCACACAAGAGACACACGATTTTATCCCGTGGTTCGGCCAAGTAACACTTGCCTACTTTCACGTTGTGGCGTCCCAATGGACAAGGGTTGCACTCAACCCCTTTCAAGTGATCCGATGATCAACTTGAATACCACGGTTTTTCCTTTCTTAGTCTTTCTCCCGTTTGCGAGGAATCTCCACAACTTGGAGCCTCTCGCCCTTACAATGATGATCACAAAAGAAGCACAGAAGTAAGGGAGGGGAGAGCAACACACACAAGACTCAAATCCACAGCACAATCACGCACATAAGTCACAACTCGAGCTCAAAACACAACGCACGGAGTTCACAACTCAAATGAAGCTCAAGTCACTATCTCAAAGAATTGAATGCGTGAAGTTGGAGTCTTGGAGTCTTAGAATGTTTCTTGTAAGCTTGTGTTGCTCCTCCATGCGCCTAGGGGTCCCTTTTATAGCCCCAAGGTAGCTAGGAACTGTTGGAGGCCAACAAGGAAGGTCATCCTTGCCTTCTGTCGAGTGGCACACCGGATAGTCCGGTGCGCCACCGGACAGTCCGGTGCGCCACCGGACAGTCTGGTGCGACACCGGACAGTCACTGTAAACGGTCCAGTGCTGATCTCCTTCCTTTTCTAGCGCAGACAGCCGTTGCAGCTCCGGGCCAGTTGGCGCACCGGACACTGTCCGGTTCACACAGGACAGTCCGGTGCCTCCTGCCGACCGTTGGTGCGGGCCACGCGTCGCCCATGGATTGCGCGACCGACCGTTGCGCTGGCGACCGTTGGTTCACCGGACAGTCCAGTGCACCACCGGACAGTCTGGTGAATTATAGCCATAGGCCGCTGAACTTTTCCCGAGAGCGGCCTTTTCACCGGAGTCTAGCCTGGCGCACCAGACACTGTCCGGTCCACCACCGGACAGTCCGGTGTGCCAGACTGAGCTGAGCTGCACACAACCAGTCTTTTGCAATCCTTTTCTTTTCTCTATTTTTAACACTTAGATAACTTCATTAGTATTCAAAGCAAATGTACTAAGTCTAGAAACATACCTCATGTCTTGATTTGCACTTTTTCAATCTTTGGCACATTAGAACTTAGAGAATATGTGTTGGGCACTTAATCACCAAAACATTATAGAAATGGCCCAAAGGCACATTTCCCTTTCAATCTCCCCCTTTTTGGTGATTTATGCCAACACAACCAAAAGCAACCAAAAGAAGTGCAATATCAATGCAATTGAATACTAAATTGTTTTTTACTATAATTTGGCATATTTGGATCGCACTTTGCCACCACTTGGTTTGTTTTTGCCAATCAAATTCATTTTCCTTATCTCTAAGTCAAACTCACTTGTTTGGGCATAAAGAGAGATAATCCAAGAGTGAAATTGATCAAGTGCCAAAAACTCCCCCCCTTTTCCCATAATCATAAATTCTCCCCCACAAGAGACCAAATTTTACAATAAGAGTATTTTGGACAAATCACAAGTTCTAACTCTATTGTTTTCAAAATTCACAAGTGGTAGCTTCAAAATTCACAAGTGGTAACTGATCCATTTGCTTTGGCCTTAATTTCTCCCCCTTTGGTATTAAGCACCAAAACAGAATCATTCTTGGCCCTTTAACCCCATTGCCTCACCAAAATTGTCAATTAAGAGCAAAAAGGCAATAAGAGCATAGGTATGAACTTGGAAGTAAATACACCAATACCGGAGAGCAGTGGAAGTCTTTGCATCGTCCAAGTCCATTTTCCCATTCAATGCACCTTTGAGACTACATAAAAAATACTCAACCACAAAGGTTAGTCTCAAAGGGTCAAGTTGTAGCACATCTCCCCCTTAATATGTGCATCACTCGCAAATGGACTTGTGAGGTCCAGGGATTATGTGTACAACTTGAGCACCACAAATAAACAATAATGGATTGAAATGCATAAAGTAGCATAATCAAAGGCATAGAACACATGTATGCTATAGATCAATCCAAGTTACGCGAATCTAAGACATTTAGCTCACTACGCAACCCGCAAAACCTTTTCTCATCTAAAGGCTTAGTGAAGATATTGGCTAGCTGGTTCTCGGTGTTAATATGGTACACCTCGATATCTCCCTTTTGCTGGTGGTCTCTCAGGAAGTGATGTCGGATGTCTATGTGCTTAGTGCGGCTGTGTTCAACAGGATTATCCGCCATGCGGATTGCACTCTCATTGTCACATAGGAGTGGGACTTTGCTCAGATTGTAGCCAAAGTCCCGGAGGGTTTGCCTCATCCAAAGTAGTTGCGCGCAACACTGTCCTGCGGCAACATACTCGGCT
The DNA here is from genome assembly GCF_902167145.1 of Zea mays. Classification (NCBI taxonomy): domain Eukaryota; kingdom Viridiplantae; phylum Streptophyta; class Magnoliopsida; order Poales; family Poaceae; genus Zea; species Zea mays. The sequence goes on from NC_050098.1 coordinate 187,057,273, forward strand.
TTAGCGGTGGATAGGGCAACAGATGTTTGTTTCTTTGAACTCCAAGACACCAGGGACCTTCCTAGGAATTGGCACGTCCCCAATGTGCTCTTCCTATCAACCTTGCACTCGGCGTAATCGGAGTCTGAATATCCAATCAAGTCAAAGGTAGACCTCTTTGGATACCAGATCCTGAAGCAAGGCGTAGCGACTAAATACCTAAGAATTTGCTTAACGGCCACAAGGTGACATTCCTTGGGGTCGGATTGAAATCTAGCACACATGCATACACTAAGCATAATGTCCGGTCTACTAGCACATAAGTAAAGCAAGGAACCTATCATAGACCGGTATGCCTTTTGATCAATGGACTTACCTCCTTTGTTGAGGTCGACATGCCCGTTGGTTCCCATCGGTGTCTTCGCGGGCTTTGTGTCCTTCATCCCAAACCTCTTGAGAAGGTCTTGAGTGTACTTCGTTTGGGAGAGGAAGGTACCATCCTTGAGTTGCTTCACTTGGAACCCAAGGAAGTAGGTCAACTCGCCCATCATCGACATCTCAAACTTTTGAGTCATCACCCTGCTAAACTGTTCACAAGACTTTTGGTTAGTAGAACCAAATATTATGTCATCGACATAAATTTGGCACACAAAAAGGTCACCGTCACAAGTCTTAGTGAAAAGAGTGGGATCGACTTTCCCAACCTTGAAAGCATTAGTAATTAAGAAATCTCTAAGGCATTCATAACATGCTCTTGGGGCTTGCTTAAGTCCATAGAGCGCCTTAGAGAGCTTAAAAACGTGGTCGGGATACCTGTCATCCTCAAAGCCAGGGGGTCGTTCCACGTATACCTCCTCCTTGATTGGCCCGTTGAGGAAAGCGCTCTTCACGTCCATTTGAAACAACCTGAAGGAATGGAGAGCGGCATAGGCTAATAGAATGCGAATAGACTCTAGCCTAGCCACAGGAGCAAAAGTCTCATCGAAATCCAAACCTGTGACTTGGGCATAACCTTTTGCCACAAGTCGAGCCTTGTTTCTTGTCACCACCCCATGCTCGTCTTGCTTGTTGCGGAACACCCACTTGGTTCCCACAACATTTTGCTTGGGACGTGGCACCAGGCTCCAAACTTCGTTCCTCTTGAAGTTGTTGAGCTCTTCCTGCATGGCCAACACCCAGTCCAGATCTTGCAAGGCCTCTTCTACCCTGAAAGGCTCAATAGAAGAGACAAACGAGTAATGCTCACAAAAATTAGCCAAACGTGAGTGAGTTGTTACTCCCTTGCTTATGTCACCCAGAATCTGATCGATGGGGTGATTTCTTTGGATCGTCGCTCGGACTTGAGTTGGAGGGGCCAGTGGTGCTTCTTCCTCCAAAACTTGTTCTTCTTGTGCTCCCCCTTGATCACACGCCTCTTCTTGAGGAACCTATCCATCATCTTGAGTTGGGGGATGCACCATTGTTGAGGAAGAAGGTTGATCTTGCTTTTGTTGTTACTGTGGTCGCACATCTCCAATCGCCATGGTGCATATTGCGGCCGTTGGAACATCATATTCATCTATGTCATCAAGATCAACTTGCTCTCTTGGAGAGCCATTAGTCTCATCAAATACAACATCGCTAGAGACTTCAACCAAACCTGATGATTTGTTGAAGACCCTATACGCCTTTGTATTTGAGTCATATCCTAGTAAAAACCCTTCTACTGCCTTGGGAGCAAATTTAGAATGTCTACCTTTCTTCACCAAAATGTAGCATTTGCTCCCAAATACACGAAAGTAAGAGACATTGGGTTTGTTACCGGTAAGAAGTTTGTAGGAGGTCTTCTTGAGGAGGCGATGCAGATATAGCCAGTTTATGGTGTGGCAGGCTGTGTTCACAGCTTCCGACCAAAACCGCTCGGGTGTCTTGAACTCTCCAAGCATCGTCCTCGCCATGTCGATAAGCTTCCTGTTCTTCCTCTCTACCACACCGTTTTGCTGTGGTGTGTAGGGAGCGGAGAACTCGTGCTTCACGCCTTCCTCCTCAATATACTCCTCCACTTGCAGATTCTTGAACTCGGACCCATTGTTGCTTCTTATATTTTTCACCTTGAGCTCAAATTCGTTTTGAGCCCTCCTTAGAAAGTGCTTTAGGATCCCTTGGGTTTCTGATTTATCCTGCAAAAAGGACACCCAAGTGAAGCGGGAAAAATCATCAACAATTACTAGACCATACTTACTTCCCCTGATGCTAAGGTAGGCGACGGGTCCGAAAAGGTCCATGTGAAGAAGCTCCAGTGGTCTTGATGTTGTCATCACATTCTTGTTGTGATGAGTGCTTCCCACCTGTTTCCCTGCCTGACAAGCTGCACAAGGTCTATCTTTCTCGAAGCAGACATTGGTTAGTCCTAACACATGTTCCCCCTTTAGAAGTTTATGAAGGTTCTTCATCCCAACATGTGCTAGACGGCGATGCCATAGCCAGCCCATGCTAGTCTTAGCTGTTAAGCATGCATCTAGATCAGCCTCCTCTTTCGAAAAAACAACTAAGTAGAGTTTGTCGTCTAATACACCCTTAAATGCTAATGAACCATCACTCCGTCTAAAGACAGAAACATCAATATTTGTAAACGAACAATTGTAGCCTATGTGGCAAAATTGACTTACAGATAGGAGATTGTAACCAAGCGACTCTACTAGAAATACGTTTGAAATGGAGTGCTCGTTGGTGATGGCTATCTTGCCCAAACCTTTGACCTTGCCTTGGTTCCCATCTCCAAAGATGATCGTATCCTGGGAATCCTTGTTCTTGACGTAGGAGGTGAACATATTCTTCTCCCCCGTCATGTGGTTTGTGCATCCGCTGTCGATAATCCTGCTTGAGCCCCCGGATGCATAAACCTGCAAGACAATTTACGCTTGGGTTTTAGGTACCCAACTCTTGTTGGGTCCTACAAGGTTAGTTACAATAGCCTTTGGAACCCAAATACAAGTCTTGTCTCCCTTGCATTTGGATCCCAACTTTCTAGCAACTACTTTTTCATTCTTACATAAGAGCTAAAATGAAGTATTACAAGCATGGTAAATAGTGGAAGGTTCATTACACACTCTCCTAGGCACATAATGCACAACATGACTTCTCCTAGGCCTACTTCTACCATGCACAAAAGTAGAGCTAGAGGCAAATGTTGGGACCTGCTCTCAGTTGCAAGGGGATCCAACAAGGGTGAACAGTGACGTCAACAGGGTTCTCGCGTTAGATGGCAATAGCTCTGTTAATCTGGCCTCTCACGGGCACTGTGCAGGGGTATTTATAGGTACCTGAGCACGCAGCGCCTTGAGCTAAGGACGCATGTGCCCTCAGCTACCTAGGTTATCCCCAGAATATTCCCATAAAGCGGGGTTACAGACCGTAATTACAGGGATGCCTTTACAAATTAGGCCCGTAACGCAGCGGCGGCCACGCGGGGCCCGTTACGATGGGCCGGATCGCACGTGGGCCTCTGAGCTGGACGAGGCCGCACTGTGGGATACCCTTCGTCGCTGGTCTTTGTCTGGTGCGGAACAAGCGAAGGGTGTCCCTGCCTGTTTTGTTTCTGTTAGCTCAGCTGCTGCAGCGAAGGCTTCGAGCGAAGGGTGGCGCCTTTGCCTTCGCCCCAACAGCAAACATAGCATGTGAATCAAAAGCATTATGATCATAACTCCTATGAGCATTCCTATAATATTTTCTATCATAAATGTAGGCATGACACTTTTGATAACTACTAGCCATAGGAGCCTTCCCTTTCTCCTTGTTGAGAATGGGAGCCTTTTGGCTTGTTAAGTTCTTGGTTTCCTTTTGAAAACCAAGTCCATCCTTGATAGAGGGGTGTCTACCAATTGTGTAGGCATCCCTAGCAAATTTTAACTTATCAAAATCATTTTTGCAAGTCTTAAGTTGAGCATTAAGACTTGCCACTTCATCATTCAATTTTGTAATAGCAATAAGATGTTCATTACAAGCATTAACATCAAAGTCCTTACATCTATTGCAAATATTAACATGCTCTACACATGAACTAGATTTATTAGCTTCCTCTAGCTTAGCATTTAAATCATCATTTAAACTCTTTAAACTAGATACAATTTCATGGCAAGCAGATAACTCAGAAGATAGCATTTCATTCCTCTTAATCTCTAAGGCAAGAGATTTTTGCACACTAACAAATTTATCATGCTCCTCATATAAGATATCCTCTTGTTTTTCTAATAATCTATCCTTTTCATTTAAAGCATCAATTAATTCATTGATTTTATCTACTTTAGCTCTATCTAAACCCTTAAATAAATTAGTATAATCTACTTCATCATCACTAGAATCATTATCGCTAGAAGTAGTGTACTTAGGGGTATATCGAACACTTACCTTCTTCTCCTTGGCCATGAGGCAAGTGTGGCGTTTGTTGGGGAAGAGCGAAGACTTGTTGAAGGCTGAGGCTGCCAGTCCTTCATCTTCGGAGTCAGATGAAGAGCAGTCTGAATCCCATTCTTTGCCAAGGTGCACCTCACTCTTCGCCTTCTTGTAAACCTTCTTCTTTTCCCTCTTCCCATGCTTTTCTTGTTCCTAGTCATTATCATTATTAGGGCATTGTGCTATAAAATGACCAGTCTTACCGTATTTGAAACAGGAGTGCTTCCCCTTTGCTTTGTTCTTGTTGGGGTACTCCTTGCATCCTTTTAGTGCGGTCTTGAAGCGTTTGATGATTAGGGCCATCTCCTCTTCGTTTAGCCCGACAGCCTCAACTTGTGCCACCTTGCTTGGTAGCGCCTCCCTGCTTCTTGTTGCTTTGAGAGCAACTGGTTGAGGCTCGTAGACGGGTAGAGGGCCATTAAGAGCATCATCCACATATCGCGCTTCCTTTACCATCATACACCTGCTCACGAATTTTCCGAGTATCTCCTCGGGCGTCATCTTGGTGTACCTGGAGTTTTCATGAATGAGATTGACAAGATGGGGGTCAATTACCATGAATGACCTTAGCATAAGTCGGACGACGTCATGGTCCGTCCATCTTGTGCTTCCATAGCTTCTAATTTTGTTGATGAGGGTCTTGAGCCTGTTGTAGGTTTGTGTTGGCTCTTCTCCCCTGATCATCGCAAATCTTCCCAGTTCGCCTTCCACCAACTCCATTTTGGTGATCATGGTGACGTCGTTTCCCTCATGCGATAACTTGAGGGTGTCCCATATTTGCTTGGTGTTGTCCAAGCCGCTCACCTTGTTGTATTCATCCCTACACAAAGATGCTAGCAAAACAGTAGTAGCTTGTGCATTCTTATGAATTTGCTCATTTATGAAAACGGGATTGTCAGTATTATCAAAATGCATTCCGTTTTCAATAATCTCCCAAGTACTAGGATGGAGAGAAAATAAGTGACTATGCATTTTGTGACTCCAAAAAGAGTAGTCTTCTCCATCAAAGTGTGGAGGTTTCCCAAGTGGAATTGATAGCAAATGAGCATTAGAATTAAATGGAATATGAGAATAATCAAATGAATAGTTTTGATTCACCGGTTTCCTCTTTGACGAGGAGTCATCGTCGTCGTTGTGTGGTGAAGAGGACGAGGCATCACTATCGTAGTAGATGATCTTCTTGATGCGCCTCTTCTTCTTTCCGTCCTTCTTCTTGTGACTCGAGCTAGAGTCAGTGGGCTTGTCGTCTCTTGGCTCGTTGAAGATGGACTCCTTCTCCTTGTCGTTGACCACCGTCCCCTTTCCCTTAGGATCCATCTCTTCGGGCGATTAGTCCCTTATGTGAAGAGAACGACTCCGATACCAATTGAGAGCACCTAGAGGGGGTGAATAGGTGATCCTGTAAAATTCAACACTAATAGCCACAAAACTTAGTTATGAAAGTTAGAACGGTTAAGTAGCTTGAAACGAGGTCTTGTGAACACAGACAATCAAAGAGAAAGCACACAAGAGACACGTGATTTTGTCCCGTGGTTCGGCCAAGTAACACTTGCCTACTTCCACGTTGTGGCGTCCCAATGGACGAGGGTTGCACTCAACCCCTTTCAAGTGATCTGATGATCAACTTGAATACCACGATTTTTCCTTTCTTAGTCTTTCTCTCGTTTGCGAGGAATCTCCACAACTTGGAGCCTCTCGCCCTTACAATGATGATCACAAAAGAAGCACAGAAGTAAGGGAGGGGAGAGCAACACACACATGACTCAAATCCACAGCACAATCACGCACACAAGTCATAACTCGAGCTCAAAACACAACGCACGGAGTTCACAACTCAAATGGAGCTCAAGTCACTATCTCAAAGAATCGAATGCGTGAAGTTGGAGTCTTGGAGTCTTAGAATGTTTCTTGTAAGCTTGTGTTGCTCCTCCATGTGCCTAGGGGTCCCTTTTATAGCCCTAAGGCAGCTAGGAGCCATTGGAGGCCAACAAGGAAGGCCATCCTTGCCTTCTGTCGAGTGGCGCACCAGACAGTCCGGTGCGCCACTGGACAATCACTGTAGACGGTCTGGTGCCGATCTCCTTCCTTTTCTGGCGCAGACGACCGTTGCAGCTCCGGGCCAGTTGGCGCACCAGACACTGTCCGGTGCACACCGGACAGTCTGGTGCCCCCTGTCGACCGTTGGTGAGGGCCACGTGTTGCCCATGGATTGCGCGGCCGACCGTTGCACTGGCGACCGTTGGTTCACCGGACAGTCCGGTGAATTAGAGCCGTACGCCGCTGAACTTTTTCCGAGAGCGGCCTTTTCACCGGAGTCCAGCCTGGCGTACCGGACACTGTCCGGTGCACCACCGGACAGTCCGGTGTGCCAGACTGAGCTGAGCTTCGGCTGCACACAGCCAGTCTTTTGCAATCCTTTTCTTTTCTTCTTTTCTTTGTTTCTAACACTTAGATAACTTCATTAGTATTCAAAGGCAAATGTACTAAGTCTAGAAACATACCTCATGTCTTGATTTGCACTTTTTCAATCTTTGGCACATTTAGAACTTAAAGAATATGTGTTGGGCACTTAATCACCAAAACATTATAGAAATAGCCCAACTTAGCTTCACCTTGGAGTCCGACAGATGCACCAACAACATAGCAGAATATGAAGTCGTCATCCTGGGCCTTCGCAAATTGCGAGCACTAGGCATCACCACATGCATAGTCAAGATAGATTCCAAGGTAGTTGCCGGCCAAGTCGAAAAGGAATATTCAGCGAAGGACCCCACGCTCATGCAGTATCTCACGGCTGTCCGCAGTCTCGAGAAACAGTTCAATGGCTTCACCCTACAGCATGTGGACCGTGCCAAGAATGAAGAGGCCAACGTGTTGGCTAAGGCAGCGGCCAAAGGTGATACCTTGCCCTCCGACGTGTTCTACCACGTCATCAGAACACCAGCTGTCCGCAACCCGAAGGGCTTACAAATAACTAATGATGCCAAAGGCCATCACATTGTCAACCTCATCATGACTGAAGACCGGCGGGCCCCTATAACTTTGTATCTCCAAGGACATTACCACCCAAGTGACGTCAATGAGGCCAAACGCCTCAAGCACCGAAGCCAGGACTTCGCACTAGTCGAGGGCTAGCTGTACAAAAAGGGGATCAGTCAGCCCATGCTAAAGTGTGTGTGACCAAAACCGAAGGCACTCAAATCCTTCATGAAGTCCACAGCGGAACTTACGGCTCCCACTCAGGACCTAGGGCCCTCGCCGCCAAGGTGATCCGTCAAGGATTTTACTGCCCCGCGATAATCTGTACTGCAAATCGAATCTTGAGGTCTTGCAAAGCATGCCAGAAGTTTTACCCCCGCTCGAGCAACCCTTCGCAGTTCACCAAGCTGATCGCCCACACATGGCCACTTCAACGCTGGGGGCTGGACATTGTCGGACCACTGCCTACGGCCCAAGGAAACCTCAAATTCACCTTCGTTGTCGTTGAGTACTTCACCAAGTGGATCGAGGCTAGAGCAGTATCAACAATAACGTTAAAGACCGCCCAAAAGTTCTTCTGGCAAAACATTGTCTGCCAATTCGGAGTCCCGTCCGAACTCACAGTCGACAACGGCAAACAGTTTGACAGCCAGGACTTCAGGGATTTCTGTTCCTCTATCGGCACCAAGCCTGTCTTCGCCTCGGTCTACCACCCGCAATCCAACGGCGTCATCGAGCGCGCCAACGACAAAATCTTCACTGCCATTAAGAAACGACTCCTCGATGACAAGAAGGGCAAATGGGCCGACCAACTACCTGAAGTGGTCTGGGCCCTAAACACGACAAAATGTCGGGCAACCGTATTCACACCTTTTCGTCTATTATATGGATCCAAGGCCATGACACCGCAGGAAATAAAGCATGGGTCACCCCGAACAAGCACATCAGCGGTCCTTGATGTCGACGAACCAACGTCCAAAGACCTCATCGATGGAGACCGCGTCCTCGCCCTACAGGCCCTCAACAAATATCAGGCTCAAACCAAGGCCTAGCACGACCACGCGGTCGTCCCAAGAGAGTTTGACAAAGGAGACCTCGTACTCGTCCGGACCATCCAGACAGAATCACAAAGCAAGCTGGAGCCGAAATGGGAAGGTCCATTCATCGTCAAGTCGAAGGCATCCCCCAACGCATACAGGTTAGTAACGCCATCCAGCGAAGACTTAGAGCACTCCTAGAACATTGACAACCTCCGCAAATTTTTTGTTTAATCATCGGGGCCCATGCGCCCTTGTAATCCAGCAAACAATGTTATTCCGGCTCGCACTCTTTTCCTCCCGGGGGGTGAGGTTTTTAATGAGGCGGAGCCATGTAATATACCAACAAAAGCCCCCGCAAAAACAAAACTCAGACGCAACATGTCAAAAAAGACCGTTTTGACGGTCTTCGATATTCGACCATTCCGAAGTCACCGCGGCAGGTAGCATAGACTACCCCCGCGTGCGACAATCCGAGCAAAAGTCGCCTAAGGGTACAGCCGGAATAGCACAACAAGTGCATCAATCGAAGTCTTTTATCAAAAAGACACTCCACGCAAAAGTCGCCTAAGGGTGCAGCCGGAATAGCACAACAAGTGCATCAATTTGAAGTCTTTTATCAAAAAGACACTCCACGCAAAAGTCGCCTAAGGGTGCAGCCGGAATAGCTCAACAAGTGCATCAATCGAAGTCTTTTATCAAAAAGACACTCCGAGCAAAAGTCGCCTAACGGTGCAGCCGGAATAGCACAACAAGTGCATCAATCGAAGTCTTTTATCAAAAAGACACTCCGCGCAAAAGTCGCCTAAGGGTGCAGCCAGAATAGCACAACAAGTACATTAATCGAAGTCTTTTATCAAAAAGACAGTCCAAGCAAAAGCCGCCTAAGGATGCAGCCGGACAAGCATAATACGCACGCCATCAAAAAATTTTACCGAAGAGACACTCCGCGCAAAAGTCGCCTAAGGGTGCACCCGGACCAGCACAAGCGCGCGAAAACGACCAACAGGCCACATTACAACACAACTCGAAGTTACATACAAGTTGTATTTTCATGCACACGGCTAGGGCACCATATACTACATCGACTCAACCTTCGGGATGATACCCATCTCCCTATAATTGAACAACATTATCCTCAATTCCTCACCCTTAAAAAGATTTCGCAGATCCCCCTCACCTATGCTCGCCCCAAACGGCGAGGACAACAATTCTCGTTTACCAATCCGGTCTACTCGAAGATGGCCACGCTCCATCCCCATACGATGGCGCCTACCACTTCGCGAAAACTCACCCACACTGTGTTTCGACACCACCCTCCGCTGCATGTACTCAGTACTCGCACTAGGAAGATCAGCAGCCTCGCCAACCTCCACACGCGGTGAAGACTCCGCTGCGGCTACATCTAACGCAGCAAAATAATCCAAGCCTTCATCCGAGGACTCCTCCATCCAGGAAAACGAACTCCCAGACTCACCATCAGAATCAAAACACTTAGATCCAGAGCCAAATAAAATATCATCGGCAGGCACAAAACGCAGCATACAACTCCCCATTGTACTGCGCTCTTCAAGTGTGCTTCTTCCTCCTTCTCCCCCTTACCACGACAAGTCCTTGGGAAATAACTCCGATGGGCAGAAAAAAGAAGGGGTTAAGAGACCCTCCTGGCCCAACCCTAGACACTCTAAGATCCTTTTTCACAGTCGAGGCCTCCACAAAATCAGTATTGCCAGTAGCGGTTGCTTGCGCAGGTCCAAATGTCGGAACCTATGCAGCAACCGAGGTTCAGTACCACAAAAACAAAAGTTTACACCAAAAGCCCTAGCCCCTATTCCGCCACCTGTGAAGGCAAGGCCGACGCCGCTGGGTCTTCGACAGCTAGTTTGCCCACCACCTTCAAAGCGTCCTCACCCGTCGACACAGTGGCCGGTGTGGGGTCTTCGCCAGCTCTGGTCAGCGTGGGGATCGCCAAGGGGCCCTGGCCAGCATCGGATGGTGGCGCTAGCTCCACCCCCGACGCCTCGGGCAGTGTGCTATCCAGATCACCGAGGTCCTCGACCACCTCATCATGTGCCATCTACAATAATAGCACATTAATTCAACAAACACAAAAACACACACACATACCCACACATATAATCACACAGATGCACCTTTACCTGATCCATCGCCTGGTCGGACCTCTCCCGGACAGTCTCTCGGCTGTGAGGGCCCCACATCCTATCGAAAAGCGCCCCAACCGACCGCTTCAGCACTCGGTCCTCGACCTAGAAGATGCCGCGCTTGAAGCCTTCGTCTAACTGGTCGAAGACCTCGAAGTGCTCGCATCCCTCGCGGGACAAGGCATTCACAGCCCCCTCGTAGGTGATGAGGGAGGCGAAGGACATGAGGCCCGTCACAATTATCGGGAGCACCTTCAGCTCCTCCTGTAGCCACCCAAGGAAGCGGACGCCCACCTCCTGACTAGGCGCTTTGAAGGGAGCGATCCACACACCCAGCTTCCGGTACGCATCCACGAGCTGCGTATGCGTCCGCTCGACCTCCGCGCGCGTCGAGGCCTCCATTTTGACCAGGCGGTCGTGCAGGCCGTCGAGCCTCGTCTCCATCTCCTCGGCACATTGGCGGGCGAGACTGGCCTCCGCCCGCGCAAGTTTGGCCTCAGCTTGTGCAGCCTGTGCCTCAGCACAGGCCCTGTTTGCATCCCTCCTCTCCTCCGCCAACTGACGCCTGAGATCCTCCTTCTCGGCCTCCGCAGCTGCCAACCTCTCTGTCAGCCTGCGGCTCTTGTTTTCCGCAGCTGACTTGTCCCGAACAGCATCCATATGCTATGCTCAGAGGCACTCGATCCTGCCCTCGAGTCGTTGCCTCTCGGCAGCGAACTCCGAAGTTAGGGCGCCCGATGCAACATGGTCGGCGAAGGCGGCCGCCTACCATGAAAAATCCATCAGATTCGCAACCACATAAAAACAACGAACTAACGAAGTCCAAGATGACTTACATGCTCCAGCTGCTTCGACGCATGCCTCAGCTGCTAGGACACAGAACCCGCCACGTCCTTAACGGTGGCGGTCGACGAAATCTTACCGTTGGCGCAGAATTTGGACCATGGGTCCTGCGAAGTACCCTTCGCTCCAACCGCCGCCGTAGGCGAAGTGGCCGCCACCAGAGCCAGGACAACAGCCAGCTGCCCCCCATTCGACCCTGCACCACAACCTTGTTCAGGACCCAGTCCCAAAAAAAACTCACCAACGAGGTAATCCTCCATGCAGATGTCCGTGTCAAAGTCAGCACCACCTGCCGCCACTTCATCGGCGCGCACCAGTGATGGCGGCCTTCGCTCCTTCATGGGCTCAGCCGAGGGTGGTTTGCCCGTGCCGGAAGCAACAACCCTCGTACCCACCGAAGACTTGCTGGGCCTGGGGACGGCCAGCTTCGCAGCCGACGGCGGTTTGCTGCTGCCAGGGGCGGTGGACTTCACGCCTCCCCGCGCCTTCTTCACCTCGTGACTAGGGTCCCCGACCCTAGTGAACGCCCGGCGCTTCCGCGCCGCATCTTGACGATCCTTGTCCATCACTACCGATACAACAGCAGCAATATTCTGTCCATAAGGAAAAATCTTCATCTCGCGGGCCAAACGAGACGTAAATATGTCCTCGCCGGCCGCCTGGGGAATCGAAACGTTCCTTGGCCATCGACCCCCCGGTAACCTTCAGCATTCGCGCCAAAGACTCCCGGAGCTCGGGCGAAGACATCCTTCCCCCGACAGTCGCACAAGTCCCCATCAACTCCACAGCAAAACGATCAGAGACCCCTAACCCCCCAACTGCAGTACTGTCACACCCGTATTTAAGGGACAAATCCGGGTGCATCTCATATATGCGCCAGAGAAGACAACACATATAATAATAGAGTGCATAGAGATAGATGTCATAAATATCATAAATGTACTCATTACATAGCGAAAGTCTTACAAAAATAAATGATAAAATAAAACGAGCTAATTTTTATTCCCTGGCGCCACAAAGCTGACTGGGAAACGCCACCTAGATCAAGTCGAATGCCTCAGTGTTAGGCGACTCCTCTTCGACCACCTGTTCTTCTCCTGTGGGGGGTGTGAGACAGCAAGAGTGAGCTCATATACGTTCATAGCTCAACAAGTCGTGCGAAATAATGTGCATGAACTCACCAAAGGTGGGAGTTTATGTGAAGTGTAAGGCTGATCAACAAAATAGAGGCTGAAGCTGAGCATTGCTTTTATAAGTTGGTCGAAATTTTATTAGCCATTACTAAGTGTAAGTAAATACCAAACCTTAATAAAAATAAAGGAAAGTAATAATAAAATAATCCCAAATGCGATGCAAATGTCAAATTAAATTTAAGTTCCATAAATTAATCATGTGAGGGTCCGAGCTGCTCATGACCGTGAGCACGGCTAGTATACCAGTTTTACACTCTGTAGAGGTTGCACATCTTTACCCACAAGTCATGTTACCCATCTGCCAAGAGATGACAAATCCCATACACCTCTACCGAGGAGGCGAGGCAGGGTAACACTACGAGGCCTTTACAAAGTTTCACTAGCTTCAGAAATCCCGCTACAGTTTATAGAAAGCTCCAGTGCATGAATCCCTCGCCTGACCGCCATCGCAGCAAAACCAACCCAAGGACCTCCCCACACTGACCACTCCCCTACTGCCCTTGCCCCTTTCGGGTAAGGAAGACCTCCACTAGCTTTCCTAGTTAATCAGCCAAGGGCGTCCCATTAAACCCTTATGGTAGCACTGTTTTCCCGGGTGGTCGCTCCATGTTCCCATTACTTAATGATCTTAACATGAACAGTAATAATAATAAAAAGATAATAAAGGAATAATTATGAATAGTGTATCTCCATACCCAAATCCACATAAAGTAATAGCAGGTACTACCCAAAAATATTTCAGTGGTGAACAAGGTATAAAGATAACCAAAACTGGGATAACCTATAGGATCCCATCAAAATTAACATATGCAGATCATTATAATTAATAAGAACATGGCTGGGAAAAAGTAAGTGATCAAGGGCACAACTTGCCTTCAATGAGCTCCTGCTCAGCTACTTCTACTTGTTGAACCTCAGAATCCACAGTGGCTTGCTCGTCTACTCGCATCAACACAATACATACATAGTATAGCAAAAATTAACATCACACCAAAGATGTAATTAAAATACACAATAAAAATCTACACATTAAAATAAAATCTTAGGAACAGGAGTCGTTAATTTTGGAGTTATAGATTTTAAGATATAAATATTCAAAGGCTTTATGTGCTTGAAATAACATTAAGTGAGAAATTATTTTTCTTACAGTTTTCATGACAAAACAGAGATTCTAGATGATAGAAAATAATATTACAAAAATTTAGAAAGTGAAATGGGTTAATTTGGAGTTCATATGAATTTTCTATGGAATATACAAGTTTCTAGCAATTATTTTTGCACTAAAATTCATTTCTAATTCATTTTATCTTATTTTCTAATTTCTCTAGACTAGGCCTCAATTTCTGGAAAACTCAGGGGTCTCTGCGCAAGAGATACTAGACCCAGTGCATGTGATGTCGTGGCCATCGGAGGAGCACTTAAACCCTGTAGAAGCACAGCTGTCGGGGCTGTCGGGACCTTGCTGACGTCTCCTTGCTTCCGTAGGGGGCTGAGAACCGCCGTCGTCATGGAGCACGCAGGGTGTCATCATTACTTGTTTTACCGGGGCGAGCCAGATGGGACGCCGGTCTTGTTCCCTGTAGCCTGAGCTAGCTAGGGGTAGGGTAATGATGGACCCCTCTGCGACGTGGTCGGCCCGAGCCCAAGGTCGGGCGAGGTGGAGGCTTCTCCGAGGTCGAGGCTGAGTCCGAGCCCTAGGGTCGGGCGAGGCAGAGACCGTCTTCTGGGGTCGAGGTTGAGTCCGAGCCCTGGGGTCGGGTGAGGCAGTGACCGTCGTCCGGGGTTGAGGTTGAGTCCGAGCCCTGGGGTCGGGCGAGCCGGAGACCGTCGTCCGGGGTCGAGGTTGAGTCCGAGCCCTAGGGTCGGGCAAGGCGGAGACCGTCTTCCGGGGTCGAGGTTGAGTCCGAGCCCTAGGGTCAGGCGAGGCGGAGACCGTCGTCCGGGGTTGAGGTTGAGTCCGAGCCCTGGGGTCGGGCGAGGCGGAGACCGTCGTCCGGGGTCGAGGTTGAGTCCGAGCCCTGGGGTCGGTCGAGGCGGAGACCGTCTTCCGGGGTCGAGGTTGAGTCCGAGCCCTGGAGTCAGGCGAGACGGAGCTTCCTATGGCGCCCGAGGCTGGACTTGGCTGCTGTCAGCCTCACCCTGGCGGGTGACACAGTAGTCGGAGCAGTGCAGGCGGCGCTGTTTTCCTGTCAGGTCAGTTAGTGGAGGGGCGAAGTGACTGCGGTCACTTCGGCCTTGTCAACTGAGGAGCGCACGTTAGCATAAGGTGTTAGGCGATCCTTGCATTGAATGCCCCTGTGATGCGGTCGGTTGGCGTGGCGATCTGGCCAAGGTTGCTTCACTGCGAAGCCTGCCCGAGCTAGGCCTCGGGCAAGTCGAAGGTGCGCCCGTTACTTGAGGATGCCCTCGAGCGAGGCATGAATCAGCCTTGGTCTACTGTTCCTGTCCGAGGCTGGGCTCGGGCGAGGCGAGATTGTGTCCCTTGAGTGGACGGAGCCTTTGACCTGAATTGCGCCCATCAGGCCTTTGCAGCTTTGTGCTGATGGTGGTTACCAGCCGAGTTTAGGAGTCTTGTGGGTACCCCTAATTATGGTCCCCGACAGTAGCCCCCGAACCTCAAAGGGAGTGTTGGTACTCGCTTGGAGGCTTTGTCGCACTTTTTTGCAAGGGGACCGGCCTTTCTCGGTCACACTTCGTTCCGGTGGGTGCGCGCGAGCGCACCCACCGGGTGTAGCCCCCGAGGCCTCGGAGGAGTGGTTTGACTCCTTCGAGGTCTTAGTGCCTTTCGTGATGCCTCGGCCGGTCTGGTTGTTCCCTCATGCGATCTGATCATAGTCCAGGTGCATGGTCAGGTTCCGAGTTCTCGGGCTGGTATGTTGACGCTGTCAACGGTTTGGCCAGAGCTGGGTTCACGAGAGCAGCCCCCGAGCCTCTGCACAGGGCGAGAGGACGGTCAGGGACTGACTCGGCTTTTTTCATACACCCCTTCGTCGCCTTTCCGCAAGGAGGAGGGGGGAAAGCGCCATGTTGCCCTCGGAGGGCGCCAAACATGGTGTCTCCAGTGAGTTGCTAACGGGTGATCCGAGTGGACGCTCGTGCCTCGTTCGATAAGGGTCGGCTAGTGGCCCAGAGGCGCGCTCCAAAAGTACCTGCAGGTGATTTGCCAGACCCGGTCCCGTTTGATAGGGTCCGAGGGCTGGATGCCTCCCTCTGATGGGATTCCGTTACAGAATCGCTCCTGCTGGTCTCGGAAATGTCCTAGGGTACCTCGGGAGCGTAGCCCGAGCCTTGGTTATGTATTGAACGTACCCAGAGTCATCCCTCACTTTGCATGTTCTGAGGCGGCTGTCGAACCCTTTGGGGGGCCAGCCTACGAACCCTTGATCAGTAGTGGGCGCGAAGCCCGAGTGGCCTGAGGTGGCTGTTGAACCCTTCCGAGGGGCCAGCCTTCGAACCCCTGACCAGTAGTGGGCGCGGAGCCCGAATGCTCTGAGGCGGCTGTCGAAACCCTTCCGAGGGGCCAGCCTTCGAACCTCTGATCAGTAGGAGGGCTCAGGGCCCGCTTCCTTCGCGGAGAAGGATCCCTTTTGGAGTGTCCCCTTTCCCGGTCCCTGTAGCAAGAGAGAGAAAGGGGAAGAGGAAAAGGATACGGAATTGAACGACGTGGCGCACCTTTTTTTTGACGCGGTCATTATGGCGGAGGTGAAGCATCGCCCGCTTCGCCTGCCAAAGGTATCGCCTGCCCTGCCGCGGAGTTAATGCGACGGGACGAGTGGTTCGTGGGGCAGCCGTTGTGCATGCGCGAGCCGTTTGAGGAACGGAACACGGGCGCGTCGTCTTCACGCCGTGGGAGAGGGCTCTCCTGCTACTCCAGGAGAGGACGTGAGCCTACAGATGATTTGACCGCCGCTTCCGCTCGCCTGCTGCCGTCATTACTGTCGGCCCACTTCTGGCCATATCGACCGTCACACCTTCTCCCGCGGCTGACTGACCCGTGACCGGCGTGTTTGGCTGGCACTGCTGGTCCACGCGCAGGGTTGCCTCGAATTGCGGCACCGGTTCCACAGTCGAGAAGGCGCGGCGCTGGCGCAGGTGGCGCTGCAGTTTTTCGTACATAGTAACTGGCGCGCTGGTTACATGACGTGTGGGCCTAGGACTCCATGCTGGACGCGTTGAAGTCGAAAGGGTGCATCCCCATGGCGCGGTTGCATGCTGCCTGCATGGCGGTCCGCCCTTTCACCCGCTGGTTTAGGCGAAGACGGAGGAATGCTTGTAACCGCTGGGCGGTTACACGCTCCGCACGCGACAGTTTGGCTTCTTCTGTCCTGGGCCAGCTTGCACGTTGTGTGGGACCCAGCCCCCGTGTCGTAGGCGGAGGACCTTTGAGCGCGTTGGCGAAGACTTAGCCCGCGACGCCTGAGGACGCGGGTGGGGTGAGTTGCCTTTAAAAAGGGAAAGGCTCCCTGGGTGGCAGTCACGCCTCCGCATTCTCTTCATGCATTGCGCCCTTCCACCTTCCGAGCCCCCGGATGGGGTGCCCCAGCGTCGTCTTGCTCTTGCTGCCGTTGGAGGAGCGCGATCTTGTGGAGATCGGTACCTTTCAGCCATCGTTCGGCTTCAAGGATTTTCGTCGTGCAACCCAGCTGCATCTCCTCACCAATGAGCAGTTTGGTGGGGAGAAGCGAGCCGGGCTGCGGCCTCCGCCCCACCCTCAGCTTCAAGGATTTTCGTCATCCGGGCTGAGGCGGAGGAGCGAGGCGAGCTAGGGCCTGCCTTCGCGTGGGCTGGTGTCCCGCTTCTTCCTTACGCATCTGGGGGTGGAAACCATCCTCTAGCTCTGCGGAGGAGGCGTCCTGCAGCCATGCTGGGGAAGGTGAACTGCTGCTCCCCAGCTAGGGTGCAGCATTCCGTCCTCTGTCCAGGCGACGGCGGCCAGCCGCACCAGGGGGTCTCACAACACATCGTACGCCGCGAGGGCGGTACTCGTGTTCTGGGACGGTCCCGTTCTCGTTTTCGTGGCGAGGACGGGAGTGAGGACCTACCGGTGCGCTTTGGGGCGGCCGACGCTCTCTGGTACGGTGTTGGTGGCCAGGTGGAGGTCCTTTTGCTCGGGTCGTCGTCCGAGGCCGCGCCTGGTTCCGTTGAGGGTGGAATCAACGCCGAGGGTGCTGCTGCTCCCCCTACCGATGCCAGAACCTCCAGGAATAGTTTGTCTGTAGCATGCGCATGTTTTTTGCGGCCGCCGAGGCCCAAACATGTCATTGTCGTGTTATAAAGCTGCGTTTCTTTTCCTCTTGTTTCGAGTATCAGGACTTGCTTGTCGGTAGCAGAATCGTTTATCCGAGCGAGAGTTACTTATCGCGGAAGGTGATGAGTGAGGTATTCGTATCCCGGAGGCGTAGGAGTCCCTCGGCTCGGTCGGCCTTGCCGCTTAAGTGTACTCTTGCTCGTCTGCGGGATTCTGTTATCGATATAGTCGAGAAGGCACAAAAAATCGTTTCTACAGAGAAGTTTTCGAGCGTTAAGACTTGTTCGGTTAGCAGGATCGTTTATCCGAGCGTGAGTTACTTATCGCAGAAGGTGATGAGTGAGGTATCCATATCACAGAGGCGTAGGAGTCCCTCGGCTCGGTCGGCCTTGCCACTTACGTGTACTCCGTCGTTTTCAGGATCCCACTATCGATGTAGTCGAAAATCGCAAAAGATGTTCTGGCCGAAAGACTTTTTCCAAGGAAAATTTTGACGCAGAGGGGGTTCCCCCCTTCTAGCCCCCGAGGGAGGGTCGGGCTTTGCCGAGGCAAGGCTGACCCTTCCTTGATGGTTAGACTTTACTTGTGTATGTAAACGAGGTATATGAACGACTTGAAAACATCTTAAGGGTAGAAGCAACGTAGCTGTCGGATGTTCCAAGCGTTGCTGTAAACCTCGCCTTGACTGTTGGCCAGCTTGTATGTTCCGGGCTTCAAAGTCTTGGCGATGATGAATGACCCTTCCCAGGGAGGCGTGAGCTTGTGGCGCCCTCGGGCGTCTTGTCGTAGCCGAAGCACCAAGTCGCCCACCTGGAGGTCTCGGGACCGAACCCCTCAGGCGTGGTAGAGTCGCAGGGACTGCTGATACCGCGCCGAGTGTAGTAAGGCCATGTCCCGAGCCTCTTCCAGCTGGTCCAGTGAGTTTTCTCGGTTGGTCTAGTTGCTTTGGGCGTCGTATGCCCTCGTCCTCAGGGAGCCGTATTCTAAGTCTGTGGGCAAGATAGCATCGGCCCCATAGACTAGAAAAAACGGCGTGAAGCCCGTGGCTCGGCTTGGCGTCGTCCTCAGACTCCAGACCACCGAGGGGAGTTCCTTCATCCATCGCCTGCCGAACTTGTTGAGGTCGTTGTAGATCCTCGGCTTGAGTCCCTGTAGAATCATGTCGTTGGCACGCTCTACCTGCCCATTCGTCATGGGGTGAGCTACGGCAGCCCAGGCCACCCAGATGTGGTGGTCCTCGCAGAAGTCCAGGAACTTCCTGCCGGTGAACTGGGTGCCGTTGTCGGTGATGATGGAGTTTGGGACTCCAAAGCGATGGATGATGTTGGTGAAGAACGCCACCGCCTGTTCGGACCTGATGCTGTTTAGGGGTCGGACCTCAATCCACTTGGAGAATTTGTCGATAGCGACCAGCAGGTGCGTGAAGCCCCCGGGTGCCTTCTGCAAGGGACTGACGAGGTCCAGACCCCACACAGCAAACGGCCAGGTGATGGGTATTGTTTGCAGAGCCTGAGCGGGCAGGTGGGTCTGCCTTGCATAGAATTGACACCCTTGGCAGGTGCGTACAATCCTAGTGGCGTCGGCCACCGCGGTTGGCCAGTAGAAACCTTGTCGGAAGGCGTTTCCAACGAGGGCTTGAGGCGCTGCGTGGTGACCGCAAGCCCCCAAGTGTATTTCTTGCAATATCTCCTGACCTTCGGCGATGGATATGCATTGCTGGAGGATGCCTGAGGGGCTGCGGTGGTAGAGCTCCTTTCCGTCACCCAGAAAGACGAACGACTTGGCGCGCCGCACCAATCGCCGAGCCTCGGTTCCGTCGAGGGGTAGCTCTCCTCGGTGGAGATATTGTAGGTACGGGGTCTGCCAGTTTCGATTAGGCGGGACCCCATTCCGCTCCTCCTCGACGGGCAGTGCCTCACCCTCGGTGGCCGAGGGTGCCTCTGGTTGAGCTGATGGTGCCTCGGGCTGAGCCGAGGGTGCCTCGGGCAGGGCCGAGGGTGCCTCGGGCTGAGCCGAGGCCTTCTCGAGCTCGGGCGTGTCATCGGTCTTGACGGAGGGTTGATGTAGGTCTCGGGGAGAAGACATCCGGGGGGACCGTTGTCCGCCCCGAGGCTATTTTAGCTAGCTCGTCTGCAGTCTCGTTGTACCGTCGAGCAACGTGATTGAGCTCGAGCCCGTAGAACTTGTCTTCCAGGCGCCGGACCTCGTCGCAGTAGGCTTCCATCTTCGGGTCGCGGCAGTGGGAGTTCTTCATGACTTGGTCGATGACAAGCTGTGAGTCGCCATGAGCGTCGAGGCGCCGAACCCCTAGCTCGATGGCGATGCGCAACCCATTAACCAGAGCCTCATACTCGGCCACGTTGTTGGACACCGGGAAATGGAGGCGCAGCACGTAGCGGAGGTGCTTCCCGAGGGGTGAGATGAAGAGCAGACCCGCGCCTGCTCCTGTTTTCATCAGCGACCCATCGAAAAACATGGTCCAGAGTTCCGGTTCGATCGGAGCTGCTGGAAGCTGGGTGTCGACCTATTCTGCCACGAAATCCGCCAAGACTTGGGATTTGATGGGCTTCCGAGGGGCGAATGAGATTGTGTCGCCCATGATCTCCACCGCCCACTTTGCAATCCTACCCGAGGCCTCTCGGCACTGGATGATCTCCCCCAGGGGGAAGGATGACACCACAGTCATCGGATGAGACTCGAAGTAGTGTCGCAACTTTCGCCGCGTCAGAATTACCGCGTACAGTAGCTTCTGAATTTGCGGGTAGCGGATTTTGGTCTCAGACAGTACCTCACTGATGAAGTAGACCGGCCTCTGGACGAGCAATGCATGCCCTTCTTCTCGTCTCTCGACTATGATCGCGGCGCTGACCACCTGAGTGGTTGCGGCTACGTAGATCAGGAGAGCTTCTCCGGCAGCGGGGGGCACCAGGATGGGCGCGCTTGTAAGGAGCGCCTTCAAGTTCCTAAGGGCTTCCTCGACCTCAGGGGTCCAAGTGAAGTGCTCGGTCTTCCTTAAGAGGCGGTACAGGGGCAGGCCTCTTTCGCCGAGGCACGAGATAAAACGGCTCAGAGCCGCGAGGCATCCCATGACCCTCTGTACTCCTTTCAAGTCCTTGATAGGCCCCATGTTGGTGATGGCCGCGATTTTCTCTAGGTTGGCCTGGATGCCCCGCTCGGAGACGATGAACCATAGGAGCATGCCTCGGGGGACTCGGAAGACACACTTCTCGGGATTGAGTTTTACGCCTTTTGCTTTGAGACACTTGAATGTCGTTTCAAGGTCGGAGAGGAGGTCGGAGGCTTTCCTCGTCTTGACTACGATGTCATCGACGTAAGCCTCGACCGTTCGGCCAATGTGCTGTCCAAACACGTGGTTCATGCACCTTTGGTATGTCGCGTCTGCATTCCTTAAACCGAATGGCATAGTAATATAGCAGTACATGCCAAAGGGTGTGATGAAAGAAGTCGCGAGCTGGTCGGACTCTTTCATCCTGATTTGGTGATACCCTGAGTAGGCATCAAGGAATGACAGGGTTTCGCACCTAGCAGTGGAATCCACAATTTGATTGATGCGAGGCAGAGGGTAGGGAACCTTCAGACATGCTTTGTTTAGACCAGTGTAGTCTACACACATCCACCATTTCCCACCTTTCTTTTTCACAAGCACAGAGTTGGCTAGCCATTCGGGATGGAATACCTCTTTGATGAACCCTGCAACCATCAGCTTGTGGATCTCCTCGCCTATGGCTCTGCGCTTTTCTTCGTCGAATCGGCGCAGAGGCTGCTTCACGGGTCGGGCTCCAGCTCGGATATCCAGCGAGTGCTCGACGACATCCCTCGGTATGCCAGGCATGTCCGAGGGACTCCACGCAAAAACCTCGACGTTTGCGCAGAGAAAGTCGACGAGCACTGCTTCCTATTTGGGGTCGAGCTCGGAGCCGATCCGTACTTGCTTGGAGGCGTCGTTGCCGGGGTCGAGAGGGACGGACTTAACCTCCTCTGCTGGCTCGAAGTTGCCGGCGTGGCGTTTCGCATCTGGCACTTTCTTGGAGAGGCTCTCCAGATCGGCGATGAGGGCCTCGGACTCGGCGAGGGCCTCAGTGTACTCCACACACTCCATGTCGCATTCGTACGCGTGTCGGTATGTGGATCCGACGGTGATGACCCTGTTGGGGCCCGACATCTTGAGCTTGAGGTAGGTGTAGTTGGGGACGGCCATGAACTTGGCGTAGCATGGTCTCCCCAGCACTGCGTGGTAGGTTCCTCGGAACCCGACCACCTCAAACGTAAGGGTTTCCTTTCGGAAGTTGGAGGGAGTCCCGAAGCAGATGGGCAGATCGAGTTGCCCAAGGGGTTGGACGCGCTTCCCGGGGATGATCCCATGAAAGGGCGCCGCACCGGCCCGGATCATGGACAAATCGATCTGCAAGAGCCCGAGGGTCTTGGTGTAGATGATGTTGAGGCTGCTGCCTCCGTCCATGAGGACCTTGGTAAGCCTGATGTTGCCAATGACGGGATCAACAACGAGCGGGTACTTCCCCGGGCTCGGCACGCGGTCAGGATGGTCGCCTTGGTCGAAGGTGATAGGCTTGTTGGATCAGTCTAGGTAGACTGGCGCCGCCACCTTCACCGAGCAGACCTCCCGGCGCTCCTGCTTGCGGTGCCGAGCCGAGGCATTCGCCACCCGCCCACCGTAGATCATGAAGCAGTCATGGACCTCGGGGAACTCCTCTGCCTTGTGGCCTTCCTTCTTGTCGTTGTCGTGGGTTTTGCCACCTTCCGCCGGTGGCCCGGCCTTGTGGAAGTAGCACCGAAGCATGATGCACTCCTCAAGGGTGTGCTTGACGGGGCCCTGATGATAGGGGCATGACTCCTTGAGCATCTTGTCGAACAGGTTGGCCCCTCCGGGAGGCTTCCGGGGGTTCCTGTGCTCGGTGGCGGCGACAAGATCTGCGTCGGCGGCGTCGCGTTTCGCTTGCGACTTCTTCTTGCCCTTCTTCTTTGTGTTGCGCTGAGCGGACGCCTCAGGGACGTCTTCCTTCGGGCGCCCCTGAGGCTGCTTGTCCTTCCGGAAGATGGCCTCGACCGCCTCCTGGCCAGAGGCGAACTTGGTGGAGATGTTCATTAGCTCGCTCGCCTTGGTGTGAGTCTTGCAACCCAGCTTTCTCACCAGGCCGCGGCAAGTGGTGCCGGCGAGGAACGCGCTGATGACATCTGAGTCGGTGATGTTGGGCAGCTCGGTGCGTTGCTTCGAAAATCGTCAGATGTAGTCCCGCAGGGATTCTCCCGGCTGCTGGCGGCAGCTTCGGAGATCCCAGGAGTTCCCAGGGCACACGTATGTGCCCTAGAAGTTCTCGGCGAAGGCTTTGACCAGGTCGTCCCAGTTGGAGATCTGCGCAGGAGGTAGATGCTCGAGCCACGCTCGGGCGGCGTCGGAGAGGAACAGGGGGAGGTTGCGGATGATGAGGTTGTCATCGTCCGTTCCACCCAGCTGGCAGGCCAGCCGGTAGTCCACGAGCCACAGTTCCAGCCTTGTTTCCCCCGAGTACATGGTGATGGTAGTCGGGGTCCGGAATTGGGTCGGGAACGGCGCCCGTCGTATGGCCCGACTGAAAGCTTGTGAACCGGGTGGTTCGGGCGAGGGGCTCCAATCCTCCCCGCTGTCGTAGCGTCCTCCACGCCTGGGGTGGTAGCCTCGGCGCACCTTTTTGTCGAGGTGGGCTCGACGGTCACGGCGATGGTGCTCGTTGCCGAGGCGGCCCGGGGCCGCAGGCGCTGTGTCCCGCGTGCGCCCGGTGTGGACCGAGGCTTCCCGCATGAATCGGGAAGTCGCGGCGCGATGCTTCGGGGGGTACCCCTGCCTTCGGGAGGCAGAGCTTTCGGCCCGTCGGACCACGACATCCTCCAGGAGATTCTTGAGTTCTCCCTGGATACGCCGTCCCTCGGTGGTGGATGGTTCCGACATCGCTCGGAGTAGTATTGCTGCTGCTGCCAGGTTCTGGCCGACCCCATTGGAAGCCGGGGGCAGCCTTGCCCTGGCATCATCAGTGATGCGGTGTTGGACGTCCTGGGGCAGATGACGTGCTTCTCCGACTGGTGCTCGGCCTGCCCACTCCTGCCCGATGTTCTACCGGAGCTGCACAAGTTGCCCTGCTTCCTCGTCGAGCCTGGCCTACATCTCGCGGATTTGCTCGAGCTGTGCGTCCTGACCCCCCGCAGGGACTGGAACCACAGCTAGCTCCCAAAGGATGTCAACACGAGGCGCAGGCCTAGGGGGATCGCCGTCCTCCGGCATACCAAGGTGGTTGCCTTCGTCGAGACCCCCTAGATCGACGTGGAAACATTCACGACTTGGGCCACAGTCCTCGTCGCCGAGGCTGTGGCTATCATCGGAGCAATCGGAGAGGCAGTAGTCACATGTGGTCATGAAGTCCCGCATGGCACTGGGGTTCCCGAGCCCGGAGAAATCCCAACCATAGTCGAGCTTGTCATCTTCCTCGGAACCCATGGCCTGTAGGTCGAGACGACCGTCAATCGGTCCCAAGTTGACCACATATGATACCTCGGAAGGTTCGGATATGCCTTTATGAAAGCGCCCACCGAAGCGAGGTCGCTTGGTGGGTCGAAGCTGAATCTAAAAGGCAAAGGGTGGAAAACGGACGGTACCTCTTGATCGACGGGTGGTGACGGAGTCACGTCGGGGACGGACTGCACCGTTATCTCAGGTACGAGGCTAACGCCTAGCAGGTCCTTCGCGAGCGTGCTGGCATCATTCGTCCGCTTGGGGTTGGCGTGTCGCGGGGAAACGACGCCTGTCTTCGTCTCAGACGCGAGGTCGACGCCCGACGTGTCCCTCGCTGGGGCGCCGGCGTCGTCGACTCGCTCGACAGCCGACGAGGTGCCGCCTCCTGCTTGGCCATGGTTGCCCCGCCTCCTCCTCCGTCAACGGGGAAGGTGACGGGACAGACTCGGATGCTGTTCTTCCGCCATGCGGGGAAGACATCATCGATTCCGCCGGCGGCGGGTGGGCTGACGGCCGCCATTATCGTTGTCGCGCGGCGGAGGAAGGAGTACCATGTCGTATCTGTTGTCGAGGGACATGAACTCGAGACTCCTGAAACAGAGCAGTGTCCCAGGTTGGAGAGGTTGATGGAGACTACCCATCTGGAGCTTGACGGGAAGCTGTTCGTCAACACGCAGCAGGCCCCTACCTGGCGCGCCAACTGTCGGTGTTTCGACCCCGGGGGGTCCCTGGACCGACGAGTAAATTATCGCTGCGTGTCCCAGCCCAGATGGGTCGGCGCGAGACGGAACACAAGGGGGAAAAGCAATAAGGGGAATCGTGGCTCGTGTTGTCCTACGCCTAGGGCGGATGCGCTTGCAGTAGGGGTTACAAGCGTTCGTGAGGGAGAGAGAGAGCCTGCTCGTCAGCCCGTCCTCCCGCGCGGCCACCTTCCTGTACGAGGGCCTTGGACCTTCCTTTTATAGACGTAAGGAGAGGGCCCAGGTGTACAATGGGGGGTGTAGCAGTGTGCTAACGTGTCCGACAGAGAGGAGCCAGAATCCTATGTACATGCCGACGTGGCTGTCGGAGAGGTGTTGGTGCCTTGTTCATGTGATGTCGTGGCCATCGGAGGAGCGCTTAAACCCTGTAGAAGCACAGCTGTCGGGACCTTGCTGACGTCTCCTTACTTCCGTAGGGGGCTGAGAACCGCCGTCGTCATGGAGCACGTGGGGTGTCATCATTTTTACCGGGGCGAGCCAGATGGGATGCCGGTCTTGTTCCCCGTAGCCTAAGCTAGCTAGGGGTAGGGTAATGATGTACCCCCCTGCGACGTGGTCGGCCCGAGCCCAAGGTCGGGCGAGGCGGAGGCTCCTCCGAGGTCGAGGCTGAGTCCGAGCCCTGGGGTCGGGCGAGGCGGAGACCGTCGTCTGGGGTCGAGGCTGAGTCTGAGCCCTGGGGTCGGGCGAGGCGGAGACTGTCATCCGAGGTCGAGGTTGAGTCCGAGCCCTGGGGTCGGGCGAGGTGGAGACCGTCGTCTGGGGTCGAGGCTGAGTCCGAGCCCTGGGGTCGGGCGAGGCGGAGACCGTCGTCCGAGGTCGAGGTTGAGTCTGAGCCCTAGGGTCGGGCGAGGCGGAGACCATCGTCTGGGGTCGAGGCTGAGTCCAAGCCCTAGGGTCGGGCGAGGCGGAGACCGTCGTCCGAGGTCAAGGTTGAGTCCGAGCCCTGGGGTCGGGCGAGGCGGAGACCGTCGTCTAGGGTCGAGGCTGAGTCCGAGCCCTGGGGTCGGGCAAGGCGGAGACCTTCGTCCAAGGTCGAGGTTGAGTCCGAGCCCTAGGGTCGGTCGAGGCGGAGCTTCCTATGGTGCCCGAGGCTGGACTTGGCTGCTGTCAGCCTCACCCTGGCGGGTGGCACAGCAGTCGGAGTAGCGCAGGCGGCGCTGTTTTCCTGTCAGGTCAGTCAGTGGAGGGGCGAAGTGACTGCGGTCACTTCAGCCTTGTCGACTGAGGAGCGCGCGTCAGGATAAGGTGTCAGGCGATCCTTGCATTGAATGCTCCTGTGATGCGGTCGGTTGGCGTGGCGATCTGGCCAAGGTTGCTTCACTGCGAAGCCTGCCCGAGCTGGGCCTCGAACGAGACGAAGGTGCGTCCGTTACTTGAGGATGCCCTCGGGCGAGGCGTGAATCTGCCTTGGTCTACTGTTCCTGCCCGAGGCTGGATTCGGGCGAGGCGAGATCGTGTCCCTTGAGTGGACGGAGCCTTGACCTGAATTGCGCCCATCAGGCCTTTGCAACTTTGTGCTGATGGTGGTTACCAGCCGAGTTTAGGAGTCTTGGGGGTACCCCTAATTATGGTCCCCGACAGATAGCGCGAAGGGTTACGTTGTGACCTAATCGCTGCCATCGACACGCCGATCAACGGCCCGCATTCAATCACGCGAAGTATTATTTTCTATCTAATCAAGGCCGCACACTTGGGATCCAACGGTTAGTGGCGATCTGCCCTAACCCGACCGGACTCCAGTGGCGGAAAAGAACTTCACGACGGTGCAGCTTCAAAACACGGCGACACCATCGCCGGCGCCCTCGATCTATGCCTCTAGCTCACTATGCTTGCACGAAATGCTACTTAACGCAGAGAACAAAGATGCGAGAGCGCTGGCGAGGTTATTACCAGAGATTGAACGGAGTTTCGCCCTGCCCGCGGCGCACGGCGGAAGTGCTTCGACGGCGAGGAATTCACTAGAGCCCCAGGGCACGTTTGCCTCAATTCCTTCCTCCTACGCGACCCATGAACCCCAACGAGTAGCTCCGACCCCTTGCGAGCTCCAGAGCGTCGGTGAAGGTGCAGGTCCACGGCGGCGGCGACCTATGCGTCACGGCGGCGTCTGGTGGTGACAAGAAATTGGGGATAGAGAAGGGAGAGGGAAAAGGAGCACGTGCACAAGCTACTTATACTCAGTCCGAGCGGGAGGCCGAGTCAATCCGCGCCCGCGAATTCGCGGCGGAGGAATCGCGCTGGCCGCGTTCTTCGGCATGGCGGGCGAAGCTGATGAACGTGGGGGAGGGGTTGGTAGTGGGCCCCATCCATCAGCAGCCGAAGTGGGGAGGAACACACATGCAAGGGCTGACAGGTGGTCCCATCTGTCGGCGCTGGAGTGTAACTGGGCCGCGCGCGAGTACACCAGAAGGTGGGCCAAAATGGTGGTCGTCGGCGCATTAAGCTTCCATCATCTTTCCTTTTTCTGATTTCCTTTTTCTTTCTTATATTTTGAGTTTCCAATTTGAATTCGAATTTTATGGTGAGTTTCACCTTTGAGTAAATGTACAAATTCCAATATTATATTTTATATATATATATATTTTATACTCATTTAATATTTTTCTTCTCCTCTTCTTTTCTAAACTCTTGAATTCCTTTTAGAATTTAAATTCCACTTAAAGCTTTAATGTTATTTCTTGTCATTTTATGTTGTCACAAAATGCACAATATAAAATCCCAACATGATGCATGTATTATTTTTTTGGTGTCTTTTGTCATCTAGTTATCTGTTATATGTGGTGCTCTCATGAAATAATAAACATAGATGACACATATATGTATGAAGGAATATAATTTTCTATTTTTATACTCTTATTACAAAGTGGGTATTACAAGTACCTATCTTCCTCTTCTTAATGGTCGGGGCAGCCTCTCGCGAAGGGCCTTCCTCAGCCACGGCCACTGGTTTTTTCCGCGGCGGTCAACAGCCACAACAGCGTCGTCTCCAGGGTAACCACCATATGGCAAACGGTTTAACTCAAAGACCCGATTCAAGCGAACACTGGATCCACGAATATCCCAACTCCATAGGCTCTCCATCCTTGGCGCATACCGCCCTACAATCCTCTTAGCCCCATCCTCCACTTCACGAACGAACGCGGCTGGGTCTCGGCCTCGCAGATCCAAAGCAAAGGCCAGACTTCACACCATCTGCTGGCCCAAAGTAGGCATCTGACGAGGGCATACTTTGCCAAGCACCCATCCATGCGCCAGGGGCCACACTCCATAACCAATAAATTCCTCAACCAAATCATGCCCGCTGCTCATGTGGGCAGCGCACCGGAGGGCCGCTTCGTCCTCATCATCCTCCGCCACCTCAAATGGTGGGAACGCCACATAACAGTGGGAGCACATTACGGCCGCGGGGAGCCCTGGGAGGTCTTCGACTTTGCTTCCCGAAACATAAAACCAATAATCCCACCAGTTGGCCCACTTGTTGCGAGCACAGGGAACTAATTCCACGACTTCCGCCGAAGTCTTTTCGGTCCTCGGCGTGAAGGTGTACGATCCAAACTGTGCAATCTCACTTCCAATCTTTCTCTTTTGCCAGTGCAGACAGTAATTCTTGGCGAAGACCTCTACAGAAGGCTGGCCATCGTACGAAGTCACCGCCTAGACATACTTCGCCAGGGCCACCACGGCGTTAGGTGCCAACTGGTGGACCTGGACCTCAAACCTCTGCAGGACCTCCGCCACGAAACGATGCGCAGGGAGGCGAAGGCCGGTGATGAAGAATGCCTCAAACATGACTAACTTGCCCTTAGGCTCGGGAATCTTTTCCACCCCCGGGACACGCCCAACACCGTTCCCAAAATACCCCAACTACTGCATATCCTGCACACGAACCGAGCAAATCCTCGAAACGCCGAACTCCACCGTGTGGCCCAGATGTAACTCCACCGCCGCCACATCGCTCAAGGTATCTTTGGACGACGAATCGACCGGCGGCGCATTTGCAGCAGATGAGGAAGAAGACGACATCGCTACGTACCATCGGCGGCGGCGCGCGGTTTGCTTGACGCGGGCTAGATCTCCGATGCAGAGGAATAAGGAGGGCAGGCGAGCGGGCGAGCGGTTTCAAAAGCTTAGGGTTTTCTGGCGCGCGCAAAGGTAAGAGTCAGCCTGAGCCGCGCCACCCTTTTTATACACACGACACGGCGCTTCGGGAAACCTGCAGTCCAACAGTGCCACGTCCATCAAAGGTCACCTCAAAAACCCCCGCGGGACCACTTCGAGCGAGGGCAGCGTCTCCACCATCTAGCGACGTCTTTGGCACCAGATGACTCAGTCGAACTGGTCCCTCAGAGGGCAAATGTTGGGGCGAAGGCGAAGATGCTACCCTTCACGAGAAGCCTTCGTCGCCTCGCTACACCAATGAAGGCGAGATGATCGACGCAGTTGCCCTTCGTCCTCTCCATTGCAAGACGAAGGCTAGACTCCGACGAAGTCTGCTAGTCATGCGTCCTCATCTCACCCGAAGGCCCACGTGGAATTCAGCCCACTGTAACAGGCCCCGCGTGGACAAGCATGTTACGGGCCTCATCTGTAATAGCTTTTCTGTAATGACGGTCTGTAACCTCCCTTTATGAGAATATTCTGGGGATAGTCCGGGTACCCGAGGGCATAAATGTCCTTTCCTTGGGACGTTGGACCCTCGGGTACCTATAAATACCCTCGTACAGTGCCCTTGAGAGGCTGGATTAATAGAGCAATTGTTGTCCCTCGTTGAACTTTGCAAACACTCACTCCACTTCCCCGTTGGATCTACTTGTTCACCTAAACAGGTACCAACAACGCCTGACTCATTTTCAGGCAGTTTGAATTGCTTATTGAATTCTTGCGACTGTTCGGTGAACGGTGTAGGAAGTGGACGGTCACCTCCTAGCCTCTTTCAATAGCATGTCTGCCTTGGCTGCTTTCTTCACTCGCTCTTGATCATTTGCCTTCTTCTTCCTCTTCACTTCTCCTCCTTATGCACGACCATGGGTAGAGGCAAAAGAGGCAAGGGATGGCCCCACCGCGTTGATGGGAAGCGCAAGTGTCCTCCGAGTCCTCCCTTGGAGGACTTTGGGGACTTAGAGTACTCGGAGGAGGTTTCCTCCAAGTATGATCAGTCGCCTGCTCCAGCGTCCCCTGTGGCGTCGTCCGAGGACTCGGACGACTCCATGGGGTTGTCCATTGCGGTACGGGCGTACTGGCGATCCATCGAGCGTGCCGAACTCGATGGGTCGGATGACTTGAAGCAGGCCTCCTCAGAGGAGGTGGAGGACTCCTCTGACTCCGAGGAGTGGAGCGACTGCTTGGGCGATGACGGCGAGGGCAACGGTAGCAGCGATGACAACGACGGCCAGGGTAGCGACGACGACGGTGGCGAGGGCAATGGTGACGATGACGGCAAGGACGAGGACAAGGGTGGTGGTGAAGGCGACAATGACGACGGCAAGGGTGAAGGCGACGACAAGGGCGACGGTAAGGCTGGCGACATAATGCTACTGGCATAAATATTAGTATAGTGTAGCAGCAGCAGTAGTAGTTAGTAGTAGAATAATGTAGTTTAGTTAGTAGTGTAGTGTAGTATAAGTAGTAATGTAATGTAATGGTTGAGGGGTGGGAGGCCGACTCATGATGAGTCGGATGAGTCGATCTTAAGTTTGTAATGATCTCCCCCTGTGAATGAAGACACGGTTTCCTGCTAATCTATTGTTGTGTGCCCTGTTTTTGCATCTGATGGTTCACTTAGCATTTTAGAGGTAATGCCCGAGTGATGCTTGCTTTTCTGCGATTCAAACTTATCCCGAGCTATCGGCCTACCACTTTGCGCCTGACTTAACATGCCAACCCCTACTTCTGTTGATGTCCTCTTGAGTTCTGAACCCTAGTTCTTTCTTTTTTTTCTCCACCGCTCTCTACCTTTCTGAGTTCCCGAATACGTTTGCATCGTTTGAGAGATCACGATGGCGCCCAAGAAGAGAAAACAGAGTGCTACTATTCTGGCCATCCCGCCAATCGATCCCAACAGTCAACTCCCCTTCGCTGGTAACCATGTGTCTTTTGTTTCTGAACCTGACCTTCTGCACCTTGTTGAGATTGGTGTTCTACCACCGAAAGAGTCATGCTTCTGGCGGATCTGGCGCAGAGTTACTGTCCTGATAGTGTGGCAGAACCACCCGAATTATTCCAGCTTAAGTGCCTAAGTCACGCCTCAGGGGTTGCAACACACTTAAATCGGAATAACCCGTCGATCCCTCAGATCTAGTCTGATAGAGCCACATAACCAGGATCAAATTCCACAATCTCACTCGAAGGTGAGTCACAGAGGAATTACTATAAAACAGGAAACCTCAAATTAAGTGCTGAATTATTACATAGATCGGAGTTTTTGAGTACCAAATAAGAGTTCTTAAAATAAAATGCAGCGGATAATCGATGTCGTCGGTATCGAGGAATTGGGCAAGGCCTAGCCCACTACTCCTCGTGCTCCTCTCCTGCCGGAGCAACATCCCACTCGACCGTCCAACCCGGTGGCAGGGTGGTAGGCCAAGTCACACCATCAACCATTTCTTGAATGGTACCTGCAAAAATTATGCCACAAGCAAGGCTGAGTATACTAATACTTAGCTAGACTTAACCGGTGTGAGGAGTCTACTCCTCTACCTCTAGACTATGCAGCTGTTTGGCTGAGGGGTTTGGTTTGCCAAAAGCACTAGCTGTTTCTAAAACCATTTTTTAGCTTTTCAAATTCTATCCTCATTAACTTAGCTAGATTTGCTCCTTCTAAGCATCCATGGTGACAAGCATTTAGTTCAATCAACAAATTAGCTCATGTAACCTCATTTCACTTCTTACTCAATGCAGTACAAGGGGTCAAGCAGTCTCATTAGCTGCGAGAAGCAGACGATTCGAATCGAGTTTTATCCTTGCAAGGTAAACCTAAACACACGGCATGTCAGGGTACTCCGACCCCACACATGACAACCGTCCCCATCGATTGCCCGTTCGCGTCCAGGCCTCACCGCCTTGGCATACAATGCTCCACTAACCCCGGCTGCCGCCGTGCAGCGACCGCACTTGTACCCACCATAGCTAGCATGGGAGACTCAGTCTCAGGTCGCATGAGGGATAAAGTCCGCGCCCGGCTTCACTCAGGTACTAGGTTTACCGGTTACCATTTTTCCCGGCATGTGCTTAGTACGTTCAAAAGCTTGACTCAGGTATCCACACATTAATCCTTAATTCTTTTTCCCGTCTCATGGTCAAGGCATCCTCCCTGGATCCAAGTCCATAGACCAACATAGATCTCGTTATCAAGATGAATACAATCAATTCCTGACCTCGCGCGAGTGCTAGAAAAATCACTCGACTTCTATCGAGATCCTGATTAGCAAGCAGCTACTCGACCTAGCATACTAGTATTCATCTCAAAAAGGAATCCTAAGTTCATGCAACTAGAGGTTTCAAGCAACTCCTACACTTAAGTGCACATTACAATCCTACAAGCATTAAGTGTAGTAAAGTAGCATATAATAATACGGTTATGCATATAAACTGGGGCTTGCCTTCAATTGTTGGGGCTACGGGGAGATCCTCGCTAGCAGCCTCGGAAGCCTGCTCCTGGTCCTCTTCTTGGACAGATCCTTGCTCGGGGATGAGCACGTACTCTCCGTCGGCAAGATTACAATCTAATGAATGCAATGCGTAAGATATATGCATGATATGATAGGTGCTTTAGAAATTACAACTTTTGACGGTGTCTGATCTACTTGAGTTAAACAAGGTTACTTTACTTATGTAAGACCCTTGGGTGGTATACTTGGTAAATTGGGTCAAACTTTATTTAAGGTAAGTGGTAGGTTTGATTTTTGGGGTTCCACTGAATTCTTTTTAAGCCTTTAGTGAGAATTGATAAGTACTCAAGTTAGACTTATTGGGGTGAGGTTTATTTCTTCCTTCCTTTTTTTTATTCTCTTTAATGTTTTGGGAGTGGGTTTGAACTACAAGTTGCTTTAATAAAATTCCAAAAATTCTGCAAAAATTACAGTGGCTTGGTACTGCTGTATAATTCTTTGTCTCAAAATTTGGGGATCATAAAGTGAATAGTTTTCTCTTGACAAAATTACCAAATTTTAGGGCAGAAGGGGTGCTTTGAACTACAACTATTATTTAACAGTGGGTAATTCTCTAAAACTTATTTTTGCTGGCTTTTAGGTGCTATAACATGACTTGATACAATTTTCTAGTCATTAATACCTTTTAGTTATTTTACTATGGTTTTCTCAAGTTTCTAGCCAAATAGGTGCTTTCTACTACCACTATATTTGAAAAATATCAAACAACAAAGTTCTTATTTTTCTTAGCTTTTATTTTGTGCAAGAGCAATCATTCTGAAGTTTGGCATCTTTTTGCTTAAGGAAAGGGGTGGTATGCATTATTTGGATTAAGTGGCCTTTCTCATAAATCATTAGCAAAAAGGTATGAGTTTGCTCCTTTTTCATGGGTTTGCATTTTTCTCTAGTGGTTTATCTCATTATGGACTTAGCAAATTTTTGGTTTCCCATTATAACATCATTAGGGGTTGTTTATGATTTATTTGGAAAATGCCTCATTATCATTTTATATTTATTCTCCTTACTTAAAATGTTGGGCTGAGGTGTTCAATATTTTTGCAGTGGGGCTCTGGTGGTTGTAAGTCCACTTGATTTTTATTATCAATTTTGGGTATAGCTTTGTAATGCTAATAATTGATTTTCAGTTCAAATAAGGCTAAATAAAACATTTTAATTTAAAACTGATCTGGACTAATGGTCTCTTTATTTTTCCTAGGTTCTTTGTTACTTAAGCAAACTAGGAAAAATAATTCTAATCACTGTTCATTAATTTCTAATGTCTTTCTGATTTTTCCTAAGTTTTGGGCAAAATAGCTTTAAATGAAAATCTACACTATATTCTTCAATACTGTGGTTCCTACTATTTTTAAACAGTGCTTAAGTGAGGTTTGTACATCTACAAATTTTCCTAGGTTTAGCACAGAAGAAAAACTAATTTTCCTTAATTAAACAAGGTTTGGCCAGTTTCTGTTTTTAATTTTAAACTCTAAAATTCAGAACAGAAAGCATAGGGTTCATCATTTTTAAATGATAGTTCATAATATTTAGGATCTAGCAAAATTAGTTTGACAACTTTTTATTACAAATTCATCAAGTTATGGATTTTAGAAGTTCTTTGGTTATTTAAAAAGATTAACAGAATTGATTAAATGGAAAACTACTTTACACTGGGGTCCCTGGCGGGTGTTTTAAGTTTTCTTCGCGGATCAGTCCCTGGGCGACTATTCAAATGAGTCACTGACGTTACAGAAAACCCCTCGGGTTCTTCTAATCCTAACCCGAGGTCCTTCTCCTAACTTAAACAGTAACCGCGGCGGAAGAAAGGGCGGAGGGGCTTACCGGCGGCGAGATTGCTCCAGTGAAGTGGTTGAGGACGTAGGGGAGGTCTCAGGGATCACAACGGTGTGCAGGTCGCCGTCGGGGATGGTCGGAGTTGGCCGGTCCACGTGCGCAGGCGGGGATGCTCGTCGGCGGCGAGGAGTCTGGCCTGCTCACGGTGAGATAGTTCAATTGAACGGGTCAGAGAGTTTCACAGGATGCCAGAGAAGATGTGGGTGCAAGGAATTGGACGGAGACTCACTGGTTAGCTCTGTCCACGCGCCGCGGCGAAAGACCGAAGTCCAGTGAAGTCAATCTCGAGCTTCCGGTGAAGTCTGGCCTGGTCCGAGGGCTTGGAAAGCTTCACGGGCCACTGGCGGAGCTAGCCGAAGCACTGGCTCGACTTGGGGGTGGCTGGAGTGGGCTGGCCACGGTGGCCGAAGCTCTGGCGGCAATGGCGGGCGGAATTGAGCTCGCCGGAGCTAAGGAGGGGTGGCTGGCCGGTGATGGTGAGCGCGGGGTGAAGTGAGGCGCGCCCGGGGAGGCTTTATAGGCGTGGGCGAGCACAGCCGAGGGCGGGGCTCTGACAAGCGCTTGGGGCATGCGCGGCGAACGCCAGTGCACGCTCTGGCGCCTGGCACAGCGTCGAGCACGAGGCAGCGCAGAGAGAGGTCAAGTTCAAGCGCGGATTGGGCCCAAATCTTTGAGATTATGGCCATGATCCCATTGAGAGATCTCTTCCTCTCAGGTCCCTTTGTCGTTTGTGTGTGGAGGCTAGCAAGTTTTGCTGACTAGATTAAGAGATAGAGAGGGGAGAAATCCTGTTTGTCTCACTGCCACACACAGGGAGAAGATATCTGGTTTGACGTGTCCGAGGCACGCGTCCCAATGCCATCTCTTGGCACATGACAGAGGGGTTAGTTAGGCACATTTTTGTTAATGGGGCCATTAGGATTCGAGTTAGGGATCAAGGTGAACATCCTTGATCTTTGGCTCAAGGTCTGAATTTCAGAATTCTGAAATTCAGAATTCCCATTATGTCCCCACATGAGAAGCTTGATTTGGGGTTTTATTTGAGTTATTTTGACCTAGCTTTCTCAACCTTTCTTGTTGCTCATTAAATATACTTCAATGTTTATAATTGGCTCAAGCCATGATATTAAATTTTTCAGATCCTTTTCCCTATTTTCTTAAATTTTGCTCATGGGGCTCACTTAGGGTTTTTATTAGGGTTGCAACATTATTTACCTTTTTTAAAGACCCATTTGTTTTGATCATGATACTTTTAAGTATATGCTTGGCAGATTCTTTACTCTTAAGTTAATTTGATGCTCATGCTTGCTTTGGTTCACATAAAGTGATGGTTCTTCGTTTGGCATTTTAAGAGAAACCCTAGGGGACACTAGGGTGTCACAGACAGAGGATACTCATGAGGCGGTTATCTTAGTGCCATTTCTCATCCGAAGGACTGGCCCTGCCAGTTTCTCCCTTCTTTCGTGACACAGCCATCCCCCCTTAAAGGAATCTCGCCCCGAGATTTGGGTCAGAGTCCTCCCAGGGTGAAGCGAAGGGTGAGACTTAAAGGAAATGGGTGATTATTGTTATTATTAGGGTAAAACTGCTCTTCGAATGTCGTTCTCTTTGCAACTTTAGAAGGAAGCCCTTTTTAAGTTTTACTTCATAGTTACTTCATTCTGAATTAAGATCATATTTTTGAAAATTAGTTTCGAAGGGCAGGAGGAGGGGTTGGGTGTGATTACATACCAGTTTCCTTAGGTAGGCAATCGGGGAAGTTGGATCTCAAGAATTCCTCGGTTTCCCAAGTAGCTTCTTCCTCTGAGTGATTACTCTAGTGGACCTTGTACATCTTGATCGATTTAGCCCGAGTTGATCTTTCTTTGCAATCCAGAATCTTGGAGGGGTACTCTTGGTACGATAGATCTGGCTCTATCTCCAATTCTGGCTCTGCTATGATCTCGTTCGGCAATCGAACACACTTCTTCAGCTGAGATACATGGAATACACTGTGAATGGCAGACATCTTTGAAGGTAACTTCAGCTTATATGCCACGGGTCCACATGCTTCTATGATCTCATAAGGTCCAATGTAACGAGGGGCTAGCTTGCCTTTGATCCCAAACCTCTGCACTCCCTTGGTGGGTGATACCTTGAGGTATACAAAACTTCCCACCTCGAACTAGAGAGGTTTCCTTCTTCTATCATGGTAACTCTTCTGCCTGGCCTGAGCAGCTTCTAGATTCTTCCTGATTAGCTTGACTTTCCTTTCGGCTTCAGTCACTAAGTCAGGTCCAAAAACTCCTCTTTCTCCAGGTTGAGACCAATTGAGTGGTGTCCTGCACCTTCTTCCATAGAGAGCTTCGAAAGGTGCCATCCTTAGGCTGGATTGATAACTGTTGTTATAAGCAAACTCTGCCAAGGAGAGGTGCTTATCCCAGTTCTTGCCACAGTCGATTGCACAAGCTCTCAGCATATCCTCCAGAATTTGGTTTACCCTTTCCGTCTGAGCATCAGTCTGTGGGTGGTAAGCTGAACTCCTGATTAGCTTGGTTCCCAAAGACTCTTGCAATTGTTCCCAAAATCTGGCAACAAATTGGGCCCCTCGGTCAGAAACAATGGTCCGAGGTAATCCGTGCAAACACACGATCCGGTCAATATACAATTCTGCATACTTCTGAGCCTTATCAGTGGTGTGCAGAGGAAGAAAATGTGCCACTTTTGTCAGTCGGTCCACAATAACCCAAATCGAATCATGATGACGAGAGGTGTTGGGCAGACCCACAATGAAATCCATGTTGATGTCATCCCACTTCCACGAAGGTATAGACAGGGGTTGCAAAGCTCCAGCTGATTTCAAGTGGCTTGCATTTACCCTCTGACAGGTGTCACATTCTGATACATACTGGGCTATCTCCCTCTTCATTCTGGTCCACCAATACAAAGGCTTCAGGTCATGGTACATCTTGGTGCTAACCGGATGCATAGAGAATTTGGAGAGATGAGCCTCATCCAAGATTTTCCTCTTGAGGTCCTGGTCTTTAGGAATCACCAATCTGCTTTTGAACCATAACGCACCCCTTTCATCTTGGCGGAAACAATTATACTTCTCAACCTTCTGATGGAGATTCTTCTTGATAATTTGCACTCCCTTGTCACTGAGCTGGGCCATGATAATCTAGTCTTGCAAAGCTGGCTCAACAGAAATGTGAGACAAAGAACCAGAAGGAATCACTTCAATTTGCATTTTGCTCAACTCATCACACAAGGTGTTAACGCGAGAATCCATCAGAGTACAATTGCATTGCAACTTCCGACTCAAGGCATCTGCTACCACATTAGCTTTTCCTGGGTGATAATGTACCTCCAGGTCATAATCTTTGATCAGCTCTAGCCATCTTCTCTGCCTCATGTTGAGATTAGCCTGGGTAAAGATGTACTTAAGGCTCTTATGATCAGTGAAGATGTTGCAGTGGGTCCCCATTAAATAGTGTCTCCACATTTTTAATGCATGAACCACCGCTGCCAACTCGAGGTCATGAGTGGGATAGTTTTGCTCATGAGGCCTGAGTGCTCTTGAGGCATAAGCGATGACTCGGTTGTCTTGCATCAAGACACAACCTAGCCCGGTGCCAGAGGCGTCGCAATATACATCAAAAGGCTTGCTGTTGTCGGGTTGCGCCAATACTGGTGTTGTGGTCAGATGCTGCCTTAATGCATGGAAGGCATCTTCGCACTTCTGACTCCAAACAAACTTGGCTTCTTTCTTCAGCAACTCAGTTATAGGCTTCGCAATTCGAGAGAAATCCGGAATAAATCTTCGGTAATAACCAGCTAATCCCAAAAAACTCCGAATTTGACGGACAGTTGTTGGTGGCTTCCAGTTCATCACCTCTTGCACTTTATCAGGATCAACAGCTATTCCAGCCTGAGAGATAGTGTGACCCAAGAATTTGATTTCCTTTAGCCAAAAATCACACTTGGATAACTTGGCATAAAGGTAGTGCTCTCGCAGACGTTGAAGCACTACATGCAAATGCCCGGCATGTTCTTCTTCGTTCCTCAAGTACACCAAGATATCGTCGATGAAAACCACTATGAACTTGTCCAATTCAGGCATGAAAACAGAATTCATCAGATACATGAAATATGCTGGTGCATTTGTCAGCCTGAATGACATCACCAAAAAATCATATAGCCCATATCTGGTTGAGAATGTCGTCTTCGGAATATCACTTGCTCGTATCTTGATCTGATGGTAGCCAGAGCGAAGGTCTATCTTGGAAAACACCTTGGCCCCGACCAACTGGTCAAAAAGAACATCAATACGAGGCAAAGGATACTTGTTCTTGATAGTTACCGCATTAAGAGGGCGGTAATCTATACACAGTCTCAAGCTTTCATCCTTCTTCTTCACAAACAGTGCTGGACATCCCCAAGGCGAAGTACTGGGGCGAATAAATCCCTTATCCAGCAACTCTTGCAATTGCTTCTTCAATTCTGCCAACTCAGCGGGTGGCATTCGATAGGGCCTCTTGAAAATAGGTGTCGTTCCCGGTTGCAACTCGATGGCAAATTCAATATCCCGGTCTGGTGGCATTCCTGGCAATTCATCAGGAAAGACATCCGCATACTCACAGACTACTGGGATCTTCTTTAGAGGTAACTCCGTCATAGAGAAAGCACATGACTGAGTAGAACCTTGACTAGGCAGAATTAAGGTGAAGTTCCCGCAGAACGGAGAATTAACTTCCACAGTACGGCTGGCTACATCAAGCACAACTTGGTGCAAGGTCATCCAATTTGCTCCTAGAATAATGTCCACATTCTCCAAACCCAACACAAGAAGAGTGGTCTTGACAATGTGGCTTCCCAGTTGAATAGGCACACTTTGGTTTAATTGATTAGTTGCAATTTTACCCCCAGGTGTGACTATCATAAATGACCCTTTCGAGTGAGAGAATGGCAGTTCACATTTAGCACTGAACTTTTGGCTAATGAAACTATGAGATGCACCAGAATCAAACAAAATTAAAGCAGGTTGATTATAAACTGAAAAGATACCGGTCATGATAGGAGCTCTCTCAGGTACTTCCTCCAGAGTAGTGAAGTTGAGCTTCCCTTGCCTGACTTGCACCTTCTGCTTTCTTCCCTTGTCTTGATTTGGTGCTGGCATCTGCCTCTACTGGTTCCTGGGACAATTCTTGGCATAGTGGCTCATATTGCCACAAGTGAAACACTTGTTCCCATTGCCCTGGCGGAACTGCTGCTGCTGCGGAGGCTGATTGTTTCTTGGGGCGGGAGCTGGAAAGCGGTTGGGTGCCGGCTGCTGCTGCTGAGGTGGCCTGATCACCCATCTGCCTGCCTGCTGCTGGAAACCCCTGCTCTGATTGTGAGAAACAATCCGGAACCTCTGAGCCTGAGCGGATGGCGCTGCCATTGGTGTCTTTCTCTTCTTCTCTGCTCGGTGAGCTACAATGCAGTCCTCCTGGGAGATGGCCATGTTGACCAACTCATTGAAGCTATCAGCCCGGACAGTGTTGAGTCATTCCCGCAGCTTGGTATTAAGACCCCTGCGGAAGCGGTCTCTCTTCTTTTCATCAGAATCAGCATGGTACCCTGCATACTGGCATAAGTCGTTGAAGGCTTGCGCATACTGCAGTACCGTGCTGGTTCCTTGATTAAGGGCCAGAAATTCATTCAACTTCCGATCAAGAATGCCAGCTGGGATGTGGTGTCCTCTGAAGGCAGTCTTGAATTCCTCCCAAGATACTTCACGATCAGCGGGGAGCATGGCACAGAAGTGGTCTCACCAAGTCCGAGCAGATCCACGAAGCTGCTGTGCGGCGAAGCGGGTCTTGGTAGCATCAGGGCAGTCTCCTATGAGGAGGGGAAACTTGGACTCGACGACGCGAAGCCACACGTCGGCGTCCAACGGATCCTCTGCCTTGGTGAACAAGGGTGGCTGCGTGCTCAGAAACTTCTGGTAAGTTGCCATTGCCGGAGGTCGCTGATGCTGGCCTCCACCATGCTGCCGAGGGTGGGGCTGGCGCTGCAAGAGCTGTCGCAGAATCTCATTCTGCTGGGCCATCAGCTCCTGCACTGTGGGAGCTGGAGGAGGTGGCGGGGGAACCTGCTCGTTATGCCCGCGACGCTGCCTAGCTACCATCTGAAAACAGAGATTGTCGCCATTGTTATCCCAACTCACAGTTTTCGAACGACAAGATATCATCTCATATGGAAGGAAAAATGCCATAATCATAATATTAGGTTCGAAATGAAGATAACATGGTGACAAACATCCCACAGATTTCAAGGGTTCATAGGGTTACATCAATCAGGGGAAAGTACCCATAAGCCTGGTCCAAAATCTGATATTAACTAAGCTCGCACAGGTTTCTATCCGCCTAAAAGTGTCGAAGTG
This sequence comes from Zea mays, assembly GCF_902167145.1. NCBI lineage: Eukaryota > Viridiplantae > Streptophyta > Magnoliopsida > Poales > Poaceae > Zea > Zea mays. The sequence goes on from NC_050098.1 coordinate 187,098,329, forward strand.
ACTGCTTAACCCTGAGCGGTGGAAGCGACACTGGATACGGGTGAAGGAGGCATCGCGGAGGTAGTCCCATTAGCACTAGGGGTTGGTCCTAGCTCCTCGGGAGCCTCTTCTCCCTCGCTTCCAGCTTCATTGGCCTCCATCTCCAGGTGGTGCATGTCCAAGTGGTCATTTGCTTCCTCGAGTTCCCTCTACACATCGTGAAGCTGGTTCTCCAAGACATCAATGGTGTTGTCTCGGATCTCCACCTGCTGCTCCAAGGTGGTAATGCGCTGGCTCAGCCTTTCCACCTGCAGATCCTTCTCCACTAACTCGGAGGATAAATCAACCACAAAATCTTCTCGGCTGTCGAGAGTGAGCTTGGTGGTTTGAGCGATGTTAGCAAGGAGTGCCATAGCATCGCTCTGAAGGGCCTGAAGGCGGTACAGCGCACTCATGCACTGAACAGTGACCCTCCCAACCAAGTCAGGATACATCGCCCACACATCCTTCACATGGCTCACGCGGTTACACCACATGGGGTCATCCTTCTTCTCAGCAGGGAAGAGCCCCAAGGGGTGCACCACCATCTCCAGAGGATGGTAGCCACAGAAAGTCGTCAGAGTCTTCATGGCTGCTGCTTCGACGGTGTCGTCCGTCCTGAGTCCAATCGTCTCGGAATCAAGAGAACGCCAACCCGGCTGAAGGGGATGAGCCTCCAAAGTCAGCCAGACCCGACAACGAGGTACCCGATGCTCCTCATACAACTGCACCGTGTACAAAGGGGGCGTAGGGTAACCGACGGAGTTAAGCACTTCCCACAAGATGGAAGGAAAGCCATCGCGAGAAAGGAAGTCGGAACTGAAATGAGTGTCTCCTCCACTGGCGGGGGTGGGTGAATTCATCTGCGGAAGGGAACCAAAGGTAAAGATTATGGTGGAAGGAAAAGAAAAAGAGAGCCCGGAGGGTTTTAAAGAAAGTGGGTTAGCTCAAGTTTTTCTTAATTCTCTTTTGTTTATAATGCATGCATGCTGGAAGTAACGTTGCCTCTCAAAAATAGGGTGCTTTTAGGGCATCCCTAAAAATATAAGTACGGGCCCACGGGCCTAATTAATTAGCCACCTATTTCTCCCTCTATGCCTAAGGCCTTTCGTCCTAGGTCTAGCGGTCTAGTCCTGACGATCCCTAGCAGTTTCTAGGCAAGTTTTAGATTTTTAAAGTTGGTATTCATGGTTTACTGTCCTTCTCTGTGGTGGAATTTGCTCCGATACCAGCTGTGGCAGAACCACCCGAATTATTCCAGCTTAAGTGCCTAAGTCACGCCTCAGGGGCTGCAACACACTTAAATCGGAATAACCGGTCGGTCCCTCAAATCTAGTCTGATAGAGCCACTTAACCAGGATCAAATTCCACAATCTCACTCGAAGGTGAGTGTCGGTGTTTTGGGGTCCGACCGCACACCCGGGGTTGCCCCTCAAGGTGTTTTTAGGAGTAGGACGGTGTCAACGACTGTAGCAAAATGGTTCGTGCCGGTCGCACGAGGGACAGTGGACAAGATTTGCAGGTTCGGGCCGCTTAGAGATGCGTAACACCCTACGTCCTGGTGAGTATACGAGTGTGGTTACAAGAGGGCTCTCTGGATTGAAGGCACAGAGAGTTAATGAGGGTGGCTAAGTAAAAAAATAGGGTCCATCGATCTGAAGGGGTGCCCCCTAGGCCTTATATAATCGACCGTGGGGCAGTACACGTGGATATGATAGCAACAAGTAGCTAAAAGGTAGTGAACCTCTTGAATTTATCCCTACGTAACCCTCGCCGACTTATCCTCGCATGGCTCTGTTGCATGGGGGCTTTAGCGCGGGAAAGTCGGGTCTCTGTTGCGATTTACTCGCCCGACGTTGTGGGCCATCCGGGTTTGCATCAATCCGGTCTTACGTCTTCTCTACTTTGTTGGTTGTTTCTCCTCAGGCCCACGAAGGAATGACCTTACGATTTATTGGGCCCTTGGGCCTTTCGTGAGGTCTTTTACTTCTTTAGTGGACCCGGGGGATATCCATCCCCCACAAGCCCCCGATCTTTGGGTTGATTTAGAGGTAATCAACCCAAAGATCCAAGGTCCAAAAAATGACTTCCTGCTGTCTTCTTTTGCTCCGATCACTCGTTCAACCGAAGTTTAGTTTTGTGCTTGTGCCTTAGAGGTCGGCATTTTGATTTGTAGGATTCTGAACTTCATTGGGTGCGCCGGAGGTGCACCCAATGGGTGTAGCCCCCGACCTTTGAGTAGATTTTTAGAAGATAATCTACTCGAAGGTCTTCACCAGAAATTATCTCCATTTGCGCTCCTGCGTCTCGGTTGAGGATTGGTCTTTTTAATCTTGTCCCACGCCTTAGAAGTCGGCACTATCTCGGTTTGGAATGATAATCCATGGGGTGCACCGGAGGTGCACCCAATGGGTGTAGCCCCCGACCTTCAAATGGATTTTTTAAGGATAATCCATTCGAAGGTCTTCCTTTTGCTTGTAAAAATTGGCATGAAGCTATTTGCATTATGCTTTGGAGGTCAGCATTATGTCATCAATATTTTGCTGCAGAGGTCAGCATATATTTTGTCTTTAGCAGCCGAGTTTGCAATCCATCCATATCTTGCTAGGTAATGCAATTTATTTGCTTCTGCGACTTGATTGGACGCTTGATGGACGTTCTCTGTCTAGTCCTCACGTCGCTTCTATCGGCCACATCTTGTACTTTGCTGGCTATATTTGGCTTTCCTCTGATCCTTACTGATATCTCATTTTTGTCTTGAGGTATTTACTGCGTGCCCTGCACGGATGTGACCGTTTTGAAAAATATACTGATAATTCCTGGGCGTCCCCCCCCAATGGGTGTGGGCAAGGGACGGCTTGGTACGCTGAGTGTTTTAGCCGGCTGCTTCTGAGTAGTAATGTGATGGGACGGCTAGTGTAATCATATCCTTTGCGCTGTTGACTGGAGTCCCAATGGGTGTAGTGTTGCATGAAACGGCGTCAGCCGTCCGACGTGTCTTCAGATGGGTGGGAGTGCTTATTGAATGCTTTGCGACTGTTCAGTGACCGCGGTTGGAAGTGAGCGATTGCCTTTCCCTTCTATAAATAACGCCCTTGCTCCTCTGGTTTTTTCACATCTCTTCACTGTTCTTTACTGCATCCTTCTCCTCCCTTCTGTCTGCTTCCGCCATGGGCAAGGGTAACAAACGCAAGCGTGAGCCGACTCCTCCATCGGAGGATTTCGGCGACTCGGAATACTCGGAGGAGGAGTTCTCCTCCGAGTCCGAGGGATCTCCGGCTCCCGTCTCTCCCCCGGCGTCGTCTGATGATTCAGACGACTCCCAGGGGATTGCCGCGGAGGTCTAGACGTACATCCGGGCCGTCGAGCGATCCGGGCTCGAGGGCTCGGATGAGTCTGAGTTCTCCTCGGACGAGGAGGACTCGGACGGCGGCGAGGACGAAGATGACGACGACGACGACGGCGACGACGACGATGGTGGCGACGACGACGGTGACGGCAGCAACGGCGGCAGGGGCAGCGGCGGCAAGGGCAGCACCAGAGGCGGCAGCAGCACGGGCAGCACCAGAGGCGGCGGCAGCAAGGGCAGCACCAGGGGCGGCGGCGGCAAGGGCAGCAGCAGCAAGGCCAGTGGCTAAACGCCACTGGTCTTTAGATATTAGTATAGTGTAGTTAGAATAATGTAGTAGTAATGTAGAGTAGTATAGTGTAGTTTAGTAGTAGTAGTAATGTAGAGTAGTAGTAGGGAAGCACCAACTCGCAAAGAGTTGGTTTGTAAGCTTATTATCTTCCCCTTAATGAAAAACCGACGTTGGCCCCTTCTCGATGACTCGCTTTCCCTGATTGTTGAACTGATTCTTTTGATACAGTAGATGAATAACTTGTGCATCACACTGACGCTTCCAGAAGTAGCTGCCGAGTAATATTGTAGTCGGTATCGGCGTTTTAGAAGCAACACCGAGCGATTGAAGGTCGACATCAGCATTTTAGAAGTAACACCGAGCAATCGAACACGAGATCAGCGTTTTAGAGGCAACGCCGAGTAAGTGAAGGTCGGCGTCGGCATTTTAGAAGTAATGCCGAGCGATTGAATACGAGGTCAGCGTTTTAGAGGCAACGCCGAGCGATTGAAGGTCGGCGTCGGCATTTTAGAAGTAATGCCGAGCAATTGAGTACGAGGTTAGCGTTTTAGAGGCAACGCCGAGTAAGTGAAGGTCGGCGTCGGCATTTTAGAAGTAATGCCGAGCGATTGAATACGAGGTCAGCGTTTTAGAGGCAACGTCGAGCGATTGAAGGTCGGCGTCGGCATTTTAGAAGTAATGCCGAGCGATTAAGTACGAGGTCAGCGTTTTAGAGGCAACGCCGAGTGATTGAAGGTCGGCGTCGGCATTTTAGAAGTAATGCCGAGCGATTGAATACGAGTTCAGCGTTTTAGAGGCAACGCTGAGTGATTGAAGGTCGGCGTCGGCATTTTAGAAGTAATGCCGAGCGATTGAATATGAGGTTAGCGTTTTAGAGGCAACGCCGAATGATTGAAGGTCGACGTCGGCATTTTAGAAGTAATGCCGAGCGATTGAACACGAGGTCGGCGTGTTAGAGGCAACGCCGAGTGATTGAAGGTCGGCGTCGGCATTTTAGAAGTAATGCTGAGCGATTGAATATGAGGTTAGCGTTTTAGAGGCAACACCGAATGATTGAAGGTCGACGTCGGCATTTTAGAAGTAATGCCGAGCGATTGAGCACGAGGTCGGTGCGTTAGAGGCAACGCCGAGTAATAGCCGGCGCACGAGTTATTTTGAGGATAATAACCGAGTGATGAAGTGGCACGTCGGCTTTTTCGGAAATAACTGCCAGATGTCCACGTGGCATGCTGGGGTTTCGGAAATAACCGCCGGGTCATGACTGGGCACTTTTTGAAGTGGTATCTGGCTCAAGAATATCCCATAATAGTTGCGCTTTTAGCCGTCTTTGCTTTCCGTGCCCTAGTTCTTGCATTCCCGCATCTGAATCTTCTCTGCCACTCGCCTCCTACTCTGTTCGCCGGTGAAAAGCAAGATGGCGCCCAAGAGGAAAACTGCGAACTCGTCTGCTGCGGTGATCCCTGCAATCGACCCCAACAGTCAGTTACCCTTCGCAGGTAACCATATGTCCGTTATTTCCGAAGCTGAGCTTCTCCGCCTCGTTTCCGTCGGGGTTCTTCCTCCACGGGAACTCTGTTCTTGGCGGATTTGCCACGGGACTACTGTCCCAACAGAGGATACCCACGAGTCTGTAGTTTACGCTCCTTTTCTTCTCCGCGGCCTCGGCCTTCCCATCTCTCCTTTTTTCCGCGACCTCCTTGATTTTTATCACATCAACTTGACCCATTTGAACCCTAATTCTATTCTGCAAATCTCCATTTTCGTTCACCTATGCGAAGCCTTTCTCGGCGTGCTGCCGCATTTCGGTTTATGGAAGTATCTGTATCATTGTCGCCCTGGGATGGCCGGGGGACAACATCAGTTGGTCGGAGGTGCCAGTTTGGAGATGCGCCGTGGGCGGAAAACTGAGTATCTTGAGATTCCCCTCAAGGATAGTATTAAGGGGTGGCGTCTAGAGTGGTTTATAGTTGATAATTATGGAAATTCTCTCCCTTCCCGGTCGGGAAGACAGCCAGACGTTCGCACTCCGAGTTGGACTGAGTCTCCCACGGATCAGGAAGTGGCTGAGGCAGGTGTGTTGCTGGCTGAAGTTGGACTGCTGAAAGAGAGAGGTCTAACTGCTGAAGCGGTGGTCACTGACTTTGTTTTTAAGAACATTCAGCCACTGAAAGATAGGGCCTATCCGGCATATCTGTATCGAGGGCTGGCCGACTCAACTCGGGTTACCAATAGGAGAATTCCTTCTGTAGACTTGGTAAGCCGACTTGAAATGATCCTCAGGGGTAAAGTTTCAAATGTTGGTGCTCCAGTGGCATACTCGGCCTGGAACCTACCTCCTCCCAAAGCTTTCACCCTTTTTGTGTCAAATCCGCCTGTGACTGATAGCAATTTGGGCCTTAGAGTGCGACCCTCTGCTGAAGAAGTCAGTACTTTGGTTGCTTCGCTCGGGGAGATTCCTGATGATGAACGGCAGGTTTATTTTGAAGTGCCTCTGAACCCTAGTGATGCCGACATAAATGACATGCTTGATCTGTTAGCTGAGGATTCATCCGATGCTGCTCCTGATGATACGTTGGCAGTGGTGCCCCTTCCAGAGGTTGATACAACTTTGGATGTCCCGAAACCTGTCAGTACTCGCCCGAGGCGCCCTAGCCGAACCAGTCAGCCTGAGCCTTCTGCTGATGAGCAAAAGAAGAAGAGAAGACGCCTCCGGCGAGTATCCAGCTTTGATGAGGATGCCGGTACCTTAGCTCCTGCTGCTGAAGAAGTGCCTGCAACTGGCCTTACTGACACTGACCCCAATGGGTGTGCCCAAACTGCTGTTGAACCCAATGGGTGTGCTGTTTGCGTTGTTACTGTGGAAGATGAGGAGGAAGAAAATGAAGCTCCATTAACTCGGAAAAACAGTCGGCAGTTCATCGCCAGCGGTGGAAGTAGTGGAGTTCCTTCTCCTGCATTGTCTGCCCTTATTGGTCTGCAAGAACTGTCCCTGGCCAACTTTGATCAAACTCTAGAGGATATGGTCCCAAAGGACTTGTTGTCAGAGCCTGTGGATGATGATGCAACAGAGACTTGTGCTGCCGTGCCTGATGCTGGGTTGAGGTCATCCCGTGCCTCGTCGACCTTAGAGCACGGTCTCGAGGGTCGGGATGTTGACTTGGATTGTTCTGGTCCCATGGAAGTAGCTGAAGGCCCGTCAACCTTAGAGGTGGTTACTGCAGAGAGCTTGGACCCCAAGAATAGTGCCGACACATGCCCAGCCCCCGAGGGTGTCGTCGGGGAAGACTTAGCTCGGTTGAAGAGTATAAGCTACTGCCCAGCCCCCGAGGGTGTTGCCGGGGATGATCCGGCTCAAGTGGGCAGTGCCAACTGTGACCCAGCCCCCGAGGGTGCCCGAGCAGGGTCTCCTTCCTGCACTTCCATGGACGTTCACGCGGGTTCACCTCCACACTCTGGCGGCATGGTGGTGGCCCAAAATCTGGATCAGGGGGTCGCTTTAGAGGGCAGCGTCCCCGCTGGTCTGGCGTTTGGCTCTGTTGAAGGCACTGAGCTCATTCCTACTGGTCTGTTACAAGTTGCTTCGGGTGGTGGTCTGGCACCTGGTTATTAGCTGATTTCTCCTGATTTGGGGATCCCTTCGTTCTTTTCCAACCTCCAGGTATTGTGCTGTACTTTAGCTTGATCTTTATGTTGTATGAACTTTTGTCATTATGTTCATCTGTTCTTCTTATCAGGCTTTGGTGGATGGGATGGCCAGTCAGCTGAGATCGCAGGGTGCTTTCATCCCAGAAGTCGCTTCGTCTCTTGAGCATTGGAATCCAGTGTCGCTTCATCGTCGTGTATCCGAGTTGGAGGCAACTAATGCTAGTTAGTGCCCTTTTTCTTCTTCTTCTTTGACTTTGTTCGTGGATTGTTTTACCTTCTGACCTCATTTCGTTTGATTACCTCTTGATAGGAATGACTCGGCAGATTGCAGTTCTTGAGGAAAAACATTCCCGAGATCAAGCTGAAATGGCCCAACGGTGCGCTGACTTCGAGGAGAAGTATTCTCAGAGCCAGACTGAACTAAATCAGGTCTCCGCTGCTTTGGATGACGCCAACGCTCTGAGTTCTTCTCTTCATGCTCGGCTTGACTCTGAAAAGGTAACTTACAAAACCGTGCCTCGCCTTGTTATGCTCTTATTACTTGCTTGGATTCTGAAGAAGTTTATTTTTGTTTGTAGGAAGAAAAACGTATCCTTGCTGCTTCTCGTGACAATTTGGACAGATTGTATCGTGATTCTAGCAACTCACTGACCATTTTGGAGAGGAGTCACCGCTTTACAATGGAGGAACTGGACAATCAGCGTTGTAGACTGCAAGAATCTGCTGACGAAGTGACCTGCCTTAAGCAATTGATATCGGCAAAGGATGCCACCATCAAGGGACTCCGAGCTTCTAAGAAATCCATTGCTCAGGAGTTAGAAGCTGCTCAGCAGGCTGTTAAAGTTGCCGAAGAAACTGCTGCTACTCTCAAAGCCCAGCGCGATAAAGCCATGGACAAGGCTATTCGGGCGGGACGAATCTTGATGAAGAGACCCGGCGTGGTTGTTCCTGAAGACATAAAGGCCGATGTGCATGCTGCCCCCGATTCCTCGAATCGCCCTTCTTCGTCGGTCGTTCCTGAGAAAGACATTGGAAAATAGAGAAACATTTCACGTGCTATGAGCGCGCGGTTAGCATGATCAAGTATTCGTTAGAGGACATCAGCTTATCATTCGAATGACATGATTGCTCTCTTATTGTATCAGAATTTATTAGTTCGCAAGTTTGTGGTAACGCCGCATGATGATTATGAAGTTTGTTTGCGGGATATGGAAGTCATCCCCTGAATTGCATAAGCGCGAGTATGCTGCACCGGCTTAAGCCATCGCTGACTTTAGCCGATAACTCCGTTAGTAGGGCATAGTGGTCACCCTGGGTTAAGTAAACGTGAGCATGTTGCACCGCCTTAAGTCGTTGCCGACTTAAGTCGATTGCTCCGTTTGTAGGGCATAGTGGTCACCCCGAGTTAAGTAAGCGTGAGCATGTTGCACCGCCTTAAGTCGTTGCCAACTTAAGTTGATTGCTCCGTTTGTAGGGCATAGTGGTCACCCCGAGTTAAGTAAGCGTGAGCATGTTGCACCGCCTTAAGTCGTTGCCGACTTAAGTCGATTGCTCCATTTGTAGGGCATAGTGGTCACCCCGAGTTAGGTAAGCGTGAGCATGTTGCACTGCCTTAAGTCGTTGCCGACTTAAGTCGATTGCTCCGTTTGTAGGGCATAGTGGTCACCCCAAGTTAAGTAAGCGTGAGCATGTTGCACCGCCTTAAGTCGTTGCCGACTTAAGTCGATTGCTCCGTTTGTAGGGCATAGTGGTCACCCCGAGTTAAGTAAGCGTGAGCATGCTGCACCGCCTTAAGTCGTTGCCGACTTAAGTCGATTGCTCCGTTTGTAGGGCATAGTGGTCACCCCGAGTTAAGTAAGCGTGAGCATGTTGCACCGCCTTAAGTCGTTGCCGACTTAAGTCGATTGCTCCGTTTGTAGGGCATAGTGGTCACCCCGAGTTAAGTAAGCGTGAGCATGTTGCACCGCCTTAAGTCGTTGCCGACTTAAGTCGATTGCTCCGTTTGTAGGGCATAGTGGTCACCCCAAGTTAGGTAAGCGTGAGCATGTTGCACCGCCTTAAGTCGTTGCCGACTTAAGTCGATTGCTCCGTTTGTAGGGCATAGTGGTCACCCCGAGTTAAGTAAGCGTGAGCATGTTGCACCGCCTTAAGTCGTTGCCGACTTAAGTCGATTGCTCCGTTTGTAGGGCATAGTGGTCACCCCGAGTTAAGTAAGCGTGAGCATGTTGCACCACCTTAAGTCGTTGCCGACTTAAGTCGATTGCTCCGTTTGTAGGGCATAGTGGTCACCCCGAGTTAAGTAAGAATGCAAGTCAATCGTAAACGAGCCGAGTATCTTTGAAATCTCTCTTTATTGATGACGTATTTCCATCTTACAGAATACATGGTCGCCCCAGCTGTTCTGAAATACAGCTAGGGGTAAAACTTTCTGAGGTGCTCTATGTTCCAGGAGTTCCCAACTTATGTGCCATCCATCTGGGTGAGGCGATACGATCCGGGCCGAGTGACTTCTGCTACTATGAAAGGCCCTTCCCATAAGGGTGATAACTTGTGCCGTCCCTCTCCCGTTAGAATTCGGCGGAGGACGAGGTCTCCTATCGAAAAGAACCGTCGCCGCACAGCCTTGTCGTGATAGCGCCTTAGAGTCTGCTGGTACCGTGCTGATTGGATTACTGCATTCAGTCGTTCTTCCTCAAGTACATCAACATCCTCCAGCCTGGTGGCCTCGGCTTCTGCTATGCTTTCGAAGATTAATCTTGGCGCCCCAAACTTGAGATCAGCAGGTAGCACTGCCTCCGATCCATAGACCATGAAGAAAGGAGTGTTTCCATGCAGGGCTCGGCTAGGTTGGGTTCTCAGGCTCCAAACAACATAAGGCAATTCCCTTATCCACTTTCCTGCGAATTTTTCATTCTTATCGAAGACCCTTTTCCTGAGTGCCTCCAATATCATTCCGTTGGCCCGCTCAACCTGCCCGTTGGCTCTTGGATGTGCTACAGATGCGTACTTGATCTGAATGCTCTTTTGCTCGCAGAAGTCAAAGAATTCTGAACTGGTGAAGTTGGATCCCAAGTCAGTGATGATACTGTTTGGTATCCCGAATCTGAATATTATGCCTTGTATGAATTCCACGGCCTTAGCAGAAGTTAAAGAAGCAATGGGCTTGAACTCTATCCATTTAGTGAATTTGTCAATCGCCACCAATACATGGGTATATCCCCCTTGAGCTTTCTTGAAAGGTCCAATCATATCCAGTCCCCAGCATGCGAAAGGCCAGGTTACTGGTATGGTCTGTAGCTGCTGTGCTGGCATGTGCTGTTGCTTTGACAAGTATTGGCAAGCTTCGCATCTCTGAACTAATTCGGCTGCATCGTTCTTCGCCGTCGGCCAATAGAATCCTGACCTGAAAACCTTCCCGACTAGTGTTCTGGATGCTGCATGTATCCCACATTGCCCTGCATGGACTTCCTCCAGAAGTTGTTTCCCGGTGGACGGGAGAACGCACTTCATGAGGATGCCTGACGCGCCCCTTCTGTACAGTTCCTCCCCAATGAGTGTATAGTGAGCCGACTGCCTGGCAATGCGCTCTGCCGAGTTCTTGTCGTCTGGTTCTTCTTCATTCTTTATAAACTTAATAATCGGTCTTCTCCAGTCGTCAGAATTTGACTCGAGTTGATTTATGATGCTGCACTCTTCTGTTTGATCCATTGAGATACTCGGCTGCAGAATTTCTTGCACGAAGACTCCGGGTGGGACCTGAGTTCGACCGGATCCGAGCTTGGATAGTACATCGGCCGCCGTGTTCCGATCTCTTTCTATATGATGAAATTCCAGACCCTCGAATTTATCTTCCAGCTTTCGGACGGCAACACAATATTTTCCCATTGAATCACTTGAACAATCCCATTCCTTGTTTATCTGGCTGATGACTACCAGAGAATCTCCGTATACCATCAATCTCTTGACGCCCAGTGACATGGCGATGTTTAATCCATGTATCAAAGCTTCATACTCAGCTGCATTGTTAGAGGCCGGGAATAGCAACTGGAGAGCGTACTTGAGGTGTTCGCCTCCAGGTGCAGTGAAGAGAATCCCTGCTCCTGCTCCCTGCAGCTTCAGCGAGCCATCAAAATACATTCGCCATACTTCTGCCGTTTCTGGATTGTCTGGTACTTGTTGTTCTGTCCACTCTGATACGAAATCAACCAGTGCTTGAGTTTTGATGGCAGTGCGAGGTCGGAACTCAATATCGTGGGATCCCAACTCGCAAGCCCACTTGGCTATTCGGCCAATGGCTTCCTTGTTGTGAAGAATGTCCCCTATTGGAAAACCAGTGACTACTATGACTTTGTGGTCGTCAAAGTAGTGACGCAGCTTGCGGGCAGTTAGAAGTACTGCATATAATAGCTTCTGAACCTGAGGATACTTTTTCTTCGAGGGGCCTAGAACTTCACTGATGAAGTAAACAGGATGTTGTACTGGATAGGCATGCCCTTCTTCTACTCGCTTGACTACCAACGCGGTGCTTATCACGTGAGTCGTGCAAAAGATATACAGCAACAAATCTTCAGCCGGTTGAGTCGGCGTAGCTCGCCGGGGTGGTTTCAGTACTGGTGGTGTTGTCAAGAATTTCTTCAGTGCGTCTAGAGCTTCTTGTGCTTCTGAAGTCCATTGAAACTTATCCACCTTCTTGAGTAGCTTGTAAAATGGCAAACCTTTTTCTCCTAGCCTGGATATAAATCTGCTCAGAGCTGCCATACATCCAGTGAGTCGCTGAACCTTCTTTTGTGACCGAGGAGCTTCCATCTTCATGATAGCTTCAATCTTATCTGGATTAGCCTCAATTCCCCGGTGGCTGACGATAAACCCGAGCAACTTTCCTGCTGGTACCCCGAAAACACATTTTTCAGGATTGAGCTTCCATCTATATCTTCTCAGGCTGTTGAAAACCAGCTGTAAATCCTCGATGAAGTTTTCTGAAAATTCTCTGTTTTGATCACCACATCATCTACGTAAGCCTCCACACGCTTGCCCCAGTGATCGGCTAAGCATGTTTGAATGGCTCTCTAATAAGTCGCTCCAGCGTTTTTGAGGCCGAACGGCATGGAGGTATAACAGAAAGCACCAAACGGAGTGATGAACGTCGTTTTTTCCTCGTCTTCTTTTGCCAAACTAATCTGATGATACCCGAAATAGCAATCTAAGAAAGACAGCATAGAACACCCAGCGGTGGAATCCACCACCTGATCTATCCTCGGGAGCCCGAAGGGATCCTTCGGACAGTGTTTGTTGAGATCAGTATAGTCGACGCACATGCGCCAATCCACTTTATTCTTTTTGAGTACAAGAACAGGGTTGGCTAACCACTCGGGGTGTAATACTTCTCTAATAAATCCAGCCGCGACCAAGCGAGCTAACTCGGCACGAATGGCCTCTCTCTTGTCGGGCGTGAAACGACGTAGCTTTTGCCGGATCGGTCTCGCCTGGGAATAGACCTTCAATTTGTGCTCGGCCAGTTCTCTTGGGACTCCCGGCATATCCGCAGGTTGCCATGCGAATACGTCTCGGTTATCTTGCAGGAACTGGACGAGCGCGCTTTCCTATTTGTCGTTCAAACTGGAGCTGATGATGGTCGTCTTGCGCTCATCAGCGAATCCCAGGTTGATTCGCTTGGTTTCTTCAGTCGGCCGCATAGAGGTCGCGGCATGAGCTTCGTTTGCCGGTACTGCGAGGCCCTCCTCAGGCTTAGAGTTCGCCAGTGTAGAAGGAACCGTTGACGGCTTGGTGGTGAGGGCTGCCTGGATGGCCACTCGGAAACATTCTGCGGCGCCTTGGAAGTCGGCGCGCACAGTTATGATTCCTTGCGGTCCTGGCATCTTCAGTATCATGTATGTATAGTGCGGAATGGCCATGAATTTGGCCAGTCCCGGCCTCCCGATGATGGCGTTGTACCCGCAGTCGAAGTTCGCCACCTCGAACCTCAGGAACTCGGTTCTATAGTTCTCCAGAGTTCCAAAGGTGACCGGCATGTAGGTGTGGCCCAGCGGGTATTCCCCTTCTGTCGGCACGATGCCGAAGAAAGGAGTGTCTGACTCGTGGAGCTCTTTGAGGTGAACTCCCAAGCCTTGGAGCGTCCGGGGGGAAGGTGACGTTGATGCTGCTCCCCCCGTCCACTAGCACCTTCTTTACCCGGCTCTCTCGGATTACCGGATCGACGAGGAGCGGGTATTTGCCTGGATGGTTGAAGTTGAGCCATTGATCCTCCCGAGTGAAAGTGATTGGGTGCTCCGACCACTGGTATGGGGCGGGAGGACCGGTGGTCGCCACCAATATCTGGCGATCGTTGAGCTTTTGTTGTCTTTTGTTCTCCTGCGACCCATGTCCGCCGAAGATGACGTTGACCTCCCTGTCAACGCGTGGGAAAGCTCCTCCTCCCCCCTCCTCCTGCTGATGGGGCTGTCGTGGTTCATCTGGTCCTCCCCTCGGTGGAGGAGGCGGTAGAGGTTGGAAGGGTCGGCCGTGCCCGACGGAGTGCTTGAAGTCCCGGCAGTTACGAAGAGTGTGGCGCATGTCCTTGTGGTACGGGCACTGGGCGTCGAGGATGTCGTCCAGCGTGCGCTCGCCTCCACGAGGTCCTCCTCGGGCGCGAGAGGCGGGTGGTCCGGCGGCGTGTACTTCTTCACGAGGCCTCTTCTCCCAGCGTTTGTCGGGTGGTTGGTTCGCGTCACGTCGTGGCGCTGCCGGTGCAGGCTTTGCTCCTCCGATGAGATCCTGGGCCCGCTCGTCGGCGGTGATGTAGAGGTCGGCTTCCCGGAACAGCTCCTCGGAGGTAGTCGGCGCCTTTTGTAGTATGGCTCGGACGAAAGCCGAGTCATTGGATCCCCTGTAGAAGTCCTCGATCACGGCCGCCTCCGTGACCTCGGGGATGCGGTTTCTCATGGTCTGGAACCTTTTGAGGTATGACCGGAGAGTCTCATCCCCCCGGCGCTTGATGGATTTAAGATCCCATGGTTACGCTGGCTTGTCGGAGAGGGACTGGAAGTTGGCGGTGAAACGTCGACTGAAGTCTCCCCAGTCGTCGATGCAGTGTCGGGGTAGATGTCGTAGCCACTGTAGCGCATCTTGCCCAAGAACGATGGGCAGATACGCGGTCATGACGTCCTCAGATGCCCTGGCAGCCCGAGCAGCGGTGGTGTAGACGGCTAGCCAACCCCCTGGATCCTGCTTAGGTTCATATTTGTCGACATTGGATACCTTGAAATTGGGAGGCCATTGGATGGCCTTAAGGCGCGGAGTAAGAGCGGATACTCCACACATATCCTCCTGTCGTCGGGGACGACGCCTGTCCCGGGGAGGGGAGTGGTGGTTGTGGTTCCTCGACCGTCCCCGGGTGGTACCGCCAGTTGAAGCTGTTGCCGACTCAGTCCTGGTGGCCTGGCTTTGAGTCGGGAAGCCATGATCTCGGTCATACTCCTCCCGACGGCGAATTTCGTTTTCATGCCGCCGTTCGCGCGAAGCATTGATAGAGCTTCGTGCGTCTCAGCGACTGTTGATGGCGTGTCGTAGATCGTTCGGCGGGTGAGCGAGCGGTAGAAGATGGTTGGCCGCCTGAGTGAACAGGCGTCGGTATCCCTCGGCGTCGGGAGTCCGAGGAAGTCCGTCAGCTATCCGAGCTAGTACGCCTCCGACTTCGCTTGGCGTGTTCATAGCTCGGGCGAAGTCGGGGTTCAGGTTGCGCCCGAAGAGCGGATTCTCCCGGCGTTGCCTTGCATCTTGCTCGGCTTGCTCCTGAGTCCGTCGGCGATCACGTCGTCAGGAGTTTCTTCGTTCCCTGAAGACGCGTTCTTCCGGAGTTTCTCCTATCTCCGAGACCTCGTCTCGCGAGACAGGCTGCTCCAGATCCCGTTCTCCGGCTGCGTGATGTCGTCGAACGTTCCTGCGTCGGTTCCTCCGTCGGCGGGATTCTCGTTGAGGTGGTTCTTCTCCAGGCGCGGTCGGTTCGTCGTCAGAGACGGCGGGCGACTCCACTCTCCCGATGAAGAGGACGTCGGGGTAGAATGGTGCTGCTGTCGTGGCGACTTTCTTTCCGTTCTCCTTTGAGGCCGGAGGAACGGAAAGAACGACTTGCCTTTCCCTGGTCTCCTTCTTCCTCGCGATCCGTGTCCATTCTTTCGTCGGGGAAGTAGACAGCGGAGTCTCCCGGGTCAGCGAGCTTCCAGCTCCAGCCTTTCCGGAGACGATCTTTTTCCGAAGAGCCAGAGGTTGCGTCTTTCCAGCATTTTCGGAGTTCGTTGGAGGGGACTTCTTTTCCGGCGGATCTGCGATGCGGTGTAGAATTCCCTCTTCATCCGCTACAGATGAGATTGTCCCGAAGCAGAATACAGATCCGGGACGCACGGTGATCTTGCTGTGGAAGGTGACGGTCATTGAGCTAGCTTGGATCGTCGACACACCCCCTACCTGGCGCGCCAGCTGTCGGTGTTTTGGGGTCCGACCGCACACCCGGGGTTGCCCCTCAAGGTGTTTTTAGGAGTAGGACGGTGTCAACGACTGTAGCAAAATGGTTCGTGCCGATCGCACGAGGGACAGTGGACAAGATTTGCAGGTTCGGGCCGCTTAGAGATGCGTAACACCCTACGTCCTGGTGAGTATACGAGTGTGGTTACAAGAGGGCTCTCTGGATTGAAGGCACAGAGAGTTAATGAGGGTGGCTAAGTAAAAAAATAGGGTCCATCGATCTGAAGGGGTGCCCCCTATGCCTTATATAATCGACCGTGGGGCAGTACACGTGGATATGATAGCAACAAGTAGCTAAAAGGTAGTGAACCTCTTGAATTTATCCCTACGTAACCCTCGCCGACTTATCCTCGCATGGCTCTGTTGCATGGGGGCTTTAGCACGGGAAAGTCGGGTCTCTGTTGCGATTTACTCGCCCAACGTTGTGGGTCGTCCGGGTTTGCATCAATCCGGTCTTACGTCTTCTCTGCTTTGTTGGTTGTTTCTCCTCAGGCCCACGAAGGAATGACCTTACGATTTATTGGGCCCTTGGGCCTTTCGTGAGGTCTTTTACTTCTTTAGTGGACCCGGGGGATATCCATCCCCCACAGTGAGTCACAGAGGAATTACAATAAAAGAGGAAACCTCAAATTAAGTGCTGAATTATTACATAGATCGGAGTTTTTGAGTAGCAAATAAGAGTTCTTAAAATAAAATGCAGCGGATAATCGATGTCGTCGGTATCGAGGAATTGGGCAAGGCCTAGCCCACTACTCCTCGTGCTCCTCTCCTGCCGGAGCAACATCCCACTCGACCGTCCAACCCGGTGGCAGGGTGGTAGGCCAAGTCACACCATCAACCATTTCCTGAATGGTACCTGCAAAAATTATGCCACAAGCAAGGCTGAGTATACTAATACTCAGCTAGACTTAACCGGTGTGAGGAGTCTACTCCTCTACCTCTAGACTATGCAGCTGTTTGGCTGAGGGGTTTGGTTTGCCAAAAGCACTAGCTGTTTCTAAAACCATTTTTTAGCTTTTCAAATTCTATCCTCATTAACTTAGCTAGATTTGCTCCTTCTAAGCATCCATGGTGACAAGCATTTAGTTCAATCAACAAATTATCTCATGTAACCTCATTTCACTTCTTACTCAATGCAGTACAAGGGGTCAAGCAGTCTCATTAGCTGCGAGAAGCAGACGATTCGAATCGAGTTTTATCCTTGCAAGGTAAACCTAAACACACGGCATGTCAGGGTACTCCGACCCCACACATGACAACCGTCCCCATCGATTCCCCGTTCGCGTCCAGGCCTCACTGCCTTGGCATACAATGCTCCACTGGCCCCGGCTGCCGCCGTGCAGTGACCGCACTTGTACCCACCATAGCTAGCATGGGAGACTCAGTCTCAGGTCGCATGAGGGATAAAGTCCACGCTCGGCTTCACTTAGGTACTAGGTTTACCGGTTACCATTTTTTCCGGCATGTGCTTAGTACGTTCAAAAGCTTGACTCAGGTATCCACACATTAATCCTTAATTCCTTTTCTCGTCTCATGGTCAAGGCATCCTCCTTGGATCTAAGTCCATAGACCAACATAGATCCCGTTATCAAGATGAATACAATCAATTCTTGACCTCGCGCGAGTGCTAGAAAAATCACTCGACTTCTACCGAGATCCTGATTAGCAAGCAGCTACTCGACCTAGCATACTAGTATTCATCTCAAAAAGGAATCTTAAGTTCATGCAATTAGAGGTTTCAAGCAACTCCTACATTTAAGTGCACATTAAAATCCTACAAGCATTAAGTGTAGTGAAGTAGCATATAATAATACGGTTATGCATATTACCGGGGCTTGCCTTCAATTGCTGGGGCTGTGGGGAGATCCTCGCTAGCAGCCTCGGAAGCCTGCTCCTGGTCCTCTTCTTGGACAGATCCTTGCTCGGGGATGAGCACGTACTCTCTGTCGGCAAGATTACAATCTAATGAATGCAATGCGTAAGATATATGCATGATATGATAGGTGCTTTAGAAATTACAACTTTTGACGGTGTCTGATCTACTTGAGTTAAACAAGGTTACTTTACTTATGTAAGACCCTTGGGTGGTATACTTGGTAAATTGGGTCAAACTTTATTTAAGGTAAGTGGTAGGTTTGATTTTTGGGGTTTCACTGAATTCTTTTTAAGCCTTTAGTGAGAATTGATAAGTACTCAAGTTAGACTTATTGGGGTGAGGTTTATTTCTTCCTTCCTTTTTTTTATTCTCTTTAATGTTTTGGGAGTGGGTTTGAACTACAAGTTGCTTTAATAAAATTCCAAAAATTCTGCAAAAATTACAGTGGCTTGGTACTGCTGTATAATTCTTTGTCTCAAAATTTGGGGATCATAAAGTGAATAGTTTTCTCTTGACAAAATTACCAAATTTTAGGGCAGAAGGGGTGCTTTGAACTACAACTATTATTTAACAGTGGGTAATTCTCTAAAACTTATTTTTGCTGGCTTTTAGGTGCTATAACATGACTTGATACAATTTTCTAGTCATTAATACCTTTTAGTTATTTTACTATGGTTTTCTCAAGTTTCTAGCCAAATAGGTGCTTTCTACTACCACTATATTTGAAAAATATCAAACAACAAAGTTCTTATTTTTCTTAGCTTTTATTTTGTGCAAGAGCAATCATTCTGAAGTTTGGCATCTTTTTGCTTAAGGAAAGGGGTGGTATGCATTATTTGGATTAAGTGGCCTTTCTCATAAATCATTAGCAAAAAGGTATGAGTTTGCTCCTTTTTCATGGGTTTGCATTTTTCTCTAGTGGTTTATCTCATTATGGACTTAGCAAATTTTTGGTTTCCCATTATAACATCATTAGGGGTTGTTTATGATTTATTTGGAAAATGCCTCATTATCATTTTATATTTATTCTCCTTACTTAAAATGTTGGGCTGAGGTGTTCAATATTTTTGCAGTGGGGCTCTGGTGGTTGTAAGTCCACTGGATTTTTATTATCAATTTTGGGTATAGCTTTGTAATGCTAATAATTGATTTTCAGTTCAAATAAGGCTAAATAAAACATTTTAATTTAAAACTGATCTGGACTAATGGTCTCTTTATTTTTCCTAGGTTCTTTGTTACTTAAGCAAACTAGGAAAAATAATTCTAATCACTGTTCATTAATTTCTAATGTCTTTCTGATTTTTCCTAAGTTTTGGGCAAAATAGCTTTAAATGAAAATCTACACTATATTCTTCAATACTGTGGTTCCTACTATTTTTAAACAGTGCTTAAGTGAGGTTTGTACATCTACAAATTTTCCTAGGTTTAGCACAGAAGAAAAACTAATTTTCCTTAATTAAACAAGGTTTGGCCAGTTTCTGTTTTTAATTTTAAACTCTAAAATTCAGAACAGAAAGCATAGGGTTCATCATTTTTAAATGATAGTTCATAATATTTAGGATCTAGCAAAATTAGTTTGACAACTTTTTATTACAAATTCATCAAGTTATGGATTTTAGAAGTTCTCTGGTTATTTAAAAAGATTAACAGAATTGATTAAATGGAAAACTACTTTACACTGGGGTCCCTGGCGGGTGTTTTAAGTTTTCTTCGCGGATCAGTCCCTGGGCGACTATTCAAATGAGTCACTGACGTTACAGAAAACCCCTCGGGTTCTTCTAATCCTAACCCGAGGTCCTTCTCCTAACTTAAACAGTAACCGCGGCGGAAGAAAGGGCGGAGGGGCTTACCGGCGGCGAGATTGCTCCAGTGAAGTGGTTGAGGACGTAGGGGAGGTCTCGGGGATCACAACGGTGTGCGGGTCGCCGTCGGGGATGGTCGGAGTTGGCCGGTCCACGTGCGCAGGCGGGGATGCTCGTCGGCGGCGAGGAGTCCGGCCTGCTCACGGCGAGATAGTTCAATTGAACGGGTCAGAGAGATTCACAGGATGCCAGAGAAGATGTGGGTGCAAGGAATTGGACGGAGACTCACTGGTTAGCTCTGTCCACGCGCGGCGGCGGAAGACCAAAGTCCGGTGAAGTCAATCTCGGGCTTCCGGTGAAGTCCGGCCTGGTCCGAGGGCTTTGAAAGCTTCACGGGCCACTGGCGGAGCTAGCCGAAGCACTGGCTCGACTTGGGGGTGGCTGGAGTGGGCTGGCCACGGTGGCCGAAGCTCTGGCGGCAATGGCGGGCGGAATTGAGCTCGCCGGAGCTAAGGAGGGGTGGCTGGCCGGTGATGGTGAGCGCGGGGTGAAGTGAGGCGCGCCCGGGGAGGCTTTATAGGCGCGGGCGAGCACGACCGAGGGCGGGGCTCTGACAAGCGCTCGGGGCGTGCGCGACGAACGCCAGTGCACGCTCTGGCGCCTGGCATAGCGTCGAGCACGAGGCAGCGCAGAGAGAGGTCAAGTTCAAGCGCGGATTGGGCCCAAATCTTTGAGATTATGGCCATGATCCCGTTGAGAGATCTCTTCCTCTCAGGTCCCTTTGTCGTTTGTGTGTGGAGGCTAGCAAGTTTTGCTGACTGGATTAAGAGATAGAGAGGGGAGAAATCCTGTTTGTCTCACTGCCACACACAGGGAGAAGATCTCTGGTTTGACGTGTCCGAGGCACGCGTCCCAATGCCATCTCTTGGCACATGACAGAGGGGTTAGTTAGGCACATTTTTGTTAATGGGGCCATTAGGATTCGAGTTAGGGATCAAGGTGAACATCCTTGATCTTTGGCTCAAGGTCTGAATTTTAGAATTCTGAAATTCAGAATTCCCATTAAGTCCCCACATGAGAAGCTTGATTTGGGGTTTATTTGAGTTATTTTGACCTAGCTTTCTCAACCTTTCTTGTTGCTCATTAAATATACTTCAATGTTTATAATTGGCTCAAGCCATGATTTTAAATTTTTCAGATCCTTTTCCCTATTTTCTTAAATTTTGCTCATGGGGCTCACTTAGGGTTTTTATTAGGGTTGCAACATTATTTACCTTTTTGAAAGACCCATTTGTTTTGATCATGATACTTTTAAGTATATGCTTGGCAGATTCTTTACTCTTAAGTTAATTTGATGCTCATGCTTGCTTTGGTTCACATAAAGTGATGGTTCTTGGTTTGGCATTTTAAGAGAAACCCTAGGTGACACTGGGGTGTCACAGATAGAGGATACTCATGAGGCGGTTATCTTCGTGTCATTTCTCATCCGCGGGACTAGCCCTGCCAGTTTCTCCCTTCTTTCGTGACCTTCTCGTTTTTTATTCTCTGAACCTCACCCATATAAATCCCAATTTTGTGCTCCAAATTATTGTGTTTGTTCACCTCTGCGAAGCCTTCCATGGAATTCTTCCACACTTTGGGCTTTGGAAGTACCTTTACCATTGTCGGCCTAGGATGGCTTTGGGCAGCATCAGCTTGTTGGCGATGCTAGCCTAGATCTTCGCCGAGGCAGGAAAGTTGAGTATCTTGATATCCCCTTGAAAGACAGTATTAAGGGATGGCGCCTCGAGTGGTTTACCATGGAAAATCATAACAAGTCCCTTCCTGCCCGATCAGGGAGGCAGCCTAACGTCCGAACGCCTAGCTGGACAGAAGTCCCCATAGATTCAGAGCTTGTTGAGTCCAGAGTGTTGCTTGTAGAGATATGTGCGTTGAAGTATAGAGGCTTGACTGTTGAAGCTGTTGTTATTGATTTTGTTTTCAAGAATATTCAACCTTTGAAGGATAGAGTCTACTCTGCCTATCTATACACTGGGGTAAATGACCCTACTCGAATTACCAACAAACAGATATCTGAGGAAGACATGTTGAGTCGAGTTGATTTGATGCTGAGAGGCAAGGTTTCGAATGCCGGTGCTCCCTTTTCGTATTCTGCCTGGAATCTTCCCCCATAGAGCCCTTTTCCAAGTTTGTATCCAACCCTCCTATTCAAGACGGAAATTCCGAGCCATAGAATGCGACCCTCTCTAGAAGATATTGAGGCCTTCATTGCTCCATACCGAAATCTCCCTGAAGAAGAAAGACAGATCCATCTCTAGATGTAGACGATTGCTGATGAGGCTGAGTTGAATGATGTTCCCAGTATGCTGGCGGGTGAGTCGTCTGACTCTGTCCATACTGAGTCGGCGAGTGTTGCAGCTGGGCATGCCCTTGGCGAGGATGAAGGAGTTCACAGTCCTGGAAGTGTCCGTCGCAAACGATTGCGTTGAACGAGCCATCCAGCCGCTCCTGCCGAGGGGAAGAAAAGAAAGAAAAGACTTCAACGGTCATCTGGCTTGGAACTAGGTGCTGACTTTACTATCTCAGTCCTCGGCGGTGGATCGGCGAGTGCCAACCTTGAGGATGATATTGAGAACTGTGGTGGTGCCAGAGTCGGTGGACGTGTGTTTGATGAGGATGAAGATGATGAAGAGGAAGTTCCCCCTTGGTTCGTAAGAACAGTCATAGCCAAAGCAGCGATGGCGTCCCAATTCAAGCTCTATCAAGACTGGTTAGTCTCCAGAGGTTGACATTGTCTGCTATTGACCATGCACTAGAGGAGATTATCCATATTATACATCAAAGAGATTTGGGACGCAAGCATAAGGAGGAATCTGCCGGCTCCATCAAGTCACATAAGAAGGGTGACAAGAAGTAAAAGAAGATGAAGAAGGTGGTCTACTACGAGACTGATTCTTCCTCACCCTCAACCTCCGGTGCCGAGTGGACATCCTCGAAGCGCTAAGAGCATAAGAAATATAGTAAGATCCTACTTCGCTATCCCCGTATTTCTAAACATGCTCCATTACTTCCTGTTCCCCTAGGCAAACCACCATATTTTGATGGTGAAGATTATTGCATGTGGAGTGATAAAATAAGGCATCATTTAACCTCACTCCATGAAAGCATATGGGATATTGTTGAGTTTGGAGCGCAGGTACCACAGGTGGGCGACGAGGATTACGACTCCGATGAGGCCGCCCAAATAAGGCACATCAACTCCCAAGCCACATCTATACTTGAAAGGGAAATGTGCCCTTGGGCCATTTCTATAATGTTTTGGTGATTAAGTGTCCAACACATATTAAGTGAGTTGATTATGTGCCAAACAAGCAAGAAGTGCAAATCATGTAACAAGGTACGTTTCTAGACTTAGTACATTTGTTTTGAGTACTAACATATTTTGTCTAAGTGCTAGAAACAGGAGAAAAGAAATTAGAAAAGAGTTGGCTGTGTACAGCCAACCCCTGCTCGGTCTGGGTGCACCGGATAGTGTCCGGTGCGCCAGGCGAGTCCAAGGTGAACTGGCCGCTCTCGGGACTCGACGGCGACGTACGGCTATAATTCATCGGAATGTCCGGTGGGGCACTGGACTGTCCGGTGAGTCATCCACGGCGAAGTCGTCGCTCTCGGGAAAAGGATCAGCGGCGTACGGCTAAAATTCACCGGACTGTCCGGTGGTGCACTGGACTGTCCGGTGAGCCAACGGTCGACTACGCAACGGTCGGCCGCGCAATCCGCAGGCGACGCGTGGCAGCGCCAACGGTCGGCAGGGGGCACCAGACTGTCCGGTGTGCACCGGACAGTGTCTGGTGCGCCAACTGCCACGAATCTGCAACGGTCGTCTGCGCTAGAAAAGGAAGGAGATCCGCACCGGACATGCTACAGTGACTGTTCGGTGGCGCACCGAACTGTCCGGTGGCGCACCGGACTGTCCGGTGCGCCACCTGACAGGAAGCAACTTTGGCCTTCCTTGTTGATCTCCAACAGCTCCTAGCTACCTTGGGGCTATAAAAGGGACCCCTAGGCGCATAGAGGAGTCACCCAAGCATTCACTAAGCATTCTAAGTCTCCCACACTCCGTCTTCGCGCACTTGATCGATTGTGTTAGTGATTTGAGCTCCGTTCTAGTTGTGAACTCGTTGTGCTTCATTTTGAGCTAAAGTCTTGGCTTGTGTGCGTGTGTGTCGCTGCGGATTTGTGTGTGTTGCTTCCCAACCTTACTCTTGTGCTTTCATTGTGATCTTTGTTGTAAGGGCGAGAGACTCCAACTTGTGGAGATTCCTCGCAAACGGGAAAAGAGATAAGCAAAGAAAAGTCGTGGTATTCAAGTTGATCATTGGATCACTTGAAAGGGGTTGAGTGCAACCCTCGTCCATTGGGACGCTACAACGTGGAAGTAGGCAAGTGTTACTTGGCCGAACCACGGGATAAAATCGCGTGTCTCTTGTGTTGATCTCTTTGTGATTGTCTTGCCCACAAGAACTCGCTTCTCAACTACTTAAGTCGCACTAACATTTCTATAACCAAGTTTTGTGGCTATTTAGAGGATCACCTATTCACCCCCCCCCCCTCTAGGTGCTCTCAATTGGTATTAGAGTCGTTCTCTTCACATAAGGGACTAATCGCCTGAAGAGATGGATCCTAAGGGAAAGGGGATGGTGGTCAACGATAAGGAGAAGGAGTCAATCTTCAACGTGCCAAGAGATGACAAGCCCACTGACTCTGGCTCGAGTCACAAGAAGAAGGACGGGAAGAAGAGGCACATCAAGAAGATCGTCTACTACGACAGCGATGAATCTTCTTCTTCACCAAGAGACGACGACGATGATGACTCGTCTAAAAAGAAACCGGTTAATTCAAATTATTCATTTGATTATTCTCGTATTCCTTTCAATTCCAATGCTCATTTGCTTTCAATTCCTCTTGGTAAACCTCCACACTTTGATGGAGAGGACTACGCTTTTTGGAGTCACAAAATGCGTAGTCACTTATTTTCTCTCCATCCTAGTATTTGGGAGATAGTTGAAAATGGAATGCATTTTGACAGTACTGATAACCCTGTGTTTATCAATGAGAAAATTCATAAGAATGCACAAGCTACCACTGTCTTGCTAGCATCTTTGTGCAGGGATGAATACAACAAGGTGAGTGGCTTGGACAACGCCAAGCAAATCTGGGACACCCTCAAAATATCACATGAGGGAAACGACGCCACCATGATCACCAAAATGGAGTTGGTGGAAGGCGAGCTAGGAAGGTTCACGATGATCAGGGGAGAGGAGCCAACACAAACATACAACAGGCTCAAGACCCTGGTCAACAAGATTAGGAGCTATGGAAGTACAAGATGGACGGACCACGACGTCGTCCGACTTATGCTAAGGTCATTCACGGTAATTGACCCCCATCTTGTTAACCTTATTCGTGAGAATACCAGGTACACCAAGATGATGCCCAAGGAGATTCTTGGGAAGTTTGTGAGCGGGCGCATGATGGTGAAGGAGGCCCAATATGTGGACGACGCTCTTAATGGCCCTATACCCGTCCACGAGCCTCAAACTGTTGCCCTCAAAGCAACCAGCAGCAGGGAGACGCTACCAAGCAAGGTGGCACAAGTGGAGGCCGCTGGCCTCAACGAAGATGAAATGGCGCTTATCATCAAGCACTTCAAGACCACTCTAAAAGGACGCAAGGAGCACCCCCAACAAAAACAAAGCAAAGGGGAAGCGCTCCTGCTTCAAATGCGGTAAGACTCGTCATTTTATAGCAAATTGTCCCGATAATGAAAATGACCAGAAACAGGAAAAACATGGGAAGAGGAAGAAGAAGAAAGCTTACAAGAAGGCGAAGGGCGAGGCACACCATGGCAAAGAATGGGACTTGGACTGCTCTTCATCTGACTCCGACGATGAAGGACTGGCAGCCTCGGCCTTCAACAAGTCTTCTCTCTTCCCCAACGAACGCCACACTTGCCTCATTGCCAAGGAAAAGAAGGTTTATGCATCCGAGGGCTCAAGCTGGATTATCGACAGCGGATGCACAAACCACATGATGGGGGAGAAGAAGATGTTCACCTCCTACGTCAAGAACAAGGATTCCCAAGATTTGATCATCTTTGGAGATGGGAACCAAGGCAAGGTTAAAGGACTGGGAAAAATAGCCATTTCATCCGAGCATTCTATCTCAAATGTGTTCTTAGTTGAATCGCTCGGGTACAACTTATTGTCTGCAAGTCAATTATTAACATGGGTTATAATTGTCTATTTACCAATGTAGATGTGTCTGTCTTTAGAAGGAGTGATGGTTCACTAGTTTTTAAGGGTGTATTAGACGACAAACTCTACTTAGTGGATTTTTCAAAAGATGAGGCCGATCTAGATGCATGCTTAATAGCTAAGACTAGTATGGGCTGGCTGTGGCATCGCCGTCTAGAACATGTTGGGATGAAGAACCTTCACAAACTTCTAAAGGGAGAACATGTGTTAGGACTAACAAATGTTTGTTTTGAGAAAGATAGACCTTGTGCAGCTTGCCAGGCAGGGAAACAGGTGGGAAGCGCTCATCACAACAAGAATGTGATGACAACATCAAGACCACTGGAGCTTCTCCACATGGACCTCTTCGGACCCGTCGCCTACCTTAGCATCAGGGGAAGTAAGTATGGTCTAGTGATTGTTGATGATTTTTCTCGCTTCACCTGGGAGTTCTTTTTTCAGGATAAATCAGAAATCCAAGGGACCCTCAAGAGCTTTCTAAGAAGGGCTCAAAACGAATTTGAGCTCAAGGTGAAAAGATAAGAAGCGACAACGGGTCCGAGTTCAAGAATCTACAAGTGGAGGAGTATCTTGAGGAGGAAGGCATCAAGCATGAGTTCTCTGCTCCCTACACACCACCAGCAAAATGGTGTGGTAGAGAGGAAGAACAGGACGCTCATCGACATGGCAAGGACAATGCTTGGAGAGTTCAAGACGCCTGAGCGGTTTTGGTCAGAAGCTGTGAACACAGCTTGCCACGCAATAAATCGGGTCTACCTTCATCGCCTCCTCAAGAAGACCTCGTATGAACTTCTTACCGGTAACAAACCCAACGTCTCATACTTTCGTGTATTTGGGAGCAAATGTTACATTCTAGTGAAGAAAGGTAGAAATTCTAAATTTGCTCCCAAGGCAGTAGAAGGGTTTTTACTAGGGTATGACTCAAATACAATGGCATATAGAGTCTTCAACAAATCATCGGGTTTGGTTGAAGTCTCTAGCGACGTTGTATTTGATGAGACTAATGGCTCTCCAAGAGAGCAAGTTGATCTTGATGATGTAGATGAAGATGACGTTCCAACGGTCGCAATACGCACCATGGCGATTGGAGATATGTGACCACAGGAACAACAAGAGCAAGATCAACCTTCTTCCTCAACGATGGTGCATCCCCCAACTCAAGATGATGAACAGGTTCCTCAAGAAGAGGCGCGTGATCAAGGGGGAGCACAAGAAGAACCAGTTATGGAGGAAGAAGCACCACGGGCCCCTCCAACTTAAGTTCGAGCGACGATTCAAAGGAATCATCCCGTCGACCACATTCTGGGTGATATAAGCAAGGGAGTAACTACTTGCTCAAGACTAGCTAACTTTTGTGATCATTACTCGTTTGTCTCTTCTATTGAGCCTTTCAGGGTAGAAGAGGCCTTGCAAGATCCGGACTGGGTGTTGGCCATGCAGGAAGAGCTCAACAACTTCAAGAGGAATGAAGTTTGGAGCCTGGTGCCACGTCCAAAGCAAAACATTGTGGGAACCAAGTGGGTGTTCCACAACAAGCAAGACGAGCACGGGGTGGTGACACGAAACAAGGTTCGACTTGTGGCAAAAGGTTATGCCCAAGTCGCAGGTTTTGATTTTGAGGAGACTTTTGCTCCTGTGGCTAGGCTAGAGTCTATTCGCATTCTATTAGCCTATGTCGCTCACCATTCTTTCAGGTTGTTTCAAATGGACGTGAAGAGCGCTTTCTTCAACAGGCCAATCAAGGAGGAGGTGTATGTGGAACAACCCCCTAGCTTTGAGGATGACAGGTATCCCGACCATGTCTTTAAGCTCTCTAAGGCACTCTATGGACTTAAGCAAGCCCCAAGAGCATGGTATGAATGCCTTAGATATTTCTTAATTGCTAATGCTTTCAAGGTTGGGAAAGCCGATCCCACTCTTTTCACTAAGACTTGTGATGGTGACCTTTTTGTGTGCCAAATTTATGTCGATGACATAATATTTGGTTCTACTAATCAAAAGTCTTGTGAGGAGTTTAGCAGGGTGATGACTCAAAAGTTTGAGATGTCGATGATGGGCGAGTTGAACTACTTCCTTGGGTTCCAAGTGAAGCAACTCAAGGACGGCACCTTCATCTCCCAAACAAAGTACACTCAAGACCTTCTCAAGCGGTTTGGGATGAAGGACGCCAAGCCCGCGAAGACACCAATGGGAACCGATGGACATGTAGACCTCAATAAAGAAGGTAAGTCCATTGATCAAAAGGCATACCGATTCATGATAGGGTCATTACTTTATTTATGTGCTAGTAGACCGGATATTATGCTTAGCGTATGCATGTGTGCTAGATTTCAATCCGACCCAAGGGAATGTCAACTTGTGGCTGTTAAGCGGATTCTTAGATATTTAGTTGTTGTGCCTTGCTTCGGGATATGGTATCCAAAGGGGTCTACCTTTGACTTAATTGGATATTCAGACTCCGATTATGCTGGATGCAAGATTGATAGGAAGAGTACATCAGGGATGTGCCAATTCCTAGGAAGGTCCCTGGTGTCTTAGAGTTCAAAGAAACAAACCTCCGTTGCCCTATCCATCGCTGAGGCCGAGTATGTTGCCACAGGATAGTGTTGCGCGCAACTACTTTGGATGAGGCAAACCCTCCGAGACTTTGGCTACAATCTGAGCAAAGTCCCACTCCTTTGTGACAATGAGAGTGCAATCCGCATGGCGGATAATCCTGTTGAACACAGCCGCACTAAGCACATAGACATCCGGCATCACTTTCTGAGAGACCACCAGCAAAAGGGAGATATCGAGGTGTTCCATATTAGCACCGAGAACCAGCTAGCCGATATCTTTACCAAGCCATTAGATGAGAAAACCTTTTGCAGGCTGCGTAGTGAGCTAAATGTCTTAGATTCGCGTAACTTGGTTTGATCTATAGCATACATGTGTTTTATGCCTTTGATCATGTTACTTATAAATTTATGCAATTTGTTGCTTATTTATGGTGCTCAAGTTGTGCAAGGGATCCCCGGACCTCATAAGTCCATGTGTGAATGATGCACATATTTAGGGGGAGAAGTGCTACAACTTGACCCTTTGAGACTAACCTTTGTGTTTAAGTGTTCTTGATGTAGTCTCAAAGGTGCATTGAAAGGGAAAATGGACTTGGATGCTGCAAAGACTTCCACTGCACTCCGGTATTGGTGTATTTCGTTCCAAGTTCATCTTTATGCTCTTATTGCCTTTTGCTCTTAATTGACATTTTTGGTGAGGCAATGAGGTTAAAGGGCCAAAAATGATTCCGTTTTGGTGCTTAATGCCAAAGGGGGAGAAATTAAGGCCAAAGCAAATGGATCAGCTACCACTTGAGAATTTTGAAAATAGTAGAGTTAGAATTTTGATTTGTCCAAAATACTCTTATTGCAAAATCTAGTCTCTTGTGGGGAGAATTTTTCATTATGGGAAAAAGGGGGAGTTTTTGGCACTTGATCAATTTAACTCTTGCATTATCTCTCTTTGTGCCCAAACAAGTGTTGTTGGGGGTCTGCTTCGTCGCCGAAGGTCCTGTGAGAAGAAACACCTTCAGAAGGCCAGAACAGGAACGATGCCGAAGCTACCAGTCAGGGAGCTTCGTAGTATATTTCAAAATGCACCGACTCAAAGATGAGATGACCAATCGGCCCACGATAGACTGTGTAATGATTGTAATAATTTGTAGAGAACATGAATGTAAATTCACACAGGCTGCGCCCTGTGCCTATAAATAGGTGAACAGTACCCCCGTACTACGGACGCTTTTTGGGCATCGCATCTGTATCTTCGTATTCAGTCGAGCTCAAGGTACAAGTGTAATTTAATTTAACTTTTATGTATTCATGATTATTTGATAATAGATATTCATATTTCGGTACTTTATAATTATTTATATTGACTTATGTTTCATAACCTTCATCCTCTAATTACGTATGTCATATTTATGAAGGTATGTCCTTCATAACCTTCGTCCGAAGATCATTATATCCTAAGGGAAATAATGTTTCGAAGGATGAAGGACCTTAACATTTAACATTTTTGTGTTGCCTTGTTCTTAATTCATAGCATTTGAGAACAAGTCCCCAACATTGGCGCCCACCTCCGGTGAACTCACTTCCACTGTTGAGCCGATGGCTTCGTTCAACAACCAAGCTGAAGCACCTTCAACTACGTAGCTGGTGCTTTCGATCACAGGCGGCTCAAGTTCAGAGCCGGCTAACAAAAAGCAGAAGAAGGAAGCACAGAGAAGGGTGCAGCATGTTGGGGTGCAGGGACCCTTCATCAAGTCAAAATGGTCTCACATCCCAATCACCTTCTCCGAGGAGGACCTTCAGCTCAAGGATTATCCTCACAATGATGTTATGGTCATATCTTGTGTCATCAAGGGTTTTCTGGTCCACAATGTTCTGGTTGATATAGGCAGTGTTGCGGATATCATATTTGCTAAGGCCTTTAGACAAATGCAAGAGCCAGAAGATAAGATTCACGATGCTACACATCCCCTATGTGGCTTCGGAGGAAGGCAGATCGTACCACTTGGTAAAATCACAATGCCAGTTACCTTCGGCTTTGCTCACAATACAAGGACTGAACATGTTGTTTTTGACATTGTTGACATGGAATACCCCTACAATGCAATCATTGGTCGTGGGACACTCAATGCTTTTGAAGCAATACTTCACCCAGCATATCTATGCATGAAGATACCTTCAGAACAAGGGCCTATTGCTATTCATGGAAGTCAAGAGGCTGCCAGAAAAGCCGAAGGAAATTGGACAGATTCAAAAGCAATCCACAACATAGATGAAGTCGAAGCTTGCGAACAGTACAAGTATAGAAGAGAAAAGGCTGCTTCGGCTGATCAGCCGAAACCCATGCTTCTATGTGAAGACATAGCAGAGCAGAAGGTACTGCTAGGGTTTCAACTATCTGAAGAGCAGGAGAAAACTTTGATAAGGTTTCTATTCAACAACAAAGATGTCTTTGCTTGGTCAACCAATGACCTTTGCGGTGTCAACAGAGACGTCATTGAACATTCACTCAATGTCGACCCATCCTTCAGGCCAAGAAAGCAAAGGCTTCGGAAAATGTCTGATGATAAAGCCGAAGGTGCTCGAAATGAAGTAAAAAGGCTTCTTAGTGCTGGGGTTATTAGAGAAGTAAAATATCCAGAGTGGCTAGCCAATACTGTCATGTTGAAGAAGTCCAACGGCAAATGGAGAATGTGTATTGACTTCACAGATCTTAACAAGGCCTGTCCAAAGGACGAATTTCCATTACCAAGAATAGACTCTCTTGTAGATGCAGCAGCTTCTTTAGAGCTTATGAGTGCTGGATTGCTACTCAGGATATCATCAAATATGGATGAAGAAGGAGGATGAGCCGAAGACTAGCTTCATAACTCCCAGTGGCACCTATTGCTATCTTTGGATGCCTGAGGGGCTCAAGAATGCTGGAGGAAGCTTCAGCAGAATGACAGGCAAGGTCCTTCATTCTCAGATAGGCAGAAATGTGCTAACATACGTTGATGACATCATAGTAAAAAGCACAAAGCAAGAAAATCACATTATTGATCTACAAGAAACATTTGCTAATTTCAGACAAGCTGGCCTGAAATTAAATCCAGAAAAATGTGTCTTTGGAGTGAAGAAGGGTAAGTTCCTTGGCTGCCTAGTTTCAACGAAGGGGATTGAAGCTAATCCAAGCAAGATCGAAGCTATCCTTCGAATGCAGCCACCAAGCACAAAGAAGGGGGCCCAACAGCTGATAGGAAGACTGGCATCATTGAATAGATTTATATCTAGATCAGCAGAAAGAAACTTGTCATTCTTTGAAATACTAAAGTCAGCCGAAGTTTTTCAATGGGGCCCAGCCCAACAGAAAGCCTTCGAAGAGCTGAAGCAATACCTGATTGATCTAACAACATTAACTCCACCTGCGCCAGGGGCTCCGTTACTATTGTATGTGGCAGCTTCGCACTCTACAGTGAGTGTGGCGCTTGTACAGGAGAAGCTTGAAGGACAAATTAAAAAGCAAGCCCCAGTATACTTTGTCTCCGAAATTCTAAGTTTATCAAAGAAAAACTATACAGAGTTGGAGAAAGTGTTGTATGCTGTGTTAATGGCCTCCAGGAAACTTTGACATTATTTTCAAGCATACCACATAATTGTTCCTTCATCACAGCCTCTAAAGGATATTATGAGGAACAGAGAAGCTACTGGAAGGATTTGAAAGTGGGCCGCGGAGCTTAACGAATTCACTATTGACTATGTCCACAGATCCTCAATTCAGTCCTAAGCGTTGGCAGACTTCATTGCTGATTGGACGCCAGGGGCTTAGGAAGAAGAAGCAGATAAAGATGTCGAAGCCTGGACAGTGTTCTGTGACGGTTCCTAGGGAACTTTCGGTGCAGGTGCGGCTGCTGTTTTAGTTGCACCTTCCAAAGTCAGAACATGCTATGTGGCAAGGCTTGATTTCAGCTGTACAAATAATATTGCTGAATATGAAGCATTACTTTTGGGACTTCGAAAGTTACAGGCAATGGGAATAAGAAGGGCAATCCTCAAAATCGACTCTCAAGTTATTTCTGGACATGTTGACAAGAGTTGCAAGGCAAGAGATCCGAAGCTTGAGAGATACTTGGACACAGTTCGAAGGCTTGAAGCTTCTTTCGAAGGATTTTCTATTAAGAATATTCCAAGAGGGGAAAATGAGCATGCTGATCTGCTAGCCAAGTCAGCAGCCCAGGAGATTCCTCCACCTTCGAAAGTGTTTTTCGAGACAATAAGAGCACCTTCGGTAGAACTCCTCGAAAGAGCAGTGCTCACAATATCTTCTGTCCATAGTGAAGATTGGAGGACTGAGATTATATCTTTCCTCCAAGGTAATCATCTTTTGGATGATGAGGTTTATAACAAAATAATGGAAGCAAGAACAAGGCCATATGTCATAATAGAAGGGGAATTATATAAACATGGAGTTTGTTCCCCACTTCTTAAGTGCTTATCCAGAACTGAAGGTATAGAACTGATGAAGGAGATACATGCAGGATTGTGTGGATCTCATATTGGGTCCAGACCTCTTCTAGGAAAGGTTTTCCGACAAGGGTTCTATTGGCTGAAGGCAGCTTCGGACGCAGTGGATTTGGTTCAAAAGTGTGAAAATTGCCAAAAATGTGCAAGAAATTAGAAACAACCTTCGTCTTTGACTCAGCTAATACAACCAACCTGACCATTGCAAAGATAGGGCCTAGATTTGTTAGGTCCACTTCCACCAGCGCAAGGCAATTTAAGATATGTTGTGGTGGCTGTAGAATATTTTTCCAAGTGGATTGAAGCAAAGCCTTTGGCTACAACAACTTCGGCTACAGTCCAGAAATTTTTCTGGCAGAATATAGTTTGTCGCTTCGGTGTGCCGAAGGCTATAACTGTGGACAATGGAACGCAGTTTGATGCTGAAACTTTCAAAGACTTTTGTGATCAGATCAGTACAAAAATTCATTTTGCATCAGTCAGGCACCCGGAATCAAACGGACTAGTTGAAAGGGCAAATGGTATTATAATGATAGGAATAATGAAGTTAATATTCAATCAGCCTAGAGGAAAGTGGCCAGATAAGTTGGTTAAAGTGGTGTGGAGCCACAATACAACTATATCAAGATCAACAGGTTTCACACCATTTAAGTTATTGTTCGGTGACGAAGCCATAACCCCCGAAGAGGCTAAAGCGGGGTCAATAAGAACAGTAGTTTCGGCCGAAGACGAAGCCTATTATTCTGTGACAAAAGATACTATAGAAGGGACCAGACTTCAGGTTGTGGGAAATATCAACAAATATCAAGCCGAAATAATAAAATGGCGCGATAGAAAAGTTCGATTGAAAGACATTAAGCCAGGACACTTGGTGCTTCGGAGAGTAGCCAACCCTGACACAGTAGGCAAGCTTCAACTAAAGTGGGAAGGACCCTTTCTGGTAGTATCTTCGTCAAGACCCGGTTCTTACAGGTTAAAGGACATGGATGGCAACGACATTCCCAGATCCTGGAATGCGGATGAGCTTCGACGATATTATGTTTAAATTGATGTAATCTTTTTCATTTTTTTCTATGGCACCCTTTTCCTTTCCAAAGGGGAGAAAGGTTTTTAATGGGGCCATAGTCTGTAATTTCTCCTTTTTAATTCAGCCCTACGACGGCAAAGTCCTCCAAGATATGTAAATGTAAAATCTGAGCATGCACCATCGAGTGCAGAGAGAGAGAGAAAACAGGGAGAAGCTCGAAAGTCATCCCTAAGGGGATGCAGAGCACGATGAAGCTATAAAAAGTCGTTCCTAAGGGAGTGCAGCGTAAGTTTTCTGCTCAAAAGTCGTTCCTAAGGGAGCGCAGCGTAAGTTTTCTGCTCAAAAGTCGTTTCTAAGGGAATGCAGAGCCAAATACCGCCGAAATATAAGGCGAAGCGCGAAAAGTCAACGCGAATACCGCCGAAATAGAAGGCAAAGCGCGAAAAGTCAACGCGAATACCGCTGAAATAGAAGGCGAAGAAGTTCAAAAGACGTTCCTAAGGGGATGCAGAACTTACACCAAAAAATAAGCAGTGCAGTCGAAAAATAAACGGCAAAGAGATTTCAGCCATTCCTAAGGGAATGAAGGTTATGGATGAAGCTTCGTATGTGTGTGACTGGGCATTCACTTGCATGATACATTACATCATACATTGCATTCATAAACATTCATTTAGGCATACACAGGATCATCATCATCATATCATACATATAGACAGTTGCTTCATCTCAAAGAATACGGCTTCAGAAGCATATCAATGCTTTGTTGCGTACGAAAAGAAGGGAAGGTGTTTTTCGCCCTCGGCTCAAAGAATACAAGTTTCGTTCACATCAAAGCAGCTCACACATTGACGGAAAGGTAAAAATATATTACAAGCTATGGACAAATTTACAGAGTAGAATTTGATTTTCAAATTATAATATTCTTTACAAAGGATAATACAAGAGTTTTTCTAGAGTTTTTTCACAGCTAGGTTTTCAGCTTCATCATCATTTGCTAAGCTTCGGATTGTCTGCTAGGCTTCGGCTCAATGCTTCTCGGCTTCGTCATCCTGTACATATCAAAGCATTATAAGGTAAATTCAAGTTTCAAGGAAAAAGGTAAGTACAAGGTATGAGCTTATTACCGGTTTAAGGTGACTTCGAGCTTCGTCACCAGTCAAGTCTCGCCCGCCCTTTGCCCAGATTTGAGTAATGAATCTGTTTCCAATGCTTCGAGCCAGGCCGGGGTTGTCGTTCAAGTCTACCAGTGACAGGCTGAAGTTTGGTCTGTTTACAATATTTTTATGTGTACAGCCAGCCTTCATGAAAGCGACAGCTGTGCCTCGAGAAGCTAACAGGGCACAAAAGTCACCATGTCCAGCTATAATTTCGTCGAGAGCATCAACTTCACCTTCAATATGATCAAGTGTCCCTAGCAGGTCTTCAACCGAAGGTTTAAACTTTTTGGAGCTGGCCCCAACTGAGTTAAAGACCTGTTTCAGTCGTTGAATGCACCGGGTGCTGAAGCCTAAGCATTTTTCCTGAAGATCTTTGAGTGATTTCTGAAGATTTGAACTTTTTTCAGCCTCGGCTTCGAGTTTTGTTTTGAAATCTTTCTTCTCTTGCTCAAAGTTTTTTGGTCACCGTTTAATCTAGCGATCTCGGCTTGAGCTTCTACCAGTGAACCTTCCATCGTTTGAAGCACGAAGTCTTTCTTTTCTAGGGCAGCTTCATGATCTTTAATCTTCTTCTCTAAACCATCAATTATAACTTCGTTTTTCTTGTCCTCGAGGTCTTGTTGCATTCTCAAGGCCTTCCTTAGTAGTAAGCTCTGACAAAATAACCTTCATCAGAAAACATCTTCATATCAAAATAATAAAAAGTTAAAGAAAAATTTTACCTTGAAGTTAGAATAAAACAGGCTACCGGCGAGATGCTGTCGCCGGTATCTGCTGAGATCAGCTTCGAGCTTCGGGAAGCCAACACTTTTCGATAAAGTGCTGACAACCTTCGATCCAACTTGGTCCCGAAGGCATCCTAAACTCTCTTCGGAAACACCACCGAAGAGCAGTGCCCCAGGCTGATACCCACACGATATGGCATAGTCCTTCAGCTCTTCTTTTTTAGCCTTTGACAATTCTTGCCCAATTATGTTTTGAAAGTTAAAATTTTCTTCTTCCGAAGTATCTTCGGCAGGCTCCTTCTCTTTTCCAGGCATCTTTTCCCCTTTTTTAGGCACTGCGACCGGGGTTTCCTCAACAGCTGCAGCAGTTTCTTCCTCAGCCATATTCAAAATCATTTCATCAATATCATTGAGTGTGTTTTCCAAATCTGTGGCTTCGGCTGCTGTAGCTTCGGAAGTAGAAGCTTCGGCAGGAGCAGCTTCGGCTGCTGCTGTTTTCGACGCTGAGGCCGGGGGCGGTGTTTCTTCAATAGCCTCAATGATAGTAATAATTCTTCGCTTTTTTGGCTTAGCAGGCTTCTCGGCAACCGAAGGCTTCTTCTTCTTCTGTAAAAGCTTCATCAGTTCTGGTCCCAGCGGACTTAGCTTATTAGGTAGAGATTCAGTCATTACCTTTAAAATTTCTTCTGCGTCAGGGGCAAAAGGTGTTGAGGGAACTTCTTCTAAATCAACTTTCGGATTCGAAGTTGGAGCTTTTCTTTTCTTTGACACAGCCACCTTCGGCTCAGGACTAGATTTTTTCTTTTTTGCCAAATTTTCATCCTCTTTTATCATCCTGGCAGCTTGTCTTTGTATAATAATGACAGTTCTTTTTCGTTTTGGCCCTTCGGCACCTTTGCTTAACCTTTCGTAGTCTGGGTATTCAAATTTCAAAGCGTCCATTACTCGGTTTAACCTTCGTTTCGGTCGAGTGCCGAAGGCTGCTGTCATCAGTTGATCTTCTTTCTTCGTATAGTTGCCCAAGATTTCATTGCACATAACTTCAATTGTATCCAACCATTCCTAGCAGGTTCTTTGAAGTGTTTCTTGAACTTAAAATGATAGGGCGATCGGACGAGTTCATTCTTTTTCTTCTCTCCTTTGAGCTTCGGCATCCCCCATTCCTTTAATGTTGGGAAAACCCTATTGGCTAAGTATTCCTGAACTAAATCCCTAATACCAATATGCTCAGACACAACCCTAAATTCGCCCACAGCATTTGGGCATGTTGTTCCCGGCGTCATGTTGCACTGAGGCCTAGTCAACCCGAAGGTTAGCTCCAACGGGCTCTGGACTAGCTTCTCCTTTTTCTCAGTTTTCCAACCGGTCGGCCATTTGGTGCGGTAGCTAACCACCGGTGTCTTCATGTCTTTGCGATAAGCAAAATTATATCAACCGAAGTTCTCGTGCAGTCCGTCTTCTCTAGCCTTTGTCTGATAGTGAAGTTCTTGTACCCGGCAAAAGGCTTCGGCAACCGGCTCCGCTCCTTAGCTTCAGAGAGCCTAGATAAAGACGCTGAGCCTAACGATAGCATTTGGAGTCAGCTGAGGAAGATAAACTTCGAAATTTTCCAAAACATCTGCAATCATCCCATGCAGAGGAAACCTTAATCCTGCTTTAAAGAAGCTTCTGAAGACTACCACCTCATTGTTTTCTGGCTTCGGGGTTGTCTCTTCCCCGCCAAAGCGAATTAGCTTCTTCTCGACTTCCCCGAAGTAACCTAGTTTTGTCATCATCGGCATATCAGCTTCCGAGACAGTCGACTTCCCAAAATCCAAGTGGCTGGGCTTAGATGGTACGGCGGAATAATCTATATCTTCCTTGTCAGCCTCACTTTCTTCAATATCTGTCTGCTCGGCTTCGGCAACAGGTGCACTTCCATCAGCAGTACCCTCTGGCACAACCAATCCCGACTGCCTCATTACTTCGGAGATCGGGGCAGTTTCAGTAGCTTCGGCTTCCTTTTCGTCGCGTGTAACCCTAGCTGTTGAGCGGACCCTGGCCATTTGATGCTGAATTTCTTGCGTTTTGACGAAGTTGAATACTTTTTATCTTTGCCGAAGTTCCCTCTTGTGACGAAGCTTTGGTTTGGAATACGGTGAATAAGCTTCGGCTGTGGTCAAATTTTTCGGCAGCACAACAGTACAATAGTAGTAAATGTTGTGGTAACTTCACACCTACCCGTCTGTATATATAGTGTTGCAGGTGGGAAGGTAAATCGACAGGACGACTGCACCCGCTGAACAGCCACCCACACCCACTGAACGATGGACCATACTACCCAAGGAGACGAATCACCAGATCGAGTGAACCCATCCTATGGTGGGACTGCCTTGCACTCGGAATATTTAAATCGTTTCTCGGCAACGAGCTCAGGGAAGGTGTTTTTTCGGACCTTCGGCATTCCGAAGCATAAAAGAATTTTTCACGAGTCGAGCTCGTTATGAAAAATGATCTGGCACCGTGAAGGGGCTACTGTTGGGGGTCTGCTTCGTCGCCGAAGGTCCTGTGACAAGAAACACCTTCGGAAGGCCAGAACAGGAACGATACCGAAGCTACTAGTCAGGGAGCTTCGTAGTATATTTCAAAATGCACCGACTTAAAGATGAGATGACCAATTGGCCCATGATAGACTGTGTAATGATTGTAATCATTTGTAGAGGACATGAATGTAAATTCACATAGGCTGCGTCCTGTGCCTATAAATAGGTGAACAGTACCCCCGTACTACGGACGCTTTTTGGGCATCGCATCTGTATCTTCGTATTCAGTCGAGCTCAAGGTACAAGTGTAATTTAATTTAACTTTTATGTATTCATGATTATTTGACAATAGATATTCATATTTCGATACTTTATAATTATTTATATTGACTTATGTTTCATAACCTCCATCCTCTAATTACGTATGTCATATTTATGAAGGTATGTCCTTCATAACCTTCATCCAAAGATCATTATATCCTAAGGGAAATAATGTTTCGAAGGACGAAGGACCTTAACATTTAACATTTTTGTGTTGCCTTGTTCTTAATTCATAGCATTTGAGAACAAGTCCCCAACAAGTGTGTTTGACTTAGAGATAGGAAAATGAATTTAATTTGCAAAAACAAACCAAGTGGTGGCAAAGAATGATCCAAATATGCCAAATTAGAGTCAAAAACAATTTGGTCTTCAATTTGAATCAATGTTGCATGTTTTGCGTTGCTTTTAGATGTGTTGGCATAAAGCACCAAAAAGGGGGAGATTGAAAGGGAAATGTGTCCTTGGGCCATTTCTATAATGTTTTGGTGATTAAGTGTCCAACACATATTAAGTGAGTTGATTATGTGCCAAACAAGCAAGAAGTGCAAATCATATAATAATGTACGTTTCTAGACTTAGTACATTTGTTTTGAGTACTAACATATTTTGTCTAAGTGCTAGAAATAGGAGAAAAGGAATTAGAAAATAGTTGGCTGTGTACAGCCAACCCCTGCTCGGTCTGGGTGCACCGGACTGTCCAGTGGTGCACCGGACAGTGTCCGGTGCGCCACGCGAGTCCAAGGTGAACTGGTCGCTCTCGAGATTCGACGGAGGCATACAGCTATAATTTACTGGACTGTCCGGTGAGTCATCCGCGGCGAAGTCGTCGCTCTCGAGAAAAGGATCAGCGACGTACGACTAAAATTCACCGGACTGTCCGGTGGTGCACCGGACTGTCCGGTGAGCCAACGGTCGACTGCGCAACGGTCAGTCGCGCAATCCGCGGGCGACGCGTGGTAGCGCCAACGGTCGGCAGGGGGCACCGGACTGTCCGGTGTGCACCGGACAGTGTCCGGTGCGCCAACTGCCACAAATCTGCAACGGTCGTCTGCGCCAGAAAAGGAAGGAGATCTGCACCAGACATGCTACAGTGACTGTCCGGTGGCGCACCGGACTATCCGGTGCGCCACCCGACAGAAGGCAACTTTGGCCTTCCTTGTTGATCTCCAATGGCTCCTAGCTGCCTTGGGGCTATAAAAGGGACCCCGAGGCGCATGGAGAAGTCACCCAAGCATTCACTAAGCATTCTAAGTCTCCCACACTCCGTCTCCGCGCACTTGATCGATTGTGTTAGTGATTTGAGCTCCGTTCTATTTGTGAACTCGTTGTGCTTAATTTTGAGCTCAAGTCTTGGCTTGTGTGTGTGTGTGTCTCTGCGGATTTGTGTGTGTTGCTTCCCAACCTTACTCTTGTGCTTTCATTGTGATCTTTATTGTAAGGGCGAGAGACTCCAACTTGTGGAGATTCCTCGCAAACGGGAAAAAGAGATAAGCAAAGAAAAGTCGTGGTATTCAAGTTGATCATTGGATCACTTGAAAGGGGTTGAGTGCAACCCTCGTCCATTGGGACGCCATAACGTGGAAGTAGACAAGTGTTACTTGGCCGAACCACGGGATAAAATTGTGTGTCTCTTGTGTTGATCTCTATGTGATTGTCTTGCCCACAAGAACTCGCTTCTCAACTACTTAAGTCGCACTAACATTTCTATAACCAAGTTTTGTGGCTATTTAGAGTTGAATTTTATAGGATCACCTATTCACCCCCCCCCCCCCTCTAGGTGCTCTCAATACTCCTCGCTTCCTTGTGTTGGGACGAGTACAACAAGGTGCAAGGATTGAAGATTGCTAAAGAGATTTGGGACGTCCTCAAGATGGCGCATGAAGGGGACAAGTTGACCAAAATCACCAAGCGCGAAACGATCGGCGGAGAACTCGGTCGTTTCATCCTCAACAAGGGAGAA
This sequence comes from Zea mays, assembly GCF_902167145.1. Taxonomy (NCBI): domain Eukaryota; kingdom Viridiplantae; phylum Streptophyta; class Magnoliopsida; order Poales; family Poaceae; genus Zea; species Zea mays. The sequence continues at coordinate 187,138,909 of NC_050098.1, forward strand.
GAGCCACAAGAAATGTACAATCAGCTTAAGACGATGGTCAACCAAGTCCGCAACGGGGAGTAGGTTCATTGGAACCGAACCTCGGGAAACAAATCGCCGTGTTCACTTGTGTTGATCTTCACCACTTGATTTGTTTCTTCCCTCTCCTCTCTCTCTAAAGTTCTCTTGCTCACATCGTTTTGAGTTAGCTCCCAAAGTTATCCGTATTGATTGAGCAACTCATAGCAAGAACTATCTTTCGCACATCGAATTCACAATTATTTATTTCTAACCCTAACCCCGGATGAAGTGCATGTTCAAAATTTATAATTTTCAGGTTTCGCCTATTCACCCCCTATAGGCGACTTTCACTATCCCATATAGGCAGCCAAACGCAGGGCGAGGCTTGGTCAATGCATGTGTAGAGCCTGGTTGCGCTTTTGGGGCAACCAAACACATGGTAAATGAAAGATATTATGACTGATGTAGTGTGTAAACACTCAACATAGGTTGTAGGGCGCTTGAGACTGCTACATGGTGTGTGCATCAGTCCTATAACCACACAAGAGCATGCATGTTGTACCACAAATTATAACAAACTACGAGATATTAGGCCGGCAACCATCTTCCACATGCCATCTGACAGCGTCTCGATATCTGAGGGCATATGTTATCATACCTACCCTAGAGGTAGATGAGGTAGCCATCTTAGAAAAGAACTACTATAGAAGGGCACACATTAAACGTGAACACGACATTACAGGCACACTCCTATCCTTATACACGCACTAGGTGTACCCAAGGCTGTTGTTCGAGCATACTTTAACATTTATGAGCGTATATGTTCAGGCAATTTTGCATGTTGTGGGATATAGAAAATAGGGGCTCTAATAAACCATACTAGGAACCGTTAATATGGTTTCCTTACTCTAGATAGACATGCGACTACATACTAAGGTGGGAATGATTACGTTGATGCATGCTTGTTGCGAGACTTAGGATCACGAGACTAAGACAAGACAAATGTTGTTGGTAGGGATGGCAACAAGTTAGGTTCGGACCGGGTAAAGTAAATACTCGCCCGTGACCATATCCATAGGGATTATCTATGTCCGCCCGTGACTATACTCGCGTGTAAAATTCTGTACTCGTACCTGTCAGTTTTTGGTACCCGTCGGATATAGCAGCTTGGTGCACTCTGCTTAAAACCATTGTGTGTAACGGTAAAAGAGAACATATGCGATGTTCTTGCTAATCTTCACAACTGCCACTTGCAGTTGGACGTTGTCAAGACTATCGCCAACGACGACGCTATGGCGCAGAATGCCGTCACAGAGCACTATGACTTCGATGACAATGAGATGTAGCAGTTGAGCCCCATCTCCATCTTGGGAAACCTAACAATGTAAGCCCCCCAGGGCTCCAACTCTAAGTGACGATCACCACTGTAATTGTACCGAGTGGAGCGAGTCTTGCGAGACCGTATCAACCGCGTTTGTGATACGACCGCCACTTCGGACATTTTGGACAGAAGCTCGATAGTGAAGACAACGAGGAGCGTCCAAGAGGAGCCAGAGCGGAGCACCACTTACATGTAGAGAAGGCTCGTGACTCTCTATGGAGTTACTCATCTGTGGTGCTTGACCCTCAAGTGGGCTACCCTTTGCATCGAAAAAGGGATTGAAAGTTTGCGACAAACCGGTGGCTGAAGTCTTCCTAGTCATCGATGTAGTGGTGAGGGAGATATCAGATCCATTGTAGCGTGTCTTGCCCAAGAACAATGAGCAAGTACGCTATCATGACGTCCTCTGTTGCCCCGGCGACCCAGGTGGTAGTCATGTAGACGACCAACCAGCTGTCTAGGTCCTGCTTGGGCTCGTACTTGTCGACGTTGGAGACCTTGAAGTTCGGCGACCATTGATATTGCTCTTCCTATCACCTCATCTCTTCCACATGTCGGTGATCGCGCAAAGCGTTGATATTGCTCCGTGCATCTCACCGACTGTTGATGGCGTGGCTTAGATCATTCGGTGGATGGGCCAGGGGAAGAATATGGTTCGTCGCCTAGGTGAGGATCTGCCGGTAACCTTCCACGTCCGGGGTGTGCGACAAGCCGTTGGTGATTTGAGCTAGGACTCCCCCGACTTCACTCGGCGTGTTCAATGCCCGAGCGAAGTTAGAAAACATGTTCCGAGGGAGAAGCGGGTTCTCGCGTTAGAGCCTGGTGTCCTGCTCAGCTTGTTCTCGTTCGTGCTCCTAGGCGTGGTGACGATCACGACGTTGGGAGTTACAACGTTCACGGAATGGTATATCGTCATGGGTTTCCCCTACTTCAGAGGCATCATCCCAGGAGACGGATTGTGTAGGATCCTGTCCCCGGTCTCGTGGTGATGTCGTATGTTACGGCGCCTATTATGACGTCAGCGTGCATCGTGCTGAGGGGGCTCCTCCCCCAGTACAGTGAGCTCGTCGTCGGAGATAGGCACGTCCTCTACTCTTCCCTAGATGAAGAGGATGTCCGTGAAGAAAGAGCTTTATGCGATGCTTCGTGCTCTGACCATCTCCTTTGAGGGCAGAATGCTCAGAGTGATTGTCGGTCGTGTCCCCACGGCTACGCTAGTGCTGGGGGCACCTGCTTCTCTTTGCTGAGTGATTCGAGTCCATGCCCGAGTGGGTGACGAGGATAAGGGGTCCGCCACAACAGAGGTGCAACCTTAGTCGGCCGAGCCACAGATGTCACAACGACTCTGGGCCCACCCGACATAGACATAATTCTGCGCGAGGCGGAAGCCTATCGAGGTTCTCGTGCCTTGGAGTTCATCGGCGTATTTCTTACTGGCGCTAGGCGAGGCAATCCTCCTGCTGCCGTTGGCACCACCGGGGAAGATATCTTCCTGGATGGGTCCGCAATGCGGTGTAAGATGCCCTCCTGATCTGCAATGCAGGAGAGGGATCCAAAGCAGAAGATCTCTCCAGCATTGAAGGTGACCGGGATGTTGAAGACGATAGCCATTGAGTCATCTTAGATCAATGTTGCACCCCCTACCTGGCGTGCCAGCTGTCGGTGTTTGTGACCCAACCGTGCACCATGGGGTTACCCACATGATGCTTTTGGGTAGGACGGTGTCATTGACTGCGACTCGATGGTATGTGAAGGGGCACATCGGACTTGCACGAGGGTTTATACAGGTTCGGGCCGCTTTGAATACGTAACACCCTACTTCCTATTAAGGTTGTGTACTGGAATTTCTTTGGAGTACGAAGATTACAAGTGAGCTATGATGATGCTTAGGTGTTGTCGATGAGGGTGTGTGTAAAGTGAGATGGGATGAGATGATTTTGTAGGGGTCCCCTTTGTCCTATATACACGACCAGAGAGTTATTACTTTACAAGTTGTGATCACTCTCTATTCTATCGATCTACTTATTTATCACAGTTTATAGTCCTACATATCCGAGGTCCAATCACCTTCTGAGCCGAGTCATCCACAAATATATAGCTCTTCAGGTGCGCACAACTGCATCACCCGAGATTTTAGTGCTTCGGTCAGCGCATAACTCGGACACTTGGTCTTTGTCTTCTTGGATCAAGTTTGCCCTGTTAAGAACCCCTTGCTACCGAGTGTAGTCCAAGGGCTCCTTAACTGAATAATAGTAGAACACAAGGAGACAAGAGTGTAGAGAGGGACTGATTCTTTATTACTGTATGGTGCTGCTATCCCAGGTTACATGATATGGGGATCTCCTCTCTATTTATAGACAAAAACTAGGGTTTCAGGCATATGGGCCACATGGGCCTTCCTGGCCCAATAAAGGTTTCTTAACACTCCCCCTTAGCCCAATGCCGCGAGATGCATATGTCCCAAAACTCCATAAAAACCTAGTGGGAAAAAATGGAGAAAGAGTACATAGCTCACGCTTGTTGTGTCGCATGAATTGCCTCATCAAAAACCTTAGTGAGAAACGTTCATGAAAACTCACATAAGGGAAAAGAGTACAATTCACCCAATATAACAATTTAATATTCTAGATTATTTGGGTACTTAAAATTTACGTTTAAGATTTATTTGGGTGTGTGTGAAGTATCTCCCCCTGAGATCTGCAATTCTCTAAGTCTCATCATTCCAAGTCCTCGGACGCATCTTTCAAAGGATGACGCGGGCAGTGACTTTGTGAACATATCTGCAAGATTTTCACATGACTTAGTGTGCAATATTTTAATCTCATTCATCTTATGTAGCTCATGTGCATAGAAGAATTTGGGGTTTATATGCTTCGTAAGATTGCTTTTCACATAGCCCATTTGAACTTGTGCGACACAAGCTGCATTATCTTCATAAATGATAGTGGGTGTTTGCTCAATATTCAATCCACATGCAGATTGGATATGGTTGATCATTCTTCGAAGCCATGCATATTCACGCGAGGCTTCATATAATGCAATAATTTCTGAGTGGTTCGTTGAAGTCGAGACCAAAGTTTGTTTTGACGACTTCCATGGAATTGTTGTTCCTCCACAAAGAAATACATATCCAGTTTGAGATTTGCCTGGATGTGGATCAGACAGATATCCAGCGTCAGCGTACCCGATAAGGTTCAGATCTTGATTTTTTTGATAAAACAAACCAAGATCCTTGCTTCCTTGTAGGTAACGGAAGATGTCCTTGATTCCTTTCCAATGCCTTTTGGTGGGTTCCGCACTGTATCTTGCTAACAGATTCACGGCAAATGCAATATCTGGTCTCGTGCTATTTGCTAGATACATTAGCGCTCCAATTGCACTTAGGTACGGGTATTCAACTCCAAGCACTTCCTCCCACTCTTCCTTAGGTCGGTATGGGTCTTGGTCTATATGTAGTGACCGTCTGATCATAGGTGTTTTGGCAGGGTATGCCTTCTCAAAACCAAATCTTTCTAATACTTTCTGAGTGTAAGTTGATTGGTGGATTAATATGCCACCTTCAAAATGTTCAAGCTGCAAGCCTAAACAGAATTTGGTTTTACCCAAATCTTTCATCTCAAATTCAGACTTCAAGTATGAGCTTGCTTCTTCAATTTCTTCATGTGTTCCTATGATGTTCAAGTCATCAACATATGCTAATATAATACAGAATCCATTTGGGGATCGCTGTATAAAGACACAAGGGCAATCCTCGTTGTTTGTGTAGCCTTTCTTGCTTAGAAATTCACTCAGGCGATTATACCACATTCTTCCTGATTATTTCAATCCATACAGTGATTTCTTAAGTTTAACACTGTATAATGCTCTATTTTTCTCATCTCGATTTGGGATGGGGATTCCTTCTGGTATTTTCATATAGATGTCTGTATCCAAGTTTCCATAAAGATAAGCCGTCACAACATCCATTAGTTTCATTTTTAAATTTAAGTTCACTACCAATGAGATCAAGTATCTAAAGGTAATTCCTCCCATGACTGGAGAGTAAGTTTCTTCATAGTCAACTCCAGGGCGCTGAGTGAAACCTTGAGCGACTAGCCTTGCTTTGTACCTTGATATTTCATTATTTTCATTTCTCTTGCAGACAAATACCCACTTATAACCTACAGGGTGTATGTGGGATGGTGTGCGTCTTACGGGCCCAAACACCTCTCTTTTGTCTAGAGAAATTAATTCCGCGGTAATTGCCTTTTTCCATTTATCCCAATCCGGTCTTTTCTTGCACTCTGCGATAGATGCCGGTTCTGGGTCATGATGAATGATTGAGGCAACTTTCTTTGCGAAATATATGTCTACGTTGGTTGTTGCTCTATTCATGCATTCTCCAGTTAATACATAGTTTATGGCCATTTCATCATGGGATGCTTCTTGCATTTCTTCTTGCGTTTCCCTGCTGCTTCTTATTGCGGGAGCGAGTTCCTTTAGTTTTTCATTGCCTTTGTGTGCGCACATGTTTGGGTTGGCGGTTTCTTCAACGGGAAGGTTCAAGTCCGGAATGCTTTTCTTCATGTGTTCCTTCCCGGTGCCAGGTCTCGTCTGGCTCCCCTTCTTGTTTTGGGGCATTTTTGTGATTGGTTGTGGTAAGTCCTCTCACCCTCTTTTCCCGGGACATATCCAAGTACTTGGGGTTTGAGAAGCCAGAGTTCCTGTCCTTTTGTTATGAGGCTTCTTAACAGGATCGGGTATACCTTCAATTTTCTTTGGTATTTCAACCCTCTCTGGTGCATTCCGTGCGGGAACATGCGACTTAACCACGCTCTTCAAATCACAAAAATGGTCAGGCAGTTCATTTGCTAAGTCTTGCAAATCGATTATCTTTTGAACTTCTAGATTTGCTTCTTTGGTGCGAGGGTCATGAGCGGGGATTCCCATGGATTGCCATATAATTTCTCGGCATTTCTCATCCAAAGGTTCTTTTGCTCCCCCTAATGACGGGAAATTATCCTCGTCGAAAATACAGTCAGCGAATCGGGTCGTATGCAATTCTCCGGTCATCGGGTCAAGGTATCTAATTATGGATGCACTCTCATATCCAACACATATCCCTATTTTCCAGAGAGGACCCATTGCACTTCGCTGTGGAGGTGGTATAGGTACATATACCATGCATCCAAATTTTCTTAGGTCAGAGATTTTTGGGGTGACTCCTTGCACAAGTTGCATTGGTGAGTGAATGTTGTATGCTGATGGACGGAAATTGATAAGTGCTGCTGCGTGCAGGATGGCATGGCCCCAACATGTGTTGGGTAGGTTACAACTCTGCAAGAGTGGTCGAGCAATTAGCTTTATTCTTTTAATCAAAGCTTCGGCTAGTCCATTTTGCGCATGAACATGAGGCATAGAGTGCTCAACTGCAATTCCCGAAGCGGTACAATAATCATCAAATGCCTTAGAGGTAAATTCTCCAGCATTATCCATTCTAATGGACTTTATTCGATGGTCAGGGAAAGTACTTTAATCCGGATGATCTGCAAGATCAACTTTGCAAATGCATGGTTTTGAGTTGATAGTAAGCATACATGTGACCACTTCGAGGATGCATCGATTAAGACCATAAAATATCGAAAAGGTCCCAAAAGTGGTTGAATTGGACCACAAATGTCCCCTTGGATTCGTTCCAAGAAGCCAGGAATTTCATTCTTTACTTTCAAGGGGGATGGTCTCACAATTAATTTTCCCATGGCACATCCCTGGCACACAAAATCTTCTTGATTTGGGAAGTGTTTCACATTTAAGCAGTGTCCTTGTGAGTTATTGATGATATTTCTCATCATTCTAAGACCAGGGTGCCCTAGTCGACAATGCCATAATAACTCAGAATGTCTAAACACCGTCTTTAGGGAAGTGTACACTGCAGGTGCACTAATCTTAGTATAATATAACCCTGATTCTAGCGATGGGAATTTTTCTATGACTTCTTTGTCATATTCCCCATACTTTATGATGCATAGGTATTCCTTACTATTTTCCTTTGTGGTTTCTATATGAACACCATTTGCACGAATGTCCCTAAAACTCAAGAGAGTTCTGGTTGATTCGGGGTACAATAGTGCTTCTTTGATTTCGATTTGAGTACCCATCGGGAGTGTAATTGTGGCTTTACCGGAGCCTATTACACATGAATCGCTTCCGGCGATTGTGGTAATACTTCCAACGTTCTTCATGATCGTGTGAAAGTATTTTGTTTCCCTTAAAATGGTATTTGTCGTGCCACTGTCGACAATACATATATCCTCCATAGACCTTTTATAATAAAATTTTTGCAATTAGTAATTATCATAAGGGAAATATTGCATAATAAATTCAAATAGTTCAACATTCATGAAATAAAGATAATGCTCTCATAGAGCTTACAGACCATAATTTATGCTCTAATGAAAATAAATGTGCATGCAAGCACTCAAATGGAATCAAGGAAGGCATCGGTGTCAGCCTCCACTAGAGCTGTGGAGGTATTCTCTTCGGTGGCAATCATCTTCACAACACTTGCAAGATCAAGAGGCATGCCAAATGATTCAAGTGTGGGGTCTTCTTCCACGGCTTCATTGTTGGTTGCCATAGTGAAGTGGGCCTCAGGTTTTTGTTTGTGCATGTTCTTTGCCTTGTATGCTTCTATGACATGCTTTGGTGATTGGCATATTTTAGACTAATGTCCCCACACGCCACATTTGTAGCATGTTTGGTCTTGAAGTCCGTATGGCTTATGTTGTGGCTTCTCTTTGCTTGTTTTCTTTCTGTGAGCATTGATGGGATTGATTGTGGTTTCTTTCTTTCCCTTGCCAGCACCATGCTTGCCTCTATTTCTCTGATAGGCTTTCTTATCTTGTACGAGGCGACATTAACTTCAGCGCTAATGCCCTTTCCATTTGGATAAGCATTGAAGTTCGTCTTCAAAGCATCATCTTGTGCCTCGTTTACTTGCATTATATCGATAAGATCGCTATACTGCTTGTATGTGTCCTGTCGATAGTTGCGAGCAGATTGGATGGCACTTGGGTGGAAGGTAGACAAGGTTTTTTCAATCTTTTCCTCATTTGTTATCACCTTACCACAAAGAGATAGTTTGGTGCATATTCGGTGCAATGCTGCATTGTATTCTCCCACAATTTTAAAGTCAGCATATCTAAGGCGAGCCCAATCTTGCTGTGCTTGGGGCAAGACTGTGTATTTTAACCTCTCAAAATGTTGCTGCAATGCTTGCCTTTCTCTCTGACATGTACTCATTTTTTAGTGTTGGCGAGAGATGATGCCGCAGAAATGCAATGCTTGGTCATTTTGCTCGTCGGTGGCCACTTCATCTTTTTGGCCAAGTCCGATTGCTACTTTGAGCTTCTTGCCCCCAAGCACAATTTGCACATCAGATGCCCACGTGAGGTAATTTTGGTCATGCGGGGCCAACACCTCAAATTCACGGCTCACGATACCAGTCATCTACATGTGATAAATTTCATAATTAGATTACTTCTTGTAATCATTTCAGAGAATAAAATAAATAATTGTGCAAAAATAATTAAAATAGATGGTGCAATATACAAATCTAAATGCACGAAATAAATGGTGCAATATAAATAATTGCAAGTTAAACTTTTGGTGTTTAACTTCGTATTATTTCAGAAATAAATGTTTAATGACAAAACTAATAAGTAGAACTAAAATGTACTCCATCTTTTCTACTATTTAAATGTTAATTGCAGTGCAACTAATAAAAGCTAATTAAGGGTTAGACGCTTTGTCCCTGACGGCACTAAAAGGGATCCACTTGTATGTCCAATTAGATGGTGTCAACTGTTTTTCTCAAGAGACAAATCTTCCAGCTAGATGGCGCTAAGAACGAGGTAGCGTTGGCATGGGAGATATTACACCTCCTCGATTCTAGCTATGAATAAAACAGTGCGCCGGCATGCATTTTTTGACTCTCGGTGCGCCGTGCATGCATTTAATGCCAAGTGCATACATGCAAAAGCAGGAATGTCATGCGTCCAGTGTACCAGTGTACGCTCACTTTCCTTTTTCTATTTCTCTTTTTCCTCCCTTTTCTATTCTCTGTTCATACTTTGCCCATGAGGTGCAGGTCTGCAGGAGTCCAGAAGCTTAAGGGACGGTGGAGGTTGTGGCCCCTTCGCTGTGCCCATACTAGGCTGTGGTGGGGCAGAGGCTACTGTGTTCCTGCGCTCTGTAGCAGCGAGGTGGCAGCGCCCGCTCGCCTGCGCTCGCTTGCACGCTGGTGTGCGGTAGCAGCGAGGCCCGGGCACGACGGTAGGTACTTGCCTGTGTGCGTGCAAGCGTGGCACTGAAGCCAGCCCTATAGTTTTTTCTTTCTTTTCTATGTTCTTGCAATGATGCAGTGAAATAAATGTGTGTTACATGTGATTGATCGACGTGTGTGTCGGCGATTTCAAATCAGCAACAATCACGTGTGCATCCCCATCGACTTCGTGTCAGCAATAAATCTACTCGGGGATTTGTGCTTTTCATGTATGTGCTTGAATAGAGAGAAAAGAACAATATTACGCATAAAATATGAGTTCAACGTCTTTCTTAATACCTTTTGCTCAATCTCCTTAGTAGAGCCACGTGCGTGATAAAGTGTTAAGAACCCCTTGCTACCGAGTATAGTCCAAGGACTCTTTAACTGAATAATAGTAGAACACAAGGAGACAAGAGTGTAGAGAGGGACTGATTCTTTATTACTGTATGGTGCTGTTGTCCCAGGTTACATGATATGGGGATCTCCTCTCTATTTATAGACAAAAACTAAGGTTTCGGATATATGGGCCACATGGGCCTTCCTGGCCCAATAAAGGTTTCTTAACACGCCCAACCTGATTATAGCCTGTTGGTCCATCCTGCAAGGCAGATCGTCGAAAGACCCATCAGACAGCCTATGACACATTTCAGTGTTCGTGAGGAACCAGGGATATTTATCCTGCACTCCCTCCCTCCCTCGCACAGTCACTGTCAAAAAACTCGGCCGGGGAGGGAAAGACCGTCCTCTCGGTATTATATTAAGAAGAGACCGAAACAATGGTCCCGCCGAGAAAATCCCCGAACTCTGGTCCCCCATCACTAATGGGTCGGCGTCAACTGTCCACTCTGCAACGGCCCAACCGAAGGGTGGCGCACAGGACATCGTAGCCCGAGAGCGGACGGGGCACAGCGAGGGGATTTTTTTAACCAAGCCTGAAAATTCACTCCCGAGGAGAATCGAACCTAGGACTTAGAGGTGCTACTCGGAAATCCTTAACCATTAGGCTAGAGGCCCTTTCGCACTCGCATAGTCACTGTCGTCGGCAACTTCTTCCCTTCACGAGATTATCGTGTTTTTTCCTTCACGAGATTTCTATATTACAAAGCCGGTTCAAAACATGGCTTCTGAGGCTATCCACGTCGGCTTTTAATTTTTCACCTGTTAGATTCACAATCAAAGGACAAGAAATTGCGATGTTATTTCCATCCTCCACAAATGACACGATGTTTCTAGAAATCGCTTCTTCTTTTATTCATCTAGGCCTCTCTCCCGAGGCTACGGCTTCGATGTGAAGCCAGTGGGTTTCCTCCGCGGCAGACGGCGATGGCGGAGACCGTGCTTCTCCACGTCGCGCCCACGGATCTCCTCGCGCTTGCCGACCCATGCGGGCCCACCGCACCGGCGTCCTCTTCCACGCGCCGTCCTGGCCAGAGGAGGAAGGGGAGGAGCGCGTGTGGGCCACAACCACAAATCCCATCCCTCTTCCTTCTCAAACACCATCGCCGTCACCGTGTCATCGCGGGCCGAAGTCCTCTCTCCTCCATCTCAAGCGATGGCATGAGGTGGATCTGTAGCACGTACCAGGACGCGGTCGACGACGAGCTAGGGTGCGCGTCCCCGCCCGTCTCCCCCACCGAGGCGCTGGACTGCCACGCTTCTGTTGCCACTGGACGTTTGCGCCGCCATCGCCCGTGAGCAGCTCCGACGACCTCATCGTCGCGTTGCACCTGCTCTTGTGCCGCAGCTCGGGTTACCGTCGGTGCCCACGCCGAGGAAGGCACGAACCACGCCGAGCAGCCCGAGGCGTGATGCCACCTCTGATGTCGCGCATGATGAGCTGCTTCGCCTCTAGCGCCGCCTTGTTCCTTCACGGTCTCACCTTGGTACTGATAACTTTGCACTGCTCTTGATTGATTTTCTTTTATACTTTTATTTAGCTCCATGGAATATTTCTTTGATTTGGAAAAATCGAGATGCTAACTTTTCGAATACTTCCAATAATCTCAGTTAATGTTGACTTGCCCCGCCGTCAAACCAAGACGGTGTATGAACTTGGGCTTCCAGGATCTGTAATACAAGGTAAATCCGGTACCTTTTGTGACCTCTTCTGTATTTCTAGGCCTCTGTATAATAGTTGTGGACAAAACCTGTAAACATGCTGGACAAACTGGAGCAACTATTGAAATGTAGATGTATGGTGAAAGAGTTGACGCCTAGGATCAATGGCTACCTTGTTTCATTTCAAGAATGCATGTCCACCAGGATTTTATCTGCTCATTTGAACAAAATTCGTGTCAAAGCACGATAGGTACTTCATGATATTTCCTTGATTTGCACAGTGATTCAGTGAGCTTTTAAGGATATGAATGCAGCAGCCTACAAGAATTCTATATTTATTTACTACTATAAAGAGCGGGAGCAAAATATAGCTATACAGTTGATGTATATTTAGCATATGAAACAATGCTGAAGATACTTAATTAATTGCATACTATAGTTAGGCTGTAATGATAATGTTGCCTCACAATGTTATGACATTAGCCAATCTATAAATTTGATAATTTTTGTTGCTTCAACTGCAACTACTACTATGTTGAAGTGTTTTTCATTAACTCTGCTTTGAAAGTGTTTTTTGCTTCATTCTTTGACATATCTATATGACTATATATTTGATGCCTGTTTTCACTATATGCTTATCATGAATCTTATGGTTTCCATATGAATAATGCTAGCTTTTGCAACATCTTTGTTTGGTGCTAATAACACATTTAATCATAGACTAGATGGCAAAGAACAAATGCAATTTTTTGTCTCTCTATTTCCTATTTATGTTGCACAAATAATTGTTTCCTTTTGTTATCTAGACAAATAATTACTTCCTTCTCTCCACCCTTTTCTCCAGTTGTAGTGAGTGGGTTTTAGCAAGGGAGAAACAATAGTAGGAAGAACACTGTTGTGTTTCAATCTCGAGTATTTGATGGATGGGTATTGTTCTATAGATGTTGTCTACGGAAATGATCTTAATTGTCATTTTGGTCAAAACCACAATAGTTCTTATGTTAGATAATCAAAAGAATTAAGTGTCTTCCATAGTTGGTATCTGAAGTTCATGATGAGCAAATTTGTCTCCTTTTTAATTGTTTATTATATTTTGAGAATAATTTCGGTGTGTATTCAATAGATACCATGGAGGAGCATTTGATGTAGAATCATTAGTTGAAAATTTGTTGAGCTAGCTAGCTGGCAAACAGGAATTGGTGGTAACTGTTTATGATGTCACAAACATTTCGAATCATTAATTGCTATGTTTGTGTCTGCATCCTTTGCGCTGACATGCAATCAGGATGCGACATGACATGCCCCCCCCCCTCCAATGCAAAATCATACTAACCAAGTCGGCCTCCCTCCAATGCAAAATCACATTAACCAAGTCACCAATGTCAATTGTTTTCTTGAGTTTGTTCCCAAAACCTCTTGGTTATTAATGCCCACGGAATAGTCATGTTCTCTACATAATCCGTTTTTGCCACACTCTTCAGGATTCTGCATTGTGAATAGAGGTTCATCTTTGTCATCATATTGCCACTGCTGCTGCTTTCTAATCATTCGCGCCTGCTTTGCAAAGAAGAAACCTTGGTTTTTCTTACCCTCAATTCCTTTCTATGACACAACTAACAAAATGAAATGGTACATTTAGGTATCTTGAAAACCTTTTCACTTCCAAATTAGAATAGTATCATGCTCAAGAGGTAGAAATGTTTGAACAACACGCACTGCTCTGCGTTCTACCTTTATAATAAATGTGAATATTGTCCCTGTATAAATGTAATGGACCGTCTAATGAACATTTTCAGATGTTTTTTATTTCAATAGTAACTATTGGTCAGTGACTTCTTTAAAACTATCTGTGTTGTACTTGAAGCATCTTCTACTCCGCAGCTAAGCTTGGAAGAGTTACAGTCTCATATAAAATAGGTAATTTTGTACTAATTGTTTTTTATTTTCCAAAAGGTGTGCCACTTGCATTAGTATTTTTCCAGTGCAGACGATTAAAAACTACTGTTTTACATCACCTCTCTATCATAGGAATAGTTTACTACCCTAATGCTTATTCTATTAACATTGACAAAAAGATATATCACTTGAAGACAGGTATGTATTTCAATCTTCTAGATTTATATTTCTTTCTTTACATATATAAAATAGGTAAGTTTGTACCATTTGTTTTCTTTTTAAAAAGAGAAAAGGTACGACACTTACGTTAGTATTTTTCCCATCCGAAAACTATTGTTTCCCGTCACTTCTCTGTCATAGGAAGTGTTTCCCGTCATAGGAAGAATTTACTGTCCTAATGCTCATCCTGTTGGCTCTGACAAAAAAATATCTCACTTTAAAATAGGTACATATTTCAATCTTAATTCTAGCCTTATGTTTGGCTCTTTACATAGTGGTTTCATTTTTTCTCCCCTTGCTCTCATCATATGAACATTTTTACTCCATTGATTGTTCTATTTACTTTAAAATCGTGCCATAAAATATATGTTTTACTATTAAAAAATTATATCCCTTCACTTATGTATTAGTTATAGAATTACAATTATTTTTTATTTTCCTAAAAGTTTAGAAATGTTTTAGGCGAACCATGGATCTTTATGTTTGTGATAATGTGTGTATCTATCCGGCTACACTATTCAAGTCTCTTGCCATTAAGTGTTTATAAAATATGTTGCGTTGTTCTTACCTTGATATGTGGTAAGGTCTTCTTACCTCTTGATTATCTATGTATGCCTTAATTCATATACTCCGAAATAATCTTTACTGTTAGCTATGAACAGTGGCGGAGGAGCCATTATGGCTTAGACGCTTAGTATGGCACCAGCCATACCTAAATTTTTAAGATGTTTATCTTTTTTTATTATGAACAAAGAAGAAAGTGTGTTGTCGTGGATGTGCTGGTTTGATTCAAGTGGCATGTCCTGAGTTCAATTTACATTTCCTGCATTCTCTATTTTTTCAACCATACCTCATTTTTTATTTGTCCTCCGCTATTGGCTATGAATTTTTTATCAAAACTATCTTCAAGTGCAAGTGCATCTAACATCAATTCATTCAAACATTTTGTTAAAGAAGAAAATGACGTCTAATCTTCTCTTTATGTACATCGCGCGCAGGACGCGCGTCATACACTAGTTATAGATTTAGTACGTGTTATATGCCGGTTATGTCCACCGCCGATTTTTACACTAATCTTTGAAAAACTGCAGCGGCAGCAAGGTTTCTTTTTTATTTTTATTTTTCGAATTTTCTCGTATGTGTATGCGATGTAGATTTATGACTTATGGTCGTTCAAGTTAAATAGCTTGCGTTTATATTTATAACTCACGGTTATAATTCGTGTTTAAATATGATAGTATTCCTAGTCTAACGCACTCGACCTGCCTTGCTGTTTCGTCTGCCGCTCACCTGGCGTGCGGCCGCTGGACAACAGGACAACCGCCGACGCCGAAACCCTAGGCCCTACGCCAGTTTTCCAGGCCTTCGACGGTTCTTCCCTGGCCTTCGTCGCGTTCGCCAGGTATGTTCATCCTTTCTCTCCAGTTCTCGCTAGGCACCCGAACCTTAACTAAGTTATTTGGCTATTAGTATTCAGATCTTATCTAGTAACAAGTGTATACTTGCCTAGCAACGGAATGACGAGTAGAAGATAGATTACTCCTTCCTTCAACTACCGTGAAGGGATCGTTTATCTCCAGACATTTTCTTCTCGGTTCCTCCCATCTGCTGCACTGACTTCTGCTTGAGATCTTTCTGAACTGGGTTTTAATTGTTTCCTTACCTTGCTGGTAAGGAAACCCTAGTTTGCTTGAGTGGATTGCTCCAATGAGATTGAGTTTTTATTTACTGTGACTTGAGCAACTATTAGTGGACTCCATTGATGGGATTGATAAGCCAATCAAATCCTTTCGGGTTTTTCCCATGTTTGTTTGGGGGGGGGGGGGGGGGGGGGGGGGGCACGAATAAAAAAAAGGGTGTGTACCTAGTGTTGTAGGCTTCCCGCACTTTGCGGGGTTTTGTGGGTCTGGGGAAGGGTATTTTAAGTGCCAAGCTTACCCACATAATATGAAGAGGTTGTGGCTCGAACCTGGGACCTTCCGGTTACAAACGCTAGGCTTTACCGCTGCCAGGTCCGCCCTTCTTGTTTGGGGGCACGAATGGCAGTATAATTTCTTGGTGATTGGGGGCACAATGCCCGGGTGTACGATGTTCATATGTATGTACCATAGAATTCAGGATCCTCATATTTCAATATTTATTTAATGGATTGTTGTTTACTACACCTTAACCTACCTGTGGGCAGAGATGATGTTGAAGCTTGGTATTATATTGACATGACATTGTCTCTGTCAGTTCAACTAAAGATTCAAACTGAACTTAAGATCTGAAGTGATCTGTTCACAGTGGTCACTCTAAGCTCTGACTCTTTTAGATCTATAGCACTGAGCCACTGAGCTGTCATGGACCTGATTTCTACAGTTACCAGTTGTACTAGTGTAATAGCTTGTCCAGTCAGTTTCTTCTGAAACAGCGCTACATTTTGGTGAGGGATGTGGACTGTAAAATGGTATCATCATTAAGAATGCTGGTTGCAGTGGGTGCTTGTCATCAGACCATGGGCAACTGCTGGACTGGTATCGTGTTTTGGTAGCACAGTTCCTGAATCCTGTTGTGTCATATTTACTTGTTTGATTGACATAAGCCTACAGAGAAAATGATGGAATTTTATCTAACTCATTATTTGTATTAAATAGCTTATTTGTTTGATTGGAGAATGCACAGAAGAGCATGTTCAACCCACCATGTACTTGCATGTTCAATGTGGGCATCAGGGGAATGACGAGTAGAAGATAGATTGCTCCTTCCTTCAACTACCGTGAAGGGATCGTTTATCTCCAGACATTTTCTTCTCGGTTCCTCTCATCTGCTGCACTGACTTCTGCTTGAGATCTTTCTGAACTGGGTTTTAATTGTTTCCTTACCTTGCTGGTAAGGAAACCCTAGTTTGCTTGAGTGGATTGCTCCAATGAGATTGAGTTTTTATTTGCTGTGACTTGAGCAGCTATTAGTGGACTCCATTGATGGGATTGATAAGCCAATCAAATCCTTTCGGGTTTTTTCCATGTTTGTTTTGGGGGGGGGGGGGCACGAATAAAAAAAAAGGTGTGCACCTAGTGTTGTAGGCTTCCCGCACTTTGCGGGGTTTTGTGGGTCTGGGGAAGGGTATCTTTAAGTGCCAAGCTTACCCACATAATACGAAGAGGTTGTGGCTCGAACCTGGGACCTTCCGGTTACAAACGGTAGGCTCTACCGCTGCCAGGTCCGCCCTTCTTGTTTGGGGGCACGAATGGCAGTATAATTTCTTGGTGATTGGGGGCACAATGCTCGGGTGTACGATGTTCATATGTATGTACCATAGAATTCAGGATCCTCATATTTCAATATTTATTTAATGGATTGTTGTTTACTACACCTTAACCTACCTGTGGGCAGAGATGATGTTGAAGCTTGGTATTATATTGACATGACATTGTCTCTGTCAGTTCAACTAAAGATTCAAACTGAACTTAAGCTTTGAAGTGATCTGTTCACAGTGGTCACTCTAAGCTCTGACTCTTTTAGATCTATAGCACTGAGCCACTGAGCTGTCATGGACCTGATTTTTACAGTTACCAGTTGTACTAGTGTAATAGCTTGTCCAGTCAGTTTCTTTTGAAACAGCGCTACATTTCGGTGAGGGATGTGGACTGTAAAATGGTATCATCATTAAGAATGCTGGTTGCAGTGGGTGCTTGTCATCAGACCATGGGCAACTGCTGGACTGGTATTGTGTTTTGGTAGCACAGTTCCTGAATCCTGTTGTGTCATATTTACTTGTTTGTTTGACATAAGCCTACAGAGAAAATGATGGAATTTTATCTAACTCATTATTTGTATTAAATAGCTTATTTGTTTGATTGGAGAATGCACAGAAGAGCATGTTCAACCCACCATGTACTTGCATGTTCAATGTGGGCATCAGGGGAATGACGAGTAGAGGATAGATTTCTCCTTCCTTCAACTACCGTGAAGGGATCGTTTATCTCCTGACATTTTCTTCTCAGTTCCTCCCATCTGCTGCACTGACTTCTGCTTGAGATTTTTCTGAACTGGATTTTAATTGTTTCCTTACCTTGCTGGTAAGGAAACCCTAGTTTGCTTGAGTGGATTGCTCCAATGAGATTGAGTTTTTATTTGCTGTGACTTGAGCAACTATTAGTGGACTCCATTGATGGGATTGATAAGCCAATCAAATCCTTTCGGGTTTTTTCCATGTTTGTTTGGGGGGGGGGGGGGGGGGGGGGGGAGCACGAATAAAAAAAAGGGTGTGTACCTAGTGTTGTAGGCTTCCCGCACTTTGCGGGGTTTTGTGGGTCTGGGGAAGGGTATCTTTAAGCGCCAAGCTTACCCACAACATAATACGAAGAGGTTGTGGCTCGAACCTGGGACCTTCCGGTTACAAACGGTAGGCTCTACCGCTGCCAGGTCCCCCCTTCTTGTTTGGGGGGCACGAATGGCAGTATAATTTCTTGGTGATTGGGGGCACAATGCCCGGGTGTACGATGTTCATATGTATGTACCATAGAATTCAGGATCTTCATATTTCAATATTTATTTAATGGATTGTTGTTTACTACACCTTAACCTACCTGTGGGCAGAGATGATGTTGAAGCTTGGTATTATATTGACATGACATTGTCTCTGTCAGTTCAACTAAAGATTCAAACTGAACTTAAGATCTGAAGTGATCTGTTCACAGTGGTCACTCTAAGCTCTGACTCTTTTAGATCTATAGCACTGAGCCACTGAGCTGTCATGGACCTGATTTCTACAGTTACCAGTTGTACTAGTGTAATAGCTTGTCCAGTCAGTTTCTTCTGAAACAGCGCTACATTTTGGTGAGGGATGTGGACTGTAAAATGGTATCATCATTAAGAATGCTGGTTGCAGTGGGTGCTTGTCATCAGACCATGGGCAACTGCTGGACTGGTATCGTGTTTTGGTAGCACAGTTCCTGAATCCTGTTGTGTCATATTTACTTGTTTGATTGACATAAGCCTACAGAGAAAATGATGGAATTTTATCTAACTCATTATTTGTATTAAATAGCTTATTTGTTTGATTGGAGAATGCATAGAAGAGCATGTTCAACCCACCATGTACTTGTGTGTTCAATGTGGGCATCTTTAGATTATTCCACTGAATTTTTAACCTATTTTGTGTCTGATCCAATCAGAAATTTCATGTACTCATTTCTCGAGCAGACTTACAAAGCTGAATTCTAATGATTATCTGAGTAGTGAGTTAAGGTTAGAAGTTGGGATAGTAAAGCAGATCAGCTTTCACATACCTGCTACTTCTCACATCCTTTTTCCTGGAATGCCTAGTAATTAGTCTCAATTTAGTTTGAATCTGAAACTATAATAGCAAAATTAAAGCCGATGTCATGATCATTATTATGTTTAGAATTTGTATTTGATTCTGTGGAAGTTGATTCATTAACCAGAAGTCCAATTGGAAACCACCAGTTCAAGCTTGACGTGTTGGTTGCTAAGTTATATCCTAGTACAATTTTTATATTGTTGCTTGACAGAAAGTACCAGTGTTAGTTTTGAGGTTTAGGATCCACTGTAATTTTCATTTTCTAACACAATTATGCATGTATTTCACTGGTATGTACCAGTGTCCATGTTGAAACCCACCATTGGTGTAAGAAAGTCCCATGTTGTATCAGTTCTTCCTAGGTGTTTTCCAATAAGTAGTGTTTTCCATTAACTTCAGAGTCATCAGTCATCTATATCCTGCACAATATAATAGTTTGTGAACCATGGATTACTTGGTTCATTGCTGCTTGTACTGTTAACTCTTGATTGAACTCTTTCTTAGTGTTAGCATATATGAATCTGTTTCCTGATTCTTCCATATTTTCCATATAGAAAACCATGGAGGGGGCTGATGGCAAGCAAGAGTCAGAAACTACATCTATAATCAAAGTTCCTAAAGAGCCTGCCATCATTATCAATGGCGTTCCAGATTTTCCTTTTGATTGCACAACTGGTTCTCAATCTGCAGTAAAAAATGACGCAGAATCTCATGTTGATCCTCGTTTTGGTGAATGGTTAGAAGGGAGGAAAGTGCGTAAGCTTTTTGGAGACACATATTTCGTCGGGAAAGTGGCCAAGTATGACATTGAAAGCAACTGGTACACCGTCATTTATGATGATGGAGACCAGGAAGATCTTGAATGGCGTGAACTTGAGAAAGTTCTACTGCCATTGGACATAACTGTTCCACTTAAAACACTTGTTATCGACAAGTGCAAACTTAAGGGATCAGTTTCTGACTCCAAACCAAAGGTGGGTAGACCAAGGAAAATATATGCTACAGTGGATGACAGTATGGAGAAAACATCACATATAGTTACACTATCCCAGGGAAATGATACAAACAATAAGATGGCGATAGTTAGAGTGGACGGCTTGCAGGCTAGTAATCAACCTAGGAAGAGGGGCAGGCCTCGAAAAGATACATCTTTATCTGCTGATAAGCAGCCTAAAAAAAGAGGCAGGCCTCCAAAGAACAGGAATGCACCTGGAAATTCTCAGGGCGCTGAAGACACACCAGGTTCTGTGGCACTTGTGCCAGTGCAAGATGATACACAAGAATCTTCTAGGAAACAGAATAGCACCCTTATTCGCAATGCAATGACAGCTCGGGCAGAAAGACTGAAAAGAGAAAATTTGCGTGTTCAAAGCAGGAGATCTAGAACTCGGTTATCCTAGGAAGCAAGTGGTTTCACTTATGCAATGCAATATATATAGCTGCAAGCATTTCAGAATCTATGTATGATGGTGACATCTAGCTTTCTACACATATTTTGTACAACCCCGCATACATCAAAACTTGTAAAACTAAATCTGCTATGCCAATGCTATCGTATTTTTTCCCTATACAATTATGTTTCCAGTCCATCGGATCTTCGGGTACACGTCTCAGAAGTTCTCTTTGTGGAAATGGAACCGGGTTGTGGTTGTCTGGCTGAATTCTTTCGAAAGATCCTTCAGTTGTTTTGTGAGCGTCGGAGATCCACAATAGAAAACTCCTGAATTTTTTTTTAGAGAAAACATTAACTGTTGTACTGAATCTGAAAATCGTGTCACTCGATGTTCACTGACAAGTGGCTTACCTATGCGAGAGTTCTTGTGTGCGCTGGCCAAATCACAGAATACCTTCCTCCAGTTTGGTCTTGCAAAATGTGTTCGAATCTGCAACAGAGTGCTCCGTTAACCAAAACAGATAGCATATGCAAAACACTTTACAGTTGAGCAAAAGGGAAATTATCGTATACCTTGCTGCCGGAGACGATATCCACGCCGTTTTTAGCACGCTGAAGTGACTGTACCATGGCAATCAGAGCTGACCTTGCGTCACCTTCTTCATACACGCTGGTCAGGTAATTGTGCATCTCTATAACATTCTGCAGCAGCCAGATTTCAACTTAGTTTATGAACATACGCTGTAATTAAGATTTAAGAGAAATGAGAGTGAGACAGTACGCTGTGATCGCTCCCTGCAACCTCATTCATGACTCCTTTGAACCATTCGAAAGATCCTTGCTCTCTGGTGACCCAGTAGAAGTAAGCCCTTCCTGGACCATTGTTCTTGAAGCTGCCTATCTCAGAGCCGTGGATGCTTTCCACCTCCTGTTTAATCAACTCAGTACGGTTATCAGCTATCCTTGATTTTCTTAACAGTATCGAAATAATGCATTAAAAAGGGAAATTACTTCGTTGGATTTTAGGTTGTTCAACATATCCTTCAGTATGCTGATGAAAGGAGTTGCTCCTATTCCAAGGCCAATAAGCAGAAGAATGTCATATTTCCTGTAATTTTGTGCTGGTGCACCGTATGGCCCGTCTATGTAGACCTTGGGAAACCTAAAGCAAACACACCAAAGCTGACCAGGTTAATAAAATCTTAAAGTTGCAGTAGTTTCTCTAAAACCAATCAAACTATAGGGTGTGAAAAAATGAAAGAAAGGTAAGCACCTAGTGTCCTCTGTCTGGGCGTCTGCCACAACTGTAGTTTCAAGTCTTGTAAGGGTAGCCTTCTTGGAAGTTACTTGTGCCTGGCAAGCCTGTGCGAATAATCCACATTATACATTTCTGATAGTCCACATTATTCTGCCATTCAAAAAACAGTATTGTTACTCTTCCAACTCTTAACACTTTTGCTGCCTCAAACTAACCTTCCCAAAAAGCATCCGCAGTTCGGATGTCCAGTCACCCAGCGTACGGATATGCACACTCAAGTAGTCATCGCCTGGTGCCGAAGTTATAGAGAAGGGGTGCCTGCAAATATGAGAGAACGGTAAGCAAGAACCACAGATAAATTATTTCTTGGAGATGTATGCAACAATTAATGAAATGGTACCACTCGAAGGGCGAGACTTCTGGGCATTTAACAAACAGATACATCCCACTCTTGTACTTGAAACCCTGTGGCTTCTTCATGTGAATAGAGAGCACATCTCCCGGATAAATTGCTGCCTGCATATACATAACAGAATTTGATTAACAATTACCAGCCAGAAACTCAGAATGAACCAAATCAATTTAGTTCAATAGCTTACCCTCACAATTCCCGCATGGTAGTTGTTCTCACGAAATTTCCTGATGACTCTTTCACAGGCATAGAAGAGGACAGGGACAATCAGGTACATCCATGTCTGAATAAACAATTGAGACCATATGTTATTTTGCTGCTCCCAACACTGACTGAACATGCAGAGGGGAGAATGAGTTTCATCTCAAAGCAAGGTGTCCGAGGTTTACCGTCTTCTTGTACCACTCCCTGGTGAGGAATATGAAGTAGGAGTGCACCACCAGCAGGACATACGCAAGGACCAGCAGGTGGTGAGCGTACCAGAAGGCATTGAAACCGGCAAGGTGGTGTAGCGGCGATGGCAGCTTCACCACACTCCGCCTGAAGGAATGTGTTGCCAGCGTGAAGGAGAAGGACATTATGATGATCATGAGGATTCCGGTAACCCCGGGTGTGCTCTCCAGCAAGCCCAGGTAAGTCGGCTGCTTGTAGTGGAAGTTGGACCCCAAGGTGGCCATGAACTTGTCCGTCGGGCAGCTGATCAGCCTTGGGAAGTCGCAGGTCACGTGTGCGAGCGTGTGGATCGCTGTGGCGATCGCGATGGACAGCGCGATGACCTTGTGGAAGTTGATGTTGTCATCGAAGGGTATGACATGGCTGAGCGCGGTGGACCTGAGCGTCGTCAGCGTATTCCGGCAGACGGGCAGCAGGATGAGAGCCATGTTGAGCTTGAGGATCTCAGCGGCACCCTTGGCGACGCAGACGCAGTAGCCCATCACCTGGAACGCGGTTCGGCGCTTGTACTGCTCGAACTTGTACACGAACAGGGCGACGTTGACGACCAGCCACAGCGTCACGAGCCATATCCGCTTCCAGTTCTCGTGGATGAAGTCCACCGTCTTGGACAGGTGCCGCTTCAGCGGGTTCCGGTACCGCGACGGGATCATCGTCCGCGCCAGGCTCGACGTCGTCCGCTTCAGCTTCTCGGGAGCCTGCGCGCTCACCATGCCCCGGAGCAACGTCTCCAGTTGCCAAATCTGCATCACACCGTTTGGTTGTATAAGCAACGCGTACCACTTATCGCTGTTGGATACGAACAGAAAGCAAAATGTTGTTTCTGCAAGCACGACCTCAATGTAGCCGCGGTCGTCCGGGTCGAGCTCTTCCATGATCAGGGACGCGTAGGTCGCGGCGTGACCCTTCAGCTTGGCTAGCTTGTTCGCTGACGCGCTCAGTATAATAACCTGCCGGGGGGAACAAATTAAAAAACAAATTAATTTGTTGATAATTTAATAAGTTCGTCCACTCCTAAATATTTGGTCATCCAAATCGCGAAAAGTTGCCGTCGCTCACCTCTTTGACCTCATCTTCCGTGAGCATCCCATCGCCGTTCTTGTCGCACCTGAGTCAGACGCAG
This sequence comes from Zea mays, assembly GCF_902167145.1. Lineage (NCBI taxonomy): Eukaryota > Viridiplantae > Streptophyta > Magnoliopsida > Poales > Poaceae > Zea > Zea mays. The sequence continues at coordinate 187,162,712 of NC_050098.1, forward strand.
AGGGGAATTCGTTTTATCAGTAGCCTAACGATGAACATGTCCGTTGGGCCGGGAACGAGGGCGCGGTGGAGCTTTACATGTCAAAGAAAATGCGCAGCCGCGAGTCGAAGTTCTGGTCGGTCATCTCCTCCCAGAACTCCTTGAGCTGCTCTTTGGTGATGCCATCCTCCGGCTCCAGGCTCCGCCTCCGCGCCAGCGCCACGAACAGCTCGCCGGCAAACTCCTTGGAGTCCCCCATGCCTTGGGAATGAGATCAGTCAGTCAGCCACGGATCATCCATTGATCACGCCACGGGCACCAGCAACACGAACAGCTCGCCAGCAAATGATTTTACGCTTGCTGGCAGATGAAAGCATGGGATAGAATTACATGGTGGTGGCCCATGGCGTTACTAGCTAGAATCTTGTTTGTCCGAGCTGACCGATTAGTGCTAAAGGACCACTTTGGGGAGAAACTTCATTAAAATTTGGGAAGAGTCTTTTCTTTCAGCATGATTTGGGAAGACCCTTGGGGAGCGAATGACGGTGGATCTCATCTCAGTTAGGTAGGCTTGGTGGAAACAGGCACAGTTCATTGCAGTACCATGACTCCATGAGAGCTCTTTGAAACACTCAAAAAAAAAAGTAAAGCAAACAAGAATTCCTAAAAGCAAGGAAAGAGATTCGATGCACATATTAACAATTGCTGTCATATGAGTGCCTACGCCTAGCGGTTCTTATCAGCGTCTCAACTATCGATTATTTGGGGTTTATTTCCAGTCTGGATCACACCAAGCACTTAGGCAGCATGTGGCCAACCGACAGAAGAGGCAATCTCGATGGAGCAAGAGCAAGCAGCACACTAGCACTTTGCTTACCGATGCACTTGCCGAAGCTCTCCTTCTGGAGTCGTCCGCTGCCCTTGGCCATGTCGTCGAAGCGGCGCTCGACGGCCTTCCATCCCTCCTTGCCGCCGGAGGTCTTGTCGAGGAAGCGCAAGCCACGGAGCCCCATCTGCGCGCTAGACTGCATCCGCGTCATCCGTCCCGGCCGCATCCCGGCCACGCCCTCGGGCACCTTCATCGACACACGCGAAGCGAACTGCCGCACCCCGGACGCCAGCCGCGACGGCTGCTTCATGAGCCCGCGCGCGAAGCCTCCTGGCGGCGGCGGCAGCCTCCCCGCCCCCGCCCCCGCACCCGCCCCGGGCGATTGGGCCCTGCTGGCCCCGTCGACGGTGATGCCCTCCAGCGGCGGCGATCGCCGGTCCCCGTACCCCGCCATGTCCCGCTCCACCAGATAACCCGCAATGCCGCTCGCCGCCGCCGGCTCGCTCTCAGAGGAGGAGGATGGAGGCTGGGCCCACCTGCGGGCGAGGGGTGGGTGGTGGCGGTGGGGTGGGGTGGGGGGGCAAGAGGAAGCAGGGGGACAGAGATGGCGGGTAACATGCGCTTCCTCTCCCAGTTATAGCCGTTGAGGCGCCGCCCTGCCACGGCGATCTACCTGGCGACGGCGCGCGAGCCGTCGGATACGAGATCGGCGGCCCACGTGGCTATTCCCCCACCCGCCGCGAGATATCGGGTTGGCGCCGCCGTGTCGCGCGAGTTTCTCTTTCCTTCCGGCGTAGGAAAGACCGGGCACGCGTGGGCGTGTATCCACCGTCTGATGGGTACGGACGGTGGGAGATGTGAGTGGCAGGGGGGGCGTTAGGTAGGTAGGGCGTTGAGAAATGTGGCGCCCCGCCCGCCTCCTCTCTTTTGCCGGGCACGGCGGTGCCCTGAGGCTGACAGCTTGGGGCCGAACGGAAAGGGGTTTGTTGGTTCGTGTCGTGTGTGCACGGCTTTGCCGCTGGCAGCCGGGCCACGGCACGGCAGTCATCGGAAGGTGGAGAACAGAAACGAGAGGCGTATCAATGTCCATTTGCTGTGTAGTTTTGGACTAGTGTCATCGATGACGACGACGAACAAAATGAATAGTAGTGTCTGCTTGCACGTTGAAGTTTGCCAGTTCCCCTGCATACCCACACGGGGCCAAGCAACAAAACCCCTTTTGCTGATTGAAATGACTGGAGTGGGAAACGATACTATCGTCGATTGCACGCCCGACCGCGCCGTGATGGATTGAGAGGAGAGAACAGGAACACTTGGTCTGAGCTGCCGGCCATCTCATGCATGGATTGGGATCCTCTGAATTTGTCGATGGGTCACTGACACGCGGGACTGAGCAGTAGTGGGTCCTACGTGCAGTGACACAACTGCACAAATGCACAAATTCAGAGGACCCGCGTCCCTCATGCATATTCTCATGCCGGGCAGCCGGAGCATCACGGCAACGAGACGCATGGGGCGCATGGCCTCCTGATTTGGTGATCGAGGTGGAGTCACTCGTGGAGATGTCAGAGGCCCGGCCGTGCGAGCCACGTGATTTCTGACGTTGAAGAGCGCCGGCAGTGTGTGTGATCGGGTTCAGACAGAATTCTCCTCGCATCGCACGCAGGTAATCCACGCTTGTACCTTGCTTCTGAATGCTGTCTGCAGCGAAGTATATAGTATTACAGTATATCAGGCCCTGTTTTTTTTTTCACGCGTCTGAAATTCGCAGGCGTGTCGTCAGGTAGCCTCGTCTCTTTCCAGTTCGCAGCGCCAAAGGCCAAAAGCATCAGATGTGCAAAGCCAGAGCCACGCGTCGTTGTTGCCCGGTGGAGCTTTCCCGAAAGGCGCCAGCGATCTGAAATCCTGTCTGGCGCTGCGGTGTGCTTTGTTTTTAGGCACCTTGACGATCTATCATTGCGGCCTCTGAACAAACGCTACTATATAGTAGGAGTAGTAATTACTAGCTAGGACAACTTTACTTTACCATTACAGTACCAAGCATGCATGCGCAACTCGTCGATGTCATCAAAATACTTACTGCAAGCTAATGCGTAGTAAGAATAGTTAGAATTTGCGTGGATCCTGGGCCTGGAGTAGAGCACTTCGTCCTCCATTGGTCGTCAAGCACGAAACGACAAGGAGGTTAGCTCACCGAATTTGTTGACCACTCTCCTCCAACTGCGACACAGCTAACAGCGTCTTTCGGTCGTTGGCAGCTGGAGACTGCACTCGATCGCAAATTCGCGGTGCAACCAACAGCTTCTGCCTGCGGAGTCCTACCGGTACGCGAGCTGAAGCTCTGGCGCGCGCGGAGCGAAGGAAGACACAACTAGACACCACGCCACACCGTTGCCTGCCGCCGGCCCATGCCACCGCTTTCAGCGGCCACGACGCGGCTGGAGACATGAGACACCTGAAACCGGCCAAAAAAGGGAGGGAGGGAGAGGGAGCGAGTGCGACGGCGGCGGCGGCGAGAGTTGCCGGTGCCTAATCGGCTTCCGCTTGCGATCGAGCGAGTCACCAGTGGAGCTCGCTGTCGGTGGGTCTCTCTCGCTGTCAGCCACCAGGGCTCGCTGTCGGGCCGTCGCGGGGGCCCTCCGGCGGCTCCGCGCCATGGCCCTGCGTTGCGTTGCTTTTGCACCTGGCCAGCCGCCAGCTCGACTGACAGCGAGTTTAACCAGAGTTTGCGTTTCCTTTCGCCATCACAATTCACAAGGAAGAGGAAGGTTTTATCACGATGCTCCTTTATACTGTATATATATATTAGACCTAAACCAAAAAAGCCGAGTTCGTTAAAAAGTTGCGACTCGAATTTGGGAAAGCAGTGTGTCGCAAAGAGCTCCGCTCGGTTTCGTTAGTCCAGTGTCCAGGCAGTGTTCACACCCGACCAAGATTATTAGACGAACACGTCCGTTTCTAGACCAAAGCTCCTCCCTATATATGATTAGGCGCTCCATCATTAACAGAGTTTTTTTTTCTTTATCGTAGGTGCCTCCGGTCTTTGGCAACCGGGTTCTTTAGCTACTACGTACGTACGCGGAGAGAGAGAGAGAGAGAGAGAGAGAGAGAGAGAGAGGCCGGCTCCCTGCCCTGGCCTTGTTAAATCCGTAGCAGTGCGACGTTGTGCTTGGCACTTCAAAGAAACGGTAGTTGACGATCTCGCACGAGACGAGCTAGCGCGGCGTCCGCGTCGCGCGCGCGCGAGAGAGGATGAGAGAGCGCGGTCGCATGCAGCAGCTGCTCTGCAATGCCGGAGAACTCGGCCGCACGCTGCCCGATCAATCAATCAGGCCGCGCGCGGGGGTCGTCGCATATTTGGTGGCGGGGAACTCGGCCGCACGTTGTGTTGCGTTGTGTCTGGTCACTTGGTGGGAGACCACGCCGGGCAGGCAATAAACGTCCCCCCGCGCGCGGCGTCCGGCGGACGAATTGCTACGGACCTCGACGAAACCATAGGAAAATCAGAAAATGCAGACGCGTTCGTTCCGGCCGCGTCTTGCTGTTTCGTGTCTGTTTCGGTCGGCGACTATATGCTGCGACTGGCAAGCGGACCGCACGGTTATTTTATTGCTATAAACGAACTATTAGTAAGATACACATACATTATTAAATAGTACTGTGCTTTGGATGCGCTCATCATCAGCACATGGGCTCTATGGCTGTGTGATCACTTTGTGACGGTCGTTCACCTGTTTCCATCCCTGCCTAAAAGGCTAACAAAAAAAAGAGAGAGGCATTCATTCTGCACACCGGTAGGCGGTATCTGCTACGTACGGCAGTACGATCGTTAGGAGAAACCGAGCTGATCGGACCGGTATATGATATGATATGACACCCGTTTCTTCGATCACCACTGCCAGCGCGCTCGATCGATCGAGCTTCCTGCTGCTCTCGGCCAAGCCAAGGGAAATTGACCGGTAGGTCGTCGTTTTCAGATTTACGAGCACGGGGAGGGAGTCGTTGTGACGTCGTCCGGCCGGGGCGTTCCCGTAACAGGTTTGGCATATCGATCGATTCCCCTGGTCGAGATCGTATCGTCGTGCGCATCAGTATCAACCAGCTATACATGCATGAGCGGTCTTGTCCAAATACGCGCGCGATGCAAAGGGGGGGGGGGGGGGGGGGGGGGGGGGGGGGGGGGGCACTGGAGCAATATAACGCATCAGACTCTGCATAATTTTGACAGCCATCATGAACAGATGGATGGTTATCCTATCTTGATCGTACAGGCAACGGGATATGATGGTGCTTGGTGCGTGTAGGGTAGGGCACAGTACGTGCCTCTGGTGACCTGCTGGTGGGGTTTCGGTCAAGGTTTACAAAACCCGTAGAAACAACTAGTGGTATTGCTCAACAACCATTTTTTTCTTTTCCAAAATTCAATCTAAGTTTAAAATTTTGAAAAAAAAAATTGATAAAAAACTACATATTCTAACGAGTAATCTGGTATATAAGGTATCTAAATTTAATTCAGGTTATCCCATTAAAATATAGGAAAACGTATGAACCCGCTAGTAAACCCTTTACCCCGTTAGTTTCTCGTCAAACAACGGCAATAAACCGTCCCGAGCAGTGGTAAACCGCGATTTGTTACTTAGAAACCGTGTTGAGTTGTATTGTTTAGTAATTATAGTGCCCAGATTTGATTTTTGTGTTTAGGGTTTCAGATTTTTTTTATGTGATGGCGTCTTGTTAATATCTAGTTATATATTAATATTGTTAATGTGTAGTTATACATGTTAGTATTGTTAATATTTTAGTTATATATGTTAAATCGGATTGAAGGAGCATCTCGCGCAAAGAGGGAAGAATGTCAACACGTTTCAATTTTTTATTGTTTTATGTTAATATGTCATTTGTTACAAGTAATATGTTTTTTCTACTCTCTCGTTACATGATACTATGTCTTGTTCTTATTTATATGAGACATGTTAGACCTAGTCTAGGAGCACGGAGAGAAGGTTGGCACTAGTTTCAAGTGTAAGTATCGTAGAGAAACGAAGAGCGGAGGGGGTGGTACCCGATTGAAGAAGCATATCACACATAGACTGAATGGACACATATCAGGATCCTTCACACACGACTGAGTACTATGACTCGAGCTAAATACGTGAATATTGTGAAACATGTCGACCTATGAGTCATGGAAGAACTCTAAAAGAACTTGTATTTCAGTATTATGAAGTCCGACGGTTGTTTGTTCATGAGAACTGAATTTTGTGGTTGCATATGTATATTATTTTAGTGAACATAAGTTGTATGGATCAATTAGTATTACTATGCAACATAAATTAAGCAAATTACAAGTGAATCCTGTCATTTTTTTATGTAAAAACAACAAACCGGTTCAAATGGGTGGTTTATCAGTGGTATTGGTCGGTTTACCACCGGTTTTACAGTGAAAATACCGTTTTGGATTTGTTTAAATTTGGTTTGGATAAACCGGTAGATTTTACCGGTTCTACCGGTTTACTGGTGGTAAACCGTTACTAGTGGGTAGCGGTTTTTTGACCTAAAACGGTTTGGTGATCCTTGGTTTAGGTACGATACGGTTTATGGATGAAGTGGACACTTCCTTCACATTGGCAACCATTCCAAGCGAGTAGACAATTATATGGAGCATTATTGTAATACATGTAGTAATTTATTAGGTGGTGTATACATGTATTTAAATATGGTCGTCAAACCAGGACGAATTAAAGGTTTATTTGTTTCAGCTTATATATTATATAATCTAGACTATAATTTATATAAAGTTGTTTGGTAGTTAGATTATATAAATACAAAATATTATTCTCTTAAGGCACAAAGGCAACGATGCAGTGGCCAGGCCATGCCCAGCGGCTGCGACGTCGAGCCCGAAACCCACGGTGTGCAGGACGCGCCTTGCGATGCCCAGTTCGCTTCCCTCCTCATCTATGACGAGGCCGCGTCCATGGAGGTGCCGTCGCAGCAGCGAAGGTTTGGCTCCTGTGTTGCGTTGGGGGAAGATGACGTCGTCGCAGCAGCAAAGGGTTGGGGAGGAGAAGAACGCGCGGCCGGGTTGGGGGAGGGAGAAGGTTGCGTGTGTTGAATTTTGGGGAAAAGAGAAGAATGACAAACATCATAATTTTATGGACATTAATATGGGTAGTGGATCTTTTAGCAAAAAATAATTTCAGATAAGTTTGTCTTGAGCAGATTATAAGATTATCATAATCTGAATTTTAGATTATATATTCTGAACCTATAATCTCTAACTATTTGTTTACCTTTTAAATTATTTATTTTTAATTATATATTCTGGACAGATTTATTCCGAAACAAATATGGCCTAAGACTCGTTTGGCGTGTATGCACGGGTTACCTCTCTGGTCAAGCTTACAGTTCAGTCCTGCCTGCTAAACCGTGTGTCCATTTTATTTGCCAACGATATCGTTGCACAAAAGCTGTATCCAATAAGGAAATCGGGTAGGAGCGAACTGAAAGGGAGGCTATAATATTCGAACGATGATCGCTAGTAGATATGTGGACATCGCTTGTAATGTATCACTGCAGCCTGCGCGACACTTAATACAAGATGCATCACTATAAGCTTATGGGTAGATGTATCATTTTTAAAAATTTCTACGATTTATTATTTTTAGACCATGTCGTGAGGATCCATACGTAGACTCCACAGGGATTTTTTTTTCATATATATTATTTCTGTAAATTTTGCAGGATTTTTTTTCTGTTTAGCCCATATCATGAGGATTATATGAAGATTTCACCATGATTTTTATATAATATTATATGCATTATATTATACTACTACATCCACCGGCGTTTACCCAAGGTACGCCAACTTTTCAGAGTTGGACTTCAGTTGCCAATTTCTCTCTACAATTTTCATCAAAATCCATAATTTTTCCACTTTGATCACACTTCTTAGCGTCTGTTAGACACATGATTAGTTGAAACCATCTCTCATAGCCTCATGCGCTCATAAATAATGTATTTGTTGGAACCCAAAATGACCGTGCGGACGGTCCGGCCCGGAGGCCGGACGGTCCGCGGTCCGGACGGTCCGCGGTGGTGGCGCGGACGGTCCGCGCGTGCGCAGAGTCAGTTAGGGTTCCTAGTTTCTCGCGAGATTTGTTACCTAAAACCGCGGGATTAACTCGGAAATCAGTTGGAAGCGGATCCAGACCTCCCCTTTATATAGATGAAGGGCTACGGCCGATTGAACCATCAACAATCGAACCAATACAACTTCTATCTCGCATTTATTTTCAGCACAATTAGGAGTAGTTCTAGTCTAGTTCTAGTTTAGCCCTAGTTTAGTACTCCAATCCCCAAATTCTCTGCCTCTCCTCGACTCTACGTCGATTAGAGGAGTCTAGGTCGGCCGACCCGAGCCTAGACAACTCCTAGGATCTCTCCTCCCCGACGGGGTCCCTCCCGGGAGCGAGATCCAGGCGCCGCCGGCGATCTTCCGCCGCCCCTGCGCACGCGCGGACCGTCCGGCCCTAGAGCGCGGACCGTCCGGCCGTCAGGCAGGGAACCCGAGCTCCTGCACCAGGTCGCGGACCGTCCGGCCCTGTGCCGCGGACCGTCCGCGTCTGACTTGAGAGCACCGCCACGTCGCGCCAGGTCGCGGACCGTCCGGCCCCAAGCCGCGGACCGTCCGCGCCTGACCAGAGAGCACCGCCGCTGGTTCTTTTGAGTGATTGGCGCCTCCGAAAAGGTGTCAACATACTTTTGGCGACTCCGCTGGGGACTAGGTGTCTAGATCTGCTAAAAATCGGCCCATAAATGGCCGGTTCTAAGGATCCCACCAAGATCTCCACTACCAACATCATCAAGCCGGCCATGGAGGCGCTCCCGGCTGATGACCAAAGGCCCTTTGAAGACCTCGTAATGCGCGATGAGAAGGAGGTGATGCGGCAATGGAACGAACAACGCGACAAGGAAGAGGCGGAACTGCTGCATAAACTCTCCGAAAGGCGCAAGGAGGCGGCGGACAAGTACTTGTCACACTTCACGGTGGATCGCCACCAGAAGATCGTCCGTCAAGGGGAGATCGATATGGAGTCTCTCCTACCTCCACTGCAGGGTCCCGCTGTAAGTACTCCAGATCTATCTCTTACGACTTTCATGGATCAACGAGGAGATCAGTTAAAGCGGTATGTAGATGAATCTATTAAAATGCATTTACGTGCATACGAGAAATCAGCTGCTCCTAATTTTCCATCGCGAGAGTCTAATACAGTGCCACCCACGTCAAACACATCGGCTATAAACGGGTCACCTTTGACCCAGCCATCATATGGTATGCCGATGCACGCTTTCGTGTCACCATCACAGCCGCAACCACTAGGCACGCGGCAGGTACTGGACGCGACCGGACCGTCCGAGCATCATCTCAGACAGTCCGGTTATACCGCGGACCGTCCGACGTATTTCGCCGGACCGTCCGACCAGATGCAGGCCCGCACACAAAACACTCAGGTCGCACCGTACATGGCCGGACCATCAGGGTACAACCCTGAACACTTCGGCCCCATCACGGACCGTCCGGTGCATCACGCCGGACCGTCCGGATATGTTGCGGACCGTCCGCCATCTTACGTCGGACCGTCCGGATATGGCATGAACCGGCCGACGTATTACGCTGGACCATCCGACTCTACACGAGTCCATGCGCAGACTGCCCAAGTCACGCCATATATGGCCGATCCATCCGGGCACAACCCTGGACCATTCGGCCCGATCGCAGACCGTCCAGTTCTTTACGACAGACGGTCTGGGTACGAGACTACCCACGTAGCACCATGTACGGCTGGACAATCCGGATATACCTTCAGACCATTTGGCCAGGTCGCGGACCATTCGGCCTCTTACGCCGGACCGTCCGGATTTGCATACGCAGAGCCGAGAGCTGCGCAATACGCACAGTTCCCACATTCATCGCAGCAACATTATGGTGCCCCACCAACAACACATTATAATCATGCCATACCACCTCATGGACATAGGGCTGAATACTATTCGGCCACAAGAGAGCCTGAGGGGTATAGGGCAGGAGCTGGTGACATTAATAGGACACCTAACACACACCTCAAACATACCTGGGAGGAAAGCCGACAGAGTAATGTCAGGCAACCTGAAATCTCCACCCACAAACTCAATGGATGGTCGCCAGACATGGCAGAGAGGGTCAGAGACGAGGTAGCCGGGATGTTCAGGGACAAACTCGGTGTTAGTGTGTCAGGTACAGGGCAATCGTATCGGAAGCCTTATAGCCACCGATTCGACACCGTGCCATACCCACAGGGAACTAGAATACCAGACTTCTCTAAGTTTTCTGGTGAAAGTGGGAAAAGCACACACGAACATATAAGCCAATTCATAGCACACTTGGGAGAATTGGCTCATGGGGAAGCCTACCGCGTTCGTTTATTCTCGTTGTCCCTTACTGATACTGCATTTGCATGGTACGCAGCTTTGCCACCAAACTCTATTAACTCTTGGGAAGAATTAGAGCAGAAATTTCATGAACACTTCTTCTCAGGAGAACATGAGTTAGAATTGGCTGACTTAGCTTCAGTCCGACAGGGGCCTGAAGAATCGGTTAATGACTATATCCGGAGATTCCGGGACACTAGAAACCGATGCTTTCAGATTCATGTCGCAGAAAAACAACTGACAGGGCTAGCTTTCAATGGGTTGCGACCCTACTTAAAAGAAAAATTAGATGGCACCCAATTCTTTTCACTAGTGCACTTACACCAGCGGGCTATGACCTGTGAAAGCCGAAGTAAGGAAACATCAAAATCGGCTAACCATAAGATGCATCTAGTGGGATACGATAATTCGGACGATGAATCCACGGATGTATACACCGCCGAACTGGTTTGGCCAGGACAGGCTAAACCTTCAGCGTGTTCTGCTTTACAGTCGATTCGAAAGAATCGACAAGAGGAAGTTAAGTTTACTTTTAATGTTGCCAAATGCGATAAAATATTTGACGAGTTACTGAAAAACGGCAACATTAAATTAACTCATACTATTCCTCCTCCTGATGAATTAAAGAGGCGTGCTTATTGTAAGTGGCATAATTCCTTTTCTCATGCCACCAATGATTGTAATGTTTTTCGTCGACAGATACAATCGGCCATAAATGAGGGTCGATTGGTTTTTCAGGAGATGCAAGTAGACACACAACTCTTTCCTGTTAATACAATAGAACTCACATGCAAAAAGGTCTTGGTTCGGCCCGAAATGGCCGATAAAGACAAAGGCAAGGGCATCGTCATCAGCAATCCTCGCATATCACAAAAGGAGATTGCTCGAAAAGCTTCGGACAAGAAGGCTAAAAGGTCCGAAGACGCCGGGGGGCAGGCACAGTTAATAAACCAAACACATCAGCCTAGCCCCAGCATCATAGATGGTCCGGCACCTACGTGCGGACAATCCGGTGCTCAGACAAACGGTTCGGCTAACTCAGCCGGACAGTCCACCTATGACCAAAGGCGTCAACCTCTACACAAAGCAAGGGAAAAGACGCAAGGTCAAAGCACATATAATCGGCTGATCAAAGCCGATCCTACTTTTGATCAGTTGCTCTCCAAAAATACTAGCAAAAAGACTGTTCCACGTGATCGGTCAACAAAGAAACCCCGGTCACCTGCTAAAACAAAACGGTCAAACAAAACGACCCGAAAGGCGACACAACAAGCATCGCCTATTCATTCTACGAGACCAGGGTACTTTCCACCTATTTAGTCATCGTCGGTATATTATCCTGTTCAAACATGGAATGACACGATGATGAATCCATGGTACATGTATAGTCCCTTCGTCTATCCAGACTGGGGGGCACCTCCATTCTATTCCTTTTGATCCATTGATCAAATGGTCATGGCCGAGAAAGATACAATCCGAAACGGCCTTTATATTGGTGCTTTATTGAATAATCTCCATATCGAAAAGCCGGTGACTTACATCAGGTTTAGTTCATATGCTTTTGGTTCGTCAACCTTCACCAAAAGGCAGGGGGGCATATGTTGGAACCCAAAATGACCGTGCGGACGGTCCGCGGTTCGGACGGTCCGCGGTGGTGGCGCGGACGGTCCGCGCGTGCGCAGAGTCAGTTAGGGTTCCTAGTTTCTCGCGAGATTTGTTACCTAAAACCGCGGGATTAACTCGGAAATCAGTTGGAAGCGGATCCAGACCTCCCCCTTTATATAGATGAAGGGCTACGGCCGATTGAACCATCAACAATTGAACCAATACAACTTCTATCTCGCATTTATTTTCAGCACAATTAGGAGTAGTTCTAGTCTAGTTCTAGTTTAGCCCTAGTTTAGTACTCCAATCCCCAAATTCTCTGTCTCTCCTCGACTCTACGTCGATTAGAGGAGTCTAGGTCGGCCGGCCCGAGCCTAGATAACTCCTAGGATCTCTCCTCCCCGACGGGGTCCCTCCCGGGAGCGAGATCCAGGCGCCGCCGGCGATCTTCCGTCGCCCCTGCGCACGCGCGGACCGTCCGGCCCTAGAGCGCGAACCGTCCGGCCGTCAGGCAGGGAACCCGAGCTCCTGCACCAGGTCGCGGACCGTCCGGCCCTGTGCCGCGGACCGTCCGCGTCTGACTTGAGAGCACCGCCACGTCGCGCCAGGTCGCGGACCGTCCGGCCCCAAGCCGCGGACCGTCCGCGCCTGACTAGAGAGCACCGCCGCTGGTTCTTTTGAGTGATTGGCGCCTCCGAAAAGGTGTCAACAGTATTTATATTTAGCATGTTAACCTTTCCATCATGTTCGTCTTTTGAGCCTTAGTCAAACTTTCCCCTATTTGCAATGACACTTCCACATGCTTTTGAAGTTTGTCCACTTGATATTCCATCATGTCTTGCGTACTCATTTGTCTTTATTCGTTTGTGATAGCCTTTAGTTACGAATTACCTATATACTTGTTCATCCCATTGATATATGTTTTTTTAAAAAAATTTGCATCGCACTTTCATGTGTACTGGATACACGTTCAATTGAAACTTTATAGCTTCAGATATGTATCTAGCTTGAGATTTACATGTTCAATGCTTCATAGTAGCATAGTGACATGAGTTTTATACCTGCGTACCCGTCCACGGAAAATTAACCTAAGACCCGCACATGATTCCTTACCACTTCAGGTAAGCAAGTGGTGTTAATCAGCAAGAAAGTTGCGCTGTCTTTGTCCCGCCTCTCCTGAGAGGGCTCCTTAAGCGTAAACCTAAACCTGCTCCCTCATCCTCTGTTCGGCGTCTCTTTTCCCTGAAACATCTATCTATCTGTGTTCAGCACCTCTCGCTCACACAGCCACACACAGGTGTCAGGTGTGGCTGCGCGATTAGACACGTGGACTACTACATGACATCAGCGCGGGCATGAAAAGCACGGGGATCGACGTCGACCACACCCACCTGCCACCACCAGGGCACCAGATACACACGTGTGGGAGTGGGACTCGCCATCGCCGTCGCCCTCCAGCCACCTCCATCCCGGCTCCCGCAACCTGTCCATTCGACGCTGTACTGCCGTTGTTGCTTTCATTCGCTTCTTCCATCAGCAATTCAGAAATCAGAATGGCTCCGTTCATATCCATGGAATGGAATTGCAACCCGTGCTTTGTCAGACATCCAGTTGAGCGGAAGGGAACGTCCCTATCTGGTCGCCGCACAGTTGACACTCCTATCTAGTACACCACTAGACTAGACTTATGAGTCTGTGTAGCGCTGTAGTATAAGACACCGATGAGATGTCGGTCAGAGTGTTAAAAGCTAGTTTTAGTGGCGTGTACCATGTTCTCGTTTCTCGATTCTATGGATCCAAGAATCTGGTTACTAAGTCTGCGTCCGTGCATCCCTTTCGGGACCATGACTAGTCCAAGAATCTTAGGAACAGACGATTTCCTGAGGCTCGCGAGAAGAAGACACCCCTGGTCTGTTCCTTTGCAAATCGAAAAAAACCTGTTCCAATCTTACACGAATAGAGCATTTTGTTGTGTCCCTTTTCTGAAAAGATGGTGTTTGGTTGGCCCGGTGCAACGGAGATCAGGAACACGCAGTCTTTATTTCTGGTTGCATTCCGCAGCGGCTTTTTGCTAGCAAGTGGATCTGGTTGTTTTTCACACCCCGTCTTTTTTCCCCCAGGATTTGCATTTGCTGTCCTCGTATGTGGCTTGAAGACATGTTTATTATTTATCTCTATCCATATAAGTTCGGTGTAAAATCTACATACGTTTTGAATCTCTCGGAAAAACGATTCCCAAACTAGCCTTAGTGGATTGAAGTGGATACGTTTTGATGCACCTGTTTTGATGAGACCCTGCCCTGCCCCTACCAAGCCACAAGTGGTGAGGGTCCGTTTGTTATATCAAGGAGACTCGATTAAGACTTCGATTCGATCCCTTGCCATTAGTTTATGACCCTCTCTTTATTTTTATTTTTCAGGGAAAGCTTTATCTGGTGTTGTTGCAGTGCAGCGAGGCATTGTTGACGAGGCATGACAGAGACTTTGATTGAGCTAAATAGACGCGCACAATGATTAAACTTTAGTTGCAAAGTAGTTGTACCGTTATATATCTCTAGTGGAGATCTTCCTTTTGTCTAATGGAGGGAGTAATCGAGCTACTATCTTTTTTTTACTCCTCTTTTTTATATTATTATTATCTTGCAAGACGGCGAACGAAGCGTCCTGTTCGCAAAAGAAAAGAAAAATGTCTGCCTGAGATACGGTTCGATTTGCCTGGAGAACACTTTGGCTGTGCCGGGCACTGGCAGTGCCCGTTTTTTTTGTAACAGAGCTCAAAAGTAGCTTATTTTCTTTATTTTTGTAACTTATTTTCTCTATTTTTTTAACATAGCTCTAAAATAGTTCGAAAATGGGATTAGGTGCCATCGATGTATATTGATAGGTTAGATTAGAATGAATAAGGTCGGTCACAAACAGGTCATAACGGACCGTGTTCGGACTGATGGACTATTCGTGTCTAACATCGGACTAAATGCATTATAGATCTCAAGTCAACCTAAGCACCATCCTGTCGTGCGTGCTTTGTGTTGGCTCGTATAGCCCAGTCTATGTGGTCAAGGCCAACGCTCCTATTGGAACTGACGTAGTACTATCGACACGGGCCTTGTAATAGTGAAGGGCTCCCGTGCAAGCCTAACTTTGGCGGCCCGAGTACTATTCAACTGCTGCAACGGCAACGGCCCAAACTGTGGGACAATTGCTTTTGTGGAGCGGGCCGAGTGGCTCAAATTACCTGCACAACTTGACGATTATCTAACAAATTTTGTGTAACGAAATTTTTTTTACTGGTTTTTGTTTCCTGCTGTGCTAGCGAAACGGCTCCTCGCGTGACTGCAGAGGTTCAGCCAAGCAGGACAGTGCAGAGGGGAGAGTCGACAAAGGCAATGCAGGTTGCGCTGGCAGTAGCCGCTCACCGGCATCGAAGCGTTCGACGTCCCACGTTCCAGAACGCCACCTCCGACGCCGGAAACCGCGGGGTCCATGAAACGCTGGTACTCCGTTATCCCACCCACGCCGCCGCTCGGCCGGCCCACCCGTCGAAGTCCACGTCCAGCACGAACACCCTCTTTACCATCATGTCGCTCGTGAGTCGTGATACCGGTCGGTCATGCATGACACCGCAGTGCCCGCACACCGCGATGCAGTTGTCCAGCCGGCCCACGGCGGACAGGGCGGCGTACACACCATGCTGCGGCGATCAGCTCGTTTGGTGAAATAGCAAGGGATTTCCTCCCTATGGACCCTCTTCAATTTAGAAGGTGTTTGGAAACAAAGTAATTTTAGAGGTTTAAGGTAAAATCATGGTATTGTACAATACCATAGTGTTTTTTTTACCAAAACGTGTTTGGCTACATTGTAAAAAAAACTCTGTTTTGAATATCATGGTTTTATAGATACCATAATATTTCTGGAGTATTTGAAACTCCACTCTAACTCAAAAAAAAAATTCACTATGACTACTCATGTACATGAATACTAAATATAAATATCGTACATATTACTAAGAATGATGTGGAAAATACTATAGTTATGTCATGACATGTTAAAACCGCAATATTGTAAAACTATGGTTTTAAAATACTTTGCATCGAAACACGCCCTCCCTTGTCACCAAAACAGGCCCTAAAAAGTGTTGCATGGTTGCTTTTAGTAGAGCCATTAATGCCAGATGCAAATTGAAGCAGCTATTCCTTAGATAAATCATCAGCTGAGTAACGATGAATGGTTTGTTGTTTTAACCGGCGTATAGGCCGTAGGCGCCACGGTAGAGGGACGAGCCATCGTCGTGAGAACAGCGTGCGGAGACGCTCATTTTCTTGTCAGGACGGCCGCTGGTCTGCAGGTACACAGTCCCCCGCTTCCATATCCGCCATATATCCCGTAAGCCGTAAAGGAATATCCACTGTCCTTTATAGAACTCTCTAAAAGATTTCGTTCTCTATATTTTCTCCATCTCCAGCAGCGTCCTCTAAAATCTATTCTCTATATCTCGTCCTCTAATGTAACAACTTAATTAATATAGTTTCTGTGTTTTTATTAAACAACAACTGTTAATTAAATAAATGATTTGCTTCACTCGGATACTGGACATGAATTAGCAATTACTAAAAAAGGAAAAAATCAGAACGACGTTGGCTTCAACATTCCATCGAACATCTTTCCAGCGTCGTGGCTCCTAGCATGTTGATGTAACGGTTGGCCCCGATAGCCACCGGCGGGCAGCTTGCCCACGCCTGCGACGCGGCGCTGGCCACCGTCGACTCCATGTCCATGCTCTGCGCGCGCTCGCAGCCATCGCCCCCGTCCAACTGTCGTCATCGACTCCATGTGCAAGCTATGCCCGCTCTCCCGACGCGACGATGTCGTTGAAAGCCACCATCGACCATGCCAAGCTCTGTCGTGCCCCGCGACACGACGCCGACGTCGAAGGCCACCGGCAAATCCATGCCCATGCTCTACCCACGATGTATACACACGAAAGGAGGACGGGCGAAACAGTGATAGCGGGTGGAAGCTTGTCCGCCAGATCTACCGGACGACGAGCGCCCTCTAAAATTTAGCGGACGTTTTAGCGTTCGTTGTTGGAGTCTTACAGGACGACGCGAACTGGTAAATATAGCGGACATGAGCCTTTACCGTGTATTGTTGGAGATAGACTAAAGGACTTTTCGCACCGGTTTGCTCTCAGACTCGCTGATTGAGCGTTTATTAATTAATTTAATCCGAAGGCCATACGGTGTAGCATGCGTGGCTTCGATTAAATGAGCGTGACAGGACTGAGTCAGTGGTTGCTAAATAGAGTTGTGTCCGGACTTTCCGGGTGGCCAAATCTGACGAGACGTGATTGGTGCCCACTCTGTAGCTCAAGGCAAAGTGCTGATGCAGCAACCGTTGGAAACTGAGCTGTGGGCCTCGTCGGCGGTTGCATAAACAAAACAGCCAGGACGTTAAACTCGCTGAGACGCTGATACATTGGATCTCACCAAAAAAAAATTATACACAGCATGATAAAGTCCAATAGAAAATTCAGTCACGCAGATATAAAATACTTTAGATAGTTCAGCATACACACAACTATAGGTTAACCAAAGGCAACGCATGCCTCAATTTCTTGGAAAACGACAAGACATTTCATTCGATTCTAGGTTCTAGTTTTATTCACACAAGCAAATCCCTAGCCAATGTTAATGAAACATATAGGTGTACATTTGGAGTGTGCCTAATAGACCGGCTCAAAGCACATAATTTCAGGCACGATCCAACCTATTTGTGGGCCTAGACTAGTAGGACACAATGTGAGGGCTCTGTCTGGGCATCAAGCCAAGGCCACTATTGACCTGGCACAACCCATTTAACTAAGGTCCGTCGAGGTCCACTAAACATAGACTCGGTATATATCTATTGTGGAGTAAAGTTCTAGTTTCTAACCAGTTGTTGGTGCCTAACCCTAAATGGTGATGATAAACAAGATGATCAACATGTTGATGTTGTTGCATTGTATGCCTGTTGTATCTATATTCCGTATGGCCGTATAGTACTCAACTAAGGGCCTATTTAAAAGCATGTCAGTCTTTTTGAAACAGTTTATATTCCCACTTTTTAGAAACCGGTTTACGAAAAAAGTTGGGTCGGGTGTTTGGAACTTAGTTTGTAAGAAACCAATTTCTAGTTTTTTATACATAATTACTAGCATACCCTTACTCTATTTTAAAAAGTAGTGGCAATAGATGTAAATTCCATGAAACTAACAAGGGCATGGTGCAATTAAACAACAAAAACTGGTTTTAGCTAAGGGAGAGTAGCTTCTTGGGTTTTAGAAGCCGAGAATTCAATTTCTATAAACTAGGACATAACTGATGTGTTTAAAACCGCTATAGTTTTTATAAACCTGTTTTGAAACTTGGTGCTTCCAAACAGGCACTAAAGTCTCGGTGATCTGAATATTTTTTGAGCGGGTTGCACTCTTTTTTTCTTCTAACCAAAAGTTTTTAATGAGGCAGTCACAAAACAACTCAGTTTTATTTTGGTCATGTATATTATGTACTTCTGTTTATGTATTATTGTTGTATGTACATGAGTCGACCTAACACACTAAGACATTCCAGACTATTTGAGCTGGTCTAACACATATAACTATTTGTGGTCTGTGCCGTAATTAACGTTGTGCTTTAGCAGGTCATGCCTTAATGGGTCGTGTCGTGATGGGCTTGTGTCGGGCTAGGTCTGCCTATATATACATGTATAATGAAACACACGCCAATTTCACATAAACATAAATATATAGTTAATAGGGTACAATGTCTAAATCATATTATTATAGGCTTAGGGGTATTTGGTTTATAGTGACTAATTTTTAGTCCCTCTATTTTATTCCACTTTAGTCCCTAACTTGATAAATACGGAAAGTAGTCTCTCCATTTTATTCCATTTTAGCCCCCTAAAATGACATTTTAGTTTATGTGTTTGGAGAGACTAAAAATAAGTTCCTAAAAACCAAACACCCTCTTAAGATAATGAGATTTGGGAGAAGCGCACTCACAAGGTGCACAGGGTGGCTTGGAGGCCGATGACGCGTCCAACGAGATTCTATGTCGTAACGTCCGAAGATGTCGCGGTAGCTGGGTAGTTGAACTGACGCATGAGTCTGCTATGGCTTAGTCCTACATAGCAGTCATCGGACATTACGACAGAGGAGCCGTTTGCGGCACGCTACGTGTGCGACCACGAAGGCAACAAGAGTGTCGTTTGGCATACGCGTTGCCGCATCGATCTTCTATCTTCACAAGCTTATTTATATCCTCATCTTCTATTTAAAACTTTATTTTATAAATTGTTGAGGACTTGTTCTCAAATGCTATGAATTAAGAACAAGGCAACATAAAATGTTAAATGTTAACGTCCTTCGTCCATGAAACATTATTCCCTTGAGGATAATGAGCCTTAGACGAAGGTCAACGAGAATATGATTACGAAGCTTAAATCTTCGTAATAAAATTTCAATAAATATTATAAGACAACGTAAAATAAAGAGTATAAAAAGGGTGAATAATTCATAAATGAATTATATTGTACTATATTTATTTGATATGATGAATCATTGAATACAATAATACCTCTGCCTTGGTAAAGGTTGGATTCCGAAAGATGCGATTGCAATTATCAGAATGCCTGAACAGTAAAGGAATACTGTTCACTATTTATAGGCACAGGGCGCAGCCTGTGAGGAATTACAAGTATGCCCCTTATAAAAGTTTACAACATTGACTCAGACCTTTATAGACTAAAAGGTCATTCTATCTTTAGGTCGGTTTGTAATACCGAAGCTTTATGAAAAGGAACCTTCGGCCATCTTATACAAACAGCTTCAGCCGAAAGCCGCTTTTTCCTACAAGACCTTCGGCGACGAAGCATAGGCCCAACAGTAGCCCCTTTCGCGGTGCTAGATCGTTTTTCGTAACGAGCTTGATCCGTGAAAAAAGTCTCTTAAGCTTCGGAGCGCCGAAGGTCTAAAAAACACCTTTCCTGAGCTCGTTGTTGAGAAACGATTCAATTTCCCAGCGTGCAGCGGCCCCGCCTTGCAGAGTTACTGTTCGGTCTCTGCGGTCCACCACGCAGCGAGTGCGAGCGGGTGTTCGCCTGGTGTAAAAATCCTGGCGCTTCGCCTTCTTACCTGCAACACTATATATAAACAGACGAGTAGGTGTGAAGTTACCACAGCATTCATTGCTATTTGCACTGTTTTGCTGCCAAAATTTTTAACCGTCGCCGAAGCTTGTCTGTCGGAATCGAACGAAGCTCCAGTTTGAAACCTGCTTCGGAGGAAGAAAGTATTAAAGTTCCACAAGTTCATAATTAAATGGTCAGAGTGCGTTCTACCGCCAGGGTTGAGCGTGAGGGGGACGAGACTGAAGCTTCGGAGACTGTTCCTATCTCCGAAGCTATGCAACGATCCGGGCTGGTGACTTCGGAAAAGATCCCTAATGATGATGAAGAACAAGCAGAACAAGCAATCGCTGAAGCAGAAGAAGAAGATATTGAGGAAACTGATCCCGAAGATGATTATCGCATTGCCATGCCAAGCAAGCCCAGCCACTTGGACTTCGGGAAATCTACTGTTTCGAAGGCTGATCTGTCCAAGATGGTAAAGTCAGGCTTTTTTACTGAAAATCAGAAGAAGCTATTACGCTTCGGAGGAGAAGAAACTACCCCAAAGCCGGAGAAGGATGAAATTGTTATTTTCAAGAGCTTCCTTAAGGCTGGATTAAGATTTCCCTTACATGGGATTATTGCAGAGGTACTGAAGAGGTTCGGTATCTATTTTCACCAGCTGACGCCTAACGCTATCGTTAGGCTTAGTGTTTATATCTGGGCACTCCGAAGCCAAGCGGTGGAACCATTTGCGGACAGCTTTTGCCGGGTTCACGAGTTGCATTATCAAACGAAGGCTAGAAAGGATGGATTGCACGACAATTTTGGTTGCTATAACTTCGCCTATCGGAAATCTACAAAGTTTCCTGTAATTAGCTACCGAAGCAAATGGGCAGCAGGCTGGAAATCAGAGTGGTTCTATGTCAAGGTTGATGACGACAAGGAAAAGCTTGTACAAAGTCCACTCGAATTAATCTTCGGAGAAACCCGACCTCGCTGCAATATGACACCCGAAGGTCCAACACAACAAGCAATGAATGAATTCAGAATTATTGCAGAGCATATCAGCACAAGGGACCTGGTTCAGGAGTTTTTGGCTTTCAAAGTTTTTCCTAGTGTAAAGGAGTGGGAAATGCCGAAGCTGAAGGGGGAGAAGAAAGAAGGTGAACTCGTGCGCTTACCTTACTACTTCAAGTTTAAGAAATACTTCAAAACACCTTGCCAAGAGTGGCTGGATACAATTGAAGTGATGTGCAATGAGATACTTGGCAATTATTCTAAAAAAGAAGATCAGTTGATGACCGCAGCCTTCGGCACCCGTCCGAAGCGAAGACTAAACCGAGTGCTGGACGCCCTAGGTTTCGAATACCCTGATTACGAAAATCTGAACAAAGGTGCCGGAGGCCAAAAAAGGAAAAGGATAACTGAAGCCTTAAATGAAGATGAAAAAGAACTACCAAAGAAGAAAATTCCGAAAAGGAAGAGAGTGTCTTCTCCGAAGCGTAAAATATCCGACGAAGAAGAAACCCCCGCATCACCCTCTGCCGCTGACATTGAGGAAATTCTGAAGGTAATGACTGAATCCTTACCTGCGAAGCTAAGTCCACTGGGGCCCCAACTGACAAAGTTTTTTCAGAAGGACAAGGAGCCCGAAAAGTCGAAGGAAATAATCAAAGCAAAGAAACAAAGAATTATTACTGTGACAGAAGTAATTGACAAGACACCGCCAAGAGCTTCAGCTCAGAAAACACCAGCGGCTGCGAAAGGGACAGATATTGAGATTACACCTTCGGAGGTCGCAGCTGCCGAAGCTGCCTCGGCTGAAGATTTGAACCTGGAGAGCACAATCGAACACATTGACAAAATACTGCTAGACATGGCTGCAGAAGAGGCTACCACCACCGCCGAAGAGGCCGCGACCGCAGCGTCGGAGAAAGGGAAAGAAATTGCTGATGAAGCTTCAGAAAACGAAGCCTTCATGTTCCAGAATTTAGTTGGAGAAAAACTGTCAAAAGCTGAAAGAGAAGAGCTTAGAGAATATGCAAAATCCTGCGGATACAAACCTGGAGCACTCCTCTTCGGAGGCGTTGATGATGAAAAATTAGATTGTATTCGAGATCAAACCGGAGCCAAAGTTATCGGTACTCTGTCCAAGAGTATCGGCTTTCCGAAGCTAGAAACAGGCATCAGCCGCTACCGACGACAACATATCGTCGGTAGTTTATTTTATTCCAACTTCAAGGTGAACTACTTTTGCCTTAACTTTTATTGTTTCTAATAATGAAAACATGTCTGACGAAGGTTGTTCTCGTGCAGAGTATGCTGTTGAGCAAAGCCTTGCAAATGCAGCAAGATTTTGAAGATAGGAAGCACGAAGTTATAATTGAAAATTTGGAAAGTAAAATAAAGGAGCAATCAGATGCTTTCGAGAAAAAGAACTTTGAGCTCCAGGCAACCGAAGGTTTATTGGCGGAAGCTGAAGCAAAAATAACAGAACTGAACACGAAGCTTCTCCGCCAGTCTGAACAGTTCGAACGAGAAAAGCAAGATCTTAGTGCAAAACTTGAAGCCGAAGCTCAACAAAATTCAGATTTGAGAAAACTATTGACAAGCCTTCAAGAAAAATGTTTGGAATTTAGCAACAAATGCATTCAACGATTAAGAAAGATTTTTCACTCAGTTGGGGCCAGCAGTGAAAAATTCACCCCCTCAGCTGAAGATCTACCGAAAACCTTCGAACATATTGAGGGTGAGATTGACGAGCTCGACGAAGTCATAGCTGGGCATGGTGACTTCTGTGCCTGGGTGGCTTCTCGGGGCACTGCTGCAGCTTTCCTGAAAGCTGGCTGCGATCATGGAAAGATTGTCAATAGGCCAAATTTCACTTTAACACCATCAATCCTAGATGACATTCCTGATCTCGCCCGAAGTATCTCTAACAGATTTGTAAAAATGATATGGACAAAAGGTGGGCGAGAAAAGGCTGGAGACGAAGCTCGTAGCCACCTTGAACCAGTAAGAAACCATACCTTGTGCTTACCTTTTCCTGCAAGGTCGATTCTGACTTACAACGACCTTATTCATGTAGGATGACTAAGCCGAAGCTGATGATTAAAAATGACGAAGCCGAAGCCCACCTTATTCATGTAGGTGGGCGAGAAAAGGCTGGATGACGAAGCTCCTTGGAGATTAGATAGTAGACTGTAGACAGTACTTGAGAAACTTTTGAGATAACTTTTGTAAATGTAACTAAAACTTGTCTTTAATGAATTCTGTTCATACCTTGTGATATATCCTTATCCTTCCATTGATGTATGAGAAATGCTTTGATGTGGACGAAATTTTCTTTTTTGAGCCGAAGGCGAAAAAACACCTTCCCTTCTTTTCGTACGCAGCGAAGCATAGAAAACAACATTTTCCTTTTTTCCGAAGCTCTCCTTTTTGTACACGAAGCTCTTTCTTCCCCTTCTTTTTTTTCTTTTTGCCGAAGCAGCCACTTATGCCATGAAGATGATTATCCTACACATGCCTGGATGAATGTTTATGAATGCAAATGCTATGATGTAATGTGATGTGCAAATGAATGGCCAAACACGTATCCGAAGCCATACTCATAGCCATTATTTTCTTAAAAACAATCACACCTCAGCTCTGCATTCCCTTAGGAACGACTTTGGAGCTTCTTCGCCTTTACTTTTGGCGGAATCAGCGTTGACTTTTCGCTGTAAGCTCTGCATCCCCTTAGGAATGACTTTGGAGCTTCTTCGTTTTTACTTTTCGGCACTCGATGGTGCGTTCTCAGCTTTTACATTTACATTCCTTGGGGGATTTTGCTCTTATAGAACTAAAAAAGGAAATTACATGTGATGGCCCCATTAAAAACCTTTCTCCCCCTTCGGAAAGGAAAAGGGTGCCATGAAAGAAAAATAAAATAAAAAATATGAAAAATTACATCGAGTTATACATAGTATCGCCGAAGCTCATCCGCATTCCAAGATCTGGGAATGTCGTTACCGTCCATATCCTTCAATCTGTATGAACCGGGTCTTGATGAAGATGCTATTAAGAAAGGTCCATCCCATTTCAACTGCAACTTGCCCACTGTTTCTGGATTGGCCACTCTCCGAAGCACCAAGTGTCCTGGCTCAATATTCTTTAGCCGAACCTTTCTATCTCGCCATTTAATTGTTTCGGCTTGATATTTATTGATGTTTTCCACGGCTTGCAGCCTGATCCCTTCTAAAGCATCTTTTTCCACAGAATAAGCAGCTTCGGAACCTGATTCTGCCGAAGCTACTACCCTTATTGATCCGGTTTTAGCTTCTTCCGGAGTTATTGCTTCGTCACCGAATAATAACTTGAATGGAGTAAAGCCTGTAGACCTTGATGTTGTTGTATTGTGGCTCCACACCACTTTGGTTAACTGATCTGGCCACTTTCCCCTGGGTTGATTGAAGATTAACTTCATCATTCCTGTCATTATAATGCCATTGGCTCTTTCAACGAGTCCATTTGACTCCGGATGTCTGACTGATGCAAAATGGATCTTCGTACCAATTTGATCACAGAAATCCCTAAAAGCTTCAGAGTCAAACTGTGTTCCATTATCCACAGTGATAGCCTTTGGTACCCCGAAACGACAAACAATATTCTGCCAGAAAAACTTTTGGATGGTGGCCGAAGTTATTGTGACTAAAGGCTTTGCCTCAATCCATTTAGAAAAATATTCCACCGCCACTACAACATATCTTATGTTCCCTTGGGCCGGTGGTAACGGACCTAACAAGTCAAGGCCCCACCTTTGCAATGGCCAAATGGGTTGTATGAGCTGTGTTAAGGACGAAGGTTGTTTTTGATCTCGTGCAGATTTCTGACAACCTTCGCACTTTTGGACTAACTCCGCTGCATCCGAAGCTGCCTTCGGCCAATAAAATCCTTGGCGGAAAATTTTTCCAAGTAACGGCCTAGATCCAATGTGAGATCCACACAAGCCTGCATGTATTTCTTTCATCAACTCTATACCTTCGGTTCTGGATAAACACTTGAGTAGCGGAGCACAAACTCCATGCTTGTACAACTCTCCTTCTATCATGACATATGGACGAGCTCTTGCCTCTATCCTCCTGTTATAAGCTTCGTCATTTGAAAGGAATTTACCCTGAAGATAAGAGATGATCTCAGTTCTCCAATCTTTGCTATAAACAGGAGATATATTGAGGACTGCTCTTTCAAGAAGTTCGACCGAAGGTGCTTTTATTGTTTCGAAGAACACATCCGAAGGCAAGGGCAGCCCCTGTGCTGCTGACTTAGCTAGCAAATCAGCATGCTCATTTTGTCCCCGAGGGATATTTTTGACAGAAAATCCCTCGAAGGAAGCTTCAACTCTTCGAACGATATCCAGATACTTTTCAAGCTTCGGATCTTTAGCCTTGCAACTCTTGTCAATATGACCCGAAACAACTTGGGAATCAGTTTTAAGAACAGCCCTTCTGATTCCCATTGCTTTTAGCTTCCGAAGACCCAGAAGCAGGGCTTCATACTCGGCAATGTTGTTTGTGCAACTAAAATCAAGCTTTGCCACATAACAAGTTTTAACTTTGGAAGGTGAAACCAACACAGCAGCCGCTCCTGCTCCGAAGGTTCCCTAGGACCCATCACAAAACACTGTCCATGCTTCGGCGTCTTTATTTGTTTCTTCCTCCTGAGCCCCTGACGTCCAGTCAGCAATGAAGTCTGCTAACGCCTGGGACTGAATCGAAGATCTATGAACATATTCAATACAGAATTCATTGAGCTCTGCAGCCCATTTTCCAATCCTTCCAGTAGCTTCTCGGTTCTTCATAATATCCTTCAGAGGTTGTGAAGAAGGAACAATTATGTTGTAAGCTTGAAAATAGTGCCGAAGCTTCCTGGATGCCATCAAAACAGCATATAACACCTTCTCTAACTCTGTGTAGTTTTTCTTTGATATACTAAGAACTTCAGATACAAAATATACTGGGACCTGCTTCCTGGCTTGGCCATCAAGCTTCTCCTGGACAAGTGCTGCACTTACCGCTGAGTGCGAAGCTGCCACATATAATAATAAAGGAGCCCCTGGCGTAGGTGGAGTTAGTGCTGTTAGATCTATCAAATAGTGCTTCAGCTCTTCGAAGGCCTTCTGCTGGATTGGTCCCCATTGAAAGACTTCGACTGACTTCAGCACTTCGAAGAATGGTAAGTTTCTCTCTGCTGATCTGGATATGAATCTATTGAGAGATGCCAACCTTCCTGTCAATCTTTGAGCCCCCTTTTTTGTAGTTGGTGGCTCCATCCGAAGTATAGCTTCAATCTTACTTGGATTAGCTTCAATTCCCTTTGTTGAAACCAAGCATCCTAGAAATTTCCCCTTCTTTACTCCGAAGACGCATTTTTCTGGATTCAACTTCAAGCCAGCTTGTCTGAAACTGGCGAAGGTCTCCTGCAGGTCAGCAATATGATTCTCCTGCTTCGTGCTTTTTACAATGATGTCATCAACATAAGCACATTTCTGCCTATCTGAGACTGGAGAACCTTCGCAGTCATTCTGCTGAAACTTCCTCCAGCGTTTTTGAGCCCCTCAGGCATCCGAAGATAACAATATGTGCCACTTGGAGTTATGAAGCTAGTTTTCGGCTCATCTTCCTTCTTCATCCAGATTTGATGATAGCCTGAATAGCAGTCTAACAGACTCATGAGCTCTGAAGAAGCTGCTGCATCAACTAAAGAGTCTATCCTTGGCAATGGAAATTCATCCTTCGGACAAGCCTTGTTAAGATCTGTAAAATCGATACACATTCGCCACTTGCCATTGGCCTTTTTACCATAACAGTGTTAGCTAGCCATTCTGGGTACTTTACTTCTCTGATAACTCCTGCACTGAGGAGTCTTTTGACTTCGTTGCGAGCACCTTCGGCCTTATCATCTGACATTTTCCGAAGCCTTTGCTTTCTGGGTCTGAAGGATGGATCGACATTGAGCGAGTGCTCAATAACATCCCTATTAACTCCGCAGAGATCATTGGCTGACCATGCAAAAACATCTTTGTTGTTGAACAAAAATCTTATCAAGGTTTTCTCTTGTTCTTCGGATAACTGAGAGCCCAACAGCACCTTCTGCTCTGCTATATCCTCACATAAGAGCATGGGCTTCGGCTGATCTGCTGAAGCTGCTTTCTCCCTTCTGAATTTGTATTGTTCAGAAGCTTCAGCTCCATCTATGTTATGGATTGCTTTTGAATCAGTCCAGTTTCCTTCGGCCCTTCTGGCAGCTTCCTGGCTTCCATGAATAGCGATGGGTCCTTGATCCGAAGGTATCTTCATGCAAAGATAGGCAGGGTGAAGAATTGCTTCAAAAGCATTGAGGGTGCCACGACCAATAATTGCATTGTAAGGGTATTCCATGTCAACAATGTCAAACACAACTTGCTCAGTTCTAGTGTTGTTGATGGACCCGAAGGTCATTGACATGGTAATCTTGCCCAGTGCTACAATTTGTCTTCCTCCGAAACCACAGAGAGGATGTATAGCATCATGAATCTTATCTTCTGGCTCTTGCATTTGTCTGAAGGCCTTAGCAAATATGATGTCAGCTGCACTGCCTGTGTCAACCAAGACATTGTGGACCAGAAATCCTTTGATAACACAAGAAATAACCATGGCATCGTTGTGTGGGTAATCCTTGAGCTGAAGGTCCTCTTGGGAGAATGTAATAGGAATGTGAGACCATCTTGACTTGACGAAGGGTCCTTGCACCCCAACATGTTGTACCCTTCTCTGTGCTTCCTTCTTTTGTTTCTTGTTAGCTGGCTCTGAGGACGAGCCACCTGTGATCGGGAGCACCAGCTTCGGGTCCGAAGCAGCTCCAGCTTGGTTGCTGAACGAAGCCATCAGCTCAAAAAAGTGGAAGTGAGTTCACCGGAGGTGGGCGCCAATGTTGGGGACTTGTTCTCAAATGCTATGAAATGCTATGAATTAAGAACAAGGCAACATAAAATGTTAAATGTTAACGTCCTTCGTCCATGAAACATTATTCCCTTGAGGATAATGAGCCTTAGACGAAGGTCAACGAGAATATGATTACGAAGCTTAAATCTTCGTAATAAAATTTCAATAAATATTATAAGACAACGTAAAATAAAGAGTATAAAAAGGGTGAATAATTCATAAATGAATTATATTGTACTATATTTATTTGATATGATGAATCATTGAATACAATAATACCTCTGCCTTGGTAAAGGTTGGATTCCGAAAGATGCGATTGCAATTATCAGAATGCCTGAACAGTAAAGGAATACTGTTCACTATTTATAGGCACAGGGCGCAGCCTGTGAGGAATTACAAGTATGTCCCTTATAAAAGTTTACAACATTGACTCAGACCTTTATGGACTAAAAGGTCATTCTATCTTTAGGTCGGTTTGTAATACCGAAGCTTTATGAAAAGGAACCTTCGGCCATCTTATACAAACAGCTTCAGCCGAAAGCCGCTTTTTCCTACAAGACCTTCGGCGACGAAGCATAGGCCCAACATAAATAGTGCACCATACAATGTGAAAACCACAATTATATATACGATCTGTTGATTATAGATTTAGAAGCTAAAACTATCTTTAGCAGATTACTCATTCTCATCTTCTTGGAAATTTACTCTGTGAACACTATATTTTAGTGTGTAAAATAGATTTTTTGCATGACCATATGCACTGGACATATTTATATACTACTCTATTATAAATCTAATGTGGACACTTGATGCTACCAGGGATCCATCCTCTACGCTGACACTTTGGGCCCGCTCCATGCGCTCCGCCTTAGTGCCATGTCCTGTGGGCCCACGCCCAGCGCCCGCGCAACGCTCTCTCAACTACTGCTCTGTGGACCCTAAACGTCTGCGTAGCTAGCTACTGCGTCTGTCCATCACCCGACCCCGTCCGCGCAATTACCACACCACACAAAAAATAGTGAAGAGCGAACACTCGAATATACGGCTCATGCTCCATAAATTAAGGGATAACCATCAGACCAAATATAACTTAGTATTTAAAATAAACAATAAATATATTTAAATAATTATCTCAATATCTATTTATATATGATATATAGAAACCGTAGAAAATCACGGATAATTACGAATAATTGGCTAGTCCTGGCTCCTAAGATAAGGAAAAAAACTCGCGTACGGTAAAAGTAGGAGCGGAACGTGGCCGTAAAAAGGCTCTGCAGCCCTACATATCCCGTGCCTGCTGCAGATGTTTCACCTGGGACCCTGTTCGTGGCCCTTTCTCTCGCCGTGATGGATCGCGTGCAGGAGGCACATATCCATCGTTGACGACACCCAAGCGGTATTTGCGACAAATCAAGCACACCGTCTGAATTCCATTGTACTGTACCTCCTTGTCTGCTAGTATTATAGTATACCACAGTATATTGTATAGTTCCGTTACCGTAACGCATCACTTGTGCACGATACTTCTAGGCCACAGAAATGGGCACAGCTGCCCCTGACGCGGAGGATCGGGATCTCGGCGTGTCTCGGAACAGTGAACACTGAACCCGCCCATTTCTCCGAGCAGAACCGGCCCACCAGGGCCGAGGGGCGCCGGGGACAAGGTACCCATTGCTCCCGAGTCCTGACTCATCGTCCCCATGCACCTCGTAACCTAGACCATCCAACGATTTTTTTAATAATAGAAACAAAATATTCTAGTCTTTTATAACGTTCTCCATACAGCCTTATAGATCAAAAATAACAAAACACCATTAATAAACAAAGAGAGACATTATAAAAAAACACATCAACGAAAGTGTCCTGCAATCTAGCATTGGACCTACATTCTTTTTTTTTTGCAAAATCTCCATAGCCACCACCTCTATGGATTGACAAACAGCAAGGATCTCTTGATGATCTTCTTCATTCTGCAACAACCTCTAAAATCGAAATCAGTATGTTCCTTTGTTTTTCGTAAAATTTCTATAGAAATTACGTGCTTTCTAAAAACTCAATAAAAAACAAAGAAAAACCCATATAAAAGGACAATAGAGAAAAATGTAGAACCTCTTTGGTCGAGCATTTAAGGAGCATTGACCGAAAAAGATTAGAGAAGTTTACAATCGAGCATGAAAATCAAATACAAACAAAACTGATCAAATCACTACAACTATAAACATGAGTTTCTTCATGCGTCGTGGTTCCGTCATGCACCTCGCGCGCCCCAACCACGAAATTTGCCAAAAAGCGCATGAGAGGGGGTTTCAATCAAACCTAGGACACTCAGCTATGAGTGCTCCCTTTACCACTAGAGCACATGCTCAATAAGGCTATGTTTTTAAGCAAAGAATAGGTATCAAACCTGCGTGGCCGGTCTTTGTACATGTTAATCCTCAACGCGTAATCTAAATTGGTGTCGACTAGGGGCTTCGCCTCCACACGACAACATACTATAGCGTTGGTGTTCATTGGCTACCCGAAGGCAATGTTTGCTATAAGCATCAAATTAAGTGAACCACGAGAGTGTTTAAACTTTGCGATTCATGTTACAG
Organism: Zea mays; assembly: GCF_902167145.1. Taxonomy (NCBI): domain Eukaryota; kingdom Viridiplantae; phylum Streptophyta; class Magnoliopsida; order Poales; family Poaceae; genus Zea; species Zea mays. Next base: position 187,193,308 of record NC_050098.1, read on the forward strand.
GAACACGGCACGGCAGTATCTACGCAGCTCAAAACAAGTTTAATAAGCTTGGCTATAAGCCAAGCCAACTCAGTAAAAGATTAGCATAACACACCGGCCATACAAATAATCTAGTCTCTCCTATCAATCTAGATACAATCATTTGATTGTGTGTGGAACCTACCTATGTTTTATTCATACCTTTTATCTCTTGAAGCTAATGTAAACCTGCTGCTAGTAAGGCTATGTTTAGTAGGGGAGAAGTGTACTTAATGGTTTAGTAAAAATCATATAGGGCCGTTTTTCAATAAAAAAAGAAGACATAAAATCGTTTTGAATGAGGCATAAATTATGACTTGTTAAAAACGATTTTTGACTCCTTTGAAAAAGACTTTGAGAAGGAGCCTAAAATGACACTTGTTAAAGGTGGTGGTGGCTGGCAGGTCCAGCATCGCGGGGAAGCATGCTAGCGCTCGGCTCTCTACCATACTACCAGCCTTTTCTCTATCTTTTTTTTTCCATTTCCCTCTCATCCACCTAGACACTTGTTGATATTTTTTAAGAATTAAATATTGTTCATATATAACTTGGCTATAAGCCTATAAGATAAAGTGTATTACTGTGCCTGCTGTCGACTGTGTGGGGGCCTGGGGGCATCCTAAACGTGAGTCTCCTCCGTTTTCCAAGTCCCAGCTCCCAAATCCTCGTTACTAGCCAGCCAAGCGGACGCCTCCGCGGTTTCACGCAGATAAAATCTCAAATCTCAGCAGCTGAGAGCTGACTAGCAGAGCACAGAGCAGAGGTACAATAATAATCGTGTCGGCAGTCGGCACCCGACTCCTAAGCTAGAATCGCACTCCACTCCACTCCACTCTCCAGTCCTCACTCCCACACCCGTACGCTTCGCGGCGCGTCACTTTTGCCAGCCATACGCCAGCCTGAGCGCCCGACGTCGCGGGATTCGCCGGGAACGCCCACACCACCGGCCGCAGCCGACCAGGCAGACGAGTAGGGTGGTGGTGGTGGTAGCGGTAGCGCGGGGGCGGGGCGGCGCTGCGTGACCGACGCCACGGGAGATGAAGGCCAAGGCCCTCCCTTTCATCGCCTTCGAGCACAAGCGGTTCGTTCCCGCCCCGCTTCGCCTCTAGCCCTCTACACGGGCGCGCAACTCTGCCTCGTGCTGGTTGCTCCATGCTGTTCGAAACTTCCGCCCGTGTGTTTCGGATATATTTTGGGATTTACCTGCTGCGCGGGGATCTCGATCCGGGCCGAAATGTTGGGGGTCCGAGTTTGGGCAATGCAGGGCCTAGATCTCCGCATTTCTGCTGTGATGGATTGCTTTTGGTATCAAAATGTTCTAATTGTGGCTTTATCACGCTAGCAGGATCCGTGTGATGCGAAACTGTCGAGTTTATTTTTTTTGTACTGTAATTATTAGCATAGACGAAATCCCAAATTTATTAGTGGGCCGGATGAGTTTCAGCAAAACCGAATCACTTGTGGCTTACCCGCAAGCAACGACTACATTTCTGACTCTGACTGGTGCATTGGGTGGTGGTACAGAGACGCCTATGGCTTCGCCGTGCGGCCACAACACCTGCAGCGGTACAGAGAGTATGCGAACATCTATAAGGTGGTGTAAGAGCGCCTCCCTGGTGATACCTATATTATGCACTGTGTTGTTGCGTCTTGCTGAGTTCCGTATTTGGTTCTGCTGAGTCCGCAGGAGGAGGAAGAGGAGAGGTCCGACAGATGGAAGAATTTTCTGGATCGGCAGGCTGAGGATGGAGAATCATCTGGAGAGGATGCCAAGGTTGCGCCATCCAACGAGGAAGATGGAGTTGCTGCCAAGGATGGCAGGACAGAGCCAAGACCACATAAAATCCAAATATGGTCTGAAATCAGGCCCTCTTTGGGCCATATTAAGGAGATGATGAACTCACGCGTGAAAAAGCAATCTTCTTCTGTTAATGACGGGTACACGAGGGATGAACCACACCCTGGTAATTCTGAAGGGAGCAAGCCATCGGAGGATTCAGATGATGAGTTCTATGATGTAGAGAAGGTTGATCCTAGCCAAGAAGTGCCTGCAACTGACATAGCCAATGCTGAGTCAGGTACAAATAGAGGTGCAGAACAAGAACATTATCCTTGGAAAGAAGAATTAGAATGCTTAGTCCGTGATGGGCTTCCAATGGCCCTGAGAGGAGAGGTACAACCTGCATATTTATTTTTTGAACGTAACAGCCTGCATTTTTCGAACATGTAATTTATCAACTGTTCTATTAAAGAGCAAATCCTTTTGATATGTGGTGGCAGCTGTGGCAAGCTTTTATTGGTATTGGAGCTCGTCGGGTCGAAGGGTACTATGAGGGCCTCCTTGCAGCGGACAGTGAAAGTCAAGACAACAAATATCCGGGATCTCCAACTTCGGAATGTGGTGACGGAAAACCAAAACCATCTCAAACATTTTCTTCTGAAAAATGGAAAGGGCAAATAGAGAAGGTATATATCATTTTATTTTTTAACCGGGTTCTGTATTCATTTGTTGATGCCATTTCTTACTTTGGAACTTTTAGGATTTGCCTAGAACATTTCCAGGACACCCTGCACTAGATGAGGATGGCAGAAATGCCTTAAGGCGCTTGCTCACAGCTTATGCTCGACACAATCCACCAGTTGGTTACTGCCAGGTATATTTCTACCTTAGTGCTTATTGCTATTACTTTTCTTGTCGAATGAATGTCATTAGCTTGTTACGAAGCCCTTATAAGTTTTCAGGTCTGGTCTCATTTGAATATATCCTTCAACACATTAACAGCGCCTAGCAATGGGAATAACCATTGGGCATTTGGCAACCTGCACCATTGCCAATTTGCCATAAGTTGAATGCCATCCATAAACAACAAGATCGTCAACGCATAAGGGCCATACTTTTTGAAGGAAAAAAACTATATTAAAAAAAGGATGATCAATTTATGGCGTTTTAAAGTAAAAGATCTATACTAAGCTCATAGTACATAACTAAACTCTGTACATATGTCTGTTTCTTTTATTGAACGATATATGATAATTCATTTTCTTTGGAAGGAATAGGTTCCGTCGACATAGATTTTGTGTTCATGAAGTGCACCTTTCTGTTTGATGCATGAAGATTCTATGCTGTGAATCTATAGTAAAATGCACCTGAACAGTTTGGCACTTCTCGTTTAGGAATGACATTAGTTATAAATATTTACATTGTATGGTTTTTCGTTTGAGGAATTATTATCTTTTATCCTAGACACCATCAATTATACTGTGAGTGCATGGAAAATAATTCGGTGCAATCGAGTTGAAGCACATACGAAGGATAGGCCTGGCACGATGGTGAGAAGCCTTTTCACTGAGCCAAAAGCTCCTGGGTGTTAGACTACCTCTTCTCATTTGGCAGCACCATTAGCTGAGAATTAAGGAGGACTTTTTTGGTTTCCTACTTGTTTTAGTCGGTGATCCGTAGTTAGTCTCTAGTGGTGTGTGTGCTGTATTGAGGTCTCTCCCCCTTTCTTTTCTTCTTTTAATACAAAAGATGCGCAGCTCTCCTGCGTATTCCAGAAAAAAAAACTTTTTTGGTTTCCTTTGGTTACTGTCCTTTTTTGATGGACTTTTTTATGTATGCTTGCTATTGGCCTCCATAGGGAGGCCTCTTGTATTGGTCTTCTTAAGACCTACCCTTTTTATGCTTAATATATAATGGGGCACAATTATCCTGCGCGTTAAAGAGAAAAAAGACTACCTCTTCTCTTTCCTATCTAAATATAATGGGTCTAGAGCCTAGCCCATGTATCTCATATATATATGGAGCACTCAACCTAGATTAGCACTCAACCTAATCTAGGGTTAGGGTTTTTTCTCATTCCAGCATGGTATCAAGCCAGTCTCTTCTCGCCTCCCCCCACACTCCCATAGCCGCCACCGGCGCCTGAGGCCATGAATCGCTTCCTGCCCCTCCTACTCCTCTCCCCTCCCTTCACCCATCTCCTGTCACTGGGTGACGATCGTCGCCTCCCCAACCTAGTCGCCCTGGCCAACCCGCAGGTGCTGCCTCTCCTCCCATCCTCGTTGCGGCTGCGGGCCCGCCTCCCCAGGCCCCCGCAGACGGATGGGTTTGCCCGTCCAGATCCAGACCCAGCCACCAGTGGACTGAGTGTCGTTGGCCACGACCATAGCCTAGCCCCCGCCGGCCTGGCTGACCTAGTTCATGCTACTATCGCCCCCCACGCTGCTGGCGTGCCCTCGCGCGTGGTGCCCCTTGCGGGACTCTTGACACTTCTTCCTTTGCCTTGGGGCTCCACTTTGCGCCTCCATTGACCACCCTCTCAACCCCTGATGCTGCGGCTGCCCACTCCACCATCGTTGCGACTCTCACGGCTGCCAAGGGTGCTATAGTTGCTGCCTGGGAGCGCGAACGTGTTGCTGCTCTTGCGGTCTTGCCTGGGAGCATGGACACATTGTTGCCGATACCCTTGCTAGGCAGCTTGCCAATGCTGAGCGCCACCTGGTTGGCTCTCCCTGCCTCGAGCCTCTTCCTGTGCACCCTGTAGCCACCCCTACTTTGGAGTACGAGGCCACCATCATCACCAAACGCCATGCCTTGGCGAAGGGTGTCTAGAACACCCTTTCTCTGGTTCTCGTCCTCCTCGATCCAGCTTCTACCTACGCTAGCTGATGCGACCTCGACCTCACCCTTTAGTGCAACGCCCAGGACGACCATGTCCTCACTGACACGGCTTCCTAGCAGCGATGGATAGTATAGTCCTCTTATGGATCTTTGGGATTGTCACTGTTGAGCTACATGATGTTGTCTGTGAGCGTGGCAGCACTGACCGTTATGCTTGGGTTGCCATCGAGGAGCAGTTCCTTGGCAACCTGAGACTCGCGCTCTCCATTTTGACGCTACCTTTCGAAATTTCGTCCAGGGGACCTCTCCATCATCGAGTACTGCCGCCATATGAAAGGCATTGCGGCCTCCCTTTGTGACCTTGGGGAGCCTATATCGATCACACACTCATCCTCAACCTTCTCCATGGCCTCAATGAGCACAACAATCACCTTTAGAATTGGATCACTTGCTCGATCTCGTTCTTGTCTTTACACAAGGTCCACAACGACCTCATCCTCAACGAGCTCACAAAGGGGCCCTCCTTGCTCCGACACTACTACCACACTCTACAGCTCCACTCTCGGGGCCAGACCTTGCGCTCACCCTCCTCTACTCCAACCTTAGGGGGTTCATCGTCGTGATAGTCTATGATGGAATAAGTCCTTATGGTCCTTTGTGATCCTCTGCATTTTTAGGATAGCATGTTAGACTAGCATCTTAGCATATGCTTGGCTGCTATGACAGCTATAAATATGTAACCCCAACCCCTCAGGTTGGCATGACATTGTGTGAGAAAAAAAATCAGAAAATTGCTCCAACTCCTAGTGTCATCCTATTGATGAGTAAGAGTTTTGCTACTCACAATTGGTATTGGAGCCAAGTTGTCCTGCAACCTAAACATCTCCTGCTCATCTCCTTCCCATGCCTCTCCTTGTCCTCAACTGGAAGCAGGAGCATCGATTGTTCCTACTCATCCCTCCTCTCCTGCACATACGAGCAATAGTTCGTCTAAGGCAGCCTCTTCCCCACGTCGTAGCCCCTCACTAGCGCGCCATGTCCGAAGGACAGTCTCGGCGCTCGGTTGTTCGAGTGTGCGACACCGACAGGAGGTCGAGGTCGTCGCAGCAGAGGAACGCGAGCGAGCAGTGAGGGCAACAAGGCTGGCGGTAGCGAAACTGGCAACAACAAGCGCATGAGTAGAAGCATCGGCGGTAGCAGACCTCGAGGCTCTGCGAGGCAGTAGCACTAGCAGCTCTGCTTCTATCGATAACAACACCAATGACGAGCTCAGACTGGCAAGGGAGGCAACACGAGAGCAGGTGGCGCAGTGGCCAGCCACGCGTCCCCACGAGCGTGGTGGTGGCAGCCCATTACAATATCATTACAATATACACAACACACTAACACTCTCTTCAGGAGCACACTTGTCTATTGCGACAACATCATCGTTGTCTATCTCTCTGTCCAGCACCGGCACACGAAGCATGTTGAGATCCATCTCCACTTTTTCTAGGAGCGTGTTGTGTTGTTGTTGGGTACGTCCGCATTCATCACGTCCCGTCGAGCTCGCAATTTGCTGGCATCTTCACTAAGGGTCTCCCCTTCTTGTTGTACCCAGTGTTTCTGTCTAGTCTCAACGGTTGTCGTGGCTAGAGTTTTGCCTGCGGGGGGTGTTAGCCTACCTCTCCTCTTTCCTGTCAAATGTAATGGGTCTAGAGCCCAACCCATGTGCCTCATATATATATGGAACACTCAACCCAATCTAGGGTTAGGTTTTTTTTATTCCAGCATTGGGCTCGACACAGCCTCTCTGCAAAACGCAGGGGTAAGGCTTGCCTCGGTTATTCCTTTCCCAAACTCCACTCATGTGAGAGCTGCCAACAGTGGGTCAGCACATGTAGAAGAACAACTTGCCAATATTATTTATATTTGGAATTCTTTTTATTTGTGTTTTCTGTGCCTTTTACACGCTGTTTTTATCAGAGTAACTGTCCCTTTTAAACTTTTTATGCTACTTTATTTATGCCTTCTGATGATAGTCAAAATGTTATGCAATGGTGCAACATAAAGGTTAAATATGCTTTTTGAAGCCTTAGTCTGCAACCATGTTGTAATTTTTAAAAAGAAAAAAACACTGCCTTCATCGAGTATTATAGACTAATCATAAAAATAATGCAGGCAATGAACTTCTTTGCTGGCTTGCTACTTCTGCTGATGCCAGAAGAGAATGCATTTTGGTAGGTTCTGTAGTGAAACTTAAATATGTGTGGTATTTTAAGTTATTTCTGCTGAAATATCGATTTCATAATTGTACTGCTGAACTAAATACCTTTTTCTATGCTTATATGGTGTCCGTAGGGCATTGACAGGCATTATGGATGACTATTTTGATGGTTACTTCTCTGAAGAAATGATCGAATCTCAGGTATTATGAAGTACTCCCTCCGTTTCTTTTTAGTTGTCGCTGGATAGTTCAATTTTGCACTATTCAGCGACAACTAAAACGAAACGGAGGGAGTATCAATTGCTGTATGTTAATGTTTGCCTGCTATTTCATTATTTGAGCTTTGATCTGATCTGTTTCTTATTAAAACATGTTTATTTGGTTTCCCCATAGGTGGATCAGCTTGTTTTAGAGGAGTTAGTCCGAGGGAGATTCCCAAAGTTAGGTGTGTGACTTATTCCATTATTTGTACCACATGATTGTCAGACATATTAACAGCACAAGATTGACAAGAACACTCATGTATTTTCCAGTAAATCATCTTGATTACCTTGGTGTACAAGTTGCATGGGTCACTGGTCCATGGTTCCTATCTATTTTTATGAACATGCTTCCCTGGGAAAGTGGTGAGCCTTATTCTGTATTATTTGAAACATCTACATTTTCCTTTTTGAAATGATGTTTCTCTGCTTGCCTTATTTTGTGTTATTTGAAACATTTACCTTTTGCTTTTCGAAATGATGTTCCTCTGCTTTTGCAATATAAGATAGGTTTATTGAGAAATGTATTTCAAACAGTAGGGCCTTTAAGAGACCATGGTTGCTTTTGCAATACTGTAAAGTGACACTTACCCTGAGTAGTTGTAGTGTAAGGTCTATTGTCATTAACTATTTTTTATAGCTGATGTTTCCTTGGTCTTTTTGCAAGTATGCTTGGACTAATATTCTGTTTCTTGAGTAGACTATAAGCTATTATCTTCTCTAGAAACATTCTTAGCATTTTACTGCTATTTTTAAACATTTCAGTGCTTCGTGTGTGGGATGTTCTTCTCTTTGAGGGAAACCGTGTGATGCTGTTCCGGACAGCTCTTGCACTGATGGAGTTGTATGGTAATGGGGTCCCTCCTTTTCTTATTAATGCCAAACTGCCCGAGTATCTTAGAAGTTACATTCTGGATAGAGGCTTCTGACCACTATAAATTGCAGGTCCTGCACTTGTGACAACAAAAGATGCTGGGGATGCAGTAACCCTTTTGCAGTCTTTAGCTGGTTCCACTTTTGACAGTAGCCAGCTTGTTTTAACAGCTTGCATGGGATATCAAGCTGTAGGTGAAGCAAGACTGCAAGAATTGAGAAATAAACACCGACCATCTGTTATCTCCTCAATGGAACAGAGAGCAAAAGGTCTTCGTGTCTGGAGGGATACGAACAGGCTTGCATCTAGGCTATATAATTTTAAGCGTGACACTGAACCATTGGTGTCGTTATCAGAAGAACAGTCAAATGACTTGACAGATGGCGATAAGAACCAAGAAGCCAATTGTAGTAATGTGGATGATATGTATCATGGCCTCACTGTCAACTCTGAGATTGATTCTCTGCCTGATCCTAAAGACCAGGTATCCTTCTCAATATGCTAATTTTTCATTCATTTCCAAATCATAAGTCAGTAGTTTCATTAAACTAAGGGGCAAACTAAATAAAATAAGGAAATATAATTAGTTAATACATAAAAAATTTCCATTAGCGAGGTTATTCCATGTTCAATGTATTTATGTGAAGTTGGTAGTCTCACGCACAGTTAGCATTTAAGGAAAGTGTTTGCACCCATCCTTTTTCAATTTTGCTTCATTTGTTATATGAACTTATGAAAGATATGCATTGGTGAAAGCTGTTTCATTGAGTCGACGTGGGACAGACGATGGGATTTTTTTTAACCCCGGCCTGAAATTCGCTCTTAGAGGGAGTTGAACTCAGGACCTAAGGAATGCTACTCAGACCACTTAACCAAGTCAGCTAGAGGCCTTTCGCGGTCCAACAGATTACTTATTCCACAATGATTATTGCTGGGAATCTTATAGCTTATACTGCATCTTGCCACTTTCTCACTATGATGATTTATTCAAATGCATTTTGGATTACAATAAGTGACAGAACTCCTGACGCAATAAATCATGCAGGTCTTATAGTTAGCAGGCTAGCATGTCCCTCAGGAATTGTAGTTACAGGTTTTGTATCTTGTTGGTGTCTTGTAGCAATTTCTGCATCCTGTATATCATCGAGCATTGTGAACAAATGTTTGGCATTACCACTAAGTGACAGAACTCCTGGCCCAGTAAATCATGCAGGTCTTATAGTCAGCAGGCTGAATGTCCCCAACGAATTGTAGTTACTCCTTGTGTTTCTGTACTTATACTCATAATTAAAATAGTTACTTCTGTTCTAGTAATCTAAGTATTTATATGTGGCTGTATTCTCAGGTAGTCTGGCTGAAGGGTGAGCTGTGCCAACTGCTAGAGGAGAGAAGATCCGCTGTTCTGAGGTTGGTTTCAAATATCCACGACTCTGATCCCTTGGTTGCTTGAGTCATTTCCTATCTATGATCAAACATGTATATGCACCAATTTAAGTAGTAGTTAATTAATTCTCGAAGTTAGGTCAATCAAGTAATAGTTCCTGTCATGTTTAGCACTTGCTGGATCCACCGTGTTGTTCTTTTGCTGAACCTTGTTTTTCTTCCCATCTTCACCAGTGCCCTAACAACAAAGCTCGTGTACCCACTTTCATCACAATGACCTAACCACAGAGTTCATGTAGTTGTCCTGAAAACAATTGTCTTTATGCGCCGAAAGTTTGTCAAGGTTGATGGATTTCAGTCAAAATTAATTGGGCTTACATGTTTATCATACGGAGAGTGGTATCTGAAAACTACTTCATTCACTGATGTCATCAAATCACCAAAATTATATTGTGACTTAGTTGTGTGGGTTGTGACTTCTGAAGTGGCAAGCCAGTGATCCTTGCACATTGTTTACTTGCAACCTTGGATACCAATGGTTTATGTCTGGACCAGTTTTTCAAGATTAACAGGAATGGTGAGGAAGATGAGATATATGCTTTCAAACATGCAGCATAACTGTGCATCATTATCTAAAGAAGTAAAAGAACTAGTAGACAATTTATACAACCTGTAGTGGGGAAAAGGATGACTTGCCAAGTAAACACTGAAAACACGACCACTGAAAGATGAAAGATATGTTCCTTACAACTCATCTTCAACTTTTTTCCACGAAAGCTTTTAACCAAAAGATGGTGGTAATAGAGCATAAAATGCATTTTCTTTTCATATTCAGGCGTGGACAATGTGTTCCTTTCAATTCTAGGAGGGCATGGGCGCATGGCCCCATTTAGTGTCCTACATTAGAAGAGTCAATCCTTTTGTTGAGTATTCAATAGGATTAAACCTTGGTGCTTAATGAATTACTGTTCATGTTGATTTTTCCTGTCATCTGTATCCAGGGCTGATGAATTAGAGACAGCACTTATGGAGATGGTTAAGCAAGATAACAGACGCGAATTAAGTGCAAAGGTAAATGCAAATATTATTCTTTAGAATGGTTATCTCATATGATCTTGATTTTATGTTGAACCCAAAGTTTGCATTATAGTATCATCTCTTTTTGAAGTCAATTTAATGGTTAGAATATGCTTTTAATGGTTAGAATATGATTTCTGTTTAATATTTGTTATTAGTTAAGTAGTTAACCTTACTAGATGTAAATTTCTTGTTTCCTTGGAATATGATTGTTTCTACATTTGCTATCTCCTAGGTCGAGCAATTGGAACAAGAGTTATCTGAGCTTAGGCAAGCTCTATCAGACAAGCAGGAACAGGAACAAGCAATGCTTCAGGTGCAGTTCTTGCACATATGATGCTCTAAATGAACCTTGTTACCACTATGTCATCTTTAGTCACCCACAACTAGATCAACTGCAGGTTCTGATGCGTGTAGAGCAAGAACAGAAAGTCACAGAGGACGCCCGTATCTTTGCAGAGCAAGATGCTGCTGCTCAGAAATATGCTGCACATATACTTCAGGTTATTTCAGTTTGATATATAATCCATGCCGTCGTGTTTGTGTGCTATATCTTGATCTGAGTTTGACTGCCATGTTTGCATATGAAACAACTATTTTACGTTCCCGATCTTTTAAATAATGTTCCTATTGCATATATTGATAATTTGATATATGTTATTATGTATTGTAATGCACAATGCATATGCACCTTTATCTAGGTTGCTTCAGAAAACTACAGTCTTTGCAATAATTAGGCCTTGTTCGGTTATTCCTATCTCATATGGATTGGATAGGGTCGGAAAAATTTAAGAAAGATTTTGACCTGTTATGGATTTAAACCCGTTCAATCCACATGGATTGGCACCGAAACGAACAAGCCTGCCACTACTTGCAGAAATGTCTGGGTTGATATATATATATACTCCCTTTGTCCCAAAGTAGTAGTCGTTTTAGCTCTAGTTTTTTATGTCCATATTCATATGGATGATTGTTAATCTAGACATATATATAGAACACATACCTTAATTATTGAATCGGATAAAAAGGTAAAACAAATTTTAATTTGGGACGGAGGGAGTATATATTTTGAAACGAGATACCTCTGCTTATATTGAAATGAGATACCTCTGCTTATATTAAAACGAGATACCATCTTAATAAATTGTATTATTTATTGAGTCTATGTGGCTGTATCTAGGGTGCTTCCAGAAGATGATTCTCCCAATTTATAGTACTGGACTACTGGAGCTCGCTGGCTATATTATTAATGTTTGGGCATGAATATGTCGCAGCATGTAATGAAGCAAGTAAATTTTTGCTTGTTCAGTTTTATGATCCGCTGCTTGTGTACTTACTCTATTCAGGAGAAGTACGAGGGAGCTATGGCTTCACTTGCTCAAATGGAGAACAGAGCAGTTATGGCAGAAACTATGTTAGAGGCAACCATTCAGTACCAATCTAGTCAGCAGAAAGCACAGCTTCCATCGCCCTCTCCTTCTCCAAGGTCTGGTCTTGTTTAATGCTATAATTGCTAGATCAGTACTAACACTGGCAATGCAATAGCACTAAAGGACCAATTTATTTAGCTACTCCATCCTTTTTTTTCTTGTCTGGTTATCTGTCATTGCCCCCAGTTAGGAAAACCCTTTTGCTTTCCCATTTTCAAATGCAAATAGATGCGATTTGACTAGTCTTTTCATTAGGCGTATTCCACTCATTTGCTGTTCCAACGCCAACTTGATATTGTTTCCAAACATTTTTCCTCATAGGACCCCAACTCGAGATGCATCACCAGGCCAAGGGAACCAAGATTCATCGCAGGAGTTCCAGCCTAGAAGAATAAGCTTGCTTGCCCCATTTTCTTCCCTCGGATGGCGAGACAAGAACAAGGTATATTCTTCTGGCAATTGGATAGGAATTTAGGATTGATTCAATATTATAGAATGAAGTAACACAGTTATAACAGTAACTTCTTTACCTGAACTCCTAAGTGGCAAATGTCATAATATGGTTCCTCCGATGTTTTTTCCTCTTTGAAAAATATAACAGTCCCTTCTTTGTATAATTACTTCTCTAGTAGATAAAATATATAGGTACTTGGAGTGTTCTTGTATATTTTGATCTGTATATGAACTTTAGGTCTTGTCTCTTCTCCCTTGCCTTTCTTTGTGAAAAGAAAGGTTCTGCTTTACCTGATCTCATGTGATTTCTGTACCCTGCCTTTCGCATAGGGCAAGCAGAACGGCTCTGATGAGTCAACAAACGGTAAGCTCAATAATAGCACCGATCAAGGGGTTGAAACACCCAAAAAGGACGACGAAAAGAAGGCCGACTCGCCAAAAGAGAGTGAACAGATTGTCCGAACACCGGAAAGAGACAATGAACTGAGACTAGGGACACCCAAGATGGATAGTGAGGTACCAAGTGTGGAAATGGCGGCAAACAGTACGAATGGGCTGGAGGACCAGTTGGAGGAGATAAAATTGGATTGATATCCTTTGGCTGGTCGCTAAGCCGCAACATAAGGTGCCATTAAATTATGTATTGGTGTATCCATCTTCCACCTCTATTCTTTTAGGTTTATAGATTCTTGTATAACTTGAGGAGAGAGAATGAATAAACTATGTTTGCCCTCTTATAGGTCTGTTGATCGCCTGTAAGCTATCATAAGTACACATGAAAAAGACGTACCAAATAGAAGATTACCACGAAAGCAATTTTTGGAACAGATCGCGCCCTACCGTTGTCCTGGTGACTTTGTGGTTGTTTGTATCGCTAAATTATCTTGTTGGCCAGTGGCCACTGCGTCGCCAAGGGCCTTTTTGAGGAGTCAGAACCGTTTCGAAGGAAACTATAGTTTATAGCTCTTATAAAATGGTTTTGACTTATTTTTTTTCACTAAAAATCCGATCTACAGTTTTGTAGTGAACTATTTGGTTTTTTTTACTGAACCATTGGTGAAAAATAGTTTCAAGGGCGGTCACAACACAAATGCAACAACCGCCACTAAAAACAAGTTTACATGAGCGGTTAGTTTATAGAAAATACTTATAAAAATCGATTTTTAAGGACGGTTCTTTCATTGCAACTATCTCTGAAAATACTCCCTCCGTTTCTTTTTATTTGTCGCTGGATAGTGTAAAATTGCACTATCCAGCGACAAATAAAAATAAAACGGAGGGAGTATTATTTTTAGATAAGAATATATTAACCAAACCGTTCTAGAAATATTTCTAGAAATATTTTTCTAGGATAGTTAAGGGGACCGATTTAGCAGTGAAGTGGATGAGAGGAATGTCAGCGACAGCTAGGGGCGGAAACTAGCCGAGCCACGCCCATTTGACGAGCTTGAAAACACGGCTCGGTTTGCAAGCTAACTCGCCAAACCAACTAACCTAGCCATGAACATTAACGTAGATATCTAAATTATAATATAAAATCTTAAAATATTTTAAATAATATATTTTAAATTATTAAAATAGATATATCACTAATATAATATAGAAAATAGATTAATTTTGTATAGTAATCTCAAATCTTAAATAACATAAATTAATTGTCTTCTCGATACTAATATTATATGCTAATCAGGATTTTATGTAACAAATTATCGTTGGGTCGAGCCACGAGTCAGCTCGTGAACTGCAGCGAGCTGAGCCGAGCTGAGCTGGCTCGCTCTTTTCACGAGCCATAAAAACTGGCTTGGCTTGGACTTGCTCTGAGCGTCGAGCCATCTCCTGCGAGCTCGAGCTTTTTTTTCAGCCCCCACGTAGTACGGACACTTCGCGGAGCTATTTGTGTGTCGCGACTCGCCAGGAACTGTTAGGGCTTGTTCGTTTTGCTTTCAATCCATATGGATTGAGTGAGTTTTAATCCTGAAAGTCGCCTAGAGGGGGGGGTGAATAGGGCGAATCTGAAATTTATGAAGTTAAGCACAACTACAAGCCGGGTTAGCGTTAGAAATATAAACGAGTCCGAGAGAGAGGGCGCAAAACAAATCGTGAGCAAATAAAAAGCGAGACACGATGATTTGTTTTACCGAGGTTCGTTTCTTGCAAACCTATTTCCCGTTGAGGTGGTCACAAAGACCGGGTCTCTTTCAACCCTTTCCCTCTCTCAAACGGTCACTTAGACCGAGTGAGCTTCTCTTCTCAATCAAACGGAACACAAAGTTTTCGCAAGGACCACCACACAATTGTTGTCTCTTGCCTTGGTTACAATTGAGTTTGATCACAAGAAGAATGAGAAAGAAAAGAAGCAATCCAAGCACAAGAGCTCAAATGAACACAAATGTCGCTCTCTCTAGTCACTATTTGATTTGGAGTGATTCTGGACTTAGGAGAGGATTTGATCTCTTTGGAGTGTCTAGAATTGAATGCTATAGCTCTTGTAATGTGTTGAAGGTGGAAAACATGGATGCCATTGAATGTGGGGTGGTTGGGGTATTTATAGCCCCAACCACCAAAATGTGGCCGTTGGAAGGCTGCTGTCGCATGGCGCACCGGACAGTCCGGTGCGCCACCGGACACTGTCCGGTGCGCTAGCCACGTCAGCCGGCCGTCGGATTCTGACCGTTGGAGCTCTGACTGGTGGGGCCTCTGGGCTGTCCGGTGGTGCATCGGACAGGTCTTGTAGACTGTCCGGTGCGCCAACTGCGCGTGCTCTAACTCTGGCGCACACTGTAGCGCATTGAATGCGGTTGCAGTCCACCGTTGGCGCGAAGTAGCCGTTGCTCCGCTGGCACACCGGACAGTCCGGTGCGTCACCGGACAGTCCGGTAAATTATAGCGGAGCGGCCTCCCATTTTCCCGAAGGTGGCAAGTTCAACTTCGAGTTCCCTGGTGCACCGGACACTGTCCGGTGGCACACCGGACAGTCCGGTGCGCCAGACTAGGGTGCCTTTTGGGATGTCTTTAGCTCTGTTTGTTTGAACTCATTCTTGGTCTTTTTATTGGCTTACTGTGAACCTTTGGCACCTGTAAAACTTATATACTAGAGCAAACTAGTTAGTCCAATTATTTGTGTTGGGCAATTCAACCACCAAAATCAATTAGGAAAAAGGTGTAAGCCTAATTCCCTTTCAATCTCCCCCTTTTTGGTGATTGATGCCAACACAAACCAAAGCAAGTATAGAAGTGCATAATTGAACTAGTTTGCATAATGTAAGTGCAAAGGTTACTTAGAATTGAACCAATAAATTCTCATAAGATATGCATAAATTGTTTCTTTATTTTTAACATTTTGGACCACGCTTGCAGCACATGTTTTGTTTTTGCAAATTCTTTTCAAATTCCTTTTGCAAATAGTCAAAGGTAAATGAATAAGGTTTTGAGAAGCATTTTCAAGATTTAAAATTTCTCCCCTGTTTCAAATGCTTTTCCTTTGACTAAACAAAACTCCCCCTTAATAAAATCCTCCTCTTAGTGTTCAAGAGGGTTTTAAATACTAGTTTTTGAAGAGGGTGATCCAATTTGAAATTCTATCAAAAATAAGATACTAATTGAAAAATTCATCATTTCAAGACCTTTTAAATTTTGAAAATTGGTGGTGCGGTCCTTTTGCTTTGGGCTAATACTTTCTCCCCCTTTGGCATGAATCGCCAAAAACGGATACTTGAGTGAAATATAAGCCCTTGTGACTACTTTCTCCCCCTTTGGCGAACAGAATATGAGTGAAGATTATACCAAAGTTGGAGAGTGGCTCGGAGCGACGGCGAAGGGTGAGTGATTCGATGGAGTGGAGTTGAAGCCTTTGTCTTCGCCGAAGACTCCTATTCCATTTCAATCTATGACTAGGTTTGAAATACACTTGAAAACACATTAGTCATAGCGCATGAAAGAGATATGATCAAAAGTATATTTATGAGCTATGTGTGCAAAACATCAAAAGAAATTCCTAGAATCAAGAATATTTAGCTCATGCCTAAGTTTGTTAAAAGTTTGTTCACCTAGTGGCTTGGTAAAGATATCAGCTAATTGTTCCTTAGTGTTAATATATGCAATCTCGATATCCCCCTTTTGTTGGTGATCCCTTAAGAAATGATACTGAATGGCTATGTGTTTAGTGCGGCTATGTTCGACGGGATTATCCGCCATACGGATTGCATTTTCATTATCACATAGAAGAGGAACTTTGGTTAATTTGTAACCATAGTCCCTAAGGGTTTGCCTCATCTAAAGTAATTGCGCGCAACAATGGCTTGCGGCAATATACTCGGCCTCGGCGGTAGAAAGAGCTACAGAATTTTGCTTCTTTGAAGCCCAAGACACTAGGGACCTTCCCAAGAACTGGCAAGTCCCCGATGTGATCTTTCTATTAATTTTACACCCCGCCCAATCGGCATCCGAATAACCAATTAAATCAAAAGTGGATCCCCGAGGATACCAAATCCCAAACTTAGGAGTATAAACTAAATATCTCAAGATTCGTTTTACGGCCTGTCGGGGACCATAATTAGGGGTACCTGAAAGGGAATTAGGCTTACACCTAATTTCTATATAATTTTGGTGGTCGAATTGCCCAACACAAATCTTTGGACTAACTAGTTTGCTCTAGTGTATAAGATATACAGGTGTCAAAGGTTCACAATAAGCCAATTGAAAAGACCAAAGTTGGGTTCAAAATTGAGAGCTAAAGGCGTCCCGGAAGCCTCCCTGGTCTGGCGCACCGGACTGTCCGGTGGCGCACCGGACAGTGTCCGGTGCACCAGGGGGCCTCGCGCTGAACTCCTCAGCCTCGGGATTTTCCTGGAGCCGACACGCTATAATTCACCGGACTGTCCGGTGTACACCGGACAGTGTCCGGTGCTCCAAAGAAGGCACAGCTCCGGAACTCGCCAGTCTCGGGAATTCGCAAAGGCTGCTCCGCTATAATTCACCGGACATGACCGGTGTGCACCGGACTGTCCGGTGCATCCTCGGAGCAACGACCACTTCGGCGCCAACGGCTACATGCTGTGCATTTAATGCGCGCGCAGCGCGCGCAGAAGGCAGGCGCGCCCATACCGGCGCACCGGACAGTGAACAGTTCATGTCCGGTGCGCCACCGGACATCGAGGCGGGTCCAGAAGTCAGAACTCCAACGGTCAAATTCCAACAGCACTGATGACGTGGCTGGGGCACCGGACATGTCCGGTGTGCACCGGACTGTCCGGTGCGCCATCGAACAGACAGCCCCACCAACGGTCATGTTTGGTGGTTGGGGCTATAAATACCCCAACCACCCCACCATTCATGGTATCCAAGTTTTCCACTCCCCAACTACTACAAGAGCTCTAGCATTCAACTCTAGACACACCAAAAAGATCAAATCCTCTCCATATTCCACACAACGCCCTAGTGACTAGAGAGAGAGATTTGCTTGTGTTCTTTCGAGCTCTTGCGCTTGGATTGCTTCCTTCTTTCTTGATTCTTTCTTGTGATCAAACACTCACTTGTAATTGAGGCAAGAGGCACCAATTGTGTGGTGGCCCTTGCGGGAAGTTTGATTCCCAAGTGATTTGAGAAGAGAAGCTCACTCGGTCCGAGGGACCGTTTGAGAGAGGGAAGGGTTGAAAGAGACCCGGCCTTTGTGGCCTCCTCAACGGGGAGTAGGTTTGCAAGAACCGAACCTCGGTAAAACAAATCCGCGTGTCACACTTTTCATTTGCTTGCGATTTGTTTTTCACCCTCTCTCGCGGACTCGTTTATATTTCTAACGCTAACCCGGCTTGTAGTTGTGTTTATATTTGTAAATTTCAGTTTTGCCCTATTCGCCCCCCTCTAGGCGACTATCAATTGGTATCAGAACCCGGTGCTTCATTAGAGCCTAACCGCTCGAAGTGATGTCGGGAGATCACGCCAAGAGGGAGATGGAGACCGGCGACAAGCCCACTACAAGCCAAGGGAGCACTTCATCGAAAGAGTCCCGCACCAAGAGGAAGGAGAAGAAGAAGGACTCCTCCAAACGGAAGGAGAAAAGATCTTCTTCCTCACATCACAAAGAGAAGAAGGAATCTTCTTCTGACAAGTCGCATCGGAAAGGCGACAAGCACAAGAGGATGAGGAAAGTGGTCTACTACGAGACCGACACTTCATCAACATCGACCTCCGACTCCGATGCGCCCTCCGTAACTTCTAAACGCCAAGAGCGTAAGAAGTTTAGTAAGATTCCCTTACACTATCCTCGTACATCTAGACATACTCCATTACTTTCCGTTCCATTAGGCAAACCGCCAACCTTTGACGGTGAAGATTATGCTAGGTGGAGTGATTTATTGAAATTTCATCTAACCTCACTCCACAAAAGTATATGGAATGTTGTTGAGTTTGGAGCGCAGGTACCATCCGTAGGGGATGAAGACTATGATACGGACGAAGTGGCCCAAATCGAGCACTTCAACTCTCAAGCTACAACCATACTCCTCGCTTCTCTAAGCAAGGAGGAATACAACAAGGTGCAAGGGTTGAAGAATGCAAAGGAGATTTGGGACCTACTCAAGACCGCGCACGAGGGTGATGAACTCACCAAGATCACCAAGCGGGAAACGATCGAGGGGGAGCTCGGTCGCTTCCGTCTTCGCCAAGGGGAGGAGCCACAAGATATGTACAACCGGCTCAAAACCTTGGTGAACCAAGTGCGCAACCTCGGGAGCAAGAAGTGGGATGACCACGAGGTGGTTAAGGTTATTCTAAGATCTCTCATTTTCCTTAACCCCACTCAAGTTCAATTAATTCGTGGTAATCCTAGATACACACTAATGACTCCCGAGGAAGTAATCGGGAATTTTGTGAGCTTTGAATGTATGATTAAAGGCTCAAAGAAGATCAACGAGCTTGACGAACCCTCCACGTCCGAAGCGCAACCGGTGGCATTTAAGGCGACGGAGGAGAAGAAGGAGGAGTCTACACCAAGTAGACAACCAATTGACGCCTCCAAGCTCGACAATGAGGAGATGGCTTTAATCATCAAAAGCTTTCGCCAAATCCTCAAGCAACGGAAGGGGAAGGACTACAAATCCCGTTCCAAGAAGGTTTGCTACAAGTGTGGTAAGCCCGGTCATTTCATTGCAAAATGTCCTATATCTAGTGACAGTGACAGGGGCAACGACAAGAAGGGAAAGAGGAGAGAAAAGAAGAGGTACTACAAGAAGAAGGGCGGCGATGCCCATGTTTGCCGGGAGTGGGACTCGGACGAGAGCTCCACCGACTCCTCCTCCGACGACGAGGACGCCGCCAACATCGCCGTCACCAAGGGACTCCTCTTCCCCAACGTCGGCCACAAGTGCCTCATGGCAAAGGACGGCAAAAGGAAGAAGGTTAAATCTAAATCCTCCACTAAATATGAATCCTCTAGTGATGATAATGCTAGTGATGAGGAAAATAATTTGCGTACCCTTTTTGCCGACCTAAACATGCAACAAAAGGAAAAATTAAATGAATTGATTAGTGCTATTCATGAGAAGGATGATCTCTTGGACTCTCAAGAGGACTTCCTTATTAAGGAAAACAAAAAGCATGTTAAGGTCAAAAATGCTTATGCTCTACAAGTTGAAAAATGTGAAAAATTGTCTAGTGAGCTAAGCACCTGCCGTGAGACTATTGACAACCTTAGAAATGAAAATGCTAGATTAATTGATAAGGTTTATTCTCATGTTTGTGATGCTTCAATTCCCAATCTTAGAAATGATAATGATGATTTGCTTGCTAAGATTAAGGAATTGAACGATTCTCTTGCTAGCCTTAGAGTAGAAAATGAAAATTTGATTGCTAAGGCTAAAGATATTGATGTTTGCAATGTTACAATTTCCAATCTTAGAGATAACAATGATATTTTGCGTGCTAAGATTGTTGAACTTAATTCTTGCAAATCCTCTACATCTACTGTTGAGCACACTTCTATTTGTACTAGATGTAGAGATGTTGATATCAATGCTATTCATGATCACATGGCTTTAATTAAACAACAAAATGATCATATAGCAATATTAGATGCTAAAATTGCCGAGCATAACTTAGAAAATGAAAAGTTCAAATTTGCTAGAAGTATGCTCTATAATGGGAGACGCCCTGGCATCAAGGATGGCATTGGCTTCCAAAGGGGAGACAATGTCAAACTTAATGCCCCTCCTAAGAACTTGTCTAACTTTGTTAAGGGCAAGTCTCCCATGCCTCAGGATAACGAGGGTTACATTTTATACCCTACCGGTTATCCCGAGGACAAAATTAGGAGAATTCACTCTAGGAAGTCTCACTCTGGCCCTAATCATGCTTTTATGTATAAGGGTGAGACATCTAGCTCTAGGCAACCAAACCGTGCTAAGTTGCCTAAGAAGAAAATTCCTAATGCATCAAATGAACATGCCATTTCATTTAAGACTTTTGATGCATCTTATGTTTTGACTAACAAATCCGGCAAGGTAGTTGCCAAGTTTGTTGGGGGCAAACACAAGGGATCAAAGACTTGTGTTTGGGTACCCAAAGTTCTTGTTTCTAATGCCAAAGGACCCAAAACCGTTTGGGTACCTAAAGTCAAGAACTAAAATTATTTTGTAGGTTTATGCATCCGGAGGCTCAAGTTGGATACTCGATAGCGGGTGCACAAACCACATGACAGGGGAGAAGAAGATGTTCTCCTCATATGAGAAAAACCAAGATCCCCAACGAGCTATCACATTCGGGGATGGAAATCAAGGTTTGGTCAAAGGATTGGGTAAAATTGCTATATCACCTGACCATACTATTTCCAATGTTTTTCTTGTAGATTCTTTAGATTACAATTTGCTTTCCGTATCCCAATTATGTCAAATGGGCTACAACTGTCTATTTACTGATATAGGTGTTACTGTCTTTAGAAGAAGTGATGATTCAATAGCATTCAAGGGAGTGTTAGAGGGTCAGCTATACTTGGTAGATTTTGATAGAGCTGAACTCGACACTTGCTTGGTTGCTAAGACTAACTTGGGTTGGCTTTGGCACCGCCGACTAGCCCATGTTGGAATGAAGAATCTTCATAAGCTTCTAAAGGGAGAGCACATTTTAGGACTAACAAATGTTTATTTTGAGAAAGACAGGATTTGTAGCGCATGCCAAGCCGGGAAGCAAGTTGGCACTCATCATCCACACAAGAACATCATGACTAGTGACAGGCCACTGGAGCTCCTACACATGGACCTATTCGGCCCGATCGCTTACATAAGCATCGACGGGAGTAAGTACTGTCTAGTTATTGTGGATGATTATTCTCGCTTCACTTGGGTGTTCTTTTTGCAGGAAAAATCTCAAACCCAAGAGACCTTAAAGGGATTCTCGAGACGGGCTCAAAATGAGTTCGGCTTAAGGATCAAGAAAATTAGAAGCGACAACGAAACGGAGTTCAAGAACTCTCAAATTGAAGGCTTCCTTGAGGAGGAGGGCATCAAGCATGAGTTCTCTTCTCCCTACACCCCACAACAAAATGGTGTAGTGGAGAGGAAGAATCGAACTCTATTGGACATGGCAAGAACCATGCTTGATGAGTACAAGACACCGGATCGGTTTTGGGCCGAGGCGGTTAACACCGCTTGCTACGCCATCAACCGGTTATATCTACACCGAATCCTCAAGAAGACATCATATGAACTCCTAACCGGTAAAAAGCCAAATATTTCATATTTTAGAGTTTTTGGTAGCAAATGCTTTATTCTGGTTAAAAGAGGTAGAAAATCAAAATTTGCTCCTAAAACTGTAGAAGGCTTTTTACTAGGATATGACTCAAACACAAGGGCATATAGAGTCTTTAACAAGTCCTCAGGACTTGTTGAAGTTTCTTGTGACGTTGTGTTTGATGAAACTAATGGCTCTCAAGTAGAGCAAGTTGATCTTGATGAGATAGGTAATGAAGAGGCTCTGTGCATCGCGCTAAGGAACATGTCCATTGGAGATGTGTGTCCTAAGGAATCCGAAGAACCTCCAAATGCACAAGATCAACCATCCTCCTCCATGCAAGCATCTCCACCAACTCAAATTGAGGATGAGGCTCAAGATGTTGAACAAGAAGATCAAGAAGATGAGCCACCTCAAAATGACGGCAACGATCAAGGGGGAGATACAAATGATCAAGTAAAGGAGGATGAGCAAGAACCAAGGCCGCCACACCCAAGAGTCCACCAAGCAATCCAACGAGATCACCCCGTCGACACCATCCTCGGCGACATTCATAAGGGGGTAACTACTAGATCTCGTGTTGCACATTTTTGTGAGCATTACTCTTTTGTTTCCTCTATTGAGCCACACAGGGTAGAGGAAGCACTTCAAGATTCGGATTGGGTGGTGGCGATGCAAGAGGAGCTCAACAACTTCACTCGGAATAAGGTATGGCATTTAGTTCCACGTCCTAACCAAAATGTTGTAGGAACCAAGTGGGTCTTCCGCAACAAACAATACGAGCATGGTGTGGTGACAAGGAACAAAGCTCGACTCGTGGCTAAAGGGTACTCACAAGTCGAAGGTCTGGATTTCGGTGAAACCTATGCACCCGTAGCTAGGCTTGAGTCAATTCGTATATTATTGGCCTATGCTACTTACCATGGCTTTAAGCTCTATCAAATGGACGTGAAAAGTGCCTTCCTCAATGGACCAATCAAGGAAGAGGTCTATGTTGAGCAACCTCCCGGCTTTGAAGACAGTGAGTATCCTAACCATGTCTATAAGCTCTCTAAGGCGCTTTATGGGCTCAAGCAAGCCCCAAGAGCATGGTATGAATGCCTTAGAGATTTCCTTATTGCAAATGGATTCAAAGTCGGAAAAGCCGATCCTACACTCTTTACAAAAACACTTGGAAATGATTTGTTTGTATGCCAAATTTATGTTGATGATATCATATTTGGGTCTACTAACGAATCTACATGTGAAGAATTTAGTAGGATCATGACACAAAAGTTCGAGATGTCTATGATGGGGGAGTTGAAATATTTCTTAGGATTTCAAGTCAAGCAACTCCAAGAAGGCACCTTCATTAGCCAAACAAAGTACACTCAAGACATTCTAACCAAGTTTGGAATGAAGGATGCCAAGCCCATCAAGACACCCATGGGAACCAATGGGCATCTCGACCTCGACACGGGAGGTAAGTCCGTGGATCAAAAGGTATACCGGTCGATGATAGGTTCCTTACTCTATTTATGTGCTTCTCGACCGGACATTATGCTTTCCGTTTGCATGTGTGCAAGATTCCAATCCGACCCTAAGGAATCCCACCTTACGGCCGTAAAACGAATCTTGAGATATTTGGCTTATACTCCTAAGTTTGGGCTTTGGTACCCTCGGGGATCCACTTTTGATTTAATTGGTTATTCAGATGCCGATTGGGCGGGGTGTAAGATTAATAGAAAGAGCACATCGGGGACTTGCCAGTTCTTGGGAAGATCCTTGGTGTCTTGGGCTTCAAAGAAGCAAAATTCGGTCGCTCTTTCAACCGCCGAAGCCGAGTACATTGCCGCAGGTCATTGTTGCGCGCAATTGCTTTGGATGAGGCAAACCCTGCGGGACTACAGTTACAAATTAACCAAAGTCCCTTTGCTATGTGATAATGAGAGTGCAATCAAAATGGTCGACAATCCCGTCGAGCATAGCCGCACTAAGCACATAGCCATTCGGTATCATTTTCTTAGGGATCACCAACAAAAGAGGGATATCGAGATTGCATACATTAATACTAAAGATCAATTAGCCGATATCTTTACCAAACCACTTGATGAACAAACTTTTACCAAACTTAGGCATGAGCTCAATATTCTTGATTCTAGAAATTTCTTTTGCTAACTTTGCACATAGCTCATGAAAATACCTTTGATCATGTCTCTTTTATATGCTATGACTAATGTGTTTTCAAGTGTATTTCAAACCAAGTCATAGGTATATTGAAAGGAAATTGGAGTCTTCGGCGAAGACAAAGGCTTCCACTCCACTCTACTACTCATCCTTCGCCGTCACTCCGAGCCGCTCTCTATCTTTGGGGGAGAGAGCAAAACAAAAGGACTCCTACTTTGGTATAATCTTCACTCCTTTATTTATGACCAAAGGAGGAGAAAGTAATTTAAAGGGCTCTAATGACTCCGTTTTTGGCGATTCATGCCAAAGGGGGAGAAAGTATTAGCCCAAAACAAAAGGACCGCACCACCACCTAATTTTAAAATATAATTTTCAATTGTCTTTTTAGTATCTTCTTGTGTTCAAAAGAAGGCCAAAGTAGTATTTTAAAATTGATTCATCAAAACCCTCTTGATCACTAAGAGGAGGATTTCATTTAGGGGGAGTTTTGTTTAGTCAAAGGAAAAGCATTTGAAACAGGGGGAGAAAATTTCAAAACTTGAAAATGCTTTGCAAACTCTTATTCATTTACCTTTGACTATTTGCAAAAGAACTTTGAAAAGATTTACAAAAGATTTTGCAAAAACAAAACATGTGGTGCAAGCGTGGTCCAAAATGTTAAAAATGAAGAAACAATCCATGCATATCTTGTAAGTATTTATATTGGCTCAATTCCAAGCAACCTTTGCACTTCTATATTTGCTTTGGTTTGTGTTGGCATCAATCACCAAAAAGGGGGAGATTGAAAGGGAATTAGGCTTACACCTAATTTCTATATAATTTTGGTGGTCGAATTGCCCAACACAAATCTTTGGACTAACTAGTTTGCTCTAGTGTATAAGATATACAGGTGTCAAAGGTTCACAATAAGCCAATTGAAAAGACCAAAGTTGGGTTCAAAATTGAGAGCTAAAGGCGTCCTGGAAGCCTCCCTGGTCTGGCGCACCGGACTGTCCGGTGGCGCACCGGACAGTGTCCGGTGCACCAGGGGGCCTCGCGCTGAACTCCTCAGCCTCGGGATTTTCCTGGAGCCGACACGCTATAATTCACCGGACTGTCCGGTGTACACCGGACAGTGTCCGGTGCTCCAAAGAAGGCACAGCTCCGGAACTCGCCAGTCTCGGGAATTCGCAAAGGCTGCTCCGCTATAATTCACCGGACATGACCGGTGTGCACCAGACTGTCCGGTGCATCCTCGGAGAAACGACCACTTTGGCGCCAACGGCTACCTGCTGTGCATTTAATGCGCGCGCAGCGCGCGCAGAAGGCAGGCGCGCCCATACCGGCGCACCGGACAGTGAACAGTTCATGTCCGGTGCGCCACCGGACATCGAGGCGGGTCCAGAAGTCAGAACTCCAACGGTCAAATTCCAACGGCACTGATGACGTGGCTGGGGCACCGGACATGTCCGGTGTGCACCGGACTGTCCGGTGCACCATCGAACAGACAGCCCCACCAACGGTCATGTTTGGTGGTTGGGGCTATAAATACCCCAACCACCCCACCATTCATGGTATCCAAGTTTTCCACTCCCCAACTACTACAAGAGCTCTAGCATTCAACTCTAGACACACCAAAAAGATCAAATCCTCTCCATATTCCACACAACGCCCTAGTGACTAGAGAGAGAGATTTGCTTGTGTTCTTTCGAGCTCTTGCGCTTGGATTGCTTCCTTCTTTCTTGATTCTTTCTTGTGATCAAACACTCACTTGTAATTGAGGCAAGAGGCACCAATTGTGTGGTGGCCCTTGCGGGAAGTTTGATTCCCAAGTGATTTGAGAAGAGAAGCTCACTCGGTCCGAGGGACCGTTTGAGAGAGGGAAGGGTTGAAAGAGACCCGGCCTTTGTGGCCTCCTCAACGGGGAGTAGGTTTGCAAGAACCGAACCTCGGTAAAACAAATCCGCGTGTCACACTTTTCATTTGCTTGCGATTTGTTTTTCACCCTCTCTCGCGGACTCATTTATATTTCTAACGCTAACCCGACTTGTAGTTGTGTTTATATTTGTAAATTTCAGTTTCACCCTATTCACCCCCCTCTAGGCGACTATCAGTACCCTCAAGACTCCTAAATCTCAGCTGGTAACCCCCATCAGCACAAAGCTGCAAAGGCCTGATGGGTGCGATTAAGTCAAGGATCGGTCCATTCAAGGGACGCGATCCCGCCTCGCCCGAGCCCAGCCTCGGGCAAGGGTAGCCGACCCCGGAGGATCTACGTCTCGCCCGAGGACCCCCTCCAGCAACGGACACACCTTCGGCTCGCCCGAGGCCCAGTCTTCACCAAGAAGCAACCTTGGCCAAATCGCCACGCCAACCGACCAAATCGCAGGGGCATTTAATGCAAAGGTGGCCTGACACCTTTATCCTGACGCGCGTCCTCCAGTTGACAGAGCCGAAGTGACCGTAGTCACTTCGCCGCTCCACTGACCAGTCTGACAAGAGGACAGCGCCGCCTGCGCCGCTCCGACTGCTGTGCCACACGACAGAGTGAGGCTGACAGCAGCCAAGCCCGGCCCCAGGCGCCATAGGAAACTCCGCTTCGTCCGACCCCAGGGCTCGGACTCGGGCTCAGCCCCGGAAGACGACGAACTCCGCTTCGCCCGACCCCAGGGCTCGGACTCGGGCTCAGCCCCGGAAGACGACGAACTCCGCTTCGCCCGACCCCAGGGCTCGGACTCGGGCTCAGCCCTGGAAGACGACGAACTCCGCTTCACCGGACCCCAGGGCTCGGACTCGGGCTCAGCCCCGGAAGACGACGAACTCCACTTCGCCCGACCCCAGGGCTCGGACTCGGGCTCAGCCCCGGAAGACGACGAACTCCGCTTTGTCCGACCCCAGGGCTCGGACTCGGGCTCAGCCCCGGAAGACGACGAACTCCGCTTCGCCCGACCCCAGGGCTCGGACTCGGGCTCAGCCCCAGAAGACGACGAACTCCGCTTCGCTCGACCCCAGGGCTCGGACTCGGGCTCAGCCCCGGAAGACGACGAACTCTGCTTCGCCCGACCCCAGGGCTCGGACTTAGCCCTAGCCTCAGCCGACGGTCTCCGCCTCGCCCGACCCAGGGGCTCGGACTCGACCTCGGCCTCGGAAGGCAGACTCGACCTCGACCTCGGAGGAGCCTCCACCTCGACCAACCTAGGGCTCGGACCGACCACGTCAAAGGAGGCACCATCATTACCCTACCCCAAGCTGACTCAGGCTACGGGGAACAAGACCGGCGTCCCATCTGGCTCGCTCCGCCAAACAAGTAATGATGACGCCCCGCACGCTCTATGACGACGGCGGCTCTCAGCCCCCTTACGGAAGCAAGAGGAAGTCAGCAAGGACCCGACAGCCCCGACAGCTGTCCTTCCGCCAGGCTCCAGCGCTCCTCCGACGGCACGACACCACACGAACCGGGTGCCAAAACCTCTCCGACTGCCACGATGGCATGTACTTAGGGCACTAGCTCCCCTCCGCTAGACACGTTAGCGCACTGCTACACCCCCCCATTGTACACCTGGATCCTTTCCTTATGCCTATAAAAGGAAGGTCCAAGGCCCTCTTAGAGAGGGTTGGCCGCGCGGGAAGGACGGGACGGCGCTCGCGCAGGGCCGCTCGCTCCCTCCCGCGTGGACGCTTGTAACCCCCTACTGCAAGCGCACCCGACCTGGGCGCGGGACAAACACGAAGGCCGCGAGATTTCACCTCTCACGCCTGTCTCCCTCCGGCTTCTTCCCCCCTTCGCGCTCCGTCTCGCGCCGACCCATCTGGGCTGGGGCACGCGGCGATAATTTACTCGTCGGTCCAGGGACCCCCCGGGTTCGAAACGTCGACAGTTGGCGCGCCAGGTAGGGGCCTGCTGCGTGTTGACAAACAGCTTCCCGTCAAGCTCCAGATGGGCAGTCTCCAGCAACCTTTCCAGCCCGGGACGGTGCTCCATTTCGGGAGTCTTGAGTTCGTGTCCCTCGACGGCAGCTACGACATGATGCTCCTTCCCCCGCCGCGCGACAGCAACAATGGCGGCCGACAACCCGCCCGCCGGCGGCGGAATCGACGACGTCTTCCCCGCGCGGTGGAAGAACAACATTCGAGCTCGCCCCGTCCCCTCCCCCGCCGACGGAGGAGGAGGCGGGGCAACCAAGGCCAAGTAGGAGGCGGCACCTCGTCGGCTGTCGAGCGAGTCGACGGCGCCGGCGCCCCAACGGGGGGCACGTCGGGCATCAACCTCGCGTCTGAGACGAAGACGAGCGCCGTCTCCCCGCAACACGCCAACCCCAAGCAAACGGACGATGCCAGCACGCTCGCGGAGGACTTGCTGGGCGTCACCCTCGTACCTGAGACGACGGTGTAGTCAGCCCCTGACGTGACTTCGTCACCGCCCGTCGACCAAGAGGTACCAACCGATTCCCATCTCGCGCCTTTTGGATTCAGCCTCGACCCACCAAGCGACTTTGCTTTGGTGGACGCTCTCGTAGAGGCGAGTCCAAACCCTCTGGGGTATCGTATGCGGTCACCCTGGGACCGGCTGACGGCCGTCTCGACCTACAGGCCCTCGGGGTCCGAGGAAGATGACGAGCCCGACTTCTGTTGGGATTTCTCCGGACTTGGTAACCCCAGTGCCATGCGGGACTTTATGACCGCGTGCGACTACTGCCTTTCCGACTGTTCCGACGATAGCCGCAGCCTCGGCGACAAGGACTGCGGCCCAAGTCGTGAATGTTTCCACGTCGATCTAGGGGGTCCCAACGAAGGCAACCATCTTGGTATGCCAGAGAACGGTGATCTCCCTAGGCCTGTGCCTCGCGTTGACATCCTTCGGGAGCTAGCTGTGGTCCGCGTCCCGGCGGGGGGTCATGACCCACAGCTCGAGCAAATCCGCGAGATGCAGGCCAGGCTCGACGAGTGGGCAGGAACACTTGAGCCGATCCGCCGGGACATTGGGCAGGAATGGGCAGGCCAACCTCCGATCGGAGAAGTGCGTCATCTACCCCAGGGTATCCAGCGCCACATCGCCGACGATGTCAAGGTTAGGCCGCCACCGACTTCCAGTGGAGTCGGCCAGAACCTGGCTGCAGCGGCAATACTTCTCCGCGCGATGCCGGAGCCATCAACCACCGAGGGGCGGCGAATTCAGGGAGAGCTCAAGAATCTCCTGGAGGATGCCGCGGTCCGACGGGCCGAAAGCTCCGCCTCCCGAAGGCCGGGGTACCCCTCGGAACATCGCGCCGCGACTTCCCGATTCATGCGGGAAGCCTCGGCCCACACCGGGCGCACGCGCAACGCAGCGCCTGCGGCCCCGGGTCGCCTCGGCAACGAGCACCATCACCGCAACCGTCGGGCCCACCTCGACGAGAGGGTGCGCCGAGGCTACCACCCCAGGCGTGGGGGACGCTACGATAGCGGGGAGGATCGGAGTCCCTCGCCCGAACCACCCGGTCCGCAGGCTTTCAGCCGCGCCATACGACGGGCGCCGTTCCCGACCCGATTCCGAACCCCGACTACTATCACAAAGTACTCGGGGGAGACGAGACCGGAACTGTGGCTCACGGACTACCGGCTGGCCTGCCAACTAGGTGGAACAGACGATGACAACCTCATCATCCGCAACCTCCCCCTGTTCCTTTCCAATACCGCTCGGGCCTGGCTGGAGCACCTGCCTCCGGGGCAGATCTCCAACTGGGACGACCTGGTCCAAGCCTTCGCCGGCAATTTCCAGGGCACGTACGTGCGCCCTGGAAACTCCTGGGATCTCCGAAGCTGCCGACAGCAGCCGGGAGAGTCTCTCCGGGACTACATTCGACGATTCTCGAAGCAGCGCACCGAGCTGCCCAACATCACCGATTCGGATGTCATCGGTGCGTTCCTCGCCGGCACCACCTACCGCGACCTGGTGAGCAAGCTGGGTCGCAAGACCCCCACCAAGGCGAGCGAGCTGATGGACATCGCCACCAAGTTCGCCTCTGGCCAGGAGGCGGTTGAGGCCATCTTCCAGAAGGACAAGCAGCCCCAGAGCCGCCCACCGGAAGATGTCCCCGAGGCGTCAACTCAGCGCGGCGCCAAGAAGAAAGGCAAGAAGAAGTCGCAAGCGAAACGCGACGCCGCCGACGCGGACCTTGTCGCCGCCGCCGAGTACAAGAACCCTCGGAAACCTCCCGGAGGTGCCAACCTCTTCGACAAGATGCTCAAGGAGTCGTGCCCCTATCATGAGGGGCCCGTCAAGCACACCCTTGAGGAGTGCGCCATGCTTCGGCGCCACTTTCACAAGGCTGGGCCACCCACGGAGGGTGGCAGGGCTCGCGACGACTATAAGAAGGAAGATCACCAGGCAGGAGAGTTCCCCGAGGTCCGCGACTGCTTCATGATCTACGGTAGGCAAGTGGTGAACGCCTCAGCTCGGCACCGCAAGCAAGAGCGTCGGGAGGTCTGTTCGGTAAAGGTGGCGGCGCCAGTCTACCTAGACTGGTCCGACAAGCCCATCACCTTCGACCAAGATGACCACCCCGACCGCGTGCCGAGCCCGGGGAAATACCCGCTCGTGGTCGACCCCATCATCGGCAACGTCAGGCTCACCAAGGTCCTCATGGACGGAGGCAGCAGCCTCAACATCATCTACGCCGAGACCCTCGGGCTCCTGCGGATCGATCTGACCTCCGTCCGGGCAGGCGCTGCGCCTTTCCACGGGATCATCCCCGGGAAGCGCGTCCAGCCCCTCGGATGACTCGATCTACCCGTCTGCTTTGGGACACCCTCCAACTTCCGAAGGGAGACCCTCACGTTCGAGGTGGTCGGGTTCCGAGGAACCTACCACGCAGTACTGGGGAGGCCATGTTACGCTAAGTTCATGGCCGTCCCCAACTACACCTACCTCAAGCTCAAGATGACGGGCCCCAACGGGGTCATCACCGTCGGCCCCACGTATCGACACGCGTACGAATGCGACGTGGAGTGCGTGGAGTACGCCGAGGCCCTCGCCGAATCCGAGGCCCTCATCGCCGACCTGGAGAGCCTCTCTAAGGAGGCGCCAGACGTGAAGTGCCATGCCGGCAACTTCGAGCCAGCAGAGATGGTTAAATCCGTCCCTCTCGACCCCAGCAACAACGCTTCGAAGCAAATCCGGATCGGCTCCGAGCTCGATCCCAAATAGGAAGCAGTGCTCGTCGACTTTCTCCGCGCGAACGCCGATGTTTTCGCGTGGAGTCCCTCGGACATGCCCGACATACCGAGGGATGTCGCCGAGCACTCGTTGGATATCCGAGCTGGAGCCCGACCCGTGAAGCAGCCTCTGCGCCGATTCGACAAAGAAAAGCGCAGAGCCATAGGCGAGGAGATCCACAAGCTAATGGCGGCAGGGTTCATCAAAGAGGTATTCCATCCCGAATGGCTTGCCAACCCTATGCTTGTGAGAAAGAAAGGAGGGAAATGGCGGATGTGTGTATACTACACTGGTCTAAACAAAGCATGTCTGAAAGTTCCCTACCCTCTGCCTCGCATCGATCAAATCGTGGATTCCACTGCTGGGTGCGAAACCCTGTCTTTCCTCGATGCCTACTCGGGGTATCACCAGATCAAGATGAAAGAGTCCGACCAGCTCACGACTTCTTTCATCACACCTTTCGGCATGTACTGCTATGTTACCATGCCGTTCGGTTTGAGGAATGCGGGCGCGACATACCAATGGTGCATGAACCACGTGTTCGGCGAACACATTGGCCGAACGGTCGAGGCCTACATCGATGACATCATAGTCAAGACGAGGAAAGCCTCCGACCTCCTTTCTGACCTTGAAGCGACATTCCGATGTCTCACGGCGAAAGGCGTGAAGCTCAATCCCGAGAAGTGTGTCTTCGGGGTCCCCCGAGGCATGCTCTTGGGGTTCATCGTCTCTGAGCGGGGCATCGAGGCCAACCTGGAGAAGATTGCGGCCATCACCAGCATGGGGCCCATCAAGGACTTGAAAGGCGTACAGAGGGTCATGGGATGCCTTGCGGCTCTGAGCCGTTTCATCTCGCGCCTCGGCGAAAGAGGTCTGCCTCTGTACCGCCTCTTAAGGAAGGCCAAGTGCTTCACTTGGACCCCTGAGGCCGAGGAAGCCCTCGGGAACCTGAAGGCGCTCCTCACGAACGCGCCCATCTTGGTGCCCCCCGCTGCCGGAGAAGCCCTCTTAATCTACGTCGCCGCGACCACTCAGGTGGTTAGCGCCGCGATCGTAGTTGAGAGACGAGAAGAGGGGCATGCATTGCCTGTCCAGAGGCCAGTCTACTTCATCAGCGAGGTACTATCCGAGACCAAGATCCGCTACCCACAAATTCAGAAGCTGCTGTACACGGTGATCCTGACGCGGCGGAAGTTGCGACAATACTTCAAGTCTCATCCGGGAACTGTGGTGTCATCCTTCCCCCTGGGGGAGATCATCCAGTGCCGAGAGGCCTCGGGTAGAATTGCAAAGTGGGCGGTGGAAATCATGGGCGAAACGATCTCGTTCGCCCCTCGGAAGGCCATCAAGTCCCAGGTCTTCGCAGACTTCGTGGCTGAATGGGTCGACACCCAGCTCCCAATAGCTCCGATCCAACTGGAACTCTGGACCATGTTCTTCGACGGGTCGCTGATGAAGACAGGAGCAGGCGTAGGCCTGCTCTTCATCTCGGCCCTCGGGAAGCACCTACGCTACGTGCTACGCCTCCATTTCCCGGCATCCAACAATGTGGCCGAGTACGAGGCTCTGGTCAACGGGTTGCGCATTGCCATCGAGCTAGGGGTCCGAAGCCTCGACGCTCGTGGTGACTCGCAGCTCGTCATCGACCAAGTCATGAAGAACTCCCACTGCCGCGACCCGAAGATGGAAGCCTACTGCGATGAGGTTCGGCGCCTGGAAGACAAGTTCTACGGGCTCGAGCTCAACCACATCGCCCGACGCCACAACGAGACTGCGGACGTGCTCGCTAAAATAGCCTCGGGGCGAACAACGGTTCCCTCGGACGTCTTCTCCCGAGACCTGCATCAACCCTCCGTCAAGACCGACGACACGCCCGAGCCCGTGAAGCCCTCGGCTCAGTCCGAGGCACCCTCGGCTCAGTCCGAGGCACCCTCGGCTCAGTCCGAGACACCCTCGGCTCGACCCGAGGCACCCTCGACTTGGCCCGAGGTACCCTTGGCCCCCGAGGGTGAGGCACTGTGCATCGAGGAGGAGCGGAGTGGGGTCACGCCTAATCGAAACTGGCAGACCCCATACCTGCAATATCTCCACCGAGGAGAGCTACCCCTCGATCGAGCCGAAGCTCGGCGGTTGGCGCGGCGCGCCAAGTCGTTCGTCTTGTTAGGAGACGGGAAGGAACTCTACCACCGCAGCCCCTCAGGCATCCTCCAGCGATGCATTTCCATCGCCGAAGGCCAGGAGCTCCTACAAGAGATACACTCGGGGGCTTGCGGCCATCACACAGCACCTCGAGCCCTTGTTGGAAACGCCTTCCGACAAGGTTTCTACTGGCCGACGGCGGTGGCCGACGCCACTAGAATTGTCTGCACCTGCGAAGGGTGTCAGTTCTACGCAAGGCAGACCCACCTGCCCGCTCAGGCCCTGCAGACCATACCCATCACCTGGCCGTTTGCTGTGTGGGGTCTGGACCTAGTCGACCCCTTGCAGAAGGCACCCGGGGGCTACACGCACCTGTTGGTCGCCATCGACAAATTCTCCAAGTGAATCGAGGTCTGACCCCTAAACAGCATCAGGTCCGAACAGGCGGTGGCATTCTTCACCAACATCATCCATCGCTTTGGGGTCCCGAAATCCATCATCACCGACAACGGCACCCAGTTCACCGGCAGAAAGTTTCTGGACTTCTGCGAGGATCACCACATCCGGGTGGACTGGGCCGCCGTGGCCCACCCCATGACGAATGGGCAGGTAGAACGTGCCAACGACATGATTCTGCAAGGACTCAAGCCTCGGATCTACAACGACCCCAACAAGTTCGGCAAGCGATGGATGAAGGAACTCCCCTTGGTAGTTTGGAGTCTGAGGACAACGCCGAGCCAGGCCACGGGCTTCACACCGTTCTTTCTAGTCTATGGGGCCGAGGCCATCTTGCCCATAGACTTAGAATACGGTTCCCCGAGGACGAGGGCCTACGCCGACCAAAGCAATCAAGCTAATCGAGAAGACTCACTGGACCAGCTGGAAGAGGCTCGGGACATGGCCTTACTACACTCGGCGCGGTACTAGCAGTCCCTGCGACGCTACCACGCCCGAGGGGTTCGGTCCCGAGACCTCCAGGTGGGCGACCTGGTGCTTCGGCTACGACAAGACGCCCGAGGGCGGCACAAGCTCACGCCTCCCTGGGAAGGGCCGTTCGTCGTCGCCAAGGTTCTGAAGCCCGGAACGTACAAGCTGGCGAACAGTCAATGCGAGGCCTACAGCAACGCTTGGAACATCCAACAACTACGTCGCTTCTACCCTTAAGATGCTTTCAAGTTATTCGTACGCCTCGTCCACAC
The DNA here is from genome assembly GCF_902167145.1 of Zea mays. NCBI lineage: Eukaryota > Viridiplantae > Streptophyta > Magnoliopsida > Poales > Poaceae > Zea > Zea mays. The sequence goes on from NC_050098.1 coordinate 187,228,028, forward strand.
ACAAAGTCTAGTCATCAAGGAAGGGTCAGCCTTGCCTCGGCAAAGCCCGACCCTCCCTCGGGGGCTAAAAGGGGGGAACCCCCTCTGCGCCGAAATTTTCAATCAAAAAGGCTTCTGCGTTCCCCGGCTATATCAGTAGCAGGACCCCAAGAAACAAATGCGGGCGCATGTAAGTGGCAAGGCTGACTGAGCCGAGGGACTTCTACGCCTCTGGGATACGGATACCTCACTCGTCACCTACCACGAAAAATGACTCCTACTTGGGCAAGCCACCCTGCTACTGACGAACGGGGCCGGACACGCAAAATGAAAGGAAAAGGAGCACGACTTTATTCTACGATAATAAAGTGTTCGGGCCTCAGCGGCCGCAAAAGACACACGTGCATTCAAGGAAAACTGCTCCGGTAGAGTTAGGCGTCGCCCGGAGAAGGAGACGTGCCCTCGGCTTCGTCCCCGCCTTCGGCAAAGTCCACCCGGCCTCAGACGACAGCGCAGGCGGGAGGATCTCTGCCTCGAAGGTGGTTGCCAACACCGCGCTCGGGCCCGCGGCGGCCGCATCGAGCCTCTGGACTTCAGCCAGGGTGGCTTCATCTTCGTCAGGGAGGCAATACCCCTCGCTGACCCGCTCCAGATCCACGACGTAGTGGGAAGCAAGCACGGCGAAGGCCCGCCTGATGCCGTGATGTAGCGCCTCGCGGAGTCTGCTGCACACATGGTCACCCAAGGCCTGCAGTCGACTTTGAGGGGAGCTTCCTGAGGGGACGTCACCGAAGCCAAAGACCCGGCAGAAGTCCGAGATGGCCTCGGACATGGCCGCGTGGTCGGCCTCCCTCTGCTCGGCCGCCTGGGCAAGCGCCCTGGTGGACTCATCAAGGGCAGACTCGAGCTCTGCGAACAGCCAGAGCGCAAGGCCTCAAACACAAGTGGAGGAAACGAGCTGAAACGAAAACCGAAAACAGCCAGGACATACCTCCGGCTCGGGCACGTTGCTCCGAGGATGCGGCTTGGGCTACGGCTAGGTCTGCTGCAAGGGCTCCGGTCCGGCTTTCGGCCTCGGCGGCCTGGCCCCGAGATCGATCTCGCTCATCGGCGACCTGGTCAAACTCCGACTGCCGTCGCTGCACCTCTGCGCGTGCCGCCGCTGCCTCTGCTCTCAGATCGGCGTAGAGCAACCGAAGGTCCGCCACCTCGGCGCCCTGCTGGGAGAGGCGCGCGGTAGCCCCGGCAAGCGAGGTCCTCAGGGATCGCAGCGAGCCCCAGACATCGACCTCGTGGAGGATGAACGACGACTTGGCGGCGCTCAGATCCATTAGATCCTGAGGGAAGGAAGCGGGGCGTCACAAAGGACGCCTTGATCACAAAAAAGGTATGCCTGAAATCATTACCTGGAGGATCTTGGGGACGTCCCTGCAAAAGACCTCCAAGGATGACCAGAGCGACCCCACCGTTGCCTCGGCACACTCGCGGAGCTCGTCCCAAGACTGCTCCTCCCGCTCATCGTCAAGAACGAAGAAGGGATCCGAAGCCTCACGGGTCCAGAACTGGAGCAACTGGCGCCGCCCCTCGGAGCTCCGCCGCGCAGGGACAAGGCTGCCGCTCGGCGGGACGAATCGCGTTTCCACGCCCCCTCCTCCGAGGCACCAAGTAGCGACGCCTCGGCCATCTCAGCGTCGGCGGCGACAGGTCGCTCCCCGACTAGGACGGCAGCGGCCTCGGCAGCAGCTGGCGCCAGCGGCATGTCTGGTGGGCCCGAGGCCACGTCCGCGCCAGCCGCCTCCCCTAGCGCGACAGCCGCCTCAATAGAAGAGCCGGCCTCGGGAACTCGCTCCACGGCAACTGGTGCCGCCTGAGCCCTCCGCTGTGGGGCGTCTTGCGAGAAGGTCAGCTAAACGGCGGGGCCCGGCGTGGCACCGGCTGCGGAAGCCGACGCTGTCTTGAGGACCTTCCTGGGAGCCAGATTGGTCAGGCCATGACTCCGCTTGCTGAGGAGGAAAGGAAAGTCAGGGTCGGGACATACAAAGGAGGAGCTGAGACGAAGACATTCTAAGGTACTTACCCACTCCGGGCCATGATCAACCGCGCCTGTGGGGAGGTCTCTTGGATCTCGACCCCCGAAGGTACCGCCGAGGTCCACCCCGCCGCCAGCTTCGGTACCATCCTCGCATTGGGCACCCTAGACACCCGGGAGACGGACTGCCCGGGCGCTGCCACGGCGACCTGAGGGTCACCCTCCTGCGCTGCCGGCACGGGCGACGGTCTTCGGGGAACAGGCACCTCGGCCTGACTCCCCGGGGTCACCTCAACTTCCCCAGCCGAGGGGTCGAGTACCCCCTCGGACTGCCCCTGCTCTTCGGGCCGGGACCTCGGCATCCCGACCCCGGGAACTGACGGCGCCAGCCCGCTCGGGGGCTGGCTTGACGACTCCTGGCCTAGCCTCAAACCCGGGCTGAGGCCAAGGCGGGCAGCCATGTCGTCATCCTCGTCATCGTCTTCATCATCGTCGTCGTCATCAGGCGTTTCCGGCGACGGCTCCCTCGGGAGTCCATCCCTCTCCTGCCGCCGACGGAGCTTTTCCAAGGCGTCTCGGGCCCACGTCCGCTCGCGGGCCCAAGCCTTCTTCGCGTCCTTTTTCTTCTTCTTCTCCTCCGCGACAACCCGCCGCGCTGCTCGGTCCACCGCGTCCTCCGGGACCCGTGGCCGGGAAGGCTTGTGACACCCTACCTCCTGGAGACAGATGAAAAGTCTCAACCGTAAGGACCAAGGGCAATCCGACGCAAGGAGAAAGAAGGAGCGGACACTCACCAGGGACACACACCCGCGGTCGGGACGCATCAAGAGCTGAGAGAGGGCGCTGGCGTCCGGTTTTCCCAACGCGACGGCCACCCGCCCGTGGAGAACGTCGACGGGAAGGGGATCCGAGGACATCCGCGAGCCCTCCAAGTCAGCCTCTGGCGTCATCTCCCAAAGCGGCAACCGCCGCTCCGCCAAGGGAAGCACCCTCCAGCGATGAATGGCGGCAATCACTCCCGCAGCGGTGAGCCCTCCTTTCCGCAACACCTCCAGGGCCTTGAGAAGGGGCTCGAGATTCTTTTGTCTATCGTGCGGGGTCCCGTAGCGCCAAGCATCGGCGGCGACGGTGACCACTCGCTGAGAAAACGATGGGAGCCTCTCGTCGTCATTCCGGAGATAGAACCACCGGTGCTGCCACCCTTTATTCGAGGACGCAAGGACGGCAGGAATATACTGCGACGCCCGCGCCTGCCTCAGCTGGAGGATGCAGCCGCTGGCCCGCACTGCCACGCGGACCCTTCTCTCCCCCGTCGGCGAAGCAAAAAGCTCGACGGAGAAGAAATGAGTCCATAGGTCCCAGTGGGGGTCGATCCCCAAGTATCCTTCGCAAACCGCTACGAAGATGGCGGCTTGCGAGATGGAGTTGGGGCTGAGGTTGTGCAGCTCCACCCCGTAGTTATGCAGAATCGCCCGCATGAAGCGGCTTGCCGGCACTCCGAATCCCCGCTCGTGGAAGGAGACGAAGCTCACGACGTACCCCGGCGGCGGAGATGGGGCGGCTCCGCTCGGGGGGGGATCCACTCCGGCTGCCTCTCATCAGAGAGAGGGCGAAGTAAACCCTTAGCAACGAGTTCCTCCAGGTCATCCGCCGTGACTGTGGAGAAAGGCCATGGGTCGCGCGGCGGAATAATGGTCACCCGGTCGGCCATCACCGAGCAGAAGAGGTGGCAGCGGAAAGGACTGGGTGGGCGGTTTCCTTTTCTCTGGCTAATCCCTCAGGTTGCGAAAACCTAAGAAGGAGGCAAGAAGCAGAGCAAAGAACCGTCACCAGACCCTCCCCCGAGTATATAAAGACCTAGGCGAGACCCGTTCAACGCGTCGCCCGAACTCACCACGGGATTCAAAACTCAAAGCGAAACGACCGTTTCTCGAACGGCTCACGCACGCGCAACGACTGCCCCGCGGACCACTTGCCCCATCGCATTAACTCCACGGTGGGACAGGTGGCACCCTTGGCAGGAGAAGCGAGCGACGCTTCACCTTCGCCATAATGACCGCGTCAAAAAGGTGCGCCACGTCATCTCAATTTCGTATTCTTTCACTTTTCCTCTTTCTCTCTCTTACAGTAGGGACCGGGAAAGGGGGATACCCCGAAAGGGATCCTTCTCCACGAAGGAAACGGGCCCCGAGCCCCCCTACTGATCAGAGGTTCGAAGGCTGGCCCCTCGGAGGGGTTCAACAGCCGCCTCAGAGCGCTCGGGCTCCGCGCCCACTACTGGTCAGAGGTTCGAGGGCCGGCCCCTCGGAAGGGTTCAACGGTCACCTCAGACCACTCGGGCTCCGCGCCCACTACTGATCAGGGGTTCATAGGCTAGCCCACGAAGGGTTCACAGCCGCCTCAGACGCAGAGCGAGGGATGACCCTGGGTACGTTCGATACATAACTAAGGCTCGGGCTACGCTCCCGAGGTACCCTAGGACATTTCCGAGACCAGCGGGAACGATCTTGTAACGGAATCCCATCAGAGGGAGGCATCGAGCCCTCGGACCCCGTCAAAAGGGGACCAGGTCCGGCAGATCACCCGCAGGTACTTTTGGAGCGCGCCTCCGGGCCTCTAGCCGACCCCTAACAAATGGGGCACGGGCGTCCACTCGGATTACCCGTCAGCAGCTCACTGGAGACACCATGTTCGGCGCCCTCCAAGGGCAACATGGCGCTTTTCCCCCCTCCTCCTTGCGGAAAGGCGACACAGGGGCGTATGTAAAAAAGTCGAGTCTGTCCTTGATCGTCCTCTCGCCCTGTGCAGAGGCTCGGGGGCTGCTCTCGCAAACCCGGCTCCGGCCAAACCGTTGACAGCGTCAACATACCAGCCCGAGAACTTGGGACCCGACCGTGCACCCGGGCTACGGCCAGCTCGCATGAGGGAACGACCAGACCGGCCGAAACATTGCAAAATGCATTAAGACCTCGAAGGAGTCAAACCACTCCTCCGAGGCCTCGGGGGCTACACCCGGCGGGTGCGCTCGCGCGCACCCACCTGAACAAAACGCAACCGAGAAAGGTTGGTCCCCTTGCAAAAAAGTGAGACAAAAGCCTCCAAGCGAGTATTAACACTCTCTTCGAGGCTCGGGGGCTACTGTCGGGGACCATAATTAGGGGTACCCTCAAGACTCCTAAATCTCAGCTGGTAACCCCCATCAGCACAAAGCTGCAAAGGCCTGATGGGTGCGATTAAGTCAAGGATCGGTCCATTCAAGGGACGCGATCCCACCTCGCCCGAGCCCAGCCTCGGGCAAGGGTAGCCGACCCCAGAGGATCTACGTCTCTCCCGAGGACCCCCTCCAGCAACGGACACACCTTCGGCTCGCCCGAGGCCCAGTCTTCACCAAGAAGCAACCTTGGCCAAATCGCCACGCCAACCGACCAAATCGCAGGGGCATTTAATGCAAAGGTGGCCTGACACCTTTATCCTGACGCGCGTCCTCCAGTTGACAGAGCCAAAGTGACCGTAGTCACTTCGCCGCTCCACTGACCAGCCTGACAAGAGGACAGTGCCGCCTGCGCCGCTCCGACTGCTGTGCCACATGACAGAGTGAGGCTGACAACAGCCAAGCCCGGCCCCAGGCGCCATAGCCCGACCCAGGGGCTCGGACTCGACCTCGGCCTCGGAAGACAGACTCGACCTCGACCTCGGAGGAGCCTCCACCTTGCCCAATCTAGGGCTCGGACCGACCACGTCACAGGAGGCGCCATCATTACCCTACCCCAAGCTGACTCAGGCTACGGGGAACAAGACCGGCGTCCCATCTGGCTCACTCCGCCAAACAAGTAATGATGGCGCCCCGCACGCTCTATGACGACGGTGGCTCTCAGCCCCCTTACGGAAGCAAGAGGACGTCAGCAAGGACCCGACAGCCTCGACAGCTGTCCTTCCGCCAGGCTCCAGCGCTCCTCCGACGGCCATGACACCACACGAACCGGGTGCCAAAACCTCTCCGGCTGCCACGATGGCATGTACTTAGGGCACTAGCTCCCCTCCGCTAGACACGTTAGCGCACTGCTACACCCCCCATTGTACACCTGGATCCTTTCCTTACGCCTAGAAAAGGAAGGTCCAGGGCCCTCTTAGAGAGGGTTGGCCGCGCGGGGAAGGACGGGACGGCGCTCGCGTGAGGCCGCTCGCTCCCTCCCGCGTGGACGCTTGTAACCCCCTACTGCAAGCGCACCCGACCTGGGCGCGGGACAAACACGAAGGCCGCGGGATTTCACCTCTCACGCCTGTCTCCCTACGGCTTCGTCCCCCCTTCGCGCTCCGTCTCGCGCCGACCCATCTGGGCTGGGGCACGCGGCGACAATTTACTCGTCGGTCCAGGGACCCCCCGGGTTCAAAACGCCGACACGGCTGTAAGGTGAGCTTCCTTAGGGTCGGCTTGGAATCTTGCACACATGCATACAAAAAGCATTATATCCGGTCGTGAAGCACATAAATAGAGTAAAGAACCTATCATCGACCGGTATACCTTTTGATCTACGGATTTACCTCCCGTGTCGAGGTCGAGATGTCCATTGGTTCCCATGGGTGTCTTGATGGGTCTGGCATCCTTCATCCCAAACTTGTGTAGAATGTCTTGAATATACTTTATTTGGATAATGAAGGTGCCCTCTTGGAGTTGCTTCACTTGAAATCCCAAGAAGTACTTCGACTCCCCCATCATAGACATCTCGAATTTATGTGTCATGATCCTACTAAATTCTTCACATGTAGATGCGTTAGTAGACCCAAATATAATATCATCAACATAAATTTGGCATACAAACAAATCATTGACAAGAGTTTTAGTGAATAGAGTAGGATCAGCCTTTCCGACTTTGAAGCCATTAGTGATAAGAAAATCTCTTAGGCATTCATACCATGCTCTTGGGGCTTGCTTGAGCCCATAAAGCGCCTTAGAGAGTTTATATACGTGATTAGGGTACTCACTATCTTCAAAGCCAGGAGGTTGCTCAACATAGACCTCTTCCTTGATAGGTCCATTGAGGAAGGCACTTTTCACGTCCATTTGGTAAAGCTTAAAGCCATGGTAAGTAGCATAGGCAAGTAAAATGCGAATTGATTCAAGCCTAGCTACGGGTGCATAGGTTTCACCGAAATCCAAACCTTCGACTTGTGAATACCCCTTGGCCACAAGTCGGGCTTTGTTCCTTATCACCACACCATGCTCATCTTGCTTGTTGTGGAAGACCCACTTGGTTCCTACAACATTTTGGTTAGGACGTGGAACTAAATGCCATACCTCATTCCTAGTGACGTTTTTGAGCTCCTCTTGCATTGCCACCACCCAATCCGAATCTTGAAGTGCTTCCTCTATCCTGTGTGGCTCAATAGAGGAAACAAAAGAGTAGTGTTCACAAAAATGGGCAACACGAGATCGAGTAGTTACCCCTTTTTGAATATCACCGAGGATGGTGTTCACGGGGTGATCTCGTTGAATTGCTTGGTGGACTCTTGGGTGTGGCAGTCTTGGAACTTGTTCATCTTCCTCATCTTGATCATGGACATCTCCCCCTTGATCATTGCTCTCCTCTTGAGGTGGCTCAACTTCTTCTTCATCATTTTGAGCCTCATCCTCATCTTGAGTTAGTGGAGATGCTTGCATTGAGGAAGATGGTTGATCTTGTATATTTGGAGACTCTTTGGATTCCTTAGGACACACATCCCCAATGGACATGTTCCTTAGCGCGACACATGGAGCCTCTTCATCACCTAGCTCATCAAGATCAACTTGCTCTACTTGAGAGCCGTTAGTCTCATCAAACACAATGTCACAAGAAACTTCAACTAGTCCAGATGACTTGTTAAAGACTCTATATGCCCTTGTGTTTGAATCATATCCTAGTAAAAAGCCTTCTACAGCCTTAGGAGCAAATTTGGATTTTCTACCTCTTTTAACAAGAATAAAGCACTTGCTACCAAAGACTCTAAAATATGAAACATTGGGCTTTTTACCGGTTAGGAGTTCGTATGATGTCTTCTTGAGGATTCGGTGTAGATACAACCGGTTGATGGCGTAGCAAGCGGTGTTGACCGCCTTGGCCCAAAACCGATCTGAAGTCTTGTACTCATTAAGCATGGTTCTTGCCATGTCCAATAGAGTTCGATTCTTCCTCTCCACTACACCATTTTGTTGTGGCGTGTAGCGAGAAGAGAACTCATGCTTGATGCCCTCCTCCTCAAGAAAGCCTTCGATTTGAGAGTTCTTGAACTCCGTCCCGTTGTCGCTTCTAATTTTCTTGATCCTTAAGCCGAACTCGTTTTGAGCCCGTCTCAAGAATCCCTTTAAGGTCTCTTGGGTATGGGATTTTTCCTGCAGAAAGAACACCCAAGTGAAGCGAGAATAGTCATCCACAATAACTAGACAGTACTTACTCCCGCTGATGCTTATGTAAGCAATCGGGCCGAATAGGTCCATGTGTAGGAGCTCGAGTGGCCTGTCAGTCGTCATGATGTTCTTGTGTGGATGATGAACACTAACTTGCTTCCCTGCCTGACATGCGCTACAAATCCTGCCTTTCTCAAAATGAACATCTGTTAGTCCCAAAATGTGTTCTCCCTTTAGAAGCTTGTGAAGATTCTTCATTCCAACATGTGCTAGTCGGCGATGCTAGAGCCAACCCATGTTAGTCTTAGCAATTAAGCAAGTGTCAAGTTCAGCTCTATCAAAATCTACTAAGTATAGTTGACCCTCTAACACTCTCTTAAATGCTACTGAATCATCACTTCTTCTAAAGACAGTAACACCTGTATCCGTAAAAAGATAGTTGTAACTCATTTTACATAATTGCGAAACTGAAAGCAAGTTGTAATCTAAAGAATCTACAAGAAAAACATTTGAAATGGAATGGTCAGGTGATATAGCAATTTTACCCAATCCTTTGACCAAACCTTGATTTCCATCCCCGAATGTGATAGCTCTTTGGGGATCGTGGTTTTTCTCATAGGAGGAGAACATCTTCTTCTCCCCTGTCATATGGTTTGTGCACCCGCTATCGATGATCCAACTTGAGCCCCCGGATGCATAAACCTACAAAACAAGTTTAGTTCTTGATTTTAGGTACCCAAACGGTTTTGGGTCCTTTGGCATTAGATACAAGAACTTTGGGTACCCAAACACAAGTCTTGGTGCCCTTGTGTTTGTCCCCAACATACTTGGCAACTACCTTGCCTGATTTGTTGGTTAGCACATAAGATGCATCAAAAGTTTTAAATGAAATGTTATGATCATTTGCAGCAGGAGTTTTCTTTTTAGGCAATCTAGCATGGGTTGATTGCCTAGAACTATATGTCTCACCCTATACATAAAAGCATGATTAGGGCCAGAGTGAGACTTCCTAGAATGAATTCTCCTAATTTTGCTCTCGGGATAACCGACAGGGTACAAAATGTAACCCTCGTTATCTTGAGACATGGGAGCCTTGCCCTTAACAAAATTAGACAATCTTTTAGGAGGGGCATTAAGTTTGACATTGTCTCCCTTTTGGAAGCCAATGACATCCTTGATGCCAGGGCGTCTCCCACTATAGAGCATGCTTCTAGCAAATTTAAATTTTTTATTTTCTAAGTCATGCTCAGTAATATTGGCATTAAGTTGAGCTATGTGATCATTTTGTTTCTTAATTAAAGCTAGGTGGTCATGAATAGCATCAACATTAATGTCTCTACATCTAGTGCAAATGGAAACATGCTCAACGGTACATGTAGAGGGTTTGCAAGATTTTAGTTCAACAATCTTAGCATGTAAAATGTCGTTGTCACTTCTAAGATTGGAAATTGTAACATTGCAAACATCTAAGTCTTTAGCCTTAGCAATCAAATTTTCATTTTCAATCTTAAGGCTAGTAAGAGAGACATTCAATTCTTCAATCTTAGCAAGTAAGTTAACATTGTCATCTCTAAGATTGGGAATTGAAACATCACAAATATTAGAATCAACCCTAACAATTAGTTTATCATTTTCATTTCTAAGGTTGGCAATAGTATCATGGCAAGTGCTTAGCTCACTAGATAATTTTTCATATTTTTCTACTTCTAGAGCATAAGCATTCTTAACCTTAACATGCTTCTTATTTTCTTTAATTAGAAAGTCCTCTTAGGAGTCCAAGAGTTCATCCTTCTCATGAATAGCACTAATTAGTTCATTTAACTTTTCCTTTTGTTGCATGTTTAGGTTGGCAAAAAGGGTGCGCAAATTATCCTCCTCATCACTAGAATTATCCTCATCACTAGAGGTTGCATATTTAGTGGAGGATTTTGATTTTACCTTCTTCCTTTTGCCGTCCTTTGACATGAGGCACTTGTGGCCGACGTTGGGGAAGAGGAGCCCTTTGGTGATGGCGATGTTGGCGGCGTCCTCGTCGGAGGAGGAGTCGGAGGAGCTCTCATCGGAGTCTCACTCACGGCACACATGAGCATCGCCGCCCCTCTTCTTGTGGTACCTCTTCTTTTCTCTCCTCTTTCCCTTCTTGTCGTCGCCCCTGTCACTATCACTAGATAATGGACATTTAGCAATGAAATGACCGGGCTTACCACATTTGTAGCAAACTTTCTTGGAGCGGGGCTTGTAATCCTTCTCCCTCCTTTGCTTGAGGATTTGGCGAAAACTTTTGATGATGAGCGCCATCTCCTCATTGTCGAGCTTAGAGGCGTCGATGGGTTCTCTACTTGATGTAGACTCTTCCTTTTTCTCCTCTGTTGCCTTGAATGCGATCGGTTGTGCTTCGGGCGTGGAGGGGCCATCTAGCTCGATGATTTTCTTTGAGCCTTTGATCATCAACTCAAAGCTCACAAAGTTTCCTATTACTTCCTCGGAAGACATTAGTGTATATCTAGGATTACCACGAATTAATTGATCTTGCGTAGGGTTAAGAAAAACGAGGGATCTTAGAATATCCTTGACCATTTCATGGTCATCCCATTTGGTGCTCCCGAGGTTGCGCACTTGGTTCACCAAGGTCTTCAAGCGGTTGTACATGTCTTGTGGCTCCTCCCCTTGGCGAAGCCGGAAGCGACCGAGCTCCCCCTCGATCGTCTCCCGCTTGGTGATTTTGGTCACCTCATCTCCTTCGTGTGCGGTCTTGAGCACGTTCCAAATCTCCTTGGTGCTTTTTAACCCTTGCACCTTGTTATACTCCTCTCGACTTAGAGAGGCGAGGAGTATAGTGGTGGCTTGGGAGTTGAAGTGCCGGATTTGGGCGACCTCGTCCGAACCATAGTCTTCATCCCCCGGTGATGGTACCTGTACTCCAATCTCAACAACATCCCAAATGCTAGTGTGGAGTGAGGTTAGATGATGTCTCATTTTATCACTCCACATATTATAATCTTCACCATCAAACATAGGTGGTTTGCCTAATGGGACGGAAAGTAATGGAGTACGTTTGGAAATGCGAGGGTAGCGTAGGGGAATCTTACTAAACTTCTTGCGCTCATGGCGCTTAGAAGTTACGGACGGCGTGTCGGAGCCGGAGGTGGATGGTGACGAAGAGTCGGTCTCGTAGTAGACCACCTTCCTCATCTTCTTCTTCTTGTCACCGCTCCGACGCGACTTGTTGTGTGAAGGGGATCCCTTCACCTTGTTGGCGGACTCCCCGGATGGAGCCTTCCCATGGCTTGTGGCGGGCTTCTCGCCGGTCCCGAACTCCCTCTTGGCGGATGCTCCCGACATCACTTCGAGCGGTTAAGCTCTAATGAAGCACCGAGCTCCGATACCAATTGAAAGTCACCTAGAGGGGGGGGGTGAATAGGGCGAATTTGAAATTTATGAAGTTAAGCACAACTACAAGCCGGGTTAGCGTTAGAAATATAAACGAGTCTGAGAGAGAGAGAGGGCGCAAAACAAATCATGAGCAAATAAAGAGCGAGACATGATGATTTGTTTTACCGAGGTTCGGTTCTTGCAAACCTACTCCCCGTTGAGGTGGTCACAAAGACCGGGTCTCTTTCAACCCTTTCCCTCTCTCAAACGGTCATGTAGACCGAGTGAGCTTCTCTTCTCAATCAAACGGAACACAAAGTTCCCGCAAGGACCACCACACAATTGGTGTCTCTTGCCTTGGTTACAATTGAGTTTGATCACAAGAAGAATGAGAAAGAAAAGAAGCAATCCAAGTGCAAGAGCTCAAATAAACACAAATGTCGCTCTCTCTAGTCACTATTTGATTTGGAGTGATTCCGGACTTGGGAGAGGATTTGATCTCTTTGGAGTGTCTAGAATTGAATGTTATAGCTCTTGTAATGTGTTGAAGGTGGAAAACTTGGATGCCATTGAATGTGGGGTGGTTGGGGTATTTATAGCCCCAACCACCAAAATGTGGTCGTTGGAAGGCTGCTGTCGCATGGCGCACCGGACAGTCCGGTGCGCCACCGGACACTGTCCGGTGCGCCAGCCACGTCAGCCGGCCGTTGGGTTCTGACCGTTGGAGCTCTGATTGGTGGGGCCTCTGGGCTGTCCGGTGGTGCACCGGATAGGTCCTGTAGACTGTCCGGTGCGCCAACTGCGCGTGCTCTGACTCTGGCGCGCACTGTAGCGCATTGAATGCGGTTGCAGTCGACCGTTGGCGCGAAGTAGCCGTTGCTCCGCTGGCACACCGGACAGTCCGGTGTGACACCAGACACTGTCCGGTGCGTCACCGAACAGTCCGGTGAATTATAGCGGGGCGGCCTCCCATTGTCCCGAAGGTGGCAAGTTCAGCTTCAAGTTCCCTGGTGCACCGGACACTGTCCGGCGGCACACCGGACAGTACGGTGCGCCAGAACAGGGTGCCTTTTGAGATGTCTTTAGCTCTCTTTGTTTGAACACATTCTTGATCTTTTTATTGGCTTACTGTGAACTTTTGGCACCTGTAAAACTTATAAACTAGAGCAAACTAGTTAGTCCAATTATTTGTGTTGGGCAATTCAACACCAAAATCAATTAGGAAAAAAGTGTAAGACTAATTCCCTTTCAAATCTAAAATAAGTCAAAATCTTTCATATTTTTTTTTCCAATTTCAACCAATCCACATGGGATAGGAATAACCGAACAAGCACTTAGTTGGAAAATTAGAAAAACACAGGCATGTGGAACCCAGGAGCTAATTTGGCAGTAAACCAGTGGTAAGCAGTGCGAGCAGGAGTAGAGTAGCTAGCTGAGGGCATCAGGACATGCGTCTGCCCAGGGGTGCTTCCGTGCTTCAAATAGGGGACTGTACAATCCGATGAGTTTTTGTTTTCCGCTTTAGGGTATCCGCAACCGTTACCTCTAAATTTTTCCCCTTATATCACTTTTTTCCCCTATTTTCTCCCCTATTTTTTCATCTCCCGCAGCGGTTCCCCCTAAATACTCCCCCTATACCCCACTACCACTATAAAATATCATTTTCTATACCAACTATCAATTTTTTATCTACTAACAATTACTCGTGGACCCACAGCATAGTGTTTAGGGTGATGAACAGTGACACGCTAAATCTGGGGAGAGAGAAGGGGACCGACACGTAGGGGGCGCTGTAGGGGCACCGCTGCGGCTATAGGGTGCCCCGTACGCGCCACATGCAAGGGGAGGGGGCTGCGTAGGGGGTTGCGCTGCGGTTAGCAGGGTGCGTTGGTGTCTGGTTTTGCCCCGTTCGTTCTTTTCGTTCTCCTTCCGCTCTTTGATCACCTTCAGCGTCTTGGCTGCTAGAACAGAATACCAAGCTTAAGAGAGCCCTGCTCTTGGATGAAGTAATGTATGTAGAGCGAGAGGTCTGCAGTTCCTTGCTCTTCTTCTTCTTGAGTCTTGCTCCCCGCGGGCGCCACCTCTGCTTCTCTGACGATCATCTAACGTCGCAGTAGCACCACAACAAAGAAAAATTCAGGACACTTTATGTGCCTCTTTGGCAAACCAATCGACCTTCAATTGTTTTTGCACATCTTCATATCATTTAATATTGACTTGCGAATCTTATGCGGCAGCAGGACGAGAGATATATCCGAGTCCTCTACAGTCTAAAGTTACTAAGAATTGCCGCAGGACGAGAGATATATCCGAGTCCTCTACAATCTAAAGTTACTAAGAAGCACTCAATTTTTAATAAACTGGTTTACGAAAACTAAGATGGTTCCCAATATATCAGTTTATAGAAACTGGATTTCTAGTTTATTAAAAACCAAGAAGATAACCTACTATAGCTGAAATCAGTTTATGAAAACCGAGGCCAAACACCATGAACTAGTTTCTAAAAACTAGAGATAAAAACTGTTCTAAAAAACTAGGTTGCTTCTAAATATGGCCTAAAGCAATCCCTCGAAAGCTATCCATATTTATTCCACATACGATATGATACTACCAACACTAAAGCTTAAAATATATAATCCGATGTACAAAGGCACGCGCTCCCCTTGGCCCTTGCTAATCATCCGCAACAGAAGCTCTGAACTGAACAGAGTGGTGGCTGCTCTGGAAAATTCTCGCACCACAAGAGAATCTGGATAAGGCGATAGGATGCATATAAAAGACAGCAAAGTAATGCGATGGTTAATCATTAACTGTCGTGTGTCGCAACGCCACTCGCCAGGCAGGAATTCCACTGCAACTACAGCCAGAGCATGGATCTTAGTACCGTTCTGAGCGATGATGATCAGGATCACGATTTATTTAGGCTAATAAAAGATAGCTCGGTGAGATTATACGGCTGGTGAAAAGTATATGTAAGGTGAAACCTCTCCGATTATGAATACAAGGTTTTTTTGTGTAGAGAGAAGTCAATACAAGCTCCAGTAAACATATACAAGCTGTTTCTTTTCGACTAGGATTAGACACAGCCATTATACTCAACTCAAGCCAGAATTCCAATCCCACAAGGCAATCTTGTAAGTTATCACTCATCGCCTAATGCGTTTACAGATATTTAAAATTTATTTATGCCCATATTTGTGCAACAAGAACCGACCTCTAATGAAGAAGCAAGGACATCTTCACCATCACTTCGTAGAAAGCATGGATTTTCCAGCCCCACACTAGTCCGAGGTGGCAACAATTACTTTATGATCTAAAGGGGGAAGAGGGCCTTGTTGCACTTTATCTAGCTTTTTTCCGGCTAAGATTAGTTACTTTAATTTGGGTGGCTAATCTTAGATAAATATAGTGCAGTTAGCTGTAAACCAATCAGACCTTCAGTTTTGTATTGTCCTCGTTAAACATCGTGAAACGGAGGTGACCATATCGCTAAACTAGTGAAAACAGTAAGCTGCTTATATCAGTTAACCCACTGTTAGCTCAGACTATTTTACATTCCCTTCAGTTGCCACAGGAGGGTAGGATAAAGCCATCTCCAGCGGACCGTGTAAACGGTCGGTTTGTATTGTACTGTTTACATAGTAAAGTTTGAAATAAAAAGTGAGATAAATAATTTGATAAGAAGTCTGTTGGAGATAGTCTAATGTTCAATGACTATGGGGTCCTCACTTCTCATTTGTAACTTAAGCATCAGAAATGTTTTCTGATTCATCTGTTGTGTCCTTCACCAGAACATTCTTGGCACGTAGCATTATCTGAAAACTACTTTGTGTTTTTCACGGACTATTCTTGAACAAAAGGTCGGAGACGCTGGAGCATCCCGAGGCGCCATTTGCACCATTCTTGAGCATGAGATTGTTGCTTGATCTCTATTTGCCACGAGGCTAATCCCTCCCTAATCCTGTTTTCCGTCCCTTCACGGATGCTTCGAGTGACCCCGGCCCCAACTCTGGAAAGGTGCGGCGGGGGTGGGGATGGGTGCCGAGAGTGCGAGGGTGGTGATAAGTCAAGCGACGCTGCTCCCACTCCCACTAGCAACAGAGACAAAGAACCACATGGCTCAAAACAAGCCTGCGACTTTATTCCCCGGCCCCAGAATATGGTATGGAGCGCGTTTCCACCTCCTTTCTCCCAACGCAACAACATGCCCGGCTATAAAAACACACGCTGACCTGCACGGCTGCACACTCAAGCTCAAGGTAGCTCGCCAGACGACCAGAAGTAGCTCTCGCCTTCATCAGCAGCGGCAGCGCAGCCGCGCAGGCCACCGGTAGCTGCCAGAAGCTCACGTACAGAGCGAAGCGAAGAAGCTAGCAATGGAGCACGGGTACCCCTGCAACGGCTGCGGCGGCAACAAGGAGAAGAGGCCGCCGCTCAAGAGGGGGCAGCTCAAGGTGCAGATAGTCAAGACTCTGCTGGGCAGCCTCGCGGTGCCCGCCGGAGCCGGCGCAGCCAACAGGGAGCGCAGCTTCGGGAGATGAGCAAGCTTCTCTGCTTCTGCTACCTGACCAAGCCACATCCAGATGTCTGGTGTGTGGTGCTTCACGCAGGGAATATTGTGCAGACTGATGTGTGTCTTCCCCTTTGTTTAGTTTGGTAGTTGTAGGGTCCAAGTTTTGCCCCTTTGTACTCCCCCTTTTATTTGCAGCTTAGAGCTATGTCGTGGAGAGCCTGTTGCTCTATCGTGATTTGGCTGGTAATTTGGCGGCTAATTTATGAACCTTTCCTGATTCTTTCGTCCAGTTCTCCTCAACTCAATTGGCTTCACAGTTGCTCATCCGAATTCGAGCAGTGGTTACTGTGAGCTGAGTTCAGAAAACTGAGTGGTGGCTGGACAACAGACCTCATAAATTGAAATTACATATTCTCCTCGTCCTTTTTTATTTGTCGTGTTTTAGTTTAAAAATAAACTAATGGTCGGCAAATATTTGAGAACGAAAGTAGTATATATCTAATGTAGCTTTTATGTATAAAGAGTTAATGTATTTGTATAGTCTCTTTTTTCTAGTGTAATCTAAGATTCTCCTTATAAAGTAATTTATAAACACAAAAAATAGTTTTCACCAAAATTGTGTCCAATTCATAAAAAATATATCTTTACTTACCCGTCTTTCCTCCTCCGTCCTAGTCCAGTCCTTTTACCTTTTACCGATGGAACTAAGTATGTGAACTGGTTAGAAGTTGCATTATTGTGCTTGCTTAGGATATTACCATGCTTGTGGTAGGATAGAAAAGGAACATGAGTACCATATGGAAGGAGCCTCATACGGAGGAGAGAATGGAGGAGCAACAATATATAGAAGTATATAGAGGAGCACAATATAATGTATAAGAAGTGTCATATGGATACTCGTACTTCAGCACCAGGTGGTTGTTATCGACCAGACCTAGTCGGTATCAACTCGGACTTCGATGCGGTGATCAGACGGACCCGTACGGTCCCAACATAATTGTTACCGGCCATGCCGATTAGTCGACAGATTAATCAATCGACCGGTCATAACATATCTGCCAATAGGGTCACGACGATCTATACGAACATAAGATGTCATTTTTCCTTCATTCTTAACATGGTACAGAGCTAGAGTTCCAGCCGCCGTTGCCGCCAGCTCTAGTCGCCTGTGCGCGAGCGCGACTACCATCGGCCGCTGCCAGTGGAGGACCTACAGGGTATGCCAAGGTAGGCCCATTTACAACCCAACCAACCACTAAAATACTAAATTATATGTGAGTTAGAGAGAATAGTGTAAAAAATTATTATGGCATACCCTCACCCAAAATCTTAGGTCCGCTACTGGCCGCTACTCGAGCACGCCCGCGCTCGAGTGCGCCTGCGCTTGGCACGCGATCGAGCCCGCTCGCCTGTCTGCCTGCCTGGCTGCTCCACTATGCGCCTGCATGCATGCCACCGGCCTCTGTCCCGGCTGCTCTATCACTGCGCTTGTGCATGCGCCATCTCTGTTGCTATGCGACATTTAGGGCTCGTTTGGTATAGCTCCGCTTCATGATTCTCTAGCTCCAAGAGCTGATTCTCTAATAGAATGATTATGAGTGATTCTCTACTAGAAGTGAATCTATTTGGCGAAAATTGTTTGACAAATAGGTTGTGAAGTGATTCCTGAGGGGTTAGAGAGTGGGGAGCAGGTTGGGAGTGGTGGGAAGCGGGGTTTTTTAGCTCCCACTTTCTAGTACAAAATAGAAACTAGATTCATTCCAGAGCAGTTCAGATTTTTATCGTTTGGCTCGGCAGGAGTGATTCTCGCTGGGAGCGGAGCTGTGGAAGCTGCCAAACGCCTCCGCTGCACCCTCTGTTCTTCCATTTTCACATCTCACTTCACACTCCACTTAGTATGATAGCCCGCTTGTTCCACCAATATTGCGTATCTTTCCTCCGTCATCTTTGATGGCACCAACTTTTAGGAGTGGCTAACTATGCTTCGTGTATGTTCTAACATAGAGGACGAGATATACAATATTTTACTGGAGAGTGGAGACGATGAAGATATAGAGAAGAAAATGTAATGGTTATAGAGGCCGCGAATTCTGAAACAGAGTGGTCATGGCCATGGACCTGCCACTCAGCTTACCTGTTCGCGGAGCATGAGTGTGTGCCATGTGTTGATGTGCTGGCTGCTGAACGGGTTAGGTCTTGAACTCTTGATTCCTCTACAAGTGTCGTGGCCTTTGGGTTGGTGTTAATCCACATGTACTTGTTATGCGCATCTGACCATTTAAAATGAAGTTGCAATCTTAGCTGCATCTGTACTTGATATCATGGTAGGGCTAGAAGGTTGTTCCCTTGCCTTTAAAAAAATCCGTACTAGATATCAGAGATCTCACCTGTGCGATCGGATCCCCTCAAAAGGAGATTTATACTCTCGTTTGGTAACTGTCGCTACTAATGCTTAAACAAAACCATAATGCATGCACAACTACACATCCTCCCCTGTTAATCATTGCAAGGGAAGCGCACAGTGCTGGCTGGCCTGAAAGTTAGAGAAGCATCGTATCAGAAAGAAAAAGAAAAAGAGGACATATTGGGCTTGTTCGCTGCGGCTTTAATCCGACTGCGGCTGCGGCTTCTACAGTATTTTCTCTCTAGGGATTGCAGCTGCAACAGTATTTTGCAGCTGCAACAGTGGTTTTTGTAGTGCAGCCGAACGCGCTCATTATTAAACATTTGTGACACCACTTGCCACATCATATCGCCCGGCAGAAATGGGACGACAACCAGAGCACGGCGATAGGAACATTCTATCGTTTAGGGTTGATTTGGTGCTAGGGGAACCCAAAGGGATCCATGGAAGGAATCCTCTTGTTATTTAAAATTGAATTGCAAGGGAATTTCTCCTCATGAATCCCCTTGGGATCCCTTACCACCAAATCAGTCCTAAGTTCGGAAATCTATTTTCTAAAGAGATTTGCATTTTTAAGTAGAATTATTTCATTTTTCTTTGGAAGAAGAATAGAAATCCAGAAAAAATAGAGTTTTCAAACTAGTCCTTAAATATAAGAATACTTTGCATTGTTGTGAAACTTTTTTCTTTAAAAAAAGTCATCGTATCATTGTATTTATAGGGATACGCGGGTATGCCATTACAACTGGAGAAGCTAATAGTAAAATCTAATAGACAACTACTCCATCTATTCAAAAATATTATTCGTTTTGGCTCTCTTAGCTTTTACCTTTATATTTAAATGGATGATAATAAATCTAGACATATTTATAAAACACTTACATCAAATATTGTATGAAATTATTAATTAATTAAAATAAATTTTAATTTAGAACAGAGGGAATACTTTATTCGTCCTAAACTAACCACTAGACTTAAGTTTTCAAAACTCGACGAGATTTATATAAAATGTTATTAATATTTATATCTCATAATATATTTACCTTAAAATATATTTCAGTATAAATACAATGATAGTTATCGTGCATCACAAATGTTAGTATTTTGTACAAGTTTGAATAAACTTAAAAATTATTTTAAAAAAATGGGATGTGAAGATAGAAAAGTTAATGAGCTTGTTTCTATAAGGAATGTAGATTAATAGATTATGAATGATATATGCGCAATGATTAGGAGCACTAAGTTAAGCTAAGAGATAACTTAGTCTGATCTATGGAGATGCTAGTGAAATCTGCGTGCGTGATATATATCCAATAGAAAGTATTTGAGATTCTCGGATTCTTATTGTTCCCTCTTATCTCTCTCACTTGTATCCGCGCGCGACACGGACAAAGCCTGCAGAAACATGCAGTTTACCATTTTTAAAATTGCACATGTTCTTTGGCAAAGATTAGATACAAATATTTTTATACTGGAGAGCAACTGTATGTTCTTGTGAAGTGTAAACACTTTTAACATATTTTTGTAAAGAGTTTTGACTTTAAATAAACTAAAATACTTTACAATTTAGAACAGAAATCATGTGTTTGTATGTCTCTCTAGTCTCTACGTATATGATCAAATTGTATACAATACACAAGATGTCACATAAAAATTAAATTGTCACCCTTACATCTTTTGTCTAACGAAACAGATAGTTATGCGAAACTAAAATTTAGCATCTATCACATCGAATGTTTAAATAATAATTATATATAAATATAGTTTAATTATAAAACTAATTATATTGGATATATATCACCCAAATTGAGCCAAAGATCGCCTTTTTTTTTCTCATTAGTCCGTTAGCGACGACGACAATGACACGGCAGCATGTGACGTCGGCACGTGAGGTCATGCGCACGTTGTACAATCTCTAGCAATTAGCACACTGTTATCTGCGAAAGATTATACTCCAATAGTAGGCCGTATCTTGGACGGTTCAAGTTTCAACATCGGGGTTGCCGCTGTTCGGTCTTGACCGAATCCGAACGAACGCACACTGCGACTGCCAGTCTTCGAGCACCAGATGCGCCAAACCGGCAGAACTGTCGCCTGCGCCCTGCCGTTGCCGGCTTGACCGACCGCCGCCACTGCATTTCTTCTCATCCATCCGCGGCAGGCACCGTCGAATCGGCGCAGTGAGGCAGGCTCGATCGGATTCGGATCGGAGGCTCGCCCCCATGCCTGATGCCTCGTCTTTTTCCCTCCCTTATTTATACCTGGTTGTGGATGGGGTTTGGTGCCAGGTTGAGGTTGCCAGTAGCTTTTCTTACACACTACACTAGTCTCGTCAAGACTCAAAACTAGTAGGAGCTAGCTAGAGGCCCAGAGCACTGACTAGTAGGAGCTGTCGATGGCAACTGGTGGCTGCGAGGCTGCTCCGCTCGGCAGAGCTCGCCTCGTCCTCGTCAAGACGCCGTCGGGGAACCCGCTGCCCCGGCGGAGGGGCCAGGTGAAGGAGAGGATCGTCAGGGACATTGCGGATGCTCTGGCCACGGCGGCGGTCCTCGCCTGCGGCGACAGGACGGTAGTGGGCGCGGGCAAGAAAGGCGAAGGGGGCAGGGCGCCCGCGTCGCCGTCTCCCGGTGCGAAGAAGAAATGGTATCCTCGTGAATCGTGAGTGACGGGTAACGTACGTATCCTACCTAGCGTCAACCCGTGAGTTAGTTTCACGCTATCACTATTACTGGAGTGATCAGGGTATGGGAAGGATCAGTATTGTGGTCTGGTCCTTTCTTATCAGCGAGTATTGTGGTCTGATCCTTTCTTGCTTTCTCGTTATGTATAACCAAGCAAGATGAGAAGATGTATAGCTTGCTTCCAATATACTATTGAGCTAGCAAGTATTTTATTATGTTCTGACCGATCAAACTCCTGAATCAATGGAAGAACATTACTAGTGTGCCAAGAAGAAGCAATTCTCAAGGACATGGATCAGCACGGCTCGTTTTTGTTCATTTTAAAGGCGTGCGCATGCATGAACGTGTGTTAACCAGAGGGAACGACGAAGACCATCGATCAATCATTGCTGGTGGACCGGAGATTGGTCCTTTGGGCGACGGAATTTCGTCACATGCAGGTTTGCTGGTTGGTTTTAGGTGTTGTTTGAATAGTAACCATGGTTGTTTAAATCCAACCATATAATCAGATATTACACTAGAAAATGATACCGTCCTATTCGAACTTGTTATCGATGTTAATCAGATGCGAATCATTGTCATTATCATTTATGTTGCATTTCGTTAACCAAACGATACCTTAGTGTGCATGGCCTATGTACACTAATACCGTTGTAGCGGGACTCTACGCGATATAAACTGAAACTGAAGAACTGAATCGAATAAACTGTAACTAAAACCAAATTAATTGTTAGTAATTTCGATTCCATGTCTCAGAAAACCGAAATAACCAAGCAGTTTCGGTTTATACATAAGAAAACTGAATTAGCGAGAAAAAAGCTTAATAGACCAATAAAAGTTTAGGTCTAGCCCAATATAGTCTTACCGTACCAAATCCTAAGTATATAAGCGCACAACCTCTCTAAATCAATTCACCCTCAATCCGAATCCTCATCTGATCATCTACGCACTTTTGCTAAGCTTCGAAATTGTGTTGTTGTGTTTTTTTCCCTAATTTCGATCTATTCGGTTCGAACTTAGAAGTGAAACTGAACCGAACTGAATCAAAACACCAAGGCCTAAGTACAACCACGACGACCGGTTGGCAGGCTACCGCGATCGTTGTCGCCTGTCACTATGGCCCCGTTTGTTTCCGCTTTTGAGCGGCTTCTGGCGGCCATAATCTGCCCGGGTCATCCAAACGCGCAGATTTCATGCCGACTGCGAGACGAAGCGCTTTAAGGAGAAGTGGATATGCAGCTGTTGGAGAAAAGCGGTCACTCCCTCGCGTCTCCAGGAATCCCAACCGCTTCTCGGTCGTCACTGTCAGTCGCCCTGCAGTGCAGTACAGTGCCACCATGCCGAACCTGACAGACGGTTGCTTTGTGCCATGCGATGTATCTAGTGACTTGTTGAATTAGTGATGCATGATTCCTTTGTTAACAAAGCTAACGCTTCAACTTCGACTTGAGCATTACTTTGATTTTTTGTTGAATCGTGCATATCTGTATCAATTTATTTATTTTGGGTTTATGGTATTGTAGTTCGATTCGGTTATGGTTACTGATCTAGGTTATTAAAACTATTATTGTAATGAGGCGTTGATTATTGTGTCTTTGCCTGTTTCTTTTTTTTCACTTAGAATCTACATTCATTTTCGCTTAGGAAGAAATCCAAGATAATTATTGCTTGGATGGCATTGCATAACTTTATTCGAGACAGTGCTCTACACGATCGAGACTTTGACCAACTTGTACCTACTAGCCTTGCTCATGATGTACCCATAGATGAGAGTAGTAGTACCACATCTGATGAGTTAGACATGAGTGCATTGTCTAAACACCAAAACACCAAGGCCTAAGTACAGCCACGACGACCGGTTGGCAGGCTACCGCGATCGTTGTCGCCTGTCACTATGTTTGGCCGCGCGGTTGGTTGTGTGGTTAGCAGAGGTAGCTCCAGGTCCAAAATTTCAGGGTAATGGGGCACGGGGTCGTCAAAATTCAAGAATCAGTGGACATGGAATCTTGGTCATCTATCAAGTTTCTGCAGAAAACCAAAATAGGGTAACATAATTAAATTGATAATATTTTCTCCCATTGCCATCGTAAGAGAGGAATGCAAGGGGAGAACGGTAAAGATAACCAATTGTAAAGGCAAATACCCTAGAAAGCGGATTAACAGTTATCCATTCCTTTTTATTGAATTACAATTAATTATAAGGTTACCTTTGGAACACTTGTGACACGTTCGAAAGTGAGAGAACGGTCAAAAGTGAGTCCCCATGCGTGGACATTATTCAACTATTTATAGGAATGTGGTGACAACATTATGAATCAATACGGCACAAAGTACATCAAACATAGAGAAGATACAGATTTAACGTGCAAAACTCCTCCAAAGCTGTTGGGTGCCTTCGGCTTTCGAAGGTTCTCAAAAACGTGATTTGACAATGTTTCTGGAGTGTAATACATAAGCAGATACCTTCAGACATGGACCCTTCGGACTTGAGTCAAATTGCTGTATGAAGAAACACAAGGAGAACAAAGGATGGAACAGAGCCGAAGCTGTGCACAAGGGAGCTTCGGCATGTTGGCACGAAAAAGGAAACCGACTTAAAGAGTAAAAGGCTATCTAGACCCCGATAAATTACTATAGAGTTATTATCAAATGCAAAGGGCCTGGATGTAATTTTGCATGGACTGCGACCCGTGCCTATAAATAGATGAACAATACTCCCGTACTGTTCACGATGACTTGGCATTTTGCTTTTGCGTCACGCTTGTACTTTTTATATGCCTTCAAGCCGAAGGTACACTTGTAATAAATTGTTATTTTTATCTATTCATAGGAATAAAATAAAAATAATGCAATAGTAATAACATATTTGATGGTTTGTATTGTTCATGTTTCATATGACCCCTTCTTCATTTTTATATGTTGTATTTACGAAGGTATGCTCTTCGTAACCTTCGTCCGAAAGCCGTTATATCCTAAGGGAAATAATGCTTCGAAGGACGAAGGACTTTAACGTTTAACATTCTTTTTGTTGCCTTGCTCTTAAGCCGAAGCATTTGAGAGCAAGTCCCCAACATTGGCGCCCACCTCTGGTGAACCCTTTTTCGACCACCTTTGGCAAGCATCGACCTTCGTCATGCCGCCAAAGAAAGCTTCAGCAACAGGGACTGCTGCTCTACAGCCGCTGGATCCGAACCAGGAGACCCTTTCTCTTCGGGAGGCCCGAAGCCAGAAGAGGAAGGCCACCAGTCCAACGCCTCAGGAGGACGACTTGGACCAAGAAATCAGGAATATGGAGATGCTTCATCAACAAGTGCAAAGGAAGAAAGAAAAGATGGCCTGGCTAGCTGACCTACAAAGGCAGATAGACGAGGCCTCTGAAGAAGTTCGTCATCTTACGCAAGATGAGCAGAACCGGAGGCCCCAGTACAGAGAGCTTCACCAAGAGGGCTTCGTCAACGAGGATGACTGGTATGAGGATTTCCATCATGGAAAGTTTGCTTTTGATGATGCTTCTCCTCTGTCAGCAGAACTGCAGGCTACACCTTGCCCCCCCGTCTTACAAACCACCTCAGCTCCCAATGTATGACGGACACTCAGATCCGAAGCAATTTCTGATGAGCTACGAAGCAACCATATCTTCATATGGTGGCAATACTGCAATCATGGCAAAGTTCTTCGTCTGGCAGTCAAAAATGTTGCACAGACCTGGTACTCTTCTCTTCGGCCAGGAACAATCACATCGTGGCAAAAGCTGAAAGACATGCTCATCACCAGCTTTCAAGTGTTTCAGACGAAGCCGGTCACTGCTCAAGCTTTGTTCCAGTGCACTCAGGATCATGAAGAATACCTTCAGGCGTATGTCCGAAGGTTCTTACGACTAAGGGCACATGCGCCAACGGTGTCTAATGAAATTGTTATTGAGGCCATGATTAAGGGGCTTCGGCTAGGACCTACAACCCAATACTTCGCCAGGAAACCCCCTCTGACCTTGGAGAAACTGCTTCAGAAGATGGATGAATATATCCGAGCAGATAATGACTTTCGGCAAAGAAGGGAGGAAGCTTACAGGTTCTCCGAAATGACCAGGGGCTTCGGAGGGAGAATCCACCCTAGGCACGTCAGATCTATCCATTCTGCTCAGAATGACGATAGGGGTAGTCAGCAACAAAGACTGCAATATTCCTCCCAGGCTTCGGGGCAGCAACAGAACTATCCTCGGCCCCCAGCTCCAAGGGGCAGAGGCGCCAGGGGCTTCAGAGGAAGGTTTGGGGATAAGCCAAGGAAAATTTACTGTCTATTCTGCGGTGAGGACAAGGGTCATACTACCAGGATGTGCCATGTTACCATTCAAAAACAGAAAGAGATAGCAGAAGCTACAGCCCAACAGAGCCAGCCTAAGCAGGTTATGCATACTGCTTCGTACCACTCACTATACATTCCAGAGTATGTGGGTAACCATCCTGCAGTTTCTGTTGCTTCGGCAAGCCAACCTCAAGCATCTTGGCAACAGCCCCCACCTCCACCACCAATGCAACCCGCTTATCCCCAAGGCCAGCAGCCAGAAGGGAGCCAGCACAATCACCAGCAGCGAGACTTTAGGGAGCAGTCCGAAGCTCGCACAGTCAACAATACTGTGCCAGAATCGAAGCACATCTACTAAGATATATCCTACCTCTGAAACAGCTTTTACATAAACAGCTTTTACATTTGTTATCATTTACCTTTTCAATAAAGAGCAATCATTGAAAACTTAGTTCTTTTGTTGTTTTCAATTTCTTGTAATTGCTTCGTCATTATCATAATGAATATACCTTCTTCAAACATCGACGAAGCTCTAAAGGTCTTGACGAAGGAATGCACTGCAAGTTTTTGTCGAAGCAACAAAAGTCGTTCTTAAGGGAACACAGCGTAAATTTTCTGCTCAAAAGTCGTTCCAAAGGGAATGCAGAGCTTACAGCGAAAAATAAATGCTGATACCGCTGAAATAAAAGGCGAAGAAGCTCCTAAGGGAGGCTTACAGCGAAAAGTCAACGCTGATACACCGAAAAATAAACGGCAAAAAGATTGTTTGCTCCACTGGGGAATGTGTGTGGGCCTTTGGCGCAAATATCATTTTGCATGTCATTACATCATTACATCATGTGCATAGCATAGCATCATACATCATATTGCATCAATGGCACAAGAAGGGGATAGAACGTTGACCTTCGGAAAGGTAGACAATGTTGACCTACAATATTGAGCTTTGGAGATTGTTTCGAAGAAATACAGCTTTGTCACTTTGATATGAAAAGGAGATCCATTGTTCACAAAGCATAATGTTTTTTCGGAAACTGTATATTTTTACGGAATATGAATATTCTTCACGAAGCATGAAAAGAAGGGAAGGTGTTTTTTCGCCGAAGGCTCAAAAACCGTATGTACGTAAAGTTTCATGCATCGTAAAGAGTTGAATTATAAACAGCTTATATATTACATTCAAAATTATAAAATATTACACACATTGTCCAGCAAATATTACATTCCAAATGTCTTTACAATAACAGCTAATCTTCTTTTAAAACTACTTCTGCAACTTTATTTAATAGTTGATCAACAACTTTATCCATAATAGCTTCGGCCATTTTTATAATTTCATCATCCTCCTTTGCTTTGGGGTCCGCCAATGGCTTGGCGGGCTCTGGGGGAGGAGATAGTGCGGCTGTGATGCAAAGCGTAAATAAGTTCGAAGTCATAAAATTAGAACATAAAGTCAAAAGCTATTAATCAATACCTATTCGCCTCTCGAGATCCGCACTTTTCTCAGCGGCCTCTGCTACTTCTCTAGCATCGTGAATACCTTTTTCACTTTTTCTTATAATTTCTTGAGCCATCTCCCGACCGCCATTTTCCCAGATGTCGGTGAAAAATTTTCCACCAACCAAGCTTGCTTCGGCCGAGGGGTCTTTTATACCTTCAATACATAAGGCAGCCTCGGTTTGCGCCAAGGATTTCACATGTTCGCGGCCTCTCCTCTCCAAGATAGCGGCAATCCCCCTAGCACCCGAGAAAGCGCATATGTCCCCACGACCACTCAAAATTTCTTCAAAAGCTTCGGCTTCGCCGTTGATCCAGTCAATTGGACCTTCGGGATCTCCTAGTACGAAGTTGCCTTCATTCGAATATGTGCCGACGATGGCAAAACTAGTCTTAATGGTTTCCACACATTTCATGGATTTTTCATAACATCTTTCTTTTGAAGACCGAAGTTCTGTAGTTGTTTTCTCCCAATGATTTTTCCAATAATCGCTGGCGTCTCGGTCAGCTTCGGCAGTTGCACACTTTAATTTCGCTTCAGCCAGCTGTTTCTGAAGATTTTCAATTTCGCACTTCTGGGCTTCAGCTTGGGCCTTGGAAGTAGCTTCGTCTTCTTTTATTTTATTAAGCAATGAGTTTAATATTTTATCTTTCTCAAGACCTTCGTTCCTTAGCTCAATCACTTCGGAACGAAGGTTATTCAACGCCATGGTACATCCCTCGTCTTCAGCGCTTTTCTGCGCTCTGGGGGCATTGCTAAGAATAAGGCCCTGCAAAAGGAATGTGGTATTAAAAAATAAGCACACAAATTTTTAAGCACACAAAAAGTTTATTTTCTCACCTTTAAGCTGTTGTACGCTAAGTTGTCGGCCAATTCATCTTTTGACAAAACTGAGAGCCCGTCTTCTAGAGTTGGGAATCCGAAGCTTCTTGCCATCTCCCGGCAGACAGAGATCTCCTTGCTGTCTGGGAGACAATACAAGAAGTCTTCTTCTCCGCTGCCATTGAATATCAACGCCCCTTTTGGATATTTTAATTTCTGGGCATAATGATGAGCTTCTCGCTTTTCCTCTTCAGATAGCATTTTGCCTGAAGCATGTCGTACAATATAATCAGGCAACTTGGAAGATGCTTCGGGAGTTGAAGAGAGAGTCTTTTCAGACATAATTTGCTTTATAGTTTTCTTTGTAGTCTCTCCTTCGGTTTCCAAGGGTTTCTCCTTGGCAGACTCTGAAGGTCCAGTTTCGATCTCAGCCTGGTGCTTTATAGCTTCGGCTCTAGAGGCTGTAGTTTCAATCTGTGCTTTTTGAGCTTCGGCAATTTTTCTCGGAGTAAGGCTTGAAGACTTTATTGTCTCCAGTACATCCAGAACATTAACCATCCTTTTTCTTTTGGGGGTCACCGCTGGACCTTTCTGAATTTGTGGCACTTCAACTTCTGCCGAAGGGCTTAAAATTTCTGATATTTTTGTCCCTTCAGCTTTCGGCTCTTCAATTCTTTCAGCCTTCGGTGTTGCAGTCAACTCTTCAGTTTTCTACGCAGGTATAGGATTTTTGGCTTCAGTAGCCGAAGAAGCCTCGCCGACAAACTCGGTCACTATGGCCGGTTCAATAAAGCGCGGTCGGTGAGTAAGGACTTTTACCCTTTTCCTCTTCGGCACAGGCTCGCTTGGAGCAGCTGAAGCATCATCTTTCCCGGAAGCTGCATCTTTTCTCTTTCGACCCCGTAGAGGGTAGCGGTAGTCAGGATACACAAACCCAATAGCATCAAAAACTAGGTTGAACCTTTTCTTCTTTTGGCCTCTGAAGGCCGCAGATAACGCAGTATCTTCTGCCTTTGAGTATGGCCCAAGAAGTTCATCGCTTGTGGCTTCAATACTGTCGGGGACCATAATTAGGGGTACCCCCAAGACTCCTAATCTCAGCTGGTAACCCCCATCAGCACAAAGCTGCGAAGGCCTAATGGGTGCGATTAAGTCAAGGCTCGGTCCACTCAAGGGACATGACCTCGCCTCGCCCGAGCCCAGCCTCGGGCAAGGGCAGCCGACCCCGGAGGATTCACGTCTCGCCCGAGGGCCCCCTCAAGCAACGGACACACCTTCGGCTCGCCCAAGGCCCAGTCTTCGCCGAGAAGCAACCTTGGCCGGATCGCCACACCGACCGACCGTATCACAGGAGCATTTAATGCAAGGATGGCCTGACACCTTATCCTGACGCGCGCCCTTCAGTCGACAGAGCCGAAGTGACCGCAGTCACTTCGCCGCTCCACTGACCGACCTGACAAGAGGACAGCGTCGCCTGCGTCGCTCCGACTGTTGTGCCACTCGACAGAGTAAGGCTGACAGCAGCCAAGTCCGGCTTCGGGCGCCATAGGAAGCTCCGCCTCGCCCGACCCCAGGGCTCGGACTCGGCCTCGGCCCCAGAAGACGATGAACTCCGCCTCGCCCGACCCCAGGGCTCGGGCTCGGACTCGGCCTCGGCCACGGAAGACGACGAACTCCGCCTCGCCCGACCCCAGGGCTCGGACTCGGCCTCGGAAGACGACGAACTCCGCCTCGCCCGACCCCAGGGCCCGGACTCGGCCTCGGCCCCGGAAGACGACGAACTCCACCTCGCCCGACCCCAGGGCTCGGACTCGGCCTCGGCCCTGGAAGACGACGAACTCCGCCTCGCCCGACCCCAGGGCTCGGACTCAGCCTTGGCCTCAGACGATGGTCTCCGCCTCGCCCGACCCGGGGCTCGAACTCGACCTCGACCTCGGAAGACAGACTCAACCTCGACCTCGGAGGAGCCTCCGCCTCGCCCGACCCAGGGCTCGGACCAACCACGTCACAGGGGGGGGGGCATCATTACCCTACCCCTAGCTAGCTCAGGCTACGGGGAACAAGACCGGTGTCCCATCTGGCTCGCCCCGGTAAACAAGTAATGATGGAGCCCCGCGTGCTCCATGACGACGGCGGCTCTCAGTCCCTTACGGAAGCAAGGAGACGTCAGCAAGGACTCGACAGCCCCGACAGCTGTCCTTCCGCAAGGCTCCAGCGCTCCTCCAACGGCCACGACATCACATGAACAGGGTGCCAAGACCTCTCCGGCTGCCACGACGACATGTACTTAGGGCACTAGCTCCTCTCTGCTAGACACGTTAGCACACTACTACATCTCCTATTGTACACCTGGGCCCTCTCCTTACGCCTATAAAAGGAAGGTCCAGGGCTCTCGTACGAGGAGGTTGGCCGCGCGGTAGGACGGGACGGCGCATGCAGGCCTCTCGCCCCTCCCACGCAGACGCTTGTAACCCCCTACTGCAAGCGCACCCGACCTGGGCGCAGGACAAACATGAAGGCCGCGGGTTTCCCCTTTACGCCTGTCTCCTTGTTTCCCCCCTTCGTGCTTCGTCTCGCGCCGACCCATCTGGGCTGGGACACACGACGACAATTTACTCGTCGGTCGAGGGACCCCCCGGGGTCGAAACACCGACAGTTGGCGCGCCAGGTAGGGGCACGCTGCGTGTTGACGAACAGCTTTCCGTCAAGCTCCAGATGGGTAGTCTCCAGCAGCCTTTCCAGCCCGGGACGGTGCTCCATTTCGGGAGCCTCGAGTTCATATCCCTCGACGGCAGCTATGACATGATACTCCTCCCTCCGCCGCGCGACAGCGACAATGGCGGCCGACAACCCGCCCGCCGACGGCGGAATCGACGACGTCTTCCCCACGTGGTGGAAGAACAACATTCGCGTTTGTCCCGTCACCTCCCCCGCCGACGGAGGAGGAGGCGGGGCAACCAAGGCCAAGCAGGAGGCGGCACCTCGTCGGCTGTCGAGCGAGTCGACGACGCCGACGCCCCAACGGGGGACACGTCGGGCATTGACCTCGCGTCTGAGACGAAGACGAGCGCCGATTCCCCGCAACACGCCAACTCCAAGCGGACGGACGACGCCAGCACGCTCGGAAAGGACTTGCTGGGCGTCACCCTTGTACCCGAGACGACGGTGCAGTCTGCCCCTGATGCGACTTCGTCACCGCCCGTCGACCAGGAGGTACCGACCGATTCCCATCTCGTGCCTTTTGGATTCAGCCTCGACCCACCAAGCGACTTCGCTTCGGTGGAAGCCTTCATAGAGGCATGTCCAAACCCTCCGTGGTACAGTATGCGGTCACCCTGGGACCGGCTGACAACCGTCTCGACCTACGGGCCCTCGGGTTCCGAGGAAGATGACGAGCCCGACTTTTGTTGGGATTTCTCCGGACTCGGTAACCCCAGTGCCATGCGGGACTTCATGACCGCATGCGACTACTGCCTTTCCGACTGTTCCGACGGTAGCCGCAGCTTCGGCGACGAGGACTGCGGCCCAAGTCGTGAATGTTTTCACGTCGATCTAGGGGGTCTCGGCGAAGGCAACCATCTTGGTATACCGGAAAACGGTAATCCCCCTAGGCCTGCGCCTCGCGTTGACATCCTTCGGGAGCTAGCTGTGGTCCCAGTCCCTGCGGGGGGTCAGGACGCACAGCTCGAGCAAATCCGCGAGATGCAGGCCAGGCTCGACGAGGGAGCAGGAACACTTGAGCCGTTCCGCCGGGACATCGGGCAGGAATGGGCAGGCCAAGCTCCGGCCGGAGAAGCGCGTCATCTACCCTAGGGCATCTAGCACCGCATCGCCGACGATGTCAGGGCAAGGCCGCCACCGGCTTCCAGTGGGGTCGGCCAGAACCTGGCTGCAGCAGAGATACTTCTCCGCGCGATGCCGGAGCCATCAACCACCGAAGGGCGGCGTATCCAGGGAGAGCTCAAGAATCTCCTAGAGGATGTCGCGGTCCGACGGGCCGAAAGCTCTGCCTCCCGAAGGCAGGGGTACCCCTCGGAGCATCGCGCCGCGACTTCCCGATTCATGCGGGAAGCCTCGGTCCACATCGGGCGCACGCGCAACACAGTGCCTGCGGCCCCGGGTCGCCTCGGCAACGAGCACCACCACCGCAACCATCGAACCCACCTCGACGAGAGGGTGCGCGGAGGCTACCACCCCAGGCGTGGGGGACGCTACGACAGCGGGGAGGATCGAAGTCCCTCGCCCGAACCACCCGGTCCGCAGGCTTTCAGCCGGGCCATACGACGGGCGCCGTTCCCGACCCGGTTCCGAACCCCGACTACTATCACAAAGTACTCGGGGGAGACAAGGCCGAAACTGTGGCTCGCGGACTACCGGCTAGCCTGCCAACTGGGTGGAACGGACGATGACAACCTCATCATCCGCAACCTCCCCCTGTTCCTCTCCGACACCGCTTGAGCCTGGCTGGAGCATCTGCCTCTGGGGCAGATCTCTAACTGGGACGACCTGGTCCAAGCCTTCGCCGGCAACTTCCAAGGCACGTACGTGCGCCCTGGGAACTCCTGGGATCTCCACAGCTGCCGCCAGCAGCCGGGAGAGTCTCTCCGGGACTACATCCGACGATTCTCGAAGCAGCGCACCGAGCTGCCCAACGTCACCGACTCGGATGTCATCGGCGCGTTCCTCGCCGGCACCACCTGCCGCGACCTGGTGAGCAAGCTGGGTCGCAAGACCCCCACCAGGGCAAGCGAGCTGATGGACATCGCCACCAAGTTTGCCTCTGGCTAGGAGGCGGTTGAGACCATCTTCCGGAAGGACAAGCAGCCCCAGGGCCGCCAGCCGGAAGATGTCCCCGAGGCGTCCACTCAGCGCGGCACCAAGAAGAAGGGCAAGAAGAAGTCGCAAGCGAAACGTGACGCCGCTGACGCGGACCTTGTCGCCGCCGCTGAGTACAAGAACCCTCGGAAACCTCCCGGAGGTGCCAATCTCCTCGACAAGATTCTCAAGGAGTCGTGCCCCTATCATCAGGGGCCCGTCAAGCACACCCTCGAGGAGTGTGTCATGCTTCGGCGCCACTTTCACAAGGCCGGGCCACCTGTGGAAGGTGGCAGGGCCCACAACAACGACAAGAAGGAAGATCACAAGGCAGAGGAGTTCCCCGAGGTCCACGACTGCTTCATGATCTACGGTGGGCAAGTGGCGAACGCCTTGGCTCAGCACCGCAAGCAAGAGCGTCGGGAGGTCTGCTCGGTAAAGGTGGCGGCGCCAGTCTACCTAGACTGGTCCGACAAGCCCATCACCTTCGACCAGGGCGACCACCCCGACCGCGTGCCGAGCCCGGGGAAATATCCGCTCGTTGTCGACCCCTTGATCGGCAACGTCAGGCTCACCAAGGTCCTCATGGACGGAGGCAGCAGCCTCAACATCATCTACGCCGAAACCCTCGGGCTCCTGCGGATTGATCTGTCCTCAGTCCGGGCAGGCGCGACGCCTTTTCACGGGATCATTCCCGGGAAACGCGTCCAGCCCCTTGGACAACTCGATCTGCCCGTCTGCTTCGGGACTCCCTCCAACTTCCAAAGGGAAACCCTCACGTTCAAGGTGGTCGGGTTCCGAGGAACCTACCACGCAATGGTGGGGAGGCCATGCTACGCCAAGTTCATGGCCGTCCCCAACTACACCTACCTCAAGCTCAAGATGTCGGGCCCCAACGGGGTCATCACCGTCGGCCCCACGTACTGACACGCGTACGAATGCGACGTGGAGTGCGTGGAGTACGCTGAGGCCCTCGCCGAATCCGAGGCCCTCATCGCCGACCTGGAAAGCCTCTCCAAGGAGGCGCCAGACGTGAAGCGCCATGCCGGCAATTTCGAGCCAGCAGAGACGGGCAAATCTGTCCCTCTCGACCCCAGCAACGATGCCTCCAAGCAGATCCGGATCTGCTCCGAGCTCGACCCCAAATAGGAAGCAGTGCTCGTCGACTTTCTCTGCGCAAATGCCGAAGTCTTTGCGTGGAGTCCCTCGGACATGCCTGGCATACCGAGGGAAGTCGTCGAGCACTCGCTGGACATCCGAGCTGGAGCCCGACCCGTGAAGCAGCATCTGCGCCGATTCGACGAAGAAAAGCGCAGAGCCATAGGCGAGGAGATCCACAAGCTGATGGCTGCAGGGTTCATCAAAGAGGTATTCCATCCCGAATGGCTTGCCAACCCTGTGCTTTTGAGAAAGAAAGGAGGGAAATGGCGGATGTGTGTAGACTACACTGGTCTAAACAAAGCATGTCCGAAGGTTCCCTACCCTCTGCCTCACATCGATCAAATCGTGGATTCCACTGCTGGGTGCGAAACCCTGTCTTTCCTCGATGCCTACTCAGGGTATCACCAAATCAGGATGAAAGAGTCCGACCAGCTCGCGACTTCTTTCATCACGCCTTTTGGCATATACTGCTACGTTACTATGCCATTTGGTTTGAGGAATGCGGGTGTGACGTACCAAAGGTGCATGAACCACGTGTTCGGCGAACACATTGGTCGAACGGTCGAGGCTTACGTCGATGACATCGTAGTCAAGACAAGGAAAGCCTCTGACCTCCTTTCCGACCTCGAAACGACATTCCGGTGTCTCAAGGCGAAAGGCGTAAAACTCAATCCCGAGAAGTGCGTCTTCGGAGTCCCCCGAGGCATGCTCTTGGGGTTCATCGTCTCCGAGCGGGGCATCGAGGCCAACCCGGAGAAAATTGCGGCCATCACCTGAAAGGGAATTAGGTTTACACCTAGTTCCTAATTGATTTTGGTGGTTGAATTGCCCAACACAAATAATTGGAGTAACTAGTTTGCTCTAGTGTACAAGTTATACAGGTGCTAAAGGTTCACACTTAGCCAATAAAAAGACCAAGAATTGGGTTCAACAAAAGAGCAAAGGGATAACCGAAGTGTGCCCTGGTCTGGCGCACCGGACTGTCCGGTGCACCAGGGGACTTCATGCTGAACTCCTCACCTTCGGGAAAATCCAGAGGCGCTCCGCTATAATTCACCGGACTGTCCGGTGTACACCGGACAGTGTCTGGTGCTCCAAGGAAGAGCATCTCAGGAACTCGCCAGCTTCGGGAATTCGCTCCGCTATAATTCACCGGACATGTCCGGTGTGCACCGGACTGTCCGGTAAGCCAGCAGAGCAACGGCTACTTCGCGCCAACGGTCACCTGCAGAAGCATTAAATGCGCGCCAGAGCGCGCAGAAGTCAGGCACGCGCGAAGTGGCGCACCGGACACTCTACAGTGCATGTCCGGTGCGCCACCGGACATCTAGGCGGGCCCAGAAGTCAGAACTCCAACGGTCGGAACCCAACGGCCTGGTGACGTGGCTGGCGCACCGGACACTATCCGGTGTGCACCGGACTATCCGGTGCACCATGCGACAGACAACCCCACCAAACGGCTAGTTTGGTGGTTGGGGCTATAAATACCCCCAACCACCCCACATTCAAGACATCCAAGTTTTCAACCTTCCAACCACTTACAAGAGCTAGGCATTCAATACAAGACACACTCAAGTGATCAAATCCTCTCCCAATTCCACAAAAGCATTAGTGACTAGTGAGAGTGATTTGTCGTGTTCTTTTGAGCTCTTGCGCTTGGATCACTTTCTTCTTTCTCATTCTTTCTTGTGATCAATACTCACTTGTAACCGAGGCAAGAGACACCAATTGCGTGGTGGTCCTTGCGGGGAAGTTTTGTTCCCGGTTGATTTGAGAAGAGAAAGCTCACTCGGTCCGAGGGACCGTTTGAGAGAGGGAAGGGGTTGAAAAAGACCTGGCCTTTGTGGCCTCCTCAACGGGGAGTAGGTTTGCGAGAACCAAACCTCGGTAAAACAAATCCTTGTGTCTCACTTCTTTATTCGCTTGCGATTTGTTTTGCACCCTCTCGCGGATTCGATTATATTTCTAACGCTAACCCGTCTTGTAGTTGTGATTAACTTTGTAAATTTCAGTTTCGCCCTATTCACCCCCCCTCTAGGCGACTTTCAATTGGTATCAGAGCCCGGTGCTTCATTAGAGCCTAACCGCTCGAAGTGATGTCGGGAGATCACGCCAAGAAGGAGATGGAGACCGGCGAAAAGCCCACTACAAGCCACGGGAAGGCTTCATCGGAAGAGTCCCGCAAAAAGGGAAAGGGGAAGGAGAAGAAAGCTTCTTCCCGCAAGTCTTATTGGAGTGGCGACAAGATAAAGAAGATGAGGAAAGTGGTCTACTATGAGACCTACACTTCATCACCTTCCACCTCCGGCTCCGACGCGCCCTCCGTAACTTCTAAGCGCCATGAGCGCAAGAAGTTTAGTAAGTTCCCCCTACGCTACCCTCGCATTCCTAAACATACACCTTTACTTTCCGTCCCGTTAGGCAAACCACTAACTTTTGATGGTGAAGATTATGCTAGGTGGAGTGATTTAATGCGATTTCATCTAACCTCACTCCACAAAAGTATATGGGATGTCGTTGAGTTTGGTGTACAGGTACCATCCGTAGGGGATGAAGATTATGATATTGATGAAGTGGCCCAAATCGAGCACTTCAACTCCCAAGCCACAACAATACTCCTCGCCTCTCTAAGTAGGGAGGAGTACAACAAGGTGCAAGGATTAAAGAGCGCCAAGGAAGTTTGGGACGTGCTCAAAACCGCGCACGAGGGTGATGAACTCACCAAGATCACCAAGCGGGAAACGATCGAGGGGGAGCTCGATCACTTCCGTCTTCGCCAAGGGGAGGAGCCACAAGACATGTACAACCGGCTCAAAACCTTGGTGAATCAAGTGCGCAACCTCGGGAGCAAGAAATGTGATGATCACGAGGTGGTTAAGGTTATTCTAAGATCACTCATTTTCCTTAACCCTACTCAAGTACAATTAATTCGTGGTAATCCTAGATATACACTAATGACTCCCGAGGAAGTAATTGGGAATTTTGTGAGCTTTGAATTTATGATCAAGGGCTCACGGAAGATCAACGAGCTTGACGGTCCTTCTACGTCCGAAGCTCAACCGGTCGCATTTAAGGCGACGGAGGAGAAGAAGGAGGAGTCTACACCGAGTAGATGACCCATCGACGCCTCCAAGCTCGACAACGAGGAAATGGCGCTTGTCATCAAAAGCTTCCGCCAAATCCTTAAGCAAAGGAGGGGGAAAGATTACAAGCCCCGCTCCAAGAAGGTTTGCTACAAGTGTGGTAAGCCCGGTCACTTTATAGCAAAATGTCCCATTTCTAGTGACAGTGACAGGGGCGACGACAAGAAGGGGAGAAGAAAAGAGAAGAAGAAATACTACAAGAAGAAGGGCGGCGATGCCCATGTTTGTCGCGAGTGGGACTCCGACGAAAGCTCTAGCGACTCCTCCGACGACGAGGACGCCGCCAACATCGCCGTCACCAAGGGACTTCTCTTCCCCAACGTCGGCCACAAGTGCCTCATGGCAAAGGATGGCAAAAAGAAGAAGGTTAAATCCAAATCCTCCACTAGATATGAGTCTTCTAGCGATGATAATGCTAGTGATGAGGAAGATAATTTGTGTACTCTTTTTGCCAACTTAAACATGCAACAAAAAGAGAAATTAAATGAATTGATTAGTGCTATCCATGAGAAGGATGATCTCTTGGACTCCCAAGAGGACTTCCTTATTAAAGAAAACAAGAAGCATGTTAAATTTAAAAATGCTTATGCTCTAGAAGTTGAAAAGTGCGAAAAATTATCTAGTGAGCTAAGCACTTGCCATGAGACCATTGACAACCTTAGAAATGAAAATGTTAATTTGTTAGCTAAGGTTGATTCAAATGTTTGTAATGTTTCAATTCCAAATGATAATGTTGAGTTGCTTGCTAAAATAGAAGAATTGAACATTTCTCTTACTAGCCTTAGGATTGAAAATGAGAAATTGATTGCTAAGGCTAAAGATTTTGATGTTTGCAATGTTACTATTTCCGATCTTAGAGATAAAAATGATATATTGCGTTCTAAGATTGTTGAACTAAAATCTTGCAAACCATCTACATCTTCCGTTGAGCACACTACTATTTGCACTAGATGTAGAGATGTTGATATTAATGATATACATGATCATATGGCTTTAATTAAACAACAAAATGATCATATAGCTAAACTAGATGCAAAAATTGCCGAGCATGAAATTGAAAATGAAAAATTTAAATTTGCTCGTAGTATGCTTTATAGTGGGAGACGCCCTGGCATTAAGGATGGCATTGGCTTCCAACAGGGAGGCAATGTCAAACTTAATGCCCCTCCTAAGAAATTGTCTAATTTTGTTAAGGGCAAGGCTCCCATGCCTCAAGATAACGAGGGTTACATTTTGTACCCTGCCGGTTATCCTGAAAGCAAAATTAGGAGAATTCATTCTAGGTGCCATTACAAATGGAACTCCGGATACCGATGAATAAGTCCAGATACTCGAAACAAGAAGAAAAGAAACACAGCTTTACAACGCGACGATAGTATGTTTGGGCCTCGGCGGCCGCAGAAAACATACGCACACTACAAGATGAACCGATCCTGCAGGCTCAGACGTCGACGGAGGGGGAGCAGCAGCACCCTCGGCGTCAACTCCACCTTCGGCGAAGTTCGACCGAGCCTCGGACGGCAACAAGGTCGAAGGATCTCCGCTCCGAAGGACGACGTCAGCGCCACGCCCGGGCTATCGCCGCCAGGGTCTCCTTCAGGAATCCGGCCCGAGCAGACGGCTCGGCCGGCCGCCCCGAAGCCTCAGCCAGTTGTCCTCCGAGGACACCAGCCCGGCTCGTGGCTTCGGCGACTCGACTCCGGCGCTGGTCTCGCTAGTTGACGGCCCGGCCAGGCTCCGACCGACGAAGTCTTCTTTCCGAGCCAACTCTGCCTCTGTCCATGCTAACACCGCTGCCTCCGGCTTCGGCTCATCAAAGAGCTGCCGAGGGTTCCCTTAACTAAACAAGAGAAGCCTCGGGCGGCAAGGCCGACCGAGCCGAGGGACTCCTACGCCTCCGGGATACGGATACCTCACTCGTCACCTTCGCACGAGGCAACTCACACTTGGTTAAGCGGTTCAGTTAGCCGACAGGCGAGTCCTAGTGCTCAAAATGAGGAAAAAACACGGCTTCGTGCCAAAAATACATACATGTTTAGGCCCCGACAGCCACAATGAACAGACACCGGCACTCACGGTGCCATTACAAATGGAACTCCGGTTCCGCCTCCGCAGGTACGAACAACCCCCCCACGATTGGAGGGCCTGCGGAGCAACAGAAGGCCGACGGATGGCTCGCCGATGCCCGAAGAGCAGCAACGACAACGACCTCTGCTCCGAGCGGCCGAACAGCAGCAGCGATGACCTCAGGGCGGATGCTGTTGCCATAAGGCCCTCGCCCACATCCCCACTCGAGGGGCGAGGACAAGCAGAAGGTCGTAGAGTTGGAGGTCAGTCCGCGAGCGGCACCGACTATCTCGTCGGCGGAGAAACCTCTTCCGGCTGCCTCGGCGGGAGGTGGCACCAGAAGCGGCGCCGAAGCCGCTCGGGCCGGAGAGCCAGACAAGCGGCAGCTGCCAGCGCCACGAACGGCGAACGCCCTTCCCCCCGATCACTGAGGGAAGGAGCGGGCCGCTGCCCGCGCGGAGACAGGCCCCAACTCGGCGCACTCCCCTCCCCAGCACTGATGATGAACATCCTTGAAGCTGTGGGAGGGGCAGAGGCCGCAACCCAGCTTGCTTCTCCCCACCCTGGAACTGGTGGTCACCGTCTTGGGTGACCACCGGCGAGGGGATGCAGCCGGGCTATCTGATGAAAATCCTTGAAGCCGAGCGATGGCTGAAAGGTACCAACTTCCGCGAAGTTGCGTTCCTCCAACGACAGCAAGACGAAAGCGACGCGAGTGCCCCCCATCCTGGGGCTCGGAAGGTGGAAAGACGCGATGCATGAGGGGAGCGTGAAGACATGGTTGCCTTTCAAGGGGATCACCCTCCTTTTAAAGGCAACTCTCCCCACTTGCGTCCTCAGCCGTCGCGGGCTGAGTCTTCTCCAACACGCTCCAAGGTCCTCCCCCTACGACACGGGGGCTGGGTCCCATGCGTCATGCAAGCTGGCCCAAGGCAGAAAAAAGCTGAATCACCGCGCGCGGTGCGCACAACTGTCCAGCGGTTACGAGCATTCCTCCACTTTCGCCTAGGCCAGCGGTCGAAAGGGCGGACCGCCATGCAGGCGGCATGCAACCGCACCAAGGGGGCGCACCCTTTCGACTTCGACGCGTCCAGCATGGAGGCCCAGGCCCACACGTCATGTAACCGGCGCGCTGGTTACTACGTGCGAGAAACTGCACCGCCACTTGCGCCAGTACCGCGCCTCCTCGACTGCGGAACCAGTGCCGCGACTCGAGGCGACCCTGCGCATGGCCCAACAGTGCCAACCGAGCACATCGGTCACGGGTCAGTCAGCCGCGGGAGAAGGCGCGGTGGTCGATATGGCCAGAAATGGGCCGGCAGTAATGGTGGTGGCAGGCGGGCGGATGCAGCGGTCAAGTCGTCAGCAAGCTCACGTCCCCACCTAGGACAGCGAGAGAACCCTCTCCCACGGCGTGAAGACGACGCGCCCGTGTTCCGTTCCTCGAACGGCTCGCGCACGCGCAACGGCTGCCCCACGAACCACTCGTCTCGTCGCATTAACTATGCGGCACCTTTGGCAGGCGAAGCAGGCGACGCTTCACCTCCGCCATAATGACCGCGTCAAAAAAGGTGCGCCACGTCGTTCGATTTCGTATCCTTTTCCTTTTCCTCTTTCTCTCTCTTACAACAGGGACCGGGAAAGGGGATATTCTGAAAGGGATCCTTCTCCGTGAAGAAAGCGGGCCCCGAGCCCCCCTACTGATCAGAAGTTCGAAGGCTGGCCCCTCGGAAGGGTTCAACAGCCGCCTCAGAGCACTCGGGCTCCGCGCCCACTACTGGTCAGAGGTTCGAAGGCCAGCCCCTCGTAAGGGTTCAACGGCCGCCTCAGGCCACTCAGGCTCCGCGCCCACTACTGATCAGGGGTTCGTAGGCTGGTCCCCGAAGGGTTCGACAGCCGCCTCAAACGCAGAGCGAGGGATGACCCAGGGTACGTTCGATACATAACCAAGGCTTGGGCTACGCTCCCGAGGTACCCTAGGACATTTTCGAGACCGACGGGAACGATTTTGTAACGGAATCCCACCAGAGGGAGGCATCGAGCCCTCGGACCCCGTCAAAAGGGGACCGGGTCCGGCAAATCACCCGCAGGTACTTTTGGAGCGCGCCTCCGGGCCACTAGCCGACCCCTAATGAATGGGGCACGGGCGTCCACTCGGATTACCCGTTAGCAACTCACTGGAGACACCATGTTCGGCGCCCTCCGAGGGCAACATGGCGCTTTCCCCCCTCCTCCTTGCGGAAAGGCGACGTAGGGGCGTATGTAAAAAAGTCGAGTATGTCCTTGACCGTCCTCTCGCTCTGTGCGGAGGCTCGGGGGCTGCTCTCGCAAACCCAGCTCCGGCCAAACCGTTGACAACGTCAACATACCAGCCCGAGAACTTGGGACTCGACTGTGCACCCGGGCTACGGCCAGTTCGCATGAGGGAACAACTAGACCGGCCGAAGCATCACGAAACACATTAAGACCTCGAAGGAGTCAAACCACTCCTCCGAGGCCTCGGGGGCTACACCCGGCGGGTGCGCTCGCGTGCACCCACCGGAACGAAACACAACCGAGAAAGGCCGGTCCCCTTGCAAAAAAGTGTGACAAAAGCCTCCAAGCGAGTATTAACACTCCCTTCGAGGCTCGGGGGCTACTGTCGGGGACCATAATTAGGGGTACCCCAAGACTCCTAATCTCAGCTGGTAACCCCCATCAGCACAAAGCTGCGAAGGCCTGATGGGTGCGATTAAGTCAAGGCTCGGTCCACTCAAGGGACACGACCTCGCCTCGCCCGAGCCCAGCCTCGGGCAAGGGCAGCCGACCCTGGAGGATTCACGTCTCGCCCGAGGGCCCCCTCAAGCAACGGACACACCTTCGGCTCGCCCAAGGCCTAGTCTTCACCGAGAAGCAACATTGGCCGGATCGCCACACCGACCGACTGTATCGCAGGAGCATTTAATGCAAGGATGGCCTGACACCTTATCCTGACGCGCACCCTTCAGTCGACAGAGCCGAAGTGACCGCAGTCACTTCGCCGCTCCACTGACCGGCCTGACAAGAGGACAGCGCCGCGTGCGTCGCTCCGACTGCTGTGCCACTCGACAGAGTAAGGCTGACAGCAGCCAAGTCCGGCTTCGGGTGCCATAGGAAGCTCCGCCTCGCCCGACCCCAGGGCTCGAACTCGGCCTCGGCCCCGGAAGACGACGAACTCCGCCTCGCCCGACCCCAGGCTCGGACTCGGCCTCGGAAGACGACGAACTCCGCCTCGCCCGACCCCAGGGCTCGGACTCGGCCTCGGCCCCGGAAGACGACGAACTCCGCCTCGCCCGACCCCAGGGCTCGGACTCAGCCTTGGCCTCAGACGATGGTCTCCGCCTCGCCTGACCCGAGGCTCGGACTCGACCTCGACCTCGGAAGACAGACTCGACCTCGACCTCGGAGGAGCCTCCGCCTCGCCCGACCCAGGGCTCGGACCGACCATGTCACAGGGGGGCATCATTAACCTACCCCTAGCTAGCTCAGGCTATGGGGAACAAGACCGGCGTCCCATCTGGCTCGCCCCGGTAAATAAGTAATGATGGCGCCCCGCGTGCTCCATGACGACGGCGGCTCTCAGCCCCTTACGGAAGCAAGGAGACGTCAGCAAGGACTCGACAGCCCCGACAGCTGTCCTTCCGCAAGGCTCCAGCGCTCCTCCGATGGTCACGACATCACATGAACAGGGTGCCAAGACCTCTCCGGCTGCCACGACGGCATGTACTTAGGGCACTAGCTCCTCTCTGCTAGACATGTTAGCACACTGCTACATCTCCTATTGTACACCTGGGCCCTCTCCTTACGCCTATAAAAGGAAGGTCCAGGGCTCTCATACGAGAAGGTTGGCCGCGCGGGAGGATGGGACGGCGCGTGCAGGCCTCTCGCCCCCTCCCACGCGGATGCTTGTAACCCCCTACTGCAAGCGCACCCGACCTGGGCGCAGGACAAACACGAAGGCCACAGGTTTCCCCTTTACGCCTGTCTCCTTGTTTCCCCCCTTCGTGCTCCGTCTCGCGCCGACCCATCTGGGCTGGGACACGCGGCGACAATTTACTCGTCGGTCCAGGGACCCCCCAGGGTCGAAACGCCGACAAATACATTTCAGCCAATCATCATCTGGCTCGACAAATTTACCCTCGTATCTGAAGGTGAACTTCATCCTAATCAGCCCACCTTCGTCAGGCTTGGTGATAGTTTCTTTTGGCATTTCCCACTTTTCTACAAGTGGCCATACTCTGAAGGCTATGTGCTCCTGGACTAAATCCCTTGTCCCGATGAAAGAGCAAACTACGTCGAAGGCCCTCTGGCATTCTTCGACTGCCCCGTCAACATCCACCTTCGGTTTCCGGAGGCCGAAGCGCTGCCAGATAGGGCGCATTATGATATCTTTAATATCTTCTCGTGCCTTCAAATCGTTTTTCACATAGAACCATTCCTTCATCCAGTCTCCGGGCCATCTCTTCCGAAAAGTCGGCATGGGACAGCTTGACCCAGAGCGAGCACCGAAGCTATAACAACCAAAATTGTTATGATATTGCTCTTTACCCCAGGGTTTCGTCTCATATACTAGCTCGTGTATATTGCAAAAACTTTTTGCATTTGGCTCCAAACCCTGGCTCTTCACGGCCCATACGAAGATTCTCATTCTTATTATTGCTTCGGGTGTAAGTTGATGAAGGTAGACCTGATATATCTTCAGATCTTCAACCACAAATCTGTTTAAGGGGAACCGAAGCCCGGCTTTAAAAAAGCTTCGAAAGATCACGACTTCATTATCTTCGGGAGTTGGCACAGTCCTCTCTCCGTCATC
Organism: Zea mays; assembly: GCF_902167145.1. NCBI lineage: Eukaryota > Viridiplantae > Streptophyta > Magnoliopsida > Poales > Poaceae > Zea > Zea mays. The sequence continues at coordinate 187,272,024 of NC_050098.1, forward strand.
TGCTCTCACAGTAGACATGTCTCGAAAATATCTCCCCCTCATGTTATCAAGATGACTTTGTTTAATACTCGATTTTTCGAAGACTGAGTGGCTTGGTCGCCATGGTCGATCTTCGGAGTCTTCACCTCCGCTTTCTACATCATAACTATCACTTTCACCAGTATCTTCAGATAACCCTTCTAAAATTTCTCTAGTAATCTTCTCTGTATTTGTTTTCGCTATCGATTCAATGAAGCCCAGATGTTTCTCCTCAGAAAGGCTCAGTTTCATTTCGGCAACAGCTTTCTTTTCCTAAGACATCTCTTCGAAAATGCTGAAAATGTGCTCTTAGGGCCGAAGCTAAAAAATCTAGAAAGTTGGTCAAGCGTTTGTAGGCAAAGAGCTGTTTGAGCAGGCAAAGCAGATGGCAAGAAGGTGTGCCAAATGAGCCCGCGGTCGTAACATATTTATACGCCCAGGGCATTGCAAGTGGGAGGGTTCCGCTTGCCATTGACTGTTGCTATTCTAGCAAGAGGAAGGTGTTTTTTCGGACCTTCGGCTTAGAGCCTTCGTCCATATCGCAATCTGAATTTATTATCCTAACAAATTAATATTGCGAGGGGCTACTGTTGGGGGCCTTCGTCTTCCGAAGGTCCTCAAAAACGTGATTTCACAATGTTTCTGGAGTGTAATACATAAGCAGGTACCTTTAGACATGGACCCTTCGGACTTGAGTCAAATTGCTGTATGAAGAAACACAAGGAGAACGAAGGATGGAACAGAGCTGAAGCTGTGCACAAGGGAGCTTCGGCATGTTGGCAGGAAAAAAGAAACCGACTTAAAGAGGAAAAGGCTATCTAGACCCCGATAAATTACTATAGAGTTATTATCAAATGCAAAGGGCCTGGATGTAATTTTGCATGGGCTGCGACCCGTGCCTATAAATAGATGAACAATACTCCCGTACTGTTCACACTGACTTGGCATTTTGCTTTTGCGTCACGCTTGTACTTTTTATCTGCCTTCAAGCCGAAGGTACACTTGTAATAAATTGTTATTTTTATCTATTCATAGGAATAAAATAAAAATAATGCAATAGTAATAACATATTTGATGGTTTGTATTGTTCATGTTTCATATGACCCCTTCTTCATTTTTATATGTTGTATTTACGAAGGTATGCTCTTCGTAACCTTCGTCCGAAAGCCGTTATATCCTAAGGGAAATAATGCTTCGAAGGACGAAGGACTTTAACGTTTAACATTCTTTATGTTGCCTTGCTCTTAAGCCGAAGCATTTGAGAGCAAGTCCCCAACAAAAGCAAAGGGAAAAAACCACGGACGTCGGCCAGCAACAATATCACTATTTTTTCGGATGGTTACAGATCGCAGGAGATTTACAATGAGATGACGATCTCTGCGGATTACAAGAGAATTTATAGAGCTGAAACCTAATGTGTGTAAGGAACGATCTAGCCTAAGCCTTCCGACGACGGGCCTCCGCTTCACTCGTTAACTTAACCGCCTTCTTCAGAATTTAGATAACAAACTCAACAGATAGTACATATTTATATAAAATTACATAAATAGCCTCAATTTCTATACACATGAACTATAGAACATGCTAAGGGTACTACTATCTTTTGTCTCACAAGATGTGTCGTATATGTCTTTTATATGCTTCTTTGTCTCCACAAGGTCGAAGACAATCTTCAGTCAGGTTGAGATACTTCGTTTGAGTTACGTTGATAAAGCTATATCTTTCTTCTTTGGTTTGAGGAGATTCTTAGTAGAAGCTTGCTTCGTCACTCTTGCAACCGACTTGAAGACGACTAGAGTTCATTAGTTTAAAGATCTTCGTCAAAGGCTCTTGTTGGGGACTTGTTCTCAAATGCTATGAATTAAGAACAAGGCAACATAAAATGTTAAATATCAATGTCTTTCGTACGCCGAAGCATTATTTCCACAAGTATTTAATGAACTTCGGACGAAGGCCACGAGCATAATATTACGAAGATTTCACCTTCGTAATTAAACTTATAAAGATAATACAAAGTAAAGTAAAACATGAAACATTAAAGATAAATACATTAAAAATAAATGACATCATTCGCATATCTTATTATATGAATTTAAGATATTTGAATACAACGTTTAGGTACATTTATACCTTTGCCTTGATAAACAATAATTCCCGAGTGATGCGTCAGCAATTACAGGAATGCGTGAACAGTAAAGGAATATTGTTCACTATTTATAGGCACAGGACACGGCCCGTGAGGAATTACAATCATGCCCCTCATAAAAGGTGGTATTGCTCCTCTACTCTTTAGACAGCCCGTATGTCACACCATTTTGAAGAAAAAAACAGCAGCCAGAGTTGTATTGCTCCTCTACTCTCTAGACACCAGAGCACAAGGTGGTTGTGCATTGGCCAGTGTTCATGCCACACGAGCATGGAACTAAACCGCTCGCCGGAGTCTAAAACATACTACAGCTTCGTTAGTCTATATTATTGGTTACCCGTACTTCTTATTCTAGACCACCATATACGATTGATTTTGTCTGAGTTTTTGTTTGGCTGGCTATATAAAAAAACGCAGACTATATGATTGGATACAAAACAAATTAATTTGAGACCATTTAGGGGGTGTTTGGGAGTGAAGTTTTTTCACAGTTTTGAAAGAATATAGAATGGTGTTTGGCAAGCTGACTAAAATCTCTGTTTTCAAAACTGAAGTATTGCAAATACTATATTTGTTTTAAGGTATTCTAAACTTAGATCTGGACCTCAGTTTTCAAAATTGTGGTATTGTAAACTACGGTATTGTCACTACTAAAGTATACTGTAGTATTTCAAAAACTGTGGTTTTCAAAAACTTTGTTCCCAAACAGAACCTTACCTGCATCCCTAATACGTCTGATATGGCCATACCCCTGTGCATCCGCGTGTAACCGTCCAAATAGGCGATATATGTTGGCCAATTTGTGCTAGCAAAAATGGATTTTGGTCCCGTCTTCACGACAATCGCCGTCGGCTGCGATGGGCTCTGCCCCAGAACGATATTTTAAGTAGACATCGAAATATTAGAAATTCAGAAATTTAAGGGGTGTTTGAAAACACTAGAGCTAATAGTTAGTGACTAAAATTAGTTAAAACATCTAAACATTATAGCTAATAGTTCAGCTATTAGTTATTTTTGGTAAATTAGTTAATAGTCGTTAGATAGTTATTTGTTAGCTAGCTAATTCTACTAATAATTTTTAGCCAACTAACTATTAGTTATAGTGCACTCAAACACTTCTTTAGACGAAGGGATCTCGTCAAAAGACTACAACATTCGTGGTTTAAATAGAGATATATATGTTTAAATAGAAATAATACTTTTAGTGGTTGATTAAAATTATGATCATTATTTAAAATAAATTATAAATTTAGTAGCATATCAGCTTTTGGACAGCCGATAAGATTTTTATAAACAGCTAGACAGCCAACAAAAACTAGTATATAGATATGGAGTTTTTTATACTAGCAATATTTTGCTGATAAAACTGCATCTGGCAATCTATCTGTACGTCGAGGCGTGGATCACACTCCAAATGTTTATTTTATAATTTATTTGAACTATTAATTAATTTTAGTTTAAAATAAATAGAAATAGAGTCTGATTTTAATCTTATCTGATCAATTTTATAGTCTAAAATTTAGAGCTTATTATTACCCCTACATGTACATGAAGACAAAGGTGATCTGTTCTGGCGCTCGAAAGGTGGAGCTTGCCGACAACCTTCAAGCAATTCACTAGTGTGTGTCCTGCTCTCTCGTCAACCTGACACTAATCAACGTAGGCTGGTATCAGCTGATGACATGGCCACGCGTGCGGCTGGTATCGACCGTTGTTGCCTCATTGCCGATTATAGCTCGTGGTTGATTTAGTTATCGACCGGATGTTACTCGACCCTATCATAGATCGATACCGACTGTCTGTTGACACGCAACACTTTCTATATATTCATGCCCTTTTAAATTTGGTCTATAAATAGGAACAGAGTATTTGAACTCATTCACATATCTCACATTCACACTCAATAAAGAAACTTATATGCTAAATAGAGACAGACCATTTAGCAATTATTTAAAGCTGGTATCCCTAGCCGGTTTTGTAATAACATTGTTGTTTTCTACTCCCTCGTTCATATTGTTCGTTTTAGCTTTTTATTTTTATGTCTATTTCAAATGGATGATAATAGATCTAGACACATTTATCAAATATTATATGAATCCATTAACATTCCAAAACTAATATTTTTGGGATGGAGGGATATTAAATAACAGAGTTTAGCTCCGTAAAAAACAATATATCTAGATACATTTCAAAAGCTATATGTTCTTAGAAAAGGATGAACTGCCTATAATTTAGAACAAAAAAGTAAAAAAGACAAAATTAGAGCTCTTTTTGTTCGCTTAGCATAATCATCAGTTTATCAAATACTTCTACAAAGAGTTTTTGAAGATGGAGACGATGGCTACATCTAAACATGGAAAGATATGTCAATATTGTGCAGCATGACACAGAAGATAATGTATGTCGGTGTGTGATCAGGTTATCTCTACGTAGTGCATGTCTGAAACGCAAATATCATTGAGATTCATCGTAGTGTTCACTTCAAAATTCTGTTGAGTCTGCGGAAAGCTAACAAACTGTTTAGTCCTGTTATTCACAAGTAGCAACATATTTCCCACAAAGGGCACAAGATAAAAAAAATAAGGCACACAGCAAACATCAATTGTCATGTGTGATCATAATACTGGTCGTCATTTGTTGATCGTTGCTCCCTCAAGATAGCTAGTGAACAAGGCTAAGAGATCTATTCCACTTGCATCTGTGCTCCACGGTTCTTTGTTTGCAAAAGCGACTAGATCGGATGGAAGCGCAAAAATGGAGAGCAACTTCGCAACAATCTTCCATTGTAGTACTGCTCAAGATGATGTTCCCTCGCCAGGCTCTCGAATTTGGATGGAAGTTCTCGACAGGCTTGCTTCAAGTTCATTCAATTCATCAATGTCTAAGTCATCGTCAACATCGATATCATCGTCGTCAGGCTCCTCAACCTCCTTGCCATTAGATGTTGATGAACTTGGACCTGGATTCTGACTTTTATTGGTCTGTCACATGGGAGAAAAATATATGTTAGAATAGATCCATAAAAAATAGATATTTGTTAAAATTAATTGTAAATCATCCAGCATAAAGATATATAAGATTATCCATTAAATTACATGTAAAAGCATGCACTGAATTGGGCGATTGTGATATCTTGGCCCAGTGGATGATGATATCCTAGCCTAAGACTTAATAGAATTAATAGAGTACTCGTACCAACAGGTTGCATCTTTTTTTCGAAAGCCTATTTCGAAAGAACCTTCAGGTTAAGCGTGTTTGGCCTAGAGAAATCTTAGGATGGGTGACGAACTGGAAGTTTTCCTGGGTGCGCATGAGTCCTATAGGGCTGTCAGGAGTAAAGTGCGCATAAAAGACTCGTGTTGGTCTGTGGGAATGTTCTATGGTCCTAAAGTGTGTATAAAAGACTCGTGTTGGTATGTGGGAATGTTCTATGGTACTATAGGGCTGTCAGGAGTAAGTACCGCTGGTCTGAGAGTGAACAGAGTTACAGCGATGCAATAGGTACACAAGTAATGCACCTTCAAGTAGAGGTTAAATAACAACTAGTACAATGCCGGTGTGTGTCTTTCTTAATCTTTCTTCGCCGTGTCCCTGCACACACTGACTAAAGACACAGACACAAACAACTGAAAGGCCTAGCGCCTGGAACTAACTAAAAGACACTAAATTGAAGAAATGTGCTAACTGAAGAAACGATGAAGGTGGGTTATAGTCTGCAACAGCAACACCGGCGAGCGACATCCTCATCGGAGAAGCTCTGGGGTTCCGCCAGAGGCAGCATACTCGGCCGACGTGGAGGTCAGAGCCACAAGCAACAACCACCCACGTTGGGCAACAACCGTGCGCTTCCAAAACAGGTGTTCGTAGGAGTAGAGAAGAACTCTAAGGACTTTTTTGTAAAATGGACGACGGTGGAAACGGGGAAACTAGTGCTTTATAGGAATAGAGAAAGTTCTTTTTTTCTAGGATAACACCGTCGGTCTCTGTAGTACTCCAGGAGGCAAGCAAACACACACATCTCTGGACTATGGCAGGCGCTAAGGCCCTGCATTAGAACAAGCAGGGTAAGACTGTAAATATTTGTTTAGTGGGTGCATTCATACAAAAACGAACCAGTCCTAGAATCAGCTGTACTCAGTATTTTTTTTCCTTGTCAATCAATGAAACAACACGCACCTCTTCTTCATGCTCGAGAAAAACTTTAAATAAAAAAAGATAAATGTGATATGAGATAAACAATTTTTGAGTGTGTTGTTACTTATTTAATAGTTAAACACAGGCCTGTGTATTTCTCTTCTGCGTTGAGGATAAGAGATATAGCTAGTGAAAATCATTACAGCAGGAAGACGTCCTTATCTGAGAATAATATCAGGTGCAATACAAATAAATCTATGTGCAGTTCATAGACCAAGTTCGTATTGAAACATCACAAGTTACTTCTTTGATCCCTAAATGCTCCCGAAGATTACCTAACTAGTTTATAAATGATAATATATTAATATAAAAATAATAAATGGCCACATGTGGACTAGCTTGTCGCTCCCTAAATACAGTTCAGAAACCAAATCTCCTGAGTCCACCAAGTTCACGAGTCTATTGGGTTGACGAACAGGAATGACAAACGTGGTACACTGCTTGATAAAGGTTTTTGCCAAGGCCAGGACAAAACTGTTCCTGTGTTCCCAGAACAGTAACAGCTTGTCCAGAACAAGAAACATGGCATCACACCACATTCTCGGTGACACACTGACACTAATCTAGACACTACTTAAAAGAGTTAACAACATAGAGCCATTATAAAATGTTTTAATCTTCTCTCAGGATGAAAAAGAACAAAGAAACCTCTAAGACTGTCTCCGGCGGCAGTGTAAAATATGGGACGCGGAACTGTAGATAACGCAGAACTGTAGATGACACTGTTTGACACTAGTTGCAGAGTGAAGTTTGAAATATAGAATAAGATAGGGGATTGGATAAGGGATCTGCTAGAAATAGCCTATGAGAAGACCAAGCCAATAACCCCTTAAATCTAGATCTGATCTGTCAACATCCACTTACGTTTTGGACAGGTTGAAAGCCAGGACTGGACATGAATGTAGAGTGGATATGGTATACCATGTATAGGCACAAATTTCAGGACTCGTATGTGGAACAAGTTTGGTGTGCTTATACAGCCTACCCACTCTTGTGTCCTTCGTAGAGATACACGGGCATGTTCATGATATATGGCGTGGGGATTGACATGCCATGTGCCACTTTGTTTCCATTTGGATGAAGGGGTACAGTTGTGTGTGTGTGTACCCTCTTATATGTACGTGTGTTTTGTGGGCAAGGGTGGACTGGATCCAGTATTCCAGTGGCCTAGGTCATCTTCATACTCTCAAATCTCTTATCTTACTAACCTATTATTTCTTTGACCACGCCTACTTGAAAGAGGACAAATATCAGCGAAGGAAGGAACATTTACCGATTCTTCATTGGCCTCAGACTCCTCTCTCTCATATACTTCGTATGCTTCAGCATCATCAACAAACACACTTGCGTCAGCCATGAACAACTCACGGCCACTGCAAACGGAAACAGGTATAAACATAATGAGTACATCGGGAAGGCAGCAAAAAGTTAGCTAAAATAAAAGAAGATTACCTCATGCGATCATTCTTAGCCCTCTCTGCTTTCAAGGCAGCCTGACCAGCTTCTCTTTCTTCTGCCTTCCTCCTCTTCCATTCCATGAACAATTCCGTTGTCATAGGGGTTGTAGTCTTTGTCTTTTTACGCTGTGAGATCAACATAACAAGACAAGATACAAGAACAGTGTCATAAGAATCCAATTACGCAACAGTCGGTGACACCCTGATAGGCGTCGATGTATGCTCAGAACACCCAAGTTTAAGTCCTAGTCGAGGTGAATTTGGGTGCCTATTTTCTTCTTAATAAATTTCCACCTAGTTCCTTTTAGGTTGGCCTAGTTTTTTTAGGGTAAACAAGCTTCACTATACCAGAGAAAAATGATGCCAATTACACTTCATTTTACCTGATCTTCAATCTCATCTTCAATAGCTATCTTCTCACTCTCTTCCTCTAGTAAGGCCTTCATTTGTGATTTCAGTACGTATCCAGGCGGAAGGGCATGCCTGTAATGGCACTCTTTGCCGCCATTTGGGCAAACCCAGAACCATCCATACTGTTTCTTCTCCACAGCATCAAGAAAGTACTTGCAGACCTACACAGAAGAAGAAAATTACCCAAAATGCTTTCATATTTAACAAAAGTTTGCAGACTGAAAACAAAAGGTTAGGTTTAAAACTCCATTGGTGTAAATAAAATCATATTACCAACTAAAATGGACAAAGAAACAGTTGTAAGGACATAAAAAGATACTCCATTACTTCTAATTTAAAGGGTGTCTACTTTTTGGCTGACTGTTTAGATTTAGAAGGCGCACAAAGTTAACGAAGTATCGGTGTACCAGCAAGCCCCTCATAGCTATTTGCAAATGCACATTAAGTTCAAAAAAATACTCGCATGCACATCCCATTTAGCCTTTCTGCCAGCTTCATAAAGTGTTTTATTTGGCGATATTCCTGTGCACACGCAGGCAGACATGCAGCCATATGTCCATATGCCGCTGCCTATGTTACTGCATGCAAGGAATGATGTGTCATAGTAAAAACTAGCAGCATGCATGCTTAAGACTAAACAAAGGGTAACTTTATCGCTTTGGGCACCTCCTTGGTATCTGAGTCAGAAACATATTCACCCTCTAAGCCAAAAGGAAAAATAAACGATTATAAAATCTACACCAGAGTCATGAACTCATGATACAAAATGGAATGATAGTTCAGATGCCAATACATCAAAATATGATAGCATGGTAAATCTTTATAAAACTTGAATTTATGAAATATATATACAGTGCCAGTACATTGGCATTCAGTTCGTATGTCACAGGCATGAAGTTCTTCTACAAAGCATTAGTTTGTTAGTCTAACCCACTAGTAGATTTTATAGCTCATGTGTTCAGTTGCTTAATTATGATTTAAACTCCAGAATGTTTCGACAGTTATAGACAAGATGGCCACCACAATTCTAACTAGTTTGAAAACTTGATAAATATGGACATATTAACATAACATGTAAAGTGACATAGAAGATGACATGGCAAGTGACAGGCAAGGAGTAGATATTGACTGCAAAATAGGCTCAGTGTAGTGCATACAATATCGGTAGGTTTGTTTTGCTGATACTCCATCTTTTTGGATTCAACAACCTTCTCAAGAGTTTCCTGATCCCAGTCCTCCATGGTTTCTGGACATATCAAATAATGTGTGAATTCAAACAAACCAATTCTAAGAACTTGCACAGAAGGTGATAGTGATATCCAAATCCAATAATCATGTTTATTTATTACCTGCATCACGCTTGTCTGTATAGATATCAATCTTTTCACCCTTCCTCTGGACATTCAGGTCATGAGAGAATTTGCACTTAAAACCCTTCTGGCACTGGCCAGCCTTGAAGAACTCACACAATATTGACTTGGGATCAACACCTGCATAGCGTAATCTGAGGCATCAGCATCTATCAGATTGTAAAGAGGAATAGCAGCCGTAATACCTTAAATTCCCATGTTGCACTCATCCTAATAACTTGCTATATCTAAGAGCTCAAAAGTGTTCAGATTTCACAATGTACAACTTACACTAAATAATCAATCATTGACAATCGATGACAGTAATATTAAGCACACCACTTCGTGAGTAAAAATGACATCAGAAGGAACTGTATAGCACTCTTCCATCCACATATAAAACCGAAACGAACTATGCAGCATATATTTATTGACAATATGACAATTCAAGACTACTAAACTCAAGGAGATGAAGCCGTACCAACAGGGACCTTGGGCTGGCTGACGGCAACCTTGAACAGATCATTAAGCTCCTTCTCGCGCGCCTTCTCCTCCTCCTTCTTCTTCTGCTCACCCACGTCCGCATCCACATCAAAAAGAAAATAAACGTTAGAAGAGCGAGGCAATCGGAGCGAGAAGCGAAGGAAGCAACGGGGAGGGCTTTCGATCTGAGCGCTCTCCGGTACCTTGGCGGCGGTCTTGGTCGAGTCAGGCTTGGGCTGGACGGCCTGGTGCAGGGACTGGACGTACTTTTGGACGTTCTTGCTCTTATTCTTGTTCTTCAGCCCGAAGGTCTTGTCCTCCACGACCTTCTGCTTCTTGGCCAGCTCCGCCTTCGATGGCGCCGCTTTCTTTGGCGGCATCCTACCCCCTTAGTCCAATTCCCGTCCTCACGAAGGTTGGTCCGGGTCCGGGACTAAGCGGCGGGAGGATGAGGAAGCGGCGGCGAGGCAGGAGGGTTTCGTGGGTTTGGGTCTGGCTCCTGCGGTCCTGCCTGAGCTGGGGGAGGGAAAGACGGAGGCGAGGAGGAAGGTTCTAGAGATGGTGGTGGCCTGGTATGTGGTCTCGTGGCGATTTGGGGAAATGGGATTGGATCCTGGGCTGGCAAAGTAAGGGCTTCAACTGGGACACTGGGCCTTTGCTCTTTCGGCATGGTGGAGATCAGAACGTTGAGTTTTTGTTTTTAATAAGTCCCAACATAAAAAATCAGATGCTCAAATAGCTCAGAATCTCACAAAAAACTGAGTTTATATAACAAGATGAAAAATCTAAATTTATAGTTTTTTAGTTTCCTAAGTTTAGGAAGCTAACAATATTATCAAAACTATCATTGATTTTTTAAAATTAAAAACCTAACAACATCTTTTTAGAAAAACTCTAAAGTTACAACTCAAACAAACAGATCCTAAAGGCCTCTGCCTAGGTGTCTTGGATTTTAACAAATTTAGGATAAAGATATTAAATTAATAAATATATAACATTGCCTACTTAGGATGGAGAGTGAGTTTATAAATTAGATTTTATAGAACATTAAAAGAATCATGACAAGGTTCAAGAGAGGGTGAATAAGCATGTGCAGAATTAAACTCAAATACAGCAGTTAGTAGGGGCCTGATTGGTTGCCCGCATATAGGCCAACCAGGCTCACGGTATGCGGCCGTAGTGTGTTTGGTTGTAGGTTGCATCCACGTAACCAGGCGCGTGCTACTTTGCCGCTTGTTTGGTTTGCCGCATATGCATCAGCGCCTGTGTCTCGCGATGCAAAAAAGGAGCTCGGGCCAGGCTCTGGAGATGCGACCAAAATCTGCGCATCTGTGGAGCCAGGCTCACGCGATGCACAGCCAGGCTGCCGCAGACCTGGCTCGCTCGGCCATGCTGCCTAGATACGGCAACCAATCAGGCCCTAGGTTGCGGAGGTTCATGCAAATCTAGAAAAGTTCCACGTAGAAACCTGAAGGCGCCTATGATGAAGAGAACATAGTTGAGAATAAATCAAGTTAAATACCCAACCTTCTTATGGTACTAAATTGGTAGTAATTTTGTGTTTAATTTAATCTATAATTAACGTAGCAAATTTGTGATAACATATGTGTATGTATGAAATACTACTACTCGTAATACTAGCTTATGCATACATGCAACTAGCCATAACCGAACGCTGTTGTCGGTACCCTGAAACTATCGTATCCCTTACTACGGTATAAAGACGCAGTACCAACGCGGCTATTTTTAGTCGCGTGGTAAAAGAGTTGTATGTGGGACCAGGCCATGACTCGTCCCAGCCTCGAGCGACTACTCTGGGCCAGCAACAGCACCTAACCCCACCACATGGGCGGGTCCGCAAGTCATACAGTTCAACGGACACCTAGGACCCAGGCAGCCTAGTCTGTGACATGGGGGCTCGGGTCCACAAGTCATACAGTTTGTGTGTCGGATTTCGGGTGAGGAAAGAGCGAATCGCCGCACGCGATAGCGTGCCTCCTTGGGGCCGCTGCAGAAGACAAAAGGTAATCTTTAAAACCAATGCAGCGGCAACGAGGCGCCCCGCGCGTGGCCCGACGAAACCACCAGGCGTGGGGCCGTGGGTCAGTCAGCCACGGAGACAGATATGGCAGTTGACGTGACCGAAGGTGGATTGAAAGTGGGCGCGTCAGCAGACGTGCTAAAACAGCGCGTCAATCACCAATCAGGTCATGTTGAGGCAAGGTGCAAGCTTTGGCCCCACCTGCAGGCTCGCATCCTCCCCTGAGGCGGGCCCGGGGGCCATTGTCGATACCCTGAAACTAGGGTACCTCTTACTACTGTATAAAGACGCAGTACCCACACGGCTATTTTTAGTCGCGTGGTAAAAGAGCTGTATGTGGGACCAGGCCATAACTCGCCCCAGCCTCCGAATTTTTTGTTTTTTAGCCCCTTTTGTGACAAAAATTTATGTTTAGACCCCTAGAAATTTTATATGCAAGTTTGGACCCTTTGCTCGGCGCCATAGGCTATGGCGCCGAGGTAACATAGCTCGGCGCCATAGGCTATGGCGCCGAGGTAACATAGCTCGGCGCCATAGCCTGTGGCGCCGAGCGCTGACGTGGCGACGACAGTTTGGCTAGACGTGGAGGCTGACGTGTCCCTAGCTCGACGCCATAGATCTTGGCGCCGAACTAGGGGTTTTGAACCGCGTCGTCCTCCTCTTGCTCATTCTGTTCTCACGTCGTGTCGTCGTCTCGCCGTCCCTCCGCCGAGCCGCCGCCCCACGCTGCACACTCCTCCCAGCCGCTCGCGCCAGCGCCCCACGCCGCGGGCGCCTCCGCCGTCGCGCCAGCGCCGTCCTCCAAGCCGCGACCCCCTCCACCGCTCCAAGCCCGGCGTCCCCACGTCGCTGCCCTTGTTGTTCTCTGTCGCCGTCAAGCCCCTCGTCCCCACGGCCGACCCTCCTCCCCACGGTAATGGTTTTACTTAGTTTTTAGTAATTAGTTAGCTAATTTACTTGGTATAATGTATAGATTGATAGCTATTCACTTGTTAGTATAAATAGTTAGCTAGGTATTTATTTGTTAGTATATTTATTTAGTGATTATATAGTTAGTAAATTGGTAGCATATTGTTAGTGTATTGGATGTAGGAAAGCGAGTGCTTATAAAGGGTTTAGCATATACATGTAGCAATATGTTTAGCACATTGATATCACATGGTTAGCATATTGTTTATTATGCTATCGTGCAGTATTCTGTGTTGGCAACCATCGTGTTGTTGTTTCTTTCCAGGTTTTAAAAACATCACTTTATAGGGGAGGTGCTGCCGATTTTTTTATTGACAATAGTATTTTTTGTACATAGGTGTTCTTCCGACTTGACCTTCTATACCGTTTGCTGGACTCGTACGAGATCTAAGGTATAAATTGTTTTCATACATTATTTATAGATTATGTAATTTCGTTTGATGTGGTCATTTAATATTTACTATATAGTTATTAGTTAATAAGTAGTTACTATTTATTTATTATTTAGTAAGTTTTTAGGCTTAAGTATGTAGCCATTATTAAGTTAGTAATCCATTTTTGCAATAGATGGACACCCTAGTGACACTATACCATGGAGAAAGCGTGGGGATAGATGCTTATGGGAATGTTACTTTTGATGGTATGAAGATCGTGACCATGTTGTTCGATGAAAGACCATCTTTTGACAAGATTTTCGCTCGAGCTTGTGAGGAGATTAGTTGCGACATTAACGACCCTAGAATATCAATTCAGGGTTTGTTGTCTCATATTACATATGGAACAATTGTCCGACGGTTGATCTCCATGGCCTCAGAAGATGATTGGGTGAGATATGTAAGAATCGTGAAGACCATGCTTCCACCATGTTTGGATGTGGTTGTTCAGCTGTTATCTGTTACTCATCGTGATGCTCCAGTCGGGTTGACTCCACAAATTCCCAATGCATCTCGTATTGAAGCTCCTTTGGTAGAGCTTCCGGAAGAAGTGGTTGTTGTGCCCGATGCTCAATCGGGGCCGCACGAGTATGGGATTTCTCGTCCTCTTCCTGGCGTTTGTGGGGCTTCTAATCCGGTGGTACCCCCAAGAGATCCCATTGACCCAGGATCCAGTTCAGGATCATCCTAGTAAGTGTCTTTGACACGTTGTTCATATCCATCGTTATTTCGTTTGATTAGACTTTTAAATGTGGTTTTTCTTGCTTCGACCCGATGCAGGATCTCCACAAATCGATAATGGTGCTTATCTTGATGTGCCTGTGTCATATAATATGGACAACATATGCAGGGCATCCAATAGTGTTGATGTTCAGATTGAGGATGAGGAGGAGCCATATGAGGCTGTACGGGCCTTAGATTCTGATGATGACCGTCCGGTTCAAGCAATGACCGAGCAAGAAATTGAACTCATAAGACGTTTGTGTCCGGAGCGTGACCCTGCAGTACATGAAATGGAACGAAGCACTATTACACATCTACAAAATAATGAATGCAAACAAAATTAAGTGACAAGTCATAAGCTACGTACGTCCAAACCGCCACAAAGGTAGTAGCAGCGAGCAGCCGTGTCTGGATGTTGGGATTGATGTACCCAAGCCAGTCTGCCATAGTCACAGTTAGGCACGGGGAGTTCAGGAGGAACAGGAGCATCCTTACTAGATACGTCCGGATATAACTCCCGAGGACGACCTCTCTTCTGCCACAACGCCTCTCGGTACATGTCTTTCGTCTAATAAACGATTATAATTATCACTTGTACCTAATATGCTTTATAACAGGTTTACACAAACTATCAAATAAAATATACTCATCATATTAATGATACTATATATATTATGAGCAATTATGAAACTAATAATCGAAATTATAATATAATAAGTTTACACAAACTATCAAACTATGAAACTATGAGCAACTATGAAACTAACAACCCAATATACAAAACAAATCAGTTGGGCACCATACCTTGGTCTACGAAGTAAACCACCTCGAATCTTTGAATCCAAATAAATTTGATGAAGTTTTGAAATGAGAGGAATTGTGCTGCTCTCGGCCAGCAGTGCGGCTGTTTTATAGGCCTCCGTAGCTCGGCGCCAAGATATGTGGCGCCGAGCTACGAGGCCGCGTCGCCGCCACATCGATGTCAGGTCAGTCCTAGGCGTAGGTAGTCGTTGGTGCCACGTCATACCTCGACGCCATAGGCTGTGGCGCCGAGCTGTGTTACCTCGGCGCCGCAACCTATGGCACCGAGCATCGGGTCCAAACTTGCAAATAAAATTTCTGGGGGTCCAAACGTAAATATTTTTCAAAAGTAGGGCTGAAAAAGGAAAAATTTGGCCCTAGCCTCGAGCGACTACTCTGGGCCAGCAACAGCACCTGACCCCACCACATGGGCGGGTCCGCTGCCACCACGTGTCCAGAGAAAGTGACATACTCTGAGGTATCACCGGTGAGTCCGGACCCCCATGGGAAGGTACCGGACCCCTGTATATACGGTCCGGACCTCCAAGTTTGGTCCAGGACCTCCACGTGTGCGAACCGAACCCCTAGAATGGGATCCGGACCCCCCGTATGGGGTCCGGGCCGCCCATAGTGGGGTCCCAGGGTTCCAGGACAGAACATACCCGGACCTTAATCAGGACCCAGGAGGGGGTCCAGAGCCGACACGTGTCCAGACCTGATCTAGTGGGATCCACACCTTATCACATACACTCCCGCTCCCTGCCAAGGCGGAGACCCGATGCTGCCACGTGGCCTACTACACGCGGCGTAAGCCAACGGGCGGAGCCTGACATAAAGCCTCTAGGCTACGCGCGTCTTTGCATTCATTACGGATAAGACGTGCGTCTGTCCATTCCAGTGGCAGGCGGCGCGCCCAGTCCATGTTGTGTGGGCCGTGCAGTTACTCACACGTTACCATAGCGAGGGCAATGACTCACCATTACTCGTACGTTTGCAAGAAAAGGGTTACTGCCTATCGATGTTGCATGGACTGCAGTCATCATGACTCCTGCTGATTACTCATGCGTTACTAAGACAGAGGGAGCAACACAGCGTCCAGTAAAGATCTTGGTGTGCTGTCAGCATTAATTATTCACATAATGTATTTCTTCCATTATGCTCCTAGGCCCGCATGTCGGGGCTCAGCATCCTTGTATGTGTCTCCCTTAAACTATAAAAGGGAATGCACACAACGTTACAAAGGACACACTCAATACAACTTACAGACAGTGGAGGTAGGGTATTACGCTCCAGCGGCCTGAACCACTATAATCCCTCGAGTCCTCTTGTGTTCATCCGAAATTCACCAAACAGGCAAACGCTTAGGCCCTCTCCTCATCTTAGGATTAGGGCGGGTGCATTCTGCCACCCGGCCAGAGGATTTTCCCTTCGACATTTGGCGCGCCAGGTAGGGGGTCTGGCTTTAGGTTTTTCGCCTGTTTTCTTGCTCGACACGATGGTTCAGATCATCGAGCACCGCGACTTGTCTCCCGAGGACTTCCTGATGGAGGAAGGGGCAACATCTTCCATGCCACGAGGCTCCAACCGCCCTGCGCCTGGTGCTGTTGCTATGCACGCTGCGCGGCAGCACACGCCCGTGCAGACATCCAAGACTCCGTCAAGGGCTGCTCCTGGTGGGACGTTGTCTGCGGCCAGGGAGTTGCTATGTAACCCTCCAAGTTCCACGGCCTCGCTAGGGGCCATGAGGCAACGGCGCGAAGATGTCGACCGACTCCTCGGCATGGCCCATCCTAGCTCGGCCAGGTCCAGGCCTCGATCATTCCGGCGTCAACGCGAGGCGTCAGCATCTGTGCGCTCACCCTCAGTGAGGGGTGCACAGACTGACGACCTGCGGGTAGAACTCAACCGCAGGCGTGTGGGCAAGGATGCTCGAGTCTCTCTGGAGAGGGCGCGTGAGCGCCGACAAAACTTCAAGGGACGCAACCTCGACCAAGATTTCACTGCAAGGGATGCCCAAATCCAGGCGGGTGTCCCATTGGTCGGCGTGGTCTGTGCCGCACTAGCGGATCATCTCCGCGCGGCGACTTGGCCACCCAAGTTCTAGCCACACCTGCCGGAGAATTACGACGGTACATCGAACCCGTCGGAATTCTTGCAGGTCTACGTCACCGCCGTTACGGCAGCTGGTGGAAACACTGCTGTAATGGCAAGCTACTTCCATGTAGCCTTGACCGGGCCGGCTCGGGTCTGGCTCATGAACCTCACCCCGGGGTCGGTCTACTCCTGGGAAGAGCTCTGTGCACGGTTTATAGCAAACTTTGCCAGTGCTTATCAGCAGCATGGTGTGGAGGCTCATCTCCATGCAGCGAGGCAGGAACCCGGAGAGACTCTCCGGGCTTTCATCTCTCGTTTCACCAAGGTACGGGGGACTATACCTCGCATCTCTGATGCCTCCATTATCAATGCTTTCCGACAGGGGGTGCGTGATAAGAAGTTGTTGGAGAAATTGGCGACGCATGACATGGAAATCGTCACTACGCTCTTCACTCTGGCCGACAAATGTGCCAGAGTTGCTGAGGGTCGTGCATGGCACTCGGCGCCGCAGACCGGAGTTACCCAGACGGGGCGGCTCAGGTGTCACCACCCAGTGCGGTGGCAAGAAAAAGAAGAAGAACCGCGGTCACGATAAGCCGCGGTCTGGTGCTCCGGTCGCCGCAGCTGCGGCTGGGGGTCGGGACAAGCGCGGCAAGCCCATGGCAACAGGGAAGTGACAGTGGGCCATGCCCTGCCCACCCCAACAGTCGCCATAGCGCCTCGGAATGCCGAGAGATCCTGAAGCTCGCGAAGCGCATCAGCGAGCGGCGCGAGCAGGCCTCCAAGGATGGCTCGCCGCCTCGGCACCGGCCTGGCAAGGAGAAGGTTGACGAAGGTGACGTAGCCGCGGGAGAACAGGACCTCGGGTATCAGGCCCCCGAGCAAGTCCTCAAGGACATCCTCACTAGAGACTCCGACTCCGGTGATGACAACGACCGCCGCAAGAAGCTATACGTTATGTATGGCGGAAGCTGGGAGCTCACCTCCCGTAGGAACGTGAAGTCCCTGCACCGCGAGGTCCTTTCGGCGACCCCATGGGTCCCGAAGGCAGCCCCATATCAGCGGTGGCGAAGCACCACTATCTCCTTCAGGGCATCCGACTGCCCTGAAAACATGGCAGGGGCTGGCATACTACCACTCATCACCACCCCTGTCATTGCCAACATGAGGCTACATCATGTCCTGAGTGATGGTGGAACTGCGCTCAACGTCATCAGTCACGCTGCGTTCAAGCAGCTGCAGATCATAGGATCCCGACTGGAACCCTCTCGCCCGTTCTCCAGAGTGGGCCCTCAACCGGTGTATGCCCTTGGGAGCATCGCACTCCCGGTTACATTCGGGACTGAGGAAAACTTCCGCACTGAGAACGTCCAGTTCGACGTTGCGAAGGTTAACCTCCCTTTCAATGCCATCATTGGCAGGCCGATCCTGTACCAGTTCATGGCCATTGCCCATTACGGGTACTTGGTCCTCAAGATGTCGTCCCCTGCTGGGGTCCTCACCGTGCGGGGCGACCGCCCCGCTACGCTTGCAACTGTTGAGAAGTTGCATGCCCTGGCGGCAGAAGCCGCTCGCCCGGATGACGGGGGGAGGGACCCCTCAACTTCCTATACCAAGACGCCTGCCAAGGTGCCTAAGGTGCAACCATCTGGAGCAGACGGTGTCCCCGTCAATACCATCCGGCTCAGCGGGGATTCCTCCCAGACCACTCGCATCACGGGCAATCTGGAGGAGAAATAGGAAATCGCGCTCGTCGCCTTCCTCCAGGCAAATGCCGACATATTCGCATGGGAACCGTCGCAGATGCCTGGGATCCCCAGGGAGGTGATCGAGCACCATATGAAGATCCACCCTGACGCCAAACCTGTGAGTCAGAAGCCTCAAAGACAGTCCATTGAGCGGCATGATTTCATCCGTGAGGAGGTCCGGAAACTGCTGCGTTGGCTTCATCGAAGAGGTCCATCACCTAGTATGGCTAGCCAATCCAGTCATCATTCCCAAGGCTAACGGGAAGCTTCGGATGTGCATCGACTACACCAACCTCAATAAGGCCTATCCCAAGGACCCATATCCACTTCCACGAATAGATCAAATCGTGGATTCTACCTCTGGGTGCGACCTCTTGTCCTTCCTAGATGTCTACTCTGGTTTCCATCAGATCTAGATGTCTAGGTAAGATAGGAAGCATACCGCTTTTGTAACCGTGGATGGGCTCTACTGTTATGTTGTAATGCCTTACGGTCTAAAAAACGTCTTGCCAACATTTGTACGGGTGATGAGTAAGACTTTTGGTGATCTGATTAGGGACAGGGTATGGGTATACGTTGATGACATCGTGGTCAAGACTAAGAAAGAGTCGACCCTAGTGGAAGACTTAACCCTAGTCTTTGACAAGCTGCGGGCAACACGCACGAAGCTAAACCCGGAAAAGTGCGTCTTTGGTGTCTCTGCAGGGAAGTTGCTGGGATTCCTGGTTTCGCACCGGGGCATTGAAGCAAACTCAGAGAAGATCAAAGCAATTGAGACAATGAGGCCTCCGTCCCGAATCAAGGACGTCCAGAAGCTTACGGGGTCACTGGCCGCCCTTAGCCGCTTCATCTCAAGACTGGCCGAGAGGGCACTACCCTTCTTCAAGCTATTACGGAAGTTCGGCCCATTCTCTTGGACTGAGGAGGCAGAGCGAGCCTTTCAAGAGTTGAAGCAGCACCTTGTGTCCCTACCAATACTAGTAGCTCTAGAGCCAGGGGAGCCGTTGTACTTATACAATGCAGCACCTTGTGTCCCTATCAATTATTAGAATTACAAAACCAGACCCAAACTTGATAATAAAAATCCAGTGGACTTGTAACTACCAAAACCCCACTATAAAAATAATAAACACCACAACCCATCATTTTAAGTAGGGTAAATAAATATAATATGATGATGAGTCATTTTCCAAATAAATCATGAATAACCCATAATAATACAATAATGGGTAAATAAAATTTTGCTAGGTCAATAATGAGAAATGTCACTAGAGAAAAATGCAAACCCATTAGAAGGATGCAAAATAATATCTATTGCTAATATTTTATAAGAAAGGCCATTTAATCCAATTAATGCATACCACCCCTTCCCTTAAGAAAAAAGATGCCAAACTTCAGAATGATTGCTCTTGCGCAAAATAGAAGCTAGGAAAAATCAGAAATCTGTTGTTTGATATTTTTCAACTATAGTGGTAGTAGAAAGCACCCCTTTGGCTAGAAACCTTAGAAAATCCTAGTAAAATAACTAATAAGTATTAATGGCTATAATTTTGTGCCAAGTCATGTTATAGCACCTAAATACCAGCAAAAATAATTCTTAGAGAATTACCTACTATTATATGGTAGTTGTAGTTCAAATCACCCCTTCTGCCCTAAAATTTGGTAATTTTGTCCAGAGAGAACTATTCACTTTTTGAACACCAAATTTTGAGACAGAGAACTATACGCCAGTAATAAGCCACTGTAATTTTTACAGAATTTTTGGGAATTTATTAGGGCAACTTGTAGTTCAAACCCACTCCAAAAACTTAAGGGGAATAAAGAAAAAGAAAGAAGAAATAAACCTCACTCCAATAAGTCCAACTTGAATTCTTGTCAATTCTCACTAATACTTTAAAAAGAATTCAGTGGAACCCCAAAAATAAACCTACCACTTACCTCAGCTAAGTTTGATCCAATTTACCAAGTATACCACCCAAAAGTCTCACATAAGTAAGGTTTAACTCTACCTAACTCAAGTAGATCATACACCATCAAAAGTTGAAATTGCTAAAGCACATATCATATCATGCATCTATCTTACGCATTGCATTCATTAGATTGTAATCTCGCCGACGGAGAGTACATGCTCATCCGCGAGCAAGGAACTGTCCAAGAGGAGGACCAGGAGCAAGCTTCCGAGGCTGCTATCGAGGATCTCCCCGCAGCCCCAGCTATTGAAGGCAAGCCCCGGTTTATATGCATAACTGTATTATTATATGCTACTTTGCTACACTTAATGCTTGTAGGATTGTAATGTGCACTTAAGTGTAGGAGTTGCTTGAAACCTCTAGTTGCATGAACTTAGGCTTCCTTTTTGAGATGAATACTAGTATGCTAGGTCGAGTAGCTGCTTGCTAATCAGGATCTCGGTAGAAGTTGAGTGATTTTTCTAGCACTCGCGCGAGGTCAGGAATTGATTATATTCATCTTGATAACGGGATATATGTTTAGTCTATGGACTTGGATCTAGGGAGGATGCCTTGACCATGAGACGGGAAAAAGGATTTAAGGATTAATGTGTGGATACCTGAGTCAAGCGTTTGAACGTACTAAGCACATGCCGGGAAAAATGGTAACCGGTAAACCTAGTACCTGAGTGAAGCTGTGCGCGGACTTTATCCCTCATGCGATCTGAGACTGGGTCTCCCATGCTAGTTATGGTGGGTACAAGTGCGGTCACTGCACGGCGGCAGCCGGGGTCAGTGGAGCATTGTATGCCAAGGCGGTGAGGCCTGGACATGAACGGGGAATCGATGGGGACGGTTGTCATGTGCGGGGTCGGAGTACCCTGACATGCCGCGTGTTTAGGTTTACCTTGCAAGGTTAAAACTCAATTCGAATCGTCTGCTTCTCGCAGCTAATGAGACTGCTTGATCCATTGTACTGCATCGAGTAAGAAGTGAAATGAGGTTACATGAGACAATTTGTTGATTGAACTAAATGCTTGTTGCCATGTATGCTTAGAAGGAGAAAACCTAGCTAAAATAATGATACTAGAATTTGGAAAGCTAAGAATTGATTTTAGAAACAGCTAGCGCTTTTGGCAAACCAAACCCCTCAGCCAAACAGCTGCATAGTCTAGAGGTAGAGGAGTAGACTCCTCACACCGGGTAAGTCTAGCTGAGTATTAGTATACTCAGCCTTGCTTGTGGCATAATTTTTGCAGGTGCGATTCAGGAAATGGTTGATGGTGTGACTTGGCCTACCACCCTGCCACCGGGTTGGACGGTCGAGTAGGACGTTGCTCCGGCAGGAGAGGAGCAGGAGGAGTAGTGGGCTAGGCCTTGCCCATTTCCTCATTACCGACGACATCGATTATCCGCTGCATTTTATTTTGAGAACTCTTATTTGCTACTCAAAAACTCCGATTTATGTAATAATTCAACACTTAATTTGAGGTTCCTGTTTTATTGTATTTCTTCTGTGACTCATCTTCGAGTGGGATTGTGGAATTTGATCCTGGTTAAGTGGCTCTATCAGACTAGATCTGAAGGACTGACGGGTTATTCCGATTTAAGTGTGTTGCGGCCCTTGAGGCGTGTCTTAGGCACTTAAGCTGGAATAATTCGGGTGGTTCTGCCACATCACCCCAGATGGTGGTGGTGGTGGCGGGACCGGAGGACTGACGCGCCTCTACGCGCCGTGGGCCTAGGAGTTGGCCTCCCCGGCCCCACTTGCAGTCCTCTGGCGCTTCTGGGGGGCTCCAAAACAAGCGACCCGTCAGCGCGACGCAGCCTGTGTCGCCTCTCCTCGTCTGACCCCCCCCCGGAGCTACCTGGGGCGGAGGCACTGCTTGCAGCCCCTTTGCCCTTGTCCAAGGGGCTGGGGGCCACGGCGGGATTGGTGCTGGGAGCCACACCGGTGGGCTGGGGACCTCCAGCCGGTGCATCGGAGATCCGAATCCCGCGGAGGGGGTTCTGGCCGCCGGTCTGGCAAACCGCCATGCCTCTGTCGTCGAGGGTCGGCAGCGTGGCCAAGATCGCCGTCCTCAGGCCTGGGTCATCGCAGAGCGCAGGGATGTCATGGGGGAGTATCAGGGATTCATGGACAAAAGTCTCCCCAGTAATCCCCCCACCAGGAGTTCCAGCTTGTCCCAAGACAGATCGGTACCCGACTGAAAGGGAAATGTGCCCTTGGGCCATTTCTAAGTATTTTGGTGATTGTGTGCCAACACAAGTGCTTAAATGTGAATCTATACCAATGGATGGACAAAGTGCAAATCAAGAATAAAGGTATGTTTCTAAGCCTTAGTACATTGTTTTGAAGACTAATGTATTGTGTCTAAGTGCTTGAAACAGGAGAAATCGAGTCAGAGAAAAGTTGGCTGTGTACAGCCAAAAGGCTGTTCGGTCTGGAGCACCGGACTGTCCGGTGGTGCACCGGACAGTGTCCGGTGATGCACCGGACAGTGTCCGGTGCGCCAGACTGACTTGGGCGAACTGGCCGCTCTCGGGAATTTACCGGCGACGTACGGCTATAATTCACCGGACTGTCCGGTGTGCACCGGACTGTCCGGTGAGCCAACGGTCGGCCGAGGCAACGGTCGGCAGCGAAATCTGCACGCGACACGTGGCCTGGCCAACGGCCGGAAGGGGACACCGGACTGTCCGGTGTGCACCGGACATGTCCGGTGCGCCAACGGCTCCCAGATCTGCAGCGGTCGGCAACAGTCGGCTGCGCTGTTTAAGGAAAGAAATCGGGCACCGGACAGTGTCCGGTGTGCACCGGACTGTCCGGTGCACCTGACGACAGAAGGCAGGGATGGCCTTCCAGATTTGCTCTCAACGGCTCCTAGCTACCTTGGGGCTATAAAAGGGACCCTAGGCGCATGGAGGAAATACACAAGCAACCTTAGAGCATTCTTGATCATCCACACTCAGTCTTTGCGCATTCGTTTGTCATTCTCAGTGATTCGAGCTCCGTTCTAGTGAGAACTTTGAGATAGCCTTTTGAGCTCGTTTCTTGGCCGTGTGTGTGCGCATTTTGCTGTGGATTTGTGTGTGTTGCTTCCCTCCCTTACTCCGTGCTTCTTTGTGAAATTCAATTGTAAGGGCGAGAGACTCCAAGTTGTGGAGATTCCTCGCAAACGGGAAAAGATCAAAGTAAAGAAGAACACCGTGGTATTCAAGTTGATCATTGGATCACTTGAGAGGAGTTGAGTGCAACTCTCGTCCGTTGGGACGCCACAACGTGGAGTAGGCAAGTTTTGTACTTGGCCGAACCACGGGATAACCACCGTGTCATCTCTGTGATTGATTTCTTGTGGTTATTGTGTTTTGACTCCTCTCTAGCCACTTGGCAATTATTGTGCTAACGATTAACCAAGTTTTTGTGGCTATAAGTTTAAGTTTTACAGGATCACCTATTCACCCCCCCTCTAGGTGCTCTCAATTGGTATCAGAGCCGTTCTCTTCAAGAAAGGGACTAACCGCCCGAAGAGATGGATCCTAAGGGGAAGGGAATCGTGATCAACGATAAGGAGAAGGAGTCCTTCGTCAACGAGCCCAAAGATGACAAGCCTACCGACTCCGGCTCGGGCCATAGACGGAAGGAAGGGAAGAAGAAGAAGACAAGACGCATCAAGGAGATCGTCTACTACGACGACAGCGACGAATCTTCCTCTTCCCAAAAGGACAACGACGACAACGACTATGACAAACAAAAGACGGTTAACTCAAACTTTTCTTTTGATTATTCGCGCATTCCGCATAGCTCAAATGCTCATTTGCTCCCCATTCCACTTGGCAAGCCTCCTCACTTTGATGGAGAGGACTACGGATTTTGGAGTCACAAAATGCGTACTCACCTATTTTCTCTCCATCCAAGCATTTGGGAGATTGTGGAAAGTGGAATGAAATTTGATAGCTCGGATAGCCCTTCGTTTATTAATGAACAGATCCATAAAAATGCACAAGCTACTACTGTGTTGCTAGCCTCTTTGTGCAGGGACGAGTATCACAAGGTGAGCGGCTTGGACAATGCCAAGCAGATTTGGGACACCCTCAAGATCTCTCATGAGGGGAATGATGTCACCTTACTCACCAAGATGGAGTTGGTGGAGGGCGAGCTCGGACGATTCACGATGATAAGGGGCGAGGAGCCGACACAAACATACAACCGGCTCAAGATCCTTATCAACAAAATAAGGAGCTACGGAAGCACGCGATGGACGGATCACGACGTCGTCCGCCTAATGCTAAGGTCATTTACCGTTCTTGATCCTCACTTGGTGAACAATATTCGTGAAAATCCTAGGTACATCAAGATGTCGCCCGAAGAAATTCTTGGAAAATTTGTAAGCGGGCGAATGATGATCAAGGAGGCGAGGTACGTGGACGACGCGTTGAATGGCCCAATCCATGAGCCTCAACCCATTGCTCTCAAGGCAACAAGGAGCAAGGAGGCGCTACCCAGCAAGGTGGCGCAAATTGAGGCGGCCGGTCTTAATGATGAAGAGATGGCCCTCATCATCAAAAGATTCAAGACGGCACTAAAGGGTCGCAAGGGACAGCCAAGCAAGACTAAGACCAAGGGAAAGCGATCATGCTTCAAATGCGGTAAGCTTGGTCATTTTATTGCTAACTGTCCCGACAATGATAGTGACCAGGAACACGGGAGCAAGAGGGAAAAGAAGAAGCAATACAAGAAGGCCAAGGGAGAGGCACATATCGGAAAGGAGTGGGATTCGGATTGCTCCTCCTCCGACTCCGACAATGAAGGACTCGCCGCCACTGCCTTCAACAAGTCATCCCTCTTCCCCAACGAGCATCACACATGCCTTATGGCAAGGGAGAAGAAGGTATGTAATCAAAACAATGTCACTTATGATTCTTCCAGTGATGATGAGTCTAGTGATGATGAAATAGATTACTCTAGTTTGTTCAAGGGATTGGATAGAACTAAAGTAGATAAAATTAATGAATTGATTGATGCCTTGAATGAAAAAGATAGACTCTTAGAAAAACAAGAGGACATTTTGTATGAAGAGCATGACAAATTCGTAGAGGCACAAAAATCTTATGCTTTAGAAGTTAAAAGAAATGAAGTGCTTTCTAGTGAACTATCTTCTTGTCATGAAACCATTGCTACTTTAAAGAGTGTTAATGATGACTTAAATGCTAAACTAGAAGTAGCTAGTAAATCTAATTCTTGTGTAGAACATGTTGAGATTTGCACTAGGTGTAAAGATTTCGATGTTGATGCTTGTAGTGATCATTTAGTTTCAATTTCCAAATTAACTGAGGAATTGGCTAGTCTTAATGCCCAACTTAAGACTAGCAAGAATGAATTTGATAAACTAAAATTTGCAAGGGATGCCTACACGATCGGTAGACACCCCTCAATTAAGGATGGACTTGGCTTCAAGAGGGAAGCCAAGAACTTAACAAGCCATAAGGCTCCCATTCCCGCTAAGGAGAAAGGGAAGGCTCCTATGGCTACTAGTGCTAAAAAGAACCATGCCTTTTTGTATCATGATAGGAGACAAACTAGAAATGCTTATAGGAGTTATAATGCGTACGATAATTTTTCTCATGCTATGTTTGCTTCTAGTTCTTCATATGTGCATGATAGAAATGTTGGTAGAAGGGATGTTGTTCATAATATGCCTAGGAGAAATGTTGTTAATATTCCTAGGAAAGTTAATGAGCCCTCTACAATATATCATGCTTTGAATGCTTCCTTTGCAATTTGTAGAAAGGATAGAAAGGTAATTGCTAGGAAGTTAGGGACAAAATGCAAGGGTGATAAAATTTGCATTTGGGTCCCTAAGGAAATTGTGACTAACCTTATAGGATCCAACAAGAGTTGGGTACCTAAGTCCCAAGCCTAAATTTGCCTTGCAGGTTTATGCATCCGGGGGTTCAAGCTGGATTATTGATAGCGGATGCACAAACCATATGACGGGGGAGAAGAAGATGTTCACCTCCTACGTCAAGAATAAGGATTCCCAAGATTCAATTATATTCGGTGATGGGAATCAAGGCAAGGTAAAAGGGTTAGGCAAAATTGCAATTTCTAATGAGCACTCTATCTCTAATGTGTTTTTAGTAGAGTCTCTTGGTTATAATTTACTATCTGTTAGTCAATTATGCAACATGGGGTATAACTGTCTATTTACAAATGTAGATGTGTCTGTCTTTAGAAG
Source organism: Zea mays (assembly GCF_902167145.1). NCBI lineage: Eukaryota > Viridiplantae > Streptophyta > Magnoliopsida > Poales > Poaceae > Zea > Zea mays. The sequence goes on from NC_050098.1 coordinate 187,299,080, forward strand.
AAGTGATGGTTCACTAGCTTTTAAGGGTGTATTAGACGGCAAACTTTATTTAGTTGATTTTGCAAAAGAAGAGGCCGGTCTAGATGCATGCTTAATAGCTAAGACTAGCATGGGCTGGCTGTGGCATCGCCGCTTAGCACATGTGGGGATGAAGAACCTTCACAAGCTTCTAAAGGGAGAACATGTGATTGGTTTGACTAACGTGCAATTCGAAAAAGATAGACCTTGTGCAGCTTGTCAAACAGGTAAACAAGTGGGAGGAGCACATCACAGCAAGAATGTGATGACCACTTCAAGACCCCTGGAGCTGCTGCATATGGACCTCTTCGGACCCGTCGCCTATCTGAGCATAGGAGGGAGTAAGTATGGTCTAGTTATTGTTGATGACTTTTCCCGCTTCACTTGGGTGTTCTTTTTGCAGGATAAGTCTGAAACCCAAGGGACCCTCAAGCGCTTCCTCAAGAGAGCTCAAAATGAGTTTGAGCTCAAAGTGAAGAAGATAAGGAGCGACAACGGGACCGAATTCAAGAACCTTCAAGTAGAGGAGTTCCTTGAAGAGGAAGGGATCAAGCACGAGTTCTCCGCTCCCTACACACCACAGCAAAATGGTGTGGTAGAGAGGAAGAACATGACGCTCATCGATATGGCGAGGACGATGCTAGGAGAGTTCAAGACCCCCGAGTGCTTTTGGACGGAAGCCGTGAACACGGCTTGCCACGCCATCAACAGGGTCTACCTTCATCGCCTCCTCAAGAAGACGTCGTATGAGCTACTAACCGGTAACAAACCCAATGTATCTTACTTTCGTGTATTTGGGAGCAAGTGCTACATTCTAGTGAAGAAAGGTAGAAATTCTAAATTTGCTCCCAAAGCTGTAGAAGGGTTTTTGTTAGGTTATGACTCAAATACAAAGGCGTATAGAGTCTTCAACAAATCATCGGGTTTGGTTGAAGTCTCTAGCGACGTTGTATTTGATGAGACTAATGGCTCTCCAAGAGAGCAAGTTGCTGATTGTGATGATGTAGATGAAGAAGATGTTCCGACGGCCGCTATACGAACCATGGCGATTGGAGAAGTTCGGCCACGGGAACAAGATGAACGAGATCAACCTTCTTCCTCAACAACGGTGCATCCCCCAACTCAAGACGATGAACAGGTTCATCAACAGGAGGCGTGTGATCAAGGGGGAGCACAAGATGATCATGTGATGGAGGAAGAAGCGGAACCGGCACCTCCAACCCAAGTTCGAGCGATGATTCAAAGGAATCATCCCGTCGATCAAATTCTGGGTGACATTAGCAAGGGAGTAACTACTCGGTCTCGATTAGTTAATTTTTGTGAACATTACTCCTTTGTCTCTTCTATTGAGCCTTTCAGGGTAGAAGAGGCCTTGCTAGATCCGGACTGGGTGTTGGCCATGCAAGAGGAGCTCAACAACTTCAAGAGGAATGAAGTTTGGACGCTGGTGCCTCGTCCTAAGCAAAATGTTGTGGGAACCAAGTGGGTGTTCCGCAACAAACAAGACGAGCACGGAGTGGTGACAAGGAACAAGGCTCGACTTGTGGCAAAAGGTTATGCCCAAGTCGCAGGTTTGGACTTTGAGGAGACTTTTGCTCCTGTGGCTAGGCTAGAGTCCATTCGTATCTTGCTAGCATATGCCGCTCACCATTCTTTCAGGTTGTTCCAAATGGATGTGAAGAGCGCTTTCCTCAACGGGCCAATCAAGGAGGAGGTGTACGTGGAGCAACCCCCTGGCTTCGAAGATGAACGGTACCCCGACCACGTGTGTAAGCTCTCTAAGGCGCTCTATGGACTTAAGCAAGCCCCAAGAGCATGGTATGAATGCCTTAGAGATTTCTTAATTGATAATGCTTTCAAGGTTGGGAAAGCCGATCCAACTCTTTTCACTAAGACATGTGATGGCGATTTGTTTGTGTGCCAAATTTATGTCGATGACATAATATTTGGTTCTACTAATAAAAAGTCTTGTGAAGAGTTTAGCAGGCTGATGACGCAGAAATTCGAGATGTCAATGATGGGTGAGTTGAACTACTTCCTTGGGTTCCAAGTGAAGCAACTCAAGGACGGCACCTTCATCTCCCAAACAAAGTACACGCAAGATCTGCTGAAGCGGTTTGGGATGAAGGACGCCAAGCCCGCAAAGACTCCGATGGGAACCGACAGACACACCGACCTCAACAAAGGAGGTAAGTCCGTTGATCAAAAAGCATACCGGTCAATGATAGGGTCTTTACTTTACTTATGTGCTAGTAGACCGGATATTATGCTTAGCGTATGCATGTGTGCTAGATTTCAATCCGATCCTAAGGAGTGTCACTTAGTGGCGGTGAAGCGAATTCTTAGATATTTGGTTGCTACGCGTTGCTTCGGGCTCTGATATCCAAAGGGGTCTACCTTTGACTTGATTGGATATTCAGACTCCGACTATGCTGGATGTAAGGTCGATAGGAAGAGTACATCGGGGACGTGCCAATTCTTAGGAAGGTCCCTGGTGTCATGGCATTCTAAGAAACAAACCTCCGTTGCCCTATCCACCGCTGAGGCCGAGTATGTTGCCGCAGGACAGTGTTGCGCGCAACTACTTTGGATGAGGCAAACCCTCAGGGACTTTGGCTACAATCTGAGCAAAGTCCCACTCCTATGTGATAATGAGAGTGCTATCCGAATGGCGGAAAATCCTGTTGAGCACAGCCGCACAAAGCACATAGACATCCGACATCACTTTTTGAGAGACCACCAGCAAAAGGGGGATATCGAAGTGTTTCATGTTAGCACCGAGAACCAGCTAGCCGATATCTTTACCAAGCCTCTAGATGAGAAGACCTTTTGCAGGCTGCGTAGTGAGCTAAATGTCTTAGATTCGCGGAACCTGGATTGAATTGTAGCATACATGTGTTTATGCCTTTGATCATGTTCATTCTGCATTTTGTTGCTTATTGTGGTGCTCAAGTTGTACAAACACTCCCTGGACCTCACAAGTCTGTTGCAAAGTGATGCACATGTTTAGGGGGAGATGTATTACAACTTGACCCTTTGAGACTAACCATATGCTTGAGTTTGCTTGATTTAGTCTCGAAGGAGAATTGAAAGGGAAAAGGTGGACTTGGACCATGAAAGACTTCCACTGCACTCCGATGAGAGGGTAACTTATTCCAAGTTCATCTCATGAACTCTTATTGCCATTTGCTCTTAATTGAAGATTTTGGTGAGGCAATGGGGTTAAAGGGCCAAGATTGATCCCGTTTTGGTGTTTGATGCCAAAGGGGGAGAAAATAAAGGCCAAAGCAATAAATGGATCAGCTACCACTTGAGAAATTTGAAAATAGTAGAGTAGAGCTCTTGGTTTGTCAAAACTCTTTTATTGATCTCCTTTGTCAAAAGTTGGCTACGTGTGGGGAGAAGTAGTGATTATGGGAAAAGGGGGGAATTTTTGAAATCTGTGATCAATCTCTCTTGGAATGACTCTCTTAATGCTTCAACATGTGTGTTTGACTTAGAGATAGAGATTTGAGTTTGATTTGCAAAAACAAACCAAGTGGTGGCAAAGGATGATCCAAATATGCCAAAATTGAATAATACTCAAATTTATTTTATTTGAAGTGATTTTGCACTTGTTCTAGTTGCTTTATGTTGTGTTGGCATAAATCACCAAAAAGGGGGAGATTGAAAGGGAAATGTGCCCTTGGGCCATTTCTAAGTATTTTGGTGATTGTGTGCCAACACAAGTGCTTAAATGTGAATCTATACCAATGGATGGACAAAGTGCAAATCAAGAATAAAGGTATGTTTCTAAGCCTTAGTACATTGTTTTGAAGACTAATGTATTGTGTCTAAGTGCTTGAAACAGGAGAAATCGAGTCAGAGAAAAGTTGGCTGTGTACAGCCAAAAGGCTGTTCGGTCTGGAGCACCGGACTGTCCGGTGGTGCACCGGACAGTGTCCGGTGCGCCAGACTGACTTGGGCGAACTGGCCGCTCTCGGGAATTTACCGGCGACGTACAACTATAATTCACCGGACTGTCCGGTGTGCACCGGACTGTCCGGTGAGCCAACGGTCGGCCGAGGCAACGGTCGGCAGCGAAATCTGCGCGCGACACGTGGCCTGGCCAACGGTCGGAAGGGGACACCGGACTGTCCGATGTGCACCGGACATGTCCGGTGCGCCAACGGCTCCCAGATCTGCAGCGGTCGGCAACGGTCGGCTGCGCTGTTTAAGGAAAGAAATCGGGCACCGGACAGTGTCCGGTGTGCACCGGACTGTCCGGTGCACCCGACGACAGAAGGCAGGGATGGCCTTCCAGATTTACTCTCAACGGCTCCTAGTTGCCTTGGGGCTATAAAAGGGACCCCTAGGCGCATGGAGGAAATACACAAGCAACCTTAGAGCATTCTTGATCATCCACACTCAGTCTTTGCGCATTCGTTTGTCATTCTCAGTGATTCGAGCTCCGTTCTAGTGAGAACTTTGAGATAGCCTTTTGAGCTCGTTTCTTGGCCGTGTGTGTGCGCATTTTGCTGTGGATTTGTGTGTGTTGCTTCCCTCCCTTACTCCGTGCTTCTTTGTGAAATTCAATTGTAAGGGCGAGAGACTCCAAGTTGTGGAGATTCCTCGCAAACGGGAAAAGATCAAAGTAAAGAAGAACACCGTGGTATTCAAGTTGATCATTGGATCACTTGAGAGGAGTTGAGTGCAACTCTCGTCCGTTGGGACGCCACAACGTGGAGTAGGCAAGTTTTGTACTTGGCCGAACCACGGGATAACCACCGTGTCATCTCTGTGATTGATTTCTTGTGGTTATTGTGTTTTGACTCCTCTCTAGCCACTTGGCAATTATTGTGCTAACGATTAACCAAGTTTTTGTGGCTATAAGTTTAAGTTTTACAGGATCACCTATTCACCCCCCCCTCTAGGTGCTCTCACCGACCCGCACTGGATCCTACCGATGTCGTTCGGGCCGGTGAACCAGCAGGACTGGCGCGACCTCCTCTACAGCGGCACAATCCGGTGCTTCAGGAGATCACCGACCACGTGCATTGATGTCAGGCCGCCCGTAGCCAAGACCTTGATCCTGTCCAATACGGACAGGAACTCTGGCGAGAGGGATGGCTTGGTCCTCCATTGCTTGCGGTCGAGCGCTGGCCCATCGCTCGGCAGGATGAGGTGGTCGTTGGCCTCGGTGCTGGCAATCCCCCAGTCGTTGCGCCAGTTTTCCCACCTCGCACCACCAAAGGTGGGGATGTATACTACAGCCGGATCTGGCCTCGTCTGGAAGTAGTAGGCACCGATGTGGTCCTTAGTCTTCCCGGACTTGACCAGCACGAAGAAGTAGCAGAAGAGGGAAGTGCAGGGGGCCACACCTACAAACATCTCACAGAGGTGGATGAAGATTGCTGCCTGGAGGATGGAGTGGGGCGTGAGGTGTTGAAGCTGAAGCCCGAACTCTTCCAGCAGTAGCAGGAAGAAGGGCGAAATCGGCAGCGCCAACTCGCAAGAGATGTAGGAGGTAAACAGCACAAACTCCCCGGTGGCGAGATCGCCAAGGGGGGCAGCGCTGGCACGGATTCTTCCGGCGAGCCCTGGCGTGCTCCACCCAAGCAGGCCACGCACCAGATTAAGCGCTTCCTCAGACTGAAAGCGGTCAGGATGACCAAGCGAAGCCATGGCATGTGCGGGGCGCGGGCGTGGAACAGAGGAGCACGAAGGCAAAGGGGCGCAGCTGATTGGGAGAGAATGCGAAAAGGTAACTGCTGCACGCGGGGTGAATCCTTTTTCAAGGAAACCTGAATCCTTGTTCAGGGAAACCCTTCCGTGCACCCCTGAATCGCCGCAGGAAATCCCGTTCAACGGACACCTAGGACCCAGGCAGCCCAGTCTGTGACACGGGGGCCTAGGTCCACAAGTCATACAGTTTGTGTGCCGGATTTCGGGTGAGGAAAGAGCGAACCGCCGCACGCGATAGCGTGCCTCCTTAGGGCCGCTGCAGAAGACAAAAGGTAATCTTTAAAACCAATGCAGCGACAACGAGGCGCCCCACGCATGGCCCAACAAAACCACGAGGCATGGGGCCGTGGGTCAGTGAGCCGCGGAAACAGATATGACAGTTGACGTGACCGAAGGTGGATTGACAGTGGGCGCGTCAGCAGACGTGCTAAAACAGCGCGTCAATCACCAATCAGGCCATGTTGAGGCAAGGTGCAAGCTTTGGCCCCACCTGCAGGCTCGCATCCTCCACTGAGGCGGGTCTGGGGGCCACTGTCGGTACCCTGAAACTAGGGTACCCCTTACTACTGTATAAAGACGCAGTACCCATGCGGCTATTTTTAGTCGCGTGGTAAAAGAGCTGTATGTGGGACTAGGCCATGACTCGCCCCAGCCTCGAGCGACTACTCTGGGCCAGCAACAGCACCTGACCCCACCACATGGGCAGGTCCGCTGCCACCACGTGTCCAGAGAAAGTGACATACTCTAAGGTATCACCACGCGACTAATCTTAGGATTAGGGCGGGTGCATTCTGCCACCCGGCCGGAGGATTTTCCCTTCGACAACTGTAGTATGAACTTTGCAAAAAAACCATCCAACCAAATCACCCCACATTAAGAACCTTCACTAAATTCACCAAACAATTTATACCCAGACTTCACACACCATCAAAACCAATGGTTCAGATTGTTGGACAACCTTTTCTTTTTTACTCACTCAAATCCAATGAACAATATTATTTGGATCATCTCTCATCCCTCCCATTCTTCATCCCCCACAACCTCATTTCCCTTAGCCTAACCCTACCCATCCTCTACATCCTTTGTCACCCCTCCCCCCTCACTCGCATCGTCGCCGTAGACCCCTCCACTTCCTCGCGTGATCATAGTGATAGCATGAGCTATATGCTAGCTATTCTAAAATCAACAAATTTGAATAGTGAAAATACCAAGCGGAGTGACCCATGCTTAAGGCACATGTGGCTCTATTTGCACAAGATGGCATTGTGTGTTGTCTAAAGTAGCAGAATATAATTAGTGAAGGAAGATATCACAATGTCATCCCTCGGTTATCCACAAAGATAAAGATCTAAAAGACATATATGAGGCTGCATTGGGAAGAAGACGACAATGAATGAGTAGTCATGGAGACCTAATTGATCCACACCCGAACAAGTGTCACAAATGTAGACGGTGGTTCTAGAGCTTTGCTCTCCCAACAATCCATGTGCGCAGAGGATTGTGATATAGAGATTCATATACAACTGAACTAAGATGTAAGAGATGACTTTGTGATGTTGTGTTCTATTTTCTCGTGTATGCCATGTGAGCTAGATATAAAAACATGAATTGTGGAAAGATTAAAAGATGAAGTAACTGTAAAATAAACACATTACTTTCGTACACTACATGTCCATACATCTACCAATCTAGCCATTATCTCTCCCATTAATTGTCCAAGTGGAAAAACAAACTCACCCTTACAACACAGTCAAAGGCAATGTTGTGATATGCCACTACAAACCTAGACTGTCTGACAGCCCTAACAGCTTCGGATGCCCCAAGGTCCTTTGAGAGTCTTGAACGGACCTTGAGGACCCCCATATGTCCCAACCTAGAGGTTCCCAATGTATTAAATATGGGACTAAAACTTACTTGGTTCGATTAAATAAAATAGAAGTTATGTTCATATTAAACCTAACGATCCCCACTTATGACATATAAAATACCCCCACTACTCAAAATGTTTGGTATATCGGTTTTTGATGGAGGCCGTTAAGTTGAACATCCATCTAAAATTGAGGTTGCACTTCTTCACAAATGAAAAATGGACTATGTCTTGAATTGATAGATTTGTGCAAAACAAGTTTCACATAGGCTCTTTACTTTTATTGGGTTCCCAAAAACATCTTCTTTAGTTGTATCATATAAGTCAAACTCCATGGCATATCATGAGTATTAATAGATCACCAAAATCTTATAGATTATGACTAGCAATCAAATTTAAAGCACAACCATGTCTAGGTGGAACTACAACACCTTACTTAGCACATAAACATATTATATATAACATTTTTTCTAAAAGTTTTGTGCTCGATTGTGAGCATTGATAATTTCTTATATGCAACTCTGTTTACTCCCCTACGTATTAGGGACTGGAAGGGAAATGGGGCCTACATATCAACGGTCAACTTCACGTCCAACGACTTTGCTGACATGGCGGCAGTTTGGTGCACATGGACTCGATCGGGTGCCCCCGACACGACTGCTCCCCGTCAGAACGGCTCTCTACCAGGTCAGACTGATAGGGGTCCGATGTGCCACTGGTCTATCACTGGTCCGGTGCGACGCAGAGCAATGCAGTTTTCTCCACTTCACTCCAACTGCTATGTGGGGTGGTTGGGGCTATAAATACACCCCAACCAACACATTGAAGACATAAGAGATACACTAAACATCTCTACAATTAGTGCAACTACTCCTAAGCATTAAATAGCTACCAAACGCCATATTTGAGTGAATTGAGCTAGAAAAGAGTTAGCGCCTTGCGAGAGTGTTTCATTTGAGTTGTTGCTAAGTTATTGTGCTCTTGATTGTGTTTCATTCTCATTCACATCCCCATTCTCACACTTCATAAAGGTAGATAGAGACGCCAAATTATATGGTGATCCTTGCGGGAACTTAGTGTCCTTCGAGACTGAGAAAAAGCAATCAACTGGTCTAAGTGATCGTATGAGAGAGGAAAGGGTTGAAAGAGACTCGTCCTTAGTGGAATCCTCAACGGAGAGTAGGTTCTTCGAGACTAAACCTCGGCAAATAAATCACTTGTGTTCTTTGTGTTCACATTTGTGATTTAGTTCTTCATCTCCCCATCTCTTTTTGTTCTCTTGCTTGCGCTTGATTCCATATCATTTGAGTTGCTCCCAAAGTAATTTTGCAATCAATTGAGCAAATCTAGCATGAAGAACATCTCTCACTCTGATTGTTTGTATTCTCGTTCTAACGCATATCCGGGGTTCTAGTTTTTATAACCTGTGATAAATTTCAGGTTTCGCCTATTCATCCCCCTCTAGGCGACTTTCAATTAATATCGGAGCATGACACTTCATTAGAGTCTAACAATTCGAAATGAAGTCAGGAGAAGTCTCCATCAAGAATGATAAGGTGTCTTCGGGAGAGAAGCACGAAGAAAAGGTGTCACAATGAGAAAGGGTGTCATCGGGGGGAGCACAAGTGAAAGTCGCCTAAAGGGGGGTGAATAGGCAAAACCTGAAATTTACAAACTTTAAACATGCACTAAAGCCGGAGTTAGCGTTAGAATTAAATCGGAGTACGAAAGATAGTTCTCCTTGCTTAGAGTTGCTCAATCAATGCGGATAACGTTTGGTAGCAAACTCAAACAGTATGAGCAAGGGAACTTTTTAGAGAATGGAAAGAGGGGAAACAAATCAAGTGAATACAGTGATTTGTTTACCGAGGTTCGGTTCCAAAGAACCTAGTTCCCGTTGAGGAGGCCACAAAGGCCGGGTCTATTCCAACACTTTCCCTCTCTCAATCGGTCACACAGACCGGTCGAGGCTTCTCCTTAATTACTTGGGTCACTAAGACCCTGCAAGGATCACCACACACTTAGGTGTCTCTTGCTAGCTTTACAAAGCACTTAGAGAGTAAGAATAAGGAGAAAGCAATCCAAGCAACAAGAGCAACAAAAGAACAGAAAACACCCTCTCTCAAGTCACTAAGCAATTGAGTTGATTTGGAGGCTTGGAGAGGATTTGATCTATTGATTGTATCTTGGAGTGTAGTCTTTTGCTCTTGTATTGAATGTTGAGTTCAGAAAAATTGGATGACTTGAATGGAAGTGGTTGGGGGTACTTATAGCCCCAACCACTATTCTAGCTGTTGCTATTGATGGCGCACCGGACAGTCCGGTGGTGCATCGGACAGGGCACTGTTCAGTGTCCGGTGTGTGCCACATCAGCTGCCCGTTGGGGTTGGAGAGGTTGATTGTTGAAGTCTTTTGACTTCTAGCTGCACCGGACAGTCCAATGGTACACCGGACATGTCTGGTGCGTTCTGACTTTGCTTCTTTGACTTTTTGCTGCACACTGTTCACCTTTTTACTGTATACTATAGTCGACCGTTGGCGCATGTGGCGGAACCACCTGAGTTATTCCAACTTAAGTGCCTAAGTCCCGCCTTAGAGGCTAGACCACACTTAAACAGGAATAAAACGTTAGTCCCTTGGATCTAGTCCAACGAGGCCACTAACAGGATCAAGTACCACGTACTCACTCGAAGGTGAGGCACAGAGCAAATACAATAAAGCATCAAACCATATATTGAGGAGTACTTAATTTATTACAATATTATCGGAGTTTATCAAAAGTAGTGATCATTGTTCGGAATGCAGCAGGATATAACTAAAGGTAGATAAACGGAGGGATGGGGAAGCCTGTCCCATCACTCCTCATGCTCCTCCTCAGCCGAGGTTGGGTCCCACTCGACTGTCCAACCCGGTGGTAAGATGGACGACCAAGTCACTCCAGCAACCATGTCCTCCAGAGAACCTGTAAAAATTTATGCCACAAGCAAGGCTGAGTATACTAATACTCAGCTAGACTTACCTGGTGTGAGGAGTCTACTCCTCTACCTCTAGACATGCAACTGTTTGGCTGAGGGGTTTGGTTTGCCAAAAAGCACTAGCTGAGTCTAAAATCAAGTTTTAGGTTTTCAAGTTTTAGTGTGACTCTCTTAAGACTAAATGTGTACCTAGCTAATCATATATGGTATCAAGCATTTAGCAATCAACATCTTTTGCCAAATCAACACATTTCCACTTGTTACTCAATGTAGCAGCATGGATCAAGCAGTCTCATTAGCTGCGAGAAGCAGACGATTCGAATTGAATTTTTAAACCTTGCAAGGTAAACCTAAACACACGACATTGCGAGGCACTCCGTCCACACACACATCAATCGTCCCCATCGATTCCTCGTCAGCAGAGAGAGGCTCACCGCCTTGGCGTACAATGCCTCACTGACCCCAACTGCCGTCGTGCAGTGACCGCACTTGTACCCACCATAACCGGAGTGGGAGACCACATCTCAGGTCGCGTGAGGAGGGCAATCTACTGCCAGGTTCACTCAGGTACTAGGCTTACCGATTTACCATATTTCTCGGCATGTGCTTAGTACGTTCAAACGCTTGACACACGGTACCACACCTTAATCCTTATTCCAATTTCTGTCTCGTAGACAACGCATCCCCATGGACCATTGTCCATAGACCATCATCATTACGATATATAAATGGATACAAGCAATTCCTGACCTCGCGCGAGTGCTAGGAAAATCACTCGACTTCTACCGAGAGCCCTAATTAGTAAAGCAGCTACTCGACCTAGCATACCAGTATCCATCTCAAAAGGAATCATGAGTTCATGCAACTAAGGTTCCAAACAACTCCTACACTTAAGTACACATTACAAACCTACAAACATTAAGTGTAGTAAAATAGCATATAGAATAGGTTATGCATAAAACCGGGGCTTGCCTTCCAAAGCTAGGGCAGGCAGATCCTCGATGGCAGGCTCTGGTGCTGGCTCCTGGGCTACCTCCTGAGCAGCTCCTTGCTCCGGAACAAGGATGTATTCCCCGTCAACGAGATTACAGTCTATCGAATGCAATGAATAAGATGTATGCATATTAATGATATGGCATTTTGGGAAATACTAATCATAGTGAAACAGTATTAAAATAGGGGTATACTAGGGTTTTCGTTGTTAGTCTTAAGGGTTTCATACCTTCATCTTTAGGGTTTTGAATGAACTTAAAACCTCTAGTTACATCTTTTAGGTCCTATGGGACTCTTAGAAGGATTTAGTTATACCTTATTAAGTTCTCCCAAAATTTTCCCTTTTTCCTCCTATTGTGCTTCTTATTAAGTATTTTTGAACTATCATGGCAATTTAACATTTTCCAAAAATGTTATAAAAATTACAGTGGGTAAGCATTGACTTCTGTGGGTTATTCTAAAAATTTGAGGTTGAAATTAATTCAGACACTCCTTATGCAAAATTAACAAAAGTAAGGTTAAAAGGGCACTTTACACTATAGCTCTACTTTAGGTGAGGTTTCTGCACTAAATTTTATTTTTGCCATGATTCCTAAATGATAATAGGTCTTGAAAGGGAAATGTGCCCTTGGGCCATTTCTAAGTATTTTGGTGATTAAGTGTCCAACACAAATGGTTATGTGTTAAACTATGCCAAATGGTGGACAAAGTGCAAATCAATACAAAGGTATGATTCTAGACTTAGTACATTGGTTTTTGTGTACTAACATATTTGTCTAAGTGCTAGAATCAGAGAAAAGACAAATGGAAAAGACTTGGCTCGAGCAGCCAAGACTCTGCTCAGTCTGGGTGCACCGGACTGTCCGATGGTGCCCCGGACAGTGTCCGGTGCGCCAGGCTGGCTCTGGTGAAAAGACCGCTCTCGGGAATTGAACGGCGGCGTACGGCTATAAATCACCGGACTGTCCGGTGAGCCAACGGTCGGCCGAGCCAACGGTCGGCCGCGCAATTCACGCGTGACGCGTGGCCGAGCCAACGGTCTGATGGGGGCATCGGACTGTCCGGTGTGCACCGGACAGTGTCTGGTGCGCCAACAGCTCCAAATCTTCAACGGTCGGCTGCGCCAGAATAAGAAAGAGATCTGCACCGGACAGTGTCCGGTGGTGCACCGGACTGTCCGGTGCACCAGTCGACAGAAGGCAAGATTTGCCTTCCTGGATTGCTCTCAACGACTCCTAGCTGCCTTGGGGCTATAAAAGGGGCCCCTAGGCACATGAAGGAGTACACCAAGCACACTCTAAGCATTCTTGATCATTCACACTCCGTCTTTGCGCACTCGATTGGCATTCTTAGTGATTTGAGCTCCGTGTTACTGGTGAAACTTGTGTTATTCATTTGAGCTCAAGTCTTGGCTGTGTGTGTGCGTATTGCTGTGGACTTGTGTGTGTTGCTTTTCCCACTCTTACATATGTGCTTCTTTGTGATCATCTCATTATAAGGGCGAGAGGCTCCAAGTTGTGGAGATTCCTCGCAAACGGGAAAGAGTAAAGGAAAAAGAACACCGTGGTATTCAAGTTGATCATTGGATCACTTGAAAGGAGTTGAGTGCAACTCTCGTCCATTGGGATGCCACAACGTGGACTAGACAAATGTTGTACTTGGCCGAACCACAGGATAAATCTCTGTGTATCTTGTGCTTGTTATCACTGTGTTAATTGTGGTTCACAAGAGCTCTCATTAGCCACTTGATTTAATTGTGCTAACACTTAATCAAGTTTGTGGCTTTAAGTTTCAAGTTTTTACAGGATCACCTATTCACCCCCCTCTAGGTGCTCTCAATTGGTATCAGAGCCGTTCTCTTCAAGAAAGGGACTAATCGCCCGAAGAGATGGATCCTAAGGGAAAGGGGATGGTGGTCAACGACAATGAGAAGGAGTCCATCTTCAACGAGCCAAGGGACGACAAAGTCAATGACTCCGGCTCGAGTCAAAAGAAGAAAGACGGAAAGAAGAAGAGGCGCATCAGGAAGGTTGTCTACTACGACAACGACGAATCTTCCTCTTCTCAAAAGGACGGCGAATACGAGGAGAAAAATAAAATGGTTAACTCGAACTTTTCTTTTGATTATTCTCGTATTCCGCATAATTCAAATGCTTAGTTGCTTTCCATTCCACTTGGTAAACCCCCACACTTTGATGGAGAGGACTACGGATTTTGGAGTCACAAAATGCGTAGCCACTTGTTTTCTCTTCATCCAAGTATATGGGAGATAGTCGAAAATGGGATGGAATTTGATAGTTCGGATAATTCCATATTTATCAATGAACAAATCCATAAAAATGCACAGCTACTACTGTTCTTTTAGCATCTTTGTGCAGGGAAGAGTACAATAAGGTGAGCGGCTTGGACAACGCCAAGCAGATCTGGGACACCCTCAAGATCTCGCATGAGGGAAACGACGTCACCATGCTCACCAAGATGGAGTTGGTGGAAGGCGAACTAGGAAGGTTCGCAATGATCAGGGGAGAGGAGCCAACTCAAACGTACAATAGGCTCAAGACCCTGGTCAACAAGATAAGAAGCTATGGAAGCATGAGATGGACGGACCACGACGTCGTCCGACTTATGCTAAGGTCTTTCACTGTCCTTGATCCTCATCTTGTAAACTCTATTCGTGAGAATCCTAGGTACATCAAGATGACGCCCGAGGAAATACTCAGAAAGTTTGTAAGCGGGCGAATGATGATCAAGGAGGCAAGATACGTTGATGAGGTGTTGAATGGCCCAATCTACGAGCCTCAAACCGTTGCTCTCAAAGCAACAAGTAGCAGGGAGGCGCTACCTAGCAAGGTGGCGCAAGTTGAGGCGGCCGGGCTAAATGAAGATGAAATGGCCCTCATCATCAAGCGTTTCAAGACAACGCTCAAAGGTCGCAAGGAGCACCCCAACAAGAGCAAGACGAAGGGGAAGCGCTCCTGCTTCAAGTGTGGTAAGATTGGTCACTTTATTGCTAACTGTCCCGATAATGATAGTGACCAGGAACAAGGAAAGAGCGGAAAGTGGGAAAAGAAGAAGACCTACAAAAAGGTGAAGGGCGAGGCACACCTTGGAAAGGAGTGGGATTCGGATTGCTCCTCGTCCGACTCCGACAACGAAGGACTCGCCGCCTCAGCCTTCAACAAGTCGGCTCTCTTCCCCAACGAGCATCACACATGCCTCATGGCAAAGGAGAAGAAGGTAAATACTAGAAGTACTATTACATATGCTTCTTCAAGTGATGATGAGTCTAGTGATGATGAAGTAGACTATGCTAGTTTATTTAAAGGTTTAGATAGAACCAGAATTGATAAGATCAATGAATTAATTGATGCATTGAATGGGAAAAATAGATTGTTAGAAAAACAAGAGGATCTTTTATATGAAGAGCATGATAAATTTGTTAGTGCACAAAATTCTCTTGTTCTAGAAGTTAAAAGAAATGAAATGCTTTCATGTGAACTATCTACATGACATGAATCTATTTCTAACTTAAAGAGTATTAATGATGACTTGAATGCTAAGTTAGAAGTAGCTAATAAATCTAGCTCATGTATTGATCACGTAGTAATTTGTAATAGGTGTAAGGATTTTAATGTTGATACTTGTAATGAACACTTAATTTCCATTTCCAAATTAAATGATGAAGTGGCTAGTCTTAATGCCCAACTTAAAACTAGCAAGAATGACTTCGATAAACTAAAATTTGCAAGGGATACCTACACTATTGGTAGACACCCCTCAATTAAGGATGGACTTGGCTTTAAGAGAGAAGCCAAGAACTTAACAAGTCATAAGACTCCCATTCTCGCCAATGAGAAAGGGAAGGCTCCTATGACTAATAATGCTCAAAAGAACCATGCTTTCATATACCATGATAGGAGATATTCTAGGAATGTTCATTATAATAGAAGTTATAATGCTTTTGAATCACATGCCATGATTGCTTCAAGTTCTTCTATTATGCATGATAGAAATTTGGCTAGGAAAAATGTTATTCATCATATGCCTAGAAGAAATATTGTTCATGCACCTAGAGAAGTAAGTAATGAACCTTCTACAATTTACAATGCTTGCAATGTTTCCTTTGCAATTTGTATAAAAGATAAGAAAGTGATTGCTAGGAAATTAGGGGCAAAATGCAAGGGAGATAAAACTTGCATTTGGGTCCCTAAGACCATTGTTACTAACCTTGTAGGACCCAACACAAGTTGGGTACCTAAGACCCAAGCCTAAATTTGCCTTGCAGGTTTATGCATCCGGGGGCTCAAGCTGGATTATCGATAGCGGATGCACAAACCACATGACGGGGGAGAAGAAGATGTTCACCTCCTACGTCAAGAACAAGGATTCCCAAAATTCAATCATATTCGGTGATGGGAACCAAGGCAAGGTTAAAGGACTAGGAAAGATTGCTATTTCATCCGAGCACTCTATTTCTAATGTGTTTTTAGTTGAGTCGCTCGGGTATAACCTGTTGTCCGTTAGTCAACTTTGTAATATGGGGTATAATTGCTTATTCACAAATGTAGATGTGCCTGTCTTTAGAAGAAGCGATGGTTCATTAGCTTTTAAGGGTGTACTAGACGACAAACTTTATTTAGTTGATTTTGCAAAAGAGGAGGCTGGTCTAGATGCATGCTTAATTGCTAAGACTAGCATGGGCTAGCTGTGGCATCGCCGTTCAGCACATGTGGGGATGAAGAACCTTCACAAACTTCTAAAGGGAGAACATGTGTTAGGTCTAACAAATGTGACTTTCGAAAAAGATAGACCTAGTGCAGCTTGTCAAGCAGGTAAACAAGTGGGAAATGCTCATCACAGCAAGAACGTGATGACTACATCAAGACCCCTGGAGCTGCTGCATATGGACCTCTTTGGACCCGTCGCCTACCTTAGCATCGGGGGAAGTAAGTATGGTTTAGTAATTGTTGATGATTTTTCCCGCTTCACTTGGGTATTCTTTTTGCAGGATAAATCTGAAACCCAAGGGACTCTCAAGGGCTTCCTAAGGAGAACTCAAAATGAATTTGAGCTCAAGGTGAAAAAGATAAGGAGCGACAACGGGTCCGAGTTCAAGAACCTTCAAGTGGAGGAGTACCTTGAGGAGGAAGGAATCAAGCACGAGTTCTCCGCTCCCTACACACCACAGCAAAATGGTGTGGTAGAGAGGAAGAACAGGACACTCATTGACATGGCGAGAACGATGCTTGGAGAGTTCAAGACGCCCGAGCGATTTTGGTCGGAAGCCGTGAACACGGCTTGCCATGCCATAAACCGGGTCTACCTTCATCGCCTCAAGAAAACGTCGTACGAACTCCTATCCGGTAACAAACCCAATGTGTCGTACTTTCGTGTTTTTGGAAGCAAATGTTATATTCTAGTGAAGAGAGGTAGAAATTCTAAGTTTGCTCCGAAAGCTGTAGAAGAGTTTTTGTTAGGTTATGACTCAAATACAAAGGCGTATAGGGTCTTCAACAAATCATCAGGTTTGGTTGAAGTCTCTAGCGACGTTGTATTTGATGAGACTAATGGCTCTCCAAGAGAGCAAGTTGTTGATCTTGATGATATAGATGAAGAAGACGTTCCAACAACCGCAATACGCACCATGGCAATTGGAGATGTGCGGCCACAGGAACAAAAGGAGCAAGATCAACCTTCTTCCTCAACAATGGTGCAACCCCCAACTCAAGAAGATGAACAGGTTCATCAAGAAGAGGCGTGTGATCAAGGGGGAGCACAAGATGATCATGTTATGGAGGAAGAAGCACAACATGCCCATCCAACTCAAGTTCGAGCGACGATTCAAAGGAATCATCCTGTCGAGCCGATATTGGGTGATATTAGCAAGGGAGTAACTACTCGCTCTAGATTAGTTAATTTTTGTGAGCACTACTCCTTTGTCTCTTCTATTGAGCCTTTCAGGGTAGAAGAGGTCTTGCTAGATCCGGACTGGGTGTTGGCCATGCAGGAGGAGCTCAACAATTTCAAGAGAAATGAAGTTTGGACACTGGTGCCATGTCCCAAGCAAAACGTTGTGGGAACCAAGTGGGTGTTCCACAACAAACAGGACGAGCACGGGGTGGTGACAAGGAACAAAGCACGACTTGTGGCAAAAGGTTATGCCCAAGTCGCAGGTTTGGACTTTGAGGAGACTTTTGCTCCTGTGGCTAGGCTAGAGTCAATTCGCATATTGTTAGCCTATGCCGCTCACCATTCTTTCAGGTTGTTCCAAATGGATGTGAAGAGCGCTTTCCTCAACGGGCCAATCAAGGAGGAGGTGTACGTAGAGCAAGCCCCTGGCTTTGAGGATGAACGGTACCCCGACCACGTGTGTAAGCTCTCTAAGGCGCTCTATGGACTTAAGCAAGCCCCAAGAGCATGGTATGAATGCCTTAGAGACTTTTTAATTGCTAATGCTTTCAAGGTTGGGAAAGCCGATCCAACTTTATTCACTAAGACTTGTGATGGTGACTTATTTGTGTGCCAAATTTATGTCGATGATATAATATTTGGTTCTACTAACCAAAAGTCTTGTGAAGAGTTTAGCAGGGTGATGACTCATAAGTTTGAAATGTCGATGATGGGCAAGTTGAACTACTTCCTTGGGTTCCAAGTGAAGCAACTCAAGGACGACACTTTCATCTCCCAAACAAAGTACACGCAAGACTTGATAAAGCAGTTTGGGATGAAGGACGCCAAGCCCGCAAAGACTCCAATGGGAACTAACGGACACGTCGACCTCAACAAAGGAGGTAGGTCTGTTGATCAAAAAGCATACCGGTCTATGATAGGTTCCTTGCTTTACTTATGTGCTAGTAGACCGGATATTATGCTTAGTGTATGCATGTGTGCTAGATTTCAATCCGATCCAAGGGAGTGTCACTTAGTGGCCGTGAAGCGAATTCTTAGATATTTAGTCGCTACGCCTTGCTTCGGGATCTGGTATCCAAAGGGGTCTACCTTTGACTTAATTGGATATTCAGACTCCGATTATGCTGGATGTAAGGTTGATAGGAAGAGTACATCAGGGACGTGCCAATTCTTAGGAAGGTCCCTGGTGTCTTGGAGTTCTAAGAAACAAACTTCTGTTGCCCTATCCACCGCTGAGGCTGAGTATGTTGCCGCAGGACAGTGTTGCGCGCAACTACTTTGGATGAGGCAAACCCTCCGGGACTTTGGCTACATCTGAGCAAAGTCCCACTCCTATGTGATAATGAGAGTGCAATCTGCATGGCGGATAATCCTGTTGAACACAGCCGCACAAAACACATAGACATCCAGCATCACTTTTTGAGAGACCACCAGCAAAAGGGAGATATCGAAGTGTTTTATGTTAGCACCGAGAACCAGCTAGCCGATATCTTTACCAAGCCTTTAGATGAGAAGACCTTTTGCAGGCTGCGTAGTGAGCTAAATGTCTTAGATTCGCGGAACTTGGATTGATTTATAGCATACATGTGTTTTATGCCTTTGATCATGCATTTTGTTGTTTATTTATGGTGCTCAAGTTGTACAAGCACTCCCCGGACCTCACAAGTCCAATTGCAAGCAATGCACATATTTAGGGGGAGATGTGCTACAACTTGACCCTTTGAGACTAACCATGTGTTTGAGCTTGCTTGATTTAGTCTCAAAGGTGGATTGAAAGGGAAAGATGGACTTGGACCATGAAAGACTTCCACTGCACTCCGATGAGAGGGTAACAAACTCCAAGTTCATTTCCATGCTCTTATTGCCTCTTTACTCTAAGTTGAAGATTTTGGTGAGGTAATGGGGTTTAAGGGCCAAGATTGATCCCGTTTTGGTGCTTGATGCCAAAGGGGGAGAAGTTAAGGCCAAAGCAAGAAATGGATCAGCTACCACTTGAGAATTTTGAAAATAGTAGAGTTAGAGTTTTTGTTTTGTCAAAATACTCTTATAGTCTCTTATTTGGTCTCTTGTGGGGAGCATGTTTGATTATGGGAAAAAGGGGGAGTTTTTGAATCATTGAACAATTTCTCGTGGAATACCTTTCTCTATGCCTCAACAAGTGAATTTGACTTAGAGATAGAAAATTGAATTTGATTTGCAAAAACAAACCAAGTGGTGGCAAAGAATGATCCAAATATGCCAAATTTGAATCAAAACAAATTCTTGTTCTCATTTGCATTGATGTTGCACTTCTATATGTTGCTTTTTGTTGTGTTGGCATAAATCACCAAAAAGGGGGAGATTGAAAGGGAAATGTGCACTTGGGCCATTTCTAAGTATTTTGGTGATTAAGTGTCCAACACAAATGGTTATGTGTTAAACTATGCCAAATGGTGGACAAAGTGCAAATCAATACAAAGGTATGATTCTAGACTTAGTACATTGGTTTTTGTGTACTAACATATTTGTTTAAGTGCTAGAATCAGAGAAAAGACAAATGGAAAAGACTTGGCTCGAGCAGCCAAGACTCTGCTCAATCTGGGTGCACCGGACTATCCGGTGGTGCACCGGACAGTGTCCGGTGCGCCAGGCTGACTTTGGTGAAAAGGCCGCTCTCGAGAATTGAACGACGGCGTACGTCTATAAATCACCGGACTGTCCGGTGGTGCACCAGACTGTCCGGTGAGCCAACGGTCGGCCGAGCCAACGGTCGGCCGCGCAATTCGCGCGTGACGCGTGGCCGAGCCAACTGTCTGATGGGGGCACTGGACAGTGTCCGGTGCGCCAACGGCTCCAAATCTTCAACGGTCGGCTGCGCCAGAATAGGAAAGAGATTTGCACCGGACAGTGTCCGGTGGTGCACTGGACTGTCCGGTGCACCAGTCGACAGAAGGCAAGATTTGCCTTCCTGGATTGCTCTCAACGGCTCCTAGCTGCCTTGGGGCTATAAAAGGGGCCCCTAGGCGCATGAAGGAGTACACCAAGCACAATCTAAGCATTCTTGATCATTCACTCTCCCTCTTTGCGCACTCGATTGGCATTCTTAGTGATTTGAGCTCCGTGTTAGTGGTGAACCTTGTGTTATTCATTTGAGCTCAAGTCTTGGTTGTGTGTGTGCGTATTGTTGTGGACTTGTGTGTGTTGCTTTTCCCACTCTTACATCTGTGCTTCTTTGTGATCATCTCATTGTAAGGGCGAGAGGCTCCAAGTTGTGGAGATTCCTCGCAAACGGGAAAGAGTAAAGGAAAAAGAACACAGTGGTATTCAAGTTGATCATTGGATCACTTGAAAGGAGTTGAGTGCAACTCTCGTCCATTGGGACGCCACAACGTGGACTAGACAAGTGTTGTACTTGGCCGAACCACGAGATAAATCTCTGTGTCTCTTGTGCTTGTTATCACTGTGTTAATTGTGGTTCACAAGAGCTCTCATTAGCCACTTGATTTAATTGTGCTAACACTTAATCAAGTTTGTGGCTTTAAGTTTCAAGTTTTTATAGGATCACCTATTCACCCCCCCCTCTAGGTGCTCTCAGGACTCTATGTTAAAAATCACAGACAAAGATCTACTGGATATTTAGTTGTGATTTTCTAAAGTTTAATGCCAAAAAGGTACTTATAACTAACTTGTTTTTTGAAAAATATCAAACAACAGAACTTACATTTTTCCTAGATTCATTATAACATATTATTAGTTATCCCAAGGATTGGGGTGGGTTCTTTTCAAGATTATTTTTCTAGGATTTTTCTAAGTCCTCCTTGTTTTCATGAAATAAAAGGTAGTTCATTTCTTTTGTACTAACAGAGGACTTAGCAAAATTTTCCAGTGAACTATGTGAATGAAGTAAACTAGGAAAAATGTGGTTGCCCCTGGTTCTTATTTTAAACTCCCTTTTCTATTTTCTTTAACTTTGAGTCAAAATGAGTTTAAATGGTAAACCCTCCCCTAATCTGGTGTACTGAGGGGTTTATTATTTTTAAACAGGCTAGGTAGTGGTTAAGCACCTCTCCAATTTTTCCTAACCCTAGTCTAAGAGTGTAGCTATTTTTCCGTTCTTTATTTAGCTTTTGGTCAATTTACTATTTAAATCAAAACTTTAAAATTCCTGCAATACTTAGGGTGTTTTGCATTTTTCCTAAGTAGTTCATATTATTTAGAACCTAGCAAAATTGGTTTAACCAAATTTGGTTAAATAAAACTGAAGTTATGAATTTTACAAGCTCTGTTTATATTTAAATAATAAAGTTTAAAAGGTTTTAAGAAAAACCAGTTTACACCGAGACCCCTGGGCTTTTCCTAAACCAAGTCTTCAACTTATGCCCCTGCGGAACTATTCATATGAGTCTTTGACTGTTCAAAAACCCCCCGACTTCTTCTTTCTCACTGAGATCCCTCCCCTCTTTGAAACAGTAACCGCGGAAGTAAACAGGGCGGCACGGCTTACCGGCAGCGAGGGAGGTCCGGCGAAGGGCGGGGTTAGCTTCGGGAGGTCCTGCCGGTCACGTCGAGGTACGACTCATCGACGGTGATGGCCGAAATCGGTTGGGCCATGTGCGCAGGCGGGCGGGCTCGTTGGCGGCGTGTGCTCCGGCCTGCTCATGGCGGTAGAGTTCAATCCAAGGGCACAGGGAGCTTCAAGGGGTGCTAAGGAAACTACCCGTGCAAGGAATCGAAGGAAGACTCACCGTGGAGCTTGGTCTACATGCCACGACGGTTGGGTGAAGTCCGGCGACGTCGATCCGGTGTCTCCGGCGAGGTAGAGTTCGATTCCTGGCTCTGGAAGCTTCACCGAGGCACGCAGAGGTTATCCCGAGGGTCAGACGGGGCGGGGAATGGCTAGGGTGGCTGGTCTACGGTGGTCGGGTCTCGGGCGGCTGCTGGCACGCCGTGCGTAGAGCGATCGTCGGTGAACTTGCGCTCCGACGAGGTTGAGAGCGAGCGGGGGCGTACGGTCGAGGCCTCGGTCGGCTTTATAGGCGCGACGCGGGCACAGGCACGGGGTCTTGCTTGGCGCGGCGCGGCGCGCGCGGGGCCGAGCGCCGGGGCGTTCTCTGGCGTTGCCAGGGCGCGTCGAACACGTGGCCATTTCCTTCTGCCCGTGTGTTGGGGACTTGTTCTCAAATACTATGAGTTAAGAACAAGGCAACATAGAAGATGTTAATCGTTAAAGTCCTTCGTCCTTCGGAACATTATTTCCTTTAGGGTATAATGGTTTTCGGACGAAGGTTATGAAGGGTACACCTTCATAAATTCATTATATAATGACGAAGGATGAAATGTAAGGAATATAGATGACAATATGAACAATTATGTATTATTATTAAGCATAAACAGAAATATCGTTGAATTACAAGTGTACCTTCAACTGGAAGGAGATGATAGTACAAGCGTGACGCAAAAAGCGAATGCCAAGTCAGCGTGAACAGTACAGGAGTACTGTTCACCTATTTATAGGCACGGGACGCAGCCCGTGTAAAATTACATTAATGCCCTTTACACTCGATAATAATTCTATAGTAATCTGTCGAGGTCTAAATAGCCTTTTCATCTTTAAGTCGGTTTCACCTGCTGCTGTCACGCCGAAGCTTTCCTGCTTACACCTTCGGCGCTGCACCAACCTTCGTATTATTCTGGTCTACTGTGATGCCTGACTTGAGTCCGAAGATACCTGTTCACACATTATACTCCAGAAACGCTATTAAATCCTGTTTTTGAGGACCTTCGGATGCCGAAGGTCCCCAACAGTAGCCCCTCGCAATATTAATTTGTTCAAAATAATAAATTTAGATTGCGACCTGGACGAAGGCTTTACGCCGAAGGTCCGAAAAAACACCTTCCCTTTGCTAGAATAGCAACATTCACTGACAAGCGGGGTCTTTCAATTTTCAACGCACTTGGCGTATAAATACGGTCATACCGCAAACGCATTTGACACGCTCTCTGGCCAACTGCTCCCGCTCACTCAATTTTTAGCTCTTGTGCACTACGATTTGCTAAGCTTTTAGTTTTGAAGCTTCGGCTTTGAAAATAGTTTTTTAGTGTCTCCGAAGATGTCTGAAGATAAGAAGACTGCTGCTGAGATGAAGCTGAGCCTCGACGAAGAGAAAAACTTGGGGTTTCTCATAGCGATGTCAAAGACCAACACAGAAAAAATTACCAAGGAGATTCTGGAAGGTTTGTCTGAAGATACTGGTGACAAGGACAGCTATGATATGGACAGTGGTGGTGAAGACTCCGAAGATCGTCCCTGGCGACCAAGCCATTCAGTTTATGGTAAATCAACTATCAAAGAGAATCATCTTATCAACATGAGAGGAAGGTATTTCCGGGATTTGTCCATTGTGAGGGCCGACGAAGGGGAAAAAACTTGCCCACACCCTGAAGAGAATGAAGTCGTAGTATACCGAAGCTTTTTGAAAGCTGGACTGCGATTTCCTTTGAGCAGCTTCGTTGTAGAGGTGCTGAAAATATTCGAAGTCTATCTCCATCAACTTACCCCCGAGGCAATTATAAGGCTGAATATCTTCGT
Organism: Zea mays; assembly: GCF_902167145.1. Lineage (NCBI taxonomy): Eukaryota > Viridiplantae > Streptophyta > Magnoliopsida > Poales > Poaceae > Zea > Zea mays. Next base: position 187,323,135 of record NC_050098.1, read on the forward strand.
GTGGGCCGTGAGAAGCCAAGGTCTGAAGCCTGACGCAAAAAGCTTCTGCAATATACATGAATTATCATATGAAACAAAACCTTGGGGTAAGGAACAGTATCACAATAATTTTGGCTGCTACAGTTTCGTTTCCCGGTCCGGGTCAAGCTGCCCCGTGCCAACCTTTCGGAAGAGATGGCCCGACGACTGGATGACAGAATGGTTTTATGTGAAGAATGATCTGACAGTACGAGAAGATATCAAAGGTATAATTATGCGCCCTATTTGGCAAAGCTTCGGCCTTCGGAGGCCGAAGGTTGAAATGAATGAAGCTGCCGAAGAATGCCAGAGGGCCTTCGGCGTTATCTGCTCTTTTATTGGAACGAGAGACTTAGTACAAGAACATATTGCCTTCAGGGTATGGCCGCTCGCGGAGAAATGGGAAATGCCACAGGAAACCATAAAAGAGACCGACGAAGGTGGACTTATCAGATTGAAGTACACTTTTAAATTTGGAGATAAATTCGTTGAGCCAGATGATGACTGGTTAAAAAGCATTGAAAATTTAAGTGATGAACTGCTTGGGGCTTACTCGAAGGCCGAAGACACTGCAATGTCAGCAGCCTTCGGAGGCCGAAAAAAGAAGAGGCTAAATCGGGTATTTGATGCAATCGGGTTTGTCTACCCTGACTATTGCTATCCCATTCGAAGGCAAAAGAGGAAAAACCCAACCTCTGCAAAAGAAGAAGTTGCAACTGCTCCTAGCGAGCCAGAACCGAAAAGAAAAAAGATAAAGGTCCTCACACATCGGCCGCACTATATTGAACCAGCTTCGGTGCCTGAATTTACCGGAGAAACCTCTTCGGCCACCGAAGCTGAAAAACCAACCGAGCCAACCCTGCTGCCAGAAGTCCCAGAAACGGCCGAAGTGCCGACAAAAATAGAATTGGAACAATCGAAGATTTTGTTATCAGAAACGAAAGAGAAGGCCGAAGCGCCGTCCACAGTGAAAAAAGCAGCTGAGGGATCAAAAACATCAGAAGTTTTGAGTCCTGCAGCAAATATTGAAGCAGTAAAAAACCAAAAGGTGCCAGCAGTGACTCCGAAAAGGAAGAGAATGGTCAACGTGCTAGATGTTCTGGAGACAATTAAATCTTCAAACACACCTCCGAAGGAGACTGCTGTCATCCCCGAAGAAAAAACTGAAATCTCTGATACTAAAGCTCCAGAACAAGAAACTGAAGCCGAAGCTGGGTCCTCAGAACCCACGAAAATAAAATCCCTGGGATTCGAGGAAGAAAAAATTGCAGAGCCAACTTTTGTTGAAGAAATCAGTGCTGCTGCCCCCGAAGCATCTCCCAAAGTCCTTGATTATATTATTCGCCATGCTTCGGGGAAACAACTATCAGAAAAAGAAAAACAAGAGGCCCAACTTTACGCCCAAAAACTGAAGTATCCAAATGGGGCATTAATATTCAATGGCAGTGGAGAAGAAGACTTTTTGTATTGTCTCCCTGACAGCAAAGAGATTTCTGTCTGTCGGGAGATGAGCAAGAGCTTCGGATTCCCAACACTGGAAGACGGGCTCTCAGTGCTATCGAAAAATGATTTGGCCGACAGCCTGGCGTATAATAGCTTGAAGGTGCAACAAATGGAATCTTTGCATTTTTTGTTGAGTCCAAAATTTTTCGTTTGTTTAAACCTATTGACACACACATATTTATTTTTGCAGGGCCTGATGCTTAGCAATGCCCTCAGGGCACAGAAAGATGCTGAAGACGAAGGGTGTACTATAGCCCTGAGCAACCTTCGTTCCGAAGTAATTGAACTGAGGAACGAAGGTCTCGAGAAACATAAAATATTACACTCATTGCTAAATAAAATAAAGGAAGACGAAACTGCTTTTAAAGGTCAAGCTGAAGCTCATAAACGCGAACTTGAAGATCTTCGGAAACAACTGGCCAGAGCCAAGGAAGAACGTATACTTGAAGAAACAAAGCGAGAACTCAGCGACCAATGGGCAGATCACCTAGAAGGAACTGTTGAAGAGCTTCGGTCGTCCAAAAAGAGATGCTATAACAAATCTATAGAATGTGTTAAGAAGATAAAGGCTAGCTTCGCCAAGGTCGGCGCATTCTCAAGTGAGGAAAACTTTACGAGAGGCAATCCCGAAGGCCCCATCGAATGGATCGACCACGAAGCTGAAGCCTTCGAAGAAATTTTAAATAGCCGTGGAGATATATGTGCCTTCTCGGGTGCCAGAGGAATTGCCACTATTCTAGAGAAAAAAGGCTGCGAACATGTAAAAATTCTAGCGCAATCCGAAGGTGCTTTTTCCTTCGAAGATGCAAGGGATCCATCGGCCGAAGCTAGCATGGTTGGTGGAAAATTTTTCACCGATATTTGGGATAATGGTGGCCGAGAAATGGCCCAAGAGATTATTCAAAGAAGCGAGAAGGGCATTCACGATGCTAGAGAAGTAGCTGAGGCTGCTGAGAAGAGCGCAGAGCCCGAAAGTCAATTAGGTATTATCTAATAGTTTTTATTGTGCTGTAATTTTAGGTTTTAAGATTCGTTTGCAATTTGTCATAGCAATGTAACCGTACCCTGTTCTACTTCAGATTCTGCTAAAGCCCCTTCGGACACTCAGCCGAAAGGAGACGACGAAATAAAAGAGATGGCTGAAGCTATTATGGACGAAGTCGTCAATCGACTTCTAAACGAGGCTGCAGAAGTCGTCTTGAGAGAGGATTAAGTATTATTGTAAAAACTTCTGGAATGTAATATATATTGTAACATTTTGTAACCCTGAATGTAATATACCTGTTTTTCTTGCTTAATTCTTTACGATGCATGAAACTTTACACGTACCGCTTTTGAGTCTTTGACGAAAAAACACTTTCCCTTCTTTTCATGCTTCGTGAAGAAGAATTTTTCAACAATATCCAGTGTTCTGATGAATAATATCCAGGCTTCGTGAAAATATTTTCCAAAGCTACACCTCCGAAGATCGATAATGTATCTCCTTGTGACATTATGATTTGTCCCTTTCTTCAAAACGCTCTTCTGTAGATTGATATTGTGTCCACCTTTTGTGCCATGTGCAATATGATGTATGATGCTTATGCCATGCAACATGATGCGATGATGTTATGTTATGTGATGCGATGCGTATTCCGAAGATGCACACGCATCCCTGCAATAAAACACATAATTTTTACAAGCCTCCCTTAGGAGCTTCTTCGCCTTTTACTTTAGCGGAATCAGCGTTTATTTTTCGTTGTAAGCCTCCCTTAGGAGCTTCTTCGCCTTTTACTTTCAGCGGTATTCGCGTTGACTTTTCGCGCTTCGCCTTTTACTTAGGCGGTATCAGCGTTGACTTTTCGCTGTATGCTCTGCATTCCCTTTGGAACGACTTTGGAGCAGAAAACTTACACTGCGCTCCCTTTGGAGCGGCTTTTTGTGACTTCGGCAAACTTTCTCTGCGTTCCTTAGAACGACTTTTTGTTACTTCGAAGAATTTTCAATAGTGCGAAGGTCCTCTTTGCTGTCACAAGTCTTTCAACAATTTAAGCCTGTGAAGAAAATATATTTTCCTTGTGGGAATCGACGAAACTATTTACATGAAACCTGAACAATGTCCTTTATTACAGAAAATAAAACTGAATGAAAAAGATTGCGATTAAGGTAGGATATTTGTCAATAGATGTGCTTTGACTCTGGCACGGTGTTGTTGACTGTGCGAGCTTCGAACTGCTCTCTGAAGTCCCTTTGGTGTGGAGCATATTGGCTCCCCTCTGGCTGCTGGCCTTGTTGCAGCGGTGGTGGAGGCGGAGGTTGTTGCCAGGAAGCCTGAGGTTGACTCGCCGAAGCAACAGAAACTGCAGGGTGATTGCCTACATACTCTGGGATATAAGGCGAATGATACGAAGCAGTGTGCATGACCTGCTTCGGTTGAGCCTGCTGTGCTGCCGCTTCGGCTATTTCTTTTTGCTTCTGGATAGTAACATGGCACATCCTGGTGGTATGACCTTTGTTCTCACCACAGAATAAGCAAAAGATTCTTCTCGGTTGATCGCCAAATCTTCCTCCGAAGCCCCTGGCGCCTCTGCCCCTTGGAGCTGGTGGTCGGAAGGAGCCTTGCTGTTGCCCCGAAGCCTGTGAGGAACATTGTGGCCTTTGCTGTTGGCTCCCTCTATCATCATTTTGTGTAGAGTTATGAATTGATCTAACATGCCTCGGGTAGAACCTCCCTCCGAAGCCCCTGGTCATTTCAAAAAACCTGAAGGCCTCCTCCCTTCTTTGGCGAAAATCATTATCGGCCCGAATGTACTCGTCCATCTTCTGGAGCAGCTTCTCCAAAGTTTGAGGGGGCTTCCTAGCGAAGTACTGAGCTGACGGTCCTGGTCGAAGCCCCTTGATCATGGCCTCAATGACAATTTCATTGGGCACCGTTGGTGCCTGTGCCCTTAGACGCAAGAACCTTCGGACATACGCCTGAAGGTATTCTTCGTGATCCTGGGTGCACTGGAACAGAGCCTGAGCAGTGACCGGTTTCGTCTGAAACCCTTGGAAGCTAGTTAACAAGTCCTTCAGCTTCTGCCATGAAGTGATCGTTCCTGGTCGAAGGGAGGAATACCAGGTTTGAGCAACACTCCTGACAGCCATAACGAAAGATTTGGCCATGACTGAAGCATTGCCACCATACGAAGATACTGTTGCTTCGTAGCTCATCAAAAACTGCTTCGGGTCCGAGTGGCCATCGAATACGGGAAGCTGAGGCGGCTTGTAAGACGGAGGCCAAGGTGTAGCCTGCAGCTCAGCGGATAGAGGAGAAGCATCATCAAAAACAAAATTCCCATGATGGAAATTGTCATACCAGTCATCTTCGTTGGGAAAACCCTCCTGATGAAGGTCTTGGTGCTGAGGCCTTCGGTGTTGCTCATCCTGAGCAAGATGACGAACTTCTTCAGAGGCTTCGTCTATCTGCCTCTGCAGTTCAGCTAGCCTGGCCATCTTTTCTTTCTTCCTCTGTACTTGTTGATGAAGCATCTCCATATCTCTGATTTCTTGATCTATCTCGTCCTCTGGTGGTGTCGGGCTGACAGCCTTCCTTTTCTGGCTTCGGGCCTCCCGCAGGGAGACTGTTTCCTGATTGTGGTCCAGTGGTTGCAGAGCTGCAGCCCCAGTCGCTGAAGCTTTCTTCGGCGCCATAACGAAGATTTATGATCGCCGAAGGTGTTCAAAAAACTTCAAAGAGTGGAAGTGAGTTCACCGGAGGTGGGCGCCAATGTTGGGGACTTGTTCTCAAATACTATGAGTTAAGAACAAGGCAACATAGAAGATGTTAATCGTTAAAGTCCTTCGTCCTTCGGAACATTATTTCCCTTAGGGTATAATGGTTTTCGGACGAAGGTTATGAAGGGTACACCTTCATAAATTCATTATATAATGACGAAGGATGAAATGTAAGGAATATAGATGACAATATGAACAATTATGTATTATTATTAAGCATAAACAGAAATATCGTTGAATTACAAGTGTACCTTCAACTGGAAGGAGATGATAGTACAAGCGTGACGCAAAAAGCGAATGCCAAGTCAGCGTGAACAGTACGGGAGTACTGTTCACCTATTTATAGGCACGGGACGCAGCCCGTGTAAAATTACATTAATGCCCTTTACACTCGATAATAATTCTATAGTAATCTGTCGAGGTCTAAATAGCCTTTTCATCTTTAAGTCGGTTTCACCTGCTGCTGTCACGCCGAAGCTTTCCTGCTTACACCTTCGGCGCTGCACCAACCTTCGTATTATTCTGGTCTACTGTGATGCCTGACTTGAGTCCGAAGATACCTGTTCACACATTATACTCCAGAAACGCTATTAAATCCTGTTTTTGAGGATCTTCGGATGCCGAAGGTCCCCAACACCGTGTTCTAGCCCTTGCTGAGCCGCTGTAACGCCCTGAATTTGGGGGTAGATTTTTTTCTTCTTTTTACTCACCAAATTCAGGTGTTACTCTCTTTCCTTTTCTCGTTTCGCTCCCTCTTCCCAATTTCAAAGCAATGTAGTGGCGGGTGTCCGTGTCATGTGTAAACAAAACCTAAATGTCATGGGTGTTGCATCATGCTGAAGCATATTTCTTTGTCGGTTGTCGTGGTTAGTCGTGTGTTCATCTCGTCCCGTTTGGGATTTCGGTTCACGATCGGAGTCCGTTTGGTGGTTGTGCGTGTCGTGGGTTTTGACCCGCGGTGTGACCCAGCCCAGCCCGACCCGCGCGCCCCGCGCGCCCCTCCCCCATGCGTGCGGCCCCTCCCCCTGATCTCTTTCTCTCATTTGATTTCTCCCACACAGCAACCTCCCTCTCCCACTCCCACCTCTCCCTCTCTCTCTCCCCGTGGTGCCCTAGGGTTTGGAGACGGTGACCACTGGAGTTTGGATCCCCGAGGTGAGCTTCTGAAATGGAAATAGGCTTACACCTTTTCCTATATGAATTTTGGTGGTTGAATTGCCTAACACAAATAATTGGACTAACTAGTTTGCTCTAGATTATGAGTTCTACAGGTGCCAAAGGTTCACAACAAACCAATAAAAAGACCAATAAAGGGTTCAAATAAAAAGAGAAAAAGACAACCGAAGTGTGCCCTAATCTGGCGCACCGGACTGTCCGGTGTGCCATCGGACAGTGTCCGGTGCACCACCGGACAGTGTCCGGTGCACCAGGGAACCCGACTCCGAACTCACCACCTTCGGGAATTCTGGGAGCCGCTCAGCTATAATTCACCGGACTGTCCGGTGTAGCACCGGACTGTCCTGTGCGCCAGCGGAGTAACGGCTACACAGCGCCAACGGTCGTCTGCAACGAACAATAAATGCGCTACAGTGCGCGCCTGCGCGCGCAGAAGTCAGGACAGGCGCCAGAAGGCGCACCAGATAGTGAACAGTACTGTCCGGTGCACCACCAGACTGTTTGGTGGCCCAGCTGTCAGAATCTCCAATGGTCAAAACCCAACGGTCGGGTGACGTGGCTGGCGCACCAGACTGTCCGGTGCGCCATACGACAGCAGCCTCCACCAACGGTTCTTTTGGTGGTTGGATCTATAAATACCCCCAACCACCCACCATTCATTGCATCCAAGTTTTCAGCCTTCAAACCTCATACAAGAGCTATAGCATTCAATACAAGACAAAAACAAAGAGATCAAATCCTCTCCCAAGTCCGGAATCACTCCAACCAAATTAGTAACTAGAGAGAGAGAGAGAGAGATTTGTGTTCATTTGAGCTCTTGCGCTTGGATTGCTTTTCTTCTTCCTTCTTTCTTGTATTCAACTCACTTGTAATCAAAACAAGAGACACCAAGTTGTGGTGGTCCTTGTAGTGGACTTAGTGTCCCATTTGATTGAAGAGAAAGGCTCACTCGGTCTAGGTGACCGTTTGAGAGAGGGAAAGGGTTGAAAGAGACCCGGTCTTTGTGACCACCTCAACGGGGAGTAGGTTTGCAAGAACCGAACCTCGGTAAAACAAATCACCGTGTCATCCGCTCTTATTCGCTTGTGATTTGTTTTCGCCCTCTCTTTCGGACCCACATTTAATTCTAACGCTAACCCGGCTTGTAGTGTGTGCTTAAGTATATAAATTTCAGATTTGCCTATTCACCCCCCTCTAGGCGACTTTCAATTGGTATCAGAGCCCGGTACTTCATTAGAGCCTAACCGCTCGAAGTGATGTCGGGAGCTCATGCCAAAAAGGAGATGGTGACCAGCGAGAAGCCCGCCACAAGCCACGGGAAGGCTCCATCGGGGGAGTCCGGCAACAAGAAGAGGGAGGAATCACCTCCCCGCGTCAAGTCACACCGGAGTGGTGACAAGAAGAAGAAAATGAAGAAAGTGGTCTACTACGAGACCGACTCTTCGTCGCCATCCACCTCCGGATCCGACACGCCGTCCGTAACTTCTAAGCACCATGAGCGCAAGAAGTTTAGTAAGATCCCTCTATGCTATCCTCGTATTTCCAAACATACTCCCTTACTTTCCGTCCCATTAGGCAAACCACCGATGTTTGACGGTGAAGATTATTCTAGGTGGAGTGATTTGATGAGATATCACCTAACCTCACTCCACAAAAGTATATGGGACATTGTTGAATTTGGAGTACAGGTACCTTCCGTAGGGGATGAAGATTATGATGCGGACGAAGTAGCCCAAATTGTGCACTTTGATTCCCAAGCAACTTCTATACTCCTCGCCTCTCTTAGTCGAGAGGAGTATAATAAGGTGCAAGGGTTAAAAGTGCTAAAGAAATTTGGGATGTGCTAAAGACCGCGCACGAAGGAGACGAGGTGACCAAGATCACCAAGATGGAGACGATCGAGGGTTTATGCTCAACCAAGGAGAGGAGCCACAAGCTATGTACAACCGGCTCAAAACCTTGGTGAACCAAGTGCGCAACCTTGGGAGCACTAAATGGGATGACCATGAGATGGTCAAGGTTATTCTTAGATCACTTGTTTTTCTTAACCCTACTCAAGTTCAATTAATTCGTGGTGATCCAAGATATAAACTAATGTATCCCGAGGAAGTGATAGGAAAATTTGTGAGCTTTGAATTGATGATCAAAGGCTCCAAGAAAATCATCAAGCAAGGCGCCACCTCAACACCCGAGGTGCAACCCGTCGCATTCAAGGCGACGGAAGAAGGAAAAAGGATTCTACACCAAGTAGGATTCCCATCGACGCCTCCAAGCTCGACAACGAGGAAATGGCGCTCATCATCAAGAGCTTCCGCCAAATCCTCAAGCAAAGGAAGGGGAAGGATTACAAATCCCGCTCCAAGAAGGTTTGCTACAAATGTGGTAAGCCCAGTCATTTTATCGCTAAATGTCCTTTGTCTAGTGATAGTGACAGGGATAACGACAAGAGGGGGAAAAGAAGGAGAAGAAGAGATATTACAAGAAGAAGGGCGGCGATGCTCATGTTTGCCGAGAGTGGGACTCCGACGAGAGCTCCACCGACTCCTCCTCCGACGAGGACGCCACCAACATCGCCATCAACAAGGGACTTCTCTTCCCCAACGTCGGCCACAAGTGCCTCATGGCAAAGGATGGCAAGAAAAAGAAGGTAAAATCAAGATCCTCCACTAAGTATGCAACCTCTAGAGATGAGGAAAATTCTAGTGATGATGAGGATAACTTGCTTACTCTTTTTGCCAATCTTAACATGCAACAAAAGGAGAAATTGAATGAATTAATTAGTGCCATTCATGAGAAGGATGAACTCTTGGATAGCCAAGAGGACTTCCTTATTAAGGAAAACAAAAAGGCATGTTAAGACTAAAAATGCTTATGCTCAGGAAGTAGAAAAATGTGAAAAAATATAGTGAGCTAAGCACTTGCCATGATGTTATTTTCAACCTTAGAAATGAAAATGCCAAACTAATTGCTAAGGTTGAGAAGTTAGATATTTGTGATGATTCAATTGTTAGTCTTAGAAATGATAATGCTAGTTTGATTGCTAAGATTGACAATTTGAATGCATCGCTCTCTAGCCTTAAAATTGAGAATGAAAAATTAATTGCTAAGGCTAAGGATTTAGATGTTTGCAATGTTTTGATTACCAATCTTAGAGATGAGAATGACATTTTACATGCTAAGATTGTTGAACTAAATTCTTTCAAACCCTCTACATCTACCGTTGAGCATGTTACTATTTGCACTAGGTGTAGAGATGTTAACATTGATGCTATTCATGATCACATTGCTATGATTAAACAACAAAATGATCATATAGCAAAATTAGATGCTAAAATTGCCGAGCATGAGTTAGAAAATGGAAAATTTAAATTTGCTAGAAGCATGCTCTATAGTGGGAGACGCCCTGGCATTAAGGATGGCATCAGTTTCCAACAGGGAAACAATGTCAAGCTTAATGCCCCTCCTAAAAGATTGTCTAACTTTGTTAAGGGCAAAGCTCCCATGGCTCAGGATAACGAGGGCTACATTTTGTACCCTGCCGGTTTTCCCGAGCACAAAATTAGGAGAATTCACCCTAGGAAGTCTCACTCTGGCTCTCATCATGCTTTTATGTATAAGAGTGAGGCATCTAGTTCTAGGCAATCAACACATGCTAAATTGCCTAAGAAGAAAACTCCTATTGCATCAAATGATCATAACATTTCATTTAAGACCTTTGATGCATCATATGTTTTAAATAACAAATCAGGCAAAGTAGTTGCCAAATATGTTGGGGGCAAACACAAGGGGTCAAAGACTTGTGTCTGGGTACCCAAGGTGCTTGTTTCTAATGTCAAAGGACCCAAGACCGTTTGGGTACCTAAGAACAAGGCCTAAATTTGTTTTGTAGGTTTATGCATCCGAGGGCTCAAGTTGGATCATCGATAGCGGGTGCACAAACCACATGACAGGGGAGAAAAGAATGTTCTCCTCCTATGAGAAAAACCATGATCCCCAATGAGCCATCACATTCAGGGATGGAAATCAAGGTTTGGTCAAAGGATTGGGTAAAATTGCTATATCACCTGACCATTCTATTTCCAATGTTTTTCTTGTAGATTCATTAGATTACAACTTGCTTTCTGTTTCTCAATTATGCAAAGTGGGTTACAACTGTCTTTTTACGGATATAGGTGTTACTGTCTTTGAAGAAGTGATGATTCAATAGCTTTTAAGGGAGTGTTAGAGGGTCAGCTATACTTAGTTGATTTTGATAGAGCTGAACTCGACACTTGCTTAATTGCTAAGACTAACATGGGTTGGCTCTGGCATCACCGACTAGCCCACGTTGGGATGAAGAATCTTCATAAGCTTCTAAAGGGAGAACACATTTTGGGACTAACCAATGTTCATTTTGAGAAAGATAGGGTTTGTAGCGCATGTCAAGTAGGAAAGCAAGTTGGTGTTCATCATCCACACAAGAACATCATGACGACCGACAGGCCGCTTGAACTACTTCACATGGATCTATTCGGCCCAATAGCTTACATAAACATCGGCGAGAGTAAGTATTGTCTTGTAATTGTGGATGATTACTCTCGCTTCACTTGGGTATTCTTTTTACACGAAAAATCTCAAACCCAAGAGACTTTAAAGGGATTCTTGAGACAGGCTCAAAATGAGTTCGGCTTAAGGATCAAAAAGATTAGAAGCGACAATGGGACGGAGTTCAAGAACTCACAAATAGAAGGCTTTCTTAAGGAGGAGGGCATCAAGCATGAGTTCTCTTCTCCCTACACGCCACAACAAAATGGTGTAGTGGAGAGGAAGAATAGAACTCTATTGGACATGGCAAGGACCATGCTTGATGAGTACAAGACTTCGGATCGGTTTTGGGCCGAGGCGGTCAACACCGCTTGCTACGCAATCAACCGGTTATATCTTTACCGAATCCTCAAGAAGACATCGTATGAACTCCTCACCGGTAAAAAGCCCGATGTTTCATATTTTAGAGTCTTTGATAGCAAATGCTTTATTCTTGTCAAAAGAGGGAGAAAATCTAAATTTGCTCCTAAGGCTGTAGAAGGCTTTTTACTTGGTTATGATTCAAACACAAGGGCATATAGAGTCTTTAACAAGTCCACTGGACTAGTTGAAGTTTCTTGTGACATTGTGTTTGATGAGACTAACGGCTCTCAAGTAGAGCAAGTTGATCTTGATGAGCTAGATGATGAAGAGGCTACATGCGTTGCACTAAGGAACATGTCCATTGGGGATGTGTGTCCTAAGGAATCCGAAGAGCCTCCACATGCACAAGATCAACCATCTTCCTCAATGCAAGCATCTCCACCAACTCAAGATGAGGATCAAGCTCAAGATGATGATGATGAAGATCAAGAGGAGCCACCTCAAGAGGAGGACAATGATCAAGGGAGAGATGCTAATGATTAAGACAAGGAAGATGATGAGGGTCCAAGACCGCCACACCCAAGAGTCCACCAAGCAATCCAACGAGATCACCCCGTGAACACCATCCTCGGCGATATACATAAGGGGGTAACTACTCGATCTCGTGTTGCTCATTTTTGTGAACATTACTCCTTTGTGTCTTCTATTGAGCCATACAGGGTAGAAGATGCATTAAGGGATTTGGATTGGGTGTTGGCAATGCAAGAGGAACTCAACAACTTCACGAGGAATGAGGTATGGCATTTAGTTCCACGTCCTAACCAAAATGTTGTAGGAACCAAGTGGGTCTTCCGCAACAAGCAAGATGAGCATGGTGTGGTGACAAGGAACAAAGCCAGACTTGTGGCCAAGGGGTATTCACAAGTCGAAGGTTTGGATTTCGGTGAAACCTATGCACCCGTAGCTAGGCTTGAGTCAATTCGCATTTTACTTGCCTATGCTACTTAGCATGGCTTCAAGCTTTATCAAATGGACGTGAAGAGTGCCTTCCTCAATGGACCAATCAAAGAGGAGGTCTATGTTGAGAAACCTCCCGACTTTGAAGATAGTGAGTATCCTAATCACGTCTATAAACTCTCTAAGGCGCTTTATGGGCTCAAGCAAGCCCCAAGAGCATGGTATGAATGCCTAAGAGGTTTTCTTATTTCTAATGACTTCAAAGTCGGAAAAGCCGATTCTACTCTCTTTACTAAAACTATTGCAAATGATTTGTTTGTATGCCAATTTTATGTTGATGATATCATATTTGGGTCTACTAACAAATCTACATGTGAAGAGTTTAGTAGGATCATGATTCAAAAATTCGAGATGTCTATGATGGGGGAGTTGAAGTATTTTCTAGGATTTCAAGTCAAGCAACTCCAAGAAGGCACCTTCATTAGTCAAACGAAGTACATTCAAGACATACTCACCAAGTTTGGGATGAAGGATGCCAAGCCCATCAAGACACCCATGGGAACCAATGGGCATCTTGACCTCGACACGGGAGGTAAATCCGTAGATCAAAAGGTATAGCGGTCGATGATAGGTTCTTTACTCTATTTATGTGCTTCACGACCGGATATTATGTTTTCCGTATGCATGTGTGCAAGATTCCAAGCCGATCCTAAGGAAGTTCACCTTAGGGCCGTAAAACGAATCTTGAGATATTTAGTTTATACTCCTAAGTTTGGCCTTTGGTACCCCAGGGGATCCACTTTTGACTTAATTGGTTATTCCGATGCTGATTGGGCAGGGTGTAAAATTGATAGAAAGAGCACATCAGGGACTTGCCAGTTCTTGGGAAGATCCCTGGTGTCTTGGGCTTCTAAGAAACAAAATTCTGTCGCTCTTTCTACCGTCGAAGCCGAGTACATTGCCGCAGGCCATTGTTGCACGCAATTACTTTGGATGAGGCAAACCCTTAGGGACTATGGTTACAAATTAACCAAAGTTCCTCTCCTATGTGATAATGAGAATGCAATCCGCATGGCGGATAATCCCGTTGAGCACAGCCGCACTAAGCACATAGCCATTCTGTATCACTTTTTGAGGGATCACCAACAAAAGGGGGATATCGAGATTTCTTATATTAACACCAAAGAACAATTAGTCGATATCTTTACCAAGCCACTAGATGAGCAAACATTTACCAAACTTAGGCATGAGCTAAATATTCTTGATTCTAGGAATTTTGATTTATATTTTGCACACATACCTCATTTCTATACCTTTGATCATATCTCTCTCATATGCTATGACTAATGTCATTTTCAAGTGTATTACATGCTAAGCCATAGATTGAAGGGGAATTGGAGTCTTCGATGAAGACAAAGGCTTCCACTCCACTCCATCGAATTATTCATCCTTCGCCGTCGCTCCGCAACGCTCTCCAATTTGGTATAATCTTCACTCATATATTATTTACCATAGGGGGAGAAAGTAGTTGAAAGGGCTTATATTTCACTCACAAGTATCCGTTTTTGGCTATTCATGCCAAAGGGGGAGAAAGTATTAGTATTAGCCCAAAGGACCGCACCACCACCAATTTCAAAAATGTAGTCTTTCAAATTTGGGTTAAGAAAAGATTTTTCAATTGGTATCTTATTTTTTATATAATTTCAATTTGGTATACCCTCTTCAAAATTAATATCTAAAACCCTCTTGAACACTAAGAGGAGGATTTCATTAAGGGGAAGTTTTGTTTAGTCAAAGGAAAAGCATTTAAAATAGGGTTAGAAAATTTCAAATCTTGAAAATGCTTCTCAAAATCTTATTCATATACCTTTGACTATTTGCAAAAGATTTTGAAAAAGAATTTCCAAAACATTGCAAAACAAAACAAGTGGTGCAAGTGTGGTCCAAAATTTTAAATAAGAAGAAATCCATCCATGTACATCTAGTAGAAATGATTATTGGTTTCATTCCAAGCAACCTTTGCACTCACATTATGCAAACTAGTTCAATTCTGCACTTATATATTTGCTTTGGTTTGTGTTGGCATCAATCACCAAAAAGGGGGAGACTGAAAGGGAAATAGGATTACACCTTTACCTATATGAATTTTGGTGGTTGAATTGCCCAACACAAATAATTGGACTAACTAGTTTGCTCTAGATTATGAGTTCTACGGGTGCCAAAGGTTCACAACAAACCAATAAAAAGACCAAGAAAGGGTTCAAATAAAAAGAGCAAAAGACAACCGAAGTGTGCCCTGGTCTGGCGCACCGGACTGTCCGGTGCACCAGGGAACCTGACTCCGAACTCGCCACCTTCGGGAATTCTGGGAGCCGCTCCGCTATAATTCACCGGACTGTCCGGTGTAGCACCGAACTGTTCGGTGCGCCAGCGGAGTAACGGCTACACAGCGCCAACGGTCGTCTGCAACGAACAATAAATACGCTACAGTGCGCGCCTGCGCGCGCAGAAGTCAGGACAGGCGCTAGAAGGCGCACCAGACAGTGAACAGTGACTGTCCGGTGGCCCAGATGTCAGAAGCTCCAACGGTCAGAACCCAACGACTGGGTGACGTGGCTAGCGCACCGGACAGTGTCCGGTGTTGCATCGGACTGTCCGGTGCGCCATACGACAGCAGCCTCCACCAACGATTCTTTTGGTGGTTGGGGCTATAAATACCCCCAACCACCCACCATTCATTGCATCCAAGTTTTCAGCCTTCAAACCTCATACAAGAGCTATATCATTCAATACAAGACACAAACAAAGAGATCAAATCCTCTCCCAAGTCCGGAATCACTCCAACTAAATTAGTGACTAGAGAGAGAAACATTTGTGTTCATTTGAGCTCTTGCGCTTGGATTGATTTTCTTCTTCCTTCTTTCTTGTATTCAACTCACTTGTAATCAAAACAAGAGACACCAAGTTGTGGTGGTCCTTGTAGTGGACTTAGTGTCCCATTTGATTGAAGAGAAAGGCTCACTCGGTCTAGGTGACCGTTTGAGAGAGGGAAAGGGTTGAAAGAGACCCGGTCTTTGTGACCACCTCAACGGGGAGTAGGTTTGCAAGAACCGAACCTCGGTAAAACAAATCACCGTGTCATCCGCTCTTATTCGCTTGTGATTTGTTTTCGCCCTCTCTTTCGGACTCACATTTAATTCTAACGCTAACCCGGCTTGTAGTGTGTGCTTAAGTATATAAATTTCAGATTTGCCTATTCACCCCCCTCTAGGCGACTTTTAGCTTCCCCTCCCCTTCCCTTCCCTCTCCCTCTCTCTCTCCCTCCCCCTCCCTTTCTTCCTGCTCGCGCGTCCTGCCCACGCGCCCTCCCCTGGTCGCGCGCCCTCCCCTGCCCCACCGAGCCCGCCCCCGTCGTGCCCCTCTCCCCTGTGAGCCCCACCCCCGCCGCGAGCCCCTCCCCGACGAGCCCCCTCCCTGGCGGCCCTCCCCGCCGAGCCTGCCCCATCGCGCCCCTCCCCCGCGCGAGCCCCTCCCCACCGTGGCCCCTCCCTGGCGAGCCCCCTCCCCGGCGAGCCCGCCCGGCCCAGAGCCCCCGCGCGCCGGTGGCCGCGCCGCGCCCCGCCCCCGCGCCCTGGCCGCGCGTCCTCTGCTGCGCCCCGGCCGCATGCCCTGGCCGCGCTCCGACCGTGCCCCCGGCCGCGCCTTCGCGTGCTCCTACCCGAGCCCGTGCCCCGGCAGCCCCGCGCCCCGCGCTCCTGCACGGTTCGCGTGCCCTCGGCACGCGCAGCGTGCTCTCGCGCGTGCGACCATAGTCGCGCGTCGTTCAACTCTCATCTTAATCCATTTTAATTTAGTTTAGTCGATGTGTTGCGTCGCGCGCTTCGCCGCGCGACGGTTCATTCTAAATCCGTCTTTATTAATGTGCTGCGTCGCGCGCTTCGTCGCGCGACGATTCTTTTAAAATTTATATTTATTATGGTGCTGCGTCGCGCGACGATTCGTTTTAAATGAAGTTCTGTTGACGTAAATCGTCATGCGTTTCGTCGCGCAACGCTTAACGTTTATCTATAATTAATGCAAGAATCTCGTTGCGCGCTTTGTCGCGCGGCGAGTCGTTTATTTCTTAATTCAATTTAAATGTTGTGTCGCGCGTCTCGCCGTGCGACCACTCCCTTTCATTCATCTTTATCTATTTATAATGATTAAATGTGGAACATTACCTTACTTTATGCTAAACGCAGTGGCCAAACTAATACCCTTCTGTTAAACGAGTGGCTTAATTTATAATTATGTAACGTGATCGCTTCTCGACCGTAGACTCGACCATCTTTTCCTTTTTCTCGCTTAACCGTAATTGCGAGCCCCGCATTGAACGTCTGTTTGATTATTGCATTCCATTGTATGGTGTACTGTTCTTTTGTATTAAATGTGTGGAATGTATGGTTGAACTCGTATAGAGAACGATCTGGTTGAAGAGCTCGAAGAACTCGCAGGAGAAGCCCCTGAGCAGCAGCTGGTTGGTGGAGGCAAGTGTCCCTTGACCTATCTTTGTTCTATACATTCTATAATTCACTTCTCACATTTACACAGTTATACCTAAGGATTGACTAGCTTTTGTTATCCATGTCCTTGTTTACCTATTTGGGTTGGATTATTATTGTTTAGCTTTATGCTATTGCTTAACACTAATCAATGAACATGATGAGATTTATCAATGATACGTTGTTTCCCTTCTTATTTATGATATACTTGTGGCATTTAAGGGGCTCGAGCGATTTCTCGAGTGCCTCTCTGTAAGGACCTGTTCGTTGGATGACCGCCCGAGAAAACAGTGCAACCATGAGGGTGGACTGGGACGACCTTAGCTGAATAATTAGAGGAACCGGGTGTAGTTCACTTAGCCGTCGTGCCGTTAATGGGGCTCGGTGTATGCGGCTCGCTCCGCCAAGTTTAGTTCACCCCTTGGGGAGGAGTGCGGTGCATTTAGGAAACCTAACGGGCGGCTATAACCCCGGAGAATCTTTGTAAAGGCTACGTAGTGATACCCTACTGGGTCACCTTGGTAGTGATCAATGGAGAGTCATGATCTCCGGGCAGAAAGGGAATCACGGCTTGTGGGTAAAGTGTGCAACCTCTGCAGAGTGTATGAAAACTGATATATCAGTTGTGCTCGCGGTTATGAGCGGCCAAGGGAGCTCCATTGATTAGTGATACTTGATCAGAGATATTCGGATTATAGGTGGCGATGAGAATGATGGTTTTGGTATTGACTCTGGTGATGGTAAGTGGTATTCTTTCCGTTCGGAAAGGGTACTTTTGGGTTAATAACGTGGGTTAATTCTAAAACTTGGCTTTCTCTACTAGTAATAATAATCTGACCAACTAAAAGCAACTGCTTGACTTACCCCCCACATAAAGCTAGTCCACTACAGCCAAACAAGACACTTGCTGAGTATGTTGATGTGTACTCATCCTTTATCTACACACCAACCCCCTCATCCCCGGGTTGTCTGCATTGCAACCACTGCTCAGGAGAAGATGAAGCCGTGGAAGGAGACTTCCAGGAGTTCCAGGATTACGACGAGTTCTAGGCGTGGGTTAGCGGCAACCCCTAGTCGGCTGCCTGTGAAGGCCGCGTGTATCTACGTTTCTTTTTCGCACTTTGATTATTGTAAAGACTATGTGGATGTCTCGGACACATGATGTAATCGACTATTATTACCCTTTTATGTTATTATTTGAGCACTGTGTGATGATGTCCAGTTATGTAACTGTTGTGTACATGAATTGCTGATCCTGGCACGTACATGGTTCGCATTCGGTTTGTCTTCTAAAACCGGGTGTGACAGCAGCTGTCGGCGTTTCGAGACCGGGGGGTCCCTAAGCCGACGAGTGAGTGTGCTGCGTGCCCCAGCCCAGATGGGTCGAGCGCGTGGGCGAGCGCGAAGGGGGGAGTGGCGAGGTGGCCGGAGACGGGCGTGAGAGAGGTGGAAGTCCCGCGGCCTTCGTGTTCGTCCCGCGCCCAGGTCGGGTGCGCTTGCAGTAGGGGGGTTACAAGCGTCCACGCGGGTGAGGGAAGCGAGCGGCCCCAAGAGAGCGCCTGTCCCGTCCTCGGTCCCGCGCGGCCAACCTTCTCTGAGAAGGCCCTGGTCCTTCCTTTTATAGGCGTAAGGAGAGGATCCAGGTGTACAATGGGGGTGTAGCAGAGTGCTACGTGTCTAGCGGAGAGAGAGCTAGCGCCCTAAGTACATGCCAATGTGGCAGCCGGAGAGATCTTGGCACCCTGCTGGCGTGATGTCGTGGCTGTCGGAGGAGCAACGGAGCCTGGCGGAGGGACAGCTGTCGGGGCGGTCGAGTCCTTGCTGACGTCCCCCTGCTTCTGTAAGAGAGCTGAGAGCCGCCGTCGTCACAGAGCTTGTGGGGCGCCATCATTGCCCATCTGGCGGAGCTAGCCAGATGGGACACCGGTCTTGTTCTCTGTGACCCGAGTCGGCTCGGGGTAGGATGATGATGGCGCTCCCTGTTGACGTGGTGGGCCCGCGTCCGAGGTCGGGCGACGTGGGGGCTCCTCCGAAGCTGAGGTCGAGTCTGTCTTCTGTTGCCGAGGCCGAGCCCGAGCCCCTGGGTCGGGCAAGGCGGAGATCGTTCGGCAGAGGCCAGGGCGGAGTCCGAGCCCTGGGGTCGGGCGAGGCGGAGTTCGTCGTCTTCCGGGTCTTAGCCCGAGTCCGAGCCCTGGGGTCGGGCGGAGCGGAGTTCGTCGTCTTCCGGGTCTTAGCCCGAGTCCGAGCCCTGGGGTCGGGCGGAGCGGAGTTCGCCGTCTTCCGGGTCTTAGCCCGAGTCCGAGCCCTGGGGTCGGGCGGAACGGAGTTCGCCGTCTTCCGGGTCTTAGCCCGAGTCCGAGCCCTGGGGTTGGGCGGAGTGGAGTTCGTCGTCTTCCGGGTCTTAGCCCGAGTCCGAGCCCTGGGGTCGGGCGGAGCGGTGTTCGCTGTCTTCTGGGTCTTAGCCCGAGTCTGAGCCCTGGGGTCGGGCGGAGCGGAGTTCGCCGTCTTCCGGGTCTTAGCCCGAGTCCGAGCCCTGGGGTCGGGCGGAGCGGAGTTTCCTATGGCGCCTCTGGCGAGGCCTGACTGCCTGTCAGACTCACTCTGTCGAGTGGCACTGCAGTCGGAGTGGCGCAGGCGGCGCTGTCCTTCTGTCAGACCGGTCAGTGGAGCAGCGGAGTGACGACGGTCACTTTGGCTCTACCGGGGGCGCGCGTCAGGATAAAGGTGTCAGGCCACCTTTGCGTTAAATGCTCCTGCAACTTGGTCAGTCGGTGCGGCGATTTAGTCAGGGTTGCTTCTTAGCGAAGCCAAGGCCTCGGGCGAGCTGGAGATGTGTCCGCCGTTAAAAGGGGGGCCTCGGGCGAGACGGAAGTCCCTCGAGGTCGGCTGCCCGAGTCCGAGGCTAGGCTCGGGTGAAGCGTGATCGAGTCACTCGTATGGACTGATCCCTGACTTAATCGCACCCATCAGGCCTCTGCAGCTTTATGCTGATGGGGGTTACCAGCTGAGAATTAGGCGTCTTGAGGGTACCCCTAATTATGGTCCCCGACAGCAGCCAAACGTGCAAATCTCATCATAGTCTGAGATCTCTTCCCTACATCTAGGGATACCTAGTTCATGTGAGTTCCAAGGGAAGATATGCCCTGGCTTGGGAGATATGTGGGCGCCAAGATGGGTCTGTCGGCACTGTTCATCCCGAGACAAAACAGGTGTCAACTCATGTCAAACGATCTTGGCTTTGGTTCAAACTTTTCCAGTGTGTTCCTTAGGTAATTTGGCTCCCTTTTGTCATTTGGACCCCATGGATTTGGGGCCAGCAACTAGGTGAACATCTATGATATCTCTACTACCTATTAAGGCAGTAAGGGGTAGGCTGCCATTCCGTGTTCTGCCTTTCCCATTCCTTGTTCTGCCATTTCGATTCCCCCTCCCCGCACAGTCCATTCTCACCATTCCATGTTCTGCCTTTTCCGATTCCCCCCTCCCCGCACAGTCCATTCTCATGTTTGGTCATTATTTCCTGTTTCCTTTCTCATTTCCCCTCCCCACAAAGCCCATTCCCATTCCATTATTCTATGTTTCCTTTCTCATTCCCCCTCCCCACAAAGTCCATTCCCATTCCCACGTACATCCCACGCCTAGCTAAAATTTAATTAAAAAAACAGGCCCCAAGGGGATTCAAACTCGCGACCCCTCAAGAAAATATGCTTGTAGCTACCACTACACCACATGTGTGTTTATATCTACATCTATTATAGTAAAAACATATACTGCATCTCTCCCGAAGCCCACCTACTTCCCTTGCACAATGTGTAGTAGTAGATAAGTATCACCGATATTATTAAATTATATTTTTGGATTGAGGGGGTATTATTTGAAGAAGAGTCTTGCATGCAATTTCTTTTGTTTGAATAATGTTTTTAACTTAAATTCCTTTTTTGCATGTGTGACATTTATTCTCCGTAATATTTTTCCATGGATCTGACTTATAAGTCATTTCCATAAATCAATGCCAAAGATGAATCTATGTTTCTTACTTGCAAACCCCAAACAAACACCACTAGCACGAGGCGCTCACATTGATGTCGCTCATCGATGACGAGAAGAAGCTCGGGTGAAGCGTGATCGAGTCACTCGTATGGACTGATCCCTGACTTAATCGCACCCATCAGGCCTCTGCAGCTTTATGCTGATGGGGGTTACCAGCTGAGAATTAGGCGTCTTGAGGGTACCCCTAATTATGGTCCCCGACAGTAGCCCCCGAGCCTCGAAGGGAGTGTTAGCACTCGCTTGGAGGCTTTCGTCGCACTTTTTTGCAAGGGGACCAGCCTTTCTCGGTTGCATTTTGTTCCGGTGGGTGTAGCCCCCGAGGCCTCGGAGGAGTGGTTTCACTCCTTCGAGGTCTTAATGCCTTGCGTAACGCTTCGGCTGGTCTGATCGTTCCCTCATGCGAACTGGTCGTAGCCCGGGTGCACGGTCGGGGCCCAAGCTCTCGGGCTGGTATGTTGACGCTGTCAACGGTTCGGCCGAAGCCGGGTTTGCGAGAGCAGCCCCCGAGCCTCCGCACAGGGCGAGAGGACGATCAGGGACAGACTCAACTTTTTACATACGCCCCTACGTCGCCTTTCCGCAAGGAGGAGGGGGGGAGTGCGCCATGTTACCCTCGATGGGCACCGAACATGGTGTCTCCGGTGAGCTGCAAGCGGGTAATCCGAGTGGACGTCCGTGCCCCGTTCGTTGGGGGTCGGCTAGGGGCCCAGAGGCACGCCCAAAAGTACCTGCGGGTGATCTGCCGGACCCGGTCCCCTGGCGACGGGGTCCGAGGGCTCGATGCCTCCCTCCGATGGGATTCCGTTACAAGATCGCTCCCACTGGTCTCGGAAATGTCCTAGGGTACCTCGGGAGCGCAGCCCGAGCCTCGGTTATGTATCGAACGTACCCCTGGTCATCCCTCGCTCGGTGTCTGAGGCGACTGTGAACCCTTCGGGGTGAAAGGGAAATGTGCTTTTGGGCCATTTCTAAGTATTTTGGTGATTGAGTGCAAACACAAGTGCTTAAATGTGAAAATATGCCCAAGGATGAACAAAGTGCAAATCACAAGTTAAGGTATGTTTCTAAGCCTTAGTACATTGGTTTTGTGTACTAATATATTTGTCTAAGTGTTAGAAACAGATAGAAGAAGAGAAGAGAAGACTTGGCTGTGTACAGCCAAGGGGCTGCTTCGGTCTGGGGCACCGGACTGTCCGGTGGTGCACCGGACAGTGTCCGGTGGTGCACCGGACAGTGTCCGGTGGTGCACCGGACAGTGTCCGGTGCGCCAGGCTGCCTCGGCCGAAGAGGCCGCTCTCGGGTTTTTCTCCGGCGACTTCGGCTAAAATTCACCGGACTGTCCGGTGTGCACCGGACTATCCGGTGAGCTAACGGTCGGCCGGGCCAACGGTCGGCCGCGCGATCGGCGCGCGACACGTGGCCGAGCCAACGGTCGGAAGGAAGCACCGGACTGTCCGGTGTGCCAGATCTGCAACGGTCGGCAACGGTTGGCTTCGCTTTTTATGGAAACAAATCGGGCACCGGACAGTGTCCGGTGTGCACCGGACTGTCCGGTGCGCCACGAGACAGAAGGCAAAGATGGCCTTCCAGATTTGTTCCCAACGGCTCCTAGCTGCCTTGGGGCTATAAAAGGGACCCCTTGGCGCATGGAGGAGTAGACCAAGCATTCCTTAAGCACTCTTGATCACTCACACATCAATCTCGCGCACTTGTTCGACATTCTAGTGATTTGAGCTCCGTTCTAGTGTGCTAGTCTTTTGAGCTCAAGTCTGGGTCTTGTGTGTGCGTATTCGCTGTGATCTTTGTGTCATGTGTGAGTTGCTAATCCCTCCCTTGCTCTGTGATTCTCTGTGAACATCTTTTGTAAGGGCGAGAGGCTCCAAGTTGTGGAGATTCCTCGCAAACGGGATTGAGAAAAGAAAAGCAAGAACACCGTGGTATTCAAGTTGATCATTGGATCACTTGAGAGGAGTTGAGTGCAACTCTCGTCCATTGGGACGCCACAACGTGGAGTAGGCAAGTTTTGTACTTGGCCGAACCACGGGATAACCACTGTGTCATCTCTGTGATTGGATTCTTGTGGTTATTGTGTTTTGACTCCTCTCTAGCCACTTGGCATAAACTGTGCTAACACCTAATCAAGTTTTGTGGCTATAAGTTTAAGTTTTTACAGGATGACCTATTCACCCCCCCCCCCCTCTAGGTGCTCTCAATTGGTATCAGAGCCGTTCTCTTCAAGAAAGGGACTAACCGCCCGAAGAGATGGATCCTAAGGGGAAGGGAATTGTGATCAACGACAAGGAGAAGGAGTCCTTCGTTAACGAGCCAAGGGATGACAAGTCCAATGACTCGGGCTCGGGCCACAAGCGAAGAGATGGGAAGAAGAAGAAGACAAGACGCATCAAGGAGATCGTCTACTACGACAGCGATGAGTCCTCTTCTTCCCAAAAGGACGACGACTACGACAAACAAAGGAAACCGGTTAATTCTAACTTTTCTTTTGACTACTCTCGTATTCCGCATAGTTCAAATTCACATTTGCTTTCCATTCCACTCGGCAAGCCCCCACACTTTGATGGGGAGGACTACGGATTTTGGAGCCACAAAATGCGTAGTCACCTATTCTCTCTCCATCCTAGCATATGGGAGATTGTAGATAGTGGAATGCACTTTAATAGTTCGGATAGTCCTATATTCATTAATGAGCAAATCCATAAGAATGCACAAGCTACTACTGTTCTTCTAGCCTCATTGTGCAGGGATGAATATAATAAAGTGAGTGGCTTGGATAACGCCAAGCAAATCTGGGATACCCTCAAGATCTCTCATGAGGGAAATGACGCTACCTTGCTCACCAAAATGGAGTTGGTGGAGGGCGAGCTTGGACGGTTCGCGATGATAAGGGGCGAGGAGCCAACTCAAACATACAACCGGCTCAAGACCCTTGTCAACAAAATAAGGAGCTACGGAAGCACGCGATGGACGGACCACGACGTCGTCCGACTAATGCTCAGGTCCTTTACCGTTCTTGATCCTCATTTGGTGAATAATATTCGTGAGAATCCCAGGTACACCAAAATGTCGCCCGAAGAAGTACTAGGAAAATTCGTCAGCGGGCGAATGATGATCAAGGAGGCAAGGTATGTGGACGACGCCTTGAATGGACCGATCAACGAGCCGCAACCTTTTGCTCTCAAAGCCACAGGGAACAAGGAGGCGCTACCCAGCAAGGTGGCGCAAATTGAGGCGGCCGGTCTTAATGAAGAAGAAATGGCCCTCATTATCAAGAGATTCAAGACGGTGCTAAAGGGTCGCAATGGACAGCCGAGCAAGACTAAGACCAAGGGGAAGCGATCATGCTTCAAATGCGGTAAGCTTGGTCATTTTATTGCTAACTGTCCTGATAATGATAGTGACCAGGAAAAGGGGAACAAGAGGGAAAAGAAGAAGCATTACAAGAAGGCAAAGGGCGAGGCGCATCTAGGCAAGGAGTGGGACTCGGATTGCTCCTCGTCCGACTCCGACAATGAAGGACTCGCCGCCACCGCCTTCAACAAATCAACCCTCTTCCCCAACGAGCGTCACACATGCCTTATGGCAAGAGAGAAGAAGGTATGTACTCGCAACTCTACCTATGCTTCTTCAAGTGAGGACGAATCTAGTGATGAGGATGAAGTAGATTATTCATGTTTGTTCAAGGGCTTAGATAGATCTAAGATAGACAAAATTAATGAATTAATTGATGCCTTGAATGAAAAGAATATACTTTTAGAAAAGCAAGAGGATTTGTTGTATGAAGAGCATGATAAATTTGTTGAGGCACAAAAATCCTATGCTTTAGAGGTTAAAAGAAATGAAATGCTTTCTTTTGAACTATCTACTTGTCATGAAACCATTTCTACTTTGAAAGGTGTCAACAATGATTTAAATGCTAAATTAGAAGTAGCAAATAAATCCAATTCTTGTGTAGAACATGTTGAAATTTGTACTAGGTGTAAAGATTTTGACATTAATGCTTGTAGTGAACACCTAGTTTCAATTTCCAAGCTTAATGATGAACTGGCTAGTCTTAATGCTCAACTTAAGACTAGCAAGAATGATTTCGATAAGCTAAAATTTGCAAGGGATGCCTACACAATTGGTAGACACCCCTCAATTAAGGATGGACTTGGCTTCAAGAGAGAAGCCAAGAACTTAACAAGCCATAAGGCTCCCATTCCCGCCAAGGAGAAAGGGAAGGCCCCTATGGCTAGTAATGTGCAAAAGAACCATGCTTTTATGTATTATGATAGGAGACAAACTAGAAATGCTTATAGGAGTTATAATGCTTTTGATGATTTTGACTCTCATGCCATGTTTGCTTCTAGTTCTTCCTATATGCATGGTAGAAATATGTCTAGGAGAAATGCTATTCATCATGTGTCTAAAAAGAATGCTATTCATGCTCCTAGGAAAGTAGTGAATGAACCTTCCACAATTTATTATGCTTTAAATGCTTCCTTTGCTATTTGTAGAAAGGATAAGAAAATTGTTGCTAGGAAGTTAGGGGCAAAATGCAAGGGAGACAAAACTTGCATTTGGGTCCCTAAGGAAATTGTGACTAACCTTGTAGGACCCAACAAGAGTTGGGTACCTAAGTCCCAAGCCTAAATTTGCCTTGCAGGTTTATGCATCCGGGGGTTCAAGCTGGATTATCGACAGCGGATGCACAAACCATATGACGGGGGAGAAGAAGATGTTCACCTCCTACGTCAAGAATAAAGATTCCCAAGATTCAATTGTATTCGGTGATGGGAATCAAGGCAAGGTAAAAGGGTTAGGTAAAATTGCGATTTCTAATGAGCATTCTATCTCTAATGTATTTTTAGTAGAGAGTCTTGGATATAATTTTCTATCTGTTAGTCAATTATGTCATATGGGATATAATTGTCTATTTACAAATATAGATGTGTCTGTCTTTAGAAGAAGTGATGGTTCACTAGCTTTTAAGGGTGTATTAGACGGCAAACTTTATTTAGTTGATTTTGCAAAAGAAGAGGCCGGTCTAGATGCATGCTTAATGGCTAAGACTTGCATGGGCTGGCTGTGGCATCGCCGCTTAGCACATGTAGGGATGAAGAACCTCCACAAGCTTCTAAAGGGAGAACATGTGATAGGTCTAACCAATGTTCATTTCGAAAAAGATAGACCTTGTGCAGCTTGTCAAGCAGGGAAACAGGTGGGAGGAGCGCATCACACCAAAAATGTGATGACGACATCAAGACCCTTGGAGATGCTGCATATGGACCTTTTTGGACCCGTCGCCTATCTGAGCATAGGAGGAAGTAAGTATGGTTTAGTTATTGTTGATGACTTTTCCCGCTTCACTTGGGTGTTCTTTTGCAGGATAAGTCTGAAACCCAAGGGACCCTCAAGCGCTTCCTCAGGAGGGCTCAAAATGAGTTTGAGCTCAAAGTGAAAAAGATAAGGAGCGACAACGGGTCCGAGTTCAAGAACCTTCAAGTGGAGGAGTTCCTTGAAGAGGAAGGGATCAAGCACGAGTTCTCCGCTCCCTACACACCACAGCAAAATGGTGTGGTAGAGAGGAAGAACAGGACGCTCATCGACATGGCGAGGACGATGCTAGGAGAGTTCAAGACTCCCGAGTGCTTTTGGACGGAAGCCATGAACACGGCGTGCCACGCCATCAACAGGGTCTACCTTCATCGCCTCCTCAAGAAGACGTCGTATGAGCTACTAACCGGTAACAAACCCAATGTATCGTACTTTCGTGTATTTGGGAGTAAATGCTACATTCTAGTGAAGAAAGGTAGAAATTCTAAGTTTGCTCCCAAAGCTGTAGAAGGGTTTTTGTTAGGTTATGACTCAAATACAAAGGCGTATAGAGTCTTCAACAAATCATCGGGTTTGGTTGAAGTCTCCAGCGACGTTGTATTTGATGAGACTAATGGCTCTCCAAGAGAGCAAGTTGTTGATTGTGATGATGTAGATGAAGAAGATGTTCCAACGGCCGCTATACGGACCATGGCAATTGGAGAAGTACGGCCACATGAACAAGATGAACGAGATCAACCTTCTTCCTCAACTATGGTGCATCCCCCAACCAAAGATGACGAACAGGTACCTCAAGTGGAGGCGCTTGATCAAGGGGGAGCACAAGATAATCAAGTGATGGAGGAAGAAGTGCAACCGTCACCTCCAACCCAAGTTCGAGCGATGATTCAAAGGGATCATCCCGTCGACCAAATTCTGGGTGACATTAGCAAGGGAGTAACTACTCGATCTCGATTAGTTAATTTTTGTGAGCATTACTCCTTTGTCTCTTCTATTGAGCCTTTCAGGGTAGAAGAGGCCTTGCTAGATCCAGACTGGGTGTTGGCCATGCAAGAGGAGTTAAACAACTTCAAGCGCAATGAAGTTTGGACACTGGTGCCTCGTCCGAAGCAAAATGTTGTGGGAACCAAGTGGGTGTTCCGCAACAAACAGGACGAGCACGGGGTGGTGACGAGGAACAAGGCTCGACTTGTGGCAAAAGGTTATGCCCAAGTCGCAGGTTTGGATTTCGAGGAGACCTTTGCTCCTGTGGCTAGGCTAGAGTCAATTCGAATTTTGCTAGCATATGCCGCTCACCATTCTTTCAGGTTGTTTCAAATGGATGTGAAGAGCGCTTTCCTCAACGGGCCAATAAAGGAGGAGGTGTACGTGGAGCAACCCCCTGGCTTCGAGGATGAACGGTACCCCGACCATGTGTGTAAGCTCTCTAAGGCGCTCTATGGACTTAAGCAAGCCCCAAGAGCATGGTATGAATGCCTTAGAGACTTTTTAATTGCTAATGCTTTCAAGGTTGGGAAAGCCGATCCAACTCTTTTTACAAAGACATGTGATGGTGATTTGTTTGTGTGCCAAATTTATGTCGATGACATAATATTTGGTTCTACTAACCAAAAGTCTTGTGAAGAGTTTAGCAGGGTGATGACGCAGAAATTCGAGATGTCGATGATGGGCGAGTTGAACTACTTCCTTGGGTTCCAAGTGAAGCAACTCAAGGACGGCACCTTCATCTCCCAAACGAAGTACACGCAAGATCTGCTAAAGCGGTTTGGGATGAAGGACGCCAAGCCCGCAAAGACTCCGATGGGGACCGACGGACACACCGACCTCAACAAAGGAGGTAAGTCCGTTGATCAAAAAGCATACCGGTCAATGATAGGTTCTTTGCTTTACTTATGTGCTAGTAGACCGGATATTATGCTTAGCGTATGCATGTGTGCTAGATTTCAATCCGATCCTAAGGAATGTCACTTAGTGGCGGTGAAGCGAATTCTTAGATATTTAGTTGCTACGCCTTGCTTCGGACTCTGGTATCCAAAGGGGTCTACCTTTGACTTAGTTGGATACTCAGACTCCGACTATGCTGGATGTAAGGTCGATAGGAAGAGTACATCGGGGACGTGCCAATTCTTAGGAAGGTCCCTGGTGTCATGGAACTCTAAGAAACAAACCTCCGTTGCCCTATCCACCGCTGAGGCCGAGTATGTTGCCGCAGGACAGTGTTGCGCGCAACTACTTTGGATGAGGCAAACCCTCAGGGACTTTGGCTACAATCTGAGCAAAGTCCCACTCCTATGTGACAATGAGAGTGCTATCCGCATGGCGGAAAATCCTGTTGAACACAGCCGCACAAAGCACATAGACATCCGGCATCACTTTTTGAGAGACCACCAGCAAAAGGGAGATATCGAAGTGTTTCATGTTAGCACCGAGAACCAGCTAGCCGATATCTTTACCAAGCCTCTAGATGAGAAGACCTTTTGCAGGCTGCGTAGTGAGCTAAATGTCTTAGATTCGCGGAACTTGGATTGAATTGTAGCATACATGTGTTTATGCCTCTGATCATGTTCATTCTGCATTTTGCTGTTTATTGTGGTGCTCAAGTTGTACAAACACTCCCTGGACCTCACAAGTCCGTTGCAAAGTGATGCACAGTTGTAGGGGGAGATGTGTTACAACTTGACCTTTTGAGACTAACCATATGCTTGAGTTTGTTTGACTTAGTCTCGAAGGAGAATTGAAAGGGAAAAGGTGGACTTGGACCATGAAAGACTTCCACTGCACTCCGATGAGAGGGTAACTAATTCCAAGTTCATCTCATGAAATCTTATTGCCATTTGCTCTTAATTGAAGACTTTGGTGAGGCAATGGGGTTAAAAGGCCAAGATTGATCCCGTTTTGGTGCTTGATGCCAAAGGGGGAGAAAATAAAGGCCAAAGCGATAAATGGATCAGCTATCACTTGAGAGATTTTGAAAATAGTAGGATAGAGTTTTTGTTTTGTCAAAAGCTTTTATTGTCTCTTATTGTCTCTATTGTCAAAAGTTGGCTTCTTGTGGGGAGAAGTATTGAGTATGGGAAATAGGGGGAGTTTTTGAAATCTTTGATCAATCTCTTTTGGAATGACTCTCTTTATACTTCAACATATGTGTTTGACTTAGAGATAGAGATTTGAGTTTGATTTGCAAAAACAAACCAAGTGGTGGCAAAGGATGATCCATATATGTCAAAATTGAATAAAACCAATTTGAGTTTTTATTTGAAGTAATTTTGCACTTGTGCTATCTACTTTATGTTGTGTTGGCATAAATCACCAAAAAGGGGGAGATTGAAAGGGAAATGTGCTTTTGGGCCATTTCTAAGTATTTTGGTGATTGAGTGCAAACACAAGTGCTTAAATGTGAAAATATGCCCAAGGATGAACAAAGTGCAAATCACAAGTTAAGGTATGTTTCTAAGCCTTAGTACATTGGTTTTGTGTACTAATATATTTGTCTAAGTGTTAGAAACAGATAGAAGAAGAGAAGAGAAGACTTGGCTGTGTACAGCCAAGGGGCTGCTTCGGTCTGGGGCACCGGACTGTCCGGTGGTGCACCGGACAGTGTCCGGTGGTGCACCGGACAGTGTCCGGTGCGCCAGGCTGCCTCGGCCGAAGAGGCCGCTCTCGGGTTTTTCTCCGGCGACTTCGGCTAAAATTCACCGGACTGTCCGGTGTGCACCGGACTGTCCGGTGAGCTAACGGTCGGCCGGGCCAACGGTCGGCCGCGCGATCGGCGCGCGACACGTGGCCGAGGCAACGGTCGGAAGGAAGCACCGGACTGTCCGGTGTGCACCAGACTGTCCGGTGCGCCAGATCTGCAACGGTCGGCAACGGTTGGCTTCGCTTTTTATGGAAACAAATCGGGCACCGGACAGTGTCCGGTGTGCACCGGACTGTCCGGTGCGCCACGAGACAGAAGGCAAAGATGGCCTTCCAGATTTGTTCCCAACGGCTCCTAGCTGCCTTGGGGCTATAAAAGGGACCCCTTGGCGCATGGAGGAGTAGACCAAGCATTCCTTAAGCACTCTTGATCACTCACACATCAATCTCGCGCACTTGTTCGACATTCTAGTGATTTGAGCTCCGTTCTAGTGTGCTAGTCTTTTGAGCTCAAGTCTGGGTCTTGTGTGTGCGTATTCGCTGTGATCTTTGTGTCGTGTGTGAGTTGCTAATCCCTCCCTTGCTCTGTGATTCTCTGTGAACATCTTTTGTAAGGGCGAGAGGCTCCAAGTTGTGGAGATTCCTCGCAAACGGGATTGAGAAAAGAAAAGCAAGAACACCGTGGTATTCAAGTTGATCATTGGATCACTTGAGAGGAGTTGAGTGCAACTCTCGTCCATTGGGACGCCACAACGTGGAGTAGGCAAGTTTTGTACTTGGCCGAACCACGGGATAACCACTGTGTCATCTCTGTGATTGGATTCTTGTGGTTATTGTGTTTTGACTCCTCTCTAGCCACTTGGCATAAACTGTGCTAACACCTAATCAAGTTTTGTGGCTATAAGTTTAAGTTTTTACAGGATCACCTATTCACCCCCCCCTCTAGGTGCTCTCACGGGGGCCAGCCTTCGAACCCCTGATCAGTAATGGGCGCGGAGCCCGAGTAGCCTGAGGCGGCCATGGAGCCCTTCGGGGGGCTGGCCTTCGAACCCCTGACCAGTAGTGGGTGTCGGGCCCACGCGATCTGAGGCGACTGTAGAACCCCTCGGAGGGCCAACCTTCGAACCTCTGATCAGTAGGGGGGCTCGGAGCCCGGTTCCTTCGCAGGGAAGGATCCTTTTCGGGGTATCCCCCTTTCCCGGTCCCTGTTGCAAGAGATAGAGAAAGAGGAAAAAAGGAAAAGGATACGAAATCGAACGATGTGGCGTACCTTTTTTGGCGCGGTTATTACGGCGAAGGCGAAGCGTCGCCCGCTTCTCCTGCCAGTGGCGCCGCCTGTCCCGCCGCGGAGTTAATGCGACGGGGCGAGTGGTTGGCGGGGCGGTCGTTGCGCGTGCGCGAGCCGTTCGAGGAACGGATCACGTGCGCACCGTGTTCACGCCGTGGGAGGAGGCTCTCTCGCTGTCCCTGGATGGGACGTGAGCCTGGCTGACGACGTGACCGCTGCTCCCGCCCGCCTGCCACCGTTATCACTGCCGGCCCACTTTCGGCCGCATTGACCGTCGCGCCAGGCTGGCGCCGCTGGGTCGTGCGCTGGGTCGCCTCGAGTCGCGGCATAGGCTCCGCAACCGAAGAGGCGCGACAGTGGCACAAGTGGTGGCGCGGTTGCTTGCATGCAGCAACTGGCGCGCTGGTTGCTTGACGCGTGGGCCTGGGCCTCCAAGCTGGCGTGTCAGAAGTCGGAGAAGTGCGTCCACCTGGCGCGGTTGCATGCCGCCTGCATGGCTGCCCGCCCCTTCCGCCCGTTGGTCTGGGCAAAAGTGGGGGGTCGCTTGTAACCGTTGGGCGGTTGTGCGCACCACGCGTGGCGGTTTGGCTTCTTCTGCTCTGAGCCGGTTTGCATGACATGCGGGACCCAGCCCCCGAGTCGCAGGGGAGGGCCTTGGAGCGTGTTGGAGAAGACTCAGCCCGCGGCGTTTGGGGGCGCACGTAGGGAGAGTTTGCCTTTAAAAGGAGGGAGACTCCTTTCAGAAGGCAACCATGTCTTCTTCCTCCCTTATGCGTCGTGTCTTTCCATCTTCCAAGCCCCCGGATGGGGGGTATCCGCCGTCTTTCCGCCTCCTCGTTGGAGGAACGCAACTCCGTGGGAGTTGGTACCTTTCAGCCATCGTTCGGCTCCAAGGATTTTCATCATGCAGCCTGGCCGCACCCCTCCACCGGCGGTCACCCAAGATGGTGACCTCCGGTTCGATAGTGGGGAAAGCGAGCCAGGCTGCGGTCTCTACCCCTCCCTCGGCCTCAAGGATTTTCGTCATCCAGGCCAAGATGGAAGATGAGGCGAGTCGGGGGGCTGCCCCCGCATGGGTCGGCTGCCTTTTTCTTCCCCCCGCGCCTGGGGGAGAATGGCATCCTTGAGTCCCACGGGGACTTCCTCCAGCCATGCCGGGATAGGCAGGGCGCCAGTAGCCCTGGGTCTCCGTCTCCCGGCCTGAATGGCTGGTTCTCGTCCCCTGCGGGTGAGAGCCCTCCTGTCGTAACACCTGCCCCGAAGCTGCTGCCTAAGCCGCTTCGCTGCCCGGGGCGGGGGTGGTTGTCGTCGTAATCAGAGCGGGCTGCAGCGAGCCGCTCGTCAGTCTTCTGTTGCTCCGCAGGCCTTCCCCATGGAGTGGGGTTGTTCGTACCTGCGAAGGGGGAACCGGAGTTCTGTTTGTAACGGCACTTCGAATGCCAGTGTGTTTGTTCATTGCGGCTGTCGAGGCCTGAACATGTATGTGATTTTGGCACGGAGCCGTGTTTTTTCCTCATTTTCGAGCACTAAGTCTCGCCTGTTGATTATCTGAACCGCTTCACCAAGCATGAGTCGCCCCGTGTCAAGGTGATGAGTGAGGTATCCGTATCCCGGAGGCGTAGGAATCCCTCGGCTCGATCGGCCTTGTTGTCTGAGGCTCCTCTAGCTTAGTTAAAGAGACCCCTCGGTCGCTCTTCGATGAGCCGAGGCCAGGGGTAGCGATATCAGTATGAACAGAGGCGGAGTTGGCTCGAAAATGGGAACCTGGTTGGCCGGAGCCTAGCCGGGTCGTCCGTCAGCGAAGCCGACACCGGAGTTGATCAGCCGAGGCCTCGGGTCGGGCTGGCGCCCTTGGAAGTCGGTTGGCCGAGGCCCTAGGGATAGCCGGCCGAGCCGCCTGCTCGGGCCGGATTCCCGGAGAAGTCCCTGGACCGCGTCGCCGTCCGAGGCTGGGTCGGACCTTGCTGAAGACGTCGTCGATGCCGAGGGTGCTATGGCCCCCTTCAGCGTGAAGACCCGAGCCTGCAGGATCAGATCGTCTTGTAGCGTGTGCCTTCTGCGGCCGCCGAGGCCAGAAAACACACCCTCGCCGCATTGTAAAGCCGCGTCTTCTTTCCTCTTATTTCGAGCATCTGGACTTTCCGTCGGTAACAGGGATGTTTGTGTGGGCGAGAGTTGCTTCTCGCGGAAGGTGATGAGTGAGGTATCCGTATCCCAGAGGCGTGGGAGTCCCTCGGCTCGGTCGGCCTTGCCGCTTACGCGTACTTTTGCCCATCCATGGGGCCCTGTCCCCGACTTAGTCGAGAAAGCTTGAAGGACCGCTTTGGCAGAAGAGCTTCCGAACGTGAAGACTTGTTCGGTCCACGGAGTCGCTTTATCCGAACGCGAGTTACTTATCGCAGAAGGTGATGAGTGAGGTATCCGTATCCCGGAGGCGTAGGAGTCCCTCGGCTCGGTCAGCCTTGGCTGCTTACGTGTACTCCGTCGTTTCCAGGATCCGCTTTCCGAAGTAGTCAAGAAGCACGAAAGAAATTCTGCTAAAAAGAGATCTTTTTTCGAGGAAAAATTCGACGCAGAGGGGGTCTCCCCCCTTTTAGCCCCCGAGGGAGGGTCGGGCTTTGCCGAGGCGAGGCCGACCCTTCCTTGATGACTAAACTTTGCGTGGGTGCGAGGTATATGAATAACTTGAAAACATCTTAAGGGTAGAAGCGACGTAGCTGTTTGATGTTCCAAGCGTTGCCGTAGATCTCGCCTTGATTGTTGGCCAGCTTGTATGTTCCGGGCTTCAGCACTTTGGCGATGACGAATGGCCCCTCCCAGGGGGGCGTGAGCTTGTGCCTCCCTCAGGCGTCTTGCCGCAGCCGAAGCACCAGATCGCCCACCTGGAGGTCTCGGGACCGGACCCCTCGGGCGTGGTAGCGTCGCAGGGACTGCTGGTACCGCGCCGAGTGTAGTAAGGCCTTGTCCCGAGCCTCTTCCAGCTGGTCCAGCGATTCTTCTCGGCTAGCTTGGTTGCTTTGATCGTCGTAGGCCCTCGTCCTTGGGGAGCCGTATTCCAGGTCAGTGGGCAAGATGGCCTCGGCCCCGTAGACCAGGAAGAATGGCGTGAAACCCGTGGCCCGGCTTGGCGTTGTCCTCAGGCTCCACACCACCGAGGGGAGTTCCGTCATCCATCGCTTGCCGAACTTGTTGAGGCCGTTGTAGATCCGAGGCTTGAGCCCTTGTAGAATCATGCCGTTGGCACGCTCTACTTGCCCATTTGACATGGGATGAACCACGGCGGCCCAGTCCACCCGGATGTGGTGATCCTCGCAAAAATCCAAGAAATTTTTGCCGGTGAACTGGGTACCGTTGTCAGTGATGATGGAGTTTGGGACCCCGAAGCGATGGATGATGTTGGTGAAGAACACCACCGCCTGCTCGGACCTGATGCTGTTCAGGGGTCGGACCTCGATCCACTTGGAGAATTTGTCGATGGCGACCAGCAGGTGCGTGTAGCCCCCGGGCGCCTTCTGCAAGGGACCGACGAGGTCCAGACCCCATACAACAAAGGGCTAGGTGATGGGTATCGTCTGCAGAGCCTGAGCGGGCAGGTGGGTCTGCTTCGCATAGAATTGGCACCCTTCGCAGGTGCGGACAATTCTAGTGGCGTCAGCCACCGCCGTTGGCCAGTAGAAGCCTTGCCGGAAAGCATTCCCGACAAGGGCTCGGGGTGCTGCGTGATGGCCGCAAGCCCCCGAGTGTATTTCTTGCAGGAGTTCCTGACCTTCGGCGATGGAGATGCACCGCTGGAGGATGCCCGAGGGGCTGCGGTGGTAGAGCTCCTCCTCATCGCCCAGCAAGACGAACGACTTGGCGCGTCGCGCTACCCGCCGAGCCTCGGCTTGGTCGAGGGGTAGTTCTCCTCGGCGGAGATATTGCAGGTACGGGGCCTGCCAATCTCGATCAGGCGTGGCCCCGCTCTGCCCCTCCTCGACGTCCAGTGCCTCGCCCTCGGGGGCCGAGGGTACCTCGGGCTGAGCCAAGGGTGCCTCGGGCTGTGCCGAGGGTGCCTCGGGCTGCGCCGAGGGTGCCTCGGGCTGTGCCGAGGGTGCCTCGGGCTCAGGAGCGTCGTCGATCTTGACGGAGGGTTGATGCAGATCCCGGGAGAAGACGTCCGGGGGAACCGTTGTTCGCCCCGAGGCTATTTTAGCCAGCTCGTCCGCAGTCTCGTTGTAGCGCCGAGCGATGTGGTTGAGCTCAAGCCCGTAGAACTTGTCTTCCAGGCGTCGAACCTCATCGCAGTAGGCCTCCATCTTCGGGTCGCGGCAGTGGGAGTTCTTCATGACTTGGTCGATGACGAGCTGCGAGTCACCGCGGGCGTCGAGGCGTCTGACCCCTAGCTCGATGGCGATCCGCAACCCGTTGACCAGAGCCTCGTACTCGGCCACATTGTTGGACGCCGGGAAATGGAGGCGGAGCACGTAGCGTAGGTGCTTCCCGAGGGGCGAGATGAAGAGCAGGCCCGCGCCGGCTCCCGTCTTCATCAGCGACCCGTCGAAAAACATGGTCCAGAGCTCCGGTTGGATCGGAGCCGTCGGCAGCTGGGTGTCGACCCATTCAGCCACGAAGTCCGCCAACACCTGGGACTTGATGGCCTTCTGAGGGGCGAACGAGATTGTTTCGCCCATGATTTCCACCGCCCACTTTGCGATCCTGCCCGAGGCCTCTCGGCACTGGATGATCTCCCCCAGGGGGAAGGATGACACCATAGTTACCGGATGAGACTCGAAGTAGTGTCGTAACTTCCGCCTTGTCAGGATCACAGCATACAGCAGCTTCTGAACTTGTGGGTAGCAGATCTTGGTCTCGGACAGTACTTCGCTGACGAAGTAGACTGGCCTCTGAACGGGCAGTGCATGCCCTTCCTCTTGCCTCTCGACCACAATCGCGGCGCTAACCACCTGAGTGGTAGCGGCAACGTAGACCAAGAGGGCTTCTCCATCAGCTGGGGGCACCAAGACAGGCGCCTTTGTAAGGAGCGCCTTCAGGTTCCCGAGGGCTTCCTCGGCCTCAGGGGTCCAAGCGAAACACTCGGCCTTCCTTAAGAGGCGGTACAGAGGCAGGCCTCTTTCGCCGAGGCGTGAGATGAAGCGGCTCAGGGCCGCGAGACATCCCATGACCCTCTGTACGCCTTTTAAGTCCTTGATGGGTCCCATGCTGATGATAGCTGCGATCTTCTCCGGGTTGGCTTCGATGCCTTGCTCGGAGACAATGAACCCCAGGAGCATGCCCCGGGGTACCCCGAAGACACACTTCTTAGGATTGAGCTTGACTCCTTTCGCCTTGAGACATCGGAATGTCACTTCAAGGTCGGAGAGGAGGTCGGAAGCCTTCCTTGTCTTGACTACGATGTCATCGACGTAGGCCTCGACTGTGCGACCGATGTGTTCGCCGAACACATGGTTCATGCACCGCTGGTACGTCGCGCCCGCATTCCTCAAACCGAACGGCATGGTGACATAGCAGTACATGCCGAACGGCGTGATGAAAGAAGTCGCGAGCTGGTCGGACTCTTTCATCCGGATTTGGTGATACCCTGAGTAGGCATCGAGGAAGGACAGGGTTTCACACCCAGCAGTGGAATCCACGATTTGATCGATGCGAGGCAGAGGGTAGGGAACCTTCGGACATGCTTTGTTGAGACCAGTGTAGTCTACACACATCCGCCATTTCCCCCCTTTCTTCCTCACAAGCACAGGGTTGGCAAGCCATTCAGGATGGAATACCTCTTTGATGAACCCTGCTGCCATTAGCTTGTGGATCTCCTCGCCTATCACTCTGCGCTTCTCCTCGTCGAATCAGCGCAGAGGCTGCCTGACGGGTCGGGCTCTGGCCCGAATATCCAGCGAGTGCTCGGCGACATCCCTCGGTATGCCGGGCATGTCCGAGGGACTCCACGCAAAGACGTCGGCGTTTGCGTGGAGAAAGTCGACGAGCACTGCTTCCTATTTGGGGTCAAGCCCGGAACCGATCTGGATCTGCTTGGAGGTGTCGCCGCTGGGGTCGAGTGGGACGGCCTTAACCGTCTCCGCTGGCTCGAAGTTGCCGGCATGACGCTTCACATCTGGCACCTCTTTGGAGAGGTTCTCCAGGTCGGCGGTGAGGGCCTCGGACTCGGCGAGGGCCTCGGCGTACTCCACGCACTCCACGTCGCATTCGAACGCGTGTTTGTACGTGGGGCCGACGGTGATGACCCCGTTGGGGCCCGACATCTTGAGCTTCAGGTAGGTGTAGTTGGGGACGGCTATGAACTTCGCGTAGCATGGCCTTCCCAGTACCGCGTGGTAGGTTCCTCGGAACCCGACCACCTCGAACGTCAAGGTCTCCCTTCGGAAGTTGGAGGGCGTCCCGAAGCAGACGGGGAGGTCGAGTCGTCCGAGGGGCTGGACGCGCTTCCCAGGGATGATCCCGTGGAAGGGCGCAGCGCCTGCTCGGACGGAGGACAGATCGACGCGCAGGAGCTTGAGGGTCTCGGCGTAGATGATGTTGAGGCAGCTGCCCCCATCCATCAGGACCTTGGTGAGCCTGACGTTGCCGACGATGGGGTCGACGACGAGCGGGTATTTCCCCGGGCTCGGCACATGGTCGGGGTGGTCAGCCTGGTCGAAGGTGATGGGCTTGTCGGACCAGTCTAGGTAGACTGGCGCCGCCACCTTCGCCGCGCAGACCTCCCGGCGCTCTTGCTTGCGATGCCGAGCCGAGGCGTTCGCCGCATGCCCACCGTAGATCATGAAGCAGTCGCGGACCTCGGGGCATTCTCCTGCTTGGTGATCTTCTTTTTTGTCGTCGTCGTGGGCCCTGCCACCCTCTGCGGGTGGCCCGACCCTGTGGAAGTGGCGTCGAAGCATGACGCACTCCTCGAGAGTGTGCTTGACGGGCCCCTGGTGGTAGGGGCACGGCTCCTTGAGCATCTTGTCGAAGAGGTTAGCACCTCCGGGGGGCTTCCGAGGGTTCTTGTACTCGGCGGCGGCGACAAGGTCCACGTCAGCGGCGTCGCGTTTCGATTGCGACTTCTTCTTGCCCTTCTTCTTGGCGCCGCGCTGAGTAGACGCCTCGGGAGCCTCTTCCGATGGGCGGCCCTGGGGCTGCTTGTCCTTTCGGAAGATAGCCTCGACCGCCTCCTGGCCAGAGGCGAACTTGGTGGCGATGTCCATCAGCTCGCTCGCCCTGGTGGGGGTTTTGCGACACAACTTGCTCACCAGGTCACGGCAGGTAGTGCCGGCAAGGAACGCGCCGATGACATCCGAGTCGGTGATGTTGGGCAGCTCGGTGCGCTGCTTCGAGAATCGCCGGATGTAGTCCCGGAGCGACTCTCCCGACTGTTGCCGGCAGCTTCGAAGGTCCCAGGAATTCCCGGGGCGCACGTATGTGCCCTGGAAATTGCCGGCGAAGGCTTGGACCAAGTCGTCCCAGTTGGAGATCTGCCCCGGAGGCAGGTGCTCCAACCAGGCGCGAGCAGTGTCGGAGAGGAACAGGGGGAGGTTACGGGTGATGAGGTTGTCGTCGTCCGTTCCACCCAGTTGGCAGGCCAGGCGGTAGTCCGCGAGCCACAGTTCCGGTCTTGTTTCCCCCGAGTACTTCGTGATAGTAGTCGGGGGTCGGAACCGGGTCGGGAACGGCGCCCGTCGGATGGCCCGACTGAAGGCCTGCGGACCGGGTGGTTCGGGCGAGGGACTCCGATCCTCCCCGCTGTCGTAGCGCCCCCCACGCCTGGGGTGGTAGCCTCGGCGCACTCTTTCGTCGAGGTGGGCCCGACGGTCGCGCCGATGGTGCTCGTTGCCGAGGTGGCCCGGGGCCGCAGGCGCGGTGTTGCGCGTGCGCCCGGTGTAGACCGAGGCTTCCCGCATGAATCGGGAAGTCGCGGCATGAGGTTCCGAGGGGTATCCCTGCCTTCGGGAGGCAGCGCTCTCAGCCCGTCGGGCCGCAGCGCCTTCCAGGAGATTCTTGAGCTCTCCCTGGATTCGCCGACCCTCGGTGGTTGATGGCTCCGGCATCGCGCGGAGGAGCATCGCCGCGGCTGCCAGGTTCTGACCAACCCCGCTGGATGCGGGCGGCGGCCTGCCCCTGACATCGTTGGCGACGCGGTGCTGGAGACCTTGGGGCAGGTGACGTATTTCTCCGGCCGGGGGTTGGCCCGCCCATACCTGCCCGACGTCCCGACGGATCGGCTCAAGCGCTCCTGTTCCCCCGTTGAGCCTGGCCTGCGCCTCGCGGACTTGCTCGAGTTGTGGGTCGTAACCCCCCGCCGGAACGGGGACCACAGCTAGCTCCCGCGGGATGTCGGCGCGAGGCACCGACCTAGGAAGATCACCGTCCTCCGGCATGCCGAGATGGTTGCCTTCGGAGGGATCCCCTAGCTCGATGTGGAAACATTCGCGGCTTGGGCCGCAGCCCTCGTCGTCAAGGCTACGGCTTCTGTCGGAACAGTCACAGAGGCAGTAGTCACATGCGGTCATGAAGTCCCGCATGGCACTAGGGTTGCCAAGTCCAGAGAAATCCCAACAGATGCTAGGATCGTCATCTTCCTCGGACCCAGAGGGCCCGTAGGTTGAGACGTCCGCCAACCGGTCCCAAGGCGACCGCATACGAAACCCCAGTGGGGTTGCACTCGCCTCAATGAGAGCGCCCGCCAAAGCGAGGTCGCTTGGCGGGTTGAGGCCGAGTCGAAATGACGTAAGATGGGAGTTAGTCAGTACCTTTTGGTCGACGAGGAGCGACGTAGTCACATCGGGGACTGGTTGCACCGTCGTCCCAGGTACGAGGGTGACGTCCTGCAGGCTTTCCGCGAGTGCGCTGGCGTCGTCTTCTTGCTCGGGATCAGCGTGTCGCGGGGGGACGGCGCTTGCCTTCGTCTCGAACGCGAGGTCGACGCCCAGCGTGCCTTCCGTCGGGGCGTCGGGGGCGTCGATTCGCTCGACGGCCGACGAAGCGCGGCCTCCCGCTTGGCCTTGGTTGTCCCGCCTCTTCCTCCGTTGGCGGGGGAGAGGACGGAGCGAGCTCGAATGTTGTTCTTCCACCACGCGGGGAAGATGCCGTCGATTCCGCCGCCGGCGGGCGGGTTGTCGGCCGCCATTGTCGTTGTCGCGCGGCGGTGGAAGGAGTATCATGTCGTAGCTGCCGTCGAAGGACATGAACTCAAGACTCCCGAAACGGAGCACCGTCCCGGGCCGGAGAGGTTGCTGGAGACTGCCCATCTGGAGCTTGACGGGAAGCTGTTCGTTAGCACGCAGCAGGCCCCTACCTGGCGCGCCAACTATCGGCGTTTCGAGACCGGGGGGTCCCTAAGCCGACGAGTGAGTGTGCTGCGTGCCCCAGCCCAGATGGGTCGAGCGCGTGGGCGAGCGCGAAGGGGGGAGTGGCGAGGTGGCCGGAGACGGGCGTGAGAGAGGTGGAAGTCCCGCGGCCTTCGTGTTCGTCCCGCGCCCAGGTCGGGTGCGCTTGCAGTAGGGGGGTTACAAGCGTCCACGCGGGTGAGGGAAGTGAGCGGCCCCAAGAGAGCGCCTGTCCCGTCCTCGGTCCCGCGCGGCCAACCTTCTCTGAGAAGGCCCTGGTCCTTCCTTTTATAGGCGTAAGGAGAGGATCCATGTGTACAATGGGGGTGTAGCAGAGTGCTACGTGTCTAGCGGAGAGAGAGCTAGCGCCCTAAGTACATGCCAATGTGGCAGCCGGAGAGATCTTGGCACCCTGCTGGCGTGATGTCGTGGCTGTCGGAGGAGCAACGGAGCCTGGCGGAGGGACAGCTGTCGGGGCGGTCGAGTCCTTGCTGACGTCCCCCTGCTTCCGTAAGAGAGCTGAGAGCCTCCGTCGTCACAGAGCTTGTGGGGCGCCATCATTGCCCATCTGGCGGAGCTAGCCAGATGGGACACCGGTCTTGTTCTCTGTGACCCGAGTCGGCTCGGGGTAGGATGATGATGGCGCTCCCTGTTGACGTGGCGGGCCCGCGTCCGAGGTCGGGCGACGTGGGGGCTCCTCCGAAGCTGAGGTCGAGTCTGTCTTCTGTTGCCGAGGCCGAGCCCGAGCCCCTGGGTCGGGCGAGGCAGAGATCGTTCGGCAGAGGCCAGGGCGGAGTCCGAGCCCTGGGGTCGGGCGAGGCGGAGTTCGTCGTCTTCCGGGTCTTAGCCCGAGTCCGAGCCCTGGGGTCGGGCAGAGCGGAGTTCGTCGTCTTCCGGGTCTTAGCCCGAGTCCGAGCCCTGGGGTCGGGCGGAGCGGAGTTCGCCGTCTTCCGGGTCTTAGCCCGAGTCCGAGCCCTGGGGTCGGGCGGAACGGAGTTCGCCGTCTTCCGGGTCTTAGCCCGAGTCCGAGCCCTGGGGTCGGGCGGAGCGGAGTTCGCCGTCTTCCGGGTCTTAGCCCGAGTCCGAGCCCTGGGGTCGGGCGGAGCGGAGTTCGCCGTCTTCCGGGTCTTAGCCCGAGTCCGAGCCCTGGGGTCGGGCGGAGCGGAGTTTCCTATGGCGCCTCTGGCGAGGCCTGACTGCCTGTCAGACTCACTCTGTCGAGTGGCACTGCAGTCGGAGTGGCGCAGGCGGCGCTGTCCTTCTGTCAGACCGGTCAGTGGAGCAGCGGAGTGACGGCGGTCACTTTGGCTCTACCGGGGGCGCGCGTCAGGATAAAGGTGTCAGGCCACCTTTGCGTTAAATGCTCCTGCAACTTGGTCAGTCGGTGCAGCGATTTAGTCAGGGTTGCTTCTTAGCGAAGCCAAGGCCTCGGGCGAGCCGGAGATGTGTCCGCCGTTAAAAGGGGGGCCTCGGGCGAGACGGAAGTCCCTCGAGGTCGGCTGCCCGAGTCCGAGGCTAGGCTCGGGTGAAGCGTGATCGAGTCACTCGTATGGACTGATCCCTGACTTAATCGCACCCATCAGGCCTCTGCAGCTTTATGCTGATGGGGGTTACCAGCTGAGAATTAGGCGTCTTGAGGGTACCCCTAATTATGGTCCCCGACAGCAGCCAAACGTGCAAATCTCATCATAGTCTGAGATCTCTTCCCTACATCTAGGGATACCTAGTTCATGTGAGTTCCAAGGGAAGATATGCCCTGGCTTGGGAGATATGTGGGCGCCAAGATGGGTCTGTCGGCACTGTTCATCCCGAGACAAAACAGGTGTCAACTCATGTCAAACGATCTTGGCTTTGGTTCAAACTTTTCCAGTGTGTTCCTTAGGTAATTTGGCTCCCTTTTGTCATTTGGACCCCATGGATTTGGGGCCAGCAACTAGGTGAACATCTATGATATCTCTACTACCTATTAAGGCAGTAAGGGGTAGGCTGCCATTCCGTGTTCTGCCTTTCCCATTCCTTGTTCTGCCATTTCGATTCCCCCTCCCCGCACAGTCCATTCTCACCATTCCATGTTCTGCCTTTTCCGATTCCCCCCTCCCCGCACAGTCCATTCTCATGTTTGGTCATTATTTCCTGTTTCCTTTCTCATTTCCCCTCCCCACAAAGCCCATTCCCATTCCATTATTCTATGTTTCCTTTCTCATTCCCCCTCCCCACAAAGTCCATTCCCATTCCCACGTACATCCCACGCCTAGCTAAAATTTAATTAAAAAAACAGGCCCCAAGGGGATTCAAACTCGCGACCCCTCAAGAAAATATGCTTGTAGCTACCACTACACCACATGTGTGTTTATATCTACATCTATTATAGTAAAAACATATACTGCATCTCTCCCGAAGCCCACCTACTTCCCTTGCACAATGTGTAGTAGTAGATAAGTATCACCGATATTATTAAATTATATTTTTGGATTGAGGGGGTATTATTTGAAGAAGAGTCTTGCATGCAATTTCTTTTGTTTGAATAATGTTTTCAACTTAAATTCCTTTTTTGCATGTGTGACATTTATTCTCCGTAATATTTTTCCATGGATCTGACTTATAAGTCATTTCCATAAATCAATGCCAAAGATGAATCTATGTTTCTTACTTGCAAACCCCAAACAAACACCACTAGCACGAGGCGCTCACATTGATGTCGCTCATCGATGACGAGAAGAA
Organism: Zea mays; assembly: GCF_902167145.1. Classification (NCBI taxonomy): domain Eukaryota; kingdom Viridiplantae; phylum Streptophyta; class Magnoliopsida; order Poales; family Poaceae; genus Zea; species Zea mays. Next base: position 187,366,316 of record NC_050098.1, read on the forward strand.
GCTTGGCGACTGCCAGCTCGACCTCTAGAAGCAGTCCTATGTGGCCCATGCGCCGTTGTGTACGACAAGCTCCAGCGCAGCCACCGCTTGGACGCGGTCCAGAGCGGCTGCACCGCGCTGTCCATCATCAAACAGGGGGACCTCATGGCCGTCGCCAATGCCGACGACTCTCGGATTGTTCTGGGCACCGCAACTGACGATGACGCCATCACGTCGTCCAGCTCATCATCCACCTGAAACCCAACCTGCCACGTAAGTCGCTACTGACCGGCCATGAATTCTTGTGCGCTGGGATGACGACCATTGTTGTTGTTGTGTGAGTGTCCTCGAACAAGATGTATGTAGAGGAGTAGCACATCCGGTGGTGCAACGACCATGTGTACTACCTCACTGATGAGCCCGGGGTGCACTTCATTTGGCAGCCCAGCCAAGAGTCATCGGTACTCACCATGTCGCGCGCGTTCGACGACTACTATATCAAGGATTGTGGCGTCATCTTGGCGCCAGAGGTGAGCAGAGGAGGACCAACAACAATGACCACTCGCCATCGTCGGGGTAGCTTTTGTGCCAGTCTGCCTTTAATTCTCTTCGCAAACACACACTTGCCTTTTTGTTTAAGCAAGCGCGTATGGTGGTGCGTGCCTGATGACTAACGATGTACGACGGAACTTCTACCGACAGGTGTGACACGTGCTCTCCGATGATGAGACCATGCAAATCATGACATATATCGAAGTCTGCATGATACTGATGGTTGCAATGTAGTAGTGAAACAACTAAATTAAAATAACAAAATTTATGTATGGCTAGGATCACAAATGAATTATGAAACATTTTCTTATAACAATATAAGACACATTCTGTATATAAGTTATCATGGTATTATATGTTCCCGTTGCAACGCACAGGTACTTACCTAGTTTGGAAGAAGGCTGGTTTTTGACTTAGAGAAAAATTGGTTGTTCTTGGGTGTTCTTCACTAGGGGGCTGAATTTGAGAATTTTGTGGGACCTTTTTTGTAACACCCCTGGTGTTACTATTACTAAAACTTGAGCATGACATCATAAGCATTGACATTGCATATGTTTGACACACCTAGAGTGCATTCACTAGGCAAAAATTTCAAACAAGTTGTATTGTTTTAATGTTTTTGCAAATGGAACCCTGGTTAATGGACTTAACCCTAAATAGTGGTTAAAGGGGTAAAACTTAACCCAAGTTAAGAAAACCTAAAGCTTTAGGGTAAAAGTCATGAAATGACCTTAAGAATAAAGTTGAATCACATTTATACCCCTGGGATGCCAGAAACCCTAATTGGAACCCTGGAAAACCCTAAACCAAACCCTAGGGGCTTCTGTGCAAAATTAGCCCACTTTTGGGCTAAAGTGCAAAAACCAAGCCAAATAGGTTTCTTAAGTCCTTTGGTTCACAAAAATGTGGACTTGAAAGCAAAACCCAAAGTTTTGGACTTAAATGCAAAATGGACCTCATTTGAGTTTTGCTCTAAGTCTGAAAATCAGTGAATGGGCTCAACTTTGGGGCTTTGTAACTTACAAAGCATAGGGTTTTTGCCCTAGGTCACCACATCAAAGTTGAAGACCAATTATAGGAGAACAACTTTGCTTAAGGTTGTAAGCTTAGTTGTTAAGAAGAATTTGGAGAAAACCAAGCCTAAAGTTGGGCTGTCAGGCTGTTATGTCTGAATTTTCAGACTAGCAGTGAACTGACCTCGACTTCAAGCTGGGTTTTGAGCATGATCCTGTGTAAATATACCTATGATTGCCATAGCAAGTTTGTAGTGGGTACCATACTCTACAAGTTTGCTGCAGAGCTTAACCTGTGTCATTATGGAAAATTGAGAGAAAAATGGGCTCTAAGTTGGTCTGTCAGTCAAGTTGTGTATTGGATCAGAGGCACTGTTCATCGTCATCAGTTACTATCGCGTTATGGATCAGGACATCTCCGCCGGCGATAAGAACGCCATCGCGGCGTGACCGGTCGTCGTTGGCCGCGGTAAAGTGACTGGGTATCGTGGCAAAAGTTACCTCGGTGGCGCGCTTGGGTTAAGCGGCAATCGTGCCCTCACCGGAGACCGCCGTAGGCTTGCCAGCGCACCCTCAGATCGCATTTCTTCCCCATCTCCGGTCGACGGTCCTCCGCCGCGTGGCCAAGCTTGTCTACCGTGTCACCGTAATTCGTTTGAGCCATCCCATCAGCGTTAAGGAGTTTGCCACGCCATAGGCCACGTAACCGCGCGCCAAGCTTCTTCCTCCCCTCCGGCCGCCAACGCATCACGGTCAAATTGAGAGCCACCGCTCTCGGAGCCTATAAATTGAGCCCCCCCTCGGCTTCGCTATGTATTTTACTAGCTATCGCACCCGCTCCCACACCCGATTGTCCACCAGCTCGCCTGAATTTTGCACTTCCCCCAAATCGGTTCTCCGCCGCCGTAGAAGTGAACTCACCGTCGCCAGCCCAACTCCGGTCAGTGCCCGCCCTTTTCTTCCTCGTTTGAGCATTCTCATGCCTCTGTGATGCTCCCCGACCCCTTTAATTGAACTAGACCGGCGCCCATCGCCGGGAACACGATCATGTTGCCGTTGTGCTTACGGCCACCGTGGCCGGAGCTCCCTAGTCCACCGATAGTGTAATTTAGTTGGGGAAAACGTTCATAGGAACTCGAATTTGGGCTCAACCGAAGATTAGCACCAGTCTTAGCCTCAATCGGCCGGCGTAGTTGCTCGCCGGAGCGCGGCCGTGCTTGAACGCCGTCGGGGACTGCGAGTTGTGAATTGACAAGAACCCGGGGACCTTTTCGTGAACTGTCAGTGACTTAAAACAATAGTAAACGGACCTATTTCTGTTTAGCCGTTAAGCCGAGGGCCTCTGCGCAAAGTCGCCTCGCGGGCGCGGGCGCGCGCGCGAATCCGCTCGGGCTTGGGCCGGCTGGACCTGAATCGGCCCAGTACTGCTCCTCTTTTTCCTTTTTCTTTTTCAGCAGAACTTTGAAAAACGGTAGAAAATAGTAGAAAAATCCTAAAATTATGAGACCAATTTTCCTAGGCTTGTTATTTTCCATAGTATTTAATAAAAATAGTTCTATGATTTTTAGTTTGAAAAAGGAATTTTAGGATATTTAAAATAGCCTAAACCATTGATTCTGGATTTTTAGAGAATAAATAATAAGCCCAAAATTTCCCAAACTTTTTATGTGAACTTATCACATTATTTAGAAGCTATGGGTAGAGTTTGGTTTGATTTGGACCTTGTTTGATCACTAAACCCAAAACCACTCCCCCCTGCCCTATGAACTCCTTTACCGACTCCGGAAACCCTAAGTTCCCGGAACTCCGTGAAGGCAAGTTGTATTCAAGACATAAATAATAAGTTTATGTTATCTTTGCATCCTCATGAGCATCCCATGGCATCCATTCTTATACTTATGTATGGTTATGAGTAGAACGTGAAGAAGAGGTAGAAGTCCCCGAAGAGCAAGTACAACCACCTTTGGACACTCAGGCCGGGAATAGTTTCTACTTCGACATTTGTGGATCCGAACCCGAATCACCTGTAAACGAAGGCAAGCCCCGGTGCATTTGCCACCTTCCTTGCTATTTTAAAATCTTTCTCACTTGATTGCTGCATTAGGTGATAGGAGTTGCTTGGTAAAACCATTCCTGCATTACCTTCCTTGAATTTGATTTCCTTCCTTGATCACCTGTTTTACAAAAGCTCTTTGACGCTTAGCTTTGCTTTAGAAAAACAAAAGGTTTTGTTTTTACCAAATATGATGTGGCAAAAGTGGGAGGGTTGTTTTCAAAAATAAAACTTGATGGTGGATCCATCATGGCCATGATGGGTTCAACATCGGAAAAGATGTACCTCTGTCAGGTACCAAGATTTGGGTTTAAATGATTAAGCTGAGACCGGGCGGGTGACTTGCACGAGAAGAGAGTCTCAGTGTAGTGTCTCCGTCTGAGTCGATTAAGGACCGTCTCGATGTAGGCTTGATGATCGAGGACCCTTTAACTGGTCACATGCCTCGTCATGGGTAAGCCTTGCCTCGGGCAGACTAAGGCCGGAATAAGACAACACGAGATGGGCGTGGAGCGGTGGCGAGAGTAGCGTGTACCCTCCGTGGCAAGAGGCTGGACGGTGGTGTATCTGTGCTCTCGGTCTGCGTGAACCTGATCCGGTCTTAAGAACCCCGGTGGCGGGTTGACATATGCAAGGGTTAAGTGCTACATATGTCATGTGATTGGAGATCCTCAGCTGAGTATAATCGATTCGGATCGCCGTACCTTCGCGGTTATGAAGACTTGGTCACTGCCCTACACGTAGCATTCCACTAAAGACGATGGGCTCTTGTTAAGAAATTGGCTAGTACAGGACCAGTGATTGAACTAGGTTAGAAAGAACTCTAGTGCAGGTAATTTTACTTAACTTGACAAATTAAAACTGGATTTTTAAGGATCCACTTTAGTAAGCATTTCTGCAAAAACAGAGTCTTTGAATATTGAAAAGCCTTACCTTGACTCCCATATAACCAGCATACCCTTGAGAGTCTTTTCTTTAGTCGGGTAAGACTTGCTGAGTATTCCATACTCAGGGTTTATCCCTTCGTTGTTTTTAGGTGAGGAAGTAGCAGACTTTTGCTGCTTCTGTGCCAAGGTGGTTCCAAAAGAAGAAAATCAAGACTGAAGTGCGGGAGGACTCGGTCCTCCACCTAGGATCTTTTGCGATTTGTCTTCTCGGGAGGAGTTTGTGCCTCCCTGGTTTGTATAATATTACTCTATGCACTCACTTTTAGTCTGGTCTGTAGTAAAAATAACTTAAGCTTGCTTTTGAAATAAATGTAAGATTATGTAATTTGCTTCCGCATTTTCTTTATCTCCGATGTGCTGTAATGTCTACAAGATGGGTAAGACGTTCCTGGTAAGGTAAGGAAAGATACCGAACTTGTCAAGTAGTTCAGGGGCACCTACAGGGTTGTCTGATGTCTGTGAGACAAGGACAACTGTAGGTGGGCCTAATTACTTGGGAGGTTCCGTCACAGCTGGTATCGGAGCGTAGCCCTTCTTGGCAGATATTATGAAGCATCTTCAAAAGGATTTTTAAGAGTCTTACCTAAAAATTCTTTTCTCCTCTTACCTAAGTATTCTGAAGAGTCTATCTTAAAGACCAGATAGGAAGAGTGCAACATATAGAAGGTTGAATCGACTAAGGTTGATTCTGTAATTATACATGCATCATGCTAAGAATCTTACTAATAACATTTTCCCCTTAGAAAAGATGCCGCCACGTACCAGGCTAACGGCTCGCAAGTCCACGGGACCAATTGGGGTGCCTCGGCATCAATTGGCTCCCCGACATGAAAGTAGCAGCAGTGGAAGCAACGACCCCATCGGAGACCTTGAAGCTCGTGTGAGTCGACTTCAGGCAGCACTGCAACATAGGACTGATGCTTGGGTCGCTGATGGTGATAGAATCAACGAACTATGAAGGGACATCCGACATCTGCAGGATCAACTCGCTGATCGAGACTTAGCTCTTGACTGGGTTGTCCAGTCTCGTTTGCTAATGTGTGCTAAGGAAGCAAGGGCTCAGGCCCGAGTTAAAGAACTTAGCTCGACTGTTGATAACCTGCAGGTTTACTGCAATACCTTGCACGAGGAAGTCCATATATTATACTCACAACTACACCCAAGTGAGCCTGCACCACCTGCTGAGGCGGAAGCTGGACCATCTCACGTTGCGGGACGTGCGCTGGGTGGGGAGTTAGACCTTTTTGAGCCTCCTCCTTCCTTGAGGTTGGTTGATGTCTGGACTCCCACACCTGACGATGAAGCCGCCAAGACTGATGGCAAGCAGGAATAAAGGTGTAATAGAAGTAGAGTAGTGTATTGTAGGGTATTGTAGGGTGTATTGTTATATAATGGGTATTGTATCCTGTTATGTAATATCGAGTCTGTATCATTACTTTTTATAGTAATGTAAAATGGAAGGTTTTCTCTGGCACATTATGTTTACTTCAAATGTTTTTGCCACAGATGCCGACCAGGACTCGAGGACAGGATGCAGCAGGAACTTCTGGGGGACGGGACGCTACCCCAAACCCACCTCCGGTTCCTCCCACGTTAGCCGAGGCAATCGCCGCCTTGGTGAACGCCACTGCCGATAATACCCGCTTCCTTAGGGAAATGGCGGGTCAGCAGCAGTTCCAGCAGCAAGCAGCAAGAGGTTATCCGCAGGGTCCTCGTGAGACCACTTATCTGGATTTCTCGGAAACTCGTCCGTCCACCTCTATTCGTCAAGGCAGAAGATCCCCTAGAAGCTGACGAGTGGATTCGAATTATCAAGCAAAAATTTGGTCTTCTTCGTTGCTCAGAGACGCAAAAGCCGTTGTTCGCCGCACAACAGCTCCGTGGTCCTGCCAGTACCTGGTGGGGAAATTGTATGGCTATTCAACCTGACAACCATCAAGTCGCCTGGAACGAGTTTAAAGCAGCTTTCCGTGAACACTACATCCCCGAAGGAGTGCTGCACATGAAACAAGAGGAGTTTATGAAGTTACAACAAGGCGGAGATACCATTACTCAATATCTCAACAAATTCAATCACCTGTCGCAGTATGCTATCGACCAGGTGAATACGGATTTAAAGAAGAAGAACTGTTTTATGCGGGGACTGAATGATCGGCTACAAAGGAAAATGGCCACATGCATAGACCTCACATATGGAAAGGCTGTCAGCACAACCTTATCTGTGGAAGCCAAATACACAACTTCTGGGAAGAACAAGGGATTTGGTGGTGAGAGGCCTAATCAGGGCCAGGCGAAGAAACCACGGTTTGTGATTCGACCCTCAAACCAAAATCGCCCTTTTTCTCGTCCACCTTCATTTCCCTTCAAGCAGCCTATCATTATCCGCCCCAATAATACTCCCACTACCCCAAAACAGCCGGGTGGCCCAGGCACTCGATTCCCTGCCTTGCCTAGTTCTTCAACTGGGTGCTTTAATTGCGGCAAGTCGGGACATTTTATCAAAGACTGCCCATATCCTAGGCAAAATCAATCTAATGCTTCGCAAGGATCTGGGAAATCAGTTCAGCCAAAAGGAAATGCTATGGGGAAGAATATGAAGAAAACGGGGCGTGTGTATTATACTCAAGTGGCTACTACACCGGAAGGAGAGCCGGTGATGATGGGTACGTTTCCCGTGGCCAGTCACCCAGCAATTATTCTTTTTGATTCTGGTGCTTCACATACATTTATTAGCAAGAAGTTTGTGGAACAACATCATATTGCATACCATGAATCAAAGGAGGGATTTAAAATACATTCACCTGGGGGACACATTTATACTAAAGAAGTGGCCTATGGAGTGCCAGTAACAATGGCCGGACGGAACTTTCCTGCTAATATGATCGTTCTGAAAGGCCAGGATATAGATGTAATCTTGGGTATGAACTGGTTAACCCAACATAAGGCAATTCTCAACACTGAACTCAGAACCGTCAGGTTGAGCTATAACCAAGAAGAGATTTTCTTGACTCTCCCCGCAACCAATCCAGCCAAAGCTTCTGGTAGAGTCTATGAAGCCATTGTACCGGAGATCAAGAACATTCCGGTAGTATGTGAGTTTCCAGATGTATTTCCGGAAGATTTGCCTGGACTACCCCCTGAAAGAGATGTAGAATTCGTAATTGAGCTAAAGCCCGGTACGGCTCCCATCTCCCGAAGATCGTACCGCATGCCCCCTAATGAGTTAGCGGAACTGAAGATTCAACTGCAAGATCTATTGAATAAGGGATTCATCCGGCCAAGCTCGTCCCCTTGGGGTTGTCCCGCCATTTTTGTTAAGAAGAAAGATCAAACCTTGAGAATGTGCGTGGATTATCGACCCCTAAATGAGGTCACTATCAAAAATAAGTACCCCCTTCCCAGGATCGACATCTTATTTGATCAGCTGACTGGGGCGAGGGTATTTTCCAAAATTGATCTCAGGTCGGGCTATCATCAAATCCGTATTCGGCCCGAGGATATACCGAAGACCGCGTTTACTACGCGGTATGGATTGTTTGAATACTTGGTAATGTCTTTCGGGCTCACAAATGCTCCTGCCCATTTCACCTATTTGATGAACTCGGTGTTCATGCCCGAGTTGGACAAATTCGTGGTAGTCTTCATCGACGATATCTTGATATATTCCAAGAATGAAGAAGACCATGCTCAGCATTTACGGATTGTATTGACGCGCCTCAGGGAACATCAGCTTTATGCCAAGTTCAGCAAGTGCGCATTCTGGCTGGAAGAAATTCAATTTTTGGGGCACGTGTTATCGGCTAAAGGAATTGCGGTAGATCCTAGCAAGGTCAAAGATATTCTGGAGTGGAAACCCCCAACAACTGTTCACCAAGTCCGGAGTTTTCTTGGACTAGCTGGGTATTATCGCAGATTCATACCAGATTTTTCTAAGCTTGTGAAGCCAATCACAAGTTTGTTGAAGAATGACATTAAGTTCAATTGGTCTTCTAAGTGCAATGAAGCCTTTGAGCAACTGAAGACACTATTGACCACTGCTCCGGTATTAGCTCAACCGGACATCACTAAACCTTTTGACGTATATTGTGATGCATCTGGCAGTGGGCTCGGCTGTGTACTGATGCAAGAGGGCCGAGTGATTGCGTATGCTTCAAGGCAGTTGCGCCGACATGAGGAGCACTATCCAACTCATGATCTGGAGTTAGCTGCTGTGGTTCATGCCCTAAAGACTTGGCGTCACTATCTGCTGGGAAATATCTGTCACATATATACAGATCATAAAAGTTTGAAGTACATCTTCACCCAGTCAGAGTTAAATATGAGGCAAAGACGATGGCTTGAGCTCATTAAAGACTATGAACTGGAGATCCATTATCACCCAGGCAAGGCCAATGTGGTGGCAGATGCATTGAGTCGTAAGACTTCCTGCCACTGTCTTATGGCGAAGATCTTCGAGAACACTTTGTGTCAAGAAATGGAAAAGTTAAACCTGGGGATCATTCAACAAGGGACTCTAAATCAGTTAAGGCTTGAGTCAATCATTTTGCAAAGAATAATTGATGCTCAAAAGGATAATCTGGGTATGAAGCACATACGAGAAAAGATAAGGGCTGGAACAGCCAAGTGTTTCAAAGAAGACGATCAAGGTGTGATATGGTTTAAAAACCGCATAGTTGTACCAAAGAACGAAGAGCTCCGCCAGCAAATTCTGGATGAAGCACATCTTAGTCGTTATTCTATTCATCCCGGAAGCACTAAGATGTATCAAGACTTAAAGCAACATTACTGGTGGACAAAGATGAAGATTGAAATTGCACGCTATGTGGCTAAGTGTGACACCTGCAGACGTGTCAAGGCCATACACATGAAAACTGCTGGTCCATTGCAATCTTTGCCAATCCCAACATGGAAATGGGAAGACATCAGCATGGACTTCATTGTGGGATTGCCCAGAACCGCAAAAGGCTTTGACTCCATCTGGGTTATCATCGATCGACTCACAAAGATCGCCCACTTTCTCCCGGTCAAAGTTAAATATCCCGTCATTACCTATGCGGAGTTATACATTACCCGTATTCTCAGTTTGCATGGTGTTCCAAAGACTATAGTGTCGGATCGTGGACCTCAATTCGTATCTAAATTCTGGGAAGAACTTCATAAATTCCTGGGTACTAAACTGCTCCACAGTTCGGCCTATCATCCTCAAACCAGTGGACAAACTGAGAGAGTGAACCAAATACTTGAAGATATGCTGCGGGCATGTGTCCTGGATTTCTCACTAAAATGGGATGAATGTCTACCTTTAGCGGAGTTTTCATATAATAATAGCTACCAAGAAAGTATCAAGATGGCACCCTTTGAAGCTTTATATGGACGACGGTGTCGGACTCCGCTAAATTGGTCTGAACCTGGAGAAAGATACTTCTTTAGACCTGATATGGTGAAAGAGGTTGAGGAAAAGGTTCAGAGAATTATCCATAATATGAAGAAAGCTCAAGCACGGCAAAAGAGTTATGCAGACAAACGGCGAATGCCCTTATATTTCCTGGAAGGAGACTATGTCTACTTGAAGGTCTCACCAATGAAGGGCGTATCGCGTTTCGGAGTTAAAGGAAAACTTGCACCACGATATATTGGTCCTTTTCTTATTCTGGAAAGATATGGGCCAGTGGCGTATCGACTTCAGCTCCCCGAAACATTGTCTGCTGTGCACAATGTGTTCCACGTGTCACAACTGAAGAAGTGTCTTCGGGTTCCTGATCGAACCGTTGAAGTGACTGATGTTGTCCTGGAACCAGATTTAACATACTCGGAACATCCTATTCGAGTTCTGGATCAAAAGGATAGGGTCACCCGAAGAAAGACTCTCAAGTTCTACAAGATACAGTGGAACCAGCATTCTGAAGACGAGGCTACATGGGAAACCCAAGACTTCTTGAATAAGAATTTCCCAGGCTTTCTAGCCTCATGTAAATTGTAAAGCCTGTACAGCTGTTGTAATAAAGAAGTAACCCCCACATCACCCCTGTCTTGTACCAAAAATAAGGAAATAAAAATGTGATGTGTTTCCTTTACCAATACCTACCCTAGGATTTTTAATCTCGGGACGAGATTCTTTTATGGGGGGAAGGATGTAACACCCCTGGTGTTACTATTACTAAAACTTGAGCATGACATCATAAGCATTGACATTGCATATGTTTGACACACCTAGAGTGCATTCACTAGGCAAAAATTTCAAACAAGTTGTATTGTTTTAATGTTTTTGCAAATGGAACCCTGGTTAATGGACTTAACCCTAAATAGTGGTTAAAGGGGTAAAACTTAACCCAAGTTAAGAAAACCTAAAGCTTTAGGGTAAAAGTCATGAAATGACCTTAAGAATAAAGTTGAATCACATTTATACCCCTGGGATGCCAGAAACCCTAATTGGAACCCTGGAAAACCCTAAACCAAACCCTAGGGGCTTCTGTGCAAAATTAGCCCACTTTTGGGCTAAAGTGCAAAAACCAAGCCAAATAGGTTTCTTAAGTCCTTTGGTTCACAAAAATGTGGACTTGAAAGCAAAACCCAAAGTTTTGGACTTAAATGCAAAATGGACCTCATTTGAGTTTTGCTCTAAGTCTGAAAATCAGTGAATGGGCTCAACTTTGGGGCTTTGTAACTTACAAAGCATAGGGTTTTTGCCCTAGGTCACCACATCAAAGTTGAAGACCAATTATAGGAGAACAACTTTGCTTAAGGTTGTAAGCTTAGTTGTTAAGAAGAATTTGGAGAAAACCAAGCCTAAAGTTGGGCTGTCAGGCTGTTATGTCTGAATTTTCAGACTAGCAGTGAACTGACCTCGACTTCAAGCTGGGTTTTGAGCATGATCCTGTGTAAATATACCTATGATTGCCATAGCAAGTTTGTAGTGGGTACCATACTCTACAAGTTTGCTGCAGAGCTTAACCTGTGTCACTATGGAAAATTGAGAGAAAAATGGGCTCTAAGTTGGTCTGTCAGTCAAGTTGTGTATTGGATCAGAGGCACTGTTCATCGTCATCAGTTACTATCGCGTTATGGATCAGGACATCTCCGCCGGCGATAAGAACGCCATCGCGGCGTGACCGGTCGTCGTTGGCCGCGGTAAAGTGACTGGGTATCGTGGCAAAAGTTACCTCGGTGGCGCGCTTGGGTTAAGCGGCAATCGTGCCCTCACCGGAGACCGCCGTAGGCTTGCCAGCGCACCCTCAGATCGCATTTCTTCCCCATCTCCGGTCGACGGTCCTCCGCCGCGTGGCCAAGCTTGTCTACCGTGTCACCGTAATTCGTTTGAGCCATCCCATCAGCATTAAGGAGTTTGCCACGCCGTAGGCCACGTAACCGTGCGCCAAGCTTCTTCCTCCCCTCCGGCCGCCAACGCATCGCGGTCAAATTGAGAGCCACCGCTCTCGGAGTCTATAAATTGAGCCCCCCCTCGGCTTCGCTATGTATTTTACTAGCTATCGCACCCGCTCCCACACCCGATTGTCCACCAGCTCGCCTGAATTTTGCACTTCCCCCAAATCGGTTCTCCGCCGCCGTAGAAGTGAACTCACCGTCGCCAGCCCAACTCCGGTCAGTGCCCGCCCTTTTCTTCCTCGTTTGAGCATTCTCATGCCTCTGTGATGCTCCCCGACCCCTTTAATTGAACTAGACCGGCGCCCATCGCCGGGAACACGATCATGTTGTCGTTGTGCTTACGGCCACCGTGGCCGGAGCTCCCTAGTCCACCGATAGTGTAATTTAGTTGGGGAAAACGTTCATAGGAACTCGAATTTGGGCTCAGCCGAAGATTAGCACCAGTCTTAGCCTCAATCGGCCGGCGTAGTTGCTCGCCGGAGCGCGGCCGTGCTTGAACGCCGTCGGGGACTGCGAGTTGTGAATTGACAAGAACCCGGGGACCTTTTCGTGAACTGTCAGTGACTTAAAACAATAGTAAACGGACCTATTTCTGTTTAGCCGTTAAGCCGAGGGCCTCTGCGCAAAGTCGCCTCGCGGGCGCGGGCGCGCGCGCGAATCCGCTCGGGCTTGGGCCGGCTGGACCTGAATCGGCCCAGTACTGCTCCTCTTTTTCCTTTTTCTTTTTCAGCAGAACTTTGAAAAACGGTAGAAAATAGTAGAAAAATCCTAAAATTATGAGACCAATTTTCCTAGGCTTGTTATTTTCCATAGTATTTAATAAAAATAGTTCTATGATTTTTAGTTTGAAAAAGGAATTTTAGGATATTTAAAATAGCCTAAACCATTGATTCTGGATTTTTAGAGAATAAATAATAAGCCCAAAATTTCCCAAACTTTTTATGTGAACTTATCACATTATTTAGAAGCTATGGGTAGAGTTTGGTTTGATTTGGACCTTGTTTGATCACTAAACCCAAAACCACTCCCCCCTGCCCTATGAACTCCTTTACCGACTCCGGAAACCCTAAGTTCCCGGAACTCCGTGAAGGCAAGTTGTATTCAAGACATAAATAATAAGTTTATGTTATCTTTGCATCCTCATGAGCATCCCATGGCATCCATTCTTATACTTATGTATGGTTATGAGTAGAACGTGAAGAAGAGGTAGAAGTCCCCGAAGAGCAAGTACAACCACCTTTGGACACTCAGGCCGGGAATAGTTTCTACTTCGACATTTGTGGATCCGAACCCGAATCACCTGTAAACGAAGGCAAGCCCCGGTGCATTTGCCACCTTCCTTGCTATTTTAAAATCTTTCTCACTTGATTGCTGCATTAGGTGATAGGAGTTGCTTGGTAAAACCATTCCTGCATTACCTTCCTTGAATTTGATTTCCTTCCTTGATCACCTGTTTTACAAAAGCTCTTTGACGCTTAGCTTTGCTTTAGAAAAACAAAAGGTTTTGTTTTTACCAAATATGATGTGGCAAAAGTGGGAGGGTTGTTTTCAAAAATAAAACTTGATGGTGGATCCATCATGGCCATGATGGGTTCAACATCGGAAAAGATGTACCTCTGTCAGGTACCAAGATTTGGGTTTAAATGATTAAGCTGAGACCGGGCGGGTGACTTGCACGAGAAGAGAGTCTCGGTGTAGTGTCTCCGTCTGAGTCGATTAAGGACCGTCTCGATGTAGGCTTGATGATCGAGGACCCTTTAACTGGTCACATGCCTCGTCATGGGTAAGCCTTGCCTCGGGCAGACTAAGGCCGGAATAAGACAACACGAGATGGGCGTGGAGCGGTGGCGAGAGTAGCGTGTACCCTCCGTGGCAAGAGGCTGGACGGTGGTGTATCTGTGCTCTCGGTCTGCGTGAACCTGATCCGGTCTTAAGAACCCCGGTGGCGGGTTGACATATGCAAGGGTTAAGTGCTACATATGTCGTGTGATTAGAGATCCTCAGCTGAGTATAATCGATTCGGATCGCCGTACCTTCGCGGTTATGAAGACTTGGTCACTGCCCTACACGTAGCATTCCACTAAAGACGATGGGCTCTTGTTAAGAAATTGGCTAGTACAGGACCAGTGATTGAACTAGGTTAGAAAGAACTCTAGTGCAGGTAATTTTACTTAACTTGACAAATTAAAACTGGATTTTTAAGGATCCACTTTAGTAAGCATTTCTGCAAAAACAGAGTCTTTGAATATTGAAAAGCCTTACCTTGACTCCCATATAACCAGCATACCCTTGAGAGTCTTTTCTTTAGTCGGGTAAGACTTGCTGAGTATTCCATACTCAGGGTTTATCCCTTCGTTGTTTTTAGGTGAGGAAGTAGCAGACTTTTGCTGCTTCTGTGCCAAGGTGGTTCCAAAAGAAGAAAATCAAGACTGAAGTGCGGGAGGACTCGGTCCTCCACCTAGGATCTTTTGCGATTTGTCTTCTCGGGAGGAGTTTGTGCCTCCCTGGTTTGTATAATATTACTCTATGCACTCACTTTTAGTCTGGTCTGTAGTAAAAATAACTTAAGCTTGCTTTTGAAATAAATGTAAGATTATGTAATTTGCTTCCGCATTTTCTTTATCTCCGATGTGCTGTAATGTCTACAAGATGGGTAAGACGTTCCTGGTAAGGTAAGGAAAGATACCGAACTTGTCAAGTAGTTCAGGGGCACCTACAGGGTTGTCTGATGTCTGTGAGACAAGGACAACTGTAGGTGGGCCTAATTACTTGGGAGGTTCCGTCACATTTTTGGATTACTTTCTTTACCATTTCTTGTAGATATATTAATGTACTTAAACTTTGGTAAAGGGTTTAAGTCATGAAGTGGTCATTTGATTAGCTTTCCCACTAATCCCGTGCTTGGAGGTCTAATGGCTCAAGAAGGGGGTCTAGGGTTTGAGCCACTTTTTCCCAGGTGAAGATGTATGAAAATATTGGGTATTTCTTTTGTCATGATCATTCCTTAACCAATCCATGGTTTCTAAGGTTTTGGTGCCCCTTCTCCCCCACTTAAACACATGTGATAATAGGCCATAAGTGCATGCATTGAGTCAGTACCTCAGGTAACACCTGGGGTGTTACAGCGCATCTGACCGTTGCTCCATTGGCTCACCGAACATGTTTGGTGCACATCGGACAGTCCGGTGAATTTTAGTGGAGCGCGTCCCTTAGAAACCCGAGAGTGGCCAGTTCGGGAGGTGCTCGGCCTGGGCACCGGACAGTGTCTGGTGCATCACTGGTTGCACAATTGTTAGTCTTTGCTCCAAACTTGGTTGAGTCCCAACTTAATTTCTTTCTTGGTTTATGTTGGACTTTATGCACCTGAGATAATTGACAACCAGACAAACTTCTTGAGGAGGAAGGCATCAAGCACAAGTTCTCCGCTCCCTACACACCACAGCAAAACATTGTGGTAGAGAGGAAGAACAGGACGCTTATCGACATGGCGAGAACGATGCTTGGAGAGTTCAAGACACCCGAGCGGTTTTGGTCGGAAGCTGTGAACACAGCCTGCCACGCCATAAGCCGGCTCTATCTACATCGCCTCCTCAAGAAGACCTCCTGCGAACTTCTTACTGGTAACAAACCCAATGTCTCTTACTTTCGTGTATTTGGGAGCAAATGCTACATTCTGGTGAAGAAAGGTAGGCACTCTAAATTTGCTCCCAAGGCTGTAGAAGGGTTTTTACTAGGATATGACTCAGATACAAAGGCGTATAGGGTCTTCAACAAATCTTCAGGATTAGTTGAAGTCTCGAGCGATGTTGTATTTGATGAGACTAATGGCTCTCCAAGAGAGCAAGTTGATCTTGATGATATAAATGAAGACGAAGTTCCGACGGCCGCAATGCACACGATGGCGATAGGTGATGTGCGACCACAGGAACTACAGGAAGAAGATCAGCCTTCTTCCTCGACACTAGTGCATCCCTCAACTCAAGACAATGTACAGGCACCTCAAGAAGAAGGGAAGGATCAAGGGGGAGCATAGGAAGATCAAGTGATGGAGGAAGAAGCACCACGGGCCCCTCTAACTCAAGTTCGAGCGACAATCCAAAGACATCACCCCATCGATCAGATTCTTGGTGACATTAGCAAGGGAGTAACTACTCACTCACGACTAGCTAACTTTTGTGAGCATTACTTGTTTGTCTCTTCTATTGAGCCTTTCAGGGTAGAAGAGGCCTTGCAAGATCCGGACTGGGTGTTGGCCATGCAGGAAGAGCTCAACAACTTCAAAAGGAATGAAGTCTGGAGCCTGGTGCCACGTCCAAAGCAAGCAAGCAAGCAAGAAACAAGGCTCGACTTGTGGCAAAAGGGTATGCCCAAGTCGCAGGTTTAGATTTTGAGGAGACTTTTGCTCCTGTGGCTAGGTTAGAGTCTATTAGAATATTATTAGCCTATGCCGCTCACCACTCTTTTATGTTGGTTCAAATGGATGTAAAGAGCACTTTCCTCGACGGGCCAATCAAGGAGGAGGTATTCGTGGAACAACCCCCTGGCTTTGAGGATGACAGGAATCCCGACCATGTGTATAAGCTCTCTAAGGCGCTCTATGGACTTAAGCAAGCCCCAAGAGCATGGTATGAATGCCTTAGAGATTTCCTTATTTCTAATGCTTTCAAGGTTGGGAAAGTCGATCCCACTCTTTTTACAAAGACTTGCAATGGTGATCTTTTTGTTTGCCAAATTTATGTTGATGACATAATATTTGGTTCTACTAATCAAAAGTCTTGTGAGGAGTTTAGCAGGGTGATGATGCAAAAATTCGAAATGTCGATGATGGGCGAGTTGACATACTTCCTTGGATTCCAAGTGAAGCAACTCAAGGATAACACTTTCATCTCCCAAATGAAGTACACTCAGGATCTTCTCAAAAGGTTTGGGATGAAGGACACCAAGCCCGCGAAGACACCGATGGGAATCGACGGGCATGTTGACCTCAACAAAGGAGGTAAGTCTGTTGATCAAAAGGCATACCGGTCCATGATAGGTTCATTACTTTATCTTTGTGCTAGTAGACCGGACATTATGCTTAGTGTATGCATGTGTGCTAGATATCAATCCGACCCCAAGGAATGTCACCTTGTGGCCGTTAAGCGAATTCTTCAATATTTAGTTGCTACGTCGTGCTTCGGGATCTGGTATCCAAAGGGGTCTACCTTTGACTTAAGTGGATACACAGACTCCGATTATGCCGGGTGCAAGGTTGATAGGAAGAGTACATCAGGGACGTGCCAATTTCTAGGAAGGTCCTTGGTGTCCTGGAGTTCCAAGAAACAAACATCTGTTGCCCTATCCACCGCTGAGGCCGAGTATGTTGCTGCAGGATAGTGTTGCGCGCAACTACTTTGGATGAGGCAAACCCTCCAGGACTTTGGCTACAATCTGAGAAAAGTCCCACTCCTATGTGACAATGAGAGTGCAATCCGCTTGGTAGATAATCCAATTGAACACAGCCGCACTAAGCACATAAACATCCGGCATCACTTCTTGAGGGACCACCAGTGTCGGGGACCATAATTAGGGGTACCCTCAAGACTCCTAATCTCAGCTGGTAACCCCCATCAGCACAAAGCTGCAAAGGCCTGATGGGCGCGATTAAGGTCAAGGCTCAGTCCACTCAAGGGACGTGATCTCGCCTCGCCCGAGCCCAGCCTCGGGCAAAGGCAGCCGACCCCGGAGGATTCACGTCTCGCCCGAGGGCCCCCTCAAGCAACGGACACACCTTCGCCTCGCCCGAGGCCCAGTCTTCGCAGAGAAGCAACCTTGGCCAGATCGCCACGCCAACCGACCGTATCGCAGGAGCATTTAATGCAAGGATCGCCTGACAACTTATCTTGACGCGCGCTCTTCAGTCAACAGAGCCGAAGTGGCCGCAGTCACTTCGCCGCTCCACTGACCGACCTGACAAGAGAACAGCGCTGCCTGCGTCGCTCCGACTATTGTGCCACTCGACAGAGTGAGGCTGACAGCAGCCAAGTCCAGCCTCGGGCGCCATAGGAAGCTCTGCCTCGCCCGACCCCAGGGCTCGGCCCCCGTCTCGGCCTCGGAAGATGGACTTCGCCTCGCCCGACCCCAGAGCTCGAACTCAACCACGACTCAGAAGACGACGGACTCCGCCTCGCCCGACCCCAGGGCTCGGACACAGCCTCGGCTTCGGAAGACGGTCTCCGCCTCGCCCGACCCCAGGGCTCGGGCTCAACCTCGACGCTGGACGACGAACTCCGCCTCGCCCGACCCCAGGGCTCAGACACAGCCTCGGCCTCGGAAGACGGTCTCCGCCTCGCCCGACCCGGTGCTCGGACTCGACCTCGACCTCGCAGGAGCCTCCGCCTCGCCCGACCTAAGACTTGGACCGACCACGTCACAGGGGGGCCATCATTACCCTACCCCTAGCTAGCTCAGGCTACGGGGAACAAGACCGGCGTCCCATCTGGCTCGCCCTGGTAAACAAATAATGATGGCGCCCCGTGTGCTCCATGATGACGGCGACTCTCAGCCCCTTACGGAAGCAAGGAGACGTCAGCAAGGATTCGACAACCCCGACAGCTGTCCTTCCACAGGGCTCCAGCGCTCCTCCGATGGCCACGACATCACATGAACAGGGTGCCAAAACCTCTCCGACTGCCACGACGGCATGTACTTAGGGCTCTAGCTCCTCTCTGCTAGACACGTTAGCACACTGCTACACCCCCCATTGTACACCTGGACCCTCTCCTTACGCCTATAAAAGGAAGGTCCAGGGCTCTCGTACGAGAAGGTTGGCCGCGCGGGAGAACGGGCCGACGCGTAAGGCTCTCGCTCTCTCCCACGTGGACGCTTGTAACCCCCTACTGCAAGCGCACCCGACCTAGGCGCAGGGCAACACGAAGGCCGCGGGATTCCCCTTTGCCTGTTTTCTTCCCCCCTTCGTGCTCCGTCTCGCGCCGACCCATCTGGGCTGGGACACGCGGCGACAATTTACTCGTCGGTCCAGGGACCCCCGGGGTCAAAACGCCGACAACCAGCAAAAGGGAGATATTGATATTTATCATATGAGCACCGAGAACCAGCTAGCCGATATCTTTACCAAGCCGTTGGATGAGAAAACATTTTGCAGGTTGCGTAGTGAGCTAAATGTCTTAGATTCGCGTAACTTGGATTGATCTATAACATACATGTGTTCTATGCCTTTGATCATGTTACTTTGAGCATTTACATTATTCGTTGTATATTTATGGTGCTCAAGTTGTACAAGTCCTCCCCAGACCTCACAAGTCCATATGCAAATGGTGCACATATTTAGGGGGAGATGTGCTACAACTTGACCCTTTTGAGACTAACATGTTTGGTTAAGTACACCTGATGTAGTCTCAAAGGTACATTGAAAGGGAAACTGAACTTGGACGACACAAAGACTTCCACTACAGGAAACGCCTAAATTTTCGTGGGCCAAAAACCCACGAAAATAAGCCTAAACCGACGAAAATAGATAATTTTCGTCGGCAGGCCGACGAAAATAGCCGCCGAAAATAAGTTCGACGAAAATAGGCGGTATTTTCGTCGGTACCGACGAAACTAAACTATTTTCATCGGCCTTGCCAAAACCGACGAAAATAGTGTGTCGACCATTTATTTTCGTTGGCCGGTTGTGGCCGACGAAAATACGCCAGGATATTTTCGTCGGCCTCGGTGGTGGCCGACGAAAATAGCCTGGGAACATATTTTCGTCGGCCACCACCGAGGCCGACGAAAATTGATGGTTCCCCCCCCCCCAAAACAGATTTTTCTGCACCTATTAATAATTCACAGCAATATACACAATATCACAATTCACATATACAGATTCACAAGCCTAATACATAATTCACAAAACACATTCACATATACATAATAAGTCTAGAGTATCCATAAGTCCAAAAGTCCATTGTCCATTCAAATACACAATTCACAAAACTCTAGTCCATAAGTCTAGAGTCCATAAGTCCATAAGCTACTAACTACTCACAACTCAGTCCTCACTGATCACTCCGGCGGGCTGTGGGAGTTTTGGCCACTCCCTCCTCCGCCACCAGGAAGGTGGCCACTCCCTCCAGCACCATGGACGAGGAAGTCTTGGACGTTGACACCACCCTCCGATCCATGAGCATGTGACGCTGAACCCTGCAATTCATCAATCATTCAAATAAGGTTGTATACATATACATTGCTGTGTTTGGTCAATATTTGCATAAAACTAAACATGGAATGTCACCTGTGATCCATGGTGAGGAGGAGGTTGTGCATGCATCCACGGGTACTGTTGTGCTGGCCACCCCATAGGTGGTGGCACCCACCCCGTCGGTGGCGGTGCCATCCACGCTTGAAATGGCTGAGAGCCCGCCGGTGGCTGGGAGACCGGTGGCACCCATCCCGGGACTGGCTGCGATCCTTGGGGTGGAGGCGTCCAAGTGCCTGGAGGTGCCTGCGTCCACCCAACACCGGTCCACTGTGGCTGCGACGCTGGAGCTTGTCCTGGCCACTGTCCCCATCCTTGTGCCTGCGAGCCATTTTTGATAATAAAGAAAGAGTTGCTATGGAATTGAAGTGTTCAGATAGTGTTACCTGGGGAGGGCGAAAAGCGGGCAAGTTCATATCAGGGCCGAGTCGAGTAGTCATTTCCTGCAAATGGATGCAACGTTAGAATCACAACATTATACTTTGAATTCAAAGACGACACGTGATGAGATAGACGAATTACCTGAAAATAAGAAGCCATATATTGCGTCAGCTGCCCAACCTGCTCCTGCGCTGCTCGAGCCTGCTCCTGTGCTGCTCGAGCCTGCTCCTGTGCTGCCCGAGTCTCCTCCTCCAGCTGAGCCTCTCGAGCAGACCTGGAGGAGCGAGAACTCCCTCCCGAAGACGATGCCTTCCCTTGATCTATAGTCCTGTTGTACTCCACAACGCCGGTGCCAAAGGCAAACCTGCATGATACACATAGTTGAGCAATTAAGTGGACACATTCTTGTTAATGAAATCGTCGAATCAAACACAAACACCTCACCTGCCATGCTTTCTACCCCCACCACTATGGTACAACGCCGAGGCATCTAAGTCTGAATGCATCCAGTCGAAGTCAGGCCCATGGCGTTGAGTCATTTCCTCCCCATATGCATTCTGCAAAGAAAGTTGGAGTTAGACACAAAACATGCAATTTAATTCGTAAATACAAACTTGTTTACCATTTTCTCCCTTGCCGCCTCGCTGCATAGCACATCAGGGTTCGCCGGATCAGGGCCACGGTGACCACGGACGTAAACCTCCATAAAACTTGGAGCAACTCCACTTTCAGCTTCCTGCATGAAAAAGAAGAGTTAAACCATATAATTTTCATAGATGTAACATACAAGTTTGATTTATATACTTACCATGCGGCGTGCGGTACCAAGGTGTCCATCGGCGCCGTACCTGTGCCCCGGTCCTTCAGTGCCACGGTTGGCACGGTGCTTGTTGGACTCTACAATCCACTCAGGCGACGCCCATCTCTTAGCCAACCACCTCCAGGCTTCCATGTCCTTGGACAGCCAATCCACAACGCTCTTCAGGTACTGCTCCTCTGTGAGGTAGATCTCATTGGCCCCTAATGCTTTGCTCATTTTCTGACCCTTTATCTTCTTGTAGTAGTAGTTGACGGCCGCGATGCGAGCATTGTACATGGCATCCTTGATTATCTTATCAGCGCACTTCCGAAAGTGCCTCTTCACACGTGTCCACTGAGCCTGATCCTCCTCGATGTCATCCGGCAATTGGAACCTCCCCTACATATCAATGGAGAAGTTAAGTTAAAGTAAGATTAGGTGAAGCAATAATTCAATGAATTGCTTATATACGAAAGTAAACTCACCCAGAACTCGTCCCACACAGCCACCTGACAAGTCCTTCGTTTTTTTTTCCGAACTTCCCCCTCCGCTACTGCTTTCCCCTGACTCCCCTAGCTCGACATAGTCCTTTAGACCCCAGTCAGCCCACTGCATAGCCGCGAACCTCTCGCCATTGAGCTCCACCATGCCAGGGTAGTAGAAGCGACAGAGGCTACCCAACACCGCGTTCACCTTGGGACGTCTGCCTGTACCGTCCCAAGTCAAGTCTTCCCATGACCTACAAAAATTAATAAAACAAGTAAACTAGTGCAATCACGTTCACATTAAAAAATTAACAAAACAGAAATAAGCCCCACCATTCTCCATGCGGCCGGATGAGCCTCCTCTCGGCAGGTCTCGGACCAAGCGCATTGCTCTTCTTATACCTAAGTATACAAGTAAATTCAATATGATGAAATGATTAGAAACTAATATCAATTAAAGTAATATGCATAATAATACCTGAAGGACGTAGAACCATCTGACGCGTCGCCCGCGCTGCCTGCCCCCATTGGGTCAACCTCCTCATCCTGCTCACCCTCGTCATCCTGCTCACCCTCCTCACCCTGCACATGAGCATCCTGCTGAGGAGTCTCCTGCTCACCCTCCTCACCCTGCACTTCGTCTAGACAGTCGAGAAGTTGTTGCTGCCTCTGTCGGCTCTGTGAGGTGCCCTGAAAAAGCCCACTGCCCGAGCTGTCCTCGCTGGCTGCGCTGCCCCCACTCCTCCTCGATCTCCTATGCTTGAACATGTTCAACTGTAGATAAACTAATGTCAAACCACAGTATATGAAACAAATAATATGAAAATTAATAATGTGGAAATTGGAATGCATAGCTTAATTGATTAACTAAAAGAAACATACTAATCAAAAGTCATCCGCATCCGATGATGCTTCTTCGGCTCGTTGTTTATTCATACGCTCTTGATTTCGTTGGATCCTTACTGATCTTCTAACGACGACAGGTCGTTTGCGCTTTGACCTAGGTTCTTCAATTAAGTCGCTTGAATTGCAACAGAGATTTTCAAGTCCTTCTCCATTGGTCACATGGAATCGGTGAGCTATGTCTTGATTCGACGCCGCTTCTGGTTGAAAAACAGCATCATCGTTGTCCCTGATTGTACTCACGTAGTCAGCACTCTCTGGAGCAACGACTTGTGGGTTGACTTTGATTGCAACCCACCAAGCCCTAAGGCTTGGGTGAGGATATGGCAGGTAGTACACCTGTTTTGCCTGATTTGCAAGGACAACATCGCTCATACTGCTCGGAATCCTAGAGCTACGCTTCACCTCGACATTACCATACTTGTCGACACGAGTCCCACTATGAGCATCAAACCAGTCGCACTCGAAAAACACGACTTTAAGTTCTTTGGGGCCATCGAAAATCAACTCTACAATGTTTTGAAGAACACCGTAATAGTCCACTACTTTGTCATCGTCAACATATGAACTTGCCAACACACCACTATTGGTGGTGGCTGCCAATGGTCGACTCTTCTCCAATTTCGCGGTTCGGAAGCGATATCCATTTACATCATAGCGAGTATAGTTTCGGACGGACACAGAGGTATGTGCCATTTGCTGCAAGTCCGGGTGCACAGAGTTTTTGGAAACCTATACAAGTAATTAGTATATGCATTATATCTTCCAAGTCCAAAATTCAAAGATTAAGTATGGACAATGAGAGAACGACAATTACTAACATAATTACGAAACCACTGCACGAAGTTTGGTCCACCTTTCAACCCATCACGTCGAAGATTTTCTAATTGGATGGCCGTAGGTTTACTAGTAGATTTCCAACATTCTTCATCAAACATGCTGGACATATTACAAACATGGAGATTACACACTATAGAAATTATGAGATGAGAAAATGGACGTAACTATGAGGAAATCTTACTCGAACGCCTCCTGTGTGCTGTCAATATTGCTATACATATATAGCATTAGCGTGTTCAAATCTGATGCTTCAATGTGACGTACACTCCCTTTTCCAACTGCTTTACCCGGATTCGCAAAAATTTGAAGGGTGCTTTGGGGTGATTCATTATCGACATGAAGTCGCACTGAAGGCGCAAACACATTGTTGGCTCGAGCGAAATACCTGGTTGAGAATTGAGATATCTCCTTAAGGGCAAAAGCCTCCGCAATACACCCTTCGACTCTAGCCTTGTTCCGAACAGACGCCCTGAGCTTTTTCAACGCCCTTTCTATAGGATACATCCACCTGAATTGCACTGGTCCGCCTACCAAAGCTTCCCAAGGCAAATGCACAATTAGATGTTGCATCACATTGAAGAATCCTGGCGGGAAAACCTTTTCAAATTTACAAATAAGAATTGGAATTTCTTTCTCAAATTTCTGCATCAACCTCTTCGATACCGTCTTTGCGCATACTTCCCTATAGAAGTAACTCAACTCTGCAAATATGCTCCAAAGCTCATCCTTAAAATAGCCTCGAAACATCACGGGCATCAGCCTCTCCATAATAATATGGTAGTCATGGCTTTTCAAACCGATCAATTTACCAGTCTTCAGATTGACTGCCCGTTTCAGATTTGCCGCATACTGATCTGGAAATTTCAGATTCTTCAACCACTTAAATATTTCTTTCCTTTCATCCGGCTTGAGGCAGTAATCAGCTCGCGGCCTACTTTCATGCCCTTTATCGCTTACTTTCAACTCGAGCATCGGCCTCTTACAAATTTCAGCCATGTCTTTTCTTGCCTTCATATTATCTTTCGTTTTATCAGTCACATCGAAACATGTGCTTATGATGCTTTCAGCAACGTTACGCTCTTGGTGCATCAAGTCTATGTTGTGCGGCATGATCAAGGCTTTTGCATACGGAAGCTCCCATATTGATGAAATATGGGTCCAGTTATGGTCCTCCCCGTAGCCTTGGAACCTATCATTTTCTCCTTGCTTCAGACAAGCATGCCATGCCATTATCTGCGGTGCAGTTTGCCTCTTTGGTGGCCCATTTCTGATTTTGGCTCCACCTCTGAATGCAGTAAGCGAATTCCTAAAATCATGCTTGAATGGAGTCCAACGTCGATGAGCATCAAAGAATGACACTTTCCCACCATGCTTCAATCTGAATGCATCCGTATCATTCATACATATGGGACAGCACAACCGACCATGGACACACCATCCAGACCAATCTCCATACGCCAGCAGATCATGCACTGACCACAAATAAGCAGCGCGCATGGTAAACTCCTTTTCAGTATGGCTGTCATAAGCCTTCACACCTCTCCACAATTGTTTCAGCTCTTCGATTAAAGGGCGAACAAACATATTCAGCTTTGGCCCTGGATGCTCGGGGCCTGGGATGACTAGTGCAAGGAACATGAACTCTTCTTTATTGACCAACTCAGGAGGAAGATTATATGGCACAATGAAGACAGGCCAACACGAGTAAGGGCTTGCACTGGTATTGAAAGGTGTGAATCCGTCAGTCGATAGACCAAGCCGTACACTCCTAGGGTCGTTTGCAAATTCGGGATCAAACTCGTCAAATGCCTTCCACGCATCACCGTCTGACGGATGGACCATTATGTCTGGATCAGTGACGAGACGTACACCATTCTTTGGCCACGTCATATGCAGAGCTATTTCCTTGTTGAGGAACAGCCTTGAAAGCCGAGGAATGATGGGCAACCGACGAAGTTGCTTAGCTGCGACCTTCGTAACTACCAATTCACCCTCATCATTTGTCACCTCGACATATCTAGAAGCTTCACAATGCTTACAACGGTCCAGCTTGTCATCCTCCTCAAAGAATAGCATGCAACTGTTGGGACACACGTCGATCTTCTCATATGTCATCCCAAGACCAGCCAACATCTTCTTTGCGAAGTACATATTCTTTGGCAACTTATGATTCTCCGGGAGAACCTCGCCCATAAGTTGGACGATGTCGTTGTAAGCACTGTTTGAAATGTTGTGCTTCGACTTTATCGCCATTAGTCTTGTGAGAGTCCCAAGAACTGACATCTGAGTGTGCTCGTGCAGTCTCTCTTCTCCCGCGGCGAGTAGCCGGAAGAATTCTTGAGCATTGCGTGGAAGCTGCCCCGGCTCCTCAGCGTTCATTTCAACCTCCCTACCAAGATCATGCAACATATCGTCCATCCTATCATGATCGTCATCAAGCTCCACCTCCGCGTCAACGTGTCTAATAGACTCTCCATGCCGGTACCATACAAGGTAGTTCGGCATAAACCCACTTTTGCAAAGGTGTTTCTCCATTTCTTCCTTCTTCTGAGGCCACTTGTTCTCGCAGCGATTGCAAGGACACTTCACTAGACGACCAGTTGCATCTTTGAAAGCGTGCTCAAGAAAAGCCTTTGTTACACCCATCCATTCATTCGAATGTGCCCCATCCTTTCTCCACCCGTCATACATCACCCTCCGATCACCGTCCATTTTAAAGGCTAAACAAAAGTCAAAGAACATCAACGATCGTCCGTGGCTTAATTAGGTGAACTCCCTATTAGGTAAAGGCCCTAAACCCACCCAAGAGTGTAGGCTGATGCTTGTGATTTATGACGTGTAGCCTACGATTGTCGCTAAATTTCGGCAGCATAACCCCGCTGCTCTCCAAGCACACGCCTGAACATGGTGTGTTGGAGAACAACTGGGTTACACAACCGAAATTCCGCGTCAATCGTAAGGCACATGTCACAAATCACAAGCATCAGCTTACACTCTCAGGCTGTCCAAAATACGTGGACAATTCCGGAACGGCGAACCTCACAAGCCAATGTGACGTTCGCCGTTCCCGAACGGGTGACGCATACGGTTCGCTACGGTTAACGATTAAAACTGAGAATAATGTATACCTGAGAAATTACGAAAACAATGTATACCTGAGAATAATGTACGAGTCTAGCTAACGGTGGAGAAGGTCAAGTCGGAAGAACACCTATGTACAAAAAATATTATTGTCAGTAAAAAATTCGGCAACACCTCCCCTATAAACTGATGTTTCTAAAACCTGCAAATAAACGACAACACGATGGTTGCCAACACAGAAAACTACACGATAGCTACATAATAAACAATATGCTGACGAGTATATGCTAAACAATATGCTACAAGTATATGCTAACTATATACTCACTAACTTTCCTACCAGTATATGCTAAACAATATGCTACAAGTATATGCTAACTATATACTCACTAACTTTCCTACAAGTATATGCTAACTATATACTCACTAACTATATACTCACTTTACCATGTGCTAAGTAACTAAAAAAATTAAAATTTTACCTGTCGGACTAGGAGGCGAGGCGGAGCTCGGTGCGGTGGATAGAGCCGGTGCCCGAGGCTCTCGGGCCGAGGGTGGTGGTGGGGGCGAGGCTGCCGCGCAGTGGGTGCCCCTTCGAGAGGCGAGGGCGCGAGGCGAGGGCGGCGCGGCGGGCGCGAGGCGGGCGCGAGCCGACGACGCAGCGGCTCGGCGGGCGCGAGGCGGGCGCGGCGCGGCGGGCGCGCGGCGGCGACGGCGGGCGCGCAGCGGGTGAGGGAGCGTGAGGATGGGCGGCGTTGCGGCTCGGCGAGGGCGCGAGGCGAGGACGCAGGGCGGGCTACGACGGCGGCGCGACGACGGAGGTCGGGCGGGCGGCGGCGCGAAGAGTGACTGCCGAGCGAGAGAGAGAGAAACTGCGCGCTGAGGCCGATTAACAGACCACTATTTTCGTCGGCCTCACTCAGTTAATGCCGTATTTTCGTCGGCCGGGAGAAGACCGACGAAAATACATGACTTATGTTCGTCGGCCTGGCGTGGACCGACGAAAATAAACCTCATTTTCGTCGGTCTCAGGGCCCACGAAAATGTCGTTCCTATTTTCGTGGGCAGGCCGACGAAAATAGGTACGGGCCCACGAAAATAAGGTGTATTTTCGTCGGTTCCGTAGGTCGACGAAAATAACTATTTATTTTCGTGGGCCGACCGACGAAAATATCTAGGCCCACGAAAATTTAGGCGTTTCCTATAGTGTCCACTGCACTCCGGTATTAGTGTATTTAATTCCAAGTTCATACTTATGCTCTCATTGTCTTTTTGCTCTTACTTGACATTTTTGGTGAGGCAATGGGGTTAAAGAGCCAAAAATGATTCCGTTTTGGTGCTTAATGCCAAAGGGGGAGAAATTAAGGCCAAAGCAAATGGATCAGCCAACCACTTGTGAATTTTGAAAATAATAGAGTAAGATTTTGCGACTTGCCCAAAACCCTTATATTGCAAAATTTGGTCGCTTATGGGGGAGAATTTTGATTATGGGAAAAAGGGAGAATTTTCTGGCACTTGATCAATTTTACTCTTGGAATATCTCTCTATGTGCCCAAACAAGCGTGTTTGACTTAGAGATAGGAAAATGAATTTAATTTGCAAAAACAAACCAAGTGGTGGCAAAGAGTGATCCGAATATGCCAAATCCTAAGTTAAAAGTATTTGGTCTTCAATTTGAATTGATATTACACTCCTCTTGTTGCTTTTTGATGTGTTGGCATAAATCACCAAAAAGGGGGGATTGAAAGGGAAATGTGCCCTTGGGCCATTTGTATAATTGTTTTGGTGATTAGATGCCCAACAAAAATGTTTTGAACCCTTATGTGCTAAGTGAACAAGAAGTGCAAATCAAAGACAAGGTATGTTTCTAGACTCAGTAAATTGTTTTTAAGTACTAACATGTTTGTCCAAGTGTTAGAAACAGTGCAGAGAAAAGAGAAACGAATTTGGAAAAGGATTGGCTGTGAGCAGCCAACATCAGCTCGGGCCTGGCACACCGGACTATCCGGTGCGCCAGGCTGGCCGACGGTGAACCGACTGCTCTCGGGAAAACGACAAAGGCGTATGGCTAAAATTCATCGGACTGCCCGGTGGTGCACCGGACTGTCCGGTGAGCCAACGGCGCCAGTGGCCAACGGTCGACCGTGCGATCAATGCGTGACACGTGGCCCGTGTCAACGGTCGGTTGGGCACACCAGACTGTCCGGTGCGCCAACTGGTCCCGAGGACCAACGATCGGATGCGCTATATATGGAAGGGGATCACGCACCGGACTGCTACAGTGACTGTCCGGTGGTGCACCGGACTGTCCGGTGCACCACTCGACAAAAGGCAAGATTGGCCTTCCAAGTTGGCCTCCAACGGCTCCTAGCTGTCTCGGGGCTATAAAAGGGATCCCTAGGCGCATGGAGCAAGTAACTAAGCTTACAAGAAACATCCTAAGGCACCTAGACTCTGCACTCACGCATTCTAATCATAGTTCTTGAGATTTGAGCACTTTCGAGTTGTAAACTCTTCACGCTGTGTTGTGTACTCACCTCTTCACGTGTGTGCGTGATTTTGCTGCGAACTTGAGTCTTGTGTGCGTTGATTTCCCTCCCTTACTCATGTGCTTCTTGGTGATCTCTATTGTAAGGGCGAGAGACTCCAAATTGTGGAGATTCCTCGCAACCGGGAAAAATACTCTAAAGGAAAAGATTGTGGTATTCAAGTTGATCATTGGATCACTTGAAAGGGGTTGAGTGCAACCCTCGTCCATTGGGACGCCACAACGTGGAAGTAGGCAAGTGTTACTTGGTTGAACCACGAGATAAAAATCGCGTGTCTCATGTGTTGCTTCTTGTGATTATTTTGACCACACGAGCGTGTTTCATAGCCACCTGATTTCACTAACACCTTGATAATCAAATTTGTGGCTATTTAGTGTTTCAATTTACAGGATCACCTATTCACCCCCTCTAGGTGCTCTCAATAACCAAGCAAAAAGCACTCGTCCACTTTAGGAGCAAACTTTGAGCTCTTGGATTTTTTGTTAAGAATTAAATATCTACAACTAAAAACTTAGAAATAATCAACCTTAGGCTTGTTGGTAGTGAGAAGCTCATAGGCCGTCTTCTTGTAGATCTTGTGGAGATAAAGATGGTTGATTGCATGACACGCGATGTTGACAGCTTTGGCCCAATATGTGTCCGGTGTATTGTACCACTGTCCTTGTGACCTCAATGAAAGTTTGGTTCTTCCTCTCCAAAACACCATTTTGTTGTGGAGTGTATGGAACCGAAAATTCATGCTTGATGCCTTCTTCACTTAGGTAGTCTTCAACACCCGAGTTCTTGAACTCCATTTCGTCGTCGCTTCTCACTTTCTGGATCTTCAACTCAAACTCATTTTGAGCTTGCCTCTTGAACTTCTACGGAGAACAAGTTTGAAGAAGAAGAAAATGATCGATGGAGACCAAACGATGAATCCACCTCTTAACAAGGTTCATCTTTCATTTCTACATCTCATATGTGCTTGGTTGCTAATGAGAATGATAGTGAAAGCGAAAGTAGGGATGAGGAGGGACATGAAAATGGTAGTGATGATGAGGATGATCTTCAACAATTCTTCGCTCAACAATGCAAGATGAACAAGATGATCTTGCTTAAACTCATGAGAAGAGCGGAAGAACAACAAGAAATATTTCATAAGCAAGAAGACATCCTCATCAACAAGACCAAAATATTAGATAAGTTGATCAAAGAATATGAGGAGCTAAAGTGCTCTCATGATGATTTGGTCCAAAGGTATGAAGCCATGTCCATTGAGCAAAATAGAATTATTAACTCTTTATCATGCATTGCTCAATTAGAAGATGAAAATTATATGCTCAAGAACACAGTAGAAAAGCTAAAAATTGATAATCTAGCTTTGCAAGAAAAACATGATATGTTGCTATGCTCACATGAAAAGTTTATAAATGAACATATCATGCTAGTCATTGCTCATGAGGTTGTTCTCACTAGTTTAAATTCATATCAACCTCACACATGCACGTGTGTTGAAATTGAAACTATATTATCATGTGCTAACAAATGTTGCTCTTAAGAAAGCCAATCTTCCATTGAGCTAGAATTTTTAGGAACAAGTAATGTTTCCTATGCAAAAGAAAACAATGAGCTCAAGAAAGAAAATGAGTGGCTAAGAAGGAGCTTAACTCATTTAAAGGGAAAGTGTCATGCTCAACCTTTTCAAGATAATTGTGATGACATGGTGAAAAAGCTTGTGAATGGGGCAACCGTAGCATGCTCAAAACCCTTCAAAAGAGTATCAAGCTTTTCAAGAAAGGCATGAGCAAAATTCAAGGTGAGAAAATTAATGCTCATATTATATGCTCTAACAATGTACCTATGTGTTTCAACAAAGAAAGATCAGAGAGAAGAGATAAGAGGTGCTATGGATGCAAGGAGAAGTACCCATAAACAAAGAAGTAACAAGCAAAAGGCAAATACCTTGCAAGGACAAGCAACATATTTGCTACATATGTCACAAAAGGGACACCTATGCAAGGATTGTCCCATGAATGGGTACCAAAATATGTTTGAAAGAATTTGTAGGTACCCAGAGATGATATGAAGCTTTTGGGTGCTTGAGTGGTTTAACTCAATCTTTATCTCAAGCTATCAATCTTACATTATCTATTCTTTAAGATTGACCCAAAGATGAATTGAATTGATGTATTTATAACTTCATATTCATCTCGAGCAAGATCTTATGTTGTAGGGACCAAAGGATTTACCTTCATGGAAATCAAACAAAAGACCTATAACTAAGGGATATCTAAAGGACAGTAACAATTAAATCTAAAAGTGCACATTGCTTTCAATTAGTATATTCATTTGTGTCTTACGTAGGCACATAGGAAAAATGAAGCACTTGAGGATGAACTTAAAAGATTCTATCTTGACTTGAAAAAGATCCAATCACATGGTAGATCTCATATTCATCATTCTTATATGTGGCAATCCACATGCTTTAATTGGTGATGAGTATTTCTTGGCATATTTCAAATTGATTCTTATTAATGCCATTATCTAAACATAAAGAGGATTATACCAAGTTCTTAAATGAATAGAGTGCTAAGTAAGAAATTCAAATTCTCAAGAACACTTTTTAAAAGGGAAATTCTCTATATAACTAGAGTTGTGAGACTAATGTTTCTATCCAAGTGTTTATGTAGTCTCACAACATGAGAACGTGTTTCTCAAATGGAGTGTGCCATTTAACGTTCAAGAAGATCAATCCAATACTATGTGATGTATTCCTTCATGTCTAAATTGGTTTAGAATCGTCCACATTAATCACTCACCATGCTATGAATTAAACCTGCCATGTAAACTTAATTAAATAATCATGCTATTTCTTATCTTGTTTAAATTGGTGTTATGCATGATATTTATAAGAGTAATTTAGTTCATATCACCACCGTGGTCGATCCCTCCTCGTCCTCATGCCCCTTGTCCATTCCCTCACCACCGTGGTCGAAGGCGGCAACAACCATCTTTGGGAGGACGGGGGGTGGGGGTGGGGGCAAGCAGGGGAGGACGGGCGTTCCATGAGGTCTATTCGAAACTTGGAGGGCTGGGAAGACTGAGGGGTCCCAGAGCCAAGCACGTCGTGGGTTGCGGCGCCAAGGTGGGGGAGCACGGGCCAAGGAGACAGACCCTGAAGACGACAACGGTGGGTGCAGGGAAATCACGAGCGAGAGGCGGGGACATGGTAATGTTAGAAGTCTACACTGTACGTACTTAATAAGTAGTAGAGTAAAGACATAAATAAAGTTTGGTTTGATACCTAACTTGTCATACTTTACCTAACTTTTTTTTGCCTAAGATTAGTTTTTCAATTCGAACGACTAACCTTAGTCAAAGTGTGGCATATTTAGACACCAACCAAACAGCCCCCAAGTTTGTCCCCTCCCCGGCTTTGCACTCCCCGCAACCACCGTGGTAGACCGAGTCCACCGTTCCAATCCCTACGCCAACGCTAACCATCACGACCGTAGCTTCTATTCAGAAGCACGGATCTCAAAGCAAGCAGCAACACCGCCAAACCCTAAACACCAAAGCCCCGCATATAAATACCTTCCCCTCCCATCTTTTCCCCTCTCCTGCCGCCGCCGCCGCTCCCGCTCCCAGCTCGTGTTCCGCTTCTTGCAGCCGTCGCCGCGAAGCGCTCCAGAGAACTTCCGTCAACATGGGGTATCTCACTGTCTTCTGTTGAAGTTTTTTGATCTATCCTCGTGTCCATCTATTTTCTGGCTTAGCGATTATGAGTGTGGTTCGGTGTGACTGCATAAGTGCATCTGGTTGCTTGACGCGCAGCTTTGCTTGCGCTAATGTGAAGTATACATCGTGATCTATTTTGATTTCTTCTCAGTATCCACGTGAAGCTTATTGACGGTCCAGTGCTGATCAGATACTACAACGTCAGCGCTAAACATATTCATAAGCGACATTAATCCGTTGCTGCTGTGTAGCAATATCTTTCTTGGTCCAGTTACTTGGATTTGGGAAGCTATGCATGGTAGCATACACCTTCATTATTCTTCGCGTTTTCAAAGAGTCGCCTTTTTTTGTGAAACTTCATTTGAAGTTTTGCGAAACTCCCGATTTGGAGCCTTGAAGCGATTACAGTTATAATCCATTTATTTAAGAGTCAACAGTTTAGCTGTTCAGGTACTGCAGGTGTAGTGCACCTAGTGTTTTTCTCACAAACATTTTAGACGCTTATTCTAGTACACAGTGAGGTGACGAAAACTTAATTAGAACTAGGAAAACTGTATATAAGTGTGTCAATATATCGACTAATATCTTGATTCAGACATTCGGTTACCTGTTTTGTTCATGTAATGTCGAATTGTTGTGTGGTATTAGTCCTTTTCTTTCTAGCACTGTTAAAAAGGGTTTTGGCATGCATTGTCAGTTGTAATGTGGGGTTTTGGGATGCATTGCCAGTTGTAATGTGGTAGTCTATCACATTTGGATAGACCACTACATTAAAATGTTAAAACGTGATCTGCTTTCTTATACAGGAAGACACGTGGTATGGGAGCCGGGCGCAAGCTCAAGACCCACCGCAGGAACCAGCGGTGGGCTGACAAGGCATACAAGAAGAGCCATTTGGGCAATGAGTGGAAGAAACCCTTCGCTGGGTCATCCCATGCCAAGGGCATTGTCCTGGAGAAGATGTAAGCAGATGCTAAAACTTTACTTTTTTCTTGCACACTTCGCCTTTTAACTCAATTGAGCAAATAAACACTGATAATAATGCAGTGGTATTGAGGCCAAGCAGCCCAACTCCGCTATCCGTAAGTGTGCTCGTGTTCAGCTTGTTAAGAATGGCAAGAAGATTGCTGCCTTCGTGCCAAATGACGGTTGTTTGAACTACATTGAGGAAAATGTATGATACTCTTTGTCCCGAACTGTTATAATTCTTGTTTGCAGCCTATTGTGCAAGCCCAAACTTGACTTGTCCCATCTCTGTCTAGGATGAGGTCTTGATTGCTGGATTTGGTCGTAAGGGGCACGCTGTGGGAGATATTCCTGGTGTCCGGTTCAAGGTCGTCAAGGTTTCCGGTGTGTCTCTGCTTGCCCTTTTCAAGGAGAAGAAAGAGAAGCCAAGGTCT
The DNA here is from genome assembly GCF_902167145.1 of Zea mays. Taxonomy (NCBI): domain Eukaryota; kingdom Viridiplantae; phylum Streptophyta; class Magnoliopsida; order Poales; family Poaceae; genus Zea; species Zea mays. Next base: position 187,400,640 of record NC_050098.1, read on the forward strand.
TAGATTGCTCTTGCTACCAAAATCAGCAAGCGTGGAGTTGAAACGGGAGGGCGTTAGATGATTAAGAAGAATGGTTGCTTGCTATGTTTGCAGTGCATTCGTGCAATTGTTAACCTAAGATTTTGTTGGTGAAAACGATTTCTTTTCAGACTTGCTTCTGTTGAGTGCTATCATTCCATATCAATGTACTTCCTCTTCTAGAATTTTTGTTGCCCGCAAGTTCATTTATTTGTTGTCCGCCAGTTTATTTTTTAAACTAAAACGATACAAATAAAAAAGAACAGAGTGTAATTGCTTTGTACAATTGCATATCTTGATAGAGCTTAGGTAGACTTACTTTATACTCCCTCCAGTTCTAGTGTTCTATTATTTAGTTCTTTATTATTTAGTTCTAGTGTTCTATTATTTGTTGTTTTGGACATAGTTTGAGTCAAAATTATAAAACTTTGTAAATATCTATTTTGTTATTTAGTTTTCAAACCTAATATTTATATGCACCGACTTATTTTAAAATGTACTTTTATAAAATTCTAAATGTATTAAGAGTGTATTTGTATTTTAAAAAACCATTGGTTAAAACTATATATATTTTTGTAGATGGTGTCGTCCTAAATAACAAATAACAGAACAACAAATAATAGGACACTGTGAGTATGTTGGACAGGAAGTCATAAAACGCTATCTGAAGGCACAGACATTGTGTGCGACAGACATAGGATGTTTATGTGTACAGGATTGAGGAATAGAGGTATAGTGTCACTCATGCATATAGACCTACGAAGTTGTGCTGCGTTTGTGTTGTTTTCTGCGTTGTGCTGCGTTCGTGTTGTCACCCATGCCCCATGCCAAGAAGTACAAATGTAATTATTTATGGTGAGAAGAAGTACAAATGACACTCGAATGGATCACTCGCTCGGCATGTGACTGGCCCAAAATAAGTGACCGACCACACTAACTACACTTAGACGTCCACGTGGCCCATGGGTCCGTGTGGCTTCACACCATGGTAAAATGCTCGGTTGTACCATCGCCCAGTGATTCCTTTTTGAGGAAGCAACCGACGGCCGACCCCCTCCTTGGCCTATATAAGGAGAAGGTCGGTCCTCGTGCATAGGAGGGAGAGAGAAGAGGGAAGCACAGAGATACGAGGAGATGCACATACGGGCACCAAGACACAAATACGACGGACCCAGAGGCCAGAGTCCTGACGCGAAGCCAAGACTTAGCTAGGACACCACTCTGTAGCCCTTAGCTCCACATCGTCCACTGTGAATCATCTAGACCCCTAAGTGGTGTTTTGGTAATTAATGTCAACTGAATGTGGACTAACAATTCTTAGAGAAATAAGAATGCAGGACTGGACCACAGGACATAGTAAAGTCTTCCGGACTCATAACCATTGATTGTGGATCGAGTGAAGGCAAAGGTAAAACATAGGTTTTTGCTTTTGTCGGTTAGCAGGTGTTTAGAGAAGAAATTGACCGGACTAATAGAATAAACAGTTGTACTATTAAGAGGGATCAATGAACTTGCATGGTGTAAAACATAGTGCCTCGTAGAGTATAAACGACACCATGTGCATGAGGGCTAACAACGCTACAGGTTTCAAAATTAGGATTCTTTTGAACTAGCGCAAAATCTGTTTTCTCTATGCTCGGCGGACCGCCCGCAACTCTGCTAGAGAGGTCTGCTGGTCGTCTGTCTCTGTCTCTCTCTGGCGGACCGTCCGGGCCAGGAGGCCGGACCGTCCGCATAAGATGAATTGAGTTTCCGCAGGGACAATGTGTTTTTGAGACCTTGTACTACGGACCGTCCGGGTTTTTTAGCCGAACAATAAGTGGTCCATGTGCGGACCGTCCGACCATGAATGGCGGACAGTCCGCTCGAGTTACTTTGACTGACCAACGCTCTGTTATTCCAAGTTGTCAGGTCCCGAACCGTCCGACCCTGGAGGGTGGACCATCCGACCTTGACTTTTCTGACAGCTCTGACAGGTTTCAAACGGTCGATATAGCCGTTACTGGTACGGTGAACCGTCCGACCATAGGGCACAACCGTCCGCGTGTGCGTAGAAGTTGTGCTAGTTGCACATAACGACTATGTATGTGTTGAGGGCTATAAATAGAAGTGGAACTCGTGTGTGAGTGTTCTCTTGGCCACTCCTAGCACACATTGAGCTCATTTGTGATCCTCCCACTCAAATACTCACACTAGTTGATTGAGATCACATTTTAGTGAGTGATTGAGACGCTCTAATGCATTTGCATTCGTTGTGATCTTTTGAGGCACTAGGTGGTACACCGGGCAAGCGTCATCGACTTGTTACTCTTGGAGGTTGCCGCCTCCTAGATGGCTCGGGTGTTGTCTCCGTCGAGCTCTCCGTGAATATTGTGGAGGAGCCGCGAGATTGATTGTGAGGGGTTCGCGCCCACCTCGCCGGAGCGGCAAAGGCGACACTAGTGGAATCGAGGTATTGAGTGAGTTCTTGTCCACTTGGCTCAAAGATCAAGCCGTGTCTTGGTAGAGGAGCATGTGAGAGCTTGAATTACACCTCAACGTGGATTAGGGGTGAACGACAAATCACCGATACCACGTGATAATTTTTGGTGTCTCTCTCTCAACTTTCATACATTACTTACAAGTAGTTGGTAATTCGTGTATTGTCTATCTTGTGTGGTGTTAGCTTAAATTGCTCATTATATTTTGTTGTCTCATCAAGGCTAGTAATTTTATATCTCTTGTTGATTTGATTAAATTTCTCTAGTGTATTTTATTTTTAGTCAAAACCGTTTATTCACCCTCCTCTAGCCGGTGTCCTAGATCCTACAAGTGGTATCAGAGGCAAGGACTCCATTGATTGTGGATTTTATCATCCCGGCGTTGGACAAAATGGCTAGTTACAACAATGTGCACATTGGGAAGCCGCCACATTTTGATGGGAACAATTATGACTATTGAAAAATAAGAATGTCAATGCATCTTAAAGCTATGGGAGGAAAGATTTGGCCTATTGTTAGAGATGGATTTCTTGTATTAAAGCAAGATGAACCATCACTCAATGATCATGAGAATATTCTAACTAATGATTAAGCTATGAATGTATTCTATGATGCATTAGACATAAATGAGTTCAACCGCATCAAAAATCTCACAACCGTTCATGAGATTTGGATAAAGCTAATGGAAATTCATGAAGGAACCACAATTGTGAAGAGTGCAAAGTTGTATGTATGCAATGGAAAGTTTGAGCAATTTCTCATGAAGGAAGATGAAAGTGTGTCCGACATGTTTAATCGCTTAAATGAGATAGTGAATGAGCTCAAGGGACTTGGTTTTAATGTACCAGATGTGGATTTCACTCACAAGTTCCTTAGATCTCTTCCGAAAAAATATGACACTATTGTGACCATGTTAGTAAGGAGTGATTTGACCACTACCTCTCCAACCGAAGTATTGGGAGAAATTCTTACTCAAGACATATTCAAGAAATCTCAAGCCGAAGCTATGAGTTTGGCTAAAAAGGTGAATCAATAGCTCTCAAAGCTAAAGTTTCAAAGGCAATTGAAAAGGAAGAAAGTGAAGATGAAGGAAATGGAAGTGAAAGTGATGATGAATTAGCTCTCTTTGTGAAGAAATTTAACAAGTTCATGAAGAAAAAGAAGGGTCAACCTAGAAGGGGACAAACATCTAGAACAAATGCCTTCAATGATAGAAAATGTTATGAGTGTGGGGAACCGGTCACATTGCCATGAATTGTCCAAGCAAGAAGAACAAGGGTAATGATGGATATGATGAGAAGAAAAAGAAGTTCTATCACATGAAGAGGGATGACAAAGCCTATCTAGTTGAATGGGATTCGAATGCAAGTTCGGATGATGATGATGATGATGATGATTCTTCATCTAAACTAAATGCCGGAATTGCTATCAAGGAGGCTCCCTCACTTTTCTCATCTCCTCATTGTCTTATGGTAAAAGGAGATGCTAAGGTAAAAATCATAACCGATTTAAATGACATTGATGATGATGATGACATTGATGATATTGATGATGATGGATATTCTTATGATGATCTTGTTAGAATGTTGGGTGAGGCCGATGACTACATGCACAAAGAAAAAGAAAAATTTAGGACCTTGAAGGAACTATACAAAAACCTTCAAGTGTCTTTTTACGAGCTCAAGACATCCCACAACAATCTAAAAGAAAGTTGTGAGAGCCTTGTGGAGTCTCAACTCACCTCTTGTGCATGAAGTCATGGTGGTCACCAAAGATGTTGGAATCACTTGTGACTTACTTGATAGCTCTACAAGTGATTCACAACCTACTAGTTTCATTTGTGACAAATGTAAAATTTCTCTTAAGAATAATGATATTGGTTGTGATGAATCAAACATCATTATTGAAAATGAATCTTTTGTAGGAAGAGTAAATGCTCTAACTCATGACTTAGAGAAAGCATATGGTGGAAAAGGTAAACTTGATTTTATCTTGGGAAGTCAACGTTGCTCTCTTAATCGTGAGGGTCTTGGGTATCTTCCTAATAAAGGAAAGAATGCATTTGTAAAGCAAAAGACCATGTTTGTGAAAGAATGTGACAAAGTGTGTCACAAATGCCACAAGAAGGGACATGTCAAGAAAAATTGTCCTAAATTCAAAATTGTATCCTTACCATGTTTTGAGCATTGCTATGTTCTTTCACATAATGCAAAAGGTGTACATGCTAAGTTTGTTGGCACTTCAATTGTTGGTACCAAAAAGAAAGAAATTTGGGTGCCAAAATCCTTGGTCACTAACATCCTAGGACCCAAACAAATTTGGGTACCTAAAAGAGATTGATTTCCTTTTGTAGGTAAATTACAAGGTGGGAGGAAATCATTGGGTGTTGGATAGTGGTTGTACTCAACATATGACCGGTGATATGAGGATGTTCACCGAAATGAGTGAGGAAGGTTGCTCAACCTATGATAGCATCACTTCTGGAGATAATCGCAAAAGAAAGGTTAAAGGTTTGGGTAAAATTGCTATTTCAAATGACCATTCCATTTCAAATGTACTCTTAGTTGAATCTCTTAACTTTAATTTGCTATCCGTAGCTCAACTATGTGATTTGGTTTTAGTTGCAATTTTACCGTTGATGATGTTCTCATCTCAAGTGTTGATGGTAGCAATTTAATATTCAAAGGTTTTAGATATGAAAATCTTTATCTTGTTGATTTTTTATCGAACGAGGCAAAACTTACAACTTGCCTATTCTCTAAGGCTTCACTAGGTTGGCTATGACATAGAAGACTTGGTCATGTTGGTATGAGACAATTGAATCAATTATTCAAGCATGATTTAGTTCGAGGGTTGAAGGATGTAAAATTTGAAAAGAACAAATTGTGTAGTTCATGTCAAGCCGGGAAGCAAGTGGCAAATACACATCCCTACAAGAGTCAAATGTCTACTCATAGACCATTGGAATTAATTCACATGGATCTTTTTAGACCAACATCTTTCATGAGTATTGGTGGTAATTCCTATTGTCTTGTAATTGTGGATGATTATTCTACGTGAAATTTGAAAAGAACAAATTATGTAGTTCATGTCAAGCCAGGAAGCAAGTGGCAAATACTCATCCCTACAAGAGTCAAATGTCTACTCATAGACCATTGGAATTACTTCACATGGATCTTTTTGGACCAACATCTTGCATGAGTATTGATGGTAATTCCTATTGTCTTGTAATTGTGGATGATTATTCTAGATTTACTTGGGTCTATTTTCTTCGAGATAAATTGAATGTATTTGAAACATTTAAGTCATTTGCTATATTGGCCCAAAATCAATTTGATTTTGACATCAAGAAAGTTAGAAGTGATAATGGGTCGGAATACGAACGTCATCGATGATAAGATCTCTACTAGTGCTCTCTCAAACGGTCCCTCGGACCGAGTGAGCTTTTCTTCTCAATCACTTGGAACACAAAGTTCCCACAAGGACCACCACAAGATTGGTGTCTCTTGCCTCAATTACAAGTGAGTTTGATCGCAATGAAGAATCAAAGAAAGAAGAAAGCAATACAAGCGCAAGAGCTCGAAAGAACACAAGCAAATCTCTCTCTCTAATCACTAGGGCGTTGTGTGGAGTTTGGAGAGGATTTGATCACTTGGGTGTGTCTAGAATTGAATGCTAGAGCTCTTGTAAGTAGTAGAAGTGGGAAAACTTGGATGATTTGAATGTGGGGTGGTTGGGGGTATTTATAGCCCCAACCACCAAACTAGCCGTTTGGTGGTGGCTGACTATCGTATGGTGCACCGGACAGTCCGGTGCACACCGGACATGTCCGGTGCGCCAGCCACGTCACCAGGCCGTTGGGATTCGACCGTTGGAGCTTCTGACTTCTGGGCCCGCCTGGCTGTCCGGTGTACACCGGACAAGTACTGTAGATTGTCCGGTGCACCGTCTCGCGCGTGCCTGACTTCTGCGCGCTTCTGGCGCGCATTAAATGCGCCTGCAGGTGACCGTTGGCGCGAAGTAGCCGTTGCTCTGCTGGTTCACCGGACAGTCCGGTGTACACCGGACATGTCCGGTGAATTATAGCGGAGCAAATTCTCGAAGCTGGCGAGTTCCAGAGCCGCTCTTCCCTGGGGCACCGGACACTGTCCGGTGTACACCGGACAGTCCGATGAATTATAGCGGAGCGCCTCTGGATTTTCCCGAAGGTGAAGAGTTCAGCGTGAAGTCCCCTGGTGCACCAGACACAGTCCGGTGGCACACCGGACAGTCCGGTGCGCCAGACCAGAGGTGCCTTCGGTTATCCCTTGCTCTCTTTGTTGAACCCCATACTTGGTCTTTTTATTGGCTAAGTGTGAACCTTTGGCACCTGTATAACTTGTACACTAGAGCAAACTAGTTAGTCCAATTATTTGTGTTGGGCAATTCAACCACCAAAATCATTTAGGAAATAGGTGTAAGCCTAATTTTCTTTCAATCTCCCCCTTTTTGGTGATTGATGCCAACACAAACCAAAGCAAATATAGAAGTGCATAATTGAACTAGTTTGCATAATGTAAGTGGAAAGGTTGCTTGGAATTGAGCCAATATAAATACTTATAAGATATGCATGGATTGTTTCTTCAATTTTTGACATTTTGGACCACGCTTGCACCAGATGTTTTGTTTTTGCAAATTCTTTTGTAAATCCTCTTCAAAGTTCTTTTGCAAATAGTCAAAGGTAAAAGAATAAGATTTTTGCGAAGCATTTTCAAAATTTGAAATTTTCTCCCCCTGTCTCAAATGCTTTTCCTTTGACTAAACAAAACTCCCCCTAAATGAAATTCTCCTCTTAGTGTTCAAGAGGGTTTTGATATATCAATTTTGAAATACTACTTTTCTCCCCCTTTTGAACACAATAAGATACCAATTTGAAATTTATCAATTGAGAATCATACCAATTGAAAAACTCTTTTAAAATTAGGTGGTGGTGCGGTCCTTTTGCTTTGGGCTAATACTTTCTCCCCCTTTGGCATGAATCGCCAAAAACGGAGTCATTAGAGCCCTTAGAAATACTCTCTCCCCCTTTGGTCATAAATAAGTGAAGATTATACCAAAGACGGAGTCCTTTTCTCCCCCAAAGATGGAGAGTTGCTCGGAGTGACGACGAAGGATGAGTTACGGAGTGGAAGCCTTTGTCTTCGCCGAAGACTCCAATTCCCTTTCAATACACCTATGACTTGATTTGAAATAGACTTGAAAAGACATTAGTCATAGTATATAAAAGAGATATGATCAAAGGTATATAAATGAGCTATGTGTGCAAATCAACAAAAGAAGTTCCTAGAATCAAGAATATTTAGCTCATGCCTAAGTTTGTTAAAAGTTTGTTAATCAAGTGGCTTGGTAAAGATATCGGCTAATTGATCTTTAGTATTAATGTAAGAAATCTCGATATCTCCCTTTTGTTGGTGATCCCTTAAAAAGTGATACCAAATGGCTATGTGTTTAGTGCGGCTATGCTCAACGGGATTATCCGCCATGCGGATTGCACTCTCATTATCACATAGAAGAGGGACTTTGGTTAATTTGTAACCGTAGTCCCTAAGGGTTTGCCTCATCCAAAGTAGTTGCGCGCAACAATGTCCTGCGGCAATGTACTCGGCCTCGGCGGTAGAAAGAGCGACCGAGTTTTGCTTCTTTGAAGCCCAAGACACGAAGGATCTTCCCAAGAACTGGCAAGTCCCAGATGTGCTCTTTCTATTAATTTTACACCCCGCCCAATCGGCATCCGAATAACCAATTAAATCAAATGTGGATCCCCTAGGATACCAAAGCCCAAACTTAGGAGTATAAGCCAAATATCTCAAGATTCGTTTTACGACCGTAAGGTGAGCTTCCTTAGGGTCGGCTTGGAATCTTGCACACATGCATACGGAAAGCATAATATCCGGTCGAGATGCACATAAATAGAGTAAAGATCCAATCATCGACTGATATACCTTTTGATCAACGGATTTACCTCCTTCGTCGAGGTCGAGATGTCCATTGGTTCCCATGGGTGTCTTGATGGGTTTGGCATCCTTCATCCCAAACTTGCTTAGAATATCTTGAGTATAATTCGTTTGGCTTAGGAAGGTGCCTTCTTGGAGTTGCTTTACTTGAAATCCTAAGAAATACTTCAACTCCCCCATCATAGACATCTCGAATTTTTGTGTCATGATTCTACTAAATTCTTCACATGTAGACTCGTTAGTAGACCCAAATATAATATCATCAACATAAATTTGACATACAAACAAGTCATTTCAAGAGTTTTAGTGAATAAAGTAGGATTGGCCTTTCCGACTTTGAATCCATTAGTAATAAGGAAATCCCTAAGGCATTCATACCATGCTCGTGGGGCTTGCTTAAGCCCATAAAGCGCCTTAGAGAGTTTATACACATGGTTAGGGTACTTACTATCTTCAAAGCCGGGAGGTTGCTCAACATAGACCTCTTCCTTGATTGGTCCATTGAGGAAGGCGCTCTTCACGTCCATTTGATAGAGCTTGAAGCCATGGTAAGTAGCATATGCCAATAATATACGAATTGACTCAAGCCTAGCTACGGGTGCATAGGTTTCACCGAAATCCAAACCTTCGACTTGGGAGTATCCCTTGGCCACAAGTCGAGCTTTGTTCCTTGTCACCACACCATGCTCATCTTGCTTGTTGCGGAAAACCCACTTGGTTCCTACAACATTTTGATTAGAACGTGGAACTAAATGCCATACCTCATTCCTAGTGAAGTTGTTGAGTTCCTCTTGCATCGCCACTACCCAATCCGAATCTTGTAGTGCTTCCTCTACCCTGTGTGGCTCAATAGAGGAAACAAAAGAGTAATGCTCACAAAAATGTGCAACACGAGATCTAGTGGTTACCCCCTTATGAATGTCGCCGAGGATGGTGTCGACGGGGTGATCTCGTTGGATTGCTTGATGGACTCTTGGGTGTGGCGGCCTTTGTTCTTCATCCTCCTTGTCTTGATCATTTGCATCTCCCCCTTGATCATTGCCGTCATCTTGAGGTGGCTCATTTGCTTGATCTTCTATTTCATCTACTTGAGCTTCATCCTCATTTTGCGTCGGTGGGGATGCTTGCGTGGAGGAGGATGGTTGATCTTGTGCATTTGGAGGCTCTTCGGATTCCTTAGGACACACATCCCCAATGGACATGTTCCTTAGCGCGATGCACGGAGCCTATTCAATACCTATCTCATCAAGATCAACTTGCTCTACTTGAGAGCCATTAGTCTCATCAAACACAACGTCACAAGAAACTTCAACTTGTCCGGAGGACTTGTTAAAGACTCTATATGCCCTTGTGTTTGAACCATATCCTAGTAAAAAGCCTTCTACTGTCTTAGGAGCAAACTTAGATTTTCTACCTCTTTTAACAAGAATAAAGCATTTGCTACCAAAGACTCTAAAATATGAAATATTGGGCTTTTTACTGGTTAGGAGTTCATAAGATGTCTTCTTGAGGATTCGGTGTAGATATAACCGGTTGATGGCATAGCAGGCGGTGTTGACCGCCTCGGCCCAAAACCGATCCGAAGTCTTATACTCATCAAGCATGGTTCTTGCTATGTCTAATAGAGTTCGATTCTTCCTCTCCACTACACCATTTTGTTGTGGGGTGTAGGGAGAAGAGAACTCATGCTTGATGCCCTCCTCCTCAAGGAAGCTTTCAATTTGAGAGTTCTTGAACTCCATCCCGTTGTCGCTTCTAATTTTCTTGATCCTTAAGCCGAACTCGTTTTGAGCCCGTCTCAAGAATCCCTTTAAGGTCTCTTGGGTATGAGATTTTTCCTGCAAAAAGAACACCCAAGTGAAGCGAGAATAATCATCCACAATAACTAGACAATACTTACTCTCGCCGATGCTTATGTAAGCGATCGGGCCGAATAGGTCCATGTGTAGGAGCTCCAGTGGCCTGTCGGTCATCATGATGTTCTTGTGTGGATGATGGGTACCAACTTGCTTTCCTGCTTGGCATGCGCTACATATCCTGTCTTTCTCAAAATGAACATTTGTTAATCCTAAAATGTGTTCTCCCTTTAGAAGCTTATGAAGATTCTTCATCCCAACATGGGCTAGTCGACGGTGCCAGAGCCAACCCATGTTAGTCTTAGCAATTAAGCAAGTGTCGAGTTCAGCTCTATCAAAATCTACCAAGTATAACTGACCCTCTAACACTCCCTTAAATGCTATTGAATCATCACTTCTTCTAAAGACAGTGACACCTACATCAGTAAATAAACAGTTGTAACCCATTTTGCATAATTGAGAAACGGAAAGCAAATTGTAATCTAAAGAATCTACAAGAAAAACATTGGAAATAGAATGGTCAGGAGATATAGCAATTTTACCCAAACCTTTGACCAAACCTTGGTTTCCATCCCCGAATGTGATAGCTCGTTGGGGATCCTGGTTTTTCTCGTAGGAGGAGAACATCTTCTTCTCCCCTGTCATGTGGTTTGTGCACCCGCTGTCGATTACCCAGCTGTGAATCATCTAGGCCCCTTTGGTGATGTTTTGGTAATTAATGATAACTGCTTGTGGACTAACGGTTCTTGGAGGAATAAGAATGCAGGGTTGGACCACATAGAACAGCAAATGTTGGAGAATCATAAGCATTGGTTGTGGATCAGATGGAAGCAAAGGTATAATATAAGTTTTGTTTTTGCCGGTCTTGAGGAGTTTAGAGAAGATACCTGACCGGATTAGTAGGCTAGATAGCCGTACTATTAAGAGGGGTCAATGTCTTTGATCTGTGTAAAGCTTAGTGCCTCATAGAGCATCAAGTAGTTGCATTTGCATGAGGACTAACAGCGCTTCAAATTTCGTGAGTTAAAAGTTCTTTCAAAAGCAAGTTTGAAAATTGCAAAGTGTTGGATGCGCGGACCGTCCGGGCCTTGAGGGCGGACCGTCCGCGATCCACCAGAGGGGTCCGAAGTCTAACCACTTAGGCAGCCACTTTGTTCTTTTGCACTGCGGACCGTCCAGGCCTTTGGGCCGGACCGTCCGCAGTCATGACCAGAGAAGGCTGGTTTTGGGCCAGTCCCTCAATAAAACCGCGGACTGTCCGGCTGGGATGGGCGGACCGTCCGCAAGTGTCAAACATGTTTTGGACAGGGACTGTGTGATTTTGTAGATTTGTACTTCGGACTGTCCGGGGGACTAGTCCGGACAGTACTGTCTCAGGTCTTGGACCGTCCGGATTTATAGGCGGACGGTCCGCGCGTGTTAACTGTTCTTGGTCCGAGGCTCGGGTGCCTCATGCTGCCAGGTCGCGGACGGTCCGGCCTTGGAGGGCGGACTGTCCGGACCCACCTTTTCTGACAGTTCTGACAGTTTTCAAACGGAAATTATAGCCGTTATATGTACGGCGGACCGTCCGGCCCTAGGGCGCGGACCGTCCGCGTGTGCGCAGAACATGTGCTTTTTGCACATAAACGGTTGGATTTTGATGGAGGGGTATAAATAGAAGGGTAGCTCGTGTGAGAGAGCTCTCTTGGCCATTCCTTGCACACATTGAGCTCATTTGTGATCCTCCAACTCACTCTCTCTCACTCTTTGCTTGAGATTGCATTCTAGTGAGAGATTGAGGGTTCCTAGTGCATTTGCATCATTTGGTGATTCTTGAGGCACTAGGTGGTACACCGAGCAAGCGTCATTGGCTTGTTACTCTTGGAGGTTGCCGCCTCCTAGACAGCTCGGGTGATTGTCTCCGTCGAGCTCTCCAAGAAGATTGTGGAGAAGCCGCGGTGTTGATTGTGAGGGGTTTGCGCCTACCTCGCCGGAGCGGCAAAGGTGACATTAGTGGAATCGAGGTATTGAGTGATTTCTTGTCCACTTGGCTCAAAGATCAAGCCGTGACTTGATAGAGGAGCAAGTGAGAGCTTGAAGTCCACCTCAACGTGGATTAGGGGTGATCGGCAAATCACCGATACCACGGGATAAATTTTGGTGTCTCTACCTTCTTGCATTACTTATTGCCTTGCAAGTAATTAGTGTTTTGCATATTGTTCCTCAAGTATTCAATCACCATAGTTGTTTCTCATACATTGTTTACTTATTGTCACTAGGGAATTTATTCCTCTTGTTATATTGATTAAATTTACCTAGTGTTTTTGATTTTAGTCAAAACCGCCTATTCACCCCCCTCTAGCCGGTGTTCTAGATCCTACAAGTGGTATCAGAGCCGAGGACTCCATTGTTTGTGGATCTAATCATCCCGGAGTGGAACAAAATGGCTAGTAATAACAATGTGCACATTGGGAAGCCACCGCATTTTGATGGGAATAATTATGACTATTGGAAAATAAGAATGTCAATGCATCTTAGAGCAATGGGTGGAAAAATTTGGCCAATTGTCAGGGATGGATTTGTTGTGTTGAAAGAAGATGAACCATCCGTTAGTGATAATGAGAATATCGTCACAAATGATCAAGCCATGAATGTCTTTTATGATGCTCTTGATATAAATGAGTTCAATCGTATCAAGAATCTCACAACCGCTCATGAGATTTGGATTAAGCTAATGGAAATTCATGAAGGAACTACAATTGTGAAGAGTGCCAAACTATATGTGTGCAAAGGGAAGTTTGAGCAATTTATTATGAAAGAAGATGAGAGTGTATCCGATATGTTCAATCGGTTAAATGAGATAGTAAATGAACTCAAGGGACTTGGTTTTAATGTACCGGATGTGGATTTCACTCACAAGTTCCTTAGATCACTTCCGGAGAAATATGAGACCATTGTGACAATGTTAGTAAGGAGTGATCTATCTACAACTTCTCCAACCGAAGTATTGGGAGAAATTCTCACTCAAGATATATTTAAGAAGTCGCAAGCCGATGCTTTAAGTTTGGCAAAGAAGGTGAAAAATGAATCAATTGCTCTCAAAGCTAAGGCCTCAAAGGCAATTGAAAAGGAAGATAGTAATGATGAAGAAATGAAAGTGAGAGTGATGGTGACATGGCTCTATTTGTAAGGAAATTCAATAAATTCATGAAGATGAAGAGAGGTCAACCTAGAAGAGGTCAAACATCTAGAAGAAATGCTTTCAATGATAGAAAGTGTTTTGAGTGTGGGGAACCCGGTCACATTGCCATGAATTGCCCAAGCAAGAAGAAGAAGGGCAAAGATGAAAGTGACAAGAAGAAAAAGAAATACTTTAACAAGAAGAAAGATGGCAAAGCCTACTTAGTTGAATGGGACTCGGATGCTAGCTCGGATGATGATGATGATGACACCTCATCCAAGCTTAATGCCGGAATTGCCATAAAGGAAGCTCCCTCACTCTTCTCATCCCCCCATTGTCTCATGGCAAAGGGAGATGCTAAGGTAAACTACAAGGCGGGAGGGAATCATTGGGTGTTAGATAGTGGATGCACTCAACACATGACCGGAGATATGAAAATGTTTACCCAAATGAGTGAGGAAGATTGCTCAAATTATGATAGTATCACATTTGGAGATAATCGCAAAGGAAAGGTTAAAGGTTTGGGTAAAATTGCTATTTCAAATGATCATTCTATATCAAATGTGCTCTTGGTTGAGTCTTTGAATTTTAATTTACTTTCCGTAGCTCAATTATGTGATTTAGGATTTTGTTGCAATTTCACGGTTGAAGATGTTATTATCTCTAGTGTTGATGGTAGCAATCTTAAGTTTAAAGGTTTTAGACATGAAAATCTTTATCTTGTTGATTTCTCATCTAATGAGGCAAAGCTCACAACTTGCCTATTCTCAAAAGCTTCACTAGGTTGGTTATGGCATAGAAGACTTGGTCATGTTGGAATGAAGCAACTCAATCGGTTAACCAAGCCTGACTTAGTTCGCGGCTTAAAAGATGTGAAGTTTGAGAAGAACAAATTGTGTAGCTCTTGTCAAGCCGGGAAGCAAGTGGCAAACACTCATCCAAATAAAAGTCAAATGTCCACTCATCGACCTTTGGAATTACTTCACATGGATTTATTTGGGCCCACATCTTTTGTAAGTATTGGTGGTAATTCTTATTGTCTTGTGATTGTGGATGACTATTCAAGATTTACTTCGGTTTATTTTCTTCGAGACAAATCTAATGTGTTTGAAACTTTCAAGTCATTTGCTATATTGGCTCAAAATCAATTTGATTTCGACATAAAAAAGGTTAGAAGTGATAATGGGTCGGAATTCAAAAATGCGAGAATTGATGAATATTGTGATGACAAGGGTATTAAACATGAATTCTCTTCCAAATATACCCCGGAACAAAACGGTATTGTTGAAAGAAAGAATAGAACTCTCATTGATATGGCTAGGTCTATGTTAGCGGAATATAGTATATCAGATTCTTATTGGGCCGAGGCAATAAATACCGCTTGTCATTCATCAAATAGACTATATTGTCACAAGCTTTTGAAGAAAACTCCATATGAATTGCTCATTGGTAGAAAGCCAAATATCTCATATTTTAGGGTATTCGGTTGCAAATGTTATATTTTGAGAAAGGGAAGCCGACTTTTTAAATTTGAGAAGAAATGTGATGAGGGTTTTCTTCTTGGATATTCATCAAATAGTAAAGCTTATAGAGTCTTCAACAAAACTCATGGTATTATTGAGGAAGCATATGATGTTGAATTCGATGAAACAAATGGGTCTCAAGATGAGAGTGATAATCTCGATGATGTTGGGGGAACTCAATTGATAAATGCAATGAAAACAATGGCCATTGGTGAAATAAAACCAAAGGAAGATGATGATGAAAATAGTGTGGTTGTCATTCCTTCATCCTCAACTCTAAATGAGGAAGATCACCAAAGCCAACAACATAATGAAACCATGGATACTCATGATCAAGGTACTTCAAGACTTTCGGTTCCTCCTAATGCTTCAACTAGCAATTATCAAACGGTATCAAGAATTCATCATTCCATTATGAAGGATCACCTGGTTGATCAAATTGTGGGTGATATTAGTAAGGGTGTTCAAACTCGCTCTCGCATAGCTTCGTTTTGTGAACATTTCTCTTTTGTATCTTGTATGGAACCTAACCGTGTAGATGAAGCTCTACTTGATGTTGATTGGGTGAATGCAATGCATGAAGAATTAAATAACTTCGCTCGAAATGAAGTTTGGGAGCTTGTTGAGAGACCAAAGAACCACAATGTTATTGGTACAAAATGGGTGTTTCACAACAAGCACAATGAAGATGGTGTGGTAGTAAGAAACAATGCAAGATTAGTTGCACAAGGATATACTCAAATTGAGGGATTGGATTTTGGGGAGACATTTGCTCCCGTGGCAAGATTAGAAGCAATCCGGATTCTTCTTGCTTATGCTTGTGCACATAATATCAAGCTCTACCAAATGGATGTAAAGAGTGCTTTTCTAAATGGTAAGATTAGTGAACTAGTGTATGTTGAACAACCTCCCGGTTTTGAGGACCCCAAAAGACCTAACCATGTGTTCAAGCTTTCTAAAGCTCTTTATGGGCTTAAGCAAGCTCCACGCGCGTGGTATGAAAGGCTTAGGTATTTCTTGCTTTCCAAAGACTTCAAAATTGGGAAGGTTGACACTACTCTATTCACTAAAAGAATTGGCAAAGACTTATTTGTTTGTCAAATCTATGTTGATGATATTATTTTTGGATCTACTAATGAATTATTTTGCGAGGAATTCGGAAAAATGATGTCAAAAGAATTTGAAATGTCTATGATAGGAGAATTGAGCTTCTTTCTTGGCCTTCAAATCAAACAATTGAAAGATGGAATTTTTATAAGTCAATCAAAATATTTGAAGGACATGCTCAAGAAGTTTGGTTTAGAAAATGCAAAGCCTATCAAGACTCCAATGGCAACAAATGGTCATCTAGACTTAGATGAAGGAGGTACTATGGTTGATCAAAAACTTTATCGTTCAATAATTGGTAGTTTGCTTTATATTACCGCATCTAGGCCCGATGTTATGTTTAGTGTATGCATGTGTGCTCGATTTCAAGCTTCACCTAGAGAGATTCACTTGAAAGCCGCTAAAAGAATTCTAAGATATTTGAAGTACACTCCCAATATTGGTCTATGGTATCCCAAAGGTGCTCAATTTGAATTAATTGGATATTCGGATTCGGACTATGCGGGGTGCAAAGTTGATAGAAAAAGCACCTCCGGTTGTTGTCAATTTCTTGGTAGATCTCATGTTTCATGGTCTTCTAAAAAACAAAATTCGGTTGCTCTCTCTACCGCCGAAGCGGAATATATATCGGCCGGAAATTGTTGTGCTCAACTATTATAGATGAAACAAACCTTATTGGATTATGGAATTATTTTCAAGAATGTGCCTCTCATGTGTGATAATGAGAGTGCGGTAAAATTGGCTACCAATCCGGTCCAACACTCAAGAACTAAGCATATTGATATACGACATCACTTCTTAAGAGATCATGTTGGCAAGGGAGATATCTCTATTTATTCCATTGGCACGGATGATCAATTAGCAGACATTTTTACAAAGCCTTTGGATGAAACAAGATTTTATTCTCTAAGAAGTGAAATGAATGTGATCGATCTCTCAAATGTGGCTTGAAGTTGATTACGCATGTGTCGTGTTGCATCTCGGTTCTACATATGCTCTTTATGCTTTTTATTTGATATTATTGATGCATTTTTCATTCTAAATTGCTCTAGATAGTTCAATGCAAAAATTTGCATAACTCAATTACATAATATGAATATGCATGCACACTAACTCTTGGATTGGTCGAAATGTCCATTTATGAGCACCAATTCGGATTTGAAATTCAAAATCAGAAAGTGGACAGACATAGGAAAACTGAGTATCAGGCCGCGGACCGTCCGCCCATGGACCGCGGACCGTCCGCGGAATCAGGAACTGGACAGTCCGATCAGCAATGCAGACCGTCTGAACTCATCAGGGCACGGACCGTCCGCGACAGGCAGTAAAAATAGGCAGAGACCGCAGACTTGTCATTTGTGTTACTTGCTCCTTCTCTCTTGCTCTCCACTCGCCAAATAGTCTCCTTTGTCGATTGTGTGCGGACGGAGAAGTGACGTTGCACACGGACAGTCCGACAGCTTGTGGCAACGTTCGATCAACATGTCTTCATCACGGTATTTCATAAATCTTGTGGATTTCATCAAATTTCTTCAAGTTTTGAGATTATTTGGGTTTCCTCTCTGATCTGAAATTAAGCAGTAGTTTTACAAATCTGATTGGTGGGATTGTTGGTATTACTCACTATGAATGCTGTGCAAAATTTTGAACTCGGTTGGATGGGTATTCTCTGCACAATCCTCACTTCAACATTTGTGGCGGCTAGGGTTCTTTGGAGTCGCCCCTGGTCGGTCGCGGACCGTCTGCCTGGTGGGCGCGGACCGTCCGGGCCTCTGGCGCGGACTGTCCGGCCCCCTAGCGCGGACCGTCCGGCCCCTGGCAGAGCAATGCAGTTCTATTCCTTTCTATTGTGGTGATTTGTATCAACTATTTATCTATGGATGTCTGTCACATTATTGCAGTGGTTTTGGTGGTCTCCGCAAGAAACTTGCAGGTCGCTTTAAATCAAAGCGCCCTCGTGGAGATGATGATGACTATACATCGACCACTCATTAAGAGGCCCAATCCTCAGCTGGGGCACTGAATCTATGGATACTGAAGACTTTCCCCATGTCCATCCTGATTATCCCATTGACACCTCTGGATGGACCTATCCAAAGCGAAGGTTTTCTATGGCTGAGTACTGCTCAAGGCGGACTGTGAACCAGTACACTCTGCCATCTGACACCAATATTCAATTTTTCCACACTCAGCTGCAGTTTGATGTCTTTTGGGGCACCTTGGTGGATACAAATTTTCATAAGCATCAGGTGATTGATTGGTCCTTCTTGCTAAGTCAATCAGTAATGGAGGGTCTGATCCCTAAGTTTGAAACGTGTGGACTGTATCAGTTTATGGGGCAACGCACAGACTTCAATGAAATGGCTGTTAAGCAATTCCTGGCTACCTCAGAGATTGATATAGAAGAAGAATCTATCACTTGGATGACTGGCTTCAAGCGCTATTCTGCCTCTTTTGCTGACTTTGCCACTGCCAACAGTCTGAATTATGGCACCATTTCTGCTGGGCTGGATCTCTATACTGAGGATAATTTTGAGGATTTTGTGCAATTCTATGAGCCAGCCAGGCTAGGAATACCCAGGAGGTTTGGAGAGACAGCAGGACTCAGGCATCATCCTGCTGTAATCAACAAGATTGCCAGAGTCACCATTCTTCCCAAGAGTGGTGATAAGAGTAAAATATGAGATAAATTCTGGAACATTATCCAGCACATCATGAATGGTGAAGTCATGAATATTGTTCTTTTCATGATGAGACAGCTTAATGATTTGAAAATGGACAAGAATCAAAATTTAGCATATGCTCCTTACATTATGGCTCTCATCAAATCCAAGACAAGATTTGAGGGCCCCTGCGAGATTGTTCACACACCATTCAGACCTTTTAAGAATGAGATAGGGTTTCTCACCAGGCCACTCACTCCCTTCCTAGATAATGAGGAAGACCCTGACTATGAGGGTGGAGCAGCTCCTAATGTTGAGGGCGCGCAGATGCCTCCTCCTCCACCTCCTCCTCAGCCTCAGCAATATTGGGAGCCTGGTCCAGGCTACTCTGATCCTTATTTTCACAATATACAGCAGGGGCTTGAGACTCATATTGATACTCGCTTTGAGGGCATGATGACACATGTGGATCACCGCCTAGATGACATGCAGTCTCGCTTTGACAGTAACTGGGATGCGCTCAACTCTGAGTTTTCTGAGTTTCGTGATCATATTCACACTAATGTCACTGATCCTTTCATGACCAGGCTGAATAATATGCAACAGAGTTTTCAAGATAACATGGGCGCTCTCTCCAGCCAATTTGACAATCTTTCTACAAATGACAGCATGCATGATATCAGTCAGAGGCAGCCGCAACTCCAGCAGGATTTTGGCCAGTTCTCCTCTCTATTTGATACTTTCAGCACTCACTACTACAACATGCATCCTCCGCCTAGTGATCAGTGATGCCTCTCCTTTGTGGCAATTGATGCCAAAGGGGGAGAGAAGTGATGAGAAGAGAAGTTGTCAGGTGTCTCCTTCAGGGGGAGTTGGTGGTCTATGTGGACATTAAGACCATGCATATGCATATTTACCTTTTTATGTCGCATGCATTAGTTTATGTATTACGCATTTGGAACTGGCTTGAACTATTAACTCTATGTCGTATGTCTATGTCGTATGTCTGTGGACTACTGGCTTGAACTGTTAACTCTATGTCGTATGTCTGTGGACTATTATCTGTAATATTCTGTGGGTTGAACTATGTTTTAGTTCAAATTACTCTATGTGTGGTTGATCGAGGATATTGCTACGCTTAATCTACGGATCATCTCTTGTATGCTTTGATAACCATGATTGTAGGAAACTCTCCATCAAACTCCGATATATTATGTGTGTTATATCTTCAGCTTCAAATAATCCTGCACACACTTAGGGGGAGCCTTTCTTACATACTGAGTTTTTATTGGGATTTATCTATCTCTCGGACAGAACTTCAAATCTAGATAAGTCCTATGAAACTCATCTCCAAAAATCTATCCTATACCTTAGGTATGAGAAGATTTGGAAAAACTAAACTTCTCTTTAATATATTATGTAGTGTTGTCATCAATTACCAAAAAGGGGGACATTGTGAATCATCTAGGCCCCTTTGGTGATGTTTTGGTAATTAATGATAACTGCTTGTGGACTAACGGTTCTTGGAGGAATAAGAATGCAGGGTTGGACCACATAGAACAACAAATGTTGGAGAATCATAAGCATTGGTTGTGGATCAGATGGAAGCAAAGGTATAATATAAGTTTTGTTTTTGCCGGTCTTGAGGAGTTTAGAGAAGATACCTGACCGGATTAGTAGGCTAGATAGCCGTACTATTAAGAGGGGTCAATGTCTTTGATCTGTGTAAAGCTTAGTGCCTCATAGAGCATCAAGTAGTTGCATTTGCATGAGGACTAACAACGCTTCAAATTTCGTGAGTTAAAAGTTCTTTCAAAAGCAAGTTTGAAAATTGCAAAGTGTTGGATGCGCGGGCCGTCCGGGCCTTGAGGGCGGACCGTCCGCGATCCACCAGAGGGGTCCGAAGTCTAACCACTTAGGCAGCCACTTTGTTCTTTTGCACTGCGGACCGTCCGGGCCTTTGGGCCGGACCGTCCGCAGTCATGACCAGAGAAGGCTGGTTTTGGGCCAGTCCCTGAATTATAGCGCGGACCGTCCGGCTGTGATGGGCGGACCATCCGCAAGTGTCAAACATGTTTTGGACAGGGACTGTGTGATTTTGTAGATTTGTACTTCGGACTGTCCGGGGGACTAGTCCGGACAGTACTATCTCAGGTCTCGGACCGTCCGGATTTATAGGCGGACGGTCCGCGCGTGTTAACTGTTCTTGGTCCGAGGCTCGGGTGCCTCATGCTGCCAGGTCGCGGACGGTCCGGCCTTGGAGGGCGGACTGTCCGGACCCACCTTTTCTGACAGTTCTGACAGTTTTCAAACGGGAATTATAGCCGTTATATGTACGGCGGACCGTCCGGCCCTAGGGCGCGGACCGTCCGCGTGTGCGCAGAACATGTGCTTTTTGCACATAACGGTTGGATTTTGATGGAGGGGTATAAATAGAAGGGTAGCTCGTGTGAGAGAGCTCTCTTGGCCATTCCTTGCACACATTGAGCTCATTTGTGATCCTCCAACTCACTCTCTCACACTCTTTGCTTGAGATTGCATTCTAGTGAGAGATTGAGGGTTCCTAGTGCATTTGCATCATTTGGTGATTCTTGAGGCACTAGGTGGTACACCGAGCAAGCGTCATTGGCTTGTTACTCTTGGAGGTTGCCGCCTCCTAGACGGCTCGGGTGATTGTCTCCGTCGAGCTCTCCAAGAAGATTGTGGAGAAGCCGCGGTGTTGATTGTGAGGGGTTTGCGCCTACCTCGCCGGAGCCGCAAAGGTGACATTAGTGGAATCGAGGTATTGAGTGATTTCTTGTCCACTTGGCTCAAAGATCAAGCCGTGACTTGATAGAGGAGCAAGTGAGAGCTTGAAGTCCACCTCAACGTGGATTAGGGGTGATCGGCAAATCACCGATACCACGGGATAAATTTCGGTGTCTCTACCTTCTTGCATTACTTATTGCCTTGCAAGTAATTAGTGTTTTGCATATTGTTCCTCAAGTATTCAATCACCGTAGTTGTTTCTCATACATTGTTTACTTATTGTCACTAGGGAATTTATTCCTCTTGTTATATTGATTAAATTTACCTAGTGTTTTTGATTTTAGTCAAAACCGCCTATTCACCCCCCTCTAGCCGGTGTTCTAGATCCTACACCAGCTTGAGCCCCCGGATGCATAAACCTACAAAACATTTTTAGTTCTTGACTTTAGGTACCCAAATGGTTTTGGGTCCTTTGGCATTAGAAACAAGAACTTTGGGTACCCAAACACAAGTCTTTGACCTCTTGTGCTTGCCCCCAACATATTTGGCAACTACCTTGCCGGATTTGTTAGTCAAAACATAAGATGCATCAAAAGTTATAAATGAGATGTCATGGTCATTTGATGCACTAGGAGTTTTCTTCTTAGGCAACTTAACATGGGATTGTTGCCTAGAACTAGATGTCTCACTTTTATACATATAAGCATGATTAGGACCAGAGTGAGACTTCCTAGAGTGAATTTTCCTAATTTTGCTCTCAGGATAACCGGCAGGGTACAAAATGTATCCCTCGTTATCCTGAGGCATGGGAGCCTTGCCCTTAACAAAATTAGACAATTTCTTAGGAGGGGCATTAATTTTGACATTGCCTCCCTGTTGGAAGCCAATGCCATCATTAATGCCAGGGCGTCTCCCGCTATAGAGCACGCTTCTAGCAAATTTAAAATTTTCATTTTCTAAGTCATGCTCGACAATCTTAGCATCTAGTTTTGCTATATGATCATTTTGTTGTTTAATTAAAGCCATGTGATCATGAATAGCATTAACATCAACATCTCTACATCTAGTACAAATAGAAGTGTGCTCAACGGTAGATGTAGAGGGTTTGCAAGATTTTAATTCTACAACCTTAGCATGCAAGATATCATTTTTAGTTCTAAGGTCGGAAATAGTAGCATTGCAAACATCAAAATCCTTAGCCTTAGCAAGCAATTTTTCATTCTCAATCCTAAGGCTAGCAAGAGATATGTTTAATTCTTCAATCTTAGCAAGTAAATCATCATTATCATTTCTAAGATTGGAAATTGAAGCATTACAAACATTTGAATCAACCTTAGCTAATAAATTAGCATTCTCATTTCTAAGGTTGTCTATTGTCTCATGACAAGTGCTTAGCTCACTAGATAATTTTTCATATTTTTCAACTTCTAGAGCATAAGCATTTTTAACCTTAACATGCTTTTTGTTTTCCTTGATTAGGAAGTCCTCTTGGGAGTCCAAGAGGTCATCCTTCTCATGGATGGCACTAATTAATTCATTTAACTTTTCTTTTTGTTGCATGTTTAGGTTGGCAAAGAGAGTACGTAGATTATCTTCCTCATCACTAGCATTATCATAACTAGAGGATTCATATCTAGTGGAGGATTTAGATTTAACCTTCTTCTTTTTGTCGTCCTTAGCCATGAGGCACTTGTGGCCGACGTTGGGGAAGAGGAGTCCCTTGGTGACGGCGATGTTGGCGGCGTCCTCGTCGTCGGAGGAGTTGCTAGAGCTTTCGTCGGAGTCCCACTCGCGACAAACATGGGCATCGCCTCCCTTCTTGTAGTACCTCTTCTTCTCCTTTCTTCTCCCCTTCTTGTCATCGCCCCTGTCACTGTCACTAGAAATAGGACATTTTGCAATAAAGTGACCGGGCTTACCACACTTGTAGCAAACCTTCTTGGAGCGGGGCTTGTAATCTTTCCCCCTCCTTTGCTTGAGGATTTGGCGAAAGCTTTTGATGACAAGCGCCATTTCCTCATTGTCGAGCTTGGAGGCGTCGATTGTTTGTCTACTTGGTGTAGATTCCCCCTTCTCCTCTGTCGCCTTGAATGCAACCGGTTGAGCTTCGGACGTGGAGGGACCGTCAAGCTCGTTGATCTTCCGTGAGCCCTTGATCATAAATTCAAAGCTCACAAAATTCTTGATTACTTCCTCGGGAGTCATTAGTGTATATCTTGGATTACCACGAATTAATTGTACTTGAGTAGGGTTAAGGAAAATAAGAGATGTTAAAATGACCTTAACCACCTCGTGGTCATCCCACTTTTTGCTCCCGAGGTTGCGCACTTGATTCACCAAGGTCTTGAGCCGGTTGTACATATCTTGTGGCTCCTCCCCTTGGCGAAGACGAAAGCGACCGAGCTCCCCCTCGATCGTTTCCCGCTTGGTGATCTTGGTGAGTTCATCACCCTCGTGCGCCGTCTTGAGCACGTCCCAAACTTCCTTGGCGCTTTTTAGTCCTTGCACCTTGTTGTACTCCTCCCTACTTAGAGAGGCGAGGAGTATGGTTGTGGCTTGGGAGTTGAAGTGCTCGATTTGAGCCACCTCGCCCTCATCATAATCCTCATCCCCTACGGATGGTACCTGTGCTCCAAACTCAACAACATTCCATATACTTTTGTGGAGTGAGGTTAGATGAAATTTCATTAAATCACTCCACCTAGCATAATCTTCACCGTCAAAGGTTGGCGGTTTGCCTAATGGAACAGAAAGTAATGGAGTATGTCTAGAAGTACGAGGATAATGTAAGGGGATCTTACTAAACTTCTTGCGCTCGTGGCGCTTAGAAGTTATGGAGGGCGCGTCGGAGCCGGAGGTAGAAGGTGATGAAGTGTCTGTTGGGACTATGCTTCGTCGCCGAAGGTCTTGTAGGAAGAAGCAGTTTTCGGCTGAAGCTGTTCGTATGAGATGACCGAAGGTTCCTCTTCGTGAAGCTTCGGAATTTACAAACCGACATAAAAGTAGAATGACCTTTTAGTCCATATATGTTTGAGTCACCGTTGTAATCCCTTATGAGGGGCATAATTGTAATTCCTCACAGGCCACACCCTGTGCCTATAAATAGGTGAACAGTACCTCTGTACTGTTCACGCAATCTTGTAATCATTGGCACATTACGCTGGAATTATTGCTTTCTGCTAAGACGAAGGTACAAATATACCTAAATATTATGTTTCAATATTTAGGTTCATATAATAAAATATATATAAATATTATTATTCATTTTCGATATGTCTTTCTATGGTGCCTTGTGTTTTACATTTTACTTCATATTGTTTTTCAAGTCTGATCACGAAGGTATGACCTTCGTGATATTTCGTTTATGGCCTTCGTCCGGAGCTTATTAAATCCTTGGGGAAATAATGCTTCCGCGGACGAAGGGCATTAATATTTAACATTTCATGTTGCCTTATTCTTAATTTATAGCATTTGAGAACAAGTTCCCAACATTGGCGCCCACCTCCGGTGAACTCACTTCCACTTTTTTCGAGCTGATGGCTTCGTTCAACGATCGAGCTGGAGCTGCTTCGGCTCCGAAGCTGGTGCTCCCGATAACAGGTGGTTCGTGCTCAGAACCAGCTAACAAAAAGCAAAAGAAAGAGGCGCAGAGAAGGGTACAACATGTTGGAGTGCAGGGACCCTTCATCAAGTCAAGGTGGTCCCACATTCCAATCACCTTTTCCCAGGAGGACCTTCAGCTCAAGGATTTTCCTCATAACGATGCTATGGTTATTTCTTGCGTTATCAAAGGGTTTCTGGTCCACAATGTCTTGGTTGATACAGGCAGTGCAGCTGATATCATATTTGCTAAGGCCTTCAGGCAAATGCAAGAGCCAGAAGATAAGATTCATGATGCTACACACCCTCTCTGTGGCTTCGGAGGAAGACAGATTGTAGCACTGGGCAAGATCACCATGCCAGTGACCTTCGGATTCATCAACAACACCAGAACTGAGCAAGTCGTGTTTGACATTGTTGACATGGAATACCCTTACAATGCAATTATTGGTCGAGGCACCCTCAATGCTTTCGAAGCAATTCTTCATCCTGCTTACCTTTGCATGAAGATACCTTCGGATCAAGGACCCATTGCTATTCATGGGAGTCAGGAAGCTGCCAGAAGGGCTGAGGGAAATTGGACTGACTCAAAAGCAATCCATAACATAGATGGAGCTGAAGCTTGTGAACAGTACAAATTCAGAAGGGAGAAAGCAGCTTCAGCAGATCAGCCGAAGCCCATGCTCTTATGTGAGGACATAGCAGAGCAGAGGGTGCTGTTGGGCTCTCAATTATCCGAAGAACAGGAGAAAACCTTGATAAGGTTTTTGTTCAACAACAAAGATGTTTTTGAATGGTCAGCCAATGATCTTTGCGGAGTTAACAGGGATGTTATTGAACACTCGCTCAATGTTGACCCATCCTTCAGACCCAGAAAGCAGAGGCTTCAGAAAATGTCTGATGACAAGGCCGAAGGTGCTCGTAATGAAGTCAAGAGACTCCTCAGTGCAGGAGTTATCAGAGAAGTAAAGTATCCAGAATGGCTAGCTAACACTGTTATGGTAAAAAAGGCCAATGGCAAATGGCGAATGTGTATCGATTTTACAAACCTCAACAAGGCCTGTCCGAAGGACGAATTCCCATTGCCGAGGATAGACTCCTTAGTTGATGCCGCAGCTTCGTCAGAGCTTATGAGTCTTCTCGATTGTTATTCAGGCTATCATCAAATCTGGATGAAAAAGGAGGATGAGCCAAAGACCAGTTTCATAACCCCTAGTGGAACATATTGTTACCTTCGGATGCCTGAGGGGCTCAAGAACACTGGAGGAAGTTTCAGCAGAATGACTGCGAAGGTTCTCCAGTCTCAGATAGGCAGAAATGTGCTAACTTATGTTGATGATATCATTGTAAAAAGCACGAAACAGGAAAATCACATTGCTGATTTGCAGGAGACCTTCGCCAGTTTTAGACAAGCTGGCCTAAAGTTGAATCCAGAAAAATGCGTCTTCGGAGTAAAGAAGGGGAAATTTCTTGGATGCTTGGTTTCAACAAAGGGAATTGAAGCTAATCCAAGTAAAATTGAAGCTATACTTCGAATGGAGCCACCAACTACAAAAAAAGGGGCCCAAAGATTGACAGGGAGGCTGGCATCTCTCAATAGATTTATATCCAGATCTGCAGAAAGAAATTTACCATTCTTCGAAGTGCTGAAATCAGCCGAAGTCTTTCAATGGGGACCAAGCCAACAAAAAGCCTTCGAGGAACTGAAGCAATATTTGATAGATTTAACAACATTAACTCCACCAGCGCTAGGGGCTCCTTTGTTATTATATGTGGCAGCTTCGCACTCAGCGGTAAGTGCAGCACTTGTTCAGGAGAAGTTTGATGGCCAAGTCAAGAAGCAGGTCCCAGTGTATTTTGTATCTGAAGTTCTTAGCATATCAAAGAAAAACTATACAGAATTGGAGAAGGTGTTATATGCTGTTTTGATGGCATCCAGGAAGCTTCGGCATTACTTTCAAGCATACAATATTGTTGTTCCTTCTTCGCAGCCGTTGAAGGATATTGTGAGAAATAGAGAAGCTACTGGGCGGATTGGAAAATGGGCTGCAGAGCTCAATGAATTTTGCATTGATTATGTGCATAGATCTTCGATCCAGTCTCAAGCGTTGGCAGATTTTATCGCCGATTGGACGCCAGGGGCTCAGGATGAAGAAACAAATAAAGATGCCGAAGTATGGACAGTGTTTTGCGATGGGTCTTGGGGAACCTTCGGAGCAGGAGCAGCCGCTGTGTTGGTTTCACCATCCAAAGTTAAAACTTGTTATGCGGCAAGACTCGACTTTAGTTGTACAAACAATATTACTGAGTACGAAGCCCTACTTTTGGGTCTTCGGAAGTTAAAAGCAATGGGAATCAGAAGGGCCATCCTTAAAACTGATTCCCAGGTTGTTTCGGGTCATATCGACAAGAGTTGCAAGGCTAAAGATCCGAAACTTGAAAAATATCTAGACACGGTCCGAAGAATCGAAGCTTCCTTCGAAGGATTTTCTGTCAAAAATATCCCTCGAGGACAAAATGAGCATGCTGATTTGCTAGCTAAGTCAGCAGCACAGGGGCTTCCCTTACCTTCGGATGTGTTCTTCGAAACAATAAAAGCACCTTCAGTGGAACTTCTTGAAAGAGCAGTCCTCAATATATCTCCTGTTTATAGCGAAGATTGGAGAACTGAGATCATCTCTTACCTTCATGGTAAATTCCTTTCAGATGACGAAACTTATAACAGAAGGATAGAGGCAAGAGCTCGTCCATATGTCATGATAGAAGGGGAGTTGTACAAGCATGGAGTTTGTGCTCCACTACTCAAGTGTTTATCTAGAACCGAAGGCATAGAATTGATGAAAGAAATACATGCAGGCCTGTGTGGATCTCACATTGGATCTAGGCCGTTACTTGGAAAAGTTTTTCGTCAAGGGTTTTATTGGCCGAAGGCAGCTTCGGACGCAGCGGAATTAGTTCAAAAGTGCGAAGGTTGTCAGAAATGTGCAAGAGATAAAAAACAACCTTCGTCCTTAACTCAGCTCATACAACCCATCTGGCCACTGCAAAGGTGGGGCCTTGACTTGTTAGGTCCGTTACCACCGGCCCAAGGGAACTTAAGGTATGTTGTAGTGGCTGTGGAATATTTTTCTAAATGGATTGAGGCAAAGCCTTTAGCCACAATAACTTCGGCCACCATTCAAAAGTTTTTCTGGCAGAATATTGTTTGTCGTTTCGGGGTACCAAAGGCCATCACTGTAGATAATGGAACACAGTTCGACTCCGAAGCTTTCAGAGATTTCTGTGATCAAATTGGTACGAAGATCCATTTTGCATCAGTCAGGCATCCGGAATCAAACGGACTCGTTGAAAGAGCCAATGACATTATAATGACAAGAATAATGAAGTTAATCTTCAATCAACCCAGGGGAAAGTGGCCAGATCAATTAATCAAAGTGGTATGGAGCCACAACACAACAATATCAAGGTCAACAGGCTTTACTCCATTCAAACTATTGTTTGGTGACGAAGCAATAACTCCGGAGGAAGCCAAAACTGGATCAATAAGAGTAGTAGCTTCGGCAGAATCAGATTCTGAAGCTGTTTATTCTGTGGAAAAAGATGCTATAGAAGGGATCAGGCTTCAAGCTGTGGAGAACATCAATAAGTATCAAGCCGAAACAATCAAATGGCGTGATAGAAAGGTTCGGCTAAAGAATATTGAGCCAGGACATTTGGTGCTTCGGCGAGTGGCTAACCCAGATACAGTGGGCAAGTTGCAGTTGAAATGGGAGGGACCTTTTTTGGTAGCATCTTCGTCAAGACCCGGTTCATACAGATTGAAGGATATGGACGGCAATGACATTCCTAGATCTTGGAATGCGGATGAGCTTCGGCGATATTATGTGTAACTTGATGTAATTTTTTATATTTTTTCTTTCATGGCACCCTTTTCCTTTCTAAAGGGGGAGAAAGGTTTTTAATGGGGCCATCATATGTAATTTCCTTTTTTTAGTTCTATAAGAACAAAATCACCCAAGGATGTAAATGTAAAAGCTGAGAATGCACCATCGAGTGCCGAAAGTAAAAGGCGAAGAAGCTCCAAAGTCGTTCCTAAGGGAATGCAGAGCTTACAGCGAAAAGTCAACGCTGATTCCGCCGAAAGTAAAAGGCGAAGAAGCTCCAAAGTCGTTCCTAAGGGAATGCAGAGCTTACAACGAAAAGTCAACGCTGATTCCGCCGAAAGTAAAAGGCGAAGAAGCTCCAAAGTCGTTCCTAAGGGAATGCAGAGCTTGATTATTTCTAAGGAAATAACGGTTGTGATTATGGCTTCGGATACGTGTTCGGACATTCATTTGCACATCACATTACATCATAACATTTGCATTCATAAACATTCATCCAGGCATATGTAGGATAACCATCATCATAGCATAAGTGATTGCTTCGACAAAAAGGAAAAACTGTCTTTTGTACTTCTTCGTGTACGAAAAGAAGAGCTTCGGAAGAAAGGGAAATGTTGTTTTTTATGCTTCGCTGTGTACGAAAAGAAGGGAAGGTGTTTTTTCGCTTTCGGCTCAAAAAGATAATTTCGTCCACATCAAAGCACCTCTCATGCATTAATGAAAGGGTAAGAACATATTACAAGGTATGAACAGAATTCATTAAGAACAAGTTTAGTCACATTTACAAAAGTTATCTCAAAAGTTTCTTGAGTCTGTCTACAGTCTACTCCTACTTAATCTTCAAGGGACCCCAGCTTCAGCGTCATTCTCTTTAAGCATCGGCCTCGGCTTCGTCATCCTGCATGAATTAAGTTGTTGTAAGTCAAAATCGAGCTTGAAGGAAGAGGTAAGCACAATGTATGATTTCTTACTGGTTCAAGATGACTCCGAGCTTCGTCTCCAGCCTTTTCTCGCCCGCCTTTTGTCCATATCATCTTTACAAATCTATTAGAAATGCTTCGGGCGAGATCAGGAATGTCATCTAGAATTGATGGTGATAAAGTGAAATTGGGTCTATTGACAATTTTTCCATGATCGCAGCCAGCTTTTAGGAAAGCTGCAGCAGTGCCCCGAGAAGCTACCCAGGCGCAGAAGTCACCATGCCCGGCTATAACTTCGTCAAGCTCATCAATTTCACCCTCAATATGTTCGAAGGTCTTTGGTAAATCTTCAGCTGACGGGGTGAATTTCTCACTGCTAGCTCCAACTGAGTGGAAAATTTTTCTCAGTCGTTGAATACATTTGTTGCCAAATTCCAAACATTTGTCTTGAAGGCCCGCCAATAGTCTCTTCAAATCTGAATTTTGTTGGACT
This sequence comes from Zea mays, assembly GCF_902167145.1. Lineage (NCBI taxonomy): Eukaryota > Viridiplantae > Streptophyta > Magnoliopsida > Poales > Poaceae > Zea > Zea mays. The sequence continues at coordinate 187,431,088 of NC_050098.1, forward strand.
TCGGCTTCAAGTTTTGCAGTAAGTTCTTGCTTTTCTTGTTCAAACTGTTCAGATTGGCAGAGAAGCTTCGTGTTCAGTTCTGTTATTTTAGCTTCGGCTTCCGCCAGTAAGCCTTCAGTTGCTTGAAGCTCGAAGTTCTTCTTTTCAATAGTAGCTGATTGCTCTTTTATTTTGCTTTCTAAATTTTCAATTATAACCTCGTGTTTCTTGTCTTCCAGATCTTGCTGCATTTTTAAAGCTTTGCTCAACAGCATACTCTGCACGAAAGCAACCTTCGTTAGACATGTCTTCATTATTAAAAACAATAAAAGTCAAGGGAAAAGTAGTTCACCTTGAAATTGGAATAAAATAAACTACCAACGATATGTTGTCGTCGGTAGCGGCTAATGTCCATTTCTAGCTTCGGAAAACCGATACTCTTTGACAGGGTACCGATGACCTTAGCTCCAGTTTGATCCCGGATACAGTCTAATTTTTCATCATCAATACCTCCGAAGAGGAGTGCTCCTGGTTTATATCCGCAAGATTTGGCATACTCTTTAAGCTCTTCTATTTCAGTTTTTGACAATTTTTCTCCAACTAAATTTTGAAACATGAAGGCCTCGTCCTCTGAGATGTTACTTTCCTCTTCTTCGGAATTTTCTTCTCTTTAGATGGTTCTTTCTCATCTTCATTTAAAGCTTCGGCTATCCTTTTCCTTTTCCGGCCTCCGACACCTTTGTTCAAATTTTCGTAGTCAGGGTATTCAAAACCCAAGGCGTCCAGCACTCGATTCAATCTTCGCTTCGGACGGGTGCCGAAGGCCGCAGTCATCAACTGATCTTCTTTTTTGGAGTAATTGCCGAGTATTTCATTGCACATTACTTCAATTGTATCCAGCCACTCTTGGCAAGGTGTTTTAAAGTATTTCTTAAACTTGAAATAGTAAGGCAACCGCACAAGTTCTCCTTCTTTTTTCTCCCCCTCTAGCTTCGGCATTTCCCATTCTTTTAAACTAGGAAAAACCCTGAAAGCCAAAAACTCCTAAACCAGGTCTCTTGTACTGATATGCTCTGAAATAATTCTGAATTCATCCAACGCTTGTTGGGTTGGACCTTCTGGTGTCATGTTGCAACGAGGTCGGGTTTCTCCGAAGATTAGTTCAAGTGGACTTTGCACAAGCTTCTCCTTGTCATCATCAACCTTGACATAGAACCACTCCGACTTCCAGCCTGCTGCCCATTTGCTTCGGTAGCTGATTACAGGAAACTTTGTGGTTTTCCGATAAGCAAAATTATAGCAACCAAAATTGTCATGCAATCCATCTTTTCTAGCCTTCGTCTGATAGTGCAGCTCGTGAACTCGACAAAAGCTGTCCGCAAACGGCTCCACCGCTTGGCTTCGGAGGGCCCAGATATAAACACTAAGCCTAACGATAGTGTTAGGAGTCAACTGATGAAAGTAGATACCAAACCTCTTCAGTACCTCTGCAATAATCCCATGTAGGGGGAATCTTAATCCAGCCTTTAGAAAGCTCTTGAAAATGACTATTTCATCCTTCTCCGGCTTTGGGGTAGTTTCTTCCCCCCCGAAGCGTAATAGCTTCTTCTGACTTTCACTGAAAAAACCCGACTTTACCATCTTGGAGAGATCAGCCTTCGAAACAGTAGACTTTCCGAAGTCCAAGTGGCTGGGTTTACTTGGCATAGCAATACGATAATCATCTTCAGGATCAGTTTCCTCAATGTTCTCTTCTTCTACTTCGGCAGTTGCTTGTTCTGCATCGGCACTAGGGATTTTTTCCGAAGCTACCAGCCCGGATCGTTGCATTGCTTCGGAGATGGGAATAGTCTCCGAACCTTCAGCTTCGCCTCCCTCACGCTCAACCCTAGCGGTAGAACGCACTCTGGCCATTTAATTCTGAATTTGTGGGAATTAAATACTTTTTCTTCCAAAGTTTTTTCTTCTGACGAAGCAGGCTTCAAGCTGGAGCTTCGTTCGATTCCGAGAGTCAAGCTTCGGCTATGGTTAAAAATTTTGGCTGCAAAACAGTGCAAATAGCAATGAATGATGTGGTAACTTCACACCTACTCGTCTGTTTATATAGTACTGCAGGTAAGAAGGCGAAGCGCCAGGATTTTTACACCAGGCGGACAGCCGCTTGCACTCGCTGTGCGGTGGACCGCAGAGACCAAACAGTAACTCTGCAAGGTGGGACCGCTATGCGCTGGGAAACTGAATCGTTTCTCGATAACGAGCTCAGGGAAGGTGTTTTTTGGACCTTCGGCTTCCTGAAGCTTAGGAGACTTTTTTTACGGATCAAGCTCGTTACGAAAAACGATCTAGCGCCGCGAAAGGGGCTACTGTTGGGACTATGCTTCGTCGTCGAAGGTCTTGTAGGAAGAAGCAGTTTTCGGCTGAAGCTGTTCGTATGAGATGACCGAAGGTTCCTCTTTGTGAAGCTTCGGAATTTACAAACCGACATAAAAGTAGAATGACCTTTTAGTCCATATATGTTTGAGTCACCGTTGTAATCCCTTATGAGGGGCATAATTGTAATTCCTCACAGGCCACGCCCTGTGCCTATAAATAGGTGAATAGTACCTCTGTACTGTTCACACAATCTTGTAATCATTGGCACATTACGCTGGAATTATTGCTTTCTGCTAAGACGAAGGTACAAATATACCTAAATATTATGTTTCAATATTTAGGTTCATATAATAAAATATATATAAATATTATTATTCATTTTCGATATGTCTTTCTATGGTGCCTTGTGTTTTACATTTTACTTCATATTGTTTTTCAAGTCTGATCACGAAGGTATGACCTTCGTGATATTTCGTTTATGGCCTTCGTCCGGAGCTTATTAAATCCTTGGGGGAAATAATGCTTCCGCGGACGAAGGGCATTAATATTTAACATTTCATGTTGCCTTGTTCTTAATTTATAGCATTTGAGAACAAGTTCCCAACAGTGTCGGTCTCGTAGTAGACCACCTTCCTCATCTTCTTTATTTTGTCGCCACTCCGATGCGATTGTGAGAAGAAGTCTTCTTCTCCTTCTTCTTCTCCTTCTTCTTTTCCTTGTTGCGGGACTCTTCCGATGAAGCCTTCCCGTGGCTTGTAGCGGGCTTGTCGCCGATCTCCATCTCCTTTTTGGCGAGTTCACCCGACATCACTTCGAGCGGTTAGGTTCTAATGAAGCACCGGGCTCTGATACCAATTGAAAGTCGCCTAGAGGGGGGGTGAATAGGGCGAAACTGAAATTCTCAAAATAATCACAGCTACAAGCCGGGTTAGCGTTAGGAATATAATTGAGTCCGCGAGAGAGGGTGCAAAACAAATCGCAAGCAAATAAGAGGTGTGACACGCGGATTTGTTTTACCGAGGTTCGGTTCTTGCAAACCTACTCCCCGTTGAGGTGGTCACAAAGATGGGTCTCTTTCAACCCTTTCCCTCTCTCAAACGGTCCCTCGGACCGAGTGAGCTTTTCTTCTCAATCACTTGGAACACAAAGTTCCCACAAGGACCACCACAAGATTGGTGTCTCTTGCCTCAATTACAAGTGAGTTTGATCGCAATGAAGAATCAAAGAAAGAAGAAAGCAATCCAAGCGCAAGAGCTCGAAAGAACACAAGCAAATCTCTCTCTCTAATCACTAGGGCGTTGTGTGGAGTTTGGAGAGGATTTGATCACTTGGGTGTGTCTAGAATTGAATGCTAGAGCTCTTGTAAGTAGTAGAAGTGGGAAAACTTGGATGATTTGAATGTGGGGTGGTTGGGGGTATTTATAGCCCCAACCACCAAACTAGCCGTTTGGTGGTGGCTGACTGTCGTATGGTGCACCGGACAGTCCGGTGCACACCGGACATGTCCGGTGCGCCAGCAACGTCACCAGGCCGTTGGGATTCGACCGTTGGAGCTTCTAACTTCTGGGCCCGCCTGGCTGTCCGGTGTACACCGGACAAGTACTGTAGATTGTCCGGTGCACCGTCTCGCGCGTGCCTGACTTCTGCGCGCTTCTGGCGCGCATTAAATCCGCCTGCAGGTGACCGTTGACACGAAGTAGCCGTTGCTCTGCTGGTTCACCGGACAGTCCGGTGTACACCGGACATGTCCAGTGAATTATAGCGGAGCAAATTCCCGAAGCTGGCGAGTTCCAGAGCCGCTCTTCCCTGGGGCACCGGACACTGTCCGGTGTACACCGGACAGTCCGGTGAATTATAGCGGAGCGCCTCTAGATTTTCCCGAAGGTGAAGAGTTCAGCGTGAAGTCCCCTGGTGCACCGGACAGTCCGGTGCGCCAGACCAGAGGTGCCTTCGGTTATCCCTTGCTCTCTTTGTTGAACCCCATACTTGGTCTTTTTATTGGCTAAGTGTGAACCTTTGGCACCTGTATAACTTGAACACTAGAGCAAACTAGTTAGTCCAATTATTTGTGTTGGGCAATTCAACCACCAAAATCATTTAGGAAATAGGTGTAAGCCTAATTCCCTTTCACCTTCATCAAGTCAAAACCCACATCCCAATCACCTTCTCCCAGGAGGACCTTCAGCTCAAAGATTACCCTCATAATGATGCTATGGTCATATCTTGTGTCATCAAGGGATTTCTGGTCCATAATGTTCTGGTTGATACAGGCAGTGCAACGGATATCATATTTGCTAAGGCCTTCAGACAGATGCAAGAACCAGAGGATAAGATTCATGATGCTACACATCCTCTATGTGGCTTCGGAGGAAGGCAGATTGTAGCACTCGGCAAAATCACAATGCTAGTGACCTTCAGCTTTGTTCATAACACAAGGACTGAACAGGTTGTCTTTGACATTGTTCACATGGAATATCCCTATAATGCAATCATTGGTCGTGGGACACTTAATGCTTTCGAAGCAATACTTCATCCAGCATATCTATGCATGAAGATACCTTCGGAACAAGGGTCCATTACTGTTCATGGGAGTCAAGAAGCTGCTAGGAAGGCCGAAGAAAACTAGACAGATTCAAAGGCAATCCATAACATAGATGGAGCCGAAGCCTGTGAGCAGTATAGATACAAAAGAGAGAAGGCTGCTTCGGCGGATCAGCCGAAGCCTATGCTTCTATGTGAAGATATGGCAGAACAAAAGGTACTGCTGGGGTCTCAGTTATCTGAAGAGCAGGAAAAGAATTTGCTAAGATTTCTATTCAACAACAAAGATGTCTTTGCTTGGTCAGCCAATGATTTTTGCGATGTCAACAGAGATGTCATTGAGCATTCACTCAATGTGGATCCATCTTTCAGGCCGAGAAAACAAAGGCTTCGGAAAATGTCTGATGATAAAGCTGAAGGTGCTTGGAACAAAGTGAAGAGGCTTCTTAGCGCTGGCGTTATCAGAGAGGTCAAATACCCAGAGTGGCTAGCCAACACTGTTATGGTGAAGAAGGGCAACGGTAAATGGAGAATGTGCATTGATTTTACAGATCTTAACAAGGCTTGTCCAAAGGATGAGTTCCCATTGCCAAGAATAGATTCTCTAGTAGATGTAGCAGCTTCGTCAGAGCTCATGAGTCTACTAGATTGTTACTCAGGCTACCACCAAATCTGGATGAAGAAGGAAGATGAGCCGAAGACTAGCTTCATAACCCCTAGTGGCACATATTGCTATCTTCGGATGCCTGAGGGGCTTAAAAATGTTGGAGGAAGCTTCAACAGAATGACATCCATAGTCCTTCATTCTCAAATAGGCAAGAATGTGCTGACCTATGTTGATGATATCATAGTTAAAAGCACGAAGCAAGAAAATCACATTGCTGATTTGCAAGAGACATTTGCCAACTTCAGGCAAGCTGGTTTGAAGTTAAATCCAGAAAAATGTGTTTTTGGGGTAAAGAAGGGCAAGTTTCTTGGCTGTCTAGTATCAACGAAGGGAATTGAAGCTAACCCAAGCAAGATTGAAGCTATCCTTCGGATAGAACCGCTAAGTACAAAAAAAGGGGCTCAACGGCTGGCAGGTAGACTAGCATCATTAAACAGATTCATATCCAGATCAGCAGAAAGAAATATGCCATTCTTTGAAATACTGAAGTCAGCCGAAGTCTTTCAATGGGGCCCGACTCAACAAAAAGCCTTCGAAGAGTTGAAGCAATATTTGATTGATTTAACAACATTAACTCCACCTTCTCTAGGGGCTCCATTGCTTTTATATGTTGCAGCTTCGCATTCTGCAGTGAGTGCGGCACTTGTACAGGAGAAGCTAGATGGCCAAGTCAAAAAGCAAGCTCCAGTGTACTTCGTCTCCGAAGTTTTAAGTTTGTCAAAGAAAAATTATACAGAATTGGAAAAGGTGCTATATGCTGTGTTAATGGCCTCCAAAAAGCTTCGGCATTATTTTCAAGCATATCGCATAATTGTTCCTTCGTCACAACCTCTGAAGGACATTATGAGGAACAGAGAAACTACTGGAAGGATTGGGAAATGGGCTGCAAAACTTAATGAATTCACCATTGACTATGTGCATAGATCCTCAATTCAGTCCCAGGCGTTAGCAGACTTCATCGCTAATTGGACGCCAGGGGCTCTTGAAGAAGAAATAAACAAAGATGCCGAAGCTTGGACAGTGTTCTGCGATGGTTCTTGGGGAACCTTCGGTGCAGGAGCGGCTGCGGTCCTAGTGGCACCTTCAAAATTCAAAACATGTTATGCAACCAAGCTTGACTTCAGTTGCATAAATAATATTGCTGAGTACGAAGCACTTCTGTTGGGGCTTCGGAAGTTGAGAGCAATGGGAATAAGAAGGGCCATCCTGAAAACTGATTCTCAAGTCATTTCTGGCCATGTAGACAAAAGTAGCAAGGCAAGAGATCCGAAGCTTGAAAAATATTTGGATATAGTTCGAAGGTTGGAGGCTTCTTTCGAAGGTTTTTCTGTCAAGAATATCCCAAGAGGTGAAAATGAGCATGCAGATTTACTAGCCAAATCGGCGGCTCAGGGGCTCCCTCTACCTTCGGAAGTATTTTTTGAAACAATAAAGACACCTTCAGTCGAACTCATGGAGAGAACAGTACTTGTTATTTCTCCAATACATAGTGAAGATTGGAGGACTGAAATTATATCTTTCCTCCAAGGTAATTGTATTTCAGATGACAAAGCTTACAATAAGAGAATGGAAGCAAGGACAAAACCGTATGTGATAATAGAAGGGGAATTATATAAGCATGGAGTCTGTTCTCCACTTCTCAAGTGTTTATCAAGAGTTGAAGGTGTTGAATTAATGAAGGAGATACATGCAGGTCTGTGTGGATCTCATATTGGGTCTAGGCCTTTGCTGGGAAAAGTGTTCAAACAATAATTTTACTGGCCGAAGGCAGCTTCGGATGCAGCAGAGCTAGTTCAAAAATGTGAAAATTGTCAAAAATGTGCAAGAGACCAGAAACAACCTTCATCTCTCCCTCAGCTAATACAGCCCACTTGGCCGTTGCAAAGATGGGGCCTGGATTTGCTAGGCCCACTTCCACCAGCGCAAGGCAATTTGAGATATGTTGTGGTGGCTGTGGAATATTTTTCTAAGTGGATTGAAGCGAAGCCTTTGGCTGCAATAACTTTGGTCACAGTCCAGAAATTCTTCTGGCAAAACATTGTTTGTCACTTCGGCGTGCTGAAGGCTATAACTGTGTTCAATGGAACACAGTTTGATGCCAAAACTTTCAAGAAATTCTGTGATCAGATTGGCACGAAGATTCATTTTTGCATCAGTCAGGCATCCGGAGTCAAACGGACTTGTCGAAAGAGCAAATGGTATTATAATGACGGGGATAATGAAGCTAATCTTCAATCATCCTAGAGGAAAGTGGCTAGATGAGTTGATTAAAGTGGTGTGGAGCCACAATACAACCATATCAAGATCAACAGGTTTTACGCCGTTCAAATTATTATTTGGTGACGAAGCTATAACCCCAGAAGAAGCTAAAGCAGGGTCAATAAGAATAGCAGCTTCGGCAGAGGACGAAGCAGATTATCACATAGCAAAAGATACTATAGAAGGGACCAGACTTCAGGCTGTGGAGAATATCAATAAATACCAAGCCGAAACTATAAAATGGCGTGACAGAAAAGTTTGGTTGAGAAATATTAAGCCAGGGCAGTGTTGTGAAAAGTTTGCCCTATCCACCGCTGAGGCCGAGTATGTTGCCGCAGGACAGTGTTGTGCGCAACTACTTTGGATGAGGCAAACCCTCCGGGACTTTGACTACAACCTGAGCAAAGTCCCACTCCTATGTGACAATGAGAGTGCTATCCGCATGGCGGATAATCCTGTTGAACACAGCCGCACAAAGCACATAGACATCTGACATCACTTTTTGAGAGACCACCAGCAAAAGGGAGATATCGAAGTGTTTTATGTTAGCACCGAGAACCAGCTAGCCGATATCTTTACCAAGCCTCTAGATGAGAAGACCTTTTGCAGGCTGCGTAGTGAGCTAAATGTCTTAGATTCGCGGAACTTGGATTGATTTATAGCATACATGTGTTTTATGCCTTAATCATGTTCCTTATGCATTTTGTTGTTTATGTATGGTGCTCAAGTTGTACAAGCACTCCCCGGACCTCACAAGTCCATTTGCAAGTGATGCACATATTTAGGGGGAGTTGTGCTACAACTTGATCCTTTGAGACTAACCATATGTTTGAGTGTTCTTAATTTAGTCTCAAAGGTGGATTGAAAGGGAAAGGTGGACTTGGACCATGAAAGACTTCCACTGCACTCCGATAAGAGGGTAACTTTTTCCAAGTTCATCTCCATGTCCCTTATTGCCTTTTGCTCTTAATTGACAATTTTGGTGAGGCAATGGGGTTTAAGGGCCAAGATTGATCCCGTTTTGGTGCTTGATGCCAAAGGGGGAGAAAATAAGGCCAAAGCAACAAATGGATCAGCTACCACTTGAGAATTTTGAAAATAGTAGAGTTAGGACTTTTGATTTGTCAAAATTCTAAATGTCTCTTTTTGTCAAAAGTTGGTCTCTTGTGGGGAGAATGTTTGATTATGGGAAATAGGAGGAGTTTTTGAATCAGTGATCAATTTCTCTTGGAATATCTTTCTCTATGACTCAACAAGTGAATTTGACTTAGAGATAGGAAATTGAGTTTGATTTGCAAAAAACAAACCAAGTGGTGGCAAAGAATGATCCAAATATGCCAAATCTGAATCAAAACAAATTTGTGTTCTCATTTGCATTGATGTTGCACTTCTTTTAGTTGTTTTTTGTTGTGTTGGCATAAATCACCAAAAAGGGGGAGATTGAAAGGGAAATGTGCCCTTGGGCCATTTCTATAAGATTTTGGTGATTAAGTGCCCAACACCCATTAAGGGAATGAGTATATGCCAAAGGGTGGACAAAGTGCAAATCAATACAAAGGTATGATTCTAGACTTAGTACATTGGTTTTTGTGTACTAACATATTTGTCTAAGTGCTAGAATCAGAGAAAAGACAATTGGAAAAGACTTGGCTCGAGCAACCAAGACTCTGCTCAGTCTGGGTGCGCCAGGCTGACTCTGGTGAAAAGGCCGCTCTCGGGAATTCGTCGGCGGCGTACGGCTAAAATTCACCGGACTGTCCGGTGTGCACCGGACTGTCCGGTGAGCCAACGGTCGGCCGCGCAATCCGCGCGTGACGCGTGGCCGGCCCAACGGTCTGAAGGGGGCACCGGACTGTCCGGTGTGCACTGGACAGTGTCTGGTGCGCCAACGACTCCAAATCGCCAACGGTCGGCTGCGCCAAAATAGGAAAGAAATCCGCACGGGACAGTGTCCTGTGGTGCACCGGACTGTCCGGTGCGCCAGTCGACAGAAGGCAAGAATTGCCTTCCTGGAATGCTCTCAACGGCTCCTAGCTGCCTTGGGGCTATAAAAGAGACCCCTAGGCGCATGGAGGAGGACACCAAGCATTCTTTGAGCATTGTTGATCATTCACACTCCATTCTTGCGCACTTGTTCGACATTCTTAGTGATTTGAGCTCCGTTCTAGTGAGAACCTTGTGATATTCTTTTGAGCTCAAGTCTTGGCCTTGTGTGTGCGTATTTGCTGTGAATTTGAGTGTGTTGCTTCCCTCCCTTACTCTAGTGCTTCATTTTGATTCTTATTGTAAAAGCGAGAGACTCCAAGATGTGGAGATTCCTTGCAAATGGGAAAGAGTAAAGTAAAGAAGAACACCGTGGTATTCAAGTTGATCATTGGATCACTTGAGAGGAGTTGAGTGCAACTCTCGTCCGTTGGGACGCCACAACGTGGAGTAGGCAAGTTTTGTACTTGGCCGAACCACGGGATAAATCCTCGTGTCTCTTGTGCTTGTTCTTACTGTGTCTATTGTGCTTCACAAGAGCTCTTCTCTCTAATCACTTGATCTCATTGTTCTAACTCCTAATCAAGTTTGTGGTGTTAAGATTTAAGTTTTTACAGGATCACCTATTCACCCCCCTCTAGGTGCTCTCAGGATCATTGATAGCGGATGCACAAACCACATGACAGGGGAGAAAAGGATATTCTCCTCCTACGAGAAAAATGATGATCCCCAAAGAGCTATCACATTCGGGGATGGAAACCAAGGTTTGGTCAAAGGACTTGGTAAAATTGCTATATCTCCTGACCATTCCATTTCCAATGTTTTTCTTGTAGATTCTTTAGATTATAACTTGCTTTCAGTTTCTCAATTATGCAAAATGGGCTATAACTGTCTTTTTACGGATATAGGTGTTACTGTCTTTAGAAGAAGTGATGATTCAATAGCATTTAAGGGAGTATTAGAAGGTCAGCTATACCTAGTTGATTTTAATAGAGCTGAACTCGATACTTGCTTAATTGCTAAGACTAATATGGGTTGGCTCTGGCATCGCCGACTAGCCCATGTTGGGATGAAGAATCTTCACAAACTTCTAAAGGGAGAACACATTTTGGGAATAACAAATGTTCATTTTGAGAAAGACCGGGTTTGTAGCGCATGTCAAGCAGGGAAGCAAGTTGGTACCCACCATCCACACAAAAACATCATGACAACAGACATGCCACTGGAGTTACTCCACATGGTCTATTCAACTCGATAGCTTATATAAGCATCAACGGGAGTAAGTACTGTCTAGTAATTATGGATGATTATTCTCTCTTCACTTGGGTATTCTTTTTGCAAGAAAAATCTCAAACCCAAGAGACCTTAAAGGGATTCTTGAGACGAGCTCAAAACAAGTTCGGATTAAGGATCAATAAGATAAGAAGCGACAACGGGACGGAGTTCAAGAACTCTCAAATTGAAGGCTTCCTTGAGGATGAGGGCATCAAGCATGAATTCTCTTCTCCCTACACACCACAACAAAATGGTGTAGTGGAGAGGAAGAATAGAACTCTACTTGACATGGCGAGGACCATGCTTGATGAGTACAAGACTCCGGACCGGTTTTGGGCTGAGGCGATTAACACCACCTGCTACTCCATCAACTGGCTCTACCTTCACCGAATCCTCAAGAAGACATCATATGAACTCCTCACCGGTAAAAAGCCCAATGTTTCATATTTTAGAGTCTTTGGTAGCAAATGTTTTATTTTTGTTAAAAGAGGTAGAAAATCTAAATTTGCTCCTAAGGCTGTAGAAGGCTTTTTACTTGGTTTTGACTCAAACACAAGGGCATATAGAGTCTTCAACAAATCCACTGGACTAGTTGAGGTTTCTTGTGACATTGTGTTTGATGAGACTAATGGCTCCCAAGTGGAGCAAGTTGATCTTGATGAACTAGATAATGAACAGGCTCCATGCGTAGCGCTAAGGAACATGTCCATTGGGGATGCGTGTCCTAAGGAATCCGAAGAGCCTCCACAAGCACAAGATCAACCATCATCTTCAAATCAAACATCTCCACCAACTCAAGATGAGGACCAGGCTCAGGACAATGAAGAAGATGATCAAGAAGATGAGCCACCTCAAGAGGAGGGCAATGATCAAGGGGGAGATGACCATGACAAATACAAGGAAGATGATTAAGAAGAACAGGGTCAAAGACCGCCTCACCCAAGAGTCCACCAAGAGATACAACGAGATCACCCCGTTAACTCCATCCTCGGTGATATTCATAAGGGGGTAACAACTCGATCTCGAGTCGCTCATTTTTGTGAACATTACTCTTTTGTGTCTTCTATTGAGCCATACAGGGCGGAAGATGCATTAAGAGATTCGGATTGGGTGTTGGCAATGCAAGAGGAGCTCAACAACTTCACGAGGAATGAGGTATGACATTTAGTTCCATGTCCTATCCAAAATGTTGTAAGAACCAAGTGGGTATTCCGCAACAAGCAAGATGAGCATGGTGTGGTGACAAGGAACAAAGCCCGACTTGTGGCTAAGGGATATTCACAAGTAGAAGGTTTGGATTTCGGTGAAACCTATGCACCCGTAGCTAGGCTTGAGTCAATTCGTATATTACTTGCCTATGCTACTTACCATGGCTTTAAGCTCTATCAAATGGACGTGAAAAGTGCCTTCCTTAATGGACCAATCAAGGAAGAGGTCTATGTTGAGCAACCTCCCGGCTTTGAAGATAGTGAGTACCCTAACCATGTGTATAAACTCTCTAAGGCGCTTTATGGGCTCAAGCAAGCCCCAAGAGCATGGTATGAATGCCTAAGAGATTTCCTTATCACTAATGGTTTCAAAGTCGGCAAAGCCGATCCTACTCTCTTTACTAAATTTGTTTGTATGCTACTTACTAATGATTTGTTTGTAATGCTACTTACTAATGATTTGTTTGTATGCCAAATTTATGTTGATGATATCATATTTGGGTCTACTAACAAATCTACTTGTGAAGAGTTTAGTAGGATTATGATTCAAAAATTTGAGATGTCTATGATGGGGGAGTTGAAGTACTTCTTAGGATTCCAAGTGAAGCAACTCCAAGAAGGCACCTTTATCAGCCAAACAAAGTACATTCAAGACATACTTGCCAAGTTTGGAATGAAGGATGCCAAGCCCATCAAGACACCCATGGGAACCAATGGGCATCTCGACCTTGACACGGGAGGTAAATCCGTAGATCAAAAGGTATACCGGTCTATGATAGGATCTTTACTCTATCTATGTGCATCTCGCCCGGATATTATGCTTTCCGTATGCATGTGTGCAAGGTTCCAAGCCGATCCTAAGGAAGTTCACCTTAGGGTCGTGAAAAGAATCTTGAGATATTTAGTTCATACACCTAAGTTTGGACTTTGGTACCCCAAGGGATCCACCTTTGATTTAATAGGCTATTCAGATGCTGATTGGGCAGGGTTTAAAATTGATAGGAAGAGCACATCAGGGACTTGTCAGTTTCTGGGAAGATCTCTGGTGTCTTGGGCTTCAAAGAAACAAAATTTTGCAGCTCTTTCTACCGCCAAAGCCGAGTACATTGCCGCAGGCCATTGTTGCGCGCAATTTCTTTGGATGAGGCAAACCCTTATAGACTATGGCTACAAGTTGAGCAAAGTCCCTCTCCTATGTGATAATGAGAGTGCAATCCGCATGGTGGATAATCCCGTTGAACACAGCTGCACTAAGCGCATAGCCATTCGGTATCACTTTTTGAGAGATCACCAACAAAGGGTGATATCGAGATTGCTTATGTTAGCACCAAAGAACAACTAGCCGATATCTTTACCAAACCGTTAGATGAGAAAACCTTTACCAAACTTAGGAATGAGCTAAACATTCTTGATTCTCGGAACTTTGATTGATACTTTGCACACATATCTCATTTATGTACCTTTGATCATATCTATTTTATGCCTATGACTAATGTGTTTTCAAGAGAATTTCTACTAAGTCATAGATTGAAAGGGAAATGGAGTCATCGGCGAAGACAAGACTTCCACTTCACTCTATCGGTATTGTTTACCCTTTGCCGTCACTCCGCACCGCTCTCCACTTTGGTATAATCTTCACTCTTATTACTCATACCAATGGGGAGAAAGTAAATAGGGCTCTCAAACCACTCCGTTTTTGGCGATTAATGCCAAAGGGGGAGAGAAATATAGCCCAAAGCAAAAGGACCGCACCACCACCAATTTCAAAGTTTAAAAAGAAGTTTTCAATTGGTACCTTATGATGAAATATTTAAAATAGGATTTTTCAAATTGGTATCTAAAATATTTGGTCTTCTTTCAATTGGTAAAACCCTCTTGAACACTAAGAGGAGAATTTCACTCAGGGGGAATTTTGTTTAAGTGAGAGGAAAAGCATTTGAAACAGGGGGAGAAAATTTCAAATCTTAGAAATGCTTCTTGCAATATTATTCATATACCTTTGACTATTTGCAAAAGGACTTTGAAAATATTTTCCAAAAGAATTTGCAAAAACAAAACAAGTGGTGCAAATGTGGTCCAAAATGTTAAAAGAAAGAAAGCAATCCATGCATATCTAATGAAAGTATAAATTGGTTTAATTCCAAGCAACCTTTGCACTTGCCTTATGCAAACTAGTTCAATTTTGAACTTATATATTTTCTTTGGTTTGCGTTGGCATCAATCACCAAAAAGGGGGAGATTGAAAGGAAAATAGGGTCAAACCTTTTGCTAAATGATTTTGGTGGTTGAAATGCCCAACACAAATAATTGGACTAACTAGTTTGCTCTAGATTATATATTCTACAGGTGCCAAAGGTTCAACACAAACCAATAAAACGATCAAAGTTAGGGTTCAAAAGAAAGGAGCAAAAGAAACCGAAGAGAACCCTGGTCTGGCGCACCGGACTGTCCGGTGTGCCACCGGACAGTGTCTGGTGTACCACCGGACAGTGTCTGGTGTACCAGGGACTGTACAGGCTGAACTCTTCACCTTCGAGTTTCTGTAAAGCCGCTCCGCTATAATTCACCGGACTGTCCGGTGTGCCAGCAGAGCAACGGCTCCAGCGCAACGGTCGACTCCAACGGACACCTGCAAAAGCGCTACAGTGCGCGGACAGTTCACGCAGAGTCAGAGCAGCGCTAGAAGTCGCACCGGACAATGAACAGTGCCTGTCCGGTGTGGCATCGGACTCTCTGGTGCCCCAAGATGTCAGAGCTCCAACGGTCGAAACCGTCAGAACCCTAACTATTGGGTGACGTGGCTGGTGCACCGGACAGTGTCCGGTGGCGCACCGGACTGTCCGGTGCACCCATCGACAGACACCCTCCCCAACGATTGGTTTGGTGGTTGGGGCTATAAATACCCCAACCACCACTACTCCAAGCATCCAAGTTTTTCAGACTTCACATTCAATACAAGAGCTAGTACAATCAATACAAGACACAATTCAATATAATCAAAGCCTCTCCAAGTCCCAAATCCACTCCGACCAATAGTGACTAGAGAGAGTTTTTGCTCGTGTTCTTTGAGCTCTTGTTCTTGGATCGCTTTCTTCTTCCTCATTCTTGTTCTCAAGACACTTGTAATCAAAGCAAGAGACACCAAGTTGTGGTTGTCCTTGTAGGGGTCTAAGTGACCCGGTTTGATTAAGGAGAAAGCTCACTCGGTCTAGGTGACCGTTTGAGAGAGGGAAGGGTTGAAAGAGACCCGGTCTTTGTGACCACCTCAACGGGGAGTAGGTTTGCAAGAACCGAACCTCGGTAAAACAAATCACCGTGTCACTCACCTTATTTCTTTGTTGATTTATTTTTGCCCTCTCTTTTGGACTCGAATTTATTTCTAACGCTAACCACGGCTTATAGTTATGTTTAAAGTTGTAAATTTCAGTTTCCGCCTATTCATCCCCCTCTAGGCGACTTTCAGATACCTCCATACCCCTTCGACATGGCTGATGTGCAAAAGAACCCCTATTCTTTCCCCATATCAACTCGTCGTCCACCAAAGGTATAAAATCAATATGAACAAGTCATGTTTTCGCAGTTTAGACCCTAGCCTCTCTGGTAATTGTGTCCGTAGTCCAGAAATATTAGGAATATTCAGAATTAAATTAGAAAATGATTTTTTGGTATAAAAACAATGCTAGAAACTTGTTTAAATCATAATTAATTCGTTTTAACTCCGTGTTGATCCATTCCAATTGCAATAATCTTATAATAATATTCTTCATCATCTAGTAACCTTATTTTACCATAAAGCCTATGGTTAAAATTATGCACTTAATTTATTTTGTATGTACTACCTAAACTTCATAAAATCATAACCCTTTAATGGTAACTCCGATTTTAGTGATTCTCGAACCCACGATCTCGTTACGACGCGTAGAATATCACTATGCAGTTTTTGTTTATGTTTGTGTGTTGATAATTTTGCCTATACCATGTTTGTTTGTATTGTTTCGAATAGCAGTGAGGTCCCTGAATCTGAAGATCATCCTGGTACCTGGAATATCGAGTCTCAGACAAGTTGTGCCCTTGATCACTCCTTTTTACCTAATAATGTTCGTTGTTAATCACTTTGTCATGCTGAGGTTGATTTGATGGGACCTAATAGGTTTCCCTAGCATTGTTTATTCCCCACCTTGCAAACAGATGAATCATTGGGTAGATTTGCTATTGCTCTACCTAGTTTTGGAAAACTAATGTTTTATTATGATCATGTTCCAATTATGTTGTTGTTTAATTATTGTACATGATAAGATCATATTGTTAATTGAACCATGGAGAACCACCCGGGAAAACAGTGCTACCACAAGGGTTGTATGGGACACCCTTGGCTGACTAATTAGGAAAGCTAGTGGAGGACTACCTTACCCGAAAGGGGTAAGGGCAGTAGGAGAGTGGTCGGTATAGGGATGTTCTCAGGCTGATTTTGCTGCGATGGCTTTTCAGACGGGGGATTCCTATACTGCGTGGTCACGATCTCCCCCTTGGCGTGTTCTCCCGACATCACTTCAAGTTGTTAGACTCTTAATGAAGCACTGGGCTCCGATACCAATTGAAAGTCGCCTAGAGGGGGGGGGGGGGTTGAATAGGCATAATCTGAAATTTACAACTTAAAACACAAGCTACGAGCCGGGGTTAGCGTTAGAATTAAATCCGGGTCCGATAGAGAGAGGGAAAACAAATAAACCAAGAAATAAAGTGGATGAGCATGGTGATTTGTTTTACCGAGGTTCGGTTCTAAAGAACCTAGTCCCTGTTGAGGTGGTCACAAAGACTGGGTCTCTTTCAACCCTTTCCCTCTCTCAAACGGTCACTTAGACCGAGTGAGCTTTCTCCTTAATCAAACGGGTCACTTAGACCCCGCAAGGACCACCACACACTTAGGTGTCTCTTGCTTTGATTACAAGTCTCTTTGGAACAAGAATGAGGAAGGAAGAAAGCAATCCAAGCAACAAAAGCGCAAAGAACACGAACAAACACTCTCTCAAGTCACTAGGTGGTTGGAATGAATTTTGGCACTTGGAGAGGCTTTGAAATTTTGATTTGTGTTTAGGAGTGAATGCACTAGCTCTTGTATTGAATGAGAACTTCAGAAAACTTGGATGCTTGGAGTTGTGGTGGTTGGGGGGTATTTATAGCCCTCAACCACCAACAAGCCGTTGGGGACAGCTGCTGTCGATGGGCGCACCGGACAGGTCCTATAGACTGTCCGGTGCGCCGCCACGTCACCCAACTGTTAGGGTTTTGGAGCAGTCGACCGTTGGAGGCTTTGTCCTTATGCGTCACCAGACAGTCCAGTGCCACACCGGACAGTTCCTGTTCACTGTCTGGTGCGCCTCTGACACTGCGGCTCTGACTTTGCGTGCATTGTTCTTCACTGTTCACGCGTCAGGGTGCCATTGCAGTCGACCGTTGCACTGGATAGCCGTTGCTCCGCTGGTGCACCGGACAGTCCGGTGGCACACCAGACAGTCCGGTGAATTATAGCGGAGTGCAACTGGTGAAAACCCGAGAGCTGCTGGTTCATCTTCGTACGGACATGGTGCACCAGACAGTCCGGTGCGCCAGTCCTCAGCACACTTGGTTTCTTTGCTCCTTTGAATTTGGATCCCTAACTTGTATTTTTATTGGTTTGTGTTGAACCTTTTTGCACCTATAGAACATGTATTCTAGAGCAAACTAGTTAGTCCATATATTTGTGTTGGGCATTCAACCACCAAAATTAATTGTGGGAAAAGGTTAACCCTATTTCCCTTTCAATCTCCCCCTTTTTGGTGATTGATGCCAACACAAACCAAAGCAAATATATAAAGTGTAGACATGACTAGTTTGCATAAGGTAAGTGCATAGGTTGCTTGGAATTAAAACCAATTTATAATCTTACTAGATATGAATGGATTGCTTTCTTTTATTTAGTATTTTGGACCACATTTGCACCACTTGTTTTGTTTTTGCAAATCCTTTTGGAAAATCTTTGGCAAATAGTCAAAGGTATATGAATAAGATTGCAATAAGCATTTTCAAGATTTGAAATTTCTCCCACTGTTTCAAATGCTTTTCCTTTGACTAATCAAAACTCCCCCTGAATAACATTCTCCTCTTAGTTTTCAAGAAGGTTTTGATTGATATCAATTTTGAAAATCTATCTTTAAATATACCAATTGAAAATAAACATCCCAATTGAAGAGATTATCATAACAAGATACCAATTGAAGTTTAACACAATACCAATTGAGATTTTGCTTTCTCAAGATAAGGATATCAATTGATATATTGTCATGACATAGATACCAATGAAAAAATATCAATCAAAGCTTTATTTGTGATATCAATTGAAAAACAAACATTTGTGAAATCAATTCGATTTTTTTTGAAATTGGTGGTGCGGTCCTTTTGCTTTGGGCTTAATATTTTCTCCCCCTTTGGCATTAATCGCCAAAAACAGAGACTTGAGAGCCCTTTTTACTTTCTCCCCGTTGGTACAAGTAGATAAGAGTGAAGATTATACCAATTCAGAGAGTGAGCGGAGTAACGACGAAGGATAAATGATACCGTTAGAGTGGAGTGGAAGCCTTGTCTTCTCCGAAGACTCCATTTCCCTTTCAATCTATGACTTAGTATAGAAATATACTTGAAAACACATTAGTCATAGTCTTGGTACATAAATGATAAGAAGTATTCATTTGAACCAAATGAAAGAGATATGATCAAAGGTAGATAAATGAGCTATGTGTGCAATGTTTCAATCAAAATTCCTAGAATCAAGAATATTTAGCTCTGATACCAAGTTTGCTAAAGGTTTTCTCATCTAATAGCTTAGTAAAGATATCGGCTAATTGATTCTTAGTGTTTACATAAGCTATCTCGATATCCCCCCTTTGTTGGTGATCCCTCAAAAAGTGATATCAAATGTCTATGTGCTTAGTGCGGCTGTGTTCAACGGGATTATCCGCCATGCGGATTGCACTCTCATTATCACATAGGATAGGGACTTTGCTCAATTTATAGCCATAGTCCCTAAGGGTTTGCCTCATCCAAAGTAAATGTGCACAACAATGGCCTGCGACAATATACTCGACTTCGGCGGTGGAAAGAGCTACTGAGTTTTGTTTCTTTGAAGCCCAAGATACCAGGGATCTCCCCAAAAACTGACAAGTCCCTGATGTGCTCTTCCTATCAATTTTACACTCTGCCCAATCAGCATCGGAGTATCCTATTAAGTCAAAAGTGGATCCCTTAGGGTACCAAAGCCCAAACTTAGGAGTGTAAACTAAATATCTCATGATTCTTTTCACGGCCCTAAGGTGAACTTCCTTAGGATCGGCCTGAAATCTTGCACACATGCATACAGAAAGCATAATATCCGATCGAGATGCACATAAATAGAGTAAAGAACTTATCATCGACCGGTATACCCTTTGATCTACGAATTTACCTCTCGTGTCGAGGTCGAGATACCCATTTGTTCCCATGGGTGTCTTGATGGGCTTGACATCCTTCATTCCAAACTTGTTAAGTATGTCTTGAATGTACTTTGTTTGGCTGATGAAGGTACCATCTTGGAGTTGCTTGACTTGAAATCCTAGGAAATACTTCAACTCCCCCATCATAGACATCTCGAAATTTAGTATCATGATCCTACTAAACTCAAATGTGATATCATCAACATAAATTTGGCATACTAACAAATCTTTTGCAATAGTTTTAGTAAAGAGTGTAGGATCGGCTTTTCCGACTTTGAGGCCATTAGTGATAAGGAAATCTCGCAGGCATTCATACCATGCTCTTGGGGCTTGCTTGAGCCCATAAAGCGCCTTTGAGAGTTTATACACATGATTAGGGTACACACTATCTTCAAAGCCAGGAGGTTGCTCAACATAGACCTCTTCCTTGATTGGTCCATTGAGGAAGGCACTTTTCACGTCCATTTGAAAAAGCTTAAAGCCATGGTAAGTAGCATAGGCAAGTAATATGCGAATTGACTCAAGCCTAGTTACGGGTGCATAAGTTTCATCAAAGTCCAAACCTTTGACTTGTGAATAACCCTTAGCCACAAGTCGGGCTTTGTTTCTTGTCACCACACCATGCTCATCTTGCTTGTTGCAGAATACCCACTTGGTACCTACAACATTTTGATTAGGGCGTGGAACTAAGTGCCATACCTCATTCCTCATGAAGTTGTTGAGTTCCTCTTGCATTGCTAGCATCCAATCCGAATCTCTTAGTGCATCCTCCACCCTGTATGGCTCAATAGAAGACACAAAAGAGTAATGTTCATAGAAATGTGCAACTCGAGATCTGGTGGTAACCCCTTATGAATGTCACCGAGGATGGAGTTGACAGGGTGATCTCGTTGAATTGCTTGGTGGACTCTTGGGTGTGGCGGTCTTTGACCCTGTATTTATTTCTCATCTTCCTTATCTTTATAATTATCATCTCCCCCTTGATCATTGTCCTCTTCTTGAGGTGGCTCATTGTCTTGATCTTCATCTTCATCATTTTGAGCCTGTTCCTCATCTTGAGTTGGTGGTGATGCTTGCATGGAAGATGACGGTTGATCTTGTGCTTGCGTGGGCTCTTCGGATTCCTTAGGACACACATCCCCAATGGACATGTTCCTTAGCGCGACGCACAGAGCCTCTTCATCATCTAGTTCATCAAGATCAACTTGCTCCACTTGGGAGCCATTAGTCTCATCATACACAACATCACAAGAAACCTCAACTAATCCAGTGGATTTGTTGAAGACTCTATATGCCCTTGTGTTTGAGTCATATCCTAGTAAAAAGCCTTCTACAGTCTTGGGAGAAAATTTAGATTTTCTACCTCTTTTAACAAGAATAAAACATTTGCTACCAAAGACTCTAAAATATGAAACATTGGGCTTTTTACCGGTGAGGAGTTCGTATGATGTCTTCTTGAGGATTCAGTGAAGATACAACTGGTTGATGGAGTAGCAGGTGGTGTTAATCGCCTCAACCCAAAACCGGTCCGGTGTCTTGTACTCATCAAGCATGGTCCTTGCCATGTCCAGTAGAGTTCTATTTTTCCTCTCCACTACACCATTTTGTTGAGGTGTGTAGGGAGAAGAGAACTTATGCTTGATGCCCTCATCCTCAAGAAAGCCTTCGATTTGTGAGTTCTTGAACTCCGTCCCATTATCGCTTCTTATCTTTTTGATCCTTAGTCCGAACTCATTTTGAGCTCGTCTCAAGAATCCTTTTAAGGTCTCTTGGGTTTTTGATTTTTCCTGCAAAAAGAATACCCAAGTGAAGCGAGAATAATCATCCACAATAACTAGACAGTACTTACTCCCGCCGATGCTTATGTAAGCTATCGGGCCGAATAAATCCATGTGGAGTAGCTCGAGCGGCCTGTCAGTCGTCATAATGTTCTTGTGTGGATGATGAGCATCGACTTGCTTTCCTGCTTGACATGCACTACAAACCCTGCCTTTCTCAAAATGAACATTTGTTAGTCCTAAAATGTGTTCTCCCTTTAGAAGCTTGTGAAGATTCTTCATTCCAACATGGGCTAGTCGGCGATGCCAGAGCCAACCCATATTGGTCTTAGCAATTAAACGAGTGTTGAGTTCAGCAGAATTAAAATCAACTAAGTATAGCTGACCATCTAACACTCCCTTAAATGCTATTGAATCATCACTTCTTCTAAAGACAGTACCACCTATATCTGTAAATAGACAGTTGTAGCACATTTTGCATAATTGAGAAACAGAAAGCAAATTGTAATCTAAAGAATCTATAAGAAAAGCATTGGAAATACAATGGTTAGGGGATATAACAAATTTACCCAAACCTTTGACCAAACCTTGATTTCCATCCCCGAATGTGATAGCTCGTTGGTGATCTTCGTTTTTCACATAGGAGGAGAACATCCTTTTCTCCCCTATCATGTGGTTTGTGCATCTGCTATCAATTATCCAACTTGAACCCCGAGATGCATAAACATGCAAAACAATTTAGGCCTTGTTCTTAGGTACCCAAACAGTCTTGGGTCCTTTCATGTTAGAAACAAGCACCTTGGGTACCCAAACACAAGTCTTTGAACTCTTGTGTTTGCCACCAACATATTTGGCAACTACTTTGCTTGATTTGTTAGTGAGCACATATGAAGCATCAAAAGTTTTAAATGAAATGTTATGCTCATTTGATGCAGCAGGAGTTTTCTTTTTAGGCAATTTAACATGAGTTGATTGCCTAGAGCTAGAAGCCTCATTTTTATACATATAAGCATGGTGAGAAATGTTATGAGGTTTCTTAGCATGAATTCTCCTAATTTTGTGCTCAGGATAATTAGCAAGATATAAAATGTAGCCCTCATTATCCTGAACCATGGGAGCTTTGCCCTTAACAAAATTAGATAATCTTTTAGGGGCATTAAGCTTGACATTGCTTCCCTGTTGGAAACCAATGTCAGCCTTAATACCAGGGCGTCTCCCATTATAGAGCATGCTTCTAGCAAATTTAAATTTTTCATTTTCAATTTCATGCTCATTAATTTTAGTTGTTAATTGAGCTATATGATCATTTTGTTGTTTAATAAGAGTAAGACGATCATTTATAGCATCAACATTAACATCTCTACATCTAGTACAAATAGAAACATGATCAACAGTAGATGTAGAGGGTTTACAAATTTTTAATTCATCTATCTTAGCATGTAATATGTCATTCTCATTTCTAAGACAGGAAATAGAATTATTGCAATCATTTAACTCTCTAGCCTTGGAAATTAAACTAGCATTTTCAGTCCTAAGGCTAGAAATTGATTCATTCAATTTATCAATCTTAGCATTTAAACTAGCATTTTCATTTCTAAGACTGGTAATTGAATCATGGCAAATGCTAAGCTTTTTAGTAAGGTTTTCACATTTCTCTACTTCCTGAGCATAAGAATTTTTTACTTTAACATGTTTTTTATTTTCTTTAATAAGGAATTCCTCTTGGCTGTCCAAGAGTTCATCCTTCTCATGAATGGCTCCTATCAATTCATTCAATTTTTCCTTTTGTTCCATGTTGAGGTTAGCAAAAAGAGTAAGTAAGTCATCTTCGTCTTCACTAGAACTACCCTCATCACTAGATGTTGTATACTTGGGGGTGGTTTTAGATTGTACCTTCTTCTTTTTGTCGTCCTTGGCCATGAAACATTTTTGGCCGACGTTGGGGGAAAAGGAGGCCCTTGTTGACGACGATGTTGGCGGCGTCCTCGTCGTCGGAGGAGTCAGTGGAGCTCTCATCGGAGCCCCATTCCCGACACACGTGGGCATCGCCGCCCTTCTTGTAGTATATCTTATTTTCCTTCTTCTTCCCTTTCTTGTCGTCGCCCCTATCACTATCACTTGAAATTGGACATTTAGCAATAAAATGACCGGGCTTACCACACTTGTAGCACACCTTCTTGAAGCGGGGCTTGTAATCCTTACCCCTCCGTTGCTTGAGGATTTGGCGGAAACTCTTGATGATGAGTGTCATTTCCTCATTGTCAAGCTTGGAGGCGTCGATGGGAAGCCTACTTGATGTAGACTCCTCTTTCTTCTCTTCCGTCGCATTGAATGCGACGGGTTGCACCTCTGGTGTAGAGGTGGAACCTTGCTCCAAGTTGACAATATGTTTTGAGTCTTTGATCATAAGTTCAAAGCTCACAAACTTGCCAATAACCTCCTCGGAAGACATCTGTTTATATCTAGGGTCTCCACAGATTAGTTGCACTTGAGTGGGATTACGAAAAACAAGTGATCTAAGAATAACCTTGATCATTTCATGGCCATCCCACTTGGTGCTCCCGAGGTTGCGCACTTGGTTCACCAAGGTCTTGAGCCGGTTGTACATTGCTTGTGGCTCCTCTCCCTTGTTGAGGACGAATCGACCGAGTTCTCCCTCGATCGTTTCGCGCTTGGTGATCTTGGTCACCTCGTCCCCTTCGTGCGCTGTTTTGAGGACGTCCCAAATTTCTTTGGCGCTCTTTAACCCTTGCACCTCGTTATACTCCTCTCGACACAAGGAGGCGAGGAGTATAGTTGTGGCTTGGGAGTTAAAGTGCCTAATTTGAGCGACCTCGTCCGAGTCGTAGCCTTCGTCCCCCACATTAGGTACATGCGCTCTAAACTCAACAATGTCCCAAATGCTTGTGTGGAGTGAGGTTAGGTGATGCCTCATTTTATCACTCCACATACAATAATCCTCACCATCAAAATATGGTGTTTGCCTAAGGGAACAGAAAGTAAAGGAGCGCGCTTTGAAATATGGGGATAACGAAGTGGCATCTTACTATACTTATTGCGCTCATGGCGCTTAGAAGCGACGGACGAGTCGGAGCTTGATAAGGTGGAGGGTGATGAAGAGTCGGTCTCGTAGTAGACCACCTTCTTCATCTTCTTCTTCTTGTCACCCTTCCGATGTGTCTTGTTGGAGGAAGAGTATTCCTCCTTGTGCTTGTGGCCGGACTCCCTTGAGAGGGTTCTCCCCGAGCTTGCGGGCTTGTCGCCGGTCATGATCTCCCTCTTGGCGTGTTCTCCCAACATCACTTCGAGTTGTTAGACTCTTAATGAAGCATCGGGCTTCGATACCAATTGAAAGTCGCCTAGAGGGGGGTGAATAGGCGCAATCTGAAATTTACAACTTAAAACACAAGCTACGAGCCGGGTTAGCGTTAGAATTAAATCTGGGTTCGGTAGAGAGGGGGGAAACAAATCAACCAAGAAATAAAGCGGATGAGCACAGTGATTTGTTTTACTGAGGTTCCATTCTAAAGAACCTAGTCCCCGTTGAGGTGGTCACAAAGACCGGGTCTCTTTCAACCCTTTCCCTCTCTCAAACGGTCACTTAGACCGAGTGAGCTTTCTCCTTAATCAAACGGGTCACTTAGACCCCGCAAGGACCACCACACACTTAGGTGTCTCTTGATTTGATTACAAGTATCTTTGGAACAAGAATGAGGAAGGAAGAAAGCGATCCAAGCAACAAGAGTGCAAAGAACACGAACAAACACTCTCTCAAGTCACTAGATGGTTGGAATGATTTTTGGCACTTGGAGAGGCTTTAATCTTTTGATTTGTGTTTAGGAGTGAATGCACCGGACAGTCCGGTGAATTATAGCGGAGTGCGCCTGGTGAAAACCCGAGAGTGGCTGGTTCATGATGCGTCACGATGCCCGATCTTCACGACGTAGGATCAATCTTCAGATAACTAGCTTCAAAGAAGCCAAGATAACTTGCTGCAAGCAGCGATAACTAGTGCAACCTGACAAATAAAACTCGAAGCCAACCACCGTCTTTAACCGGCAGCCTGAATCGAGGATTCGCCCAACCACACTCTTAAAGAACCAACCAACACATCCTACAATCAATCGAGGAGACCTCGAAGGGAGTAGGAGCACCACTTGGGAGCGGATGAAGCCGCCGCTTCTGCAATCCCACGAAGGAATTCACAAGAGCAAAGGGGTAGAGATCACTCTCAATATTTGTTAGCACAAAACTGAACAAGGGGGTTCTGTTTTAGATTATCATAAGCTGCCTTACATCATAGACATAGGGGGGTATTTATACTAGTAACAACCAGCCTTAGAGAGGTATAAACACGAAACAAAAGTATTTTCACGTGCTAATGTGAAGGAGCCTCTTCGGGAGATCTGCAGAGCTGAATTCCGCGTGGTTGTTTGACTTCTGCGCAGTCTTCAGTATTTTGATAATAACTTCTTCTAGGAATCTCCAAATGACGTGGGGCTGGATGCGTTGGAAAGCTAACTTGATAAGCTTCCTCACCATGTATAGCACGCTTAATGAAACTTCGTAGAATGATGCTGTTTAATACGAAAACTTGGTCATCAAGCAGACTGTTGACCTTCTGACCAGTCAGCACTAAAGTAGGTCGGCTGCTTTTCTGGTAGATTTGATTAAGTCTGCCTTAGAAGCATTAGAAACTAGACTTCAAGAGCTTTCCAAAAAGTACTTATGGGCCTTCATAGCTTTTGGGAATTAAAAGATATGACTGTTTCTTCTGGACGGTTCTGTAGCGCTGAACTGACTCGGACATAGCTCTTCATGCTGATTCGCCTTTGATATGTTTGTCCTTCCTCTTTGGTAAACCTAAGTAATATCAGCATTCACGACTTAGGTAGCATAAAATTCTCATTAGTGTTTAATTGAAATTGATAAAGTAGCGCGTGCACCTCTTGCTGTAGCTTCTTAGCTCGGCTACGTGTAATTGGTCCATCAAAGACTTGGGTTGGTGATGATGTTGGTTGTTCTTGAGTTGATGTAGCTTGATTTGGGGGTTGTAATATTTTGCTTAATGGCGTGGTCATATCATCCTCCTCCCCTTGAAAAGGAGTCGTCCTCGACTCTAAAGTGTCTTCACTTGTATATGGTAAGAGGTCAGCAACATTGAACGTGTTGCTCACGCCATAACTTGGTGGAAGATCTATCTTGTACGCATTATCATTGATCTTGGCAAGAACACGAAATGGACCATCCCCTCGTGGCATCAATTTGGATTAGCGCTGCTTAAGAAAACGCTCCTTGCGCAAGTGAATCCAAACCAAGTCCCCCGGTTCAAATAACACTTTCTTCCTATGCTTGTTCATGCTTGTAGCCTTGCGCACTGCTTTGAGCTCAATTGCTTCCTTAGTCTTCTCATGTATCTTTTTTATGTATGCAGCACGCTCGGAAGCTTCCATATTGGTTCTTTCCTGCAATGGAAGGGGCAACAAATCTATCGGAGCAATAGGTTTGAACCCATATACAACTTCAAAGGGGCATAAATTAGTTATAGAATGTACTGCCCTGTTATAAGCAAACTCCACGTGTGGCAAACATTCCTCCCAATCCTTCAAGTTCTTCTTTACCATTGTTCGCAGCAGCATTGACAATGTACGATTCACCACTTTAGTTTGTCCATCAGTTTGGGGGTGGCATGTTGTGGAGAACAAAAGTTTAGTCCCAAACTTTGCCCACAATGTTTTCCAAAAATAGCTCACAAACTTCACATCACGGTCAGATACGATGGTCTTGGACACTCCATGTAGCCTCAAGATTTCTCTGAAAAACAAATTGGCAACATGTGAAGCATCATCGCTCTTGTTGCATGGGATAAAATGAGCCATTTTTGAAAATCTATCAACCACAACAAAAATAGAATCTCTCTTTTTTCGAGTCATCGGCAGTCCTAAAACAAAATCCATGCTTATGTCTTCCCAAGGAATTTTAGGAGCGGGTAAAGGAGTATATAAACCATGAGGGTTCAGTTTTGACTTAGCTTTGTGACAGGTGACACAACGCTCCACAAATCTGATGACGTCTCTCCTCATCTTGGGCCAATAGAAATGATCATTGAGCATTTCATAAGTCTTCTTTTGTCCAAAATGACCTGTTAGACCGCCTCCATGTGACTCCTGCAATAAAAGCAATCTAACCGAAGAATTTGGTACACAAAGTTTGTTAGCTCTAAACAAAAATCCATCATGTATATGATATTTTTCCCAACCTTTTCCATCTTTACAATGATTGTATGGTTCTGAAAATTCAGGATCATCATTATACATTTCTTTCAAATTTTCAAGACCCAAAACTTTTACCACTAGTTGATTCAACAACACATTGCTTCGAGACAAGGCATCAGTGACCACATTGTCCTTACCTTTCTTATATTTCACAATGTATGGAAATGTTTCGATAAACTCAACCCATTTGGCATGGCGACGGTTCAGTTTGGCTTGCCCTTTCAAATACTTCAAAGCTTCATGATCGGAATGAATAACAAACTCTTTTGGCCATAAGTAGTGCTGCCATGTTTCAAGCGCTTGGACCAAAGCATACAATTCTTTGTCATACACAGAATAATTTAATTGAGCACCTCCCAATTTTTCACTAAAATACGTTATAGGTTTTCCTTGTTGCATTAAAACTCCTCCTATCCCAATCCCACTAGCATCACATTCTACTTCAAAAGTTTTAGTGAAATCAGGAAGAATAAGTACAGGTGCTTCAGTCAAACGTTTCTTCAATTCTTGAAAAGCATCTTCTTGTGAGTTTCCCCATTTAAATTCAACACATTTCTTTGTCAATTCATTTAAAGGGGAAGCGATGGTACTGAAATCTCGCACAAATCTTCTATAAAAACCAGCAAGACCATGAAAACTTCTTACTTGACTTACATTCGTTGGAGCTGGCCAATCCTTGATGGCTTTCACCTTGGATTCATCCACCTCTATTCCTTTTGCTGAAACAACAAAGCCAAGAAACACAACATGGTCTGTGCAAAAACTGCACTTCTCAAGATTAGCAAATAATTTCTCCTTTCTAAGCTCATCTAAAACTTGTCGAATGTGTTTCACATGTTCATCAAAAGACTTGCTGTAAATTAGAATATCATTGAAGTAGACAACAACAAATTTTCCAATGAAAGTTCTTAAGACATGGTTCATTAATCTCAAAAAAGTACTAGGAGCATTAGTCAACCCAAAGGGCATCACTAACCATTCATACAACCCAAATTTTGTTTTAAATGCACTCTTCCATTCATCTCCAGTTTTCATTCTTATTTGATGGTGTCGGGGACCATAATTAGGGGTACCCTCAAGACGCCTAATTCTCAGCTGGTAACCCCCATCAGCATAAAGCTGCAAAGGCCTGATGGGTATGATTAAGTCAGGGATCAGTCCACACGAGTGACTCGATCACGCTTCACCCGAGCCTAGCCTCGGCCAAGGGCAGCCGACCTCGAGAGACTTCCGTCTCGCCCGAGGCCCCCCTTTTTACGGCGGACACACCTCCGGCTCGCCCGAGGCCTTGGCTTCGCTCAGAAGCAACCCTGACTAAATCTTCACACCGACTGACCAAGTTGCAGGAGCATTTAACGCAAAGGTGGCCTGACACCTTTATCCTGACACGCGCCCCCCGGCAGAGCCGAAGTGACCGCCGTCACTCCACCGCTCTACTGACCAGTCTGACAGAAGGACAGCGCCGCCTGCGCCACTCCGACTGCAGTGCCACTCGACAGAGTGAGTCTGACAGGCAGTCAGGCCTTGCCAAAGGCGCCATAGCGAACTCCGCTCCGCCCGACCCCAGGGCTCGGACTCGGGCTAAGACCCGGAAGACGGCGAACTCCGCTCCGCCCGACCCCAGGGCTCGGACTCGGGCTAAGACCCGGAAGACGGCGAACTCTGCTCCGCCCGACCCCAGGGCTCGGACTCGGGCTAAGACCCGGAAGACGGCGAACTCCGCTCCGCCCGACCCCACGGCTCGGACTCGGGCTAAGACCCGGAAGACGGCGAACTCCGCTCCGCCCGACCCCAGGGCTCGGACTCGGGCTAAGACTCGGAAGACGGCGAACTCCGCTCCGCCCGACCCCAGGGCTCGGACTCGGGCTAAGACCCGGAAGACGACGAAACTCCGCCTCGCCCGACCCCAGGGCTCGGACTCCGCCCTGGCCTCGGCCAAACGATCTCCGCCTCGCCCGACCCGGGGGCTCGGGCTCGGCCTCGGCAACGGAAGACAGACTCGACCTCGGCTTCGGAGGAGCCCCCACATTGCCCTGCCTAGGGCACAGGCCCGCCACGTCAACAGGAAGCGCCATCATCATCCTACCCCGAATCGACTCGGGTCACGGAGGACAAGACCGGCGTCCCATCCGGCCAGCTCCGCCGGATGGGCAATGATGGCGCTCCACGAGCTCTGTGACGACGGCGGCCCTCAGCTCTCTTACGGAAGCAGGGCGACGTCAGCAAGGACTCGACCGCTCCAACAGCTGTCCCTCCGCCAGGCTCCGTCGCTCCTCCGACAGCCACGACATCACGCCAGCAAGGTGCCAAGACCTCTCCGGCTGCCACATTGGCATGTACCTAGGGCACTAGCTCTCTCTCCGCTAGACACGTAGCGCTCTGCTACACCCCCCATTGTACACCTGGATCCTCTCCTTGCGACTATAAAAGGAAGGACCAGAGCCTTCTTAGAGAAGGTTGGCCGCGCGGGGACGAGGACGAGACAGGCGCTCTCTTGGGGCCGCTCGCTTCCCTCACCCGCGTGGACGCTTGTAACCCCCCTACTGCAAGCGCACCCGACCTGGGCGCGGGACGAACACGAAGGCCGCGGGACTTCCACCTCTCTCACGCCCGACTCCGGCCACCTCGCCTCTCCCCCCTTCGCGCTCGCCCACGCGCTCGACCCATCTGGGCTGGGGCACGCAGCACACTCACTCGTCGGCTTAGGGACCCCCCTGTCTCGAAACGCCGACAGTTGGCGCGCCAGGTAGGGGCCTGCTGCGTGCTGACGAACAGCTTCCCGTCAAGCTCCAGATGGGCAGTCTCCAGCAACCTCTCCGGCCCGGGACAGTGCTTCGTTTCGGGACTCTTGAGTTCATGTCCTTCGACGGCAGCTACGACATGATACTTCTTCCACCGCCGCGCGACAACGACAATGGCGGCCGACAACCCGCCCGCCGGTGGCGGAATCGACGACACCTTCCCCGCGTGGTGGAAGAACAACATTCGAGCTCACTCCGTTCTCTCCCCCGCCAACGGAGGAGGAGGCGGGGCCATCAAGGCCAAGCGGGAGGCCGCGCTTCGTTGGCCGTCGAGCGAATCGACGCCCCCGACGCCCCGACGGAAGGCACGCCGGACGTCGACCTCGCGTTCGAGACGAAGGCAAGCGCCGTCTCCCCGCGACACGCTGATCCCGAGCAAGAAGACGACGCCAGCGCGCTCGCGGAAAGCCTGCAGGACGTCGCCCTCGTACCTGGGACGACGGTGCAACCAGTCCCCGATGTGACTACGTCGCTCCTCGTCGACCAAAAGGTACCGACTAACTCCCATCTTACGTCATTTCGACTCGGCCTCAACCCGCCAAACGACCTCGCTTTGGCGGGCGCTCTCATTGAGGCGAGTGCAACCCCACTGGGGTTTCGTATGCGGTCGCCTTGGGACCGGTTGACGGACGTCTCAACCTACGGGCCCTCCGGGTCCGAGGAAGATGACGATCCCAGCATCTGTTGGGATTTCTCCGGACTTGGCAACCCCAGTGCCATGCGGGACTTCATGACCGCATGTGACTACTGCCTCTCCGACTGTTCCGACGGAAGCCGCAGCCTTGGCGACGAGAGCTGCGGCCCAAGCCGCGAATGTTTCCACATCGAGCTAGGGGATCCCTCCGAAGGCAACCGTCTCGGCATGCCGGAGGACGATGATCTTCCTAGGCCGGTGCCTCGCGCCGACATCCCACGGGAGCTAGCTGTGGTCCCCGTTCCGGCGGGGGGTTACGACCCACAACTCGAGCAAGTCCGCGAGGCGCAGGCCAGGCTCAACGAGGAAACAGGAGCACTTGAGCCGATCCGTCGGGACGCCGGGCAGGCATGGGCGGGCCAACCCCCGGCCGGAGAAATACGTCACCTGCCCCAAGGTCTCCAGCGTCGCGTCGCCGGCGATGTCAGGGTCAGGTCGCCGCCCGCATCCAGCGGGGTGGGTCAGAACCTGGCAGCCACAGCGATGCTCCTCCGCGCGATGCCGGAGCCATCAACCACCGAGGGTCGGCGAATCCAGGGAGAGCTCAAGAATCTTCTGGAAGGTGCTGCGTCCCGACGGGCCGAGAGCACTGCCTCCCGAAGACAGGGATATCCCTCGGAACCTCATGCCGCGACTTCCCGATTCATGCGGGAAGCCTCGGTCTACACCGGGCGCACGCGTAACACCGCGCCTGCGGCCCCGGGCCACCTCGGCAACGAGCACCATCGACGCGACCGTCGGGCCCACCTCGATGAAAGGGTGCGCCGAGGCTACCACCCCAGGCGTGGGGGACGCTACGACAGCGGGGAGGATCGGAGTCCCTCGCCCAAACCACCTGGTCCGCAGGCCTTCAGTCGGGCCATCCGACGGGCGCCGTTCCCGACCCGGTTCCGACCCCCGACTACTATCACGAAGTACTCGGGGGAAACGAGACCGGAACTGTGGCTCGCGGACTACCGCCTGGCCTGCCAACTGGGTGGGACGGACGACGACAACCTCATCATCCATAACCTCCCCCTGTTCCTCTCCGACACTGCTCGCGCCTGGTTGGAGCACCTGCCTCCGGGGCAGATCTCCAACTGGGACGACTTGGTCCAAGCCTTCGCCGGCAATTTCCAGGGCACATACGTGCGCCCCGGGAATTCCTGGGACCTTCGAAGCTGCCGGCAACAGCCGGGGGAGTCTCTCCGGGACTACATCCGGCGATTCTCAAAGCAGCGCACCGAGCTGCCCAACATCACCGACTCGGATGTCATCGGCGTGTTCCTCGCCGGCACCACTTGCCGCGACCTGGTGAGCAAGCTGGGTCGCAAGACCCCCACCAGGGCGAGCGAGCTGATGGACATCGCCACCAAGTTCGCCTCTGGCCAGGAGGCGGTCGAGGCTATCTTCCGAAAGGACAAGCAGCCCCAGGGCCGCCCATCGGAAGAGGCTCCCGAGGCGTCTGCTCCGCGCGGCGCCAAGAAGAAAGGCAAGAGGAAGTCGCAATCGAAACGCGACGCCGCTGACGCGGACCTTGTCGCCGCCGTCGAGTACAAGAACCCTCGGAAGCCCCCCGGAGGTGCAAACCTCTTCGACAAGATGCTCAAGGAGCCGTGCCCCTACCATCAGGGGCCCGTCAAGCACACCCTCGAGGAGTGTGTTATGCTTCGGCGTCACTTCCACAGGGCCGGGCCACCCGCCGAGGGTGGCAGGGCCCGCGACGACGACAAGAACGGAGATCACCAAGCAGGAGAGTTCCCCGAGGTCCGCGACTGCTTCATGATCTATGGAGGGCATGCGGCGAATGCCTCGGCTCGGCATCGCAAGCAAGAGCGCCGGGAGGTCTGCTCGGTGAAGGTGGCGGCGCCAGTCTACCTAGACTGGTCCGACAAGCCCATCACCTTCGACCAGGCCGACCACCCCGACCATGTGCCGAGCCCGGGGAAATACCCGCTCGTCGTCGACCCCGTTGTCGGCAATGTCAGGCTCACCAAGGTCCTGATGGATGGGGGCAGCTGCCTCAACATCATCTACGCCGAGACCCTCAAGCTCCTGCGCGTCGATCTGTCCTCCGTCCGAGCAGGCGCTGCGCCCTTCCACGGGATCATCCCTGGGAAGCGCGTCCAGCCCCTCGGGCGACTCGACCTCCCCTTCTGCTTCGGGACGCCCTCCAACTTCCGAAGGGAGACCCTGACGTTCGAGGTGGTCGGGTTCCGAGGAACCTACCACGCCGTACTAGGGAGGCCATGCTACGCGAAGTTCATGGCCGTCCCCAACTACACCTACCTGAAGCTCAAGATGCCGGGCCCCAACGGGGTCATCACCGTCGGCCCCACGTACAAACACGCGTTCGAATGCGACGTGGAGTGCGTGGAGTACGCCGAGGCCCTCGCCGAGTCCGAGGCCCTCATCGCCGACCTGGAGAACCTCTCCAAGGAGGTGCCAGACGTGAAGCGCCATGCCGGCAACTTCGAGCCAGCGGAGACGGTTAAGGCCGTCCCACTCGACCCCAGTGGCGACACCACCAAGCAGGTCCGGATCGGTTCCGGGCGCGACCCCAAATAGGAAGCAGTGCTCGTCGACTTTCTCCGCGCAAACGCCGACGTCTTTGCGTGGAGTCCCTCGGACAGGCCCGGCATACCGAGGGATGTCGCCGAGCACTCGCTGGATATTCGGGCCGGAGCCCGACCCGTCAGGCAGCCTCTGCGCCGATTCGACGAGGAGAAGCGCAGAGTGATTGGCGAAGAGATCCACAAGCTAATGGCAGCAGGGTTCATCAAAGAGGTATTCCATCCCGAATGGCTTGCCAACCCTGTGCTTGTGAGGAAGAAAGGGGGGAAATGGCGGATGTGTGTAGACTACACTGGTCTCAACAAAGCATGTCCGAAGGTTCCCTACCCTCTACCTCGCATCGATCAAATCGTGGATTCCACCGCTGGGTGCGAAACCCTGTCCTTCCTCGATGCCTACTCAGGGTATCACCAGATCTGGATGAAAGAGTCCGACCAGCTCGCGACTTCTTTCATCACGCCGTTCGGCATGTACTGCTATGTCACCATGCCGTTCGGTTTGAGGAATGCGGGCGCGACGTACCAGCGGTGCATGAACCATGTGTTCGGCGAACACATCGGTCGCACTGTCGAGGCCTACGTCGATGACATCGTAGTCAAGACAAGGAAGGCTTCCGACCTCCTCTCCGACCTTGAAGTGACATTCTGATGTCTCAAGGCGAAAGGAGTCAAGCTCAATCCTGAGAAGTGTGTCTTCGGGGTGCCCCGGGGCATGCTCCTGGGGTTCATCGTCTCTGAGCGAGGCATCGAAGCCAACCCGGAGAAGATCGCGGCCATCACCAGCATGGGACCCATCAAGGACTTAAAAGGCGTACAGAGGGTCATGGGATGCCTCGCGGCCCTGAGCCGCTTCATCTCACGCCTTGGCGAAAGAGGTCTGCCTCTGTACCGCCTCTTAAGGAAGACTGAGTGTTTCGCTTGGACCCCTGAGGCCGAGGAAGCCCTCGGGAACCTGAAGGCGCTCATTACAAAGGCGCCTGTCTTGGTGCCCCCGGCGGATGGAGAAGCCCTCTTGGTCTACGTCGCCGCGACCACTCAGGTGGTTAGCGCCGCGATTGTGGTCGAGAGGCAAGAGGAAGGGCATGCACTGTCCGTTCAGAGGCCAGTCTACTTCGTCAGCGAGGTACTGTCCGAGACCAAGATCCGCTACCCACAAGTTCAGAAGCTGCTGTATGCTGTGATCCTAACAAGGCGGAAGTTACGACACTACTTCGAGTCTCATCCGGTAACTGTGGTGTCATCCTTCCCCCTGGGGGAGATCATCCAGTGCCGAGAGGCCTCGGGCAGGATCGCAAAGTGGGCGGTGGAAATCATGGGCGAAACGATCTCGTTCGCCCCTCGGAAGGCCATCAAGTCCCAGGTGTTGGCGGACTTCGTGGCTGAGTGGGTCGACACCCAGTTGCCGACGGCTCTGATCCAACCGGAGCTCTGGACCATGTTTTTCGACGGGTCGCTGATGAAGACAGGAGCCGGCGCGGGCCTGCTCTTCATCTCGCCCCTTGGAAAGCACCTGCGCTACGTGCTGCGCCTCCATTTCCCGGCGTCCAACAATGTGGCCGAGTACGAAGCTCTGGTCAACGGGTTGCGGATCGCCATCGAGCTAGGGGTCAGACGCCTCGACGCCCGCGGTGATTCGCAGCTCGTCATCGACCAAGTCATGAAGAACTCCCACTGCCGCGACCCGAAGATGGAGGCCTACTGCGACGAGGTTCGGCGCCTGGAAGACAAGTTCTTCGGGCTCGAGCTCAACCACATCGCTCGGCGCTACAACGAAACCGCAGACGAGCTGGCTAAAATAGCCTCGGGGCGAACGACGGTCCCCCCGGACGTCTTCTCCCGGGATCTACATCGACCCTCCGTCAAGATCGACGACGCGCCTGAGCCCGAGGCACCCTCGGCTCGGCCCGAGGCACCCTCGACTCGGCCCGAGGTACCCTCGGCTCAGCCCGAGGTACCCTCGGCCCCCGAGCCCGAGGCACTGGACGTCGAGGAAGAGCAGAGCGGGGCCACGCCTGATTGAGATTGGCAGGCCCCGTACCTGCAATATCTCCGTCGAGGAGAGCTACCCCCCGACCAAGTCGAGGCTCGGCGGGTAGCGCGACGCGCCAAGTCGTTCGTCTTGCTGGGCGACGAGGAGGAGCTCTACCACCGGAGCCCCTCGGGCATCCTCCAGCGCTGCGTCTCCATCGCCGAAGGTCAGGAACTCCTGCAAGAAATACACTCGGGGGCTTGCGGCCATCATGCAGCGCCTCGAGCCCTTGTCGGGAATGCTTTCCGGCAAGGCTTCTACTGGCCAACGGCAGTGGCTGACGCCACTAGAATTGTCCGCACCTGCGAAGGGTGCCAATTCTATGCGAAGCAGACCCACCTGCTCGCTCAGGCTCTACAGACGATACCCATCACCTGGCCCTTCGCTGTATGGGGTCTGGACCTCGTCGGTCCCTTGCAGAAGGCGCCCGGGGGCTACACGCACCTGCTGGTCGCCATCGACAAATTCTCCAAGTGGATCGAGGTCCGACCCCTGAACAGCATCAGGTCCGAGCAGGCGGTGGCGTTCTTCACCAACATCATCCATCGCTTCGGGGTCCCAAACTCCATCATCACCGACAACGGTACCCAGTTCACCGGCAAAAAATTCTTGGATTTTTGCGAGGATCACCATATCCGGGTGGACTGGGCCGCCGTGGCTCATCCCATGTCGAATGGGCAAGTAGAGCGTGCCAACGGCATGATTCTACAAGGGCTCAAGCCTCGGATCTACAACGACCTCAACAAGTTCGGCAAGCGGTGGATGAAGGAACTCCCCTCGGTGATCTGGAGCCTAAGGACGACGCCGAGTCGTGCCACGGGTTTCACGCTGTTCTTCCTGGTCTACGGGGCCGAGGCTATCTTGCCCACTGACCTGGAATACGGCTCCCCGAGGACGAGGGCCTACACCGATCAAAGCAACCAAGCTAGCCGAGAAGAATCGCTGGACCAGCTGGAGGAGGCTCGGGACAGGGCCTTACTACACTCGGCGCGGTACCAGCAGTCCCTGCGACGCTACCACGCCCGAGGGGTCCGGTCCCGAGACCTCCAGGTGGGCGATCTGGTGCTTCGGCTGCGACAAGACGCCCGGGGAAGGCACAAACTCACGCCCCCCTGGGAGGGGCCATTCGTCATCGCCAAAGTTCTGAAGCCCGGAACATACAAGCTGGCCAACAATCAAGGCGAGATCTACGGCAACGCTTGGAACATCAAACAGCTACGTCGCTTCTACCCTTAAGATGTTTCCAAGTTGTTCATATACCTCGCACCTACGCAAAGTTTAGTCGTCAAGGAAGGGTCGGCCTAGCCTCGGCAAAGCCCGACCCTCCCTCGGGGGCTAAAAGGGGGGAGACCCCCTCTGCGTCAAATTTTTCCTCGAAAAAGGATCTCTTTTTAGCAGGATTTCTTTCGTGCTTCTTGACTACTTCGGAAAGCGGATCCTGGAAACGACGGAGTACACGTAAGCAGCCAAGGCTGACCGAGCCGAGGGACTCCTACGCCTCCGGGATACGGATACCTCACTCATCACCTTCTGCGATAAGTAACTCGCGTTCGGATAAAGCGACTCCGTGGACCGAACAAGTCTTCACGTTCGGAAGCTCTCCTGCCGAAGCAGTCCTTCAAGCTTTCTCGACTAAGTCGGGGACAGGGCCACATGGACGGGTGAAAGTACGCGTAAGCGGCAAGGCCGACCGAGCCGAGGGATTCCCACGCCTCTGGGATACGGATACCTCACTCGTCCCTTCCGCGAGAAGCAACTCTCGCTCACACAAACATCCCTGTTACCGACAGAGAGTCCAGATGCTCGAAACAAGAGGAAAAAAGACGTGTTCCCAACTACACGGCGAGGGTGTGTTTTCTGGCCTCGGCGGCCGCAGAAGGCACACGCTACAAGACGATCTGATCCTGCAGGCTCGGGTCTTCACGCCGAAGGGAGCTGTAGCACCCTCGGCATCGACGACGTCTTTAGCAAAGTCCGACCCAGCCTCGGACGGCGACGCGATCAAGGACTTCTCCGGGAATCCGGCCCGAGCAGGCGGCTCGGCCGGTCACCCCTGGGGCCTCGGCCAACCGGCTTCCAAGGGCGCCGGCCCGACCCGAGGCCTCGGCTGATCGACTCCGGCGTCGGCTCCGCTGACGGACAACCCGGCTAAGGTCCGGCCAACCAGGTTCCCATTTTCGAGCCAACTCCGCCTCTGTTCATACTGATATCGCTACCCCTGGCCTTGGCTCATCGAAGAGCGGCCGAGGGGTCTCTTTAACTAAGCTAGAGGAGCCCCAGACAACAAGGCCGATCGAGCCGAGAGATTCCTACGCCTCCGGGATACGGATACCTCACTCATCACCTTGACACGGGGCGACTCCCGCTTGGTGAAGCGGTTCAGATAATCAACAGGCGAGACTTAGTGCTCAAAAATGAGGAAAAAACACGGCTCCGTGCCAAAATTACATACATGTTCAGGCCTCGACAGCCACAATGAACAAAAAACACTGGCATTCGAAGTGCCATTACGAACGGAACTCCGGTTCCCCCTCCGCAGGTACGAACGACCCCACTCCATGGGGAAGGCCTGCGGAGCGACAGAAGACTGACAAGCGGCTCGCCGCCGCCCGTTCTGACTACGGCGACAGTGGGCGAGCGCTGCTGCAATCTTGCCCTCGCCCACGCCGACGCTCGAGGGGCGAGGACAAGTACGCCGGCGCAGTGGCCCGGGGCGCGGATGGTGGCAGCGATCCCGTCGGCGACGAGGACTTCTCGAGCCGCCTCCGCCTCGGCGCCGATGGCAGGGGACGCCAGCCCCCCGGCAGATCCCCACTCAAATCCTCCTAGACGAGTGGGGCACCGGCCTCTGCGCGAGGGCGCCGTCCCAGTGCAAAAGCAGGGCCACCCCAGAACACGAACGCCACCCTAGCAGCGCGCGGCATCGTGGGTGGTCCTCCCGTGCACACGGCGCGGCGGCCGCCCTCTGGCAGGAGGGGCCGCCGGGAGCCCGGCCGACGACTCCGACACGCTGGAGGTGATGACGCCCGCCGTCGATCAGCCCCACGTTGTCTAAGTCCGCGCCGCCCGCAGGGCCAGCGAGCGCCTCCACCCCCGAACGCCGCGGAAAAGGGTGACCCGCGGACCCGCGCGGGAGGTAGAGCGCCGGCTCAGCGTGGCCCCCACCCCAGCGAGGATGATGAACATCCTTGAAGCTGAGGGTGGGACCAAGATCGCAGCCCGGCTTGCTCTTCCCCACCCAGAAACTGGTGGTCACCATCCTGGGTGATCGTCGGCGTAGGGGTGCGGCCGGGCCGGCTGATGAAAATCCTTGAAGCCGAACGATGGCTGAGAGGTACCAACTCCCATGGAGTTGGGTTCCTCCGACGAGGAGGCGGAAAGACGGCGGGTACCCCCCATCCGGGGGCTCGGAAGATGGAAAGACGCGACGCATAAGGGAGGAAGAGGACATGGTTGCCTTCTGAAAGGAGTCTCCCTCCTTTTAAAGGCGACTCTCCCTACGTGCGCCCCCAGACGCCACGGGCTGAGTCTTCTCCAACACGCTCCAAGGCCCTCCCCTGCGACTCGGGGGCTAGGTCCCGCATGTCATGCAAACCGGCTCAGGGCAGAAGAAGCCAAATCGCCGCGCGTGGTGCGCACAACCGCCCAGCGGTTACAAGCGACCCCCCACTTTTGCCCAGACCAACGGGCGGAAGGGGCGGGCAGCCATGCAGGCGGCATGCAACCGCGCCAGGTGGACGCGCTTCTCCGACTTATGACACGCCAGTTTGGAGGCCCAGGCCCACGCGTCAAGCAACCGGCGCGCCAGTTGCTGCATGCAAGCAACCGCACCGCCACTTGTGCCACCGTCGCGCCCCTTCGGTTGCGGAGCCTATGCCGCGACTCGAGGCGACCAGCGCACGACCCAGCGGCGCCAGCCTGGCACGACGGTCAACACGGCCGAAAGTGGGCCGGCAGTAATGGCAGTGGCAGGCGGGCGGGCGCAGCAGGCACGTCGTCAGCCAGGCTCACGTCCCGTCCTGGGACAGCAAGAGAGCCTCCTCCCACGGCGTGAAGACGGTGCACCCGTGATCCGTTCCTCGAACGGCTCGCGCACGCGTAGCGGTCGCCCCGCCAACCACTCGCCCCGTCGCATTAACTCCGCGGCGGGACAGGCGGCGATTCTGGCAAGAGAAGCGGACGACGCTTCGCCTTCGCCGCAATAACCGCGTCAAAAAAGGTACGCCACGTCGTTCGATTTCGTATCCTTTTCCTTTTTTCCTCTTTCTCTATCTCTTGCAACAGGGACCGGGAAAGGGGGATACCCCGAAAAGGATCCTTCTCCGCGAAGGAACCGGGCTCCGAGCCCCCCTTACTGATCAGAGGTTCGAAGACTGGCCCTCCGAAGGGTTCAACAGTCGCCACAGATCGCGTGGGCCCGACACCCACTACTGGTCAGGGGTTCGAAGGCCAGCCCCCCGAAGGGTTCCATGGCCGCCTCAGGCTACTCGGGCTCCGCGCCCATTACTGATCAGGGGTTTGAAGGCTGGCCCCCGAAGGGTTCACAGTCGCCTCAGACACCGAGCGAGGGATGACCAGGGGTACGTTCGATACATAACCGAGGCTCGGGCTGCGCTCCCGAGGTACCCTAGGACATTTCCGAGACCAGCGGGAACGATCTTGTAACGGAATCCCATCGGAGGGAGGCATCGAGCCCTCGGACCCCGTCGCCAGGGGACCGGGTCCGGCAAATCACCCACAGGTACTTTTGGGCGTGCCTCTGGGCCCCTAGCGACCCCCAACGAACGGGGCACGGACGTCCACTCGGATTACCCGCTTGCAGCTCACCGGAGACACCATGTTCGGTGCCCATCGAGGGTAACATGGCGCACTCCCCCTCCTCCTTGCGGAAAGGCGACGTAGGGGCGTATGTAAAAAGTCGAGTCTGTCCCTGATCGTCCTCTCGCCCTGTGCGGAGGCTCGGGGGCTGCTCTCGCAAACTCGACTCCGGCCAAACCGTTGACAGCGTCAACATACCAGCCCGAGAGCTTGGGCCCCGACCGTGCACCCGGGCTACGGCCAGTTCGCATGAGGGAACAACCAGACCAACCGAAGCATTACGCAAGGCATTAAGACCTCGAAGGAGTGTAACCACTCCTCCGAGGCCTCGGGGGCTACACCCGGCGGGTGCGCTCGCGCGCACCCACCGGAACAAAACGCAACCGAGAAAGGCTGGTCCCCTTGCAAAAAAGTGCGACGAAAGCCTCCAAGCGAGTGCTAACACTCCCTTCGAGGCTCAGGGGCTACTGTCGGGGACCATAATTAGGGGTACCCTCAAGACGCCTAATTCTCAGCTGGTAACCCCCATCAGCATAAAGCTGCAAAGGCCTGATGGGTACGATTAAGTCAGGGATCAGTCCACACGAGTGACTCGATCACGCTTCACCCGAGCCTAGCCTCGGCCAAGGGCAGCCGACCTCGAGAGACTTCCGTCTCGCCCGAGGCCCCCCTTTTTACGGCGGACACACCTCCGGCTCGCCCGAGGCCTTGGCTTCGCTCAGAAGCAACCCTGACTAAATCGCCACACCGACTGACCAAGTTGCAGGAGCATTTAACGCAAAGGTGGCCTGACACCTTTATCCTGACACGCGCCCCCCGGCAGAGCCGAAGTGACCGCCGTCACTCCACCGCTCTACTGACCAGTCTGACAGAAGGACAGCGCCGCCTGCGCCACTCCGACTGCAGTGCCACTCGATAGAGTGAGTCTGACAGGCAGTCAGGCCTTGCCAAAGGCGCCATAGCGAACTCCGCTCCACCCGACCCCAGGGCTCGGACTCGGGCTAAGACCCGGAAGACGGCGAACTCCGCTCCGCCCGACCCCAGGGCTCGGACTCGGGCTAAGACCCGGAAGACGGCGAACTCCGCTCCGCCCGACCCCAGGGCTCGGACTCGGGCTAAGACCCGGAAGACGGCGAACTCCGCTCCGCCCGACCCCAGGGCTCGGACTCGGGCTAAGACCCGGAAGACGGCGAACTCCGCTCCGCCCGACCCCAGGGCTCGGACTCGGGCTAAGACCCGGAAGACGACGAAACTCCGCCTCGCCCGACCCCAGGGCTCGGACTCCGCCCTGGCCTCGGCCAAACGATCTCCGCCTCGCCCGACCCGGGGGCTCGGGCTCGGCCTCGGCAACGGAAGATAGACTCGACCTCGGCTTCGGAGGAGCCCCCACGTCGCCCTGCCTAGGGCACAGGCCCGCCACGTCAACAGGAAGCGCCATCATCATCCTACCCCGAATCGACTCGGGTCACGGAGGACAAGACCGGCGTCCCATCCGGCCAGCTCCGCCGGATGGGCAATGATGGCGCTCCACGAGCTCTGTGACGACGGCGGCCCTCAGCTCTCTTACGGAAGCAGGGCGACGTCAGCAAGGACTCGACCGCTCCAACAGCTGTCCCTCCGCCAGGCTTCGTCGCTCCTCCGACAGCCACGACATCACGCCAGCAAGGTGCCAAGACCTCTCCGGCTGCCACATTGGCATGTACTTAGGGCACTAGCTCTCTCTCCGCTAGACACGTAGCGCTCTGCTACACCCCCCCATTGTACACCTGGATCCTCTCCTTGCGACTATAAAAGGAAGGACCAGGGCCTTCTTAGAGAAGGTTGGCCGCGCGGGGACGAGGACGAGACAGGCGCTCTCTTGGGGCCGCTCGCTTCCCTCACCCGCGTGGACGCTTGTAACCCCCCTACTGCAAGCGCACCCGACCTGGGCGCGGGACGAACACGAAGGCCGCGGGACTTCCACCTCTCTCACGCCCGACTCCGGCCACCTCGCCTCTCCCCCCTTCGCGCTCGCCCACGCGCTCGACCCATCTGGGCTGGGGCACGCAGCACACTCACTCGTCGGCTTAGGGACCCCCCTGTCTCGAAACGCCGACAGATGGTATCCACTTCTCAAATCAATTTTAGTAAAAATTGTGGAACCACTTAATTCATCAAGAATATCATCTAGCCATGGAATAGGATGGCGATAGCGAACGGTAATATTATTTATAGCTCTACAATCAACACACATCCTCCAAGATCCATCTTTCTTAGGTACTAAAATCACAGGAACAGCACAAGGGCTTAAGCTTTCACGAACAAAACCTTTATCAAGAAGTTCTTGCACTTGCCTTTGTATTTCCTTAGTTTCTTCAGGATTGGTTCAATATGGTGGACGGTTAGGAAGTGCAGCCCCTGGAATAAGATCGATTTGATGCTCAATCCCTCGAATTGGAGGTAGTCCAGCCAGTGTTTCTTGTGGAAACACGTCTTCAAAGTCCTGCAAAAGATCAGCCACAACACTAGGAAGAGATGTTATGTCGTTAGGAGAAATCAAAACATCTTTGTTCACAAGTACAAAGAGTACTTGATATGGGTTGTTCCTCACTTCTCTCAGCTCAGATTTTGTGGCTAGCATAACTAGATGTTCTCCCTCTTCCTTCCTTTTATCTCTTGAATTTGGCTTGTAGCACTCGCTCACCAAATTGTGGATGGCACTCAATTTCTTTCGCTCTTCTCCTCCTCTACTTGCTGCACTAATTTTAGTTTTCTTTTGTAAATGTTCAGTCATGATTTGTTGAGGGGTCATAGGCTTGAGTACAAACTTTCTCCCTTTCAGATCTAGCGTGTATTGATTTGTTCTTCCACAATGCTGAGAATATCGGTCATATTGCCAAGGTCTTCCTAGCAGCATGTGACACACAGACATGGGTGCAACATCGCACTCCACTGTGTCAACATACTCTCCAATCTTGAACGGAACTTTCACCTTATAACCAATCTTGATATCTCCCGATTCATTCAACCATTGGATATGATATGGATGAGGGTGTCGCTGCAACTTCAAACCAAGCT
Source organism: Zea mays (assembly GCF_902167145.1). Classification (NCBI taxonomy): domain Eukaryota; kingdom Viridiplantae; phylum Streptophyta; class Magnoliopsida; order Poales; family Poaceae; genus Zea; species Zea mays. The sequence goes on from NC_050098.1 coordinate 187,474,882, forward strand.
TTTCAACCATCTCACGACTTGCAAGATTATGGCAGCTCCCTCCATCAATTATCACCTTTACTACTTTGTCTTGCACTTTTGCTCGCGTTTGAAAAAGATTATGTCGCTGTCCAATTTCAGCTTCTTTCATTTGAACACTCAAGATTTGTGTAACCACAAGAGTAGTACCATGCTCAAATTCACATCCCGTATGTTCTTCAGATTTATCAATGTCATCTTCATTTCCTGCTTCAGCTTCCTCTTCACTAGCTGATGTATATTCTCCATCATCAGTCACAAGGATCACACGATTATTTGGACACTCCTTTATGACATGACCACGACCTCCACACTTGAAGCACTGAATACCACTACTCTTGGCTGTTGAACCCACTGATGTTGAAGTGGATGCTGCTAGTTTATAACTCGTGGTTGGAGCAACACCGTTCTTTCCACTAGAATTGCCTTGAATATTGGATCGCAAGCCTCTAGTTGAACCTTTTGTTGCTGAGGATGCAACAGTAAACCTTGAGATCGATTTGCTTCCTCCAGTCATGGTTCGTGCACCATATGACAAGGGCTTGCTGCTCTTAGCATCTTGTTGCAGCTGGCGTTCAGCTTTGGTGGCTTGATGTACCAAATCAATAAGACTTTGGTACGACTGAAACTCAACAATACGCTGAATGTTGCGGTGTAACCCAGCCATGAAACGTGCAATGGTTTGCTCTTCGTCTTCATACACATTGGCTCTAATCATGGCCTTCTCCATCTCCTTATAATACTCCTCAACAGAGAAACTTCCTTGCCTCAAATTCTGCAATTTATAAAAAAGATCACGTCGATAATGCTTCGGCATAAAACGAATTCTCATTTCTCACTTCATCTCTTGCCAAGTAATAATAGGGTCCTCTCCATCTTCTTCACGATCACGAAGAAGTTGCTCCCACCAAATCAGAGCATATCCTTCAAACTCAAGAGATGCCATTACAAGTTTCTTCTCCTCTGAATAATTATGTAGGCGAAAGATTTTCTCCACCTTCAATTCCCATGTGAAATAATCTTCAGGATCAGATCTACCATCAAATTTTGGCATGGTAAACTTAAGTTTCCCAAATCTCTCTTCTTGGTTGATGCCTCTAGGATGACGACGACCATAGCAACGTTGGGACTGATCATCATCCCCAAATTCGGATTCTTCATTGTCATCATTTCTTTGATTCCGCCCTCTTCCTCTACCACGTGCAGCACCTTGATTCCTCCTCCCATGTTCACTTGCTCTTCTAGAATAATTTCCTTCACCTTCTTCCCCATCTTCATCATGGTTTCTTACACCATTAGGGAGTCGACCACGACCTCTGATTTCAGCCATAAGTGTCTGAAGATCTTGTGCCAATAGATCTTGCTTGGCTTCTATGCTTTGTTTGAGCTCATTGAATTGTATCAGAGTGACACATTCTTCAATCTCAGTGTTGGGATCCATCTTCCTGCGAAATTAGTGGCGACAAGGCAAAAATATAGGTGGAATATGAAGCTATATAGAATCTCACAACCTCACCACTCTTACCAACCAAAGCTCTTATGAGTTCCCTGCGGGTTGCAAGAAAATGTGTGGTGGTAACAAGAAAGTGGTGGTTAAGCGAATACAAGACCAGATTACCGATTACGATGGCTTATATGTGGAGCTTGGTGGGGAATAATAAACAAGGGATGCAATCTGAATCCTAGTTTTTGTAAAGTTAAATAACCATCCAACTAGAAGTTCCCTGCCTATTGCTGACCACAAGATACGAGTGATGTAAATAGATCAAACACACGCGCAAGAAATTTCAGATTTGATGCAGACAAGGAGTATGATTGGAATGCAAGTGTTGCAATCAGATCCAACCAAAATTTTGCATCAAATGACAATAGCAAACTAGTTGAACAACTTGATAAAACTTTCAGCACTTGTGCACATAAACAAACTGATTGTTCTACTTTTCTTTCACAATATTGTTCAACACTTTTTTTGGCACTTTTTTTGATACTATTTTTTTATAGAACTAAACACAGAGATCTGATATGATATTGCACACTTTATAATACTTAACAAAGAACTCAACCAGCAGCTATAACTTAAATAGGATCAAAGTTAACGCGAAGGAATGATGAGGTTTTTTTTCAGAATACTCTTTTTTGGATATTTTCAGATATATATAAGAGGCTCAAAGGAAACACAAAGGATAGAGTGACCAGCAACTAAACAAATATTCTAAGGACTGAAACTTAACAAAACTCACTGGAACAACAGATTGAAACAAAAGGCTATTGCAAAAAATATTTTATGGCTTTTTGGTGGATAGGACAAACACAAAATATATGTAGCTAAGGGTAAAGAATCCTACCATGGCAACTGAGGCTTTGATACCAGATGATGCGTCACGATGCCCGATCTTCACGATGTAGGATCAATCTTCAGATAACTAGCTTTAAAGAAGCCAAGATAACTTGCTGCAAGTAGCGATAACTAGTGCAATCTGACAAATAAAACTCGAAGCCAACCACCATCTTTAACCGGCAGCCTGAATCGAGGATTCGCCTAACCACACTCTCAAAGAACCAACCAACACAGCCTACAATCAATCGAGGAGACCTCGAAGGGAGTAGGAGCACCACTTGGGAGTGGATGAAGCCGCCGCTTCTGCAATCCCACGAAGGAATTCACAAGAACAAAGGGGTAGAGATCACTCTCAATATTTGTTAGCACACAGCTGAACAAGGGGGTTCTGTTTTAGATTATCATAAGCTGCCTTACATCATAGACATAGGGGGGTATTTATACTAGTAACAACCAGCCTTAGAGAGGTATAAACACGAAACAAAAGTATTTTCACGTGCTAATGTGAAGGAGCCTCTTCGGGAGATCTGCAGAGCTGAATTCCGCGTGGTTGTTTGACTTCTGCGCAGTCTTCAGTATTTTGATAATAACTTCTTCTAGGAATCTCCAAATGACGTGGGGCTGGATGCGTTGGAAAGATAACTTGATAAGCTTTCTCACCATGTATAGCATGCTTAATGAAACTTTGTAGAATGATGCAGTTTAATACGAAAACTTGGTCATCAAGCAGATTGTTGACCTTCTGACCAGTCAGCACTAAAGTAGATTGGCTGCCTTTCTGGTAGATTTGATTAAGTCGGCCTTAGAAGCATTGGAAACTAGACTTCAAGAGCTTTCCAAAAAGTACTTATGGGCCTTCATAGCTTTTGGGAATCAAAATATATCTCTTCTTGCTGATTCGCCTTTGATATGTTTTGTCCTTCCTCTTTGGTAAACCTAAGTAATATCAGCATACACGACTTAGGTAGCATAAAATTCTCATTAGTGTTTAATAGAAATTCATAAAGTAGCGCGTGCACCTCTTGCTGTAGCTTCTTAGCTCGGCTATGTGTAATTGGTCCATCAAAGACTTGGGTTGGTGATGATGTTGGTTGTTCTTGAGTTGATGTAGCTTGATTTGGGGGTTGTAATATTTTGCTTAATGGCATGGTCATATCAGTTCATCTTCGTACGGACATGGTGCACCGGACACTGTCCGGTGGCACACCGGACAGTCCGGTGCACCAATCCTTATCACACTTGGTTTCTTTGATCCTTTGAATTTGGATCCCTAACTTGTATTTTTATTGGTTTGTGTTGAACCTTTTTGCACCTGTAGAACATGTATTCTAGAGCAAACTAGTTAGTCCATATATTTGTGTTGGGCATTCAACCACCAAAATTAATTGTGGGAAAAGGTTAACCCTATTTCCCTTTCAGTTTTCATCCTAAGAACCACGAGCGAGACTCTAGTGCACAAGGTAGGGCGCAAAAGCCCACAAACCACAAAGGAACTCCTTGACATTGCGACAACCCACGCATAGGGAGAGAACGTAGTAGGGGCATTTTTCTACCACTATAGGCAGAAAGCCAAGTGTGACAAATAACCTGAGGAGGGCTCTGGAGGCCGACCCAATAAGAGTAAGAAGGACAGGTGAAGGCATGACAAAATGTTGATAGCTCCGGCGGGACATAAAGGAAAGAGATCGTCGATCGAGGAGGCCACCGACCATTTCGAGAAACTGCTCGAGACCCCGTGTCCAAACCATCGTTGCCTGGTACGACACGCCTACAAAGATTGTGGGTTGCTTAGGAAGTTCCTAAGCAAAGGAGCACCACCCGAGAAAGGGTTCGAGCCCCACCAGGATGGTGAGCAGGAGAAAGCGGAGGTCGCTTTCCCCGACGAAATTGGGTGTTTGCTGATCTTCGATGGGACCGACTACTACGCGTAAAGGAGGCATTAGAAGTCGTAACAACGTGAGGTAATCTATGCTTGGCCGACGTCCCCGACCTTCCATGAATAGTCCGACCACACCCTTACCTATGATCGCTCTGACCACCTAGAGCACATCCCCCGACCTAGGTGATACTCGCCCATTGCCAACCCTATTATCGGATCGGTGCGACTGACAAAGGCGTTTATGGATGGGAGAGCGGGCTCAATATCCTCTACTCCACCATGCTCGACGTCATGGGCCTTGATCGGGGATGCCTCCAACCGACAGGAGGGCCATTCCATGGAGTCGTACTAGGAAGGAGGGCGACCCCTGAAAGTCTCCTAGAGGGGGGAGGTGAATAGGCGAAACCTAAAAATTTTAACTCTAAACCCAAACTTGATCCCTTGATTAATGTTTAGAACAATATGCACAATTATCGAAGTATAAAACTAAGTCCTTTGCTTGCAAAGAGTATTGCTTTAAAATGCTTAAATGAGAAGAGAAATGACACAAGTTCTTTCTTGCAAGGCGTTGCTTCTATAGACGAGAATTTAACTTGAGGCAACACAAAGTGATATCAACAAAGAATAATGAAAGAGAACTTAGAGAGGGAGAAGACAAACAAATCACAAGCGATAAACACAAGTGACATGGGTGATTTGTTTTACCGAGGTTCGATTCACCAAGAACCTAATCCCATTTGAGAAGTCCACTAAGGACGGGTCTTTTTCAACACTTTCCCTCTCTCCACCGATCACCAAGACCGGTGAGTGCTTCTTCTTAATCTCAAGGATCACTAAGGCCTCGCAAGGACCACCACACACTTAGGTGTCTCTTACTAGCTTTACAAGTCTCCAAAAAGTTTGGAGGAAGATGAATGTGAGTCAAAACTCCATGCTCAAACGATCACAAGATGTAGCACAAACTTTCTCTCAATGATTCTCACAAGGCACTTGTAAGGAAAATGGACCCCGAGCCATTTGGCTTAATAGGTTTTGGTGTTCGATGATCAACATAACCTGTGAACTAATGTGTTTGCTAGTGTTTGTGTTTGTAGTTCACAGGATGCTGAAGTTACTTGGACCAAGGCATTGAGGAAAGCAACACCTCAAAAGAAGACATTATGAAGATCAAGTAAAGTCCAAGAAAATAAGAAGTGTTGCCACAGTCAGACTGTCCGGTGCCACACACCAGACTGTCTGGTGCACCAGGAACAGTAGCCCTAACGGCTAGTTCCACGTGGCACCATGGAGGGAAGACCACTGGACTGTCTGGTGTGAAGTCCGGATGTCCGGTGCAAAAAGCCTACGCACCATCAGTCACCTGCGCTGACAGATCCAACGGCTAGGCGCACCGGACAGGGGCACCGGGCAGTCTCGTGAACCCACCGGACTGTCCGGTGCACCACAGAAAGCAGCAGCTTTCCTCCAACGACTAGTTTTGTGTTGGGGGCTATAAATACACCCCCAACCGGCCATTTCCAAGTGTGGGAGCCCAAGAGACATACCAAGGCATATAGTAGACATTCCTAAGTGCTCTTACACCCAAGTGCTTAATAGAATCACTCAGTGATTAGCGTAGGTGCTTTGCGAAGTGCTTAGATTAGTTAGACCGCTCTAGCGCTTGCTCTAGGTGAATCCTAGTTAGTTGAGTGAGTTTAGATAAACCATCAACCCCTCAGCTCTTGCGTGAACCATTGTAATTGTAAGACTGTGACAACCGTGTTTGTGTCATGGCTGCCACCGTGTACCAGAGGGAACGAGGCTCGCGGCGTTTTCAGCCGGAAGCTTGATAGTGGAGATGGCGGGAGCATCCGAGAGGAGCCGGAAACGGAGCACCACTTACGCGTGGAGAAGGCCCGCGGCTCTCTACGGAGTTACTCGACCGAGGTGCTTGGCCCTCACGTGGGCTTTCCTTTGCGTAGGGGCACCAACGAGGATTAGTCGAAACCTTGCTTGGTTCCGGATACCTCGGTAAAAATACCAGCGTCATCCACGAGAGTTTGTATCTCTATCTTGCTCTTTAAGTTTCCGTATTTATATTAAGCATTTAAGTTTCAATCTTGTATTTACATTATATAGTGTAGATTGAAACTTAGCCATTGCGGTAGAGATAGCAACACTTAGACAAAACCTAGTTTGCACATTCTAGTTTGATTATTTTCATAGGTTTTGCTCTAGGTATTTATTTGTGGCCTAGTTTAGTAAAAGTTTTAGAAGTCCTAATTCACCCCCCTCTTAGGCGTCACATGTTTCCTTCAATTGGTATCGAAGCCTGGTTTGGCTCATTTGAAACGCTTTAGCTTCACCGCTAAAAGAGCCGACACTTTTTAGAGGAAGGGATGGATACCCATAGGCCACCACACTTCGACGACACTAACTTCCCACTAGAATGGCTTGTTACCTAGAGGCCATTGATCTAGGTGTTTGGAGAGTCACTCGTGACAGGATGAAACCTCCCAAGAATCCCGAGAAACCCACCACGAGTGAGGAAAAAGAAATTCATTTAAATGCTAGAGCCAAAAACTGCTTTTATGAATCCCTTAGCATGTATATTTTTAATCAAGTATTTACATTGAAAACTGCTAATGAGATTTGGCTAAAATTGCATGAGCTCCATGACGGCACATCAAATGTCCGTGAGCAAAAAATTGCCTAGTCTTAAATGAGTATAATTCTTTTGCTATGAAAGAAAATGAACTTGTTAGAGATATGTATTCTCGTTTAAATCTAATTATCAATGAGCTCAAATCTATTGGCGTTAACAAGCTAGGTGATGCGGACATTGTAAGGAAGATTATCTCCCTGCTACCACAACAAAGATACGGGAGCATCATCACTATTCTTCACAACATGGAGGACTTGAGTACAATGACCCCGACCATTGTGATTGGGAAAATCGTGGCCTTTGAGATGTCGCGAAAAATGTGTCAGGAGAGGAGCCAACTTCCTCAAATCCATATGCTTTTGCATGTGATGAAAGGAAGGGTAAAAAGAAGGCTCCCACACCAAGTTCCTCAAGTGAAGAAGAGGAAGAAGAAAGTGATGATGAAGGAGATAATCAACCATCAACATCATCCTCCGAAGACGAAGAAACAATCCGACGCGTCGGAAAGGTAATGGGGATGATCCGCAAGATTAATCTAATGGGTGTGCCCCTGCAGGTAGAGGATCTTCTATTTAACATTCATAGGAAAAAGCAAAGAAAGAGAGGATGCTTCGCATGCGGGGAGAAGGACCACTTCAGGGACAACTGCCCAACTATGGCCGAACCCAAAAAGGAGAGGAGCAAAGGCAAGGCGCTAACAAGTGTCAAAACTTGGGACGATTCTTCAAGCAAAGATGAACCTCCAAGGACGCGCAACCACCGATACTCATCACGCTCATCACGATCATCACACAAGTGCCTTATGGCAAGAGGTAAAATGAGTATTTCATCCTCTAGTGACGAAAGCAGTAGTGATGATGAAGGTGAGGGAAAGCCCTCCGTAGATGAGCTTGCGGAAGCCGTTAAATTTTTCCAAGATGTATGAACTAAACAAAAAGCTCAACTTAAAACTTCGACAAATAAGTTGATTAGCTCTCAAAATGACTATAAAGGTTTGCTAGAAAAATTTGAATCTTTTGTAAATTTGAATTGTGAGCTATCAATTAAAATTGAGCAATTAGAGTCTAGTACTACATCCACAACTACCGATGATGGCCTTATTAAAAAGAATGAAAAACTTAAGGCTAAGTTAGCAAGCTCTCAAGAAGCTATTGAAAATTTGCTAGAGAAAATGGAAATTCTTAGCATATACAACAATGAGCTAACTACTAAGCTAGAAAACATCGGTAGCACCCCAGGAGCATCTTTAGTTGAAATTCCTGAAATTATTAAAAAGAATGCTTCTACTTCTTGCTTTGATTTAATTGATAATTGTAACCCCTGCAACCAAGTTCTTGTTAAAAGTATTGTTGTAGAAACATGTTCGAATGAGGTTGCAAAAGAGAATGAGCAATCAAGGCAAGAAGTGGCTCGCCTTGGCAAGGCTTTGTATAACAAGAAAGGCAAAGCCAAACAAATCCAATCTCCACGGGATAACACCACTGCGAGAGTGAACAAGCCTGTGGAGGGAAAAACTGTGATTTGTAGGTCATGCCACAAGGAAGGCCATAAGTCTTTCCAATGCAAGGCGATGACCGGGGATAAGCAAGAGCAAAAGCTCAAACAAAAGCCATCAAGCAAAATCTCCAACACCTACATCAACAATGTGGACAAAAAGGCTCCTACACCATATTTAATCAAGAAGAAAAAGAATGGAAAGGTGATAGCAATCAAGGCCAACAAGCAAACCAACAAAGGAAAGGGGGGCCAAACACATCTGGGTGCCAAAAGAAATATTTTCAACCATGAAAAACACCAAGTAGGTTTCGATCCCGAAAGGGAAATGAGTAGTCCGAAGGACTACGGGAAATTTGGAGACTTGGCAAATTAGGGATGTATATCATGGGATACATCATATCAGATCAAGTTTATTGCCAAGTGTGTTAGTAAATATTTTGGACCCAAATTTCCCCACCAATGACTAAGGTAACTAGATTTATTGTATTCCTTATTTTTAGATATGCGTATCAATTTTCTTGTATCTAGTTTTACCTTCCATGCCTAGTATTTCATTTTGTACTTATTTGAGATTAACAATGCATCCATACTAGGTAAATCACATGGTAGGATTGCTCATTCTCATTTCATATTCTTGAGCAAACCTACATGGTTTAAAATTGTTTAATTAAGCATGGCACATAGCTTATTTAACATCCCTAAGTAAATGACACTAATGCTTCAAAAGCCTATATCCTTCAATAGTTATATGTGCCAAAGCATGAATTATGGATAATCTGCCCCTCTTGATATCAAATCAAAGTGCATGTCTCCTACAAGTATTCAAAACTTGTATGCACACTTTCAGGGGGAGGTTACTCTATAATCTAAGACTTTGAGACTAATACCTTTTTGAGTCTATTTCATGTAGTAGTCTCATTGTAAGGAAAATGAAGTCACCGGAGAAAGACAACAAGCTTCCACTGCAAAATCTCCAAGAACTCTCATGTCTCACAAGCCTACCATTGTTCTTCAATTGGTCCGCCATTGACTTTCAATTGGTATCTTTGAGACTACATTTAGTATCATTTTCATGTCTTCTCCAATATTTGATTAGACTATATTTCATATCTCATACTTCCCATGTTGCTAAAATGCATATATTGTTGACTCATATCTTGTTACCTATGCATAAGGGAAGTTAGTCTATTCAAATCATGTCTTGCACCTCTATTTCTCACATGCTTTTTCCTAAGTAGAAGATCTCTGTCAAGGGGAGTATTTCTTCGTCTCTAAAGGGGGAGAAATTTCTTTCTAAAGGAGAACACTCATTTAGGGGGAGTAACAATTTAGTGCTTCAACTGGTATTAATTGACAAATCCTTTATGAGGGCAAGTCTTATTTGCTTCCTACATGTTTTTCATGTCTTCCTTTTCGGTGGTTGATGCTAAAGGGGGAGAAGTTCAGGGACCAAAGCAATGAAATTTGTATCAAACACCAAACACCACCAATTTAAAATTTTAATTCTTCAAGTGGTTTTGGTTCTTTGGCCTAAAAAAGAGGAAGTAAGTGAATTATGGAGTTAGGGGGAGGCTTAAGTCCATAACATCACATTGTGGGGACAATCATGCATCCTAGCGAGTAGATTGCATATTTTTCAATCAAATTTTTATGATATTTTCTTGCTTTTGTTGTGTTGTCATCAATCACCAAAAAGGGGGAGATTGTAAGGAAAATGGACCCCGGGCCATTTGGCTTAATAGGTTTTGGTGTTTGATGATCAACATAACTTGTGAACTAATGTGTTTGCTAGTGTTTGTGTTTGTAGTTCACAGGATGCTAAAGTTACTTGGACCAAGGCATTGAGGAAAGCAACACCTCAAAAGAAGACATTATGAAGATCAAGTAAAGTCCAAGAAAATAAGAAGTGTTGCCACAGTCGGACTATCCGGACAGGAGCACCGAACTGTCCGGTGGCACACCGGACTGTCCGGTGCCACACGCCGGACTGTCCGGTGCACCAGGAACAATAGCCCTAATGGCTAGTTCCAGGTGGCACCGTGGAGGGAAGACCACCGGACTGTCCGGTGTGAAGTCTGGACTGTCCGGTGCAAAAAGCCTGCGCGCCAACGGTCACCTGCACTGATAGATCCAACGGCTGTGCACCGAACAGGGGCACCGGACTGTCTAGTGCACCATAGAAAGCAGCAGCTTTCCTCCAACGGCTAGTTTTGTGTTGGGGGCTATAAATACACCCAACCGGCCATTTCCAAGTGTGGGAGCCCAAGAGACGTACCAAGGCATATAGTAGACATTTTCAAGTGCTCTTACACCCAAGTGCTTAATAGATTCACTCGGTGATTAGCGTAGGTGCTTTGCGAAGTGCTTAGGTTAGTTAGACCGCTCTAGGGCTTGCTCTAGGTGAATCCTAGTTAGTTGAGTGAGTTTAGATAAACCGCCAACCCCTCGACTCTTGCGCGAGCCATTGTAATTGTACCAAGTGGGGCGAAAGTCTTGCGAGACCATGACAACCGTGTTTGTGTCACGGCCGCCACCGTGTACCGGAGGGAACGAGGCCCGCGGCGTTTTCAGCCGGAAGCTCGATAGTGGAGACGACGGGGAGCGTCCGAGAGGAGCCGGAAGCGGAGCACCACTTGCGCGTGGAGTAGGCCCGTGGCTCTCTACGGAGTTACTCGACCGAGGTGCTTGGCCCTCGCGTGGGCTTCCCTTTGCGTAGGGGCACCAACGAGGATTAGTCGGGACCTTGCATGGTTCCAGATACCTTGGTAAAAATATCGGCGTCATCCACGAGAGTTTGCATCTCTATCTTGCTCTTTAAGTTTCCTCATTTATATTAAGCATTTAAGTTTCAATCTTGTATTTATTTTTATATAGTGTAGATTGAAACTTAGACATTGCGGTAGAGATAGCAACACTTAGACAAAACCTAGTTTGCACATTCTAGTTTGATTATTTTCATAGGTTTTGCTCTAGGGATTTATTTGTGGCCTAGTTTAGTAAAAGTTTTAGAAGTCCTAATTCACCCCCTCTTTTGCGTCACCTGTTTCCTTCAACACTATCGCTAAACACACACGAGTAGCTCTCTTTTGCTTGATCTCTCTTTTGTGGCACTTGTGAGGTTTTGATGTGGCCTAACTCTTGTGTATGAGATAGATCAATGAATGGAGGTGGTTGGGAGGGCTTGGATATGTCTACTATATGCCTTGATATGTTGCTTGGTCTCCCCCCACACTGAAATGGCTGGTTGGGGTGGTATTTATAGCCCCCAACCCCTCAAAAATCTGTTGGACAGAGAGCAGCAGCTTTCTGCCGACGGGCGCACCGGACACTGCACAGTTCATTGTCCGATGCGTGCCACTTCTGTAATATCCCAAAAAAATGTTGACCCAAAAGTTGATCTTTGGTGAGTGGATATGGGAAAAGGGTTGTGGGCCGTTGGATGCTGCATCAGAAGTCATCTGAGGCATCACTTCTTTTCTCCAACAAAATAAACCCTAGGTGGCCACCCTCTTCCCCTTCTTGGCCGCCACCCCCTCCCCTTTCTTGGCCGCCTCACTTTTCCCCCTTGGCTGGTCGCCCCCTCTCCCCCCATTGCAGCAGCCCTCCAATACTTCTTCCTCCCTAGATCTCCCCCCCCCACGCAACAAGGATTGAGAAGAGGAGGAACAAGATGGATTGAAGAGGAAGAGAGGATCAAGGAGATGTGCTACCCCCATCTCTTGCAGATTTTTCTTAGGGAAAACCCTAGGTAAGGATGGGATCCTTGTTTCTCCCTATAATTATGTGCTTTTGGAGGTTGTGGATCATATGGATTGAAGGATTAGAGGTTGGATCAGGTGTGGGGTTAGGTTTTGATTTCGAATTTAATTTCTGCATAATGGCAGATTCGACAGTTTCTGTTCATACCAGTTTTCCGTGATCTTAGTGGCCTCAAAAAAAATAAAAAATCTATATATGAGTCGTAGATAATTTGTAGATCTTTCCGTGGCCGCGAAGAACATCTCAATCGGACATCAGAACAGAAAGTTATGACAGTTTGATTATAGCAGTTTTTCAGTCTCATAATTCTGTGCAGAATCTGTTCTCTTAAGAGTTAGGCAATTTTATCAACAGAATTAAACTGTGGGTTGGTAAAAGAAGTTGTAGATAATTTCATAAGCTTTCCAGATTGTTAAAGAGTGCATTCATATGATTTGTGAAACTCCAGTTATGTTTGTTTTACTGTGGCTGTTCCTGTTTGCCTGACAAAAATGAGTGGGTCTGTTCACTGGTGGGTTTCATCTAGTAAATGGCCGAATTGGCTCTTCCAACTATGGAGACTTTTGTAGAGTGATAAAAGTTCTTACTTCCAGCAGAATTTCATAATTTTTGGTTCAGTAGTTTGGGAGATATCGAATTTTAAAGTTAACCATACTGCTGTCTAAAACAGATTCAGTCAGTTATCTTGTCAGATGTTTTAGAACTTGTAGATGGCAGAATTTAATTATCCATTGAATACTGAAGTTGTAGAGTATTTTGTGTAGATACTGCTAGAGTATTTGTTTGATATCACCGCTGTTTTGATTTTAAAGATACAAAATTAACAAACAGCGTTGTTGTTGTATGGCATGTGGTTCAGGGTGGGAGTCTTTCCACTGGGTCTTGGTTTCAAGTGTAGGAGTGTTTTGTTGATTGATGGCAAATGTTTGTGAAATATTTGTACTAAGTTTTATGCCCGCTAGCAGGTGGCTACACTCCAGATCATGTCTAGTACATTTCTTCTTCTTCGATGAAGGCAAGTGAATGTAGCGGTGGTTGCTTCCGTTCTGACCTGTTATTTCTATTGCCTACACTCTAATATTCAGAAGTATTGGATTCTTTCGTAATTGGACTCTATGGTGATGCTTTACTTGCTTGCATTATACTGATGCTCAATCATATATTGATGATTGTTGGGGGCCTTCGGCTTCCGAAGGTCCTCAAAAACATGATTTGACAATGTTTTCCAAGTGAAATATGTGAATAGGTATCTTCAGAATCGGGTTATGAGTATACAAGAGTACGGTCAGGACGAAGCTTGAGTGAGACGGAAGGCGATTATGACAAAGGATAAGATGATCACGAAGCTATACGCAGAAAAGCTTCAGCATGACAGCAGAAAAGGGGAACCGACTTAAAGATGAAAAGGCAAATTAGACCCCGAAGAATTACTATAGAGTTATTGATAAATGTAAAGGGCATTAATGTAATTCTACACGGGCTGCGTCCCTTGCCTATAAATAGATGAACAGTACTCCCGTACTGTTCACGCTGACTTGGCATTCGCTTTTCGCATCACGCCTGTACCTTTATTTTCCGTCAATCCGAAGGTACTTTTATAATTTGTTATTCTGAATATGATAATGAAAATAAAAATAAGTTGATGATAATATCTATATTATTCCTTGTATTCCGTATATGAATTCTTCCTTATCATCTATCGAGCTTACGAAGGTTTCTTCCTTCATAACCTTCGTCCGGAATTCATTATATCCGAAGGGATATAATGTCTTGAAGAACGAAGGACTTTTATATTTAACACCTTTTATGTTGCCTTGTTCTTAACTCCTAGCATTTGAGAACAAGTCCCCAACATTGGCTCCCACCTCCGGTGAACTCACTTCCATTTTTTGAGTTTTGAACACCTTCGGCAAGCATCACCTTCGTCATGCCACCGAAGAAAGCTTCAGCAACAGGGGCTGCCGCTCTGCAGCCGCTGGATCCCAATCAGGATGTCCTTTCTCTCAGGGAGGCACGAAGCCAGAAGAGGAAGGCCACCAGCCCAACGCCTCCGGAGGACGACTTGGATCAAGAAATCCAAAACTTGGAGATGCTCCATCAACAGGTCCAACGGAAGAAGGAAAAGATGGCTCGTCTAGCTGACCTGCAAAGGCAGATAGACGAAGCCTCTGAAGAAGTTCGTCATCTTGCTCAAGATGACCAGAACCGAAGGCCTCCGCACAGAGAGCTTCATCAGGAGGGCTTCTACAACGAGGACGACTGGTATGAAGATTTCCATCATGGAAATTTTGCTTTTGATGATACTTCTCCTCTCTCAACAGAACTGCAGGCTACACCTTGGCCCCAGTCTTACAAGCCACCCCAGCTCCCCATGTACGACGGTCATTCAGACCCGAAGCAATTCTTGATGAGTTATGAAGCAACCATATCTTCGTATGGTAGCAATACTGCAGTCATGGCAAAGTCTTTCGACATGGCTGTCAAGAGTGTTGCACAAACCTGGTACTCCTCTCTTCGGCCAGGAACAATCACCTCATGGCAAAAGCTGAAGGACATGCTGATAACCAGCTTCCAAGGGTTTCAAACGAAGCCGGTCACTGCTCAAGCTTTATTCTAGTGCACCCAGGACCACGAAGAATACCTTCAGGCGTATGTTCGAAGGTTCCTGCGTCTGAGGGCACAAGCACCAACAGTGCCCAATGAAATTGTCATTGAGGCCATGATTAAGGGGCTTCGGCCGGGACCTTCAGCTCAATACTTTGCCAGGAAGCCTCCTCAAACTTTGGAGAAGCTACTCCAGAAGATGGACGAGTATATTCGAGCTGATAATGACTTCCGCCAAAGAAGGGAGGAAGCATACAGGTTCTCTGAAATGACCAGGGGCTTCGGAGGAAGATTCCATCCGAAGCACGTCAGGTCAATTCACAACTCTACTCAGAGTGATGATAGAGGGAGTCAACAGCAAAGGCCACAGTACTCCTCGCAAGTTTCGGGGCAGCAGCAAAACTCTTTCCGGCCGCCAGCTCCAAGGGGCAGAGGCGCCAGGGGCTTCGGAGGAAGATTTGGGGATCAGCCAAGGAAAATTTATTGTCTATTCTGTGGTGAGGACAAGGGCCATACCACCAGGATGTGCCATGTTACCATCCAGAAGCAAAAGGAGATAGCAGAAGCTGCAGCGCAATAGAGTCAGCCGAAGCAAGTCATGCATACTGCTTCGTACCATTCGCTTTACATTCCAGAATATGTAGGCAACCACCCTGCAGCTTCTGTTGCTTCGGCAAGCCAACCCCAAGCATCTTGGCAACAGCCTCCACCTCCACCACCAACGCAACGAGGCCAGCAGCCAGAAGGGAGTCAACACACTCATCTTCAACGGGACTTCAGAGAAGGGTCCGAAGCTCGCACAGTCAATAGCATTGTTGAAAGGGAATTAGGCTTACACCTATTTTCCTAATTGATTTTGGTGGTTGAATTGCCCAACACAAATAATTGGACTAACTAGTTTGCTCTAGTCTTTAAGTTATACAGGTGCCAAAGGTTCACACTTAGCCAATAAAAAGACTAAGAATTGGGTTCAACAAAGAGAGCAAGGGATAACCGAAGTGTGCCCTGGTCTGGCGCACCGGACAGTGTCCGGTGCACCAGGGGACTTCACGTTGAACTCTTCACCTTCAGGAAAATCCAGAGGCGCTCCACTATAATTCACCGGACTGTCCGGTGTACACCGGACAATGTCCGGTGCCCCAGAGGAGAGCGACTCTGGAACTCGCCAGTTTCGGGAATTCGCTCCGCTATAATTCACCGGACATATCCGGTGTACACCGGACTGTCCGGTGAGCCAGCGGAGCAACGACTACTTCGCGCCAACGATCACCTGCAAAAGCATTAAATGCGCGCCAGAGCGCGCAGAAGTCAGGCACGCGCGAAGTGGCGCACCGGACACTCTACAGTATATGTCCGGTGTGCCACCGGACATCCAGGCGGGCCCAGCAGTCAGAGCTCCAACGGTCGGAACCCAACGGCCTGGTGACGTGGCTGGCGCACCGAACACTGTCCGGTGTGCACCGGACTGTCCAGTGCACCATGCGACAGACAGCCTCCACCAAACGGCTAGTTTGGTGGTTGGGGTTATAAATACCCCCAACCACCCCACATTCAAGTCATCCAAGTTTTCACACTTCCAACCACTTACAAGAGCTAGGCATTCAATACAAGACACACCCAAGTGATCAAATCCTCTCCCAATTCCACAAAAGTTTTAGTGACTAGTGAGAGTGATTTGTTGTGTTCTTTTGAGCTCTTGCGCTTGGATTGCTTTCTTCTTTCTCATTCTTTCTTGTGATCAATACTCACTTGTAACCGAGGCAAGAGACACCAATTGTGTGGTGGTCCTTGCGGGGAAGTTTTGTTCCGGTTGATTTGAGAAGAGAAAACTCACTCGGTCCGAGGGACCGTTTGAGAGAGGGAAGGGGTTGAAAAAGACCCGGCCTTTGTGGCCTCCTCAACGGGGAGTAGGTTTGCGAGAACCGAACCTCGGTAAAACAAATCCGCGTGTCACACTCTTTATTCGCTTACGATTTGTTTTGCACCCTCTCTCGCGGACTCGATTATATTTCTAACGCTAACCCGGCTTGTAGTTGTGATTAACTTGTAAATTTCAGTTTCGCCCTATTCACCCCCCCCCCCCTCTAGGCGACTTTCAATTGGTATCAAAGCCCGGTGCTTCATTAGAGCCTAACCGCTCGAAGTGATGTCAGGAGATCACGCCAAGGAGATGGAGACCGGCGAGAAGCCCACTACAAGCCACGGGAAGGCTTCATCGGAAGAGTCCCGCAAAAAGGGAAAGGGGAAGGAGAAGAAAGCTTCTTCCCACAAGTCGCATCGGAGTGGGGACAAGAAAAAGAAGATGAGGAAGGTGGTCTACTACGAAACGGACACCTCATCGCCATCTACCTCCGGCTCCGACGCGCCCTCCGTAACTTCTAAGCGCCATGAGCGCAAGAAGTTTAGTAAGATCCCCTTACACTATCCTCGTACTTCTAGACATACTACATTACTTTCCATTCCATTAGGCAAACCGCCAACCTTTGACGGTGAAGATTATGCTAGGTGGAGTGATTTAATGAAATATCACCTAACCTCACTCCACAAAAGTATATGGAATGTTGTTGAGTTTGGAGCACAGGTACCATCCGTAGGGGATGAGGATTATGATGAGGACGAGGTGGCCCAAATCGAGCACTTCAACTCCCAAGCCACAACCATACTCCTCGCCTCTCTAAGTAGGGAGGAGTACAACAAGGTGCAAGGATTATAGAGCACCAAGGAAGTTTGGGACGTGCTCAAGACCGCGCACGAGGGTGATGAACTCACCAAGATCACCATGCGGGAAACGATCGAGGGGGAGCTCAGTCGCTTCCGTCTTCGCCAAGGGGAGGAGCCACAAGACATGTACAACCGGCTCAAAACCTTGGTGAATCAAGTGCGCAACCTCAGGAGCAAGAAGTGGGATGACCACGAGGTGGTTAAGGTTATTCTAAGATCACTTATTTTCCTTAACCCTACTCAAGTACAATTAATTCGTGGCAATCCTAGATACACACTAATGACTCCCGATGAAGTAATCGGGAATTTTGTGAGCTTTGAGTTTATGATCAAAGGCTCAAGGAAGATCAACGAGCTTGACAGCCCCTCCACGTCCGAAGCACAACTGGTCGCATTTAAGGCGACGGAGGAGAAGAAGGAGGAGTCCACACCGAGTAGAACACCCATCGACGCCTCCAAGCTCGACAACGAGGAAATGGCGCTCGTCATCAAGAGCTTCCGCCAAATCCTCAAGCAAAGGAGGGGGAAAGATTACAAGCCCCGCTCCAAGAAGGTTTGCTACAAGTGTGGTAAGCCCGGTCACTTTATAGCAAAATGTCTTATTTCTAGTGACAGAGACAGGGACGACGACAAGAAGGGGAGAAGAAAGGAGAAGAAGAGGTACTACAAGAAGAAGGGCGGCGATGCCCATGTTTGTCGCGAGTGGGACTCCGACGAAAGCTCTAGCGACTCCTCCGACGACGAGGACGCCGCCAACATCGCCGTCACCAAGGGACTTCTCTTCCCCAATATCGGCCACAAGTGCCTCATGGCAAAGGACGGCAAAAAGAAAAAGGTTAAAACTAAATCCTCCACTAGATATGAATCCTCTAGCGATGATAATGCTAGTGATGAGGAAGATAATTTGCGTACTCTTTTTTCCAACTTAAACATGCAACAAAAAGAGAAATTAAATGAATTAATTAGTGCCATCCATGAGAAGGATGATCTCTTGGACTCCCAAGAGGACTTCCTAATCAAGGAAAATAAAAAGCATGTTAGAGTTAAAAATGCTTATGCTCTAGAAGTTGAAAAATGTGAAAAATTATCTAGTGAGCTAAGCACTTGCCATGAGACTATAGACAACCTTAGAAATGAGAATGCTAGTTTGTTAGCTAAGGTTGATTCCATTGCTTGTAATGTTTCAATTCCCAATCTTAGAAATAATAATGATGATTTGCTTGCTAAGATTGAAGAATTGAACATTTCTCTTGCTAGCCTTAGAGATGAAAATGAAAAATTACTTGCTAAGGCTAAAGATTTTGATGTTTGCAATGCTACCATTTCCGACCTTAGAAGTAAAAATGACATATTGCATGCTAAGGTTGTTGAATTAAAATCTTGCAAACCATCTACATCTACCGTTGAGCACACAACTATTTGCACTAGATGTAGAGATGTTAACATTGATGCTATTCATGAGCACATGGCTTTAATTAAACAACAAAATGATCATATAGCAAAGTTAGATGCTAAAATTGCCGAGCATGACTTAGAAAACGAAAAGTTTAAATTTGCTAGAAGCATGCTTTATAGAGGGAGACGCCCTGGCATTAAGGATGGCATTGGCTTCCAACAGGGAGGCAATGTCAAGCTTAATGCCCCTCCTAAGAAATTGTCTAATTTTGTTAAGGGCAAAGCTCCCATGCCTCAAGATAACGAGGGTTACATTTTGTACCCTGCCGGTTATCCTGAGAGCAAAATTAGGAGAATTCACTCTAGGAAGTCTCACTCTGGTCCTAACCATGCATTTATGTATAAGGGTGAGACATCTAGTTCTAGGCAACCAACCCGTGCTAAGTTGCCTAAGAAGAAAACTCCTAGTGCATCAAATGATCATGACATTTCATTTAAAACTTTTGATGCATCATATGTTTTAACTAACAAATCCGGCAAGGTAGTTGCCAAGTATGTTGGGGACAAGCACAAGGGGTCAAAGACTTGTGTTTGGGTACCCAAAGTTCTTGTATCTAATGCCAAAGGACCCAAAACCATTTGGGTACCTAAAGTGAAGAACTAAACTTGTTTTGTAGGTTTATGCATCCGGGGGCTCAAGTTGGATCATCGATAGCGGGTGCACAAACCACATGACAGGGGAGAAGAAAATGTTCTCCTCCTATGAGAAAAACCAAGATCCCCAACGAGCAATCACATTCGGGGATGGAAACCAAGGTTTGATCAAAGGATTGGGTAAAATTGCTATATCACCTGACCATTCCATTTCCAATGTTTTTCTTGTCGATTCTTTAGATTACAATTTGCTTTCCGTGTCTCAATTATGTCAAATGGGCTACAACTGTCTTTTTACTGATGTAGGTGTCGCTGTCTTTAGAAGAAGTGATGATTCAGTAGCATTTAAGGGAGTGTTAGAGGGTCAGCTATACTTGGTAGACTTTGATAGAGCTGAACTCGACACTTGCTTAATTGCTAAGACTAACATGGGTTGGCTCTGGCACCACTGACTAGCCCATGTTGGGATGAAGAATCTTCATAAGCTTCTAAAGGGAGAGCACACTTTAGGATTAAACGATGTTCATTTTGAGAAAGACAGGGTTTGTAGCGCATGCCAAGCAGGAAAGCAAGTTGGTGCCCATCATCCACATAAGAACATCATGACGACTAACAGGCCACTGGAGCTCCTACACATGGACCTATTCGGCCCGATTGCTTACATAAGCATCGGCGGGAGTAAGTACTGTCTAGTTATTGTGGATGATTATTCTCGCTTCACTTGGGTGTTCTTTTTGCAGGAAAAATCTCATACCCAAGAAACCTTAAAGGGATTCTTGAGATGGGCTCAAAACGAGTTCGGCTTAAGGATCAAGAAAATAAGAAGCGACAACGAGACGGAGTTCAAGAACTCTCAAATTGAAGGCTTCCTTGAGGATGAGGGCATCAAGCATGAGTTCTCCTCTCCCTACATGCCACAACAAAATGGTGTAGTGGAAAGAAAGAATCGAACTCTATTGGACATGGCTAGAACCATGCTTGATGAGTACAAGACATCGGATCGATTTTGGGCCGAGGCGGTCAACACCGCCTGCTACGCCATCAACCGGTTATATCTGCACCGAATCCTCAAGAAGACATCATATGAACTCCTAACCGATAAAAAGCCCAACATTTCATATTTTAGAGTCTTTGGAAGCAAATGTTTTATTCTTGTTAAAAGAGGTAGAAAATCTAAGTTTGCTCCTAAGACTGTAGAAGGCTTTTTACTAGGATATGATTCAAACACAAGGGCATATAGAGTCTTTAACAAGTCCTCTGGACAAGTTGAAGTTTCTTGTGACGTTGTGTTTGATGAGACTAACGTCTCTCAAGTAGAGCAAGTTGATCTTGATGAGATAGGTGATGAAGAGGCTCCGTGCATCGCGCTAAGGAACATGTCCATTGGGGATGTGTGTCCTAAGGAATCCGAAGAGCCTCCAAATGCACAAGATCAACCATCCTCCTCCACGCAAGCATCTCCACCAACTCAAAATGAGGATGAGGCTTAAATTGATGAAGGAGAAGATCAAGCAAATGAGCCACCTCAAGATGACGGCAATGATCAAGGGGGAGATGCAAATGATCAAGACAAGGAGGATGAAGAACCAAGGCTGCCACACCCAAGAGTCCACCAAGCAATCCAACGAGATCACCCCGTCGACACCATCCTCGGCGACATACATAAGGGGGTAACCACTAGATCTCGTGTTGCACATTTTTGTGAGCATTACTCTTTTGTTTCCTCTATTGAGCCACACAGGATAGAGGAAGCACTTCAAGATTCGGATTGGGTGGTGGCGATGCAAGAGGAGCTCAACAACTTCACTAGGAACGAGGTATGGCATTTGGTTCCACGTCCTAATCAAAATGTTGTAGGAACCAAATGGGTGTTCCGCAACAAGCAAAATGAGCATGGTGTGGTGACAAGGAACAAAGCTCGACTTGTGGCCAAGGGATACTCCCAAGTCGAAGGTTTGGATTTCGGTGAAACCTATGCACCCGTAGCTAGGCTTGAGTCAATTCGTATATTATTAGCCTATGCTACTTACCATGGCTTCAAGCTTTATCAAATGGACGTGAAGAGTGCCTTCCTCAATGGACCAATCAAGGAAGAGGTCTATGTTGAGCAACCTCCCGGCTTTGAAGATAGTGAGTACCCTAATCATGTGTATAAACTCTCTAAGGCGCTTTATGGGCTCAAGCAAGCCCCAAGAGCATGGTATGAATGCCTTAGAGATTTCCTTATTACTAATGGATTCAAAGTCGGAAAAGCCGATCCCACTTTATTCACTAAAACTCTTGAAAATGACTTGTTTGTATGCCAAATTTATGTTGATGATATTATATTTGGGTCTACTAACGAGTCTACATGTGAAGAATTTAGTAGGATCATGACACAAAAATTCGAGATGTCAATGATGGGGGAGTTGAAGTATTTCTTAGGATTTCAAGTGAAGCAACTCCAAGAGGGCACCTTCATTAGCCAAACGAAGTATACTCAAGATGTTCTAAGCAAATTTGGGATGAAGGATGCCAAACCCATTAAGACTCCCATGGGAACCAATGGGCATCTCGACCTCGACACGGAAGGTAAGTCCGTGGATCAAAAGGTATACCGGTCGATGATAGGCTCTTTACTCTATTTATGTGCATCTCGACCGGATATTATGCTTTCCGTATGCATGTGTGCAAGATTCCAAGCCGACCCTAAGGAAGCCCACCTTACGACCGTAAAACGAATCTTGAGATATTTAGTTTATACTCCTAAGTTTGGGCTTTGGTATCCTAGGGGATCCACTTTTGATTTGATTGGTTATTCGGATGTCGATTGGGCGGGGTGTAAAATCAATAGAAAGAGCACATCGGGGACTTGCCAGTTCTTGGGAAGATCCTTGGTGTCTTGGGCTTCAAAGAAGCAAAATTCAGTAGCTCTTTCTACCGTCGAGGCCGAGTACATTGCCGCAGGACATTGTTGCGCGCAACTACTTTGGATGAGGCAAACCCTTAGGGACTACGGTTACAAATTGAAAGGGAAATGTGCCCTTGGGCCATTTCTAAGTATTTTGGTGATTGAGTGCTAACACAAGTGCTTTTGTGTTGATCTATGCAATGTAGTGGACAAAGTGCAAATCATGTCAAAAGGTATGTTTCTAGACTTAGTACATTCTTTTATGGACTAATGTATTGTGTCTAAGTGCTGGAAACAGGAGAAAACAAATTGGAGAGAGATAGCTTTGTTTCAGCCAAAGCTAGCTCTGTCTGGGTGCACCAGACTGTCCGGTGGTGCACCGGACAGTGTCCGGTGTGCCAGACTGGCTCAGGCGAACTTGCTGCTCTCAGGAAGAAATTGACGGCGTACGGCTATAATTCACCGGACTGTCCGGTGTGCACCGGACTGTCCGGTGAGCCAACGGTCGGTCGCGCGATCCGCGCGAGACACGTGGCCAAGCCAACGGTCGGGAGGGGGCACCGGACTGTCCGGTGTGCACCGGACAGTGTCCGATGCGCCAACGGCTCCAAGGCTGCCAACGGTCGGCTTCGCCAAATAAGGAAGGAAATCCGCACCGGACTGTGTCCGGTGGTGCACCGGACTGTCCGGTGCGCCAGTCGACTGAAGGCAAGAAATGCCTTCCTGGAATGCACTTAACGGCTCCTAGCTGCCTTGGGGCTATAAAAGGGACCCCTAGGCGCATGGAGGAAAATACCAAGCATTCCTTGAGCACTCTTGATCACTCACACTCCATTCTTGCGCACTTGTTCGACATTCTAGTGATTTGAGCTCCGTTCTAGTGTGCTAGTCTTTTGAGCTTAAGTCTGGGTCTTGTGTGTGCGTACTTGCTGTGATCTTTGTGTCTTGTGT
The DNA here is from genome assembly GCF_902167145.1 of Zea mays. Lineage (NCBI taxonomy): Eukaryota > Viridiplantae > Streptophyta > Magnoliopsida > Poales > Poaceae > Zea > Zea mays. The sequence goes on from NC_050098.1 coordinate 187,498,232, forward strand.
GAGTTGTTAATCCCTCCCTTACTCCGTGCTTCTTTGTGAACATCTTTGTAAGGGCGAGAGACTCCAAGTTGTGGAGATTCCTCGCGAACGGTATTAAGAAAAACAAAGCAAAACACCGTGGTATTCAAGTGGGTCTTTGGACCGCTTGAGAGGGGTTGATTGCAACCCTCATCCATTGGGACGCCACAACGTGGAGTAGGCAAGCGTTGGTCTTGGCCGAACCACGGGATAACCACTGTGCCATCTCTGTGATTGATATCTTCGTGGTTATTGTGTTTTGTTGAGACTCCTCTCTAGACACTTGGCGATTATTGTGCTAACGCCTAACCAAGTTTTTGTGGCTTAAGTTTAAAGTTTTACAGGATCACCTATTCACCCTCCCCCCTCTAGGTGCTCTCAATTGGTATCAGAGCCGTTCTCTTCACGAAGGGACTAATCGCCCGAAGAGATGGATCCTAAGGGGAAGGGAATCGTGATCAACGATAAGGAGAAGGAGTCCTTCGTCAACGAGCCGAAGGATGACAAGCCTACCGACTCGGGCTCGAGCCACAAATGAAGAGATGGGAAGAAGAAGAAGACGAGGCGCATCAAGGAGATCGTCTACTACGACGACAGTGACGAGTCCTCTTCTTCCCAAAAGGACAACGACGACAACGACTACGACAAACGAAAGACGGTTAATTCAAACTTTTCTTTCGATTATTCTCGTATTCCGCATAGCTCAAATACACATTTGCTTTCCATTCCTCTTGGCAAACCCCCACACTTTGATGGGGAGGACTACGAATTTTGGAGTCACAAAATGCATAGTCACTTGTTCTCTCTCCATCCAAGCATATGTGAGATTGTAGAGAATGGAATGAAATTTGATAGCTCGGATAGTCCTATGTTCATCAACGAGCAAATTCACAAAAATGCACAAGCTACTACTGTTCTTCTAGCTTCATTGTGCAGGGACGAATACAATAAAGTGAGCGGCTTGGACAATGCCAAGCAGATCTGGGACACCCTCAGGATTTCACATGAGGGGAATGATGTCACCATGCTCACCAAGATGGAGTTGGTGGAGGGAGAGCTTGGAAGATTTGCAATGATAAGGGGAGAGGAGCCAACCCAAACATATAACCGGCTCAAGACCCTCATCAACAAGATAAGGACCTACGGAAGCACGCGATGGACGGACCACGACGTCGTTCGCCTATTGCTAAGGTCTTTTACTGTTCTTGATCCACATCTTGTGAACAATATCCGTGAAAATTCTAGGTACACAAAGATGTCGCCCGAAGAAGTTCTTGGGAAGTTCGTAACCGGGCGGATGATGATCAAGGAGGCTAGATACGTGGACGACGCGTTGAACGGTCCAATACATGAGCCTCAACCCATTGCTCTCAAGGCAACAAGGAGCAAGGAGGCACTACCTAGCAAGGTGGCGCAAGTTGAGGCGGCCGGGCTCAATGATGAAGAGATGGCCCTCATCATGAAGCGCTTCAAGATGGCGCTAAAGGGTCGCAAGGGGCAGCCAAGCAAGACCAAGACAAAGGGGAAGCGCTCATGCTTCAAATGTGGTAAGGTTGGTCATTTTATTGCTAACTGTCCCGACAATGATAGTGACCAGGAACAAGGGAACAAGAGGGAGAAGAAGAACTATAAGAAGGCAAAAGGCGAGGCACATCTTGGCAAGGAGTGGGACTCGGATTGTTCGTCATCTGACTCCGACAACGAAGGACTCGCCGCCACTGCCTTCAACAAGTCATCCCTCTTCCCCAACGAGCATCACACTTGCCTCATGGCGAGGGAAAAGAAAGTAAGCACTCGTAACACTAGCACTTATGCTTCTTCAAGTGAGGATGAGTCTAGTGATGATGAAATAGATTATTCATGTTTATTCAAGGGTCTAGATAGAACAAAGGTGGATAAGATAAATGAATTGATTGATGCTTTAAATGATAAGAATAGATTATTAGAAAGCAAGAGGACATTTTATATGAAGAGCATGATAAATTTGTTAGTGCGCAAAATTCTCTTGCTCTAGAATTTAAAAGGAATAAAATGCTCTCTTGTGAACTATCTACATGTCATGAAACCATTTCTACTTTAAAAAGTGTTAATGATGATTTAAATGCTAAACTAGAAGTAGCAAATAAATCTAACTCTTGTGTAGAACATGCCATGATTTGCAATAGGTGCAAAGATTTCGATATTGATGCTTGTAGTGAACACATAGCTTCTATTGCAAAGTTGAGTGATGAAGTGGCTAGTCTTAATGCCCAACTTAAGACTAGCAAAAGCGAATTTGATAAGTTAAAATTTGCAAGGGATGCCTACACGATTGGTAGACACCCCTCAATTAAGGATGGACTTGGCTTCAAGAGGGAAGCCAAGAACTTAACAAGCCATAAGGCTCCCATCCCTGCCAAGGAGAAAGGGAAGGCCCCTATGGCAAACAGTGCTAAAAAGAACCATGCTTTTATGTACCATGATAGAAGATAGTCTTATAGGAGTTGTAATGCTTATGATGCCTTTGACTCTCATGCCATGTTTGCTTCTAGTTCTTCCTATATGCATGGTAGAGATATGTCTAGGAGAGACATTGGTCATATGCCTAGGAGAAATGTTGTTAATGTTCCTAGGAAAGTTAATGAACCCTCTACAATATATCATGCTTTAAATGCTTCCTTTGCTATTTGTAGAAATGATAGGAAGGTAATTGCTAGGAAATTAGGGTCAAGATGCAAGGGAGATAAAACTTGCATTTGGGTCCCTAAAACCATTGTGACTAACCTTGTAGGACCCAACAAGAGTTGGGTACCTAAAACCCAAGCCTAAATTTGCCTTGCAGGTTTATGCATCCGGGGGTTCAAGCTGGATTATCGACAGCGGATGCACAAACCACATGACGGGGGAGAAGAAGATGTTCACCTCCTACGTCAAGAACAAGGATCCCCAAGATTCAATAATATTCGGTGATGGGAATCAAGGCAAGGTGAAAGGCTTAGGCAAAATTGCAATCTCAAATGAGCACTCTATTTCTAATGTGTTTTTAGTTGAGTCTCTTGGATATAATTTGATATTTGTTAGTCAATTATGCAATATGGGATATAACTGTTTATTCACTAATGTAGATGTGTCTGTCTTTAGAAGAAGTGATGGTTCATTAACCTTTAAGGGTGTATTAGATGACAAACTTTACTTAGTTGATTTTGCAAAAGAGGAGGCCGGTCTAGATGCATGCTTAATTGCTAAGACTAGCATGGGCTGGCTGTGGCATCGCCGCTTAGCACATGTGGGGATGAAGAACCTTCACAAGCTTCTAAAGGGAGAACACGTGATAGGTTTAACTAATGTTACCTTCGAAAAAGATAGACCTTGTGCAGCTTGTCAAGCAGGTAAACAAGTGGGAGGAGCGCATCACAGCAAGAATGTGATGACCACGTCAAGACCCCTGGAGTTGCTGCATATGGACCTCTTCGGACCCGTCGCCTATCTAAGCATAGGAGGAAGTAAGTATGGTTTAGTTATTGTTGATGACTTTTCCCGCTTCACTTGGGTATCCTTTTTGCAGGATAAGTCTGAAACCCAAGGGACCCTCAAGCGCTTCCTAAGGAGAGCTCAAAACGAGTTTGAGCTCAAAGTAAAGAAGATAAGGAGCGACAATGGGTCCGAATTCAAGAACCTTCAAGTGGAGGAGTACCTTGATGAGGAAGGGATCAAGCACGAGTTCTCCGCTCCCTACACACCACAGCAAAATGGTGTGGTAGAGAGGAAGAACAGGACGCTTATAGACATGGCGAGGACGATGCTTGGAGAGTTCAAGACCCCCGAGCGCTTTTGGTCGGAAGCCGTGAACACGGCTTGCCACGCCATCAACAGGGTCTACCTTCATCGCCTCCTCAAGAAGACGTCGTATGAGCTACTAACTGGTAACAAACCCAATGTTTCGTATTTTCGAGTTTTTGGGAGTAAGTGCTACATTCTAGTGAAGAAGGGTAGGAATTCCAAATTTGCTCCCAAAGCCGTAGAAGGATTTTTGTTAGGTTATGAATCAAATACAAAGGCGTATAGAGTCTTCAACAAATCATCGAGTTTGGTTGAAGTCTCTAGCGACGTTGTATTTGATGAGACTAATGGCTCTCCAAGAGAGCAAGTTGTTGATTTTGATGATATAGATGAAGAAGAAGTTCCAACGACCGCAATACGCACCATGGCGATTGGAGATGTGCGGCCACAGGAACAAGATGAGCAAGATCAACCTTCTTCCTCAACAATGGTGCAACCCCCAACTCAAGATGATGAACAGGAGGCGTGTGATCAAGGGGGAGCACAAGATGATCATGTAATGGAGGAAGAAGCACAACCGGCACCTCCAACCCAAGTTCGAGCGATGATTCAAAGGAATCATCCCGTCGACCAGATTTTGGGTGATATTAGCAAGGGAATAACTACTCGATCTCGATTAGTTAATTTTTGTGAGCATTACTCCTTTGTCTCTTCTATTGAGCCTTTCAGGGTAGAAGAGGCCTTGCTAGATCCGGACTGGGTGTTGGCCATGCAGGAGGAGCTCAACAACTTCAAAATAAATGAAGTTTGGACATTGGTGCCTCGTCCCAAGCAAAATGTTGTGGGAACCAAGTGGGTGTTCCGCAACAAACAAGACGAGCACGGGGTGGTGACAAGGAACAAGGCACGACTTGTGGCAAAAGGTTATGCCCAAGTCGCAGGTTTGGACTTTGAGGAGACTTTTGCTCCTGTGGCTAGGCTAGAGTCCATTCGTATCTTGCTAGCATATGTCGCTCACCATTCTTTCAGGTTGTTCCAAATGGATGTGAAGAGCGCTTTGCTCAACGGGCCAATCAAGGAGGAGGTGTACGTGGAGCAACCCCCTGGCTTCGAGGATGAACGGTACCCCGACCACGTGTGTAAGCTCTCTAAGGCGCTCTATGGACTTAAGCAAGCCCCAAGAACATGGTATGAATGCCTTAGAGACTTTTTAATTGCTAATACTTTCAAGGTTGGGAAAGCCGATCCAACTCTGTTTACTAAGACTTGTGATGGTGATCTTTTTGTGTGCCAAATCTATGTCGATGACATAATATTTGGTTCTACTAACCAAAAGTCTTGTGAAGAGTCTAGCAGGGTGATGACTCAGAAATTCGAGATGTCGATGATGGGCGAGTTAAGCTACTTTCTTGGGTTCCAAGTAAGGCAACTCAAGGATGGAACCTTCATCTCCCAAACAAAGTACACACAAGATTTGATCAAGAGGTTTGGGATGAAGGACGCCAAGCCCGCAAAGACTCCGATGGGAACCGACGGACACACCGACCTCAACAAAGGAGGTAAGTCCGTTGATCAAAAAGCATACCGGTCTATGATAGGGTCTTTACTTTATTTGTGTGCTAGTAGACCGGATATTATGCTTAGCGTATGCATGTGTGCTAGATTTCAATCCGATCCTAAGGAGTGTCACTTAGTGGCTGTGAAGCGAATTCTAAGATATTTAGTCGCTACGCCTTGTTTCGGGATCTGGTATCCAAAGGGGTCTACCTTTGACTTGATTGGATATTCAGACTCCGATTATGCTGGATGTAAGGTCGATAGGAAGAGTACATCAGGGACGTGCCAATTCTTAGGAAGGTCCCTGGTGTCCTGGAGTTCTAAGAAACAAACCTCCGTTGCCCTATCCACCACTGAGGCCGAGTATGTTGCCGCAGGACAGTGTTGCGCGCAACTACTTTGGATGAGGCAAACCCTCAGGGACTTTGGCTACAATTTGAGCAAAGTCCCACTCCTATGTGATAATGAGAGTGCTATCCGCATGGCGGATAATCCTGTTGAACACAGCCGCACTAAGCACATAGACATCTGGCATCACTTTTTGAGAGACCACCAGCAAAAGGGAGATATCGAAGTGTTTCATGTTAGCACCGAGAACCAGCTAGCCGATATCTTCACTAAGCCTTTAGATGAGAAGACCTTTTGCAGGCTGCGTAGTGAGCTAAATGTCCTAGATTCGCGGAACTTGGATTGATTTATAGCATACATGTGTTTATGCCCTTGATCATGTTCCTTCTGCATTTTGTTGCTTACTTGTGGTGCTCAAGTTGTACAAACACTCCCTGGACCTCACAAGTCCTTTTTGCAAGTGATGCACATATTTAGGGGGAGTTGTGTGACAACTTGACCCTTTGAGACTAACCGTGTGCTTGAGTTTGCTTGATTTAGTCTCAAAGGAGGTTTGAAAGGGAAAAGGTGGACTTGGACCATGAAAGGCTTCCACTGCACTCCGATGAGGGGGTAACTTATTCCAAGTTCATCTCACGTACTCTTATTGCCTTTGTATTCTTGTTGAAGATTTTGGTGAGGCAATGGGGTTCTGGGGCCAAGATTGATCTCGTTTTGGTGCTTGATGCCAAAGGGGAGAAAATAAAGGCCAAAGCAATAAATGGATAAGCTAACACTTGAGAATTTTGAAAATAATAGAATAGAGCTTTTGTTTTGTCAAAATACTCTTATTGGCTCTTTTTATCAAGTTGGCTTCTTGTGGGGAGAAGTGTTGATTATGGGAAAGAGGGGGAGTTTTTGAAATCTTGAATCAATTTCTCTTGGAATGACTCTCTTTATGTCTTAACAAGTGTGTTTGACTTAGAGATAGAAATTTGAGTTTGATTTGCAAAAACAAACCAAGTGGCGGCAAAGAATGATCCATATATGCCAAATTTGATTCAAAACAAATTTGAGTTCTTATTTGAATTGATATTGCACTTGTTCTAGTTGCTTTATGTTGTGTTGGCATAAATCACCAAAAAGGGGGAGATTGAAAGGGAAATGTGCCCTTGGGCCATTTCTAAGTATTTTGGTGATTGAGTGCCAACGCAAGTGCTTTTGTGTTGATCTATGCAATGTAGTGGACAAAGTGCAAATCATATCAAAAGGTATGTTTCTAGACTTAGTACATTGTTTTATGGACTAATGTATTGTGTCTAAGTGCTGGAAACAGGAAAAACAAATTGGAGAGAGATAGCTTTGTTTCAGCCAAAGCTAGCTCTGTCTGGGTGCACCGGACACTGTCCGGTGGTGCACCGGACTGTCCAGTGAGCCAACGGTCGGCCGGGCCAACGGTCGGCTGCGCGATCCGCGCGAGACACGTGGCCAAGCCAACAGTCGGGAGGGGGCACCGGACTGTCCGGTGTGCACCGGACAGTGTTCGGTGCGCCAACGGCTCCAAGGCTGCCAACGGTCGGCTTCGCCAAATAAGGAAGGAAATCCGCACCGGACAGTGTCCGGTGGTGCACCGGACTGTCCGGTGCGCCAGTCGATAGAAGGCAAGAAATGCCTTCCTGGAATGCACTTAACGGCTCCTAGCTGCCTTGGGGCTATAAAAGGGACCCCTAGGCGCATGGAGGAAAATACCAAGCATTCCTTGAGCACTCTTGATCACTCACACTCCATTCTTGCGCACTTGTTCGACATTCTAGTGATTTGAGCTCCGTTCTAGTGTGCTAGTCTTTTGAGCTTAAGTCTGGGTCTTGTGTGTGCGTACTTGCTGTGATCTTTGTGTCTTGTGTGAGTTGCTAATCCCTCCCTTACTCCGTGCTTCTTTGTGAACATCTTTGTAAGGGCGAGAGACTCCAAGTTGTGGAGATTCCTCGCGAACGGGATTAAGAAAAACAAAGCAAAACACCGTGGTATTCAAGTGGGTCTTTGGACCGCTTGAGAGGGGTTGATTGCAACCCTTGTCCATTGGGACGCCACAACGTGGAGTAGGCAAGCGTTGGTCGTGGTCGAACCACGGGATAACCACTGTGCCATCTCTATGATTGATATCTTCGTGGTTATTGTGTTTTGTTGAGACTCCTCTCTAGACACTTGGCGATTATTGTGCTAACGCCTAACCAAGTTTTTGTGGCTTAAGTTTAAAGCTTTACAGGATCACCTATTCACCCCCCCCCCCTCTAGGTGCTCTCACAAATTAACCAAAGTTCCTCTTCTATGTGATAATGAGAGTGCAATCCGCATGGCGGATAATCCCGTTGAGCATAGTCGCACTAAACACAGCCATTCGGTATCACTTTTTGAGGGATCACCAACAAAAGGGAGATATCGAGATTGCGTACATTAATACTAAAGATCAATTAGCCGATATCTTTACCAAGCCTCTTGATGAACAAACTTTTAACAAACTTAGGCATGAGCTAAATATCCTTGATTCTAGGAACTTCTTTTGTTAGATTGCACACATAGCTCATTCATATACCTTTGATCATGTCTCTTTCATATGCTATGACTAATGTCTCTTCAAGTCTATTTCAAACCAAGTCATAGGTACATTGAAAGGGAATTGGAGTCTTCGGCGAAGACAAAGGCTTCCACTCCATAACTCATCCTTCGTCGTCGCTCCGAGCCACTCTCCATCTTTGGGGGAGAGAGCATGAGTCCAAAGCAAAAGGACTTCGGCTTTGGTATAATCTTCACTCATACTTTCTATTGCCAAAGGGGAGAAAGTAGCTTAAAAGGGGCTCTAATGACTCCGTTTTTGGCGATTCATGCCAAAGGGGGAGAAAGTATTAGCCCAAAGCAAAAGGACCGCACCACCACCTAATTTTAAAACTAAGGTTTTTCAATTGGTAAATTTCAATTTGATATCTCATTGTGTTCAAAAAGGGGAGAAAGTAGTATCTTCAAAATCAATATCTTAAAACCCTCTTGAACACTAAGAGGAGGATTTCATCTAGGGGAGTTTTGTTTAGTCAAAGGAAAAGCATTTGAAACAGGGGGAGAAAATTACAAATCTTGAAAATGCTTCGCAAAATCTTATTCATTTACCTTTGATTATTTGCAAAAGAACTTTGAAAAGGATTTACAAAAGAATTTGCAAAAACAAAACAAGTGGTGCAAGCGTGGTCCAAAATGTTAAAAATGAAGAAACAATCCATGCATATCTTATAAGTATTTATATTGGCCCAATTCCAAGCAACCTTTGCACTTACATTATGCAAACTAGTTCAATTATGTATTTCTATACTTGCTTTGGTTTGTGTTGGCATCAATCACCAAAAAGGGGGAGATTGAAAGGGAATTAGGCTTACACCTATTTTCCTAATTGATTTTGGTGGTTGAATTGCCCAACACAAATAATTGGACTAACTAGTTTGCTCTAGTCTATAAGTTATACAGGTGCCAAAGGTTCACACTTAGCCAATAAAAAGACTAAGAATTGGGTTCAACAAAGAGAGCAAGGGATAACCGAAGTGTGCCCTGGTCTGGCGCACCGGACTGTCCGGTGTGCCACCGGACATTGTCCGGTGTACCAGGGGACTTCACGCTGAACTCTTCACCTTCGGGAAAATCCAAAGGCGCTCCGCTATAATTCACCGGACTGTCTGGTGTACACCGGACAGTGTCCGGTGCCCCAGAGGAGAGCGACTATGGAACTCGCCAGCTTCGGGAATTCTCTCCGCTATAATTCATCGGACATATCTGGTGTACACCGGACTGTCCGGTGAGCCAGCGGAGCAACGACTACTTTGCGCCAACGGTCACCTGCAGAAGCATTAAATGCGCGCCAGAGCGCGCAGAAGTCAGGCACGCGCGAAGTGGCGCACCGGACACTCTACAGTATATGTCCGGTGTGCCACCGGACATCCAGGCGGGCCCAGCAGTCAGAGCTCCAACGGTCGGAACCCAACGGCCTGGTGACGTGGCTGGCGCACCGGACACTGTCCGGTGTGCACCGGACTGTCCGGTGCACCATGCAACAGACAGCCTCCACCAAACGGCTAGTTTGGTAGTTGGGGTTATAAATACCCTCAACCACCCCACATTCAAGTCATCCAAGTTTTCACACTTCCAACCACTTACAAGAGCTAGGCATTCAATACAAGACACACCCAAGTGATCAAATCCTCTCCCAATTCCACAAAAGTTTTAGTGACTAGTGAGAGTGATTTGTTGTGTTCTTTTGAGCTCTTGCTCTTGGATTGCTTTCTTCTTTCTCATTCTTTCTTGTGATCAATACTCACTTGTAACCGAGGCAAGAGACACCAATTGTGTGGTGGTCCTTGCGGGGAAGTTTTGTTCCCGGTTGATTTGAGAAGAGAAAACTCACTCGGTCCGAGGGACCGTTTGAGAGAGGGGAGGGGTTGAAAAAGACCCGGCCTTTGTGGCCTCCTCAACGGGGAGTAGGTTTGCGAGAACCGAACCTCGGTAAAACAAATCCGCGTGTCACACTCTTTATTCGCTTACGATTTGTTTTGCACCCTCTCTCGTGGACTCGATTATATTTCTAACGCTAACCCGGCTTGTAGTTGTGATTAACTTGTAAATTTCAGTTTCGCCCTATTCACCCCCCCTCTAGGCGACTTTTAACTGTGCCAGAGTCGAAGCATATTTACTGACAAATATCCTACCCCGACAGCAGTTTTTCGCATTCAGTATTATTTTCTTTTTAATAAGGAACAATTATGGGAGGCTTAAGTGCTTTTTGTCGTTTCTAATCTCTTGTAACAGTTTCGCTTTTTTACCATAATGAAAATATATCTTCTCCATAGGCTTAAGTTGCCGAAGCATAAGAATTTATGGTGGTAAGGAGGACCTTCGGATTATCAAAAATTTTGTTCTAAGGAACGCAGCGTAATTGTTTACGAATCAGCAAAAAGTCATTCCTAAGGGAGCGCAGTGTAAGTTTTCTGCTCAAAAGTCGTTCCGAAGGGAATGCGGAGCTTACAGCGAAAAATAAACGCTGATTCCGCTGAAAGTAAAAGGCGAAGAAGCTCCTAAGGGAGGCTTACAGCGAAAAATAAACGCTGATTCCGCTGAAAGTAAAAGGCGAAGAAGCTCCTAAGGGAGGCTTGCAGCAAAAAATAAACGCTGATTCCGCTGAAAGTAAAAGGCGAAGAAGCTCCTAAGGGAGGCTTGCAGTGAAAAAACATCGACCTTCGGCAAATATCATTTTGCATAACATCACATCATTACATCATTTGCATAACATAACATCATACATCATATTGCATCAATAACGCAAGAAGGGGGTCTCAGCATTGATATTCGAAAACTGTTTCGAAGAAATAGTGACAAGGCACAAAAAATAGCTATTGAAGAGTTATACCTTCGTCAAATTCTGAAATGGAAAGATCTATTGGTTATTACGAGGATTGGTTACTGATCTTATGAGAACACGGATATTGTTTACGAAGCATGAAAAGAAGGGAAGGTGTTTTTTCGCTGAAGGCTCAAAAATGGTATGTATAAGAAGTTTCATGCATCGTAAAAAATAAAATCATAAACAGCTAATATATTACATTCAAAGTTACAAAATATTACACATGTTTCTCAACAAATGTTACATTCTAAATGTTTTTACAATAACATTTAATCTTCCCTTAGAACTATTTCTGCAGCCTCGTTTAGTAGCTGATCAACAACTTTATCCATGATGGCTTCGGCCATTTTTCTAATTTCGTCGTCCCCCTTCGCGGGGGGGGGGGGGGGTCCGCCGATGGCTCGGTAGGCTCTGAGGGAGGAGAAAGTACGGCTTTATTACAAAACGTAAGCAAGTCTGAAATTAAAAATTACAACAAAGACCCGAAAACCACTAGTCAGTACCTAATTGCTCTTCGGGATCCGCACTTTTTTCAGTAGCCTCTGCTACTTTCCTAGCGTCATGAATGTCTTTCTCGCTTTTTCTAATAATTTCTTGGGCCATTTCCCGACCACCATTGTCCCAGATGTCGGTGAAAAATTTTCCACCGACCAGGCTTGCTTCGGCCGAGGGGTCTTTTATATCTTCGGAGGATAAGGCGGCTTCGGATTGTGCCAAGAATTTCACATGCTCACAGCCTTTCCTCTCCAAAATGGTAGCAATCCCCCTGGCACCCGAAAAGGCACATATGTCTCCGCGGCTATTCAAAATTTCTTCAAAGGCCTCAGCCTCGTGGCTGATCCATTCGATTGGGCCTTCGGGGTCACCCCTTGGGAAGTTCTCCTCACTTGAGAATGCGCCAACGCTGGCGAAGCTGTTTTTTACTTTTTTAACACATTCCACAGATTTTTTATAGCATCTTTTCTTAGATGCACGAAGCTCTTCAACACTTTTTTCCAAATGGTTGGCCCATTGTTCACTGATTTCTCGTTTTGTTTCTTCAAGTGTGCGTTCCTCTTTAGCTCTAGCTAGTTGTTTTCGGAGATCTTCAATTTCACGCCTCTGAGCCTTAGCTTGAACTTTAAAAGTAGCTTCGTCTTCTTTTATTCTATTTATCAATGAATGCAATATTTTATCTTTTTCGAGACCTTCGTTCCTTAGTTCAATTACTTCGGAACGAAGGTTGCTTAGGGCCATAACACACCCTTCGTCTTCGGCATCTTTTTGGGCCCTGAGGGCATTGCTAAGTATAAGACCCTGCAAAAAAGTTTGGTTTCAATAAGTTTAAACAAATGAAAAAATTTGATTCCAAGACATAATAACAAAAAACCTTATTTTCGCACCTTTAAGCTATTGTATGCCAAGCTGTCGGCTAGATCGTCTTTTGATAACACCGAAAGCCCGTTTTCTAGTATTGGGAATCCGAAGCTCTTGCTCATCTCCCGACAGACAGAAATCTCCTTGCTGTCAGGGAGACAATACAAAAAGTCTTCTTCTCCACTGTCGTTGAATATCAACGCCCCCTTTGGATATTTCAGCTTTTGAGCGTAAAACTGGGCCTCTTGCTTTTCTTTTTCAATCAAATTTTTCCTCGAAGAATGACATAAAATATAATCGAAGGCTTCGGAAGATGCTTCGGGGGCGGCAGTACCAGTTTCTTCAGCCGAAATTTGTTCTGCTGTTTCTGTTTCTTCGGCTTCCAAGGATTTCACCTTGGTGGGCTCCGAAGGCCGAAGCGTTGCCAGATAGGGTGCATAATGATATCTTTAATATCTTCCCGAGTTTTCAAGTCATTCTTCACATAAAACCATTCCGTCATCCAGTCGCCGGGCCACCTCTTTCGAAAGGTTGGCACGGGACAGCTTGACCCAGACCGGGCGCCGAAGCTGTAGCAGCCAAAATTGTTGTGATACTGCTCTTTACCCCACGGTTTTGTCTCATACAATAGCTCATGTATGTTGCAGAAACTTTTTGCATTTGGTTCTAAACCTTGGCTCCTCACGGCCTAGACGAAGATGCCCATTCTTATGATTGCTTCGGGAGTAAGTTGATGAAGGTAGATTTCAAATATCTTCAGTACTTCCACGACAAAACTGCTCAAGGGAAACCGCAGTCCAGCCTTTAAGAAGCTTCGGAAGATTACGACTTCATTCTCTTCGGGAGTAGGCACAGTCTTCTCCCCGTCATCTGCCCTCACAGTAGACATGTCTCGAAAATATCTTCCCCTCATATTATCAAGATGACTCTGTTTAATGCTCGATTTTCCGAAGACTGTGTGGCTTGGTCGCCAAGGTCGATCTTCGGAGTCTTCACCACCACTATCCACATCATAACTGTCACTGCCACCAGTGTCTTCAGATAAACCCTCCAAAATCTCCCTAGTAATCTTCTCTGTATTGGTCTTTGCTATTGATTGAAGAAAGCCGAGATGCATCTCCTCAGAAAGGCTCAGCTTCGATTCAGCAACAGCTTTCTTATCTTCAGACATCTTCGCAAACGCTGAGAAAGTGCTCTCAAATCCAAAGCTTAAGAATTTAAAAAGCCAAGCAAGTGTTGTTGCGCACAGGCTAAAAGTCAAGTGAGCAAGAGCAGATGGCAAGAAAGCGTGCCAAATAAACTCGTGGTGAGCTCTTATTTATACATCTAGTGCGTTGAAAACTGGAGGGTCCCGCTTGTCAATGACTGTTGCTATTCTAGCAAAGGGAAGGTGTTTTTTCGGACCTTCGGCTTAAAGCCTTCGTCCATGTCGCAATATGAATTTATCATTCCAGCAAATTAATATTGCGAGGGGCTACTGTTGGGGGCCTTCGGCTTGCGAAGGTCCTCAAAAACATGATTTGACAATGTTTTCCAAGTGAAATATGTGAACAGGTATCTTCAGAATCGGGTTATGAGTATACAAGAGTACGGTCAGGATGAAGCTTGAGTGAGACGGAAGGCGATTATGACGAAAGATAAGATGATCACGAAGCTATGCGCAGAAAAGCTTCGGCATGACAGCAGAAAAGGGGAACCGACTTAAAGATGAAAAGGCAAATTAGACCCCGAAGAATTACTATAGAGTTATTGATAAATGTAAAGGGCATTAATGTAATTCTACATGGGCTGCGTCCCTTGCCTATAAATAGATGAACAGTACTCCCATACTGTTCACGCTGACTTGGCATTCGCTTTTCGCATCACGCATGTACCTTTATTTTCCGTCAATCCGAAGGTACTTTTATAATTTGTTATTCTGAATATGATAATGAAAATAAAAATAAGTTGATGATAATATCTATATTATTCCTTGTATTCCGTATATGAATTCTTCCTTATCATCTATCGAGCTTACGAAGGTTTCTTCCTTCATATCCTTCGTCCGGAATTCATTATATCCGAAGGGATATAATGTCTTGAAGAACGAAGGACTTTTATATTTAACACCTTTTATTTTGCCTTGTTCTTAACTCCTAGCATTTGAGAACAAGTCCCCAACAATGATGATTATGATTCGAGTATGATTCATGAGATTAATTCACACCCCTGAAGGTAAATGAAGTATTATTTGAGGTTGGTATTGTATCTGAAGGTAAATGAAGTATTATTTGAGGTTGGTATTGTATCTGAAGGTAAATAAAGTATTATTTGAGGTTTGTATTGTATCTGAAGGAAGTGAAGGTTATTGATAAATGCAGCATGCCATATACATTGCATGACTCATTTGCATCTGAAGTTTTGTCGTGACCTATGGTCCGACCGTACCGGTACAATTTAGCATCGTACGTTGCCCAAGGTGGGGGTACGATGCGGCTTCATACCCTTAGAGGTATGAAGGCAGAGGACATATGCATTGCATTCATATGCATTCATTGAAGTGATATTTGCAGATGATGTGGTTTTATACTCTCAGAGGTATGAAGATAGAGTACCTACACATTGCATTCCTATGCATACATTGAAGTGATATTTGCAGGTATTGTTGACGCAGGGAAGTGTTATAGAACCTATTGTGGTTGTTCGAGGAAATGAGATGGTATTGGTTATAGTGGGACTACTGAGTTCCATATCTACAAGTATTTCTGATTTTAATTGTGACTCTTTTAAAATGTTGATGAATTCAATTTGTGGTTTAAATATCTCGTCAAAATTATTCGCTTGCTGAGATGTTTCATCTCACTCTTGCATTACTCAATGCAGGTGCTTGTTGCTCATCAAGGGAAGTGGGAAGTAGCAGCACATCCACCTTCACTCTTATAATAACGCTTCTTAGGCGCAGTCATGATTTAATTAGAAGCTTCTTGTCAAAGGATGTTTGTTTCTAACTAGTTGTGCGCACTGGATAATTTAGCTCATGCCGTTATGGTTGTCTTCCCATTGCTAGCAGACTATTAATGTCTATTATGTTTTCTTATCATGATATCTATTTATACTTTGCTGCTTCCCCGTTTATGCCATTTTCAAAGGAGATGCTGTCGAAATTTTATATACGAATGTTAGATGTGTAGTTTAGTAGCGTTCTGGGGTGTTTGTGGATCCCGAGGTGTTACAGTTGGTATCGGAGCATAGGCTTTAGATTCTTGGCAATTTGAAGATAAATTTGACACACTTGCACATATAGGAAGGGTATGGGTACAAATATCTTTGATATATATTAATGTCTTTGAAGTGCAGATGACAATAATTTCACCCCTCCCTATTGCTTTATGGTGATGTGGTAAGTTGTTTATGACCTAATGCCTGATATAATTTATCTCTAAATCTTTATATTGTTTTATTAATGCGTTTGATATCGCTAGTCTTTTGTGAGATTGACGTTGTTATTATGCTTGTGATATACAAGTATGCCTATGTTGTTTTCACCATGTTTTTCATGGTTGAGTTTTATTACAATAATATTGTTATATATGCTTGATTGAGGATGTATCTAAGAGGAGTGTGTTTTGGGTTACAAGGCAACCATCAATTTGAATTTTAGTTGTGGAGCGGTTGGTGGATAGTTCCAACTATCTTTGCAAAGAATGATTGTTTATGACGAGAAACCGGTTCTGAAAGAAATGAATATTGGTACTTTATATGGATTTTTGGGGGAAGTCTTTTCATAGCCATAATGGCTTACATGTCTCTCTCCTATTGTGTGTTTTAGTTGCCACAAAGCCTAGATGTGGTTTAAAGTGGTTGCCTGTTAGTCATACTAATTGTAGAATAAATCTTTGATTCTCTTGATCCATTGATTATATATTAATACATTGAGGATCTGATGGTTCCCTTTCCGATGCATGCTTGTGGAGCCATTTTTAGACCACCTATCTATTGGTTTGAAGGAAGTCATTGCCTAGCCTGGAGTTGGTTGGGTGTGGCTAGTCACCTACTCCTAGATGATGTGGTTTTTACATCAGCTTAATATGTTTGTCAAATGTGTGAAGGATTAGGGGTTATTATTGACCTTGTATGTCTGGTACTTTGAGTGCATCGTATGATAGAATGAAATGTAAGTTTCTGAACTACAGTAGATGAAGACTTATGTTATGTGTAGGTTAACCTCACTAGTTTAGATATTTTTCCCTAGTTGAGTTGTTGGATGGAGTATAGTGACATTGGTTAACCAAGTATTGTGTTGTTGTGCTGTCAGTGCTCTTTGTGGAGCTTTTGGCATTTCTTCGATGAAATGTGCCGCACATAATGTTATTGGCTTCTTGTTGGCTTTATTGCTCCATTAGTTCTATAGATTTTCTCCCTTTCGTGGGGTGCAAAGAATGTTAGATTACATGATTATCTTTTCATGATGGCAAGAATAAGATTTAGGAAGATTAGGAGTTTTGTTTCAATAGAACTACTTGTTTCGTGGTGCTTTGAGGTGAGGGGTTTGATCTTCTTATACATTCGTCAGGTGGGGATGTTTCACCATTTAATTAAAATTAATTGTTGAAGTTGGTAAGGGTTGTGCTTAGTGCATATTACCCCTTCATAAAAGAGTGTTGTCTTAAGACATTGATGTTGATGTATAGTTGCATCCAAATTCGATGGTGTGAAATTGTAGTGTTGATTGCATCTATGACTTGCTTTGAGCTTCATTGCATGTTGTTTCATGCTTGATGTCAGGTCGTGTAGTTTCCTTAAACAATTAGTCCAAGGTAGAAGTTCTTGTGTTAATTAAGACCAATAATGGACCCATGTTTTGAATGGTGGTGCTATATTGGGTACCTTGGATGTTTTGGTTGGAGTGGTGAATTCGAGGACGAATTCTTTTTAAGGGGGGTAGAGTGTAATATCCCAAAAAATGTTGACCCAAAAGTTGATCTTCGGTGAGTGGATATGGGAAAAAGGGTTGTGGGCCATTGGATGCTGCATCAGAAGTCATCTGAGGCATCACTTCTTTTCTCCCACAAAATAAACCCTAGGTGGCCACCTCTTCCCCTTCTTGGCCGCCACCCCCTCCCCTTTCTTGGCCGCCTCACTTTTCCCCCTTGGTTGGTCGCCCCCTCTCCCCCCATTGCAGCAGCCCTCCAATACTTCTTCCTCCCTAGATCTCCCCTCCCCACGCAACAAGGATCGAGAAGAGGAGGAACAAGATGGATTGAAGAGGAAGAGAGGATCAAGGAGATGTGCTACCCCCATCTCTTGCAGATTTTTCTTAGGGAAAACCCTAGGTAAGGATGGGATCCTTGTTTCTCCCTATAATTATGTGCTTTTGGAGGTTGTGGATCATGTGGATTGAAGGATTAGAGGTTGGATTAGGTGTGGGGTTAGGTTTTGATTTCGAATTTAATTTCTGCAGAATGGCAGATTCGACAGTTTCTGTTCATACCAGTTTTCTGTGATCTTAGTGGCCTCAAAAAATAAAAAATCTATATATGAGTCGTAGATAATTTGTAGATCTTTCCGTGGCCGTGAAGAACACCTCAATCGGACATCAGAACAGAAAGTTATGACAGTTTGATTATAGCAGTTTTTCAGTCTCATAATTCTGTGCAGAATCTGTTCTCTTAAGAGTTAGGCAATTTTATCAACAGAATTAAACTGTGGGTTGGTAAAAGAAGTTGTAGATAATTTCATAAGATTTCCAGATTGTTAAAGAGTGCATTCATATGATTTGTGAAACTCCAGTTATGTTTGTTTTACTGTGGCTGTTCCTGTTTGCCTGACAAAAATAAGTGGGTCTGTTCACTGGTGGGTTTCATCTAGTAAATGGCCGAATTGGATCTTCCAACTATGGAGACTTTTGTAGAGGGATAAAAGTTCTTACTTCCAGCAGAATTTCATACTTTTTGGTTCAGTAGTTTGGGAGATATCGAATTTTAAAGTTAACCATACTGCTGTCTAAAACAGATTCAGTCAGTTATCTTGTCAGATGTTTTAGAACTTGTAGATGGCAGAATTTAATTATCCATTGAATACTGAAGTTGTAGAGTATTTTGTGTAGATACTGCTAGAGTATTTGTTTAATATCACCGCTGTTTTGATTTTAAAGATAAAAATTTAACAAACAGCGCTGCTGTTGTATGGCATGTGGTTCAGGGTGGGAGTCTTTCCACTGGGTCTTGGTTTCAAGTGTAGGAGTGTTTTGTTGATTGATGACAAATGTTTGTGAAATATTTGTACTAAGTTTTATGCCCGCTAGCAGGTGGCTACACTCTAGATCATGTCTAGTACATTTCTTCTTCTTCGATGAAGGCAAGTGAATGTAGCGGTGGTTGCTTCCGTTCTGACCTGTTATTTCTATTGCCTACACTCTAATATTCAGAAGTATTGGATTCTTTCATAATTGGACTCTATGGTGATGCTTTACTTGCTTGCATTATACTGATGCTCAATCATATATTGATGATGATTATGATTCGAGTATGATTCATGAGATTAATTCACACCCCTGAAGGTAAATGAAGTATTATTTGAGGTTGGTATTGTATTTGAAGGTAAATGAAGTATTATTTGAGGTTGGTATTGTATCTGAAGGTAAATAAAGTATTATTTGAGGTTTGTATTGTATCTGAAGGAAGTGATGGTTATTGATAAATGCAGTATGCCATATACATTGCATGACTCATTTGCATCTGAAGTTTTGTCTTGACCTATGGTCCGACCGTACCGGTACAATTTAGCATCGTACGTTGCCCAAGGAGGGGTACGATGCGGCTTCATACCCTTAGAGGTATGAAGGCAGAGGACATATGCATTGCATTCATATGCATTCATTGAAGTGATATTTGCAGATGATGTGGTTTTATACTCTCAGAGGTATAAAGATAGAGTACCTACACATTGCATTCCTATGCATACATTGAAGTGATATTTGCAGGTATTGTTGACGCAGGGAAGTGTTATAGAACCTATTGTGGTTGTTCGAGGAAATGAGATGGTATTGGTTATAGTGGGACTACTGAGTTCCATATCTACAAGTATTTCTGATTTTAAATGTTGATGAATTCAATTTGTAGTTTAAATATCTCGTCAAAATTATTCGCTTGCTGAGATGTTTCATCTCACTCTTGCATTACTCAATGCAGGTGCTTGTTGCTCATCAAGGGAAGTGGGAAGTAGCAGCACATCCACCTTCACTCTTATAATAACGTTGCTTAGGCGCAGTCATGATTTAATTAGAAGCTTCTTGTCAAAGGATGTTTGTTTCTAACTAGTTGTGCGCACTGGATAATTTAGCTCATGCCGTTATGGTTGTCTTCCCATTGCTAGCAGACTATTAATGTCTATTATGTTTTCTTATCATGATATCTATTTATACTTTGTTGCTTCCCCGTTTATGCCATTTTCAAAGGAGATGCTGTCGAAATTTTATATACGAATGTTAGATGTGTAGTTTAGTAGCATTCTGGGGTGTTTGTGGATCCCGGGGTGTTACAATGTCAGTCGCCCGTTGGAGTCGACCGTTGGATTCGTCTGCCCTTGTGGCGCACCAGACAGTCCGATGCGACTGGCTTTCTCTGACCACTTATGACCTTCTGTCCTTTCTGACCACGTAGCAGTCGACCGTTGGCGAAGATGACCATTGGCCCTGGGCTCTCCGGATAGTCCGGTGCACACCAGACAGTCCGATGATTTTTAGCCGTGGAGCTCTTCGTTTTCCCGAGAGCGGCCAATTCATTTGGCACGCCAGCCTGGGCACCAGACACTGGCCGGTGCGCCGCAGGCTGGAGCAAGCCTATTTTGCCCCATTGTTGGATTTCTTCGCTGACTCTTTTGGGCTTCTTTTGATCTTGAGTCTTGAACTTTTTGCTTCTTTTTATGTCTTCATTTGAGGTGTTGTATCCTCATTTCCATAGTCCAATCCTCTTTGCATTTTGATTATTTCACTCATATATCTTCTTTTGCCCAATACTAGCTCCACAATAGTGATATGTTGATTTCGAGCTTTCCAACCTTTCTAGACATGTTGAAAAGGTTCCTCGGGATATTTATAATTTGTCCAAATAGTAGAACTATTGGTAGTTCATCTATTCCATGTATTACCCCCCTATTTGGTTGGAACTGAGCTGATTCTGACTTAGAAACTGAACTGTTGATTTTATGAACCTATGAATCAGAGACTAGGCAAACTTGTCAGTCCGAACGATTGTGAAGATCATCAAGCACCAAAATATAAGAAATGGTTTTAAGGCCATTTCCCTTTCAACCCCATTCAGGCGAATTGATCTCCTCGCTAGCTTCGGGACGCCAATCAACTTCAGGACCGAAACCCTAACCTTTGAGGTAGTTGAGTTCCAGGGGACTTATCATGCCATCCTTGGGCGACCATGTTACACGAAATTCATGTCTATCCCAAATTACACCTACCTGAAGCTCAAAATGCTAGGTCCCACGGGTACCATCACCGTAGGCACCATAGTGTGCCATGCATATGAGTGCAAGGTCGAGTGCTGTGACTTGGTCGAGGGAGTCGTCGCTAATCAGGAGCTCTCAGAGATGCTCCAGACCCTGGACGAGCAAGCACCAGATGCGAAGAGGACGGGCATAACTTACAAGCCATCAAATGACGTAAATGAGGTGCCCATGGACCCCGAGCATGCCGACAGATGGGTGGTGTGCATCAAGTCAAACCTTTCTCAAAAATAGAAAAGCGCACTTGTCGACTTCCTCCGCATGGAAAAGACATTTTTTCCTGGAAACCCTTCGACATGAAGGGTATCTTGAGGGAGGTCTCCGAGCACTGTTTATGGATCAATTTCGAATCTAAACCGGTGAAGTAACGACTGTTCCACTTCGACGAAGAAAAGCGCAGGGCCATCGAGGAAGAGATTATCAAGTTTCTCGCGATCGGTTTTATCCGAGAAATTAACCACCCCAAGTGGTTGGACAACCCCGTGTTAGTCCTAAAGAAAAATATGAAATGGAGAATGTGCGTCAATTACACCGGCCTAAATAAGGCATGCCCAAAGGATCCATTCCCCCTCCCGCACATCAATCAGGTGGTCGATTCCACCTCAAGTTATGAAGTTCTAAGTTTCCTTGACGCTTACTTGGGATATCACCAAATCATGATGAAGGAGTCCGACCAACCGACAACAGCCTTCACCCCTTTCGGCTCGTACTGCTATGTGAGAATGTCGTTCGGTCTGACAAACGCGGGGGCCACATTCCAGCGGTGCATGATCGAATGTTTTTGTGACCTCATCGGAAGAACCATAGAAGCGTATGTCGACGACATCATGGTCAAGACCGGACGGACCAAAGGCCTCATGCATTACCTAAGAGAAACATTTGATAAGCTAAAAGCCTATGATACCAAGTTGAACCCTAAAAAGTGTGTCTTCGGTGTCCCAAGAAGCATGCTGCTTGGCTTTCTGGACTCCGAGCGGGGTATTGAGGCCAATCCATAAAAAGTTTCGTCCATCACGAATATGGGGTCCAAACAGGATCTCAAGGGAGTCCAGCGAATCATGGGATTCATGGCCTCCCTCAACCGCTTCGTGTCGCACCTCAGAGAGCGCAGGATACCGCTCTATAAGTTGCTGAGGAAAACTGACCATTTCGAATGGACGACAGAAGCGCAAGAAGCCCTTGACAACCTTAAGAATATCCTGACTCGAACTCCTATTCTAGCCTCGCTGGAGGATAAGGAGCCGCTCTTACTCTATGTTGTAGGGACTACTCAAGTAGTCAGTTTGGTGCTCGTCGTCGAAAGGCAGGAAGGAGAAGGCATACGCCCGCTTCAGTGCCCCTTCTACTTCGTGAGAGAGGTCCTCACAAGCGTGAAAACTCGCTACCCCTAGGTACAAAAGCATGTACGCTATCTTAATTACTAAATAAAAACTTAGACACTACATCGAATCGCATCCCGTCACTGTGGTGACGTCATTCCCCTTGGGCCAAGTGACCCGCAATCCGAACATTTATGCGAGGATCGCCAAATGGGCTCTTGAGTTGATGGGATATGGGATCTCTTACATGCCACGAACAACGATCAAATCACAACTCCTCGCCGACTTCATCGCGGAGTGGACCGACACTCAAATGAAGTCGGCTCCGACCAACAAGAAATGTTGGATCATGCATTTTAATAGGTTGCTAACAAAGGAGGGGGCCAGTGGCAGACTCGTCTCCATTCCACCATTGGGGGAGCAGCTGTGATACATCGTGCGACTCTGTTCTCAAGCCTCTAACAATGTGACCGAGTACAAAGCCCTCGTGAATGGCCTACGCATTACCATAGAACTGGGCGTCCGACGCTTAGACGTCTAAGGGGACTCCCAGCTTGT
The DNA here is from genome assembly GCF_902167145.1 of Zea mays. Taxonomy (NCBI): domain Eukaryota; kingdom Viridiplantae; phylum Streptophyta; class Magnoliopsida; order Poales; family Poaceae; genus Zea; species Zea mays. The sequence goes on from NC_050098.1 coordinate 187,521,059, forward strand.
TGTAGGACAATTAATGAAGGACTCAGACTATCGTGACCCTAAGATGATAGCGTATTGTTAGGAGGTACGACAGCTCGAGGACCAGTTCGATGACCTTGAGCTAAATCGAATCCCCCAGTGAGATAACTACGTAGTGGACGCCCTCGCAAAAATAGCATTAGGATGAGCGACCATCTCGACAGGGATCTTTGCCATCGATCTTTTTTGGACCGATCGTCCGTTACGACGAGGCCAGCTAGGAGGGCGGACAGCCCCCCAGACACATTGCCCTCTGACCCCGAAGTTGGTCGTTGTCGTGGAAAGAATAAACCTCCAGATCGGTCCTGCAAACAATTAGAGAGCTTTGTACCATAGCTTCCTAACCAATGGCCTGCTTCCTCAAGACGAAACCAAGGCACAAATGCTTCATCGGCAGGCCAAGCCCTTCATCCTAATTGGGGAAGATCTCTAAAAAGGGACATATTAGGATAAGACAGCTATGCATCTCAATCGAACAGGGAAGGCATCTCCTAGATGGCATCCACAGCGGGACCTATGAGCACCACGCTGCCCCGAGCAGCCTCATGGGAAATGCTTTCTGGCATGGCTTCTACTGGTCAACCACAATATCGAATGCACACAGATGGTGAGAACATGCAAAGGGTGCCAATACTACGCGCGACAAACCCATCTACCCATGCATGCGCTCCAAACCATCCCCATCACCTGGTCGTTCGCCGTCTGGGGACTCTGTATGGCCAGACCTCTCATAAAGGCACCCAGGGCTACACACGCGTCCTGGTCGTGGTTGATAAGTTCACCAAGTGGATCGAGGCATGGCCTATCATGAGGATCACCTCTAAGCAAGTCGTAAAGTTTGTCACCATCATTATCCATTGTTTCAGGGTACCAAACTCGATTATAACGGATAAGGGTACACAGTTCACCGGGAAAAGATTCCTAGAGTTCTACGATGAATACAACATCCATGTCGATTGGGCGCCATGACCCACCCCATGCGAATGGACAAGTCGAGCGGGCTAACGAGAAGATCATGCAAGACCTCAAATCTCGAGTTTTCAGTTGTCTCAAGCAACTCGGATAATGGTGGTTTCACTTGTCTGAAGCAACTCGGACAACGGTGGCCACATGCGCTATCCACAGTCCTTTGGAGCCTAAGAACAACTCTGAACCGCTCAACCAAATACACATCATACTTTATGGACTATGGAGCCGAAGCAGTCTTCCCCACCGACCTCGAGTACGATGCCCTGAGGGTAAAGCTATATACGAGCGAGCATAATGAGTCGAACTTGAAAGACGCATGGGACCAACTCGGCGAAGCTCATGATGTAGCACTCTTGCGTTCGGCAAGGTACCAACATGCACTGCGAAGGTACCATAGCCGCTGCATTCGAAGAAGGACCCTACAAGTAGGAGACTTAGTGCTTCAACGGGTCCATACTAACAAAGACTTGCACAAACTGTCCCCACCATGGGAGGGGTCATTCGTAGTCCGAAATATACTTCGACTAGGCACCTACAAGTTGAAGGACGAAAAGGCAAGGACGCTCGCCAACACATGGGACATCAAGCAATTACGACGATTGTATCCATAGAAAAAGCCCAAATGCCCCCAAGACTACTTGCTTCGGACCCCGGGCCAGATGCCTCAAGGCTCGAGAATAGGGGAGCACCAGGGAGCACCAGAGAACTAGCCTTCCTTGTTGAACAATTTATGTGTCCTTTTGATAGGCATTACATTTATATCCTTCCAATAAGCATGACCGCACTAATATATGTTTTTCTCTTTGTTGTCTACCCGACTCCTGCACGGTCTCAAGAAAATCGAAGGGAGCGAAAACTGACCAGATCACCCTTCGAGAGCGCCCCGACACAGGGAACTAAGCGAACACTGTGGGCTCGCTTTCCGGTAAGCACCCGAACCAGTTCAAATTCCTTTGGTAGGGACCGAAAAACGAAAGGCTCATGGCAAAGCAGCCATGAATTCTAGAGTTCGAAGGCCAATTCATGGAGGGCACACGGTCGCTCCAACAAAAATAAAGCGAGGGACAACCAAAGATGGGCACACTAGCGACCGGGACCTTGACATACAAAATGTTAAGGGCGTCACCACCTCGTGTTCGAGTCTTGGGAAAGACTGACTCATGGTTAATCACGGAGAGAGGCAGCAAGCTGTCGGTCCCGGTCGAACGGAATCGACAACTATATGAGTTGAGTGCCTGGGAGTATGAGGACGGTCCCTAGCGGATTACCCGTTTGAAACACATTGAGCGCCATTGCTAGCCCATCAAGTAAAGTGTGGTACAACTCACCTTTCCCCATTCCCACGAAGGGGATGTGAGGAGGAGAGTAAAACTAAAAAGACGGGACGAGCCTCCCATACGAACCCCTGCACCTAGCAGGGGCTCGCCCCGCACGAGTTTGACAGATGGGTGAAAGTTGCACGAAAAGCACCCCTGAAAGGGAAATAGGGTCAAACCTTTTCCTAAATGATTTTGGTGGTTGAAATGCCCAACACAAATAATTGGACTAACTAGTTTTCTCTGGATTATATATTATACAGGTGCTAAAGGTTCAACGCAAACCAATAAAAGGATCCAAGTTAGGGTTCAAAAGAAAGGAGCAAAAGAAACCGAAGAGAACCCTAGTCTGGCGCACTGGATTGTCCGGTGCCCAGGGCCGTACGAATTCAAACTTGCCACCTTCGGGTTTCTGGAGAGTCGCTCCGCTATAATTCACCGGACTGTCCAGTGTGCCAGCGGAGCAACGGCTAGCGAGCGCAACGGTCTACTCCAACGGTCGCCTGCAACATGAACAGTGCGCAGACAGTTCGCGTAGAGTCAGAGCAGCGCCAGAGGGCGCACCGGACAGTGAACAGTGCCTGTCCGGTGCCCCAAGAAGTCAGAGCTCCAACGGTCGAAACCGTCAGAATCCTAACGGTTGGGTGACGTGGCTGGCGCACCAGACTGTCCGGTGCGCTCATCGACAGACAGCCTCCCCAACGGCTATGTGGTGGTTGATGGCTATAAATACCCCCCAACCACCACCACTCCAAGCATCCAAGTTTTTCAGACTTCACATTCAATACAAGAGCTAGTGCAATCAATACAAGACACAATTCAAAAGAATCAAAGCCTCTCCAAGTCCCAAATACACTCCAAACACCTAGTGACTAGAGAGAGTTTTGCTCGTGTTCTTTGAGCTCTTGTTCTTGGATCGCTTTCTTCCTTCCTCATTCTTGTTCCCAAGTGTTTTGTAAGCAAGGCAAGAGACACCAATTGTGTGGTGGTCCTTGCGGGGTCTAAGTGACCCGTGAGAATTAAGGAGAAAGCTCACTCGGTCTAAGTGACCGTTTGAGAGAGGGAATGGGTTGAAAGAGACCCGGTCTTTGTGACCACCTCAACGGGGACTAGGTTCTTTGGAACCGAACCTCAGTAAAACAAATTACCGTGTCATCCGCTTTATTTCTTGGTTGATTTGTTTTCGCCCTCTCTCCCGGACTCAGATTTTATTCTAACGCTAACCCCGGCTTGAAGTGTGCTTAAAGTTTGTAAATTTCAGTTTCCGCCTATCCACCCCCTCTAGGCGACTTTCAACCCCCATACCCAAAAATGGCTCGAGATAAACCAGGGTCAGGGGGCCTGAAATCCATACGCATCATCGGAGCAGCTAAGTCACACGTGGAGCCACAGAAGATTATGAATCGCGAAACTATGGACGATTGCGTACTATTTTCTTCACAACACCACCCCGAGCATGATGTTCGCAACAACATCGAAATCACCTAACAACAGGTCTAGATCTGTCGCTGACGAACCCTCAAGCGGACCGATGGCATTATGGAAATTACCATCAAAGTGTAGCAGCATAATGGTGAGAGCAACTGCTGCGTTCCGGTGAAGTTCTGAGCTCCACGATCTCAGACACATGGGCCAAGACATCAGGGAGACGCAAATCGTAGTCCCCACCGTGAACGCGGGCAACCCTCGTAGACTGATTCACGCACAAGTAAAGACTCGAAAGCTCAGGCTCTAGCGAGCACTACAAACAATGTCGCCCCACAAGAACGAAAAGCGATGGATCATTTTTTCGAGAACTCATGCCGAAGCACGTTACAACATGGGGTCAGTGAGCGCTACAAATAATATCATCCACAGACAACCTATCTACGATGCGACTTGCTGCCTCATCAACGAGCAGAGGCACGACGACGCCAGACCCTCATCTAGGAGGGCCGACGACCTCCCATAGGTTGCAACTGAACTGAAGCTCCCCAACGAGCAGAGGCACGACGACACCCTGATGGATGCCGAAACCTACAACACCCCGAACGCATCACGAGACGTTGTCCAAATGCTCTGCCAGAGAGGAACCGTGAGCCCCGACGAAGTCCAAGGCCTGGCCCAAGCGACAACACAACTCCTCCAATTTGACTTCCAAAGCTATTGGAAAAACGATAAAAGTAAGGAAGACGCTAAGGACACCAAGGGATAAGGGGTGAGTGCCTTACCAACCACGCGACCGTTGGACCCGTAGCAACTCGGCCTCAGCCTCGATAGCCTCCTGCGCTGCGCAGAAGACTCTGTAACTCTCCCGAGATTCCCAAGGGAGAGGGAGGGGGACAATAGGTCTAGCCACGTCGAGCCAATAGAGGACGATGCCTCCCTGCCGAAGGGAGTGGGGGCCATCCTGCATCAGAGGGGCATTAGGATCCAGTTTAGAAGAGTGACTAAAGGTTTGTTTGGAACAAGAGTAATCGAGAGGATTGCGGGGGCTAAAACCCCCCTCATTATTCAAAAATTAAATAGTAAAGGATCTAGCCCCTCAATTCCCTTCATTACTCTTGCTCTCAAATAAGTCCTAAGGGCTCATTTAGGACAAGGATAATGAAGGGGATTGAGAGGACCAAAATCTCTTACTATTTAAAATTGATTAGTTAGCCCATGGGTCCTTTCCATTACACTTGCTCCTAAATAAGCCTAAATCCTAGGAACGGAGGTAGTGTTTGGTTGAGGAGCCAAGTAGAACGGAGTCGTTCTATTCCTGATTCTAGGAACGGAGCAGCTCTGTTCTGTGTTTGGTAATCTGGAACGGAGCGACTCTGTTTTTTGTTTGGTTGCAGAGTGAACGGAACAGAGCGTGACTGTGCGAGCAGGCTGGAAACGGAGCGGCTCCGTTCGGTTGATTTTTTGGAGCGGGATGGTTCCGGATCTGAGGAGAATATTCCCTAATTGAAGTCATTCCGTTCTACTTGGCTCTTCAACCAAACACTATCCTAGATAACCAAACACCCCTATATATCTCTACTAACTATTAAGAGTCTATTGTAGACTGCCCCCGCCGCTACCGAACGGCCGCGCGAAACGCCCGCACGCCCGCCTACCTGCCGTAGCGCACGCTCCGCGAATCCCGCGTGCCCGCCGTCGCGAATCCCGCCGGTACGAACTCCCGCCGCCCGCCGCAAACCGCCCGTGCGAAGCGCCCCCTTTTCCCCGACCTCGGCGCTATGATTGTCGCCCCTGCGGCCGCCCCCACCGTCGCGCACCCAGCGCCGCGCCCGGGATACCCGGAATCCACGACCACTGCCCCTGCTCGCGCCGCTCCCAGCGTCGACCGTTCTTGGTGCTCGACCTCGCCTCTGTGTTGGACTACGCCTCGCCACCATCCATGGCCGGCGCCCCTGCTTGTCGTGCGGTCCCCGCCCCGACAGTTGCCGTATGGACGCCCCATTCGTGATGCCCCCTATCAGTTTTAGAGGTAGTGTTTATTTGTAGCGAGACGGGGATCAAGATCGAGGGGTGAACTGAAGCTGACTACGTACGTGCTGGTTGATTATCTTGGTTCTCGATTTGTGCATGCGTAGGTGGCGAGGAGCGGACCCCGGATCCAAAGCCCCGGTGGAACCCCAGGCCGGAGCAGATCCAGATTCTGGAGGCCATCTTCAACTACGGCTTCTGCGGCGGTGCCCCTTGCTGCGTCACCGGGAACCGCTGCGAGCGTGGAGACCGCTGGGCTCACAGCTTTGCATGCAAGTCCATACATTTTTTTCCTCAATACATTATTATTGTATCACCATATGCTTGGATTGTGTTCGTATGGATTGGGGCTCCATTTAAGCAGCTACCTGCCATCACTAGGTCCAGAAATTTTTGGCAGAGTTCCAGCTCTCCGCTGGTAGAAATAATAGGATAAATTTCTGCTCCCATTGTTTCTTTGGCGACAGATTCTTTCGAGCATCCGGTGGAGGCTTAAAAGTGCAGTGCTCTCTATGGCCTCCGGCGCAAATGCAGTGGAATCATGCGACACAAGGTCAATCGTGTGAGGAATTGGTCCCCAACCGGCATCCCACAAGTTAAACAGAGAAGGGGATTCTTTGGGTTTTGGTTCAGAACTCCCGTGTAGATGATTTCCCAGTTATTACGGGTTTCTGTCCATATTTCGGTTAGTGATTATGAATTTCATCTAAAGCATGGTTCTTGTCACAAAGTTTATGCATAATCGCAAAAGAAAAAATCAGTATTATTAATTAGTATCATATTTGGGTGGAGTTAATTAGTATCATACGAACTCTAGCCACCATTCTGATTAATTGGTGTATGTTAGTTGCAAGCACGCCACTTTCTCTCTTATCACTATTATTAATGATTGTAGTTGCACTCGTCCTCCATTTAAGCAGCTACCTGCCATCACTAGGTCCAGAAATTTTTGGCAGAGTTCCAGCTCCAAGAATTTTTGGAGCTTGGTCATCACTAGGTCCAAAAAATTCCTGGAGCTAAAACTGTGGGCAGATTGAGGGTATTTGACATAATAAAAACTCTAAATTCTGCATGGATCTCAGACCTGTAGCTCTTCCATAAACACTAATACCTCCACAACTTTGTATTGCTCTGTATGACTGTATCCAAGATTGGAAAAAGGTTACCTCATCAGTGAGCCTTGGTTGAATAAGGTTCTTCGCATAATGAATATATTTCTTCAAAAATTTGACAGTTAGCCTGTCCTGCTTGGATTTCTTTCCTCTTCTTCTATCCTGACCATGGAGCATTCTATCATACTTGACAAAAATGGCTGCATTAGCATCACCATCATCTTCTTCAGCATATCCCTCTTTATCAAGAGACCTTGCTCCTACAGATTATGAGGTTTGTCTTTTATTAACCAAACGAAAAGAATTAAAGAACTGAAAACAAATATATATTGAATATATATTGGACTGTAAAACAGAAAAACTACCTCCATCGTCAGTGCAATATCTATGCATTCGTGCAACGTGTTCTGAGATTTGCCGGTCAATCTCAGGGTCCATTTGATCAAGAACAGTAAAAAGTAAATCAAAACAAGAAAGCAGTGAATCTGGAAGCCCGATATTCTTTGTTGGTGTCAATGAACGATCATACTGTCATAAAGCCAGGAATTGTTGTCAGAAATAGCAAACAATCAAGAGGTACTATGGAGCAAGTGAAAGACATGATAAGAGCTTAGCAGCTTACAGTTCCATATATTGGATTTGCTGCAGCAATTACACTACATCTTGCATTTAGTGAGGCATGTATTCCTGCCTTTGCAATGGTTACAGTTTTCTGTTCCATAACTTCATGAATAGCAACTCGATCTTGATCATTCATTTTATCAAATTCATCAATGAAGACAACACCACGATCAGCAAGAACAATGGCACCAGCTTCAAGCCATGGCATCAGCTTGAATTTTATCAAAAAAAAAACTGAGACGAAATCGTTGACAATTTGTAATAATTCGATTTTTAGATAGCACAATTTGAATGGACATGATTATATTTTGACTGCAACACTGTATTTTTAGATAGCACAATGTTGTGTATTTTTAGATAGCACAGTCTACGTGCTAGCTTGTTTAACTATTGCTGTTATGCGCCCATGTGGACAGCGTGAGCCCATGGATTTATACTGATTCATTAGTCGCTGGAGGTGTTTGCTTGTTTATGAGGGCCCTTGGATTGCTAATGTGGATTGGCCCATGGATTTTGAAAGGATCGGAGCGGATTAGGGTGAGAAGGTTTTAAAATCGATTCGGATTGAGCTACAACAAATTATTTTGGATTTAGGTAGGGCCGAGTCAGCTTCTAAGTCTTCTAGGATTGGAGTGGGGTTAGGGCTGGATTGTGACCCATTCTCAGGCCTACGTCGGGCGCGTGGGTTCCTAAGCTGCTTACTTGGCTTTGGTGTGGCCGCGCGGTGTGCTGTGGGCTGTGGCGTTGCCGTCTTGGGTTTCGTCGCTTGGCGAGCACGGATGAGGATCGAGGAACGCTCGAGGCAGGTGGGTCAGTCAGTCGTGCGACCAAATACATAAATTACCATGATATTATATCCCATTGCAACGCACGGGTACTTATCTAGTCAGGTCATTAAATGTAAATGAAATGGCATTGTTGGAAGAAATCCGGTAGAAATAACATATCAAGTTCTCTACCACCGGGTCCACTTTCGTAAAACAAAAATAGAAGTCGACCGACAGGAGCTAGACGACGGGCCCATGGCCAGGGCCCACTCGCTCTTGTTCCCTATTTACAGCCGACGAACGGCCCAGATACCTCCGCTTCCACCATCGCACCCACCCGGAGCGCCTCCTCTTCTCCAGCGTCCGATCCCCATTCCCCACCTCTCCTCCCTCCGCCGCCAGCTCCCGCCCCCTTCTCTCCCCTCCTCGCCTCCCCGCGCGCGCGTTTTTATAAGGTACGTACGGCGCGTCGACACGCTGCGCGCCCGCCACCTTCCGATTCCCGGCGGCACCTCTCTACGATCTGACGCGATCGATGACGTGTGGCTTCGTCTTGGTGGATCTAGGGTTTCGGCGGAGGCGCCCGGTCGCTGGCGATGGCCGACGACGGCGGGAGCCACGAGGGCAGCGGCGGCGGCGGAGGCGTCCGGGAGCAGGACCGGTTCCTGCCCATCGCCAACATCAGCCGGATCATGAAGAAGGCCGTCCCGGCCAACGGCAAGATCGCCAAGGACGCTAAGGAGACCCTGCAGGAGTGCGTCTCCGAGTTCATATCATTCGTGACCAGCGAGTAAGTTGACAGTTGGCACCGCCTGGTAGACGGTAGCGTAGCGTAGCCTTGGTCTTGGATCGGGTTGGTTTTTCTTTGTTTTAATGTAGGATAGGTTCTGATGTAAGTTCACGGGTGCTGGTTGCAGGGCCAGCGACAAATGCCAGAAGGAGAAACGAAAGACAATCAACGGGGACGATTTGCTCTGGGCGATGGCCACTTTAGGATTCGAGGAGTACGTCGAGCCTCTCAAGATTTACCTACAAAAGTACAAAGAGGTCATTGATGGCTTACCCTCACTGTGTTGTAGATGTGGATCTTCTCTGTTTATTATAATGTTTCGTACATCTCTCTCATGGTGTTTCTTTATGCCCTTTGCATGTTCTCTTCTGATGACGGGCTGGTTATTACAGATGGAGGTATGCAATCTACATGCTTTTATTTATTTTTTCTGTCAGAACAACACTTATTTGACTTTGCTTTGGCTGAACCGTAGAAGTTTACAGTGTACACAACCTAATCAGTTTATTGACCTATAGTACCTTAGTCAGAAAACATAGAGCACTTGACAGGAAATACACACAATCAGCTTTGGAAGCTGCAAACTAGTATGTATTAAATAACCTGAACAAGACTGCTAGTTCTAAGAAACATTGCATACATGATCTCGTTTTTTCTTCCATAATTGACTGTTGTTGTTTGGCTGCACAACCTACCAATCATAGCAAGCTCCTGGGTAACTAATGTGGTAGCTGTGAACAAGTTAATACTGTCATGTACTGTTTGCACAGCCAGGCCCAGGATGCAACTGAATACTGATCACAATTTTTTTTTTGGAAAATTTTCGTAGGGTGATAGCAAGCTGTCTACAAAGGCTGGCGAGGGCTCTGTAAAGAAGGATGCAATTAGTCCCCATGGTGGCACCAGTAGCTCAAGTAATCAGGTTAGTTTTTTTTCATATGTGTTGACCACTATCCCAGTTATACTCTGGCAGTCTTACTAGTTACTACTCATTTTACTTATAGTTGGTTCAGCATGGAGTCTACAACCAAGGGATGGGCTATATGCAGCCACAGGTAATCTATCGTACTGTCATTTGTTAGTAAAACAATACTGCAGCTATTTTCCGTCTCACTAAACATGGCAGAAAATTTCGATCATTACATTATTCCACTAATAATTTTCTCTCTGTACGCACTCAGTACCACAATGGGGAAACCTAATAAAGGGCTAATACAGCAGCAATTTATGGTAATATTATTGCTCCCTGAATTTTGTTAACTAAAGATTCTGTATCATGCTATATGTATGTTTCCTTTTTTCTTCTTCTTTGTTTTGACAATTGCTTCTTTCTCTACGGTGTTTATCCATCAGCTAGGGAAGTCTCTGCATTGCTTACCATGTGTATTGGCAGAAAACAGGAGGCACTTACAAAGGGTGTTAATCTCTGCGATGGCTGCCTCTCAGGTGTAAATTGGCTTCGGTTTAGCGCTGCTTTTGTCCGTATATTTAGGATGATTTGACTGTTGCTACTTTTGGCAACCTTTTACATTTACAGATATGTATTATTCAGCATAAATATAATATAGTAGTCCTAGGCCTAAATAATGGTGATTAACATACCAAGTCTTTTATCAGGCTACTCGTTTTCTGGAACAGGATTCATGCTTAGCTTTCCCTCCTGTCTGAATGTGATGGTTGCCTGAATCCTAATTTGCCTGTCTGTGGTGTGAGACCATCTCCAACCATTCCCCTCATATTTCTCCTCCTATCTGTACTTTCTATTATATTTTACTACTTTACCTCAAAAGATACTCCTACATTTAGAAGGTTTCCAACCATTCACCGCTCCCTTTGTATACTATAATTCAATTATATTTGATATATTTTTTATCAGTTTTTAAAGTTTGAAAAATCAGACTATTTTAGTTACCTTTTAATACACACTGGTTCACTAGGATGGCAACTGATGTATAGCCGTCGGTAGTTAAACAAATAATATCCTGAGAAGGATTTTTTAGCTGAGATGTGTTTTATTATTGATAATAATGGTATGATGTGGATATATTTTACCTACAGGTACATAAGTATGGGTAGTATCCACTCATACTCGTTTACCTAACAGTTATAAATTCTTGCCCACTAACATATCCATTGGTAGAGAAATTATTCTATACCCACTTTGACATCGTGTAAAATTCGTCGGATTTTTGGTTTCGGGTACTCATTGCCTCTAGGTTCCACCCTATAGTACACGTTAAAGAGGGTGGAGGGAGGTGTGTGGGGTGTTGTTGGAGAAGGCCTCAATATACGAGCATCTCCGCCCGATCTCTGATAGTGCAACTCCTATACGTTATTTTAGGCGAGTAGCTTAAAATCAATTTAGGACATAAAAAGTTTAAGGGGTTTTCACTTTGGATGCAAATACTCTATCCGGTCTTTAAATACTTAACTTTTAAGGATTTTTGACTTTGGATGCAAATACTTGATGTTAAAGTATTTGAAACTCATTTTGGACTAGTATATCCGTGATCTAGGTGGTCCGCATATTCTCTCACGCAAGACTAATTATTCATAGACGCTTGGTTTTCTCCACCGCATGCTTGCATGCACAAGCGATCCCAAGACCTGTCGTAATGAAGACCAGCGTTGCAACCATATATGCTACTATCTTCTTAGACATTTACATCCCTATTAAATGAGACGTCTCTTGACAAGTCTCTAAGCTGTTAAGTGAAAAAAATCTCTTCCTTCACGACTTTCTATACTTATTGTCTATTAACTGTATTATGATCAGAGTCTTAAGGTTGCATCATACAGTCTCTTAGCTATCTCTTGTATTTACAAAACCGTTTAGAGTCTCTAGGTTGTATATGCCCTTATATTTGGTATGAAACCTGAATGTATTTATTAGGACATGACAGAGAAAATTTATTTAATAGCTTCTTGGTATATGAGATCATTTCTAAAACATCAAGTATTTGAAGATTGGAGGGAGTATCCCATGGAGATGTTGTAAGCATTTCCATTGGTGGCAGTGGCACTAGTCTATATGAGAAAAAAATATTGCACCCGCTAAAATACCATGTTGTGATGTTTTAAAAATTACCACAGAATCATGTAATGCGAGACACCTGAAGTTAAGAGCAGTCGCAACAATTCAGTTTGAAATCTGTGTGATGCTGAGATTCATAATGTCATTTTCAGCACATGATGGACTGTCATGTTAGCTGCTTGTTTGCTTCTTAACATCTAGGATTAATTTCAAACTGTATATTTAATTTATATGTACGACATACATGATTTTATGCTGTTTTTTTTAAAAAAAAAATTGCACACATTGTATTTTAGCTATCGAGGACGCTCACCCATTTGGGCGCCAAATCTTCATTGCCTATACAAACCTCCATTGGGTTGGCTTCCTAAACCAAGTGGGGTTCTCCAAAATTCTCCTCTCCCACTCTTCTCCACATAAATTGTAGCCACATCCTACGATGTCTTCGAATTTTCCACAAGATAGGACCAAATTTCATTACTGAAGAAAGCAACAAAACTACAAAAGTTTAACCACCTAAAGTATTATCAGATCGTGTCACTTTCAGCGTAGCTCAAACAACGAAGTACCATCAATATGTTAACAAGGAGCAAATTAAACAGATGATCTGTATGGGTGATTTGATTACTGAATCAAATTAAACACAAGCTCATCCCTTTTCCATTTTATTTTGGGAGACTATTTTTGCTATAGTTTTGCAACGTAAGCCACAAGAAAATTTTGATTTTGAGCAACACCTTTGCTTTCCAAATATGTTTATTGTGAACACCGTCATTATTTCTACACAGCTGATATATAAACACTATTCATCACCTAGAGCCACCTGTATCAACCAGTCCATAAGGAAACTAACCACACTAGGAAATTAACCAGACCAAGGAACCAACCACACCAACCGAGTAGAAGTTAAAATGGGCCCACGAGCTCGTTCTGTATGCGCACATAGGGTATAGACTGCTCTACATTTATGTTCAGAACGAGAAAGTAGTCATGGAAAGCCTTAGAGATAAACTCTCCAGTGTTATCCATTTTGATCAACTATATATATGTGGTTCTTCGGAAAGCTCATACATAATCCGAATAATAAATTTCACAAACACGTGGTGCACGACAAGCACACATAGCTCCATTTAGCACAAGCATATATAAGAACTATAAAGTATCTGAAGGGCCCAAACAAGGGACTAATTGGACCACATATGTCACACTGATGTCTCTAGGAAACTCGGGGACTCAACCTTTATTTTCAATTAAGAGGGATTACTTATCAATTTTTCTTTAGCACAAGAGACACATAGAAAGCCTTTAGAAATTTATGTTGTTTTCATGCCACATCCAGTAGAGCTAGTTATAATGTTTCGCATCATTGTTAATCCAGGGTGTACTAGTCTTTCATGCCATACTCGAAAAGACTTGGGATTTTAAAATATGGTAGACATCACAACAAATTCAATGAGTGATTCAATTATAGAGTAATACAACTCAAAGGATGTGCATAACGCTTTCTCTACCACTTTCGTCTCACATTCATATGGGGCTGTGATATGGAGGTTTTCAACACCACCTTTACACGCAGTTGTAACGTGATAGCTGCTACTACGAATATCTTTGAACATGGAGTATGAGTTGCTCCCAGATACATGAATACTTCTTTAATAAATATCCTAATATTGTTAGTGAGGACAACAATGGCTCGACCGAAGCCTACAATGCATGGTTGCATACAATTGTAGTGATATTCTCAGTCATCTTGTCTGAAAACATTTTCCCTTGACTTAAAGTTCCAGACATAATTGAAGTTTATGAGGAAGTAGGATGGTTACAGTGAGTTGGCCACCAATATTGTTACCTTGGTAGGGATTTGCATAAAAAGGTAGAAACTATACAATCTGTTGGACATCAATATTTCCATGTGATTTACAGAATGCAACTTGCGACCGAAAAGGAAGTCAATTTAATTCTTTCCATCGGTTAGGTCAATACTAAACTTAAGCTAGCAAAGCTAATCCAAAATTTAACCTATCACACGGACCACATAAAGGTCTGCCAGTACTTGAACATTAGTCACATCAGACAAAAGAGCAACATTTAAAAAGATTAATCACAAGCTATTTATTTGAATTGCAAAACAAAACAGCAAAATATCTTGTATGCCTTTCTTCCAGCCTCAGCATATGAATGGCCAAATACATCTTTTCATTTATATGTGGCAAGGGCCAGTCATGTTGATAAAATTTAAAGCTAAAAGTACCCGGGCAATCTACATTTCTATCCTTTTTTTGTTAGCAACTATAATCTACATCTCCGTTGGAGGAACTGTAAGATGAACCTGCCCTCTACAATGTATATTGCTGTAAACTTACAAAATAAGGTTGGCAATCTCAATGACGACTGCACTCATGCGCTAGGATGAAGTCTAGCGGTGTGACAAAATGTTGTGTATCGGGGAAAGCCCATCTTGCCCACCAAATTTGACACCTGTGCTCCAAAAAATTGTAAGAGATGAACCAATCTCTTTAAGTGTTGAACTACACATACATCAGTCTTCATCATCTGCTAGCAGAGCAAATGAAAATGGCTTGAACTTCGAACCATCCCCGTGATAGAACTTGTTCATGAACTCAACCCAGTGCAGACACAGTGCATGCAAGAAGGCACTCAGTGTTTCCATCATGAGCACTATGAAGTAAGTAGCAAAAGAAAAAACTATAAGCCCCACTAACTTCACGATAAGACTGTCATACCTACGAACAACAAGTAAGCAATCTTAGTAAGTGATCATTAAAGTTTGCCCATCATACATGTACAAAGAAGTGTTGGAAGGTCAGGTCTCTTATAAAAGCAACAGACAATAAATTGAAAATTGGCTGCCGAGGGCCTTGGATGTTGGCTGGGGACTTCAATCTCATCTACAGGACCTCCGACAAGAATACCAATCATTTCATCAGAGCTATGATGAATAGATTCAAAAGATTAATTGAAGACCTAGCCCTGAAAGAAATTCCCTTACATGGGAGACAATATACTTGGTCCAACCAGCAAGTGAATCCAGTTCTTGTCAAGCTGGATAAGGTGTTATGCTCAGTGGACTCGGAAATACTATTTCCAAATGTCCTCCTTCAAAGTACTGCCTCCCAAGATTCTGACCACTGCCCTCTCATCCTGGGACTTACAGATAACAGAACTGGAAGAGGAGGTCATTGTCTTGTAGTCTGGGGTTGAGTTTGCCGACCACTTCAGCTTGGATGTCTTGGCATATCTAGTTTTCCTGAATTATGTTGGGCCCTTCGAATGCGTTGGCTATGGCTGCAGAAGACTGATCCTACTCGCCCTTGGTCCGATCTCCACATAAAAGTTCCTGGAAAAGCTAGAGCTTTCTTCATGGAGGTGGTCATTACTGAGGTGGGAGATGGCACAAATACAAAGTTTTGGAAGGATAAGTGGTTATATGGTAAGTGAATTAAAGACCTTACTCCAAGTTTTATAATATTATACCCAAGAGGATTATCAATAGCAGGACAATTTATGAGGCAATTACAGATAGAAAATGGATCTCTGATATTAAAGGTCCACTGACAGTGGGAGTCTTAACAGATTATCTTCAGTTGTGGGATATGACTTCAGTTTGGCAGCTGCAGCTTGAGGTTGAGGATAAACATGTTTTCAGTATTGCTCCTAATGGCATCTATTCAGCAAAGATTGCTTACGAGGGCTTCTTTTTGGGGTATGTAAATTTCCCTCATCACAAGAAAATTTGGAAAACTTGGGCCTTGCCAAAATGTCGTTTCTTCATCTGGCTGGTTGCACAAAATCGTCTCTGGACAGCGGATAAACTTGCTAAAAGAGGGCTGAGTCATCCTGAGAAGTGACCCTTTTGTGATAAAAAAGATGAAAATATTGATCATCTCCTTGTTACATGTTCCTTCTCCAGGGAATTCCGGTACCTGTTGTTAAGGAATTTTGGTTTGCATTCTTTGGTTCCTCAACCTGATGTTGGCTCATATCTAGGCTGGTGGAAATCGGTGGGGAATATTGCTACTGGGCTCACTAGAAAAGGGCTTGATTCCCTTATCATTCTGGGAGCCTGGACCTTGTGGAAACATATAAACAAATGCGTTTTTGATGGCTGCAACCCCAGTGTTACCATAAGATTTAGAGCTGCTAATGAGGAAAGAATGCAATGGGAGATTGCTGGTGCTAAAGGGCTCTGCCATCTAGCTGTACCTTTAGCTAAGAGCTAAGAAGAGTCTAATGGATTCTTTTATGTATGCTTCTTACTGGCCTCCGTAAGGAGGCTGTTTTGTACTAGCCTTTCTTGGCCCCCTTTTTCCTCTTCTTAATATATTATGGGGCGCAGTTCTCGAGAAAAAAAAGGTTTGTTAGAGTAGCGGCAAGTGCTTACCCCCAGGCAAGTAACAGCAGCTTCTCATAGAAAACTGTTGACAGCTCTGAATGCGCCAAACTCAAACCAACAATTAATACACAGAAGTGAGGAGTTGAAACGGGGAAAGTTAAAAACATGCAACAACCAGCATAACATCACAATACACAAGAGGCAAACCTCAGAGCCCAAAGGCGAAGATAAGATGCAGTATTTGAAACCACACCAAGTACAAATTCAATGGAATGTATCATTTGATACACAAAAACTTCGCTGAAATTGAAATCATCATGACGTGTTCGGTTGGAATCAGGTTCAGAATCTGGATCCATTTCAGATGTCCCTAGGAAGCGATAGGTGTGACCTTGAAATCTCTGCATCCAGGTATGCAAAAATAGTTATTTTCGCCTTGCCTACTTAAACATAAAAGGAATTTCTATTTGTTTCTCATAAACAACGACCATTTACGTATATTTGTTGAGAAATTTTGAGGATGCACTAAGTAAAAGGGTCGTTGTTAAAGAGAACTTAGTACAGAAATTGCCTTGATATATTTTCAAGAACATTTTCCAAATCACAATACCTCCTTATGAAGTCTCTTCAAGATAAAAGGTTTTGGGAAGAGCATGCATGGAACAACGACCAGAGCTAGAGGTAACAATAATATCTGAAAGGAAAAGGGAGACAAAAGGGCACACCAAGGATATTGGAAATACAAAGTATTACTTTTATTTTTTTCAGAAGGATGCACTTAATTGAACCTGGAGTTTCTTTTGGCCCCAAAACAGTTGATTTTCTCCAAGATCTCCAGCGGGATCAAGGAACATATATATCATGACATGATAAAGATCAGCTTGAGAGCCCGTGCACCACTTGATAAGAATCAGGAGTGCTAAGTAACTAAAAAGGCTATTCAGGAAAATCATCTGTGGTATGAATTGATACCTGAAGAATGTGCGCAGTTAAAGCACTACAATTTCTCTCTAATTTGGCTGTATCAGAAGAGAAGATACAAACGAATATACAACACCTTATGTCAAGGGCATTTCCATGAAATCGTGCGTCAAAATAACTTAATACAACCCCCAGGTTCATCTAGGCAACACCCATTAGTATAGACATCTTCATCTTTAATTAATTTAGAAACGGTAGCTCAGACCAACTTCCACGCCAGCTTGGGTCCACCCCAAAAGGATAGGGGTCACGGACTTTGATGAGACCAATAGTATGTGTGCATCATTGAAGCAAAAAGTTAGGTGTTAAATCTTAGCAGAGAAACATTCAGTGGATGGCTATCTGACATTCAAATGAGTTACATGCAAAAATTGCTTCATTGACCGACTGTTGCTATTCCCCCAGTACCTATTTAGGGCCTGCTCGTTTTAATCTCAATCCATGTGGATTGGATGGTGTTGGTGGGTTTAACTCATTAGCAAGTCAAAGTTCTTCTTAATTTTTTTTCCCAATCCCATTCAATCCATATGGAGAAGGACGGGCCTGGTACAGCGGTAGAGCCAACCGTCTATAACCGGAAGGTCCCGGATTCGAGCTCCAGCCTCTGCATATTATGCGGGTAAGGCTTGGCGCTCAAAGATACCCTTTTCCAGACCCCGCAAAGTGCGGGAAGCCTACGACACTGGGTACGCCCATTCAATCCATATGGAATGGGAATAATCGAACAAGATCTTATGTGTCGTCAAGGGAATCGTGTTAGTCAAACTTTCTCAAATTTGACTAAGTTTATAGAAAATATTTAAACATTTGTGTCTCTAAATAAATTTTGTTAGAGTATGTGTTCTCTGTGTGTGGACTGGCACCACTGTTGGGTTGTGATAGTCGCCTAGAGGGGGGGGTGAATAGGGCGAAACTGAAATTCTCAAAAATAATCACAACTACAAGCCGGGTTAGCGTTAGAAATATAATCGAGTCCACGAGAGAGGGTGCAAAACAAATCGCAAGCAAATGAAGAGTGTGACACGCGGATTTGTTTTACCGAGGTTCGATTCTCGCAAACCTACTCCCCGTTGAGGAGGCCACAAAGGCCGGGTCTCTTTCAACCCTTCCCTCTCTCAAACGGTCCCTCGGACCGAGTGAGCTTCTCTTCTCAAATCAAAGCCGGGAACAAAACTTCCCCACAAGGGCCACCACACAATTGGTGCCTCTTGCCTTGATTACAATGGAGTTTTGATCACAAGAACAAGTGAGAAAAAAAAGAAGCAATCCAAGCGCAAGAGCTCAAAAGAACACGATAAATCTCTCTTACTAATCACTAAAGCCTTGAGTGGAATTGGAGAGGATTTGATCTCTTTGTATGTGTCTAGAATTGAATGCCTAGCTCTTGTAAGTGGTTGAGAAGTGGAAAACTTGGATGCCATGAATGGTGGGGTGGTTGGGGTATTTATAGCCCCAGCCACCAAACTTGACCGTTGGTGGAGCTGTCTGTTCGATGGCGCACCGGACAGTTCGGTGCCCCAGCCACATCACCAATACCATTGGATTCCGACCATTGGAGCTTCTGTCTTGTGGGCCCGCCTGGATGTCCGGTGCACACCAGACATGTACTGTTCACTGTCCGGTGTGCCAGTATGGGCACGCCTGACTTCTGCGCGCGCTGCGCG
Organism: Zea mays; assembly: GCF_902167145.1. Taxonomy (NCBI): domain Eukaryota; kingdom Viridiplantae; phylum Streptophyta; class Magnoliopsida; order Poales; family Poaceae; genus Zea; species Zea mays. Next base: position 187,540,141 of record NC_050098.1, read on the forward strand.
CGCATTTAATGCGTCGCAGGTAGCCGTTGGCACCGAGATAGCCGTTGCTCCGGAGTTGCACCGGACAGTCCGGTGCACACCGGACATGTCCGGTGAATTATAGTGGACTAGCCGTTGGAGATTCCCGAAGCCGGCGAGTTCCTGAGGCCGCTCTTCCTTGGCGCACCGGACACTGTCCGGTGTACACCGGACAGTCCGGTGAATTATAGCGCGAGTGCCTCTGGAAATTCCCGAAGGTGGCGAGTTCGAGTTGGAGTCCTCTGGTGCACCGGACAGTCCGGTGCCTCCAGATCAGAGGTGCCTTCGGTTGCCTCTTTGCTCCTTTATTGAATCCAAAACTTGATCTTTTTATTGGTTGAGTGTGAACCTTTTACACCTGTATAATTTATACACTTGGGCAAACTAGTTAGTCCAATTATTTGAGTTGGGCAATTCAACCACCAAAATTAATTAGGGACTAGGTGTAAGCCTAATTCCCTTTCAATCTCCCCCTTTTTGGTGATTGATGCCAACACAAACCAAAGCAAGTATAGAAATGCATAATTGAACTAGTTTGCATAATATAAGTGCAAAGGTTGCTTGGAATTGAGCTAATGTAAATACTTACAAGATATGCATGGATTGTTTCTTTCTTATTTAATATTTTGGACCACGCTTGCACCATAGGTTTTGTTTTTGCAAATTCTTTTGTAAATCCTTTTCAAAGTTCTTTTGCAAATAGTCAAAGGTAAATGAATAGGATTTTGTAAAGCATTTTCAAGATTTGAAATTTTCTCCCCCTTTTTCAAATGCTCTTCCTTTGACTAAACAAAACTCCCCCTAAATGAGATCCTCCTCTTAGTGTTCAAGAGGGTTTTGATATAATTTTTGAAATACTACTTTTTCCCCATTTTTGAACACAATAGGATACCAATTGAAAATATTCTTGGAAACATGAAGTTTTTGAAATTGGTGTGGTGGTGCGGTCCTTTTGCTTTGGGCTCTTACTTTCTCCCCCTTTGGCATGAATCGCCAAAAACGGAATCATTAGAGCCCTCGATGTACTTTCTCCCTCTTTGGTCAAAAACAAATAAGATAAGATTATACCAAAGATGGAGTTCTTTTGCTTGGTGCTCATGGTTTCTCTCCCAAGAATGGAGAGTTGCTTGGAGTGACGGCGAAGGATGAGTTACGTAGTGGAAGCCTTTGTCTTCGCCGAAGACTCCAATTCCCTTTCAATACACCTATGACTTGGTTTGAAATAGACTTGAAAACACATTAGTCATAGCATATGAAAGAGACATGATCAAAGGTATACAAAATGAGCTATGTGTGCAAATCAACAAAAGAAGTTCCTAGAATCAAGAATATTTAGCTCATGCCTAAGTTTGTTAAAAGTTTGTTCATCAAGAGGCTTGGTAAAGATATCGGCTAATTGATCTTTAGTATTAATGTAAGAAATCTCGATATCTCCCTTTTGTTGGTGATCCCTAAGAAAATGATACCGAATGGCTATGTGCTTAGTGCGGCTATGCTCGACGGGATTGTCGGTCATTTTGATTGCACTCTCATTATCACATAGCAAAGGGACTTTGGTTAATTTGTAACCGTAGTCCCGCAGGGTTTGCCTCATCCAAAGCAATTGCGCGCAACAATGACCTGCGACAATGTACTCGGCTTCGGCGGTGGAAAGAGCGACCGAATTTTGCTTCTTTGAAGCCCAAGACACCAAGGATCTTCCCAAGAACTGGCAAGTCCCCGATGTGCTCTTCCTATTGATTTTACACTCTGCCCAATCGGCATCCGAATAACCAATCAAATCAAATGTGGATCCCCTAGGATACCAAAGCCCAAACTTAGGAGTATAAGCCAAATATCTCAAGATTCGTTTTACGGCCGTAAGGTGAGCTTCCTTAGGGTCGGCTTGGAATCTTGCACACATACATACGGAAAGCATAATATCCGGTCGAGATGCACATAAATAGAGTAAAGAACCTATCATCGACCGGTATACCTTTTGATCCACGGACTTACCTCCCGTGTCGAGGTCGAGATGCCCATTAGTTCCCATGGGTGTCTTGATGGGTTTGGCATCCTTCATTCCAAACTTGCTTAGAATGTCTTGAGTGTACTTCGTTTGGCTTAGGAAGGTGCCTTCTTGGAGTTTCTTCACTTGAAATCCTAAGAAATACTTCAACTCCCCCATCATAGACATCTCGAACTTTTGTGTCATGATCCTACTAAACTCTTCACATGTAGATTCGTTAGTAGACCCAAATATAATATCATCAACATAAATTTGGCATACAAACAAATCATTCTCAAGTGTTTTGGTAAAGAGCGTAGGATCGACCTTTCCGACTTTGAATCCATTTGCAATAAGAAAATCTCTAAGGCATTCATACCATGCTCTTGGGGCTTGCTTGAGCCCATAAAGCGCCTTAGAGAGCTTATAGACATGGTTAGGATACTCATTGTCTTCAAAGCCGGGAGGTTGCTCAACATAGACCTCTTCCTTGATTGGTCCATTGAGGAAGGCACTTTTCACGTCCATTTGATAAAGCTTAAAGCCATGGTAAGTAGCATAGGCCAATAATATACGAATTGACTCAAGCCTAGCTACGGGTGCATAGGTTTCACCGAAATCCAAACCTTCGACTTGGGAGTATCCCTTGGCCACAAGTCGAGCTTTGTTCCTTGTCACCACACCATGCTCATCTTGCTTGTTGCGGAAGACCCATTTGGTTCCTACAACATTTTGATTAGGACGTGGAACTAAATGCCATACCTCATTCCTAGTGAAGTTGTTGAGCTCCTCTTGCATCGCCACCACCCAATCCGAATCTTGAAGTGCTTCCTCTACCCTGTGTGGCTCAATAGAGGAAACAAAAGAGTAATGCTCACAAAAATATGCAATACGAGATCTAGTAGTTACCCCCTTATGTATGTCGCCGAGGATGGTGTCGACGGGGTGATCTCGTTGGATTGCTTGGTGGACTCTTGGGTGTGGTGGCCTTTGTTCCTCATCCTCCTTGTCTTCCTCATTTGCATCTCCCCCTTTATCATTGCCGTCGTCTTGAGGTGGCTCATTCGCTTGATCTTCTACTTCATCAACTTGAGCCTCATCCTCATTTTGAGTTGGTGGAGATGCTTGCGTGGAGGAGGATGGTTGATCTTGTGCATTTGGAGGCCCTTCGGATTCCTTAGGACACACATCCCCAATGGACATGTTCCTTAGCGCGATGCACGGAGCCTCTTCAACACCTATCTCATCAAGATCAACTTGCTCTACTTGAGAGCCGTTAGTCTCATCAAACACAACGTCACAAGAAACTTCAACTTGTCCAGTGGACTTGTTAAAGACTCTATATGCCCTTGTGTTTGAATCATATCCTAGCAAAAAGCCTTCTACAGTCTTAAGAGCAAATTTAGATTTTCTACCTCTCTTAACAAGAATAAAACATTTGCTACCAAAGACTCTAAAATATGAAATATTGGGCTTTTTACCGGTTAGGAGTTCGTATGATGTCTTCTTGAGGATTCGGTGTAGATATAGCCGGTTGATGGCGTAGCAAGCGGTGTTGACCGCCTCGGCCCAAAACCGATCCGAAGTCTTGTACTCATCAAGCATGGTCCTTGCCATGTCCAATAGAGTTCTATTCTTCCTCTCCACTACACCATTTTGCTGTGGCGTGTAGGGAGAAGAGAACTCATGCTTGATGCCCTCCTCCTCAAGGAAGCTTTCAATTTGAGAGTTCTTGAACTCCGTCCCGTTATCGCTTCTTATTTTCTTGATCCTTAAGGCGAACTCATTTTGAGCCCGTCTCAAGAATCCTTTTAAGGTCTCTTGGGTTTGAGATTTTTCCTGCAAAAAGAATACCCAAGTGAAGCGAGAATAATCATCCACTATTACAAGACAATACTTACTCCCGCCGATGCTTATGTAAGCAATCGGGCCGAATAGATCCATGTGGAATAGCTCAAGCGGCCTGTCGGTCGTCATGATGTTCTTGTGTGGATGATGGGCTCCAACTTGCTTTCCTGCCTGGCATGCGCTACAAATCCTGTCTTTCTCAAAATGAACATTGGTTAGTCCTAAAATGTGCTCTCCCTTTAGAAGCTTATGAAGATTCTTCATCCCAACATGGGCTAGTCGGCGGTGCCAGAGCCAACCCATGTTAGTCTTAGCAATTAAGCATGTGTCGAGTTCAGCTCTATCAAAATCTACTAAGTATAGCTGACCCTCTAACACACCCTTAAATGCTATTGAATCATCACTTCTTCTAAAGACAGTGACACCTATATCAGTGAAAAGACAGTTGTAACCCATTTTGCATAATTGAGATACAGAAAGCAAATTGTAATCTAATGAATCTACAAGAAAAACATTGGAAATAGAATGGTCAGGAGATATAGCAATTTTACCAAGACCTTTGACCAAACCTTGATTTCCATCCCCGAATGTGATAGCTCGTTGGGGATCTTGGTTTTTCTCATAGGAGGAGAACATTTTCTTCTCCCCTGTCATGTGGTTTGTGCACCCGCTGTCGATGATCCAACTTGAGCCTCCGGATGCATAAACCTACAAAACAATTTTAGTTCTTGACTTTAGGTACCCAAACGGTTTTGGGTCCTTTGGCTTTAGAAACAAGAACTTTGGGTACCCAAACACAAGTCTTGGAGCCCTTGTGTTTGCCCCCAACAAACTTGGCAACTACTTTGCCGGATTTGTTAGTCAAAACATAAGATGCATCAAAAGTCTTAAATGAAATGCTATGTTCATTTGATGCATTAGGAGTTTTCCTTTTAGGCAACTTAGCACGGGTTGGTTGCCTAGAGCTAGATGCCTCACCCTTATACATAAAAGCATGGTTAGGGCCAGAGTGAGACTTCCTAGAATGAATTCTCCTAATTTTGTCCTCAGGATAACCGGCAGGGTATAAAATGTAACCCTCGTTATCTTGAGGCATGGGAGCCTTGCCCTTTACAAAATTAGACAATCTTTTAGGAGGGGCATTAAGTTTGACATTGTCTCCCCTTTGGTAGCCAATGCCATCCTTAATGCCAGGGTGTCTCCCATTATAGAGCATACTTTTAGCAAATTTAAACTTTTCATTTTCTAAGTTATGCTCGGCAATTTTTGCATCTAATATTGCTATATGATCATTTTGTTGTTTAATTAAGGTCATGTGATCATGAATAGCATTAATATCAACATCTCTACATCTAGTACAAATGGAAACATGCTCAACACTAGATGTAGAGGGTTTGCATGAATTAAGTTCAACGATCTTAGCACGCAAGATATCATTATTATCTCTAAGATCGGAAATTGTAACATTGCAAACATCCAGTTCTTTAACCTTATCAATTAAATTTTCATTTTCTACTCTAAGGTTAGCAAGAGAAATGTTCAATTCTTCAATCTTAGTAAGTAAATCATCATTATCATTTCTAAGATTGGGAATTGAAACATTACAAACATGTGAATCAACCTTAGCATTTAAACTAGCATTTTCATTTCTAAGGTTGGTAATAGTGTCATGGCAAGTACTTAGCTCACTAGATAATTTCTCACATTTTTCTACCTCTAGAGCATAAGCATTTTTAACCTTAACATGCTTTTTATTTTCCTTGATTAGGAAGTCCTCTTGGGAGTCCAAGAGGTCATCCTTTTCATGGATGGCACTAATTAGCTCATTTAGTTTTTCCTTTTGTTCCATGTTAAGGTTGACAAAAAGAACGCGCAAGTTATCCTCCTCATTGCTATCATCATCCTCATCACTAGAGGTTTCATATTTAGTGGAGGATCTTGATTTTACCTTCTTCCTTTTGCCGTCCTTTGCCATGAGGCACTTGTGGCCGACGTTTGGGAAGAGGAGTCCCTTGGTGACGGCGATGTTGGCGGCGTCCTCGTCAGAGGAGGAGTCGGTGGAGCTCTCGTCGGAGTCCCACTCGCGGCACACGTGGGCATCGCCGCCCCTCTTCTTGTGGTACCTCTTCTTTTCTTTCCTCTTTCCCTTCTTGTCGTTATCCCTGTCACTGTCACTTGATAATGGACATTTGGCGATAAAGTGACCGGGCTTACCACACTTGTAGCAAACCTTCTTGGAACGGGATTTGTAATCCTTCCCCTTCCGTTGCTTGAGGATTTGGCGAAAGCTTTTGATGATTAAAGCCATCTCCTCATTGTCGAGCTTGGAGGCGTCAATTGGTTGTCTACTCGGTGTAGACTCCTCCTTCTTCTCCTCCGTCGCCTTAAATGCCACCGGTTGTGCTTCGGACGTGGAGGGTTCGTCAAGCTCGTTGATCTTCTTGGAGCCTTTGATCATGCATTCAAAGCTCACAAAATTCCCGATAACTTCCTCGGGGGTCATTTGAGTATATCTAGGATTACCACGAATTAATTGAACTTGAGTGGGGTTAAGAAAAATGAGTGATCTAAGAATAACCTTAACCACCTCGTGGTCATCCCACTTCTTGCTCCCGAGGTTGCGCACTTGGTTCACCAAAGTCTTGAGCCGGTTGTACATGTCTTGTGGCTCCTCCCCTTGGCGAAGACGGAAGCGACCGAGCTCCCCCTCGATCGTTTCCCGCTTGGTAATCTTGGTGAGTTCATCACCTTCGTGCGCGGTCTTGAGTAGGTCCCAAATTTCTTTTGCATTATTCAACCCTTGCACCTTGTTGTACTCCTCCTTGCTTAGAGAGGCGAGGAGTATGGTTGTAGCTTGAGAGTTGAAGTGCTCGATTTGGGCCACTTCGTCCTCATCATAATCCTCATCCCCTAAGGATGGTACCTGTGCTCCAAACTCAACAACATTCCATATACTTTTGTGGAGTGAGGTTAGATGAAATTTCATTAAATCACTCCACCTAGCATAATCTTCACCGTCAAAGGTTGGCGGTTTGCCTAATGGAACGGAAAGTAACGGAGTATGTCTAGATGTACGAGGATAGTGTAAGGGGATCTTACTAAACTTCTTACGCTCTTGGCGTTTAGAAGTTACGGAGGGCGCATCGGAGCCGGAGGTCGATGTTGATGAAGTGTCGGTCTCGTAGTAGACCACTTTCCTCATCCTCTTGTGCTTGTCCCCACTCCGATGCGGCTTGTGAGAGGAAGATTTCTCCTTCTTCTCTTTGTGATGAGAAGAAGGTTTCTTCTCCTTCCCTTTGTTGGAGGAGCTCTTCTTCTTCTCCTTCCTCTTGGTGCGGGACTCTTCCGATGAAGTGCTCCCTTGGCTTGTAGTGGGTTTGTCGCCGGTCTCCATCTCCTTCTTAGCGTGATCTCCCGACATCACTTCGAGCGGTTAGGCTCTAATGAAGCACCGGGCTTTGATACCAATTGATAGTCGCCTAGAGGGGGGGTGAATAGGGCGAAACTGAAATTCTCAAAAATAATCACAACTACAAGCCGGGTTAGCGTTAGAAATATAATCGAGTCCACGAGAGAGGGTGCAAAACAAATCGCAAGCAAATGAAGAGTGTGACACGCGGATTTGTTTTACCGAGGTTCGGTTCTCGCAAACCTACTCCCCGTTGAGGAGGCCACAAAGGCCGGGTCTCTTTCAACCCTTCCCTCTCTCAAACGGTCCCTCGGACCGAGTGAGCTTCTCTTCTCAAATCAAAGCCGGGAACAAAACTTCCCCGCAAAGGCCACCACACAATTGGTGCCTCTTGCCTTGATTACAATGGAGTTTTGATCACAAGAACAAGTGAGAAAGAAAAGAAGCAATCCAAGCGCAAGAGCTCAAAAGAACACGGCAAATCTCTCTTACTAATCACTAAAGCCTTGAGTGGAATTGGAGAGGATTTGATTTCTTTGTATGTGTCTAGAATTGAATGCCTAGCTCTTGTAAGTGGTTGAGAAGTGGAAAACTTGGATGCCATGAATGGTGGGGTGGTTGGGGTATTTATAGCCCCAGCCACCAAACTTGACCGTTGGTGGAGCTGTCTGTTCGATGGCGCACCGGACAGTCCGGTGCCCCAGCCACATCACCAATACCGTTGGATTCCGACCGTTGGAGCTTCTGTCTTGTGGGCCCGCCTGGATGTCCGGTGCACACCGGACATGTACTGTTCACTGTCCGGTGTGCCAGTATGGGCACGCCTGACTTCTGCGCGCGCTGCGCGCGCATTTAATGCGTCACAGGTAGCCGTTGGCACCGAGATAGCCGTTGCTCCGGAGTTGCACCGGACAGTCCGGTGCACACCGGACATGTCCGGTGAATTATAGTGGACTAGCCGTTGGAGATTCCCGAAGCCGGCGAGTTCCTGAGGCCGCTCTTCCTTGGCGCACCGGACACTGTCCGGTGTACACCGGACAGTCCAGTGAATTATAGCGCGAGTGCCTCTGGAAATTCCCGAAGGTGGCGAGTTCGAGTTGGAGTCCGGTGTACACCGGACAGTCCGGTGCCTCCAGATCAGAGGTGCCTTCGGTTGCCTCTTTGCTCCTTTGTTGAATCCAAAACTTGATCTTTTTATTGGCTGAGTGTGAACCTTTTACGCCTGTATAATTTATACACTTGGGCAAACTAGTTAGTCCAATTATTTGTGTTGGGCAATTCAACCACCAAAATTAATTAGGGACTAGGTGTAAGCCTAATTCCCTTTCAGGTTGCCGGCGCATTAAGGTTATATATATATATATATATATATATATATATATATATATATATATATATATATATGAACACATACTCTAGACGACCCCTCCCCGCCGACTACGGAGGCGCAGCCGCGGCCCCCTTTTCCAGTTCACGCCCTTCCCTCCCCATCCGGCGTGGCCGCCCCTCCCTTGTGTCGCCGTCTTCACGCCCGGATCCACGTCGCCGAGCTGTGCCGCCACACCCTTGGTCGCGCTTCCCGTCGCAGGCGCCCGAATCCGCGCCGCCACTGTCGTTTGGTCTCGAATCCGCGCCGCCGGACTGTGTCGCCCCGCCTCCCCTGCTCACGGCGCGGGCGCGACCACGACCGTCCTTCCCCGCCCCACCTCCTCAACCGTCGATCCGCCACCGCAGTGCCTCCCCGCGCTGCCGGCCGCCCCGATCCATCGCCGCACTGCCTCCCCGCGCCGCTGGCCGCCCCGATCTGTCGACGGAGGCGGTCTGATCCTCGGACCGCGTCGACACCTAGTAGCACCCCTTCACGCTCCTTTCATCGGCGTAACCCATCCCCTGCTAGGCCCTATCCCCCCCTTATCGCCTTCGTTGGACCCGTCGCTGCCGCGTCGGATCCACCGTTGTTGTGGCCTTCCTGGGTAGATCTGTCGTCCCTTTAGACGGTTCGTCGTCTTCATGGCTGGATCCGTTGCTGCCGTGGCCTTCTCGGTCGGCTCCGCCGTTACCGCTTCTACTCTGCCGCGGGTGCAGCCACCTTGACCGTGCGCAAACGTGTGCGCTGCCGCCGCCTCCCTGGTGGGGCTCCTCAACGTCCAGACGATCGAAGAAGCAAGAAGGTCCTCGACCTGCTGATGCTCTTTTGCTATGTCGCCCCATCGATCGTTGACGCTCGAACGTCGACCCCTCCCGAAGAACAGGCTACTGTTGTGTCTCCCGACCACGACCACCTCGACTTCGGCTACCTCGACATCCAGTGGCTATCGTCTTCTTGGAGTGCACACCGGTCTCTACTCCAGCCGCAACATGCTCACCTTCACGACGTTGAAACTGAGGGGGTTTCAACCTGTCGGCTCCTACCTTCGGCTTCTACTCCAGTCTCATCGTGTGCGGTGCCCTCATTGCGACTGTGTGGGGATGTTAGAGTATGTGTTCTGTGTGTGTGGGGGGGGCATCACTGTTGGGCTGCCGGTCCATTAGGGTTAGGGTTCCGAGTCTATATATATGTATTCACCATCCCTATGCAATACAATCAAGCAGTTCACTTTCTTACAAATTTATTGTGAAAATAGATTCAACAACCTATCAAATGGTACTAATTTTGTATTATAATATTAATATTTTATTTTACATATTTAGTCAAAGTTAAGGACAGAGGGAGTATATGTTAATAGAGGAAGTCAAACATTAGATTAACTACCATCCATTCAGAAAAGGAACAAACAAATAGATAAAGGTCTATGGACCACAATGTTATTACGGTGTCGTCTAGGTGCCGACTAGGAGTCTAGGTGCCCGACCGGACTTGTCGTGATGCGTTGTCTTGCTTGAAACCAACACGACACTCGTCTATAAAGTATGGTGTCGTGACGAGGATGCCTAGACGTCGGGCCGTGCACTTTGTAGGGAGGTGAATCGAACCTATAGATAGGTAGTATTTATGAACTAAACGTCGTGGACAAACTGCTGCCGCCAGCAACTTCTCCGTGGACAAGCCATTGCCAACAACTTCTCTGAGGTCAAACTGCCATTAATCCTCTGCCTCCCATTCCACATCTGTTGCTCTACTTGGCGTGCGCCGCTTAGCTCCACTCTACTCAAAACTTGACAGTCGGCAGGACACGAGAAGGACTAAGGATGATGAGAGGAAGAGGACCGATTGATCGAGGACTGATTGAGTAAATGGTAGAACTAGTTGGTCACCTAACTGTCACCTAGACAGGCGTCCAAACGCCCTAGAGGTGACTCAGTAAGTCACCTCGCCAGGGTGCCGTGATAACCATGATAGACCATCAACAAAAATGGCTACAACCAAGCAAAAAGTATGGCTATCTAGACCACATACTTCACCATAGACAATGCACTAATAAATTCACTCGATTTGAGTAGCAGGTGCACATATTTTTTTAAGTCAAAACTCCTATAGTAAGCTCTTCCAGTAGCCAATTTCGGATGCTCATCTGATGGCGCTGGCAGCTTTATTTGGATGGACAATTGAGGATGGCGAGGAGGCCCATGCAACTACTCTGCTGTCCTATTTTTGAGGGATCCCCTCCTTGGTTGTCTCTTTGCTATTTGTCGGCGTTTCGAGACCGGGGGGTCCCCGAGCCGACGAGTGAGTGTGCTGCGTGCCCCAGCCTAGATGGGTCGAGCGCGTGGGCGAGCGCGAAGGGGGGAAGAGGCGAGGTGGCCGGAGACGGGCGTGAGAGAGGTGGAGATCCCGCGGCCTTCGTGTTCGTCCCGCGCCCAGGTCGGGTGCGCTTGCAGTAGGGGGGTTACAAGCGTCCACGCGGGTGAGGGAAGCGAGCGGCCCCAAGAGAGCGTCTGTCTCGTCCTCGTCCCCGCGCGGCCAACCTTCTCTAAGAAGGCCCTGGTCCTTCCTTTTATAGTCGCAAGGAGAGGGTCCAGGTGTACAATGGGGGGTGTAGCAGAGCGCTACGTGTCTAGCGGAGAGAGAGCTAGTGCCCTAGGTACATGCCAATGTGGCAGCCGGAGAGGTCTTGGCACCTTGCTGGCGTGATGTCGTGGCTGTCGGAGGAGCGACGGAGCCTGGCGGAGGGACAGCTGTTGGAGCGGTCGAGTCCTTGCTGACGTCGCCCTGCTTCCGTAAGAGAGCTGAGAGCCGCCGTCGTCACAGAGCTTGTGGGGCGCCATCATTGTCCATCTGGCGGAGCTGGCCAGATGGGACGCCGATCTTGTTCTTCGTGACCCGAGTCGGCTCGGGGTAGGATGATGATGGCGCTTCTTGTTGACGTGGCGGGCCTGTGCCCTAGGTCGGGCGACGTGGGGGCTCCTCCGAAGCCGAGGTTGAGTCTGTCTTCTGTTGCCGAGGCCGAACCCGAGCCATCGGGTCGGGCGAGGCGGAGGTCGTTCGGCCGAGGCCAGGGCGGAGTCCGAGCCCTGGGTCGGGCGAGGCGGAGTTTCGTCGTCTTCCGGGGCTAAGCCCGAGTCTGAGCCATCGGGTCTGGCGAGGCGGAGGTTGTTCGGCCGAGGCCAGGGCGGAGTCCGAGCCCTGGGTCGGGCGAGGCGGAGTTTCGTCGTCTTCTGGGGCTTAGCCCGAGTCCGAGCCCTGGGGTCGGGCAGAGCGGAGTTCGCCGTCTTCCGGGTCTTAGCCCGAGTCCGAGCCCTGGGGTCGGGCGGAGCGGAGTTCGCCGTCTTCCGGGTCTTAGCCCGAGTCCGAGCCCTGGGGTCGGGCAGAGCGGAGTTCGCCGTCTTCCGGGTCTTAGCCCGAGTCCGAGCCCTGGGGTCGGGCAGAGCGGAGTTCGCCGTCTTCCGGGTCTTAGCCCGAGTCCGAGCCCTGGGGTCGGGCGGAGCGGAGTTCGCCATGGCGCCTTTGGCAAGGCCTGACTGCCTGTTAGACTCACTCTGTCGAGTGGCACTGCAGTCGGAGTGGCGCAGGCGGCGCTGTCCTTCTGTCAGACTGGTCAGTAGAGCGGTGAGTGACGGCGGTCACTTCGGCTCTGCCGGGGGGCGCGTGTCAGGATAAAGGTGTCAGGCCACCTTTGCGTTAAATGCTCCTGCAACTTAGTCAGTCGGCACGACGATTTAGTCATGGTTGCTTCTAAGCGAAGCCAGGGCCTCGGGCGAGCCGGATGTGTGTCCGCCGTTAAAAAGGGGGGCCTCGGGCGAGACGGAAGTCTCTCGAGGTCGGCTGCCCTTGGCCGAGGCTAGGCTCGGGCGAAGCGTGATCGAGTCACTCGTGTGGACTGATCCCTGACTTAATCGTACCCATCAGGCCTTTGCAGCTTTATGCTGATGGGGGTTACCAGCTGAGAATTAGGCGTCTTGAGGGTACCCCTAATTATGGTCCCCGACAGTAGCCCCCGAGCCTCGAAGGGAGTGTTAGCACTCGCTTGGAGGCTTTCGTCGCACTTTTTTGCAAGGGGACCAGCCTTTCTCGGTTGCATTTGGTTCCGGTGGGTGCGCGCGAGCGCACCCGCCGGGTGTAGCCCCCGAGGCCTCGGAGGAGTGGTTACACTCCTTCGAGGTCTTAATGCCTTGCGTAATGCTTCGGCTGGTCTGGTCGTTCCCTCATGCGAACTGGCCGTAGCTCGGGTGCACGGTCGGGGCCCAAGCTCTCGGGCTGGTATGTTGACGCTGTCAACGGTTTTGGCCGGAGCCAGGTTTGCGAGAGCAGCCCCCGAGCCTCTGCACAGGGCGAGAGGACGATCAGGGACAGACTCGGCTTTTTTACATACGCCCCTACGTCGCCTTTCCGCAAGGAGGAGGGGGGAGAGCGCCATGTTACCCTCGATGGGCACCGAACATGGTGTCTCCGGTGAGCTGCAAGCGGGTAATCCGAGTGGACGTCCGTGCCCCGTTCGTTGGGGGTCGGCTAGGGGCCCAGAGGCACGCCCAAAAGTACCTGCGGGTGATTTGCCGGACCCGGTCCCCTGGCGACGGGGTCCGAGGGCTCGATGCCTCCCTCCGATGGGATTCCGTTACAAGATCGTTCCCGCTGGTCCCGGAAATGTCCTAGGGTACCTCGGGAGCGCAGCCCGAGCCTCGGTTATGTATTGAACGTACCCCTGGTCATCCCTCGCTCGGTGTCTGAGGCGACTGTGAACCCTTCGGGGGCCAGCCTTCGAACCCCTGATCAGTAATGGGCGCGGAGCCCGAGTAGCCTGAGGCGGCCATGGAACCCTTCGGGGGGCCGGCCTTCGAACCCCTGACCAGTAGTGAGTGTCGGGCCCACGCGATCTGAGGCGACTGTTGAACCCTTCGGAGGGCCGGCCTTCGAACCTCTGATCAGTAGGGGGGCTCGGAGCCCGGTTCCTTCACAGGGAAGGATCCTTTTCGGGGTATCCTCCTTTCCCGGTCCCTGTTGCAAGAGATAGAGGAAGAGGACAAAGGAAAAGGATACGAAATCGAACGACGTGGCGTACCTCTTTTTTGACGCGGTTATTACGGCGAAGGCGAAGCGTCGTCCGCTTCTCCTGCCAGAGGCGCCGCGTGTCCCGTCGCGGAGTTAATGCGACGGGGCGAGTGGTTGGCGGGGCGGCCGTTGCGCGTGCGCGAGCCGTTCGAGGAACAGATCACGGGTGCACCGTCTTCACTCCGTGGGTGGAGGCTCTCTTGCTGTCCCAGGATGGGACGTGAGCCTGGCTGACGACGTGACTGCTGCGCCCGCCCGCCTGCCACCGCCATTACTGTCGGCCCACTTTCGGCCGCTTTGACCAACGCGCCAGGCTGGCGCTGCTGGGTCGTGTGCTGGGTCGCCTCGAGTCGCGGCATAGGCTCCGTAATCGAAGAGGTGCGACGGTGGCACAAGTGGCGGTGCGGTCGCTTGCATGCAGCAACTGGCGCGCTGGTTGTGCGACGCGTGGGCCTGGGCCTCCAAGCCGGCGCGTCAGAAGTCGGAGAAGCGCGTCCACCTGGCGCGGTTGCATGCCGCCTGCATGGCTGCCCGCCCCTCCCGCCCGTTGGTCTGGGCGAAAGTGGGGAATCGCCTGTAACCGCTGGGCGGTCGTGTGCACCGCGCACGACGGTTTGGCTTCTTCTGCTTCTGAGTTGTTTTGCATGACATGCGGGACCCAGCCCCCGCGCCGCAGGGGAGGGCCTTGGAGCGTGTTGGAGAAGACTCGGCCCGTGGCGTCTGGGGGCGCACGTCGGGAGAGTCGTCTTTAAAAGGAGGGTCGACCCCTTTCGGAAGGCAACCATGTCTTCTTCCTCCCTTATGCGTCGAGTCTTTCCATCTTCCAAGCCCCCGGATGGGGGGTACCCGCCGTCTTTCCGCCTCCTCGTTGGAGGAACGCAACTCCGTGGGAGTTGGTACCTTTCAGCCATCGTTTCGGCTTCAAGGATTTTCATCATGCAGCCCGGTCGCACCCCTCCACCGGTGGTCATCCAGGATGGTGACCTCCGGCTTGATGGTGGGGGAAAGCGAGCCGGGCTGCGGCCCCTTCCCCTCCCTCAGCCTCAAGGATTTTCATCACCAAGGCTGGGGAGGGGAGAGTGCCGAGTTGGGGTCAGCCCCTGCGCGGGCGGTGGCCCGCTCCTTCACTCAGTGATGGGGGGGAGGAGCGGTTGTTGCCCGTGGCGCTGGCAGCTGCAGCGTGCCTGGTCTTCAGACGCGAGTGGCTTTGGAGCCGCTCGCGGCGCCGGCGTCCGCCACGGCACCTGGAAGAGGTTCTTCCGCCGGCGCGACGGCCCGGGCCGGCCACGGACTGACCTCCAACTCTACGGCCTTCTGCCCGTCCTTGCCTCATGAGTTTTGGCGTGGGCGGGGGCCTCCTGGCAGCAGCACCCGCCCTGAGGTCAGTGCTGCCGCTGTTCGACCCCCCGGAGCAGAAGTCGTCGTCGTCGCCGCTGCTGGAGCAGGTGACGGCGCGCCGTTCGTCGGCCTTCCGTTGCTCCGCAGGCCTTCCCCCTCGGAGGGGGGTTGTTCGTACCTGCGGAGGGGGAACCGGAGTTCCGTTTGTAATGGCACTTTGAATGCCAGTGTTTTTGTTCATTGTGGCTGTCGGGGCCTGAACATGTATGTAATTTCGGCACGGAGCCGTGTTTTTTCCTCATTTTCGAGCACTAAGTCTCGTCTGTTGATTATCCGACCCGCTTCACCAAGCATGAGTCGCCCCGTGTCAAGGTGACGAGTGAGGTATCCGTATCCCGGAGGCGTAGGAATCCCTCGGCTCGATCGGCCTCGTTGTCTGAGGCTCCTCTAGCTTAGTTAAAAGGACCCCTTGGCCGCTCTTCGATGAGCCGAGGCCAGGGGTAGCGATATCAGTACGAACAGAGGCGGAGTTGGCTCGAAAATGGGAACCTGGTTAGCCGGAGCTTAGCCGGGTTGCCCATCAGCGGGGCTTGACGTCGGAGTTGATGACCCGAGGCTTCGGGTCGGGCTGGCGCCCTTGGAAGATGCTTGGCCGAGGCCCCAGGGGTAACCGGCCGAGCCGCCTGCTCGGGCCGGATTCCCGGAGAAGTCCCCGGACCGCGTCGCCATCCGAGGCTGGGTCGGACCTTGCTGAAGGCGTCGTCGATGCCGAGGGTGGTACGGCCCCCTTCGGCGTGAAGACCCGAGCCTGCAGGATCAGTTTGTCTTGTAGCGTGTGCCTTCTGCGGCTGCCGAGGCCAGAAAACACACCCTCGCTTCGTTGTAAAGCCGCGTCTCCTTTTCCTCTTATTTCGAGCATCTGGACCTTCCGCCGGTAACAGGGATGTTTGCGTGGGCGAGAGTTGCTTCTCGCGGAAGGTGACGAGTGAGGTATCCGTATCCCAGAGGCGTGGGAGTCCCTCGGCTCGGTCGGCCTTGCCGCTTACGCGTACTTTCGCCCGTCCATGAGGCCCTGTCACCGATTCAGTCGAGAAGGCTTGAAGGACCGTCTCGGCAGAAGAGCTTCCGGTCGTTAAGACTTGTTCGGTCCACGGAATCACTTTATCCGAACGCGAGTTACTTATCACAGAAGGTGATGAGTGAGGTATCCGTATCCCGGAGGCGTAGGAGTCCCTCGGCTCGGTCGGCCTTGGCTGCTTACGTGTACTCCGTCGTTTCCAGGATCCGCTTTTCGAAGCAGTCAAAAAGCACGAAAGAAATTCTGCTGAAAAGAGATCCTTTTTCGAGGAAAAATTCGACGCAGAGGGGGTCTCCCCCCTTTTAGCCCCCGAGGGAGGGTCGGGCTTTGCCGAGGCTAGGCCGACCCTTCCTTGACGACTAAACTTTGCGTGGGTGCGAGGTATATGAACAACTTGAAAACATCTTAAGGGTAGAAGCGACGTAGCTGTTTGATGTTCCAAGCGTTGTCGTAGATCTCGCCTTGGTTGTTGGCCAGCTTGTATGTTCCGGGCTTCAGAACTTTGGCGATGACGAATGGCCCCTCCCAGGGGGGCGTGAGTTTGTGCCTTCCCCGGGCGTCTTGCCGTAGCCGAAGCACCAGGTCGCCCACCTGGAAGTCTCGGGGTCGGACCCCTCGGGCGTGGTAGCGTCGCAGGGACTGCTGGTATCGCGCCGAGTGTAGTAAGGCCCTGTCCCGAGCCTCCTCCAGCTGGTCCAGCGAGTCTTCTCGGCTAGCTTGGTTGCTTTGGTCGGTGTAGGCCCTCGTCCTCGGGGAGCCGTATTCCAGGTCAGTGGGCAAGATTGCTTCGGCCCCGTAGACCAGGAAAAACGGCGTGAAACCCGTGGCACGACTCGGCGTCGTCCTTAGGCTCCAGACCACCGAGGGGAGTTCCTTCATCCATCGCTTGCTGAACTTGTTGAGGTCGTTGTAGATCCGAGGCTTGAGCCCTTGTAGAATCATGCCGTTGGCACGCTCTACTTGCCCATTCGACATGGGATGAGCCACGGCGGCCCAGTCCACCCGGATATGGTGATCCTCGCAAAAATCCAAGAATTTTTTGCCGGTGAACCGGGTACCGTTGTCGGTGATGATGGAGTTTGGGACCCCCGAAGCGATGGACGATGTTGGTGAAGAACGCCACCGCCTGCTCGGACCTGATGCTGTTCAGGGGTCGGACCTCGATCCACTTGGAGAATTTGTCGATGGCGACCAGCAGGTGCGTGTAGCCCCCGGGTGCCTCCTGCAATGGACCGACGAGGTCCAGACCCCATACAGCGAAGGGCCAGGTGATGGGTATCGTCTGCAGAGCCTGAGCGGGCAGGTGGGTCTGCTTCGCGTAGAATTGGCACCCTTCGCAGGTGCGGACAATTCTAGTGGCGTCAGCCACCGCCGTTGGCCAGTAGAAGCCTTGCCGGAAAGCATTCCCGACAAGGGCTCGAGGCGCTGCATGATGGCCGCAAGCCCCCGAGTGTATTTCTCGCAGGAGTTCCTGACCTTCGGCGATGGAGACGCAGCGCTGGAGGATGCCCGAGGGGCTCCGGTGGTAGAGCTCCTCCTCGCCACCCAGCAAGACGAACGACTTGGCGCGTCGTGCTACCCGCCGAGCCTCGGCTTGGTCGAGGGGTAGCTCTCCCTGGCGGAGATATCACAGGTACGGGGCCTGCCAGTTTCGATCAGGCGCGGCCCCGCTCTGCTCCTCCTCGACGTTCAGTACCTCGGCCTCGGGGGCCGAGGGTACCTCGGGCTGAGCCGAGGGTACCTCGGCCTGAGCCGAGGGTGCCTCGGGCTCGGGCGCGTCGTCGATCTCGACAGAGGGTCGATGCAGATCCTGGGAGAAGACGTCCGGGGGGACCGTCGTTCGCCCCGAGGCTATTTTAGCCAGCTCGTCTGCAGTCTCATTGTAGCGCCGAGCGATGTGGTTGAGCTCGAGCCCAAAGAACTTGTCTTCCAGGCGCCGAACCTCATCGCAGTAGGCCTCCATCTTCGGGTCGCGGCAGTGGGAGTTCTTCATGACTTGGTCAATGACGAGCTGCGAATCACCGCGGGCGTCGAGGCGTCTGACCCCTAGCTCGATGGCGATCCGCAACCCGTTGACCAGAGCTTCGTACTCGGCCACATTGTTGGACGCCGGGAAATGGAGGCGCAGCACGTAGCGCAGGTGCTTTCCAAGGGGCGAGATGAAGAGCAGGCCCGCGCCGGCTCCTGTCTTCACCAGCGACCCGTCGAAAAACATGGTCCAGAGCTCTGGTTGGATCGGAGCCGTCGGCAACTGGGTGTCGATCCACTC
Source organism: Zea mays (assembly GCF_902167145.1). Lineage (NCBI taxonomy): Eukaryota > Viridiplantae > Streptophyta > Magnoliopsida > Poales > Poaceae > Zea > Zea mays. The sequence continues at coordinate 187,558,515 of NC_050098.1, forward strand.
GGCCACGAAGTCCGCCAACACCTGGGACTTGATGGCCTTCCGAGGGGCGAACGAGATCGTTTCGCCCATGATTTCCACTGCCCACTTTGCGATCCTGCTCGAGGCCTCTCGGCACTGGATGATCTCCCCCAGGGGGAAGGATGACACCACAGTTACCGGATGAGACTCGAAGTAATGTCGTAACTTCCGCCTTGTCAGGATCACAGCATACAACAGCTTCTGAACTTGTGGGTAGCGGATCTTGGTCTCGGATAGTACCTCGCTGACGAAGTAGACTGGCCTCTGAACGGGCAGTGCATGCCCTTCCTCTTGCCTCTCGACCACAATCGCAGCGCTAACCACCTGAGTGGTGGCGGCGACGTAGACCAAGAGGGCTTCTCCATCAGCTGGGGGCACCAAGACAGGCGCCTTCGCAAGGAGCGCCTTCAGGTTCTCGAGGGCTTCCTCGGCTTCAGGGGTCCAAGCGAAACACTCAGTCTTCCTTAAGAGGCGGTACAGAGGCAGACCTCTTTCGCCGAGGCGTGAGATGAAGCAGCTCAGGGCCACGAGGCATCCCATGACCCTCTGTACGCCTTTTAAGTCCTTGATGGGTCCCATGCTGGTGATGGCCGCGATCTTCTCCGGGTTGGCTTCGATGCCTCGCTCGGAGACGATGAACCCCAGGAGCATGCCCCGGGGCACCCCGAAGACACACTTCTCAGGATTGAGCTTGACTCCTTTCGCCTTGAGACATCGGAATGTCACTTCAAGGTCGGAGAGGAGGTCGGAAGCCTTCCTTGTCTTGACTACGATGTCATCGACGTAGGCCTCGATGGTGCGACCGATGTGTTCGCCAAACACATGGTTCATGCACCGCTGGTACGTCGCGCCCGCATTCCTCAAACCGAACGGCATGGTGACATAGCAGTACATGCTGAACGGCGTGATGAAAGAAGTCGCGAGCTGGTCGGACTCTTTCATCTGAATCTGGTGATACCCTGAGTAGGCATCGAGGAAAGACAGGGTTTCGCACCCAGCGGTGGAATCCACGATTTGATCGATGCGAGGCAAAGGGTAGGGAACCTTCGGACATGCTTTGTTGAGACCAGTGTAGTCTACACACATCCGCCATTTCCCCCCTTTCTTCCTCACAAGCACAGGGTTGGCAAGCCATTCGGGATGGAATACCTCTTTGATGAACCCTGCTGCCATTAGCTTGTGGATCTCCTCGCCTATCACTCTGCGCTTCTCCTCGTCGAATCGGCGCAGAGGCTGCCTGACGGGTCGGGCTCCGGCCCGAATATCCAGCGAGTGCTCAGCGACATCCCTCGGTATACCGGGCATGTCCGAGGGACTCCACGCAAAGACGTCGGCGTTTGCGCGGAGAAAGTCGACGAGCACTGCTTCCTATTTGGGGTCGAGCCCGGACCCAATCCGGATCTGCTTGGAGGTGTCCCCGCTGGGGTCAAGAGGGACGACCTTAACCGTCTCCGCTGGCTCGAAGTTGTCGGCGTGACGCTTCACGTCTGGCACCTCCCTGGAGAGGTTCTCCAGGTCGGCGATGAGGGCCTCGGACTCGGCGAGGGCCTCGGCGTACTCCACGCACTCCACGTCGCATTCGAACGCGTGTTTGTACGTGGGGCCGACGGTGATGACCCCGTTGGGGCCTGGCATCTTGAGCTTCAAGTAGGTGTAGTTGGGGACGACCATGAACTTCGTGTAGCATGGCCTCCCCAGCACAGCGTGGTAGGTTCCTCGGAACCCGACCACCTCGAACGTCAGGGTCTCCCTTCGGAAGTTGGAGGGCGTTCCGAAGCAGACGGGGAGGTCGAGTCGCCCGAGGGGCTGGACGCGCTTCCCAGGGACGATCCCGTGGAAGGGCGCAGCGCCTGCCCGGACGAAGGACAGATCGATGCGCAGGAGCTTGAGGGTCTCGGCGTAGATGATGTTGAGGCAGCTGCCCCCATCCATCAGGACCTTGGTGAGCCTGACGTTGCCGATGACGGGGTCGACGACGAGCGGGTATTTCCCCGGGCTCGGCACATGGTCGGGGTGGTCAGCCTGGTCGAAGGTGATAGGCTTGTCGGACCAGTCTAGGTAGACTGGCGCCGCCACCTTCACCGAGCAGACCTCCCGGCGCTCTTGCTTGCGGTGCCGAGCCGAGGCATTCGCCGCATGCCCTCCATAGATCATGAAGCAGTCGCGGACCTCGGGGAACTCTCCTGCTTGGCGATCCTCGTTCTTGTCGTCGTCGCGGGCCCTGCCACCCTCGGCGGGTGGCCCGGCCCTGTGGAAATGACGCCGAAGCATGATGCACTCCTCGAGGGTGTGCTTGACGGGCCCCTGATGGTAGGGGCACGGCTCCTTGAGCATCTTGTCGAAGAGGTTAGCACCTCCGGGGGGCTTCCGAGGGTTCTTGTACTCGGCGGCGGCGACAAGGTCCGCGTCAGCGGCGTCGCGTTTCGATTGCGACTTCTTCTTGCCTTTCTTCTTGGCGCCGCGCGGAGTAGACGCCTCGGGAGCCTCTTCCGTCGGGCGGCCCTAGGGCTGCTTGTCCTTTCGGAAGATAGCCTCGACCGCCTCCTGGCCAGAGGCGAACTTGGTGGCGATGTCCATCAGCTCGCTCGCCCTGGTGGGGGTCTTGCGACCCAGCTTGCTCACCAGGTCGCGGCAAGTGGTGCCGGCGAGGAACGCGCCGATGACATCCGAGTCGGTGATGTTGGGCAGCTCGGTGCGCTGCATCGAGAATCGCCGGATGTAGTCCCGGAGAGACTCTCCCGGCTGTTGTCGGCAGCTTCGAAGGTCCCAGGAATTCCCGGGGCGCACGTATGTGCCCTGGAAATTGCCGGCAAAGGCTTGGACCAAGTCGTCCCAGTTGGAGATCTGCCCCGGAGACAGGTGCTCCAACCAGGCGCGAGCAGTGTCGGAGAGGAACAGGGGGAGGTTATGGATGATGAGGTTGTCGTCGTCTGTCCCACCCAGTTGGCAGGCCAGGCGGTAGTCCGCGAGCCACAGTTCCGGTCTCGTTTCCCCCGAGTACTTCGTGATAGTAGTCGGGGTCGGAACCGGGTCGGGAACGGCGCCCGTCGGATGGCCCGACTGAAGGCCTGCGGACCGGGTGGTTCGGGCGAGGGACTCCGATCCTCCCCACTGTCGTAGCGTCCCCCACGCCTGGGGTGGTAGCATCGGCGCACCCTTTCGTTGAGGTGGGCCCGACGGTCGCGTCGGTGGTGCTCGTTGCCGAGGTGGCCCGGGGCCGCAGGCGCGGTGTTACGCGTGCGCCCGGTGTAGACCGAGGCTTCCCGCATGAATCGGGAAGTCGCGACATGAGGTTCCGAGGGATATCCCTGCCTTCGGGAGGCAGTGCTCTCGGCCCGTCGGGCCGCGGCGCCTTCCAGAAGATTCTTGAGCTCTCCCTGGATTCGCCGACCCTCGGTGGTTGATGGCTCCGGCATCGCACGGAGGAGCATCGCTGCGGCTGCCAGGTTCTGACCAACCCCGCTGGATGCGGGCGGCGGCCTGACCCTGACATCGTCGGCGACGCGGCGCTGGAGACCTTGGGGCAGGTGACGTATTTCTCCGGCCGGGGGTTGGCCCGCCCATGCCTGCCCGGCGTCCCGACGGATCGGCTCAAGCGCTCCTGTTCCCTCGTTGAGCCTGGCCTGCGCCTCGCGGACTTGCTCGAGTTGTGGGTCGTAACCCCCCGCCGGAACGAGGACCACAGCTAGCTCCCGCGGGATGTCAGCGCGAGGCACCGGCCTAGGAAGATCACCGTCCTCCGGCATGCCGAGATGGTTGCCTTCGGAGGGATCCCCTAGCTCGATGTGGAAACATTCGCGGCTTGGGCCGCAGCCCTCGTCGTCAAGGCTGCGGCTTCCGTCGGAACAGTCGGAGAGGCAATAGTCACATGCGGTCATGAAGTCCCGCATGGCACCGGGGTTGCCAAGTCCAGAGAAATCCCAACAGGTGCTGGGATCGTCATCTTCCTCGGACCCAGAGGGCCCGTAGGTTGAGACGTCCGTCAACCGGTCCCAAGGCGACCGCATACGAAACCCCAGTGGGGTTGCACTCGCCTCAATGAGAGCGCCCGCCAAAGCGAGGTCGCTTGGCGGGTCGAGGCCGAGTCGAAATGATATAAGATGGGAGTTAGTCGGTACCTTTTGGTCGACGAGGAGTGACGTAGTCACATCGGGGACTGGTTGCACCGTCATCTCAGGTACGAGGGCGACGTCCTGCAGGCTTTCCGCAGCGCGCTGGCGTCGTCTTCTTGCTCGGGATCAGCGTGTCGCGGGGGGACGGCGCCTGCCTCCGTCTCGAACGCGAGGTCGACGCCCGGCGTGCCTTCCGTCGGGGCGCTGGGGACGTCGATTCGCTCGACAGCCGACGAAGCGCGGCCTCCCGCTTGGCCTTGGCTGCCTTGCCTCCTCCTCCGTTGGCGGGGGAGAGGACGGAGCGAGCTCGAATGTTGTTCTCCCGCCACGCAGGGAAGATGTCGCCGATTCCGCCGCCGGTGGGCGGGTTGTCGGCCGCCATTGTCGTTGTCGCGCGGCGGAGGAAGGAGTATCATGTCGTAGCTGCCGTCGAAGGACATGAACTCAAGGCTCCCGAAACGGAGCACCGTCCCGGGCCGGAGAGGTTGCTGGAGATTGCCCATCTGGAGCTTGACGGGAAGCTGTTCGTCAGCACGCAGCGCTTTCCCCTACCTGGCGCGCCAACTGTCGGCGTTTTGAGACCGGGGGGTCCCCGAGCCGACGAGTGAGTGTGCTGCGTGCCCCAGCCTAGATGGGTCGAGCGCGTGGGCGAGCGCGAAGGGGGGAAGAGGCGAGGTGGCCGGAGACGGGCGTGAGAGAGGTGGAGATCCCGCGGCCTTCGTGTTCGTCCCGCGCCCAGGTCGGGTGCACTTGCAGTAGGGGGGTTACAAGCGTCCACGCGGGTGAGGGAAGCGAGCGGCCCCAAGAGAGCGCCTGTCTCGTCCTCGTCCCCGCGCGGCCAACCTTCTCTAAGAAGGCCCTGGTCCTTCCTTTTATAGTCGCAAGGAGAGGGTCCAGGTGTACAATGGGGGGTGTAGCAGAGCGCTACGTGTCTAGCGGAGAGAGAGCTAGTGCCCTAGGTACATGCCAATGTGGCAGCCGGAGAGGTCTTGGCACCTTGATGGCGTGATGTCGTGGCTGTCGGAGGAGCGACGGGGCCTGGCGGAGGGACAGCTGTTGGAGCGGTCGAGTCCTTGCTGACGTCGCCCTGCTTCCGTAAGAGAGCTGAGAGCCGCCGTCGTCACAGAGCTTGTGGGGCGCCATCATTGTCCATCTGGTGGAGCTGGCCAGATGGGACGCTGGTCTTGTTCTTCGTGACCCGAGTCGGCTCGGGGTAGGATGATGATGGCGCTTCTTGTTGACGTGGCGGGCCTGTGCCCTAGGTCGGGCGACGTGGGGGCTCCTCCAAAGCCGAGGTTGAGTCTGTCTTCTGTTGCCGAGGCCGAACCCGAGCCATCGGGTCGGGCGAGGCGGAGGTCGTTCGGCCGAGGCCAGGGCGGAGTCCGAGCCCTGGGTCGGGCAAGGCGGAGTTTCGTCGTCTTCCGGGGCTGAGCCCGAGTCTGAGCCATCGGCTCGGGCGAGGCGGAGGTTGTTCGGTCGAGGCCAGGGCGGAGTCCGAGCCCTGGGTCGGGCGAGGCGGAGTTTCGTCGTCTTCTGGGGCTTAGCCCGAGTCCGAGCCCTGGGGTCGGGCAGAGCGGAGTTCGCCGTCTTCCGGGTCTTAGCCCGAGTCCGAGCCCTGGGGTCGGGCGGAGCGGAGTTCGCCATCTTCCGGGTCTTAGCCCGAGTCCGAGCCCTAGGGTCGGGCAGAGCGGAGTTCCCCGTCTTCCGGGTCTTAGCCCGAGTCCGAGCCCTGGGGTCGGGCAGAGCGGAGTTCGCCGTCTTCCGGGTCTTAGCCCGAGTCCGAGCCCTGGGGTCGGGCGGAGCGGAGTTCGCCATGGCGCCTTTGGCAAGGCCTGACTGCCTGTCAGACTCACTCTGTCGAGTGGCACTGCAGTCGGAGTGGCGCAGGCGGCGCTGTCCTTCTGTCAGACTGGTCAGTAGAGCGGTGAGTGACGGCGGTCACTTCGGCTCTGCCGGGGGGCGCGTGTCAGGATAAAGGTGTCAGGCCACCTTTGCGTTAAATGCTCCTGCAACTTAGTCAGTCGGCACGGCGATTTAGTCAGGGTTGCTTCTAAGCGAAGCCAGGGCCTCGGGCGAGCCGGATGTGTGTCCGCCGTTAAAAAGGGGGGCCTCGGGCGAGACGGAAGTCTCTCGAGGTCGGCTGCCCTTGGCCGAGGCTAGGCTCGGGCGAAGCGTGATCGAGTCACTCGTGTGGACTGATCCCTGACTTAATCGTACCCATCAGGCCTTTGCAGCTTTATGCTGATGGGGGTTACCAGCTGAGAATTAGGCGTCTTGAGGGTACCCCTAATTATGGTCCCCGACACTATTCTTATCCAAATGAATCCATCTTCAATCTTGATCTGAAATGCGAGAGGACTTAATAATAAGGTGCAACAGGATTCTGTTAGAGATGTTATTTTATCTTCCAAGTAGATATTGTATGCAGATATTGTATTCATCCAGGAAACCAAAGTGGAAGTAATGAACCGGTTTCTCTTTGCTTCTGTGTTTGGGTCAAATTTTGATAAATTTGTTGTCATGTCTGCGTCTGCTACACAGGGTGGGGTGCTGATTATGTGGGAAACCCTAACCCTATCTTAAGGTTAGGTGTTGTATACTTGTATTAATAGACTTGAGGTAACTGGGCCTGGCCCATTACACATGGGTGAGAGAGTAAATACATAGGGAGAACCCCAAACCCTAAACGGGATTCTAACACCCCCCACAGTCGCAACTTAATCCTATACAGATGTTGAGACTGGATCGAAAGTCTAGGAATACACTCGACGGTAACCCCTTGGTGAAGATGTCAGCGAACTGCAGCGTGGTGGGGACGCTGAGAACCCAAACGTCACCGGTAGCGTCAAGCTCGCGGACGAAGTGCAAGTCGGTCTCCACGTGCTTCGTGCGCTGATGTTGCACGGGATTGGTGGAGAGGTAGACCGTGCTGACGTTGTCGCAGTAGATGAGGGTGGCGCGCTATAGGGGGCTGTGGAGTTCGTGGAGCAGCTGGCGTGGCCAAGAGGCCTCTGCCACGCCGTTGGCCACAACACGGTACTTGGCCTCTGCGCTGGATCGAGAGACGACGGGCTGCTTCTTGGCGGCCTAAGAGACGAGGTTGGCGCCCAGGAACATGACATAACCGGAAGTGGACCGACGCGTGTCGGGACAACCAGCCCAGTCAGCGTCGGTGTAGACCATGAGCTCCAACGTCGAGAGGGTCGGAGTAGAAGGCCATAGTCGAGGGAGCCACGGAGGTAGCGCAGGATCCGCTTGAGAGCGGTGAGATGGGGCTCTGTAACACCCTGTCCACTCTCGGACTGGCAGTACTTACTCCTGGCAGCTCTATAGGATCATATATTGTCCACACAGACCAACACAGGTCTTTTGTGCGTACTTTGTCCTCACTCATGCGCACCCGAGAAAACTTTCCGGTCGGTCACCCATCCCAAATTGCTCCAAGCCAAGCATGCTTAACTTGAAGGTTCTTTTGAGATAGGCTTCCAAAAAAGAAGATGCACTTTATTGATATGAGTACTCTATTAATTCTATTAAGCCGTGGACTAGGATATCACCGTCCCCCGGGACCAGGATATCACAATCCACACCCCTTAGAAGACCGAAGTCCTCGTCGGTCAACCCCAATCCAGGAACCTCCCCTCTTAGCCATGTCTGTGTCTAGTGTCGTCATATGCCATGCCATGTGACCACTTCGGGCCTGTAACATCCCAAAATTTCAACCCGAGGTTTGGAACCCTAATCTAACCCCCCTATTTATCTCTCCCTAAACTCCACCCCATAGGTCTTCTCATCATATGCATACACTTTGTTTGATTAGAAGCACCTCACATAGATTATATTTTTAGCACCTAAGATTATCTAGTTAATTAATTGAGGAAAGGAGATAAAAGAAATGGAAATAGAAAATGAAAAAAAGAAACCTTTCCCCCCTGGCTGGGCCAATTTCCGGCCCATACCCACGGCCTCTCTCCCCGCGCGTGCGATCTCCCTCCCCTCTCGGCCCACCTCCGGCCTGCTCCCTCGCGTGCGCGCCTCTCTCGCTGTTGCTCGACCCCACCTGCCAGCCGCACTCACCCTTGCATGGCACCGCCCCGCCGAGCGGTCCCGTCGCCGCCGTTGTGCACCATTTACGCCGATTGTTGTGCACCTCACCGGCGTCCACCTAACACCGCTGCTCCCCTCCCCTCGGGCGCCTATAAAAGGGCCGCCCCGAGCTCCTCCATGCCCTGCACCGGCCTCGGCCACTCTTCTCCCCCTTTCCCGAGCTCAACCGCCTCCAGCTCCGCCGCCCCTCCCTCCACTCAGGTGAGCTCTTTCTCCTTCCCCCCCCCCTCTAGTTGTTCAGCGAGCAATTCACTAGGATCAGCAGCTTCACCACATCACCGCAAACTCAGAACACCGCTCCCCTGCCCTCGATCACCACCCAAACTTCACCGGCGACGACTCCCGCCGCGGAGCTCTGCCACCCCACCGTGGTCAGCTCCCTCCCAGTCACCTCTAGCAAAATTGGACCCACCCTTAAGCTCGCCAGCCTCTCCTCGTGCTATGGCACCTGCCCAATCCTCAGAAACCGGGCCACCGGCGGTGAATCGCCGTTGAACCCGCCGGCGGCCGGGTTTTCCCCGCGGATCGGCCAGTTCACCCCTTCCCCGTCTACCGCTGACGTCGTCTCCCCTCCCGCTCTCCCTGGTGCGTGGGCCCGTAACCGACACCGTCTCCTCGCGCGCCCACGCTGTCTCTCGCCCTTGGGCCGTGCTGGGCTGGCATTCTCGCCCCCCCCCCCCCCGGCTGGGCCAGAATTCCCCCCCCCCCCCCGGCCCACCAGAGCCGAAAATTCTTTTCCTTTTCTTTTTCCCATTTAGTTTTGTACATATATCTTGATATTCTATGTACCAAAAATTATCCAAGCACTTTCTAAGCCACATAGAATGATAATGTTAGGAACTTGACACACTCCACTCAGTAAACCACTGTTTGATGTATTGTTTATTGCCTGTTTTGCTAGAAGAAGCGGGGACCGTCGATCCAGAACCCGTAGCCCCGGAAGAAGGGCAGGAGCCCGACCCCTCCGAGATAAATCTTTTGTGCCAGGAAAGCTTCGACGAAGGCAAGTCCATCCTTCCCTTGATGCATAATTTACCTATTCCTTCTACCACTACCTAAGCCGGGATTAAGGGATGGAATATTTGCATTGTGAGCAGAGAGATAGCCGCATTAACAAACATCTTTTGAATACAAAATGTGGGATGGGAAAAAGCGCAGTGTGTTTCACTAAGCGAGGTTTTCAAAAAGTGTGCGATGAAGGGTATTCACCCTCATCACCTCCTGAGTGGGATGATCAGGGACTCCCTGGTTTAGGGGAGGGCCTAAGGCGAAGGCTCAGCTGGTTTAGGCGTGAGCAGAAGGATTGTCCCCTCATATAAGGACCGATTTGTCATCTTTCACTACTTGTACTCATGATAAGTACAACCACTCGAGACTGTGTGGACAGTCACTCAATCTGAACTCGTACGGTCCAACCCCAGGGTTATGAAGGCTGGGGAGCACCGGGAGGATAAGGAGGGGGAATGTTTTGTCCGGTTTGGACATGGCGGTGGCCTGACTCCTACCGGTATAACCGTTAAGGTTAGGACGTGCGAGGTAAGAAAGAGATTCGGATTCGGATCTCATTGGCCATGGGATCGCAGAGCCAGACTAGTGGGTAAAGTGTACCCCTCTACGCAGAGTTCAAACCTATTCGAATAGTCCGTGTCCACTGGTATGGACGAGTCTGGTGTGGTATGACAATTAGTGTTTTACAACCTCCGTGAACAGAGAAATGTGTGTGTGTGAGTGCGTTTTTGGAAAAGAAAACGATGCCACGGGATCGGGAAGCTCAGTGGTGGTTGAGTATTGTGTTATTTCTATTTCCTTGGGAAAACCCTAAAAGTACTGCCTTTCTCTGAGAAAAAGAAGAGTGACTTCAACTCCACCATATAAAGCATGTATGATATAGGTCCCTTTCTCTTTACGGGAGCGGGATGGGCTTGCGGAATACCTAGTGTATTCACCTAGATTTATTTATGTTTTTCAGCAGCCGAAGACTTCTTCTCTGCTATGCTTGATTGAGGGGGCTGTGCCTGCACCCAGTTCTGCATGTGGCTTGGGCTAGTGTATCTTCTACTGCGCTTTGTATTCTGGCTCCTTCGAGCTTGTACCCTGGTATTGTAATAACATTTATTCGAACTCTGTACTATTTGAAGTAAGGAATGTGGTTACTAGCCTCCTGGGACTAGTAATTGTATCACATTTGAGTCCCAAAGGATCGGGACGCTTCAGGTGGTATCAGAGCCATAGGACTGGCCGTAGGTCGCAGCCCTGACCTTAAAAGTTTGCCTTAAAAGAAAATACCTCTTACCCCAAGAAAAATCTTCTCTCCTTTTCCCTGATATTAGCAGACCCTTCTTTTCCTATTCCAGATGGAAGACTCTCTGGTCATTAGGACATCCTACTGCTCAGAGGTAGAGGGGTTCCCACATCTGTTGCGAAGTTGTGCGCTTCGCATGGGGATCCGCAAGAAGCCAAAATATGTCTGGAAGGAATATCTCGAGATTAGAATGGAGAATTGCTCTATGGCAGTCTACCTGGGAGAAAGCCGAAACTACCCAAACCACCCTCTTTTCCAAGTCACTTTCACCGGACACCGCTTCCCAGACACTTGCCAAAATGTTGCCCGAAAAGCCCTCCGACAGCTATGCCAAAACTACAGCAGAGTAGTCTTTGAAACTCCCCTTCACTACTTTCCACCCAGCAACAAAAATACCCCTGCCTGGAGGAAAAGACTTCAGGCCCTGTCAGGAAGAGATCCTACCGAGGATGACCCTACCATCGTCTACATGGCCGGATACCTCCACACTCTCGATAACCAATATGATGACCTTTCCTCCCACTGCACTCACCTAAACTCCCGGGTGGAAAGCCTGGAGCAACAAGTCAAGGAACTTAAAAGGGAAAAGGCATCCCTCCAAGAGAGTCTCGAAATAGCGGAAGGCGAGGAAACCAACACTCGTGAAGCCTACCGAACCCTGAAGATGGATTACGGCAAGAAGCTAAAGAAGCTCGCCCCCGCGAAGAAAATCCGAAAGAAGACCAGAAGCCAAGGATGCCAGACTGAGCAGAAGGAGGAAGCCCCTCCAGCCCTACCTCCTACCAGGATAGAGAACTCGTCCGACACCGAGGATATGTCCCTAGCTTGCCTTGATGACCTCCTCAAGGAATTTGCGGACACTTTAGAAAAGGAGTTCGGGAGTACCTTAGATAGCACCCACGGGTAGTGCGACTTGTGGCAACTGTATGCTTGTAATGAACTTGTGTAATGAATAAAATAACTTGGTTGAATTTTTTTTGGCATACGCATAGTAGTAACTCTTTTTCCCTGGCAGATGGCTTCGGATAAAACCACGCCTACCGCCTCCGGGATTGGAGCAGGGTTTCCCCTAGGAGCGGAAGGAGAAGCCGGTGGAGAGGGGAGTGAGACCCACCTCCTCGCACCTCCGGAGCTGCCATTAGATTTAGCCCAAGTTCTAGCCAACCAAACCCGACTCATTGAAGTCCTCACTAGAAGTCTGGAGAATCAGCGCTCGAATGGTGGAAGACCACAGGACAGGATGGGAGATTTTCTGAGGCTCAAGCCTCCCACGTTCGCTGGATCCAGCAATCCCCTCGATGCCGACGACTGGCTGCGCACGATAAAAAGGAAGTTAGAAGCCATCGGATGCCCAGAAAATCAACGTGTTCAATTGGCTGCTCATCAACTTTCCGGGATGGCCCTAGCATGGTAGGATACCTTCAGCACTGCCGTCAGAGATGCTACTTGGGCAGAATTTGAAACTGCTTTCCGAGAGCACCATGTACCCCAGGGGATCGTTCAGCTCAAGGAAGATGAATTTCGGGAACTAACTCAAGGTGGAAGATCTGTCAGCGAGTACGTGCACAAATTCACAAAATTAGCTCGCTATGCGCCTGACGATGTCAGCACAGAAGCCAAGAGGATGGCCCGTTTTCTAAAAGGGCTAAGACCAGAACTCAAGACCATCCTTGCCAGCCAAGATTTCCTCAGCTTCTCGCACCTCTCCAATAAAGCCATACAAGTGGAAAGGGCAAAGGAAGAAGAAAAAGGTCACCTCAAGAGAAAATTTCAAGTTCTCCGAGCTCAGCAGCAAGACCGGCACCAGAGAGCTCGATCCTTCGGGTTTCCACCCAAGGGACCAAGCTTCAATAGACCAGCTAGACCCACTCCATCACGTTTCAGCCAGCAGAGTCAGAGCTCCTTTCAGGCCCCCTCGGTCACAAGCAAACAACCACCAGCAAATGCTTGTTGGCACTGCGGAGACCCCAGTCACTTCAAAAATAACTGCCCCCAGTTGAAGGCACCAGGACCTACTTACTCCAACTCGGTGAATGGCCCCAAGAATACCTCGGCACCATCCTCCAACAGTCAGCAGAGCAAGACTCAGTATCAGGGTAGAGCACGAGTTAACCACGTCGATGCTCAAGAGGCTCAGCAAGCTCCGGGAGTAGTGCTCGGTGAGTTCCTTGTTGAATTTACTCCCACTACTGTACTTTTTGATTCAGGAGCATCCCATTCTTTTATAGCCACTAGAATTGTGGAAAAGCATGGCATCCCCTCTACACACTTAGAAATCTCATTGGTCACCCGAACCCCAGGGTCAGACCTTCTATGCCAGCTCAAATGCTCCCATGTCAGAATTCTTTTAAGTGGGGTAGTGTTCTTGGCAGACTTAATCGTCTTGCCATCCCAAGGAATTGATGTGATCTTAGGAATGGATTGGCTAACTAAGCACAAGGGCATCATAAGTTGCGCAAGCAAGACCGTCCTCCTCACTGACCGTCAAGGAAAATCAGTTTCTTGTCAGGCTCAACCACCCGCCAATGATCCAATGGTGTTTAATCTAGCAGCAGAAAGTATATCCGTAATAGAAGAATTCATGGATGTATTCTGTAACGCCCTGAATTTGGAGGTAAAATTTTTTCTTCCTTTTACTCGCCAATTTCAGGCGTTACTCTCTTTTCTCTTCCCGTTTCGCTCCTTCTTCCCAATTTCAAAGCAATATAGTGACGGGTGTCCGTGTCATGTATAAACAAAACCTAAGTGTCATGGGTGTTGCATCATGCCGAAGCACATTTCTTTGTCTGATGTCGCGTGTTCGTCTCACCGCGTTTCGGATTTTTGGTTCGCGATCGGATTCCGTTTAGTGGTCATGCGTGTCGAGGGTTTCGATCCGCGATGTGTCACAGCCTGGCCCAGCCTGGCCCGGTCCGGCCCGCGCGCCCCTAGCGCCCCTGCCCCCATGCGCGCGCCCCCTCCCCCTAATCCCTTTGTCTCATTTGATTTTCTCCCGCGCAGTAACCTCCCTCTCCCTCTTCCACCTCTCTCTCTCTCCCCGTGGTGCCCTAAGGTTTGGAGACGTGATCGCCGGAGTTTGGATCCCCGGAGGTGAGTTTTTCCCCTTCCCTTCTCTCTCTCTCTCTCTCTCCCCTTCTTCTTCCCCTAGCCACGCGTGCGTCCCTCCCCTGCTCGCGCGCCGCGCCTTGGCTGCGCGCCCCTGCCCCGGCGAGCCGCTCGGCCCCGCGCTCGGCCGCGCGCGCTCCCCTCCCCGTCCCGCGCCCCGGCGGCGGCTCGGCCGCGCCTGGCCCCGCGCTCCCCTCCCCGTCCCGCGCTCCCATGCCCGTCGAGCCCCTCCCTGTGCGCGCCCTGCCCCAGCGGCGGCTCGGCCGCACCACGCCCTCCCCGGCCCCGCGCGCCAGTGGCCGCGCCCCGGCCCCCACCCCCGCGCCATGGGCGCGCCTCGGCCGTGCCCTCGGCTGCGCCCTCGCGCGCCCCTGCCCGAGCCCGTGCCACGGCAGCTTCGCGCCGCGCGCGCCTGCACGGTTCGCGTGCCCTCGGCACGCACAACGTGCTCTCGCGCGTGCGACCATAGTCGCGCTGCGTTTAACCCTCGTTTTAATCCATTTTAATTGTTGTTTAGTCGATGTGCTGCGTCGCGCGCTTCACCGCGCGACGGTTCATTTTAATTTCATCTTTATTAACGTGTTGCGTCACGCGCTTCGTCGCGCGATGATTCTTTTTAAATTTATATTTATTAATCTGTTGTGTCCCGCGCTTCGTCGCGCGATGATTCTTTTAATTTATATTTATTACAGTGCTGCGTCGCGCGCTTCGTCGCGCGACGATTCGTTTTTAAATGTAGTTCTGTCGACGTAAGCCGCCGTGCGTTTCGTCGCGCAACGCTTAACGTTTATCTATAATTAATGCAAGAATCTCGTTGCGCGCTCTGTCGCGCGGCGAGTCGTTTATTTCTTAATTCAATTTAAATGTTGTGTCGCGCATCTCACCGTGCGACCACTCCCTTTCATTTATTTTTATCTATTTATAATGATTAAATGTGGAACATGACTTTACTTTATGCTAAACGCAGTGTCCAAATTAATGCCCTTCTGTTAAGCGAGTGGTTTCATTTATAATTATGTAACGTGATCGCTTCTCGACCGTAGACTCAACTGTCTTTTCCTCTTTCTCTCTTAACCGTAATTGCGAGCCCCACGTGGAACGTCTGTTTATTTATTGCATTCTATTGTATGGTGTACTGTTCTTTTGTATTAAATGTGTCGATGTATGTATGTTTGCGCTCGTATAGAGAACGATCTGGTTGAAGAGCCCGAGGAACTCGCAGGAGAAGCCCCTGAGCAGCAGCTGGTTGGTGGAGGCAAGTGTCCCTTGACATATCTTTGTCCTATACATTCTTAATTCACTTCCCGCATTTACACAATTATACTTAAGGATTGACTAGCTTTTGTTATTCATGTCCTTGTTTACCTATTTGGGTTGGATTATTATTGTTTAGCTTTATGCTATTGCTCAACACGAATCAATGAACATGATGAGATTTATCAATGATACGCTGTTTCCCCTCTTTATTATGATGTTATACTTGTGGCATTCAAGGGGGCTCGAGCGGTTTCTCGAGTGCCTCTCCGTAAGGACCTGTTCGTGGATGACCGCCCGAGAAAACAGTGCAACCATGAGAGTGGAATGGGATGCCCTTAGCTAAATAATTAGAGGAACCGGGGTGTAGTTCGCTTAGCCGTCGTGGCGTCAATGGGGCTCGGTGTATGCGGCTCGCTCTGCCAAGTTTGGTTCGCCCTTGGGAAGGAGTGCGGTACATTTAGGAAACCTAACGGGCGGCTACAACCTCGGGGAATCTTTGTTAAGGCTACGTAGTGATACCCTGCTGGGTCACCTTGGTAGTGATCAATGGAGAGTCATGATCTCCGGTCAGAAAGGGAATCACGGCTTGTGGGTAAAGTGCGCAACCTCTGCAGAGTGTATGAAAACTGATATATCAGTCGTGCTCGCGGTTATGAGCGGCCAAGGGAGCTCCATTGATTAGTGTACTTGATCAGAGATGTTCGGATTACAGGTGGCAATGAGATTGATGTTTTTTGTATTGACTCTGGTAATGGTAAGTGGTATTCTTTCCGTTTGGAAAGAGTACGTTTGGGTTAATAACGTGGGTTAAATCTAAAACTTGGCTTTCTCTACTAGTAATAATAATCTGACCAACTAAAAGCAACTGCTTGACTTACCCCCACATAAAGCTAGTCCACTATAGCCAAACAGGATACTTGCTGAGTATGTTGATGTGTACTCACCCTTGCTCTACACACCAAACTCCCCACCCCCCAGGTTGTCAGCATTGCAACCACTGCTTAGGAGAATATGAAGCCGTGGAAGGAGACTTCCAGGAGTTCCAAGATTACGACGAGTTCTAGGCGTGGGTTAGCGGCAACCCCTAGTCGGCTGCCTGTGAAGGCCACGTGTATCTATGTTTCTTTTCCGCACTTTGATTATTGTAAAGACTATGTGGATGTCTCAGACATATGATGTAATCGACTATTATTTCCCCTTTTATATTATGATTTGAGCACTGTGTGATGATGTCTAGTTATGTAACTGTTGTGTACGTGAATTGCTGATCCTGGCACGTACATGGTTCACATTCGGTTTTCCTTCTAAAACCGGGTGTGACATATTCCCAGAAGAGTTGCCAGGAATGCCGCCTGAAAGAGGAGTGGAGTTCTACATAGATCTAATCCCTAGCACTACGCCCATCGCAAAGAGACCATACCGCATGGCTCCCACAGAGTTAGCAGAATTAAAACTCCAGATCACAGAGTTGCAACAAAAAGGATACACTCGTCCCAGCTCGTCTCCTTGGGGAGCACCCGTCCTTTTCGTCACCAAAAAGGATGGAAGTATGAGGATGTGTATTGATTACCGATCCTTGAATGAAGTTACAATAAAAAACAAGTATCCACTCCCTCGGATCGACGATCTCTTCGACTAGCTACAAGGAGCCAAGTATTTCTCCAAGATAGACCTAAGGTCTGGATATCACCAGCTGAGAATCAAGGAAGCAGATATTCGGAAGACTGCATTTGTCACCCGATATGGACAATATGAGTTCACAGTAATGCCTTTCGGACTAACCAACGCACCCGCCTTTTTCATGAACCTCATGAATAAGGTATTTATGAAAGAGCTAGATAAGTTTGTCATAGTCTTCATTGACGACATCCTCATCTACTCCAAGAGTCGCGAGGATCATGAGCATCATCTCTGGATTGTCCTTAGAAGACTCAGAGCACATCAACTCTATGCTAAGCTCAGCAAATGTGAATTCTGGTTAGAAAAGATAGCCTTCCTTGGGCATATCTTGACTACAGAAGGAATAGAAGTAGACCCGTCCAAGGTAGAAGCAGTATCAAAATGGAAGCAGCCATCCAACGTCAGTGAAGTTCGAAGCTTTCTGGGAATGGCAGGATATTACCGCCGCTTTATCAAGGGATTCTCCAGCATAGCAAGACCTATGACCGAACTCCTCAAGAAAGACAATAAGTTTGTGTGGACCCCGAAGTGTGAGGAAAGTTTCCAGATCATAAAGAAAAAGCTCACGGCCGCGCCCGTTTTGACACTACCGAATATACACCAGGATTTCGTCGTCTTCTGTGATGCTTCAAGGCAAGGCTTAGGGTGTGTCCTGATGCAAAATGAGAAAGTTATTGCTTATGCATCACGCTTACTCAAGCTGCATGAGCAGAATTATCCCACCCACGATTTGGAATTGGCATCCATAGTGCATGCCCTGAAAATATGGAGGCACTACCTAATTGGGAACAAATGCCACATCTTCACCGATCACAAGAGTCTGAAGTATATCTGCACTCAGCCAGATCTCAACCTCCGTCAGAGAAGATGGCTGGAACTGATCAAAGATTATGACCTTGAGATCCATTACCACCCCGGAAAGGCCAACGTGGTAGCAGACGCCCTCAGCCGAAAACCTTTCGGGATAAAGGGAACCAACTTTTTAGAAGATTGGAAGAAAGAATCAGCTCAGCTGAATGCATGTCTGGGAAACAACGGCGGCCTAAAGTCAAGCCAATGCTAGAAGACCTCATATGCAAAGCTCAACGCCTGGACACGAAGATAGCAAGACTTATGGCAAAAGCTCTCAAAGAACAACTTCCGGACCTCAGGACAGATGAGCAAGGAGTCCTTTGGTTTAAGAACCGTCTATGTGTACCAAAAGGAGAGGCACGGGAAGTCCTGCTCAATGAAGCTCACAACTCAGCCTACTCCATCCACCCAGGAACCACCAAGATGTACCTAGACCTCAAAACCAGATACTGGTGGAGAGGGATGAAGAAAGAAATAGCACAGTATGTGGCCCGATGTGACAGTTGCCAACGAACAAAAGCCGAGCACCAGAAACCTGCAGGCCTATTGCAACCCCTCCCAGTGCCCGAATGGAAGTGGGAGGAAATAGGCATGGATTTTGTAACCGGACTACCCCGGACGCAAAAAGGGAATGACTCTATCTAGGTAATAATAGACCGTCTTACCAAGGTAGCCCACTTCATCCCAGTGAAAACCACCATTGGAGGAGCCACCCTTGCCCGGATATATCTTAAAGAGATAGTCAGACTCCATGGTATCCCTCGGAAGATAGTGTCAGATAGGGGGACACAGTTCACTTCAAAATTTTGGAAGAGCCTTCAGCAAGCTATGGGCACCAAGTTAGATTTCAGCACCGACTATCACCCCTAGTCAAATGTTCAGACGGAAAGGGTCAACAAGGTTCTCGAGGATTTATTAAGAGCCTGTGTGTTGATGTTCGACAGAAACTGGGAGTCCAGTTTGCCATATGTCGAATTCTCATATAACAACAGCCATCAGGCCAGTATCAAAATGTCACCGTTCGAAGTATTGTACGGACGAAAGTGCCAGACCCCCCTAATGTGGTCCAACGTAGGGGAAAAGGCACTGGAAGGACCTGCCTTTGTTAAATAGGCCGAAGAGAAAGTTGCCCTGATCCGCAAAAGATTACTTGAAGCTCAGAGTCGGCAGAAAAGTTATGCAGACAACAGGCGGGGAGAACTCAGATTTGAGGAAGGAGACTTCGTATACCTCAAGGTCTCCCCAATGCGTGGTGTCAAAAGGTTCCAAATGAAAGGAAAGCTAGCACCGCGATTCGTCAGCCCCTATCCCATCATTGGCAGAGTGGGACCCGCAGCATACCGCCTTGAATTACCAGAATCCATGTCAGATATCCACAATGTGTTTCATGTGTCCCAGCTCCGCAAGTGCCTGCAAGTACCAGAGAACCACATCAAGGCAGAGACAATCCAGATTCAGAAAGATCTCCAGTACCGGGAAAAGCCAATAAAGATTCTTGACTCAGCAGTCCGAAAGACCCGCAACTCAGAAGTAAGACTCTGTAAAGTTCAGTGGAGCAGAGAAGGAGAAGAGGAAGCTACCTGGGAAAGTGAGGACTCTTTGAGGAAGAAATACCCTTACCTTTTCTCGAGCCCCGTCTGAATCTCGAGGGCGATATTTTTTATGTGGGGTAGGTTTGTAACATCCCAAAATTTCAACCCGAGGTTTGGAACCCTAATCTAACCCCCCTATTTATCTCTCCCTAAACTCCACCCCATAGGTCTTCTCATCATATGCATACACTTTGTTTGATTAGAAGCACCTCACATAGATTATATTTTTAGCACCTAAGATTATCTAGTTAATTAATTGAGGAAAGGAGATAAAAGAAATGGAAATAGAAAATGAAAAAAAGAAACCTTTCCCCCCTGGCTGGGCCAATTTCCGGCCCATACCCACGACCTCTCTCTCCCCGCGCGTGCGATCTCCCTCCCCTCTCGGCCCACCTCCGACCTGCAACCTCGCGCGCGCTAGCCCGCTCCGCGTGCGCGCCTCTATCGCTGCTGCCCGACCCCACCTGCTAGCCGCACTCACCCTCGCTCTCTCGCGCCCGCGCATCGCTGACAAGCCGGCCCCGCCAGTCAGCCACCCTATCTCCCTCGCCGCGCACGGCTTCAACGCGATCACTGCCGGCCACCGTCCTCTCCTCCTCCCCGCCTGCACTCGCCGCACAGAGAAGTTCGACACCGCTTCGTCCTCGCTTGCCGTGGTCGCGTCCTTGCACGGCACTGCCCCGCCGAGCGGTCCCGTCGTCGCCGCTGTGCACCATTTACACCGATTGTTGTGCACCTCACCTCCACCTAACACCGCTGCTCCCCTCCCTTCGGGCGCCTATAAAAGGGCCGCCCCAAGCTCCTCCATGCCCTGCACCAGCCTCGCAACTCTTCTCCCCAATTCCCGAGCTCAACTGCTCCAGCTCCGCCGCCCCTCCCTCCGCTCAGGTGAGCTCTTTCTCCTTCCCCCCCCCCTCTGGTTATTCAGCGAGCAATTCACTAGGATCAGTAACTTCACCACATCACCGCAAACTCTGAACAACGCTCCCCTGCCCCCGATCACCACCCAAACTTCACCGACGACGACTCCCGCCGCGGAGCTCCGCCACCCCACCGTGGTCAGCTCCCTCCCAGTCACCTCTGGAAAAATTGGGCCCACCCTTAAGCTCGCCAGCCTCTCCTCGTGCTATGGCACCTACCCAATCCCCAGAAACCGGGTCACCGACGGTGAAACGCCGTTGAACCAGCCGGCGGCCAGGTTTTCCCCGCGGATCGGCCGGTTCACCCCTTCCCCGTCTGCCGCTGACGTCGTCTCCCCTCCCGCTCTCCCTGGCGCGTGGGCCCGTAACCGACACCATCTCCTCGCGTGCCCACGCTGTCTCTCGCCCTTGGGCCGTGCTGGGCCGGCATTCTCGCGCCCGCACCCGGCTGGGCCGGAATTCTCCCCCCCCCGGCCCACCAGAGCCGAAAATCCTTTTCCTTTTCTTTTTCCCATTTAGTTTTGTACATATATCTTGATATTCTATGTACCAAAAATTATCCAAGCACTTTCTAAGCCACATAGAATGATAATGTTAGGAACTTGACACACTCCACTCAGTAAACCACTGTTTGATGTATTGTTTATTGCCTGTTTTGCTAGAAGAAGCGGGGGCCGTCGATCCGGAACCCGTAGCCCCGGAAGAAGGGCAGGAGCTCGAACCCTACGAGATAAATCTTTTGTGTCAGGAAAGCTTCGACGAAGGCAAGTCCATCCTTCCCTTGATGCATAATTTACCTATTCCTTCTACCACTACCTAAGCCGGGATTAAGGGATGGAATATTTGCATTGTGAGCAGAGAGATAGCCGCATTAACAAACATCTTTTGAATTAAAAATGTGGGATGGGAAAAAGGGCAGTGTGTTTCACTAAGCGAGGTTTTCAAAAAGTGTGCGATGAAGGGTATTCACCCTCATCACCTCCTGAGTGGGATGATCAGGGACTCCCTAGTTTAGGGGAGGGCCTAAGGCGAAGGCTCAGCTGGTTTAGGCGTGAGCAGAAGGATTGTCCCCTCATATTAGGACCGGATTGTCATCTTTCACTACCTGTACTCATGATAAATACAACCACTCGAGACTGTGTGGACAGTCACTCAATCTGAACTCGTACGGTCCAACCCCAGGGTTATGAAGGCTGGGGAGCATCGGGAGGATAAGGAGGAGGAATGTTTTGTCCGGTTTGGACATGGCGGTGGCCTGACTCCTACCGGTATAACCGTTAAGGTTAGGACGTGCGAGGTAAGAAAGAGATTCGGATTCGGATCTCATTGGCCATGGGATCGCAGAGCCAGACTAGTGGGTAAAGTGTACCCCTCTGCGCAGAGTTCAAACCTATTCGAATAGTCTGTGTCCACTGGTATGGACGAGTCTGGTGTGGTATGACAATTAGTGTTTTACAACCTCTATGAACAGGGAAATGTGTGTGTGAGTGCGTTTTTGGAAAAGAAAATGATGCCACGAGAGCGGGAAGCTCAGTGGTGGTTGAGTATTGTGTTATTTCTATTTCCTTGGGAAAAACCCTAAAAGTACTGCCTTTCTCTGAGAAAAAGAAGAGTGACTTCAACTCCACCATATAAAGCATGTATGATATAGGTCCCTTTCTCTTTACGGGAGCGGGATGGGCTTGCGGAATACCTAGTGTATTCACTCAGATTTATTTATGTTTTTCAGCAGCCGAAGACTTCTTCTCTGCTATGCTTGATTGAGGGGGCTGTGCCTGCACCCAGTTCTGCATGTGGCTTGGGCTAGTGTATCTTCTACTGCGCTTTGTATTCTGGCTCCTTCGAGCTTGTACCCTGGTATTGTAATAACATTTATTCGAACTCTGTATTATTTGAAGTAAGGAATGTGGTTACTAGCCTCCTGGGACTAGTAATTGTATCACATTTGAGTCCCAAAGGATCGGGACGCTTCAGGGCACACATGCGCCAAGCGCCATATACCCGACCCCCTGACCCACACATGCCCGTGAAACCGCGAGGGTCGGCTCTGATACCACTTGTAACACCCCGTTCACTCCCGGACCGACGGTACTTACTCCTGACAGCTCTCTAATATCATATATTGTCCCCACAGACTAACATGAGTCTTTTGTGTGCACTTTGTCCATCACTAATGCGCACCCGTGAAAACTTCCCGGTCGGCCTCCCATTCCAAATTGCTCCAAGTCAAGCATGCTTTACTTGTAGGTTCTTTCGAGATAAACTTCCGAAAAAGAAGATGCACCTTATTGATATGAGTACTCTATTAATTCTATTAAGCCGTGGTCCAGGATATCACCATCCTCCGGGGCCAGGATATCATAGGCTCCCGCGGGGTGTGCATGTGCAAGCACACCTGTTGGACGACGTAGGCGATGTCGAGCCTGGAGAAGGTTAGGTACTGGAGGGTGCCGGTGAGGCTCAGGTAGGACGTCACGTCGGTGACTAGGGGCCCGTCGTCCTTAGAGAGCTTCGCCTGAGTGTCGACGGGTGTGGAGCAGGGCTTGCCGTTGGACATGCCAGCCCGCTCCGGGATGTCGATGGCGTAGTGGCGCTGGTGGAGGAAGAGACCCTGAGGCTGACGCTCGGCGGTGATGACATTGTTCTGACAGCTTCTACCAAAGTTCTTCTCCGTCGCATCATCACCTCACTTCAGCAGGAATTCTCTATGAAGGACCTTGGCAAACTTCACCATTTCTTGGGGATGCAGGTCCAACGCACGACAACTAGTTTGTTTTGTCTCAACGTCAGTACATGATTGACATCCTTGACCGAGCTGGCATGGCTGAATGCAAGCTCTGTTCCACCCCAATTGATGTCAATCCCAAGCTGTCTGGCACTATTAGTAATCCAGTGACTGATCCTACAGATTTCCGTAGCCTTGTAGGGGCCCTCCAGTATCTCACTTTCACACGGCCTGACATCTCTTATGCAGTCCAGCAGACCTGCCTTCATATGCACGACCCCTGTGAGCCTCACCTTGCTACTCTAAAGTGCATTCTTCATTACGTGCGTGTCACCCTTCATCTCGGTTTGTTACTTCGACCTTCCGCACAGACTGAACTGCCGATCTACTCAGATGCCAATTGGGCTGGTTGTCCTGATATCCGCAGGTCTACCTTAGGCTTTGTTGTATTTTTGGTGATAGTCTCATCTTCTGGTCCTCCAAGCGTCAGAACACGGTCTCCCGCTCCAGCGCCGAGGCTGAGTACCGAGCTGTTGCAAATGTCGTTGCTGAAGTCACCTGGCTGCATCAGTTACTAAAGGAACTTCATGTCCCCCGCGCTGCACCGCTTTGGTTTATTGTGACAATATCAGCATTGTCTACATGTCCTCCAACCCCGTCCAGCATCAGCGCACCAAACATATCGAGATTGATCTTCACTTTGTTCGCGAGCGTGTGGCCCTCGATGACATTTGTGTTCTTCACGTTCTGACGTCGTCGCAGTATGCTGCTATCTTCACCAAGGGGCTACCTACTTCGGGCTTCACAGAATTTCGGTCCAGTCTGAACGTCCAAGGCTTCGACGCTCTGACTGCGGGGGGTGTTAGCAATGCAAGATTCCTTTCCTGTAATGGTGTGTGCTTTCCTGTAATGGCGTGTGCTTGCATAGATAGAATCCAAGGTTGTTATGGTAGTAGACGCCTTGATTGATGTAGGGATCCATCTGTATCAGACACATTGGGAAGGTCTAATCCTGATTGATTGAGGAGATCACTCTGGCACTACTTCTATAAGCCACATGATCTCCTCCTCCCCTATATATTCTGTAACTGGTTGGTTCTATTCTCATCCAATACGTTGCTACACAGCACATCTACTTCTCTCAAGAAAGTCTTGCAATATTTGCAAGATACAAAGGGCCTCATGTTAACATACAGAAAATCAAGTAGCCTTGAGATTATAGGGCATTCAGATTCAGATTATGTGGGGAGTGAAGATAGAAAGTCTACGTCGGGTTACATATTCACACTCGGAGGAGAAGTTATATCGTGAAAAAAAACTCAAAATAAACTATCACTATATCGTCGATAATGTATGATGAGTTTATTGCATATAATTAGACAACAATGCAAGCTATGTGGCTTAAAAAGTTTATACTTAGTTTAAAAGTGGTGGACATCATATCAAATCTATGTTGCGCTAATGAACCAACAATATGTTACTCCTATAACAAGTCAAGTGTTATTGCCAAACACATTAACAATAATTTAACTTGACCATATAACCATAGAGCAAATGCTTGCGAATTTGCTCGCTAAAGATCTCTCACCCAACGTGTTCAGAAAACACGTAGGGCATGTTTGGTTTCCGGGTAGGATGCCACAATTTGCCTAAGTTTAGTCGCTTGAATTGAAGAACTAACCTTAGGCGCCTTAGACAGGAAACCAATAACCTTAGGCGCCTTAGACAGGAAACCAGTAACCTTAGGGGCCTTAGACAGGAAACCAAACAGGCCCATAGTCGGCATGGATTTAATGGAGCATCTATGATTCTGTATTAAGGGGCCACAAATGCAATCACCTCCCTCAAGATTAAGCGCACTCAATGAAGGGAAGAACCGCCGCCTCTGTATCGAGCTACATCTAATGGTGTAGCTGTCTAACCCCAAAAGTATAAGCCCTGTTTGTAACGCATCTAGTGACTAGAACTCGTGTGCAAGTTTCTTTTACACTCAATAACATGCTGTGAATATTATCAACCACAGCTAAAGCACAGCGACCCAATTTCACGCTTGTCATGAACGCTCCTCCTGCTCTCCTACATTAACCCATTCACGTGAGCCATTCCCGTAAACCTGAGGCATCAATGAGACTGATGGGCGTGTCCCTAGTCTAAACCGACCTCCCACTCCAACTGATCGGCGCGGCCGCCCAACCCAGCTCAGACGTGAAACGCGCGCCAAACTGGAATCGAATGACACCGGAGATCAAAACACCAGCTCTCCAATCCTATCACGGCCTAGAGCTAGATCCAACATAGCGCACTGGGCACATCACTTAAACTTTTTTCAGATGATCCCTGAAGCCAAAACTGCATTTGATAGACCTTTCTTCATGGAGGTGCTGGCTATCTCTGCCTGGGAAATCTGGGAAATAGCGGAATTCGGCTATTTTTAGAGAGTCTGTTCCGTCCTTCAATTCTTGGAGGACATGCTTCAATTCCACGCTGAAGCTTCAGATGATCAGATTTAGCCCGGATCTCAATTCGTCTGTTTCTCAGTGGCTTGTCTCTTTATAAACCCACTCACTCCCTCCCCATCTTTCTTATGTTTCTCCTCTAAATTCTTGTCCAGTGTAATGCTCGGTTTGTACATTGTTTCTCTCTTATCGTAATAAAATATTTTTCGTGTTGTGGGGATTTCTCCTACAGCTTTTCTCTGACAAAAAAACATAGCGCAGAGCGTGACACGCGCGAGCGGGGCCGGGAGAGAGATCACGACTCGAGACTGGATGTACGCAGATCCGGGCGAGAAGACCAGGGGCGCCGAGGTAGCAGGGAGCGGCGACAGAGAGGGAGGAGCACTCACGTCCTTGAACTGGAGTAGGCCGAGCTCGCCGAGGTAAGTGACGGCGAGGCGCGAGCTGTCGGCGGGCATGATGAGCTGCACGAAGCACATCTTCTCGGAACGCATGTGGTCCATCGGGGGCAGCCGATCGAACACCCCCATCCCGCCCGCCCGCCGGAGCGCAGCGCGGCCTCCCGAAGCTTCCAGAAGGCGTCGCTAACGCGAGGAGGTGGACGACACGGGTGCGGTGGCGGGTGACGCCTCAGATCTGGCTCTGGGGAGAAATTTGCCATCACGGAGGTCCTCATGTGTTCCTTCGACGATTTGGAGGCGTAGGCGAGGGATTTGCTGTTATAAAAAACTAGGGGACAACTCACACTCCAAAATAGACATGATCACACCATTACAAGGTAACGTATATGAATAAACCAGTGATACTCACGTCATCTCTACATTCGTTACCCTTCTCCCTATTCTCGCTACCAGGCATGCACCCTAGGCCATGCTTCCTCCTGCTCCACATTATCGCCCACCTACACCTCGCCATCAACGCCGCTGACGCCGACGCTCTGCTCACCTTCAAGTCCTCCCTCGACCGCTCCGACCGCCTCCCGTGGCGCCCCGACACGGCGCCCGCTTTCTGTGCCTCCTGGCCCGGCGTGCGCCAATGCGCCCCCGCCGGCCGCGTCACCAAGCTCGTCCTCGACGCCCTCAACCTGACGGGCTCCCTCACCGTCGCGCTCCTCGCCCCGCTGGCCGAGCTGCGGGTCCTCAGCCTCAAGTCCAACGCCCTCACAGGCCTCATCACGGAGGCCCTCCCGCGCGCGCTCCCAAACCTCAAGCTATTGTACCTCGCCGACAACCGCCTCCAGGGCTGCGTCCCCGCCACCCTCGCCATGCTCCACCAGGCCACCGTCATCGTCCTCTCCGGCAACCGACTCACGGGCCAGATCTCGCCCTCCCTCGCCGCCCTGCGACGCCTGACCTCGCTGCTCCTCGACCGCAACCTGCTCACCGGCGTCGTGCCGCTGCTGGCGCAGCGCACGCTCAGGGCGCTCAACGTCTCGGCCAACCGCCTGTCGGGGGAGATCCCGCGCTCGCTCGCCGCCAGGTTCAACGCCTCGTCGTTCCTCCCCAATCTCGGCCCCAGCACGATCTCGTGCCGGACCGGCCACGGCAGCAGACCGTCGTCGCTGCTGTTGTAGAGATGCTTGTCGAGGCTGCCGTTGGGCATCAGCTCGTAGACAAGGAGGAGCTCGCCGCCGTTGTGGCACCAGCCGATGAGCTACACCAGGTTGTGGTGCCTCAGCCGGCTGATGATCCTCACCTCCGAGGCGTACTCCTTCCTCCCCTGTTTCGACCCCTTGGACACCCTCTTGATGGCGACATGGAGATCCATGTCCTCGAGGAATCCCCTGTACACTGAACCGAACCCGCCTTCCCCGAGCTTCTGCGTGTCTGAGAAGTTTCCGGTGGCGACGGCGAGCTCGCCGTAGCGAAACCGCTTCGGCCCGGTTCCTCTCTCGAACTCGTCTTTCAGCTCCGGCTCCTCGTCGAAGAACCCTCCCTCTCGCGTCCGTGGGGGGATCTCTACTGCGAGACAGCTCTCTGGTGCGGCTCTGGTGCGAGCAGTGAGGCCACTGGTGCGAGCGAGACGGTGCGAGCAGGGAGGCCTCTGGTCCGAGAGAGGAGAGAAGGGACACCCGTGCGAGAGAGGAGAGAAGGAAGATGTCTGCTAGGAGGAGAGAAGGGACACCTCAACGGCGCTCACGGCGCTGGAGACGGTGACAGTATCAACGATACTAATCATTTTTCTATCCGTGTAATGGTGTGGTCATGTCTATTTTGGAGTGTGGGTTGTCCCCTAGTTTTTCATAACAGCAAATCCCTCGCCTACGCCTCTAAATCGTCGAAGCCGCACCTGAGGACCTCCATAATGGCAAATTTCTCGGCTCTGGGAGGATAGGCCTAATTCTATTTTACTCTGTTCTGCCGAGTGCGCAACTGCCAAGACCAAGACCCATCAGTGACAGAGGGAGGAAGCGGCTCGGAAGGGAGGCGCGCAGTCTCTGACCCGTGGGGCATCCCTCCTGGAGGGCGAGGACCGGTCGAGGTTTCGGTTGGGCGCTCGGCCACCCGAGTTTAGACATGCCAATGGTTACCTAAAAACGAAATCCAATGAGTTTTTATCCCATTGGGATATGAGTTTAAGTTAATTTTTATACCTATAGGTTTCTTAATAAACATAAATCTATATCCGACGGGTTTTTGGGTATAGGTTTGTTTCTATGGTACTCAAACTCGTGGACACGTGGATTTTTTAAACCCGACCAAACCTAGTGCATATTGTCATTTTATTTTATAAATAAACAACAAACATGTTATCTCCCTATTTACTTCCTAATTTTTATCAAATAGAAATGTATGTAGTTGGTGAGAGTGTTGATTGCTTGCTATTATAGTTTATACTAGCATTATATATGTAGTGGATGGATAACTCGGTGCAATGTCACTTGATTATACAACTTATTATTTGTATTTCATTCTTCCCACTAATAATTTTTATACCAAATCACGAACTCGTTGTTCATCACATAAAATTTGGATCACGATCCCATTAATCATTACAATACTTATTGATTATGAGAAGAACAATCATATTGGAGATGAAACCCGCGGGTAACCCTTGGGTACCCGCTAACCTGATGGGTATGGGTTTGAGCAAAATTTCAAACCCGTCTTTGGTACAGGTTTTTTTAATGGGTATAGATATTTTTCACGGGTACGGATTTGAGATGGCAAAATCCAGCGGGTTTGTGCCTGTTGCCATCTCTACCCGAGTTTGGTATTTTTTTACACAAGTGTCCCTATCCTTTTTTTATTTTTTGTTCACGCAACGACCCTGTTGGTCCCACGTTTCTCGAACTAGGGAGCCATTAGCAATTTTGTCATTATCATTTGTGAGCTTTGTCAATATGTCAACGAACCCACAAATTATAGACACAGATGGTCCCATCAGTCATAGACATATGATAACGTAATAACATATAACCAAAATTGAGAGTGCCAAAATTACAAATTTCTCCGGAGTGGGCCTGCCTTTGCCTGGCCAACGTGAATGGGAACGCAAAGACCAACATATGAACAGATCAGACAGTCTGGCTGGCATTCTAGCGCACGAATACCCATTTTTCGAATACGGATACATGTATTTTTATATTTGAGTAGGATACAGGTAATATCTGGATATTGCAACTTCGGGTTTGGTCGGATACGGAGCGAGAACTACCCGGTAAATACCCGGATATTCGGGTCGGGTACGGGTTCCCGGAATTCAGGTACCCGTTTTTTCTTTTTTGCATAATATAGTTATAAAATCATAACTTTTACATATGAAATCGGCCGAAGATAAAATTTGTATGAAAATTGTAGAGCTCGAAGAGATCTATAACTTTGTAGTACATCAATTTTTTGTTTAAACACATCTTTAGGCAAAAATCATTGAAATAATGTCCAAATTTATATCGAATTAATAGAATTTATCGTTTTTACGTGGGGGCTTAAGGTTATCTCCATGTGAGAACTTAAGGTTATATTTGTATAGAGTATTTATTAGTATTGGTAACTTATTTGCATTTTTTTGTCGACGCTACAATATTTTATGGATTTAATTGTATTTTGATGATTTTCTACGACAAGAAATTAATAATACATAATTAGCCTAAAAAATCGTGAAATTTTATCGAGGCACAACATATGTCCATATATAACTATAACATATGTTTGGATCATAAGATCTATAAGATGCCTGTGTTTGTTTCATTTCACTTTCACTTATTTGTATGAGTTACATGTGAAATCACTTTCACTGTAAGTTTCAACATAATCAGTACTTTACTTTTATCATTTCCATATGATGGCTTGAGTTATCTTCGTATAAAATGTTTATTAGTTTTTGTAACTTATTTGCAATTTTTTAGTGAAACTACAATATTTTATGATTTTTTAATATTATGGTGCTGGTTCTACAATGTTCTTGTGATTAGTAACTTTGAACTGCATAATGTCAATTTTATTGGTTTCCTTTTCTACATTAGATCTATCATATACATGATTATGTATTGCTTAATTTATGTGTTTGCTGGATGGTTCGACAATTAATATCATTGGGATGAACTACTTGATAACTATCCGGTACCTATCCGAGTATTATCTGTTATCCGTTTCTTACATGTCCGGATTATTAATGGTCTCGTACTATTTCCGTCCCGAATCTTAACTACTCATATCCGGTCTAGTATTCAGGAGAAAATGTTAGAATAGGATACGCAATGACCTATATCCGGCTGCCGTCCCGTTTTCATCACTACGCGCGAGTCGTCGGTCGGATCTAGGGATGGCAATTTTACCCGCGGGTTTGGATATCCGTTGGATATCCGACCCGTCGGGTACGAGTTCGGGCACGAAATTCGACCCGTGGGACTTACCCGTACCCGACCCGATTCTATTATGGGTCGGGTACGGATTTGATTTCTTACTCGCGGGTACCCGACGGATATCCGAAAATAGTGATTTTAGATTTTCAACCTACAAGTACGCTAGCTAGCCGTCCATCCTTGACGGCTCATCCTACTGCCATCCCTCCGTGTCTACTGATGCTTCTGATCTGGTTCTAGTACTAGTGCCAGTACGTTTGATAAAGTGCCAGTACGTAGTACCAGTGCTATCTAGTACAAGTACTTGAGCTAAGAGAGTGTTAATACACCAGACGACTATGCTAGCTACTCTCCGATTTTGACGAGTTGGAAGTTTATTAACAAAAAAACATTAGCAACACGTGTCCAGGGCTACATCTACATGACTGCACTGTGCAACAACATTATGTGCCTCTGGTGATCATGGAGATGTGCGACGCTCAGAACTGCACTAGACTTCATTTAGGGAGAATGCACCAAGCTGTTATACTCGACGGATACCCGATATCCGCCCGATACTCGATGGGTACGGGCACGGGTACAAAATTTTACCCGTGGATATAGTCATGGGCGGATATGGATAATCCCCGCGGGTATGGTCACGGGCGGGTATTTACTCTACCCGATCCGAACCCGACCCATTGCCATCCCTAGTCGGATCACGTGGTAGCGGCTGAGCTGGGGCCCTGCGGAGTAAGGTTCTGGTAACATGGGCCAGTTGTGTGGCCTTGTGGGCGGAATATACGGGTCGGGGCCGCGTCAGAGGCACCTGAGATTAGAGATGGCCAATAAGCACGAGGCCCGCGAGCCCGACATGAAGCCCGTTGTTTGGGTCCGGTCTGGGCCGGTCCGTCATGAACAAGCGGGCCGGACTCGAACAGGGAACTAGGCACGGTGGACTAGCCCGGCACGACCCGTTTACCTCTAAAACCGTTTTTTAACACTAAAACGTGCTTACCGGCCCGCTTTTTCGTGCTAAACGGGTCGGTCCGGCTCGTTTAGTCCCGCTGCGGGCCGGGCTCGGATAGGAAATTGAACCCGCGTGCTTAGACGGTCTGGCCCGGTTTTCT
Organism: Zea mays; assembly: GCF_902167145.1. NCBI lineage: Eukaryota > Viridiplantae > Streptophyta > Magnoliopsida > Poales > Poaceae > Zea > Zea mays. Next base: position 187,589,554 of record NC_050098.1, read on the forward strand.
AACCGTGCCTGGCGGGCCAGGTCCAAAACGGGCCGGACTTCACCGGGCCGGACCGGGCGGCCCGTTTGGCCATCTCTACCTGAGATTGGTTTGGTACAGCCCATTCGCAGATTTTGTTTGTGAATTTCGAACCGAAGTCATGTGCAGTGCAGGCCTTTGTATGCTTCACCTTTTTTTTATTTGTGCTAGAGTGAGTATAGCTGTATCCTCTGTATAGACCGGGCTGAAACTCGCCTGAATTAGGAACCGGATCTATTTTTATGAGATGGCAGAGCTTCAGCCATTTTAGGCCTCTTTTTGGATCACCAAAAGATAATTTCATAAATTCTACGTTTTTTTCTGTGCTTGTAAACTAATTTCTATAAAATTTCTATACCAATCCTGTGAAATTCATGCGTTCCAAGGGAGGCCTTAGTTCAGTTTTCGAACAGGGCCGGTTTTTGACAGTGGATTTGTGTTCACAGTCGTGTGTATGCGTACCGGTTAAGTATTGACATGGGATTGTTACGAGATGCTGCGTTGCTCCGGTCCACAACACAACCTCGGTTGCTTTCCATTCCGATGTTGAAGTATACACAACCGCCAATCAAGTCAGAAAGGTTCGGGCTGGAAGCGTCTATCGGTCTCCACCTCTTTGAAAACGACGTGTCGCCGATACACAGTAGGCCAGTAGGGTACGTACGCAATTCTACAAAAGACGAGACCACCACGCACTACACGCCCGGCCACTAGCTAGCTAGGGGTGCTCAGTGCATCTATGCACGGGGGCCGGCCGGCTGGAGCGAGGCTACAGGACCGACGTCGTCTGATACCGACACAGCAGCGAACGTACGAAAGCCCTAACAAGTGCTCATGACGTAGACGTACTACGTGACGCCCACTGTGGAACGTGGAGCGCGATCGATCCGTATCCCTTCGCCATTACTCGGGTGGTTACGAGAGCAAACCGGGCGTAGGGACGTAGGAGTCGCGATCAGGGACACGAGCGGAGCCGGCGTATTGAATGCAGTCGCTGCACGCGCGAGCCATGGCCATGGGACGGACGATGATGATGCGCTGGGTGCACGGAGAGACGGAGCTGGACCGGCGTGCGACGTAGACGTAGGTGTCAACCGAGCAGCAGTAGTGGATATGACGGCAAGCAAGTCAAGTACGACGATGCCTACCCGCCGCCGGCAGCTGCGTCATCGATGGCCATCTCAGTTGCGCATCGGATCGGCCAGAAGTAATCCTTCGCCTTCAGTACTCTCAGCGCGACTAAGCGATACATGTAACTTCAGGTCGGTACATATAGGAGGTGTTTGGTTTAAGGAATCACTACATCCAAATTGAGGTGGTGCATATTAGTTTATTCCTCAAATTTGGTGGGATGACCATATTTCTCATATTAGTACTAACTAATTAATTATGAGGAATGAGCTGGTGATGGATCAACTCATTCCATTCTACAAACTAAATAAAAATAGTGAGGAGTGAGAAGATGATGGACTAGCTCATTCCTCAAACCAAACACCCTAGTACATCATCACGGGGAGAGATTCACCCGTTGTGAATCACGTGTTGCCGTGTTGGTATATGTTAGTAATTAACCCGATCCCGGCGTACGTACGTACGCTAGCTCTGTGCAACGATGGCTCCTCACGAGCGACCGGATAGATATTCACATGCATACGTCCATCGATCCCATCCGCGCCTGCTACTTGCTCTCGGCCGCGCGCGCCTTGCCGCCGCTGCTCCCGCGAGAGTGGTCCACGTCGAGCGCGCTCGAAAGTGAGATACAGATACTACCATAATATACCTGTCGCGTTACTTACGGGATCTGGTCTCTGCTCTGACCGGTCCCCTTGTCGCCCAGGCAGGCGTGTGGCCGTACCCGTACAGGTGAGCCCGGCATGCACGCCGGAATACTAGAGCACAACATAAAAGATTGTTCCTAAAGGTTATAAAGCAGCACATACAACAAGTTTTCATTATAGATTACATACAATTTTTAAAATATATGCATCTTACAACAAATAGAAATAAGTGGATAACAATTTTATTCTAACACACATTTAGATAAAGAGTTAAATTTCATAATTGATACGGTTTGGTATTGTGTTTTTTTGGTATTTTGGTTCGGTATATGGCGAAAACCAATTACGATACCGAAAATCAAGCTTCGTAGATGCAAAAACCTAACCCGAACGAACTTTAGAAAACTAACATTTTGGTTCGATTTATGATAAAAAAAAGTGTCCACCCCTATCGCTGACCCGGACGAACTTTAGAAAACTAACATTTTGGTTCGATTTATGATAAAAAAGTGTCCACCCCTATCGTTGGGTGGTTGTGGCTGTAAAATTAATGATTCGTTTGGATGTCAGTATTGAAGGGCATGAAATTGAATTGGTTTCAATACCAAATCAACCATATTATTGAAATGAGATGAAATTCCAATTATATTGTTTGGATGTCAATGTATTGGAGTTTGGAATTGGGTGATCTAATTCCATACAATACATAGGGGTGACACCCTGAATTAGGAGAGAGTGTTTCTAGTTATAGTCCAATACTATAGAAATGGCTCTCTGATTCCAAATCGTAATTTCATGTGCAACCAAACAACAGAATTCAGGAAAGTTGATTCCAATTCTCAATTTTGTGCACCAATATCTACATTCAAACGGGGTATAAAATAAATTAAAAGAACTTGTCAAATAAGAGCCCGTTTGGTAGGGTTTTGGCTCTAGCTTTTTTAGAAAAAAGCCAGAGCCCTGCAAAACACCTTTTTTAAAATGAATTATTACGAAAAGCACATAGAACCGAAAGTCATTTTTGTACTATGTGTTGAGTTTGTGATCCAAATTCCGAAGAAGACGGCCAATAAATACACTTGTAATCGCAGGAGATCGCCACCTTTTTGTATATCTCCTGCAATCTGTAACCACCCGAAGAATAGTGATATTGTTGCTGGTCGGCGCCCGTGGTTTTTTCCTTAGCTTTGGAAGGGTTTTCCACGTTAAATCTGTGTTTAATCTACTTTGTATCGTGTTGATTCATAACACTATGGAGAAAAGCCACAAATAGTAGTTTTATCGGCTCTGTCTGTGCCACTTTAATAAGGGAAATGACTTTGGCTCTCTAGAATAAGCCTTTTTTATCAAACGATTTACGAAATAGCTTTAGTTCTACCAAAAAATTGTTTTTTTACGAAAAGCCATATTCTTGCCAAACGGACCCTAAGAGCAACTATAAAAGGATGTTAAAATTTTTACCCCAAAAACTGATTATTAAGAGTAGGCTAAAAGGTTTTAAGAGTGAATCATGATGGTTACTCCAACAGTTACTATAAATGTGACATATGACACAATCTGTACAGTCGTCGGGAGGCTATGGATGATCCGTTACGTTGAGGAATAAATTGGAGAAGGATGGAACACACCAAAATATGAGGGAGAGGAGGCTGTCGATGCGGGGACACCAATTTTTTGGAGAAGAATGAGGGAACTGTTGGAGTAAGAAAAACCACTATTCTTAACTAATATCTGTTTTAGGGTTAGTTTGCGCGTTCCTTTGGAGTTGTTTTAAGTTTTCTTAGCTGGTTTCGTGAGACCCACTGCTACCGTATTTACAAGCTATGGGAAAACAGATTCTTAGTTTTTTCTATAAAAAAAACTTTGTATCAGATCTTCATTTAGTTGCAAAAGCAGTCTTGGAGGCGGACAAGTTGTATACAAATACAAATATTCAGATCAGTAAACAGACCGGGTCCCAGGTTTCTTCGTATAGCGATTATTCACGATCGATGCAACCAAATCAATTTGCTCCAGTTTCGATCCACAGCTCCCCTTGTCGGAGCAGCAACAGACCAGTCATCTGAACGTCTTGCTAGACATTCCACGTGGCCGGAGGCGACGAGAGCGTCGTCGGAGCCTTTTGTGCAATTGCCGTTCCACTGACAGCGGAGGCATTGAAAAAAAAAAACATGCATCAACCTATTAGATTGCCTTTAATCCCTATCGACTTCTTACAGTGTTTTGTCTCTATAAATTGTAGTGCATAATGTGAAGCGAACAAGGCGACCTTTGGTCTCGATCATACGGTTGCCACGTGCTTCGTCTACGCTTTTCCCGTACTGAAAACAAAGCATCGCTGATCAAGTGGACAACACGGGGCGATCATCATTATCCGGGATCAGCGATCGACGTCCGAGCCCAACGGTAACATCAGCAGGCGTTGAATCTCCTGGCAAAAAGAAAAGGAAAAAAGAAAAAAAATGCCGAAAATCATCAGGTACGGATACGAATACCTCGTTTCATCTGGTTTTCTAGCAGGGCACGGGAGACCGAGCACACATAAAAGATTGTTCCTCATCTCGCAGCTCTGGTCGCCGCGGCAGCCTTGACTGGCCTGACTGCTTTCCTGCACTGCTTACAGCTTAAACTTGATTACAGAGGATGGCATCCCACTCCCACAACTCCGTCGGAGCATGAGATGAAGGGCCGGGCAAGCAACGGAGAGGAGGAGACGTTAAGGCATCTTGGTCGCGCAGCGAGTCGGAGTCCTGTATAGGTGAGCTGGTTTCTTCTTTCAACGACTTGCTATGTCATCTCATCACATCAGGGCGGGTTGCACACTATGCAAGCGTGACAGTATCTTACAGCTTACTCCTGCTGCTACTTATCTACCCAGGTAGTTAACACACAAAGGAGAAAGATTAGCCTTGGATCATCTCCAAGCCTTTGTCCTCGTGGCATCCACAGATCCAGTCATCCTAAGCCCAAGATAACATAGCAAAGCAAACACGTACGCGTGTCCCTTCTTATGGCTGCCGCTTCATTCTGCTATTAACAAAAAAAGGTCGCTCTGTATCCGGGCGTGGCTTTCATTCTGTTAAGGCCCCAACTACTTATGCACCACGCACGATTCCAGGCAGGCAGCGGGGGGTGCTGAGTGTGGGCGGCGCGCCGCTGCTGCTTTCGTGCGTGTGGGGGCGTTGAGTGAGTGCAAAGACTAAGCGAGAGCGAGAGCGAACAAAAGGGGGGAGCCGTGGAGTGGTGGGTTCTTGCTTTGCTTTGCTTGCTTGCTTCAGGCCTACCTTTCGGCGGCCTTAAGCTTGGTGGTTGTAGTGGCGCGCGTATAATGCGTTATTATCCTCCACCAGAGAGAGCCGACGATGTCCATCCATGTAGGCATGTAGCTGCAGCCTGCAGGCCCCGGCCTCTCTACACACACCCGTAGCGGAGATCATGAGCAGCGCGCGCCAAGCCATCACCCCGTGGCCAAGCTTAAAGAAACCTCACCATGTCATGTGTCCCTCCCGGTTTAAGGATGCCGTCAATTGTTTAGAAACCACACGGCTGTCCCTGTCGCTGGCTAAGTGGTTGGAGTGCTGACTAGTTAGTGCCAGATTAGACGGGCAAGCCATCAGCAGCCAATGCCTCCGTGCTGTTGTTGTTGTTGTTGCTGCATGTTGTTGTCCATTATTTAGCTGCTTTGCGCGCGTGCAGACAGCGCGCTACCTATAGGCCATAGGCTATAGCAAGCTCCGCCGTCGCCATTGCTACACACCAATCTTTCCTGCCGCGGTGCCGCCTCTCGTCCATGGCAAAGGGAGCGGGAGCTAGCTGACGGCCGCGCGCTTTCGTCTTTTGTCCTTCAATTTCGCAGCATTCCGCGCGCTTGGTCTCTCGGAGGCGTGGCGGTAGCCTGTGCCGGTGTGCCTCGGAGCTCCGGCCTCCGGGAATAAACATAGGGGTATCGCCATGCAGGCGGCGGCCAAGACGAGGTTTGTTCAGTTTCATCCCCTTCGTTCCACGCTAAATTCCATGTGCCGTCTGATGATGATTGATGCGTATGCGTTTTTTTCCATCCTTCTCTTGTTTATTTCTCTCTGCGTCAATCCTGCCGATTGTTCATTAGATTCTCCTCTCCAAGTCAATGTCCGTGCTTCTCTCTCTCTCTCTCTCCTCTTCGGGCCTTCTCTCTTCAGTTTGGCCATTTTGGACCTCGCACGAGCTAATCTCCTACTCTATGACTGTACACGCCTCACCAAAGTGCAGGGAGAACTGTTCATCCATGCATGTTCTCAGCTCAGGGGTGGCACAATAAACAGAGGCTGACACAGCAATTCACAGGTTCACAGCTGCGGCGCCGATTTTACGTGCACGCAGCAAGCTTTGGGATGGAGTTATGCGATTGGGCGGCTCTTAACTATGCTTTCCTCCTCACCACCATCTGTCTGCTCTGTGCCTCTGTCCCCCCTTTCCCATTTATTTTTTTACCTTTTTCATGGAGCCGAGGAGGAGGAAGCGGCCAAGTTTTCAAATCACGGCCGCATGTGACCGTGACTGTTCGCGGATAGCTCCATGCGCAAGGGGTGTCTGTCCCGTTCTTGAGCTCGGAGCCAAGGACGACAGGCAGGTCCACTTGCTGCCTAACCCGCATCTGTAAAGCAAAGCGCGCCCCGCGCCTCCGCCCCATCTCGCACTCTGCCCGGCCTTTTGATTCCCGCCCGTGCTTGCCTGCGGTGGTGGAGGAGGAGAATAGTATTATGCTAAGCTAATGCCGCGGCCCCTTTCGTCGGCTCCAGTCCCGGCTCGGCGTTGCTCCTCCCCTCCATTCCCTGTCGGCCTCTTGCGCTTTCCGGCCTCGGATTCTTTGTCGTGTGCGCCCCCTCCGTTGCATCTCGCTGCTTCTCCTTCTTCTTCGCTTTGCATCTGAGTTGAGCTGGAGCATCGATCCCGTCCGCCTCGTCCTCCCCGACGCGGCTTCGGCTGGACTCCACCGCGCTCTTTAGTTCGGTTTCCCCGTCAGAGCTTCCAACCTGTTCTACTCGGTTTAGATTTTGGAGCTAGAGTTTCCAAAGCAAAAGCTTTCCTTTTTTTTCCCTCCCTCCCCTTTGCATTTGGCATGAGGGGAAACGCTGCGGTTTCGCCCCTTTTCTGAGCATGCTGTCCTTGAACAAAATGCATTTTCTCAAGCTATATTCCAGCAGCAACAGCTCCAGGTAACATGCTGCTCGCTGCTGTGGGGGGGGGGGGGGGGGGGGGGGGGGGGTGAGATTGCCCTTGGCTGCCATTTGTGATTTTTTTTTGAGGTCCTCGGACTCATACCTGATGATGCTGTGGTTTATCTTCTTTTGGCGTGAAGGAATGGCTCCTTGGAACACCCCACCCGGACGTCCTCCCTGGGCGGTAACAAGGCCGGCCGGACGGCGAGGATGGCCGAGTCGCCCACCGGCCTCAGCCCCAAGGTCGACCGCCGCACGGCGGTGAGCGCCGAGAGAGAGGTAAATGGCGACTCCCCCTCTCCCTGCTGTTGCTCCATTTCGGAATGCTGTTACATACAGTAATTTCGCCAGGCAGAAGATATATATAAGACAAACTTTATGAGGTGTTTGGTTTGATTGAATCACTCTATCCAAAATGAAGTGGTGCATCATGAGTCTATTTCTCAAATTTGGTGGATGACTCCATTCCACATATTAGTACTAAACAACTAAGTATGATGAATGAAGTGGTGATAGATTAACTCACTCCATTCCACAAACCAAACAAAAAAGTGAGGAGTGAGAAGATGATGGACTACATCATTCCTTAAACAAACACTCCATTAGTGTTTCTGTCTGGTAGTACGTCGGTGTTATCATATCAGGAGCACCGTTCAATTAAGTTCATCACAAGCCTTTGAAGACTGTTAACTGCTCTTAAATGCGTCGATTTTGTATATCGTTTCTCATGGTTCATGTTATTAGCGCTCGGTTAGGACTTGGGAGCGGTTGGGTCTCGCTCTCCGTCTCTCATGATGGAGCAAACTGTCAGTTAGACTGAAACAGACAAGTATTAGGTGCTGGCTAAGTGCCCAAATCAAATGGTCCAGAGATATTGAATGGCTAGCAAATCTCTGAAATAATTGAAGCTGGTCCTCGCGTTGCTACCAAACTGGTGGATTAAGATAGCGGTACCAGTTCTGCTACCACCAGTGTCGCTGCAACCAACGGCAAAACAGGCGCATCTGATAGAACTGACGCAAACTCTTGGTTTGGGACCGGGACCAGGGACCCTAATTGACACCGTTGGTTTATTCTCTCTATCGGCGGCACTCATCGTGGTCTTGAAAAACACCCTCAAAATGGGAAGGTTCATTTGGCGGTTGCGCTTTAAACACTCTGATAGTTCTGTTATAAACTTATAACATCCCATCATGCTAGTCATTTTCTCGTACAGAAAAGTAATCAGCCATGGCATTTGTTATTGCCGATATTTAAATACATCCTAAATCATAAGACTGTTTTTAGTATTTTTTAGATATATAACTTTAATTATGTATTTAGAAATACACTATAACTAAATATATAATAAAATCAATGCATGTACAAAAGTTAAAATATCTTATATAATTTAGAACTAGGAGTGCTATATGTTATATGTTTTTTTTGGATACTGGAGATGAACTAGAAAGTGAACATAACAACAGCATTTCTCATGACCCCTGCACTGGTTAAGCTCAGCAGCGTCTTTTTCTGGAAAAAGAATGCTCCTGTATAAATCAAATCACCCGCGTTTATTCAAACGGAGCTTGAGGAGGAGTACAGTACTAATATGACCATCACTGATCTTGTCGGCATTAATTTGTCCTTGTGTGCAATGAAATCATCAGAAAAGGAGGCCACCGACGACGAAGCTATCGGAGCTGGAGTCCCAGCTGTCGCAGCTGCAAGACGAGCTCAAGAAGGCCAAGGAGCAGCTCCATTCCTCCGAGCTCTCCAGGAAGCGGGCCCTGCAGGAGGTGGACGACGCCAAGGCGCAGGCCGCCGCGGCGTCCGCGCAGGCGCGCGACACCGAGGCTCAGCTCGCCGAGCTCTCGTCGGCCGAGGAGTCCCGCCTCCTGGAGCTGCGTCGTCTGTCGCAGGAGCGCGACCGCTCGTGGCAGTCGGAGCTGGAGGCCATGCAGAAGCAGCACGCCGCGGACTCGACCGCGCTTGCCGCGGCGATGGGCGAGGTGCACCGCCTCCGCGTCCAGCTCGCCGCCACGGCGCGCGCCGACCGCCGGCAGGACGTGGTGGAGGCGCTGGCCACCATCAACGAGCTCAGGGCCAAGCTCAAGGCAAGCGAGGAGGCCGAGGCGCAGGCGCGCGCGATGCACGAGGAGTGCAAGCAGCAGCTGGAGGCGAGCCGGGCCACCATCGATTCGCTGCTCACCGACGGGTCCAAGCTGATGGACTCGTTCAGCCTCGTGGTGAAGGAGCTCGAGGAGTCGCGTGCCACGGTCAAGGCTCTTGAGGACGAGATCGCGGAGACGTCGTCGAAGGCCGCAAGCGACCGCTGCAACTGCTCGGGCTCGGAGTCGGAGGCCGCCGAGCTGAGGGCGGAGCTGGAGGCCGCGGAGGAGAGGTACCAAGAAGAGAAGATCCTTAGCACCGTCGAGACGCAGTGCGCGTACGAGCTCATGGACCAGATAAAGACAGAGTCCGACCTGCGGCACGGCAAGCTTGCGGCGGCGCTCGAGGGCGCCAAATCCGAGGTCATCTTCCTCAAGGCGAGCCTGTTCGACAAGGAATCCGAGCTACGGAGCGCCCTGGACGCGAACAGGAAGCTACAAGCGGAGGCGAGAACGGACGGCTCGGCCGACGCGCTGAAGCAGCAGCTGCAGGGCGCGCTGCACGAGAACGGGCTGCTGAAGCAGGAGCTGCATCAGTACGAGTCCGAGAAGGGCTCCGCGACCGCGAGGACGGCGGAGGCCGACGCGGCGGAGGCGGCGAAGAAGGGCGAGATGGAAACCGAGCTGCGTCGCCTGCGGGTGCAGGCCGAGCAGTGGCGGAAGGCCGCGGAGACAGCCATGGCGCTGCTGACCGTTGGCAAGGGCGGGAACGGCAAGGTCGTGGAGCGGAGCGAGTCGTGGGAGGGCGGCAAGTACGCGGGCCTCTGCGAGGAATTGGACGACGACGCGGCCGCCAGGAAGAACGGCAACGTGCTGAGGAGGATCAGCGGCATGTGGAAGAAGTGAGGGCGATCGGACAGCTAAGAGGCTCGCCGCGGCAACGGTTTTACTGCTCTCTAGGGAGCCCTGGGTTTCTTAACTCTCTCTGCTGTAATTGTTTAGTTTTGCAGGTTCTTGTGGTGTAAAAATTAAATGAAACGTGCTCATAGCTGTATTATACAAGGTGGTACATGGAGGAACAATTCGTCTGAGTGCGACAGGGTTGTGGTAGGTTACCAATGGTTGCATCCGAAAGTGTTTAGTCATCAAGAATTCGAATTTGATACTTCTTTTCGTTAAAGAAACGGAAGTTCGATTGATTCCTAGCCACATTGGTCCACTGTTTTTGATGAGCAGAAATGACGCTCATTCCGATCTTCGACCTTTCTGCTGGTAGAGTGCCAGCAAAAGAATATTTCAGCCCAGTTTATGTGCGATCTCAGCCCATTCCACGGTCCAATTGGCAACTTTTTGCGGCCCGCATGTAGCGGGGACAAAATAACTGGACAATTTTTTGAAACAACAAAGTAGGGCTAGTTTGGGAACCATTTTCCTAAGGGCATGTTTGTTTCCTTGGAAATGAAACTCATTCCATGAATAACATTCTAGATATTAGATTCCTAAAGAAAATAATTCCTTAGAATTTGATTCAATTCAATTTTTTGTTTGGATGCTAATGGAATTATTTTCCATGAATCAAATTCAATATCCTGTTTGGATAGTTATATATGGAATTTACATATTTGGAGGGAAGTAACCACATACACTGTACACTACAAAATAGATATGTTTCTTATGTGCACATGTGCCTTGATGAGTCATATACATGTGCAATAGATTAGAGACAAGGTTTCACCCTACAATTTATCAAGAAGCATGCATGACGAGAATAGTAATAATAATGCAGATTTGTCTCGAATGTCTATGAAAGGGAATTAGGCTTACACCTATTTCCTAATTTATTTTGGTGGTTGAATTGCCCAACACAAATTGCTGGACTAACTAGTTTGCTCTAGATTATATGTTCTACAGGTGCCAAAGGTTCATCTATAACTATACGAAATCGACTGTCCGGAATACCGTAGATTATTCCGGACAGGAGAAGCTTTTTGGAAAAACAGGCCAAGCGCGGACCGTCCGGGCCCTGGCGGCGGACCGTCCGCGACACCGGGATACCCCTCGGACAGAACCAATGCAAAAACAAAGTTTCTACTACAGACTGTCCGGAGAAAAAGGGCGGACCGTCTGAGCCCTCGCGCGGACCGTCCGGCCTCAGGCGCGGACCGTCCGGTCGGTAAGAAACCGAAAAACCCGAAGGTAACGGGTTCGGAGAAATGAATTATAGGGGGCCTCGCGGACCGTCCGGGGTGCACGACCGGACCGTCCGCGACTGGCTCTGTCTGACATCTGACGACGCATTAAATGCAATATAGCCGTTGATATAGCCGTTACTGCTGACCGTTGCGTTTTCAGCCGTTGATCAACAGGGGCGGACCGTCCGGACCTGGCTCGCGGACCGTCCGCGCTCAGCAGAATGGTGCAACGGCTAGGAAGTGGTTGGGGGCTATAAATACCACCCCAACCACCTCCATTCACAACATCCAAGTTTTCCCACTTCTCAACCACTTACAAGAGCTAGGCATTCAATTCTAGACACATACAAAGAGATCAAATCCTCTCCAATTCCACACAAGGCTTTAGTGATTAGCGAGAGAGATTTGCCGTGTTCTTTTGAGCTCTTGCGCTTGGATTGCTTTTTTTTTCTTTCTCACTTGTTCTTGAGATCACAACTCCATTGTAATCAAGGCAAGAGGCACCAATTGTGTGGTGGCCCTTGCGGGGAAGTTTTGTTCCCGGCTTTGATTTGAGAAGAGAAGCTCACTCGGTCCGAGGGACCGTTTGAGAGAGGGAAGGGTTGAAAGAGACCCGGCCTTTGTGGCCTCCTCAACGGGGAGTAGGTTTGCAAGAACCGAACCTCGGTAAAACAAATCTCCGTGTCTCACTTGCTTATTCGCTTGGGATTTGTTTTGCGCCCTCTCTCTCGGACTCGTTTATATTTCTAACGCTAACCCGGCTTGTAGTTGTGTTTATATTTGTAAATTTCAGTTTCGCCCTATTCACCCCCCCTCTAGGCGACTATCAATTGGTACCAGAGCCCGGTGCTTCATTAGAGCCTAACCGCTCGAAGTGATGTCGGGAGATCACGCCAAGAAGGAGATGGAGACCGGCGAAAAGCCCACTACAAGCCAAGGGAGCACTTCATCGGAAGAGTCCCGCACCAAGAGGAAGGAGAAGAAGAAGATCTCCTCCAACAAAGGAAAGGAGAAGAAATCTTCTTCTCATCACAAAGAGAAGAAAGAAAAATCTTCTTCCCACAAGCCGCATCGGAGCGGTGACAAGCACAAGAGGATGAGGAAGGTGGTCTACTACGAGACCGACACTTCATCACCATCCACCTCCGGCTCCGACGCAGCATCCGTCACTTCTAAGCGCCAAGAGCGCAAGAAGTATAGTAAGATCCCCCTACGCTACTCTCGCATTTCAAAGCATACACCTTTACTTTCCGTCCCATTAGGCAAACCACCAACTTTTGATGGTGAAGATTATGCTAGGTGGAGCGATTTAATGCGATATCATCTAACCTCGCTCCACAAAGGTATATGGGATGTTGTTGAGTTTGGTGCGCAGGTACCGTCAATAGGGGATCAAGACTATGATGAGGATGAGGTGGCCCAAATCGAGCACTTCAACTCACAAGCCACAACAATACTCCTCGCCTCACTAAGTAGAGAGGAATATAACAAAGTACAAGGGTTGAAGAACGCCAAGGAGGTTTGGGATGTACTCAAAACCGCACACGGGGGAGACGAGCTCACCAAGATCACCAAGCGGGAAATGATCGAGGGGGAGCTCGGTCGGTTCCGGCTTCACAAAGGGGAGGAGCCACAACACATGTACAACCGGCTCAAGACTTTGGTGAACCAAGTGCGCAACCTCGGGAGCAAGAAGTGGGACGACCACGAAGTGGTAAATGTTATTTTAAGATCTCTCATTTTTCTAAATCCCACTCAAGTGCAATTGATTCGTGGTAATCCTAGATATACTAAAATGACCCCCGAGGAAGTTATCGGGCATTTTGTAAGTTTTGAGTGCATGATAGAAGGCTCGAGGAAAATCAACGAGCTTGGCGACTCATCCGAAGCCCAACCCGTTGCATTCAAGGCAACGGAGGAGAAGAAGGAGGAGTCTACACCAAGTCGACAACCAATAGACGCCTCCAAGCTTGACAATGAGGAGATGGCGCTCGTCATCAAGAGCTTCCGCCAAATCCTCAAACAAAGGAGGGGGAAAGACTACAAGTCCCGCTCCAAGAAGGTTTGCTACAAATGTGGTAAGCCCGGTCATTTTATTGCTAAATGTCCTATATCTAGTGACAGTGATCGAGGCGACGACAAGAAGGGGAGAAGAAAGGAGAAGAAAAGGTACTACAAGAAGAAGGGCGGCGATGCCCATGTTTGTCGGGAATGGGATTCCGACGAGAGCTCAAGCGACTCCTCCGACGACGAGGACGCCGCCAACATCGCCGTCACCAAGGGACTTCTCTTCCCCAACGTCGGCCACAAGTGCCTCATGGCAAAGGACGGCAAAAAGAAAAAGGTTAAATCCAACTCCTCCACTAAATATGAATCGTCTAGTGATGATAATGCTAGTGATGAGGAGGATAATTTACGTATTCTCTTTGCCAATCTTAACATGGAGCAAAAAGAAAAACTAAATGAATTGATTAGTGCTATTCATGAAAAGGATGACCTTTTGGACTCCCAAGAGGATTGTCTAATTAAAGAAAACAAGAAACATGTTAAGGTTAAAAAGGCTTATGCTCTAGAAATAGAAAAATGTGAAAAATTGTCTAGTGAGCTAAGCACATGCCGTGAGATTATTGACAACCTTAGGAATGAAAATGCTAGTTTAAATGCTAAGGTTGATTCTCATGTTTGTAATGTTTCAATTCCCAATCCTAGAGATAATAATGATGATTTGCTTGCTAGGATTGAAGAATTAAACATTTCTCTTGCTAGCCTTAGAGTAGAAAATGAAAAATTGATTACTAAGGCTAAAGAACTAGACGTTTGCAATGTTACAATTTCCGACCTTAGAACTAAAAATGATATGTTGCATGCTAAGGTTGTAGAATTAAAATCTTGCAAACCCTCTACATCTATTGTTGAGCATGTATCTATTTGTACTAGATGTAGAGATATTGATGTTAATGCTATTCATGATCACATGATCTTAATTAAGCAACAAAATGATCATATAGCTAAACTTGATGCTAAAATTGCCGAGCACAACTTAGAAAATGAGAAATTTAAATTTGCTCGTAGCATGCTTTATAATGGGAGACGCCCTGGCATTAAGGATGGCATTGGCTTCCAAAGGGGAGACAATGTCAAAATTAGTGCCCCTCCTAAAAGATTGTCAAATTTTGTTAAGGGCAAGGCTCCCATGCCTCAGGATAACGAGGGTTACATTTTATACCCTGCCGGTTATCCCGAGGACAAAATTAGGAAAATTCATTCTAGGAAGTCTCACTCTGGCCCTAATCATGCTTTCATGTATAAGGGTGAGACATCTAGCTCTAGGCAACCAACCCATGCTAAATTGCCTAGAAAGAAAACTCCTAGTGCATCAAATGATCATAACATTTCATTTAAAACTTTTGATGCATCTTATGTGCTTACAAGCAAATCCGGCAAGGTAGTTGCCAAATTTGTTGGGGGCAAACACAAGGGCTCCAAGACTTGTGTTTGGGTACCCAAAGTTCTTGTTTCTAATGCCAAAGGACCCAAAACAGTTTGGGTACCTAAAGTCAAGAACTAAATTTGTTTTGTAGGTTTATGCATCCGGGGGCTCAAGTTGGATACTCGACAGCGGGTGCACAAACCACATGACAGGGGAGAAAAGGATGTTCTCCTCATATGAGAAAAACCAAGATCCCCAAAGAGCAATCACATTCGGGGATGGAAATCAAGGTTTGGTCAAAGGTTTGGGTAAAATTGCTATATCTCCTGACCATTCCATTTCCAATGTTTTTCTCGTTGATTCTTTAGATTACAATTTGCTTTCTGTTTCCCAATTATGTCAAATGGGCTACAACTGTCTTTTTACTGATATAGGTGTCACTGTCTTTAGAAGAAGTGATGATTCAATAGCATTTAAGGGTGTGTTAGAGGGTCAGCTATACTTAGTAGATTTTGATAGAGCTGAACTTGACACATGCTTAATTGCTAAGACTAACATGGGTTGGCTCTGGCACCGCCGACTGGCCCATGTTGGGATGAAGAACCTTCATAAGCTTCTAAAGGGAGAGCACATTTTAGGATTAACAAATGTTCATTTTGAGAAAGACAGGATTTGTAGCGCATGCCAGGCAGGGAAGCAAGTTGGAGTCCATCATCCACACAAGAACATCATGACGACCGACAGGCCGCTTGAGCTACTCCACATGGATCTATTCGGCCCGATTGCTTACATAAGCATCGGCGGGAGTAAGTATTGTCTTGTAATAGTGGATGATTATTCTCGCTTCACTTGGGTATTCTTTTTGCAGGAAAAATCTCAAACCCAAGAGACCTTAAAGGGATTCTTGAGACGGGCCCAAAATGAGTTCGGCTTAAGGATCAAGAAAATTAGAAGCGATAACGGGACGGAGTTCAAGAATTCTAAAATTGAAGACTTCCTTGAGGAGGAGGGCATCAAGCATGAGTTCTCTTCTCCCTACACGCCACAACAAAATGGTGTAGTGGAGAGGAAGAATAGAACTCTATTGGACATGGCAAGGACCATGCTTGATGAGTACAAGACTTCGGATCGGTTTTGGGCGGAGGCAGTCAACACCGCTTGCTACGCCATCAACCGATTATATCTTCACCGAATCCTCAAGAAGACATCATATGAACTCCTAACCGGTAAAAAGCCCAACATTTCATACTTTAGAGTTTTTGGTAGCAAATGCTTTATTCTTGTTAAAAGAGGTAGAAAATCTAAATTTGCTCCTAAAACTGTAGAAGGCTTTTTACTTGGTTATGACTCAAACACAAGGGCATATAGGGTCTTTAACAAGTCCACTGGACTAGTTGAAGTCTCATGTGACGTTGTGTTTGATGAAACTAACGGCTCTCAAGTAGAGCAAGTTGATCTTGATGAGATAGGTGATGAAGAGGCTCCATGCATCGCATTAAGGAACATGTCCATTGGGGATGTGTGTCCTAAGGAATCCGAAGAGCCTCCAAATGCACAAGATCAACCATCCTCCTCCATGCAAGCATCTCCACCAACTCAAGATGAGGAAGAGGCTCAAGTCGATGAAGAAGAAGATCAACCAAATGAGCCACCTCAAGATGATGGCAATGATCAAGGGGGAGATGCAAATAATCAAGAAAAGGAGGATGAGCAAGAACCAAGGCCGCCACACCCAAGAGTCCACCAAGCAATCCAACGAGATCACCCCGTCGACACCATCCTCGGCGACATTCATAAGGGGGTAACTACTAGATCTCGGGTTGCTCACTTTTGTGAACATTACTCTTTTGTTTCCTCTATTGAGCCACACAGAGTAGAGGAAGCTCTCCAAGATTCGGATTGGGTGGTGGCAATGCAAGAGGAGCTCAACAATTTCACGAGGAACGAGGTATGGCATTTAGTTCCACGTCCTAATCAAAATGTTGTAGGAACCAAATGGGTCTTCCGCAACAAGCAAGATGAGCATGGTGTGGTGACAAGGAACAAAGCTCGACTCGTGGCCAAAGGGTATTCACAAGTCGAAGGTTTGGATTTCGGTGAAACCTATGCACCCGTAGCTAGGCTTGAGTCAATTCGCATATTATTGGCCTATGCTACTTACCATGGCTTTAAGCTTTATCAAATGGACGTGAAAAGTGCCTTCCTCAACGGACCAATCAAGGAAGAGGTCTATGTTGACAAACCTCCCGGCTTTGAAGACAGTGAGTACCCTAACCATGTCTATAAGCTCTCTAAGGCGCTTTATGGGCTCAAGCAAGCCCCAAGAGCATGGTATGAATGCCTTAGAGATTTTCTCATTGCAAATGGATTCAAAGTCGGTAAAGCCGATCCTACACTCTTTACTAAAACTCTTGAAAATGACTTGTTTGTATGCCAAATCTATGTTGATGATATTATATTTGGGTCTACTAACGAGTCTACTTGTGAAGAGTTTAGTAGGACTATGACACAGAAATTCGAGATGTCTATGATGGGGGAGTTGAAGTATTTCTTAGGATTCCAAGTAAAGCAACTCCAAGAGGGCACCTTCATTAGCCAAACGAAATACACTCAAGACATCTTAACCAAGTTTGGGATGAAGGATGCCAAACCCATCAAGACACCCATGGGAACTAATGGGCATCTCGACCTCGACACGGGAGGTAAGTCCGTAGATCAAAAGGTATACCGGTCGATGATAGGTTCTTTACTTTACTTATGTGCATCTCGACCGGATATTATGCTTTCTGTATGCATGTGTGCAAGATTCCAAGCCGACCCTAAGGAAGCTCACCTTACGGCCGTAAAACGAATCTTGAGATATTTGGCTTATACTCCTAAGTTTGGGCTTTGGTATCCTAAGGGATCCACATTTGATTTAATTGGTTATTCCGATGCCGATTGGGCGGGGTGTAAAATCAATAGGAAGAGCACATCGGGGACTTGCCAGTTCTTGGGAAGATCCTTGGTGTCTTGGGCTTCAAAGAAGCAAAATTCGGTCGCTCTTTCCACCGCCGAAGCCGAGTATATTGCCGCAGGCCATTGTTGCGCGCAATTGCTTTGGATGAGGCAAACCCTGCGGGACTACGGTTACAAATTAACCAAAGTCCCTTTGCTATGTGATAATGAGAGTGCAATCAAAATGGCCGACAATCCCGTCGAGCATAGCCGCACTAAACACATAGCCATTCGGTATCACTTTTTAAGGGATCACCAACAAAAGGGGGATATCAAGATTTCTTACATTAATACTAAAGATCAATTAGCCGATATCTTTACCAAGCCTCTTGATGAACAAACCTTTAACAAACTTAGGCATGAGCTAAATATTCTTGATTCTAGGAATTTCTTTTGTTAACTTGCACTCATAGCTCATTTGTATACCTTTGATCATATCTCCGTCATATGCTATGACTAATGTGTTTTCAAGTCTATTTCAAACCAAGTCATAGGTGAATTGAAAGGGAATTGGAGTCTTCGGCAAAGACAAAGGCTTCCACTTCGTAACTCATCCTTCGCCGTCACTCCAAGCAACTCTCCATTCTTAGGGGAGAAAAGCATGAGCATCAAAGAAGAGGACTTTGGGGAGAGAGTAAGAGCCCAAAGCTAAAAGATCGGACTTCTTCTTTGGTATAATCTTAACTCATTTATTTTTGACCAAAGAGGAAGATAGCACTTCGAGGGCTCTAATGATTCCGTTTTTGGCGATTCATGCCAAAAAGGGGGAGAAATGAGCCCAAAGCAAAAGGACCGTACCACCACCTATTTCAAAAAACTTCGTGTTTTCAAAGAATTTTATCATTTGGTATCCTATTGTGTTCAAAAGGGGGATAAGTAGTATTTCAAAAATGATATATCAAAACCCTCTTGAACACTAAGAGGAGGATCTCATTTAGGGGGAGTTTTGTTTAGTCAAAGGAAAAGCATTTGAAACAGGGGGAGAGAATTTCAAATCTTGAAAAATGCTTCTCAAAATCTTATTCACTTACCTTTGACTATTTGCAAAAGAACTTTGAAAAGGATTTACAAAATAGTTTGCAAAAACAAAACATGTGGTGCAAGCGTGGTCCAAAATGTTATATAAGAAAGAAACGATTCATGCATAAATTCCAAGCAACCTTTGCACTGACATTATGCAAACTAGTTCAATTATGCACTTATATATTTGCTTTGGTTTGTGTTGGCATCAATCACCAAAAAGGGGGAGATTGAAAGGGAATTAGGATTACACCTATTTCCTAATTTATTTTGGTGGTTGAATTGCCCAACACAAATTGCTGGACTAACTAGTTTGCTCTAGATTATATGTTCTACAGGTGCCAAAGGTTCATCTATAACTATACGAAATCGACTGTCCGGAATACCGTAGATTATTCCGGACAGGAGAAGCTTTTTGGAAAAACAGGCCAAGCGCGGACCGTCCGGGCCCTGGCGGCGGACCGTCCGCGACACCGGGATACCCCTCGGACAGAACCAATGCAAAAACAAAGTTTCTACTACAGACTGTCCGGAGAAAAAGGGCGGACCGTCTGAGCCCTCGCGCGGACCGTCCGACCTCAGGCGCGGACCGTCCGGTCGGTAAGAAACCGAAAAACCCGAAGGTAACGGGTTCGGAGAAATGAATTATAGGGGGCCTCGCGGACCGTCCGGGGTGCACGACCGGACCGTCCGCGACTGGCTCTGTCTGACATCTGACGACGCATTAAATACAATATAGCCGTTGATATAGCCGTTACTGCTGACCGTTGCGTTTTCAGCCGTTGATCAACAGGGGCGGACCGTCCGGACCTGGCTCGCGGACCGTCCGCGCTCAGCAGAATGGTGCAACGGCTAGGAAGTGGTTGGGGGCTATAAATACCACCCCAACCACCTCCATTCACAACATCCAAGTTTTCCCACTTCTCAACCACTTACAAGAGCTAGGCATTCAATTCTAGACACATACAAAGAGATCAAATCCTCTCCAATTCCACACAAGGCTTTAGTGATTAGCGAGAGAGATTTGCCGTGTTCTTTTGAGCTCTTGCGCTTGGATTGCTTTTTTTTTCTTTCTCACTTGTTCTTGAGATCACAACTCCATTGTAATCAAGGCAAGAGGCACCAATTGTGTGGTGGCCCTTGCGGGGAAGTTTTGTTCCCGGCTTTGATTTGAGAAGAGAAGCTCACTCGGTCCGAGGGACCGTTTGAGAGAGGGAAGGGTTGAAAGAGACCCGGCCTTTGTGGCCTCCTCAACGGGGAGTAGGTTTGCAAGAACCGAACCTCGGTAAAACAAATCTCCGTGTCTCACTTGCTTATTCGCTTGGGATTTGTTTTGCGCCCTCTCTCTCGGACTCGTTTATATTTCTAACGCTAACCCGGCTTGTAGTTGTGTTTATATTTGTAAATTTCAGTTTTGCCCTATTCACCCCCCCTCTAGGCGACTATCAGTCTACATATCATTGGAACACATTACTTGCTACTCAATGTGATGTTCAATTCACCCAACATAAACTAAGACATCAACATCAACACACCCAACAACAGTTCAATTCACCCAACCACAACTCGGTTCACTTTTTAAGTTGCTTCAACAGCCATCTCTTTCTCAGGATCACTGGAAGTGCCAATAAGGACTCGTACTTGCGCGCATCACTTGTTAAGATATCAAACAAGTCTAAAAATGTGTCTTCACCTAACCCATCTATCTCTTCCAATGTGCTAAAAATTTCTTTTGATGTTGGCCCTTTTGGTGCTTCATCCCTAATAGCTTCAGTGAACTTGTCTAATTTCTCCGCCATCATTGAGGTGAAGGAATCACTAACCGCTGCCTCTTCAAGCTTCCTGAGGTTGTTGATGAAGTAAGCTATTTACCGGTTCCCTCTTCCTTACTCATCTCTCGCACCATCAGCTGGGGTCTTTGTCGCTTCACCATTTGCATGATCTTTCCCAAACACCAAGCTGATCAAGTCTTAGTATAAGATTGTCTTGTGTCTGTATCCATTAGCTTCTTTATTTTTTTGCAGAAAACTATTTGAGGTGAGCTCTAGATGATACCATGTAACTGCCCAGTTTTATTGTAAGCAGCAAACAGAATCTAAAATAGTGTAACAACAGAAAAAACTAAAATTTAGCGCCACATAAGCCTCCCATACAGAATCACTATCAACAGATATCTTGTTCTTGTTCCAATCCCAACCAAAGCCACTTGTTTCTAGCATACCATTGATGATAGTGTGGTGCTTGTCAAATGTTTTGTTCCTTGACATGATGTTGTCTTTTGTGATTTCCACATTGCACTTTTCTTGGACATTCTTGATAGCAGCCGTGTAGACATGAGACTTCCACCCATTTTGGCATTTGTCACCCTTGTTGTAATACTCCACGAATCTGTCACACTAGCTGTAATAGCGTTGAAAGGAATCCAACAAATCTGCACATCGCTCTAATGCCTACCATGCACCACCATCAGGAAGGAAGGGCTTGGGTTGTGTTGTCAAGGTTCCCTCGCCTTTGCATTGCGAGCAGGACAGAGAACCATGGCCGAGTTGGCTGATTTGTTGGTGCTCACAACTCGGTGAGCTAGTCCAGCGTCGGTTCACTGGAAGTGCCAATACGCTCACCCAACAACGGTTAAGAGCAGGACAGAGAACCATACATGTGTGGGTGGCCTGCAACTGAATCCGTCCTCAGCTCCCTGATCAATCTCCAACCTTCCTCAGCTCCCTGATCAAGCTTACGGATACCTCTCCAGACTCATACATGTGTGGGTGGCCTGCAACTGAATCCGTCCACTGAAACATCCACGTAGATCTCTTTGTCGATGGATGTGTGGAGGGGAGGGGAGCCGGGGTGGGTGGGTGGGATAGAGTCATGGAGAAGAGAACGAATCTGTATGGCTTAGATACAGATCTGCGTGGAAGCAGCTGTTGGAACTCGCTGGAAGCAGCTGTTGGAGATCGGCGTGGGAGATCCCATCCACCGCACCAAGGACCCTGTGCCGATGCGGTCGACGCCACGCCCATCTGTCGCGTTCGCGACGCTGGACTCGCTAGCATCGTTCCTCTGGCCGCGGCTCCCTCCCGGGGCGCCCTCCTCCTAGAGCTCGTCGTGGGCGACTGCACGATGCCGCCGCTCCGCCTAGACCCAAACCTAGCTAGCCCACACACTCCCTACAACGGATCAAAGAGCACGATCTAGTTGAGAAGGTTTACCAAGGAATGATCGACGGGAGCGATGCAGTGCGCAGATCGCCGCGCGTCGTATGTCGGGCGTCACGACAGAGGCGGAGACGTGTCGGGAGGGTGAGATGAATCCTTTTCCATGTTTAGAGGCTAGGAATCACTCGTGGACTTCATATTCGGGCTAGGAAAGTGAGTGGAAAGTTGATTTCCAATTCCAGGTACATCCAAATAGACTTGGCTAGGTATCAAATTCTAATTTATCCCAATTCCAACTAAACAAACAGGCCCTAAGTGATTTCCACTTTCTTAAGGAAAAATAGTTTATTTTTTCTTGAAAAATGGAAATCCCTTGGGAAAATTAGGTTCCCAAACTAGCCCTTGCAGTCTAATTTAACTCCTGAACTATCAACATAGTCAATCCGATTTACCCCTCTTAGCTGACATGGTATCATGTCAATAGAAATAGTCTGTTGTGATCCTACTCTTATCTCCAACCCTCTAATTTGTTGTTTCATTTGATCCTGTTGTTGATCTACATATTATTTAATAGATTGGATGTCCGCAAATTCATTTACATTGGGGACTTGAGGAAAAGGTGGAAGAAATGCAATCTTGATCTCTCCATGCTTGGTAATCTTCTAGTGGTGATCCATCCAAGACATTCCTAGACGGCATAGAGCCAAAGGTAGATGAAGATTGAGGTTGAGGAAGGCTAATGTATGCAAAAAAACAAAGCAAATAAGATAAATTGTTTAGATAGTTTTGAATGTGTGTCAATCGGACGTACCCTTTCATTTATATAAGAAGGTGGTCAGTTACTAGTCGGTTTCTAAACAAATCCCGTAAAGTTTGCTAACAAAATCAACAAAAAATTAGCAACTCTAACCAGTGGCGGACGCAGAACGAGAATTCAGGGTGGGCCAAAAAATCACATGATAAAATCAAGCCATACCGTAAACAACTACTGTCACATAAAATTCAAGTTTTATATCAATACATGATATAAAATTCAAAGAAAACCATATAAATAAAAAAGCAAACATACCGTTAAGTTCTTGTGACCGAGGCAATTGCATCCTTCTAGTTTTGAGGCGTTGAAATCGTCGAATAATAAGCTCATCATCAATGGATTTGAAGATCTCTTTCTCAGTGTAGCAAACCATTAAATCATTCAACCAATCATCTTCAATGTTGTTACACAATTCTCTCTTAATTATATTCATAGCTGAAAATGTTCTTTCAACACTTGACGTTGACACAAGTAATAATAGGGCCAACTCAATTAGCTTGTAGACTAAAGGAAACACAACATGCTTTCCAGTCAGAACCATCTTAATAGAAAGAGTTGCAATATCTTCACAAGTACTAAAAGCAGCATGCCTTCTCACATGAACAATATATGTCTTGAGTTGCTCTCTTAACATTGCACGATCAACAACTGTGAAATCTTGATCATATAACTTAACAAGCTTAACAAGCTTCTCCAAATTGAACATAGAAAATGACTTCTTTGGATCAAGGCAAGCAAAACCAACTAGCAACTCACTTGAAACTTCACTGAACTGATGGCACAACTCTGTATTGATTTTATCAAGAACAACAAAAAATATCTCGGTGCGGTAGTAGTGAAGATTTGTGACTGTGAATCCATCTCGCCTTGATCGACCTCTAATAGGTACTTCTGCATCCATGTCTACCACAGGAATACCCTTATTAGCACAAAATTCTTTCACATCTTCAAAGAATGACTCCCAACCATTATCTGTCCTCATCATAGCCATTCGGGCTTTAACAACATCAAGTAACTCCATGGCAAGAACAATATCAACACTCTTCCTTTGCAACATTTGAGAGAGCTCATTTGTGATTGCAAGCACTTTCAACATCAATTTTAGAATGAAAGCAAATTTGAAACTCTCCATTTTTTCTATCAACCCTGCTGCTTGTGTTGGTACACGACCATCTTCATGGACAATAGCAAGAACATGCAATACTGACTCCCACATTGTTTCTAAACGAAGCAAGGTTAAATAATGTGAACCCCATCTCGTGTCACCGGGTCTAGCAAGATTGGTTGCTTGATGAAGACCCTTTCCAGTAATAAATTCACCTCTTTCAAGTTTTTCTACAATACTCTCATGTTCTTTTTCCCTTATGGCACCCCTTCTCTTGCAAGATGAGCTTATGGTGCTTACAATTAATTGAATGTACTCAAAAAAGTCATGAACGGATTGACAACAAGCACTACTAGCAACAGAAACTACCACAAGTTGTAGTTGATGTGCAAAACAGTGAACATAATAAGCATGTGGACTAAGATCCATAATCTTTTTTTGCAAGCCATTAAATTCACCTCTCATATTTGATGCACCATCATATCCTTGTCCTCTAATCTTGGATATAGATAAGTCATGATGATCCAGAAGGGCGAAAAGAGCTTCCTTCAAAACATCTGATTTACTATCCTTGACATGCTTGATGGCAAGGAACTGTTCCACCACATGGCCTTCATTGTTCACATATCTACATTACAAAAAGTTAAAAGTTAGTTACTCATGCAACAAAATATAGATAGCTAATAAGCCTAATATCACTTATATTGCAAACGAATTTACCTCAATATCAACGTCATTTGTTCTTTAACAGAAATATCACGTGATTCATCAATAAGAATAGAGAAGTTTATTTTGGCTCATCATACATTTTATTATTTATACACTTTTATAGTAAACTATACTATACATATAAATAGTTTCAAAATTTCAGGGGGGGGGCATGGACTACTTTGCCCCCCTGTACGTCCGCCTCTGACTCTAACCGAATCTGTTCCGCGCGACGTGTCGCCATGTCGAACTGTTGAGGTACAGACCGTCCGGACATAAGGGTTAGACTGCCCGATCACTTTTGATGGTAAACACATACTAGTTTCAATTTAGTGTCTATCTGATCGTCCGGGGAGGGCGATCATCACAGTTTTCCAATTCTAATCAACCCATCTCGTGGTACTGCTAACAATTCAGATCAGCGGGGCCCCATAGGACAACAGCATGTGCGCCAACATCCGACCTATCACAGGAAAAGGAGCTCGTTCACTGATAACTGATGAGAGATGGCTGTAGTGGATAGGGTAGCGGGCGTAGGCCGTAGGGGCATCAGAGGCATGGATTTCGCGAGACATGTTCCGCCACCAGAAATGGCGTGCCACTACAAACTGTTTGCTGGCGGGGCCGGGGCGCCTCGATCGATCCACATGGATCAATAGACGGACGCAGCCATCTGACAGGACGTTGCAGGCGTGGGTGCGGAAACAGGGCGTACCGCGTACGACGATTGACGACGCAGCTCGTGACTTTCGTTCCGCCCTTGTTCCTCCTGCAAAGGCTGCAAAGTGCCGCAAGTTCGTTGGGTTTGGGTGGCAGTATCAGTCACCACTCCCCAGAGGCACCAGAATATCAGTAACTCGATGAATAAGATGGGAGTATGGGACAAACATTTCTTTCTATTAAACGGATGCAGCCCCGCGACCATAAGCAGCATCCACGTCGCTTAAAAAATCTCCTCCGCACACGTGTCCCCTTCGTCACCTTGGCGATCCAACGAATCAGCCGCTAACATGCCTTCTCTTCAACTTCCCAACTAAATAAAATAGATTATCGCAAAAAAAAAACTAAATAAAATAGAAAAAATGCAGGAAGAAAGCAGTAGCGCCCAGAAGGCTCTGGACCTCTCGCGTTGCAGCCTTCAGCTACTCACCCCTCCCTCTACATGATTTAGTCGTTTTAGATTTATTCTAAGTCAATTATTATTAACTTTGACCAGTTATATCTGATGTTTTATAAGATTTTACAACATAAAAGTAAAGTTATTAGATTCATCGTGACTTTAACTACCATTATAAATAACTTTTTTAGTTTAGAATAATGTAATCTTATATATATTGTTGGTCATAGTTAAAATAGGATAAACCTAAAATGACTAAATCATACGAACGGAGGCTACTCCCGATGTCCACTGTGCACACGGCGACAGAAATGGCACTGCTGTCTCTACCACCGCTATCGTCTTCTAGAGGTAAACAGACCCTTCTCAGGCTTCATTTCGCTTTACCATGTTCGTTGCTCCCTGCAAGGGTCTCAATCTTCGATTGCTTTCCGGCATAACGATGTTGCTGAGGGTGACAACGACGGCGCATTTGCTTCCGCCGGTGTCTACCATCCGCCGTTGTCGGTTTTTTGGAGATAAACAGGTCCTTTCCATGCTTCACTTCGATTTCTCATGTTCTCATGTGTTTGATTTTGAATCTTTGCAATGCGCTCTCGATCTACACCGGGATACAATGCGTTGTCGATCTACACGGGAAAGCAACCATGCTTTTTTTCTCCCCCTTTTCCCCTCCAACTACACCGGAAGGCACATATGCTTCTTTGCCTCTTTTTATCACATTAGAAACCCTAAATGTATTTTCTCCTTAAAAAAAGAAAACTTACAAAAACTAGGACCACATAATGTGGATCTGACTTTGCCTTTTATTAATTGCCACGCATCCACTCGCGCGTCCGTGTGCTTCGAATGCTATTGGGCTTCATGCACGACATGTTACTTCCAGATGCATTCAGGGAATACCTATGTCATTTCATATTATTATATTGTTTTATTAAAGTTTTTTATTCATGTTTCAGATGATACGACCAATTATCTTTTATAAGTCTTTAGTATGCACTTTCGATGCTCCTATCTTACTTTAACAGACCTATTAAATGGCATATCACAATGCAATATTACCATGAGAGTGTAGACTTCTCCCTAATCTTTATTTTTTTGGCCCCTCTGCCGGACATGTTAATTTTGGATGCATTCATGGAATACCTATGTCATTTCATCTTATTGTATTGCCTTATTGAAGTTTTTTTATTCATGTTTCAGATGATATGAACAATTATCTTTTATAGGTATATATTAACTACGTACTTACGATGCTCTTGTCTTACATACTTTGCCTTAATATCTTTATTACTTCCCTTTTTACTTTCGTAAATTTATATGCTATTATCTAACAATTAATAACACAATCAGTTAAACATACTTGGAATGATTAATAAGGTTATACAAATGTACTTTTCATTTTTCTTATTTGTATAGTATTTCAAATTGCAATTATAAAAATATTACAATTTCTATATACTCTATGGGCATGTTTGTTTGAGATTATAATATGTCCAGATTATATAATCTAACTTATTTTGAACTAATACTTAATTGAAAATAAGAATGATTATAATCTAAACAGAGTTTAATCCCAAACAAACATGCCATATAATCTAATTCATCAAGTCTGTCATAACTTCATATGGAAGAGATCTATCCTTACCATCAACCAAATTGAACATTCCAGTATATCCATAAACTCCAACAAAGCTACTATCTGAAACAAAACAAACAATTTCGTCCTCTACAACACTATCTAGACTATCAACATCCATTTCACCACATGTAAGTTAAACTCAACGTGTTTAGTAATTCAATTTTTTCGAGTTGTTTAGATTTATATTTCCTTATGCTTCCACGTTGACTTGCATGTCAGCAACATGATAGCTTTGAAACAGATGATAGTCTTCAAACTATAGACCAAAACCTAGAGTCTTTTCAATCACCACCGAAAAGGTAGTAAACTAAAATAATCTTCTCACTTCTCAAATTCATCATTTTACCATTCCTTTTGGATTATGGGTTAGGCGCAAATGTTTAAAGTTTGATTGTGATAATGATATCTTGGAATGATGTTTAAACTTTAGATTTAAGCCTTCAATGCACCACCTTCTTTGGAAAATATATAACTTTTTTGCCTTATTTAGAAAACAATATCCAAATATCTTTTGTCTATACATCCTAATATATATGTAGACTCAAGTGATACTAAACACGTGCTGTTTGTAACTCGTCACCTTCTATAATGATCATATATTCTGCAATGGTCATAATCATATGACAGACTGCAACACTCTATATAGATATATGTATAATATAATGTTTCGTTTTTTATTTTACAACATTTATAAGTATTAATTTTCATGCGCGCGCCAGCGCGCGCCATTGGCCAGTAGTGTCTCAAGTCTCCACCACGCTCGTATTATTATATTCATAGTTATATCTATTTTTTCTCAAAATGTCCAGGATCCTTGGGTGAGACTCGCGTCCAGCGTCCTCATCTGAGTGGTGGCAGTACGTTCTATTTCAGAGAGATAATTATTTATAAGGCAGAGATTACTAGTCAACCCATATGGAGCTATACGGCATACATGACTATGACTACATGAGAAAGAAATTAAAGGCTAATCTCCATTTTATTGGACAACTGAAAACATGATTCAACTGTTTATATATCTTTACTATATTTTAAACTACCAGTTTCAATGGTCGTCTCACGCCATGTTTTTATAAATAACACATCACATCTATTTCAAATTAACCCGTTGCACATTCGTTCCCTTCGCGCAACCTCCACGTCTCAAACCACACCACCGCATATAGATGGCCAAACGGCGGCCTCGACGTCCACCATGTCGGCCTGCTAACTGTGCCGGGACAGCGGCCTGGCAAGGGCCCGCTAGGCTCGACGCCCACAGGCCATTTAGTTAAATCATCATAAAATGTTAAAAAACGATACAAGAGGTGGGGTTTGAACCCATACCTTGATGGAAGAAGAGCGGATGACACTAGATGGAGCCATCTAGTCAGTAGAACATCATGCTCAGTTGTTTTTAATATTTAATATAAATTGTACATATGTATATACGTTTTTTTGTAAAATAAAAAATATAATCGTGCCGGGCCGGCCCAAGCATTGCACGACGCTCAATGTCGGGCTGGCCCAATCACTATTAAATGGGCCGTGCCTCGAGCCGGCCCGCCAGAAAATGTCCATTTAGCCTTCTATACCTCCTCACGATAATGATGATCCTCGCCTCAGTTGTCGCCACCTCGTTCATCATCCTGTTTCTTTTCTCTCTCCCCTCATGCCTCCGCCTCCGCACCATCCCATTCTTGGCAGAGGGCGTGGGAGCAAGCGTCTCCTCCCCGTATTCTCTGACACTAGTCCTGACGCCGACCCGCATAGTGGCTATTATACGTCCACGAGAACGTTTCACAGCATGCGTGCACCATCATTTTTGTCATCGTCGGACGTCCCGTTCGTCTTCCCGTCCTTCACCCTATTCTTCCGCCCCAACCTACTGTCCCCACCCATGACCCGTTCGATGGCTCGGCATCGCCTGTCTACATGGCCTTTACCTTACCACGGTGTCGACTCGGTATGCTTCTACCACTTCTATGTACCTGTCATCCATCCTTCTGTCATTGCAAAAAAAATATTGTGTTGTTCCTCTGTTGTTTTGGGTGTTAGTTTTTTGTTGTGTTAAGGACTAACCATAATTTGGGTGTGTTAGTTCTTTATTTATTGCCTACACATGGTTTGTGTTCTTCTAATGATGGCTCATGGATCCTGCAAAATATGTGTTACGATTTGAAGGTTCATGCGGACATTACCACAGGGTGCTCGTCCATTGTGTTCTTGGCTCTTGCATGCATTAGGTCGTTTTTGAGATCACATTGGCGCAGTGGACTACATGGTGTTTGAGGCTGCTGAATTGGATGGAGCAACAATGATTTGTCACGCTAATAGTAAAAAGAAATGTTATTTATTGGTTTTAAACGTTAGTAATTGCTATGAAGTACCATAATTTGTATGGAGCGTGAAAGTCGCCTAGAGGGGGTGAATAGGCAAATCTGAAATTTATAAACTTTAAGCACAACTACAAGTTGGGGTTAGCGTTACAAATAAAGTCGAGTCCGAAAGAGAGGTTGAAAACAAATCACAAGCAAATAAAGCGGATGACACAATGATTTGTTTTACCGAGGTTCGGTTCTTGCAAACCTACTCCCCGTTGAGGTGGTCACAAAGACCGGGTCTCTTTCAACCCTTACCCTCTCTCAAACGGTCACTTAAACTGAGTGAGCTTTCTCCTTAATCAAACGGGTCACTTAGACCCCACAAGGACCACTACAAACTTAGTGTCTCTTGCTTTGATTATGAAAGTCGCCTAGAGGGGGGTGAATAGGGCGAATCTGAAATTTACAAACTTAATCACAACTACAAGTCGGGTTAGCGTTAGAAATATAATCGAGTCCGAGAGAGAGGGTGGAAAACAAATCACAAGCGAATAAAGAGTGTGACACGCGGATTTGTTTTACCGAGGTTCGGTTCTCGCAAACCTACTCCCCGTTGAGGTGGTCACAAAGACCGGGTCTCTTTCAACCCTTTCCCTCTCTCAAACGGTCCCTCGGACCGAGTGAGTTTCTTCTTCTCAAACAAATGGAACACAAAGTTTCCGCAAGGACCACCACACAATTGGTGTCTCTTGCCTCAATTACAAGTGAGTTTGATTTCAAGAAAGATTGAGAAAGAAAAGAAGCAATCCAAGCGCAAGAGCTCAAATGAACACGACAAATCACTCTCTCTAATCACTAAAGCTTTTGTGTGGAGTTGGGAGAGGATTTGATCACTTGGGTGTGTCTAGAATTGAATACTAGAGCTCTTGTAAGTAGTTGGAAGGTGGAAAACTTGGATGACTTGAATGTGGGGTGGTTGGGGGTATTTATAACCCCAACCACCAAACTAGTCGTTTGGTGGAGGCTGCTGTCGCATGGCGCACCAGACAGTCTGGTGCGCCACCGGACAGTGTCCGGTGCGCCAGCCACGTCACCTGGTCGTTGGGTTCCGACCGTTGGAGCTCTAACTTGTGGGCCCGCTTGGCTGTCTGGTGGTGCACCGGACAAGTCCTGTAGACTGTTCGGTGTGCCACCCGCGCGTGCTCTGCTCCTCTGCGCGCGCTGGCGCGCATTTAATGCGTTGCAGACGACCGTTGGCACGAAGTAGCCGTTGCTCCGCTGGCTCACCGGACAGTCCGGTGTGCACCGGACATGTCCGGTGAATTATAGCGGAGCGGATTCCCGAAGCTGGCGAGTTCAGAGTTGCTCTCCTCTGGAGCACCGGACACTGTCCAGTGAATTATAGCGGAGCGCCTCTGCGTTTTCCCGAAGGTGAAGAGTTTGGCTTGGAGTTCCCTGGTGCACCGGACACTGTCCGGTGCGCCAGACCAGGGCACACTTCGGTTATCCCTTGCTCCTTTTTGTTGAGCCCTTTTCTTGGTCTTTTTATTGGCTTTTTGTGAACCTTTGGCACCTGTGTAACTTATAGACTAGAGCAAACTAGTTAGTCCAATTATTTATGTTGGACAATTCAACCACCAAAATCATTTAGGAAATAGGTGTAAGCCTAATTTCCTTTCAATCTCCCCCTTTTTGGTGATTGATGCCAACACAAACCAAAGCAAATATAGAAGTGCATAATTGAACTAGTTTGCATAATGTAAGTGCAAAGGTTACTTGGAATTGAGCCAATATAAATACTTACAAGATATGCATGGATTGTTTCTTTAATTTTTGACATTTTGGACCACGCTTGCACCCCACGTTTTGTATTTGCAAATTCTTTTGTAAATCCTTTTCAAGGTTCTTTTGCAAATAGTCAAAGGTAAATGAATAAGATTTTGCGAAGCATTTTCAAGATTTGAAGTTTTCTCCCCTTGTTTCAAATGCTTTTCCTTTGACTAAACAAAACTCCCCCTTAGTGAAATCCTCCTCTTAGTGTTCAAGAGGGTTTTAAGATATCAATTTTGAAAATACTACTTTCTCCCCCTTTTGAACACAATGCGATACTTTTGAAAATCATACCAATTGAAAAACTCTTTTAAAAATTAGTGGTGGTGCGGTCCTTTTGCTTTGGGCTAATACTTTCTCCCCCTTTGGCATGAATCGCCAAAAACGGATACTTGAGTGAGATATAAGCCCTTTGAACTACTTTCTCCCCCTTTGGTAAAAGACATGTGAGTGAAGATTATACCTGAAAGGGAATTAGGGTTACACCTAGTTCCTAATTGATTTTGGTGGTTGACTTGCCCAACACAAATAATTGGACTAACTAGTTTGCTCTAGTCTATAGGTTATACAGGTGCCAAAAGTTCACACTTAGCCCATAAAAAGACCAAGAATTGGGTTCAACAAAGAGAGCAAGGGATAACCGAAGGCAGCCCTGGTCTGGCGCACCGGACTGTCCGGTGTACCACCAGACAGTGTCCGGTGCACTAGGGGACTTCACGCTGAACTCTTCACCTTCGAGAAAATCCGGAGGCGCTCCGCTATAATTCACCGGACTGTCCGGTGTACACCGGACAGTGTCCGGTGCCCCAGAGGAGAGCGACTCTGGAACTCGCCAGCTTCGGGAATTCGCTCCGCTATAATTCACCGGACATGTCCGGTGCACACCGGACTGTCCGGTGAGCCAGCGGAGCAACGACTACTTCACGCCAATGGTCACCTGCAGAAGCATTAAATGCGCGCCAGAGCGTGCAGAAGTCAGGCACGCGCGAAGTGGCACACCGGACACTCTACAGTACATGTCCGGTGTGCCACCGGACATCCCGGCGGGCCCAGTAGTCAGAGCTCCAACGGTCGGAACTCAACGGCCTGGTGACGTGGCTGGCGCACCGGACACTGTCCGGTGGCGCACCAGACTGTCCGGTGCGCCATGCGACAGCAGCCTCCACCAAACGGCTAGTTTGGTGGTTGGGGTTATAAATACCACCAACCACCCCACATTCAAGTCATCCAAGTTTTCCTACTTCAATCACTTACAAGAGCTCTAGCATTCAATTCTAGACACACCCAAGTGATCAAATCCTCTCCAAATTCCACACAACGCCTTAGTGATTAGTGAGAGAGATTTGCTTGTGTTCTTTCGAGCTCTTGCGCTTGGATTGCTTTCTTCTTTGATTCTTTCTTGCGATCAACTCAATTGTAACCAAGGCAAGAGGCACCAATTGTGTGGTGGCCCTTGCAGGGAAGTTTTGTTCCCGTTTGATTGAGAAGAAGAAGCTCACTCGGTCTGAGGGACCGTTTGAGAGAGGGAAAGGGTTGAAAGAGACCCGGTCTTTGTGACCACCTCAACGGGGAGTAGGTTTGCGAGAACCGAACCTCGGTAAAACAAATCCGCGTGTCACACTCCTTATTCGCTTGCGATTTGTTTTGCACCCTCTCTCGCGGACTCAATTATATTTCTAACACTAACCCGGCTTGTAGTTGTGATTAATTTTGTAAATTTCAGTTTCGCCCTATTCACCCCCCCTCTAGGTGACTTTCAATTGGTATCAGAGCCCGGTGCTTCATTAGAGCCTAACCGCTCGAAGTGATGTCGGGAGATCACGCCAAGAAGGAGATGGAGACCGGCGACAAGCCCGCTACAAGCCATGGGAAAGCTTCATCGGAAGAGTCCCGCAACAAAGGGAAGGGGAAGGAGAAGAAACCCTCTTCCCACAAGTCGCATCGGAGTGGGGACAAGAAAAAGAAGATGAGGAAGGTGGTCTACTACGAGACGGACACCTCATCGCCATCTACCTCCGGATTCGACGCGCCATCCGTCACTTCTAAGCGCCATGAGCGCAAGAAGTTTAGTAAGACCCCCCTACGCTACCCTCGCATTCCTAAACATACTCCATTACTTTCCGTTCCATTAGGCAAACCGCCAACCTTTGACGGTGAAGATTATGCTAGGTGGAGTGATTTAATGAAATATCACCTAACCTCACTCCACAAAAGTATATGGAATGTTGTTGAGTTTGGAGCACAGGTACCATCCGTAGGGGATGAGGATTATGATGAAGACGAGGTGGCCCAAATCGAGCACTTCAACTCCCAAGCCACAACCATACTCCTTGCCTCTCTAAGTAGGGAGGAGTACAACAAGGTGCAAGGATTAAAGAGCGCCAAGGAAGTTTGGGACGTGCTCAAGACCGCGCACGAAGGAGATGAGCTCACCAAGATCACCAAGCGGGAGACGATCGAGGGGGAGCTCGGTCGCTTCCGTCTTCGCCAAAGGGAGGAGCCACAAGACATGTACAACCGGCTCAAAACCTTGGTGAATCAAGTGCGCAACCTCGGGAGCAAAAAATGGGATGACCACGAAATGGTTAAGGTTATTCTAAGATCACTTATTTTCCTTAACCCTACTCAAGTTCAATTAATTCGTGACAATCCAAGATATACACTAATGACTCCTGAGGAAGTAATCGGGAATTTTGTGAGCTTTGAGTTTATGATCAAGGGCTCAAGGAAGATCAACGAGCTTGACGGCCCCTCTACGTCCGAAGCTCAACCGGTCGTATTCAAGGCGACGGAGGAGAAGAAGGAGGAGTCTACACCGAATAGAACACCCATCGACGCCTCCAAGCTTGACAACGAGGAAATGACGCTTGCCATCAAAAGCTTTCGCCAAATCCTCAAGCAAAGGAGGGGGAAAGATTACAAGCCCCGCTCCAAGAAAGTATGCTACAATTGTGGTAAGCCCGGTCACTTTATAGCAAAATGTCCTATTTCTAGTGACAGTAACAGGGGCGACGACAAGAAGGGGAGAAGAAAGGGGAAGAAGAAGTACTACAAGAAGAAGGGCGGCGATGCCCATGTTTGTCGTGAGTGGGACTCCGACGAAAGCTCTAGTGACTCCTCCGACGACGAGGACGCCGCCAACATCGCCGTCACCAAGGGACTTCTCTTCCCCAACGTCGGCCACAAGTGCCTCATGGCAAATGACGGCAAAAAGAAAAAGGTTAAATCTAAATCCTCCACAAGATATGAATCCTCTAGCGATGATAATGCTAGTGATGAGGAAGATAGTTTGCGTACTCTTTTTGCCAACTTAAACATGCAACAAAAAGAGAAATTAAATGAATTAATTAGTGTCATTCATGAGAAGAATGATCTCTTGGACTCCCAAGAGGACTTCCTAATCAAGGAAAACAAAAAGCATGTTAAAGTTAAAAATGCTTATGCTCTAGAAGTTGAAAAATGTGAAAAATTATCTAGTGAGCTAAGCACTTGCCATGAGACCATAGACAACCTTAGAAATGAGAATGCTAATTTGTTAGCTAAGGTTGATTCTATTGCTTTTAATGTTTCAATTCCCAATCTTAGAAATGATAATAATGATTTGCTTGCTAAGATTGGGTAAAATTGCCATATCTCTTGACCATTCAATTTCCAATGTTTTTCTTGTAGATTCCTTAGATTACAATTTGCTTTCGGTTTCACAATTATGTCAAATGGGCTACAACTGTCTTTTTACTGATGTAGGTGTCACTGTCTTTAGAAGAAGTGATGATTCAATAGCGTTTAAGGGAGTGTTAGAGGGTCAGCTATACTTGGTAGATTTCGATAGAGCTGAACTCGACACTTGCTTGATTGATAAGACTAACATGGGTTGGCTCTGGCACCGCCGACTAGCCCATGTTGGGATGAAGAATCTTCATAAGCTTCTAAAGGGAGAGCACATTTTAGGATTAACAAATGTTCATTTTGAGAAAGACAGGATTTGTAGTGCATGCCAAGCAGGGAAGCAAGTTGGTGCTCACCATCCACATAAGAACATCATGACGACCGACAGGCCACTGGAGCTCCTTCACATGGATCTATTCGGCCCGATCGCTTACATAAGCATCGGCGGGAGTAAGTACTGTCTAGCTATTGTGGATGACTATTCTCGCTTCACTTAGGTGTTCTTTTTGCAGGAAAAATCTCACACCCAAGAGACCTTAAAGGGATTCTTGAGACGGGCTCAAAACGACTTCGGCTTAAGGATCAAGAAAATTAGAAGCGACAACGGGACGGAGTTCAAGAACTCTCAAATTGAAGGCTTCCTTGAGGAGGAGGGCATCAAGCATGAGTTCTCTTCTCCCTACACGCCACAACAAAATGGTGTAGTGGAGAGGAAGAATAGAACTCTATTGGACATGGCAAGAACCATGCTTGATGAGTATAAGACTTCGGATCGGTTTTGGGCCGAGGCGGTCAACACCGCTTGCTACACCATCAACCGGTTATATCTACATCGAATCCTCAAGAAGACATCATATGAACTCCTAACCGGTAAAAAGCCCAATATTTCATATTTTAGAGTTTTTGGTAGCAAATGCTTTATTCTTGTTAAAAGAGGAAGAAAATCTAAATTTGCTCCCAAGACTGTAGAAGGTTTTTACTAGGATATGATTCAAACACAAGGGCTTATAGAGTCTTTAACAAGTCCTCTGGACAAGTTGAAGTTTCTTGTGACGTTGTGTTTGATGAGACTAACGGCTCTCAAGTAGAGCAAGTTGATCTTGATGAGATAGGTGATGAAGAGGCTCCGTGTATCGCGCTAAGGAACATGTCCATTGGGGATGTGTGTCCTAAGGAATTCGAAGAGCCTCCAAATGCACAAGATCAACCATCCTCCTCCACGCAAGCACCTCCACCAACTCAAAATGAGGATAAGGCTCAAGTTGATGAAGGAGAAGATCAGGCAAATGAGCCACCTCAAAACGACGACAATGATCAAGGGGGAGATGCAAATGATCAAGACAAGGAGGATGAAGAACAAAGGCCGCCACACCCAAGAGTCCACCAAGCAATCCAACGAGATCACCCCATCGACACCATCCTCGGCGACATACATAAGGGGGTAACTACTAGATCTCGTGTTGCACATTTTTGTGAGCATTACTCTTTTGTTTCCTCTATTGAGCCACACAGGGTAGAGGAAGCACTTCAAGATTCGGATTGGGTGGTGGCGATGCAAGAGGAGCTCAACAACTTCACTAGGAATGAGGTATGACATTTGGTTCCACGTCCTAACCAAAATTTTGTAGGAACCAAATGGGTCTTCTGCAACAAGCAAGACGAGCATGGTGTGGTGACAAGGAACAAAGCTCGACTTGTAGCCAAAGGATTCTCCCAAGTCGAAGGTTTGGATTTCGGTGAAACCTATGCACCCGTAGCTAGGCTCGAGTCAATTCGCATATTTTTAGCCTATGCTACTTACCATGGCTTCAAGCTTTACCAAATGGACGTGAAGAGTGCCTTCCTCAATGGACCAATCAAGGAAGAGGTCTATGTTGAGCAACCTCCCGGCTTTGAAGATAGTGAGTACCCTAACCATGTGTATAAACTCTCTAAGGCGCTTTATGGGCTCAAGCAAGCCCCAAGAGCATGGTATGAATGCCTCAGAGATTTTCTTATCACTAATGGATTCAAAGTCGGAAAAGCTGATCCTACTTTATTCACTAAAACTCTTGAAAATGACTTGTTCGTATGCCAAATTTATGTTGATGATATTATATTTGGGTCTACTAACGAGTCTACATGTGAAAAGTTTAGTAGGATCATGACACAGAAATTCGAGATGTCTATGATGGGGGAGTTGAAGTACTTCTTAGGATTTCAAGTGAAGCAACTCCAAGAAAGCATCTTCCTAAGCCAAATGAAGTATACTCAAGATATTCTAAGCAAGTTTGGGATGAAGGATGCCAAACCCATCAAGACACCCATGGGAACAAATGGGCATCTCGACCTCGACGAGGGAGGTAAATCCGTCGATCAAAAAGTATATCGGTCGATGATAGGCTTCTTACTCTATTTATGTGCATCTCGACCGGATATTATGCTTTCCGTATGCATGTGTGCAAGATTCCAAGCTGACCCTAAGGAAGCTCACCTTACGGCCGTAAAACGAATCTTGAGATATTTAGTTTATACTCCTAAGTTTGGGCTTTGGTATCCTAGGGGATCCACTTTTGACTTGATTGGTTATTCGGATGCCGATTGGGCGGGGTGTAAGATTAATAGAAAGAGCACATCGGGGACTTGCCAGTTCTTGGGAAGATCCTTGGTGTCTTGGGCTTCAAAGAAGCAAAATTCCGTAGCTCTTTCTACCGTCGAAGCCGAGTACATTGCCGCAGGCCATTGTTGCGCGCAACTACTTTGGATGAGGCAAACCCTTAGGGACTACGGTTACAAACTAACCAAAGTTCCTCTTCTATGTGATAATGAGAGTGCAATCCGCATGACGGATAATCCCGTTGAGCATAGCCGCACTAAACACATAGCCATTCGGTATCATTTTCTAAGGGATCACCAACAAAAGGGAGATATCGAGATTTCATATATTAACACTAAAGATCAATTAGCCGATATCTTTACCAAGCCTCTTGATGAACAAACCTTTAACAAACTTAGGCATGAGCTAAATATTCTTGATTCTAGGAACTTCTTTTGTTGATTTGCACACATAGCTCATTAATATACCTTTGATCATGTCTCTTTTATGTACTATGACTAATGTGTTTTCAAGTCTATTTCAAACCAAGTCATAGGTATATTGAAAGGGAATTGGAGTCTTCGGCGAAGACAAAGGCTTCCACTCCGTAACTCATCCTTCGTCGTCACTCCGAGCATCTCTCCGTTTTGGTATAATCTTCACTCATATGTTTTATTTGCCAAAGGGGAGAAAGTAATTATAATAGGGCTCTAATGACTCCGTTTTTGGCGATTCATGCCAAAGGGGGAGAAAATATTAGCCCAAAGCAAAAGGACCGCACCACCACCTAATTTTAAAATGATTTTCAATTGGAAATTTCAAATCGGTATCTTATTGATGTTCTAAAGGGGAAGAAAGTAGTATTTCAAAATTGATATATCAAAACCCTCTTGAACACTAAGAGGAGATTTCATTAAGGGGGAATTTTGTTTAGTCAAAGGAAAAGCATTTGAAATAGGGGGAGAAAATTTCAAATCTTGAAAATGCTTTGAAAAATCTTATTCATTTACCTTTGACTATTTGCAAAAGAACCTTGAAAAGGATTTACAAAAGAATTTGCAAAAACAAAACATGTGGTGCAAGCGTGGTCCAAAATGTCAAAAATTAAAGAAACAATCCATGCATATCTTATAAGTATTAATATTGGCTCAATTCCAAGTAACCTTTGCACTTACATTATGAAAGCTAGTTCAATTATGCACTTCTATATTTGCTTTGGTTTGTGTTGGCATCAATCACCAAAAAGGGGGAGATTGAAAGGGAATTAGGCTTACACCTAGTTCCTAATTGATTTTGGTGGTTGAATTGCCCAACACAAATAATTGGACTAACTAGTTTGCTCTAGTCTATAAGTTATACAGGTGCCAAAGGTTCACACTTAGCCAATAAAAAGACCAAGAATTGGGTTCAACAAAGAGAGCAAGGGATAACCGAAGGCAGCCCTGGTCTGGCGCACCGGACTGTCCGGTATGCCACCGGACAGTGTCCGGTGCACCAGGGGACTTCACGCTGAACTCTTCACCTTCGGGAAAATCCAGAGGCGCTCCGCTATAATTCACCGAACTGTCCGGTGTACACCGGACAGTGTCCGGTGCCCCAGAGGAGAGCGACTCTGGAACTCGCCAGCTTCGGGAATTCTCTCCGCTATAATTCACCGGACATGTCCGGTGCACACCGGACTGTCCAGTGAGCCAGCGGAGCAACGACTACTTCGCGCCAACGGTCACCTGCAGAAGTATTAAATGCGCGCCAGAGCGCGCAGAAGTCAGGCACGCGCGAAGTGGCACACCAGACACTCTACAGTACATGTCCGGTGTGCCACCGGACATCCCGGCGGGCCCAGCAGTCAGAGCTCCAACGGTCGGAACTCAACGGCCTGGTGACGTGGCTGGCGCACCGGACACTGTCCGGTGGCGCACCAGACTGTCCGGTGCGTCATGCGACAGCAGCCTCCACCAAACGGCTAGTTTGGTGGTTGGGGTTATAAATACCCCCAACCACCCCACATTCAAGTCATCCAAGTTTTCCTACTTCAACCACTTACAGGAGCTCTAGTATTCAATTCTAGACACACCCAAGTGATCAAATCCTCTCCAAATTCCACACAACGCCTTAGTGATTAGTGAGAGAGATTTGCTTGTGTTCTTTCGAGCTCTTGCGCTTGGATTGCTTTCTTCTTTGATTCTTTCTTGCGATCAACTCAATTGTAACCAAGGCAAGAGGCACCAATTGTGTGGTGGCCCTTGCAGGGAAGTTTTGTTCCCGTTTGATTGAGAAGAAGAAGCTCACTCGGTCCGAGGGACCGTTTGAGAGAGGGAAAGGGTTGAAAGAGACCCGGTCTTTGTGACCACCTCAACGGGGAGTAGGTTTGCGAGAACCGAACCTCGGTAAAACAAATCCGCGTGTCACATTCCTTATTCGCTTGCGATTTGTTTTGCACCCTCTCTCGCGGACTCGATTATATTTCTAACACTAACCCGGCTTGTAGTTGTGATTAATGTTGTAAATTTCAGTTTCGCCCTATTCACCCCCCCTCTAGGTGACTTTCAATACCAAAGTTTGGAGAGATGCTCAGAGC
Source organism: Zea mays (assembly GCF_902167145.1). Classification (NCBI taxonomy): domain Eukaryota; kingdom Viridiplantae; phylum Streptophyta; class Magnoliopsida; order Poales; family Poaceae; genus Zea; species Zea mays. The sequence goes on from NC_050098.1 coordinate 187,629,773, forward strand.
GACGGCGAAGGATGAGTTACGAAGTGGAAGCCTTTGTCTTTGCCGAAGACTCCAATTCCCTTTCATATACCTATGACTTGGTTTGAAACTCACTTGAGAACACATTAGTCATAGCATATAAAAGAGACATGATCAAAGGTATACTAATGAGCTATGTGTGCAAGACATCAAAAGAAATTCTTAGAATCAAGAATATTTAGCTCATGCCTAAGTTTGTTAAAAGTTTGTTCATCAAGTGGCTTGGTAAAGATATCGGCTAATTGATCTTTAGTGTTAATATATGCAATCTCGATATCTCCCTTTTGTTGGTGATCCCTTAGAAAATGATACCGAATGGCTATGTGTTTAGTGTGGCTATGCTCAACGGGATTATTCGCCATGCGGATTGCACTCTCATTATCACATAGAAGAGGAACTTTGGTTAATTTGTAACCGTGGTCCCGAAGGGTTTTCCTCATCCAAAGCAATTGCACACAACAATGACCTGCGGCAATATACTCGGCTTCGGCGGTAGAAAGAGCTACGGAATTTTGCTTCTTTGAAGCCCAAGATACCAAGGATCTTCCCAAGAACTGGCAAGTCCTCGATGTGCTCTTTCTATTAATTTTACACCCCGCCCAATCGGCATCCGAATAACCAATTAAATCAAAAGTGGATCCCTTAGGATACCAAAGCCCAAACTTAGGAGTATAAACTAAATATCTCAAGATTCGTTTTACGGCCGTAAGGTGAGCTTCCTTAGGGTCGGCTTGGAATCTTGCACACATGCATACGGAAAGCATAATATCCGGTCGAGATGCACATAAATAGAGCAAAGAGCCTATCATCGACCGGTATACCTTTTGATCGACGGATTTACCTTCCGTGTCGAGGTCGAGATGCCCATTGGTTCCCATGGGTGTCTTGATGGGCTTGGCATCCTTCATCCCAAACTTGCTTAGAATATCTTGAGTATACTTCGTTTGGCTAATGAAAGTGCCCTCTTGGAGTTGCTTTACTTGAAATCCTAAGAAATACTTCAACTCCCCCATCATAGACATCTCAAATTTTTGTGTCATGATCCTACTAAATTCTTCACATGTAGATTCGTTAGTAGATCCAAATATGATATCATCAACATAAATTTGGCATACGAACAAATCTTTTTCAAGAGTTTTAGTAAATAAAGTAGGATTGACCTTTCCGACTTTGAAGCCATTATCTATAAGGAAATCTCTTAGGCATTCATACCATGCTCGTGGGGCTTGCTTGAGCCCATAAAGCGCCTTAGAGAGCTTATAAACATGGTTAGGATACTCACTGTCTTCAAAGCCAGGAGGTTGCTCAACATATACCTCTTTCTTGATCGGTCCATTTAGGAAGGCACTCTTCACGTCCATTTGGTAAAGCTTGAAGCCATGGTAAGTAGCATAGGCTAATAATATATGAATTGATTCAAGCCTGGCTACGGGTGCATAGGTTTCACCGAAATCCAAACCTTCGACTCGGGAGTATCCCTTGGCCACAAGTCGAGCTTTGTTCCTTGTCACCACACCATGCTCGTCTTGCTTGTTGCGGAAAACCCACTTGGTTCCTACAACATTTTGATTAGGACGTGGAACCAAATGCCATACCTCATTTCTAGTGAAGTTGTTGAGCTCCTCTTGCATCGCCACCACCCAATCCGAATCTTGTAGTGCTTCCTCTACCCTGTGTGGCTCAATAGAGGAAACAAAAGAGTAATGTTCACAAAAATGAGCAATACGAGATCTAGTGGTTACCCCCTTATGAATGTCGCCGAGGATGGTGTCGACGGGGTGATCTCATTGGATTGCTTGGTGGACTCTTGGGTGTGGCGGCCTTGCTTCTTCATCCTTCTTGTCTTGATCATTTGCATCTCCCCCTTGATCATTGTCGTCATCTTGAGGTGGCTCATTTTGTTGATCTTGTCCTTCATCAACTTGAGTCTCATCCTCATTTTGAGTTGGTGGAGATGCTTGCGTGGAAGAGGATGGTTGATCTTGTGCATTTGGAGGCTCTTCGGATTCCTTAGGACACACATCCCCAATGGACATGTTCCTTAGCGCGATACACGGAGCCTCTTCATCACCTATCTCATCAAGATCAACTTGCTCTACTTGAGAGCCGTTAGTCTCATCAAACACAACGTCACAAGAAACTTCAACTTGTCCAGAGGACTTGTTAAAGACTCTATATGCCCTTGTGTTTGAATCATATCCTAGTAAAAAGCCTTCTACAGTCTTAGGAGCAAATTTAGATTTTCTACCTCTTTTAACAAGAATAAAGCATTTGCTACCAAAGACTCTAAAATATGAAATATTTGGCTTTTTACCGGTTAGGAGTTCATATAATGTATTCTTGAGGATTCAGTGTAGATATAACCGGTTGATGGCGTAGCAGGCGGTGTTGACTGCCTCGGCCCAAAACCGATCCGACATCTTGTACTCATCAAGCATGGTTCTTGCCATGTCCAAAAGAGTTCTATTCTTCCTCTCCACTACACCATTTTGTTGTGGAGTGTAGGGAGAAGAGAACTCATGCTTGATGCCCTCTTCCTCAAGAAAGCCTTCAATTTGAGAGTTCTTGAACTCCGTGCCGTTGTCGCTTCTTATTTTCTTGATCCTTAAGCCTAACTCGTTTTGAGCTCATCTCAAGAATCCCTTTAAGGTTTCTTGGGTATGAGATTTATCCTGCAAGAAGAATACCCAAGTGAAGCGAGAATAATCATCCACAATAACTAGACAATACTTACTCCCGCCGATGCTTATGTAAGCAATCGGGCCGAATAGGTCCATGTGTAGGAGCTCCAGTGGCCTGTAAGTCGTCATGATGTTCTTGTGTGGATGATGAGTCCCAACTTGCTTCCCTACTTGGCATGCGCTACAAATCCTGTCTTTCTCAAAATGAACATTTGTTAATCCTAAAATGTTCTCTCCCTTTAGAAGTTTATGAAGATTCTTCATCCCAACATGGGCTAGTCGGCGGTGCCATAGGCAACCCATGTTAGTCTTAGCAATTAAGCAAGTGTCGAGTTCAGCTCTATCAAAATCTACCAAGTATAGCTGACCCTCTAACACTCCCTTAAATGCTATTGAATCATCACTTCTTCTAAAGACAGTGACACCTACATCAGTAAAAAGACAGTTGTAGCCCATTTGACATAATTGAGAAACGGAAAGCAAATTGTAATCTAAAGAATCTACAAGAAAAACATTGGAAATGGAATGGTCAGGTGAAATAGCAATTTTACCCAAACCTTTGACCAAACCTTGGTTTCCATCCCCGAATGTGATAGCTCGTTGGGGATCTTGGTTTTTCTCGTAGGAGGAGAACATCTTCTTCTCCCCTGTCATGTGGTTTGTGCACCCGCTATCGATGATCCAACTTGAGCTTTCAGATGCATAAACCTACAAAACAAGTTTAGTTCTTGACTTTAGGTACCCAAATGGTTTTGGGTCCTTTGGCATTAGACACAAGAACTTTGGGTACCCAAACACAAGTCCTTGATCCCTTGTGCTTGCCCCCAACATATTTGGCAACTATCTTGCCGGATTTGTTAGTTAACATATAAGATGCATCAAAAGTTTTAAATGAAATGCTATGTTCATTTGATGCACTAGGAGTTTTCTTCTTAGGCAACTTAGCACGGGTTGGTTGCCTAGAACTAGATGTCTCACCCTTATACATAAAAGCATGATTAGGGCTAGAGTGAGACTTCCTAGAATGAATTCTCCTAATTTTGCTCTCGGGATAACCGGCAGGGTATAAAATGTAACCCTCGTTATCCTGAAGCATGGGAGCCTTGCCCTTAACAAAGTTGGACAATTTCTTAGGAGGGGTATTAAGTTTGACATTGCCTCCCTGTTGGAAGCCAATGCCATCCTTAATGCCAGTGCGTCTCCCTTTATAAAGCATACTTCGAACAAACTTAAATTTTTCATTTTCTAGTTCATGCTCGACAATTTTAGCATCTAATTTTGCTATATGATCATTTTGTTGTTTAATTAAAGCCATGTGATCATGAATAGCATCAATGTTAACATCTCTACATCTAGTGCAAATAGTAGTATGTTCAACGGTAGATGTAGAGGGTTTGCAAGATTTTAATTCTACAACCTTAGCATGTAATATATCATTTTTGCTTCTAAGGTCGGAAATGGAAGCATTGCAAACATCTAATTCTTTAGCCTTAGCGAGCAATTTTTCATTTTCATTTCTAAGGCTAGCAAGAGAAATGTTTAATTCTTCAATCTTAGCAAGCAAATCATCATTATCATTTCTAAGATTGGGAATTAAAACATCACAAACATTTGAATCAACCTTAGCACTTAAACTAGCATTTTCATTTCTAAGGTTGTCAATGGTCTCATGGCAAGTGCTTAGCTCACTAGACAATTTTTCACACTTTTCTACTTCTATAGCATAAGCATTTTTCACCTTAACATGTTTTTTGTTTTCTTTAATAAGGAAGTCCTCTTGAGTGTCCAAGAGATCATCCTTCTCATGAATGGCACTAATCAATTCATTTAATTTTTTTGTTGCATGTTTAGGTTGGCAAAAAGAGTACGCAAATTATCTTCCTCATCACTAGCATTATCATCGCTAGAGGACTCATATCTAGTGGAGGATTTGGATTTAACCTTCTTCTTTTTGCCGTCCTTTGCCATGAGACACTTGTGGCCGACGTTGGGGAAGAGAAGGCCCTTGTTGATGGCGATGTTGGCGGCGTCCTCGTCAGAGGAGGAGTCGGGGGAGCTCTCGTCCGAGTCCCACTCGTGGCATACATGGGCGTCGCCACCCTTCTTCTTGTAGTATTTCTTCTTCTCCTTTCTTCTCCCCTTCTTGTCGTCGCCCCTGTCACTGTCACTAGAAATATGACATTTTGCTATAAAGTGACCGGGCTTACCACATTTGTAGCAAATTTCTTGGAGCGGGGCTTGTAGTCTTTCCCCCTCCTTTGCTTGAGGATTTGGCGGAAGCTCTTGATCACGAGCGTCATTTCCTCATTGTCGAGCTTTGAGGCGTCGATTGGTTGTCTACTTGATGTAGACTCCTCCTCCTTCTCCTCCGTCGCTTTGAATGCGACCGGTTGTGCTTCGGACGTGGAGGGACCATCAAGCTCGTTGATCTTCCTTGAGCCTTTGATCATAAACTCAAAACTCACAAAATTCCCGATTACTTCCTCGGGAGTCATTAGTGTATATCTAGGATTGCCACGAATCAATTGAACTTGAGTAGGGTTAAGGAAAATAAGTGATCTTAGAATAACCTTAACCATTTCGTGGTCATCCCATTTTTTGCTCCCGAGGTTGCGCACTTGATTCACCAAGGTTTTGAGCCGGTTGTACATGTCTTGTGGCTCCTCCCCTTGGCGAAGACGGAAGCGACCGAGCTCCCCCTCGATCGTTTCCCGCTTGGTGATCTTGGTTAGCTCATCTCCTTCGTGCGCGGTCTTGAGCACGTCCCAAACTTCCTTGGCGCTCTTTAATCCTTGCACCTTGTTATACTCCTCTCGACTTAGAGAGGCGAGGAGTATAGTTGTGGCTTGAGAGTTGAAGTGCTCGATTTGGGCTACTTTGTCCTCATCAAAATCCTCATCCCCTACGGATGGTACCTGTACACCAAACTCAACAACATCCCATATACTTTTGTGGAGTGAGGTCAGGTGAAACCGCATTAAATCACTCTGCCTAGCATAATCTTCACCATCAAAGGTTGGTGGTTTGCCTAATGGGACGGAAAGTAAAGACGTATGTTTAGAAATGCGAGGGTAGTGTAGGGGGGTCTTACTAAACTTCTTGCGCTTATGGCGCTTAGAAGTTACAGAGGGCGCGTCGGAGCCGGAGGTGGAAGGTGATGAAGTATCGGTCTCGTAGTAGACCACCTTCCTCATCTTCTTTTTCTTGTCGCCACTCCGATGCGACTTGTGGGAAGCTTTCTTCTCCTTCCCTTTCCCCTTTTTGCGGGACTCTTCCGATGAAGTCTTCCCGTGGCTTGTAGTGGGCTTGTCGCCAGTCTCCATCTCCTTCTTGGCGTGTTCTCCCGACATCACTTCGAGCGGTTAGGCTCTAATGAAGCACCAGGCTCTGATACCAATTGAAAGTCGCCTAGAGGGGGGATGAATAGGGCGAATCTGAAATTTACAAACTTAATCACAACTACAAGCCGGGTTAGCGTTAGAAATATAATCGAGTCCGAGAGAGAGGGTGCAAAACAAATCGCAAGCGAATAAAGAGTGTGACACGCGGATTTGTTTTACCGAGGTTCGGTTCTCGCAAACCTACTCCCCGTTGAGGTGGTCACAAAGACCGGGTCTCTTTCAACCCTTTCCCTCTCTCAAACGGTCCCTCGGACCGAGTGAGTTTCTTCTTCTCAAACAAATGGAACACAAAGTTCCCGCAAGGACCACCACACAATTGGTGTCTCTTGCCTCAATTACAAGTGAGTTTGATTTCAAGAAAGATTGAGAAAGAAAAGAAGCAATCCAAGCGCAAGAGCTCAAATGAACACGACAAATCACTCTCTCTAATCACTAAAGCTTTTGTGTGGAGTTGGGAGAGGATTTGATCACTTGGGTGTGTCTAGAATTGAATACTAGAGCTCTTGTAAGTAGTTGGAAGGTGGAAAACTTGGATGACTTGAATGTGGGATGGTTGGGGGTATTTATAACCCCAACCACCAAACTAGCCGTTTGGTGGAGGCTGCGCCAGCCACGTCACCTGGCCGTTGGGTTTCGACCGTTGGAGCTCTGACTTATGGGCTCGCTTGGCTGTCCGGTGGTGCACCGGACAAGTCCTGTAGACTGTCCGGTGTGCCACCCGTGCGTGCTCTGCTCCTCTGCGCGCGTTGGCGTGCATTTAATGCGTTGCAGACGACCATTGGCGCGAAGTAGCCATTGCTCCGCTGGCTCACCGGATAGACCGGTGTGCACCGGACATGTCCGGTGAATTATAGCGGAGCAGATTCCTGAAGCTGGCGAGTTCAGAGTTGCTCTCCTCTGGAGCACCGGACACTGTCCGGTGGTGCACCAGACAGTCCGGTGAATTATAGCGGAGAGCCTCTGCGTTTTCCCGAAGGTGAAGAGTTTGGCTTGGAGTTCCCTGGTGCATCGGACACTGTCCGGTGGCACACCGGACAGTCCGGTGCGCCAGACCAGGGAACACTTCGGTTATCCCTTGCTCCTTTTTGTTGAACCCTTTTCTTGGTCTTTTTATTGGCTTTTTCTGAGGTCGAATTGTCCTTTTCTGAGGTCGAACGGTCACTTGGTCCTTTTCTGAGGTCGGACGGTCCGCGCGTGGTCTCGGATGGTGCTTGCTTTTAATCTGGACGGTCCGTAGTGTAGACTTGGATTTTTGCATTGGTTCTATCCGAGGGTCATCCTGGTATCGCGGACAGTCCGCCGCAAGGGCCCGGACGGTCCGCGCTTAGTCTGTTTTTCCAAAAAGCTTCTCCTGTCCGGAATAATCTACGGTATTTTGGACAGTCGATTTAGAATAGTTGTAGATGAACCTTTGGCACCTATAGAACATATAATCTAGAGCAAACTAGTTAGTCGAATTATTTGTGTTGGGCAATTCAACCACCAAAATCATTTAGGAAAATGTTTGAGCCTATTTACCTTTCAATCTCCCCCTTTTTGGTGATTGATGCCAACACAAACCAAAGCAAATATATGAGTGCAGAATTGAACCAGTTTGCATAAGGTAAGTGCAAAGGTTGCTTGGAATTAAACCAATTTACATTTTTATGAGATATGCATGGATTGCTTTCTTCTAATTTAAAATTTTGGACCACGCTTGCACCACTTGTTTTGTTTTGCAATGTTTTGGAAATTCTTTTTCAAATTATTTTGCAAATAGTCAAAGGTATATGAATAAGATTTTGAGAAGCATTTACAAGATTTAAAATTTTCTCCCCCTGTTTCAAATGCTTTTTCCTTTGATTAAACAAAACTCCCCCTTAATGAAATCCTCCTCTTAGTGTTGAAGAGGGTTTTAGATATTATTTTTGAAGAGGGTATACCAATTTGAAATTATATCAACATAAGATACCAATTGAAAACAACTTTTCTTTTAATACAAATTTGAAAGACAATTTGAAATTGGTGGTGGTGCGGTCCTTTTGCTTTGGGCAATACTCTCTCCCCCTTTGGCATGAATCGCAAAAAATGCATACTTGTGAGTGAAATATAAGCCCTTGTGACAAACTTTCTCCACCTTGGTAAATAATATAGGAGTGAAGATTATACCAAATTGGAGAGCGGTGTGAAGCGACGACGAAAGATGAATAATTCGATGCAGTAGAGTGGAAGCCTTGTCTTCGCCGAAGACTCCATTTCCCTTTCAATCTATGACTAAGCATAATATTCACTTGAAAACACATTAGTCATAGCACATGAAAGATATATGATCAAAGGTATATAAATGAGCTATGTGTGCAAAATATCAATCAAAATTCCTAGAATCAAGAATATTTAGCTCATGCCTAAGTTTGGTAAAAGTTTTCTCATCTAGTGGCTTGGTAAAGATATCGGCTAATTGTTCTTTAGTGTTAATATAAGCAATCTTGATAACCCCCCTTTGTTGGTGATCCCTTAAAAAGTGATACCGAATGGCTATGTGCTTAGTGCGGCTGTGCTCAACGGGATTATCCGCCATGCGGATTGCACTCTCATTATCACATAGGAGAGGAATTTTGGTTAATTTGTAACCATAGTCCCTAAGGGTTTGCCTCATCCAAAGTAATTGCGCGCAACAGTGGCCTGCGGCAATGTACTCGGCTTCGGCGGTAGAAAGAGCTACAAAATTTTGCTTCTTTGAAGCCCAAGACACTAGAGATCTTCTCAAGAACTGGCAAGTCCCTGATGTGCTCTTTCTATCAATTTTACACCCTGCCCAATTAGCATCTGAATAACCTATTAAATCAAAAGTGGATCCCCTGGGGTACCAAAGACCAAACTTAGGTGTATGAACTAAATATCTCAAGATTCGTTTCACGACCCTAAGGTGAACTTCCTTAGGATCGGCTTGGAATCTTGCACACATGCATACGGAAAGCATAATATCCGGTCGAGATGCACATAAATAGAGTAAAGATCCTATCATCGACTGGTATACCTTTTGATCTACGGATTTACCTCCCGTATCGAGGTCGAGATGCCCATTGGTTCCCATGGGTGTCTTGATGGGCTAGGCATCCTTCATTCCAAACTTGGTAAGAATGTCTTGAATGTACTTCGTTTTGCTAATGAAGGTGTGAAAGGGAATTAGGCTTACACCTATTTCTTGATTAATTTTGGTGGTTGAATTGCCCAACACAAATAATTGGACTAACTAGTTTGCTCTAGTCTATAAGTTATACAGGTGCCAAAGGTTCACAAAAAGCCAATAAAAAGACCAAGAAAAGGGTTCAATAAAAAGAGCAAGGGACAACCGAAGTGTGACCTGGTCTGGCGCACCGGACAGTGTCCGGTGCCCCAGGGGACTCCAAGCTGAACACTTCACCTTCGGGAATTCTCAGAGGCGCTTCACTATAATTCACCGGACTGTCCGGTGCACCACCGGACAGTGTCCGGTGCCCCAGAGGAGAGCGACTCTGAACTCGCCAGCTTCGGATTTCTGCTCCACTAAAATTCATCGGACATATCCGGTGCACACCGGACTGTCCGGTGAGCCAGCGGAGCAACGACTACTTCGCGCGCAACGGTCGACTGCAACGCATTAAATGCGCGCCTGCGCGCGCAGAGGAGCAGCGCACGCGCGGGTGGCACACCAGACAGTCTACAGGACTTGTTCGGTGCGCCACCGGACAGCCAGGCGGGCCCACAAGTCAGAGCTCCAACGGTCGGAACCCAACGGCCAGGTGACGTGGCTGGCGCACCGGACAGTGTCCGGTGGTGCACTGGACTGTCCGGTGCGCCATACGACAGCCCACTCCCAACGGCCACTTTGTGGTGGTTGGGGCTATAAATACCCCAACCACCCACATTCATTGGCATCCAAGTTTTCCACCTTCCAACTACTTACAAGAGCTCTAGCATTCAATTCTAGACACACCCAAGTGATCAAATCCTCTCCCAATTCCACACAAAGCTTTAGTGATTAGTGAGAGAGATTTGTTGTGTTCTTTTGAGCTCTTGCGCTTGGATTGCTTCTTTTCTTTCTCAATCTTTCTTGAGATCAAACTCACTTGTAATTGAGGCAAGAGACACCAATTGTGTGGTGGTCCTTGCGGGAACTTTGTGTTCCATTTGTTTGAGAAGAAGAAGCTCACTCGGTCCGAGGGACCGTTTGAGAGAGGGAAAAGGTTGACAGAGACCCGGTCTTTGTGACCACCTCAACGGGGAGTAGGTTTGCAAGAACCGAACCTCGGTAAAACAAATCCGCGTGTCATACTCTTTATTTGCTTGCAATTTGTTTTGCACCCTCTCTCTCGGACTCGATTATATTTCTAACGCTAACCCGGCTTGTAGTTGTGATTAAGTTGTTACATTTCAGATTCGCCCTATTCACCCCCCTAGGCGACTTTCAATTGGTATCAGAGCCCGATGCTTCATTAGAGCTTAACCGCTCGAAGTTGTCGGGAGATCACGCCAAGAAGGAGATGGAGACCGGCGACAAGCCCACTACAAGCCACGGGAAGGCTTCATCGGAAGAGTCCCGAAAAAAGGGAAAGGGAAGGAGAAGAAATCCTCTTCCCACAAGTCGCATCGGAGTGGCGACAAGAAAAAGAAGATGAGGAAGGTGGTCTACTACGAGACCGATACTTCATCACCTTCCACCTCCGGCTCCGATGCGCCGTCCGTAAGTTCTAAGCGCCATGAGCGCAAGAAGTTTAGTAAGATCCCCCTACGCTATCCTCGCATTTCTAAACATACACCTTTACTTTCTGTCCCATTAGGCAAACCACCAACATTTGATGGTGAAGATTATGCTAGGTGGAGTGATTTGATGCGATTTCATCTAACCTCACTCCACAAAAGTATATGGGATGTTGTTGAGTTTGGTGTACAGGAACCATCCGTAGGGGATGAAGATTATGATGAGGACGAAGTGGCCCAAATTCAACACTTCAACTCCCAAGCCTCAACTATACTCCTCGCCTCTCTAAGTAGAGAGGAGTATAATAAGGTGCAAGGGTTGAAAGGTGCTAAGGAGATTTGGGACACACTAAAGACCGCGCACGAAGGTGACGAGGTGACCAAAATCACCAAGCGAGAAACGATCGAGGGGGAGCTCGGTCGCTTCCGACTTCGCCAAGGGGAGGAGCCACAAGACATGTACAACCGGCTCAAGACCTTGGTGAACCAAGTGCGCAACCTCGGGAGCAAAAAATGGGATGACCACGAAATGGTTAAGGTTATTTTAAGATCACTTGTTTTCCTTAACCCTACTCAAGTTCAATTAATTCATGGCAATCCTAGATATACACTAATGACTCCCGAGGAAGTAATCGGGAATTTTGTGAGCTTTGAATTGATGATCAAAGGCTCAAAGAAGATCAACGAGCTTGACGGCCCCTCCACATCCGAAGCACAACCGGTCGCATTTAAGGCGACGGAGGAGAAGAAGGAGGAGTCTACATCGAGTAGAACACCCATCGACGCCTCCAAGCTCGACAACGAGGAAATGGCGCTCATCATCAAGAGCTTCCGCCAAATCCTCAAGCAAAGGAGGGGGAAGGATTACAAACCGTGCTCCAAGAAAGTTTGCTACAAGTGTGGTAAGCTCGGTCACTTTATTGCAAAATGTCCTATTTCTAGTGACAGTGACAGGGGCGACGACAAGAAGGGGAGAAGAAAGGAGAAGAAGAGGTACTACAAGAAGAAGGGCGGCGATGCCCATGTATGTCGCGAGTGGGACTCCGACGAAAGCTCTAGCGACTCCTCCTCCGACGAGGACACCGCCAACATCGCCGTCACCAAGGGTCTTCTCTTCCCCAACGTCGACCACAAGTGCCTCATGGCAAAGGACGACAAAAAGAAGAAGGTAAAATCAAGATCCTCCACCAAATATGAAACCTCTAGCGATGAGGATAATGCTAGTAATGAGGAGGATAACTTACGCATTCTTTTTGCCAACCTAAACATGCAACAAAAAGAAAAATTAAATGAATTGATTAGTGCTATTCATGAAAAGGATGATCTCTTGGACACCCAAGAGGACTTCCTTATTAAAGAAAATAAGAAGCATGTTAAGGTTAAAAATGCTTATGCTCTAGAAGTAGAAAAATGTGAAAAACTATCTAGTGAGCTAAGCACTTGCCATGAGACTTAGACAACCTTAGAAATGAGAATGCTAATTTGTTAGCTAAGGTTGATTCAAATGTTTGTGATGTTTCAATTCCAAATCTTAGAAATGATAATGTTGATTTGCTTGCTAAGATTGAAGAATTGAACATTTCTCTTGCTAGCCTTTGAAATGAAAATGAAAAATTGCTTGCTAAGGCTAAAGAATTAGATGTTTGCAATGCTTCAATTTCCGACCTTAGAAGTAAGAATGACATATTACATGCCAAGGTTGTAGAATTAAAATCTTGCAAACCCTCTACATCTACCATTGAACATACTACTATTTGCACTAGATGTAGAGATGTTAACATTAATGCTATTCATGATCACATGGCTTTAATTAAACAACAAAATGATCATATAGCTAAATTAGATGCTAAAATTGCCGAGCATGAACTAGAAAATGAAAAATTTAAGTTTGCTCGTAGTATGCTTTATAATGGGAGACGCCCTGGCATTAAGGATAGCATTGGCTTCCAACAGGGAGGCAATGTCAAACTTAATGCCCCTCCTAAGAAATTGTCAAACTTTGTTAAGGGCAAGGCTCCCATGCCTCAGGATAACGAGGGTTACATTTTATACCATGCCGGTTATCCCGAGGACAAAATTAGGAGAATTCACTCTAGGAAGCCTCACTCTAGCCCTAATCATGTTTTTATGTATAAGGGTGAGACATCTAGTTCTAGGCAACCAACCCGTGCTAAGTTGCCTAAGAAGAAAACTCCTAGTGCATCAAATGACCATAGCATTTCATTTAAAACTTTTGATGCCTCTTATGTTTTAACTAATAAATCCGGCAAGGTAGTTGCCAAATATGTTGGGGGCAAACACAAGGGATCAAAGATGTGGCGAAACCACCCGAATTATTCCAGCTTAAGTGCCCAAGTCGCACCCTTAAGGGCAGCAACACACTTAAACAGGAATAACCCGTCAGTCCCTCGGATCTAGTCCGATAAAGCCACTTACCAGGATCGAATACCACTAACTCACTCGACAGTGAGGCACAGAGAAATACAATAAAACATAATACCACAAATTTAATAAGTATCATTAGTGATTACATTATCAGAGTTTCAGAAATAATAACCATAAAATTTAATGCAGCAGAAATAACTAACGGAGAAAACCGAGTAACATGGCGAAGCCTGGCCACACTACTCCTCCTGGTCTCTCCTGCGGAAGCAATAACCCTCTCGACCATCTATCCCGGTGGCAGGGATGAAGGTCAAGTCACACCATCAACCATAACAAGGAGGTACCTGCAAAAATTATGCCACAAGCAAGGCTGAGTATACTAATACTCAGCTAGACTTACCCGGTGTGAGGAGTCTACTCCTCTACCTCTAGACATGCAGATGTTTGGCTGAGGGGTTTGGTTTGCCAAAAGCACTAGCTGAGTCTAAAATCAAGTTTTAGCTTTTCAAGTTTTAGTATGATCCTTTTTAAACTAGATGAGTACCTAGCTACTCATACATGATATCAAACATTTTTAAGCAATCAACCTTTTTGCCAGTCAACTCATTTCCACTTATTACTCAATGTAGCAGCATGGATCAAGCAGTCTCATTAGCTGCGAGAAGCAGAGGATTCGAATCGAGTTTTTAAACCTTGCAAGGTAAACCTAAACACACGACATGTAGGGGCACTCCGTCCCCACACACATCAACCGTCCCCATCGATTCCCCGTCAGCAGATCAGGGCTCACCGCCTTGGCGTACAATGCCTCACTGACCCTGACTGCCGTCGTGCAGTGACCACACTTGTACCCACCATAACCGGAATGGGAGACCACGTCTCAGGTCGCGTGAGGGGTAAAGTCTACTGCTAGGTTCAATAAGGTACTAGGCTTACCGATTTACCATATTTCTCGGCATGTGCTTAGTACGTTCAAACGCTTGACACACGGTACCACACCTTAATCCTTATTCCAATTTTTATCCCGTGGACAACCAATCCCCATGGATTGTTGTCCACAAACCAGTATCATTATGATAAGAAAGTGGATACAACCAATTTCCTGACCTCGCGCGAGTGCTAGAAAAATCACTCGACTTCTACCGAGATCCTAATTAATAAAGCAGCTACTCGACCTAGCATACTAGTATTCATCTCAACAGGATTCCTGAGATCATGCAACTAGGGTTTCAAACAACTCTTACACTTAAGTGCACATTCAATCCTACAATCAATAAGTGTAGTAAAATAGCATAAATAACAGGTTATGCATAAAACCGAGGCTTGCCTTTAATTTAACACTCAGACAGTGTTTGTTGGGGGAGGTACTCGCTTGGCGAGCATCCACTGGTTATGTCCATTCTTCAGGTCGTCCACCAACGGCATCTTGTGGTTGGCACCACACCACTTGCATGAGCGTCATCTCTCGGTCCTAAATGAGATGCAAGATACATATGTATGAATATAATGACAGTAGCACAAAAGTAGCACAAGATATACAAGGACGCAGTGGCGAACTAAACAATAAAATGGAAGACACCGTAACAATCACAGGTTCGCTTTAGTTATCTACACACTATCGACGTTCAACATTAATACCATTAAAAGACAACAAATATTTATGTATTTACGCAACACCACTACGACACCACAAGTACGCGCATTTTATTTATTTGGACACGGCTTTTCATTAGTTCTCCAATTGATCGCGCAAAAGCATCACCGAGCACACAAGTTCAATAGAGGACATAGGCATCAATGTCTATGGAAACTCCTATATCACAATCAACTACAGCAAGCAAGCACATTAATCATGGAACACATGTTAACCTAAGTTTAGCCATCACAAGTCTATGTCTGTTAAGTGCTAACTAAGCATTTTTAGCCAAAATGGTGAACTAAATATTCATTTGAGCACGTGCAGATTTTTAGGACAGCAGCACAGCAGCTACTTGTTTTAATCATAACTTTTCAAATATTAATCCGAAAATAGCAAACTAAAACTTTCTGGAAAGTTTAGAAAGTTCTCTACAACTTTGGTATTGTCATCACAACATGATTCAACCCTTAGCAAGGTCAAAACATGCTAATACAACAGATCTGTCCAGATTTGGACAGATTCAGACTTGCAACTTCAAAAATTCATAACTAAAGATTCAGACATCCAAACAATTTGATCCTAGACTTTCTGGAAAGATAATTAAATGTTCTATAAATTATTTATAAACATCTCAAGGTGATTCAATATGCAATTTATGAATAAAGACATTAGAAGGCTTTGTTGTCCAGAATTGGACAGATTCAGTCTTCAGACTTCAAACATCCATAACTTAATCTTCATATCACCAAAAAGAGTGATCCAAGACTTTTTGGAAATCTTGGCAAAAGCACTACATAACTTTTATAATCACCAAGAATTGATTCTATGTTGAACTGAATCAAACAATTCTATTTTTGAAATCTGTTCTTTCAGTGGACAGAACACAGCAACCAAGTTGTAAAATTCATAACTCTTAAACCGTCAGGCCTTAGTTATGAAAATCTAACACAAGCAAGATAATAAAAGCATCTACAACTTTCTTATAATCTACAAGGACTGATTCTAACATTAACTTAAGCAAACAATGCAGTTTCTGAAGTCTGTATAGAATTTGGACAGATTCAGTTACTGAATTTGTAAAAAGCACAACTCCTAAACGGTCAAACCTATGGCTGTCAAATTTTAACACCAGCAAGAAAATAAAGTTATCTACCACTTTTCTATAGCACATATCTACAGAAAACACAATTTAGTTTATCAAACATACAGCACAACTAAAACAGTGTATGCAGTCCAAAACAGTAATCAATAAAATTCAGCTTCTATATAATTCAAGAATTGCCGCGTTTTAGAGACTTGTATTATTCTAACACTTTACCATTTGTTAAAGTTAAATTAATCAAATGCGGACTAACAAGTAGACTTACAAATTTTACTCCAGTTATTTAGTGCACTAAAATTACCACATTCATTTAACAAACGCATTCACCACAATCATGTATCGATGCGCCCTTCACACACTAATTTGCATTTTAGCTTAGATATCATATGAACACTACTACTTTTTACCCGCGACCGTAACCATACATATGTAGACTACAACGAGCAATTCACCGTGATTACGAGCTTAACCACGTCATCTAACAATTCGGTTAACTAGAGCAACGACATCGCCACTAAATAACATACACGTCAACTTGCCTTTTATTGCCGCAATCCGAGACACAACATATACTACAACATTTTTATAAACCCACAGATTCACAAGTATATTCGCACACCGACCAACTCATATGAATCGTAAACCACAAATCTCCAAATCGCAATCACCACGCATTTACTTCCCAAATCATGAACGCTTACATGTTTATCCTACGAACCGGGTATTTCAATAATTAGCCTCAAACAACTAACTCCATTACACCCTTGTATCACAAACCTACTTGACTTACGTGAAGTGTCTACTCGAAATCGTGAGCACAATCATACACTATATGTGAAGCCTAATTTAACGAGCGCATAATACGCATCGTCATGACTTGACCTATAAATGTAGAGAAAGCGATGACTACTCTGGCATGTCACCACCTCTCTATTTAAGCCAAGACAATTTCTACCATCGACTAAGAGTCGTAAGCATTAAATACCTTACTACTTTACATGCACAAATAAACTTCAACTTAACACAACTGACACCGATGGAATTTTTACTAAACTCATCATACGCATAACCCTGTCTCGCATACAACCATATTATGGCGTGCACTCGAGACACTTCACTCAATGTGGCGTGACCACTAATATAAATGAACTCCGACACTCATGTCTTAACGATACATCCTCCACGCAAACTAGCATTCTCTAAACTACTCGCCACATAAATAAATATATCCCCTCTAAAATTACGACTCCCATCACATTGCTCAAAACAATTATACTTTTCACATAAACACATATCGAAGCAACTCCCAAAACATAATTCGTATTTTGTAACTTAGTTTTTTTTCATCAAACAACGCATCGCATATTTTTCCTACCAAGATATAAAAACATCCGAGTTCTTGTTCTACTTCATTTTCTTCTATATATGTGTTCATTCATACAATTATAATTTCACGCACATATTCACACACGTACATCATCGATCAAATACGTAAATAAATAAATCGCGAGTAATTCAAGGCGAACAACCTGGCCAAAATCCGATCGGAGTTGCACATGCATGCCATCAGACTGGGCTCTTTGCCGACGAGCGACGCGTGAGGCGTGACGACGACACGGCTGCGAGCACGGCACAATATATTTCACGATTTGCGGGTGTGGCCATTCAATCGAACACAAAAAGCGCAGGACAGCAGTAGCTCACCGAGATTGTTGCTCGCTGCACAGGTTGACGACTAGCGGAGCTCGGCGCCGACGTGCAGGGAAATGATGGTTGCTGGGGTCGTGCAAATCGATGGGGCTCGCTGCATCCCTGCCGAGGTTGAGCGTGGGGGAGACACCGTGCAGTGAAGGGAGTGGCCGGCGCTGGAGATGGAGAAACTCACCGACCCAGGGAGCTGGTCTGGAGACAGGACCTCGCTGGATTTTTGGTGCGGGGAGTAGGGGTCAGCGCCCTGACTGTCAGCAGCCAAGAGAGCAGAGAGAACACAGGAAAAAAATGGAGCAAGGCAGTGCCAGAGATGGTGTCCGTGCCAGCAGTCCACCATGGGGGAGCAGAGGTAGGGGGCCAATGGAGAGGGGAACCGACGTAGGGAGCTCGGCGTCCGAGCAGAGGGGAGCTGGAGAGTTGTGGTCGTGGAGAGCGCAGAGCCATGTGCCGCGGCCGCGCGCAGGGAAGTTGCAGGTCCGACAGAGCTCGAGCAGAGCACACTTGAGGAGCACGGCCGCCGAAAGGAGGGATCCCGGCGTCATGGGGAAGAAGGCCTTGGGGAGGGAGGAGGACAGGGCGTCGGCAAGGGGCTGCAACGGTGGAGTGCTCGGCCCTGGCCGAGCTCCAAGCGATGGAGCCTAGGGAGCTCCATGCGTGCTGGGAGAAGGGGCAGGGGGCGCCGCGCCATTGCTGGCCAAGGGGAGGAAGGGCGGTGCTGCTGTTAGGTGGAGAGCAAGAGGAGGAAGAAGGGGCTCGGCAGCCATGGGAGGAAGAGGGTTCCTGCGCGCTGAACAGAGAAAGGAGTTGTGCGTGAGAGAAAAAGGGAGAAGAGAGAGTGGCGGCTAGGGGGTAGATGCAAATTTTCCAAATTGCAAGGGGAGGCACTTCTATTTATAGAGGAATCCTAGGGTTAGGGTTCCAAATGGGCTGGGTTGGGCTGGCCCAAAACTCTCAAACGGGTCGCGCTAATTTATTTTCCGGAGTAAAAATGCTCCCGCGGAATTTGTCTCTACGGAGAACAGAGCGAATTAGAGTTCCGACGAATGGACGATTGCACGATTAACTCGGTCGAGAGTTCGATTTGACTTTGCTCGAAAATAATTCCTCGCACTCAATTAGGAACAAAATGAATTGAGACCGATTAGTTTCGGATTTGTGATCGAGATCAAGCGGGTCGGGTTAATAAAAATCATTGTCAGTGTTGATTCTGAAATCAGATTGGATACAGAGATATTAAGCCGAATCGGATAAAAATTAATTAGAGGATGACCTGTTGAGTATTCCGTTTGATAGTACGGACTCGGATTAATTTTTGGACATAGATCAAACATCGAGAAAATTGGATTCAGACACAGCTCGACTAGCAACTGTCGAGCGCTTGATTAAACGAGCTTTAGACGAGATTTATAAATCAAGAATGATTAACAAGTTGGCATTCGCGCCGAGAAATAAAAGTTTTAACAGGCTCCAATTTGGCCGTTCTAGAGATTCGAATAAAATCAGAAATCGATGAAACCTTCACAAGTAACTTGATAAATGGATATAAACGCGGTCGAGAAATAGAATTTTTCACTGAGTGTCCGAGATTAGGATAAATTTCCCGACATAACACGAATTAGACACCTGGGGTGTCACAAAAGACTTGTGTTTGGGTACCCAAAGTTCTTGTGTCTAATGCCAAAGGACCCAAAACCATTTGGGTACCTAAAACCAAGAACTAAACTTGTTTTGTAGGTTTATGCATCCGGGGGCTCAAGTTCGATCATCGATAGCGGGTGCACAAACCACATGACAGGGGAGAAGAAGATGTTCTCCTCCTATGAGAAAAACCAAGATCTCCAACGAGCTATCACATTTGGGGATGGAAACTAAGGTTTGGTCAAAGTATTGGGTAAAATTGCTATATCTCCTGACCATTCTATTTCCAATGTTTTTCTTGTAGATTCTTTAGACTACAATTTGCTTTCCGTTTCACAATTATGTCAAATGGGCTACAACTGTCTTTTTACTGATATAGGTGTCACTGTCTTTAGAAGAAATGATGATTCAATAGCATTTAAGGGAGTGTTAGAGGGTCAGCTATACTTGGTAGATTTTGATAGAGCTGAACTCGACACTTGCTTAATTGCTAAGACTAATATGGGTAGGCTCTGGCACCGCCGACTAGCCCATGTTGGAATGAAGAATCTTCATAAGCTTCTAAAGGGAGAACACATTTTAGGATTAACAAATGTTCGTTTTGAGAAAGACAGGATTTGTAGCGCATGCCAAGCAGGGAAGCAAGTTGGTGCTCATCATCCACATAAGAACATCATGACGACTGACATGCCACTGGAGCTCCTACACATGGACCTATTCTGCCCAATAGCTTATATAAGCATCGGCGGGAGTAAGTACTGTCTCGTTATTGTGGATGATTATTCTCGCTTCACTTGGGTATTCTTTTTGCAGGAAAAATCTCATACCCAAGAGACCTTAAAGGGATTCTTGAGACGGGCTCAAAATGAGTTCGGCTTAAGGATCAAGAAAATTAGAAGCGACAACGGGACAGAGTTCAAAAACTCACAAATCGAAGGCTTCCTTGAGGAGGAGGGCATCAAGCATGAGTTCTCTTCTCCCTACACGCCACAACAAAATGGTGTAGTGGAGAGGAAGAATAGAACTCTATTGGACATGGCAAGAACCATGCTTGATGAGTACAAGACTTCGGATCGGTTTTGGGCCGAGGCAGTCAACACCGCTTGCTACGCCATCAACCGATTATATCTACACCGAATCCTCAAGAAGACATCATATGAACTCCTAACTGGTAAAAAGCCCAATATTTTATATTTTAGAGTCTTTGGTAGCAAATGCTTTATTCTTGTTAAAAGAGGTAGAAAATCTAAATTTGCTCCTAAGACTGTAGAAGGCTTTTTACTAGGATATGATTCAAACACAAGGGCATATAGAGTCTTTAACAAGTCCACTCGACAAGTTGAAGTTTCTTGTGACGTTGTGTTTGATGAGACTAACGGCTCTCAAGTAGAGCAAGTTGATCTTGATGAGATAGGTGATGAAGAGGCTCCGTGCATCGCGCTAAGGAACATGTCCATTGAGGATGTGTGTCCTAAGGAATCCGAAGAGCCTCCAAATGCACAAGATCAACCATCCTCCTCCACGCAAGCATCTCCACCAACTCAAAATGAGGAAGAGGCTCAAGTTGATGAAGGAGAAGATCAACAAGATGAGCCACCTCAAGATGACGACAATGATCAAGGGGGAGATGCAAATGATCAAGACAAGGAGGATGAAGAACCAAGGCCACCACACCGAAGAGTCCACCAAGCAATCCAACGAGATCACCTCGTCGGCACCATCCTCGGCGACATTCATAAGGGGGTAACTACTAGATCTCGTGTTGCACATTTTTGTGAGCATTACTCTTTTGTTTCCTCTATTGAGCCACACAGGGTAGAGGAAGCACTACAAGATTCGTATTGGGTTGTGGCGATGCAAGAGGAGCTCAACAACTTCACTAGGAACGAGGTATGGCATTTAGTTCCACGTCCTAATCAAAATGTTGTAGGAACCAAGTGGGTTTTCCGCAACAAGCAAGATGAGCATGGTGTGGTGACAAGGAACAAAGCCCGACTTGTGGCCAAGGGATATTCACAAGTCGAATGTTTGGATTTCGGTGAAACCTATGCACCCGTAGCTAGGCTTGAGTCAATTCGTATATTACTTGCCTATGCTACTTACCATGGCTTTAAGCTTTATCAAATGGACGTGAAAAGTGCCTTCCTCGATGGACCAATCAAGGAAGAGGTCTATGTTGAGCAACCTCTCGGCTTTGAAGATAGTGAGTACCCTAACCATGTTTATAAACTCTCTAAGGCGCTTTATGGGCTCAAGCAAGCCCCAAGAGCGTGGTATGAATGCCTTAGAGATTTTCTTATCACTAATGGGTTCAAAGTCAGAAAGGCCGATCCTACACTCCTTACCAAAACACTTGAAAATGATTTGTTTGTATGCCAAATTTATGTTGATGATATTATATTTGGGTCTACTAACGAATCTACATGTGAAGAGTTTAGTAGGATCATGACACAAAAATTCGAGATGTCAATGATGGGGGAGTTGAAGTATTTCTTAGGATTTCAAGTGAAACAACTCCAAGAGGGCACCTTCATTAGCCAAACAAAGTATACTCAAGATATTTTAAGCAAGTTTGGGATGAAGGATGCCAAACCCATCAAGACACCCATGTGAACCAATGGGCATCTCGATCTCGACACGGAAGGTAAATCCGTAGATCAAAAGGTATACCGGTCGATGATAGGTTCTTTACTCTATTTATGTGCATCCCGACCGGATATTATGCTTTCCGTATGCATGTGTGCAAGATTCCAAGCCGACCCTAAGGAAGCTCACCTTACGGCCGTAAAACGAATCTTGAGATATTTAGTTTATACTCCTAAGTTTGGGCTTTGGTATCCTAGGGGATCCACTTTTGATTTAATTGGTTATTCGGATGCCGATTGGGCGGGGTGTAAAATTAATAGAAAGAGCACATCGGGGACTTGCCAGTTCTTGGGAGGATCCTTGGTGTCTTGGGCTTCAAAGAAGCAAAATTCCGTAGCTCTTTCTACCACCGAAGCCGAGTACATTGTCGCAGGCCATTGTTGCGCGCAATTGCTTTGGATGAGGCAAACCCTTAGGGACTATGGTTACAAACTAACCAAAGTTCCTCTTCTATGTGATAATGAGAGTGCAATCCGCATGGCTGATAATCCCATTGAGCATAGCCGCACTAAACACATAGCCATTCGGTATCATTTTCTAAGGGATCACCAACAAAAGGGAGATATCGAGATTGCATATATTAACACTAAGGATCAATTAGCCGATATCTTTACCAAGCCACTTGTTGAACAAACTTTTAACAAACTTAGGCATGAACTAAATATTCTTGATTCTAGGAATTTCTTTTGATGTTTTGCACACATAGCTCATTAATATACCTTGATCATGTCTCTTTTATATGCTATGACTAATGTGTTTTCAAGTAAATTTCAAACCAAGTCTTAGGTGTATTGAAAGGGAATTGGAGTCTTCGGCGAAGACAAAGGCTTCCACTCCACTCCATAACTCATTCTTTGCCGACACTCCGAGCAACTCTCCGACTTTGGTATAATCTTCATTCATATGTCTTTTACCAAATGGGGAGAAAGTAGTTTAAATAGGGCTCTAATGATTCCGTTTTTGGCGATTCATGCCAGAGGGGGAGAAAGTATTAGCCCAAAGCAAAAGGACAGCACCACCACCAATTTAAAAATTTTAGTCTTTCAAATTTGGTTTAAAGAAGTATTTTCAAATTGGTATACCCTCTTCAAAATTAACTTTTTCAAATTAGTATCCTATTGTGTTTAAAAGGGGGAGAAAGTAGTATTTTCAAAATTGATATCTCAAAACCCTCTTGAACACTAAGAGGAGAAATTTATTGAGGGGGAGTTTTGTTTAGTCAAAGGAAAAGCATTTGAAACAGGGGGAGAAAATTTCAAATCTTGAAAATGCTTCTCAAAATCTCATTCATTTACCTTTGACTATATTGCATAAGAACTTTGAAAAGGATTTACAAAAGAATTTGCAAAACAAAACATGTGGTGCAAGCGTGGTCCAAAATGTTAAAAATAAAAGAAACAATCCATGCCTATCTTATAAGTATTTATATTGGCTCAATTCTAAGTAACCTTTGCACTTACAATTATGCAAACTAGTTCAATTATGCACTTCTATACTTGCTTTGGTTTGTGTTGGCATCAATCACCAAAAGGGGGAGATTGAAAGGGAATTAGGCTTACACCTATTTCTTGATTAATTTTGGTGGTTGAATTGCCTAACACAAACTAACTAGTTTGCTCTAGTCTATAAGTTATACAAGTGCCAAAGGTTCACAAAAAGCCAATAAAAAGACCAAGAAAAAGGTTCAATAAAAAGAGCAAGGGACAACCGAAGTGTGCCCTGGTCTGGCGCACCGGACTGTCCGGTGTGCCACCGGACAGTGTCCGGTGCACCAGGGGACTCCAAGCTGAACACTTCACCTTCGGGAATTCTCAGAGGTGCTTCGCTATAATTCACCGGACTGTCCAGTGCCCCAGAGGAGAGCGACTCTGAACTCGCCAGCTTCGGATTTCTCCTCTGCTAAAATTCACCGGACATGTCCGGTGCACACCGGACTGTCCGGTGAGCCAGTGGAGCAACGGCTACTTCGCGCGCAACGGTCGACTGCAACGCATTAAATGCGCGCCTGCGCACGCGCGGGTGGCACACCGGACAGTCTACAGGACTTGTCCGGTGCGCCACCGGACAGCCAGGCGGGCCCACAAGTCAGAGCTCCAACGGTCGGAACCCAACGGCCAGGTGACGTGGCTGGCGCACCGGACAGTGTCCGGTAGTGCACCGGACTGTCCGGTGCGCCATACGATAGCCCACTCCCAACGGCCACTTTGTGGTGGTTGGGGCTATAAATACCCCAACCACCCACATTCATTGGCATCCAAGTTTTCCACCTTCCAACTACTTACAAGAGCTCTAACATTCAATTCTAGACACACCCAAGTGATCAAATCCTCTCCCAATTCCACACAAAGCTTTAGTGACTAGTGAGAGAGATTTGTTGTGTTCTTTTGAGCTCTTACGCTTGGATTGCTTCTTTTCTTTCTCAATCTTTCTTGAGATCAAACTCACTTGTAATTGAGGCAAGAGACACCAATTGTGTGGTGGTCCTTGCGGGAACTTTGTGTTCCATTTGTTTGAGAAGAAGAAGCTCACTTGGTCCGAGGGACCGTTTGAGAGAGGGAAAGGGTTGACAGAGACCCGATTTTTGTGACCACCTCAACGGGGAGTAGGTTTGCAAGAACCGAACCTCGGTAAAACAAATCCGCGTGTCATACTCTTTATTCGCTTGCGATTTGTTTTGCACCCTCTCTCTCGGACTCGATTATATTTCTAACGCTAACCCGGCTTGTAGTTGTGATTAAGTTGTTAAATTTCATATTCACCCTATTCACCCCCCTCTAGGCAACTTTCAAGGTGCCCTCTTGGAGTTGCTTGACTTGAAAGCCTAAGAAATACTTCAACTCCCCCATCATAGACATCTCGAATTTTTGAACCATAATCCTACTAAACTCTTCACATGTAGATTTGTTAGTAGACCCAAATATAATATCATCAACATAAATTTGGCATACAAACAAATCATTGGCAATTGTTTTAGTAAAGAGAGTAGGATCGACTTTTCCGACTTTGAAGCCATTAGCGATAAGAAAATCTCTTAGGCATTCATACCATGCTCTTGGGGCTTGCTTGAGCCCATAAAGCGCCTTAGAGAGTTTATAGACATGGTTAGGATACTCACTATCTTCAAAGCCGGGAGGTTGCTCAACATAGACCTCCTCTTTGATTGGTCCATTGAGGAAAGCACTTTTCACGTCCATTTGATAAAGCTTGAAACCAAGGTAAGTAGCATAAGCAAGTAATATACAAATTGACTCAAGCCTAGCTACGGGTGCATAGGTTTCACCGAAATCCAAACCTTCGACTTGTGAATATCCCTTGGCCACAAGTCGGGCTTTGTTCCTTGTCACCACACCATGCTCATCTTGCTTGTTGCGGAAGACCCACTTGGTTCCTACAATATTTTGATTAGGACGTGGAACAAGATGTCATACCTCATTCCTCGTGAAGTTGTTGAGTTCCTCTTGCATTGCCAACACCCAATCCGAATCCCTTAATGTGTCTTCCACCCTGTATGGCTCAATAGAAGACACAAAGGAGTAATGTTCACAAAAATGAGCAACACGAGATCGAGTAGTTACCCCCTTATGAATATCGTCGAGGATGGAGTTCACGGGGTGATCTCGTTGTATTACTTGGTGGACTCTTGGGTGTGGCGGTCTTGGACCATCATCATCTTCCTTGTCTTGATCATTAGCATATCTTCCTCGATCATTGTCCTCCTCTTGAGGTGGCTCCTCTTGATCTTCATTTTCATCATCTTGAGCTTGATCCTCATCTTGGGTTGGTGGAGATGCTTGCATGGAGGAAGATGGTTGATATTGTGCATGTGGAAGCTCTTCAGATTCCTTAGGACACACATCCCCAATGGAAATGTTCCTTAGCATGACGCACGGAGCCTCTTCATCATCTAGCTCATCAAGATCAACTTGCTCTACTTGAGAGCCGTTAGTCCCATCAAACACAATGTCACAAGAAACTTCAACTAGTCCAGTGGACTTGTTAAAAACTCTATATGCCCTTGTGTTTGAATCATAACCTAGTAAAAAGCCTTCTACAGCCTTAGGAGCAAATTTATATTTTCTACCTCTTTTAACAAGAATAAAACATTTGCTACCAAAGACTCTAAAATATGAAACATTGGGCTTTTTACTGGTTAGGAGTTCATATGATGTCTTCTTGAGGATTGCTTCCGCCCAAAACCACCCAAAGCATTGGGTGTTGAAACATGCGTGAAGGTGAAGGTAGAGACGGTTAAAGACTATAAAATATGAAACATTGGGTGTTGATTGCTTCCGCCCAAAATCGGTCTGAAGTCTTGTACTCATCAAGCATGGTCCTCGCCATGTCAAGTAGAGTTCTATTCTTCCTCTCCACTACACCATTTTGTTGTGGAGTGTAGGGAGAAGAGAACTCATGCTTGATGCCCTCATCCTCAAGGAAGCCTTCTATTTGTGAGTTTTTGAACTCCGTCCCGTTGTCGCTTCTAAACTTTTTGATCCTTAAGCGAACTCATTTTGAGCCCGTCTCAAGAATCCCTTTAAGGTCTCTTGGGTTTGAGATTTTTCCTGCAAAAAGAACATCCAAGTGAAGCGAGAATAATCATCCACAAGAACTAGATAGTACTTACTTCCGCCGATGCTTATGTAAGCTATCGGGCCGAATAGGTCCATGTGGAGTAGCTCAAGCGGCCTGTCGGTCGTCATGATGTTCTTGTGTGGATGATGAACACCAACTTGCTTCCCTGCTTGACATGCGCTACAAACCCTGTCTTTCTCAAAATGAACATTGGTTAGTCCCAAAATGTGCTCTCCCTTTAGAAGCTTATGAAGATTCTTCATCCCAACATGGGCTAGTCGGCGGTGCCAGAGCCAACCCATGTTAGTCTTAGCAGTTATAAGCAAGTGTCGAGTTCAGCTCTATTAAAATCAACTAAGTATAGCTGACCCTCTAACACTCTCTTAAATGCTACTGAATCATCACTTCTTCTAAAGACAGTAACACCTATATCCGTAAAAAGAAAGTTGTAACCCATTTTGCATAATTGAGAAACAGAAAGCAAGTTATAATCTAAAGAGTCTACAAGAAAAACATTGGAAATAGAATGGTCAAGAGATATAGCAATTTTACCCAATCCTTTGACCAAACCTTGATTCCCATCCTCGAATGTGATAGTTCTTTGGGGATCATTGTTTTTCTCGTAGGAGGAGAACATCGTTTTCTCCCCAGTCATGTGGTTTGTGCACCCGCTATCGATGATCCAACTTGAGCCCCCTGATGCATAAACCTACAAAACAATTTTAGGCCTTGTTCTTAGGTACCCAAACGGTCTTGGGTCCTTTCATATTAGAAACAAGCACATTGGGTACCCAAACACAAGTCTTTGATCCCTTGTGTTTGCCCCCAACATATTTGGCAACTACTTTGCCTGATTTGTTAGTTAGCACATAAGATGCACCAAAAGTCTTAAATGAAATATTAGGTTCATTTGATGCAATAGGAGTTTTCTTCTTAGGCAATTTAGCATGGGTTGATTGCCTAGAACTAGATGCCTCACTCTTATACATAAAAGCATGATTAGGGCTAGAGTGAGACTTCCTAGAGTGAATTCTCCTAATTTTGTGTTCAGGATAACTGACAGGGTATAAAATGTAACCCTCGTTATCCTGAACCATGGGAGCCTTGCCCTTAACAAAGTTAGACAATCTTTTAGGAGGGGCATTAAGCTTGACATTGTCTCCCTTTTGGAAGCCAATGTCATCCTTAATGCCTGGGCGTCTCCCACTATAAAGCATACTACGAGCAAATTTAAAATTTCCATTTTCTAATTCATGCTCGGCAATTTTAGCATCTAATTTTGCTATATGATCATTTTGTTGTTTAATCATAGTAATGTGATCATGAATAGCATCAATGTTAACATCTCTACATCTAGTGCAAATGGTAAAATGCTCAACGGTAGATGTAGAGGGTTTGCAAGAATTTAGTTCAACAATCTTAGCATGTAAAATATTATTCTCATCTTTAAGATCTTAGCATGTAAAATGTTAACATCTTTAATTTTTCCTTTTGTTGCATGTTTAAGTTGGCAAAAAGGGTAAGCAAGTTATCCTGATCGTCACTAGAGCTAGCATCATCACTAGAAGTAGCATACTTAGTGGAGGATCTTGATTTTACCTTCTTCTTCTTGCCGTCCTTTGCCATGAGGCACTTGTGGCCGACGTTGGGGAAGAGGAGGCCTTTGGTTACGACGATGTTGGTGGCGTCCTCGTCGGAGGAGTCGGTGGAGCTCTCGTCGGAGTCCCACTCTCGGCAAACATGGGCATCGCCGCCCTTCTTTTTGTAGTACCTCTTCTTTTCTCTTCTCTTTCCCTTCTTGTCGTCGCCCCTGTCACTATCACTAGATAATGGACATTTTGCAATAAAATGACCGGGCTTACCACACTTGTAGCAAACTTTCTTGGAGCGGGGCTTGTAGTCCTTCCCCCTCCTTTGCTTGAGAATTTAGCGGAAGCTCTTGATGATGAGCGCCATTTCCTCGTTGTCGAGCTTGGAGGCGTCGATGGGGATCCTACTCGGTGTAGAGTCTTCTTTCTTCTCCTTCGTTGCCTTGAATGCAACGGGTTGTGCCTCGAGTACGGAGGAGGAGGCGCCTTGCTCGATGATCTTTTTGGAGCCTTTGATCATCAATTCAAAGCTCACAAATTTTCCTATAACTTCCTCGGGAGACATTAGGTTTTATCTAGGATCACCACGAATTAATTGTACTTGAGTAGGGTTAAGAAATACAAGTGATCTTAGAATAACCTTGACCATTTCATGGTCATCCCACTTGGAGCTCCCGAGGTTGCGCACTTGGTTCACCAAGGTCTTTAGCCGGTTGTACATGGCTTGAGGGTCATCGCCTTGGTTGAGCATGAACCGACCGAGCTCCCCCTCGATCGTCTCCCGCTTGGTGATTTTGGTCACCTCATCTCCTTCGTGCACGGTTTTGAGCACGTCCCAAATCTCTTTGACGCTCTTCAACCCTTGCACCTTGTTATACTCCTCTCGACTTAGAGAGGTGAGGAGTATAGTAGTTGATTGAGAGTTGAAGTGCTCGATTTGGGCCACCTCGTCCTCATCATAATCTTCATACCCTACGGATGGTACCTGTACTCCAAATTCAACAACATCCCATATGCTTTTGTGGAGTGAGGTTAGGTGATATCTCAACATATCACTCTACCTAGAATAATCTTCACCGTCAAACATCGGTGGTTTGCCTAATGGGACCGAAAGTAATGGAGTATGTCTAGGAATGCGAGGGTAGCGTAGGGGGATCTTACTATACTTCTTGCGCTCTTGGTGCTTAGAAGTGACGGACGCGGCGTCCGATCCCGATGTAGATGGCGATGAAGAGTCGGTCTCGTAGTATACCACTTTCTTCATTTTCTTCTTTTCGCCATCCTTGTGCGTCCTAATGCGCGAGGGGGATCCTTCCTTCTTTTTGTTGCCGGACTCCTTTGATGGAGCCTTCCCGTGGCTTGTAGACTTGGCGGGGCTTGTAGGCTTGTTCCCGCCGATCACCATCTCCTTGGCGTGATCTCCCGACATCACTTCGAGCGGTTAGGCTCTTAATGAAGTATCGGGCTCCGATACCAATTGAAAGTCGCCTAGAGGGGGGTGAATAGGCAAATCTAAAATTTATAAACTTTAAGCACAACTACAAGTCGGGGTTAGCGTTAGAAATAAAGTCGAGTCCGAAAGAGAGGTTGAAAGCAAATCACAAGCAAATAAAGCGGATGACACGGTGATTTGTTTTACCGAGGTTCGGTTCTTGCAAACCTACTCCCCGTTGAGGTGGTCACAAAGACCGGGTCTCTTTCAACCCTTTCCCTCTCTCAAACGGTCACTTAAACCGAGTGAGCTTTCTCCTTAATCAAACGGGTCACTTAGACCCCACAAGGACCACTACAAACTTAGTGTCTCTTGCTTTCATTACAAGTGTCTTGAGAATAAGAATGGGGAAGAAGAAAGCACGATTGCAAAAGCCAAGCGACAAGAGCGACAAATAACACACGGATTACTCTCTCTCTCTCTCAAGTCACTAATCACTAATGATCACTTGTCTCAATTGTGGAACTTGGAGAGATTGGAGGCTTTGATTGTCTTGGAATGGATTGCTAGCTCTTGTATTGAATGTTGAAGATTGGAATGCTTGGGTGAAGTGAATGGAGGCGGTTGGGGTTGTATTTATAGCCACCAACCACTTCCTAGCCGTTGCTCCAACCCTGCCGACCGCGGACGGTCCGCCCCTGTACATCAACGGCTGAAATCGCAACGTTCAGCAGTAATCGATATATCAACGACTATAATGCATTTAATGTGTCGTCAGATGTCAGATAAAGGCAGTCGCGGACGGTCCGGTCATGCATCTCAGACGGTCCGCGAGGACGCTATAATTCATTTTACTGAACCCGTCACCTTCGGTTTTTTCGGTTTTTCACCGACCGGACGGTCCGCGCCTGAGGTCGGACGGTCCGCGCGTGGTCTCGGACGGTGCTTGCTTTTCCTCCGGACGGTCTGTAGTGTAGACTTGGATTTTTGCATTGGTTCTGTCCGAGGGTCATCCTGGTATCGTGGACGGTCCGCCGCAAGGGCCCGGACGGCCCGCGCTTAGTCTGTTTTTCCAAAAAGCTTCTCCTGTCCGGAATAATCTACGGTATTCCGGACAGTCGATTTAGAATAGTTGTAGATGAACCTTTGGCACCTGTAGAACATATAATCTAGAGCAAACTAGTCAGTCCAATTATTTGTGTTGGGCAATTCAACCACCAAAATCATTTAGGAAAATGTTTGAGCCTATTTCCCTTTCAGAGCGCATCCAGTTTTTATTGATGACTGACTTTAGCAACCACTCCATATTTTGATCTATTTTTTTATAAGTTTGAGTTCATGTGACTTATTTTAGAAACTTGAGTTCACAAACTTTCTCTTATTTGGTCTTTGTATGGTGTAATTATGTCATTCTATAATCTATGTCTGTTCAGTCATTCGTTGTGAACTCTCTTCTAATCGCTTCCTTCATTAGTCGTGTTGTACCAAGACATATTAGATGAAGTAAACAACAACATCAGTTAGTCAAATAAAAAATATATTATGCGGAGAGCGGAGACAATCAATAAAAAATCTTGAGATCTTTTTGGTGGATAGTTTACGTGGGTATTGTTGTGAGTCGTCGCAACGCACGGGCAACCGACTAATCGACATATATGTTTCAGGACAGTCCAAGTTTAGAGTACATATATAAGTTCAAAAATGTTTTGTTTTTCTCATACGCCACTCTCTAGTGGTGCCGCCCTTTCCTATTGTAGGTTGTCACGCCGGTCGACTAGTACATTACTAATCAAGTTTAGCAACAAGTTATTCACTATAACCCTTTAAGATATGACTTATTTATATAAGTTATATATGTGAAACTGTATTTAGACTTAGAGAACCGTGCTAAAGACATTTCTTTACTAAGATATGTCTCTTTTGATTTTTTTTTTTGCATTTTTCCCTTCAATGCTCATTAAGATACGAGTCATTTATGTGGTTTGCACATACCCTTAACACATAGTCACTACCGGAATCCGGCCCTTTGCCGAGTGCCGGAGGCTTTGCCGAGTGCTTTTTATCGGGCACTCGGCACAGTCGACTTTGCCGAGTGCCGCCCTCGGCAGAGTCCTGCGCTCGGTAAAGAGATTGTTTACCGAGTGCAGGGCACTCGGCACAGCCAAGCACTCGGCAAAGACTGTTTTGCCGAGCGTCAAGCACTCGGCAAACATGGCTCTCGGCAAAGAGCCGTTAGCGGCCGTCTACAACTGACGGTCGTCAGTCTTTGCCGAGTGTCAAATATCTGGCACTCGGCAAAGAGAGTCTTTGCCGAGTGTCCTATGTAGACACTCGGCAAAGCATATTTTTTATTTTTTTATTTTGGTCACCAAACTTTTTGTGGTATGTTCCTACACTATGTAGACCTACATGTACCATTTTGGGACAATTATAACAATGTTTTCTATAGCTAGTACATTTAGTTTGTTTATTTGAATTTCTTCGGAAAATTCAGATTTGAACTGCAGGTCACTCGAAACTTGGAAAACCGTGCATGCAAAAATGATATCCATGCTACTTAGCACAAGTTACGACCGATTTCAGGAGCGGACCGGAAACTTCGAGTACCATGCTCACTCAACGTGACCGTAAACTTGCCATCCAGGTGTTTAAAAATTGTATAAAACAGAAAAAAAAGTCAGAAACGTTGAGTGAGCATGGTGCTCGAAGTTTCCGGTCCGCTCATGAAATCGGTCGTAACTTGTGCTAAGTAGCATGGATATCATTTTTGCATGCACAGTTTTCCAAGTTTCGAGTGACCTGCAGTTCAAATCTGAATTTTCCGAAGAAATTCAAATAAACAAACTAAATGTACTAGCTATAGAAAACATTGTTATAATTGTCCCAAAATGGTACATGTAGGTCTACATAGTGTAGGAACATACCACAAAAAATTTTGTAGGGAAAATAAAAAAAAATAAAAAAGTAATTTGTCGAGTGTCAGCGGGGAGACACTCGGCAAAGGATAGTAAAAGATTCTTTGCCGAGTGCCATCCAGCTGGCACTCGGCAAAGGACTCTTTGCCGAGTGCCCGCGATCTGGCACTCGGCAAAGAATATTTTAGTATTTTTAAAAAATCTTTGCTGAGTGCCCGCGATTTGGCACTCGGCAAAGAATATTTTAATATTTTTAAAAAATCTTTGCCGAGTGCCCGCGATCTGGCACTCGGCAAAGCCGTTGAATAATAAACCGGTCGTCTTCCTCTCTTCTTCTCTTCCTCACTCTCTATCTATTTTCTCCACCGCGCGCCGCTCCCGCCGCCGTCCCTCGCGCGCCGCCGGCCACGCGCGCCGCCAGCCCGCACGCCCCGCCATCCCACGCGCCGCCCCCACGTGCGCCGCCCCTGCGCCCTCCGCCGCCGGCCACGCCATCCTCCGCCGCCGGCCACGCCATCGCTCCGGCCCAGCCATCCTCCCCGCTCCGGCCATCTCCGCCATCCCCCCGCGCCGGCCATCTCCGCCAACCACCGTCACTCCGGCTAAGGTATACGATAAATTTTTATATGAAATTGTTATACGATCTATGAAATTGTTATATGAAATTGTTATACGATCTATGAAATTGTTATATGAAATTGTTAGGTTTGAAATTGTTATATGAAATTGTTAGGTATGAAATTGTTATATGAAATCTCTCGCTATGGTTATATGAAATTGTTAGGTTTGATATTAAGTGAGTTTGGTTGCCGCCGTCGTCTCACTCTCACTCACTCACCCGCTCGCTCGCCGTCGTCGCGCCCACCGTCGTCTCACTCTCACTCACTCACCCGCTCACTCTCTCTCACTTAGATATGACTTGCATTCATCGTGTCGTTTGTATATGTGCGTGTCAGCCATCGTGCTGTTAGATCTATTTGCAGGTTTTGAAAACCTCCCCATACAGGGGAAGTGCTGCCGATTTTTTTGACATGCTTGTTTATTTTTTATAGAGAAGATACTTGTCTTCCTATCCACTGCGGGTCTGCCTGCACCGCGTCGCGTCGCCACTGCACCAACCCGCCACAGCCCCGCTAGCCTGACTCCACCGCCACCCTAGGTATAACCTCTATGTCTGCATCATGGTCGTAGATCACGTAACCCAGTTAGGCGTCTCCCGTTCGAAAGAGATACGGTGTAGATATGCAGATCTTTGCATATCTACAAATGTATCAGTTTCGAATTGTCCACGTTTTTTGGACAGCCCGCGGTTGCGTAGATGGTGTTAGTTTCCATGCTCTACTCCGGTCCGAGACAGAGTTTCGGCGTCACCTCCCTGTTGTTCTCCGGACAGTACACTCTCCCTGCCAGGACGTGTATCCGGAGAACAGCGGGGAGGTGCTGCCGAAATTCTATCTTGGATCTGAGTAGAGCATGGAAACTAACTCCATCTACGCAACCGCGGGTGGGATTAGGACCTATCCTCACCTATTAGAAGGTAGGAACGTAGTGTACATGCATTACATGTCTATATTAAACTATACTCGGTTATATATGTTAGAGGATGGAGGACCGTGAGTGGATGTACACGGGCCGCGTTCGACGTAATGATGTCACCCCAGAATGGATTAGGAAGACCGATGCTTTCGTGGAACGGGCATATGGCGAAGCTGCTAAAGGAGCTAGCCTAGTCCCTTGTCCGTGCAGCAAATGTGACAACCGGAAAAGAAAACCAAAGAAGGCCATGGTAGAACATATTTGGAAGAATGGATTTACGCCGGACTATACTCGGTGGATCTTCCATGGTGAAGCGCATCGCACGAGAGAGGAGGTGGTGAGACAACGCGTCGAGGATTACGATGCTGATGCCGGGTTAGCAGACATGTTGAACGACTATCACGAGGCACAGTTCGCCGAAGGACGTACGAAGGACGAGCCAGAGGCGACCGCAAAGGCATTCTACGACATGTTTGACGCGACACAGAAACCCCTTCACGACAAGACAAAGGTTTCTCAACTGGATGCCATTGGGCGTATAATGGCGTTCAAGTCGCAGTATAGCATGAGTCGAGACGCCTTCGATGGTTTGTTGACAGTTATTGGCAGTCTGCTTCCGGAGGATCACGTTCTGCCAAAGAGCATGTACGAGGCACAGAAACTCCTTCGTGCACTCAAGATGACGTATGAGCAGATACATGCTTGTCCGAAGGGCTGCGTCCTATTTAGGAAAGAACACACTGAGGCAAAGTACTGTCCGAAGTGTAAATCGTCTAGGTTCATGGAGGTAGACTCTGGTGATGGATAGAAGAGGCAGCTCGACATCCCCGTGACAATCCTACGCCACCTTCCATTCATACCGAGGATCCAGTGTCTATACATGACAGAGGAATCCACAAAACATATGACATGGCACAAAAAAGGCAAACGATACAATCCTGACAAGATGGTTCACGCATCCGATGGTGAAGCATGGACCCACTTTGATGCCATTCACCATGAGAAAGCCAAAGAGGCTCGTAATGTTCGTGTTGCGCTGGCCACAGATGGGTTCAATCCCTATGGAATGACCGCTGCCCCCATACACATGTTGGCCCGTGTTCGTTATCCCCATCAATCTCCCCCCCGGCATATGCTTTCAAAGACAGAACATATTCGTGTCGTTGATAATTCCTGGACACCCGGGGAATAAAATGGGCGTGTACATGGAGCCTTTGATTGATGAATTGGTCCGTGCTTGGGAGGAAGGGGTATGGACGTACGACCGAGCTACGAAGACAAACTTCAAAATGCATGTTTGGTACCAGTACTCCATGCATGACTTTCCGGCGTATGGGCTATTTTGCGCCTGGTGTGTTCACGGTAAGTTCCCATGTCCAGTTTGCAAGGAAGCTCTTAGGTTCATTTGGTTGAAGAAGGGTGGCAAATATTCGTCATTCGATAAACATCGACAATTTCTCCCTCCTGACCATGCATTCCGACTAGACATCAAGAACTTTACGAAAGGTGTCGTGGTGACAGACCACCCACCTGCAATGATGACTGGTGCCGAAGTTCGCGAACAGATAGATGGTCTCGTGGCCAACCCAGAAGGTGGTTTTGTGGGATATGGTGAGCAACATATGTGGACACATAAGTCGGGCTTGACTCGGCTCCCCTATTATGATGACCTGCTCCTTCCACACAACATTGACGTGATGCACACTAAAAAGAATGCCGCCGAGGCACTTTTGGGCAACAATTATGGAGATTCCTGATAAGTCAAAGGATAACGTAAAGGCAAGAGTGGATCTGGCAGAGTTATGTGATAGACCAAACCAAGAGATGAAGCCGCCTAGTGGTGGTAAGACATGGAGAAGGCCTAAGGCCGATTTCGTCCTGAGCAGGGCCCAGAGGAAGGAAGTACTAGAGTGGATCAAGATGTTAATGTTCCCTGATGGGTATGCAGCTAACCTTAGTAGGGGGGTGAACTTATCTACTCTGCGAGTCTTAGGGATGAAGAGTCATGACTTCCACATATGGATCGAACGAATTCTTCCGGCGATGGTTCGAGGCTATGTCCCTGAGCATGTCTGGCTAGCGCTTGCAGAGTTGAGCTATTTCTTCCGCCAGCTTTGTGCAAAAGAGTTAGCTCGGACCATGATTGCAGACTTGGAAAGGATGGCACCCGTGTTACCGTGTAAGCTGGAGAAGATCTTTCCACCCGGCTTCTTCAATCCGATGCAGCATTTGATTATTCATCTCCCGTATGAGGCATGAATGGGGGGGCCCGTGCAGGGACGTTGGTGCTATCCAATTGAGAGATGTCTAAAGACTATCCGAAAGAAATGTAGAAATAAATGCAAAATTGAGGCTTCCACTGCAGAGGCATACATACTGGAGGAGGTGTCAAACTTCACAACAACTTACTATGGTGACAAACTGCCGAGCGTGCATAATCCACCCCCTCGTTACAATGATGGCGACACTGAATCGAACCTCAGCATTTTTCGAGGGCAACTCGGAAGCGCAAGTGGTTCGACCACCAAGACCCTGAGACATGAAGAGTGGCGCCATATCATGCTATATGTATTGACCAACCTTGAAGAGGTGACGCCATACATGGAGCAATTTCTTCATGAATTCTGGCGTCGATCAAGGGACCCAACTCCACAGGAATATGATACCCTTCTTCGAAAGGGTGTGGGAAATGGATTGCCCGATTTCATTTCCTGGTTTAAACGTAAGGTATGTGCTTAGTTTGTCATTTGAAGTTTCTCTTACGTGCGAATAATATAACAATCTAGCGTGTTTGAACTTGCAGGGCCAAAGAGAGCCGTCTATGAGTGCCGAGTTGAGACAAGTAGCCAATGGCTTTGCCTATAGGGTCAGGAAATTTTCTGGGTATGACGTCAATGGATACCGTTTTCGCACAACAAGCTACGACCAAAGTCGGCCCAATCGAAAAACCACGTGTTCTGGAGTCTTTACGCCCGGGCTTGACGAGGTCGAGTATTATGGAAGAATTGAAGAAATATATGAACTCAATTTTTATGGTTCCAAACCTCTTACTCCAGTGATATTCAAATGTCATTGGTTTGACCCTGAAGTTACGAGACAGACACATTCTAATCTTGGGCTAGTCGAAATTCGACAGGATTCCACCTTACCAGGAGACGATGTCTATATTGTGGCCCAACAGGCCACACAAGTGTATTATCTTCCATATGCGTGCCAAACGAAACAACATCTTAAGGGTTGGGATGTTGTGTATAAGGTATCACCGCACGCTAAATTACCTGTTCCAAACGATGAAGATTATAACTTAGACCTGGACACATATGACGGAGAGTTCTTCCAAGAAGATGGGCTCGAAGGGCGATTTGAGATAGACTTAACCGAAGCGATCGGAATGGAAGTAGATATTGAAATGGTTGTTGATGACGAGGATGATGAGGTGCAAAATGAGAATGACTTAGAAATACTTGAAGGCAATGCCAATGACGAAATTGCGCCTTCAGATGGTGTTGACTATGAAATGGTTGATAGTGATGATGACACTTATGATCCGGCTAACCCGGACACATATGAAGATTATTTTTAATCGATGTAATGCTATATTTCATTTATTTTGCATATGTTTCTAAATACATATTTTTTTACCTGTGCCTAATT
Source organism: Zea mays (assembly GCF_902167145.1). NCBI lineage: Eukaryota > Viridiplantae > Streptophyta > Magnoliopsida > Poales > Poaceae > Zea > Zea mays. The sequence continues at coordinate 187,667,410 of NC_050098.1, forward strand.
GTTTACTCTTAATTGCAGGTTGTTGGACAAAGATGGTGGGCGGTGGGACGAGGACGAGGAGGGGGAGGGGGAGGGGGAGGAGGAGCACCCGTAGGACGGAGGAGGAGGCGCAGCAGGACGACGCCGTACAGCAGCAGGTGGAGCAGCAAGCCGCTGTCGATGCGGCACAGCAGGACGACGACGATGCGGCGCAGCATGACGACGACGACGCCGCTCAGCAGGATGTCTCAGGTTCTGGCTCCTCAGGTTCGAGGAGTATCTACCTGCGAGGTCTAGCGAGTCTCCCTAAGCGACCCATACTTCGTGACAGACGTCCGCTGATACGACCCGATGGAGAGAGGTAGGTAACTTTAGATGTTCTTGCTGCTTTTTCATATTATATGTTCAAATTAATAATAGAAACTAATGCTTCATCTTAATCACTTGGATAGGTCTTGGATGATTTTGGAGACTGCAGGGGGTCACGGCCGCAACCCCAATGGCATCCTCGGCCTTCTATGCAGGGAACACTTCCCTGGACTTGTCGAGTACGCCGGAGTGACGAGCCCAGCATACACCTTCGACCACTACGTCGTCGCCCCGATGCAGTAGATCGGGACGGCAGACAATTCAACAACAAGGCGGAGCGGGTGAAGCAAGAGCTGTGGGTAAGTCTTCCTCGCACTATATTGTTTAATAAGTCGCATTTGTTGCATATTCTTGAAATAATGTATGGATACATCGTCTTTGTATGTAGGATTTCTTCAGATGCGATGCTGGATACGAGGCTAGGGCGGATGTGGTGTCTACTACGTGCTGTAAGAAGCTCGTCGTGGACATGCACTACGAGGCGCGCATCCAGGCCATCGTCACTTACCACGGCTCCGTCCTTGGGGAGAAGGTGAACAAGAAGGACGCCCGAACCATGTCGTTGACTCCGGACCAGTATTTGCAGGTAAATACAAAACTTTATTATTGGTACTAAATATGCTTATGTTTATCTTCTGATATGCGGTGTACTTATATTTTTTTAGATGATTCCTCATTGGTGCGCCGCGCATCCTGAGTGCTGGGAGAAGATGGTGCAGAGGTGGTGCTCGGCTGAGTGGGACGAGGCGCACAACGCTAGCCGGGAACGGCGTTTGCTGATGCAAGGTCCCTCCCACCATCAAGGCAGCCGCAGCCTGGGCAAATACGCGGAAGCATGGTTACGCGCTCTTTTTTATTTAGTTATATAACTTTCGATTAGACATGATTTCTAACCATCTCGTTGGTTTTCTCGCAGTCGGCAGCACATGGTGGCGCGCCTTGCTCCACGTTCTCGGCATATGCCATGGCCCACAAGGGGAAGGCGACGTCCGACGTCACCTACAACCCGGATGACGGGCCCGAGGCGTACACCAACCCCGCCATCCACAGCCGACTCAGTGAGTACACCGACATGGCCAAGGAGGTCCATGGGTCAGATTACGATCCGAGGACCGAGGACATCGACGGAGATGTCCTCATGAGGGTCGGAGGAGGCAAGAGGCATGGGCGGTACTGGATTGCCGATGGGGCAATCGACTCGTCCTCCACTCCCACTGTCGGCGTTTCGAGACCGGGGGGTCCCTAAGCCGACGAGTGAGTGTGCCGCGTGCCCCAGCCCAGATGGGTCGAGCGCATGGGCGAGCGCGAAGGGGGGAAGGCGAGGTGGCCAGAGACGGGCGTGAGAGAGGTGGAAAATCCCGCGGCCTTCGTGTTCGTCCCGCGCCCAGGTCGGGTGCGCTTGCAGTAGGGGGGTTACAAGCGTCCACGCGGGTGAGGGAAGCGAGCGGCCCCAAGAGAGCGCCTGTCCCGTCCTCGGTCCCGCGCGGCCAACCTCTTCTAAGGAGGCCCTGGTCCTTCCTTTTATAGTCGTAAGGAGAGGATCCAGGTGTACAACGGGGGTGTAGCAGAGTGCTACGTGTCTAGCGGAGGGAGAGCTAGCGCCCTAAGTACATGCCAATGTGGCAGCCGGAGAGATCTTGGCACCCTGCTGGTGTGATGTCGTGGCTGTCGGAGGAGCAACGGAGCTTGGCGGAGGGACAGCTGTCGGAGCGGTCGAGTCTTTGCTGACGTCCCCTTGCTTCCGTAAGGGAGCTGAGAGCCGCCGTCGTCACAGGGCACGCGGGGCACCATCATTGCCTATCTGGCAGAGCTGGCCAGATGGGACACCGGTCTTGTTCTCTGCGGCCCGAGTCGGCTCGGGGTAGGGTGATGATGGCGCTCCCTGTTGACGTGGCGGGCCCGCGCCCGAGGCCGGGCGACGTGGGGCTCCTCCGAAGCCGGGGTCGAATCTGTCTTCCATTGCCGAGGCCGAGCCCGAGCCCCTGGGTCGGGCGAGGCGGAGGTCGTTCGGCAGAGGCCAGGGCGGAGTCCGAGCCCTGGGGTCGGGCGAAGCGGAGTTCGTCGTCTTCCGGGTCTTAGCCCGTGTCCGAGCCCTGGGGTCGGGCGGAGCGGAGTTCGCCGTCTTCCGGGTCTTAGCCCGAGTCCGAGCCCTGGGGTCGGGCGGAGCGGAGTTCGCCGTCTTCCGGGTCTTAGCCCGAGTCCGAGCCCTGGGGTCGGGCGGAGCGGAGTTCGCCGTCTTTCGGGTCTTAGCCCGAGTCCGAGCCCTGGGGTCGGGCGGAGCGGAGTTCGCCGTCTTCCGGGTCTTAGCCTGAGTCCGAGCCCTGGGGTCGGGCGGAGCGGAGTTCGCCGTCTTCCGGGTCTTAGCCCGAGTCCGAGCCCTGGGGTCGGGCGGAGCGGAGTTTCCTATGGCGCCTTTGGCAGGGCCTGACTGCCTGTCAGCCTCACTCTGTCAAGTGGCACTGCAGTCGGAGTGGCGCAGGCGGCGCTGTCCTTCTGTCAGACCGGTCAGTGGAGCGGCGAAGTGACGGCGGTCACTTCGGCTCTGCCGGGGAGCGCGCGTCAGGATAAAGGTGTCAGGCCACCTTTGCGTTAAATGCTCCTGCGACTTGGTCGGTCGGTGCGGCGATTTAGTCAGGGTTGCTTCTTAGCGAAGGCAAGGCCTCGGGCGAGCCGGAGATGTGTCCGCCGTTAAAGGGGGGCCTCGGGCGAGACGGAAACCCCTCGGGGTCGGCTGCCCTTGTCCGAGGCTAGGCTCGGACGAGGCGTGATCGAGTCACTCGTATGGACTGATCCCTGACTTAATCGCACCCATCAGGCCTCTGCAGCTTTATGCTGATGGGGGTTACCAGCTGAGAATTAGGCGTCTTGAGGGTACCCCTAATTATGGTCCCCGACAGTAGCCCCCGAGCCTCGAAGGGAGTGTTAGCACTCGCTTGGAGGCTTTCGTCGCACTTTTTTGCAAGGGGATCAGCCTTTCTCGGTTGCATTTTGTTCCGGTGGGTGCGCGCGAGCGCACCCGCCGGGTGTAGCCCCCGAGGCCTCGGAGGAGTGGTTTCACTCCTTCGAGGTCTTAATGCCTTGCGTAATGCTTATGCTGGTCTGGTTGTTCCCTCATGCGAACTGGCCGTAGCCCGGGTGCACGGTCGGGGCCCAAGTTCTCGGGCTGGTATGTTGACGCTGTCAACGGTTCGGCCGGAGCCGGGTTTGCGAGAGCAGCCCCCGAGCCTCCGCACAGGGCGAGAGGGCGATCAGGGACAGACTCGGCTTTTTACATACGCCCCTACGTCGCCTTTCCGCAAGGAGGAGGGGGGAGTGCGCCATGTTACCCTCGATGGGCACCGAACATGGTGTCTCCGGTGAGCTGCAAGCGGGTAATCCGAGTGGACGTCCGTGCCCCGTTCGTTAGGGGTCGGCTAGGGGCCCAAAGGCACGCCCAAAAGTACCTGCGGGTGATCTACCGGACCCGGTCCCCTGGCGACGGGGTCCGAGGGCTCGATGCCTCCCTCCGATGGGATTCCGTTACAAGATCGCTCCCGCTGGTCTCGGAAATTTCCTAGGGTACCTTGGGAGCGCAGCCTGAGCCTTGGTTATGTATCGAACGTACCCCTGGTCATCCCTCGCTCGGCGTCTGAGGCGACTGTGAACCCTTCGGGGGCCAGCCTTCGAACCCCTGATCAGTAATGGGCGCGGAGCCCGAGTAGCCTGAGGCGGCCGTGGAGCCCTTCGGGGGGCCGGCCTTCGAACCTCTGACCAGTAGTGGGTGTAGAGCCCACGCGATCTGAGGCGACTATTGAACCCCTCGGAGGGCCAGTCTTCGAACCTCTGATCAGTAGGGGGGCTCGGAGCCCGGTTCCTTCACAGGGAAGGATCCTTTTCGGGGTATCCCCCTTTCCCGGTCCCTGTTGCAAGAGATAGAGAAAGAGGAAAAAGGAAAAGGATATGAAACCGAACGACGTGGCGTACCTTTTTTGGCGTGGTTATCACGGCGAAGGCGAAGCGTCGCCCGCTTCTCCTGCTAGAAACGCCGCCTGTTCCGCCGCGGAGTTAATGCGATGGGGCGAGTGGTTGGCGGGGCGGACGTTGCGCGTGCGCGAGCCGTTCGAGGGACGGATCACGGGTGCGCCGTCTTCACGCCGTGAGGGGAGGCTCTCTTGCTGCCCCTAGATGGGACGTGAGCCTGGCTGATGACGCGACCGCTGCTCCCGCCCGCCTGCCACCGTCATTACTGCCGGCCCACTTTCGGCCGCATTGACCGTCGCGCCAGGCTGGCGCCGTTGGGTCGCGCGCTGGGTTGCCTCGAGTCGCGGCATTGGTTCCGCAACCGAAGAGGCGCGACGGTGGCGCAAGTGGCGGTGCAGTTGCCTGCATGCAGCATCCGGCACGCCGGTTGCGCGACGCGTGGGCCTGGGCCTCCGTGCTGGCGCGCTGGGAGTCGGAGAAGCGTGCCCACTTGGCGCGGTTGCACGCCGCCTGCATGGCTGCCCACTCCTTCCGCCCGTTGGTCTGGGCAAAAGTGGGGGGTCGCTTGTAACCGCTGGGCGGTTGCGTGCACCACGCGCGGCGCTTTGGCTTCTTCTGCTCTGAGCCGGTTTGCATGACATGCGGGACCCAGCCCCCGCGCCGCAGGGGAGGGCCTTGGAGCGTGTTGGAGAAGACTCAGCCCGTGGCGTTTGGGGGCGCACGTAGGGAGAGTTGCCTTTAAAAGGAGGGCGACCCCTTTCGAAAGGCAACCATGTCTTCTTCCTCCCTTATGCGTCGTGTCTTTCCATCTTCCAAGCCCCCGGATGGGGGGTACCCGCCGTCTTTCCGCCTCATCGTTGGAGGAACGCAACTCCGCGGGAGTTGGTACCTTTCAGCCATCGTTCGGCTTCAAGGATTTTCATCATGCAGCCCGGCTGCGCCCCTCCACCGACGGTCACCCAAGATGGTGACCTCCAGCTTGATGGTGGGGGAAAGCGAGCCGGGCTGCGGCCTCTGCCCCTCCCTCAGCCTCAAGGATTTTCATCACCAAGGCTGGGGAGGGGAGAGTGCCGAGTTGGGGTCGGCCCCTGCGCGGGCGGTGGCCCGCTCCTTCACTCAGTGATGGGGGGAGGAGCGGTTGTTGTCCGTGGCGCTGGCAGCTGCAGCATGCCCGGTCTTCAGACGCGAGTGGCTTCGGAGCCGCTCGCGGCGCCGGCGTCTGCCACAGCAGCTGGAAGAGGTTCTTCCGCCGGCGTGATAGCCGGGGCCGGCCACGGGCTGACCTCCAACTCCACGGCCTTCTGCCGGTCCTTGCCTCACAAGTTTTGGCATGGGCGGGGGCCTCCTGGCAGCAGCATCCGCCCTGAGGTCAGTGCTGCCGCTGTTCGACCCCCCGGAGCAGAAGTCGTCGTCGTCGCCGCTGCTGGAGCAGGTGACGGTGCGCCGTTCGTCGGCCTTCCGTTGCTCCGCAGGCCTTCCCCCATGGAGTGGGGTTGTTCGTACCTGCGGAGGGGGAACCGGAGTTCCGTTTGTGATGGCACCTTGGATGCCAGTGTTTTTGTTCATTGTGGCTGTCGAGGCCTGAACATGTATGTAGTTTCGGCACGGAGCCGTGTTTTTTCCTCATTTTCGAGCACTAAGTCTCGCCTGTTGATTATCTTGAACCGCTTCACCAAGCATGAGTCGCCCCGTGTCAAGGTGACGAGTGAGGTATCCGTATCCCGGAGGCGTAGGAGTCCCTCGGCTCGATCGGCCTTGTTGTCTGAGGCTCCTCTAGCTTAGTTAAAGAGACCCCTCGGCCGCTCTTCGATGAGCCGAGGCCAGGGGTAGCGATATCAGCTCGAATAGAGGCAGAGTTGGCTCGAAAATGGGAACCTGGTTGGCCGGAGCCTAGCCGGGTTGTCCGTCAGCGGGGCCAACGCCGGAGTCGATCAGCCGAGGCCTCGGGCCGGGCTGGCGCCCTTGGAAGATGGTTGGCCGAGGCCCCAGGGGTAACCGGCCGAGCCGCCTGCTCGGGCCGGATTCCCGGAGAAGTCCCTGGACCGCGTCGCCGTCCGAGGCTGGGTCGAATCTCGCTGAAGGCGTCGTCGATGCCGAGGGTGCTATAGCCCCCTTCCAGCGTGAAGACCCGAGCCTGCAGGATCAGATTATCTTGTAGTGTGTGCCTTTTGCGGCCGCTGAGGCCAGAAAACACACCCTCGCTGCGCTATAAAGCTGCGTCTCTTTTCCTCTTATTCTGAGCATCTGGACTTTTTTGTCGGTAACAGGGATGTTTGTGCGGGCGAGAGTTGCTTCTCGCGGAAGGTGATGAGTGAGGTATCCGTATCCCGGAGGCGTAGGAGTCCCTCGGCTCGGTCGGCCTTGCCGCTTACGCGTACTTTCACCAGTCCATGAGGCCCTGTCTCCGACTCAGTCGAGAAGGCTTGAAGGACCGCTTCGGCAGAAGAGCTTATGAACGTGAAGACTTGTCCGGTCCATGGAGTCACTTTATCCGAACGCGAGTTACTTATCGCAGAAGGTGATGAGTGAGGTATCCGTATCCCGGAGGCGTAGGAGTCCCTCGGCTCGGTTAGCCTTGGCTGCTTACGTGTACTCCGTCGTTTCCAGGATCCGCTTTTCGAAGTAGTCAAAAAGCACGAAAGAAATTCTGCTAAAAAGAGATCTTTTTTCGAGGAAAAATTCGACGCAGAGGGGGTCTCCCCCTTTTAGCCCCCGAGGGAGGGTCGGGCTTTGCCGAGGCGAGGCCGACCCTTCCTTGATGACTAAACTTTTTTGCGTGGGCGCGAGGTATATGAACAACTTGAAAACATCTTAAGGGTAGAAGCGACGTAGCTGTTTGATGTTCCAAGCGTTGCCGTAGACCTCGCCTTGATTGTTGGCCAGCTTGTATGTTCCGGGCTTCAGAACTTTGGCGATGACGAATGGCCCCTCCCAGGGGGGCGTGAGCTTGTGCCTCCCTCGGGCGTCTTGCCGCAGCCGAAGCACCAGGTCGCCCACCTGGAGGTCTCGGGACCGGACCCCTCGGGCGTGGTAGCGTCGCAGGGACTGCTGGTACCACGCCGAGTGTAGTAAGGCCTTGTCCCGAGCCTCTTCCAGCTGGTCCAGTGAGTCTTCTCGACTAGCTTGGTTGCTTTGATCGTTGTAGGCCCTCGTCCTCGGGGAGCCGTATTCCAGGTCAGTGGGCAAGATGGCCTCGACCCCGTAGACCAGGAAGAACGGCGTGAAACCCGTGGCTCGGCTTGGCGTTGTCCTCAGGCTCCAGATCACCGAGGGGAGTTCCTTCATCCATCGCTTGCCGAACTTGTTGAGGTCGTTGTAAATCCGGGGCTTGAGCCCTTGTAGAATCATGCCGTTGGCACGCTCCACTTGCCCATTCGACATGGGATGAGCCACGGCGGCCCAGTCCACCCGGATGTGGTGATCCTCGCAAAAATCCAAGAATTTTTTGCCGGTGAACTGGGTACCGTTGTCAGTGATGATGGAGTTTGGGACCCCGAAGCGATGGATGATGTTGCTGAAGAACGCCACCGCCTGCTCGGACCTGATGCTGTTCAGGGGTCGGACCTCGATCCACTTGGAGAATTTGTCGATGGCGACCAGCAGGTGCGTGTAGCCCCCGGGCGCCTTCTGCAAGGGACCGACGAGGTCCAGACCCCATACAGCAAAGGGCCAGGTGATGGGTATCGTCTGCAGAGCCTGAGCGGGCAGGTGGGTCTGCTTCGCATAGAATTGGCACCCTTCGCAGGTGCGGACAATTCTAGTGGCGTCAGCCACCACCGTTGGCCAGTAGAAGCCTTGCCGGAAAGCATTCCCGACAAGGGCTCGAGGCGCTGCATGATGGCCGCAAGCCCCCGAGTGTATTTCTTGCAGGAGTTCCTGACCTTCGGCGATGGAGATGCATCGCTGGAGGATGCCCGAGGGGCTACGGTGGTAGAGCTCCTCCTCATCGCCCAGCAAGACGAACGACTTGGCGCGTCGCGCTACCCGCCGAGCCTCGGCTTGGTCGAGGGGTAGCTCTCCTCGGCGGAGATACTGCAGGTACGGGGTCTGCCAATTTCGATGAGGCGTGGCTCCGCTCTGCTCCTCCTCGACGTCCAGTGCCTCGCCCTCGGGGGCCGAGGGTACCTCGGGCTGAACCGAGGACGCCTCGGGCTGAGCCGAGGGTGCCTCGGGCTGTGCCGAGGGTGCCTCGGGCTCGGGAGCGTCGTCGATCTTGACGGAGGGTTGATGCAGATCCCGGGAGAAGACGTCCGGGGGAACCGTTGTTCGCCCCGAGGCTATTTTAGCCAGCTCGTCCGCAGTCTCGTTGTAGCGTCGAGCGATGTGGTTGAGCTCGAGCCCGTAGAACTTGTCTTCCAGGCGCCGAACCTCATCGCAGTAGGCCTCCATCTTCGGATCGCGGCAGTGGGAGTTCTTCATGACTTGGTCGATGACGAGCTGCGAGTCTCCGCGGGCGTCGAGGCGTCTGACCCCTAGCTCGATGGCGATCCGCAACCCGTTGACCAGAGCCTCGTACTCAGCCACATTGTTAGACGCCGGGAAATGGAGGCGTAGCACGTAGCGTAGGTGCTTCCCGAGGGGTGAGATGAAGAGCAGGCCCGCGCCGGCTCCCGTCTTCATCAGCGACCCGTCGAAAAACATGGTCCAGAGCTCCGGTTGGATCGGAGCCGTCGGCAGCTGGGTGTCGACCGATTCAGCTACGAAGTCCGCCAACACCTGGGACTTGATGGCCTTCCGAGGGGCGAACGAGATTGTTTCGCCCATGATTTCCACCGCCCACTTTGCGATCCTGCCCGAGGCCTCTCAGCACTGGATGATCTCCCCCAGGGGGAAGGATGACACCACAGTTACCGGGTGAGACTCGAAGTAATGTCGCAACTTTTGCCTCGTCAGGATTACTGCATACAGCAGCTTCTGAACTTGTGGGTAGCGGATCTTGGTCTCGGACAATACTTCGCTGACGAAGTAGGCTGGCCTCTGAACGGGCAATGCATGCCCTTCTTCTTGCCTCTCGACCACAATCGCGGCGCTAACCACCTGAGTGGTCACGGCGACGTAGACCAAGAGGGCTTCTCCATCAGCTGGGGGCACCAAGATAGGCGCCTTTGTAAGGAGCGCCTTCAGGTTCCCGAGAGCTTCCTCGGCCTCAGGGGTCCAAGCGAAACTCTCGGCCTTCCTTAAGAGGCGGTACAGAGGTAGGCCTCTTTCGCCGAGGCGTGAGATGAAGCGGCTCAGGGCCGCGAGACATCCCATGACCCTCTGTACGCCTTTTAAGTCCTTGATGGGTCCCATGCTGGTGATAGCTGCGATCTTCTCCGGGTTGGCTTCGATGCCTCGCTCGGAGGCGATGAACCCCAGGAGCATGCCCCGGGGCACCCCGAAGACACACTTCTCAGGATTGAGCTTGACTCCTTTCGCCTTGAGACATCGGAATGTCACTTCAAGGTCGGAGAGGAGGTCGGAAGCCTTCCTTGTCTTGACTACGATGTCATCGACGTAGGCCTCGACTGTGCGACCGATGTGTTCGCCGAACACATGGTTCATGCACCGCTGGTACGTTGCGCCCGCATTCCTCAAACCGAACGGCATGGTGACATAGCAGTACATGCCAAACGGCGTGATGAAAGAAGTCGCGAGTTGGTCGGACTCTTTCATCCGGATCTGGTGATACCCTGAGTAGGCATCGAGGAAGGACAGGGTTTCGCACCCAGCAGTGGAATCCACGATTTGATCGATGCGAGGCAGAGGGTAGGGAACCTTCGGACATGCTTTGTTGAGACCAGTGTAGTCTACACACATCCGCCATTTCCCCCCTTTCTTCCTCACAAGCACAGGGTTGGCAAGCCATTCGGGATGGAATACCTCTTTGATGAACCATGCTGCCATTAGCTTGTGGATCTCCTCGCCTATCACTCTGCGCTTCTCCTCGTCGAATCGGCGCAGAGGCTGCCTGACGGGTCGGGCTCCGGCCCGAATATCCAGCGAGTGCTCGGCGACATCCCTCGGTATGCCGGGCATGTCCGAGGGACTCCACGCAAAGACGTTGGCGTTTGCGCGGAGAAAGTCGACGAGCACTGCTTCCTATTTGGGGTCGAGCCCGGAACCGATCCGGATCTGCTTGGAGGTGTCGCCACTTGGGTTGCGAGGGACGGCCTTAACCGTCTCCGCTGGCTCGAAGTTGCCGGCATGACGCTTCACGTCTGGCACCTCTTTGGAGAGGTTCTCCAGGTCGGCGATGAGGGCCTCGGATTCGGCGAGGGCCTCGGCGTACTCCACGCACTCCACGTCGCATTCGAACGCGTGTTTGTACGTGGGGCCGACGGTGATGACCCCGTTGGGGCCTGGCATCTTGAGCTTCAGGTAGGTGTAGTTGGGGACGGCCATGAACTTTGCGTAGCATGGCCTCCCCAGTACCGCGTGGTAGGTTCCTCGGAACCCGACCACCTCAAACGTCAAGGTCTCCCTTCGGAAGTTGGAGGGCGTTCCGAAGCAGACGGGAAGGTCGAGTCGTCCGAGGGGCTGGACGCGCTTCCCAGGTACGATCCCGTGGAAGGGCGCAGCGCCTGCCCGGACGGAGGACAGATCGACGCGCAGGAGCTTGAGGGTCTCGGCGTAGATGATGTTGAGGCAGCTGCCCCCATCCATCAGGACCTTGGTGAGCCTGACGTCGCCGATGACGGGGTCGACGACGAGCGGGTATTTCCCTGGGCTCGGCACGAGGTCAGGGTGGTCAGCTTGGTCGAAGGTGATGGGCTTGTCGGACCAGTCTAGGTAGACTGGCGCCGCCACCTTCACCGAGCAGACCTCCCGGCGCTCTTGCTTGCGATGCCGAGCCGAGGCATTCGCCGCATGCCCGCCGTAGATCATGAAGCAGTCGCGGACCTCGGGGAACTCTCCTGCTTGGTGATCTTCCTTCTTGTCGTCGTCGCGGGCCCTGCCACCCTCTGCGGGCGGCCCGGCCCTGTGGAAGTGGCGTCGAAGCATGACACACTCCTCGAGAGTGTGCTTGACGGGCCCCCGATGGTAGGGGCACGGCTCCTTGAGCATCTTGTCGAAGAGGTTAGCACCTCCGGGGGGCTTCCGAGGGTTCTTGTACTCCGCGGCGGCGACAAGATCCGCGTCGGTGGCGTCGCATTTCAATTGCGACTTCTTCTTGCCCTTCTTCTTGGCGCCGCGCGGAGTAGACGCCTCGGGAGCCTCTTCCGATGGGCGGCCCTGGGGCTGCTTGTCCTTTCGGAAGATAGCCTCGACCGCCTCCTGGCCAGAGGCGAACTTGGTGGCGACGTCCATCAGCTCGCTCGCTCTGGTGGGGGTCTTGCGACCCAACTTACTCACCAGGTCGCGGCAGGTGGTGCCGGCTAGGAACGCGCCGATGACATCCGAGTCGGTGATGTTGGGCAGCTCGGTGCGCTGCTTCGAGAATCGCCGGATGTAGTCCCGGAGAGACTCTCCCGGCTGTTGCCGGCGGCTCCGGAGGTCCCAGGAATTCCCGGGGCGCATGTACGTGCCCTGGAAATTGCCGGCGAAGGCTTGGACCAAGTCGTCCCAGTTGGAGATCTGCCCCGGAGGCAGGTGCTCCAACCAGGCGCGAGCAGTGTCGGAGAGGAACAGGGGAAGGTTACGGATGATGAGGTTGTCGTCGTCCGTTCCACCCAGTTGGCAGGCCAGGCGGTAATCCGTGAGCCACAGTTCCGGCCTCGTTTCCCCCGAGTACTTTGTGATAGTAGTCAGGGGTCGGAACCGGGTCGGGAACGGCGCCCGTCGGATGGCCCGACCGAAGGCCTGCGGACCGGGTGGTTCGGGCGAAGGACTCCGATCCTCCCCGCTGTCGTAGCGCCCCCCACGCCTGGGGTGGTAGCCTCGGCGCACCCTTTCGTCGAGGTGGGCCCGACGGTCGCGACGGTGGTGCTCGTTGCCGTGGTGGCCCGGGGTCGCAGGCGCGGTGTTGCGTGTGCGCCCGGTGTAGACCGAGGCTTCCCGCATGAATCGGGAAGTCGCGGCATGAGGTTCCGAGGGGTATCCCTGCCTTCGGGAGGCAGTGCTCTCGGCCCGTCGGGCCGCAGCGCCTTCCAGGAGATTCTTGAGCTCTCCCTGGATTCGCCGACCCTCGGTGGTTGATGGTTCCGGCATCGCGCGAAGGAGCATCGCCGCGGCTGCCAGGTTCTGACCGACCCCGCTGGATGCGGGCGGCGGCCTGACCCTGACATCGTTGGCGACGCGGTGCTGGAGACTTTGGGGCAGGTGACGCATTTCTCCGGCCGGGGGTTGGCCCGCCCATACCTGCCCGACGTCCCGATGGATCGGCTCAAACGCTCCTGCCCCCTCGTCGAGCCTGGCCTGCGCCCCGCGGACTTGCTCGAGCTGTGGGTCGTGACCCCCCGCCGGAACGGGGACCACAGCTAGCTCCCGCAGGATGTCGGCGCGAGGCACCGGCCTAGGGAGATCACCGTCCTCCGGCATGCCAAGATTGTTGCCTTCGGAGGGATCCCCTAGCTCGACGTGGAAACATTCGCGGCTTGGGCCGCCGTCCTCGTCGTCAAGGCTGCGGCTATCATCGGAACAGTCGGAGAGGCAGTAGTCACATGCGGTCATGAAGTCCCGCATGGCACTGGGGTTGCCAAATCCGGAGAAATCCCAACAGATGTTGGGATCGTCATCTTCCTCGGACCCAGAGGACCCGTAGGTCGAGACGTCCGTCAATCGGTCCCAAGGCGACCGCATACGAAACCCCAGTGGGGTTGCACTCGCCTCAATGAGAGCGCCCGCCAAAGCAAGGTTGCTAGGCGGGTTGAGGCCGAGTCGAAATGACGTAAGATGGGAGTTAGTCAGTACCTTTTGGTCGACGAGGAGCGACGTAGTCACATCGGGGACTGGTTGCACCGTCATCTCAGGTACGAGGGCGACGTCCTGCAAGCTCTCCGCGAGTGCGCCGGCGTCGTCCACTTGCTCGGGATTGGCGTGTCGCGGGGGGACGGCGCTCGCCTTCGTCTCGAACGCGAGGTCGACGCCCGGCGTGCCTTCTGTCGGGGCGCTGGGGACGTCGATTTGCTCGACAGCCGACGAAGCGCGGCCTCCCGCTTGGCCTTGGTTGCCCCGCCTCCTCCTCCGTTGGTGGGGGAGAGGACGGGGCGAGCTCGAATGTTGTTCTTCCACCGCGCGGGGAAGATGTCGTCGGTTCCGCCGCCGGCGGGCGGGATGTCGGCCGCCATTGTCGCTGTCGCGCGGCGGTGGAAGGAGTATCATGTCGTAGCTGCCGTCGAAGGACATGAACTCAAGACTCCCGAAACGGAGCACCGTCCCGGGCCGGAGAGGTTGCTGGAGACTGCCCATCTGGAGCTTGACGGGGAGTTGTTCGTCAGCACGCAGCGTGCCCCTACCTGGCACGCCAACTGTCGGCGTTTCGAGACCGGGGGGTCCCTAAGCCGACGAGTGAGTGTGCCGCGTGCCCCAGCCCAGATGGGTCGAGCGCGTGGGCGAGCGCGAAGGGGGGAAGGCGAGGTGGCCGGAGACGGGCGTGAGAGAGGTGGAAAATCCCGCGGCCTTCGTGCTCGTCCCGCGCCCAGGTCGGGTGCGCTTGCAGTAGGGGGGTTACAAGCGTCCACGCGGGTGAGGGAAGCGAGCGGCCCCAAGAGAGCGCCTGTCCCGTCCTCGGTCCCGCGCGGCCAACCTCCTCTAAGAAGGCCCTGGTCCTTCCTTTTATAGTTGTAAGGAGAGGATCCAGGTGTACAACGGGGGTGTAGCAGAGTGCTACGTGTCTAGCGGAGGGAGAGCTAGCGCCCTAAGTACATGCCAATGTGGCAGCCGGAGAGATCTTGGCACCCTGCTGGTGTGATGTCGTGGCTGTCGGAGGAGCAACGGAGCTTGGCGGAGGGACAGCTGTTGGAGCGGTCGAGTCTTTGCTGACGTCCCCTTGCTTCCGTAAGGGAGCTGAGAGCCGCCGTCGTCACAGGGCACGCGGGGCGCCATCATTGCCTATCTGGCGGAGCTGGCCAGATGGGACACCGGTCTTGTTCTCTGCGGCCCGAGTCGGCTCGGGGTAGGGTGATGATGGCGCTCCCTGTTGATGTGGCGGGCCCGCGCCCGAGGCCGGGCGACGTGGGGGCTCCTCCGAAGCCGGGGTCGAATCTGTCTTCCGTTGCCGAGGCCGAGCCCGAGCCCCTGGGTCGGGCGAGGCGGAGGTCGTTCGGTAGAGGCCAGGGCGGAGTCCGAGCCCTGGGGTCGGGCGAAGCGGAGTTCGTCGTCTTCCGGGTCTTAGCCCGAGTCCGAGCCCTGGGGTCGGGCGGAGCGGAGTTCGCCGTCTTCCAGGTCTTAGCCCGAGTCCGAGCCCTGGGGTCGGGCGGAGCGGAGTTCGCCGTCTTCCGGGTCTTAGCCCGAGTCCGAGCCCTGGGGTCGGGCGGAGCGGAGTTCGCCGTCTTCCGGGTCTTAGCCCGAGTCCGAGCCCTGGGGTCGGGCGGAGCGGAGTTTCCTATGGCGCCTTTGGCAGGGCCTGACTGCCTGTCAGCCTCACTCTGTCAAGTGGCACTGCAGTCGGAGTGGCGCAGGCGGCGCTGTCCTTCTGTCAGACCGGTCAGTGGAGCGGCGAAGTGACGGCGGGCACTTCGGCTCTGCAGGGGAGCGCGCGTCAGGATAAAGGTGTCAGGCCACCTTTGCGTTAAATGCTCCTGTGACTTGGTCGGTCGGTGCGGCGATTTAGTCAGGGTTGCTTCTTAGCGAAGGCAAGGCCTCGGGCGAGCCGGAGATGTGTCCGCCGTTAAAGGGGGGCCTCGGGCGAGACGGAAACCCCTCGGGGTCGGCTGCCCTTGTCCGAGGCTAGGCTCGGACGAGGCGTGATCGAGTCACTCGTATGGACTGATCCTTGACTTAATCGCACCCATCAGGCCTCTGCAGCTTTATGCTGATGGGGGTTACCAGCTGAGAATTAGGCGTCTTGAGGGTACCCCTAATTATGGTCCCCGACATCCACTCTCTCTCAGGTGCGAGCAAGGAGCACGAGCGCGAGCCCAGCCATACGACCTCGGCAGGACACCTCACAGCATCGTATCCAACAACTCCAGGTTATTCCTTATCTATTCATCGTTCATTGATTTTTATATATCTTCTCTTTGCATTATCGTAACATTAGGGCGAAATATTACAGACTCAGCTAGATGATGAGAGGAGGCAACGTGAGGAGCTGGAGAAGAGGATGGCGGAGATGTTCGCGTACATGCAGAGCCTTGGCGCCGCACAGGGTCATGCTCCACCACCTCCGTTGTTCCCTGCAGCTGACCCTACAGAGTTCACTACTCCTGTGAGTATCAAAATTTTAGTACTGCATGATATTTATTCATATGTTCTCACACATACAATCTCTTCTCTGTGCAGGGTCAATCGGCGGCGTCGAACAACCCTCATGCTTCGTCCAGCCCTTCGCCGAACCAGTCCAGATGCCCACCTCGTTGATGATCTGTTTTGTGATGATCCAGACTTACCTTTATGAGTGTTGGTGATGTTAGTTAGACTTTATCTTGTGAGATACTTGGTGATGTTAGTGATGATGCAGACTTATATCTGTTTTGTGATGATCCTTACTTATATTTATGAGACTTTGTGATATATATGGTGTTGATGATAAATGTGTTCATTATGTGATGTGATTGATATATAATGTGATGTGAATGATATATATCTTTTGTTTGTTTGGATGGAACAACAAAAGCAAATAAAAAAGGGACATCCTGGTCACTTTGCCGAGTGTAACACTCGGCAAAGGGTCGCTTTGCCGAGTGCTATGACCATGGTACTCGGCAAAGAAGGCAACCTGGGAACCGGTAAAGCCATCTTTGTCGAGTGCTCACAAAGGCACTCGGCAAAGAAGGAAACCTGGGAACCGGCAAAGACATCTTTGCCGAGTGCCTTTACCAAAGCACTCGGCAAATATACTGGCGAAGGGGCCCACTGGAGGGTTCTTTGCCGAGTGCCAGTCCACCTGACACTCGGCAAAGAGGCTGGCGGTGGGGCCCACTGGACCAGTCTTTGCCGAGGGCCTCTAGAGCAAACACTCGGCAAAATTGGCCTCTTTGCCGAGTGCCACAGAAGGCACTCGGCAAAGGATCCGTCACCGTCACTTGGTGCCGTGACGGTGACTTTTCTTTGCCGAGTGCCCGACAAAAAGTACTCGGCAAAGAGGCTGTTGCCGATGTACAGTTCGTCGAG
This sequence comes from Zea mays, assembly GCF_902167145.1. NCBI lineage: Eukaryota > Viridiplantae > Streptophyta > Magnoliopsida > Poales > Poaceae > Zea > Zea mays. The sequence goes on from NC_050098.1 coordinate 187,683,913, forward strand.
CGTTCTTTGCCGAGTGTTACACTCGGCAAAGCCTTTGCCGAGTGTAAAATAGCCTTTGCCGTGTGTCTCAGACACACGACAAAGGAGCTGATTCCGGTAGTGAGTATGATATATAGTGCTATATATATCCGATAACACTAGTGCTTTTGCAAAAGTTGGACCGCCCATTTAATTATCTATACGGTTAGTATTACTCCCTACATTCTAATTTATAATTCGTTTGACTTTTTCACCCTAAGCTTGACCGACTCGTCTTATTAAAAAATCATAATTATTGTTAATTTTTGCTATGATAGTGTTTAGTATATAATATATTTTAAATGTGGCTTCAATTTTTTTTATTTTTTCGCAAAAAAATGAATATGACAAACCGATCAAACTCTTCAACATAGATAAATTTTGACGAGTTTTGTATTAACAGTTCGTAACTGCGATGAACAAGGACACATTTTTTTCGGTAGAAAGTCCAGTCGAGGGTGCCCGATAATTCCTGCGTTCAAATTAATACAAAATCGATTTGACTCAAATTTAACATTTTTTATCGCTCTGATCGATATTAGATAACGTGAGTTGTCTTAATTTAAGAATTCTCTGCTGCTTTGTTCAAGACGAAGGGAAGAAAAAAAATACTAAAACCTAGTCCTATATGAAATTCTCTACAACTATTATTTAGGACCCACACCCGCTTAAATATTTTGACTACGATTTTCCAAAACAGCCGAATCCACTGCCTTTAAGCCTATTAGGTCGACTAGAGTTGGAAGTTTAATTAAGCAAATTGTCGAACAAAAACCTTGCTTAAAATAACCTATCTAATAATCCTAACAACATATCCTATACTAGAGCACACACACCACACAGTTAAAAATGTGATAATGGTTTACAAACCTTGATCAAGCAAGTCTAACTCATTCTAAGATAATTTAGCATACATACACCACTCCCTAGTAGGATAGAATTCAAGAACATAAACTTCTAGTGTTTTCAAGCACATTCATAATCCACATCAAATGACAAACAACTCATGAATTAAATTCAAGTTACGAGTGATTAATAATATTTGTATAAACATGTTTAACACCATGTTACACTACCCGCCGTCCCCGTACAATGGCGAAAAAAATGCGTGACGGTAAAGGTGGCTGGGCGACTGCCCAATCTGGCCTTCGGCACGTGCGAGAGCACTGGCCACCGGGAACCGAGGGCAACAACGATGGCCGTGGCCACCACCAGTGGCCTCCACCGAGTTGGCAAGATCCGGCAGGCATCAGGACGAAGGACAACCGCGCGAGGCTGGCGCGCGTAGTTTTGAATAAAAAACACACACATACAAGAAAACGGATCTCATCGCAGGTCGCAGCCACTCTCGGTTGCACTGACACCAACGCTATTCTAATCATATACGTACTGATGTGGCCGTTCCATCGGCTTTGGCCTTTGCTCTCGGCTCCACTCGACTACTCTCTCTCAGTCAAGTCTCGCTCCTCCCCATGCATGGGCCTATCCACCTGTGGGAGTAAAAGAATGGCAGGCAGGTAGGCAGAGGCAGGCAAAAAAAAACTGCAAAAGACCAGCAGCGTTTCACAGGCTACTGCACCATCAACTGATAAAAGCTGTAAAAAACGGCCGAGCGAAGCCTTTCCAGGCCTTTTTCCACCGTTGGGGGCGTTTAATGACGGAGTCACCAAGGTGTAAATGCCCCCCATTTAACACGGGCATTTAACGGGATCAAGTTGGAACGGTAGGGGCGCTGCCGCTGGGTACTTCCGTACTACCCGCTATCGGTTGCCTAACACACGGTGCCGCAGCAATCGCCGCGAAGAAAGATCAGCGTCCGTCCATGACGTGTGGGCCACCAGCCGGTTGGCCAGCGGCGGGACCGCGGGGCTGCAGGCTGCTGCTGCCTACAGGCCACAGGCCATGAGCCAACGCCAACGTCTCCTACTCGTACTCTACCAGTCGTCGCAACGCAACCGGCTAACGTCTTCTGCCGCGACTGGTCTGCGGCCGCGTGGCGGGCCCCAGCTGTCATGCTCCCCTCGGCGGGGCCGCCCCGCTGCCAATATAAGAGGCGAACAGGGACAGCGCCTTTCGGCTGGCACCGGGAGCGTGCGTGACCGTCACGAGGAAGGAGATCGGGAGCGCAGCCGCAAGCCGGCAAGCGGAAGGGAACGGCTCGTCGCCGGCGGGGCCACGTACCCAGGCCGGGGTCACCGTCCGGGCGGCTGGGGTGGGCGAATCGATTCTGCGTGCGCGGCTGGGTCGAGGTCGAGATAGCCTTTGGACGGGGTGAGGAAAGCGAGAGATAAAAGGTTGGGCCGCTTGCTTGCCCTTCCACTTCTATCTATCCCCACCTCCTTCTCCCTTTCCGCCCCCGGTTTATTTTTTCTTCGTCCTGGATGCGTCGGTCGCGTGTTTGATCTGACTAAGCCGCGGAGGAGGGTGCTAGATGTCCGTGCGGTGGGCGGTGGCTCCCGAGGGCGACCGGAGTTAGGTCCTTGCCGCCTTCAGTGCGGTGGGGAAGGTGAGGGGCTCAGGGCTTTTCGGTGGGTGCTTGACTCGCTTCGACGTGAAAGCTTGCCTTTCTCGCGGTAAATTCGGATCTTTTGGGGTTTCGCGCGCCCTGCTGTTCGTGTTCGGTTCCTCTCGGTACGGTTGGCTTTGCCTGAGGTTTTGTTCTGGGGGTCCGGGTTTCTGGCTGGTTTTGCGCAGCGACTGTGGAAGAGGTGCCAGGCTCAGTCTTCCCGTTTGTGTCTCGGCCTTCCGGTGAGTCGTTCCCTGCTGAACGCTTACTTGATCGAGTGCCCAAGGATAGAAGTTGCCACACGAAGCTTGGTTTCTGTGCCAACGCCCCTTTCTTCTTCTGTGAAGAAATTGCCGTTTACGGCGAAGACTTGTGCGCTGGCTCAGTTTCACCTAGTTCGTGCTTATTTTTACTCGATCCACTCCAATCTTTGGTATGCTTGTAATCCTGCTAATTCGTGGTGAAGACGGGATTTTCTTTTCTTTTTTTCTGTACGACATTTGAGCAGTGGGAACTGGGGAGCTATTCTTGTTGTCGATTTGTGATAGAAGTCCGTAGAACCTCTCTTGTTTTTTAGAACTTTTACTCTTGGATGCATGAATTATGAGAGAGTACTGCTGACCTTTTTTTCGTGTTTAACATCATGTTTTAGTTGCTGATGCAAATACTAGATTCTGATGGTCAAATATTTGGGTACCGCCTTTTTTTAGTGGGGACATTCTGGCACACCTCTGATCTGTTCTTGTACTTGCAATCTTTCAGCGAGACATTGAAGGCGCAGAACCCAAAGAATGGGTAAGAGAGGAAAGTGGTTTAGTGCGGTGAAGAAAGTCTTCAGCTCCTCCGATCCAGATGGAAAGGAAGCCAAGGTACGTCGAAATTCCTTATTCACAACAAAAAAAAAAGTCCACTTGGTGACATGTGGCTACTATGAAGGCCCAGAAGGCAGACAAATCGAAATCCAAGAGGAGATGGCCATTTGGAAAGTCCAAGCACTCGGAGCCTTCCATATCGACGGTGCCAGGCACTGCTCCAGCAGTAGCTCCGTTGCCATCACCACCAGCAACTCAGCCCCACTCTCTGGAGATCAAAGATGTCAATCCAGTTGAAACAGACAGTGAGCAGAACAAGCATGCCTACTCCGTTGCGCTTGCGTCTGCTGTCGCTGCTGAAGCTGCAGCAGTTGCTGCCCAGGCTGCTGCGGAAGTTGTCCGCCTCACAGCAGTTACCACGGCTGCACCAAAGATGCCTGTTAGTTCGAGGGAAGAACTTGCCGCCACCAAGATTCAGACTGCCTTCAGGGGTTATCTGGTAATTCATCTGCACTTGTAGGTCATTTACTACTCACATCTGTTATCTTGTTGATGTCGTGCACTACAGCCCTATAGTAAGAAAATTCAGATCCTCTGACTGCTGTTTGTCACTGTCTTGAACTTGTTAGCACCTGAGACCATGCACGCAATGACGCAAGCTTCCTTTTGGTTAATATTTTGTAAGACATCTGATTTGGTTGGTAAAGCGTTGCTGTCTAATTCATCATTGTGTATCTCTATAATCTGTTCGTTTTAGAATACAGTCAAGATTGCACTTGCTTGTCGTTTTCAAACTTATATTTGTCTGATATTTCAAATATTGTGCCACTTAAAAGAGATGGTGATGCTAATGTTATATCTAAAAAACACTGAACATGATCTATTGAGAATACTTCCACTGATTGGATTCACTGACCTATATTTATATATATGCATATTTCTATGCGATATTAATTGCTTGCTAAATCTGCAAAAAACGAATTTTAATTTTTTTAGGCAAGGAGAGCATTGCGTGCACTAAGAGGGCTAGTTAGATTGAAGTCGCTTGTTGATGGAAATGCTGTCAAACGCCAAACCGCTCACACCTTGCAATGCACACAAGCAATGACAAGAGTTCAAACTCAAATCTACTCTAGAAGGGTGAAGTTGGAGGAGGAGAAACAGGCTCTTCAAAGACAACTCCAATTGAAACATCAAAGGGAACTTGAGAAAATGAAGGTGAGCACACCATTTTGATGCAAGCAAGAGTCTAAGCTACATGATATCTAGGGAAAATTAATGTTTTTCTATCACTACTAAGCTACATTGATATCTAAGGAATATATGTTTTATATCATGATTTAAAATATAATAATGTTGCACCCAAGTAGTTTTTTTTTTGGGTACTGATGTTGCAACTATAGAATAGGACGGTCCTGACATAAGAGATTTCTTACACTTATTTTTCTTATCAGATTGATGAAGATTGGGATCACAGCCATCAATCCAAAGAGCAAATTGAGGCCAACCTAATGATGAAACAGGAAGCTGCACTGAGGCGAGAGAGAGCACTTGCATATGCATTTTCTCACCAGGCAAGCTGTCCCTTCTGTTTCTGTGGAGTTCATATATTATTTTTCTTGGTCCCAACTTCTGTTGTTACATCGAATTATTCTGCTATACATGTATCTCTGTTTCATTCTTTCGCCATTCTTTTCCCCCCTCACGCAGTGGAGGAATTCTGGTCGAACTATAACCCCTACTTTTACGGAACCTGGGAACCCCAACTGGGGCTGGAGCTGGATGGAGCGCTGGATGACAGCAAGACCATGGGAGAGTCGGTTGGCGGCGGCATCGGACAAGGACCCTAAAGAACGTGCTGTGACAAAGAATGCGAGCACCAGTGCTGTTCGAGTACCTGTATCCCGTGCCATCTCGATTCAGAGACCAGCAACACCAAACAAGTCGAGCCGCCCACCAAGCCGGCAGTCACTTTCAACCCCGCCATCGAAGACCCCGTCAGCCTCAGGAAAGGCCAGGCCGGCAAGTCCAAGGAACAGTTGGCTGTACAAGGAGGATGACCTGAGGAGCATCACGAGCATCCGCTCCGAGCGCCCAAGGAGGCAGAGCACGGGTGGAGGCTCGGTCCGGGACGATACCAGCCTGACCAGCACACCACCTCTCCCCAGCTACATGCAGTCGACCGAGTCTGCACGGGCCAAGTCTCGGTACCGCAGTCTACTACTGACTGAGAAGCTTGAGGTTCCTGAGAGAGCGCCTCTGGCCCACTCCGTTGTCAAGAAGCGCCTGTCGTTCCCCGTCGTCGAGAAGCCAAGCGTTGTGCCGACAGAGAAGCCCAGGGAAAGAGTGAGGCGCCATTCCGACCCTCCGAAGGTCGATCCTGCGACGCTCAAGGATGCCCCTGCTGCCTGACCAGTGACCAGGCCTTATGTGATTGTTAGGTTTCGTGCTCTTTTAACACCGTGATGTATTATCTGAGTTAGGTTGCTTTGTTCGTGTCATCGTATGATCTGTCCGGGTTGATTTTGAGACAGTTCTAACTGTGTTTACAGACAATGCGTGATGCTAAATGTATGTGTGGTTGGTTGGCTTTAAATGTACTGATATGATAGTATTTGATTTTAACTTTGCTAAGGACTTGAGGTGCAATGTGAATAGATTTCAGGGTGCGGGAACAAAGTTTTTCTACAGTATTGACTCAACAGACGTATTAAGCAATATTGTAGTATTATATACTTTGAGGTATTTAGAAACTCATCTAAAATCTCTATATACTAAACTGTAGTATTGTTAATACTGCACTTGTTTTGCAGTTTTGGAAACTTTGGTCTCAACCAAAGTTTTTCTCTGTAAAAAGAGCGACGCTTGGTCCCGTTCTGACCGATTAGTCTGAACTAAAGTTTTTCCAAATATTCTGATGTATTGGATATTGTAGTATTCCAAAACTAAAGTAATGTGAACTGCAGTAATGCTATGACTAAAGTATACTATATTATTTGAAAAACTACAGTTTTAAAAAACTGTGTTTCCAATCAGAGCCTCACTGTATGTCCCGACCAATAACGAAGGCGTGTTCCATTTGCTCCACCACTAGTGACCGAGGCCTGATTGCCCTAGCCTAGCAGCACCAAGAGGTCCACTCATAGTGCCTTGTCCAGCAGTAGACCCGGATGGATGGCCCAGATGTTCACTTTAATCAGTGGATGCATTGGCCATTGGTCAGCGCTTGCAGGCCACAGGACCCCAGCCCACACCCCCGCACCCCCAGCTTGCTACTAATAGAGTTTCCCCCCGAGTTCACAGTTTCAGACTGGTTTTGCTCGTCCTGTTGCTCCGCAAGTGTTCCCAGAGACAGGCCTCAGAACTTCACTTGTGCAGTTGTGCTCGCAGAGACAGGCTCTGAAGTAGGGCTGGAAAAAAAAGATCGAGCTCGATGAGCTGGCTCGGGCTCGCAACAGCTCGGCTTGACTCGGGCCGGCTCGACGTTCAGAACGAGCCCGAGCCAAGCCTGTTTTTTGGCTCGTGAAAAGAGCGAGCCAGCTCGGCTCGGTGCAGCTCGCGAGCTGTCTCGTGGCTCGATCCAACAATTCTAGGGATGACAATTTTATCCGTGGACCGTGGATTTGGATATCCGTCGGATATCCGACCCGACGGAAAGGATATGGATATGTTTTTTGACCCGCGGGTAAGACCCGTATCCGATCCGAGATAAAGTGGGCATGGATTTGGATATTAAATCTCACCCGCGGGTAATCCGTTGGATATCCGAAATTAACCATTAGTCCATTATTGACAGGATGAACATGATTCTACTTTCATTGACTAAAAAATTCAAACACAGCTACTATAGCGCTAGCTCAAGTGCTCAACACTACACTCGGATCGGATCAATATTGATTATCATGTATTTGTTTTCATGTTGAGACATGTAGGCATGTATTTTTGTCATGTTGAGAATGTTGCTTGTTGAAGGATATGTATATTTGTTTAAATTTTTATTAAATTTTAAGTTGTGTATGATGTTGAATTGGGAAGAAATTTGATTAATTATGTTATTCAATTGCTGAAAATGGTTCTTTATCATATCCGATGGATATCCAATGGATATCTGAAACCCGATGGGCATGGATATGAATTTCTATCCGTGGATATAGTCACGGGCGGATATTATCTATAATTGTGGATATGTCTGTGGGCGGATATTTCCAATATCCGATCCGAATCCGACCAGTTGTCATCCCTAAACAATTTGTTACATAAAATCTTAATTAACATATAATATTAGTAACAAGTAAACAATAATTTATGTTATTTGAGATTACTATAAAAAATAAGTTATTTTCTATATTATATTAGTGATATATCTATTTTACTAATTTAAAATATGTTATTTAAAGTATTTTTAAGATTTTATAGTATAATTTAGAGAGCAGATTTACGTTTATGGCTAGGCTTTTGACTCGGCGAGCCGGCTCGCGAGCCAGGAACGAGTCGAGTCGATATTTCGAGCTCGCCAGATGGGCGAGCCGAGCCGAGCTCGGCTCGTTACATGCTCGGCTCGTTTCCACCCCACTGTGAAGTTCTGTGTTACAGCTCATGTTTCAGTGCCTGCATCCGAGCCAGTTGTGCCTTTTGACCTGCTTATTAGCTATTAGAATCTTTAGCATAGTTTTAAAATTAATAATGTAGCACATAACTTTTGGTCAATATATACAGCTAGTATTGAGAGAACGGTAATTCCATTTTCTGGTGAGAATTGGCTAAATTAAAATGACCATGCCTTCCAAGTTCAAACTATGCACTACCTACCTGCAAAATGCCAATTGCCACAAGATCTTGCAGTTCTGCAGTGCACACTGCTGACAGCACCTTTTCCCAATTTAGGGCTACCCCTCCGGGATTTCTGGGGATTGGGGGGAAAATTAGCTGACAGCCTAGAGTGAGTGGATGCTCTTGGCCTTCTCGATTGCTTCCTTGATCTTCCGAGTCGGCTCTTCGAAAAGTATCGCTGGATCATCAAACTGTGCTGCGAGGCTGGGCTCATCAAGGAATGCACGGAACGTGTCGGCAACGGAGCTGGAGAGCGACTGCAGGTTGTACCCGCCTTCCAGGAAGAAGACACAGCGGCCACCACAGAGTTCCTTGGTCACCTGCTTGATGCTGGATGCCAGCATGTAGAACGTGCCTGTTGTGAACTGAAGGCCAGCCAGAGGGTCCAGCGCGTGTGCGTCGTATCTGAGACGTACATGATGAGTCAGTTTGGCTAGCCTAGAACACTGATCATCTGCTGGTTCGTACACCCAAGGGTCAGCTTGTTCATGAGCTGCAGAGCTTGGTTTTAAGGATAGATAGGAGAATCTCACCCAGCTGATACAAGGATTATATCAGGCTTGAATCGATGGGCCGATGGAGCAATGACCTCATCAAATGCACATCTCATTGCGTAGTCACCTGCGCCACCGGGCAGAGGAAGGTTGAGTGTCGTGCCTTCACCATCACCCTGTCCGACTTCATTGATCTTACCAGTACCAGGGTAGCTTCCAAGCTATACATCACACAAGGAAAACAAAGATTGTTTCATGGTAAAGTTCAGCGCCTAGTTGCACAAAGAGATGTCACAGACTCACAGAAAACAGGGGTACAAAACCTGGTGAGTTGACAAGAAGAAGATATCTGGATCATCATAAAATGAATCTGACGTCCCATTGCCATGGTGAACATCAAAATCTATTATCATCACACGCTTTAGTCCATGTTGATGCTGAGCGTACCGAGCTGCCACTGCAATGTTCCCAAAGACACAAAAACCCATGGGACCTTGAGGAACAGCATGATGTCCTGGTGGCCTTATCAATGCAAAGCCAAGGGGCGGATTAGGACCTAACTTTGACGCTGCGACCTAAAAAACATGGAAAAATTCTTGGGAAAACAGCACTGCAAAGTAAATTTTAAAACATCTTGAAACCACCGTAATAGTCAACAGAGATAAGATTAGTTACCACTGAATCAACCAGTGTGATTCCGGCACCAGCTGATAGAAGTGATTCTCGGAAAGTCTACAGAAAAAAATGAAACGACTTCAAATGGTGGTATCTAAAATTTTGCTGATTCCAGTAGTGTGCGCATAAGTGAAGTAAACTATGGAACAATCAATGAGTAACAACTTAAAATAACCATATCACAGAAAAAATGAGTAATGAAATCAACATTACCCTACAGTTTTGCCCTCAAAAACCTTGTCTTATATATAGTTTTATAGCTTTCTTTAGTGCTCGGGGCCATTATGTCCCGGGACACTTATAAGCCTAAGTCCCCAAGGTCCCTTCTATTTAGGGGAACTTGTAACTTGTAAGTATAAGTTCTTGAGGTCCTCATGTACCAAGGCACTTATAAGCCTAAGTCATTGGGGCCATGTGTCCCAGGGTAATAAGGTAACGGGTGCTTGGGGCACTCCGTCCCCCAAACACTAACAACACTTAGCCACTCGAGGTCCCCACTGGCAAAGAGTCTACGACCTCAATACTTCGAGGGCGTCCAGGACCCAAGCCCTCTAGGGCATGGGCCCTCGAAGATGCTAAGAACTCAACCACTTAGGATAGTTAAGTGTAATCCTATCTTTTGACATAAGGGTGTGCCAGGCCCACTAGATACAGTACAACTTCAAAAGATGGACCCCACATCTAAGGCTATCTCCAGCAACTTACCCATCCACATACTCATATTCAAACTCCACTCTATGAACAGTGCACTCTACAGTGCAAAACTATGCAGAACAGTGTTTTGGGTGACCATATGGGTGAACTGTTGGACACGGTCTAAGCGACTAGGATAAGTGAAAGGGAAATGTGCCCTTGGGCCATTTCTAAGTATTTTGGTGATTTAGTGTCCAACACAAGTGCCTAAGTGTTAAATGGTGGACAAAGTACAAATCAAGTATAAAAGTACGTTTCTCAGACTTAGTACATTGTTTTAGAGACTAATGTATTGTGTCTAAGTGCTGGAAACAGGAAAAATCAAGTTGAAATTAAAGATGACTTTGTTCAGCCAAAGTCAACTCTGTCTGGGTGCACCGGACTGTCCGATGGTGCACCGGACAGTGTCCGGTGCGCCAGGCTGGCTCAGGCGAACTTGCTGCTCTCGGGAAGTGATTAACGGCGTACGGCTATAATTCACCGGACTGTCCGGTGAGCCAACAGTCGCCCGCGCGATCCGTACGAGACACGTGGCTGAGCCAACGGTCGAAAGGGGACCGGACAGTGTCCGGTGCGCCAACGGCTCGAAATCTGCAACGGTCGGCTTCGCCAAAGAAGGAAAGAAATCCGCACCGGACAGTGTCCGGTGGTGCACCGGACTGTTCGGAGTGCCAGGCGACAGAAGGCAAGAATTGCCTTCCTGGAATGCACTCAACGGCTCCTAGCTGCCTTGGGGCTATAAAAGGGACCCCTAAGCGCATGGAGGAGTACACCAAGCATTCTAAAAGCATCCCTAAGCACCAAGACCTCGATTCCGCGCATTTGATTCTTTGTGATAGCAATTAGAGCTCTATTTGAGTTGTGAACTCGTCGAGTTGTGTTGTGAGCTCTTGTTGCGACTTGTGTGTGTATTGTCGCTCTGATTTTGTGTCTTGTGTGTGTTGCTCATCCCTTCCTTACTCCGTGCTTCTTTGTGAAAATCAAGTGTAAGGGCGAGAGGCTCCAAGTTGTGGAGGTTCCTCGCAAGTGGGATATAGTAAAGTGAAAGCAAAACACCGTGGTATTCAAGTGGGTCTTTGGACCGCTTGAAAGGGGTTGATTGCAACCCCCGTCCGTTGGGACGCCACAACGTGGAGTAGGCAAGTGTTGGACTTGGCCGAACCACGGGATAAACCACTGTGCCATCTCTGTGTTGATCTCTTTGTGGTTATCGTGTTGTGCAAGCTCTCCTCTCTAGTCACTTGGCTTAATTGTGCTAACTCCTAATCAAGTTTTGTGGATTAAGTTTCAAGTTTTTACAGGATCACCTATTCACCCCCCTCTAGGTGCTCTCAATGGGTATCAGAGCCGTTCTCTTCACGAAAGGACTAATCGCCTGAAGAGATGGATCCTAAGGGCAAGGGGATTGTGATCAATGATAAGGAGGAGTCCTTCGTCAACGAGCCGAAAGATGACAAGCCTACCGACTCAGGCTCGGGCCACAAACGAAAAGATGGAAAGAAGAAGAAGACGAGGCGCATCAAGGAGATCGTCTACTACGACGACAGCGACGAGTCCTCCTCTTCCCAAAAGGACGACGACAACGACTACGAGAAAAAGAAGACGGTTAACTCAAACTTCTCTTTCGATTATTCTCGTATTCCGCATAACTCAAATGCACATTTGCTTTCCATTCCTCTCGGCAAACCTCCTCATTTTGATGGAGAGGACTACGGATTTTGGAGTCACAAAATGCGTAGTCACTTATTCTCTCTTCATCCTAGTATATGGGAGATAGTAGAGAGTGGAATGAAATTTGATAGCTCGGATAGTCCTTTGTTTATCAATGAACAGATTCATAAAAATGCACAAGCTACTACTATGTTGTTAGCCTCATTATGCAGGGACGAGTACCATAAGGTGAGCGGCTTGGACAATGCCAAGCAGATCTGTGACACCCTCAAGATCTCACATGAGGGGAACGACGTCACCATGCTCACCAAGATGGAGCTGGTGGAAGGCGAACTCGGGAGATTCGCGATGATAAGAGGGGAGGAGCCAACCCAGACGTACAACAGGCTCAAGACTCTTGTCAACAAGATAAGGAGCTATGGAAGCACGCGGTGGACGGACCACGACGTGGTCCGACTAATGCTAAGGTCCTTTACCGTCCTTGATCCACATCTTGTGAACAATATTCGTGAGAATCCTAGGTACACGAAGATGACGCCCGAGGAGATCCTTGGAAAGTTCGTAAGCGGGCGGATGATGATCAAGGAGGCTACATACGTCGACGATGCATTAAATGGTCCAATCCAAGAGCCTCAAACTATTGCTCTCAAGGCAACAAGGAGCAAGGAGGCGCTACCTAGCAAGGTGGCACAAGTTGAGGCGGCCGGGCTTAATGATGAAGAGATGACCCTCATCATCAAGCGCTTCAAAACGGCGTTAAAGGGTCGCAAGGAGCACCCCAACAAGAACAAGACGAAGGGAAAGCGCTCCTGCTTCAAATGTGGTAAGATTGGTCATTTTATCGCTAATTGTCCCGATAATGATAGTGACCAGGAAAAGAAGAGTGGAAAGTGGGAAAAGAAGAAGAACTACAAGAAGGCGAAGGGCGAGGCACATCTTGGAAAGGAGTGGGATTCGGATTGCTCCTCGTCCGACTCCGACAACGAAGGACTCGCCACCACCGCCTTCAACAAGTCATCCCTCTTCCCCAACGAGCATCACACATGCCTCATGGCAAAGGAGAAGAAGGTATGTACTCGAAACAATACTACTTATGCTTCTTCAAGTGAGGATGAATCTAGTGATGATGATGATATAGACTATTCATGTTTATTCAAGGGCTTAGATAGAACTAAGATTGATAAGATCAATGAATTGATTGATGCTTTGAATGATAAGAATAGATTACTAGAAAAACAAGAGGACCTTTTATATGAAGAGCATGATAAATTTGTTAGTGCACAAAATTCTCTTGCTCTAGAAGTTAAAAGGAATGAAATGCTTTCTTGTGAACTATCTACTTGTCATGAAACCATTTCTACTTTAAAAGGTGTTAATGATGATTTAAATGCTAAACTAGAAGTAGCAAATAAATCTAACTCTTGTGTAGAACATGTTATGATTTGCAATAGGTGCAAAGATTTTAATGTTGATGCTTGTAGTGAACACCTAGTTTTAATTTCTAAATTGAATGATGAAGTGGCTAGTCTTAATGCTCAACTTAAGACTAGCAAGAGTGAATTTGACAAGCTAAAATTTGCAAGGGATGACTACACGATTTGTAGACACCCCTCAATTAAGGATGGTCTTGGCTTCAAGAGAGAAGTCAAGAGCTTAACAAGCCATAAGGCTTCCATCTCCGGCAAGGAGAAAGGGAAGGCCCCTATGGATAGTAGTGCTCAAAAGAACCATGCCTTCATGTATCATGATAGGAGACATTTTAGAAATGTTTATAGAAGTAATGATGCTTTTGATTCTCATGCCATGGTTGCTTATAGTTCTTCTATTATGCATGATAGAAATTTAGCTAGGAGAAATGTTATTAATCACATGCCTAGAAGAAATGTTGTTAATGCTTCTAGGAAAATAATAAATGAACCTTCTACAATTTATCATGTTTGCAATGCTTCATTTGCAATTTGTAGAAAGGATAGGAAAGTGATTGCTAGGAAACTAGGGGCAAAATGCAAGGGTGATAAAACTTGCATTTGGGTCCCTAAGGATATTGTCACTAACCTTGTAGGACCCAACAAGAGTTGGGTACCTAAGACCCAAGCCTAAATTTGCCTTGCAGGTTTATGCATCCGGGGGATTAAGTTGGATTATCGACAGCGGATGCACAAACCACATGACGGGGGAGAAGAAGATGTTCACCTCCTACGTCAAGAATAAAGATTCACAAGATTCAATCATATTCGGTGACGGGAATCAAGGCAAGGTTAAAGGCTTAGGCAAAATTGCAATCTCAAATGAGCACTCTATTTCTAATGTATTCTTAGTTGAGTCGCTTGGATATAATTTGTTATCCGTAAGTCAACTATGTAATATGGAATATAATTGTCTATTCTCAAATGTAGATGTGTCTGTCTTTAGAAGAAGTGATGGTTCACTAGCTTTTAAGGAAGTATTAGACGACAAACTCTATTTAGTTGATTTTGCAAAAGAGGAGGCCGGTCTAGATGCATGCTTAATTGCTAAGACTAGCATGGGCTGGCTGTGGCATCGCCGCTTAGCACATGTGGGGATGAAGAACCTTCACAAGCTTCTAAAGGGAGAACACGTGATAGGTCTAACTAATGTTACTTTCGAAAAAGATAGACCTTGTGCAGCTTGTCAAGCAGGGAAACAGGTGGGAAGCTCTTATCATGCCAAAAATGTGATGACAACATCAAGACCCCTGGAGTTACTTCATATGGACCTCTTCGGACCCGTCGCCTATCTAAGCATAGGAGGAAGTAAGTATGGTCTTGTTATAGTTGATGATTTTTCCCGCTTCACTTGGGTATTCTTTTTGCAGGATAAATCTGAAACCCAAGGGACCCTCAAGCGCTTCCTAAGGAGAGCTCAAAACGAGTTTGAGCTCAAGGTGAAGAAGATAAGAAGCGACAATGGGTCCGAGTTCAAGAACCTTCAAGTGGAGGAGTTGATGGAATAAGTCTTGAGTCTTGAGCATCTAGAGGACAGCCTGCTTTTGACTGTCCTCTGTAGTCCTTTAGCATCTAGAGGACAGCTTGACTGTCCTCTGTAGTCTCTTTAGCATCTAGAGGACAACAGTCGCTTTTTGACTGTCCTCCGTAGTCGCTTTAGCATCTAGAGGACAACAGTCGCTTTTGACTGTCCTCTGTAGTCTCTTTAGCATCTAGAGGACAATCTTGTTGTGTAGTGTGTGTGAGAAGGTGTGGTAGTGCAGCCCCTAGGGCTATAAATATGTGTCCCCAACCCCTCTAAGGGTATGGCATTGTGTAGTGTTTGAGGAAATAAACAGAAAATTGCCCCAACTCATAGTGTCATCCTCTTGATGAGAGTTAGAGTCCCTCTACTTACAATTGGTATCAGAACCAAACTATCCTGCAGCCTAAACATCTCGTGCTCATCTCCTTCCCGCGCCTCTCCCCACACTCAGTCGGCAGCAAGAGCTCCAACTGTTCCTTCCTCCCCTGCTCAGACGAGCAGCCTTTCGTCTGAGACAGCCTCTTCCACACGCAGCGACCCCTCACAAGCCCACCATGTCCCTACGCTCGGCCACTTCGAGTGCGCGGCGCCAGCAGGAGGCTGAGGTCGCCGCGGCACAAGAACGCGAGCGAGCAGCAGCAGCGGCTGCAGCGACAGCGGCGAGGGCAGCACGGTTGGCAGCGGCGAGAGCGGAAGTAGAAGCAGCGGAGGCGGCGGATGCTGCACGTGCGGCGGCAACAGAGCTCGAGGTTCTGCGCGGCAGTAGAGCTGACAGCTCTGCTTCTGTCGACGACAACACCGACGAAGAGCTCAGACTGGCGAGGGAAGCAACGCGAGAGCAGGCGGCACAGTGGGCAGCCGCGCATCCCCATGGGGGCGCGCGTGGCGGCAGCCCGGATAGGCGTCGACACGCTGACGGCGCTCCAAGCGGGGGCGCACGCGGCGGCAGCCCAGACGGGCGTAGACGCGCCGGCGGTGCTCCCGGCGGCGGCGACCGAGTTGACGGAGATCGCGGCCTCTACAGGCGGCGCGGTTCTCCCTCCCCGGATCGGTACCATGGTCGCCGCATGGCCCAAGCCATTGTCAGGGACATCGGTCCCGGCGGTGGGTGGCCTACCCTCACCAATACCAACTACGTCGAGTAGGTCGCGGTGATGAGGGTACGGCTTCAGGTTCGCCACATGTGGGAAGCAGTTCATTACGACGACGTCGACTACCACGAGGATCGGCGGGCGCTGGATGCCCTCATTGCTGCAGTCCCGCCCGAGATGCAGTTTTCGCTTTCCCAGAAGCGGACTGCCAAGGAGGCCTGGGACGCCATCGCTGCGACCCGCATCGGCAGCGACCGTGCCCGCAAGACCACACTGCAGACACTTCGCAAGGAGTGGGAGAACCTGGCCTTCAAGCCAGGTGAGGATGTTGATGACTTTGCTCTCCGCCTCAACACTCTGTTGCAGAAGATGGTGCAGTTCGGCGACGACACCTACGATGAGGAGAGAGCTGTTGAGAAGCTCTTCCGTTGCATCCCCGAGAAGTACAAGCAGATTGCTCGCTCGATCGAGTCTCTGCTAGACCTCTCCACGATGACGATCGAAGAGGCGATAGGTCGTCTCAAGGTGGTCGACGGCGACGAACCACATGCTCCCTCTGGCCTATCACTATCGGCGGGAAGCTACATCTCACTCGGGAGCAGTGGGAGGCCTGCCAGGGTGACAAGAAGAAGGGGGAGTCCTCCTCGACACGAGGCCGCAAACGCGGCAAGCAGCGCAAGGCGCGTGGAGGCGCCCAGGCCGGGGCGCGAGGACATGCTGAGGGTGGTGCACGTGGAGGTGCCCAAGGCGGCGCCGTCGGCAACAAGAAGCCGGCACGAGACGACGGCTGTCACAACTGCGGCAAGCTTGGCCACTGGGCCAGGGACTGTCGGCAGCCACGACGTGGTCAGGCCAACGTCGCACAGGCGGAGGCGGAGGAGGAGGCCCTGCTCCTGGCACATGCAAGCATCGAGCCATCTCCAGCGGCACCGGCCGCAGCGGCACTCCTCCACCTTGATGAGTTGAAAGCACGCGCTTTCCTCGGCGACGGCTCCAACAAGGACATGATCGAAGGATGGTGCCTCGACACCGGCGCCACTCATCACATGACCGGCCGACGGGAGTTCTTCACCGAGCTTGACTCTAGCGTCCGAGGCTCCGTCAAGTTTGGGGACGCCTCCGGCGTAGAGATCAAGGGCGCCGGCTCAGTCGTCTTCACCGCCGCGTCTGGTGAGCACATGCTGTTCACCGGAGTCTACTACATCCCCGCGTTGAGGAACTCTATCATCAGCTTGGGACAGCTGGATGAGAACGGTTCGCGCGTGGAGGTTGAGCACGGAGTCATGAGGATCTGGGATCCCTCTCGTCGCCTTCTTGCCAAGGTACGCAGGAGTGCAAATCGGCTTTACATCCTCAATGTGAAGGTGGCACAACCTTGCTGCCTTGCTGCTCGTCGAGACGACGGGGCATGGCAGTGGCACGAGCGCTTCGGGCACCTTAACTTCGAGGCCCTGAAGCGGCTCAGTGCCAAGGAGATGGTACGAGGCCTGTCGTGCCTTGACTATGTGGAGCAATTCTGCGATGTCTGCGTGTTGACAAAGCAGAGACGGCTCCCCTTTCCCCAGCAGTCGAGCTTCCGAGCCAAGGAGAGGCTCGAGCTCGTGCATGGGGACTTGTGTGGCCCGGTGACACCAGACACACCAGGAGGAGGACGCTACTTCTTGCTGCTCGTCGACGATCTCTCCCGCTACATGTGGGTGATGATCCTTGGCAGCAAGGGAGAGGCTGCGAACGCCATCAGGCGTGTGCAGGTCGCTGCGGAGGCGGAGTGCGGCCGCAAGCTGCGTGTGCTGCGCACAGCGCACCGACAACGGCGGCGAATTCACGACGGCTGAGTTCGCGTCATACTGCGCGGATGAGGGCGTTCAGCGCCACTACTCAGCGCCGTACAGCCCGCAGCAGAACGGCGTCGTCGAGCGGCGCAACCAGACGGTTGTGGGGATGGCTCGGGCTCTCCTCAAGCAGAGAGGAATGCCAGCTATCTTCTGGGGAGAGGCGGTGGTGACAGCGGTTTACATCCTCAACCGCTCGCCCACCAAGGCTCTCAACGGGATGACACCGTACGAGGCTTGGCATGGGCGCAAGCCGGCGGTCTCTCACCTACGGGTCTTCGGCTGCCTCGCATTCACCAAGGAGCTTGGCCACATCAGCAAGCTCGACGATAGGAGCACCCCGGGGGTGTTCATTGGCTACACGGAGGGCTCGAAGGCCTACCGCATCCTTGACCCAAGAACACAGCGTGTGCGCACGGCGCGCGACGTAGTGTTCGATGAAGGGCGAGGATGGGCGTGGGACAAGGCGGTGGACGACGGCACGACTCCGACGTACGACTTCACCATCGAGTACGTCCACTTTGAGGGAGCTGGGGGAGTAGGCAACTCTTCTCCGAGCAGGTCTACCCCAGCTCCCAAGTCTCCACCGACTCCAGCGCCAAACTCTCCAGCTCCTGCTACAACGAGCTCTTCACCACCACGCACTCCAGCCACGACTCCGGCTACAGCGAGCTCTTCGCCACCACGCACTCCAGCACCGACGGTACCCTCTCCGGGAACGTCCTCTCCGACACCAGCTCGTGTCGAGCACGACCCAGTGGAGCTCGTGACCCCTCTGTCCCGCGACGAGGAGCGCGTCGACGCGTGCTACGACGACGAGCCGTTGCGGTATCGAAGGGTGGAGGGCCTTCTCATCGACCCGTCGGTGCCGGGCCCTGCGTCTCGCATTCTGGCAGGAGAGTTGCATCTTGCATGCGACGATGGTGAGCCTCGGTCTTTCGCGGAGGCCGAGAAACATGCGGCTTGGCGTGCCGCGATGCAGTCAGAGATGGACGCGGTTGAGACGAACCGCACTTGGGAGCTCGCTGATCTCCCTCATGGTCATCGCGCGATCATCCTTAAGTGGGTGTTCAAACTGAAGAGGGATGAAGCCGGCGCCATCGTCAAGCATAAGGCTCGCTTGGTGGCACGCGGTTTCTTGCAGCAGGAGGGGATCGACTTCGACGATGCCTTCGCCCCTGTAGCACGGATGGAATCCGTGCGATTCCTCCTCGCGCTGGCAGCCCTGAAGGGCTGGCATGTTCATCACATGGATGTCAAGTCGGCGTTTCTTAACGGCGACTTAAAGGAGGAGGTCTATGTACACCAGCCGCCAGGTTTTGCGATCCCTGGCAAGGAGGGCAAGGTGTTGCGCCTGCGCAAGGCTCTCTACGGCTTGCGACAGGCACCAAGGGCGTAGAATGCCAAGCTGGATTCCACGCTCAAGAGGATGGGCTTCATGCCAAGCCCGCACGAGGCGGCCATCTATCGGCGGGGCAATGGAGAAAATGCCCTGCTGGTGGGTGTCTACGTCGACGACTTGGTGATCACCGGCGCCAAGGATGCAGAGGTGGCAGCGTTCAAGGAAGAGATGAAGGCCACCTTCCAAATGAATGACCTGGGGCATCTCTCCTTCTACCTGGGGATTGAGGTGCACCAGGGAGACTCCGGGATCACACTTCGCCAGACCGCCTATGCTAGGCGCATTGTTGAGCTGGCTGGGCTCACCGACTGCAACCCAGCTCTCACTCCGATGGAGGAGAGGCTGAAGCTGAGTCGCGATAGCACGACGGAGGAGGTGGATGCTACTCAGTACCGGCGTCTTGTGGGGAGCCTTCGCTACCTCGTCCACACACGGCCTGACTTGGCATACTCTATCGGCTACGTTAGTCGGTTCTTGCAGCGACCGACGACGGAGCATGAGCAGGCTGTGAAGAGGATCATCCACTATGTTGCGGGGACTCTCGACCACGGTCTCTACTACCCGAGGTGCCCTGGGGAGGCACACCTTGTCAGGTACAGCGACAGCGACCACGCCGGCGACATCGACACTAGCAAGAGCACAAGCGGGATCCTCTTCTTCCTCGGCAAGTGCCTCATTAGCTGGCAGTCGGTCAAGCAGCAGGTGGTGGCCATGTCCAGCTGCGAGGCCGAGTACATAGCGGCGTCCACTGCTTCGACTCAGGCGCTCTGGCTGGCTCGACTGCTCGGTGATCTCCTCGGGAGAGACACTGGAACGGTGGAACTCAGGGTGGACAGCCAGTCCGCTCTGGCATTGGTCAAAAACCCTGTGTTTCATGAACGGAGCAAGCACATCCGGCTGAGATACCACTTCATCCGAGACTGCTTGGCAGAAGGGAGCATCAAGGCACGCTACATCAACACCAAGGATCAGCTTGCAGACCTGCTCACCAAGCCCCTTGGAAAGATCAAGTTTGTTGAGCTTTGCTCCAGGTCCGGGATGACCCAACTTTCTCACAAGACGACGCCCAAGACTTAGGGGGAGAATGATGGAATAAGTCTTGAGTCTTGAGCATCTAGAGGACAGCCTGCTTTTGACTGTCCTCTGTAGTCCTTTAGCATCTAGAGGACAGCTTGACTGTCCTCTGTAGTCTCTTTAGCATCTAGAGGACAGCAATCGCTTTTTGACTGTCCTCCGTAGTCGCTTTAGCATCTAGAGGACAACAGTCGCTTTTGACTGTCCTCTGTAGTCTCTTTAGCATCTAGAAGACAATCCTGTTGTGTAGTGTGTGTGAGAAGGTGTGGTAGTGCAGCCCCTAGGGCTATAAATATGTGTCCCCAACCCCTCTAAGGGTATGGCATTGTGTAGTGTTTGAGGAAATAAACAGAAAATTGCCCCAACTCATAGTGTCATCCTCTTGATGAGAGTTAGAGTCCCTCTACTTACAGGAGTATCTTGAGGAGGAAGGAATAAAGCACGAGTTCTCCGCTGCCTACACACCACAGCAAAATGGTGTGGTAGAGAGGAAGAACAGGACGCTTATTGACATGGCGAGGACGATGCTTGGAGAGTTCAAGGCCCCCGAGCGCTTTTGGCTGGAAGCCGTGAACACAGCTTGCCATGCCATCAACCGGGTCTACCTTCATCGCCTTCTCAATAAGACTTCGTATGAGCTACTAACCGGTAACAAACCCAATGTTTCGTATTTCCGAGTTTTTGGGAGTAAATGCTACATTCTAGTGAAGAAGGGTAGGAATTCCAAATTTGCTCCCAAAGCGGTAGAAGGATTTTTGTTAGGTTATGACTCAAATACAAAGGCGTATAGGGTCTTCAACAAATCATCGGGTTTGGTTGAAGTCTCTAGCGACGTTGTATTTGATGAGACTAATAGCTCTCCAAGAGAGCAAGTTGTTGATCTTGATGATGTAGATGAAGAAGACGTTCCAACGGCCGCAATACGCACCATTACGATTGGAGATGTGAGGCCACTGGATCAAAAGGAACAAGATCAACCTTCTTCCTCAACAATGGTGCATCCCCCAACTCAAGACGATGAACAGGTTCATCAAGAGGAGTATGATCAAGGGGGAGCACAAGATGATCATGTAATGGAGGAAGAAGCACAACCGGTACCTCCAACTCAAGTCCGAGCGATAATTCAAAGGGATCATCCCGTCGACCAGATTTTGGGTGACATTAGCAAGAGAGTAACTACTCGGTCTCGATTAGTTAATTTTTGTGAGCATTACTCTTTTGTCTCTTCTATTGAGCCTTTCAGGGTAGAGGAGGCCTTGCTAGATCCGGACTGGGTGTTGGCCATGCAGGAGGAGCTCAACAACTTCAAGAGAAATGAAGTTTGGACACTGGTGCCTCGTCCCAAGCAAAATGTTGTGGGAACCAAGTGGGTGTTCCGCAACAAACAAGACGAGCACGGGGTGGTGACAAGGAACAAGGCACGACTTGTGGCAAAAGGTTATGCCCAAGTCGCAGGTTTGGACTTTGAGGAGACTTTTGCTCCTGTGGCTAGGCTAGAGCCCATTCGTATTTTGTAGCATATGCCGCTCACCATTCTTTCAGGTTGTTCCAAATGGATGTGAAGAGCGCTTTCCTCAACGGGCCAATAAAGGAGGAGGTGTACGTGGAGCAACCCCCTGGCTTCGAGGATGAACGGTACCCCAACCACGTGTGTAAGCTCTCTAAGGCGCTCTATGGACTTAAGCAAGCCCCAAGAGCATGGTATGAATGCCTTAGAGACTTTTTAATTGCTAATACTTTCAAGGTTGGGAAAGCCGATCCAACTCTTTTTACTAAGACTTGTGATGGTGATCTTTTTGTGTGCCAAATTTATGTCGATGACATAATATTTGGTTCTACTAACCAAAAGTCTTGTGAAGAGTTTAGCAGGGTGATGACTCAAAAGTTTGAGATGTCGATGTTGGGCGAGCTAAGCTATTTCCTTGGGTTCCAAGTGAAGCAACTCAAGGATGGGACCTTCATCTCCCAAACGAAGTACACGCAAGACTTGATCAAGCGGTTTGGGATGAAGGACGCCAAGCCCGCAAAGACTCCAATGGGAACCGACGGACACACCGACCTCAACAAAGGAGGTAAGTCCGTTGATCAAAAAGCATACCGGTCCATGATAGGGTCTTTACTTTATTTATGTGCTAGTAGACCGGATATTATGCTTAGCGTATGCATGTGTGCTAGATTTCAATCCGATCCAAGGGAATGTCACTTAGTGGCGGTGAAGCGAATTCTTAGATATTTAGTCGCTACGCCTTGCTTCGAGATCTAGTATCCAAAGGGGTCTACCTTTGACTTGATTGGATACTCAGACTCTGATTATGCTGGATGTAAGGTCGATAGGAAGAGTACATCGGGGACGTGCCAATTCTTAGGAAGGTCCCTGGTGTCATGGAGTTCCAAGAAACAAACTTCTGTTGCCCTATCCACCGTTGAGGCCGAGTATGTTGCCGCAGGACAGTGTTACGCGCAACTACTTTGGATGAGGCAAACCCTCAGGGACTTTGGCTACAATTTGAGCAAAGTCCCACTCCTATGTGATAATGAGAGTGCTATCCGCATGGCGGATAATCCTGTTGAACACAGCCGCACAAAGCACATTGACATCCGGCATCACTTTTTGAGAGACCACCAGCAAAAGAGAGATATCGAAGTGTTTCATGTTAGCTCCGAGAACCAGCTAGCCGATATCTTTACCAAGCCTTTAGATGAGCAGACCTTTTGCAAGTTGCGTAGTGAGCTAAATGTCTTAGATTCGCGGAACTTGGATTGATTTATAGCATACATGTGTTTCATGCTTTGATCATGTTCCTTTAAGCATTTTGTTGTTTATTTATGGTGCTCAAGTTGTACAAACACTCCCCGGACCTTACAAGTCCATTTGCAAGTGATGCACAAATTTAGGGGGAGATGTGCTACAACTTGACCCTTTGAGACTAACTGTGTACTTGAGTTTGCTTAAATTTAGTCCCAAAGGAGGTTTGAAAGGGAAAAGGTGGACTTGGACCATGCAAGACTTCCACTGCACTCCGATGAAAGAGTAACTTATTCCAAGTTCATCTTTGTACTCTTATTGCCTTTTTACTCTTAGTTGAAGATTTTGTGAGGCAATGAGGTTAAATGGCCAAAATTGATCCCGTTTTGGTGCTTGATGCCAAAGGGGGAGAAAATAAGGCCAAAGCAAGAAATGGATCAGCTACCACTTGTGAATTTTGAAAATAGTAGAGTTAGAGTTTTTGTTTGTCAAAATACTTCTATTTGTCTCTTAGTGTCAAAAGTTGGTCTCTTGTGGGGAGAAGGCTTAATTATGGGAAAAAGGGGGAGTTTTTGAATCTTTAATCAATTTCTCTTGAAATATCTCTCTTTATGTTTCAACAAGTGTGTTTGACTTAGAGATAGGAAATTGAGTTTGATTTGCAAAAACAAACCAAGTGGTGGCAAAGAATGATCCATATATGCCAAATTTGAATCAAAACAATTTTGAGTTCTTATTTGGATTGATTTTGCACTTGTTCTACTTGCTTTATGTTGTGTTGGCATAAATCACCAAAAAGAGGGAGATTGAAAGGGAAATGTGCCCTTGGCCATTTCTAAGTATTTTGGTGATTTAGTGTCCAACACAAGTGCCTAAGTGTTAAATGGTGGACAAAGTACAAATCAAGTATAAAGGTATGTTTCTCAGACTTAGTACATTGTTTTAGAGACTAATGTATTGTGTCTAAGTGGTGGAAACAGGAAAAATCAAGTTGAAATTAAAGATGGCTTTGTTCAGCCAAAGTCAGCTCTGTCTGGGTGCACCGGACAGTGTTCGGTGCGGCAGGCTGGCTCAGGCGAACTTGCTGCTCTCGGGAAGTGATTAACGGCGTACGACTATAATTCACCGGACTGTCCGGTGTGCACCGGACTGTCCGGTGTGCACCAGACTGTCCGGTGAGCCAACAGTCGGCCGAGCCAACGGTCGGCCGCGCGATCCGCACGAGACACGTGGCCGAGCCAACGGTCGGAAGGGGACCGGACAGTGTCCGGTGCGCCAACGGCTCGAAATCTGCAACGGTCGGCTTCGCCAAAGAAGGAAAGAAATCCGCACCGGACTGTCCGGTGTGCCAGACTACGGAAGGCAAGAATTGCCTTCCTGGAATGCACTCAACGGTTCCTAGCTGCCTTGGGGCTATAAAAGGGACCCCTAGGCGCATGGAGGAGTACACCAAGCATTCTAAAAGCATCCCTAAGCACCAAGACCTCGATTCCGCGCATTTGATTCTTTGTGATAGCAATTAGAGCTCTATTTGAGTTGTGAACTCGTCGAGTTGTGTTGTGAGCTCTTGTTGCGACTTGTGTGCGTATTGTCGCTCTGATTTTGTGTCTTGTGTGTGTTGCTCATCCCTTCCTTACTCCGTGCTTCTTTGTGAACATCAAGTGTAAGGGCGAGAGGCTCCAAGTTGTGGAGGTTCCTCGCAAGTGGGATATAGTAAAGTGAAAGCAAAACACCGTGGTATTCAAGTGGGTCTTTGGACCGCTTGAAAGGGGTTGATTGCAACCCTCGTCCGTTGGGACGCCACAACGTGGAGTAGGCAAGTGTTGGACTTGGCCGAACCACGGGATAAACCACTGTGCCATCTTTGTGTTGATCTCTTTGTGGTTATCGTGTTGTGCAAGCTCTCCTCTCTAGTCATTTGGCTTAATTGTGCTAACTCCTAATCAAGTTTTGTGGATTAAGTTTCAAGTTTTTACAGGATCACCTATTCACCCCCCCTCTAGGTGCTCTCAATAAGTACGTATGCGCACAACCCGGAGCCCCGAAGTAAAGCAGCCCAGAGCAATTGGATAGGGTTCGGACCCCATAAGTGGGCTCCGGACCACCCATAACAAGGTCCCGGGAGAGGAAGTGTCGTAACATAGGCATGGGTCCGGTATTGACGTGTGTCCAGGCTCTATCCGGGGCGCCTCCGCTCCCCGCTCGGCCGAAGGTCTAATGCGGCCTCATGGCTGATTGTCCGTGACGTAGGCCAGCGGGCGGAGCGTGACATAAGGGCTCTGAGCCGCGCGGCCTCCGCATTTATTGCGGAGGGGACACGCCGCCTGTCCACCCTTCTGACAGGTGATGTGCCCCCACGGCATTTATTGCGTCCTGTCCATTCCGATGGCAGGCGGCGCCAGGGCTACCCTGCAGACGGCGCACCTGTCCAGTCCGTTGCCGAAACAGTACGCCCGTGCTGCGCGGTGAACTGTACTCATCTCTTATGCGAGAAGCTTCCCCCTGCACGCCGAGACTATGCAGATCTCGGGTGTCAGGGCGCAAGAAGATTGCTCCAGCAGAAGATATTAGTAGCTACATCCGCTATGTTCCTGGGCCTACATGTCGGGGCTCAGTACTCTTGTACATGTCCCCCTTTAGCTATAAAAGGGGAGGCATGCAACATTACTACACAAGCTCAATCTGGAGGCTTAGACTCTCAAGTTTCCACAGCAATCCAACACACAGTGGAGTAGGGTGTTACGCTCCGGCGGCCCGAACCACTCTAAACTCTCGCGTGTTCATGTGCTTGATGTTCGCTTAGCAGGACAGGCAAAACGCTTAAGCCCCTTCCTCATCTTAGGATTTAGGGCGGGTGCACTCTGCCACCCGGCCGGAGAATTCCCTCTCCGACATTTAGCGCGCCAGGCAGGGGGCTAGGCATTAGGTTTTTGCTGGATTTCTCGACCAGCATGATGGTGCAAATCGTTGAGCACCGCGCCGAGACATCAACGGATTTCCTGGTGGAGGAAGAAGTTGTTTCCTCCATGCCACAGGTTCCCAATCGCCCAGTGCCGGGCACTGCTGCTGTGCACGCTGCACGGCAGCATACAGCTGCACAGACATCCCGGACACCGTCGAGGGCGGCTCCGGGAGCGTTGTCAATAGCCAGGGAGTTGCTGCGACACCCTCCAAGCTCCACGGCCTCACCAGGGGCCATGAAGCAGTGGCGGGACGACGTCGACCGACTGCTCGACATGGCGCATTCTACCTCGACCAGGTCGAGGTCACGGTCATCCCGGCGCCAACATGAGGCGTCGGCGTCTGTGCGCTCACCCTCAGTAAGGGGCGCACAGACCAACGACCTCCGGGCCAAACTCAACCACAGGCGCGCGGGAGAGGACGCCCGGATCTCTTTGGAAAGGGCGCGCGAGCGCCGCCAAAACATCGAGGGTCGCAACCTCGATCAAGTCTTCGTTGCGGTAGCACCATAGGCCCCAATGGGCACCCGGTCCCAAGCGGGTGTCCCCTTGGCCGGCATGGGCTGCGCCGCTCTCACAGATCATCTCCGCGCGGCATCATGGCCACCCAAATTCCGGCCATACCTGCCGGAAAAGTACGACGGAACGTCAAATCTGTCGGAGTTCCTGCAGGTGTATGTCACCGCTATCACAGCAGCCGGTGGGAACACCGCTGTGATGGCAACATATTTTCATGTCGCCTTGTCTGGTCATGCCCGGACTTGGCTCATGAACCTCGCCCTAGGGTCAATCTACTCCTGGGAAGAGCTCTGCGCCCGGTTCGTTGCGAACTTCGCCAGTGCTTACCAGCAGCATGGTGTGGAGGCCCACCTCCATGCGGTGAGGCAGGAGCCCGGGGAGACCCTCCGGACGTTCATCTCCCGCTTCACCAAGGTGCGAGGTACAATACCTCGCATTTCCGATGCTTCCATCATCACGGCCTTCCGTCAGGGAGTACGTGATGAGAAAATGTTGGAGAAGTTGGCCACGCATGACGTGGAGACTGTTCCCACACTCTTCGCTCTGGCCGACAAATGCGCCAGAGCCGCCGAGGGCCGCGCATGGCACTCGGCCCCACAAACCAGGGCTGCCCAGTCGGGTGGCTCGGGTGCCGTCCCCCAGGACGGTAAGAAGAAAAAGAAGAAGGACCGTGACTACCAGAAGTCGCGGTCCACCGCTCTAGTCGTTGCAGCCGCGACCGGGGGCCGGGGCGACCGCAACAAACGCCCACGGTCGCAGAGGGGTAACAACGGTTCATGCCCTGTGCACCCCAATGGTCGCCACAGCGCCGCGGAGTGTCGCGAGATCATTGACCTCGCGAAACGCGTCAGTGAGCGGCGCGAGCAGTCTTCCAAGGACGGCTCTCCACCTCGTCGACGACCTGGCAAAGAAAAGGCCGACGACGGCGAGGTGGCCGCGGCTGAACGGGACCTCGGGTATCAGTCACCCGAGGGGGACCTGAAGGATGTCTTCGCTGGAGGCTCCTACTCCGGTGGAGATAACTAGATGGACCCCCAGGGGGACCCCGTGCTCCCCGGTCTACGGGGCCGAAACCTGCCTTCCCCCGGAAACCCTTCTGGAATCCCCACGGGTCCAGACTTCTGACAGGTTCATGCAGAAATGGCCACAGCCGAAAACGAGGGCTCCCTCATCAAACACAGATGAGAACCCAGGGTCGGGACCTAGTCCTACGGCAAGTACCAAACCAAGAAGGGCTCCGCAACTCTCCCCCAGCTGGGAAGGACCCTTCAAGGTAACGGGAATACGCCGACCCGAGGGTGACCGTCTAGCTACGACTGAAGGAGTGCCTCCCCCTGGCGCTGGAGCATCTCTGTAAGTTCTATCCATAGGAGCAAGTCTGAGGGGTCGAATTTGTTTCCCTTTTGTAACTAGGTAACGCATACGTGTACGCCAACCCGATGAGGTCCGTCCCCATAAGCCCAGCCTGTTGGTCTGCACCCATGCATGATAAGTTATAAAGAAAAGAATTACCCCCTCAAGATGTGCCCCTATGATAGTTTCATCTTACTGCTCCATGGTCTTACCTTGCAGTTTTTCAGATATTATTTTATCTAACCCACCCGAACAGTTCTCTTTTCATCAGACATGATGACATCCGAATTGAACAGCCAGGATTGCAGTTTAGGACCTCTCTGCGAAAGCAGGAGGGCCCGACAGCCTGGGAGCCGGCTCTAGAGAACGGGACCCCGTTCCATGGGGTGGTCCGGAGCCTGTGTGGCCGCTTAGCCTAGTTCCGTACCCGAAAGCCTTCACACTCCACCACTCCGTGACGGGTACCTAGTATTTGGAGCTATAAGTCCTGTGGGTCCGACAACCTGGGGTCCGGAACTAGAGAATGGACATTTGTCTCCTGGGGTGGTCCGGAGCCCGTGTAGCCGCTCAGCCTGGTTCCGTACCGTGGGCCTGCACACTCCACCACCCTGCGACAGGTGCCCTAGTACCTAGAACCACCATCCAGGGGGTCCGGACGCACAACTTGGCCTCCCAGACTAGACCCTGTAGGTCCCGAGCATGTATCAAAGGATGGCTAGTGTCAGATGACGGGTCTTGTGGGTGCACTACTAATGCTCCCTAGCTGAAGCTGTGTGCAGGCCCAGGTCCCAGTCGAGGCTACCTCCTGGGGGCCACCGCCAAACTCTTTCTTAGGTATGCTGGTCTGCAGCCTCGACAAATCGAGCCTACATCCCAGGGGGGCCAGGTACCAAGGAGGAATCGGTTACACCACACACAACAGGGACAAGTGGTACACAGATAAGTGCTAATACTGCTTGATAAATAGTACTCAAAAGTACCTTACAAAAAGAAAAAGGTATTACATCCGCCTTCAAGCGGAATCCTAGTTCCACCTCTACTCTGCAGGTATAAACTACTAGACGCCAGCGGAGTCGCGATAGAAAGCTGTGGCCACTGGCCTTGCGGAATCCTCCAGAACGGCGTAACAGCAGTGATGGCCGCCTCAATACGTGCGCCATTGCGAAGAGGTCCTCGCCCCCGTCTTCCTACGGGGGCGGCAACGAGGCCATTAAAGCCAAAGAGTTGGAGGCTCGGCGGCAGGTGGTGCTGGTGGTCTCGCCAGCGGAGGCAACCACCTCTGCAGCGGGCAACCTCACCAGCAGCGGCGACCACCTCAGCACCGACGACAGCAGCCACCTCCGCACCGTCGGCTTACCGGCGACGGCGGCCGCCCCCACCGCGCACGAAGAGGTCCTCGCTCCCGTCCTCCTACGGAGTGAGGACAAGACCATCCAAGAACGCGGCCGCCACCTCTGCGGCGTACGACGTCTTGTACGACCCCCTGGGGCGGCGTCGGAGCAGTGCGCCACAGATGCGGCAGACCTGCGCACGACGCGACCATCGCCCGTGCGGTGGACGAACAGCCGCGCCCCGCTTGGCGGCGGCAGGCGGCACTGGAGGCGGCGCCAAAGCCATCCAAGCCAAGGAGCCAGACACGCGGCAGCTGACGGCGCCCGCAGCTGGCCGGCCCCGCGTAGCCGAAGTTCGCCTCCTCCGCAAGGCTGGTGAACATCCTTCTCCTCCAAATGTTGGAGGAAGAAGCGGGTCACCAGCCCATGCGGAAGGCAGGACCCCAACTCGGCTCGCCTTCCACCCCAGCGAGGATGATGGACATCCTTGAAGCTGAGGGCAGGGGGGAGGCCGCAGCCCGGCTCGCTTCTCTCCACCACGAGGCTGGTGGTCATCCTTGTAGATGACCACTGGCGGGAGATTGCAGCCGGGCTGCATGATGAAAATCTTTGAAGCCGAGCGATGGCAGAAGAGCGCCAACCCCCATGGGGTCGCGCTCCTCCAACAACAGCAAGAAGAAGACAAGATTGACAGCACCGCCGTGCAGGAAACGAAAAGCACGAGCTCCCCGGCGGTGAGACCGCTGGGGGGTGGCCCTGACGCGGATCCCTCCAGCGAACACCGGCGTGCCCCATCCAGAGGCACGGAAGGCGGAAGGGCGTGGTGAATGCAAGAAAAGCGAGGCATGGCTACTGTCCGAGGGATGAACTCCTTTTTAAAGGCAGATTTCCTCGCTCGTGCCCCGAAGCGTCACGGGCAAGGTCTCCCCCGACGTGCGCCAGGGTTCCCATTCTATGACATGGGGGCCAGGCCGCACATGTCGTACAAGCTGGCCCGAAGTGCGAAGAAGGCGAATCGTCGCACAGGGAGCGTGCAACCGTCCTACGGTTATTCGCCCTTCCATCTTCACCACAACCAGCGGTCAAGGAGGCGAACCGTTGCACAAAGAGCATGCAACCGCCCCGCGGTTGCGCGCCCCCTCAGCTTCGCTGCAGCCGGCAGTCCAACCTCTGGCATGGGGGCCCGGGCCCACATGTCATACATCCGGCGCGCCGATTCCTAGGTGCAGGAAAGTCGCACCGCCGCTCGCGTCAATACCGCGCCTTCTCGAGGCCGTCGTAGAAGGCTAAGGAGATAAATTTTCAAAACCGATGCAGCGACTCGAGGCACCCCGCGCATGCCCCAACAAAGACATTAAGTACGGAGGTCACGGGCCAGTCAGCCGCGGCGACAGGCGTGGCAGTCAGCGTGACCATAGGCGGGCCGGCAGTAACTGCATCAGCGGGTGCGCAAGAGCAGCGAGCCGATCACCAGTCAAACTCTGGCCCCACCTGCAGGCTCGCATCTTCCCCTGAGGCGGGCCCGGGGGCCACTGTCGGTACCCTAGATTAGGGGTACCCCTTACTACGGTATAAAGGCACGATGCCTGTGCGGCTACCCTTAACCGCGCGGAGAACAGCCCCAGGGGTATCTCGTGAGCGGTTAAGGTGGCGTTCTCGGAGATGATGCCGTCAGGCCCAGAAGGCGCAGGACCCCTATGCGCACAACCCGGACCCCCGAAGTAAAGCAGCCCGGAGCCATTGGATAGGGTTCGGACCCCATCAAGCGGGCTCCGGACCACCCATAACAAGGTCCCGGGAGAGGAAGTGTCGTAACCTAGGCATGGGTCCGGTATTGACGCGTGTCCAGGCTCTATCTGGGGCGCCTCCGCTCCCCGCTCGGCCGAAGGTCTAATGCGGCCTCATGGCTGATTGTCCGTGACGTAGGCCAGCGGGCGGAGCGTGACATAAGGGCTTTGAGCCGCGCGGCCTCCGCATTTATTGCGGAGGGGACACGCCGCCTGTCCACCCTTCTGACAGGTGATGTCCCCTCACGGTATTTATTGTGTCCTGTCCATTCCGCTGGCAGGCGGCGCCAGGGCCACCCTGCAGACGGCGCACCTGTCCAGTCCGTTGCCGAAACAGTACGCCCGTGTTGCGCGGTGAACTGTACTCATCCCTTATGCGAGAAGCTTCCCCCTGCACGCCGAGACTATGCAGATCTCGGGTGTTAGGGCGCAAGAAGATTGCTCCAGCAGAAGATATTAGTAGCTACATCCGCTATGTTCCTGGGCCCACATGTCGGGGCTCAGTACTCTTGTACATGTCCCCCTTTAGCTATAAAAGGGGAGACATGCAACGTTACTACACAAGCTCAATCTGGAGGCTTAGACTCTCAAGTTTCCACAGCAATCCAACACACAGTGGAGTAGGGTGTTACGCTCCGGCGGCCCGAACCACTCTAAACTCTCGCGTGTTCATGTGCTTGATGTTCGCTTAGCAGGACAGGCAAAACGCTTAAGCCCCTTCCTCATCTTAGGATTTAGGGCGGGTGCACTCTGCCACCCGGCCGGAGAATTCCCTCTCCGACACAATGTTTCTCTCAAAGCTCACTCACTTAACCGTGCCATTACAGCACTCCACATTATGGAAGTTGTCTGTTATCTCCAATATAGGTCCATGACAGTTCCCTTACTTGTCATTCCGTTTTAAAAAACAGTTTTTCTTGCATGGTCTGTCAAAACATATATGCCTAAGTAACTGTTTCGTCTTGACAAGTTTCACCAACAGGAGTAATGTTGTTTTACTGGTGTGTTGCCCTTACTGGCCCCAGCACCACCACATATATTACTCCATATTGCAAGTAGGTCCTCTTACATTAAGCTATTTACACCAACACTCCCCCTCAAGATGGGCTAAATATATTCAACATTCCCATCTTGTTACATGCCAATTCACTATCCTTAGGTCCTAGACCCTTTGTAAGACTATCAGCTAACTGATTACGAGACTTGACATATTCAACTTCAAAGCCCCGCTGTCAATCTTTTCCTTGATGAAGAATCTATCAATCTCCACATGTTTCATACGGTCAAACTGGACTGGATTATTTGCTATATTGAGCGCAGCAACATTATCACAATGAAGTAACATTGTCTCATCTTTCAACACCCGAAGCACTTTCAAAAGACCTTTCAACCACATCATCTCACATATAGCTAAAGCCATTGCTCTATGTTCGGCCTCAACAGTAGACCGAGAAACCACACCTTGTTTCTTGCTTCTCCACGAAACAAGGTTACCTCCCACAAACACACAATATCCAGATGTGGATCTCCGATCGTCTCTACTGCTTTCCCAATCAGCGTCACAATAGCCCTCTAGATTCAGATGTTGATTTGATCTAAACCACAACCCTTTGCAAGGGGTTCCCTTCAGGTACCTCATGATTTGATTGACCAACTCCATATGTCTTGTTCTCGGATCATGCATATACCTACTCACCACACTCACTGCATAAGCAATATCCGGTCTTGTATGACAAAGATATATCAACCGACCCACTATTCTCTGATATCTTTCTCGATTCACCGGGTCACCTGACTCGGCACAAGTTTGGTGATTCTTATCAATGGGTGAGCCACTTGGACGACACCCAAGCATTCTTGTATCTGTCAACAGATCAAGAACATACTTTCTTTGAGAGAGGATGATTCCTCTAGATGATCTAGCGATCTCAATCCCAAGAAAGTAACGAAGTGGTCCTAGATCCTTTACCTCAAAGACTCTACTTAGCTTTTTCTTCAATTTCTTAATCTCCTCCACATCATCTCCAGTGATCACTATGTCATCAACATAAACAGCCAGGATGGTGATATAAGGACCCTGATGTTTGTAGAAGACCGTGTGATCTCCATTGCACTGATAATAGCCCATATCACATACCGCCCGCCTGAATCTGTCAAACCATGCACGTGGTGACTGCTTCAGGCCATAGAGTGACTTCTTAAGTCTGCACACTTTCCCAACAGTCTGTTCATTTGCAAACCCAGGGGGAATCTCCATATAGACCTCTTCCTGAAGGTCACCATGAAGGAAAGCATTCTTCACATCCAGCTGATGAAGTGGCCAACCAAAATTGGCTGCACATGAGAATAAGGTCCTCACTGTGCCCATTTTGGCCACAGGGGCAAAGGTCTCATCATAGTCAATCCCATATGTCTGACTATATCCCTTTGCCACCAGTCTTGCTTTGTACCTGTCAACCTTTCCTTCAGGAGTCTGCTTTACCGTGAAGACCCACTTGCATCCCACTGCTTTCTTTCCTTCTGGAAGATGAACAAGTTCCCATGTCTTGTTCTTTTGAAGAGCAAACAACTCTTCTTTCATGGCATCCTTCCACTTTGGATCATGTTTAGCACACCTCCAATCCTTCGGGATAGACACATTTTGTAAAGATGCAATGAAGGCTCCATATGCTAAAGAAACACTAGAGTATGAGACATACTTAGCAATGTCATGTTCATAACAATAACGAGAAGGGGGTTTTCCAGCATTTATTCTAGGTTCTCTTCTTTGTGCAAGGGGTAAGTTTACATGTTCATCAGGAGGAGAAACATTACCAGTTGAGACTGGAGAGGAGTCTAGGACTGGAGATGGGATTGGAGCTTCAACTTGTTCAGGTTGTGGTTGCCCCCCTGGGCTTCTTAGTCCGCTTTCGATAGTA
Source organism: Zea mays (assembly GCF_902167145.1). Taxonomy (NCBI): domain Eukaryota; kingdom Viridiplantae; phylum Streptophyta; class Magnoliopsida; order Poales; family Poaceae; genus Zea; species Zea mays. The sequence goes on from NC_050098.1 coordinate 187,717,616, forward strand.
CACTATCGGTTGCTCTTGCTCCCCCTGTTTATCATTCACTCTTCCTCCAGCAGAACATGGGATTGACCCAACAATCACAACTTCATCGTCCTTTGTCTCCTTGTGATCATCACTACTTCTTTCACCACTACTCAATATCTCTGTAGTTATCTCTTCCTCCATTGCTGGTGGAATCATACCTCCAACAATTACCCCTCTTGAAGCCCTACTACCTTGACCACAATCATCCTGGGCACTGTCATCTTCTCCCTCTCTACGGTCCCTTCCATGAACCGAAGAGAAATCTTCTAGGATGTGATCTAAATCAACCTTCTTTGTGTAGTATGGTTCTTCTTCTCGAAATGTCACATCCATACTCACAAACAATCTCCTACCAATAGGATCCCAACACTTGTATCCTTTCTGAGTAGACGCATAACCCACAAAAATGCACTTGACTGCTTGAGGATCCAACTTGCTCACCGTAGGTCGATGATCTTTTACAAAGCAAACGCAGCCAAAGACTTTGGGTGGAACTCGAAAGTCATTCTTTCCCAACAAAAGCTCCATAGGTGATTTCATGTCAAGTATTCTTGAGGGCATTCGGTTGATGAGATATGTGGTTGTCATTACTGCCTCACTCCACAAATATTTAGGCACATTCATTTGAAACAAGAGAGATCTTGCTACCTCCAACAAATGACGATTTTTTCACTCTGCTACACCATTCTGAGGTGGAGTTCCAGGACAAGTTGTTTGGTGAATAATTCCTTGACATGATAGATATGATCTGAATTCATTGTTCACATACTCTGTTCCATTATCGGTCCTGATAACCCGAATCTTTGCATTAAATTGATTTGCCACCAATTTATGGAAGTCTTGAAAGCACTTTAACACCTCGCTTTTATGCTTAAGTATATAGATCCAAGTCATACGAGTGTAACAGTCAATAAAATTAACGAACCACTTTGCACCATTCACAGAAGTGACTGAACAAGGACCCCAAACATCCGAGTGTATTAGAATAAACGGTTCACAATTGCGTAGACCAATACTAGGATAGATAGATCTAGTATGCTTGCCAAGTTCACATGCATCACATACAAGCTGACTTTTGTCCACTCCCTTAAACATCCTGGGGTGCAACCTACTTAAGCTCTCAAAAGATATATGTCCTAACCGACGATGATGTAGCAAAATCTCCTTCACATCCACTTCAACAATTGCTTTCAATGCTGACTCCTCATGACTGATGAACCACAACCCATTACGCCTGACTCCAGTCCCAATCCTTTTCCCAGTCCTCCTCTCCTGAAAGACACAAGAGGTTTCATCAAATGTTACTGTACACTTGAATTGGTCAATGATTGAACTTACAGAAAGGAGATTGACTGGAAAAGATGGAACATGCAGGACTGAAGATAAGTTAAGAGATGGTGTACACTCGATAGACCCTACACCATGGATTTGTTGAGATGTACCATCAGCAATTTGAACAGACTCAGAATGTGTGTAAGGAATGTATGTTTTGAAAAAAGTGGATATGCCAGTCACATGCTTTGATGCTCCTGAATCTATGACCCAATCTATGGGATGCCTACATGAGGATGAAAAAACTTGTGTCTGAGTACCTTCGCCCATGTGGGCGTAGTTGGCAAAGTTACCGAAGGAGTTGGCGGCTTGTCCATTAGGTGAAGTGAGGCACTCAGAAGACTTGCCCTTCTGCCATTGTTCCCACTGCTTAACTTGTTCCCCAGTCAAAGTAACAGAGGGACTCTCTTCAATGGTAGCTATGTTGGCCTTAGAGCCACCACGACCTCTACCTCGACCTCCACCACGACCACCATGGCCTCGACCATAGCTCCCACGAGTACCACCTCGACCCCCACGAGATCCTCCTCGGCCATCATTTCCCTTAGGATTGGGACAATTGTAACTGAGGTGTCCCTTTTCCCCACAATTATAGCATTCTCTATCTTCAATTGTAACATAGGCCGACTTCACATGATCATCATTTCCCATCACTCGACGTCTGCTCTCTTCATCAATCATGGCTGACACAACCTCATCCATGGTTGGAAGACTCTCCTGGTGACAAAAGGCAGCTCTCCTGCTCTCAAACTCAGGATCCAGATTCTTCAAGAAGTGGGTCACTCTTCTGTCATTTGCCCACTTATGAACACTCTGTGCATCCTATGGACAAATCATTTGGAGGGGAGCATAGTGATCTAGTTCCCCCCACAAGTACTGAAGCTCACTAGCATATTGTTCCACTGGTCTCCCCATTTGTTTCACGGCATCTGCCTTGCTCTGGATTTCCATCGTCATCATCACATTTCCCTTTCGAGAGTATATGTTACTCAAGGTCTTCCATATCTGGGATGCGGTGCGCATAGCTTCTACCCTCATGCTGACAGTGGGGGAAATGGATGCCAACAACCATGCCACTATCACAGAGTTTGTTGCATGCCAGATTCTCCATTCTATGCTAAGCTTATCAACCAGCTCAACACATGTCTCCTCCAAATAATGCTCCACTCCTTTGCCTCCCAGAAGCACATGCACTCTTCTAGACCAACTCAAGTAATTCTTGCTGCCCTCTAACTTCACATCATTAGGCACAAGTTCCAATTTCAGCTCAGACGGGCCTGTATTGGCCTTGGCACCAATCAACCCAAGTCCCATGAGCTCTTGGATCATGCTTCTCATCTCACTCATCTTCACACAATCATAGAATCAAATAGCACAGGCAGCCGGCTTCCAATCCGATCCTCCAAAACCCCTCAATCTGCATATCCCATCAACACTCTTCTTCGTCTTTGGGAACCTTAGCCTTTGGTCTAGACTCTGCTCTTGACTGCACTTCCTGTGGTACCACTTCTCGCAGTTATCGCAGCAGATCCGGAACGGGTCCTTGCTGTAGCTGGTCCCGCAGGTTCCACACAGGGTGTTGTCGTGATCCCGTGCTCCTCCAACTCCTCGTCCCCGTCGTCGTCACCGTTCTGCGGGAGCAGCCGCGAAGAAGGACGCGCGCGGAGGTGCGAGGCGGCGCGATGGCTGCAGCAGATGGAGCCCGCCGCAGCAGAGTTCCTGTCGGAGAGGCCACTGCTAGGACACGCCGCCGGGGGTCTCACCCACCGTGCCCGAGTCGTCGTGCCTGAGCCGCGCGCGTGCCGCGCCGGGCCGCCGGGGGCCAAGCCCGCGCGCCGTCCGCGCCGTTGCTCGGAGGGTCGCGCCCGTGCCGCTTGGAGGGCGGTCGAGGACGACGGAGTCGCCGGCGCGAGCGAGAAGGCGACTTGCGTGACGAGGATGATGGCACACCTGGGTGCCGGAGCGCACGGCGCGGAAGCACAGGGCACAGCTACGCCACCAAATCGAACCAGCTCGCGTCCGCCGACTCCGCGCGAGGCACCGCCGACGCGCTGCACACAGCCGGTCACGACGCCCTCATGTGCGCAGGCTCGAACTCCGGCGGCGACGGCGACGGACACAAACCCTAGCTCCGTATACCATGTTGTTTTACTGGTGTGTTGCCCTTACTGGCCCCAGCACCACCACATATATTACTCCATATTGCAAGTAGGTCCTCTTACATTAAGCTATTTACACCACCAAGTAACAATTTTATCAGTTTTAAAACATGGAAAAGAACCCCTAGAGAAACACAAACGTACATGAATCCAGCCACATGAGTCCTCACAAAAGGAACGCTTGATAACGGAACTCAAGTAAACTTGTGACAGTACAGCAGCGAAATAGTAGATGGCATGCACAATTAGCATCAAAATCATGTAAAAACGAAAAGAGCACAAGCAGAACACATTACAGTTTCTGTAGCGTATGTTGGTCCTGTCCCTTCAATCAATATCAGACCTTCATCTGAAGCTCTGCCCATAGCCTGCAGCCACATTCTGCCACATATTAAGCAAATCGCAGCATTATTTCAAACCTATCTGATAGATTTTCACCAGTAGAGAAAAGTATCTTATTGTCAGAAAAGTAAGAATAAATAAAGAGAGCTTGATGACAAGTACCTTTTCTAGTCCAGTGATGTAAGATCTTGAATGAACTCGTGCAACATCATCTAGAGAAGCAGGGTTGAAATTTTGAATTTCAAGAACCTGTGAACCACGATGCTGAAAAGTAAACAAATGAGATGACATTTAACTTATGAATACTCATCCTTTTCTAGTGAAATGGAATTGTACATGGTACAAGAAAGAAACATGCCAAAAACCCAGAAGGTTTGACTAAAGACAAAAGGAACTGTTGAAACATAGTGAAAAAAAAGACAATGTCCTCAAGTGGATTGCTCATCCTATTTCATTTTATATGATTCAACTTTAGCATGTTTTCAAATAAAGGTCAACTGAAACAATAAAGGTGCCTTCTTTAAGGCAAATTTCCAAAAAAAATAGTTGTGAATATTTGTAGTATTGCTGGTATACCTTGGGACTAAGCTCCAATTTCTCAAGAGTATCAACTATCACAGGAACTCTTTTGTTCGATTCTGGGTGTGCTTCCTGGATACAAAAAAAGAAGCAGAAAATATTATGATATAATGCACAACACGGATAGGACCACCTATTACATCGTGACTTCTATAAGTCTATGTATATTTTTTCAAAAAATTTGTTGCATAGTAAGGTACAGAATGGTTTTTAGTTAACAACCATTTACATAGATGGTCTAGAACTATTGCATATTATTCAGCAACTCAGTATTTAAGTTTTCAACCATGACGACATAAAGTAGTCATGTATTGTTGACATAAAATCACTGCTCCTCCCCCTCCCCCACCCTGCCCCTCCTCAAAAAAAAGTCGAAAGGCATTCTTCAAATATGAATTTTAAGATGAGGTATGCTTTATGGAAAAATGAATCATACGAAATATTAAAGTTTGAGTCAACAGGCAGCTCATGAAAATGAGTAGCAAAGCATTCATGCAACTGAATGTATTCTACTATGAAACAGGAACCTGAATTGCTTACTTTGTTATGACCCAGGGCAGGAGAGGTACAATAGAGAATACGAGCATCGAGAAGTGAATTATCAGGTATTGGTAAATTCTTTGGAGCATTGCATTTCTCTATAGAAGCTTGATCCTGATTTGCTGAGCACTGTGCATCCCAACTCCTGATTTGTTTTTGTTCTCTTCGCGATGTTTGGAAGATGTTCCTCCAAATTAAGGGATGAGGATGATGACTTCCAAAGGCACAGCAGTGTCTAAACAAGGGCAACATCCTCCCTGAAAAAAGGGACAGATTTCCGGTATACGTTACACCAATCATTACAACTGCATGTGGACAGAAAATAGAAGTTAAGATCATAACTAAGGCACCAACTGCACACTCCAAGTTGGTGGTTTGTAATAAACTTAGAATGATATAAATGTTGTCATCCTGATAGAAGAAAAAGGCTTAGTATAGGCATTATATCATGTGAAACAATTGAATAAAAATATGTGCAGCACACGTCCAAACACCATCCTACCAGATGTAAGTCAAATGTTTGGTATGAAAAATAGAACTACAAATGAAATCAAGGTATTTCCCAATCATATCTTCTTCCATCTTTACAAATTACGAGTAACTAAGCAGTGCAGTCTAGTGACACCCCGCTCCATTCTAGCATAAAATGATTACATAAACGACCACTGTAAAAGGTGATAAAGGGTTCAAGGCAATATAATTATAGCATGTGGTTTCAATCTGAGGCAGGGCCAACAACGGCCCCTCTTCATTCCAACAGCTTTTAGCATATAAATCAACATGCCATCTGATGATGGCAAAATTCCAACTATCTCCCCCAGGACCATGGAGCTCTGCGCATCTAGTTGAATCCGTAATTTTCTAGTTCTGCTTCCTCTGCTTGACATGAACGTAATTTTCTAGTTCTGCTTCCTCTGCGCATGATAGAAGTGGCGGACCACGGACCCAGTAAAGAACATAAATGCACCGTGCCACCCTGCTTTTTTTTGCGCATAAAAAACGAAAAAAGAACTTCTGTAGGCATTGGTGCATTAAATATGCATAATACACTTATAATTGGATATAGCATGGGTTTGGGTGCTCGGTTTAGCACAGCAGTAACGGAAGAGAAGGGGTGCGCTGTGCCGCCTGTGCGCAATACCTGGTGAGTGTTCGTTGCCGGCGAAGGTCCCGAAGACGGTGAGCACCTGGCGTAGGGCGGCCGAGCGGGGGTGGCGGCGGCCACCCAGTAGTCGCCACCACGGTCCACAGAGCGCACGCGATAGGACGGGGAACCAAGACACCGACAGAGGGTAGTATCTAGTATGCCGGCCAGCCGGGGGCAGGGGAAACTGGATGGAGGACAAAAGGCTGGCGAGCAGGGTGAGTTATGGGTCACAGTCACTAATCAATCCTAAAATCCTGGTACTGGTACTGTATATTCTGATTTTGCCCTCCATTTATGGATCGGAGTTCTCTGTTTCAATTAAACTTCCACACTTTATTTATTGCTTACCTAGATTGTGTATTTAATTTTCTAGTTTAGTTTTTTTAACTAGTGATAGGATTAGAATTTAGGTTGTAGAATTCCATAAAGATATATTATTCATTGTATAGATTTTTAAGTGGATAAAGGATAGAAGTTGTCAATAATATATACATGGGTAGCCAAATTAAGCTTAAGGAGAAGATATGTACTATGGTCATGAGGTCATGGGTTTGGCTGCGAGCCCTCGACAATTACAAGGCCTATCGTTAGAAGGATTTCAGAAGTATAAACATGATACAGATCTTAACTGAATATAAGATATGGAAAACATTGTACTAGATATGACACTACCATAATATATAAGGAAGAATACACTTGTAGAAACGAGATCGCCTAAGAGGAGAGTGAATTAGGACAACTATTTTTTTCACTGACCAACAGTTTTATTCTTTTCTCTTAAATAAAACCTATACAAATAATCAAACATTTATATGTCCAATGTTTTCTCTAAGTATTGATATCTCTACCGTAAGAGGAGTTTTATAACATAGGTTCTAGACATATCCACTTGTCTATAACTAAGCTAATCAGATAAATCACACAACCAAAAGTAACAGTATAAAAGTGCAGAAGCTTAAATACGATAGAGATATAAACTCCTATTGAGGTGTCGATATTTTTACTGAGGTATCTAGAAGAGCAAGCCAACCTTAAATACTTGTCGAGCATAGCCAACATCTGTTATTATTGGAGGTGAAGCCTCCTAGATGGTTAGGCGTTACCCAGCAGGCTCCCGTGCTTGTGGTGAGCCACGAGAAAGTTTGTATTGCCAAAAATATTAGGGAAAATCTTAAGCTCATCACCTTGGTGGTGAGTTATAGAAGAAGAACAAGTTAAAAGATACTCCAAAGACTTCATGGCTTCCTTAACAACATGTGCATTGTTGAGCCTTAGTGACGAGCTAAACCACAAGATAAATTATGTGTCATGTATCTTATGTTTTAAATTACATTACTAGCTGATTGTCGCCTAGATGGGGGTAAATATGTGAAACCTGAAATTTACAGCTTTAAAGCAAAACTTGATCCCCTTAGTTAGCGGTTAGAACAAGATGAACAATAATCGGAGTATAGAACTAAGTCTTTTTCTTGCAAAAGTGTTGCTTCTAAAGAATGCGGAATTAACTCGAGGCAACACAAAGGAATATGTAGCGAATAGAGCAAGAAGGCTTAGATAAGAAGAGGAACAAAAACAAGTTCTTCCTTGCCAAGAGTTGCTTCTTCAAATGAGAGTCTATCTTCTAGCACACATGCAAATGGAAAGCATAATATCCAGTCTACTTTCCCAAATATAAAGCAAGGAACCTATCATAGACCGATATACCTTTTGATCAATGGACTTACCTCCTGCGTCGAGGTCCAAGTGCTCGTTTGTTCCCATCGACGTTTTGATGGGCTTTGCGTCCTTCATTCCAAATTCCTTAAGAAGATCTTGTGTGTACTTTGTTTGAGAGATGAAGATTCCTTCCTTGAGCTGTTTTACATGGAATCCTAGAAATGTATGTCAGCTCGCCCATCTTTGACATTTCAAGCTTTTGCATCATTGGCATGCTAAACTCCTCTAAAGACTTTTGATTAGTAGAATCAAATATTATGTCATCGACATATATTTGTTATATAAACAAATCACCATCACATGTCTTAGTGAAAAGAGTAGGTTCGACTTTCCCAATCTTGAAAGCATTAGAAATAAGAAAATCTCTAAGGCATTCATACCATGCTCTTGGTGCTTGCTTAAGCCCATAGAGCGCCTTAGAGAGCTTATAAACATGGTCGGGATACCTATCGTCCTCAAAGCCAGGGGGGTTGCTCCATGTACACCTCCTCCTTGATAGGCCCATTAAGGAAAGCGCTCTTCGCGTCCATTTGAAAGAGCTTAAAGGAATGGTGAGCAACATAGGCTAATAAAATGTGAATAGATTCAAGTCTAGCTACAGGAGCAAAAGTCTCCTCAAAATCCAAACCTGCGACTTAGGCATAACCCTTTTCCACAAGTCTCACTTCATTTTTTGTCACTGCCCCTGACTCATCTTGCTTGTTGCGGAACACCCACTTAGTTCCCACAACATTTTGCTTTGGATGTGGCACCAAGCTACATACTTCATTTCTCTTGAAGTTGTTGAGCTCTTCCTGCATGGCCATCACCCAATCTGGATCATGCAAGACTTCTTCTATCCTGAAAGGCTCAATAGAAGAAACAAAGGAGTAGTGCTCACAAAAAATAGCAATACATGAACGAGTAGTTACTCCCTTGCTGATGTCACCTAGGATTTGGTCACGGGATGATCCCGTTGTATGGTGGCGCAGATTGGTGCTGGAGGTGCCTGTGGTATTTCTTCTTCCTCCTTGTCTTCTTGTTCATGCGCTCCCACTTGATCCATGCCAACATCTTGAGGTACCTATTCCTCATCTTTACTTGGAGGTTGCACCATCATTGAGGAAGAAGGCTGGTCTTGTTTCTTTTGTTGTTCCTATGGTCGCACATCTCCTATCGCCGTAGTCCTCATTGTGGCCGTCGAAACCTCATTCACATCTATATCATCAAGATCAACTTGCTCTCTTTGAGATCCATTAGTATCATCAAATACAACATCACTAGTGACTTCAACAAGTCTAGAAGAGTTGTTGAAGACCCTATATGCTTTTGTTTTTGAATCATAACCAAGTAAAAACCCTCCAACGACTTTGGGAGCAAACTTTGAATGCCTACCTCTCTTAACCAAAAGTAGCATTTGCTCCTAAATACACGAAAATAAGAAACATTGGGTTCGTTACTAGTTAGAATCTCATATGTCGTTTTCTTGAGGAGGTGGTGGAGATAGAGCCGGTTTATGGTGTGGCAAATTATGTTCACGGCTTCTGACCAAAACTGATCCATCATCTTGTATTCTCCAAGCATTGTTCTCGCCATGTCGATGAGTGTCATGTTCTTCCTCTCCACCACACCATTTTGCTTTGGAGTGTAGAGGGCAAAGAACTCACGCTTGATGCCTTCCTCCTAAAGGTACTCCTCCATTTGAAGGTTCTTGAACTCAGAACCGTTGTCGCTCCTTATCTTCTTCACCTTTAATTCGAACTCATTTTGATACTGCTTTATGAAGCACTTGAGGGTTCCTTGGGTTTCAGATTTATCCTGCAAAAAGAATACCCAAATGAAGTGAGAATCATCATCAACAATAACTAGACCATACTTACTTCCCTCGATGCTAAGATAAGCAACAAGTCTGAAGAGATCCAAATGAAGTAACTCCAGTGGTCTTGACATTGTCATTACGTTCTTGCTTGTATGACTTGTTCCCACCTGTTTTCCTGCTTGACATGCTGCACAAGGTCTGTCTTTCTCAAAACAGACATTCGTTAGTCCTAACACATATTCTTCCTTTAGAAGCTTATGAAGGTTCATCATCCCAACATGTGCTATACGGCGATGCCACAACCAACCCATGTTAGTCTTAGCAAGTAAACATGCATCTATATCATCATTCTCTTTAGTGAAATCAACCAAATAAAGCTTGTCGTCTAAACCATCGGACAACGACCACGTCAGGTCGTTGGAGTTGATGTCTGGTGCACCGGGCAGTGCACTGTTCACTGTTCGGTGAATTTTATAATTAAAATTCCTAAGAGTTGTGTCTTCGGTTGTATGCTTCACCGGACAGTCTGGTGCACACCAGACAGGTCGGTGGGTCCAGACTTGCCAAGTTTGGATCTTTTGAGCCAAACGCATCCAACTTATTTTGGCTCTTCTTGAGATGTTCCCTAACACTTAGACAAACATAGTTAGCAACTAAAACAATTTACTAAGTGTTGGGATCATACATCTTTCATTCCTTTTCTCTAGGATTTACAATGTGTCCACAACTAATGCCAATTTTATTTCACAAAAGAGTTAGCAACCAAGCAACGGTGCAAGAAACATAGTATTATGTATGTGCAACTTGTTCAAGTACTTAAACCTCATGTTTTTGTAGCTTTAACCAAAGTTGCACTTTTGGCCTTCTAATTCCACTCATTTGGACTTCTTGTCTTCAATTTTCTTTTGCTACTCCTGTGCTCATGCTCATATAAAAAGAGTTAGTTTAAAGTGTTGTGTTAGACATTTAATAACCAAAACAACTAGAAATGGCTCCATGGCACATTTCCCTTTCATCGGTGGCGTCAAGGAGCACTTTTCTTTTCTAGGAGAACCTTCGAATGTAACCTCGGAGACTCTCCCCACTCTTCTGGGTACACCTCTTGAGGTCCCAGGAGCCCCTAAGGAATTTGTAGGTGTGGCGGAACTACCCGAATTATTCCGACTTAAGTGCCTAAGTCCCGCCTTAGAGGCTAGACCACACTTAAATGGGAATAACCCGTCAATCCCTCGGATCTAGTCCGACGAGGCCACTGACAGGATCAAGTACCACAATCTCACTCGATGGTGAGTCACAGAGCAAATACAATAAAGCATAAAACCATACATTAAGGAGTATTAATTTTATTACATCATCATCGGAGTTTTTGCAAAAGTAGTCATCATCATTCGAAGTGCAGCGGAATAAAACTAACGATAATTAAACAGAGAGATGGGGAAGCCTGTCCCATCACTCCTCACGCTCCTCCTCAGCCGAGGCGGGGTCCCACTCGACAGTCCAACCCGGTGGCAAGATGGACGGCCAAGTCACTCCAGCAACCATGTCCTCCAAAGAACCTGTAAAAAATATGCCACAAGCAAGGGTGAGTATACTAATACTCAGCTAGACTTACCCGGTGTGAGGAGTCTACTCCTCTACCTCTAGACATGCAACTGTTTGGCTGTGGGGTTTGGTTGCCAAAAGCACTAGCTGAGTTTTCTAAATCAAGTTTTAGCTTTGTCAAGTTTAAGTGTGACTCTCTTAAGGCTAAATATGTACTATTTACTCATACATAGTAGCAAACATTTTTAGCAATCAACATCTTGTATCAACTCATCATATTTCCACTTGTTACTCAATGCAGTACAATGGATCAAGCAGTCTCATTAGCTGCGAGAAGCAGACGATTCGAATTGAGTTTTTATCCTTGCAAGGTAAACCTAAACACACGACATATAGGGGCACTCCGTCCCCACACATATCAACCGTCCCCATCGATTCCCCGTCAGCAGATCAGGGCTCACCGTCTTGGCGTACAATGCCTCACTGACCCCGACTGCCGTCGTGCAGTGACCGCACTTGTACCCACCATAACCGGAATGGGAGACCACGTCTCAGGTCGCGTGAGAGGAAAAGTCTACTGCCAGGTTCAATCAGGTACTAGGCTTACCGATTTACCATATTTCTCGGCATGTGCTTAGTACGTTCAAACGCTTGACACAGGTATCCGCACGTTAATCCTTATTCCAATTTCCCAGCTCGTAGACAACCAATCCCCATGGATTGTTGTCCACAGACCATCATTATTGTGATATGAAAGTGGGTACAGCCAATTCCTGACCTCGCGCGAGTGCTAGAAAATCACTCGACTTCTACCGAGATCCTAATTAAATAAGCAGCTACTCGACCTAGCATACTAGTATTCAGCTCAATAGGATTCCTGAGATCATGCAACTAGGGTTTCAAACAACTCCTACACTTAAGTGCACATCCAATCCTACAATCAATAAGTGTAGTAAAATAGCATAAATAACAGGTTATGCATAAACCGGGGCTTGCCTTCTAAAGCAGTGGCAGGCAGATCCTCTGGTGTAGGCTCTGGTGCTGAATCCGGGGCTACCTCCTGAGCAGCTCCTTGCTCCGGCACGAGGACGTACTCTCCGTCAGCGAGGTTGCAGTCTATTGAAATGCAATGAATATGTATGTCATGATTATGCAGGATTTAACAACATTAAGCTAAAGGAAGAAAACTAAGTTAGTTAGTAACTTAGGGTTTCATGGTCATACGTGGCCTTTTAGTGGTTTATGCTTATCATTCTAGGTTTAGGTTTGGTTGAGAATAAGCATAGTGGATTTGTATTTTCCTCACATGTTTTAGTGGGCAATTTAAAAAGGGTTTTGCTAGTGGGGTTAGGGTGACACAGGTTTCCATTATCAATTTTCCCTTTTTCATTTTCTAATTAAGAATTCTAGTGTGGGTTTGAACTACAACAGTGGTTTAACTTTTCCCAAAAATTTGGTAAAAATTACAGTGGGTTACTATTGATCACTGTAGTTTTTCATATGAATTTGAGGTCCAGAATAAAAAGAGTAGGCCTTGGACAAAAATAACCAAAGTTGGGCAAGGGAGGTCACTTTGCACTACAACTCTTTACTAGGGGTGGGTTCTGTCCTAAGGGTCATTTTTGTTGGCATCTATCAATAATAACAAGCTTCTGTGCCAAAAATCACAGAGAGTTAATTGATGGTTATTTAGTTGTGATTTTCTAAAGTTAAATGCCCAAAAAGGCTCTTTCTACTGCCTTGTTATTTGAAAAATGTCAAACAACAGATTTCATATTTTTCCTATGTTCTTAATAACAAAACATTAATCATCCCAAGGTTTGGGGTGTTTTCACCTTGGGGTTATTTTTCTAGGGTTTTTCTAAGTTTTTCTTATTTTCTTAAAATAAAAGGCATTCCAATTATTTTTTACTAAACAAGGGTATAAAATTTTTTTCTAGTGAACTATACTGAATAAGTAGACTAACAAAAATATGGGTGCTTCCTGGTTCCTTATTTAAACCTTCATTAACATTGTCTTTAACTTTAGGCTAAAAAGGGTTTAAATGGTAATCTCTATCTTAACTGGATGTACAGAGGGGTTTATTATTTTTAAACAGGTTAGGAAGTAATTAGGTGCTTCTCCAAATTTTCTTAGCCTCAGTCTAACAGTGTAACCATTTTTCCTCCTATTATTTAGCTTTTGGTTAAATCAATATTTAAATCAAAACCTTAAAGTTTTCTCTAACACTTAAGGGTTTTATATTTTTCTTAAGTAGTTTACATTATTCAAGATCTGGCAAAATTGGTTTGACTCAATTTGGGTGAACAAAACAGAAGATATGAATTGTTTAAGCTCTGTTTGAATTTAAATCAGATTTTTAAAAAGGTTTCCTGGAAAAACAACTTTGCACCGAAGTCCTCGGGTTCTTTCCAAACTAACCCTCTCAGTTATACCCCTACGCTACTATTTCTCTGAGTCACTGACAATGCGCAAAAACCCCTAGCCTTTTCTTCTTCTCCCCCGCAGTCCCTCCCTAGGTTTAAACAGTACCCGCGAAAAAGAAAAGGGCGGCGCGGCTTACCGGCGGCGAGAGAGGTCCGGCGAGGGGCGGGGTTGGCTCCGGGAGGTCCTGGCGGTCACAACGGTATACGGCTTGACGGCTAGGGTGGCCGGAATCGTCCGGTCCACGTGCGCAGGCGGGTGCTCTCGTCGGCGGCGGGTGTTCCGGCCAAACCACGGCGATCTAGTTCAATACAATGGCACGGTGAGCTTCACGGGGTGACGTAGAGGCTTTGTGCACAAGGAATCGAAGAATGGAGCACAGGATTACCCGGTCTACGTTCACCGGCGGTCGGGCGAAGTCCGGCGACCGTGGACTGGCTTCTCCGGCGAAGCAAACTCCGATTCCTCGCTCGGGGAGCTTCACCGAGGTGTGCATAGTCTTCTCTGAGGGTCGGGCGTGGCTGGTAAGGGCTCGGTTGGCCGATCTACGGTGGCAGGGGGATCGGGTGGCCGCGGGCACGCCGTGCACGGGCAAACGCCAGTGGTTTTGGGCTCCGGTGAGGTCGAGCGCGTGCGGAGGGGTACGGTCGAAGTCCCTGGGTGCTTTATAGGCGCGGGCGCGGGCCATGGCGCCGGCTTGGCTTTGGCGCGACGCGGGGCACGCGGGGGCGCACGTCGGGCGTGCTCTGGCGAGCTCAGAGCGCGTCGAACACGTGGCTCTTTGCTTCTGCCCCTGTTCTTCCCTCTGCTGAGCGGCCAAAACGTACGAATCTTGCCCTAGAGCCTGTGAGAGATCTCTTCCCTGCACCTAGAGCTACCTAGTTCATGTGAGTTCCAAGGGTAGATGTGGTCGGGTTAGAGAGATATGGGGGTGGGAAGTCAGCTATGTCAGAGATGTCCAAACCGAGACAAAACTTGTGCCAAGTCGTGTCAAACGTCTTAGGGTAGGTGTCAACTTTCTCCAGGGCATTCTAGATGTAATTTGGCGCCACTTTGTCAATTGGGTCGAAATGTTTTGAAGTTTGAATGAGGGTGAACATGTGTGATCTTTGGCCAAGGGTTGGTTTTGGACTTAGAAAAATCCTGATTTTTCTTTTGTGCTCAACCCTTTTGTGAACCTTTTGGGGCTTTTCTAAAATCTTTTTGGGGTTACTTTCTTACTATTATTTGTAGGTTATTAAGGGTACTACAACTTTTATATTTGTCCCAAGCCATGATCATAAGGTTTTCATGACCTTTTGGTCATACTTACTTCTAGGGTTCCCATTGTCCAAAGGGGTTTGCATTAGGGTTTTGAGCAATTCTCCACTTTAGAGGTGCATGATAGGTTAAGGTATGATATCTATGATGGGTTGCACTTGCTTAGGATTTTGATTTCCAAGTTTGGTGCACTTTGCTCAAACTAAACCACATGTGATAGTAGGTTTAAATGATGTAACCTTGGGTGGACACCCTAAGTAACACCTGAGGTGTTACAGCCCTCCCCCCTTAAAGGAATCTCATCCCGAGATTTTAGGTAGAGTCCCTTGGAGGGGTGCCGTGAAGGTGTGTTGGTGTGCTAACTTTTCTTTTACCCAAGTTTCTCTTGTTAACTGCTCTTCAAATGTCATTCTCTTTGCGACTTCAGAAGGAAGCCCTTTTTAAGTTAAAACCACAACTTATACTACCCTTATCATCTAAGTTTTTCTTATATTTGTATTCAAAGGGCAGGTGGGGGTGGGGTTTTGGGTTACGTACCGACTCCTTTGGGCAGAAAGTCGGGGAAGCGAGAGCGTAGAAAATCCTCAGTCTCCCATGTAGCTTCTTCCACTGAATGGTGACTCCACTGAACCTTATACATTCTGATCGACTTTGCCCGCGTTGACCTCTCTTTCTGATCCAATACCTTGACGGGGTACTCTTGATAGGACAAGTCTGGTTCTATCTCAATGTCTGGTTCAGGTAGCACTTCAGTGGGTAGGCGGACACATTTTCGCAGCTGAGATACATGAAACACATTGTGAATTGCTGACATGTGAGGTGGCAATTCCAATTGATAGGCTACTGGTCCACAACTTGCTTTGATCTCAAAGGGTCCAATGTAGCGAGGAGCTAACTTGCCCTTGATCCCAAATCTCTGGACACCCTTGGTGGGTGACACCTTAAGGTAAACATGATCTCCCACTTCAAATTGTAGAGGCTTCCGCCTCTTATCATGATAGCTCTTTTGCCTGGCCTGAGCAACTTCTAAGTTCTTCTTAATGACTCTGACCTTTTCCTCTGCTTCAAGTACCAAGTCTGGTCCAAATATTTCCCTCTCTCCTGCTTGAGACCAATTCAGCAGGGTCCTACACCTTCTCCCATACAAGGCTTCAAAAGGTGCCATCTTCAAACTGGACTGGTAACTGTTATTATAAGAAAACTCTGCCAAAGAAAGGCACCTGTCCCAATCCTTTTCGTAGTGTAGTACACATGCTTGCAACATGTCTTCGAGGATTTGATTTACTCTCTCTGTCTGACCATCTGTTTGAGGATGGTATGCTCAGCTTCGTATTACCTGGGTCCCAAGTGATTCTTGTAGCTGCTCCCAAAAGCGTGCCACAAACAGTGCTCCTCTGTCAGATACAATGGTCTTTGGAATACCATGCAAACGCACTATTTGATCAACATAGATTTCTGCATATTTCTCTGTCTTATGGGTGGTATGCACTGGTAAGAAATGAGCGGTCTTGGTCAATCTGTCTACAATAACCCAAATGGAATCATGGTGCCTGGAGGTATTGGGCAATCCCACGATAAAATCCATGCAGATGTCCTCCCATTTCCAAGATGGTATGGGAAGGGGTTGCAAAGGGCCTGCTGCCTTCAAATGACTGGCTTTGATTCTCTGGCAAGTATCGCACTCGGATATGTACTTGGCAATTTCCCTCTTCATTCTGGTCCACCAGTATAAGGATCTGAGATCGTGATACATCTTGTTGCTGCCGGGGTGCATGGAGAATTTTGAAAGGTGAGCTTCATCCAATATCTTCTTTCTGAGTTCAGGGTCCTTGGGAACAACCAATCGAGCTCCAAACCATAGAATTCCCTTGCTGTCCTGACGGAAGCACTTGTATTTCTCTGCCTTCTGCTTGATCATTTCTTTGATAACCTGAACACCCTTGTCTTCAATCTGTGCCCTGACTATTTGCTCTTGTGATGTGGGCTCCACCGAGATATAATTAAAATCACCTGAAGAAACCACTTCCAGGTTCAACTTGCACAATTCATCACACAGGGTGGTAACTCTTGCATCCATGTTCATACAATTGCACTGGGCCTTTCTGCTCAAGGCATCTGCCACAACATTGGCTTTGCCCGGATGGTAATGCACCTCCAAATCATAGTCCTTGATTAACTCTAACCATCTCCTCTGCCTCATGTTAAGATCTGCTTGAGTGAAAATGTATTTGAGACTCTTGTGATCAGTGTAAATGTTACAGTGAGCTCCCATCAAGTAATGTCTCCATATCTTGAGAGCATGAACTACGGCTGCTAACTCCAGATCATGTGTAGGGTAGTTCTGCTCATGGGGTCTAAGTGCTCGGGAGGCATAAGCAATTACTCTGTTATCTTGCATTAAGACGCATCCCAATCCAGTACCAGAGGCATCACAATAAACTTCAAAGGGCTTGGTGTTATCAGGTTGAGCTAGCACTGGGGCTGTTGTCAAATGCTGCCTTAGCGTATGAAAGTCATCTTCGCACTTTTGGCTCCAATTATACTTGACTCCCTTCTTCAACAGTTCAGTCATTGGCTTGGTAATTCTGGAGAAATCCGAAATAAATCATCGATAATACCCTGCCAATCCCAGAAAACTCTGAATCTACCTCACTGTAGTCGGGGGTTTCCAATCCATTACCTCTTGTACCTTCTCAGGATCAACAGATATCCCATCCTGAGAAATTGTGTGACCCAAGAATTTAATTTCCTTCAGCCAGAACTCACATTTAGACAACTTAGCATAAAGATGATGATCGCGCAGTCGCTGAAGCACGGTGTGCAGATGCTCAGTATGTTCGTCTTCATTCCTGGAATAGACCAGAATATCATCAATGAAAACGACCACGAACTTGTCCAACTCTGGCATGAATACTGAGTTCATCAGGTACATAAAATAAGCCGGGGCATTGGTCAGCCCAAAAGACATCACCAGAAACTCATAAAGCCCATATCTGGTTGAGAAGGCCGTCTTGGGAATATCGCTGGCACGGATCTTGATCTGATGCTAACCCGAGCGAAGATCTATCTTGGAGAACACTTTGGCTCCCACCAACTGATCAAACAAAACATCAATGCGGGGCAGTGGGTATTTGTTCTTGATGGTCACCGCATTGAGAGGGCGGTAATCGACACACATTCTCAAACTCTCATCCTTTTTCTTTACAAATAAGGCCGGACATCCCCACGGTGAAGTACTTGGGCGAATGAATCCCTTGTCCAACAACTCTTGCAGTTGCTTCTTCAGTTCTGCCAATTCCGCGGGAGGCATCCTATATGGTCTTTTGGAGATAGGAGCAGTCCCGGGTTGCAATTCAATGGCGAACTCAATGTCTCTGTCAGGTGGCATCCCTGGCAATTCATTCAGAAAAACATCTGGGTAATCACGGACCATTGAGATCCCTTCCACTGGTGACTCTATCATAGTGAATGCACAAGAACGGGTACAACCCTGGTCGGGTAGGTACAAGGTGATCTCGCCATCTAGAGGGGAGTGGACTTCTATGGCTCTGGCTGCAACATCAATCACCGCGTGGTGTCGCGATAACCAATCAGTACCTAGGATGATATCCACACTATCCAATCCCATTATCAAGAGAGTGGTTTTAAAGATGAAACTACCCAACTTAATTGGTACGTGTCTATTGATCTGATAGGTGGCAATCCTGCCTCCGGGTGTAGAAATTGTAATACCCCCATTGGTGTGGTGAAAAGGTAACTGACACTTGGCACTAAATTTGGCACTGATAAAACTATGCGATGCACCAGAATCAAAAAGAATAATAGCAGGATAATTCAAAACTGTAAAGATACCAGTCAAGACGGGTGCTCCCTCTGGAATATCAGCCAAGGTGGTGAAGTTCAGCCTGCCTTGCCTCACTTGCACTTTCTGTCTCTTGCCTTGATTCTGATTAACATTCTGCCCCTGCCTCTGCTAGTTTCTGGGGCAATTATTGACATAATGTCCGGTGTTGCCACATGTGAAACACCTGTTGTCATTTGTCTGGCGATATTGCTGCTGCTGTTGATTGTTCCTCTGAGCTGGAAACTGGGTACGGTTGGGTGCCTGCTGCTGCTGCTGTGGTCGGATCACCCAACGTCCTTGCTGCTGCTGCGGTCCCCTGTTCTGAGTGTCAGACACAATCCTAAAACGCTGTGGCTGAGCTGAAGGTCCTGCCACAGGGGTCTTCCTCTTCTTTTCTGCCTGACGAGCTGTGATACAGTCCTCCTGGGAGATGGCCATGTTGACCAACTCATTATAACTATTGGCCCTGACGGTGTTGAGGCGGTCACGGAGCTTAGTGCTGAGCCCCCTCCTGAACCTGTCCCTCTTCTTCTCGTCCGTGTCTGCGTGATACCCCGCATACTGGCACAGGTCATTAAAGGCCTGAGCATACTATAGTACTGTCCGGTTCCCTTGAGTGAGTGCCAGAAACTCGTTGAGCTTTCGGTCCATAATACCCGCTGGTATATGGTGCCCCCTGAAAGCTGCCTTGAACTCTCTCCACTCCACCTCTCGGTCCTCTGGCTGCATAGCAAAAAAATGGTCCCACCATGTCCTTGCGGGTCCGCGAAGCTGCTGGGTGGCGAACCTGACCTTAGTGACCTCTGAACAAACTCCATGGAGTAGCGGGAATTTGGATTCCACTACTCTCAACCATACATCCGCATCAAGTGGGTCCTCTGCCCTGGTGAACAATGGAGGCTGGGTACTGAGGAACTCCTGGTAGGTGGCTGCTGCGGGGTGACGCTGATGATCACCACCACCATAGTGCTGGGGTGGCAGCTGACGCTGAGCTAGCTGCCTCAAGATCTCATTCTGCTGGGCCATTAGCTCCTGCAGAGTAGGAGGCGGTGGCGGCGGTGGAGGAACGCACTCATTTTGACCACGACGCGCTCTCCCGGCCATCTGAAAAATCACATATATTTTCAATACACATCTTTGAGGTTCAAGGTTCAATCGCGATGAAAGAGTCAAAAGGCGAAATTGATAGATTCTTGCATAATTATAAAAGATTTCACAAGGCATAAACTTTTCTTCTTAAATTAAGACTAACATCATCCATCAACCATGCTTCCAAAAGAGTTTATCGCGATTACATCAATAGCCCAAAAGACTCAACTCTATCTAGCCTAGTACCCCAAGGGTGCAAAAGCTAAGCTAGCTTCGAGGAGTCCTACCATTACCGACTTCTAGCTCTATCCCTGAGACCTAATGAGTGAACGAGGCAACACTCGACTCGGGGGAAGGTGGTCTCCCTGAGCCAGCAGTGTCCAAGCTGGAGGCAGGCTCCTCTCCTCCCTCAATGTCGACATCCTCGTTGGCCTCCATGTCCTGGATCTCCTGGTGATGCATATCCAGGTGCTCATTAGCCTCGGCAAGCTGCTGCTGGGTGTTGATAAGCTGATCCTCGAGAACCTCGATGGTGTTCTCCCTGGTCCCCACTAATTCCTCCAGCTCTTGGATCTCATTTGACAGCTGCTCCACCTGTAAGTCTTTTTCCACCATCTCAGTGGACAAGTCAACCACAAGCTCCTCTCTATTATCCAGGGTGATCTTAGTTGCCTCCAACAGTGCCATCAGATGGGACATTGCCTCACCACGCATCACTTGCAGACGGTACAGGGCATTCATGCACCGCACTGTCAAGTGAGCAGTCTGACTTGGGTAGATAGCCCAGATGTCCTTGGCATGCTCCACTCGGTCCTTCCACATTGGGTCGTCCTCCTTCTCAGCGGGGAACAAGCCAATGGGGTGGGTGGACAGCTCCAAGGGGTGGAATCCGCAGAAAGTGGTCAACCCGTGCAGAGCAATCGCCTCTATCGTATCCTCAGCCCGGTATCCAAAGGACTCAGAGTCCAGCGAACGCCATCCTGGCTGCAGGGGATGAGGCTCCAGGGTCATCCTCACCCTATAGCGGGGCACTCGGTGCTTCTCGAACTACTATACCGCGTACTGGGGAGGCGTCGTGTAACCGGCCCCCTGAAGTACCTCCCACAAAATACGGGGAAAGCCCTCTCGTGCAAGCCCGACAGTGTGGGACAGTGCATTCCCTTCGTCCAAGGATCCGTGGGAAGTCATCTGTGTACGATTAAGCGTAAGTAAAAGAAAAGGAATAAAAAAAGAAAAAGAAAACACAACTCAGCCTCTTTCTAACTATAACAATGGTACTGGGGTACTTAGTTGGTCATTATTCTGTATAAAAGTCCTTACCCAATTATCCATTTGTTTAATTAAGAATGCATGCATGCTCGTCCTGAACGACCTCACATCAATGTAAAGGGAATAGGGAAGAACTCCCATCCCACATAGTAGCTTGTAGGGCTTAATCACTTAGCCACCTAACTACCCCTCTATCCTCCTAAGGCCTCCGTCCTAGGTCTATCCTGATCGTCCTACGACCTATCCAACATTTGTTTCTATCAAGTTTTACTTTGGAAAAAGATGATATTTATAGTTTATTGATTCCTCTGTGGTGGTACAAGCTCCGATACCAGCTGTGGCGGAACTGCCCGAATTATTCCGACTTAAGTGCCTAAGTCCCGCCTTAGAGGCTAGACCACACTTAAATGGGAATAACCCGTCAATCCCTCGAATCTAGTCCGACGAGGCCACTGACAGGATCAAGTACCACAATCTCACTCGATGGTGAGTCACAGAGCAAATACAATAAAGCATAAAACCATACATTAAGGAGTATTAATTTTATTACATCATCATCGGAGTTTTTGCAAAAGTAGTCATCATCGTTCGAAGTGCAGCGGAATAAAACTAACGATAATTAAACAGGGAGATGGGGAAGCCTGTCCCATCACTCCTCACGCTCCTCCTCAGCCGAGGCGGGGTCCCACTCGACAGTCCAACCCGGTGGCAAGATGGACGGCCAAGTCACTCCAGCAACCATGTCCTCCAAAGAACCTGTAAAAAATATGCCACAAGCAAGGCTGAGTATACTAATACTCAGCTAGACTTACCCGGTGTGAGGAGTCTACTCCTCTATCTCTAGACATGCAGCTGTTTGGCTGTGGGGTTTGGTTGCCAAAAGCACTAGCTGAGTTTTCTAAATCAAGTTTTAGCTTTGTCAAGTTTAAGTGTGACTCTCTTAAGGCTAAATATGTACTATCTACTCATACATAGTAGCAAACATTTTTAGCAATCAACATCTTGTATCAACTCATCATATTTCCACTTGTTACTCAATGCAGTACAATGGATCAAGCAGTCTCATTAGCTGCGAGAAGCAGACGATTCGAATCGAGTTTTTATCCTTGCAAGGTAAACCTAAACAAACGACATATAGGGGCACTCCGTCCCCACACATATCAACCGTGCCCATCGATTCCCCGTCAGCAGATCAGGGCTCACTGCCTTGGCATACAATGCCTCACTGACCCCGACTGTCGTCGTGCAGTGACCGCACTTGTACCCACCATAACCAGAATGGGAGACCACGTCTCAGGTCGTGTGAGGGGCAAAGTCTACTGTCAGGTTCAATCAGGTACTAGGCTTACCGATTTACCATATTTCTCGGCATGTGCTTAGTACGTTCAAACGCTTGACACAGGTATCCGCACATTAATCCTTATTCCAAATTCCCAGCTCGTAGACAACCAATCCCCATGGATTGTTGTCCACAGACCAGCATTATTGTGATATGAAAGTGGGTTTGACCTCGCGCGAGTGCTAGAAAATCACTCGACTTCTACCGAGATCCTAATTAAATAAGCAGCTACTCGACCTAGCATACTAGTATTCAGCTCAATAGGATTCCTGAGATCATGCAACTAGGGTTTCA
Source organism: Zea mays (assembly GCF_902167145.1). Lineage (NCBI taxonomy): Eukaryota > Viridiplantae > Streptophyta > Magnoliopsida > Poales > Poaceae > Zea > Zea mays. The sequence continues at coordinate 187,740,312 of NC_050098.1, forward strand.
AACAACTTCTACACTTAAGTGCACATCCAATCCTACAATCAATAAGTGTAGTAAAATAGCATAAATAACAGGTTATGCATAAACCGGGGCTTGCCTTCTAAAGCAGTGGCAGGCAGATCCTCTGGTGTAGGCTCTGGTGCTGAATATGGGGCTACCTCCTGAGCAGCTCCTTGCTCCGGCACGAGGACGTACTCTCCGTCAGCGAGGTTGCAGTCTATTGAAATGCAATGAATATGTATGTCATGATTATGCAGGATTTAACAACATTAAGCTAAAGGAAGAAAAACTAAGTTAGTTAGCAACTTAGGGTTTCGTGGTCATACGTGGCCTTTTAGTGGTTTATGCTTATCATTCTAGGTTTAGGTTTGGTTGAGAATAAGCACAGTGGATTTGTATTTTCCTCACATGTTTCAGTGGGCAATTTAAAAAGGGTTTTGCTAGTGGGGTTAGGGTGACACAGGTTTCCATTATCAATTTTCCCTTTTTCATTTTCTAATTAAGAATTCTAGTGTGGGTTTGAACTACAACAGTGGTTTAACTTTTCCCAAAAATTTGGTAAAAATTACAGTGGGTTACTATTGGTCACTGTAGTTTGTCATATGAATTTGAGGTCCAGAATAAAAAGAGTAGGCCTTGGACAAAAATAACCAAAGTTGGGCAAGGGAGGTCACTTTGCACTACAACTCTTTACTAGGGGTGGGTTCTGTCCTAAGGGTCATTTTTGTTGGCATCTATCAGTAATAACAAGCTTCTGTGCCAAAAATCACAGAGAGTTAATTGATGGTTATTTAGTTGTGATTTTCTAAAGTTAAATGCCCAAAAAGGCACTTTCTACTGCCTTGTTATTTGAAAAATGTCAAACAGCAGATTTCATATTTTTCCTATGTTCGTAATAAACAAAACATTAATCATCCCAAGGTTTGGGGTGTTTTCACCTTGGGGTTATTTTTCTAGGGTTTTTCTAAGTTTTCCTTGTTTTCTTAAAATAAAAGGTATCCCAATTATTTTGTACTAAATCAGGGTATAATAAATTTTTCTAGTGAACTATACTGAATAAGTAGACTAACAAAAATATGGGTGCTTCCTGGTTCCTTATTTAAACCTTCATTAACATTTTCTTTAACTTTAGGCTAAAAAGGGTTTAAATGGTAAACTCTATCTTAACTGGGTGTACAGAGGGGTTTATTATTTTTAAACAGGTTAGGAAGTAATTAGGTGCTTCTCCAAATTTTCTTAGCCTCAGTCTAACAGTGTAACAATTTTTCCTCCTATTATTTAGCTTTTGGTTAAATCAATATTTAAATCAAAACCTTAAAGTTTTCTGTAACACTTAAGGGTTTTATATTTTTCTTAAGTAGTTTACATTATTCAAGATCTAGCAAAATTAGTTTGACTCAATTTGGGTGAACAAAACAGAAGATATGAATTGTTTAAGCTCTGTTTGAATTTAAATCAGATTTTTAAAAAGGTTTCCTGGAAAAACCACTTTGCACCGAAGTCCTCGGGTTCTTTCCAAACTAACCCTCTCAGTTATACCCATGCGCTACTATTCCTCTGAGTCACTGACAATGCGCAAAACCCCCTAGCCTTTTCTTCTTCTCCCCTGCAGTCCCTCCCTAGGTTTAAACATTACCCGCGAAAAAGAAAAGGGCGGCGCGGCTTACCGGCGGCGAGAGAGGTCCGGCGAGGGGCGGGGTTGGCTCCGGGAGGTCCTGGCGGTCACAACGGTATACGGCTTGACGGCTGGGGTGGCCGGAATCGTCCGGTCCACGTGCGCAGGCGGGTGCTCTCGTCGGCGGCGGGTGTTCCGGCCAAACCACGGCGATCTAGTTCAATACAATGGCACGGTGAGCTTCACGGGGTGACGTAGAGGCTATGTGCACAAGGAATCGAAGAATGGAGCATAGGATTACCCGGTCTACGTTCACCGGCGGTCGGGCGAAGTCCGGCGACCGTGGACTGGCTTCTCCGGCAAAGCAAACTCCGATTCCTCGCTCGGGGAGCTTCACCGAGGTGTGCACAGTCTTCTCCGAGGGTCGGGCGTGGCTGGGAAGGGCTCGGTTGGCCGGTCTACGGTGGCAGGGGGATCGGGCGGTCGCGGGGACGCTGTGCACGGGCAAACGCCGGTGGTTTTGGGCTCCGGTGAGGTCGAGCGCATGCGGAGGGGTACAGTTGAAGTCCCTGGATGCTTTATAGGCGCGGGCGCGGGCCATGGCGCCGGCTTGGCTTTGGCGCGACGCGGGGGCGCGCGTCGGGCGTGCTCTGGCGAGCTCAGAGCGCGTCGAACACGTGGCTCTTTGCTTCTGCCCCTGTTCTTCCCTCTGCTGAGCGGCCAAAACGTATGAATCTTGCCCTAGAGCCTCTGAGAGATCTCTTCCCTGCACCTAGAGCTACCTAGTTCATGTGAGTTCCAAGGGTAGATGTGGTCGGGTTAGAGAGATATGGGGGTGGGAAGTCGGCTATGTTAGAGATGTCCAAACCGAGACAAAACTTGTGCCAAGTCGTGTCAAACGTCTTAGGGTAGGTGTCAACTTTCTCCAGGGCATTCTAGATGTAATTTGGCGCCACTTTGTCAATTGGGTCGAAATGTTTTGAAGTTTGAATGAGGGTGAACATGTGTGATCTTTGGCCAAGGGTTGGTTTTGGACTTAGAAAAATCCTGATTTTTCTTTTGTGCTCAACCCTTTTGTGAACCTTTTGGGGCTTTTCTAAAATCTTTTTTGGGTTACTTTCTTACTATTATTTGTAGGTTATTAAGGGTACTACAACTTTTATATTTGGCCCAAGCCATGATCATAAGGTTTTCATGACCTTTTGGTCATACTTACTTCTAGGGTTCCCATTGTCCAAAGGGGTTTGCATTAGGGTTTTGAGCAATTCTCCACTTTAGAGGTGCATGATAGGTTAAGGTATGATATCTATGATGGGTTGCACTTGCTTAGGATTTTGATTTCCAAGTTTGGTGCACTTTGCTCAAACTAAACCACATGTGATAGTAGGTTTAAATGATGTAACCTTGGGTGGACACCCTAAGTAACACCTGAGGTGTTACAGTAGGTGCCCTAGATGTTTCCGACGAAGGCCTTCCTAAGGTCAGCCCAGTTGTGGATGGTGTCGCTTGGTAGGTGCTCAAGCTAGGCCCTCACCCCTTCCGTGAGGTGGATAGAGAGGAACTAGATGGTGAGATGGTCATATTTTATTCCCACCATGTGTCAAGCAAGGCTGTAATCCTCCAACCAGACACTGGGATTTGAGGACCCATCGTACTTGATGATGTTTGCTGGTGACCTCACCTTTGTAGGGAAATTGCGCCTTCCTGACCGCGTGCCCGAAGGCATGCGACCCCGACCTAGGTGGGATGGGGCTACGCTTGCGCCTCCTTTCGCGTGGTTGCTATCTTCTTCTTGCTCCCAATGCTAGTTGTTGAGGATGTGTCGAGCATCGCGGATATCCTCAAGGCGGTCCTTCAGGGGGACACACGTCCTTGTGGATTGGGAGGGTTGTGCCCCTTGCTCCAAGATGAGGTTGTGCATGGGTCATAGCTGTCCGCGCTAGTGGGCATCTGCTGATTTATTTCAGCTTTTTGTACCATGACTTCCTCCACCAAGTTGTGAAGCTTTCAATACATCGCCCTCGCCTCTGATTTATCTAGCTCGAGGAAGGATCGAAGCATCATGGTTGTCTCGACCATGTTCTGTCCGGGGTTGAGGAAGTATTGTGCCTCATTGCTACTCTTAGTGAGCTTGTTGTGGACCTTCCTCGCCTGGGGTTTTTCGTCCTCAAGACGCTTTTGCCCGATGCCACCATCAACCTGGTCGAGTTTATGGACAAGTGCGTCGAGCTCCTCCCGCTGTCTGAGGGTGGCCTCGTAGGCGAGGATGTGAGCTTAGCACTGTCACTAATACTCTTCTTCCTGGTTAGAGGACTCCTTGTCCCCCCACCATTGTTGTTCCATGGCGGTGTTGCCATGAAACAGGCCCTTCCCACCGCCTTGTCGGCGTCGGAGTTGTGTTTAGTTGAGCCGTGGCTCGAGTTATCCTCGAGTAGGTCAAGGATGGATGTTGATTGGTGACCGATGACAACCACTAGTGTTGAAAGTGAGGCTCCCTCCGCCTTCTGCCTAATGGCGTCAGCAAACCAGTTAAGTTAACGCTTCAGGGCGACAACACTCCTCTTGAGTCGTCATTTTTTCACATTGCTCCTGGTGGAGCGTACAGGCCCTACGCCTATAATGACGGGCTTGTCGAGGTCGGTGAGGCAGAGCTCGCCGGTGGCACTAGCAAGAAAGTTGAGGGAGCCAAACATGATGTGACTTCCAGGAGTGAAAGTTTCACCATCGGTGAATGCTAAAGACTGAGCCATCGGAGTGGAGAGTGTCACTTAGCAATTAACGGCCCCTACCTGCGTGCCAACTGTTGTGGTTTCGGAAACCGGGGGGACAATAGAATTTATGTTCGATGGGGATGCTAGTGCGAACTCACACTGAATGGTGAATCGCTTGGACTTGAGCGAGGGGTTTGAGACAAAGGGTTATACCGGTTTAGGCTTGCACCCTAGTCTAGTGTAGTGATGATCGTAGTATTGCTTGAGGACTGTGTGTACAACTAGTTTGTGTGAGGGAGAGAAGAAAGAAGCGGGACTGTCCTTTTATAGCTCAATGGTAGGGCCTTATAGACGAGACTTCTTTCCTAATAGTAAGAGCATGGTTTGTTGCTCCCGGTTGAAATAGTGCCTCTAACGTCGTTCGTAGGATCGTGCGTAGCCATTCTCCCAGCATGATATACCGCTCCACTCGTCCATCATACAAGTCCATGTAGCAAGTCTGATGCTAATGTCTTTGTAGTGGTGTGTGGCAGGTCCAACAGGACAGTCTCACGACACGGTCATGCATGGCGCTGTGTAACACCCTGAATTTGGGGGTATAAAATTTCTTTCTTATGATCATTTAAATTTAGGTGTTACTCTTCTCTATCTCACTCTAGTCTCACTCTCTCTCTAGTTTTCTCCCTCCCTTCTTCTTTTAATTAGGGTTAGTTGAATTAGTGAAGGATTATTTATTTTATTTTACCCAAAACATATGAGTCATGGAATGTTGCATCATATTGAGCCTAAATATTCTTTGAATTGTTGCATAGATTTGGTTTGGTTTGAATTTGAAACTTGATTTGAATTTGATTTGAAAACCCTAGAGAAAAGATAGAAAAGTAATTAGAAAATCCCTAGAAAAAGGAAAACCTATTCCAGCCCAAACCGGCCCACTAAGCCCAGCCTGCGCGTGCGTCCGCGCCCGCGCGCCTTCGGTGCCTGACAGGCGGGTCCCGCCTGTCGGCGCCAACCCGAGCGCGCTCACCCTCCCTCTCTCTCTCGCTGCTCTGTGGGGTCGAGCTATCGGCGCCGTTCTTTTCCCCCGCGCCCTCTCTCTCTGTCCCGCCGTCCCCACCTGTCAACCGTCCCTAACCTCTCGCCCACGATCTCCCCGCTGTGGACGCGCCCACGGCCGCGCGTTCTCCGGCCATGTCCGCGCACCCGCGCCCCTTTTGAGCCCCGTGCCCTGCTCACCCACCTCCCTTCGCTCATTTACGCCCTCTGCCAAACCCTCTCGCCCTCTCTCTCTCGCTCTGCCCACGTGTGTAGAGAGCCCCGCCACCGTCGCATCCGCGCCCCGTCCTGTGCCACGGTGAGTTCTGCCTCACCGTCAGCTGCTCGGGACACCCTTCGGTGTGCTCTTTCTCTCTCTGGTTCGTCCGGTCCATGCTCACCGGAGCGTTTCTTGCACAGCCGGAGCCCCCCGTCGTCGCCCTGTCGCGTTCTTGCGCCTCTGTCGTTGCTTCGCGACTCCAGCGTTTCCTCTCAAGGTGAGCAACCCGCCCGTACCCTTAATTTGGTCATTCTTGCTCTGTTGCTCGCGCGATTGCTCGCCGGAGCTACCTCGCGCCGCCGTTAGCCCGCCTCGCCGTGGTCTGCGCCCTCTGGTGCCCCTGCGCCAGTGTAAAGGCCATGGCCGAGTCCGCCAGACCGTCCTGATCGCGCCCAGGCTAGCCCCCAAGCCTCTGGAGCCCCGTCATGGCCAGCCTCCTCGTCTCCGGTGAGCCCTCGCCGCGGGACCGAGCGGCGCCACCACGCCCATGTCCGCCCCTGGTCGTTAGATCTCGGGCGTCCGTCCGAGATCGGACGGTTTAGACTTAACCCGAGCGGATCTAATCCCAGCCCTCCGATCTAGATCCAACCGCCTCTCTCTCTCTTCCCCCTCCCCCACGTCTCTGCCTCTGGGCCCGGCTGGTCAGCCTACCCTGGCCCACTGATGCCTTGGCCCGCTGATGCCCTAGCCCCGCTTGTCAGCCGCGTCCGTGCGCGCGCCCGCACGATGTAATCTGGGCCGCTGATCTCTGATCCGATGGCCGAGGTTACCCCGTACCTCCTCGCGTGTGAGTTTTGCTTAAGAGCCCCTAGTTTTAGGAAATCAACATGTCGTCCTCTGTTTTAGCGCGCAGGCCCCTGGTTTATTTTGAATAGTCCCCTGTACTTTTATTTAATCACAAATTTAGCTTTAATTTCATATTTCAAACTTCAAAACTTGTTTATTTCATATATTTTTCATATGAACTCCAAATTTAGTGGTTCAAATTGCAAAATGTTCACAAAATTATTCTCTGTTCAAATAAAATATGACCAACTATAGTATGTATACTTTAATTTTACACTTAGAATATAGGATTAAAGTATATGTTGATTTATATTTAATGAAATAAATAAAAGGAGAACCCTAGGAGTTAAAGTATATTTAATCTTGTGAGATTAGTGATATGCATTGCATGAATTCATTTTTGGTTTAACCTTTAGGTCTTAATGAAATGAATAGAATTAGGTTATGTAGTTATGGATAACACTTAAAGGATAATCAAATTCCTAAATGAGAGTAGTTCATCTTATAATTTAATCTTTTCTTTGTTTAATTACTATTTTACCTTTTTGAGCTATGTTCCAACACTTAGAGAGTAAGTAATCCTCAATTAAGATTAGTCCATTCTATAACTTGATCTCATTCTCTTTTATGTAGCATTACTTCCCTTGAGTTGTGTTCCAATGTTTGTACATGTTTGATGTGATGTTCATTTTACTTTCCAAATGTATTGAATGTATGCTCGCTTTATTTAGACAACGAGCAGCTCGTGGTTCCTGAGTGTTTTGCCGAAGATCCCTCTGAGCAACAACCTGGTGAAGGCAAGTGTCCTCAGACCTATCATGTCCTACTTTACTTTATAATTCCTTGTCCCGCATTACATTACTAAAACTTAAGGATTGACTAGTCTGTATTTACCTTACCCTTGTTTACCTTTTTGGGTTAATCATGGTTAGCTTATGCTATTGCTTAAACTTAATCAATGAACATGATGTGATCTTTTATGATACAATGATGTTATCCCGATGAGGTTCTTGTGATTACTTTAGGGGACTCGGGCTGTTTCTTGAGTACCTCTCCGTAAGGACCTGTTTGGGGAGTGACAAACCGAGATAACAGTGCAACCATGAGGGAGGAATGGGACGCCCTTAACTGATTAATTAGAGAAACCAGAGGAGTAGTTGGCTTCACCGTAGGGCCGTCAATGGGGTCCGAACACAGTATTTGCTCTGCCGAGGCTGGTTGCAAAGGTTCTTTGATTTGGTTTTGTTAGTCACCCTTCCTTTGGGGAGATGTACTGTGTTTATCAAACTGGAGAAACCTAACAGGCGGCTATGACCTCTGAGAAATCTTTGTAAAGGCTATGTAGTGAGACCCTGCTGGGTCACCTTGGTAGTGATCAATGGGGAGGCTAGAACCCCGGGCAGAATGGGAATCACGGCTTGTGGGTAAAGTGTGCAACCTCTGCAGAGTGTTAGAAACTGGTATATCAGTTGTGCTCACGGTTATAAGCAGCCTTGGGATCCTCTTCGATTAGAAGAACTTTGGTTACTTTTATGATGATGAATAGCAATGATGGTTATAAATCTGATCTCTAGTATTTCCTCTTGGAGGGAGTGCCTCTGGGTAATAACTGGGTCATTACTAAAACTTGGCTCTACTAATATTAATACAACTTGACCAACTAAAAGCAACTGCTTAACCTTAACTCCACATACAGCTAGTCCACTTTAGCCAAACGAGACATATGGTGAGTACGTTGATGTGTACTCACCCTTGCTTTACAAACCACCCCACCCCAGGTTGTCCCCACTGTACTCAGTGCTCAGGAGGTGAAGCGGGCAACATGGAGGACTTTGAGGAGTTCCAGGACTACGACGAGTTCTAGTTTACTTTAGTGGCAAACCCCCAGTCAGTTGTCTGTGTAGGCTTATCTTCTACTTTTCGTTACTCCACACTTGGATGTTAATGTTAAACACTATGGAATATGTATTAGACTATGTGGATGTCTCAGACATCTTGATGTAATTAAGTACCTTTTCGTTATTTAATTCGAGCATTGTGTGATGATGTCCAATTATGTAATCGCTGTGTACGTGAGTTCTGATCCTGGCATGTACATGGTTCGCATTCGGTTTACCTTCCAAAACCGGGTGTGACACGCTGCCTCGCTTGTCGTCATGAATCCTATGCCATCATCCCTCGGCGTGCGTAGGCATACACCTGGTATGGCGTATCATCCCATCCTTTTCCGGTATGTGGGTTACTATAGAGACTCTAGTGCTGAGGTCTCCCAAGACTAATGTTGATTGGCTGAAAGTCGCCTAGAGGGGGGGGGTGAATAGGCAAATCTGAAATTTATAAAGTTTAAGCACAACTACAAGATGGGGTTAGCGTTAGAAATATAATCGAGACCGAAAGAGAGGGCGAAAAACAAATCACAAGCAAATAAGGCGGATGACACATTGATTTGTTTTATCGAGGTTCGATTCTTGCAAACCTACTCCTCGTTGAGGTGGTCACAAAGACCGGGTCTCTTTCAACCCTTTCTCTCTCTCAAATGGTCACTTAGATCGAGTGAGCTTCTCTTCTCAATCAATTGGGACACTTAGTCCCCACAAGGACCACCACACAATTGGTGTCTCTTGCTTTGATTACAAAGATCTTAGGAACAAGAAATGGGGAAGAAGAAAAGCGATCCAAGCGCAAGAGCTCAAAAGAACACGACAAAACTCTCTCTTCTAGTCACTATTGCTTTGAGTGGAATTGGGACTTGGAGAGATTTTGATTCACTCTATTTGTGTCTTGTATTGAATGCACTAGCTCTTGTATTTAATGTGTTAGCTGAAAACTTGGATACCTTGAAGTGTGGTGGTTGGGGGTATTTATAGCCCCAACCACCAAAGTGGCTGTTGGGGAAGGCTGCTGTCGAAGGGCGCATCGGACAGTCCGGTGCGCCACCGGACACTGTTCGGTGCGCCATCCACGTCACCCAACCGTTAGGGTTCGACCGTTGGAGCTCTGACAAGTGGGGCCACCGGACAGTTCGGTGGTGCACCGGACAGTCACTGTTCACTGTCCGGTGCGCCTTCTGGCGCCTGCTCTGACTCTGCGCGCGCAGTCGCGCACTGTTCACTATTGCTTTTGCAGACGACCGTTGGCGCAGTAGCCGTTGCTCCGCTTGGCACACCAGACAGTCCGATGCTACACCAGACAGTCCGGTGAATTATAGCGGAGGGGCTCCCCGAATTCCCGAAGCTGGGCAGTTCAGAGTGATTCTCCCTGGTGCACCGGACACTGTCCGGTGGCACATCAGACAATCCGGTGCGCCAGACCAGGGCAGCCTTTGGTTGTATTTTGTTGTTTTTATTTGAACCCTTTCTTGGACTTTTTATTGGTTTGTGTTGAACCTTTGGCACCTATAGAACTTATAATCTAGAGCAAACTAGTTAGTCCAATTATTTGTGTTGGGCAATTCAACCACCAAAATCAATTAGGAAAAGGTTTTAGCCTATTTCCCTTTCAATCTCCCCCTTTTTGGTGATTGATGCCAACACAAACCAAAGCAAATATATAAGTGCAGAATTGAACTAGTTTGCATAAGGTAAGTGCAAAGGTTACTTGGAATTAAACCAATTTATACATTCATAGGATATGCATGGATTGCTTTATTTATTTTTACATTTTGGACCACGCTTGAACCACTTGTTTTGTTTTTGCAAATGTTTTGGAAATTCTTTTTCAAAGTCTTTTGCAAATAGTCAAAGGTATATGAATAAGATTTTGAGAAGCATTTTCAAGATTTGAAATTTTCTCCCCCTGTTTCAAATGCTTTTTCTTTGACTAAACAAAACTCCTCCTCAATGAAATTCTCCTCTTAGTGTTTAAGAGGGTTTTAGATATTAGTTTTGAAAGAGGTCATACCAATTTGAAATTATATTAAAAATAAGATACCAATTAAAAAACTTCTTTTAATACAAAATGAAAGACTACATTTTTGAAATCGGTGGTGGTGCGGGGTGCGGTCCTTTTGTTTTGGGCTAATACTTTTCTCCCCCTTTGGCATGAATCGCCAAAAACGGATACTTATGAGTGAAATATAAGCCCTTTTACTTTCTCTCCCTTTGGCAAACAATATAGGAGTGAAGGATTATACCAAAGTTGGAGAGCGATGCGGAGTGACGGCGAAGTAGATATAATGCGATGGAGTGGAGTGGAAGCCTTGACTTCGCCGAAGACGCCATTTCCCTTTCAATCTATGACTTAGCATGAAATACACTTGAAAAACACATTAGTCATAACAAGGGAAAGAGATATGATCAAAGGTATATAAATGAGCTATGTGTGCAAAATATCAATCAAAATTCCTAGAATCAAGAATGTTTAGCTCATGCCTAAGTTTGGTAAAGGTTTTCTCATCTAATGGCTTGGTAAAGATATCGGCTAATTATTCTTTGGTGCTCACATAGGCAATCTCAATATCCCCCCCGTTGTTGGTGAGCCCTCAAAAAGTGATATTGAATGGCTATGTGCTTAGTGCGGCTGTGCTCAACGGGATTATCCGCCATGCGGATTGCACTCTCATTATCACATAGAAGAGGAACTTTGGTTAATTTGTAACCATAGTCCCTAAGGGTTTGCCTCATCCAAAGTAATTGCGCGCAACAATGGCCTGCGGCAATGTACTCGGCTTCGGCGGCAGAAAGAGCTACAGAATTTTGTTTCTTTGAAGCCCAAGACACCAGGGATCTTCCCAAGAACTGACAAGTCCCTGATGTGCTCTTTCTATCAATCTTACACCCTGCCCAATCAGCATCTGAATATCCAATTAAATCAAAAGTGGATCCCTTAGGGTACTAAAGACCAAACTTAAGAGTATAAACTAAATATCTCAAGATTCGTTTTACGGCCCTAAGGTGAACTTCCTTAGGATCAGCTTGGAATCTTGCACACATGCATACAGAAAGCATAATATCCGGTCGAGATGCACATAAATAGAGTAAAGATCCTATCATCGACCGGTATACCTTTTGATCTACGGATTTACCTCCCTTGTCGAGGTCGAGATGCCCATTAGTTCCCATGGGTGTCTTGATGGGCTTGGCATCCTTCATCCCAAACTTGGTGAGTATGTCTTGAGTGTACTTCGTTTGGCTGATAAAGGTGCCCTCTTGGAGTTGCTTCACTTGAAATCCTAGGAAGTATTTCAACTCCCCCATCATAGACATCTCGAATTTTTGAATCATAATCCTACTAAACTCTTCACAAGTAGATTTGTTAGTAGACCCAAATATGATATCATCAACATAAATTTGGCATACAAACAAATCATTTGCAATTGTTTTAGTAAAGAGAGTAGGATCGGCTTTTCCGACTTTGAAGCCATTAGCGATAAGAAAATCTCTTAGGCATTCGTACTGAAAGGGAATTAGGCTTACACCTATTTTCCTAATTGATTTTGGTGGTTGAATTGCCCAACACAAATAATTAGACTAACTAGTTTGCTCTAGTGTATAAGTTATACAGGTGCGAAAGGTTCACACTTAGCCAATAAAAAGACCAAGAAATGGGTTCAACAAAGAGAGCAAGGGATAACCCAAGTGTGCCCTGGTCTGGCGCACCGGACTGTCCGGTGCACCACCGGACAGTGTCCGATGCACCACCGGACAGTGTCCGGTGCACCAAGGAACTCCAAGACAAACTTCGCACCTTCGGGAATTCTCAGATACGCTTCATTATAATTCACCGGACTGTTCGGTGTAACACCGGACAGTGTCCGGTGCTCCAGAGGAGAGCGACTCTGAACTCGCCAGCTTCGAGAATCCGCTCCGCTATAATTCACCGGACATGTCCGGTGCACACCGGACTGTCCGGTGAGCCAGCGGAGCAACGGCTACTTCACGCCAACGGTCGACTGCAACGCATTAAATGCGCGCCAGCGCGCGCAGAGGAGCAGAGCACGCGCGGGTGGCACACCGGACAGTCTACAGGACTTGTCCGGTGCGCCACCGGACAGCCATGCGGGCCCACTCGTCAGAGCTCCAACAGTCGGAACCCAACGGCCTGGTGACGTGGCTGGCGCACCGGACAGTGTCCAGTGGCGCACCGGACTGTCCGGTGCGCCATGCGACAGCAGCCTCCACCAAACGGCTAGTTTGGTGGTTGGGGTTATAAATACCCCCAACCACCCCACATTCAAGTCATCCAAGTTTTCCACCTTCCAACCACTTACAAGAGCTAGGCATTCAATACAAGACACACCCAAGTGATCAAATCCTCTCCCAATTCCACAAAAGCTTTAGTGTTAAGTGAGAGAGATTTGTTGTGTTCTTTTGAGCTCTTGCGCTTGGATTGCTTTCTTTCTCATTCTTTCTTGAGATCAAACTCACTTGTAATTGAGGCAAGAGACACCAATCGTGTGGTGATCCTTGTGGGAACTTTGTGTTCCAAGTGATTGAGAAGAAAAGCTCACTCGGTCCGAGGGATCGTTTGAGAGAGGGAAAGGGTTGAAAGAGACCCGGTCTTTGTGACCACCTCAACGAGGAGTAGGTTTGCAAGAACCGGACCTCGGTAAAACAAATCCGCGTGTCACACTCTTTATTCGCTTGCGATTTGTTTTACGCCCTCTCTCTCGGACTCATTTTTATTTCTAACGCTAACCCGGCTTGTAGTTGTGATTAATTGTGTAAATTGAAAGTCGCCCTATTCACCCCCCTCTAGGCGACTTTCAATTGGTATCAGAGCCCGATGCTTCATTAGAGCCTAACCGCTCGAAGTGATGTCGGGAGATCATGCCAAGAAGGAGATGGAGACCGGCGACAAGCCCACTACAAGCCACGGGAAAGCTTCATCGGAAGAGTCCCGCAACAAGGGGAAGGGGAAGGAGAAGAAAGCCTCTTCCCACAAGTCGCATCGGAGTGGCGACAAGAAAAAGAAGATGAGGAAGGTGGTCTACTACGAGACCGACACTTCATCACCTTCCACCTCCGGCTCCGACGCGCCCTCCATTACTTCTAAGCGCCATGAGCGCAAGAAGTTTAGCAAGATCCCCCTACGCTACCCTCGCATTTCTAAACATACTCCATTACTTTCGGTTCCATTAGGCAAACCGCCAACCTTTGACGGTGAAGATTACGCTAGGTGGAGTGATTTGATGAAATTTCACCTAACCTCACTCCACAAAAGTATATGGATGAGTTTGGAGCACAGGTACCATCCGTAGGGGATGAGGATTATGATGAGGACGAGGTAGCCCAAATCGAGCACTTCAACTCCCAAGCCACAACTATACTCCTCGATTCTCTAAGTCGAGAGGAGTATAACAAGGTGCAAGGATTAAAGAGCGCCAAGGAAGTTTGGGACGTGCTCAAGACCGCGCACGAGGGAGATGAGCTAACCAAGATCACCAAGCGGGAGACGATCGAGGGGGAGCTCGGTCGCTTCCAGCTTCGCAAAGGGGAAGAGCCACAAGACATGTACAACCGGCTCAAAACCTTGGTGAACCAAGTGCGCAACCTCGGGAGCAAAAAGTGGGATGACCACGAGATGGTTAAGGTTATTCTTAGATCACTTATTTTCCTTAACCGTACTCAAGTTCAATTAATTCGTGGTAATCCTAGATATACACTAATGACTCCCGAGGAAGTAATCGGGAATTTTGTGAGCTTTGAGTACATGATCAAGGGCTCAAAGAAAATCAATGAGCTAGATGATCCCTCCACATCCGAAGCACAACCGATCGCATTTAAGGCGACGAAGGAGAAGAAGGAGGAGTCTACACCGAGTAGACAACCAATCGACGCCTGAACATATGGTATTAATTAAACAACAAAATGATCATATAGCAAAGTTAGATGCAAAAATTGTCGAGCATGAACTTGAAAATGAAAATTTTAAATTTGCTCGTAATATGCTCTATAATGGGAGACACCCTGGCATCAAGGATGGCATTGGCTTCCAAAAGGGGGACAATGTCAAACTTAATGCCCCACTTAAGAAATTATCCAACTTTGTTAAGGGCAAGGCTCTCATGCCTCAAGATAACGAGGGTTACATTTTGTACCCTGTCGGTTATCCTGAGAGCAAAATTAGGAGAATTCATTCTAGGAAGTCTCACTCTGGCATCTAGCTCTAGGCAACCAACCCATGCTAAGTTGCCTAATAAGAAAACTCCTAGTGCATCAAATGATCATGACATTTCATTTAAAACTTTTGATGCATCTTATGTTTTAACTAACAAATCCGGCAAAGTAGTTGCCAAATATGTTGGGGGCAAGCACAAGGGGTCAAAAACTTGTGTTTGGGTACCCAAAGTTCTTGTGTCTAATGCCAAAGGACCCAAAACCATTTGGGTACCTAAAGTCAAGAACTAAACTTGTTTTGTAGGTTTATGCATCTGGGGGCTCAAGTTGGATTATCGATAGGGGATGCACAAACCACATGACAGGGGAGAAGAAGATGTTATCCTCCTACGAGAAAAACCAAGATCCCCAAAAAGCGATCACATTCGGGGATGGAAATCAAGGTTTGGTCAAAGGATTGGGTAAAATTGCTATATTTCCTGACCATTCAATTTCCAATGTTTTTCTTGTAGATTCCTTAGATTACAGTTTGCTTTCCGTTTCGCAATTATGTCAAATGGGCTACAACTGTCTTTTTACTGATGTAGGTGTCACTGTCTTTAGAAGAAGTGACGATTCAATAGCATTTAAGGGAGTGTTAGAGGGTTAGCTATACTTGGTAGATTTTGATAGAGCTGAACTCGACACTTGCTTAATTGCTAAGACTAACATGGGTTGGCTCTGGCACCGCTGACTAGCCCATGTTGGAATGAAGAATCTTCATAAGCTTCTAAAGGGAGAGCACATTTTAGGATTAACAAATGTTCATTTTGAGAAAGACAGGGTTTGTAGCGCATGCCAAGCAGGGAAGCAAGTTGGTGCTCATCATCCACACAAGAACATCATGACGACTGACAGGCCACTGGAGCTCCTACACATGGCTCTATTCGGCCCGATTGCTTACATAAGCATCGACGGGAGTAAGTACTGTCTAGTTATTGTGGATGACTATTCTTGCTTCACTTGGGTGTTCTTTTTGCAGGAAAAATCTCATACCCAAGAAATCTTAAAGGGATTCTTGAGACAGGCTCAAAATGAGTTCGGCTTAAGGATCAAGAAAATTAGAAGCGACAACGGGACGGAGTTCAAGAACTCTCAAATTGAAGGTTTCCTTGAGGAGGAGGGCATCAAGCATGAGTTCTCTTCTCCCTACACCCCACAACAAAATGGTGTAGTGGAGAGGAAGAATAGAACTCTATTGGACATGGCAAGAACCATGCTTGATGAGTACAAGACTTCGGATCGGTTTTGGGCCAAGGCGGTCAACACCGCTTGCTACGCCATCAACCGGTTATATCTACACTGAATCCTCAAGAAGACATCATATGAACTCCTAACCGGTAAAAAGCCAAATATTTCATATTTTAGAGTCTTTGGTTGCAAATGTTTTATTCTTGTGAAAAGAGGTAGAAAATCTAAATTTGCTCCTAAGACTGTAGAAGGCTTTTTACTAGGATATGACTCAAACACAAGGGCATATAGAGTCTTTAACAAGTCCTCTGGACAAGTTGAAGTTTCTTGTGATGTTGTGTTTGATGAGACTAACGGCTCTCAAGTAGAGCAAGTTGATCTTGATGAGATAGGTGATGAAGAGGCTCCGTGCATCGCGCTAAATAACATGTCCATTGGGGATGTGTGTCCTAAGGAATCCGAAGAGCCTCCAAATGCACAAGATCATCCATCCTCCTCCACGCAAGCATCTTCACCAACTCAAAATGAGGATGAGGCTCAAGATGATGAAGGAGAAAATCAAAGGGATGAGCCACCTCAAGATGACGACAATGATCAAGGGGGAGATACAAATGATCAAGACAAGGAGGATGAAGAACAAAGACCGCCACACCCAAGAGTCCACCAAGCAATTCAACGAGATCACCCCGTCGACACCATCCTCAGCGACATTCACAAGGGAGTAACCACTAGATCTCGTGTTGCACATTTTTGTGAGCATTACTCTTTTGTTTCCTCTATTGAGCCACACAAGGTAGAGGAAGCACTACAAGACTCGGATTGGGTGGTGGCGATGCAAGAGGAGCTCAACAACTTCACTAGAAACGAGGTATGGCATTTGGTTCCACGTCCTAATCAAAATGTTGTAGGAACCAAGTGGGTTTTCCGCAACAAGCAAGATGAGCATGGTGTGGTGACAAGGAACAAAGCCCGACTTGTGGCCAAGGGATACTCCCAAGTCGAAGGTTTGGATTTCGGTGAAACCTATGCACCCGTAGCTAGGCTTGAGTCAATTTGTATATTATTGGCCTATGCTACTTACCATGGCTTCAAGCTTTATCAAATGGACGTGAAGAGTGCCTTCCTCAATGGACCCATCAAGGAAGAGGTCTATGTTGAGCAACCTCCCGGTTTTGAAGATAGTGAGTACCCTAACCATGTCTATAAACTCTCTAAGGTGCTTTATGGGCTCAAGCATGCCCTAAGAGCATGGTATGAATGCCTTAGAGATTTTCTTATCACTAATGGATTCAAAGTCGGAAAGGCTGATCCTACTTTATTCACTAAAACTCTTGAAAATGACTTGTTCGTATGCCAAATTTATGTTGATGATATTATATTTGGGTCTACTAACGAGTCTACATGTGAAGAATTTAGTAGGATCATGACACAAAAATTCGAGATGTCTATGATGGGGGGGTTGAAGTACTTCTTAGGATTCCAAGTGAAGCAACTCCAAGAAGGCACCTTTCTAAGCCAAACGAAGTATACTCAAGATATTCTAAGCAAGTTTGGGATGAAGGATGCCAAACCCATCAAGACACCCATGGGAACCAATGGGCATCTCGACCTCGACGAGGGAGGTAAATCCGTCGGTCAAAAGGTATACCGGTCGATGATTGGCTCTTTGCTATATTTATGTGCATCTCGACCGGATATAATGCTTTCTGTATGCATGTGTGCAAGATTCCAAGCCGACCCTAAGGAAGCTCACCTTACGGCCGTAAAACGAATCTTGAGATATTTAGTTTATACTCCTAAGTTTGGGCTTTGGTACCCTAGGGGATCCACTTTTGATTTGATTGGTTATTCGGATGTCGATTGGGCGGGGTGTAAAATTAATAGAAAGAGCACATCGGGGACTTGCCAGTTCTTGGGAAGATCCTTGGTGTCTTGGGCTTCAAAGAAGCAAAATTTCGTAGCTCTTTCTACCGCCGAAGCCGAGTACATTGCCGCAGGCCATTGTTGCGCGCAACTACTTTGGATGAGGCAAACCCTTAGGGACTACGGTTACAAATTAACCAAAGTTCCTCTTCTACGTGATAATGAGAGTGCAATCCGCATGGCGGATAATCCCGTCGAGCATAGCCGCACTAAACACATAGCCATTCGGTATCATTTTCTAAGGGATCACCAACAAAAGGGAGATATCGAGATTGCATACATTAATACTAAAGATCGATTAGTTGATATCTTTACCAAGCCACTTGATGAACAAACTTTTAACAAACTTAGGCATGAGCTAAATATTCTTGATTCTAGGAACTTCTTTTGTTGATTTGCACACATAGCTCATTCATATACCTTTGATCATGTCTCTTTTACATATGTTATGACTAATGTGTTTTCAAGTGAATTTCAAACCAAGTCATAGGAGTATTGAAAGGGAATTGGAGTCTTTGGCGAAGACAAAGGCTTCCACTCCACTCCATAACTCATCCTTCGCCGTCGCTCCGAGCAACTCTCCGGCTTTGGTATAATCTTCACTCATATGTTTTATTTGCCAAAGGGGAGAAAATAGTTTAACAAGGGCTCTAATGATTCTGTTTTTGGCGATTTATGCCAAAGGGGGAGAGAGCATGAGCCCAAAGCAAAAGGACCGCACCACCACCTAATTTTAAAACTGAGGATTTTCAATTGGTAAATTTCAATTTGATATCTTATTGTGTTCAAAAGGGGGAGAAAGTTGTATTTTCAAAATCGATATCTTAAAACCCTCTTGAACACTAAGAGGAGGATTTCATTGAGGGGGAGTTTTGTTTAGTCAAAGGAAAAGCATTTTGAAACAAGGGAAGAAAATTTCAAATCTTGAAAATGCTTCGCAAAATCTTATCCATTTGCCTTTGACTATTTGCAAAAGAACTTTGAAAAGAATTTACAAAAGAATTTGCAAAAACAAAACATGTGGTGCAAGCGTGGTCCAAAATATTAAAAATAAAAGAAACAATCCATGCGCATTTTATAAGTATCTATATTGGCTCAATTCCAAGCAACCTTTGCACTTACATTATGCAAACTAGTTCAATTATGCACTTCTATACTTGCTTTGGTTTGTGTTGGCATCAATCACAAAAAAGGGGGAGATTGAAAGGGAATTAGGCTTACACCTATTTTCCTAATTGATTTTGGTGGTTGAATTGCCCAACACAAATAATTGGACTAACTAGTTTGCTCTAGTGTATAAGTTATACAGGTGCGAAAGGTTCACACTTAGCCAATAAAAAGACCAAGAAATGGGTTCAACAAAGAGAGCAAGGGATAACCGAAGTGTGCCCTGGTCTGGCGCACCGGACTGTCCGGTGCACCAGGGAACTCCAAGCCAAACTTCGCACCTTCGGGAATTCTCAGAGACGCTTCACTATAATTCACCGGACTATCTGGTGTAACACCAGACAGTGTCTGGTGCTCCAGAGGAGAGCTACTCTGAACTCGCCAGCTTCGGGAATCCGCTCTGCTATAATTCACCGGACATGTCCGGTGCACACCGGACTGTCCGGTGAGCCAGCGGAGCAACGGCTACTTCGCGCCAACGGTCGACTGCAATGCATTAAATGCACGCCAGCGCGCGCAGAGGAGCAAAGCACGCGCGGGTGGCACACCGGACAGTCTACAGGACTTGTCCGGTGCGCCACCGGACAGCTAGGCGGGCCCACTTGTCAGAGCTCCAACGGTCGGAACCCAACGGCCTGGTGACGTGGCTGGCGCACCGGACAGTGTCCGGTGGCGCACCGGACTGTCCGGTGCGCCATGCAACAGCAGCCTCCACCAAACGGCTAGTTTGGTGGTTGGGGTTATAAATACCCCCAACCACCCCACATTCAAGTCATCCAAGTTTTCCACCTTCCAACCACTTACAAGAGCTAGGCATTCAATACAAGACACACCCAAGTGATCAAATCCTCTCCAAATTCCACAAAAGTTTTAGTGTTAAGTGAGAGAGATTTGTTGTGTTCTTTTGAGCTCTTGCGCTTGGATTGCTTTCTTTCTCATTCTTTCTTCAGATCAAACTCACTTGTAATTGAGGCAAGAGACACCAATCGTGTGGTGATCCTTGTGGGAACTTTGTGTTCCAAGTGATTGAGAAGAAAAGCTCACTCGGTCCGAGGATCGTTTGAGAGAGGGAAAGGGTTGAAAGAGACCCGGTCTTTGTGACCACCTCAACGGGGAGTAGGTTTGCAAGAACCGAACCTCGGTAAAACAAATCCGCGTGTCACACTCTTTATTCGCTTGCGATTTGTTTTACGCCCTCTCTCGGACTCATTTTTATTTCTAACGCTAACCCGGCTTGTAGTTGTGATTAATTGTGTAAATTTCAGTTTCGCCCTATTCACCCCCCCTCTAGGCGACTTTCACATACCATGCTCTTGGGGCTTGCTTGAGCCCATAAAGCGCCTTAGAGAGTTTATAAACATGGTTAGGGTACTCACTATCTTCAAAGCCGGGAGGTTGCTCAACATAGACCTCCTCCTTGATTGGTCCATTGAGGAAGGCACTCTTCATGTCCATTTGATAAAGCTTGAAGCCATGGTAAGTAGCATAGGCAAGTAATATACGAATTGATTCAAGCCTAGCTATCGGAGCATAGGTTTCACCGAAATCCAAACCTTCGACTTGTGAATATCCCTTGGCCACAAGTTGGGCTTTGTTCCTTGTCACCACACCATGCTCATCTTGCTTGTTGCGGAAGACCCATTTGGTTCCTACAACATTTTGGTTAGGACGTGGAACAAGATGCCATACCTCATTCCTCATGAAGTTGTTGAGTTCCTCTTGCATTGCCAATACCCAGTCTAAATCCTTTAATGCGTCTTCCACCCTGTATGGCGCAATAGAAGACATAAAGGAGTAATATTCACAAAAATGAGCAACACGAGATCGAGTGGTTACCCCCTTTTGAATATCGCCGAGGATAGTGTTCACGGGGTGATCTCGTTGTATTTCTTGGTGGACTCTTGGGTGTGACGACCTTGGACCCTCATCATCTTCCTTGTCTTGATCATTAGCAGCTCCCCCTTGATCATTGTCCTCCTCTTGAGGTGGCTCCTCTTGTTCGTCATTTTCATCATCTTGAGCTTGATCCTTATCTTGGGTTGGTGGAGATGCTTGCATGGAGGAAGATGGTTGATCTTGTGCTTGTGGAGGCTCTTCGGATTCCTTAGGACACACATCCCCAATGGACATGTTCCTTAGCGCGACGCACGGAGCCTCTTCATCATATAGCTCATCAAGATCAACTTGCTCTACTTGAGAGCCATTAGTCTCATCAAACACAATGTCACAAGAAACTTCAACTAGTCCCGTGGACTTGTTAAAGACTCTATATGCCCTTGTGTTTGAGTCATAACCAAGTAAAACGCCTTCTACAGCCTTAGAAGCAAATTTAGATTTTCTACCTCTTTTAACAAGAATAAAACATTTGCTACCAAAGACTCTAAAATATGAAACATTGGGCTTTTTACCGGTTAGGAGTTCATATGATGTCTTCTTGAGGATTCGGTGAAGGTAGAGACGGTTGATGGCGTAGCAAACGGTGTTGATTGCTTCCGCCCAAAACCGGTCTGAAGTCTTGTACTCATCAAGCATGGTCCTTGCCATGTCAAGTAGAGTTCTATTCTTCCTCTCCACTACACCATTTTGTTGTGGCGTGTAGGGAGAAGAGAACTCATGCTTGATGCCCTCATCCTCAAGGAAGCCTTCTATTTGTGAGTTCTTGAACTCTATTCCGTTGTCGCTTCTAATCTTTTTGATCCTTAAGCCAAACTCATTTTGAGCCCGTCTCAAGAATCTTTTTAAGGTCTCTTGGGTTTGAGATTTTTCCTGCAAAAAGAACACCCAAGTGAAGCGAGAATAATCATCCACAATAACTAGACAGTACTTACTCCCGCCGATGCTTATGTAAGCTATCGGGCCGAATAGGTCCATGTGGAGTAGCTCAAGCGGCCTGTCAGTCGTCATGATGTTCTTGTGTGGATGAGGAACACCAACTTGCTTCCCTGCTTGACATGCGCTACAAATCCTGTCTTTCTCAAAATGAACATTTGTTAGTCCCAAAATGTGTTCTCCCTTTAGAAGCTTATGAAGATTCTTCATCCCAACGTGGGCTAGTCGGCGATACCAGAGCCAACCCATGTTAGTCTTAGCAATTAAGCAAGTGTCGAGTTCAGCTCTATTAAAATCAACTAAGTATAGCTGACCCTCTAACACTCCCTTAAATGCTACTGAATCATCACTTCTTCTAAAGACAGTAACACCTATATCCGTAAAAAGACAAGTGTAGCCCATTTTGCATAATTGAGAAACTAAAAGCAAGTTGTAATCTAAAGAATCTACAAGAAAAACATTGGAAATAGAATGGTCAGGAGATATAGCAATTTTACCAAGTCCTTTGACCAAACCTTGATTTCCATCCTCGAATGTGATAGCTCTTTAGGGATCATGGTTTTTCTCATATGAGGAGAACATCCTCTTCTCCCCAGTCATGTGGTTTGTGCACCCGCTATCAATGATCCAACTTGACCCCCGGAAGCATAAACCTACAAAACAAGTTTAGGCCTTGTTCTTAGGTACCCAAACGGTCTTGGGTCCTTTGACATTAGAAACAAGCACCTTGGGTACCCAAACACAAGTATTTGAGCCCTTGTGTTTGGCCCCAACATATTTGGCAACTACTTTGTCTGATTTGTTAGTGAGCACATAAGAAGCATCAAAAGTTTTAAATGAAATGTTAGGCTCATTTGATGCAATAGGAGTTTTCCTTTTAGGCAATTTAACATGAGTGGATTGCCTAGAACTAGATGTCTCACTCTTATACATAAAAGCATGATGAGAGCCAGAGTGAGACTTCCTAGAATGAATTCTCCTAATTTTGTGCTCGGGATAACCAGCAGGGTATAAAATGTAACCCTCGTTATCCTGAGCCATGGGAGCTTTGCCTTTAACAAAGTTAGACAATTTCTTAGAGGCATTGAGCTTGACATTGTCTCCCTTTTGGAAGCCAATGCCATCCTTAATGCCTGGGTGTCTCCCACTATAGAGCATGCTTCTAGCAAATTTAAAATTTTCATTTTCTAAGTCATGCTCATTAATCTTAGCACTAAGTTGAGCTATGTGATCATTTTGTTGTTTAATTAAAGCTAGGTGATCATGAATAGCATAAACATTAATATCTCTACATCTAGTACAAATAGTAACATGCTCAATGGTAGATGTAGAGGGTTTGCAAACATTTAATTCATCAATCTTAGCATGTAAAATAGCATTCTCATCTCTAAGATTGGAAATAGAAATATTGCAAACATTTAAATCTTTAGCCTTTGCAATTAATTTTTCATTCTCAATTTTAAGGCTAGAGAGTGATGCATTCAACTTGTTAATCTTAGTAATTAAACTAGCATTATCATTTCTAAGACTAACAATTGAATCATCACAAACATCTAACTTCTCAACCTTAGCAATTAATTTTGCATTTTCATTTCTAAGGTTTGAGATAATATCATGGCAAGTGCTTAGCTCACTAGTCAATTTCTCACATTTTTCTACTTCCTGAGCATAGGCATTTTTAACCTTAACATGCTTCTTATTTTCTTTAATTAGGAAGTCCTCTTGGCTATCCAAGAGTTCATCCTTCTCATGAATAGCTCCTATCAATTCATTTAGTTTTTCTTTTTGTTGCATTTTGAGGTTGGCAAAAAGAACAAGCAAATTATCTTCATCATCACTAGAGTTTTCCTCATCACTAGATGTTGCATATTTAGTGGAGGCTCTAGATTTTACCTTCTTTTTCCCGTCTCTTGCCATGAGGCACTTGTGGCCGACGTTGGGGAAGAGGAGTCCTTTGTTGACGGTGATGTTTGCGGCATCCTCATCGGAGGAGGAGTCGGTGGAGCTCTTGTCGGAGTCCCACTCCCGGCAAACATGGGCATCGCCGCCCTTCTTCTTGTAGTATTTCTTCTTCTCCCTCCTCTTTCTCTTCTTGTCGTCGCCCCTATCACTATCACTAGATAATGGACATTTAGCAATAAAAATGACCGGGCTTACCACACTTGTAGCAAACTTTCTTGGAGCGGGGCTTGTAGTCCTTCCCCCTCCTTTGCTTGAGGATTTGGCAAAAGCTTTTGATGATTAAAGCCATCTCCTCATTGTCGAGCTTGGAGGCGTCGATGGGGAGCCTATTTGACGTAGACTCTTCTTCCTTCTCCTCCTTTGCTTTGAAGGCAACGGGTTGCACCTCGGGTGTGGAGGTGGCGCCTCGCTCAATGATTTGTTTGGAGCCTTTGATCATTAGTTCAAAGCTCACAAACTTTCCTATCACTTCCTCGGGAGACATTAGTTTATATCTAGGATCACCACGAATTAATTGAACTTGAGTAGGGTTAAGAAATCGAGTGATCTAAGAATAACCTTGACCATTTCATGGTCATTCCATTTGGTGCTCCCGAGGTTGCGCACTTGGTTCACCAAGGTCTTGAGCCGGTTGTACCTGGCTTGTGGCTCCTCCCCTTGGTGAAGCATGAATCAACCGAGCTCCCCCTCGATCGTTTCCCGCTCGGTGATCTTGGTCACCTCATCTCCTCCGTGCGCGGTCTTGAGCACGTCCCAAATCTCTTTAGCACTCTTCAACCCTTGCACCTTATTATACTCCTCTCGACTTAGAGAGGCGAGGAGTATAGTAGTGGCTTGGGAGTTGAAGTGCCGGATTTGGGCTACCTCGTCCGAGTCATAGCCTTCATCCCCCACGGATGGTTCCTGCGCTCCAAACTCAACAATGTCCCAAATACTAGCGTGGAGTGAGGTTAGATGGTACCTCATTTTATCACTCCACATACAATAATCTTCACCGTTAAAAACCGGTGGTTTGCCTAGCGGGACAGAAAGTAAAGGAGTGTGTTTGGAAATACGAGGGTAGCGTAAGGGGGTCTCACTAAACTTCTTGCGCTCATGGCGCTTAGAAGTGACGGACGGCGTGTCGGAGCCGGAGGTGGAAGGCGACGAAGAATCGGTCTCGTAGTAGACCACTTTTTTATTTTCTTCTTCTTGTTGCCATTCTGGTGCGACTTGACACGGGGAGGTGATTCCTCCCTCTTCTTGTTGCTGGACTCTCCCGATGGAGCTTTCCCGTGGCTTGTGGCGGGCTTCTCGCCGGTCACCATCTCCTTCTTGTCGTGAGCTCCCGACATAACTTCGAGCGGTTAGGCTCTAATGAAGTACCGACCTCTGATACCAATTGAAAGTCGCCTAGAGGGGGGTGAATAGGCAAATATGAAATTTATAAAGTTTAAGCACAACTACAAGCCGGGGTTAGCGTTAGAAATATAATCGAGTCTGAAAGAGAGGACGAAAAACAAATCACAAGCAAATAAGGCGGATGACACGGTGATTTGTTTTACCGAGGTTCGGTTCTTGCAAACCTACTCCTCGTTGAGGTGGTCATAAAGACTGGGTCTCTTTCAACCCTTTCCCTCTCTCAAACGGTCACTTAGACCGAGTGAGCTTCTCTTCTCAATCAATTGGGACACTTAGTCCCCACAAGGACCACCACACAATTGGTGTCTCTTGCTTTGGTTACAAAGATCTTAGGAACAAGAAATGGGGAAGAAGAAAAGCGATCCAAGCGCAAGAGCTCAAAAGAACACGTCAAAACTCTCTCTTCTAGTCACTATTGCTTTGAGTGGAATTGGGACTTGGAGAGATTTTGATTCACTGTATTTGTGTCTTGTATTGAATGCACTAGCTCTTGTATTGAATGTGTTGGCTGAAAACATGGATACCTTGAAGTGTGGTGGTTGGGGGGTATTTATAGCCCCAACCACCAAAGTGGCCGTTGGGGAAGGCTGCTGTCGAAGGGCGCACCGGACAGTCCGGTGCGCCAGCCACGTCACCCAACCGTTAGGGTTCGACCGTTGGAGCTCTGACAAGTGGGGCCACCAGACAGTCTGGTGGTGCACCGGACAGTCACTATTCACTGTCTGGTGCGCCTTCTGGTGCCTGCTCTGACTCTGCACGCGCAGTCGCACACTGTTCACTGTTCATTGTTGCTTTTGCAGACGACCGTTGGCGCAGTAGACGTTGCTCCACTTGGCACACCAGACAGTCCGGTGCTACACCGGACAGTCTGGTGAATTATAGCGGAGGGGCTCTGAAAGGGAATTAGGCTTACACCTATTTTCCTAATTGATTTTGGTGGTTGAATTGCCCAACACAAATAATTGAACTAACTAGTTTGCTCTAGTCTATAAGTTATACAGGTGCCAAAGGTTTACAAAAAGTCAATAAAAAGACCAAGAAAAGGGTTCAACAAAAAGAGCAAGGGACCACCGAAGTGTGCCCTGGTCTGGCGCACCAGACTGTCCGGTGTGCCACCGGACAGTGTCCGGTGCACCAGGGGACTTCCAGCCAAACTCTTCACCTTTGAGAATTTTCAGAGGCGCTTCGCTATAATTCACCGGACTGTCTGGTGTACCACCGGACAGTGTCCGGTGCCCCAGGGGAGAGCGACTCTGAACTCGCCAGCTTCGGGAATCCGCTCCGCTATAATTCACCGGACATGTCCGGTGCACACCGGACTGTCCGGTGAGCCAGCGGAGCAACGACTACTTCGCGCCAACGGTCGACTGCAACGCATTAAATGCGTGCCAGCGCGCGCAGAGGAGCAGAGCACACGCGGGTGGCACACCAGACAGTCTACATGACTTGTCCGGTGCACCACCGGACAGCCAGGCAGGCCCACACGTCAGAGCTCCAACGGTCGGAACCCAACGGCCTGGTGACGTAGCTGGCGCACCGGACTGTCCGGTGCGCCATGCGACAGCAGCCTCCACCAAACGGCTAGTTTGGTGGTTGGGGCTATAAATACCCCAACCACCCCACATTCAAGTCATCCAAGTTTTCCACCTTCCAACTACTTACAAGAGCTCTAGCATTCAATTCTAGGCACACCCAAGTGATCAAATCCTCTCCCAATTCCACAAAAGCTTTAGTGTTAAGTGAGAGAGATTTGTTGTGTTCTTTTGAGCTCTTGCGCTTGGATTGTTTCTTTTTCTCATTAGTTCTTGCGATCATCTCAATTGTAAACAATGCAAGAGACACCAATTGTGTGGTGGTCCTTGCGGGAAGTTTGGTTCCCAATTGATTTGAGAAGAGAAGCTCACTCGGTCCGAGGGACCGTTTGAGAGAGGGAAAGGGTTGAAAGAGACCCGGTCTTTGTGACCACCTCAACGGGGAGTAGGTTTGAGAGAACCAAACCTCGGTAAAACAAATCCTTGTGTCACACTTCCCATTCGCTTGCGATTTGTTTTGCGCCCTCTCTCGGACTCGATTATATTTCTAACGCTAACCCGGCTTGTAGTTGTGATTAAGTTTGTAAATTTCAGATTCACCCTATTCACCCCCCCTCTAGGCGACTTTCAATTGGTATCAGAGCCCGGTGCTTCATTAGAGCCTAACCGCTCGAAGTGATGTCGGGAGATCACGCCAAGAAGGAGATGGAGACCGGCGACAAGCCCACTACAAGCCACGGGAAGGCTTCATCGGAAGAGTCCCGCAACAAAGGGAAAGGGAAGGGGAAGAAAGCCTCTTCCCACAAGTCGCATTGGAGTGGGGATAAGAAAAAGAAGATGAGGAAGGTGGTCTACTACGAGACCGACACTTCATCACCATCAACCTCCGGTTCCGATGCGCCGTCCATCACTTCTAAGAGCCATGAGCGCAAGAAGTTTAGTAAGATCCCTCTACGCTACACTCGCATTCCTAGACATACTCCATTACTTTCTGTTCCATTAGGCAAACCGCCAACCTTTGACGGTGAAGATTATGCTAGGTGGAGTGATTTGATGAAATTTCACCTAACCTCACTCCACAAAAGTATATGGAATGTTGTTGAGTTTGGAGCACAGGTACCATCCGTAGGGGATGAGGATTATGATGAGGACGAGGTGGCCCAAATCGAGCACTTCAACTCCCAAGCCACAACTATACTCCTCGCCTCTCTAAGTCGAGAGGAGTATAACAAGGTGTAAGGATTAAAGAGCGCCAAGGAAGTTTGGGATGTGCTCAAGGCCGCGCACGAAGGAGATGAGCTAACCAAGATCACCAAGCGGGAAATGATCGAGGGGGAGC
The DNA here is from genome assembly GCF_902167145.1 of Zea mays. NCBI lineage: Eukaryota > Viridiplantae > Streptophyta > Magnoliopsida > Poales > Poaceae > Zea > Zea mays. Next base: position 187,768,176 of record NC_050098.1, read on the forward strand.
TCGGTCGCTTCCGTCTTCGTCAAGGGGAGGAGCCACAAGACATGTACAACCGGCTCAAAACCTTGGTGAATCAAGTGCGCAACCTCGGGAGCAAAAAATGGGATGACCACGAAATGGTTAAGGTTATTCTAAGATCACTTATTTTCCTTAACCCTACTCATGTTCAATTGATTCGTGGCAATCCTAGATATACACTAATGACTCCCGAGGAAGTGATCGGGAATTTTGTGAGCTTTGAGTTCATGATCAAAGGCTCAAGGAAGATCAACGAGCTTGATGGTCCCTCCATGTCCGAAGCACAATCGGTCGCATTTAAGGCGACGAAGGAGAAGAAGGAGGAGTCTACATCGAGTAGAACACCCATCGACGCCTCCAAGCTCGACAACGAGGAAATGGCGCTCGTCATCAAAAGCTTCCGCCAAATCCTCAAGCAAAGGAGGGGGAAAGACTACAAGCCCCGCTCCAAGAAAGTTTGCTACAAATGTGGTAAGCCCGGCCATTTTATTGCAAAATGTCCACTATCTAGTGACAGTGACAGGGGCGACGACAAGAAGGGGAGAAGAAAGGAGAAGAAGAGGTACTACAAGAAGAAGGGCGGCAATGCCCATGTTTATCGCGAGTGGGACTCTGACGAAAGTTCTAGCGACTCCTCCTCCGATGAGGATGCCGCCAACATCGCCGTCACCAAGGGACTTCTCTTCGCCAACGTCGGCCACAAGTGCCTCATGGCAAAGGACGGCAAAAAGAAGAAGGTTAAATCCAAATCCTCAACTAGATATGAGTCCTCTAGTGATGATAATGCTAGTGATGAGGAAGATAATTTGCGTACTCTTTTTGCCAACCTAAACATGCAACAAAAAGAAAAATTAAATGAATTGATTAGTGCTATTCATGAGAAGGATGACCTCTTGGACACTCAAGAGGACTTCCTTATCAAAGAAAACAAAAAGCATGTTAAGGTGAAAAATGCTTATGCTCTAGAAGTAGAAAAGTGCGAAAAATTATCTAGTGAGCTAAGCACTTGCCATGAGACTATTAACAACCTTAGAAATGAAAATGCTATTTTAAGTGCTAAGATTGATTCAAATGTTTGTGATGTTTCAATTCCCAATCTTAGAAATGATAATGATGATTTGCTTGCTAAGATTGAAGAATTAAACATTTCTCTTGCTAGCCTTAGGATTGAGAATGAAAAATTGCTTTCTAAGGCTATAGAACTAGATGTTTGCAATGTTACAATTTCCGATCTTAGAGATAAAAAAGATATAATGCGTGCTAAGATTGTTGAACTTAATTCTTGCAAACCCTCTACATCCACCATTGAGCATGTCGCTATTTGCACTAGATGTAGAGATGTTGATATTGATGCTATTCATGATCATATGGTATTAATTAAGCAACAAAATGATCATATAGCAAAATTAGATGCTAAAATTGCCGAGCATGAACTTGAAAATGAAAAATTTAAATTTGCTCGTAGTATGCTTTATAGTGGGAGACGCCCTGGCATCAAGGATGACATTGGCTTCCAAAAGGGGGACAATGTCAAACTTAATGCCCCTCCTAAAAGATTGTCTAACTTTGTTAAGGGCAAGGCTCCCATGCCTCAGGATAACGAGGGTTACATCTTGTACCCTGCCGGTTATCCTAAAAGCAAAATTAGGAGAATTCATTCTAGGAAGTCTCACTCTGGCCCTAACCATGCTTTTATGTATAAGGGTGAGACATCTAGGTCTAGGCAACCAACCCATGCTAAGTTGCCTAAGAAGAAAACTCCTAGTGCATCAAATGATCATGACATTTCTTTTAAAACTTTTGATGCATCTTATGTGTTAACTAACAAATCCGGCAAAGTAGTTGCCAAATATGTCGGGGGCAAGCACAAGGGGTCAAAGACTTGTGTTTGGGTACCCAAAGTTCTTGTGTCTAATGCCAAAGGACCCAAAACCATTTGGGTACCTAAAGTCAAGAACTAAACTTGTTTTGTAGGTTTATGCATCCGGGGGCTCAAGTTGGATCATCGACAGTGGGTGCACAAACCACATGACAGGGGAGAAGAAGATGTTCTCCTCCTACGAGAAAAACCAAGATCCCCAACGAGCTATCACATTCGGGGATGGAAACCAAGGTTTGGTCAAAGGATTGGGTAAAATTGCTATATCACCTGACCATTCCATTTCCAATGTTTTTCTTGTAGATTCCTTAGATTACAATTTGCTTTCCGTTTCGCAATTATGTCAAATGGGCTACAACTGTCTATTCACTGATGTAGGTGTCACTGTCTTTAGAAGAAGTGGTGATTCAATAGCATTTAAGGGAGTGTTAGAGGGTTAGCTATACTTGGTAGATTTTGATAGAGCTGAACTTGACACTTGTTTAATTGCTAAGACTAACATGGGTTGGCTCTGGCACCGCCGACTAGCCCATGTTGGGATGAAGAATCTTCATAAGCTTATAAAGGGAGAGCACATTTTAGAATTAACAAATGTTCATTTTGAGAAAGACAGGATTTGTAGCGCATGCCAAGCAGGGAAGCAAGTTGGTGCTCATCATCCACACAAGAACATCATGACGACCGACAGGCCACTGGAGCTCCTACACATGGATCTATTCGGCCCGATAGCTTACATAAGCATCGGCGAGAGTAAGTACTGTCTAGTTATTGTGGATGATTATTCTCGCTTCACTTGGGTATTCTTTTTGCAGGAAAAATCTCATACCCAAGAGACCTTAAAAGGATTCTTGAGACGGGCTCAAAATGAGTTCGGCTTAAGGATCAAGAAAATTAGAAGCGACAACGGGACGGAGTTCAAGAACTCTCAAATTGAAGGCTTCCTTGAGGAGGAGGGCATCAAGCATAAGTTCTCTTCTCCCTACACGCCACAACAAAATGGTGTAGTGGAGAGGAAGAATAGAACTCTATTGGATATGGCAAGAACCATGCTTGATGAGTACAAGACTTTGGATCGGTTTTGGGCCGAGGCGGTCAACATCGCCTGCTACGCTATCAACCGGTTATATCTACACTGAATCCTCAAGAAGACATCATATGAACTCCTAACCGATAAAAAGCCCAATATTTCATATTTTAGAGTCTTTGGTAGTAAATGCTTTATTCTTGTTAAAAGAGGTAGAAAATCTAAATTTGCTCCTAAGACTGTAGAAGGCTTTTTACTAGGATATGATTCAAACACAAGGGCATATAGAGTCTTTAACAAGTCCTCTGGACAAGTTGAAGTTTCTTGTGACGTTGTGTTTGATGAGACTAACGGCTCTCAAGTAGAGCAAGTTGATATTGATGAGATAGGTGAGGAAGAGGCTCCATGCATCGCGCTAAGGAACATGTCCATTGGGGATGTGTGTCCTAAGGAATCCGAAGAGCCTCCAAATGCACAAGATCAACCATCCTTCTCCACGCAAGCATCTCCATCAACTCAAAATGGGGAAGAGGCTCAAATTGATGAAGGAGAAGATCAAAGATATGAGCCACCTCAAGATGACGGCAATGATCAAGGGGGAGATGCAAATGATCAAGACAAGGAGGATGAAAAACAAAGGCCGCCACACCCAAGAGTCCACCAAGCAATCCAACGAGATCACCCTGTCGACACCATCCTCGGCGACATTCATAAGGGGGTAACCACTAGATCTCGTGTTGCTCATTTTTGTCAACATTACTCTTTTGTTTCCTCTGTTGAGCCACACAGGATAGAGGAAGCTCTTCAAGATTCGGATTGGGTGGTGGCGATGCAAGAGGAGCTCAACAACTTCACTAGGAATGAGGTATGGCATTTGGTTCCACGTCCTAATCAAAATGTTGTAGGAACCAAGTGGGTGTTCCGCAACAAGCAAGATGAGCATGGTGTGGTGACAAGGAACAAAGCTCGACTTGTGGCCAAGGGATACTCCCAAGTCGAAGGTTTGGATTTCGGTGAAACCTATGCACCCGTAGCTAGGCTTGAGTCAATTCGTATATTATTAGCCTATGCTACTTACCATGGCTTCAAGCTTTATCAAATGGACGTGAAGAGTGCCTTCCTCAATGGACCGATCAAGTAAGAGGTCTATGTTGAGCAACCTCCCGGCTTTGAAGATAGTAAGTACCCTAACCATGTTTACAAACTCTCTAAGGCGCTTTATGGGCTCAAGCAAGCCCCAAGAGCATGGTATGAATGCCTTAGAGATTTCCTTATCACTAATGGATTCAAAGTCGGAAAGGCCGATCCTACACTCTTTACCAAAACACTTGAAAATGATTTGATTGTATGCCAAATTTATGTTGATGATATTATATTTGGGTCTACTAACGAATCTACATGTGAAGAGTTTAGTAGGATCATGACACAGAAATTCGAGATGTCCATGATGGGGGAGTTGAAGTACTTCTTGGGATTTCAAGTGAAGCAAATCCAAGAAGGCACCTTCCTAAGCCAAACGAAGTATACTCAAGATATTCTAAGCAAGTTTGGGATGAAGGATGCTAAACCCATCAAGACACCCATGGGAACCAATGGGCATCTCGACCTCGACACGGAAGGTAAATCCGTAGATCAAAAGGTATACCGGTCGATGATAGGCTCTTTGCTTTATTTATGTGCATCTCGACCGGATATTATGCTTTCCGTATGCATGTGTGGAAGATTCCAACCCGACCCTAAGGAAGCTCACCTTACGGCCGTAAAACGAATCTTGAGATATTTAGTTTATACTCCTAAGTTTGGGCTTTGGTATCCTAGGGGATCCACATTTGATTTAATTGGTTATTCGGATGCCGATTGGGCGGGGTGTAAAATTAATAGAAAGAGCACATCGGGGACTTGCCGGTTCTTGGGAAGATCCTTGGTGTCTTGGGCTTCAAAGAAGCAAAATTCCGTAGCTCTTTCTACCGCCGAAGCCGAGTATATTGCCGCAGGCCATTGTTGCGCGCAACTACTTCGGATGAGGCAAACCCTTAGGGACTACGGTTACAAATTAACCAAAGTTCCTCTTCTATGTGATAATGAGAGTGCAATCCGCATGGCGGATAATCCCGTTGAGCATAGCCGCACTAAACACATAGTCATTCGGTATCATTTCTTAAGGGATCACCAACAAAAGGGAGATATCGAGATTGCATACATTAATACTAAAGATCAATTAGTCGATATCTTTACCAAGCCACTTGATGAACAAACTTTTAACAAACTTAGGCATGAGCTAAATATTCTTGATTCTAGGAATTTCTTTTAATGTCTTGCACATATAGCTCATAAGTATAACTTTGATCATGTCTCTTTTATATATGTTATGACTAATGTGTTTTCAAGTATATTTGAAACCAAGTCATAGGTGTATTGAAAGGGAATTGGAGTCTTCGGCGAAAACAAAGGCTTCCACTCCACTCCATAACTCACCCTTCGCCGTCGCTCCGAGCATCTCTCCGGCTTTGGTATAATCTTCACTCATATGTTTTATTTGCCAAAAGGGAGAAAGTAGTTAAAAGGGCTTATATCTCACTCAAAGTATCCGTTTTTGGCGATTCATGCCAAAGGGGGAGAAAGTGTAAGCCTAAAGCAAAAGGACCGCACCACCACCTAATTTTAAAACTAATGATTTTTCAATTGGTAAATTTCAAATTGGTATCTTATTGTGTTCAAGAGGGGGAGAAAGTAGTATTTTCAAAATTGATATCTTAAAACCCTCTTGAACACTAAGAGGAGGATTTCATTAAGGGGGAGTTTTGTTTAGTCAAAGGAAAAGCATTTGAAACAGGGGGAGAAAAATTTCAAATCTTGAAAATGCTTTGCAAAATCTTATTCATTTACCTTTGACTATTTGCAAAAGAACTTTGAAAAAGGACTTACAAAAGAATTTGCAAAAACAAAACATGTGGTGCAAGCGTGGTCCAAAATGTTAAAATTAAAGAAACAATCCATGCGCATTTTATAAGTATCTATATTGGCTCAATTCCAAGCAACCTTTGCACTTACATTATGTAAACTAGTTCAATTATGCACTTCTATACTTGGTTTGGTTTGTGTTGGCATCAATCACCAAAAAGGGGGAGATTGAAAGGGAATTAGGCTTACACCTATTTTCCTAATTGATTTTGGTGGTTGAATTGCCCAACACAAATAATTGAACTAACTAGTTTGCTCTAGTCTATAAGTTATACAGGTGCCAAAGGTTCACAAAAAGCCAATAAAAAGACCAAGAAAAGGGTTCAACAAAAAGAGCAAGGGACAACCGAAGTGTGCCCTGGCCTGGTGCACCGGACAGTGTCCGGTGCACCAGGGGACTTCCAGCCAAACTCTTCACCTTCGGGAATTTTCAGAGGCACTTCGCTATAATTCACCGGACTGTCCGATGTACCACCGGACAGTGTCCGGTGCCCCAGGGGAGAGCGACTCTGAACTCGCCAGCTTCGGGAATCCGCTCCGCTATAATTCACCGGACATGTCTGGTGCACACCGTACATGTCCGGTGAGCCAGCGGAGCAACGGCTACTTCGTGCCAACGGTCGACTGCAACGCATTAAATACGCGCCAGCACGCGCAGAGGAGCAGAGCACGCGCGGGTGGCACACCGGACAGTCTACAGGACTTGTCCGGTGCACCACCGGACAACCAGGCGGGCCCACACGTCAGAGCTCCAACGGTCGGAACCCAACGGCCTGGTGACGTAGCTGGCGCACCGGACAGTGTCCGGTGGCGCACCGGACTATCCGGTGCGCCATGCGACAGCAGCCTCCACCAAACGGCTAGTTTGGTGGTTGGGGCTATAAATACCCCCAACCACCCCACATTCAAGTCATCCAAGTTTTCCACCTTCCAACTACTTACAAGAGCTCTAGCATTCAATTCTAGACACACCCAAGTGATCAAATCCTCTCCCAATTCCACAAAAGCTTTAGTGTTAAGTGAGAGAGATTTGTTGTGTTCTTTTGAGCTCTTGCGCTTGGATTGCTTCTTTTTCTCATTAGTTCTTGCGATCATCTCAATTGTAAACAAGGCAAGAGACACCAATTGTGTGGTGGTCCTTGCGGGAAGTTTGGTTCCCAATTGATTTGAGAAGAGAAGCTCACTCGGCTCGAGGGACCGTTTGAGAGAGGGAAAGGGTTGAAAGAGACCCGGTCTTTCTGACCACCTCAACGGGGAGTAGGTTTGAGAGAACCGAACCTCGGTAAAACAAATCCTTGTGTCACACTTCCCATTCGCTTGCGATTTGTTTTGCGCCCTCTCTCAGACTCGATTATATTTCTAACGCTAACCCGGCTTGTAGTTGTGATTAAGTTTGTAAATTTCAGATTCGCCCTATTCACCCCCCCTCTAGGCGACTTTCAGGCTCCCCGAATTCCCGAAGCTGAGCAGTTCAGAGTGATTCTCCCTGGTGCACCGGACACTGTCCGGTGGCACACCGGACAGTCTGGTGCGCCAGACCAGGGCAGCCTTCGGTTGTCTTTTGTTGTTTTTATTTGAACCCTTTCTTGGACTTTTTATTGGTTTGTGTTGAACCTTTGACACCTGTAGAACTTATAATCTAGAGCAAACTAGTTAGTCCAATTATTTGTGTTGGGTAATTCAACCACCAAAATCAATTAGGAAAAGGTTTTAGCCTATTTCACTTTCACTGGCCCCACAAGGTAATGGGGATATGCCTGAGTCTGTACGTGGTGGCGTTCAGTCGTGCCTATGGTATGGACGTGGTTCGGTGATGACACGTTTTGTTGTGGCTAATGTGGGCCAATAGTACTGGATTGGGGCCTCCGCCTCGCTGGGTTGCCCGATAGGGAGTTGGTCAACCACTCCACCTTGTTGGGTTGCTCGATAGGGTTGCTCGGTAGAGAGTTGGTCGGCCGCTCCGCCTTGTTGGGTTGCCTGGTAGGGAGTTGGTCGACTGCTCCACCTTGCAGAGTTGCTCGGTAGAGAGCTAGTCGGTCGCTCCGCCTTGCAAGGTTGTTTGGTAGAGGGTTGGTCGGCCGCTCCGCCTCGTAGTGTTGCTTGACTGCTCCGTCTCGCAAGGTTGCTCGGTAGATACTTGGTTGGCAACTGAGCCATTAAGAGGCTTTGGGCCTACTTTGGGCACCCGATTCCTAGGTACCTGATAAGCAGTGTCGCCCTAGTTTCTAATAACAAGCCCAAGTTTTATTTTTAAATAGGCTTGTTCACTCTCTCTCTCTCTCTCTGTCACACACGACATCAAGGTGTTTCACATATAGCTTTCTCAAATCTTTTCAAATTGTATTATTTAATTTTATCTAATATTTGTCGAAGTCCATATTATAAACGACTCACTCCTAATATCACTAATAAAGAATGGATCATAGTGCTAATAAGTAATATTCTTTACCTTAAAAGTCTAAGTGTTTGTCTCCTATAAGTGCTAAGAACAAGTGTGCACACTTTCAGTAGGAGGTCACTCTATAAGTTGGTATCATTAAGGCTAACACCTTTCTCGAGCTTATATGTGTGTAGTAGTCTCATTGAAAGGAAAATGGGAGTCTCCAGAGAAAAGCAACACACTTCAACTACAAATGCTATCATGCACATTGGTATCTAGTTTAAATGAACTCGTACATGTGGCATCTCTAAACTGATGTCACTGTGAAGTTCTTTAATTAGTATAAAAATTATTTAGTATCCTTTGTATGCTTCCACCAGACTTTATATAGATTAAAATCACATTTGGCTCACTCCCATCGTTATGCATAAGGTTTGTTCCTCTACATATGTATGCATACATATAGGGGGAGCCTAGTCTATATAACACGAGAGTCTATTCATGTGATCACTCTTCTAACCAAATGGGGAGATTTCATATCAAAGGGGGAGAAGTTTGTAGGATCACAAAAATTATCCCTCCCTAGTGCTTTTGATATCTTCATTTTGGTGTTTAGTTCTAAAGGGAGAGAATTTGTAGCACCAAAGTAAGTCTAATCCATATCAAATTCCAAAACTACATAATATTCAATTTTTATTACAATTGGTTTATAACTTACAAATGGTATTTTGTGGAAGGCATATTTCGATAGGGGGAGAATATACATAAGAGATAAATAGACTGAAGCTTTCAAAGGAAAAATATCACCCTATTTTGGGAAATGGCCCAAGAATGGGAGGAAGTGATTTATGGAGTTAGGGAGAGGCTTAAGTCTATAACACCATGCAATGAGGATATTTAGCAAGGACAATATAGTTTTCATCTAAGTTCCTCGAATGGTATCTTTTTGTATCATATAGATCTTGCCTTTGCATTGCATCATATTAAGTAGATTGTATTTTATATGTTGGCATTTAATTATTTGCTTGTTTGGTTGTGTTAGAACCAATCACCACAAAGGGGGAGATTGTAAGGAAAATAGACCAATGCCTATTAATAGTTAAAGTTTTGGTGTTTAATGATCAACATAACCATTTAGACTAACAATACTTGCTAGTATTTTTTGCTATAGTTTAAAGGATGTAAAGTGGACTTACAAATGCAAAGGGTCATCTGAATGGTCAACACCTCAATAAAAGCATCAGAAGACAAGATTGAAGATCTTCAAATACATGCAAGTGTTTAAGATGCCAGATGGAAGAACCCTAGACGAAGCAACAAAAGAAATGAGGAAAAATAGGATGCTTAGCATCACCAGACATGTTCAGTGAGGCACTAATAAACCATCGGATACGAGTGGTACTACGTTGAAGAAGGGATACTGCAACAATGTACACTAGACATATATTTGTGCACCAAACATCACATCATATGGAGCACTAGAAACAACACTCATAGAATGCTACAATGTATTAGGGAGATCCGTAAAGAAAATATGTGTCTGATGTGCCATCAAATACCCATCAAACTGGATACTCATAGAGGTTGTAAAGCAACCTGAGAAGGGATATAACACACCAGACGTGTTTAACGTAACACCATTCAAAGCATCAAATGCCCTTTCTCAAAATAGTTGCAACAACTAGTTCTAATGGCTAGCTGATGTGGATATGCCTTGCCTTATCTGGTGAATATGCGGAACCATTGTGTCACTTCAACGTACTAGTTTTAGACTTAGGGGCTATATATACCACCTCAACCGATCATTTTAAAAGGTGTGGGAGCACATAAACATTGCAAGTGAGTTGAGACTTATTCCTAGTAGCTTTAGTCACCTAAGTGTTCATAGAATCACTCAATGACTAGCACAAGTGCTTTTGTGAAGTGCTTAGGTTAGTTAAAGCGCTATATTAATACTTGCTCTAGGTTTTGCCCTAGTGTTAGAAGTGATGATTAGAAACTTCTTACACCTTGGTGCTTGCATGCACTATTGTAATAGTTGTATTGGAGGGGTTTGTAATCTTATAGGACCACACTAATCATGTTTGTAGTGTGGTCGCCACCATGTAATGGAAGAAATGATCTCCATGCCATTTTTGTTGGAAACTGAACAGTGAAGATGGTAAATAGCATTCGGGAGAGGCCACACCAGAGACCCACTTGCATATGTGGAAGAAATGAGACTATTCACGAAGTTACCTAACCGGGAGCTTAGTCTTTGCGTGGACTTGCCTTGTGCGGGGCTCCAATGAGTATTAGGAGGAAGTTTGGACGCTTCTTGATATCTCGATAAAAAATCAAAAAGCGTCAACGATAGTTTATATCTTTATTTTACTTTAGATTTCATATTTATATTATAGGGTTTTTAGATTTATGTCATTATAAAAATCAAGTATTCTAAAGATGCAATTATAATTTGTGATACCCTATGACTACCATTACTAGATCTAAAAATTTGCCCCCCACATTATCTACACCCACACTTGTAATATACATTAGTATTGCCATTTCTACCCATTCTTCCTCTCTTCTCTCCTCCCTCATGTTCTCCCCTCTTGTTGTGGTGTCGTGTCTGACTCTGATGTTGCGTTCCTAGCCTACCCGTCGGCGACAATGACGGAGCCCCATGGACGTGATGAATGCTAATAACACGATTGTCACCACCTCAGAGACAAGCATGTAGATCGCCAGCAACAGCGACACAGTGAGGTGCAACAGCAGCGCTCGAACGCAGGAGCCGACCTCCAACGCCACGAGGAACTAGTAGGGGAACTATGGTGTTAGTTGTCGTGGTGGATGCATTTTGTTGAGTGGTCAATGTTGTGTTACCGACAACAGTGATCGGAGTCGGAGCAGAGGAGGGGGAGAGGAAGCAGGGGGGAGTTAGGTGTGGATCAGATTCTGAGTCGACCTCGCACACATACAAGAACGAGCATGGATCCATGGCACATTGCATCTACTCCTCCGGCGAGGGAGAAGAACGGGAGGGAGGAGAGCAGGGAGGAAGAAGGGTAAAAGGGGCAATGTTGATGTACGTTACACACGTGGGTGTAGATAATGACTGAGGACAATTTTTTAGATCTAGTAATAGCAGCCACCATGTATCACGAATTATAATGGCATATTTAGAATACTCGAATTTCATAATGCCATATATCTGAAAAAACCCTTACGTTATATGCTTTGGTTGTTTGCTTTTACCATTCTAGTTTAGTTCTAGGTTTAGAAGATAGGTTGGATAATTTTTATGATATAGATAATAACACTTAGTTAAAACCGTAATTGCGCATAAGATAGTTTATGTATTGCAGAATGTCTAACTAGACATAAAATAGAGTCCTTATATTAGTAAAAAAGTAATTGACTAATTTACCTTTTTATTAGATGTCAAGAGTTTTATGTTTAATTTAGAATCGAAGAAGTGCAAAATATACAGTTCAATGGTAAAGAAATCAATCACTACACCCATTAAGGGCCCATTCGTTTATGATGGAATAATACCGATACAAATTAGACAACCATTTCGCCATGAACCATTCTCAGAAACTGTTCATGGATAATCGAATATCCGAACGGTCCTTAAAGGAGATTGAAGTCTTACAAACTGAATTTTTTAGCGTGGCCTCGTGAGGATGAAAACGGACGAAAAAATCTCGTTTCGTTTGGTACCATATTCAATTTTTTATTCGGTCCGTTTTCATATTTGCGAGGAAAAATAGAAGCGAGACGAAAATGAGATGGTATATTGAGGGAACGAGAACGAAAACGCTTTAGTATTTTCCGTCCGTCACTCTGTATTTCCAAAATCCCATTTTTACCATGATATTCCTGTTTTCGCGTTTCCAATATCCCGTTTTAGGTAGCATATAAAACAATATACAAAAAGGTATTGTCTTAGCCATACCCTCTATGACATGCTTGCTTAATCTTTGATTCTCTATTTTTATTTATTGGAGACTATAATAGTATGAACTAGTTTTAGTGGATAATTTTATTGTGGTTTAAACTTTATTGGACTATCTTGTGTAGCTTGTGGTGGATAATTTTATTGTTTTTTTATTTGCATGTGAACTATTGTCCTTGAAACCGAAGCCTGCGAATTGTGATGCTTGTGATGGCCTGGTGGATTAGGACTTGCTTGCATAATCTTTGATGTTATCATATCAGCGTGTTACTACAACCGTACAGGATACTCCCTCTTGTCTTATGTATCCACAAGTTTGGATTCATGATTAAAGAATGTTGGCGAAAAAAGTGTTGTCCTTACATAAGTGGTTGATTTTTTGAAAAAGACATGTTTTGTGTGACTTAAAAACTTGTGAAGTTGTGATTTATAGGTCCTGTTTGGGACAATTAAAACTAAAAAAATTGGTGGAGTCAGTGGAGCAAGTCATTAGGTGCTCCAGAAAATTGTAGAGCTGAAGTTGTAAGTCTTTAGAAGATATTTAGATAAGTCATTTTGTTTATTATTTAGATAAAAATATTTGTAAAACTATTTAAATTGACATTATAAATTACAGCTTCACATTAGAGCTAGAACGTGGATCTATCTTTAACACCTTTATAGTGTTCTAAACTCTTAATATTATAGTTTGCTGAGTGACTATACAATATTGCATATTCCGATCAAAGTTTTCAGTTACCGTTCGTTTTAATCTGTTTTCGTCTAGCTGTATAATCCACAATCGTCCGTTCTTTTACTATATCGATCCTGGTGTAAAAAAATATGGTAACGAAAATAGTGAGGGGCTTTTCCCACCGTTTTGGTCTGTTTTTATCCTACTCGTGGCCTCATGGTGTGGGCGTGGAGCTCCCTTAAACAATCGTTACTTTTTCTGACTGATGCAATGATTCTGTGGTTCGGTCATTGCTGTTCTTTTTGCGAAGAAGATAGCTAGTCCTTGCCATCATCATCAGAGCTTCGCCAGCGGAAGCGCCTCTATGCCTGCGCCTGTGCCTGTGCCTGCGCTGTCGAGCACCACTTCTCCAAACGAACCATGCCAAACAGCTCACGATCCCTCGCATTCTGTAGCAGCCCGCGTGTTTGGTTTGGTTTGGTTTGGTTTGCTTGTCCCTTTCCATGTTCTCTCGTGCGCGCACGCGACTGCCGACGGACGCCGCGGAGCAGATGCGATGCGCCCCAAGCTCCCAACCCCTGGATTCCTCCTCTTTCCTGAGTCCCGCGCGGTTTCCCTCCAACCCTCCATCCCATGTGCCTCATTTCAGCCGCTTCCGCCCTTCCCCACGGCACAGCTCGGCTGAATCGGTCTCACGCGCACCACCGGCACCACCAGTCCACCACCAATTTGCCGCGCTGTACTGTAGCACGCAGGTTTTCCCGTTCGGCCAGTGCTGGTACGGCGCGCGATCTGATCCGGCCCTTTTTGCACGGCGCCTTGAGCTGTACCCGTGCCCAATCAATCATCGAAGCGGGTGAGGAAATCTCGGCACATTCGGCTTGTACTTGCCCGCACCTACCGGCCGCGCCCGCGCGTTGCTGGTCAGAGCCAGCGGGCAGCGGACGAGGTCAGCTGCCTCCGCGGCTCCCTCCTTCGGTCCTTTGACGCTTCAAGGAGACATCGCTCCAGCGCCCCTGAGCTGTCCTTGGTCAATGGGAGTGGCTGAGGCTGGCGTGCGGACCTAAAATCCCCACTGATATCAAGGCAACTGCGCAAGCAATCTCCCTGCCCCTGCTCATTGGTCAGCACCAGCAGCAACAGCAGCTGCTGGAGTGCTGTTGCGTTCTCCTCAAGCGCAACTGTGCAAGGACTGCTGGAGTGCAAGCACAGTTCTGCTTCCACTACTTGAAGTCGACTCCCTCCCACTCCAGTCTCCAGGGGAGAGCCGCATTGGCAGCTTGCCTCTGCCCATGCCCAGGCATTGGAGCTCGTCCCCAATGGCAATGCGTCACCAGTTCGGGGCTTCGGTGCTGCTGCATCTACTGGTGTTAGCGGGGGCGGGGGCCATGGTCACTGCTGACCAGGAGAGCGACCGGATCCGCGAGCTCCCGGGCCAGCCGCCGAACGTGGGGTTCTCGCAGTACTCCGGCTACGTCACCGTCAACCCGGCGCGGGGGCGCGCGCTCTTCTACTGGCTCGTGGAGGCGGTGCCGGCGGCCGGGCCCATCGCGCCGCTCGTCCTCTGGCTCAACGGCGGCCCTGGATGCTCGTCAGTCGGCTACGGCGCGTCCGAGGAGGTCGGCCCGTTCCGCATCAGGCCGGACGGCCAGACTCTCTACCTCAACCCCAATTCTTGGAACAAGGGTGCGTGCTCTTGAGCTCAGTTAGACACGGAATCCGTTCTGCAATGCTGGTGCCGGATGTGGCTGATTTGTTTCCGGTTTGCTTGCTCCACGGTTGACTGCAGCGGCCAATTTGCTCTTCCTGGAGTCGCCGGCCGGCGTGGGGTTCTCGTACTCGAACTCGTCGCTGGATCTGTACACCGCAGGAGATGCAAAGACAGGTAAAACTGATTCATGGCCATTCCTGCTCGAGCTGCCCGGTTACCTTGGTTCATCAACAATTCAGGAGTACCAACCTTAATGCTTGTACTTGCATTTGTCTTTTCTTGTAGCACTGGATGCCTACGCTTTTCTTGTGAACTGGTTGGAGAGATTCCCACAGTACAAGTACAGGGAGTTCTATATTGCTGGGGAAAGTTACGCGGGTAAAGTTCGTGTGTCACAAGTTCTGAATTCTGTTTGGGCCGGCTTATTTTAGTGTGAAAGAGTTGAAATGTTTGGCCTCTGATGCGTGCAGGTCACTACGTTCCACAGTTAGCCCAGCTCATATATGAAAAGAACAAGGGCATTCAGAATCCAACAATTAATTTCAAAGGATTCATGGTAAACCTCAGGCTCGATTTTTATCTGTACTAGTTCCACTTTATTTATACCTGTTTCTGAAGTTTTGTAATTCCTGAAAAATTAAGGTGGGCAATGCAGTCACTGATGACTACCATGATTACCTTGGTACCTTTGAGTTTTGGTGGACTCATGGTCTGATCTCTGACAAGACTTATCACAACTTGAAGGCGACATGTTTGCTTGAATCCTCACAGCACCCTTCACCTGACTGTGTCAAGAACCTGAATCTAGCCAGTGCTGAAGAAGGCAATATTGATCCTTATAGTCTGAATACAAAGCCATGCAATGACACCGCCTCTCTCAAGCTTGGCTTGGGTGGACGCTACGTAAGTGCTTTTCTTTTTTGCCTTCTTGAATTCCCACTGTGTAATCTTGTTGCGGTATCATTTCATATATCTACTTCTCCAGACTTCCATTTCTTAGTAACTGAAATAGCTATTCCATTTACTTTTGACACCATTCACACTCATCAGAGAGCAATGCAATGTCAGTCGCCAAATGCTACTGAAACTATCAGATGAAGCACGATTCATTTACTTTAACATGTAGTAGCTCCATTTACATACCAAATTAATATGGAGCATAAACAAAATCAATTTTCTGTCAAACCAATTGGTTCACTGTTAGTTTTGTGCTGTGGTTCAGAAAAGCGCAAGAAAGGTCCATCACAAAACCAATCATTATTTTTGGCAACAGCTGATGCTACATAAGGCAACTGGATGGAATAAAGAGATTCACTAACAAGGACATATACAGTTTGTGATTGCTGATTACTTCAGGGCAAGTTTGCATTTAGCACACAATGCATTTATCCAACTGTGACATCTAACACTTAATTTGTTGGTTGTAATGTGCATTTATGCTTGTGTCGGGCAATTTACATTGGATATACTTATATGGAATAAATGGATACAGTTCTGCAAATCTCTACTGTGAATGAAGTTATGTTTGATATTTTTCCTCGTTATTGTTATTAACATTTCTTTCTAAACTTGATTCACTGTATATTTCTATCAAAGAAACTATTTGAGCCATTTCATTTCTATGTCTAATTACATGTTCCCCATCCACAGCCTTGGTTGTCCAGAGCCTATGATCCTTGTACTGAAAGATATGCAAGTATTTACTACAACAGGCCAGAAGTGCAGATGGCATTGCATGCAAATACAACTGGAATTCATTACCCTTGGCAAACATGCAGGTTATAATGATTGTACTTGAGAGTATACATATATTTGATGTTCCTTTTTTAGACATGTGAACTCATGTACACTATCTGTCACAGCGATATTGTTGGATCCTACTGGGCTGATTCCCCAAGATCTATGCTTCCAATCTACCAAGAACTGATAGCAGCTGGTATCAAGATCTGGGTTTTCAGGTGAGCACCATTAGCTTTAGCCTCATTTTACATTACAACGATTTACCAGATGTGCGTCACATCTGATATATATTTTGGCCAGTTCAAGGTGAGTGATATCATTAGTTATTATCTATAGGTGATTTCATGTTCTGTAATTGTAGTATTGTTTTACTTTTTATGGAAGTAAGGGCAGGAATTGTAGTACCATTTTACTATTTAATACTGGTATTAGACTGCTGGTATAAACGGATGTTTTCTCCAAACATCTTAACATATGAATGGATGTTTTTTCTTTGTGGGGAAAAAACTTTGAGCATTCTCTGAAACTAAGTTTTCATGCAAAATAATAGGCTGTATTGCCATGGATTGCATCGACTATTGACTTGGGTGCATTTTTCCTCTTTACCTGTTCACAGTGGGGACACGGATGCTGTAGTTCCTGTAACTGCGACAAGGTACTCAATAGATGCTCTCAAGCTTCCAACACTGGTAAATTGGTACCCTTGGTATGACCATGGGAAGGTCAGTACAAGAACGGTTCGCTCTAATAAAATTCTGCAACATAATGAAAATTTTAACTTGATCTTAATTCCTATTTTTTTCCCGATGTCACAGGTTGGAGGTTGGAGCCAAGTTTACAAAGGACTAACCCTTATAACCATAGCAGGTGCAGGACATGAAGTGCCACTGCACCGGCCTCGACAAGCTTTGATCATGTTCAGACACTTCTTGCAGAACAAACCGATGCCAGCACAATAGCCAGTCGAAGCAGAAATATAGTGTAAACTACCACAGTCATGTTTAATATTTTTTAAATTCTTTTTTACTTGATTTGATTGTTATTGTTACAACATATTGTTCAATTATCTCGATTGAATGTATGTACGCCCAGTAGCAAATAGGGATACCTGAAATTTGTACTGCTGGAGCTAAAGAGCTCCGCTGTATATGTAATGATGATCTTTAGCATTATCGTCCTTCGCCTTCAGTGTTTGGATCATTGGAATTGAATTTCAATCTAATAATAGTAATTTAGTCATATATTAATTAAGCTAATTCGATTTATGCAAAATATATTTATATACTATTACTAGCAAGAAGTCGGAGATATTTATTTGCTACATTTTTACTATAGAGGAGTGAGTCGAAAAGCGTCCTGTAAGTTACAGAGTAGAAATAAATTCTATTAATACATAAAATCATTTTTTATCTTGCATCCCATGAATTTAAAATAGTCTTATATTTGAACTTTGAAATTCCAAACTAAATATGTTATTTTATTAAATGAATTCCAATTCTGAGATCAAACGGCCCGTAAGAAAATAGCCGTTGTTTTTTTTTTTTTTTTTTGCATATTGGCCTGACCCCCGGCCCCGACTAAGTATGCTTCAAGTCCTGGTTCTCAGTGAGCTGCTGCACATATATAAGTGCCTTAACAAATAAACAAATTCCACGAAAGTTGGGTCAGCAAAAATTGCGAAATCCCCGGCCACGACGGCCAAATCAGCACAGCCACGCAGGGCCAATTTCTTTGCGGGAGTGCGATGTCGTTGTGACTTGCTGTGATTGGTGGCTTGGTGAAGGCCCCTGATGTTTGGTCAGCTTATCTGCTTTTGCTCGGCCATGGTCTCATCGGCATCTTGTGCGTCGATTTTTCATCTCAAAAGCCGAGCGTCGTCATTGTTCATGAAGGTTGAGTATAGGTGGTATGTAGATCGAGTATAGTTGCAGGTGACAATAAAGTTTAAATTTTATACTATAAGATTTAAGAATTAAATTGGGTTAGGATCGGACCTTATTTCTATTCATTTTTAAATTTTGTTTAGATCCCTAACAATTTATAAAGAATCATTTAGTCATGATCCATTAGCACCTCTAAGCATAGATAGTACTTATGTGAACCTATCCTCTCTATCAGAAATGACCAAGATAGCGTGTACCATTTCTTTTTAGTGGCGAGTTTCAAAAAAAACTTTTTGGTGGCAATATCATTGGCAGATCAGTACTGATAATCAGTTTCGAACGCCTAGAAAGCAGGGGCGAACTTTTGCCTTTATTTCGGTTCTAACAAAGCACGATACACAAGTTTGAACAAGGACCTCAGATGCGCATTTCTACATGACACTTTACATGTTGGTTGTTCACTACAAACATGGACAAGATCAGCCAGCGGTCTTGTCAGTGGTATTCGGATTGAGAGATGTTCTTTTTTTAGTCCTCCACCACAAATGTTATCCCATCATGTTTCTTGAAATGGTGTGTGGTATGATCAACAACCTGCAAAGCCAAAAGCAGCTGTGTGATGCAAATGCCACGTTCTGTGCCCAACTTCGGATTACAATAAAACGGGGAATTCCTCATTGTTTCAATAAACATTCAATTGCATACGATGAACTCAACAGTAAGGCCACAGAATTTCATTTCGTATCATAAGGATTTCACAGCCTTGGGAGTCGGGACACACTGGTAATCCAAAACATTCTAATTAGCCACAACTAGCAATTTTAAACTTTTAGTCGCGTTCCAACTTCAGCAAGCAATAATCCAAATTAGGTAATAGACTGTCAGTCATTTGCTGTAAGAATAGTTGGGACTCCGTCAGGTTTTCAAGTCCAGGAACATAAAAAAATCTAGGACTGTCAGTTTCCATAAACAGTAATTCAATTTGATAACATGACCATTGTTACCACATTATATCACAGTACGAACCAAGTGAAGGCTTCATTCATCATGATATGGATACTTAGGCCCTGTTCCAATCTCGCGAGATAAACTTTAGCAGCTTTTTTTTAGCTACTTTTAGCCATTTATAATCTAAACAGGAGAGCTAATGATGGTAATTGAAACTAAACTTTAGCACTTCAATTCATATAGCTAAAATTTAGCAGGAAGCTAAAGTTTATCCCGTAAGATTGAAACGGGGCCTTAGCAAGCTGATACGTGAAAAATGAACAGAACCAAGTATATCTATAAGCAAGTTAACAGGGGCTATTTTTGGTTAAATTGTTCTATTAACCAATCTGCCAAATCAATTATTACTTGCACAGCTATTGACATATGAGATTTTCATGTGTCATTTAAAGCAGATAAGTGAGGTCTAACAAAACAGGTAGGACACTAAAGCTAGAGAAATGCAAATTCATGGTAATGCTTGCTGAACTGCCCAAAAAGGCTGAATGAAAGGTTATCACGTGAATAATATACAAGAACATCATATATGAAATCTCTAACGAAATCTCTAAAACAGAGACATCCATCTCCAATGCTCCATTTATCTACAGTATCATATGAGCAACTTTTGAAATAAACTATGCTTGGTCATCCAATCAGCACAGTGCATTCCAAACAGTGGTATATATTGCTATCGATGCCTAGGCTCGTTGAGATTTTTGGGTACTACTGAGTACATTGTGCTATTTCCAGGGTTTCGCTTGCTAAAAATCTGTCATGCTCCAGGAGAACATGTAACTTCCAGTTTAATAACTTGCTGACTACTGTACTTAGCTTGGACACTACAAAACTAAGAGACCTAACTAATTCTGATATGGTTAGTTAGCATTTCAATAAGCAAAAAATTAATAGAACCAGGTATATTTACTAGCAAGTTAACATGGGCTTTTTTTAGTTAAATTGATTTATCAACCAATCTGCCAAATCCAATTTTACTTGCAAAGGCTATTAACACATGAGATTTGCTCATTTGCATAGGTTACTTAAAGCAGACACATGAAGTCTGACAAAAGAGGTAAGAAATTAAGTGAGCATAATACATAAATGGAAATTCATTTGAATGCTTGTTGGACTGTCCAAAAAGGCTTTAAGTTAGGTTAATCCTGTGAACAATACACAAAAAAACTATGTATGAATGCATGCACGCACACACATATGTACCAGGAACTGCTAGATATCTCTAAACCACAGATATCCATCTCAGTTTATGTACCCCAGTTTATGTACAGTAACATATGAACTAATTTTGGAAGAGACAATGCATGCACTGATGGACATTGAATCAGCACCATGCCTCGGGTCGGTGAGATTTATGTGCGTAGACTGTAGTACTGAATACTGACAGTAACACTACTTCCAGGGTTCTGATTCTTTAATATCTATGGCGCCTCAGGAAAACATATAACTTCCAGTTTTATAACTTGCTGTGTTTGGTTTCTTCACCCTCCTAAACTTTAGGGACTAAACTTTATTCCCTAGAAATCCTATTTGGAAGACCCATTTTAGGGGGTGTTTGAATGCACTAAAGATAATAGTTAATGACTAAAATTAGCTAGAGACATCCAAACACCCTAGCTAATAGTTCAGCTATTAGCTATTTTTAGTAAATTAGCTACTAGTTAACTAACTATTTGTTAGCTAGCTAATTCTACTAGTATATTTTTAGCTAACTAACTATTAGCTCTAGTGCATTCAAACACCCACTTAGTCACCCCATTTGGTATTTTAGGGATTAAAAGTGTTTAGGAGGTGGGAACCAAGCACCCCCTTAGCATTGAGACTACAAAACTACAGGAAACTAATAATGTACGAAGTAATAGGTGTAGCTTTTTTCTGTCAGGATCACCTGACATAACGATGAACTACTAATGTCTAATTCAGACATTCAGAGATTTAGCAATTAGCACTCACGTTGGTGTTGCTCAGTTCCAGATTATAGAAATCAACGGCGTCCGCCTTGAACAAAGGCCCGGCATGCCAGGTCCCCTTGTTCAGCTTGAGAAACTTGGGGCCAGAAACCCGGAACACGCAGACCTCGGCTGGATCAGGAGGCAGGTAATAGTGCCCTGCGGCAGACTGCAAGAACTTCCTTCCCTCCGGGCCACTCTGCTCGGACGCCCCATCCACGATCGACGGCTTGGCCACCCCGAGGTACCAGTCCTGGCCGCCGACGGAGCCCAGGCACTGGGTCACGCTGGCGTGGTGGGTGATGGTAGAGAATTTCAGCGGCCGGTTCTGCAACCGCATGATGTAGAACCTGTAACGGAGAGAAGGGAGAGCAAAGCTTAAATCTCTGTCGGGTGAAGTCAGGATGACACGATCTGAATTGGATTTCGTGCGGGGATACAGTGGGTTTACCTTGGGATGCCGCGGCTGAGATCGAGCTGGGCGTCGTGGGGGCCGAACTCGTCGCCGTCGGGGGAGGCGCCGATGACCTGCCCGAACGAAGCGAAGGACTCGGGCGTGGCCTCCACCGCCCGCAGCTTCACAACCTTCGCCTCCTGCCTGCGTTCCATCTGCGCGGACTGGGCAGCGCTGGCGCGCACGGCGGCGATGCAGGTTAGCCTTGTGATGTTGCGATTGCGAGGACGGGGTGGAGCCGGAGGATAGGAAGAAGCGGTGCAGCGGCAGTGGCTGGCATGGAGGGGGCTGCACCCGCGGCCCAGGCCCAGCGCCTGCATCTTGGGTCCTTTTTTGTGGCTGGAGTGGCCTCGGGATGTCAGGAGGACTATAGATGCTTCTCTCTTAAAGAAAGCTAGAAAATGTTGTGGCGTTCTTTCAGTTGCTGTGTAATTTTAAGGGAACCTACTCACGTTGCCAATTTAAATATTTCTAACTAGATATTGAGAAGCGCGTAAATCGTAATCTTTTTTAGTCCTCGTTAGAACCCCTCACAAGTATGTCCACTCAAGATCTCGGTCGGTTAACTACGTGGATTTCATTAAACCTTCCTCCACACATAATTGGGTATCTAGTGTAGCCTCTCTCTCAGATGTTCTCTATCGGGTTTTCGTCCTAAACGACATGTTCCTTGTTCCCTCTAATATGCAATGTCAAGTGCACCACAAACACAGTTGGTCTTGCAAGACTATAATCTCCTCTGGTACAACTAAAATAATGGTGTACATAAGAACCAAGAGGTAAGAGGTATTCTAACTTCACCCAAATAGTATGCAGAAGCCTAGAGCAAGTGTTATAAGTGAAAGGGAATTAGGCTTACACCTAGTTCCTATATAATTTTGGTGGTTGAATTGCCCAACACAAATCTTTGAACTAACTAGTTTGCTCTAGTATATCAGTTATACAGGTGTCAAAGGTTCACACTTAGCCAATAAAATGACCAAATGTTGGGTACAACAAAATGCAAAGGAGCAACCGAAGGCTCCTCTGATCTGGCGCACCGGACTGTCCGGTGCGCCACCGGACATGTCCGGTGCACCAGAGGACTCAGGTTTCAAACTCGTCACCTTCGGGAATTTTCAGAGGCCACTCCGCTATAATTCACCGGACTGTCCGGTGTGCACCGGACATGTCCGGTGCTCCAAGGAAGGGTGGCCCCAGGAACTCGCAAGCCTCGGGTTTTCATTCCAGCCGCTCCGCTATAATTCACCGGACTGTCCAGTGTGCACCGGACTGTCCGGTGCATCTGCGGGGCAACGGCTACTTCAGGCGCCAACGGCTACCTGCAGCGCATTTATTGCGCGCCAGCGCGCGCAGAGGTCAGGCACGCCCATGCTGGCGCACCGGACATTCTACAGTACATGTCCGGTGCGCCACCGGACATCAAGGCGGGCCCAGAAGTCAGAACTCCAACGGTCGATTTCCAACGGCACTGATGACGTGGCGGGGGCACCGGACTGTCCGGTGTGCACCGGACTGTCCGGTGCGCCATCGAACAGACAGCCTCCCAACGGCCACTTTTGGTGGTTGGGGCTATAAATACCCCAACCACCCCACCATTCATTGCATCCAAGTTTTCCACTTCTCAACCACTTACAAGAGCTAGGCATTCAATTCTAGACACACCAAAGAGATCAAATCCTCTCCAATTCCACAAAAGGCTTTAGTGATTAGCGAGAGAGATTTGCCGTGTTCTTTTGAGCTCTTGCGCTTGGATTGCTTCCTTTCTTTCTCACTTGCTCTTGTGATCAACACTCAATTGTAATCAAGGCAAGAGGCACCAATTGTGTGGTGGCCCTTGCGGGGAAGTTTTATTCCCGGCTTTGATTTGAGAAGAGAAGCTCACTCGGTCCGAAGGACCGTTTGAGAGAGGGAAGGGTTGAAAGAGACCCGGCCTTTGTGGCCTCCTCAACGGGGAGTAGGTTTGAGAGAACCGAACCTCGGTAAAACAAATTCGCGTGTCTCACTTTATTATTTGCTTGCGATTTGTTTTGCGCCCTCTCTCGCGGACTCGATTATATTTCTAACGCTAACCCGGCTTGTAGTTATGTTTATATTTGTAAATTTCAGTTTCGCCCTATTCACCCCCCCTCTAGGCGACTATCAATTGGTATCAGAGCCCGGTGCTTCATTAGAGCCTAACCGCTCGAAGTGATGTCGGGAGATCACGCCAAGAAGGAGATGGAGACCGGCGAAAAGCCCACTACAAGCCACGGGAGCACTTCATCGGAAGAGTCCCGCACAAAGAGAAAGGAGAAGAAGAAGGACTCCTCCAAACGGAAGGAGAAAAGATCTTCCTCTTCTCACCACAAAGAGAAGAAGGAAAAATCTTCTTCTCACAAGTCGCATCGGAAAGGCGACAAGCACAAGAGGATGAGGAAAGTGGTCTACTACGAGACCGACACTTCTTCAACATCGACCTCCGACTCCGATGCGCCCTCCGTAACTTCTAAACGCCAAGAGCGTAAGAAGTTTAGTAAGATCCCCTTACACTATCCTCGTACATCTAGACATACTCCATTACTTTCCGTTCCATTAGGCAAACCGCCAACCTTTGACGGTGAAGATTATGCTAGGTGGAGTGATTTAATGAAATTTCATCTAACCTCACTCCACAAAAGTATATGGAATGTTGTTGAGTTTGGAGCACAGGTACCATCAATAGGGGATGAGGATTATGATGAGGACGAGGTGGCCCAAATCGAGCACTTCAACTCCCAAGCCACAACCATACTCTTGGCCTCTCTAAATAGAGAGGAGTACAACAAGGTGCAAGGGTTGAAGAATGCAAAGGAAATTTGGGACCTCCTCAAGACCGCGCACGAGGGTGATGAACTAACAAAGATCACCAAGCGGGAAACGATCGAGGGGGAGCTCGGTCGCTTTCGACTTCGCCAAGGGGAAGAGCCACAAGACATGTACAACCGGCTCAAGACTTTGGTGAACCAAGTGCGCAACCTCGGGAGCAAGAAGTGGGACGATCACGAGGTGGTTAAGGTTATTCTAAGAGCTCTTATTTTCCTTAACCCCACTCAAGTTCAATTAATTCGTGGTAATCCTAGATACCCACTAATGACCCCCGAGGAAGTTATCGGGAATTTTGTGAGCTTTGAATGTATGATTAAAGGATCAAAGAAGATCAACGAGCTTGACGAACCCTCCACATCCGAGGCGCAACCGGTGGCCTTCAAGGCGACGGAGGAGAAGAAGGAGGAGTCTACACCAAGTAGACAACCAATTGACGCCTCCAAGCTCGACAATGAGGAGATGGCTTTAATCATCAAAAGCTTTCGCCAAATCCTCAAACAACGAAAGGGGAAAGACTACAAATCCCGTTCCAAGAAGGTTTGCTACAAGTGTGGTAAGCCCGGTCACTTTATCACTAAATGTCCATTATCAAGTGACAGTGACAGGGACAACGACAAGAAGGGCAAGAGAAGAGAAAAGAAGAGGTACCACAAGAAGAGGGGCGGCGATGCCCACGTATGCCGCGAGTGGGACTCCGACGAGAGCTCCACCGAGTCCTCCTCCGACGAGGACGCCGCCAACATCGCCGTCACCAAGGGGCTTCTCTTCCCCAACGTCGGCCACAAGTGCCTCATGGCAAAGGACGGCAAAAGGAAAAAGGTTAAATCTAAATCCTCCACAAAATATGAGTCCTCTAGTGATGATAATGCTAGTGATGAGGAGGATAACTTGCTTATCCTTTCTGCCAATCTTAACATGGAACAAAAGGAAAAATTAAATGAATTGATTAGTGCTATTCATGAAAAAGATGACCTTTTGGATTCCCAAGAGGATTTTCTAATTAAAGAAAACAAGAAACATGTTAAGATTAAAAATGCTTATGCTCTAGAGGTAGAAAAATGTGACAAATTATCTAGTGAGCTAAGCACATGCCATGACACTATTGCCAACCTTAGAAATGAAAATGTTAAATTAATTGCTAAGGTTGATTCTCATGTTTGTAATGTTTCAATTCCCAATCTTAGAAATGATAATAATGATTTGCTTGCTAAGATTGAAGAATTAAACGTTTCTCTTGCTAGCCTTAGAGTAGAAAATGAAAATTTAATTGCTAAGGCTAAAGAACTAGATGTTTGCAAAGTTACAATTTCCGATCTTAGAGATAAAAATGATATTCTTCATGCTAAGATTGTTGAACTTAATTCTTGCAAACCCTCTACATCTATTGTTGAGCATGTATCAATTTGTACTAGATGTAGAGATGTTGATGTTAATGCTATTCATGATCATATGGCTTTAATTAAACAACAAAATGATCATATAGCAAAACTAGATGCTAAAATTGCCGAGCACAACTTAGAAAATGAGAAATTTAAATTTGCTCGTAGCATGCTTTATAATGGGAGACGCCCGGGCACCAAGGATGGCATTGGCTACCAAAGGGGAGACAATGTCAAAATTAGTGCCCTTCCTAAAAGATTGTCTAATTTTGTTAAGGGCAAGGCTCCCATGCCTCAGGATAACGAGGGTTACATTTTATACCCTGTCGGTTATCCCGAGAGCAAAATTAGGAGAATTCATTCTAGGAAGTCTCACTCTGGCCCTAATCATGCTTTTATGTATAAGGGTGAGACATCTAGCTCTAGGCAACCAACCCATGCTAAGTTACCTAGAAAGAAAACTCCTAGTGCATCAAATGATCATAACATTTCATTTAAAACTTTTGATGCATCTTATGTTTTGACTAACAAATCCGGCAAGATAGTTGCCAAATATGTTGGGGGCAAGCACAAGGGCTCCAAGACTTGTGTTTGGGTACCCAAAGTTCTTGTGTCTAATGCCAAAGGACCCAAAATCATTTGGGTACCTAAAGTCAAGAACTAAACTTGTTTTGTAGGTATATGCATCCGGGGGCTCAAGTTGGATACTCGACAGCGGATGCACAAACCACATGACAGGGGAGAAGAAGATGTTCTCCTCATATGAGAAAAACCAAGATCCCCAAAGAGCAATCACATTCGGGGATGGAAATCAAGGTTTGGTCAAAGGTTTGGGTAAAATTGCTATATCTCCTGACCATTCCATTTCAAATGTTTTTCTTGTTGATTCATTAGATTACAATTTGCTTTCCGTATCCCAATTATGTCAAATGGGCTACAACTGTCTATTTACTGATATAGGTGTTACTGTCTTTAGAAGAAGTGATGATTCAATAGCATTCAAGGGAGTGTTAGAGGGTCAGCTATACTTGGTAGATTTTGATAGAGCTGAACTCGACACTTGCTTGGTTGCTAAGACTAACTTGGGTTGGCTCTGGCACCGCCGACTAGCTCATGTTGGAATGAAGAATCTTCATAAGCTTCTAAAGGGAGGGCACATTTTAGGACTAACAAATGTTCATTTTGAAAAAGACAGGATTTGTAGCGCATGCCAAGCCAGGAAGCAAGTTGGCACTCATCATCCACACAAGAACATCATGACGACCGACAGGCCACTGGAACTCCTACACATGGATCTATTCGGCCCGATTGCTTACATAAGCATCGGCGGGAGTAAGTACTGTCTAGTTATTGTGGATGATTATTCTCGCTTCACTTGGGTATTCTTTTTACAGGAAAAATCTCAAACCCAAGAGACCTTAAAGGGATTCTTGAGACGGGCTTAAAATGAGTTCGGCTTAAGGATCAAGAAAATAAGAAGCGACAACGGGACGGAGTTCAAGAACTCTCAAATCGAAGGCTTCCTTGAGGAGGAGGGCATCAAGCATGAGTTCTCTTCTCCCTACACTCCACAACAAAATGGTGTAGTGGAGAGGAAGAATCGAACTCTATTGGACATGGCAAGAACCATGCTTGATGAGTACAAGACACTGGATCGGTTTTGGGCCGAAGCAGTCAACACTGCTTGCTACGCCATCAACCGGTTATACCTTCACCGAATCCTCAAGAAGACATCCTATGAACTCCTAACCGGTAAAAAGCCCAACATTTCATATTTTAGAGTCTTTGGGAGCAAATGCTTTATTCTTGTTAAGAGAGGTAGAAAATCCAAATTTGCTCCTAAAACTGTAGAAGGCTTTTTACTAGGATATGATTCAAACACAAGGGCATATAGAGTCTTTAACAAGTCCTCAGGACTTGTTGAAGTTTCTTGTGACGTTGTGTTTGACGAGACTAACGGCTCTCAGGTAGAGCAAGTTGATCTTGATGAGATAGGTGAAGAACAGGCTCCATGCATAGCGCTAAGGAACATGTCCATTGGGGATGTGTGTCCTAAGGAATCCGAAGAGCCTCCTCATGCACAAGATCAACCATCCTCCTCCACGCTAGCATCTCCACCGACTCAAAATGAGGATGAAGCTCAAGATGATGAAGTAGAAGATCAAGCAAATGAGCCACCTCAAGATGACGGCAATGATCAAGGGGGAGATACAAATGATCAAGACAAGGAGGATGAAGAGCAAAGGCCGCCACACCCAAGAGTCCACCAAGCAATCCAACGAGATCACCCCGTCGACACCATCCTCAGCGACATCCATAAGGGGGTAACTACTAGATCTCGTATTGCACATTTTTGTGAACATTATTCGTTTGTTTCCTCTATTGAGCCACACAGAGTAGAGGAAGCACTACAAGATTCGGATTGGGTGGTGGCAATGCAAGAGGAGCTCAACAACTTCACTAGGAATGAGGTATGGCATTTGGTTCCACGTCCTAATCAAAATGTTGTAGAAACCAAATGGGTCTTCCGCAACAAGCAAGATGAGCATGGTGTGGTGACAAGGAACAAAGCTCGACTTGTGGCCAAGGGATACTCCCAAGTCGAAGGTTTGGATTTCGGTGAAACCTATGCACCCGTAGCTAGGCTTGAATCAATTCGCATATTATTAGCCTATGCTACTTACCATGGCTTTAAGCTTTATCAAATGGACGTGAAAAGTGCCTTCCTCAATGGACCAATCAAGGAAGAGGTCTATGTTGAGCAACCTCCCGGCTTTGAAGACAGTGAGTATCCTAACCATGTCTATAAGCTCTCTAAGGCGCTCTATGGGCTCAAGCAAGCTCCAAGAGCATGGTATGAATGCCTTAGAGATTTTCTTATTGCTAATGGCTTCAAAGTCGGAAAGGCCGATCCTACACTCTTTACTAAAACTCTTGAAAATGACTTGTTTGTATG
This sequence comes from Zea mays, assembly GCF_902167145.1. Lineage (NCBI taxonomy): Eukaryota > Viridiplantae > Streptophyta > Magnoliopsida > Poales > Poaceae > Zea > Zea mays. The sequence goes on from NC_050098.1 coordinate 187,796,975, forward strand.
CCAAATTTATGTTGATGATATTATATTTGGGTCTACTAACAAGTCTACATGTGAAGAGTTTAGTAGGATTATGACACAGAAATTCGAGATGTCTATGATGGGGGAGTTGAAGTATTTCTTAGGATTCCAAGTGAAACAACTCCAAGAGGGCACCTTCATTAGCCAAACGAAGTACACTCAAGACATTCTAAACAAGTTTGGGATGAAAGATGCCAAGCCCATCAAGACACCCATGGGAACCAATGGGCATCTCGACCTCAACACGGGAGGTAAGTCCGTGGATCAAAAGGTATACCGGTCGATGATAGGTTCTTTACTCTATTTATGTGCATCTCGACCGGATATTATGCTTTCCGTGTGCATGTGTGCAAGATTCCAAGCCGACCCTAAGGAAGCTCACCTTACGGCCGTAAAACGAATCTTGAGATATTTGGCTTATACTCCTAAGTTTGGGCTTTGGTATCCTAGGGGATCCACATTTGATTTGATTGGTTATTCGGATGCCGATTGGGCGGGGTGCAAAATCAATAGGAAGAGCACATCGGGGACTTGCCAGTTCTTGGGAAGATCCTTGGTGTCTTGGGCTTCAAAGAAGCAAAATTCGGTCGCTCTTTCCACCGCCGAAGCCGAGTACATTGCCGCAGGACATTGTCGCGCACAATTGCTTTGGATGAGGCAAACCCTGCGGGACTATGGTTACAAATTAACCAAAGTCCCTTTGCTATGTGATAATGAGAGTGCAATCAAGATGGCGGATAATCCCATCGAGCATAGTCGCACTAAACACATAGCCATTCGGTATCATTTTCTTAGGGATCACCAACAAAAGGGAGATATCGAGATTTCATACATTAATACTAAAGATCAATTAGCCGATATCTTTACCAAGCCTCTTGATGAACAATCTTTTAACAAACTTAGGCATGAGCTCAATATTCTTGATTCTAGGAACTTCTTTTGTTAAATTGCACATATTACTCTTCTATATACCTTTGATCATGTCTCTTTTGTATATGCTATGACTAATGTGTTTTCAAGAGTATTTCAAACCAAGTCATAGGTATATTGAAAGGGAATTGGAGTCTTCGGCGAAGACAAAGGCTTCCACTCCACTCCACTACTCTTCCTTCGCCGTCACTCCGAGCATCTCTCCAACTTTGGTATACTCTTCATTCATTTATTTTATGACCAAAGGAGGAGATACTTCGAGGGCTCTAATGATTCCGTTTTTGGCGATTCATGCCAAAGGGGGAGAAAGTATGAGCCCAAAGCAAAAGGACCGCACCACCACCAATTTCAAAAAATTAGTGTTTTCCAAGAGTATTTTTCAATTGGTATCTTTTTGAGTTCAAAAGGGGGAGAAAATAGTATTTCAATTTGAATCATCAAAACCCTCTTGAACACTAAGAGGAGGATCTCCTTTAGGGGGAGTTTTGTTTAGTCAAAGGAAAAGCATTTGAAACAGGGGGAGAAAATTTCAAATCTTGAAAATGCTTTGCAAATTCCATTCATTCACCTTTGACCATTTGCAAAAGAACTTTGAAAAGGATTTACAAAAGAGTTTGCAAAAACAAAACATGTGGTGCAAGCGTGGTCCAAAATGTTAAATAAGAAAGAAACAATCCATGCATATCTCGTAAGTAGTTATATTGGCTCAATTCCAAGCAACCTTTACACTTACATTATGCAAACTAGTTCAATTATGCACTTCTATATTTGCTTTGGTTTGTGTTGGCATCAATCACCAAAAAGGGGGAGATTGAAAGGGAATTAGGCTTACACCTAGTTCCTATATAATTTTGGTGGTTCAATTGCCCAACACAAATCTTTGGACTAACTAGTTTGCTCTAGTATATCAGTTATACAGGTGTCAAAGGTTCACACTTAGCCAATAAAATGACCAAGTGTTGGGTTCAACAAAATGCAAAGGAGCAACCGAAGGCTCCTCTGGTCTGGCGCACCGGACTGTCCGGTGCGCCACCGGACATGTCCGGTGCACCAGAGGACTCAAGTTTCAAACTCGTCACCTTCGGGAATTTTCAGAGGCCACTCCGCTATAATTCACCGGACTGTCCGGTGTGCACCGGACATGTCCGGTGCTCCAAGGAAGGGTGGCCCCAGGAACTCGCCAGCCTCGGGTTTTCATTCCAGCCGCTCCGCTATAATTCACCGGACTGTCCGGTGTGCACCGGACTGTCCGGTGCATCTGCGGGGCAACGGCTACTTCAGGCGCCAACGGCTACCTGCAGCGCATTTATTGCGCGCCAGCGCGCGCAGAGGTCAGGCACGCCCATGCTGGCGCACCGGACACTCTACAGTACATGTCTGGTGCGCCACCGGACATCAAGGCGGGCCCAGAAGTCAGAACTCCAACGGTCGATTTCCAACGGCACTGATGACGTGGCGGGGGCACCGGACTGTCCGGTGTGCACCGGACTGTCCGGTGCGCCATCGAACAGACAGCCTCCCAACGGCCACTTTTGGTGGTTGGGGCTATAAATACCCCAACCACCCCACCATTCATTGCATCCAAGTTTTCCACTTCTCAACCACTTACAAGAGCTAGGCATTCAATTCTAGACACACCAAAGAGATCAAATCCTCTCCAATTCCACAAAAGGCTTTAGTGATTAGCGAGAGAGATTTGCCGTGTTCTTTTGAGCTCTTGCGCTTGGATTGCTTCCTTTCTTTCTCACTTGCTCTTGTGATCAACACTCAATTGTAATCAAGGCAAGAGGCACCAATTGTGTGGTGGCCCTTGCGGGGAAGTTTTATTCCCGGCTTTGATTTGAGAAGAGAAGCTCACTCGGTCCGAAGGACCGTTTGAGAGAGGGAAGGGTTGAAAGAGACCCGGCCTTTGTGGCCTCCTCAACGGGGAGTAGGTTTGAGAGAACCGAACCTCGGTAAAACAAATTCGCGTGTCTCACTTTATTATTTGCTTGCGATTTGTTTTGCGCCCTCTCTCGCGGACTCGATTATATTTCTAACGCTAACCCGGCTTGTAGTTGTGTTTATATTTGTAAATTTCAGTTTCGCCCTATTCACCCCCCCTCTAGGCGACTATCAATAAGCAATAGTCTAGCTAACCTACACACTTCGTAAAACATCTATGCTAATTATAGAGTGATTATTTGAGTACTTGAGTGTCTATATTTACTAGAATTGGGCCTTGATTCTCTTGTGTTGTTCCTAAGCTCCCACGCACTTCAAATAATTGGTTGGGTAGTATATAACTATATATAGCCTCCAAATCCAAAATTAGTTATTGAAAGTGACACATAAATTCTATGCACTCATCAGATATGTTCGGTGTACTTGTGTAGTCACTAAATACGCTGATGCCGCATATGTCATCTAACCATTAGAACTAACCGTTGGAGATTATGCATCTTGTGTTTCGTTCAGTGCCTCATCGAACACGTCTGGTGCCTTATGACCATCTCTAGTTGCTTTGCAACTAGGGATGGCAATGGGTATGGGTCTGGTAAATAACCGCGAATAATTATCCATTATATATGGGTATGGTGGAATTTGGTATCCACGAGTACGGTTATGGATATAATAAGGTATCCGCGGATAATTTTTTCGCGGGTATGGATATCCAATATGCATACCCGTTACCCAATGGATATCTTACATGTGGGCCATCCAGATTTAATATATCACTTCTTATCCATAACATGTTGTTTGGTGCTAAAATTATCATTTGATACCGCTAGAATGATAATTATTTTGAAATGTGATAAAATTGTTGTTTGGTGGTGAATACTAAAATTATAGTGGGCGGGTGGGTAACGGGTATCCATCGGATAGCGGATACCCGGCGGGTACGGGTATGGATACATATCCATACCCACGAATGTTTATGGGTATGAGTTGAGTTTTATCTCGCGGGTATGGATTCACGAACTGTATATCTGTGTATTACCCGCCCGATTGCCATCCCTATTTGCAACCTCTCCTGGTACCCTATCCAGTGGGTTATCCAATGTTACACCAGATGTATGTGATGTCTTATAGATCTGCTAAACATGTTGCAGCCTTCTTCGAGTGTCATAATAGGTTCCCTATCTGGTGCCACATCGGTTGTGTCTGGCGAATGATATCTGGTGCACACTTGCGTGTCATGTGTATTCTATTGTACTAGCTCTTCTTCGATACAATACCACTCGTATCTGGTGGTTTATTTGGTGCCTCATCATCAGATATGTCTGGTGCTGTTGAGAAGTCTAATTTTTTGTCTTCGTGTTTATTCGTCTGGACTTCTTCCCTCTTGTATCTTAAACTTTTGCATGTACATAAACTTCTTGAATCATGTCTCGTGATATCTTACTTGAGGTATTGCTCATCGAGATCACCCCCTTTCCCATGGTTGTAGCCTCTTCATTTGAAGTAAAAAAATTGCTAAGAGAAACATCCATTGTGCAAAAAAGGCCATCGTTTGGAGTGGCCGTGAAGGATCCTTGAAATTTGCAAGTTCAAAATGCTTCAGATGTGTACTGCGTGCAAGATTTATGTGCGACAACGTCTCACACGCGCGGCAAACCTTCCTACGCGTGGTAACTACTCGCTACATCCAGCCTCTAGCGTCAGTGACAAAGCTAGAGCAAATATAAAGGATACACTTACCTTGTGGATGTATAAGGATGAGATATAAATGGTGCTTGTCAGTACCCTGAATCAGGGGTACCCCTTACTACAGTATGAATAAACGGTGCCCGTGCAGTTATCTCTAAACGCGTGGTGAACAGCACCCGACTCCACCACGTGGGCGGCCCAAAGACCCCACGTGGCCAGAAGAGGTGATATACTCCAGGATGCCATTAGTGGGTCCGGACCTCCACGAGAGAGCGTCGGACCCCTGTACACTCAACCCGGACCTCCGAGTACGGTCCAGGACTCCCAAGTAAGCAAGCCGGACCCCTTGGTTGGGACCCGAACCCCTCTGAGTAAGGTCCGGACCACCTACAGCAAGGTCTCGGACAAGGAATACCCTGGCCTAGGTCAAGGACATGCGAGGGTCCGGTACTGACACGTGCCCAGGCTTTATCCATTGCGCTTCCACTCCCCGCTCAGGCGGGGGCCCGATGCTGCCACGTGGACTATCGCCCGTGACGTAAGCCAGCGGGCGGAGCCTGACGTAAGGCCTCTGGGCCACGCTGCCTCTGCATTTATTGCGGAGAAGACGCACCGCCAGTCTATCTCGCTGACAGACGATGTGCCCCTCAGCATTTAATGTGTCATGTCCACTCCGCTGGCAGGCGGCGTCCAGGCCATCCTGCAGGCGGCGTGCCTGTCCAGTCCATTGTCAAACAGTACGCCCGTGTTGCGAGGTGCACTGTGTCCATCATCACTTATACGTTGCCAGGGAAGCTTCCCCTACACGCCAATACTACGCAGATCACGGATGTCAGGGCGCAAGAAGATTGCTCCAGCAACGAACATTAGTTGCTCCAAGTATTACATCCGTTATATTCCTGGGCCCACATGTCGGGGCTCAGTACCCTTGTACGTGCCTCCCTTAGCTATAAAAGGGGAGGCATGAGCCGTTACAAGGGGGGCTCACACGGACAGACTCAAGCACACTTAGACGCTCACAAGTTTATACAAGCTCAATACATCACACAGTGGAGTAGGGTGTTATGCTCCGTCGGCCCGAACCACTCTAAATCCTTGTGTGTTCTTGTGTTCTTCCCGTTTCCAACTAACACGCAAAATGCTTAGCCCCTTCCTCATCTTAGGATTTAGGGCGGGTGCATTCCACCACCCCGCCGGAGATTTCCTCTCCGACGTGTTAAGCACCATTTGTGACACTATATATGGTCGGATGGTCCATGATTATATGAGATCTGGCTTAACTAATCACTTTTTCATGTGTGTTTATCGCTCTAAATCCATGACTGTTGTTGAGAAACGACTCGGAACGGGTCCAGACCCCATGTATATATGATGGGATATGGTCGATTGCGCGTATCAACAATCGAATCCAAACAATCTGTCGGTACCCTGAATCAGGGTACCCCTTACTACAGTATGAAGATACGGTACCCGTGCGGCAATCTCTAGCCGCACGGTGAACAGCACCCGACCCCACCACGTGGACAGCTCAAGGGGCGCCACGTGACCAGAAAAGATGATATATCCCAGGATGCAATCAGTTGGACCGGACCTCCACGAGGAAGCGTCGGACCCCTGTACGCACAACCCGGACCCCTGAATACGGTCCAGGACTCCCAAGTAGCGTGTTGGATCCCTTGGATAGGGACCGGATTCCTCTGAGTAAGGTCCGGGCCACCCATAACGAGGTCCCGGGACAAGGGATACCCTGGCCTAAGCGAGGGTCTGGTACTGACATGTGTCCAGGCTTTATCCTGTGCGCTTGCGCTCCTCGCTCGGGCGGAGACCCGATGCTGCCACGTGGCTTGTTACCCGTGATGTAAGCCAGCGGGCGAAGCCTGACATAAGGCCTCTGGGCCGCGCGGTCTCTGCATTTATTGCGGAGAGGACGTGCCGCTTGTCCACCTTGCTGACAGGCGATGTGCCGCCTCAGCATTTATTGTGACCTGTCCACTCAGCGGGCAGACGGCGTCTAGGCCATCCTGCAGGCGGCGTGCCTGTCCAGTCCATTGCCAAACAGTACGCCCGTGCTGCAGGTTGCGTTGTGTCCATCATCACCTATGCGTTGCCAGGGAAGCTTCCACTGCACGCCAATACCACGCAGATCGCGGATGTCAGGGTGCAGGAAGATTGCTCCAGCAACTCCAAGTATTACATCCATTATATTTCTGAGCCCACATGTATGGGCCCAGGGCCCTTGTATGCGCCCCCCTTGAGCTATAAAAGGGGAGGCATGCAACGTTGCAAGGGGAGGACACACTCGGACGGACAAACTTAGACTCTCAGCTCTCAAGCTTCCATGTAATCCAACACATAGTGGAGTAGGGTATTACGCTCCGGCGGCCTGAACCACTCTAAATCCTCACGTGTTCCTGAGTTCATCGTGCATCTACCAACAGACAAAACGCTTAAGCCCCCTCCTCATCTTAGGATTTAGGGCGGGTGCACTCCGCCACCCAGCCGAAGAATTCCCTCTCCGACATTTGGCGCGCCAGGTAGGGGGCTTGGCATTAGGTTTTTGCTTGTTTTCTTGCTCAGCATGATGATGCAAATCGTTGAGCACCGCGCCGAGACTTCGGTGGATTTCGTGGTGGAGGAAGAAGTTGTTTCTTCCACGCCACAGGTTCCCAACCGCCATGTGTCGGGCACTGCTGCTGTGCACGCTGCACGGCAGCATACAACTGCGTAGACATCCCAGGCTCCATCGAGGACAGTGCCGGGAGTATTGTCTGCAGCCAGGGAGTTGCTGTGTCACCCTCTAAGCTCCACAGCCTCGTCATGGGCCATGAAGCAGTGGCGCGACGACGTCGACCGGCTGCTCGGCATGGCGCATTCCACCTCGACTAGGTCCAAGCCTCGGTCATCCCAGCGCCAACGTGAGGCGACAGCGTTTGTGCGCTCACCCTCAGTAAGGGGCGCGCAGACCGACGACCTCCGGGTAGAGCTCAACCGCAGGAGTGTGGGAGAGGACGCCCGGATCTCTTTAGAGAGGGCGTGCGAGCGCCGACAAAACATCGAAGGTCGCAACCTCGATCAAGACTTCGCTGTGGTAGCACCGCAGGCCCCAATGGGCACCCGGTCCCAAGCGAGTGTCCCCTTGGCCGGCGTGGGCTGCGCCGCCCTCGTGGATCATCTCCGCGCGGCGTCATGGCCATCCAAGTTCCGGCCACACCTACCGAAGAAGTACGACGGTACGTCAAACCCGTCGGAGTTCCTGCAGGTGTACGTCACCGCTATCACAGCAGCAGGTGGAAACACCGCTGTGATGGCGACATATTTTCATGTCGCCTTGTCTGGGCCTGCCCAGACTTGGCTCATGAACCTCGCCCCAGGGTCAATCTACTCCTGGAAGAGCTCTGCACACGGTTCGTTGCGAACTTCGCCAGCGCTTACCAGCAACACGGTGTGGAGGCCCACCTCCACGCAGTGAGGCAGGAGCCCGTGGAGACTCTTCGAACGTTCATCTCCCGCTTCACCAAAGTGCGAGGTACTATACCTCGCATTTCCGATGCTTCCATCATCACGGCCTTCCGTCAGGGAGTACGTGATGAGAAAATGTTGGAGAAGTTGGCCATACATGACGTGGAGACTGTCCCCACACTCTTCGCTTTGGCTAACAAGTGCGCTAGAGCCGCCGAGGGCCGTGCATGGCACTCTGCCCCTTAGACCGGTGTTACCTAGACGGGTGGCTCGGGTGCTGTCCCCCGGGACGGTAAAAAGAAAAAGAAGGACCGCGACCACCAGAAGCCGCGGTCCACCGCTCTAGTCGTAGCAGCTGCGACTGGGGGCCGAGGCGACCGCAACATACGCCCACGACCGCAGAGGGGTAACAGCGGCTCATGCCCTGTGCACCCCAACGGTCGTCACAGCGCCATAGAGTGTCGCGAGATCATCGACCTCGCAAAACGCGTCAGTGAGCGGCGCGAGCAGTCTTCCAAGGACGACTCCCCACCTCATCGCCGACCTGGCAAGGAAAGGGTCAACGACGGCGAGGTGGCCACGGCTGAACGGGACCTCGCGTATCAGTCACTCGAGGGGGACCTGAAGGATGTCTTCGCCGGAGACTCCTACTCCGGTGGCGACAACTAGATGGACCCCCGGAGGGACCCCGTACTCCTCGGTTTACGGGGCCGAAGCCTACCTTCCCCCGGAAATCCTTCTGGACTCCCCATGGGTCCAGGCTTCTCACAAGTCCATGCAGAAATGGCTATAGCACGAGTACGAGGACTCCGTCATCAAACGTAGATGGGAACCCATGGTCGGGACCTAGTCCTACAGCAAGTACCAAACCAAGAAGGGCTCCGCAACTCTCCCCCAGCTAGGAAGGACCCTTCAAGGTGATGGGAATACGCTGACCCAGGGGTGACTATCCTGCTACGACTGAAGGAGTACCTCTTCCTGAACATTGGAGCACCTCTGTAAGTTCTATCCATAGGAGCAAGTCTGAGGGGTCGAATTTTCTCCCTTTTGTAACTAGGTAACGCATACGTGTACGCCAGCCCGGTGAGGTCCGCCCTCATAAGCTCGGCCTGTTGGTCTGCACCCATGCATGACAAGTTATAAAGAAAAGATTTACCCCCTCAGATGTGCCTCTATGATAGTTTTATCCTACTGCTCCATGGTCTTACCTTGCATTTTTCCGGATGTTATTTTATCTAACCCACCCAAGCAGTTCCCATTCCATCAAACATGATGACATCCGAATTGAACAGCCAGACTTGCAGTTTAGGACCTCTCTGTGAAAGCAGGAGGGCCCAACAGCCTGGGGACCGGTTCTAAAGAACGGGAGCCCGTTCCATGGGGTGGTCCGGAGCCTGTGTGACCGCTTAGCCTAGTCCCGTACCCGAAAGCCTGCACACTCCACCACTCCGTGACGGGTACCTAGTACTTGGAGCTATAAGTCTTGTGGGTCTGACAACCTAGGGTCCGGAACTAGAGAATGGACACTTGTCTCCTGGGGTGGTCCGGAGCCGTGTAGCCACTCAGCCTGGTCCCGTACCGTGGGCCTGCACGCTCCACCACTCTGTGACAGGTGTCCTAGTATCTAGAACCACTATCCAGGGGGTCCGAACGCACATCTTGGCTTCCCAGACTAGACCCTGCAAGTCCCGAGCATGTATCAAAGGATGGCTAGTGTCAGATGGCGGGTTCTACGGGTGTACTACTAATGCTCCCTAGCCGAAGCTGTGTGTAGGCCCAGGTCCTAGTCGAGGCTACCTCTTGGGGGGCCATTGCCAACTCTTTCTTAGGTATGCTGGTCTGCAGCCTCGACAAATCGAGCCTACATCCCAGGGGGCCAGGTACCAAGGAGAAATTTGTTACACCACACACAACAGGGACAAGTGGTACACAGATAAGTGCTAATACTACTTGATAAATAGTACTCAAAAGTACCTTACAAAAAGCAAAAGTATTACATCCGCCTTCAAGAGGAGCCCTACCTCCATCTCTACTCTGCAGGAATGGACTACTCTCCACCAGTAGGGTCGCGTGGGCAGCTAGCTCCGAGCGGCTCGCCAGCGGAGGCGACCACCTCTGCACCGACGGCTCGCCAGCGGTGGCGGCCACCTCTGCACCGGCGGCTTGCCAGCGACGGCGGCCACCTCAGCGCGTGCGCCATGGTGAAGAGGCCCTCGCCCCCGTCCTCCTACGGGGGTGAGGACAAGACCATCCAAGAACGCGACCGCCACCTCCACGGCGTACGATGTCTTGTACGACCCCCCGGGCAGCGTCGAAAAAGCGTGGCCGGCGGCGCTGGGGACGCTACGGATGCGGCGGACCTGCGCACGGTGCAACCATCGCCCGTGCGGCGGACGGACAGCCACTCCCCGCTTGGCGGCGGGAGGCAGCATTGGAGGCGGCACCAAAGCCATCAAAACCAAAAAGAAGGAGCTGCGGCACGGCTCGCTTCTTACCCCAAAGAGTTGGGGGCGCGAGGGATGGAGCCGTGGCTCAGCCCGCTGTCCACCTTCACGGGGCTGCTGATCATCCTCCCCCCCGAATGCTGGAGGAAGAAGCGGGAAGGAGCGTCGCCTCCACGGACATCCCGCGGAGGTAGGCGATGATGGCCGCCTGAAGGATGAAGCAGGACACCATGGGTAGAGGCTAGAGGCCAAGCCCCTCCAGCAACTGCACGAAGAAAGATGGGATCGGCAGAGCCAACCCGCTGGGGAGTTTGGAAACAAAGAACACAAACTCTTCGGCGGCAAGGTCGGCGAGAGGAGAGACACCAGCACAAGTCCTCCCGGCAAACGCCAGCACACCCCATCCGAATAATGAAGTGAGACACGCGGATTTGTTTTACCGAGGTTCGGTTCTCTCAAACCTACTCCCCGTTGAGGAGGCCACAAAGGTCGGGTCTCTTTCAACCCTTACCCTCTCTCAAACGGTCACTCGGACCGAGTGAGCTTTCTCTTCTCAATCACTTGGAACACAAAGTTCCCACAAGGACCACCACAAGATTGGTGTCTCTTGCCTCAATTACAAGTGAGTATGATCGCAATGAAGAATCAAAGAAAGAAGAAAGCAATCCAAGCGCAAGAGCTCGAAAGAACACAAGCAAATCTCTCTCTCTCTCTAATCACTAGGGCGTTGTGTGGAATTTGGAGAGGATTTGATCTCTTTGGTGTGTCTAGGATTGAATGCTAGAGCTCTTGTAAGTAGTTGGGAAGTGGAAAACTTGGATATCATGAATGGTGGGTGGTTGGGGTATTTATAGCCCCAACCACCAAACTAGCCGTTTGGTGAGGCTGTCTGTTCGATGGCGCACCGGACATGTCCGATGCGACAGCCATGTCACCAAAAGCCGTTGGGGTCGACCGTTGGAGCTCTGTCTTCTGGGCCCGCCTGGATGTCCGGTGGCGCACCGGACATGCACTGTAGATTGTCCGGTGCGCCAGTATGGGCGTGTCTGACCACTGCGCGTGCAGCGCGCGCAATTAATGCGTCGCAGGTAGCCGTTGGCGCCGAAATAGCCGTTGCCCCGCTGTTACACCGGACAGTCCGGTGTACACCGGACAGTCCGGTGAATTATTGCGGAGCAGCTTCAATAAATTCCCGAGGCTGGCGAGTTCCGGAGGCCGCTCTTCCTTGGAGCACCGGACATGTCCGGTGTACACCGGACAGTCCGGTGAATTATAGCGGAGTCGCCTCTGGAAATTTCCGAAGGTGAGCAGTTCGAAGTTTGAGTCCTCTGGTGCACCGGACATGTCCGGTGGCACACCGGACAGTCCGGTGCGCTAGACCAGAGGGCCTTCGGTTGACCCTTGCTCCTTTGTTTGAACCCAATACTTGGTCTTTTTATTGGCTAAGTATGAACCTTTTGCACCTGTATAACTTATACACTAGAGCAAGCTGGTTAGTCCATTTATTTGTGTTGGGCAATTCAACCACCAAAATTAATTAGAGACTAGGTGTAAGCCTAATTCCCTTTCAATCTCCCCCTTTTTGGTGATTGATGCCAACACAAACCAAAGCAAATATAAAAATGCATAATTGAACTAGTTTGCATAATGTAAGTGCAAAGGTTGCTTGGAATTGAGCCAATATAAATACTTACATGATGTGCATGGATTGTTTCTTTGTTTTTAACATATTGGACCACATTTGCACCACATGTTTTGTTTTTGCAAATCTTTTTGTGAATTCTTCTTAAAATCCTTTTGCAAGATAGTCAAAGGTAAATGAATAAGATTTTTGCAAAGCATTTTCAAGATTTGAAATTTTCTCCCCTTGTTTCAAATGCTTTTCCTTTGACTAAACAAAACTCCCCTAAATGAGATCCTCCTCTTAGTGTTCAAGAGGGTTTTGATATATCATTTTTGAAATACTACTTCCTCCCCCTTTAGAACATAATAAGATACTAATTTGAAATTGACCAATTGAAAATCTCCAAATTTTTAAAATTAGGTGGTGGTGCGGTCCTTTAGCTTTGGGCTCATATTTTCTCCCCCTTTGGCATGAATCGCCAAAAACGGAATCATTAGAGCCCAACGAAGTACTTTCTCCTCCTTTGGTCATAAAATAAATGAGGGAAGATTATACCAAAGTTGGAGAGATGCTCGGAGTGACGGCGAAGGATGAGTAGTAGAGTGGAGTGGAAGCCTTTGTCTTCGCCGAAGACTCCAATTCCCTTTCAATATACCTATGACTTGGTTTGAAATACACTTGAAAACACATTAGTCATAGCATATATAAAAGAGACATGATCAAAGGTATACTTGTGTGCTATGCGTGCAAATTAGCAAAAGAAATTCCTAGAATCAAGAATATTGAGCTCATGCCTAAGTCTGGTAAAAGATTGTTCATCAAGTGGCTTGGTAAAGATATCGGCTAATTGATCTTTAGTGTTAATGTATGAAATCTCGATATCCCCCTTTTGTTGGTGATCCCTAAGAAAATGATACCGAATGGCTATGTGTTTAGTGCGGCTATGCTCAACGGGATTATCCGCCATGCGGATTGCACTCTCATTATCACATAGAAGAGGAACTTTGGTTAATTTGTAACCATAGTCCCGCAGGGTTTGCCTCATCCAAAGCAATTGCGCGCAACAATGGCCTGCGGCAATATACTCGGCCTCGGCGGTAGAAAGAGCGACCGAATTTTGCTTCTTTGAAGCCCAAGACACCAAGGATCTTCCCAAGAACTGGCAAGTCCCCGATGTGCTCTTCCTATTAATCTTACACCTCGCCCAATCGGCATCCGAATAACCAATCAAATCAAATGTGGATCCCCGAGGGTACCAAAGCCCAAACTTAGGAGTGTAAGCCAAGTATCTCAAGATTCTTTTTACGGCCGTAAGGTGTGATTCCTTAGGGTCGGCTTGGAATCTTGCACACATGCAAACATAAAGCATAATGTCCGGTCGAGATGCGCATAAATAAAGCAATGAACCAATCATCGACCAGTATACCTTTTGATCCACGGACTTACCTCCCGTGTCGAGGTCGAGATGCCCATTTGTTCCCATGGGAGTTTTGATGGGCTTGGCATCCTTCATTCCAAACTTGCTTAGAATGTCTTGAGTATACTTCGTTTGGCTAATGAAGGTGCCCTCTTGGAGTTGCTTGACTTGGAATCCTAGAAAATACTTCAACTCCCCCATCATCGACATCTCGAATTTCTGTGTCATGATCCTACTAAATTCTTCACATGTAGATTCATTAGTAGACCCAAATATAATATCATCAACATAAATTTGGCATACAAACAAATCATTGTCAAGAGTTTTAGTGAATAAAGTAGGATCGACCTTGCCGACTTTGAAGCCATTTGCAATAAGGAAATCTCTAAGGCATTCATACCATGCTCTTGGGGCTTGCTTGAGCCCATAAAGCGCCTTAGAGAGCCTATAGACATGGTTAGGGTACTCACTATCTTCAAAGCCGGGAGGTTGCTCAACATAGACCTCTTCCTTGATTGGTCCATTGAGGAAGGCACTCTTCACGTCCATTTGATAAAGCTTGAATCCATGGTAAGTAGCATAGGCTAATAATATGCGAATTGACTCAAGCCTAGCTACGGGTGCATAGGTTTCACCAAAATCCAAACCTTCGACTTGTGAATACCCCTTGGCCACGAGTCGAGCTTTGTTCCTTGTCACCACACCATGCTCGTCTTGCTTGTTACGGAAGACCCACTTGGTTCCTACAACATTTTGGTTAGGACGTGGAACTAAATGCCATACCTCGTTCCTCGTGAAGTTGTTGAGCTCCTCTTGCATCGCCATCACCCAATCCGAATCTTGAAGTGCTTCCTCTACCCTGTGTGGCTCAATAGAGGAAACAAAAGAGTAATGCTCACAAAAATGTGTAACACGAGATCGAGTGGTTACCCCTTTATGAATGTCGCCGAGGATGGTGTCGACGGGGTGATCTCGTTGTATTGCTTGGTGGACTCTTGGGTGTGGCGGCCTTGGTTGTTCATCCTCTTTGTCTTCAACATTTGTATCTCCCCTTGATCATTGCCGTCATCTTGAGGTGACTCATCATTGTGTTCTTCCTCTTTATCATCTTGAGCCTTGTCCTCATTTTGGGTTGGTGGAGATGCTTGCGTGGAGGAGGATGGTTGATCTTGTGCATTTGGAGGCTCTTCGGATTCCTTAGGGCACACATCCCCAATGGACATGTTCCTTAGTGCTATGCATGGAGCCTGTTCTTCACCTATCTCATCAAGATCAACTTGCTCTACTTGAGAGCCGTTAGTCTCATCAAACACAACGTCACAAGAAACTTCAACTAGTCCTGAGGACTTGTTAAAGACTCTATATGCCCTTGTGTTTGAGTCATATCCTAGTAAAAAGCCTTCTACAGTTTTAGGAGCAAATTTAGATTTTCTACCTCTTTTAACAAGAATAAAGCATTTGCTACCAAAAACTCTAAAATATGAAATATTGGGCTTTTAAACGGTTAGGAGTTCATAAGATGTCTTCTTGAGGATTCGGTGTAGATATAACCGGTTGATGGCGTAGCAAGCGGTGTTGACCGCCTCCGCCCAAAACCGATCCGGTGTCTTGTATTCATCAAGCATGGTTCTTGCCATGTCCAAAAGAGTTCGATTCTTCCTCTCCACTACACCATTTTGTTGTGGGGTGTAGGGAGAAGAGAACTCATGCTTGATGCCCTCCTCCTCAAGGAAGCCTTCTATTTGTGAGTTCTTGAACTCCGTCCCGTTGTCGCTTCTAATTTTCTTGATCCTTAAGCCGAACTCATTTTGAGCCCGTCTCAAGAATCCTTTTAAGGTCTCTTGGGTATGGGATTTTTCCTGCAAAAAGAACACCCAAGTGAAGCGAGAATAATCATCCACAATAACTAGACAGTACTTACTCCCGCCGATGCTTATGTAAGCGATCGGGCCGAATAAATCCATGTGTAGGAGCTCCAGTGGCCTATCACTTGTCATGATGCTCTTGTGTGGATGATGAGTGCCAACTTGCTTCCCGGCTTGGCATGCGCTACAAATCCTGTCTTTCTCAAAATGAACATTGGTTAGTCCTAAAATGTGTTCTCCCTTTAGAAGCTTATGAAGATTCTTCATTCCAACATGGGCTAGTCGGCGGTGCCAGAGCCAACCCAAGTTAGTCTTAGCAACCAAGCAAGTGTCGAGTTCAACTTTAACAAAATCTACCAAGTATAGCTGACCCTCTAACACTCCCTTAAATGCTATTGAATCATCACTTCTTCTAAAGACAGTAACACCTACATCAGTAAATAGACAGTTGTAGCCCATTTGACATAATTAGGATACGGAAAGCAAATTGTAATCTAAAGAATCTACAAGAAAAACATTGGAAATAGTATGGTCAGGTGATATAGCAATTTTACCCAATCCTTTGACCAAACCTTGATTTCCATCCCCGAATGTGATAGCTCGTTGGGGATCTTGGTTTTTCTCATATGAGGAGAACATCTTCTTCTCCCCTGTCATGTGGTTTGTGCATCCGCTGTCGAGTATCCAACTTGAGCCCCCGGATGCATAGACCTACAAAACAATTTTAGTTCTTGACTTTAGGTACCCAAACGGTTTTGGGTCCTTTGGCATTAGAAACAAGAACTTTGGGTACCCAAACACAAGTCTTGGAGCCCTTGTGTTTGCCCCCAACAAACTTGGCAACTACCTTCCCGGATTTGTTAGTCAAAACATAAGATGCATCAAAAGTTTTAAATGAAATATCATGATCATTTGATGCACTAGGAGTTTTCTTTCTAGGCAACTTGGCACGGGTTGGTTGCCTAGAGCTAGATGTCTCACCCTTATACATGAAAGCATGGTTAGGGCCAGAGTGAGACTTCCTAGAATGAACTCTCCTAATTTTGCTCTCGGGATAACCGGCAGGGTACAAAATGTAACCCTCGTTATCCTGAGGCATGGGAGCCTTGCCCTTAACAAAGTTAGACAAATTTTTAGGAGGGGCATTAAGTTTGACATTGTCTCCCCTTTGGAAGCCAATGCCATCCTTGATGCCAGGGCGTCTCCCATTATAGAGCATACTTCTAGCAAATTTAAACTTTTCATTCTCTAGGTTATGCTCGGCAATTTTAGCATCTAATAATGCTATATGATCATTTTGTTGTTTAATTAAAGCCATGTGATCATGAATAGCATTGATATCAACATCTCTACATCTAGTACAAATAGAAGTGTGCTCAACGGTAGATGTAGAGGGTTTGCAAGATTTTAATTCTACAACCTTAGCATGCAACATATCATTCTTAGTTCTAAGGTCGGAAATTGTAACATTGCAAACATCTAATTCTTTAGCCTTAGCAATTAATTTCTCATTCTCATTTCTAAGGCTAGCAATAGAAACCTTCAACTCATCAATTCTAGCAAGTAAATCAACATTATCATTTCTAGGTTTGGAAGTTGAATCAATACAAACATGAGAATCAACCTTAGCAATTAATTTAGCATTTTCATTCCTAAGGTTGTTAATGGTCTCATGGCAAGTGCTTAGCTCACTAGACAACTTTTCACATTTTTCTACCTCTAGAGCATAAGCATTTTTAACCTTAACATGCTTTTTGTTTTCCTTAATAAGGAAGTCCTCTTGTGAGTCCAAGAGATCATCCTTCTCATGAATAGCACTAATCAATTCATTTAATTTTTCCTTTTGTTGCATGTTAAGATCGGCAAAAAGGGTACGCAAATTATTCTCCTCATCACTAGCATTATCATCACTAGAGGATTCATATTTAGTGGAGGATTTAGATTTAACCTTCTTCCTTTTGCCGTCCTTTGCCATGAGGCACTTGTGGCCGACGTTGGGGTAGAGAAGTCCCTTAGTGACGGCGATGTTGGCGGCGTCCTCGTCGTCGGAAGAGGAGTCGGTGGAGCTCTCGTCGGAGTTCCACTCGCGGCACACGTGGGCATCGCCGCCCTTCTTCTTGTGGTACCTCTTCTTTTCTCTCCTTTTGCCCTTCTTGTCGTTATCCCTGTCACTGTCACTTGATAATGGACATTTAGCAATAAAGTGACCGGGCTTACCACACTTGTAGCAAACCTTCTTGGAACGGGATTTGTAATCCTTCCCCTTCCGTTGCTTGAGGATTTGCCGAAAGCTTTTGATGATTAAGGCCATCTCCTCATTGTCGAGCTTGGAGGCGTCAATTGGTTGTCTACTCGGTGTAGACTCCTCCTTCTTCTCCTTCGTCGCCTTAAACGCCACCGGTTGGGCCTCGGACGTGGAGGGCTCATCAAGCTCGTTGATCTTCTTTGAGCCTTTAATCATACATTCAAAGCTCACAAAATTTCCGATTACTTCCTCGGGTGTCATTAGTGGGTATCTAGGATTACCACGAATTAATTGAACTTGAGTGGGGTTAAGGAAAATAAGTGATCTCAAAATAACCTTAACCACCTCGTGGTCATCCCACTTCTTGCTCCCGAGGTTGCGCACTTGGTTCACCAAGGTTTTGAGCCGGTTGTACATATCTTGTGGCTCCTCCCCTTGGCGAAGACGAAAACGACCGAGCTCCCCCTCGATCGTTTCCCGCTTGGTGATCTTGGTGAGTTCATCACCCTCGTGCGCGGTCTTGAGAAGGTCCCAAATCTCCTTTGCATTCTTCAACCCTTGCACCTTGTTGTATTCCTCCTTGCTTAGAGAGGCGAGGAGTATGGTTGTAGCTTGGGAGTTGAAGTGCTCGATTTGGGCCACTTCGTCCGTGTCATAGTCTTCATCCCCTACAGATGGTACCTGTGCTCCAAACTCAACAACATTCCATATACTTTTGTGGAGTGAGGTTAGATGAAATTTCATTAAATCACTCCACCTAGCATAATCTTCGCCATCAAAGGTTGGCGGTTTGCCTAATGGAACGGAAAGTAATGGAGTAGGTCTAGATGTACGAGGATAGTGTAAGGGGATCTTACTAAACTTCTTGCGCTCTTGGCGCTTAGAAGTTACGGACGGCGCATCGGAGTCGGAGGTCGATGTTGATGAAGTGTCGGTCTCGTAGTAGACCACTTTCCTCATCCTCTTGTGCTTGTCGCCTTTCCGATGCGACTTGTGGGAAGAAGATTTTTCCTTCTTCTCTTTGTGGTGAGAAGAAGAAGATCTTTTCTCCTTCCGTTTGGAGGAGTCCTTCTTTTTCTCCTTCCGCTTGGTGTGGGACTCTTCCGATGAAGTGCTCCCTTGGCTCGTAGTAGGCTTGTCGCCGGTCTCCATCTCCCTCTTGGTGTGATCTCCCGACATCACTTCGAGCGGTTAGGCTCTAATGAAGTACCGGGCTCTGATACCAATTGAAAGTCGCCTAGAGGGGGGGTGAATAGGGCGAAACTGAAATTCTCAAGAATAATCACAACTACAAGCCGGGTTAGCGTTAGAAACATAATAGAGTCCGCGAGAGAGGGTGCAAAACAAATCGCAGGCGAATAATGAAGTGAGACACGCGGATTTGTTTTACCGAGGTTCGGTTCTCTCAAACCTACTCCCCGTTGAGGAGGCCACAAAGGCCGGGTCTCTTTCAACCCTTACCCTCTCTCAAACGGTCACTCGGACCGAGTGAGCTTTCTCTTCTCAATCACTTGGAACACAAAGTTCCCACAAGGACCACCACAAGATTGGTGTCTCTTGCCTCAATTACAAGTGAGTATGATCGCAATGAAGAATCAAAGAAAGAAGAAAGCAATCCAAGCGCAAGAGCTCGAAAGAACACAAGCAAATCTCTCTCTCTAATCACTAGGGCGTTGTGTGGAATTTGGAGAGGATTTGATCTCTTTGGTGTGTCTAGGATTGAATGCTAGAGCTCTTGTAAGTAGTTGGGAAGTGGAAAACTTGGATATCATGAATGGTGGGTGGTTGGGGTATTTATAGCCCCAACCACCAAACTAGCCGTTTGGTGAGGCTGTCTGTTCGATGGCGCACCGGACAGTCCGGTGCACACCGGACATGTCCGGTGCGACAGCCACGTCACCAAAAGCCGTTGGGGTCGACCGTTGGAGCTCTGTCTTCTGGGCCCGCCTGGATGTCCGGTGGCGCACCGGACATGCACTGTAGATTGTCCGGTGCGCCAGTATGGGCGTGTCTGACCACTGCGCGCGCAGCGCACGCAATTAATGCGTCGCAGGTAGCCGTTGGCGCCGAAATAGCCGTTGCCCCGCTGTTACACCGGACAGTCCGGTGTACACCGGACAGTCCGGTGAATTATAGCGGAGCAGCTTCAATAAATTCCCGAGGCTGGCGAGTTCCGGAGGCCGCTCTTCCTTGGAGCACCGGACATGTCCGGTGTACACCGGACAGTCCGGTGAATTATAGCGGAGTCGCCTCTGGAAATTCCCGAAGGTGAGCAGTTCGAAGTTTGAGTCCTCTGGTGCACCGGACATGTCCGGTGGCACACCGGACAGTCCGGTGCGCCAGACCAGAGGGCCTTCGGTTGACCCTTGCTCCTTTGTTTGAACCCAATACTTGGTCTTTTTATTGGCTAAGTGTGAACCTTTTGCACCTGTATAACTTATACACTAGAGCAAGCTGGTTAGTCCATTTATTTGTGTTGGGCAATTCAACCACCAAAATTAATTAGGGACTAGGTGTAAGCCTAATTCCCTTTCAGAACCAATCGTCAGTCAAACTTTGGCCCTACCTGCAGGCTCGTATCCTCCCCTGAGGCGGGCCCGGGGGCCACTGTAGGTACCCTGAATCAGGGGTGCCCCTTACTACAGTATGAAGATACGGTGCCCGTGCGACGATCTCTAGCCGCGCGGTGAACAGCACCCGACCCCACCACGTGGACGGCTCAAGGGGCGCCACGTGACCAGAAAAGATGATATATCCCAGGATGCAATCAGTTGGACCGGACCTCCACGAGGAAGCGCCGGACCCCTGTACGCACAACCCGGACCCCCCGAATACGGTCTAGGACTCCTAAGTAGCGTGCCGGATCCCTTGGATAGGGACCGAATTCCTCCGAGTAATGTCCGGGCCACCCATAACAAGGTCCCGGGACAGAGGATACCCTGGCCTAAGCGAGGGTCCAGTACTGACACATGTCCAGGCTTTATCCTGTGCGCTTGCGCTTCCCGCTCGGGCGGAGACCCGATGCTGCCACGTGGCTTGTTGCTCGTGACGTAAGCCAGCAGGCGGAGCCTGACGTAAGGCCTCTGGGCCGCGCGGTCTCTGCATTTATTGCGAAGAGGATGCGTCGCCTGTCCACCTTGCTGACAGGCGATGTGCCGCCTCAGCATTTATTGTGACCTGTCCACTTAGCGGGCAAGCAGCGTCCAGGCCATCCTGCAGGCGGCGTGCCTATCCAGTCTATTGCCAAACAGTACGCCCGTGTTGTAGGTTGCACTATGTCCATCATCACATATGCGTTGCCAGGGAAGCTTCCCCTGCACGCCAATACCGCGTAGATCGCGGATGTCAAGGTGCAGGAAGATTGCTCCAGCAACTCCAAGTATTACAACCATTATATTTCTGAGCCCACATGTCTGGGCCCGGGGCCCTTGTACGCGCCCCCCTTGAGCTATAAAAGGGGAGGCATGCAACGTTGCAAGGGGAGGACACATTCGGACGGACAAACTTAGACTCTCAACTCTCAAGCTTCCATAGTAATCCAACACACAGTGGAGTAGGGTATTACGCTCCGGCGGCCTGAACCACTCTAAATCCTTGCGTGTTCCTGAGTTCATCGTGCATCTACCAACAGGTAAAACGCTTAAGCCCCCTCCTTATCTTAGGATTTAGGGCGGGTGCACTCCGCCACCCGGCCAGAGAATTCCCTCTCCGACACAATCTATTTACAATCTTTCTACTTTTGTGCCATAGGAATAGCAGTAATTAGTCTTCCTCACCTCCAATCTATCGATCCCAAGACAAACCATAGGATCTCTCCTCCCCGACGGGTCTCTCTTCTTCTACTTTTGTGCCCTAGGAATAGTAGTAATTAGTCTTCCCCACCTCCAATCTTCGCCTCCCTTCGAATCTATATCGTTTGGAGGTGGCTTGGGCGGTCTACCGACCCCAAGACAAACCATAAGATCTCTTATCTCCGACTGGGTCTCTTAGGAGCGAGATCAGGTGCTGTTGGCGAATATCGTTGCCCCTGCGCACGGTTGGACCGTCCGCCCACCAGGCGCGGAGCGCCCAGCTTCACCATAGGGAAGACTCACCTTTGTGCCAGGTCGCGGACCGTCCGCCCCAGACCATAGACAGTCCACGGTGTCGTAGTGAGCATCGCCGGTGATACACTTTGCAGTGATTGGCGACCCGATCGACACCAACGACTGATATGGTGGAAATTTAAATACTATAACTTTTTTTTATTTTTGGGAGGCATGTGCACCGCTAGGTACTATGTAGCTTCACCCCTGTCTAACGCGAAACCTTTCTACAAACGCGCGAGTGGCGGACCAACATGAATTAGACATAGCATGCAACAACTATCGTTTAAATCACGGTATTCGGCGGATTACGTAAATCGTGTGACTGATTAGAGCAACATCAGAAGAACTCGAACTTCATACGCTTGTTTTAATATTGATAATAAACGTCCTAATCAAAAGGATAGATATATAGAGAGAGTATTATTAAAAAAACCTCACGGTCTCATCCTAGCAATTCTCTCTATGAACACGTCTGTGCGTGGCATGACTATCATCACATACCGCATGTTTGGTTGTTGGACGGTGCCAGCCTGGTCCGTACGGGCGTGGCTGCACCGCGCCTGCATGCGCGCGTACGTGCCGAGCGATCGTTTCTGGCGGGCCTGGCTCGCTGTTGTTTCTTGCACCTACTCAGCCTGGTTATGCAGAGAAGTGAAACAAATAAAATGTGATTTGAGAATTTGTGGATGCTGTTTCTCCCTCGGTACAACCAACCAAACGGACGGATAACGAATATCGTGGACCATACCATATTGTAGTATAGTAATTTGATCGAGACTTGTCACGATGTTTACTCCTTGCAGAGGGCCATTTCTGTATTTCCCCCCTTCGAGAACACGTGGTGGATGTTAGTTGAACGGTTGGACCCAGCTAGAAGAGGTCATGTGTGTCTCTGTCTACCTGGCTTTGGTTAGGTACTTGGGTGCCTCCGTGCCTGGCTGCCTATTCAAGTAATATATACACTCAGCATGGCCCGCACTTGCTTTCGTTGTTCTTGGAACACAAAGGGGACCAAAGGTACTTTGTTATGATCACAAAGAAAAGCAATGCCTTCGGTTCGGAGCATGGCGTGTTTAGAGCAGGCCTGGAGGAATATCGTGCTGTGACAGCTAATTTTTTGCACTTGGTTGCTGTGATCGTTTCTCACACACACTTTATGGTCAAAGAGATATTTTTTTTTCAAGCAGTATTATGTAGTCTATATATTGCTACAATAGCCGTGCTCAGGATTGACTAAGAACCTCTCTCTAGTCTGCAATTAGTCCAGTAAAGATTGTGTCAACCAATCCATGCGTTTTGAGAGTTTAGCGTATGACAAAAGGATACGGTGCTACCCAAATCAAACACGACCGGTTGAGATCTACAACATATGTTTATTAAAAAGCTGTGGTAATGTGGGTCAAAATCACTGTACCTCCGTCGATGTTTCCGTCACAGCGAAGAGAAATAGAGGGGGTTAAACCAGACTGAACATCAAGCCAGTGCTAGAAATACGAAACAATAATAATAAAAGAAACACTGGAAAATTGCACGAACCCTGCGTGTGCGCGTACGATAGTTACCACTCGCGGCAGCTCTCCAGTCCAGCTGTACTGTCCATGACAGGTGGGGACATATGAATCTCCACCTATCACGAATACCCTATTCCGCTAAGCTCACCCGCCCGCAAAAACACCACGGGCGCGGGCGCGGAGACCGACCACCACGGCACCACCTCCACCTCCTCCGGTTGCCTTCGGCCTCGCCTCCCCTCCGTCCTCCCCGTCTCCAGCCTCCGGGACCGGAAGCTCCACGTGGCGCGGCAGCTCGTACCCGGCGTCTATGGCGGCGGCAGAAGTGTACTCGCCGACCGCGGCGGCGGCGGCGCAGCAGCAGCGGGAGAAGGCGGCGTCGCAGGCGTGGCGGACGGTGGTAGGGTGGATCGGCTTCCTTGTTCAGGTTCTGCTCCAGATCCTTCGAGGCACGCCGTCCTGCGCCCAGCTCTTATCCTTCGTCGGCGTCCGCTACCCGCTCCTCTCCGGGCCCACAGCCTCGAACCCGTCGCCGGAGGTGGCCTTCATGCCGCTCCGCTCCGAGATCCCAGCTGACGCGGCACCTGCCCCGACACCTGCGCCTGAGCCCCTGGGCCGCCTCAAGGTACGGAGCTTCGATTTTTTTTATTCGATTCGGTGGAGCTTTTGAGATGTCCGGGGTGGGGAAATGGCGCCTTTGTGAAGTAGGAGTAGAAGGGTTTCAATCAAATAGTATTTGGTCTTGGACGTGCTGATCAAATTGGATTATGCTTCGGTATTTGGGGATGATTGGGATTAGTTGGAGTGGCTGATTTAAGGCTAACGGAGATTTGGTGGTTTAGTTCAGGTAGTATTGTTGATTTTTGGTTATAGAATAATTAGTATTTGGACTATATAGCAGACCTTCCCCGATGATTTGGTTACTAGCATGGGCAATTAGTTGCTCTGCAATTGCAAAATAAGGCCTTGATCGTTTTAGTAGTACATACTTACGGCTGCATTATCATCTCCTCTCCATACTGGCGGTGATATGTTTCCGGTGGCCTTCAAGTGAAGCTGTGGGTAGTTCCAGAATACTGGTTCCCTGTCATTCTGTGTAGGTGAGTAGATAACCTTCTATCATTGTTAAAAACATCTTGATTGTAGCTGGATTATGACATATATACTATCTTATCAGCTGATCCAGTACACGGGCTGTTATACTGTAAGGTATGCCCATAGTTAGATTTCTGATAGTTTGGATCGGCAAAGAAGCTTATAGCTTCTCATAAAAGGAGCTGAAACTGAAACTGGAAGTCATATCGTTGCTAAACATTACTACTTAAGTTCCTTGAAATGAAGTCAGACTAAACATTTGTCTCTTATGTTTGCGCATCGGATATTCTCACAACATTAGAGCTGTCTGTTCAGGTAGTGCTTGACTTGGATGAGACTTTAGTTTCTGCATATGAATCATCTAGTCTTCCTACTATTGTACGTACACAAGCTGTTGAAGCAGGATTACATTGCTTTGATATGGAATGCATATCATCTGATAAGGTACTGATCTTCTAACTTTGATATATGTCACTTCGTTTATAATAATTTGAATCGCAACTGGACAACTGGTAAATGAGCTTTTGCTTTTGTGAACTTTGAAGGATGCTGAAGGAAAACAGAAGGTGAATCATGTGACTGTTTTCGAGCGTCCTGGTTTGCATGAGTTCTTGCAGAAAACTAGTGAATTTGCAGACCTTATCCTTTTTACAGCAGGTTTAGAAGGTATGGTTGCTACTGTTATTTTTCGTAACTATATGAGCCCGATTATTTTTTGCGCATTTTCTCTCTTAACCTATTCATGCTTCTCCTCAGGTTATGCTAGACCTTTAGTTGATCGAATAGATGTTCACAATAGATTCAGACTTCGTCTCTATCGCCCATCAACTGTTACCACGTAAGTTACATTACCCTCTCTATACAAATCATGTTATACCACCACTGTGTTGTTGCTTCATATTCTTGTGTTGAGATGAGAACTGTTACCTCATTTGGGACGTCTGTAAACTTTGTTAGCATTCCAGTATCTCTGTAAGTGGCAAAAAAGCAGATCACGGCCAATGCTTTTTCACAGCAATCAATAATGATGTTCATATTGTACACATGAAATGCTAGTAGTGTTTAGATTTTAGCGTTCATTTTATCTTCTTTAAGTATATGCACTCCAGAACTTCTACAATATATTCAATGTGCATTTTTATCTGGTGTCTTGATCTACCATTTGTTGATTGTGTACAACTATGAATGCTTCCTTTAGCATGCATGTTTGTGCTGAGTTATTCAGTCATAATACACTCGTTTCTTGATGTTTTTCTCTTCCTGCCTAACTGTTTCAATGCCCTGAACAATCCTTGTCTGATATCAATGGGCTGCATGATTGCAGGGAATACAGAGAACATGTGAAAGATCTTTCTTGCGTGTCAAAAGATTTCGGCAGGATTGTCATTGTCGACAACAATCCGTTCAGTTTCATTCTTCAGCCTTTGAATGGAATACCTTGTGTTCCATTTTCAGCTGGACAACATTCTGATGACCAGGTAAATGACGTTGAGCACAAGTCATTCTGTGGGCCTGAACTTGTACCCTCAAAAATTGCACTGATGTTTTCTTGATTAAACGTTTCAGCTCATGATGGTTATATTTCCACTCCTGAAGCATCTTTCTCTCCAGAAAGATGTCAGACCTGTATTGCATGAAAGGTTTCATATGCCAGAATGGTTCCAAAAGCATGGGATCCCCCAAACTAATCAGTCTGTGTAAGTTTTGCTGCCCTTGTTTTGATGAAGGCTGTGCCTATTATGCTATAAGCCCCTTAAGGGAGAGCACTTGTATATTATTATCAATATTCATTTAGGGTTCTTGATAAAACCGAGTCACTGTTTATATGGAGTTGTCACATCCAAAGATACGGAAATTGTAATCTAGCATAATGTCAGATTTGTATCTGTGTAGTGGAGCATTTTATATCAATTAGTAACTGTTGTATATCACCATCTGCTGTAAAACTCGATTGTTGACAGTTAAGATAGTCTAATGAATAGTTCGTGGCCCATCAATGTCAAGTTTAAACCTTGAGGACTAATGTCCTGCCTTACCGGTAAAATGGCGCAATTAATGTAACCATCCGGTAGGTAATCATTAATATTAGCAGTAAGCACACTTATCAGCACAGATAACATGTTTGAATCTTACTCGCCAATCGCAACAACCTTAAGTCAGTGACTTTTGTTATTTTATCTGAAACATTGTCGCCCATTCGCCGAATAAGTTACTGGAACATGGAGCCTTTTATCTGAGTTTCTGGACATCGAATTCGTTGGAGCTTCTTATCTGGCTTATAATCTGGGATGCCTTATCAAACTTGTACGCTCTCTCATAAACGCCTGCAGCCACAAGATAAAGCTCCCTCTTGTCGATGCTTGGGTCATGGCTTAGCTCGCCAACCAGCACTTCGAGCGCCTTGAAGTCCTTCTGAGCGCCAAGGAGGCTAATCATCTGAAAGTGCACCCGGTCTGAGAACACACAACCTGCCTCCCTCATTGCCTGGTACAGCGCCGCGGCCTTGTCGAACTCCTTCAGCTTGCCATAAGCATTCATCGCGGTGGCAATGATCTCTGAGTCTGGCAACTGGCCCAACTTCCTCATTTCATCGAACACCTCGATCACATTACGGTGCCTCCGGTTCTTCGCGTACAAGTCCATCATTGCTCTGTGCACCGATGAGTCCTTGATCTCACCGGTGTTGACCGCACGACGGAACAGCCATGCGGCCTCTTCCAGACGACCGGCACTGGCCAAGATTTTAATGGCTGTCTCCTTGGGGATGCCCTCCGGGTCTTTCAGATCGCGCAACAAACGCTTGGCCTGTGAGACAAGCCCGGCACGCTCATAGGCCACTACCATTGTCTGGTACAGCACTGGGTCGATCTCCGTGCCAGCTTCCCTCAGCTTCTCAAACAGCCTGGCAGCGCGGTCGAGCTTCCCGGCCTTCACCCATATGGACAAGATAGTGGAGTAAGTGATGGCATCAGGCTGGACGCCAATGGCCTGCATCTCCTGCACCAACCTTCCAGCTTTCTCGTCCTCCAGCGACTTGCCGTAGATGGTAATCATGGTGTTGTACGTCACCACATTCGGTTTGACGCTGCTACCAGCGCCACCGTTGCCATCTGAAGTGCTGCGCATGAGGTCAAACAGGTGAACTGCCTCGCCGAACAGCCCTGCATCGCCGTACACACGGAGCATGGTGTTGTAGGTCACCACGCTTGGCGGCACGCCTGCCCGGCGCATGGACCAGAACAGCCGGTCCGCCTCGCGCGCGAGGTCCAGCTGCCCGTACGCGTTGAGGATGATGTTGAACACCGAGATGTCCGGCTTGACGCGCGCCACGGCGCGCATGTGCGAGAACAGCGACACGGCCGCGAGGTGCCGCCCCCTTCGCGCCAGCGCCGCGAGGATGGGGGAGTATGTCTCCGCGTCGGGCGCGACGCCGTCGGCCGGCATGTCGTGGAGCAGCATCCGCTTGGCGTCGCGGAGAAGGTCGGACTTGCAGTAGGCGGCGACGGCCGCGTTGTATGCCTTGAGGTCGGGCCTGATCCCCGCGGCACGCAGCCGGGAGAACAGCGCCAGCGCCTTGGGCGCGTCGCCACCGCGGAGGGCGAGGTGAATGAGGTTGGAGAAGAGGATCAGGTCCGGAGCCACGGCGTCATCCTCCATGAGCGGCAGGAAGGTGAGCGCGTGGTCGAGGTGGCCCGCACGGGTGAGCGCGGCGAGGAGGGTGGAGTACGAGAACGCGTCGGGGGTCACGCCCCTCTCCCGCATCTCGAGGAGGAGGCCGGAGGCGAGGCGGAGCTCGCCAGCGCGGCAAGCAGAGCGGAGCAGTAGGTTATATGGGATGAGGAGCGTGGGGGCGGGGAGGTCCGGCGCGAGGAGGTCGAGCAGCGCGACGCCGCGGCGGGGGTCGGGGAGGCGGGAGAGGAGCGCACCGAGGAGGCGCGCGGAGACGGGTCGGTGCGTGGCGAGCACGGCTGCCAGGTCGGGAGCCGTCCGCGCGGCCGAGAGCGCGGTGACGAGGGCCGGGACGTCGATCGTACGGTCATCGTGCTGCCGTTGTTGGAGCTCGGCGGCGGACTTGTGGCGCTGGTGGAGGGGGTGAGAAGAGGGGAGGTTGGGGTTCAGCCAGACGGATTTCGCGGCGGGGAGCCTGCGGTGAGAAGGTGATGGGAGCGCCGCGGCAGCGGCCGGGGCTGTAGTGGGCGGCATTGGGTGTCGGCGTGTGGCCGCGTGGGAGGGAATGAGAGATGGATAGGAGATTTTTGCCATTGGTGGTATAGATGGTCATATGTAGGGATGGAAACGGTCGGTAAACACTAAAACCGTTACCGTTTTTATATTTTTTATCGAAAATAAAATCGAAAACGGTAACTCCAAAAACGGAAACGATATCAGTATTTCAGAAACATCGGAAACAAAAGTTTATTGCAGAAAATACACCGATAACAGTCGAAATCTAAAATACGATTGGTAAACATATTAAACTTCATAATTCAACAAAGTTGACAAAAGATCACAAAGACCACAAGTTCACAATTCATGATATAACAAGTTTTCACAATATAACAAGTTCACAAGGATCACAAATTTATAATATAAAAAGTTTACAAAGATCACAAGTTCACAATATAACAAGTTCATAAAGATCACAAGTTCACAGACTCAAAGTTCACAATTCACAATATCCACTCGATCTAGCTGACATGGCATACTTACTTATAAAATATTTTTTTCCTCACATAAAGAGTTTTTCACAACCTCACAGGAAAACCCTAAAACCTAGTGTGTAGAAAAGACCAAATCGTTAATCTGAATTGCCTTCCAACACCATCTATCCCAAAAAAAGATTAAGGCGTCCAAAAAATACAAAATAAGTAATCCTTGTCTAAAGACGTACAGGCGATACGAAAAATCACATGCTGGAAATTTCCAAAAAAAAATCCGAGACACAATTTCGGAAAATTCCGAGACACAAATCCGGTAATTTCCGACAAAAACCGATAACCGAAGGAAACAATCGGTAAAACACCACACCGATTCTGATAGAAAATTCTGAAAACCGATTCTGTTTTCGAAAAATACTGTTACTGATGAATCCGATCGAAAAATTTCGAAATCAGTTTCTGGAATACCGAAAAATTCCGAAACCGTTTTCATCCCTAGTTATATGGCACTAACACGGTGGGCCGAACCGTGCACGCCACTAAAAAGCACGGCTCGGCCCGGTCCATGTAGTGTCGAGCCCGGTCCGTACACAGTGTCGTGCCTGGGCGTGTCTGGGCCACCAGCTCGGCCCATAGTATCGACCCAGTCCCAACACGGTTAACTGGGCTAGCACGGCAGTGGCACGGCGCAGGTGCTAGGCCCAGCCAGCCAAGCGCCATATGCCCCCATATCCCAAAGTCGCACCCGTGCGCTAAACTAAACCCTAAACGCCTCGTTTGTCCGTGGACAACTCTTCCTCTCGCATCGCGAAGCCGCGAACTCCTCCCTCGGTCCCTCCGCCTCCGCTCAGATCTGTCCTCTCTCCGCTCCGGTCTACCTCTCCTCTCTCTCGTCTTCGCCTCCGCTTAGATCTATCGTCGGAGATCCTCTCCCCCGCCCCATCCTCAAGACCTCAACGGATTTGCGTGTTTGTGGAACCGGGTAACTCCTATCCGTAACCCTAGCTCTGGTCTCCCTCTCCTCACTCTCCTATCTTCTTCTCCCCCTCCGGTGTCATCTACACCAACTGGTGGCCACTGGCCGGCACTGGCACACGGCACAACATCATCCTCGTCTATCTCGTCGTCTCCCTCGAGCTCATACGCCGTCGGCTGCTACGGTGCTCCGGATTCAAACTCGTCGAGGAATCGGGTGGTCGGACCGGTTGTTCGTCGACGGTCGACCGGTCGACGCCGCCTGCGGAGATCCCGGTGCTCCGGCTTATTTGGTAACCCTAACCCTAACCTCTTTGATTATGTAACCCTAACCCTAATCTTGTATTCCTGTTGTAGTAAGAGTCTAAGCCTGTTGAATACTTCACTGACAAAAAGGCTAAGCTTGTTGAGACTCTTACTTCTTCTTGGACCCTAGAGCTAAAATGAAAGGTTTCAGTAGAGTGCTTAGAAGGTTGATGAACCTGACTAGTACAGATTATGCTGCTTATGAGGTTACCGCTAGAGCTAGGCTTACTGATGTTTATAATAAGTATGAAGAGAAATATGGATCTGTTAGATTGACAAGGGTTGTCCCTCCTAACTTGTCTGGTAAGAAAAGGTCTGCTTGGGATGAAATTTATGATGATGCTGATGATGTGGGTGATTATGTTGGTATGCATTCTTTTGCTTCTACTCTAAACATTGCTAGAGATACCTCTGAACTACTCTGTTGCATGCTGCAAACTCTTCAGCTTCTAATGCTTCTGAACTCGTTTCTTACTTAGATTGTGACACTGTAAACCAGTTAACTAATGATTTCAACATCTTGCACTGGTGGCATCAGCACAAACTCACTTATCCAGTACTGTCAATTATGGTTAAAGATATTTTAATTGTTCCTGTGTCTACCATCTCTTTAGAATCCACTTTTAGTTTAACTGGCAGGATCATCGACGAGCGGAGGAGGAGGTTGAAGTCTGATGTGGTTGAGATGTTGACATGCATTAAAAATTGGGAGGATGCTGAAGCAAGGATGCAACACATGGTGGATGACAAAGAGCTTGAAGAAACATTTGAAAATGTTTATCTTGATTAGTCTCTTTGTGACCATTTGTGCAATGGGACTGTAATATTATGCACCTGAACTTTGTTTATTGTAAGGACAGTGAACTTTTTAATGAGTTGGGTTGTACTCTTTTTTCCTGTCTAAGGTTTCTCACAAGGGTGAGTTTTACCTAGACAGGTTTTTAACGAGGCAGCCATTGCACTACAGCTCATAATAAAAATGTTTTAATAAACATAGCAGTTTGAAGTTGTATTTCTTATCTGTTTGATGCTAGAAAGTGTGTTTTCAGACTTAGTGCTCGTGCTGGCACTAGCACTAACATGCCACCATGTCTGGTGGCACGGCATGGTTGGCCTTGGCACTGATAGTGTCGTGCCTATGCCGGTGGTCCAGCATACAGGCACTAACAGGCACGACACGAATCTTTTGCCATGCCTAGATGTGCCTGGTCGTGCTAGTGTCAGGGTCGTGTCGTGCAGCCAGGTTGGCTATCTATAATTGGTGGTGACATCACGCCAGGAAATTACGAAAGGCGCCAGTCAGAGCAAGGCGACGGCATCCGACCAGTGTGCGCTGTCCATTGGTCCATTGAACTTGCATCGGCCGACCGGTTGGCGGTAATCGCAAACTCACACGGCGCATTGTCACATTTGAACCATTTTATTTTATAAACTAGGTGTCGGCGTTTCGAGACAGGGGGGGTCCCTAAGCCGACGAGTGAGTGTGCTGCGTGCCCCAGCCCAGATGGGTCGAGCGCGTGGGCGAGCGCGAAGGGGGGAGAGGCGAGGAGGCCGGAGTCGAGCGTGAGAGAGGTGGAAGTCCCGCGGCCTTCGTGTTCGTCCCGCGCCCAGGTCAGGTGCGCTTGCAGTAGGGGGGTTACAAGCGTCCACGCGGGTGAGGGAAGCGAGCGGCCCCAAGAGAGCGCCTGTCCCGTCCTCGGTCCCGCGCAGCCAACCTTCTCTAAGAAGGCCCTGGTCCTCCCTTTTATAGTCGTAAGGAGAGGATCCAGGTGTACAATGGGGGGTGTAGCAGAGTGCTACGTGTCTAGCGAAGGGAGAGCTAGCGCCCTAGGTACATGCCAATGTGGCAGCCGGAGAGATCTGGGCACCCTGCTGGTGTGATGTCGTGGCTGTCGGAGGTGCGGCGGAGCCTGGCGGAGGGACAGCTGTTGGAGCGGTCGAGTCCCTGCTGACGTCGTCCTGCTTCCGTAAGAGAGCTGGGGACCGCCGTCGTCATAGAGCTTGTGGAGCGCCATCATTGCCCCTCCGGCGGAGCTGGCCGGATGGGACGCCGGTCTTGTTCTCCGTGACCCGAGTCGATTCGGGGTAGGATGATGATGGCGCTTCCTGTTGACGTGGCGGTCTGTGCCCTAGGCAGGGCGACGTGGGGGTTCCTCCGAAGCCGAGGTTAAGTCTGCCTTCCGTTGCCGTGGCCGAGCCCGAGCCAAGGGGTCGGGCGAGGCGGAAGTCGTTCGGCCGAGGCCAGGGCGGAGTCCGAGCCCTGGGGTCGGGCGAAGCGGAGTTTCGTCGTCTTCCGGGTCTTAGCCCGAGTCCGAGCCCTGGGGTCGGGCGGAGCGGAGTTCGCCGTCTTCCGGGTCTTAGCCCGAGTCCGAGCCCTGGGGTCGGGCGGAGCGGAGTTCGCCGTCTTCCGGGTCTTAGCCCGAGTCCGAGCCCTGGGGTCGGGCGGAGCGGAGTTCGCCGTCTTCCGGGTCTTAGCCCGAGTCCGAGCCCTGGGGTCGGGCGGAGCGGAGTTCGCCGTCTTCCGGGTCTTAGCCCGAGTCCGAGCCCTGGGGTCGGGCGGAGCGGAGTTCGCCGTCTTCCGAGTCTTAGCCCGAGTCCGAGCCCTGGGGTCGGGCGGAGCGGAGTTCGCCGTCTTCCAGGTCTTAGCCCGAGTCCGAGCCCTGGGGTCGGGCGGAGCGGAGTTCGCCGTCTTCCGGGTCTTAGCCCGAGTCCGAGCCCTGGGGTCGGGCGGAGCGGAGTTCGCCGTGGCGCCTTTGGCAAGGCCTGACTGCCTGTCAGACTCGCTCTGTCGAGTGGCACTGCAGTCGGAGTGGCGCAGGCGGCGCTGTCCTTCTGTCAGACTAGCCAGTGGAGCGGTGGAGTGACGGCGGTCACTTCGGCTCTGCCGGGGGCGCGTGTCAGGATAAAGGTGTCAGGCCACCTTTGCGTTAAATGCCCCTGCAATTTGGTCAGTCGGTGTGGCGATTTAGTCAAGGTTGCTTCTGAGCGAAGCCAAGGCCTCGGGCGAGCCGGTGATGTGTCCGCCATAAAAAGGGGGCCTCGGGCGAGACGGAAGTCTCTCGAGGTCGGCTGCCCTTGGCCGAGGCTAGGCTTGGGTGAAGCGTGATCGAGTCACTCGTGTGGACTGATCCCTGACTTAATCGTACCCATCAGGCCTTTGCAGCTTTATGCTGATGGGGGTTACCAGCTGAGAATTAGGCGTCTTGAGGGTACCCCTAATTATGGTCCCCGACAGTAGCCCCCGAGCCTCGAAGGGAGTGTTAGCACTCGCTTGGAGGCTTTTGTCGCACTTTTTTGCAAGGGGACCAGCCTTTCTCGGTTGCATTTCGTTCCGGTGGGTGCGCGCGAGCGCACCCGCCGGGTGTAGCCCCCGAGGCCTCGGAGGAGTGGTTACACTCCTTCGAGGTCTTAATACCTCGTGTAACGCTTCGGCTGGTCTGGTCGTTCCCTCATGCGAACTGGCCGTAGCCCGGGTGCACGGTCGGGGCCCAAGCTCTCGGGCTGGTATGTTGACGCTGTCAACGATTTGGCCGGAGCCGGTTTTTGCGAGAGCAGCCCCCGAGCCTCTGCACAGGGCGAGAGGACGATCAGGGACAGACTCGACTTTTTACATACGCCCCTACGTCGCCTTTCCGCAAGGAGGAGGGGGGGAGTGCGCCATGTTACCCTCGATGGGCACCGAACATGGTGTCTCCGGTGAGCTGCAAGCGGGTAATCCGAGTGGACGTCCGTGCCCCGTTCGTTGGGGGTCGGCTAGGGGCCCAGAGGCACGCCCAAAAGTACCTGCGGGTGATTTGCCGGACCCGGTCCCCTGGCGACGGGGTCCGAGGGCTCGATGCCTCCCTCCGATGGGATTCCGTTACAAGATCGTTCCCGCTGGTCTCGGAAATGTCCTAGGGTACCTCGGGAGCGCAGCCCGAGCCTCGGTCATGTATCGAACGTACCCCTGGTCATCCCTCGCTCGGTGTCTGAGGCGACTGTGAACCCTTCGGGGGCCAGCCTTCGAACCCCTGATCAGTAATGGGCGCGGAGCCCGAGTAGCCTGAGGCGGCCATGGAACCCTTCGGGGGGCTGGCCTTCGAACCCCTGACCAGTAGTGGGTGTCGGGCCCACGCGATCTGAGGCGACTGTTGAACCCTTCGGAGGGCCAGCCTTCGAACCCCTGATCAGTAGTGGGGGGCTCGGAGCCCGGTTCCTTCGCGGAGAAGGATCCCTTTCGGGGTATCCCCCTTTCCCGGTCCCTGTTGCAAGAGATAGAGAAAGAGGAAAACGGAAAAGGATACGAAATCGGACGACGTGGCGTACCTTTTCTGACGCGGTTATTATGGCGAAGGTGAAGCGTCGCGCGCTCCTCCCGTCAGAGACGCCGCCTGTTCCACCGCGGAGTTAATGCGACGGGGCGAGTGGTTGGCGGGGCGGCCGTTGCGCGCGTGCGATCCGTTCGAGGAACGGGTCACGGGTGCACCGTCTCCACGCCGTGAGAGGAGGCTCCCTTGCTGTCCCAGGATGGGACGTGAGCCTGGCTAACGACGCGACCGCTGCGCCCGCCCGCCTGCCACCGCTATTACTGCCGGCCCACTTTCGGTTGCTTTGACCGACGCATGGGCCTGGGTTCCCAAGCTGGCGTGTCAGAAGTCGGAGAAGCGCGTCCATCTGGCGCGGTTGCATGCCGCCTGCATGGCTGCCCGCCCCTTCTGCCCGTTGGTCTGGGCGAAAATGGGGGGTCGCTTGTAACCGCTGGACGGTCGTGCGCACCACGCGCGGCGGTTTGGCTTCTTCTGCCCTGAGCCGGCTTGCATGACATGCGGGACCCAGCCCCCGAGTCGCAGGGGAGGGCCTTGGAGCGTGTTGGAGAAGACTCAGCCCGCGGCGCCTGGAGGCGCGCGTAGGGAGAGTTGCCTTTAAAAGGAGGGAGACTCCTTTCGGAAGGCAACCATGTCTTCTTCAACCCTTAAGCGTCGTGTCTTCCCATCTTCCAAGCCCCCGGATAGGGGGTATCCGCCGCCTTTCCGCCTCCTCGTTGGAGGAACGCAACTCCATGGGAGTTGGTACCTCTCAGCCATCGTTCGGCTTCAAGGATTTTCATCACGCAGCCCGGTCGCACCCCTTCACCGGCGGTCACCCGAGATGGCGACCTCCGGCTTGATGGTGGGGGAAAGCGAGCCGGGCTGCGGCCTCCGCCCCTCCCTCAGCCTCAAGGATTTTCATCACCAAGGCTGGGGAGGGGAGAGTGCCGAGTTGGGGTCGACCCCTGCGTGGGCGGTGGCCCGCTCCTTCACTCAGTGATGGGGGGAGAAGCGGGCATTGCCCGTGGCGTCCGGCAGCTGCAGCGTGCCCGGTCTTCAGCCGCGAGTGGCTTCGGGGCCGCTCGCGGCGCCGGCGTCCGTCACGGCAGCTGGAAGAGGTTCTTCCGCCGGCGCGGCGGCCGGGACCGGTCACGGACCGACCTCCAACTTCTCGGCCTTCTGCCCGTCCTTGCCTCACAAGTTTTGGCACGGGCGGGGGCCTCCTGGCAGCGGCATCGACCCTGAGGTCAGTGCTGCCGCTGTTCGGCCCCCCGGAGCAGAAGTCGTCGTTGTCGCCGCTGCCGGAGCAGGTGACGGCGCGCCGTTCGTCGGCCTTCCGTTGCTCCGCAGGCCTTCCCCCTCGGAGTGGGGTCGTTCGTACCTGCGGAGGGGGGAACCGGAGTTCCGTTCGTAATGGCATCTCGAATGCCAGTGTTTTTTGTTCATTGCGGCTGTCGGGGCCTGAACATGTATGTAATTTCGGCACGGAGCCGTGTTTTTTCTCATTTTCGAGCACTAAGTCTCGCCTGTTGATTATCTGAACCGCTTTACCAAGCATGAGTCGCCCCGTGTCAAGGTGACGGGTGAGGTATCCGTATCCCGGAGGCGTGGGAATCCCTCGGCCCGTTCGGCCTTGTTGTCTGGGGCTCCTCTAGCATAGTTAAAGAGACCCCTCGGCCGCCCTTCGGTGGACCGAGGCCAGGGGTAGCGATATCAGTATGAACAGAGGCGGAGTTGGCTCGAGAATGGGAACCTGGTTGGCCGGAGCCTAGCCGTGTTGTCCGTCAGCGGAGCCGACGCCAAAGTCGATCAGTCGAGGCCTCGGGTCGGGCTGGCGCCCTTGGAAGCCGGTTGACCGAGGCCCCAGGGGTAACCGGTCGAGCCGCCTGCTCGGGCCGGATTCCCGGAGGAGTCCCTGGACCGCGTCGCCGCCCGAGGCTGGGTCGGACTTTGCTGAAGACGTCGTCGATGCCGAGGGTGCTACGGCTCCCTTCAGCGTGAAGACCCGAGCCTGCAGGATCAGATCATCTTGTAGCGTGTGCTTTCTGCGGCCGCCGAGGCCAGAAAAACACACCCTCGCCGCGCTTGCGAAGCTGCGTCTTCTTTCCTCTTGTTTCGAGCATCTGGACTCTGTCGGTAACAGGGATGTTTGTGTGAGCGAGAGTTGCTTTTCGCGGAAGGGACGAGTGAGGTATCCGTATCCCAGAGGCGTGGGAATCCCTCGGCTCGGTCGGCCGTGCCGCTTACGCGTACTTTCACCCGTCCATGAGGCCATGTCCCCGACTTAGTCGAGAAAGCTTGAAGGACTGCTTCGGCAGGAGAGCTTCCGAACGTGAAGACTTGTTCGGTCCACGGAGTCGCTTTATCCGAGCGCAAGTTACTTATCGCAGAAGGTGATGAGTGAGGTATCCGTATCCCGGAGGCGTAGGAGTCCCTCGGCTCGGTCAGCCTTGGCTGCTTACATGTACTCCGTCGTTTCCAGGATCCGCTTTCCGAAGTAGTCAAGTAGCACGAAAGAAATCCTGCTAAAAAGAGGTCCTTTTTCGAGGAAAAATTCGACGCAGAGGGGGTCTCCCCCCTTTTAGCCCCCGAGGGAGGGTCGGGCTTTGCCGAGGCTAGGCCGACCCTTCCTTGACGACTAAACTTTGTGTAGGTGCGAGGTATATGAATAACTTGAAAACATCTTAAGGGTAGAAGCGACGTAGCTGTTTGATGTTCCAAGCGTTGCCGTAGATCTCGCCTTGATTGTTGGCCAGCTTGTATGTTCCGGGCTTCAGAACTTTGGCGATGACGAATGGCCCTTCCCAGGGGGGCGTGAGCTTATGCCTCCCTCGGGCGTCTTGCCGCAGCCGAAGCACCAGATCGCCCACCTGGAGTTCTCGGGACCGGACCCCTCGGGCGTGGTAGCGTCGCAGGGACTGTTGGTACCGCGCCGAGTGTAGTAAGGCCCTGTCTCGAGCTTCCTCCAGCTGGTCCAGCGATTCCTCTCGGCTAGCTTGGTTGCTTTGTTCGGTGTAGGCCCTCGCCCTCGGGGAGCCGTATTCCAGGTCAGTGGGCAAGATAGCTTCAGCCCCGTAGACCAGGAAAAAAGGCGTGAAGCCCGTGGCACGACTCGGCGTCGTCCTTAGGCTCCAGACCACCGAGGGGAGTTCCTTCATCCATCGCTTGCCGAACTTGTTGAGGTCGTTGTAGATCCGAGGCTTGAGCCCTTGTAGAATCATGCCGTTGGCACGCTCTACTTGCCCATTCGACATGGGATGAGCCACGGCGGCCCAGTCCACCCGGATATGGTGATCCTCGCAAAAATCCAAGAATTTTTTGCCGGTGAACTGGGTGCCGTTGTCGGTGATGATGGAGTTCGGGACCCCGAAGCGATGGATGATGTCGGTGAAGAACGCCACCGCCTGCTCGGACCTGATGCTGTTCAGAGGTCGGACCTCGATCCACTTGGAGAATTTGTCGATGGCGACCAGCAGGTGCGTGTAGCCCCCGGGCGCCTTCTGCAAGGGACCGACGAGGTCCAGACCCCATACAGCGAAGGGCCAGGTGATGGGTATTGTCTGCAGAGCCTGAGCGGGCAGGTGTGTCCGCTTCGCATAGAATTGGCACCCTTCGCAGGTGCGGACAATT
Organism: Zea mays; assembly: GCF_902167145.1. Lineage (NCBI taxonomy): Eukaryota > Viridiplantae > Streptophyta > Magnoliopsida > Poales > Poaceae > Zea > Zea mays. The sequence continues at coordinate 187,835,156 of NC_050098.1, forward strand.
CTAGTGGCGTCAGCCACCGCCGTTGGCCAGTAGAAGCCTTGCCGGAAAGCATTCCCGACAAGGGCTCGGGGCGCTGCGTGGTGGCCGCAAGCCCCCGAGTGTATTTCTTGCAGCAGTTCCCGACCTTCGGCGATGGAGATGCATCGCTGGAGGATGCCCGAGGGGCTGCGATGGTAGAGCTCCTCTTCGTCGCCCAGCAAGACGAATGACTTGGCGCGTCGCGCTACCCGTCGAGCCTCAACTTGGTCGAGGGGTAGCTCTCCTCGACGGAGATATTGCAGGTACGGGGCCTGCCAATCTTTATCTGGCGTGGCCCCGCTCTGTCCTTCCTCGACGTTCAGTGCCTCGCCCTCGGGGGCCGAGGGTACCTCGGGCTGTGCCGAGGGTACCTCGGGCTGAGCCGAGGGTGCCTCGGGCTCGGGCGCGTCGTCGAGCTTGACGGAGGGTTGATGCAGATCCCGGGAGAAGACGTCCGGGGGGACTGTCGTTCGCCCCGAGGCTATCTTAGCCAGCTCGTCCGCGGTTTCGTTGTAGCGCCGAGCGATGTGGTTGAGCTCGAGCCCGAAGAACTTGTCTTCCAGGCGCCGAACCTCGTCGCAGTAGGCCTCCATCTTCGGGTCGCGGCAGCGGGAGTTCTTCATGACTTGGTCGATGACGAGCTGCGAATCACCGCGGGCGTCGAGGCGTCTGACCCCTAGCTCGATGGCGATCCGCAATCCGTTGACCAGAGCTTCGTACTCGGCCACATTGTTGGACGCCGGGAAATGGAGGCGCAGCACGTAGCGCAAGTGCTTTCCGAGGGGCGAGATGAAGAGCAGGCCCGCGCCGGCCCCCGTCTTCATCAGCGACCCGTCGAAAAACATGGTCCAGAGCTCCGGTTGGATCGGAGTCGTTGGCAGCTGGGTGTCGACCCATTCGGCCACGAAATCCGCCAACACCTGGGACTTGATGGCCTTCCGAGGGGCGAACGAGATCGTTTCGCCCATGATTTCCACCGCCCACTTTGCAATCCTACCCGAGGCCTCTCGGCACTGGATGATCTCCCCCAGGGGGAAGGATGACACCACAGTTACCGGATGAGACTCGAAGTAGTGTCGCAGCTTCCGCCTTGTCAGGATCACAGCATACAGCAGCTTTTGAACTTGTGGGTAGCGGATCTTAGTCTCGGACAGCACTTCGCTGATGAAGTAGACCGGCCTCTGAACGGGCAATGCATGCCCTTCCTCTTGCCTTTCGACCACAATCGCGGCGCTAACCACCTGAGTGGTCGCGGCGACGTAGACCAAGAGGGCTTCTCCGTCCGCCGGGGGCACCAAGACAGGCGCCTTTGTAAGGAGCGCCTTCAGGTTACCGAGGGCTTCCTCGGCCTCAGGGGTCCAAGCGAAACACTCGGCCTTCCTTAAGAGGCGGTACAGAGGCAGACCTCTTTCGCCGAGGCGTGAGATGAAGCGGCTCAGGGCCGCGAGGCATCCCATGACCCTCTGTACCCCTTTTAAGTCCTTGATGGGTCCCATGCTGGTGATGGCCGCGATCTTCTCCGGGTTGGCTTCGATGCCTCGCTCGGAGACGATGAACCCTAGGAGCATGCCTCGGGGCACCCCGAAGACACACTTCTCAGGATTAAGCTTGACTCCTTTCGCCTTGAGACACCGGAATGTCACTTCAAGGTCGGAAGCCTTCCTTGTCTTGACTACGATGTCATCGACGTAGGCCTCGACTGTGCGACCGATGTGTTCGCCGAACACATGGTTCATGCACCGCTGGTACGTCGCGCCCGCATTCCTCAAACCGAACGGCATGGTGACATAGCAGTACATGCCGAACGGCGTGATGAAAGAAGTCGCGAGCTGGTCGGACTCTTTCATCCGGATCTGGTGATACCCTGAGTAGGCATCGAGGAAGGACAGGGTTTCGCACCCAGCGGTGGAATCCACGATTTGGTCGATGCGAGGCAGAGGGTAGGGAACCTTCGGACATGCTTTGTTGAGACCAGTGTAGTCTACACACATCCGCCATTTCCCCCCTTTTTTCCTCACGAGCACAGGGTTGGCAAGCCATTCGGGATGGAATACCTCTTTGATGAACCCTGCTGCCATTAGCTTGTGGATCTCTTCGCCAATCACTCTGCGCTTCTCCTCGTCGAATCGGCGCAGAGGCTGCCTGACGGGTCGGGCTCCGGCCCGAATATCCAGCGAGTGCTCGTCGACATCCCTCGGTATGCCGGGCATGTCCGAGGGACTCCACGCAAAGACGTCGGCGTTTGCGCAGAGAAAGTCGACGAGCACTGCTTCCTATTTGGGGTCGAGCCCGGAACCGATCCGGACCTGCATGGTGGTGTCGCCACTGGGGTCGAGAGGGACGGCCTTGACCGTCTCCGCTGGCTCGAAGTTGCCGGCATGGCGCTTCACGTCTGGCACCTCCTTGGAGAGGTTCTCCAGGTCGGCGATGAGGGCCTCGGACTCGGCGAGGGCCTCGGCGTACTCCACGCACTCCACGTCGCATTCGAACGCGTGTTTGTACGTGGGGCCGACGGTGATGACCCTGTTGGGGCCCGGCATCTTGAGCTTCAGGTAGGTGTAGTTGGGGACGGCCATGAACTTCGCGTAGCATGGCCTCCCTAGCACGGCGTGGTAGGTTCCTCGGAACCCGACCACTTCGAACGTCAGGGTCTCCCTTCGGAAGTTGGAGGGTGTCCCGAAGCAGACGGGGAGGTCGAGTCGCCCGAGGGGCTGGACGCGCTTCCCAGGGATGATCCCATGGAAGGGCGCAGCGCCTGCTCGGACGGAGGACAGATCGACGTGCACGAGCTTGAGGGTCTCGGCGTAGATGATGTTGAGGCAGCTGCCCCCATCCATCAGGACCTTGGTGAGCCTGACATTGCCGACAACCGGGTCGACGACGAGCGGGTATTTTCCCAGGCTCGGCACATGGTCGGGGTGGTCGGCCTGGTCGAAAGTGATGGGCTTGTCGGACCAGTCTAGGTAGACTGGCGCCGCCACCTTCACCGAGTAGACCTCCCGGCGCTCTTGCTTGCGGTGCCGAGCTGAGGTATTCGCCGCATGTCCTCCATAGATCATGAAGCAGTCGCGGACCTCGGGGAACTCTCCTGCTAGGTGATCTTCGTTCTTGTCGTCGTCGCGGGCCCTGCCACCCTCGGCGGGTGGCCCGACCCTGTGGAAGTGACGCCGAAGCATAACGCACTCCTCGAGGGTGTGCTTGACGGACCCCTGATGGTAGGGGCACGGCTCCTTGAGCATCTTGTCGAAGAGGTTTGCACCTCCGGGGGGCTTCCGAGGGTTCTTATACTCGGCGGCGGCGACAAGGTCCGCGTCAGCGGCGTCGCGTTTCGATTGCGACTTCTTCTTGCCTTTCTTCTTGGCGCCGCGCGGAGCAGACGCCTCGGGAGCTTCTTCCGATGGGCGGCCCTAGGGCTGCTTGTCCTTTCGGAAGATAGCCTCGACCGCCTCCTGGCCAGAGGCGAACTTGGTGGCGATGTCCATCAGCTCGCTCGCCCTGGTGGGGGTTTTGCGACCCAGCTTGCTCACCAGGTCGCGGCAAGTGGTGCCGGCGAGGAACGCGCCGATGACATCCGAGTCGGTGATGTTGGGCAGCTCGGTGCGCTGCTTCGAGAATCGCCGGATGTAGTCCCGGAGCGACTCCCTCGGCTGTTGCCGGCAGCTTCGAAGGTCCCAGGAATTCCCGGGGCGCACGTATGTGCCCTGGAAATTGCCAGCGAAGGCTTGGACCAAGTCGTCCCAGTTGGAGATCTGCCCCGGAGGCAGGTGCTCCAACCAGGCGCGAGCAGTGTCGGAGAGGAACAGGGGGAGGTTACGGATGATGAGGTTGTCGTCGTCCGTTCCACCCAGTTGGCAGGCAAGGCGGTAGTCTGCGAGCCACAGTTCCGGTCTCGTTTCCCCCGAGTACTTCGTGATAGTAGTCGGGGGTCGGAACCGGGTCGGGAATGGCGCCCGTCGGATGGCCCGACTGAAGGCCTGCGGACCGGGTGGTTCGGGCGAGGGACTCCGATCCTCCCCACTGTCGTAGCGCCCCCCACGCCTGGGGTGGTAGCCTCGGCGCACCCTTTCGTCGAGGTGAGCCCGACGGTCGCGTCGATGGTGCTCGTTGCCGAGGTGGCCCGGGGCCGCAGGCGCGGTGTTGCGCGTGCGCCCGGTGTAGACCGAGGCTTCCCGCATGAATCGGGAAGTCGCGGCATGAGGTTCCGAGGGATATCCTTGCCTTCGGGAGGCAGTGCTCTCGGCCCGCCGGGCTGCAGCGCCTTCCAGGAGATTCTTGAGTTCTCCCTGGATTCGCCGACCCTCGGTGGTTGACGGCTCCGGCATCGCGCGGATGAGCATTGCTGCGGTTGCCAGGTTCTGACCAACCCCGCTGGATGCGGGCGGCGGCCTGATCCTGACATCGTTGGCGACGCGGTGCTGGAGACCTTGGGGCAGGTGACGTATTTCTCCGGCCAGGGGTTGGCCCACCCCTGCCTGTCCGACGTCCCGACGGATCGGCTCAAGCGCTCCTGTTCCCTCGTTGAGCCTGGCCTGCGCCTCGCGGACTTGCTCGAGTTGTGGGTCGTAACCCCCCGCCGGAGCGGGGACCACAGCTAGCTCCCGTGGGATGTCGGCGCGAGGCACCGGCCTAGGGAGATCACCGTCCTCCGGCATGCCAAGATGGTTGCCTTCGGAGGGATCCCCTAGCTCGATGTGGAAACATTCGCGGCTTGGGCCGCAGCTCTCGTCGCCAAGGCTGCGGCTTCCATCGGAACAGTCGGATAGGCAGTAGTCACATGCGGTCATGAAGTCCCGCACGGCACTGGGGTTGCCAAGTCCGGAGAAATCCCAACCGATGCTGGGATCGTCATCTTCCTCGGACCCAGAGGGCCCGTAGGTCGAGACGTCCGTCAGTCGGTCCCAAGGCGACTGCATATGGAACCTCAGTGGGGTTGCACTCGCCTCAATGAGTGCGCCCGCCAAAACGAGGTCGTTTGGCGGGTTGAGGCCGAGTCGAAATGACGCAAGATGGGAGTTAGTCGGTACCTTTTGGTCGACGAGGAGCGACGTAGTCACATCGGGGGCTGGTTGCACCGTCATCTCTGGTTCGAGGGCGACGTCCTGCAGGATTTCCGCGAGCGCGCCGGCGTCGTCTTCTTGCTCGGGGTCAGCGTGCCGCGGGGGGACGGCGCTTGCCTCCGTCTTGAACGCGAGGTCGACGTCCGGCGTGCCTTCCGTCGGGGCGTCGGGGGCGTCGATTCGCTCGACGGCCGACGAAGTGCGGCCTCCCACCTGGCCTTGACGACCCCGCCTCCTCCTCCGTTGGCGGGGGAGAGAACGGAGCGAGCCCGAATGTTGCCCTTCCACCACGCGGGGAAGACGTCGTCGATTCCGCCGCCGGCGGACGGGTTGTCGGCCGCCATTGTCGTAGTCGTGCGGCGGTGGAAGAAGTATCATGTCGTAGCTGCCGTCGAAGGACATGAACTCAAGAGTCCCGAAACGAAGCACCGTCCCGGGCCGGAGAGGTTGCTGGAGACTGCCCATCTGGAGCTTGACGGGGAGCTGTTCGTCAGCACGCAGCAGATCCCCTACCTGGCGCGCCAACTGTCGGCGTTTCGAGACAGGGGGTCCCTAAGCCGACGAGTGAGTGTGCTGCGTGCCCCAGCCCAGATGGGTCGAGCGCGTGGGCGAGCGCGAAGGGGGGAGAGGCGAGGAGGCCGGAGTCGAGCGTGAGAGAGGTGGAAGTCCCGCGGCCTTCGTGTTCGTCCCGCGCCCAGGTCAGGTGCGCTTGCAGTAGGGGGGTTACAAGCGTCCACGCGGGTGAGGGAAGCGAGCGGCCCCAAGAGAGCGCCTGTCCCGTCCTCGGTCCCGCGCGGCCAACCTTCTCTAAGAAGGCCCTGGTCCTCCCTTTTATAGTCGTAAGGAGAGGATCCAGGTGTACAATGGGGGGTGTAGCAGAGTGCTACGTGTCTAGCGAAGGGAGAGCTAGCGCCCTAGGTACATGCCAATGTGGCAGCCGGAGAGATCTGGGCACCCTACTGGTGTGATGTCGTGGCTGTCGGAGGTGCGGCGGAGCCTGGCGGAGGGACAGCTGTTGGAGCGGTCGAGTCCCTGCTGACGTCGTCCTGCTTCCGTAAGAGAGCTGGGGACCGCCGTCGTCATAGAGCTTGTGGAGCGCCATCATTGCCCCTCCGGCGGAGCTGGCCGGATGGGACGCCGGTCTTGTTCTCCGTGACCCGAGTCGATTCGGGGTAGGATGATGATGGCGCTTCCTGTTGACATGGCGGTCTGTGCCCTAGGCAGGGCGACGTGGGGGTTCCTCTAAAGCCGAGGTTAAGTCTGCCTTCCGTTGCCGTGGCCGAGCCCGAGCCAAGGGGTCGGGCGAGGCGGAAGTCGTTCGGCCGAGGCCAGGGCGGAGTCCGAGCCCTGGGGTCGGGCGAAGCGGAGTTTCGTCGTCTTCCGGGTCTTAGCCCGAGTCCGAGCCCTGGGGTCGGGCGGAGCGGAGTTCGCCGTCTTCCGGGTCTTAGCCCGAGTCCGAGCCCTGGGGTCGGGCGGAGCGGAGTTCGCCGTCTTCTGGGTCTTAGCCCGAGTCCGAGCCCTGGGGTCGGGCGGAGCGGAGTTCGCCGTCTTCCGGGTCTTAGCCCGAGTCCGAGCCCTGGGGTCGGGCGGAGCGGAGTTCGCCGTCTTCCGGGTCTTAGCCCGAGTCCGAGCCCTGGGGTCGGGCGGAGCGGAGTTCGCCGTCTTCCGGGTCTTAGCCCGAGTCCGAGCCCTGGGGTCGGGCGGAGCGGAGTTCGCCGTCTTCCGGGTCTTAGCCCGAGTCCGAGCCCTGGGGTCGGGCGGAGCGGAGTTCGCCGTCTTCCGGGTCTTAGCCCGAGTCCGAGCCCTGGGGTCGGGCGGAGCGGAGTTCGCCGTGGCGCCTTTGGCAAGGCCTGACTGCCTGTCAGACTCGCTCTGTCGAGTGGCACTGCAGTCGGAGTGGCGCAGGCGGCGCTGTCCTTCTGTCAGACTGGCCAGTGGAGCGGTGGAGTGACGGCGGTCACTTCGGCTCTGCCGGGGGCGCGTGTCAGGATAAAGGTGTCAGGCCACCTTTGCGTTAAATGCCCCTGCAATTTGGTCAGTCGGTGTGGCGATTTAGTCAAGGTTGCTTTTGAGCGAAGCCAAGGCCTCGGGCGAGCCGGTGATGTGTCCGCCATAAAAAGGGGGCCTCGGGCGAGACGGAAGTCTCTCGAGGTCGGCTGCCCTTGGCCGAGGCTAGGCTTGGGTGAAGCGTGATCGAGTCACTCGTGTGGACTGATCCCTGACTTAATCGTACCCATCAGGCCTTTGCAGCTTTATGCTGATGGGGGTTACCAGCTGAGAATTAGGCGTCTTGAGGGTACCCCTAATTATGGTCCCCGACACTAGGTGAGTGCCCGTGCGTTGCAACGGGGACATATAATACTACGGTAACTTATATACAAAATGTGTGTTATACTGTTATGAGAAAATGTTTCATAATCCATTTGTGATTCTGGTCATATATAAATTTTGTTGTTTTAATCTAGTTGTTTCACCACTACATTGCAACCATCAGTATCATGCCGACTTTGATATATGCCACGATTTTCATGGTCTCATCATTGGAGAGCATGTCCCATGCCTGCCGGAAGAAGTTCCCTCGTACATCGTCAGTCATCAGGCACGTACCACCATACACGCTTGCTCAAACAAAAAAAGCAATTGTGTGTTTTTGCGAAGAGAATTAAAGGCAAACCAGCACAAAAAAACTACCCCGACGATAGGGAGGATGACGAACTGATCATTGCTGTCGGTCCTCCTCTACGTCACCTTCGGTGCCGAGATGACAACACAGTGCATGATATAGTAGTCGTCGAACGCGAGTAACATGTCGAGTATCGATGACTCTTGGCTGGGCTGCTAGACGAAGTGCACCTCAGGCTCATTAGCAAGGTAGTACACCTGACCGTTGCACCACCGGATGCGCTACTCCTCTACATACATCATGTTCGAGGACACTTATACAACGTCACCAACGACCATCGTCCGAGCGCACAAGAATTTATGGCCGGTCAGTAGCGACTTACATGGCAGGTTGGGCTTCAGATGGACGATGAACTGGACGGCGTGATGGCACCGTCGTTGGATGCGGTGCCTAGAACAACCTGAGAGTCGCCGATGTTGGCAACGACCATGAGGTCCCCCTGCTTGACGATGGACAACGCGGTGCAGTCGCTCTGGACCGAGTTCAAGCGACAGCTGCGTCGAAGCTTGTCATGCACAGCGGCTCATGCAGCCACGTAGGACTGCTTCCAGAGGTCGAACTGGCAGTCGTCAAGCTTCTTCTCGTCGTCGATGAGCGACGCCAACGTGAACGTCTCTTAGTGGTGTTTGTTCGGGGTTTCCAAGCAAGAAACATGGATTCATCCTTGACGTTAGTTTATGAAAATGACTCACAAGTGAGATCCATGGAAAAAAATATTATGAAAAATAAATGTCACGCATGCAAAAAAAGAATTTAAGTTGAAAACATTATTCAAACAAAAGAAATTGAATGCAAGACTCTTTTTTAAATACTACTTCCATCTAAAAATATAATTCAAGAATCTCGGTGATACTTATCTACTACTACGCATTGTGCAAGGGTAGTAGGGTAGGCTTGGAGAGAGATGTAGTAGATATTTTTCCTGTCATAGATGTAGACATAAACACACATGTGGTGTAGCAGTAGCTACTGCTCGCATTTGTTTGAGAGATCGTGGGTTCGAATCCCCTTAGGGTCATTTGTGTTTTTTAATTTTAGCTAGACGTGGGTTATACGTAAGAATGAGAATTGGAATGAGCTTTGTGGGAAGGGAGAATGAGAAAGGTAGAACATGGAATGACAGAACATGCGGGGAGGAGGGAATGGTGGCAGAACAAGGAAAAGCTAGACGTGGGTTGTACATGGAATGAGAATTGAAATGAGCTTTGCGGGGAGGGAGAATGAAAAAGGCAGAACATGGAATGACAGAACATGCAGGGAGGAAATGGTGGCAGAACACGAAATTACAGACTCTCTTACAACCTTAATAAGTAGTAAAGATTATAGCACCAGAAATAGGATATGATGACCTGCCATTACCGCTGATCCCATTCTTGTTTCTTCAATAAGAACCAACGATCAGATCAAATAGCATCGCGAGCGGTTTACATCGAAAACCATCCACGTGTACTTGAACATCTAATAATACAAATTAATGTGTTTGGTTTGATATTAAAGTAGGATGAGACGGGGTGACACTGTTCACTCGATTTTTTGAATCACACCACCACTGGATGTTTATCTTGTCACCACGTGACTCTCATCCAAACACTATAAGAACTGGCTGCTCCCTTCCATCCTCCTTGTACATCTAACCAGACACACCATAAGTGATACTATAAATGATACCGGACACATCAACAATAGAACCAACAATATGAAACGTTGGACACTATTTTGAAATTCCCATGTTATCATTCATGATCAGGAGTACAAGAGTGGGCTTACAACTGTACAGTTACTCCGCGGAAAATTTTCTGATATTTACATACACTCATGAATCACTCCAGGGCAGGGGTTCACACTTCACACCAAGAATTACCCTGAAGACAAAAAAAAAGAATCCTGGACCCAGAAAAAGGAAACGCAAGAATTACCCTGAAGACACAAAAAAAGAAGAATCCTGCACCCAGAAAAGGAGGGCTATTCTACAACAGAAGGAAAAGAGTAATGATTAGCGTTAATTAAGAGAAACACCAAGAAAATCGATATTTTTCAATAAGTTTATGAGGGCTCCATGTCAGGAGACAAAGTAACCTTTATATGTGAAGAAAGCACCGGATGGCTTCTCATTAGTACGAGAAAGAAAGCCATGGATGCTGTAGTGCTTCGTCAGCTGTAGGTCTTTTCCTGGGGTTAATTTGCAGTAGATAAGACAGAAAATCGACAAACTCTGAATCAGGACATTGTATGTGTTGTCGCAAGGAGGATTTCTCCGGGATCAAATACTCTAGCTGATCTGTCTCCTGGATATAAATAAGGCAAAGAAGGGATGTGTTAGGGATTATTGTTCTACAACCAACAGTGCTAGACTGCTAGATATGCACAGTGAAACTCAAATTGAAAGGAAAAGCTTAGGTCTTCCCTATTCAAACTAACAAACTGACAAGGCCATATATTATGCCTTCAGCGTATCAAGTGAGTAAGGGGGTGTTTGAATGCAATAGAGCTAATAATTAGTGGCTAAAATTAGTTGAAACATCCAAACAATCTAGCTAATAGTTCAGCTATTAGCTATTTTTGGTAAATTAGTTAATAGTTAGGTAGTTATTTGTTAGCTAGCTAATTTTACTAACATTTTTTAGCCAACTAACTATTAGTTGTAGTGCATTCAAACACCCCCTAAGAAGCCACATAAATATAATTCTGTAGCGAATTCAAAATTAAAATTCGGTTACGTCGGGTTAAGGTGCAACAAAAATTATGAAGGCGAGGGAAACAATCGGAAGCAACTTGTGCAATATAGAATTTTCAATTAAAGAATACTCATTTAGCATTGCCATAGGCAGGTGAGAAAGTATGAAAAAGGAATCGTACCTCATTCTCGGTAAAAAGGTCATAATCATCAGTGAAATACTTCTGTGTCTCCTGTCCCAATTCTAGCATTTCCATGTCAATTGGGCCGGTTATCCCAATCATTTGAGCAAGCATTACGGACACAGGCTCGTTAGGAAATAATACCTGTTATATGTAAAGGAAAGAAGATATAGTTCCAAGGAAAAGAAGCACCCAAAACACCCATTCTACAACTCTCCAGCTCGCATGTGCTTACAACATTAATAAAAAAGATTAATTTCTAATTCTGGTTGGAGTTATACGTTGGTATTGCATTCATACAAGAAAAGAGGCCTCAAAGTTTTGTCAAAATAATACTAAAGACCAGTTTCAATCCTACAAGCCACCAAGCATTTCAATTAAATAAAACATACTTACTTCACCAGTATACAATTCAGAAAGGATGCAACCAAGAGACCAAATATCAATCCTCTGATCATAAGGTAGGCCTAGAATGACCTCAGGAGCTCGATAAGAGCGTGATTGGACATAGAGACATAAGTTGTCTGTCAAGAAGCAACTACTTCCCAGATCAATGACTTTAATTTCACATCTACTGTAGCTCTTGATAAGAATATTTTCTGGCTTTAGGTCACAATGAATGATCCTCAGACGGTGCAAGTAAACCAAGGCCTCCAAACATTGCCGAGCTATAACCTACAACAAAGGCAAAGTTTCAAATTGCTAGAACTTTGTAACTTTCTGAATCAATTTTGCGAAGGCTACCATTTCAGGATATCAAATAAGTTTGCTCATTTACAGCTCAATGGTTAAACGACTGTTTAAATGTGTAGCAGGTTAGAAAACTTTTGTCTAGGGGCTGACTACAGGGTGAATTGCAAATGCTCATTATATACAAGTATGATATCATTATAAGTAGCAGTCATGGTCCCAGGGAGAACATCTCAGTGAAGGACACAGAACATACCTGTATCCTAGGCAAAGTAAAATACACCTCACCACCAGATTCTTGATTATATTTCTGAAACTCGTATAGATTTGCTCGCAGTAGTTCAGTGACAATAAAAAGGTGTTCCTGTCAATATTTGCTTGCTGTCAGCACCATGCAAGGCCATGAGAATTGAAAAATCCAACTAAAATCTGCCACCGTACATGCATGAAGCAATTCAAGTACACTGGTAGAATACTACAGTTGATCCTTTTTAAGATAATTGCAATATTGCTCAAGACCTAGTCACCTGGATTATATCCTTTCAGATGCCTTCCTAGGAAGTTAGGATCCAAACAACTTGAATCAAAGGGAGTACACTTAACCAGAAGTCTCTCTTACGAGGCATATACCTGATGGTAAAAGTAGTCATAGAGGCGCAACACATGGTGTTCATCTAGTGGATCATATTTGTTCACGAACTTCAGAAGTTTTATCTCATCCAAGCTCTGGTCGAAGAAGTCCTTATCATTTTTAATTATTTTAAGGCAAACATCCATTCCTGTACGAAGATCATGTGCTTGCACAACCTTGCTGAATGCAGCTGAGCCTAGATATTCAGTGATATAATACCTTCCAGCAACAACCGAATTTAAGACGATGGGGAAATCTTTGTTTTCTTCAAATCCAGTCCTGCATTACATGCCTATAGTATAAGTACGAAAATGGATCAACCAACACACAATTTAACAAAAAGAATACAAAGTAAAAAAGAGATTGTGAACCTGTTCTTGCGGTGGATAATTCTCAATTCAAATACCTCATATTCTCGGTGAAAATCAGAGAGAGCAAGATCAATATTTGTCTCGGCATCTTCCTCAGCTTTAAGAGCAGTAGAATGTTGAACATCTGTATTTAATGATCCAACATGTCGAAACTCATCAGCTTCATCAAGATCACCACTTTCAGGGAATGGCTGTATCCTATGACCTTTCGGATATTCTTTATGAATGCTGCTTTTCAGATTTTTGTCACAGCTGCCATTGAGCTCACCATTTTCCGTGAAATCATATGTACCGTGATCTATGAAATTCATGAAGAGAATTAGACCAGCACATAAGCAAAAGATAGCCTCTAACAAGGACCAGGACAAATGGACAACTGATACTAAAATACTCACAAATATAAGATGGGCTAACATTATTTTAATACGCTTGGCCAAATAGTCAGTTGGACCTGGCTACATTGTAAATATGTTAAAAACAAGGCCATCATATTTGAAATGCGTGTTTTTAAGGCCCTGATAGTACATACCAATTGTTTAACCGAAGTTAGGTTCTAAAACACAGAACATCATTTACCACTTCACCAGCATAGACAAACTCTGCCTCCTTAGAATTTCCAGGGATAATCCATGAGAAACATAATAATCATAAAATGGCAACTGTATTGAGGAACTGTAAATATTACAAAAAAAAATGTTACTAGCGTCTAGTATAACATTTTCCTCTCCATTCATTAAACTACAAATCAACAAAATCGCAACAGAGATTTGGCTTTCACAAGGCAACTCAGCAGAATCTAACCTCTTCATTGTATTAATTATTCCCCTTTTCCACCTACATTAAATTCAGTAAATAAATTCACATTATCTTTGACCACAAAGTGGGTTATAATGGACAGACTATATTCTGTTTTGCTACCAAAATTCAGCAGGACCCTCCAGTCAAATAAATAAATAAATAAGGAGTGCTACTAGGTGGAGATACGAACTGTAGTGGAAGGCTTTTGAAGTACTTACTCACAACAGTATCAAATGAACTGAGTATTTGAAGCTCCTTCTCCACAACACTCAGCCCTGAATCATCATATCCTCGTCCAGGATCCCTCGTCATACCGCATTCAAACATAATATCTCTACTCTGCTTCAACTGAAACGCATCCTGCGCACAATCATCCAATATCTCTGTCTGGTCATCCATGATCTTGTATCTCCCATACACAGTGGAGCTTGAGCTCCTGGCCACATCAAGCCCATCATTCTTGAGTCCCCCTCCACAACAACCACAGAGTGGCGATGAGCATATGTACACCTCAGCACAACCCTCGCATCGGTCACCACCGATGTGTTCGTGACGGTGGTTATGGCCTGCACCAAGCTTGCCTATTTCAACCTGCTCCGAACCATCGTGAGCATCCAGTACAAATTTGTCCTCCTCTTTGCCTTCGTCATCCTCATCGTCCAGCTTGCTAGGGAAGAGGTGATCGTCGTAGAGCCAATCCTCTTGGAAGAAGAGGTCGGTGGTGTCGTACTGGCGCGCTGTACCAAACTCCATCTCCGATGAAGACGCGTCCGACTGCGAATGCCGCGGCGACCATAGTCCATACGGATTCAACAGCCCTATAATCGGCAAAACAACAAGGGAGTTTCGTTCAGAATTAGTGAAATGTGCAGAAATTCGTCACTAAACACAAAACCAAGCGCCAGAGACGGAAATTAAAATGTCGGAGAGGTTTAACAACTCTCGTACAAATCGAAGATCAATTATGCTATAAAGTTCATCTCCACAGGGAAAAACACACGCGCGCTAATCCAACCATCAGCGCCGAATTGGTCCCGAAGCCATAGCCGCGGAAATATCGGCGCACAGATCGAGATTGTGTAATACGCCCCACGGAAAGCAAGGAGGAGAAGGTTTAAAGCTCCCGACAAAAATGCCCCGTGCCTTGGGTACCTGAGGGTGTGGAGCGCAAGCTTACGAAAGCTGATGAGGACGCCGAACCGGAGCTGGAACCGGGGCTCGCGGGCGTCGGCGTGCCAGCGCCAGCGCCGGCACCGGCACCGGCACCGGCACCGCCGGCGGAGGCGGGCATCCGGAGCGGCGGGAGGTGGGGATCTAATGCGGCGTCGTGGCTTTCGTCCCCGGCGGCGGTGCGTTCAAGGACGTCGTCACGAAGCGCGGAGGCCGCGCCGGCGAAGCCGTGGTCGGTGAGGAACGCCATGACCTTGTCCAGCCCCGGCGCCGCCATGCTCCGCGAAGGCGCGCGGTTGGTGGGGGCTATCGGTCTCTCGCTCAAGCGCGCGGTGATGTAAGCGGTTGCGTCGCCATTGGGGTGAACTTGGAAGCGAAGCGAGAGTCTTCGAGTGAGAGGACCGGGCGAGACGGACGAGGAGGCAGCGAAGTCAGAGGAAAGAGAGACAGAGGATTGCAGAGGCGCACGGATCGCAGCTGTCGCGCGTCCGCATAAAAAGGTTGCCGCAGTTGCGTTTCAGTCCCTTCGGCCTTCGAGGCGGTTGGCGAGTGTAGACACTAGACAGGCATTCTACAGTATAGTCAAGTCATCAGATTCTGGTCCGGTTTGTTTCCTTTAAGGGGGTGTTTGGTTACACCCCGCTAAAATTTAGCCCCTGTCCGATCGAATGTTTGAACCTCCGTTCCGGGTATTAAATGTAGTCGGATTATAAAACTAATTTGTCAGCCGAAGATTAAAAGACGAGACGAATCTAGTCCAGTTGGTTGGGTTTATATTTCATACTCCTATTTAAAAGTCAAACGCTTGATGTGACCCGAGCTAAACTTTAGCAGGAGCAACCAAACACCCCCTAAGTCCATCCAACAGATTAGCCTGTTTGTTTGGGCTTATTTAGCGGCAACCAAGGTGTATAGATAGCCATTTGGTACTAACACGATGGGTCAGCCCAGTTACGACACGAAAAAGCACGGTCCAGACACGACCCGGTTAGTATAGTGCCAGTGTCTGGCACGGCACGGCTATAGTATCGTGTCTGGGTCACTATCTCGACCCGTAGTGCTGGCACGGGCACGACACGATTACATTTTTTATTTTAAAAATAATAGTTTACATATATTAAGTATAAGAATTCAACATATAACACAATAAAACTGCAGCCGCACTGACTAGATGGATGCGTTTAAACCTCTTATGCACTCGAATTGTGAGTTTAAGCCCCCACAACTACATATTTTTTTGCTAAATTATACAATACACTCAGATGGGCCATAGTGCCACCAGGTCGACCCGGTACGACTAACAGGTTGACGGGCCGTGCCTGGGCCGCGATCACGGCACGTCGGCCCATCTGGCACGGCACGCTTCGCTAGCTGGGCCTGATGGACCGTGTCGACCATGGGCCGTGCCGGCCCGTTTGTCCATCTATACCAAGGTGGCCAGAATCGTATATTTTCGTTAAATTCCCCTTCCGAAGTTTAGTTCATGTTGTTTGAATATTAAATATATACTTAATTAGGTTTAATAAATTCGTCACATCTTTTAGTCTTCATATATTTCATTAGTTTTATAATTAGACTATATTTAATACTCGTAATTATCGTTCAAACTTTCGATACGACAAAACCTAAACTTTAGTTGGGTAGAATCAAACACCCTCTAAGATTATCTCAGTCCTCTCCATAGCTTTTGTTGTCCAGGATAGAAAATTAAACTAGCAATCAAGAATCTAATAATCGACAAGATCACAAGAGTTTGGTGATACTAGGAATCAACATCTGCAAGAATCATGTCCAGAAAAAGAGGAAACAAATAGGACATGCCTGCTTATTTTAACAAGTCGTCTATGGAATATGGAAGGGTGGTCTGTAAAAGCAGCTCTAAGGTCGCGATTTAGATAATGAATCATATCGGGTATATATGAGAGTTTGGTACATATGTTACACATATTAGATCACAACTATTTATCTCATATGAGATCAATTTTATTAGCCTCGTTGTATTACATACTATGCATGGAAAATAGTAGATACCAATTATTTGAAATATTTTATCATTGTTTAGTTGAATTAGCGAGATAGGTAGCAACAATGAGAGGAGAAAGGGTAGAGGGACGGAGGTTGGCAAGAAGAGCTCGTTGGTAGCAGCGTTCGTGGCATCCTTGACAGCGTCGTAGGCCAAAAGAAAGGGAGAAAGATGGGCGGACACCTTATTAGTCTCATATATAACATTTCTTGTTGCATTGTATATTTTTTTTAAAAAATATGTTTCACTATTACACTCCACCACTTTCATCTTACTATATGTATGAAGGAGTAGGTATAAAAGAACGTTGGATCTACAATAGATGTTCACAGTCACATTTGATATGTCATTGGATAATTGACATCATCTCTCCTTGAGCTGCTCGGTGGCATTGCTCCTCCCGTCCGCTCGAGCTGTCGCGAGTCGTCTCGTCTCTGTCCACTGTTCCTCCCCTCCACACGAGTTGTCGGCTCTGAGAGTCGTTCCTTCCCTATGTGTGAACCATTGTCCAGCTATCTCTATGTGTTGCCCCTCCCTTCTGCTCGAGTCATCGGTAGGCTGTCTCTGCGCATTGTCTCTCCCCTACGCAAGCTGGCGCTGGTGCATTCCTCTCCTCGACAGTGGCCCGACACGCAGGGCCACCCCAAGGGGGAGTGTATGCAACCGCCATGACCCCCAATTATGCACTAAGCATATGATGTATGCTATGGACCTTCGACAATCTATTTGTTAGCTGAAGCTTATTAAAAATAAATCTAAAGAGAGCTTTTGAAGTGAAATGTTTTTAGTTCTAATTTACATGGCGATCACTTATTTGAATATCAGATTTGAAGAACTGATGGTGTTTAAGGATATATTTGGATTTTTATTGAGCTCAAACACTATAAAGTTGTTAAATGATAATGAACTTGAAGAATGTTGCACTAAATTTGCAGACACTTTCTATCATGATGGTGCTTTTGATGTTGAGGCACTTGATCATATTTCTAATTCTAAATTAAATATTATAAAATTCACTTTCCCAGATAGAGTACTGCCATAACCAGTATTACCATAATCAGGGTTACCAACACAACCTATGATAGATTCCTAGACAAGTTTGTTTTTTGTACAAATTTGCTTATCAAACGAATGAGTTTTGAATAAGCTGAAACAAATGGAGCCTCTATCACCCGGGCGACACCTTTTTGCCATTGTAAAGCTCGGTTTACTTACGACTTGTTTGGTTTGAGAAATGTGTAGATCATCTTCTAACTCCTTACTTTTTTTTTTGTTTGGTTTGTGAAATGGAATGAGTTGATCCATCACCATTCTATTCCTCATAGGCTAATAATTAGTAATAATATGAGGAATGAGTTTATTCCACCAAACTTATGGAATGGACTCATGATGCACCACTTCATCTAGCATGGATTGACTCTACAAACCAAACACCCCCTTAAGGAATGGTTTCACTCTCATGGCCTGAAAGTTCCATAAAATGGCCACGGGAAATTGGGGATTCGAACAATGGTTGTTATAGTTGTTGACTTCATTTCCACATTCACACCCATCTAGCGAACAAAACATACATGTTTTTGTGTTTTATACTCTATACTTAAACAAAAATGAAAAACTGTAGCAACATACGGACATTTTGATAGTAGTTTCTAAAATACTAGTTAGGTGTCCGTACGGCGATGCAATTTTTATTTATGATTAAGTATAGAATATTTAAACACAAATACATGCAGGTTATTTTGGTTAGTTAGTTAGTTAGTTGTGAATGTGGGCTGAGAGCCAACAAACTTTGTTTGAATTTCCATTTGTGCGTTAATTATAACTTTTACCATTTGAGTTTCTTAAGTCGTCAAAAATAAATCAAAGTAAAAAAGGGCTATCGATAATCTTCAAGAAAGTAACTCCTAATATATATATATATATATATATATATATATATATATATATATATATATATATATATATATATATATATATACTAGTCGGTTGCCCGTGCGTTGCGACGGCTTACAATAATACCCATGTAAATTATCCACCAAAAAAATTCAAGATTTTTTATTGATTATCTCCGCTCTCCGTATAATATTTTTTATTTGGCTAACTGATGTTATTGTTTACTCAATGCAATATGTCTTGGTACAACACGACCAATTAAGTGAGCGATTAGAAAAGAGTTCACAACGACTGACTAAACGAACAGAGATTATAAAATGACATAATTTCACCATACATAGACCAAATAAGGGAAAGTTTGTGAGCTCAAGTTTCTAAAATAAGTCACATAAACTCAAACTTATAAAAAATATAGATCAAAATATGGAGTGATTGCTAAAGTGAGGCATCAATAAAAAATGGATGCGCTCCCTATAAATTATGCTACTTCGTAGCAATTACATACGTTTAAAACCAACAAATAACCTTTCATTTTATTGTTTGTGTGACAAATCATTGTTAGTCCATCCAATTCAGCAACCTCAAACACCATGGAGTCCAATGCGCCAATATGGTCTTAGAAACGACCTAATGCTTGCAAGAGCCAAGAACGTCATGTCGTGTTTGGGCTGTAGCCTCGGCCCGTAATGCTGGCCCGGTCCGACACGATTATATATTTTTTATTTAAAAACGTATTTATATATAATTTATATTAAATATTAAAAACATCTGAGCATAATGTTCTACTGGTTAGACAGCTTCACTCATTGTCTCCCGCCCTTCTTCCATCAGGGGCGTAGGTTCAAACCCACTTCCTGCACCGTTTTTAACATTTTACCTTGATTTAATCAAATGGGCTGACGGGCTCAGGCCGGCATGACGTGCCCGGACCAGAGTTGTGGCCCGCAGGCGTCTGGCCCGTGCCGGCCCGCCATTTGGCCATCTATAGGCGTGCAGCGGATTAATTTGAAATAGTTGTGAGGGGTTATTTGTAAAAAGATGACGCGGGACGACCGTTGAAACTGGTGCTTTAAGTATAGTATAGATTTAAATTAAGATTTATTTTACAAAAAATATATATACATATATACAATTTATATTAAATATTAAAAACATCTGGACATGATGTTCTACTGGTTAGACAGCTTCACCCAATGTCTCCTGTCATTCTTCCATTAGGGCATAGGTTCAAACCCTACCTCCTGCACTTTTTTTTAATATTTTACGCTGATTTAATGAAATGAGTCGACGAGCTTGTTGGGGCGAAGGCAAAGGCGCCACCCCTCGCTTGAAGTCTTCGCTGATAACCGCTGGTCAGACAGAGACAGAACAGGCAGGGACACCCTTCGCTTGACCGGCACCAGACGAAGATCGGCGACGAAGTCATCCCACAGTGCGGCCTCGTCCAGCTCAGAGGCCCACGTGCGTTTCGGCCCATTATAACGGGCCCTGCGTGGCCGCCGCCGGTTACAGGCCTAACCTGTAAAGGCACCCCTGTAATTACAGTCTGTAACCCCGCTTTATGGGAATATTCTAGGGATAACCTAGGTAGCTGAGGGCACATGCGTCCTTAGCACAAGGCGCTGGGCGCTCAGGTACCTATAAATACCCCTGTACAGTGCCCGTGGGAGGCCAGATTAACAGAGCTATTGCCTTCTAGCACGTAACCCTGTTGTCACCACCGTTCACCCTTGTTGGCCTTCTTACGATTGAGTGCAAGTTCCAACATTTGGCGCCCACCGTTCGTGCTACGACAAAACCACCCGCGATGGCACCCAAGAGAGCTAACCCGAAGGCTGACGAGGCTGCGAAGGCAGCACTGCTCGCCGCAAGAAAGGGCAAGGCCCTCGCCCTCACCCAATCCACCCACCAAGAGCCCACTGAAGACAATGTTCCCCGCACCTGCGAAGACGACACCTTCCGCACCTGTGGGCCCGAAGGACAATCGCAGCCGCCCCCAGGCTTCGCCCCACTGGAAGGCGCGGACCTCACCGAGGACGGTGAAGTCCTCGGCGTCTCAGCGGAAGAACAGCTACAGCTGCGCGCCCTGCGCCTCAAGAACCGCAATCTCCAGAGGCAGAAAGAGATACTGGAGGCCAAGCGCCAGCGTGTGTCCACACTAGCCAAAGTGCGGCAAATGATACGCGACGAGGAGCAGAAGGACCAAGACCTCGAGTGTGAGATCGCGCTGATGCAGCGCGAAGGCCACCTTGGCCTGCAGCAAGAGTCACCCCTCCAGCAGCGCGCACAACCGGAAGACACGCGCGAAGGCCACCTCGGCCTGCAGCATGGGCCACCCCCACAACACCGAGCATAGCCAGAAGACCCGCGTTTCCCCCAGCGTGACTACACCTTCCAGCACGGCGCGCCATTCCAAGGGATCAACTACCTCGACGAGCGAAGTCCCCTGGCGCCACACCTGCAAGTGACGCCTTGGCCAGCTAACTTCCGAGCAGGGACCTATCCCAAGTACAACGGCAGCACCGACCCGGCGCAATACATAATGAGTTATCAGGTCGCCGTTGCATCCGCCGGAGGGGACGACGCCACAATGGCGAAGTCTTTCATCATCGCCCTAGAGGGCCCAACACTCACCTGGTTCACTAGATTGCCTCCGCTGTCCATTGATTCATGGAGAAGTCTCAGGGACAAGTTCCTGCTCAACTTCCAAGGATACCGCCCGGACACCGATGCCTTGGCCGAGCTCTCGCTTTGCAAGCAGCTGGAAAAGGAGACTCTGCGGGAGTATTACCGCAAATTCTTAACACTCAAGTCACAGCTGCCCTCCGTCGATGATCAGATCGCTATCCACTACGCCATCAGTGGCCTTCGTGCCGGCGTCCTCTACAGCCACTGTATCAGAGATCCACCCAAGAACCTCCAGGAGCTATATCAGCTCTTTGAAAAATATGCCAAATCCGAAGAGCTCCACCAGCGCAAGGTTGAGTCACAGCGGAAACCCAAAGATGCCCCGCAGTCCAGCCGCACGTGGACGAGGACTCCGCAGCCAGACTCCGGTCGAGACGGCCGCAGTCAGCAGCAAGTGCACAACATCGCCAACCAGCATCCCGCTGCTGACCCCCCTCGTCGCCAGGAATATCCCCCCAGGGCCGCGGAAATGGAACTCGTGGCAGGGGCCGAGGGCGCGCGCAGCCGCCGCGTCGATTCTACTGCCTTTTCCACGGCGAAGACTGCGCCCACCAAACCAAAGACTGCCCCGAAACGAAGGCCACCAGAGACAGAATGGCGAGGGCGCAGCCAACCGACAATCCCAGAATTGTCGCGCATAATTACCAGCCACCCCCTCCACCATATATCCACGCTCCCGCCCCGCATCCACCGCACCACGCTTACCAACACCATCAGGAAGTACAAATCGTACCTCCTCCACCCCCACCACCATACCAGCAACATCAAAACATCCCCCATGCCCCAAAGCAGGAAGAATTCGCCGATCAACCATATCGCGGAGTCATTCACATGATAACAGGGGGGTCCAACACTGACTTCGACACCAAGCGGCAGAAGCGGGACCACTACCGCAGCATCAACCATGTCGCCGTCACTGGCCCAGTCGTGCAGACAAAGTGGTCCCACATACCGCTAACCTTCGACGCACGAGACGTCGACCTGCGCAGCGCCCCCCACATCGACGCTATGGTCATCAATTGCAGCGTGGCAGGCTGGGACTTACACAAAGTCCTAGTCGACAACGGCAGTCAGGCGGACATCATCTTCCTCCACGCCTTCGACCGCATGGGTATAAGCCACAGCCTGCTCAAGCCTTCGGACAACCCGTTGTATGGCTTCGGCGGCAAGGGCACCTTTCCCGTTGGCAAAATAGAGTTGCCCCTCTCCTTCGGTGTAGCACCCAATGCCCGAAGTGAGCAAGTAACCTTTGATATCGTGGACATGGTATATCCATACAACGCCATCATGGGCCGGGGCTCCATCAATAAGTTCGAAGCTGCCATCCACGGACTGTACCTATGTATGAAGATACCAGGTCCGCTAGGCGCTATTACGATCTACGGCAACCAGCAGACGGCGCGCAACATAGAGCGGGACTTCGTGCCTGGTCAGAGGAACGTGCACTGTCTCACGACCCAGCGCGAGGTCCCTACGCCCGCCAGCCCAACCGATAAACAGCACGACAAGGCACAGTTGCAGAGCCAAGACGGGACCAAGACTGTCCCCCTCGATCAGGCCACGCCCAAGCAGACAGTCACTATCAGCGAAGACCTTACCTCACATGAAGAAGAGAAGCTTCTCTGCTGCCTGGCCAAGAATAAATATGTCTTCGCCTAGTCCGCCCTCGACCTGGTCGGAGTCAGCCGATCCATAATTGAGCACAGCTTGGGAATTGACCCTTCGGTGCGACCAAAAAAGCAAAGGCTTCGCAAAATGTCCGACGAAAAGACAGAGGCCGCCAAGGCGGAGGTGCACCGCCTCCTAGAGGCTAAATTCATCGAGCCAGTGGCTTACCCCACGTGGCTCTCCAATGTTGTAATGGTGCAGAAAAAAGCGGGAAATGGCGAATGTGCATAGACTTCACCAGTCTCAATAAGGCCTGCCCAAAGGACAATTTCCCGTTGCCACGGATCGACAAAATAGTCGATAGCGCGGCCGGATGCGAGGTCATGTCACTCCTCGACTGCTTCTCCGGCTATCACCAGATATACATGAAGGAGGAAGACAAGGCTAGCACCAGCTTTATAACACCCTTCGACACTTATTGCTTCATCAGAATGCCGGAGGGACTCAAGAATGTCGGGTCCACCTTCTCCAGACTCACCAAAATAGTACTCGAAGGGCAGGTTAGCAGAAATATATTTACATATGTGGACGACATCGTCGTCGCCAGCAAGAATAAGGAGGACCATCTCGCCGACCTCGCCGAGACATTCGCGAACATGCGAGATGCACGACTCCGCCTAAACCCGGAAAAGTGCGTCTTCGGTGTTCGCCAGGGCAAGATATTGGGCTACCTAGTATCACACCGCGGCATCGAGGCCAACCCAACCAAGATCCAGGCCATCATAGACATGTTGCCTCCGCAGTTCGCCAGGGACGTCCAGCGTCTGACAGGCAGATTGGCCGCTCTCAAAAGATTCATCTCCAGGTCCGCCGAGCGAAGTCTCCCCTTCCTCAAAACACTCCGCGGTGCAAAAGACTTCGCTTGGGGACCGGAGCAAGTAGCGGCCTTCGCCTCACTAAAACAGTACCTGTCGGAGCTGGCCATCCTCACAAGCCCCGACTCCTCGCTCCCCCTATTGCTCTATGTCGCGGCTTCGCCGCACGCGGTCAGCGCGGCACTAGTGCAGGAGCAGACAGTTGAGGGTGCGGTCAGACAGTGCCCTGTTTACTATGTCTCTGAGGTACTGACACCGTCCAAGTGCAACATGACAGAGCTGGAGAACATCGCCTACGCAGTCGTTATGTCCTCGCGCAAACTGCGCCATTACTTTGAAGCATTCAAGGTCCGAGTCACCTCAGACAGGGGACTCGGCGAACTATTCAGAAACCCGGAGGCATCGGTGAGGATTGCCAAGTGGGCAGCCGAACTATCCGGCTACCACATCAGCTTCGAGCCCAGGACAGCCATCAAGTAACAAGTCCTGGCAGACTTCGTCGTCGACTGGACTGGGCCAATAACACAGCCAGACCCGTCCACAGAGAAGGTTTGGACTATCCATTGCGACGGCGCATGGTGCCATGCGAGGGCAGGCGTCGCTGCAGTCGTCACCTCACCAGTCGGAGTCAAACACAGATATGCAGCACGCCTCAGCTTCGCTCTGGAATCCGATAGATGCACAAACAATATAGCAGAGTATGAAGCGGTTATCCTCGACCTCCGCAAGCTAAGGGCCCTCGGAGTCACCACATGTATCATCAAAACAGACTCCAAGATAGTTGCCGGCCAGGTCGAGAAAGACTATGCAGCAAAAGACCCCGCGCTCATGCAATACCTCGCGGCCATCCGAAGTCTCGAGAGACAGTTCAAGGGATTCACTTTGCAGCATGTGGATAGGGCCAAGAACGAGGAGGCCGACGCATTGGCCAAGGCCGCCGCCAAGGGCGAGTCCTTGCCCTCCGACGTGTTCTTTCACATCATCGGCACGCCAGCCGTCCGGAGCCCCGAAGGGCTCCAAATAACTAATGATAGCGAGGGCCACCGCATAGTCAACCTAATCATGACCGAGGACTGGCGGGCACCAATAACCCTGTTCCTGCAAGGGTACTATCATCCAACCGACGTCAGCGAGGCCAAGCGCCTCAGACATCGAAGCCGGGACTTCGCACTGATTGAAGGCCAACTCTACAAGAAAGGGGTCAGTCAGCCAATGCTTAAGTGCGTCACCGAAACCGAAGGCATGCAGATCCTACGTGAAGTCCACAGTGGCACGTGCGGCTCACACGCTGGGCCAAGGGCCTTGGCCGCCAAAGTGATCCGCCAGGGTTTTTACTGGCCCGCAATGATCTGCGCCGCAAACCGGGTCTCAAGGTCCTGCGAAGCCTGCCAGAAATTTTCTCCTCGGTCAGGCAGCCCCTCGCAGTATACAAAGCTGATCGCCCATACATGGCCTCTCCAGCGCTGGGGCCTGGACATCGTCGGGCCCCTGCCCACCGCTCAGGGGAACCTTAAGTTCGCCTTCGTCGCCGTCGAATACTTCACCAAATGGATTGAGGCAAGGGCTGTTTCTACAATAACGTCAAAGACTGCCCAGAAATTTTTCTGGCAAAACATTGTTTGCCGCTTCGGAGTGCCGTCCGAACTAACAGTCGACAACGGCAAGCAGTTTGACAACCAAGACTTCAAGGATTTTTGTTTTTCCATCGGCACTAAGCTTGCCTTCGCTTCTGTTTATCATCCGCAGTCCAACGGGGTCGTGGAACGCGCCAACGGGAAAATCTTCACAGCTGTCAAGAAGATGCTCCTTGATGAAAAAAGGGGAAATGGACCGATTTGTTACCTGAGGCAGTCTGGGCACTAAACACGACTCAGTGCAGAGCGACCGGGTTTACTCCCTTCCACCTTCTGTACGGATCGGAGGCCATGACCCTGCAAGAAATAAAGCATGGGTCCCCGCGAACAGTTCCGTCAGCCGTCCCCGACGTGGACGAGCCAACTTCAAAGGACCTGATTGACGGAGACCGAGTCTTCACCCTACAGGTCCTAAACAAATACCAAGCCCAGACCAAAGCATGGCGCGACCACACAGTCATCCCGAGGGAGTTCAGCGAAGGGGACCTCGTACTCGTCCGAACAGCTCGGACGGAGTCTAAGGGCAAGCTGGAGCCCAAGTGGGAGGGCCCCTTTATAGTCAAGACGAAAGCTTCCCCCAGCGCTTACAGGCTCACAACGCCAAACGGCGAGGACCTGGAGCACTCCTGGAACATCGACAACCTCCGCAAATTTTTTGTTTGACTCATCAGGGCCGATTCTGCCCTTGTAATTCGCCAAAAACAATCTTGTACCGGCCCGCACTCTTTTCCTCCTGGGGGGGTGAGGTTTTTAACGAGGCGGAGCCATGTAATATATGTGTGAAAAATCCCCCGCAAAAACATGTGTCGAAAAAAGACCGCGACAACGGTCTTCGGCATTCGACCAATTCGAGGTCACCGCGAGGCTAAGCGCTAGCCACCCTCGCGTGCGACAAATCCGCGCAGAAGTCGCCTAAGGGTGCAGCCGGACTAGCACAACAAGTGCGCAAAAACCGAAGTCCACCGCGAGGACTATCCGTGCAGAAGTCGCCTAAGGGTGCAGCCGGACTAGCACAACAAGTGCGCAAAAACCGAAGTCCACCGCGAGGACTATCCGTGCAGAAGTCGCCTAAGGGTGCAGCCGGACCAGCACAACAAGTGCGCAAAAACCGAAGTCCACCGCGAGGACTATCCGTGCAGAAGTCGCCTAAGGGTGCAGCCGGACTAGCACAACAAGTGCGCAAAAACCGAAGTCCACCGCGAGGACTATCCGTGCAGAAGTCGCCTAAGGGTGCAGCCGGACTAGCACAACAAGTGCGGAGAAACCGAAGTCCACCGCGAGGACTATCCGCGCAGAAGTCGCCTAAGGGTGCAGCCGGACTAGCACAACAAGTGCGAAAAGACCGAAGTCTACAGCGAAGACTATCCGCGCAAAAGTCGCCTAAGGGCGCAGCAGGATTAAGCACAACAAATACGGAAAAGCCGAAGTCTACCGCGAAGACTGTCGCACCAGCACAGCATAACAAAACATACCAGACAAAGCACACAACGCCTTCGCAGGCACAGGCAAGCGAGGGCACACAACTTCATCGTACAAGCCTTTACACATATACAAGCGAGGGCGCCACACTCTACATCGGCTCAACCTTAGGAATAATTCCCATCTCCCTATAATTAAATAACATTATCCTAAGCTCCTCACCCACAAAAAGACTTCGCAGTTCCCCTTCCCCTGTACTCGCGGCGGCCGACAAAGACAACAGTTCCTGCCGACTAGCCCTACTCACACGAAGCCGAGCCCCTTCCTCCGTACTAACCCTACGCTTTGCAACCGCCCTTCGTCGTCGGCGCCCGGTGCTAGAACCTGGCACATCTTGCGCGTCCGCGGCGTGTGGCGAAGCCTCCGCCGCAGCCACGTCCAAGGCCGCAAAATAGTCCAAGTCCTCCTCCGACGACT
This sequence comes from Zea mays, assembly GCF_902167145.1. Classification (NCBI taxonomy): domain Eukaryota; kingdom Viridiplantae; phylum Streptophyta; class Magnoliopsida; order Poales; family Poaceae; genus Zea; species Zea mays. The sequence continues at coordinate 187,862,047 of NC_050098.1, forward strand.
CCTCAGTCCACTCAACCGAGCTCCCAGAGTCAGTAAAATCAAAAAACTCAGATGCAGATCCACCATATTCATTACCACCTTCCGCGGTCGAAGCCGCCAAAAATTCAGTAGTAGCGGTTGCGTGCGCATGCCCAAAATCTTGAACCTGCGCAGCAACCAAAATTCAGCAACTTATCCAAAATTCCCCAACCCTATACACCCACTACGCTGCGAAGGCCCTGATGCTGCGGGAGCCTCCGCCGTTGGCTCCGCCGCTGCTTCCGCCGTTGTTTCCGCCGCCACCGCCGCGGGATCTTCAGCACTCGGCACAGCAGCTGCGGGGGCATCAGGTGCGCCTTCGGCCACCTTTGGGAGCAGGTCTTCGCCGACCGCAGCAGACGTGGGGGCATCCGGTACGCCTTCCGCGGTCTCCGGGGTTGGCCCCAGGGCGACCCCTGACACGGCCTCCGCGGGGGTCGGCTCCGGGTCAGGCAGCGCGCTGTTCAACGCCCCAAAGTCGTCCACCCGCTCGCCACGCGCCGCCTAAGATAAAACACACACAATTCAGCAAACACACGCACAGCCCACATCCAGCAAACGCCAAACAAACGACAACGTTACCTGAGCCCTCGCAGTCTCGGCCCGCTCCCTGACCACCTCACGACCGTGCGGACCCCACATCTGGTCATAGAGGGCCCCGACGGATTCCTTCACTACGGGGTCTTCGACCTTATAGACATCTCGCTCAAAATCTTCATCTGCCTGGTCGAAGACCTCGAAGTGCTGGCACCCTTCGCGGGAGAGTGCGTTCATCGCCCCCTCGCAGGTGACCAGGGAGGCGTATGACATAAACCCCCCCACGACAGTGGGGAGTTCCTGCAGCTCCTCCCGCACCCATTCCAGACAGCGAAGCCCGGGCTCTCGGTCCGACACCTCGAAGTCACCGGTCCGCGCACCCAGCTCACGATATGTATCCATAAGCTGTGTGCGCGTCCGTTCGGCCTCCGCACGCATCACGGCCTCAGCCCCCTTCACGCGGCTCTCCAGGGCGGCAAGCCGCTCCTGCAGATGTTCGGCGCGCTCCCTGGCAAGATTGCCTTCTGCCCGCGCCAGTCTGGCCTCCGCCTGCGCAGCCTGCTCCTTGGCGACGGCCTCGTTGGCCTCCCTCCTCTCCTCCGCCAGTTGGCGCCGGTGGTCAGCCTTCTCCCTCTCCAGTGCGGCCACCTTGTCCGTCAGTTTACGACACTTGCTGTCGGAGGCCGATTTTTCACGGACAGCGTCAGCATGTTGCGTCCGAAGTCTCTCGACTTCGGCAGACACAGCTGCCGTGAGGGCCCCCGACGCAGTACGGCTGGCGAAGTCAGCCACCTGCAGAGCACACGTAAGGCTATTGCCTTCTAAAAAAACGTAAGGGAGAGTGTATAGCTCAGCGGACCTGACTCAGCGCCTCCGTCACCTCCTTCAGCCGGCGGGTTGCTGCGCCCGCCTCGTTCCTGACAACCGCGAGGGCCGACACCTCGCCTCCGGCGCCAAGGGCCTCGCCCCTCGCCTTCGGCACTATGGCAGCCGTCGCGATCGCCGCGACAGGCGCAACTATAGCAAGCTGGCCCTCGTCCGACCCTGCAACACATCAACGAAAAAAAAACAAGCCAACGACTTACCACCAAGATAGTCGTCCACATTAATATCGGTGCCGAAGTCGGCAACACGTTTGCCCGACAACGGCAACGCTCGGGCCGCCTTCGAAGCCTCCGCCACTCCGCTGGCCGGCGGCACCACCTTCGTCGATTTGGAGCCTCCGGCACCCGCCGTTGCCTCCGGCGCCTTGCTAGGTGCAGAGGCACCCGACTTCGCCGCCAGCGGCGGCTTGCCTCCGCCGGAGGCCGCAGCCTTCGCAGCCCCCCGCTGCCTCTTCGGCCTAGCTTCATGCAGCCTGACAGCCGCCTGGCGTTTTTGCGCTGCCCCTTGGCGATCCTTGTCCATCACTGCCGACACAACAGCAGCAATATTCCGCCCGTAAGGAAAAACTCTCCATTCACGAGCCATGCGAGATGTAAAACAGTCCTCGCCAGCCGCGCGGGGGATAGGAACATTCCTAGGCCAGCAACCCCCGGTAACCCTCAGCATCCGAGCCGAAGACTCCCGGAGCTCGGGCGAAGACATCCTTCCCCCCGGGGCCGCGCACGTCCTCATCAACTCTCTAGCAAAACTATCAGACACCCCAAGTCCTCCCATAGCAGTACCTAATTTTCTCTTTTTGGAGGAAGCGGCGGCCGCCGGCGCAGGGTCGTCTCCAGTCTCCACCACCGGCTTCTTTCCACGGCGGTCCGCGTCGTCTTGACCAGGATAGCCGTCGTACGACAATTGATTTAATTCGAAAACCCTGTTCAAACGGTCATTTGACCCGTGGATATCAAAGCTGCGCTGGCCTTCCGTCCTCGGCACGTAACGTCCCACGAGCCGCATCGCCCCATCCTCCGCATCACGCACAAAGGCGACCGGGTCGCGGTTTCGCAGATTCAGTGCGAAGGCAGGACTCCGCACCACCCTTCCACCGTGAAAAGGCATCTGGCGAGGGCACACTTCGCCCAACGCCTAGCCATGCGCCAAGGGCCACAACCCGTACGCCACGAACTCTTCAACTAAATCGCGCCCACTGCTCTGGCCGGCGGCGCACCGAAGGGCCCCTTCGTCCACATCCTCCTCTGCCACTTCAAAGGGCGGGTACGCTGAGTAAAAATGAGAGCACATCTCGGACACGGGGAGTCCCTCATGGCCTTCGACGGTACCCTCAGCAACGTAAAACCAAAATTCATTCCAGTTGCCCCACTTGTTGCGGGCGCATGGAACCAACTCCACCACTTGCATTGTGGTCTTGCCGGTCTTCGGCGTGAATGTGCACGACCCAAACTGAGCAACTTCGTCCCCAATCATCCTCTTCTGCCAGTGCAAGCAATAATACTTCGCAAAAACTTCAACAGATGGTTGTCCGCCGTACGAAGTCGTCGCCCAGACATACTTCGACAGCGCCACCACGGCATTCGGTGTCAGCTGATGTATTTGAACGTTGAATCTACGCAGGACTTCGCCAACAAACCGGTGCGCAGGCAAGCGGAGACCGGCGGCGAAGAACGCCTCGAAAATGACCAACTCACCCTCCGGCTCGGGGACTTCCTCCGTCCCCGGAGCACGAGCAACTCCGCCGCCAAAGTAGCCCAACCGCTGCATATCTTGAACGCGGGCTGACGTCATCCGCGACACGCCAAAATCAACAGAATCGCCGGCGCGCAACTCCTCCGCCATCAAACTACTCAACGTCTCCTCAGATGAGGCGGCGGCCGGCGGCGAGGAATCGGCCGGCGGCGTAGCGGCAGCGGAAGAAGAAGAGGACGGCATCGCTACGTACCGTCGGCGGCGGCGGGCGGTCTGCTTCACTCGAGCCAGATCTCTGACGAACAAGAGCACGACGGGCAGACGAGCAGCAAGACGGCGGGCGGCTAGGGTTTTCACGGAGCGCGGAAGGCGAAGTTCAAAAAGCGCCGACCCCCGCCCCCTTTTATAGGCAGGGCGTGGCTCTTCGGGAAACCCGCAATCCGACAGGGCGCGGCGCTTCGGGAAACCCGCAATCCAACAGTACGCCGTCCATCAACGGTCACATCAAAAACCCCCGCGGAACCACTTCGAGCGAGGGCAGCGTCTCCGCCATCTAGCGACGTCTTCGGCACCAGGTGACTTTGTCGAACTGGTCCCTCGGAGGGCAAATGTTGGGGCGAAGGCAAAGGCGCCACCCCTCGCTCGAAGTCTTCGCTGATAACCGCTGGTCAGACAGAGACAGAACAGGCAGGGACACCCTTCGCTTGACCGGCACCAGACGAAGACCGGCGACGAAGTCATCCCACAGTGCGGCCTCGTCCAGCTCAGAGGCCCACGTGCGTTCTGGCCCATTATAACGGGCCCTGCGTGGCCGCCGCCGGTTACGGGCCTAACCTGTAAAGGCACCCCTGTAATTACAGTCTGTAACCCCGCTTTATGGGAATATTCTAGGGATAACCTAGGTAGCTGAGGGCACATGCGTCCTTAGCACAAGGCGCTGGGCGCTCAGGTACCTATAAATACCCCTGTACAGTGCCCGTGGGAGGCCAGATTAACAGAGCTATTGCCTTCTAGCACGTAACCCTGTTGTCACCACCGTTCACCCTTGTTGGCCTCCTTGCGATTAAGTGCAAGTTCCAACAGAGCTAACGGACTGGCCCGGCACAGCCAGCAGGCCGACATGACGTGCAGTGGATTAATTTGAAATAGTTATGAGGGGTTATTTGTAAAAAGATGACGCGTAAAACCCGTTGAAACTGGTGCTTTTTTAAGTACTAGTCGGTTGCCCGTGTGTTGCGACGGCTTACAACACTACCCACGTGTTGGGGCGAAGGCGAAGACGCCACCCTTCGCTCGATGCCTTCGTCGGGATCGCTGGACCAACGGAGACAAGACAACGGGCAGGCTCACCCTTCGCCCCATACGTCACCGGACGAAGACCTATGACGAGGTCGTCCCATCTCGCGACCTCGTCCAGCATGGAGGCCCACGTGTGATCCGGCCCATTGTAACAGGCCCTGCGTGGCCGCTGCGCATTACGGGCCTAATTTGTAAAGGCATCCCTGTAATTACGGTCTATAACCCCGCTTTATGGGAATATTACGGGGATAATCTAAGTGTCTGAGGGCACATGCGTCCTTAACACAGGACGCTGGGCACTCAGATACCTATAAATACCCCCGCATAGTGCCCTTGAGAGGCGAGATTAACAGAGCTATTGCCATCTCGTGCGAGAACCCTGTTTACGTCACCACACACCCCCATTTGATCCCCTTGCACCAGAGAGCAAGTTCCAACATTTGGCGCCCACCGTTCGTGCTACGAGAAAACCACCCGCGATGGCACCCAAGAAAGCTAGCTCGAAGGCTGACGAGGCTGCGAAGGCAGCACTGTTGGCCGCAAAAAAGGGCAAGGCCCTCGCCCTCACCCACTCCACCCACCAAGAGGCTACTGAAGACGACGTTCTCCGCACCTGCGAAGACGACGTTCTCCGCACCTGCGAAGACGACGCTCTCCGCACCTGCGTCCTTGAAGGACAACCGCAACCTCCCCCAGGCTTCGCCCCACCGGAGGGCGCGGACCTCACCGAGGACGGCGAAGACCTCGGCGTCTCAGCAGAAGAACAGCTACAGCTGCGCGCCTTGCGCATCAAGAACCGCAATCTCCAGAGGCAGAAAGAGATACTGGAGGCCAAGCGCCAGCGTGTGTCTGCACTAGCCAAGGTGCGGCAAATGATACGCGACGAAGAGCAGAAGGCCCAGGACCTCGAGCGGGAGATCGCGCTGATGCAGCGCGAAGGCCACCTCGGCCTGCAGCACGGGCCATCCCTGCAACAGCGCGCACAACTGGAAGACATACGCGAAGGCCACCTCGGCCTGCAGCACGGGCCACCCCTGCAACAGCGCGCGCAAATGGAAGACCTACACTTCCCCCAGCGCGACCACGCCTTCCCACACGCCGCGCCATTCCAAGGGGTCAACTACCTGGACGAGCGAAGTCCCCTGGCGCCACACCTGCAAGTGACACCCTGGCCTGCCAACTTCTGGGCAGGGACCTATCCCAAGTACAACGGCAGCACGGACCCAGCACAATACATCATGAGTTATCAAGTCGCCGTTGCATCTTCCGGAGGGGACGACGCCACGATGGCCAAGTCTTTCATCATCGCCCTCGAAGGCCCAGCTCTCACCTGGTTCACCAGATTGCCCCCGCTATCCATTGACTCCTAGAGAATCCTCTAGGACAAATTCCTGCTCAACTTCCAAGGGTACCGCCCAGACACCGACGCCTTGGCCGAACTCTCACTCTGCAAGCAGCTGGAAAAAGAGACTCTGCGGGAGTATTACCGCAAGTTTCTAACACTCAAGTCACAGCTGCCCTCAATTGATGACCAGATCGCCATCCACTACGCCATCAGTGGCCTTCGCGCCGGCGTCCTTTACAGCCACTGCATCAGGGACCCGCCCAAGAATCTCCAGGAATTATATCAGCTATTTGAAAAATATGCAAAATCTGAAGAGCTCCACCAGCGCAAGGTTGAGTCTCAGAGGAAACCCAAAGATGCTCCACAGTTGTAACGCCCTGAATTTGGGGGTAGAATTTTTTCTTCTTTTCCCTCACCAAATTCGGGCGTTACTCTCTTTTCTCTTTCCCCGTTTGCTCCTTCTTCCCAATTTCAAACCAGTATAGCGACGGGTATCCGTGTCATGTATAAACCAAAACCTAAGTCTCATGGGTGTTGCATCATGCCGAAGCACATTTCTTTGTCTGATGTTGAATGTTCGTCTCGTTCCGTTCCGGATTTCGGTTCGCGATTTAATTCCGTTTAGTGGTCGCGCTCGTCGTGGGTTTTCGATCCACGAAGTGGCCCGGCCCAACCTAGCCCAGCCCAGCCGGCCCGGCCCGCCCCGGCCTGCGCGCCCCTGGCGCCTAAACCCCCCCATGCGCCCCCCCTCCTCTCTCTCTCTCTCTCATTTGGATCTCCCGCGCAACAACCTCTCCTCTCCCTCTTCCACCTCTCTCTCCCCGTGGTGCCCTAGGATTTGGAGACGGCGATCACCGGATTTTTGGACCCCGAGGTGAGCTCCCCTCCCCTCCCCTTCTCTTCTCTCTCTCTCCCTCCTCTTCTCCCCCGCGCGCGCACCCTCCCTCTTCCCCCTGCCCGCGCCCGACCCCGTCCCTGCCCGGCGCGGCGGCGCCCCTGCCCGCCCGCTCGGCCCCTCCCGCGGCGGCGCCCCTGTCCGCCCGGCCTCCCTCCCGCGGCGGCGCTCGGCTCCCCGTCCCCGGCCTTCCCCCCCCGCTCGACCCCTCCCCGGCGCGGCGGCGCCCCCCGCCCCTCCCCCGGCCGCGGCGGCGCTCCCCGCCCCTGCTCGCCCGCGCGGCGGCGCCCGCCCCTCCCCCGGCCTCGTGGCGGCGCTCCCCGCCCCCTGCCCGGCCGTGGCGGCGGCTCCCGCCCCCTGCCCGCCCGCGCGGCGCTCCCCGCCCCCTGCCCGGCCCCGCGTGGCGGCGCCCGCCCTCCCCTGGCCCGCGGCGGCGCTCGCCCGCCCCTGCTCGCCCGCGGCGGCGCCCGCTCGCCCCTGCCCGCCCGGCGGCGCTCCCCGCCCCTCCCCCGCGCGCGGTGGCGATCCCGCCACCCGGCTCGGCCGCCCCCGCGCCCTGCCCCGTGCCCGCCCGGCTCGGCCGCCCCTGTGGCCGCCCGGCCTCGGCCGCCCCTGGCCGGTTCAACCGCCCCCCTGGCCGGTTCAACCGCCCTGGCCCCAGCTCGGCCGCCCGTTCCCCCGTCCCGGCCTCGCCCGACCGTATCTTCGCTCGCCCGCGCTCGCGGTGATTATTTGTTAATTAGCGTGTTGCGTCGCGCGCTTTGCCGCGCGACGATCCATTTTTGTTTCAGGTTGTTTAAGGTGTAACGCCGCGTGTGTATTCACGCGACGTTCCACTTTGGACTCAGTTTAGTCGACGTATGCCGTCGTGCGCTTCGTCACGCGACGCTTAACGTCTCCTCTTAACTAAGGCAAAGTGTCTCGTTGCGTGCTCGGTCGCGCGACGAGTCGTTAGTTTCTTAATTTGTTTTAGAGAGCTTTGTCGCGCGTCTCGCCGCGCGACCATCCTTTTATGTATCTCCACCTGCTTATAATAATTAGACATGAAACATGACTTTACTTTACGCTAAACATAGTGTCTACATTAAATTTCCTTCCATTAAGCGAGTGGTTAATTTATAATCATGTAACGTGATCGTTTCTCGACTGTCTTTTTCCTCTTTCTCTCTTAACCGTATTCGCGAGCCCGCGTGGAACGTCTGTTTACTTATTGCATTCTATTGTATGGTGTACTGTTCTTTTGTATTAAATGTGTGGATGTATGTATGTTTGCAATCGCATAGAGAACGATCCGGTTGAAGAGCCCGAGGAACCCGCAGGAGAAGCCCCTGAGCAGCAGTCGATTGGTGGAGGCAAGTGTCCCTTGACCTATCTATGTCCTATTCATTATTTAATTCACCTCCCGCTTTACACATTTATGCCTAAGGATTGACTAGCTTTTGTTATCCATGTCCTTGTTTACCTATCTGGGTTGGATTATTACTGTTTAGCTTTATGCTATTGCTTAACTCTAATCAATGAACATGATGAGAATATCTATGATACGCTGTTTTCCCTTCTCTTATTATGATGTTGTACTTGTGGTCACCAAGGGGGCTCGAGCGGTTTCTCGAGTGCCTCTCCGTAAGGACCTGTTCTATGGATGACCACCCGGGAAAACAGTGCAACCATGAGGGTGGAATGGGATGCCCTTAGCTGAATAATTAGAGGATCCGGGGTGTGGTTCACTTAGCCGTCGTGCCGTCAATGGGGCTCGGTGTATGCGGCTCGCTCTGCCAAGGTTGATTTGTCCCTTGGGGAGGAGTGTGGTACATTTAGGAAACCTAACGGGTGGCTACAGCCCCGGGGAATCTTTGTAAAGGCTACGTAGTGATGCCCTGCTGGGTCACCTTGGTAGTGATCAATGGAGAGTCATGATCTCCGGGCAGAATGGGAATCACGGCTTGTGGGTAAAGTGCACAACCTCTGCAGAGTGTTTGAAAACTGATATATCAGCCGTGCTCGCGGTTATGAGCGGCCAAGGGAGCTCCAGTGATTAGTGGTACTTGATCAGAGATACTTTGGTACAAGTGGTTATGAGATTGATGGTTTTGGTTATGACTATGGTGCTGGTAAGTGGTACTCTTTCCGTTTGGAAAGAAGTACGTTTGTGTTAATAACTTGGGTTAATGCTAAAACTTGGCTTTCTACTAGTAAGTAATAATCTGACCAACTAAAAGCAACTGCTTGACTTATCCCCACATGAAGCTAGTCCACTACAGCCAAACAGGATACTTGCTGAGTATGTTGATGTGTACTCACCCTTGCTCTACACACCAAACCCCCCCCATCCCCAGGTTGTCAGCATTGCAACCACTGCTCAGGCGAAGATGAAGCCGTGGAAGGAGACTTCCAGGAGTTCCAAGATTACGACGAGTTCTAGGTGTGGGTTAGCGGCAACCCCCAGTCGGCTGCCTGTGAAGGCCGCAGTTATCTACGTTTCTTTTCCGCACTTTGATTTATTGTAAGAACTATATGGACGTCTCAGACGTACGATGTAATCGACTATTTCCCTTCTTAATACTATTTTGAGCACTGTGTGATGATGTCCATGTTATGTAACTGCTGTGTACGTGAATAACTGATCCTGGCACGTACATGGTTCGCATTCGGTTTGCCTTTTAAAACCGGGTGTGACATAAGTGGTATCAGAGCCGTGCTGACTGTAGGACCGCTAACCTAGAGTAGAATGGTCGCTCTAAGGACTATAGACCTCTGTCCCTGCCTTGACTTTGATATCCCTTCAAAAGTTGGTCATACCGACCAAACCTATGTTCTACTATATATTATACCTTGCTGAAAATCATGTTTTATTCTAATCCTTCATTTACTCATGATTCATCATTGGCTGGTCATATTAATTCTGTTCTCACCCTTTTGCTTGCGATGTCTTTTGTAGATGGCTCGACTTAGACACACTGCACGAAAGTCAGTCATCCCCTTCTTACCCTCCCGCCTTGCTGAGCGTCCGCTTCGCCGTCCCGTGGCTGGACAGTCCAGCCACTTGGAGAGACTGCACCACCGCCTGCGTGAGGAGCAGGAGCGTCAACGACAGGAGCAGCAGAGCTCTTCTTTCTCGCTCCACCAGGAGATAGAGTCTGTGAGGAGCTGCTCCCCTGTGCTTCCTCTGGAGCCGCCCCCTGCATCACCACTGGGCGCCCCAGCTTCTGGAGTAGCTGCTGGAGGAGACCCAGACGACGGAGATGGCGACGACAGCTCGAGCCACGACACCGACTTCTCAGCTAACCTTGAGCCGGAAGGATGGGTTGCTCGACCCATCACTCGCGACGCTGCTCGCGGGTGTCACTTCCACGATGCGCTCGACACCCTGCTACGTCGGGCATTTAACCGACATACTTGGTCCGTCGAGTATCGCTGTGTGGTCTACCAGCACAGTCGCGGGGTCTACCCGGACCACTGGGAGGCAACTTGCTTGGTGCGCTGCCCGGAGAACAGTCTCCAGGGTGCAGAGGCCTGCTCAGAGCACTATTCTATCTCTGAACGGGACTCAGCTGAGGCAGCCATGCAAGATGTTGCACGGCGTGCGCTTTCGCACTACTGCTCGGTTTTCGGTGGGGTAGCTGATGGTCTTGACCTGAAGTATTACCCCCGCCGTCCATCTGCCAGCACAGGAGGCGTGATTGTCTCACCTGTCGGTGAGGGCAATCCTAGGTTGAGCAGCACAGTCAACCTAGCCGCCGTGCTAAACACGGAGCTGGACCATGCATTAGACGAGCTGAGTAGGGCTCGTGCTGAGATCGCCCTGCTGCGGGCTGAGCGCGCGGAACGTCGTCATCTGGATGGTGGTTCCCCCGCTCCCGTCGGGACTCAGCACCCGTACCGCTCACCTCAGCGTGGACACCAGTCTTATGGCAATTCCGGCTGCAAGACCAAGATAACTCTAGAACCATAGATCGTTAGAGTTGGATCTTGTAATTAATACGAAATGCATACATAGAAGCTTCAGTTTTAGCTTTAGTTTCGGTCTTAGTTAATCTTAGTTAGACAGGGTAGTTTGCTATATCCTGTGCATCTATGTTTGTCATGATGAACTATGTTTGGTTTGGATCTTTGTAATGATTGTCACCAGAGTGTGGGTATCCCCTGCATTTTGGTTTATCTATTATGTTAATGGAGTTAGTTATATAGTTGGGAAACCCCTTTTATTCCACTTTCCTTTCTATCTGAGAAGCTGTGTGGTCTGTGTTGGAGATCAGTGAAGATGCTCATCTGTTCAGTGCTGTTGAAGAATTCTATACTCTTTTCTTATGCTGCAAGATTTGCCAGATCAGCTCTGATGTGTGGTTGCATTCTGCAGATGTCAGAGAACAGGCGCAGAGGAGGAAGGCGTGCTCAGCAGGAGCGAGCCGCTCAACAGGAGGAGGTGCCCCAGCAGCAGCACCTGCCGCCCCCGCCCCCGATGTCCATCGAGAAGATGTTTCTGATGCAAACTCAGGCAGTTCAAGCCATCGGTCAGACTTTGGCCGCCATTCAGCAGCAGCAGCAGCAACAGCAGCAGGCCCCACCTCAACCTCAGATGCCTCAGATGCCCAGAGATAAGCGTGCTGAATTCATGAGAGGTCATCCACCAACGTTCGCTCATTCTTCTGACCCTATGGATGCTGAAGATTGGCTGCGCACTGTGGAGCGGGAGTTGCATACCGCTCAGTACGATGACAGAGAGAAGGTTCTGTATGGTCCCCGTCTGTTGAGAGGAACAGCCCAATCATGGTGGGAGTCTTACCTCGCCACCCATGCCCATCCTGACGCCATCACTTGGGAAGAGTTCAGAGGTAGCTTTCGTCAGTACCATGTTCCTGCAGGTCTGATGACAGTGAAGAAGGAGGAGTTCCTGGCCCTCAAGCAAGGGCCATTGTCTGTCAGTGAGTACCGAGACAGGTTTCTGCAGTTGTCTCGCTATGCTCCTGAAGATGTCAACACCGACGCCAAGCGACAGTACCGTTTCCTGAGAGGCTTGGTTGACCCTCTGCAGTACCAACTGATGAATCACACCTTCCCGACATTTCAGCACCTGATTGACAGAGCAATCATGACAGAGAGGAAGCGTAAGGAGATGGAAGATCGTAAACGCAAGATCAGTGGACCCCAGCCTGGAAGCAGCAGTCGTCCTCGTTTCTCAGGCAATCAACCTCAGCAGTTCAGGCAGAACCAGCGTCCACCTCAGCAGCATCAGCAGTTTCAAAGGCAGTATCCTCAGCACCAGTACCAGAACCGTCAGAGCAATCAGTCAGGAGGTCAGTTTCCGAGGCAGAATCAGCAGGCACCTCGTCTTCCTGCCCCAGCAAACCAGCAGAACAGTCAGGCAGCACCAGCTCAGGTTGGAAACAGAGCATGTTTCCACTGTGGAGAGCAAGGCCACTGGGTGATGCAATGTCCGAAGAAGGCAGCCCAGCAGCAGTCAGGCCCCAATGCCCTAGCGAAGCAGAATGTGCCTCAGCCTGGAGCAGGCAATCGCTCTCAGCCGCGCTATAATCATGGAAGGCTGAACCACTTGGAGGCTGAAGCAGTTCAGGAGACCCCCGGCATGATAGTAGGTATGTTCCCAGTCGACTCCCATATTGCAGAAGTGTTATTTGATACTGGAGCAACGCATTCTTTCATTACTGCATCATGGGTAGAAGCACATAATCTTCCAATTACTACCATGTCAACCCCCATTCAAATTGACTCAGCCGGTGGTAGAATTCGAGCCGATAGCATTTGTTTGAATATAAGTGTGGAAATAAGGGGGATAGCGTTTCCCGCCAACCTTATAGTAATGGGTACTCAGGGAATAGATGTCATCCTAGGGATGAATTGGCTAGATAAGTATCAGGCAGTTATCAGTTGTGATAAAAGGACAATCAAGTTGGTGTCCCCACTAGGAGAGGAAGTGGTGACCGAGTTAGTCCCGCCTGAGCCAAAGAAAGGAAGTCGTTATCAGCTAGCTGTCGATAGCAGTGAAGCAGACCCAATTGAGAGTATCAAGGTTGTGTCTGAGTTCCCGGATGTGTTTCCAAAGGACTTACCGGGTATGCCACCAGAGCGGAAAGTTGAGTTTGCCATAGAGCTTCTTCCTGGAACCGCCCCTATCTTTAAGAGAGCTTACAGAATATCTGGACCAGAGTTGGTTGAACTTAAGAAGCAAATTGATGAGCTGTCAGAGAAAGGTTACATCCGGCCAAGCACCTCGCCTTGGGCCGCCCCTGTCCTATTTGTGGAGAAGAAAGATGGCACCAAGAGGATGTGTATCGATTACCGAGCTTTGAATGAGGTCACGATCAAGAACAAGTATCCTTTGCCCAGAATAGAAGATCTGTTCGACCAGTTGAGAGGAGCCAGTGTGTTCTCCAAGATTGATCTGAGGTCAGGTTATCATCAGCTCAGAATCCGACCTTCGGACATTCCGAAGACGGCCTTCATTTCCAAGTATGGTTTGTATGAGTTCACAGTGATGTCTTTTGGTTTGACCAATGCGCCAGCATTCTTCATGAACTTGATGAACAGTGTATTCATGGATTACCTTGATAAGTTTGTGGTGGTATTCATTGATGACATTCTGGTTTATTCTCAAAGCGAAGAAGAGCACGCAGATCATTTGAGGATGGTGTTGCAGAGATTGCGAGAGCACCAGTTGTATGCAAAGTTGAGCAAGTGTGAGTTCTGGATCAGTGAAGTCCTGTTCTTGGGTCACATAATCAACAAAGAAGGATTGGCTGTGGATCCGAAGAAAGTGGCAGACATTTTGAACTGGAAAGCGCCAACAGATGCCCGAGGAATCAAGAGTTTCATTGGAATGGCCGGATATTATCGGCGATTCATTGAAGGGTTTTCGAAGATTGCGAAACCAATGACAACGTTGCTAGGCAACAAAGTTGAGTTCAAGTGGACCCAGAAATGCCAAGAGGCCTTTGAAGCGCTGAAAGAGAAGTTGACTACAGCGCCTGTCCTAGTCTTGCCTAATGTGCACAAGCCCTTTTCGGTGTATTGCGATGCTTGTTACACAGGTTTGGGATGCGTATTGATGCAAGAGGGAAGAGTTGTGGCTTACTCGTCCCGACAGTTGAAGGTTCATGAGAAAAATTACCCAATCCATGATCTAGAGTTGGCAGCAGTGGTTCACGCACTGAAGTCATGGAGGCACTATCTGTATGGACAGAAATGCGATGTTTACACAGATCACAAGAGCCTGAAGTACATATTCACTCAGTCAGAGTTGAACATGAGGCAACGAAGATGGTTAGAGTTGATCAAAGATTATGAGTTGGAGATTCATTACCATCCAGGCAAAGCAAACGTAGTGGCAGATGCTTTGAGCAGAAAGAGTCAAGTCAATCTGATGGTCGCTCGTCCGATGCCTTATGAGTTGGCCAAGGAGTTTGACAGGTTGAGTCTCGGATTTCTGAACAATTCGCGAGGAGTTACAGTTGAGTTGGAACCTACCTTGGAGCGCGAAATCAAAGAAGCGCAGAAGAATGATGAGAAAATCAGTGAGATCCGGCGACTGATTCTAGAAGGCAAAGGCAAAGATTTTCGAGAAGATGCAGAAGGCGTGATATGGTTCAAAGACCGCTTGTGTGTTCCCAATGTCCAGTCCATTCGGGAGTTGATTCTCAAGGAAGCTCATGAGACAGCTTATTCGATTCACCCTGGCAGTGAGAAGATGTATCAGGATCTGAAGAAGAAATTCTGGTGGTACGGAATGAAGAGGGAAATCGCAGAGCATGTGGCTATGTGCGATAGTTGCCGAAGAATTAAGGCAGAGCACCAGAGACCTGCTGGATTGTTGCAACCGTTGCAGATCCCTCAGTGGAAATGGGATGAAATTGGTATGGATTTCATAGTCGGATTGCCTCGCACTCGAGCCGGCTACGATTCCATTTGGGTAGTAGTGGACCGTCTGACCAAGTCAGCCCACTTCATACCTGTCAAGACCAACTACAGCAGTGCAGTATTGGCAGAATTGTATATGTCTCGGATCGTTTGTCTTCATGGTGTGCCAAAGAAGATAGTGTCAGACAGAGGAACACAGTTCACCTCTCATTTCTGGCAGCAGTTGCATGAAGCTTTGGGCACGCATCTGAATTTCAGTTCAGCTTATCATCCGCAGACAGATGGCCAGACCGAAAGGACCAATCAAATTCTTGAAGACATGTTGAGAGCCTGTGCGTTGCAAGATCAGTCCGGATGGGATAAGAGATTGCCTTATGCAGAGTTTTCCTATAACAACAGTTACCAGGCCAGTTTGAAGATGTCACCATTTCAGGCGCTTTATGGAAGGAGTTGCAGAACTCCGTTGCAATGGGATCAGCCTGGAGAAAAGCAAGTGTTTGGGCCAGACATTTTGCTTGAAGCCGAAGAGAACATCAAGATGGTCCGAGAGAATCTGAAGATAGCGCAATCGAGGCAGCGAAGCTATGCAGACACAAGAAGAAGAGAGCTGAGTTTCGAAGTCGGAGACTTTGTCTACCTGAAAGTGTCACCGATCAGAGGAGTCAGAAGATTCGGAGTGAAAGGCAAGCTAGCACCCCGCTACATTGGTCCGTATCAGATTCTTGCAAGACGTGGAGAAGTGGCCTATCAGCTCAGTTTGCCAGAGAATTTGTCAGCTGTGCATGATGTCTTTCATGTGTCTCAGTTGAAGAAGTGCTTGCGTGTGCCGGAAGAGCAGTTGTCAGTGGAAGGTCTTGAAGTCCAGGAGGACTTGACCTACGTTGAGAAGCCAGTGCAAATCCTTGAGGTTGCAGACCGAGTCACCCGAAGGAAGACCATCAGAATGTGCAAAGTCAGATGGGATCATCACTCTGAGGAAGAAGCAACCTGGGAGCGTGAAGATGATCTGATGGCTAAATACCCTGAGCTCTTTGCTAGCCAACCCTGAATCTCGAGGGCGAGATTCTTTTAAGGGGGATAGGTTTGTAACGCCCTGAATTTGGGGGTAGAATTTTTTCTTCTTTTCCCTCACCAAATTCGGGCGTTACTCTCTTTTCTCTTTCCCCGTTTGCTCCTTCTTCCCAATTTCAAACCAGTATAGCGACGGGTATCCGTGTCATGTATAAACCAAAACCTAAGTCTCATGGGTGTTGCATCATGCCGAAGCACATTTCTTTGTCTGATGTTGAATGTTCGTCTCGTTCCGTTCCGGATTTCGGTTCGCGATTTAATTCCGTTTAGTGGTCGCGCTCGTCGTGGGTTTTCGATCCGCGAAGTGGCCCGGCCCAACCTAGCCCAGCCCAGCCGGCCCGGCCCGCCCCGGCCTGCGCGCCCCTGGCGCCTAAACCCCCCCATGCGCCCCCCCTCCTCTCTCTCTCTCTCATTTGGATCTCCCGCGCAACAACCTCTCCTCTCCCTCTTCCACCTCTCTCTCCCCGTGGTGCCCTAGGATTTGGAGACGGCGATCACCGGATTTTTGGACCCCGAGGTGAGCTCCCCTCCCCTCCCCTTCTCTTCTCTCTCTCTCTCTCCCTCCTCTTCTCCCCCGCGCGCGCACCCTCCCTCTTCCACCTGCCCGCGCCCGACCCCGTCCCTGCCCGGCGCGGCGGCGCCCCTGCCCGCCCGCTCGGCCCCTCCCCGCGGCGGCGCCCCTGCCCGCCCGCTCGGCCCCTCCTGCGGCGGCGCCCCTGTCCGCCCGGCCTCCCTCCCGCGGCGGCGCTCGGCTCCCCGTCCCCGGCCTCCCCCCCCCGCTCGACCCCTCCCCGGCGCGGCGGCGCCCCCCGCCCCTCCCCCGGCCGCGGCGGCGCTCCCCGCCCCTGCTCGCCCGCGCGGCGGCGCCCGCCCCTCCCCCGGCCTCGTGGCGGCGCTCCCCGCCCCCTGCCCGGCCGTGGCGGCGGCTCCCGCCCCCTGCCCGCCCGCGCGGCGCTCCCCGCCCCCTGCCCGGCCCCGCGTGGCGGCGCCCGCCCTCCCCTGGCCCGCGGCGGCGCTCGCCCGCCCCTGCTCGCCCGCGGCGGCGCCCGCTCGCCCCTGCCCGCCCGGCGGTGCTCCCCGCCCCTCCCCCGTGCGCGGTGGCGATCCCACCACCCGGCTCGGCCGCCCCCGCGCCCTACCCCGTGCCCGCCCGGCTCGGCCGCCCCTGTGGCCGCCCGGCCTCGGCCGCCCCTGGCCGGTTCAACCGCCCCCTGGCTGGTTCAACCGCCCTGGCCCCAGCTCGGCCGCCCGTTCCCCGTCCCGGCCTCGCCCGACCGTATCTTCGCTCGCCCGCGCTCGCGGTGATTATTTGTTAATTAGCGTGTTGCGTCGCGCGCTTCGCCACGCGACGGATTTGTCTAAAATTCAGATTCTATCTTGTGTTGCGTCATGCGCTTCGTCGCGCGACGATCCATTTTTGTTTCAGGTTGTTTAAGGTGTAACGCCGCGTGTGTATTCACGCGACGTTCCACTTTGGACTCAGTTTAGTCGACGTATGCCGTCGTGCGCTTCGTCGCGCGACGCTTAACGTCTCCTCTTAACTAAGGCAAAGTGTCTCGTTGCGTGCTCGGTCGCGCGACGAGTCGTTAGTTTCTTAATTTGTTTTAGAGAGCTTTGTCGCGCGTCTCGCCGCGCGACCATCCTTTTATGTATCTCCACCTGCTTATAATAATTAGACATGAAACATGACTTTACTTTACGCTAAACATAGTGTCTACATTAAATTTCCTTCCATTAAGCGAGTGGTTAATTTATAATCATGTAACGTGATCGTTTCTCGACTGTCTTTTTCCTCTTTCTCTCTTAACCGTATTCGCGAGCCCGCGTGGAACGTCTGTTTACTTATTGCATTCTATTGTATGGTGTATTGTTCTTTTGTATTAAATGTGTGGATGTATGTATGTTTGCAATCGCATAGAGAACGATCCGGTTGAAGAGCCCGAGGAACCCGCAGGAGAAGCCCCTGAGCAGCAGTCGATTGGTGGAGGCAAGTGTCCCTTGACCTATCTATGTCCTATTCATTATTTAATTCACCTCCCGCTTTACACATTTATGCCTAAGGATTGACTAGCTTTTGTTATCCATGTCCTTGTTTACCTATCTGGGTTGGATTATTACTGTTTAGCTTTATGCTATTGCTTAACTCTAATCAATGAACATGATGAGAATATCTATGATACGCTGTTTTCCCTTCTCTTATTATGATGTTGTACTTGTGGTCACCAAGGGGGCTCGAGCGGTTTCTCGAGTGCCTCTCCGTAAGGACCTGTTCTATGGATGACCGCCCGGGAAAACAGTGCAACCATGAGGGTGGAATGGGATGCCCTTAGCTGAATAATTAGAGGATCCGGGGTGTGGTTCACTTAGCCGTCGTGCCGTCAATGGGGCTCGGTGTATGCGGCTCGCTCTGCCAAGGTTGATTTGTCCCTTAGGGAGGAGTGCGGTACATTTAGGAAACCTAACGGGTGGCTACAGCCCCGGGGAATCTTTGTAAAGGCTACGTAGTGATGCCCTGCTGGGTCACCTTGGTAGTGATCAATGGAGAGTCATGATCTCCGGGCAGAATGGGAATCACGGCTTGTGGGTAAAGTGCACAACCTCTGCAGAGTGTTTGAAAACTGATATATCAGCCGTGCTCGCGGTTATGAGCGGCCAAGGGAGCTCCAGTGATTAGTGGTACTTGATCAGAGATACTTTGGTACAGGTGGTTATGAGATTGATGGTTTTGGTTATGACTATGGTGCTGGTAAGTGGTACTCTTTCCGTTTGGAAAGAAGTACGTTTGGGTTAATAACTTGGGTTAATGCTAAAACTTGGCTTTCTACTAGTAAGTAATAATCTGACCAACTAAAAGCAACTGCTTGACTTATCCCCACATGAAGCTAGTCCACTACAGCCAAACATGATACTTGCTGAGTATGTTGATGTGTACTCACCCTTGCTCTACACACCAAACCCCCCCCCCATCCCCAGGTTGTCAGCATTGCAACCACTGCTCAGGCGAAGATGAAGCCGTGGAAGGAGACTTCCAGGAGTTCCAAGATTACGACGAGTTCTAGGTGTGGGTTAGCGGCAACCCCCAGTCGGCTGCCTGTGAAGGCCGCAGTTATCTACGTTTCTTTTCCGCACTTTGATTTATTGTAAGAACTATATGGACGTCTCAGACGTACGATGTAATCGACTATTTCCCTTCTTAATACTATTTTGAGCACTGTGTGATGATGTCCATGTTATGTAACTGTTGTGTACGTGAATAACTGATCCTGGCACGTACATGGTTCGCATTCGGTTTGCCTTTTAAAACCAGGTGTGACAACAGTCCAGCCGCACATGGATGAGGACTCCGCAGCCAGACTTCGGTCGAGATGGCCGCAATCAGCAGCAAGTGCACAACATCACCAACCAGCACCCCGCTGCTGACGCCCCTCGCCGCCAGGAGTATCCCCCCAGGGCCGCGTAAACGGAACTCGCGGTAGGGGTCGGGGGCGTGCGCAGCCGCCGCGCCGATTCTACTGTCTTTTTCATGGCGAAGGCTGCGCCCACCAAACCAGAGACTGCCCAGAGACGAAGGCCACCAAAGACAGGATGGCACGGGCGCAGCCAGCCGACAACCCCAGAGTTGTCGCGCACACTTATCAGCAACCCCCTCCACCATACATCCACGCCCCCGCCCCGCATCCACCGCACCACGCATACCAACACCACCAGGAAGTACAAATCGTACCTCCCCCACCCCCACCTCCACACCAGCAACATCAGAACATCCCCCACCCCATGCCCCAAAACAAGAAGACTTCGCCGATCAGCCGTATCGCGGAGTCATTCATATGATCACTGGGGGGTCCAGCACCGACTTCGACACAAAGCGGCAGAAGCGGGACCACTACCGCAGCATCAACCACGTCGCCATCACCGGCCCAGTCGTGCAGACAAAGTGGTCCCACGTACCGCTAACCTTCGACGCACGAGACGTCGACCTGCGCAGCGCCCCCCACATCGACGCCATGGTTATCAACTGCAGCGTGGCAGGCTGGGACCTGCACAAAGTCCTAGTCGACAATGGCAGTCAAGCAGACATCATTTTCCTCCATGCCTTCGACCGCATGGGCATAAGCCACACCCTGCTCAAGCCTTCGGACAACCCGTTGTATGGTTTCGGCGGCAAGGGCACTTTTCCTGTCGGCAAAATAGAACTGCCTCTCTCCTTCGGTGTAGCACCCAATGCTCGAAGTGAGCAAATAACCTTTGATATCATCGATATGGTGTATCCGTACAATGCCATCATGGGCCGAGGCTCTATCAACAAGTTTGAGGCAGCCATTCACGGACTGTACCTGTGCATGAAGATACCAGGTCCGTTAGGCGCCATTGCGGTCTACGGCAATCAGCAGACTGCGCGCAACATAGAGCAGGACTTCGTCCCCGGGCAAAGAAATGTGCACTGCCTCACGGCCCAGCGCGAGGTCCCTGCGTCCGTCAGCCCAACCGACAAAGAACACGACAAGACACAGCTGCAGAGCAACGACGGGACCAAGACTGTTCCCCTAGACCAGGCCACGCCCAAGCAGACAGTCACCATCAGCGAATACCTCACTTCGCAGGAAGAGGAGAAACTCCTCTGCTGCTTGTCCAAGAACAAAGACGTCTTCGCCTGGTCAGCCCTCGACCTGGTCGGGGTCAGCCGATCCATAATTGAGCACAGCTTGGGAATCGACCCTTCGGTAGGACCGAAAAAACAGCGGCTCCGCAAAATGTCCGACAAGAAGACAGAGGCCGCCAAGGCCGAGGTACACCGCCTCCTAGAAGCCAAATTTATTGAGCCAGTGGCTTACCCCACGTGGCTCTCCAACGTCGTGATGGTGCAAAAAAAGAGCGGCAAGTGGCGAATGTGCATCGACTTCATCAGTCTCAACAAGGCCTGCCCAAAGGACAACTTCCTGTTGCCGCGGATCCACAAAATAGTCGATAGCGCGACCGGATGCGAAGTCATGTCACTCCTCGACTGCTTCTCCGGTTATCACCAAATATATATGAAAGAGGAAGACAAGGCTAGCACCAGCTTTATAACACCCTTCGGCACATATTGCTTCATCAGAATGCCGGAGGGACTCAAGAACGCCGGGTCCACCTTCTCCCGGCTTACCAAAACAGTGCTCGAGGGGCAAGTCGGCAGAAATATATTCACATATGTGGACGACATCGTCATTGCCAGCAGGAGCAAGGAGGACCATCTTGCTGACCTCGTTGAGACATTCGAGAACATGTGGGACGCACGACTTCGCCTGAACCCCAAAAAATGCGTCTTCGGCGTTCGCCAGGGGAAAATATTGGGCTACCTGGTATCACACCGCGGCATCGAGGCCAACCCAACCAAAATTCAGGCCATCATCAACATGACGCCTCCGCAGTCCGCCAGAGACGTCCAGCGCCTAACGGGTAGGTTGGCCGCCCTCAACAGATTCATCTCCAAATCCGCTGAGCGAAGTCTCCCCTTCCTCAAAACTCTCTGTGGCGCAAAAGACTTCGCTTGGGGTCCAGAGCAGGCAGCGGCCTTCGCCTCATTAAAACAGTACCTGTCGGAGTTGGCAGTCCTTACAAGCCCCGACTCTTCGCTACCCCTGTTGCTCTATGTTGCGGCTTCGCCGCATGCGGTCAGCGCGACTGAAAGGGAAATAGGCTCAAACCTTTTCCTAAATGATTTTGGTGGTTGAATTGCCCAACACAAATAATTGGACTAACTAGTTTG
The DNA here is from genome assembly GCF_902167145.1 of Zea mays. NCBI lineage: Eukaryota > Viridiplantae > Streptophyta > Magnoliopsida > Poales > Poaceae > Zea > Zea mays. Next base: position 187,883,407 of record NC_050098.1, read on the forward strand.
CTCTAGATTATATGCTCTACAGGTGCCAAAGGTTCATCTACAACTATACTAAATCGAATGTCCGGAATACCGTAGATTATTCCGGACAGGAGAAGCTTTTTGGAAAATCAGGCCAAGCACGGACCGTCCGGGTCTTTGCGGCAGACCGTCCGCGACACCTAAATAAACCTCGGACAGAACCAATGCAAAAACATGTGTCTCTACTGCGGACCGTCCGATGGAAGAGCAAGCACCGTCCGAGACCACGCGCGGACCGTACGGGTCCTTGCGGCGGACCGTCCGCGACACCGCTTTGACTTCGACCAGGAACTATAAATCAGGGACAGTCCGAATAAACCACGGACCGTCCAGCTACAACGCGCGGACCGTCCGGCTATAATTCACGGACAGTCCGTAGGTGAAGACCTGGTTCAGCCTGAAGGTGACAAGTTGAGCAAAAGGAATTATATAGCTGGCGCGGACCGTCCGGGACCAAGGGTGGACCGTCCGCGTGGTGTCACCGAGGCAGATAGCCGTTGATCTAACCGTTGATCTGTCAGAAGTATCCATTGAAGATGTCATAATCGGCCGTTGGAGGGTCGCGGACCGTCCGGGCCCTAGCCGCGGACCGTCCGCCAGTGCAATTTCTGGTAGATGCGCCCCAACGGCTATATGGGTGGTTGAGGGCTATAAATACCACCCCAATCGGCCACTTCAAGGTGTGGGAGTCCAAGCAACATTCCAAGTCATCTAGTGACATACTCAAGCCCTCCCAACCACATATATTCATTGATACATCCTATACACAAGATCTAGACCACTACAACCAACACAAGTGCCACAAAAGAGAGAGCAAACAATTGAGAGCTACTCAATTGAGTTTAGCCCTAGTGCCTTGTGAGATTCATTGAGAGATAGTGTGTGCTACATCTTTGTGTTCATTTGTGCGTGGAGTTTTGACTCCCATTGAACTTCCTCCAAAGTTTTGGAGGCTTGTAAAAGCTAGCAAGAGACACCAAAGAGTGTGGTGGTCCTTGTGGGATCGAGAGTGATCCTTGAGAAGAAGAAGAGCTCGCCGATCCTTGGGTGATCGGTGGAGAGAGGGAAAGGGTTGAAAAAGACCCGTCCTTAAGTGGACTCCTCAACGGGGACTAGGCCTTCGAGGGCCGAACCTCGGTAAAACAAATCACCCGTGTCCATTGTGTTTATTGCTTGTGATTTGTTTGTTTTCCCTTTCTAAGTTTTTCCTTGCACTACTCTTTGCCATTTCTATTTGGTGTTGCTTTAAGTTAAATTCTCATTTAGTGAAGCAACACTTTGCAAGAGAAATTGTGTTATTACTCTTCTTACCTAAGCCCTCTTGATTTATTCTCATAGACTTATTAGTAGTATTGGTTTATCAATTCCGCATTATTTGAAAGCAATACTCTTTACAAGCAAGGACTTAGTTTCTATACTCCGATAATTATATATCTTGTTCTAACCACTAATCAAGGGATCTAGTTGGGGGATAAAGTTTTAATTTTCAGGTTTCGCCTATCCACCCCCCCTCTAGGCGACTTTCAATTGGTATCGGAGCTAGGCACTTCATCTTGAGTCTAACAACTCGAAGTGATGGCTCGTAGAAGATCCCAAAAGAACAAGAAGACAACTCCGAAGGAGAACAAGGAGGTAACTCTTGAGATATTACTTTCCGATTGTTCTAATTATGATTCATGGTCCACTAGAGTAATAAATGCCTTTAGAATCATAGATCCACAATTAGAACAAATTTTAGACAAGAGTATTATTCCTCCTAACTATGCTAGGGAAAATGCCTCCGAAGAAGATTTAAGATGTATTCGCTTAAACTATCTAGCTTATGACATCTTAAGTAAATCCCTTAGCAAAGAAGATTATCATGCTTTCATAATAAAATATGATAAACCTATTTGTGATGTGCATGATATTTGGACTAGAATTAAAACTAAATTTGATAAGTCCAAACATGATAGTTCATTTTGTGCTTCTACTTCCTTTGGTATTTGTGATACTAATCACTGCAAGGAAGAAGAAGAAAATGATCGATGGAGACCAAACGATGAATCCACCTCTCCAAAAGGTTTGTCTTCCCATTTCGATTCCCACATGTGTTGTGTGGCTAATGAAAATGATAGCGGAAGCACAAACAAGGATGAGGAGGAAGAAAGAAGCTTCATGCAACTCTACGCTCGCCTAAGCCAAGTGGATAAGGCGGTCATGCTCAAACTTCTAGAAAGAGCAAGAGAGCAAAGCGAAGCTCGTCAAAGGATAGAAGATGTTCTCTCCATGAAAATGCTACACTTTGATGAGTTGACTAAAGAACATGAGGAGCTAAAGTGCTCTCATGTTGATTTGGTCCAAAGGTATGAAACTATTTCAATTGAGCAAGATAACGCTTTACATTGTATCGCTCAATTAGTAAATAGGAATACCTTGCTTAAGGATCAAGTAGAAAAGCTAAAAGTTGAAAATCTAGCTTTTCAAGAAAAATATGATATGCTCCTATGCTCTCATGAAAATCTTATGGATGATCATATCATATTAAATATTACTCATGAGGTTGTGATAGAAAACTTAAAATCCCAACAACCTCAATCATGCACATGTATTCAAATAGAAACTATATTACCATGTGCTAATGCTTGTTGTCCGTCGACAAGCAAATCTTCCTTTGAGCTAGAATTTGCAGGAACAAAAGATGATACATTTCAAAAGCTCAAAGAAGAAAATGAGAGGCTAATAAGGAGCTTGACACAACTAAAAGGGAAATGCATTGCTCAACCTTCTCAAGATAACCGTGATCACATGGTGAAGAAGCTTGAGACGGGAACAACCGTGGCGTGCACTAAATCCCTTGAAGAAAATGTCAAGGACTTGAGGATTGCCAAGAGGAGGAAGCAAAAGAAGAAAAGCAATACCGCCTCCAAAAGCCTCAACCGCCTCCATAAAAGGTAACATCCAAGGTAATAATCAAGTCACACTTCTTACAAATAGAAATAAGAGGTGTAGTGAATGCTTTGAAAAGGGGCATTTGATTAGATCATGTCCCTATATTAAAAATGGCTTGATCATTAACAAGGATGATAAACTCTGTTTTAAATGTTCAAAGAAGGGACACTTTATTAAATCTTGTCCCCATTTAAAGCAAAAGGGCATAGGGTTAGAAAAGAAAGTTTTTACTAACCATGTAGCAAGCAACAAACAAGGAAAGAAGAAATCTTCAAAACTTGGAAAACGCCTATGCTACACATGCCGGGAAAAGGGACATCAATGCAATGATTGTCCCATTGGTAACTCCTCCACTCATAGCTTGTCATTTGGTTCATATATAACTAGGCAACCCAAAATTGCAACTTGTGCTAGAAAGGCAATGAATTTGCCAAACGCTAGCGCAAAGGACATTTGGGTTCCTAGATCTTTGTTAACTAACCATAATGGACCCATCAAGAGATGGGTACCAAAACATGCTTGACAAGCTTTGCAGGAGATGGAGATGGTATGAAGCTTTGGGATGCTTGAGAGAGTCAATTCAATTTTTATTAACTCAAGCTATCAATCTACAGTGATCTACATATCCAAGATTGACCCAAGGTTATTTCAAATTATTATGTCTAAAACTCATATCATCTCGGGAAGATATTAATGTTGTAGGAAATAAAGAATTAATCCTATGCCGAAAAGTCAAGACCTACAACATGGAGGAAAGCCAAAGGATGCTAACATTTATGCTTTTAAGTGCAAGTATTTTAGAATATCATTTCTTATGTGTCTTATGTAGTCACATAGAAAAATAAAGCACTTCAAGTATCTTTAAATTATATCACCATTCTTTGGAGAAGTTCCTCTCATATGGTAGATTGTATATTCATCATTCCTATACTATGGCAATCTACATGTTTTACAATATTAAGTAACTCATGGCATGTTTTACACTTATTATCCTATTATTGCCATGATTCTAGATATAGAAAGATGTTCCAAGTTCCTAAAAGAATAAGATGTCATGTAAGGAATTCAAATCCCTATGACATCTACAAAAGGAACATTCTCTCTATAACTAGAATAGTGAGACTAATGCTTGTATCTAAGTAACCCATGTAGTCTCATTAGTATGTTTCTTTGTGGAGATGCGTAATTTAACATAAAAGGAAAAGTCAATCCAATGATTATGTTGTTTTGCTTCTTGCTTATATTGGATATGATTCTTCTTCATCTATCGCTCTCCATGTTATGAATTAGATTTATTCCCATAATCTTAAAAGAATTATCTATGCTTGTTTTGTAAGCAAAAAAAACTAAGCATGCATCATGGAATAACCTAGTTCATATTATAAAGTTTCCATGCTTTAGTAATCTATTTTCCATTCCTTATCAAAATGATTACTCAAAGGGAAACTAGTGCTTGTGTTGCTATTAACATTTCTCTTGAGCTCACTTATGAAATCTACAAGGGAGTGAGTGCAAGTTTAAAGCCTCAAGCCTCAAAGGGTTGCTCTTCACCCATAGGAAGGAAGGTAAAAGCAAAGGTATGGGAACTCATCTTCTCAATCAAATATTGTTCCCATTAATGGTTGCTTACTCTAATTTATCATATTCTAACTATGTGAAGAATAGATTCTGTATTAAACCAAAGTCGGCTAGATGTGCATTCAATCTCATTCTTAAAAATGCACTTGTCCGTTAGAATCTATTTCATGCCTTTGCTATATATGTTCTCATATTGACTTGCCTCCAAGTGATGATTAATAAATTCAATATGAAGAAGTAAATTTCCTGTGATTGATCAAAATGTTTAGAGAGTGCATATTTCTTTTGATGTGCACTAATGTTAAGAAATTTACTTCATGTCTATGTGACTTATGGATGATGAATTGTTCGTTTCTTCTATCTAAAGAAACCATCATTCATCATTTACTCCCTTGTGCTATTAACATCTTTCTTGAGTATATTCAATAAGTTTGGAAGGAAAAAGAAACAACTACAAAGGGAGGACACTCACATGAAAGAGAAAGACATTAAGTGAAACAACACCTACTTGGACAATAAGTTTGTCAAAAGCATCAATGGTGTGGTTGTGAGTATTCTAAATCTTTTTCATTGTGAGAATACAAGGCTTAAGTTGTTTATTGCAGATCTTATAAGCCTTGATCAAAGATAAATAGTGCTTCTCCCTATTTGCCTTTAAAAATGAGTGCATCCACCCAATTCTTTCATTCTTGATGCATATCTTTAGGAGGAGCCTATTTCTATATCTTTGTTATATTGAGACTAGCACGCTACCTTAGTAAACTCATATAGTCTCTTGTATGAGAACAAGTTTCTCATAAGGCATGCTACTACATTTCAATCCATCTTGGTAAAATAATGTCTCCTTTATCAAGGATTGTAGCTTTCAATATTAAAGTAGCATGTCTATTGGATTCTCCTATATTTGAGCTTGTTTAAAAAAATCTAATGTCTATGTTGTTCTTTTGATCGCATCTGTTGTTTTATCATTGAATAACTTCAATTATCACTTATGCTTCTTAGTGCTTCATGCAATTTCAATTTGATTTCAATTGGTAATTTCAATCGACATCTATCTTGATATGCACTAAGTTAAAAGGAGAATTCATGATATATTTATGCAATTTGTGATCTTCTTGATATATAATAACATGACTTAGAAAAGGATCACAAGTTGTAGAACTCTCTCTTGTGCAAAATATTCTCATACATTGTCTTGAGTATAGGTCTTAAGCGACTAAGACTAAGGACAAAGCACAATGAAGAGAGCATCTCTATGTGAAGGTACAAAAGGGTAAAACTATTCAATCTTATTCATACATGTACCTAAATCTTCCTACATTCCTTGCATATCTTGTATAAAAGGAAGAGAAAGCATGCTCATGCATTAAACCCTGCTTCATACCTAGTTTAACTTCTCAAACATTCATTCTTGCATCTTTGTTTAAACTGGATGAAGTAATTTTATTGTCAAGGAGCTTAAAGCTTAACCTTGTAACGAGGATAAGCTGCCTTTGTTTAGAAGGTGGATGGTCCTTAAGCCTCCTTGAAATCCTTAAGGGTGAATGCTTGAGATATTTATAACATGCTTTCATAAGTGCATCAATTGTCATGAGCATTTGAGCATCACACCTATACTATGACACAATGCACTTCACATTCTCTATGATATAGATATGATCTCATTAACCTAAGTATGTGCACTTGGCATTTAAGACCAAAAATTTGTATTCCTCTCAAAGCACATATTTAGGGGGAGCAATCTATATCATATAAGAATTGTTTAAGCTTAATTGACATTTCCTTTTAATGATATCTTTTTCTTTTGGTACATTTGCATATTTCTTATCTCTCTTTATGCCAAGGCTAAGACTAATATGTTTTCATGAGCATCTCATGTATTAAGTCTTAGATTGAAAGGGAAATGGAGTATTCGGCAAAGACATCGCTTCCACTCAACTCCATTGGTATTATCCACTCTTTGCCGGTATCCCACCGTCTCTCCGTCTTTGGTATAATCTTCACTCATGTTTTATTTGCCAAAGGGGAGAAACTAGTTAAAAAGGGCCTACATTTCACTATAAGTATCCGTTTTTGGCGATTCGTGCCAAAGGGGGAGAAAGTATTAGGCCCAAAGCAAAAGGACCGCACCACCACCCTCCTAATTTCAAAACTAATGATTTTCAATTGGTAAATTTCAAATTGATATCTTATTGTGTTCAAAAGGGGGAGAAAGTAGTATTTTCAAAATTGATATCTTAAAACCCTCTTGAACACTAAGAGGAGGATTTCATTGAGGGGGAGTTTTGTTTAGTCAAAGGAAAAGCATTTGAAACAGGGGGAGAAAATTTCAAATCTTGAAAATGCTTCTCAAAATCTTATTTATTTATCCTTTGAATATTTTGCAAAACACTTTGAAAAGAATTTCCAAAAGAGTTTGCAAAAACAAAACAATTGGTGCAAGCATGGTCTAAAACATTAAATGTAAATTGGTCTAATTCCAAGAAACCTTTGCACTTACCTTATGCAAACTAGTTCAATTCTGCACTTATATATTTGCTTTGGTTTGTGTTGGCATCAATCACCAAAAAGGGGGAGATTGAAAGGGAAATAGGCTCAAACCTTTTCCTAAATGATTTTGGTGGTTGAATTGCCCAACACAAATAATTGGACTAACTAGTTTGCTCTAGATTATATGCTCTACAGGTGCCAAAGGTTCATCTACAACTATACTAAATCGACTGTCCGGAATACCGTAGATTATTCCGGACAGGAGAAGCTTTTTGGAAAATCAGGCCAAGCGCGGACCGTCCGGGTCTTTGCGGCAGACCATCCACGACACCTAAATAAACCTCGGACAGAACCAATGCAAAAACTGAAAGTAGCCTAGAGGGGGGGTGAATAGGCTACACCTGAAAATTTTCACTAAAAACTTCGAAATAGGTTAAATTAAAGTTGCACTGGTGCAAACCGGTTCAGTCGATTTTAATCACGACTGAACAAGTTTGAACCTGCTCAACTTAAATTTAATAATATATTGAACAAATGCGAAGTAGTGAAGAATATAGCTAAAGATTTGCCCTACACAAAATCTACTCAAATGAATAATATGAACCAACCACTGAATATAAAGCGCTTGACAAGAACACGCGATATAACCCGAGGTTCGGCAACCACCACAAAGGTGTCCTACTCCTCGTTGAGGAACCCACAAAGGGCCGGGTCTTTTCCAACCCTAATCCTCCACAAGCCGACCACAAAGGTCAAGGCAATCTCTTCTCAAATCTGCTCAAGGAGCGGGTGATACAAACTTCTTGGGGTCGTCCACAAATTTGGAGACTCCCAAGCAACCTCTAACCGTCAAGGAGCACGAGGTTCCAAGAGTAACAAATCCGCACACGGTTAAGTTTGCAACGAGCTCAAGAACAAGAGAATGGGAGAATCGAGATGAAATTGACAGCGAGTTCGATCGAGTTCACCTCACACCAAAGGTCCTTCAAATGGTTGAAGGAGATGCGATTGCGGGTGTGAAAGGTGAAATGAATGCGCTTGTTTGAAGGTTGGTCAGCCAAGAATTCATGGGAGAAGCAGAGAGTGTGAGGGGGTATATAAAGGATCCCCCAAAAGCTGGCAGCCATTGGGAGAAAAGGAGCAAAAACCGGTTGAACCGGTTTTCAGACCGGTTGAACCGGTTTCTACCAGGGGGATCCCGGTCCACTGAGCTACTCAGCCGGAGACTCGACCGGTTTCAAAACCGGCTGAGTAGGGAAAAATTTCAGCTCAACCGGTTTCTGAAAAATATCTGCTGCGACTTTTCTGACAGCTCTGACTGTCAGACAGGTCAGAGCAGAGGTGGCAGATGAACAGTACCGAACCTGGTTGAACCGGTTTCAGGACCGGTTGAACCGGTTTTGGGGGTTGAAACCAAATTTTGAGTATTTTGAAGAGAACAAAAGGGGAGTCTTTGTGGGAAGTACAATTTGTTTTTCTCAAGGGCATTCATGATCTGGAAAAATGATCTCCAAGGAGTTTTCAAAAGATTTTGAACTTGGCTCGTTTCACAACTTACTTAACCGTCGCGGATCCCTCTTAATTGTACGGCGATTCCTATGACTCAAGAATTATAAATTTAGCACCGCCGTTATTTCTTAGCACTTGAAGCACGCCATTTGATGTGGAATTTTAAATCCGCTGTGCTTTATACATTTATGCTCGTAAGATCTGTGCTTCTCCTGTCTGTAGAAATACTATGTACATACTAGGAGCAAACTTGTTAGAATCTTAGTTTGTTTTGTCATTAATCACCAAAACTCTCAATTAGGGTTGATTGCACTTACAAAAACATGTTTCTCTACTGCGGACCATCCGATGGAAGAGCAAGCACCGTCCGAGACCACGCGTGGACCGTCCGGGTCCTTGCGGCGGACCGTCCGCGACACCGCTTTGACTTCGACCAGGAACTATAAATCAGGGACAGTCCGAATAAACCACGAACCGTCTAGCTACAACGCGCGGACCGTCCGGCTATAATTCACGGACAGTCCGCAGGTGAAGACCTGGTTCAGCCCGAAGGTGACAAGTTGAGCAAAAGGAATTATATAGCTGGCGCGGACCGTCCGGGACCAAGGGCGGACCGTCCGCGTGGTGTCACCGAGGCAGATAGCCGTTGATCTAACCGTTGATCTGTCAGATGTATCCGTTGAATATGTTAGAATCGACCGTTGGAGGGTCGCGGATCGTCCGGGCCCTAGCCGCGGACCGTTCGCCAGTGCAATTTCTGGCAGATGCGCCCCAACGGCTATATGGGTGGTTGAGGGCTATAAATACCACCCCAACCGACCACTTCAAGGTGTGGGAGTCCAAGCAACATTCCAAGTCATCTAGTGACATACTCAAGCCCTCCCAACCACATATATTCATTGATACATCCTATACACAAGATCTAGACCACTACAACCAACACAAGTGCCACAAAAGAGAGAGCAAACAATTGAGAGCTACTCAATTGAGTTTAGCCCTAGTGCCTTGTGAGATTCATTGAGAGATAGTGTGTGCTACATCTTTGTGTTCATTTGTGCGTGGAGTTTTGACTCCCATTGAACTTCCTCCAAAGTTTTGGAGGCTTGTAAAAGCTAGCAAGAGACACCAAAGAGTGTGGTGGTCCTTGTGGGATCGAGGGTGATCCTTGAGAAGAAGAAGAGCTCGCCGATCCTTGGGTGATCGGTGGAGAGAGGGAAAGGGTTGAAAAAGACCCGTCCTTAAGTGGACTCCTCAACGGGGACTAGGCCTTCGAGGGCCGAACCTCGGTAAAACAAATCACTCGTGTCCATTGTGTTTATTGCTTGTGATTTGTTTGTTTTTCCTTGCACTACTCTTTGCCATTTCTATTTGGTGTTGCTTTAAGTTAAATTCTCATTTAGTGAAGCAACACTTTGCAAGAGAAATTGTGTTATTACTCTTCTTGCCTAAGCCCTCTTGATTTATTCTCATAGACTTATTAGTAGTATTGGTTTATCAATTCCGTATTATTTGAAAGCAATACTCTTTACAAGCAAGGACTTAGTTTCTATACTCCGATAATTATATATCTTGTTCTAACCACTAATCAAGGGATCTAGTTGGGGGATAAAGTTTTAATTTTCAGGTTTCGCCTATCCACCCCCCTCTAGGCGACTTTCAGCGGCACTGGTGCAGGAGCAGACAGTTGAGGGCGTGATCAGGCAGTGCCCAGTGTATTATGTCTCCGAAGTGCTAACACCATCCAAATGTAACATGACGGAACTGGAGAAGATTGCCTATGCAGTTGTTATGTCTTCGCGCAAATTGCGCCATTATTTTGAAGCATTCAAGGTTTGGGTCACCTCAGACAGGGGACTAGGTGAATTGTTCAGAAACCCGGAGGCGTCGGTCAGGATTGCCAAGTGGGCGGCCGAACTCTCCGGCTACCACATCAATTTCGAGCCCAGGGCAGCCATCAAGTCACAAGTCCTGGCAGACTTCGTCGTCGACTGGACTGGGCCAATAACACAGCCGGACCCGTCCACAGAGAAGGTTTGGACGATCCACTGCGACGGCGCATGGTGCCATGCGGGGGCAGGCGCCGCTGCAGTCATCACCTCACTCGCCGGGGTCAAGCACCGATACGCGGCACGCCTCAGCTTCGCTCTGGAATCTGACAGATGCACAAACAACATAGCAGAATACAAAGCAGTCATCCTCGGCCTCCGCAAGCTGCGGGCCCTTGGTGTCACCACCTGCATTATCAGAAGAGACTCCAAGGTAGTTGCCAGCCAAGTCGAGAAAGACTATGCAGCAAAGGACCCCGCACTTATGCAATACCTCGCGGCCATCCGAAGTCTCGAGAGACAATTCAAGGGATGCACCTTGCAGCATGTGGACCGGGCCAAGAATGAAGAGGCCGACGCATTGGCCAAGGCTGCCGCCAGAGGCGAGTCCCTGCCCTCCGACGTGTTCTACCATGTTATCGGCACGCCAGCCGTCCGGAGCCCCGAAGGGCTCCAAATAACCAATGACAGCGAAGGCCACCGCATAGTCAACCTCATTATGACCGAAGACTGGCGGGCACCAATAACCTTGTTCCTACAGGGGTACTACCACCCAATCGACATCAACGAGGCCAAGCGCCTCAAACATCGAAGCCGGGACTTCGCACTGATTGAGGGCCAACTCTACAAGAAAGGGGTCAGCCAGCCAATGCTTAAATGTGTCACCGAGACCGAAGGCGTCCAAATCCTGCGCGAAGTCCACAGTGGTACTTGCGGCTCTCACGCAGGGCCAAGGGCCCTAGCCGCAAAGGTGATCCGCCAAGGTTTATACTGGCCCGCAATGATCTGCGCCGCAAATCGGGTCACGAGGTCCTGCGAAGCCTGCCAGAAGTTTTCTCCCTGATCAGGCAGCCCCTCGCAATTCACAAAACTGATCGCCCACACATGGCCTCTCCAGCACTATGGCCTGGACATCGTCGGGCCCCTGCCCACGGCTCAGGGGAACCTCAAGTTCACATTCGTCGCTGTCGAGTACTTTACCAAATGGATCGAGGCGAGGGCTGTTTCCACAATAACATCAAAGACTGCACAGAAATTCTTTTGGCAAAACATTGTTTGTCGCTTCGGCGTACCGTCCGAACTAACAGTTGACAACGGCAAGCAGTTTGACAGCCAAGACTTCAAGGATTTTTGCTTCTCCATTGGCACCAAGCTTGCCTTCGCCTCAGTATATCACCCACAGTCCAACGGAGTTGTGGAACGCGCCAATGGAAAAATTTTCACAGCTGTCAAAAAGATGCTCCTCGACGAAAAAAGGGCAGGTGGGCCGATTTGTTACCCGAGGCGGTCTGTGCGCTAAACACGACTGAGTGCAGGGCGACCGGGTTCACCCCTTTCCGCCTTCTATATGGATCGGAGGCCATGACCCCACAAGAAATAAAACATGGGTCCCCGCGAACAGTTTCATCAGCCGTCCCCGACGTGGACAAACCCACTTCGAAGGATCTCATCGATGGAGACCGAGTCTTCGCTCTACAGGCTCTAAATAAATACCAAGCCCAGACAAAAGCATGGCGCGACCACGCAGTCATCCCGAGGGAATTCAGCAAAGGGGACCTCGTACTCGTCCGAACAGCTCGGACAGAGTCCAGGGGCAAGCTGGAGCCCAAGTGGGAGGGCCCTTTCATTGTCAAGACAAAGGCCTCCCCCAGCGCGTACAGGCTCGCAACGCCAAACGGCGAAGACCTGGAGCACTCCTAGAACATCGATAATCTCCGCAAATTTTTTGTTTGATTCATCAGGGCCGGTTCGCCCTTGTAATTCGCAAAAACAATTTTATTCCGGCCTGCACTCTTTTCCTCCCGGGGGTGAGGTTTTTAACGAGGCGGAGTCATGTAATATACAAGTGAAAAATCCCCCGCAAAAACCTACGTCGAAAAAAGACCGCGCCGACGGTCTTCGACATTCGACCAATACAAAGTCACCACGAGGTCCAGCGCTAGCCACCCTCACGTGCGATAACTCCGTGCAAAAGTCGCCTAAGGGTGCAGCCGGACTAGCACAACAAGTGCGAAAAATCGAAGTCTTCCACGAAGACTATCCGTGCAAAAGTCGCCTAAGGGTGCAGCCAGACCAGCACAACAAGTGCGAAAAATCGAAGTTTTCCGAGAAGACTATCCATGCAAAAGTCGCCTAAGGGTGCAGCCGGACTAGCACAACAAGTGCGAAAAATCGAAGTCTTCCGAGAAGACTATCCGTGCAAAAGTCGCCTAAGGGTGCAGCCGGACTAGCACAACAAGCGCGAAAAATCGAAGTCTTCCGCGAAGACTATCCGTGCAAAAGTCGCCTAAGGGTGCAGCCGGACCAGCACAACAAGTGCGAAAAATCGAAGTCTTCCGCGAAGACCATCCGTGAAAAAGTCGCCTAAGGGTGCAGCCGGACTAGCACAACAAGTGCGAAAAATCGAAGTCTTCCGCGAAGACTACCCGTGCAACAGTCGCCTAAGGGTGCAGCCGGACGAAGCTTAACAAGTGCGAAAACGACTACACCAAACTGCCCGCGCAAAGACCGACTACATGCGCACCAGACCAACATAACAAATACACCAGACCAAGTATGTAACGCCTTCGTGACAAATACACCAGACCAAGTACGTAACGCCTTCATGAGCATAGCCGAATGTGCGAAGGCACACAACCTCATCATACAAGCTATTACATATGTACAAGCGAGGGCATCACACTTTACATCGGCTCAACCTTCGGAATAATTCCCATCTCCCTATAATTAAATAGCATTATCCTCAGTTCCTCATCCACAAAAAGACTTCGCAGCTCCCCCTCACCTGAACTCACAGCGGCCGGCAAGGACAACAGTTCCTGCCTGCCAGCCCTACTCACACGAAGTCGACCGCCGTCCGCCTCACTCACTCTACGCTTCGCAACCGCCCTTCACCGCCTACGCCCAGCACTCGGACCAGGCACAACTTCAGCATCCGCAGCATGCGGCGAAGCCTCCGCCGCTGCCACATCTAAGGCCGCAAAGTAATCCAAGTCCTCATCCGACGACTCTTCGGTGCACTCAACCGAGCTCCCAGAGTCACTAAAATCAGAAAACTTAGATGCAGACTCATCCGATTTATTCCCATCATCCACGGTCGAAGCCGCCAAAAAATTAGCAGTAGCGGTTGCGTGCGCAGGCCCAAAATCTTGAACCTGCGCAGCAACCAAGGTTCAGCAACATATCCAAAATTTCCTGACTACCCACACCCACTAAGCCACCTGCGAAGACCCAGCCGTCGCGGGATCCTCCGCTGCCGGCTCCGCTGCCATCTTCACAGGATCCTCAGCCCTCGGCGCGGCAGTTGGCGACGGGCCTCCGCCGGCCGCAGTGGCTGCGGGGGCATCGGGAACGCCTTCGACGGTTTCCGGGGGCAGCTCTGGGGCGGTCTCAGACGCAGCCACCACCGGGTTCGACTCCGAGTCAGGCTACGCGCTGTTCAAAACCCCGAAGTCCTCCACCTTCTCGCCACGCGCCGCCTGAGACACAGCACACAGATTCAGCAAACCCACACATAACCCACATTCAACAAACACCAAACAAAAGCCAAACATTACCTGACCCCTCGCCGTCTCGGCCCGCTCCCTGACCACCTCCCGACCGTGGGGGCCCCACATCCGGTCGTAGAGGGCTCCCGCGGATTCCTTCACCACAGGGTCCTCAACCTTGTAAATATCGCACTCGAAATCCTCATCAGCTTGGTCGAAGACCTCATAGTGCCGGCACCCTTCGCGAGAGAGCGCATTCATCGCCCCCTCGCAGGTGACCAGGGAGGCTATTGGGACCATGCTTCGTCGCCGAAGGTCCTGTAGAAAGAGACAGCTTCAGCTGAAGCTGCTCATACGTGACGCCGAAGGCACCATTCATGAAGCTTCGGTATTGCAACATATCCGAAGATGAAGGGTCGAACTGACTTAAAGATAGAATGACTTTTTAGCCCATAAAGGTCTGAGTCAATGTTGTAAACTTTTATGAGGGGCATGATTGTAATTCCTCACAGGCTGTGTCCTGTGCCTATAAATAGTGAACAGTACTCCTTTACTGTTCACACATTCCTGTAATTGCAATCGCATCACTCGGAAATTATTCTTTGCCAAGGCAGAGGTATAAATGTATTTAATATTTGAATGTATCAAGTTTATATGATATAAAAATGATGTCGTTTACTTATAATTTACTTGTCTTTAATGCTTCATATTTTGCATTGTTTTATATAATCTCTGAAAGTTCGATTACGAAGATTCGACCTTCGTAATTGCACCGTTTTTAACCTTCGTCCGAAGTTCATTAAATCCTTGAGGAAATAATGCTTCGGCGGGCGAAGGGCATTAACATTTAACATTTTATGTTGCCTTGTTCTTGATTCATAGCATTTGAGAACAAGTCCCCAACATTGGCGCCCACCTCCGGTGAACTCACTTCCACTTTTCTGAGCTGATGGCTTCGTTCGACATTCAAGCTGGAGCCGCTTCGGCTTCGAAGCTGGTACTCCCGATAACAGGCGGTTCATGTTCAGAGCCAGCCAACAAGAAGCAGAAGAAGGAGGCACAGAGAAGGGTACAGCATGTTGGGGTGCAAGGACCCTTCATCAAGTCAAAATGGTCTCACATTCCTATTACCTTCTCCCAAGAGGACCTTCAACTCAAGGATTACCCACACAATGATGCTATGGTTATCTCTTGTGTTATCAAAGGATTTTTGGTCCACAATGTTTTGGTTGATACAGGCAGTGCAGTTGATATCATATTTGCTAAGGCCTTCAGACAGATGCAAGAGCCCGAAGATAAAATTCTTGATGCTACACATCCCCTTTGTGGCTTCGGAGGGAGGCAGATTGTAGCACTCGGCAAAATCTCAATGTCAGTGGCTTTCGGATTTATCAACAACACAAGGACTGAACAAATTGTGTTTGATATTGTTGACATGGAATACCCTTACAATGCAATCATTGGTCGTGGTACTCTTAATGCCTTCGAAGCAATTCTGCATTCAGCTTATCTTTGCATGAAGATACCTTCGGACCAAGGGCCCATTGCTATTCATGGAAGTCAAGAAGCTGCCAGAAGGGCCGAAGGAAATTGGACAGACTCAAAAGCAATCCATAATATAGATGGAACTGAAGCTTGTGAGCAATACAAGTTCAGAAGAGAAAAAGCTGCTTCGGCTGACCAGCCGAAACCCATGCTCTTATGTGAGGATATAGCAGAGCAGAAGGTGCTATTGGGATCTCAATTGTCCGAAGAGCAGGAGAAAACCTTGATAAGGTTTTTGTTCAACAATAAAGATGTTTTTGCTTGGTCAGCTAATGATCTTTGTGGAGTTAACAGGGATGTTATTGAGCATTCGCTCAATGTTGATCCATCCTTCAGACCCAGAAAGCAGAGGCTTCGAAAAATGTCTGATGACAAGGCCGAAGGTGCTCGGAATGAAGTGAAAAGACTCCTCAGTGCCGGAGTTATTAGAGAAGTAAAATACCCAGAATGGTTGGCTAACACTGTTATGGTGAAGAAGGCCAATGGTAAATGGAGAATGTGTATCGATTTTACTGACCTCAATAAAGCTTGTCCGAAGGACGAATTTCCATTACCAAGGATAGATTCCTTAGTTGATGCAGCAGCTTCATCAGAGCTTATGAGTTTGCTGGATTGCTATTCAGGCTATCATCAAATATGGATGAAGAAGGAGGATGAACCGAAAACCATCTTCATAACCCCTAGTGGGACATATTGTTACCTTCGAATGCCTGAGGGGCTTAAGAATGCCGGAGGAAGTTTCAGCAGAATGACAGCGAAGGTCCTTCATTCTCAGATAGGCAGGAATGTGCTAACCTATGTTGATGATATCATTGTAAAAAGCGCGAAGCAAGATAACCACATTGCTGATTTGTAGGAGACCTTCGCTAATTTTAGACAGGCTGGTCTAAAATTGAATCCAGAAAAATGTGTCTTCGGAGTAAAGAAGGGGAAATTTCTCGGTTGCCTAGTCTCAACAAAGGGAATCGAGGCTAATCCAAGCAAAATCGAAGCTATACTTCGAATGGAACCACCAAGTACAAAAAAGGGGGCTCAAAGATTGACAGGAAGGCTGGCGTCTCTCAACAGATTCATATCTAGATCAGCAGAGAGAAACTTACCATTCTTCAAAGTGCTGAAGTCAGCCGAAGTCTTTCAATGGGGACCAATCCAGCAGAAGGCCTTCGAAGAGCTGAAGCAGTATTTGATAGATTTAACAACATTAACTCCACCTACGCCAGGGGCTCCTTTGTTATTATATGTGGCAGCTTCGCACTCAGCGGTAAGTGCAGCACTTGTTCCGGAGAAGCTTGAAGGCCAAGTTAAGAGGCAGGCCCCAATATATTTTGTATCCAAGGTTCTTAGTTTATCAAAGAAAAATTATACAGAATTGGAGAAGGTACTGTATGCTGTCTTGATGGCCTCCAGGAAGCTTCGGCACTATTTTCAAGCTTACAACATAATTGTTCCTTGTTCACAACCTCTGAAGGATATTATGAGAAACCGAGAAGCTACTGGAAGGATTGGAAAATAGGCTGCAGAGCTCAATGAATTTTGTATTGATTATGTTCATAGATCTTCGATTCAGTCCCAGGCGTTAGCAGACTTCATTGCTGACTGGACGCCAGGGGCTCAGGAGGAAGAAACAAATAAAGATGCCGAAGCATGGACAGTGTTTTGCGATGGGTCTTAGGGAACCTTCGGAGCAGGAGTGGCTGCTGTGTTGGTTTCACCTTCCAAAGTTAAAACTTGTTATGCGGCAAGACTTGATTTTAGTTGCACAAATAACATCGCTGAGTATGAAGCTTTGCTTTTGGGTCTTCGGAAATTAAAGGCAATGGGAATCAGAAGGGCCATTCTTAAAACTGATTCTCAAGTTATCTCTGGTCATATTGACAAGAGCTATAAAGCAAGAGACCCGAAGCTTGAAAAGTATCTAGATACAGTCCGAAGGATTGAGGCTTCCTTCGAAGGTTTCTCTGTCAAAAATATTCCTCGTGGAGAAAATGAATACGCTGATCTATTGGCCAAGTCAGCAGCTCAGGGGCTGCCTATACCTTCGGAAGTATTTTTTGAAACAATAAAAGCACCTTCGGTCGAGCTTCTTGAAAGAGCAATCCTTAACATATCCCCTGTTTATAGTGAAGATTGGAGAACTGAGATCATCTCTTTTCTTCAGGGTAATTTTCTTACAGACGACGAAGCTTATAACAGGAGAATAGAAGCAAGAGCTCGACCATATGTCATAATAGAAGGAGAGTTATACAAGCGTGGGGTCTGTTCCCCATTGCTCAAGTGTTTATCCAGATCCGAAGGTATAGAATTAATGAAGGACATACATGCAGGTCTGTGTGGATCTCACATTGGATCTAGGCCCTTGCTCGGGAAAGTTTTTCGCCAAGGATTTTATTGGCCAAAGGCAGCTTCGGATGCAGCGGATTTAGTACAAAAGTGCGAAGGTTGTCAGAAATGTGCAAGAGATCAAAAACAACCTTCGTCTTTAACTCAATTAATACAACCCACTTGGCCATTGCAAAGGTGGGGTCTTGATTTGCTAGGTCCATTACGACCAGCATAGGGGAACTTAAGATATGTGGTGGTGGCAGTGGAGTATTTTTCCAAATGGATTGAGGCAAAGCCCTTAGCCACAATAACTTCATTTACTATTCAAAAGTTTTTCTGGCAAAACATTGTTTGTCGCTTCGGAGTGCCGAAGGCTATTACTGTGGATAATGGGACACAGTTTGATTCTGAAGCCTTCAGAGAATTTTGTGATCAAATCGGCACGAAGATCCATTTTGCATCAGTCCGACACCCAGAGTCAAATGGACTTGTCGAAAGAGCTAATGGGATCATAATGACAGGAATAATGAAGTCAATCTTCAATCAGCCCAGGGGAAAGTGGCCAGACGAGTTAATCAAAGTGGTGTGGAGCCATAACACAACCATGTCAAGATCAACAGGCTTTACACCCTTTAAACTATTGTTCGGTGACGAAGCAATAACCCCAGAAGAGTCCAAAACAGGATCAATAAGGACAGTAGCTTCGGCAGAAGGCGAAAACGAAGCTGATTGCTCTGTAGAAAAGGATGCTAGTGAAGGGATCAGACTTCAAGCTCTGGAAAACATCAATAAATATCAAGCTGAAACAATAAAATGGCGTGACAGAAAGGTTAAGCTGAAGAACATTGAACCAGGACACTTGGTACTTCGAAGAGTAGCCAATCCTGAGACAGTAGGCAAACTACAGCTGAAGTGGGAAGGCCCCTTTTTAGTAGTATCTTCGTCAAGACCCGGTTCCTACAGATTGAAGGATATGGACGGCAACGACATTCCTAGATCTTGGAATGCGGATGAGCTTCGGCGATATTATGTTTAGTTTGATGTAATTTTTTATATTCTTTTTTGTGGCACCCTTTTCCTTTCCAAAGGGGGAGAAAGGTTTTTAATGGGGCCACAACATGTAATTTTCCTTATTTCAATTCTATGAGAATGACATCCCCCAAAAATGTAAATGTAAACGCAAAGGAAAAAAGAAAAGGAAACAGGGAGAAGCTCAAAAGTCGTTCCTAAGGGAATGCAGAGCCTACAGCGAAAAAATAAACGCTGATTCCGCTGAAAGTAAAAGGCGAAGAAGCTCCTAAGGGAGGCTTACAGCGAAAAATAAACGCTGATTCCGCTGAAAGTAAAAGGCGAAGAAGCTCCCAAGGGAGGCTTACAGCGAAAAGTCAACGCTGATACACCGAAAAGTAAACGGTGAAGCCGAAAAGTAAACGGCAAAAAGATTTGTATCATTCTTGAGGGGATGAAGGGCTGCGCTTATGGTTTTTGAACATGTGTCCCAATATTCATTTGCACAGTACATGTCATCATGTCATTTGCATTCATAAACATTCATTTAGACATATATAGAATCATCATCATGCTACACAAAGAAGACAAGTGCTTCAGAAATGAGGAAAAACTTCGAAGGAAAAAAATTTTATGCTTCGTTGTGTACGAAAAGAAGGGAAGGTGTTTTTCGCCTTCGGCTCAAAAGAGAAGTTTCGTCCACAGCAAAGCAGACTGTATGCGGATAAGGGAGACAAAATATATTACAAGGTATGTACAAATTTACATGAGTTGTTCCATAGCTATATTACAAGAGTTTCTCCAGAATTTTTGCAGGAAAGCATATTCTAAGCAACTTTAAGCTTCAGCCTAGGTTTCATCTTTGGCTTCGTCAAACTTCAGCTTCGTCATTCTTCAGCTTCGACATCCTGTGTATACCAAACAGCAGAATAAGAAAGGTGCAAATTTCAAAGGAGAAGGTAAAAGTAACAAACATAAGTTTCTTACTGGCTTAAGATGGCTTCGAGCTTCGTCACCTGCCATTTTTCGCCCGCCACTTACCCAGATCTGGGTCATGAATCTGTTTCCAATGCTTCGGGCTAGGCTTGGGATATCTATTAGATCTGATGCTGACAGGCTGAAGTTTGGTCTGTTCACAATGTTTCCATGCGTGCAGCCAGCTTTCAAAAAAGCAGTAGCTGTGCCCCGAGAAGCTACCAGGGCGCAGAAGTCGGCGTGCCCACCAATAACTTCGTCAAGGGCATCAACTTCGCCTTCAATATATTCTAATGTTCTGGGCAGATTTTCAGCTGAAGGTGTAAATTTCGCAGAGCTAGCTCCAACAGAGTGAAACACATCCTTCAGCCGCTGCACGCATCGGCTGCCGAAGCTTAAGCATTTCTCCTGAAGTTCTTTAAAAGATTTCTGCAAATTTGAATTTTTATCTACTTCAGTTTTGAGGCTTGCTTCAAGATATTTCTTTTCTTGCTCGAATTTTTCTGACTGTCGCAGCAATTCATTCTTTAACTTGTTATTCTCAGTTTGGACTTCAGCCAAAGAACCCTCCATGGTCTGAATAACAAAATCTTTCTTTTCTAATGCACCTTCGTGCTCTTTGACCATGATTTCAAGGTCCTGGATTGTGAAGTCTTTCTTTTTCAGATTAGCTTCGTAACTTTCAACTTTTTCAGCCAAATCTTAAATGACGGCTTTGTTTTTCTCTTCCTCCAGATCTTGTTGTATTTTTAGAACCTTGCTTAATAATATGCTCTGTCGAAACGATCTTCGTTAAAACATGACCTAAAAGATAATAATAATAGTAATAAAATAACAAAAATATTTGTTACCTTGAAGTTAGCATAAAGCAAGCTTCCGGCGATATGGTGTCGTTGATAACGGCACAGGTCTGCTTCTAGCTTCGGCAAACCAATGTTTTTGCAGAGAGTTCTAACAATTTTAGCTTCGCTGTGGTTTCGAAGGCACCTCAGTTTTCCTTCGTTAACACCGCCGAACAGTGTAGCCCCTGGCTTATATCCGCAGGCTATAGCACATTTTTAAGCTCTGCTTTTTCAGCGTCTGTCAGCCCTTGCCCAAGTAAATCTTGAAATTCAAAATCTTCTTCCTCCAAAATGTCCTCAGCTTGTTTTTTCCCCTTTTCAGTAGCTGTGCTTGCCGCAGCCACAACAGATTCCTCCTCAGTCATTTTTAGGAGTATGTTATCAATAACTTCAAGTGTCTCTTCTAGGTTTGGATCTTCTGTGGCCCCGATTTCAGCCTCGACAGCTTCGGCTGCGCCAGTATCGGCTTCGAAAATTTCCGTTCTGGTGGCTTCGGATGTGGCGCCTTTAGCTTCGGCAGTTTCGGCAGTTTGATCAATGGCAATTTTTGACGCCGGTGTTGGAGACGGTGTCCCATGAATTACGTCTGCTATTTGAATAATCCTTCGTTTTTTCGGCAGTGCAGGACCTTCGTCTGCCGAAGCTGCCTTGTCCTTCTGAAAAAACTTTGTCAGTTCCAGCGCCAGCGGACTTAGCCTGATAGGCAAGGGTTCAGTCATTACCTTCATAATCTCTTCTACTTCAACAGCAGAAGGAGTAGCAGGAGTATCTTCTTCTCGAACCAGCGTTTCCGGCTCGGGAGATGCACTTTTTCTCTTTCTTGCAGTGGCCACCTTCGGCTCAGCGTTTAACTCTTCAGGGCTAAGTTTTTCAGAATCTTTCTTTTTCTTTTTGGCCACCTTGGCGACTTCTTCGTCAGTAGCGTTGGCAATTCTTTTTCGCTTCGAGCCTCCGGCATCTCCGCCCAGTCGACCATAATCAGCATATTCAAATCCTATAGCATCAAGCACCCTGTTCAGCCTTCGTTTCGGCCGAGTGCCGAAGGCTGCTGTCATCAGTTGGTCCTCTTTTTTGGAGTAATTTCCAAGAATTTCATTACTCATTATTTCAATTGTATCGAGCCATTCTTGGCATGGTGCTTTAAAATATTTCTTAAACTTATAATAATAGGGCAGTCGAACGAGTTCCCCCTCTTTCTTTTCCCCTTTAAGCTTCGGCATAGTCCACTCTTTCATAGTTGGAAATACCCTGAAGGCCAGAACTTCTTGCACTAAATCTCTAGTGCCAATATGTTCTGCAATAATTTTGAACTCACCCAGTGCAGCCCAAGTTGGACCTTCTACTGCCATTTTGCATCGGGGTCTTGTTTCTCCGAAGATCAGTTCAAGAGGGCTCTAAACCAACTTCTCTTTGTCTTCGTCAACTTTGACATAAAACCATTCTGACTTCCAGCCTGCTGGCCATTTGCTTCGGTAGCTGATCACAGGAAACTTTGTGGTTTTCCGGTAGGCAAAATTATAGCAACCAAAATTTTCATGCAATCCATCTTTTCTGGCCTTAGTCTGGTAATGCAGCTCATGAACTCGACAGAAGTAATCGGCAAACGGCTCCACCGCCTGGCTTCGGAGAGCCCATATATAAACGCTAAGCCTGACAATGGCGTTAGGAGTCAGCTGATGAAAATAGATCCCAAACCTTTGCAGCACATCAGAAATCATTCTATTCAAAGGAAATCTCAACCCAGCTTTCAGAAAACTCTTGAAAATAACTATTTCATCCTTTTCTGGCTTCGGGGTAGTTTCCTCCCCCCCCCCGAAGCGAAGCAGCTTCTTCTCATTTTCACTAAAATAGCCCGACTTCACCATTTTGGAGAAATCAGCCTTGGAGACAGTCGACTTTCCGAAGTCCAAATGGCTGGGCTTGCTCGGTACGGCGATATGGTAATCATCATCGGAATCACCTTCCTCAATATCTCCTTCCTCCGCTTCGGCAGCAACTTGTTCTGTATCGGCAACAGTCTGTTCTGTCTCAGCAGTGGGGATTCCTTCCGAGGTCACCAGTCCGGATCGTCGCATTGCTTCGGAGATAGGAACAGTCTCCGCTCCTTCGGCTTCGCCTCCCTCACGCTCAACTCTAGCGGTAGAGCGCACTCTGGCCATTTAATTCTGAATTTCTTGAAAGATTTCTTGGGAACTAAATAACTTCTTCTCCAGAAGCTTTTCTTCTGACGAAGTAGGCTCTAAACTGGAGCTTCGTCTGATTGCGAGAGTCAAGCTTCGGCTATGGTTAAAAATTTTGGCAGCAAAACAGTGCAATAGCAATGAATGCTGTGGTAACTTCACACCTACCCGTCTGTTTATATAGTACTGCAGGTAAGAAGGTGAATCGTCAGGATTTTTACACCAGGCAAACAGCTGCTCACACCCGCTGCGCGGTGGGCCGCAGACACCAAATAGTAAATCTGCAGGGTGGGACCGCTACGCGCTTGGAAACTGTATCGTTTCTCGACAACGAGCTCAGGGAAGGTGTTTTTCGGACCTTCGGCTTCCTGAAGCCTAAGAGACTTTTTTCACGGATCAAGCTCGTTACGAAAAACGATCTAGCACCGTGAAGGGGCTACTGTTGGGACCATGCTTCGTCGCCGAAGGTCCTGTAGAAAGAGACAGCTTCGGCTGAAGCTGCTCATACGTGACGCCGAAGGCACCATTCATGAAGCTTCGGTATTGCAACATATCCGAAGATGAAGGGTCGAACCGACTTAAAGATAGAATGACTTTTTAGCCCATAAAGGTCTGAGTCAATGTTGTAAACTTTTATGAGGGGCATGATTGTAATTCCTCACAGGCTGTGTCCTGTGCCTATAAATAGTGAACAGTACTCCTTTACTGTTCACGCATTCCTGTAATTGCAATCGCATCACTCGGAAATTATTCTTTGCCAAGGCAGAGGTATAAATGTATTTAATATTTGAATGTATCAAGTTTATATGATATAAAAATGATGTCGTTTACTTATAATTTACTTGTCTTTAATGCTTCATATTTTGCATTGTTTTATATAATCTCTGAAAGTTCGATTACGAAGATTCGACCTTCGTAATTGCACCGTTTTTAACCTTCGTCCGAAGTTCATTAAATCCTTGAGGAAATAATGCTTCGGCGGGCGAAGGGCATTAACATTTAACATTTTATGTTGCCTTGTTCTTGATTCATAGCATTTGAGAACAAGTCCCCAACAGAGGCATAGGACATAAACCCCTCCACGATGGCGGGGAGCGCCAGCAGCTCCTCCTGTAGCCACTCGAGGCAGCGAAGTCCGGGCTCTCGGTCCGGCACTTCGAAGTCAGCGGTCCGCGCGCCCAACTCATGGTATGAATCCATAAGCTGTTTGCGTGTCCGCTCAGCCTCCGAGCGCGTCGAAGCCTCGGCCCTCTCCACACGGGTCTGCAGAGCGTTGAGCCGCTCCTCCAATTCCTCGGCGCGCTGCCTGGCAAGACTACCCTCTGCCCGCGCCAAATTGGCCTCCGCCTGCGCAGACTGCGCCTTGGCGAGGGCCTCATTGGCCTCCTTCCTCTCCTCCGCCAGCTGGCGCCAGAGGTCAGTCTTCTCACCCTCCAGCGCGGCCACCTTATCCGCCAGCTTGCGGCACTTGCTGTCGGCGGCCGACTTTTCCCGGACGGCGTCAGCATGTTGCGCCCGAAGTCTCTCGACTTCGGCAGACACAACTGTCGTAAGGGCCCCCGACGCCGCGCGATCTGCGAAGTCAGCCGCCTACAAGACACACATAAGACCACAGCCCCAACGAAGCCGGTAAAAAACCGAAGTCTAGCTCAACGTACCTGACTTAATGCCTCCTTCAGCCGGCGGGACACAGCGCCCGCCTCGTCCCTGACGGCAGTGAGTGCCGGAATCTCACCACCGGCACTAAGAGCACTACCCTTCGCCCTGGGCACCACGGTAGCCGCCGCGGTCGCCACAGCAGGCGGAACAACAACAAGTTGGCCTTCGTCCGACCCTGCGACGCATCAACAGATTAAAAAAACTCGAGCCAACGACTTACCAACAAGATAATCTTCCACACTAATATCGGTGGCGAAGTCAGCAACGCGCTTGCCCGGCAGCAGCAACTCTCGGGCCGCCTTCGCAGCCTCCGGTGCCCTGCTGGACACAGGGGCGGCCTTCCCAGACTTGGTACCGCCGGCGGCAGCCGCCTTCGCAGCCTTCGGCGCCCTGCTGGACCTAGGGGCGGCCGACTTCGCCGCCAGCGGCGGCTGGCTTCCGCCGGGGGCAGCAGCCTTCGCAGTCCCCCGCGGCCTCTTCGGCCTGGCCTCATGAAGCCTGACGACCGCCTGGCGCTTCTGCGCAGCTCCCTGACGGTCCTTGTCCATCACTGCCGACACAACAACAGCAATATTCCGCCCGTAAGGAAACACTCTCCAATCACGAACCATGCGAGATGTAAAAAAGTCTTCGCCGGCCGCGCGGGAGATAGGAACATTCTTAGGCCACCAACCCCCGGTAACCCTCAGCATCCGCGCCGAAGACTCCCGGAGCTCGGGCGAAGACATCCTTCCCCCCGGGGCCACGCATGTCCTCATCAACTCCCTAGCGAAACCATCAGAAACCCCCAGTCCTCCCATAGCAATACCTAGCTTCCTCTTCTTAGAGGATGGGGCGGCCGCCGGCGCGGGGTCGTCTCCAGTCTCTACCAACGGCTTCTTCCCGCGACGATCCACATCGTCTTGGCCGGGATAACCGCCATACGACAGACGATACAACTCGAAAACCCTGTTCAAGCGGTCATTAGACCCGCGTATATCCCAGCTACGCTGGCCCTCTGTCTTCGGCACGTACCGACCGACAATCCGCACTGCCCCATCCTTTGCCTCACGAACAAAGGCGGCCGGATCGCGGCTACGCAGATCCAGTGCGAAGGCGGGACTTCGCACCACCATCCCACCACGGGAAGGCATCTGGCGAGGGCATACTTCGCCCAGCGCCCAGCCATGCGCCAAAGGCCACACCCCATACGCCACAAACTCCTCAACCAAATCGCGCCCGCTGCTCAGGCCGGCGGCGCATCGAAGGGCCCCTTCGTCTGCATCCTCCTCCGCCACTTCAAATGGCGGGTATGCTGAGTAATAATGAGAGCACATCTCGGCCACGGGGAGCCCCGGATGGTCTTCGACTGTGTCCTCCGCAACGTAGAACCAAAACTCATGCCAGTTGCCCCACTTAATGCGGGCGCAAGGAACCAACTCAACTACCTCCATCGAGGTCTTGCCGGTCTTCGGCGTAAATGTACAGGACCCAAACTGGGCAACCTTATCTCCAATCATCCTTTTCTGCCAGTGCAGGCAATAGTACTTCGCGAAGACTTCGACTGATGGATGCTCGCCGTACGAAGTCGTCGCCCAGACATACTTCGACAGAGCCACCACAGCATTCGGAGTCAGCTGATGGATCTGGACGTTAAATCTGCGCAGGACTTCTCCCACAAATCGGTGCGCAGGCAGGCGAAGACCAGCGGCAAAGAACGCCTCGAACACAACCAACTCGCCTTTCGGCTCGGGGACCTCCTCCGTCCCCGGGACACGAGCGACTCCGCCGCCAAAGTAACCAAGCTGCTGCATATCTTGCACGCGGACCGAGGACATCCGCGACACACCGAAATCCACCGTATCGCCAGCGTGCAACTCCTCCGCCGCCACAGTGCTCAGCGTCTCCTCAGACGACGCGTCGGCCGGCGGTGTAGCGGCAGCAGAAGAAGAAGAGGTCGGCATTGCTACGTACCGTTGGCGGCGGCGGGCGGTCTGCTTCACATGGGCCAGATCTCCGGCGAACAAGAGCAAGGAGGGCAGACGAGCAGCAAGAAGTTGGAAAGGACGGCTAGGGTTTTCGCGGAGCGCGGAAAGACAAAGTTCAAAACGCGCCGCCCCCCGTCCCCTTTTATACACAGGGTGCGGCGCTTCAGGAAACCCGCAGTCCAATAGTACGGTGTCAATCAACGGTCATGTCAAAAACCCCCACGGAACCACTTCGAGCGAGGTCAGTGTCTCCGCCATCTAGCGACGTCTTCGGCACCAGATGACTTAGTCGAACTGGTCCCTCGGAGGGCAAATGTTGGGGCGAAGGCGAAGACGCCACCCTTCGCTCGATGCCTTCGCCGGGATCGCTGGACCAACGGAGACAAGACAACGGGCAGGCTCACCCTTCGCCCCATACGTCACCGGACGAAGACCTGTGACGAGGTCGTCCCATCTCGCGACCTCGTCCAGCATGGAGGCCCATTTGTGATCCGGCCCATTGTAACAGGCCCTGCGTGGCCGCTGCGCATTACGGGCCTAATTTGTAAAGGCATCCCTGTAATTACGGTATGTAACCCCGCTTTATGGCAATATTCCGGGGATAATCTAAGTGTCTGAGGGCACATGCGTCCTTAACACAGGACACTGGGCACTCAGATACCTATAAATACCCCCGCACAGTGCCCTTGAGAGGCGAGATTAACAGAGCTATTGCCATCTCGTGCGAGAACCCTGTTTACGTCACCACACACCCCCGTTGGATCCCCTTGCACCAGAGAGCAAGTTCCAACACCACGTAAACTATCCATCAAAAAAATTCAAAATTTTTTATTAATTGTCTCCGCTCTCTGTATAATATTTTTTGATTTGGCTAACTAATGTTATTGTTTACTCCATGCAATATGTCTTGGTACAATACGGTCAATGAAGTGAGCGATTAGATGAGAGTTAACAACGACTGACTGAACGAATAGAGATTATAAAATGACATAATTCCACCGTGTAGAGACCAAATAAGAGAAAGTTTCTGAGCTCAAGTTTCTAAAATAAGTCACATAAAGTCAAACTTATAAAAAAATTACATCAAAATATGGAGTGGTTGCTAAAGTCAGGCATCAATAAAAACTGCATGCGCTGCATATAAATTATGCTACTTCGTAGCAATTACTAACGTTTACAACCAACAAATAACTTCCATTTTACTGTTGGTGTGACAATCATTGTTGCTCCATCCAATTCAGCAACCTCAAACATCATAGAGTCCATTGCGTCAATATGGTCTCCGAAACGACCTAATGCTTGCAAGAGCCAATAACGTCGTCCCGTGCTTGGGTTGTAGCCTCGGGCCATAGTGTTAGTCCGGCCCGACACGATTATATTTTTTATTTTACAAAAAACGTATATACATATATATATAATTTATATTTAATATTAAAAACATCTGAGCACGATGTTCTATTGGTTAGACAGCTTCACCCAGTGTCTCCCGCCCCTTCTTCCATCAGGGCATGGGTTTGAACCCCACCCCTGCATTGTTTTTTAATATTTTACGTCGATTTAATTAAATGGTCCGACGGTCTAACGGGCGGCCCGGCACAGTCAGGCCGGCATGACGTGCCTAGATCAGAGTTGTGGCCCGCGGGCGTCTGGCCCATACCGGGCCGCCGTTTGGCCATCTATATGCGTGCAATGGATTAATTTGAAATAGTTGTGAGGGGTTATTTGTAAAAAGATGACGCGTGACGACCGTTGAAACTGGTGCTTTAAGTATAGTATAGATAATATATATATATATATATATATATATATATATATATATATATATATATATATAGTAGGTATAACGGGAGCCCTTGGCTTCCAATAGTTAAAGGAAGCCGAGGTCGATCATCCCTGCAACCTGGTTCAACCCAGCGCACCTACTGGACCAGGCTGTCGGTTGCACCATCCGCGCCCACGTCTGTGCGCGCAAAAAAGGAATGCATGCATGAGTCAAACACGTCCCCTTGCATGCGCATAAATTTAGGAAAGATATGTGTGGCGGTTTCTATTTTTAAATGCTTTATTTTCTCCATAAATTTAGGATCGCTGCAACAGCCATGCAACTAGAATTGTAAGGACCATTTTATGATATATATATATACTGCTACTAAATATGCTACCCTGTGTAGATAATTATGCAATTCGGTATGCTGCGTAAAAATCTGTTACCACCTGCATGCACACGAATTTATGATGAAAAAATGTGTAATAAAAGGAAATGAACTGCACGCATAGAAACAAAAAATCGCATTTAATGTTTTATTTCCTTCATAAATATAGGATCCCTCCAACAGTCATGCAGCTAAACACATTAGATCTAGTTTATGATATATATTGATATAAATTATACTACATGGTGTAGCTATTTATGCAATTCGTTACACTTTGTAAAAAATCTGGCATGTTGTTCACTTGTGGACGCATCTCCGGGTTGGAGCGTAATAACCTTAAGTTTTGAGCATAAAATCCTTCAATTATAAGCGTAAATACCGAGCCAATGTGAGAGGTTGATAGCTCTAGTAGGTTGTTATTACGATCCTATTTTTATGGCAGATCCGAAAAACATGGCAGCCGCATGCATGCGGTTATACAGATCCAAAAATTATGGCAAAATGCATGCATGAGTCAAACACGTTGCCTTGCATGCGCGTAAATTTAGGAAAGATATGTGTGGAGGTTTCTATGTTAAATGCTTTATTTCCTTCATAAATTTAGGATCGCTGCAATAGTCATGCAACTAGACTCGTAATGACCATTTTATGATATATACTGATACTAAATATGCCACACTTTGTAGATAATTACGCAATTCGGTATACTGCGTAAAAAATCTGGCATGTTGTTCACTGGTGGACGCATCTCCGGTGGAGCGTAAAAACCTTAAGTTTTGAGCATAAAATCCCTCAATTATAAGCGTAAATACCGAGTCAATGTGAGAGGTTGATATCTCTAGTAGGTTGTTATTACTATCCTATTTTTATGGTAGATCCGAAAACATGGAAGTCGCATGCATGCGGTTTCTATTTTTATACAGATCCAAAAATTATGGCAAAAATCGTGGGATCTTCCATTGCATGCGCGCAAATTACGAACAACATAAATCAAGAAATTGCCTTTCTAATGTGCATGCAGTAAACTGATATACGAACTCCATGTTTAAGCATAAAATCGTACAGTTTTTGGCGTAAATAATACATGTGGTAGACATAAAACATAATAATCGAAAAGAAAACTGCGCCGGATCGGAGGATGTCACGCGCGATCATCGCTGCGCGCATCTTGGGCCTTCCGTGACGCCGCTCGCTCGAACATCGCGCCTCATGCGTCGCCGTCGCTACTCGCACGTCGACGGGCGTCGCTTGCTCGCCGCCTTAGAAGTGCCGCCTCCTCGGGACCTCGGGGACGCCGCCGCTTGCCCGCACAAGAGCCCCACTGTCGCTCGCCCCTGGATCGGGGAGCCGCCGCCACCGACCTGAGAACCGCCGCCACTACTCCAGATCGAGGAACCTCCGCCACCGCACGTCGAGGTCATGGAGTTGCGGCCACCGGTTGGGGGTCCACCGCCGCGCACGCTCTGGGGCAACCGCTGTCGTCGCACGCGGCGTCGCTAATGAATCGGGGTGGAGCGTAAAAAACTAAACCCTAGCACTCCGGGTCCTATTTTATAGACGTCCGGATGTGGTTCGGCTCGACCGGATTGCACCGTCCGACCTGTTCTTCCTCTAGTTATTGGAAGCTCAGAGCTCCTAATATATATATATATATAACAGATTTAGAGAGAGCTTTTTAGGAGGCGTAGATTTTTTTTTAACGAGCGATGATGCTTGCACGACATTCTGGTCGCGGCCGTCTCCATCGGCGCCACGGCGCGGCCACGCGACTTGGACTTCGTCGCTACCGTCGGCCCGCGCCTCGCGTTGAGGGAGACAGGCAACCTCAACCTGGCACGAGAGTACGTGGACATACGACTGCGCGTATTTTTCGGTGCAGAGGGCTTAATTTTGTCAGGTGATAAGAGTTTGGAGAGTGGGTTTCGAAAGTCGATAGAGATATATTTTTTATCTTGTAAAAAAATAGACTAGGAGAATAATTTGGGAGGACTGGGATATGCTCTTGCTCAGTATATATACGGTACTCTCGCATTTCAACTTTCCAACGAGGGGAGTCCGCGTGGATCCCATACCCGAGCGACGTGGGGAGGCCCTGCTCCATGGAGGGGCCGCCGGAGCCGGACGCCACCCGGCGGGCCCAGGTCCCAGCTTCCTCCCCCGCAAGTCGCAACACACAGTGCCCGCTGCCGCTGCGGTGGGCGGTGGGCGGTGGGTGACAGGCGATCGCGCGGTGGGTGGTCGTCGGGTGCACAAGCACAACACAATGCGGTCAGGGAAAAGCGCGAGACGCGAGTCCACTCCACCGCTCGGCCTCGTCGGTAGCGGCACACCCCAACACAACTTTTCAGGCCTTCTCACTGTGCGTCTGTGCCTGGCCGGGGAGCCCAAAATTATTAACCGGCGGCCTCACCGCACCGCCCCTCACCCCACTCACCGCTGGGCATCGACCACACCCCAGCCTGGAATAGAGCTCGGGACTCGGGTGCTCTCGGCACGACGGCACCGCAACGGAGCCCCATGCCCGTCCCCCGGGTGGCCGGGTCACGTCCGCCACTTTTCCGTGATCTGCCTTGCCTGATTGGTGCATGTAGTGTAGGGGACCAGACCGAGACCGACGCAGACGCTCTCCGGCGCGCGGGCCGGTGGGGTCGGGGTCGGGCGGCCGCCACGCGCAATCGCGGCGAGGTGCCCGCGGCCTGGGCATGGATCGGCGGGCACTACCGTCTCTAGCGCGTTGTCTGCTCTCCGTTTTGGTGCAAGCAATGATATGATTGATCACCCACCACGATGGGAGTACATACGTGACGACTTGGCGACTGGCGAGTGCGGATATCGGCTATAGTACATGAGTACACACAAACCTTGTGGCAGCACCTCGCGAAAGTTTAGTTTTGTTTTAACCTGCTGTTGCTGTGTGGCAGTGTCACCGTACATGTGGCCATGCATGCTTGAGCAAAAGTCTCCGGACGACGGTCTTTCGTCAGGAGAGAGAGCACTACATACGGCCGCCTTTGGCGCTTTTCTCCCTGCCCCGCGGCTCCATAGCCTAAACATGCAAACACAAGGCAGATCTCCAAGCAACTTCCGACGCTGCCAGCACTTCCTTTGTGAACTTACCTCTCTGAAACGTAAAGGCGGACTTTAAAGTGTAGCAAATACCGCCTGGTACTTTTGATCACGTCACGTGAGGCGTGCTACATATCTTAACTGCGTCTCAAGTAGCATGTTGGACGGAGCACTACGTCACCCATCAGAGGTAGTGCTGCTCTAAACAGCAGGGGAAGTAGGTGAGGATGGTGCTGATGGACAAGAGTTGACGCAATAGCGTACTGAGGTTTCGTTTCGGTGGAATCCGTCAGCCCTGAGCAGCTGGCTACTCCCTGATGTTGGGTTTTGTGTTGGATCTTTTATGGGCTTGGTCCAACTCTATGGTGTGTAATGGTGGAGAATACCAATAGTACCAGGATCCTCGGAGCGCATGAGAGGGTATGATCAATTCAGTTCATTACAGTTTTATATTCTGCATATTATATATGTCGTATGTAGCTTTGCTCTATCGTATTATAATATGTTATATCTGTCTGTATTAGTTTTACAGTCATCCTGTTTATATTGTTATCTGTTTATTTCCAGTTGTTCCGCAATAATCCATGAACCATGTTTATATGCTTATTTTATTTATATGATTTACATGCTTCATATGCTTTGTGTTCTCATGATCCATATTGTTATGGATATTTTTGAGATCATGTTATCTATGTTTGATTATCTATTATATGTCATCATCATAATGTTAATTTATGGAATTAAAATGGTACGGAAAATGCCTATATTTCTAACAATCCAAAAACCTAATGTTAGGCATTTTTCTGTCAGAGGTTTTGCTGCTGTGCTAAAGCCTGATCCTTTTGATGGTAAAAACTTCTTGATATGGAAAACAAAAATGGAATTGTGGCTAACTGCAATGTCTTGTTTTCATGCCGCTGAGGGCAAGCCTGCCAACTTACCTCCTGAGGATGAGGCTAAGTTTAAGGCTGAAGACAACCTCTTTCGAGGTGCAGTGATTAGCGCACTTGACACAAAATTCCAGAAAAGCTATATCATCCTTCCCACGGGGAAAGAGCTGTGGGATGCTCTTGTTGGAAAGTTTGGAGTTACTGACGCTGGTAGCGAGCTGTATCTCATGGAGCAGCTGTATGACTACAAGATGGTTGAGGACCGATCTGTAGTGGAACAGGCTCATAAGTTTCAAGCACTAGCTAAGGAACTCGAACTTTTTCCTTGTCCTTTGCCTGACAAGTTTGTGGCTGGCGGTATAATCGCCAAGTTGCCACCTTCTTGGAAGGACTTTGCTACCTCTCTCAAACATAAGAGACAAGAGTTCAATGTGGAAGTGCTCATTGGTACTCTTGATGTTGAGGAAAGGGCTAGAACAAAGGACAGTGGAAAAGGTGTTGAGACCTCTACTGCTAATGTGGTGCAGAAGAGAAACTTCCGCAAGTTTAACAAGAAGAAAAACCAGAACAAACAAGAGAATGCAAATAAGCCTGTTCATACAACACAGTTTAAAAAGAAGAACAACAATAACAAGGGAAAGGGAGGATGCTTTGTCTGTGGCAGTGATCAACATTGGGCAAGAGAGTGCCCTGATCGCAAGTTCACTCAAGACAAGAAATCAGCTAATGTTGTAACCACTGAAACTGAAGGAGGAACATCTGGGTATGGTAATTCTTTACCATTTGTTCTTTCAGTCTGTAATTCACCTGAATGGTGGATGGATAGTGGTGCAAACATTCATGTGTGTGCTGATGCCTCTATGTTCACTTCCTACCAGGTCGGGAGGTCTGGCGCCTTGTTGATGGGAAATGGGTCGCGTGCTCATGTTCTTGGTGTTGGTACGGTCATTCTGAAGTTTACTTCGGGAAAGACGGTGCCATTGAAGAGCGTGCAGCATGTGCCCTCTATCAAGAAGAATCTCGTTAGCGCTTCGATGCTATGTCGAGATGGATATAAAGTTGTTCTTGAGTCTAATAAATGTGTTGTGTCGAAACATGGTACTTTTGTTGGTAAAGGATATGATTGCGGAGGCTTGTTCCGCTTATCACTGCATGATGTGTGTAACAAACTGGTGAATTCTGTTAATTTTTCTGATGGGTCAGATTTATGGCATTCACGGTTTTGTCATGCAAGCTTTGACTGTCTCATGCGGTTAGCAAATATAAATTTAATTCCTAAATTTAACTTGGTCAAAAAGTCTAAGTGCCATGTGTGTATTGAATCAAAACAACCCCGCAAGCCTCACAAGGCTGCTGAGACGAGGAGTTTGGCACCTCTAGAACTTGTTCATTCTGATCTGTGCGAGATGAATGGAGTTTTGACCAAAGGTGGTAAAAGATACTTTCTCACTCTTATAGATGACTCCACTAGATTTTGTTATGTGTATCTCTTAAAAACAAAAGATGAAGCGTTCAATTATTTTAAGGCCTATAAAGCTGAAGTTGAGAACCAACTTGAGAGGAAAATAAAACGTTTAAGGTCCGACCGAGGTGGAGAATATTTCTCTAATGTGTTCGATGAGTTCTGCGTGGAACATGGTATTATTCATGAAAGGACACCGCCATTCTCACCACAATCCAATGAGATTGCTGAAAGGAAAAACCGCACTCTAACAGATTTGGTGAATGCCATGTTGAGTACAGCGGGATTATCCAAGGCATGGTGGGGTGAGGCGATTTTGACAGCATGTCATGTCCTGAATAGAGTTCCAACAAAGAACAAAGAGATCACTCCATTTGAGGAATGGGAAAAGAGAAGATTAAATCTCTCATATTTGCGCACTTGGGGTTGCTTGGCTAAAGTGAATGTGCCAATCAACAAAAAGCGTAAACTTGGGCCTAAAACTGTTGATTGTGTATTCCTTGGGTACTCTGTTCACAGCACTGGGTATAGGTTCCTAATTATAAAATTTGATGTGCCTGATATGTATGTTGATACTATCATGGAATCAAGAGACGCAACATTTTTTGAGAATGAGTTTCCCATGAAGAATACACCTAGTGATACAAGTCATGAGACTATAATTCCCCATGAGCACGAACTGTCGATTTCTATAGATCATGCTGAGGATTCTCACGTGCACATCCCTGAGGAGGATGACACTATAGTCACTCGAAAGAGCAAGAGACAGAGGGTTGCAAAATCCTTTGGTAATGACTTTATAGTGTACCTTGTGGAAGACACACCAACTACCATTAGTGAGGCATATTCCTCTCCTGATGCTGACTTATGGAAGGAAGCAATAAGGAGTGAGATGGAATCTATTATGTCTAATGGAACTTGGGAGGTCGTTGATCGTCCTTATGGTTGTCAACCTATAGGTTGCAAATGGATCTTCAAGAAAAAGCTTAGGCCTGATGGTACAATTGAGAGGTACAAGGCAAGGCTTGTGGCCAAAGGATATACCCAAAAGGAGGGTGAAGATTTCTTTGATACCTACTCACCAGTGGCTCGATTGACTACAATTCGCACATTAATAGCCGTGGCAGCCTCTTATGGTCTTATCATTCATCAGATGGATGTTAAGACAGCTTTCCTAAATGGAGAGTTGGATGAGGAGATCTATATGGATCAGCCAGAAGGGTTTATTGCGGATGGTCAAGAGAACAAGGTGTGCAAGTTGATAAAATCATTGTATGGCCTAAAACAAGCACCTAAGCAATGGCATGAAAAATTTGATAATACTCTTACAGCAGCTGGCTTTGTTGTAAATGAATCTGACACGTGTGTATACTATCGGTATGGTGGGGGTGAGTCTGTTATGCTGTGCCTTTATGTTGATGACATTTTGATCTTTGGATCAAATCTCAATGTGATTGAGGAAGTTAAAAATCTTCTATCGAGCAATTTCGAGATGAAAGATTTGGGAGAAGCTGATGTCATTCTAAACATCAAGCTTGTTAGAGAAGCTGATGGTGGGGTAACTCTGTTACAATCCCATTATGTGGAAAAGGTATTGAGTCGCTTTGGTTTTAGTGACTGTGATCCTGCTCCAACACCTTATGACCCCAGTGTGCTATTAAGAAAGAATCGGAGAATAGCAAGGGATCAATTGACATACTTGAGAGCACCTAGAGGGGGGTGAATAGGTGATCCTGTGAAACTTAAACTTATAGCCACAAAAACTTGTTAAGTGTTAGCACATTAATCGCCAAGTGGCTAGAGAGGAGTCTCAACAAAACACAATACCACAAGAGATCAAACACAGAGATGACGCAGTGGTTTATCCCGTGGTTCGGCCAAGACCAACGCTTGCCTACTCCACGTTGTGGCGTCCCAACGGACGAGGGTTGCAATCAACCCCTCTCAAGCGGTCCAAAGACCAACTTGAATACCACGATGTTTTGCTTTGCCTTTCAATATCCCGTTTGCGAGGAATCTCCACAACTTGGAGTCTCTCGCCCTTACAATTGAATTTCACAAAGAAGCACGGAGTAAGGGAGGGAAGCAACACACACAAATCCACAGCAAAATGCGCACACACACGGCCAAGAAACGAGCTCAAAAGCCTATCTCGAAGTTCACACTAGAACAGAGCTCGAATCACTTGAGAATGACAAACGAATGCGCAAAGACTGAGTGTGGATGATCAAGAATGCTCTAAGGTTGCTTGTGTATCTCCTCCATGCGCCTAGGGGTCCCTTTTATAGCCCCAAGACAGCTAGGAGCCGTTGAGAGCAAATCTGGAAGGCCATCTTTGCCTTCTGTCGTCGGGGGCACCGGACAGTCCGGTGCACACCGGACACTGTCCGGTGCCCGATTTATTTCCTTAAACAGCGCAGCCGACCGTTGCTGACCGTTGAAGATATGGGAGCCGTTGGCGCACCGGACATGTCCGGTGCACACCGGACAGTCCGATGCCCCCTTCCGACCGTTGGCTCGGCCACGTGTCCCGCGCAGATCGCGCGGCCGACCGTTGGCCCGGTCGACCGTTGGCTCACCGGACAGTCCGGTGCACACCGGACAGTCCGGTGAATTTTAGCCGTACGCCGTCGGCGAATTCCCGAGAGCGGCCTCTTCACGCCGAGTCAGTCTGGCGCACCGGACACTGTCCGGTGCACCACCGGACAGTCCGGTGTGCCAGACCGGGCTGAGTCTTGGTTGTACACAGCCAAGTCTTTCGCACCTCTCTTCTTTTCTTCTTCTCTCTATTTCTAACACTTAGACAAGTATATTAGTACACAAAACCAATGTACTAAGGCTTAGAAACATACCTTTACTTGTGATTTGCACTTTGTTCATCCTTGGGCATAGATTCACACTTAAGCACTTGTGTTGGCACTCAATCACCAAAATACTTAGAAATGGCCCAAAGGCACATTTCCCTTTCAATCTCCCCCTTTTTGGTGATTTATGCCAACACAACATAAAGCAACTAGAACCAGTGCAAAATCACTTCAAATAAAACTCAAATTTATTTTGATTCAATTTTGGCATATATGGATCATCCTTTGCCACCACTTGGTTTGTTTTTGCAAATCAAACTCAAATCTCTATCTCTAAGTCAAACACACATGTTGAAGCATAAAGAGAGTCATTCCAAAAGAGATTGATCAAAGATTTCAAAAACTCCCCCTTTTTTCCATAATCACTACTTCTCCCCACAAGAAGCCAACTTTTGACAAAAGAGACAAAAGAGTTTTGACAAACCAAAAGCTCTACTCTACTATTTTCAAATCTCTCAAGTGGTAGCTGATCCATTTATTGCTTTGGCCTTTATTCTCTCCCCCTTTGGCATCAAACACCAAAACGGGATCAATCTTGGCCCTTTAACCCCATTGCCTCACCAAAATCTTCAATTAAGAGCAAATGGCAATAAGAGTTCATGAGATGGACTTGGAATAAGTTACCCTCTCATCGGAGTGCAGTGGAAGTCTTTCATGGTCCAAGTCCACCTTTTCCCTTTCAATTCTCCTTCGAGACTAAATCAAGCAAACTCAAGCATATGGTTAGTCTCAAGGGGTCAAGTTGTAACACATCTCCCCCTAAACATGTGCATCACTTTGCAACGGACTTGTGAGGTCCAGGGAGTGTTTGTACAACTTGAGCACCATAATAAGCAACAAAATGCAGAATAATCAAAGGCATAAACACATGTATGCTACAATTCAATCCAAGTTCCGCGAATCTAAGACATTTAGCTCACTACGCAACCTGCAAAAGGTCTTCTCATCTAGAGGCTTGGTAAAGATATCGGCTAGCTGGTTCTCGGTGCTAACATGAAACACTTCGATATCTCTCTTTTGCTGGTGGTCTCTCAGAAAGTGATGCCGGATGTCTATGTGCTTTGTGCGGCTGTGCTCAACAGGATTTTCCGCCATGTGGATAGCACTCTCATTATCACATAGGAGTGGGACTTTGCTCAGATTGTAGCCAAAGTCCCTGAGGGTTTGCCTCATCCAAAGTAGTTGCGCGCAACACTGTCCTGCGGCAACATACTCGGCCTCAGCGGTGGATAGGGCAACGGAAGTTTGTTTCTTAGAGTTCCACGACACCAGGGACCTTCCTAAGAATTGGCACGTCCCCGATGTACTCTTCCTATCGACCTTACATCCAGCATAGTCGGAGTCTGAATATCCAATCAAGTCAAATGTAGACCCCTTTGGATACCAGAGCCCGAAGCAAGGCGTAGCAACTAAATATCTAAGGATTCGCTTCACTGCCACTAAGTGACACTCCTTAGGATCGAATTGAAATCTAGCACACATGCATACACTAAGCATAATATCCGGTCTACTAGCACATAAGTAAAGTAATGACCCTATCATTGACCGGTATGCTTTTTGATCAACGGACTTACCTCCTTTGTTGAGGTCGGTGTGTCCGTCGGTCCCCATCGGCGTCTTTGCGGGCTTGGCATCCTTCATCCCAAATCGCTTCAGCAGGTCTTGCGTGTACTTCGTTTGAGAGATGAAGGTGCCGTCCTTGAGTTGCTTCACTTGGAACCCAAGGAAGTAGTTCAACTCACCCATCATTGACATCTCGAATTTCTGCGTCATCACCCTGCTAAATTCTTCACAAGACTTTTTATTAGTAGAACCAAATATTATGTCATCGATATAAATTTGGCACACAAACAGATCACCATCACATGTCTTAGTGAAAAGAGTTGGATCGGCTTTCCCAACCTTGAAAGCATTAGCAATTAAGAAGTCTCTAAGGCATTCATACCATGCTCTTGGGGCTTGCTTAAGTCCATAGAGCGCCTTAGAGAGCTTACACACGTGGTCGGGGTACCGTTCATCCTCGAAGCCAGGGGGTTGCTCCACGTACACCTCCTCCTTTATTGGCCCGTTGAGGAAAGCGCTCTTCACATCCATTTGGTACAACCTGAAAGAATGGTGAGCGGCATATGCTAGCAAGATACGAATGGACTCTAGCCTAGCCACAGGAGCAAAAGTCTCCTCAAAGTCCAAACCTGCGACTTGGGCATAACCTTTTGCCACAAGTCGAGCCTTGTTCCTCGTCACCACTCCGTGCTCGTCTTGTTTGTTGCGGAACACCCACTTGGTTCCCACAACATTCTGCTTGGGACGTGGCACCAGCGACCAAACTTCATTCCTCTTGAAGTTGTTGAGCTCCTCTTGCATGGCCAACACCCAGTCCGGATCTAGCAAGGCCTCTTCTACCCTGAAAGGCTCAATAGAAGAGACAAAGGAGTAATGTTCACAAAAATTAACTAGTCTAGACCGAGTAGTTACTCCCTTGCTAATGTCACCCAGAATTTGGTCGACGGGATGATCCCTTTGAATCATCGCTCGAACTTGGGTTGGAGGTGCCGGTTGCGCTTCTTCCTCCATCACGTGATCATCTTGTGCTCCCCCTTGATCACACGCCTCCTGTTGATGAACCTGTTCATCGTCTTGAGTTGGGGGATGCACCATAGTTGAGGAAGAAGGTTGATCTCGTTCAACTTGTTCCTGTGGCTGAACTTCTCCAATCGCCATGGTTCGTATAGCGGCCGTCGGAACATCTTCTTCATCTACATCATCACAATCAACAACTTGCTCTCTTGGAGAGCCATTAGTCTCATCAAATACAACGTCGCTAGAGACTTCAACCAAACCCGATGATTTGTTGAAGACTCT
The DNA here is from genome assembly GCF_902167145.1 of Zea mays. Lineage (NCBI taxonomy): Eukaryota > Viridiplantae > Streptophyta > Magnoliopsida > Poales > Poaceae > Zea > Zea mays. Next base: position 187,923,261 of record NC_050098.1, read on the forward strand.
ATACGCCTTTGTATTTGAGTCATAACCTAACAAAAACCCTTCTACAGCTTTGGGAGCAAATTTAGAATTTCTACCCTTCTTCACTAGAATGTAGCACTTGCTCCCAAATACACGAAAGTAGGATACATTGGGTTTGTTACCGGTTAGTAGCTCATACGACGTCTTCTTGAGGAGGCGATGAAGGTAGACCCTGTTGATGGTGTGGCAAGCCGTGTTCACGGCTTCCGTCCAAAAGCACTCGGGGGTCTTGAACTCTCCTAGCATCGTCCTCGCCATATCAATGAGCGTCCTGTTCTTCCTCTCTACCACACCATTTTGCTGTGGTGTGTAGGGAGCAGAGAACTCGTGCTTGATCCCTTCCTCTTCAAGGAACTCCTCCACTTGAAGGTTCTTGAACTCGGACCCGTTGTCGCTCCTTATCTTCTTCACTTTGAGCTCAAACTCATTTTGAGCTCTCCTGAGGAAGCGCTTGAGGGTCCCTTGTGTTTCAGACTTATCCTGCAAAAAGAACACCCAAGTGAAGCGGGAAAAGTCATCAACAATAACTAGACCATACTTACTTCCTCCTATGCTCAGATAGGCGACGGGTCCGAAGAGGTCCATATGCAGCAGCTCCAGATGTCTTGAAGTGGTCATCACATTCTTGCTGTGATGTGCTCCTCCCACTTGTTTACCTGCTTGACAAGCTGCACAAGGTCTATCTTTTTCGAATTGAACGTTAGTCAAACCTATCACGTGTTCTCCCTTTAGAAGCTTGTGAAGGTTCTTCATCCCCACATGTGCTAAGCGGCGATGCCACAGCCAGCCCATGCTAGTCTTAGCTATTAAGCATGCATCTAGACCGGCCTCTTCTTTTGCAAAATCAACTAAATAAAGTCTGCCGTCTAATACACCCTTAAAAGCTAGTGAACCATCACTTCTTCTAAAGACAGACACATCTACATTTGTAAATAGACATTTATATCCCATATTGCATAATTGACTTACAGATAGTAAATTATATCCAAGAGACTCTACTAAAAACACATTAGAGATAGAGTGCTCATTAGAAATTGCAATTTTACCTAACCCTTTTACCTTGCCTTGATTCCCATCACCGAATATAATTGAATCTTGGGAATCCTTATTCTTGACGTAGGAGGTGAACATCTTCTTCTCCCCCGTCATATGGTTTGTGCATCCGCTGTCGATAATCCAGCTTGAACCCCCGGATGCATAAACCTGCAAGGCAAATTTAGGCTTGGGTTTTAGGTACCCAACTCATGTTGGGTCCTACAAGGTTAGCACAAATATCCTTAGGGACCCAAATGCAAGTTTTGTCTCCATTGCATTTTGCCCCTAACTTCCTAGCAACTATTTTCCTATCCTTTCTACAAATAGCAAAGGAAGCATTTAAAGCACAATAAATTGTAGAAGGTTCATTCACTACTTTCCTAGGAGCATGAATAATATTCTTCCTAGGCACATGATGAAAAGCATTTCTCCTAGACATATTTCTACCATACATATAGGAAGAACTAGAAGCAAACATGGCATGAGAGTCAAAATCATCATAAGCATTATAACTCCTATAAGCATTTCTAGTTTGTCTCCTATCATGATACATAAAAGCATGGTTCTTTTGCACACTACTAGCCATAGGGGCCTTCCCTTTCTCCTTAGCGGGAATGGGAGCCTTATGGCTTGTTAAGTTCTTGGCTTCCCTCTTGAAGCCAAGTCCATCCTTAATTGAGGGGTGTCTACCGATCGTGCAGGCATCCCTTGCAAATTTTAGTTTATCAAATTCATTCTTGCTAGTCTTAAGTTGGGCATTAAGACTAGCCAATTCCTCAGTTAATTTGGAAATTGAAACTAAATGATCACTACAAGCATCAACATCGAAATCTTTACACCTAGTGCAAATCTCAACATGTTCTACACAAGAATTAGATTTACTAGCTACTTCTAGTTTAGCATTTAAGTCATCATTAACACTCTTTAAAGTAGCAATGGTTTCATGACAAGAAGATAGTTCACTAGAAAGCACTTCATTTCTTTTAACTTCTAAAGCATAAGATTTTTGTGCCTCTACAAATTTGTCATGCTCTTCATACAAAAGGTCCTCTTGTTTTTCTAAGAGTCTATCTTTTTCATTCAAGGCATCAATCAATTCATTAATTTTATCTACTTTAGTTCTATCCAATCCCTTGAACAAACTAGAGTAATTTATTTCATCATCACTAGACTCATCATCACTGGAAGAATCATAAGTGACATTGTTTTGATTACATACCTTCTTCTCCCTTGCCATAAGGCATGTGTGACGCTCGTTGGGGAAGAGGGATGACTTGTTGAAGGCAGTGGCGGCGAGTCCTTCATTGTCGGAGTCGGAGGAGGAGCAATCCGAATCCCACTCTTTTCCGATATGTGCCTGAGAGCACCTAGAGGGGGGGGTGAATAGGTGATCCTGTAAAACTTAAGCTTATAGCCACAAAAACTTGTTAAGTGTTAGCACAATAAATGCCAAGTGGCTAGAAAGGAGTCTCAACAAAACACAATACCACAAGAGATCAATCACAGAGATGACACAGTGGTTTATCCCGTGGTTCGGCCAAGACCAACGCTTGCCTACTCCACGTTGTGGCGTCCCAACGGACGAGGGTTGCAATCAACCCCTCTCAAGCGGTCCAAAGACCCACTTGAACACCACGGTGTTTTGCTTGCTTTTTCTCAATCCCGTTTGCGAGGAATCTCCACAACTTGGAGCCTCTCGCCCTTACAATTGAAGTTCACAAAGAACACAGAGCAAAGGGGGAATGAGCAACGCACACAAGACTTCAAAAGATCAGAGCAACAACACGCACACAAGTCGCAACAAGAGCTCGCAACACAACTCAAAGAGTTCGCAACTCAACAAGAGCTCTAGATGCTATCACAATGAAACGAATGCGTGAGATCGATGTCTTGGTGCTTAGGAATGTTGTAGGAATGCTTGGTGTTCTCCTCCATGCGCCTAGGGGTCCCTTTTATAGCCCCAAGGCAGCTAGGAGCCGTTGAGAACAAATCTGGAAGGCCATCCTTGCCTTCTGTCATCGGGCGCACCGGACAGTCCGGTGCACACCGGACAGTGTCCGGTGCCCGATTCCTTTCCTTAAATGGCGAAGCCGACCGTTGCAGATCTGGGAGCCGTTGGCGCACCGGACATGTCCGGTGCACACCGGACAGTCCGGTGCCCCCTTCCGACCGTTGGCTTGGCCACGTGTCGCGCGTAGAATCCGCGGCCGACCGTTGGCCCGGCCGACCGTTGGCTCACCGGACAGTCCGGTGCACACCGGACAGTCCGGTGAATTTTAGCCGTACGCCGTCAGCAAATTCCCGAGAGCGGCCTCTTCGGCCGAGGCAGCCTGGCGCACCGGACACTGTCCGGTGCACCACCGGACAGTCCGGTGCCCCAGACCGAAAGGCTGTACACAGCCAACTCTCCTCTTTTCTTCTTCTTCCTGTTTCTGATACTTAGACAAGTATATTAGTACACAAAACCAATGTACTAAGACTTAGAAACATACCTTTGCTCTAGATTTGCACTTTGTTCATCCATGGGCATTGATTCACATTTAAGCACTTGTGTTGACACTCAATCACCAAAATATTTAGAAATGGCCCAAGGGCACATTTCCCTTTCAATCTCCCCCTTTTTGGTGATTTATGCCAACACAACATAAAGCAACTAGAACAAGTGCAATATCACTTCAAATAAAAACTCAAATTTATTTTGATTCAATTTGGCATATATGGATCATCCTTTGCCACCACTTGGTTTGTTTTTGCAAATCAAACTCAAATCTCTATCTCTAAGTCAACCACACATGTTGAAGCATAAATAGAGTCATTCCAAAATAGATTGATCAAAGATTTCAAAAACTCCCCCTATTTCCCATAATCAACACTTCTCCCCACAAGAGGCCAACTTTTGACAAAAGAGACAATGCAAGAGTTTTGACAACACAAAAGCTCTAATCTACTATTTTCAAAATTTCTCAAGTGGTAGCTGATCCATTTATCACTTTGGCCTTTATTTTCTCCCCCTTTGGCATCAAGCACCAAAACGGGATCAATCTTGGCCCTTTTAACCCCATTGCCTCACCAAAATCTTCAATTAAGAGCAAATAGACAATAAGAGTCATAGAGATGAACTTGGAATAAGTTACCCTCTCATCGGAGTGCAGTGGAAGTCTTGCATGGTCCAAGTTCACCTTTCCCTTTCAATCCACCTTCGAGACTAAATCAAGCAAACTCAAGCAAATGGTTAGTCTCAAAGGGTCAAGTTGTAACACATCTCCCCCTAAACATGTGCAGCACTTTGCAACGGACTTGTGAGGTCCAGGGAGTGTTTGTACAACTTGAGCACCACAATTAGCAACAAAATGCAGAAAGGAACATGATCAAAAGCATAAATACATGTATGCTACAATTCAATCCAAGTTCCACGAATCTAAGACATTTAGCTCACTACGCAGCCTGCAAAAGGTCTTCTCATCTAGAGGCTTGGTAAAGATATCGGCTAGCTGGTTCTCGGTGCTAACATGAAACACTTCGATATCTCCCTTTTGCTGGTGGTCTCTCAAAAAGTGATGTCGGATGTCTATGTGCTTTGTGCGGCTGTGCTCAACGGGATTTTCCGCCATGCGGATAGCACTCTCATTATCACATAGGAGTGGGACTTTGCTCAGATTGTAGCCAAAGTCCCGGAGGGTTTGCCTCATCCAAAGCAGTTGCGCGCAACACTGTCCTGCGGCAACGTACTCGGCCTCAGCGGTGGATAGGGCAACGGAAGTTTGTTTCTTAGAATTCCATGACACCAGGGACCTTCCTAAGAATTGGCACGCCCCCGATGTGCTCTTCCTATCGACCTTACATCCAGCATAGTCGGAGTCTGAGTATCCAACCAAGTCAAAGGTAGACCCCTTTGGATACCAGAGCCGGAAGCAAGGCGTAGCAACCAAATATCTAAGAATTCGCTTCACCGCCACTAAGTGACACTCCTTAGGATCGGATTGAAATCTAGCACACATGCATACACTAAGCATAATATCCGGTCTACTAGCACATAAATAAAGTAAAGACCCTATCATTGACCGGTATGCTTTTTGATCAACGGACTTACCTCCTTTGTTGAGGTCGGTGTGTCCGTCGGTCCCCATCGGAGTCTTTGCGGGCTTGGCGTCCTTCATCCCAAACCTCTTTAGCAGATCTTGCGTGTACTTCGTTTGGGAGATGAAGGTGCCATCTTTGAGTTGCTTCACTTGGAACCCAAGGAAGTAGTTCAACTCGCCCATCATCGACATCTCGAATTTCTGCGTCATCACCCTGCTAAACTCTTCACAAGACTTTTGGTTAGTAGAACCAAATATTATGTCATCGACATAAATTTGGCACACAAACAGATCACCATCACATGTCTTAGTAAAAAGAGTTGGATCGGCTTTCCCAACCTTGAAAGCATTAGCAAGTAAAAAGTCTCTAAGGCATTCATACCATGCTCTTGGGGCTTGCTTAAGTCCATAGAGCGCCTTAGAGAGCTTACACACGTGGTCGGGATACCGTTCATCCTCGAAGCCAGGGGGTTGCTCCACGTACACCTCCTCCTTGATTGGCCCGTTGAGGAAAGCGCTCTTCACATCCATTTGGAACAACCTGAAAGAATGGTGAGCGGCATATGCTAGCAAGATACGAATTGATTCTAGCCTAGCCACAGGAGCAAATGTCTCCTCAAAGTCCAAACCTGCGACTTGGGCATAACCTTTTGCCACAAGTCGAGCCTTGTTCCTCGTCACCACCCCGTGCTCGTCCTGTTTGTTGCGGAACACCCACTTGGTTCCCACAACATTTTGCTTAGGACGAGGCACCAGTGTCCAAACTTCATTGCGCTTGAAGTTGTTGAGTTCCTCCTGCATGGCCAACACCCAGTCCGGATCTAGCAAGGCCTCCTCTACCCTGAAAGGCTCAATAGAAGAGACAAAGGAGTAATGCTCACAAAAATTAACTAATCGAGATCGGGTAGTTACTCCCTTGCTAATGTCACCCAAAATTTGGTCGACGGGATGATCCCTTTGAATCATCGCTCGAACTTGGGTTGGAGGTGCTAGTTGTGCTTCTTCCTCCATCACGTGATCATCTTGTGCTCCTCCTTGATCACACGCCTCCTTTTGATGAACCTGTTCATCGTCTTGGGGTGGGGGAAGCACCGTTGTTGAGGAAGAAGGTTGATCTCGTACATCATGTTCCTGTGGCCGCACTTCTCCAATCGCCATGGTTCGTATAGCGGCCGTCGGAACATCTTCTTCATCTACATCATCACAATCAACAACTTGCTCTCTTGGAGAGCCATTAGTCTCATCAAATACAACGTCGCTAGAGACTTCAACCAAACCCGATGATTTGTTGAAGACTCTATACGCCTTTGTATTTGAGTCATAACCTAACAAAAACCCTTCTACAGCTTTGGGAGCAAACTTAGAATTTCTACCCTTCTTTACTAGAATGTAGCACTTGCTCCCAAATACACGAAAGTAAGATACATTGGGTTTGTTACCAGTTAGCAGCTCATACGAAGTCTTCTTGAGGAGGCGATGAAGGTAGACCCTGTTGATGGCGTGGCAAGCCGTGTTCACGGCTTCCGACCAGAAACACTCGGGGGTCTTGAATTCTCCAAGCATTGTCCTCGCCATATCGATTAGCGTCCTGTTCTTCCTCTCTACCACACCATTTTGCTGTGGTGTGTAGGGAGCGGAGAACTCGTGCTTGATCCCTTCCTCCTCAAGGAACTCCTCCACTTGAAAGTTCTTGAACTCGGACCCGTTGTCGCTCCTTATCTTCTTCACCTTGAGCTCAAACTCATTTTGAGCTCTCCTAAGGAAGCGCTTGAGGGTCCCTTGGGTTTCAGACTTATCCTGCAAAAAGAACACCCAAGTGAAGCGGGAAAAATCATCAACAATAACTAAACCATACTTACTTCCTCCTATGCTCAGATAGGCGACGGGTCCGAAGAGGTCCATATGTAGCAGCTCCAGGGGTCTTGATGTTGTCATCACATTTTTGGTGTGATGAGAGCCTCCCACCTGTTTCCCTGCTTGACAAGCTGCACAAGGTCTATCTTTTTCGAAATGAACATTGGTTAGACCTATCACGTGTTCTCCCTTTAGAAGCTTGTGGAGGTTCTTCATCCCCACATGTGCTAAGCGGCGATGCCACAGCCAGCCCATGCAAGTCTTAGCCATTAAGCATGCATCTAGACCGGCCTCTTCTTTTGCAAAATCAACTAAGTAAAGCTTGCCGTCTAGAATACCCTTAAAAGCTAGTGAACCGTCACATCTTCTAAAGACAGACACATCTACATTTGTAAATAGACAGTTATACCCCATGTTGCATAGTTGACTAACAGATAGCAAATTATATCCAAGAGACTCTACTAAAAACACATTAGAGATAGAGTGCTCATTAGAAATTGCAATTTTACCTAACCCTTTTACCTTGCCTTGATTCCCATCACCGAATATAATTGAATCTTGGGAATCATTATTCTTGACGTAGGAGGTGAACATCTTCTTCTCCCCCGTCATATGGTTTGTGCATCCGCTATCAATAATCCAGCTTGAGCCCCCGGATGCATAAACCTGCAAGGCAAATTTAGGCTTGGGACTTAGGTACCCAACTCTTGTTGGGTCCTACAAGGTTAGTCACAATTGTCTTAGGGACCCAAATGCAAGTTTTGTCACCCTTGCATTTTGCCCCTAATTTCTTAGCAATCACCTTTCTATCCTTTCTACAAATTGCAAAGGAAGCATTCAAAGCATGATATATTGTAGAAGGTTCATTAACTTTCCTAGGAATATTAACAACATCTCTTCTAGGCATATTATGAACAACATTCCTTCTACCAACATTTCTATCATGCACATATGAAGAACTAGAAGCAAACATAGTATGAGAAAAATCATTGTAAGCATTATAACTCCTAGTTTGTCTTCTATCATTATACAAAAAGGCATGGTTCTTTTTAGCACTAGTAGCCATAGGGGCCTTCCCTTTCTCCTTAGCGGGAATGGGAGCCTTATGGCTTGTTAAGTTCTTGGCTTCCCTTTTGAAGCCAAGTCCATCCTTAATTGAGAGGTGTCTACCAATCGTCTAGGCATCCCTTGCAAATTTTAGCTTATTAAATTCACTTTTGCTAGCCTTAAGTTGAGCATTAAGACTAGCCACTTCATCATTCAATTTAGAAATTGAAACTAGATGTTTACTACAAGCATCAACATTAAGATCTTTACACCTAGTGCACGTTTCAACAGTTTCCACACAAGATGTTGATTTACTAGCTACTTCTAGTTTAGCATTTAAGTCATCATTAACACTCTTTAAAGTAGCAATGTTCTCATGACAAGAAGATAATTCACTAGAAAGCACTTCATTTCTTTTAACTTCTAAAGCATAGGATTTTTGTGCCTCTACAAACTTATCATGTTCATCATACAACAAATCCTCTTGCTTTTCTAAAAGCCTATCCTTTTCATTCAAGGCATCAATCAATTCATTGATTTTATCAATTTTATTTCTATCCAATCCCTTGAACAAACTAGAATAATCTATTTCATCATCACTAGACTCATCGTCACTAGAAGAATCATAAGTGACATCATTACGAGTGATTACCTTCTTCTCTCTTGCCATGAGGCAAGTGTGACGCTCGTTGGGGAAGAGGGATGACTTGTTGAAGGCAGTGGCGGCGAGTCCCTCATTGTCGGAGTCAGACGAGGAGCAGTCCGAATCCCACTCCTTGCCAAGATGAGCCTCGCCCTTTGCCTTCTTATAATTCTTCTTCTTCTCCCTCTTGTTCCCTTGGTCCTGATCACTATCATTGTCGGGACAGTTAGCGATAAAATGACCAAGCTTACCGCATTTGAAGCACGAACACTTCCCCTTGGCTTTGGTCTTGCTTGGCTGTCCCTTGCGACCTTTAAGCGCCGTCTTGAATCTTTTGATGATGAGGGCCATCTCTTCATCATTAAGTCCGGCCGCCTCAATTTGTGCCACCCTGCTAGGTAGCGCCTCCTTGCTTCTTGTTGCCTTGAGAGCAAGGGGTTGAGGCTCGTTGATCGGTCCATTCAAGGCGTCGTCCACGTATCTTGCCTCCTTGATCATCATTCGCCCGCTTACGAATTTTCCGAGTACCTCCTCGGGCGTCATCTTCGTGTACCTGGGATTCTCACGAATATTGTTCACGAGATGAGGATCAAGAACGGTAAATGACCTTAGCATTAGGCGGACGACGTCGTGATCCGTCCATCGCGTGCTTCCGTAGCTCCTTATTTTGTTGATAAGGATCTTGAGCCGGTTGTATGTTTGCGTCGGCTCCTCGCCCCTTATCATCGCGAATCGTCCGAGCTCGCCCTCCACCAACTCCATCTTGGTGAGTAAGGTGACATCATTCCCCTCATGAGAGATCTTGAGGGTGTCCCAAATCTGCTTGGCATTGTCCAAGCCGCTCACCTTGTGATACTCGTCCCTGCACAAAGAGGCTAGCAACACAGTAGTAGCTTGTGCATTTTTATGGATCTGTTCATTAATAAACGAAGGACTATCCGAGCTATCAAATTTCATTCCACTTTCCACAATCTCCCAAATGCTTGGATGGAGAGAAAATAGGTGTGTACGCATTTTGTGACTCCAAAATCCGTAGTCCTCTCCATCAAAGTGAGGAGGCTTGCCAAGTGGAATGGGGAGCAAATGAGCATTTGAGCTGTGCGGAATGCGCGAATAATCAAAAGAAAAGTTTGAGTTAACCGTCTTTTGTTTGTCGTAGTCGTCGTCCTTGTGGGAAGAAGTAGACTCGTCGCTGTCGTAGTAGACGATCTCCTTGATACGTCTTGTCTTCTTCTTCTTCCCATCTTTACGTCTGTGGCCCGAGCCAGAGTCGTTGGATTTGTCATCTTTTGGCTCGTTGACGAAGGACTCCTTTTCCTTGTCGTTGATCACGATTCCCTTCCCCTTAGGATCCATCTCTTCGGGCGGTTAGTCCCTTTCTTGAAGAGAACGGCTCTGATACCAATTGAGAGCACCTAGAGGGGGGGGTGAATAGGTGATCCTGTAAAACTTAAGCTTATAGCCACAAAAACTTGTTAAGTGTTAGCACAATAAATGCCAAGTGGCTAGAAAGGAGTCTCAACAAAACACAATACCACAAGAGATCAATCACAGAGATGACACAGTGGTTTATCCCGTGGTTCGGCCAAGACCAACGCTTGCCTACTCCATGTTGTGGCGTCCCAACGGACGAGGGTTGCAATCAACCCCTCTCAAGCGGTCCAAAGACCCACTTGAACACCACGGTGTTTTGCTTGCTTTTTCTCAATCCCGTTTGCGAGGAATCTCCACAACTTGGAGCCTCTCGCCCTTACAATTGAAGTTCACAAAGAACACAGAGCAAAGGGGGAATGAGCAACGCACACAAGACTTCAAAAGATCAGAGCAACAACACGCACACAAGTCGCAACAAGAGCTCGCAACACAACTCAAAGAGTTCGCAACTCAACAAGAGCTCTAGATGCTATCACAATGAAACGAATGCGTGAGATCGATGTCTTGGTGCTTAGTAATGTTGTAGGAATGCTTGGTGTTCTCCTCCATGCGCCTAGGGGTCCCTTTTATAGCCCCAAGGCAGCTAGGAGCCGTTGAGAACAAATCTGGAAGGCCATCCTTGCCTTCTGTCATCGGGCGCACCGGACAGTCCGGTGCACACCGGACAGTGTCCGGTGCCCGATTCCTTTCCTTAAATGGCGAAGCCGACCGTTGCAGATCTGGGAGCCGTTGGCGCACCGGACATGTCCGGTGCACACCGGACAGTCCGGTGCCCCCTTCCGATCGTTGGCTTGGCCACGTGTCGCGCGCAGAATCCGCGGCCGACCGTTGGCCCGGCCGACCGTTGGCTCACCGGACAGTCCGGTGCACACCGGACAGTCCGGTGAATTTTAGCCGTACGCCGTCAGCAAATTCCCGAGAGCGGCCTCTTCGGCCGAGGCAGCCTGGCGCACCGGACACTGTCCGGTGCACCACCGGACAGTCCGGTGCCCCAGACCGAAAGGCTGTACACAGCCAACTCTCCTCTTTTCTTCTTCTTCCTGTTTCTGATACTTAGACAAGTATATTAGTACACAAAACCAATGTACTAAGACTTAGAAACATACCTTTGCTCTAGATTTGCACTTTGTTCATCCATGGGCATTGATTCACATTTAAGCACTTGTGTTGACACTCAATCACCAAAATATTTAGAAATGGCCCAAGGGCACATTTCCCTTTCAGTGCCTCGCCCTTGGCCTTCTTGTAATGCTTCTTCTTTTCCCTCTTGCTCCCGTGTTCCTGGTCACTATCATTGTCGGGACAGTTAGCAATAAAATGACCAAGCTTACCGCATTTGAAGCATGATCGCTTTCCCTTGGTCTTAGTCTTGCTTGGTTGTCCCTTGCGACCCTTTAGTGCCGTCTTGAATCTTTTGATGATGAGGGCCATCTCTTCATCATTAAGACCGGCCGCCTCAATTTGCGCCACCTTGCTGGGTAGCGCCTCCTTGCTCCTTGTTGCCTTGAGAGCAATGGGTTGAGGCTCATGGATTGGGCCATTCAACGCGTCGTCCACGTACCTCGCCTCCTTGATCATCATTCGCCCGCTTACAAATTTTCCATGAATTTCTTCGGGCGACATCTTGATGTACCTAGGATTTTCACGAATATTGTTCACCAAGTGAGGATCAAGAACGGTAAATGACCTTAGCATTAGGCGGACGACGTCGTGATCCGTCCATCGCGTGCTTCCGTAGCTCCTTATTTTGTTGATAAGGATCTTGAGCCGGTTGTATGTTTGTGTCGGCTCCTCGCCCCTTATCATCGCGAATCGTCCGAGCTCGCCCTCCACCAATTCCATCTTGGTGAGTAAGGTGACATCATTCCCCTCATGAGAGATCTTGAGGGTGTCCCAAATCTGCTTGGCATTGTCCAAGCCGCTCACCTTGTGATACTCGTCCCTGCACAAAGAGGCTAGCAACACAGTAGTAGCTTGTGCATTTTTATGGATCTGTTCATTAATAAATGAAGGGCTATCCGAGCTATCAAATTTCATTCCACTTTCCACAATCTCCCAAATGCTTGGATGGAGAGAAAATAGGTGAGTACACATTTTGTGACTCCAAAATCCGTAGTCCTCTCCATCAAAGTGAGGAGGCTTGCCAAGTGGAATGGGGAGCAAATGAGCATTTGAGCTATGCGGAATGCGCGAATAATCAAAAGAAAAGTTTGAGTTAACCGTCTTTTGTTTGTCATAGTCGTTGTCGTCGTTGTCCTTTTGGGAAGAGGAAGATTCGTCGCTGTCGTCGTAGTAGACGATCTCCTTGATGCGCCTTGTCTTCTTCTTCTTCCCTTCCTTCCGTCTATGGCCCGAGCCGGAGTCGGTAGGCTTGTCATCTTTGGGCTCGTTGACGAAGGACTCCTTCTCCTTATCGTTGATCACGATTCCCTTCCCCTTAGGATCCATCTCTTCGGGCGGTTAGTCCCTTTCTTGAAGAGAACGACTCTGATACCAATTGAGAGCACCTAGAGGGGGGGTGAATAGGTGATCCTGTGAAACTTAAACTTATAGCCACAAAAACTTGTTAAGTGTTAGCACATTAATCGCCAAGTGGCTAGAGAGGAGTCTCAACAAAACACAATACCACAAGAGATCAAACACAGAGATGACGCAGTGGTTTATCCCGTGGTTCGGCCAAGACCAACGCTTGCCTACTCCACATTGTGGCGTCCCAACGGACGAGGGTTGCAATCAACCCCTCTCAAGCGGTCCAAAGACCAACTTGAATACCACGGTGTTTTGCTTTGCCTTTCAATATCCCGTTTGCGAGGAATCTCCACAACTTGGAGTCTCTCGCCCTTACAATTGAATTTCACAAAGAAGCACGGAGTAAGGGAGGGAAGCAACACACACAAATCCACAGCAAAATGCGCACACACACGGCCAAGAAACGAGCTCAAAAGCCTATCTCGAAGTTCACACTAGAACGGAGCTCGAATCACTTGAGAATGACAAACGAATGCGCAAAGACTGAGTGTGGATGATCAAGAATGCTCTAAGGTTGCTTGTGTATCTCCTCCATGCGCCTAGGGGTCCCTTTTATAGCCCCAAGGCAGCTAGGAGCCGTTGAGAGCAAATCTGGAAGGCCATCTTTGCCTTCTGTCGTCGGGGGCACCGGACAGTCCGGTGCACACCGGACACTGTCCGGTGCCCGATTTATTTCCTTAAACAGCGCAGCCGACCGTTGCTGACCGTTGAAGATCTGGGAGCCGTTGGCGCACCGGACATGTCCGGTGCACACCGGACAGTCCGGTGCCCCTTTCCGACCGTTGGCTCGGCCACGTGTCCCGCGCAGATCGCGCGGCCGACCGTTGGCCCGGCCGACCGTTGGCTCACCGGACAGTCCGGTGCACACCGGACAGTCCGGTGAATTTTAGCCGTACGCCGTCGGCGAATTCCCGAGAGCGGCCTCTTCACGCCGAGTCAGTCTGGCGCACCGGACAGTCCGGTGTGCCAGACCGGGCTGAGTCTTGGCTGTACACAGCCAAGTCTTTCGCACCTCTCTTCTTTTCTTCTTCTCTCTGTTTCTAACACTTAGACAAGTATATTAGTACACAAAACCAATGTACTAAGGCTTAGAAACATACCTTTACTTGTGATTTGCACTTTGTTCATCCTTGGGCATAGATTCACACTTAAGCACTTGTGTTGGCACTCAATCACCAAAATACTTAGAAATGGCCCAAAGGCACATTTCCCTTTCAATACTCCCAGATCATTGGCTCGCTCGTGTACCTTGCAAGTGCAACAAGGCCAGACATCTCTTATGCTGTGAGTAAGCTAAGTCGGTTTGTGTCGAAACCAGGAGATGATCACTGGCGTACTCTTGAGAGAGTGTTGCAGTATTTGAAAGGTACTATGACATACGGTATTCATTATACCGGAAACCCAAAAGTGCTGGAAGGCTATTGTGATGCCAACTGGATTTCTGATGCTGATGAGCTTTATGCCACAAGCGGATATGTGTTTCTGTTTGGAGGTGGCGCTGTTTCCTGGAAGTCTTGCAAGCAGACTATCTTAACGAAGTCTACAATGGAAGCAGAACTCGCAGCATTAGACACTGCTGGGGCTGAGGCCGAGTGGCTTCGTGATTTCCTATTGGACTTACCGGTAGTTGAAAAACTGATACCGGCTATTTCCATGAACTGTGACAACCAAACGGTGATTACAAAGGTTAACAGTTCTAGGAATAACATGAAGTCTACAAGGCATGTTAAGAGGAGATTGAAATCTGTCAGAAAGTTGAAAAACTCCGGAGTTATAACTGTGGATTATGTCCACACATCAAATAATCTCGCAGATCAATTCACTAAGGGTCTATCACGCAATGTGATAGAAAGTGCATCGAGGGAAATGGGTATGAGACCCATGTGAGATCTACTCTAGTGGTAACCTGCTCTATGTGATCGGAGATCCCGTGAAGTAGAGTGGAGAAACAAGCTAGGAGTAGATTGTGAGGAAAGATCCCTTCTTTAACTCGTTTCTGATGCACATCTTTCCTATCTGTAAGGCAGGATGGTTTTTACCTTAATGTATTCCAAGAGTCTTATAAAGGTAAGATGTTGTTCTACAGAACATCTTCTGAGGAATACACCTATATGAGTCAGACTGCTAGTCACAGTCTATGGGACTTGGGTAATCCCTAAATACTCATGAAAGGCACTGAAGTGTGACTTATATGCTTCTAAACAGCGGGAATACCCTTTTGCAGCCTAGTATCAGCAAAGGATTTGAGTGAATCTTATTTCGCACAAAACTGTCAATTCAAGGCATAGTCCATTGTTCAGTTGTGAATGAGTGAAACTCTTATTCTAGATGGATGTTCAACTTAACAGTCTCCATCGAAACACTGGTATATCAAAGGATTGTGATTCTGATACTTCATCATTACAAACCCTAGAGTTTGGTGGGGATTGTTGGATCTTTTATGGGCTTGGCCCATTTATTGAATAAACTCTATGGTGTGTAATGGTGGAGAATACCAATAGTACCACATTGGAAGTCCAAGGGTCTTTTGCCTTGACTTATATGGTGGGATTTATTCTACTTAACTTGAGAAGTCAAGAAATGGATAAGGGCGTGCCACACGCGCGCGCGCCGCCGCCGCCGCTGGCCGGGCCGGGCCGGGCGTGGCGTGCCGTGGCGTGGCGTGGCGAGGCAGGCAGGCAGGCGAGCGGGCGTGGTGTGGTTGTGTTAATTTTTAACACTCACTAACCGCGTACGTCAGCCGAGTGACCCTGTCTCTTCGTCAGCCAGCCGAGTGACCCTTCTCCTTCAGCTGCCGACTCATGGCGTGACTCGGCGAGAGCTGGCCGACTCATGGCATAACTCGGCTAGAGCTGGCCGACTCTTGGCGTGACTCGGCGACCTTTCTCCTTCAGCTTCCCTCTGTGAGAGGTTAAATAGAGGAGCACCCCTGTCATTCGGTGCAGGCGAGAAACACTTTCAGTCTCACAATCCAGCCACCGAGTGAGGGTATTTCCATCTCGTGACTCTGCGCGCACACAGAAGCGAGAGGGCAGGTGCCTCCGAAGCCGGTGCCGTTCGAGACCTTGCACGGGGGATCGGCAATTAGGTTTTTGGGGAGCGTCTTCGCGACTGCCCAACGTCTGTCGTTGTCTTCATCGCTGGTTCTTGGCGTCTTCATCTCGATCGGATGACAAGAGAAGTTGGACAAGGATCAGGATCATCGGAGCGCATGGGAGGGTATGATCAATTCAGTTCATTACAGTTTTATATTCTGCATATTATATATGTCGTATGTAGCTTTGCTCTATCGTATTATAATATGTTATATCTGTCTGTCTTAATTTTACAGTCATCCTGTTTATATTGTTATCTGTTTATTTCCAGTTGTTCCGCAATAATCCATGAACCATGTTTATATGCTTATTTTATTTATATGATTTACATGCTTCATATGCTTTGTGTTCTCATGATCCATATTGTTATGGATATTTTTGAGATCATGTTATCTATGTTTGATTATCTATTATATGTCATCATCATAATGTTAATTTATGGAATTAAAATGGTACGGAAAATGCCTATATTTCTAACATTTTGTCTTGGGGTTACAAGGGAATAGCGAGAATTGCTTCTGAAATGTACAAGACAAAGCACTTAATGGTTGGAAGTGTAGTACTAGCAAGTGCAATGTAACGGTGCCTGACGCCGTCGTGTCTGATCCCCAGCAGCTCGTCTTGGTGCTCGATGAACAGAAACCAACACGATGAAAAGAATATGTCCATCTATGCTTGTCTACACCCAATCAGAGTTCAGAGAAGTTTGGGGGAAGGGGTGAAGGCGAAGCTCTGCTTGTACACATAAATGAGGCAAGCAAAACAAATCGAAAGGTCTGGACGGTTTTGGTATTGCGTTAACAAACAACTAGAAGACTAGCACAAAGCAGGCCGCTCAACGAAGATCCACAGAAGGTAATCATTTAAGTTAACCATCTCGATCGAGGGTTGCGTTAGGCGCACCTTCTTCGGACGGGACATCAGAAAGCGATGATTCACAGGCGCGGTAGTTGTACGTGGAGGGAGGCCCTTTTCCTTTTGATCAAAACAATTTGTTTTTTTTTAAAAAAAAAACTCTTATCAAGGAGCGAGGGAGGGAGGGAGGGAGGGAATTATGCGCTGCGCCAGAAGGATAATGATTGTACCGACACTGCGCCGGCCGACTGAAGAAACCCCACGTTCTCGATCAGCAGCTTCGGCCATGCGATCGTTGATCCGTTGTTCTTCTTGGTGACTCCGAGTTCGTCTAATGATGACTCACGGTTCCATGACAGTAGTAAGTACTCCGCCTCGTAGTGCTAAACGCGGAAAGGAACGTATACTGATACTGTAGCTTCGTTCTAATGTACTAGTGGCTGGATGCATGCAGTAATGTGAGCACCTTTTGGAGACAAAAGATAATCTAACACTCGAGCGCATCAAAATGTGAGCCCACCCAAGCTAGGTCCATCCATCGATGTCTTTGGACCACGTAGCAGCAGTCACAGGTCGGACCTGCATCGATCGATCGTGTTGGATAAAAGGAGAGGACTCACAAACTGCAGAGTCCTCCAAAGTTAGGACCGACGACAGAGAAGTAATTAAGCGTGGGCACTGGGAAGCTATTTTCAATTTCTGAATCAACAGTCCCTCCAGTGCAGCTTCAGCTGAAGCCCGCGCTGCACTGCACTGCACTTCACCGGCGTCAGCGGTCGCGTCCAGAGAAGGACGTGCGAATCCGCGAGACGCGACGGCCGGTCTGCCTCACCTCACGGCACCCACGGTCGGCGAAGGGGCGTCTGAATTGTCGCGCGCGACGTTGCGGTCCTCCTTTCCTTGCACGGCTCGGTCGCTTTGGCGCCGGTTTACTTTCGGAGGACAAAAGGAGGAGGCGGATTGAACCAAGAAAGCCGCTCGCTCTTACAAATTACAATTCCCTCGCTGATATATAGGAGTATCTGCAATCACTTTAACTTTGGGATTTTTTTTTTGTGTGTGTGTGTTATACTTTTTTTTACTTTTTTTATTTCTTTTTGCTTTAAGAGATATTAAAAGTCAAGAATACGATCGTTGTCAAATCGTGTGTGCGATACATTGTGTTAATTGACAATATAACATTGTGGTAATTTGTTGTCATCACAAAGTGATTTATATGCTTTTGGACGTAATGTGTACAAATATATGTTTTTATTGTTGTAACATACTCGTTGGAGTAGCGTTGCATAGACTAATCCCAAATCAATTCGAGGACTTGTGCACATACATGGTTGCATGTGTTGTTAATGTGCAGATAGGGATGCTAATAGATCACGATCAAAATGTTTCTTCATAGTAAGTTAGGACCTATTAATCAATTTTAGTTCAAAAATGAATATAAATAAAGCTCTATCCTAATTTGATTTGACCCTTACATTTTTAGCGAAAAATTTACAGCATATTATCACCTATATCTGCAGGTGCTGATTAATGTGAAAATGGTCAATAATATCAACCAAACTCGTTTTCGTTACTAAGAGTGTATTTGATTTGGCTTTGACTTTTGCCCTATTAAAATCAAAAGCCAAACCAAAGGGCCCGAGCGAGAAAGTAGTTTTTTTTTCAAAAGCCAACTTTCTAGCAGTGCGGAAATGAAATCATCTCTAGACCTTCTTTTAGCGACTTTCGGATAGAACTGTGTAAATATATATGAAACAAATTTTAGCGACTTTTAGCGTCTTCTACCATAAGTTTTTTAGCTTTTTTACAGCTCACAACCCACAACAAATTTTTTCACAGTTCACAGCCATAACAGTTTTTTTTTCGCAGCCACAACAGTTTTTTTTCGCCGCCACAACCTAACCAAACACACCTTAAATTTAGGGAGAAACTGAGGTACGAAACTAGATTTGGGGAAAAAAAAAGTTCAACGCACTCGGAGCACGAATTACAATCTCGCTCGGTAAGCAATGGTTTCCTGTAAAATTTATCATTACCGCTACTTAGTGAGGAACGAAAACCGGTTCAATTTTATTAGTATTCCAGTTTAGAATTTAAAAACATAAAATTTAAATTTTGGTTAACAAAATGGTTTTAAAAAATTACAAACGAAATGTAATCCTTGAGTCGGCTAGGGGTAGAAAAGAGCCGAGCTCAGTCATGTAACGAGCCGAGACTTGCTCGGCTCGCTCCTTCGACGAGTCTAGAAAGCCGGCGCTGAGCCAACAGAGACGGGCCATAAACATGATTTTGCGCTCTAAATCTAAATTATATGATAAAATCTAAAAACTAATTTAAATAACAAATTTTAAATTATTAAAATAAATATATTACTAATATAATATAGAAAATAGATTAATTTTGTGCAGTAATCTCAAACAATATAAATTAAGTGTTTATTTGGTACTAACATTATATGCTAATTATAATTTTATGTAATAAATTGTTGTTGGATCGAGTCACGAGCTAGCTCGCAAGCCGTAACGAGCCGAGCCGAGTTGGCTCGCTGTTTTCACAAGCCACAAAAACAGATTTCACTCAAACTCGTTCTAAGAGTCGAGCCGGTCTGAGCTGAGCCGAGTTGTTGCGAGCCCGAGTCAGCTCTTCGAGCTCGGGCTTTTTTTTAAGCCCTAGAGTCAGAGGCGTTGGTTGTATCTTGGATGCAAAAATCTTTTTTACTGTCCTTACATCTATCACTTGGAGGCCCATAAAAATAGATCAAAATTTGTAACTTAACGCTTTATTAGTTTATTTTTCTTTTATTTATATAAACCATCGGGTGGTAGATGTGAGAGGCTGCAAAAAAGTTTTGTTTGCATCTTTATGGAAAGATTTTTTTTCCCGACGAAGACATGAACGGAATGTCACTATAAGAAATATTGGAAACGTCTAAAAATTAAAAACGAAAAAAATGAAAAGGATGCTCTTGCAAGCATCCACGTGCATGTACCGGCCGAGGACACTGCAGTTGGCCCAGCGTGGCAGCCCGGTAGAGCGGCCCGGTCAGGCGCAAAAGCGTTGGACCGGCGCAAGGTGCGGACATTAGGGCGTGGTGGCCCAACGCAGAGGAGCACATTTGGACCTACTTCGCTAGGTCTTCCAAATCTTGGATGATAACAAGTTTTACGTCAAACTGTCCAAGTGTTCACTTAGGCAGAGTTCAGCGGAATACTTTATACTTGGGTCATGTCGTTTCAGCTTAGGGTGTGGCAACTGAACCTAGTAAGATCAATGTGGTGAAAAACTGGACAACACCACAACCTGTGAAACAGCTTCGTGGACAGTGGTGGCCTAAGGGCTAGTTTCGAAACTTTATTTTTCCATAGAATTTCTATTTTCCAAATTAAAACGAACTAATCTTCCTTAGAAAAACGAAAATTTCTTGAAAAATTGTGGTTCCTAAACTGGTCCTAAAGGTGGGATACAGGGGCGGCCACTCTCCGACCCCCAAATTCATAGGACCTAATTCTAGATATATCGTTCGATAGTTCAGCAATAAAGTATTGAAGTCCTAAATATGTTAGAAGAAAATTTTAAAGTAATACTATATATAAATCTTTTGGTTTACTTATTATTTGATATCTTATTGTTTGATATAAATATTAACATTTATATATATATATAAAATAATTAGAAAGGTCTCTATTTTAAACCTTGTTCTTGGCCCCTAAAATGTTAGGACTGTCATTGTGCGCACTACACCAAAATCATACACTTCCTACGATTTTCTAACTTCCTACAACTTTTATAACAAACCGTAGGAAATAAATAACTTCCGAGAGGCAACTGGTAGCTCTAGGAAATAAACATAACTTCCTACGACATTTTATAAAAGCTGTAGGAAGTTAGCTTTTACATGCTGACTCGTATGTGCGGTCAAACGAGCCGCTAACTTCCTAGAGGCGGCCGTAGGAAGTTAGCATGCACAGCTAACTTCCTACGGCCTCCTCTAGGAAGTTAGCTTTCAGTTGCTCATCCGCGGGTGCGGTCAAACGAGCCGCTAACTTCCTACGGCCGCCTCTAGGAAGTTAGCTGCACATGCTAACTTCCTACAGTCTCCTCTAGGAAGTTAGCTTTCAGCTTTTGACCAGTCAAACGAAAAGCTAACTTTCTACGGCCTGCTCTAGGAAGTAATATTCTCCTACTAACTTCCTACGACCTGCTCTAGGAAGTTAGCTTTCAGTTGCTGATCCGCGGGTGCGGTCAAACGAGCCGCTCTAGCTTTCTACGGCTTTACTCTTGTAAGTTATATTTTTTATCTTAACCCGTGAATCTACCTAATTTAACACCCTAGTTGTTTATCTCTCGTTCAACAACTATGGATTGAAGCGCGGGATATCAGTAAATAAAATGGACACTAAATTCTAATCATATTTGTTTATCCTGATTTTGATATCGTATCTGTCTCTGTCTATCTAAGTCGTCCAAAAATTATAGAGAAGTTTGGATTTTAGAAATCTTTCAAGATGTTGAACCTATGCTATTTGGATCGATCTAGTACGCGAATATGAGAATTCGATTTTATAAATTCGACCACAATCCGTATCAAGAAAACCAGGCGTAGAGTTATAAATTGAGTTGTTTTCTAGTCGAATATTCAGGTAGCGGCGAAATTCGTTTAAGTTCAACTAAATCGAATGTCTATTAAAACATCGAATCCGATATCGTTTAGTTTGATCCGTCAACGTCAGGCTCAAACCTTAACCTGATAATCAAATCTATTCCTTACCAGATAAATTTTTGTCTGATTTCTAAGCAAAGCAAAACCTGTCTAAAATATTCTTGTCCATATTAATTTGGTTTGACATGTTTACACTTCTTAAAAACCCAAATCTCATAATCGGGATTTATACATTTGATCTTGTTAAATGCAAAACCTGAAGAGGAAAAAACCATTTTTTTTCTTTTTCTCCGTGGCCCTTTTCTCCTTGTCTCATGCCGACCAGGCTTTCAGCCAACAGCCCTCTGGAATTTCTTGCCAACAGCCCTCTGCGGGCTGCGGCTCTGCCCTTCTTCCTGCAGTAGAGAGCCGCCGCCCCTCCCAAATCCCCTTCTCCCTCACGTCTCTCTCTCCCCAAGCCGCTCCTCACCAAGCCCATCTCAGCCGCTCCCTCCAGCCCTCACCTCGCCGGCCCTAGCTGCTGGTCGCCGTCGACCGCGAGCTCTCCAACGCAGGCGGCTCGCTGCGCCTTCCCCTCGCCGGTCATCCCTGCTCCCTCGGCTTCCAAACCATGGCCGCCTCTCCTCCATCTCCTCCCTCCCCAGCGCCTCCCTCTCTGCTCCTGCACTCGGAGCCCAGTACTCCAGCTCGCCAACGCTCCCTCCCTGCTCACCGGCCACCAGGAAGGTCCGAGCTCGCCCATCCTCTGCTCGGTTTCAACTTCGGTCGTGCCTGCAGACCGCTCCCTTGCTCCTGCAGCTCGCCCCATCCCCTGACTTGTCGTGTCTTGGGCCGTCACGGCACTCTCATCTTGCGTCGTCGCCTTATTGCTGTTCTGGTGAGGCCATGTCGTTCTTGTCCTACTCATTTCCCTACCGGCATCAAATCCTTACTGTTGTTTATACGTATGTTTTTGTGTGAGTTGGGAGGTGGAGAAGAAAGGAACTCTAGTGCATCACACACCTTGTGCTTGACGAAATGTTTGAATCAGAATTTATCATCGCATCCGCAATTTGGTTTAATCATGGTGAGACTCGTTGTTCCTTCTCCATTCATTCCCCACTCGGTACCTATAGCTTGAAGTTGTTATTGTGTGTCTGGGTGTAGATCAGAGATTCATAGAAAAAAAGATTAAATTAAGTGGTATGTCGTTTATGTTTCGGAGTGTTGTTAGGATTAGCTTCGATATAAATTTTTGATGAAATGACTCCTTATATGTCGTAATATGGTTATATGCATGTTTGATAGGTAGATGCATGATTTGATATAATATTAGATGGGTTATTACATGATTATGGGATGAATACTCTTGATAGGCATATAGTGTAGTGTTGTGCTGAGGAATGCACAAGGGTTTCGTACTCAATTTTTTCAAGTCGGACGACTTGCTGGTCGTTCTGGCTGACCGACTTGACCAAGTAGTCAGACGACTTAGCGATTAATCGCTATTTTTCCGAACCGATTTGGACGATTAATTACGACTAATCACGATTAATCGGACGACTTGTAAACATTGCTCGTACTTACGACCTTACGTGGTATTATTGCAAATTCATTCAGCACTACGGCATGATTAATGGAGTTACTGAAGAAGGGCACCCAATTCAATTGCCCCCGGTTGCTGATCGGACATTTCATTTGCTCAAACAGAAGTTGGTCCAAGCTCCTGTTCTAGGTCTTCCTAACGACTTCAGCAAGGGTTTCGTGCTAGAAACAGCTGTCTTCATGCAATCGAAGAATCTCGTGGCTTATTTGAATAAGCACCTTTGTCCAAGAAACCAAGCTTCATCGAGGAGTGTTTGGCAATCTTTATGGCAATTATTGACGAATGGCGGCCATACTTGCAGCACCGTCAAATCGTGATTGTACTCCATCTTACTGAGCAGAGGGTGACCTTACGTTTGTAGCATAAAGTCCTGCTCAAGCTCATTGACTTGCATTATCAAATTCGCACAAACAGGCAACGGCTGTACCGAGCGACTGATTTGGCACATATATATATAAGCCGAGACAGTGGGAGAGGAGAGCTGGACAACAGGCAACGAATTGTAATTGAATCTTCTGAATACTAAAGGAAAGCGGTCACATCCCATTAATTTGCACGGTCTCTGTGGGCTGATTCCCCACCCTTACTCATCCTTATCTCTCATTTCAAACTTGTAAACAGTACAGTCTCCCATTTATATGAATCTATCATTATGTATACGACGATATATATAATAATATAGACTATTGCTTAAATTTAAATATGATTGGTCGTACGTGCACAACTCTGAGCGGCAGTTGACTGCCGAGCAACTGCATGCACCACGCGCATATATGCATGCGATCATTATATATGTACTAAGTGGTACCGAAGGTAGTAGGTTGGTCTTACACATGCATGTGTTATTTCAGATAAGATTATACTTGGTCCGCCGGTGGAGCCAGCCAACTCATAGCATGTAGCCAACTAACTCCAGATTATATTAGCAATTGCCATTAGCTAGGATACACACGCAGTTGTTTATTAACTAGCAAGCTAGTACGTACGTACTGTAATTAATGTACGTAGGCTGCAGGTGCATGGTGGCGAATTAATTAATTTTCTGGTGATGCCTGGCCCTTGAGAGCCTCGATCTGCGCCTTGCCCCTGGCGCCCTTACTCCTCACGTAGAGCCTGTACTCGTCGAAGGTCATCGTCGGGTAGAGCGGTGGCAGCTTCGCGGCCGTGACCAGCTCCGGCGCCGGGGAGATGGGGACGTCGCCCTTGGGGTTGTAGAAGATGGCGAGGGATATGCGCTCCTCCTCGGCGTTCACGACCACCCGGTGCTCCACGCTCTTGTACACGGAGTTGCTCATTATCTGTCCATGCATGCATGAGTGAATAAATAATTCAACATTCTCAGTGTCAGTATTAATTATAGCTATATATGAGCGAGGTTTTTTCGATGCATGCATGAACGGACAGTTACATGCATCTAGCATTCGTATTCAAAAGGAAAGGTGGAGTTACGTACGTAAACAGTAGCATGCATGCATACATTGACACATATATACTTACACCATTAGATATACAGCGGTACGGTCGTTGGTCTGTTACTTCTAGTTGAAGTTTATTAATTACGGTAAGGCCCCGTTTGTTTTCTTTCATTTTGAGGAATTAAAATCTTACTAATGAAATATGCTATTTTTTAGAATGTGACATTTCACCACTTTCTAAAGTTATCATATAAGTCTATCTCAAATTCATATGGTGAGAGATGAAAATTGATTCTATAGATTTACATGCTATTTTTTCGATGTACAACTTATAAGACACTTTTCTACTTGCTTTGCTATAACATTAATGTAGTATATAACTATCTCTCTCATATGATTTAAGATAATATACAAATATATTAGATATATAAATATATAAACTTAATTAGTTTTGTCTAAATTATAATTATTAAAATGAAATTCAATTCCAACGAAATAAACGGGGCCTAACAGTAATTCTGTTCATGCATGTGGAGCAGGGGATTAGCTAACTTGTACAGTTGTACTACAGTCTACACAGAGCCTACAACTACACAGGTGCAAATATTGTTAGCGGCTGCCAGCTGGCTGGCCGCCGGTGCATGCAACATATACGTGGGATATACAGATGATTGGCTTGTGCACCTGTGCATGTGCTTTCGCGCGTGGTGCGCGCGATTCGTCAGTTGTCACCGTACAGTACGGTAACATGCATGCAACTCTGTCCTCGGTTGCTGCTTGTGCACGATAAATCTTAAGATTGCGCTCGATCGATGATCGTCACCGGCTCACCGCCCATGCATGTGTTCTCATGCAAACTACTAGCTAGTACTGATATAGGAGTAGTACTAGCTAGTAGCATCTATCTAGTATTGATTCCAGCATGCACGTACACCGACGATTAGTTTGTTTCAGAGTCAACTACCTGCTGAATTAATACAGGTTTTTTTTATAAGCAGAGCTGAATTAAGACTGTTCCTGACGTATAGTATACACAGATAAGATCCATCGATCGGATCCTTTTGTCCTTAAAGTGTTTTTAATAAAACTAATCATTCACGAGTTATCTATCCAGAGATGCAGCTAGCTATCGATTCTTTTAAATTCCAACCGATGCAAGGCGAGCGGCAGCGCACTAACTAGCTGTACGCGTGTAGGAGTGCCGACCAACCACAAGACCAAATACTTCACGTTTGTACAATACGTGACAGAGATCTGTCGTCGACATCGACTAGTACGTAGCTCCAGGAAGCCACGCATCTAGACGAGCTGTGGACGACGCGCGATCGGGCACGCTAGCTATAGTAGAGAGTAGGGACGATACAGCCAACATGCACAAGATGTATACCTAGCTTAATTAGCTGGAACGATGTTGGTTGCTATATTACCTGGACTTGGTCGCCGACGTTGACGATGAAGGCGTCGCGGACGGGGCGCACGTCGACCCAGTCGCCGGCGCTACGGCGGACCTGCAGGCCGCGGACGTGCTCGTCGGCGAGGAGGGCGGTGAGGACGCCCGGGTCCGAGTGCGCGGAGAGGCCCAGCGTCAGGTCCGGCTGCGGGCACCGCGGGTAGTAGTTGGCGCGCAGGGTGGCGCCGCAGCAGCCCGCCCCGCCGAACGCCCGCTGAAGGTGCGCCTCGTCCAGCCCTAGGCTCACTGACATCACCCGCATCAGCAGCTCGCACAGCCGCACCACCTCGCGTCCGTACTCCTCGGACACCTCCCTGTATATAGCATATATACACGCACATGATGTATACACATCAATACAGTACATGAGCCGCTAGCTACTAGCTATACTGTTGTACGTACGTGCATGTCAGTAACTAACAGTAATCTTGTCCTTCGACCACGTGTATGTGCCGGTTTTTTACTGCAGCAACGGGCAGTCCCAGCACAGCCAATTTGGCACCTGGCATGCATGCAGGAGTAGAAGCGTGCTAGGAACGAGGTCTACAACGACAGGGACACCCCTTTTATGATTTAGCAGCAGCACGTCCCGGTGCCGTGCTACTCGCCTACCCCCATAGCTTTGGAATTCTTGACCAGCTGCATGCGTTGCGCTGTGGCTCTCTAGGCATTTTGCATGCATGAAAGCACCATGGACCTACTTTCCATTTTTCATGCACGTGTTGTATTTGGACGCTGAGTCATTGCTACGGCGGGACTTGTTTTCTATGGAGTACTTAAAAGTGTTATCTATGCATTTTAGGCCGGCTCCACCCAATGACTAGGGAACAAGATGTAATGGTTGCTGGAGAAGTACGGCATGCATGGGCAGGGACAGTTACGTTAATCTATTTCCTAACAGTCAGTGCACTGTCGTTCTCTCTGGTAAAACATCATTAATCCTAAATATGTGTTCATTAAGGATAGAACAATTAAATATAGCTGTGTAGTTTTCGCAGTATGTCACTGATAAAAAACATTTTTTTGCCAAGGACATCCTTTTTCTACACACTCTTGTTTAAACATATTGTATTTAATATATACACAAAAAACAAAGCCATATAATCATATGAACTATATATAGCATCATCTAAAATGTTGAACTGTGAAACTTTGAGATTCACTTTTTCTTCCATATAGGCATATGCCCAAACAGAAGAAAAGGTGAATCTCAAAGCTTGCAGGGTTCAATCAAACTCAAGCTAGCCCACTCTTCCTAGGGGCCGGGGGGTCTATGTAGCAGCACCTTATATAGTACTCCTACACATAATTAATGAAAGTTTCATAAGAACAGTTCAATTCTCCTCGATAGCCAGAAATTATTTCATGCATGTGTTCCAAACGGGATGGAATCGGAGCTAGCCTCGTGTTGATTACCTAGTACATAACAACATCGCCACAGCTCTAAATGCATGCACATGCATGATGGGAAGGCACGCTAAAATTTGTTGCAGCCCGGCTGCAAACCAGGCTATTTGCAGCCCCTCACAAAAAGGTGGATAGGCCCCACCTGCAGGTCCACCAGATAACGTTTTAGTTGTATTATTTACCTGCGGGTGGGACCTATCCTCCTTTTTGTGAGGGGCTGCAAACAGCCTGGTTTGCAGCCGGACTGCAACAAATTTTTTTCCAAGAAGAAGGGTACGAAATTTGGAAGTGGGCGTACTTGCAGTTGCCGGGCACGGCCGGCCAGAACTTGGGCGTGCTCTTGGCCGCCTCCGGCGCGAGGTGGAGGAAGAAGTAGTCGCCCCAGTCGAGGGCGGCGCCCTTCTGGACGCCGAGGCGGCTGCCGTAGCCCTCGTACGTGCGGGGCGAGTTGGCGTAGCGCTGCCTCTCCGCGAGCGGGCGGCGGAAGAAGCCGCGCCAGGCCTCCCGCGCCGCGCGCAACAGCTCGGGGCGCACCCCGTGGCCGACCACCTGGAAGAAGCCCCACTCCCGGCACGCGGCGGCGACGGCCTCGGTGACGGCGGCGCCGCCGTCCGCCGCCAGCAGCGCGCCGAGATCGACGACCGGAATGCTCATGTCCGAGGGCTCCGTGGTCTCCTGGACTGTCGTTGCCGCCGCCGGGGACACGGCGGGGCGGTCGCACGGCGGCTTGACGTAGCAGCGCGGGATGACGGACAGGCCGCTCTCGGCCAGCGCCTGCACGCGGACGACGGGCTCCGGCCACTCCTGCATGCAGTCCGCCATCTGTGTGTATCTATATCGTCCCTTCCCTGCCGCCGCGCGCAGCCTATATGCATGCAAACAGTGAAAAGAATTAACGATCGGCGCATGCTGCTGAGAGCGAGGAAGAAGTGCATACTGCCATACTGGGTTCTGGGTCCTATACGACGTACAGTACGTGGGAAACTAGGTGACTACGGCATATGCATTCAACGCGCGAAAAAGGTGGGGGAAAACACGAGGAGGGGATCGGTCTCCGATCTTGCTCGGGAATTAAATGGAGCGCGACATGGCACGAGATGGGATCATGGGAATGCCGGTGTGGCGACTGACGACGACGACAACGACTCATGCACATGCAGTGTGGAGATGATGAGGGTGAGGTATGGACGACGCGTGCTGTGCCAATCAAAACACGTTTGATCAAGCTGATGATGAGCTTGATTCGCTAGAATACCAGCGAGAGTAGAGAGAACGTACTACAAGGGAACGTTACGTACTGGGTCAATTAGCTAGCTAGACCTCGAGTAGTTCTTGAAGAGAGAGTGAGAGAAAGAGGTGGACGGCTGAGCCTGCGGTGTGCTTGGGCCGGCCCCTTGATGCTTTGGATGGCTTAATTAGCTAGTGAGATCGAGACCCAACAGGGGTATATATAGTCAGAGATGGAAAGAGACGTTTACGAGAGAAAAAAAACAATGCCAGCGATCGAGCTGCTGGTAGGTGGTAGCTCTGCTTTGTTCGGTCCTCTGGGCGGACATGCTCGCCTGGTCTGGTTGTCGATCCGCGCGGCCGCGGGGACCGGGGGGCGAGCGGCGAGAGCGACGCACACAGCTGACGGCTGGGCACCGCGGGGGACCAAAAGCCAAAAAGGGTTGAAACGTGTTTTTTGTGCGTTATTATTGTTTTGTTTGTGCCGGATCGGCTGTGGCTGATGCTGACCACTGGATGGGCAGCTGGACTGGGTTGTAAACGTACTACTACTAGACCCTGTTTGTTTTGGCTTCTGGCAGCTTCTGGCCACCAAAAGCTGCTGCGAACTGCCAAACGCTCAGCTTTTCAGTCAGCTTCTATAAAATTCGTTGGGGCAAAAACCATCCAAAATCAACATAAACATATAATCGGTTGAGTCGTTGTAATAGTAGGAATCCGTCACTTTCTAGATCCTAAGCCCTATGAATAACTTTATCTTCCTCCACACGTAATCGTAATGATACTCAGATTCTCCCTACAGCCAGATTCTCCCCACAGCCAGATTCTCAGAAAAGCTGGTCAGAAAAAAGCTGAACCAAACAGGCACCTATTAGCCTCTCGTCCGGTCCGACCGATTTTAATTTAATCCTTTTTTTCCAGAAAAAAATCACATTTATATCCTTGCTAGTCAAAATCTTGATTCTGGACCATAGAGGTTGGCGTCAAATGCAGCTATAGAGTCGAGCTAAAATAGTTTGGTGTCATAGACAACAACGTCGATGTTGTCATGTTGTATATATTTGTGTTCGGTGTGTTCCCGTTGTTGATGCTATGACACTGACGAGGCACCCACCTTGGCTCCACAAATCTTACGAAGGTCAGACATCTTTAGAACTTGTTCCGTTATGAGTGAATTGAGAGGGATTAAATCCTAAGGATTTATGTTTGGTTATGGATGGATTGAGAGTGATTGGAGACATAAATCCTCAAGATTTAATCCCCCTCAATCCACCCATAACTGAACAAGCTATTAGTGTGGCCATTACCTCCATAGTCATTGTCTCCCTTGCTTTGTATATGCCACTTCCATCCAAAAACACACCCTCTCCCGCCGTCCTTCGGACCCACGCATACACCAACAACCCTCTCCGCCACCGAAGTCCCACCGTCCTTCGGACCCACGCATACACCAACAACCCTCTCCGCCATCGCAGTCCCGCCGTCCTTCGGGCCCACACATACACTAACAGTCCTCTCCGCCACCGCAACGCTCGTTTCCACCACGATCGTGAACGGACATCTCCCGACGTTCCAAAGAAGTATTGTGGCCAGCTGCTGTCGGGTATATATATCCACTGGGTCCTCGCGACCCAGATTCAGTCTGTGGACCGTTATAGTACCTCAGTGGGCTAGAGAGATAAACCTCGAAGACTGATTAGTCGAACTCGGCCAAAGGATGATGCAGAACTCGAATACGTGGGTGTGAAGGCATCGTAACCAACTCCCGTGCATGCATAAGACAAGATAAGCCGGATAGAGATTCACACACTTGCGAATTAGTCTGAGTCAACTCCTTAGATGAAGGCATAGCAATAGCGATCTACTTAACCATGTAAACCCTAATTCTGTCGGATATAAGGTGGGTTAGGGATCCCTACAAAACAATTGGATCCTCGATTAGGCATAGCTAGAGCATAGTTCTCGTCAACTCTATAACCTTAGACCCCAAGAGCAATTCCATCTCAACAGCACACATGATGTATGGTATTACGCTTCTTAGTGGCCCAAACCTGTATAGATCCTCGATCGTGTTCTATCGTGCTTAGCACGAACCATCGAGCTACCGTCGACTTCGCCGACCACAAAATCACTCTATGGTATATCTCATAGTGTGTTGTTAGTGCTAAACACCGATAGTTGTCGCCTTGCATCTCCGTACTTGCGTCCTCTCCACCGTGCTTCCCCACACACTCGTGTAGAATTTTTAAAGTACATAATTTGCATACTAGTGAGTTTAACTAGTAACAATTAGCATTCAGGGAAGACCATTCCCTGACTCGGGAGACTGACTTCAGGACCCACCATGGAGAGAATAATACTCCCGAGGATGTGGCCTCAGGACCTCCTTTGGCCAACAACTAGGAGGGCCTCATCTATGTGTAGGTTTATGCGGGGGCATCCTTTAAATTAATTCTTCAAAACTTTATCCCGTGGCATACAAACATAAGCCACCGAGTCCCCTTGTGCCAAGCAAACTAGGGCACCTAATGGTATAAGCCCTCGGCGGCCCTCACGCCTAGAGCACCTTTTTTTGAAAGACCAGGAGGGGGGTCCCCTACTGTAAATGCCCTAGAGCTAGAGATGGCAATGGGTACCCGAAACCCGAATACCCGACGGGTTTTACCCGATATGAAGGCGGGTACGGGATGATTTCTCTACCCGCGGGTATGTTAATGGGTAAAAACCTCTACCCGTTGGGTAGACGGGTACGGGTATGGGTTGGTACTACCCATACCCGTCTACCCGTGGGTAAAATATACCCGCATCAATAGCACTATAAACATCTAATAGAGTCCAACTTAGCTAGAATAAAACCCTTCTCTAGTTATCATTTGTCTAGATACCAAGTTATGTAATCATATGATTTGTTATATGTAAAATTGAAGTTGTTTTTATATGTTTATTTAATATTTTGAGTGATTGGTATATTGGAATTTAATTCTTTCCTAGCGGGTACGGGTTACCCGACGGGTAAAAATACCCGCGCGGGTACGGGTATGGGTAAGATTTTATACCCGCGAGTATATATGGGTAACCCGACGGGTAGAATTTTTTTTGATGGGTACGGGTATGGAATGGTACTACCCGACGGGTATGTACCCGTTGCCATCCCTACCTAGAGCACCTTATGGTGTAAGCTCTCGAGGTCCCCCCACACCCCAAGGAACCTAACATAATGTAAGCCCTAGGTCCTCTCGGACTTCGAGGTAGTATGAAGTATGCCTAGTGTAAGGCTAACCTCTAAATGCCCTTCAACGCTTAAGGACCCCCTAGAGGAGTTGAGGACTGAGGCTAGCTAAACCTGATTCTCTCTTAGGACAAAAAATGTGGCGATCCCACTAGAGGTAGTAGGGCCTTGTGGTATGGACCCTACATCTAAGACCTTGAAAACTATCCCTTGGCAATAGCTTAATGGATAAGTCTAAGGTACATCGCACTAAATGAGCTGTGGGTGACATTACGGGCCTGACTTAATATACTGGCACATGACTTAGGTTACAAGGAATTTGAGGCTGATACGTGGTGGTAGTGTTGGTCGTGCGCACATGTGGAGTAACCTAAAATGTAGAAATGTATAAGGGGCTTATATTTAGTGGCGAAGCCACATTGATGTTCCCTGGTTTCGCCACGTTGATGTTCCCTGGTGCACAGGCACCAGGGTAAAGTAATTTTTGTCAATATTTTTCTTAAATCTGTTGTGTATTTCTTTTTGAAATGTACATTTTCCTTTGTGTTTGATAGAGTGTGCACCAGGGTAGTTTTTATGCTGGCTTCGCCCATGGCTATATTGGCCACTTATCACCATAAGTCAACTGACCCTAACTCCCGTGTCTGGAGGCATAGGTAATTAGCCCTTCTCCTATAACCAGTAAAGTTTTACAACCAGTTTATGTCTATAATACATGTGACAGGGTGCTAAAAATGTATTGCATGCTGTATTTGTGTTGGCAAATCAAATAATTGCAAAAAATGTGGTACAATTACACGTTGTGGTCACGAATCAAGCATGATATAGTATGTACCGGTCTGTTTGATTCAACTGTAGATTTCTGAAAATCCGATTCTAGTTGTGAGCTGTGAAAACTGAGAAACCTTATGTGAGCTGACAATTGCGATCAACCGAAAATTATTTGGTTGAAATAACTGTCAACTATAGATTGTATAAGATCATGACATCTTGTAACATGGATGTTAAAAATCTAGAAAAAATATGGTATGACCATATGAAGTGATTCTAAATTGAATTAGAAGAACCTATTCTGTTGTTGTAGCCGTTTGTTTGAGATTCTAGATCTTTTGCCGTGAATCTGGCTGAACCGAACACACTCGTAGTGTCTATACAGATCATCGTTAGTCATAGAAACTTTCTGCACTGGCTGCTACATGGGCAGAGTGACCTTACTGTACAGATCATCATTAGTTGGTGTTATGGAGTGACGACCAAAACATAAATTAAAGTTGGTCTCTTAGGATGTGTTTGGTTGCAATGATAGAACGAGATGAGATGGGATTTTCCCTCAAATAAGGTTGTTTGGTTCAGTATCAGGGGTTGGGATAGAACTATCCCAGTGTTGTCTCCAATTATCCCTCAAGATTGAAGGAACAAGACAGGACGTCAGAGGACGTCCCTCTCCTAGATGTACCGCAACCAAACACACCCTTAATTAGCCGATGGCGACATCATAGTGGGAGTAGTGCAAAGCGGCGCCAAGTGTTGACCAACTTAATGACAAATGCCCGCAACACGCTGTGGTGGGATTTATCCGTTTATGATAAAAGAACAAGTGAAATTTTGGGACAAACGACGGACATCAGGCAGAAGGGTGGAGAAAAAGCAGGAACAACACAGTCAGCGTTTCGACCCTGGGGGGTCCCTGGACCGACGAGTAAATTGTCGTCGCGTGCCCCAGCCCAGATGGGTCGGCGCGAGACGGAGCGCGAAGGGGGAGACAGGCGTAAAAGGGGAAACCCACGGCCTTCGTGTTTGTCCCGCGCCCAGGTCGGGTGCGCTTGCAGTAGGGGGTTACAAGCGTCCGCGCAGGAGGGAGCGAGAGGCCTGTGCGCGTGCCGTCCCGTCCTTCCCCGCGCGGCCAACCCTCTATAAGAGGGCCCTGGGCCTTCCTTTTATAGGCGTAAGGAGAGGGTCCAAGTGTACAATGGGAGGTGTAGCAGTGTGCTAAGGTGTCTAGCAGAGAAGAGCTAGTGCCCTAAGTACATGTCGTCGTGGCAGCCGGAGAGGTTTTGGCACCCTGTTCGTGTGGTGTCGTGGTCGTCGGAGGAGCGCTGGAGCCTGGCGGAAGGACAGCTGCCGGGGCTGTCGAGTCCTTACTGACGTCTCCTTGCTTCCGTAAGGGGGCTGAGAGTCACCGTCGTCATGGAGCATGCGGGGCGCCATCATTACTTGTTTACCGGGGCGAGCCAGATGGGACGCCGGTCTTGTTCCCCGTAGCCTGAGTTAGCTTGGGGTAGGGTAATGATGGCGCCTCCTGTGACGTGGTCGGTCTGAGCCCTGGGTTGGGCGAGGCGGAGGCTCCTCCGAGGTCGAGGTCGAGTCTGTCTTCCGAGGCCGAGGTCGAGTCCGAGCCCCTGGGTCGGGCGAGGCGAAGACCGTCGGCTGAGGCCAGGGCTGAGTCCGAGCCCTGGGGTCGGGCGAGGCAGAGTTCGTCGTCTTCCGGGGCCGAGCCCGAGTCCGAGCCCTGGGGTCGGGCGAGGCGGAGTTCGTCGTCTTCCGGGGCTGAGCCCGAGTCCGAGCCATGGGGTCGGGCGATGCGGAGTTTGTCGTCTTCCAGGGCTGAGCCCGAGTCCGAGCCCTGGGGTCGGGCGATGCGGAGTTTGTCGTCTTCCGGGGCTGAGCCCGAGTCCGAGCCCTAGGGTCGGGCGATGCGGAGTTCGTCGTCTTCTGGGGCTGAGCCCGAGTCCGAGCCCTGGGGTCGGGCGATGCAGAGTTTCCTATGGCGCCCAAGGCCGGACTTGGCTGCTGTCAGCCTCACTCTGTCGAGTGGCACAACAGTCGGAGCGGCGCAGGCGGCGCTGTCCTCTTGTCAGGCCGGTCAGTGGAGCGGCAAAGTGACTGCGGTCACTTCGGCTCTGTCGACTAAAGGGCGCGTGTCAGGATAAGGTGTTAGGCCATCCTTGCATTAAATGCTCCTGCGATACGGTCGGTCGGCGTGGCGACTTGGCCAAGGTTGCTTCTTGGCGAAGACTGGGCCTCAGGCGAGCCGAAGGTGTGTCCGTTGCTGGAGGGGGTCCTCGGGCGAGACGTAAATCCTCCGGGGTCGGCTGCCCTTGCCCGAGGCTGGGCTCGGGCGAGGCGAGATCGCGTCCCTTGAGTGGACCGAGCCTTGACTTAATCGTACCCATCAGGCCTTTGCAGCTTTGTGCTGATGGGGGTTACCAGCTGAGATTAGGAGTCTTGAGGGTACCCCTAATTATGGTCCCCGACAGTAGCCCCCGAGCCTCGAAGGGAGTGTTAATACTCGCTTGGAGGCTTTTGTCGCACTTTTTTGCAAGGGGACCGACCTTTCTCGGTTGCGTTTTGTTTCGGTGGGTGCGCGCGAGCACACCCGCCGGGTGTAGCCCCCAAGGCCTCGGAGGAGTGGTTTGACTCCTTCGAGGTCTTAATGTGTTTCGTGATGCTTCGGCCAGTCTGGTTGTTCCCTCATGCGAGCTGGCCGTAGCCCGGGTGCACGGTCGGGTCCCAAGTTCTCGGGCTGGTATGTTGACGCTGTCAACGGTTTGGCCAGAGCCGGGTTTGCGAGAGCAGCCCCCGAGCCTCCGCACAGAGCGAGAGGATGGTCAAGGACAGACTCGACTTTTTTACATACGCCCCTGCGTCGCCTTTCCGCAAGGAGGAGGGGGGAAAAGCGCCATGTTGCCCTTGGAGGGCGCCGAACATGGTGTCTCCAGTGAGCTGCTAACGGGTAATCCGAGTGGACTCCCGTGCCCCATTTGTTAGGGGTCGGCTAGAGGCCCGGAGGCGCGCTCCAAAAGTACCTGCGGGTGATTTGCCGGACCCGGTCCCCTTTTGACGGGGTCCGAGGGCTCGATGCCTCCCTCTGATGGGATTCCGTTACAAGATCGTTCCCGCTGGTCTCAGAAATGTCCTAGGGTACCTCGGGAGTGTAGCCCGAGCCTTGGTTATGTATCGAACGTACCCAGGGTCATCCCTTGCTCTGCGTCTGAGGCGGCTGTGAACCCTTCGGGGGCCAACCTACGAACCCCTGATCAGTAGTGGGCGCGGAGCCCGAGTGGCCTGAGGCGGCCGTTGAACCCTTCCGAGGGGCCGGCCTTCGAACCTCTGACCAGTAGTGGGCGTGGAGCCCGAGCGCTCTGAGGCGGCTGTTGAACCCCTCCGAGGGGCCAGCCTTCGAACCTCTGATCAGTAGGGAGGCTCGGGGCCCATTTCCTTCGCGGAGAAGGATCCCTTTCGGGGTATCCCCTTTCCCGGTCCCTGTTGTAAGAGAGAGAAAGAGGAAGAGGAAAAGGATACGAAATCGAATGACGTGGCACACCTTTTTTGACGCGGTCATTATGGCAGAGGTGAAGCGTCGCCCGCTTCTCCTGCCAAAGGTGCCGCCTGTCTCACCGCAGAGTTAATGCGACGGGACGAGTGGTTCGCGGGGCAGCCGTTGCGCGTGCGCGAGCCGTTCGAGGAACGGAATACAGGTGCGCCGTCTTCACGCCGTGGGAGAGGGCTCTCTCGCTGTCCCGGGAGGGGACGTGAGCTTGGCTGACGACTTGACCGCTGCTTCCGCTCGCCTGCCACCGCCATTACTGCCGGCCCATTTCTGGCCGTATCGACCGTCGCGCCTTCTCCCGCGGCTGACTGACCCGTGACCGATGTGCCTGGTTGGCACTGTTGGGTCATTCGCAGGGTTGCCTCGAGTCGCGGTACTGGTTCCGCAGTCGAGGAGGCACGGTAGTGGCGCGAGTGGCGGTGCAGTTTCTTGCACGTTGCAACCGGCGCGCCGGTTACATGACGTGTGGGCCTAGGCCTCCATGCTGGACGCGTTGGAGTCGAAACGGTGCGCCCGCTTGGTGCGGTTGCATGCCGCCTGCATGGCAGTCCGCCCTTTCACCCGCTGGTCTGGGCGAAAGTGGAGGAATGCTCGTAACCGCTGGGTAGTTGCGCGCACCGCGCACGGCGGTTTGGCTTCTTCTGCCCTGGGCCAGCTTGCATGACGCGTGGGACCCAGCCCCCGTGTCATAGGGGGAGGACCTTGGAGCGTGCTGGAGAAGACTCAGCCCGCAATGGCTAAGGACGCAAGTGGGGAAAGTCGCCTTTAAAAGGAGGGTGACCCCCTTGAAAGGTAACCATGCTCCCCTTATGCCTCACGTCTTCCCACCTTCCGAGCCCCCGGATGGGGAACACTCGCAGCCCGTCCACCTTGTCGTTGGAGGAACGCAACTTCGCGGAAGTTGGTACCTTTCAGCCATCGTTCGGCTTCAAGGATTTTCATCAGGCAGCCCGGTCGCATCCCCTCACCGGTGGTCACCCAAGACAGTGACCGCCAGCCCCTGGGTGGGGAGAAGCAAGTCGGGCTGCGATCTTGGTCCCGCCCTCAGCTTCAAGGATCTTCATCATCCTGGCTGGGGCGGGGGCCGGGCTGAGCCGGAGCTCTGCCTCCCGCGGGTCCGCGGGTCACCTTCTCCCTCAGCATTCAAGGGAGAGGGCGCTCATCGGCCTAGCGGGAGGGTCGGACTTCAACAACGCGGGGCTGGTCGGCGGCGAGCGTCGTCAGCTTCAACGCGTTGGGGTCGCTGGCTCTGGCTCGGCTCCCGGTGCCTCCTCCTGCTGCAAGAGCGGTCGTCGCGCCGCGTGCACCGGAGGACCGCCCAAGACGTCGCGCGCTGCTAGGGCGGCGTTCGTGTTCTGGGGCTGTCCCAGTACGACGCTTCTGCGCGGAGGTCGGTGCTCCGCTCGTCCGGGAGGATCCGAGTGGGGATCTGCCGGTGGGCAGATGGCTTCCATCGTCGGCGCTGAGGTGGTGGCGGCTGAAGAAGTCCTCGTCGCCGACGGGATCACCGCCACCATCCGCGCTCCGGGCCTCCGGCTCTTTGGCTTTGATAGCTTGTCCTTGCCCCTCGAGCGGAGACGTGGGCGAGGGCATTGTTGCAGCGGCGTCCGCCCTGAGGCCATCGCCGCTGCAGTTTGGCCACATGGAGCGGAGGTTGTTGTCGCTGCTGCTGGAGCGGGTGGAGGTGGGCCACCTGGAGCCTTATCGCCCCGCGGGCCCTCTAATGTGGGGGGTTGTTCGTACCCGCGGGGACGGAACCGGAGTTCCGCTTGTAATGGCACCTTGAGTGCCGGTGGCTATTCATTGTGGCTGTCGGGGCCTGAACATGTATGTATTTTCGGCACGGAGCCGTGTTTTTTCCTCATTTCGAGCACTAGGACTCGCCTGTCAGCTAACTGAACCGCTTAACCAAGTGTGAGTTGCCTCGTGCGAAGGTGACGAGTGAGGTATCCATATCCCGGAGGCGTAGGAGTTCCTCGGCTCGGTCGGCCTTGCCGCCCGAGGCTTCTCTTGCTCAGTTAAAGGAAACCCTCGACCGCTCTTCGATGAGCCGAAGCCGGAGGCAACGGTGTCAGCATAGGCAGAGGCAGAGTTGGCTCGAAAAGAAGATTTGGTCGGCCGAAGCCTGGCCGGGCCGTCCACTGGCAGGACCGACGCCGGAGTCGAGTTGCCGAGGCCACGAGCCGGGCTGATGTCCTCGGGGGACAGCTGGCTGAGGCTTCGGGGTGGTCGGCCGAGCTGTCTGGGCCGGATTCCTGGAGAAGACCCTGGCAGCGATGGCCCAGGCACAGTGCTGATGTCGTCCTTCGAAGTGGATATCCTCCGACCGCGTTGCCGTCCGAGGCTAGGTCAGGCTTCACCGAAGGTGTTGTTGACACCGAGGGTGCTGCTGCTCCCCTCCGTCGAGGTCGGAGCCTTCAGGATCGATTTATCTTGTAGTGTGCGTATGTTTTCTGCGGCCGCCGAGGCCCAAACACACTGTCGCCGTGTTGTAAAGCTGTGTTTCTTTTCCTCTTGTTTCGAGTATGTGGACTTATTTGTCGGTAACAGAATTGTTTGTCCGAGCGAGAGTTACTTTTCACGGAAGGTGATGAGTGAGGTATCAGTATCCCAGAGGCGTAGGAGTCCCTCGGCTCGGTCGGCCTTGCCGCTTACGTGTACTCTTACTCGTCCGTAGGGTTCTGCCATCGATATAGTCGAGAAGGCCCGAAAAATCGTTTCGGCATAAGAGTTTTCGAGCGTGAAGACTTGTTTGGTCCGCGAAATCACCTATCCGAGCGTGAGTTACTTATCGCAGAAGGTGATGAGTGAGGTATCCGTATCCCGGAGGTGTAGGAGTCCCCCAGCTCGGTCAGCCTTGGCTGCTTATGTGTACTCCGTCGTTTTCAGGATCCCACTTTCGAAGTAGTCGAAAAGCACGAAAGACATTCTGGAAGAAAAGATCTTTTTTCGAGGAAAATTTTGACGCAGAGGGGGTTCCCCCCTTTTAGCCCCCGAGGGAGGGTCGAGCTTTGCCGAGGCAAGGCTGACCCTTCCTTGATGATGAGACTTTATGTGTGAACGAGGTGTACGAACGACTTGATAGCATCTTAAGGGTAGAAGTGACGTAGCTGTCGGATGTTCCAAGCGTTGTTGTAGACCTCGCCTTGACTGTTGGCCAGCTTGTACGTCCCGGGCTTCAGAACCTTGGCGATGACGAACGGCCCTTCCCAGGGAGGCGTGAGCTTGTGCCGCCCTCGGGCATCTTGTCGCAGCCGAAGCACCAGGTCGCCCACCTGGAGGTCTCGAGACCGAACCCCTCGAGCGTGGTAGCGTCACAGGGACTGCTGGTACCGCGCCGAGTGTAGTAAGGCCATGTCCCGAGCCTCTTCCAGCTGGTCCAGTGAGTCTTCTCGGTTAGCTCGATTGCTTCGGTCGTCATAGGCCCTCGTCCTCGGGGAACCGTATTCTAAATCTGTGGGCAAGATGGCCTCGGCCCCATAGACTAGAAAGAACGGTGTGAAGCCCGTGGCTCAGCTCGGCGTCGTCCTCAGACTCCAGACCACCGAGGGGAGTTCCTTCATCCATCGCTTGCCGAACTTGTTGAGGTCGTTGTAGATCCGCGGCTTGAGTCCTTGTAGAATCATGCCGTTGGCACGCTCTACTGGCCCATTCGTCATGGGGTGAGCCACGGCGGCCCAGTCCACCCGAATGTGGTGATCCTCGCAGAAGTCCAGGAACTTTCTGCCGGTGAACTGGGTGTCGTTGTCGGTGATGATGGAGTTCGGGACCCCAAAGCGATGGATGATGTTGGTGAAGAACGCCACCGCCTGTTCGGACCTGATGCTGTTTAGGGGTCGAACCTCGATCCAATTGGAGAATTTGTCGATGGCGACCAGCAGGTGCGTGTAGCCCCCGGGTGCCTTCTGCAAGGGGCCGACGAGGTCTAGACCCCACACAGCAAACGGTCAGGTGATGGGTATCATCTGCAGGGCCTGAGCGGGCAAGTGTGTCTGCCTCGCATAGAATTGACACCCTTGGTAGGTGCGGACAATTCTAGTGGCGTCGGCCACCGCGGTCGACCAGTAGAAACCTTGTCGGAAGGCGTTTCCAACAAGGGCTCGAGGCGCTGCATGATGACCGCAAGCCCCCAAGTGTATTTCTTGTAAGAGCTCCTAGCCTTCGGCGATGGATATGCATCGCTGGAGGATGCCCGAGGGGCTGCGGTGGTAGAGCTCCTTCCCGTCCCCCAGCAAGACGAACGACCTAGCGCGCCGCGCCAACCACCGAGCTTCGGCTCGGTCGAGGGGTAGCTCTCCTCGGTGGAGATATTGCAGGTACGGGGTCTGCCAGTTTCGATTAGGCGTGACCCCGCTCCGCTCCTCCTCGACGCGCAGTGCATCACCTTTGGGGGCCGAGGGTGCCTCGGGCTGGGCCGAGGCCTTCTCGGGCTCGGGCGTGTCGTCGGTCTTGACGGAGGGTTGATGCAGGTCTCGGGAGAAGACGTCCGGGGGAACCGTTGTTTGCCCCGAGGCTATCTTAGCCAGCTCGTCCGCAGTCTCGTTGTAGCGTCGGGCGATGTGGTTGAGCTCGAGCCCGTAGAACTTGTCTTCCAGGCGCCAAACCTCATCGCAGTAGGCTTCCATCTTCGGGTCGCGGCAGTGGGAGTTCTTCATGACTTGGTTGATGACGAGCTGCGAGTCATCGCGAGCGTCGAGGCGTCGGACACCTAGCTCGATGGCGATGCGCAACCCGTTGACCAGAGCCTCGTACTCAGCCACATTGTTGGACGCCGGGAAGTGGAGGCGTAGCACGTAGCGTAGGTGCTTCCCGAGGGGTGAGATGAAGAGCAGGCCCGCGCCTGCCCCTGTCTTCATCAGCGACCCGTCGAAAAACATGGTCCAGAGTTCCGGTTGGATCGGAGCTGTTGGGAGCTGGGTATCGACCCATTCAGCCACAAAGTCCGCCAAGACTTGGGACTTGATGGCCTTCCGAGGGGCGAACAAGATTGTCTCGCCCATGATTTCCACTGCCACTTTGCAATCCTACCCGAGGCCTCTCGGCACTGGATGATCTCCCCCAGGGGGAAGGATGACACCACAATCACCGGATGAGACTCGAAGTAGTGTCGCAACTTCCGCCGTGTCAGGATCACCGCGTACAGCAGCTTCTAAATTTGTGGGTAGCGGATCTTGGTCTCGGACAGTACCTCACTGATGAAGTAGACTGACCTCTGGACGGGCAATGCATGCCCCTCTTCTCGTCTCTCAACCACGATCGCGGCGCTGACCACCTGAGTGGTAGCGGCGACGTAGATCAAGAGGGCTTCTCCGGCCGCGGGGGCACCAAGATGGGCGCGTTCGTGAGGAGCGTCTTCAGGTTCCCGAGGGCTTCCTCGGCCTCAGGGGTCCAAATGAAGCATTCGGCCTTTCTTAAAAGGCGGTACAGAGGCAGGCCTCTTTCGCCGAGACGCGAGATGAAACGGCTCAGAGCCGCAAGGCATCCCGTGACTCTCTGTACGCCTTTCAAGTCTTTGACGGGCCCCATGCTGGTGATGGCCACGATTTTCTCCGGGTTGGCCTCGATGCCCCGCTCGGAGACGATGAACCCCAAGAGCATGCCTCGGGGGACCCCGAAAACGCACTTCTCGGGATTGAGCTTTACGCCTTTCGCCTTGACTACGATGTCATCGACGTAAGCCTCGACCGTTCGACCAATGTGTTCGCCGAACACGTGGTTCATGCACCTTTGGTATGTCGCACCCGCATTCCTCAAACCAAACGGCATGGTAACATAGCAGTACATGCCGAAAGGTGTGATGAAAGAAGTCGCGAGCTGGTCGGACTCTTTCATCCTGATTTGGTGATACCCTGAGTAGGCATCGAGGAAAGACAGGGTTTCTGAAAGGGAATTAGGCTTACACCTATTTCCTAAATGATTTTGGTGGTTGAATTGCCCAACACAAATAATTGGACTAACTAGTTTGCTCTAGTGTATAAGTTATACAGGTGCTAAAGGTTCACACTTAGCCAATAAAAAGACCAAGAATTGGGTTCAACAAAAGAGCAAAGGGATAACCGAAGTGTACCCTGGTCTGGCGCACCGGACTGTCCGGTGCACCACCGGACAGTGTCCGGTGCAGTAGGGGACTTCACGCTGAACTCCTCACCTTCGGGAAAATCCAGAGGCGCTCCGCTATAATTCACCGGACAGTCCGGTGTACACCGGACAGTGTCCGGTGCTCCAAGGAAGAGCATCTCTGGAACTCGCCAGCTTCAGGAATTCGCTCCGCTATAATTCACCGGACATGTCTGGTGTGCACCGGACTGTCCGGTGAGCCAGCGGAACAACGGCTACCTCGCGCCAACGGTCACCTGCAGAGGCATTAAATGCGCGCCAGAGCGCGCAGAAGTCAGGCACGCGTGAAGTGGCGCACCGGACACTCTACAGTACATGTCCGGTGTGCCACCAGACATCCAGGCGGGCCCAGAAGTCAGAGCTCCAACGGTCGGAACCCAACAGCCTGGTGACGTGGCTGGCGCACCGGACACTGTCCGGTGTG
Organism: Zea mays; assembly: GCF_902167145.1. Taxonomy (NCBI): domain Eukaryota; kingdom Viridiplantae; phylum Streptophyta; class Magnoliopsida; order Poales; family Poaceae; genus Zea; species Zea mays. The sequence goes on from NC_050098.1 coordinate 187,965,694, forward strand.
CACCGGACTGTCCGGTGCACCATGCGATAGACAGCCCCACCAAAACGGCTAGTTTGGTGGTTGGGGCTATAAATACCCCCAACCACCCACCATTCATTGCATCCAGGTTTTCACACTTCCAACTACTTACAAGAGCTCTAGCATTCAATTCTCGACACACCCAAGTGATCAAATTCTCTCCAAATTCCACACAACGCCTTAGTGAATGGTGAGAGAGATTTCCTTGTGTTCTTTCGAGCTCTTGCGCTTGGATTGCTTTCTTCTTTGATTCTTTCTTGCGATCAACTCAATTGTAACCAAGGAAAGAGGCACCAATTGTGTGGTGGCCCTTGCGGGGAAGTTTTGTTCCCGTTTGATTGAGAAGAAGAAGCTCACTCGGTCCGAGGGACCGTTTGAGAGAGGGAAAGGGTTGAAAGAGACCCGGTCTTTGTGACCACCTCAACGGGGAGTAGGTTTGCGAGAACCGAACCTCGGTAAAACAAATCCGCGTGTCACACTCCTTATTCGCTTGCGATTTGTTTTGCACCCTCTCTCACGGACTCGATTATATTTCTAACGCTAACCCGACTTATAGTTGTGATTAACTTTGTAAATTTCAGTTTCACCCTATTCACCCCCCTCTAGGCGACTTTCAATTGGTATCTGAGCCCGGTTCTTCATTAGAGCCTAACCGCTCGAAGTGATGTCGGGAGAACACGCCAAGAAGGAGATGGAGACCGGCGACAAGCCCGCTACAAGCCACGGGAAGGCTTCATCGGAAGAGTCCCGCAACAAAAAGAAAGGGAAGGAGAAGAAAGCCTCCTCCCACAAGTCACATCGGAGTGGCGACAAGAAAAAGAAGATGAGGAAGGTGATCTACTACGAGACCGACACCTCATCGCTATCTACCTCCGGCTCCGACGCGCCCTCCATAACTTCTAATCGCCATGAGCGCAAGAAGTTTAGTAAGATCCCCTTACACTATCCTCGTACTTCTAGACATACTCCATTACTTTCCGTTCCATTAGGCAAACCGCCAACCTTTGACGGTGAAGATTATGCTAGGTGGAGTGATTTAATGAAATTTCATCTAACCTCACTCCACAAAAGTATATGGAATGTTGTTGAGTTTGGAGCACAGGTACCATCTGTAGGGGATGAGGATTATGATGATGACGAGGTGGCCCAAATCGAGCACTTCAACTCCCAAGCCACAACCATACTCCTTGCTTCCCTAAGTAGGGAGGAGTACAACAAGGTGCAAGGATTAAAGAGCGCCAAGGAAGTTTGGGACGTGCTCAATACCGCGCACGAGGGTGATGAACTCACCAAGATCACCAAGCGGGAAACGATCGAGGGGGAGCTCGGTCGCTTCCGTCTTCGCCAATGGGAAGAGCCACAAGATATGTACAACCGGCTCAAAACCTTGGTGAACCAAGTGCGCAATCTCGGGAGCAAGAAATGGGATGACCACGAGGTGGTTAAGGTTATTTTAAGATCACTTATTTTCCTTAACCCTACTCAAGTACAATTAATTCGTGGCAATCCAAGATATACACTAATGACTCCCGAGGAATTAATTGGGAATTTTGTGAGCTTTGAATTTATGATCAAGGGCTCACGGAAGATCAACGAGCTTGACGGTCCTTCTATGTCCGAAGCTCAACCGGTCGCATTCAAAGTGATGAAAGAAAAGAAGGAGGTGTCTACACCGAGTAGAACACCCATCGACGCCTCCAAGCTCGACAATGAGGAAATGACGCTTGTCATCAAGAGCTTCCGCCAAATCCTCAAGCAATGGAGGGGGAAAGATTACAAGCCCCGCTCCAAGAAGGTTTGCTACAAATGTGGTAAGCCCGGACATTTTATTGCAAAATGTCCTATATCCAGTGACAGTGACAGGGGCGACGACAAGAAGGGGAGAAGAAAGGAGAAGAAGAGGTACTACAAGAAGAAGGGCGGCGATGCCCATGTTTGTCGCGAGTGGGACTCCGACGAAAGCTCTAGCGACTCCTCCGACGACGAGGACGCCGCCAACATCGCCGTCACCAAAGGACTTCTCTTCCCCAACGTCGGCCACAAGTGCCTCATGGCAAAGGACGGCAAAAAGAAGAAGGTTAAATCTAAATCCTCCACTAGATATGAGTCCTCTAGTGATGATAATGCTAGTGATGAGGAAGACAATTTGCATACTCTTTTTGCCAACTTAAACATGCAACAAAAAGAGAAATTAAATGAATTAATTAGTGCCATCTATGAGAAGGATGATCTCTTGGACTCCCAAGAGGACTTCCTAATCAAGGAAAACAAAAAGCATGTTAAAGTTAAAAATGCTTACGCTCTAGAAGTTGAAAAATGTGAAAAATTATCTAGTGAGCTAAGCACTTGCCATGAGACTGTAGACAACCTTAGAAATGAGAATTCTAATTTGTTAACTAAGGTTGATTCTGTTGCTTGTAATGTTTCAATTCCCAATCTTAGAAATGATAATGATGATTTGCTTGCTAAGATTGAAGAATTAAACATGTCTCTTGCTAGCCTTAGGATTGAAAATGAAAAATTGCTTGCTAAGGCTAAAGAATTGGACGTTTGCAATGCTACCATTTCCGACCTTAGAAGTAGAAATGATATATTACATGCTAAGGTTGTACAATTAAAATCTTGCAAACCCTCTACATCTACCGTTGAACACACTACTATTTGCACTAGATGTAGAGATGTTGATATTAATGCTATTCATGATCACATGGCTTTACTTAAACAACAAAATGATCATATAGCAAAATTAGATGCTAAAATTGCCGAGCACGAACTTGAAAATGAAAAATTTAAATATGCTCGTAGTATGCTTTATAGTGGGAGACGCCCTGGCATCAAGGATGGCATTGGCTTCCAAAAGGGGGACAATGTCAAACTTAATGCCCCTCCTAAGAAATTATCTAACTTTGTTAAGGGCAAGGCTCCCATGCCTCAAGATAACGAGGGTTACATTTTGTACCCTGCCAGTTATCCTAAGAGCAAAATTAGGAGAATTCATTCTAGGAAGTCTCACTCTGGCCCTAACCATGCTTTTATGTATAAGGGTGAGACATCTAGTTCTAGGCAACCAACCCGTGCTAAGTTGCCTAAGAAGAAAACTCCTAGTGCATCAAATGGTCATAACATCTCATTTAAAACTTTTGATGCATCCTATGTTTTAACTAACAAATCCGGCAAGGTAGTTGCCAAGTATGTTGGGAGCAAGCACAAGGGGTCAAAGACTTGTGTTTGGGTACCCAAAGTTCTTGTGTCTAATGCTAAAGGACCCAAAACCATTTGGGTACCTAAAGTGAAGAACTAAACTTGTTTTGTAGGTTTATGCATCCGGGGGCTCAAGTTGGATAATCGACAGCGGGTGCACAAACCACATGACAGGGGAGAAGAAGATGTTCTCCTCCTACGAGAAAAACCAAGATCCCCAAAGAGCGATCACTTTCGGGGATGGAAATCAAGGTTTGGTCAAAGGATTGGGTAAAATCGCTATATCACCTGACCATTCCATTTCCAATGTTTTTCTTGTAGATTCTTTAGATTACAATTTGCTTTCCGTATCTCAATTATGTCAAATGGGCTACAACTGTCTTTTTACTAATGTAGGTGTCACTGTCTTTAGAAGAAGTGATGATTCAATAGCATTTAAGGGTGTGTTAGAGGGTCAGCTATACTTGGTAGATTTTGATAGAGCTGAACTCGACACATGCTTAATTGCTAAGACTAACATGGGTTGGCTCTGGCACCGCCGACTAGCCCATGTTGGGATGAAGAATCTTCATAAGCTTCTAAAGGGAGAGCACATTTTAGGATTAACAAATGTTCATTTTGAGAAAGACAGGATTTGTAGCGCATGCCAAACAGGGAAGCAAGTTGGAGCCCACCATCCACATAAGAACATCATGACGACTGACAGGCCACTGGAGCTCCTACACATGGACCTATTCGGCCCGATAGCTTACATAAGCATCGGCGGGAGTAAGTACTGTCTAGTTATTGTGGATGATTATTCTAGCTTCACTTGGGTATTCTTTTTGCAAGAAAATTCTCATACCCAAGAGACCTTAAAGGGATTCTTGAGACGAGCTCAAAACGAGTTCGGCTTAAGGATCAAGAAGATTAGAAGCGACAACGGGACGGAGTTCAAGAACTCTCAAATTGAAGGCTTCCTTGAGGAGGAGGGCATCAAGCATGAGTTCTCTTCTCCCTACACGCCACAACAGAATGGTGTAGTGGAGAGGAAGAATCGAACTCTATTGGACATGGCAAGAACCATGCTTGATGAGTACAAGACTTCGGATCGGTTTTGGGCCGAGGCGGTCAACACCTCTTGCTACGCCATCAACCGATTATATCTACACCGAATCCTCAAGAAGACATCATACGAACTCCTAACCGGTAAAAAGCCAAATATTTCATATTTTAGAGTCTTTGATAGCAAATGTTTCATTCTTGTTAAAAGAGGTAGAAAATCTAAATTTGCTCCTAAGACTGTAGAAGGCTTTTTACTAGGATATGATTCAAACACAAGGGCATATAGAGTCTTTAACAAGTCCACTGGACAAGTTGAAGTTTCTTGTGACGTTGTGTTTGATGAGACTAACGGCTCTCAAGTAGAGCAAGTTGATCTTGATGAGATAGGCGATGAAGAGGCTCCGTGCATCGCGCTAAGGAACATATCCATTGGGGATGTGTGTCCTAAGGAATCCAAAGAGCCTCCAAATGCACAAGATCAACCATCCTCCTCCACGCAAGCATCTCCACCGACTCAAAATAAGGATGAGGCTCAAATTGATGAAGGAGAAGATCAAGCAAATGAGCCACCTCAAGATGACGACAATGATCAAGGGGGAGATGCAAATGATCAAGACAAGGAGGATGAAGAACCATGGCCGCCACACCCAAGAGTCCACCAAGCAATTCAATGAGATCACCCCGTCGACACCATCCTCGGCGACATTCATAAGGGGGTAACCACTAGATCTCGTGTTGCACATTTTTGTGAGCATTACTCTTTTGTTTCCTCTATTGAGCCACACAGGGTAGAGGAAGCACTTCAAGATTCGGATTGGGTGGTGGCGATGCAAGAGGAGCTCAACAACTTCACTAGGAATGAGGTATGGCATTTAGTTCCACGTCCTAATCAAAATGTTGTAGGAACCAAGTGGGTCTTCCGCAACAAGCAAGACGAGCATGGTGTGGTGACAAGGAACAAAGCTCGACTTGTGGCCAAGGGATACTCCCAAGTCGAAGGTTTGGATTTTGGTGAAACCTATGCACCCGTAGCTAGGCTTGAGTCAATTCGTATATTATTGGCCTATGCTACTTACCATGGCTTCAAGCTTTATCAAATGGACGTGAAGAGTGCCTTCCTCAATGGACCAATCAAGGAAGAGGTCTATGTTGAGCAACCTCCCGGCTTTGAAGATAGTGAGTACCCTAACCATGTTTATAAACTCTCTAAGGCGCTTTATGGGCTCAAGCAAGCCCCAAGAGCATGGTATGAATGCCTTAGAGATTTCCTTATCACTAATGGATTCAAAGTCAGAAAAGCCGATCCTACACTCTTTACCAAAACACTTGAAAATGATTTGTTTGTATGCCAAATTTATGTTGATGATATTATATTTGGGTCTACTAACGAATCTACATGTGAAGAGTTTAGTAGGATCATGACACAAAAGTTCGAGATGTCTATGATGGGGGAGTTGAAGTATTTCTTAGGATTTCAAGTAAAGCAACTCCAAGAGGGCACCTTCCTTAGCCAAACAAAGTATACTTAAGACATTCTAAGCAAGTTTGGGATGAAGGATGCCAAACCCATCAAGACACCCATGGGAACCAATGGGCATCTCGACCTCGACGAGGGAGGTAAGTCCGTGGATCAAAAGGTATACCGGTCGATGATAGGTTCTTTACTCTATTTATGTGCATCTCGACCGGATATTATGCTTTCCGTATGCATGTGTGCAAGATTCCAAGCCGACCCTAAGGAAGCTCACCTTACGGCCGTAAAACGAATCTTGAGATATTTAGTTTATACTCCTAAGTTTGGGCTTTGGTATCCTAGGGGACCCACTTTTGATCTGATTGGTTATTCGGATGTCGATTGGGCGGGGTGTAAAATCAATAGAAAGAGCACATCGGGGACTTGCCAGTTCTTGGGAAGATCCTTGGTGTCTTGGGCTTCAAAGAAACAAAATTTCGTAGCTCTTTCTACCGCCGAGGCCAAGTACATTGCCGCAGGACATTGTTGCGCGCAACTACTTTGGATGAGGCAAACCCTTAGGGACTACGGTTACAAATTAACCAAAGTTCCTCTTCTATGTGATAATGAGAGTGCAATCCGCATGGCGGACAATCCTGTTGAGCATAGCCGCACTAAGCACATAGCCATTCGGTATCACTTTTTAAGGGATCACCAACAAAAGGGAGATATCGAGATTTCATACATTAATACTAAAGATCAATTAGCTGATATCTTTACCAAGCCACTTGATGAACAAACTTTTAACAAATTTTGGCATGAGCTAAATCTCTACTACTCTATATGTTAGGACTGTAGGCGTCCACACTGAGTGTTCTGCCATCGCGTTCTGCCATCGCGCCCCGCCCCGCAATCCCCACCGCCGAGCACAGCCGCCCGCAGTCCCGCAATTCCGCCGCCCGCATTTACCGCGCCATCGCGCCCGCATTCACCTCCCCGCGCCCGCAGTTCCCACCCCGCCCCGCAGTCCACGCCGCCGAGCACAGCCGCCCATCGCGCCCGCAGTCCCCTCCCCGCGCCCGCAGCCCATCGCGCCCGCAGTCCGCCCTCCCCTCGCCGCCTCCCCAGACCGCAGTCTCTCCTCAACCTCCCTCCCCAAGGAGCTGGCGGCAGCGCGGCTGCGTCGGGAGGAGGAGGACGCAGAGGACGCCGCGCGGGGGCTGCGGCAGGAGCTCGACTCCGAGCGGGCCTCCCCGGAGATGGCAGCCAGATCCGGCCATTGAGCCCCCTAACCGAGCGGATCCAAGGTACTACACGGTCTTGCCCTCGCCCTTTTGCTTGCTTTGTCGTCCTCTCCTCACCGCGGGGGGACCCGACGTACGAGCAGGAGGTGTTCCTCGCCACGCGGTGCGGCAGGCGCATGCTCGACCTGTCCCGGTTCCGCGACCGCGACCGCGCGCGGTGCCGCGACTGGTGCTTCGCCGCGTTCGTGCTCGCCTACGCCACGTACCTCGACGACCGGCTCAAAGAACGGATGCAGGACCGCGGAGCAGGCGGGGCCAGCCCGGGCAAATGGCACGTCGACGGCGACCCTGTCGGGATGGCGTGCCAGGTGGCCGAGGCCTGGGAGCTCGTGCCGCGGGGAAGGTCGGCGTCGGCGACGGAGACGACGACGACAGAGGATGTCATCGGGAAGGCATAGCAGCTGAAGCACCTCTTAGGCCGGTTCATCCATTGCCGGCCGACGGGGAAGGCGATGATGAACCCAGTGGTGACAGCGGCGCTGTACAGGCTGGTGAAGGAGAGCGCGGCGATGTACTGCGAGCTCACGGAGGTGATGGTCGTGCTCTTGGACCGCTTCGCCGACCTGGGCACTCCTGCCTGCGTGCGCGTCCACTCCATCTTCACCAGTACTGCTTGGAATTTGGGTATGCTGAGTTCACGCTTCACAGACAGAACTGCTTGGAATTTGGGTATGCTGATATTTTAGAGCTCCTAGACATCTTGTTTCTTTTGCTGATTCTGAGTTACAAGTTCCTAATTACAGGATTCACGTTTTCTTTCCTTCATTTATATGAACAATTAGTCTGATACTTGACTACTTTCTGTTAGATAATAATAGCCCTGGATGTATGGTTATTTTGAGACACACAACATTTTTTTTGAGGCATTGTGGTTAGAATATCCGAGCCTTTGATTGGATAAGATGTGTTTGAGTGCCAATGAGACAAATCCTTCTCAAAATATAAGAAGCCTGAAAATTTGATGTTTTTGTTGTGTTCTTGCTTTTTCTAGAGACAACATCTCATCACAAGCTGTGTATTATGATGTAATGTTCTGGAACCCCAGATATATTTCTGTGAAGAATACTGTTTTGTTTGTGATGCACTTTGACAGTTTGACTTAGGGCTGGTTTGTAAAACCCGTCCATGGTTTGGCAAGCACAATATTTGATTATTTTTTTACCTCCATGTTCAGATGTCGGGACCTAATAAAGCTCCATTTAGTGGAGTGGCTGATGATTTGAAAGGAAGAGCAGGTTGCTACAAACAAGACTGGAACCATGGATTTCGTTCTGGTTTAAGGTTTGCACAACACCATGTTGTAATTGCTTGACATGTCATCATTACTTAATTAGCCTGTTGTGTTCACTGTGCTACATGAATTCTGTTGTCAGGATACTGGCACCTACGCTCTACATATTCTTTGCATCTGCAGTCCCTGTTATAGCCTTTGGGGAGCAATTGAGCAAAGATACATGTTGGTTATCCTGCTCTCACCGTCAGGATGAATATTTGATCTGGGGTTGCTGTCATGACACACTGCACTTTCCATCTACCCCTCTCTCTCCTGCTTAGTAAAAAAGAAAAAGGGGAAATTAACAGCATATCAAGTGTTGTTTGAAACTGGGAATATGAAAAAAATAATAACAGTTTGGTCCATTGATTGCAATTCAAATTGTAGAATAGAATATTAAAAAAGTAAATCCTAAATCCTTTTTCTTAGGCACAGTTTCTGACAATTAAACTGACATGTTTCAGATAGTGCACTAACCACAGTTGAGACATTAGCATCAGCGGCTATTTGTGGCATCGTACATTCAATAATAGGTGGACAACCACTATTGATCGTGGGTGTTGCAGAACCGACAATTATCATGTACACTTATATCTACAATTTTGCCAAAAATCAGCCAAACCTGGGAGAAAAAATGTTTCTGCCATGGGCTACCTGGTAAGGACTTAAAACTATAATATATCCTGCATTAGTTTTTCAATCACCCAACTAAATGCTAATTGTATTTCCTTTTCATTGGGCATTTGATAGGGTTTACATCTGGACAGCTGTTATGCTGTTCCTCATGGCAATTTTCAACGTTGCAGCTATTCTAAACAAATTTACCAGGTTTGCAGGAGAACTTTTTGTAATGTTAATCACAGTTTTGTTTATGCAAGAGGCGATAAAGGTATGCAATTTACATCTGTTAAATCTGAATGATTTAGTTTTAGCCGCTGATCGCATAATATGCCATATATAGGGGATGGTTGGTGAATTCAGTGCCCCTAACGGTAGTAATCAAAGTCAATCAACATTCCAGTTCTAGTGGCTATATATTAATGGTTTGCTTGGATTTATCATTTCAATAGGTGTACTATATACTGCATTAGCCAGCAGGAGCGCAAGGTCATCGCTGGCACTGGTTTGTCATATGGCACATACGTACTTCCGTTTCCATTATGGTTAATTCAACACAATAATTACTAATGCTCCAAATAATACCTGCAGCATGGCAAAGGAGCTTAATTGCGGACTACGGTGTTCCACTAATGGTGATACTTTGGACATCATTGTCATATTCATTGCCAAGCAGGATCCCTTCAGGGGTCCCTAGGAGGCTCTTCACCCCACTTCCTTGGGAACCCAAGTCGCTCCAGCATTGGACAGTAGCAAAAGTAATTAGGCAGTTTGTTACAATGACTTCAGGATCTTCTGCTTTTTATGACTTCCACTTTCTTCATTGATGGTCTTGTAGGATCTGTTTTCAGTCCCTACAGTACATATATTCCTGGCTATTGTGCCTGCCACCATGGTCGCAGGGCTCTATTTCTTTGACCACACTGTAGCTTCCCAGATGAGTCAGCAGAAGGAATTTAATTTGAAGAACCCATCAGCCTACCATTATGACATTTTGGTCCTAAGCTTGACAGTATGTCATATATGCTGATTTGTAGTTACCTCTTTGACATAACATCGTTTTAAATTAGGGATGTCACTTAATAAAAAACGTTTTACCAATGAATTCGCGCTGCTTGTTGGAACTGGAAAACATAAGAAATTAATGGTGGGACATAGTAGTTAAGTAGCATTTTCATAAACAAACATGATATCTGACTCTTTATTAATGTGTTTCTTGTTCTCATACCATGGAAATGTGGTGTAGACCTTGATCTGTGGTCTTCTTGGCATTCCTCCATCTAATGGAGTACTCCCCCAGTCTCCGATGCATACAAGAAGCCTAGCGGTCCTCAAGAGGCAGGTTGGTGTTCAGATGCATAGATAGATGTGGTCTGTTATACAATTAAATTTGCTCACATCTCCCCTCTCTAGCTCTCTTTCATTTTAGATAGTTGCTTCGCAAGAAGATGGTCCAAACTGCCAAGGAGGGCATGATGAATAATGCTACCAGTTCCGAAGTTTATGTCAAAATGCAAGATGTTTTCATAAAAATGGACCACGGAGGCGACGTGAGTACTATATCCACCAAACATTTACACTATCACATGCCATGTTCTTCTCACTACATTACTAAAGCTCTGTTAGTTGTCGTGGTGGCTTATTAATTATTTCAGATGACAGATGCTAGAGTTAGTTGAAGGATTTTCATAAAACTATAACGATGACTTATTTCTATTGTTTGTAAAAGGTAACTGCATAGTGTCCCTAAATTACAACATTGTTCCATTTTGTTTTGCTTTCTCTTTCAAAGGTTTTCTACTTTTGTTGCAAGTGTTGTAATGTTACTGTCTGTGTCTGATATCATTCCCCTACTAATTGTTTCAGAAATTTGCTCCAGAAAATACTTATGTAAGAAACAAAAAAAGAAAGAAAATATCGTTAACTACCCTGGAGGCACTAACAGTTCTCCTGTAAATTTGTGTAGACTGTTTCTGCTCACAAAGAACCGAAGGACCTGAAGGATGCAATTATTCCAGAAGGGAATGGATCAGGAACAGTGCCTGAAGTATTTGATCCTGAAAAGCATGTAGATGCTTACTTGCCTGTCCGGGTGAATGAGCAGAGAGTAAGCAATCTGTTGCAGTCCCTGTTGATTGCTGGTTGTATTAGAGTTACACCGCTCATTCAGAAGATACCAACATCAGTCCTTTGGGGTTACTTCGCCTATATGTCCATCGACAGCCTTCCTAGAAACCAGTTCTGGGAGAGGATACAACTTCTTTTCATCACGCCTCAAAGACGCTACAAGTATGCCTTGTTAGCTGTAGTAAATTTTCATGTCTTATCACCTTAGGTTACCTATGAAGAAAGGACTTGTGTGCTCAACCAAGAGTTTTGATCTAGGAAGCCAGACATAGGAGTGCTCATTTGTCTGTTTTAACTCTGGTAGGGTTCTTGAAGGAGCACATGCATCCTTCATGGAGTCAGTGCCTTTCAACACAATATGCACCTTCACACTCTTCCAGCTAATCTATCTGTTGATCGTCTTTGGGATGACATGGATACCAGTAGCAGGAATCCTCTTACCACTGCTCTTCTTCTTCTTCCTCATTATCATCAGGCAGCACTTCATCCCGAAATATTTTGATCCGAGCCACCTGAGGGAATTAGATGCAGCCGAGTACGAAGAACTGAAAGGTTTTACACCTGATCCATCAGTGGTAAGAAGTCTTGATCTACCTGGTTTTATCGATTGCCCGTTAGCATATACTATTCAAGAAAGGCTACTTCATTCATCTGTGTATTGTTAACATGCCCCTTCTCACGCAGTGTGAGGACGAGTCTGTTCGCAGCGGAGATGCTCAGCCTGGATATGCTTCCGAAATACTCGAGGAATTCACGACTCACCGTGGAGAGCTGAAGCGCAGGAACTCTACCTTCCATGATGGGAGACTACTTCAGGTAACATTTTCGCGCAAACATTAGTGCCTCTGGTTTTCGTAAGATTAATTAATTAAAGGTCTCCCGTTCAACTCTGGAGTTGGAACTTGATATTTCCTTTATTATTTTGGTTTGGTAGCTTAACTCTGTCAAGATGACGAGAGAGCTTTCTCGGGTTCCTTCTTGGCTTACATGAATCCTAGAAGAATACGCGGTTTCTGAATCCGAACTCCAATTAAGCATGGGGGTGCGAAGTCTCATGGCCTCATTGCTTACAAAGTATTCTCTGAAGCAAGCAACTCATTTTAGGTACTGACTTTGGGGCAAATACACGGGGATGAGCAGAGGAATGTAGCAGAGCTGGAAAATGTTTGTAAAAAATAAATACAAAAAGAAATGCATGTTAAACACATCTAAGCTTCAATTTCAGTTTTGTGATATTTTATTTTTGCATATTATAGTGATGTTTGTTGTTCCTTATCTATGTTTTATACCAACTTTTTTTACTTCCGTTGCAATGCACGGGCACATACCTAGTATTCTTGATTCTAGGAACTTCTTTTGTTAACTTGCACACATAGCTCATTTATATACCTTTGATCATGTCTCTTTCATATGCTATGACTAATGTGTTTTCAAGTCTATTTCAAACCAAGTCATAGGTGTATCGAAAGGGAATCGGAGTCTTCGGCGAAGACAAAAGCTTCCACTCCGTAACTCATCCTTCGCCGTCTTTGGTATAATCTTCACTCATTTATTTACGACCAAAGGGGGAGAAAGTAATTCTAAGGGCTCTAATGACTCCGTTTTTGGCGATTCATGCCAAAGGGGGAGAGAGCATGAGCCCAAAGCAAAAGGACCGCACCACCACCTAAATTTTAAAATTAAGGATTTTCAATTGGTAAATTTCAAATTGGCATCTCTTTGTGTTCACCAGGGGGAGAGAGTAGTTTTTCAAAATTAATATATCAATACCCTCTTGAACACTAAGAGGAGATTTCATTTAGAGGGAGTTTTGTTTTACTCAAAGGAAAAGCATTTGAAACAGGGGAAGAAAATTTCAAATCTTGAAAATGCTTCGCTAAACCTTATTCATTTACCTTTGACTATTTGCAAAAGAACTTTGAAAAGGATTTACAAAAGAATTTGCAAAAACAAAACATGTGGTGCAAGCGTGGTCCAAAATGTTATAAATGAAGAAACAATCCATGCGTATCTTATAAGAATGTATATTGGCTCAATTCCAAGCAACCTTTGCACTTACATTATTCAAGCTAGTCAATTATGTACTTCTATACTTGCTTTGGTTTGTGTTGGCATCAATCACCAAAAAGGGGGAGATTGAAAGGGAATTAGGCTTACACCTATTTCCTAAATGATTTTGGTGGTTGAATTGCCCAACACAAATAATTGGACTAACTAGTTTGCTCTAGTGTATAAGTTATACAGGTGCTAAAGGTTCACACTTAGCCAATAAAAAGACCAAGAATTGGGTTCAACAAAAGAGCAAAGGGATAACCGAAGTGTACCCTGGTCTGGCGCACCGGACTGTCCGGTGTGCCACCGGACTGTCCGGTGTGCCACCGGACAGTGTCCGGTGCACCAGGGGACTTCACACTGAACTCCTCACCTTCGGGAAAATCCAGAGACGCTCCGCTATAATTCACCGGACTGTCCGGTGTACACCGGACAGTGTCCGGTGCTCCAAGGAAGAGCATCTCTGGAACTCGCCAGCTTCGGGAATTCGCTCCGCTATAATTCACCAGACATGTCCGGTGTGCACCGGACTGTCTGGTGAGCCAGCGGAACAACGACTACCTTGCACCAACGGTCACCAGTAGAGGCATTAAATGCGCGCCAGAGCGCGCAGAAGTCAGGCACACACGAAGTGGCGCACCGGACACTCTACAGTACATGTCTGGTGTGCCACCGGACATCCAGGCGGGCCCAGAAGTCAGAGCTCCAACGGTCGGAATCCAACGGCCTGGTGACGTGGCTGGCGCACCGGACTGTCCGGTGCACCATGCGACAGACAACCCCACCAAAACGGCTAGTTTGGTGGTTGGGGCTATAAATACCCCCAACCACCCACCATTCATTGCATCCAAGTTTTCACACTTCCAACTACTTACAAGAGCTCTAGCATTCAATTCTAGACACACCCAAGTGATCAAATTCTCTCCAAATTCCACACAACGCCTTAGTGAATAGTGAGAGAGATTTCCTTGTGTTCTTTCGAGCTCTTGCACTTGGATTGCTTTCTTCTTTGATTCTTTCTTGCGATCAACTCAATTGTAACCAAGGCAAGAGGCACCAATTGTGTGGTGGCCCTTGCGGGGAAGTTTTGTTCTCGTTTGATTGAGAAGAAGAAGCTCACTCGGTCCGAGGGACCGTTTGAGAGAGGGAAAGGGTTGAAATAGACCCGGTCTTTGTGACCACCTCAACGGGGAGTAGGTTTGCGAGAACCGAACCTCGGTAAAACAAATCCGCGTGTCACACTCCTTATTCGCTTGCGATTTGTTTTGCACCCTCTCTCGCGGACTCGATTATATTTCTAACGCTAACCCGACTTATAGTTGTGATTAACTTTGTAAATTTCAGTTTCGCCCTATTCACCCCCCTCTAGGCGACTTTCAGTTTCGCACCCAGCAGTGGAATCCACGATTTGATCGATGCGAGGCAGAGGGTAGGGAACTTTTGGACATGCTTTGTTTAGACCAGTGTAGTTGTCACACCCGGTTTTAAAAGGCAAACCGAATGCGAACCATGTACGTGCCAGGATCAGCAATTCACGTACACAGCAGTTACATAACATGGACATCATCACACAGTGCTCGAATAGTATTAAAAAGGGAAATAATAGTCGATTATAGCATACGTCTGAGACGTCCATATGGTCCTTACAATAAATCAAAGTGCGAAAATGAAACGTAGATAACCGCGACCTTCACAGGCAGCCGACTCGGGGTTGCCGCTAACCCACGCCTAGAACTCGTCGTAGTCTTGGAACTCCTGGAAGTCTCCTTCCACAGCTTCATCTTCTCTCGAGCAGTGGTTGCAATGCTGACAACCTGGGGATGGGGGGGGGTTTGGTGTGTAGAGCAAGGGTGAGTACACATCAACATACTCAACAAGTATCCTGTTTGGCTGTAGTGGACTAGCTTTATGTGGGAATAAGTCAAGCAGTTGCTTTTAGTTGGTCAGATTATTATTTACTAATAGAAAGCCAGGTTTTAGCATTAACCCAAGTTATTAGCCCGATGTACCCTTTCCAAATAGAAAGAATACCACTTACCAGCACCATAGTCATAACCAAAACCATCAGTCTCATTGCCACCTGTAAACCAAAGTGTCTCTGATCAAGTACCACTAATCACTGGAGCTCCCTTGGCCGCTCATAACCGCGAGCACGGCTGATATATCAGTTTTCAAACACTCTGCAGAGGTTGTGCACTTTACCCATAAGCCGTGATTCTCTCTTGCCTCGGGCCGATCAAACCCTTAAACACTACCAAGGTCAATAGGCAGGGTCTCACTATGTAGCCTTTACAAAGATTCCCCGGGGCTGTAGCCACCCGTTAGGTTTTCTAAATGTACCGCACTCCTCCCCAAGGGACGAATCAACCTTGGCAGAGCGAGCCGCATACACCGAGCCCCATTGACGGCACGACGGCGAAGCGAACTACACCCCGAATCCTCTAATTATTCAGCTAAGGGCACCCCATTCCACCCTCATGGTTGCACTGTTTTCCCGGGCGGTCATCCATAGAACAGGTCCTTACAGAGAGGCACTCGAGAAACCGCTCGAGCCCCCTTAAAGGCCACAAGTACAACATCATAATAAGAGAAGGGAAAACAGCGTATCATGGATAATCTCATCATGTTCATTGATTAGAGTTGAGCAATAGCATAAAGCTAAACAATAATAATCCAACCCAAATAGGTAAACAAGGACATGGATAACAAAAGCTAGTCAATCCTTAGGCATAAATGTGTAATGCGGGAGGTGAATTAAAGAATGAATAGGACAAAGATAGGTCAAAGGACACTTGCCTCCACCAACCGACTGCTGCTCAGGGGCTTCTCCTGCGGGCTCCTCGGGCTCTTCAACCGGATCGTTCTCTATGTGATTGCAAGCATACATACATCCATCCATTCAAATTAGGAAACAAACAGTACACCATATGTGACGGAACCTCCCAAGTAATTAGGCCCACCTACAGTTGTCCTTGTCTAACAGACATCAGACACCCTGTAGATGTTCCTAAGTCACTTGACAAGCTCGGTATCTTTCCTTACCTTACCAGGAACGTTTCACCCGTCTTGCAGACATTACAGAACATCGGAGATGAAGAAATGCGGAAGCGAATTACATAAACTTACATTTTATTTCAAAAGCAAGCTTGAGTTATTTTTATTACAGACCAGACTAAAAGTGAGTGCAGAGTAGTAATATAATACAAACCAGGGGAGGCACAAACTCCTCCCGAGAAGTTTAATAAACAAAAGATCCTAAGTGGAGGACCGAGTCCTCCCGCACTTCAGTCTTCTTTTTCCTCGTTTGGTACCACCTTGGAGCAGAAGCAACAAAAGTTTGTCGCTTCCTCACCTAAAAACAACAAAGGGATAAACCCTGAGTATGGAATACTCAGCAAGTCTTACCCGACTAAGGAAAAGACTCTCAAGGGTATGCTGGATAAGTAGGAGTCAAGGAGAGGCTTTAGCAAAAATCAACTTATAGTTTTGCAGAAGAAGCTTACTAAAGTGAGTCCTTACTTTCCATCTTTTAATGCCATCTTAAGTATTAATAGACTCTATTTGCATCTAGTCTAATTTCACATCAAATCAAGACAACATTAGTTTTATCCATAGTGTTCACATCCTGACTCTAGGTTGTAGAAAAGTGACCAAGTCTTCATAACCGCGAAGGTACGACGATCCGAATCGATTATACTCAGCTGAGGATCTCCAATCACACGACATATGTAGCACTTAACCCTTGCATATGTCAACCCGCCACCGGGGTTCTTAAGACCGGATCAGGTTCACGCAAACCGAGAGCACAGATACACCACCGTCCAGCCTCTTGCCACGGAGGGTACACGCTACTCTCGCCACCGCTCCACGCCCATTTCGTGTTATCTTATTCCGGCCTTAGTCTGCCCGAGGCAAGGCTTACCCATGACGAGGCATGTGACCAGTTAAAGGGTCCTCGGTCAGCACGCCTACATACGCGTTAATCCTTAACCAACCTGGGTAGAACATCACCTGTTCCTACCCCAAGTTTCAATTTAAGTATTTCCACCCTTAGGAATGTGTCTGTTCCTTAGGATGAAAGAGCATCACGGGGAGCTTTGCAGTAAGATCCCACTATTGCTCCAAATGAAAATATTCTTGCAGGTAGAAGCCATCCTCTCCATGGTTAAATTGAGGACAACCTCTGTCTACAAGATCTAAGCAAGGCTAAGCATTTTTGTAAATCATATTTTTGATACTTCACAGAAGTATCTATAAAGGTACGGATATCAAGGAAAGCAATGCATCAAAGGGTTTCAGGTAACTCCTATGAACCTAATGCACATTTCACTAGACTTAAGTGTGCAAAAAGTATTTAAAAAAACAAGGAAAGGGGTTGCATGAACCGGGGCTTGCCTTCGTTCACAGGTGAATCAGGCTCAGATCCACAGATGTCAAAGTAGAAATGATTTCCGGCCTGAGACTCCGAAGGTGGTGGTGTCTCCTCTTCGGTTACTTCGATTTCTTCCTCACGTTCTAATCATAACCATACATATGTATAAGAATGGATGCCATGGGATGCTCATGAGGATGCAAAGATAACATAAACTTATTATTTATGTCTTGAATACAACTTTCCTTCACGGAGTTCCGGGAACTTAGGGTTTCCGGAGTCGGTAAAGGAGTTCATAGGGCAGGGGGTGGTTTTTGGGTTTGGTGAGCAAACAAGGTCCAAATCAATTCAAATCCTACCCAAGGCTTCTAAATAGTGTATAACACTCATATAAAAATTTTGGGCATTTTAGGACTTACCAATTATTTTCTAAAAATCTATAACCAAGACTTTTAACTACTTTAAATACCTTAAAATTTCTTATTTCTACTAAAAATCACAAAACTATTTTTATTAAATACTAGGGAAAATAACAAGCCTAGGAAAATTAGTTTCACAATTTTAGCATTTTTCTACATTTTTTTACATATTTCTCAAGTTTTCCTGAAAAAGAAAAGGAAAAGGGTTAAACAGAACTGGGCCGGATTCAGCCCAGCGGCCCAGGTCCAGAGGGAAAGCGCCCGCGCGCCCTGGCGGTTTTGCAGAACGACCCCCGCGATCTTAACTAAATGAAAATGAGTTTTTTCACTGTTCTAGTGTGTCGCTGACTGATCACAAAAAGGTCCCTGCGTTTCTTTCTATTCCCGATTGGAAGTCCTCGACGGCGCTCGCGCACCGCCGTGCTCCGACGAGCAAGCAGACCGGCCAGAAGGGGCAACGGCTAGGGTTTTTGAGCAGCAGACACCAAATTCAAGTCCTAAGGACTCTTTCCCCCCAATCAATTTCATACTTGGTGATCTACCAAGCTCTGCCCGTGAGGACAGTGCACGGCGCGGATAGGTGTTCGTGTTCCAATCAATTCATGGCAGTTAAATTCAATTGGATGGTTTGGAAAGCATCAAGGACACACGAGAATGTTAGAACAAGCAACAGAGCAACATGAACTGACCTAATTTGGGCTGGCCACGGTGAGACTTGTTTCACGGTGGCGGAGAGCGAGGTTGGGGGAAATTCCGAATTCGAGCAGATGAGTGGATGATTGTGGCTGATTAGCGGTGGTTAGCTAGCGAACTACCCCACGGAGCTGGACACGGGCTCAATTTATAGGAAGGATGGGCGGTGGCCACGAATTTAGACGAGACACGCGGCGGTCGGAGGTGAAGAAGAAGCACTGGCCACGTGAGTTCGTAGCCAACGGCGTGGCAGTAACTCCGGTGAGCCACGGAGACTTCAGAGGAGGTCACGGCGACACGGTAAAAGAGTTGAGCCACGCGGCGCACGGCCGGGAGGCGGCGGTCGACGGTGAACATATCCACATCCGCCGCGGTAACGATGGTACGGTGGCCGGAGTTGTTTAATGGTTGAAGTTTATCCCCGGCGGTGACCTCCAAGCGTTATCCACACGGTCCGCACGAATCACAGCAACGGATCGACCACCGGCAACGACTTACCAGCGACGAGCCCGCCGCGCTGGCAACCTGATCCACTCAGGTCTACTGTACCATGGCAATCCTCATTCAGAGCACCTGACAGCTGGAGTTGAGGGTCGATTTTCTCCAAATTTTACTTGGCGACTCACCCAAGTATCTGCATCAAAGTTGTAGTGCTACTTACCAACTACAATTCGACTATAGGGGCTACACTTATTTGAGCACTGGATCAAGGTCAAACTGGCTCTCAAACTTGGGTCTAGGCCACTGTTAGTCTGAAATTCAGACAATACTAGCCTGATAGCCTGACTTCAGGCTTGATTATCTCCAAAATTTTCTTAACAACTGTGCTCACACCTTTTAGCAAAGTTGTACTCCTATAGTTGGGCTACAATCTTGATGTGGTGACCTAGGGCAAAAACCCTATAATTTGAAAGTTACAAAGCCCCAAAGTGGAGCCTTTAACACTAAATTTCAGACTTGGTATAGAACTCAAATGAGGTCCATTTTGCATTTAAGTCCAAAACTTAGGGTTTGGCTTGTAAATTCACATATTTGTGAACCAATTGGCTTTAGATGCTTAAACATAGTAGTTTTTACATTTTAGTCCAAAGGTTCATCACTTTTGCACATAAGCCCCTAGGGTTTGGTTTTAGGGTTTTCCAGGGTTCCAATTAGGGTTTCTGGTATCCCAGGGGTACAAAAGTGATTCAAGTTTATTCTTAGGGTCATTTTATGACTTTTACCCTAAAGCTTTTAGGTTTTCTTAACTTGGGTTAAGTTTTACCCCTTTAACCACTATTTAGGGTTAAGTCCATTATCCAGGGTTCCATTTGCAAAAAAAACATTAAAACAATACAACTTGTTTGAAATTTTTGCCTAGTGAATGCACTCTAGGTGTGTCAAACATATGCAATGCCAATGCTTATGATGCCATGCTCAAGTTTTAGTTATAGTAACACCAGGGGTGTTACATCCTTCCCCCCATAAAAGAATCTCGTCCCGAGATTAAAATCCTAGGGTAGGTAATGGTAAAGGAAACACATCACATTTTTATTTCCTTAATTTTGGTACAAGGCAGGGGTAATGTGGGGGTTACTTCTTTATTACAACAGCTATACAGGCTTTACAATTTACATGAGGCTAGAAAGCCTGGGAAATTCTTATCTAAAAAGTCTTGGGTTTCCCATGTAGCCTCATCTTCCGAATGCTGGTTCCACTGTATCTTGTAGAACTTGAGAGTCTTTCTTCGGGTGACCCTGTCCTTTTGATCCAGAACTCGAATAGGATGCTCCGAGTATGTTAAATCTGGTTCCAGGACAACATCAGTCACTTCAACGGTTCGATCGGGAACCCGAAGACACTTCTTCAATTGTGACACGTGGATCACATTATGCACAGCAGACAATGTTTCGGGGAGCTGAAGTCGGTATGCCACTGGTCCACATTGCTCAAGCACCAAGAATGGACCAATGTATCTGGGTGCAAGTTTCCCTTTTACCCCGAAACGCGATACACCCTTCATTGGTGAAACTTTTAAGTAGACATAATCGTCTACCAGAAAGCATAAGGGTTGTCGTCGTCGGTCTGCATAATTCTTTTGTCGAGTCTGAGCTTTCTTCATATTATGGGTAATTCTCTGAACCTTTTCTTCGACCTCTTTCACCATATCAGGTCTAAAGAAGTATCTTTCTCCAAGTTCAGACCAATTTAGCGGAGTTCGACACCGTCGTCCATATAAAGCTTCAAAAGGTGCCATCTTGATACTTTCTTGATAACTGTTATTGTATGAAAACTCCGCTAGGGGCAAACATTCATCCCATTTTGGTGAGAAGTCCAGGACACATGCCCGCAGCATATCTTCAAGTATTTGGTTCACCCTCTCAGTCTGCCCACTGGTTTGAGGATGATAAGCCGAACTGTGGAGTAATTTAGTACCCAAGGAGTTGCGAAGTGCTTCCCAGAACTTGGCTACAAATTGAGGTCCACGATCCGACACAATGGTCTTCGGAACACCATGCAGACTGAGAATACGGGCAATGTATAATGCTGCATAAGTGGCTACTGTATATGTGACCTTAACAGGTAAGAAGTGGGCAATCTTTGTGAGTCGATCAACGATAACCCAAATAGAATCATACCCTTTGGCTGTCCTGGGCAGTCCCACAATAAAGTCCATACTGATGTCTTCCCATTTCCATGTTGGGATTGGCAAAGATTGTAATGGACCAGCAGTTTTCATGTGTATGGCCTTGACACGTCTGCAAGTGTCACACTTCGCCACATAGCGTGCAATTTCGATTTTCATCTTTGTCCACCAATAATGTTGCTTTAAGTCTTGATACATCTTAGTGCTTCCGGGATGAATAGAATAGCGACTAAGATGTGCCTCATCAAGAATTTGTTGGCGGAGTTCTTCGTTCTTTGGCACTACTATGCGGTTTTAAACCATATCACACCTTGATCGTCTTCCTTGAAACACTTGGCTACTCCAGCCTTTATCTTCTCTCGAACGTGCTTCATACCCAGATTATCCTTTTGAGCATCAATTATTCTTTGCAAAATGATTGACTCAAGCTTTAGTTGATTTAGAGTCCCTTGTTGGATGATCCCCAGGTTTAGCTTTTCCATTTCTTGACAGAAAGTGTTCTCGAAGGTCTTCGCCATAAGACAGTGGCAGGAAGTCTTACGACTCAATGCATCTGCCACCACATTGGCTTTGCCTGGGTGATAATGGATCTCCAGTTCATAGTCTTTAATGAGCTCAAGCCATCTTCTTTGCCTCATATTTAATTCTGACTGGGTGAAAATGTACTTCAAACTTTTATGATCTGTATATATGTGACAGATATTACCCAGCAGATAGTGACGCCAAATCTTTAGGGCATGAACCACAGCAGCTAGCTCCAGATCATGAGTTGGATAATGCTCCTCATGCCGGCGCAACTGCCTCGAAGCATACGCAATTACTCGGCCCTCTTGCATCAGTACACAGCCGAGCCCACTGCCAGATGCATCACAATATACATCAAAAGGTTTAGTGATGTCCGGTTGAGCCAATACCGGAGCAGTGGTCAATAGTGTCTTCAGTTGCTCAAAGGCTTCATTACACTTAGAAGACCAATTGAACTTAATGTCATTCTTCAGCAAACTTGTGATTGGCTTCACAAGCTTAGAAAAATCTGGTATGAATCTGCGATAATACCCAGCTAGTCCAAGAAAACTTCGGACTTGGTGAACAGTTGTTGGGGGTTTCCACTCCAGAATATCTTTGACCTTGCTAGGATCTACCGCAATTCCTTTAGCTGATAACACGTGCCCCAAAAATTGAATTTCTTCCAGCCAGAACGCGCACTTACTGAACTTGGCATATAGCTGATGTTCCCTTAGGCGCGTCAATACAATCCGTAAATGCTGAGCATGGTCTTCTTCATTCTTAGAATATATCAAGATATCGTCGATGAAGACTACCACGAATTTGTCCAACTCGGGCATGAACACCGAGTTCATTAAATAAGTGAAGTGGGCAGGAGCATTTGTGAGCCCGAAAGACATTACCAGGTATTCAAATAATCCATACCGCGTAGTAAACGCGATCTTCGGTATATCCTCGGGCCGAATACGGATTTGATGATAGCCCGACCTGAGATCAATTTTTGAAAATACCCTCGCCCCAGTCAGTTGATCAAATAAGATATCGATCCTTGGAAGAGGGTACTTATTCTTGATAGTGACCTCATTCAGGGGTCGATAATCCACGCACATTCTCAAGGTTTGATCCTTCTTCTTAACAAAAATGGCGGGACAACCCCAAGGGGACGAGCTTGGCCGGATAAATCCCTTATTCAGTAGATCTTGTAATTGAATTTTCAGTTCCGCCAACTCATTAGGGGGCATACGGTACGATCTTCGGGAGATAGGAGCCGTACCGGGCTTTAGCTCAATTACGAATTCTACATCTCTTTCAGGGGGCAGTCCAGGCAAATCTTCCGGAAATACATCTGGAAACTCACATACTACCGGAATGTTCTTGATCTCCGGTACAATGGCTTCATATACTCTACCAGAAGCTTTGGCTGGATTGGTTACGGGGAGAGTCAAAAGAATCTCTTCTTGGTTATAGCTCAACCTGATGGTTCTGAGTTCAGTGTTGAGGATTGCCTTGTGTTGGGTTAACCAATTCATACCCAAAATTACATCTATATCCTGGCCCTTCAGAACAATCATGTTAGCAGGAAAGTTCCGTCCGGCCATTGTTACTGGCACTCCATAGGCCACTTCTCTAGTATAAATGTGTCCCCCAGGTGAATGAATTTTAAATCCCTCCTTTGATTCATGGTATGCAATATGATGTTGCTCCACAAATGTCTTGCTAATGAATGTATGTGAAGCACCAGAATCAAAAAGAATAATTGCTGGGTGACTGGCCACGGGAAACGTACCCATCATCACCGGTTCTCCTTCCGGTGTAGTAGCCACTTGAGTGTAATATATACGCCCTGTCTTTTTTGTATTCTTCCCCACAGCATTTCCTTTGGGCTGAATTGATTTCCCAGATCCTTGCGGAGCATTAGATTGATTTTGCCTAGGATATGGGCAGTCTTTGATAAAATGTCCCGACTTGCCGCAATTAAAGCACCCAGTTGAAGAACTAGGCAAGGCAGGAAATCGAGTGCCTGGGGCACCCGGCTGTTTGGGGGTAGTGGGGGTATTGTTGGGGCGGATAATGATTGGCTGTTTGAAGGGAAATGAAGGTGGACGAGAAAAAGGGCGATTTTGGCTTGAAGGTCGGATCACAAACCGTGGTTTCTTCGCCTGGCCCTGATTAGGCCTCTCACCACCGAATCCCTTATTCTTCCCAGAATTTGTGTATTTGGCTTCAACAGATAAGGCTGTGCTGACAGCCTTTCCATACGTGAGATCTATGCAGGTGGCCATTTTCCTTTGTAGCCGATCATTCAGTCCCCGCATAAAACAGTTCTTCTTCTTTAAATCCGTATTCACCTGGTCAATGGCATACTGCGACAGGTGATTGAATTTGTTGAGATATTGGTTGACAGTATCTCCACCTTGTTGTAACTTCATAAACTCCTCTTGTTTCATATGTAGCACTCCTTCGGGGATGTAGTGTTCACGGAAGGCTGCTTTAAACTCATCCCAAGTGACTTGATGGTTGACAGGTTGGATAGCCACAAAATTTCCCCACCAGGTACTGGCAGGACCACGGAGTTGTTGTGCGGCGAATAACGGCTTCTGCGTTTCTGAGCAACGGAGAAGACCAAACTTTTGCTCAATAACCCGAATCCACTCGTCAGCTTCTAGGGGATCTTCTGCCTTGACGAATAGAGGTGGACGGGTTTCCGAAAAATCCAGATAGGTAGTCTCACGAGGGCCTTGCGGATAACCTCTTCCCGCCTGCTGCTGGAATTGCTGCTGACCCGCCATTTCCCTAAGGAAGCGGGTATTGTCTGAGGTGGCATTCACCAAGGCGGCGATCGCCTCGGCTAACGTGGGAGGAACTGGAGGTGGGTTTGGGGTAACATCCCGTCCCCCAGAAGTTCCTGCTGCATCCTGTCCTCGAGTCCTGGTCGGCATCTGTGGCAAAAACATTTGAAGTAAACAAAATGTGCCAGAGAAAACCTTCCATTTTACATTACTATAAAAAGTAATGATACAAACTCGATATTACATAACAGGATACAATACCCATTATACAAAGGTTCAACCTATTATATAACAGTACACCCTACAATACCCTACCATACACTACTTTACTTCTATTACACCTTTATTCCTGCTTGCCATTACTCTTGGCGGCTTCATCGTCAGGTGTGGGAGTCCAGACATCAACCAACCTCAAAGAAGGAGGGGGCTCAAAAAGGTCTAACTCCCCACCCAGCGCACGTCCCGCAACGTGAGATGGTCCGGCTTCCGCCTCAGCAGGTTGTGCAGGCTCACTTGGGTGTAGTTGTGAGTATAGTATATGGACTTCCTCGTGCACGTATTGCAGTAAACCTGCAGGTTATCAACAGTCGAGCTAAGTTCTTTAACTCGGGCCTGAGCCCTTGCTTCCTTAGCACACATTAGCAAACGAGACTGTACGACCTAGTCAAGTGCTAAGTCTCGATCAGCGAGTTGATCCTGCAAGTGACGGATGTCCCTTCTCAGTTCATTGATTCTATCTCCGTCGGCGACCCAAGCATCAGTCCTATGTTGAAGTGCTGCTTGAAGTCGACTCACACGAGCTTCAAGGTCTCCGATGGGGTCGTTACTTCCACTGCTGCTGCTTTCATGTCGGGGAGCCAATTGATGCCGAGGCACCCCAATTGGTCCCGTAGACTTGCGTGTCGTTAGCCTTGTACGTGGCGGCATCTTTTCTAAGGGGGAAAATGTTATTAGTATAGTGCTTAGCATGATGCATGTATAATTACAGAATCAACCTTAGTCGATTCAACCTTCTATACGTTGCACTCTTCCTATCTGGTCTTTAAGATAGACTCTTCAGAATACTTAGATAAGAAGAGAAAAGAATTTCTAGGTAAGACTTTTGAAAATTCTTTTGAAGATGCCTCATAATATCTGCAAAGCAGGGCTACGCTCCGATACCAGCTGTGACGGAACCTCCCAAGTAATTAGGCCCACCTACAGTTGTCCTTGTCTAACAGACATTAGACACCCTGTAGATGTTCCTAAGTCACTTGACAAGCTCGGTATCTTTCCTTACCTTACCAGGAACGTTTCACCCGTCTTGCAGACATTACAGAACATCGGAGATGAAGAAATGCGGAAGCGAATTACATAAACTTACATTTTATTTCAAAAGCAAGCTTGAGTTATTTTTATTACAGACCAGACTAAAAGTGAGTGCAGAGTAGTAATATAATACAAACCAGGGGAGGCACAAACTCCTCCCGAGAAGTTTAATAAACAAAAGATCCTAAGTGGAGGACCGAGTCCTCCCGCACTTCAGTCTTCTTTTTCCTCGTTTGGTACCACCTTGGAGCAGAAGCAACAAACGTTTGTCGCTTCCTCACCTAAAAACAACAAAGGGATAAACCCTGAGTATGGAATACTCAGCAAGTCTTACCCGACTAAGGAAAAGACTCTCAAGGGTATGCTGGATAAGTAGGAGTCAAGGAGAGGCTTTAGCAAAAATCAACTTATAGTTTTGCAGAAGAAGCTTACTAAAGTGAGTCCTTACTTTCCATCTTTTAATGCCATCTTAAGTATTAATAGACTCTATTTGCATCTAGTCTAATTTCACATCAAATCAAGACAACATTAGTTTTATCCATAGTGTTCACATCCTGACTCTAGGTTGTAGAAAAGTGACCAAGTCTTCATAACCGCGAAGGTACGGTGATCCGAATCGATTATACTCAGCTGAGGATCTCCAATCACACGACATATGTAGCACTTAACCCTTGCATATGTCAACCCGCCACCTGGGTTCTTAAGACCGGATCAGGTTCACGCAAACCAAGAGCACAGATACACCACCGTCCAGCCTCTTGCCACGGAGGGTACACGCTACTCTCGCCACTGCTCCACGCCCATTTCGTGTTATCTTATTCCGGCCTTAGTCTGCCCGAGGCAAGGCTTACCCATGACGAGGCATGTGACCAGTTAAAGGGTCCTCGGTCAGCACGCCTACATACGCGTTAATCCTTAACCAACCTGGGTAGAACATCACCTGTTCCTACCCCAAGTTTCAATTTAAGTATTTCCACCCTTAGGAATGTGTCTGTTCCTTAGGATGAAAGAGCATCACGGGGAGCTTTGCAGTAAGATCCCACTATTGCTCCAAATGAAAATATTCTTGCAGGTAGAAGCCATCCTCTCCATGGTTAAATTGAGGACAACCTCTGTCTACAAGATCTAAGCAAGGCTAAGCATTTTTGTAAATCATATTTTTGATACTTCACAGAAGTATCTATAAAGGTACGGATATCAAGGAAAGCAATGCATCAAAGGGTTTCAGGTAACTCCTATGAACCTAATGCACATTTCACTAGACTTAAGTGTGCAAAAAGTATTTAAAAAAACAAGGAAAGGGGTTGCATGCACCGGGGCTTGCCTTCGTTCACAGGTGAATCAGGCTCAGATCCACAGATGTCAAAGTAGAAATGATTTCCGGCCTGAGACTCCAAAGGTGGTGGTGTCTCCTCTTCGGTTACTTCGATTTCTTCCTCACGTTCTAATCATAACCATACATATGTATAAGAATGGATGCCATGAGATGCTCATGAGGATGCAAAGATAACATAAACTTATTATTTATGTCTTGAATACAACTTTCCTTCACGGAGTTCCGGGAACTTAGGGTTTCCGGAGTCGGTAAAGGAGTTCATAGGGCAGGGGGGGTGGTTTTTGGGTTTGGTGAGCAAACAAGGTCCAAATCAATTCAAATCCTACCCAAGGCTTCTAAATAGTGTATAACACTCATATAAAAATTTTGGGCATTTTAGGACTTACCAATTATTTTCTAAAAATCTATAACCAAGACTTTTAACTACTTTAAATACCTTAAAATTTCTTATTTCTACTAAAAATCACAAAACTATTTTTATTAAATACTAGGGAAAATAACAAGCCTAGGAAAATTAGTTTCACAATTTTAGCATTTTTCTACATTTTTTTACATATTTCTCAAGTTTTCCTGAAAAAGAAAAGGAAAAGGGTTAAACAGAACTGGGCCGGATTCAGCCCAGCGGCCCAGGTCCAGAGGGAAAGCGCCCGCGCGCCCTGGCGGTTTTGCAGAACGACCCCCGCGATCTTAACTAAATGAAAACGAGTTTTTTCACTGTTCTAGTGTGTTGCTGACTGATCACAAAAAGGTCCCTGCGTTTCTTTCTATTCCCGATTGGAAGTCCTCGACGGCGCTCGCGCACCGCCGTGCTCCGACGAGCAAGCAGACCGGCCAGAAGGGGCAACGGCTAGGGTTTTTGAGCAGCAGACACCAAATTCAAGTCCTAAGGACTCTTTCCCCCCAATCAATTTCATACTTGGTGATCTGCCAAGCTCTGCCCGCGAGGACAGTGCACGACGCGGATAGGTGTTCGTGTTCCAATCAATTCATGGCAGTTAAATTCAATTGGATGGTTTGGAAAGCATCAAGGACACACGAGAATGTTAGAACAAGCAACAGAGCAACATGAACTGACCTAATTTGGGCTGGCCACGGTGAGACTTGTTTCACGGTGGCGGAGAGCGAGGTTGGGGGAAATTCCGAATTCGAGCAGATGAGTGGATGATTGTGGCTGATTAGCGGTGGTTAGCTAGCGAACTACCCCACGGAGCTGGACACGGGCTCAATTTATAGGAAGGATGGGCGGTGGCCACGAATTTAGACGAGACACGCGACGGTCGGAGGTGAAGAAGAAGCACTGGCCGCGTGAGTTCGTAGCCAACGGCGTGGCAGTAACTCCGGTGAGCCACGGAGACTTCAGAGGAGGTCACGGCGACACGGTAAAAGAGTTGAGCCACGCGGCGCACGACCGGGAGGCGGCGGTCGACGGTGAACATATCCACATCCGCCGCGGTAACGATGGTACGGTGGCCGGAGTTGTTTAATGGCTGAAGTTTATCCCCGGCGGTGACCTCCAAGCGTTATCCACACGGTCCGCACGAATCACAGCAACGGATCGACCACCGGCGACGACTTACCAGCGACGAGCCCGCCGCGCTGGCAACCTGATCCACTCAGGTCTACTGTACCATGGCAGTCCTCATTCAGAGCACCTGACAGCCGGAGTTGAGGGTCGATTTTCTCCAAATTTTACTTGGCGACTCACCCAAGTATCTGCATCAAAGTTGTAGTGCTACTTACCAACTACAATTCGACTATAGGGGCTACACTTATTTGAGCACTGGATCAAGGTCAAACTGGCTCTCAAACTTGGGTCTAGGCCACTGTTAGTCTGAAATTCAGACAATACTAGCCTGACAGCCTGACTTCAGGCTTGATTATCTCCAAAATTTTCTTAACAACTGTGCTCACACCTTTTAGCAAAGTTGTACTCCTATAGTTGGGCTACAATCTTGATGTGGTGACCTAGGGCAAAAACCCTATAATTTGAAAGTTACAAAGCCCCAAAGTGGAGCCTTTAACACTAAATTTCAGACTTGGTATAGAACTCAAATGAGGTCCATTTTGCATTTAAGTCCAAAACTTAGGGTTTGGCTTGTAAATTCACATATTTGTGAACCAATTGGCTTTAGATGCTTAAACATAGTAGTTTTTACATTTTAGTCCAAAGGTTCATCACTTTTGCACATAAGCCCCTAGGGTTTGGTTTTAGGGTTTTCTAGGGTTCCAATTAGGGTTTCTGGTATCCCAGGGGTACAAAAGTGATTCAAGTTTATTCTTAGGGTCATTTTATGACTTTTACCCTAAAGCTTTTAGGTTTTCTTAACTTGGGTTAAGTTTTACCCCTTTAACCACTATTTAGGGTTAAGTCCATTATCCAGGGTTCCATTTGCAAAAAAACATTAAAACAATACAACTTGTTTGAAATTTTTGCCTAGTGAATGCACTCTAGGTGTGTCAAACATATGCAATGCCAATGCTTATGATGCCATGCTCAAGTTTTAGTTATAGTAACACCAGGGGTGTTACATCCTTCCCCCCATCAAATAACACTTCTGCAATATGGGAGTCGACTGGGAACATACCTACTATCATGCCGGGGTCTCCTGAACTGCTTTAGCCTCCAAGTGATTCAGTCTCCCATGATTGTAACGTGGCTGAGAGCGGTTGCCTGCTCCAGGCTGAGACACGTTCTGCTTTGCTGGGGCATTGGGGCCTGATTGCTGCTGGGCTGCCTTCTTCGGACATTGCATCACCCAGTGGCCTTGCTCTCCACAGTGGAAACATGCCCTGTTTCCAACCTGAGCTGGTGCTGCCTGACTGTTCTGCTGGGTTGCTGGGGCAGGAAGACGAGGTGCTTGCTGATTCTGCCTCTGAAACTGACCTCCTGACTGATTGCTCTGACGATTCTGATACTGGTGCTGAGGATACTGCCTTTGGAACTGCTGACGCTGCTGAGGTGGACGTTGGTTCTGCCTGAACTGCTGAGGTTGATTGCCTGAGAAATGAGGACGATTGCTGCTTCCAGGCTGGGGTCCACTGATCTTACGCTTACGATCCTCCATCTCCTTACGCTTCCTCTCCGTCATGATTGCTCTATCAATCAGGTGCTGAAATGTCGGGAAGGTGTGATTCATCAGTTGGTACTGAAGAGGGTCAACCAAGCCTCTCAGGAAACGGTACTGTCGCTTGGCATCGGTGTTGACATCTTCAGGAGCATAGCGAGACAATTGCAGAAACCTGTCCCGGTACTCACTGACAGACAATGACCCTTGCTTGAGGGCCAGGAACTCCTCCTTCTTCACTGTCATCAGACCTGCAGGCACATGATACTGACGAAAGCTACCTCTGAACTCTTCCCAGGTGATGGTGTCGGGGTTGGCATGGGTGGCGAGGTAAGACTCCCACCATGACTGAGCTGCTCCTCTCAACAGACGGGGACCATACAGGACTTTTTCCCTATCATTGCACTGAGTGGTGTGCAACTCCCGCTCCATAGTGCGCAGCCAGTCTTCAGCATCCATGGGGTCAGAAGAATGAGCAAACGTTGGTGGATGACCTCTCATGAATTCAGCACGCTTGTCTCTGGGCATCTGAGGCATCTGAGGCTGAGGTGGTGCTTGCTGCTGCTGCTGCTGAATGGTGGCCAGAGTCTGACCGATGGCTTGAACTGCCTGAGTCTGCATCAGAAACATCTGCTCGATCGACATCGGGGGCGGGGGCGGCAGGTGCTGTTGCTGGGGCACCTCATCCTGCTGAGCGGCTCGCTCCTGTTGAGCACGCCTTCCTCCTCTGCGCCTGTTCTCTGACATCTGCAGAATGCATCCACACATCAGAACTGATCTGGCAAATCTTGCAGCATAAGAAAATAGTATAGAATTCTTCAACAGCACTGAACAGATGAGCATCTTCACTGATCTCCAACACAGACCAACACAGCTTCTCAGATAAAGAGGAAAGTGGAATAAAAGGTTTCCCAACTAGATAGCTAACTCCATTAACATA
This sequence comes from Zea mays, assembly GCF_902167145.1. Taxonomy (NCBI): domain Eukaryota; kingdom Viridiplantae; phylum Streptophyta; class Magnoliopsida; order Poales; family Poaceae; genus Zea; species Zea mays. Next base: position 187,996,839 of record NC_050098.1, read on the forward strand.
TAACAGGTAAACCATAATGCGGGGGATACCCACACTCTGGTGACAGTCATCACAAAGATCCAAACCAAACATAGTTCATCATGACAAACATAAATGCACAGGATATAGCAAACTACCCTGTCTAACTAAGACTAACTAAGAGCGAGACTAACGCTAAGACTATAGCTTCTACGTATATATTTTGTATTAATTACAAGATCCAACTCTAACGATCTATGGTTCTAGATTTATCTTGTTCTTGCAGTCGGTATTGCCATAAGGCTGGCGTCCACGCCGAGGTGAGCGGTACGGGTGCTGAGTCCCGACGGGAGCGGGGGAACCATCATCCAGGTGACGACGTTCCGCGCGCTCAGCCCGCAGCAGGGCGACCTCAGCACGAGCCCTACTCAGCTCGTCTAGCGCATGGTCCAGCTCCATGTTTAGCACGTCGGCTAGGTTGACTGTGCTGCTCAACCTAGGATTGTCCTCACCGACGGGTGAGACAATCACGCCTCATGTGCTGCCAGATGGACGGCGGGGGTAATACTTCAGGTCGAGACCGTCAGCTACCCCACCGAGAACCGAGCAGTAGTGCGAAAGCGCACGCCGTGCAGCATCTTGCATGGCCGCCTCAGCTGGAGTCCCGCTCAGAGATAGAACAGTGCTCTGAGCAGGCCTCTGCACCCTGGAGACTGTTGTCCGGACGGCGCACCAAGCAGGTCGCCTCCCAGCGGTCCGGGTAGACCCCGCGACTGTGCTGGTAGACCACATAGCGATACTTGATGGACCAAGTACGCCGGTTAAGTGCCCGACGTAGCAGGGTGTCGAGCGCATCGTGGAAGTGACACCCGCGAGCAGCGTCGCGAGTGATGGGTTGAGCAACCCATCCTTCCGGCTCCTGGTCAGCAGAGAGGTCGGTGTCGTGGCTCGAGCTGTCGTCGCCACCTCTGTCGTCTGGGTGTCCTCCAGCAGCTACTCCAGAGGCTGGGGCGCCCAGTGGTGGTGCAGGGGGCGCCTCCAGGGGAAGCACAGGGGAGCAGCTCCTCACAGACTCTATCTCCTGTTGGAGCGAGAAAGAAGAGCCCTGCTGCTCCTGTCGTCGATGTTCCTGCTCCTCATGCAGGCGGTGGTGCAGCCTCTCCAAGTGGCTGGACTGTCCGGCCACGGGACGGCGAAGCGGACGCTCAGCAAGGCAGGAGGGTAAGAAGGGGATGATGGACTTTCGTGCAGTGTGTCTAAGTCGAGCCATCTACAAAAGACACCGCAAGCAAAAGAGTGAGAACATAATCAATATGACCAGCAAGTAATGAATCATGAATAAATGAAGGATTAGAATGAAACATAATTTTCAGCAAGGTATAATATATAGTAGAACATAGGTTTGGTCGATATGACCAACTTTTGAAGGGATATCAAAGTCAAGGCAGGGACAGAGGTCTATAGTCCTTAGAACGACCATTCTATTCTAGGTTAGCGGTCCTACAGTCAGCACGGCTTTGATACCACCTATGTCACACCCGGTTTTAGAAGGCAAACCGAATGCGAACCATGTACGTGCCAAGATCAGCAATTCACGTACACAGCAGTTACATAACATGGACATCATCACACAGTGCTCGAATAGTATTAAAAAGGGAAATAATAGTCGATTACATCATACGTCTGAGACGTCCATATAGTCCTTACAATAAATCAAAGTGCGAAAACGAAACGTAGATAACCGCGGCCTTCACAGGCAGCCGACTGGGGGTTGCCGCTAACCCACGCCTAGAACTCGTCGTAGTCTTGGAACTCCTGGAAGTCTCCTTCCACAGCTTCATCTTCTCCCGAGTAGTGGTTGCAATGCTGACAACCTGGGGATGGGGGGGTTTGGTGTGTAGAGCAAGGGTGAGTACACATCAACATACTCAGCAAGTATCATGTTTGGCTGTAGTGGACTAGCTTTATGTGGGGATAAGTCAAGCAGTTGCTTTTAGTTGGTCAGATTATTATTTACTAATAGAAAGCCAGGTTTTAGCATTAACCCAAGTTATTAGCCCGATGTACCCTTTCCAAACGGAAAGAATACCACTTACCAGCACCATAGTCATAACCAAAACCATCAGTCTCATTGCCACCTGTAAACCAAAGTGTCTCTGATCAAGTACCACTAATCACTGGAGCTCCCTTGCCTCCAACAACCGACTGCTGCTCAGGGGCTTCTCCTGCGGGCTCCTCGGGCTCTTCAACCGGATCGTTCTCTATGCGATTGCAAGCATACATACATCCATCCATTCAAATTAGGAAACAAACAGTACACCATACAAGGGAACAAATAACGTAAATATGCATATAATATCACATACGATAATGAATTTACCTTGGTTAGAAAGAAATGGGGAAAGGTCTCGCGAGAGTTAAAGCTTATGCCCGAGACGCACTACGGGTAAACGAATAACCAAAAGTTACGTGCTCTAGTTCCGATTGGTTCTAACAAAAGAATTAGCTACATGCACTAATGTAAACGTGACCACTTTTAGTAGATTAACATTGAATGAGATAGACGATTAGCTATACAAATTAACTAACGTAACCAATTTCCAAATTGAGACTCCTATCTTATTAATATAAACACAAAGATTAGCGCGCATAGGACACGGGGGGTAGACGGGGCGTCTGGGGGTAGACGGGGGCACGACGGGTCGCGCCAAGGCATGCGCACTACGCGAGCACGCGCGCGAGGCCGTACGCACACGCCACGAACTAGCCGTGCGCACGTCGGGGCCGCGCGCTAGCCGAGCTCAAGGCCGCGCGCCATAGGCACGCTGGGCCGAACTCGAGGCCACGTCGGGGCCGTCACAACGCGAGCAAGGCACGGCGGGGCGAGCGGGCAAGCACGCCGGGGCAAGCGAGCACGAGCGAGCGAGGACGCGGACGGGCGAGGACACGGCCGGGCGCGGGGGCAGGCGGCCGAGCCGGGGCGCGACGGGGGCGGCCGAGCCGGGGCACGGGGCGGGCGGCCGAGCGCGGGGAAGGGGTGGGGCGGGCTCGCCGGGGGCGAGGCGGGGCTGTGGAGGTCGGCGCGGCGGGGCGGGGCGGCCGAACGAGGGGTCGGGGCTGGGGCGGCTCGCCGAGGCGGGAGCGGGCGCGGGCTCGCCGGGGGCCGGGGCGGCGGAGGTCGGCGCGGTAGGGCGGGGTGGGCTCACCGGACATGGGGGCGGGGCTCACCGGGGACGGCCGAGCCGGGCGGTCGAGCCGGGCGAGGAAGAAGGAGGGAGAGAGGGGGGAAAGGAGAGGGGAGGAGGGGCGGGCTCACCACGGCGGCGGGGGGGGGGGGGGTGGCGCGGCGGCGCGCGGGGGGAGGGAGCGGGGGCGGCGGCGCTAGGGCAGGGGAGGGCGGCGGCGGCGCTAGGGTTAGGGAGAGGGAGAGAGAGAGGGAGAATGACGGGCGGGGCCCGCGGGGAGGGAATTTTGGAAAAAGAAAAAAAGGGGGGAGGGGGCGGCTGGGCCGGCTGGGCCAAAAGGGGGGAGGGGGCGCGGCTCGGCCGGGTGGGCGGCCCACGGTGGGAGGGGGGGCGGCTGGGCCGCCACGGGGCCCACACGGGAAGGGGGGAAGGGGGCGGCTGGGCCAAAAGGGAGAAGGGGGGGAGAGAAAAAGAAAAGGCTTTTCTTTTTCTAATTTCCATATTTTCTTATATGCCTAATTCTTCAATTCACTCAACCACAAACAAAAGAGTGCATAATCCGGCATGATGCAACAACCAAAAATAGTTCTAGGTTTTGCTTACACAAGATGTTGAGCTAATTCTCGCTATAACTTTTGGAAAAGATCAAGGCTTAGCGAGAAGAAAAGGGAAAAGGAAAGAGTAACGCCTGAATTTGGTGAGAGAAAAGAAGAAAAAAATTCTACCCCCAAATTTAGGGCGTTACAGTAGTCTACACACATCCGCCATTTCCCTCCTTTCTTTCTCACAAGCACAGGGTTGGCAAGCCATTCGGGATGGAATACCTCTTTGATGAACCCCGCCGCCATTAGCTTGTGGATCTCCTCGCCTATGGCTCTGCGCTTTTCCTCGTCGAATCGGCGCAGAGGCTGCTTCACGGGTCGGGCTCCAGCTCAGATATCCAGCGAGTGCTCGGCGACATCCCTCGGTATGCTGGGCATGTCCGAGGGACTCCACGCGAAAACGTCGACGTTTGCACAGAGAAAGTCGACGAGCACTGCTTCCTATTTGGGGTCGAGCTCGGAGCCGATCCGAATCTGCTTGGAGGCGTCGTTGCTGGGGTCGAGAGGGACAGACTTAACCGACTCCGCTGGCTCGAAGTTGCCAGCATGGCGCTTCACGTCTGGTGCCTCCTTGGAGAGGCTCTCCAGGTCGGCGATGAGGGCCTCGGATTCGGCGAGGGCCTCGGCGTACTCCACGCACTCCACATCGCATTCGTACGCGTGTCGGTACGTGGGGCCGACGGTGATGACCCCGTTGGGGCCCAACATCTTGAGCTTGAGGTAGGTGTAGTTGGGGACGGCCATGAACTTGGCGTAGCATGGCCTCCCCAGCACTACGTGGTAGGTTCCTCGAAACCCGACTACCTCGAACGTGAGGGTCTCCCTTCGGAAGTTGGAGGGTGTCCCAAAGCAGACGGGTAGATCGAGTTGTCCGAGGGGCTAGACGCGTTTCCTGGGGATGATCCCGTGAAAAGGCGTAGCGCCTGCCCGGACCGAGGACAGATCGATCCGCAGGAGCCCGAGGGTCTCGGCGTAGATGATGTTGAGGCTGCTGCCTCCGTCCATGAGGACCTTGGTGAGCCTGACGTTGCCGATGACGGGGTCGACAACGAGCAGGTATTTCCCCGGGCTCGGCATGCGGTCGGGGTGGTCGCCCTGGTCGAAGGTGATGGGCTTGTCGGACCAGTCTAGGTAGACTGACACCACCACCTTTACCGAGCAGACCTCCCGATGCTCTTGCTTGCGGTGCCGAGCCGAGGCGTTCGCCACTTGCCCACCATAGATCATGAAGCAGTCGTGGACCTCAGGGAACTCCCCTGCCTTGTGATCTTCCTTCTTATCATCATCGCGGGCCCTGCCACCCTCCGCAGGTGGCCCGACCTTGTGAAAGTGGCGCCGAAGCATGGCGCACTCCTCAAGGGTGTGCTTGACGGGCCCCTGATGATAGGGGCACGACTCCTTGAGCATCTTGTCGAAGAGATTGGCGCCCTCGGGAGGTTTCCGAGGGTTCTTGTACTCGGCGACGGCGACAAGGTCCGCGTCGGCGGCGTCGCGTTTCGCTTGCGACTTCTTCTTGCCTTTCTTCTTGGTGTCGCGCTGATTTGATGCCTCGGGGACATCTTCCGGTGGGCGGCCCTGGGGCTGCTTGTCCTTCCGGAAGATGGCCTCAACCGCCTCCTGGCCAGAGGCGAACTTGGTGGCGATGTCCATCAGCTCGCTCACCCTGGTGGGGGTCTTGCGGCCCAGCTTGCTCACCAGGTCGCGGCAGGTGGTGTCGGCGAGGAACGCGCCGATGACATCCGAGTCAGTGACGTTGGGCAGCTCGGTGCGCTGCTTCAAGAATTGCCGGATGTAGTCCCGGAGAGACTCTCCCGGCTGCTGGCGGCAGCTTCGGAGATCCCAGGAGTTCCCAGGGCGCACGTACGTCCCCTGGAAGTTGCCGGCGAAGGCTTGGACCAGGTCGTCCCTATTGGAGATCTGCCCCGGAGGCAGGTGCTCCAGCCAGGCTCGAGCGGTGTCAGAGAGGAACAGGGGGATGTTGCGGATGATGAGGTTGTCATAGTCCGTTCCGCCCAGGTGGCAGGCCAGCCGGTAGTCTGCGAGCCACAGTTCTGATCTCGTCTCCCCCGAGTACTTTGTGATAGTAGTTGGGGTTCGGAACCGGGTCGGGAACGGCGTCCATCGTATGGCCCGACTGAAAGCCTGCGGACTGGGTGGTTCGGGCGAGGGACTCCGATCCTCCCCACTGTCGTAGCGTCCCCCACGCCTGGGGTGGTAGCCTCGGCGCACCTTCTCGTCGAGGTGGGCTCGACGGTTGCGGTGATGGTGCTCGTTGCCGAGGCGACCCGAGGCCGCAGGCGCTGTGTTGCGCGTGCGCCCGGTGTGGACCGAGGCTTCCCGCATGAATCGGGAAGTCGCGGCGCGATATTCCGAGGGGTACCCCTGCCTTCGAGAGGCAGAGCTTTCGGCCCGTCGGACTGCGGCATCCTCCAGAAGATTCTTGAGCTCTCCCTGGATACGCCGCCCCTCGGTGGTTGATGGCTCCGGCATCGCGCGGAGAAGTATTGCCGCTGCAGCCAGGTTCTGGCCGACCCCACTGGAAGCCGGTGGCGGCCTTGCCCTGACATCGTCGGCGATGCGGTGCTGGATGCCCTGGGGTAGATGACGCGATTCTCCGGCCGGAGGTTGGCCTGCCCATTCCTGCCCGATGTCCCGGCGGAACGGCTCAAGTGTTCCTGCTCCCTCGTCGAGCCTGGCCTGCATCTCGCGGATTTGCTCGAGCTGTGTGTCCTGACCCCCCGCAGGGACTGGGACCACAGCTAGCTCCCGAAGGATGTCAACGCGAGGGACAGGCCTAAGGGGATCACCGTTTTCCGGTATACCAAGATGGTTGCCTTCGCCGGGACCCCCTAGATCGACGTGGAAACATTCACGACTTGGGCCACAGTCCTCATCGCCGAAGCTGCGGCTACCGTCGGAACAATCGGTGAGGCAGTAGTCGCATGCAGTCATGAAGTCCCGCATGGCACTGGGGTTACCAAGTCCGGAGAAATCCCAACAAAAGTCGGGCTCGTCATCTTCCTCGGAACCCGAGGGCCCGTAGGTCAAGACGGCTGTCAGCCGGTCCCAGGGTGACCGCATACCGTACCCCGGAGGGTTTGGACTCGCCTCTATGAAAGCGTCCACCGAAGCGAAGTCGCTTGGTGGGTCGAGGCTGAATCCAAAAGGCACGAGATGGGACGAATCGGTCGGTACCTCTTGGTTGACGGGCGGTGACGAAGTCACGCCAGGGGCAGACCGCACCGTCGTCTCAGGTACGAGGGTGACGCCCAGCAAGTCCTTTGCGAGCGTGCTGGCGTCGTCCGTCCGCTTGGAGTTGGCGTGTTGCGGGGAAACAGCGCTCGTCTTCGTCTCAGACGCGAAGTCTATGCCCGTCGTGTCCCCCGTTGGGGCGCCGACGCCGTCGACTCGCTCGACAGCCGACGAGGTGTCGCCTCCTGCTTGGCCTTGGCTGCCCCGCCTCCTCCGCCGTCGGCGGGGGAGGCGACGGGACAAACCCGAAAGTCGTTCTTTCGCCACGTAGGGAAGACGTCGTCGATTCCGCCGCCGGCGAGCGGGTTGTCGGCCGCCATTGTCGCTGTCGCGCGACGGAGGAAGGAGTATCATGTCGTAGCTGTCATCGAGGGACATGAACTCGAGACTCCCGAAATGGAGCACCGTCCCGGGCTGGAAAGGTTGCTGGAGACTACCCATCTGGAGCTTGACGGGAAGCTGTTCGTCAACACGCAGCAGGCCCCTACCTGGCGCGCCAACTGTCGGCGTTTCGACCCCGGGGGGTCCCTGGACCGACGAGTAAATTGTCGCCGCGTGCCCCAGCCCAGATGGGTCGGCGTGAGACGGAGCGCGAAGGGGGGAGACAGGCGTAAAAGGGGAAACCCACGTCCTTCGTGTTTGTCCCGCGCCCAGGTCGGGTGCGCTTGCAGTAGGGGGTTACAAGCGTCCGCGCGGGAGGGAGCGAGAGGCCTGTGCGCGTGCCGTCCCATCCTTCCCCACGCGGCCAACCCTCTATAAGAGGGCCCTAGGCCTTCCTTTTATAGGCGTAAGGAGAGGGTCCAGGTGTACAATGGGAGGTGTAGCAGTGTGCTAACGTGTCTAGCAGAGAAGAGCTAGTGCCCTAAGTACATGCCGTCGTGGCAGCCGGAGAGGTTTTGGCACCCTGTTCGTGTGGTGTCGTGGTCGTCGGAGGAGCGCTGGAGCCTGGCGGAAGGACAGCTGTCGGGGCTGTCGAGTCCTTGCTGACGTCTCCTTGCTTCCGTAAGGGGGCTGAGAGCCGTCGTCGTCATGGAGCATGCGGGGCGCCATCATTACTTGTTTACCGGGGCGAGCCAGATGGGACGCCGGTCTTGTTCCCCGTAGCCTGAGTTAGCTTGGGGTAGGGTAATGATGGCGCCTCCTGTGATGTGGTCGGTCCGAGCCCTGGGTTGGGCGAGGCGGAGGCTCCTCCGAGGTCGAGGTCGAGTCTGTCTTCCGAGGCCGAGGTCGAGTCCGAGCCCCTGGGTCGGGCGAGGCGGAGACCGTCGGCTGAGGCCAGGGCTGAGTCCGAGCCCTGGGGTCGGGCGAGGCGGAGTTCGTCGTCTTCCGGGGTCGAGCTCGAGTCCGAGCCCTGGGGTCGGGCGATGCGGAGTTTGTCGTCTTCCGGGGCTGAGCCCGAGTCCGAGCCCTGGGGTCGGGCGATGCGGAGTTCGTCGTCTTCCGGGGCTGAGCCCGAGTCCGAGCCCTGGGGTCGGGCGATGCGGAGTTTCCTATGGCGCCCGAGGCCGGACTTGGCTGCTGTCAGCCTCACTCTGTCGAGTGGCACAACAGTCGGAGCGGCGCAGGCGGCGCTGTCCTCTTGTCAGGCCGGTCAGTGGAGCGGCGAAGTGACTGCGGTCACTTCGGCTCTGTCGACTGAAGGGCGCGCGTCAGGATAAGGTGTTAGGCCATCCTTGCATTAAATGCTCCTGCGATACGGTCGGTCGGCGTGGCGACTTGGCCAAGGTTGCTTCTTGGCGAAGACTGGGCCTCAGGCGAGCCGAAGGTGTGTCCGTTGCTGGAGGGGGTCCTCGGGCGAGACGTAAATCCTACGGGGTCGGCTGCCCTTGCCCGAGGCTGGGCTCGGGCGAGGCGAGATCGCGTCCCTTGAGTGGACCGAGCCTTGACTTAATCGTACACATCAGGCCTTTGCAGCTTTGTGCTGATGAGGGTTACCAGCTGAGATTAGGAGTCTTGAGGGTACCCCTAATTATGGTCCCCGACAAACACTGTCACGCCACGTGGATGTCACTTGTCTGGGTATCGCGATCCATGCAATATGCAGGGATCGTGTGACGACGACCAAGCATATCTATCTATCTATCATTCGTGCACGATCAGATCGGCAAAGGTTCCCTAGCGCCGTTCGAGCCAATGATCTTAGAGGATATTTAAATGCACTATAGCTAATAGTTAATTGTTATAATTAGCTAAAGATATCTAAACAATCTAGCTAATAGTTCAGTTATTAGCCACTTTAATAAATTTGTTAATAATTGACTAATTAATTTTACTAACAATTTTTTAGCCAACTAATTATTAACTCTAATGCATTCAAACTCCTCTTATTTTATCGCATACTCATATCGACGACATCGATCACCGCCGCGGAAATAAAGATCCGGACTGCACACGCTATCAGAATTCAGATCAGGCACCAGCCAGATGGCATGTGTTATCCAGAACAAGAACACAGGGCGCATTGTTAGTTTGTCGGCAAAGCTGAGAGCAGCCCCAGGGGTGGACGTATGGCGAGCGAGTCCAGATACGTACAACTGATTTTTATGTAGAAAAAATAATAAAGAATACGCACGACGCCTCCGTTCGGCTTTTAAGGGGTTGTTTGGTTTTAGTGATTAAAATTTAGTTATGTATTATATAAGATATTTGAATAGTTATTACTATTATTAAATTTATTAAGACCTTGTTTAATATCCAGGTGCAGCTATATCGGTTATTACTATCACCGATATATGTACATTTATATCTTGGGATCTCTACATAACGTGTACTTTATCGTACCAATGTAAACACACTTATATAATTAGCGTGGAAACTATTAAACAATTTCTTTGCTATACCTTCCCCGTATATAAAGTATCTTAAATATCAACTATTGTGTACATATTTTGCTTCCGTTCCTTTTCAACATTTAGATGCTGATATAATTCTCTTCTATAATAAGTACATCTATTATCGCACACACAAAAATCCCTATAATCTCTACTAACTATTAAGAGCCTACTGTAGACTGCCCCCGCCTCCCTACGCCCGCACGCCGCAAACCCTGTCGCCCGTGCGGTGGGGACGACTTCTTCATGCCGGTGAGCGTGGGCCCGACGTACTCTGCTCATAGCCGAGCTGCAGGAGAGAAGAGAAGCCCTGCAACCCTAGGTCGCCGCCTCTCTTCCTCTCAGGTTCCACTCGTCCGCGCGACGCAACACGACGACACCGGAGGTATTCCTCTCTCCTGCTCCTTCTATACAGGATCTCTTATTTCCTCGTCGTGGATCATTCGTTGCTCGGCGAAACTCCAGCCCGGGACGGGTCCGCTCACCGTTCGGTTTCTTCGTAGGGTTTTCTGTGGGGATTTGTTTGTCGCCGACTCGCCGGCAGCCAAGATGAGGCCGGTTTTCGTGGGGAACCTGGACTATGACACCCGCCACTCGGAACTCGACCACCTCTTCTACCGCTACGGCAGGGTCGAGCGCATCGACGTGAAGTCAGGTTTGCCCGCCCTTGCATTCCCTCCTTTTGCCCACCCCTTGTTTATCTTCGTCTTCTACCGCTACGGCTTCTTGATTATTTGAAGGGTTAGGCAGAATGGTCAAAGACTAGAGCTATCACTTATTTTTTATGTGGCACCTTGCACATCTATCATCAAGAAAAATACAAAGTCGACGCAGTCATGCGTGAAGCCTCGTCAGCACCGAACCTCGAAAGATCAGTCTTCATAGAGTATTGGAAGATTAGGCTTCATAAAAACCAGATCCTTCCAACATCTGTACAGGCCAGAAAGTTTCAACGACCAAAGACTCAAAAGAAAATAAGGAGCGATGGGGGATAGGAGGGTTCTGCTTGTTGCGTCTCCTGAGGTAGCAGTCCTTGGTTATGATGGGGTCGTCTCATTCGCAAGCGTTCAGGACACCGTGGATGCTGTTCCGCCGAACAACCAAGTGCGCACCGTCATCAGGATCGGTCCTGGTGTGCAACGGCAGCAGGTGTGCATTCCCAGGACCAAGAACTTCATCACCTTGTGTGGATCTTCGATAAAGGACACTTTGATCTGTTGGAACAACAAGACTACGACTTGCATCAAACACACGCAGGTAGCTTTTCTGAATACCCTTCACATAATCGGATGCGATCATGTAAAGTTCTTGTACCAGGATTTTCTCCTCTTGTATTTTTTTATGAATACCCCTCACATATTCCGCATCTGTTCTCTCACCAGCCATCAGGAGCGATTGGCGCAGGGACACTGAGCAGTGCAACAATTATCGTGGAAGGGGACGAATTCATAGCAGAGAATGATGTTTTTAAGAACTCAGCTCCCTAGGTACTATATATCCTAGCAGGCTTGTGTTTATGTGGTACCTGTGGTGGAGGATCTGGTTAGTCAGTGATGCTGGTGTGTTGTGTTATATAGGTGTCTGGACAAGCAGCAACAGTTCGTGTGACGGCTGACAGGTGTGCCTTTTACGGCTGTAGATTCCTCGACTGGCAGGTACTTTCCTTTCTTTTACCCTATTGGTTGTATGAGTTCATTGTTTTTATTTGTTATTTCTCTTTTTATTAGTTCATTTCCATGCTAGTTGTAGGTGCCTCATCACATTGTGCTATTTATTCGATGTTTGCTTCTTCGAAAAATGCCCTAGCTTACCTGAGCTTCCAAGTCGTATGGAGATATAAACATAGCTGCCATTATTTAGTTCTATCATTCTGTTACTTACATGTATTCTAATTTGCTATGCAAACGATCCAGAAAACCTTACATTTGCATGGGGGAAAGCAGCTCCTGAAGAATTGTTATGTTGAAGGTAGTTGTGACTTCATCTTTGGAGATTCCACTGCCTTCTGGAGCATTGCCATATCCACTACAAATCAGCGGGGTATATTACTGCTCATGGCTAGAAATCCTCGTCAGAACCAACTGGATTTGTGTTCTTCAAGTGAGTTGTTCGCCACTCACCAGTGTTCTTACACATAATGTGTAAATCTGCCTGCTACATGATTATCTAGAGACTAAGCTAGATAATCTTCCAAGCTGTGTGTTTACCATTTCCTTCTTACTAACAAACTTACCTGCCCAATGACATGACACTATCCAGGTGTATTATTACTGGTAACGGAGAAGCTACCTACATGTACCTAGGTCAGCCCTGGAGCCCTTCGGGAGGGTTGTTTTTGCAGAAACCTTCATGGATCGCTGCATAGAGCCTGCTAGGTGGCATAATTGGGACAAGCCTGAGAATGAGCAAACCGTCTGCTTCTACGAGTACAGGTGTCAACCTTGTGTCTTTCTATTTCTCGTTGTTCCTGAACACGGGTGTTACTTGAACCTCAAAAGGGTGATGTCTTTGCTGGTTGATCATTCCTTTTCTCTTGTACTTTCTATCTCTTCCTGGCTAGATCTTATTGGCATTCTTCGCAGGTGCTCCAGTCCAGGATCAAGCGTATCAGGACGGGTACCTTAGTGCAAAGAACTGTTTGATGATGAAGCTATGTCGTTCCTTTTACAGACTTCAATTGATCCAGATATCGAGAATCCATGGTTGGTCCACAGGTTGGGAACTCCGGTCCCAGTTTCAGTGTCTTCGCTTCAGTGACTTTATGTAGATGAATAAATTATAAAAGGGGTTGTAACGAGAGGTGAGCAGTAGGTACTACGATCATGTGAACGAAGAAACTGTCTTTCTTAGCAATGCAGACTTGTTTTGTGATTGCTGGGAAATGTGAACTATACATCCTGTTCAAGGACTTCTCGATCATATAAATAATACAGAATCCGTATGGAAAACTTCTTCCTTTGGGCCTCTTCGGTTGTCCAGGATTAGACCCAGAATTATTCCACCTAATGAAATCTCTATCTCCAATAGTAGTCTGCCTCTGACATGTTCTGCCACCGGCTGTTCTACCTCTAAACCGTGGGACCTGTGTTCTGCCATCTACCTGCCCCCACCGGCCGTACATGCCTCATACATGTGGGCCCCACCGGCCGTACACCCTCCAAAATCACCCAAGCAGCCCCATGCAAAAATACGCACCTCAGTGTGGCACTAGAGCTGGAGGAGTTAGAGTGAGCAACACATGATCCACGATAATGCTTATAAGCCACGTTCCGTCTCTCTCAGTGGCCGGTATGTTACTAATCAAACAAATCATCTAGCCGACTGAATACTTATAAGCCACGTTCCGTCTCTCTCAGTGGCATTAATCCCTTGTCTGGCATTATCTGGTACTTGAATACTTAAAGTGTATTTTTTTTATTCCAAATGCTACATACATATGTTTTTCAGTCAACACAACTCCATCTCATTTTGTATTTTTCTTAGTGTTCAATACTATTTGGATTCTATTAAGTCAGAAATAGCAAAGATAACATAGAAAGGTGGACTTCCAAATGCAGAAGCAGTTGGAAAAATTGTACATCTTATGCAACTTGATCGAACTGTTATATTTTAGATCTTTTGTTTAGCATTTTTTAATCCACATGTATTTCTCTATCATATAAAACTCTATATTGACTCTTTAAAATAATTAATGTGAATTTGATAATGTCAGTCACACGGATTCTGTATACCATAGTGAATTGATAGTTGAGAGACTATGCACGAGGCATGCAAATTAACAAGACTCATACAAGCGTCGAACAGTGTGCTGATGATGATCAGAGACACAAGGACATCACATGATCAGGTCTTAACATGTTTGGCTTCCGAACAGGCTTTTCTCCAGATCCCCAAGGAAGAAGAAGATCCTGTCAGATATGTGTCGATGCTCATTCCCAACGTCCTTATGTTATCAATGGTATTATATGTTCCCGTTGCAACGCACGGGCACACACCTAGTGTTAACATAATTTGCACATCATCAGTTATTATAAACTAGCTCAAATACGTAACAAAGCATGCCCAAAGGTGCATGCCAGCTACTAGTCATGGCCGTTCCTGGCTTTTCAGGGGCCCAGTGCGAAATTCGATATAGAGGCCCCATCCACACACAAATATATATAATTATACATATATCACCGAATATTTGACGTATAAAAATTATTATGCGCTGTTTTAAAGTTTATAAGATAACAGATATAAAATATAACAAAAAACACTTTCTTGTTATATGATATTATTAAAAATATCTTCTAACATTTTGTGATACAAAGTCATCGCTTATATCATCGAGATCAATCTCATCCAACAACTTTTTTCGATATATAATGTCAAGCCATTTAACCTCTCTTGAGTTATTGTTGACCATAAATAGTTTATAATTTTTTAAATTTTAAAAAGCTTCTCTCTACCGAAGCAACCATCATATGTATAGTTTATAATACTCTCTCTATATCAAAATAAAATTCGTTTTGCTTCTTTAGTGGATTTATCATCATCAATATAAACATAAAAATTAAGAGCTAAAGCAAATATTATTTTGAAACAGATGAAGTATTCGATAAGTAATTGAGACATTAGTTTAACAATATAAACGAGACTAGTCGATAACTCGATAGCACATCGCTTTTTGCGTATTTGTGTCTAGAATAGATATATTTAACTAAAAATGGTAACGTCCAGTGGCTAGTGGGCACTATGTTTTTGGGGGCCCGGTGCGGCCGCACCCACGACACCCCCTCAGGGCCGGCCCTGCTACTAGTGTATGCTAGATCTATGAGCACCTCTGAGAGGTTATAGGTGGCTGTGATCAATGGTTTTTTGGCTTAGGTATTGTCACACTTATCTTTATGTATTGAATGTAACATGGCAGGAGTACCACTAGGCGAGCGCGATGGTGAGCTCTGCACTGAGGTACTGTCTCCCGTGCTGTGCCTCTCTCCATCATGCCTTCCCTCCCCATCCACTGTGGCCACTGCCGGCGCCTTCTGTCGATCATTCCAATCTGGTGAGCATCCAACCCTCTTTTAATCCATGTTCCTTCATGGCCTCCCATGAGTGGTATCTCTTGAAACAAAAGATACCACTCATGAGAGATACTCATGTTGTGTGATACCCATAGTTGTTATACTTGTGTATCTTTCCCTAAAGTTGGTTATAACTTATAACAATAAGTTGAATTGAGTAGTCCTGGAGATCTAGATCTGGTGTGAATTCTTTGTCTAGCTTTCTCGAGCTAAAAAACATCATTTCCTTATACTTCTGTTGTAGTAATGCTTTAAGAATGAAGAATTGACTCTTCTCAATCAAGCCGATGTTGATATGCCTATCTGGTTTGACTATTTCTATGCAGGGGATGGCGAGATCGTGGATGAATTCGAAGAACGGTTGTTTTGGAACAAGAGCACAGACAAAGGATCACTCTACGAGAAGCTTGATTGAACTGTGAAGCATCTCAATTCTCTGGGATTCAAATGTGATACAAATACTAGTCCCAGGAGGCTAGTATACACATTTATACATCATATGGTTTCAGATCTACTTAAACGAGACAAACCTATGAAGTTGGCGATCAATTTTAAGAGTTAGTCCACAACTCGGGACATATCATCCGAGTAGGGCAAAAACAACCCGATATACATAGCGAAACAAATCAGTAGTCCAACAGCCACATGCATGGTTGGAAAATATGCGTAACTATTACCCGATCAACGATCTTCTTCTCTGAAAAACAACAAATAAGCAAGATTCGGTACTTGAGTACCCATCATCTCACACACACCCACGAAATGAGGAAATCAGATATAATGCATGGAGTATGTGGAGCTCAAGATATTTTTGTAGAAAAAGCCATTTTAAATGCAGGGCTATTTTGTAAAACATTTTATTTTCAACACACATTCTCTCTCAAAGGAGTAGGAAGTTTTTCAATATAGAACAAAATCCTCTGGACTAAACCATCCAGGAATCTTAGTAGTTTTCCACCAGTTTTTATTTTCAAAAACAGCTACTGGACTTCCTGTCCACCATAGCTTGCGGCTCAACCGCCGGACCTTTCAAAACCATTTTCCAAATCATTTCTGAAAATAAAACACTAATTGTCAAACCAAGCCATAACTCGTCCATAACCGTGGATAAGGACTATTCTAATAGATTTTTAAACTCTGCGCAGAGGTATACACTTTACCCACTAGTTCGGTTCTACGGTCCCACTGCCATGGGACCTGACACCGAAACTCTCTCCTCTCTCGCATGACTTTACCTTAATGGTTATACCGAACAAAGCCACCACCTCACCCAAACCAGGAGGGAAATATTGTTCTGTGGGGCTTCTAATTTGCTCTGTTAAGAATGTTAGTTAGCTGGAGAAGGGAAAACCTGATGTAATAAATGGGTTGATGTAAACTGAATGTTCTATGTTTCTGGCATCAGGCTTGTTGGCCTTGATGCTTGGGGAATGAAAGCCCTTGAACTCTAAAAAATGCATTATTAAGTTTAATGGAATTGATGTTGGTCTTGTCATCGTACAAGACAATATTTATTTACTTTCCAACTATGATCATGTGAATTATATAAACATATATTCTTATATGAATGTATATGATGTGAGCATTAAGTGTAAGCAAAATAAGAATCAATTATCATCAAAATTATGGCACTATTGTTTAAGTCATATTTAAAGGGGGATTGAACAAATTGTCAAAAAAAATCTGCGCTCATTAGACTTTTTAGATTCTAGCCAATGCATAGATTGCATTAAGAAAAAAAATATGTGAAACATATTAATAAAGGCGCTAAGCGAAGCTCGAGAGTTTTTAGTAATAATTCATGTAGACATTTGTGGTCCTTTTCTTGTAAAAATAGTAGATGATTTTGATTTGTTCATCACATTTACTGATGATTTTTCCTGCTATATGTATATTTATGAATTAAGTATCAATCAGAAGTATTATATAAATTTAAGATATTTAAATCTAAAGCAGAGAGTCAACATGATTTAATGGTCAAAATTATAAGATCACACCATGGTGGTAAATACTATGGAAAGCATACCCCTTATGACAAAACACTTAGGCCATTTGCAAGGTTTCTATAGGAAAGTGGCACAATAGCCTAGTATTGAATGTCAGATGACCCTCAACTGAATGGAGCAATTGAAAGGTTTAATTGCATCTTGATGGATATGGTAAGAAGCATGATCAATTACTCAACTTTGTTTATTAACTTATGATTGGAGGCGCTAAAAATTGTTTCTCATATTCTTAATAGAGTTTCTAGTAAGTTGATGCCCAGCACATCATTAGTTATGAACTAAAAGGAAGCCCTCACTAAATCATTTGCATGTGTGGGGCTATCTAATGGAAGCTAATATATTTAACCTAAACATAGGAAAGTTAGGTTTTGTTATACTAAGTCACCATTTCATTGCTTATCATAAAAGATCAAACATATATCATTTCTATTATCCTAATAGACATACTAAGTTTATGGAAAAAAGAAATGTTGTGTTTTTATATGATAATATGGTTAGGGGAACATGGGACCCCAAGAAATTAGCTTTGATGAGAAGTGGGTTTGTGCCCCATCTACTATGATTTTTGAGTCTTTCTTCTCGGTGCCTGTTGTAGTTAGAACACCTTTATTGTGACACCTATTATTGGTCTTTCATATTGTAGCACCCCAAAAATTCAAATCCAGAAAATTTCTCAAACTCGCTCTAAATTCAAAATGAATTTTAAATTTCGTTTCAAAAATGTTTGTTTGCGAGTTGATCTCAACAAATAAAATATAGTGGTCTATATTCTCTCCAAAATCCTCCTCAAAATATCTTACAAATATTTCCCCAGTGACCCCCTCAAATTCTTTCTAGAAATACTGTCCAAATATTCCAGCGATAATTCTCCAAATATTTTCCTCCTGAGAAATACCTTTAGGATCATTTTTAAAGTCTCTATAAATATTTTCTTCATAATTTTTCTCATGCTTATACGTATACGTACTCCTCCGGTGTCATACAGTGAGTTCTACAAGCTAATTTCACTTATACATGACTAATACATGTTTATCTCTCACTAATCCTCTCATCCTCCCACTAATCCTTGCCTCCTCCCCCTAATCCCCCATCTTGCCTATAAATAGATGGGCAAGGGCATCCCCTCAAGCCACCCCAAGCCATTTCATGGCAACTCACTCCCCCCACTCCCACTCCCACACAAGCACAAGGATCGTTCGGTCGTTCGTTCGATCGTCCGTCCACCTGTTCATAGTTTGTTTGTTCGTTCGTCCGATCATTCATGGTTCGTTCGTTCGTTCGTCCGATCGTTCAATCATTCATCTGTTCATTCAAATAATCTTTGTTCAGCCGTTATGCTGCCGAAATTCCGATCGTTCGTTCGTCCGATCATTCGATCGTTGGTCGGTTCGTTCATAATCCCTATTCATCGTTCATCGGATCGTTCATAGTCACTATTCACCGTCCATCGGATCGTTTATAGTCACTATTTATCGTTCATCGTTCGTTCATACGACTATTCATCGTTCAACGTTCGTTCATATGGACTATTCACTGTTCATCGAGTCGTTCAAAGTCACTATTCATCATTCATCTTACTATTCATTGTTACTATTCATCATTCATCCGCCCAAATATTCAACTGCTCATCCATCATGTGTCTAGCTCACCTAAGACTTGTCAGACCAATATTTCAGTCATACGAACTCCGGTGACTGTGATTTTCATTCCAGTAAGTACTTCCCATCTGGTCACCCATCCCAAATTTCTCCAAGTTGAGCATGCTTAACTTTGAGATTCTTTCGAATTAGGCTTCCAAAAAGAAAGGTGAATCACGTTTGTATGGATACGCCTTCAATCCTACAAAACCTGGCCCAAGATACCATAGCCCACCCGGACTAGAATATCATAGTATTTCAGCTATTTGGGTCTCACCTTACTGTTGTCTCATGTGACATAGTAAGTAGGAATAGTTGCCACCAACATAAACCTCTACCCAAGAATAGCCCAGAAATAATTCCTGACACTCCGCTCAAAAATATATCTAAATATTCAAACTCTGGAATATTACAGGAATATTCCCTTTTTTTCCTTTTCTTTTTATTCATATGATTATAAAATCCAAAACTCTTCTATCCAAACTCAGATTTCAGTAATTCTTGTTTCTAAATTCTTATCAAATTATTCCCTATACAACCATGTCATCCCTTAAGCATGGTTCATATTCCAGAAAACTCCAAAAAAACTCTTGTCTCATATTCTGCCTATATTTCCCTGTTCAAACTAAGTCAGACGATTCATTCGCCACTATTCTCACCAACAGTGAACTCTACAATACTAAACATGTATCCAGCTATAAATACACCTAGCTACCCTCTCCCTCTCCACACACTCAACACCCTTAGCCAAGGCAAACCCCCACCCACTCAGTTACCCCGCTCTGCCGGCTACACGCCTAGTGTCGCTTCGCCTCCAATCCACCCTCTTGGTAAGCACTTCCACTCCACCACCAGTAATATCACAATACCACATGACACAGACTCTTCTCAAGACTCTACCCATCCATATATTGCCATTCCGACCACTATACTAAATATTTGTTGATATACTTGTTGGTTTATATGTTTGCTTGTTCATGCTGCATAATTATTGGAGCGTTCGTGTCGTCTCATGAAGGCCAGTTCTGCAAGACTACGCCAGACGGTGGAGCGAGAAGCCAGTTCTGCGAGCTCTCACCCTTTCACCGGTTAAAACACGATAAGCTCATTGGATCCCTTTGATGCATAAATTACCTATGCTTTTCAACCACAACCCTCAACCTATTATTTTAAGCATGATATGATTTTGCTGCTAAGTGACATGTTAATATGGCCACCCAGCCTTAGAACTTTGCCTCAATTCATCTTTATACTCCTCGACATTTTTGTTACAATATGATTTGGGAAAAGGTGTGAGTTTTCAAAATAAAATGTTTTTCAAAATGGGTATGATGAAGGGTTGTCACCCTTATCACCTTTGAGTGGGATGATCAGGGACTCCCTCGTTTGGGAGGGCCTTAAGGTGATGGCTCAGCGAGGTTAGGTGTGAGCATGAAGGATTGTCCCTCTCGCCTAAGGACCGGTTTGTCATCACTCCTTACCTATACTCTTATCAAGTACAACCACTTGAGACTATATGGGCAGTCGCTTGATCCAAACTTGCACGGTTTGTGCCCTAGGGTTATGATGGCTGGGGAGCACCGAGAGGGCAAGGATTTGTCCTGGTTTGGGCATGGTGGTGGCCTTGTGCCTTTCGGTATAACCGCCAAGGTAAAGTCGTGCAAGGAAAGAGAGAGTTACAGATTCGGGTCTCATTGGCCATGAGATCGCAGAGCCGGACAGTGGGTAAAGTGTACACCTCTGTGCAGAGTTCATAAACCTATTCGAATAGTCTGTGTTCACGAATATGGATGAGTTATGGCTTGGATTTGACAATTAGTGTTTTGTTTTCCAAAACTGCTTTTGAAAAGTGGTTTTAAATGGTCCGGTGATTGAGCCGTGAGCTATGGTGGACGAGAAGTCCAGTAGTTGCTTTTTGAAAACAAAAACGGGTGGGAAACTGCTAAGATACCTGGATGGATTAGTCCAAGGGATTTTGTTCTATATTGAAAACTTCTGGCTCCTTTGGAAGAGGATGTGCTTTGAAAAATATAAAATAATTTACAAAATAAACCTGCATCAAATATTGCTCTTTCTGCAAAATATCGTGAGCTCCACATACTCCATGCATTATATCTAGTTTCCCCATTCCGTGGGTGAAGGTGAGCTGCTGGGTACGTAAGTACTCACCCTTGCTTATTTGTTGTTTTCCAGAGAAGGAGATAGTTGATCGGGTAAGAGTTACGCCTGTTCCCAACCATGCATGTGGCTGTTGGACCGCTGATTTGCTTCGCTGCGTATACCAGGCTGCTTTAGCCCCACTCTGATTTTATGTTTCGAGTTGTGGACCAACTTTTAAATTTGATTGACACCTTTATAGGTTTGTCTCATTTAAGCAGATCTGGAACCATCTGGTGTATAAATGTGTTTACTAGCCTCCTGGGACTAGTAATTGTATCACATTTGAGTCCTAGAGGATTGGGAGGCTTCAGGCGGTATCAGAGCTGTTAGGTTGGCCGCAGGACGTAACCCTTAGGCTTGAACCAAAAGTTTTTGAGTCAAAACTATTTTCTTAAAAAAAGTGTTGCTCTCATCCCTCCATTTCAAAAATGTTCCCCCCCTTTCTGTAGCATCCCAAAAATTCAAATCTTGAAATTTTCTCAAACTCGCTCTAAATTCAAAATGAATTTCAAATTTCATTTCAAAATGTTTGTTTGCGAGTTGATATCAGCAAATAAAATATAGTGGTCTATATTCTCTCCAAAATCCTCTGCAAAATATCCTACAAATATTTCCCCAGTGAACCCCCTCAAATTCTTTTCAGAAATACTGCCCAGATATTTCCCTAGTGATCCCCTTCAAGTTCTTTCCAGAAATATTGCCTAGATATTCCACCGATATATCTCTAATTATTTTTCTCCTGAGAAATACCTTCAGAATCATTTTTGAAGTCCCCACAAATATTTTCTTCATAACTTTCCTCATGCTCATACGTATACGTATGCCTCCAGTGTCATACGGTGAGCTCTACAAGCTAATCTCACTTATACAAGACAAATACATGCTAATCTCCCACTAATCCTCTCATCCTCCCACTAATCCTCTCATCCCTCCCCCTAATCCCCCACCATGGCTATAAATAGAGGGGCAAGGGCCTCCTCTCATCCCACCCCAAGCCATTTCATGGCAACTCTCTTCCCCCCCACACACACCCACTCCATGTTCCACACAAGCACACACTAGCACAAGGATCGTTCGGTCGTTCTTCGATCGTTCGTCCCCCTGTTCTTAGTTTGTTCGTTCGTTCGTCCGGTCATTCGATCGTTCGTCCGTTCGTTTGTCCAAATAATCTTTTTCCTGCCGTTATGCTGCCGAAATTCCGATCGTTCGTTCGTTCGATCATTCGATCGTTCATCGTTCGTTCATAGTTCCTATTCATCGTTCATCGTTCGTTCATAGTCCCTATTCATCGTTTTTCCAGATAATCTTTGTCCTGCCGTTATGCTGCCGGAATTCCGATCGTTCGTTCGTCCGATCATTCGATCGTTCGTCCGTTTGTCCAAATAATCTTTTCTCTGCCGTTATGCTGCCGAAATTCCGATGGTTTGTTCGTTCGATCATTCGATTGTTCATCATTCGTTCATAGTTCCTATTCATCGTTCGTTCATAGTCCCTATTCATCGTTCTTCCAGATAATCTTTGTCCTGCCGTTATGCTGCCGAAATTTCGATCGTTCGTTCGTCCGATCATTTGATCGTTCGTCCGTTCGTTCATAGTTCTTATTCATCGTTCATCGTCACTATTCATTTTCATCGTTCGTTCATACGGACTATTCACCATTACTATTCATCATTACTATTCGACGTTACTATTCATCATCGTTACTATTCATTGATGGTATTTATAATTACTTTTTGTTGTCACTATTCATCGTTACTATTCATCGATCATCCGATCACCCCAAATTTCAACTACTCATCCATTATGCTATCCAATCCACCTAAGACCAGCCAAACCAATATTTCAGTCATACGAACTCCGGTGACTGTTATTTTCCTTCCAGTGGGAACTTCCCATCTGGTCACCCATCCCAGGTTTCTCCAAGTTGAGCACGCTTAACTTTGAGATTCCTACGAACCAGGCTTCCAAACTCCAATTCCAATAATTCTTGTTTCTAAATTCTTATCAAACTATTCCCTATCCAACCATGTCATCCCTTAAGCCTGGTCCATATTCCAGAAAACTCCAAAAATACTCTTGTCCCATATTCTGCCTACAACTCTCCTGTTCATACTAAGTCAGACGATTCATTCGTCACTATTCTCACCAACAGTGAACTTCACTGTGCTACACCACATACACTCAGCTATAAATACATCCAGCTACCCTCTCCCTGAAAGGGAAATGTGCCCTTGGGCCATTTCTAAGTATTTTGGTGATTGAGTGCAAACACAAGGGCCTAAATGTGAATTTATGTACATGGATGAACAAGGTGAAAATCATGAAGTAAAGGTATGTTTCTAAGCCTTAGTACATTGGTTTTAAGTACTAATATATTTGTCTAAGTGTTAGAAACAGAAAGAAGAAGAATAGAGAAAAGGAGAAGGGACTTGGCTGTGTGCTGCCAAGACCCAGCTCGGTCTGGAGCACCGGACTGTCCGGTGTGCACCGGACAGTGTCCGGTGCGCCAGGCTGGCGCGACTCGAACTGGCCGCTCTCGGGAAATTGGCCGGCGGCGTACGGCTAAAATTCACCGGACTGTCCGGTGTGCACCGGACTGTCCGGTGAGCCAACGGTCGGCCAGGGCCAACGGTCGGCCGCGCAATCCGCGCGGGACACGTGGCCGAGCCAACGGTCAGAAGACGGCACCGGACTGTCCGGTGTGCACCGGACATGTCCGGTGCGCCAACAGCGCCAGATCTGCCAACGGTCTGCAACGGTCGTCTTCGCCGTTTAAGGAAACAAATCGGGCACCGGACAGTGTCCGGTGTGCACCGGACTGTCCGGTGCCCCCGACGACAGAAGGCAAGGATGGCCTTCCGGATTTGCTCTCAACGGCTCCTAGCTGCCTTGGGGCTATAAAAGGAGCCCCTAGGCGCATGGAGGAGACACACAAGCAACCTTTGAGCATTCTTGATCATCCACACTAAGTCTCTGCGCATTCGTTTGTGTTTCTAAGTGATTCGAGCTCTGTTCTAAGTGAGAACTCTGAGATAGTCTTGTGAGCTCGATTCTTGGCCGTGTGTGTGCGCTTTTGCTGTGGATTTGTGTGTGTTGCTTCCCTCCCTTACTCCGTATTCTTTGTGAACTCAATTGTAAGGGCGAGAGACTCCAAGTTGTGGAGATTCCTCGCAAACGGGAAAAGATCAAAGGAAAGAAAAACACCGTGGTATTCAAGTTGATCATTGGATCACTTGAGAGGAGTTGAGTGCAACTCTCGTCCGTTGGGACGCCACAACGTGGAGTAGGCAAGTTTTGTACTTGGCCGAACCACGGGATAACCACCGTGTCAACTCTGTGATTGCCTTCTTGTGGTTATCGTGTTTTGAGTTCTCTCTAGCCACTTGGCCATACTTGTGCTAACCCTTAACAAGTTTTTGTGGCTTAAGTTTTGAACTTTTACAGGATCACCTATTCACCCCCCCCCCCTCTAGGTGCTCTCAATTGGTATCAGAGCCGTTCTCTTCACAAAGGGACTAACCGCCCGAAGAGATGGATCCTAAGGGGAAGGGTATAGTGATCAACGACAAAGAGAAGGAATCCTTCGTCAACGAGCCGAAGGACGATAAGCCTACCGACTCCGGCTCGGGCCAAAGACGGAAGGAAGGGAAGAAGAAGAAGACCAGGCGCATCAAGGAGATCGTCTACTACGACAGCGACGAGTCTACTTCTTCCCAAAAGGACGAGGACCACAACGACTACGAGAGAAGAAAACCGGTTAATTCGAACTTTTCTTTTGATTACTCTCGTATTCCGCAAAGTTCACATTCTCATTTGCTCTCCATTCCACTCGGCAAGCCCCCACACTTTGATGGAGAGGACTACGGATTTTGGAGCCACAAAATGCGTAGTCACCTATTCTCTCTCCATCCTAGTATATGGGAGATTGTAGAGAGTGGAATGCATTTTGATAGTTCGGATAGTCCCATGTTCATTAATGAACAAATTCATAAGAATGCACAAGCTACTACTGTTCTTCTAGCTTCCTTGTGCAGGAATGAATACCATAAGGTGAGCGGCTTGGATAACGCCAAGCAAATCTGGGACACCCTCAAGATTTCTCATGAGGGGAACGACGTCACCTTACTCACCAAGATGGAGTTGGTGGAGGGCGAGCTTGGACGGTTCGCAATGATAAGGGGCGAGGAGCCAACGCAAACATACAATCGGCTCAAGACCCTCATCAACAAGATAAGAAGCTACGGGAGCACGCGATGGACGGACCACGACGTCGTCCGCCTAATGCTAAGGTCATTTACCGTTCTTGATCCTCACTTGGTGAACAATATACGTGAAAATCCCAGGTACACCAAGATGTCGCCCGAAGAAGTTCTTGGGAAATTTGTTAGCGGGCGAATGATGATCAAGGAGGCGAGATATGTGGACGACGCCTTGAATGGTCCGATCAACGAGCCGCAACCTCTCGCTCTCAAGGCAACACGAAGCAAGGAGGCGCTACCTAGCAAGGTAGCACAAATTGAGGCGGCCGGACTCAACGATGAAGAGATGGCTCTCATCATCAAGAGATTCAAGACGGCGCTAAATGGTCGCAAGGGGCAGCCAAGCAAGACCAAGACCAAGGGGAAGCGCTCATGCTTCAAATGCGGTAAGCTTGGTCATTTTATCGCTAACTGTCCCGATAATGAAAGTGACCAGGAAAAGGGGAACAAAAGAGAAAAGAAGAAGCAATACAAGAAGGCAAAGGGCGAGGCGCATCTAGGAAAGGAGTGGGACTCGGATTGCTCCTCCTCCGACTCCGACAACGAAGGACTCGCCGCCACTGCCTTCAACAAATCGGCTCTCTTCCCCAACGAGCGTCTCACATGTCTTATGGCAAGGGAGAAGAAGGTGAGTACTCAAGACTCCACTTATGCTTCTTCTAGTGATAGTGAGTCTAGTGATGATGACATAGATTATTCATGCTTGTTCAAGGGCTTAGGTAGATCTAAGATAGATAAAATCAATGAATTGATTGATGCATTGAATGAAAAGGATAGGCTTTTAGAAAAGCAGGAGGATTTAT
The DNA here is from genome assembly GCF_902167145.1 of Zea mays. Lineage (NCBI taxonomy): Eukaryota > Viridiplantae > Streptophyta > Magnoliopsida > Poales > Poaceae > Zea > Zea mays. Next base: position 188,022,598 of record NC_050098.1, read on the forward strand.
TGTATGATGAACATGATAAATTTGTAGAGGCACAAAAATCATATGCTTTAGAAGTAAAAAGAAATGAAATGCTTTCTTATGAACTATCTACTTGTCATGAAACCATTTCTACTTTACAAGGTGTTAACAATGATTTAAATGCTAAGTTAGAAGTAGCAAATAAATCTAATTCTTGTGTAGAACATGTTAAGATTTGCACTAGGTGTAAGGATTTCGATGTTGATGCCTGTAGTGAACATCTAGTTTTAATTTCCAAATTAAATAAGGAAGTGGCTAGTCTTAATGCCCAACTTAAGACTAGCAAGAATGAAGTTGATAAAATAAAATTTGCAAGGGATGCCTATACGGTTGGTAGACACCCCTCAATTAAGGATGGTCTTGGCTTCAAGAGAGAGGCCAAGAACTTAACAAGCCATAAGGCTCCCATCTTCGTCAAGGAGAAAGGGAAGGCCCCTATGGCTAGTAATGCTAAAAAGAACCATGCTTTTATGTATTATGATAGGAGAAATGCTAGAAATGCTTATAATGATTTTGATTCACATGTTTATGATTCTCATGCCATGTTTGCCTCTAGTTCTTCTTATAAGCATGATAGGGATATGCCTAGGAGAAATATTGCTCATGTGCCTAGAAAGAATGTTATTCATGCTCCTAGGAAAGTAGTGAATGAACCTTCTATAATTTATTGTGCTTTAAACACTTCCTTTGCTATTTGTAGAAAGGATAGGAAAATAGTTGCTAGGAAGTTAGGGGCAAAATGCAAGGGAGACAGGACTTGCATTTGGGTCCCTAAGGACATTTGTGCTAACCTTGCAGGACCCAACATGAGTTGGGTACCTAAGACCCAAGCCTAAATTTGCCTTGCAGGTTTATGCATCCGGGGGTTCAAGCTGGATTATTGACAGCGGATGCACAAACCATATGACGGGGGAGAAGAAGATGTTCACCTCCTACGTCAAAAATAAGGATTCCCAAGATTCAATTATATTCGGTGATGGGAATCAAGGCAAGGTAAAAGGGCTAGGTAAAATTGCAATCTCTAATGAGCATTCTATATCAAATGTATTCTTAGTGGAGAGTCTTGGATATAATTTGCTATCTGTCAGTCAATTATGTCAAATGGGATATAATTGTTTATTTACAAATGTAGATGTGTCTGTCTTTAGAAGAAGTGATGGTTCACTAGCTTTTAAGGGTGTATTAGACGGCAAACTTTATTTAGTTGATTTTGCAAAAGAAGAGGCCGGTCTAGATGCATGCTTAATGGCTAAGACTTGCATGGGCTGGCTATGGCATCGCCGCTTAGCACATGTGGGGATGAAGAACCTCCACAAGCTTCTAAAGGGAGAACATGTGATAGGTCTAACAAATGTACATTTCGAAAAAGATAGACCTTGTGCAGCTTGTCAGGCAGGTAAACAGGTGGGAGGAGCGCATCACAGCAAGAATGTGATGACCACGTCAAGACCCCTGGAGCTACTGCATATGGACCTCTTCGGACCCGTCGCCTATCTAAGCATAGGGGGAAGATAAGTCTGAAACCCAAGGGACCCTCAAACGCTTCCTCAGGAGAGCTCAAAATGAGTTTGAGCTCAAAGTGAAAAAGATAAGAAGCGACAACGGGTCCGAGTTCAAGAACCTTCAAGTGGAGGAGTTCCTTGAAGAGGAAGGGATCAAGCACGAGTTCTCCGCTCCCTACACACCACAGCAAAATGGTGTGGTAGAGAGGAAGAACAGGACGCTCATCGACATGGCGAGGACGATGCTAGGAGAGTTCAAGACCCCCGAGTGCTTTTGGACGGAAGCCGTGAACACAGCGTGCCACGCCATCAACAGGGTCTACCTTCATCGCCTCCTCAAGAAGACGTCGTATGAGCTACTAACCGGTAACAAACCCAATGTATCGTACTTTCGTGTATTTGGGAGTAAATGCTACATTCTAGTGAAGAAAGGTAGAAATTCTAAGTTTGCTCCCAAAGCTGTAGAAGGGTTTTTGTTAGGTTATGACTCAAATACAAAGGCGTATAGAGTCTTCAACAAATCATCGGGTTTGGTTGAAGTCTCTAGCGACGTTGTATTTGATGAGACTAATGGCTCTCCAAGAGAGCAAGTTGTTGATTGTGATGATGTAGATGAAGAAGATGTTCCGACGGCCGCTATACGGACCATGGCGATTGGAGAAGTACGGCCACAGGAACAAGATGAACGAGATCAACCTTCTTCCTCAACTATGGTGCATCCCCCAACCAAAGATGACGAACAGGTACCTCAAGTGGAGGCGCTTGATCAAGGGGGAGCACAAGATAATCAAGTGATGGAGGAAGAAGTGCAACCGGCACCTCCAACCCAAGTTCGAGCGATGATTCAAAGGGATCATCCCGTCGACCAAATTCTGGGTGACATTAGCAAGGGAGTAACTACTCGATCTCGATTAGTTAATTTTTGTGAGCATTACTCCTTTGTCTCTTCTATTGAGCCTTTCAGGGTAGAAGAGGCCTTGCTAGATCCGGACTGGGTGTTGGCCATGCAAGAGGAGTTAAACAATTTCAAGCGCAATGAAGTTTGGACACTGGTGCCTCGTCCGAAGCAAAATGTTGTGGGAACCAAGTGGGTGTTCCGCAACAAACAGGACGAGCACGGGGTGGTGACGAGAAACAAGGCTCGACTTGTGGCAAAAGGTTATGCCCAAGTCGCAGGTTTGGATTTTGAGGAGACTTTTGCTCCTGTGGCTAGGCTAGAGTCAATTCGAATCTTGCTAGCATATGCCGCTCACCATTCTTTCAGGTTGTTCCAAATGGATGTGAAGAGCGCTTTCCTCAACGGGCCAATCAAGGAGGAGGTGTACGTGGAGCAACCCCCTGGCTTCGAGGATGAACGGTACCCCGACCATGTGTGTAAGCTCTCTAAGGCGCTCTATGGACTTAAGCAAGCCCCAAGAGCATGGTATGAATGCCTTAGAGATTTCTTAATTGCTAATGCTTTCAAGGTTGGGAAAGCCGATCCAACTCTTTTTACTAAGACTTGTAATGGTGATTTGTTTGTGTGCCAAATTTATGTCGATGACATAATATTTGGTTCTACTAACCAAAAGTCTTGTGAAGAGTTTAGCAGGGTGATGACGCAGAAATTCGAGATGTCGATGATGGGCGAGTTGAACTACTTCCTTGGGTTCCAAGTGAAGCAACTCAAGGACGGCACCTTCATCTCCCAAACGAAGTACACGCAAGATCTGCTAAAGCGGTTTGGGATGAAGGACGCCAAGCCCGCAAAGACTCCGATGGGGACCGACGGACACACCGACCTCAACAAAGGAGGTAAGTCCGTTGATCAAAAAGCATACCGGTCAATGATAGGTTCTTTGCTTTACTTATGTGCTAGTAGACCGGATATTATGCTTAGCGTATGCATGTGTGCTAGATTTCAATCCGATCCTAAGGAGTGTCACTTAGTGGCGGTGAAGCGAATTCTTAGATATTTGGTTGCTACGCCTTGCTTCGGGCTCTGGTATCCAAAGGGGTCTACCTTTGACTTAGTTGGATACTCAGACTCCGACTATGCTGGATGTAAGGTCGATAGGAAGAGTACATCGGGGACGTGCCAATTCTTAGGAAGGTCCCTGGTGTCATGGAACTCTAAGAAACAAACTTCCGTTGCCCTATCCACCGCTGAGGCCGAGTATGTTGCCGCAGGACAGTGTTGCGCGCAACTACTTTGGATGAGGCAAACCCTCAGGGACTTTGGCTACAATCTGAGCAAAGTCCCACTCCTATGTGATAATGAGAGTGCTATCCGCATGGCGGAAAATCCTGTTGAACACAGCCGCACAAAGCACATAGACATCCGGCATCACTTTTTGAGAGACCACCAGCAAAAGGGAGATATCGAAGTGTTTCATGTTAGCACCGAGAACCAGCTAGCCGATATCTTCACTAAGCCTCTAGATGAGAAGACCTTTTGCAGGTTGCGTAGTGAGCTAAATGTCTTAGATTCGCGGAACCTGGATTGAATTGTAGCATACATGTAGTTATGCTTTTGATCATGTTCCTTTTTTGCATTATGTTGCTTATTATGGTGCTCAAGTTGTACAAACACTCCCTGGACCTCACAAGTCCGTTGCAAAGTGATGAACATGTTTAGGGGGAGATGTGTTACAACTTGACCCTTTGAGACTAACCATGTGCTTGAGTTTGATAATTTAGTCTCGAAGGAGGATTGAAAGGGAAAAGGTGGACTTGGACCATGAAAGACTTCCACTGCACTCCGATGAGAGGGTAACTAATTCCAAGTTCATCTCATGAAATCTTATTGCCATTTGCTCTTAATTGAAGACTTTGGTGAGGCAATGGGGTTAACAGGCCAAGATTGATCCCGTTTTGGTGCTTGATGCCAAAGGGGGAGAAAATAAAGGCCAAAGTGATAAATGGATCAGCTACCACTTGAGAGATTTTGAAAACTTGAGAGATTTTGAAAATAGTAGAATAGAGTTTTTGTTTTGTCAAAAGCTTTTATTGTCTCTTATTGTCTCTATTTTCAAAAGTTGGCTTCTTGTGGGGAGAAGTGTTGATTATGGGGAAAAGGGGGAGTTTTTGAAATCCGTGGTCAAATTCTTTTGAAATGACTCTCTTTATGCTTCAATATGTGTGTTTGACTTATAGATAGAGATTTGAGTTTGATTTGCAAAAACAAACCAAGTGGTGGCAAAGGATGATCCATATATGCCAAAATTGAATCAAAACCAATTTGAGTTTTTATTTGAAGTGATTTTGCACTTGTTCTAGTTGCTTTATATTGTGTTGGCATAAATCACCAAAAAGGGGGAGATTGAAAGGGAAATGTGCCCTTGGGCCATTTCTAAGTATTTTGGTGATTGAGTGCAAACACAAGGGCCTAAATGTGAATTTATGTACATGGATGAACAAGGTGAAAATCATGAAGTAAAGGTATGTTTCTAAGCCTTAGTACATTGGTTTTAAGTACTAATATATTTGTCTAAGTGTTAGAAACAGAAAGAAGAAGAATAGAGAAAAGGAGAAGGGACTTGGCTGTGTGCTGCCAAGACCCAGCTCGGTCTGGAGCACCGGACTGTCCGGTGTGCACCGGACAGTGTCCGGTGCGCCAGGCTGGCGCGACTCGAACTGGCCGCTCTCGGGAAATTGGCCGGCGGCGTACGGCTAAAATTCACCGGACTGTCCGGTGTGCACCGGACTGTCCGGTGAGCCAACGGTCGGCCAGGGCCAACGGTCGGCCGCGCAATCCGCGCGGGACACGTGGCCGAGCCAACGGTCGGAAGACGGCACCGGACTGTCCGGTGTGCACCGGACATGTCCGGTGCGCCAACAGCGCCAGATCTGCCAACGGTCTGCAACGGTCGTCTTCGCCGTTTAAGGAAACAAATCGGGCACCGGACAGTGTCCGGTGTGCACCGGACTGTCCGGTGCCCCCGACGACAGAAGGCAAGGATGGCCTTCCGGATTTGCTCTCAACGGCTCCTAGCTGCCTTGGGGCTATAAAAGGAGCCCCTAGGCGCATGGAGGAGACACACAAGCAACCTTTGAGCATTCTTGATCATCCACACTAAGTCTCTGCGCATTCGTTTGTGTTTCTAAGTGATTCGAGCTCTGTTCTAAGTGAGAACTCTGAGATAGTCTTGTGAGCTCGATTCTTGGCCGTGTGTGTGCGCTTTTGCTGTGGATTTGTGTGTGTTGCTTCCCTCCCTTACTCCGTATTCTTTGTGAACTCAATTGTAAGGGCGAGAGACTCCAAGTTGTGGAGATTCCTCGCAAACGGGAAAAGATCAAAGGAAAGAAAAACACCGTGGTATTCAAGTTGATCATTGGATCACTTGAGAGGAGTTGAGTGCAACTCTCGTCCGTTGGGACGCCACAACGTGGAGTAGGCAAGTTTTGTACTTGGCCGAACCACGGGATAACCACCGTGTCAACTCTGTGATTGCCTTCTTGTGGTTATCGTGTTTTGAGTTCTCTCTAGCCACTTGGCCATACTTGTGCTAACCCTTAACAAGTTTTTGTGGCTTAAGTTTTGAACTTTTACAGGATCACCTATTCACCCCCCCCCCTCTAGGTGCTCTCACTCCCTCTCCACACACACTCAACACCCTCAGCCAAGGCAAACACCCCACCCACTCAGTTACTCCGCTCTGCCGGCTACGCGCATAGTGTCGCTTCGCCTCCAATCCACCCTCCTGGTAAGCACCTCCGCTCCACCACTAGTAGTATCTCAACACCACATGACACAGATTCTACTCAAGACTCTACCCATCCATATATCGCTATTCTGACCACTATACTAAATATTTGTCGGTATACTTGCTGGTTTGTATGTTTGCTTGCTCATGTTGCATAGTTATCGGAGCGTTCGTGCAGTCTCGTGGAGGCCAGATCTGCAAGTCTACGCCAGGCGGTGGAGCCAGAAGCCAGTTCCGCGAGCTCTCCTTCCCCTTCGCCAAATAAGCACGACAAGCTCACTGGATCCCTTTGATGCATAAATTACCTATGATTTTTCAACCACAACCCTCAGCCTGTTATTTTATGCATGATATGATTTTGAGACAAGTTATTATAGCCACCCAACCGCTTGCCGCAATCAATCCTTGATATATTTGTTCCAAATGATTTGAGAAAAGGTGTGAGTTTTCAAAAGAAAATGTTTTTCAAAATGTGTATGATGAAGGGTTTTCACCCTTATCACCTTTGAGTAGGGATGATCAGGGACTCCCTAGTTTAGGGAGGGCCTAAGGTGATGGCTCAGCTAGTTTAGGCGTGAGCAGAAGGATTGTCCCCTCGTATAAGGACCAGTTTGTCATCTTTCACTACCTGTACTCATGATAAGTACAACCACTCGAGACTGTGTGGGCAGTCACTCAATCTGAACTCGTATGGTCCAACCCTAGGGTTATGAAGGCTGGGGAGCACCAGGAGGATAAGGAGGGGAAAGTTTTGTCCGGTTTGGACATGGCAGTGGCCTGACTCCTTCCGGTATAACCATTAAGGTTAGGACGTGCAAGGGAAGAAAGAGATTCAGATTCGGATCTCATTGATCATGAGATCACAGAGCCGGACTAGTGGGTAAAGTGTACACCTCTGCGCAGAGTTTGAAACCTATTCGAATAGTCCGTGTCCACAGGAATGGATGAGTCTGGTATGGTATGGCAATTAATGTTTTGTTTTCAAAAAAAGGGCACGTTTGAGAAAAGTGGTTTTTAAAAGGTCCGGCGGTTGAGCCGTGAGCTATGGTGGACGGGAAGTCCAGTAGCTGTTTTTTAAAATGAAAACCAGTGGGAAACTGTTGAGATACCTGGATAGTTTAGTCCAGGGGATTTTGTTCTAATATTGAAAAACTTCCTGCTCCTTTGGGAGAGGATGCGCTTTGAAAAATACAAAATGTTTTACAAAACAACCGAGCATAAAATATTGTTGTTTCTGCAAAATATCCTGAGCTCCACATATTCCATGCATTATATCTGATTTCCCCATTCCGCGAGTGAAGGTGGGCTGCTGAGTACGTTTGTACTCACCCTTGCTTATTTGTTGTTTTTCAGAAAAAGGAGATCGGGTAAGAGTTACGACTGTTCCCAACCTTGCCTGTGGCTGTTGGACCGCTGATTTGCTTCGCTGCGTATATCGGGCTGCTTCAGCCCCACTCTGATGATATGTCCCGAGTTGTGGACCAACTCTTAAAGTTGATTGCCACCTTTATAGGTTTGTCTCGTTTAAGCAGATCTGGAATCATATGATGTATAAATGTGTTTACTAGCCTCCTGGGACTAGTAATTGTATCACATTTGAGTCCTAGAGGATTGGGGAGGCTTCACTTTCCTTCTCTCAGAAGTCAGATGGAGGTTCGCTGCCAAACCAACTTTTGCCAGAACAAATATGGTTTCCCCAAGTTGTTGAGAGCATGCACAGTTCACCTCGGAATCAGGAGCCATCCAGAGAATGATGGTCATGAATTCATCGAGCATGGCACAGAGAAATGTGTCGTGACTGTATACATTGGATCTAGTCCACACCATGTAGAATGGAGTGTCATTACTGCGGGGCACAGATTCAGAGACACCTGCCAAGTCGTTGCTCGCAAGGCATTGAGGGCCCTGTGTCAAATATATGAAGAAGTGGTCGACACCCCGCTCAGATTCTTTCCGCCCTTTAAGAGAGACCGTCCAGTTTGGATGGCCATGATGCGTGCATTGGAAGGGCAGCAGCTGCTTGAGGACAACCCCACAGTCGTGTATCTCACTGCATACCTGCTCACCCTGAATGCACAGTATGATTTCTTGGATTGGCACCACCGTCAGATGATTGCCCGAGCAGAAGATGCAAAGAAGCGCAACCGTCAGCTCCATGTGAATCTCGCTACAGCTCAAGCCCGTGCAACTGCCTTGGAAAGTCATGAAGCCATTGCTGTTGAAGCCCTAAAGCAAGTCAAGGATGAGCACGTCCAGAAGTTGATGGAGGCCTACTTGGTAACCCGCAACCAACGTAGAGGCCTGCGAATCCAAGAGCTCGCTTCATCCAACCCAGTTCAACCCATGAGAGCTGAAGATCACCAGATTCTTGAAGGTCACCCGGTCTCTATCAAAGGAGAGAAGAAGGCTTGGGAACTCCCGGAAGGAGCCATAGTCTTAGAAGGAATGCTGGTCTCTTCTCAGGCTATGGATAAGCAAGAGCACCCCAAATCCTCCCAAGATCCTCCGCCGGAGTTGTTTGAGCCCCTCACCATGAAGAAGATTCCAGCACCCTCACTTGAGATCAAAGAAGCTACAAGCACCCCACCAGCACCACCTCCCTCTGAGGAGCTACAAGAGTCAGTCCCGCTTGAAGAAGAGTTCGACCCCGTCCTGCCATCTCAGTCGCCGCCAGAAGAAGTCATCAACATCAGCTCTCTCTTGACCCATCCAGGAGATGTCTCAGATTGAAGTTGTGCACCAGGCTCACCAGAAGAGAAGCTGCCTGGTCTAAATTTAGTTATGCCTAGTCCTCTGCATGCATTGGGCACTGAAGTTTTTCTTCACTTTGGCTAGAGCCCTGCATGTATGAGAGGTAACCGTATAGCTGCATGTTTTGAAAAACTCAAATTGTGTGCCCCCCTAAGGCATTTCAAAATAAATTTTGCTTGATGTTTGCTCCCCTTTTGTGTGCATATGTGATGCTTTAACGTTAGTGCTCATAAGTTGTATTTAGCATAGTTTTTAGTTCAGGAGTCGAGCAGTGAAGTAATCTGTAAAGGGCTCTTCTATAAGCAAGCAGAAACATATACCTTCCCTGAGGGAGCTGGGATTACCGTGACCAAATCTCTCTCTATGCGCACTGTTCATCCACGGGTATACCGCGCCTCCTCCTCACAGCAACGGCGCCCCATCATCGCCCGTGTCTTCCATCTTCCCTCATTCACCCCTATCGATTGAGAGAGATCCCTGGTAGGATCAGGAACCGTACCAGCCATATTTGCCGAGGCTACCATTTCAGGATACCAAATAAGTTTGCTCATTTACGGTCAATGGTTAAATGACTATTTAAATGTGTAGCAGGTTAGAAAAATTTTGTCTAGGGGCTGACTACAGGGTGAAATGCAAATGGTCATTATATACAAGTATGATATCATTATAAGTAGCAGTCATGGTCCCAGGGAGAACATCTCGGTGAAGGACACAGAACATACATGTATCCTAGGCAAAGTAAAATACACCTCACCACCAGATTCTTGATTATATTTCTGAAACTCATATAGATTTGCTCGCAGTAGTTCAGTGACAATAAAAAGGTGTTCCTGTCAATATTTGCTTGCTATCAGCACCATGCAAGGTCATGAGAATTGAAAAATCCCACTAAAATCTGCCACCGTACATTCATGAAGCAATTCAAGTATACACGGGTAGAATACTACAGTTGATCCTTTTTAAGATAATTGCAATATTGCTCAAGACCTAGTCACCTGGATTATATCCTTTCAGTTTCAGATGCATTCCTAGGAAGTAGGAAGTTAGGATCCAAACAACTTGAATCAAAGGGAGTACACTTAGCCAGAAGTCTCTCTTACGAGGCATATACCTGATGGTAAAATTAGTCATAGAGGCGCAACACATGGTGTTCATCTAGTGGATCATATTTGTTCACGAACTTCAGAAGTTTTATCTCATCCAAGGTCTGGTCGAAGAAGTCCTTACCATTTTTAATTATTTTAAGGCAAACATCCATTCCTGCACGAAGATCATGTGCTTGCACAACCTTGCTGAATGCAGCTGAGCCTGGATATTCAGTGATATAACACCTTCCAGCAACAACCAAATTTAAGATGATGGGTAAATCTTTGTTTTCTTCAAATCCAGTCCTGCAGTACATGCCTAGAGTATAAGTACGAAAATGAATCAACCAACATATTTTTTTATTTGAACTTATTTCGGTTCTAAAAATGAAATCTAATGGTGTGTTTAGTTTGTTGAGTCACTCTATGCTTCATGAGTTGATGCATCATAAACTCATTTCATCAAATTTGGTAGAATCAATCCACTTCTCGTGTATATACTAATTATTAGCTTATAAGGAATGTGGTGGTGATGGATCAACTCATTATATTCCACAAACCAAATTAAAAAAAGTGAGAAATGAGAAGAAGATGGATCACTTCATTCATCAATCCAAACACACATTAAGTATGTCAAATTTAAAATTCATATTTTGCAAACTACCTCGATGAAAAAAGTGTTAAAATGAAAGTTGTAGAACTTTAAAAGTTATTCAACTTTATAGTTGACAACTTTTTTATTTGAATTTGTTTATGGTCTCAAACAAGCAATTTACACTCAGTTGATTATAGTATGTCGAAAAAAAACTATAAACTAGACACAAATCATGCTATAGGTGGAGTGATAGCGGAGGGTACGCACGAGGGTGGGGTCGGTGGTTCAATTCCTAACAACCGCGTAGCACGCATTCCTTGCGCGAAAAATGCCGCGACTTGCGACTTAGTTACAGGGTGGTGTGGGTTGAGTCCTCTCTTTAAATATTTTTTTTCTGTTTTTAAAACCCATTTAATGTTTCTGAAAATAATTTTTACTAGCGCTTTTATTACGTCGACCTTCAGTGAAAATCAATTTTCATTTTTCTGGTTATCTTGGAGCTCTAACTGATGTTGATGAAGATGAATTGTCTTCCATTCTTTGGCATCAACGTTGTGCGTGTCACATTATTAATCTAATAGTAAAGTCAGGTTTGAAAAGAGTAAAACATTATCTTGAAGACTTTAGAACTGCCATAAACTTTTTGAATTCATCAAACCAAAGAATTGCTGTATACAAGAGTTACTGTTTAAGCATGGGTATTTGTCCTAGAAAGTTTGGTGTGGATATGGATGTTAGGTGGAACTCAACCTTTTTAATGCTGAAACACCTTATGCCACACAGAAGCACATTTTCTGTCTTCATCCAAACTAATTATACTTTGTCATATGATGGTACCCCTTTATTAACTAACAACCACTGGTATGTTGCTGAGAAAAACTGTTATCATTTCTTCAACTGTTTAATGATTCTACTGTTATTTTGTCTGGTGTTTATTACCCAACTGCTCCATTAATGAATGCTTTTGAAAATGATACTGCTCAGTCTGAGGTGTCTGCATACCTTGATAGTGATACTATCAATCAATTTGATGACAGTTTCAGCATTCTGGGTTGGTGGCATGGGCATAAACTTACTTACCCTGTTCTATCTATACTAGCTAAGGATGTTATGACAGTTTCTGCTTCTACTATATCTTCAGAATCTACTTTTAGTTTGGTTGGCAGGGTGATCGAGGAACGTCGTCGACGGCTCACACCGAACATGGTGGAGGTTCTATCTTGTATCAAAGACTGGGAGTTAGCAGATTTACACATGCAACGCAATCTTGAGAAGGACACAATAGAAATAGAATCTGTCCTTAAAAGCTTAAACAATGATGGAGGACAACAAGAAAGTCAGTCAAGGGCTCAAGAGTGAATTATTGTAACTTGTAATCTTATCCTTTGTCTCTATCTCTTGTGAATTGTTGTATTGAACTATGAACATGGTTGCATGCCTGCATACATTATAAATTTGAGCTGGCTGCACTCTTTTTTCCTTCCTAGGGTTTTCTCATGAGGTGTGAGTTTTTACCTAGGAAGGTTTTTAATGAGGCAGCATTGCACAAACAACTCAATAATATATTTCTTGTGTCGTCTTTTGTGTTTGTTGTAAATTCTGTTATATATAATTATATATGTGATTTATGTGATTTTCGGGCCAGGTCCGACCCTGTACCACTGGCCTGATCAGTACAATGGTACGGCCCGACCCGCCTGAATACCTATCGGGCCATGTCTGGGCCTAGGGACCGGCACGCCGGGTAAGCCCGGCACGACCCGTAGGCTGCCCATGCCGTGCCTGACACGTCTCTATTGGGCCGGGCCGAGCACCGTGCCCGGACCGGGCTGGATCGGGCAGCACGTTTAGACATGTATAGTGGCGCGCTATTCGTCGCCGTCTGGAACCTGGTGGTCACCAGCGCCATCCTCCTATGCATCGGCCTCTTAATCCCGCTCCCATGCCCGACGACCAACTCATGATCGGCGACGACGCGGCGCACGGCGAGGAGGCCTACGCGCTCTGGGGCGATTGCGAGAGGTTTGACGTGACGCGCCAGGAGACGACTAGGACCGGTGGTGCAGCGACTGACTAGCATGGGAGAGGAAGAGAGCCAAATTAAGCGTTTGCTTGGAACTACTACTCGTTTTTTAAGCTCTGTTTCACATTGTTTAGTAACAGATGTAACTCCGTAAACTCGCTGTAGGGGAAACAATAGGGTTGATAGAAAAGATGCTTCACAAACTCTACGTCTTCTATGGAGCGGCTCTAAGATAGAATTTGGGAAGCAAAATTGATCAAGCAGTTCCAAACAAACCCCCCACAATAAGGGAAAACAGTGTCTCCTGCTGCTTGGGTGCCAGAAAGCAGCAAAAATCTGGAGGAAATGGGAAGAAAGGTGGAGGAAATGAAAAGAAAGGAATAACACTACAGCAGAGAGAACAGGTTTGAACATGGGCCACTTGGGCTTCCCAAGTTGACCTACCGCAGGCTGCGCTTCTCAGTTGTCACCGGCCCCATTCCCCTTCCTTTCCCTCAAAATTTTTCACCAACCACGGCACACGGGCGAGGAGCCCGAAACCCTGAATCATCAGGTCCGATCGGTCGGACCCGAGCATCCGCCGGCCTTTTATTCCTTCTCCTGATTCGTTGTTAAGCGTCTTCGCTGTTGGGCCATGAGGGAGTGAGAGCGGTAGCCCACACGGGAGTAGGGATGGCACATGGCAGTCACACCCACGGCCCACGATCGGCGTCTGCGTCGGCAGCGTGCCGTGTCCCGTGGGTCACCACAGCACCCGCGCTCCTACAGAAGGTGGACGACACACTCACTGTCTTCCACAGTCCACACGTACGCCGTCGCCGGGCTCCACCTCCACGTCGTCGTCGATGTCCTCGAGGGCCTCCTCCGCACACTGGGTTTTCTTCATGGCCCTCCACCTCCACCTTCCGGGTGCGTGTGCGCCCTCTTCATCGTCGCTTGGAACGTCGTGGTCACCACGGGTATCATCCTCGTCGTTGGCATCTTCGTGCCGCTGCCCGCTGCGCATGCCCGACTACCAGCTCAAGATCCGCGAGCGACGACGCGGCGCACGGGAAGGGCTCTCTGGGGCGACGGCGAGAAGTTCGAGGTGACACGCAATGAGGCGGCGAGGGCCTGCGCGTGGGGCGACTGCATCAGGGAGGAGACAGCGGAACAGCGGAGCACCGGCTGCGGCTGGCCGGAATGGGAGGCAGAGGCATCCCCCATCCAGTTGTAGACTTGTAGGTTTGTAGCAGATTACCTTCCAAGACGTCCAAAAACGCCATGGCCGGTGTACTGTTGCATCACACATTCATATGTAGAGGCAATTTAGCATTCTTTAGTTGCCCCTGAACTGGATGAATATGAAACCACCATTTTTTTCTAAATTAAATGTAACATCAAATAGGAACTCAAATCTATTATTTATGTACGGATACATTTTGCCTTATTATCATACTAATTTGGCCAGACAGGTAAGCTCCCGTCAGTGGTCACTTCATTTTGCATTGAAGAAATATGTAATGCTTTTCGATAGTTTACGTACCCTACGTTGTTGGGCAACAACAACCGTGAATTCATGAAAACCTATTATCGGTAAAGATTAGGAACAGCTACAGCGTCAGCTTGTACATGGTGTACCATCGCATTTAGTAATGTAGAGGATCTGGCTAGGGTATAGGGATGTCACATCAACCTTACTGAACACAGGCGAGAGGTGGTAACGAGCTTTACATTTTACACTATAAAATTTAAACTATATTTCTATTTATTTTTAAAATAAAATAAATTAAGGACCCTACCTTATTGTGAATCACCAATAAATAGCACGCGAATGGCACTGGCAGGAGCATATTGAAATATGACCCTCAATGAGCGATGCAATTCACATGGTAGTATGGCAGTGGCACGATCTGGTAACATTCACAGAATCACAGGCACTTGGGACGCCAAAAGTTATCAAACGTGGTGCATATACACAACACCTCGCTGCCTCGGAAAGGAATGTCCATACCGATCTCACAGATTTCATGATACATCAACAGCTTCATCTGAGCCTAGTCGAACTGCTCCCAGTCAGTGTTAGCTTGCGTTGAAGAAACACGGGGAGGTGGAGCACTCAAGCTGCCCATGCCGTTCTCAAACGTCTCCCACTGCGTTGTTACTGAAACAGCCTTATTATGATCGCTGAAGGGGTTTGCATTTCTTGCTTTCAGCTTATCCAAGGTCTCCACAAGGGACTGAACTCGGCGCACCTGAGATGTTGAAGTATTGAGCTATATCAGGCAACTGGTTCTATAAGATGAGCGTGTTTTTTTTTACTATAGTTAAACCGTTTGTCATAGAGACCAACACTAAAAACATCATAAGTGTGAACCATGAAATGCTGTGCACATCAATACAGCCTACTAGCCTCGACATAATTAACCAGCAATTTGTGCTTGTACAAGTACCAAAAATAACTCATAACAATCCCTGATGATGCTTCTGAATGCATAATCTGTTAAATCAATCAACCTTTTCATATGTTCTTATAGATTAAATTAAGCCAGGAAATAAGAAAGGTTCTAGATGTACTCTTTTCACCTTTGCACAATTTTGAAATTAATGTCGGACACTTGATGGTAACTGGAATATTCTAAGTATTTATGCAACTAGATCAAGGGTTTGTTTGCCCTTACACAGCAAAGTTTGTGTAGAAGTGAAGCTAGGACAGAAGAAGGCCAACAGACAAAGTCAGACTAGCAAAACCTGGCCATTGATATTTATTCAACTAGATAGCCTCAATATAGCGAGACACTCTCTACAGAAGAAATCGGCCGAAGAAATATTAGTTCACTACACCACCACACAGAGTGCGGAAATCTGGTCAACAGACAAAGTCAGACTAGCAAAATCTGGCCATTGATATTTATTCAACTAGATAGCCTCGATATAGTGAGACACTCTCTAAGGAAGAAATCGGCCAAAGAAATATTCACCAGAGTGCGAAAATCTTGTCATGGGAGGGCATGCTTAAACTAAAAAAACGCAATTACTCCCGAGACCATACTACTGTATGAAAAATTTCAAGATTCATATGACAAGTATCACTACAAGATGCTAGGTTAATCCGTCAGGACTTATGATATATGCCAACCATCCATACTTCAGGAACTAACTACTTTTTGAGCAGGCATCAAGGACTCATTGTATGACTACAAGAAAAGGTACTGCTGAAATTTCTACTTCAGCCAAAAATGTAAGATCATGTCATGCCATATCTCCAACATCAATATAATTTATCCTGATGCATTACATCATAAACATTTCAGTCGCTGTAATGCATTCTCATTGAAGATGTAGCACGTTTGAAAATATCAGCAGCGATTGTTTAGTTGTGTACCTCAGCCTTCCTCTGTGCCCTTGCTTCTCCTTCAGCTTCAATGCCATCGAGTTTCAGCAGCTGCATCATAAGCAGCTCCGTCAAGACAACAAATTCTTTATCCTCAACCTTTCTCCCTCCTAGTACATTCTTCTCCAAGTCACACACCTACAAAGGAACAGCATGAGTACCAGAAATGCTTTGGCACATGAATGCTTAAACAACTAAGGAAGGCAGATGGAATGTCCCTTCACCTTAGCAGACAGCTTATCAACTTCAACTCTAACACGAGCAACAGCCGCACATGCCTTCATCATGCTTTCATCCATAATCACAGGCTCAACCTTCTGCTCTATGTTGGCAGGGGCAGGCTTCTCGAGCAGAAGCAGCTTTGCTCCATCCTTAACACCTGCCGTGTGCAGGAACTCTCTGTCACTCTTCTCCTTCCCACGGAAGAAGAGCCTCTGCCTCTCAGGCTCCAAGCCAGTAGTCTGAACAAGGATCCTCTTCAACTCACCTTCATATACAAAATTACAAAGTGCCTATTAGAATATTGTAAACCAGCACCTTCAAGCAATCAATGCAGAAGCAAGAATCATTTATGCAGGTTTATTGATTATTTGGGGGTAAAGGTAATCGTATCTGCTTCTTTCCAATGATAAACTGTATACAGATTGACTGACAAAATGCTCCCCGCGCATGTAAAGACCTACTAGGTGATGTAATGGTTTGTCCCATTGCACGTGAGGCTATAAGCCAATGAGGTTCCAATTGATGTTTGATCATCACAACTGGCCAGGTGTTATTAATGTACTACATCCGTTCTCGAATATTTGTCGCCGGCTTGTTCATTTTTAAACGCTAGTGTTATCAATAAGAAGAATAACTAGTACTACTTATGGATCAATGGATGGTATAAGTACTACTACTTCTATAACATTGAAACAGATGGTCAAGGATTAGTACGAAAAGCTAACCGATAACAGTTAGTAGGTATCTTGTCGCCGTTCAGCACGGTAAAGTTGCCGGAGCAGGGTCATGATCGATTCATCAAGTACGTAAGCACTTTTCATCCTGACATGAAAACATTCGAGAACCATCTGTTGTTCGTCTAGACTCGTCTGGAATCTAAAATCAATAGCTGGGACTGGGAGAAAGAACTGAAAAATCGTGTTGACTTAAACTAAAATCCACTAGATTGTCAGTTGACATGTCAAGATCCAAAACCCAATTCCTCCTATACATCTTCGCCAAAGCGAATATGCGACATAAGGGAGTAGGGATCAGTAACGACTAACGAACAGGGTTGGCTAGCGTACCGAAGGTAGCCTGCGCCGGCACGACGACCTCGCGGAAGTTGGCGCCGTGGGAGACCCTGATCCTGATGACGGGGCCGGCCGCCTCACCGTCCCTGCGCTGCACCAGCATCCCGCCGGGCCGAACCTCCCACTCGCCCTCGGCGTCCCTCCCGCCCGATCTGCCGCTCATCATGCTGCCGTCGCTGACGCCTTTATGGCTCCGCCTCCAGCGACCGACCCACTGGCTGGCTCAGCTCGCGCTGAACGCGAAAGCGACTGGGTGAGGGAAAAAAGAGTTTGGTGGCGCGTGGCTTTTGCGATGGGTGGCGGGGCGACCTCCCGTGTGCCTTCCCTCCCGGAGAAGCAAGCGTGGAAGGGTTGGGGAGGAGGGGAGCGGAGGTACGAGTCGGCGGTGGGAGTAGGATTTTGCGAGAACTTGCCGCAAGTACAGCTTTGGATGCTCGCGAGGTGCAGGCGGGGACGATGGATGGGTGGACGGAAGGACTGGACTGGCTTGGGGAGTTGGCTCCGGCCCGGGACGGATACCGTGTGCTGCTGTGCGCTGTTGCTGTGCTGACTCGCCGTGTCCGCCGTGGATAGGACGGTCCCCACGAGAGAGCTTATGGGGTCGGCGAGGACCGGGCCTCATTAGGGCCGGCCTCGTGGCATGGTCGAGAACTCGGTGGAGACTCGAGAGGTTGTGCGGCGCTCGGTTGGCCCCGTCCCCCACGTGAAATTTTGGTTTGGATGAATCATCCGCTTCGTGGTGTGGCTTTCGTGTTTTTTTTTTGCACTTCGCAACGGGCAATATCATGAGCAGCTATCCCAGGCTCCCAGCCCGGTACAAAGGACTCGTCAATTCTAGTGTAGGACCCTTTGCTTGTTCAATCTCGGCTGCGCCTGCGTCTAAAAAAAAGTGAATGTGGATTTGAGATTTACTGCGTAACAGCTTTATGGTAAATCTAATATTCACAAATTGTTAATTTAAGGTACACGACAGTTCCAGATCTAAAGATTTTGGTTGGGATGACCTCTTTAATTTGCCCTTGAGATCGTTTGAAAATATCTACTTTATATGCTATACGTGTTCTATTGATATTTATTCACAAAAATGTTTTTAAGCAAATGCAATATTTTCACATAAATACTCATGAGATCAAATGAAGACTAATTTCCATTGCATGCTAGTCCTAAGCAAGAGCAAGTACTATGGTCATTTCATCGTGAAATACATCCATAATAGCGACATTAGCTTCTATACTAATACCATTTAATATGACTGCATATCGGTTATATCTTTCGGGTATTATTAGTACAAAATTAGGATCATGATCGAAACAAGCGAAGTGCAAATCTGGCACACAGCTTTAAGGATAAAACCGAATACCCACAATACATGTAATCGGATCAAGAATCACATGTATAGCGATGTCATATAATAGACTATATCAAAACACAATGCTTTATTATATCAAAATAGAGTATTTATTACATAATCGCGATACTGTTTTAAATCCACCAGTAGACCTTCCAATCTCAAGCCTAGAACTCGTCGTAGTCCTAAAATTTCTAAGTTCAGGACACATGTTCTCCATATAGATATAAAAAGTACATAGGACAGGGGTGGAAAAGGCTAGAGTGAGTACTTTCGCACTCAACAAGTACCTCACTTTGGTAAAAGTGGGTTGGCTATATAGTGGGCTAGCTTGAGCGGTTGCTTTTAGTTGATCAAGTTTTATTTGTGCTTGAAAAGCATTCTAACCCTCTTTTTATAAAACATTATGTTTAGTAAAATCCCTTACAAACCAATAACTTCAACGTTCATTATATCCACAATGAAACGTTCATCAAGTCCCATGGTGAATCGTTACATTATAGTAACCTTTTGAAAATTCGTTCATTGCATCCCACAATGAACCATTCATCAAGTTTCATGGTAAAAATTTTGAAAACATGTTCATTGCATCTCACAATAAACCATTCGCCAAGTCTCATGGCGAGAGTTTTGAAAACACGTTTGCTGCATCTCAGAGAGGGCCATTCACTGCATCTCATAGAGGACCATCTACAACAACTCAAAGCGGACACATCACCAAGTCTCATGGTGAATTTTTGAGGTTTTTAAAAAACAAAACTTCTAATATGTGAGAACACCAATGCCGCTCTTAACAATGAGCACGACCGATTGATCAGTTTTATGACACTTTGCAAAGGTTGTACAACTTTACTCACAAGTTGCGGTACCCACTTTATCGGGTTTGCAAAATCCTTCACCTTTTCCGAGGAGGTGTGGAAGGGTTCACTAGAGACCTTTACAAAGGATCTCTCGTGTGTATTACACTATAACATAATATCTACAGTCGATCTCATGTTATATCTTTCCATCACAAACATCACATGTAAGCCCTCCAGGGCATCCAATCCAAGGCCTAGTCAAGCATAACTAGGGCCAAAGTGCCTTCCTCTGTCCCCATCTGCCATAGCTAATGTCCACACAGTTTCCCTCTAATTACTTGGTCAAGGCTAGAGCCATAATAGTCCTTATGGTTGTAATGTTTGTCTTGGGTGGTCACTCAGTGAATCGGTCCTTAAGGTGAGGTACTTGTGTAATCCTATCCCATGCGTCAAGGCCCCCATGGTTTGCTAAAAACATCTTTTATAAATAAAGCTCCTATAACATTTTGGAATATTTCACTTTTGAAAAATAAGCACTAGCATTTGACTACTAAAAAGATTCTCAAATTCTCGAAAATAACAATAGGTTAAGGTAAACAATAATAGGGTAATCATACTAGGAGCAGTATTTGACCAAAATAATAATGAGCATTCAATGTAATGGAAGATAGGAGCATGTAATACTTGCCTTCTTCAGGGTTTCAAGGTCCTCAAAAGTGGGGTCCTCGAGATAGGTACAATACTCTGAATCTACTTGTGTACGTATAACAAACATGGGCATAAAATAATAAACAATTCACCAAACATGAAAATATGGTTCAAAATGGTTCTATAATTATTCTTGGCATTTTTAGAATTTATTTGAGACCAAACATTTAATTTGGATTTAATTTGGAATTTATTTAAGACATTTTTGGATTTAATTTGAATTATTTGAGACACAAGCTACTAAGGGTATATATTTAATTATCTATAGCTTCTATGGTTTAAAAAGTATAAATACAGTCCCTGGTTTGGATTGGCGTGGACTGTGGGTTTGTTTCCAAAAAACCCGGGGGCTCTTTAATAAAAATACCACCTTTGAATTCTGACCATTGGATTACTGAAAGTCGCCAAGAGGGGGTGAATAGGCGAACCTAAAATTTATAAACCTTGAACATGAACTTTACTCGGGGTTAGGATTAGAAATAAATACGGAGTGCGGAAGATAGTTTTTCTTGCTACGAGTTGCTCAATCAATGCAAATAACTTTGAGAGCTAACTCAAAATATTGTGAGCAAGATAACTTTTAGAGAGAGGGAGAGGGAAGAAACAAATCGAATGGTGATGATCAACACAAATGAACATGGCAATTTGTTTCCCGAGGTTCGGTTCCAATGAACCTACTCCTCGTTGAGGAGGCCACAGAGGTCGGGTCTTTTTCAACTATTTCCCTCTCTCAATCAATCACCTAGACCGGTTGAGTGTTTCTTCTTAATCTCACAGGTCACAAGGACCCCGCAAGGATCACCACACAATTAGGTGTCTCTTGCTAGCTTTACAAATCACTTTAGAAAGTTTAGAGAGAGATGAAGAAAGCAACCAAGCAATAAGAGCAACAAATGGAACACAAATCTCACTCTCTCAAGTCACTAAACACTATTAATCACTTGGCTTGGTTGCGGGACTTGGAGAGGATTGAAAGCTTTGAATGTGTCTTTGGAATGTATTCTTTTGCTCTTGTATTGAGTGTTGAGAGTGAAAAGCTTGGATGTCTTGAATGGTGGTGGTTGGGGATATTTATAGCCCCAACCACTATTCTAGTCGTTGGCTGTGTTCTATGTTGACGGGCACACTAGAGAGTCCGGTGCGCACCGTACACTGCACTGTTCATTGTCCGGTGCACAACACGTTAACCGACCGTTGGGTTTGGAGCAGTTGACCGTTGAATTTGCCTATCCTTGTGGTGCACCGGACAGTCCGGTGTGACCTGACGTCGCAGACTGTCTCTGACTTTCTGATGTTCTGAACTCATAGCAGTCTCGTCGCAGTCGACCGTTGGCGAAGATGACCGTTTCTCGTGGGCTCACCAGACAGTTTGGTGACACACTGGACAGTCCGGTGATTTTTAGCCGAGGAGCCCTACATTTTCCCGAGAGTGGCCAGTTCGCTGGGCGCGCTAGCCTGGGCACCGGATAGCCCGGTGCGCCTCTAGCTGGTGCAAATCTGTTTTGCTCCAAACCTATAGAATTGCTCCAATGGTCATTTTCCTTATATGTGAATGTGAACTTTATGCACCTGAGAAAAGATCAACTAGGCAAACTAGTTAGTCCATAAGGTTTGTGATGGTCGTCGAACACCAAAATCGATTATTGGAAAGGGTAGAGGCCATTTCTCTTTCAATTACATGTGGTCGATTAGTATTAAGAGGGGTGGTGTGTAGGTGGCGGAACCGACGACGGTGTCAGCCTCCGCGACGGTGAGTTTGCTAGCAAGGTTAGACCGACCATTGTGGGGTTTAACTAGGGCTATGAGTTTCCACCAAACCATGACAACTATGACATACTCAATGAGCATGGTTGGGGTGAGGGAGCAACCGAGGGGGCACAAATAACGATAAGGTTATTCACGGTGGCCCAAAGTAACTACAACGACGAATAGATCTAGGTCCCTGATGTTCCCCTCACTCTGCTGAAGTTAGTCCAAGCCCTAGCGTGCCCCAGACCCCCCTCTCCTCGGTCGCGATTCCTCGTCGGAGTTGCCCTGACTCGCCCGGAGCCTTTCCCCCGCCGTTCTCCCCTCTCTGACCCGGTCTCGTGGTCGAAGCCCCACCAGTGAGTTCACTGAGTCTTCCTCTTCATTTCTAGCCAACCCCGGCGACCCCAGAACCGTCGTAGCTCGCACCCGCCCCAACTCCGACGACCTCACCACCGTGAGCAGGAGCAGCGCCGCCCACAGCCGTCATCCCTCCCGATGTTGATCTCCACCGTCCGATTATAATCGCACGACCTAGATCACAGGATACCGCTTTGCACATGCACGCCCTGCGCTCGGACCCATCTGTCGGCCGCCTGTGCCCCTGGCACCGGGCCCGACCTGTCTGTCCGCCTCCCCGCCTCGGTCACTGACCGCCCTGGCCCGCTGGTCAGTGCGCGCCCACACCCGCGTCCGCGGATCTGTTCTCGACCGTTGATCTCAGATCAAATGGCCAAGAAAGCCTGATACCCCTTCGCGCGGTAATTTTATTAAAGAGACCCTCGGTTTGTTTGGAATCAACCCGCCGTCCCTGGTCTTCGCGCGCAGGCCCCTGAAATCTTGCAGATTGAACCCTAGGCTTTTAAATAATCATAGAATTAGATCTAATTTGGTATTTTAAACTTCCAAACTTGTTTATTTCATATCTTTTGCATATGAACTCCAAATTTAGTGATTCAAATTGCAAAATGTTCATAGGAATATTCTTTGTTCAAATAAATTGTGTTCATTCAGAGTCTAGACACTCTAATTTTTGTGCCTAACTATAGATTAGTACATGTATTGATTTATTCACTTAATAAAATAAATAAAAAGGAAACCCTAGTGGTAAATAGATGTGTAATATTGGGAAGATAATAATATGTGAGGTATGAATTTATCTCTGGTTTAAATTTGACATCTCATTAAAATAAGTAGAATTGGATTATGTAATCATGGACAACACTTAAAGAATAATCAGCTACTAAATAAGATTAGTTCACCCTATAATTTAAACTTCCTTTTGAGTCTATACTTTTCTTTTTGAGATGTGTTCCCATGTTTGTACATGATTGATGTACTATTCCTTTGTCATTTACCAAATGTATTGAATGTATGATCGCTTCATTTAGACAACGAGCAGCCTGTGGTTCCTGAGTGTGTTGTTGAAGATCATCCTGAGCAACAACGTGGTGAAGGCAAGTGTCCTCTAACCTATTATGTCCTACATACTTTATAATTCATCATCCCGCATTACATTATTAAAACCTAAGGATTGACTAGTCTGTATTTACTTATCCTTGTTTACCTTTTTGGGTTAATCATGGTTAGCTTATGCTATTGCTTCAACTTAATCAATGAACATGATGTGAATATTTATGATACAATGATGTTATCCCGATGATGATATTGTGATATTTTAGGGGACTCAGGCCATTTTCCTGAGTACCTCTCCGTAAGGACCTGTTCATGGAGTGACCACCCGGGATAACAGTGCAACCATGAGGGTGGAATGTGACACACTTAGCTGATTAATTAGATAAACCTGGGGGTGTAGTTGTCTTTGCCTAAGGGCCGTCAATGGGGCCGGGGCGTAGTGCTCGCTCTGCCAAGGGGGGTGCAGAGGTTCATTCGATTTGGTTTTGTTAGTCACCCACCTTGGGGAGGTGTACTGCGTTTGTACGACTGGCGAAATCTAACGAGAAGCTATGCACTAGGGAAGTCTTTGTAAAGGCTACGTAGTGTATCCCTGGCCATTCACCTTGGTAGTGAAGATCGGGTCTGTACAACCCAGGCTGGAAAGGGATCATGACTCGTTGGTAAAGTGTGCAACCTCTGCAGAGTGTTAGAAACTGGTATATCAGTCGAGCTCACGGTTAAGAGCAGCCTTGGGATCCTCTTTGATTAGAAGAACTATGATTACTTTTATGATGATGGTTAATAAAGATGGTTATAATTTTGATATCTGGTATTTCCTCTTGGAGAGAGTACATTTGGGTAATAACTGGGTTATTACTAAAACTTAGCTCTACTAATAGTAATAAATACTTGACCAACTAAAAGCAACTGCTTAACCTTAACTCCACATACAGCTAGTCCACTTTAGCCAAACGAGACATTTGTTGAGTACGTTGATGTGTACTCACCCTTGCTTTACAAACCACCCCCACCCGAGGTTGTCCCCATTGTACTCAGTGCTCAGGAGGAGATGCTGGCAACATGGATGACTTTGAGGAGTTCCAGGACTACGACGAGTTCTAGTTTTTCTTAGTGGCAAACCCCTAGTCAGTTGCATGTGTAGGCCTTATCTACTACGTTATGTATTTCCGCACTTTGATATTAATGTTAATGGCTATGGCTATGTATTAGACTCTGTGGATGTCTTGGACATCTTATTGTAATAAATTATCTTTCCGCTATTTACTTTGAGCAATGTGTGATGATGTCCAATTATGTAATCACTGTGTACGTGAGTTTCTGATCCTGGCACGTACATGGTTCGCATCTGGTTTTCCTTCCAAAACCGGGTGTGACAGTCTCGCTTCGCGAGGTGTTGGGTATGGTCCCCTTGTGAGGTGGCCAAGGAGGGACGACTGAGTTAGATATGAGTCCTCATGCCGCTGTGTTGACGGGGGCTCTAAGCGGGATTCCGGAACTTTGCCGTGTGGAAGAGTCGTAGATCAGGAGGCTCTTTGTGGGCGAGGAGCTGGAGCTGATGTTATATAATTACCAGGAGTGAAAGGGAAATAGGGTTAACATTTCCCTACAACTAATTTTGGTGGTTGAATGTCCAACACAAACATATGACCTAACTAGTTTGCTCTAGAACTCATGTATTACAGGTGCATAAGGTTCAACACAAACCAATAAATATTCAAGTTAGGGACCCAATTCAAAAGGAGCAAAAAGGACTTAAGTGTGTTGTGGTCTGGCGCACCGGACTGTCCGGTGTGCCACCAGACAGTGTCTGGTGCACCATGACCGTACAAACCCGAAGCAGCCACTCTCGGAAATTTAAAGGTGCCCTCTCACTATAATTCACCGGACTGTCCGGTGTGCCAGCGGAGCAACGACTAACTCGCGCCAACGGTCGACTCTGACGGGTGAACAGTGCAGCACAATACCGTGACAGAAGTCAGAGCAGCAAGTCAGAGGGGCACCGGATTGTCCGGTGCACCACCAGACTATCCGGTGCTACAAGCAGACAAAGGCGCCAACGGTCAACTACTCCAGAACCCTAACGGTTGGGTGACGGGGCGGCACACCGGACAGTGAACAGTACCTGTCCGGTGGCGCACCGGACTGTCCGGTGGCGCACCGGACTGTCCGGTGCGCCCATCGCTAGCAGCCTCCCCAATGGCTACTTTGGTGGTTGAGGGCAATAAATATCCCCAACCACCACAACTTCAAAGCATCCAAGTTTTCTAAATATCACATTCAATACAAGAGCTCTAGCATTTACTCCAAGGCACGATACAAAAGATCAAATCCTCTCCGAGTCCCAAATTCACTCCAAACACTTAGTGGCTTGTGAGAGAGAGATTTTTGTGTTCATTCGAGTTCTTGTCGCTTGGATTGCCTTTCTTCTTTTCCTATTCTTATTCTCAAGTGCTTTGTAAGCGAGGCAAGAGACACCAAGTGTGTGGTGGTCCTTGCGGGGTCTTAGTGACCCGTGAGATTAGGAAGAAGGCTCACTCGGTCTAAGTGACCGTTTGAGAGAGGGAAAGGGTTGGAATAGACCCGGTCTTTGTGACCTCCTCAACGGGGACTAGGTTCTTTGGAACCGAACCTCGGTAAAACAAATCACAGTGTTCACTCGCCTTATTTCTTGGTTGATTTGTTTTCCCTCTCTTTATGACTTATGTTTTACTCAAACACTAACCCCGACCTTAGTGCGTGTTTAAAGTTATAAATTTCAGGTTTCGCATATTCACCCCCTCTAGGCGACTTTCAATTGGTATCGGAGCCCGATGCTTAATTAGAGCCTAACAACTCGAAGTGATGTCGAGAGATTACGCCAAGAAGGAGATTATGACCGACGAAAAGGCCGCAAGCTCGAGGAGGACTCTTTCAAGAGAGTCCGGCAACAAGAACAAGGAGGAATCCTCTTCCTTCATCAAGTCGCTTCAGAGAGGTGACAAGAAGAAGAAGATGAAGAAGGTCGTCTACTACGAGACTGACTCTTCGTCACCCTCCACATCAAGCTCTGAGTCGTCCGTCGCTTCTAAGCGCCATGAGCGCAAGAAGTATAGTAAGATGCCCCTACAATATCCCCGTATTTCTAAGTGCACTCCATTACTTTCCGTTCCCCTAAGCAAACCACCATATTTTGATGGTGAGGATTATTGTATGTGGAGTGATAAAATTGAAAGGGAAATGTGCCCTTGGGCAATTTCTATAAGTATTTTGGTGATTAGATGCCCAAAACATATTAATTGAGTCCTTATGTGCTAAATATGTGAAAAGTGCAAATCAAAGTACAAGGTATGTTTCTAGACTTGGTATATTATTTTGTATACTAATGTGTTTGTCTAAGTGCTAGAAACAGGGCCAAGAGAAGAAGAAATGCAATGGAAAAGTCTTGGTTGTGTGCAGCCAAACTCCAGCTCAGTGTTTGGTGCCCAGGCTGACCGACGATGAACCAGCTGCTCTCGGGAATCGACGGAGTTGTACGACTATAATTCACCGGACTATTCAGTGAGTCGTCAGCGACGAACTCGTCGCTCTCAGGAAAAGGAAAAGGCGTACGACTAACATTCATCGGACTGTCCGGTGAGCCAAAGGCGCTCGCGGCCAACGGTCGGCTGCGTAATCCACGGGCGACGCGTGGCCCACAGCAACGGTCGGTTGGGCACACCGGTTACACTACTTCCCGAGGTCCACTAGAAAGGATCTTCTTACTAGAAAGGATCTTTACGACTGTTCCCATCAACACTTAGAAGAAAACGGAGAACTTTTTTGATCTCCAAGAACCAGCCCAGTAGCCCCCGAACTAAGGATCCATCCAATACTGCTTACTTCATATCTCCTAACCCAAATGGAGCCAACCAGCCCCGAGGAGCAACAGTCGGATGTGCCCGATATGGAAGGAGATTGCACACCGGACATGAACAGTGGTTGTCTGGTGGTGCACCGGACTGTCCGGTGCACCACTCGACAGAAGGAAGGAATTGCTTTCCAAGTTGGTCTCCAACGGCTCCTAGCTGCCTTGGGGCTATAAAAGAGACCCCTAGGCGCATGGTGGAGCCAACCAAGCTTACAAGAAACATTCTAAGACTTCCAGACTCTGCCTCCACGCATTTGATCGATTGTGTTAGTGATTTGAGCTCCGTTTGAGTTGCGTACTCCCTGTGATGTGTTTTGAGCTCAAGTCTTGGCTTGTGTACGTGTGTGTGCTGCGGATTTGAGTCTTGCGTGTGTTGCTCTCCCTCTCTTACTACTGTGATTCTCTTGTGACAAACTTGTAAGGGCGAGAGGCTCCAATCTGTGGAGATTCCTCGCAAACAGGAGAAAGACGATAAGGAAGAAAGTCATGGTATTCAAGTTGATCATTGGATCGCTTGAAAGGGATTGAGTGCAACCCTCGTCCATTGGGACACCACAACGTGGAAGTAGGCAAGTGTTACTTGGCCGAACTACGGGATAAAAATCACGTGTCTCGTGTGTAGCTTCTTGTGATTGCTTTGTTCGCACGAGCGTGCTCCACAACCACTTGATTTCACTAATTCCTTAGCAATCAAGTTTGTGGCTATTTAGTGTTAATTTTACAGGATCACCTATTCACCCCCCCTCTAGGTGCTCTCAATTGGTATCAGAGCCGTACTCTTCATCTAAGAGACTAACCGCCCGAAGAGATGGATTCTAAGGGAAAGGGGATGGTGGTCAACGACAAGGAGAAGGAGTCCCTCTTCAACGAGCCAAGTGACGACAAGCCCACTGACTCAGGTTCGAGTCATAAGAAGAGGGACGGGAAGAAGAAGAGGCGCATCAAGAAGATCATCTACTACGACAGCGATGCCTCCTCTTCTTCACCAAGAGACGACGATGACGACGACACTTCGTCGAAAAAGAAAATGGTTAATCAGAACTACTCGTTTGACTATTCTCGCATGCCATACAATTCAAATGCGCATTTACTATCGAATCCCCTTGGAAAACCTCCACACTTTGATGGAGAAGACTATTCATTTTGGAGCCATAAAATGCGTAGTCATCTATTTTCTCTCCATCCTAGTATTTGGGAAATTGTAGAGAATGGGATGCATTTTGATAGTACTGATAACCCTGTGATTATAAATGAACAAATTCACAAAAATGCCCAAGCCACTACTGTGTTGCTAGCATCTCTTTGCAGGGATGAATATAATAAGGTGAGCGGCTTGGACAACGCCAAGCAAATCTGGGACACCCTCAAGATGTCTCATGAGGGAAACGATGCCACCATGATTACCAAAATGGAGCTGGTGGAAGGCAAGCTGGGGAGGTTTGCGATGATCAGGGGAGAGGAGCCAACTCAAACCTACAACAGGCTCAAGACCCTGGTCAACAAGATCTGAAGCTATGGGAGCACAAGATGGACGGATTAAGACATCGTCCGACTCATGCTCAGGTCATTTACACTAATTGACCCCCATCTTGTCAACCTTATTCATGAAAATCCCAGGTACACAAAGATGACGCCTGAGGAGATCCTTAGAAAATTCATGAGCAGGCGCATGATGGTGAAGCAGGCGCGATACGTGGATGATGCGCTAAATGGTCCACTACCCATCTACGAGCCGCAGTCTGTTGCTCTCAAAGCAACAAGCAGCAAGGAGGCACTACCAAGCAAGGTAGCACAAGTGGAGGCTGTCGGGCTCAATGAGGAAGAAATGGCACTTATCATCAAGTGTTTCAAGACCGCACTCAAAGGACGCAAAGAGTACCCCAACAAGAATAAAACAAGGGGAAAGCGCTCCTGCTTCAAATGCGGTAAGACTGGTCATTTCATAGAACAATGCCCCAATAATGATAATGACCAGGGACAAGAAAAGAGCGGTAAGAGGGAAAAGAAGAAGAACTACAGGAAGGCGAAGGGCGAGGCGCACCTTAGAAAGGAATGGGATTCTGACTGCTCTTCATCTGACTCCGACGATGAAGGATTGGCTGCTTCGACCTTCGACAAGTCTTCGCTCTTCCCCAACGAACCATACTTGCCTCATGGCTAAGGAGAAGAAGGTACGTATTCGAAATTCCCCTAAGTACTCCTCTTCTAGTGATGAGGATTCTTCCGATGATGAAGTAGATTACACTGACTTGTTTAAAGGTCTAGATAGAGCAAAGGTAGACAAAATTAATGAATTAATTGATGCTCTAAATGAAAAGGATAGATTGCTAGAAAAGCAAGAGGACATTTTGTATGAGGAACATGACAAGTTTGTTAATGTTCAAAAATCTCTTGCTTTAGAAATTAAGAGAAATGAAATGATATCCTCTGAGTTGTCTGCTTGCCATGAATCTGTCTCTAGTTTAAAAAAAATAAGTGATGAATTAAATGCTAAGCTAGAGGAAGTTAGTAAAACTAGTTCGTGTGTAGAGCATGTTATTATTTGTAATAGATGTAAGGACTTTGATGTTGATGCCTGTGATGAACATCTTATTTCTATTGCTAAGTTAAACAATGAGGTGGCAAGTCTTAATGCTCAACTTTAGACTTGCAAAGTTGATTTTGATAAATTAAAATTTTCTAGGGTGCCTACATTATTGGTAGACACCCCTCAATTAAGGATGGACTTGGTTTTCAAAAGGAAACCAAGAACTTAACAAGCCAAAGGACTTCCATTCTCAACAAGGAGAAAGGGAAGGCACCTATGGCTAGTAGTCTTCAAAGGAACCATGCCTTTATTTATGATAGGAAAATTGCTAGTCGTGCTCATCATAATAAGAGCTATGTTCATGCTGCTTATAATGACTCACATGCTATGTTTGCATCTAGTTCTACTTTTGTTCATGATAGAAGTAGGCCTAGGAGAAATCATGTTGTGTATCATGCTCCTAGGAGAATGTGCAATGGACCTTCTACTATTTATCATGCTTGCAATACTTCTTTTGTACTTTCATGCAAGAACACACAAGTAGTCACTAAGAAGTTGGGATCCAAATGCAAGGGAGACAAGACTTGTATTTGGGTTCCAAAAGTTATTGTGACTAACCTTGTAGGACCCAACAAGAGTTGGGTACCTAAAACCCAAGCTTAAATTCCTTACAGGTTTATGCATCCGGGGGCTCTAGATGGATCATTGACAACGGATGCACAAACCACATGACGGGGGAGAAGAAGATGTTCACCTCCTATGTCAAGAACAAGGATTCCCAGGATACGATCATCTTTGGAGATGGGAACCAAGGCAAGGTCAAAGGCTTGGGCAAGATAGCCATCACTAACGAGCACTCAATATCGAATGTATTTCTAGTAGAGTCGCTTGGATACAACCTTCTGTCTGTAAGTCAATTGTGCCACATGGGTTACAATTGTCTTTTTACAAATGTTAATGTATCTGTCTTTAGGAGTGATGGTTCATTAGCGTTTAAGGGTGTATTAGACGGCAAGCTCTATTTAGTTGACTTTTCGAAAGAGAATGTCGGTCTAGATGCATGCTTAATAGCTAAGACTAATATGGGTTGGTTGTGGCATCACCGTCTAGCACATGTTGGGATGAAGAACCTTCATAAGCTTCTAAAGGGAGATCATGTGTTAGGACTAACCGATGTATGTTTTGAGAAAGACAGACCTTGTGCAGCATGTCAGGCAGGGAAACAGGTGGGAAGCACTCATCACGACAAGAATGTGATGACAACATCAAGACCACTGGAGCTCCTTCATATGGATCTCTTTGGACCCATTGCCTATCTAAGCATCGGGGGAAGTAAGTATGGTCTTGGAATTGTTGATGATTTTCCCGCTTCACGTGGGTGTTCTTTTTGTAGGACAAATAAAAAACTCAAGGGACCCTAAAGCGCTTTCTAAGGAGGGCTCAAAATGAATTTGAGCTAAAGGTGAAAAAGATAAGGAGCGACAACGGGTCCGAGTTCAAGAATCTACAAGTCGAAGAGTTTCTTGAGGAGGAAGGCATCAAGCACAAGTTCTCTGCTCCCTACACACCACAGCAAAATGGTGTGGTAGAGAGGAAGAACATGACGCTAATTGACATGGCGAGAACAATGCTTGGAGAGTACAAGACGTCTAAGCGGTTTTGGTCGGAAGCTATGAACACAGCCTGCCACGCCATAAACTGGCTCTATCTGCATCACCTCCTCAAGAAGACCTCCTACGAACTCCTTACTGGTAACAAACCCAATGTCTCTTACTTTCGTGTATTTGGGAGCAAATGCTACATTCTTGTGAAGAAAGGTAGACACTCTAAATTTGCTCCCAAGGCAGTAGAAGGGTTTTTACTAGGGTATGACTCAAATACTAAGGCATATAGGGTCTTCAACAAATCATCAGGATTAGTTGAAGTCTCTAGCGATGTTGTATTTGATGAGACTAATGGCTCTCCAAGAGAGCAAATTGATCTTGATGACATAGATGAAGATGAAGTTCCGACGGCCGCAATACGCACGATGGCGATAGGCGATGTGCGACCACAGGAACCACATGAAGAAGATCAACCATCTTCCTCAACAATGGTGCATCCCCCAACTCAAGACAATGTACAGGTACCTCAAGAAGAAGGGCAGGCTCAAGGGGGAGCACAGGAATATCTAATGATGGAGGAAGAAGCACCACGTCCGAGCGTCGATCCAAAGACATCACCCCATTGATCAAATTCTGGGTGATATCAGCAAGGGAGTAACTACTCGCCCACGTTTAGCTAATTTTTGTGAGCATTACTCATTTGTCTCTTCTATTGAGCCTTTTAGGGTAGAAGAGGCCTTGCAGGATCCAGACTGGGTGTTGGCCATGCAGGAAGAGCTCAACAACTTCAAGAGAAATGAAGTCTGGAGCCTTGTGCCACGTCCAAAGCAAAACGTTGTGGGAACCAAGTGGGTGTTCCGCAACAAGCAAGACGAGCACGGAGTAGTGACAAGAAACAAGGCTCAACTTGTGGCAAAAGGTTATGCCCAAGTCGCAGGTTTGGATTTTGAGGAGACTTTTGCTCCTGTGGCTAGGCTAGAGTCCATTCGAATTTTATTAGCCTATGTCGCTCACCATTCTTTTAGGCTATTTCAAATGGACGTAATGTAACGCCCTGAATTTGGGGGTAGATTTTTTTCTTCTTTTCTCTCACCAAATTCGGGCGTTACTCTCTTTTCTCTTTCCCCGTTTGCTCTTTCTTCCCAACTTCAAACCAGTATAGCGGCAGGTGTCCGTGTCATGTATAAACCAAAACCTAAGTGTCATGGGTGTTGCATCATGCCGAAGCACATTTCTTTGTCTGATGTTGAGTGTTCGTCTCGTTCCGTTCCGGATTTCGGTTCGCGATTTAATTCCGTTTAGTGGTCGTGCTCGTCGTGGGTTTTCGATCCGCGAAGTGGCCCGGCCCAGCCCAACCTAGTCCAGCCCGGCCCGCCCCGGCCTGCGCGCCCCTGGCGCCCAAAACCCCCCCATGCGCCCCCCTCCTCTCTCTCTCTCATTTGGATCTCCCGCGCAACAACCTCTCCTCTCCCTCTTCCACCTCTCTCTCCCCGTGGTGCCCTAGGGTTTGGAGACGGCGATCACCGGATTTTGGACCCCGAGGTGAGCTCCCCTCCCCTCCCCTTCTCCTCTCTCTCTCTCCCTCCTCTCCTTCCTCCCCACGCGCGCCCCTTTCTCCCCCTGCCCGCGCGCGACCCCGACCCCGGCCCCCCGCTCGGCCCCTCCCCGCGGCGGCGCCCCGGCCCCCGCTCGGCCTCCTCGCCGCGGCGGCGCTCGGCCCCGCCCGGCCTCCCTCGGCGCAGCGGCGCTCGACCCCTCCCCGGCGGCGCTCGGCCCCCGCTCGGCCCCCCGCTCGGCCCCTCCCCCTCCCTCCCCGGCGGCGTTCGGCCCCCGCTCGGCCCTCCCCGGCGCGGCGGCGCCCGTCCCCGGCCTCCCCTCGCGCGGCCCCGCCCCGGCCCGCGGCGGCGCTCGGCCTCGCCCCCCGCTCGGCCCCTCCCCGCGGCGGCGCTCGGCCTCGCCCCCTGCCGGCCCCGGCCCCTGCGCGCGGCCCCGCCCCTTGGCTCGGCCGGCCGTGGTGGCCCGGCGCCCTCCCGCGGCGCGGCGAGCCCCGCTCGCCCGCGTGCCCCCGCCCCCGGCTCGGCCGCCCTGGCCGGTTCAACCGCCCTCCTGGCCGGTTCAACCGCCCTGGCCCCAGCTCGCCCGCCCGTTCCCCCGTCCCGGCCTCGCCCAACCGTATCTTCGCTCGCCCGCGCTCGCGGTGATTATTCGTTAATTAGCGTGTTGCGTCGCGCGCTTCGCCGCGCGACGGATTTGTCTAAATTCAGATTCTATCTTGTGTTGCGTCGTGCGCTTCGTCGCGCGACGATCCATTTTTGTTTCAGGTTGTTTAAGGTGTAACGCCGCGTGTGTATTCACGCGACGTTCCACTTTGGACTCAGTTTAGTCGACGTATGCCGTCGTGCGCTTCGTCGCGCGACGCTTAACGTCTTCTCTTAACTAAGGCAAAGTGTCTTGTTGCGTGCTCGGTCGCGCGACGAGTCGTTAACTTTTTAATTTGTTTTAGAGAGCTTTGTCGCGCGTCTCGCCGCGCGACCATCCTTTTATTTATCTCCACCTGCTTATAATAATTAGACATGAAACATGACTTTACTTTACGCTAAACATAGTGTCTACATTAAATTTCCTTCCATTAAGCTAGTGGCTAATTTATAATCATGCAACGTGATCGTTTCTCGACTGTCTTTTCCTCTTTCTCTCTTAACCGTACTCGCGAGCCCGCGTGGAACATCTGTTTACTTATTGCATTCTATTGTATGGTGTACTGTTCTTTGGTATTAAATATGTGGATGTATGTATGTTTGCGCTCGCATAGAGAACGATCCGGTTGAAGAGCCCGAGGAACTCGCAGGAGAAGCCCCTGAGCAGCAGTCGGTTGGTGGAGGCAAGTGTCCCTTGACCTATCTATGTCCTATTCATTATTTAATTCACCTCCCGCATTACACATTTATGCCTAAGGATTGACTAGCTTTTGTTATCCATGTCCTTGTTTACCTATTTGGGTTGGATTATTACTGTTTAGCTTTATGCTATTGCTTAACCCTAATCAATGAACATGATGAGAATATCTATGATACGCTGTTTTCCCTTCTCTTATTATGATGTTATGCTTGTGGTCATCAAGGGGGCTCGAGCGGTTTCTCGAGTGCCTCTCCGTAAGGACCTGTTCTATGGATGACCGCCCGGGAAAACAGTGCAACCATGAGGGTGGAATGGGGTGCCCTTAGCTGAATAATTAGAGGATCCGGGGTGTAGTTCGCTTAGCCGTCGTGCCGTCAATGGGGCTCGGTGTATGCGGCTCGCTCTGCCAAGTTTGGGTTCGCCCCTTGGGGAGGAGTGCGGTGCATTTAGGAAACCTAACGGGTGGCTACAGTCCCGGGGAATCTTTGTAAAGGCTACGTAGTGATGCTCTGCTGGGTCACCTTGGTAGTGATCAATGGAGAGTCATGATCTCCGGGCAGAATGGGAATCACGGCTTGTGGGTAAAGTGCACAACCTCTGCAGAGTGTTTGAAAACTGATATATCAGCCGTGCTCGCGGTTATGAGCGGCCAAGGGAGCTCCAGTGATTAGTGGTACTTGATCAGAGATACTTTGGTACAGGTGGTTACGAGATCGATGATTTTGGTTATGACTATGGTGCTGGTAAGTGGTACTCTTTCCGTTTTGAAAGGAGTACGTTTGGGTTAATAACTTGGGTTAATGCTAAAACTTGGCTTTCTACTAGTAAGTAATAATCTGACCAACTAAAAGCAACTGCTTGACTTATCCCCACATAAAGCTAGTCCACTACAGCCAAACAGGATACTTGCTGAGTATGTTGATGTGTACTCACCCTTGCTCTACACACCAAACCCCCCCATCCCCAGGTTGTCAGCATTGCAACCATTGCTCAGGCGAAGATGAAGCTGTGGAAGGAGACTTCCAGGAGTTCCAAGACTACGACGAGTTCTAGGTGTGGGTTAGCGGCAACCCCCAGTCGGCTGCCTGTGAAGGCCGCGATTATCTACGTTTCTTTTCCGCACTTTGATTTATTGTAAGGACTATATGGACGTCTCAGACGTATGATGTAATCGACTATTTCCCTTATTAATACTATTTTGAGCATTGTGTGATGATGTCCATGTTATGTAACTGCTGTGTACGTGAATAACTGATCCTGGCACGTACATGGTTCGCATTCGGTTTGCCTTCTAAAACCGGGTGTGACATAAGTGGTATCAAAGCCGTGCTGACTGTAGGACCGCTAACCTAGAGTAGAATGGTCGTTCTAAGGACTATAGACCTCTGTCTCTGCCTTGACTTTGATATCCCTTCAAAAGTTGGTCGTACCGACCAAACCTATGTTCTACTATATATTATACCTTGCTGAAAATCATGTTTTATTCTAATCCTTCATTTACTTATGATACATTATTTGCTGGTCATACTGATTCTGTTCTCACCCTTTTGCTTGCGATGTCTTTTGTAGATGGCTCGACTTAGACACACTGCACGAAAGTCAGTCATCCCCTTCTTACCCTCCCGCCTTGCTGAGCGTCCGCTTCGCCGTCCCGTGGCCGGACAGTCCAGCCACTTGGAGAGACTACACCACCGCCTGCGTGAGGAGCAGGAGCGTCGACGACAGGAGCAGCAGAGCTCTTCCTTCTCGCTCCAGCAGGAGATAGAGTCTGTGAGGAGCTGCTCCCCTGTGCTTCCTCTGGAGCCGCCCCCTGCACCACCACTGGGCGCCCCAGCTTCTGGAGTAGCTGCTGGAGGAGACCTAGACGACGGAGATGGCGACGACAGCTCGAGCCACGACACCGACTTCTCTGCTAACCCTGAGCCGGAAGGATGGGTTGCTCGACCCATCACTCGCGACGCTGCTCGCGGGTGTCACTTCCACGATGCGCTCGACACCCTGCTACGTCGGGCATTTGACCGGCATACTTGGTCCGTCGAGTATCGCTGTGTGGTCTACCAGCACAGTCGCGGGGTTTACCCGGACCGCTGGGAGGCAACCTGCTTGGTGCGCTGCCCGGAGAACAGTCTCCAGGGTGCGGAGGCCTGCTCAGAGCACTATTCTATCTCTGAGCGGGACTCAGCTGAGGCAGCCATGCAAGATGCTGCACGGCGTGCGCTTTCGCACTACTGCTCGGTTTTCGGTGGGGCAGCTGATGGTCTTGACCTGAAGTATTACCCCCGTCGTCCATCTGGCAGCACAGGAGGCGTGATTGTCTCACCTGTCGGTGAGGGCAATCCTAGGTTGAGCAGCACAGTCAACCTAGCCGCCGTGCTAAACACGGAGCTGGACCATGCATTAGACGAGCTGAGTAGGGCTCGTGCTGAGATCGCCCTGCTGCGGGCTGAGCGCGCGGAACGTCGTCACCTGGATGGTGGTTCCCCCGCTCCCGTCGGGACTCAGCACCCGTACCGCTCACCTCAGCGTGGACACCAGTCTTATGGCAATCCCGACTGCAAGACCAAGATAACTCTAGAACCATAGATC
Organism: Zea mays; assembly: GCF_902167145.1. Lineage (NCBI taxonomy): Eukaryota > Viridiplantae > Streptophyta > Magnoliopsida > Poales > Poaceae > Zea > Zea mays. Next base: position 188,059,447 of record NC_050098.1, read on the forward strand.
GTTAGAGTTGGATCTTGTAATTAATACGAAATATATATACATAGAAGCTTCAGTCTTAGCGTTAGTCTCGGTCTTAGTTAGTCTTAGTTAGACAGGGTAGTTTGCTATATCCTGTGCATCTATGTTTGTCATGATGAACTATGTTTGGTTTGGATCTTTGTAATGACTGTCACCAGAGTGTGGGTATCCCCTGCATTTTGGTTTGCCTATTGTGTTAAGGGAGTTAGCTATATGGTTGGGAAACCTTTTATTCCACTCTCCTCTTTATCTGAGAAGCTGTGCGGTCTGTGTTGGAGATCAGTGAAGATGGTCATCTGTTCAGTGCTGTTGAAGAATTCTATTCTCTTTTCTTATGCTGCAAGATTGGCCAGATCAGTTCTGATGTGTGGTTGCATTCTGCAGATGTCAGAGAACAGGCGCAGAGGAGGAAGGCGTGCTCAGCAGGAGCGAGCCGCTCAACAGGAGGAGGTGCCCCAGCAGCAGCACCTGCCGCCCCCGCCCCCGATGTCCATCGAGCAGATGTTTCTGATGCAGACTCAGGCAGTTCAAGCCATCGGTCAGACTTTGGCCGCCATTCAGCAGCAGCAGCAGCAGCAGCAGGCCCCACCTCAGCCTCAGATGCCTCAGATGCCCAGAGACAAGCGTGCTGAATTCATGAGAGGTCATCCACCAACGTTTGCTCACTCTTCTGACCCCATGGATGCTGAAGACTGGCTGCGCACTGTGGAGCGTGAGTTGCATACCGCTCAGTGTGATGATAGGGAGAAAGTCCTGTATGGTCCCCGTCTGTTGAGAGGAGCAGCCCAATCATGGTGGGAGTCTTACCTCGCCACCCATGCCCACCCTGACGCCATTACCTGGGAAGAGTTCAGAAGTAGCTTTCGTCAGTACCATGTCCCTGCAGGTCTGATGACAGTGAAGAAGGAGGAGTTCCTGGCCCTCAAGCAAGGGCCATTGTCTGTCAGTGAGTACCGAGACAAGTTTCTACAATTGTCTCGCTATGCTCCTGAAGATGTCAACACCGACGCCAAGCGACAGTACCGTTTCCTGAGAGGCTTGGTTGACCCTCTGCAGTACCAACTGATGAATCACACCTTTCCAACATTCCAGCACCTGATTGACAGAGCAATCATGACAGAATGGAAGCGTAAGGAGATGGAGGATCGTAAGCGCAAGATCAGTGGACCCCAGTCTGGAAGCAGCAATCGTCCTCGTTTCTCAAGCAATCAATCTCAGTAGTTCAGGCAGAACCAGCGTCCACCTCAGCAGCATCAGCAGTTCCAAAGGCAGTATCCTCAGCATCAGTACCAGAACCGTCAGAGCAATCAGTCAGGAGGTCAGTTTCAGAGGCAGAATCAGCAAGCACCTCGCCTTCCTGCCCCAGCAAATCAACAGAACAGTCAGGCAGCACCAGCTCAGGTTGGAAACAGGGCATGTTTCCACTGTGGAGAGCAAGGCCACTGGGTGATGCAATGTACGAAGAAGGCAGCCCAGCAGCAGTCAGGCCCCAATGCCCCAGCAAAGCAGAATGTGCCTCAGTCTGGAGCAGGCAATCGCTCTCAGCCGCGCTATAATCATGGAAGACTGAACCACTTGCAGGCTGAAGCAGTTCAGGAGACCCCCGGCATGATAGTAGGTATGTTCCCAGTCGACTCCCATATTGCAGAAGTGTTATTTGATACTGGAGCAACACATTCTTTCATTACTGCATCATGGGTAGAAGCACATAATCTTCCAATTACTACCATGTCAACCCCCATTCAAATTGACTCAGCCGGTGGTAGAATTCGAGCCGATAGCATTTGTTTGAATATAAGTGTGGAAATAAGGGGGATAGCGTTTCCCGCCAACCTTATAGTAATGGGTACTCAGGGAATAGATGTCATCCTAGGGATGAATTGGCTAGATAAGTATCAGGCAGTTATCAGTTGTGATAAAAGGACGATCAAGTTGGTGTCCCCACTAGGAGGAGAAGTGGTGACCGAGTTAGTCCCGCCTGAGCCAAAGAAAGGAAGTTGTTATCAGATAGCTGTTGATAGCAGTGAAGCAGACCCAATTGAGAGTATCAAGGTTGTGTCTGAATTCCCAGATGTGTTTCCAAAGGACTTACCGGGTATGCCACCAGAGCGGAAAGTTGAGTTTGCCATAGAGCTTCTTCCTGGAACCGCCCCTATCTTCAAGAGAGCTTACAGAATATCTGGACCAGAGTTGGATGAACTTAAGAAGCAAATCGATGAGCTGTCAGAGAAAGGTTACATTCGGCCAAGCACCTCGCCTTGGGCCGCCCCTGTCTTGTTCGTGGAAAAGAAAGATGGCACCAAGAGGATGTGTATCGATTATCGAGCTTTGAATGAGGTCACGATCAAAAACAAGTATCCTTTGCCCAGGATTGAAGATCTGTTCGACCAGTTGAGAGGAGCCAGTGTGTTCTCCAAGATTGATCTGAGGTCAGGTTATCATCAGCTCAGGATCCGACCTTCGGACATTCCGAAGACGGCATTCATTTCCAAGTATGGTTTGTACGAGTTCACAGTGATGTCTTTTGGTTTGACCAATGCGCCAGCGTTCTTCATGAACTTGATGAATAGTGTATTCGTGGATTACCTTGATAAGTTTGTGGTGGTATTCATTGATGACATTCTGGTTTATTCTCAAAGCGAAGAAGAGCACGCAGATCATTTGAGGATGGTATTGCAAAGATTGCGAGAGCACCAGTTGTATGCAAAGTTGAGCAAGTGTGAGTTCTGGATCAGCGAAGTCCTGTTCTTGGGTCACATAATCAACAAAGAAGGATTGGCTGTGGATCCGAAGAAAGTGGCAGACATTCTAAACTGGAAAGCGCCAACAGATGCTCGAGGAATCAAGAGTTTCATTGGAATGGCCGGATATTATCGGCGATTCATTGAAGGGTTTTCGAAGATTGCAAAACCAATGACAGCGTTGCTAGGCAACAAAGTTGAGTTCAGGTGGACCCAGAAATGTCAAGAGGCCTTTGAAGCGCTGAAAGAAAAGTTAACTACAGCGCCTGTCCTAGTCTTGCCTGATGTGCACAAGCCCTTCTCGGTGTATTGTGATGCTTGTTACACAGGTTTGGGATGCGTGTTGATGCAAGAGGGAAGAGTTGTGGCTTACTCGTCCCGACAGTTGAAGGTTCATGAGAAGAATTACCCAATCCATGATCTAGAGTTGGCAGCAGTGGTTCACGCACTGAAGACATGGAGGCACTATTTGTATGGACAGAAATGCGATGTTTACACAGATCACAAGAGTCTGAAGTACATATTCACTCAGTCAGAGTTGAACATGAGGCAGCGAAGATGGTTGGAGTTGATCAAAGACTATGAGTTGGAGATTCATTACCATCCAGGCAAAGCAAACGTAGTGGCAGATGCTTTGAGCAGAAAGAGTCAAGTCAATCTGATGGTCGCTCGTCCGATGCCTTATGAGTTGGCCAAAGAGTTTGACAGGTTGAGTCTCGGATTTCTGAACAATTCGCGAGGAGTTACAGTTGAGTTGGAACCTACCTTGGAGCACGAAATCAAAGAAGCGCAGAAGAATGATGAGAAAATGAGTGAGATACGGCGACTGATTCTAGAAGGCAAAGGCAAAGATTTTCGAAAAGACGCAGAAGGCGTGATATGGTTCAAAGACCGCTTGTGTGTTCCCAATGTCCAGTCCATTTGGGAGTTGATTCTTAAGGAAGCTCATGAGACAGCCTATTCGATTCACCCTGGCAGTGAAAAGATGTATCAGGATCTGAAGAAGAAATTCTGGTGGTACGGAATGAAGAGGGAAATCGCAGAGCATGTGGCTATGTGCGATAGTTGCAGAAGAATTAAGGCACAGCACCAGAGACCTACTGGATTGTTGCAACCGTTGCAGATCCCTCAGTGGAAATGGGATGAAATTGGTATGGATTTCATAGTCGGATTGCCTCGCACTCGAGCCAGCTACGATTCCATTTGGGTAGTGGTGGACCGCTTGACCAAGTCAGCCCACTTCATACCTGTCAAGACCAACTACAGCAGTGTAGTATTGGCAGAATTGTATATGTCTCGGATCGTTTGTCTTCATGGTGTGCCAAAGAAGATAGTGTCAGATAGAGGAACGCAGTTCACCTCTCATTTCTGGCAGCAGTTGCATGAAGCCTTGCGCACGCATCTGAATTTCAGTTCAGCTTATCATCCGCAGACAGATGGCCAGACCGAAAGAACCAATCAAATTCTTGAAGATATGTTGAGAGCCTGTGCGTTGCAAGATCAGTCCGGATGGGATAAGAGATTGCCTTATGCAGAGTTTTCCTATAACAACAGTTACCAGGCCAGTTTAAAGATGTCACCATTTCAGGCGCTCTATGGAAGGAGTTGTAGAACTCCGTTGCAATGGGATCAGCCTGGAGAAAAGCAAGTGTTTGGGCCAGACATTTTGCTTGAAGCCGAAGAGAACATCAAGATGGTCCGAGAGAATCTGAAGATAGCGCAATCGAGGCAGCAAAGCTATGCAGACACAAGAAGAAGAGAGCTGAGTTTCGAAGTCGGAGACTTTGTCTATCTGAAAGTGTCACCGATCAGAGGAGTCAGAAGATTTGGAGTGAAAGGCAAGCTAGCACCCCGCTACATTGGTCCGTATCAGATTCTTGCAAGACGTGGAGAAGTGGCCTATCAGCTCAGTTTGCCAGAGAATTTGTCAGCTGTGCATGATGTCTTTCATGTGTCTCAGTTGAAGAAGTGCTTGCGTGTGCCAGAAGAGCAGTTGCCAGTGGAAGGTCTTGAAGTCCAGGAGGACTTGACCTACGTTGAGAAGCCAGTGCAAATCCTTGAGGTTGCAGACAGAGTCACCCGAAGGAAGACCATCAGAATGTGCAAAGTCAGATGGAATCATCACTCTGAGGAAGAAGCAACCTGGGAGCGTGAAGATGATCTGATGGCTAAATACCCTGAGCTCTTTGCTAGCCAACCCTGAATCTCGAGGGCGAGATTCTTTTAAGGGGGATAGGTTTGTAACGCCCTGAATTTGGGGGTAGATTTTTTTCTTCTTTTCTCTCACCAAATTCGGGCGTTACTCTCTTTTCTCTTTCCCCGTTTGCTCTTTCTTCCCAACTTCAAACCAGTATAGCGGCAGGTGTCCGTGTCATGTATAAACCAAAACCTAAGTGTCATGGGTGTTGCATCATGCCGAAGCACATTTCTTTGTCTGATGTTGAGTGTTCGTCTCGTTCCGTTCCGGATTTCGGTTCGCGATTTAATTCCGTTTAGTGGTCGTGCTTGTCGTGGGTTTTCGATCCGCGAAGTGGCCCGGCCCAGCCCAACCTAGTCCAGCCCAGCCCACCCGGCCCGGCCCGCCCCGGCCTGCGCGCCCCTGGCGCCCAAAACCCCCCCATGCGCCCCCCTCCTCTCTCTCTCTCTCATTTGGATCTCCCGCGCAACAACGTCTCCTCTCCCTTTTCCACCTCTCTCTCCCCGTCGTGCCCTAGGGTTTGGAGACGGCGATCACCGGATTTTGGACCCCGAGGTGAGCTCCCCTCCTCTTCTCCTCTCTCTCTCTCCCTCCTCTCCTTCCTCCCCACGCGCGCCCCTTTCTCCCCCTGCCCGCGCGCGACCCCGACCCCGGCCCCCCGCTCGGCCCCTCCCCGCAGCGGCGCCCCGGCCCCCGCTCGGCCTCCTCGCCGCGGCGGCGCTCGGCCCCGCTCGGCCTCCCTCGGCGCGGCGGCGCTCGACCCCTCCCCGGCGACGCTCGGCCCCCGCTCGGCCCCTCCCCCTCCCTCCCCGGCGGCGTTCGGCCCCCGCTCGGCCCTCCCCGGCGCGGCGGCGCCCGTCCCCGGCCTCCCCTCGCGCGGCCCCGCCCCGGCCCCCGGCGGCGCTCGGCCTCGCCCCCCGCTCGGCCCCTCCCCGCGGCGGCGCTCGGCCTCGCCCCCTGCCGGCCCCGGCCCCTGCGCGCGGCCCCGCCCCTCGGCTCGGCCGGCCGTGGTGGCCCGGCGCCCTCCCGCGGCGCGGCGAGCCCCGCTCGCCCGCGTGCCCCCGCCCCCGGCTCGGCCGCCCCTGGCCGGTTCAACCGCCCTCCTGGCCGGTTCAACCGCCCTGGCCCCAGCTCGCCCGCCCGTTCCCCCGTCCCGGCCTCGCCCGACCGTATCTTCGCTCGCCCGCGCTCGCGGTGATTATTCGTTAATTAGCGTGTTGCGTCGCGCGCTTCGCCGCGCGACGGATTTGTCTAAATTCAGATTCTATCTTGTGTTGCGTCGTGCGCTTCGTCGCGCGATGATCCATTTTTGTTTCAGGTTGTTTAAGGTGTAACGCCGCGTGTGTATTCACGCGACGTTCCACTTTGGACTCAGTTTAGTCGACGTATGCCGTCGTGCGCTTCGTCGCGCGACGCTTAACGTCTTCTCTTAACTAAGGCAAAGTGTCTTGTTGCGTGCTCGGTCGCGCGACGAGTCGTTAACTTTTTAATTTGTTTTAGAGAGCTTTGTCGCGCGTCTCGCCGCGCGACCATCCTTTTATTTATCTCCACCTGCTTATAATAATTAGACATGAAACATGACTTTACTTTACGCTAAACATAGTGTCTACATTAAATTTCCTTCCATTAAGCTAGTGGCTAATTTATAATCATGCAACGTGATCGTTTCTTGACTGTCTTTTCCTCTTTCTCTCTTAACCGTACTCGCGAGCCCGCGTGGAACGTCTGTTTACTTATTGCATTCTATTGTATGGTGTACTGTTCTTTGGTATTAAATATGTGGATGTATGTATGTTTGCGCTCGCATAGAGAACGATCCGGTTGAAGGGCCCGAGGAACTCGCAGGAGAAGCCCCTGAGCAGCAGTCGGTTGGTGGAGGCAAGTGTCCCTTGACCTATCTATGTCCTATTCATTATTTAATTCACCTCCCGCATTACACATTTATGCCTAAGGATTGACTAGCTTTTGTTATCCATGTCCTTGTTTACCTATTTGGGTTGGATTATTACTGTTTAGCTTTATGCTATTGCTTAACCCTAATCAATGAACATGATGAGAATATCTATGATACGCTGTTTTCCCTTCTCTTATTATGATGTTATGCTTGTGGTCATCAAGGGGGCTCGAGCGGTTTCTCGAGTGCCTCTCCGTAAGGACCTGTTCTATGGATGACCGCCCGGGAAAACAGTGCAACCATGAGGGTGGAATGGGGTGCCCTTAGCTGAATAATTAGAGGATCCGGGGTGTAGTTCGCTTAGCCGTCGTGCCGTCAATGGGGCTCGGTGTATGCGGCTCGCTCTGCCAAGTTTGGGTTCGCCCCTTGGGGAGGAGTGCGGCGCATTTAGGAAACCTAACGGGTGGCTACAGTCCCGGGGAATCTTTGTAAAGGCTACGTAGTGATGCTCTGCTGGGTCACCTTGGTAGTGATCAATGGAGAGTCATGATCTCCGGGCAGAATGGGAATCACGGCTTGTGGGTAAAGTGCACAACCTCTGCAGAGTGTTTGAAAACTGATATATCAGCCGTGCTCGCGGTTATGAGCGGCCAAGGGAGCTCCAGTGATTAATGGTACTTGATCAGAGATACTTTGGTACAGGTGGTTACGAGATCGATGATTTTGGTTATGACTATGGTGCTGGTAAGTGGTACTCTTTCCGTTTGGAAAGGAGTACGTTTGGGTTAATAACTTGGGTTAATGCTAAAACTTGGCTTTCTACTAGTAAGTAATAATCTGACCAACTAAAAGCAACTGCTTGACTTATCCCCACATAAAGCTAGTCCACTACAGCCAAACAGGATACTTGCTGAGTATGTTGATGTGTACTCACCCTTGCTCTACACACCAAACCCCCCCATCCCCAGGTTGTCAGCATTGCAACCATTGCTCAGGCGAAGATGAAGCTGTGGAAGGAGACTTCCAGGAGTTCCAAGACTACGACGAGTTCTAGGTGTGGGTTAGCGGCAACCCCCAGTCGGCTGCCTGTGAAGGCCGCGGTTATCTACGTTTCTTTTCCGCACTTTGATTTATTGTAAGGACTATATGGACGTCTCAGACGTATGATGTAATCGACTATTTCCCTTATTAATACTATTTTGAGCACTGTGTGATGATGTCCATGTTATGTAACTGCTGTGTACGTGAATAACTGATCCTGGCACGTACATGGTTCGCATTCGGTTTGCCTTCTAAAACCGGGTGTGACACGTAAAGAGCGCTTTCCTCAATGGGCCAATCAAGGAGGAGGTATACGTGGAACTACCCCCTGGCTTTGAGGATGACAGGTATCCCGACCATGTGTACAAGCTCTCTAAGGCGCTCTATGGACTTAAGCAAGCCCCAAGAGCATGGTATGAATGCCTTACAGACTTCCTTATTTCTAATGCTTTCAAGGTTGGGAAAGCCGATCCCACTCTTTTCACAAAGACATGTAATGGTGATCTATTTGTTTGCCAAATTTATGTCAATGACATAATATTTGGTTTTACTAATCAAAAGTCTTGTGAGGAGTTTAGCAGGGTGATGACGCAAAAGTTCGAGATGTCGATGATGGGCGAGTTAAACTACTTCCTTGGGTTCCAAGTGAAGCAACTCAAAGACAACACCTTCATCTCCCAAACGAAGTACACTCAGGATCTTCTCAAGAGGTTTGGGATGAAGGACACCAAGCCCGCGAAGACATCGATGGGAACTGACGGGCATGTTGACCTCAACAAAGGAGGTAAGTCCATTGATCAAAAGGCATACCGGTCCATGATAGGTTCATTACTTTATCTTTGTGCTAGTAGACCGGACATTATGCTAAGTGTATGCATGTGTGCTAGATATCAATCCGACCCCAAGGAGTGTCACCTTGTGGCCGTTAAGCGAATTCTTAGGTATTTAGTTTCTACGCCTTGTTTCGGGATCTGGTATCCAAAGGGGTCTACCTTTGACTTGATTGGATACTCTGACTCCGACTATGCCGGGTGCAAGGTTGATAGGAAGAGTACATCAGGGACGTGCCAATTTCTAGGAAGGTCCCTGGTGTCCTGGAGTTCCAAGAAACAAACATCTGTTGCTCTATCCACCGCTGAGGCCGAGTACGTTGTCGCAGGACAGTGTTGCGCGCAACTACTTTGGATGAGGCAAACCCTCCGAGACTTTGGCTACAATCTGAGCGAAGTCCCACTCCTATGTGACAATGAGAGTGCAATCCGCTTGGCGGATAATCCTGTTGAACACAGCCGCACTAAGCACATAGACATCCGGCATCACTTCCTGAGAGACCACCAGCAAAAGGGAGATATCTATGTGTATCACATTAGCACCGAGAACCAGCTAGCTGATATCTTCACTAAGCCTTTAGATGAGAAAAGGTTTTGCAGGTTGCGTAGTGAGCTAAATGTCTTAGATTCGCGTAACTTGGATTGATCTATAGCATACATGTGTTCTATGCCTTTGATCATGTTCCTTTATGCATTTACATCATTTGTTATCTATTTATGGTGCTCAAGTTGTACAAGTGATCCCCGGACCTCACAAGTCCATATGCAAATGATGCACATGTTTAGGGGGAGATGTGTTACAACTTGATCCCTTTGAGACTAATTTGTTTGTTTAAGTACACTTGATGTAGTCTCAAAGGTACATTGAAAGGGAAAATGAACTTGGACACCTCAAAGACTTCCACTGCACTCTGGTATCACTGTAATTATTTCCAAGTTCATACTTATGCTCTTCTTGCCCTTTTTGCTCTTAATTGACATTTTTGGTGAGGCAATGGGGTTAAAGGGCCAAAAATAATCCCGTTTTGGTGCTTAATGCCAAAGGGGGAGAAATTAAGGCCAAAGCAAATGATCAGCCAACCACTTGAGAATTTTGAAAATAGTAGAGTTAGAATTTGTAATTTGTCCAAAATACTCTTATTGTAAAATTTGGTCTCTTATGGGGGAGAATTTTAATTATGGGAAAAAGGGGGAGTTTTTGGCACTTGATCAATTTCACTCTTGGGATATCTCTCTATTTGCCCAAACAAGTGTGTTTGACTTAGAGATAGGAAAAAGAATTTGATTTACAAAAACAAACCAAGTGGTGGCAAAGAGTGATCCAAATATGCCAAATCATAAGCAAAAACAATTTGGTTTTTAATTGCATTGATGTTGCACTTCTTTTGTTGCTTTTTTATGTGTTGGCATAAATCACCAAAAAGGGGGAGATTGAAAGGGAAATGTGCCCTTGGGCAATTTCTATAAGTATTTTGGTGATTAGATGCCCAACACATATTAATTGAGTCCTTATGTGCTAAATGTGTGAAAAGTGCAATTCAAAGTACAAGGTATGTTTCTAGACTTAGTATATTGTTTTGTATACTAATGTGTTTGTCTAAGTGCTAGAAACAGGGCCAAGAGAAGAAGAAATGCAATGGAAAAGTCTTGGTTGTGTGCAGCCAAACTCTAGCTCGGCCTGGCACACCGGACTGTCCGGTGGTGCACCGGATAGTGTTCGGTGCCCCAGGCTGACCGACGGTGAACCAGCTGCTCTCGGGAATCGACAGAGTTGTACGGCTATAATTCACCGGACTGTCCGGTGGTGCACCGGACTGTCTGGTGAGTCGTCAGCGGCGAACTCGTCGCTCTCGGGAAAAGGAAAAGGCGTACGGCTAAAATTCACCGGACTGTCCGGTAAGCCAAAGGCGCTCGCGGCAACCGGTCGGCTGCGCAATCCGCGGGCGACGCGTGACCCGCAGCAACGGTCGGTTGGGCACACCGGACAGTGTCTGGTGCGCCAACCAGCCCCGAGGAGCAACGGTCGGATGCACCCGATATGGAAGGAGATCGCGCACCGGACATGAACAGTGGTTGTCCGGTGGTGCACCGAACTGTCCGGTGCACCACTCAACAGAAGGCAGGGATTGCTTTCCAAGTTGGTCTCCAACGGCTCCTAACTGCCTTGGGGCTATAAAAGAGACCCCTAGGCGCATGGTGGAGCCAACCAAGCTTACAAGAAACATTCTAAGACTTCCAGACTCTGCCTCCACGCATTTGATCGATTGTGTTAGTGATTTGAGCTCCGTTTGAGTTGTGTACTCCCTGTGATGTGTTTTGAGCTCAAGTTAATAATCTGCTAGCAGTGGGAACACAACCATAACGACATGAACTGAATTAACCACTGCGCACGACTAGTTAAAAATAAACATCCTTTGACAAGAAGTTTCTAATTAAATCATGACTGCGCCTAGGCAGCGTTATTATGAGAGTGAAGGTGGATGTGCTGCTACTTCCCACTCCCCTTGATGAATAACAAACACCTACATTGAGTAATGCAAGAGTGAGATGAAACATATTAGCAAGCAAATTTTTTTGACGACATAGTTTAACCACAAATTGAATTAATCAACATTCTAAAAGAATCACAAATAAGATCAGAAATACTTGTAGATATAGAACTCAGTAGTCCCAATATAACCAATACCATCTCATTTCCTCGAACAACCACGATAGGTTGTGTAAAGCCCAAAATGTGTATAAGAAAAAAATATATATAAATAATAAAATGAATATATGAAGAAATAAAATAGAAAATTCAGATATATCAAATTATACTTGAGTATTGAGAATTTGGATTTAATCCAAAGGTACAATTTGAGAATTCAAGAAAAAAGAAGTAAAATGCAATGCAAATGATATAAAATAAATATATAAGTATACTTACCTTCCATTAATATTTTAAATAATACAATTTTTGAACAAGGGTGAACTTCATAACCTAATTCAAAAGAAAATAAATTCAAAAAAAGGGAAATAAAAAGGAAAAGGTGAAAACCACCCCATGGACCGTTTCCCATCTGTGCGGCCCAACTAGCCCTTCTTACGCGTGGCCCATCTTCCTTCACCTGCCACGCGCCTAGGTTTACTCTCGCCGCCAGCGGGGGCCCACACCCCAGCGTCCCACGTCGTACCCCGCGCTCGCGCCATTTCACTGAGTAGTGGGCCCATTTATCAGACCGTGGGCGCGCTAGCTAGCTCCTTTCCGCAAGGGAGCTTCTGCCCTGTGGGTCCGTGGCGTCAGGGCTACCTTCAACCTCCAGCACCGAAATCGTCGCGTGGATCCCCGCGGTATTCGCGTCAACAAAAGCCGCGTCCAGGCTAGATCGAGCGGGTCTCCGTGCGGGCTTCTCGGGATCCCTGGCGGCTCTCTCTACTCCCTTTCGGACTCTCTCCAGTGTATAAAATACCACCGTGTTGCCGCCGCCATGACACATCTCAATCGCTCGCCGCTCGTCTTCTCTCCTCCGCGGCTCAAATTGCTAGCCCACTTCCGTCGCCGAGCTTGGGAGCCTCCAGCTCGAGCTCTTCTTCACCTCTCTGCCGCCACAACTAGTGCCCAATAGGAACATCCGTCGTGCGCCTATACAATAGGATTCCGCCGCCGTCATCGTTCTGCCGCTGCACCGCGGAACCTGCAGCACCGCCATTCGGACCTCTGGTGGTGAAGGAGGAGTACCGATTGCGTGCATGGAGACTAGCCATAGATTTGCCCGGCGTAGGGACGGCCGGACACCGCCGCAATTCCCCACCGGCTTTCCGAAAATAGTGGAGCTCCATGGTGTGCCATGGACCCGCGACTTGTGACTTCTACCTATGGTAAGATTCTCCCCAACCTGTTCGCAATAACGCCCCGTCTGTCTAGCACCCGTCAGATTCGGATTTAGGGAACCAGAGGGGAGAGATTATGTATCTCCGGTGAGGTGTCGTCGCGCGCTGTGCGTTCGCCGCCGTGTCCAGCCCTGGGGAGGAGAAGCTTCCTGGCCATCGGATCGTTAGCAGACAGCTTAGATGGGTTGCGGTCAGGCGCTATCCTCGACCGTAGATGGTAGATCGTAGGGCCGTGAGTGCGTACCGGTTCGCTGAGTTGCGGATCCGATCTGAGCCATCCGCGCAGGATCGTGTGGCTAACACTGCTTACCGGTTCGTTTGAGCCATGATTTAATCCGAACCGCTAGAATCAGATCTGATGGCCCAGAATTGGACATACCCCTTCGTCCTGGGTCTTTTTGCATAAGAGCCCTCGGACTCTTTTCAAATGAACCCGCCATCCGCACACAGTGTTAAATAATTGCAACCGTGCCCTGGAATTTACAATTTAAGCCCTGAACTCTCTGATAATTATGTCTGTGGTCCAGAACTCTTAGGAAATTCAGAAATAATAAAGAAAATAGGTTTTTAGTATAAAAATAATTCCAGAAACTTGGATAAATCATATTAAATTCATTATAGCTCCAAATTTATCCATTCTAGTTGCATAAAATTCATATTAATAATGTTTATCAATTGGTAACTCTGTTTTAGCATGACAACTAGATTAAAATTTATCACTTAGTTATTTCTGTACCAAACACCTGCAGACTTCGGAAAATCATAACTAATTCATCTTAACTCTGAATTGATTCGTTCAAGTTGCGTTAGTCTCGTACGAATAATTACTATGCAATAACAATATTTATTACACTATGTCTCATTATTTTATAATTAGACCTGTATTTAACTGATGTTGGTTAAACTGCTTATCGTTATTAACTACTAGAATATGATCTATGGTTAATTTATAATTTGGATTAAAGTTGAGATAATTATTTATAGAATAACCTCTCACATGATTTATATTAACCAATTTATAATATTGTTTAATATCTTAATCACGCAGATCTTCTATAAAATGATAAGTCCTTAATAGTAATTCTGATTTTAGTGGTTCTCGTTCCCGCGATCTCGTAGCGATGCGTAGATTATGATTATACAGTTTGTTATTATGTTTGGTGTGATGTTAATTTTGTCTATACCATCTTTGTTTGTATTGCTACGACTAGCGTGAGGTTACGAGGATCTGAAGAATCACCCTAGTAACTGGAATCTCAAGTGCCAGGCAAGTTGTGCCCTTGATCACTTCTTCTTACCCACTCATGTTCTAATTAATCCTAATGATCTGCATAGGTTAATTTTGATGGGACCCAATAGGTTACCCTAGTTTGATTATCTTTATACCTTGTTTACCACTGAACTTTTTGGGTAGTACTTGCTAGTGCTTTATGTGGTTTTGGGTATGAAGATACATTATTCATGATTATACTTTTGTTATCCGTTGTTATTTACTGTTCATGATAAGATCATTATGTTAATTGGAACATGGAGCGACCACCCGGGAAAACAGTGCTACCACAAGGGTTTATGGACGCCCTTGGCTGATTAATTAGGAAAGCTAGTGGAAGACTATCTTACCCGAAAGGGGCAAGGGCAGTAGGGGAGTGGTCAGTGTAGGGAGGTCCTTGGGATGATTTTGCTGCGATGGCGGTCATGCGAGGGATCCCTGCATTGGAGCTTCCTATAAACTATAGCGGGTTTTCTGAAGCTAGTGGAACTTTGTAAAGGCCTCGTAGTGTTACCCTGCCTCGCCTCCTCGGTAGAGGTGTATGGGATTCATGACCCCTTGGCAGATGGGTAACACGGCTTGTGGGTAAAGATGCGCAACCTCTGCAGAGTGTAAAACTAGTATACTAGTCGTGCTCACGGTCATGAGCGGCTCGGACCCTCACATGATTAACTTATGGAACTAAATTCAATTTGTCATATGCATTGCATCGCAGGTGATGTTGTTACTTCTGTTCTACTATTTAATTGGGCTGGTATTTACTTATACTTAGTAACTGCTAATAAAATTTTGACCAACTTTAAAAGCAATGCTCAGCTCTAACCATCTTCTTTGGTAAGCCTTACACTTCACGTGAGCTCCCACCTTTGGCGAGTTCATACACATTATTCCCCACAACTTGTTGAGCGATGAACGTATGTGAGCTCACTCTTGCTGTCTCACACCCCCCCACAGGTCAAGAACAGGTACCACAAGATGAGGCGCATGGAGGATGCTGTGATGAGTTCGTGAGTGGTCTAGGTCGTCGTCTCCCAGTCAACTGTAGGTTGCTGGACCGTTGTCTCCTTATAATGTAATTATTTATTTTGTATAGAAATCCTATTATATAGTAAAGATGTGACATTCGATCATGTGCCATGATTCATCATATGTGTGAGACTTGGTCCCAGCACACCTGGTGATTATGCTCGCGCCCGGGCTTTGAACCCCTAAAACCCGGGTGTGACAGGTTGTATAACACTTCCCTGCATCAACAATACCTGCAAATATCACTCAATGTATGCACATGAATGCAATGTGTAGGTCCTCTGTCTTCATACCTCTGAGGGTATAAAACCACATCATCTACAAATATCACTTCAATGAATTCATATGAATGCAATGCATATTTCCTCTGCCTTCATACCTCTAAGGGTATGAAGCCGCATCGTACCCCTCCTTAGGCAACGTACGATGCTAAGTTGTACCGGTACGGTCGAACCATAGGTCACGACAAAACTTCAGATGCAAATGAGTCATGCAATGTATATGACATGCTGCATTTATCAATAAACTACACTTCCTTCAGTTACAATACAAACCTCAATTAATACTTCATCTGTCTTCAAGTACAATACAAACCTCAAATAATACTTCATCTGCCTTCAGATACAATACCAACCTCAAATAATTCTTCATCTACCTTCAGATACAATATCAACCTCAAATAATGCTTCATCTGCCTTCAGGGGTGTGAATTAATCTTATGGGTCATACTCGAACCATAATCATCATCAATATATGATAGAGCATCAATATAATACAATCAAGTAAAATATATCATCATATAGTTCAATTATGAAAGAATTCAATAATTTTAAATATTAGAGTGTAGGCGATAGAAGTAACAGGTCAAAACGGTAGCAACCACCGCTACATTCACTTGCCTTCATCGAAGAAGAAAAATGTACTGAGCATGATCTAGAGTGTAGCCACCTGCTAGCGCACATAAAACTTAGTACAAATATTTCAAAAATATTTGCCAAAAATCAACAATTCACTCCTACACTGGAAACCAAGACCTGGTGGAAAGACTTCCACCCTGAACCACATGCCATACAGCAGCATCGGTGTTTGTTAATTTTGTATCTTTAAAATTATAACAGTGGTGATATCAAACAAATACTCTAGGAGTATCTACACAAAATACTCTACAACTTCAGTATTCAATGGATAATTAAATTCAGCCATCTATAAGTTCTAAAACATCTGGCAAGATAACTGACTGAATCTGTTTTAGACAGCAGCATAGTTAACCTCAAAATTCGTTATATCCCAAACTAATCAACCAAAAATTATGAAATTCTGCTGGCAGTAAGATCTTTTATCTCTCTACAAAAGTCTTCATAGTTGGAAGAGCCAGTTCGGCCATTTACTAGATGAAACATACCAGTGAACAGACCCTCTCATTTTTGTCAGGCAAACAGGAACAGCCACAGTAAAACAAACATAACTGAAGTTTCAAAATTTATATGAATGCACTCTTTAACAATCTGGAAAGCTTATGAAATTATCTACCACTTTGTTTACCAACCTAAAGTTTAATTCTGTTGATAAAATTTCCTAAATCTTAAGAGAACAAATTTTGCACAGAATTGTGAGACTGAAAAACTTCTATAATCAAACTGCAATAACTTTCTGATCTGATGTACGATTGGGGTGTTCTTCACGGCCACAGAAAGATCTAAAAATTATCTACGACTCATATATAGACTTTTTATTTTTTTTGAGGCCACTAAGAGCACGAAAAACTAGTAGGAACAGAAACAATCGAATCTGCCATTCTACAGAAACTAATTTCGAGATTAAAAACTAACCCCCATCTAATCCAACCTCTAATCCTTCAATCCACATGATTCACAACCTCCAAAAACACATAATTACAGGGAGGAACATGCATCTTATCCTTACCTAGAGTTTCCCCAAAAAAAACTGCAAGAAGAGATGGTGTAGAACATCTCCTTGATCATCTCTTCCTCTTCAATTCAACGTGCTCCTCCTCTTCTCGATCCTTGCTGCGTGGGGGGAGATCTAGAGGGGGGAGGAAGTCGTGGAGAGGGTAGAGGGAGGCTACAAATTGGGAGGAGAGGTGGGCTCCAATCCATCTGATCGAGATCAATGGCCCGAACTCGCTCTCCCATCTGAGCTCCCGACCCCAGCGGAAAAAATGCCAAAAGATCTACTGTTTCCCTGAGGAATGCCTCCTAAAACTCCAAACCCCAATGCCACAGAACATGAAAGAAAAGAGAAATGGAAATTTAACTTCTTTTCAGAAAATTGGGGTATCACACTCTACCCCCTTAAAAAGAATTCGTCCTCGAATTCGACCACTTCCAAGCAAAGCAACCAAGGTACCCCATATAGCTCCACCATTCAAAACATGGGTTCATTATTGGTCTTAATTAACACAAGAACCTCTACCTCGGACAAATTGTCTAAGGAAACTACACAACCTAATATCAAGCATGAAACAACATGCAATGAAGCTCAAAGCAAGTCATAGATGCAATCAACACTACGATTTCACACCATCGAATTTGGATGCAGCTATACATCAACATCAATGTCTTAAAACAACACTCTTTTATGAAGGGGTTATATGCACTAAGCACAACCCTTACCAGCTTCAACAATTCATTTTAATTCAATAGTGAAACATCCACACCAGATGAATATATAAGAAGATCAAACACCTCACCTCAAAGCACCACCAAAACAAGTAGTTCTATTGAAACAAAACTCCTAATCTTCCTAAACCTTGTTCTTACCATCATGAAAAGGTAATCATGTAATCTCACATTCTTTGCACCCCACAAAAGGGAGAAAGTCTATAGAACTAATGGAGCAATAAAGCCGACAAGAAGCCAATAACATTCTGCGCAGCACAATTCATCGAAGAAATGCCAAAAACTCCAAAAAGAGCACTGACAGTACAACAACAACACAATACTTTCTTAACCAATGTCACTATACTTCATCCAACAACTCAACTAAGAAAAATATCCAAACTAGTAAGTTTAACCTACACATAATATAAGTCTTCATCTACTGTAGTTCAGAAACTTATATTTCATTCTATCATACGATGCACTCAAAGTACAAGACATACATGGTCAATAATAACCCCGTAATCCTTCACACATTTGACAAACATCTCAAGCTGATGTAAAAACCACATCATTTAGGAATAGGTGACTAACCACACACAACCAACTCTAGGCTAGGTAATGACTTCATTCAACCAATAGATAAGTGGTCCAACAATGGCTCCACAAGCATGCATCGGGGAGAGAACCATCAGATCCTCAACGTATTAATACATAATCAATGGATCAAGAAAATCAAAGATTTATTCTACAATTAGCATGACTAATAGGCAACCACTTTAAACCACATCTAGGCTTTGTGGCTACTAAAACACACAATAGAAGTGAGACATGTAAGCCATTCTGGCTATGTAAAGACTTCCCCCAAAAAATCCATATAAAGTATCAATATTCATTTCTTTTAGAACTGATTTCTCGACATAAACAATCATTCTTTGCAAAGATAGTTAGAACTAACCACCAACCTCTCAACAACTTAAATTCAAATTGGTGGTTACCTTGTAACCCAAAACACGCAATTCACACTCCTCTTAGAAACATCCTCAATCAAGCATATATAACAATATTATTGTAATAAAACTCAACCATGAAAAACATGGTGAAAACAACATAGGCATACTTGTATATCACAAGCATAATAACATATTTAATCTCACAAAAGACCAGCAGTATCAAACGCATTAATAAGATAATATAAAGATTTAGAGATAAATTATATCAGACATTAAGTCATAAACAACTTACCACATCACCATAAAGGAATAGGGAGGGGTGAAATTATTGTCATCTGCACTTCAAAGACATTAATATATATCAAAGATATTTGAACCCATACCCTTCCTATATGTGCAAGTGTGTCAAATTTATCTTCAAATTGCAAAGAATCTAAAGTCTATGCTTTGATACCAACTGTAACACCCCGGGATCCAATAACACCCCAGAATGCTACTAAGCTACACATTTAACATTCATATATAAAATTTCGACAGCATCTCCTTTGAAAATTGTATAAACGGGGAAGCAACAAAGTATAAATAGATATCATGATAAGAAAACATAATAGACATTAATAATCTGCTAGCAATGGGAACACAACCATAACGACATGAACTGAATTAACCACTGCGCACGACTAGTTAAAAACAAACATCCTTTGAAAAGAAGTTTCTAATTAAATCATGATTGCGCCTAGGCAGCGTTATTATGAGAGTGAAGGTGGATGTGCTGCTACTTCCCACTCCCCTTGATGAATAACAAACACCTGCATTGAGTAATGTAAGAGTGAGATGAAACATCTCAGCAAGCAAATTGTTTTGACGAGATAGTTAAACCACAAATTGAATTAATCAACATTCTAAAAGAATCACAAATAAGATCAGAAATACTTGTAGATATAGAACTCAGTAGTCCCAATATAACCAATATCATCTCATTTCCTCGAACAACCACGATAGGTTGTATAACACTTCCCTGCGTCAACAATACCTGCAAATATCACTCAATGTATGCATAGGAATGCAATGTATAGGTCCTCTGTCTTCATACCGCTGAGGGTATAAAACCACATCATCTACAAATATCACTTCAATGAATTCATATGAATGCAATGCATATGTCCTCTGCCTTCATACCTCTAAGGGTATGAAGACGCATCGTATCCCTCCTTGGGCAACGTAAGATACTAAGTTGTACCGGTACGGTCGGACTATAGGTCACGACAAAACTTCAGATGCAAATGAGTCATGCAATGTATATGCCATGCTGCATTTATCAATAAACTACACTTCCTTCAGTTACAATACAAACCTCAATTAATACTTCATCTGCCTTCAAGTACAATACAAACCTCAAATAATACTTCATCTGCCTTCAGATATAATACCAACCTCAAATAATTCTTCATCTGCCTTCAGATACAATACCAACCTCAAATAATGCTTCATCTGCCTTCAGGGGGTGTGAATTAATCTCATGGGTCATACTCGAACCATATTCATCATCAATATATGATAGAGCATCAATATAATACAATCAAGTAAAATATATCATCATATAGTTCAATTATGAAAGAATTCAATAATTCTGAATATTAGAGTGTAGGCGATAGAAGTAACACGTCAAAACGGTAGCAACCACCGCTACATTCACTTGCCTTCATCGAAGAAGAAAAATGTACTGGGCATGATCTGGAGTGTAGCCACCTGCTAGCGCGCATAAAACTTAGTACAAATATTTCACAAATATTTGCCAACAATCAACAATTCGCTCCTACACTAGAAACCAAGACCTGGTGGAAAGACTCCCACCCTGAACCACATGTCATACAGTAGCAGCGCTGTTTGTTAATTTTGTATCTTTAAAATTATAACATTGGTGATATCAAACAAATACTATAAGAGTATCTACACAAAATACTCTACAACTTCGGTATTCAATGGATAATTAAATTCAGCCATCTATAAGTTCTAAAACATCTGACAAGATAACTGACTTAATCTGTTTCAGACAGCAGCATTGTTAACTTTAAAATTCGTTATCTCCCAAACTACTCAACCAAAAATTATGCAATTCTGCTGGAAGTAAGATCTTTTATCCCTCTACAAAAATCTCCATAGTTGGAAGAGCCAATTCGGCCATTTACTAGATGAAACCTACCAGTAAACAGACCTGCTCATTTTTGTCAGGCAAACAGGAACAGCCACAGTAAAACAAACATAACTGGAGTTTCAAAATACATAAGAATGCACTCTTTAACAATCTGGAAAGCTTATGAAATTATCTACAACTTCGTTTACCAACCTAAAGTTTAATTCTGTTGATAAAATTTCCTAAATCTTAAGAGAACAGATTCTGCACAAAATTGTGAGACTGAAAAATTGCTATAATCAAACTGCAATAACTTTCTGATCTAATGTCCCATTGTGGTTTTCTTCGCGGCCACGGAAAGATCTACAAATTATCTACGACTCATATATAGACTTTTTATTTTTTTTAAGGCCACTAAGAGCACGGAAAACTGGTAGGAACAGAAACAGTCGAATCTGCCATTCTGCAGAAACTAATTTCGAGATCAAAAACTAACCCCCCATCTAATCCAACCTCTAATCCTTCAATCCCCATGATTCACAACCTCCAAAAACACATAATTACAGGGATCAACATGGATCTTATCCTTACCTAGGGTTTCCCCAAGAAAAACTGCAAGAAGAGATGGGGTAGAACATCTCATTGATCCTCTCTTCCTCTTCAATTCAACGTGCTCCTCCTCTTCTCGATCCTTGCTGCGTGGGGGGAGATCTAGAGGGGGGAGGAAGTCGTGGAGAGGGACAGAGGGTAGAGGGCGGCTGCAAATGGGGAGGAGAGAAAGAGGGAGGGGGCGGCTGCAACAATTGGGGAGAGGGAGAGGGGGTCGGCTAGGGTTGGGGAGGAGAGGGGGGCTCCCATCCATCGGATCGAGATCAATGGCCCGAACTCGCTCTCCCATTTGAGCTCCCGACCCCAGCGGAAAAAATGCCAAAAGATCTACTGTTTCCCTGAGGAATGCCTCATAAAACTCCAAACCCCAATGCCACAGAACATGAAAGAAAAGAGAAATGAAAATTTAACTTCTTTTCAGAAAATTGGGGTATCACAGATTGCTTTGTTCGCACGAGCGTGCATAGCCACTTGATCTCACTAATTCCTTAACAATCAAGTTTGTGGCTATTTAGTGTCTAATTTTACAGGATCACTTATTCACCCCCCTCTAGGTGCTCTCAAAAATAAGGCATCATCTATCCTCACTCCACGAAAGCATATGGGACATAGTTGAATTTGGAGCGCAGGTACCACAGGTGGGGGACAAGGAGTACGACTCGGATGAGACTGCCCAAATACGACACTTTAACTCCCAAGCAACTTCTATACTCCTGGCCCCTCTATGTTGAGAGGAGTATAACAAGGTGCAAGGGTTAAAAACCGCCAAAGAAATTTGGGACGTCCTCAAGACCGCGCACGAAGGGGACGAGGTGACCAAGATCACAAAGCGGGAGATGATCAAGGGGGAGCTCGGTCGATTCGTCCTCAACAAAGGAGAAGAGCCGCAAGCAATGTACAACCGGCTAAAAACCATGGTGAACCAAGTGCGCAACCTCGGGAGCACCAAATGGGATGACCATGAAATGGTCAAGGTTATTCTAAGATCCCTCGTTTTTCGTATTCCTACTCAAGTACAATTAATACGTGGGGATCCTAGATACAAGCTAATGTCTCCCGAGGAAGTGATATGCAAGTTTGTGAGCTTTGAACTTATGATCAAAGATTCCAAACATATTGTCAACTTGGAGCAAGGCGCCACCTCCACAACCGAGGTGCAACCCGTCGCATTCAAAGCGACGGAAGAAGAAAAGAGGGAGTCTACACCAAGTAGGCTTCCAATCGACGCATCCAAGCTTGACAACGAGGAAACTGCGCTCATCATCAAGAGCTTTCGCCAAATCCTCAAGCAAAGGAGGGGGAATGACTACAAACCCCGCTCCAAAAGGGTGTGCTACAAATGTGGTAAGCCCGGTCATTTCATTGCTAAATGTCCATTGTCTAGTGAAAGTGATAGGGACGACGACAAGAAGGGGAAGAAGAAAGAAAAGAAGAGGTACTACAAGAAGAAGGGCGGCGATGCCCACATATGTCGGGAATGGGACTCCGATGAGAGCTCCACCGACTCCTCCTCCGACAAGGACACCACCAACATCACCGTCAACAAGGGCTTCCTCTTCCCCAACGTTGGCCACAAATGTTTCATGGCTAAGGACGGCAAGAAAAGGAAGGTACACTCTAGAGCCACCCCCAAATATACAACATCTAGTGATGAGGGTAGCTCTAGTGATAATGAAGATGATTTACTTACTCTTTTTGCCAACCTCAGCATGGAACAAAAGAAAAAATTAAATGAATTAATAGAAGCTATCCGTGAGAAGGATGAACTCTTGGATAGCCAAGAGGACTTTCTTATTAAAGAAAACAAAAAACATGTTAAATTGAAAAATGCTTATGCTCAGGAAGTAGAGAAATGTGAAAATTTATCTAAGGTGCTTAGCATGTGTCATGATTCAATTTCTAGTCTTAGAAATGAAAATGCTAGTTTAGTTTCTAAGATTGAAAAATTGAATGTTTATTCTATTTCCTGTCTTAGTGATGAGAATGCTATTTTAAATGCTAAGATAGAAGAATTAAATATTTGCAAACCTTCTACATCTATTGTCGAGCATGTTTCCATTTGCACTAGATGTAGAGATATTAATGTTGAAGCTATTGATGATCACATTGCTATGATTAAACAACAAAATGATCATATAGCTAAATTGACTGCTAAAATTAATGAGCGTGAACTTGAAAATGAAAAATTTAAGTTTGCTAGAAGCATGCTCTATAATGGGAGACACCCTAGCATTAAAGACAAGAGCTCAAAGACTTGTGTTTGGGTACCCAAGGTGCTTGTTTCTAACGTCAAAGGACCCAAGACTATTTGGGTACCTAAGAACAAGGCCTAAATTTGTTTTGTAGGTTTATGCATGGGTGCACAAACCACATGACAGGGGAGAAAAGAATGTTCTCCTCCTATGAGAAAAACGAAGATCCTCAACGAGCTATCACATTCGGGGATGGAAATCAAGGTTTGGTCAAAGGTTTGGGTAAAATAGCTATATCACCTGACCATTCTATCTCCAATGTTTTTCTTGTAGATTCTTTAGGTTACAATTTTCTTTATGTATCTCAATTATGTAAAATGGGCTACAACTGTCTTTTTACTGATACAGGTGTTACTATCTTTATAAGAAGGATGATTCAATAGCTTTTAAGGGAGTGCTAGAGGGTCAACTATACTTAGTTGATTTTAATCAAGCTAAACTAGACACTTGCTTAATTGCTAAGACTAACATGGGTTGGCTCTTGCATCGCCGACTAGCCCATGTTGGGATGAAGAATCTCCACAAACTTCTAAATGGAGAACACATTTTGGGACTAACCAATGTTCATTTTGAGAAAGACAGGGTTTGTAGCGCATGCTAAGCAGGAAAGCAAGTTGGCGCTCATTAACCACACAAGAATATAATCACGACGAATAGGCCGCTCGAGCTACTCCACATGGATCTATTCGGCCCGATCGCTTACATAAGCATCGGCGGGAGTAAGTATTGTCTAGTAATTGTGGATGATTATTCTCGCTTCACTTGGGTATTCTTTTTGCAGGAAAAATCATAAACCCAAGAGACATTAAAGGGATTCTTGAGACAGGCTCAAAACGAGTTCGGATTAAGAATCAAAAAGATAAGAAGCGATAATGGGATGGAGTTCAAGAACTCTCAAATCGAAGGATTTCTTGTGGATGAGGGCATCAAGCATGAGTTCTCTTCTCCCTACACACCTCAACAAAATGGTGTAGTGTAGAGGAAGAATAGAAGTCTACTGGACATGGCAAGAACCATGCTTGATGAGTACAAGACACCGGACCAGTTTTGGGCGGAGGCAATCAACACTGCTTGCTACTCCATCAACCGGCTCTATCTTCACCGAATCATCAAGAAGACATCATATGAACTCCTCACTGGTAAAAAGCCCAATGTTTCATATTTTAGGGTCTTTGGGAGCAAATGCTTTATTCTTATTAAAATAGGTAGAAAATCTAAATTTGCTCCTAAACCTGTAGATGGCTTTTTACTTGGTTATGACTCAAACACAAGGGCATATAGAGTCTTCAACCAATCCACTGGATTAGTTGAGGTTTCTTTTGACATTGTGTTTGATGAGACTAATGGCTCCCAAGTGGAGCAAGTTGATCTTGATGAGCTAGATGATGAAGAGGCTCTATGCGTCGCACTAAGGAACATGTCCATCGGGGATGTGTGTCCTAAGGAATCTGAAGAGCCTCCACAAGCACAAGATCAACCGTCATCTTCCAACCAAGCATCTCCACCAACTCAAGACGAGGATCGGGCCCAAAATGATGAAGATAAAGATCAAGAGGATGAGCCACCTCAAGAGGAGGACAATGATCAAGGGGGAGATGATAATGACAAGGAAAATGAGCAAGAAATATAGGGTCAAAGACCGTCACACCCAAGAGTCCACCAAGCAATTCAACGAGATCACCCCGTCAACTCCATCCTTGGTGACATTCACAAGGGGGGTAACCAGTAGATTTCGAGTTGCACATTTATGTGAGCATTACTCTTTTGTTTCCTCTACTGAGCCATACAAGGTAGAGGATGCACTAAAAGATCTGGATTGGGTGCTGGCAATGCAAGAGGAACTCAACAACTTCACGAGGAATGAGGTATGACATTTAGTTCCACGTCCTAATCAAAATGTTGTAGGTACCAAATGGGTATTCTGCAACAAGCAAGATGAGCATGGTGTGGTGACAAGAAACAAAGCCCGACTTGTGGCCAAAGGTTATTCACAAGTCGAAGGTTTGGATTTTGATGAAACTTATGAACCCGTAGCTAGGCTTGAGTCCATTCGTACATTACTTACATATGCTACTTACCATGGCTTTAAGCTTTACCAAATGGACGTGAAAAGTGCCTTCCTCAATGGACCTATCAAGGAAGAGGTCAATGTTGAGCAACCTCATGGCTTTGAAGATAGTGAGTACCCTAACCATATGTATAAACTCTCAAAGGCGCTTTATGGGCTCAAGCAAGCCCCAAGAGCATGGTATGAATGCCTGCGAGATTTTCTTATCACTAATGGATTCAAAGTCGGAAAAGTTGATCCTACTCTCTTTACTAAAACTGTTGCAAAAGATTTGTTTGTATGCCAAATTTATGTTGATGATATCATATTTGGGTCTACTAACAAATCAACTTGTGAAGAGTTTAGTAGGATCATGATACAGAAATTTGAGATGTCTATGATGGGAGAGTTGAAGTATTTCCTAGGATTTCAAATCAAGCAACTCCAAGATGGCACCTTCATCAGTCAAACAAAGTATATTCAAGACATACTCAAGAAGTTTGGGATGAAGGATGGCAAAACCATCAAGACACCCATGGGAACCAATGGCCATCTCGACCTCGACATGAGAGGTAAATCCGTAGATCAAAAGGTATACCGGTCGATGATAGGATCTTTACTCTACTTATGTGCATCTCGACTCGATATTATACTTTCTGTATGCATGTGTGCAAGATTTCAGGCCGATCCTAAGGAAGCTCACCTTAGGGCCGTGAAGAGAATCATGAGATACTTAGTTTACACTCCTAAGTTTGGGCTTTGGTACCCCAAGGGATCCACTTTTGATTTAATAGGTTATTCCGATGCCGATTGGGAATGGTGCAAAATTGATAGGAAGACCACATTTGGGACTTGTCAGTTTCTGGGAAGATCCCTGGTGTCATGGGCCTCAAAGAAAGAAAACTCCACCGCCGAAGCCGAGTACATTACCGTAGGCCATTGTTGTGCGCAATTACATTGGATGAGGCAAACCCTCAGCGATTATGGCTACAAATTGAGCGAAGTCCCTCTCCTATGTGACAATGAGAGTGCAATCCACATGGCAGATAATCCCATTGAACACAGTCGCACTAAGGACATAGACATTCGGTATCACTTTCTGAGAGATCACCAACAAATGGGGGATATCAAAATAGCTTATGTAAACACCAAGAATCAATTAGTCGATATCTTTACCAAGCCACTAGATGAGAAAACCTTTAGCAAACTTAGGAATGAGCTAAATATACTTGATTCTCAGAATTTTGATTGACACATTGCACACATAGCTCATTTATATACCTTTGATCATGTCTTTTTCATTTTGATACAAATGCATATTTCTTATTATTCTTGTACCAAAGCTACGACTAATATGTTTTCAACTGTATTTCTCCACTAAGTCGTAGATTGAAAGGGAAATGTAGTCTTCGGCAAAGAACAAGGCTTCCACTCCACAACTCTGACGGTATCATCTACCCTTTGTCGTTGTTCCTCCACTCTCAATTGGTATAACCCTTCACTCATATTTATACTACCATTTGGGAGAAAAGATGCAAGAGGGCTCTCAATGTCTTCGTTTTTGGCAATTAATGCCAAAGGAGGAGAAAATATTAAGCCCAAAGCAAAAGGACCGCACCACCATTTCAAAAATTTCGCAATAAAGCTTCAATTGATATTTGGCAATCTCCCAATTGGTATTCATGCTTCACTTGTCTTGAGAAAACAAAATTTCAATTGGTATCCAAATAATGGGAATCTCTTCAATTGGTATCTTTAAAGGTAGACTTTCAAAATTGGTATCTTTAAAAGTCATTTCTTCAAATTGATATCCATTTCAAAAACCCTCTTGAAAGCTAAGAGGAGAATTTCATTTAGGGGGAGTTTTATTTAGTCTAAGGAAAAGCATTTGAAACATGGGGAGAAATTTCAAATCCTGAAAATGCTTCTTGCAATCTTATTCATATACCTTGGACTATTTGCAAAAGATTTTGAAAAGATTTTCCAAAAGGATTTGCAAAAACAAAATAAGTGGTGCAAATGTGGTCCAAAATGTTAAACAAAAGAAAAGCAATCCATTCATATCTAGTGAAATTATAAATCGGTTTAATTCCAAGAAACCTATGCACTTCCATATGCAAACTAGTTCATTTCTGCACTTTATATATTTGCTTTGGTTTGTGTTGGCATCAATCACCAAAAAGGGGAAGATTGAAAGGGAAATAGGGTTAACATTTCCCTACAACTAATTTTGGTGGTTGAATGTCCAACACAAACATATGGACTAACTAGTTTGCTCTAGAACTCATGTATTACAGGTGCATAAGGTTCGACACAAACCAATAAATATTCAAGTTAGGGACTTAATTCAAAAGGAGCAAAAAGGACTTAAGTGTGTTGTGGTCTGGCGCACCGGATTGTCCGGTGTGCCACCGGACAGTGTCCGGTGCACCATGACCGTACAAACTCGAAGCAGCCACTCTCGGAAATTTAAAGTCGCCCTCCGCTATAATTCACCGGACTGTCCGGTGTGCCAGCGGAGCAATGGCTAACTCGCGCCAACGGTCGACTCTGATAGGTGAACAGTGCAGCATAGTACCGCGGCAGAAGTCAGAGGGCACCGGACTATCCAGTGCACCACCAGACTGTCTGATGCCCCAAGCAGACAAAGGCGCCAATGATCAACTGCTCTAGAACCCTAACGGTTGGGTGATGTGGCGGCGCACCGGACAGTGAACAGTACCTGTCCGGTGGCGCACCGGACTGTCCGGTGTGCCCATCGCCAGTAGCCTCCCCACTGGCTACTTTGGTGGTTGAGGGCTATAAATACCCCCCCAACCACCGCAACTTCAAGCATCCAAGTTTTCTGAATACCACATTCAATACAAGAGCTCTAGCATTCACTCTGAAGGAAACGAGTGATGCCTAAGAGGGGGGTGAATTAGGACTTCTAAAACTTTCACTAAACTAGGCCACAAATAAATCCCTAGAGCAAAACCTATGTAAATAATCAAACTAGAATGTGCAGACTATGTTTTGTCTAAGTGTTGCTATCTCTACCATAATGGCTAACTTTCAATATACACTATATAAGTATAAAGACAAGATTGAAACTTAAATGCTTAATATAAATACAGAAGCTTAAAGAGCAAGATAGATATGCAAACTCTCGTGGATGACGCTGGTATTTTTACCGAGGTATCCGGAACCACGCAAGGTCCTGACTAATCCTCGTTGGTGCCCCTACACAAAGGGAAGCCCACGCGAGGGCCAAGCACCTCGGTCGAGTAACTCCATAGAGAGCCACAGGCCTTCTCCACGCGCAAGTGGTGCTCCGCTTCCGGCTCCTCTCGGACGCTCCCCGTCGTCTCCACTATCGAGCTTCCAGCTGAAAACGCCGCGTGCCTCGTTCCCTTCGATACACGATGGCGGCCGTGACACAAACATGGTTGTCACGATCTCGCAAGACTCTCGCCCCTTGGTACATTTACAATGGCTCGCATAAGGGTCGAGGGGTTGTGTGGTTTATCTAAACTCACTCAACTAGCTAGGATTCACCTAGAGCAAGCGCTAATGCGGTCTAACTAACCTAAGCACTTCGCAAAGCACCTACGCCAATCACCGAGTGATTCTATTAAGCACTTGGGTGTTTGAGCACTTAGAAATGTCTACAAAATGCCTTGGTATGTGAAAGTCGCCTAGAGGGGGGTGAATAGGGCGAATCTGAAATTTATAAACTTAATCACAACTACAAGCCGGGTTAGCGTTAGAAATATAAACGAGTCCGAGAGAGAGGGCGAAAAACAAATCGTGAGCAAATAAAGAGTGAGACACGATGATTTGTTTTACCGAGGTTCGGTTCTTGCAAACCTACTCCCCGTTGAGGTGGTCACAAAGACCGGGTCTCTTTCAACCCTTTCCCTCTCTCAAACGGTCACTTAGACCGAGTGAGCTTCTCTTCTCAATCAAACGGGACACAAAGTCCCCACAAGGACCACCACATAATTGGTGTCTCTTGCCTCGGTTACAATTGAGTTGATCACAAGAAAGAATGAGAAAAAGAAGCAATCCAAGCGCAAGAGCTCAAATGAACACAAGTCACTCTCTCACTAGTCACTATTTGATTTGGAATGAACTATGGACTTGGGAGAGGATTTGATCTCTTTGGTGTGTCGTGTATTGAATGCTATAGCTCTTGTAAGGTGTAGGAAGTTGGAAAACTTGGATGCTATGAATGGTGGGTGGTTGGGGGTATTTATAGCCCCAACCACCAAACTAGCCGTTCGGTGGAGGCTGTTGTCGCATGGCGCATCGGACAGTCCGGTGCGCCACCGGACACTGTCCAGTGCGCCTGCCACGTCACCTGGTCGTTGGATTGCGACCGTTGGAGCTTCTGTCTTCTGGGGCACCGGACAGGCACTGTTCACTGTCCGGTGCGCCATCAGTCTCTGCTCTGACTCTGGCGTGCACTGTAGCGCATTCAATACGTTCTGCAGACGACCGTTGGCGCGAAGTAGCCGTTGCTCCGCTGGCACACCGGACAGTCCGGTGAATTATAGCGGAGCGGCCTCCAGAATTCCCGAAGGTGAGCAGTTCGGAGTTGGAGCCCCTGGTGCACCGGACACTATCCGGTGGTGCACCGGACACTGTCCGGTGCGCCAGACCAGGGCACACTTCGGCTGACTTTTGCTTTCTATATTTGAATCCTTTTTCGGTCTTTTTATTGGTTTGTTGTGAACCCTTCGCACCTGTAGAACTCATAATCTAGAGCAAACTAGTTAGTCCAATTATTTGTGTTGGGCAATTCAACCTCCAAAATCAATTAGGAAAAAGGTGTAAGCCTATTTCCCTTTCAATCTCCCCCTTTTTGGTGATTGATGCCAACACAAACCAAAGCAAATATAGAAGTGCATAATTGAACTAGTTTGCATAATTTGAGTGCAAATGTTACTTAGAATTGAACCAATAAATTCTTATAAGATATGCATGGATTGATTTCTTCTTTTTCAACATTTTGGACCACGCTTGCACCACATGTTTTGTTTTTGCAATTTCTTTTGTAAATTCTTTTCAAAGTCCTTTTGCAAATAGTCAAAGGTAAATGAGTAAGATTTTGAGAAGCATTTTCAAGATTTGAATTTTTCTCCCCCTGTTTCAAATGCTTTTCCTTTGACTAAACAAAACTCCCCCTCAATAAAATCCTCCTCTTAGTGTTCAAGAGGGGTTTCGATATTAGTTTTGAAAGGGTTGTACCAATTTGAAATTCTATCAAAAATAAGATACCGATTGAAAAATCACCAATTGAGAAATCTTTTCTTAACTCAAATTTTTGAAAATTGGTGGTGGTGGTCCTTTTGCTTTGGGCTAATACTTTCTCCCCCTTTGGCATGAATCGCCAAAAACGGATACTTGTGAGTGAAATATAAGCCCTTTTACTTTCTCTCCCTATGGTAGATAACATAAGACTGAAGATTATACAAAAGTTGGAGAGATGTGTGGAGCGACGACAAAGGGTGAGTAATTTGATGGAGTGGAGTGGAAGCCTTTGTCTTCGCCGAAGACTCAATTCCCTTTCAATCTATGACTTGGTTTGAAATACACTTGAAAACACATTAGTCATAGCATATAAAAGAGATATGATCGAAGGTATATTAATGAGCTATGTGTGCAAAGCATCAAAAGAAATTCCGAGAATCAAGGATATTTAGCTCATGCCTAAGTTTGTTAAATGTTTGTTCATCTAGTGGCTTGGTAAAGATATCGGCTAATTGTTCTTTGGTGTTAATATATGCAATCTCGATATCCCCTTTTGTTGGTGATCCCTTAGAAAATGATACCGAATGACAATGTGTTTAGTGTGGCTATGTTCAACGGGGTTATCCGCCATGCGGATTGCATTCTCATTATCACATAGAAGAGGAACTTTGGTTAATTTGTAACCATAGTCCCTAAAGGTTTGCCTCATCCAAAGCAATTGCGCGCAACAATGGCCTGCGACAATATACTGGGCTTCGGCGGTAGAAAGAGCTACGGAATTTTGCTTCTTTGAAGCCCAGGACACCAGAGACCTTCCCAAGAACTGGCAAGTCCCCGATGTGCTCTTTCTATTAATTTTACACCCCGCCTAATCGGCATCCGAATAACCAATTAAATCAAATGTGGATCCCCTAGGGTACCAAAGGCCAAACTTAGGAGTATAAACTAAATATCTCAAGATTCGTTTTACGGCCGTAAGGTGAGCTTCCTTAGGGTCGGCTTGGAATCTTGCACACATGCATACGGAAAGCATAATATCCGGTCGAGATGCACATAAATAGAGTAAAGAACCTATCATCGACCGGTATACCTTTTGATCTACGGATTTACCTCCCGTGTCGAGGTCGAGATGCCCATTGGTTCCCATGGGTGTCTTGATGGGCTTGGCATCCTTCATCCCAAACTTGTTTAGAATGTCTTGAATATACTTCGTTTGGCTAATGAAGGTGCCCTCTTGGAGTTGCTTCACTTGAAATCGTAAGAAGTACTTCAACTCTCCCATCATTGACATCTCGAATTTTTGTGTCATGATCCTACTAAACTCTTCACAAGTAGATTCGTTAGTAGACCCAAATATGATATCATCAACATAAATTTGGCATACAAACAAATCATTTTCAAGTGTTTTAGTAAAGAGTGTAGGATCGGCTTTTGTGACTTTGAAGCCATTAGTGATAAGAAAATCTCTTAGGCATTCATACCATGCTCTTGGGGCTTGCTTGAGCCCATAAAGTGCCTTAGAGAGTTTATATACATAGTTAGGGTACTCACTATTTTCAAAGCCAGGAGGTTACTCAACATAGACCTCTTCCTTGATTGGTCCGTTGAGGAAAGCACTTTTCACATCCATTTGATAAAGCTTGAAGCCATGGTAAGTAGCATAGGCAAGTAAAATGCGAATTGATTCTAGCCTAGCTACGGGTGCATAGGTTTCACCGAAATCCAAACCTTCGACTTGTGAATATCCCTTGGCCACAAGTCGAGCTTTGTTCCTTGTCACCACACCATGCTCATCTTGCTTGTTGCGGAAAACCCACTTGGTTCCTACAACATTTTGGATAGGACGTGGAACTAAATGCCATACCTCGTTCCTAGTGAAGTTGTTGAGCTCCCCTTGCATTGCCACCACCCAATCCGAATCTTGAAGTGCTTCCTCTATCCTGTGTGGCTCAATAGAGGAAACAAAAGAATAATGTTCACAAAAATGAGCAACACGAGATCGAGTAGTTACCCCCTTTTGGATATCGCCGAGGATGGTGTTCACGGGGTGATCTCGTTGGATTGCTTGGTGGACTCTTGGGTGTGGCGGTCTTGGAACTTGTTCATCTTCCTCATCTTGATCACGGGCATCTCCCCCTTGATCATTGCTCTCCTCTTGAGGTGGCTCAACTTCTTGATCTTCTCCTTCATCATCTTGAGCCTCATCCTCATCTTGAGTTGGTGGAGATGCTTGCATTGAGGAAGATGGTTGATCTTGTGCATTTGGAGACTCTTCGGATTCCTTAGGACACACATCCCCAATGGACATGTTCCTTAGCGCGATGCACGGAGCCTCTTCATCATCTAGCTCATCAAGATCAACTTGCTCTACTTGAGAGCCGTTAGTCTCATCAAACACAATGTCACAAGAAACTTCAACTAGTCCAGAGGACTTGTTAAAGACTCTATATGCCCTTGTGTTTGAGTCATATCCTAGTAAAAAGCCTTCTACAGCCTTAGGAGCAAATTTGGATTTTCTACCTCTTTTAACAAGAATAAAGCATTTGCTACCAAAGACTCTAAAATATGAAACATTGGGCTTTTTACCGGTTAGGAGTTCGTATGATGTCTTCTTGAGGATTCGGTGTAGATACAATCGGTTGATGGCGTAGCAAGCGGTGTTGACCACCTCGGCCCAAAACCGATCCGAAGTCTTGTACTCATCAAGCATGGTTCTTGCCATGTCCAATAGAGTTCGATTCTTCCTCTCCACTACACCATTTTGTTGTGGGGTGTAGGGAGAAGAGAACTCATGCTTGATGCCCTCCTCAAGGAAGCCTTCGATTTGCGAGTTCTTGAACTCCGTCCCGTTGTCGCTTCTAATTTTCTTGATCCTTAAGCCGAACTCGTTTTGAGCCCGTCTCAAGAATCCCTTTAAGGTCTCTTGGGTATGAGATTTTTCCTGCAAAAAGAACACCCAAGTGAAGCGAGAATAATCATCCACAATAACTAGACAATACTTACTCCCGCCGATGCTTATGTAAGCTATCGGGCCGAATAGGTCCATGTGTAGGAGCTCGAGTGGCCTGTCAGTTGTCATAATGTTCTTGTGCGGATGATGAACACAAACTTGCTTCCCTGCCTGACATGCGCTACAAATCCTGTCTTTCTCAAAATGAACATTTGTTAGTCCCAAAATGTGTTCTCCCTTTAGAAGCTTGTGAAGATTCTTCATTCCAACATGTGCTAGTCGGCGATGCCAGAGCCAGCCCATGTTAGTCTTAGCAATTAAGCAAGTGTCGAGTTCAGCTCTATCAAAATCTACTAAGTATAGCTGACCCTCTAACACTCCCTTAAATGCTACTGAATCATCACTTCTTCTAAAGACAGTGTTGGGGGCCTTCGGCTTCCGAAGGTCCTCAAAAACATGATTTGACAATGTTTTCCAAGTGAAATGTGTGAACAGGTATCTTCGGAATCGGATTACGAGTATATAAGAGTATGGTCAAGACGAAGCTTGAGTGGGACGGAAGGCGATTGTGACGAAGAAAAAGATCATCACGAAGCTATGCGCAGATAAGCTTCGGCATGATAGCAGAAAAGGGGAACCGACTTAAAGATGAAAAGCCAAATTAGACCCTGAAGAATTACTATATAGTTATTGATAAATGTAAAGGGCATTAATGTAATTTTACACGGTCTGCGTCCCGTGCCTATAAATAGATGAACAGTATTCACGTACTGATGACGCTGACTTGGCATTGTCATCACGCTTGTACCCTCACCTTCCTTCAGATCGAAGGTACATTTGTAATTTGCTATTGCTTGTATAAGTAAAATGAATAGAAATAAATTAATAATAATGTTTAAATGTAATTATATTATTCTCCGCATTTCATGTATAAATCTTTTCTTGTCTTTTATTATGATAATGAAGGTATGACCTTCATGACCTTCGTCCGAAATTCATTATATCCAAGGGGAAATAATGCTTCGAAGGACGAAGGGTTCTGATATTTAATATTCTATGTTGCCTTGTTCTTAATTCATAGCATTTGAGAACAAGTCCCCAACATTGGCGCCCACCTCCGGTGAACTCACTTCCATTTCTTGAGCTTTGAATACCTTCGGCAAGCATCACCTTCGTCATGCCGCCGAAAAAAGCTTCAGCAAAAGGGGCTGCCACTCTGCAGCCGCTGGACCCCAATCAAGACGTCCTTTCCCTTAGGGAGGCCCAAAGCCAGAAGAGGAAGGCCGCTAGTCCAACGCCTCCGGAGGACGACTTGGATCAGGAGATCCAAAACCTGGAGATCCTTCAGCAGCAGGTGCAACAAAAGAAGGAGAAGATGGCTCGTCTAGCTGATCTTCAGAGACAGATAGATGAAGCTTCGGAAGAGGTTCGTCATCTTGTTCAAGATGATCAGAACCGAAGGCCTCCGCGCAGAGAGCTTCATCAAGAAGGCTTTTACAATGAGGACGACTGGTATGAAGATTTCCATCATGGAAATTTTGCTTTCGATGATGCTTCTCCTCTCTCAACAGAATTGCAGGCTACACCATGGCCCCAGTCTTACAAGCCACCCCAGCTCCCCATGTACAACGGTCATACAGACCCGAAGCAATTCTTGATGAGCTATGAAGCAACCATATCTTCGTATGGTGGCAATACTGCAGTCATGGCAAAGTCTTTTGTCATGGCCGTCAAGAGCGTCGCTCAGACCTGGTACTCCTCTCTTCGGCCAGGGACAATCACGTCTTGGCAGAAGTTGAAGGATATGTTGATAACTAGCTTCCAAGGGTTTCAGACGAAGCCAGTTACTGCTCAAGCTCTATTCCAGTGTACCCAGGACCACGAAGAATACCTCCAGGCGTATGTCCGAAGGTTTCTGCGTCTGAGGGCACAAGCGCCAACAGTGCCCAATGAAATTGTCATTGAGGCCATGATTAAGGGACTTCGGCCAGGACCCTCAGCACAATACTTTGCCAGGAAGCCACCACAAACTTTGGAGAAGCTGCTCCAAAAAATGGACGAGTACATCCGAGCTGACAATGACTTCCGCCAGAGAAGGGAGGAGGCATTCAGGTTCTCTGAGATGACCAGGGGTTTCGGAGGAAGATTTCATCCGAGGCATGTCAGGTCAATTCATAACTCCACTCAAGGTGATGATAGAGGGAGCCAACAGCAAAGGCCACAATACTCTTCGCAAGCTTCGGGCCAACAACAAAGCTCTGCTCGGCCGCCAGCGCCAAGGGGCAGAGGCGCCAGGGGCTTCGGGGGAAGATTTGGGGATCAGCCAAGAAGAATTTACTGTCTATTATGTGGTGAAGACAAGGGTCATACCACCAGGATGTGCCATGTCACCATCCAGAAGCAAAAGGAGATAGCAGAAGTGAAAGGGAAATGTGCCCTTGGGCCATTTCTAAGTATTTTGGTGATTTAGTGTCTAACACAAGTGCTTAAATGTAAAATGATGGACAAAGTACAAACCAAGGATAAAGGTATGTTTCTCAGACTTAGTACATTGTTTTATGGACTAATGTATTGTGTCTAAGAGCTGGAAACAGGAAAAATCCAATTGGAAATGTCTTGGCTCGAGCAGCCAAGAATCTGCTCAGTCTGGGTGCACCGGACTGTCCGGTGTGCACCGGACAGTGTCCGGTGCGCCAGGCTGGCTCGAGCGAACTGGCCGCTCTCGGGAATTCACCGGCGACGTACGGCTATAATTCACTGGACTGTCCGGTGTGCACCGGACTGTCCGGTGAGCCAACGGTCGGCCGGGCCAACGGTCGGCCGCGCAATCTGCGCGGGACACGTGGCCGAGCCAACGGCTAGAAGGGGGCACCGGACTGTCCGATGTGCACCGGACATGTCCGGTGCGCCAACGGCTCCCAAATTTGCAACGGTCGGCTGCGCCATTTTAGGAAGGAAATCGGGCACCGGACAGTGACCGGTGTGCACCGGACTGTCCGGTGCGCCGGTCGACAGAAGGCAAGATCAGCTTTCCTAGAATGCTCTCAACGGCTCCTAGCTGCCTTAGGGCTATAAAAGGGACCCCTAGGCGCATGGAGGAGTACACCAAGCATACTCAAAGCAATCCTAAGCATCGAGACTTCGATTCCACGCATTTGTTTCTTTGTGAAAGCATCTAGAGCTCTAGTTGAGTTGTAAACTCATTGGGTTGTGTTGCGAGCTCTTGTTGCGACTTGTGTGCGTGTTGTTGCTCTGATTTGTGAGTCTTGTGTGCGTTGCTCATCCCTCCCTTACTCCGTGCTTCTTTGTGAACATCTTTGTAAGGGCGAGAGACTCCAAGTTGTGGAGATTCCTCGCAAACGGGATTAAGAAAGGCAAAGCAAAACACCGTGGTATTCAAGTGGGTCTTTGGACCGCTTGAGAGGGGTTGATTGCAACCCTCGTCCGTTGGGACGCCACAACGTGGAGTAGGCAAGCGTTGGTCTTGGCCGAACCACGGGATAAACCACTGTGCCATCTCTGTGATTGATATCTTTGTGGTTATCGTGTTTTGTGAGACTCCTCTCTAGCCACTTGGCATTATTGTGCTAACACTTAACCAAGTTTTTGTGGCTTAAGTTTCAAGTTTTACAGGATCACCTATTCACCCCCCCTCTAGGTGCTCTCAATTGGTATCAGAACCGTTCTCTTCAAGAAGGGACTAATCGCCCGAAGAGATGGATCCTAAGGGAAAGGGGATGGTGGTCAACAACAACGAGAAGGAGTCTATCTTCAACGAGCCGAAGGATAACAAGCCTACTGACTCGGGCTCGGGCCACAGACGCAAAGATGGGAAGAAGAAGAAGACAAGACGCATCAAGGAGATCGTCTACTACGACGACAGCGATGAGTCCACTTCTTCCCAAAAGGTCAACGACGACAACGACTGCGAGAGAAGGAAACCGGTTAATTCAAACTTTTCTTTTGACTACTCTCGTATTCCGCATAGTACAAATGCTCATCTATTATCCATTCCACTTGGTAAACCTCCTCACTTTGATGGAGAAGACTACGGATTTTGGAGTCACAAAATGCGTAGTCATTTGTTCTCTCTCCATCCAAGCATATGGGAGATAGTTGAGAATGGGATGCATTTTGATAGTAGTGATAGTCCCATGTTTATCAATGAGCAAATTCATAAAAATGCACAAGCTACTACTGTTCTTCTAGCTTCCTTGTGCAGGGATGAATACCACAAAGTGAGCGGCTTGGATAACGCCAAGCAAATCTGGGACACCCTCAAGATCTCTCATGAGGGGAATGATGTCACAATGCTCACCAAGATGGAGTTGGTGGAAGGCGAACTCGGGAGATTCGCTATGATAAGGGGAGAAGAGCCAACTCAAACGTACAACCGGCTAAAGACCCTTGTCAACAAGATAAGAAGCTATGGAAACACGCGATGGACGGATCACGACGTCGTCCGCCTAATGCTAAGGTCTTTTACTGTCCTTGATCCTCATCTTGTAAACAATATTCGTGAGAATCCTAGGTACACCAAGATGACGCCCGAGGAGATACTTGGAAAGTTCGTGAGCGGGCGAATGATGATCAAGGAAGCAAGATACGTGGACGACGCATTGAATGGTCCAATCAATGAGCCTCAACCTCTTGCTCTCAAGGCAACAAGAAGCAATGAGACGCTACCTAGCAAGGTGGCACAAATTGAGGCGACCAGACTTAATGATGAAGAGATGGCTCTCATCATCAAGAGATTCAAGACGGCGCTAAAAGGTCGCAAAGGGCAGCCAAGCAAGACCAAGACAAAGGGAAAGCGCTCATGCTTCAAATGTGGTAAGCTTGGTCATTTTATTGCTAACTGTCCCGACAATGATAGTGATCAGGATCAAGGGAACAAGAGGGAGAAGAAGAACTATAAGAAGGCAAAGGGCGAGGCGCATCTAGGCAAGGAGTGGGATTCGGATTGCTCCTCTTCCGACTCCGACAATGAAGGACTCGTCGCCACCGCCTTCAACAAGTCATCCCTCTTCCCCAACGAGCGTCACACATGCCTTATGGCAAGGGAGAAGAAGGTATGTACTCGAAACTCTACTTATGCTTCTTCAAGTGAGGACGAATCGAGTGATGAGGATGAAATAGATTATTCATGTTTATTTAAGGGCCTAGATAGAACCAAGGTAGATAAAATTAATGAATTGATTGATGCCTTGAATGATAAGAATAGGCTTTTAGAGAAACAAGAGGACTTGTTGTATGAAGAACATGACAAATTTGTAGAAGCACAAAAATCTCATGCCTTAGAAGTTAAGAGAAATGAAATGCTTTCCTGTGAATTATCTTCTTGCCATGAGACAATTTCTAGCTTAAGGAGCATTAATGATGATTTGAATGCTAAGTTAGAAATAGCTAGTAAATCAACAACTTGTGCAGAAAATGTTGTTATTTGCAATAGATGTAAAGATTTTGATATTGATGCTTGTAGTGAACACATAGCTTCTATTGCAAAGTTAAATGATGAAATGGCTAGTCTTAATGCCCAATTTAAGGCTAGCAAAAGTGAGTTTGATAAACTAAAATTTGCTAGGGATGCCTACACGGTTGGTAGACATCCCTCAATTAAGGATGGGCTTGGCTTCAAGAGGGAAGCCAAGAACTTAACAAGCCATAAGGCTCCCATCTCCGCCAAGGAGAAAGGGAAAGCCCCTATGGCAAGTAGTACTAAAAGGAACCATGCTTTTATGTACAATGATAGAAGACAATCTCATAGGAGTTGTAATGCTTTTGATTCACATGCCTATGATTCTTATGCTATGTTTGCTTCCAGTTCTTCCTATATGCATGGTAGAGATATGCCTAGGAAAAATATTCATCATGTGCCTAGAAAGAATATTGTTCATATTCCTAGGAAAGTTATGAATGGACCCTCTACAATTTATCATGCTTTAAATGCTTCCTTTGCTATTTGTAGAAAGGATAGGAAGATAGTTGCTAGGAAATTAGGGGCAAAATGCAAGAGTGATAAAACTTGCATTTGGGTCCCTAAGACAATTGTGACTAACCTTGTAGGACCCAACAAGAGTTGGGTACCTAAGTCCCAAGCCTAAATTTGCCTTGCAGGTTTATGCATCCGGGGGTTCAAGCTGGATTATCGACAGCGGATGCACAAACCATATGACGGGGGAGAAGAAGATGTTCACCTCCTACGTCAAAAACAAGGATTCCCAAGATTCAATAATATTCGGTGATGGGAATCAAGGCAAGGTAAAAGGATTAGGTAAAATTGCTATTTCAAATGAGCACTCTATCTCTATTGTGTTTTTAGTTGAGTCTCTTGGATATAATTTATTATCTGTTAGTCAATTATGCAATATGGGATATAATTGTCTATTCACTAATGTAGATGTGTCTGTCTTTAGAAGAAGTGATGGTTCACTAGCTTTTAAGGGTGTATTAGACGGCAAACTTTACTTAGTTGATTTTGCAAAAGAGGAGGCCGGTCTAGATGCATGCTTAATAGCTAAGACTAGCATGGGCTGGCTGTGGCATCGCCGCTTAGCACATGTAGGGATGAAGAACCTTCACAAGCTTCTAAAGGGAGAACACGTGATAGGTTTGACTAACGTACAATTCGAAAAAGATAGACCTTGTGCAGCTTGTCAAGCAGGTAAACAAGTGGGAGGAGCGCATCACAGCAAGAATGTGATGACCACATCAAGACCCCTGGAGCTGCTACATATGGACCTCTTCGGACCCGTCGCCTATCTAAGCATAGGGGGGAGTAAGTATGGTTTAGTTATTGTGGATGACTTTTCCCGCTTCACTTGGGTATTCTTTTTGCAGGATAAGTCTGAAACCCAAGGGACCCTCAAGCGCTTCCTAAGGAGAGCTCAAAATAAGTTTGAGCTCAAGGTGCAGAAGATAAGGAGCGACAACGGGTCCGAGTTCAAGAACCTTCAAGTGGAGGAATTTCTTGAGGAGGAAGGGATCAAGCATGAGTTCTCCGCTCCCTACACAATGGTGTGGTAGAGAGGAAGAACATGACGCTCATCGATATGGTGAGGACGATGCTTGGAGAGTTCAAGACCCCTGAGTGCTTTTGGTCGGAAGCCGTGAACACGGCTTGCCACGCCATCAACAGAGTCTACCTTCATCGCCTCCTCAAGAAGACGTCGTATGAGCTGCTAACCGGTAACAAACCCAATGTATCGTACTTTCGTGTATTTGGGAGTAAATGCTACATTCTAGTGAAGAAGGGTAGGAATTCCAAATTTGCTCCCAAAGCTGTAGAAGGGTTTTTGTTAGGTTATGATTCAAATACAAAGGCGTATAGAGTCTTCAACAAATCATCGGGTTTGGTTGAAGTCTCTAGTGACGTTGTATTTGATGAGACTAATGGCTCTCCAAGAGAGCAAGTTGTTGATCTTGATGATGTAGATGAAGAAGATATTCCGACGGCCGCAATACACACCATGGCGATTGGAGATGTGCGACCACAGGAACAAAATGAGCAAGATCAACCTTCTTCCTCAACTATGGTGCATCCCCCAACTCAAGACGATGAACAGGAGACGTGCGATCAAGGGGGAGCACAAGATGATCATGTAATGGAGGAAGAAGCGCAACCGGCACCTCCAACCCAAGTTCGAGCGATGATTCAAAGGGGTCATCCCATCGATCAAATTCTGGGTGATATTAGCAAGGGAGTAACTACTCGATCTCGATTAGTTAATTTTTGTGAGCATTACTCCTTTGTCTCTTCTATTGAGCCTTTTAGGGTAGAAGAGGCCTTGCTTGATCCGGACTGGGTGTTGGCCATGCAAGAGGAGCTCAATAACTTCAAGAGGAATGAAGTTTGGACGCTGGTGCCTCGTCCTAAGCAAAATGTTGTGGGAACCAAGTGGGTGTTCCGCAACAAACAAGACGAGCACGGGGTGGTGACAAGGAACAAGGCTCGACTTGTGGCAAAAGGTTATGCCCAAGTCGCAGGTTTGGACTTTGAGGAGACTTTTGCTCCTATGGCTAGGCTAGAGTTCATTCGTATCTTGCTAGCATATGCTGCTCACCATTCTTTCAGGTTGTTCCAAATGGATGTGAAGAGCGCTTTCCTCAATGGGCCAATCAAGGAGGAGGTGTACGTGGAGCAACCCCCTGGCTTCGAGGATGAACGGTACCCCGACCACGTGTGTAAGCTCTCTAAGGCGCTCTATGGACTTAAGCAAGCCCCAAGAGCATGGTATGAATGCCTTAGAGATTTCTTAATTGCTAATGCTTTCAAGGTTGGGAAAGCCGATCCAACTCTTTTCACTAAGACTTATGACGGTGATCTTTTTGTGTGCCAAATTTATGTCGACGACATAATATTTGGTTCTACTAATAAAAAGTCTTGTGAAGAGTTTAGCAGGGTGATGACGCAGAAATTCGAGATGTCGATGATGGGCGAGTTGAACTACTTCCTTGGGTTCCAAGTGAAGCAACTCAAGGACGGCACCTTCATCTCTCAAACGAAGTACACGCAAGACTTGCTGAAGCGGTTTGGGATGAAGGATGCCAAGCCCGCAAAGACTCCGATGGGGACCGACGGACACACTGATCTCAACAAAGGAGGTAAGTCTGTTGATCAAAAGGCATACCGGTCAATGATAGGGTCATTACTTTACTTATGTGCTAGCAGACCGGATATTATGCTTAGCGTATGCATGTGTGCTAGATTTCAATCCGATCCTAAGGAGTGTCACTTAGTGGCAGTAAAGCGAATCCTTAGATATTTGGTTGCTACGCCTTGCTTCGGGCTCTGGTATCCAAAGGGGTCTACCTTTGACTTAATTGGATATTCAGACTCCGACTATGCTGGATGTAAGGTTGATAGGAAGAGCACATCGGGGACGTGCCAATTCTTAGGAAGGTCCCTGGTGTCATGGAACTCTAAGAAACAAACTTCCGTTGCCCTATCCACCGCTGAGGCCGAGTATGTTGCAGCAGGACAGTGTTGCGCGCAACTACTTTGGATGAGGCAAACCCTCAGGGACTTTGGCTACAATCTGAGCAAAGTCCCACTCCTATGTGATAATGAGAGTGCTATCCGCATGGCGGAAAATCCTGTTGAACACAGCCGCACAAAGCACATAGACATCCGGCATCACTTTTTGAGAGACCACCAGCAAAAGGGAGATATCGAAGTGTTTCATGTTAGCACCGAGAACCAGCTAGCTGATATCTTTACCAAGCCTCTAGATGAGAAGACCTTTTGCAGGTTGCGTAGTGAGCTAAATGTCTTAGATTCGCGGAACCTGGATTGATTTATAGCATACATGTGTTTATGCCTTTGATCATGTTCCTTATGCATTTTGTTGCTTAATAATGGTGCTCAAGTTGTACAAACACTTCCTGGACCTCACAAGTCCGTTGCAAAGTGATGCACATGTTTAGGGGGAGATGTGTTACAACTTGACCCTTTGAGACTAACCATGTGCTTGAGTTTGCTTGTTTTAGTCTCAAAGGAGGTTTGAAAGGGAAAAGGTGGAATTGGACCATGAAAGACTTCCACTGCACTCCGATGAGAGGGTAACTTATTCCAAGTTCATCTCATGTACTCTTATTGCCTTTGTATTCTTATTGAAGATTTTGGTGAGGCAATGGGGTTATAGGGCCAAGATTAATCCCGTTTTGGTGCTTGATGCCAAAGGGGGAGAAAATAAAGGCCAAAGCGATAAATGGATCAGCTACCACTTGAGAGATTTTGAAAATAGTAGAATAGAGCTTTTGGTTGGTCAAAACTCTTTTATTGTCTCTCTTGTCAAAAGTTGGCTTCTTGTGGGGAGAAGTGTTGATTATGGGAAAAAGGGGAGTTTTTGAGATCTTGAATCAATTTCTCTTGGAATCACTCTCTTTATGTCTTAACATGTGTGTTTGACTTAGAGATAGAAATTTGAGTTTGATTTGCAAAAACAAACCAAGTGGTGGCAAAGGGTGATCCATATATGTCAAAATTGAATCAAAACAATTTGAGTTCTTATTTGAATTGGTTTTGTATTTGTTCTACTGGCTTTATATTGTGTTGGCATAAATCACCAAAAAGGGGGAGATTGAAAGGGAAATGTGCCCTTGGGCCATTTCTAAGTATTTTGGTGATTTAGTGTCTAACACAAGTGCTTAAATGTAAAATGATGGACAAAGTACAAACCAAGGATAAAGGTATGTTTCTCAGACTTAGTACATTGTTTTATGGACTAATGTATTGTGTCTAAGTGCTGGAAACAGGAAAAATCCAATTGGAAATGTCTTGGCTCGAGCAGCCAAGAATCTGCTCAGTCTGGGTGCACCGGACAGTGTCCGGTGCGCCAGGCTGGCTCGAGCGAACTGGCCGCTCTCGGGAATTCACCGGCGACGTACGGCTATAATTCACCGGACTGTCCGGTGTGCACCGGACTGTCCGGTGAGCCACCGGTCGGCCGGGCCAACAGTTGGCCGCGCAATCTGCGCGGGACACGTGGCCGAGCCAACGGCTAGAAGGGGGCACCGGACTGTCCGGTGTGCACCGGACATGTCCGGTGCGCCAACGGCTCCCAAATTTGCAACGGTCGGCTGCGCCATTTTAGGAAGGAAATCGGGCACCGGACAGTGACCGGTGTGCACCGGACTGTCTGGTGCGCCGGTCGACAGAAGGCAAGATCAGCTTTCCTAGAATGCTCTCAACGGCTCCTAGCTGCCTTAGGGCTATAAAAGGGACCCCTAGGCGCATGGAGGAGTACACCAAGCATACTCAAAGCAATCCTAAGCATCGAGACTTCGATTCCACGCATTTGTTTCTTTGTGAAAGCATCTAGAGCTCTAGTTGAGTTGTAAACTCATTGGGTTGTGTTGCGAGCTCTTGTTGCGACTTGTGTGCGTGTTGTTGCTCTGATTTGTGAGTCTTGTGTGCGTTGCTCATCCCTCCCTTACTCCGTGCTTCTTTGTGAACATCTTTGTAAGGGCGAGAGACTCCAAGTTGTGGAGATTCCTCGCAAACGGGATTAAGAAAGGCAAAGCAAAACACCGTGGTATTCAAGTG
Organism: Zea mays; assembly: GCF_902167145.1. Taxonomy (NCBI): domain Eukaryota; kingdom Viridiplantae; phylum Streptophyta; class Magnoliopsida; order Poales; family Poaceae; genus Zea; species Zea mays. The sequence goes on from NC_050098.1 coordinate 188,104,179, forward strand.
GGTCTTTGGACCGCTTGAGAGGGGTTGATTGCAACCCTCGTCCGTTGGGACGCCACAACGTGGAGTAGGCAAGCGTTGGTCTTGGCCGAACCACGGGATAAACCACTGTGCCATCTCTGTGATTGATATCTTTGTGGTTATCGTGTTTTGTGAGACTCCTCTCTAGCCACTTGGCATTATTGTGCTAACACTTAACCAAGTTTTTGTGGCTTAAGTTTCAAGTTTTACAGGATCACCTATTCACCCCCCCCCCCCTCTAGGTGCTCTCAAGAAGCTGCAGCACAACAGAGTCAGCCGAAGCAGGTCATGCATACTGCTTCGTACCATTCGCCTTACATTACAGAATATGTAGGCAATCACCCAGCAGCTTTTGTTGCTTCGGCAAGTCAACCCCAAGCATCTTGGCAACAGCCTCCACCACCACCACCAACGCAGCGAGGACAACAGCCAGAAGGGAGTCAGCACACTCACATTCAGAGGGACTTCAGAGAGGAGTCCGAAGCCCGCACAGTCAATAGCACCGTGCCAGAGTCGAAGAACATTTATTGACAAATATCCTACCTCGACAGTAGTTTTTTCGCATTTTTACATTCAGTATTACTTTCTTGTTAATAAGGAACAATTATGGGAAGTCTAAGTGTCGTTTATCGTTTTTCAATTTCGTGTAACAATTTCATCTTTTATCATAATAAAAATATGTCTTCTCCATAGGATTGAGTTCCCGAAGCATACGAATTTATGGTGGTATGAAGGACCGTTGTACTATCAAAAATTTGTTCTAAGAGGCACACTGCAATTTATTCGAAGCAGTAAAAAGTCGTTCCTAAGGGAGCGCAGTGTAAGTTTTCTGAGCTTACAGCGAAAAGTCAGCGCTAATTCCGCCGAAAGTAAAAGGCGAAGAAGCTCCTAAGGGAGGCTTACAGCGAAAAATAAACGCTGATTCCGCTGAAAGTAAAAGGCGAAGAAGCTCCTAAGGGAGGCTTACAGCGAAAAATAAACGCTGATTCCGCTGAAAGTAAAAGGCGAAGAAGCTCCTAAGGGAGGCTTACAGCGAAAAGTCGGCGCTGATATAAAAAGTGTGTGTCTTCTATTGCAGGGATATGTATTTGCGGCACAAATATCATTTTGCATAACATAACATCATCACATCATTCTGCATAACATAAGCATCATACAACATATTGCATGAGGAACAAGAAGGGGATACATTATTGATCTTCGGAGAATATTTTGGAAAAGAGAAAATCGTGTTAAGGCACAAAATAAATCGAGAAGAAGTATAGCTTCGGAGAATATTTCACGAAGCTTGGATATTCTTCATCAGAGAAGTATGCAAATTCTTGTGATATAAGATTTTCTTCACGAAGCATGAAAAGAAGGGAAGGTGTTTTTTCGCCGAAGGCTCAAAAAATGGTATGTATGCAAAATTTCATGCATCGTAAAGAATTAAACTACAAATAGATTATATATTACATTCAAAGTTACAATGTATTACACACGTTACGTTCCAAATGTTTCTACAATACCATTTAATCCTCCTTAAGAACTATTTCTGCAGCTTCGTTCAGTAGCTGGTCGACAACCTTGTCCATAATGGCTTCGGCCATTTTTCTAATTTCATCGTCCCCCTTCGGGTGGGGGCCCGGAGATGCCTCAGCAGGTTCTGAGGGAAGAGAAGATACGGCTATATTACTATTACAAACCGCGAACAAAGTCTGGAATCAAAAATTACAACATAATAAAAATCACTAATTAATACCTATTTGCCCTTCGGGCTCTGTACTTTTCTCGGCAGCTTCCGCTACTTTTCTAGCATCGTGGATGCCTTTTTCGCTCCTTTGAATAATTTCTTGCGCCATTTCTCGGTCGCCGTTGTCCCAGATATCGGTGAAAAATTTTCCGCTGATCATGCTTGCTTCGGCTGAGGGGTCTTTAATGTCTTCGGAGGACAAAGTAGCTTCGGATTACGCTAAAGATTTTACATGCTCACAACCTTTCTTCTCCAAAACAGTAGCAATTCCTCTAGCACCCGAAAAAGCACATATGTCTCCGCGGCTATTCAGGATTTCTTCGAAGGCCTCAGCTTCGTTACTGATCCATTCCATCGGACCTTCAGGATTGCCCCTTGAGAAATTCTCTTCGCTAGAGAATGCGCCAACGTTGGCGAAGCTGGATTTTATCTTCATGACACACACTATGGATTTATCATAGCATCTTCTCTGGGATGCACGAAGCTCTTTAACATTTATTTCTAAATGATTGGCCCATTGATCACTAAGCTCTCATTTTGTCTCCTCAAGTATACGTTCTTCTTTAGTTCTGGCCAACTGTTTTTGAAGATCTTTAATTTCGCGTTTTTGGGCTTCAGCTTGAGCTTTGGAGGAAGCTTCGTCTTCCTTTATCTTGTCCACCAATGTAGGCAGAATTTTATCTTTTTCTAGAGCTTCGTTCCTCAGCTTAATAACCTCTGATCGTAGATTGTTGAAAGCAATGTCATAGCTCTCGTCTTCGGCATTCTTTTGTGCTCTCAGCGCGTTGCTCAATATTAAACCCTATATATACAAGAATTAGTATAAGAATAAAAGAATGATTCAAAAATTGTAAATTTCTAAATATACAATTCTCGCACCTTCAGGCTATTGTATGCAAGGCTATCCGCAAGATCCTCCTTCGTCATAGCGCATAATCCAGCTTCAAGCTTCGGAAACCCCATACTCCTAGCCATCTCCCGGCAGACAGATAATTCTTTGTTGTCAGGGAGGTAGTATAGGAAGTCATCTTCGTCTGTTCCATTGAACACTAGTGCCCCCTTCGGATATTTTAATTCTCTAGCATAGTGATTAGCTTCATAAATCTCTTCTTCAGATAATTTTTTCCCCGAAGCATGTCGCACAATATAATCGCATATGTTGGAAGGTGCTTCGGGGGCAGCAGTGTCAATTTCTTCAACCGAAATTGGCTCTGACATTTTTATTTTTTCGGCTTCCAATGCTGCCTTTGTAACCTTTGTTTCTTCGGTTTCCAAAGGTTGTTCCTTGGAGGGCTCTGAAGGTCCAGCTTCAGCTTCAAGTTGTTGCTTCGAAGTTTCAGCAACAAAGGCTTCAGTAGATACTTCAGAAGTTCCAATGGTTTTCTTTGGAGTTATGCTCGAAGATTTAATTGTCTCCAAAACATCTAACACATTAACCATCCTTTTTCTTTTCGGGGTCACTATTGGACCCTTCTGGCTTTTTTCTGACTCAATTTTTGCTGAAGGACTTAAAACTTCTAATGTTTTCGCTTCTTCAGTCTTTGCTTTTTCTATCTTTTCTGTTGATGGCTCTTCGGCCAACTGTTTGATTTCTGGTAGCAGCGTTGATTTTTTAGCTTCGGTGGCCGAAGAGGCCTCACCGGCGAACTCAGGCACTATGGCCAGTTCAATATAACGTGGCCGGTGTGTGAGAACCTTTATCCTTTTCCTCTTCGGCGCCGTATCACTAGGAACGGCTGCAGTAGTCTCCTTCGCAGAGGAAGTATTTTTTCTTTTTTGACCCCGCACTGGATAATGGTAGTCGGGGTAGACAAACCCAATTGCGTCAAACACTCGGTTCAGCCTCTTCTTCTTTCGGCCTCCGAAGGCTGCTGACAATGCAGTATCTTCGGTCTTTGAATACACCCCAAGCAGTTCATCACTTATAGTTTCAATGCTTTTTAGCCAGTCATCATCTGGCTCAACGAATTTATCTCCATACTCAAATGTGTATTTCAGCCTAACTAGTCCACCTTCATCAGTCTCTTTAATGGTTTCTTGCGGCATTTCCCATTTTTCCACAAGTGGCCATACTCTGAAGGCAATATGTTCTTGGACCAAGTCCCTCGTCCCAATAAAAGAGCAGACAACGTCGAAGGCTCTCTGGCATTCTTCGGCTGCTTCATTCATTTCCACCTTCGGCCTACGCAGGCCGAAGCGTTGCCAGATGGGACGCATAATAATCTTTTTTATATCTTCTTGTAATTTCAAGTCATTCTTCACGTAAAACCATTCCGTCATCCAGTCACCAGGCCACCTTTTTCGAAAGGTCGGCATGGGGCAGCTTGACCCAGACCGGGAGCCGAAGCTGTAGCAGCCAAAATTGTTGTGATACTGTTCCTTACCCCAGGGTTTTGTTTCGTACAACAATTCATGTATGTTGCAGAAGCTTTTCGCATCAGGTTCCAAGCCCTGGCTTCTCACGGCCCACACGAAGATATTCATCCTTATGATTGCTTCGGGGATAAGTTGGTGAAGGAAGATTTCAAATATCTTCAACACCTCTACAACAAAGCTGCTTAGGGGAAATCGTAGTCCAGCTTTTAAGAAGCTTCGGAATACCACGACTTCATTTTCCTCAGGAGTTGGACAAGTCTTCTCTCCTTCATCAGCTCTCACAATGGACAAGTCCCGGAAATATCTGCCCCTCATGCTGACAAGATGATTTTCTTTGATACTAGATTTACCAAAAACCGCATGACTTGGTCGCCATGGTCGATCTTCGGAGTCTTCACCACCACTATCCACGTCATAGCTGTCACTGTCACCAGTATCTTCAGATAAACCTTCTAAAGTTTCTTTAGTAATCTTCTCTGTATTAGTCTTCGACATAGATTGAAGAAAACCCAGATGCATTTCCTCAGAAAGACTTAGCTTCGAATCACCAACAACTTTGTTATCTTCAGACATCCTTGTAAACTTTGTGCTCTCGATGCCGAAGCTTTAAAGTCTAAAAGGCCAAGCAAATGTTGTTGCGCGTAGGCTAAAGGTTGGGTGAGTAAAAACGGTTGGCAAGAGAGCGTGCCAAATAACTCGGGATGAGCTCTTATTTATACGCCCAGAGCATTGAAAACTGGAGGGTCCCGCTTGTCAAAGACTGATTGCTATGCTAGCAAAGAGAAGGTGTTTTTTCGGACCTTCGGCTTAAGGCCTTCGTCCATATCGCAATATGAATTTATCAGTACAGCAAATTAATATTGCGAGGGGCTACTGTTGGGGGCCTTCGGCTTCCGAAGGTCCTCAAAAACATGATTTGACAATGTTTTCCAAGTGAAATGTGTGAACAGGTATCTTCGGAATCGGATTACGAGTATATAAGAGTATGGTCAAGACGAAGCTTGAGTGGGACGGAAGGCGATTGTGACGAAGGAAAAGATCATCACGAAGCTATGCGCAGATAAGCTTCGGCATGATAGCAGAAAAGGGGAACCGACTTAAAGATGAAAAGCCAAATTAGACCCTGAAGAATTACTATATAGTTATTGATAAATGTAAAGGGCATTAATGTAATTTTACACGGGCTGCGTCCCGTGCCTATAAATAGATGAACAGTATTCCCGTACTGATGACGCTGACTTGGCATTGTCATCACGCTTGTACCCTCACCTTCCTTCAGATCAAAGGTACATTTGTAATTTGCTATTGCTTGTATAAGTAAAATGAATAGAAATAAATTAATAATAATGTTTAAATGTAATTATATTATTCTCCGCATTTCATGTATAAATCTTTTCTTGTCTTTTATTATGATAATGAAGGTATGACCTTCATGACCTTCGTCCGAAATTCATTATATCCAAGGGGAAATAATGCTTCGAAGGACGAAGGGTTCTGATATTTAATATTCTATGTTGCCTTGTTCTTAATTCATAGCATTTGAGAACAAGTCCCCAACAGACAGTAACACCTATATCCGTAAAAAGACAGTTGTAACCCATTTTACATAATTGCGAAACTGAAAGCAAGTTATAATCTAAAGAATCTACAAGAAAAACATTGGAAATGGAATGGTCAGGTGATATAGCAATTTTACCCAAACCTTTGACCAAACCTTGATTCCCATCCCCGAATGTGATAGCTCTTTGGGGATCTTGGTTTTTCTCGTAGGAGGAGAACATCTTCTTCTCCCCTGTCATATGGTTTGTGCACCCGCTATCGATGATCCAACTTGAGCCCCTGGATGCATAAACCTACAAAACAAATTTAGTTCTTGATTTTAGGTACCCAAACGGTTTTGGGTCCTTTGACATTAGATACAAGAACTTTGGGTACCCAAACACAAGTCTTTGACCCCTTGTGCTTGCCCCCAACATACTTGGCAACTACTTTGCCGGATTTGTTAGTTAAAACATAAGATGCATCAAAAGTTCTAAATGAAATGTTAGAATTATTTGATGCAATAGGAGTTTTCTTCTTAGGCAATTTAGCACGGGTTGATTGCCTAGAGCTAGATGTCTCACCCTTATACATAAAAGCATGATTAGGGCCAGAGTGAGACTTCCTAGAGTGAATTCTCCTAATTTTGTGCTCGGGAAAACCGGCAGGGTACAAAATGTAACCCTCGTTATCCTGAGGCATGGGAGCCTTGCCCTTAACAAAGTTAGACAATCTTTTAGGAGGAGCATTAAGTTTGACATTGTCTCCCTTTTGGAAGCCAATGCCATCCTTGATGCCAGGGCGTCTCCCACTATAGAGCATGCTTCTAGCAAATTTAAAATTTTCATTTTCTAAGTCATGCTCATTAATTTGGCATTAAGTTGAGCTATGTGATCATTTTGTTTCTTAATTAAATCTAGGTGATCATGAATAGCCTCAATATTAATGTCTCTACATCTAGTGCAAATGGAAACATGCTCAACGGTAGATGTAGAGGGTTTGCAAGATTTTAGTTCAACAATCTTAGCATGTAAAATATCATTTTCACTTCTAAGATTGGAAATGGTAACATTGCAAACATCTAAGTCTTTAGCCTTAGCAATTAATTTTTCATTCTCATTTCTAAGGCTAGCAAGAGAGACATTCAATTCTTCAATCTTAGCAAGTAAACTAACATTATCATTTCTAAGATTGGAAATTGAATCATCACAAGCATTTGAATCAACCTTAGCAATTAATTTATCATTCTCATTTCTAAGGTTGGCAATAATATCATGGCAAGTGCTTAGCTCACTAGATAATTTTTCACATTTTTCTACTTTTAGAGCATAAGCATTTTTAACCTTAACATGTTTCTTGTTTTCCTTAATTAGGAAGTCCTCTTGGGTGTCCAAGAGTTCATCCTTCTCATGAATAGCACTAATTAGTTCATTTAATTTTTCCTTTTGTTCCATGTTAAGATTGGCAAAAAGAGTACGCAAATTTTGTTCCTCATCACTAGAATGATCTTCATCACTAGAGGATGCATATTTAGTGGAGGATCTTGATTTTACCTTCTTCCTTTTGCCGTCCTTTGCCATGAGGCACTTGTGGCCGACGTTGGGGAAGAGGAGTCCTTTGGTGACGGCGATGTTGGCGGCGTCTCGTCGGAGGAGTCGGTGGAGCTCTCGTCGGAGTCCCATTCGCGGCACCCATGGGCATCGCCCCTCTTCTTGTGGTACCTCTTCTTTTCTCTCCTCTTTCCCTTCTTGTCGTCGCCCCTGTCACTATCACTTGATAATGGACATTTTGCAATAAAATGACCAGGCTTACCACACTTGTAGCACACTTTCTTGGAGCGGGATTTGTAGTCCTTCCCCCTCCTTTGCTTGAGGATTTGGCGGAAGCTCTTGATGATGAGCGTCATCTCCTCATTGTCGAGCTTGGAGGCGTCAATGGGGAGTCTACTTGATGTAGACTCTTCCTTCTTCTCCTCCGTCGCCTTAAATGCGACCGGTTGTGCTTCGGGCGTGGAGGGACCATCTTGCTCGATGATTTTCTTTGAGCCTTTGAGCATCAACTCAAAGCTCACGAACTTTCCTATTACTTCCTCGGGAGACATTAGTGTGTATCTAGGATCACCACGTATTAATTGTACTTGCGTAGGGTTAAGAAAAACGAGTGATCTAAGAATAACCTTGACCATTTCATAGTCATCCCATTTTTGCTCCCGAGGTTGCGCACTTGGTTCACCAAGGTCTTGAGCCGGTTGTACATTTCTTGTGGCTCCTCCCCTTGGCGAAGCCGGAAGCGACTGAGCTCCCCCTCGATCGTCTCCCGCTTGGTGATCTTGGTCACCTCGTCTCCTTCGTGCGCGGTCTTGAGTACGTCCCAAATCTCTTTGGCACTCTTCAATCCTTGCACCTTGTTATACTCCTCTCGACTTAGAGAAGTGAGGAGTATAGTGGTGGCTTGGGAGTTGAAGTGCACGATTTGGGCAACCTCGTCCTCATCATAATCTTCATCCCCTACGGATGGTACCTGTACACCAAACTCAACAACATCCCATATTCTTTTGTGGAGTGAGGTTAGGTCCTTGCACCTTGTTATACTCCTCTCGACTTAGAGAAGTGAGGAGTATAGTGGTGGCTTGGGAGTTGAAGTGCACGATTTGGGCAACCTCGTCCTCATCATAATCTTCATCCCCTACGGATGGTACCTGTACACCAAACTCAACAACATCCCATATTCTTTTGTGGAGTGAGGTTAGGTGATATCTCATCATATCACTCCACCTAGAATAATCTTCACCGTCAAATGTCGGTGGTTTGCCTAATGGGACGGAAAGTAATGGAGTATGCTTAGGAATGCGAGGATAGCGTAGGGGAATCTTTCTATACATCTTGCGCTCTTGGCACTTAGAAGTGACGGACGCGGCGTCGGATCTGGATGTAGAGGGCGAGGAAGAGTCGGTCTCGTAGTAGACCACTTTCTTCATTTTCTTCTTCTTCTCGCCACTCTTGTGCGATCGAATGCGTGAAGGGGATCCATCCTTCTTCTTGTTGGTGGACTCCCTTGATGGAGCCTTCCCGTGGCTTGTAGCGGACTTCTCACCGCCGATCACCATCTTCTTGTCGTGATCTCCCGACATCACTTCGAGCGGTTAAGCTCTAATGAAGCACCGGTTCTGATACCAATTGAAAGTCGCCTAGAGGGGGGTGAATAGGGCGAATCTGAAATTTATAAACTTAATCACAACTACAAGCCGGGTTAGCGTTAGAAATATAAACAGTCCGAGAGAGAGGGCGAAAAACAAATCATGAGCAAATAAAGAGTGAGACACGATGATTTGTTTTACCGAGGTTCGGTTCTTGCAAACCTACTCCCCGTTGAGGTGGTCACAAAGACCGGGTCTCTTTCAACCCTTTCCCTCTCTCAAACGGTCACTTAGACCGAGTGAGCTTCTCTTCTCAATCAAACGGGACACAAAGTCCCCGCAAGGACCACCACACAATTGGTGTCTCTTGCCTCGGTTACAATTGAGTTGATCACAAGAAAGAATGAGAAAAAGAAGCAATCCAAGCGCAAAAGCTCAAATGAACACAAGTCACTCTCTCACTAGTCACTATTTGATTTGGAATGAACTATGGACTTGGGAGAGGATTTGATCTCTTTGGTGTGTCGTGTATTGAATGCTATAGCTCTTGTAAGGTGTAGGAAGTTGGAAAAATTGGATGCTATGAATGGTGGGTGGTTGGGGGTATTTATAGCCCCAACCACCAAACTAGCCGTTTGGTGGAGGCTGCTGTCGCATGGCACACCGGACAGTTCGGTGCGCCACCGGACACTGTCCGGTGCGCCTGCCACGTCACCTGGCCGTTGGATTCCGACCGTTAGAGCTTCTGTCTTCTGGGGCACCGGACAAGCACTGTTCACAGTCCGGTGCGCCATCAGTCTCTGCTCTGACTCTGGCACGCACTGTAGCGCATTCAATGCGTTCTGCAGACGACCGTTGGCGCGAAGTAGCCGTTGCTCTGCTGGCACACCGGACAGTCCGGTGCGCCACTGGACACTGTCCGGTGCTACACCGGACAGTCCGGTGAATTATAGCGGAGCGACCTCTAGAATTCCTGAAGGTGAGCAGTTCGGAGTTGGAGCCCCTGGTGCACCGGACACTGTCCGGTGGCACACCAGACAGTCCGGTGCGCCAGACCAGGGCACACTTCGGCTGACTTTTGCTTTCTATATTTGAATCCTTTTTCGGTCTTTTTATTGGTTTGTTGTGAACCCTTGGCACCTATAGAACTCATAATCTAGAGCAAACTAGTTAGTCCAATTATTTATGTTGGGCAATTCAACCATCAAAATCAATTAGGAAAAATGTGTAAGCCTATTTCCCTTTCAGTATGTTGCTTGGGCTCCCACACCACCAAATGGCCGGTTGGGTGAAGTATATATAGGCCCCAACTCAAATATAGCCGTTGGAAAGCAATTCTACAGCTTTCTGCGACGCACTGGACAGGTGCACCGGACTGTCCGGTGGTGCACCGGACATGCCACGTGAACTAGCCGTTGAAGATAGCCGTTGGAGCTTCCGAAGATGGCGCACCGGACGGTCCGGTGTGCACCGGACAACCCTTGTTCGCTTGTCGTAATTTGGCCATAACTTTTAGCTCCGAACTCCGATTTAGATGATCTTGTACTTTTTGGAAAGCTTATAAAATTATCTACATCCCAGAGTTGAAGCCATATCATTTTGAGCAAATTTGGCACACCGTACTGTGCGGTGTGCACTAGACATCCATATGCTGCTGCAATTTTTTTCAGCAATTACGACTTCGTATTGTGGGCATAACTTTTAGCTCCGAACTCCGATTTTGATGATCTTGGACTTTTTGGAAAGCTTATAAAATTATCTAAATCTCAGAGTTGTATCCATGTCAGTTTGAGTAGATTTGATTTTGTGAAACACTTCCAATTCAGTCAGCCCTTCCTCTCAACTTTGTCAACTTCACTTTTGTTTTGTAGCTTCGTATCTCACTTCTACTTCTTGATGTGTTGGACTCTTAGCATGATAAAGTATCTTCAATATGACTTTGTAATGTCTTCTATGGGTCTTATAATGTCTTCTCTGAGGTGTTGCACCCTAAGAGCCTCAGTCCAATCCACTTTGCATCCTGTGAACTACAACACACAAACACTTGGGAAATACATTAGTCCACATGTTATGTTGATCATCAAACACCAAAACCTGTTGAGCTAAATGGTCCGGGTTCCATTTTCCTTACAATCTCCCCCTTTTGGTGATTGATGACAACACAACCAAAGCAAGCAAATATAACAAACATTTGAATGAAAATATGCAATCTGCTTGCTAGGATGCATGATTGTCCCCATAGAGTGAGATTATGGACTTAAGCCTCCCCCTAACTCCATAATTCAGTTACTTCCTATTTTAGACCAAACAGCCAAAAACACTTGAAGGATGGAATTTTTTAATTTGGTGGTGTTTGGTGTTTGATAACATTTTCATTGCTTTGGTCCCTACAACTTCTCCCCCTTTGGCATCAACCACCGAAAAGGAAGACATTAAAAGCATATAGGAAGCAAATAAGACTTGCCCTCATAAAGGCTTTGTCAATTAAGCACCAAATTGTTACTCCCCCTAAATGAGTGTTCTCCTTTAGAAAGAATTTTCTCCCCTTTAGAGACGAAGAAAAACTCCCCCTGATAGAGATCTTCTACTTAAGAAAAAGCATTTGAGAAATGGAGGTGCAAGACATGATTTGAATAGAATAACTTCCCTTATGCATAGGTAACAAAATATGAGTTAACAATATAGTGCATTTAGCAGCATGGGAAGTATAAGATATGAAATATAGTCTAACCAAATATCGGAGAAGACAAGAAAATGAAGCTAAATGTAGTCTCAGAGTTACCAATTGAAAATTGATGGCAGACCATTTGAAGACAAATGGTAGGCTTGTGAGACATAAGAATTCTTGCAGATTTGCAGTGGAAGCTTGTTGTCTTTCTCCGGGGACTTCATTTTCCTTACAATGAGACTACTACATGAAATATACTCGAAAAAGGTATTAGTCTCAAAGTCTTAGATTATAGAGTAACCTCTCACTGAAAGTGTGCATACAAGTTTTGAATACTTGTAGGAGACATGCACTTTGATTTGATATCAAGAGGGGCAAATTATCTATAATCCGAGCTTTGGCACATATAAGTTAAATGATACTAATTGTAGGATATAAGCTTTTGAAGCATTAGTGTCATTTACTTAGGGATGTTAAATAAGCTTTGTGACGTGCTTAATTAAACATTTTAAACCATGTAGGTTTGCTCAAGAATATGAATTGAGAACGAGTTATCCTACCATGTGAATTACCTAGTATGCATGCATTGTTAATCTAAAGTAAGTACCAAATGAAATACTAGGCATGAAAGGTAAAACTAGATACAAGAAAATAGATACGCATATCTAAAAATAAGGAATACAATAAATCTAGTTACCTTAGTCATGGGTGGGGAAATTTGGGTCCAAAATATTCACTAACCCACTTGGCAATAAACTTGATCCAATATGATGTATCCCATGATATACATCCCAACTTTGCCAAGTCTCCAAATTCCCCGTGGTCCTTCGGACTACTCACTTCCCTTTCGGGATCCAAATCTTCTTGGTGCTTTTCATGGTTGAAATTATTTCCTTTGGCACCCAGATGCATTTGGCCTCCTTTCCTTTGTTGGCTTGCTTGTTGTCCTTAATTGCTATCACCTTTCCATTCTTTTTCTTCTTGATCAAATATGGTGTAGCAGCCTTTTTGTCCACCTTATTGATGTAGGTGTTGGAGATTTTGCTTGTTGGCTTTTGCTTGAGCTTTTGCTTTTGCTTTTGCTTATCCCCGGTCATTGCCTTGCATTGAAAAGACTTATGGCCTTCCATGTGGCATAGCCTACAAATCATGGTTTCTCTCTCCATAGGCTTGTTCACTCCCGTAGTGGTGTTATCCTGTGGAGGTCGGATTTGTTTGGCTTTGCCTTTCTTGTCATACAAAGCCTTGCCAAGGCGAGCCACTTCTTGCCTTAATTGCTCATTTTCCTTTGCAACCTTATCCGAACATGTTTCTCTTTTTTTTGACAGAGGGGATAATGTCACACCCGGTTTTAGAAGGCAAACCGAATGCGAACCATGTACGTGCCAGGATCAGTTATTCACGTACACAGCAGTTACATAACATGGACATCATCACACAGTGCTCAAAATAGTATTAATAAGGGAAATAGTCGATTACATCATACGTCTGAGACGTCCATATAGTCCTTACAATAAATCAAAGTGCGGAAAAGAAACGTAGATAACCGCGGCCTTCACAGGCAGCCGACTGGGGGTTGCCGCTAACCCACACCTAGAACTCGTCGTAGTCTTGGAACTCCTGGAAGTCTCCTTCCACAGCTTCATCTTCGCCTGAGCAGTGGTTGCAATGCTGACAACCTGGGGGGGTTTGGTGTGTAGAGCAAGGGTGAGTACACATCAACATACTCAGCAAGCATCCTGTTTGGCTGTAGTGGACTAGCTTTATGTGGGGGATAAGTCAAGCAGTTGCTTTTAGTTGGTCAGATTATTACTTACTAGTAGAAAGCCAAGTTTTAGCATTAACCCAAGTTATTAACCCAAACGTACTCTTTTCCAAACGGAAAGAGTACCACTTACCAGCACCATAGTCATAATCAAAACCATCAATCTCATAACCACCTGTACCAAAGTATCTCTGATCAAGTACCACTAATCACTGGAGCTCCCTTGGCCGCTCATAACCGTGAGCACGGCTGATATATCAGTTTTCAAACACTCTGCAGAGGTTGTGCACTTTACCCACAAGCCGTGATTCCCATTCTGCCCGGAGATCATGACTCTCCATTGATCACTACCAAGGTGACCCAGCAGGGCATCACTACGTAGCCTTTACAAAGATTCCCCGGGACTGTAGCCACCCGTTAGGTTTCCTAAATGCACCGCACTCCTCCCCAAGGGGCGAACCCAAACTTGGCAGAGCGAGCCGCATACACCGAGCCCCATTGACGGCACGACGGCTAAGCGAACTACACCCCGGGTCCTCTAATTATTCAGCTAAGGGCACCCCATTCCACCCTCATGGTTGCACTGTTTTCCCGGGCGGTCATCCATAGAACAGGTCCTTACGGAGAGGCACTCGAGAAACCGCTCGAGCCCCCTTGATGACCATAAGCATAACATCATAATAAGAGAAGGGAAAACAGCGTATCATAGATAATCTCATCATGTTCATTGATTAGAGTTTGAGCAATAGCATAAAGCTAAACAGTAATAATCCAACCCAAATAGGTGAACAAGGACATGGATCACAAAAACTAGTCAATCCTTAGGCATAAATGTGTAATGCGGGAGGTGAATTAAATAATGAATAGGACATAGATAGGTCAAGGGACACTTGCCTCCACCAAACGACTGCTGCTCAGGGGCTTCTCCTGCGAGTTCCTCGGGCTCTTCAACCGGATCGTTCTCTATGCGAGCGCAAACATACATACATCCACACATTTAATACAAAAGAACAGTACACCATACAATAAAATGCAATAAGTAAACAGACGTTCTACGCAGGCTCGCGAGTACGGTTAAGAGAGAAAGAGGAAAAGATAGTCGAGAGACGATCACGTTACATGATTATAAATTAACTACTCGCTTAATGGAAGGAAATTTAATGTAGACACTATGTTTAGCGTAAAGTAAAGTCATGTTTCATGTCTAATTGTTATAAGCAGGTGGAGATAAATAAAAGGATGGTCGCGCGGCGAGACGCGCGACAAAGCTCTCTAAAACAAATTAAGAAGTTAACGACTCGTCGCGCGACCGAGCACGCAGCGAGACACTTTGCCTTAGTTAAGAGGAGACGTTAAGCGTCGCGCGACAAAGCGCACGACGGCATACGTCGACTAAACTGAGTCCAAAGCGGAACGTCGCGTGAATACACACGCGGCGTTACACCTTAAACAACCTGAAACAAAATGGATCGTCGCGCGACGAAGCGCACGACGCAACACAAGATAGAATCTGAATTTAGACAAATTCGTCGCACGGCGAAGCGCGCGACGCAACACGCTAATTAACAAATAATCACCACGAGCGCGGGCGAGCGAAGATACGGTCGGGCGAGGTCGGAACGGGGGAACGGGCGGCCGAACTGGGGCCAGGGCGGTTGAACCGGCCAGGGGGGCGGTTGAACCGGCCGGGGGCCGCGCCGGGGACGCGCCGGCGAGCAGGGGCCACCGGGGCCGCGCCGGGCCACGCCGGGGACGCGCCGGGGCCGCGCTGCGCGCGAGCAGGGGAGAAGCGGGGGCGGGCGGGTGAGCCGGGGGCGGACGCCGAGCGCCGCCGCGGGGAGGGGCCGAGCGGGCGGGCCGAGCGCCGCCGGGGCCGGGGGCGGGGACGGGGTCGCCGCGCCGGGCAGGGGCGGGGACGGGCGGGGCCGCCGCGGGGAGGGGCGGGGGAGGGATCGCCGCGCCGGGCAGGGGAGGGGTCGAGCGGGCGGGGCCGCCGCTGGGAGGGGCGGGGGCGGGAGCCGCCGCGCCGGGGAGGCCGGGGAAGGGGTCGAGCGGGGGGGAAGGCCGGGGATGGGGAGCCGAGCGCCGCCGCGGGAGGGAGGCCGGGCGGGCGAGCAGGGGCGGGCGTCGAGCGGGCGGGCAGGGGCGCCGCCGCGGGAGGGGCCGAGCGGGCGGGCAGGGGCGCCGCCGCGCTGGGCAGGGACGGAGTCGGGCGCGGGCAGGGGGAAGAGGGAGGGCGCGCGCGCGGGGGAGAAGAGGAGGGAGAGGGAGAGAGAGAGAAGAGAAGGGGAGGGGAGGGGAGCTCACCTCGGGGTCCAAAATCCGGTGATCGCCGTCTCCAAATCCTAGGGCACCACGGGGAGAGAGAGGTGGAAGAGGGAGAGGAGAGGTTGTTGCGCGGGAGATCCAAATGAGAGAGAGAGAGAGAGGAGGGGGGCGCATGGGGGGTTTTGGGCGCAAGGGGCGCGCAGGCCGGGGCGGGCCGGGCCGGCTGGGCTGGGCTGGACTAGGTTGGGCTGGGCCGGGCCACTTCGCGGATCGAAAACCCACGACGAGCGCGACCACTAAACGGAATTAATTCGCGAACCGAAATCCGGAACGGAACGGGACGAACATTCAACATCAGACAAAGAAATGTGCTTCGGCATGATGCAACACCCATGAGACTTAGGTTTTGGTTTATACATGACACGGACACCTGCCGCTATACGGGTTTGAAATTGGGAAGAAGGAGCAAACGGGGAAAGAGAAAAGAGAGTAACGCCCGAATTTGGTGAGAGAAAAGAAGAAAAAATTCTACCCCCAAATTCAGGGCGTTACAAACCTATCCCCCTTAAAAGAATCTCGCCCTCGAGATTCAGGGTTGGCTAGCAAAGAGCTCAGGGTATTTAGCCATCAGATCATCTTCACGCTCCCAGGTTGCTTCTTCTTCAGAGTGGTGATCCCATCTGACTTTGCACATTTTGATGGTCTTCCTTCGGGTGACTCTGTCTGCAACCTCAAGGATTTGCACTGGCTTCTCAACGTAGGTCAAGTCCTCCTGGACTTCAAGACCTTCCACTGGCAACTGCTCTTCTGGCACACGCAAGCACTTCTTCAACTGAGACACATGAAAGACATCATGCACAGCAGACAAATTCTCGGGCAAACTGAGCTGATAAGCCACTTCTCCACGTCTTGCAAGAATCTGATACGGACCAATGTAGCGGGGTGCTAGCTTGCCTTTCACTCCAAATCTTCTGACTCCTCTGATCGGTGACACTTTCAGATAGACAAAGTCTCCGACTTCGAAACTCAGCTCTCTTCTTCTTGTGTCTGCATAGCTTCGCTGCCTCGATTGCGCTATCTTCAGATTTTCTCGGACCATCTTGATGTTCTCTTTGGCTTCAAGCAAAATGTCTGGCCCAAACACTTGCTTCTCTCCAGGCTGATCCCATTGCAACGGAGTTCTACAACTCCTTCCATAGAGCGCCTGAAATGGTGACATCTTCAAACTGGCCTGGTAACTGTTGTTATAGGAAAACTCTGCATAAGGCAATCGCTTGTCCCATCCGGACTGATCTTGCAACGCACAGGCTCTCAACATATCTTCAAGAATTTGGTTGGTCCTTTCGGTCTGGCCATCTGTCTGCGGATGATAAGCTGAACTGAAATTCAGATGCGTGCCCAAGGCTTCATGCAACTGCTGCCAGAAATGAGAGGTGAACTGCGTTCCTCTGTCTGACACTATCTTCTTTGGCACACCATGAAGACAAACGATCCGAGACATATACAATTCTGCCAATACTGCACTGCTATAGTTGGTCTTGACAGGTATGAAGTGGGCTGACTTGGTCAAGCGGTCCACTACTACCCAAATGGAATCGTAGCCGGCTCGAGTGCGAGGCAATCCGACTATGAAATCCATACCAATTTCATCCCATTTCCACTGAGGGATCTGCAATGGTTGCAACAATCCAGCAGGTCTCTGGTGCTCTGCCTTAATTCTTCGGCAACTATCGCACATAGCCACATGTTCTGCGATTTCCCTCTTCATTCCGTACCACCAGAATTTCTTCTTCAGATCCTGATACATCTTCTCACTGCCAGGGTGAATCGAATAGGCTGTCTCATGAGCTTCCTTAAGGATCAACTCCCGAATGGACTGGACATTGGGAACACACAAGCGATCTTTGAACCATATCACGCCTTCTGCATCTTCTCGAAAATCTTTGCCTTTGCCATCTAGAATCAGTCGCCGGATCTCACTGATTTTCTCATCATTCTTCTGCGCTTCTTTGATTTCGCGCTCCAAGGTAGGTTCCAACTCAACTGTGACTCCTCGCGAATTGTTCAGAAATCCGAGACTCAACCTGTCAAACTCCTTGGCCAACTCATAAGGCATCGGACGAGCGACCATCAGATTGACTTGACTCTTCCTGCTCAAAGCATCTGCCACTACGTTTGCTTTGCCTGGATGGTAATGGATCTCCAACTCATAGTCTTTGATCAACTCTAACCATCTTCGTTGCCTCATGTTCAACTCTGACTGGGTGAATATGTACTTCAGACTCTTGTGGTCTGTGTAAACATCGCATTTCTGTCCATACAAATAGTGCCTCCATGACTTCAGCGCGTGAACCACTGCTGCCAACTCTAGATCATGGATTGGGTAATTCTTCTCATGAACCTTCAGCTGTCGGGACGAGTAAGCCACAACTCTTCCCTCTTGCATCAACACACATCCCAAACCTGTGTAGCAAGCATCACAATACACCGAGAAGGGCTTGTGCACATCAGGCAAGACTAGGACAGGCGCTGTAGTCAACTTCTCTTTCAGCGCTTCAAAGGCCTCTTGGCATTTCTGGGTCCACTTGAACTCAACTTTGTTGCCTAGCAACGCTGTCATTGGTTTCACAATCTTCGAAAATCCTTCAATGAATCGCCGATAATATCCGGCCATTCCAATGAAGCTCTTGATTCCTCTAGCATCTGTTGGCGCTTTCCAGTTCAAAATGTCTGCCACTTTCTTCGGATCCACAGCCAATCCTTCTTTATTGATTATGTGACCCAAGAACAGGACTTCACTGATCCAGAACTCACACTTGCTCAACTTTGCATACAACTGGTGCTCTCGCAATCTCTGCAACACCATCCTCAAATGATCTGCATGCTCTTCTTCGCTTTGAGAATAAACCAGAATGTCATCAATAAATACCACCACAAACTTATCAAGATAATCCATGAATACAATGTTCATCAAGTTCATGAAGAACGCTGGCGCATTGGTCAAACCAAAAGACATCACTGTGAACTCATACAACCCATACTTGGAAATGAATGCCGTCTTCGGAATGTCCGAAGGTCGGATTCTGAGCTGATGATAACCTGGCCTCAGATCAATCTTGGAGAACACACTGGCTCCTCTCAACTGGTCGAACAGATCTTCAATTCTGGGCAAAGGGTACTTGTTCTTGATCGTGACCTCATTCAAAGCTCGATAATCGATGCACATCCTTTTGGTGCCATCTTTCTTCTCCACAAATAGGACAGGGGCGGCCCAAGGCGAGGTGCTTGGCCGAATGTAACCTTTCTCTGACAGCTCATCAATTTGCTTCTTAAGTTCATCCAACTCTGGTCCAGATATTCTGTAAGCTCTCTTGAAGATAGGGGCGGTTCCAGGAAGAAGCTCTATGGCAAACTCAACTTTCCGCTCTGGTGGCATACCCGGTAAGTCCTTTGGAAACACATCTGGGAACTCGGACGCAACCTTGATGCTCTCAATTGGGTCTGCTCCACTGCTATCTACAGCTATCTGATAACAACTTCTTTTCTTTGGCTCAGGCGGGACTAATTCGGTCACCACTTCTCCTCCTAGTGGGGACACCAACTTGATCGTCCTTTTATCACAACTGATAACTGCCTGATACTTATCTAGCCAATTCATCCCTAGGATGACATCTATTCCCTGAGTACCCATTACTATAAGGTTGGCGGGAAACGCTATCCCCCTTATTTCCACACTTATATTCAAACAAATGCTATCGGCTCGAATTCTGCCACCGGCTGAGTCAATTTGAATGGGGGTTGACATGGTAGTAATTGGAAGATTATGTGCTTCTACCCATGATGCAGTAATGAAAGAATGCGTTGCTCCAGTATCAAATAACACTTCTGCAATATGGGAGTCGACTGGGAACATACCTACTATCATGCCGGGGGTCTCCTGAACTGCTTCAGCTTCCAAGTGGTTCAGTCTTCCATGATTATAGCGCGGCTGAGAGCGGTTGCCTGATCCAGGCTGAGACACATTCTGCTTTGCTGGGGCATTGGGGCCTGACTGCTGCTGGGCTGCCTTCTTTGGACATTGCATCACCCAGTGGCCTTGCTCTCCACAGTGGAAACATGCTCTGTTTCCAACCTGAGCTGGTGCTGCCTGACTGTTCTGCTGGCTTGCTGGGGCAGGAAGGCGAGGTGCCTGCTGATTCTGCCTTTGAAACTGACCTCCTGACTGATTGCTCTGACAGTTCTGGTACTGGTGCTGAGGATACTGCCTTTGGAACTGCTGATGCTGCTGAGGTGGACGCTGGTTCTGCCTGAACTGCTGAGGTTGATTGCCTGAGAAACGAGGACGATTGCTGCTTCCAGGCTGAGGTCCACTGATCTTGCGCTTACGATCTTCCATCTCCTTGCGCTTTCTCTCTGTCATGATTGCTCTGTCAATCAGGTGCTGGAATGTCGGGAAGGTGTGATTCATCAGCTGATACTGCAGAGGGTCAACCAAGCCTCTCAGGAAACGGTACTGTCGCTTGGCGTCGGTGTTGACATCTTCAGGAGCATAGCGAGACAATTGCAGAAACCTGTCTCGGTACTCACTGACAGACAATGGCCCTTGCTTGAGGGCCAGGAACTCCTCCTTCTTCACTGTCATCAGTCCTGCAGGAACATGGTACTGACGAAAGCTACCTCTGAACTCTTCCCAAGTGATGGCATCAGGATGGGCATGGGTGGCGAGGTAAGACTCCCACCATGACTGGGCTGCTCCTCTCAACAGACGGGGACCATACAGGACTTTCTCCCTGTCATCGCACTGAGCGGTATGCAACTCCCGCTCCACAGTGCGCAGCCAATCTTCAGCATCCATAGGGTCAGAAGAATGAGCAAACGTTGGTGGATGACCTCTCATGAATTCAGCACGCTTGTCTCTGGGCATCTGAGGCATCTGAGGCTGAGGTGGGGCCTGCTGCTGTTGCTGCTGCTGCTGCTGAATGGCGGCCAAAGTCTGACCGATGGCTTGAACTGCCTGAGTCTGCATCAGAAACATCTGCTCGATCGACATCGGGGGCGGGGGCGGTAGGTGCTGCTGCTGGGGCACCTCATCCTGTTGAGCGGCTCGCTCCTGTTGAGCACGCCTTCCTCCTCTGCGCCTGTTCTCTGACATCTGCAGAATGCAACCACACATCAGAACTGATCTGGCAAATCTTGCAGCATAAGGAAAGAGAATAGAATTCTTCAACAGCACTGAACAGATGAGCATCTTCACTGATCTCCAACACAGACCACACAGCTTCTCAGATAGAAAGGAAAGTGGAATAAAAGGGGTTTCCCAACTATATAATTAACTCCATTAATATAATAGGTAAACCAAAATGCAGGGGGTACCCACACTCTGGTGACAATCATTACAAAGATCCAAACCAAACATAGTTCATCATGACAAACATAAATGCACAGGATATAGCAAACTACCCTGTCTAACTAAGACTAACTAAGACCGAGACTAACGCTAAGACTGAAGCTTCTACGTATATATATTTCGTATTAATTACAAGATCCAACTCTAATGATCTATGGTTCTAGAGTTATCTTGGTCTTGCAGGCGGGATTGCCATAAGACTGGTGTCCACGCTGAGGTGAGCGGTACGGGTGCTGAGTCCCGACGGGAGCGGGGGAACCACCATCCAAGTGACGACGTTCCGCGCGCTCAGCCCGCAACAGGGCGATCTCAGCACGAGCCCTACTCAGCTCGTCTAATGCATGGTCCAGCTCCGTGTTTAGCACGGCGGCTAGGTTGACTGTTCTGCTCAACCTAGGATTGCCCTCACCGACCGGTGAGACAATCACGCCTCCTGTGCTGCCAGATGGACGGCGGGGGTAATACTTCAGGTCAAGACCGTCAGCTGCCCCACCGAAAACCGAGCAGTAGTGCGAAAGCGCACGCCGTGCAGCATCTTGCATGGCTGCCTCAGCTGAGTCCCTCTCAGAGATAGAATAGTGCTCTGAGCAGGCCTCCGCACCCTGGAGACTGTTCTCCGGACAGCGCACCAAGCAAGTCGCCTCCCAGCGGTCCGGGTAGACCCCGCGACTGTGCTGGTAGACCACACAGCGATACTCGACATACCAAGTATGCCGGTTAAATGCCCGACGTAGCAGGGTGTCGAGCGCATCATGGAAGTGACACCCGCGAGCAGCGTCGCGAGTGATGGGTCGAGCAACCCATCCTTCCGGCTCAGGGTTAGCAGAGAAGTCGGTGTCGTGGCTCGAGCTGTCGTCGCCATCTCCGTCGTCTGGGTCTCCTCCAGCAGCTACTCCAGAAGCTGGGGCGCCCAGTGGTGGTGCAGGGGTGTCACACCCGGTTTTAGAAGGCAAACCGAATGCGAACCATGTACGTGCCAGGATCAGTTATTCACGTACACAGCGGTTACATAATATGGACATCATCACACAGTGCTCAAAATAGTATTAAAAGGGAAATAATAGTCGTTTACATCATACGTCCGAGACGTCCATATAGTCCTTACAATAAATCAAAGTGCGGAAAAGAAACGTAGATAACCGCGGCCTTCACAGGCAGCCGACTGGGGGTTGCCGCTAACCCACACCTAGAACTCGTCGTAGTCTTGGAACTCCTGGAAGTCTCCTTCCACAGCTTCATCTTCACCTGAGCAGTGGTTGCAATGCTGACAACCTGGGGATGGGGGGGGTTTGGTGTGTAGAGCAAGGGTGAGTACACATCAACATACTCAGCAAGTATCCTGTTTGGCTTTAGTGGACTAGCTGTATGTGGGGATAAGTCAAGCAGTTGCTTTTAGTTGGTCAGATTATTACTTACTAGTAGAAAGCCAAGTTTTAGCATTAACCCAAGTTATTAACCCGAACGTACTCCTTTCCAAACGGAAAGAGTACCACTTACCAGCACCATAGTCATAACCAAAACCATCAATATCATAACCACCTGTACCAAAGTATCTCTGATCAAGTACCACTAATCACTGGAGCTCCCTTGACCGCTCATAACCGCGAGCACGGCTGATATATCAGTTTTCAAACACTCTGCAGAGGTTGTGCACTTTACCCACAAGCCGTGATTCCCTCTTGCCTCGGGCCGATCAAACCCTTAAACACTACCAAGGTGAATAGGCAGGGTCTCACTACGTAGCCTTTACAAAGATTCCCCGGGGCTGTAGCCGCCCGTTAGGTTTCCTAAATGTACCACACTCCTCCCCAAGGGACGAATCAACCTTGGCAGAGCGAGTCGCATACACCGAGCCCCATTGACGGCACGACGGCGAAGCGAACTACACCCCGGATCCTCTAATTATTCAACTAAGGGCACCCCATTCCACCCTCATGGTTGCACTGTTTTCCCGGGCGGTCATCCATAGAACAGGTCCTTACGGAGAGGCACTCGAGAAACCGCTCGAGCCCCCTTGAATACCACAAGTGCAACATCATAATAAGAGAAGGGAAAACAGCGTATCATAGATATTCTCATCATGTTCATTGATTAGAGTTAAGCAATAGCATAAAGCTAAACAGTAATAATCCAACCCAGATAGGTAAACAAGGACATGGATAACAAAAGCTAGTCAATCCTTAGGCATAAATGTGTAAAGCGGGAGGTGAATTAAATAATGAATAGGACATAGATAGGTCAAGGGACACTTGCCTCCACCAACCGGCTGCTGCTCAGGGGCTTCTCCTGCGAGTTCCTCGGACTCTTCAACCGGATCGTTCTCTATGCGAGTGCAAACATACATACATCCATCCATTGAAATTAGGAAACCAACAATACACCATACAAGAGAACAAGTAGATTAAACATGCATAGAATATCACATACAATAATGAGTTTACCATTGTTAGAAAGAAACGAGGGAAGGTCTCGCAGGGGTTAAGGTTTATGCTCGAGATGCGCTACGGGTAGACGAATAACTCAACGCTATGTGCTCTAGTTCTACTTAGCTCCAATTAGTTCTAACAAACGGATTAGCTACATGCATAATTCGAATCATGACCATTTCCAGTTGATCGACATTAAATGAGATAGATAATTACTTACACGAATTAACTAACGTAACCGATTTCTAAATTGAGTTTCCACTTATTAATTAAATAACGCGGTCACACGCATAGAATGCACGGGGGGGTAGACGGGTGGCTCGGGGTAGACGGTCGTGTCGCGGACTCGACAGGACGCTATGTGTTGCGTCGCGGGCACGACGAGCCACGCAAACGCACCGTGCACCACGCGAGCACGTACGCGCAAGGCCGCGCTGACGTGTCGCGAACGAGTCGCGCACACGCCGGGGCCGAACCGCGCACGCGCTACGCAGGGGCACCACGGCCGCGCGAGCTGAAGCTGCGTCGGGCCGGGGCCGCGCTGCGCAGGGGCGGGACACGCCAATGCGGGCGGGACCGAGCCGCCGTGGCCGCAAGCCGCGGGTGCGGCGAGCTCGCCGGGGGCACCGTGCGTGCACGGGCCGCGCCGGGGCTCCGCACGCACCGCCGAGGCCGCGGGTCGCCGTGCCATGACCGGCCGGGGAGGGCGCGCCGGGCGCCGACGGGCGAGACGGGGCCGCGTCGGGCCACCGCGCCATGGCCACGGGCGGGCGAGCGCGCCGTCGCGGGCACGGGGCCGCGAGCGGGCGAGCGGGACCGGCGGCCTTGGCCGGGGAGGGCGGGGCATCGAGAGCGGGCGAGGCCGGCGGGCCGAGGGCTGGCTGGGGGCGCGCGCGCGGGGGCGGGGCTCGCCGCGCCGCCACGGCTGGCCACGCCGAGGGGAGGGGCGGGGGAGCCCGTCGGGGCCGCGCCGGGACGCCGCCACGGCCGGGGCCGAGCATCGCCGGACGGGGGCGAAGGGGGGGGGTCGTCGGGCGGGGCGGGGCGGCACCGGGACGCCGCGCCATGGCCACGGACGCCATGGCCGCGAGCTCCGAGGGCGGGGCCGCGCGGATGCCGGGCGGGCGGGATCGCGCCGGGGAGAGGGAGGGAGGGGAGGAGAGAGGGGAGGAAGAAGGGGAGGGGCCGGGGCTTACCACGGGCGGGCGGGGCGCCGGCGGCGAGCGAGCTGGGGCGGGCAGGGGAGCGGCGGCGAACTAGGGCAGAGGAACGGGGACGAGCAGAGGAGGAGAGAGGAAAGGGGGAGGCGGTTTGGGGAGGGCGCGGCTGACGGGTGGGGCCCACCCAAAGGCGGCAGCGGCTTTCCAGGCGGGGGAGCGGGCGAGCCGGCTGGGGCGGCTGGGCCGCCACGGGCCCAAAGCGCGGGGGGGGGCAGCTGGGCCACGGCGAGGCCGGCCCACGGCGGGGAGAAGAGAAGAAGGGGGGGAGGGAGGCCGGCTGGGCCGGATTGGCCAGCTGGGCTGGGCGCGAGAGAGGGGGGGGCTGCGCGCCTGGCTGGGCCGCGCCAGCTGGGCCGCCCAGGCCGGCCGGGCTGAAAGGGGAAGAGGGGGAAAGGGAGAGAAGGAAAGGTTTTTTCCCTTTTTTAATCCTTTTTCTAAAAGCATGTTTTCACAAATTCAATCCACAACCAAAAGATATGCAGGGACCGGCATGGTGCAACAACTAAATAAAATATTTCTAGGGTTTATTATTATTATATGTCTTGGAGTTTTGAAAGTAGGTAGGGTTTTAGCGAAAAGAAATGGGAAAGAGGTAACGCCCGAATTTAGCGAGCGATATAAAGAGAGAAAAAAATTGAACTCGAAATTCGGGGCGTTACAAACCTATCCCCCTTAAAAGAATCTCGCCCTCGAGATTCAGGGTTGGCTAGCAAAGAGTTCAGGGTATTTGGCCATCAGATCGTCTTCACGCTCCCAGGTTGCTTCTTCCTCAGAGTGATGATTCCATCTGACTTTGCACATTCTGATGGTCTTCCTTCGGGTGACTCTGTCTGCAACCTCAAGGATCTGCACTGGCTTCTCAACGTAGGTCAAGTCCTCCTGGACTTCAAGACCTTCCACTAGCAACTGCTCTTCTGGCACACGCAAGCACTTCTTCAACTGAGACACATGAAAGACATCATGCACAGCTGACAAATTCTCTGGCAAACTGAGCTAATAGGCTACTCCTCCGCGTCTTGCAAGAATCTGGTACGGACCAATGTAGCGGGGTGCTAGCTTGCCTTTGACTCCGAACCTTCTGACTCCTCTGATCGGTGACACTTTCAGATAGACAAAGTCTCCGACTTCAAAACTCAGCTCTCTTCTTCTTGTGTCTGCATAGCTTCGCTGTCTTGATTGCGCTATCTTCAGATTCTCTCGGACCATCTTGATGTTCTCTTCGGCTTCAAGCAAAATGTCTGGCCCAAACACTTGCTTTTCTCCAGGCTGATCCCATTGCAACGGAGTTCTACAACTCCTTCCATAAAGCGCCTGAAATGGTGACATCTTCAAACTGGCCTGGTAACTGTTGTTATAGGAAAACTCTGCATAAGGCAATCGCTTGTCCCATCCGGACTGATCTTGCAACGCACAGGCTCTCAGCATATCTTCAAGAATTTGATTGGTCCTTTCGGTCTGGCCATCTGTCTGCGGATGATAAGCTGAACTGAAATTCAGATGCGTGCCCAAGGCTTCATGCAACTGCTGCCAGAAATGAGAGGTGAACTGCGTTCCTCTGTCTGACACTATCTTCTTTGGCACACCATGAAGACAAACGATCCGAGACATATACAATTCTGCCAATACTGCACTGCTGTAGTTGGTCTTGACAGGTATGAAGTGGGCTGACTTGGTCAAACGGTCCACTACTACCCAGATGGAATCGTAGCCGGCTCGAGTGCGAGGCAATCCGACTATGAAATCCATACCGATTTCGTCCCATTTCCACTGAGGGATCTGCAACGGTTGCAACAATCCAGCAGGTCTCTGGTGCTCTGCCTTAATTCTTCGGCAACTATCGCACCTAGCCACATGCTCTGCAATCTCCCTCTTCATTCCGTACCACCAGAATTTCTTTTTCAGATCCTGATACATCTTCTCACTGCCAGGGTGAATCGAATAGGCCGCCTCATGAGCTTCCTTGAGAATCAACTCCCGAATAGACTGGACATTGGGAACACACAAGCGGTCTTTGAACCATATCACGCCTTCTGCATCTTCTCGAAAATCTTTGCCTTTGCCTTCTAGAATCAGTCGCCGGATCTCACTGATTTTCTCATCATTCTTCTGCGCTTCTTTGATTTCGCGCTCCAAGGTAGGTTCCAACTCAACTGTAACTCCTCGCGAATTGTTCAGAAATCCGAGACTCAACCTGTCAAACTCTTTGGCCAACTCATAAGGCATCGGACGAGCGACCATCAGATTGACTTGACTCTTTCTGCTCAAAGCATCTGCCACTACGTTTGCTTTGCCTGGATGGTAATGAATCTCCAACTCATAGTCTTTGATCAACTCTAACCATCTTCGTTGCCTCATGTTCAACTCTGACTGAGTGAATATGTACTTCAGACTCTTGTGATCTGTGTAAACATCGCATTTCTGTCCATACAGGTAGTGCCTCCACGTCTTCAGTGCATGAACCACTGCTGCCAACTCTAGATCATGGATTGGGTAATTCTTCTCATGAACCTTCAACTGTCGGGACGAGTAAGCCACAACTCTTCCCTCTTGCATCAACACACATCCCAAACCTGTGTAACAAGCATCACAATACACCGAGAAGGGCTTGTGCACATCAGGCAAGACTAGGACAGGCGCTGTAGTCAGCTTCTTTTTCAGCGCTTCAAAGACCTCTTGGCATTTCTGGGTCCACTTGAACTCAACTTTGTTGCCTAGCAACGCTGTCATTGGTTTCGCAATCTTCGAAAACCCTTCAATGAATCGCCGATAATATCCGGCCATTCCAATGAAACTCTTGATTCCTCGAGCATCTGTTGGCGCTTTCCAGTTCAAAATGTCTGCCACTTTCTTCGGATCCACAGCCAATCCTTCTTTATTGATTATGTGACCCAAGAACAGGACCTCACTGATCCAGAACTCACACTTGCTCAACTTTGCATACAGCTGGTGCTCCCGCAATCTCTGCAACACCATCCTCAAATGATCTGCGTGCTCTTCTTCGCTTTGAGAATAAACCAGAATGTCATCAATGAATACCACCACAAACTTATCAAGATAATCCATGAATACACTATTCATCAAGTTCATGAAGAACGCTGGCGCATTGGTCAAACCAAAAGACATCACTGTGAACTCGTACAACCCATACTTGGTAATGAAAGCCGTCTTCGGAATGTCTGAAGGCCGGATCCTGAGCTGGTGATAACCTGACCTCAGATCAATCTTGGAGAACACACTGGCTCCTCTCAACTGGTCGAACAGATCTTCTATTCTGGGCAAGGGATACTTGTTCTTGATCGTGACCTCATTCAAAGCTCGGTAATCGATACACATCCTCTTGGTGCCATCTTTCTTCTCCACAAATAGGACAGGGGCGGCCCAAGGCGAGGTGCTTGGCCGAACGTAACCTTTCTCTGACAACTCATCAATTTGCTTCTTAAGCTCAACCAACTCTGGTCCGGATATTCTGTAAGCTCTCTTATAGATAGGAGCGGTTCCGGGAAGAAGCTCTATGGCAAATTCAACTTTCCGCTCTGGTGGCATACCCGGTAAGTCCTTTGGAAACACATCTGGGAACTCAGACACGATCTTGATACTCTCGATTGGGTCTGCTTCACTGCTATCAACAGCTATCTGATAACAACTTCCTTTCTTTGGCTCAGGCGGGACTAACTCGGTCACCACTTCCTCTCCTAGTGGGGACACCAACTTGATTGTCCTTTTATCACAACTGATAACTGCCTGATACTTATCTAGCCAATTCATCCCTAGGATGACATCTATTCCCTGAGTACCCATTACTATAAGGTTCGCGGGAAACGCTATCCCCCTTATTTCCACACTTATATTCAAACAAATGCTATCGGCTCGAATTCTACCACCGGCTGAGTCAATTTGAATAGGGGTTGACATGGTAGTAATTGGAAGATTATGTGCTTCTACCCATGATGCAGTAATGAAAGAATGCGTTGCTCCAGTATCAAATAACACTTCTGCAATATGGGAGGCGACTGGGAACATACCTACTATCATGCCGGGGGTCTCCTGAACTGCTTCAGCTTCCAAGTGGTTCAATCTTCCATGATTATAGCGCGCCTGAGGGCGATTGCCTGCTCCAGGCTGAGGCACATTCTGCTTCGCTGGGGCATTGGGGCCTGACTGCTGCTGGGCTGCCTTCTTCGGACATTGCATCACCCAATGGCCCTGCTCTCCACAGTGGAAACATGCCCTGTTTCCGACCTGAGCTGGTGCTGCCTGACTGTTCTGCTGGTTTACTGGGGCAGGAAGGCGAGGTGCCTGTTGATTCTGCCTCTGAAACTGACCTCCTGACTGATTGCTCTGACGGTTCTGGTACTGATGCTGAGGATACTGCCTTTGGAATTGCTGATGCTGAGGTGGACGCTGGTTCTGTCTAAACTGCTGAGGTTGATTGCCTGAGAAACGAGGATGACTGCTGCTTCCAGGCTGGGGTCCACTGATCTTGCGCTTATGATCTTCCATCTCCTTACGCTTCCTTTCTGTCATGATCGCTCTATCAATCAGGTGCTGGAATGTCGGGAAGGTATGGTTCATCAGTTGGTACTGCAGAGGGTCAACCAAGCCTCTCAGGAAACGGTACTGTCGCTTGGCGTCGGTGTTGACATCTTTAGGAGCATAGCGAGACAATTGCAGGAACCTGTCCCGGTACTCACTGACAGACGATGGCCCTTGCTTGAGGGCCAGGAACTCCTCCTTCTTCACTGTCATCAGACCTGCGGGAACATGGTACTGACGAAAGCTACCTCTGAACTCTTCCCAGGTGATGGTGTCAGGATGGGCATGGGTGGCAAGGTAAGACTCCCACCATGACTGGGCTGCTCCTCTCAACAGACGGGGACCATACAGAACTTTCTCCCTGTCATCGCACTGAGCGGTATGCAACTCACGCTCCACAGTGCGCAGCCAGTCTTCAGCATCCATGGGGTCAGAAGAATGAGCAAACGTTGGTGGATGACCTCTCATGAATTCAGCACGCTTGTCTCTGGGCATCTGAGGCATCTGAGGCTGAGGTGGGGCCTGCTGCTGCTGCTGCTGCTGCTGAATGGCGGCCAAAGTCTGACCGATGGCTTGAACCGCCTGAGTCTGCATCAGAAACATTTGCTCGATCGACATCGGGGGCGGGGGCGGTAGGTGCTGCTGCTGGGGCACCTCCTCCTGTTGAGCGGCTCGCTCCTGCTGAGCACGCCTTCCTCCTCTGCGCCTGTTCTCTGACATCTGCAGAATGCAACCACACATCAGAACTGATCCGGCAAATCTTGCAGCATAGGAAAAGAGTATAGAATTCTTCAACAACATTGAACGGATGAGCATCTTCACTGATCTCCAACACAGACCACACAGCTTCTCAGATAAAGAGGAAAGTGGAACAAAAGGTTTCCCAACTATATAGCTAACTCCATTAACATAATAGGTAAACCAAAATGCAGGGGATACCCACACTCTGGTGACAATCATTACAAAGATCCAAACCAGACATAGTTCATCATGACAAACACAAATGCACAGGATATAGCAAACTACCCTGTCTAACTAAGACTAACTAAGACTGAGACTAACGCTAAGACTGAAGCTTCTATGTATATATTTCGTATTAATTACAAGATCCAACTCTAACGAGCTATGGTTCTAGAGTTATCTTGGTCTTGCAGTCGGGATTGCCATAAGACTGGTGTCCACGCTGAGGTGAGCGGTACGGGTGCTGAGTCCCGACGGGAGCGGGGGAACCACCATCCAGGTGACGACGTTCCGCGCGCTCAGCCCGCAGCAGGGCGATCTCAGCACGAGCCCTACTCAGCTCGTCTAATGCATGGTCCAGCTCCGTGTTTAGCACGGCGGCTAGGTTGACTGTGCTGCTCAACCTAGGATTGCCCTCACCGACAGGTGAGACAATCACGCCTCCTGTGCTGCCAGATGGACGGCGGGGGTAATACTTCAGGTCAAGACCGTCAGCTACCCCACCGAAAACCGAGCAGTAGTGCGAAAGCGCACGCCGTGCAGCATCTTGCATGGCTGCCTCAGCTGAGTCCCGCTCAGAGATAGAATAGTGCTCTGAGCAGGCCTCCGCACCCTGGAGACTGTTCTCCGGGCAGCGCACCAAACAGGTTGCCTCCCAGCGGTCCGGGTAGACCCCGCGACTATGCTGGTAGACCACACAGCGATACTCGATGGACCAAGTACGCCGGTTAAGTGCCCGACGTAGCAGGGTGTCAAGCGCGTCGTGGAAGTGACACCCGCGAGCAGCGTCGCGAGCGATGGGTCGAGCAACCCATCCTTCCGGCTCAGGGTTAGCAGAGAAGTCGGTGTCGTGGCTCGAGCTGTCGTCGCCACCTCCGTCGTCTGGGTCTCCTCCAGCAGCTACTCCAGAGGCTGGGGCGCCCAGTGATGGTGCAGGGGGCGCCTCCAGGGGAAGCACGGGGGAGCAGCTCCTCACGGACTCTATCTCCTGCTGGAGCGAGAAGGAAGAGCCCTGCTGCTCCTGTCGTCGACGCTCCTGCTCCTCACGCAGGCGGTGGTGTAGTCTCTCCAAGTGGCTGGACTGTCCGGCCACGGGACGGCGAAGCGGACGCTCAGCAAGGCGGGAGGGTAAGAAGGGGATGACGGACTTTCGTGCAGTGTGTCTAAGTCGAGCCATCTACAAAAGACATCGCAAGCAAAAGGGTGAGAACAGAATTAATATGACCAGCAAATAATGAATCATAAGTAAATGAAGGATTAGAATAAAACATGATTTTCAGCAAGGTATAATATATAGTAGAACATAGGTTTGGTCGGTATGACCAACTTTTGAAGGGATATCAAAGTCAAGGCAGAGACAGAGGTCTATAGTCCTTAGAACGACCATTCTACTCTAGGTTAGCGGTCCTACAGTCAGCACGGCTTTGATACCACTTATGTCACACCCGGTTTTAGAAGGCAAACCGAATGCGAACCATGTACGTGCCAGGATCAGTTATTCACGTACACAGCAGTTACATAATATGGACATCATCACACAGTGCTCAAAATAGTATTAAAAGGGAAATAATAGTCGTTTACATCATACGTCCGAGACGTCCATATAGTCCTTACAATAAATCAAAGTGCGGAAAAGAAACGTAGATAACCGCGGCCTTCACAGGCAGCCGACTGGGGGTTGCCGCTAACCCACACCTAGAACTCGTCGTAGTCTTGGAACTCCTGGAAGTCTCCTTCCACAGCTTCATCTTCACCTGAGCAGTGGTTGCAATGCTGACAACCTGGGGATGGGGGGGGTTTGGTGTGTAGAGCAAGGGTGAGTACACATCAACATACTCAGCAAGTATCCTGTTTGGCTTTAGTGGACTAGCTGTATGTGGGGATAAGTCAAGCAGTTGCTTTTAGTTGGTCAGACTATTACTTACTAGTAGAAAGCCAAGTTTTAGCATTAACCCAAGTTATTAACCCGAACGTACTCCTTTCCAAACGGAAAGAGTACCACTTACCAGCACCATAGTCATAACCAAAACCATCAATCTCATAACCACCTGTACCAAAGTATCTCTGATCAAGTACCACTAATCACTGGAGCTCCCTTGGCCGCTCATAACCGCGAGCACGGCTGATATATCAGTTTTCAAACACTCTGCAGAGGTTGTGCACTTTACCCACAAGCCGTGATTCCCTCTTGCCTCGGGCCGATCAAACCCTTAAACACTACCAAGGTGAATAGGCAGGGTCTCACTACGTAGCCTTTACAAAGATTCCCCGGGGCTGTAGCCGCCCGTTAGGTTTCCTAAATGTACCGCACTCCTCCCCAAGGGACGAATCAACCTTGGCAGAGCGAGCCGCATACACCGAGCCCCATTGACGGCACGACGGCGAAGCGAACTACACCCCGGATCCTCTAATTATTCAACTAAGGGCACCCCATTCCACCCTCATGGTTGCACTGTTTTCCCGGGCGGTCATCCATAGAACAGGTCCTTACGGAGAGGCACTCGAGAAACCGCTCGAGCCCCCTTGAATACCACAAGTGCAACATCATAATAAGAGAAGGGAAAACAGCGTATCATAGATATTCTCATCATGTTCATTGATTAGAGTTAAGCAATAGCATAAAGCTAAACAGTAATAATCCAACCCAGATAGGTAAACAAGGACATGGATAACAAAAGCTAGTCAATCCTTAGGCATAAATGTGTAAAGCGGGAGGTGAATTAAATAATGAATAGGACATAGATAGGTCAAGGGACACTTGCCTCCACCAACCGGCTGCTGCTCAGGGGCTTCTCCTGCGAGTTCCTCGGACTCTTCAACCGGATCGTTCTCTATGCGAGTGCAAACATACATACATCCATCCATTGAAATTAGGAAACCAACAATACACCATACAAGAGAACAAGTAGATTAAACATGCATAGAATATCACATACAATAATGAGTTTACCATTGTTAGAAAGAAACGAGGGAAGGTCTCGCAGGGGTTAAGGTTTATGCTCGAGATGCGCTACGGGTAGACGAATAACTCAACGCTACGTGCTCTAGTTCTACTTAGCTCCAATTAGTTCTAACAAACGGATTAGCTACATGCATAATTCGAATCATGACCATTTCCAGTTGATCGACATTAAATGAGATAGATAATTACTTACACGAATAAACTAATGTAACCGATTTCTAAATTGAGTTTCCACTTATTAATTAAATAACGCGGTCACACGCATAGAATGCACGGGGGGTAGACGGGTGGCTCGGGGTAGACGATCGTGTCGCGGACTCGACAGGACGCTATGTGTTGCTTCGCGGGCACGACGAGCCACGCAAACGCACCGTGCACCACGCGAGCACGTACGCGCAAGGCCGCGCTGACGTGTCGCGAACGAGTCGCGCACACGCCGGGGCCGAACCGCGCACGCGCTACGCAGGGGCACCACGGCCGCGCGAGCTGAAGCTGCGTCGGGCCGGGGCCGCGCTGCGCAGGGGCGGGACACGCCAATGCGGGCGGGACCGAGCCGCCGTGGCCGCAAGCCGCGGGTGCGGCGAGCTCGCCGGGGGCACCGTGCGTGCACGGGCCGCGCCGGGGCTCCGCACGCACCGCCGAGGCCGCGGGTCGCCGTGCCATGACCGGCCGGGGAGGGCGCGCCGGACGCCGACGGGCGAGACGGGGCCGCGTCGGGCCACCGCGCCATGGCCACGGGCGGGCGAGCGCGCCGTCGCGGGCACGGGGCCGCGAGCGGGCGAGCGGGACCGGCGGCCTTGGCCGGGGAGGGCGGGGCATCGAGAGCGGGCGAGGCCGGCGGGCCGAGGGCTGGCTGGGGGCGCGCGCGCGGGGGCGGGGCTCGCCGCGCCGCCACGGCTGGCCACGCCGAGGGGAGGGGCGGGGGAGCCCGTCGGGGCCGCGCCGGGACGCCGCCACGGCCGGGGCCGAGCACCGCCGGACGGGGGCGAGGGGGGGTCGTCGGGCGGGGCGGGGCGGCACCGGGACGCCGCGCCATGGCCACGGACGCCATGGCCGCGAGCTCCGAGGGCGGGGCCGCGCGGATGCCGGGCGGGCGGGATCGCGCCGGGGAGAGGGAGGGAGGGGAGGAGAGAGGGGAGGAAGAAGGGGAGGGGCTTACCACGGGCGGGCGGGGCGCCGTCGGCGAGCGAGCTGGGGCGGGCAGGGGAGCGGCGGCGAACTAGGGCAGAGGAACGGGGACGAGCAGAGGAGGAGAGAGGAAAGGGGGAGGCGGTTTGGGGAGGGCGCGGCTGACGGGTGGGGCCCACCCAAAGGCGGCGACGGCTTTCCAGGCGGGGGAGCGGGCGAGCCGGCTGGGGCGGCTGGGCCGCCACGGGCCCAAAGCGCGGGGGGGGGGGGGGCAGCTGGGCCACGGCGAGGCCGGCCCACGGCGGGGAGAAGAGAAGAAGGGGGGGAGGGAGGCCGGCTGGGCCGGATTGGCCAGCTGGGCTGGGCGCGAGAGAGGGGGGGCTGCGCGCCTGGCTGGGCCGCGCCAGCTGGGCCGCCCAGGCCGGCCGGGCTGAAAGGGGAAGAGGGGGAAAGGGAGAGAAGGAAAGGTTTTTCCCTTTTTTAATCCTTTTTCTAAAAGCATGTTTTCACAAATTCAATCCACAACCAAAAGATATGCAGGGACCGGCATGGTGCAACAACTAAATAAAATATTTCTAGGGTTTATTATTATTATATGTCTTGGAGTTTTGAAAGTAGGTAGGGTTTTAGCGAAAAGAAATGGGAAAGAGGTAACGCCCAAATTTAGCGAGCGATATAAAGAGAGAAAAAAATTGAACTCGAAATTCGGGGCGTTACAAGGGGGCGGCTCCAGAGGAAGCACAGGGGAGCAGCTCCTCACAGACTCTATCTCCTGGTGGAGCGAGAAGGAAGAGCCCTGCTGCTCCTGTCGTCGACGCTCCTGCTCCTCACGCAGGCGGTGGTGTAGTCTCTCCAGGTGGCTGGACTGTCCGGCCACGGGACGGCGAAGCGGACGCTCAGCAAGGCGGGAGGGTAAGAAGGGGATGACTGACTTTCGTGCAGTGTGTCTAAGTCGAGTCATCTACAAAAGACATCGCAAGCAAAAGGGTGAGAACAGAATTAATATGACCAGCAAATAATGAATCATAAGTGAATGAAGGATTAGAATAAAACATGATTTTCAGCAAGGTATTATATATAGTAGAACATAGGTTTGGTCGGTATGACCAACTTTTGAAGGGATATCAAAGTCAAGGCAGAGACAGAGGTCTATAGTCCTTAGAGCGACCATTCTACTCTAGGTTAGCGGTCCTACAGTCAGCACGGCTTTGATACCACTTATGTCACACCCGGTTTTAGAAGGCAAACCGAATGCGAACCATGTACGTGCCAGGATCAGTTATTCACGTACACAGCAGTTACATAACATGGACATCATCACACAGTGCTCAAAATAGTATTAATAAGGGAAATAGTCGATTACATCATACGTCTGAGACGTCCATATAGTCCTTACAATAAATCAAAGTGCGGAAAAGAAACGTAGATAACCGCGGCCTTCACAGGCAGCCGACTGGGGGTTGCCGCTAACCCACACCTAGAACTCGTCGTAGTCTTGGAACTCCTGGAAGTCTCCTTCCACAGCTTCATCTTCGCCTGAGCAGTGGTTGCAATGCTGACAACCTGGGGGGTTTGGTGTGTAGAGCAAGGGTGAGTACACATCAACATACTCAGCAAGCATCCTGTTTGGCTGTAGTGGACTAGCTTTATGTGGGGGATAAGTCAAGCAGTTGCTTTTAGTTGGTCAGATTATTACTTACTAGTAGAAAGCCAAGTTTTAGCATTAACCCAAGTTATTAACCCAAACGTACTCTTTTCCAAACGGAAAGAGTACCACTTACCAGCACCATAGTCATAATCAAAACCATCAATCTCATAACCACCTGTACCAAAGTATCTCTGATCAAGTACCACTAATCACTGGAGCTCCCTTGGCCGCTCATAACCGTGAGCACGGCTGATATATCAGTTTTCAAACACTCTGCAGAGGTTGTGCACTTTACCCACAAGCCGTGATTCCCATTCTGCCCGGAGATCATGACTCTCCATTGATCACTACCAAGGTGACCCAGCAGGGCATCACTACGTAGCCTTTACAAAGATTCCCCGGGACTGTAGCCACCCGTTAGGTTTCCTAAATGCACCGCACTCCTCCCCAAGGGGCGAACCCAAACTTGGCAGAGCGAGCCGCATACACCGAGCCCCATTGACGGCACGACGGCTAAGCGAACTACACCCCGGGTCCTCTAATTATTCAGCTAAGGGCACCCCATTCCACCCTCATGGTTGCACTGTTTTCCCGGGCGGTCATCCATAGAACAGGTCCTTACGGAGAGGCACTCGAGAAACCGCTCGAGCCCCCTTGATGACCATAAGCATAACATCATAATAAGAGAAGGGAAAACAGCGTATCATAGATAATCTCATCATGTTCATTGATTAGAGTTTGAGCAATAGCATAAAGCTAAACAGTAATAATCCAACCCAAATAGGTGAACAAGGACACGGATCACAAAAACTAGTCAATCCTTAGGCATAAATGTGTAATGCGGGAGGTGAATTAAATAATGAATAGGACATAGATAGGTCAAGGGACACTTGCCTCCACCAAACGACTGCTGCTCAGGGGCTTCTCCTGCGAGTTCCTCGGGCTCTTCAACCGGATCGTTCTCTATGCGAGCGCAAACATACATACATCCACACATTTAATACAAAAGAACAGTACACCATACAATAAAATGCAATAAGTAAACAGACGTTCTACGCAGGCTCGCGAGTACGGTTAAGAGAGAAAGAGGAAAAGATAGTCGAGAGACGATCACGTTACATGATTATAAATTAACTACTCGCTTAATGGAAGGAAATTTAATGTAGACACTATGTTTAGCGTAAAGTAAAGTCATGTTTCATGTCTAATTGTTATAAGCAGGTGGAGATAAATAAAAGGATGGTCGCGCGGCGAGACGCGCGACAAAGCTCTCTAAAACAAATTAAGAAGTTAACGACTCGTCGCGCGACCGAGCACGCAGCGAGACACTTTGCCTTAGTTAAGAGGAGACGTTAAGCGTCGCACGACAAAGCGCACGACGGCATACGTCGACTAAACTGAGTCCAAAGCGGAACGTCGCGTGAATACACACACGGCGTTACACCTTAAACAACATGAAACAAAATGGATCGTCGCGCGACGAAGCGCACGACGCAACACAAGATAGAATCTGAATTTAGACAAATTCGTCGCGCGGCGAAGCGCGCGACGCAACACGCTAATTAACAAATAATCACCACGAGCGCGGGCGAGCGAAGATACGGTCGGGCGAGGTCGGAACGGGGGAACAGGCGGCCGAACTGGGGCCAGGGCGGTTGAACCGGCCAGGGGGGTGGTTGAACCGGCCGGGGGCCGCGCCGGTGACGCGCCGGCGAGCAGGGGCCACCGGGGCCGCGCCGGGCCACGCCGGGGACGCGCCGGGGCCGCGCTGCGCGCGAGCAGGGGAGAAGCGGGGGCGGGCGGGCGAGCCGGGGGCGGACGCCGAGCGCCGCCGCGGGGAGGGGCCGAGCGCCGCCGGGGCCGGGGGCGGGGACGGGGACGGGGTCGCCGCGCCGGGCAGGGGCGGGGACGGGCGGGGCCGCCGCGGGGAGGGGCGGGGGCGGGATCGCCGCGCCGGGCAGGGGAGGGGCCGAGCGGGCGGGGCCGCCGCGGGGAGGGGCGGGGGCGGGAGCCGCCGCGCCGGGGAGGCCGGGGAAGGGGTCGAGCGGGGGGGGGAAGGCCGGGGACGGGGAGCCGAGCGCCGCCGCGGGAGGGAGGCCGGGCGGGCGAGCAGGGGCGGGCGCCGAGCGGGCGGGCAGGGGCACCGCCGCGGGAGGGGCCGAGCGGGCGGGCAGGGGCGCCGCCGCGCCGGGCAGGGACGGGGTCGGGCGCGGGCAGGGGGAAGAGGGAGGGCGCGCGCGCGGGGGAGAAGAGGAGGGAGAGGGAGAGAGAGAGAAGAGAAGGGGAGGGGAGCTCACCTCGGGGTCCAAAATCCGGTGATCGCCGTCTCCAAATCCTAGGGCACCACGGGGAGAGAGAGGTGGAAGAGGGAGAGGAGAGGTTGTTGCGCGGGAGATCCAAATGAGTGAGAGAGAGGAGGGGGGCGCATGGGGGGTTTTGGGCGCCAGGGGCGCGCAGGCCGGGGCGGGCCGGGCCGGCTGGGCTGGGCTGGACTAGGTTGGGCTGGGCCGGGCCACTTCGCAGATCGAAAACCCACGACGAGCGCGACCACTAAACGGAATTAAATCGCGAACCGAAATCCTGAACGGAACGGGACGAACATTCAACATCAGACAAAGAAATGTGCTTCGGCATGATGCAACACCCATGAGACTTAGGTTTTGGTTTATACATGACACGGACACCTGCCGCTATACGGGTTTGAAATTGGGAAGAAGGAGCAAACGGGGAAAGAGAAAAGAGAGTAACGCCCGAATTTGGTAAGAGAAAAGAAGAAAAAATTCTACCCCCAAATTCAGGGCGTTACAGATAACCCCCTATTTCATTACGAAATAGAAAGAGACATAAGTTCTTACAATACCACAAGAACACCCAGAAATTTAAAGCCGACAAAGCACACAACTATCAGCTACGAAGGACCATAACCTGACCGAACCAAACTACTAGTAGCATCACATATAACAGCACATAGCTGACCAAAAACAAAGTTCACACAGATCAAACCAAATCAGCAAACAACAATCTATCCCGTAGTTTTTCCTGTAGCCTGGCGCTATGGAGAGGGGAAGTAGAACAACCACAAAGTTGATGAACCAAAATAGCCAGATAACAAAACATATTTCTTCATTGGATTCGTCTGTCAACTGGCCTCCAACCACGAGTCTTGTTGTAGATCTCACACGCCATCTTTTTGATTTTGAAACTTCCGAGCTCCACCAGTTTTCTTGCCTTCTTTTTTTGACGAATAGCCCAAGTATCAAGCCAATAACAACAAGAGAAAATCACATTAGTCGGATCATCAATTCGGTCAGTTCCAAAGCAACAATTATTGCGACAACGCCAGATCGCCCAAATGACAGCTCCACAGCCAAACAATACCAGATTTTTTCAGTCTTGTTAAAACTGTTAATCCAAGTACCAAACAGATCATCCACATTGTCAGGAATAGAAATTAGGCCAAGAGCTGAGTAGACTATTCTCCAAGTAAATCTAGCAACCGGACACTGAAAAAACAAATGGTCTATGGATTCTGAAAATCCACAAAAGGTACATTCCAGATTACCCTTCCAATTCTTCTTGAACAAATTGTCCTTAGTTAAAATCTTTTTATGCATAACAAGCCACAGAAAAGCTTTGATCTTATGTGGGAGTCTAGTCTTCCACAGTAAACTAGAAGACAAAGGAATCTGAGAGCACTTGATTTCTTTATAAAAAGAATTAACAGAATAACCTTTGTTACCTAGAAGCCAAACTGATTTATCCTCTTCCTCAGAAATATTGGTATTATTACACTGTGTAATAATATTGTTATAATCAACTTCCAAGGCACCATAAATCCTTCTTCTGAAATTCACAGCTCTAAAATCAGAAGAAAAAGCTTTTTTCACTGTGATATCTTTATCATAAGCAATGTCATACAAACTAGCATATTTAGAAGACAAAGGCTCTAAATCACACCAAATATTGTGCCAGAAGCTGGTATTACTGCCATTACCTACCTTTTTTTACAATACTTGTAAAAATTATCCCTAGTATCCAGAATACCTTTCGAGAAGTGAGAGTCACTTTGTCTTTTTTCAGTGAAATAATAGGCCTTCCTTTGACATATTTATGTCTGATAATAGTCTACCACAGCCCATTCGTATTTTCCAATTTCCAAAGCCATTTAGCTAGAAGCGCCTCATTCATCGTCTTGTGAAGATCCAAAACTCCAAGTCCACCCTGACCTCTCGGAGAACACACCATATTCCAGTCAGCAAGGTGGTATTTCCTTATATTATGAACACCTTGCCAAAGAAGCCTTTTTCTAAAGAGATCCATTTTCTTCACAATGTACTTGGGAGCTTTATACATCGAGAGCATGTATAAAGGGACATTGGTAAGGCTGCTATTAATCAAGACTAACCGACCACCCAAACTAAGGAATTTTCCTTGCCAAGCCCCCATTTTCTTTTCAACTTTCTCTACTGTGGGTAACCACAAAGACTTGCAAAGTTTTTTATCATCAATCGGAACCCCCAAATATTTCATTGGAAGACAATTAGAAGGGCAAGTAAAAATGTCAGCATACCAGAATTCCTTATCAACAGCTTCACCTAAACAGAAAATTTCACTTTTATGAAAATTGATTTGAGACCAGACATCTGTTCAAATAAACAGAGAATAAACTTAAGATTTCTGGCTCCCTCCAGATCATCTTGGAGCAAAAAAATGGTATCATCAGCATACTGCAAACAACAACAGCCATTAGGAATTATATGAGGAATGAGCCCACTGATAACACCTTCATCCTTGGCCCTTTGAACCATACAAGCAAGCACATCAGCAGCAATATTAAAAAGCAAGGGGGAGAAAGGGTCACCTTGTCTGACACCTTTGTGAGTGGTAAAATAGGGACCCACTCTGTCATTGGTCTTGATGGCCACTTTACCACACCTAACAGTTCTCATAACCCAATCACAACATTTGTCACCAAAGCCTTTTTTCATCATCATATGATGAAGAAAATTCCAATTCACCTTGTCATACGATTTCTCAAAATCTACCTTAAAAATTATCCCACTCTGCTTCCTTTTTTCACCTCATGAATAATCTCATGGAGAGATACCACTCCATCCATGATATATTTACCCTTGATAAAACCATAATGAAAATCACTAATCACCTTATTGATACAGCTGGCCAATCTGTTGGTCAAAACTTTGGTAATAATCTTGTAACACACATTAAGCAAGCAAATAGGTCTGAATGCTTTAATGTCAATAGCATTAGGAACTTTGGGAATAAGAGTCACCATTCCAAAATTAAGTCTCTCAATGTTA
Organism: Zea mays; assembly: GCF_902167145.1. Classification (NCBI taxonomy): domain Eukaryota; kingdom Viridiplantae; phylum Streptophyta; class Magnoliopsida; order Poales; family Poaceae; genus Zea; species Zea mays. Next base: position 188,145,286 of record NC_050098.1, read on the forward strand.
AGAGTGCCAGCATGAAAATCTTGAAAGAGGTTAAACAGATCATTTTTAATCGTGTCCCAAAACTCCTGAAAAAATTCAGCAGGGATGCTATCAGGCCCAGGAGCTCTATTATGTTTCATAGAAAACACCACCTCTCTAATTTCCTTCATGTCAAACGGTCTGGTCAGGTACTCTTTGTCAGTATCATCCAACATTTTCATATCCAAATGACTCAGATTCATACTAGATTCTTGAGAATGACCAAACAGATTTTGGTAAAAAGAAGTCGCCAAATGATTTATATCATCATCATCCTGAGCAATTCTGTCTTCATGAGTAAGAGTCACAATTTTAAGCTTCCTTCTCTTACACTTGGCAAGTAAATGAAAATATCTAGAATTTTCGTCGCCATCCAAAATGAATTTATCACGAGCTCTCTGTTTGAGCTTAATTCCCTCCTCATCAACTAGTTTCTTAAGAGTCAATTCCAGGTCAAGCTTCTCCATCTTGTCATTCTTCGACAAGCCAATTACTTCACTGATTTTGTCAAACATATCTATTTTATCCAACATTTCTCGTTTCATTTTTTTGTATTGCCCTTCAATATTAATATTCCAACCTTTGAGCATTTGCTTCAAACGTTTAATTTTCGTTTTCCAAATGTCAATACTACTTTTAGCTTTCACTGAAATAGACCAATTGTCTATCACTTTTTTGTGAAAATCTGGTCTAGTCTTCCAACATAATTCATATTTGAAAACTCTGCTGCCAGTCGAGACAATATCCCCTTGGATGCACAAAGGAACATGGTCAGAAAAGGATCTATTCAAACCTCGGACATTAATATTATTGTAAGCAAGATCCCACTCAGGACTAGCTAAGAATCTATCCAACTTTTCAAAAGTAGGGTCCATCCTATTATTAGACCAAGTGAACAATCTGTTGTTCAAGTCAAACTCCACAAGACCATTCTGCTCAATGATACTATTAAAGAGGAAGCTCCACTTATTAACACCACCCGGTTTGTTTTTCTCGTTTGCTTTTCTAATAATATTAAAATCACCTCCAACAAGCAAAGGAGCACGACTTCTCGAGCAAAAGGACAAAAACTCACACAAGAATCTGCATTTGTTCTCCTTCTGAGCAGCACCATACACATTGACAAAGTTCCAGATAAGATTTTTCTCTCTATGAAAGATCAAAGTACGAATCATGAATTCACCAATTTCGTTTTCACGCACATCAAACACATTAGTATTAAAACCTACCAATAAACCACCAGATCTGCCATTAGGCGGGGCAAAAAACCAAGCAAAAGGCTTGCTGCCAGCCAGCGCAGCCAGCCAGGAATCACTAAAATGACTCTTTTGGGTTTCTTGCAGACCAATAAAGTCAACTTTCTCATCTCTAATGAGTTCTTTCAGAAACTGAGCTTTAGAACTATTCCCTAAACCCTGACAATTCCAAATGAGACCTATCATCAGAAAGGGTCAGGGGGGAGACCAAAATTCTCTGCTTCCCACTTTTTATTAGGTGTATACCTAATTTTGGGGGAAGCATTTTTTTGCTGTTTTTTACGATGTTTGATTTTTCTTCCTTTTCTAAGGACCATAACATCCAAGAGATCATAATCAATATCTTTCTCAGAATCAACATGGACATTACTATCCACTTCATCTATATCATCATCAACTGGTTCCTCAATCTTTTTACTTCCACATGACTGAATAGCCAGAATCTTTCTGGACATTTCTAAATCTCTTATCAGATCAATATTAGCAATGGCAGAGGAAACAGAAGGACCCAAACAGACTCCAATTCTATTAAAAATATCAAACAAATTTTCATTACTAGCATTAAGTAAAGAGAAGGGATTATTGTTCATACCTTTATTGAGGAAGGCATCTTTAGCTTCAGCTCTAGAAATAGCTTTGTCTGCCACCTTAATGTCTTCATTCTTCTCAAGTCTTGAGCTCTTTCTTATACCTTCGGAGGTAGCCACCATGTTCTCACTTGATTTTTCCCACCAGATCCTGCTTATCTTCCTTAGATAAGGGCATTGAAAGCACCTCACCCACTTTAGCTTGGAAGTCAGTATGCATTTCCTCCATATCTTTTGCAAATTCTTCAAGTTCTTGAGAACTTAACAGGTCATCTTCATTAGGGTCAAATTCAACTTTCTCATCACTAAGATCTTCCACTCTCATAGCATCACCTGAAATATCTTTAGGACTTTCCATGAAAGCTTCAGATTTTTTAAGATATTCTTTGCCTTGGGAGGAGGTCTCTCCCACCTTAAGATTAGGTATTGGGTCTTCATCACAGCCTTCATCATCATTTCTAGGTTTTTTCCCAGATTTGTCAAACACCGGATCATTTATCCCATGGATATCAACAGAGGCTCTCTTACCCAGATTAATTGTATCATCATTCCATCCTTCATCGCTAATAGATTCAATTCTGAAATATATGTCATATAGAAAAGGTTTCACAGCCACTTCAACAACTGGCGGGATCAAAGCCACACTCTTAATATGGACTTTAAAGCGCACAATATCCTCGGAATCCAAAGACATAAGATCAACTTCCTCAACAGCACCAATCATGGAACCAATTTCACAAATTGACTGGTAATTTTGTAATTCTTCAGGGACATTCTCAGCAACTATCCATGCAGTATGTAACCTAGATTTAGGTTTAGCACGAGAACTCCATGGGACAACTACAATCTTAGCACCAGACATCTTCATCTTAAGTTCAGGAAAGCTTATCATCTCATCAAGACGTTCTTGAGAGGGGAATTGCATTAAGAAACCAGAGTGGCACTTTGTAGCCTTCCAAGATTTACCCCAGGGAAAATGGAAACCAAAGTCTTTCGCCAAATCATCAGCAGATACTAAACCCTCAATCACCTTAACCAATCCAATGAAAACCCTCTTTGGTTTTTTGGAAATAGGTTTAGCAAAGCGAGAGAGATAGAACCCTAGACCATCAGCAGCCATGCCTACTATGGGCATATTCGGTTTGCTCTGTTTTGGTAGCACACATCTTGCTGTGACATGAGTATCCTTGCGACAAATATCACACCATAAAGTATTGAAACAATTTCTAGCATGATGCCCTTCAACCCCACATTTTTGGCAAAAAGCGGGACGAGCCGGATCAATTTCTTTCTTCAAAGAAAATGGAGATAAGATGGGATTACCTGATTGAATGCCATCTCCAGATGAAGAAGACATCAATCCATCCTGAGGTTCAGATTTTCCCGCCTGCGGCTTCAATCTCCAACTCATGTTGCGGTTACGGTTCCAAGATTGGGAACCTTGGGCAGAATCCTTTTGACCCCAACGATCCCAAGAGGGATTGGGGATGTTCTTGTTCTTCGGATCCATCCCGGCGAGATTCTTGCTACTTCGGACAACTCCTGACCCCAACCGAAGCCACTCTTCTTCAGACACCGGTGGGCGCAGGGAAGTTACGCACCAACCACCATGAAAACCAGATCGAGTGGAGACAGGGAGCGACCAAAGACGCGAGAGGAAGGCGGCGCAGTGAGGGAAAGAATCCGAACATGTTTGTACAACAATATTCTCAACAAGAACTTGGTTGCAGGAGTTAGAATCATCAATTAAATCAAAGCAAGAAGTAGAAGAATCCTTTTTAATAATTTCAGAAAATTCAATTAAAGATGCTCCTGGGGTGCTACCAATGTTTTCTAGCTTAGTAGTTAGCTCATTGTTGTGTATGCTAAGAATTTCCATTTTCTCTATCAAATTTTCAATAGCTTCTTGAGAGTTAACCAACTTAGCCTTAAGTTTTTCATTCTTATTAATAAGGCCATCATCGGTAGCTGTGGATGTAGCACTAGACTCTAATTGCTCAATTGTAGTTGATAGCTCACAATTCAATTTTGCAAAAGCTTTAAATTTTTCTAGCAAACCTTTATGTGAACAGAGATACTAGTAGACTTCAAAACAAAGTACTAGACTCAAATTTTTTAGTTAAAAGAATAAAGGAAATTGAAGGGGCTAGAATACCCTTGCTACCTCTTACTCCCAACCAAATAAGCCTTGAATTGTATTTTATGTGAACAGAGATACTAGTAGACTCGAATAAAATATACCCGTAGCCAGTGATATGGGTGGACTAGCGAAGGGTTCCATCGGAAGGTCACGTGTGCAGTGGTTGCCGTGTTGGAGTCTTTGCAGGACGGCAATGCCGGTGGGCGGTGGCAGATCAGTGGAAGAAAAGACTATAAAAAACATTGAGATGAGGGCGTAGGCTGCGTAGCACTATAGAAAAACCAGGGCTACCACGCCTAGCTTGTGACTTGTGAACAGGCCGATCAACAAAAACGTTTTCGATATTCCTTCAAAAAATGAGAATAACAACTATTTCGAAATATAATTTGAACACTACGAGATCGAGTATTATAAGATGAACAAACATTCTTTTGATTGTCTTCTTTTTTTCTAAAAAGAGAAGAAGAAGAAGAAACATTGTCTGAAACAGCGTGGGCCAAAGCTGTGGATGACTGAGAAGGCCTTTTTTCACACGCGCCTACCTGCGCGGCTCGGGCCGCAGGAGCCAGGGTCTGAACGGGTCGGATGGAGGCCGCGTGGCCTGCCCAGCGGCGAACGACCGGGTCCGGGTGTGCGTGCGTGCGATGCGATGGGTGGGCGATGGAGCTAGGTCGGGATGGCCGCCGTGTGCGTGCGTGCGATGCGATGGGTGGGCGATGGAGCTAGGTCGGGATGGCCGCCGGCCGTACCGCGGATGCGCGCAGTCGGGTCATGAACGTTGGGCACCGTGTCGCGCGGTGGCCAGACAGAGACAGGAGCAAAATCTTGCCGGCGCGCCGTCCGCGAGCAGACGGAGACGCAGACGCAGACGCACGCACGCCCGGCCGCCCTGCTCACGGCACACGGCACTGCAGAGGGAGACGCGCGGGAGACCAGCACGACCGGCCCTGCGCAGGGAGTCGCCAAAGGGGAAGAAGGGAGGCGAGGAGAGGAGGGGAGAGCCGCGGTCTGCTGCTCTGGGCCGTGGAGGGACTGGAGGTGGAGGAGACACAAGACGCGGAGTACGTACGGGCGCGGTGACGCGACGACGGACGGGACGGGCACGTACGCGTCTGGGTCCCGCGGCCCGCACTCTCCCGGCCGGGACTTCCTATCATGAGCTCATGAGCGCTTGCCCACTGCTGAGATCTGAAACGGCACTGCACTGCTGCAGTGGGGGAGCAGGTAGGGGGCGATCCATCGCTGTGCCTCTCTCTCCGTCGATCTCACTGCTGAACCGTCAGCCACACTCGTCCCGGGCGGCCGGCCACGTCACGTCACACAGACGCACCCTACTCACGCAACACAACCCTAGGGCCGGGAGGGAGAGCGCGCGTACGTACGCAGGACAGGAATGTCACATGTGGCGGACCTCACGCTCCTCTCCTGCCTGGCCCAGACGCGACGCCGAGGTCTCCGTACGCGTACGGTCCCGGGTTCTCGCTGGGAGAGGGAGACTGTGCGCGTGCGCTGGGCAGGGCAGGGGCTCCATCCATCGCGCCTGCAGCAGCGCCACTGACCGTTCACGCACACTGTTCAAGCTTCCTGGAACGTCACGGCCAGGGCCAGTAGAAAAGTTCGGTGCGGGGTAGGTATTGGCGCAGTCCGGCCGGCCGGCGTTCATGATTGGCAAACCCGAGCTTTCCACAGGGACGGATCACGCTAATCCTCGCCGGACAAATGCACACAAACCCCCCCCCCCCCCCCCCCCCCCGGCCGCACGGGTTTCCACTAGCTAGCATAGCAGCTCCCAGCGGGTGGCCGGTGTGGTGTGCATGCATGATCACAGGTGAAACAAAACCTTGAGCTCGCGCACAACCGAACTGATAGGTCAGCCCATTGCATTGCAGTGCAAGTACACGTTTGCAGTGCGATGCAAGACGACGAGTCACGCCTGCAAGCGTGCGTACGGAGACCATTTTCTTTCACCGTCTTTTCAAGGCTGGTAACTGTAGCTCCTCTCTGCCTAGCTAGCCTTGCTTTTGTTTACCTCGACGTGACATGCCTAGCTATAGCTCTACTTTCTGCTCGCCAGGCCTCTGGGCTCTGGCGTGTAGCTGTCCCGAGAGCTCTCTCCGCCAGTCGGAGGACAGAGGCAAAGATACGCCAGGAGGGGAGGGAGGTGCTCTCTCATTCATACTAGAGAGTACTGTATGGGTAGAGCCCACTACGACGCGCGGCTCGCCACTGTTTCCGGGCTATATATATACTACTCCTAGTACTAGAATAGAACCGATGCAAGTACGTACCGCATGCATGCATGTCACACGCCCAGCCTGGGCTTCTATTTCCAAGGACCTGTACTCGCGCGCACGTACGACGACGATTGCTAGCTTCGAAATCGAACATGTCCATGCATGCATGCATTTCGTTTTTCAAACAAAAGTTTGGAACATACATATGTCAAATATATATGCGATGACAACTCTGCTGAGTGAGTACGTACTCTCTTCTCACAGAGCTAGCCCCGGAAACAAGTACACACAGCTTACATTTCCAAAAGTTGTCTAATGTGTGTGTGTCAGAAAGAAAGAAAAGACATACGAATATTCAGTAAGGTTAGCTATGTCAAAACAAACATGGTTACCACCGATGATCCTTACTATATTCTATGTGCTTAGTTAAACTAATTAAGCCGGTATGGTATAATTCAGTCTCGAGCAGTTAGACAGTTAAACTAGACCGGTATTCAACTTTGTGTGTCCACCTAATTTTATCGGCTTGGTGCATGGCTACCAAAGTGTGTTAGGATCATATATACGTGGGAAAAAGTAGACACATGATTTAACATGGAAAAAAACTCCTCCAACATAAACAAGAAAAAAAAAACAACGAGAAAATAGATCTATTATGTGGTGTGTTAAAACATGGTACAATAAAGCTTATTTATATAGACAAAGATAGAGATAGTGTCATATATCATTTTATCCAACAAAGTGCTTATAGGAATAGTTTACGTATGTGCTTAAAAAATAAATGGCACATGTACAATACAAAAGATCAAATCCTCTCTGAGTCCCAAATTCACTCCAAACACTTAGTGACTTGTGAGAGAGAGATTTTTGTGTTTATTCGAGTTCTTGTTGACTTGGATTGCCTTTCTTCTTTTCCTATTCTTATTCTCAAGTGCTTTGTAAGCGAGGCAAGAGACACCAAGTGTGTGGTGGTCCTTGCAGGGTCTTAGTGACCCGTGAGATTAAGGAAGAAGGCTCACTCGGTCTAAGAAGGCTCACAGGGTTTGAGAGAGGGAAAAGGTTAGAAAAGACTCGGTCTTTGTGACCTCCTTAACGGGGACTAGATTTTTTGGAATCGAACCTCGGTAAAATAAATCACCGTGTTCACTCACCTTATTTCTTGGTTGATTTGATTTCCCTCTCTTTACGACTTAAGTTTTACTCGAACACTAACCTCCGACCTTAGTGCGTGTTTAAAGTTATAAATTTCAGGTTTCCCTATTTACTCTCCTCTAGACGACTTTTAGGGAGACATGTTCTCATTTTGAAGGAGGATTCTTGTAGCCCCCCTATGACATGTTGGTTTTGTAAACTAAGTATGATACCCTTCGGTTTTCTTTTGTGCATGTAGTCATCGATCCGCAATTTGGATGCGGAACGTTGCCCTCACCCCCTATGCCGAATGATGATTGTGTTCTTTTTTGCTTGTCTGCTGAGTTCGACACTGCGTTGTTGTATATTGCGCTTAGATGTCCTTACACAATTTCGTGTCGGTGCGGCGCACCCTTGGGCATTTTTCTGCGTGGAATTTTGCGTTTATGAGTTGACTTCGTGATTTTAGGGGTCCTTGCATACTTTTTTTTTTCTGATTCGGCTGCACCCTTGGACAACTTTTGTTTGGATTTTTTGTGTCTCTAGGATGATTTTGCACCCTTAGGTGTGTTCGCACACTTTTTGTGTTGATCCGGCTGCACCCTTGGACAACTTTTGTTTGGATTTTTTGTGTCTCTAGGATGATTTTGCACCCTTAGGTGTGTTCGCACACTTTTTGTGTTGATCCGACTGCACCTTTGAGCGACTTTTGATGTACTCGTGCACTTTTTTGTGGTGGTCCGGCTACACCTCGAGGGATTAAATTTCTCTTTGGGGAGTTAAAAGAATAGAGTGGATTAAAGGGGCTTAATTACTACCTCTTACTCCCAAGCAAATAAACCTTGAATTATATTTTATGTGAACAGAGATACTAGTAGACTCGAATAAAATATACCCGTAGCCAGTGATATGGGTGGACTAGCGAAGGGTTCCATCGGAAGGTCACGTGTGCAGTGGTTGGCGTGTTGGAGTCTTTGCAGGACGGCAATGCCGGTGGGCGGTGGCAGATCAGTGGAAGAAAAGACTATAAAAAACATTGAGACGAGGGCGTAGGCTGCGTAGCACTATAGAAAAACCAGGGCTACCACGCCTAGCTTGTGACTTGTGAACAGGCCGATGAACAAAAACGTTTCGATAATCCTTCAAAAGTGAGAATAACAACAAATTCAAAATATAATTTGAACACTACGAGATCAAGTATTATGAACAAACATTCTTTTGAGTGTCTTCTTTTTTATAAAAAGAGAAGAAGAAACATTGTCTGAAACAGCGTGGGCCAAAGCTGTGGATGACTGAGAAGGCCTTTTTTCACACGCGCCTACCTGCGCGGCTCGGGCCGCAGGAGCCAGGGTCTGAACGGGTCGGATGGAGGCCGCGTGGCCTGCCCAGCGGCGAACGACCGGGTCCGGGTGTGCGTGCGTGCGATGCGATGGGTGGGCGATGGAGCTAGGTCGGGATGGCCGCCGTGTGCGTGCGTGCGATGCGATGGGTGGGCGATGGAGCTAGGTCGGGATGGCCGCCGGCCGTACCGCGGATGCGCGCAGTCGGGTCATGAACGTTGGGCACCGTGTCGCGCGGTGGCCAGACAGAGACAGGAGCAAAATCTTGCCGGCGCGCCGTCCGCGAGCAGACGGAGACGCAGACGCAGACGCACGCACGCCCGGCCGCCCTGCTCACGGCACACGGCACTGCAGAGGGAGACGCGCGGGAGACCAGCACGACCGGCCCTGCGCAGGGAGTCGCCAAAGGGGAAGAAGGGAGGCGAGGAGAGGAGGGGAGAGCCGCGGTCTGCTGCTCTGGGCCGTGGAGGGACTGGAGGTGGAGGAGACACAAGACGCGGAGTACGTACGGGCGCGGTGACGCGACGACGGACGGGACGGGCACGTACGCGTCTGGGTCCCGCGGCCCGCACTCTCCCGGCCGGGACTTCCTATCATGAGCTCATGAGCGCTTGCCCACTGCTGAGATCTGAAACGGCACTGCACTGCTGCAGTGGGGGAGCAGGTAGGGGGCGATCCATCGCTGTGCCTCTCTCTCCGTCGATCTCACTGCTGAACCGTCAGCCACACTCGTCCCGGGCGGCCGGCCACGTCACGTCACACAGACGCACCCTACTCACGCAACACAACCCTAGGGCCGGGAGGGAGAGCGCGCGTACGTACGCAGGACAGGAATGTCACATGTGGCGGACCTCACGCTCCTCTCCTGCCTGGCCCAGACGCGACGCCGAGGTCTCCGTACGCGTACGGTCCCGGGTTCTCGCTGGGAGAGGGAGACTGTGCGCGTGCGCTGGGCAGGGCAGGGGCTCCATCCATCGCGCCTGCAGCAGCGCCACTGACCGTTCACGCACACTGTTCAAGCTTCCTGGAACGTCACGGCCAGGGCCAGTAGAAAAGTTCGGTGCGGGGTAGGTATTGGCGCAGTCCGGCCGGCCGGCGTTCATGATTGGCAAACCCGAGCTTTCCACAGGGACGGATCACGCTAATCCTCGCCGGACAAATGCACACAAACCCCCCCCCCCCCCCCCCCCCCCCCCCCCCCCCGGCCGCACGGGTTTCCACTAGCTAGCATAGCAGCTCCCAGCGGGTGGCCGGTGTGGTGTGCATGCATGATCACAGGTGAAACAAAACCTTGAGCTCGCGCACAACCGAACTGATAGGTCAGCCCATTGCATTGCAGTGCAAGTACACGTTTGCAGTGCGATGCAAGACGACGAGTCACGCCTGCAAGCGTGCGTACGGAGACCATTTTCTTTCACCGTCTTTTCAAGGCTGGTAACTGTAGCTCCTCTCTGCCTAGCTAGCCTTGCTTTTGTTTACCTCGACGTGACATGCCTAGCTATAGCTCTACTTTCTGCTCGCCAGGCCTCTGGGCTCTGGCGTGTAGCTGTCCCGAGAGCTCTCTCCGCCAGTCGGAGGACAGAGGCAAAGATACGCCAGGAGGGGAGGGAGGTGCTCTCTCATTCATACTAGAGAGTACTGTATGGGTAGAGCCCACTACGACGCGCGGCTCGCCACTGTTTCCGGGCTATATATATACTACTCCTAGTACTAGAATAGAACCGATGCAAGTACGTACCGCATGCATGCATGTCACACGCCCAGCCTGGGCTTCTATTTCCAAGGACCTGTACTCGCGCGCACGTACGACGACGATTGCTAGCTTCGAAATCGAACATGTCCATGCATGCATGCATTTCGTTTTTCAAACAAAAGTTTGGAACATACATATGTCAAATATATATGCGATGACAACTCTGCTGAGTGAGTACGTACTCTCTTCTCACAGAGCTAGCCCCGGAAACAAGTACACACAGCTTACATTTCCAAAAGTTGTCTAATGTGTGTGTGTCAGAAAGAAAGAAAAGACATACGAATATTCAGTAAGGTTAGCTATGTCAAAACAAACATGGTTACCACCGATGATCCTTACTATATTCTATGTGCTTAGTTAAACTAATTAAGCCGGTATGGTATAATTCAGTCTCGAGCAGTTAGACAGTTAAACTAGACCGGTATTCAACTTTGTGTGTCCACCTAATTTTATCGGCTTGGTGCATGGCTACCAAAGTGTGTTAGGATCATATATACGTGGGAAAAAGTAGACACATGATTTAACATGGAAAAAAACTCCTCCAACATAAACAAGAAAAAAAAACAACGAGAAAATAGATCTATTATGTGGTGTGTTAAAACATGGTACAATAAAGCTTATTTATATAGACAAAGATAGAGATAGTGTCATATATCATTTTATCCAACAAAGTGCTTATAGGAATAGTTTACGTATGTGCTTAAAAAATAAATGGCACATGTGCAAGCAACGGTGCATGTACAACACATACTTACAATTACAGGTTAGATTAAGCTAGTATGCTAATGGTAAGAATATATGTTTTCCTTTTTTCCCGAAAAGTATAAGCATATACATCCATGCAATCGATGATGATCGGTGACTTGAACATACATGATACATGCTGTGTGGCGTTAAATTAAGCTAGCATGTGCGTATGGTAAACAACCAAACATAAATAATAATGCAATCCAAGATACGATCGGAGAATGGATTATCACTGTATTAACTACCAGAATCGAGTGTTTTCGAGACTTTTGGCAAGTGCTTTAGACACTCAGAGAAAGCAGTTGTGTCATGTAATGATTCAACAAATGCATAATCGTCTCAGTTCCTTAGCCGCAGATTGATCGACCTACGCAAATTCCAGGAACCGAAACAAGATGTGAAGAGACCCGAGGTGAAGGTACCCGGACGACGGAGACGAATAAAATGGGTAGTATTATTCTATGCTGTCTCTTTGCCTCTATCTCCGGGGATGTGTTGCCTCTCGGGTGGTCATATGTACAAGGCGGATGTGACACCGGTACCAATCATGTGATCCTGTAATTGTTTTCGTTCGTATGGGCATGCACATGATGATAAAAAGATTGTACTACTGTTTCCTGCACCCTAGCTAGCTAGGCTATCTCCATTCACCAATGCCCTAGATATATAGAGAGACCTTTCGATCATTCACTGCTCTATGCGTGGTTGCTGGGAAAGAGGGATATCTATTAGCTATCCATTTGGCGTACTGCTTGTCTAGTGCATGCATGAACGGTCGTCGCGTTTGTGATCGCGCGCGTCGCTTGTACACAAGATTGCCTGCGTCAATCATATATTTTACGTACAAGTGCACGCACCGGTAGAAAAGAGCTCTAAGCTGGCGGCAAGCAGAAATTTATACTGGTGGATTCAGTTACAGCATGCCAGTTAAAAAACAGATGGGCCCGCCTTAAGGAACCACCAGTGTAAATATATATACATTGTCGGTTCACTTAACTGAACCGTCAGTGTAAAGGATGTATTTACACTGGCGGCTATATTAAGTACACCGTCAGTGGAAATATTATATACACTGGCGATTAACTTAACTGAACCGTCAGTGGAAAGGTTGTATTTACACTGGCGGCTGTATTAAGTACACCGCCAGTGGAAATATATATATATATACACGGGCAGTTTACTTAATTAAACCGTCAATACATTGCATTAATACTTGGTATGAGAGAGGAATCAGTACCCCAATACATTGCATGATTACTCATTGATCGGTACACCAATACATTGCATGATTACTCAGTGATCGGTACCCCAATACATTAAATGATTTCTCAATACCAGAGAGGTGATCAATACACTATGTACCCAGCAATCTGAGATACACAATATACCACTAACTACTTCATTACATCTAACTACTTCATTACATACACTACATCAATGATACTCCAGCAGCGATCCAATCTCTCAATAATGTCATTTCTTGACTTGCATTTACATGCACCCAATCTGACACATCGTAATCAGCTTGGCCATGCGAACTACTCCCTGATCCTCCTATGTGGCCTCGGTCCAACAAATAGTTATGCCAAGCAAAACAAGCAATTATAATCTTCACTTGCATGCTCCTTTCGTAAAATGGGAGTTCTCGGAGCACATGTCACCTTGATTTGAGTAGTCCAAAAGTCCGTTCAACTACATTTCGTAGACTCGAGTGGTGGAAATTAAACTTTTCCTACACACTCTCTACTCCTGTTTGATTAAAATCTTCTAAGTGATGACTCTGATTCCGATATGGTGGCAAATAACCTTCGCGAATTGAGTAACCAACATCCACTAGATAATACCTCCATGTACACAAACAAATAAACTCAGAAAAAGATTTACTAGATCGTAATGCATGAATACAATTGTTGGGAACTTGTTCTCAAATGCTATGAGTTAAGAACAAGGCAACACACAATGTTAATGGTTAAATACCTTCGTCTTTCGAAGCATTATCTCCCTTAGGAAATAATGATCTTCAGACGAAGGTTATGAAGGACGTACCTTCATCATCTCAGTATGTAATAATGAAAGTAGAAGCATATGAACATGGAAAACAACATGAATAATCATATGACATTATTAAAATATTTTTATTATATCATCAAGAATAAACATAAACCATATCGAATTACATTTGTACCTTCGGCTTGACAGAAGGCAAAAGTTCAGGTGTGACGTGCAAGTGAATACAAGTCAGCATGAACAGTACGATATTACTGTTCATGTATTTATAGGTACAAGACGCATCCTGTGTAAAATTACATCCATGCCCTTTATGTTTACTATTGACTTAAGGACAATCTATCGAGGACTAGATCGCCTTTTCCCCTTTAAGTCGGTTTCGTTTTCCACCGCTAAGCTAAAGCTTCTCCACACGTAGCTTCGGAGATTTTCATATCATGTGCAACTTCATCCCGAGGCCGAAGGTCCGTGTGAATGTATTATACTTGAAAAGCATGTTAGTCGTGTTTTTGAGGACCTTCGAAAGACCAAGGCCCCCAACAACAATGTATGCAATGATGCCAACATAACATGCATGCCACCATACCTGCTGGTGGGTGTGGATAGTTTGCTTCTCCCATACAGCTCCTGAGCACTGCCATGTCATGGCAAGAACCAAGCAACCCAGAACCTACAAAAGTGAACTGCATATCCATGTACACTATAGCTAATACATTGTAGCTAGGCCACCCTTTTCTATTTATGTGTTCAAGCCTCGACTCATGACATATGCGAGCTGGTTTGTGTGTGCCATCTAAGGCTCCTATGCACCCATTAAAGAAAGGGGCATAAGGTCTAAGCTTGTTATGCACTTTAAAAAATGTTGGATCCTTTGGACATATAATGGTTTGTGCAAAACCATACACTGCATCTGCCACCATAGCCATTTTTCTATGGATGATATCCAAAGACCTTTCAAATCTGTCTCTAATTTGTCGTGTTGCTTGTTGTGTCCACATGCCCATAAGAACATCCCTAATGCTTCACATGACTCCACCTCTTGTGTTGACCTTAACCCATGATACCTCACTAAAATATCATGCAACACTAGTACATAGAAGTTATATAGTGGTGGTCCCAGAGCTATTTGCATTTGCGTTTTTCAGTGCCGCCAGTGCTAGGAGCCAGTAGAAATCGGTCTTTTTCACTGGCAGTTGTTTGCCAACCGCCAGTGGAAATATCATTAGCACTGGTAGTTTTCTTTAGCAGCCCGCCAATGGAAATAACATTAGCACTGGCGGTTTGCTTAAGAAACCGCATGTGGAAACATGATTATCACTGATGATTTTCTTTAGCGGCCCGCCAGTGCAAATAACATTAGCACTAAAGGTTTGCTTAAGAAACCGCATGTGGAAACATGATTTTTACTGGCGGGCTGCTTAAGAAACCGCCAGTGGAAATAACATTAGCACTGGCGGTTTCCTTAAGAATCCGCATGTGAAAACATGATTATCACTAGCGGTTTTCTTTAGCAGCCTGCCAGTATAAATAACATTAGCATTGGTGGTGTGCTTAAGAAACCGCCTGTGGAAACATGATTTTCACTAGCGAATTTTTAGCAGCTCGCCACTGGAAATAACGTTAGCACTGGCGGTCTGCTTACCATTTTCCGCCAGTATAAGTTTTCCTGCCTTTTTTCAAATTTTCAAACAAAACTGAATTTTATATTTATTAACACAAATTTATTTACAATATATTGTTTACAACATATATTTTTCTGTTTACAACCATAAATTTTCAATCAATCAAAACTGAATTAAATTCGATACATTCTATACATCAAAACTGAACATATAAGTTTTCACATATGCTCTAGCTAGTAACTATCTCATTTAAGAGATAGTCTACTAAATTCTGTTAATATTCTAAACTCTGGCATAGCTAATGTACTAGAAGCGTCCTGATATTTCCCTTCAGCTGGAATGACCTCTTTAATCTAAAAGAATCTGGAGTCATACGAAAATTGTCATGACACTTCCCGAAGTCCCTCATATTAAGTTCCACCCATTGTCGTCCTGTCACATGCGGTAATGGAGTATGAAGATTGATCATAAGAGCAAGAGTATACAAACGAGAAGTGAAAGTAGTTAGAACCACTGCTGCACCAGCTTGTTGGAATATGTTGGAGCTATCGTCACTTGTCGTGTCGCTATGGCTGGAGTCTTCTGCACTACTCATCTCGGAGTTGCCTAGATTTAACAGAAATGCAATACTCACCAATTTGATTATAAACCATTCAAAACATAAATGCTATTCTTAACTTGTATGTTATAAAACTAAAGTGCACAAGCACATAAATAAAACTTGAAAGTCGCCTAGAGGGGGGTGGATAGGCGAAACCTGAAAATTATAACTTTACACCCCAACTAGATCCCTTGATTAGTGGTTAGAACAAGATTCACAATTATCGGAGTATAAAAACTAAGTCTTTTGCTTGTAACGAGTATTGTTTAAAGAGTGTGGAATTTAATCAATAGCAATACTACTAGAATTGTTAGTGGAGAATAATGCAAGAGGGCTTAGATAAGAAGAGGAGTAACACAAGTTCTTTCTTGCAAGGAGTTGCTTCTCTAAATGAGAATTTAACTTGAAGCAACACAAAATAATATTAGCAAAGAGTAGCGCAAGAGAACTTAGAAAGGGAGAGAACAAACAAATCACAAGCAATAAACACAAGAGACACGAGTGATTTGTTTTACCGAGGTTCGGCCCTCGAAGGCCTAGTCCCCGTTGAGGAGTCCACTAAGGACGGGTCTCTTTCAACCCTTTCCCTCTCTCCACCGATCCCCAAGACCGAAGAGCTCTTCTTCTTCTCAAGGATCACTTAAGACCCCGCAAGGATCACCACACACTCAGGTGTCTCTTGCTAGCTTTACAAGCCTCCAAAACTTTGGAGGAAGTTCAATGGGAGTCAAAACTCCACGCACAAATGAACACAAGGTGTAGCACACACTCTCTCTCAATGAATCTCACAAGGCACTAGTGCTAAACTCACACAAGAAGCTTTCTTTTGCTTGCTCTCTCTTTTGTGGCACTTGTGTGGGTTGTAGTGGTCTAAATCTTGTGTATAGGATGGATCAATGAATATAGGTGGTTGGGAGGGCTTGGATATGTCAACTATATGACTTGGAATGTTGCTTGGACTCCCACACCTTGAAGTGGCCGGTTGGGGTGGTATTTATAGCCATCAACCAAATTGTAGCCGTTGGAGAAGGCTGCTGGCGATGGGCGCACCGGACAGTCTGGTGCGCCGCCACGTCACCCTGTCGTTAGGGCTTGGAGCTGGTCGACTGTTGGAGGCTTTGTCCTCATGTGGCACCGGACAGTCCAGTGACACACCGGACAGTCCGGTGCCCCTCTGGTCTGCTGCTCTGACTTCTACCGCTACACTGTAACACCCTGGGATCCACAAATACCCCAGAATGCTACTAAACTACACATCTAACATTCATATATAAAATTTCAACAACATCTCCTATGAAAATTGCATAAACGGGGAAGCAACAAAAAATAAATAGATATCATGATAAGAAAACATAATAGACATTAATAATCTGCTAGCAATGGGAACACAACCATAACGACATGAACTGAATTAACTAGTGCGCACGACTAGTTAAAAACAAACATCCTTTGACAAGAAGTTTCTAATTAAATCATGACTGCGCCTAGGCAGCGTTATTATGAGAGTGAAGTGGATGTGCTGCTACTTCCCACTCCCCATGATGAGTAACAAACACCTGCATTGAGTAATGCAAGAGTGAGATGAAACATCTCAGCAAGTAAATTGTTTTGACGAGATATTTAAACCACAAATTGAATTAATCAACATTCTAAAAAATCACAAATCAGATCAGAAATACTTGTAGATATAGAACTCGGTAGTCCCAATATAACCAATACCATCTCATTCCTCGAACAACCACGATAGGTTGTATAACACTTCCCTGCGTCAACAATACCTGCAAATATCACTCAATGTATGCACAAGAATGCAATGTGTAGGTCCCCTGTCTTTATACCTCTGAGGGTATAAAACCACATCATCTGCAAATATCACTTCAATGAATTCATATGAATGCAATGCTTATGTCCTCTGCCTTCATACCTCTAAGGGTATGAAGCCGCATCGTATCCCTCCTCGGGCAACGTACGATGCTAAGTTGTACCGGTACGGTCGGACCATAGGTCACGACAAAACTTCAGATGCAAATGAGTCATGCAATGTATATGGCATGCTGCATTTATCAATAAACTACACTTCCTTCAGATACAATACAAACCTCAATTAATACTTCATCTGCCTTTAGATACAATACAAACCTCAAATAATACTTCATCTGCCTTCAGATACAATACCAACCTCAAATAATGCTTTATCTGCCTTCAGGGGTGTGAATTAATCTCATTGGTCATACTCGAACCATAATCATCATCAATATATGATAGAGCATCAACATAAAACAAACAAGTAAAACATCATCTTATAGTTCAATTATGAAAGAATCCAATAATTATGAATATTAGAGTGTAGGCGATAGAAGTAATAGGTCAAAACGGTAGCAACCACCGTTACATTCACCTGCCTTCATCGAAGAAGAAAAATGTACTAGGCATGATCTGGAGTGTAGCCACCTGCTAGCGCGCATAAAACTTAGTACAAATATTTCACAAACATTTGCCAACAATCAACAATTCGCTCCTACACTGGAAACCAAGACCTGGTGGAAAGACTCCCACCCTGAATCACATGCCACACAGCAGCAGCGCTGTTTGTTAATTTTGTATCTTTAAAATTATAACAGAGGTGATATTAAACAAATACTCTAGGAGTATCTACACAAAATACTCTACAACTTCGGTATTCAATGGATAATTAAATTCAGTCATCTATAAGTTCTAAAGCATCTGACAAGATAACTGACTGAATCTATTTCAGACAGCAGCATAGTTAACTTCAAAATTCGTTATCTCCCAAACTACTCAACCAAAAATTATGCAATTCTGCTGGCAGTGAGATCTTTTATCCCTCTACAAAAGTCTCAATGGTTGGAAGAGACAATTCAGCCATTTACTAGATGAAACCTACCAGTGAACATACCCGCTCATTTTTATCAGGTAAACAGGAACAACCACAGTAAAATAAACATAACTGGAGTTTCAAAATTCATATGAATGCACTCTTTAACAATCTGGAAATCTTATAAAATTATCTACAACTTATTTTACCAACCTAAAGTTTAATTTTGTCGATAAAATTGCCTAAATCTTAACAGAACAAATTCTGCACAGAATTGTGAGACTGAAAAACTGCTATAATCAAACTACAATAACTTTCTGATCTGATGTCCGATTGGGATGTTCTTCGCGGCCACGGAAATATCTACAAATTATCTACGACTCATAGATAGACGTTTTATTTTTTTGAGGCCACTAAGAGCACGGAAAACTGGTATGAACAGAAACTGTAGAATCTGCCATTCTGCAGAAACTAATTCCGAGATCAAAAACTAACCCCCCATCTAATCCAACCTCTAATCCTTCAATCCCCATGATTCACAACTCCCAAAAACACATAATTACAGGGAGGAACATGGATCTTATCCTTACCTAGGGTTTCCCCAAGAAAAATAGCAAGAAGAGATGGGGTAGAACATCTCCTTGATCCTCTCTTCCTCTTCAATTCAACGTGCTCCTCCTCTTCTCGATCCTTGTTGCGTGGGGGAGATCTAGAGGGAGGAAGTCATGGAGAGGGTAGAGGGCGGCTGCAAATGGGGAGGAGAGGAAGAGGGAGGGGGTGGCTGCAACAATTGGGGAGAGGGAGAGGGGTCAGCTAGGGTTGGGGAGGAGAGGGGGGCTCACATCCATCGGATCGAGATCAATGGCCCAAACTCGCTCTCCCATCTGAGCTCCCGATCCAAGCGGAAAAAAATGCCAAAACATCTACTGTTTTCCTGAGGAATGCCTACTGAAACTCCAAAACCCAATGCCACAGAACATGAAAGAAAAGAGAAAAAGAAATTTAACTTCTTTTCAGAAAATTGGGGTATCACAGACACTGTGCTGCACTGTTCATCCGTCAGAGTTGACCGTTGCGCGCAGATAGTCGTTGCTCCGCTGGTGCATCGGACAGTCCGGTGGCACACCGGACAGTCCGGTGAATTATAGTGGAGCTGTGCTGGGAAACCCGAAGCTGAGGAGTTTGAGTTGATTCACCCTGGTGCACCGGACACTGTCCGGTGGCACACCGGACAGTCCGATGCGCCAGACCAGGGAACACTTCGGTTTCCTTTTTGCTCCTTTCTTTTGAAGCCTAACTTGTTCTTTTTGTTGGTTTGTGTTGATCCTTTGACACCTGTAGAATGTATAATCTAGAGCAAACTAGTTAGTCCAATTATTTGTGTTGGGCAATTCAACCACCAAAATCATTTAGGAAAAGGTTTGACCCTATTTCCCTTTCAAAACTGAACTGCAATATGTCCGCAAACATCAAATAATACCAGAGTTGTTACAACACACACATTCAAAACTAGACTGAGAAACTTAAGAGTGTTCCAAAGCATTATTACAACACCACACAGATAAACTACTTATTAATATGATTCCATTGGAACCCAATCCAATGGATGCGTCCCTCTTTACTTTTCAAATGAAGAAAAAACCTCCTATTTATATCGTTTTTGCAAAGAATATTGCCATGCAGTACAAATCAGAGTCTTCTTCAAGTCCATCTTCCTTTAAGAGTCGCACAACTTCGTCAACTTCTTGTCCACGACTAAGAGTTCTCCGGTTTCTGATGCAAATGGACTCAGAAATATTAGCAATGTGATCTTCCAAACTCATCTTTTTCTTAGGGGGGCTATCCATTGTGGCTTCCCTGATCCTTTTTGACGATGATCTAATATTGGAGCAACCCACACCGTCATCAGGAGTATCGTGGCTGCCATAGCTTCATGGGGGTTCACAAACATCTCCAACACTAATCAAATTGCCCTTGTCGTGTGTGGTTCGACCAAACAAAGTGTAAAGCTCATCAAGAAAGGGTGGTGGTTTTCCTCGACTGCCCTAAGGACTAGGATCCTGCGTTTGAACATAGTGCAGATTTAGTATTGGTCCACAAAATAAAAAACTTGTAATCAATTCATGGGCAATGTACCCCTTCCTGGGTCCCCCAGTACGAATCATCAGCCGCTATATCACCAGTCCTTGAGTAAGGCCAAGCCCAATATGGTTCTGCAAGTATTGCCAATGCTCGAAAGACCTTCGAAGCAAGTTCAATTTGTTTTGCAGTTTTTTGTTTTCATAATCAAGACCAGTCTGCTCTCTGAAGCTGCGATACACTTGTTGCCATCCATATTTAGTTAAGCCCATGCTATTGAAGTTATTAAGGTTCTTCTGAATGATGCATAGGTCAATGAATATTTTAGTTGTCATCGGATCCCAGCTGGCACGGTCCGACGAACTCATCTGTGGGAAGTTGCACATGCACGTAACTATTTGGAACAAAGGACATGTAGTAAAAGAAACAAGAACTTGCTGTGGTCAAAGAAACAAGATAAGAACTTGTTGTAGGTCAATGAATACAAAGGCGCATTTAACAATTTCCGAAACAGAGGACATAAGAAACAAGATAAGTTTTGCACATAAAAACTTGTCGTGGAAGTTGTTTTGGCATGCTTCTGGCGTAGGTTGTACTGAACAGCTGCAGTTCTCTTGTCACATAGAGGTTTGTCCGGGGAACAAGAATCAGTGAATGAATGTGCCAGATTGGGCAACCTTATGCAGGAACTGCGCCGAAAAATAAGAGTGATTTAATATATTAAAATGGAGGCACGAGGGCAGATAGCAACAGTAAAATGGAGGAACTAAGCAGTTGACCTAGATCCATGTCTTGGTATCTGGCGTGCGGTGTGCAGAGTCGACGGCCGAGCCCGCCGCTTACTTCACTTCGGCTAGGACGACGGAGGGAGAGCGGATCCGACAACGACAACGAAGGGGAGGCCGAGGTGGCACGTCGGCGGCTGGAGCGAGAATGGAGAGCAGGGACAGTACTAGGGCGTCTGGAGTGGTGAAACCATTGAGGCGCATATAAGTAAAACGATTTCTACTGGCGATTCTTTATAAGAAGCGTCCGTAGAAATGATTTACACAGGCGGTTCCTAAAGCGAGCCGCCAGTGTTAATTCAGCGTTTTCACTAGCGGTTCCTTAAGCCAGCCGCCATTGTTATTTTTTCACTGGCGATTCTTTAAGAGAAACGCAGTGGAAAGTATTTTTGGGTTCTAAAAATCATTAGATTTCATCAGAAAAGTATTAGTTAACAAGAACTACTTTATTCATTAAAAAGGATTGTTTTCATCCTAGTACAAACTACTACTTTTCCTACCAGAATAAGCTACCATGCAGCAGTCGACGACGCTTGCAGGGAGGCATCTCATCATATTGTCTTGCCCCACCATCATCGTCGCCACTTCTATCGCTGTCCTCGTCACTTCTGTCGTAGTCACTGCTGTCGTCGTTGTTCTCGTCATCTCCGTCGTCCGAGGAGACGATGCTCATCCAATATCCAGACATCGGGTCGTCATCATTGTCAAAGGACTCCACATCCGACGATTCTCCGTCGTACGTCCAAAACCAGTCAGTGCTGGTGTCGGAGTCTAGCTCCCCATCGAGGAACTGGAGGTCGTCCCCATCGGTGAGGTCGCCGTCGGATTCCGATGTAACCTCAAAGTCCCATCCATCTGCATCCCAGTGCAAAGGTCCCTGTTTCTCATATGCCGATATAGGATCCCACTCTGGGGTTGGTTCACGGCTAGAGGAATGGGAGACAAAAGAAGCAGAGGAATCACTCGGTGATGTCGCCATGGGTGGAAAGATGAAGCAAGATAGTTTTTTCTGAGTTTGTAGGCGATGAATGGAAATGTGGCCGATGAGCATTTAAATATATTAAAATCGAGAACTGGATCGACATTTACGCGAACTTCGAGGAGCAAAGAGGCATCAAAAGTCGATGCTTCGTGTTCGGCGAGCATAATTGTCGTTTCAATTCTACAGGGACAGTTGAAAAGACACAACTGTTCAACATGAAATGGTTTCCACGTGCGGCTGAGTTAAGAGAACCGCCAGTGGAAAGAACATTTCCACTAGCGCTTCCTTAAGACAACCGCTAGTGATAGTTTTTTCACTGACGGATTCTTAAGCAACCCGCCTGTGAACTTTGTATTATAAATACCCCTTTCATTTCTCCCACGACAGGAAGCTAGCTCGCAGCCAACTTTCATTGTAGGCGATTTTGGAGGTCCAGATTACATAAAATACAAGGGGGGGGGGGTTTGATCTTCAATTTTTGGAGGAAGGTTGCTAAGAAAGGTTGGTTTTATGTTTCTTTATCAATTTTTGTTCATATTATTTCTCATTTTAGCCAAATTTTGGATCTAGGCTTTTACCCTGTGAACTTTTGTTTCATAAATACTCCTTTCTCCCCTGACAGGAAGCTCGCAACCAACTTCAATTGGAGGCGATTTTGGAGGTCTAGATCACATAAAAACAAGGGGGAGGTTTTGATCTTCATTTTTTGGAGGAAGCTATATATAGGTTGCTAAGAAAGGTTGGCTTTATGTTTCTTTGTCAATTTTTGTTCATATTATTTTTCATTTTAGCCAAATTTTGGATCTAGGCTTCTATACCATGTGAGAGAGCAGTGTACGTAGCCACGTTTCTTATCTAGGGTTTCACCATGTTTGGGATAGAGGGAGAAATAATGTTTGGTAATTACATGTTTTTTCTAATTTATTAGTTGTTATGAGGTAATTGGTTTATAATTATGTTTGAATTGCCAATTATTGTTATAGATCTATAATTGGGTATTAAGTTTAATAGTTGTTATGAGCTTTATTAATTATGTTTGAAGTGCCAGTTTTTAGAGATGTGTTAATTGGGTATTAAGATTTTTTTGTTTATTAGTTGCTAGGAATTTATTACGTTCGACTTATGTTAGGAAATGTTAATTGGATATTAAGTTTTGTTCCTTGGTTGTTAGGAAATGTTAGCTTTTTCTCTTGCCAATTTACAAGTGTTCTTGTGTGTTTTATATTACTTTTTACAGGTAGTGATGGAGAGGACATCGTGGATGTATAACTTATCAAGGCTATATATGTCATACATATATGAGGTCCATAGGTTTATTGATGTCGCTACGAAACATGCTTGGAGAACAAAGACAAAGCACATATATTGTCCATGCATGGACTGCAAAAATGTTGTTGTATTTGATGACACGAACCAAATCATATCTTATCTGGTATGCTGAGAATTTGTGAAGGATTACACAGTTTGGACAAAGCATGGAGAGGGTAGCGCGCCTTATACGACTGAAAACGATGAGGACGAAAGATTTCAGTTTGTTCACGGGACACACCAACCTCTTCCACAGAGCGAACATGTAGTGCCAAATGTTATTGATCATGGTTACTGTGGAGGAAGTGAACATGATAGAAACCATGTTCTGCCAAATGTTATGGATGAGGAAGATGCAGAGTTGTTAGAGGCAATGTTGGCGTCGTCATACAGATCCATCGATGTTCTTCAAGAAAGGTATGGAGTCCCTGAAGAAGGCAACAGAAGAGCCTTTGTACGATGAGTCTAAGGGTTGTACCATAGAGTTCACGACGCTCTGGTCTGTGTTAAAGCTGTTGATGTTAAAAGCTAGATATGGTCTGTCTGATACTGGCTTTGATGCGTTCTTGAATATCATCGCAGACATGCTTCCAAAGGAGAACAAAATGCCTGCTAACACATACTATGCAAAGAAACTAATCAGTCCGCTCGCTATGGATGTGGAGAAAATCCATGTGTGTAGAAATCATTGTATCCTTTATCGAGGCGATGATTATAAAGACATGGAGAGCTGCCCGAAGTGCAATGCAAGTAGGTACAAGATGTATAAAGACTATCGAGAGGAAGAGTGTGTTGCATCCGTGTCTAAGGGGAAGAAGCGAAAGAAAGCCCCAAAGAAGACTTCAAAATCCACGAGCAAAGAAAAAGAAGTAGACTATTATGCGCTCAAAACGATTCCTGCTTTGGTGATGTGGTACCTCCCCGTCGTCGATCAATTGAGGTGTTTGTTCTCTAACCTCGAGGATGCCAAACTTATGAGCTGGCATGCTTCTGATGAGCACAAAAACAATGGGAAGATTTGACATCTAGCCGATGGGAAGCAGTGGAAAGATTTCAATGACAACCATCGAGACCTTGCCGATGAACCAAGAAATGTTAGGTTCGCACTGCGTACCGATTGAATGAATCCATTTGCTGAGAGGAGCAGTAAGCATAGCACATGGCCGGTCATCCTCACCATATACGACCTTCCTCCATGGTTGATGCAGAAATGAAAGTACATTTTGCTATCCATTCTGATTTCTGGACCTACACAACCTAGAGTTGACATGGATGTATTTCTGGATCAACGATTACCCTGCTCTCTTCACATTATCAAGCCAGTTTAAGGGAAAGGTTGGTTGCACAATATGTATTGATGAAACTGCTTACGTGTTCCTTGCTACATCTAAGAAGATAGTGTACATGAGGCACAGACGCTTTTTATTGGAAGGACACACGTACCGCATGCGAAAGATGGATAAGTACTTCGACAATAATGGTGAACTACATTCTACTCCTCCATCGGGTAACAATAGAGGTCATAGAGTTTTTGAAATAGATAGGAATATCAACTTTGTTTTTGGGAAGAAGACAAAAGATGGGAAAACAAGGAAGGATGTCAAACCAGCTTTGGGGGCTATATTCAAAAAGAAGTCTATTTTCTTCGAGTACTTGCCTTACTGGAAAGAGTTTGATGTGCGACATGCGATCGATGGTATGCACGTTTAGAAAAACGTGTTTGAAAGAGTAATTGGCACCTTGCTAGACATAAAGGGAAAAATAAAAGAATGGCTCAATTCACGCGTGGACTTGGTAAATTTAGGCATAAAAAAGGAACTACATCCTGTTCTTCAAGAAAATGGGAAGTACCATCTCCCGGCAGCAAGCTACAATCTTAATGTAGATGAGAAATATGCGATGTGTGTTTGGCTCAAGAATTTGAGAGTCCCATCTGGATTTTGCTCTAGCATACGGAGTATTGTGTCAATGAAAGACCTGACGGTCACCAACTACAACACACATGATTGTCATGTCATGTTAACTACATTCCTAGCTATTGCCATCAGGGCTATAAATCCTCTGTTTTAAAGATGACAATCACACGGTTGTGCTACTTTTTCAATAGAATTTCACACAAGGTAATTGACCGTGATGAGTTGGCATCTCTTCAGGAATTCGCAGTGGAGACCACATTTTGAGATGTGTTTCCCTCCATCGTTCTTTGATATCATGGTGCACATTGTGGTGCACTTGGTACCACAAATAGAGGCATTGGGTCCTATGTACTTGCACGAAATGTGGACGTATGAGTGTTTCATGTCAAAACTGAATGGTTGTAACGCCCCGAATTTTGCAGTTGAATTTTTTTTCTTTTCTTTACTCGCCAAAATTCGGGCGTTACCTTTCTTTTTCTTTTTCCCTCGCTAAACCTTGACCTTTTCCAAAGTTCTAGCGGGATTCGGTTTGGAATTCCCGTATGTATGAAAACCCTAAATACTTTATGTTGTTTGATGCACCATGCCGAACCTTGCATTTCTTTTGATTGCTTTGAAAGTGCAAATGCATTCATGTAGAAAGATCGGATTTCGAAAATGTTTTCTTTCTCTTTTCTTTCTCTTTTCTCTCTCTCTTTCTCTCTCCTTTTTTTTCTCTCTCTCCCGCGTCGTGGGCCGACCCCGGCCGGCCCAGCCGCCCCCTGGCGCCCCCCTCTTGGGCCTAGTAGGCCCAGCCGCCCCCCCCCCTCTTTCCCTTATCCCCTAACCCTCTCCCTCTCCCCCCTCATTTTCTCCCTCCCCACCCAAGCCGCCGCCCCCTACCCGCCCCCTGCCCTAGCCGCCGCCCCTGCCTAGGCCGCCGCCCCTCCCCGTCGCCGTTCGGCCGCCCCGCTCGGCCGCCCCGTCCCCGTCGCCGGTGAGCTTCCCCCTCCCCCTCTCCTCCCTCCCCCATCCCCTCCCCCCTTTCCCCATGGCCGGTTCGGCCGCCTCCCTGCCCCGCCGGTTCGGCCGCCCCGCCCCCCGGCTCGGCCGCCCCCTGCGCCGCCCCCCGCCCCCCCCCGGTTCGGCCGCCCCTGCGCCCAGCGGCTCGGCCGCCCCGCCCCCTGCTCGGCCGCCCCCCTGCGCCGCCCGCGCCCGCGCCCCGCCTAGGGCCGGTTCAACCGCCCTAGGGCCGGTTCAACCGCCCCCCCCCTCTGTTTTTTTTATTTTTTTTTTATTTTATTTTATTTACTTTCTGTGATCATAATTACTGTATTTTAAGTAGGCTAATCACTGTTCATGCTATGGGAAAATAGGAAGTTTAATTTAAAATTCCGTTAGGTTGTTGACGCACGTAGTTAATTGTTTACCCTGTGCAATGTTGATCAACTAAAAGTGATTAGGTTTCCATTAGTGTATATGTAGCAGAATTCTTTTGTTAAAAACCAATTGTGTCATTAGTGCATAAGATTTAACCCCCCCCCTGCGAGACCTTTCCCGTTTCTTTCTAACCATAACAAATGCGTTATCGAATGTCATACTTGATGCATATTCGCTTTATTTGTTATCTTGTATGGTGTACTGTTCTTTTGTATTAAATATGTGGATGTATGTATGTATGTTTGCGCTCGCATAGAGAACGATCCGGTCGAAGAGCCCGAGGAATTCGCAGGAGAAGCCCCTGAGCAGCAGTCGTTTGGTGGAGGCAAGTGTCCTTTGACCTATCTATGTCCTATTCATTCTTTAATTCACCCCCCGCATTACACATTTATACCTAAGGATTGACTAGCTTTTGTTATCCATGTCCTTGTTTACCTATTTGGGTCGGATTATTACTACTTAGTCTGATGCTATTGCTCAACTCTAATCAATGAACATGATGTGATTATCTATGATACGCTGTTTTCCCGTTCTTCTTTATGATATACTTGTGGTTTTCAAGGGGACTCGAGCGGTTTCTCGAGTGCCTCTCCGTAAGGACCTGTTCTATGGATGACCGCCCGGGAAAACAGTGCAACCATGAGGGTGGAATGGGGTGCCCTTAGCTGAATAATTGGAGGATCCGGGGTGTAGTTCACTTAGCCGTCGTGCCGTCAATGGGGCTCGGTGTATGCGGCTCGCTCTGCCAAGTTTGGGTTCGCCCCTTGGGGAGGAGTGCGGTGCATTTAGGAAACCTAACGGGTGGCTGCAGTCCCGGGGAATCTTTGTAAAGGCTTCGTAGTGATGCCCTGCTGGATCACCTTGGTAGTGATCAATGGAGAGTCATGATCTCCGGGCAGAATGGGAATCACGGCTTGTGGGTAAAGTGCACAACCTCTGCAGAGTGTTATGAAACTGATATATCAGCCGTGCTCGCGGTTATGAGCGGCCAAGGGAGCTCCAATGATTAGTGGTACTTGATCAGAGACATTGTGGTACAGGTGGTTATGAGATTGATGGTTCTGGTTATGGTTATGGTGCTGGTAAGTGGTATTCTTTCCGTTTGGAAAGGATACATTGGGTTAATAACTTGGGTTAATGTTAAAACCTGGCTTTCTACTAGTAAGTAATAACCTGACCAACTAAAAGCAACTGCTTGACTTATCCCCACATAAAGCTAGTCCACTACAGCCAAACAGGATACTTGCTGAGTATGTTGATGTGTACTCACCCTTGCTCTACACACCAAACCCCCCCCAGGTTGTCAGCATTGCAACCACTGCTCAGGCGAAGATGAAGCTGTGGAAGGAGACTTCCAGGAGTTCCAAGATTACGACGAGTTCTAGGTGTGGGTTAGCGGCAACCCCCAGTCGGCTGCCTGTGAAGGCCGCGTTATCTACGTTTCTTTTCCGCACTTTGATTTATTGTAAGAACTATATGGACGTCTCAGACGTATGATGTAATCGATTATTTCCCCTTATTAATACTATTTTGAGCACTGTGTGATGATGTCCATATTATGTAATTGCTGTGTACGTGAATAACTGATCCTGGCACGTACATGGTTCGCATTCGGTTTGCCTTCTAAAAACCGGGTGTGACATAAGTGGTATCAAAGCCGTGCTGACTGTAGGACCGCTAACCTAGAGTAGAATGGTCGTTCTAAGGACTATAGACCTCTGTCTCTTCCTTGACTTTGATATCCCTTCAAAAGTTGGTCCTACTGACCAAACCTATGTTCTACTACATATTATACCTTGCTGAAAATTATGTTTTATTCTGATCCTTCATTTACTTATTACTTGCTGGTCATATTAATTCTGTTCTCACCCTTTTGCTTGCGATGTCTTTTGTAGATGGCTCGACTTAGACACACTGCACGAAAGTCAGTCATCCCCTTCTTACCCTCCCGCCTTGCTGAGCGTCCGCTTCGCCGTCCCGTGGCCGGACAGTCCAGCCACTTGGAGAGACTACACCACCGCCTGCGTGAGGAGCAGGAGCGTCGACGACAGGAGCAGCGGAGCTCTTCCCTCTCGCTCCACCAGGAGATAGAGTCTGTGAGGAGCTGCTCCCCTGTGCTTTCTCTGGAGCCGCCCCCTGCACCACCACTGGGCGCCCCAGCTTCTGGAGTAGCTGCTGGAGGAGACCCAGACGACGGAGATGGCGACGACAGCTCGAGCCACGACACCGACTTCTCTGCTAATCCTGAGCCGGAAGGATGGGTTGCTCGACCCATCACTCGCGACGCTGCTCGCGGGTGTCACTTCCATGATGCGCTCGACACCCTGCTACGTCGGGCATTTGACCGGCATACTTGGTCCGTCGAGTATCGCTGTGTGGTCTACCAGCATAGTCGCGGGGTCTACCCGGACCGCTGGGAGGCGACTTGCTTGGTGCGCTGCCCGGAGGACAGTCTCCAGGGTGCAGAGGCCTGTTCAGAGCACTATTCTATCTCTGAGCGGGACTCAGCTGAGGCAGCCATGCAAGATGCTGCACGGCGTGCGCTTTCGCACTACTGCTCGGTTTTCGGTGGGGCAGCTGACGGTCTTGACCTGAAGTATTACCCCCGCCGTTCATCTGGCAGCACAGGAGGCGTGATTGTCTCACCTGTCGGTGAGGGCAATCCTAGGTTGAGCAGCACAGTCAACCTAGCCGCCGTGCTAAACACGGAGCTGGACCATGCATTAGACGAGCTGAGTAGGGCTCGTGCTGAGATCGCCCTGCTGCGGGCTGAGCGCGCGGAACGTCGTTTTCTGGATGGTGGTTCCCCCACTCCCGTTGGGACTCAGCACCCGTACCGCTCACCTCAGCGTGGACACCAGTCTTATGGCAATCCCGCCTGCAAGACCAAGATCAACCTAGAACCATAGATCGTTAGAGTTGGATCTTGTAATTAATACGAAATAAATATATACATGGAAGCTTCAGTCTTAGCGTTAGTCTCGGTCTTAGTTAGTTTTAGTTAGACAGGGTAGTTTGCTATATCCTGTGCATTTATGCTTGTCATGATGAACTATGTTTGGTTTGGGTCTTTGTAATGATTGTCACCAGAGTGTGGGTATCCCCTGCATTTTGGTTTACATACTATGTCAATAAAGTTAGTTATATAGTTGGGAAACCCATTATTCTCCTTTCCTCTTTATCTGAGAAGCTGTGTGGTCTGTGTTGGAGATCAGTGAAGATGCTCATCTGTTCAGTGCTGTTGGAGAATTCTATACTCTTTTCTTATGCTGCAAGCTTTGCCAGATCAGTTCTGATGTGTGGTTGCGTTCTGCAGATGTCAGAGAACAGGCGTAGAGGAGGAAGGCGTGCTCAGCAGGAGCGAGCCGCTCCGCAGGATGAGGTGCCCCAGCAGCAGCACCTGCCGCCCCCGCCCCCGATGTCCATCGAGCAGATGTTTCTGATGCAGACTCAGGCAGTTCAAGCCATCGGTCAGACTCTGGCCGCCATTCAGCAGCAGCAGCAGCAGCAACAGCAGCAGGCTCCACCCCAGCCTCAGATGCCTCAGATGCCTAGAGATAAGCGTGCTGAATTCATGAGAGGTCATCCACCAACGTTCGCTCATTCTTCTGACCCCATGGATGCTGAAGATTGGCTGCGCACTGTGGAGCGGGAGTTGCATACCGCTCAGTGCGATGACAGGGAGAAAGTTCTGTATGGTCCCCGTCTGTTGAGAGGAGCAGCCCAGTCATGGTGGGAGTCTTACCTCGCCACCCATGCCAACCCCGACACCATCACCTGGGAAGAATTCAGGGGTAGCTTTCGTCAGTACCATGTGCCTGCAGGTCTGATGACAGTGAAGAAGGAGGAGTTCCTGGCCCTTAAGCAAGGGCCATTGTCTGTCAGTGAGTACCGGGACAAGTTTCTGCAATTGTCTCGCTATGCTCCTGAAGATGTCAACACCGACGCCAAGCGACAGTACCGTTTCCTGAGAGGCTTGGTTGACCCTCTGCAGTACCAGCTGATGAATCACACCTTCCCGACATTCCAGCACCTGATTGACAGAGCAATCATGACAGAAAGGAAGCGCAAGGAGATGGAAGATCGTAAGCGCAAGATCAGTGGACCGCAGTCTGGAAGCAGCAGTCGCCCTCGCTTTTCAGGCAATCAACCTCAGCAGTTCAGGCAGAACCAGCGTCCACCTCAGCAGCATCAGCAGCGTCAGCAGTATCAGCAGTTTCAAAGGCAGTACCCTCAGAATCAGTACCAGAACCGTCAGAGCAATCAGTCAGGAGGTCAGTTTCAAAGGCAGAATCAGCAAACACCTCGTCTTCCTGCCCCAGCAAATCAGCAGAACAGTCAGGCAGCACCAGCTCAAGTTGGAAACAGGGCATGTTTCCACTGTGGAGAGCAAGGCCACTGGGTGATGCAATGTCCGAAGAAGGCAGCCCAGCAGCAGTCAGGCCCCAATGCCCCAGCAAAGCAGAATGTGCCTCAGCCTGGAGCAGGCAATCGCTCTCAGCAGCGCTATAATCATGGAAGATTGAATCACTTGGAAGCTGAAGCAGTTCAGGAGACCCCCGGCATGACAGTAGGTATGTTCCCAGTCGATTCCCATATTGCAGAAGTGTTATTTGATACTGGAGCAACACATTCTTTCATCACTGCATCATGGGTAGAAGCACATAATCTTCCAACTACTACCATGTCAACCCCCATTCAAATTGATTCAGCCGGTGGTAGAATTCGAGCCGATAGCATTTGTTTGAATATAAGTGTGAAAATAAGGGGGATAGCGTTTCCCGCCAACCTTATAGTAATGGGTACTCAGGGAATAGATGTCATCCTAGGGATGAATTGGCTAGATAAGTATCAGGCAGTTATCAGTTGTGATAAAAGGACAATCAAGTTAGTGTCCCCACTAGGAGAGGAAGTGGTGACCGAGTTAGTCCCGCCTGAGCCAAAGAAAGGAAGTTGTTATCAGATGACTGTCGATAGCAGTGAAGCAGACCCGATTGAGAGTATCAAGGTTGTGTCCGAATTCCCAGATGTGTTTCCAAAGGATTTACCGGGTATGCCACCAGAGCGGAAAGTTGAATTTGCCATAGAGCTTCTTCCTGGAACCGCCCCTATCTTCAAGAGAGCTTACAGAATATCTGGACCGGAGTTGGATGAACTTAAGAAGCAGATTGATGAGCTGTCAGAGAAAGGTTACATCCGGCCAAGCACCTCGCCTTGGGCCGCCCCTGTCCTATTTGTGGAGAAGAAAGATGGTACTAAGAGGATGTGCATCGATTATCGAGCTTTGAATGAGGTCACGATCAAGAACAAGTATCCTTTGCCCAGAATAGAAGATCTGTTCGACCAGTTGAGAGGAGCCAGTGTGTTCTCCAAGATCGATCTGAGGTCAGGTTATCATCAGCTCAGGATCCGACCTTCGGACATTCCGAAGACGGCATTCATTACCAAGTATGGTTTATATGAGTTCACAGTGATGTCTTTTGGTTTGACCAATGCGCCAGCATTCTTCATGAACTTGATGAATAGTGTATTCATGGATTATCTTGATAAGTTCGTGGTGGTATTCATTGATGACATTCTGGTTTATTCTCAAAGTGAAGAGGAGCATGCAGATCATTTGAGGATGGTGTTGCAGAGATTGCGAGAGCACCAGTTGTATGCAAAGTTGAGCAAGTGTGAGTTCTGGATCAGTGAAGTCCTGTTCTTGGGTCACATAATCAACAAAGAAGGATTGGCTGTGGATCCGAAGAAAGTGGCAGACATTCTGAACTGGAAAGCGCCAACAGATGCCCGAGGAATCAAGAGCTTCATTGGAATGGCCGGATATTATCGGCGATTCATTGAAGGATTTTCGAAGATTGCGAAGCCAATGACAGCGTTGCTAGGCAACAAGGTTGAGTTCAAGTGGACCCAGAAATGTCAAGAGGCCTTTGAAGCGCTGAAAGAGAAGTTGACTACAGCGCCTGTCCTAGTCTTGCCTGATGTGCACAAGCCCTTCTCGGTGTATTGCGATGCTTGCTACACAGGTTTGGGATGTGTGTTGATGCAAGAGGGAAGAGTTGTGGCTTACTCGTCCCGACAGTTGAAGGTTCATGAGAAGAACTACCCAATCCATGATCTAGAGTTGGCAGCAGTGGTTCACGCACTGAAGACATGGAGGCACTATCTGTATGGGCAGAAATGCGATGTTTACACAGACCACAAGAGTCTGAAGTACATATTCACTCAGTCAGAATTGAACATGAGGCAACGAAGATGGTTAGAATTGATCAAAGACTATGAGTTGGAGATTCATTACCATCCAGGCAAAGCAAACGTAGTGGCAGATGCTTTGAGCAGAAAGAGTCAAGTCAATCTGATGGTCGCTCGTCCGATGCCTTATGAGTTGGCCAAGGAGTTTGACAGGTTGAGTCTCGGATTTCTGAACAATTCTCGAGGAGTCACAGTTGAATTGGAACCTACCTTGGAGCGCGAAATCAAAGACGCGCAGAAGAATGATGAGAAGATCAGTGAGATTCGGCGATTGATTCTAGAAGGCAAAGGCAAAGATTTTCGAGAAGATGCAGAAGGTGTGGTATGGTTCAAAGACCGCTTGTGTGTTCCCAATGTCCAGTCTATTCGGGAGTTGATTCTTAAGGAAGCTCATGAGACAGCCTATTCGATTCACCCTGGCAGTGAGAAGATGTATCAGGATCTGAAGAAGAAATTCTGGTGGTACGGAATGAAAAGGGAGATCGCAGAGCATGTGGCTATGTGCGATAGTTGTCGAAGAATTAAGGCAGAACACCAGAGACCAGCTGGATTGTTGCAACCGTTGCAGATCCCTCAGTGGAAATGGGATGAAATTGGTATGGATTTCATAGTCGGATTGCCTCGCACTCGAGCCGGCTACGATTCCATTTGGGTAGTAGTGGACCGCTTGACCAAGTCAGCCCACTTCATACCTGTCAAGACCAACTACAACAGTGCAGTATTGGCAGAATTGTATATGTCTCGGATCGTTTGTCTTCATGGTGTGCCAAAGAAGATAGTGTCAGACAGAGGAACGCAGTTCACCTCTCATTTCTGGCAGCAGTTGCATGAAGCCTTGGGCACGCATCTGAATTTCAGTTCAGCTTATCACCCGCAGACAGATGGCCAGACCGAAAGAACCAATCAAATTCTCGAAGATATGTTGAGAGCCTGTGCATTGCAAGATCAGTCCGGATGGGATAAGAGATTGCCTTATGCAGAGTTTTCCTATAACAACAGTTACCAGGCCAGTTTGAAGATGTCACCGTTTCAAGCGCTGTATGGAAGGAGTTGCAGAACTCCGTTGCAATGGGATCAGCCTGGGGAAAAGCAAGTGTTTGGGCCAGACATTTTGCTCGAAGCCGAAGAGAACGTCAAGATGGTTCGAGAGAATCTGAAGATAGCGCAATCAAGGCAGCGAAGCTATGCAGACACAAGAAGAAGAGAGCTGAGTTTCGAAGTCGGAGACTTTGTCTATCTGAAAGTGTCACCGATCAGAGGAGTCAGAAGATTCGGAGTGAAAGGCAAGCTAGCACCCCGCTACATTGGTCCGTATCAGATTCTTGCAAGACGTGGAGAAGTGGCCTATCAGCTCAGTCTGCCAGAGAATTTGTCTGCTGTGCATGATGTCTTTCATGTGTCTCAGTTGAAGAAGTGCTTGCGTGTGCCGGAAGAGCAGTTGCCAGTGGAAGGTCTGGAAGTCCAGGAGGACCTGACCTACGTTGAGAAGCCAGCTCAGATCCTTGAGATTGCAGACAGAGTCACCCGAAGGAAGACCGTCAGAATGTGCAAAGTCAGATGGAGTCACCACTCTGAGGAAGAAGCAACCTGGGAGCGTGAAGATGATCTGAAGGCCAAGTACCCGGAGCTCTTTGCTAGCCAGCCCTGAATCTCGAGGGCGAGATTCTTTTAAGGGGGATAGGTTTGTAACGCCCCGAATTTTGCAGTTGAATTTTTTTTCTTTTCTTTACTCGCCAAAATTCGGGCGTTACCTTTCTTTTTCTTTTTCCCTCGCTAAACCTTGACCTTTTCCAAAGTTCTAGCGGGATTCGGTTTGGAATTCCCGTATGTATGAAAACCCTAAATACTTTATGTTGTTTGATGCACCATGCCGAACCTTGCATTTCTTTTGATTGCTTTGAAAGTGCAAATGCATTCATGTAGAAAGATCGGATTTCGAAAATGTTTTCTTTCTCTTTTCTTTCTCTTTTCTCTCTCTCTTTCTCTCTCCTTTTTTTTCTCTCTCTCCCGCGCCGTGGGCCGACCCCGGCCGGCCCAGCCGCCCCCTGGCGCCCCCCTCTTGGGCCTAGTAGGCCCAGCCGCCCCCCCCCTCTTTCCCTTATCCCCTAACCCTCTCCCTCTCCCCCCTCATTTTCTCCCTCCCCACCCAAGCCGCCGCCCCCTACCCGCCCCCTGCCCTAGCCGCCGCCCCTGCCTAGGCCGCCGCCCCTCCCCGTCGCCGTTCGGCCGCCCCGCTCGGCCGCCCCGTCCCCGTCGCCGGTGAGCTTCCCCCTCCCCCTCTCCTCCCTCCCCCATCCCCTCCCCCCCTTTCCCCATGGCCGGTTCGGCCGCCTCCCTGCCCCGCCGGTTCGGCCGCCCCGCCCCCCGGCTCGGCCGCCCCCTGCGCCGCCCCCCGCCCCCCCCGGTTCGGCCGCCCCTGCGCCCAGCGGCTCGGCCGCCCCGCCCCCTGCTCGGCCGCCCCCCTGCGCCGCCCGCGCCCGCGCCCCGCCTAGGGCCGGTTCAACCGCCCTAGGGCCGGTTCAACCGCCCCCCCCTCTGTTTTTTTTATTTTTTTTTATTTTATTTTATTTACTTTCTGTGATCATAATTACTGTATTTTAAGTAGGCTAATCACTGTTCATGCTATGGGAAAATAGGAAGTTTAATTTAAAATTCCGTTAGGTTGTTGACGCACGTAGTTAATTGTTTACCCTGTGCAATGTTGATCAACTAAAAGTGATTAGGTTTCCATTAGTGTATATGTAGCAGAATTCTTTTGTTAAAAACCAATTGTGTCATTAGTGCATAAGATTTAACCCCCCCCTGCGAGACCTTTCCCGTTTCTTTCTAACCATAACAAATGCGTTATCGAATGTCATACTTGATGCATATTCGCTTTATTTGTTATCTTGTATGGTGTACTGTTCTTTTGTATTAAATATGTGGATGTA
Source organism: Zea mays (assembly GCF_902167145.1). Lineage (NCBI taxonomy): Eukaryota > Viridiplantae > Streptophyta > Magnoliopsida > Poales > Poaceae > Zea > Zea mays. The sequence goes on from NC_050098.1 coordinate 188,181,229, forward strand.
TGTATGTATGTTTGCGCTCGCATAGAGAACGATCCGGTCGAAGAGCCCGAGGAATTCGCAGGAGAAGCCCCTGAGCAGCAGTCGTTTGGTGGAGGCAAGTGTCCTTTGACCTATCTATGTCCTATTCATTCTTTAATTCACCCCCCGCATTACACATTTATACCTAAGGATTGACTAGCTTTTGTTATCCATGTCCTTGTTTACCTATTTGGGTCGGATTATTACTACTTAGTCTGATGCTATTGCTCAACTCTAATCAATGAACATGATGTGATTATCTATGATACGCTGTTTTCCCGTTCTTCTTTATGATATACTTGTGGTTTTCAAGGGGACTCGAGCGGTTTCTCGAGTGCCTCTCCGTAAGGACCTGTTCTATGGATGACCGCCCGGGAAAACAGTGCAACCATGAGGGTGGAATGGGGTGCCCTTAGCTGAATAATTGGAGGATCCGGGGTGTAGTTCACTTAGCCGTCGTGCCGTCAATGGGGCTCGGTGTATGCGGCTCGCTCTGCCAAGTTTGGGTTCGCCCCTTGGGGAGGAGTGCGGTGCATTTAGGAAACCTAACGGGTGGCTGCAGTCCCGGGGAATCTTTGTAAAGGCTTCGTAGTGATGCCCTGCTGGATCACCTTGGTAGTGATCAATGGAGAGTCATGATCTCCGGGCAGAATGGGAATCACGGCTTGTGGGTAAAGTGCACAACCTCTGCAGAGTGTTATGAAACTGATATATCAGCCGTGCTCGCGGTTATGAGCGGCCAAGGGAGCTCCAATGATTAGTGGTACTTGATCAGAGACATTGTGGTACAGGTGGTTATGAGATTGATGGTTCTGGTTATGGTTATGGTGCTGGTAAGTGGTATTCTTTCCGTTTGGAAAGGATACATTGGGTTAATAACTTGGGTTAATGTTAAAACCTGGCTTTCTACTAGTAAGTAATAACCTGACCAACTAAAAGCAACTGCTTGACTTATCCCCACATAAAGCTAGTCCACTACAGCCAAACAGGATACTTGCTGAGTATGTTGATGTGTACTCACCCTTGCTCTACACACCAAACCCCCCCCAGGTTGTCAGCATTGCAACCACTGCTCAGGCGAAGATGAAGCTGTGGAAGGAGACTTCCAGGAGTTCCAAGATTACGACGAGTTCTAGGTGTGGGTTAGCGGCAACCCCCAGTCGGCTGCCTGTGAAGGCCGCGTTATCTACGTTTCTTTTCCGCACTTTGATTTATTGTAAGAACTATATGGACGTCTCAGACGTATGATGTAATCGATTATTTCCCCTTATTAATACTATTTTGAGCACTGTGTGATGATGTCCATATTATGTAATTGCTGTGTACGTGAATAACTGATCCTGGCACGTACATGGTTCGCATTCGGTTTGCCTTCTAAAAACCGGGTGTGACATTATGTATCAACCCGTGCTCGTCCCGAGGCATCAATGATAGAGGGGTACTGTACCGAAGAGGCCATTGAGTCTGGAGGACCATTTTGCAATAGTATCCTAAAAGACCAGGTTGCAATAGGTCTGCCTCCGTTACGACACGAGGGTAGACTGTATGGAAGCGGTAGGGTGGGACGGAAATCTTTCATCCCACCGGATTACAATACAGTACTTGAAGCACATCACAACATCCTACATCAGCTAGAGATAATGGAGCCATTTATCCAACAACACATCAATGAGCTTCGCGAGCAAAATCCTGGGCAAACAGATGATTGGGTAATGAAGCAACATAAGCTGCGGTTCAACACATGGCTAATTGTGAAGGACATTCCACACGGAGATACAATAGAAGAACAAACCATTAAGGGGTTGGCATCTGGACCATCACGCCAGGTCACGACATGGCAAACATATGACATTAGTGGATTTACATTTTGTACCAAGTCCAAGGACAAAAGGAGCATATCACAAAACATCGGTGTTCGATGCGAGACCATAGACGATGAAATTGGTCATACTATTACATATTTTGGCTTTATTGAGGACATATGAGAACTAGACTATGGTACATTTAATATCTTAGTTTTCCGATGTCAATGGGTTGAAGACAAACATGTCATGATAGACAAATATGGGGTGAGAATTCTTGATCTAAGTAAGGTAGGTTACAAAGATGACCCATGGATCCTTGCTAATCGTGTTGCACAGGTCTTCTATGCTGAACAGATCATTTCTAACAATGAGAAGAAAAGCACCCACAAATTGAAGCATGTAGTTTTTCCTAGAAAACAACAAACTATAAGAGTTGATGGTGTATCTGATATGGAGGATTTTAACCAATTCAATGACATGTCTCTTTTCATAGACCATCCAACAAAGATAAGAAACGTTGAGCGAAGCATCCCACGTAAATTGTTGCCCTGGGTACGCCACGATGGACAAGGCAAAATAAGTAGCTCCCTAGATTATAAACTTGTCTTGTAATTGATTATTGTTAGGAACATGTCTACTATAAGTTCGAGATCAATATATATATTTCTTCATTGTCCTAATTTACTGACGGTTCTCAACGACCAAGTTGCCCTTGTCGTAGAAGATATAAAAGATACTTAATGTAATCTACTGGACAATGGAAATCCATTGTAAATATTTTATACTGGCGGTTCTAACGGACAACCGCCCATGGAAAACAATCTATACTGGCAGTTCTCTAAGACAACCGCCTGCGGAAAACTATCTATATTGGTGGTTCTCTAAGACAACCGCCAGTGGCAAACTATCTATACTGGTGGTTCTCTAAGACAACCGCCATTAGAAAATGAGCCTATAAAACGGGTGGCGAGTGGGAGCTCGAAAAATTTACAAGTCCCTTGTAACTGGTTCATCTCATCACGTCGTCAGGCTGTCGGATTTTGTCCCCGAGGGTTTCTTCGCTGGCGATCCTCCGCGTCGTCCCCGCGCCCCCGCGCCGCCATCAGGTTTTCCTCTGTCCCTTCATTTACTCTTTCCCTTTGGCCTCTGCCGCCGCCGTCATCAGCCGCGCCGATCGCCGTGCTCACCGCAGGTCGTAAACCCTAGGGCGCGCCGCGCCGGTTAGTAAACCCTAGGTCGTGCTATGGCCATCGCGCGCTCGACGCACTAGTTATGATGGCGACCGCCGCGTGCTAGCTTTGGTGGCCGCCGCCGGTCTGCCCCTTCACCAGCCTACAGTATATATATAGTTCAAGCTAGTCTTTTCCGTCGTCGACGTAGCCTCAAAATGGACCCAGCGGATGCCATCGCAGCGTGTCTCAAGGAACGTACACTAGCGGAGCGGCTGGCAACGGTGTGGCTCATGCATCGCCGCCACCTCGAGCTCCGGCGCCAGTCGAGGCTCAATCATCAAGACGTCGTACGCCGTATTTTCATGTGCGCCTACAGAGTTCTCTCGAAGCGTCGTCGTCAACGCGCCGTTGTGGGCTCCTCGGCTTTGACGACTGCATCTGAGGTTGTCTCCACGCTCGTGCATGTGGAGCCGGTAGCGCCAGTCATCATCCTCTCCGACGATGCAGATGGGGAGATCGATTGGACGACACTGATGGACGACGACGATGAGTAGAAATTACGATATATGTTCTAATCTTAGTATGATGGATGACGTACTATATCTAAGAACTTAGCATGATGGACTGCGTATTATGTAAGAACTTAGTGTGATTATATATATATATATATATATTGTGTTCTAATCTTCTGTTCCAAACTTTGTGTTCAATTTTTTTGAATCTTTGTTGCAATCTTATATATATAGCTCAATGAGTTATGTAAACAAGGACCAAGGGTTAATGCCCGACCACATGAACAAGGGTGTTTCTCAAGAATATTCAAGTGATGAAGGATATTAAACGCCTACCGACCCTTGTCCTAGCATAGATAGGGCCGCTCGGAGTCAATTGCAACACGACCCTAATTATGATGCACAAGAGTGTGAGGTAAAGTACACATCTTTAGTTTCGTATGTGTATACCTAATTAGTTGATTTCACAATGTCTATTACACATGCTTATTTTGCATTTCATTACATGAATAGGAGGTCTAGTCTCAAAATCGTGTGATACTTGATGAAGCCGTGGCACGATACCAAGACGCACCAGGGCTGAACCAAGACGAAGACGCACCGGTATCGACCGATACAACCACCGAGAGGTCAAGGAAAAGGAAGCAGAGTGACCGAAAAAGAGGTGATAGGGGACTGAACAAGTTTCCTGACAAAACATATAAAATCTCTGATGTGAACCCGAAAGGTCAGCCCCTAGCACCAGAAGAGGCACTCCCTAAGTTCCGAAATGCACTTGGGTTCTTAGTTAGGGATAATCTTGACATCACAATCCCACATTGGAAAGATGTGTCAGTTGATGTCAAGAATCAAATATGGAATAAGCTATTAACGAGGTTTGTTCTACCTCTGGGTTCAGAAGAACTCGTGAAGGAATACACGATGAAGCAGCTTGCAATCAATTTTCGAAACTGGAGGTCTGAGATGAATACAAAATTTGCAAAGAAAGGCTAGACCTGACAAAAAAATATAAAATCTCAGAAGGTCAGTGGGCAGTATTTCTAGAGCAGAGGAGCGGCCCTGAATTCATATGTCTAAGCGAGGCAAATTCAGAACTATCTAAAAAGAACAAGTACCATCACCACTTAGGCACAGGTGGTTACAAGCGTCAAGTTTCTAAATGGAGACAAGAAGACACCGAGAAGAAGGCCGCGGGGTTGCCGACGCTTTCCGAGCAACTTGGTGAAAGGACGGCTAATTGGATTCGTGCTAGAAAACCCAGGAAAACTAAGGCGAGTGTATCTTTTGATGATCCAAATGTTGAAGAAGATGCGAAAAACATATATGCAATGGCAGCTAAGCAGAGCCAAGGATCATTTAAGCCACAAACGGAGAGAGACATCCTAACGGCTGGTCTCGGTAACCCTGAGCATCCTAGCCGTGTACGAGGAATTTCGTCTAAGGAAGGATTCGGACCACAGTGGGAAGGTTTGTACAAGAAACGTGATTGATACAAACAAGAGTTGTCAGATTATTTTAAGCAGGAGGCAAAGAAAGAGTTCAAAGACCTGATGTCTCAAATGCTATGAAATCCTTCACCAGAATTGATGCAGCAGTTGGCAAGTGCGATGTCTGTTCAACAGATGACCACTCCACAGCTGCAAAAAATTCCAGTAGCTCAACCGCCGGCTTCCACCGATTGTACAACCATCCCAAGCTCTGTCGCGTCAACGGGAAATAAGGTCTGTTATCCTGTTGATGACATAACAAGGCCAGTGACGTGCACACTAGTTATAAGATATGGTATTAACAATAATCGCACGAAGAAAGTAGGAACAAGCATTGCGATCCTAGGACGCAAGTTTCATAGAAGCGACATACCAGATGATTATTGCAGGGTAGAAGTGATGACGGTCGTCCAAGGATCTGAGGACGACATGCTAGACATCCCTGGGCCCGAAGGAATCGAGACACTTGGACAAGCCATCAAAAATTTCATCCTTTGGCCTCGAAGGGAAGTCGAATTGGTTGATCCACCAATGCCGTCGTCGTCTCATCCCCAACCATCTCTGCCTCCTCAAACTTTAGTACCTTTACATCCATCATCACCTCCACAATCTTCCCATGATGCTCCTCATCCTCTTTCTAATCCACCGTCTCCGCCACAAGCATCAACATTTAGGACACCACCACCTTCTCCACAGCCATCAAGGGATTCACGACAATCAAAGAAATCTAAATTCCCTCTACCAAAATTGGTGTCCACATTCGAGAAAAAGAAGAGTAAAGCTACTACAGCTGGCATAGCTCGATTTTGGAAAGGGATTGCACGGGACCTCACGTCACGTACTGTTGATTTGGCCGAGCACGAGGAGTCTGCAGAAAAGGCTACGACAATGGCCGCAAAGATAAAGATCCCAACTAAGGCAGATTATAAAATTGTGCCTAAACAATAGGTGCCGGCGAGACCTCTACTAACTCTTGAGAAACTGAGGAAGGTCCCTGCTGGTATTAAAAGGTTGCATGACTGGTACATGTGTGCATCATCAATTGGCATTGACGCCATTAGTGTGCATATACCAGACCATGCTTTTATTGGTTCGGACCAAAAGGCCTTTCTTGCATTCGAGGATATGTGGTTAATGATGAACCTTCATAAACTCGACGTGCAACCTGTGACTCTATTTGCACTGGAAGTATCGCTCATATTTCCACATATATGTGTTATTATTATTAGTGAACCATAGAAATTTTCAATATCTGACACATGCACGTGTGACTTGTCGAATGGAACATGATCAACAAGATATCCTTCACGGTACCAAGCCCGATGCTAGTGCCGGTGAAAGGATTGGGTATCTGAACCTAATACTGATATGTGAGGGAAACAACACTTTCAGAATTGGCAAAGACAATGAAGAGTTAACGTGAAAGACGAACGAAGAAGTTGAGCATCGTATAAATACTATGAAGAAGGATTTTGAAGCAAGATACACCACCTACATAGGAAATGCATTGATTAAATTTCAAGACAGGGAAGCCATAATGGCCCCATACAACTTTAAGTAAGTGTGATTTTGCATAAAAATAATAATTTCAATACACATGCATCACAAATTAATTTGATTCGTACAGGGACCACTGGATATGCTTCCTCATTTATCCTAAGGTTGGAAAGGTGTTGGTGCTCGACTCCTTGAACTACGACCCTTAAACCTATGCAAAATTCCTCAGTCTTAGAGCACTAAGCCTTTTCTATGCATACATGCATACTTATATCGTTGAGAATTTTAAAATAACATGGAGATTCTACTTGATATCACAGAGCTTATAGGTTCTATAAGCTTAGAGGTGGAAAGTACGACAAGACCAAAAAATGTGTGCCACTAGACATCCATCATCACTTTCTGGTAAGTATGTGAATTTATGAATACATATCATACACAATGCTGCAACTAAATAACCAATCTCCTGTTGTGTATGTAGTGCCAAGCAACCACAAGGATCGGTCCTATGTGGGTTCTATGCGTGCGAGTTTATGAGAATGAACAAACGATATATCACAAACCCTAGCAAGATATTATTAGTAACAGACATGTTTGTATTTGTCAATTAAAGATGCAAATGTGTTATCGAGTGTGAATAGATGATGTTTATAAACTTCCTTTACAGGAATTTCAAAAAGGAAATCCAGATAACTTGATCAAAGGTGCATTGTATGGTATAGTTGAAGACCTATGCACATTCATATTAAAAGAGGTCATTCTAGCAGAAGAAAAATATCACAACACTTCCAGTACATTAGCTATGCCAGAGTTTAGAATTTTAACAGAAGTTAGTAGACTATCTCTCAAATGAGATAGTTACTAGCTAGAGCATAGGTGAAAACTTATATGTTCAGTTTTGATGTATAGAATGTATCGAATTTAATTCAATTTTGATTGATTGAAAATTTATGGTTGTAAACAGAAAAATATATATTGTAAACAATATATTATAAACAAATTTGTGTTAATAAATATAAAATTCAGTTTTGTTTGAAAATTTGAAAAAAGGCAGGAAAACTTATACTGGCGGAAAATGGTAAGCAGACCGTCGGTGCTAATGTTATTTCCACTGGTGAGCTGCTAAAAAACCGCCTGTGAAAATCATGTTTCCACACTCGGTTTCTTAAGCACACCGCTAGTGCTAATATTATTTACACTAGCGAGCTGCTAAAGAAAACCGCCAGTGATAATCATGTTTCCACATGCGGTTTCTTAAGCAAACCGTCAGTGCTAATGTTATTTCCATTGGCGGTTTCTTAAGCAGCCCGCCAGTGCAAATCATGTTTTCACATGCGGTTTCTTAAGCGAACCGCCAGTGCTAATGTTATTTCCACTAGTGGGCCGCTAAAGAAAACCGTCAGTGATAATCATGTTTCCACATGCGGTTTCTTAAGCAAACTGCCAGTGTTAATGTTATTTCCACTGGCGGGATGCTAAAGAAAACCGGCAGTGCTAATGATATTTTCACTGGCGATTGGCAAACAACCGCAAGTGAAAAAGGCCGATTTCTACTAGCCCCTAGCACTGGCGGCACTGGAAAAACGCGAGTGCAAATAGCTCTAGGACCGCCACTATAGAACTTTTGTGTACTAGTGACAGGCACGAGTAGTAACACAGTACTCAAGCAATACAACAATCAACACTACACTAAACCAGGGCGAAAGAGTGGACACGAGTATAACTCTCTGTCTCAAACCATCTGCTCGAATTCCAAACGATTCATCATTCGGAGTGAGTCTATGTGGCATCCCTTCACGAACACAAATTCTATTGTCCACTGATTATCTGAAACCATGATACTGATCTTTTTTATTTTTGGTTGTCGGAGTAATTTATGTCCTTTTTAGTCAGGTACAATCTTTCTTTCATATCAAAACCAGTTCTTTCCTTGATTCTTTCTTTTAATGCATGCCTTTTTTTGAACTTTTGAAATGATAGAATTGACTTTTCAGTGACCACTATTTAAATTTCTCCTTTTAAGCTAAGCTACTGTAAGCGGGATGGACAATAGTGATCTTCAAACCCAGTACTATATATATACGATCGCATAGCCTCATTGAAAAAAAATCTTTAATGCGTGTTAGCATTGATCTCTTTGATCAAATGGTTGTGCATTTTCTCACCAAATTTATTTTATACTTCATCTGTTCTAAATTATGTAGATATAGTGTACGTCTAAATATATAGCAAAATCAACATATGAAAATATTAGAATGGCTTATAATTTAAATCAGAGAGAATATGTCACTGCTTTTCGAAGAGCATGCAGAGTGGAAATCCCATGAATTTCACCAATTTGATACAGCGAAAATGCAATTCAGATTGTTCTCTGCATGTGCTTAACTGCTCATACACGCTTCCATGCAATGCCATACGCTGAGTATATATACCCGTCATGGGCTCCTCCCAAACCCATAGCTCTAGGGCTGAAACCAGCAAAGCCAACAGAACTGCACAGTGTAGTAGTTGCACATAGGCGTCCGCGCGTCGTCCTAGCTATGGATCCATATCACTACCAAACCATGTATGACCCACGCGGCTTCCCCATCATCCACCCGCAGCCTTACCTCCAGCACCCGGTGGCCGGCGCCCTCGGTGACAGCAGGGTGCGCGGCGGCGGCAGTGGCGCGCGGCGGCGTCCTGGCGCCAAGCTCTCCACGGACCCGCAGAGCGTTGCGGCGCGCGAGCGGCGGCACCGCATCAGCGACCGCTTCCGCGTGCTCCGCAGCCTCGTCCCCGGCGGCAGCAAGATGGACACTGTGTCCATGCTCGAGCAGGCCATCCACTACGTCAAGTTCCTCAAGACGCAGATCAGCCTGCATCAGGCCGCGCTGATGCAGCACGAGGAAGGATGCCATGCTGAGCTCGCCGCCTATTCCGCGGTGGCGGTGGTTGGTGACAACGAGGTGACACTCGCGTCCCATGGTCGTACCGGCGCATGCGACGAGATGATGCAGCTCCAGGTGGCGGCGGAGGAAGCTTTGAGTTATGGTGTTGATGCCCATCAGCCGTACGGGCTCGATCCCAGGCAGCTGAGTGGTGGGCACGAGCTGCCACCGCTGCCTGCTTCTTGCATCTTCCTCGAGGAGCCTGCAGACGCATGCTACTCTGTGTGTGACCTCGACGACGGGGACACCGGTCTGCCCGGCTCTTACTAGAGTAGTAGTAGAAGTTTCTTAAGGTAGCATCCCGTGTGTGTTGGTGTCTGCTAGACGCTAGTACGTCTAATTAGCAAAGTTTAGCTAGTACTCGATCAATTGTCTGTCTAGTTCGCTCAGAGTTAAAGTATATGATGATGCATCTGCATATATGGGCTCTGTAATTCTGTTATCCGCTGATCGCAGATGATACACCGTATGTAATCACATGTATGTATGTTGCCTAGCTACTTCCTCTCGTGTCGATCAAGAATCTGATCTAGCTAGATGGTAAAACTATAGTGCTGCAAACTTTCTGTTTTTCTCATTAATTACCCTCTCGGTCTCAAAAGTAATTTAATTCTATAATTGAACAAAATCACCTTGTAGTATGTCGTATGAAAGACTAAAATGACTCATTTTAAATGCAGTAGTATTAAGAAGGGGGTGTATCTCCAAAGCTAGAAATTAAAACAAATAGCTTCGCAGTTGGCTTTTAAAAAGTTGGGTTGTGAGAAAAATATGCTGGGAAGTTTTTTTTCTATCTTTTAGTGTGCTAAGAAGCTAAAAATTTAATAAAAAAACAAAAAAGTGAATTTTGAGCTGAAACTCTAAAAGCTACATCTCAAACAACTAAGCCTTAGGGTGTGTTTGGTTTAGCTTTAGCTTTTGCCCCCTAAAAACCAAAAGTCAAACCAAAGGGCTGAATCTGGAGAACAACTTTTTCTAAAAGCCGACTTACTTGTAGTGCAAAACTGAAAGCACCTCTGGACCTGCTTTTAGCAGTTTTTAGGTGGAACTGTGAAAATATATATAGAAGAATTTTTAGCGATTTTTAGTGGTTTCCACCAAACGATTTTTAGCTTTTAGCAGTTCACAGCCCACAACAGTTTTTTTCACAACTCACAGCCCACAACAGCTTTTTTCACAGCCACAGCCCAACCAAACAGACCCTTAGTCATATATGGTCGTGTTGATACCTTTGGTAATCTTTAGTTAAATTAGAATATAAATCATGTCAATTTCATGAAATATTAGTATAAGTTTAGTTTGCATACTAGTCAGAGATAAGAAATACAAACATAAATACCAGTATAATCATAGCTCATACACTAGTTAGATTAAACAACATGAACATAAATACTAGTGCGTGTATGCATAGCTCGTACACTAGTTATTAACCAATATAAACCCTATGCACGCGTGCATAAGAAAATTAATGATGCGTCAATCAGTACCATGAAGTATCTGAACGGCCCAGAAGTTGGCATAATGGGCCCACAAATATCTCCTTGAATCCTTTCAAGGAATTTAAGCGGTTCAGCTTTAATTTTGAGATATGATGGTCTCAAAATAAGTTTCCCAGTTGCACATGCGGTGCAAACAAAATCCTGAGATTTGGGAAAACTTGTTGTGGGCAGATTATGGCCAATTGAATTGCCTGTAATTTTCCTCATCATCCCTACGCCAGGATGACCAAGTCGATCATGCCAAATTTGGAATGCATCAACATCTTGGAAAATTACCTTGTATGCAACATGTGCATTGCTTTTAATATATGTATAGTACAACCCTGACGTGAGTGATGGAATTTTCTCGCATATGCGCTTGCCATATTTATTCGGCTTGGTCAAGAAGAGAAACTCTTCTTGATTTTCATCATGGGTTTCAATATGAAATCCATTTTGCCGGATATCTCTAAAACTTAGGAGGGTACGTGTGGAATCAGGATACAATAATGCATCCTCGATCACAATTTCAGTACCCATGGGGAGGGTAATAGTTGCTCGACCAGAGCCAACTATCACAGTATCGCGTCCGGCGATGGTCAAAACTTTCCCATCTCTTTTCTTAAGAGTCTGAAAGTATTTGATCTCCCTAAGTATAGAGTTTGTGGTACAACTATCCACAAGGCATAATTCCTCTTCCGTCGAGTTGTCATCATTATGCATCTATACAGAAATAAAAATTCTGAATAAGAATTTGTGTGATGAAACTTAGTACTATACATAACATGATATTTAAATATCACAATGTCGAAACAATATTACAATAATGGTATGGCGACTCAACCAATGAGTTCGCACTACACACAGGACCCAACACTGGTCTTGTAGAGTGTGTTACATCTCAACACATGAGATTGTATACCTCTACTTATTACAACAACATTATAAAGACAGTATAGAACAACCACACAAGCCACAATGATCATGATCAAATCTCCAAACATGAGAGATTTATGCCAAATCTCCAAATGGATCCTTTGACATATACTCAATGATCATATCATCAGATTCATCTTCTTGTAGAAGTGGAGGCTTGTTGTCAACCACATTGAGGTGCTCTTTAGCAAGAGTGTTCTTCAGGTCACCAGAAGCCAGTGAAGAACTTCCAACCTCAATTGGTGCTTCAGTAGAATTGAAATGAGCCTCAAAACCAGGCTTATCAGACTTTGGCTTCTTTAGGGATTGTTGATACAAAAGAACAAGGTGCTTAGGGCAAGTGCAGTCCCTAGCAAAATGGCCCTCAGTACCACATTTAAGGCAAGCTCTGTTGCCCTTAGATGGTAGAGGCTTGCCATTTCCTTTTCCTTTTCCTTTACCTTTCTTGTGGAATTTGTTCTTCTTGAATTTGTGAGGTCCAGGAGGATTCTTGAAGTTTTTCTTGAATCCTTTCTTATTCTCAGTCTTATGCACATTGAAATGTACCTCAGGCAGAGGGGCAGACCCAGGAGGGCGCTGCTGAGCATTCTTTAGAAGAAGCTCATGATGCTTTTCTGCTTGGGTCAATGTGTGCATGAGTTGAGAATATCTCTGGAAATTACTAGAGCGATACTGCTGATGCAATATCCTGTCCTCTGGAAGCATGGTAGATAGAGTCTTCTCTATCTTGTCTGCTTCAGAGGGCTCTTTCTCACAAAATTTCAATTTAGAACAAATGCTATGAAGAGCATGGTTATATTCTGCAACAGATTTAAAATCTTGCAGACGAAGGTGGTTCCACTCATGGTTGGCTGACGGCCATATGAGCTCCTTTTGCTGTTCATAGCGCTCTTTGAGAGATTTCCACAAGTTATGAGGGCATCTCTCCATAAGGTACTCTTGCTTAAGGTCCTTATGGATGTAAAGCCTCAGAAGGAAAAGTGCTGTGTTCTTTTTAACATCATTCACTGGATCAGTACCAGTGATGGGTGCTGCTATTGCATCAATGATCCCACGAGAAGCAAAAGTTATTTCAATATCTGAAGCCCAAGTTGGGTAGTTATGCCCATCAAGGGCGAGTTCCTCGAACTCTTTGGTTGACATGTTCCTACAGTCATTACCATGGACATCCATTAATTTACGCATAAATTAATAGTCACAATGGTGATGTTGTAAGCTCAATATGCAAAATTACATATGTAACGAGTTTCTTGAAGGTTCCAAACCTTCCCATTGAATAAATACTTTGAATTTTAGTAAGCATAGTATAGATAATCCTCAAATTAATGAGGTAGATCTAGTAGTGGGCAAGAAACTTGCTGCCTAAAAGCATGGTCTCTGGGCTGATAAGTTCACGGATGAACAAACCACAGCCGATGCTTAGGTCTCCACTACCCATGCTCTATTAATTATCAAAGTAAAATTCACTAACTCTTACATGTGATATGAGTTTCCTGAAGGTTCCAAACCTTCCAATTGAATAAGTACTTTGAATACTAGTGAGCATTGTATAGATAATCCTCAAATTAATGAGGTAGATCTAGTAGTGGGCAAGAAACTTGCTGCCTAAAAGCATGGTCTCTGGGCAGATAAGTTCATGAATGAAACAAATCGCAGCCAATGCTTAGGACTCCACTACCCATGCTCTACTAATTATCAAATTAAAATTCAATAACTCCATATCTTGTTATTTTGGATAGCACGTATAGGTAGTCATCCCGAAAGATGTAGACCTCATAGAGATAGGCATTCCAAATGCTGCCTCAAGCACGGTCTCTAGGCTACTAAATTCTATAAAAGAATTTAGTGCAGCCAATGCTTAGGACTCTATCTCCCTATGCTCTTGATCCAAAATAATGTAATTTCATATTTGCATGAGTTTTATTAAGTCTGTACTTAATAAGTGCTATATTTATATGCAAACATAAATGAATGCGTAAATCATAGCAAGTAGAGATATGTGAATTATTAATGTAAAACAAACAATAATTCACGAACTAAAATCTGCTAAATTTACAATAAAACAGATATGTCTTTACAATATATGCAGTCTAAATCACGAATTTAGACGCCTAAGATAACTTTGAACTGAAAATGCATATAAAACATAGTCTTATACAGAAATTCAGAATTTAAAATGGTAAAACAGGCTATATTAGGCCTCTGAAAGTAGCCCAGGCGGCCTGCCAGGCGAGCCAGGCAGCGGCCAGAGGCCTGCACGCCGGCCCAGCCCAGCTGGCCTGCCCAGGCGGCCCAACAGAGGCCCAAGAAGCCTATTTTATATTGGGGCGGCTAGGGTTTCCAACCCTAACCGCCCCCAGCCGCCGTCGCCAGCAAGGGCTGTCCCAGCCGCCGCTAGGGAGCCCAAAGCTCCCAGCCGCGCCACCAGGTGGAAGCCGCGCCAAGGGCTTCCGGGAGGCCGCGCCCCTGGCCGTAGTCGCCAGGCGACTTTGCGCTTGGTCTCCACGCGGAGTCGCGCGCGCTCGTGGGCGTTCGCCCGAGCGCCGCCAGCCGCCGGGCGCAGTGCCTCAGCGCACAGCCGCCGGTCACACGAGGGGCCACGCCGCGCCCTCTGGTGCCCGCGCCAAGCGCGCCACGGGAGCCACGCCGAGCGCCGCCGGTTGGCCGCGCCGAGCGCCGCCGGTTGGCCGCGCCGAGCGCCGTCGTGGGGCCCGCGCCGAGCGCCCACGCTGGGGAGGCCCGCGCAGAGGCATGCCGCGCCGCTCCCCACCCCCTCCCCCTAAACGGCCGACGCGACGGCCGGATCAAGGGCCATTAGGCCCTCCCGTTGGAGGAGGAAGATGAGGCCACCCCATTTGGGTGATGGCCGGTGAAGATGATGCGGCCTCTCGGGGTATCAACAGCGCGAGCAGGCTGCCCACGACGGGCAGCGATGGTCCCGACGACCACGGGCGTCGGTGGAGATGAAGAACGGCGAGTAACTGCCTCTGCAGTGGGTGGAGGCGGCAGTGGTGCCTCCAAATCGACGTCCATCGGAGCGGATGCAGACGATCCCACGTCAACCACCGGCACCGGTGGCGACGGGGATGCAGTGTGGAGTCCACACTCCACCACCGGCAGCGGAACCACCGCTGTCCATCCATGGATAACGCAGAAGTGCACATTTTGCACTTGCACACGGCGTTCAGGGATCGCGTGCACCGGTGGAGGCGCTGCGGCTTGCCCAACGGTGAACGCTTCCAACATTGCATCATCAACAATATGAAGAACTTCGCGCATACGGCGTATGCGCATGGAAACGGTATGTTCCATACCTTGCTGTTGATTTGCAGATCGAAGTTGCTGTTCTTTGCAAGAACAGCAAGGGTTCTTCCCTCCTTTCTTCTGATTTCTCCCTTGAGACAGTGCTGATAACGTGTTGTGATCTATTGCAGTGCTCAGTAGTGAATGGAAAACAACAGAGACAAAAATGACAGAGGATTGATTCTTTATTGCAGATATAGATGTATATATAGTGTAGTACACAGGGACCCCAAGGGGTGCGACCCTTAGGCAATAACTGCCACCAGTTGGGATTGATCATATGTGAAACTTTTGTAACAGGGTTAGCTTGTTTGGAACGTATAAAGTGCAATCGAAGCAATTGATGCAGCCATGCAATCAAGACACAAGGATGGAGGTGGGAGGGCTTGTTTAAAAATATCATTTTTCAAAACAAACCTCCCACCTCTTTTTAGATATGTTAAACAGACTCTCGTATCTCTATCCTTGTGTCTTGGTTGTAGCATCATATACATTCCCTAGCTTGTTTGCATGTGTTGTGATTATCTCCATCTCTACCGCGCGTGTCTTAAAAAACATGTCTATTTTCTTTCTTCTACGACTGGAGTCCTACTCTGCACGGTGCCCAAGTTTGCGCGCCGGGTGATCCCCGCATGCCGCATCCGCGTGCAGTGCTTGGACTGTGCGAGAATAAAGGGTTGGTTTCATTGATTAGGACGGCGACGTCCGTCCACCCGTGTGGCCGTGTGAACTGTGATGAGAGGAAAAAGATTTTGGCAGAACCTGGCGCCCTTTGTTATGTAGCGGCAGATGTGAAGTTCTAGGGCGTTAAAAATATGCCTAGGCAAAGACACGTACACTAGCTAGGTTGCCAGTCCGTATCACATATGTTCATGTCTCTCTCTCTGTGCGTGCGTACGTGTCTCGGTCGTGGAGAGTACTGTGGAGGCCGCCTTCAGCTAGCTAGCTGCAGTGCCCAAAGTCCAAAGAACCAGCTCCGTGCGTGTGTGCAGCTTCCTTGGCAGCGCACGCGTTGCCCTGCCGTGCCGCTGGTTATGTTGCAGGGGGCCGGCCGGAGTGACCAGTGGCGGTGGATATGCTTGTGAGGGTTTAGGTTTGGTTGAGTGAGACGACAAAATTAAGCCGGGGCCCGGGGATACCCTCATACCTATTTGGTTATTCAACTAGCATATATAGGCCAGTCACTACCGGAATCCGAGACTTTGCCGAGTGTTGGCCTCTTTGCGGAGTGCCTTTTGTCGGGCACTCGGCAAAGAAGGCTTTGCCGAGTGCCGCACTCGGTAAAGTTAGACACTCGGCAAAGCGTGCTTTGCCGAGTGCTGAACACGAGGACGAGGAGGGGGAGGGGGAGGGGGAGGAGGAGCACCCGTAGGACGGAGGAGCAGGCGCAGCAGGACGACGCCGTACAGCAGCAGGTGGAGCAGCAAGCCGCTGTCGATGCGGCACAGCAGGACAACGACGATGCGGCGCAGCAGGACGACGACAACGACGACGCCGCTCAGCAGGACGTCTCAGGTTCTGGCTCCTCAGGTTCGAGGAGTATCTACCTGCGAGGTCCCGCGAGCCTCCCTAAGCGACCCATACTTCGTGACAGACGTCCGCTGATACGACCCGATGGAGAGAGGTAGGTAACTTTAGATATTGTTGCTGCTTTTTCATATTATATGTTCAAATTAATAATAGAAACTAATACTTCATCTTAATCACTTGGACAGGTCTTGGATGGTTTTGGAGACTGCAGGGGGTCACGGCCGCAACCCCAATGGCATCCTCGGCCTTCTATGCCGGGAACACTTCCCTGGACTTGTCAAGTACGCCGGAGTGACAAGCCCAGCATACACCTTCGACCACTACGCCGTCGCCCCCGATGCAGTAGATCGGGACGACAGACAATTCAACAACAAGGCGGAGCGGATGAAGCAAGAGCTGTGGGTAAGTCTTCCTCGCACTATATTGTTTAATAAGTCGCATTTGTTGCATATTCTTGAAATAATGTATGGATACATCGTCTTTGTATGTAGGATTTCTTCAGGTGCGATGCTGGATACGAGGCCAGGGTAGATGTGGTGTCTACGACATGCTGTAAGAAGCTCGTCGTGGACATGCACTACGAGGCGCGCATCCAGGCCATCGTCACTTACCACGGCTCCATCCTTGGGGAGAAGGTGAACAAGAAGGACGCCCGAACCATGTCGTTGACTCCGGACCAGTACTTGCAGGTAAATACAAAACTTTATTATTGGTACTAAATATGCTTATTTTTTTCTTCTGATATGCTGTGTACTTATATTTTTTAGATGATTCCTCATTGGTGCGCCGCGCATCCTGAGTGCTGGGAGCAGATGGTGCAGAGGTGGTGCTCGGCTGAGTGGGATAAGGCGCACAACGCTAGCCGGGAACGACGTTTGTTGATGCAAGGTCCCTCCCACCATCAAGGCAGCCGCAGCCTGGGCAAATACGCGGAAGCATGGGTGCGCGCTCTTTTTTATTTAGGTATATAACTTTCGATTAGACATGATTTCTAACCATCTCATTGGTTTTCTCGCAGTCGGCGGCACATGGTGGCGCGCCTTGCTCCACGTTCTCGGCATATGCCATGGCCCACAAGGGGAAGGCGACGTCCGACGTCACCTACAACCCGGATGACGGGCCCGAGGCGTACACCAACCCCGCCATCCACAGCCGACTCAGTGAGTACACCGCCATGGCCAAGGAGGTCCATGGGCCAGATTACGATCCGAGGACCGAGGACATCGACGGAGATGTCCTCATGAGGGTCGGAGGAGGCAAGAGGCATGGGCGGTACTGGATTGTCGACGGGGCAATCGACTCGTCCTCCACTCCCACTCTCTCTCAGGTGCGAGCAAGGAGCACGAGCGCGAGCCCAGCCATACGACCTCGGCAGGACACCTCACAGTATCGTATCCAGCAACTCCAGGTTATTCCTTATCTATTTATCGTTCATTGATTTTTATATATCTTCTCTTTGCATTATCGTAACATTAGGGCGAAATATTACAGACTCAGCTAGATGATGAGAGGAGGCAACGTGAGGAGCTGGAGAAGAGGATGGCGGAGATGTTCGCGTACATGCAGAGCATTGGCGCCGCACAGGGTCATGCTCCACCACCTCCGTTGTTCCCTGCAGCTGACCCTACAGAGTTCACTACTCCTGTGAGTATCAAAATTTTAGTACTGCATGATATATATTCATATGTTCTCACACATACAATCTCTTCTCTGTGCAGGGTCAATCAGCGGCGTCGAACAACCCTCATGCTTCGTCCAGCCCTTCGCCGAACCAGTCCAGATGCCCACCTCGTTGATGATTTGTTTTGTGATGATCCAAACTTACCTTTATGAGTGTTGGTGATGTTATTTACACTTTATCTTGTGAGATACTTGGTGATGTTAGTGATGATGCAGACTTATATCTGTTTTGTGATGATCCTTACTTATATTTGTGAGACTTTAGTGAGACTTTGTGATATATATGGTGTTGATGATAAATGTGTTCATTCTGTGATGTGATTGATATATAATGTGATGTGAATGATATATATCTTTTGTTTGTTTGGATGGAACAACAAAAGCAAATAGAAAAGGGACATTCTGGTCACTTTGCCGAGTGTAACACTCGGCAAAGGGTCGCTTTGCCGAGTGCCATGACCATGGCACTCGGCAAAGAAGGCAACCTGGGAACCGGTAAAGCCATCTTTGCCGAGTGCTGACCATGGCACTCGGCAAAGAAGGAAACCTGGGAACCGGCAAAGACATCTTTGCCGAGTGCTGTTGCCAAGGCACTCGGCAAAGATACTGGCAAAGGGGCCCACTGGAGGGTTCTTTGCCGAGTGCCAGTCCACCAGACACTCGGCAAAGAAGCTTCCTTTGCCGAGTGTCTACTAGAGCTCTCGGCACAGGGACTGGCGGTGGGGCCCACTGGACCAGTCTTTGCCGAGGGCCCCACACTCGGCAAAATTGGCCTCTTTGCCGAGTGCCACAGAATGCACTCGGCAAAGGATCCGTCACCGTCACTTGGCGCCGTGACGGTGACTTTTCTTTGCCGAGCGCCAAATGACACTCGGCAAAGTCTTTGCCGAGTGCCCGACAAAAAGTACTCGGCAAAGAGGCTGTTGTCGATGTACAGTTCGCCGAGCGTTCTTTGCCGAGTGTTACACTCGGCAAAGCCTTTGCCGAGTGTAAAATAGACTTTGCCGTGTGTCTGAGACACACGGCAAAGACGCTGATTCCGGTAGTGAGTTGAATCAGTATCGGAATTTGCTACGTATAGTCCAACTACTCCGTAGACGTAGTAATAGCTTCAACACATCTTATCATTTGATTTTTTGAATTTAGATATATATTTATGATTTAGTCCTTATATAAAATTTACAGGCTATAATTTATCTTATGACCACCCTAGTATCCATAATATAATGTTGGGAACAATATTCGAACGTACACAAATATTCAGTTGTATAGATGTATCATAGCTCTAAATTTCATACTGCCCATATATATGTTGCTTCAGTCAATCTTCGGACAGCACTAGACTCCTTAATTAGAGCAAGTACAATAATGGGCTATAACAGGCGCGTCCAGAAGGAATTAGAGGCCCTGTGCTAAATAATAGATAAGGCCTAGTTTAACTTAACAAAATAACAAAATAGTAATATATATCAATAAAATATATTATAAATTATAGTAGTAGTCTAGGTATTGTACCTGCTACATAATCTTTACTTGAAAAACATCATTCTTTTATTGTTTTTCGAAATAAAATATTCGATGATAGATTCATAATCAATCTTCTCTAGCATGTCACACTCAAGTGCTATTATAGCCAATGCATTAAGTATTTCTTGTTTCATTGTAGAACGCAGATAGGATTCCAATAGCTTCAATTTAGAAAAGCTTCGCTCAGCTGATGCAACCGTCACAGGAATAGTCAATAGAACTCTATATGCAATAGCTGCATTAGAAAAATAATCGTGTTGCTTCAGGAAATCTAGAATTCCAACAGGGTCCATATTTTCTTGTGGAATAAAATCTTGAAGAAAACCCAACTCCATATAAAGGTCATTTGCATCAATATCTGGTTGACTTTCTCTTCTAAGTGAAGACTCTAGATGACGACAACAAGATTTCAAGTTGTCATTATCTAATGATCGCAATGCATCAGAAGTAAATAAGAAACCAAATATTTTCTGATAACCTTCATATTGTTCAAATCTTCTTGTAAGTGAGGAAATAGCTTGATCAACAATAGGTATAAAATAGTTTATTCTAAATGATTCCTCCTCAGATTGTGTGCCGACATTTGTGTCATCTGGATTCTCATCAAAATGTCTCTTTCTTTTAATTTGCCTCTTTTTGCGAAATGTTGTATCAATTTCCATTTCATGTGCAATACCTTTGGCTTCTTCCAAGGTGTTTAAGAAACCTGATTCTCTATAACGATTGAAGAAAGAAATCAGGCCCTGTACTTTTTGAATAGCTGCATCAATAAGCATGTCCTTTGCTTGCAAGTCTTTACTTACATAATTAATCTGATATAATATTTCATACCAAATGACTATTGCCAGTATAAATTCAAACTCACCAAGTTCATTGGTTGCTAAAGATTTGGCCTCACTGCTTGTTAATGGATCATTATCACTATCAGATACTTGAAGTAGAGCTTCTCGAATATTTGCACACTCAAACCTGATTGCTTTAACACTGTCAACACGACTCTCCCAACGAATAGCTGACACTGGTTTGAGAATGAATCCTTCTATGTTCTCTTTTAGAATCTACCATTTCTTTGTAGAATTTGCAAAAATTGTGTAGATGCGCTGGATGATTCCAAAAAATCTTTAGCTTTGCTACAACTTTTGGCCATATCACAAAGTGTTAAATTAAGGCTATGGCAACCACAAGCAGAATAGAAAGCTCTAGGATTTATATCCAAAAGTTTCTTTTGTACTCCTTGATGTTTTCCTTTCATATTTGACCCATTATCATAGCCTTGTCCTCTAACATTATCTATATCAAGACCAAGATGCTTTAGTTCTTTGTCCAGCGCATCAAAAAGTCCTTGCCCTGTTGTATCATTTACCTCCAAGAAACCTACAAAAGATTCCTCAATGCGAACAAGACATGTAGATGAATCCACATATCTTATAATTAAAGACATTTGTTCTTGATGGCTTTTATTAGGGGTACAATCAAGTATGACAGAGAAATACTTTGTCTGCTTTATTTTCTTAATAATTTCAGACTTAATAGTAGAACCAAGCAAATGCATCAACTCGTTTTGAATCCTAGGGCCAAGATAATGAACATGAGTTTCATCATTTGTAATGCGATGAACATGCTCCTGAATAACTGGATCAAATTCAGCCAACATTTCTATCAAGCCCAAGAAATTCCCATTGCTAGCATCATATAGTTTGCTATTATGACCACGAAATGCAAGGTTTTGTTTGGCAAGAAATTTTACAGTGCACACTATTCTGAATAAAACTTTCCTCCAATTCTCTTTCTCTTTCTAAAACTGTCGCTGAGCAACTTTGTCAATAGTTTGATCTTTTTGCAATCTATTACGCAACTCATACCAAGAGGTCATATTCATAACATGATATGCACTTTTTTCATGCTCTCTAAGTCTTTCCCCAAGATGTGACCAATTATTAAATCCATCATTTGCCAGCATACCTTTTCTATCCCCATTTGTGAATACTTTACAGCTGAAGCAAAATACTTTGTCGAGTTCTTTGGAATACACAAGCCAATCTCTATCACACTCCTCTCCATTGGATATAATTCTAGTATAAAAAAGTGTAGAAAACCTTCTAGAAAATTTATCCTTAGGACCTTTCTGAATTGACAAGTCTCTTTTAGGACCCTTTAGTGCTAAGATATCAACCTGCTTAGGATTTAAGGAATCCCAATACCTTGGATCAAATATATCGGGCTGAAAAGAAGAATCATCGATGTTTGCAGCATGGGAACTATCCAAGTTAACAGCCATGCTAGTATCATCAATGTTATCGTGACCTTGCTCATCAACGATTTTTTCAGTCTCTAGTTAATCGTCATTAGAAACAATGTTTTCTCTCTCTATCTCACTGTCATTATGGTCATTGGCAGTTTCTGTATCTAGGGCGGTGTCTTGATCAATAGCCTGACTATTAGGACTAGAAACATGTGGTTCTTTAATAATAAACCTCTCCATAGCCCCCTTCTGAGATTGAGTTAATTCTTCAATTCTTTGCTTCTTTTTACGTTTTTGATTGCCAGAATCATATTTTCTGATCCGATTTGAAGAAGACATGGTTTGCTATAAAAACTAAACAACAAATAGTAGATTAATCAATATAAACAAACCATTCGCATGTGCGTAGGCAATTAAAATATAGATTCATTAATCTATCAAGTATCAATGCATTATAGATATACGTATAGACAATGGAATTATTAAAAAATAGGAGAAGGTAAGTAGACGAGTACGTCGAGTAGACAATAGAATTATTAAAAAATGGAATTATCAGTGCGTACGTTATGTACTCTGCTGCTCTACGGCTGGCGGCTAGAGTGGCCGATCGCCGACGTCTCCTTGGCGGTGTCGCGGTGGGCACTGGGGACGACGGGTCGACGGCGTGTCGGCGTGCTCCTGCTCCTGCAGACTGCAGTCTCTCCGGCCTCCAGCATTGGTCGCGCGCCCTCGGCTCTCGCAGACTCGCAGTTCCTCCGGCTAATGTGGAACTGGAAGTTAAAACGACGCCGAGGTGGCTAATGTGGAACTGGAAGTTAAAACGACGCCGAGGTGGGAGGTGATGAACTAATGACCTAGAAAATTAGAAGCCGCTGAATATCTATAGATATATACATATGTTTTAGATTAACTTGGGGGCCCTTCAACTTTGGAGGCCCTGTGCGGTCGCACAGGCTACACAGGCCCATGGACGCCCCTGGGCTATAAAACTGCTTACACGATATTTTTGCTTACGTGGAAGAGAGAGACATCAAAAGTAGAAGGAATTGACTCTTATGCAAGAGATAGGTGATACATGTGCTCCAAGACAAAAGGATGAAAGAAAAAGAGACAAGTGATTCATCTAAGAGCCAACCTTAAAGTCAGTTTTATTATATGAGTGTGTTTATTGTTGACTATAGATGATATGGTAAAGAGTTAGAGCCAACAATAGGCTCTATTATTAAACTTACTCTTAGACGAAGCGACGAGGCTCTGTATCAACGATGGAAAAGGGACCCTGGTCCCAAATCATGTTGGAGTTCATGAGGTTCAACAATTCCCTAACGACCTTCAATGCAACCTAGGAAGCTTCCCCCTACCCTACTTGGGCCTCCCCTGTCAGCCATCCGAGTTAATATCCAAGCTCACACCACTCTGATTAGCAAATCCGGCTCGACTTTCTCCCTCTCTGCTTGCAAGCCTTTGGATGTGCATTTGCGCCCTTTTTTCTCCACTCGACATTGAAATTCGTTCATTCATTTGTGTTGTTGGTCCCTCTCGAAGTGTTGAAACGAAACAATCTTTACACGTGTAACTCCTTCGTCTCCCGCCTCCATCGACTGTGTGTAGAAGAAGCACACCTATGGAAATGTCGAATAGCATGCCAACCTGATTAAACTGCTGCCTGTTGTAATTCCTTCTCTAGTCTTATGTAAGCTAGTTTCTCTATTGTATGCAAGTGACTTTCTAAGCTTAGGGTCTGTTTGATTGGGCTTAAACTGTAAAAAAAACTGTCGTGGGATGTGATTTATGAAAAAAAGTTGTCGTGGTCTGTTTGATTATCCGTCGATGCATGTGACATGATATCTCTCTCCATTTTTTACTTCACAACCCTTAGAACATGTATAACCCTATTTAATATGGAATCTTTTGATGTGTCTCTAAAGGGTTATTTGAATATATATATATATAAGACATGATATTCACGAAGAGCACGTCTCTTCATGACTCTCCATACATATTGTCTCTTAACTGTATTTATAATTTTAGGCTCGTGTTGTTGTATCATACAGTCTCTTAATTGTCTTTTGTACTTAGAAAACCAAACTAAGGTCTCAGGGCATGCCCATAGGTATAGTTGGCCAAACGGGCTGCCCGGCCCGGCACGGGCCCGTTAGGCTCGACGGATAATCGGGTCGTGCTCGATCGGCCCGCGTGCCGTAGCCGTGGCCCAGGCACAGCACGCCGGCCTGTTAGCCGGGCCGGCCCGTTAACTCGTCAAAGACTTTGCCGAGTGTAACACTCGGCAAAGAACACTCGACAAATATTTTATCGGCAAAGGGTTCTTTGCCGAGTACTTTTTTCGGACACTCGGCAAAGACTTTGCCGAGTGTCGAAAAGCACTCGGCAAAGAAAAACACTCGGCAAATTAAGAACAAAAAATAGCAAAACATTTTTTAAAATTATAGGAACAACTCTCCAACCTTACCTATTACCTTACCCATTGCCCTATCATTTTTTTCACTATTATTTTGAATCATAGTTACATGTTTTGTGAATGGTGAAATTCGAACTTGCAACCTCTGGCTCGCGCATACCCTCCTATATCACTACACTATTACACCAATTATGTCTATATTACGTTTTCATTCCCCATATATTATAATAAACCAAAAGTAATTTGATTATTTAAGGCACTAAATGAGTTCATTTAAAAATGTGACCAACTATAAAGTTACATAACTTTTTGAGATCTACAAGTTTTATTTTAATAGTTTCTACATCCGAGACCGTTTACAAAATTTGAATTTTAAATTTTAAAAACTTCACACGAATTTTTCAATGATAAGATGATTTCAAATCAAAAAGTTGTCAATTACAAAGTTTCATTACATTTTGAGGCCTACAACTTTTATTTTGGTGGTTTTTCCATCCGAGATAGTTTGAAAAATTCAAATTTCAAAATTCAAACATAGTTTTGCATAACAAGATGATTTCAAACCAAAACATTGTCAACTACAAAGTTTCATAACTCTTCAATATCTACAACTTTAATGTTGGTGGTTTTTTCTTTCGAGGTTGTTTTCAAAATTCAAATTTTAAAATTTTAAAATCCAGACATAGTTTTCGTTGACAATATGACTTCAAATGAAAAGGTTGTCAACTACAAACTTCTATAATTTCTCAAAATCTACAAAGTTTATTTTGGTTATTTGGTCATCTGTTCATCTCACATGATGGTTCTAACAATATGCACAAATTCTATACATTTCTCTCATAGTTTCATAAACTACGAGAGATATAGGTTTTATGAACAAATTTATTTTTATTTTATCATATGAAGAAATATTCAATATATAAATTGTGCATCATGATGAGTTATACAAATTTTAGTTGAAAACTTTTTCATTTAAATTAATTTACTGCTTTAAAATGTGATTTTTAAATTGTCTTTGCCTAGTGTTGGAAAAAAGCACTCGGCAAAGAGCTCTTTGCCGAGTGTTGTATTTGTGACACTCGGCAAAGAGCTCTTTGTCGAGTGTCAAAAAACACTCGGCAAAGAAACTCTTTGCCGAGTGTCAAAAATAAAACAATCGGCAAAGAGCTTCTTCGCCGAGTGTTTTCTTTTACTGGGGGTTTTTTGTGTGGCACTCGGCAAAAAGCTTTTTTGCCGAGTGCCCGAAAAAAACACTCGGCAAAGAACTTGGCACTCGACAAAGAGCCAAATTCCGATAGTGTTTGTTGTAAATAGCAAATATAAAATATAAATATATATATATACTATGTTTTATAAAATAAAAAAAATAAAACCGTGCTGGGCCGGCACTGCGGGCCAAGGCAGCAGCCCAAGCACAACACGACACGGCACTGCGGGCCCGACACTATTAAATGGGTCATGCTTCGGGCCGGCCCGTCAAGCACCTAAGATACTATATCATACAACGGAGTGTCTTTGAAATCAGTCGCATCATAGAGCTAGCCTATTGATCGGTTTTCTATGTACAAGAGACACCTAAGATACTGTATCATGTTAGGATTTATGGGCTTGGCCCAATTAAGAATTTCTAATAATTCCAGGAAAATCTCAAAAGCCCATATAAGTGGATGGCAAAGGGATAGGTGGAACCAATAGCACCATATTGCTAGCTCTTGTGGAGTAGAGCTAGCTTAAATATGGAAGCCACACTCACTCACCAAGTCATGGATGAGAGGAGAGAGTGTGGAGAGCCACACGCGCGCGCGCGCTCGCCTGGCCTGGCCTGGCCGGGCCGGGCCGGGGCGGGGCGAAGGGCGCGGGCGCACGACATGCGCGTGAATGGTCCGCCGAAATCCGGCCCCTCGCCTTGCGGGGGCGCGGCTACCTTTTGCCGTTTGATTTTTTGGTTTCTTGGCTGTTACGCTTATCCTAACCGATCCCTATAAAATCTCAACTGATTGCGAGATTTTCGTGGGCGGATAAGCACGGGGGTCGCGGACTCGGCCCTATAAAAGGAGCCCGGCAGCCAGCCTCCAAATCATCCCCAGCTCCCAGTTCGCTTTCGCCTCTCTTCATAGCTGAGCCGCCTTTTAGTTCCCTTCGTCCCGACCGCAGAGGTGCATCTGCGATCAGGAGAGCAGGTCTCCGGAACCCTTCGTCTTCTAGATCCTGCACCGGGAGAGGGCGAATAAGGTTTTTGGGAAGCGTCTTCACGCGACTGCTCGTGATCTGCTGACATCGTCGACCCTGCTGATTTCGCTACTTCGACATCGTCGACCCTGCTGATTCCGGCGCGTGCCATCGATCAGTACGTCTAATCAGTACGCATCATCTGATTTGGCTTGTTTTTTCAGTTCTTCTGATTTGGTCATGATTTATATTCGGAATTTAGATTGGAATTTGTCTAATTATTCAACAATCCAAAAACCTTATTGTAGACAATTTCCTAGTTTTTCTATGGCTGCTTTTGCCGACGCGCTGAAGCCAGAAAAGTTTAATGGTATGCACTTTAAGAGATGGCAAGTCAAGGCCACGCTCTGGCTTACTGCTATGAATGTCTTCCATGTTAGTAAAGGCAGACCTGAGGGTCCACTGACTCCTGAACAGGAGAAAGAGTACGACCATGCCAATACTATGTTCACGGGAGCCGTTCTTAGCGCCCTTGTTGACCGTCTGGTTGATGCGAATATGCAGTACACAGACGGGAAACAGTTGTGGGATGCACTTACTACTAAGTATGGTGCATCAGATGCTGGCAGTGACCTGTATATCATGGAGAGCTTTCATGATTATAAGATGGTTGATAATCGCTCTATTGTAGAGCAAGCTCATGAAATACAGTGTATAGCCAAGGAGCTCGACCACCTTAAGATAGTCCTTCCTGACCGATTTGTGGCCGGATGCATTATTGCAAAGTTGCCTTCTACATGGAGGAACTTCGCCACAGCTCTGAAACATAAGAGACAGGAGATATCAGTTGAAAATCTGATAGCGTCTCTGGATGTTGAGGAGAAAGCTCGGGCTAAGGACACGGGATCTAAAGGAGGCGAGGGCCACTCCAGCGCCAACATGGTTCAGAAGAACCACAACAAGGGCAAAGGAAAGCCAAAATCTAACAAGCCCAACAAAACTACCAACTTCAAGAAGAAGAAGAACAAGGCTGAATTGACATGTTTCGCATGTGGCGAGGCGGGTCATTTTGCCAAGGATTGTCCCGATCGAGCGGATCGCCGTGGCAAAAAGGGCAATGTCAACACAGTGGTCGCTAGCAATGAGGAAGACAAAGGGTATGGTAATTTACCTTTCATCTTCTCAGTATTTCAATCACCTAGCTGGTGGCTTGATACTGGTGCTAATGTTCATGTGTGTTCTGACATCAACTTGTTCTCTTCTTATCAGGGCGCCCGGGATTCTTCCGTGCTAATGGGGAATGGGTCACATGCTTCTGTTCATGGCACTGGCACGGTGGATCTGAAGTTTACTTCGGGAAAGATCGTGCAGCTGAAGAACGTGCATCATGTCCCTTCTATACACAAGAATCTCGTTAGCGGAACCCTTCTATGTAGAGATGGGTTCAAGGTAGTTTTAGAGTCCAATAAATTAGTTGTGTCCAAGTCTGGACAATTTATTGGTAAAGGCTATGATTGCGGAGGCTTGTTCCGCTTTTCTTTGTTAGATTTCAATAATAAGTCTGTGAACCATATTTGTGCTAATGTTGATGATCTTGCGAGTATTTGGCATTCTCGTTTGTGTCATATTAATTTTGGCTCTATGTCTCGGCTTGCAACCATGAGTTTAATTCCGAATATCACCATAGTCAAAGGTTCTAAGTGCCATAGTTGTGTGCAGTCGAAGCAACCTCGAAAGCCTCATAAGGCTGCTGAGGAGAGACACTTGGCACCACTAGAACTCATACATTCTGATCTTTGTGAGATGAATGGTGTGTTGACAAAAGGTGGTAAGAGATACTTCATGACATTGATTGATGATGCGTCTAGATTTTGCTATGTATACTTGCTAAAAACTAAAGATGAGGCTTTAGACTACTTTAAAATCTATAAGGCTGAAGTTGAAAACCAACTAGAGAGAAAGATCAAATGTCTTAGATCAGATCGTGGTGGCGAGTTCTTTCCCAAAGTCTTTGATGATTTCTGTGCAGAACATGGCATTATTCATGAGAGGACTCCTCCCTATTCACCCGAGTCAAACGGGATTGCTGAAAGGAAAAACCGTACGTTGATTGACCTGGTGAATGCCATGTTAGACACTTGTGGTTTATCTAAGGCATGGTGGGGGGAGGCAGTCCTGACTTCATGTCATGTTCTGAATAGAATTCCTATGGGCAAAGAAGAGAAAACCCCTTATGAGAAGTGGGTTGGGAGAAAACCATCACTTTCATACTTGCGCACTTGGGGGTGCATGGCGAAAGTCAATGTACCAATTAATAAAAAGCGCAAGCTTGGTCCAAGGACAGTGGATTGTGTCTTTCTTGGATATGCTTCGTGTAGCATAGCTTATAGATTTTTAGTAGTTAAATCTGAAGTTCCTGATGTGTATGTTGATACTATTATGGAATCACGTGATGCTACTTTCTTTGAGCATATATTTCCAATGAAAGACATTCATAGCAATTCTAGATACTCTTCTGAGATAATTCCTGAACATAATACACCTATTGAGAGTTTTGAACAGCCACATGAAATTGTCCTAGAGGAGGATGACAATGATGCTCCTAAAAGGAGCAAGAGACAAAGGGTTGAAAAATCCTTTGGTAATGATTTCATTGTGTACCTTGTGGACGATACTCCTACTACCATTGCAGAAGCATTTGCATCTCCAGATGCAGATGATTGGAAAGAAGCAGTTCATAATGAGATGGACTCCATTCTTTCAAATGGTACGTGGGAGGTCACTGATCGACCCTATGGATGCAAACCTGTGGGTTGTAAGTGGGTGTTTAAAAAGAAGCTCAAGCCTGATGGTACAATTGAAAAGTACAAGGCTAGGCTTGTGGCTAAAGGCTATACTCAGAAAGAAGGAGAAGACTTCTTTGATACTTACTCACCTGTTGCTAGAATGACCACTATTCGAGTACTACTTTCTTTGGCTGCCTCGTATGGTCTCCTTGTTCATCAGATGGATGTAAAGACAACTTTTCTTAATGGAGAGCTGGACGAGGAAATCTATATGGAGCAGCCTGATGGATTTGTAGTAAAGGGTCAAGAAAGCAAGGTGTGCAAGTTATTGAAATCTTTGTATGGTCTGAAGCAAGCACCAAAGCAGTGGCATGAGAAGTTTGACACTACTCTAACGTCTGTAGGCTTTGCCATTAATGAGGCAGACAGGTGTGTATATTATCGCTGTGGTGGGGGCGAAGGAGTTATATTGTGCTTATATGTTGATGATATATTGATATTTGGCACAAACATTGATGTGATCAATGAAGTCAAGTCTTTTCTATCAAAGAGTTTTGATATGAAAGATCTGGGAGAAGCTGATGTGATTCTAAACATCAAGCTGATTAAGGCAGATGGTGGGATTACTCTCTCGCAATCTCACTATGTTGAAAAGGTTTTGAAGCGATTTGGCTTCTCTGAGTGCAAACCTTCTCCAACACCTTATGATCCCAGTGTGACACTGCGAAAGAACAAGAGAATTGGTTTAGACCAATTGAGATACTCTCAGATTGTCGGTTCACTCATGTATCTTGCTGGTGCAACAAGGCCCGATATCTCGTTTGCTGTGAGCAAATTGAGTAGGTTCATGTCAAACCCCGGGACTGATCATTGGCATGCACTTGAGCGGGTTATGCGCTACCTGCAAGGTACAATGAGTTATGGAATTCACTATTCTGGTCAGCATGCAGTACTTGAAGGATATAGTGATTCGAACTGGATATCTGATGCAGACGAGCTTTATGCCACCAGTGGTTATGTCTTTACTATTGGTGGAGGTGCGGTATCATGGAGGTCATGCAAGCAGACCATTTTGACGAGGTCAACCATGGAAGCCGAGCTAGCTGCACTTGACACAGCAACCGTTGAGGCAGAATGGTTGCGTGAACTCTTGATGGACTTGCCGGTGGTTGAGAAACCAATACCAGCTATCCTTATGAACTGTGACAATCAGACAGTGATTGCTAAAGTGACGAGTTCTAAGGATAATGGAAAGTCATCAAGACATGTCAAAAGACGATTGAAGTCTGTCAGAAAGTTGAGAAACTCCGGAGTTATAAGTGTGACTTATATTTCAACAGATAAAAATCTGGCAGATCCTTTTACCAAGGGACTACCACGTAATGTGATAGAAATCGCATCGAGAGAGATGGGTATGAGACCCAAATAAAGTTGCCATGGTGGAAACCCAGTCTATGTGATCGGAGATCCCGTGAATTAGGTCCTGGGAAGAACAAGCCATTGGTGAACTGAGGAGAGTAACTTTTGACCCTCTCTAAGTAAAGATGCAATACTCTCAAATGCTGTAAGGCAGGTTGGCTTTGGGCCTTAATGTGTTCTGTTGGCTTGTATTAGCGAAGATGTTGTCCTGCAGAACATTCTTTGAAAGAACACACCTATATGAGTTAGACTGTCTAACGTCGCAGTCTATGAGATTTGGGTGATCTCTAGTAAACTCATGAAGAGACCTTGGAGTACGACGTATATGCTCCACCCGAGAAGGGGACTACTGGTAGCCAAGTACTGGTCATGACTTCAAGTGAAACCCATTCACGCAAAACTTGCAATTCAAGGCATAGTCCATTGTCCAAGTTGTGGGTTGGTGTAACTTGGAGTTCTAGGCGGAAGTTCAACTTAACAGTCTCTGCTGAAAAACTAGTATATTAAACAGTAGTGGACAGTGGCGAAAACTGCAGATGGGCATTTGAGATCTGGTGGGGGATTGTTAGGATTTATGGGCTTGGCCCAATTAAGAATTTCTAATAATTCCAGGAAAATCTCAAAAGCCCATATAAGTGGATGGCAAAGGGATAGGTGGAACCAATAGCACCATATTGCTAGCTCTTGTGGAGTAGAGCTAGCTTAAATATGGAAGCCACACTCACTCACCAAGTCATGGATGAGAGGAGAGAGTGTGGAGAGCCACACGCGCGCGCGCGCGCTCGCATCGCCTCGCCTCGCCTGGCCTGGCCGGGCCGGGCCGGGGCGGGGCGAAGGGCGCGGGCGCACGACATGCGCGTGAATGGTCCGCCGAAATCCGGCCCCTCGCCTTGCGGGGGCGCGGCTACCTTTTGCCGTTTGATTTTTTGGTTTCTTGGCTGTTACGCTTATCCTAACCGATCCCTATAAAATCTCAACTGATTGCGAGATTTTCGTGGGCGGATAAGCACGGGGGTCGCGGACTCGGCCCTATAAAAGGAGCCCGGCAGCCAGCCTCCAAATCATCCCCAGCTCCCAGTTCGCTTTCGCCTCTCTTCATAGCTGAGCCGCCTTTTAGTTCCCTTCGTCCCGACCGCAGAGGTGCATCTGCGATCAGGAGAGCAGGTCTCCGGAACCCTTCGTCTTCTAGATCCTGCACCGGGAGAGGGCGAATAAGGTTTTTGGGAAGCGTCTTCACGCGACTGCTCGTGATCTGCTGACATCGTCGACCCTGCTGATTTCGCTACTTCGACATCGTCGACCCTGCTGATTCCGGCGCGTGCCATCGATCAGTACGTCTAATCAGTACGCATCATCTGATTTGGCTTGTTTTTTCAGTTCTTCTGATTTGGTCATGATTTATATTCGGAATTTAAATTGGAATTTGTCTAATTATTCAACATATCATACAACGGAGTGTCTTTAAAATCAATCGCATCATAAATGGTGTAAAAAAAGAATATGTATAGAGATTCGTGTAGAGTCAAGCTCTTCGTGAAAAGTCCGTCTCTTATATTGTTTATGTTTAATCCCCTAAAGACATCTCAAGAGACGAGGTATTGATTGACATGTGCAAAGATACATTTATTTGTATAGACAATAAACGAACGCTCCAAAGAAGTGATCCTTTCGGACATGTAAGGGATAATAAAGGCTGTAACCGGTGGATAGACAGGCACACTGAACGTTAGATTTAAATGACTTGGACTTACCATCATCTCAAAGAAAATAAGATAAATTAATAGGCAGTGGACCGTAAGTAAAATTTGTATATTAATACACAATGATACTAACCTCAAAACTCTAGCACCCTTATTTATCTGGGCCCTCTGCTGGTTTCCTGGGTACTGAAAAGTCTGGCCCAACCTGTGTGAAGGCTACATGAACCGGCCTAGCTCGGCGCACTGGAAAAAAAAAAGCACTCCCATGAGTAGGCTGAAAGGGTTCATAGTGCTCTTTCGAGGAGCTTTACGAGAATCTAACTTTGAGGAAGAGAAAATTTGAGTAACATGGAGATTATGTGTAGAGGAAGATAAAAAGTCTATAGAGTTTAGGATGTAAAAAGTGATATTTTA
Source organism: Zea mays (assembly GCF_902167145.1). Classification (NCBI taxonomy): domain Eukaryota; kingdom Viridiplantae; phylum Streptophyta; class Magnoliopsida; order Poales; family Poaceae; genus Zea; species Zea mays. The sequence continues at coordinate 188,214,253 of NC_050098.1, forward strand.
CTATCACAACGGCTCGATCGATTCCGTGTTTACGTTGGTTTTGGACGGTTTTGACTAAATTGGTTTTTATAGAAGCGGACAGAAAAGTTGGACGTTTAATTGTTTGGAGCAGCTTCTAGTAGACAGAAGCTAAAACAAACAGGGTATATATATATATATATATATATATATATATATATATATATATATATATATATATATATATATATATATATATATATATATATATATATATAGTAAGAGCCCTGGGCTTCCAATAACTAGAGGAAGCCCAGGGCGGACGGTGCAATCCGGTCGAGCCGGACCACATCCGAACGTCTATAAAACAGGACCCGGAGTGCTAGGTTCAGTTTTATACGCTCCACCCTGATTCATTAGCGACGTCGCGTGCGACGACGGCGGTTGCCCCAGAGCGTGCGCGGCGGTGGACCCCCAGCCGGTGGTCGCAACTCCATGACCTCGACACGTGGTGGCGGAGGTTCCTCGATCCGGAGTAGTGGCGGCGGTTCCCAGGTCGGTGGCGGCGGCTCCCCGATCCAGAGGGCGACGAAAGCGGGGCCCTTGTGCGGGCAAGCGGCAGCGTCCCCGAGGTCCCGAGGAGGCGGCACTTCCAAGGCCGGCGAGCAAGCGACGCCCGTCGACGTGCGAATAGCGACGGCGACGCATGAGGCGCGATGTTCGAACGAGCGGCGTCACGGAAAGCCCGAGATGCGCGCAGAGATGATCGCGTGTGACATCCTTTGATCCGGCGTTGTTTTCTTTTCGATTATTGTGTTTTATGCCTACCACATGTATTATTTACGCCAAAAACTATACGATTTTATGCTTAAACACGGAGTTCGTATATCAGTTTACTGCATGCACATTGAAAAGGCAATTCCTTGATTTATGATGTTCGTAATTTGCGCGCATGCAATGGAAACTCCCACGACTTTTGCCATAATTTTTGGATCCGTATAAAAATAGAAACCGCATGCATGCGGCTGCCATGTTTTCGGATCTGTCATAAAAATATGATAGTAATAACAACCTACTAGAGCTATCAACCTCTCACATTGACTCGGTATTTACGCTTATAATTAAGGGATTTTATGCTCAAAACTCAAGGTTTTTACGCTCTACCCGGAGATGCGTCCACCAGTGAACAACATGCCAGATTTTTTACGCAGTGTAACGAATTGCATAAATACCTACACCGTGTAGTATAATTTGTATCAGTATATATCATAAACTAGTTCTAATGCGTTTAGCTGCATGGCTGTTGGAGGGATCCTATATTTACGAAGAAAATAAAACATTAAATGTGATTTTTTGTTTCTATGCATGTAATTCATTTTCTTTCATTGTATATTCTTTCCATCATAAATTCGTGTGCATGCAGTTGGTAACATATTTTTACGCAGTATACCGTATTGCATAATTATCTACACAGTGTGGTATATTTAGTATAAGTATATATCATAAAATAGTCATTACGAGTCTAGCTGCATGGCTGTTGCAGCGATCCTAAATTTATGGAGGAAATAAAGCATTTAAATTAGAAACCGCCACATATATCTTTCCTAAATTTACGCGCATGCAAGGGAACGTGTTTGACTCATACATGCTTTTTGCTATAATTTTTGGATCTGTATAACCGCATGCATGCGGCTGCCATATTTTTAGGATCTGCCATAAAAATAGTATCGTAATAACAACCTACTAGAGCTATCAATCTCTCACATTGGCTCAGTATTTACGCTTATAATTGAAGGATTTTATGCTCAAAACTTAAGGTTATTACGCTCCAACCCGGAGATGCGTCCAACAGTGAACAACATGCCAGATTTTTACGCAGTGTAACAAATTGCATAAATACCTACACCATATAGTATAATTTGTATCAGTATATATCATAAACTAGATCTAATGTGTTTAGCTGCATGGCTGTTGAAAGGATACTATATTTATGAAGGAAATAAAACATTAAATACATTTTTTGTTTTTATGCGTGCAATTCATTTTCTTTCATTGCACATTATTGTGATCATAAATTCGTGTGCATGCAACTGGTAACAGATTTTTACGTAGTATACCGAATTGCATAACTATCTACACAGGGTAGCATATTTAGTAGCAGTATATATCATAAAACGGTCCTTACGAGTCTAGCTGCATGACTGTTGCAGCGATCCTAAATTTATAGAGGAAATAAAGCATTTAAAAATAAAAACCGCCACACATATCTTTCCTAAATTTACGCGCATACAAGGGAACGTGTTTGACTCATGCATGTATTTCTTTTTTGCGCACACAGACGTGGGGCGGGTGGCGCAACCGACAGCCTGGTTCAGTCGGTGCGCTGGGTTGAACCAGATTGCAGGGATGATCGGCCTGGGCTTCCTTTAACTATTGGAAGCCCAGGGCTCCTGTTATACCTGCCATATATATATATATATATATATATATATATATATATATATATATATATATATATACTAGGTAAATACCCGTGCGTTGCAACGGAAAAAATATTGCAACAATAACATATGTATATCCATGTGTTGTAGTGTTAATCAAAATTAAGCTACCTCTAAAACTTTGTAGAGACAATTGGTTTCAATCTTGAAGGCTAGGAATTGTTGATGTCTTGATCCTAACCGCGCTCCAGACTTGCTTGCTGGGTTCATCTATAAAGTAAAAATTATTGACCAAAATCAGACGAAAAGACCAGCTGAATGGAAAATTTCTTTTCCCAGTAAACTGCATATTTGCCCTTGCCTTTAACTATCCAGTGCTATAATCTTTATATGAGAACAGTCATTCAAAGTTTGCTATTAAAAAATCCATTGCTATAATAACAATACCTTTTTTGATGCTTCAACATACTTGTCCATCACTTCTTCAATCCAGTGTTGTATCTTGATGCTTGAGGGCAGTAAGAACAATCTTCGTTGCACCCAATAGTCTTGATTGAAAGAAGAGTATACTGTTGCACTTTTCTGAATTTGTGGACATTTCTTTAAACTTGAACCTAAAAAACATAGTTGATCATTATTGATAACAAATGACATATTAGAATTGTTGCTACCATATTATTTGAGCATAATGGCATAGTCACATGGATGCCGCTCACGAGTTGAGTCGGCTCATGAGTCGAATTTGAGCCGAGCCAAGCCTGCTCCTTCAGTTTGTTGAGTGGTCGAGCCGAGCCGAGCTCTAATAAGGGCGTACCCAGTGTTGTAGGCTTCCCGCATCGTGTTGGATATAAGGAAGGGTATCTTTAAGTGCCAAACTTTACTCATATAATATGTAGAGGCTGGGCCTCGAACCCGGGACCTTCCGGTTACAGACGGTATGCTCCACCGTTGCACCAGCCCTGCCCTAGTTTAACATGTAATAATCCAAAATAATGTTTAACATGTAGCTTGAACAATAAACCACATATTTCTCTAATATGAGATCTGATAAACTCAAGTTGTCTTCAATCTTGCATCAGAGATATGTTTCAGCAATGTTATAGCCAAAATATGACAATTGTGCTACCTTCTTGACGCGTTAAAAACATGTATCTTAGCCAAAAAAATTAATGAGGTTTGATAAACCCAAGATGCCTTTAATATTGCATAAAGAAATGTCAATACATTTTTTATGATATGAGAATAACATGTAGTCTGATCAATGAACCATATGTTTATCCAATCTAATATCAGATAAACTCAAACTGTGTTTAATCTTGCACATAAGTTCGTACCCAGTTAAACAAAACCATATTGATCACCTTGAACACAGAACGACACGAAAGCAAGAAATTCGATAGGAGCTAGAACGTCATGTCAACAGACACCGACGACATAAATGAGAAAACAAATTCATGGCTTTAGTCTTCAATGTCTCTATACAATACATAGTACAAGAACAAACAAATACGAGGATAGAGAAATCTAACTTTATGTGAACACAGGGATAGTTAGTACAGACATTGAGAGCCCTATAGATTTTGATTGGTCTCCAAGCCAGTGCCCCATTCAAACCATTATGCGCCATCTACATATCTAGTAGCTGACAATGCCACAAGACGCTTGATGTCAGTTATAAATTAATACAATTCAGTTTTGTTCTTTGCGGCCCGGTTGAACTCATATCTTTTCGCAGGTGTCGGTTTCAGGAATATACAGCCTGACATAAATGCTATAAGAACACTGAAGCAAATCAAACGCCACAAAAAATCTGAGAACCTGTAAGCAATACAGATTACTGGACGACGACAAGAGTAATTGTGGGAAATAAAGAAGGGGAGCTCACCTTGCTGCTGATGAAGAGGAGATCCTCGTCGTGGTCGTTCCTCCATGAGACGACCTGGCCGCCGTACAGGCTCACCTGCAAAGCAAATCAGGCAGTCCAGCCAGATGGCAAAACCCGTCAAAACCATGACCAAACAAGCAATGCAGATTCGATCGATCACCCAACAAGATGAAGAGAGGAGAGGGTGACATCACAGTCCGCCAGTCCATACCCGCTCGGAAGCTCCCTTGGGCGAGCGGAGCACGACCTAGACGATGTTGTTCCAGTCCCTGATCACCTACACCCCCGACGTTGGATGGATCCATGGAGTTGACGAAGTGCCCCATGGTCATCGACGGCCAGCCGAGTAGAAAGCAGCGTGCGCTCGACCCGTGCAGCGCACGACAACAAGGGAAGCAGAGCGGCACCCAACGGACGAGGCTGAGGCAGAGGATGCAGTGTTATCGGCGTGGATGTCACGGAGCCGCCATAGCAGGTCGCGGAGGTTGTGAATGTCGCCTATCCGACGCAGGTGGGTGGGGATTTCGCGGAGGCAGGGCTCCGCATGTGTGGATGAGGCATTGGCGCGTGGAGGTTTTGCGAAGGCGGGGTTGGGCGTGCGTGGATGGGGTCGCCATAGGAGGTCGCCTATCTGCTGCTTTCGCGGGCGGATTGGACGGATGTGGGGGCACACGCGGAGAGGGGAAGGCGGAGGCATGGGGATGGGGCTGATCCATGGCGGCGTTTGCGTTGGGTCGGGGGCCCGAGATTGCGGATCGAGCGGGGGAGGGGGAGCAAGGCGGGGGCATGGTTGTGCGTCTACACTATTGTCTTAATAGACAGTAGATATATATATATATTACCTTTAGTTAAAAGGCGCTCGGATTTCAGTCTCTCCCCGCGTTTCATGCGCTCTCGGCCGCGCGCGAGCCAACGCGTGGCCGCACACCACGGACCCGAAATTATACATCAAATCAACCAAATTGCAGCGTTGCGTCCGGTCTTCCTTTCCCAACTCGGTCGACGCGTTCGCCACGGCTGCGCAGGCCTCCTCCTCAGCGGTTGGCTCCGCCTCCGATCCCCTCCCTTCGACAATGCGAGCACACCCGCTCATCCTCTTCGTACCTGCACCGCCACCTCATCCTCTTCCTCGCCGCGCCGACACCCACCGCGCTCTCTCCCTCCCCGTGCAGGCGCCGCTACCCTGTTGCCGCGCTCGCACCTCCTTCCCCATCCGCGCCCGCCGCGGCTCCTCCGGCAGCTCCACCACGCGCCCAACCGCAACCTGTCCGCACGGCCACAAAAATGGCGGCGCTCACAAGGTGCCACGGCCCGCTGCAGCTGTCTATCCCCAAGGAAGGCGGCAACGAGGGGGAGCCTCGGCAAGGGGTTTGGGTTCCCCCTCCCCTTCGATCGGTCGAGAGCAACCAAGTGAAGCGACATCGCCAGACACCAGATCTGCAAGTCGCCGGACACCAGAGCAACCAAGAGAGCTCCCCTAGTGACATTTGTCGTAATACAGAAAAGGCACCACACAAGGCTCTTCCCTGGAGTTCATAGAAGGAGAGATGTTACTGACAGAAGTGGGAACATTCTTCCTGGTTAGTACCGTGATGTTCATCCTTGTTTAATGACAACCTTAGCATTAGCATTTGCTTGTCACTGAGATTGGACCCTGGTTGGTTTAATGACAACCGCCACATTAGCCATACTGTATCTTTGGGAGATCTCCACTTCTAACACAAGCATGATACTATTTTGAACACATACATGCATGTTGGCTGTAATTTGTGACTCTTTTCTTCCTGTTAAAATACACAGGAACTGTGGTTGATACCGAGATTTGTCATCCGCGGGAGTTTGATTTCTACCTTTGTAGCCATGCTGGAATTCAGGTATGTTTTAGCAGGTACTTGATAGTGTGTTATATTCGTCCCTCTGAATGTAGATTCGTTTCTCCAGGGAACCAACAGGCCAATACACTATCATGTCCTCTACGATGAAAACCGTTTCTCGGCTGATGGGTCGCAGATACTTACAAACAGCCTGTGCTACACGTAAGCTTAGCTTGATCCTGATCCCCAATATATATTTGCTGCCATCTGAACTCAAGTTTTTTTGTTGTTGTTTTGCAAATGCAGATACGCACAATGCACGCGCGTTGTCTCAGTTGGTAAGTCTATATGCCAGTTTCACCAAGTTCTTTGTGTGATTAGTCAAGTGTATTGTTGCTTCATTTCTTATTGGTTATAGTGATCCTGGCTTTCAGTCTGTGATGCATTGTAGCAGTTCCCCATAATAGAATAGACCATATTTTTTTCTGTTTAGGCTGATGCTTCTATTTGTGTGACTGAAAGTGCCATAGCTTTTTTCTGAAATGTTTCTTGTTTGTTTGACCTATACCTTTTCTGTCTAGATTTTTGCTTACTTTTTAGTCTTCATGTACCACCTGTCTGAGATTGATGAACTGAGACAAAAACCATTCAAAAGAAATGGCCCAGACTTTGATGCTAAATAAATAAAGTTGAATCACATTTCAGCTCCTATATCTCTTCATTCTTAAATACCATGAACAAATTTTCTATTCGAATACCATAAACTTACTTCACTATTCTAAATTCCTGGTGCTTGTGCTACCAGTTTTTCATTTACAGTGATCACGATTTCAGTTTGTGATGCATAGTAGCAGTTCCCCATAATAGAATAGACCATGTTTTTTCTGTACCTACATTTTCCCTTCTTGTACTTCTTACTCCTCCAGTGATTTAGCTACAAGCAGGCAGCTGCTAGGGCCAATGATTCGGCTAGGATAAGATGATTGTTGAGGACCAGCCGTACAAATGCAAAATGGAGACAATACATGCATGTATCAAACTTACCAAAAGTTGAGACACCTCGTATCCTTTCATCCCCATTTTTTTGCATACCCGGTTATTGATTTGTTGTCCATTGCAGTTGCAGAACAAAGCCTCAGCCTATTTTGCTGCTACCAACCCTCCTCCCTAAACTTGTTTAAAAAGCAACCCATTCCAGTACATAGTTGCTGCGTACAGTTTATTATCAGTGCTTGTATTCCAGTACATAGCAGCTCATTCCAGTATATAGCGGCTCATTCCAGTATAGGGAATAATAATGATAATAGTTGTATATCGTTGGCAGTTTCTTTTTATATCTTCTCTGTCGCATTTCCTACCACGTTAAACACTTGCAGATGCTTAAGATTATTTCAGAGTTGGAACTTTTTAAAACTAGAGTTTCTTATGAGTTATTCAAATCTTGTTGAATGTTGATGAAGTTACGAAACACTGGTTGATATCACCTGGGCGAGGATGTCTAAATGGCCAAGTGCTTGAAACTGCTTTTTCCATACCAAATCAATTTCCTTACATGCCAGATTTGCTCACCAAATTGTTTGTGTTGTTGGTCTCACAAATGTACATGTTAATGGAGGTCTTAATTTTTTGGCTTAATGTTCACTTTTTTCCTAATCACAGTATTAGGGATCAATTACTTATTTCAAACAAGATTATGTGTTGTTGGTTGCCTACCTAGAAGAATACGCCTATTGCCTAACTGAGTTTGATCAATATTTTCCACCAGCCTACTACGCTCACCTGGCAGCATTCCGCGGGAGGTACTACGACGAACAAGGTAGCCCCACCCCCGAACAAGGCATTACCTGTAACTATTTTGAGAAGAAAGTTCTTTGGAGAAGTATATCTTCCATGTCACTTACAGAAATGAGTGTTAAAAATGATCCTAAATGTTGATGCCTTACTGCCTTAGTAACGCCAACAAAATTCCACTGTGTGGTCCTGATTTGAGGACTAAGACATTAATCAGTTCAAGCAGTACCATTTTGTGTTATCGAGTGGAGGATAATGATCTTAAACGTGTCCCTTCTTTACGCATATATAGAATTTTTTTAGTATGCTAGGAATCCTTTTGAACAAAGTGAAAAATTGAGTCATTGTTCTGAAATGCTAAAAGAATACCATCTCAGATAAGAAAAGTACAAGCTTTCTAAGTAATTTGTCGCTTTTTGCTTGGTCTGTGTTTTTGGGCCTTCTCCTTCGATTTGAACAACTATTATATATATTATTCAAAATATTACTTAGCAGATGCACATGACTTCTATGTTTGATGAGTATTGTTTCATGTTCTATATCAGTTGGGCAAGTGGTGCTCTCGATCCACAAAGGAGCTCATCTGTTGGTCGTTGTTTCGTAAGTCAATATGTGTTTTTAATGATTGGTCCTCTTCCATTGCTTTTCTTGCAGCTATACTTTTACGAATCTCTCTTTGTTCTGAACTCAGTACTTCTGATCACCATTTTTCTTCATCTCATGTGTTGTTTACCATTTTAAGTAGGGCTTATGAACTAATCTATATTTTCATGTCAACAGGGGGTGTACTTTGTGATGGTTGCTGTTTTTTTGGCTTAATCCTTTCTTCAGCCACCTTCAACGTGAGTTACACAGCTCTTTACCTTTCATTAAGAGGCGAGAAAGTTTGACCACATTCATGTCAAAGCCAAGAATAGTGTAAAGTTTAGAAAACAGTTTACTTGAGGTACCTCATAGTCATATGGATAGATAATAAGGACATTAGATATCTGGTACTTGTGAATTAGAAGATTTCATATGCCAATTTTTTGGGTGGATGGAACATGACACATGTATTTATGGAGCTTTTATACTCACATTCTTGTATTTGTTGTTTGTAGCCTCGACAAACCTGGAGTTTGAACACATGACAGATGGTGTGCTCACTTTTTTGGATGAAGAGTTGCACTTATAGTTTACTACGTTAGGTTTATGTACATAACTATGTGGATTGGCCCGACTATGGCTCCCAATACTATATATATACCTCCCGTTATGGTTTGTCCCTATGCGACGCCTCACTCCCGTTTTTTCCTTGTGCTGGATGGAGCCTGTGTTGGATAGGGCGCCACCTGATCTTTGGTGTTTTTACTCTTTTAGGAAGAGTCGCCTCTCCTCCCATCTCATTCGCTTTGCTCCAAAAGACTCAGTTCATGACTGATGTTTGCTTAATAATGGGGTTATTTCTACTCTCTCTCCTCCTATTTTATGCACGGGTTTAAAGTTTCACTTTCTAGACTGTGTGCTTCTATGGCCTGTTGCAGATTTTGTTTGTTCCCAAAGGCTATAGGTGAAGCATGTCTTCTCCAGCTGTAATGCAGTTCCAGCAGGCCTTTGCCTGGACGGTGGATGGTTCTTTTTGCCCGTCTTTTTATCTGTAGTTTGGGATAGTGTGCTTATTCTTGAAGGGACTGGTTGCTTTTCAACTTTGTTAGGGTTACCATGCATATTTTTCGTGGTTTGGTGGTGATCATCCAATGGAAAGGGGGGCAAGAAATTTGGGCAGGGAATACAATCAACATGCTCCAGATTATTCCAACCCAAGCGGTCGAACTCGGAACATTTGACGTTCTGGCAGGATCACTTGACTGTCAATGGAGAGGCTTATCCAAGCATTAGCCTTGCCTTTCACAGGATTTTTCAGCCTGATGGTATAGGTACACTCATTTACATTTGTGAGTTCTATAAATTATTTCTTCATGGATGTTTGGATCTACTATGCTATTATTTTTTCTCGTATTTTTTCTCACTGGAGCGTCATCCCAGTGGTTCTATTTTGTTGCACATCATCTGTTATAGAATTAAAGATCTTAGTGTTATTTCCCCTACATATACTAACAGTTCCTATAGGTTGAATAAAACGATATATTTGCCTTGCCCCCCCTCCTCTTTTGTTTGCATACATACCATCTGTGTGTTTACTACTCGATGTAGCATTGGTGTCTGTGGTAAATCTGATTGCATGTGGTGAACTATGCACAGGGATCTGAAGGAGCATCTAGCAATCGTCTGATTCTAAGAGGGCTACTATGAATGAAATGATGAGCGCGGCGGAGGTTGCCGCAGATGAGAACATGTCCACTATGCATTTAATCAATCATCGGTGGGGATTTTTTTTTGTGATCAATTTCTTCTGTGGAAGAAGTTTTTTTTGGAAACGGCCCAATCATCAGTGGGGATTGTATTGTGATCAATTTCTTCACCTTGGTAAGTAATTAAGTAATGTCTTTAGTCATGTACTGATTGGAACTTCTCTGACATTTTGTTCAATTATTTTCTTCAAAATATCATAATGATTGGAAGCAAGCATTATGATCAACCTAAGGTAAGGAGTCGGACTACTCGTTTCATTGGGCAGCTTGTATTGCTCTGCTTGGTTTGTGATAGTAAGATTTATTTTTGCCTATGTTGAACAATGTTTTTTCAGTTGGGTGCGAGAAGTTCAGAAGCAGCAACTAGGTGGATCATCTGCATAATGGAGTTTGCATTAAAGGCCAGAGTTTTGCTTATTTTATTGCTCCACTTTGCTATCAATATGTTCAATAAAACATTCATATATTTTCCATTCTACTAGCAGTTGCCTAGAAGGATGAGCACATTGTTGCTTGTTCAGGTAGCAGATAGCAGGCTTACAGGTACCTGTAGATCACACTTTGTTTTGTAATTTATTTTGCTGCATAAGAATTAAAGTATGATGTAAACTCATCGCTGCATGTATTTCTAAAGCCTACTGCATTTCTTAATAGTCATACGCTCAAATCTACATACAGAAACCAACAGTTTTTATAAGCTCTGTCGGGATAGGGCGCCCGTAAGGGCGCCTTATGTTCTAGTATATTAAAATGGCCACCCCTAGTTACCAACTCGGCAGGGTGGATATTTTAAAACTGAAACCCGTCGGTCTATTCAGGTCTTCGGGTTCGGGTCCTCTATATGCTATATTTCGGAGGTATGGGTTTAGGTTCGGTTCCTAACCTTTGAAATCCGAATAGACTAAATAACCCAGAATATAAAAAACTCTTAATATGTAGTGATGGTATTATTATATGATTTATGAACTTATTAGCTAAAAATATGGTATCATCTTAACAATAGTATATATATCTCTTTATGCTATTTTTTATAGTCACTTGTGGTAATAATTGTACTTCTAATTAATTATTTATTTTATATATTTGAACAAAAGATACTAGTATCTCTACTATTCGGGTCTATTCGGTGGACCGGATAGACCGAACCAAAATTGTGAGTCTATTCGGGTTTGGTTCATAAAATTATTTTGAAAATTTCGGTACTTATTTTTTAGAACTCAAAATTTCACAAACTCGAATAGACCGAATCAAATTATCCTAATAGACCAAATGTCTAGCACTATTGGTAACTATGCACGGAAAGCCGTTGGAGACCTTGCCGCCCTCGCACTTGTCTCGCACCACCGGCTAGGGGTGAAAACGGGTCGGGTATACCCGTCGGATACCGGATACGGATAGTGCAAATACCCGTTTTTTCGGATACGGATTCAGGTATTTTTATATTCGGGACGGATACGGGTAGTACCCGGATACTGTAGCTTCGGATACGGAACAAGGACTACCCGGTAAATACCCGGATATTCGGGTCGGATACGGGTACCCGGAATTCGGGTACCCGTTTTTTCTTTTTCTACATAATAATATAGTTATAAAATCATAACTTTTACATATGAAATCGGATGAAGATAAAGTTTATATAAAAATTGTAGAGCTCGAAGAGATCTATAACTTTGTAGTACATCATTTTTTGTTTAAACATATATTTAGGCCAAAATTATTAAAATTATGTCCAAATTTATATCAAATTAATATAATTTATTATTTTTATGTGGAGGGCTTAAGGTTATCTCCACGTGGGAACTTAAGGTTATCTTTGTATAGACTATTTATTAGTATTGTTAACTTATTTGTAATTTTTGGTCGACACTACGTTATTTGATGGATTTAATTGTATTTTGATGATTTTCTACAATAAGAAATTAATAATATATAAATAGTCTCAAAAAATCATGAAACTTTACGGAGGCACAACATATGTTCCTATATAACCATAAAAAATGTTTGGATCATAAGAACTATAAGATGCCCGCGTTTCTTCCATTTCACGTTCACTTATTTGTATGAGTTACATGTAAAATCACTATAAGTATCAAATTTCAACGTAATCAGTACTTTACTTTATCATTTTCATATGAGGTCTTGAGTTATTTTCATATAAAATGTTTATTTGTTTTTGTAACTTATTTCCAATTTTTGATTGAAACTAGAATATTTTATGAATTTTTAATATTGCGATGTTGGTTCTACAATGTCCTTGTAATTAGTAACTTTGAACTCCATGATGTCAAATTTATTGGTTTCCTTTCCTACATTTGATCTATCATATACATGATTATGTATTGCTTAATTTATATATTTGTTGGGTGGTTGGACAATTAATATCATCGGAACGAACTACCCGACAATTATCGGTACCTACCCGAGTAGTATCTGTTATCTATTTCTTACCCGCCCGGATTATTAACCGGTCCCGTCCTGTATCCGTCCTGAATCTTAACTACCCGTATCCGGTCCCGTATCCGAGAGAAATACATTATGGTAGAATACGAGATGACCTTGTACCTGACTGTATCCATCCCGTTCAGGGCAAAGGAGATACGGGAGTTTCAGTGCCAAACTGAACGCCAAAAGCAGCGCGGAACCTGTCCGAATTGGGTCGGGCCCATCAGGCGGCCCACGAGGCTGGACGCATGCGAGTGCCCGTTTCTGTGTAAACCATATTTGCTCCGGTTTTTGTTACCCCGGCGAATGTACATTTTGATCGATCTGGGATAATCAATGTCGCAGCGCGCCCATTTACAGTCCATTTTCACTTGACTGACCTATACCACCTATATATATAATAAACAACCAAAGGCGTCTGTCGACATGGAAAAAGACCAGAGAGAGAGAGAGAAATATGAAGAAAAAAAAAGAGGAGAGAGTAAAAAAAAAAATCCTTTCAGAACCGACGATTGTGTGTATAACCAGTCCACCAGCAGCCAATAAAATGGAATTGGCGAGCCGAGCCGAACCGAAGGGTTGGCCCTCTTGTGCCGGTCTCTGTAGCCGTTTCACTGGAACTGGACCGCAGGCCTGGACAGTATCCTGGTGTAGAGCATGAGGTTCCAGATGTCGGGCACGCCGGGCAGGCACCAGTGGATGCAGTCGGCGTAGGTGGCCGGGTCGGCCTGCTCCTCGGGGCCCAGCACCTTCCCCTGGCGGATGGTGTGCACGGAGGTGTGGCCGTCCTTGCGCCGCTCCGACATGGTGGTGATGTCGAGGAAGGTGATGGGCACCCGCGGCGACGCCCCGCCCCCGCGGGACACGTTCCTCGCCTGGTGGAACATGTCCCAGTCCATGCCCAGCCACAGCGGGCCGTGCCAGTCCAGCAGCGGCATCGTCTCCTTGGCGCACCGGATCCCGTCTGGGTTGCCCCACACCTGCGGGCTGTTGTTTGTTGTTGTTACAAACACACCAGAGCATCGATCGTCAGGTGACTTTTCAGTAAGCCGAACTTGTAAACTTGATATATATGTATATATAATAATAAAGGAATGCAAATGAGCCGGTGAAAAAAAAAATCGATCCGGATTTCTACGTCTGACGTGAATTGCGAAACATGCGTTGTGCGGTACTCTGTATGGCAAGTGAGGAGTCTTGGCAGCGATCGTCACTTGTTCTCTTGTGTGGTTCGCGGAGCCTCGACCGTATCTTTCGACGTGACATGCCTCCAACTACCCGCAGGCTCCGTCCGTGGACGCATCCGCGAATGGAGGAGGGGAACAGTCCACGATTTCGGTGAATCTTTCTGAGCTAGGCGCGCCGAACGGTTCTCCTTGATACTACCGCCGATATGTCTACTTCAAAGGACAAAAAACACCACCAGAAGCACACATCTCTGCAGGCTGCAGCCGGCTATTAGTGACAACACGAACCTCTCTAGGTACAGCGCGCTGCCGTCCAGCTACTCCAATACCAAACTAAGCCGGGCTAGTGACAACACGAACCTCTCTACGTCGCTTCCGTCTAGCCACTCCAATACCTTCTTGCATAAAACAACCGCCAAAGACAAACGGGAGAATCTCCGAGTTTAAAAAAAGAAGAAGAAGAAGTAGTAGTAGTAGTGTATAGTACAGGACGGACAATTCAAAGCGGTTTGCTTCACGGAACCTCAGCATCTAATCACTTCCCTGATAGCCCCCAGCCCCCCACTCCTTAAATTTTTAGTTTTTCGTTCCTCAGCGTTTTAGGTGAGAGCTTTCGTACGGCGTCATCCCCGGGCCAGCTGGCCAGATTGTTGTTTGTCCGTGTCGATCGACAGGTAACCAACGCAACCTTCCATTCCATTTTGATCCTACCAGTAGCGGGGCCGGCCGCGTGTGTCCCATTGGTTTCTCAGTGCGTGCGTGCGATGCAAGGCGAGGCAGCAGTAGTTAAGCACTGGCATTTCGTATGCTAAAGATGCTACCGGAGACGGATGAATTTAAAAGAACTGGGTGCTGACTCTCAAGAAGGGGGATCAAGTGAGACTGCAATAGTACGCAACTAGAAAGCAAAAAAAAAAAAAAAAAAAAAGGCAAAGTGTCAGATGCAAGTAGCCTTGAGGCCGCAAGGTGGTCGCGGACAGACTGAAGAGGTTAATTTGATAACTGGACCAACTTTTTTAAAAAAGAAAAAAAAAACTCTTCTTCTGTAATGAGATCCTAAAATTCCGGCAAGGCGCGGGACAAAGAAAGGTGCCAGTGGCTAATCACGGATCGCGCACAGCTGCCGGGCGGCCAAAGGAGAATCTAATTGGAAGCTTCGGCACGTCTGGTTGGTTCGTGCAAACGATCGCCCCCCCCCCCCCCCCATGTGATGAGACAGGTACGCGCAACTGTCCTAGAGTTGTAGTACCGGAACACACTACTACTACAGAAAAAATGGATTCGGACCCCTCCCCCTAACAAATTATTGAGATTTAGAGCTGAGGGAAGGTGCTGGTCCAAGTAAAGTGACGTCTAAAAAGTCGCGTCTACCATCTGTTACCGTAGCGCTGGAGTACAGTAGCAGTGATCGATCCGCTATATATATATATATATGCTCCTCATTGGGATCGGTACTCCATGTGAGCAGCTACCACTATGCAATGCATGCAGCGTATTACACGTGGGCTGAAAACGTCAAACCCTTGAGATGGTAATACCGAGTCAGTCCGCCGCCCCCCCCCCCCCCCCCCCCCCCCCCCCCCCCCCCCCCCCCCCCCCCCCCCCCCCCCCCCCCCCCCCCAACCAAAACACCAGCGGGCGCCGGGCGCCGGGCGGGTGATCTACTACTCTGACATTTTCCAAACCCGTCCCCCAAGATAACGACCAGTACTCGTCCCGACGCACCCTTTCCCTCTCGACTCCAAAAGGAGAGACAGAAGAGACCACGCGCGAACGCGCTGGCCGTTTCGCCCACGGCACGGGACCACCCACCGCGCTCACTCCGCCACTAAACCATGCCCTGTACTAGGATAGGATCTGCACGGTCTCTCTCGAGCGGGACAAGCTCGATGCGGATCTTCGGCAGGCACCAGCACCAGTGCACCACGCACGCGCGCGCAGCCATGTACTGTACCTTACCCTTTGCTACGCGAAACGAACAATGGATCTGGCGCGCCCCACACGCGTGCGTGACGCGTCGCGACGTTAATTAATTAAGAGCCGTTGTTTGTTGAAGAGCTTCAAGTACTACTACTACTGCTACTAGGTAGTAGGAAGTGGGCCGGGGTACCTGATATGGAGAGGAGACATGCTCATGAAGAAGACGGACGTGCGCGCCGGGTCGACGTTGTCGTTCACCCAGCTCGCCCACGTCGTCAGCACCTTCCGGTACGCTTCGATCCGCACCACCTCGTCGTGCTCCTCCCAGCTCTTGGCGCCCGGTCTCCTGCGCGATTTACGTACGTACGTAATATAAACGAGGGTAGGTCAGCTCTTCGCGCGTGTATACGTCGACGGCGCCCTTTCCGGCCGGGAAACGTAACGTACATGACTTTCATGTCCAGCGTGTTCATCCACCACATGTAGGTGTTGAAGACGAGGTAGTCCACGCCGCGCCAGTTCTCGGCGTGCGCCCCGATCGTGTCCGCCTTGATGATCCGGTGCTGGATGCTGTGGATCTTGGGGTCGTCCGAGTTCGACTCCACAAGGAACGGCGCCCAGTAGAACTCCACCGTCGCGTTGTACTCCTGCATTGCATTGCATTTACAGGCCTGGTCAGCGACGGCCCAGGGAAACGCGCGCGAGAGGTTTGGTGCACCTAGCTAGCCGCCCGTCACCAACGTGCACGCGTCACGGTTGAAAAATGGACGGAAAACTTGAACGAATTGCAGTGTTAGCTAGGGCACCCGTGGGCCCTCTTGGCTAGCTGCCAGAGGATTACGAGTCCTTTGCTAAAGCAGGCGGAAAGGGACAATGGCAGGTACGATACGAACCCAGGCGTGGAAGACGACGCGCTGGCCCTCCCATGTGACGTACTTCTTCCCCGGCGGGGACGCCGACTGCACCAGGCACACCATGGACTCCCACTGGTTGCGGTTCAGCGAGTCCCCCACGAACATGAACCGCTTGCCCCGGAGCCTCTCCATGAACAGCTTCGCGTCGAACCTGCAGGGATGGAATTCCAAAGGCCTCGCCGTTTAGCTAGCTAGCACATATTGTTTGCCACAGCGCGAGCCGAGCCCCGTACCGTACCTGGGCATGGAGCATCCCTTGGGCTGCCACCGCCACTTCTGGTACGTGTCGTCGCGCCGCCCGTTCTTCATGCACGTCACCTGCGACGTCAGGAACTCGCACTCCTCCTCCCGGTACAGCGGGTAGCTCGTGTTGTCGAACACCCACCGCCCCTTGGACAGGTCGCAAGTCTCCGGCACGCCCAGCGCGGGCGGCACCACCGTCTTCTTCGCCGCGCGCTGCTGCCTGCGCGGCTTCTTCTTCTTCTTCGCCGCCGCCTTCTTGGCCGTATTCCTCTCGCTCTTGGCGGCGGCGGTGGCGACCACCTTCTGCTGCGGCTTCTCGACAGCCACCGGCGGCGCCGTCGTCGTCGTCGTCGTGGTCACCGCGTGCTTCTTCGGCTTCTCCTGCTCGCCGCGGTGCAGCACGGCGGCGGGCTTCTCAGAAGCGGAGATGTCTCGCCGGGGCACCACCACGACTTGCCGCCCACCAGCGCCCGTGGTGCCCGGCACCGCTGGCGCGGGCACGCGCGTGAGCGGCTCGATCGTCAGCGACCGGATGTCCTCGCCGTACATCACCACCACGCAGAGGAAGAAGAAGACGCTCGCCACGTAGACCGGCAGCCGCCCGCCCTTGCGCAGCGACGTCGTGGCGTGCTTCGTGGCGGACGCGTCGAGGGCGCCGGCGCCGGCGCCGGCTCCCGCGCCCGCGTGCGACGACTTGCGCCGCCCCGCCAAGCTCATGGCGCCCGCGCTGGCTGATCCTAGCTAGTGCCTAGTATAGCCCTCTCTCTCTCTCGATCTCCCTGTGCGCCGGAGCCGGACTACTGTGTTTTCGCTTGGACAGACCGGTCGATGGCGTGCCGCGACCGCGATCAGAACTCAGAAAGCGGGGGAAGCCGGATCGTCGGGGCGGTCTTTATGGGTTTGTGGCGAGCCCCGGCCGGGGGCGGGGAGTCAGCACCGGGGGGCTGCGGATTTGGTGAGGAGGGGACGATGCCAATCCCCTGGATGCTTCTCACACCCTTCTCTTCTTCCCTGGGCTGGGCAGCCGTTGAACGGGCAAGTGCAAGCAACAGGCATTAATTGGATGGATGCAACGGGTGATTCGTTTTTATTCCTTGACAAATTCTCCTACTAGTCGTCGCGACCTGGCCATTGGAGACGAGACGAGAGGCATGGACAAACGTGGTACAGCACGTCACTGACATATTTGGACTAGTTTAGTTTCAACAAATACTTCGTATGCACAGCACCGTACGTATTGAATAGTACTCTATACACGCACACACACACCTCTAAACATTATTATTGAGGAGATCGGAAAAGATCTGTAACCGATCCAACTGTTATTCCAGAACCATTAATAATTTAGGAGGAGTTAATAGCTAATTGACTAAAAATTTGCTAGTGGAATTAGGGGTGTTTGAATGCACTAGAACTAATAGTTAGCTGGCTAAAAATTATTAGTGAAATTAGCTTGCTAATAAATAACTACCTAACTATTAACTAATTTACTAAAAATAGCTAATAGTTAAATTATTAGCTAGTTTGTTTGGATGTCTCAACTAATTTTAGCGGCTAACTATTAGTTTTAGTGCATTTAAACACCCTCTTAGTATACGGTAGAAAAGGTGCAGAGCTAGCTATCTTGTTGGACGGTGAGCTGCTACCAGTAAATGGCCACATATGTTTGAACGATTTTATCTGTCCGATCTGATGCTGTCAGGTCAACGGGGTAACTCCATTCTATATATACAGGGGGCAGCAGCCTGTTTTCGAAATATGATGATGATGGTGATGGTACGACGAGCACATGTTGAGAACAACATGAACACGCATTTCCTCTCGAAAACGAAGAACGTATACGTGCGCGTGCCTCACATGTAAATATACCACGATTTCACTTGATCTCTCTCCCAATATGTTTTCGTCGCCTTGATTGGTACAGTACAATAACGCGTGACATTCCAGCTGACGTTCTGTATGTCATGTGCAGCGTCCGGTTTCGAGGCTTCTGGAAATGACGGGGTTGCGTCGACGACGTGACGGCTGATTATTATTCCAGTACGGTGTGACAGAGGAGACTTCTCTTGGTACCGGGGGACCTGGATCACTCCTGGATTTTGAAAGCCAGTATATTGCCCCAGTTTGTTTCAGCTTTTTAGAGCTTCTAACCATCAAAAGCTGCTGCGGACTGTCAAACGTTCAGCTTTTCAGTCAGTTTCTATAAAATTCGTTTAGGTAAAAACTATTCAACATCAACGTAAATACATAATCGGTTGAGTCGTTGCATTAGTATGAATCCGTCACTTTCTAGATCTTGAGTCCTATGAACACATTTATCTTTCTCCGCACGTAATCCTAATGATACTCAGCTTCTCTACACAGCCAGATTCTCCCCATAGTCAGATTCTCAGAAAAGCTGGTCAGAAAAAAACTGAACCAAACAGGCCCATTGTCTCTTGCCATATATCCTCATGCCTTCGTTTTAAAATATGTAATTTTAGTCTTGTGCTAAGCAAGCCATGCTTCTCAAATTTAACTAAGTTAAAAATCATGAGTATCTACGATACCAAAATATTTTTTATTAAATACACCATCAAATATGTCCTGCTAATGCACTTACTAGAATTTTATATGGGCAAAGTGAGATTTTATTTGCTACACAAACATAGAATTACAATCTTGCTAGATGACATTTGTGGATTTGAGAAGTTTAATTCAAGACAAAACTAAAATGTTGTAGAATAATTGAATGCTGCTACGGAAATCGCAGATGGTTTAGAGAGAGATTTGATTACTTATATTTACTTACATGAAAAGATAAACTATCATAGCGCATGTTAGTGGATGGTGAGTATATATGCTTACATGGACAGCTAAAGGCATATTAGTGGATGATGTGGCTTGCTGACGTGGATATTTTGCACAAAGATATAACTTCATGTGCTAGTGGGCTATAATAATAACATGTTAGTGGGTGATGATGTAGACAACTTGTGTGTCAAGATAGAAAGTAAGTATGAATTAAAAAACTAAAATAGATATAGATGCAGATACAAATATAGATATAGATATGAACAATATTTTAGAACTGGGGAGTGAAGAGCTAACATGTGACTAAGACCCTAGCCTACTCATAACTTCACAATGTTTTTTAGATAAGTGTTAGTTTTCCATTTCATCCCTCTTCAAAGAAGAGGCATCAATCCACATGAAAATATAGCCCAAGAGGGAAACAACAATATCTCAACAAACCAGCAATATCTCAACAACAATATTGTTTAACTGAAGTAAAGGGAATTTGTAGGAAACGGGTGACGCCTAAGAGGGGGGGGGGTGAATTAGTACTTCTAAAACTTTCTCTAAACTAGGCCACAATTAAATCCCTAGAGCAAAACCTATGCAAATAAACAAACTAGAATGTGCAAACTAGGTTTTGTCTAAGTGTTGCTATCCCTACCGAAAAGGCTAAGTTTCAATCTACACTATATAAGTATGAATACACGATTGAAACTTAAATGCTTAATATAAATGCGGAATATTAAAGAGCAAAGTAGAGATGCAAACTCTCGTGGATGACGCCGGTATTTTTACCGAGGTATCCGGAACCACGCAAGGTTCCGACTAATCCTCGTTGGTGCCCCTACGCAAAGGGAAGCCCACGCGAGGGCCAAGCACCTTCGGTCGAGTAACTCCGTAGAGAGCCACGGGCCTTCTCCACACGCAAGTGGTGCTCCGCTTCCGGCTCCTCTCGGACGCTCCCCGCCGTCTCCACTATCGAGCTTCCGGCCGAAACGCCGCGGGCCTCGTTCCCTCCGGTACACGGTGGCGGCCGTGACACAAACGCGGTTGTCACGGTCTCGCAAGACTCTCGTCCCACTCGGTACAATTACAACGACTCACGCAAGAGCCGAGGGGTTGTGTGGTTTGTTTAAACTCACTCAACTAACTAGGGTTCACCTAGAGCAAGCGCTAGAGCGGTCTAACTAACTTAAGCACTTCGCAAAGCACCTACGCTAATCACCGAGTGATTCTATTAAGCACTTGGGTGTAAGAGCACTTGGGAATGTCTATAATATTGCTTGGTATGTTGCTTGGGCTCCCACCCTTGAGAATGGCCGGTTGGGGTGGTATTTATAGCCTCCACACCCCCAACTAGCTGTTGGACAGAAAGCAGCAGCTTTCTGTCGTCGGGTGCACCGGACAGTCCGGTGCACCACCGGACACTGCACAGTAGATGTCCGGTGCGCGCCACGTCAGCCGACCGTTGGCGCCTGTAGCAGTCGACCGTTGGATCCGACCGTTGCCGTCTGCCCGTGGCACACCGGACAGTCCGGTGCACACCGGACAGTCCGGTGCTACAGCCAGAAAACGCCTGTCTGTGGCCTCTCTGCGCAGACTGTCCGGTTGTCCCACCGGACAGTCCGGTGCACACCGGACAGGTACTGTTCACTGTCCGGTGCGCCACCAGGCGCTGGCTGACAGCCCTCTTCTAGGATTTCTTTGTTGATTCCTTCGGGCTTCTTTTGTTCTTGAGTCTTGGACTTCTATGCATCTTTTTATGTCTTCTTTTGAGGTGTTGCATCCTCATTGCCTAGGTCCAATCCTCACCGCATCCTGTGGACTACAATTATAAACACTAGCAAACACATTAGTCCACAGATTGTGTCAATCATCAACCACCAAAACTTACTTAGCCAAATGGCCCGGGGTCCATTTTCCTTACAATCTCCCCCTTTTTGGTGATTGATGACAACACAACCAAAGCAAGCAAATAATACAAGTATTTGAATGTAAATATGCAATCTACTTGCTAGGATGCATGATTGCCCCCACAATGTGATATTATGGACTTAAGCCTCCCCCTAACTCCATAATTCACTTACTTCCTATTTTGGACCAAATAACCAAAACCACTTGAAAAATCATTTGGAGATATAAAATTTTTAAATTGGTGGTGTTTGGTGTTTGATATAGTTCCCATTGCTTTGGTCCCTAAACTTCTCCCCCTTTGGCATCAACCACCGAAAAGGAAGACATTAAAAACATGTAGGAAGAAAATAAAAGCTTGCCCTCATCAAGAATTGAAACTCTTGTAGAACAAAAACATATGAAAACTCCCCCTAAATGAGTGTTCTCTTTTAGAAAGAATGTTTCTCCCCCTTTAGAGACGAAGAAATACTCCCCCTGACAGAGAGCCTCTATTTTTAGGAAAAAGTATGTGAAAAAGAGAGGTGCAAGACATGATTTGAAAAGACTGACTTCCCTTATGCATAGGTAACAGAATATGAGTTAACTACTTATGCATTTTTGCAACATGGAAGCATATGATATGAAATATAGTCTAATCAAATATTGGAGAAGACATGTAAATGATACTAGATGTAGTCTCAAAAGATACCGATTGAAATTCAATGGCGAGCTTGAGAAACATGAGAGATTTTGCAGTGGAAGATTGTTGTCTTTCTCCGGGGACCTCATTTTCCTTACAATGAGACTATCACATGAAATAGACTTGAGAAGATGTTAGTCTCAAAGTATTAGATTATAGTAACCTCCCCCTGAAGATGTGCATACAAGTTTTGAATACTTGTAGGAGACTTGCACTTTAATTTGATATCAAGAGAGGCAAATTATCTATAATCCGAACTTTGGCACATATAAGTTAAATGATACAACTTGTAGAGATCAAAATTTTCAATTGATGCATCATTTACTATGGAGTGATATAAAAGCTATGTGCCGTGCTTAAATAAACATTTTAAGCCATGTATGTTTGCTTAAGTATATGAATTAAAAAGAAGCAATCCTACCATATGATTCACCTAGTATGCATAATTTAAAACAAAGGTAAATAACAAATGTAGTACTAGGCAAGAAAGGTAAACTAGATACAAGGTAAATAGATACGCATATCTAAAAACAAGAGATACAATAAATCTAGTTACCTTAGTCATGGGTGGGAAATTTGGGTCCAAAATTTTCACTAACCCACTTGGCAATAAACTTGATCCAATATGATGTATCCCATGATATACATCCCAATTTTGCCAAGTCTCCAAATTTCCCGAAATCTTCGGTCCACTCACTTCCCTGTCGGGATCCAAACCTTCTTGGTGCTTTTCATGGTTGAAATTATTTCCTTTGGCACCCAGATGCGTTTGGCCCCCTTTCCTTTGTTGGCTTGCTTGTTGGCCTTGATTGCTATCACCTTTCCATTCTTTTTCTTTTTGATCAAATATGGTGTAGCAGCCTTTTTGTCCACCTTTTTGATGTAGGTGTTGGAGATTTTGCTTGATGGCTTTTGCTTGAGCTTTTGCCTTTGTTTACCCCCGGTCATCGTCTTGCATTGGAAAGACTTGTGGCCTTCCTTGTGGCATAACCTACAAATCACAGTTTCTCCCTCCATAGGCTTGTTCACTCCCGCAGTGGTGTTATCCTGTGGAGGTTGGATTTGTTTGGCTTTGCCTTTCTTTTCATACAAAGCCTTGCCAAGACGAGCCACTTCTTGCCTTAATTGCTCATTTTCCTTTGCAACCTCATCCGAACATGTTTCTATATCAATATTCTCAACAAGAACTTGGTTGCAGGGGTTAGAATCATCAATTAAATCAAAGCAAGAAGTAGAAGCATCTTTTTTAATAATTTCAGAAATTTCAACTAAAGATGCTACTGGGGTGCTAACAATGTTTTCTAGCTTAGTAGTTAGCTCATCATTGTGTATGCTAAGAATTTCCATTTTCTCTAGCAAATTTTCAATAGTATTTTGGGAGCTAGCTAACTTAGCCTTAAGTTTTTCATTCTTTTTAATAAGGCCATCATCGGTAGCAGTGGATGGAGCACTAGACTCTAATAGCTCAATTTTAGTTGACAACTCACTATTTAAGTTTGCAAAAGTTTCAAATTTTTCTAGCAAACCTTTGTAATCATTTTGGGAGCTAATCAACTTATTTTTCAAAGTTTTAAGTTGAGCTTTTTGCTTAGTGCAAACATCCTGGAAAAATTCAACGGCTTCCGCAAGCTCATCTACGGAGGGCTTTCCCTCACCTTCATCATCACTACTACTTTCATCACTAGAGGATGGAATGCTTTTGTTACCTCTTGCCATAAGGCATTTGTGTGATGACCGTGATGAGCGTGATGAGGACCGGTGGCTGCGCGTCCTTGGAGGTTCATCTTCACTTGAAGAGTCATCCCAAGTTCTAACACTTGTTAGCGCCTTGCCTTTGCTCCTCTCCTTTTTGGGTTTGGCCATAGTTGGACAGCTGTCCCTGAAGTGGCCCTTCTCCCCACATGCGAAGCATCCTCTCTTTCTTTGCTTTTTCCTGTCAATGTTAAAGAGAATATCTTCGACCTGCAGGGGCACACCCATTAGATTAATCTTGCGGATCATCCCCATTACCTTTCCGACGCGTCGGATTGTTTCTTCATCCTCGGAGGATGATGTGCATGGTTGATTATCTTCATCATCATCACTCTCTTCTTCCTCTTCTTCACTTGAGGAACTTGGTGTGGAAGCCTTCTTTTTACCCTTCCTTTCATCACATGCAAAAGCATATGGCCTTAAGGAAGTTGGCTCCTCTCCCCGACACATTTTTCGCGACATTTCAAAAGCCGCGATTTTCCCAATCACAATGGTTGGGGTCATGTTGCTCAAGTCCTCCATGTTGTGAAGGATGGTGATGATGCTTCCATATCTTCGTTGTGGTAGAAGGGAGATAATCTTCCTAACAATGTCCGCATCACCTAGCTTATTTATGCCAATAGAGTTGAGCTCATTGATGATTAGATTTAAGCGAGAATACATGTCTCTAACAAGCTCATCATCTCTCATAGCAAAAGAATTGTACTCATTTAAAACTAGGCAATATTTTTGCTCACGGACATTGGATGTGCCGTCATGGAGCTCATGCAATTTTAGCCAAATCTCATTAGCAGTTTTCAAGGTAAATACTTGATTAAAAATATCCATGCTAAGAGATTCATACAAGCAATTTTTGGCTCTAGCATTTAGGTGAATTTCTTTTTCCTCACTCGTGGTTGGTTTCTCGGGATTCTTGAGGGGTTTCATCCCGTCACGAGTGACTCTCCAAACACCTAGATCAACGGCCTCTAGGTAGCAAGCCATTCTAGCACTATAATATGGGAAGTTAGTGCCGTCGAAGTGTGGTGGCCTATGGGTATCCATCCCTTCCTCTAAAAAGCGTCAGCTCTTTTAGCGGTGAAGCTAAAACGTTTCAAATGAGCCAAACCAGGCTCTGATACCAATTGTAGGAAACGGGTGACGCCTAAGAGGGGGGGGGTGAATTAGTACTTCTAAAACTTTCTCTAAACTAGGCCACAATTAAATCCCTAGAGCAAAACCTATGCAAATAAACAAACTAGAATGTGCAAACTAGGTTTTGTCTAAGTGTTGCTATCTCTACCGAAAAGGCTAAGTTTCAATCTACACTATATAAGTATGAATACACGATTGAAACTTAAATGCTTAATATAAATGCGGAATATTAAAGAGCAAAGTAGAGATGCAAACTCTCGTGGATGACGCCGGTATTTTTACCGAGGTATCCGGAACCACGCAAGGTTCCGACTAATCCTCGTTGGTGCCCCTACGCAAAGGGAAGCCCACGCGAGGGCCAAACACCTTCGGTCGAGTAACTCCGTAGAGAGCCACGGGCCTTCTCCACACGCAAGTGGTGCTCCGCTTCCGGCTCCTCTCGGACGCTCCCCGCCGTCTCCACTATCGAGCTTCCGGCCGAAACGCCGCGGGCCTCGTTCCCTCCGGTACACGGTGGCGGCCGTGACACAAACGCGGTTGTCACGGTCTCGCAAGACTCTCGCCCCACTCGGTACAATTACAACGACTCACGCAAGAGCCGAGGGGTTGTGTGGTTTGTTTAAACTCACTCAACTAACTAGGGTTCACCTAGAGCAAGCGCTAGAGCGGTCTAACTAACTTAAGCACTTCGCAAAGCACCTACGCTAATCACCGAGTGATTCTATTAAGCACTTGGGTGTAAGAGCACTTGGGAATGTCTATAATATTGCTTGGTATGTTGCTTGGGCTCCCACCCTTGAGAATGGCCGGTTGGGGTGGTATTTATAGCCTCCACACCCCCAACTAGTCGTTGGACAGAAAGCAGCAGCTTTCTGTCGTCGGGTGCACCGGACAGTCCGGTGCACCACCGGACACTGCACAGTAGATGTCCGGTGCGCGCCACGTCAGCCGACCGTTGGCGCCTGTAGCAGTCGACCATTGGATCCGACCGTTGCCGTCTGCCCGTGGCACACCGGACAGTCCGGTGCACACCGGACAGTCCGGTGCTACAGCCAGAAAACGCCTGTCTGTGGCCTCTCTGCGCAGACTGTCCGGTTGTCCCACCAGACAGTCCGGTGCACACCGGACAGGTACTGTTCACTGTCCGGTGCGCCACCAGGCGCTGGCTGACAGCCCTTTTCTAGGATTTCTTTGTTGATTCCTTCGGGCTTCTTTTGTTCTTGAGTCTTAGACTTCTATGCATCTTTTTATGTCTTCTTTTGAGGTGTTGCATCCTCATTGCCTAGGTCCAATCCTCACCGCATCCTGTGGACTACAATTATAAACACTAGCAAACACATTAGTCCACAGATTGTGTCAATCATCAACCACCAAAACTTACTTAGCCAAATGGCCCGGGGTCCATTTTCCTTACAGAATTGTTATCGGATATTGGGATAGAGTGAACATTCCCTTCATTGTTTAGTATGTGCGTTATGCCCAAATTTGTCTCACCAACAATATCTCAACAATATCCCAAAATTGTTTAGAATGAACCTTCTCGATCGTATTTTAGATTCTGACCGTAACCAGTGTAATTTTCGTACCGAACTTTCGTTTTCGATGTTTCCGAATTATCGATGTTGTTTTCGTTTCCGGGGTTACCGTTTTTTATCTCGTTTCCAATAAAAATATGAAAACGGAAATGGTTTTAGTGTTTACCGATCATTTCCGTCTAATTCACCCCTACATACTGAGGCTCTTTTTCCTTGCGCTTTTCATAACAAGAAACATATTTTCTAACTTCTAAAAGATGTGACGATAAAAATTGATCTCTCTATCTTATGAGGAACAAGCATGGCCAAATCAATTAATTAAACTAGTACATAACTAGTAAAAAAGAATATTTAATTAAGTAATAAGGTTTAGTTTATTGTAATCAATAAAAAATGCTAATGGTCGTTGCTGATGTTGTGTGAGCGTCCAGCTCATCGTCCACCTGAAGCCCAACCTACCACGTAAATCGCTATTGATCGTCTATGAATTCTTGTGCGCTGGTATGATGGCCATTGCTGATGTTGTGTGAGTGTCCTCAAACATGATGTATGCAGAGTAGTGGCGCATCCGGTGGTGCAACTGAAAGGATCACGATGCCCAAGAGGGGGGTGAATTGGGCTTTTCTAAAAATCAACAACAATTAAACCGTAAGGAAGAGCCCAACTTCATCCAACAACTAGCAATAAGAGAATACTTCTAGAAATACAACAATACTAAGATAATGCTTCAACTACTTGCTAAACAAATGCACAAGGTAAAGTGCTTGAATTTAAATGCGGAATGTAATCAAAGTTTAGAATACTCCTCCAATTTTTCCTGAGGTATCAAAGAGTCGGCACTCTTCTCAAGTCCTCGTTGGAGCACCCACGCAAGGGTATCGCTCCCCCTTGGTCCTTGCAAAAACCAAGTGCTCACTATGAGATGATCCTTTGCCACTCCGGCGCGGTGGATCCCTCACGTCCGCTTACAATCTCGAGCCAGGTCACCAACAAGTCCTCCAAGGTGATCACTATGCTCCCAACGCCACCAAGCCGTCTAGGTGATGCCGATCACCAAGAGTAACAAGCTGTAGACTTTCACTTGACCAAGAGAAGCCTAATGCATGCAGCGTGTGCTCTAGGTGGCTCTCACTTGCACTAATGAGGTCCTAATGCGGGATTAAGATTTTCTAATCACCTCACTATGCTTTGTGGTGCTTTCAATGCTCTAGCAATGTATGAGAGTTAATGTGGGCAACAAGACATTCAATATGGTGGGTGGAGGGGGTATAAATAGCCCTCACCCACCAACTAGTCGTTACCAACCCTCACTGCGCATGGGCGCATCGGACAGTCTCGTGCGCCAACGGTCAATTCCAACGGCTGGTTCTGACAGTTAGTCGTTGGGCAGTTGACACATCAGACAGTGAACGGTCATTGTCTAGTGCACACCGGACAGTTCGGTGTGCTGGCTAAAAATCTAATTCTGAACTTGTTGCTCTCGGGTTTCTGCGGGGGAGTAGGTCTTCCCCAGGCCAGACTGGCCCCACTGTCAGAGGGCGCACCGGACAGTC
Source organism: Zea mays (assembly GCF_902167145.1). Classification (NCBI taxonomy): domain Eukaryota; kingdom Viridiplantae; phylum Streptophyta; class Magnoliopsida; order Poales; family Poaceae; genus Zea; species Zea mays. The sequence continues at coordinate 188,242,544 of NC_050098.1, forward strand.
CGATGCCCTTAAGTCAGAAACCCTAGTTCCTTTTTCTTTCTATTTTTCGAATCCGTTTTCGTTCTAACTCGTGAGTATGTTATAGAGTGACACCTAGCACTAGATGTGAGTGTGAATATGTACCAACACTACACTAGAACTTTCTTGGTCAAACTACTCATCGACAACCCCTCTTTATAGTACGACTAAAATAAAATAGAAGACCTAACTCTATACCGAGTGTCTGCAACTCCTTGACACTCGGAATACGAAGATTTTCATCTTTTGTTTCGTCATTTCAGCCATCGCTTCAAGTTCTTATCTCGGGGATTGTTTTCACCATTGTAGTACAACTTCCTGTTATACGACCTAACTTACCATAGTCTCTGCAAAACACACATTAGTCACATATAATTTTACGTTGTCATTAATCACTAAAACCAACAGGGGCCTAGATGCTTCCAGCAACGACCAGGTGTACTACCTCCCTGATGAGCCCGGGGTGCACTTTGTCTGGCAGGCCAACCAAGAGTCATCGGGACTTGCCATGTCACGCGCGTTTGACGACTACTACATCAAAGACTGTTGCGTCATCTCGACGCCGAAGGTAGCACAAAGGAGGACCGACAACAATGAGCAGTTCGTCATCCTCGTCATCGTCGGGGTAGCTTTTGTGCCGGCGTGCCTTTAACTCTCTTCGCAAACACACACACTTGCCTTTTTTTGTTTAAGCAAGCGCGTATGGTGGTGCGTGCCTGATGACTAACGATGTACGAGGGAACTTCTTCTGGCAGGTGTGGGACGTGCTTTCCAACGATGAGACCATGTAAATCATGTCATATATTGAAGTCTGCACGGTACTGATGGTTGCAATGTAGTGGTGAAATAGCTAGATTAAAATAACAAAATTTATGCATTACCAGGATCACAAATGGATTATGAAACCTTTTTCATAACAGTAACACATATTTTTGCATATAAGTTATCGTGGTATTATATATTCCCATTGCAACGCACATGCACTCACCATCCTAACATTATCTCGTTGTACAAATGATTTGAACCACTAACACCAAATAGGACCAAAAAAACGACCCTTCATTTGTAGAGCTATTATGTCCAAATGACTCTTTATTTTTTGCTCTCTATTTAACTTTTTATAAATATTACAATTTATATGTAAACTATATATGTAGTTTGGCTAGTCAGAGTGGCTAGCCAAGTTTAGCTAGTGAGGAAGGCAATTTAAAGAGTAAGATAGCTTAGAGTTACATGACTATTCTGTTGGAGAGTTATTTGTGGTTGAATAGCTAAAATTTGTCTTGGCGAACCATTTAACCAGTCTATTGAAGATGCTCTTACGTTACCATAAAAAAAAAAACCGGTGTCGTTTACTACTCCATTGTACGTTCACCGTAAATTTATATGATCCTATTAGGCATTCTAGGTGTTAACATACATGACAAGTTCACTTCAGTTCTGTTTACATGAGCACGGGAGCACCTCACTTGCAGAAGAAAAGTCACACGTACCGGTTGGAATGCCAGCAGCTGGTTCGTCTTCTGTAGAATGTAGTATGTGCTGCTACTGTGTTTCACTTGACGACATTTTTTGCAAACTAAGGTGTTGTCACTACGTCATAAGCGACAATGGGAATGAGAACTGCTAGTGATTCCCCGCTTCTGTTGTGAGGCATGGATGGAAGATACCGGTGAGCCATCTACCACCACCAAGTGCCAACTACAGTATGCCTGAAAGAGGGGAGGGGCTGCTGCCCAACTATATATATATGTAACGGGTACTACATTAGTAATATCCACTTGTGACTTGTCTCTGTTCCTCTCAGGAAGCGTGTTTGAGAGAACAGGCCTGAAACCCGGGCCATGCTTGTGTCTGTCGTCCTGTCCAGATTCCAGAAGGCGGCCATGCATCTCGCGCCTCGCGGGAGCTTCTCGGGCGCAGGCTGGCTACGCAGAAGGCGGCCACAACCATAAGAAAGCGAATTCGATGGGAGACAGCAAGGCAATGCAGCACCAGTAGCTAGGCCATAGCATAGCCATGCATGGGGGCGTCGCTTCGGCTATGGTACCGGAGAAACAGAAAGGACCGGATGCGCGATAACCGACAAGCATCCCTGGTGCTCGTCTTCTTCCGTCCGCGGTTTTTCTGATAGACCGATTGGTACGGTGTTCGGTTCAGGACTTCAGGTAATACACGGACAAAAATACGTAAATGACGGTTGACGGACTAGCTCGCTGTTGGAAGCTCCCCCGCCTACAGGCTACAGCACGTATCATTGGACCGCAACGCCATCAATCCATCATCATTGGTAGTTGAACTCCTGTCAAATCTCATTGGCTCTTGGCTCACGGTAGAGTAGCACAGACCCTTAGCTTCCCCAATGACAAGAAGCCGTGGACGCTCGTGACGGGAATGGCTTCCACCGGCGGGGATGCCGCGCGCCGCCAGGCTGCACCCTGGCCGGCGTCTTTGGACGCGGGGTGGGAGCTCTGATCAAGGTGCTTGCTGGGTCTTTCCTCTCCCCTCTTCTTGGTCTTCTTCGCTCCCCCCCTTCCCGCTTGGTCTTCTTCGTGCTGGATGATGGATCTCTCTCGTTTGGACTTCCGGCCGGGCTCGTTATTTGAGGCGGATGTTAGGCGCCGGTTTTCTGTTCCTGTTTGCTCTGGAAGTCCGAATTCGCCGTCGGCCTTTTGGCTAGTTGTTTCATTTGAAAGATGCATCTTCAAGCTCGACTCGGTTTCGGTTGGTCATCTTCTTCAAGCTGCTTTTGGTGGTTTTGCCAGGAGATTCATGGTCCTCTCGCTTGCTGACCGGGTGTTTCGATTCACGGTTTCCTCCAAGGATGTTGGGTTCCACATTTACAACTCTAGATGCATTGTCCGTCCGGAATTCAAAGCCTTCTTCAACTTGTGGAACTCTGGTGGACCCAATTGGAATTATGAACTCAGATTATTCCTTCAAGAGGAGAATGCCAACTGGTGATTTGTTAAGGGCAGGAAAAAAATCTCGTTCGCTGATATGGTTAGGCGTCCGCCGTTGACCGGTGCAAACGCGGTCCCAATTCGTCGTCATAATCCTTCTTCCCGCTTTGCTGGAAATTTGAATGCGCCGAAGATTTCTGTCTTCAATAGATTGGGATCCTCCTCAGGTGCGCGGGGCTCGAGGTTTCCTGTCTCTTCCCCGGCCTCGGGAGCCTCGTCGCATGCTCTCCATTACAGGCCTTTTCCTTCTGTGGGTCTCCCTGGGCTTAACGGATGCGTGATTGGACGCGGGCGTCAGGGCCGTGATGATTGCTCCTCTTCAATTTCAAATTCTGCTGCTGGGTTCTCCAGGACCCGTAGGCTTCGTTGGCGGCCCATTCTTCGTAATGGGCCTCTCAGGTCTAGGCCGGGCCCTTCGGCCCACCCCTATCTTGGAACGACGGATTTGTCTGGCTCGGTTTCCTCAGCGTTTCTCTATCATTTTTGTAAAGCCAGGGGGCATTTGGAATTGTTCTGCAATCGTAAGAAATCAGAATTTGGGTTCCCCCTCTCCTCGTTCCCTTCCTTCGAAAGTAATTGCCTTTTGGAGGGGTCGTCTCGCCTCTTGGACTTCGGGTCCTGGTTCCGCCCTTCACCCGGGTCCCTGACGGGTGGGACTCCTCCTGCCTTTGCCTGCTTCGGTGAATTCGCTAGGGCGGTCTTACTAAAAATATACGAACAGGCGCCCGAAACGTCCTTGGAGCTCTCGCTGGGTGTCACTTCACCAAAACCCCAAACCGCTCCTTTGCTCTTGGCTCTCCGGCGACCTTCTGAGAATCTGGCAATGGCGTACCGGCGCGTGGACCCGGAGCCGTTCCTACCACCAGGCTTCAGCGCCGCGGTAGTCCAGCACCGTGGGATCATGGTCAGGTCAGTCTCGCAGCGTTTGCCGCCAATGCATGAGGACTGGGCGATTATCAATATTCATCCTTTACCTGAGCACGAGGTTTTGTTCCCTGCGGTCAGAGATGTGGTCAGGGAGTATCTTGTTGAGCATCGTCGGGTCGGTGTTCGTGCCATTCAGCGCTCGCACTTGGGGCAGGTGATAGTGCAGTTTCGTAGTGTTCTGGAGCGGGATAATTTGGTTTTGCTGGGCCCCTAGCAATATCTGGATGCTACTTTCACCGCGGTCCGTCACAATGATGCTTGGAACCACCGGGCTCTTCTTTTCAACCATGAATGCTGGCTTATGCTTCTAGGGTTTCCATTGGATTATCGTTCTTCAGAATACCTGCAGGCTGCCATTGGATCGTTTGGAAGGCTGATTCTCTGGGAGGAGGATCGGAGTAATATCTCTAGAACCTTGCTTCGTGTTCGTGTCACTTCACTTGATGAGGTCCCCCAATTTATTGTTTTTTCGGAGGCTGAGGGATTTGCTGGTGACTCTTGGACTGTTCAATGTGAAATTATTCAGCAACTCATGCTTGGCGGCCAAGCTCAGGATGAGGACCCCATTCCCCCGGCCCTCGAGGATGGCCACCAGCTCCCCCTGGTCTTCTTCGGGCTGGGCCAGCCCGTGCCCCCGGCAGGGTTTGACCTAAATTTCCCTCCGGAGCCTACGGGTGGCGAGCTGCCGGCTCATCAGGAGGACTTTGGCCAGGGAGATTGGGACCAGTGGATTGTGAATGACCAGCCCAATCAGTAGGCTCCGCTGCCCATAGTGCCAGAAGAGCAACACGTTCAGCAGGATGAGATACAACTCAGTAACCAGCACTCTGGCTTATCGTCCGATAGCTCCATTGGTGCTGGTCAGCTTGCACCTCTTCCGAATGGGCATTTTGTGGAAAATGGACATTTGCTGCCTGGGGATGCCCCTCTCGTTGGGCCTCAGGAGGTTGATGGACCGGTGCATCAGGTGGACCATGTCATTGATTTGGAGGACTTGCCTCTTCAGGCCCATGTTGGTGAGCCTAACAATAATCACCCTCAGAATTTGGAGATGAACTTCATGTTCTCTCAGGAATGGCTGCCTGACCCCGTTTTCCAGATGTTTGAGGAAAGAAAAAGAGCTGCCCAGTTCTCTAGACTCTGGGCCAAATATTTTGATCCTGATGGGTCGGCTGACCACTTGGTGGACATCCCTAAGAAGTGGGCACCCTTTTTCCTTTCGAATCTGCTTCAACCTGACACTTTCAATTGGTCCAAGAACTTTCTGCTGTCAGATATTCCCTCAACTTTGCAGGAGCAGGGAATGAAATCCATCCCTTTTGTGGTCCCTAAGGAATGTCCGAATGATTCCTCCATGAAGGATGTCATTTCTGGGATCTCCAAGGATTCTGGCGGTTGTGGTGGGCCGTCACCAATCATTGTGGAGTCGGAGCTCAAAAGAAGCAAACGTTTGAAAGAATCACGTGCTGGGTTCAGGCAGGGGGCCTGCCCAAAAAGGAACTGCCTCATGTGCCAACATAACTTCGATGCCCCCCCGCTATCCTCCAAGGTGCTGCGGAATCTGGGCTCCAGGTTTTGCAACCTGTCTGAGGATGACCTTTCTGAGCAGAGACTAAAGCAAAAGAAATCAGCTGTGGGACCTGTGGGTCAGCGGAGGGTTGGCAGGAAGGATCTGGAGGATGGCAGTACTGATGATTCATCCGATGAAGATAAGCAAGACAAACAATAAGCGGACGGCGGGAGATCTGGGCTCTGGAGTGGGCCCCATAAACTTTTGTGGGATTGGTTTTACTTTTGACTCATGCAGGTCTTCTGGATACTTGGTTAGCACCTGTGCGTGCTTGTTTTAATGTTCTGTTAATATTTTGCTTGTGGACTGAATCTGGCTTTACCCTCTGGTCTGGGTATTGCTATGCCTCAAAAACTTCTTATTTACTCAATGAGTAATCACAATACTGTTAACTTCCGGGAGTGGTCTGTGTTGAGCCACAACGTTAGAGGGAATAACTCCACCGTGAAGTGGAATGCTATTCGTTGTGCTATTCGGGATGCTGATTGCGAGGTTATTTGTTTGCAAGAAACAAAAAAGGAGTTCTTTGACTCGGCTTACCTTAAAAACTTTTGCCCTGCTCATTTTGACTCTTTTGCTTTTGTACCCGCGACGGGGAACTCGGGAGGATCTGTTATCATTTGGAAGAGCTCAAGGCTTTCCGGGAATGTTATCTTTCAAAACAATTATGCCCAGTCGGTGGAATTCACTTCAAATTTGTCGGCTTGTTCTTGGATTATTACAAATGTTTATGCTCCTTGTACCCATCATGGCAAAATTGATTTCCTAAATTGGCTGCATAATTTCACAATGCCTTCTGACAAACTCTGGCTTCTCGTCGGTGATTTCAACTTAATCCGTCGGCCACAGGACAGGAATAGGATTGGGGGTGATACTAACCTTATGTTGAAGTTCAATGAAGCAATTAGCAACTTGGACTTGATTGAAATTCCCCTGCACGGGCTAACTTTCACATGGTCAAACAGACAGCGGGAACCTCTTCTTCAGAGGCTGGATTGGTTTTTCATCTCCCAAGAATGGTCGATCATTTACCCGGACTCCCATGCTAAGACTATGCCGCGAGACATTTCCGATCATGTTCCTTGTTTGGTTTCATTTAAGTCTAGAATTCCTAAACCTAAGTTATTCCGGTTTGAAAACTTCTGGCTTGAATTGGACGGTTTCATGAATCTTTTCCAAGCTACATGGAATGGGCTTCCTAGCATCCCCGACAAAGCTAAGAACCTGACTGCCAAGTTCAAGTATGTAAGGAAAGTTCTGAAAGACTGGCAGAGTTCGTTGCCAAAAATTGATAAAACGGTGAAGAACATCAAGCTGCTTATTGAGCTTATTGACATCATGGAAGAGCATCGAGATCTATCTATTCAGGAATGGAATTTCAGAGATATTCTGCAACAAAAGGTGGCCGAATTGCTTAACATTCAGAAAATCTATTGGAAGCAGCGTGCGGCTATTAGGTGGGTTTCTGATGGAGACATTTGTTCTCGCTTCTTCCATGCCCATGCCACCATTAGACACAGGAATAATTCAATTGCTACATTGACTGACGACAATGGGATCACTTTACTTGAGCATGAACTTAAAGCCGGTCTTCTTTGGGACGCTTTCAAGTGCAGACTGGGATCGTCTGACTTTTCAGACATTGGTTTTGAACTTTCAGAACTTTTAACCAGTGATGTGCAACTTCACGAGTTAGAATCACCATTTTCTAAATTGGAGATTGATAGCATTATAAAACTTTTACCTTCGGATAAATCTCCGGGTCCTGATGGCTTCAATACAAATTTTATCAAGAAGTGCTGGCATATCATTGCCCCGGATTTCTATGATCTTTGTGATAAATTCCATCATGGTGAGGTCTGCCTTAAAAGTATCAATGGGTCTTTCATTGTCTTGATTCCAAAGATGGAGAATCCTCGGAAGGTGGGGGATTACAGGCCAATTTCACTTCTAAATAATAGTATGAAAATCTTAACGAAGCTGTTGGCAAATCGTCTGCAACCGTTCATGCCTCGGCTAATTCACAAGAACCAGTATGGCTTCATCAAAGGGAGGTCTATTCAGGACTGCTTGGCATGGGCCTTTGAATACATTTACTTATGCCACTCTTCAAAAAAAGAGATCATTGTGCTCAAGCTGGACTTTGAAAAAGCGTTTGACACTGTGGAACATGAACTGATTATCCAGGTTCTGATTCACAAAGGTTTCGGTCCTAGGTGGACCAACTGGATTCGGAGCATTCTTCTCTCCGGCACGTCTTCGGTGTTACTCAATGGTGTTCCTGGTAAGCCCTTTCATTGCAAGCGAGGTGTTAGACAGGGTGATCCCCTCTCGCCTCTGCTGTTTGTCCTGGCAGCTGACCTTCTTCAGAGCATCATAAATAAAGCTAGGCTGCGGAACCTTCTTAAGCTCCCTTTACCGGATATTGGTGATCAGAATTTCCCGATTGTTCAGTATGCAGACGCCACTCTCTTGATTTTGGAGGCATGCCCTAAACAGCTTTTCTTCCTCAAGGCAATCCTCAACTCTTTTGCTTCTTCTACTGGCCTGAAGGTTAACTATAATAAATCAAATATGTACCCTATTAACGTGCCCCCTGGAAAAATGGCGATCCTGTCCCGTACCTTCAATTGTCAGATTGGAGAGATGCCTTTCACCTATCTTGGCTTGCCTCTGGGTCTTGCGAGGCCCAGAAAGGAACACTATTTGCCTCTTATTCAAAGGATTCAGAAAAGGTTGTCCTGCTCCTCAAACTTCCTGTCTCAGGCCGGGCGCCTGGAATTGGTAAATTCAGTCTTCTCAGCGTTACCGACGTTCTTCATGTGCACGCTCAAGATTCCTAAAACCATCATTAAGGAAATTTACAGGTATAGAAAGCACTGTCTGTGGAGAGGGAATGACATCAATTCAAAGAAGCCACCTCTGATTGCTTGGAATGCGGTTACGCAGAGGAAAGTGAATGGTGGGTTGGGGGTTCTTCGCTTGGAAACTCAGAACGAGGCCCTTCTAATCAAATTCTTACATAAATTCTTTAATCACAGTGACTTACCTTGGGTGCATCTCATATGGAATAAATATTATTTATCCTGGGGTCTTCCTGGTCATAGAAACATTGGCTCCTTTTGGTGGAAGAGCATGATCAAACTTCTTCCCAACTTCAAGGGGCTGGCTTTCCCTGTTATTGGCAATGGAGGCTCAATTTCGTTCTGGGATGATCAGTGGAGTCAGAGCATCCCGAGGCAGAATTTTCCTGAGCTTTTCTCCTTTGCCAAAAACACAAAACTGACTGTGAAAGAGGCCAAGGAGCAGGAGCAGTTTGATGGTTTCTTTCATTTGCCTATCTCTGAACAAGCGTATGATCAATTTCTGGTGCTGAAGGGGCCTTGGGAGCAAATTGTCCTCAGTGACGCCCATGATCGCTGGCGATACATATGGGGATCTGACAAATTCTCTACTCAAAAAGCTTACAGATTTTTTATGGGACAGACGCAGATTCACCCTATCTACAGACTTTTATGGAAAAGCAAATGTCAGCCTAAACATAGAGTCTTCTATTGGCTGTGGCTCAAGAATAGGCTAAACACCAGAGATATGCTGAGAAGGAGAAACATGGAACTGGATTCCTATTCTTGTGAAAACTGTCTATGGCAAAGAGAGGAGACTCTCTATCACCTGTTTCTCAGATGCAATTTCGCGAAAGCATGCTGGAGCTCAATTGGCATAACTCCGCCCAGAATCTCTAACCCTGAGGTGGCAGCTGCGAACCTTAACCACCAGCTTAACGTCCCCTTATCTATGGAGATTATTATACTCATGACTTGGAGCATCTGGAAAAGCCGAAACGAGTGGTTGTTTTCAAGCAAAGATCCTTCGGTGCATCGTTGTACGCAGGAATTCAGCAAAGAGTTGCGATTGACCATGCACAGAGCACGGGGGAAATTTGACACCTCTATCCCGAATTGGCTGAGCCTGTGGCAGACATAGGAGTAGTGTTCCCTTTTCATTTCTTCTTAACGTTTGTAAAAAGACCTTGTCTTAATGTCTTCGTTTCGCTTACTTAATAAATTTCTCAGCAGGGGCATCCCCTACTGATTCTTCAAAAATGACAAGAAGCCTGTTGTGCGTTGCGGGCCACTCGGTGCCCACTCTCACCAATGTCATTTACTGCTCATTTCGTGCCTCCTGTTCCTCGCGTCATGTGACCCACTGCGATCCAAAATGCATTATTTTTTTGGCTGTTCACGGAAGCTATTTGACCACCTACCAGGAAAAAAAAAATTGTATTCGAGTCGTCCAAAACCTCCCCTCCAGTCCCCAGCTTATAACAGCGACTTCTAGTAGTAAGTAGATCGAGCCTACTTGTCCTGCTTTGCTTTGCCTTCCATGCCCGGACTGCCTTCAGATGCATGGTTTGGTTTCGGTCGTTGATGATTTGCAGAGTTGGTTGGTTGGCTCGCTTCAAATCAGAGAGCGACTGCTGCTGCTGCAGCGAGCGAACGCCACCAATCAAATGGAACCGTGAGGGGTCTTCTTCCGTTCTTCGCTTCGTCGCTGCTCCTCTTTTTTTTTACTCTCGGCTGGTAACCTCACCTGCTGAATGTACTATTGTTACGTGCGTTCGAGAGAGTTTCGCGACGGTTCATGGAGCGGTGGTGGACTGCTACTACTACGCACGTGCAGACTTGTCTCGGCCGTTTGAGCGTGAGAACAAAATGCTCAGTCAACCGTGCCGTGCAGACTTCCAACCCCCTTTTTTTTTGCCGGATAACTTGCCATTTTTTTCTTTTCGTTTTTTTTTGGAACGCGCCATCGCCGTGCGCACGTGGCCATCACGGCACAAAGCAGAGCCTGAGGCCGTCCGGCAAATCGCGAGCTCGCCACCATGGACTTACTGGCTGTGGACGGACGGGACACGCAGACGGAACTGGATACCTGCGCTTGTTGCTGTCCCGTCCCGGGTGGTTGGCGCGTGCGCGTCCGGCTTCGGCAGGCGACGCGGCCGCCTCCGCCCGCCGTGCGGGCGGCATCGGCATCGGCATCGGCAAGCAGCCCTGGACCACGGTCACGGATGCACGAAGAAGCATGTCCATGATTAGCCTTCTACTATCATCCGCCAGAACATGCAAGATTATACTCCTACATGCAATTGGTCCGGTCCCGTCGGTACGCAGTTGCTATAGCTAGTTGGTGCTGGCTTCAGCTTCAGCCTCATGCGAGCTCTGGTACTCTGGGTGCACGTGAAGTTCTGGTCCGTGGTCGCGATCGTACGTACCCTTGCTTATATGCGTGCATGGATCAAACATCAAGGTCATCACGAACCATTGGGAGTTGGGGGGCAACAGCGGTGCGTGCCAATTTTCCTGCGAGGATTGTGGTCCCAATTCCCCATACAAGTCAAACTCGCCAGGAGGAGATCGACCCGTACACATTACTCTAAACACGTTTTTTTGCCGAGTGATTAGAGGTTTACCTAGTATAAAATCTCGGACACTCGATAACGAATTATTTACCAAGTGTTACGCTCAGCTAAAAACGACAGTGCGAGGCACTCGGCATACAAATCCGCTCGACTAAGGCTGATTTGCCGAGCGTCCGGCTCTCGGTACAACTAAGAGGGTTGTCTAAGGCTGATGGTCGTTAACTATGCCGAGTGTCTAAGGAGGGAACTCGACAAAGTGATGTCTTTGCTGAGTGTCGCCCTCAACACTCTGCAACAAATTCGTTTGTCGAGTGTCTTTTCTCAACACTCGGCAAAGTTTTTTTTTTTTTGCCGAGTACCAGTTGACACTCGGCAAAAACTTTACCAAATGTCTGACATAAAGTACTCGATAAAAAAACTATGGTCGATAAATTATTTATCGAATCCTCTTTGCCGAGTGTTATCGAGCGGCACTCGGCAAAGACATATATTCATGTAGTGACATACATTAGCAATGGAACCATTTTTTTTATATGTATCTCATAGGTACATTTTGGTTTATATTGTATTTAAGTATGGAATATAAAACATAAAACATAAAACATATGTTTATTTTGTTAGTTAGATGGGTGTGAATATCGAACCAAGGTTCGAACATATATGTAAACTTTATATAGTAGTAGCGATGGGCTACATACGTGTGGTTTGGTTATTTATTTGTGAAACCAAACTAATATCATCGGTATCCTAGCATCTTTCGTGCTGTAATATTACTCTTCTTTGTCGATTTTGACCAAACTTAAATTGTTTGGTCTAAGATAAACTTTAGGTCCGTAATAATTAAGCCATCTCATCTACGTGCGTTGGTCTCCAAAGTTCAAGACGGAAAGATACCACAACGCAACTTAACTGGACAAGACAAGTCTCAGGAGGGACGGATTCAGGCCTATGGCCATTAGAGTCCAGGTCCTACTCTTGGGCCGAGTTATTATCTAATAGCAGTCCAAAAAAAAAACATGAACAATAACAGTCCAACTACAGTTTCCTATCCCATCCGTGCGTGTGTTGAGAGCCCGAGAGGCTGCTTCTTTGCCTCCTGACTGGACTACGTGAGACCGTAAGTCTAGGGTTTGGAGACAGCGGCCAGGGGCGGATTCAGGCCTATGGCCATTAGAGTCCAGATCCTACTCTTGGGCCAAGTTATTATCTAATAGCAGCCCACAAAAAAAACATGAACATTAACAGTCCAGTTACGGTTTCCTATCACATGCGTGCGTGTGTTGAGAGCCTGAGAGGCTGCTTGTGTACCTCCTGACTGACTGCGTGAGACCGTAAGCCTAGGGTTTGGAGGCAGCGGCCAGGGGCGGATTCAAGCCTATGGCCACTAGGGCCCAAGCCCTACTTTTGGGCCGAGTTATTGTCTAATAGCAGCCCAAAAAAACATGAACAGTAATAACCCAGCTACAGCTTCCTATCCCATGCATGCGTGTGTTGAGAGCCTGAGAGGCTGTTGACTCCTGACTGACTCCGGAAACCGTAAGCCTAGGTTTTGGAGGCAGCAGCCAGGGGCGGATTCAGGCCTATGGCCACTAAGGCCCGGCCAGGCCCAACTTTTGGGACGAGTTATTGTCTAATAGCAGCCCACAAAAAACATGAACAATAATAGTCCAGCTACAGCTTCCCATCCCATGTGTGCGTGTGTTGAGAGCATGAGAGGCTCCTTCTCTGCTTCGTGACTAACTCCGTGAGACAGTGAGCCTAGGGTTTTGGGGCAGCGTCTATGTGACTGTGACAGGGACAAACAGAGTAACGGAGCTGCCACAGCAGGAGCAACATTGCGACGAGCGACAGTGAGTCGGCAACTGCTGACTGGCACTCCCGCACGCCGCAGGCGCTAGCGCGCGATGCTCGGCATGCGCGGCAACCCACAGGGCGAGGCGAGTCAGGCGGCGACCCCACGTGCGGCTGCCGGCAGGGCGAGGCGGCGACCGGTGACTGGCGAGCCCTAAGGCCTCAGCAGCTGAGCTCGAACTCGCAGTCAGGCGCAATGCAGCAGCACAACCGCAGTCCGTAGAGCTTGTGCTCTCTGCCTCTCTGGTGAGCAAGCACTGAACACCGTAAATTTGTCTATGGTGAGCCTCGCTTTTTCCATGGTTTGTGCTTGTTGTTTGACACCGATAATTTTTTGTGTTGTGGCTAGGAAGTTTCATAATCCATAGTGATCAATGTACATTTGAAGAGAGTTCGAACAACAACATCATTTTATCAAGTTGTGTCAATTCAAGAATCGAATGAAATCATTTGAAGATTGGGAGTAATTTGGATGAAAATGAAAACAATCAAGAATCACTAGATGTTGGGACTGCACAAAATAATATGGAATCAATAGATACTGAGATTAGGACTAATGCTAATCAAAATGTGCAAGGCACTCCCAATGTTATGCTCAATCAAAATAATATTGTTGTTGTTCGTGGACTTCGTAAACCAGTTGAAGAGTTAGATGTGAACATTCGGGATGTTGTTAGCAAAGAATATTTATTATTAGGCCCTTGTCAACCAAAAGGTCACATATTTCTCAAGAAGCAAATAGGAGATAGACAAAGAAGTTTACAGAAATCATGGTTCAAAAAGCATGAATGGTTTGAATACAGTGTTGCTAAAGATGCAGTCTTTGCTTTTATTGTTTCCTTTTCAAGCAACCAAGAAGGGAAAACTTTGGTGTTGAAAGCTACACTGGTGCGACAGGGTATAACAATTGGAAGAATGCGATTAAGTCATTTGATGAAAATGCGGATAACATTGATAGTGCTCATAATAAGGCTAGAAGATGTTGTGATGATTTTAAAAATCAAATACAGTGTTCCACATGTAATGTGACAAGTAAGAAACAATTTGAATAATTCTTGCACTGTCTTATAATTGTATTAGGTGTTATCTGAATTCTTCTATTGCAAGGTCTAGCTTCTTGTGGTCATGATGAGTGTACTAGCTCAAATAATAGAGGCAACTTCTTAGAATTGCTTGAATGGTACAAAATGAAGGATTCAAGTGCTAAGAAATTGTTTGATAGCACTCCTAAAAAATATGTTGACTTCACCGGAGATTCAAAAGCAAATTTGTCAGGCTTGTGCAGAAGAGACCAAAAAAGTCATCTTAGCTGAAATTAGGGATAAGAAATTTGCTATAATCATCGATGAGGCCTGAGACACATCTATCAAGGAACAGATGGCTTTGATTTTGAGGTAAGTTATTGCTGTAATTATTACATTCTTCATAAAGAGAGTGATGGTAATTTATATTTACTTACTTTCCCATGTAGATTTGTCAACAATCAAGGCCAGGTGATTGAGAGATTTCTTGGAATTAAACATGTTACAGATACAAGTTCATATTTGCTCAAACAAGCATTAGATGGTATGCTCTCTAAACATAGCCTCTGTATAAAAAACTTATGAGGGAAAGGACATGACAGAGCATCAAACATGAGAGGGGAATTACATGGGTTGCAGAGAAGGATATTGGATGAGAACCCCTATGCTTTTTATATTCATTATTTTGCCCATCAATTACAATTAGTAGTTGTGTCTGTGACCAAGTGTTGCTCTTCAGTTATGGATTTCTTCAACTATATCAATTTGATTGTTAACATAGTTAATGTTTCTTGGAAGAGGCAAGATCAACTTGCCCAATGTCACCATGATAATCTTGTTCAAAGGCTAGAGAATGATGGCATGTTAAGGTGGAGAGGGAGAAACCAAGCAACTAATTTAACAAGAGCTAGGGATACTAGATGGGTTTCACATCATAAAACCTTGTGTCGTCTTCAACTCATGTGGAGTGTTGTCTTAGAGGTGTTAGAGAATGTATGTCAAGATGCCACTAAACTAGCACAAAGAACCACATCGACAGGTTTATTAGACAAAATGGAGAGCTTTGAGTCTGTTCTTGTGTTACACCTCATGATCAAATTTTTGGGTAAGACTAATGATCTGTCACAATGCTTGCAAAAGAAAGATCAAAATATTATTCGTGCCATAGGATTGGCTGGCGTCGCAAAAAAATTAATGAGATAAGACACCATGGTTGGGATGCTCTTTTTGAAGAGGCCAATGATTGTTGTCTCAAGCATAATATTGTTGTCCCGGATATGCCAGCGTGCGGTGCCCGGCATGCGCGGCAACCCACAGGGCGAGGCGAGTCAGGCAGCGACCCCGCGTGCGGCTGCCGACAGGGCGAGGCGGCGATCGGTGACTGGCGAGCCCTGAGGCCTCAGCAGCTGAGCTCGAACTCGCATTCAGGCGCAATGCAGCAGCGCAACCACAGTCCGTAGAGCTTGTGCTCTCTGCCTCTCTGGTGAGCAAGCATTGAACACCGTAAATTTGTCTATGGTGAGCCTCGCTTTTTCCATGGTTTGTGCTTGTTGTTTGACACCGAGAAATTTTTGTGTTGTGGCTAGTAAGTTTCATAATCCATAGTGATCAATGTACAGTTGAAGAGAGTTCGAACAACAACATCATTTTATCAAGTTGTGTCGATTCAAGAATTGAATGAAATCATTCGAAGATTGGGAGTAATTTGGATGAAAATGAAAACAATCAAGAATCACTAGATGTTGGGACTGCACAAAATAATATGGAATCAATAGATAATGAGATTGGGACTAATGCTAATCAAAATGTGCAAGGCAGTCCCAATGTTATGCTCAATCAAAATAATATTGTTGGTGTTCGTGGACTTCGTAAACCAATTGAAGAGTTAGATGTGAACATTCAGGATGTTGTTAGCAAAGAATATTTATTATTAGGCCCTTGTCAACCAAAAGGTCGCATATTTCTCAAGAAGCAAATAGGAGATAGACAAAGAAGTTTTCAGAAATCATGGTTCAAAAAGCATGAATGGTTTGAATATAGTGTTGCTAAAGATGCAGTCTTTTGCTTTTATTGTTTCCTTTTCAAGCAACCAAGAAGGGAAAACTTTGGTGTTGAAAGCTACACTGGTGCGACAGAGTATAACAATTGGAAGAATGCGATAAAGTCATTTGATGAAAATGCGGATAACATTGATGGTGCTCATAATAAGGCTAGAAGATGTTGTGATGATTTTAAAAATCAAATAAAGTGTTCCACATGTAATGTGACAAGTAAGAAACAATTTGAATAATTCTTGGGCTGTCTTATTATTGTATTAGGTGTTATCATATTTCTTCTATTGCAAGGTCTAGCTTTTCGTGGTCATGATGAGTGTACTAGCTCAAATAATAGAGGCAACTTCTTAGAATTGCTTGAATGGTACAAAATGAAGGATTCAAGTGCTAAGAAATTGTTTGATAGCACTCCTAAAAATATATGTTGACTTCACCAGAGATTCAAAAGCAAATTTGTCAGGCTTATGCAGAAGAGACCAAAAAAGTCATCTTAGCTAAAATTAGGGATAAGAAATTTGCTATAATCATCGATGAGGCCTGAGACACATCTATCAAGGAACAAATGACTTTGATTTTGAGGTAAGTTATTGTTGTAATTATTACATTCTTCATAAAGAGAGTGATGGTAATTTATATTGACTTACTTTCCCATGTAGATTTGTCAACAATCAAGGCTAGGTGATTGAGAGATTTCTTGGAATTAAACATGTTACAGATACAAGTTCATATTTGCTCAAACAAGCATTAGATGGTATGCTCTCTAAACATAGCCTCTGTATAAAAAACTTATGAGGGAAAGGACATGACAAACATGAGAGGGGAATTACATGGGTTGCAGAGAAGGATATTGGATGAGAACCCCTATGCTTTTTATATTTATTATTTTGCCCATCAATTACAATTAGTAGTTGTGTCTGTGGCCAAGTGTTGCTCTTTAGTTATGGATTTCTTCAACTATATCAATTTGATCGTTAACATAGTTAATGTTTCTTGGAAGAGGCAAGATCAACTTGCCCAATGTCACCATGATAATCTTGTTCAAAGGCTAGAGAATGATGGATGTTAAGGTGGAGAGGGAGAAACCAAGCAACTAATTTAACAAGAGCTAGGGATACTAGATGGGGATCACATCATAAAACCTTGTGTCGTCTTCAACTCTTGTGGAGTGTTGTCTTAGAGGTGTTAGAGAATGTATGTCAAGATGCCACTAATCTAGCACAAAGAACCACATCGACATGTTTATTAGACAAAATGGAGAGCTTTGAGTCTGTTCTTGTGTTACACCTCATGATCAAATTTTTGGGTAAGACTAATGATCTGTCACAATGCTTGCAAAAGAAAGATCAAAATATTATTCGTGCCATAGGATTGGTTGGTGTCGCAAAAAAAATTAATGAGATAAGACACCATGGTTGGGATGCTCTTTTTGAAGAGGCCAAGGTGAGAGCACCTAGAGGGGGGTGAATAGGTGATCCTGTAAAATTCAACACTAATAGCCACAAAACTTAGTTATTAAAGTTAGAATGGCTAAGTAGCTTGAAACGAGCTCTTGTGAACACAGACAATCAAAGAGAAAGCACACAAGAGACACGTGATTTTTATCCCGTGGTTCGGCCAAGTAACACTTGCCTACTTCCACATTGTGGCGTCCCAAAGGATGAGGGTTGCACTCAACCCCTTTCAAGTGATCCAATGATCAACTTGAATACCACAATTTTTCCTTTCTTAGTCTTTCTCCCGTTTGCGAGGAATCTCCATAACTTGGAGCCTCTCACCCTTACAATGATGATCACAAAAGAAGCACAGAAGTAAGGGAGGGGAGAGAAACACACACAAGACTCAAATCACAGCACAATCACGCACACAAGTCACAACTTGAGCTCAAAACACAACCCACGGAGTTCACAACTCAAATGGAGCTCAAGTCACTATCTCAAGGAATCAAATGTGCAAAGTTGGAGTCTTGGAGTCTTAGAATGTTTCTTGTAAGCTTGGGTGTATCCTCCATGCGCCTAGGGGTCTCTTTTATAGCCCCAAGGCAGCTAGGAGCCGTTGGAGGCCAACAAGGAAGGCTATCCTTGCCTTCTGTCGGGTGGCGCACCGGACAGTCCGGTGCGCCACTGGACAGTCACTGTAGACAGTCCGGTGCTGATTTCCTTCCTATTCTAGCACAGTCGACCGTTGCATCTCCGGGCCAGATGGCACACCGGACAGTCTGGTGCCCCCTGCTGACCGTTGGCGCGGGCCACGCGTGTAGGATCTAGGACATCGGCTAGAGGGGGGGAGGTGAATAACGGTTTTGACTAAAATAAAAAACACTAGGGAAATTTAATCAATATAACAAGAGGTATAAATTCACTAGTGATATCAAGTAAATAATCTATGAGAATCAACTAGAGTGATTGAATACTTGAAGAACAATATGCAAAATACTAATCACTTGCACGACAATAAGTAATGTAAGAAAGTAAAGACACCGAATTTTATCCCGTGGTATCGGTGATTTGCCGATCACCCCTAATCCACGTTGAGGTGGACTTCAAGCTCTCACTTGCTCCTCTATCAAGACACGGCTTGATCTTTGAGCCAAGTGGACAAGAAATCACTCAAAACCTTGATTCCACTAATGTCACCTTTGCCGCTCCGACGAGGTAGGCGCTAACCTCTCACAATCAACACCGCGGCTTCTCCACAATCTTCTTGGAGAACTCGACGGAGACAATCACCCGAGTCGTCTAGGAGGCGACAACCTCCAAGAGTAACAAGCCGATGACGTTTGCTCGGTGTACCACCTAGTGCCTCAAGAATCACCGATGGATGCAAATGCACTAGGAACACTCAATCTCTCACTAGAATGCAATCTCAAGCAAAGAGTGTGAGAGAGTGAGTTGGAGGATCACAATTGAGCTCAATGTATGCAAGGAATGGCCAACAAAGCCCTCACACATGAGCTACCCTTCTATTTATAGTCCCCCACTCAATTCCAACCGTTATGAGCAAAAGACACTTGTTCTGCGCACACGTGGACGGTACGCGCCCTAGGGTCGGACGGTCTGCCGTACACATAACGGCTATATTCCCCTTTTGAAATCTGTCAGAGCTATCAGAAAAGTAAGGTATGGACAGTCCGCCCACCTAGGTCGGACCGTCCGCGACCTGGCAACTTGGAGCACCCAGACCTCTGACCAAGTGCAGTTAACATAAGCGGACCGTCTGCCTACAAGGCCGGACGGTCCGAGACCTGGAGACAGTACTGTCCGGGCTTATCCTCCGGACAGTCCGTAGTACAAATCCCAAAAACCACACAGTCCCTGCCCAAACCATATTTGGCACCTGCGGACTGTCCGCCCGTCAAGGCCGGACGGTCCGCACTATAATTCAGGGACTGTGCCGAAAGCAACCTCCTCTGGTCAGGACTGCGGATGGTCCGGCCCCAAGGCCCGGACGGTCCGCAGTGCAAATGAACAGGGCCTGTCCGAAGTGGTCAGACTTCAGACCCCACTGGAGGATCGTGGACAGTCCGCGCATCCAAGACTTTGCACTTTTTCAAACAAGCTTTTGAAGGGATTTTTAATTCATGAAATTTGAAGCGTTGTTAGTCCTCATGCAAATGCAACCACTAGATGCTCTATGAGGCACTAAGTTTTACACAGATCAAAGTCATTGACCCCTCTTAATAGTACGACTATCTAACCTACTAATCCGGTCAAGTATCTTCTCTAAACTCCTGAAGACCGGCAAAAACAAAACCAATGTTATACCTTTGCCTTCACTTGATCCACAACCAATGCTTATGAATCTCCAAGATTTCATGTTCTATGTGGTCCAACCCTGCATTCTTATTTCTCCAAGAACCGGTAATCCACAAGCAGTTGTCATTAATTACCAAAACATCACTATGGGGCCTAGATGATTCACAACGCGTCGTCCGCGGATTGCACGGCCGACCGTTGCGCTGGCAACCGTTGGCTCACCGGACAGTCTGGTGCACCACCGGACAGTCCAGTGAATTATAGCCGTACGCCGCCGATTTTTCCCGAGAACGGCATGTTCACCGGAAGCCAGTCTGGCGCACCGGACACTGTCCGGTGCACCACCGGACAGTCCGGTGTGCCAGACCGAGCTGGACTTCGGCTGCACCAAGCCAAGTCATTTGCAATTCTTTTCTTCTTTTCTTCTCACTGTTTCTAGCACTTAGATAAAACATATTAGTACTTAAAAACTATGTACTAAGTCTAGAAACATACCTTCTCTTTGATTTGCACTTCTCTCTTTATTTAGCACATAAGAACTTATTTAAATGTGTTGGGCACTTAATCACCAAAACATAATAGAAATTGCCCAAGGGCACATTTTCCTTTCAATCTCCCCCTTTTTGGTGATTTATGCCAACACATCCAAACACAACCAAAAGAAGTGAAATATCAATGCAATTGAGAACAAAATTGTGTTTGTACAATTTTTGACATGTTTGGATCATTCTTTGCCACCACTTGGTTTGTTTTTGCAAATCAAAATCATTTTCCTATCTCTAAGTCACACACACTTGTTTAGGCACAAAGAGAGATATTCCAATGGAAAATTGATCACGTGCCAAAAACTCCCCCTTTTCCCATAATCATAAATTCTCCCCCACAAGAGACCAAATTTTGCAATAAGAGTATTTTGGACAAATCAAAATTCTAACTCTACTATTTTAAAAATTCTCAAGTGGTAGCTGATCCATTTGCTTTGGCCTTAATTTCTCCCCCTTTGGCATCAAGCACCAAAACGGGATCATTTTTGGCCCTTTAACCCCATTGCCTCACCAAAAATATCAATTAAGAGCAAAAAGGCAATAAGAGCATAAGAATGAACTTGGAGGTGAGTACACTAATACCGGAGTGCAGTGGAAGTCTTTGCATGGTCCAAGTTCACCTTTTCCCTTTCAATGTATCTTTGAGACTACATCAAGTACACTTAAACACAAAGGTTAGTCTCAAAGGGTCAAGTTGTAGCACATCTCCCCCTAAATATGTGCATCATTCACACATAGACTTTTGAGGTCCGGGGATCCCTTGCACAACTTGAGCACCATAAATAAGCAACAAATTGCATAAATGTATAAGTAACATGATCAAAGGCATAAAACACATGTATGCTATAGATCAATCCAAGTTACGCGAATCTAAGACATTTAGCTCACTACGCAGCCTGCAAAAGGTTTTCTCATCTAATGGCTTGGTAAAGATATCGGCTAGCTGGTTCTTGGTGCTAATATGGAACACCTCGATATCTCCCTTTTACTGGTGGTCTCTTAGAAAGTGATGCCGGATGTCTATGTGCTTAGTGCGGCTGTGTTCAACAGGATTATCCGCCATGCGGATTGCACTCTCATTGTCACATAGGAGTGGAACTTTGCTCAGATTGTAGCCAAAGTCTCAGAGGGTTTGCCTCATCCAAAGTAGTTGCGCGCAACACTGTCCTGCGGCAACATACTCGACCTCAGTGGTTGATAAGGCAACTGAGGTTTGTTTCTTTGAACTCCAAGACACCAGGGACCTTCCAAGGAATTGGCATGTCCCTGATGTACTCTTCCTATCAACCTTGCATCCAGCATAATCGGAGTCTGAATATCCAATTAAGTCAAAGGTAGACCCCTTTGGATACGAGATCCCGAAGCAAGGCGTAGAAACTAAATATCTAAGAATCCGCTTAACGGCCACAAGGTGACATTCCCTTGGGTCGGATTGAAATCTAGCACACATGCATACGCTAAGCATAATATCCGGTCTACTAGCACATAAATAAAGTAATGACCCTATCATAGACCGGTATGCCTTTTGATCAACGGACTTACCTCCTTTGTTGAGGTCGACATGTCCGTTGGTTCCCATAGGTGCCTTCACGGGCTTGGCGTCCTTCATCCCAACCCGCTTGAGAAGATCTTGAGTGTACTTCGTTTGGGAGATCAAGGTGCCGTCCTTGAGTTGCTTCACTTGGAACCCAAGGAAGTAGTTCAACTCGCCCATCATTGACATCTCAAACTTTTGAGTCATCACCCTGCTAAACTCCTCACAAGACTTTTGGTTAGTAGAACCAAATATTATGTCATCGACATAAATTTGGCACACAAAAAGATCACCATCACAAGTCTTAGTGAAAAGAGTAGGATCGGCTTTCCCAACCTTGAAAGAATTAGCAATTAAGAAATCTCTAAGGCATTCATACCATGCTCTTGGGGCTTGCTTAAGTCCATAGAGCGCCTTAGAGAGCTTAAACACATCGTCGGGGTACCTGTCATCCTCAAAGCCAGAGGGTTGTTCCACGTACACCTCCTCCTTTATTGGCCCGTTGAGGAAAGCGCTCTTCACATCCATTTGAAACAACCTGAAAGAGTGGTGAGCGGCATAGGCTAATAATATTCTAATAGACTCTAGCCTAGCCACAGGAGCAAAAGTCTCCTCGAAATCCAAACCTGCAACTTGGGCATAACCTTTTGCCACAAGTCAAGCCTTGTTTCTTGTCACCACCCCGTGCTCGTCTTGTTTGTTGGGAAACACCCACTTGGTTCCCACAACATTTTGCTTTGGACGTGGCACCAGGCTCCAAACTTCATTTCTCTTGAAGTTGTTGAGCTCTTCCTGCATGGCCAACACCCAGTTCGGATCTTGCAAGGCCTCTTCTACCCTGAAAGGCTCAATAGAAGAGACAAACGAGTAATGCTCACAAAAGTTAGCTAATCTTGAGCGAGTAGTTACTCCCTTGCTTATGTCACCTAGAATCTGGTCAACGGGGTGATTCCTTTGAATCGTCGCTCGGACTTGAGTTGGAGGGGCCAATGGTGCTTCTTCCTCCATAACTTGTTCTTCTTGTGCTCCCCCTTGATCACACGCCTCTTCTTGTGGGACCTGTTCATCATCTTGAGTTGTGGGATGCAC
Organism: Zea mays; assembly: GCF_902167145.1. Taxonomy (NCBI): domain Eukaryota; kingdom Viridiplantae; phylum Streptophyta; class Magnoliopsida; order Poales; family Poaceae; genus Zea; species Zea mays. Next base: position 188,265,288 of record NC_050098.1, read on the forward strand.
CATCGTTGAGGAAGAAGGTTGATCTTGCTCTTGTTGTTCTTATGGTCGCGCATCTCCAATCGCCATAGTGCGTATTGCGGCCGTTGGAACATCATCTTCATCTATGTCATCAAGATCAACTTGCTCTCTTGGAGAGCCATTAGTCTCATCAAATACAATGTCGCTAGAGACTTCAACCAAACCCGATGATTTGTTGAAGACCCTATACGCCTTTGTATTTGAGTCATATCCTAATAAAAACCCTTCTACAGCTTTGGGAGCAAATTTAGAATGTCTACCTTTCTTCACCAAAATGTAGCATTTGCTCCCAAATACACCAAAGCAAGAAACATTGTGTTTGTTACCGGTTAGGAGTTCGTAGGAGGTCTTCTTGAGGAGGCAATGCAGATATAACCGGTTTATGGCGTGGCAAGCTGTGTTCACAGCTTCCGACCAAAACCGCTCGGGTGTCTTGAACTCTCCAAGCATCGTCCTTGCCATGTCGATAAGTGTCCTGTTCTTCCTCTCTACCACACCATTTTGCTGTGGTGTGTAGGGAGCGGAGAACTCGTGCTTGACACCTTCCTCCTCAAGATACTCCTCAACTTGTAGGTTCTTGAACTCGGACCCGTTGTCGCTTCTTATCTTTTTCACCTTGAGCTCAAATTCATTTTGAGCCCTCCTTAGAAAGCGCTTGAGGGTCCCTTGGATTTCTGATTTATCCTGCAAAAAGAATACCCAAGTGAAGCGGGAAAAATCATCAACAATTAAAAAACCATACTTACTTCCCCCGATGCTAAGATAGGCAACGGGTCCGAAGAGGTCCATGTGGAGAAGCTCCAGTGGTCTTGATGTTGTCATCACATTCTTGCTGTGATGAATGCTTCCTACCTGTTTCCGTGCCTGACAAGCTGCACAAGGTCTATCTTTCTCGAAGCAGACATTTGTTAGTCCTAACACATGTTCTCCCTTTAGAATTTTATGAAGATTCTTCATCCCAACATGTGCTAGACGGCGATGCCATAGCCAGCCCATGCTAGTCTTAACTATTAAGCATGCATCTAGATCGGCCTCCTCTTTCGAAAAATCAACTAAGTAGAGTTTGCCATTATCGGTGTTTCGGACCCACGAGGACCGTCAACCGACCAGTAAATTTGTTGCTGCGTGTCCCTGCCCAGATGGGTTGATGCAAGATGGAACACAAGAGGGAAAATGAGGCTTATGTTATCTCGCACCGGGGTGCTCGTAGTAGGGGTTACAAGCATCGCGCGAGGGAGCAAGGGCGAGAGCGAGAGAGAGAGAGAGAGAGAGAGAGAGAGAGAGAGAGAGAGAGAGAGAGAGAGAGTCCCTGCGTGTCTCTGTCTCAACGTCAACGTATTGTGTCAACGTGTCTCCCCGTCTGCCCTTGACGTCCAATGTGCCTTAGGAAGGCCCTGGACATCCCCTTTTATAGATACAAGGAGATGCTCAGTTGTACAATGGGGTGTAGCTATGTGCTAACGTGGCTGGCGGAGAAGCGCCTTGAGCCCTGTACACGAGCTAACGTGGCCGTCGGATAAGTGCCTTGAGCCCTGTAGAAGCACAGCTGTCGGGCGGCACGGATCCTGCTGACGTTGTCTTGCTTCCGTAGGGGTTGAGAGCGATCCGACATCATGGGCGCACGCGGGGAACCATCATTACCTGTTGCCGGAGTAACCTTAGATGGGACACCGGTCTTGTTCCTTCATAGCCTGAGGCAGCTAGCTAGGAGTAGGGTAATGATGTATCCCCTGTAGCGCAGTCGGTCTGAGGCCCGGGTCGGGCGAGGCGGAGGCTTCTTCTGAGGCCGAGGCTGAGGTCGGGCGAGGCAGAGTCCTTCTCCCGAGGCCAAGGCTGAGGCCGAGGCCTGGGGTCGAGCGAGGCAGAGACCTTCTCCCGAGGCCAAGGCTGAGGTCGAGGCCTGGGGTCGGGCGAGGCGGAGACCTTCTCCCAAGGCCGAGGCTGAGGCCGAGGCCTGAGGTCGGGCGAGGCGGAGCTCCCTGTTGCGCCCGAGGCCGAACTCGTGGGAGATCATGACTCAGTTTTACCCTGGTGGTTGGCATAGTAGCTGGAGCGGGGCGAACAACGTTGTTTTCCTATCAGATCGGTCAGTAAAGGGGTAGAGTGACTGTGGTCACTTCGTCCTTGTCGACTGAGGCACGCGTGTCAGGATAAGGTGTCAGGCGATCCCCGCATTAAATGCGCATGCGATATGGTCGGTTGGTAGGGCGATACGATTTGGGCTCCAGGCGAGCCGAGGGTGCGCTCACTGCCTGAGGAGGCCCTCGGGTGAGGCGTGAATCCGCCCGGGACTACTGTTCCCGCCCGAGGCTGGGCTCGGATGAGGTCACGTCCTTTGGTAGACGAGGCCCTGACTTGAACCGCGCTTTATCAGCCGTGTATGGTTTGTTCTGAAGATGTTTTCCAGCCGGATTAAGGAGCATTGGGGGTACCCCTAATTATGGTACCCGACAGTAGCCCCCGAGCCTCAAAGGGAGTGCGGGCACTCGCTTGGAGGTTCTGCCGGATGTTTGCAAGGGGACCTAGCCCTTCTCGGTTACATTTTGTTTCGGTGGGTGCGCGCGAGCGCACCCGCCGGGTGTAGCCCCCGAGGCCTCAGAGGAGTGGTTTGACTCATCTGAGGTCTTAATTCTTTTTGCGATGCCTCGGTCGGCCTTGTTGTTTCCTCATGCGGCCTGGCTGTATCCCGGGTGCACGGTCAGGCTCCGAGTTTTCACGCTGGTTTGTTGACGTGGTCAACGGTTCGGCCGTAGCCTGGTACGAGAGCAGCCCCCGAGCCTCCGCACGAAGCGAGAGGATGATCAAGGACCGTCTCGACTTTTATTGTACGCCCCTTCGTCGCCTTTCCGCAAGGAGGAAGGGGGGAAAGCACCATGTTACCCTCGGGGGGCACCGAACATGGTGTTTCCAGTGAGTTGCTAACGGGTGATCCGAGTGGACGCCCGAGCCCCGTTCGATAAGGGTCGGCTAGTGGCCCAGAGGCGCGCTCCAAAAGTACCTGCAGGTGATTTGCCGGACCTGGACCCATTCGATAGGGTCCGAGGGCTCGATGCCTCCCTCCGGTGGGATTCCGTTACAAAATTGTTCCCGCTGGTCTCGGAAATACCCTAGGGTACCTTGGGAGCGTAGCCCGAGCCTCGGCCATGTAACAGACGTACCCAGGGTCATCCCTGAATCTGCGTGCTCTGGGGCGGCTGTCGAACCCTTTCGAGGGGCCAGCCTTCGAACCCCTGATCAGTAAAGGGCACGGAGCCCAAGTGCTCTGGGGCTGTTGCCGAACCCCGGAGGGTGCAACCTTCAAACCCCTGATCAGTAGGAGGGCTTGGGGCCCGTTTCCTTCGCTGGAAGGATCCTTTTTCGAAATATCCCCTTTCCCGGTCCCCGTGGCAAGAGAGAGAGAGAGAGGGAAAGATAAAGGACATGAATTTAAATAAGGTGGCACACCTTTTTTGACGCGGTCATCATGACGAAGGTGAAACGGCGCCCGCTCCTCTTGTCGGAGGTGTCGCTTGTCCTGCCAAGGAGTTAATGCGACGGGACGGGCGATTCGCGGGGCGTCTGTTGCACGTGCGTGAGCCGTTCGAGGAACAGAGCACGAGTGCGTCGTCTTTACTCCGTGGGAGAGGGCTCCCCTGCCGTTTTAGGAGAGGGTGCGAGCCTATAGGGGATTGGACCGCTGTTTCCGCCCGTCTGCTGCTGCAATTACTGCCGGCCCGCCTCTGGTCATATCAACCGTCGTGCCTATCCCCGCGACTGACTGACCCATGATCGTTGCACTCAATTGGCACTGTTGGGTCACGTGCAGGGCTACCTCGAGTCGAGGCACTGGTTCCGCAGTCGAGAAGACGCGGCATTGGTGCGAGTGGCGGTGCGGTTTCCTTGCACGTAGTAACCGTTGCGCCGGTTACATGACATGTGGGCCCGGGCCTCCATGCTGGACCGCCACATGCGACGAAGCCGAAAGGGTGCACAACCGTGTTGCGGTTGCATGCTTCCCGCATGGCAGTCCGCCCTTTCGACCGCTGGTTTCGGCGAGGATGGGGGGACGCTTATAACCGCGGGGCGATTACATGCTTCGTGTGCGGTGACTTGGCTTCTTCCGTTTCGGGTCAGCTCGCATGACATGTGGGACCCAGCCCCCACGGCGGGGGGTGAGAACCCTGGAGCGCGTCGGTGGAGACTTTGCCCGTGACGCTTGGGGGTGCGAGTGAGGAGATCTGCCTTTAAAAAGGGGGTCGATCCCCCGGGTAGTAGCCATGCCTTCACACTCCTCGCATTCATCGTGCTCTTCCACCTTCCGAGCCCCCAGATGGGGTGCACCTACGTTGCCTTCTTTTTGCTGCTGTTTGAGGAGCGTGATCCCATGGGGGTTGGTGCTCTTCAGTCACCGCTCGGCTTCAAGGATTTTCATGACGCAGCCGGCTGCAGTCCCCCGCCGGCGATCACCCAGGATGATGATCGCAGGCCTCATGGTGGGGAAGAGCGAGCCGGGTTGTGGCCTCCCCCTGCCCTCAGCTTCAAGGACTTTCATCGTCCGTGCTGGGGAGGAGGGTGCATCGAGTCGGGGCCTGCCTCTGCTTGGGCAGCGGCCCGCTCCTTCCCTCAGTGATCGCGGGAGAAGGGCGTCCGCCGTCCATGACGCTGGCAGCTGCCGCGTGTCTGGCTCCCCGGCCTGAGCGGCTCTGGCACTGCTTCCGGTGCCACCTCCTACCGCTGGGGCGGAGCGCGGCTGTCTGTCCGCCGCTCGGGTGTCGGTCGCGCCGTGCGCGGGCCGGCCACGTCCAGGTCCTCCTTGCGCTGTCGACTGCACCGGGGGGGGGGGGGGGGGTCGCACAACACGTCGTACGCCGCGAGGGCGGTACTCATGTTCTGGGACGGTCCCGTTCTTGTTCTTGTGGCGAGGATGGGGGTGGGGACCTACCGGTGCGCTTTGGGGCGGCCGCCGCTCGCCAGTGCGGTGTTGGTGGGTAGGTGGCCGCTGTCGTCGGTGCTGAGGTGGTGGTCGCCATAGGTGAGGCTTCCTCTGCCGAAGCGGCTGCCTCCGTCGACGAGACCGTCAGTGCCACCTGCGCTCGGGGCCTCCGGCTCTTTGGCTTTAATGGCTGGTTCTCGCCCCCCGTGAGGGGACATGAACGAGGGCCTTTCAGCAGTAGCGTTTGCCCTGAGGCCATCGCTGCTGCTGTCTAGCCGTCCGAGGCGGAGGTCATTGTCGCGCTGCTGGTGCAGTGGTCGCCGGCGAGCCACCTGGAGTTTGTTATCCCGTAGGCCTCCTGGTGTGGAGGTTGTTCATTCCTGCGGGAATGGACCCGGAGTCCGTTTGTAATGGTACCCCTTTGAGAGCAAGATGTAATAGCTTTAAGTACTAAGACATCTGTCGTAGGTCGGGACAACCGCCGAGGGCGTTGCCGACGTCTGAGTCTAGGTACCACTGCTATCCCAAGTACGTGTGTTTGTTCTTTGTGGCTGCTGAGGCCTGAACATTTGGGTATAAAGTCGTGTTTCTTTCCTCTTGTTTCGAGCATTAGAACTTATTCCTCGGTAGCAGAATCACTTATCCGAGCGTGAGCTACCTTTCACGGAAGGTGACGAGTGAGGTATCCGTATCCCGGAGGCGTAGGAGTCCCTCGGCTCGGTCGGCCTTGCCGTTCAAGGTCTCTCTCGCTCGTCATTAGGACTCCACTATCGACGCAGTCGAAAGGCACGAAAGTCGTTTTGGCGGAAAACTTTTCCGAGGAAAGTTTTGACGCAGAGGGGGCTTCCCCCTTTCTAGACCCGAGGCGACCGCTCGGGCCGGGACCCTTGCGGAGGGTCTGGCTGTGGTCGTCAGGTCTGCCCGGTCTCCCGAAGTCGAGGCCTCGCAGTAGCGTGCCCGGGGCGAAGGTATGTTTTGCCCGCTTTGTGACTTTGTTTTTGTCTCCATTCTTCTCCTTGCGTCTGAAGAATTTCGTTTGGCTGTCTATAGGGTTCGAGACGGCTCTTGACGAGACGGTCAAGAACTGCAAGGCGCTTGCCAAGGCGGCTGAGCAGAAGGAGGCCGAGCGTGTGGCCATGTCGGAGGCTATCTCGGCTTTCTGCCAGGCCTTTAGCCTCGACGGCGTCCCCTCGGGTAGCTCCCCCCAGAGTCATCTGCGGGCCTTGGGCGGCCATGTGCGCGACAGACTCCGCGGGGCGCTGCACCACGGCGTTAGGCGGGCCTTCGCCCTGCTCGCCTCCCAGATCTAGAGCGGGTTAGCGAGGGGTACTGCTTACCCGATGAAGAGGAGACTGCCTTAGCCGAGGTCCAGAGGCTTGACGTGGCTGTCGAGGGCCCAAGTGCGGCGCTGGCTTCCTCCTTTGAGGTGGAGGTCCTTTCGCCCGTGTCACCGCCTGGGGCCGGGCCAGATTCTGCCAAGGGTGGAAATGACACCGAGCGTGCTGCTCCTCCCCCTGCCGATGTATGAGCCTGCAAGAACAGTTTCTAAGCATGCGTATGTTTTTCGCGGCCGCTGAGGCCTAAACATTTTATCGTCGGATTATAAAGCTGCGTTTTGTTTCCTCTCGTTTCGTGTCTTAAGACTTGTTCGGTAGCAGAATCCCTTGTCCGAGCGTGAGTCACTTTTCGCGGAAGGTGATGAGTGAGGTATCTGTATCCCGGAGGCGTAGGAGTCCCTTGGCTCGGTCGGCCTTGCCGCTTACGTGGTCCCTCGTCGTTTTTAGGATTCTATTATCGACGCAGTCGAAACGGCACGAAAGTCATTCTGGCAGAAAAGTTTCCGAGCGTTAGGACTTGTTCGGTAGCAGAATCGCTTATCCGAGCGTGAGCAACTTTTCACGGAAGGTGATGAGTGAGGTATCCGTATCCCAGAGGCGTAGGAGTCCCTCGGCTCGGTCGGCCTTGCCGTTCAAGGTCTCTCTCACTCGTCTTTAGGATTCTATTATCAACGCAGTCGAAAAGCACGAAAGACGTTCTGGCAAAAGACTTTTCCGAGGAAAATTTTGATGCAGAGGGGGTTCCCCCCTTCTAGTCCCCGAGGGAGGGTCGGGCTTTGCCGAGGCAAGGCTGATCCTTCCTTGATGGTTAGACTTTATTTATGCATGTAAAGAAAGCGAGATACATGAACGACTTGAAACATTTTAAGGGTAAAAGCGACGTAGCTGTTGGATGTTCCAAGCGTTGCGGTAGACCTTGCCTTGATCGTTGGCCATCTTGTATGACCCGGGCTTCAAAATCTTGGCGATGATGAAGGGCCTTTCCCGGGGAGGAGTAAGCTTGTGGCGCCCTCGGGCGTCTTGTCGCAGCCGAAGTACCAAGTCTCCCACTTGGAAGCCTCGGGGCCGAACCCTTCGGGCGTGGTAGCGTCGCAGAGACTGTTGATACCGCGCCGAGTGTAGTAAGGCCACGTCCCGAGCCTCTTCCAGCTGGTCCAACGAATCTTCTCAGTTGGTCTGGTTGCTTTGGTCGTCGTAAGCCTTTGTCCTCGGGGAACCGTATTCTAAGTCTGTGGGTAGGATGGCCTCGGCCCCATAGACTAGAAAGAACGGCGAGAAACCCGTGGCTCGGCTCGGCATCGTCCTCAGGCTCCAAACCACCGAGGGTAGCTCTTTTACCCACCGCTTGCCGAACTTATTGAGGTCGTTGTAGATCCTCGGCTTTAGTCCATGCAAAATCATATCGTTGGCGCGCTCCACCTGCCCATTTGTCATTGGGTGAGCTACGGCGGCCCAGTCCACACGGATTTGGTGGTCTTCGCAGAAGTCCAGGAACTTCTTCCCAGTCAACTGCGTGCCATTGTCGATGATGATGGGGTTCGGGACCCCAAAGCGATGGATGATATTTGTGAAGAACGCCACCGCCTGCTCGGACCCGATGCTGGTTAGGGGTCGGACCTCGATCCACTTGGAGAATTTGTCGATGCCGACCAGCAGGTGCTTGAAGCCCCCGGGTGCCTTCTGCAAGGGACCGACGAGGTCCAGACCCCATACGACAAACAGCCAAGTGATGGGTATTGTTTGCAGGGTCTGAGCGGGCAGGTGCGTCTGTCTCGTGTAGAATTGACACCCTCGACAGGAGCGTACAATCCTAGTGGCGTCGGCCACTGCGGTCGGCCAGTAGAAACCTTGTCGGAAAGCGTTTCCGACAAGGGTCCGAGGTGTTGTATGGTGACCGTAAGCCCCCGAGTGTATTTCTTGTAACAGCTCTTGGGTATGTATCGTTGGAGAATGCCTGAGGGGCTGCGGTGGTACAACTCTTTTTCATCACCCAGTAAAACGAACGACTTGGCGCGTCGAGCCAGTCACCGAGCTTCGGCCTTGTCGAGGGGCAGCTCTCCTTGGAGGAGATATTGCAGGTACGAGGTCTACCAGTTTTGGTTTGGCGCAACCCCATTCCGCTCTCCCTCGATGCGCAAGGCCTCACCCTCGGCGGCCGAGGGTACCTCGGGCTGGGCCGAGGTCTCGTCGGGCTCAGGCGCGTCGTCGAGTTTCACGGATGGTTGATATATGTCCCTGGAGAAGACATTCGGGGGAACCGTCGTTCGCCCCGAGGCTATTTTAGCCAGCTCATCAGCGGTCTCGTTGTACCGTCGAGCAACATGGTTGAGTTCCAGCCCGTGGAACTTATCCTCCAAGCGCCGAACTTCGTCACAGTAGGACTCCATTTTTTTATCGCGGCAGTGGGAGTTCTTCATGACTTGGTCAATGACGAGCTGCGAGTCGCCCCGAGCGTCGAGGCGCCAAACCCCTATCTCGACGGCGATGCGCAACCCGTTAACCAAAGCCTCGTACTCGGACACGTTGTTTGACGCCAGAAAATGGAGGCGCAACACGTAGCGCACATGTTTCCCGAGGGGTGAGATGAAGAGCAAGCCAGCACCTGCTCCTGTTTTCATCAGCGACCCATCGAAGTACATGGTCCAAAGTTCGGCCTGGATTGGAGCTATCGGCAACTGGGTGTCGACCCATTCAGCCAGGAAGTCCGCCAAGACTTGGGATTTTATGGCCTTCCGAGGAGCGAATGAAATCGTTTCGCCAATGAGTTCCACTGCCCATTTTGCTATCCTACTCGAGGCCACTCGGCACTGGATGATCTCTCCGAGGGGGAAGGATGACACCACAGTCACCGGATGAGACTCGAAGTAGTGTCACAATTTTCGCCGTGTCAGAATTACTGCGTACAGTAGCTTCTGGATTTGTGGGTAGCGGATCTTGGTCTCGGATAGCACTTCACTGATGAAGTAGACCGACCTCTGGACGAGCAGTGCATGCCCTTCCTCCCGTCTCTCGACTACGATCGCGGCGCTGACCACCTGAGTGGTTGCGGCTACATAGATCAAGAGGGCTTCTCCCGCAGCGGGGGGCACCAAGATGGGCGCGTTAGTAAGCAGTGCCTTTAAGTTTTTGAGGGCTTCCTCGGCCTCGGGGGTCCAAGTGAAGCGCTCGGCCTTCCTTAAGAGGCGGTACAAGGGTAATCCTTTCTCGCCAAGGCGTGAGATGAAGCGGCTCAGAGCCGCAAGGCATCCCATGACCCTTTGGATTCCTTTTAAATCTTTGATGGGTCCCATGTTGGTGATGGCTGCGATCTTCTCTGGGTTGGCCTTGATGCCTCTTTCGGAGATGATGAACCCGAGGAGCATGCCTCGGGGGACTCCGAAGACACACTTCTCGGGATTGAGCTTTACGCCTTTTGCACGCAGGCACCCGAAAGTTACTTCGAGGTCGGAGAGGAGGTCTGAGGCTTTTCTTATCTTGACAACGATGTCATCAATGTAAGCCTCGACTGTTCTGCCGATGTGCTCTCCAAACACATGGTTCATGCACCTTTGGTAGGTTGCACCTGCATTCCTCAAGCCAAATGGCATAGTAATATAACAATACATGCCAAAGGGTGTGATGAAAGAAGTCACGAGCTGGTCGGATTCTTTCATCTTGATTTGGTGATAACCTGAATAGGCGTCGAGGAATGACAGGGTTTCGCACCCAGCAGTGGAGTCCACAATTTAATCGAAGCGAGGCAGAGGGTAGGGAACCTTCGGACATGCTTTGTTTAAACCAGTGTAGTCTACGCACATCCTCCATTTCCCACCTTTTTTCTTTACAAGCACAGGGTTGGCTAGCCATTCGGGATGGAATACCTCTTTGATGAACCCTGCAGCCATCAGCTTGTGGACCTCCTCGCCTATGGCCCTGCGCTTCTCTTCATCAAAGCGGCGCAGGTGCTGCTTCACGGGTCGGGCACCAGCTCGGATATCCAGCGAGTGCTCGGTGACATCCCTCGGTATGCCCGGCATGTCCGAGGGACTCCACGCAAAAAACTCGGCATTTGCGCGGAGAAAGTCGACGAGCACTGCTTCCTATTTGGAGTCGAGCTCGGAGCCGATCCTGACTTGCTTGCAGGCGTCGTTGCTGGGGTCGAGGGCGATAGATTTAACCGCCTCGGCCGGTTTGAAGTTGCCGGCGTGGCGCTTCGCATCAGGCGCCTCTTTGGAGAGGCAATCCAGGTCGGCGATGAGGGCCTCGGATTCAGCGATGGCCTCAGCGTACTCCACGCATTCCACGTCCCACTCGTAAGCGTGGCGGTACGTGGATCCGACGGTGATGATTCCCTTGGGGCCCGGCATCTTGAGCTTGAGGTACGTGTAGTTGGGGACGACCATGAACTTGGCGTAGCACGGTCTTCCCAGCACCGCGTGATAGGTTCCTCGGAACCCGACCACCTCGAACGTGAGGGTTTCCCTGCGGAAGTTGGAGGGAGTTCCAAAGCAGACGGGCAAATCAAGTTGCCCAAGGGGCAGGACGCGCTTGCCGGGGACGATCCCGTGAAAGGGTGCTGCACCGGCCCGGATCGCAGACAGATCTATCCCCAAGATCCCTAGGGTCTCGACGTAAATGATGTTGAGGCTGCTGCCTCCATCCATGAGGACCTTGGTTGGCCTAGCGTTGCCGATGATGGGTCGACGACGAGCGGGTACCTTCCTAGGCTCGGCACATAGTCGGGGTGGTCGCCTTGGTCGAAGGTGATGGGCTTGTCGGAACAGTCTAGGTAGACTGGCACCGCTACCTTTACCGAGCAGACCTCCCTGCGCTCCTGCTTGCGGTGCCGAGCCGAGGCGTTCGCCACCTATTCGTCGTAGATCATGAAGCAGTCGCGGACCTCCGGGAACTCCTCTTCCTTGTCGCCCCCTTTCTTGTTGTTGCCTTGGTCCTTGCCACCTTCTGCCGAGGGTCCTGCCTTGATGAAGTAACGCCGGAGCATGTCGCACTCCTCAAGGGTGTGCTTGACGGGACCCCTGTGATAGGGGCACAACTTCTTGAGCATCTTGTCAAACGTGTTGACTCCTCTGGGAGGCTTCCGAGGGTTCCTGTGCTCGGCAGCAGCGACGAGATCCGCGTCAACGACGTCGCACTTTGCTTGCGCCTTCTTTTTGGCCTTCTTTTTCGGGCCACGCTGGACGGACGCCTCAGGGGCGTCTTCCTTCTGCCTTCCCTGAGGCTGCTTGTCCTTCCAGAAGATGGCTTCGACCGCCTCCTGATTAGAGGCGAACTTGGTGGCGATGTCCATCAATTCGCTCGCCTTGGTGGGAGTCTCGCGCCCCAATTTGCTCACCAGGTCCCAGCACGTGGTGCCGGCAAGGAACACCCCGATGACATCCGAGTCGATGATGTTGGGCAACTCGGTGCGCTGCTTTGAAAATCGTCGGATGTATTCTCGCAGGGATTCCCCTGGCTGCTGGCGGCAGCTTCGGAGGTCCCATGAGTTCCCAGGGCGCACGTACGTACCTTGGAAGTTTCCCGCAAAGGCCTTGACCAGGTCGTCCTAGTCGGAGATCTGCGCAGGAGGCAGATGCTCTAGCCATGCTCGGGCAGCGTCGGAGAGGAAAAGGGGGAGGTTGCAGATGATGAGGTTGTCGTCATTCGTCCCTCCCAACTGGCATGCTAGTCGATAATCCGCAAGCCACAACTCTGGCCTTGTCTCCCCTGAGTACTTGGTGATGGTAGTCGGGGCTCGGAACAGGGCCGGGAACGACGCCCGTCGTATGGCCCGGCTGAAGACCCTCAGACCTGGCGGTTCGGGCGAGGGGCTCCGGTCCTCCTCACTGTCGTAGCGTCCTCCGTGCCTAGGGTGGTAGCCTCAGCGCACCTTCTCTTTGAGGCAGGCTTGACGGTCGCGGCGGTGCTGCTCGTCACCGAGGCGATTAGGGGCGGCAGGCGTCCTGTCCCGCGTGCGCCCGGTGCGAACCGAGGTCTCCTACATGAGTCGGGAGGACGTTGCACGATTGTAACATCCCAAAATTCTAACCCAGGTTTGAAACCCTAATCTACCCCCTTCTTATCTTCTATCCCAAAACTCCCTTAGATTTTTTTCCCATCATATGCATACACTTTGTTTGATCACAAGCACCTCACTTAGATTTTACTTTCCAACACCTAGATTATCCACTAAATGATTTGTTCAAAAAGAAAAGAAACAAAAATGGAAATGAGTTATTAAAAATAAAAAGAAAAAGGAAAAAACGCTCTTCTTCCCCCTGCTGGGCCAAATCTGGCCCATGTCGCGGCCGCCTCCCCCCTTCCCCGCGCCTGCGCATCCCCCCTTCGGCCCATTAGCCGACCCGCTCGCATGCGCGAAGCCGCCCGCGCGCTCCCCTCACTCTCTCTCGCTGACGAGACAGCCCCACCTGCCAGCCCCTCTCGCTCGCGCGCTCCCCCTCACTGGCAGACCGGCCCCACTGGTCAGCCGCGTCGTCTTCCTCGCGTACGATGCACCGCCGTCCCCTCACCGCCGTCCCCTCCACCGCTGTCCCCTCGCCGCACAGGGATAGTTTGGCACCGCCCCGTCCTCACCGCTTGACCAACGTCCTTGCCCAGTACCGCCCCGCCGTGGAGTCTCATCGGCGCCGCTGTGCGGCATTAATGCCGGCGCTGTGCACCTCACCGGCGCCCGCCGAGCTCCGCCGCTCCCCTCCCCTCGGGCGCCTATAAAAAGGTCGCCCCAGGCACCTCCTTCCCCGCAACGGCCTCGGCCACTACCCTCCTCCCTTCGCCCGAGCGCAATTCGCGAAGCGCCGCCGTCTTCCCCCTCTCCGGTGAGTTCTCCCCCCTCCTCTCTCTCCCTCTCCATTGGTCCAGCGAGCAATTAAGTTAACCGAGCAGCTTCCTCACAATGCCGCGAACCCAAAGCACCACTTCCCCGCCCCAGTCCCTCGCCCAAAGACCACCGGCGGCGATCCCCACCGCGAAGCTCCGCCACCTCCCCGCGGACAGCCCCTTCCCAGCCCCCTCTAGCCAAATTAAGCCTACACCTAGGATCGCCAGCCCCTGCCCGTGCTAAGCCACCTCCCCGTGGACCAAGAACCGGGCCACCGGCGGCGAATCGCCATCGAGCCCACCAGCGGCCGGGTTTTCTTCCCCGCAGACGGCCGGTTCGCCCGCGCCGTCAAACCGTGGCGCCGTTCCCCCCCTCTGCTCTCGCTGACGTGTGGGCCCGCAGTGACGCCGTCGCTCCCGCGCGCCCATGCCGTCTCCCTCGTCCTTAGGCCGCAGCTGGGCCGGCGCCCTCGTGCGCGCGTGCCCCGCGCCTGGCTGGGCCGAAGTCCCCCCCGGCCCAGCTAGCCGGAAATTCCTTTTTCTTTTTCTTTTCCCCATTTTCATATATATACTTATATGCTGATATTTTATGTACCAAAAATAGTCCAAATAAATTATAGGGCACCAAAATAATGAGATATAAGAAATGGCACACCCCCACTAATGTCACCATGATTGATGTATTGTTATTATCTGTGTTTGATTAGCGGAAGAGGGATCCGATCCTCCGGAACTTATAGCTCCGGAAGAAGGGCAAGAACCCAACCCCTCCGAGATAAACCTCTTATGCCAGGAAAGCTTCGACGAAGGCAAGTCCATCCTTCCCTTGATGCATAAATTACCTATTCTTCCTACCACTGCCTAGGCCGGGAATTCAGGGTGGGATAATTGCATTGTGAATGAGAGCTGGCCTGCATTGACATATATATTTTGGATACGAAATGTGGATTGGGAAAAGGGGCAATGTGTTTCTTCAAATAAGGTCTCTTTTTAAATGGTTATGCGATGAAGGGTACTCACCCTCATCACCTTGGGAGTGGGATGATCAAGGACTCCCTGGTTTAGGGGAGGGCCTAAGGTGTTGGCTCAGCTGGTTTAGGCATGAGCAGAAGGATTGTCCCCTCATATAAGGACCGGCTTGTCATTTTCACTACCTGTACTCCTTAATAGTACAACCACTCGAGACTGTGTGGGCAGTCACTCAATCCGAACTCGTGCGGTCCAACCCTAGGGTTATGAAGGCCGCGGAGCACCGAGAGGATAAGGAGGGGGAAAGTTTTGTCCGGTTTGGACATGGTGGTGGCCTGACTCCTTCCGGATAACCGTTAAGGTTAGGACGTACGAGGAAGGAAAGAGATCCGGCATTCGGGTCTCGCGACGGTGAGATCGCAGAAACCGGACTAGTGGGTAAAGTGTACCCCTCTGCGCAGAGTTGAAACCTATTTGAATAGTCCGTGTCCACTGGTATGGACGAGTCTGGTATGGTATGGCAATTATAGATTTTTCTATGAGTTCCATGAACAGGGGAATGTGTGGGTAAGTGGGTGCTGAGAAAGAAAACAAGGCCACGGGAGTGGCAAGCTCAGTGGTCGTTGAGTATTTTGTTACTTTTAAGTCCTTGGGAAAAACCTTACAACAACTGCCTTTCTCTAAGAAAATGAAGAGTGACCTCAACTCCACCAAATAAAGCATGTATGATATAGGTCTCTTTCTCTTTACGGGAGCGGGGTGGGCTTGCGGAATACCTAGTGTATTCACCCAGATTTATTTATGTTTTTCAGCAGCCGAAGACTTCTTTTCTGCTATGCTTGATTGAGAGGGCTGTGTCTGCACCCAGTTCTGCCTGTGGCTTGGGCTAGTATATTTTCCTACTGCGCTTCTTATTTTGGCTCTCTTGAGCTTGTACCCCGGTATTGTAATAACCTTTATTCTAAACTCTGTACTATTTGAAGTAAGGAATGTGTTTACTAGCCTCCTGGGACTAGTAATTGTATCACATTTGAGTCTCAAAGGATCGGGACGCTTCAGGTGGTATCAAAGCTCATAGGACTGGTCGTAGGTCGCAGCCCTGACCCTAAAACTTGCCCTAAAAAGAAACTACCTCTTACCCCAAGAAAAGTCTCCTCTCCTCTTCCCCGATTTTAACAGACCCTTCTTTTCCTATTCCAGATGGAAGACTCTCTGGCCATTAGGACATCCTACTGCTCAGAGGTGGAAGGGTTCCCACATCTGTTGCGAAGTTGTGCGCTTCGCATGGGAATCCGCAAGAAGCCGGAATACGTCTGGAAGGAGTATCTCGAGAGCGGAATGGAGAAATGCTCTATGGCAGTCTACCTGGGAGAAAGCCGAAACTATCCGAATCATCCTTCTTTCCAAGTCAATTTTACCGGATACCGCTTTCCAGATACTTGCCAGAATGTTGCCCGAACAGCCCTCCGACAACTATGCCAGAACTACAACAAGATGATCTTTGAAACTCCCCTTCGCTACTTTCCACCCAGCAACAAGAATACCCCCACCTGGAGGAAAAGACTTCAGGCCCTGTCAGGAGGAGATCCTATCGAGGATGATCCCACCATCGTCTACATGGCTGGATACCTTCACACCCTTGATAACCAATATGATGACCTCACCCTCCACTGCACCCACCTAACCTCTCGGGTGGAAAGCCTGGAGCAAAAAGTTAGGGAACTTTCAAGGCAAAAGGCGTCCCTCCAAGAGAGCCTCGCAATAGCAGAAGGCGAGGAAACCAATACTCGTGAGGCCTACCGCACCCTAAATATGGATTACGACAAGATTTAAAGAAGCTCGCCCCCGCAAGAAAAATCCGCAAAAAGACCAAAAGCCAAGGATGTCAGACTGAGCTATAGGTGTACATTTGGGTCGGGCCTGATGGGCCGGCCCGAAGCACGGAAAAAAAAGCACGGCCCAGGCACAGCATGGCCCGAAATATTTTAGTGCCGGGCCGGCACGTCCCGTTATTTCGGGCCGGGTTTGGGTCGAGGTCACGGCCCATGGGCGGGCACGAGCACGGCCCGTTTAATGCAGGCACGAAATGGCCCATATAGAGGCACGAAAAGGCCCATATAATTATTAAACCACACTTCATTCCACACTTTAATATACTTGATAAAGAACACAAAGCTAGAGATAATGCTAGTTAGATGTTTTTTGTAGCTTTGAATTAGAGTATGTGATGTAATTTTACTTTTGTTATGAACATTAGACAATAAACTGAATTTACGAACTTTGTATAGAGCTGATTATACTCTTTTTCCTTCTAACAAAATGATTTGTAAACGAGGTAGTCATTGCATATCTGTGGTAACTTTAATACAAATATTAAGTTTGCTTTTGTTCAAACTTATTTGTCTTACCTTTTATTTGTTTTATTATTTTTTGAATTTAGGGCTCTGATGTGAATTTTGGGCCAAAAATTGAATTTCGGGCCAAAAATGGAATTTCGGGCTTTTATAATTTCGGGCCGCCCGAAATGAGCCCGGCACGTTTAAGCAATTACGGGCCGGGCCGTGGGCCGAGGGCTAGGCCCATGGGCCGGCCCGGCACGACCCAAAATTCAAACGGGCCGGTCCGGCCCGAAATTCAAACAATACGGGCCTTTTCAGGCTTGGGCCGGGCCGGGCGGCCCGAATGTACACCTATAGACTGAGCAGAAGGAAGAAGCCCCTCCAACCCTACCCCCTGCCGGGTTAAGGAACTCGTCCGACACCGAGGAGATGTCCCTAGCCAGCCTTGATGACCTTCTCAAGGAATTTGGGGACACTTTAGAGAAGGAGTTCTGGAGTACCCTAGATAGCACTCGCATGTAATGAGCTTATGGTAGCTGTGTGCTGTATTATGTAATGGCCTGATGTAATGAATAAAATAACTAGTTAAAAAAATGGCATGTGCATGATAGTGACTCTCTTCCCATGGCAGATGGCTTCGGATAAAACCACGCCTACCGCCTCCGGGATTGGAGCAGGTTTTCCTCTGAGAGTCGAAGGAGAAGGTGGCGGAGAAGGGAGTGAGACCCACCTCCCCGCACCTCTGGATCTACCACTAGACCTAGCCCAAGTTCTAGCCAATCAAACCCGACTCATTGAAGTCCTCACTAGAAGTCTGGAAAACCAGCGCCCAGGTGGTGGAAGGCCACATGACAGGATGGGAGAATTTTTGAGACTCAAGCCTCCCACGTTCGCGGGGTCCAGCAATCCCCTTGATGCAGATGATTGGCTTCGCACGATCAAGGGGAAGCTGGAAGCCATCGGATGCCCCAAAAATCAACGTGTCCAACTGGCTGCTCATCAGCTTTCAGGAATGGCTTTAGCATGGTGGGACACCTTCAGTGAGGCCGTCAGAGATGCTACCTGGGAAGAATTCAAAACAGCCTTCCGTGAGCACCATGTACCCCAGGGGATAGTCCAACTCAAGGAGGATGAATTCCGGGAGCTAACTCAAGGCGGGAGAACAGTCAGTGAGTATGTGCACAAGTTCACAGAGTTGGCCCGTTACGCGTCTGACGATGTCAGCACCGAGTCCAGAAAGATGGCCCGTTTTCTGAAAGGACTAAGACCCGAGCTTAAGACCATCCTCGCCAGCCAAGACTTCCTCAACTTTTCTCACCTCTCCAACAAAGCCATTCAAGTGGAAAGGGCAAAAGAGGAAGAAAAAGGGCACCTCAAGAGGAAATTCCAAGTTCTCCAAGCTCAACAGCAAGAACGTCACCAGAGAGCTCGACCCTTTGGGCTTCCACCCAGGGGACCAAGCTTCAATAAACCATCTGGACCCACTCCATCGCGCTACAGTCAGCAGAGTCAGAGCTCCCTTCAGGCACCCTCCGTTGCAAGCAACCAACCGCCAGCAAATGCATGTTGGCACTGCGGAGACCCCAGTCACTTCAAGAATAACTGCCCCCAGTTGAAGGCACCCGGACCTACCTACTCCAACTCGGTGAATGGCCCCAAGATTCCCTTGGCACCTACCTCCAAGGCACCTCCTTCCAACAGTCAGCAGAGCAGGACTCAGTACCAGGGCAGAGCACGAGTCAACCACGTCGACGCTCTAGAAGCCCAGCAAGCTCCGGGAGTAGTGCTCGGTGAGTTCCTTGTTGAATTTACTCCCGCTACTGTGCTTTTCGATTCAGGAGCATCCCATTCATTTATAGCCACTAAGTTTGTGGAAAAGCATGACATCCCCTCTATGCCCCTAGCTATCCCTTTGGTCACCCGAACCCCGGGATCAGACCTCTTATGCCAACTCAGGTGCTCCCAAGTCAGAATTCTCTTAAGTGGGGTAGTGTTCTTGGCAGACTTAACCGTCTTGCTATCCCAAGGGATTGATGTGATCCTAGGAATGGATTGGCTCACTAAGCACACGGGTATCATCAGCTGCGCAAGTAAGACCGTCCTTCTCACCGATCGCCAAGGAAAAGCAGTTTCCTGTCAAGCCCAGCCGCCCACAAACGATCCAATGATGTTTAATCTGGCAGCAGAAAACATGTTCGTAATCGAAGAGTTTGTGGATGTATTTCCGGAAGAGTTGCCTGGAATGCCACCAGAAAGAGGAGTGGAGTTCTATATAGATCTCATTCCTGTCACTGCGCCCATCGCAAAGAGACCATACCGCATGGCCCCCACAGAGTTAGCAGAATTAAAACTCCAGATTGCAGAGCTGCAACAAAAAGGGTACATCCGTCCCAGTTCGTCTCCCTGGGGAGCACCCGTCCTTTTCGTTACAAAAAAGGATGAAAGTATGAGAATGTGTATTGATTATCGGTCCTTGAACGAAGTTACAATCAAGAATAAGTACCCTCTCCCTCGGATCGATGATCTCTTCGACCAGCTGCAGGGAGCCAAATACTTCTCCAAGATAGACCTCAGGTCAGGGTATCACCAACTGAGGATCAAGGAAGCAGACATTCAGAAGACTGCATTCGTCACCAGATACGGGCAATATGAATTCACAGTGATGTCGTTTGGGCTAACAAACGCACCCGCCTTTTTCATGAACCTCATGAATAAGGTATTTATGGAAGAATTGGATAAGTTTGTCGTAGTCTTCATCGACGACATCCTCATCTATTCCAAGAATCACAAGGACCATTAGTGTCATCTTCGAATCGTCCTCGAAAGACTCAGGGCACATCAACTTTATGCTAAGCTCAGCAAGTGTGAGTTCTGGTTAGAAAAGATAGCCTTCCTGGGGCATATCTTGACTGCAGAAGGGATAGAAGTGGACCCATCCAAGGTGGAAGCCGTTTCAAAATGGAAACAACCATCCAACGTCAGTGAAGTACGAAGCTTTCTGGGAATGGCTGGGTATTACCGCCGCTTTATAAAAGGATTCTCCAGCATAGCGAAACCTATGACCGAACTTCTCAAAAAGGACAATAAGTTTGTATGGACTCCAAAATGTGAGGAAAGTTTCCAGATCATCAAGGAAAAGCTTACAACCGCGCCCATTTTGACACTACCAGATATACACCAGGATTTCGTCATCTTCTGTGATGCTTCAAGGCAAGGCTTAGGGTGTGTCTTGATGCAAAATGAGAAAGTTATTGCCTATGCATCCCGCTTACTCAAGCCACACGAGCAGAACTACCCCACCCACGACTTGGAGTTGGCAGCCATAGTACACGCCCTGAAAATATGGAGGCACTATCTGATTGGGAACAAATGCCACATCTTCGCCGATCACAAGAGTCTGAAGTACATCTTCACTCAGCCGGACCTCAACCTCCGTCAAAGAAGATGGCTTGAATTGATCAAGGATTATGACCTCGAAATCCACTACCACCCCGGGAAGGCCAACGTGGTAGCAGACGCCCTCAGCCGAAAACCTTTCGGGATTAAGGGGACCAACTTTTTAGAAGATTGGAAGAAAGAATCAGCTCAGCTAAATGCATGTCTGGGAGACAACGGTAGCCTGGAAGTCAAACCAATGCTAGAAGATCTCATATGCAAGGCTCAACGCCTGGACATAGAGACAGCTAGACTTATGGAAAGAGCTCGCAAGGAGCAACTTCCGGATCTTAGGACAGATCAACAAGGAGTCCTTTGGTTCAAGAACCGTCTGTGTGTACCAATGGGAGAGGCACAGAAAGTCCTGCTCAATGAAGCCCACAACTCAGCTTACTCCATCCACCCAGGAACCACCAAGATGTACCTGGACCTCAAAACCAGATATTGGTGGAAAGGGATGAAGAAGGAAATAGCACAGTATGTGGCCCGGTGTGACACCTGCCAGCGAACAAAAGCCGAACATCAGAAGCCTGCAGGCCTGCTGCAACCCCTCCCAGTACCTGAATGGAAGTGGGAAGAAATAGGCATGGATTTCGTAACCGGACTGCCCCGAACGCAGAAAGGGAATGATTCTATCTGGGTAATAATCAATCGTCTCACCAAGGTGGCCCACTTCGTTCCAATAAAAACCACTTTTGGAGGAGCCGCCCTTGCCCGAATATACCTTAAGGAGATAGTCAGGCTCCATCGCATTCCGCGGAAGATAGTGTCAGACAGAGGGACGCAGTTCACCTCCAAATTTTGGAAAGGCCTTCAGCTAGCAATGGGCACCAAGTTAGATTTCAGCACCGCTTATCACCCCCAGTCAGATGGTCAGACAGAAAGAGTCAACAAGATCCTTGAAGATCTACTAAGAGCCTGTGTGTTAACATTCGGTAGGGATTGGGAGTCCAGTTTGTCATACGTCGAATTCTCATACAACAACAGCCATCAGGCCAGCATCAAAATGTCACCGTTCGAAGCACTGTATGGAAGAAAATGCCAGACTCCCCTAATGTGGTCCAATGTAGGGGAAAGGACACTATAAGGACCCGACTTTGTTAAAGAAGCCGAAGAGAAAGTTGCCTTGATCCGCAAGAGGTTACTTGAAGCTCAGAGTCGACAGAAAAGTTACGCACACAACAGACGAAGAGAACTCAGATTTGAGGAAGGAGATTTCATTTATCTCAAGGTCTCCCCGATGCGTGGTGTCAAAAGGTTCCAAATGAAAGGAAAGCTAGCACCATGTTTTGTCAGCCCCTACCCCGTCATTAGCCGAGTGGGACCCGCAGCATACCGCCTTGAGCTACCAGAATCCATGTCAGATATTCACAATGTGTTTCATGTGTCTCAGCTCCGCAAATGCCTACAAGTACCAGAAAACCACATCGAGGCAGAGGCAATTCAGATTCAAAAGGATCTCCAGTACCGAGAAAAGCCAGTGAAGATTCTCGACTCAGCAGTCCGAAGGACCCGCAACTCAGAAGTGAGACTCTGTAAGGTTCAGTGGAGCAGAGATGGAGAAGAGGAAGCCACCTGGGAAAGTGAGGACTCTCTGAGGAAGGAATACCCTTACCTTTTCTCGAGCCCTGTCTGAATCTCGAGGGCGAGATTCCTTTAAGTGGGGTAGGTTTGTAACATCCCAAAATTCTAACCCAGGTTTGAAACCCTAATCTACCCCCCCTTCTTATCTTCTATCCCAAAACTCCCTTAGATTTTTTTCCCATCATATGCATACACTTTGTTTGATCACAAGCACCTCACTTAGATTTTATTTTCCAACACCTAGATTATCCACTAAATGATTTGTTCAAAAAGAAAAGAAACAAAAATGGAAATGAGTTATTAAAAATAAAAAGAAAAAGAAAAAAAGCTCTTCTTCCCCCTGCTGGGCCAAATCTGGCCCATGTCGCGGCCGCCTCCCCCCTTCCCCGCGCCCGCGCATCCCCCCGTTCGGCCCATTAGCCAGCCCGCTCGCGCGCGCGAAGCCGCCCGCGCGCTCGCCTCACTCTCTCTCGCTGACGAGCCAGCCCCACCTGCCAGCCCCTCTCGCTCGCGCGCTCCCCCTCACTGGCAGACCGGCCCCACCGGTCAGCCGCGTCGTCTTCCTCGCGTAAGACGCACCGCCGTCCCCTCACCGTCGTCCCCTCCATCGCCGTCCCCTCGCCGCACATGAAGAGTTCGGCACCGCCCCGTCCTCACCGCTTGACCAACGTCCTTGCCTAGTACCGCCCCGCCGTGGAGTCTCATCGGCGCCGCTGTGCGGCATTAATGCCGGCGCTGTGCACCTCACCGGCGCCCGCCGAGCTCCGCCGCTCCCCTACCCTCGGGCGCCTATAAAAAGGTCGCCCCGGGCACCTCCTTCCACGCACCGGCCTCGGCCACTACCCTCCTCCCCTCGCCCGAGCGCAATTCGCGAAGCGCCGCCGTCTTCCCCCTCTCCGGTGAGTTCTCCCCCCTCCTCTCTCTCCCTCTCCGTTGGTCCAGCGAGCAATTAAGTTAACCGAGCAGCTTCCTCACAATGCCACGAACCCAAAGCACCACTTCCCCGCCCCAGTCCCTCGCCCAAAGACCACCGACGGCGATCCCCGCCGCGAAGCTCCGCCACCTCCCCGCGGACAGCCCCCTCTAGCCAAATTAAGCCTACCCCTAGGATCGCCAGCCCCTGCCCGTGCTAAGCCACCTCCCCGTGGACCAAGAACTGGGCCACCGGTGGCGAATCGCCATCGAGCCCACCAGCGGCCGGGTTTTCTTCCCCGCAGACGGCCGGTTCGCCCGCGCCGTCAAACCGTGGCGCCGTTCCCCCCCGCTCTCGCTGACGTGTGGGCCCGCAGTGACGTTGTCGCTCCCGCGCGCCCGCGCCGTCTCCCTCGCCCTTGGGCCGCAGCTGGGCCGGCGCCCTCGCACGCGCGTGCCCCGCGCCTGGCTGGGCCGAAATCCCCCCGGCCCAGCTAGCCGGAAATTCCTTTTTCTTTTTCTTTTCCCATTTCTTTTCCCCATTTTCATATATATACTTATATGCTGGTATTTTATGTACCAAAAATAGTCCAAATAAATTATAGGGCACCAAAATAATGAGATATAAGAAATGGCACACCCCCACTAATGTCACCATGATTGATGTATTGTTATTATCTGTGTTTGATTAGCGGAAGAGGGATCCGATCCTCCAGAACTTATAGCTCCAGAAGAAGGGCAAGAACCCGACCCCTCCGAGATAAACCTCTTGTGCCAGGAAAGCTTCGACGAAGGCAAGTCCATCCTTCCCTTGATGCATAAATTACCTATTCTTCCTACCACTGTCTAGGCCGGGAATTCAGGGTGGGATAATTCCATTGTGAATGAGAGCTGGCCTGCATTGACATATATATTTTGGATACGAAATGTGGATTGGGAAAAGGGGCAATGTGTTTCTCTTCAAATAAGGTCTCTTTTTAAATGGTTATGCGATGAAGGGTACTCACCCTCATCACCTTGGGAGTGGGATGATCAAGGACTCCCTGGTTTAGGGGAGGGCCTAAGGTGTTGGCTCAGCTGGTTTAGGCGTGAGCAGAAGGATTGTCCCCTCATATAAGGACCGACTTGTCATTTTCACTACCTGTACTGCTTAATAGTACAACCACTGGAGACTGTGTGGGCAGTCACTCAATACGAACTCGTGCGGTCCAACCCCAGGGTTATGAAGGCTGGGGAGCACCGGGAGGATAAGGAGGGGGAAAGTTTTGTCCGGTTTGGACATGGTGGTGGCCTGACTCCTTCCGTATAACCGTTAAGGTTAGGACGTACGAGGAAGGAAAGAGATCCGGCATTCGGGTCTCGCGACGGTGAGATCGTAGAAACCGGACTAGTGGGTAAAGTGTACCCCTCTGCGCAGAGTTGAAACCTATTCGAATAGTCTGTGTCCACTGGTATGGTATGACAATTAGAGATTTTTCTATGAGTTCCATGAACAGGGGAATGTGTGGGTAAGTGGGTGCTGAGAAAGAAAACAAGGCCATGGGAGTGGGAAGCTCAGTGGTGGTTGAGTATTTTGTTACTTTTAAGTCCTTGGGAAAAACCTTACAGCAACTGCCTTTCTCTAAGAAAATGAAGAGTGACCTCAACTCCACCAAATAAAGCATGTATGATATAGGTCTCTTTCTCTTTACGGGAGCGGGGTGGGCTTGCAGAATACCTAGTGTATTCACCCAGATTTATTTATGTTTTTCAGCAGCCGAAGACTTCTTTTCTGCTATGCTTGATTGAGAGGGCTGTGTCTGCACCCAGTTCTGCATGTGGCTTGGGCTAGTATATTTTCCTACTGCGCTTCTTGTTTTGGCTCTCTTGAGCTTGTACCCCGTTATTGTAATAACCTTTATTATAAACTCTGTACTATTTGAAGTAAGTAATATGTTTACTAGCCTCCTAGGACTAGTAATTGTATCACATTTGAGTCCCAAAGGATCGGGACGCTTCAGCGATGCTCCGAGGGGCACCCTTGCCTTCGGGAGGCAGAGCTTTCGGCTCGTCGGACCGCTGCATTTTCCAGGAGACCCTTGAGTTCACCCTGGATACGCCGCCCCTCGGTGGTGGATGGCTCCGACATTGCTCGGAGTAGCATCGCCGCTGCAGCTAGATTCTGGCCGACCCCGCTGAAGGCCGGGGGCAGCCCTGCCCTGGCTTCGTCAATGATACAGCGCTAGACGTCTCGGCCCCGATGATGCGCTCTCCCGGCTAGTGCTTCGCCTGCCCACTCCTGCTCGATGTTTTGTCGGAGCAGCACAAGCCGCCCCGCTTCTTCATCGAGCTTGGCCTGCATCTTGCGGAATTGCTCGAGCTGTGTCCTGACCCCCCGCAGGGACTGGGACCACAGCTAGCTCCCGCGGGATGTCAACGCGAGACGCAGGCATATGGGCGTTGTCATCTTGCGGCATGCCGAGGTGGTTGTCTTCGCCATGATCCCCCTGATCGATGTGGAAACACTCGCGACTTGGGTCGCAACCCTCGTCGCCGAGGCTGTGGCCATCGTCAGAGCTGTCGGAGAGGCAGTAGTCACATGCAGACATGAAGTCTCACATGGCACTGGGATGACTGAGTCTGGAGAAATCCCAACCGAAGTCGGAGTCGACGTCTTCCTCGGAACCTGCGGGTCCGGAGGTTGAGACGGTCGTCAGTCGGTCCCAGGATGACCACATATGATACCCTGGAAGGTCAGGGTATGCCCTTGCGAAAGCGCTCACCGAAGCGGGGTCGCTTGGTGGATCGAAGCTAAATCTAAAAGGGATAGGTGTCACACCCGGATTTTAGGGATCCAAAACCCGGGCGCGAACATAATCACCAGGTGTGCTGGGACCAAGTCTCACACATATGATGATTCATGGCACAGGATCGAATGTCACATCTTTACTACATAACAGGAGTTCTATACAAAATAAATAAATAAATAATTACATCAAAAGGAGACAACGGTCCAGCAACCCAAAGTTGACTGGGAGACGACGACCTAGACCTCTCACGAACTCGCACAGCATCCTTCAAGCGCCTCGTCCTGTGGTACCTGTTCTGGACCTGTGGGGGGGGGGTGTGAGACAGCAAGAGTGAGCTCACATACGTTCATCGCTCAACAAGTTGTGGGGAATAATGTGCATGAACTCGCTAAAGGTGGAAGCTCACGTGAAGTGTAAGGCTTACCAACGGAGATGGTTGAAGCTGAGCATTGCTTTTAAAGTTGGTCAAAATTTTATTAGTAATTACTAAGTATAAGTAAATACCAACCCAATTAAGTAGTAGAACAGAAGTAACATCATCACCTGCGATGCAATGCATATGACAAAATTGAATTTAAGTTCCATAAATTAATCATCAGAGAGTCCTGAGCTGCTCATGACCGTGAGCTCGGCTAGTATACCAGTTTTACATTCTGCAGAGGTGGTACCCTTTACCCACAAGTCATGTTACCCATCTGCCAAGGGATCGCGACTTCCCATACACCTCTACCGAGGAGGCGAGGCAGGGTAACACTACGAGGCCTTTACAAAGTTCCACTAGTTTCAGAAAACCCGCTACAGTTTATAGGAAGCTCCAATGCAGGAATCCCTTGCAGGACCGCCATCGCAGCAAAATCCTCCCGAGGGCCTCCCTACACTGACCACTCCCCTACTGCCCTTGCCCCTTTCGGGTAAGGTAGTCCTCCACTAGCTTTCCTAATTAGTCAGCCAAGGGCGTCCATAAACCCTTGTGGTGGCACGTGTTTCTCAAGTTAAGCTCTATGTTCCAATTAACATTTAATGATCTTGTCATGAACATAAATAAAATAACAACATAATTGGAACATAGATATAATGAAATATTAACCCAAATCCATATAAAGCAGTAGCAGAACTACCCAAGTGATTCAGGGGTTAAACAAGGTATTCAGGATAAACAAACTAGGGTAACCTATTAGGTCCCATCAAAATTAACCTATGCAGATCATTATGATTAATTAGAACATGAGTGGGTAAAAGAAGTGATCAAGGGCACAACTTGCCTGGCACTTGAGATTCCAGGTACCAACTTGCTTTTCAGATGACACGTGTCCTCGCTCTAGTCGTAGCAATACAAACAAACATTGTATAGGCAAAATTAACATTACACCAAGCATGTAAATAAAATACACAGTAATAATCTAGACATTAAAATAAGATCACAGGAACTGGAATGGACCAATTTGGAGTTCATATGGAGTTTCTATGAATTATACAAATTCTAGGTATTGTTTTTATTTTAAAAACTTATTTTTCTAATTTAATAACCCCACTGGACTGGGCCTCAATAACAGAAAACAGCAGGGGCTACGGTGAAAATGTTTCTAAGACTCAGACTGACACTGCTGTGGACTGCGGGTTGTTTTCTACATAGTTCAGGGGTTCTTTAGCAAAGTGCACCCGCGAAGGGGTATTGGTGAATCCAGGCCGTCCGATCTAGGATGGACGTGCCAGATTAAATCGGTGACATCGCGAAACGGTACGTGATCACGACCACATATCTACAGATCGACGGCCGTTGTTGGGGGCCTTCGTCCTCCGAAGGTCCTCAAAAACATGATTTGACAATGTTTTCCGAGTGGATTATGTGAACAGGTATTTTCGGATCCAGAATTATGAATATGGAGCACGGCCAGGACGAAGCCTGAACCAGACGAAGGTCGAGTGTAGCCGAAGCTGTGCGCAGGGAAGCTTCGGCGCGATGGCAGAAGGGGGAACCGACTTAAAGATGAAAAGACTTCGGGGGCCTCGACAGATTTCCATAAGCCGTTAACAAATGTAATGGACATGGATGTAATTTTACGTGGGCTGCGTCCCGCGTCTATAAATAGATGAACAGTACTCCCGTACTGTTCACGCTGACTTGGCATTGGCTTTTGCATCACGCTTGTACTTTTTACCTTCTCTCAGGACCAAAGGTACATTTGTAATTTAAAATCATTTCTATTTCTCCATGTTAATAAAATAGAAATGATTTTATGTTGATGTTTATATTTCATGCTTTATATGAATCCTTCGGCATTACTTATTATATTCCCGAAGGTATGTCTATGATAACCTTCGTCCTAAATCATTATTTCCCGAAGGGACATAATGTTTCGAAGGACGAAGGACCTTAATGTGTAACACTTTTTATGTTGCCTTGTTCTTAATTCGAAGCATTTGAGAACAAGTCCCCAACAGCCGCGATCAACAGCAACCTAAATCTAACCCGATCCCCACGATTCTGAATCTACGGCTCAGATCGAACGCGTTCGAATCGGTATTCCCAGGTCTAATCCCGATCGCCCGTGCGCGATCCGACGGTGGAGGGGCGTCGTCCCCGCCTGACCACCCAGCGCAGCGGCGCGCAAGGCCAGCGCGGCGGCGGCCATGGCCGGAATGCCAACAGTGTTCCCTGGTACCCGATCCCCTCGTATCCCGGATGCAAAACGAAATTGGGAAGGTAGCGAACTTGGGACATGTGTTCTCACCACGATTCCGGTCGTCTCCAGGTCCGCCCACGACGCTCCACGGATTTGCAATGGCGGCGTCGAATTCCCGGTGCCACAGTCGGGGATTCCGCCCGGCTTCACGCCCACACCGATTTCAATCCAAGCCCAAGCGGTAGCACCGACACATCATGTGTGAGGCGGCCGCCATGGCATCAACCATTGCTTGCAAGGCTATGCTCCGTGGAGGCACTCCCTTACCCGCTCACTCCCCGCGATGACCAGGGACCTAGCCTTCATATATACCCGGAGTCGGTGGGAGGGATTTCGGTCCCAAGCTTGTAACGGCGGACGAGAGAGAACCGGCCAGCCCCTGAGTCCGCGCCCGAGGAATCCGGTCGATCCCAACAACAACACGGTAGATGATTTCTGCGGCAGTGGGTTGAAGATGAGCCTAGCGAACGGGGCCCACATGGAAGGGAATTGACTTATACGCAGTAGGGCGACTCGCGTGGAGACGGTTAGCTCAGCTCGATTTGCGGGCGGAGGTCGTTGGGGAGATCTGGCATCACCGGCAGAGGACCCGATTCGTGCGGCATGGTGAGGTGAGGAGGATGAAGCACGAGTTGGCGCTAAGGCTGACAAATTGGACCCACGGGGCAGTGTGAGACGCGAGGGTGTAAACGGGCCGGCCAGCGCGAAGGGAATAAAAAGAAGATGGGCCGAGCGGTGTGGATTCAGCCCAGGCGCGAATTTCCTATTTTCTTCTCTTTTTTATTTATATTCCCTAATTTGCAATTCTTTCCTAATTTCAAACTCTAGTAATTAAATTCAAATTCGTTGGTGAATTCCACACAAAAACTAAGTGTAAAAAAAATATAAATGCCAACATAAAGGGGATATAATTATTCGTGCATATATATATTATAGGGTGTATTCTTTTCCTTCTCTTTTTTTTTTCTTATTTTTAATTTCTCAATTCAAATCCCATTCAAGTTCGACTTCAAATTTTCAAGTATCAAAATAATTCTTGGCTTTCAAAATTCCGTTCTCAAATTTCGACTCTCAAGTATAATTTGAGATATTTGTACTTGCTATTTTATTTCTTCATGTATTTACTTTATTATTTATATATTTTTTTATACACACATTTTGGGCCTTACAAATCCTACCCCCCTTAACAGAAATCTCGTCCTCGAGATTTGTAAGGAAAGGGTGTAAACTCATATTGTCTCAACACATATGCACAAACAAAATCTCAGCATGATGCACGATTGATTAGCAACACATGGGTCAATTAGACCTTATTATTCCTTCTAAAATAGTATCATACCATTTTCTAACTAAAGTAACATTTAGATCGTACAAATAGTAGTAACGTATATATATGTTTATGTAGCTTGGTGGAGCTGGTGGTTAGGAAAGCATGGGTGTATATATGTATGTCCACTTTATTTTGTAGGATAGAAGATGCCTTTAAAGCATAGATAGGTTTGGGCCGGAAAGAATAGGGTAAGGAAATATTCCATCCAAGATGGTGGATCTTGATTCCTTTGAAGATCTGGCTTGAATCTTATCCTTCCTTGATTTTATGAGGTCGATCATCTTCAATCTTCGTTCTTGAAGTTGTTATCCGAATTTGGGACATGTATTGAAGGCAGATTCTTAGGTAAACAAAATAGGTTAATAGGTGGTTATGAGTTAAATAAGTTTAAGCATAGTCTGTCTTGTTGTTTTGCTCCTAGATTGGTTGGATAAGTTATGTAACCTGTTATATCGGTCAAGTTTGGTGTTATCATCAAGGATAATGGGTATTGGTGTTACCATAACTAGGGACATAGTTGAGGCAGGTGTGGGTACATGGGGTAGGTAGGTTGAACAGAGTTTTACTTTCTTGAATAAATGGGTTGGGTAACTTATAACATAGGTGAGGTCGTGGTTTCACGGATGAGTTGATTTAAGATACCAATTTAGATTTAAAACTCATTTATAAGAATATGGTCTAATTAATACATGGGGTAGATCGGAATTTTCCGTTTAAATTAAAACAGAGGAGTTATGCAACCATTGGATGGTTAAGGTAGTTGCATAAGGCTGAGTTGGTCGGTTATTCTTAATTTAGTGCTGAGTGAATCACGTTAGAACAGGTGGATAGGGTCTAATCCATGTTACATGTTTTAACTAACCTGTTTGAGTGGGTCACATTGGGTTAGTTCAGATTAGATGGAAACTAGATTAGTTTAGCATAACTAGATTTGACTAAATAAGAAATAATTAATTTTGGATCAGATTAGGTCAAAAAGGGGTCTAGGTATGACCAGATTAATCTAGATAAGATCTAGTATATATTGATATGACTATTTTTGACTAGATAAGATAACTAAATAAATCTAGATTATCCTTCATTAAAGATCTATCTCATCTTAATAGATCCATCTTATCCAGAAAAGATTCTATCATATCCTAATAGATCTTACTAACCTCAAAAGATTCCATCTTATCTTTATGGATCCATCTTATCTTAAAAGTTTAGGGATCCAAAACCCGGGCGCGAACATAATCACCAGGTGTGCTGGGACCAAGTCTCACACATATGATGATTCATGGCACAGGATCGAATGTCACATCTTTACTACATAACAGGAGTTCTATACAAAATAAATAAATAAATAATTACATCAAAAGGAGACAACGGTCCAGCAACCCAAAGTTGACTGGGAGACGACGACCTAGACCTCTCACGAACTCGCACAACATCCTTCAAGCGCCTCGTCCTGTGGTACCTGTTCTGGACCTGTGGGGGGGGGGTGTGAGACAGCAAGAGTGAGCTCACATACGTTCATCGCTCAACAAGTTGTGGGGAATAATGTGCATGAACTCGCCAAAGGTGGAAGCTCACGTGAAGTGTAAGGCTTACCAACGGAGATGGTTGAAGCTGAGCATTGCTTTTAAAGTTGGTCAAAATTTTATTAGCAATTACTAAGTATAAGTAAATACCAACCCAATTAAGTAGTAGAACAGAAGTAACATCATCACCTGCGATGCAACGCATATGACAAAATTGAATTTAAGTTCCATAAATTAATCATCAGAGAGTCCTGAGCTGCTCATGACCGTGAGCTCGGCTAGTATACCAGTTTTACACTCTGCAGAGGTGGTACCCTTTACCCACAAGTCATGTTACCCATCTGCCAAGGGATCGCGACTTCCCATACACCTCTACCGAGGAGGCGAGGCAGGGTAACACTACGAGGCCTTTACAAAGTTCCACTAGTTTCAGAAAACCTGCTACAGTTTATAGGAAGCTCCAATGCAGGAATCCCTTGCAGGACCGCCATCGCAGCAAAATCCTCCCGAGGGCCTCCCTACACTAACCACTCCCCTACTGCCCTTGCCCCTTTCGGGTAAGGTAGTCCTCCACTAGCTTTCCTAATTAGTCAGCCAAGGGCGTCCATAAACCCTTGTGGTGGCACGTGTTTCTCAAGTTAAGCTCTATGTTCCAATTAACATTTAATGATCTTGTCATGAACATAAATAAAATAACAACATAATTGGAACATAGATATAATGAAATATTAACCCAAATCCATATAAAGCAGTAGCAGAACTACCCAAGTGATTCAGGGGTTAAACAAGGTATTCAGGATAAACAAACTAGGGTAACCTATTAGGTCCCATCAAAATTAACCTATGCAGATCATTATGATTAATTAGAACATGAGTGGGTAAAAGAAGTGATCAAGGGCACAACTTGCCTGGCACTTGAGATTCCAGGTACCAACTTGCTTTTCAGATGACACGTGTCCTCGCTCTAGTCGTAGCAATACAAACAAACATTGTATAGGCAAAATTAACATTACACCAAGCATGTAAATAAAATACACAGTAATAATCTAGACATTAAAATAAGATCACATGAACTGGAATGGACCAATTTGGAGTTCATATGGAGTTTCTATGAATTATACAAATTCTAGGTATTGTTTTTATTTTAAAAACTTATTTTTCTAATTTAATAACCCCACTGGACTGGGCCTCAATAACAGAAAACAGCAGGGGCTACGGTGAAAATGTTTCTAAGACTCAGACTGACACTGCTGTGGACTGCGGGTTGTTTTCTACATAGTTCAGGGGTTCTTTAGCAAAGTGCACCCGCGAAGGGGTATTGGTGAATCCAGGCCGTCCGATCTAGGATGGACGTGCCAGATTAAATCGGTGACATCGCGAAACGGTACGTGATCACGACCACATATCTACAGATCGACGGCCGCGATCAACAGCAACCTAAATCTAACCCGATCCCCACGATTCTGAATCTACGGCTCAGATCGAACGCGTTCGAATCGGTATTCCCAGGTCTAATCCCGATCGCCCGTGCGCGATCTGACGGTGGAGGGGCGTCGTCCCCGCCTGACCACCCAGCGCAGCGGCGCGCAAGGCCAGCGCGGCGGCGGCCATGGCCGGAATGCCAACAGTGTTCCCTGGTACCCGATCCCCTCGTATCCCGGATGCAAAACGAAATTGGGAAGGTAGCGAACTTGGGACATGTGTTCTCACCACGATTCCGGTCGTCTCCAGGTCCGCCCACGACGCTCCACGGATTTGCAATGGCGGCGTCGAATTCCCGGTGCCACAGTCGGGGATTCCGCCCGGCTTCACGCCCACACCGATTTCAATCCAAGCCCAAGCGGTAGCACCGGCACATCATGTGTGAGGCGGCCGCCATGGCATCAACCATTGCTTGCAAGGTTATGCTCCGTGGAGGCACTCCCTTACCCGCTCACTCCCCGCGATGACCAGGGACCTAGCCTTCATATATACCCGGAGTCGGTGGGAGGGATTTCGGTCCCAAGCTTGTAACGGCGGACGAGAGAGAACCGGCCAGCCCCTGAGTCCGCGCCCGAGGAATCCGGTCGATCCCAACAACAACACGGTAGATGATTTCTGCGGCAGTGGGTTGAAGATGAGCCTAGCGAACGGGGCCCACATGGAAGGGAATTGACTTATACGCAGCAGGGCGACTCGCGTGGAGACGGTTAGCTCAGCTCGATTTGCGGGCGGAGGTCGTTGGGGAGATCTGGCATCACCGGCAGAGGACCCAATTCGTGCGGCATGGTGAGGTGAGGAGGATGAAGCACGAGTTGGCGCTAAGGCTGACAAATTGGACCCACGGGGCAGTGTGAGACGCGAGGGTGTAAACGGGCCGGCCAGCGCGAAGGGAATAAAAAGAAGATGGGCCGAGCGGTGTGGATTCAGCCCAGGCGCGAATTTCCTATTTTCTTCTCTTTTTTTATTTATATTCCCTAATTTGCAATTCTTTCCTAATTTCAAACTCTAGTAATTAAATTCAAATTCGTTGGTGAATTCCACACAAAAACTAAGTGTAAAAAAAAATATAAATGCCAACATAAAGGGGATATAATTATTCGTGCATATATATATATATTATAGGGTGTATTCTTTTCCTTCTCTTTTTTTTCTTATTTTTAATTTCTCAATTCAAATCCCATTCAAGTTCGACTTCAAATTTTCAAGTATCAAAATAATTCTTGGCTTTCAAAATTCCGTTCTCAAATTTCGACTCTCAAGTATAATTTGAGATATTTGTACTTGCTATTTTATTTCTTCATGTATTTACTTTATTATTTATATATATTTTTTATACACACATTTTGGGCCTTACAATAGGGTGGAAAACGGACGGTACCTCTTGGTCGATGGACGGTGGCGAAGTCGCGTCAGGGACGGACTGCACCGTTATCTCAGGTACGAGGCTAACGCCCAGCAAGTCCTTCGCGAGGGTGCTGGCGTCATCAGTCCACTTGGGGTTGGCGCGTTGCGGGGAAGCGACACCCGTCGTTGTCTCAGGTGCGAGGACAACACCCGACATGGCCCCCGCAGGGGTGCCGGCGCCGTCGACTCGCTCTGGCCCGACAGCCGACGAGGTGCCGCCTTCTGCATGGCCACGGTTGCGCCGTCTCCCTCCTCCGGCGAGGAGGGTGGCGTGGCAAACCCGGGTATTCCTCTTCTGCCACGGTGGGAAGCCGTCGTCGAGTTCGCCGCCGCCGGGCGAGCTGTCGACCATCGTTGCTGTCGCACTACAGGGGGAGGAGTACCATGTCGTAGCTGCCGTCAAGGGACATGAACGCGAGACTCCCGAAATGGAGCAGCGTCCCCGGCTAAAGAGGCTGCTGGAGGCTACCCATCTGGAACTCAACGGGAAAGTGTTCGTTAACACGCAGCGAGCCCCTACCAGGCGCGCCAACTGTCGGCGTTTCAGACCCGCGAGGACCGTCAACCGACCAGTAAATTTGTTGCTGCCTGTCCCTGCCCAGATGGGTTGATGCAAGATGGAACACAAGAGGGAAAATGAGGCTTATGTTATCTCACACCGGGGTGCTCGTAGTAGGGGTTACAAGCATCGCGCGAGGGAGCGAGGGCGAGTGCGAGAGAGAGAGAGAGAGAGTCTCTGCATGTCTCTGTCTCAACGTCAACGTATTGTGTCAACGTGTCTCCCCGTCTGCCCTTGACGTCCAACGTGCCTTAGGAAGGCCCTGGACATCCCCTTTTATAGATACAAGGAGATGCTCAGTTGTACAATGGGGTGTAGCTATGTGCTAACGTGGCTGGCAGAGAAGCGCCTTGAGCCCTGTACACGAGCTAACATGGTCGTCGGAGAAGTGCCTTGAGCCCTGTAGAAGCATAGCTGTCGGGCGGCATGGATCCTGCTGACGTTGTCTTGCTTCCGTAGGGGGTTGAGAGCGGTCCGACGTCATGGGCGCACGCGAGGAACCATCATTACCTGTTGTCGGAGTAACCTTAGATGGGACACTGGTCTTGTTCCTTCGTAGCTTGAGGCAGCTAGCTAGGAGTAGGGTAATGATGTATCCCCTGTAGCGCAGTCGGTCCGAGGCCCGGGTCGGGCGAGGCGGAGGCTTCTTCTGAGGCCGAGGCTGAGGTCGGGCGAGGCGGAGTCCTTCTCCCGAGGCCAAGGCTGAGGCCGAGGCCTGGGGTCGGGCGAGGCGGAGACCTTCTCCCGAGGCCAAGGCTAAGGCCGAGGCCTGGGGTCGGGCGAGGCGGAGACCTTCTCCCGAGGCCGAGGCTGAGGCCGAGGCCTGAGGTCGGGCGAGGCGGAGCTCCCTGTTGCGCTCGAGGCCGAACTCATGGGAGATCGTGACTCAGTTTTACCCTGGTGGTTGGCACAATAGCCGGAGCGGGGCGAACAACGCTGTTTTCCTGTCAGATCGTTCAGTAAAGGGGCGGAGTGATTGCGGTCACTTCGACCTTGCCGACTAAGGCACGCGTGTCAGGATAAGGTGTCAGGCGATCCCCGCATTAAATGTGCATGCGATATGGTCGGTTGGTAGGGCGATACGATCTGGGCTCCAGGCGAGCCGAGGGTGCGCTCACTGCCTGAGGAGGCCCTCGGGCGAGGAGTGAATCCGCCCGGGACTACTGTTCCCGGCTCGGATGAGGTCGCGTCCTTTGGTAGACGAGGCCCTGACTTGAACTGCGCTTTATCAGCCATGTATGGTTTGTTCTGAAGATGTTTTCCAGCCGGATTAAGGAGCATTGGGGGTACCCCTAATTATGGTACCCGACAGCCATCTAATACACCCTTAAACGCTAATGAACCATCACTCCTTCTAAAGACAGAAACATTTATATTTGTAAATAGACAATTATAACCCATGTTACATAATTGACTCACAGACAATAAGTTGTACCCGAGCGATTCAACTAAGAACACATTGGAGATAGAATGCTCGGATGTAATGGCTATCTTTCCCAATCCTTTAACCTTGCCTTGGTTCCCATCTCCAAAGATGATCGAATCCTAGGAATCATTGTTCTTGACGTAGGAGGTGAACATCTTCTTCTCCCCCGTCATGTGGTTTGTGCATCCGCTGTCGATGATCCAGCTTGAGCCCACGGATGCATAAACCTGCAAGGTAATTTACACTTGGGTTTTAGGTACCCAACTCTTGTTGGGTCCTACAAGGTTAGTCACAATAGCCTTTGGAACCCAAACACAAGTCTTATCTCCCTTGCATTTGGATCCCAACTTCCTAGCAACTACTTTTTCATTCTTACAAAAAAATTGCAAAAGAAGTATTGCAAGCATGGTAAATAGTGGAAGGTTCATTACATACTCTCCTAGGCACATGATGCACAACATGATTTCTCCTAAGCTTACTTCTACCATGCACAAAAGTAGAGCTAGAAGCAAACATAGCATGTGAATTAAACGCATCATAACTCATATTATAATGAGCATTTCTAGAAAAAATTCTATCATAAATGTAAGCATGACATTTTTGAGAACTACTAGCCATAGGAGCCTTCCCTTTCTCCTTCTTGAGAACGAGAGCCTTATAGCTTGTTAAGTTCTTGGCTTTCCTTTGAAAGCCAAGCCCATCCTTGATTGAGGGGTGTCTACCAACGGTGTAGGCATCCCTAACAAATATTAATTGATCAAAATTAATTTTGCAAGTCTTAAGTTGAGCATTAAGACTTGCCACCTCATCATTTAATTTAGCAATGGACGCAAGATGTTCATCACAAGCATCAATATCAAAATCCTTGCATCTATTGCAAATTACAACATGTTCTACACATGAACTAGATTTATTAGCTACCTCTAGCTTAGCATTTAAATCATCATTCAAAAATTTTAAACTAGAGATAGATTCATGGCAAGCAGATAACTCAGAAGATAGCATTTCATTTCTCTTAGTTTCTAAAGCAAGAGATTTTTGCACACTAACAAACTTATCATGCTCCTCATAAAATATCCTCTTGTTTTTCTAACAATCTATCCTTTTCATTTAGAGCGTCAATTAATCCATTGATCTTTTCTACCTTAGCTCTATCTAATCCTTTGAATAAGCTAGAGTAATCTACTTCATCATCACTAGAATCCTCATCACTAGAAGTAGAGTACTTGGGGGAATCTCGACCACTTACCTTCTCTCCTTGGCCATGAGGCAAGTGTGGCATTCATTGGGGAAGAGCGAATACTTGTTGAAGGCCGAGGCTGCCAGTCCTTCATCGTCAGAGTCGGATGAAGAGTAGTCTGAATCCCATTCTTTGCCAAGATGACCCTCGCTTTTTGCCTTCTTATAGCGTTTCTTCTTATCCTTTTTCCCATGTCTTTCTTCCCCCTGGTCATTTTAATTATCGGGACATTGAGCAATAAAATGACCAGTCTTACCGCATTTGAATCAGGAGCGCTTTCCCCTTGTCTTATTCTTGTTGGGGTACTCCTTGCGTCCTTTTAGTGCGGTCTTGAAGCGCTTGATGATAAGCGTCATCTCATCTTTGTTGAGGCCAGCGGCCTCCACTTGTGCCACCTTGCTTGGTAGCATCTCCCTGCTGCTGGTTGCTTTGAGACAACAGTTTGAGGCTCGTGGACGGGTAGTGGACCGTTTAGAGCATCGTCCACATATCGAGCCTCCTTCACCATCATGCGCCCGCTCACAAACTTCCCAAGAATCTCCTCGGGCGTCATCTTGGTGTACTTGGGATTCTCACGAATAAGGTTGACAGGGTCAATTACTGTAAATGACCTTAGCATTAGTCAGACGACGTCGTGGTCCGTCCATCTTGTGCTCCCATAGCTTCTAAT
Source organism: Zea mays (assembly GCF_902167145.1). NCBI lineage: Eukaryota > Viridiplantae > Streptophyta > Magnoliopsida > Poales > Poaceae > Zea > Zea mays. The sequence goes on from NC_050098.1 coordinate 188,302,714, forward strand.
CTTGTTGACCAGGGTCTTGAGCCTGTTGTATGTTTGTGTTGGCTCCTCTCCCCTGATCATCGCGAACCTTCCCAGCTCGCCTTCCACCAACTCCATTTTGGTGATCATGGTGGCGTCGTTTCCCTCATGTGATATCTTGAGGGTATCCCAAATTTGCTTGGTGTTGTCCAAGCCGCTCACCTTGTTGTATTCATCCCTGCATAAAGATGCTAGCAAAACAGTGATAGCTTGTGCATTTTTATGAATTTGCTCATTAATAAACACAGGGTTATCCGTACTGTCGAAATGCATTCCATTTTCAACTATCTCCCAAATACTAGGATGGAGAGAAAATAAGTGACTACGCATTTTGTGACTCCAAAAAGAGTAGTCTTCTCCATCAAAGTGTGGAGGTTTACCAAGAGGAATTGAAAGCAAATGAGCATTGGAATTGAACGGAATACGAGAATAATCAAATGAATAGTTTTGATTAACCGGTTTCTTTTTAGACGAGTCGTCGTCGTCGTCTCTTGGTGAAGAAGAGGAGGCGTCGCTGTCGTAGTAAATGATCTTCTTGATCCGCCTCTTCTTCTTCCTGTCCCTCTTCTTGTGACTCGATCCTGAGTCAGTGGGCTTGTCGTCCCTTGGCTCATTGAAGAGGAACTCCTTCTCCTTGTCGTTGACCACCATCCCCTTTCCCTTAGGATCTATCTCTTCAGGCGATTAGTCCCTTACGTGAAGAGAACGGCTCCGATACCAATTGAGAGCACCTAGAGGGGGGTGAATAGGTGATCCTGTAAAATTCAACACTAATAGCCACAAAATTTAGTTATTAAAGTTAGAATGGCTAAGTAGCTTGAAACGAGCTCTTGTGAACACAGACAATCAAAGAGAAAGCACACAAGAGACACGTGATTTTTATCCCGTGGTTCGGCCAAGTAACACTTGCCTACTTCCACGTTGTGGCGTCCCAAAGGACGAGGGTTGCACTCAACCCCTTTTAAGCGATCCGATGATCAACTTGAATACCACAATTTTTCCTTTCTTAGTCTTTCTCCCATTTGCGAGGAATCTCCACAACTTGGAGCCTCTCGCCCTTACAAGGATGATCACAAAAGAAGCACAGAAGTAAGGCAGGGGAGAGCAACACACACAAGACTCAAATCACAGCACAATCACGCACACAAGTCACAACTTGAGCTCAAAACTCAACCCACAGAGTTCACAACTCAAATGGAGCTCAAGTCACTATCTCAAGGAATCAAATGCGCGAAGTTGGAGTCTTGGAGTCTTAGAATGTTTCTTGTAAGCTTGGGTGTCTCCTCCATGCGCCTAGGGGTCCCTTTTATAGCCCCAAGGCAGCTAGGAGCTGTTGGAGGCCAACAAGGAAGGCTATCCTTGCCTTCTGTCGGGTGGCGCACCGGACAGTCCGGTGCGCCACCGGACAGTCACTGTAGACGGTCCGGTGCTGATTTCCTTCCTATTCTGGCGCAGACGACCGTTGCATCTCCAGGCTAGATGGCGCACCGGACACTGTTCGGTGCACACCGGACAATCCGGTGCCCCCTGTCGACCGTTGGCACGGGCCATGCGTCGTCCGCGGATTGCGCGGCCGACCGTTGCGCTGGCGACTGTTGGCTCACCGGACAGTCCGGTGCACCACCGGACAGTCCGGTGAATTATAGCCGTACGCCGCTGATTTTTCCCGAGAGTGGCATGTTCACCGGAAGCCAGTCTGGCGCAACGGACAGTCCGGTGTGCCAGACCGAGCTGGACTTCGGCTGCACCAAGTCAAGTCATTTGCAATTCTTTTCTTCTTTTCTTCTCACTGTTTTTAGCACTTAGATAAAACATATTAGTACTTAAAAACTATGTACTAAGTCTAGAAACATACCTTCTCTTTGATTTGCACTTCTCTCTTCATTTAGCACATAAGAACTTATTTAAATGTGTTGGAACTTAATCACCAAAACATAATAGAAATTGCCCAAGGGCACATTTCCCTTTCACAAGGATTTTTGTCTCAAGCATAATATTGTTGTCCCGGATATGCCAGCGCGCGGTGCCCGGCATGCGCGGCAACCCACAGGGCGAGGCGAGTCAGGCGGCGACCCCGCGTGCGGCTGCCGACAGGGCGAGGCGGCGACCGGTGACTGACGAGCCCTGAGGCCTCAGCAGCTGAGCTCGAACTCGCAGTCAGGCGCAATGCAGTAGCGCAACCGCAGTCCATAGAGCTTGTGCTCTCTGCCTCTCTGGTGAGCAAGCACTGAACATCGTAAATTTGTCTATGGTGAGCCTCGCTTTTTCCATGGTTTGTGCTTGTTGTTTGACACCGAGAATTTTTTGTGTTGTGGCTAGTAAGTTTCATAATCCATAGTGATCAATGTACAGTTGAAGAGAGTTTGAACAACAACATCATTTTATCAAGTTGTGTCGATTCAAGAATCGAATGAAATCATTCGAAGATTGGGAGTAATTTGGATGAAAATGAAAACAATCAAGAATCACCAGATGTTGGGACTGCACAAAATAATATGGAATCAATAGATACTGAGATTGGGACTAATGCTAATCAAAATGTGCAAGGCAGTCCTAATGTTATGCTCAATCAAAATAATATTGTTGGTGTTCGTGGACTTCGTAAACCAATTGAAGAGTTAGATGTGAACATTCGGGATGTTGTTAGCAAAGAATATTTATTATTAGGCCCTTGTCAACCAAAAGGTCACATATTTCTCAAGAAGCAAATAGGAGATAGACAAAGAAGTTTTCAGAAATCATGGTTCAAAAAGCATGAATGGTTTGAATACAGTGTTGCTAAAGATGCTGTCTTTTGCTTTTATTGTTCCTTTTCAAGCAACCGAGAAGGGAAAACTTTGGTGTTGAAAGCTACACTGGTGCGACAGGGTATAACAATTGGAAGAATGTGATTAAGTCATTTGATGAAAATGCGGATAACATTGATAGTGCTCATAATAAGGCTAGAAGATGTTGTGGTGATTTTAAAAATCAAATACAGTGTTCCACATGTAATGTGACAAGTAAGAAACAATTTGAATAATTCTTGGGTTGTCTTATTATTGTATTAGGTGTTATCAGATTTCTTCTATTGCAAGGTCTAGCTTTTCGTGGTCATGATGAGTGTACTAGCTCAAATAATAGAGGCAACTTATTAGAATTGCTTGAATGGTACAAAATGAAGGATTCAAGTGCTAAGAAATTGTTTGATAGCACTCCTAAAAATATATGTTGACTTCACCGGAGATTCAAAAGAAAATTTTTTTTGTCGGGCTTGTGCAGAAGAGACCAAAAAAGTCATCTTAGCTGAAATTAGGGATAATAAATTTGCTATAATCATCGATGAGGCCTGAGACACATCTATCAAGGAACAAATGGCTTTGATTTTGAGGTAAGTTATTGCTGTAATTATTACATTCTTCATAAAGAGAGTGATGGTAATTTATATTGACTTACTTTCCCATGTAGATTTGTCAACAATCAAGGCCAGGTGATTGAGAGATTTCTTGGAATTAAACATGTTACAAATACAAGTTCATATTTGCTCAAACAAGCATTAGATGGTATGCTCTCTAAACATAGCCTCTGTATAAAAAACTTATGAGGGAAAGGACATGACAGAGCATCAAACATGAGAGGGGACTTACATGTGTTGCAGAGAAGGATATTGGATGAGAACCCCTATGCTTTTTATATTCATTATTTTGCCCATCAATTACAATTAGTAGTTGTGTCTGTGGCCAAGTGTTGCTCTTTAGTTATGGATTTCTTCAACTATATCAATTTGATTGTTAACATAGTTAATGTTTCTTGGAAGAGGCAAGATCAACTTGCCCAATGTCAATAATCTTGTTCAAAGGCTAGAGAATGATGGCATGTTAAGGTGGAGAGGGAGAAACCAAGCAACTAATTTAACAAGAGCTAGGGATACTAGATGGGGATCACATCATAAAACCTTGTGTCGTCTTCAACTCATGTGGAGTGTTGTCTTAGAGGTGTTAGAGAATGTATGTCAAGATGCCACTAATCTAGCACAAAGAACCACATCGACAGGTTTATTAGACAAAATGGAGAGCTTTGAGTCTGTTCTTGTGTTACACCTCATGATCAAATTTTTGGGTAAGACTAATGATCTGTCACAATGCTTGCAAAAGAAATATCAAAATATTATTCGTGCCATAGGATTGGTTGGTGCCAAAAAAAATTAATGAGATAAGACACCATGGTTGGGATGCTCTTTTTGAAGAGGCCAAGGATTTTTGTCTCAAGCATAATATTGTTGTCCCAGATATGTCAGCGGAAATAGTTAGAAGAGGATGTTCTAGAGGACGTGGAGGACAGTTGGTTACTTATTATGAGCATCTTCATCATGAAATATTCAATGAGGTGTTGGATCAAATTATAGTTGAGTTTAACAATCGTTTTGCTGAAAGGTCTACTCAACGCTTGAGATGTGTTGCTTGTCTTGATCCCAATAACTCTTTTGCCAATTATGACAAAGATAAGCTAGTTGAACTTGCACAAATTTATGTCGATGACTTCACAGAATACAATTGTATAGTTCTTAGAGACCAACTTGATACATTCATTACTGAAGGAAGAGAAGATTCAAGTTTCCTATCATGTTGTGATCTTGGTAATTTTTCTATGAAGATGGTTAAGATAGATAGACATAATGTATTCCCATTGGTTTATCGTCTAATTGAATTGGCTTTGATTTTGCATGTTGCAACTGCAACGATAGAAAGAGCATTTTTAGCAATGAAAATCATCAAGACAGATTTGTGAAATAAAATGGGTGATGAATGGATGAGTCATTGTATGATTTGCTATATTGAGAGGGATATATTTGCAAGTATTGAAGATCGTCAAATTATAGAGCATTATCCGCCATGAGAACACGAAGAGAGCAAATACCAAAGACAAATAAGAGTGGTACATTTGTTCGAACAATTATATGCTTTGTAGTTTGTTTTCTTTGATTACGTATGTAATAATGTAATATCATTCAATTTCAGAAAGTGCTTCTATTGTTGATGAAAGCAACCTAAGTAATTGATGAATTGGTCATTGAGACAAAGATCTACCATTTTCTTAATTAGGTAACCACTTGTTTTAGTCAATTTTACATTAAATTACAATTGTTGTGTTCATATGAAGTTTATATGTGTCCTTATCTATGAATTTGCATGGTTTAAAATTTTTAGCTGATACAAATATTTTTTAATGTTATCTCCGGCCCTACCTTTAGAAGGATCCTGGCTCCGCCACTAAGTATCAGTAGTGCAAATTTGCTATCCATTTCTTCATGCTCTCAATATTTATGTTTTCATGCATGTACATGTCGTAGCCTGTAATCCAAAACAAAGATTTTTACATATACTAACCCTAAAAAGTATCAACAGGAGAATGGATTATTTATTTGAACATTGATTCAGAAAGATTTTTACGGTGTGGCTTTTAAATATCAATATTTTTCTCCAATCCAACATTGGTTCAGAAATTAGTTTTGGCGGTAAATTATACTCCCTTTGTCCCAAATTAAAATTTATTTTAGACTTTTATTGGATTCCGACAATAATTGATGTATATGATTTGGATATATGTCTAGATTCATTATCATCAATTTGAATATAGATATAAAAACTAAGTGCTAAAGTGAATACTAATTTAGGACTGAGGGAGTACCTATTATTTTTTATGACATATTCTTTCAATTTGAAGTTTTAGAAGTGAATTATGCATTCTTAATTTTCTTGGAGAATCTCTATAATAATATGAAGGTGTGCCTTACATCTAACAAAAATGGTGCATGCACTGTACGTAGGGCTGGATATCGAGCTAGCTCGGCTCGGATCATCCGAGTTCAAGCTAGCTCGTTAAGCTAGTGTGTTGACTCGGCTCGGCTCGTTAAGCTAACGAGCCACAAAGTTAGCTCGGCTTGGTTCGTTTATGAGCTCGAGCTAGCTCGTTTAGCTCAACGAGCCAGAGAAAAAAACAATGTATATAATAATCAATTTCTAGTTAATTTCAAACTAATTTAACGATAGAAAATAATAATTATACTCATAGTTTCACAGACCACATCAATGTAACACCAAATTAACACAACTCGTTACTCACCAATTCACAATTCACACACATATTCAACAGTTTAACTCACAGTTATATTTGCATAGAACAATTTAACACATATAGACAATTTATCAATCATAGTTTAACTCATAGACCATAAACATCACACATATATAACATGTTTATCAACTGTTACGTAAATAATATGCATATAATTTCGTTTTGCTGAAATGTGATGGCTCGTTTAGCTCGCGAGCTGGCTCGTTAACAAACCAAGCTAACTCGTTAACGAATCGAGCTACGATGTGAGCTTAGCTCGTAAAAAAACTCAAACAAGATGATACGAGCCGAGCTGACCATGAACCGATCGATCCACCACCATTTTGTTTATCCCTAGCTACCTGCACGATGGAGAGCTCATATGGTGTTCCTGCTTTTTTTTACAAAGAATTGCTTTTCCTTTTTTTTAGCCCTTTTTAAATCGGTGAATACGACAAAACATGGAACTCTTAGCACGTGCAATGCGCTGGAATAAAAGTCCCGTTTGGATGTTAGAATAAGACCCGTTTCTAATGTGAAACAGTGAAAACGTATTAATTCTTTGACACACTTATGAGCTACCATTTTTTCCAGCTGTAATTATTTTTAATGTAACAAATTAAAATAGGCTGTATTCAATTTATTCTTCATCCACAAAAGTTTAGAGCTTTTTAAGTATAATTTTATTTATATATTTTTAAGAAGATATATATCTCCAAATGAATCGGAATTTTTCTTAAGAGAATTCAGATCCGAAATGTTTCTATGAAAATTTGAATCCCTACCAAATGCATCTTAAATTTGTGCATGTACTTATACTATTAAACATGGATTAAAGTGAGTTACTCCCTATCCATCACATGTCTTAGTTGAATTTATTGATTTGAGATTTGCTATTTCGAAATCCAAATTATCATGATCGATGTTAGTAGGATATATGTGGTAACATTTTTTTCTTGTACTACAACGATCATTTTTACTTTATATTTATATATGAAATGGATAATCGATAGATGACCTGTCGAGTCAAATCCAAGCCGTTATAATTCAATTTGATGAAAATTAGATGAGATGTTTTCTTTTTCCATAAGTAATGAAAGGATTTATTTGATTAATAGTTTCTTTAGTACCTCTCGAGATACCTAAAAAAGATAGCATAAACATAGTTACATTACTAAGAACTGAATTAATTAGGACTAATCTTCCCCCAATCGAAAGCATCTTTCCTTCCCAAAAACTAAGCTTGTTTTGAAATCTATCGTCTATTTCTTCGGATCTGTATTTCTAGTTTTCTATGATGCATAGAAATATCCAAGTATCAATATGGAAAGAACCCATCTCACAACCAAAAAGAAAATCTCGACACTTGTTGAAAAGCCTTTGGAGACTACTTGATCAATTATTAGAGGCGCAACATTTTGGTGAAAAGAGTTTCATTCTCAACACTTGTTGAAGAAAATGCCACTTTACCTTGTCGTACACTTTTTCAAAATCTCGCTTCGTTTCACCTGATCCATGTGGATCGGATTGTATTGAGTTTGTTTAACTCCACAGCAAGTCAAAATGCATCTCATTCATTACAATCTACTCTAATCAACATGGAATTAGAATAACCGAACAAGTTCTTAAGAATAAGGCCCCACATTTCTTCTTGTGCATCTCATGAATGGTTAGATAATGACACCTTTCATTATATATCTCCTAGGAATAAAAGCGGCTTGTGAAGGTCTAATTACTTTATAGGCTATTAGAGCAATCATATTGGCGAGAACCTTTGTAATAAAAACCTTAAATCTAACACTTAGAAACGAAGAGTTTGCATTACTGTATTTTTACGTTTTTTCAGTAGGAGTCCAAAATTGAGACGGTGAAGAGGCAGATTACTGGCATGGAATATATATTTGGAATATGAGTAGATAGCTATAGATAAAGAATAGATAGAATGGTCATATATAAGACATAGGTAGATATATAGATATATAATGGGTAGTTATAGCTACAAAATAGACACATAGCATTTTGGATTAATTATTTGCATAATAATGATGGTGCTATCGTCTTATCTATCAATACTGTTATGGGCATTTTGATTTTATCCTCTCTGACTAACATGATAATTTATAATCCTTGGGAGTTAATATGAAGACTTCGTCTCATCGTCTGTTACCTCCTTAATACTAAAAAATAAATTAATATATTATATGGGGTGAGAAAAGGGAATACGCGTGATCAGACATGTGAAAACAGCCTCGCAAATGGAAACAGTGGTTTAATTTGTCTTGCTTAGCCGGACTGGCTCGGAACTTGGGCCGTACAGCCCTGGCCAGTTGGTCCTGAACCCAGTCTAAGGCATTTGTCTTGGACTAACTCTAATGTGTCTGGAGCCCAATTCCACTAGTAACTGATTGAGATTTTTCCGAAATTTTAGCCCACAGTAGCGGCAAGTTGTAGCCGCGTTAATATGGTCTGCCTGATGCTCGATGGATATTCCAGACCTGAGACAGACATGAGACTGGTGTGGTTTAGACCCATTTAAACATCGGTTCAGATATCGTCGGCTATTTAGTACGGTTCGTATCCTACTCATACCTAGTATCGGGCCGGGTTGACCCGTGTCTCAATATTTGATGTGTTGGGTCTGAGTTTTTTTTGGTTGGATTGGATTTTTCAGGTTGAGTCGGATTTTGAGTAAAAAATCATAACCAGTATGTAGCCATAAATTATTGCGGGTCAAAAATTGTAGTCCATACCCGTCCGTTGCATTGGTTAGGCCGTTTTTTTTGAACGGATCGGGTCGGACGACCCATGACCAAGTCTAGTGTAGTTGCAGAGGGTTGTGTTCTACGAGCAGGATTGTGTGATATCCCAGCGCGTCCTAGGCATGTTTCTGCGAGCAAACATGCTAGGCCAGTTTCATGACTTTTCATCATTGAACAGGGCACGTTCATATTTGGTGCCTTATATCTAGGAGTGATAATATGTTCTAAACTTTATACTATTAAATTTAAGAATTAGATGATATTAGGATCGAGCTTTATTTTTATATATTTTAAACTAAAATTAATTAAAAGCTTAAATGAATCATGAAAAACATTTAGACCGTCATCTATTACCACCCCTACTTATGTTCGATGCACATTGGATATATCCAATATACCTCATGTTAGTCACTCGCTTTGATTTCTAAAAGATATAAAAAACAAGGTAACATAAGTTAATAGGTTATGAGCTTCGAAGGTTGATTGAAAGGAGACGATAAAAACGATGATGGTATGATGGTATAAATGATATGTAAATCAAGAAAAATAAACATGCTACTCATTTGGATACGCATACTTGTATTCACTTCGTTTCTCACAATGTAACATCATTACAATCATATCTTTGACTTTACACAACATATAGCTCGAAGGTAGTTTCGAAGGTTGAGCAAAACGAAGCTCTAGGCTCTCGAAAACGTGATTTGTGCATAGCACTGTTCCTATATTTATAAGGATAGATACAACTTCGTATGGAATTACAAGTATGCCCACGAAATTTACGTGCATGATTTACAAGTAACGCATGGTCAATATCGTCTTTTCTCCTTTTTTGCTGATCAAGACTTTTGGCTTTTCCTCTTCTTTACTTCATAGAGCAAAGCCTTAGACGATGAAGTTGTTAGCTTCAACTCACGCCTTCGCAGCATCAATGCCCACACGAAGCTCCTCAACTTCTCTTCTCTAGTTCGCTTATTGCTGTTGGAAAAGGTTTGCTTCATTGGCTCCCAGTGTTGTATCTTAAACACATTCTTTCAACGTGAAGGTAAAGTGGTTTGAGAATCTTCGGTAATATAGGTCTCCATCACTGCATCACTGCTAACTTATATTTTTAAATATTCTTTGAGTTGGATTTGTTCTCAATATATTGGGCTTCTAAAGAGTTACCTAGTACTATATTTCACAAGTGCATATCATCACTAGACTATATGTCAAGCTACCCATTCATGCCCCATTCATATTACGACCAAAGGAAAATAGAGTTCTTATCACTATTCTAAATATCCAAGAACTCCATCGACACATAAAACTAGTTGATCCTTAAAAAAAATTCACTCATCCTTTAGAAGCCGAAGTTGATTTACCATCTATATGGGCAAGAAATTCATATATGTAATACCCAATTTGCAATAGATACTAAAAGAGGAGAAAAGTTATTTTCCTATATTTTATGTGTATGTTGAACCTACTTATCATCACATGTGAACACCATGTTAAAAAAATATAATAATAGTTAATAAAAGACTTATCACAAAAAAATGTGCATCATGTTGGTTCTTTATTTTGTGTGCATTATATGGCAATATAAAAGTAATATATTAAATTCCCCAAATAGAATTTGGGGGAAAAAAATAAAAGGAGATCCTAGAATTTAGAAGAAAAGAAGCAAATGAACATTATGTGGAATAAAAATAAGTATAAAAATATATATAAATATTATTCCTACACAGATTTGAGTTTATACATTTGACTCAAAAGTGAATTTCTTAACAAGACTCAAATTCAAATTAGGAATTCAATGAAAAGAAAAGTGAATCAAATAGTGTTGGGGGCCTTCGTCCTCCGAAGGTCCTCAAAAACATGATTTGACAATGTTTTCCAAGTGAATTATATGAACAGGTATTTTCGGATTCAGAACTATGGATATGGATCACGACCAGGACGAAGGCTGAGCCAGACGAAGGTCGGGGGCAGCCGAAGCTGTGCGCAGGGAAGCTTCGGCTCGATGGCAGAAGGGGGAACCGACTTAAAGATGAAAAGACCTCGGGGGCCTCGACAGATTTCCATAAGCCGTTAGCAAATGTAATGGGCATGGATGTAATTTTACGTGGGCTGCGTCCCGCGTCTATAAATAGATGAACAGTACTCCCGTACTGTTCACGCTGACTTTACATTTGCTTTTACGTCACGCCCGTACTTTTTACCTTCTCTCAGGACCGAAGGTACATTTGTAATTTGAAATCATTTCTATTTTCCCATGTTAATAAAATAGAAATGATTCCATGATGATGCTTATATTATATCTCATGCTTTATATGAGTCTTTCGTTTTTACCTATTATATTTACGAAGGTATGTCTCTTATGACCTTCGTCCGAAACTCATTATTTCCCGAAGGGACATAATGCTTCGAAGGACGAAGGACTTTAACACTTAACACTTTTCATGTTGCCTTGTTCTTAACTCTTAGCATTTGAGAACAAGTCACCAACATTGGCGCCCACCTCCGGTGAACTCACTTCCACTGCTTGAGTTTTTCGGCACCTTCGGCAAGCATCAGCTTCGTCATGCCGCCGAAGAAGGCTTCAGCACCAGGGGCTGGCACGCTGCAGCCGCTGGACCCTAATCAAGACGTCCTTTCTCTTAGAGAAGCACGGAGCCAGAAGAGGAAGGCTACCAGTCCAACACCTCCGGAGGATGATCTAGATCAGGAGATTCGGAATCTGGAGATCCTTCAGCAGCAGGTTCAACGCAAGAAGGAGAAGATGGCCAGGCTAGCTGAACTGCAGAGGCAGATAGACGAAGCCTCTGAAGAAGTTCGTCATCTTGCTCAGGATGAGCAATACCGAAGGCCTCAGCATCAAGACCTTCATCAGGAGGGCTTTCACAACGAAGATGACTGGTATAACAATTTCCATCATGGGAATTTTGTTTTTGATGATGTTTCTCCCCTGTCTGCTGAGTTACAGGCTACACCTTGGCCTCCATCATACAAGCCGCCTCAGCTCCCCGTATTTGATGGCCACTCTGATCCGAAGCAGTTTTTGATGAGCTACGAAGCAACAGTGTCTTCGTACGGTGGCAATGCTTCAGTCATGGCCAAATCTTTCGTCATGGCTGTTAGAAGTGTTGCTCAAACCTGGTATTCCTCCCTTCGACCAGGAACGATCACTTCATGGCAGAAGCTGAAGGACTTGTTGTTAACTAGCTTTCAAGGATTTCAGACGAAGCCGGTCACTGCTCAGGCTCTGTTCCAGTGCACTCAGGACCCCGAAGAATACCTTCAGGCATATGTCCGAAGGTTTTTGCGTTTGAGGGCACAGGCACCAACGGTGCCCAATGAAATTGTCATTGAGGCCATGATCAAGGGGCTTCGGCCAGGTCCGTCAGCTCAGTACTTCGCCAGGAAGCCTCCTCAAACGCTGGAGAAGCTGCTCCAGAAGATGGATGAATATATTCGAGCTGATAATGATTTTCGCCAAAGAAGGGAGGAGGCCTTCAGATTTTCTGAGATGACCAGGGGCTTCGGAGGAAGATTCTATCCGAGGCATGTCAGATCAATTCATAACTCCAATCAAAATGATGATAAAGGGAGCCAGCAGCAAAGGCCACAGTACTCCTCACAGGCTTCGGGGCAACAGCAAAGCTCCTTCCGACCACCAGCTCCAAGAGGCAGAGGCGCCAGGGGCTTCGGAGGAAGATTTGGCGATCAACCAAGAAGAATCTTTTGCTTATTCTGTGGAGAGAACAAAGGCCATACTACCAGGATGTGCCATGTTACTATACAGAAGCAAAAGGAAATAGCTGAAGCAGCAGCACAACAAGCCCAGCCGAAGCAGGTCATGCATACAGCTTCGTATCATTCGCCCTACATCCCAGAATATGTGGGCAATCATCCTGTAGTCTCTGCTGCTTCGGCAAGCCAGCCTTCAGCCTCCTGGCAACAGCCTCCGCCTCCACCTCCGTTGCAACAAGGTCAGCAGCCAGAAGGGAGCCAATATGCTCCACATCAAAGGGACTTCAGAGAACAGTCCGAAGCTCGCACGGTCAACAGCACCGTGCCAGAATCAAAGCACATCTATTGACAAATATCCTACCTTAATAGCAATCTTTTTCATTCAGTTTTATTCTCTGTAATAAAGGACATTGTTTTCATGTAATTAGTTTCGTTGATTCCTACAAGAAAAATATGTTTTCTTCACAGGTTTGCGACAATAAAAAGGACCTTCGGACTATTGAAAATCCTTCGAAGCAACGAAAAGTCGTTCTAAGGAACGCAGAGTAAGTCTGGCGAAGTCACAAAAAGTCGTTCCGAAGGGAGCGCAGCGTAAGTTTTCTGCTCCAAAGTCGTTCCAAAAGGAATGCAGAGCATACAGCGAAAAGTCAACGCTGATACCGCCTAAGTAAAAGGCGAAGAAGCTCCAAAGACGTTCCTAAGGGAATGCAGAGCTTATACCGCCTAAGTAAAAGGCGAAGAAGCTCCAAAGACGTTCCTAAGGGAATGCAGAGCTTATACCGCCTAAGTAAGAGGCGAAGAAGCTCCAAAGACGTTCCTAAGGGAATGCAGAGCTTACAGCGAAGAATCAGTGCTGATACAAAAATATTGTGTGAGGATATGTGGGTATCTTTCGGAACAAATGTCATCTACGTAGCATAACATCATTACATCATTTTGCATAGCATAAGCATCATACATCATGTTGCATATGGCCCAAAGAAGGGGACAAGATATTGATCTTCGGAAGTATGATTTGCAAGAGTGAAAATCGTGGTCTCAAGAAGGGGACACGATATTGATCTTCGGAAGTATGATTTGCAAGAGTGAAAATCGTGGTCCCAAGAAGGGGACACGACATTGATCTTCGGAAGTATGATTTGCAAGAGTAAAGCTTCGGAGAATCAATCTTCATCTTCGGAAGTATAGCTTCGGAGAATTTTTTCACGAAGTTTGGATATTCTTCACGAAGCATGAAAAGAAGGGAAGGTGTTTTTTCGCCAAACTCAAAAACGGTACGTGTGTAAAGTTTCATGCATCGTAAAGAATTGAATAGCAAAAATAGATATATTACATTCGGGGTTACAAAAATGTTACATTATATTACATTTCCGAAGTTTTTTACAAAAATGTTTAATCTTCTCTCAAAACGACTCCTGCAGCTTCATTCAGAAGCCGATTGACGACTTCGTCCATAATATCTTCGGCCATCTTTTTAATTTCGTCGTCCCCCTTTGGCTGAGGGCCCGAAGGCGCTTTAGTCGGATCTGAAGCAGGACACGACTACATTACTATTACAAATCACAAACAGGTCTTAAAAGCCTAAAGATTACAACACGGTAGAAGCTATTATTTAGTACCTAATTGACCTTCGGGCTCTGTGCTCTTTTCAGCAGCCTTAGCCACTTCTCTAGCATCATGGATGCCCTTTTCACTTCTCTGAATAATCTCTCTTGCCATTTCTCGGCCACCGTTGTCCCAGATGTCGGTAAAAAATTTTCCCCCAACCGCGCTAGCTTCGGCTGAAGGATCTTTTATATCTTCAGTCGACAAGGTGGCTTCGGACTGTGCTAAAATTTTCACATGTTCACAGCCCTTCTTCTCTAAAATAGTGGCAATCCCTCTGGCGCCAGAGAAGGCACATATATCTCCTCGGCTATTTAAAATTTCTTCAAAGACTTCAGCTTCGTGGTCAATCCATTCAATGACACTTTCGGGATTGCCCCTCAGAAAATTTTCTTCACTTGAGAATGCGCCGACCTTGGCGAAGCTAGCCTTTAATTTTTTAGCACAGTCTATAGATTTATTGTAGCATCTCTTTTTGGATGAACGAAGCTCTTCAACAGTCACTTCTAGGTGATCTGCCCATTGATCGCTGAGTTCACGCTTTGTTTCTTCAAGTATACGTTCCTCTGTGGCTCTGGCCAGTTGTTTCCGAAGGTCTTCAATTTCGCGTTTCTGAGCTTCAGCCTGACTTTTGAAAGCAGCTTCGTCCTCCTTTATTTTATCTATCAATGAGTGTAATATTTTGTCTTTTTCGAGACCTTCGTTCCTCAGTTCAATCACTTCGGAACGAAGGTTGCTCAGGGCTATAGTACACCCTTCGTCTTCAGTATCTTTCTGGGCTCTGAGAGCATTGCTAAGAATCAAGCCCTGCAAAAAGGAATATGTGTGTGTGTCAGAGGGTTTACATGAACGGAAAAATACAACGATTTCATTTATCATACCTTTAAACTGTTATAAGCTAGGCTGTCAGCCAGATCGTTTTTTGATAGCACCGAAAGTCCGTCTTCTAAAGTTGGGAATCCGAAGCTTCTGCCTATCTCCCGACAGACAGAAATTTCCTTGTTGTCGGGAAGACAGTACAAGAAGTCTTCTTCTCCACTGCCATTAAATATTAATGCTCCCTTCGGATATTTCAGTTTTTGGGCATAATGCTGGGCCTCTTGTTCTTCTTTTTCTGATAATTTTTTCCCCGAAGCATGACGAAAAATATAATCACGAATCTTGGGGGATGCTTCGGGGGCAACAACACTAGATTCTTCAATAGTTGGCTTTGTTATTTTCTCTGTCTCACTTTCCAAAGTTTTTGCGGGCTCTGAGGGTCCAGCTTCGGCTGAAATCTTTTGCTCTGGAGCTGTAGAACCAGAGATTTCAGCTTTTGTTTCAGGAGTAACAGCAGCTTTCTTCGGAGGTGTGCTCGAAGATTCGATCGTTTCCAATACGTCTAGCACATTAGCCATTCTCTTTCTCTTCGGAGTTACAGCTGGCACTTTTTCATTTTTTGCTGTCCCGATGATTGCTGTAGGACTCAAAACTTCTGATGTTTTGAAGCCCTCAGTTGCTTCTCTTACTTTCTCAATTTTTTCTTTGAGCGGCGCTTCGGTTTTCTCTTTTGTTTCTGACAACAAAATGTTTGATTGTTCTGATTCTATCTTTGGTGGCACTTCGGCCGTTTCTGCGATCTCTGGCAACAAGGCCGGCTCGATTAGTTTCTCAGCTTCGGTGGCTGAAGAAGTTTTCCCGGTAAACTCTGGCACCGAAGCTGGTTCAATATGGCGTGGTCGGTGTGTGAAGACCTTCAACCTTTTTCCTTTTGGTTCTGGCTCGCTAGGAGCGGTTCCAGCTTCTTCTTTTTCAGAGGTTATGTTTTTCCTTTTTTGCCTTCGGATGGGATAACAATAATCAGGGTAGAAGAACCCGATTGCATCAAACACTCGGTTCAGTCTCTTCTTTTTTCGGCCTCCGAAGGCTGCTGATAGTGCAGTATTTTCAGCCTTCGAGAATGCCCCAAGTAATTCATCACTTAATATTTCAATGCTTTTCAGCCAGTCATCATCAGGTTCAATAAATTTATCTGCATATTTGAATGTGTATTTTAATCTGACTAGTCCGCCTTCGTCGGACTCTTTAATGGTTTCTTTCGGCATTTCCCACTTTTCTGCAAGTGGCCATATCCTGAAGGCAATGTGCTCCTGGACCAGGTCCCTTGTCCCAATGAAGGAGCAGACTGCGCCGAAGGCTCTTTGGCATTCTTCGGCTGCCTCATCCATTTCAACCTTCGGCCTTCGAAGTCCGAAGCGTTGCCAAATTGGGTACATAATGATACTTTGGACATTATTTTGCGCTGTTAGATCATTTTTCACATAAAACCATTCAGACATCCAGGCTCCGGGCCATCTCTTCCGAAAGGTTGGCACAGGGTAGCTTGACCCGGAGCGGGCGCCGAAGCTGTAGCACCCAAAGTTGTTGTGGTATTGCTCCTTTCCCCAGGGTTTCGTCTCGTACAATAACTCGTGTATATTGCAGAAGCTTTTAGCGTTTGGTTCCAAACCTTGGCTTCTCGCAGCCCAGACAAAAATCCCCATTCTTATAATAGCTTCGGGAGTGAGTTGATGAAGGTAGATTTGGAATGTTTTCAGTACCTCAACAACAAAATTGCTCAGGGGGAATCGAAGCCCAGCTTTGAGGAGGCTTCGGAAAATTACAACTTCATCCTCTTCAGGGGTGGGAGAAGTCTTTTCCCCGGCATCAGCTCTCACAATAGATATGTCTCGGAAGTATCGCCCCCTCATATTGTCAATGTGACTCTGCTTGATGGTTGTTTTCCCAAAAACTGAGTGACTTGGTCGCCACGGTCGATCTTCGGCCTCTTCCCCACTACTTTCCACATCATAGCTGTCGCTGTCATCAGTATCTTCGGACAAACCTTCGAGAATCTCCTTCGTGATTTTCTCTGTATTAGTCTCTGCCATCGCTATCAGGAACCCCAGATTCTTCTCCTCCTCGAGACTCAGCTTCGTCTCAACAGGGATCTTCTTGTCTTCAGACATCTTCGGAAACACTAAAAATTTGTTCCCGAGGCCGAAGCTTCGAAATCAAAAAGACCAGCAAATCTCAATGAGCAAGAGCTAAAAATTTTTTAGTGGGCCGAAGCAAAAGGCAAGCGTGTGTACCAAATGAATTCACGATGTGTTCTTATTTATACGCCTAGGGCGTTGAAAGTTAAAAGGCCCCGCTTGTCAGTGAATGTTGCTATTCTAGCAAAGGGAAGGTGTTTTTTCGGACCTTCGGCTCAAGGCCTTCGTCCATATCGCAATCTGAATTTATTATTTACAAATTAATATTGCGAGGGGCTACTGTTGGGGGCCTTCGTCCTCCGAAGGTCCTCAAAAACATGATTTGACAATGTTTTCCAAGTGAATTATATGAACAGGTATTTTCGGATTCAGAACTATGGATATGGATCACGACCAGGACGAAGGCTGAGCCAGACGAAGGTCGGGGGCAGCCGAAGCTGTGCGCAGGGAAGCTTCGGCTCGATGGCAGAAGGGGGAACCGACTTAAAGATGAAAAGACCTCGGGGGCCTCGACAGATTTCCATAAGCCGTTAGCAAATGTAATGGGCATGGATGTAATTTTACGTGGGCTGCGTCCCGCGTCTATAAATAGATGAACAGTACTCCCGTACTGTTCACGCTGACTTTACATTTGCTTTTACGTCACGCCCGTACTTTTTACCTTCTCTCAGGACCGAAGGTACATTTGTAATTTGAAATCATTTCTATTTTCCCATGTTAATAAAATAGAAATGATTCCATGATGATGCTTATATTATATCTCATGCTTTATATGAGTCTTTCGTTTTTACCTATTATATTTACGAAGGTATGTCTCTTATGACCTTCGTCCGAAACTCATTATTTCCCGAAGGGACATAATGCTTCGAAGGACGAAGGACTTTAACACTTAACACTTTTCATGTTGCCTTGTTCTTAACTCTTAGCATTTGAGAACAAGTCACCAACAAATAGGAAAAAGGAAAAATAAAAGAAAAAGACTAAGAACACCTTACCTGGGCCTCAGACCCGAATTCGGCCCACACTACCTTCTCTACTGCGCGCCAGCCCATCTGCTACTCCTCCTTTGCATTTTCTGTTGGGACACTTCCATGTGGGCCCCACTGAACAAAACCCCACTGCTCGGCTTGCACGGGCAGCCGCTGGCGGCTTGGCCCCACCCGGCGGCCTCTCAGTCCTTTCTCTCTGTTGCGCACGATGCCGGGTGTACCACCGACGGGCGGGGTCCACTGGCAGACCCGTCTTCTCCCCAAGCTCACGCGCACCTCGAACGAACTCACGCGAATTCGTGCTGAATCCTCAGCCGACGCCGAGAACCGCGGACCTAGCTCGGCACGTGCTGGGACTTAAGCACTTCCCCGACTGGTGGGCCCGCGCTTTCATCTCTTCCGTGGAGCCAAGCAACTAACCTACACGCGTTCTCCGCGGACGGGCGAAGTTGTTGGGCGCCTCCGTGAAGCTCGCGTTTGCCTCCAACGACTTCACCGCGGGATCCGACCTTTACTGGTATCCCTCGGGTACATAAGCAAGACCCGCCGCCCTCTGAGCCATCCATGGGTGGAGCGCATCGGGCGCCATCCAGAGAAAGCAGTGCCGCGGAGGGGAGATCCATGCCGCTGTCGTGGTCGGCGGTATGTACCACCGTTCGGGGTCCTGTGGGGGGGTCTGGGTGACCCATCCTATCCTGGCGGAGATTACTGTGGCGTCTATGGGTGGATTGGGCTCCGTGATTCGACTGAATTGCTCGCCGGAATAGCATACCTGCCATGGTTCGACCTACGCGCGTGGGCAGCATCCTTCGCACCCCTGACGTTGGTAAGAATCCCCTCATAGCACTTGCCTCGCTCTTTGGATCGCTGGGGACCTTTCGATTTGAAGTTTAGGGTCCTGGGGTGCCGGATCATGTGTCACCGGCGGGGTCTCCGCCGTGGGATCCTGGCGGCGCGGCCGTGTTCGTCCGTCTGGGGTAGAAGACAACTCTAGAGCCGTTGATCTCCCGTTTTGCGGTCGAGATTAGATCAGACATATCCTTTCGCTTCTTTAACTCGGGGCCGTCCGATCGGGATCTGACGCTTGTGAGCGGGCCTGGCAATTTAAAATCCGGGGCGTTCACCCTTGATCCTGCGGTCTCTATGCGCAGTGGTTCATGGAATGGCAGATTTAATCAGGGCCGTCTGTTTTAGATCCTACGTCTCAGATCTATCGATACCCCTTCGCGTGGCAAACTTCATAAAGAGCCCCTGCTTTTAGTTGAAATAGAACCCGCCGTCCATGGACACTGTTGACTGAGTCTCGGGAATCTTGCGCCGAGAACCCTGTGCTTCCCAGTAAATGTGGCCCAGTCCAGGGTATTATAAAACAGAGAAAATAAATTATAAATGGATTTTTAATAGATAAATAAATTCTAGAACTTGTTTAAATCATAGAAAATCCATTTTTAGTCCAAATTAATCCATTCCACTTTCTAAAATTTTGTAATTTTATTCTCTACCACCTAGAGCCTCTGTTTTGTCATGAAAACAATTAGAAATTTAATCTCTCACTCAATCCATTTTAAACACATAAAACCTTTGAAAATTCATAACTTAAAATCTACAACTCCAAAATTAATAATTCTTTTTCCTGTGATCTTATTTTAATATGTAGATTATTAATATGTATTTTGGCATACATGTTTGGTGTAATGTTAATTTTGCCTATACGCTGTTTGTTTGAATTGCTACAACTAGTGCGAGGTCACGTGTCACCTGAAGATCATCCTGGTACCTGGAATCTCAAGTCCCAGGCAAGTTGTGCCCTTGATCACTTCTTTTTACCCACTCATGTTCTAATTAATCATAATGATCTGCATAGGTTAATTTGATGGGACCCAATAGGTTACCCTAGTTTGTCTATCTTTATACCTTGTTTACCACTGAATTTTTTTGGGTAGTACTTGCTAGTGCTTTATGTGGTTTTGGGTATGAAGATACATTATTCATGATCACACTTTTATTATCTGTTTATTATCACTGTTCATGATAAGATCATTATGTTAATTGGAACATGGAGAACCACCTGGGAAAACAGTGCTACCACAAGGGTTTAATGGGACGCCCTTGGCCGATTAATTAGGAAAGCTAGTGGAAGACTACCTTACCCGAAAGGGGCAAGGGCAGTAGGGGAGTGGTCAGTGTAGGGAGGCCCTCGGGAGGATTTTGCTGTGATGGCGGTCCTGCAAGGGATTCCTGCATTGGAGCTTCCTATAAACTGTAGCGGGTTTTCTGAAGCTAGTGGAACTTTGTAAAGGCCTCGTAGTGTTACCCTGCCTCGCCTCCTCGGTAGAGGTGTATGGGAAGTCGCGATCCCTTGGCAGATGGGTAACATGACTTGTGGGTAAAGATGCGCAACCTCTGCAGAGTGTAAAACTTGTATACTAGCCGTGCTCACGGTCATGAGCGGCTCGGACACTCACATGATTAAATTATGGAACTTAAACTCAATTTGTCATATGCATTGCATCGCAGGTGAAGTTGTTACTTTTGTTCTATTATTTAACTGGGTTGGTATTTACTTATACTTAGTAACTGCTAATAAAATTCTGACCAACTTTAAAAGCAATGCTCAGCTCTAACCATCTTCTTTGGTAAGCCTTACACTTCACTTGAGCTCCCACCTTTGGCGAGTTCATGCACATTATTCCCCACTACTTGTTGAGCG
This sequence comes from Zea mays, assembly GCF_902167145.1. NCBI lineage: Eukaryota > Viridiplantae > Streptophyta > Magnoliopsida > Poales > Poaceae > Zea > Zea mays. Next base: position 188,323,637 of record NC_050098.1, read on the forward strand.
ATGAACATATGTGAGCTCACTCTTGCTGTCTCACACCCCCCACAGGTTAAGAACAGGTACAGCAGGATGAGACACATGGAGGATGCTGCGATAAGTTCGTGAGAGATCTAGGCCGTCGTCTCCCAGTCAACTTTGGGTTGCTGGACTGTTGTCTCCTTATAATGTAATTACTTATTTATTTTGTATAGAACTCCTGTTAAATAGTAAAGATGTGACATTCGATCCTGTGCCATGATACATCATATGTGTGAGACTTGGTCCCAGCATATCTGGTGTTTATGTTTACGCCCGGGCTTTGGACCCCTAAAACCCGGGTGTTACAGAAGTGGTATCAGAGGAATGTTGACTGTAGGACGAAACCTAGATAGAACTGGACAACCAATACTTACTTACCTTGGCTACTCTGATCCTTTCTAAACTTTTCTTAATCTTTTCTCATCTAATTCCGCTTTACTCTGATTACTCTTACCTTTCTGCTTCCAAAGACAAACTTGGATTTCACACTTTGAAATCCCGTACTTAAAGTGACTTTTAGAAATAGGAGACCCATTCTTAGGAACAAAAATCAAAACTATTTTATTACATATTTGTATGAGTGTTTGTTCTTATGATACTTGTCTGATTTGGATCTTTGTTTGAGTGTGATGAGTTGTGGAGTAATGTCCATAATTGCATCTGCATATACACATAGGTATAAAAATATATTTATAAAATAACTAGACAACCTAGATTATCCCCATTGGAACATATCTAGCTTAAGAGATTTATCTTATCCTAAAAGATCTCATTCTAACCAATTCATCTTATCTTAAAAGATTCTCCCTTATCTTAATAGATCCATCTCATCTTAAAAGACACTCATCTTATCTTGAAAAGATTTTATCCTAATAGATCTAACTTGTCTCAAAAGATTCTATCTTATCTTTATGGATCCATCTTAACCTAATAAGCATACTTATCCACCCTAGTTTAAACAACCATGGTCTAATAAAAATTAATTAGATCTTACCTAGTCAAACTAGTCATACCAATCTAATCTAGATCCCATCCAATCTAATATGATTCAATCTAAAGTGAGTTATTAACAAGTTAGTTAAGTTAGTGATATAGGTTAGACACTGTCTCTACAAATAGATCTTGACCTAAATTAATGTCTTATACCAACTCATCCTTGAACAATGACCTACCTACATCATATAATCCATCCTATCTTAAAAGATTCTAACATATCCTAATAATATTTATCCTGCCCTGGTAGATCTAGCTAATCTTAACTAGTTTAATCTAGTCATACCAACCTAATCTGGATTCTATCTAATCCAATATGATCTAAGCTAGATTGAGTTACTTAATGCTGATACAAAGGATAAGACCATACCCAACAACTTGACCTACATAACAAATCTATCTTAGCCTCTTGTCCCAAACCCGGATGGAGACACCAAAGAGCAAGAAGGAGGAGATCAACTTCGACATGGAAGGATAGGGGTCAAATCAGATCTCGAGATGATTCAAGATTTACCACCTTGGATGGAGTCTTCCCTTACCAAGTTCTTCTTACCATCAGCTAACCTCACTTTGACCATCTCTCTTCTTACCTAACTGTGTGTCTAAACTAGAAGGTACCCATGCATTTCTAAGTACTTGCTAAATTGTATAAAAAAAAGAGAGACCCTTAATTTTTGAATCAATTAGAAACTACAACCTCAATTACAAACCAATCTTGGTATAGTCCTTTTTCTTACAAATCTCGAGGACGAGATTATTTTTAAGGGGGGTAGGATTTGTAATACCCAATTTGCAATAGATACTAAAAGAGGAGAAAAGTTATTTTCCTATATTTTATGTGTATGTTGAACCTACTTATCATCACATGTGAACACCATGTTAAAAAAATATAATAATAGTTAATAAAAGACTTATCACAAAAAAATGTGCATCATGTTGGTTCTTTATTTTGTGTGCATTATATGGCAATATAAAAGTAATATATTAAATTCCCCAAATAGAATTTGGGGGAAAAAAATAAAAGGAGATCCTAGAATTTAGAAGAAAAGAAGCAAATGAACATTATGTGGAATAAAAATAAGTATAAAAATATATATAAATATTATTCCTACACAGATTTGAGTTTATACATTTGACTCAAAAGTGAATTTCTTAACAAGACTCAAATTCAAATTAGGAATTCAATGAAAAGAAAAGTGAATCAAATAGGAAAAAGGAAAAATAAAAGAAAAAGACTAAGAACACCTTACCTGGGCCTCAGACCCGAATTCGGCCCACACTACCTTCTCTACTGCGCGCCAGCCCATCTGCTACTCCTCCTTTGCATTTTCTGTTGGGACACTTCCATGTGGGCCCCACTGAACAAAACCCCACTGCTCGGCTTGCACGGGCAGCCGCTGGCGGCTTGGCCCCACCCGGCGGCCTCTCAGTCCTTTCTCTCTGTTGCGCACGATGCCGGGTGTACCACCGACGGGCGGGGTCCACTGGCAGACCCGTCTTCTCCCCAAGCTCACGCGCACCTCGAACGAACTCACGCGAATTCGTGCTGAATCCTCAGCCGACGCCGAGAACCGCGGACCTAGCTCGGCACGTGCTGGGACTTAAGCACTTCCCCGACTGGTGGGCCCGCGCTTTCATCTCTTCCGTGGAGCCAAGCAACTAACCTACACGCGTTCTCCGCGGACGGGCGAAGTTGTTGGGCGCCTCCGTGAAGCTCGCGTTTGCCTCCAACGACTTCACCGCGGGATCCGACCTTTACTGGTATCCCTCGGGTACATAAGCAAGACCCGCCGCCCTCTGAGCCATCCATGGGTGGAGCGCATCGGGCGCCATCCAGAGAAAGCAGTGCCGCGGAGGGGAGATCCATGCCGCTGTCGTGGTCGGCGGTATGTACCACCGTTCGGGGTCCTGTGGGGGGGTCTGGGTGACCCATCCTATCCTGGCGGAGATTACTGTGGCGTCTATGGGTGGATTGGGCTCCGTGATTCGACTGAATTGCTCGCCGGAATAGCATACCCGCCATGGTTCGACCTACGCGCGTGGGCAGCATCCTTCGCACCCCTGACGTTGGTAAGAATCCCCTCATAGCACTTGCCTCGCTCTTTGGATCGCTGGGGACCTTTCGATTTGAAGTTTAGGGTCCTGGGGTGCCGGATCATGTGTCACCGGCGGGGTCTCCGCCGTGGGATCCTGGCGGCGCGGCCGTGTTCATCCGTCTGGGGTAGAAGACAACTCTAGAGCCGTTGATCTCCCGTTTTGCGGTCGAGATTAGATCAGACATATCCTTTCGCTTCTTTAACTCGGGGTCGTCCGATCGGGATCTGACGCTTGTGAGCGGGCCTGGCAATTTAAAATCCGGGGCGTTCACCCTTGATCCTGCGGTCTCTATGCGCAGTGGTTCATGGAATGGCAGATTTAATCAGGGCCGTCTGTTTTAGATCCTACGTCTCAGATCTATCGATACCCCTTCGCGTGGCAAACTTCATAAAGAGCCCCTGCTTTTAGTTGAAATAGAACCCGCCGTCCATGGACACTGTTGACTGAGTCTCGGGAATCTTGCGCCGAGAACCCTGTGCTTCCCAGTAAATGTGGCCCAGTCCAGGGTATTATAAAACAGAGAAAATAAATTATAAATGGATTTTTAATAGATAAATAAATTCTAGAACTTGTTTAAATCATAGAAAATCCATTTTTAGTCCAAATTAATCCATTCCACTTTCTAAAATTTTGTAATTTTATTCTCTACCACCTAGAGCCTCTGTTTTGTCATGAAAACAATTAGAAATTTAATCTCTCACTCAATCCATTTTAAACACATAAAACCTTTGAAAATTCATAACTTAAAATCTACAACTCCAAAATTAATAATTCTTTTTCCTGTGATCTTATTTTAATATGTAGATTATTAATATGTATTTTGGCATACATGTTTGGTGTAATGTTAATTTTGCCTATACGCTGTTTGTTTGAATTGCTACAACTAGTGCGAGGTCACGTGTCACCTGAAGATCATCCTGGTACCTGGAATCTCAAGTCCCAGGCAAGTTGTGCCCTTGATCACTTCTTTTTACCCACTCATGTTCTAATTAATCATAATGATCTGCATAGGTTAATTTGATGGGACCCAATAGGTTACCCTAGTTTGTCTATCTTTATACCTTGTTTACCACTGAATTTTTTTGGGTAGTACTTGCTAGTGCTTTATGTGGTTTTGGGTATGAAGATACATTATTCATGATCACACTTTTATTATCTGTTTATTATCACTGTTCATGATAAGATCATTATGTTAATTGGAACATGGAGAACCACCCGGGAAAACAGTGCTACCACAAGGGTTTAATGGGACGCCCTTGGCCGATTAATTAGGAAAGCTAGTGGAAGACTACCTTACCCGAAAGGGGCAAGGGCAGTAGGGGAGTGGTCAGTGTAGGGAGGCCCTCGGGAGGATTTTGCTGTGATGGTGGTCCTGCAAGGGATTCCTGCATTGGAGCTTCCTATAAACTGTAGCGGGTTTTCTGAAGCTAGTGGAACTTTGTAAAGGCCTCGTAGTGTTACCCTGCCTCGCCTCCTCGGTAGAGGTGTATGGGAAGTCGTGATCCCTTGGCAGATGGGTAACATGACTTGTGGGTAAAGATGCGCAACCTCTGCAGAGTGTAAAACTGGTATACTAGCCGTGCTCACGGTCATGAGCGGCTCGGACACTCACATGATTAAATTATGGAACTTAAACTCAATTTGTCATATGCATTGCATCGCAGGTGAAGTTGTTACTTTTGTTCTATTATTTAACTGGGTTGGTATTTACTTATACTTAGTAACTGCTAATAAAATTCTGACCAACTTTAAAAGCAATGCTCAGCTCTAACCATCTTCTTTGGTAAGCCTTACACTTCACATGAGCTCCCACCTTTGGCGAGTTCATGCACATTATTCCCCACAACTTGTTGAGCGATGAACATATGTGAGCTCACTCTTGCTGTCTCACACCCCCCACAGGTTAAGAACAGGTACAGCAGGATGAGACACATGGAGGATGCTGCGATAAGTTCGTGAGAGATCTAGGCCGTCGTCTCCCAGTCAACTTTGGGTTGCTGGACTGTTGTCTCCTTATAATGTAATTACTTATTTATTTTGTATAGAACTCCTGTTAAATAGTAAAGATGTGACATTCGATCCTGTGCCATGATACATCATATGTGTGAGACTTGGTCCCAGCATATCTGGTGTTTATGTTTACGCCCGGGCTTTGGACCCCTAAAACCCGGGTGTTACAATATACATCCAATCGATCATCATTATCATGACCTAATATGCATTGTCTCTATAAAACACACGTTATGCACAATAATCTAGTGTTGTTATTAATCAATAAAATTCAACTAGGACCTAGATGCTTTTATATCGCATATGTAACATATGTACTTCGTGAACATGCAAAATAAATTATAAAATATTACATGTATACTACGTGAGTATTATAAAATATATTATAAACCATCACATACATTAACATTGATGTAGCTAAGATTTTTTCATGAGGTATGTAATAAGAAATTTTTTATAAATAATTTAGTATAGTTCATAAGAATTTGGTATACAATTTAGAATATAAAGATAAGAATAACATATGGAACTTTATATTTAACATCCACAAGTGCATATATTGGAATGCAAATCTATACTACTATATTAAGGCTGCAAGGGGTAGCCTGCCTCTCCTGGTTCTGCCTTCCATGAATATACACCGTCCATTTATATCATCAAATCTACACCATTCGTCCGTGTGCCTCGTCCCCCCGCCTGATCCGCCAAAATCCCACGTCCGTTCGTGCACCCCGACCCCCCGTCTCACCGGCTCACCCGCCCCCGCTCAAGCCGCGCTCGCTCGCCCACCCGGCAACCCTAGCCTGCCCCCGCCGCCCGCCATGGCCTCCCTCACCTCAACCTCCACCTCACTCCTCTTCCCGCAAGCCTCCACATCCAGAAGCCACGTCCGGCATTGACTGGCTCCGCTCCCACGCGCGCCTCGACCACGTGCTCGCCCGCGACGACAACCGCATCGCCGTCGCACACGCCTCAGGAAGGACCCCACCGTGCACTTGCTCCTCCGCGTCGAGGCGGACCCGTGCGTCGGAGGATGCCACCCCCACCCCAATACCACCGCCCAGGAATGCAGCCAATCGACACCCAGTGGCGACATCGGAGCCAGGCACAACCACAACACTAGAGGAGAGCGGCGCGAAGATATCGGCCACGACCGTGGCACTAGAGGAGATGGCAACGAACAATCAACTCGTTCACCTTGCCTCCACAATGAACTGGCGATGATCACGCCCTCGCCTCGAAGATGTTGCTACGACCTTCTTGCTACATCCAGGTAGGAAACAACATGCCACACAACAAAGTACGACGTGCCACACAACAAAGTACGCTCAGTACTGCCCATATCTATCTATTCAAAGCACATATGCACAACAAGTGTTCTACTTTTTGCCTCTGTGAGATGGTTGTTCAGTTTGGACCTAAAAAATACGTGCACACAGATGACTGTTGTAGCTGATGGCTTCGAAGTTCACAAAAAAACAAATAACAAGTTTTGTTTATGTATTCCAATATATTCAATCATTTGAATTCAACAACCTTTCTTATTAGTAGAAGGCCAATGGCAAATAAACATTTATCAAGCAAATGTGCTTTTGTTTATGGTAGGTGAGAACATGCACACAAATAACCCGGAGATTGCCCTTGCCCAGACTTGCTGGAAATTTGGTTAGTACAAATACGATCTCTTGTTGTAAATATTAGTTTGACAACATCTAGCAAGAATGAAATTTGTGATAAACTTTATCTGTCCTAAGTGTCTTTAAAACACATGCACAGTTAATTCTGATGAGGCAGGGTCTCAAGTGTATGTCGTTAGACTACCATTCCATGTATGAATAAGCGGCAGGGTCCCAAGTGTATTAATTCTTTGGCTTTAATGGTACAATTACTTGCTTGGTTAGTTCCCTCCCTCCCTCTCTTTCTTTCTGTGTTGTGGAATAGCAAAGACCATCGACGTCATCTAGATTGTGTTAACTTGTGTACAGTTTCAGTTGTTGAGCAACTTCAGGTTATGGCATTAAAACATCAGTATAAAGAAGCAGCTGCACACACCTGTAAAAGCTTTAGAATTGATTTCAATGTCTGAAATATTTTAGTGCTCGTACTGATTATTTTGCATGATTCTGCATATGATTTCTAGCCAATTTCTAACTATGTTCCAGGCACTGAACCAATTATGCAGTCATTTTGAAGCCTATAGAGATATGCCCAAAATAATAGAGCTGAGAGAGAAATTCAAGAACATCAAGAAAAATCCCTTAGTTGAATTATCTGTCTCCCGTGGTGGGCAGTAGTCGCTACTGAGTACTGACGCACGCAACCCATGGTAAATTGACTACAAGCCAGTTTCTTATATGTCCCCTCGCCCTTACTGTCCCTTATATCCCTTAGTTGAATTATCTGTCTGATCACTTGTAAGACGGGGTCATATCAATATTCCTTACTTTTATTGTCTGGTCAATTAAAAGATTGTGGACAAGATCCAACAACTACAACACTTCCACCTGAATATAAGGCAATTTTTATGTTACTCCTACGCAACAACAACTTTAGGATATAGGACAATTTTTAAATTCTTGCTATTATGTGCTTGTACCATGTTTTCTGGAAACAAATATCGATTCTCCACTTCCGCATCCTCCTGAATTGCTATTAATTGATTGTTTTGTGTCTGTTACTTTGACGGTCTTTTTTCTTAAAGGAGAAGTCGTGGTGTTGTAGGATCTAGGACACCGGCTAGAGGGGGGTGAATAGATGGTTTTGACTAAAATAAAAAACACTAGGGAAAATTAATCAATATAACAAGAGATATAAATTCTCTAGTGATAACAAGTAAACAATCTATGTGAATCAACTAAGGTGATTGAATACTTGATGAACAATATACAAAATACTAATCACTTGCACGGCAATAAGTAATGCAAGAAAATAAAGACACCGAAATTTATCCCGTGGTATCGGTGATTTGCCGATCACCCTAATCCATGTTGAGGTGGACTTCAAGCTCTCACTTGCTCCTCTATCAAGACACGGCTTGATCTTTGAGCCAAGTGGACAAGAAATCACTCAAAACCTCGATTCCACTAATGTCACTTATGCCGCTCCGGCGAGGTAGGCGCGAACCCCTCACAATCAACACTGCGGCTTCTCCACAATCTTCTTGGAGAGCTCGATGGAGACAATCACCCGAGCTGTCTAGGAGGCGGCAACCTCCAAGAGTAACAAGTCGATGACGCTTGCTCGGTGTACCACCTAGTGCCTCAAGAATCACCAATGGATGCAAATGCACTAGGAACACTCAATCTCTCACTAGAATGCAATCTCAAGCAAAGAGTGTGAGAGAGTGAGTTGGAGGATCACAAATGAGCTCAATGTATGCAAGGAATGGCCAAGTTAGCCCTCACACACGAGCTCCCCTTCTATTTATAGACCCTCACTCAAATCCAACCGTTATGAGCAAAAAAACACATGTTTTGCGCACACGCGGACGGTCCGCGCCCTAGGGCCGGACGGTCCGCCGTACACATAACGGTTATTTTCCCCATTTGAAATTTTTCAGAGCTGTCAGGAAAGTAAGGTCCGGACAGTCCGCCCACCTTGGTCGGACCGTCCGCGACCTGGCAACTTGGAACACCAGAGCTCTGACCAAGAGGAGTTAACACATGCGAACCGTCTGCCTACAAGGCCGGACGGTCCGTGACCTGGGAGTCAGTACTGTCCGGGCTTGTCCTCCGGACAGTCCGTAGTACAAATCCTAAAAACCACACAGTCCATGTCCAAACCGAATTTGGCACTTGCGGATGGTCCACCCACCAAGGCCGAACGGTCCACACTATAATTCAGGGACTGTGTCGACAGCAGCCTTCTCTGGTCAGGACTGCGGACGGTCCGGCCCCAAGGCCCGGACGGTCCGTAGTACAAATGAACAAGACCTGTCCGAAGTGAACAGACTTCGGACCCCACTGGAGGATCGCGGACGGTCCGCCCGCAAGGCCCGGACGGTCCGCACATCCCAAGACTTGGCACTTTTCAAACAAGCTTTTGAAAGGATTTTTAACTCATGAAATTTGAAGCGTTGTTAGTCCTCATGCAAATGCAACCACTAGATGCTCTATGAGGCACTAAGTTTTACACAGATCAAAGTCATTGACCCCTCTTAATAGCACGGCTATCTAGCCTACTAATCCGGTCAAGTATCTTCTCTAAACTCCTGGAGACCGGCAAAAACAAAACCTATGTTATACTTTTGCCTTCACTTGATCCACAACCAATGCTTATAAATCTCCAAGATTTCCTGTTCTATGTGGTCCAACCCTGCATTCTTATTTCTCCAAGAACCGTTGGTCCACAAACAGTTGTCATTAATTACCAAAACATCACTAAGGGGCCTAGATGATTCACAATCTCCCCCTTTTTGGTAATTGATGACAACACTGCACATTATATCCAAGAGAAGTTTTGTTTTTCCAAATCTCCCTCATACCTTAGGTATAAGAAGGATTTTAGAGATGAGTTTCATAGGACTTATCTTGATTTAAAGTTCTGTTCGAGAGATAGATAAATCCCAATAAAACTCAGAATGTAGGAATAGCTCCCCCTATGTGTGTGCATGATATTTCAAGCTGAAGATACAACACACATAATCGATCGGAGTTTTGATGGAGATCTTCCTACAGTCATGGTTATCAAGGCATACAAGAGGTAATATGTAAAGTAAGCGCAGCAATTATAATCACTCCTCGATTAACCATTCATAGAATAATTTGAACTAAGTTAAACATAAGATTTAACACACATAGTTCAACCCACAGAATATTACAAATAGTTGTCCACAGGCATAAGACATAGAGTTCAAATAGTAGCCAATACCAAGTGCATAAGACATAAAATAGTGCATAAGACATAAAATGGTAAACATGCACATGCATGGTCTCAATGTCCACATAAACAAGCTCCCCCTGAATATGACAACACTTCTCTTCTCTCCTCTCCTCTCCCCCTTTGGCATCAATTGTCACAAAGGAGGGGCTTCAATGATCACCTGGTGGAGGATGCATGCTATAGTAGTGAGTGCTGAAGGTGTCAAAGAGAGAGGAGAACTGCCCAAAGTCCTGTTGGAGCTGCTGCTGCCTCTGACTTATCTCTTGCATGCTGTCATTGGTAGAGAGATTGTCAAACTGACTAGACAGAGCTCCCATGTTGTCCTGAAAACTCTGCTGCATATTGTTGAGTTTGTTCATGATGGGATCAGTGACATGGTCTTGGATGTGACTGCGAAATTCAGAGTACTCAGTGTTTAGCGCATCCCAGTTATCATCAAATCGAGATTGCATGACATCCATGCGCTGGTCCATATGGGTCATCATTCCCTGGAAGCGGCTATCCATGTGGGTTTGAAGCCCTTGCTGCATGTTTTGAAAATATAGGTCAAAATAGCCTGGAGCAGGCTGCCAGTATTGCTAAGGCTGAGGAGGGGGTGGAGGTGGAGGCATATGCTCTGCCTCAGCTTCAGGAGCTTCTCCTGCATCATAACCAGCATCTTCCTCATCATCTGGGAAGGGAGTGAGTGGCCTGGTGAGGAACCCAATTTCATTCTTGAAGGGTCTAAAGGGTGTATGAACTATCTCACAGGGCCCTTCAAATATGGTCTTGGCTTTAATGAGAGCCATAATGTAAGGAGCATAGGCTAAATTCTGGTTTTTGTCCATTTTTAGATCATTTAACTGTCTCATCATGAAAAGCACAACATTCATTACCTCACCATTCATGACATGGTGGATAATGTTCCAGAACTTGTCTCTAATTTTGCTCTTGTCCCCACTCTTGGAAAGAATTGTGACTCTTGCAATTTTGTTAATCACAGCAGGATGATGCCTCAGTCCTGCTGTCTCTCCAAACCTCCTAGGTATTCCCAGCCTTGCTGGCTCATAAAATTGCACAAAGTCTTCAAAGTTATCTTCAGTGTATAAATCAATCCCAGCTGAAATGGTACCATAATCCAGACTGTTGGTAGCTGCAAATTCAGCAAATGTTGCAGAATATCTTTTGAAACCAGTCATCCATGTGATGGATTCCTCATCTATATCAATCTCAGCAGTGGCCAGGAATTGCTTTACTGCCATCTCACTGAAATCAGTCCTCTGACCCATAAAGTGATACAGACCACAGATCTCAAATTTTGGAATCAGGTCCTCCATAACTGACTGTCCCAGCATAAAAGTCCAATCAATCACTTGATTTTTGTGAAAGTTGGTATCCATCAATGTGCCCCAAAAGACATCAAATTGGAGTTGAGTGTGAAAGAATTGAACATTGGTGTTTGATGGCAGAGTTTATTGATTGACAGTCCTCCTAGAGCAATATTCTGCCATTGAGAACCTCCTCTTTGGGTAAGTCCATCCTGTGATGTCAATCGGATAGTCAGGATGAGTATGCGGAACGTCTTCTGTGTCCATAGAGACACTACCCCCAGCTAAAGATTAGGCCTCTGAGTCAGTGGTTGGATTGTAGTCTGCATCGTCTGCACGAGGGCACTTTGATTTGAAGCGACCGGCAAGCTTCTTCCGAATACCACCCAGACCACTGCAATAAATGTGAGAAACATACATAGGTGAATTGTTGATAACGCCACAATCATAGAGAAAGAAAGTGCAACTCTCTGTCAGGGTCCGGACTGTCCGCGCTAGAGGGGGCCAGACTGTCCGCGCCCACCTGGCGGACGGTCCGCGACCGATCAGGGGCGATTCTCTAGAACCCTAGCCGCCTCAATAATTCAATCGACGATTCGGCAGAAAATATCCATCTAAACTCGTTCAAATTTTTGCACAACATTCACAATGAGTAGCACTAACAATCCCACCAATCAGATTTGTGAATCTATTGCTCAATTCTAGATCAGAGAGAAAATCCGAAGAATCCCCAAATTTGAAGAAAGTAGATGAAATCCATGAGATTATGAAATACCGGGATGAAGACATGATTGTTGAACTTCCTGCAAGCTTCCGGACTGTCCGTGCGCAAGTTCACTTCACCGTCCGCATACAATCGACAAAAGTGACCTTTAGGCGTGTGGAGAGTGTGAGAGGAGAGGCAATGGATGAAAGTGACAAGTTGACTGGCTCAGCTCGATTTAACTGCCTGCGGCGGACGGTTTTCGCAGGGGCGGCGGACGGTCCGTGCCCTGGTAACTCAGACTGTCTGCACTGCTGTCTCGGACTGTCCAGATCCTAATACGGCGGACGGTCCGCGGTCCATAGGCGAACGGTCCGCGACCTGATACTCAAATCTTCAAACTTTGTCCATTTTCTAATTTTGAATTTCAAATCTGATTTGATGTTCATATATGGACATTTCGACCATTTGAAGGGTTAGTATGCATGCACATACACATTATGTATTTGAGAAATGCACTTTTTCATATCAAACTACTTAGATCAAACTAGAATGAAAACTTCATCAAAAAACCCAATAAATAGCGTAGAGAGCATATTTAGAAGCGAAATGCAATACTACACATGTGCGTTCAACCTCAAGCCACATTTAAGAGATCTATCACATTAATTTCACTTCTTAGTGTACAAAATCTCGTTTTATCCAATGGCTTTGTAAATATATCGGCCAATTGATCATCCGTGTCAATTGAATATATAGAGATATCTCCCTTTCCAACATGATCCCTCAAGAAGTGATGTTGTATATCAATATGCTTAGTTCTTGAGTGTTGGACCGAATTTGTAGCCAATTTTACCGCACTCTCATTATCACATATGAGAGGCACATTCTTGAAAATGATCCCATAATCCAATAGAGTTTGTTTCATTCATAATACTTGAGCACAACAATTACCGGCCGATATATATTCCGCCTCGGCGGTAGAGAGAGCAACAGAATTTTACTTTTTAGAAGACCATGAAACAAGAGATCTTCCAAGAAATTGACAATAACCGGAGGAGCTCTTTCTATCAACTTTGCACCCCGCATAGTCCGAATCCGAATATCCAATTAATTCAAATTGAGCACCTTTGGGATACCATAGACCAATATTGAGAGTATACTTCAAATATCTTAGAATTCTTTTTGCGACCTTCAAGTGAATCTCTCTAGGTGAAGCTTGAAATCGAGCACACATGCAAACACTAAACATAACATCGGGCCTAGATGCGGTAATATAAAGTAAACTACCAATTATTGAGCGATAAAGTTTTTGATCAACCATAGTACCTCCCTCATCTAAGTCTAGATGATCATTTGTTGCCACATGGAGTCTTGATAGGCTTTGCATTCTCTAAGCCAAACTTCTTGAGCACGTCCTTAAAATATTTTGATTGGCTTATAAAGATTCCATCTTTCAATTGTTTGATTTGAAGACCAAGAAAGAAGCTCAATTCTTCTATCATAGACATTTCAAATTCTTTTGACATCATTTTTCCAAATTCCTCACAAAACAATTCATTAGTAGATCCAAAACTAATATCATCAACATAAATTTGACAAACAAATAAGTCTTTTCCAATTCTTTTAGTGAATAGGGTAGTGTCAACCTTCCCAATTTTAAAGTCTTTGGAAAGCAAGAAATCCCTAAGCCTTTCATACCAAGCGCGTGGAGCTTGCTTAAGTCCGTAGAGAGCTTTAGAAAGCTTGAACACGTGGTTAGGTCTTTTGGGGTCCTCAAAACCGGGAGGTTGTTCAACATACACTAGTTCACTAATCTTACCATTTAGAAAGGCACTCTTTACATCCATTTGGTAGAGCTTGATATTATGTGCACAAGCATAAGCAAGAAGAATCGGATTGCTTCCAATCTTGCCACGGGAGCAAATGTCTCCCCAAAATCCAATCCCTCTATTTGAGTATATCCTTGTGCAACTAATCTTGCCTTGTTTCTTACTACTACCCCATCTTCATTGTGCTTGTTGCGAAACACCCATTTTGTACCAATAACATTGTGGTTCTTTGGTCTCTCAACAAGCTCCCAAACTTCATTTCGAGTGAAGTTATTTAATTCTTCATGCATTGCATTCACCCAATCAACATCAAGTAGAGCTTCATCTACACGGTTAGGTTCCATACAAGATACAAAAGAGAAATGTTCACAAAATTAAGCTATGCGAGAGCGAGTTTGAACACCCTTACTAATATCATCCACAATTTGATTAACCGGGTGATCCTTCACAATAGAATGATGAATTCTTGATACTGTTTGATAATTGCTAGTTGAAGCATTAGGAAGAACCGAATGACTTGAAGTATCTTGATCATGAGTATCCATAACTTCATCATTTTGTTGGCTTTGATGATTTTCTTCATTTAGAGTTGAAGAGGAAGGTATGACAACCACACTATTTTCATCATCATCTTCCTTTGGCTTTATTTCACCAATGGCCATTGTTTTCATAGCATTTTTCAATTGAGTTCCACCAACATCATCAAGGTTATCACTTTCATCTTGAGACCCATTAGTTTCATCAAACTCAACATCATATGCTTCTTAAATAATACCATGAGTTTTGTTGAAAACTCTATAAGCCTTACTATTTGATGAATATCCAAGAAGAAAACCCTCATCACATTTCTTCTAAAATTTAGAGAGTCGGCTTCCCTTTCTCAAAATATAGCATTTGCAACCGAATACCCTAAAATATTAGATATTTGGCTTTCTTCCAATGAGCAATTCATAGGGAGTTTTCTTCAAGAGCTTGTGCCAATATAGCCTATTTGATGAATGACAAGCGGTGTTTATTGCCTCGGCCCAATAAGAATCCGACACATTATATTCCACTAACATAGACCTAACCATATCAATGAGAGTCCTATTCTTTCTTTCAACAATACCATTTTGTTCTGGGGTATATTTGGAAGAGAATTCATGTTTAATACCCTTGTCATCACAATATTCATCAATTCTTGCATTTTTGAATTCTGACCCATTATCACTTCTAACTTTCTTGATATCAAAATCAAATTGGTTTTGAGCCAATATAGCAAATGACTTGAATGTTTCAAACACATTATATTTATCCCGAAGAAAATAAACCCAAGTGAATCTAGAATAATCATCCACAATTACAAGACAATAGGAATTACCACCAATACTTACAAACGATGTTGGCCCAAATAAATCCATGTGAAGTAATTCCAAAGGTCGATGAGTAGACATTTGACTTTAATTTGGATGAGTATTTGCCACTTGCTTCCCGGCTTGACAAGAGCTACACAATTTGTTCTTCTCAAATTTCACATCTTTCAAGCCACGAACTAAGTCATGTTTGGTTAACCGATTGAGTTGCTTCATTCCAACATGACCAAGTCTTCTATGCCATAACCAACCTAGTGAAGCCTTTGAGAATAAGCAAGTTGTGAGCTTTGCCCCACTAGATGATAAATCAACAAGATAAAGATTTTCATATCTAAAACCTTTAAACTTAAGATTGCTACCATCAACACTAGAGATAATAACATAATCAACGGTGAAATTGCAACTAAATCCTAAATCACATAATTGAGCTACAGATAGTAAATTAAAATTCAAAGACTCAACTAGAAGCACATTTGATATGGAATGATCATTTGAAATAGCAATTTTACCCAAACCTTTAACGTTCCCTTTGCGATTATCTCCAAATGTGATACTATCATAATTTGAGCAATCTTCCTCACTCATTTGGGTGAACATTTTCATATCTCCGGTCATGTGTTGAGTACATCCACTATCTAACACCCAATGATTCCCTCCTGCCTTGTAGTTCACCTACAAAAGGAAATCAATCTCTTTTAGGTACCCAAACTTGCTTGGGTCCTTGGATGTTAGTGACCAAGGTCTTTAGCACCCAAATAGCTTTCTTCTTGTTTCCAACAATTGAAGTACCAACAAATTTAGCATGAACGCCTTTTGCATTATGAGAAAGAACATAACAATGCTCAAAACAAGTGGAGGATACATTCTTGAGCTTAGGACAATTTTTCTTAATATGTCCCTTCTTGTGACACTTGTGGCACACTTTGTCACATTTTTTCACAAACAATGTCTTTTGCTTTATAAAAGTATTCTTTCCTTTCTTAGGAACATATCCGAGGCCCTCACGACTAAGTGAGCACCGTTGACTTCCCAATATGAAATCCAATTTAGCCTTTCCAACATATGCCTTCTCTAGATCATGAGTTAGAGCATTTACTCTATCTACTAACACTTCATTCCCAACAATGATTTGAGATTCATCAAGAGCAATATTATCATTCATAAGAGAAATTTTGCATTTATCACAAATAGAGTTAGTAGGTAGTGGTTCACTTGTGGGACAATCAAGTAAGTCACAAGTGACTCCAACATCCTCGGTGACCACCACAACTTCATGCACAATAGATGACTTTTGAGCTTCCGCAAGCTTCTCATAATTCTCTTTTAGATCGTTGTGAGAGGTCTTGAGCTCCTCAAAAGACACTTGGAGGTTTTTATACAATTCCTTCAAGGTCCTAAATTTTTCTTTTTCTTTGTGCATGTAGTCATCGGCCTCACCTAACATTCTAACAAGATCATCATATGAATAGCCATCATCATCAACATCATCATCATCATTTATATCATTTAAATCGGTGATGATTTTTACCTTAGCATCTCCCTTTGCCATGAGACAATGAGGGGATGAGAAAAGTGAAGGAGCTTCCTTGATGGCAATTCCGACATTAAGCTTGGATGAGGTGTCGTCATCATCATCATCCGAGCTATCATCCGAATCCCATTCAACTAGGTAGGCTTTTCCATCCTTCTTCTTGTTGTAGAATTTCTTCTTCTTCTTATCATCTCCATCTTTCGCTTCTTTTTCTTGTTAGGGCAATTCATGGCAATGTGACCGAGTTCCCCACATTCAAAACATTTTCTATCATTGAAGGCATTTCTTCTTGAAGTTTGGCCTCTTCTAGGTTGCCCTCTCTTCATCTTCATGAATTTGTCGAATTTCTTTACAAATAGAGCCATATCTCCATCACTCTCACTTTCATTTTCTTCTTCATCACTATCTTCTTTTTCAATTGCCTTAGAAGCTTTAGCTTTGAGAGCAATTAATTCATTCTTCACTTTCTTTGCCAAACTTATAGCATCGGCTTGAGATTTCTTGAATTTATCTTGAGTAAGAATTCCCCCCAATACTTCGGTTGGAGAAGTTGTAGATAGATCGCTTCTTATTAACATTGTCACAATGGTCTCATATTTCTCCAGAAGTGATCTAAGAAACTTATGAGTGAAATCCACATCTGGTACATTAAAACCAAGTCCCTTGAGTTCATTCACTATCTCATTTAACCGGTTGAACATGTCGGATACACTCTCATCTTCTTTCATAATGGATTGCTCAAACTTTCCTTTACACACATATAGCTTGGCACTCTTCACAATTGTCGTTCCTTCATGAATTTTCATTAGCTTAATCCAAATCTCATGAACGGTTGTGAGATTCTTGATACAGTTGAACTCATTTATATCAAGAGCATCATAAAATACATTCATGGCTTGATCATTTGTAAGAATGTTTTCATTGTCACTAACGGATGGTTCATCTTCTTTCAACACAACAAACCCATCCTTGACAATTGGCCAATTTTTTCCACCCATTGCTCTAAGATGCATTGACATTCTTATTTTCCAAAAGTCGTAGTTATTCCCATCAAAATATGGTGGCTTCCCAATGTGCACATTGTTGTTACTAGCCATTTTGTCCCACTCCGGGATGATTAGATCCACAAACAATGGAGTCCTCGCCTTTGATACCACCTGTAGGATCTAGGACACCGACTAGAGGGGGGTGAATAGACGGTTTTGACTAAAATCAAAAACACTAGGGAAATTTAATCAATATAACAAGAGGTATAAAATCTCTAGTGATAACAAGTAAACAATCTATGTGAATCAACTAAGGTGATTGAATACTTGATGAACAATATGCAAAATACTAATCACTTGCACGGCAATAAGTAATGCAAGAAAATAAAGACACCGAAATTTATCCCGTGGTATCGGTGATTTGCCGTTCACCCCTAATCCACGTTGAGGTGGACTTCAAGCTCTCACTTGCTCCTCTATCAAGACACGGCTTGATCTTTGAGCCAAGTGGACAAGAAATCACTCAAAACCTCGATTCCACTAATGTCACCTTTGCCACTCCAGCGAGGTAGGCGCGAACCCCTCACAATCAACACCGTGGCTTCTCCACAATCTTCTTGGAGAGCTCGATGGAGACAATCACCCAAGCCATCTAGGAGGCGGCAACCTCCATGAGTAACAACCAGATGATGCTTGCTCGGTGTACCACCTAGTGCCTCAAGAATCACCAATGGATGCAAATACACTAGGAACACTCAATCTCTCACTAGAATGCAATCTCAAGCAAAGAGTGTGAGAGAGTGAGTTGGAGGATCACAAATGAGCTCAATGTATGCAAGGAATGGCCAAGTTAGCCCTCACACACGAGCTCCCTTCTATTTATAGACCCTCACTCAAATCCAACCGTTATGAGCAAAAAACACATGTTCTGCGCACACGCGGACGGTCCGCGCCCTAGGACCGGACGGTCCGCCGTACACATAACGGCTATTTTCCCCGTTTGAAATCTGTGAGAGCTGTCAGAAAAGTAAGGTCCGGACAGTCCGCCCACCTTGGCCGGACCGTCCGCGACCTAGAAACTTGGAACACCTAGACCTCTGACCAAGAGGAGTTAACACATGCGGACCGTCCGCCTACAAGGCCGGACGATCCGTGACCTGGGAGTCACTACTGTCCGGGCTTGTCCTCCAGAAAGTCCATAGTACAAATCCCAAAAACCACACAGTCCCTGTCCAAACCGAATTTGGCACTTGCGGACGGTCCGCCTACCAAGGCCGGACAGTCCGCACTATAATTCAGGGACTTTGCCGAGAGCAGCCTTCTCTGGTCAGGACTGTGGACGGTCCGCAGTACAAATGAACAAGACCTGTCCGAAGTGAACAGATTTTGGACCCCACTGGAGGATCGCGGACGGTCTGCACATCCCAAGACTTGGCACTTTTCAAACAAGCTTTTGAAAGGATTTTTAACTCATGAAATTTGAAGCGTTGTTAGTCCTCATGCAAATGCAACCACTAGATGCTCTATGAGGCACTAAGTTTTACACAGATCAAAGTCATTGACCCCTCTTAATAGTACGGCTATCTAGCGTACTAATCCGGTCAAGTATCTTCTCTAAACTCCTGAAGACCGGCAAAAACAAAACCTATGTTATACCTTTGCCTTCACTTGATCCACAACCAATGCTTATAACTCTCCAAGATTTCCTGTTCTATGTGGTCCAACCCTGCATTCTTATTTCTCCAAGAACCGTTAGTCCACAAACAGTTGTCATTAATTACCAAAACATCACTAAGGGGCCTAGATGATTCACAGGTGTCCTGATTGCAGATCTTGAGGTTGCATCATGCGTTTAACCAAGATACATCACACATGTTTTGTAGTTTACTTTTCTCTTAGCTTCTGTTCTTACAATTCTGTGAAGTGAGTGTGGCAAAAACAATGGAATATTGTATGCTGACAAATAATTTACTTTAAAGATTTTTTATTAACTTTCTGAAATGGTTAACAATTTCCATATCTCTTTGGTTTCTAGCAACTATAGTTGTTATTACTTCTTTGCTAATGATGACAGTGCCAAAGTTTACAGTTTAGTTATTTTCTCATATTTTTTATAGATTCTTACTAATACCCAAACCTTAAACAACAAGAATAAATCTTGGTATTGGTAGTGTGATCTTTACAAAAAAGTCAAGATGGTGAAGTTCACGGCTGAAGAACTTTGTGCCATCATGAACAAAAAGAACAACATTCGTAAAATGTCTGTTAATTGAAGTTGTTCTAGGAGAACTTGAAGTCAACAAAGGTTAGGGATAGGAGTAACCAATATTATGGAAAAGTGAAATGATAGCAGTTTTTTATACATCTTACTCGAAGTGGTAATCCAGGAATCAACAGAAGGTTCAGCCCCTTTCTCACCTGCTCCACCTTTGTGAATAGAAGCAGCCATCCAGAGGGGCATATTGCTAATCCCCTTCTTAAGAAAATAGTATGAAGCTCTCCTGCTTTGTTCCTCGTTGGTTCCATTGCTGGTCACTAGCTCATAGATCTCTCCTTGCCTAACTAATGATAAGCGCTATTGTTTCCGCTACAGACCTATTGCTCTGACTAATGTTGCTTTATTGAAAGGATGAAAATTTTGCACGAGTGATGATGGGTAATTTGTATCTGGTCTATACTGCCCAGCTGGTAGTTATCTCATTGCATAAATTTATGAGGTAAAAATCTTTTTTAGTTATTATTTCCTACAAACACTATTTCATTAAATTTAGAGGTGCAATGTCATGTTAATGTATAATATATATACTACTATTTTCCAAGATTATGCTAGTTAGATACTATTCCATGCTTTATGTTATTTCTCTATTTTTCCATGCTCATGATAACTACGAATGCCACACAATTCAACTAAAATTGTTTCCTTAAATTGAATTTTCATCTCTATTGATGGCAGAACTAGCGTGTGTAACCTGTTGAGGTTTACGGGTCTCAAGCAAGCGCTGCTCAGAGCGTTCTTATATGATAATCTACATCATTATCTATTTGGCATTGTCTAAATTTGAAATAGTTGAATGCTTCTTTATGACTCTGACCATCGTTATCCTCCCCTGTATCTAGCTGGTAATCCTACATATGGTCCTTCACTTTCATGATTTAAAGTTGGTCACCTCCATATCAATCGTATTGAATCCCTAGGCAGCCAAACAAAATTGTGCAACATTGAACAAGATTCTGGCAGCAAGTTATTGGTCAAGGAATTGAATGAAGCAATAGCGTTGGTCACTAGGTTTTTGGGCCCTCCATTGCAACCTTTGGCGGAATAGGAGGATGAAATGGAGGACACTTGCAGGCAACTCTCTACAGAATGCATAATCGTCTGAGACTACTGAATATTGTTCCAACCTATCAGTAAGCAGTGTTTTATGTGTTTGCACTTGTCTCATGCATTGATTTGA
Source organism: Zea mays (assembly GCF_902167145.1). Lineage (NCBI taxonomy): Eukaryota > Viridiplantae > Streptophyta > Magnoliopsida > Poales > Poaceae > Zea > Zea mays. The sequence continues at coordinate 188,344,799 of NC_050098.1, forward strand.
CCTTATGAAGATAGAAAAAGAAGTTACACACTAATCTTGTATGATGATGATGTTTCAAGCTTACAAACGTATAGCCATATCAGAATTAGGGGCGAATGAAGTTTTTTTCTTTTGTTTGTTTGTGTGGCACCTTTTTTCTTGTGTGGTCCACTTTGAGTAACCATATTACTAGGGTTAGAGACAAAAAGATCATATGATCTTAATGATTCTATGTATTTGGCACAAATGCAATTTTTTTTCTTACTCGCAAACTATTGTAGTTGCTTTTGGACTACAAATTTTGGTAACTGGTTATTTGTTTAGTTTTATGCTTTTATAGTGCAAGCATTAGTAGCTCTATTGAGTGGAGCTCCATTGTCCTCGTATGGATTATGGTAGGGTAGAAACACCATAAGGGAAATGCTCCTAAAGTCAGGTTTCTTCGTACAAAGGTGCCTACAGACAGCAAGAGAAGTTTCTTTGGAGGTGATTTCCTGTTTCCACTTCTGCTTCTGCTGAACTTCAGTTCACTCAGTTAGGATATACTCTTGCAGGAAGTAGACCTAGCAGCCTATCCAATTACAGCTACAAGAGCCCTATACTGAAGAAGGCTAGGATAGAGGTTAACAGGTAATGGTTGCTCTTGGTATTTATGATGATAGATAGAAGCTACTCTTTCTAGAACTGTCACTCTGTGTTGCAGTAAAGTAAGTTGTAATCTGCTATCCAAAAGAACACTTTTGCAAGGTTTGCACCGCTACTATGCTACCAGTCCATGTCGACATGAATGGTTTTAGCAAAATGCAATTTCAATCATGAAATTCCCTAGTTCGCAATTTAGCAGAAATTTGCTTGAAGGCCTGGTTGGTCTGGATGCAAAAATTTTATCACATATTCTTTAATTTAATTTTGTTGCAACATTTGCGAGTTCTCAACGAAACAACCTTGCTGGGGATTGAATAAGTTTATCTCACAGGAGGATTTCAAGGACGTATCAAAGGGTTACTTTATCAAAGGCAAGTGCTGCATTGAGGTCGAAGTCACAATCTATCACCATCAAAGGCAAGTGCTTCATTGAGGTTGAAGTCACAAGCTATCAATGGTTCTCCCAAGACGGTATACTTAGTTTTAGAGAACTCATGATTAGTACAATCCGATTCTATCAGGATTGCATCTACAATGAATATGGATTGGTTGTGGTTATCTATTGGTATATGTCGGTGTGGTAATTATTAGGCACCAACATTTTATCGAATAGTTTATGTACTATCAGTTTTATTATGGTTGAAATTATTCGATGGCCAGTAATAATTTATGTCAGTGTGGTAATTGTTATGCACTAATATATTAATTAATAATCTATATTGATTCTTTAGAAATAATTTATGTGTATTATATTTTTTGTTCGACATCAGTTCATTCTATTTGAGTCGACGTATTTATAATAATATTACATATTTATATCGTCAATATAACATTAATGTTACGGTGATATTTTATCACACGAATTTTACATATTATAGTAATATTTATCATTCTGTATCTATGTTTCAGACTAATTTTTTATTCCCGTAACAGCGCACGGGCACTGACCTAGTATAATATAAATTAGTCTAAACATCAAGCACAAAATATACTACTAGTGTCAAGTTTTTTTCTAGGCCTCGATGGACCGGTGGTCCAGTGGGCTGGTTTAGGGTATACCACGACCCATCGAGACCACCCATTGCTATGCCACTATATATATAACTAGAACATAAGGCGCCCTTCGGGCGCCCTACAATTTCATGAAATACTCCTGCACCATTACTTGGCTAATATGTATTACAAAGTTAAGGCTTAGATGCGCTCTTTGAACAATCACATATTCTTTCTGCTCTTTCTAGGATGTAATTAACATGTCCAGGATGCGCCTTGTACCTTTCTACTGTCATTTGTTTGCTGCCAATAAATTCAGCTCTAGGAGGTAATTCTGAAGATCCATGCTGAGATTTGTTAACAAAGGAAGAAGGAACGGTAAAAAAAGAAGAAGTGCATAGTCTTGTAGGTGTTGGTTGTCACATGTTCAGACATATAAAATGCACGGCAACGCTCACGCGCGTGCTTGTGCTTTATTGGCCGGCCGCAGAAAGTATACGTATATGTATTTGTCACATGTTCTTTTTTTTCTCTTGTTGGTCTCCCAAGATTGTATATGTATTTTTCTTCTATATCAGTGCTAGCCCGTTTAAAAAAAAGCACTCACGTGCCAAGAAGCATACGTACTCACACAGAAGTACAGATGAAAAGTTGCAAGTCAAACAGACCAAATTGACAAGGAAGCACACCGCCGCAGTTGCAGTTGTTATTTTTCTGAGCATCTCTGTACAGCCGTCTAGACAGGCACCGGCGCTTTTCTGTAGCTCAAATCCACGCCCAGATCTCAGCACCAGGACGTAGCTTGTCGAGCCTTTTGATCCAGATCGGTGAAAAAACAATGGAAAAACAGGGGTAGGTGCCGTCGAGGCCTACCAGATGAAATGACTAAGGCAGAACAGAAAACAAACATGTAGCAAGAAAGCCTACAGATGCAGCCATGGACGTAGAGTAATTTCCATGGGAAAACAACAAGCATCTTCGCCCTGCCGTAAACAGAACTACACCCAGTCACCCACGTGCAAAAAAAAGGTGCTGTAAGTTTCGGCTGTGACTTCACATATAGTAGACCAGTAGAATCTGAACAAGTAGTCATTCAGCAATCATAAGGTAGGGTCGTAAGGACGAAATATCTACTCGTACTGTATACTGGATGAAAACAACGTTGCCGACAGTTTGGCCTAACGAGTAACTTCAGATATGGTGATCTCCCAGATCAGTAAATAATACTATGATTGTTATTAATTGCAGCAGAAGACTGAAAGCAATCTACATCATAGTGATTTAAATTTATGAGTTACAATTGACCATGTGAGGGGCGCGCCTAACCCAATCAGAGCACATTCTGAAGACAGATATCTATACCATCCAGTCCTATTACAGTGGAGCATATACTATATCCCAAATTATCCACAATTCGGCACCAATTGAAGGGCAGAGTAGTTTAGCAGTGCCATGATGAGCAAAATGGTGAATTGCAAATGAAAAGTAATTATGATAGTCCTGAACTCCTTACTATTACCACATTTTTATAAATCAGACCAAAACCTGTGTAGGGAAATCTATTCTAGATACACAAATAGTTGCGCAGATTATCAAAATTAGACTAAAACCTTTCCTGATGACTTTCATATATACTCGTTAGCGGACTGACCTTGGACAAGTATGCCGGCGACGACGGGTGGAATGGGGGACGGGGTGACTGCATTGTAGGAAAGGACGACCTTTCTGCAAAGTAAGCATGTAAACAGTGTATAAATAGCAAAGTGTATTAATCAGTAAGCATGGCCAATAAAATGCGAAATAGCTAACACGAACCTTTCTGCAGCAGGTAAACAGTGTGCGGAACGGCATAATCACATGACAACAACCTTTGTTGGTAAACAGTGGAACCTTTCTCATTCTTGCCAGGCTCGACATTAACCGATGAAGAACCTAAATTTCAATAGAAACTAAACAAAAACCTGAACTAAACAAAAACCTGGAACAGACGCGTCTGATTGGTGACCACATAACAATTATATGTTAAAGTGAGCGGAACGACAAATAGATAGCTCATAGTAGCATAATACGACAAAGCCAAATAGTAGAAGTACCAAGGGCAGCAATGTGTCTGGTTTGTTCAAGCCTAAACTACATAGGCATGCTTTACATATCACGAGTATGGTCCTCGCAAGATTGCACGCACAACATAGATATAACCAGTCACTACCCTAGAAGCACCAAAAGGCATACCTTGCAGCAAAGCACACATCATAGCGCTGCTCATATCTTACAAGCATAAAACGGAACTCCTTACACAACAGGGAGGCAAGTTCTAAGAGTAACCTAGACGAACTGGGACAGTTTTCAAAAGCGAGCCTCAGTCCCCAAAAGCGAGCTTCCATAGCTGGTGGTGCTCGTGTCCAGAAGCACTGCAACTAAAAAAGGGTAGCAGTCAATTAAGAAGTTTTGGCAAGCACTGCAATCTCAAATATAATGTCTAATTTTTTTTCTGTAGATTTCGAATAAAGAAGTTATGAAGGGAATACGTTTGAAATCATGTGACTATCGATTTGTTGACTTGTTGATGTCTCAGCCTATTGACATCTTTTCCTAAAAACTTGCTAATCTCTATTTTGATCTGTATTGGTAGAAGGTAACACCACTTTCTATTTTGTTAATTTATTAGTTCAATGGACCCCATATGGACCTATTGTTAGTTTTAGAATGCTTTGTTTCAAATATCTGATGACCTCAGAGGATGCTTTGAACGTTGTTCCTATGCATCATAGTGTTTTAGTTGGCTAAAAGTCGTTACCACTGATCATTTGGATTTTGATGTACCTAGTGGCCAGTACCTTATACTATTTACAACCGGAATGCTTAGAAGCATATAGCTTATCAATTGTAGGGAAGAATTGGACATACCATTACTCAGCATCAACGTCTGTGGAACCAGCAGCATCGTCATTGGTTATGACTTCATCTCTAAAAAGTTTCTTGGCAGCCTTCTTGGAAGGTGATGTGCGAGACCTTTGTAAATTTTGTTCCCATGTCATGCATGTAAGACTGATGTCATTTTATGGGAATAATAGTGTAGGCATTTTTTTGGCATGAAGCTAACCTTTTTCCGGTAACACTTTTGTCAATCTTGTTTGTAGATCCATCTAGCACACTGTAAGTGTCATCCTGCGAACTTGCTAATTTTAGAGGCAGCTGTAACAATGCAGAGGGCATAACATGCATGGTAAGGTAAATGGATGCATACATAAAGCATATTTAGACATTTTGTTGAGGAAATGGACGCTGCTTGTAAGCATACGCAGCACCGGAAAATGTTTTTTCATGTTAACTCAGCAAGAGGACAAGATACAAATACTGAGGATAGGCTACCAATATTGATGACTGTGACATGGAGTTCATACCAGGCGGAGAGTGTTGGCACCAGGGGTGTTGTGGGCTCCTGATGGCGTCTCCACGTTAGGCGGAGCAGGGATAATTTCTTTTCCTAGCAGCAGGTTGTCTCCCTGATGTGGGGTTGTCTGTATCATACAATGCAAATAAAAGACATGTGTAGAGCTTGTTTCTCAGTGTATACAGAAGGAGAATGAGGTTTTATATTGTAGATAGTTGTTTTTTTCCCACTGAATACAACAGTGCACCTTGGCGCTAGAGGAAACTTTGCGACTCTCCGGTGTTAGCGACGGCTCGTGGATGAAGGCAGCCCCCTTGTTTTGTGTGACACCTGATCCTTGCCCTGCTGCAGAGTTAGCAAGTAGTCCAAAAAGCAGGTTAGAGCCACAAAGAGCTGAAGTGTATGAGTTTAGTCGTTTTTTTCATGTGTACTAATCAATCTCAATTTGACCACTTGAGCTGCAATGAGGCTAGTTTCAGGTGAGAATTCTGCAGCCTGTGTCTATTGGGCAGATACTGTAGTCTGTGTCATTGTAGCCCTAGGTGACCCGACATACACAAGTAGAACGGAGTGGAACATCAACTAAACAAGCAGAGAAAACGAGCCATAATTTTCATTCCTAACTTGGCACAAACTAATGTACATAGCTCGACTAAACAAACACAATAAGCTTTACCTTGAGATAGTATGGTCGATGATGGCTGTGAGGCCGGTGTAGCTGGAAGTGTGCTGCCACCATCCATTTCTGCATTTATAGCATTAACTTGGAAGGAAACACTGCTATAAATAATTGTGCTTTCGGTGAAGCTAACATTCCACTCGAAAGACTTCTCCAGTAGGTTCGTAATTTCGTTTGGAATGAAACCAGGCGGATTAGCTTATATGAGGGTGTCCACATTTTTTTTAATGAGGCGCTGCGCCATCCGTCCAAAGAAGATAAACTCAGCGGTGTCAGTGTCGTCTTCAGCGGTGAGGCATATCTTGTACCTGCAGAGAGTGGTTTGATTGGTAGCCATCACTAAGCATGGAATCTGTAGACAGTGAAAGCCTTAGTTCAATTTAGATCTAGGTTTTGGCCGAGACACTAAATATGTCCTCTAGCTGCCATGGTCTGTTTTGACAAGGTTTCTTTCAGCTATACCACAAAAGAAGCACACTATGCACAAACTGACATAGGCTTATCCGACTACTGTTACGGTATGTCAATACTTTGCATACTAAAGTACACTAAAGTGGAGGCACTCTAACTGCAGAGGCCATATACTGGCTAGCCTCCATCATAGTGACTCTTGTGGCAGTAGCTGCAACTCAAGCAGCCATATGTACTATTTACTCGTTTGGTAAACAAGCCTTGCACTGGGATGTTTCCCATGTTTCAATGTTGTGCATACCCCAAACAAATTTCTAGGGCGTTTTTACATCCTAGACAACAGTTGGGTATTTATGAATCTTTGCATTGTCAAAACTAATAACCTGGAACACATATGAGTCAACATATTTAAATAAAAACAGAAGATGTCTAGCAGGACCTCTAAAAACATGGAGAGACATATAAGAGCTGACCTTGGGGTAGGCGATCCGATGGTGTCACAGGAATTATTTGTGCACTTGTACGTGTCACCATGTGGTTTGGTTGTCCTAAGGCATTTTTTGCATGCGTTGTACCACCACGATCTATCAATTTTTAGCACCTTTACTATGACAAGCCACTCCTTCTTCTGTAAAAAATGTAATTGAAGTAAACAGCTATGAACCCGCGATAAATCTTAGGGCTAAAAGGTTTAGCCAAGTAGAGGGACCTTATTTTCAAAAGGATGGAGGTACTTAATATCCTTGAGTTTCTTGTGTTCAGGAACTGCAACTATTGTACTCTCAGTAGCCACTTTTCCCTGATCCCAAATGACAGGGCGATGGGTTGATTCAGCACTGTTTATCCATGTTGGTTTATAAATGGCAGTAATCAGATTTGGTGAGAAAGATGACTGAAAACTATATGTATGCAAACATAGGATGAGTAAGCTACCTAGCTCTGAGAGCGTTTACTTCTGGGACCGGTGCATTTATGTACCACTTGCATGATGATCCACCCGATAAAGACACATTATCTAAAAACAAAGGAATTTGTCAGATGGCCATGTATATTAGCTGTGCAACCGAAGGGCTATGACAGACTTACCAGCGTAACTCCTCACGAGAGTGCCAACAAATATTATAATCTGTGGCGAGGAGCCACTGTACCTGTGCACCTGTTCAGCTGGGAAAGCTGTGGCCCGCTCGCCCCAAAGCACGACATCAACAGTAGGCCCAGTATCCCTGTTTGAGTGCAGAACAGTAAGTCTACAAATAAATTGCTCCTCGTATCGTGCTAGGTGTGGACATCGCAAAGAAACAGAAGCCATAAACTGTATATCTAGAGTGCTATTTCATATTGCAATCTATGTGCGAGGTACGTAGAACACTAAATGCTAGGCTTCAAAATTGCTGCTTCTTTAAATGTTCGATGGCAGCTGAAGCTGTTTAGTAATCTTCTATGTGAGCACAGTGTGCATGGTAGGCCCATGCACTAAAAGAAAGTGTGTCCCGGCAATGGATAATATTAGGCATGGAGGACTGAACGAGTAGGGCAAAGGGTCTCTTCTAAGGTACATTGCAACGAAGTATGGTCGGTTGGAGACATAGGTAGTTTAGAACCAGTTTTGGTCTGCAAGGAAAATGGCATTTTTCATTTCTCACTATGGCCAATCTGTTTGCAGTATAACCCCTGCACGAGTTGTGAACATAGTCCTGCTAAGTTTTTGGATGCAAAATGACCCCCGCGTGATCTAATGACGTTCTTAGTGCCTAGATGCATTTTCCTTTTATCTATTTCCTTGAGCATATGGACAATTTTGCTAACGCAGAGAATAAAAGGTGGTAGCCCCCACACGGATGGTAATATGTGGTTCAGATTGCAGGCTGCTCACAGGTTCCTTCCTATGTTATGGCAAATAAAACTGGACCACATACACATAAGTGGCAACCAAAAGGAATGTATAGCAGCTAGGAATGCATAGGATACCTTGCATTGCTTATAGTGACTGTTCTCTTCATAACTTCAGCCTGTCGTCCCCTTGTGCGTAGTGATGAGACATGGGAGATCACACTGACAACACCGAGCACATCTACCATAGACATGGCAAGGGCATGAGTATCGTATTTATGTTACTTGTAATATGTAAACCACTATGCCTACAAAGTTACCAGTGAAATATTCCTTGTAGTCCACGCGCAGCTGGAGCTGTTCTATGGGAGTGAGGTTATACGTGCAAACTGGAAAAGCAGGGGGGATCTGGAGGACAACCTCAACCGTAGTCCACTTTGTAAAGCTGATCATGCTGCAGTTTTCTACCGGTTTGTAGAATCTGTTAGCTTTCCTGACTAAGAAATACTTCAAGTTGTATACCCCTCCCTCATCAAGTAGAGCACTAAACTGCTGGCATAACGGAGGATAGATCTGGGCATGTATGCTGTTTCCCTGCAAAAGGAGGTGACATTTTAAACAACACACAAAAATTGCATAGAACATTATATATCATGCTCTATGAGCTGATGGTTATTATGCATGTGCAAGTATTAGACGAGTCTAAGGTTGCATCTACCTCTTCATCAAGCAAAACAAGATCAGTATGGAGGAGCCTACTGTCATCCTGAGGATCAAGGAACTCCCAAAGTCTATAGACACGCACACACAAGCTGTGAGAGCAGTCTCCAACCATAAGGCTAGGAATGAGTATGTCCCCCATCTGCAGTAATGAAGCAGAGGTCAGTCATTTCCAGCTAAAAAAGCAACCACCATAAAACAATAAACGTTACACCTAATGTTGATAAGGACAACAAGTTTACCAAAAAAACTATCTAGGAGAGGAGAAACATGCCAGGTAAAGTTAGCGCAACATTATTGAGTAGGCATCCAGCACAGATGTTATATGCCACAATTTATTGGAGTATGCAGACATAGCTGTTTCCCTCTGTAAAACTGCCACACATAGTGTTTTCATGCCAACCGGTTGCTAGGTGAGTGGTACTGGAGGTGTTTTTTTCTTTCGATAAGGAAATAGTCATATAGTGGAGTAGGTATGGAAACTAAACACGTTGCTGGTATAATTTTTTTTTATTTTACACATAGCTTATGTACAAGTCTGAGTCGATCATGAACTAAGAAGTCGGATGGGGGTCGGCATCTACGGCCCGCAACACTTCCCGGTAAACAACATTCCGAGTCTGCGATCCGCAGGAACCATCAGGATTTCAATCAAAATTCTAAGACCACTTCTAGATGTAACCCTTGAAACAGCGACGTAAAGCTGGCCATGCGTAAACACAGGTTTGTCAAGGTACAAGCCAACCGTTGAGAGGGTCTGACCCTGGCTCTTATTAATCGTCATGGCATAGCATATTCGTATTGGAAACTGTCTTCTTTGCAGCGTGAAGGGCCATTTGACGTCAGTAGTGTTAAGCACAATCCTTGGTATGAAAACCTCTTCACCGACTCCGGAGGGTGTTAACACCACGCATTTAAGAACACGATGGCCGATCTCAGTTACAAGCATCCTTGTTCCATTACAAAGTCCTGCGGTCTGGTTCAAGTTACGTAGCAGCATGACCGTTACGCCTCTTTTTAGCACGAGTTTGTGGCAGGGGAAATTTGCCGCATTAATAGAGTTTAAGAATTCAGTAGGATATAGCATGTCAAAATCAGGTATGCGTTCAGACGACTTTGAGATTGTGTCACAACTAAGGCATTGTACACCATGTCCAGGGAGCAATGAGACAATGTAGTCGTTTACTTTATCAGTTGTAAGGTTATTAGGACATACAATGGCGCGTGTAGCTAAGTATGTAGGGTCCATATATCTCTCTAACAAATTTGGGTAGACCTCGGATATGAGCGACGCAGTGGCATCCCCATCCGTGCGTATCAACAAATCTTCAGGAATCGTAACCCATGTAGGTTCGGACTCGTCTCCTCTTGTCACGGCCGGTAGAGCACCATCGCCGATATCCAAGACCCATTTGCTAAATTGTTCCATGTCTGCACGTTCCTTCCCAAGTAAAGAAGGCTTGGAGAGCCTCATATTTGTTCGTAGTTTCAAAACAGTTGCATGTTGCCACAGCGGTGAGCTTGTAATTGATGCGTTCACTATGGCAGATCGTGAGCCTTTCCGCACAACGGGTAAAATTTGGCGAAAGTCTCCTCCAAGCACAATAGGTTTGCCACCAAATGGTATGTTCGCATTTTCTGCTTTATGTTCCGATAGAATATCACGCATAGTCCTATCTAGAGCCTCAAAGCAATGCCTATGGGTCATCGGCGCCTCATCCCATATGACAAGAGAAGTCCGTTGTATAAGTTCAGACAACATGGTACCTCTCTTGACACCACAAACACTACTCTCATCTAGATCAAAGGGGATTTTGAAACGCGAATGAGCAGTGCGCCCTTTTGGTAACAGCAGCGAAGCCACACCAGAGGACGCTACAGCAAGCACTATTTTTTGTCGGGATCTCAAATGCGTGAGTATAGCGTTCCACAAGAATGTTTTACCCGTCCCACCATGTCCACACACAAAAAATAGGCCCGGCGAGCAAGCGAGCGCAGATTCAATCAACATTTCAAAAATGAATCGTTGTTCAGCATTTAGCTGCGAGACAGCGGCAGCGGCAGCATGGTCACACAACAGTAACGGTTCAGGCCTTAGTTCGTCGTCTATCAGCCGGTTGCCAAACAGTTCATCAACACGTGCCGATAAGATTGGCAGGTCATAATCAGCTACGTTGGCACCACTATTAGCAAACGTATCTGCTAGTTTCCTCAAAAGCAACGTGAGTAGCTGTTCATGTGGAGCTGTGTAGTGTGGGTTGCCAAGGGCTTCTTTAAGTCCACGATGTATGTCATCGGTAAAGTAGATCCAATATTTGTCGAACAGAGCACGAACATTGCAAACAGGACAATGAACGACAATGGTAACGAACAACTGACGAAGTTGAGACGCCGAGGCAGAGACTACAGCCTCATCAAATAGAAGGGTCCACTCGTTGTCACCTTCGAGCAAACCACGAGCTTCGCACGCCTCTCTAAATGTCTCGTACACAGTATTTTGGAAGGTCCGTATATCAACGAAGCTCGTCGCGCCGGACACAAACATCAAGAGCATGCGTAGATAGTAAAGTTCCCCAGCTGTTGGGTGGACGTAGTACATGCGCCCAATCTTGGCAGACGACAACCTTCTTCTACGCCAGCACCTAATAGAAACGTCCCACGACCACTCTCTTGGGAAATCACAATAAGTCAGGAGACGCGCATCACTGTATTTCAAGTTTGTTTCAAACCATTCAGTTAACATTGTCTTGTTCGCTGCATGGCTCAAAAGCAATGTCTGTAGGTCTGTCCCAGACTCATAGCGGACAATGTTTTTTGCAGGTAAGTGTACGGCCAGACGTTCCACAGAAGGTACTCTAAAGTGAATGTCGAATTCAAAGATTCGCCATAGAGCCTCACATGTTGATAGGTATCTAGCATCTATGTATTCGCGGATCTCATTTGGTGGTGGTATTTGAGGACCTGGAGATGCATTATTTGTGTTCGCAGTCAACTCAAAATATATCCTAGCTCGATCGCTTCCCTTCGTAACATATTTAAACAAGTACTTGATCATGTGTGTTTTGTTGCACCACTCGACATTAATATGTGCGTTGTATTTTTTGAGCAATTGCATATTGTATGGCACCACGCTCCTACTGTCCAATGTGACTCCACTTTTTACTACAAACCGACCATTATTTCGTCTCCTATAAATGGTATAGCCAAAAGCATCGACGACAGTCTCGTCTTGGTACGTCTTAGGGAATTTCTTAGAGCATCTATCATTTTTCATGCATGGACACCGCCTGTTGTAATCACCGCACGGACCATGTATCATGAATTCATCAACCAGAGCATAGCCCAAGGGATCAATGGCAACGTCAGGTATCTCAGCACATATAAAAGTGTCGATGGCACATGCGTCGGTCTCCGAACGACCACCAAGTAACCATAGAAGGCAGTGTATGTGCGGTAGGCCCCTTTTTTGGAATTCTACGGTGTAAATCACTGCATAGGTCAGACTATAGATGAGAGCATGAAAAAAATATTAAGGAACCAGTCAATGTGACAAGCTAAGATGAAGCTCACCAGCACGGATAGGACCGAAAATCTTAGTTTCTCTAATGTCTGCTATGAATTCATCGACCTTCATATGGAAGACCCTTACAACGATATCAGAACGGTCGCATGGTTGCTGACCAGGCTCGAAGCGAAGCGCATCGACTATCTCCTTCCATTTAGGGTTGCATGTGAACGTGACAAAGAGATCTGGTGGGTCGTATACTCTGCATATGGCCATCGCGTCCTGGTAGTTCATTACATGGTACCTGCGCCCGCCTGTAAAAGACACCGGCACAATAACTCTTCCACCAACCGAATCTGCACTGGTGAGACCCTTGCCAATGGCGTCGGTTATCCCCTGAATGGATTCACAACGCAATTCCTTTTGGTGATCCGCTATGAATTGCAACCGAGACGCCTCGATCGTAGAATATGCATCAACCGCTAGCTGGTTGCTCAGCCTGCCGTAGCAAGTGAATGGGTTCGGTTCGTTGAGTCTGTAATGGGAACGATGTCTAACAAATTCAAGCATTGTAACATACTTGCGGCCTGAGACATCGCCTCCTCCCACGTCAGAATATTTTATTCCAAGGTGGTATCCACGATCACCGTAAGGGAAAAGAAGCGGGTACTGTAAGGCCATGTAGGATGGGTGCAAGCACGAAACATGTTTGAGGCCACCCTCTCTAGCATGCACGAGAACATCGTACTTGAACTGTGAAGGTGAGCAATCGCCCACTATTATAGCAGCAACCTCACCATTGGCCGGTAGGTTATATTGTGCATCATGTCGTGTGTTGCAGCCTAACAATCGTAACGTCACCTTTTGGTTGCCTGCTTCATCTAAACGTTCTTTAGCAAAGCGAAATGCTGCGACCAGACTGTTATGCTCATCTAGCATGTTAAGCAATAAACGGGCCACCTCTGGGTCTGGACGATCATGGACGTCAGCCTCATTCTCAAACATGCCCAACCTATTTTGTACCTCGTGTTCAGTGTCATATATGTAAAGCTGTGCAAACTGTGGTCGCAATCCATGGCTGGGTAGCAGCGAGCCAATGCGATGGTGTACGACACCATTGATTTTGAAAACATAAGGTGCTGTACCGTTATTTATCGATCTATCAACGACGGCACCCAGTGAGGTAAACGCGAAAAGGGAATTGTATGAGCGAATTTGCCTAAGGAACCTTTTGGCACGATTATCACCATCGAATCGCAGCAGGTCACTTAAGGGAGGCGGCGGACATTTGTAAGGCTCCAAAACAATCTTACCTCCTCTGCAACACAGGTTGTACACAAGCCTGCGCTGCGTAATTGTAGAAGCGCTTTTGACCCGTTCTTGAAACCAGAAAACAGCGCCACAATGTCGGCACTCGTCTGATGGGCCACCATAGTATGAGCGATCTTTGTAGGTCTCTACATGCAAAGATGGGTCCAGGATGCATGGATTACTTGAGGAATACGTAGACAAAATAATCTAGGCAGGCGGAACATAAGCACCTTTAAGCAACTCGACATACGATCGTTGAAGAGGCGGTGAGGCTGCATCCGTGCTAACTATAAGCAGCAAGTTGGCCATAAAATTCTTAGATTTTTTGAACGCCCATCAGATATGAAAGCTAAAGCTGTTTTTTGAAAAGGTAGGTGGTAGGGAACAGCCATTGCTGGCACCTTTTTCAGTAGACGCAAGCGTACAACGCATCTTCTGTCTGCGATGTTGTCTGTTAGCAGCGGCAAGCGACGCAGGAAAGTCGAGTAAGGAATTGTCGCCTGCAATCGACGTGCGCACACGTCTCAGTATGCGCATAGAGATGTAGCAGATAAAGGCAGCAGCAAAAGCCCTAGAGCCACTAACCTGGTCGCTTTCGACGTACCGGCTATGAGTGGAATGGAACTGCATAACGCGACGCATGTGCCGGCGCCGAAGTGGATGGCCGATCAAGTGTGTTCATGTGTTTGATAGCAGCTGTTCAAAGACATAACGAATGTTTGGTTGGCTATGCGAAAGGGAAAGAGAGAGATTGGCTTTAATTAAGGCCATATTCAACCCAAAGAACGCATAATATCAGTATAGACTTTGTGAAACTGCAAAACGTTGGGTAACGGGGCCTCGACGTCAACACCATATATGGCTAACCGGTCACTGCCACATCTCCGCGAAAAACTAACAGGGTCGTATGGAAGGGAGGATGCCACTGCCACATCTCCGCGAAAAAGGAGGCAGCAAGCGCAGCAATAGGACCAATGAGAAAGCAGCAAGCACGCAACACCATATATGGCTAACTGGTCACTGCGCACTGCGCTATGCGAACCACATAGAAACACAACAACAGTACTGCTAGCTAGATGTGCAAAACCCATCAGTAAGGAAGGCTAACACTTTACAATGATCTTCCTCAATGGGTTTTGGGTATTTATTGTGTTCTGCCTTTGTAAGTAAAGCTCCAATTTGGGTGTGCTATATTAACAAATTTTATAAGAAACAAACAACAAGTTCTATGGAGTTTTGTTCATTTAAAGTGAGGACTGGTGGAACGACTACCTCAACCAACTGAAGTTGATTGAGCCTAACTGAACCGACACCTTAATAAAAATCACAGTTCTGTTTTCAGTTCTGTGTTCAGGTGTTTTGGACCAAAGGCACCTGTACAAGACAACTCAGGTTGAACAGGACAACCAACCGAACCAAGAGATTTCTGCAGGGATGCTCTTAGTATCTCAAGAATAGGCTATGACACGGAAGACGATAATTGGGCAGATATTTCTCCTCAGCAAGTAAACAAACTGGATATTCTTTCTCTAGGTTTGCCTAGGCTAACCACAGGTAGAAATTTGTGCATGCTTTATTTGTTATGCTCTTATTCTTCTTTAGATATAGATACCCAGAATCATAGATATAGGAATATATGATAGCATATAGATTACTTGATATGTTTTCTAGTTTCTACCCTGTTTTCTAGAGCTAATTCTATCCTTTCTTTTTTAACTCAGGAACTGTCTGATGATGATATATGGGAAACAGCTTATGAGGTCCTTCCTGCTTCTCTATTTGGCAGGTAATTTTCAACAGAACATGTATGCCTGGTTGTTTGCACTAACTACATGTGTATCTTCATATTTGAAGTATACATTTAAAGTTCTAACTCAGCTTCCTTAACAACACATTCCCAACAGTGGAAAAGTAGACTTCTCTGAAGGGAAAAGGGAAAAGAAACGTAATTTCTTGAAGGGACGAAGAACTAAGACTGAAGGATCAAAGCCATCACCTCAAGTGGAAGATGGCTATGCCCACATTCTTGATCTGATCCGAATACAAATGGAGGCAAGGTTTTGTTCACAAACTGGTTGTTTTTTCATGTTAGTTTAACAAGCAAATTTAGGTATTCACTGCCTAGCTTATCATTATTTTCCAATGTTCACATGGATGCCAGATATTAACGCTTTTTGGTTCCTTCATTTTATTTTATTGCTGAGTACAGGAGTCTTTTATGATCTTAGGAAGCAAAGTTTTTAGCTAATATATCAGAGGAACCTCTCTACTCTCTCTTTCATCAGTCCCTTTAAAACCTTTTTCTATGTTGTCCTTGAGACTTCAGAAATTATAGATTATTTTGCCTCATTGCCATTTTGAGTCACTTGTGTATATCTTCACTACAAGGCTAAGAAATATTCTAGATAGGACTCATTAGGCAAAATTCTTCCAGATTTCTAGATAGTGCTAAGCGCAATCCTTGGTATATCACTACAGCTCCTAAGTTCTGTTGGCAAATTTGATTTTCCAACCGAAAGATTGCGTGGGCAATGTCAGAAAAGACAGGCAAGCACCTATAATCATTTCTATCTGCAGTATGCCAGTATGGGTCTTTAATCATTTCTATCTTCTTGTGTCTTGCTATTGTCTCTGTTTCTGCTATCCAGGCGAATGTTTTTGAAGAACTACTTCTCTTCTCAGCATCTCTTGAGTATGATACAAGCAACACATAACGGATAGTTCTCTCTAAGCTAAAAAGTACATAGGCAAGTGCTCTCATCCATATTTTATACCATTTCATATTAATAGCAATAAGACTATCGTCTTTCTAAAAAATAAACAAGTGTTTCACCTTTCTCTTCGCAACGGACTGATTAACAGTATTAATTTCATTGTATGTATGCATTGTTAAATATTCCACCGGTTCACTGATGAAGAAGTCTATATGAGAAGTTACTTTGCAGTGTGTTTGATATTCTGGAAGATGGGCAACTCGTAGAGTTCTTTTTTTCTTTATTCACTACATATCATTGTATCTTCTCTGGTATGCTTTAAAAGGATCACACCCTGCTACCACATAGCTTATTTGTTCATGGACAGCAGTGTTCCATCACGAGTTCTTGAATGTACTATCTAATTTGACTACCAGGAGGCTGATGAGATACTGGGAAAAAGAAAGCAAGGTACACTAAACCCTCGAAGTCAGAATCGCTGAAGAAGGGAAGACTGGAAATAACAAAGCAAGGTGTACCGCAATGAACCAAAAAACCAAAGCAACATAACAAAGCGAGGACCGGTGGAACGATTACCTCAAATCGCTGAAGAAGGGACGACTGGACGATTTCGTGACCGGTGGTTGTTCGCCAGGTATCCAATGCGGCAGATCTACACGAGCGGCATGAACGATGAGCACATGAATCCGGTGCCGAAACGGAAATCAATCGAAACAAAAGAAACAGGGATCCCAAGAAGAGGAACGGACGGCGGCGACGGAGTCGACGAGAAGAAAGGAGCGGTTGCAGTTAGGGGGAAAAGGAAGACAACACAGCAGAGGGGCTTCATATAAGAGATTGGGAGAAAGCAGCGGCATGGGCGCTGCGGTGGAAGGACAGGGCACAGTGAGTCGACGCTGTTACGGATACGGAGTACGCTGAGAGGGACGACAAGTCGCGGATTTATCGGATTTTGAAATCCGGTGAACAGCATCACAGGGTATGGGCACGCGAAACAGACCACAACGGAGAGAACTGAGGAGAGAGGAGATGGACACTGACCAGAGAAGCAGCGACGCGCCGGCCGCCTGCGCTGGCCGCCACCGACGAGCTTGGCCCGGGCCGAGCCGTAGCAACGCCCAGGCGGAGGCCCCCAGGTCCGCGGGCGCCTTGGGCGTGCATCCTGTATGGACCGGCCGGCGGGTGCGTGCGTATGCGCTGGAGTAGTGTCGCCGACGGTCGACCGGCGCGCGTGACTCTCGAGATCCGCGGGCGCGAGAGAAGGGCGCTGCGGATTTTGGGAAGCGCGTGTCGGAGACGAGAGCAGCGTGGCGTGGATCGGGGAAGCGCACAACGGACGGAGACGGGTGCCACAGCGGACGGAGACGGCGTGACACTGCTGCGAGGGTCCCACACACAGCGACCCGCGGCAGCGCGAAGCGCGGAGGGAGCGTGAAAGCCCAGCGGGTTTTAACAAGAAGTAATATGTAAAGATTTAAAAAGATGAAAGCAAATGAAAATATAAAAACTATAGAAATCGAAAAAGGGGATGAACATGAAATATGTTAAAAATAAGGTAAAAATGAAATACAAGAAAGAAAACAATGTAAAAAAGGAAAAAGTCTAAATTACTCCACTCGCCTATGGATAATATACATATAACACCTAAGAGACGGTTTGGTGGACACATGGGGATTCCTCTCCCATGGATCTCCTCCATTTTTATGTCCACCAAACCAGTCCTAAAATATTTTTTAGTTTATTTTACTTTTCGGTTCAATTTAATCTTCACAAAATTTCTCCATTTTATTGCTTTATGTACAAATTGAGTTTTCAATTCAAATTTTATTGGTTAGTAGGTAATAACACAATTTATCCTAGAAAATATATTATGATTTTTGTAATTATTTTAATAAATTGAGAATCAAATAAGGTAATATCTTTAAGAACTTATTCGTTTTGAGGGTAACCCATGTGGATTGGATACGATTGAGTCGGTTCGTATTTATAATGTCAAAATCTATATCAATACATTTCAATCACTCTCGATCCATACATTGGAATACATCTATATCAATACATCTCAATTTCCACCGGCGGTTCTAAAATAACCGTAAGTGGAAATCTGCCCTAGCACCGTTGGCAACGAAAAACATCAGTAAAATATCTCTATGACCGTCACTATAGAGGTAGTTTGTACTGACGTGAACATAGCCAAATGGTATAAAACTAAATGTAAAATAATAGTATTTTTTTAAACATATGTAACTCAATCGCTCAGATAATATAAACTTGAAATTCTACAACTACGTATACGACAGTACCTGACAGCGATGAGAAAGAAAATGCGTTCATTGAAACAGGATTAGCCGGTTCGATGTACAGCCCCTCGCTTTCGGCACGACAAATCCCCGACTAGTGCAAATACTGAGATGCTCGCCGTCTACTCGCTCCAAATCTCCAACAACTACATACACAACTGTTATATATATAAAAAAAGATACACACAAAAATGTTTTTTTACAGACAAGCTTGTTTCCTGGAGGATGTTTCAGACGCTGGAACCGGTTTCCTTTTTCTTCTTTTGTTTTGCAATTGCTTTCGATTCGAAGCATGGGGATCCGTCACGATCGCGACCGGGTACGCGACTATGAGAAAAATCGCTTACCTAACCACGTAACTCGTTCGGTTATAAGAGATGAAATTCCACCATAAATTTAATTTGGGTCTGTATTGGGTGAATTCATACCACACACTCAATCCCAATACTTAATCCCAATAGTGAGATTAAATCCATCATTTAATACATCCATTTCTCAAAGCTAGCATTCTTTTGATCCATGGATTATAATATAAACATGTGTAATATTTTTATGGATTTATTCAATGTCTAATGAGCTATAGATAGAATCCATGTCTTCTATAGTTTAAAAAAGTTCCAAATCTTTAAGTTATGATCTAGGATGAATTTAACCGAATAAAAAATTTGAGTAGACTTGCATTATTTTAGGACATTAATTGTGACATGTATTTAATTACAATCCATACTAATTCAGAGCTAGATTGGGGTGTAAACGAACAATACCTAATAAAGTGGCTAAGGACACTCAGAAACCCGTTTCCCCCTGTCTTCTTTAGGCGTCGGTTTAAATAATAGGCACACGTGGACTGTCCTCTGTCCAACAATAACAAAGCACTCGGCATCACTGAACATGATCCTCACAACACAAGGCACTAAGTTGACATGCCCCCCGCACACACGTTTCCATATTCTAAGCATGGTGGCCACAAAAAGGAAACACGAAAGGCGAGCCCCCGGTCTGTGATTGGAATTTGGGTTGCATGTTCAGATGCTTGATCGGCTTTCTCTGCATCTCTTAACTCCCATCACAAAGTAATTAATTAATCAATTTAACCGAAATGACACGCGGAAGCGTGCCGTATCGTAACTCGCAAGTAGAGTACGTGCGTGCACATGGAAGGCAGAAAAAATTTCATGCCTCGTGCGCTCCCCGTTCAACGGAAGCCACCAAGCGATCCACGCATGCAGCATGCTGATGGATACAGCAAAAAATGATAGCGGAAACCGATATTTTTCCGAGGGAATCTCATTTTGTTTTTCGTATCAACGTGAGCCAGCAAATGCAAACTAGTAGATCGTTCCAGGTAGGGATGAAAACGGTCGGAAACGGTCTGTAAACACTAAAACCATTACCGTTTTCATATTTTTTTCGGAAACAAAATCGAAAACGGTAACTCCGGAAACGGAAACGATATCGGTATTTCGGAAACATCGGAAACAAAAGTTCGGTGCGAAAAATATACCGGTAACGATCGAAATCTAAAATACGATCGGTAAACATATCAAACTTCACAATAAAACAAAATTGACAAAAGATCACAAATACCACAAGTTCACAAGGATCACAAATTTATAATATAAAAAGTTTATAAAGATCACAAGTTCACAATATAACAAGTTCACAGTATAACAAGTTCATAAAGATCACAAGTTCACAATATCCACTCGATTTAGTTGACATGGCATGCTTACTCATGAAATATTTTTCCCTCACATAAAGGGTTTTTTCACAGCCTCACAAGAAAACCCTAAAATCTAGTGTGAAAAAGACAGATTGTCGGCTTTCTATCATTATATATTACTAATACATAACATGTGCATAGAAAATGGTGGATTCGTTCGAGAGACCAAATCGTTAATCTCAACTGCCTTCCAACACCATCTAACCCTAAAAAAAAAATTAAAGCATCCAAAAAATACAAAAATAAGTAATCCTTATCCAAAAATGTATAGGCGATGCGAAAAAATCATATGCTGGAAAATTCCGAAAAAAATCCGAGACGCAATTCCGGAAATTTCCGAGAGACAAATCCGGTAATTTCCGACAAAAACCGGTAACCGATGGAAACGGTCGGTAAAACACCACGCCGATTCCGATACCGATTCCGATAGAAAATTCCGAAAACCGATTCCGTTTTCGAAAAATACCGTTACCGGTGAATCCGATCGAAAAAAATCAAAATCGGTTTCCGGAATTCTGAAAAATTCCGAAACCGTTTTCATCCCTAGTTCCAGGCGCAGCACGGCGGCTTAAATCTGAAGTCATCACTGAGGTGTCAGCTCTCCACGGTTTAGGGTTTCAGATGGTTTCATGCAGTTATTCCTCTCACTTATCAGATGGGATGTTCCTAAAACATCCGACTTTTATCACAAATCTAATATTTTAGCATAGATATACGTAGAATTTAAAGCTAATTTTTGGCAATGTTATTAAGAATATTACATAGTATTTAAATAATTTTTTTATATTTTTTATGTACATTATTTTCTCCCTACAATAAAAAAGGTGAAAAAACATCCGAATCCGTATTCGAATAGACATCCGAATTTTATATCAATTATTTAAAAAGATATATAATGAATTTAATGTTAGTTTTTTGTGAAGATTAATAGTCTTAATGCTAAAAACAAGAATATAAATTTACATAGCAAATTCTATATGTTATTTGTTCATAAAGAAGAAACAAGACCGAAAATTTGACATCTAAATAAATATTCGGATCCATCACTAAATTTCTTTTATACTTAGAAAAACCGAACTGATGTCTTGACCCCTCCAGTTTTTTTTTTAAAAAAAAGCAGAATGAAGCAGCAGAATTCTGATATAGGGGAGTTTGTTGCCTTGTTGGAAACAGGGCCAGTAGGCCGTGCTCCGTGCTCCGGCCCACTTGCCAGCTTCACCGGTCCAGGTCGCCGCAATTCGCAAAAACTGGCCCACCACGGAGCCAGAAGGCGTGTCCACACAAACGGACAAACCAGACCAACACGAACCGGATAAAGGCCGCCCTCCTCGCAGTACAGCAAACGGCGGCCAACAACAACCACCCCGGTACACGCTTCCCACCAAAAGCAACCCTGACCCTGACCTGCGCTGCCTGTGACCCCGCCGATCCGAGCGTCTCCATGGCCGCTTCGTCCTCCGAGGCTGCCACAGCCACGCCCACGACCACCGTCGGACTCGGAGGGAGCGGGACCCCAGGCCCTCCGCCGCCAACGCCATCGAACCACCACGCGGCGCCGTCCTCCGCGGCTGGTGGGGCCACGGACGCCTCGCTCTCTGCTTTCCTGCACCGCCTCCTCCTCTCGTCCCCGGCTCCACAGCTACGGTCTCCACTCGCAGCTCGGTCGCAGGCGTCGCCGCCCTCGCTTCCGCCTCTCGTCTCGCTCGAGTCCCCCGACCAGCGCGCCCTCCGCAACGCCGCCGACGTGGGCTACTTCCACCTCGCCGGCCACGGCATCCCTTCGGGGCTACCGTCGTCCGCGCTCGCCGAGCTGTCCCGGATCGACGCGTCCACGCGCCTGGAGTCTAATCTTCGCACGCTCGGCTTCTCCGTGGAGGAAGGGGAAGAGCAGGATGTGGACGGCGGCGCCGACGATCCCGCGGTAGTGTTCGACGCCTGCGAGGGGGACTTGGACGCGCTCCCGGCTGCGGCGGAGTACGCGCGTCGGATGAAGGACGTGGGCATGCGGGTTGTCGCGCTTCTCTCCGGGTGCCCCGACACGGGCTTCCGGGAGAAGCCCTTCGCGGAGGGGAGGAGGAAGCCGCGGTGCCTGCTGTGGGCCTCCCGGGTCTCCACCGCCGATACGGCACCTCCGGCCGTCGGGAAGGCGAAGGCGTACCCGTACGTCGTGGCGCTTCATTGCCAGTGGGAGGCATCAGGGCAGGAAGAGGCGCCGCCAAGCTGGGTTATGAACCACGGCGGCGAGTGGACGGCAGTGGCCGCCCGCGACGACGCGATGCTTGTCACCGTCGGCGACATTGCCCAGGTGCAAATCTCTCAGATATTTCATGAACATTAGTAAGTAACTGAAATTTGCAATAGCATCTCCCGAAAAGAAAGCAGAGATTACATAAGCACCGTAACTGTTCTTATCGTCTTGATCTGGTCAAAGTTTATAGACCATTCATTTAGCGCTCTAGTAAAGGCTAGAGGTAGTAGTGTCATTGCAACAGAACGTACAGCATCGAGCGGCAGAGATGGCGAGCATCCGTTTTGTTTATGCAGCGGCCAGCGCCCAGCGGCATCAAATTCTAAAGTAGGTTGCGCATAACTTCACCACCCAGTTTTGATTTTTGACCCAGTTAGGCAATCAGGTCCCATGTCTGCATCAGCTGGTGTGTATCACTCATTGATCATCGCCCAATTTGGAACACATAAATCCACACAAAAAGAAGTCAAGCATCTCTGCTTTTCAAACACACACACACAAACAAAAGTAACACCATCGTGTCATATGAGCTGTTCTTCACTCTTCAAGCAGCATACAGCAGCAGCACTTACCTTTTGTTGCCATGATTCCTTTTGGCTCGCGTGCTAGGTGTGGAGCAATGGCAAGTTGAAGAAAGTGAGAGGGATGGCTCGCCCCACATCCGCACCACCCATGGCGGCGCAGCATGGCGAGACCGACCGTCTGTCGCTGACGGTCCTTATCACTCTGCCTTTGGACAATATCGTCTCGCCCTTGGTCCCGCTCTCCAATGCGGCCGGAGAAGGCCGCGAGGCCGAGGCAAACGGTGCCGGAGCCGACGACGAGGATGGATGGAGGTTTCACTCTTTCCTACTGGAGGACTATGCGTGGAGGGTGTACAACCAGCGGCTTCAGTTCAAGGATCCATTGGTCCGGTATCGGATATGATATTTGCCGCGATGATCTATAGCGCTTCTTTTTTTCCTTTTGGTGTGCCAATATGCAACTCATGTCATGTGTGACTTCGTGTTGTGATCTACTATTTGCCTTCGGAGTGGTTTGAGTACATCCCGCCTTGGGTTTCAATGTATGTTGCTGACGTTTTGACCTTTGCTCAAATACCTGAGCCGCTGAGGGATTCGGACAAGCAGTAGGATTCTATACGAACTTCCAAAAATCCCTAGTGCAGCAACAATGTTTCCCTCATCCCCTATAAAACAGCATCTCGTACTCTGGCTACATGCGGACTAGAAGAGCTTGGCAAACCGATTTTGAAAAATGCATGATCGATTGGACAAGAATTACTTACTGTACTGATAAAGAGATCCGGGAGGAAATCCAGGGTGAATGGAAAATCAGTTGGGGATTTTTTTTGGGGGTGGGGAGGACAGAAGAATGTGGATCAAGTTGACTAGTTGAGGTTTAGGAACTTATGGTGCGTTTAGTTGCGGGACAGACGGTG
Organism: Zea mays; assembly: GCF_902167145.1. Taxonomy (NCBI): domain Eukaryota; kingdom Viridiplantae; phylum Streptophyta; class Magnoliopsida; order Poales; family Poaceae; genus Zea; species Zea mays. Next base: position 188,368,692 of record NC_050098.1, read on the forward strand.
ACAGGCAGGATAGGGACGTTCCCCTGTTATCCTATTTCGTCCATCCAATTTTGAAGAATAACTAGGGACAACATTGGGATAATCCCGTCCCAACCTATAACTCTGAACTAAACAACTTTATTTAGGTGATCGTTCTATCAAATCTCGTTCCATCATTACAACCAAATGCACCCTTACATGTTTGTGAATTTTAAGAGGACTAGAATATGTTTAAGTCTGACTGTCATTTGAGGGAAAGGTGAAAAGGCTAGACATAATTGTGACGGTGATTATAAGAAAAAAAGAGATATGTAAGGTTGTCTTGGGTGGATGATGTAAAATATGAGAGGTGGAACTATATAGTACGAGATGTTGCAATAGAGTTGATGCTGGGTGCTGGCATCGGCACAAATAATACTGTGGAGTTTAATAGCTGCGCTCAGAGAACCAGCTGAACCGGCCCATCCGGGTGCAACGGCCCAAAATCTCCCTCACGGCTCACCACATCCACACACACACACGCTCCAGGACGATGTTTCCCGCACGACTGCACGAGTCGCGGTCGGTCGTTTTCTTCTCCCTCCCGAACGAGAGATTTGACATTATGAAACACGACAGATGCGGTTTTAACGAAATAGAGGCTCAGGCGAGAGTTTCTCCGTTATAGAAAAGCTAGACATAGCCAACACTCTAAAATGGACATACCAACTCCATTAACTGATTCAGAGCAGTATTAGTCTCGTTGAAACCGAGTTCCGTCCCCAGCGCCGTCGCCGTCAGTTCTCCTCCATCCCCGTCGCGTTCTCCATCTCCGTCGCGTTCTCCTTCGCGCGGCAGCCGAGCGCCGCTGCCTCCGACCAAGACTTCGCGCGGCAGCCATACCCGTCGCGTTCTCCACGACCTCGACCTCGTCCTCCTCGTCTTCCTCGCCGGCCTACTGCTCGGTCTCCGGCTGGTCGCCGCTCCTCCTGTACAGCTCGTCCAGGGCAGGGGCGACCGTGTCCGCGAACGACAGGAGCAGGCGGCCGTCGCGGCGCTGCGCTCGGAGCAGGGTGGACGACGCCACCGGGACGACCTTGATGAGCAGGCGCCCGTCCTGGCGCTCCTGCCTCATCTCCATGGTGGTGGGCTCCCGCCCGCGTCGCGCCAGCGACGGCAGCGGCGACGGGAACGCCCTGGGCGGGGCCGCGTGCAGGACCACCACCTCCTCCTCCTACCCGCGCTCGTCGTCGTCGCAGCCCGGGCACGAGCGGTCGGTGGCGGCCGAGCCGTCGGTATCGGAGAAGCCGTCCGAGCCTGTCTCCGAGTGGCGGCTTCTGCGCCTGAATCATGCTCCATATGTGGTCCCTGTCCGGCCGGTCGACGTCGCCGATGTGGCTCGTCTCCTTTGGCATGACAGTAGCCTTCTCGGCGCCAGCAGCGGCGGCCTTGCCGTTGCCGCCATCACCAGCGCCCTGCTTGACGGACTGCTGGCACGGGAGGAGCTGCTGCTCGGTGGTCTCCAACACTGTCAGTGCCATGTCCGTGGACGACAGCAAGAGCGAGCAGCAGGCCTCACGTACGTATATGGTAACGGAAATACGACGGCGTGAGTTTGAGATCGTCGTTACCTGTTAATGGAGTTGACATGTCCATTTTAGAGTGTTGGCTATGTCCAGCTTTTTCATAACGAAGAAACCCTAGCCTCTATTTCGTCGAAGCCGCGTGTTTCGTAATGTCAAATCTCTCCTCCCGAACGGCAACATTTCTTTTCTCCAAACCATATACCCTAGCCCGTGCACAGGTGGGCGCCCGCCGCCACCTGCGGCTCGGTGGACTCCGGCATCGACACCCCTGGCCCCCAGCGCCGCAGATCGCAAGCTCTCAGCAACGCGTGCTTGGTAGGAACCCGTGCCGACCGACTCTTCCTCTGCGGGACGGTCTCGAGTTTGGTCGGGAGATGGGTGACGGGAGCTGCTGCGTCTGCAAGGAGGCGCCGCCCAAGTACAAGTGCCCTTCTTGTCGCACGCCCTAGTGAGTCCAGCCACAAGCTTTATCTGCCGTTGTGCGTGGTTACATGTGCTCTCGCCAAGCGTATCGTTGAGGCGTGGTTTCTTTGTCAGTAGAGTAGCAGGGGTATCTCTGTTGAGTTATCTAGCGTTAGTTCAGACTGTATTTGCTCAATTTCTTCTTTGAGGAGCTGACGGGTTGGCTAGGGTTCATGGACCAAAGTGACTGGGCATGTTTGGACTATGGGCACCTGAAATTTGCATGTAGCCTCCGACTCCAGATTCGAGTTTACTGTTCATACTTACAATCAATTAAGAAAGTAAGACCGTATTAAACAGTTCACCTATATGGTCACACAAAAACACTGTTTTGCATGGTAGACTACATTGCAGAGTGGAGTTTGAATATGGGGATGGGCATTGGTAAGCTGCTGGAGATAGCCTAATATCACCACAATTCTAGCATTAAACATAGTGTTGTGTTTGATGCTCATCTTATCTTTAGCGGAAATTTAAAGTACATTAGTGGGACATATAACTATGAAATGCTGCATTAATCCAAAACCCAAATGTCAGCAACTTTTCCTAAATGAAAGTAGCGTGCACATAAGGAATAAGGTTGCTCTTACCTTGAGGAGATATAAAGTCGGGCCACTGAGTCCTTTTTTTAAGAATGCGGCTTCAACTGGTGATGCTACCATAGTATCATTATTTTGTAACTTGGGGTATCATTTATTAATTACAACATAACGGTATCACTAAACATGCCAGCCTTCAATGCCATTAGGCTTTCTTAACCTGTTCTACTTTATCATGTTTCTAAGTTCATCATCTGTTAATTAAATCAAGTCATACGATCCTTGCAATCACTTTGGGCTCATTCAAAATTATGCCTGGAAAATGTAAATTAGTGTTGATACTAAGTATTTTGTTACATATCATATATGCTACAGATTAACTAAAAACATTCTCTCATTTTTTTATTAGTTGAACCTAATTTACTGTCTCATTATTATTTGCAGTTGCTCTGTCACATGCTTTAAAAAGCACAAAGGTACTGTCCCAACCTTGCAGTTTGTCAACTTTAAATTTGTCAATGATTTAATGTATTCTGACAGGACTAAAGAATAGATTGGAATGCTTTTGTACTGTGATCTCCGACTTAGATTGTTTCTCTTGTCCTGGGAGCAGTGGCCACATGCTTACAAGCTGTATAACAATCAAGTATAGGAGTTCCAGCTGCCTTACATGAATGTGTTGTTATTTGGTGCTAAATATTGCTTTCTTTGCAGAGGAATCTTGTCAAAAGATATTGCATCAGGAAGAAATTAGCAAGTCAGCATTGCAGGAGGAAGTTAGTGAGTCCTCTAGCTTTTGGGAATAAAATTATTAAAATGTAACTGCTTTATTAACATAGTTGGCAATAGGGACTTACTCCAGTTAGAACAGGGTATGAGGCGTAAATTGCGACTGTTGTTTGCATATGTTTGTCCCTAATCGTTACATACTTTGGTAGTTTCCTTGGGTGAAGATATCAACTTTGTTAGTTCCTAAAAAAGGTACAAATGTTCTTATTAGGGACTTATTTACTCTTGCTAACTGTAGGGTTAATCCGTTAATGCCTGGCTTACGTTCACATATGTTTAGCAGACAAGTACTACAGAAATGCATATGTTGTGTTGGATTTGGATTTGTGGCCATACGAGAAGGAACCAAGTCTAGGACGATGATATACATGATAGGCTAGGGGTAGCACCAATTGAAAAAAAAAATGTCCAACGCTGATTAGGATGGTTTGGTCATATCTAATGAAGACCTCTAGAGACTAGTGCGTGGTGGGATCCTAATTCCTAAGACGCGATAGTAATGGGAAGAGATGCAAGGAAATGCTGAAGTTAACATCGGAAGAGACAGTAAAATGAGACTTGAAAGGATGGAATATACCCAAAGATTTAGCTTTCAATAGGAGCGAATGGAAAATAGCTATCCACCCACGTGCATGAACCTTGATTTATGGCTTCTATTGATTTTCAACTCTAGCCTACCCCAACTTGCATGGGACTGAAAAAACTTTGTTGTTGAACATTTTGTTTAAAGAAGTAACCATCCACTAGGCTACAACTACCTCGAACTGTATACAGTGGAGCTAATATTCTTTCTTAGTTTCTTAAATCAAGGTAATGTAAAATGATTACCTCAAGTGTAATACAAAATGCTCTTGTTGCTTAATTATGTGTTTATGAATGCCTATAAATTGTTTAACTGTAATCTCCCTGTTTTTCGGCAGCACTGCACACCACATGCACTGCAGAATCTCCAAATACAGCGTGCCCTACAAAAGCTCTTGAAGTTGAGGACCTAAGCTGGCTTGTTGACAACAATAGACTAAGGTCCTTAGGTATGGGTGTAAGGCCTAGCTTAGCACCAAGGCATCAAGCTTGATTACATTTCTAGGCACTTCATATTGCGTTAACAGAGCTGTCATATAGGTTAGTTACTTTAGAAAAGGTATATATCATCATTTAGAATGCCCCTGTGACATTGGCACATTGCTTACAGTCCACTGCAACTACTGTCTTATAAACATCCATCTTATAACTAAGATGTACATCTTCACTTGTGGTTTATTAACATATAGGGAAAACCTCAATGGATATGACTTAGTGCAGCAATATTTGGAAACTTATATTGATAATTGATATCGATATACCTTAGACTTTTTATGTTTAAATAAGAACTGATCCCTCATGCATCATGTGTGAAGTTGTTTATCTGCTGCCTTCCAAAAATTCACTTTAATCACCCTTTAAGATGTTGAGGTTACTGTTGTCACTTGGGCTGATAGAAGTATGCTAGTGCTGAATTCATGAATGCCAAAGCTGTTTGCCAAAGTAGTCTGAGTGGAGCTTTCTTTGTGAGTGTTTTTACCTGAACTTTATATCCTTCACAGCGGAACTGAAAGGGATCCAAGACGCTCTCAGGGATCCTGAACTGCAGAGAATGATACTTCAAATTGATGGGTCTTCCGAATCAGAAAAAGTAAGTCTTCATTCACCTGCAATGATTGCTAAGTTTTGACATGTGTTTAGATCCATAATACTTTTGCTGGCTGCCCAAATAGCACTCGACATGCCTATCATAACTGCATTTGTTTCAAAACGAACACTAAGGTCCCATCCCCTATTCCAAACTTTTCTCCGAAAACAGTGTGAAACAGTGTCATCTACAATTCCGTGTCCCCTATTTTACACACTCCACTAGAGAGTCTCAAGAGTCAAGATGAATACGGGTGCATTTTTTTTCTTTTCCCACGGAATAGTGTACATGACCTCAATTTATTATTCATTGTCATGACTGGGTATCTGTTTGAATGGTTGATAAGCTCCAAATAGGCCTAGGCCAAGCCGCAGATATGGGTCTAAGATCCTGGCTTATACGTCTTGAATTTTTCCAGTTTTCTTTCTTTCATTATGTCTACATTAATTCGTCTGTAGGAATTGGAGAAAGTGATGGAAGGTCAAGCTTTTCGCGAGTTCACTGATAAGGTTTTCAGTCATATCTCACTTCGCCTCAACCTTTGATCTTATTGTTTCCATTGTAATTCTACACATCAGACATCACATATCTCCTGTATTGCAGATTCTTGACATTGTCAACCCACAAGAATAACCGTCTACCCTGTTTGGTGGGATTCTGACGCTAGAGTAAACAGAAGCATCCGGGCAAACAAAGCAAAAGTGGAGCTCATCTCTGTTTTCCTTTTTCCAGGATGGTATAATTCATAACATATCTTGAGTCGCCTGTTTTTCCATGATGGGGTAGACTTTAGAACACATACTGTGTCGCCTGGTGAAAGGAAATTACGTCTGCTGAAAAATCTCTCTTGCCAAATATAGTTTTTCTTCTGTATTCTAGTGTTGTATTCTAGTGTGGTAGACAGCGACTCTACACTGACTACTGAGGGTGTGTTTGGTTTGGTTTTGACTTTTGCTCTCTAAAAACGAAAAGCAAACGGCCCGAGCCAGAAAGCAGCTTTTTTCAAAAGCATGCTTTCTTGCAATGCAAATTGAAAGCACATTTGAATCTATTTTTAGCGGCTTTTGAATGGAACCATGTAAATAATATGGAAGAACTTGTAGCGACTTTTAGTGGCTTCTAACCAACGGTATAATATGAAAGAATTTGTAGCGACTTTTAGTGGTTTCTAACTAACTGTTTTAGCTTTTTTACCGCTCTTAACTCACATCATCTTTTTTCATAGCTCAATCCACACCAGTTTTTTTCATAGTCCAATCAAACAGATTCTAAATCATTGCGGTCTCGTGGTACTTGTTTTTAACATTTTCTTTTGAATTATCTTGTTTATGGAAATTGAAAAAACATGCCAATAGAGTTCAAATTTGCAAGAGCAAAGTTTACATCTCAATTTAGATTATGTATGATCTAAGTAATGGGCAGCCTGACGGGGTTTCGAAACCCGATCTTCGCTTTCCAGTTGAACCGCTTTTGTGCTCTCGCAATCAGATTTAGATCCGAATATTTATTTAGATATTAAATTTTTTCCTTTTTTTTCAATTGTGAATAAATATGATATAGAATTCGTTATGCAAATTTACATTCTTATTGTTAGCATTGAGCTTATTAAAATTCGTAAAAAATCAACTTTTAAATAATCAATATAAAAATTAGGTATAGATACATATGTTTATTTTTACCTTTTTCTATTATAAAGAGAAAATAATGCATAGAAAAAATATACAAAATTTTATTCTTTTTTATAATATTTTTTATCAACATCACTAAAGATTAGCACCAAATTCTATACATGTCTATATTAAAATATCAAATGTTATATAATTTAGATGTTTAGGGGATTTAACTATTTAAGGATTAACCGATATAAGGATAAACCATCGTGGCAGTGCTCTTCTTTAGCAAGCGGGCCTAAAAGGTATGCAAAATAATATTTATAAATATACATCACATCGAAGAGGTAAACTATAAAACAAAATTTAACTAAAATTAATTTGAGGCATGATACTTTCACATCCAAACCTTCGTCATTTTTGTAAGGATCGCTTGTTCCGTGTTCTCAAGTCTTCTTTACCAGAGATTTTTCCTCAAACCAAATAGTTAATTTCAGTGATATTTTGTTTTACGGCTCTTAAAACTCCCAACTTTTTTACGGCCCTTAAAACTCTCTCATTTATATCCACAAACGAGGAGTTTTTTGGGCTCTCTAGAAACAATCTGCCGCTTTAAATGATCTGTTGGAGAAATGATTAAAATCTACCACCACTAATTACTTAGATGTCCTTTAAAATTGATTTTGAGGAGTCGTTTTCTGGGAGCTTTTGGAGATGCTTTAAGATCATCTGAAGTGATGCTGAGCTATATCAAACACGTTCTTAGCAATGTTAACTAAGGCCTTATTCCAATCTCGCGAGATAAACTTTAGCAGCTTTTTTTAGCTACTTTTAGCCATTTGTAATCTAAACAGGGGAGCTAATTGTGGTAATTGAAACTAAACTTTAGCACTTCAATTCATATAGCTAAAGTTTAGCAGTAAGCTAAAGTTTATCCCGTGAGATTGAAACGGGGCCTAACTCGTGCATTCATACACTCCCTAAATACCGACGAGCCCTCGGAGATTATCTGAAAACCGCCACCGCCACGCGTGGCGAACCACATCCAGAGCTAAGGCTGGGAAAAATACTCGTGGCTCGTGAGCTCGCTCGACTCGTGGCCAGCTCGGCTCGGCTCGACTCGGCTCGTTTCAATTTTATCACGAGCTGAGCTAACATCTCAGCTCGGTTCGTTAACGAGCCAGCTCGACACGAGCTCGAGCCAGCTCGTTAGCTCGAATGAGCTAGCATTTATCTGTAAAACAAAGCCTATACTTGTATTTGATGAATTAATAAGTGATGAACTATGTTATTTTAGGGTTTAAATGATGTGATATATAAAATTATAAGTATTGTTAGTCTTTTCTAGTGTTAAATTAGTATGAAATTAACTAGTAATCGATTATATTGTTGTATATATACATGTATAATATTTTTTTGTTCTGGCTCGCGAGCTAAACGAGCCAGCTCGAGCTCGCAAACGAGCCGAGCCGAGCTGGTTCTCTGGCTCGGTTGCTTAACGAGCCGAGCCGAGCCAGCTCGTTTCCTTAACGAGCCAGCTCGAGCTCGGTCGAGCCGAGCCGAGCTGGCTCGATATCCACCCCTATCCAGAGCCGTGCTCTGGCTCTCGGCCGCCACACGCGTGCGCGCATCGTGGACCACTCCCACGGCTCCACCCACTCAAACAAGGGATCCCCTCAAACAACCCCCGGCTGGCCGGTTCCCCCGGTCTCGGACTCTCGGTCTCGGTCTCGGCCTCGGCCTCCCTCCCCAATCCCCATCCCCAAATCGCTTTCGCTCCGCCCCGGTCGCCGGACCATGGCCGCCTCCGCCTCAACCACGCTCTTCTCACCGTGCGCCCTCACCTCCAAGCTCGGGGCAGGACACGCGTCCTATGGCTCCGTACGCCGCGCTAACGTGCGCCGGCGCGGCCGCCTCTCGGTGGTGGCCGTACAAACGGGCCCGCAGAAGCCGTCTCCGTTGTCGTCCCAGGCCGCCGCGGCGGAGGATGAGGCGGACGCGCTGCAGAAGCTTCTGAAGAGGGAGTATAAATACGGGTTTGTGTCCGACTTCGAGTCCTTCTCCATCCCCAAGGGGCTGTCGGAGGCCACCGTCCGCCGCATCTCGGAGCTCAAGGCGGAGCCGGCGTGGATGCTGGACTTCCGCCTCGCCGCCTACCGCCGCTTCCTCACCATGGTCGAGCCCACCTGGAGCGACAACGAGTACGCGCCCGTGGACCTGCAGTCTATCTGCTACTACTCCGCGCCCAAAACCAAGCCCAAGCTCAATAGCCTCGACGAGGTCGACCCGGAGCTGCTCAATACCTTCGACCGCCTCGGCATCCCGCTCAGCGAGCAGAAGCGCCTCGCCAACGTCGCTGTCGACGCCGTCATCGACTCCACTTCCATCGCCACCACCCACCGCGAGGCGCTCATGGCCAAGGGCGTCATCTTCTGCTCCATCTCCGAGGCCATCCGTGAGTACCCGGACCTTGTCAGGCGCTACCTCGGCAGCATCGTACCGCCGGGCGACAACTACTATGCCGCCCTCAATTCAGCGGTGTTCAGCGACGGATCCTTCTGCTACGTGCCCAAGGACACGGTCTGCCCCATGGAAATTTCGACTTACTTCAGGATCAACGACAAGGAGACAGGCCAGTTTGAGAGGACTCTGATTGTAGCCGATGAGAGAAGCACTGTTAGCTATTTGGAAGGCTGCACTGCACCAGCATATGACTCAAATCAGCTCCATGCTGCGGTTGTGGAGCTTGTGTGTGAGAATGGGGCAGAGATTAAGTACTCCACGGTGCAGAATTGGTACTCCGGTGATGAGGAGGGGAGAGGAGGCATTTATAACTTTGTGACAAAGAGGGGAAGGTGCAAAGGGCGGGGTTCGAAGATCTCATGGACACAGGTTGAGACAGGATCTGCTATTACATGGAAGTACCCAAGCGTTGAGCTCGTCGGGGATGACAGTGTTGGAGAGTTCTACTCGGTTGCGCTTACAAAGGATTGCCAGCAAGCAGACACAGGGACGAAAATGATCCACAAGGGGAAAAATTCACGCAGCCGGATTATATCCAAGGGCATCTCTGCAGGGAAGTCAAGGAATTGCTACCGTGGCTTGGTCCTGATGAACTCTAGTGCAGAGAATGCTTATAATTCTTCACAGTGTGACTCATTGTTGATCGGGGATAATGCGGCTGCGAACACCTATCCCACCATTCAGGTAATTGACTCTTCCTTTTGCATGGTTTGACATGTAAGGTTCAATTGCAGTGTCACATACTGATATGACAAGCTTTTAATGGTCTGTTACTCTATGTGTGAATAATTACCTTCCATGCATATGTCATGAAGCATATAGACTCAGCTTAAAATTGACACTTAGGATCATTTTTATTTTGATGATTTGATGTAAGTCAAGGGTACTGTATAATTACCTTAGCATGAACTAAATTGAATTTAATTGTATTTCTACAAGGATTATGGTGACACATATTTACCATGTTAATGCTGCCCTCTTCTAAGATGGCCCTTTACCTACTAGAAAACTGTTGATCTAGTCTTATAAATTTTGCAGTAATCCAGAAATGTTTGCATTTGTTGACAGAGAAACAAAAACATTGCTTTGATCTTAAATTTAATTGGAAAATTGATGTGTAATGCTCTGTAATCAGGATATCTATATTTTGATGTTTGTAGCTTTAATCATACATTCTTTTCATACTTCCAGATTCTTTCTTTTAGGTAGATTGCAAACTTTGATATGACTGAAAAATCAGGGATTGTATTTGTATGCTGTTGTAGTATGGTTTGCGCCTTTGCGGCAAGTAATACAGCTGGGTGGTTCCTGAATACTGATTGTGTGGAAACAAGAAGTTTTAGCTATCGTTAGGATTTGAGATACTTGATGATAATCATGAAGTATATGGTTTTCACTTAGTACTTATTTAGCAGTGAAATACATGACCATGAGTTCGTAGCATCAAAGGCATGTACTTTAAGATTTGATGGCCAAATCTCAATTCAGTTGATTCAGTGTCAGATTTTAGTTATAGTATCTCTCTGGTGTCACTTAAAAAAGTGATAAAAATACTCGTGGTTTTTGGAAAATGCAAGCGCAACTAAGACACATGGTTTGAACTTTGAAGTTTAGTGCTAAGGAAGGTTCAATCATTGTGGAGATGGAATCATGGAACAAGATACCTTTGTTCTCTCTCATATCCTATGAAGCTGTGATACATGAGTAATTTATGTAATTTGATGGCAAACACACTAGCAAACTAGCTGTGTTTTCCCTCTAGCATTCTAATGAACCAAACACTCAGAACCTGACATCCTATAGTGTCATTAGTCCTTGAATTTCATCACCTTCTGCCCTATCAATGTGACAAAACTTCGTTGATCACAGGTGGGGTGCACTAGTGGCCGGGTTGAGCATGAGGCAAGCACTTCCAAAATTGGAGAGGATCAGCTATTTTATTTCCAGCAAAGAGGGGTAGATCATGAAAAGGCAGTTGCCGCCATGATTGGTGGATTCTGCAGATCTGTTTTCGAGCACCTTCCCTATGAATTCGCACAGGAGGTGGACGCACTCATGAACCTGAAACTCGAGGGATCAGTTGGCTAATTTGTTGGCTCAGCGATTTCGTGTAATACTCCATGACAGCCAGTTAGCTAGAAAATCCATGTGTACAGCAGTACGAGAAGAATAAATTACAGGATAAGTATACATTTCCTGGCTGGTTGTAATACTGAATGTTGATGATGTCTATGGCAATTGGCAACGAACTATGAAGATGTAGCAGTTGAGCCTGTTTGTCTTCTGTTGCCCAGTTTTTGCTATTGCTGTAAGCGAGCTCACATGGCTCACCTATACAAGAACGGAAATCAACGTGTTGGCGTTACAGAACTGTATAGGTCAGTCCTTGGTATGTCGTCAATGATAACAAGTTGTCCTACTTGTTTTCACTGGTTACCAAAGTCATTTTTCATCCATGCAGTCTGAGTTCGACCTGACGCCTGCATTGCACAATTTTTTCCATCGTTTTTGCATGCATGGCGGGATCATTTTCTCTTTTTTCGCCCTTTTCATGCTCGTCAAGCAGCTTGACTTCCTGCTCACCGTGAAGCTCAACGTCGACGACCTGCTCGCCATGCAGCTCGACGTCTTGCTCGCCGTGCAGCTCAACGTCGATGACTTGCTCGCCGTGTTGGTCGTGCTCCTTAGGGACCTCGCCTCGGTGCTTGTCGTGCTCCATGGTGCTCCTTAGGAATGCTAATGGACATGAATTGGACTAATCTAAGGGAGGGAATTGGACTAATCTAAAAGGTTTTATATAAATTAAAATCTATGACTTAGTCTGTTTCATCCTGTGTATCGAATAGTGGTCTCTATCCTATGCACGAAAATTTGCATGTAAAGTCTAATTCTACTCTAATATAACAATTCTAGTAACGTAAAGACACCCAAGTAATCACACAAGTATACATACGTAAAGATAAGAGAATATAAATACGTAAAGATAAGAGGAACAGGGATATGACAAGTTTTTTTTTAAATATGAGAGCAGCACTTCCAACTAATCCATGTTGGAGCACTTGTGCAAGGTATTCATTAGTGTCGGATAGAGTGAAACCTAACTAAAGTTACAAATTGTATTAATAATAGAGTTAGGTGTGCCAAGGCCCATTACAATATGGGCCTAAATAGTACCCCTAAACATGACACATAATACATTCTAACACCTCCACGCAGTCGAAACTCTAGACACAACAGATGTTAAGATTGGACCGAAACTCGTCGAACACGGTCGTAGGGAGGCCCTGGTGAAGACGTTGATGAACTGAGAGGTAGTCGGGACATGAAGAACTCGCACATTTACAATGGCGACACACTCGTGGACAAAGTGAAGGTTGGTCTCGACATGCTTTGTGCGCTGGTGCTGGACGGGGTTGGTAGAGAGGTACGACGTTGACGTTGTCGCACTAGAGAAGAGTGCTCCTCGTCAGCAAACTGTGAAGCTTCTGAATCAGCTAACGGAGCCACGCCACCTTAGCCACGTTGTTAGCCATAGCGCGGTACTTGGCCATGGCGCTGGAGCAGGAGACGACCGGATGCCTCTTTGAGGGCCAAGAGACAAGGCTGTTGTCGAGGAACATGACGTAGCCCAAAGTGGACCGATGCGTGTTAGGACAGCCGACCCAGTCGACATCAATGTAGACGACGAGGTCGGTGGTCGCATAGCATCAGAGAAGGAGGCTGAAATTGATGGTGCCTTGAACGAACCGCTTCATAGTGGTGAGATATGTTCCTAGGTGTCGTGCATACGGAGGCACACCAGTTGAATGGTGTAGGTGATATCGGGCCGGGTGAAGACAATGTACTACAGGGCCCCGATAAGACTCCGATAGCATGTGGGATCAAGCACCGGGGTCGTCGTCAGAGGAGGCCTTGCCCTGAGTGTCCATCAGAGTCATACAGGGCTTGCAGTCAGCCATGCAAGTGCGCTCGAGGATATCGACATGTACTAATGCTGGTGGAGAAACATGCCATGGTGACAACATTCCAAGGTGACCCCTAGGAAGTGGTGCAACTCTCTTAGGTCCTTCACCGTGAACTTTTGCTGGCGGAAGGAGATGATGCACCATAGGAGCTCGAGGGAGGAGACCTTGAGAACAATGTCGTCAACATATAGAAGGAAGTATGCCACGTCCGGACCACGACGGAAGACGAAAAGGGAGGTGTCCACCTTGGCCTCGATGAAACCCTACGAGAGCAAGAAGGTGTAAAAACGACTGTACCAAGCACGTGGCGCCTTATTGAGGCCATAGAGGGACCGATTGAGCTTGCAGACCATATCGGGGTGAGCCAGGTCCACAAAACTACTGACTGAGTGTTATACACCATCTTTGACAAAGTCCCAAAGAGGAAGGCATTCTTGACGTTGAGCTGATGCACCAGCCAGTCCCGCGAGAGAGCCAAAGTTAGTACGGTTCGAATGATAGTAGGCTTCACCATGGGGCTGAAGGTCTCGTCATAATCAACCCCGGGACGCTAGGTGAAAATTCACAGTATCTAGTGAGCCTTGTACCGGTCTAAAGAGCCATCCTCCTTCAGCTTCTCTCGAAGATCCATTTCTCTGTAACCACATTGGCGCTAGAGGAGCATGGCACCAAGTCCCAGGTGTGTTTTGCTTGTAAGGCCTCGTACTCCTCCATGGTGCGTTGCCAGTTAGGATCGACAAGCGTGCTACGGATGGAGGATGGCACGAGGGAGAGCGTCAAAGAAGAGGATGCCGAGAGAACCAGACGGTTGATAGACCAGAGAACATTGATGGCCTACCAGGTAACCATCGGGTGGACATTTCCCGGGGTCCTAGTGGAGGGAAACAAAGTGATGCACTGGCAGCTCATCGCAAGAGTGAGTCGGTGCATCGGCTCGGCTACACCACAGGTAGACTTGAATGGGATCCGCGAATCGAGACAAGGAGGATACCACGACAAACATCGTTGGGACCGCTCGTGGCAGGGCAGAGGACACGAGGTCCTCGCGATGAGACGATGGGGTCGCGAGTGGCAGTGCAGGAGACTGAGGGGCCACACGTGCCGACACGGGGGGACGATTGTGCCACGGGCAAAGGTAATCTGGCCATGCGTGGCGTAAGCGTAGTTGGCGGGGTCGCGCACGGGGCCGCATGTGGCGCGGGTGGGGTCAACGGGACAGTGTGTGGAGAAGGCGACGACATAGGTAAAGGTAGCGGGGCTGCATGTGGCATAGGTGAGAGCCTCAGGGCCACGTGCGGCGTGAATGAGGGCAGCAAAAGAGGAATATCAAAGCAATCGACATCAAGGAGGAAATCGAGGTTGGGAGGTGGGAGGAACCAACAAGGGAGAAAACATCCTCGTCAAAGACAACATGGCGAGAGATGATGATGTGGTGGGTGAGAAGATCTAGACAGTGATACCCCTTGTGATCAGGGGAGTACCCGAGGAAAAGACAACGAGTGGATGGGGTACAAGTTTGTGAGGAGTGGTGGCAGGGGTGTTAGTAGGGATGGCAACGGGTCGGATTCAGGTCAGGTGGAGTAAAAACCCGCCCACGATCGCACCCGTGAAGTCTATCTAAACCTGCCCACGATCGCACTCACGGGTGCAATTCCAAACCCGCACCCAAACCCGTCAGGTTTCTGGTGAGTTTTAGGTCACCCATGGGTTTTTACTCAGAGTATACTTTTAAATAATAATTCAGTTATAAGCAATTAAGTACGATAATAATTGAGTTTTATCTATGTATTATAAGCCTTCTCACATTGAGCAACAACAAAACATTTCATGAATATTTAGTCAAGTTACCTAATCACAATAATTAGTATTGTATCTTAATCATTTTTTGCACAAAGTAAAGAATGAACCAAAATTTAGGTCGAGTGTGGGTCATCCGTGGGTTGAAGTAGAAACCCGCACTCACACCCGCGAAACTTCGGGTCGGGTGTGGGTTGTATCCGTGGGTCAAAATCATCACCCGTACCCGCACCCGTCAGATCATGTACTTGTTGGGTTTCGAGTTTGCGGGTGTCCCTACGTGTTAGAATAGCAGGCACAAAATGGACTGCACGAAAAAACACATCTCAGGGATATATATAGATTGTAGGATTGACGGTGCTAAGGTTGTCTCCAGCAAGGGACGCTAAAGCGTCCGATACGCTATATTTAGCGTTTCTCGACGTCCGTTACTGCGCTAGCAAGAACCAGTAAATCGTCCGGTAAAATATAGTGGCAGCTCGGTGACCGATAAATGTGGAGTGTTGATGTTCATCCGCTATCCGTCCGCACGGAGTTGTTGCCTAGTTCTCGTCGTCTTGGTCGTTGGCGTGCCACAGCACGACAGCTCCGCTGCGCCGCCAGCTCCACTACCGCGCCAACTTGTTGAGCACCACGCCATGGCCGTCGGGGCGGAGGTTCCACGACGCGATGCCCTACGTGGCCTCGGCCACGACATTCGTGTCCAGCGCATGTTGATTTGGTTCGGCACGTGGAAGGAGCATCATGGCCATGGAGTCTACGGTAGCCTCCGGCGGCGCGACGCAGTTGTAGGCAGCCAATCCGTCGGGTATGATCTGAGCGACCTGCATGCTCAAAGTCATAGCCATGCAAGTGGGTGGAGGACGCGCACCAGGTGCTCGATGATATGCTTTACCGACTGCCTAGAAACCTGCTTTCGCTGTTAAGCCAAAAAGACGATGCTTATTGTAATACCCAACTTGTAATTTTTGGAGGATAACCTACAAGGAGAAATTGTATTCTTGTGTATATATGTGTTATCCATATTTAGCATACCATGAGAACATCATATGAAAACAAATAAATAAATAACAAAAGATACCCAAAAACAAATTATGCATCATGCTGGGATTTTATTGTGTGTGCATTACTGGTGACAATGTAAAAAATATCATAATATAAAAATGAATATGTTAAATCTAGAGTGGAAAATTGAGGTCTAAAAAGAATTCTAGAATTAAGAAAGGAAGAAAAGAAATACTATATAATACAAAACAAAATGTATAAAATGTAAACTCTATCCATAGTGGTAAGATTAAAATCTGTCCTTAATTGAGTACAAAAGGAACATGTATATTTGGAGTTTAAATTGGAAATTTAAAATAAAAGGGGAAAGATAAACCAGAAAAAAGATAAAAGAGAACTCCATTCGCGGGCCGGCATACACCAAATCGGCCCATCAGAGGAACCTGCGGGCGTGGCCCAGCCCTGCTGGTGTCCGCGCGACCTGGCGCGCCATCCCCTTCGCGCGCGCCTGCATGTAGGCCCGTTACGTCGGTCTCCCACCCGCCTGTGTTCCTGAGTTACTATGACCGGTGGGACCTACTGTCAGAGCCGTCAACTACCTCCCGGTCGTAGCGCGGTTTGTGCGGACCTGCTTGGACTCCGTGAAAATCGCCGCTGACCAAAACCAACCGGGGATTAAAACCCTGTCGGGCCTCACCTTCCCCTCCAACTTTTTGCGCCGCCACCACATTACTGCGCACGGACTACACACGGGGTTAAGGAGGGCGTCGGCGGCGGATTGCGAACGGAGCGCCACCGCGGGATTGAGCCTCCCCTGCGACCGAGATATCGAGGTATGCACCGGGCTTTTCTTGAAGATCGATAGGAGGTATTCGATGGCGTGCCGCGTAGAAACCCTGGCGGGCGCCTCCGGAATTTCTCACTGGAGAAGCTCCGACCACCATAAACCACACAACACCGTGTGCCGGGTTCCTGGTTGCCTCACCACCGGCACTGGAACTAGGTTGGAGTTAGCGCTCGGCTGTGCGTTGCGTAGATCTATTAGGTGGGGTCGGGGGCACTTGAATGCTGGGGCGCGGTCTCCGGTGAGCGCGCCGCCGTGGGGGGGGATGACTGTCCGCCGCCGTGGTGAGTTCCCGGGTTAGGAAGAAGCACGTGCGTCGTCCGATCTTGACGGACGGTTAGGATTAGATCGTGGCATACCGGTTTGCGTAATTGCGATCTGGATCGTTGATGCGGACGTGAACGACTTAGATCAAGATTGGTGTGTGGTCGTCCTTTGTGCGTTGAGATTGGAGCGGATTATACGTGTTCATGACGATCTGGAGCGTCGGTGGTCGATTGTGTGGACCAGATCGCTCCATACTCCTTCGATCCACATTTCACAAACAAACCCCTGCGTTTTTCTGAAATAGAACCCGCCGTTCAGGGGTATTGTGCACTGGGTCTTAGGAATTTTACCCCGTAGCCCCTGCACTATCTGGAAAATGAGGCCCAGTCCAGTCAACTCGAAAATCAGAGGAATAAAATAGAAATGGATTTTTAGTGAATAAATAATTGCTGGAAACTTGTTTAATTTGTAGAAAATCCATTTTTAGTCCAAATTAATCTATTCCAGTTTCTAAAATTTTGTAATATTATTCCCTACCACTTAGAGTAGAAGAGACCGTGACTGAGGATCCTGGTGAGCAGCAGTTAGAAGTAGTTGAGCAGGAGCTCATTGAAGGCAAGTTGTGCCCTTGACCACTTTTTACCCAATAATGTTTTTTAATATCATTTATTCATGCATAGGTTAATTTTGATGGGACCCAATAGGTTACCCTAGATTGTTTATCTCATTACCTTGTTTACCCCTGAATCACTTGGGTAGTTTGCTATTGCTTTACATGGATTTGGGATAATTATTTATCATATCTATGTTCCAGTTATTTTGTTATTCTATTTATGTTCATGTCAAGATCATTAATGTTAATTGGAACATAGAGCTTAACTTGAGAAACACGTGCCACCACAAGGGTTTATGGACGCCCTTGGCTGATTAATTAGGAAATCTAGTGGAGGACTACCTTACCCGAAAGGGGCAAGGGCAGTAGGGGAGTGGTCAGTGTAGGGAGGTCCTTGGTTGATTTTGCTGCGATGGCGGTCAGTCAAGAACCCTGCATTGGAGCTTCCTATAAACTGTAGCGGGTTTTCTGAAGCTAGTGGAACTTTGTAAAGGCCTCGTAGTGTTACCCTGCCTCGCCTCCTCGGTAGAGGTGTATGGGAAGTCGCGATCCCTGGGCAGATGGGTAACATGACTTGTGGGTAAAGGGTACCACCTCTGTAGAGTGTAAAACTGATATACTAGCTGAGTTCACGGTCATGAGCAGCTCAGGACTCTCTGATGATTAATTTATGGAACTAAATTCAATTTGTCATATGCATTGCATCGCAGGCGATGTTGTTACTTTTGTTCTACTACTTAATTGGGTTGGTATTTACTTATACTTAGTAATTTCTAATAAAATTTTGACCAACTTTAAAAGCAATGCTCAGCTCTAACCATCCTCTTTGGTAAGCCTTACACTTCACGTGAGCTCCCACCTTTGGCGAGTTCATGCACATTATTCCCCACAACTTGTTGAGCGATAAACGTATGTGAGCTCACTCTTGCTGTCTCACCCCCCACAGGTCAAGAACAGGTACTGCAGGATGAGGCACATGGAGGATGCTGCGATGAGTTCGTGAGAGATCTAGGCCGTTGTCTCCCAGTCAACTTTGGGTTGCTGGACCGTTGTCTCCTTATAATGTAATTATTTATTTATTTTGTATAGAACTTCTATTATATAGTAAAGATGTGACATTCGATCCTGTGCCATGATTCATCATATGTGTGAGACTTGGTCCCAGCACACCTGGTGATTATGTTCGCGCCCGGGCTTTGGACCCCTGAAACCCGGGTGTGACAGAAGTGGTATCAGAGGAATATTGACTGTAGGACGAAACCTAGATAGAATTGGACAACCATTGTCTACTTACCTTTGCTACTCTGATTCTCATCTAAACTTTTCTTAATATTTTCTCATCTATTTCCGCTTTACTCTGATTATTCTTACCTTTTCTTTCTAAATACAAATGTGGATTTCACACTTTGAAATCCTGTGCCTAAAGTGACCTTTA
This sequence comes from Zea mays, assembly GCF_902167145.1. Taxonomy (NCBI): domain Eukaryota; kingdom Viridiplantae; phylum Streptophyta; class Magnoliopsida; order Poales; family Poaceae; genus Zea; species Zea mays. The sequence goes on from NC_050098.1 coordinate 188,387,754, forward strand.
GGAATAGGAGACCTACTCTTAAGAACAAAAAAATAATAAAACTATTTTTATAAGTATCTACACGCTTGAGTGTTTGTTCTTATGATATCTGTCTGATCTGGATTTTTGATTGAGTGTGATTAGTTGTGGAGTGATGTCCACAATTACATCTACGCATATGTGTAGTCATAAATATAAATGAATAAATTCATGAGACAACTAAACAACTTAGATTAGCCTCCATTGAAGTGTATCTAATTTAAATGGATCCTTCTTACGTTAAAAGATTCCTTCTTACTTTAATGGATTCCTCTTAACTTAAAGAAATCTATCTTATCCTAACAGATTCCCTCTTATCTTAAAAGATTCTTTCTTATCTTAATAGATTCATCCTATCTCAAAGGATTCTAACACATATTAATAATACATATTCTAACCTGGTGGATCTATCTAACTTAAACTAAGTCTAATCTAGTTATATTCAATCCAATCTAGACCCTATCTAATCTAATATGATCTAATATAGTATGAGTTATTCAATGCTAGAACAAAGGATAAGACCATACTCCTAAAACATTTAAGCCTAAAATTGGTGACTTAGATCAACTAGGCCATACAACCAAACCAAACTTTGACTAATCTTGTTCAATTCGTAAGCCACCTACTGAACTAGCTGCTCTACCTCCTAAGGTGTTGCATGCAAATCTATCTTAACCTCTTGTCCCTAACTCGAATGAAGACCCCAAGACTCGAGAAGAAGGAGATCAAGCTCATTGAGGAATAATAAGAGTCAAGCCATACCTCCAAAGGAATCAAGATCCACAATTGGATGGAGTCTTTCCTTACCGTACTCTTTCTTACCCAAATCTATCTATGCTTTAAACACACCTTTTATCCTACATATTAGATGGCTTGATACCCATGCTTTCCTAATCAATTCCTTAAAAAAAATATGACAACATGTGTGCTTAAAACCACTTAAAAAAACTCGAAGCTAAACTACAACCAAAACCTATGGCTTTCTACATCCCTTTCCTTACAAATCTCGAGGACGAGATTCTTTTTAAGGGGGGTAGGATTTGTAATACCCAACTTGTAATTTGTGGAGGATAACCTACAAGGAGAAATTGTATTCCTGTGTATATATGTGTTATCCATATTTAGCATACCATGAGAACATCATATGAAAACAAATAAATAAATAACAAAAGATACCCAAAAACAAATTATGCATCATGCTGAGATTTTATTGTGTGTGCATTACTGGTGACAATGTAAAAATAATATCATAATATAAAAATGAATATGTTAAATCTAGAGTGGAAAATTGAGGTCTAAAAAGAATTCTAGAATTAAGAAAGGAAGAAAAGAAATACTATATAATACAAAACAAAATGTATAAAATGTAAACTCTATCCATAGTGGTAAGATTAAAATCTGTCCTTAATTGAGTACAAAAGGAACATGTATATTTGGAGTTTAAATTGGAAATTTAAAATAAAAGGGGAAAGATAAACCAGAAAAAAGATAAAAGAGAACTCCATTCGCGGGCCGACATACACCAAATCGGCCCATCAGAGGAACCTGCGGGCGTGGCCCAGCCCTGCTGGTGTCCGCGCGACCTGGCGCGCTGGCAAGCGGGCCCGGTGCGCCAGTGACCTCCCGGCGTACGCGATCCGCTCCATCCCCTTCGCGCGCGCCTGCATGTAGGACTGTTACGTCGGTCTCCCACCCGCCTTGTTCCTGAGTTACTATGACCGGTGGGACCTACTGTCAGAGCCGTCAACTACCTCCCGGTCGTAGCGCGGTTCGTGCGGACCTGCTTGGACTCCGCGAAAATCGCCGCTGACCGAAACCAACCGGGGATTAAAACCCTGTCGGGCCTCACCTTCCCCTCCAACTTTTTGCTCCGCCACCACATTACTGCGCACGGACTGCACACGGGGTTAAGGAGGGCGTCAGCGGCGGATTGCGAATGGAGCGCCACCGCGGGATTGAGCTTCCCCTGCGACCGAGATATCGAGGTATGTACCGGGCTTTTCTTGAAGATCGATAGGAGGTATTCGATGGCGCCGCGTAGAAACCCTGGCGGGCGCCTCCGGAATTTCTCACCGGAGAAGCTCTGGCCGCCATAAACCACACAACACCGTGTGCCGGGTTCCTGGTTGCCTCACCACCGGCACTGGAACTAGGTTGGAGTTAGCGCTCGGCTGTGCGTTGCGTAGATCTATTAGGTGGGTTAGGTGGGGTCGGGGGCACTTGAACGCTGGGGCGCGGTCTCCGGTGAGCGCGCCGCCGTGGGGGGGGATGACTGTCCGCCGCCGTGGCGAGTTCCCGGGTTAGGAAGAAGCACGTGCGCCGTCCGATCTTGATGGACGGTTAAGATTAGATCGTGGCATACCGGTTTGCGTAATTGCGATCTGGATCGTTGATGCGGACGTGAACGGCTTAGATCAAGATTGGTGTGTGGTCGTCCTTTGTGCGTTGAGATTGGAGCGGATTATACGTGTTCATGACGCGTGGGTTTAATCTGGAGCGTCGGTGGTCGATTGTGTGGATCAGATCGCTCCATACCCCTTCGATCCACATTTCACAAACAAACCCCTGCGTTTTTCTGAAATAGAACCCGCCGTCCAGGGGTATTGTGCACTGGGTCTTAGGAATTTTACCCCGTAGCCCCTGCACTATCTGGAAAATGAGGCCCAGTCCAGTCAACTCGAAAATCAGAGGAATAAAATAGAAATGGATTTTTAGTGAATAAATAATTGCTGGAAACTTGTTTAATTTGTAGAAAATCCATTTTTAGTCCAAATTAATCTATTCCAGTTTCTAAAATTTTGTAATATTATTCCCTACCACTTAGAGTCTCTGTTTTTTTCATGAAATCAGTAAGAAAATTCATTCCTTATTTAATTCCATTTCAAAACACATAAAACCTTTGAAAATTCAAATCTTAAAATCTATAACTCTAAAAAATTATGGTTCCTGTTCCTAGGATTTTATTTTAATGTGTAGATTATTGCTGTGTATTTTGTTTATATGCTTGGTGTGATGTTAATTTCTCTATATACACTGTGCTTGTTTGTATTGTGGCGAGTAGAAGAGACCGTGACTGAGGATCCTGGTGAGCAGCAGATAGAAGTAGCTGAGCAGGAGCTCATTGAAGGCAAGTTGTGCCCTTGACCACTTTTTACCCAATAATGTTCTTTAATATCATTTATTCATGCATAGGTTAATTTTGATGGGACCCAATAGGTTACCCTAGATTGTTTATCTCATTACCTTGTTTACCCCTGAATCACTTGGGTAGTTTGCTATTGCTTTACATGGATTTGGGATAATTATTTATCATATCTATGTTCCAGTTATTTTGTTATTCTATTTATGTTCATGTCAAGATCATTAATGTTAATTGGAACATAGAGCTTAACTTGAAAAACACGTGCCACCACAAGGGTTTATGGACGCCCTTGGCTGATTAATTAGGAAAGCTAGTGGAGGACTACCTTACCCAAAATGGGCAAGGGCAGTAGGGGAGTGGTAAGTGTAGGGAGGTCCTTGGTTGATTTTGCTGCGATGGCGGTCAGACAAGAACCCTGCATTGGAGCTTCCTATAAACTGTAGCGGGTTTTCTGAAGCTAGTGGAACTTTGTAAAGGCCTCGTAGTGTTACCCTGCCTCGCCTCCTCGGTAGAGGTGTATGGGAAGTCGCGATCCCTGGGTAGATGGGTAACATGACTTGTGGGTAAAGGGTACCACCTCTGCAGAGTGTAAAACTGGTATACTAGCCGAGCTCATGGTCATGAGCAGCTCAGGACTCTCTGATGATTAATTTATGGAACTAAATTCAATTTGTCATATGCATTGCATCGCAGGTGATGTTGTTACTTTTGTTCTACTACTTAATTGGGTTGGTATTTACTTATACTTAGTAATTGCTAATAAAATTTTGACCAACTTTAAAAGCAATGCTCAGCTCTAACTATCCTCTTTGGTAAGCCTTACACTTCACGTGAGCTCCCACCTTTGGCGAGTTCATGCACATTATTCCCCACAACTTGTTGAGCGATGAACGTATGTGAGCTCACTCTTGCTGTCTCACACCCCCCCACAGGTCAAGAACAGGTACCGCAGGATGAGGTGCATGGAGGATGCTGCGATGAGTTCGTGAGAGATCTAGGCCGTCGTCTCCCAGTCAACTTTGGGTTGCTGGACCGTTGTCTCCTTATAATGTAATTATTTATTTATTTTGTATAGAACTTCTATTATATAGTAAAGATGTGACATTCGATCCTGTGCCATGATTCATCATATGTGTGAGACTTGGTCCCAGCACACCTGGTGATTATGTTCGCGCCCGGGCTTTGGACCCCTGAAACCCGGGTGTGACACTTATTGAGTTTTTTTGCCATTTTTATTAATTGCAATCGTTGATGCACTCCTCAGAACATGGATGAAATGGAATTGTATGCTCGGTCTCTCTTGTAATTGTACATGCTAGGGCATGTATAGTGGAGAGACACCAAAACGGTTTTTAAGCACAAGATACAACTAAGAGACTCTATTATACAATAGAGTGTCTATAAATGTAGTCTATTAATAAATATAAAAGTAAATGCGCTTATACAACATTAGATCGATAGAATAGACGATGAATTTGTACAATGGGAGGTGAGGTGTCTGTTGCTACGATGTGATGGGTGAGATCTAGACAGTGGTACCCCTTGTGATCAGGGGAGTACCCGAGGAAAAGACAACGAGTGGATGGGGTACAAGTTTGTGAGGAGTGGTGGCAGAAGTGTTAGTAGGGATGGTAACAGGTCGGATTCAGGTCGGGTGGAGTAAAAACCCACCCATGATCGCACCCGTGAAGTCTATCTAAACCTGCCCGCGATCGCATTCACGGGTGCAATTCCAAACCCGCACCCGAACCCGTCAGGTTTCGGGTGAGTTTCAGGTCACCCATGGGTTTTTACTCAGAGTATACTTTTAAATAATAATTCAGTTATAAGCAATTAAGTACAATAATAATTGAGTTTTATCTATATATTATAAGCCTTCTCACATTGAGCAACAACAAAATATTTCACGAATAATTAGCCAAGTTACTTAATCAGAATAATTAGCATTGTATCTTAATCATTTTTCGCACAAAGTAAAGAATGAACCAAAATTTAGGTCGAGTGCAGGTCATCCGTGGGTTGAAGTAGAAACCTGCACCCACACCCGCGAAACTTTGGGTCGGGTGTGGGTTGTACCCGTGGGTCAAAATCATCACCCGTACCCGCACCCGTCAGATCATATACTCATTGGGTTTCGAGTTTGCGGGTGTCCCTATGTGTTAGAATAGTAGGCATAAAATGGACTACACGAAAAAAACACATCTCAGGAGTATATAAAGATTGTAGGATTGACGGTGCTAAGCTTGTCTTCAGCGAGGGACGCTAATGGTGTGTTTGGTTTGTGGAGTCACTCTATGCTTCATGAGGTGATGCATTATAAGTTCATTCCATCAATTTTGGTGGAATCAATCCACTCCTAATGTATATACTAATTATTAGCTTATGATGAATGGAGTGGTGATGGATCAACCCATTCTATTCCACAAACCAAACAAAAAAGTGAGGAGTAAGAAGAAGATGGATCACTTCATTCTTCAAACCAAACACACTCTAAAGCGTCCGATACACTATACTTAGCGTTTCTCGACGTCCGTTACTGCGCTAGCAAGAACTAGCAAATCGTTCGGTAAAATATAGTGGCAGCTCGGTGACCGGTAAATGTGGAGTGTTGATGTTCATCCGCTATTAGTCCGCACGGAGTTGTTGCCTGGTTCTCGTCATCTTCGTCGTTGGCGTGCCACAGCACGACAGCTCCGCTGCGCCGCCAACTCCACTACCGCGCCAACTCGTTGAGCACCACGCCATGGCCGTCGGGGCGGAGGTTCCACGACGCGGTGCCCTACGTGGCCTCGGCCACGACATTCGTGTCCAGCGCATGCTGATTTGGTCTGGCACGTGGAAGGAGCATCATGGCCATGGAGTCTACGGTAGCCTCCGGCGGCGCGACACAGTTGTAGGTAGCCAATCCGTCGGGTATGATCTGAGCGACCTGCATGCTCAAAGTTGTAGCCATGCAAGTGGGTGCATGGAGGACGCGCACCAGGTGCTCGATGATATGCTTTATCGACTGCTTATAAACCTGCTTTCGTTGTTAAGCCAAAAAAGAAGATGCTTATTGAGTTTTTTTTGCCATTTTTATTAATTGCAATCGTTGAAGCACTGCTGAGAACATGGATGAAATGGAATTGTATGCTCGGTCTCTCTTGTAATTGTACATGCTAGGGCATGTATAGTGGAGAGACACCAAAACGGTTCTCTAAGCACAAGATACAACTAAGAGACTCTATTATACAATAGAGTATCTATAAATGTAATCTATTAATAAATATAGAAGTAAATGCGCTTGTACAACATTAGATCAATAGAATAGACGATGAATTCGTACAGTGGGAGGTGAAGTGTCTGTTGCTACTTAGCTTACGAGCCAGAGGTGTCTCTTCAGAGAGAGACAACTCCATTATTTTTTTTTGTAAATAACCCCTTTAAACACCATTAATCACTAGTGTACATGACCTTAGACGTAAATTGCATGTCGTACATGCATGCTAATTTATGGTCGGTAGTAGATGCTTTTCGTGTCGAGGTTATGCCTTTTATTTCATTGGTACTTATTGCTTAGTAAATGAATATATTCTGTTAATTAAGTTGGTCTAATGATGAGGAGGCGAAGAAGATATAAAAGACGAAATTTAGAGGATACTGCTGGAGATGAAGAAGATATAAATGACGAAATCTTTTAGAGTATGCTGTTAAGTACAAAAATATTTCTTTAATGGATGAAATTTAGAAAACGTTGATGTAGACAGCCTAAGTCAGTTCAAAAAAACAAATGTAATCTTTCACCGTTGCCCCCTATTTACACAAATGATAGTCACTCAATAATCAGGCCAATAACATTCCTCTAACTCCAGTATTACCACCACACTAATGACACCTACTCTATATCATAATGGACAAACCCATAAGGTTGTAATTGCAATTCATTCCACAATGCTAACAATAGCACACAAGTTTCAAAAGTCACTAGATCAGGCGGCGCCCTTCGGGCGCCCTATCCAAGGACGGTGAAGAATTCGACAATTCTAAGAAAATATTTTCTGGTATACAATATCAAATACGACAACTACAAGAGATCCAAAAATAATAGTTTGTTGCGCTATATTTATCATCCGCAACAGTGGCCATCAAATTCCATGAAAGTGCTCCAAGGTATGACCTTCTTTTATATCCAAAGAGAGGGACTCAATAACTGACATCCCAAGATGCGACGGAATGTGGTTGCCTCCCTAGAAAGCTTGGCCATATTGTGCACACAGATTCTGGACCAAAATTTGGGATCTCTAGCATCTTCCCTGCATCACGGGAGTATGGTTAGGAATCACCCACTTATTGTATATGAAGAAAATACAGTCAATAAAAGAGCAAAACTAAGATTATATTACTCTGGTAGGCTGACTTCTCCCTTAACATTAACTATGCTCTCCCAAGAGGGGGACGCAGTGATAATGAAAGGGGAAGGGGGTGCTTAGCCTTCTGGTCTTCCTGCACCAACTGGCTGTCAGCATCATTGGTACCCTGATCATCATTTTGTATCTTCTAAGGTTTATAGTTTTCCAGCACAACTTGAACAACCTAAAAGATACAATAGAAAAAACAGAGCTAGTGAATCATTTGTGGTTGCAATCTGCTTGCAAAAGTGACAGTTTGGTAGTAACAAAATGAACATAAGCAATGAACCTTCCTTGCAAGAAGTAACACAAGAAAAAGAGCTCACTTGCATATTACTTACATTGTCAAACTCTGATGAGATATGAGAAAGCTCCCCCATAAACCAGACCTGCTCAACAAGAAAACTACATGATATAATGACTACCAGAGATATATTTGTTTAAAATTTTGAAACGCTAAGTGGTTATTGGCATAATAGAACACATCGTTGTAATTAATTGCATATATCCTATACTATCTTTGCATGAAACACTAAAAATGTTAAATCAGCATCCCTGGTCTACTGGCAAATCCCCAACTGAGGTACAATAGACAGCAGGTCTGGCCGCCTGGTTAAAAGCACATTTTGGAGTGTAGTAGACAATAGTGCTGAGAAGGGCCAAGCAAGAACACCCGAGAACTTAATTACATGTAGAGAGGAAAAAATAGCAGATCATTAGCATTGAGCATTCTGAATAGAAATAGTTAATAGTGACTATAGAAGCAAGCTACCTGTCTAATGTGGACCATATCAGAATTAAGAGAAAGGCCTTCTAATTTCAACCTAGAAATATACGCTCGCAGCAGACCATTGATCTTTGCACTGGGTTCCTCCAAGCTTTCTTTCACAGGTATTGGCACACGATCCAAAAGCTTTGCTAGTTCCATTCTTTATCAAGCATGGCACCTACATAAAAATGTGACTGACATGGTAGTACTGGAGTTGGTAAGGTGTGCGTTGAGAACATATAAAATAGTGATGCAAAGAAGATGCAAAATGAACTGCAGTCATAAAATTCCTGTGAACTGCAGTCATAAACATGTGACTGACATGGTAGTACTGGAGTCAGGCGCTATAAAATTCTCTGATCCAGCTTCAATTTTTTATGTTTGACCATTGATCCTCATAGTACTGGAGTTCTACCTAGCAGTCATAAACATGCAAAATGAACGGCTGTTGGATAGATAGAATCGAAGACGCAAAAGTACTCAAGGCCTGATGTCTCTTGCATGCAGCTTTGGCGAAGCTGACTATCTTACATAGATGAAATTGTTAGTCTGCTAACCATGTTCAAATTGTTATTACCAATTAACAATGAGTAGCAGCTAGATGTCTTGAGACAAATGCTTTATACCATGCACATCAATCAAGATTCCATCCCAAAACTGAGAAGATATTCAGTGGGATTTGATTTTTTTTCTATTATATGCGCTCATGTTAGATGACACATGAGAGGTGTCCATCAGTCTGTCAGCTCTAATTTTGGAAGGCAATCTCATTAATGTTCAAATGCCCAACTATCTGGTTTAGCTGTTCTTTTGTCCCCCAACAAATGCATTTCATTGGCCTATCTCTGAAATGTGGCATAAACAAATGGAACGATAAAAACATATGTGCTTCATGAGACTATAGAACTACTTTGAAGATGTCCTTTCAAGATTGCAGCTATCAGTATCTATAGGAAACAAATTCTTAGAAAAAAGATAATTAGTTTCTAAATCTAGTATGTTTTCCTACCAACCGTATTGGGTTCATTAACACCTGATGAAACCATACCTTATCTAGGTTTGTGATCACTGATCGCTAGCAGAATATGAAAACGGAATTTCAGGCACACGATTGTTAATTTCTGGGAAATGAATGTTCCCTAAATCTGCATGTATAGACCATGTATCAACATTGTCCAAGTTTATTTAATTTATGACGTGTCCCTCAACTTCAACATCATGCAGGCATCTAGTGCTTACATGAAAACAATACCATGAGAGATGTGACAATGGTTAAACCTCTAGAAAGAACACCAAAACAAGTAGCAAGCACAATCCACACATCATACACTGTGGCTAATAATGTGTCCATTCCAATTCTAGGTTTCTAACTTCACTGGTTGGCAAAACACATTAGGCAATTCAAGAATCACAAAACAAAATGTACCTACATGTGATAAAATAGGAACTCATAAATTCATAAGGTACGACGAGCAAACCAGATAAAGGATAGTGGACTATTTCATCAAAGGTATTAACTGGAAGCAGCAAAAGATGAGGAAGACAGTCTGTTGCACTTACATTTTCTTTATTAGTGATGTTCATGTTCTCCTCCCGCCTTTCATACTCTGATATAGCATTCAGATGTGCCGCATGATCCCTCTTCAATATCTCCTATCTCCACGTCATCACTTGACTGAGTCCTTAAAATTTTGTTACCCATTCTTTCTTTTAAATCAAAAGGAGTCCCATACTGTACTGATATCCATGCAACTGCACATGTGGGATGAATACACAAATAAATAACTGTTGTTAAATAATAATTAAGCTAATGAATGGAAGCCAATAAACCAGAGATCTAAAGTGCCCTGGTAACATGATCTATTTAAAAAATTCGAATCATGAAAATACCAAATAACATGATCTTACATTATCTTACTTTCTCAACAAATTTCCGTCCACACTTGAATTCAGTGTTAGGAATATTCTTTTCTCTGATCTGGTAGAGATTTCACCTCTATATAGATATTCTGGAACCATATATCCTCTGGAAAGAGTTCATTAAAACCTATTTATTCTGAAAATTTTAAAAATGGAATCTAGTAATAAAGGAGAATATGCATTTCATAATTTTCTACCTATAATGATCCTACACCATCATTTTACTACTTCACAACTGAATTTTATCGCACGCCAAACAGACTGGTGCCTAGCAATTCTTGTCCAACAATGGCCTACAAGGCTACAAGGCCATTGATGTTGCTGGAAACACCCTATCCAGTAGGGTATAAACACCTTTAGCAAGTAGAAATGCACACTGACAAATGTCTATAATCATGCTGTTAAATAAAAACACTCAGATTTCAAGAAAAAGATACTTGATTGGGTTTATCCATGCTGATTATATTGTGAACGACAACAAATCCTACATAAGACAAACTTAATAATTAGTGGCACAAAATAGAATAAACTACTTTGATCAATTGACCTTGTGTTGTTATATTTTTTTGAGTAATTCAAAGTTCCAATCTTGTTTAGAAAATTTCAACTCGGTTTGAACACCCACCATGAGGCCTAGTGATATAGAGATTGGTATCTTAATATGGAACATAAACATTATCTGAGTAGGTAACATCTGAAAGGAGGCTAGCAGGAGTAGATCGAGGGTAAAAAATCGTTGAAAAACAAAGGAAGCTGCAATTCAAATACCTATTAAGGACAAATAATAAACAACTTAGAGAAGAGCATCTAATAATGTAGTTACATGTATATTTATAGGAGGAAGCAGGAATACGGTTTTCATAGGAACGAACTATCACAAAAAGTGGTTTATACTTTACAGCTCATCGTCTGGTTTCTGTTTCTTCTCTTACGACCTATTTTCTTGTTTTTGTTGTTGCTTCTGTTGGGCCTTCCTTTGTTTCTTTTCTAGCTTCTCTGCCAGCCCACTCAGTTGCCTACCCTCTGTACACAGGAAGATGTATATGCTCATGAAAGAAGGAAAAATAAGCATTAAAATTATATGTAAAGAACACGATACACTTTAACAACAAAACCAAATAGCAGAAAAGCACCTTGTACTCCAATGCATTTATTCCCTTCCACACAAAATCAAACAAAGTTATTAAATTCTCTGGACTTGGAGCGACGACAAATATATTTGAATATCTAAGAAGTCAAAAAATTGCACTAAGAAGAATTGCACACTCTAACTAAATATTAACTTCCCTTAGGTTGAGCTCTACCCAGCTGCTACAACTCTAGCAATGGCAAGACCAAGGCCTGCTGATTTACCACATCCATGAGCAGGAAGCAGAGCAATCTTACTTCGCAGGGACTTCTCAGGAACTAAGGGAAACAATAGTTATGCAATTATCCATTATTAACTTCGAGCGCCCTATCCAGTGCAAGGTAAAAGGAGTGAAGAATTGTTCATGTCATATTAAAATTTAGCAGAGGATTTGATTAAATCATTTAGCACAATTACTACTTCAAGGAATGAATCTTCCAGAAAACAGAAGAGCATTAAAGCAATGATCAGGTGAAACACAGAGAGACTAACATAATTTACATTAAAGTTGTAACTGTTCTTTGTTTCATCAAGTATTTACATTAAAGTTGTAACTGTTCTTTGTTTCATCAAGTATTTTTATTTTTCACCAACCGTGTATGCCTGAAAGCAGGTTTTACGTCCCTCCGCAAGAAGATATTATAGATGATGTTGGTCTAGGCGCTAGGTACTCAGAAAGGAGTCCTATTGTGGAAGGGAACATGTCCGTTGGATCTGTGCTTGCTTCAGATGGATGTGATGTACCTTTGCAGGGAAGCATTACTGAGCCCTTTTTCCAGCAGGATAAACATGACCATACTGTTATAGTTGGACCAAAATCTTGTAAGCGAAAATCTCCAATTCTATCTTACTGTGCTGATGGAGATGGGGCAGATGGTGGTGGCTCCAGCAATCAGTCATCTAAGGTTTCCATTCGTGAAGGACCTAGCACTCATGCCACAGTAACTCCAGGTTTTGACAGAATCAGCGATGTCTTACCAACAGATGCATCTGAATCTGAGCATTTGCCTGAGTGCATAACTGCACAGGATACAACCATTTCACAGCCTGACAGCAGGAAAGCTCATTTGAGTGCTCTGCAACAGGAAAGGGGTGAGAAAGTAACCCAAGATCTGGAAGATATCTCTGCAAATATTGGGTCAGTGGAAAAGGACCATATTCATGGGGATCTGACTTTGCCATCTACCAGTGTTTTACTTTCTATAAGCTGCAATGGTGCTAATCAAGGAAGTAAATATGAAACCAACCTTCAACCAGGGACTGCTACAGAGAAGGTTCTTTTCCAGAACTCTGATCCTGCATCCATTAATAAACATTCAGTGCTCCAGAATAACAATAAAACACCAGTTAAGGATCCAGAGAAAAAGCAGCAAGCGGTCAACGAAGAAGCTCGCAAAGAAGGTGGTAATGACAACTCATCTCATGAAACATGAGCTTCATCTTCGAGAAGATGTGATCCTCCTTTGAATCAGGACGTTGAGGCTGACCAGGACGATAGCCTTACAACTTCTAATCAATCTGGTGGTTCTGATGAAATAGAAGCTACATCTTCTAATGACTCTGCCAAGCAATCATCACCCCCTTGGCGTGATATGAGACACAGCAAAAAAGGATTGCACGAAAAGGAGCTAGCTGTATCAAGTAAATCTGGAAAAGGTACTGGGAAACAGGATCAACATATGCATACTTCACGAAGGAAAAAAATATGCACACCTGCAAAAGCGCTAGTAAGTCAGGGTGCAGTTACAGTACAACTTCTTTCCTTTAATTTAGTCTCAATTGCGTGTTTACATAGTAAAAAGGTTAATCGATACAACTTCAATTTTTTTTCTCAATGGATATAAGATTGCATCATTGGAGTCTTCCTTTTGGGTTTTCAAACATTCCATATGCCTATTTCCAATGCGCAAAGGTTTGTCCTATGAGATTTATTATGTCAAACGAATTTAGTAGCCGCGATGTAAATCGGCTAGGTAATAAGCTTTTAATAGGGATTCAAACAAATGAGGAAAAAAACTACAGTTATCCAAAGTCACATGCTTTTTATTGGGTTGCCATCAGATACAAACTCATAGTTCATTTTTTGTTGTACTAAAATTCAGTGACTGAAGGGCTTCATCCATGAATTTGCTCCTTTCCTAAATTTACTTGTTTGAAAGCATTGAATTTGATCTTCTGTAAAGCCTTTGGTTACCTAAATAATATCTATACTTCTATGTCCATGTTAGCAAAATCAGATGATCCAAAGTAAATTCCTCATAGTTTCCTAGTTACTCAAGTCAGATTCTGTCGGGGACCATAATTAGGGGTACCCTCAAGGCGCCTAATTCTCAGCTGGTAACCCCCATCAGCATAAAGCTGCAAAGGCCTGATGGGTGCGATTAAGTCAGGGATCAGTCCATACGAGTGACTCGATCACGCTTCGCCCGAGCCTAGCCTCGGCCAAGGGAAGCCGACCTCGAGGGACTTCCGTCTCGCCCGAGGCCCCCCTTTTTTACGGCGGACACATCTCCGGCTCGCCCGAGGCCTTGGCTTCGCTCAGAAGCAACCCTGACTAAATCGCCGCACCGACTGACCGAGTTGCAGGAGCATTTAACGCAAAGGTGGCCTGACACCTTTATCCTGACGCGCCCCCCCCCGGCAGAGTCGAAGTGACCGTCGTCACTCCGCCACTCCACTGACCGGTCTGACAGGACAGCGCAGCCTGCGCCACTCCGACTGCAGTGCCACTCGACAGAGTGAGTCTGACAGACAGTCAGGCCTTGCCAAAGGCGCCATAGGAAACTCCGCTCCGCCCGACCCAGGGCTCGGACTCGGGCTAAGACCCGGAAGACGGCGAACTCCGCTCCGCCCGACCCCAGGGCTCGGACTCGGGCTAAGACCCGGAAGACGGCGAACTCCGCTCCGCCCGACCCAGGGCTCGGACTCGGGCTAAGACCCGGAAGACGGCGAACTCCGCTCCGCCCGACCCAGGGCTCGGACTCGGGCTAAGACCCGGAAGACGGCGAACTCCGCTCCGCCCGACCCAGGGCTCGGACTCGGGCTCAGCCCAGAAGACGACGAACTCCGCTTCGCCCGACCCCAGGTCTCGGACTCCGCCCTGGCCTCTGCCGAACAATCTCCGCCTCGTCCGACCCGGGGGCTCGGCCTCGGCCTCGGCAACAGAAGACAGACTCGACCTCGGCTTCGGAGGAGCCCCCACGTTGCCCGGCCTAGGACGCAGGCCCGCCACGTCAACAGGAAGCGCCATCATCATCCTCCCCCGAGCCGACTCGGGTCACGGAGAACAAGACCGGCGTCCCATCTGGCTAGCTCCGCCAGACGGGCAATGATGGCGCCCCACAAGCTCTGTGACGACGACGGCTCTCAGCTCTCTTACGAAAGCGGGGCGACGTCAGCAAGGACTCGACCGCTCCGACAGCTGTCCCTCCGCCAGGCTCCGTTGCTCCTCCGACAGCCACGACATCACGCCAGCAGGGTGCCAAGATCTCTCCGGCTGCCACATTGGCATGTACTTAGGGCGCTAGCTCTCCCTCCGCTAGACACGTAGCACTCTGCTGCACCCCCCATTGTACACCTGGATCCTCTCCTTACGACTATAAAAGGAAGGACCAGGACCTTCTCAGAGAAGGTTGGCCGCGCGGGGACGAGGACGAGACAGGCGCTCTCTTGGGGCCGCTCGCTTCCCTCACCCGCGTGGACGCTTGTAACCCCCTACTCCAAGCGCACCCGACCTGGGCGCGGGACGAACACGAAGGCCGCGGGATCTCCACCTCTCTCACGCCCGTCTGCGGCCACCTCGCCTCTCCCCCCTTCGCGCTCGCCCACGCGCTCGACCCATCTGGGCTGGGGCACGCGACACACTCACTCGTCGGCTCGGGGACCCCCCGGTCTCGAAACGCCGACAGTTGGTGCGCCAGGTAGGGGCCTGCTGCGTGCTGATGAACAGCTTCCCGTCAAGCTCCAGATGGGCAGTCTCCGGCAACCTCTCCGGCCCGGGACGGTGCTCCGTTTCGGGAGTCTTGAGTTCATGTCCTCCGACGGCAGCTACGACATGATACTCCTTCCACCGCCGCGCGACAACGACAATGGCGGCCGACATCCTGCCCGCCGGCGGCGGAACCGACGACATCTTCCCCGCGCAGTGGAAGAGCAACATTCGAGCTCGCCCCGTCCTCTCCCCCGCCAACGGAGGAGGAGGCGGGGCTACCAAGGCCAAGCGGGAGGCCGCGCTTCGTCGGCTGTCGAGCGAATCGACGTCTCCAGCGCCCCGACAGAAGGCACGCCGGGCGTCGACCTCGCGTTCGAGATGAAGGCGAGTGCCGTCCCCCCGCGACACGCCAGCCCCGAGCAAGTGGACGACGCCGGCGCACTCGCGGAGAGCTTGCAGGACGTCGCCCTCGTGCCTGAGATGACGGTGCAACCAGTCCCCGATGTGACTACGTCGCTCCGCGTCGACCAAAAGGTACCGACTAATTCCCATCCTACGTCTTTTCGACTCGGCCTCAACCCGCCAAGCGACCTCGCCTTGGCGGGCGCTCTCATTGAGGCGAGTGCAACCCCACTGGGGTTTCGTATGCGGTCGCCTTGGGACCGGTTGAAGGACGTCTCGACCTACGGGCCCTCTGGGTCCGAGGAAGATGACGATCCCAGCATCTGTTGGGATTTCTCTGGATTTGGCAACCCCAGTGCCATGCGGGACTTCATGACCGCATGTGACTACTGCCTCTCCGACTGTTCCGGCGGAAGCCGCAGTCTTGACGATGAGGACTGCGGCCCAAGCCGCGAATGTTTCCACGTCGAGCTAGGGGATCCCTCCGAAGGCAACCATCTTGGCATGCCGGAGGACGGTGATTTCCCTAGGCCAGTGCCTCGCGCCGACATCCCGCGGGAGCTAGCTGTGGTCCCCGTTCCGGCGGGGGGTCACGACCCACAGCTCGAGCAAGTCCGCGGGGCGCAGGCCAGGCTCGACGAGGGAACAGGAGCGCTTGAGACGATCCGCCGGGACGTCGGGCAGGTATGGGCGGGCCAACCCCCGGCCAGAGAAGTACGTCACCTACCCCAGGGTCTCCAGCACCGCGTCGCCAACGATGTCAGGGTCAGGCCGCCGCCCGCATCCAGCGGGGTGGGTCAGAACCTGGCACCCGCAGCGATGCTCCTCCACGCGATGCCGGAGCCATCAACCACCGAGGGTCGGCGAATCCAGGGAGAGCTCAAGAATCTCCTGGAAGACGCTGCGGCCCGACGGGCCGAGAGCACTGCCTCCCGAAGGCAGGGATATCCCTCGGAACCTCATGCCGCGACTTCCCGATTCATGCGGGAAGCCTCGGTCTACACCGGGCGCACGCGCAACACCGCGCCTGCGGCCCCGGGCCACCTCGGCAACGAGCACCACCGTCGCGACCGACGGGCCCACCTCGACGAAAGGGTGCGCCGAGGCTACCACCCCAGGCGTGGGGGACGCTACGACAGCGGGGAGGATCGGAGTCCCTCGCCCGAACCACCCGGTCCGCAGGCCTTCAGTCGGGCCATCCGACGGGCGCCGTTCCCGACCCGGTTCCGACCCCCGACTACTATCACGAAGTACTCGGGGGAAACGAGACCGGAACTGTGGCTCGCGGACTACCGCCTGGCCTGCCAACTGGGAGGAACGGACGACGACAACCTCATCATCCGTAACCTTCCCCTGTTCCTCTCCGACACTGCTCGTGCCTGGTTGGAACACCTGCCTCCGGGACAGATCTCCAACTGGGACGACTTGGTCCAAGCCTTCGCCGGCAATTTCCAGGGCACGTACGTGCGCCCCGGGAATTCCTGGGACCTCCGGAGCTGCCGGCAACAGCCGGGAGAGTCTCTCCGGGACTACATCCGGCGATTCTCGAAGCAGCGCACCGAGCTGCCCAACATCACCGACTCGGATGTCATCGGCGCGTTCCTTGCCGGCACCACCTGCCGCGACCTGGTGAGTAAGTTGGGTCGCAAGACCCCCACCAGGGCGAGCGAGCTGATGGACATCGCCACCAAGTTCGCCTCTGGCCAGGAGGCGGTCGAGGCTATCTTCCGAAAGGACAAGCAGCCCGAGGGCCGCCCATCGGAAGAGGCTCCCAAGGCGTCTACTCCGCGCGGCGCCAAGAAGAAAGGCAAGAAGAAGTCGCAATCGAAACGCGACGCCGCTGACGCGGACCTTGTCGCCGCCGCCGAGTACAAGAACCCTCGGAAGCCCCCCGGAGGTGCTAACCTCTTCGACAAGATGCTCAAGGAGCCGTGCCCCTACCATCAGGGGCCCATCAAGCACACCCTCGAGGAGTGCGTCATGCTTCGGCGTCACTTCCACAGGGCCGGGCCACCCGCCGAGGGTGGTAGGGCCCGCGACGACGACAAGGCCGAAGATCACCAAGCAGGAGAGTTCCCCGAGGCCCGCGACTGCTTCATGATCTACGGTGGGCATGCGGCGAATGCCTCGGCTCGGCATCGCAAGCAAGAGCGCCGGGAGGTCTGCTCGGTGAAGGTGGCGGCGCCAGTCTACCTAGACTGGTCCGACAAGCCCATCACCTTCGACCAGGCTGATCACCCCGACCACGTGCCGAGCCCGGGGAAATACCCGCTCGTCGTCGACCCCATCATCGGCGACGTCAGGCTCACCAAGGTCCTGATGGATGGGGGCAGCTACCTCAACATCATCTACGCCGATACCCTCAGGCTCCTGCGCGTCGATCTGTCCTCCGTCCGGGCAGGCGCTGCACCCTTCCACGGGATCATACCTGGGAAGTGCGTCCAGCCCCTCGGACGACTCGACCTTCCCGTCTGCTTCGGAACGCCCTCCAACTTCCGAAGGGAGACCCTGACGTTCGAGGTGGTCGGGTTCCGAGGAACCTACCACGCTGTACTGGGGAGGCCATGCTACGCGAAGTTCATGGCCGTCCCCAACTACACCTACCTGAAGCTCAAGATGTCGGGCCCCAACGGGGTCATCACTGTCGGCCCCACGTACAAACACGCGTTCGAATGCGACGTGGAGTGCGTGGAGTACGCCGAGGCCCTCGCCGAGTCCGAGGCCCTCATCGCCGACCTGGAGAACCTCTCCAGAGAGGTGCCAGACGTGAAGCGCCATGCCGGCAACTTCGAGCCAGCGGAGACGGTCAAGGCCGTCCCTCTCGACCCCAGTGGCGACTCCTCCAAGCAGATCCGGATCGGTTCCGGGCTCGACCCCAAATAGGAAGCAGTGCTCGTCGACTTTCTCCGCGCAAACGCCGACGTCTTTGCGTGGAGTCCCTCGGACATGCCCGGCATACCGAGGGATGTCGCCGAGCACTCGCTGGATATTCGGGCCGGAGCCCGACCCGTCAGGCAGCCTCTGCGCCGATTCGACGAGGAGAAGCGCAGAGTGATAGGCGAGGAGATCCACAAGCTAATGGCAGCAGGGTTCATCAAAGAGGTATTCCATCCCGAATGGCTTGCCAACCCTGTGCTTGTGAGGAAGAAAGGGGGGAAATGGCGGATGTGTGTAGACTACACTGGTCTCAACAAAGCATGTCCGAAGGTTCCCTACCGTCTGCCTTGCATTGATCAAATCGTAGATTCCACTGCTGGGTGCGAAACCCTGTCCTTCCTCGATGCCTACTCAGGGTATCACCAGATCCGGATGAAAGAGTCCGACCAACTCACGACTTCTTTCATCACGCCGTTCGGCATGTACTGCTATGTCACCATGCCGTTCGGCTTGAGGAATGCGGGCGCGACGTACCAGCGGTGCATGAACCATGTGTTCGGCGAACACATCGGTCGCACAGTCGAGGCCTACGTCGATGACATCGTAGTCAAGACAAGGAAGGCTCCCGACCTCCTCTCCGACCTTGAAGTGACATTCCGATGTCTCAAGGCGAAAGGAGTCAAGCTCAACCCTGAGAAGTGTGTCTTCGGGGTGCCCCGGGGCATGCTCCTGGGGTTCATCGTCTCCGAGCGAGGCATCGAAGCCAACCCGGAGAAGATCGCAGCCATCACCAGCATGGGACCCATCAAGGACTTAAAAGGCGTACAGAGGGTCATGGGATGCCTCGCGGCCCTGAGCCGCTTCATCTCACGCCTCGGCGAAAGAGGTCTGCCTCTGTACCGCCTCTTAAGGAAGACCGAGTGTTTCGCTTGGACCCCTGAGGCCGAGGAAGCCCTCAGGAACCTGAAGGCGCTCCTTACAAAGGCGCCTCTCTTGGTGCCCCCAGCTGATGGAGAAGCCCTCTTGGTCTACGTCGCCGCCACCACTCAGGTGGTTAGCGCCGCGATTGTGGTCGAGAGGCAAGAGGAAGGGCATGCACTGCCCGTTCAGAGGCCAGTCTACTTCGTCAGCGAGGTACTGTCCGAGACCAAGATCCGCTACCCACAAGTTCAGAAGCTGCTGTATGCTGTGATCCTGACGAGGCGGAAGTTACGACACTACTTCGAGTCTCATCCGGTAACTGTGGTGTCATCCTTCCCCCTGGGGGAGATCATCCAGTGCCGAGAGGCCTCGGGTAGGATCGCAAAGTGGGCGGTGGAAATCATGGGCGAAACAATCTCGTTCGCCCCTCGGAAGGCCATCAAGTCCCAGGTGTTGGTGGACTTCGTGGCCGAATGGGTCGACACCCAGCTGCCGACGGCTCCGATCCAACCGGAGCTCTGGACCATGTTTTTCGACGGGTCGCTGATGAAGACAGGAGCCGGCGCGGGCCTGCTCTTCATCTCGCCCCTCGGAAAGCACCTGCGCTACGTGCTACGCCTCCATTTCCCGGTGTCCAACAATGTGGCCGAGTACGAAGCTCTGGTCAACGAGTTGCGGATCGCCATCGAGCTAGGGGTCAGACGCCTCGACGCCCGCGGTGATTCGCAGCTCGTCATCGACCAAGTCATGAAGAACTCCCACTGCCGCGACCCGAAGATGGAGGCCTACTGCGATGAGGTTCGGCGCCTGGAAGACAAGTTCTTCGGGCTCGAGCTCAACCACATCGCTCGGCGCTACAACGAGACTGCAGACGAGCTGGCAAAAATAGCCTCGGGGCGAACGACGGTCCCCCCGGACGTCTTCTCCCGGGATCTGCATCAACCCTCCGTCAAGATCGACGACGCGCCCGAGCCCGAGGCACCCTTGGCTCAGCCCGAGGTACCCTCGGCCCCCGAAGCCGAGGCGTTGAACGTCGAGGAGGAGCAGAGCGGGGCCACGCCTAATCGAGATTGGCAGACCCCGTACCTGCGATATCTCCGCCAGGGAGAGCTACCCCTCGACCAAGCCGAGGCTCGGTGGGTGGCTCGATGCGCCAAGTCGTTCGTCTTGCTGGGCGACGAGGAGGAGCTCTACCACCGGAGCCCCTCGGGCATCCTCCAGCGATGCATCTCCATCGCCGAAGGTCAGGAACTCCTGCAAGAAATACACTCGGGGGCTTGCGGCCATCATGCAGCGCCTCGAGCCCTTGTCGGGAATGCCTTCCGGCAAGGCTTCTACTGGCCAACGGCGGTGGCTGACGCCACTAGAATTGTCCGCACCTGCGAAGGGTGCCAATTCTATGCGAAGCAGACCCACCTGCCCGCTCAGGCTCTGCAGACGATACCCATCACCTGGCCCTTTGCTGTATGGGGTCTGGACCTCGTCGGTCCCTTGCAGAAGGCGCCCGGGGGCTACACGCACCTGCTGGTCGCCATCGACAAATTCTCCAAGTGGATCGAGGTTCGACCCCTGAACAGCATCAGGTCCGAGCAGGCGGTGGCGTTCTTCACCAACATCATCCATCGCTTCGGGGTCCCAAACTCCATCATCACCGACAACGGTACCCAGTTAACCGGCAAAAAATTCTTGGATTTTTGCGAGGATCACCACATTCGGGTGGACTGGGCCGCCGTGGCTCATCCCATGTCGAATGGGCAAGTAGAGCGTGCCAACGGCATGATTCTACAAGGGCTCAAGCCTCGGATTTACAACAGCCTCAACAAGTTCGGCAAGCGATGGATGAAGGAACTCCCCTCGGTGGTCTGGAGCCTAAGGACGACGCCGAGCCGTGCCACGGGTTTCACGCCGTTCCTCCTGGTCTACGGGGCTGAGGCCATCTTGCCCACTGACATGGAATACAGCTCCCCGAGGACGAGGGCCTATACCGATCAAAGCAACCAAGCTAGCCGAGAAGAATCGCTGGACCAGCTGGAAGAGGCTCGGGACAAGGCCTTACTACACTCGGCGCGGTACCAGCAGTCCCTGCGACGCTACCACGCCCGAGGGGTCCGGCCCCGAGACCTCCAGGTGGGCGACCTGGTGCTTCGGCTGCGGCAAGACGCCCGGGGGAGGCACAAACTCACGCCCCCCTGGGAGGGGTCGTTCGTCATCGCCAAAGTTCTGAAGCCCGGAACGTACAAGCTGGCCAACAATCAAGGCGAGATCTACGGCAACGCTTGGAACATCAAACAGCTACGTCGCTTCTACCCTTAAGATGTTTTCAAGTTGTTCATATACCTCGCACCCACGCAAAGTTTAGTCATCAAGGAAGGGTCGGCCTCGCCTCGGCAAAGCCCGACCCTCCCTCGGGGGCTAAAAGGGGGGAGACCCCCTCTGCGTCGAAATTTTCCTCGAAAAAGGATCTCTTTTTGGTAGAATTTCTTTCGTACTTTTTGACTACTTCGAAAAACGGATCCTGGAAATGACGGAGTACACGTAAGCAGCCAAGGCTGACCGAGCCAAGGGACTCCTACGCCTCCGGGATACAGATACCTCACTCATCACCTTCTGCGATAAGTAACTCGCGTTCGGATAAAGTGATTCCGCGGATCGAACAAGTCTTCACGTTCGGAAGCTCTTCTGCCGAGGCGATCCTTCAAGCCTTCTCGACTGAATCGGTGACAAGGCCTCATGGACGGGCGAAAGTACGCGTAAGCGGCAAGGCCGACCGAGCCGAGGGACTCCCACGCCTCTGGGATACGGATACCTCACTCGTCACCTTCCGCGAGAAGCAACTCGCGCCCACGCAAACATCCCTGTTACCGACGGAAAGTCCAGATGCTCGAAACAAGAGGAAAGGAGACGCGGCTTTACAACGCAGCGAGGGTGCGTTTTCTGGCCTCGGCGGCCGCAGAAGGCACACGCTACAAGATAATCTGATCCTGCAGGCTCGGGTCTTCACGCTGAAGGGGGCTGTAGCGCCCTCGGCATCGACGACGCCTTCAGCAAGGTCCGACCCAGCCTCGGACGGCGACGCGGTCCAGGGACTTCTCCGGGAATCCGGCCCGAGCAGGTGGCTCGGCCGGTTACCCCTGGGGCCTCGGCCAAGCATCTTCCAAGGGCGCCAGCCCGACCCGAGGCCTCGGCTGATCGACTCCGGCGTCAGCCCCGCTGACGGGCAACCCGGCTAGGCTCCGGCCAACCAGGTTCCCATTTTCGAGCCAACTCCGCCTCTGTTCGTACTGATATCGCTACCCCTGGCCTCGGCTCATCGAAGAGCGGCCAAGGGGTCCCTTTAACTAAGCTAGAGGAGCCTCAGACAACAAGGCCGATCGAGCCGAGGGATTCCTACGCCTCCGGGATACGGATACCTCACTCGTCACCTTGACACGGGGCGACTCATGCCTGGTGAAGCGGTTCAGATAATCAACAGGCGAGACTTAGTGCTCGAAAATAAGGAAGAAACACGGCTCCGTGCCGAAATTACATACATGTTCAGGCCTCGACAGCCACAATGAACAAAAAACACTGGCATTCGAAGTGCCATTACAAACGGAACTCCGGTTCCCCCTCCGCAGGTACGAACAACCCCACTCCGAGGGGGAAGGCCTGCGGAGCAACGGAAGGCCGACGAACGGCGCGCCGTCACCTGCTCCAGCAGCGGCGACGACGACGACTTCTGCTCCGGGGGGTCGAACAGCGGCAGCGCCGACCTCAGGGCGGGTGCTGCTGCCAGGAGGCCCCGCCCACGCCAAAACTTGTGAGGCAAGGGCGGGCAGAAGTCCGCAGAGTTGAAGGTCGGTCCGTGGCCAGCCTTGGCTATCTCACCGGCAGAAGAACCTCTTCAAGCTGCCGTGGCGGACGCCGGCGCCGCGAGCGGCTCCAAAGCCACTCGCGTCCGAGAGCCAGGCACGGTGTAGCTGCCAGCGCCACGGACGACGACCGCCCTTCCCTCTGATCACTGAGTGAAGGAGCGGGCCGCCGCCCACGCGGGGGCCGACCTCAACTCGGCGCACTCCCCTCCCCAGCCCTGGTGATGAAAATCCTTGAGGCTGAGGGAGGGGCAGAGGCCGCAGCCCGGCTCGCTTTCCCCCACCATCAAGCCGGAGGTCACCATCCTGGGTGACCGCCGGTGGGGGGATGCGGCCTAGCTGCATGATGAAAATCCTTGAAGCCGAACGATGGCTGAAAGGTACCAACTCCCACGGAGTTGCGTTCCTCCAACGAGGAGGCGGAAAGATGGCGGATACCCCCCATCCGGGGGCTTGGAAGATGGAAAGACACGACGCATAAGGGAGGAAGAAGACATGGTTGCCTTCCAAAAGGGGTCGCCCTCCTTTTAAAGGCGACTCTCCCTATGTGCGCCCCCAAACGCCACGGGCCGAGTCTTCTCCAACACGCTCCAAGGCCCTCCCCTGCGGCGCGGGGGCTGGGTCCCGCATGTCATGCAAACCGGCTCAGAGCAGAAGAAGCCAAACCGCCGCGCGTGGTGCACGCAACCGCCCAGCGGTTACAAGCGACCCCCCACTTTTGCCCAGACCAACGGGCGGAAGGGGCGGGCAGCCATGCAGGTGGCATGCAACCGCGCCAGGTGGGCACGCTTCTTCGACTCCTGACACGCCAGCTTGGAGGCCCAGGCCCACGCGTCACGCAACCAGCGCGCCAGTTGCTACATGCAAGCAACCGCACCGCCACTTGTACCACCGTCGCACCTCTTCGGTTGCGGAGCCTATGCCGCGACTCGAGGCGACCCAGCGCACGACCCAGCAGCGCCAGCCTGGCGCAACGGTCAATACGGCCGAAAGTGGGCCGACAGTAATGACGGTGGCAGGCGGGCGGGAGCAGCGGTCACGTCGTCAGCCAGGCTCACGTCCCATCCGGGAACAACAAGAGAGCCTCCTCCCACGGCGTGAAGACGGAGCGCCCGTGATCCGTTCCTCGAACGGCTCGCGCACGCGCAACGGCCGCCCCGCCAACCAGACACCCCGTCGCATTAACTCCGTGACGGGACACGCGGCGCCTCTGGTAGGAGAAGCGGGCGACGCTTCACCTTCGCCGTAATAACCGCGCCAAAAAAGGTACGCCACGTCGTTCGATTTCGTATCCTTTTCCTTTTTCCTCTTTCTCTATCTCTTGCAACAGGGACCGGGAAAGGGGGATACCCCGAAAAGGACCCTTCTCTATGAAGGAACCGGGCTCCGAGCCCCCCCTACTGATCAGAGGTTCGAAGGCTGGCCCTCCGAGGGGTTCAACAGTCGCCTCAGATCACGTGGGCCCGACACCCACTACTGGTCAGGGGTTCGAAGGCCAGCCCCCCGAAGGGCTCCATGGCCGCCTCAGGCTACTCGGGCTCCGCGCCCATTACTGATCAGGGGTTCGAAGCCTGGCCCCCGAAGGGTTCACAGTCGCCTCAGACGCCGAGCGAGGGATGACCAGGGGTACGTTCGATACATAACCGAGGCTCGGGCTGCGCTCCCGAGGTACCCTAGGACATTTCCGAGACCAGCGGGAACGATCTTGTAACGGAATCCCATCGGAGGGAGGCATCGAGCCCTCGGACCCCGTCGCCAGGGGACCGGGTCCGGCAGATCACCCGCAGGTACTTTTGGGCGTGCCTCTGGGCCCCTAGCCGACCCCCAACGAACGGGGCACGGACGTCCACTCGGATTACCCGCCTGCAGCTCACCGGAGACACCATGTTCGGTGCCCATCGAGGGTAACATGGCGCTCTCCCCCCTCCTCCTTGCGGAAAGGCGACGCAGGGGCGTATGTAAAAAAGCCGAGTTTGTCCCTGATCGTCCTCTCGCCCTGTGCGGAGGCTCGGGGGCTGCTCTCGCAAACCCGGCTCCGGCCAAACCGTTGACAGCGTCAACATACCAGCCCGAGAGCTTGGGCCCCGACCGTGCACCCGGGCTACGGCCAGTTCGCATGAGGGAACAACCAGACCAGCCGAAGCATTACGCAAGGCATTAAGACCTCGAAGGAGTGAAATCACTCCTCCAAGGCCTCGGGGGCTACACCCGGCGGGTGCGCTCGCGCGCACCCACCGGAACAAAATGCAACCGAGAAAGGCTGGTCCCCTTGCAAAAAAGTGCGACGAAAGCCTCCAAGCGAGTGCTAACACTCCCTTCGAGGCTCGGGGGCTACTGTCGGGGACCATAATTAGGGGTACCCTCAAGGCGCCTAATTCTTAGCTGGTAACCCCCATCAGCATAAAGCTGCAAAGGCCTGATGGGTGCGATTAAGTCAGGGATCAGTCCATACGAGTGACTCGATCACGCTTCGCCCGAGCCTAGCCTCGGCCAAGGGCAGCCGACCTCGAGGGACTTCCGTCTCGCCCGAGGCCCCCCTTTTTTACGGCGGACACATCTCCGGCTCACCCGAGGCCTTGGCTTCGCTCAGAAGCAACCCTGACTAAATCGCCGCACCGACTGACCGAGTTGCAGGAGCATTTAACGCAAAGGTGGCCTGACACCTTTATCCTGACGCGCGCCCCCCCGGCAGAGTCGAAGTGACCGTCGTCACTCCGCCACTCCACTGACCGGTCTGACAGGACAGCGCCGCCTGCGCCACTCCGACTGCAGTGCCACTCGACAGAGTGAGTCTGACAGACAGTCAGGCCTTGCCAAAGGCGCCATAGGAAACTCTGCTCCGCCCGACCCAGGGCTCGGACTCGGGCTAAGACCCGGAAGACGGCGAACTCCGCTCCGCCCGACCCCAGGGCTCGGACTCGGGCTAAGACCCGGAAGACGGCGAACTCCGCTCCGCCCGACCCAGGGCTCAGACTCGGGCTAAGACCCGGAAGACGGCGAACTCCGCTCCACCCGACCCAGGGCTCGGACTCGGGCTAAGACCCGGAAGACGGCGAACTCCGCTCCGCCCGACCCAGGGCTCGGACTCGGGCTCAGCCCAGAAGACGACGAACTCCGTTCGCCCGACCCCAGGTCTCGGACTCCGCCCTGGCCTCTGCCGAACAATCTCCGCCTCGCCCGACCCGGGGGCTCGGGCTCGGCCTCGGCAACAGAAGACAGACTCGACCTCGGCTTCGGAGGAGCCCCCACGTCGCCCGGCCTAGGACGCAGGCCCGCCACGTCAACAGGAAGCGCCATCATCATCCTCCCCCGAGCCAACTCGGGTCACGGAGAACAAGACCGGCGTCCCATCTGGCTAGCTCCGCCAGACGGGCAATGATGGCGCCCCACAAGCTCTGTGACGACGACGGCTCTCAGCTCTCTTACGAAAGCGGGGCGACGTCAGCAAGGACTCGACCGCTCCGACAGCTGTCCCTCTGCCAGGCTCCGTTGCTCCTCCGACAGCCACGACATCACGCCAGCAGGGTGCCAAGATCTCTCCGGCTGCCACATTGGCATGTACTTAGGGCGCTAGCTCTCCCTCCGCTAGACACGTAGCACTCTGCTGCACCCCCCATTGTACACCTGGATCCTCTCCTTACGACTATAAAAGGAAGGACCAGGGCCTTCTCAGAGAAGGTTGGCCGCGCGGGGACGAGGACGAGACAGGCGCTCTCTTGGGGCCGCTCGCTTCCCTCACCCGCGTGGACGCTTGTAACCCCCTACTGCAAGCGCACCTGACCTGGGCGCGGGACGAACACGAAGGCCGCGGGATCTCCACCTCTCTCACGCCCGTCTCCGGCCACCTCGCCTCTCCCCCCTTCGCGCTCGCCCACGCGCTCGACCCATCTGGGCTGGGGCACGCGGCACACTCACTCGTCGGCTCGGGGACCCCCCGGTCTCGAAACGCCGACAGATTCCTTGGCTATTTTCAGTACTATAAATATTTTGTAAGTAACCAGAAATTTTCCTTTTAAAGGCTGCTAAAAAGTAAAAACATATTGATCAGTCACAGAATTAGCACACATAACTTGAAACATAATTTACTCAAACCTCTGCATTTACTTTTTTAGAAAAAGTTTTAACACATGACGTAGAAATAAAGATAGGTTCAAACAGTAACAAAACGGACCTCTCTAAAACATTTTTATACGCAATATATAATGTTGCATCGACAGTTGTTATTATCCGTTGACAATAATATATAGTAGAAACACAGACATCTACTCTAAACTTAACAATTGCTTGTATACTTGTATCGATCTTGCATATATGGAAGCCGTCAAACTACAATCAGTAATTGCATTCTATCACTCTAAAGTACAAATATTTTTACCTTTTCTTAGCCTGTCTCTTAATAGCTGAATTTTTGGAACAGTGATAGATAATCTAAATCAATGATACATGACTCGTATAAAAGAAAGCTTATGGCAACACAAACATTTTCATACAGCGCAGAAGAAATCAGAGCACCAAATCAAAGATAGTTGCACGCCAAATTGAACCTTTAATAATAAGTGCAAACTGGAATCATTTAGGAGATGCAGATTTCACTAACCGTGCTGATGTGATCCTCGTGCAGTGCTCCAGGACCAAGACCCTGGTCCTCCTCAACTGCCTCGACACCAATCTGTTGCAGGGTAGACCAAATCAGAGCACCAAATCAATGATAGGTGGACGCCAAACTAACCATCACACTTCTCGATTTTCCAGTCAAGATTGCTAAGAAATATAAGGAAGAACCCAATTGATGTTCTTGGCTGTGCACAAGGGAAAAGAGGCTCCTTTGATGCACTCACCCTTGGGATCGAAGCACGCGGCGACGCTCGGTGGAGTCGCAGATCACGAGCCGTGCAAGCAGGCTGGCCCTCCACATCCGCTTCTGCGCGGTGGGGCGAAGCCCATCCAGCGCGAACCTGACTCCGTGACCTCCCACCCTCCTCTGCTTCTTGCCTCGCCCTGCCCCTTTCTATACCAAGACAAGTGAGTTTGGCGAGGACGGTCTCCTCAGACTTCCTGGTGGAGAGCTCGAGGACGGGGTCGGGGTTGACATCGGCTTCAGAGGCGCGGTCGGAGAGGGCTCTACTAAGGTGGAGGTGGCAGAAGGGGCGTCTTCGTGTCGGGCGACTCGGCCGGCGGCACCATCGCGCACCACGTGGTCGTGCGCTTCGGCGGCTCGCCCGCGGACCTGGCCCCGTCGCCGTGCGGGGATACGTCCAGCTCATGCCCTTCTTCGGCGGCGTGGCGCGCATGCGGTCGGAGGCCGAGTGCCCCGCCGACACCTTCCTCGACCGGCCCCTCAACGACCGCTACTGGCGCCTGGCGCTGCCGGAGGGCGCCACGCCCGACCACCCCGTGGCCAACCCGTTCGGCCCGGGCGCGCCGCCGTTGGACGCCGTCGAGTTCGCGCCCACCCTGGTCGTCGTCGGCGGCCGCGACCTCCTCCACGACCGCGCCGTCGACTACGCCGCCAGGCTCAGGGCCGCCAGGAAGCCCGTCGTGGTTAGGGACTTCCACGGCCAGCAGCACGGATTCTTCACCATCGACCCCTGGTCCGACGCCTCCGCCGAGCTCATGCGCGTCATCAAGCGCTTCGTCGAGGCGGTTGCCGAGGGGAGGGGGAGAAGACGAGGCGGCGGAGCGCACGGAGGGAGATGGATGGGAGAGCCAGCCAGCCAGGTGCGCGACGGGAGAGATGGCATTTGGAGGGGACGAACTCAGAGCGAGAATTGATAGAGTTCGGGTCCGTGGCTAGACACGCGTCAAATGCGCGATGGTCGGAGACCCGTGAAGCGCGGAGAAGAGCCGAAACCCGAGCGTCTTTTAACTAAAGGTAATTCATTGCTTGCTCGACCAAATGATTCTTTCTAAGCCTAGAATGTTAAGAGCCAACCATGTATAATACATAACAAAATATCTAGTATGAGGACGCACCCAGAGAGAACAAATAAGTTGATTACTCATTGAGCTCTAATAATCATGTGTCATTTGACCACTACCTAGCAGAGTAGCAGTTCAACTAGTAGGATAACCTGTTTCAATAGACAAACAACTTTTTTTATACAAAAGTAGACCCCACATCCTAGTTTTTTTAGATCAACATAAAGTAGGATATGCCATTGAGAGATCAGAGATATGCTATAACATCATACTCGAGGACAAGAAAATGTCGGTCAAAAAATCACCAAAACAAAGTCAAAATCTCCCTCTCCCCTTTATCACAGCACACCCTGCGAAGATCTGAACCAAAACACCACGGATGTCTAACCCTATGACCTCCTCGAGCTAGAACATAATACTAACACTATCACCAACAACTTATCCTCCATCCCTATATTTAAACTTCACTTTGCGAACAATGCAGTCTACAGTACAAAATAATGTTTTAGATAACCATATAGATAAATTACTGAACACGGTCTATTAGAGGCTAATCGAGTACACATCCAAAAAGTGGATCCAATACTTGGAGCAATAAAAGACTAAGGCAGGTACAAAAGCAGAGAAAAGAGATCGAACACGCATCATAAGATTTCCCTGAGGGCCTATTTGTTTTAATCCCAATTCATATGAATTGAAGAGGATTGAGTAGATTTAAATTCTAAATAAATTAAAATATCTTCTAATCCATATAATCCACGTTGGACGGAAATAACCGAAAAAATGTTTGAGGTGCTCAAAAACCTTAGTCCATGTCCACAAAGAGGATACACAACGAGGACGAAGCAATAACTGTGTCACGCTGAGAGCAACTCCAAGAGATTAGCTAAAAAGACTAAATAGATTTTATAGAAAAAGAGTAGGTTAATCCAATAGACTCGATAAACCTATGAACTGAACAGAATGGAGAGTAAAATAGGTGATTCAAAAATAGAGAACGGACGTAGAGAGATAGATAGAGAGAAACTAAATTTGAAGACAAATCAGGTCCACAGCGCACAAATCACATCTGATCCGATTAGAGTTTATTGGCAGCTCCACAGCGCACAAATCTCAAAGACAAATCAGGGTCAGCTAAAAAAATAAAAATCAGGCAAAAGTAAAAGTGTTACAATACAGTAGATGAAAGTAAAACACATAGACACCAGAAATAGCGAGTCTATTCTTTATTCTGAATATTTAATTAATAATTACAACTTAGAGCTTCCGACAAGATATAAGAGTTTGGTAAAAGCTAACGTACAAACTGATTAGGATATTGTTGGACACCAAAAAGAGGGCGGCGGTCCGCGGTCCGGACGGTCCGCGTCTATGGGCCGGACGGTCCGCGCAAGCGCCGAACAAATTAGGGTTCCGAGTTTTTTGCTATGTTTGTTGCCGAGAATCTCGGGATAAGCTCGGAAATTAGTTTGTAAAGGGTTCAGCCCCCCTCCTCTATAAATAGAGAGGTATACGGCCGATTTATCATCATCAATCGAATCAATACAACTTCTATTCGCATTTATTTTCCAGTACAATTAGGAGTAGCTCTAGTTTAGTTCTAGTTTAGCCTCTTGATCCCCAAATTCTTCGCCTCTCTTCGACTCTACGCCGATTAGAGGGTCTAGGTCGGCCGGCCCAAGCCTAGACAACCCCTAGGATCTCTCCTCCCCGACGGGGTCCCTCCCGGGAGCGAGATTCAGGCCGCCGCAGGCGACTTCTGCCGCCCCTGCGCACGCGCGGACCGTCCGGCCCCAGGGCGCGGACCGTCCGGCCGTCAGGCAGGAAACCCTAGCCCCAGCGCCAGGTCGCGGACTGTCCGGCCCCAGGTCGCGGACCGTCCGCGCCTGACCAGAGAGCACCGCCGCCGGTTCTTCTTGAGTATTTGGCACTCCGAAAAGGCGTCAACATACTT
Organism: Zea mays; assembly: GCF_902167145.1. NCBI lineage: Eukaryota > Viridiplantae > Streptophyta > Magnoliopsida > Poales > Poaceae > Zea > Zea mays. The sequence continues at coordinate 188,418,975 of NC_050098.1, forward strand.
TTTGGCGACTCCGCTGGGGAAAACACATATAGACCTATCAAATCGGCCCTCAATGGCTGGTTCAAAGGATAGCTCTGAAGTTTCCACAAGCAATATCATCACGCCGACATGGGAAACCTTGCCGGCTGAGGAACAACTCCTGTTCGAGGAGCGCCAGGAGCAGCTGATCCAAGAAGCAAAGGCGAAGTTCCTGGCCGACTTCAAGGTGGACAGGAACAACAAAGTCGTTCGGCAACGGGCGACAGATCTGGCTTCGCTCCGACCTACTACGATTAACCCCAATGTAAGTAGCACCAACGAACTCCAATCTCTTAAAGCTTACATAGACGGACAACGAGACCAGTTGCAACGTATCGTAGGGGATATACAAAACGATCATAACAGGCTAGTGTGTGCGCTTGATAAGTCTACTATGGCAAATCTTCCTTCGCACGAGGTTGAATTGAGGTAATACACACGTAATTCATCGGCTACAGGGTGCCACGACCAGTCACAACCCCTTTATGGGATGTCGATAGACATGTACCTTGGGCAACGACAGCCTCCCACGCACATCGGCGATAAATTTGCCGATCTGCGCATGTCCGGACCGTCCGCACGTGAGCGCGGACCGTCCGGGCCAGCAGCGACCGATCCCATTTTTAGAAGCGAATTACCGAGACCTGCACCCAAGCCGCCACATGCCATGCAAACCCTAGATAACCCATTCGGACCGTCTGCGTATGGCGCCAGACAGTCCGAATATAATGTCGGACGGTCCGGCCACATGGCCGGACAGTCCGCGCACGGAGCCGGACGGTCCGCGTATTTAACCGGACGGTCCGACACAGAGTTTTTTGAGAAAGATGGATATCCAACTCCGTATCCGTCCCAGCTAGACTCCCATCTCACCATACGACACACCAGCACCATAATATAATCTATCAAACCCGTGAGAGTGAGTACTTTCCGGCCCCTAGAAGGCCAGAAAGGAATGGCCAGTCCTATGAGCCTCATAGGGCATGCATTAACACGCCGCAAAACCCAAACCAATGGGGAGGAAAACAACATACCAACATCCAAACAAACTCACCCATATTGGGTCAAAGAGCCGGTGGTCTCCCACCGGCTGCCATCGATATAGTAAGGGAAGAAATAGCTGGGGCGTTCCGAGATAAGCTCGGAGTTAGTATAGTCCCCGGGGGGCAGTCATATCGGAGACCTTATGATAGCCAGTTTGACCAGCTCCCATACCCACAGGGGACCAGAATACCCGAACTCGTAAAGTTTTCGGGTGATGAAGAAAAGAGCACGCGTGAGCACATAGACCAGTTCTTAGCACAGTTAGGAGAATTGGCCGACACCGAAGCATTCCGTGTACGTTTATTTTCATTATCTTTAACAGGGACTGCATTCACATGGTATGCCATGCTCCCTCCTAATTCCATTTTGTTGTGGGGAGATTTAGAACAAAAATTTCATGAACATTTCTTCTCTGGCAATTATGAGCTAGATTTAGTAGACTTAGTGGCCCTACGACAAGAAAAGGATGAATCGGTTAGTGATTACATCCGAAGATTCCGGAATACGAGAAACCGATGCTTTCAAATTCATTTAACAGATAAACAACTGGCGGGAATAGCCTTTGATGGATTGCGCTATTATTTAAAAGACAAATTAGAAGGCATCCAGTTCTTTACGCTAGCTCAGTTACATCAGAAAGCTTCGGCTTGTGAAAGCCGAAGCAAAGAACTAGTCAAAACGGTTCATCATAATGTCCATATAGTAGAACACAATCAAAGTAGTTCGGACGGTGAACCAAAGGAAATTTACACTGCCGAAATAGTTTGGCCTGAGCAGGCCAAATCTTCGGCTTGCTCCTCCTTGCAGCCAGTTCAAAAGAAACGACAGGAGGAGATTAAGTTTACATTTAATGTTGGCAAATGTGATAAGATATTCGATGAATTACTAAAAATGGTAACATTAGAATTGATTATATCGTTCCACCTGTCGACGAACTAAAGTGTCGCGCATACTGCAAGTGGCACAACTCATTTTCCCATGCCACTAAAGATTGTAATGTGTTCCGACGGCAAATCCAATCGGCCATTAGAGAGGGACGATTGAAATTTCAGGAGGACACAGAGCCCTTTCCAATGAATATGATCGACTTCAACGGAAAAAGGGTCCTAATTCGGCCCAGCACAGCCGATAAGGGCAAAGACAAAGAAGTCATCATCGGCAACTTACGGGAGGCCGATGGAAACAACAAAATCTCTTGCAGGAAAGTGGTGGCCGAGAAGACTCCTGATGGAGGAGAGACACTGAAAGTGACCATCACAAACTCCGACACTGGGGGGCAAGCGCAGACGAGGGGATATGTGCGAGAACCCATACTACGCATCGCGGACGGTCCGGTGCCCAGGCGCGGACGGTCCGTAACATCACCGGACGGTCCGGAGCGTTCCAGCGGACGGTCCGGCAACGCCGAAGAGCCGCGGCGACCACGTACCTTCAAACCACGACGACCAGAAATAGGTACGTGGAAAACTAACACGTTCAAGGCAACTGGACAATTGGTAAAATCCAGCCTGACCTTTGATCAATTATTGTCTAAATATGTGAAAAAGAAGGCTGGCCCTAGCGACCGGCCACCAAAACGACCTCGCTTACCCACCCAGGTGCGACAGCAGGTTAGGCCGATTGGACCACCACACCAATCGGAAAGGACGGGAGGTCATAATGTTCAATTAAGACCTAACGTACCTGCATGGGCACCTCCACCACCGTATTCACCTATGCCATATCCATACACATACATACCTCCACTATATGTCCCAAATCAAATGTGGGGCATGCCACCATATCCATTTGGGATGCCACAGTACCCCGCTTGGGGGGCACCTCAAACATCTGTATTCAACAGGTTGACATCTCCAGTACAAGACCGATTGAGAGCCCCTCAATCTGGTCCACGAGCACAGGCCCAGCAAGATTGTCGAACAACTCGCCCCCAAAGGCTGACTAATCCAGCAGGGGGGCATACAGCTACAACCTCCAACAGTATGAAAAAAGGAGACGTCATTAAAATAGGAACGTCATATGTCGTCGTACAACAAAATAACGAAGGGCCGATGATTTTTGGTGAATCGGCCAACACAAACAAAAAAGGAGGTACGGCTGCCAACAAAACAGCCGATCCAAAATACTCCATGCCCCGATGGTGCCCATCGGGATTGACACGATCGCAAAAGCGAAAATTACAGCGCCTTAGAGCAAAGGAGAATCAGGAGAAGGAGGCAGAAAAAATATTCAATGACACACATCCGCAGTATCCACCACCACAAAAGAGATGGAGACCAAAGGCCGTTGAAGAAAATCAAACGGCCACAGAGACAGAAAATAAAACGACAAATGTGCAGCTCTTTGCAGGTATGACAGACAGTCCGGCTATAAAGACCGGACCAACCGAACAGGGCGCGGACCGTCCGACCACTGAGGCCGATTTATCCGCAATACACCATGACACCTGCAACGACGTACCAACACACATGGAGGAAGACGACCTGCAAGGAGAAGATCTGGTCGACTACGAAGCTACGCCAGAACACTAAGAAAATTAGGAAAGCAAGGTGACGAATTGGTCAGGACCAGCATGGCGCTTGGCGGTATTGGGACTAACAGTTCGATCAAAGCTAAAGGGGTCACGTCCGTTGAGTCAACCATCAGGACTAAGGCCATTGCGTATTATCCTAGTAAGTGTCAAAATGTCTAAGAAAACCGATGTGATCACATCGAGTTAGTTGCTTTTGGATCGCTCAGCTCCACCAAAAGGCAGGGGGGCATATGTTCGACACCAAAAAGAGGGCGGACGGTCCGGCCCTGAGGCCGGACGGTCCGGGGTCAGGACGGTCCGCGCCTATGGGCCGGACGGTCCGCGTAAGCGCAGAACAGATTAGGGTTCCGAGTTTTTTTGCTATGTTTGTTGCCGAGAATCTCGGGATAAGCTCGGAAATTAGTTTGTAAAGGGTCCAATCCCCCTCCTCTATAAATAGAGAGGTATACGGCCGATTTATCATCATCAATCGAATCAATACAACTTCTATTCGCATTTATTTTCCAGTACAATTAGGAGTAGCTCTAGTTTAGTTCTAGTTTAGCCTCTTGATCCCCAAATTCTTCGCCTCTCTTCGATTCTACGCCGATTAGAGGAATCTAGGTCGGCCGGCCCGAGCCTAGACAACCCCTAGGATCTCTCCTCCCCGACGGGGTCCCTCCCGGGAGCGAGATTCAGGCCGCCACCGGCGACTTCTGCCGCCCCTGCGCACGCGCGGACCGTCCGGCCGTCAGGCAGGAAACCCTAACCCCTGCGCCAGGTCGCGGACCGTCCGGCCCCAGGCCGCGGACCGTCCGCGCCTGACCAGAGAGCACCGCCGCCGGTTCTTCTTAAGTATTTGGCGCTCCGAAAAGGCGTCAACAGATATGATTTATTTTTCTGCTTTTCTTTTAATTAGGGCCAGTTTGAAGACAAGAGAATTAAGAGGGATTTGGAGAGGGTTGAGTGGAAATGAACTAATTTCATTCTAAGTCCCCTCTAATCTTTCTCAATTCTCTTGTCACCTAACATCAAGAGTGGGGAAAGAACAGTTTCAACAACTGTTCACAGGGGAAGAGAAGGACTAGCTGGGGAGACGGCACCGCAGTCCACGAGGGCGGCGTCGGATCCAATTGGCACGATCGTCTCCTTCGTATCGGTCGGCAACCTCCGCCATTAAGATGCTCTCGAGCACACTCACGGGGCGCGAGCAAAGGAGCTCTGACACGCCACCATCCACGACGCTACAGCCCAACGGCCCTCTGCTCGTCTACTTTTTGCACAAAAGCATGCGTCGGCGGGATTGCCTCACCGGCTTTGCTAGTCGTCGCGTGCACTCTTATACGTCCCCCGGCCGCGGCCGCCACCTAGTATGCCGGCGATTCATGGTCACGCGCAGTAGTTACACTTCTGCTCTATCTGGCTCGCGTCGTAATCCATGGATCATACCATCTCCAAGCGCGCCACGGAGAGCCAGTGCAACAATGCCGACGGGCAGCCGCCACCGCTGCTCGACTCGCCGCTCCCCACGCCTCGCCGGTCGTGCACCTCTGTCGACGCGTTACGAATTCGCTGCCGCCGCGACGCATCGCCGCTGCGGACGCATGTGCCGTTCTCCTGGGAGAGCTCCCCGGGCGTGCCAAAGAACAGCGGGTGCGGCAGGGACACGCACAAGAAGGCGCAAGCGATGCCGCCGCCGAGGCCGCCGCCCGGGCGCCTACGACAGCCGTACCTCGCCAGGAACTTGTACTACGGAAACACGAGCGAGGCGAGCAGCGACGACGACGACGACAACAGGTCCTTCTCCGACACACTGGACAGGATCTCCTCGCCCGAGCGGACCGGGTCGTTCGACCGGGTCACGTCGAAGCGCTTCGAGGACATCTTCGTCGGCCGCGCCACGAGCTTTGCCAAGGACCGGACCCAACACCCCGGCGTGGAAGCCACCGACTTGGCGGCCTCGGGCGGGCATCCGAGGCAACCGCGTCGGGACAGCACGCGCCGCAGCCACGATGAGGACCGTCGGTGGGTGCCTAGGCTCCTCAACGACAGCGTCCCCATGCAGCTGATGCAGCGGATCAAAATGGATGCGGACGCCGAGGAGATGACCCCAAGAGCCTGTGGCCTCATGATGTTCTTCCCCTGGAGCGCAAAGCCGGTGGTCTACGGCTTCAGGAACCCGGCGGCGCAGCACGCAACAACGACGACGACGACTCACGCCGGAGCCGATGTGCCTTCACCTTCGCACAGTCGCAGGGTCACCACCACCACCCTACGCGATGTCATTAAGCAAGATAGCCAAGCCGTTAGCAGCGACATGCCGCAGCCGCGCGGAGAAAAGAAGAGGGGCCGCAACGACTTGCCGAGCCGTCGATGGGGCGTGTCGTCGTTGCTTGACACGAGCAAGAAGTACTGCACTGACGCCCGGAAGGCTCTGAGCAAGCTCTCCATCGGACTAGGAGCGGACGGCGGCAGCCCCAGGGTGAACAGGAGTGGCAAGCTGCATGATGGTTTCTCGTCAACGCCGGCGACGCCCGCAAAGTTGACGCAGCTGAAGGCTAACAGAAACTGAGGTGGCTTGAGTGCAGAAATTCTCTGCACATATAGGTATGCACATTCTATGATCTGATGTCCTGATAGATCGAATAAAATAAAGAGTATACTGTATATTTTGTGACGTCTACTGGGTAATCCTGTTACTGTTGGCGTAATGTGCACAAACTGTCATTTGAGCCTGTTATTAGTTCTCCGATCATAAACAAATGTAAGAAATACAACGTTCCTCTCTTGTACAGTACATGGTCATTGATATAATGAGATCAACGCGTGGTAGGCCAGAACAAGTATCAGCGAGCATCTCCAATAGGGTAACTTAAAATAGTGCCCCAAAAATTAAAATATTATATTATTTAAAGTGTTTATGGCATTAAAAATAAATTACGATGATAATGATGTAGAAAGATAAGGATAGGGCACTAGTTTAAGGTGTAGTATATTTGGGTCACTCAATAGTGTGTCCTATTTTCTTGATAAAAAATTATAAAATAGAGCACTGTTGGAACGATTTTTTATATGTTGAGCTCTATATTTCAAAATAGGGCGCCGATTTAAGGCAATGTTGGAGATGCTTTTAGGCGCTACAATCAAACTAGGCACGTGTGGATAGAACGGACTACGGAGTCCATATTCGAGGTGGACCAGATCGAGAAGATACCTCTAAAGAGACAACATACAATACGAGGTAGGGATCCATGCCATGTGGCAATGTGAGTGGCCCCTTACCACTCAAGTCTTCTCTAGGCTCCCTTATGCAACGACCTCTAGTGGGGTCCGGTTGCACCATGTAGCCATACTGGCCTCTTGCCCTTTGTGGACTCGGGTGTTGCCACGTGTCCCTGGTGTCCCATTGGATAGCTCAAACTCCCTTGAGAGGACTCCGAGCTCCTCTAGGAAGAGTCCCTTAAGCATTCGCTCTGTCGACTACTATGCCGACTACTATACAAGCTGAGAGCCCTATGCTCTCGGGCTCCGGAAGGCTCCAACTAGTTGCGGGGTATGAGCACGTCGTGTGTCCTTCGGGCTCCACGAGGACCCTGGTTAAAGGTGGCTCCCGACGACCCTAATCGGGAAGGTTTCCAATGCGCCACGTGGATCGATCGCCCACTCCACGATTGGTCATAGAGTTGGTAGAGTCAGAAGACGTGGCACACCTGTTCGAGGAACATGCATGACTCTAGCAGCATCGTGCCCACTTCCTAGTTGCCAGACCCGAACTTCCAGGACGTGACACCAGTGTGGCACTGTGACAGCGTGGACGTCATGTGCCATGGCCAACCACTTCCCTTTTTGCGGTGTGGACGATGTGCTCGTCGACCTACCACACTATCGATCTCCGGTGTGCACATCCTCGGTCTTCTGCAACATGCGCACGCTTCGCACATGCTCGTGTCATCTGCTATGTGCAAGGTGTGCATCTATATGATCTCGGACATGTATACAAATCTTTAGACTGACGTCAATAGGATTTCTATTATTGTAGGATTGGACAGGCACCAACCTACTAGCCCCACTTGTCATTGTAACCCTATCCCTTTTGGTCAATAAAAAGAAGAGAGAGGCACCATTATAAAGATTCAGTTTCCATTGTTTTCATCGTAGTCGTGTGTCAACACTTTTTGCAAAAAAACTCTTTATAATTCTTTGTAATCAACCTGCGGTTCAAGCTAGCCTCTCTGTTCTGGTTCTCTCTCCACTTTTGCAAAAAAAAATCTTATATTTCTTTATAATCAACATACGGTTCAAACCTTACTTACCCTGGCTGCCTTCCCAATTTTGCAAAAAAAAAGAACTCTTATATATTTTTTTTATAATCATCATGTGATTCAAAGCCGTTGCAAGGCACAGACATTGCAGTAGTGTTTCTTGAGGAGGGAATTTTGTGAGTCAGAATTGTGCCGCTGTGCAGTCTTCTTTTGTGCTCGTGGTCGTGGAGTAGCCACGGTGGAACCCAGCCTGGTGATGTGAAGAAGAACCCATTATCTAGCGGCCGACTGCTATTGTTGAAACGAGCTAGAAAAGGACTAGCGTACCTAGGGATGGCAATGGGTACGGGTATGGGTAAATAACCGCGGATAATTATCCATTGGATATGGGTATGGTGGAATTTGATATCCGCGGGTACGGTTATGAATATAATAAGGTATCCGCGGATATTTTTTTCGCGGGTATGGATATCCAGTATCCATACCCGTTACCCAATGGATATCTAACATGTGGGCCATCCGGATTTATATATTATCATAAATTCTTATTTTTTCAATTTTTATCCATAACATGTTGTTTGGTGCTGAAATTATCATTTAATGTTATTGGAATGATAATTATTTTGAAATGTAATAAAATTGTTGTTTGATGTTTAATGCTAAAATTGTAGTGGGCGGGCGGGTAACGGGTATCCACTGGATAGCGGATACCCAGCGGGTACGGGTATGGATACAGATCCATACCCACGAGCGTTTATGGGTATGGGTATGGGTTGAGTTTTGTCTCGTGGGTATGGATTCGCGAACTATATATCCGTGTACTAAGGCTATTCACAATGGAGGTTTCATGGGGTGTTTCATGTATTAATTAGCCTGCCACATCAGCTATTTTGATGACATGTCACATCATTTAAGAAGAAAGAGTTTCATAGAGTTTCATGGGGATGAAACCATGTTAACTCGTTTCCAAGATCTTGGAAACTGTGTGAAACCTCCACTGAGAGTGTTTTGTTTCATCTTCATATAATTGAGTAAATCCTATTGGTTATTTATATGCAGCATTTAAGAAGTATGTTGACTATTTCAGATGAAACTCTCTATTGAGAGAGGGTATTTCATTCATCCATAAATCTGATGTGGCATTTTTGGAAACAGTGACATGAAATCCCCATTGTGAATAGCCTAACCGCCCGATTGCCATCCCTAAGCGTACCTGAACCTTCGGTTCCTTTCACCGCATTACGTGAACGGCGGTTTACCCGCTTGACCTTCGGTTTCATTCAGCGCCTACATTCTCTCTGGACCTCACGCGGTCACGCCCTCTGCCATTTATGGAGCGGAAGTCCACACCAAAATACTCCTAGAAACAGAGCAGCATTACGAGGCCAAAAGTAAGCTGCTGCTGTTCTTCGACCCGTCCCGTTCGTTCGATTCGTTCTTTCCGCCATGGAGGCTCGGAGGAAGCCCGCGGTGTGCTGTGCCCTTCTTGTGCTGCTCATCGTCGCCTCCAGTGAGCCTTGCTGGCTTGCTGCCATAAAATGCTCTCCTTTCCTTTGCACCTTGCTCCTACATCCGGGCGGCGTGTTCGGATGGCAAGCTCGGTTTTCATGTGATTTCCTGCCGTCCTTTCTCTCGCAGGCGCAACGGTGTCGACTGCTCATGACGAGAGCTGCTGGAAGGACGACGACCACCACCCTATCTGCTTTCCCGAAGACTGCGTGGCGACCTGCCAGGATCACGGCCACGCGGACGGCCGCTGCAACTGGGCATGGTCGTGGAGGCCGTATTGCCAGTGCCTGTTGGCGGACTGCCAATAGGCGCGAACAGCTGCGTCGCATGGCGTCCTGGCTGCCTCGCCGGCCGATGAAGGATGAACGGTTGCGGCCGATGATCGATGTGTCCGTCGGCATGTCGATCACTCATTGAAACCCCCTCTAATCCTGTGCGGTATTATTTTCATGGCACCTGTGGCCATTAAAGATCCATGGACACGTACAGTACCAATACATGATTCTTCACAGTTCAACTATCGATGATACTGTTCATGGATTTTCATTCCGATACAAACTCATTTCGTGGTTATTTGGATGTCTTAAATTAAATACAGTTTTAGCAAAAAAAACATGTTTTCACAGATTTTTTAGAAAAAAACAAATTTATTATGTATTTAATTGAAATTCATTTGGATGGAAATAATATAAAACTAGTAAAATGCATGATGTTGCAACGACACACAAATATTTAGATACAAACTCATTTCGCGGTTATTTGGATGTCTTAAATTAAAATACAGTTTTAGCAAAAAAAACATGTTTTCACAGATTTTTTAGAAAAAACAAATTTATTATATATTTAATTGAAATTCATTTGGATGGAAATAATATAAAAACTAGTAAAATGCATGATGTTGCAACGACACATAAATATTTAGATGCTATAGAGTTAAGAAATTGATAGTTAATGTACACCAACAACTGCAAGAAGGAAGTGTTAGTGGTAGTTGTATTTGGTTGCGATGCAAAAGATAAGATTTATCTTATCTCTGTGAATAGCTCGTATCTATATAACTCTCCATATATATTGTTCTCTGAACATACAGAGTCTCAGTGTGTATTACATGGTATCTTAGTTGTCTCTTGTATTTAGAAAACCGATCTAAAGTCTCTGAGTTGTACATGCCTTTATGGTTATGGGCTGATAGCATTTAACGTAATTGGCAATATGTTGCCTCACATTCAAACATTTCCTGCTTTCCCTTTTTACGATGAACACAAACGTAGCAAACCGAATCCTATTTGGTGATGACCACAGAACTCATCGAAATCCTAGCCTTCGCCCCTTCTATTTTTCGAATCATGCGTTCTTGTCGATGACCTGGGGAGGCATCTTTGTCTATCCACAGCCTGAGGCTGATTTGAACCATTCTCTCTCTCATCTCCCTCTATTCGCACTTTCTACTCATTTTTCAAATACCTCACAATCCTTCCTTCCTCTCCTTATTTCTCACCTTCTCCAACCATCCCCCTATTCAACTCCTTCTTTATACTTTGCTGAGGTATTTAACTTTTATATATCATTTTTGGAGTTTTAAAAAATTGAACGATATTTGTAGTACTACAATACACATTGTTACCTAGTAATTAAAATTAAAAATAATTAATTTCATATTTAATATCAATGATTAGTGAAGGTAGTGAAGGGGGGAGATTAGAGCTGCCCCTTTACAGGGCCTTTTTCCTGACGCACAAAGAAAAGGGGGAGGGAAAGAGGGAATCATTGGAACGATCCAAGAAGTAGGAACGATTGTGTGGATCGTTAGAGTCGGTCTGACCTCCCTTTTGTGGTGCCCAAGCTCCTCCAGCTTCCCCCATCCAGTCAAGTACCTCCACGGTCAACCACGACCTTCACAACCAGGTGCAAATAAGTGATTTAGGGTGTTACTAGATGGAGTAGCGGTGCAAATAAGTGATTTAGGGTGTTACTAGAGGGAGTAGCGGGAGTTTGCTAATTCTTGCTGGCTTTTTGACAAGTATAGAGATTCTACAAGCTAGTTGTTCACTGTTGATGTAACCGTGCCATTGTCCATGGTCCATGGAGGTGAGCTCATCAATCTTCATATTTTTTGCAGTTCATTAATATGCAACTTATAGTTTATATTTGTGTATCTGAAAAGGGAAATGGGAAATTAAGCCATTTCTATAAGTTTTGGTGATTGAATTACCAACACAACATCTAAGACTAACCGATTTGCTAAGTCTATGAACATAGGTTCACTCAAGTGCAAATTGAAGATCTCAAGTCCAAATGGGCTCAAAGAAGGACACAAAGTGCAACATTTTGAAAAAGGAAAAAACAATAAGGTTTGAACCTTTGAATATGTTGCATACACCTATTAGAATGTTTCTAGCACTTTGGTTTGCTCTATAATACAAGTTCTAGCAAAAATACCTTTTGGACTTATGTTTGAGTTGAAACAGAAAAACTAAAAGGGAGATGAGCTAAAGGTATGAACCTATAACTTAAGCAAGTCAAACATACTCTAAATATGTTTGTCTAAGTCACAAAATAGCTCCCAAGATCGTACAATACTAATTGGTGAAGATTTTCTCAAAAGAGCAAAGTCTGGGTTGTTCTAGGACTCGCCGAACCGGTCCGGAGGTGCACCAGACCATCTGTCTAGGGAGCCCCTCCGAAGGCTTGATTTGTCTAGGGTATCGGACCCTGGGTCCTATGCATCGGACCTCGTCGTATAGAAAATACTTGACTTTAGGAAAATTCTTTTAAAATCATCGGATCTTCTACAATAGTGGTCTGGGGGTGCATCGACCTCGCGGTAACGGCTACTTCGGGTGCGTAACAGCTACTTCAATGGTCTGATGACACATGGCAGTCTGATGGTGGACCAAATTGGTCCGATGCTAGCTCGAGATGGAAGGGTCCAATCGAGATCCCAAAGGAGATGTTCCTGTTCTCTGTCCAGTGGGGCACCAGACCAGTCCGGTCTGCCTGCGTAGTGCATAATTCCAACAGCTTCCTCATTGGCTATTTGGGGGCTTGGGTCTATAAATATACCCCCATTTCGACCCCCTCTCAACATCAAGTCACTCAAGAGCAAGTACTTCATTCCTACGCATTAGAGAAACATGTCAAAGTTATCCGAGCACCCATTATAGTGAGATTGAGTTGTGTTGTTGTCATGCAATTGTGTTCTTTCTTTGAGGTGTTGTTCTTGTGCTTTTGTGTGTGTTCTACTCATCTCTCTTGCTGCTCTTTGGAGTTATTACTCACATCAACCGTGTATGGCTGCAAGAGACTCCGATCTGTGTAGATCCTTGTGAGGAGAATCTATAAGGAAGAATCGTGGCCTCAAGTTGATCATTAGATCACTTGAGAAGGGTTGGTTCTAACCCTCGTCCTTTGAACACTACAACGTGGATGTAGGCAAGCATTTGGGGCTTGTCTGAACCATAGTAAAAATCGTTGTGTCTTGTGTGCTTTCATTCCTTGCGATTTATTCTCCCTTCCTTATTCTAAGTTCTTGATTTCACTTGTCATATTGCTCTAAGTTATAATTTTGCATCTAAAAAGAGCAATCAATTGAAAGAACTTGTTGGCAGGCTGCCTTGCCGAAGGTCCTCAAAACACCTTACCTTCGATATAAGCAAATGTGTTTCACATGTATAGAAAAGGATGGATGAGGATGGCCTTCGGCCGAAGCAGCATGCAAAGAAGCTTCGGCTGGACGCGTGTGTGGCGAAGGTGCAAGCCGACTTTGGCGTAGAAAAGGCTTCATGCATGAAACGACGAATGAGAAGAAGTCTAAGACTTATGCAGCAAGAAAGGAAGGGAAAAGAGAATGATTCCCTATGTTATTTGTAAACCGTGTAATCTTTGTTAGCATGCTTGTAGTTTCTTACGAAGTTGTACCTCTTCCCTATAAATAGGTGAACAATACCATACATAAATTTACCTTCCGAGGGCCTTTAACTTCGCCTCACTTAGCCTTCGAAGCATATTTGAGCTATCTCGTGTGTGAAACCGAAGGTACGTTTGTAAACTTACTTTACATGGAGAAAGATGGGATGTGAAATGATAAGGCATACAAGATGAGTGTCACACTACGATGTCTATTCCCATATTAAACATTATTACTTCGTCTACATTATCACTTTATACCTTCTTCTTTAAGTTACCCAAAGAATAGGTAACTTAAGGGTGAAGCTCTCAACCTTTTAACTTGTGTTGCCTTTTTTATAACATGAAGCAATAAAAAATAAGTGACAACATAACTTCTCTTCCTTTCACTCTAATTTTATCTATATTATTGTGCTAACGTCTAATTTAGATCAAGTTTATGTTTAAGTTATGAATTTTAGGTGTCACCTATTCATCCCCATCTAGGTGAAAGTCAGTATCTACTTGCGTGTAGAAGGTTGTAAGTGTTCTGGTTCATAGCCACCATGAGAGATGCAAAAAATTAAAATTAAAGGCAAAATATCTATTGTATTTGTTTAAAAAATAATTTAAACTTATCAATGACCATTCTTGCATAGATGGCTAGAAGGGACAGATAGCTATCTTTTTTTACCATAGGATGTTAAACCTAAAAACAACGATGGCCTTGCTTTGATACCACTTGAAAGAACCTAGATAACTAGAGGGGTGAATGGCCTATAAAAACTATTCTATAAAAACTACCTAAAAAGATGACACAACATTTATCCCTATGGTTCGGCTCCTTGTCAGCAACTTACACCTTTGTTGTGACGAGTCCAAACTAAATCATTCATGTGCTAATGGGCATAACAAACCAAACCAGCAAAAGACATCATAAGGATCACATTAGGGAGGTGCTCCAGCAAACCACTATTCCACTATGGTTGCTCTTCAGAAAACTTCCATAAAGAATGAGCACAAGTGCCCCTCGTAAGAACAATCTGAGCTAACAACAAGACCAATAGCTGCTCAATGATCCCAAAAAATCTTCGAGCCATCTAGATAACGACAATCACCAAAGTAACAAGTGTAGTATCAAACAACTCACTTCACTAGTGCCACAAGATGCATGGACACTATACAATGTACTAGGAGTAACTAGTCATTAACCCTATTAGAAATCCGTTGATATCATCAGACACATCCAAGTGAGTTATAGGTCGAACTATGCAAATTTACAAGCTATCCAAATTCTCTATTCGGTGTGGTGCCCAGTCCACATCGGAGCCAATGTGCATAGTTAACGTGCTCTTTGAATTCTCTGTCCGATGGAGCATCCGGTGCCTCACCGAGCACGTTCGACGTTACTCGTCTGCTGCACACCAAACACCATGCTGCTAGGCCAAAAGCTATGTCCAAGAACCATACCAACCTCATATACAATGTCGTGTCTAGTGCCTCATCGAACACATCGGGTGCATTGTGAAAATCTACACCAAGGGTGTTTTCTCATCTCTTTTCAAGTGGGCTAACTCTCAAATGTTTATCCAAACAAGCTATAGACTAATTAGCATTAACAAAGTGTTTCTAATAACCCATTTTTGCTCACTCCCATATGTGTCACTTAAGCCTATATGCAATGCATATGATTCCAACACCTAGTGACACTAGATGACCAAGTTGTCCAATTAAACTCCCCTATTAATAATATGACCATCTATCCTAAATCCGATCATATACTCTATTGTGTCTTGACGATAATACAAATTGTCTTAGCTTATACCTATGCCTTGAGCATTTTGCTTTTCTCCTTCTATTTTCTATATTGAGCACTCCATCATCTTTGTGGCCATCACTATTATTCTCATGATTGCCCACGTTTCTCAACCTTTGGATGTGTACTTGAACCTATCCTACTCATATTACTTAGAATAGAGTTTAGTCCACTAGTTCTCTCAATTATCAAAATCATACATGGCGCTTTTAGTTACTTAGCACTAGTTTTCACAAGTGTGTATCACCACTTATCACTAGACTAAGGTCAAGCTTAGGGGTGGGCATTTTAAAACCGAAAACCGAACCCGAACCCGAACCGAACCCGAATAGACCGAATTATTGGTCTATTCGGGTTTTCGGGTTCGGGTTCGGTTCCTATATGTGCTATATTTCGGGTTATGGGTTCGGGTTCGGTTCCTAACTTATAAAACCCGAATAGACCTAATAACCCGAAATATAAAAAAGCTCTTAATATGTGATGATATTATTATATGATTTATGAACTTATTAGCTAGAAATAATGATATCATCTAAACGATAGTATATATATCTTTGTATGCTAATTTTTATAGTCACTTGTTGTAGTAATAGTACTTTCAATTAATTATTCATTGTCTATATTTTAACAAAATATACTAGTCTCTCTACAATTTGGGTCTATTCGGTGGACCGAATAGACCGAACCGAAATTGTGAGTCTATTCGGGTTCGGTTCCTAAAATATTTTTGGAAATTTCGGTTCTCATTTTTCAGAACCCGAAATTTCACAAACCCGAATAGACCGAACCGAATTACCCTAATAGACCGAATGCCCAGCCCTAGTCAAGCTACTCATTCATGCACTCCTTTGTGGTACGACCAAAGGAAAAAAGAACCTATCACTAATTTATATGCACATCAACTCCATTGATACTTAGAACTAGACAATCCTTGACATTCTTGCTCATCTTTTGAAAACTTATAATTGACTTTCATCAACAAAAAACATATAAGTGTAATCAATCTCAATGATTGTGACCTGACTCAATTTACCTCTACAAAACATATGATAATCACAATAATCTAGTGTTGTATTAATCATTAAAAATTAACTAGAGGCTTAGATGCTCTTGGATAGGTTTTCATCTGACAAATAGTGAATCACAAGAGGAAGGAGAATAAAAAACCCGAATTTTTCGATAACCGGAATGTCCATCCCTCTATGCCTCCGAGCTGGTACAGAAGTTTCACTAAACAATCCCTGCATTCATCGTGGTTCAGTTCCTATACGTTCGTCCTCGCTAAACATGACTAGTTGTGCGCTGCCTTCTTGTTGTCGTCATCATAGCTCGCACGTTTAGTTCAAAAACTGAACTAGTCATCGTTAATTCAATCCTTCAACTATTTTTTTTTTGGTTTAGACGCCTAATAAATCTATGTGACACCAAACTGCCATTTCAGTTAGGCAGAGTACTACCAACAGTCCAACGAGGACCCAACAAAGAAAACGGTCACTGTCAGTCTGAGTAGTCAGAGCATGGAAGGGAAGCGTAGAGCAGGCGTAACAGGAATCATGCTGCTACAGTACAGAGCATTGGTCTAATCTCCGGTTTGGAGCTTTCCGGAGCTCCAGCTAACCTGAAAGGTGCCGCTCGGGAAGAAAAAAAAAGGAGTCGCCATTGCCATTATGTGCAAAGCTGGAGTTCATTTTCCTCTGCGAGGATACTGTCCACGCTAAAGCTTTAAACCTTCAACGGCAACTTTGCACACCGTGTCCCGTATCGCATTACCAGTTGTGCGATGGGATATGGCGAAAACAGAGCAACAGGTCTCTAAACTAAAACTTTGGCAGCACTCTTAACCAGTCAACAGCAGGTCACCAACCATTCGATTTCACACAAATGCACGCATACTACAATCCTAATTCCTTACGGTCAATTTCACACAACTAGATTGTTTGCAATTTCACGCAACTATGGAAAAGATACACTTCAATTACAACTCAACTTACGCTAACTAGTCGCATCCTTTTATCCAAAATTATTTATCAAATAGACCTCAGGTCTGCCTCCAGCGTACGGAGTACGAAAAAATGTAATAAGGAACAAACTGCTGTTAAATCTTACTGCAAGTGCAACAGCCACCTTTAGAGGCGTTGATTAGCAAACGCTAGAAAAACTGCAAATGGCCATATTCATATTTAGCAACCAATCAACACTAGCTACCAATTAAGATTAACAACTACACACGGCTCGTTTCTTATCTCAAATTTGGAACTAGGAAGAAGAAGGAAGCATCTAATAGTTATCACGTCGTGACCTCTCGGATCTGGACCGTCAGTCAGACGTCCGGCGGCGAGCAGTCGGGGCATCGGACGAGGCCGTTCTCGTTACAGACGGCGCAGGTGCGGAAGCCGCTGCCGCCCTTGGCGCTGTACCGCTTGTGGCTGCCGTTGCAGCTGCCGCAGAGCACGTACCGCTCGCCGCCGCACCGGCCGCATGTGGCGAGGGAGGCGGCGACGGCGCCGGCCACGACGCGCCGGAGCTCGCCGGCCTCGTGCAGGCGTCGGACCTCGTCGGCGCCGCCGAGGTGGCGGCCTCCGACGAAGACCTGAGGCAGCGTGACGCGCCGCGGGGCCACGGGGCGCGGGAGGAGCGCCGCGAGCTCCTGGAAGTAGCGCGTGTCCATGGCGAGGTCGCGCTCGTCGACGGCGACGCGGAGCCCGCGCAGGATGGCTCGCACGGCGCGGCAGTCCTCGTACGTGCTCCGGACCACGTGGAGCGAGGTGAAGTAGAGCACGACGCGGCGGTCCGCCTCGAAGGCGGCGCCGCCGCCGGAGGACGGCGGCGCCTGGAGGGTGCGGAGCGCACGGAGGGCAGAGGCGGCGACGCGGACCCGGTGGAAGACGCGGACGGAGGAGGAGGGGGAACAGGGCGCGGCAGGCGGCGGGGAGGGTGTCGCGGCGTCCGACAGGAGCAGTGCCTGGAGGTCCTTGAGGGAGGGCGAGGAGAAGGACAGGCGCGGGGAGGCGGCAGCTACGAGCGCGGTGGAGGGAGAGTTGGAGGTGGAGGTGGCGGATGAAGGCCGCGTCTTCACCCAGGGCAGCCACATGAGGGGAGGTGTGCGAGCGGAAGTCGGAGAGAGGGACGAAGAGGCGGGGATTTGTTCGATTTTCAGATCGGGGGCTGACGGGAGGAAGCACGCAGACATGCTGTGTTTTGCGCTCGGGTATCAGGTTAGGTTTGGAATTTGAAGAGGGGGCGGGGGGACGAGGAGCATTCTGCCTTTTTAGCCCTTGCAGCCTTTTTTCATTGTACAGGTTAAGGTCATTGTTGGGGACTTGTTCTCAAATGCTAAGAATTAAGAACAAGGCAACACAAGAAATGTTAAGTGTTAAGGTCCTTCGTCCTCCATAACAATATATCCCTTCGGGATATAAAGCATCTCGGACGAAGGTTACGAAGGACATACCTTCGTAAGCATAACAACGAAGAATGAAGCATTTGCATAAATCATAGAATATGAAATAAACATTTGAATATTGTCATAGAATTATCTCTACTTGTATTAATGAATATAAATGACTTCGAATTACAAATGTACCTTCGGTCCTGCGGAAGGCAAAAGTACAAGCGTGATGCGAAAGCAAATGACAGGTCAGCGTGAACAGTACGGGAGTACTGTTCATCTATTTATAGACGCGGGACGCAGCCCACGTAAAATTACATCCATGTCCATTACATTTGTTAACGGTTTATGGAAATCTATTGAGGACCCCGAAGTCTTTTTATCTTTAAGTCGGTTCCCCCTTGTGCTATCGCGCCGAAGCTTCCCTGCGTACAGCTTCGGCTGCCCTCGACCTTCGTCTGGCTCAGCCTTCGTCCTGGTCGTGCTCCATATCCATAATTCTGAATCCGAAAATACCTGTTCATATAATTCACTTGGAAAGCATTGTCAAATCATGTTTTTGAGGACCTTCGGAGGACGAAGGCCCCCAACAGTAGCCCCTCGCAATATTAATTTGTAAATAATAAATTCAGATTGCGATATGGACGAAGGCCTTGAGCCGAAGGTCCGAAAAAACACCTTCCCTTTGCTAGAATAGCAACATTCACTGACAAGCGGGGCCTTTTAACTTTCAACGCCCTAGGCGTATAAATAAGAACACATCGTGAATTCATTTGGTACACACGCTTGCCTTTTGCTTCGGCCCACTAAAAATTTTTAGCTCTTGTTCATTGAGATTTGCTGGTCTTTTTGACTTCGAAGCTTCGGCCTCGGGAACAAATTTTTAGTGTTTCCGAAGATGTCTGAAGACAAGAAGATCCCTGCTGAGACGAAGCTGAGTCTCGAGGAGGAGAAGAATCTGGGGTTCCTGATAGCGATGGCAGAGACTAATACAGAGAAAATCACGAAGGAGATTCTCGAAGGTTTGTCCGAAGATACTGATGACAGCGACAGCTATGATGTAGAAAGTGATGGGGAAGAGGCCGAAGATCGAACGTGGCGACCAAGTCACTCAGTTTTTGGGAAAACAACCATCAAGCAGAGTCACATTGATAATATGAGGGGGCGATACTTCCGAGACATATCTATTGTGAGAGCTGATGCCGGGGAAAAGACTTCTCCCACCCCTGAAGAGGATGAAGTTGTGATTTTCCGAAGCTTCCTCAAGGCTGGGCTTCGATTCCCCTTGAGCAATTTTGTTGTTGAGGTACTGAAAACATTCCAAATCTACCCTCATCAACTCACTCCCGAAGCTATTATAAGAATGGGGATTTTTGTCTGGGCTGCGAGAAGCCAAGGTTTGGAGCCAAACGCTAAAAGCTTCTGCAACATACACGAGTTATTGTATGAGACAAAGCCCTGGGGAAAGGAGCAATACCACAACAACTTTGGGTGCTACAGCTTCGGCGCCCGCTCCGGGTCAAGCTACCCTGTGCCAACCTTTCGGAAGAGGTGGCCCGGAGCCTGGATGTCTGAATGGTTTTATGTGAAAAATGATCTAACAGCGCAAAATAATGTCAAAAGTATCATTATGTACCCAATTTGGCAACGCTTCGGACTTCGAAGGCCGAAGGTTGAAATGGATGAGGCAGCCGAAGAATGCCAAAGAGCCTTCGGCGCAGTCTGCTCCTTCATTGGGACAAGGGATTTGGTCCAGGAGCACATTGCCTTCAGGGTATGGCCACTTGCAGAAAAGTGGGAAATGCCGAAAGAAACCATCAAAGAGTCCGACGAAGGCGGACTAGTCAGATTAAAATACACATTCAAATATGCAGATAAATTTATTGAACCTGATGATGACTGGCTGAAAAGCATTGAAACATTAAGTGATGAATTACTTGGGGCATACTCGAAGGCTGAAAATACTGCACTATCAGCAGCCTTCGGAGGCCGAAAGAGGAAGAGACTGAACCGAGTGTTTGATGCAATCGGGTTCTTCTACCCTGATTATTGTTATCCCATCCGAAGGCAAAAAAGGAAAAATATAACCTCTGAAAAAGAAGAAGCTGAAACCGCTCCTAGCGAGCCAGAACCAAAAGGAAAAAGGTTGAAGGTCTTCACACATCGACCACGCCATATTGAACCAGCTTCGGTGCCGGAGTTTACTGGGAAAACTTCTTCAGCCACCGAAGCTGAAAAACTAATCAAGTCAGCCTTGTTGCCAGAGATCGCAGAGACGGCCGAAGTGCCACCAAAGATTGAATCAGAACAATCAGACATTTTGTTGTCAGAAACAAAAGAGAAAACCGAAGCGCCGCTCACAGAAAAAATTGAGGAAGTAAGAGAAGCAACTGAGGGCTCCAAAACATTAGAAGTTTTGAGTCCTACAGCAATCGTTGGGACAGCAAAACACCAAAAGGGGCCATTAGTGACCCCAAAAAGGAAAAGAATGGTAAATGTACTAGACGTCTTGGAGACGATTAAGTCTTCAAGTACAATTTCAAAAAAGAGTGTTGATGTTGCTGAAGGTTCTACTGAAGCTTCGGCTCAACAAGCTGAAGCTGAAGCTGGGCCTTCAGAGCCCTTCAAAGAACAACCTTCTGAAGCCGAAGCAGTAAAAATTCCGGAACCAATATTAGTTGAAGAAACGGGCACCGTCATCCCCGAAGCACCTGCCGGCATGCATGATTACATCATACGACATGCTTCGGGGAAAAAGCTATCTGAGGAAGAAGCTTATGAGGCCAACCATTATGCAAAGGAGCTGAAATATCCGAAGGGGGCAGTAATATTCAATGGAACAAACGAAGATGACTTCTTATACTGCCTGCCTGATAACAAAGAGCTATCCGTCTGCCGAGAGATGGCGAGAAGCATAGGCTTTCCGAAGCTTGAAGCTGGGTTAAGTGCCATGACGAAAGAGGATCTCGCAGACAGCCTTGCGTATAATAGCTTGAAGGTACCGGAATTAAACACTTGAAAAAACCCCCTTATTATTTTTACGCACATCATTCCTTTTTCCTTATTTGAATTCTTTTTCGTATAGGGCCTGATCCTAAGCAACGCGCTAAGAGCGCAGAAGAGCGCCGAAGATGAAAGTTATGAAATTGCGTTTAATAATTTACGCTCCGAAGTTATCAAGCTGAGAAATGAAGCTTTGGAAAAAGATAAAATTCTGTTTACATTGGTGGATAAAGTGAAAAAAGACGAAGCCGCTTCAAAGGCCCAATCCGAAGCTCAAAAACGCGAGATTAAAGATCTTCGGAAACAACTGGCTAGAGCTAAAGAGGAGCGCGCGCTTGAGGAAACGAAGCGTGAACTTAGTGATTTTATGGTCAACAAATTGGAATCAAGAGTTAAGGAGCTTCGCACATCGCAGTGGAAATGCTATGTTAAATCTATAGAATGCGTGAATAAAATTAAAAACAGCTTTGCTAGCGTCGGCGCCTTTTCCAGCGAAGAGAATTTTTCTCGAGGCAATCCCGAAGATCCGCTGGAATGGATTAGCCACGAAGCAGAGGCCTTCGAAGAAATTCTGAACAGCCGTCGCGATATATGCGCTTTTTCAGGCGCTAGAGGAATTACTTCTGTGTTAGAAAAGAAGGGTTGCGGGCACGTAAAACTTTTAGCTCAGTCCGAAGCTACCTTACCCTTCGAAGATATCAAGGACCCCTCAGCCGAAGCAAGCGTGGTTGCTGGCAAATTTTTTACTGATATCTGGAACGACGGCGGCCGAGGAATGGCACAAGAAATTATCGAAAGGAGCGAAAAAGGCATCCACGAAGCTAGGAAAGTGGCAGAGACTGCCGAAAAAAGTACGGAGCCCGAAAGACAATTAGGTATTAATTAGTCGTTCTTATTGTGTTGCAGTTTTTGTTTCACACTCTACTCACAGTTTATAATAGTAATGAAAAAATGTTCTTTTGCTCCCGAAGGTACCGCATCGACTGTCGATCCCCAAACAAAAGGGGATGATGAAATTAAACAAATGGCCGAAGCTATCATGGACAAAGTTGTTGATCAACTTTTAAATGAAGTCGCCGAAGCAGTTTTAAGAGAAGACTAGATGTTATTTAGAAAAACAGTTAAATTGTAATCTATGTAACGTTTGTACATTTGAATGTAATATACAAGTTTCTTTCCATTATTCAATTCTTTACGATGCATGAAACTGTACATACATACCATTTTTGAGCCTTCGGCGAAAAAAACACCTTCCCTTCTTTTCATGCTTCGTGAAGAAAACATTCTTCGTTAAAACTGTTCCGAAAAAACACATCCATGCTTCGTAAAAACAACCACTGAAGCTAATCGTCCATGCTTCGTGAAAGCATTCTCCGAAGCTATTTTCCGAAGATTATCATTATATTCCCTTGTGACTTTGCACAATTTGCATTTTCTCAAATCATTCTTTCGAAGGTTAGTACTGTGTGCCCTTCTTTTTGCCGTATGCAACATGATGTATGATGCTTATGCTATGCGAAATGATGTGATGATGTTATGTTATGCAAATGACGTCTGTTCCGAAGATACACACAAAACACATTCGTAAGCTCTGCATTCCCTTAGGAACGTCTTTGGAGCTTCTTCGTCTTTTACTTAGACGATCTCAGCGTTGACTTTTCGCTGTAAGCCTCCCTTAGGAGCTTCTTCGCCCTTTACTTAGGCGGTATCAGCGTTGACTTTTCGCTGTAAGCCTCCCTTAGGAGCTTCTTCGCCCTTTACTTAGGCGGTATCAGCGTTGACTTTTCGCTGTAGGCTCTGCATTCCTTTAGGAACGACTTCTGAGCAGAAAACTTACACTGCGCTCCCTTTGGAACGGCTTTTTGTGACTTCACAAACTTACTCTGCGTTCCTTAGAACGACTTTTCGTTACTCCGAAGGATTTTTAATTCGAAGGTCCTCCTTGGTAACGGAAAAAATTTTAAGCTTCAGCAACTTAAGCTTGTGGATCAAATAAAACTGAATAAGAAAAACTGCTATCAAAGGTAGGATATGTGTCAATAAATGTGTTTCGACTCTGGCACAGTGCTGTTGACTGTGCGAGCTTCGGACTGCTCTCTGAAGTCCCTCTGCTGTGGAGCGTATTGACTCCCTTCTGGCTGTTGACCTTGCTGCAATGGAGGTGGGGGCGGAAGCTGTTGCCAGGAAGCTTGAGGTTGACTTGCGGAAGCTACGGAAGCTGCAGGGTGGTTGTCTATGTATTGTGGGATATAAGGCGGATGACACGAAGCAGTATGCATGACCTGCTTCGGCTGAGCTTGTTGAGATGCAGCTTCGGCAATTTCCTTTTGCTTCTGGATTGTAATGTGGCACGACCTAGTGGTATGGCCCTTGCCTTCTCCACAGAACAAGCAAAACAGTCTCCTTGGCTGATCTCCGAATCTTCCGCCGAAGCCCCTGGCGCCTCTGCCTCTTGGAGCTGGTGGCCGGAAGGAAGTTTGTTGTTGTCCCGAAGCCTGTGAGGAGCATTGCGGTCTGTTCTGATTCCCCTTATCATCATTCTGAGTGTTGTGGATGGATCGGACATGCCTCGGGTAATATCTCCCTCCGAAGCCCCTGGTCATTTCAGAAAATCTGAAGGCTTCCTCCCTCCTTTGGCGAAAGTCATTATCAGCCCGAATGTACTCGTCCATCTTTTGGAGTAGCTTCTCCAGAGTCTGAGGAGGCTTCCTAGCAAAGTATTGGGCTGCAGGTCCAGGACGAAGCCCCTTGATCATAGCTTCGATAACAATTTCATTGGGCACCGTTGGTGCCTGCGCCCTCAATCGTAAAAACCTTCGGACATACGCTTGAAGGTACTCTTCGTGATCCTGAATACACTGGAACAGGGCTTGAGCTGTGACCGGCTTCGTCTGAAATCCTTGAAAGCTGGTCAGTAACATATCCTTCAGCTTCTGCCATGAGGTTATTGTTCCTGGCCGAAGGGAGGAATACCAGGTCTGAGCAACATTCCTGACGGCCATGACGAAAGACTTTGCCATGACTGCAGCATTGCCCCCGTACGAAGATACCGTTGCTTCGTAGCTCATCAAGAATTGCTTCGGGTCGGAATGACCATCAAACATGGGGAGCTGGGGTGGCTTATAGGATGGTGGCCAAGGTGTAGCCTGCAGCTCAGCAGACAGAGGAGAAGCATCATCAAAAACAAAATTTCCCTGATGGAAATTATCATACCAGTCATCTTCGTTGACGAAGCCCTCCTGATGAAGGTCTTTCTGATGAGGCCTTCTGTTCTGCTCATCGTGAGTAAGATGGCGGACTTCCTCAGAGGCTTCGTCTATCTGCCTTTGCAACTCGGCTAGGCGGGCCATCTTCTCCTTCTTCCTTTGTACTTGTTGGTGTAGCATCTCCATATCCCTGATTTCTTGGTCTAGCTCCTCTTCCTGAAGTGTCGGGCTGACAGCCTTTCTCTTCTGGCTTCGGGCCTCCCGAAGAGAGACGGTCTCCTGGTTGATGTCCAACGGTTGCAGTGTTGAAGCCCCAGTCGCTGAAGCTTTCTTCGGCGCCATAGCTTCCGAAGGTGTTCAAAAAAGCTCGAAATGGAAGTGAGTTCACCGGAGGTGGGCGCCAATGTTGGGGACTTGTTCTCAAATGCTAAGAATTAAGAACAAGGCAACACAAGAAATGTTAAGTGTTAAGGTCCTTCGTCCTCCATAACAATATATCCCTTCGGGATATAGAGCATCTCGGACGAAGGTTACGAAGGACATACCTTCGTAAGCATAACAACGAAGAATGAAGCATTTGCATAAATCATAGAATATGAAATAAACATTTGAATATTGTCATAGAATTATCTCTACTTGTATTAATGAATATAAATGACTTCGAATTACAAATGTACCTTCGGTCCTGCGGAAGGCAAAAGTACAAGCGTGATGCGAAAGCAAATGACAGGTCAGCGTGAACAGTACGGGAGTACTGTTCATCTATTTATAGACGCGGGACGCAGCCCACGTAAAATTACATCCATGTCCATTACATTTGTTAACGGTTTATGGAAATCTATTGAGGACCCCGAAGTCTTTTTATCTTTAAGTCGGTTCCCCCTTGTGCTATCGCGCCGAAGCTTCCCTGCGTACAGCTTCGGCTGCCCTCGACCTTCGTCTGGCTCAGCCTTCGTCCTGGTCGTGCTCCATATCCATAATTCTGAATCCGAAAATACCTGTTCATATAATTCACTTGGAAAGCATTGTCAAATCATGTTTTTGAGGACCTTCGGAGGACGAAGGCCCCCAACAGTCATGTTTGTTTACCCTATGCCTCTAGATTAGAGATGCCAATAGTGAACCTTCGTCGAGTTTTAGTTCTCCATTCCCATTTCTGCGATGAAAAATATTTCCCGCGATGATTCTCACGAACAACTCCGCCTATGTTGATTGGAAGACTTCCTTGAGTCGTTTCAACATAGCCGGTCCCAAGCCCGGTAAAGGAGGAGGGTTGTGTTAGGTCCGGCAAACCAACGTAAAAAACCAGCCAAATCTTATGGAGATGAAACCACAAAGAAAACCGTTGGGGCGTAACCCTCTTAGCGACGCGCCATATCGGAACCCGGGTATGGTGTTAAATGAGCAAGGGCCGGGTCGTCACCCCTCAAGTGACGCGCTGTCTCTTGATTTGGAGCCGGTGATAAGTGAGCAAGGATCGGGTCGTCGCATCCTTAGTGGCGCGCTACATCGGCGCCCGGGTGTAGTGAAAAATGAGCAAGGGTCTTTGCATCTTCCTCGGCGGGTGCGAAGGGTAAGGAAGCTAGTCGAGCCAACTAGGGTCCGTGTAGGCAGTTGGAACGTAGGTTCCTTAACAGGTAAGTTACGAGAAATAGTTGACGTTGCGGTGAGGAGACGGGTAAATATTTTATGCGTTCAAGAGACCAAGTGGAAGGGACAGAAGGCGAAGGAAGTGGAAGGTACAGGTTTCAAGTTGTGGTACACGGGGACTGCAACAAACAAGAATGGAGTAGGCGTCTTGATCGACAAGAGCCTCAAAGATGGGGTAGTAGATGTTAAGAGGGTAGGAGATAGAATCATCCTAGTCAAGCTGGTCATTGGAGACTTGGTTCTCAATGTTATCAGCGCGTATGCTCCTCAAGTAGGCCTTAATGAGAACTCAAAGAGAGAGTTCTGGGAAGGCCTGGAGGACATGGTTAGTAGTGTGCCAGTTGGCGAGAAGCTCTTCATAGGAGGAGATCTCAATGGCCATGTGGGTACATCTAGCACCAGTTTCGAGGGTGTACATGGAGGCTTCGGCTTTGGGACTAGGAATCAAGAAGGAGAGGAAATCCTGAACTTTGCCCTAGCCTATGACATGTTTATAGCAAACACTTTCTTTAAGAAGAGGCAATCCCACCTGGTGACCTTCAGTAGTGGCCAACACACTAGCCAGATTGATTTCGTCCTCTTGAGAAAAGAGGACAGGCATGCCTGCTTAGATTGCAAGGTTATACCTGGAGAGTGTGTGGTAACCCAACATAAGCTTGTCGTTGCTGACTTCCGTTTTAAGATTCGTTTACAACGAAATAAGCATAACAAGGTCACTAGAACAAAGTGGTGGAAGCTTAAAGGGGATGTGGCCCAAACTTTCAAGAAGAGAGTTATCGAGGAGGGCCCTTGGGCAGGAGAGGAAGACGCAAATATCATGTGGAGGAAGATGGCGACATGCATCCGAAAGATAGCTTCAGAAGAGTTTGGGTTGAGTCAAGGGAACAGAAGGGAAGTTAAAGACACTTGGTGGTGGAACGAAGATGTCCAAAAGGCTATCAAGGAGAAGAAAGATTGCTACAAACGCTTACATCATGACAAGTGTGCAGAAAACATAGAGAAGTACAGGATAGCGAAGAAGTCTGCAAAGCGAGCGGTTAGTAGAGCCCGGGGTCAAGCCTATGACGACCTTTATCAACGGCTGGACACAAAGCAGGGAGAAAAGGATATCTATAGGATGGCCAAGATTCGTGAAAGGAAGACAAGGGATGTCAACCAAGTCAAATGCATCAAGGACGAAGCAAACCAACTATTAGTGAAGAGTGAAGAGATCAAGAACAGATGGAAGGAGTACTTCAACAAATTGTTCAATGGAGGGAATGAGAGTGCTACAATAGAATTGGACGAACCATTCGATGACAACAACAGGGGTTTTGTACGAAGGATACAAGAATATGAAGTTAAGGAGGCGCTAAAAAGGATGAAGGTAGGAAAGGCGATGGGCCCTGATGGTATCCCTATCGAGGTATGGAGATGTCTTGGAGACATAGCGATAGTATGGCTGACTAAGCTTTTCAACACCATCTTTCGGGCAAACAGAATGCCCGACGAGTGGCGGCGGAGTACATTAGTACCAATCTTCAAGAACAAAGGAGATGTTCAAAGTTGTACTAATTACCGTGGAATTAAGCTCATGAGCCATACAATGAAGCTATGGGAGAGAGTCATTGAACACCGCCTGCGAAAGATGACGAGCGTGACCCAAAATCAGTTTGGTTTCATGCCCGGGAGATCAACTATGGAGGCCATTTTCTTACTAAGACAACTTATGGAGAGATTCAGAGAACAAAAGAAAGACCTGCATATGGTCTTCATAGACTTGGAGAAGGCTTATGACAAAGTACCTAGGAGTGTAATGTGGTGGGCCTTGGAAAAACACAAAGTAGCAACAAAGTACATTAATCTTATTAAAGATATGTACACTAATGTTGTGACAAGTGTCCGAACAAGTGATGGAGACACCGATGACTTTCCAATTAACATAGGACTACATCAAGGGTCGGCTTTGAGCCCTTATCTTTTCGCTTTGGTGATAGATGAGGTCACAAGGGACATACAAGGAGTTTTACCGTGGTGTATGCTTTTTGCCGATGATGTGGTACTTATTGAGGAGAGTAGGAGTGGTGTTTCTCAAAAGTTGGAATTGTGGAGGCAGACGCTGGAAGCAAAAGGTTTTAGGCTTAGTAGGTCTAAAACAGAGTATATGAAGTGTGATTTCAGTGCCATGGGGTATGAGGATGGCGATGTTAGTCTTGATGGGCAAGTGGTACCCAAGAAAGACACTTTTCGTTACTTAGGATCAATGCTTCAAAAGGAGGGAGACATCGATGAGGATGTCAGTCATAGAATTAAAGCCGGATGGTTGAAGTGGCGACAAGCTGCGGGTGTCTTATGCGACCACCGGGTGCCACGCAAACTAAAAGGCAAATTCTACAGGACAGCAATCCGGCCGGCTATGTTGTATGGAGCAGAATGTTGGCCCACTAAAAGACGACATGTCCAACAACTAAGTGTGGCAGAGATGCGTATGTTGCGCTGGATATGTGGCCACACAAGGAGAGATCGAGTCCGGAATGATGATATACGAGAGAGAGTAGGAGTGGCGCCAATTGAGGAGAAGCTTATGCAACATCGCTTGAGATGGTTTGGACATATCCAACGAAGACCTGAAGAGGCACCAGTGCATATCGGAATAATTAGGCGTCCCGAAAATGTGAAGAGAGGTAGAGGTCGACCAACTTTGACGTGGACAGAGGCTGTGAAGAGAGACCTGAAGGAGTGGAATATTGACAAAGAGCTCGCCGCAGATAGGAAGGGGTGGAAGTGTGCAATTCACGTGCCAGAACCCTGATTGATAGTTTCGCTTTTCCTCCTTAATCGTTTGACCTTTTCTTGTGTCCATTTTAGATCTTGCTGGTCCTTGTGGGTTTTATCTCTTTTATGTGTTTCCCCGTTTCGTTGTTTTCGGTTCTCCTTTGCCTTTGTTTCCCTTTTCTGTTCTTTGGGGGTTGAGCTCTGAGGTTTTCATACAGGGTTTCATCTCTAGCCTACCCCAACGTGCTTGGGACAAAAAGGCTTTGTTGTTGTTGTTGTTGTTGTTGATTCTCACGAACGTTTACGGAGGAATTTTTTCCCATCCTCATTCTCTATTGGGATAAATCCTTGTCGAGGATCACCATCCCCACTTATATTATAAATAGAATGTACTTCATATAATATTAATACAAAACATTGTCACTTATACACATTGTCAGATGTAAGAAATCATTATGTATTTATCAAAATAAATAAATTTGTACAAAAAGTGATCCCTTGACAAGGTAATTATTTACTTTTTATCATTAACTATTACATAAAAATATCGTCACGTGTAAATTTAACGGGTCCCGCGGAGAATGGGGATGAGAAATGCTTCCAAGTCTCCATCCTCATTTACCCATCGGGGAAGAATTTTTCTCCATTTACATCCTCATGGAGGAGAAACTTTCATCCTCATTCCCTAATGGAGGAATTCCCGGTAGAGAATCGAGGATCGGGTCTCCATTGCCATCTCTACTCTAGATTATATAATTTAGCTTGAATAAGTCAAGAGATAAACAAACAACACAGATTATTACGTAGATTATATAATCTAGATACCTAGATTACAACAATTTATAAACATATGAATAGGTGCTTATATAATCTATAGGCTAGATTATATAATCATGCAATGAAACAAATGGGGCTAAGCCGTCAAGGATACTTCGCGTAAGTACAAATGACGTATTGGGTACCCTCTCTTCGAGTTGACTTTTTGCTTCAGCTTCTTGAATTGCTTGGCCTAGAGGATCCTTAAGGTATACTGTATGCAACAAGTATATAAAGATACATATTTTCTCCTTTAAGTTTGGCATGAGTAGAGTACCGTGGTAAAGGACATCAAGGACAGGACTAACCTTTCAGGTTCTTGAATCTTTGAGGATATAGCTGGCCTGGCCTTTGATTATGGATGTTATACTATATTTAGATATACATAAGTGTAAATAGTTCAAGCATATTTGAATCAGCTAAAACTAATAAAAAATTGCTAATAAAAGTTGTAGCCGTTCCAAATGGGCTAGCTTATTGCTGAGCTAATAAAAGACCAACAACCCAACTAGCAATAATCCACTAGCTGTCTCTTAATAGCAGCTAACTATAACCTAGATGGTTCTCTATTAGCCATTTTTATTAGCTATATTTTTAATCTATTAGCTAG
Organism: Zea mays; assembly: GCF_902167145.1. NCBI lineage: Eukaryota > Viridiplantae > Streptophyta > Magnoliopsida > Poales > Poaceae > Zea > Zea mays. The sequence continues at coordinate 188,449,448 of NC_050098.1, forward strand.
CTAATTGCAGTAGTAGTAGAATTTGTTTGGACGCACAGTGGTTGCACAGTTGGTTAAAGGTGTAAATAAACTATTAACACCCTTCACCTGCTAACGATCGAACTAAGGCGGGCTCCAGCAAGGTCCGGTAAAAGGACCTGAACGCTAAATGTAGCGGATGTCGGTCTCCTTCTCGTCTCCAACAACATCCGCTACACGGCACCGCAAAAATTAGCAGTCGTCTGGAAGATGCTAAATGTGGAGGTTGTCGAGTATCCTCTACACGCCGGTCGATTCTCCCTCCCGCATCGTTGAAGTCTCTGCTTCCTCTCTTCCCCTTCGTTTGGAGAGTGTGTGCATCGCACCACCGTCGACCTCGTGGCGCGCTGTGTTGGAGGTGCAGGAGAAGTTGGGATCGACACGGTTGTTCGCAGGCGGGATCAACGGTGGACCGCCCGAGGGCCGCGACAACAAGTAGCAAGGCAGAGGTGCTCGTCGGCGTCGGCGCGAGTGGTAGGGATGAAAACGGATGGAAAACCCCTCTCCCATTTTCGTATCCACTATTTATCATCGAAAACGGGATCAGACCCGGAATAGTCGGAAACAAAAACAGGAGCGGGATAAACGGAATTGCGAAAACGGAAATACTAGCGAAAACTCATAATTTAATACAAATAGAAATGGTATTGATGTTTGACTAGTGCTTGATTGGCAGAACAATAACATAAAACAAATAGATATAGAGAGACAACATTCTATTGTTGTTTGGTTGCTAATAGTGTACATTTAGCTACATCTGATGTTCTTTAAGACTTTAGACCACTTGTCATTGAAAAGAACCGATGATTACAATGGCCACTTGTGATATAATTTTTCACCTAAAGACATGAGGCTTTAGTTTATATACTAATGCATATTAGGCTCGTCCCATATTTATCAAATACGGAATAAATACGGGTTCAATCCGGATAAAAACAGGATCCCACAAAAACGGACGGAATAAACCCTCTCACGTTTCCGTCTCGTTTCTATATTTTTTCCGTAAATACGAAAATGGTTGGGTCAAATGTAGAAAACGGTACGTGTCGGGACATGATTTTACTCGTCCGTTTTCAACCCTAGCGACTGGTACTGAGGACGGGGGGGCTCTGGCAGAAGGTGTACATGTTGAAAAGTGGCCATCACCAAATGTCTTCTCCACGGTGCACCGTCGATCAAGCTTGGGGACGAGAAAAAGGAAGCACAATGCGTTGTCGTCTTCATCGATTCGGTCTTCCGCCCTAGATCCAAGGCGAGCGAGGTAAAGAACTTTGTTTTTTGTTTGCGGATTTGTATGACAACTTTTGTGTTCTTCCTTGTTGATGATTGTGTACATTTGCTTGATGTGTTCATGCTTGTTCATAGTTTGGCTGCACCTTGCATGTAGATGATGTTCTTCCATCAAGATTAAAGAGGGAGAGGGAAAGATTCAATTGTTGCAGTGCGAATGAAAAGGCAAAAAGAAAGTTTATTACACTATGCAAATACTTGCACAGTCTGAAAAACACATAACAAATGCTTGTCATATTTAGGTCAAATGACAACATGATCCAAGTTCAAGCAATCTGAGGATCCAATGTTTAACCAAGATCCAATGTTTGCTCTTATAGCTTTTATATATGAAAAAAAAACTCCAAAAAACAAGTTGTTTTCTTTAGCATTGCATTTTTCTATGGTGAAGTAATCAGGCCAACTATAGTTGATCACAAGAGTATAATGGTTTAACAAAAAAGTTGTCATGTAGGGCCACACCTCCAATCCTGATGTTAGGTTTAGAATTTTTTTTGTTTGCAGGAGCTCCTACAGCCACCCTGGAAAATGGTTTCTCTAGCTGATGACCTTCCAACTCCCTACCATGAATCTAGCACAAAATACTTTAATTGAAATTAATTAAAGTCTGAGAATCATTACATACACAAGTTCTACCAGAAAATGTGTTAAAATCTTGGTGTTAATATTATTCAATACCATTACTGAATGTCAAAAGTATTTGCAGAAGTTGTGATGGTAAGCAAATTATGTATTTATTATTTTCCTTGTATCCACATCAACCCTAGTTTATGTATTCACATCAAGGTTGTTGTTGTGTTTCACATTCGAGTTGTAGATGTTGTCTCTGTTGTTTTGTCACATCCGGATTTAAGGGCAAACTAGGGCACGAATCAAATGTATGCTAGGATCAAGTCTCACACATATGATGACTCATGGTACAGAAACAAATGTCATATCTTAACTATGTAATAGGAGTTCTGTACAAAATATCTAAATAATTACATCATACGAAGACAACGATCCAACAACCATAGTTGACTAGGATACGACGGCCTAGACCTCTCACGAACATCATCGCGATATCCTTCATGCTCCTCATCTTGTGGTACCTTTTTTGACCTAGGGGAATGTGAGTACAACAAGGGTGAGCACACATTCGTACATCGCTCAACAAGTTGTGGGGAATAATGTGCATGACCTCACTTACAGTGGGGCTCATGTGAAGTGTAAGGCTTATCAAATAAGATGGTTAAAGCTGAGCATTGCTTTTAAAGTTGGTCAAAGTCTTATTAGCAGATACTAAGTATAAGTAGATACCAACCCAAATAAATAAGAGATCACAATTAATAACAACACCCTCAATACAATGCAAATGACAAATTAAGTTTAGTTCCATAAATTACTCATGTGAGGGTCCGAACCGCTCATGACCGTGAGCAAGGCTGATATACCAGTTTACACTCTGCAGAGGTTGCACATCTTTACCCACAAGTCGTATTACCCATTTGCCACGGGGTCATGAATCCCATACATCTCTACCGAGAAGATGAGGCAGGGTAGCACCACAAGGCCTTTACAAAGTTCCACTAGCTTTAGAAAACCCGCTACGGTTTCTGAGAAGGGCGATATAGGAATCCCTCGTCCAAAAAGCCATCGCAGCATGATCGACTCGAGAACCTCCCTATACCACAGCTCCTCTACCGCCCTTGCCCCTTTCGGGTAAGGTAGTCCTCCACTAGCTTTCCTAATTAGTCGGCTAAGGGCGTCCAATACCAGCCTTGTGGTAGCACTGTTTTCCCGGGTGGTTCTCCATGTTCCAATTAACATAATGATCTTATCATGAACAATAATTAAAACAACAACAAAATTAGAACATGATCATAATTCAGATGTAACATTAATTCCAAAACCAGGTAAAGCAATAGCAAGTCTAATCAATAGTTCATTTGTTTGCAAGGTGTGGGGTAAACAAAACTAGGGTAACCTATTAGGTCCCATCAAATTAACCTGAGCATGTCACAGTGATTAACAGGGACAGTATTAGGTAAAGAAAAGCGATTAAGGGCACAACTTGCCTTAGACTTGAGATCCTAGGTACTTCACCAAATTGGTCTACGGGTTTATCGTGACCTCGCTGCTACTCGTAGCAATACATACAAATCAAGCAAATAATGGATATGGTAACATTACACCAGAGCATATAAACAAACATCGTAAGAATATTCTATGCCTCGCTACGAGATCGTAGGTTTGAGAACCATTAAAATCGAGGTTACGGTTGAAAAGATACATTTTTGTGAAGTTCTTTAGGTGTTTAAACAATAAAACTATATTCCATGTGGATTAATAATAATATGTGATAAAAGATATTACTAACTTTACTAAATCACCTTTTAGGTTATAGTTCCCTTCATAAAAGTTATAAGTGACTTAATCTTGATTCCGGACGTGATTATATTTCTCATGATGTTATATTTGATGAAAATGTCTTACCTTTTTCAAGAACACATTAATAACCTCTTCACCAAGAACTCATCTCATATGCCTGGTATTCAGGCATTGCGGTTCTCTAGCATCAATGTTAGTTTAAATTGTGATCATTTGTATACTTTTGTTACTGCTAACTATTTAGTTGTAGAAAGTTCGGAGACACCTGAATCCTCCTTGGGTTCGTTGGTTGATACACTAAAGGTCCCTATGCGTACCTGCCACCACTTCCTTGCTAGGTGTCGAGTGGTGGTTCGTTAAGAAAACCGCCTGTTGGAGACTTGTTCTCAAATGCTATGAGTTAAGAACAAGGCAACACAAAAAATGTTAAACGATAATGCCCTTCATCCTTCGAGGCATTATTTCCCTTAGGATATAATGATCTTCGGACGAAGGTTATGAAGGACATACCTTCATCAGTGCAGCGTATGGTAATGAAAAGAAAATCATATGAAATGCAAAAGATAACATGAATAATTATGTATTATTATCAACTCATTTCTATTTTATTATCATAGAAAAATAGAAATGATATCAAGTTACAAATGTACCTTCGGCTTGAAAGAAGGTAAGGGTACAAGCGTGACGCAAAAGCAAATGCCAAGTCAGCGTGTCCAGTATAGGAACATTGTTCATCTATTTATAGGCATGGGATGCAGCCCATGTAAAATTACACCCATGCCCTTTACATTTGCTAATGACTCTATAGTGATCCATCGAGGTATAAATAGCCTTTTCCCTTTTAAGTCGGTTCCCTTTTCTGCTACCATGCCGAAGCTCTCTTGCGCATAGCTTCGGCTCTGCGTCATCCTTCGTATTCTTTGTGCTTCTCACGCTGCGGTTCTGATTCGAGTCCGAAGGTACCTGTTCATGTATTATACTCCAGAAACATTGTTAAATCATGTTTTTGAGGACCTTCGGAAGACGAAGGCCCCCAACACCGCCACTCGAAATCATGGCGGTTTTCTTAACGAACCACATATAGAAATATGATTTCTAGTGACGGTTTTATGAAGAAACCGTCACTACAAATAGCACTGGTGGTTGATAACCAAAACCGCTTGTAAAAATTATATGCTACCGCATGCTTTGAGCTCTTTTATACTAGTGAAGGCCGAATATTTATTTCTCTGTGAATTGGGTGTGTCAATTTATGTCAAAGCCTACAATAAGTCATTGGTCTGATGTAAAGTGTATTCTTTGATATCTTAATCAAACACTTCAGATGGGCTTATGCTTCACTAGTTCTAGATCCTTGTTGCTTAGTGTTTTTGGATGTTGATTGGACTAGCAATCTTGATGGTCGTCACAGTACACACAGGTGGCCATGCTATCTTTTTGCTAGCACTCTGGTCTCGTGGATTGGTCTGAAACAACCAACTGGCTCTCATTCTAGTATCAAGCCAGATGTTGGGGCGAAGGCGAAGACGCCACCCTTCGCTCGAGGCCTTTGCCGTCCTCGCTGCACCAACGGAGACAAGACAACGGGCAGACTTACCCTTCGCCTCATACGCCACCGGACGAAGACCTGTGACGAGGTCGTCTCATCTTGCGACCCCGTCCAGCATGGAGGCCCGCGTGTGATCCGGCCCATTGTAACAGGCCCTGCGTGGTCGTCGCGCGTTACGGGCCTAATTTGTAAAGGTCTCCCTGTTACGGTGCACAAGATCGCCAACCAGCATCGTTAGGGTTTTTGCACGAGATGGCAATAGCTCTGTTAATCTAGCCTCTCAAGGACACTGTGCAGGGGTATTTATAGGTATCTGAGTGCCCAGCGTCGTGTGTTAAGGACGCATGTGCCCTCAGACACCTAGATTATCCTCGGAATATTCCCATAAAGCGGGGTTACAGACCTCTGGCCTGCCAACTTCCGGGCAGGGACCTATCCCAAGTACAACGGCAGCACTAACCCAGCACAGTACATCATGAGTTACCAGGTCGCCGTTGCATCTTCCGGAGGGGATGATGCCACGATGGCCAAGTCTTTCATCATCGCCCTCGTGGGCCCAGCTCTTACCTGGTTCACCAGGTTGCCCTCGCTGTCCATTGACTCCTGGAGAAGCCTCCGGGACAAATTCCTGCTCAACTTCCAAGGGTACCGCCCAGACACCGACGCCTTGGTCGAACTCTCACTCTGCAAGCAGCTGGAAAAGGAGACCCTGCGGGAGTACTACCGCAAGTTTCTGACACTCAAGTCATAGCTACCCTCGGTCGATGACCAAATCGCTATCCACTACGCCATCAGTGGCCTTCGGGCCGGCGTCCTCTACAGCCACTGCATCAGGGATCCGCCCAAAAACCTCCAGGAGTTGTACCAACTATTTGAAAAATATGCCAAATTCGAAGAACTCCACCAGCGCAAAATTGAGTCTCAGAGGAAACCCAAAGATGCTCCACAGTCCAGCCGCACGTGGACGAGGACTCCGCAGCCAGACTCCGGCCGGGACCGCCGCAATCAGCAGCAGGTGCACAACATCGCCAACCAGCACCCCGCTGGTGAGGCCCCTCGCCGCCAGGAATATCCCCCCCAGGGCCGCGGAAACGGAACTCGCGGACGGGGCCGGGGACGTGCGCAACCGCCGCGCCGATTTTACTGCCTGTTTCACGGCAAAGACTGCGCCCACCAAACCAAAGACTGCCCAGAGACGAAGGCCACCAGAGACAGGATGGCACGGGCGCAACCAGCCGACAACCCTAGAGTTCTCGCACACACATATCAGCAGCCCCCTCCACCATACATCCACGCCCCAGCTCCGCATCCACCGCACCACGCATACCAACACCACCAGGAAGTACAAATCGTACCTCCCCCACCCCCTCTTCCACATCAGCAACAACAAAACATCCACCACCCCCATGCCCCGAAACAAGAGGACTTCGCCAATCAGCCATATCGCGGAGTCATTCATATGATCACTGGGGGGTCCAGCACCGACTTCGACACGAAGCGGCAGAAGCGGGACCACTACCGCAGCATCAACCACGTCGCCATCACCGGTCCGGTCGTGCAGACAAAGTGGTCCCATGTACCGCTGACCTTCGACACCCGAGACGTTGATCTGCGCAGCGCCCCCCACACCGACGCCATGGTTATCAACTGCAGTGTGGCAGGCTGGGACCTGCACAAAGTCCTAGTCGACAATGGCAGTCAAGCAGACATCATCTTCCTCCATGCCTTCGACCGCATGGGCATAAGCCACAGCCTGCTAAAGCCTTCGGTCAACCCGTTGTATGGTTTCGGCGGCAAGGGCACATTTCCCGTCGGCAAAATAGAATTGCCTCTCTCCTTCGGTGTAGCACCCAATGCCCCAAGTGAGCAAGTGACCTTAGATATCGTGGATATGGTATATCCGTACAACGCCATTATGGGTCGGGGCTCCATCAACAAGTTTGAGGCAGCCATTCACGGACTTTACCTGTGCTTGAAGATACCAGGTCCCTTAGGCGCCATCACGATCTACGGCAACCAGCAGACTGCGCGCAACATAGAGCGGGACTTCGTCCTTGGGCAAAGAAATGTGCACTGCCTCACGGCCCAGCGCGAGGTCCCTGTGTCCGCCAGCCCAACCGACAAAGAACACGACAAGGCACAGCTGCAGAGCAACGACGGGACCAAGACTGTTCCCCTCGACCAGGCCACGCCCAAGCAGACAGTCACCATCAGCGAAGACCTCACTTCGCATGACGAGGAGAAACTCCTCTGCTGCTTGTCCAAGAACAAAGACGTCTTCGCCTGGTCCGCCCTCGACCTGGTCGGGGTCAGCCGATCCATAATTGAGCACAGCTTGGGAATTGACCCTTCGGTGAGACCGAAAAAACAGCGGCTCCGCAAAATGTCCGACGATAAGACAGAAGCCGCCAAGGCCGAGGTACATCGCCTCCTGGAAGCCAAATTTATTGAGCTAGTGGCTTACCCCACGTGGCTCTCCAACGTTGTGATGGTGCTGAAAAAGAGCGGCAAGTGGCGAATGTGCATCGACTTCACCAGTCTCAACAAGGCCTGCCCAAAGGACAACTTCCCGCTGCCTCGGATCGACAAAATAGTCGATAGCGCGGCCGGGTGCGAAGTCATGTCACTCCTCGACTGCTTCTCCGGTTACCATCAAATATATATGAAGGAGGAAGACAAGGCCAGCACCAGCTTCATAACACCCTTCGGCACATATTGCTTCATCAGAATGCCGGAGGGACTCAAGAACGCCGGGTCCACCTTCTCCTGGCTTACCAAAACAGTGCTCGAGGCGCAAGTCGGCAGAAATATATTCACATATGTGGACGACATCGTCGTCGCCAGCAGGAGCAAGGAGGACCATCTTGCTGACCTCGCCGAGACATTCGCGAACATGCGGGACACACGACTTCGCCTAAACCCCGAAAAGTGTGTCTTCGGCGTTCGCCAGGGGAAAATATTGGGCTACCTGGTATCACACCGCGGCATCGAGGCCAACCCAACCAAAATTCAGGCCATCATCAACATGACGCCCCCGCAGTCAGCCAGAGACGTCGAGCGCCTGACGGGCAGATTGGCCGCCCTCAACAGATTCATCTCCAAATCCGCTGAGCGAAGTTTCCCCTTCCTCAAAACACTCCGCGGCGCAAAAGACTTCGCTTGGGGACCAGAGCAGGCGGCGGACTTCGCCTCATTGAAACAGTACCTGTTGGAATTGGCGGTTCTTACAAGCCCCGACTCTTCGCTACCCCTGTTGCTTTACGTTGCGGCCTCGCCGCACGCGGTCAGCGCGGCACTGGTTCAGGAGCAGACAGTAGAGGGCGTGATCAGATAGTGCCCAGTTTATTACGTCGAAGTGCTCACACCATCAAAATGTAATATGACGGAACTGGAAAAGATTGCCTATGCAGTTGTTATGTCTTCGCGCAAATTGCGCCACTATTTTGAAGCATTCAAGGTCCGCGTCACCTCAGATAGGGGACTCGGCGAATTATTCAGAAACCCGGAGGCATCGATACGGATCGCCAAATGGGCGGCCGAACTCTCCGGCTACCACATCACTTTCGAGCCCAGGACAGCCATCAAGTCACAAGTTCTAGCAGACTTCGTCGTCGACTGGACCGGGCCAATAACACAACCGGACCCGTCCGCAGAGAAGGTTTGGACAATCCACTGCGACGACGCATGGTGTCATGCGGGGGCAGGCGCTGCCGCAGTCATCACCTCACCCGCCGGGGTCAAGCACAGATACGCGGCACGCTTAAGCTTCGCTCTGGAATCCAACAGATGCACAAACAACATAGCAAAATACGAAGCCGTCATCCTCGGCCTCCGCAAGCTAAGGGCCCTTGGTGTCACCACCTGCATTGTCAGAACAGACTCCAAGGTAGTCGCCGGCCAAGTCGAGAAAGACTATGCAGCAAAGGACCCCGCACTTATGCAATACCTCGCGGCCATCCGAAGTCTCGAGAGACAATTCAAGGGATTCACCTTGCAGCATGTGGACCGGGCCAAGAATGAAGAAGCCGATGCATTGGCCAAGGCTGCCGCCAGAGGCGAGTCCCTGCCCTCCGACGTGTTCTACCATGTTATCGGCACGCCAGCCGTCCGGAGCCCCGAAGGGCTCCAAATAACCAATGACAGCGAGGGCCACCGCATAGTCAACCTTATTATGACCGAAGACTGGCGGGCACCAATAACCCTGTTCCTACAGGGGTACTACCACCCAAACGACATCAACGAGGCCAAGCGCCTCAAACATCGAAGCCGGGACTTCGCACTGATTGAGGGCCAGCTCTACAAGAAGGGGGTCAGTCAGTCAATGCTTAAATGTGTCACCGAGACCGAAGGCGTCCAAATCCTGCGCGAAGTCCACAGTGGTACTTGCGGCTCTCACGCAGGGCCAAGGGCCCTAGCCGCAAAGGTGATCCGCCAAGGCTTCTACTGGCCCGCAATGATCTGCGCCGCGAATCGGGTCACATGGTCCTGCGAAGCCTGCCAGAAGTTTTCTCCTCGATCAGGCAGCCCCTCGCAATTCACAAAACTGATCGCCCACACATGGCCTCTCCAGCGCTGGGGCATGGACATCGTCGGGCCCCTGCCCACGGCTCAAGGGAACCTCAAGTTCACCTTCGTCGCCGTAGAGTATTTTACCAAATGGATAGAGGCGAGGGCTGTCTCCACAATAACATCAAAGACTGCACAGAAATTCTTCTGGCAAAACATTGTTTGCCGCTTCGGAGTACCGTCCTAACTCACAGTTGACAACAGCAAGCAGTTTGACAGCCAAGACTTCAAGGATTTCTGCTTCTCCATTGGCACCAAACTTGCCTTCGCCTTAGTATATCACCCGCAGTCCAACGGAGTTGTGGAACGCGCCAATGAAAAAATTTTCACAGCTGTCAAGAAGATGCTCCTCGACGAAAAAAGGGCAGGTGGGCCAATTTGTTACCTGAAGCGGTTTGGGCGCTAAACACGACTGAGTGCAGGGCGACTGGGTTCACCCCTTTCCGCCTTCTATATGGATCGGAGGCCATGACCCCACAAGAAATAAAGCATGGGTCCCCGCGAACAGTTTCGTCAGTTGTACCCGACGTGGACGAACACACTTCGAAGGATCTTATCGATGGAGACCGCGTCTTCGCTCTACAGGCTCTAAATAAATACCAAGCCAGACAAAAGCATGGCGTGACCACGCAGTCATCCCGAGGGAATTCAGCGAAGGGGACCGCGTACTCGTCCGAACAGCTCGGACAGAGTCCAGGGGCAAGCTGGAGCCCAAGTGGGAGGGCCCTTTCATTGTCAAGATGAAGGCATCCCCCAGCGCATACAGGCTCGCAACGCCAAACGGCGAAGACTTGGAGCATTCCTGGAACATCGATAATCTCCGCAAATTTTTTGTTTGACTCATCAGGGCCAGCTCGCCCTTGTAATTCGCAAAAACAATTTTATTCTGGCCCGCACTCTTTTCCTCCCGGGGGGGTGAGGTTTTTAACGAGGCAGAGTCATGTAATATACAAGTGAAAAATCCCCCGCAAAAATCTACGTCGAAAAAGACCGCGCCGACGGTCTTCGACATTCGACCAATACAAAGTCACCGCGAGGCCCAGCGCTAGCTACCCTCGCGTGCGACACTCCGCGCAAAAGTCGCCTAAGGGTGCAGCCGGATTAGCACAACAAGTGCGAAAAATCGAAGTCTTCCTCAAAAAAGACTATCTGTGCAAAAGTCGCCTAAGGGTGCAGCCGGATTAGCACAACAAGTGCAAAAAATCGAAGTCTCCGTGCAAAAGTCGCCTAAGGGTGCAGCCGGATTAGCACAACAAGTGCAAAAAATCGAAGTCTCCGTGCAAAAGTCGCCCAAGGGTGCAGCCGGATTAGCACAACAAGTGCAAAAAATCGAAGTTTCCGTGCAAAAGTCGCCCAAGGGTGCAGCCGGATTAGCACAACAAGTACGAAAAATCAAAGTCTCCGTGCAAAAGTCGCCTAAGGGTGCAGCCGGAATAGCACAACAAGTGCGAAAACTCGAAGTCCTCCTCAAAAAAGACTATCCGTGCAAAAGTCGCCTAAGGGTGCAGCCGGACCAAGCACAACAAGTGCGAAAATAACTACACCAAACTGTCCGCGCAAAGACCGACTACATGCGCACCAGACCGACATAACAAATACACCAGACCAAGTGTGCAACGCCTTCGTGAGCATAGCCGAATGTGCGAAGGCACACAACCTCATCATACAAGCCATTACATATGTACAGCGAGGGCATCACACTTTACATCGGCTCAACCTTCGGAATAATTCCTATCTCCCTATAGTTAAATAGCATTATCCTCAACTCCTCACCCGCAAAAAGACTTCGCAGCTCCCCCTCACCTACACTCGTAACGGCCGGCAAGGACAACAGTTCCTGCCTGCCAGCCCTGCCCACACGAAGTCAACCGCCGTCCGCCTCACTCACCCTACGCTTCGCAACTGCCCTTCGCCGCCTCCGCCCCGCACTTGGACCAGGCACAACTTCAGCGTCCACAACACGCGACGAAGCCTCCGCCGTTGCCACATCCAAGGCCGCAAAGTAATCCAAGTCCTCATCCGACGACTCTTCAGTCCACTCAACCGAACTCCCAGAGTCACCAAAATCAGAAAACTTAGACGCAGATTCATTCGATTCATTCCCATCATCCACGGTCGAAGCCGCCAAAAAATTTGCAGTAGCGGTTGCGTGCGCAGGCCCAAAATCTTGAACCTGCGCAGCAACCAAGGTTCAGCAACATATACAAAATTCCCTAACTACCCACACCCACTAAGCCATCTGCGAAGACCCAGCCGTCGCGGGATCCTCCGCCGCCATCTTCACAGGATCCTCAGCCCTCGGCGCAGCAGTTGGCGACAAGCCACCGCCGGCCGCAGTGGCTGCGGGGGCATCAGGGGCGCCTTCGACGATTTCTGGGGGCGGCGCCGGGGCGACTTCGGACACAGCCGCCACCGGGTTCGACTCCGAATCAGGCTGCGCGCTGTTCAAAGTCCCGAAGTCCTCCACTTTCTCGTTACGTGCCGCCTGGGACACAGCACACAGATTCATCAAGCCCACATATAACCCACATTCAGCAATACTAAACAAGAGTCAAACATTACCTGACCCCTCGCCGTGTCGGATCGCTCCCTAACCACCTCCTGACCGTGGGGACCCCACATCCGGTCAAAGAGGGCTCCCGCGGATTCCTTCACCACAGGGTCCTCAACCTTGTAAATCTCGCGCTCGAAATCCTCATCAGATTGGTCGAAGACCTCATAGTGTTGGCACCCTTCGCGGGACAACGCGTTCATCGCCCCTTCGCAGGTGACCAGGGAGGCATAGGACATAAAGCCCTCCACAATGGCGGGGAGCGCCAGCAACTCCTTCTGCAGCCACTCGAGGCAGCGAAGTCCGGGCTCTTGATCTGACACTTCGAAGTCAGCGGTCCGCGCGCCCAGCTCGTGGTACGAGTCCATAAGCTGTTTGCGCGTCCGCTCAACCTCCGTGCGAGTCGAAGCCTCGGCCCTCTCCACACGGGTCTGCAGAGCGTTGAACCGCTCCTCCCATTCCTCGGCGCGCTGTCTGGCAAGGCTACCCTCCACCCGCGCCGAATTGGCCTCCGCCTGCGCAGACTGCGCCTTGGCGAAGGCCTCATTAGCCTCCCTTCTCTCCTCCGCCAGTTGGCGCCGGAGGTCAGTCCTCTCGCCCTCCAACGCGGCCACCTTCTCCGCCAGCTTGCGGCACTTGCTGTCGGCGGCCGACTTTTCCCGGACGGCGTCAGCATGTTGCGCCCGAAGTCTCTCGACTTCGGCAGACACAACCGCCGTAAGGGCCCCCGACGCCACGCGGTCAGCGAAGTCAGCCGCCTACAAGACACACATAAGACCACAATCCCAACGAAACTGGTAAAAGCCGAAGTCTAGCTCAACTTACCTGACTTAATGCCTCCTTCAGCCAGCGGGACACAGCGCCCGCCTCGTCCTTGACGGCAGTGAGTGCCGGAATCTCACCACCGGCGCTGACAGCGCTACCCCTCGCCCCAGGCACCACGGCAGCCGCCGCGGTCGCCACCGCAGGCGGAACAACAACAAGTTTCCCCTCGCCCGACCCTGCAACGTACCAACAGTTAAAAAAAACCTCGGGCTATCGACTTACCAACGAGATAATCGTCCACGCTAATATCGGTGGCGAAGTCAGCAACGCGCTTGCTCGGCGGAGGCAATTATCGGGCCTTCGCAACTCCGGCCGGGACAGACTTGGTTCCGCCGGCGGCGGCCGCCTTCACAGCCTCCGGCACCCTGCTGGACCCAGGGGCGGCCGACTTTGCCGCTAGCGTCGGCTGGCTGCCGCCGGGGGCAGCAGCCTTCGCAGTCCCCCGCGACCTTTTCGGCCTAGCCTCAGGCAGCCTGGCGACCGCCTGGCGCTTCTGCGCAGCTCCCTGACGATCCTTGTCCATCACTGCCGACACAACAGCAGCAATATTCCGTCCATAAGGAAACACTCTCCAGTCACGAACCATGCGAGATGTAAAAAAGTCTTCGCCGGTCGCGCGGGGGATAGGAACATTCTTAGGCCACCAACCCCCGGTAACCTTCAGCATCCGCGCCGAAGTCTCCCGGAGCTCAGGCGAAGACATCCTTCCCCCGGGAGCCGCGCATGTCCTCATCAATTCCCTAGCAAAACCATCGGAAACCCCCAGTCCTCCCGTAGCAGTACCTAGCTTCCTCTTCTTAGAGGATGGGACGGCCGCCGGCGCAGGGTCGTCTCCAGCCTCTACCGCCGGCTTCTTCCCGCGACGATCCACATCGTCTTGCCCGGGATAACCGCCATACGGCAGACGGTTCAACTCGAAGACCCTGTTCAAGCGATCGTTGGACCCGCGTATATCCCAGCTACGCTGGCCCTCCGTCTTTGGCACGTACCGGCCAACAATCCGCACCGCCCCATCCTCCGCCTCACGCACGAATGCTTCGCACCAGCATCCCACCACGGGAAGGCATCTGGCGAGGGCATACTTCGCCCAGCGCCCAGCCATGCGCCAAAGGCCACACCCCATACGCCACAAACTCCTCAACCAAATCGCGCCCGCTACTCAGGCCGACCGCGCACCGCAGGGCCCCTTCGTCTGCATCCTCCTCCGCCACTTCAAACCGCGGGTATGCCGAGTAATAATGCGAGCACATCTCGGCCACGGGGAGCCTCGGATGGTCTTCGACTGTGCCCTCCGCAACGTAGAACCAAAACTCATACCAGTTGCCCCATTTATTGCGGGCGCAAGGAACCAACTCAACTACCTCCATCGAGGTCTTGCCGGTCTTCGGCGTAAATGTACAGAACCCAAACTGAGCAACCTTATTTCCAATCATCCTTTTCTGCCAGTGCAGACAATAGTACTTCGCGAAGACTTCGACCGATGGCTGCCCGCCGTACGAAGTCGTCGCCCAGACATATTTTGACAGGGCCACCACGGCATTCGGCGTCAGCTGGTGGACCTGGACGTTGAATCTGTGCAGGACTTCTCCCACGAATCGATGCGCAGGCAGGCGAAGGCCAGCGGCGAAGAATGCCTCGAAGACAACCAACTCGCCTTCTAGCTCAGGGACCTCCTCCACCCCCGGGACAGGAGCGACTCCGCCGCCAAAATAACCCAGCCGCTGCATGTCTTGCACGCGAACCGAGGACATCCGCGATGCGCCGAAATCCACCGTGTCGCCGGCGCGCAACTCCTCCGCCGCCACAGTACTCAGCGTCTCCTCGGACGACGCGTCGGCCGGCGGCGTAGCGGCAGCAGAAGAAGAAGAGGTCGACATCGCTACGTACCGTCGGCGGCGGCGGGCGGTCTGCTTCACACGGGCCAGATCTCCGACGAACAAGAGCAAGGAGGGCAGACGAGCAGCGAGAGGTTTGAGAAGGCGGTTAGGGTTTTCGCGGAGCGCGGAAAGATAAAGTTCAAAACACGCCGCCCCCCGCCCCCTTTTATACACAGGGCGCGGCGCTTCGGGAAACCCGCAATCCAATAGTACGGCGTCAATCAACGGTCATGTCAAAAACCCCCGCGGAACCACTTCGAGCGAGGGCAGCGTCTCCGCCATCTAGCGACGTCTTCGGCACCAGATGACTTAGTCGAACTGGTCCCTCGGAGGGCAAATGTTGGGGCGAAGGCGAAGACGCCACCCTTCGCTCGAGGCCTTCGCCGTCCTTGCTGCACCAACGGAGACAAAACAACGGGCAGACTTACCCTTCACCTCATACGCCACCGGACGAAGACCTGTGACGAGGTCGTCTCATCTTGCGACCCCGTCCAGCATGGAGGCCCGCGTGTGATCCGGCCCATTGTAACAGGCCCTGCGTGGCCGTCGCGCGTTACGGGCCTAATTTGTAAAGGTCTCCCTGTAATTACGGTCTGTAACCCCGCTTTATGGGAATATTCTGGGGATAACCTAGGTGTCTGAGGGCACATGCGTCCTTAACACACGACGCTGGGCACTCAGATACCTATAAATACCCCCGCACAGTGCCCTTGAGAGGCTAGATTAACAGAGCTATTGCCATCTCGTGCAAAAACCATGTTTGCGTTGCTACACTCCCCCGTTGGACCAACTTGCACCAGTAAGCAAGTTCCAACACCAGAATATAAAGCTGTTGCGAATGCTACTGTCGAATTAATATGGATTCGTGTTTTATTACATGAGTTGGTTATTTCTTTACCATGACCACCAAGTCTATGGCGTGATAATACTCGTGCTACTTACTTTTTTATCAGCGCATGAAGCATGTTGAGGTTGATTATCATATTGTATGGGAGCAAAGTTTCTGGACGGCAGCTTGATGTTCGTTCCATCTCCTCCAATGATCAAGTGACGGACACGATGACCAAGTCGTTGCCCTTGCTGTTGTTCAACACGTTTTGGGGGCTGTTGGGCACCAAATTGAGGTGCGAACAGTCCGGCCCTGAGGCCGGACGGTCCGGACGGTCCGCGCCTGTGGGCCGGACGGTCCGCGTGCGCGCAGAACAGATTAGGGTTCCGAGTTTCTTACTGTGTTTGTTAGCTAGATTCTCGGAATTAACTCGGGGAGTTTGTTTGTAACGAGTCCAGCCCCCCTCCTCTATAAATACAGAGGTATACGGCCGATTTGGAATCATCAATCGAATCAATAACACTTCTATTTCGCATTTATTTCCTGTATAATTAGGAATAGTTCTAGTCTAGTTCTAGTTTAGCCTCTCAATCCCCAAATTCTCCGCTTCTCTTTGACTCTACGTCGATTAGAGGAGTCTAGGTCGGTCTGCCCGAGCCTAGACATCACCTAGGATCTTTTCTTCCCGGCGGGGTCCCTCCCGGGAGCGAGATCTAGGCACCGCCGGTGATCTTCTGCCGCCCCTGCGTACGTGCGGACCGTCCGGCCGTCAGGCAGGAACCCTAGCCTCGTGCCAGGCCGCGGACCGTCCGGCCCCTAGCCGCGGACCATCCGCCCCTGCGTAGAGAGCACCACCGCTGGTTCGTGTTGAGTGATTGGCACCCTAAAAAGGTGTCAACATACTTTTTGGCGACTCCACTGGGGACAACATATCTAGACCCATCAAATCGGCCCTCAATGGCCGATTCAAGAGATAGCTCTGAAGTCTCCCCTAGCAACATTATAGAGCCGACTTGGGAAACCTTGCTGTTCGACGAACAACTCCAGTTTGACGAGCACAAGGAGCAGCTAATCCAGGAGGCAAAAGCAAAGTTCTTGGCCAACTTCAAAGTGGACAGGAACAACAAGGTCGTCCGACAACGGGCGACGGATCCGGCTTCGCTTCGACCCACATCAGATATCCCCAATGTAAGTAATACAAACGAGCCGCAATCTCTTAAGAATTATGTAGATGAGCAGCGAGAACAAATGCAAAATATCATAGGGGGTATGCAAAACGACTATAGGAGACTAGCACGTGCATTTGATAAATCTAGCATTGCAAATTTTCCTTCGCACGAGGTTGAGTTAGGAGGTAACACACGTAATACATCGACTATAGGTTGTCACGACCAACCCCTTTATGGGATGCCGATGGATACGTACCCTGAGCAACCGCAAATCGGCAGTAAATCAGCCGATCTGCACATGTCTGTCCGCCCGTGATCGCGGACTGTCTGGGCCAGCCACAACCGGGCCCATTTTTAATGAGTTACCCAGACATGCACCCGAGCCACCACATATGGCACAGAATCTCAACTACCCATTCGGACGGTCCGCATACAACGACAGACAGTCCGCATATAATCACGGACGGTCCGGGCCAATGTCCGGATAGTCCGCACATGACCTTTTTGAGGGGGATTGTTACCTGAATCCTCACCCGTCCCAGCAACACTTCCCATCACACTATGTAATGCATCAGCCCATTAATTCAAAATCCAGAGCCCAGGAAAGCTTTCCGGCCCCACCTAGAAGGCCGGAAAGGAACGATCAAACCTATGAACCATATAGGGCAAGTGGCAATGCACCACATAATCAGTGGGGGAAGACAACACGCTAATTTCCAGCCAACCCCACATATGTTTGACCAGAGAGCCGGTGGTCTTGCACCGGCTGCCAATGATATAGTAAGGAAGGAAATAGCCGGGGCGTTCCGAGATAAGCTCGGAGTAAGTATGGTCCCTGGGGGGGGGCAATCATATCGGAAACCTTATGACAATCGATTTGATCACCACCCATACCCACAGGGAACCAGGATACCCGAATTCACAAAATTTTCGGGTGACCAAGGAAAAAACACGCGCGAACACATAGGCCAGTTTTTAGCACAGTTAGGGGAATTGGCCGACACAGAAGCATTTCGCGTGCGTTTATTTTCATTATCTTTAACAGGAACCGCGTTTGCATGGTACGCCACTTTACCTCCTAATTCTATTTTGTCATGGGGGTTTAGAACAAAAATTTCATGACCACTTTTTCTCTGGTGACTATGAGTTAGATTTGGTAGATTTAGTGTCCTTGCGACAAGCGAAAGATGAATCGGTTAATGATTACATCCGGAGATTCCGAGATACAAGAAACTGATGCTTCCAAATTCATTTAGCAGAAAAACAGCTGGCAAGATTAGCCTTTAATGGTCTGCGATATTATTTAAAAGAAGGATTAGAAGGCATCCATTTTTTCACACTAGCACAGTTACGCCAGAGAGTTTTGGCCTATGAAATTCGAAGCAAAGAAACTGCCAAACCATTCGTCACAATCTCCATATAGTAGAATGCGACCAAAGTAGCTCGGACGACGAATCAACAGAAGTTTATACTGCTGAAATGGTTTGGCCTAAGCAGGTCAAATCTTTGGCTTGTTCCTCCTTGCAGCCGGTTCAGAAGAAACGACAAGAGGAAGTTAAGTTTACATTTAATGTTGGTAAATGTGATAAAATATTTGATGAATTACTCAAAAATGGCAACATAAAAATAAATCACACCGTTCCATCCGCCGACGAGCTAAAACGTCGGGCATACTGCAAGTGGCATAACTCATTTTCTCATGCCACTAATGATTGTAATGTATTCCGTCGACAGATTCGATCAGCCATTAATGAGGGACGATTGAAATTTCAGGAAATGCAGGTGGATACAGAGCCCTTTCCAATGAACATGATCGACTTCGAGGGCAAGAAAGTCCTGGTTCGGCCAAACACAGCCGATAAAGGCAAAGGCGAGGAGATAGTCATCGACAATGCAAGAGAGGCCAATGAGAATCATAAAATTTCTTGCAAGAAAGTGGTGGCAGAGAAGACTCCCGATGGAGGGGAAACTCTTAAGGTGACCATCACGACCTCCGGCACTGGAGGGCAGGCACGAACCAAGGAGCAGGAACCCGTGCTGCGCATCCCAGACGGTCCGACACACAGGCGCGGACGGTCCGGGACCACGCCGGACGGTCAGAAGAATTCCAGTGGACGGTCCGACCCCACTCAAGACTCGCAACGACCACGTACCTTCAAACCACGACGACCAGAGAAAGGTACGTGGAAAACAAATACATTCAAGGCAGCTGGTCGGTTGGTCAAAACCGACCCGACCTTCGATCAATTATTGTCTAAGTACGTGAAAAAGAAGGCCGGCCCCAGGGACCGGCCAACAAAGCGACCCCGCTCACCTGTTCATGAGCAACGTCAGGTAAGGCCGATTGGACCACCTCATCAATCGGAAGAAATGAAAGGTCATACTGTGCAATTGAGACCTAACATACCTGCATGGACACCTCCACCTCCATATCCACTTATGCCATATCCATACACATACATGCCTCCACCATATGTTCCAAATCAAATGTGGGACATGCCACCATATTCGTTTGGGATGCCACAGTACCCCGCTTGGGGGGCACCCCAAACATCCGTATTCAACAGGTTGGCACCACCAGCACAAGACCGATTGAGCGCCGCTCAATCCGGTCACCAGGCATAGACCCAACAATATTGTCGGACTACTCGACCTCCAAGGCCGACCAATCCGGCAGAGGGGCATATGCCTGCAGCAACTGAAAGAACAACAAAAAAGGACATCATCAAAATATGTACTGCAGATGTTGTCATACAGGAAGATAATAAAGGGTCGATGATTTTTGGTGAGTCGGCCAACACAACCAAAAAAGAAGATACGGCTACCATCAAAACAGCCGATCCAAAATACTCCATGCCTCGATGGTGCCCAGCGGGATTGACACGGTCCCAAAAGCGGAAATTACAGCGCCTAAGAGCAAAGGAGAGCCAGGAGAAGGAGGCGGAAAAGATATTCAATGACACACATCCACAGTACCCGCCACCACAAAATAAATGGAGACCAAAGGCCGTTGAAGAAAAACAAACGGCCACGAAAATAGAAAATAAAACAACACTTGTGCAGCACCCTGCAGGTATGGCAGATAGCTTGGCCAGCAAGGCCGGACAATCTGCACCAGGCACGGACCGTCCGCCCCCGGAGTCCGGACCGTCCGCACCACACCAGGAAGCCTCCAACAATATGCCAACATCAATGGAAGAGGACGACCTACTGGGAGAAGACCTGGTCGACTACGAAGCTTCTCCAGAGCGCTCAGGTATGGATGTAAATGTTATTACATTTTCCGCCGACTGTTCTATTGTCGGCGACGATGAACCTATTGTTGCCCAGTTTGATTTTGGTCCTAAAGAAGCTGCCTTTACTAAACCAAAGGAATCGGTAAATCATTTAAAGCCACTCTTCGTGCGCGGTCACATTGATGGGATACCGATTGCTAAAATATTGGTAGATGGAGGGGCGGCTGTAAATCTAATGCCTTATTCATTATATAGAAAATTAGGTAAACAAGATGACGAACTTGTCAAGACCAACTTGACCCTTAGCGGTGTTGGAACTGATAGTTCGATCAAAGCCAGGGGAGTCAGGTCCGTTGAATTAACCATCGGGACTAAGACCCTTGCTGCTGCATTCTTCGTCGCTGATGTAGAAGGAAATTACAGTTTAATCCTAGGCAGAGATTGGATTCATGCCAATCAATGTATACCTTCTACATTAGATCAAATGTTAATACAATGGGTAGGCGATGACATAGAACAAGTACATGCTAATGTATCAGGCTGTATCGCTGTGGTCGATGCCCCTGTACTCTAGACTTATGAGACTGCTACATGTCTCACAGGAGTAGATTTTTCTGATTATCAGTTCATAAGTATAGATAAGAAGGGTTTCATTCCTGTAATGCTAGATGAAAGGGAATTAGGCTTACACCTAGTCCCTAATTAATTTTGGTGGTTGAATTGCCCAACACAAACAATTGGACTAACTAGTTTGCCCAAGTGTATAGATTACACAGGTGTAAAAAGGTTCACACTCAGCCAATAAAAAGACCAAGTCTTGGATTCAACAAAAGAGCAAAGTGGGAACCGAAGGCCCTCTGGTCTGGGAGCACCGGACTGTCCGGTGTACACCGGACAGTGTCCGGTGCGCCACCGGACAGTGTCCGGTGCACCAGGGGACTCCAACGCCAACTCGCCACCTTCGGGATTTTCCAGAGGCGACTCCGCTATAATTCACCGGACTGTCCGGTGTACACCGGACAGTGTCCGGTGCGCCAAGGGAGGTCGGCCTCAGGAACTCGCCAGCTTCGGGAAACTCCAACGGCTAGTCCGCTATAATTCACCGGACTGTCCGGTGTGCACCGGACTGTCCGGTGCGACTCCGGAGCAACGACTACCTCCGCGCCAACGGCTCTCTGGCGCGCATTTAATGCGCGCTCTGCGCGCGCAGTTGTCAGGCGCGCCCATTCCGGTACACCGGACAAGGAACAGTAGATGTCCGGTGTGCACCGGACATCCAGGCGGGCCCACAAGTCAGAAGCTCCAACGGTCAGAATCCAACGACAGTGATGACGTGGCAGGGGCACCGGACTGTCCGGTGTGCACCGGACTGTCCGGTGCGCCATCGAACAGACAGCCCAGCCAACGGTCAAGTTTGGTGGTTGGGGCTATAAATACCCCAACCACCCCACCATTCATTGCATCCAAGTTTTCCACTTCCCAACTACTACAAGAGCTCTAGCATTCAATTCTAGACACACCTAAGAGATCAAATCCTCTCCAATTTCCACACAACGCCATAGTGACTAGTGAGAGTGATTTGCTTGTGTTCTTTCGAGCTCTTGCGCTTGGATTGCTTTCTTCTTTCTTGATCCTTTCTTTGCAATCAAACACACTTGTAATTGAGGCAAGAGACACCAATCTTGTGGTGGTCCTTGTGGGAACTTTGTGTTCCAAGTGATTGAGAAGAGAAAGCTCACTCGATCCGTGGATCGTTTGAGAGAGGGAAGGGTTGAAAGAGACCCGGCCTTTGTGGCCTCCTCAACGGGGAGTAGGTTTGCAAGAACCGAACCTCGGTAAAACAAATCTCCGTGTCTCACTTGTATATTCGCTTGGGATTTGTTTTTGCGCCCTCTCTCGCGGACTCGTTTCTTTATTACTAACGCTAACCCAGCTTGTAGTTGTGTTTATTTTTGTAAATTTCAGTTTCGCCCTATTCACCCCCCCTCTAGGCGACTTTCAATTGGTATCAGAGCCCGGTGCTTCATTAAAGCCTAACCGCTCGAAGTGATGTCGGGAGATCACGCCAAGAAGGAGATGGAGACCGGCGAAAAGCCCACTACAAGCCAAGGGAGCACTTCATCGGAAGAGTCCCGCACCAAGAGGAAGGAGAAGAAGAAGATCTCCTCCAACAAAGGGAAGGAGAAGAAAACTTCTTCTCACCACAAAGAGAAGAAGGAAAAATCTTCCTCCCACAAGCCGCATCGGAGTAAGGACAAGCAAAAGAGGATGAGGAAAGTGGTCTACTACGAGACCGACACTTCATCAACATCAACCTCCGGCTCTGATGCGCCCTCCGTAACTTCTAAACGCCAAGAGCGTAAGAAGTTTAGTAAGATCCCCCTACACTACCCTCGCATTTCTAAACATGCACCTTTACTTTCCGTCCCATTAGGCAAACCACCAACTTTTGATGGTGAAGATTATGCTAGGTGGAGTGATTTAATGCGATTTCATCTAACCTCACTCCACAAAAGTATATGGGATGTTGTTGAGTTTGGTGCACAGGTACCATCCGTAGGGGACAAAGATTATGATGAGGATGAAGTGGCCCAAATCGAGCACTTCAACTCTCAAGCGACAACAATACTCCTCGCCTCTTTAAGTAGAGAGGAGTATAACAAAGTTCAAGGGTTGAAGAGCGCCAAGGAGGTTTGGGATGTGCTCAAAACCGCGCACGAGGGAGACAAGCTCACCAAAATCACCAAGCGGGAAACGATCAAAGGGGAACTCGGTCGGTTCCGGCTTCGCAAAGGAGAGGAGCCACAACACATGTACAACCGGCTCAAGACCTTGGTGAACCAAGTACGCAACCTCGGGAGCGTAAAATGGGACGACCACGAAATGGTTAAGGTTATTCTAAGATCTCTTATCTTCCTTAACCCCACTCAAGTTCAATTAATTCGTGGTAATCCTAGATATACAAAAATGACCCCCGAGGAAGTTATCGGGAATTTTGCAAGTTTTGAGTGCATGATCGAAGGCTCGAGGAAGATCAACGAGCTTGATGATCCATCTACATCCGAAGCTCAACCCGTCGCATTCAAGGCGTCGGAAGAAAAGAAGGAGGAGGCTACACCAAGTCGACAACCAATAGACGCCTCCAAGCTCGACAATGAGGAAATGGCGCTCGTCATCAAGAGCTTCCGCCAAATCCTCAAGCAAAGGAGAGGGAAAGACTACAAGTCCCGCTCCAAAAAGGTTTGCTACAAATGTGGTAAGCCTGGTCATTTTATTGCTAAATGTCCCATATCTAGTGACAGTGACCGAGGCGACGACAAGAAGGGGAGAAGAAAGGAGAAGAAGAGGTACTACAAGAAGAAGGGCGGCGATGCCCATGTTTGTCGGGAATGGGATTCCGACGAAAGCTCAAGCGACTCCTCCGACGACGAGGACGCCGCTAACATCGCCGTCACCAAGGGACTCCTCTTCCCCAACGTCGGCCACAAGTGCCTCATGGCAAAGGACGGCAAACGGAAAAAGGTTAAATCTAACTCCTCCACTAAATATGGATCTTCTAGTGATGATAATGCTAGTGATGAGGAGGATAGTTTGCGTTCCCTTTTTGCCAACCTTAACATAGCACAAAAGGAAAAATTAAATGAATTAGTTAGTGCTATTCATGAAAAAGATGACCTTTTGGATTCCCAAGAGGATTGTCTAATTAAAGAAAACAAGAAACATGTTAAGGTTAAAAAGGCTTATGCTCTTGAAATTGAAAAATGTGAAAAGTTATCTAGTGAGCTAAGCACTTGCCATGAAATGATTGACAACCTTAGGAATGAAAATGCTAATTTAAATACTAAGGTTGATTCACATGTTTGTAGTATTTCAATTTCCAATCCTAGAGATAATAATGATGATTTGCTTGCTAGGATTGAAGAATTAAACATGTCTCTTGCTAGCCTTAGAAATGAAAATGAAAACTTGCTTGCTAAGGCTAAAGATTTTGATATTTGCAATGCTACTATTTCCGACCTTAGAAGTAAAAATGAAATATTGCATGCTAAGGTTGTAGAACTAAAATCTTGCAAACCCTCTACATCTACCGTTGAGCACACTTCTATTTGCACTAGATGTAGAGATGTTGACATTAATGCTATACATGATCATATGACGTTAATCAAACAACAAAATGATCATATAGCTAAATTAGATGCTAAAATTGCCGAGCACAATTTAGAAAATGAGAAATTTAAATTTGCTCGTAGCATGCTTTATAATGGGAGACGCCCGGGCATCAAGGATGGCATTGGCTTCCAAAAGGGAGACAATGTCAAAATTAGTGCCCCTCCTAAAAGATTGTCCAACTTTGTTAAGGGCAAGGCTCCCATGCCTCAGGATAACGAGGGTTACATTTTGTACCCTGCCGGTTATCCTGAGAGCAAAATTAGGAGAATTCACTCTAGGAAGTCTCACTCTGGCCTTAATCATGCTTTTATGAATAAGGATGAGACATCTAGTTCTAGGCAACCAACCCGTGCCAAGTTGCCTAAGAAAACTCCTACTGCATCAAATGAACATAATCTCTCATTTAAAACTTTTGATGCATCTTATGTATTGACTAACAAATCCGGCAAGGTAGTTGCCAAATATGTTGGGGGCAAGCACAAGGGCTCCAAGACTTGTGTTTGGGTACCCAAAGTTCTTGTGTCTAATGCCAAAGGACCCAAAACCATTTGGGTACCTAAAGTCAAGAACTAAACTTGTTTTGTAGGTTTATGCATCCGGGGGCTCAAGTTGGATACTCGACAGCGGGTGCACAAACCACATGACAGGGGAGAAGAAGATGTTCTCCTCCTACGAGAAAAACCAAGATCCCCAAAGAGCGATCACATTCGGGGATGGAAATCAAGGTTTGGTCAAAGGTTTGGGTAAAATTGCTATATCTCCTGACCATTCCATTTCAA
Source organism: Zea mays (assembly GCF_902167145.1). NCBI lineage: Eukaryota > Viridiplantae > Streptophyta > Magnoliopsida > Poales > Poaceae > Zea > Zea mays. The sequence goes on from NC_050098.1 coordinate 188,474,677, forward strand.
ATGTTTTTCTTGTTGATTCTTTAGATTACAATTTGCTTTCCGTATCTCAATTATGTCAAATGGGCTACAACTGTCTATTCACTGATATAGGTGTCACTGTCTTTAGAAGAAGTGATGATTCAATAGCATTTAAGGGAGTGTTAGAGGGTCAGCTATACTTGGTAGATTTTGATAGAGCTGAACTCGACACTTGCTTAATTGCTAAGACTAACATGGGTTGGCTCTGGCACCGCCGACTAGCTCATGTTGGGATGAAGAATCTTCATAAGCTTCTAAAGGGAGAACACATTTTAGGACTAACAAATGTTCATTTTGAGAAAGACAGGATTTGTAGCGCATGCCAAGCAGGGAAGCAAGTTGGCACTCATCATCCGCATAAGAACATAATGACGACCGACAGGCCACTGGAGCTCATACACATGGATCTATTCGGACCGATCGCTTACATAAGCATCGGCGGGAGTAAGTACTGTCTAGTTATTGTGGATGACTATTCTCGCTTCACCTGGGTATTCTTTTTACAGGAAAAATCTCAAACCCAAGAGACCTTAAAGGGATTCTTGAGACGGGCTCAAAATGAGTTCGCCTTAAGGATCAAGAAAATAAGAAGCGACAACGGAACGGAGTTCAAGAACTCTCAAATTGAAGGCTTTCTTGAGGAGGAGGGCATCAAGCATGAGTTCTCTTCTCCCTACACGCCACAGCAAAATGGTGTAGTGGAAAGGAAGAATCGAACTCTACTTGACATGGCAAGAACCATGCTTGATGAGTACAAGACTTCGGATCGGTTTTGGGCCGAGGCGGTCAACACCGCCTGCTACGCCATCAACCGGTTATATCTACACCGAATCCTCAAGAAGACATCATATAAACTCCTAACCGGTAAAAAGCCGAACATTTCATATTTTAGAGTCTTTGGTAGCAAATGCTTTATTCTTGTTAAAAGAGGTAGAAAATCTAAATTTGCTCCTAAGACTGTAGAAGGCTTTTTACTTGGTTATGACTCAAACACAAGGGCATATAGGGTCTTTAACAAGTCCACTGGACTAGTTGAAGTCTCATGTGACGTTGTGTTTGATGAGACTAACGGCTCTCAAGTAGAGCAAGTTGATCTTGATGAGATAGGTGATGAAGAGGCTCCATGCATAGCGCTAAGGAACATGTCCATTGGGGATGTGTGTCCTAAGGAATCCGAAGAGCCTCCAAATGCACAAGATCAACCATCCTCCTCCACGCAAGCATCTCCACCGACTCAAAATGAGGACGAAGCTCAAGTTGATGAAGTAGAAGATCAAGCAAATGAGCCACCTCAAGATGATGGCAATGGTCAAGGGGGAGATGCAAATGAGGAAGACAAGGAGGAAGAGGAACAAAGGCCGCCACACCCAAGAGTCCACCAAGCAATCCAACGAGATCACCCCGTCGACACCATCCTCGGCGATATTCATAAAGGGGTAACCACTAGATCTCGTGTTGCTCATTTTTGTGAACATTACTCTTTTGTTTCCTCTATTGAGCCACACAGGGTGGAGGAAGCACTTCAAGATTCGGATTGGGTGGTGGCGATGCAAGAGGAGCTCAACAACTTCACTAGAAATGAGGTATGTCATTTAGTTCCACGTCCTAACCAAAATGTTGTAGGAACCAAATGGGTTTTCCGCAACAAGCAAGATGAGCATGGTGTGGTGACAAGGAACAAAGCTCGACTTGTGGCCAAGGGATACTCCCAAGTCGAAGATTTGGATTTCGGTGAAACCTATGCACCCGTAGCTAGGCTTGAGTCAATTCGCATATTATTAGCCTATGCTACTTACCATTGCTTTAAGCTTTATCAAATGGACGTGAAAAGTGCCTTCCTCAATGGACCAATCAAGGAAGAGGTCTATGTTGAGCAACCTCCCGGCTTTGAAGATAGTGAGTATCCTAACCATGTCTATAAGCTCTCTAAGGCGCTTTATGGGCTTAAGCAAGCCCCAAGAGCATGGTATGAATGCCTTAGAGATTTCCTTATTGCTAATGGCTTCAAAGTCGGTAAGGCCGATCCTACACTCTTTACTAAAACACTTGAAAATGACTTGTTTGTATGCCAAATTTATGTTGATGATATTATATTTGGGTCTACTAACGAGTCTACATGTGAAGAGTTTAGTAGGATCATGACACAGAAATTCGAGATGTCTATGATGGGGGAGTTGAAGTATTTTCTAGGGTTCCAAGTCAAACAACTCCAAGAGGGCACCTTCATCAGCCAAACGAAGTACACTCAAGACATTCTAACCAAGTTTGGGATGAAGGATGCCAAGCCCATCAAGACACCCATGGGAACCAATGGGCATCTCGACCTCGACACGGGAGGTAAGTCCGTGGATCAAAAGGTATACCGGTCGATGATAGGTTCTTTACTCTATTTATGTGCATCTCGACCGGATATTATGCTTTCCGTATGCATGTGTGCAAGATTCCAAGCCGACCCTAAGGAAGCTCACCTTACGGCCGTAAAACGAATCTTGAGATATTTGGCTTATACTCCTAAGTTTGGGCTTTGGTATCCTAGGGGATCCACATTTGATTTGATTGGATATTCGGATGCCGATTGGGCGGGGTGCAAAATCAATAGGAAGAGCACATCGGGGACTTGCCAGTTCTTGGGAAGATCCTTGGTGTCTTGGGCTTCAAAGAAGCAAAATTCGGTCGCTCTTTCCACCGCCGAAGCCGAGTATATTGCCGCAGGCCATTGTTGCGCGCAATTGCTTTGGATGAGGCAAACCCTGCGGGACTACGGTTACAAATTAACCAAAGTCCCTTTGCTATGTGATAATGAGAGTGCAATCAAAATGGCCGACAATCCCGTCGAGCATAGCCGCACTAAGCACATAGCCATTCGGTATCACTTTTTAAGGGATCACCAACAAAAGGGAGATATCGAGATTTCTTACATTAATACTAAAGATCAATTAGCCGATATCTTTACCAAGCCTCTTGATGAACAATCTTTTAACAAACTTAGGCATGAGCTCAATATTCTTGATTCTAGGAACTTCTTTTGCTAGGTTGCACACATTGCTCATTTGTATACCTTTGATCATATCTCTTTTATATGCTATGACTAATGTGTTTTCAAGTCTATTTCAAATCAAGTCATAGGTATATTGAAAGGGAATTGGAGTCTTCGGCGAAGACAAAGGCTTCCACTCCGTAACTCATCCTTCGCCGTCACTCCGCGCTTCTCTCCATCATTTGAGGGAGAATTCAAAGCAAAAGGACTTTGTCTTTGGGAGAAATAAGCCCAAAGCAAAAGGACCAGACTTCGTCTTTGGTATAATCTTAACTCATTTATTTATGACCAAAGGGGAAGATAGCACTTCGAGGGCTCTAATGATTCCGTTTTTGGCGATTCATGCCAAAAAGGGGGAGAAGTGAGCCCAAAGCAAAAGGACCGCACCACCACCTATTTCAAAAACTCAGTATTGAATATTTTTCAATTAGTTTCCTATTGTGTTCAAAAGGGGGAGAAAATAGTATTTCAAAACTGATATATCAAAACCCTCTTGAACACTAAGAGGAGGATTTTATTTAGGGGGAGTTTTGTTTAGTCAAAGGAAAAGCATTTGAAACAGGGGGAGAAAATTTCAAATCTTGAAAATGCGTTGCAAAAATCTTATTCACTACCTTTGACTATTTGCAAAAGAACTTTGAAATGGATTTACAAAAGATTTTGCAAAAACAAAACATGTGGTGCAAACGTGGTCCAAAATGTTATATAAGAAAGAAACAATCCATGCATATCTTGTAAGTATTTATATTGGCTTAATTCCAAGCAACCTTTACGCTTACATTATGCAAACTAGTTCAATTATGCACTTCTATATTTGCTTTGGTTTGTGTTGGCATCAATCACCAAAAAGGGGGAGATTGAAAGGGAATTAGGCTTACACCTAGTCCCTAATTAATTTTGGTGGTTGAATTGCCCAACACAAACAATTGGACTAACTAGTTTGCCCAAGTGTATAGATTACACAGGTGTAAAAAGGTTCACACTCAGCCAATAAAAAGACCAAGTCTTGGATTCAACAAAAGAGCAAAGTGGGAACCGAAGGCCCTCTGGTCTGGGAGCACCGGACTGTCCGGTGTACACCGGACAGTGTCCGGTGCACCAGGGGACTCCAACGCCAACTCGCCACCTTCGGGATTTTCCAGAGGCGACTCCGCTATAATTCACCGGACTGTCCGGTGTACACCGGACAGTGTCCGGTGCGCCAAGGGAGGTCGGCCTCAGGAACTCGCCAGCTTCGGGAAACTCCAACGGCTAGTCCGCTATAATTCACCGGACTGTCCGGTGTGCACCGGACTGTCCGGTGCGACTCCGGAGCAACGGCTACCTCCGCGCCAACGGCTCTCTGGCGCGCATTTAATGCGCGCTCTGCGCGCGCAGTTGTCAGGCGCGCCCATTCCGGTACACCGGACAAGGAACAGTAGATGTCCGGTGTGCACCGGACATCCAGGCGGGCCCACAAGTCAAAAGCTCCAACGGTCAGAATCCAACGGCAGTGATGACGTGGCAGGGGCACCGGACTGTCCGGTGTGCACCGGACTGTCCGGTGCGCCATCGAACAGACAGCCCAGCCAACGGTCAAGTTTGGTGGTTGGGGCTATAAATACCCCAACCACCCCACCATTCATTGCATCCAAGTTTTCCACTTCCCAACTACTACAAGAGCTCTAGCATTCAATTCTAGACACACCTAAGAGATCAAATTCTCTCCAATTTCCACACAACGCCATAGTGACTAGTGAGAGTGATTTGCTTGTGTTCTTTCGAGCTCTTGCGCTTGGATTGCTTTCTTCTTTCTTGATCCTTTCTTTGCAATCAAACACACTTGTAATTGAGGCAAGAGACACCAATCTTGTGGTGGTCCTTGTGGGAACTTTGTGTTCCAAGTGATTGAGAAGAGAAAGCTCACTCGATCCGTGGATCGTTTGAGAGAGGGAAGGGTTGAAAGAGACCCGGCCTTTGTGGCCTCCTCAACGGGGAGTAGGTTTGCAAGAACCGAACCTCAGTAAAACAAATCTCCGTGTCTCACTTGTATATTCGCTTGGGATTTGTTTTTGCGCCCTCTCTCGCGGACTCGTTTCTTTATTACTAACGCTAACCCAGCTTGTAGTTGTGTTTATTTTTGTAAATTTCAGTTTCGCCCTATTCACCCCCCCTCTAGGCGACTTTCACTAGAGCCGATGGAGAATCGGCTAACTCCTAAATAAATTTTAAATGATGAGTACACACAAAGTTCATGAGTCTTTGGTCACGGACAGTTCGGCTTCTAAGGCCGGATGGTCTGGTCTTTCGCAAAACGGTTTGGACTTTAAGACCGAACATCTACCGTAGCGTAAAGACAGTGTTACGGATGATCCGGTCCCTAGGACCGGAAAGCCCACCATCACACAAAGATCCTCTGTATCCTCTGTGGGGGACATGATAGAGGAATTCAGAGATCTTGATAAACTAGGACAGGGGTTTACATCGGCTGATCCTTTGGAGGAGATTGACATAGGAGATGGTAAAACTCCAAGGCCGACTTTTGTAAACAAGACCCTGGAGACCGATCCTAGAAATGAGATGATCGGTCTATTGAAGGAATATTCAGATTGCTTTGCTTGGAATTACACTGAGATGCCTGGATTAAGCCAAGAGATCGTAGAGCATCGGCTGCCTATTAAGTCCGGTTTCAGACCTTTCAAGCAGAAAGCTAGAACATTTCGTCCAGATCATCTCCCATGAATCAAGGACGAAATCCACCGGCTGCTAGAAGCTGATTTTATTAGACCTTGCAGATACGCAGAATGGGTTTCCAATATTGTGCCGGTGGAGAAGAAGGAGTCAGGTAAGCTTAGAGTATGCATTGATTTTAGCAATTTAAATAGAGCAGCTCCTAAAGATGAGTATCCCATGCCCATAGCCGACAAATTAATCAATAATGCATCAGGAAATAGAATTATTAGCTTTCTTGATGGTAATGCCGGATATAACCAGATCTTCATGGCCGAAGAGGATGCGTCTAAAACGACCTTTATATGTCCAGGCTTCATTGGTTTATTTGAATGGGTTGTCCTGACATTTGGTCTTAAAAATGCTGGTGCTACTTATCAGAGGGCTATGAATTTGATCTTCTATGAGTTGTTAGTAAACACTGTGGAAGTCTACATTGATGATATTGTAGTCAAATCGGCTGAGTTTAGTTCTCATATAGCTGATTTGCGCAAAGCCTTTGATAAAATGTGTCGGTATGGTTTGAAAATGAACCCACGTAAATGTGCTTTTGGGGTGTCGGCTGGTAAGTTTTTAGGATTTGTCATCCATGAACATGGCATAGAGATAGACCCTGACCGAATTAAGTCTATTCGGAATGTGGGACCTCCGACCTGTAAGGTCGAAGTGCAGAAGTTTCTCGGCAAGGTGAATTATTTACGAAGGTTTATTTCTAACCTAGCCGGGAAGGTTGATGCCTTCACCCCTATCCTTCGGCTTAAGAATGATGCCGAATTTGCTTGGGGGCCAGAGCAGCAGGAAGCATTTGATCTCAATAAAAAATACTTGTCTTCGGCTCCCGTATTAAAAGCACCACGAGCAGGAGTACCATTCCGATTATACATTGCAGCGGAAGATAAGGTCATTGAGGCTGTTCTGACACGGGAAACTGAAGGAAAGGAGCATGTGTGACATATCTAAGTCGGAGGTTGGTGGATGCTGAAACGAGGTACACTTTTATTGAGAAGTTATGCTTATGCTTGTTTTATGCATGCACCAAGTGTAGATGTTATTTACTGTCTAGTCATTGCACTATTTCTGGTCAAGCCAATGTAATTAAATACATGTTGCATAACCCAATTATGAGTGGTAGAATTGGTAAGTGGGCTTATGCACTCATAGAATATGACTTGGCCTATGAACCATTGAAATCTATGAGAGGCCAGGTCGTAGCGGATTTTATTGTAGAACATCGGATTAATGATACTCATAAACTAGACGTGTCATACCTCACTATTACTCCTTGGACTTTATATTTTGATGGATCGGTTTGCAATGAATGGCAAGGGATTGGCATTGTGCTTGTTTCACCAAGTAATGTCTCCTTTGACTTCTCTAGCCGATTGAAAACTTATTGCACTAACAATCAAGCCGAATATGAAGCCCTTTTGTTCGGCTTGGAACTTTTAAATTGTATGGGAGTAAAACATGTAAAGGCATTTGGTGATTCTCAGCTGGTCGTCCAACAAGTGTTAGAAGAATATCAATGTTTTGATGGTACTCTAAATAGTTACCTTGAAAAATGTTGGAGCATAATCCATTCTTTTAACGAATTCAGTATTCGGCATATCTCCAGAGTTGAGAATCATAGAGCTAACAATTTGGCACAAGATGCATCGGGTTATCGGATAAAGCGAGGGAGATTTCACAACACTAAAAATCCGATAACCGGTGTAGGGCCAATTCCCTAGGTAGCGGACCGTCCGCGTGAAGACGCCGGACCGTCCGGGGTTACCAGGAAAGTTCTCCTAATCGATTCGGCAAATAATGAAGCCGATGTAAGTGATTGGAGGACGCCCATAACTAATTATTTACGAAATCCCAATGTCAGGACAGATAAGAACATTCGGCGCACAACTTTCAAGTATGTTTTGATGAGTGATGAACTCTACCGCCGAACAGTCAACGACGTCCTGCTTAAGTGTTTGGGCCCAGATGATGCTATATTAGTCATGGCCGAAGTACATGAAGGAATTTGTGGTACCCATCAATCGGCTCCAAAGATGAAGTGGTTGTTGCGAAGGTCTGGTTTTTATTGGCCTAACATGATAGCTGATTGTTTCAAGTACTACAAAGGATGCCAAGTATGTAAAAAATTCGGCGATCTACAGTTGGTCCCTGCAGCTGAATTACATCCTATCATCAAGCTTTGGCCTTTCAGAGGATGGGGATTAGACTTTATTGGAGAAATTCATCTTTCATCATCAAAGGGGCATCGGTTTGTGTTAGTTGCCACTGACTACTTTACCAAATGGACTGAAGCCATTGCTCTAAAAAACATGACACATAAGGAGGTAATTGAGTTCATAACTGAGCATATTATTCATAGATTCGGCATTCCCCAGACCTTGACTACAGATCAAGGGGCTTCTTTTATGTCAAAGGAGGTACGTGAATTTGCTGAATTATATAGAATTAAGTTGCTTAATTCATCTCCATATTATGCTCAGGCCAATGGACAGGTCGAGTCTAGTAATAGGACATTGATTAACTTGATAAAAAAGATATCTGATAATCCTAAGCATTGACATAAGATTTTGTTCGAAGCTTTATGGGCTCACAGAATATCTAAACATAGTGCTACTAAAGTATCTCCTTTTGAGTTTGTCTATGGGCAGGAAGCAGTGTTGCCTGTGGAAATAAGTTTGAATGTTGTCAGGTTCGCCAGACAAAATGATCTAACCGTCATGGATTATTATAATTCAATAATGGATAATATTGATGAGGTGACCGACAAGAGGGTGATAGCTTTGGGAGCAATAGAAAAGGACACGATCATAGTAGCCAGGGCCTACAACAAGAAGGTCAAAGCAAAGTCATTTCAAGTAGGGGGCCTGGTGTGAAAGACCATCCTGCCTCTAAGGAGTAAAGACCGAAAGTTTGGGAAATGGTCGCCAAGCTGGGAGGGTCCATATAAAGTAAAACAGGTAATGTCTGGTAACGCCTATTTATTGCAAACATTACAAGGCAAAGATTTACCCAAAGCCTTGAATGGGCGTTTCCTTAAGCAGTACCATCCTAGTATGTGGCAAGATGCCTAAGAGAACCGATGTAATCACATCGAGCTAGTTGCTTTTGGTTTGCTCAGCTCCACCAAAAGGCAGGGGGCATATGTTGGGCACCAAATTGAGGTGCGGACAGTCCGGCCCTGAGGCCGGACGGTCCACGCGCGCGCAGAACAGATTAGGGTTCCGAGTTTCTTGCTGTGTTTGTTAGCTAGATTCTCGGAATTAACTCGGGGAGTTTGTTTGTAACGGGTCCAGCCCCCCTCCTCTATAAATACAGAGGTATACGGCCGATTTGGAATCATCAATCGAATCAATAACACTTCTATTTCACATTTATTTCCTGTACAATTAGGAATAGTTCTAGTCTAGTTCTAGTTTATCCTCTCAATCCCCAAATTCTCCGCTTCTCTTCGACTCTATGTCGATTAGAGGAGTCTAGGTCGGTCTGCTCGAGCCTAGACATCACCTAGGATCTCTCCTCCCCGATGGGGTCCCTCCCGGGAGCGAGATCCAGGCGTCGCCGGCGATCTTCCGCCGCCCCTGCGTACGCACGGACCATCCAGCCGTCAGGCAGAAACCCTAGCCTCGAGCCAAGCCGCGGACCGTTCGCCCTTGCGCAGAGAGCACCGTCGCTGGTTCGTGTTTAGTGATTGGCGCCCTAAAAATGTGTCAACAGGGGCAACCTGAACATCGTTGCACTTAGTCAAGATTGACGGGGGGTGTTAAACAGAGAAAGGCTTATTAAACATAGAAATGCTTATCTCTAAATATAGTTGGTTATGATCCTGGGAGATTGTTACCGCGCGCTAGGGACTCTTGGTGTTTCAAGGACATGCATGCTTTGTTCCAGGCAGACTGGTAGAGGGTACTGTACTCGACTGGCCGGGTAGGACAGTAACTTATGACATGCATGTTGGCTTTCGCAGTAAAGCTAGCATACGAGTCTGGTTGGCGCTGTGAAATTATTGCGTGTCTCCGCCACGGCGTACGTGCAATAAATTTCTATATATTAAAGCAGGGAGGAATGGCGAGCTCTGAAGATATCCACGTCACCTCTAGAATTTTCAGTCGTTCGATTAGATTTGAACGACGTCTAGAACCTCTCTGCGCGTGTCGCCACAGAAACGGTCCCTGAACAGCCACGCGATGGTTCGCGACGGCAAACGAAGGCCAGGGAAGAGGGAAAAAAAAGAACAGTCCATGAAAGCGCCGGTAGATATCCCCTCCTCCCCTAGCTGAGTAAGAGTAACCACGCCGCAGCGCCCCCGTCTGGCCGTCTCCACAGCCACGAGTCCACCGCGTCCATCCTGTTCCGGCTCCTCGCTCCACCGCTCCGACCTCCGAGTCTCGCTGTCTCCGCGACCGTGAGTCTTCGCGCTGCACTGCCGCGTCCTTCAAGTCCCCGGCTCCACCGCTCCAGGCTTCGGTATTACCGACCGCGATTTGCCGCTGCTCCGCGCCGCGTCCTCAATTCGCACCACTGCATGGCTCACCGTCTGCATCTGCTTCATCCTATCGCGTACCAACTGCGAAAAAGATATGTGTGCCACTGCCATCCATATTAACTTTTCATATTAACTTTTTACGATTCGGCTGTTCCAGGTTGCAAATTAAATATGTGACTTCGGTTTTGATTTTTTTTCCTGGTCGTTTTTCCCCGTTTATAATCAAAGCTACAGGTTTTTGTGACCTTCACTTTTTTCGTATTGGTACATTCTCTCTCTGAAGTGATTAGACATGAAGAATACATACACGTGGCTTGAAAATGCTCTAGAATCTACCATTTCCATATTTTCCGTTGTGAATTTAGAGATGTCTATAAGCACATTACAGAAATTTGTTAAATCTGAACCCAACTAAAGTTCTATAGTGTCATTTGCACTTCGGTGAGTAAGGAGAAAATGGCTTACAGGAATAATAACAGGACAAGGAACATTACAGAATTATTTGACTGTCTGTATTCACTTATTCCCTTACTGCATTTTCCAATATATATTCTTTGCAAAACTTTTAGATTCCATCGATAAATGCGTATACAATAAATGCAATTTGTAATGATTATATCTACATGCATACATACATCTTCATCATGATACACGAAATATTTAGATTACTAAAACTCTGTTTGATAGCAATAATTTTTTTTAAAAAAACTGGTTTATAAAAATTAAGGAGGTTCCAAGCATACCAGTTTATGACTCAGTTTATAGAAATTAGATTCTCGGTTTTTTAAAATCAAGGAGCTGGTCTCTCTAAAAACGGGTTTTTTAAAAACTGGGTTTTCCAAATAGGGTCTAAGTTCATTACTCATATTGACTTTGGATGCTGAGAAAACAAATATATAATTGCCTTTTATAAACTATAGCAACACTGACACAGATTCATAGATCAAATGTGTTATCCTTGTATATACGTATGCATGTCAACATGTATAAACATCGATACAACTATATCAACCAAGAATCACTCAAATTGTTTAGTTGCATACTCATTACGACTTCGAATGCTAATAAACCAAGTTGTATTTTGCTTTCTTGGGTTTGTGAGTCATTCATTTGTCCAGCAGAAAATGAATGGGTGAAACCTCTTCTTTTATGCACAGCTCCTGCCTCCTATCAAGGTTGGGGTTTTTTCCTTCAGGTTTCTTCATATGAACAAGTGACTTTATAACTCTTATTTGAACATACGCCTGATGGAAGTTTCATATTTCCGCAGTTCCAATTTGCAAACTACAGGAATTGTAATTATGGGAAACACTATAAAGAGATCCTTAAGGCTTCAACTGATAGATTAAAGAAAGGGTTTCTCAATTCTATTGTTCTCAACAAGCCTGTAGAATGGATATGCTAAATGCTCTTCTTCTTTTATCAACTAATCTATTGACCTGCAGGGTTTCAAAAAAAAATCTTTTTCATTTAGCATGTAAGTTATCATTACTATTCATCCTTCCTAATTGAAATCATTTTTTTGTCCTCATAGACAATTGTAGCTCACTTTATGCACAAAGACTAACTAAGCATGGCATATGCTCTTTTATTGCTAGACACACCTTTTGCTGAGGTGTTTTTTTTTAGTTTATATATATTATAATAATTTCCTTGTTAGTTATCACAGCATACTAAAAAACTATAGAGTTCTAATTCAGTATGAAGATAGCTCGAGCAGATTTCACTGAAGGCATAAGGTAAGCTACACACAATATCAATGTAAGATAGCGTTCACACTGCTCATGTTATATTATTTACGACCTAAACTACTCTACTACTTCAAACAATTATATATGTATATATACATCTCTAAGCAATAAGATTTTGTATCTTATGTAAACACGTCAAGAAACGGGGCGCGAGCACTTTACTAGTAGGACAATGAACGAAGCAGCATGCCTGCCTGCTTGTGCACACGGTGGACTGCGACGTTCGCCCAGTCAAGTTTGGAATAGGAGATAGGGTTTTCCTGATCGAATTCGTTGCCTTCTTTTTTTGTCTAGATTTACAGCTCCTCTGAACCGTCTCTGCAACAGCTGCTGGCAGCTACTTAACTACCACTGTACGTTTCACCTCCGGGAAAAAAGAAGAAGGGACAATCTTGCCTTGCCCGTTTCACCTCCGGACAGGTGTTTAATTAGGAGGTTGGAAGGCGCGCTTGGTGCTTGATCCATGAGCTACCAGTACTACTAGAAGTTTCATTCACCAGTCAGTGACCACCGAATGCTAGCCAGTAGCCAGGCCCAGGCAATTGCAGTTGCAGGTCGGCTGGACTGTTCCTGTGCTCCGTGATGACTCATCTAGTAGTAACATGTCAAATGCATGCCCACGTGACGGTGGGTGCCCCTGCCCTCGATCGAAAGTGGAAAGGCTGCACGCTGCAAAGGCTGCCTGGAGCCTTGGACCTCACGCACCTCACCTATTAGCATACACGCGGCGCACCATCGCCGTGAAATTATTTGGTGGCGACTACGACTAGTACCCCCCGTCCAACCAAAACCTGGCGCGACCATGTGCATGCGCAGACATCCTGTGCTACTGACCTATACTGTTGCCGCTACCACCGACTCGGACAATGACCTAATCTAGCGCGGACCATAGGCTGGTCGGCCTGATCAGTCGATATGAGCACTCAGCAGACAAGGAAATTAGCGAGCGGGTTACGGTTTTCGCACCACAATGTCAGCACGGGAGTCGTGCCCGTGTCTTGCAACCGTTTAATTAAGCATGTAGCTGACCATAACATGAATGAGAACGAAAATTTTAACGATCTATCATGTGACAGGGTTTAGTACGTCCCTTCAATTAGAGGCTTCTTGAATTGTGAGCGATAATTACCTCTTCGTAACTTGAGCTCGATTCTTTATTCCTGGCTTTCTTTGAGTTTTACATCTATCTTCTAATGTGAACCAAGCTTTCAATTCCTTTAATAAACCAACTAGGGGTGGGCACTTTTTACCATAAACCGAAAACCAAACCGTACCGAACCGAACCGAAATTTCAGTTTTTTCAGTAGTTCGGTTCGGTTTCGGTTTTTGTATCTAATAAGTTCGGTTTTCGGTATCGTAATCGGTTTTCACCGTATACCAAACCGAAATACCAAAAAAACCGAATACCAAACTTTATCAATTATCAAATTTGACTATTTAATTATGTGAACTAAATATGTGATACAATTAAATTGTTATTCACTTATTTCTATGTGATTTATGATGTATTTCTAAATATTTGTACCTATAAATTTTTTATTTTTTAAAATTATGTGTAATCTATCATGTAAACTTGTTGTATGTATTGTCTTGAGTATAAGTTTGGTATTCGGTTTTTACCGAAAAACCGAAGTAAAAAACCGAAACCGAACTTCTCGGTTTTCATTTTCTAGAAAACCGATCGATTTCTAATGTCTGTAAAACCGAAGTTTTTTAAAACCGAAAAACCGAACCGAAGTTTAGAAAAAACCGAATGCCCAGCCCTAAAACCAACTCATAGGATGCATGGCTGAATACAAACTTGCTTCATCTTAAATAAAGTTCTTCGTTTGAAGTCCACAAAGGAAACTCAATTCATCTATATTGCTTGTTGTGGATGATCAATTTCAATTACAATCAGACTTCTCCTTCATAACCAACAACCAATATATGCCCTCGACTGCTTCCTCTTCCTAAGTGGCTACACAAGATACATAATGAGTAAAATTTGAAAGCACCATGCACTTAAGATTTAGTTGTTACCACCCCCTCATTAATACGACGCGGTCTCATCATCTTCACTTTGCTCATCGTCATGTGGTAGGCTTTGTCCACAAATTGGAGTGTTGTCAAGTGCTGTTCTTTGTGGAGTGGATGTGACTTCAGGAGCCTCTTCTTCAATAACCTTTTGCTTGATTGCCTCACAAAATGGATCCTCATTTCCTGCAACATTAACAAGATCTTTGGAAACATGATTATACCTTCGGATGCTTTTACAGGGCATGTGACAATGGCAAATGCAAATTCCACAAATAGCCGACCTTTTTAGCGGTCATATTGTTTATATATTTATAGGACTGAGATTCCTTATTATCTTGTGTGAAGTTATATTTTTGCCCCTCACGTTTACATACTATTGATTCACATTTAGAGATGTACATTTCTGAGTTTTCACTATGCAAACATGCCACACACATCTCTCAGTCGAGGCCTTCTTTGGGCATCGCTTCCGATTAAGGTTTTCGCTTTCATCATCAAAGCTCCACTTACATCACTCTTTCCTTTATCTACTCTCAACTCGTTTTTGGCTAGCTAAAGCAGTCTAACGAGGATTTAGTGGATGAAGGTTGAAGTACTTTGGATCTTTTCAATCTCCTTGACATGAAATAAAGACTATAAACAACATTTGTTACCTTACACCTTTGGTAGGAGACCTTGTTCTCAATAGTGGATCTGAACATTAAAGATGAAGGTGAATTATAGAGAGAACAGAGGACATTTAATCCTAATGCGTTAGTTTCGTGTCTTAGTTGTTAGATCTAAACTTCCAAAGTACAAATCCATAAATGTAACATGCTTGTTTGTATTGCTTTTGATCTAGGGCCCGTTTGGAAGCACCACAATTTCTAAGAAACAATTGGTTTCTATTCCCAGTTTCTAGAAACTGATTTATGGGAAAAAAATTTGGGTGTGCGTGTTTGGAACCTAGTTTCCTGAAAACCAGTTTCTAGCTTTTTCGATACACAAAGACAAGTCTACCCTTGCTCTATTTTCAAAGTAATTGATTCCATTGTTCCCTTCATTTTTCTCTGATGCCAATTTTAAATATAGATTAAACTCTTTTTAAATTTAAGATTTTCATATAATAATTAAACATTCAAATAGGACAAAGCAAGCATCATGGGGATCGTATGCATAGGTCTAAGAGCGGTGGTAATCTCCATAATTTCCACCAAATCAATTAAGGGTGGTACGTAATTTGCCAGGCAAAAATTGGTTTTAGCTAGAGAAGGTTAGCTTATTGGTTTCTTAGAAATTGGGAATCTAGTTTCTGAAAACTGAAGCATAAACTGGTCTATTTGAAAATAACTCAATTTCTATAAACCAATTTCTCAAAGATTTGTTGCTTCCAAACCGGACCTTAGAAAATATAAGATGAGTCGTTTTATTTTTTATATTAACTTTGCTAGATATATCAAATCTGATTTAAATAAATTAAAGTGGTTTACAATTTGGAATGGGAGGTGTATTTTTTATTCAATATAATTTGACTTTCAATTTCTATATTAAAGTAACATTTCTGTTATCGTTTTTGGAAGGGGAATGACAGAGCTTGTGACAAAGTGGCAGACAGCTCCACCATTTTGCAGAAGTTTGAGTTTGTTTGATTAGTAACATTCACTTCTAACGGAACAAACCTTAAACTGGGCCTAAAAGTCATATACGTCACAGGCCCACAGCATCGATACCTACCGACCGTTTGCCGATGTGACAGAACAGACAAAAAGAACATGTGAAGCTTGGTTTTTATCTTTGAACAGGTTGAAATTTAACTACTTTATCTACACATCACCAAATGCATCTAAATCAAAATGGAAACTGGCGGATATATAGCTCCTCACACCTTCATATTCGTACAGAGGTTAGCTAAGCAAAAAAAATAAAAAAACAACAAAATTGCGTCTGCCGGGAGTCGAACCCGGGTCTATTGCTTGGAAGGCAATTATCCTAACCGTTGGACTACAGACGCTGCTGTGGTAATTTTATTCAGTTTATGTATTTATCACATGTTTCAGTACAATAACTTATGAAACCAACTTGTTATTATAGTATTAGTGGACTCCAATTGCTTGTCAAAGCGTTTCGCATGGGACTTACGAAAACTAACACTGTCTAAACTCCTAGAATAGAGATTAGGTCATGACACGCTCTTTTCTATCCCAATCTCTGTTACATATATGCTGCGGAATATGACAATTTGGGTCATAGTCGTCTGTGCCCAAGACTACATTTGAGTTAGCCGAGCATTTCATGGAGTGCGAGTTCTCAAACGTACCGTTTCTACAAGACGTACGATGCATAAAACCGAGTTTTTTCTACTAAAATTGCACCTTTTATTTGCGTTGGACTTTCATTTTTTTTTTCAATAATACGTTTCTCATCCTTGCAGATGCGACACCGCTCTGACTCACACTTGTTGCAAGGACCGGCATGTGGTTGAAGCAAATGAAAGAGGATGCTGGCGGGATCCCTGCCTAGCTGCACGGGCAGAGCAGCCTTCTGTCAGCCAAGGCAGCACTAGCAACAGAACAGAAACTTGTAAGGGTGCCTCCAGCAAGAGACGATAAAAGAGCTTGTACGCTAAATATACCAGATCTGAACGTTCGCTACGACTCTAGCAAGAAACGCTAAAGCCTCCGCTAAAACATAGCGTGCGCTTCTCGTCCGCCAAATGTGGCGGTCTAGCGATCGCTCCCTATGCACTGTTCGCTCTCGCACGCAGCCTCCTTCCGTTACCTCCCGCACTGTCTTGGAAGCTATTGCAGCCGTCCGTGCAAACAACTGGAGGTAGAAGAAGAGGTGGGGTGGGACGAGGAGGAGCGCACACGTGCCAGGGACGAGGCGCAGCACGCGCGGCGGATTGCCGGGGAGGAGGACGAGCTTGCCCGGCCGCCGGCGAGGACGACGCGCAGCCGTCGAAGACGCGAGCGCGGTAGCTCGCCGGGGAGGAGGAGAGCGCGTGTGGCCGCCGGCGAGGAGGATGAGCGCGCACCCGCAGAGGACCTGGGCGCAGCAGCTCGCTGGGGAGAAGGAGGAGAGCGCATGAGGCCACCGGCAAGGAAGACGACCGCGCACCCGCCAAGGACCAGGGCGTGGCAGCTCACCGGGGAGGAGGGCGACAACACGGGTGGTTGCTGGCGAGGACCACGAGAGCGCGTTGGGGCCGAGCTCCAACGCCGGCGGCGCACAGGGAGCCAGCAGAGGCACCCACGTGCAGCCCCTCTTGTGCGTTTGACGACGTGCTCTAGGAAGACGAACCGGGGAATTGGGGATTTTGACTTCGCGCATATTTTCGTTAGAAATAAAACACGTTTCTAGTGTAATATTTGGTAGACAAGCCGTACAAGATGAAAATTAGAGGACTAAATTATATGAAAAAGAGAGAATAAATATTGTAGTTAATGGATTCTGTTAACACTGTAGATATAAGGCTGTCTCCAGCAGGAGACTGTAAAGGGTCCTGTACTCTAAATATAGAGGACGGTCAGGTCCTTTATCCCTCCAGCAAGGAACTCTAAAGCGTCCTCTAAAATTTAGAGGATGGCATGCGTCCCCTACCTGTAGAGGGTGCTCTATACACTGTACACTTTTTTGTGTCTGTACGCTCACGTGGTGACGAGTAGTAAAAAATAATATAGAATGTCAAATCTAGTACACTGTTGATATAGAGGATGGAATTTAGGGGATATTGCTGGAGATGAAGAAGATATAGAGTACAGAATCTTTTAGAGAGTGCTGTAAAGGACAAAGAATATTCCTTTAGGGGATCAAATTTAGAGGACGTTGCTGGAGACAGCCTAAAGGACAGAATTTAGGGGACGTTGCTGGAGATGGAGAAGATATAGAGTACAGAATCTTTTAGAGGGTGCTGTAAAAGACAGAGAATATTCTTTTAGGGGATGAAATTTAGAGGATGTTGCTGGAGACAACCTAAGCTGAAAGAGACGCATCGTTTGTCGCTCAAATCTTCTACTATGGACCAGCTGCATGCGTTGTACAAGCTTTCATTCTACAAATGGTTGCTGCTCATGTTTTTATGTCGTCGGCATCTATCTCTTGGATTACAGAGTTTTTATTTGGTGTTCACGGGAGGTTTTTTTTTTAATTTCCAGCCAAGTTTGAAAACTGAATATTTATGTAACCATGGAATGTCATGGACAGGACACACTGCTACTACTATAACTGTGTTGTAGACTTGTATAAACAGCAAATAATGGCATCCGATGTGAAGCGACAGTGTATTATATGTATTGTACTGTGTCATAGAGAGCTAATGCCAAAATATCTGAATGGAATGTATGTGTGCCCTGCTTCACCGGGAATCGATAAGAATTTGGGAATTTGGATTCGGTGTTCTTTATTAGGTTCTCGCCGAATATGGTTCTCAGTTATGACCTAACGGTGTCCACAAGAGTTCGCCAGGATTTATACAACTATTTTCTTATTTATTTCTTTAACATTTTCCCTTCTACGCACAATAGGAGATAATGTCAAGCGTTGACGGTGCACATATATTTGTTTTTTTAAAGGCGTAGTGGCGTGTGTGCAAAAACATCCTCACAGGAAAGACACGAAGAAACATGGTCAATGGCCCATTATATAAAGCACCGCCACAAAGCCCAAATACCAGTTCGTCGGTGGAGCAAGTAACGCGCTAGGCAACAGGCAAACAGTTTGTCCCACCTCGTCCAGTCACAAAGGCAAAGCGTGACTTATAAGCCAGAGCGGAAGAACCATACCGTCTCTTCGGAGACATCCGATAAAATTGGAACGATACAGAGAAGATTAGCATGGCCCCTGCGCAAGGATGACACGCACAAATCGAGAAATGGTCCAAATTTTTTTGCGGATTTGCGCACTGGTCCCTGGTGTTCGCGAGTAGGTCCTCCCGCACTAGTTTTTCTTCACGATTTAGCCCTCGTGGATTTCTGGCAGCCGTGTGTGCCAGAAACTTTTGTTCGCCGCTAGGCCCTTACTTTTATGCTTTCTTTTGCAGGCTTGCCCCTAACATTTTTTTCCTTTAGCCCTTCAGTTTTTCTGTTCTGTACAATTACACTCTGCAGCCCCAGGAAAGTTTATCTTTTGCTCTTACGCTCAAGTTTGTTCCCAACGGACTGCTAGCACCACCATGTCCCATGTTATACGCTAGATTTTTTTCAATGATATGTCTAGCATTTTTCTCTCTTTATTAAAAGTCAAAAATAGTAAATATGCCCATACATTGTAGTAAGACACTGGACGTAAAATTTATATATGGTTAACTAAACAACTTGTAACTTACCAATCTTGTTTCGTGTTTGAACCAATTTCTGCACTTTATCTTTATCCGTGCACACACTACTCAAACTCGTATGGCATGGGAAGCTTAAAAATCTATCCAATTATTATGCATGTGTTTCAATTCATCTACGAATTGAATCTTGCTTACTGCATAGCCACACAGGTCTAGCTTATATAAACACCATAAATAATGAAGTGCTACTGCTACGTACTTTAAATTAGAATAGTTAGTTACCCATACATTACTATAGGTTTTTAAATACTTCTATAAACCAAAGATCGATTAAAAATATATTGTGCTATCACCGTGACCCATCGATAGTGATAATATTGGGTTGGAATAATAGATATACAAATCTTCAAGGGGTCTTCAAACTTAGTGGTCAACTCAATCAAGTACACGATGAATTCGAGTCCTTCAGAGCAATTTAAAAAGTTAAAAAAGAGCTTTGCAACCATCTTTTCACGGAGGCCATTCACAACCCACAGCTGCTCGTTTGCTGACGATGAAATATACCACATGTCTAAAATTGTACTATGATTAGGAGTGATAATAGGCTCTAAACTTTACACTATAAAATTTAGGTATCAAATCAGATTATGATCGGACTCTATTACTATTCATTTTTTATCTAAAATTAATTAAGGATCCTAACTTATTTTAAAAAAATATTTAAATCGTGATCCATTATCTCCCCTAACTATGATATATTATTTTTCTATTTAGATTAGCATCACTTGAAAAAGCCAGGTATATTTCACATCAAACAAGAGGGGTGTAGACGTGAGAAAGGAATTGTTTCCACGTAGATTTATCATTTTCCTGCTGCTGTTGTGACGTAGACACGTAGTTGGGCATTAGTTAGTGGAGAGCTGGACGAATAAATAGATAGAAATTTTAACTCTTCAAATGAAGATAGATATAAATATAGATAAATATTTTTATTGAGGAAAACATCTACTGTTCCTCACTCATCATATTATTCAGCTTAGAAAATAAACAAAATTAGCATTTGACGTAACTTGGAACAGCAAACCAAATAAACACCCTAAAATAGCAAAAAAAAAACAGAAAACAGACCGACACGAATTAACCAGTTCTTCATCCGAATGTAGTCCCAGTTTCTAGCACGGGAAAAGAGTTAAAACACCACAAGAGTACGCGTTCAACCTACACCAAAATATATTTTCCTCTCACTATAAGAGGGAACCGAAATAAGGTACCGTTTGGTTCAAATATTTGTAACGTAATGGGTAAATGATTACGTTAAATCATGTTTGTTTTAGTCCAACCGTAATCAGATACCGTACTAAAATTTGATACCGGACTATTCAAACTTGTTACCGCCCGTAATCAAGTGTAAACCATTACCATTACCCTTTACGTTATATTTCGTGAACCAAACAGCACCTAAGTTTTGCTCCATGACAAAGTTTGCAGTCAACTTTGAAATCATCTAATATAGCTAACCGATAAAAATGATCTAAGCACTCTCCCCTGAAAGTTGTATTTTGTTACACTACACTACTAATCAGAATGATACATGATTTAGTTCACACTTTCCCAACCAGCATTGAGATGTTTTTCTTGGTTTTCGTTTAGTCATATCAATTCCAAACTATCCGAGCACCATGTCCTGGAAAATGATTGAATAAGGGAGCTTCTTCTTCCTGCATCCGATAAAAACAGAGCCAGATGCTAAATAGATGAATAACCGGCACTATTGCTGTTTACAATTGGCAAAAGAGTAAACTTTCGGATAAAATATTTACCAGTCAAAAACTAGCACCAACACACCGGTTGAGGATGAAAACACTATGTCAACAATTCTATACAAGAACTAGAAAGAAGCAACGGCCTCAGGATTAACGCAAGATGGCCTCTTTGCATTGTAGTAGAAATGGGCAATCATTTGAACCAGCTCATCTGCAGTCCTTATCTCTGTTGAATATGCGAAAGACAATCACGTTATTATTAGAAATCTTGGCAGCTGAAACTTCAAGGATCGCAAAAGGTGGCAATTTACTGATCACCACCTTACTTTAAACAATAAACTTCATACTGGAACTTTATACATGCCAAAGTTATTGAAAGTGACCTTGTTAAAATTTATTAAATTTTCCTGTTTTTGAGGACTTCTCATGGAAAATAAATTGGGAAAAATAGAGAAATAAATAAATGGGACTCCTTGTCATCTTGACATAGGAGAGGAAGGGCCTGTTTAGCTGGTAGAAACTGTTATGAAATAATTAATTATGGGAAAATCATGATTAGGAAAAGGAGAAGCATTTACATGCGTGTACATGGGGAGCAACCGAGAAAGCCCACAAATGAGGCTCGGAGAGTTCTCACCTTGCTGCCTCCCGGTTATAAAAAGGAGCCCGCGGGAGAGCACCAGAGTGTTTCTGTGGATTACTATGTACTCATACAAGAAAAAAAATAAACGAGCTCCCATATTCCTCCCATCTCTGTGTGTATTGTGTTCAATCTTGTGTTGATCGATAGAACAATCACTCAACAGAAACCGCAAAAAACCCTGCCAAAGGATTCACATCTAGGTGTTTCAAAACAGAAACCGGCTGAAATGCTTCTCCTTTTTACATTGCAAGTACAGGATAAATTGCTCCAAGAACTAGTTAGCCAAAAGATTTTCCAAGGAAAAAACCTTACCAAAGAAACATTTCATGGAGAATTTGAAAAAAAAAGTTTTTTTTAAGAAACTGGATCAACGGACCCAGAGGATAGCTCTGGAGATGACATGGAAGGAGTTAGAGAGACAAGGACTACATCCATGCATGTCACACCCACTATGTGAAAAAAGCTCCTCTGCCTGATTAAGGGGTGTTTGTTTAGGATTATAATCTACCCAGATTATATAATCTAACAATTTTTTTATCACTGCTTCTCTTAAGGTGTATGCATTAGGCTGGTCGTTGTGTATCCATGGTGTTGTTGCGCTACATCTCCTAGGTATCAACTTTGTCAGACGGCCTGCCACAGGACGGAAGAGTGGTGTTGTATCTCCAAGATAAAATACCGGATCCTGCAGCAACAATGGGGGTGCAGCTGTTCTCCGGAAAAGTGATTATCGATTATCGTGCTTCACCATTCGCTGACTTTGACTGTGAGACCAGACTCCATCCTTTTTTCTTATTGACAATGTTGCTTAACAACTAGTACATAATGCATATTATTGGTAAATCAGAAGAGTAGCAGTAATTTAAAAAGGCAGAATGGTGATTAGCCTAACAGTGCAATGGCACAAAAAGTTGTCAAGTGAGATAACTTGCTGTCTCAACAAATGCATCCCCATGGATGCAGTAAGTTCCCAACATCTGGTTCCAGAGATAGATACCATTTTCCTACAATCTGTAACAAGACATCCGACAAGGTTGAGGACCAGGAGATAGGACGGGCCAAGTCCACACATCTCAGAGCAATCAGAACTGGTCACACCAACAAAGAAAGCAGTCATTTGGAATCAATGCAAACCAATCCAACCAAATCAAATTGACTAACATTTGTCCACAACACTGTACTGGTAGAGCAGCCAGCCCATCAGAACACACAGGTAGTGCCACTAGAGAGCGAATATGTTGAGAGGTGCTCCTCTAACATGGTGCAGATATCCAAGCATGGGGTTCAAGCAACTTTCTTCATAGAAGTCTTTTGCATAGCAGTATGGATCATTTGGATTGGAAGCAAAGGTACTCTCATTTTTCAGCGAACTCCTTGCTTTCAGGGCTGCAAGACAGGAATTTTCGGGTCTGTTTGGTTTATGACCTGGCAGGCAGCTTGCCTGTCAGGCGACCAAATCCGATGGCCTGGGATTTTTTTACCGGGGATGGCCTGGGATTGTTGGCTTGTTGCCTTGCAGGCAAACCTGTCTGAGCGCAAAAGGGCCTCTAGTTGAGTAAGTTGGTTAGGTGGTCTAAATAGCACTCCTCAGATCCTGAGTTCGAATATTAGTGGGAGTGAATTTTAGATTGAGGTTAAAAAAAGTCACTCGCTGGTTCCCCTAGTTGTGTGCACACAAGATGGACTGGCCTATAGAGGGATCCTTATGTAGGGGTTGGGAGAGCTCAAAGCACGAGTAAAGATCTGGCCTATAGGGGGCGGACCCTCATGCTGCATGGGGAGCTAGCTTTCGTGACTTTCCTCGATCGTGCTTCGATTAAGCTTCTTAATATAATACCGTGAGGTGGTCTTTCCTTGCCGGCTGAGTTTTTTTAACCTGCCTGGGCCTAGAAGCCAGAACCAAACACGCCCAAAGTTTCACTGCAGTTACACAGGATTGAAGGGCCTTCAGAATTGTCCTTTTGTCCTTGAATTTCCTCTCTTTTTGTAGGCTGTAGTTGCTTCAGCCCTATGATTCCTGTAATTGTGCTTTTCTTTTCTTCAATTGTGTAACAGCCTCCCTCCCTCTCTCAGATAAAACTGGCAATGCTATTCTACACCTAGTAGCTAAAACTGACCATGAAATACTGAATACGAATGAACCACATCCAGTACCAACCAGTAGTACGCGTCAGTACCACGAAATACTGAATACTACTGACACACGACTATTGAGTGTATACATAACAATGTGTGCTTGTGTGTGCTTACAGCAGTAGGAATTTCCTCTACTGTTTTTCCGTTTAAGGGCTAGTTTGGGAACCACATTTTCCTAAGGGATTTCTATTTTTCCAAGAGAAATTAGTTCATTTTCCCTTGGGAAAATAGGAATCCTTTAGGGCTAGTTTGGAAACACCATTTTCCCAAGGGATTTCTATTTTCCCAAAGGAAAATGAACTAATTTCCCTTGGGAAAATGAAAATACCATGGGAAAATAGGGTTTCCAAACTAGCCCTTAGTAAAATGGAATTTCCCGTGATCAGAACTGCAGGGTGCTGTCGCTGGTGCATTGAGCTGGGGCTGGAACAGAATTGGATGCAGTAGCGGACCCAGAACTGAAATAGAGCCCGGACGAGACTTAAGACATCACTCAGATCAAATGATTCAAAGCTTCCGATTAAGGTGCTGCGATGAATAGCTAATTGTGCGCTGGCACCAAAGTCTGGCCAGGCGCCTAGGGTCGCTGGACCCTGGGTCCGCCACTGACTGTATGGACGTTTTAGCATGGAAACAAAACCTTCAGATTGAGAAAAATGGAGGATGAACTCCAACGGGAATCCTGTCAGGAGCTCATCTTATGGGCCGCATGGGCGTATAAATTGAGCTGGAAATACGTCCTTTGCTCTATTGTGGAGAGGCTCAACTAATAGATCCCCTTTTCTCTCCAATCTTCTAATGGGAGTTTCCTCTTCCTCTCAAATGTCACAATGATAAGTAGGTCTCACCTCTACTTACCTATTTTGTTTCTCAATTAATTTCCCGCAAGAAAAAAGGTAACCCTCACTATTTTTTTTATAGAATTCTCACAAGGACAATTTGAACCATATAGGGGTGGCTAGGTTGGGGTGTTAGTTTGACATACCTTTTTCTCTATATAAGATCTTGTTTCCCCTAAGGAACAATAATTGTGGACATTCTCTTGCTTGAAGTGCATATGCCAAATCCCTCTCAATATTTATATCAACTTTGACTGTCTATTAAACAAAACAAAACAAAACTTAGGACCTGCACAAAGACCAGTAACCCAGCCAAATAATCAAAAGATGCTATTCAAACTTACCCGAGGAGGTAAGCGATCTTTAGCATTCCAGTACACCTTAGCAGCCTTTTCCAATTCTTGAAGAAACTTCCAATTGTCAGCAGCCCTGCAAATCACAACATCATGCAGGGTTCAATACTACACAATCAAAGCCTCCTGTAAATAAACTAATAAACTTCACCCTAAACAAAGCAATTCCAGAAACTGAAGCCTGTTTTGCCGTTTATCTGTCAGTACCAGGACAGTTCTGAAGTTTCTAGTTTCGTTTGATTCACACTTTACGGACATCCGCATTACACAATGCAAAGCTTAAAATGGTGATTGGGTTACACACAGCCCATTCCAAACATAATGCCAACAGTTTACAAATCAAAACTAGACAGGGAATGGATGGTCCTTACCTGTTGTACCGCTCGAAGACTAGGACGACTAAGGGGCTGGGGTGGAATGCGAAGCTCTCCCACTCCAAGCAATTGATTTCCTTGACCCACCCCTCGTCGACGTCCCCTTCCCAATCGATCTCCACCCCGTCCACTGTGACATTTCTGATCGAGTGCTTGTCGAAGTACTCTGAGGCCCGGATCCCCCATCCGACATCGGCATCCAGCGGCCAGCTCGGGTCCTCCTCTTCCACCACGGGCTTCTGTTCTCCTCCTTCTCCCTCTCCCTCGTCGTCTGGTAATCGCTCCACATCGGCCTTCGGCTTCAGGATGTCGCCTTTGCCCTCGAGGACGTCGGGGTTGCGCTCCTGGATGGAGGCAAAGACCTGCTCAAGGCGGTTGCGGACGAAGTCCTCCACGGCCGCCGACTCGCTGCGGCGCCCACGGCGTGGCTTCCGGGGCTTGGTTGTGGGGAACCCTGCCTCGGTGGATCCATCCGGGTTCCGGTTGCGGGCCTCATGTGTGGGCTTTGGTGGTTCCGGGTTCGACGTCGGCTTCGGAGGCCGTGAAGACGAAGAAGACGGCGGAGGAGCGGATGAGACAAAGATGAGCTTGCGGCGGCGGCGGCCATGGCTGCAGCCGACACGGTTCAAGCTGATGGCGGGGGTTGAGGGTTTAAGGGCGGTGAGGGTGGGGAGACGGAGCATCGTGCGCGGCGAGAATGGGCGCGAGTATGCGGCTGGGTTTCGCCGGTCGGCAGGTGCGCCCGTGCTATCCGAATGGCGGTTTCTCGTCCGCCGTTGCCCGTTGGTCTCGTGATCTTCTCAAATCCAACGGCACTGACGCTTCCAGCCTCGTGAATGATTCGTGAAAGCATGACGAGTGTGAGGAACTGCCAAAATTAGAGCAAATGGAGTATCTTAATCCCTTTGGATCTCTCAAACCAAAAGAAGAGAGAAACTTATCTCTATAACATCAGTAAATGATAATTGTGTATGTGTCATATTTCAATAGTTAGTTTAGTCTAGAAAACATTATAAATTTAGACGAATGTGAAGAACTACGCATATATTGCTCAACCGTCCCAAACTCTAATAAACGAGAAGAGTCGTGACGTCAAACCTACCTATTCTAATAAGGATGGAACCCAAAAAATTCTATTGGAACTTAACCCTCTCGAACATTGTAATTTTTGGTTTTATAAACAACAAAGTACACCAATTAACTATGGAGCTATCCAAATAACTATTTCCATCAGTTGTGCTTCTGAAACCTTGAAATAATGTATCACATATTCACTGAATGTACACTTACTGTCAAAATGAGTTTGGAAAGATACAGTCTAACAGAAGAAAGTTGCACCCCTCATTGTGGGCTACCTAAGACGACATAAAGACTATTTTGTGCACCTTAGATGCTAATGCCATTTTCTATGGTCAGTTTCATAGGGGCTTCGTTCTTATTAATGGTGTGCCATGTCAGCAGTTTAGATGATGTGGCAAGCAATTAATAAACAAAGAGATGAAATGATTTTCATGGAGATGAAACCATGTATACATTATTACCTAGACATATTGTCTTTTACATGTTAACTATGAAACCGTGCTGAATGAAACTCTTCACTATGAGAGATTGTTTCAATAAATATCTCATTTCTTTCTTAATTATGAAATCTACCACTGTAAATGCCCCTAAGGAACAACATCAGCCAAGCAAGGAACACTAGCACGGGTAGTGGTGAGAATGAGAATTTGGCTAGAGAGAAACATAAGAGGTTTTAATTGAAAAAAAAACACAAAAGAAAACAGATCATCGACAATAAGGGTGAAAACGGTCGGAAACGATCGGTAAACACAAAAACCATTTTCGTTTTCATATTTTTCCTCGGAAACGAGATCGAAAACGGTAACTCCGGAACCGAAAACGATATCGGTAATTCGAAAACATCGAAAACGAAAGTTCGGTACAAAAATTACACCGGTTACGATCGAAATCTAAAAATTCGATCGGTAAAAATTGTAACTTGTACCCTCAATTGACTTCAAAAATTCACGTAAGTCATACATTTATATAAAATTAATAATAATATATAAGGTAGCAGGCCACAATAAATATATAAAATAAGAAATCATAAAACAATAAAATCATTATTATATATTTAAATAAAGTAGAATCAAGATGTGTATAATGATATGGCACTTACATTCTATTTATACACCTACTACTTGGTATAGTCAATATAATTAGTGTCCTCTTAGTACTTCTTAAGTTCTCATTCAAATTATGAATATATGTATCAAGAGTAATAAAAGGTAAGAAAACATAAATAAGATTTATAAAAGTTTCAAACGATTCTAAACTATATATCATTAGATAGATCTTGATTTTAGAAAAATAATAAAATTAGTTTTATATCTTTCTAAGCTAAGATGAATTTATTATAAATTTATAAAGATTAGTTCAGATTTAATATTTTTTCTGAAAAATACCGAATTTATTACCGACGGTAAAATACCGAATAAAAACGGTAATTTCCGGAAACGGTCGGAAGAGATCCAAACTGTTTCCGTTTCTGATTCCGAGTTTTTCTACCGATTCCGTTTCCGTATTTTCGGTAACCGTTTTCGTTTCCGTTTAGACCTAAATTTCGGTAAAATTTCGAAAATAATTTCCGGTATCCGAAAATTACCGTTTCCATTTTCATCCCTAATCAACAACATCAAAGACAAAGCCAAAAAAACTAGTGCATTGCTGGATACAGGGCCCTAGAATTGATTGGACTAGTGGAAGTGTGGAACTGGTTAACAACCAGAGCCAGCGGAGGGCCTTTATGGATCCTAGAAGCTAAATAAAAGTGACTAATGACATATTTGGTTGCAGAGACTAACGTTTAGTATACATTATATATTGAATATTTATTACAAGTATTAAATATAATCTAAGTATAAAACCAATTATACAGCTCAAAACTAAGTGATAGAGATTAAAATTTAGTAGGATAAAACAAACGGGGCTAAAGTTTGGTCGCTTGGGAGCCAAAGATTCAAACAGAAAGTGTAGTGACTAAATTGATAATTTACCATTGTAGTCAATATATTCCTGTTTGAATCTTTAGCTCCTAAGTAACTAAACTAAACTTTAGTTACTTTTATTTTAATTCCTGGATAACAAACGGACCCTAAATGTGTAAATTACTAATACTAAAATATAAGAGGTGTTAAGCAAAAAGCAGTCCAGTCTATAGGCTCGAACCGGTTTCAAAACCAGCTCAGAGGCTGGTTCCAAAATTGGCCTGGCCTAAATCTACCAAGTTTAAGTCCAACTTTATTTCAAACTTGTGGCTTTAAATTTGTCTCGGTGTCCCTATTTTGTTGTCAACACAATGGCTATATGAAAATTTTAATACGTGGTTCTGAGTCAGGAACTCAAGATTCGTGCAGGTACACCTCACATCATTCGCTCCAGGCGTCAAAGGCCATGTAGATGAACATGCGCAGCGTGTCAGAGCAACGCACTTGCGCTCGCCGAGGCCGCCATCAGGTCATAGTCATACTCGACAGCGACAGGAACTCCGATCTCAGACAGGGGTACGCTGTAGTAGGCAGCTCGATTGGCGTCGCCCTCGCCCGGCACGGGGTCAAACTCTGATGCACCGTGTGCCCACACCTGCGTGCCTGTCCTGTCTGCCTCCGATCATCCGATCAAAAGAGTTCCGTACTCAGGGAGTCTACAGACAGGAATTTATCTGACTTGTCAACAGATGCCCCTTCAGACTTCAGGGTACGGAATTCTTGCCAGGTGTGGAGCCAGAATTACCCTACAGAAGGGACGAACAATTCACCCATAATACAGGTAAAAAAAATACAGGATGGTTTCTATATTGTATAGACAACATGCTAACCAAAGAAACTTGCACCATACACTTTTATATTAATTAAATCCGTGAGATTAAAACAATTATGCTTGAATTTTCCTCTACGAGGACCGGCGATTAAATGATGAGAGCTAATCTTTGCTGCAAATTCTTTCTCAATACGGATGATTATGTAACTTCACAGAAAATCTACCATGAAATTTGAAGAACGCATTATCTATTTTTATAATAATAATAATAATAATAATAATAATAATAATAATAATAATAATAATAATAATAATAATAATAATAAAAGTTTAACTTCGGTTGAAACCTGATAATAATAATAATAATATTATTATTATTATTATAGACCTGATCATAATTCTAAAAGTTAAACTTCGGTTGAAACCTTAGCACTTATCAAATCAGTAAAGTGATCTTGAATTTGTTGTACCAATCCAACCCTACCAAAAAAAATTAAGAACCCACCCCGACATGCCTCGCTTCAGCCGGATGAAATCCAACATGTTCGTGTTCTGCTCTAGGTCATTGAACATTGAAAATATAAGATAATAAAATACTCCATCTGTCCTAATTTATAGTTCTTTTGATATTTTTGTGCCAAATTTGACCGGTTTATCTTATTCATTTTTTGCGAGAAAATGAAAAATTCAAAGCTATACTTATAGTATAAAAGTATATTATACAGTAGACGATATCACAGTAAAAAATAACAATAGTTATGATTTTTTTTGAATAAGACGAGTCGGTCAAACTTACAGTAAAAAAGTCAAACAAATTACAAATTGGAATAGAGGGAGTATTTTGTGAAGTTTATTAAGTCTTCACATGGTTGTCAAGTTTATTAAAGTTCACATTCAAGATTGAACAAGATTGACAACCATGAGAAGATAATGATAGCCACAAATGATGACCAAATGTTTAATATAGAAAGAAGAAGAAGAAAAGAAAAATGCAAGGGCTTAAGACAAATATATAAGTTACAACATTTTATACCGATCAAGGTGCCATAGAATGTGTCATTGAATTTAGGATAAGCAATTATACTATAAAGAGAGGAACTCAAAATTTAAAATGGTTACTTAAATGTCACTAGGTGGATTGATTCCATGCATATGCACTAGACCTAGTGAATTCTTGAAACTCAATCATAAGCATGACAATAAACATGTGAACTTATATGCGTTGTGTGAGAGATGCATTAGAGAAAGGGCTAGCAGGCACCTCCAATTGGCAGATGTTAAACCGACATAGTGCTAGTCCGACGGTTGACACTAGCCTCACGATCACAGTGGTCGTTGGACCCTAAACGTTGGTCCGACAATAGGTGTCAGACTAATCCAATGTTTCATATAACTCTCTAGTCATTTTTGGGAGAGTGACAGACTCTGATGCGTTAGTTTGACGGTTGCTAACATGACCACACTATACAAGATGGGTCCACTATTTACCAAAGTAGTCCCACTATTAGGCACACAAGGAACTCCGTATAGGGTCATCGGACCTAGAGAGTTGGCTTGACGGGGACCGTTAGACCGTTCGGCTCTACCAGATACTCTCTGGTGACTTTCCACACGACATCAAACCCTGACCGACGATGGTCAGATGATCATTGTACTCTAAGCATCAAACCATACAACTCCATAGTTGTTGGGACGATAATGGTAATATTCAAACGATTAGTACTTACGGTGAGATCTAAAGGCGTTGGACTAGTGTGACTGAAAGTGCAGTCATCCCTTTTGTGAGTTTTGGTGATTTGGATAACAACACATTTAAAGGTCTAACAAGTTTGCTAAGTGTTGAACAGGAAATTTAGTATGATGACCATACTTGAATAGTGTATAATGATCAGTGAACAAGGTTCAACACAAGGTCAAATAACCAGTGAGACAATGCAAATGGATATAATATGGTCTCTATATTGGTTTGAATATATGGACAAGTCCTGAGAAATCACTATGCATAAATGTGATCATAATAGAGGTTGAAGTGATTAAGAGGATTGGTCAAGCCAAAGTGAATAAGATATGAGAAATCGTGAATTGGCTTGACCATATTACTATTAGTCCATATATGAATATATGAGAATCAAACTAGAGCTTGATTGATCTTAGCAGTTATATCTAGATGACATTCAAGCAAGGTTCACAATATTGAAGAAATGATTCTCTCAATGGATGCTCAATAGGATGTGACTCAAGAATGGCTTGATAGGGTGAAGATAGCAAGGAAAGGGCTTCGAGGAACTAAGCGAAGGTGAAGGCCAAGCGACGGCTTGTAGACTGAGGTACCATGGCTAAGGTGAAGAAGAGAGTACTTGAAAGGGAAATAGGGTCAAACCTTTTCCTAAATGATTTTGGTGGTTGAATTGCCCAACACAAATTATTGGACTAACTAGTTTGTTCTAGAATATATGTTCCACAGGTGCCAAAGGTTCACAACAAACCAATACAAAAATAAAAGAAAGGGTTTAAATCAAAGGAGCAAAGAAAACCGAAGGCTGCCCTGGTCTGGCGCACCGGACTGTGTCCGGTGCACTAGGGTGAATCCCCTCCATCTGCTAAGCTTTGGGTTTCTGAAAATGGCTCTCCGCTATAATTCACCGGACTGTCCGGTGTAGCACCGGACTGTCCAGTGTGCCAAGCGGAGTAACGGCTACAGCGCCAACAGTCGTCTGCAAAAGCAACAGTGAACAGTGCCGACTGCGCGCGTAGAGTCAGAGCAGGCGCTAGATGGCGCACCGGATAGTGAACAGTGACTGTCCGGTGCACCACCAGACTGTCCGGTGGCCCCAGTTGTCAGAGCTCCAACGGTTGAACCCCAACAGTTGGGTGATGTGGCTGGCGCACAGGACAGTGTCTAGTGGCGCACCAGACTGTCCGGTGCGCCCGTCGATAGGAGAGTTTCCCAACGGCCACTTTGGTGGTTGGGGCTATAAATACCCCCCAACCACCACACTTCAAGGCATCCAAGTTTTCAGCCAACACATTCAATACAAGAGCTAGTGCATTCAATATAAGACACAAATAGAGTGAATCAAAATCTCTCCAAATCCCAATTCCACTCAAAGCAATAGTGATTAGAAGAGAGAGTTTTGCCGTGTTCTTTTGAGCTCTTGCGCTTGGATCGCTTTTCTTCTTCCTCATTTCTTGTTCTCAAGTTCTTTGTAATCAAAGCAAGAGACACCAATTGTGTGGTGGTCCTTGTGGGGACTTAGTGTCCCAATTGATTGAGAAGAAAGGCGCACTCGGTCTAAGTGACCGTTTGAGAGAGGGAAAGGGTTGAAAGAGACCCGGTCTTTGTGACCACCTCAACGGGGAGTATGTTTGCAAGAACCGAACCTCGGTAAAACAAATCACCGTGTCATCCACTTTATTTGCTTGTGATTTGTTTTCGCCCTCTCTTTCGGACTCGACTTTAATTCTAACACTAACCTCGACTTGTAGTTGTCCTTAAACTTTATAAATTTCAGATTTGCCTATTCACCCCCCTCTAGGCGACTTTCAATTGGTATCAGAGCCCGGTACTTCATTAGAGCCTAACCGCTCGAAGTTATGTCAGGAGCTCATGCTAAGAAGGAGATGGTGACCGGCGAGAAGCCCGCCACAAGCCACTGGAAAGCTTCATCGGGAGAGTCCGGCAACAAGAAGAGGGAGGAATCGCCTCCCCGCGTCAAGTCGCACCGGAGTGGCGACAAGAAGAAGAAAATGAAGAAAGTGGTCTACTACGAGACCGATTCTTCGTCGCCTTCCACCTCCGGATCCGACACGTCGTCCGTTACTTATAAGCGCCATGAGCGCAAGAAGTTTAGTAAGATCCCCTTACGCTATCCATGCATTTTCAAACGCACTCCTTTACTTTCCGTCCCACTAGGCAAACCACCGGTTTTTTACGGTGAAGATTATTGTATGTGGAGTGATAAAATGAGGCACCATCTAACCTCACTCCACGCTAGCATTTGGGACATTGTTGAGTTTGGTGCGTAGGAACCATCTGTGGGGGATGAAGGCTATGACTCGGACGAGGTAGCCCAAATCCGGCACTTCAACTCCCAAGCCACTACTATACTCCTCGCCTCTCTAAGTCAAGAGGAGTATAATAAGGTGCAAGGGTTGAAGAGTGCCAAAGAGATTTGGGACGTGCTAAAGACCGCGCACGAAGGAGACGAGGTGACCAAGATCACCAAGCGGGAAACGATCGAGGGGGAGCTCGGTCGCTTCATGCTTCATCAAGGGGAGGAGCCACAAGTCATGTACAACCAGCTCAAGACCTTGGTGAACCAAGTGCGCAACCTCGGGAGCACCAAATGGGATGACCATGAAATGGTTAAGGTTATTCTTAGATCACTCGTTTTTCTTAACCCTACTCAAGTTCAATTAATTCGTGGTGATCCTAGATATAAACTAATGTCTCCCGAGGAAGTGATAGGAAAGTTTGTGAGCTTTGAGCTAATGATCAAAGGCTCCAAACAAATCATCGAGCGAGGCGCCACCTCCACACCCGAGATGCAACCCGTCGCATTCAAAGCAACGGAAGAGAAGAAAGAAGAGTCTATGTCAAGTAGGCTCCCCATCGACGCCTCCAAGCTCGACAATGAGGAGATGACTTTAATCATCAAAAGCTTTCGCCAAATCCTCAAGCAAAGGAAGGGGAAAGACTACAAGCCCCGTTCCAAGAAGGTTTGCTACAAGTGTGGTAAGCCTGGTCAGTTTATAGCAAAATGTCCTATTTCTAGTGACAGTGACAGGGGCGACGACAAGAGAGGAAAGAAGAAGGAGAAGAAGAGGTACTACAAGAAGAAGGGCGGCGATGCCCATGTTTGCCTGGAGTGGGACTCCGATGAGAGCTCCACCGACTCCTCCTCCGACGAGGACGCCACAAACATCGCCGTCAACAAGGGTCTTCTCTTCCCCAACGTCAGCCACAAGTGCCTCATGGAAAAGGACGGCAAAAAGAAGAAGGTAAAATCTAGAGCTTCCACTAAATATGCAACATCTAGTGATGAGGCTAGCTCTAGTGATGATGAGGATGATTTGCTCACCCTTTTTGCCAACTTAAACATGCAACAAAAGGAAAAATTGAATGAATTGATTAGTTCTATTTATGAGAAGGATGAACTCTTGGATAGCCAAGAGGACTTCCTTATTAAAGAAAATAAGAAGCATGTTTAAGTTAAAAATGCTTCTGCTCAGGAGATAGAAAAATGTGAAAAATTAACTAGTGAGCTAAGCACTTGCCATGACGCTATTTCCAACCTTAGATTTGAGAATGATAAGTTAATTGCTAAGGTTGAGAAGTTAGATGTTTGTGATGATTCAATTGTTAGTCTTAGAAATGATAATGCTAGCTTGATTACTAAGATTGACAAGTTGAATGCATCACTCTATAGCCTTAAAATTGAGAATGAAAAATTAATTGCTGAGGCTAAGG
The DNA here is from genome assembly GCF_902167145.1 of Zea mays. Taxonomy (NCBI): domain Eukaryota; kingdom Viridiplantae; phylum Streptophyta; class Magnoliopsida; order Poales; family Poaceae; genus Zea; species Zea mays. The sequence continues at coordinate 188,509,354 of NC_050098.1, forward strand.
ACTTAAATGTTTGCAATGTTTCTATTTCCAATCTTAAGAATGAGAATGCTATTTTACATGCTAAGATTGATGAATTAAATGCATGCAAACCCTCTACATCTAGTGTTGATCATGTTACTATTTGTACTAGATGTAGAGACATTAATGTTGATGTTATCCATGATCACCTAGCTTTAATTAAACAACAAAATGATCATATAGCTCAACTTAGTGCTAAGATTAATGAGCATGACTTAGAAAATAAAAAATTTAAATTTGCTAGAAGCATGCTCTATAGTGGGAGACACCCTGGCATTAAGGATGGCATTGGCTTCCAACAGTGAGGCAATGTCAAGCTTAATGCCCCTAAGAAATTGTCTAACTTTGTTAAGGGCAAAGCTCCCATGGCTCAGGATAACGAGGGTTATATTTTATATCCTGCTGGTTATCCCGAGCACAAGATTATGAGAATTCATTATAGGAAGTCTCACTCTGGCTCTCATCATGCTTTTATGTATAAGAGTGAGGCATCTAGCTCTAGGCAATCAACTCATGTTAAATTGCCTAAAAAGAAAACTCCTATTGCATCAAATGAGCCTATTATTTCATTTAAAACTTTTGGTGCTTCTTATGTTTTAACTAACAAATCAGGCAAAGTAGTTGCCAAATATGTTGGGGCCAAACACAAGGGCTCAAAGACTTGTGTTTGGGTACCCAAGGTGCTTGTTTCTAATGTGAAAGGACCCAAGACCGTTTGGGTACCTAAGAACAAGGCCTAAAATTGTTTTGCAGGTTTATGCATCCGGGGGCTCAAGTTGGATCATCGACAGCAGATGCACAAACCACATGACTGGGGAGAAAAGGATGTTCTCCTCCTATGAGAAAAACCATGATCCCCAAAGAGCTATCACATTCGAGGATGGAAATCAAGGTTTGGTCAAAGGACTTGGTAAAATTGCTATATCTCCTGACCGTTCTATTTCCAATATTTTTCTTGTAGATTCTTTAGATTACAACTTGCTTTCAGTTTCTCAATTATGCAAAATGGGCTACAATTGTCTTTTTACGGATATAGGTGTCACTGTCTTTAGAAGAAGTGATGATTCAGTAGCATTTAAGGGAGTGTTAGAGGGTTAGCTATACTTAGTTGATTTCAATAGAGCTGAACTCGACACTTGCTTAATTGCTAATATTAATATGGGTTGGCTCTGGCATCGCCGACTAGCCCATGTTGGGATGAAGAATCTTCACAAGCTTCTAAAGGGAGAGCACATTTTAGGACTAACAAATGTTCATTTCGAGAAAGACATGGTTTGTAGCGCATGCCAAGCAGGAAAGCAAGTTGGTGTTCACCATCCACACAATTACATCATGACGACCGACAAGCCTCTTGAGTTACTCCACATGGATCTATTCGGCCCGATAGCTTACATAAGCATCGGCTGGAGTAAGTATTGTCTTGTTATTGTGGATGATTATTCTCGCTTCACTTGGGTGTTCTTTTTACAGGAAAAATCACAAACCTAAGAGACCTTAAAGGGATTCTTGAGACGGGCTCAAAATGAGTTCGACTTAAGGATCAAAAAGATTAGAAGCGATAATGGAACAGAGTTCAAGAACTCACAAATAGAAGGCTTCCTTGAGGAGGAGGGCATCAAGCGTGAGTTCTCTTCTCCCTACACACCACAACAAAATGGTGTAGTGGAGAGGAAGAATAGAACTCTACTTGACATGGTGAGGACCATGCTTGATGAGTACAAGACTTCAGACCAGTTTTGGACGGAAGCAATCAACACCGCTTGCTACGCCATCAACCGTCTCTACCTTCACCGAATCCTCAAGAAGACATCATATGAACTCCTCACTGGCAAAAAGCCCAATGTTTCATATTTTAGAGTCTTTGGTAGCAAATGCTTTATTCTTGTTAAAAGAGGTAGAAAATCTAAATTTGCTCCTAAGGCTGTAGAAGGCTTTTTACTTGGTTATGATTCAAACACAAGGGCATATAGAGTCTTTAACAAGTCCACTAGACTAGTTGAAGTTTCTTGTGACATTGTGTTTGATGAGACTAACGGCTCTCAAGTAGAGCAAGTTGATCTTGATGAGCTAGATGATGAAGAGGCTCCGTACGTCACACTAAGGAACATGTCCATTGGGGATGTGTGTCCTAAGGAATCCGAAGAGCCTCCAAATGCACACGATCAACCATCTTCCTCCATGCAAGCATCTCCACCAACCCAAGATGAGGATCAAGCTCAAGATGATGAAAATGAAGATCAAGAGGAGGACAATGATCAAGGGGGAGATGCTAATGATCAAGACAAGGAAGATGATGAGGGTCCACGACCACCACACCCAAGAGTCCACCAAGCGATACAACGAGATCACCCCATGAACTCCATCCTCGGCGATATTCATAAGGGGGTAACCACTCGATCTCGTGTCGCTCATTTTTGTGAACATTACTCCTTTGTGTCTTCTATTGAGACATAAAGGGTGGAAGATGCATTAAGGGTTTCAGATTGGGTGTTGGCAATGCAAGAGGAACTCAACAACTTCATGAGGAATGAGGTATGACATCTTGTTCCACGTCCTAACCAAAATGTTGTAGGAACCAAATGGGTCTTCCGCAACAAGCAAGATGAGCATGGTGTGGTGACAAGGAATAAAGCCCGACTTGTGGCCAAGGGATATTCACAAGTCGAAGGTTTGGATTTCGGTGAAACCTATGCACCCGTAGCTAGGCTTGAGTCAATTCGTATATTACTTGCCTATGCTACTTACCATGGCTTTAAGCTTTACCAAATGGACGTGAAAGTGCTTTTCTCAATGGACCAATCAAGGAGGAGGTCTATGTTGAGCAACCTCCCGGCTTTGAAGATAGTGAGTACCCTAACCATGTCTATAAACTCTCTAAGGCGCTTTATGGGCTCAAGCAAGCCCCAAGAGCATGGTATGAATGCCTAAGAGATTTTCTTGTCGCTAATGGCTTCAAAGTCGGAAAAGCTGATCCTACTCTCTTTACTAAAACAATTGCAAATGATTTGTTTGTATGCCAAATTTATGTTGATGATATTATATTTGGGTCTACTAACAAATCTACTTGTGAAGAGTTCAGTAGGATCATGATTCAAAAATTCGAGATGTCTATGATGGGGGAGTTGAAGTATTTCTTAGGATTTCAAGTGAAGCAACTCCAAGAGGGCACCTTCATTAGCCAAACGAAGTACACTCAAGACATACTCACCAAGTTTGGAATGAAGGATGCCAAGCCCATCAAGACACCCATGGGAACCAATGGACATTTCGACCTCGACACGGGAGGTAAATCCATAGATCAAAAGGTATATCGGTCGATGATAGGATCTTTACTCTATTTATGTGCATCTCGACCGGATATTATGCTTTCCGTATGCATGTGTACAAGATTCCAAGCCGATCCTAAGGAAGTTCACCTTAGGGCCGTAAAATGAATCTTGAGATATTTAGTTTATACTCCTAAGTTTGGTCTTTGATACCCCAGGGGATCCACTTTTGATTTAATAGGTTATTCATATGCTGATTGGACAGGGTGTAAAATTGATCGAAAGAGCACATCAGGGACTTGTCAGTTCTTGGGAAGATCCCTGGTGTCTTGGGCTTCAAAGAAACAAAACTCAGTAGCTCTTTCTACCGCCGAAGCCGAGTACATTGCCGCAGGTCATTGTTGCGCGCAATTGCTTTGGATGAGGCAAACCCTTAGGGACTATGGTTACAAGTTAACCAAAGTTCCTCTCCTATGTGATAATGAGAGTGCAATCCGTATAGCAGATAATCCCGTTGAGCACAGCCGCACTAAGCACATAGCCATTCGGTATCACTTTCCGAGGGATCACCAACAAAGGGGGATATCGAGATTGCTTATGTTAGCACCAAAGAACAATTAGCTGATATCTTTACCAAGCCATTAGATGAGAAAACTTTTACCAAATTTAGGCATGAACTAAACATTCTTGATTCTAGGAATTTTCATTGATATTTTGCACACATGGCTCATTTATATACCTTTGATCATCTCTCTTTCTTTGCTATGACTAATGTGGTTTTCAAGTGTATTTCATGCTAAGTCATAGATTGAAAGGGAAATGGAGTCCTTCGGCGAAGACAAGGCTTCCACTCCACTCCATCAAATTATTCATCCTTCGCCGTCACTCCGCACCACTCTCCAATTTGGTATAATCTTCACTCATATATTGTTTGCCAAAGGGGGAGAGAACGTAAAAAGGGGCTTATATTTCACTCACAAGTATCCGTTTTTGGCGATTCATGCCAAAGGGGGAGAAAATATTAGCCCAAAGCAAAAGGACCGCATCACCACCAATTCCAAAAATGTAGTCTTTAAATTTGTATTAAAGAAGTTTTTCAATTAGTACTTATTTTTGATATAATTTCAAATTGATATGACCCCTTTCAAAATTACTATCTACAACCCTCTTGAACAATAAGAGGAGAATTTCATTGAGGGGGAGTTTTGTTTAGTCAAAGGAAAAACATTTGAAACAGGGGGAGAAAATTTCAAATCTTGAAAATGCTTCTCGAAATCTTATTCATTTATCTTTGACTAATTGCAAAAATACTTTGAAAAGAATTTCCAAAAGAATTTGAAAAAACAAAACAAGTGGTGCAAGCGTGGTCCAAAATGTTAAAATAAATAAAGCAATCCATGCATATCCTATGAATGTATAAATTGGTTTAATTCCAAGTAACCTTTGCACTTACATTATGCAAACTAGTTCAATTCTGCACTTATATATTTTCTTTGGTTTGTATTGGCATCAATCACCAAAAAGGGGGAGATTGAAAGGGAAATAGCGTCAAACCTTTTCCTAAATGATTTTGGTGGTTGAATTGTCCAACACAAATTATTGGACTAACTAGTTTGTTCTAGAATATATGTTCCACAGGTGCCAAAGGTTCACAACAAACCAATACAAAAATAAAAGAAAGGATTCAAATCAAAGGAGCAAAGAAAACCGAAGGCTGCCCTGGTCTGGCGCACCGGACTGTCAGGTGCACCAGGGTGAATCCCCTCCAACTGCTAAGCTTCGGGTTCCTGAAAATGGCTCTCCGCTATAATTCACCGGACTGTCCGGTGTAGCATCGGACTGTCCGGTGTGCCAAGCGGAGTAACGGCTACAGCGCCAATGGTCGTCTGCAAAAGCAACAGTGAACAGTGAACAGTGTCGACTGCGCGCACAGAGTCAGAGCAGGCGCCAGATGGCGCACCGGACAGTGAACAGTGACTGTTCGGTGCACCACCGGACTGTCCGGTGGCCCCACTTGTCAGAGCTCTAACGGTCGAACCCCAACGGTTGGGTGACGTGGCTGGCGCATCGGACAGTGTCGGGTGGCGCACCGGACTGTTCGGTACGCCCGTCGACAGTAGAGTTCCCCAACGACCACTTTGGTGGTTGGGGCTATAAATACCCCCCAACCACCACACTTCAAGGCATCCAAGTTTTCAGCCAACACATTCAATACAAGAGCTAGTGCATTCAATACAAGACACAAATAGAGTGAATCAAAATCTCTCCAAGTCCCAATTCCACTCAAAGCAATAGTGACTAGAAGAGAGAGTTTTGCCGTGTTCTTTTGAGCTCTTGCGCTTGGATCGCTTTTCTTCTTCCTCATTTCTTGTTCTCAAGTTCTTTGTAATCAAAGCAAGAGACACCAATTGTGTGGTGGTCCTTGTGGGGACTTAGTGTCCCAATTGATTGAGAAGAAAGGCGCACTCGGTCTAAGTGACCGTTTGAGAGAGGGAAAGGGTTGAAAGAGACCCGGTCTTTGTGACCACCTCAACGGGGAGTAGGTTTGCAAGAACCGAACCTCGGTAAAACAAATCACCGTGTCATCCGCTTTATTTGTTTGTGATTTGTTTTCGCCCCTCTTCCAGACTCGACTTTAATTCTAACACTAACCCCGGCTTGTAGTTGTGCTTAAACTTTATAAATTTCAGATTTGCCTATTCATCCCCCCCTCTATGCGACTTTCAGTACTTGCACTAAGTCGATGAACTAATCAGCTATAAAGAGTTACAACATGTTGATGCATCAGTAAGGTGACTTGAAGCCATGATTTGAACTCATATATGGTGAAATGGCACAAGTCACAGGCTCGATTTGTGTTTGCTTCAAAATGTGAGACAAAGATGTTTGTGATCCTTATGAAGCAACTCCATGGATAAATCACACTTGAGACACCAATGACTCAAAGAGTTTACTTAATTATATTTTATTTAACTTGAGTATAGGAATCATCGTACTATCAAGGGGGATCTATAAAGAAGGTTGGTGTTGGTACTAAAGCTCAAAATCCTTGATCTAAAACTTCCATTTTACCCTTGTTTCACTTCAGTTTTCTCAAAATCTGTGCAACAGTTTCAAAAATTGGTTCAACCGGAATTAAAACCGGTTCAACCAGTTTCTGCACTGTTCCCCTTTGTCACTGTCTGACCTGCCAGCCTGCCAGTCAGTCCTGTCAGAAAAAGTCGTGTGCAGATTTTTGGAAAACCGGTTCAACCGAATTTTGGCCCGGCTCAACTGGATTTGCAACCGGTTCAACCGAATTTTGGCCCGGCTCAACCGGATTTGCAACCGGTTCAACCGAATTTTGGTCCAGCTCAACCGAATTTGAGTCCGGTCCAGTCTCCGGCTGAGTCCGCCAGTAAACCGAAAACCCACTGGTGGAATCCGGTTCAACCGGTTTTAGAACCGGTTCAACCGTTTTTCAGTCAGATTTCCCCAACAGCCACCAGCTTTTGGGGGCACCTTTATATACACCTCCCACACTCTTCCCCACAGAAGAGCACGCACAAAACTCCATTTCTAACCTGAGAAACACCTCCCACTCCCTCTCACACATCTCTTGCCTCTCCCATTTCAAATCTTTGGAGAGAAATCTTTGAGTGAGTTTGAGAGCTGCGGTTTTTTGTGCTTCATCTCCAAATCTCTCTTGCTCTTCTTCATTCGAGCTTTAGTACTACATCGAGTTCTTTGTGGATTCATTACTCTTGGAGCTTCTAGCTCCTAGACGACTAGGTGTCTCTTGTGAGTCTCCAAATCTTATGGAAGAACACAAGAAAGTTTGTATTACCCGCTCGTTTGAGCAAAGATTATTGTGTGGGCTTGACCTTTGTGGTCGGCAAAGGGAGGATTAGGGTTGAAAGAGACCCGACTCTTTGTGGGTGCCTCAACGAGGAAGTAGGGCACATTGGTGGTGTGACCGAACCTCGGGATAAATCTTGTGTCTCTCGTGTTCTTGCTCATTGTGTTTGTTTGTGTTCTTCGTTCTCTCACCATTGTGTGGAAGATTTGTTTATATCTTTTTGGTGTGTGGATTTTGAGAAGTGCCCTTCTCAGACCTACTACTTTGAACCCTGTGGATCAACTAGAACATCTCATTTACAAAGTTAACTGGGTGAATTTCGAGATCAATTCAGTTTATATCTTATTCTTTAGTTGAGCTCGTGAAACCAGTTGAACCGGTTTTACCCAGTTCGTTTCTAGTTTTGTTGAAAAAGTTTTAACTTGCCTATTCACCCCCCTTCTAGGCAACTTTCAATTGGTATCAGAGCCTAATCCTCGTTCTAACGCTTAACCGTGTGAGGAAAAGATCATGTCGGGGGGACTAAGAAACGAAAGTGCTTCTAAGCTTGAAAAAGTTGAGGTTGCCTCGACTTCATCTTTTGGTGCAGATGTTGATCCTAGGGCAATAGAACTTGCCATGAGAATCGCGTAAAGGATGTTCCTCAAAATGAAGGAAGATGAGGCGAAGAACAAGGTTGAAGAAGAAGAAAATGATCGATGGAGACCAAACGATGAATCCACCTCTTCACAAGGTTTGTCTTTCAAATCCACTTCTCATATGTGCTTTGTCGCTAATGGGAGTGACAGTGAAAGCGAAAGTGAGGATGAGGAGGAGCATGAAAGTGATAGTGAAGACGAGGATGATCTTCAACAATTCTTCGCTCAACTAAGCAAGAAAAATCGGATGAGCTTGCTCAAACTCATGAAAAGAGCGAAAGAACAAAAATAAATGCTTCATAAGCAAGAAGATTTCTTCATCAGAAAAATTGAAGACTTAGAGAAGTTGACCAAAGAGCATGAGAAGCTAAAGTGCTCTCATGATGATTTGGTCCATAGGTATGAAAAGATTTCAATTGAGCAAACTAGTACTTCAAATGCTTTATCTTGTGTTGCTCAATTAGAAAAAGAAAATACTATGCTCAAGAACACGATAGAAAAGCTAAACATTGAAAATCTAGCTTTGCAAGAAAAACATGATATGCTTGTGTGCTCTCATAATAAATTTATGGATTCACATATCATGTTAGAAATCGCTCATGAGGTTGTGTTAATTAATTTGAAATCATACCAACCTCACATATGCACATGTACTCAAATAGAAACTATATTATCATGTGTTAACAAATGTTGCTCTCAAGAAAGCCAATCTTCCATTGAGTTAGAATTTTCAGGAACAAGTAATGTTTCCTATGCAAAAGAAAACAATGAGCTCAAGGAAGAAAATGAGATGCTAAAAAGGAGCTTGACTCAATTGAAGGGAAAGTGTCATGCTCAACTTTCTCAAGATAACTGTGATAATATAGTGAAAACGGTTGAGAAGGGGACAATAGTAGCATGCACGAAATCCCTTCAAAAGAATACCAAGCTTTCCAAGAAGGGCATGAGCAAAATTCATGGTAAGAAAACTAATGCTCATACTATTTGCTCTAACAATGTACCTATGTGCTTCAACAAAGAAAGATCAAAGAGAAGCGATAGGAGGTGCTATGGATGCAAGGAGAAGGGTCATGAAATTGGTTCATGCCTCCGCATGAAGAACCAAGATCTTGCACGATCAAGAAAGATGACCATCAAGAAAGATGAAAGAAAAAGGCAAATGCATTGCAAGGACAAGCACCGCATTTGCTACAATTGCCGTGAAATAGGTCATCTATTCAAGGTTTGTCCAAAGGGTAAAACTCCTAAGCCTAACCTGTCAATACATTCAAATATACTTAGAAGACCCAAATTTGACTCTTGTGCTAGAAAGGTGATGAGTTCAACACATTCTAGGACCAAGGTTATTTGGGTGCCTAAGTACTTATTAGCTAACCTTGGTGGACCCATCCAAAAATGGGTACCAAAATGTACTTAATAAGTTTTGCAGGTACCCAGAGATGGTATGAAGCTTTGGGGTGCTTGATCAGTTTAACTCAATTCTTATCTCAAGCTATCAATCTTACATTGTCTATCCTTTAAGATTGACCCAAAGATGAATTGAGTTGTTATATCACTAACTTCATATTCATCTCTAGCAAGAACTTGTGTTGTAGGGAATAAGGATTAACCTTTGTGGGAATCAAGCAAAAGGCCTACAACCAAGTGATATCCAAAGGATGGTAACAATTAATTCTTAAGTGCACATTGCTTTTAATTGGTATATTCCTTTGTGTCTTTTGTAGCCACATAGGAAAAATGAAGCACTTGAGAATGAACTTAAAATATTTTACCTTGCTTTGGAAAGGATCTAATTATATGGTAGATTGCAAGTTCATATTTTTTATATTGTGACAATCTACATGCTTTAAATTGATTGTATGTATCTTGTGGCATATTTCAAGTTAATCATCATATTATTGCCATGACCTAGACATAAAGAGTATTATCCCATGTTCTTAAATGAATAGAGTGCTAAGTAAGAAATTCAAATTCTTAAAGCACTTACCAGAAGGGAATTCTCTATATGACTAGAGTTGTGAGACTAATGTTTCTATCCAAGTGTTTATGTAGTCTCACAACATGAGAATGTGTTTCCCAAATGGAGTGTGCCATTCAACATTCAAAGAAGATCGAACCAATACTATGTGATGTATTCATTCTTGTTTAAATTGGTTTTGAGTATTCTACATTAATCACTCACCATGCTATGAATTAAACTTGCCATGTAAACTTAATTAAATAATCATGCTACTTTCATCTTTTTTACAATTGATGTTATGTATGATGCTTGTAAGGGTAATTTAGTTCATATCATGAGGTTTCTTTATTTTAGTAACCTTCTTGTCATTCATATACTAGAGGTTGCTAAATAGGAAACTATTGCTTGTGTTACTAATACAATCTCTTTTAAGATATTTCATGGAAATTCATAAGTAGAGATTGTGCTCTTTCAATTGGTAAAATCACAAGCTTTAAAGGTTAATCTTCACCTAAAAGAAAGATTAGTAATGCTCAAGGCAAAGGTATGGAACAAATTGCTTCAATTGGTAGTTGATCAATAGTAGTTTCTTCCAAGTGGCATTCTTTCAATTGGTAATAATATATTCTATGGAAAGGAATGTCAATATGAAGGTTAAATTCCTTTTGGCTTAAATTTGTAAATTAGTGCATATTGTGAATTCACTACTCCATGTGCATTAACTTAAAAGGAATTTAATTTATGCCTTTACGCCTCATAAATGATGATTTGTTTGCCATTCATATATATAGATATCATCATTCATTAAATACTTCCTTGTATTACTAATACCTCTTTTCAAAGTGTTTTATCGACTAGTTTTAAAAGGAAAAGAGATAACAAAGAAGGAAGTCTCCACAAATGATGAAAAGAAGAATACTAACGTGACACCACCACAGATAGTAAGATCTGTCAAATTGGTATAACAAATGGTACATTCTATATGGTGGTAAATATTCTTATGCATAAGTTAATTTATTGCAAATTTGTCATGCCTTGACCATGATATGTAATATACTTCTCATGAGACTCTTAACTGAATTGAAAGTGCATGTGACAAGTCATTCAAATACTTGATGCACATATCTAGTGGGAGAACATTATATATCTTGTCTCATAGAGAATAAGTTTCACTTGAGTAAGCTATACTAAGACAATCCAAAATGGTAAATTTGTATCTCATTCATATGGATTGTAATCTTTGTTTTCTAAATAGCTACTCTTGATACAGTTTAAAATTCCCTTATCGTTAATTCTAAAAGTGCATTAGAATCTTTTTGTTGATATTCATCACATACATATGCACTAACATGGATATGATTTTTAAACTGTAAAAGGTACAATTAGTGATCCATACTCTCTAAATTTTGGAAACCCATATTTTGATATCTTAGAAAATCTACTTAAATCGGTATCCATATGCTTCATATTGAATTGGATCACTAAGTTGTAAATTCCATGCATAACTTGTCTTTATGATATGAATGCTTGTGCGACTAACCTTGATAAGCTAGGTGCACCCAAGGTCAAGCTAGGTTCATCATCAAGAAGGAAACACAATGATGTATCAAGAAAAGGAGAAAAGGCTCCTATTCTTAACTCTGGTTTTTTTGTGTGATTAAATATTGACTTGAAACCATGTAAGATGGTTGTCAAGTATATGTGAATGCCTACACAAAGAGAAAGGCCACAATAAGGATTGTGTGGGTACTCAAGGCTCTTACTATTAATCTCAAAGGACCCAATTCAAATTGGGTACCATGATATGAAGCTTAAACTTGTTTTGCAGGATCACTTCTTAAATGGATCAAGCTGGGTGCTCGATAATGAATGTATAAATCATCTTTGGAGATAGTAGCAAGGGTGGTAACAACTGAATCTCAAGTGCATATTATTTTCAAATCTTATCTCTTTTGTGACTTGTGTAGCCACTAAGGAAAAAGAAGTACTTGAGGATATATATCAGTTGTTGATTATGAAATAAAGGTCCAAATTGGAAGATAAATGAATATTATCATATGGTCAACAATCCAAAATTATGTGATGTATTCTCTCTCTAGTTAATTTGGATTTGATTCTTCTATATTAGACACTCACCATAATATGGATTAAGTCAGCCCTTTAGACTTCATTGAACAACCATGCATATTATCCATGTCATTCAAAATATATTGTGCATGAGGGCTCAAGGGAAATTTAGTCCATATTATGAGGTTTCTCTATTTTAGCAACTCGATTGCCTTCCACATATAAAGGGTTGCTAAATAAGAAACTAGTGCTTGTGCTACTAATGTCATCTCTTGTGTTGAGTTTATCCATAGAAAATCTATGTTAAGAGATGGTGCTTGTTTTAAATTAGATAAATCACAAGCTTAAAGGATACTATTCAACTAAAGTAAGAAGAAGTTAATAAGAGGCCAAGGTATGAAAACTTCCTCTCCTTCAGTTGTTTTAGTATTCTATCCTTAGTGGGATGTACCATAGTATAGGTTAAATTCCTTGCAATATAAAATGTTCAATAGTGCATATAACTTTGACATCAACTATATGTGTGCACTAATTTAAAGGAATTTAGTCTATCCTTTTGGGTTTCAATAATGATGATTCATTTGCCATCCACATATAAGGATCATCATTTGTGAAACCCTCTCCTGTGTTTCTAATGCTCTCTTTTCTAAGTGTTTCAACAAGGTTCTTCCAAGTTCTTTGAAGATGAATTCAAAATCTATAAATATAAGAGTCTTGGTTGTTTCAATCATTGAGTTTCAATTGATATCATATCAAGTATGATCGAATCAAGAAAAGATGAAAGAAGTTCATGATCACTTGGTTGGATGAAATCGTAAAGAGAAAAGAGATCACAATGATTCAAGAAGGGAGTTATATTTTTTCTTTCTTTCAACCAAATAATGAAGATGTAGTGACATATTTATATGGAAAATGAGTTTCTCCTGATCGTTTGAAGAGGATAAGTTTCTCTTTGAAATGTCAAGCCTATCAAAAGCTAAGATGGAAATTCATGATTATAATGGAGACCATGTGGCGTAGAACAAAGGTGTGTCACTCCATGAACTATTGTATTACATTTGTGTATATAGGCTCTTACATGCTAGTGTGTGCATGTATATGCAATATATTAAGTCACATCATAAGGTTGCACTTGTGGTGATGATTAAAGAATCACTAGATATTTGATTAATACCTCGTGTGGTGATGTCATAAGTTTGTCTTAAGTCATCTTAGTGAGGTATGAGTCAAACATGCTAACTTCTCAAGAATCTTGGCTTAAAATATTGCATATCATGTCTATTAGTATATCTTTTGATTATGAGTAATTCCTTCAATTGGTACAATTTCATAGTTTATTTGTACCAAGGTTCAAATTGTAGAACTTAAATCCCCTGGCCTCACAAGTCCAAGTGCATAAGCTAAACAAGTATTCATCACTTGTATGCACACATTTAGGGGGAGAATAGTCTATAATTTGAATCTTTGAGACTAACTTCATTTTCAAGTCTATTATGTGTGTAGTCTCAAATTAGAAAGGAATTTTCGGGCAAAGACAATCGCTTCCACTGCAAACTTTGATGGGTATCAAAGATTCTTTGCTCCAATAAATGTATCTTCTATACATTTCATAAGAGAATGAGTTTCTCTTATATATGCTACTCCAACGTCATCCAAAATTGGTAAATATGTATCACATCCTTTTGGATTGCAAATGTCTAAAGTAGCATAGCTTATAGATTCTCCTGTCTAGAACTTAATTGATTAAATAGTGCACATGTTTCTTATGTTGCAAGATTATGTTCAATTGATACTCCTTTTATGCCAATGGTACTTTAAGTTGTAAATAAGTACTCCCAACAGATATCAATTGAATTCATATATATGTGTGCACTAAAACTTGAGGAGAACTTAGTGTAATATGCTATTAGTGATATGCTTATCTATCAAATTGTATCAATTGGTGTTTTTCAATTGATATTTTTCATACATGATCACTAGTTGCATAATCCATACTTATGCAATTTTCATGTTGCCTCTTGTTATGATAAGAAAATGCTAGGTGACATCTAGACTCCAGGTATCAAGATTTATCCTTAAATTAGTATGACAATATTCATTTGATATCTTGGACCTTGTTCACAATTATGCCAACAAGAGCTTGCTAATGAATTCTAAATCCAACACAAGTCTGGAAACCCCTTGAAAAGGTAAAACACAAAGGTACATCACTCATGACACTTATCCATTACCTTTGTGCCATCTAAGGATGCTTTTCATGATAGTATGTTCAAATCGCGCTTAATCATAATTTTTACCCTTTATATTCTTTGTATCCTTTTTGGAGATATATGACAAAGGGGGAAAAAATTTGCATTAAAGCTTACCTTCAGTCTTATGTAACTAAGTGTTAGAAGACTTTTAAGAAGGGGATATATAATTAACAAAAGGGGGAATCATAAGAAAAACATAAGATGTAGAAAGTTGATTAGTGCATTCTATGTCATGAGCATCACGTTTATTTTATGACACAAAGCACCCTATGAATAGTATGATATAGGTTGTCTTCACTCTTTGACCCAAATATGTGCTTTTGGCATTTGAGTACAAAATTGGTATTTTCTGAAATGCACATATTTAGGGGGAGGAAACTATATCATAGGATTCAAAATCTTATTTATCAAATCTTATGTAAGCTTTAAATGTGTTGTCATCAATCACCAAAAAGAGGGAAATTGAAAGTGCAGTCATCCCTTTTGTGAGTTTTGGTGATTTGGATAACAACACATTTAAAGGTCTAACAAGTTTGCTAAGTGTTGAACAGGAAATTCAGTATGATGAACATACTTGAATAGTGTATAATGATCAGTGAACAAGGTTCAACACAAGGTCAAATAACCAGTGAGACAATGCAAATGGATATAATATGGTCTCTATATTGGTTTGAATATATGGACAAGTCCTGAGAAATCACTATGCATAAATATGATCATAATAGAGGTTGAAGTGATTAAGAGGATTGGTCAAGCCAAAGTGAATAAGATATGAGGAATCATGAATTGGCTTGACCATATTACTATTAGTCCATATATGAATATATGAGAATCAAACTAGAGCTTGATTGATCTTAGCAGTTATATCTAGATGACATTCAAGCAAGGTTCACAATATTGAAGAAATGATTCTCTCAATGGATGCTCAATAGGATGTGACTCAAAAATGGCTTGATAGGGTGAAGATAGCAAGGAAAAGGCTTCGAGGAACTAAGCGAAGGTGAAGGCCAAGCGACGGCTTGTAGACCGAGGTACCATGGCTAAGGTGAAGAAGAGAGTACTTGCACTAAGTCGATGAACTAATCAGCTATAAAGAGTTACAACATGTTGATGCATCAGTAATGTGACTTGAAGCCATGATTTGAACTCATATATGGTGAAATGGCATAAGTCACAGACTCGATTTGTGTTTGCTTCAAAAGGTGAGACAAAGATGTTTGTGATCTTTATGAAGCAACACCATGGAGAAATCACACTTGAGACACCAATGACTCAAAGAGTTTACTTAATTATATTTTATTTAACTTGAGTATAGGAATCGTCGTACTATCAAGGGGATCCATAAAGAAGGTTGATGTTGGTACTAAAGCTCAAAATCCTTGATCTAAAACTTCCATTTTACCCTTCATTCACATCAGTTTTCTCAAAATCTGTGCAACAGTTTCAAAAATCGGTTCAACCAGAATTAAAACCGATTCAACCGGTTTCTGCACTGTTCCCCTTTGTCATTGTCTGACCTGCCAGTCTGCTAGTCAGTCCTGTCAGAAAAAGTCATGTGCAGATTTTTGGAAAACGGTTCAACCGAATTTTGGCCCGGCTCAACCGGATTTGCAAGTGGTTGAACCAAATTTTGGTCCGGCTCAACCGAATTTGAGTCCGGTCCAGTCTCCGACTGAGTCCGCCAGTGAACCAAAAACCTCCTGGTGGAATCCGGTTCAACCGATTTTAGAACCGGTTCAACCGTTTTTCAGTCAGATTTCCCCAACGGCCACCAGCTTTTGGGGGCACCTTTATATACACCTCCCACACTCTTCCCCACAGAAGATCATGCACAAAACTCCATTTCTAACCTGAGAAACACCTCCCACTCCCTCTCACACATCTCTTGCCTCTCCCATTTCAAATCTTTAGAGAGAAATTTTTGAGTGAGTTTGAGAGCTGCGGTTTTTTGTGCTTCATCTCCAAATCTCTCTTGCTCTTCTTCATTCGAGCTTTGGTACTACATCAAGTTCTTTGTGGATTCATTACTCTTGGAGCTTCTAGCTCCTAGACGACTAGGTGTCTCTTGTGAGTCTCCAAATCCTGTGGAAGAACACAAGAAAGTTTGTATTACCCGCTTGTTTGAGCTAAGATTATTGTGTGGGCTTGACCTTTGTGGTCGGCAAAGGGAGGATTAGGGTTGAAAGAGACCCGGCTCTTTGTGGGCGCCTCAACGAGGAAGTAGGGCACCTTGGTGGTGTGACCGAACCTTGGGATAAATCCTGTGTCTCTTGTGTTCTTGCTCATTGTGTTTGTTTGTGTTCTTCGTTCTCTCACCATTGTGTGGAAGATTTGTTTATATCTTTTTGGTGTGTGGATTTTGAGAAGTGCCCTTCTCAGACCTACTACTTTGAACCATGTGGATCAACTAGAACATCTCATTTACGAAGTTAACTGGGTGAATTTCGAAATCAATTCAGTTTATATCTTATTCTTTAGTTGAGCTCGTGCAAACCGGTTGAACCGGTTTTACCCAGTTCGTTTCTAGTTTTGTTGAAAAAGTTTTAACTTGCCTATTCACCCCCCCTCTAGGCAACTTTCAGTGACATGGTCCAACAACAGACATCATATGGTTTGATGACCCTAATTTATGCCCAATAAAGGCGACAATGGCTAGTTGACTCTTGTGACCTTATAAATAGAGCTTAGCTAGACATGGGGTGAGCATTATGGCTTTTCAACTTGATATGTATTTAAGACTAGAAAAGGATCTTACACACACCACTAGTGATATTGGTTCATTTAAAGTGATATCGTGAGTGATCTCTCGTGATTTGCATTGAATTGTTACATCTAATAGCACTAGTGATCATATTAAGCTGTGAGATTCTTGTTACTTTTGGTGATTGCCACCACCTAAATAGGATTGGTGGCAGTGAAGGACATTGAGTGTTTGCTGTTGGCTCCAATCATTGAGTGTGAGAGTAACACCCTGAAAATTCAATCTAGAAAATTTCTTTAACTTGTTCTGAATTCGAAATGAATTTTAAAATTTGTTTAAAAAGTATGTATGCGAGTTGATATCAACAAAAATAGTGGTCTATATTTCTCTCCAAAAGTATTCCAAAATAGATAGGACATTCCCTTCTTTCACCCACAATCACCTTTGATTCTTTTACTTGTATTCACCCACATTCACACAGTTCTATCTTTGTTTAGATGTAATTTCGAGGTGGAGTCCCAACTACAACTAGAAAACTTTAGCCTCCATCGAACAAATGCTTTTTATTGCATCACATAGGTTGATCTTGTAGCCAATACCAGAACATCACATGGTACAATAGAAACTGTTTCTTGAATGGAATCGTGGTCGTCGAACTAAATAAGAACTTTGTCCTTTTTTAAAAAATAATTAACATTGTTTAATTTGTGCATTATTTTTTAAGTAGCTATATATTTATGTTGTATTATTGTTTTTTTCATTTTGCTTATGGTATTTGAATTAAAAACCTCGTTTCAATGTGCATTGCATCTGTAAAAAGAAAAGTTGATATGTATCTAAATAGTTAGGACAAATTTAATATTTTAAAATAGATATGTATAAAATTTGATGTTAACCTTTTCTTTTGTTATCAAGCACATTATTATAAATAAGAATAAAATTTTGCATAAAGCTTTTATACATTATTTGCTAAGTACAACAAAAGGTGAAAAATATATGTATCCATATCCGAATTTTATATCTATCATTTAATAAGATATATGACAAATTCGAGGTTTGCCTTTTAAGAATCTTTACAAGCACAATGCTAAAACAAAAATATGAATTTGCATAGCCGATTCTATATCCTGTTTATTCACAATCAAATAAAAAAGACCAAAGCTCATATGGAGATCCACACCAGCAAGCTTGAACAAGGTCATTATGTAGATTCCCACCTCCCCATCCCTCCTCCTCCTCTTGGAAGATTTGGCCTCTAGCTCCTTCTTCATCAGCGGATGAGTATGGCGGGTGGATCTTGATTGTTCTTAGCGCTCTCTTCATCTTCAATTGGCTCTCGGGATTGGTCTGCTTTGAGGTGCTTTTCTGTTCCCCCTCTCTTCTCCTACTTGGTCTTCTTCGTTTTTTCTGGATGGATCTGGCAAAATTGGATTTCCGGTCGGGATTACTCTTCGAGGATGATATTAGGCGCCGCTTAGCTTCTCCAGTGTGTCCTGGGCGTCCGGATATTCCTTCGACATTTTGGTTGGTCATCTCTTTTGGTCGCTGCATCTTCAAGCTTGACTCGGTTGCAGTGGATTATCTTCTTCAAGCTGCTCTGGGAGGTTTTGCAAAGGGTTTCAATGTATCCCAGCTCTCTGGTCGGGTTTTTCGCTTCTCGGTATCCTCCAAGGTCGTTGGTTTTCATATCTACAATTCTAAATGCATTGATCGCTCGGAATTCAGGGCTTTCTTCAATCTTTGGAATCATGGAGGACCGAATTGGACTTATGAATACAGGAAATTCATTCAGGAAGAAAATGCCAATTGGTGGATTGTTAAGGGCAAGAAGAATTTTTTTGCCAATATTGTTAAGCTTCCTCCGTTGTCTGGTGCAAATGCTATCCCGATTCATCGTAGTAAGATGCTTTCTCACTTTGCTAGGAAGTTTGATGAGACAAGGCTTTCTGTCTTCAAGCAATTGGGATCTCCTTCAAGATTTCGGGGCTCTTGGAATTCATTCAAAGCGAATAACTCGGCAATTCCCATGAGTATTCCTTCTCGCCGGATGTTCTCCACGGTGAGTTACTCTAATCATAATGGAGGCATGATTAGCCGCGGTCGTCGCGGGCGCGTGAAGCGCCCTAGATCCTCTGGGACTCAAATGTGATACAATTACTAGTCCCAGGAGGCTAGTAAACACATTTATACATCAGATGATTCTAGATCTGCTTAAACGAGACAAACCTATAAAGGTGGCGATCAACTTTAAGAGTTGGTCCACAACTCGGGACATATCATTAGAGTGGGGCTGAAGCAGCCCGATATACGCAGCGAAGCAAATCAGCGGTCGAACAGCCACATGCAAGGTTGGGAACAGGCGTAACTCTTACCTGATCTCCTTTTCTAAAAAACAACAAATAAGCAAGGGTGAGTACAAACGTACTCAGCAGCCCACCTTCACCCGCGGAATGGGGAAATCAGATATAATGCATGGAATATGTGGAGCTCAGGATATTTTGCAGAAATAGCAATATTTTATGCAGGTGTTGGGGGTATGCTTCGTAGCCGAAGATCCTAAAGAAAGAGAACACCTTCGGAAGATTCTCTCAGGAGCAAGTGTCGAAGCTATTACTTATAGAGCTTCGGCACAATGACAGATCTCAAGATGAAGGGTCGAACCGACTTAAAGATGGATTGACTTAAAGACCCATGATGTTTTGTGTCATTGTTGTAGTCGATTGTAAAGGACATAAATGTAATTTTACACAGACTGCGCCCTGTGCCTATAAATAGGTGAACAGTACCCCGGCACTGTTCACGGAATTCTGTAATCGCTGTCACATTGCGCTGGAATTATTGTTTCCTGCCAAGACGAAGGTATAAATGTATCTAACTACTATGTTTTAATATTTAAGTTCATATAATAAAATGTTTGAATAATGTAATTCATATTTGGTATGTCTTTCTATAATGTCTTATGTTTTATATCTTATTTCATATTGTCTCTTAAGATTAATTACGAAGATATGACCTTTGTGATATTTTTGCTCATGGCCTTCGTCCGAAGCTCATTAAATCCTTGGGGAGATAATGCTTCAGCGGACGAAGGGCATTAATATTTAACATTTTATGTTGCCTTGTTCTTAATTCATAGCATTTAAGAACAAGTCCCCAACACCAGGGTTGTTTTGTAAAACATTTTGTATTTTTCAAAGCGCATCCTCTCCCAAAGGAGCAGGAAGTTTTTCAATATAGAATAAAATCCCCTGGACTAAATCATCCAGGTATCTCAGCAGTTTCCCACTGGTTTTCATTTTCAAAAACAGCTACTGGACTTCCCGTCCACCATAGCTCACGACTCAACCGCCGGACCTTTTAAAAACCACTTTTCTCAAACACACTTCTTTTTTTTGAAAACAAAACACTAATTGTCATACCACACCAGACTCGTCCATTCCTGTGGACACAGACTATTCGAATAGGTTTGAACCCTGCGCAGAGGGGTACACTTTACCCACTAGTCCGGCTCTGCGATCTCAAGGCCAAGGAGATCTGAATCCGAATCTCTTTCTTTCCTCGCACGTCCTAACCTTAACGGTTATACCGGAAGGAGTCAGGCCTCTGCCATGTCCAAACCGGACAAAACATTCCCCCTCCTTATCCTCCCGGTGCTCCCCAGCCTTCATAACCCTGGGGCGTACGAGTTCAGATTGAGTGACTGCCCACACAGTCTCGAGTGGTTGTACTTATCATGAGTACATGTAGTGAAAGATGACAAACCGGTCCTTATACGAGGGGACAATCCTTCTGCTCACGCCTAAACTAGCTGAGCCATCACCTTAGGCCCTCCCCTAAACCAGGGAGTCCCTGATTATCCCACTCACAAGGTGATAAGGTTGAAAACCCTTCATCATACACATTTTGAAAAGCATTTTCTTTTGAAAACTCACATCTTTTCTCAAATCATTTGTAACAAATATATCAAGGATTGATTGCGGCAAGCGGCTTGGGTGGCCATAATAACTTGTCTCAAAATCATATCATGCATAAAATAACAAGCTGAGGGTTGTGGTTGAAAAATCATAGGTAATTTATGCATCAAAGGGATCCAGTGAGCTTGCCGTGCTTATTCGGCGAAGGGGAAGGGGAGCTCGCAGAACTGGCTTCTAGCTCCACTGTCTGGCGTAGACTTGCAGATCTGGCCTCCATGAGACGGCACAGACGCTCCAATAACTATGCAACATGAATAAGCAAACATACAAACAAGCAAGTATACCAACAAATATTTAGTATAGTGGTCCGAATAGCGATATATGGATGGGTAGAGTCTTGAGTAGAATCTGTGTCATGTGGTGTTGTGATATTAGTGGTGGTGGAGCGAAGGTGCTTACCAGGAAGGTGGACTGGAGGCGAAGCGACACTATGCGTGTAGCCGGTAGAGCGGAGTAACTGAGTGGGTGGGGTGTTTGCCTTGGCTGAGGGTGTTGAGTGTGTGTGGAGAGGGAGAGGGTAGTTGGATGTATTTATAGTTGAGTGTATTTGGTGTAGCACAGTGAAGTTCACTGTTGGTGAGAATAGTGACGAATGAATTATCTGACTTAGTATGAACAGGTGAGTTATAGGCAGAATATGGGACAAGATGATTTTGGGAGTTTTCTGGAACATGGACCATGCTTAAGGGATGACATGGTTGAATAGGGAATAGTTTGATAAGAATTTAGAAACGAGAATTATTGGAATCTGAGTTTGGAAGTCTAGTTCGAAGAAATTTCAAAGTTAAGCGTGCTCAACTTGGAGAAACCTGGGATGGGTGACCAGATGGGAAGTTCCCACTGGAAGGAAAATCAGTCACCGAGTTCGTATGACTAGAATATGGGTCTGGCTGGTCTTAGGTGGACTGGACAACATGATGGATGAGTAGTTGAAATTTGGGGTGATCGGATGGTCGATGAATAGTAACAATGAATAGTAATGGTAAATAGTAACGATGAATAGTAATGGTGAATAGTCCGTATGAACGAACGATGAACGATGAATAGTGACAATGAATGAACGATGAATAGGAACTATGAACGAACGAACGAACGATCGAATGATCGGACGAACGAACGATCGAAATTTCGGCAGCATAACGGCAGGACAAAGATTATCTGGATGAACGATGAATAGGAACTATGAACGAACGATGAACGATCGAATGATCGAACGAAAGAACGATCGGAATTTCGGCAGCATAACGCCAGGAAAAAGATTATTTGGACGAATGAACGGACGAACGATCGGACGAACAGACGAACGAACCATGAACGATCGGACGAACGATCGGACGAACGAACGAACAAACTAAGAACAGGGGGACGAACGATCGAACGATCCTTGTGCTAGTGTGTGCTTGTGTGGAACATGGAGTGGGTGTGTGTGTGGGGGGGAGAGTTGCCATGAAATGGCTTGGGGTGGGATGAGAGGAGGCCCTTGCCCCTCTATTTATAGCCATGGTGGGGGGATTAGGGGAGGGATGAGAGGATTATTGGGAGGATTAGAGGATTAGTGAGAGATTAGCATGTATTTGTCTTGTATAAGTGAGATTAGCTTGTAGAGCTCACGTATGACACTGGAGGCATACATATACGTATGAGCATGAGGAAAGTTATGAAGAAAATATTTGTAGGGACTTGAAAAATGATTCTGAAGGTATTTCTCAAGAGGAAAATACTTGGAGATATATCGGTGGAATAATTGGACAGTATTTCTGAAGAGGACTTGAAGGGGATTACTCAGGAAATATCTGGGCGATATTTCTGAAAAGAAATTGAGGGGGGTTACTAGGGAAATATCTGGGTAGTATTTCTGGAAAGATTTTTGAGGGGGGTCACTAGGGAAATATTTGTAGGATATTTTGATGAGGATTTTAGAGAGAATATAGACCACTATATTTTATTTGTTGATATCAACTCACAAATAAACATTTTAAAATGAAATTTGAAATTCATTTTGAATTTAGAGCGAGTTTGAGAAAATTCCAAGATTTGAATTTTTGGGATGCTACAAATCTACCCCACTTAAAATGAATCTCGTCCTCGAGATTCGGCTAAGGGTTATGGGTATAGCTTTACTTCAGCTACATATCTTCACTTTGCAACTCTTCGAGGAGATGGAACTTCAACCAAATCTAGCCTTGAGGAGCATCTGGTTGCCGATTGGAAACACTGATTCTGGCTACTCAAAGATCATCTTCAGGCTTCTTGCTTTCGCTTGGCAGGTGGCTTACTGAAGAAGCATCGATGCCAACACGCAAACCTTCCTCTTGCGAACTCCCACATGGATTCCTTTCTTGATGGGTCTTCTGGTGCTTTATCAACAGAACTTAGGTGACCACCTCTCATCCAGAAACTTATATGCTTCGATGATCTGGTCCTCCACAAGCTTGCTACATGCCTTCTTTTTTTCTCCATAATAGGAACTTTACTGGAACACTACCCCACTTAAAAAGAATGAGGGTAGAACTTGAATCTTGGGGATTTGAACTCCTTGAAGTACCTCATAACAAGGGTGTTACGGGGCCTTCTTCTATTGTTGCTGCTTGAGCAGGCTGCGGAGAAATGACTGACATAGGGTTGATCTTGGGATAACCTTCTTCTTATCTTCTCTTCACTATTTTCTTTTCACTGACCCTTTCTTTCTCTTTGCTCTTCCCATTGGAGGATTCTATCAAAGAGTATTACCATCATACAGAGGAGGAAACCAAGGACTATGAACCATGTACAACAGTCTTCAACCCAAGAATCATCAAGCATTGTGATCTTAGGGGCGAGGGAGTGAAAAATGGAGTTGTTTGCGATTTGGCAGAGGGGATTTTATCAGGTGTGTGCTTTGCTTTGAGCGAGTTGGGAGATGAGGGAGCTGGTGGTGGGGGTTTTATAGGCGAGTGGGGGTGCTCGGGGGTGTGGAGTGGTGATGATGGAGCAGGTGACACGAGGCAGCAGGTGCAATGGAGGGGGGTGGTGTTGCTGGCGGTAATGGCGGTGGTGGGTGCGCTGCAAAGGGGAAGTGGGGCGATGGTGGTGCGCATGGAGGCGGACACGCGTGCAAGGGGCACGGGTGAGTGGTGGGGTCAATGACCCCTAATGTTTGTGGTCTGGTTCCAAGAATCTTTGCCTCTATGTATGGTAATAACTCCTTCTGTCCTCTTTTTCTGTTTACTTTGACTCAGGGGCAGTGCTTTGATTCTCACGGTCGGTCCTTTTCACTGAGCGGCTGGACTGGTTTCTTTTGTAGCTTATTCCAGGCTTCAAGGGTAAGCTTCTCGGTATCTTCTTGGGTAAGGCACTTTTCTCTTGAGATGGGTTAAGATGAGAATGGAAGCATAAGGTGAGGATTAGTTCTAATTTTTGATCGGTGTTTTTAGAGAAAACCTTTCTTCAAAAAAGAAAGAAAACACACAAGCTCAGCAATGATAAGCACAAACAAATCAAATGTTTTGAATAAGGGAAGAATAGAGTTTTTCCAAAGCACAGACTACTCACCTTTGGGGGCTAAGCATAACTACTATTGCTTGGCTCCTGAATTGAGAACTATGCAACTTATGAGCACTAACGTTAAAGCATCACATATGCACTCAAAAGGGAGGAAAACATCAGGCGAAATTCATTTTGAAATGCCCTAGGGGGCCACACAAATAGAGTTTTTCAAAACACGAGGCTACACGGTTACCTCTCATACAAGCAGGGCTCTAGCCAAAGTGAAGAAAAACTTCACTACCCAATGCATGCAGAGGACTGGGCATAACTAACTTCAGACCAGGCAGCTTCTCTTCTGGCAAGGCTTGCACACAACTTCAATCTGAGACATATCCTGGATGGGTTAAGAGGGAGCAGATGTTGATGACTTCTTCTGGCGGCGACTGAGATGGCAACACGGGGTCGAACTCTTCTTCAAGCAGGACTAGTTCTTGTAGCTCCTCAGAGGGCGGCGGTGCTGGCGGGGTGCTTGCCGCTTCTTCCTTGACTTCAAGGGGTGGTGCTGGAATCTTCTTCATGGTGAGGGGCTCAAACAACTCTGGCGGGGGATCTTGGGAGGACTCAGGGTGCTCTTGCTTATTCATAGCCTGAGGGAAGACTGGAATTCCTTCCAAGACTATGGCTCCATCCGGGAGTTCCCAAGCCTTCTTCTCTCCTCTGATAGAGACCGGGTGACCTTCAAGAATCTGGGGGTCTTCAGCTCTGATGGGTTGAACTAGGATGGATGAAGCGGGCTCTTGGATCCGTAGGGCTCTACATTGGTTATGGATTACCAAGTAGGCCTCCATCAACTTCTGGACGTGCTCATCCTTGGCTTGCTTCAGGGCTTCAACAGCAATGACTTCACGACTTTCCAAGGCAGTTGCACGGGCTTGAGCTGTGGTGAGATCCACATGGAGCTGACGGTTGCGCTTCTCTGCCTCTTCTGCTCGGGCAATCATCTAACGGTGGTGCCTGAGAGCACCTAGAGGGGGGGTGAATAGGTGATCCTGTAAAACTTAAACTTATAGCCACAAAAACTTGTTAAGTGTTAGCACAATAATTGCCAAGTGGCTGTAAAGGAGTCTCAACAACACAATACCACAAGAGATCAATCACAGAGATGACACAGTGGATTATCCCGTGGTTCGGCCAAGACCAACGCTTGCCTACTCCACGTTGTGGCGTCCCAAAGGACGAGGGTTGCAATCAACCCCTCTCAAGCGGTCCAAAGACCCACTTGAATACCACGGTGTTTTGCTTGCTTTTTCTCAATCCCGTTTGCGAGGAATCTCCACAACTTGGAGCCTCTCGCCCTTACAATTGAAGTTCACAAAGAAACACAGAGCAAGGGGGGGAATGAGCAACGCACACAAGACTTCAAAAGATCAGAGCAACAACACGCACACAAGTAGCAACAAGAGCTCGCAACACAACTCAAAGAGTTCACAACTCCACAAGAGCTCTATATGCTATCACAATGAAACGAATGCGCGAGATCGATGTCTTGGTGCTTAGGAATGTTGTAGGAATGCTTGGTATACTCCTCCATGCGCCTAGGGGTCCCTTTTATAGCCCCAAGGTAGCTAGGAGCCGTTGAGAACAAATCTGGAAGGCCATCCTTGCCTTCTGTCGTCGGGCGCACCGGACAGTCCGGTGCACACCGGACACTGTCCGGTGCCCGATTTCCTTCCTTAAACAGCGCAGTCGACGTTGCAGATCTGGGAGCCGTTGGCGCACCAGACATGTCCGGTGCACACCGGACAGTCCGGTGCCCCCTTCCGACCGTTGGCTCGGCCACGTGTCGCCCGCGGATTCCGCGGCCGACCGTTGGCCCGGCCGACCGTTGGCTCACCGGACAGTCCGGTGCACACCGGACAGTCCGGTGCACACCGGACAGTCCGGTGAATTTTAGCCGTACGCCGTCGGCAAATTCCCGAGAGCGGCCTCTTCGCCCAAGGCAGCCTGGCGCACCGGACACTGTCCGGTGCACCACCGGACAGTCCGGTGCCCCAGACCGAAACAGCCTTTTGGCTGTACACAGCCAACTCTTCTCTTCTTTCTGTTTCTAACACTTAGACAAGTATATTAGTACACAAAACCAATGTATTAAGGCTTAGAAACATACCTTTACTTTTGATTTGCAACTTGTCCATCCATGGGCATAGATTTATTTACATTTAAGCACTTGTGTTGGCACTCAATCACCAAAATACTTAGAAATGGCCCAAGGGCACATTTCCCTTTCAATCTCCCCCTTTTTGGTGATTTATGCCAACACATCATAAAGCAACTAGAACAAGTGCAAAATCACTTCAAATAAAACTCAAATTCATTTTGATTCAATTTGGCATATATGGATCATCCTTTGCCACCACTTGGTTTGTTTTTGCAAATCAAACTCAAATCTCTATCTCTAAGTCAAACACACATGTTGAAGCATAAAGAGAGTCATTCCAAAAGAGATTGATCAAAGATTTCAAAAACTCCCCCTTTTTCCCATAATCAACATTTCTCCCCACAAGAAACCAACTTTTGATAAAAGAGACAATA
This sequence comes from Zea mays, assembly GCF_902167145.1. Classification (NCBI taxonomy): domain Eukaryota; kingdom Viridiplantae; phylum Streptophyta; class Magnoliopsida; order Poales; family Poaceae; genus Zea; species Zea mays. The sequence goes on from NC_050098.1 coordinate 188,536,125, forward strand.
CAAGAGTTTTGACAAACCAAAAGCTCTATTCTACTATTTTCAAAATTTCTCAAGTGGTAGCTGATCCATTTATTGCTTTGGCCTTTATTTTCTCCCCCTTTGGCATCAAGCACCAAAACGGGATCAATTTTGGCCCTTTAACCCCATTGCCTCACCAAAATCTTCAATAAGAATACAAAGGCAATAAGAGTACGTGAGATGAACTTGGAATAAGTTACCCTCTCATCGGAGTGCAGTGGAAGTCTTTCATGGTCCAAGTCCACCTTTTTCCTTTCAATCCTTCTTTGAGACTAAAGCATCAAAAACTCAAGCACATGGTTAGTCTCATAGGGTCAAGTTGTAACACATCTCCCCCTAAACATGTGCATCACTTTGCAACGGACTTGTGAGGTCCAGGGAGTGTTTGTACAACTTGAGCACCAAAATAAGCAACAAAATGCAGAATGAACATGATCAAAGGCATAAACACATGTATGCTACAATTCAATCCAAGTTCCGCGAATCTAAGACATTTAGCTCACTACGCAGCCTGCAAAAGGTCTTCTCATCTAGAGGCTTGGTAAAGATATCGGCTAGCTGGTTCTCGGTGCTAACATGAAACACTTCGATATCTCCCTTTTGCTGGTGGTCTCTCAAAAAGTGATGCCGGATGTCAATGTGCTTTGTGCGGCTGTGTTCAACAGGATTTTCCGCCATGCGGATAGCACTCTCATTGTCACATAGGAGTGGGACTTGGCTCAGATTGTAGCCAAAGTCCCGGAGGGTTTGCCTCATCCAAAGTAGTTGCGCGCAACACTGTCCTGCGGCAACGTACTCGGCCTCAGCGGTGGATAGGGCAACAGAAGTTTGTTTCTTAGAGTTCCACGACACCAGGGACCTTCCTAAGAATTGGCACGTCCCCGATGTACTCTTCCTATCGACCTTACATCCAGCATAGTCAGAATCTGAGTATCCAACCAAGTCAAAGGTAGACCCCTTTGGATACCAGAGCCCAAAGCAAGGTGTAGCAACTAAATATCTCAGAATTCGCTTCACCGCCACTAAGTGACACTCCTTAGGATCGGATTGAAATCTAGCACACATGCATACGCTAAGCATAATATCCGGTCTACTAGCACATAAATAAAGCAAAGAACCTATCATGGACCGGTATGCTTTTTGATCAACGGACTTACCTCCTTTGTTGAGGTCGGTGTGTCCGTCGGTTCCCATCGGAGTCTTTGCGGGCTTGGCGTCCTTCATCCCAAACCGCTTTAGCATATCTTGCGTGTACTTCGTTTGGGAGATGAAGGTGCCGTCCTTGAGTTGCTTCACTTGGAACCCAAGGAAGTAGTTCAACTCGCCCATCATCGACATCTCGAATTTCTGCGTCATCACCCTGCTAAACTCTTCACAAGACTTTTGGTTAGTAGAACCAAATATTATGTCATCGACATAAATTTGGCACACAAACAGATCACCATCACATGTCTTTGTAAAAAGAGTTGGATCGGCTTTCCCAACCTTGAAAGCATTAACAATTAGAAAGTCTCTAAGGCATTCATACCATGCTCTTGGGGCTTGCTTAAGTCCATAGAGCGTCTTAGAGAGCTTACACACATGGTCGGGGTACCGTTCATCCTCGAAGCCAGGGGGTTGCTCCACGTACACCTCCTCCTTGATTGGCCCGTTGAGGAAAGCGCTCTTCACATCCATTTGGTACAACCTGAAAGAATGATGAGCGGCATATGCTAGCAAGATACGAATTGATTCTAGCCTAGCCACAGGAGCAAAAGTCTCCTCGAAATCCAAACCTGCGACTTGGGCATAACCTTTTGCCACAAGTCGAGCCTTGTTTCTCGTCACCACCCCGTGCTCGTCCTGTTTGTTGCGGAACACCCACTTGGTTCCCACAACATTTTGCTTCGGACGAGGCACCAGTGTCCAAACTTCATTCCTCTTGAAGTTGTTGAGCTCCTCCTGCATGGCCAACACCCAGTCCGGATCTAGCAAGGCCTCCTCTACCCTGAAAGGCTCAATAGAAGAGACAAAGGAGTAATGCTCACAAAAATTAACTAATCGAGATCGAGTAGTTACTCCCTTGCTAATGTCACCCAGAATTTGGTCGACGGGATGATCCCTTTGAATCATCGCTCGAACTTGGGTTGGAGGTGCTGGTTGCGCTTCTTCCTCCATTACTTGATCATCTTGTGCCCCCCCTTGATCATGCGCCTCCACTTGAGGTACTTGTTCGTCATCTTGGGTTGGGGGATGCACCATGGGTGAGGAAGAAGGTTGATCTTGCTCCAAGTGTTCCTGTGGTCGCACATCACCAATCGCCATGGTGCGCATAGTGGCCGTTGGAACATCTTCTTCATCTACATCATCAAGATCAACAACTTGCTCTCTTGGAGAGCCATTAGTATCATCAAATACAACGTCGCTAGAGACTTCAACCAAACCCGATGATTTGTTGAAGACTCTATACGCCTTTGTATTTGAGTCATAACCTAATAAAAACCCTTCTACTGCTTTGGGAGCAAACTTAGAATTTCTACCTTTCTTCACTAGAATGTAGCACTTGCTCCCAAATACACGAAAGTAAGATACATTGGGTTTGTTACCGGTTAGCAGCTCATACGAAGTCTTCTTGAGGAGGCGGTGAAGGTAGACCCTGTTGATGGCGTGGCAAGCCGTGTTCACGACTTCTGACCAAAAACGCACGGGGGTCTTGAATTCTCCAAGCATCGTCCTTGCCATATCGATTAGCATCCTGTTCTTCCTCTCTACCACACCATTTTGCTGTGGTGTGTAGGGAGCGGAGAACTCGTGCTTGATCCCTTCCTCCTCAAGGAACTCCTCCACTTGAAGGTTCTTGAACTCGGACTCGTTGTCGCTCCTTATCTTCTTCACCTTGAGCTCAAACTCATTTTGAGCTCTCCTGAGGAAGCGCTTGAGGGTCCCTTGGGTTTCAGACTTATCCTGCAAAAAGAACACCCAAGTGAAGCGGGAAAAGTCATCAACAATAACTAGACCATACTTACTCCCTCCTATGCTCAGATAGGCGACGGGTCCGAAGAGGTCCATATGCAGCAGCTCCAGGGGTCTTGAAGTGGTCATCACATTCTTGCTGTGATGCGCTCCTCCCACTTGTTTACCTGCTTGACAAGCTGCACAAGGTCTATCTTTTTCGAATTGCACGTTAGTCAAACCTATCACATGTTCTCCCTTTAGAAGCTTGTGAAGGTTCTTCATCCCCACATGTGCTAAGCGGCGATGCCACAGCCAGCCCATGCTAGTCTTAGCTATTAAGCATGCATCTAGACCGACCTCTTCTTTTGCAAAATCAACTAAATAAAGTTTGCCGTCTAATACACCCTTAAAAGCTAGTGAACCATCACTTCTTCTAAAGACAGACACATCTACATTTGTAAATAGACAGTTATACCCCATGTTGCATAATTGACTAACAGATAGCAAATTATATCCAAGAGACTCTACTAAAAACACATTAGAGATAGAGTGCTCATTAGAAATTGCAATTTTGCCTAACCCTTTTACCTTGCCTTGATTCCCATCACCGAATATAATTGAATCTTGGGAATCCTTATTCTTGACGTAGGAGGTGAACATCTTCTTCTCCCCTGTCATATGGTTTGTACATCCGCTATCAATAATCCAGCTTGAACCCCCGGATGCATAAACCTGCAAGGCAAATTTAGGCTTGGGACTTAGGTACCCAACTCTTGTTGGGTCCTATAAGGTTAGTCACAATTTCCTTAGGGATCCAAATGCAAGTTTTATCACCCTTGCATTTTGCCCCTAACTTCCTAGCAATTACCTTTCTATCCTTTCTACAAATTGAAAAGGAAGCATTCAAAGCATGATATATTGTAGAAGGCTCATTAACTTTCCTAGGAATATTAACAACATTTCTCCTAGGCATATTATGAACAACATCCCTTCTACCAACATTTCTATCATGCACATATGAAGAACTAGAAGCGAACATAGCATGAAAAAAATCATCGTACGCATTATAACTCCTATAAGCATTTCTAGTTTGTCTCCTATCATGATACAAAAAGGCATGGTTCTTTTTAGCACTAGTAGCCATAGGGGCCTTCCCTTTCTCCTTAGTGGGAATGGGAGCCTTATGGCTTGTTAAGTTCTTGGCTTCCCTCTTGAAGCCAAGTCCATCCTTAATTGAGGGGTGTCTACCGATCGTGTAGGCATCCCTTGCAAATTTTAGTTTATCAAATTCATTCTTGCTAGTCTTAAGTTGGGCATTAAGACTAGCCAATTCCTCAGTTAATTTGGAAATTGAAACTAAATGATCACTACAAGCATCAACATCGAAATCTTTACACCTAGTGCAAATCTCAACATGTTCTACACAAGAATTAGATTTATTAGCTACTTCTAGTTTAGCATTTAAGTCATCATTAACACTCTTTAAAGTAGCAATGGTTTCATGACAAGAAGATAGTTCACTAGAAAGCACTTCATTTCTTTTAACTTCTAAAGCATAAGATTTTTGTGCCTCTACAAATTTGTCATGCTCTTCATACAAAAGGTCCTCTTGTTTTTCTAAGAGTCTATCTTTTTCATTCAAGGCATCAATCAATTCATTAATTTTATCTACTTTAGTTCTATCCAATCCCTTGAACAAACTAGAGTAATCTATTTCATCATCACTAGACTCATCATCACTGGAAGAATCATAAGTGACATTGTTTTGATTACATACCTTCTTCTCCCTTGCCATAAGGCATGTGTGACGCTCGTTGGGGAAGAGGGATGACTTGTTGAAGGCAGTGGCGGCGAGTCCTTCATTGTCGGAGTCGGAGGAGGAGCAATCCGAATCCCACTCCTTTCCGATATGTGCCTCGCCCTTGGCCTTCTTGTAATGCTTCTTCTTTTCCCTCTTGCTCCCGTGTTCCTGGTCACTATCATTGTCGGGACAGTTAGCAATAAAATGACCAAGCTTACCGCATTTGAAGCATGATCGCTTTCCCTTGGTCTTAGTCTTGCTTGGCTGTCCCTTGCGACCCTTTAGTGCCGTCTTGAATCTTTTGATGATGAGGGCCATCTCTTCATCATTAAGACCGGCCGCCTCAATTTGCGACACCTTGCTGGGTAGCGCCTCCTTGCTCCTTGTTGCCTTGAGAGCAATGGGTTGAGGCTCATGGATTGGGCCATTCAACGCGTCGTCCACGTACCTCGCCTCCTTGATCATCATTCGCCCGCTTACAAATTTTCCAATAATTTCTTCGGGCGACATCTTGATGTACCTAGGATTTTCACGAATATTGTTCACCAAGTGAGGATCAAGAACGGTAAATGACCTTAGCATTAGGCGGACGACGTCGTGATCCGTCCATCGCGTGCTTCCGTAGCTCCTTATTTTGTTGATAAGGATCTTGAGCCGGTTGTATGTTTGTGTCGGCTCCTCGCCCCTTATCATCGCGAATCGTCCGAGCTCGCCCTCCACCAACTCCATCTTGGTGAGTAAGGTGACATCATTCCCCTCATGAGAGATCTTGAGGGTGTCCCAAATCTGCTTGGCATTGTCCAAGCCGCTCACCTTGTGATACTCGTCCCTGCACAAAGAGGCTAGCAACACAGTAGTAGCTTGTGCATTTTTATGGATCTGTTCATTAATAAACGAAGGGCTATCCGAGCTATCAAATTTCATTCCACTTTCCACAATCTCCCAAATGCTTGGATGGAGAGAAAATAGGTGAGTACGCATTTTGTGACTCCAAAATCCGTAGTCCTCTCCATCAAAGTGAGGAGGCTTGCCAAGTGGAATGGGGAGCAAATGAGCATTTGAGCTATGCGGAATGCGCGAATAATCAAAAGAAAAGTTTGAGTTAACCGTCTTTTGTTTGTCATAGTCGTTGTCGTCGTTGTCCTTTTGGGAAGAGGAAGATTCGTCGTTGTCGTCGTAGTAGACGATCTCCTTGATGCGCCTTGTCTTCTTCTTCTTCCCTTCCTTCCGTCTATGGCCCGAGACGAAGTCGGTAGGCTTGTCATCTTTGGGCTCGTTGACGAAGGACTCCTTCTCCTTATCGTTGATCACGATTCCCTTCCCCTTAGGATCCATCTCTTCGGGCGGTTAGTCCCTTTCTTGAAGAGAACGGCTCCAATACCAATTGAGAGCACCTAGAGGGGGGGGTGAATAGGTGATCCTGTAAAACTTAAACTTATAGCCACAAAAACTTGTTAAGTGTTAGCACAATAATTGCCAAGTGGTTGTAAAGGAGTCTCAACAACACAATACCACAAGAGATCAATCACAGAGATGACACAGTGGATTATCCCGTGGTTCGGCCAAGACCAACGCTTGCCTACTCCACGTTGTGGCATCCCAACGGACGAGGGTTGCAATCAACCCCTCTCAAGCGGTCCAAAGACCCACTTGAATACCACGGTGTTTTGCTTGCTTTTTCTCAATCCCGTTTGCGAGGAATCTCCACAACTTGGAGCCTCTCGCCCTTACAATTGAAGTTCACAAAGAAACACAGAGCAAGGGGGGGAATGAGCAACGCACACAAGACTTCAAAAGATCAGAGCAACAACACGCACACAAGTAGCAACAAGAGCTCGCAACACAACTCAAAGAGTTCACAACTCCACAAGAGCTCTATATGCTATCACAATGAAACGAATGCGCGAGATCGATGTCTTGGTGCTTAGGAATGTTGTAGGAATGCTTGGTATACTCCTCCATGCGCCTAGGGGGCCCTTTATAGCCCCAAAGTAGCTAGGAGCCGTTGAGAACAAATCTGGAAGGCCATCCTTGCCTTCTATCGTCGGGCGCACCAGACAGTCCGGTGCACACCGGACACTGTCCGGTGCCCGATTTCCTTCCTTAAACAGCGCAGTCGACGTTGCAGATCTGGGAGCCGTTGGCGCACCGGACATGTCCGGTGCACACCGGACAGTCCGGTGCCCCCTTCCGACCGTTGGCTCGGCCACGTGTCGCGCGCGGATTCCGCGGCCGACCGTTGGCCCGGTCGACCGTTGGCTCACCAGACAGTCCGGTGCACACCGGACAGTCCGGTGAATTTTAGCCGTACGCCGTCGGCAAATTCCCGAGAGCGGCCTCTTCGCCCAAGGCAGCCTGGCGCACCGGACACTGTCCGGTGCACCACCGGACAGTCCGGTGCCCCAGACCGAAACAGCCTTTTGGCTGTACACAGCCAACTCTTCTCTTCTTTCTGTTTCTAACACTTAGACAAGAATATTAGTACACAAAACCAATGTATTAAGGCTTAGAAACATACCTTTACTTTTGATTTGCAACTTGTCCATCCATGGGCATAGATTTACATTTAAGCACTTGTGTTGGCACTCAATCACCAAAATACTTAGAAATGGCCCAAGGGCACATTTCCCTTTCAGTGCCGAGCCAAGAAATCATACTGTGCATCCAGGGTGAGCAGGTATGCAGTGAGGTACATGACTGTGGGGTCATCCTCAAGCAGCTGCTTCCCTTCCAATGCACGCATCCTGGCCATCCAAACTGGACGGTCTCTCTAAAAGGGCGGAAAGAATCTGAGCGGTGTGTCGACCACTTCTTCTTCATAGATCTGACACAGGGCCCTCAATGCCTTGTGGGCGACGACTTGGCAGGTGTCTTTGAATCTGTGCCCAGCAGCAGTGACACTCCATTCCACATGGTGCGGATAGGATCCAATGTATATAGTCATGACACACTTCTCTATGCCATGCTCGACGAATTCACGACCATCATACTCTGGCTGGCTCCTGATTCCGAGGCGAACTGTGCATGCTCTCAGCAACTTGGGGAAACCATCTTCATTCTGGCAAAAGCTGGTTTGGCAATGGACCTCCATCTGACTTCTGAGAGAAGGAAAGGGGGAAAGCATTTTTGAAATGAAGGGATGAGAGCAAGAATTTTTTTAAGAAAATAGTTTTGACTCAAAAACTTTTGGATCAGGCTAAGGGTTACGTCCTGCAGCCAACCTAACAGCTCCGATACCACCTGAAGCGCCTCAGATCCTCTGGGACTCAAATGTGATACAATTACTAGTCCCAGGAGGCTAGTAAACACATTTATACATCAGATGATTCCAGATCTGCTTAAACGAGACAAACCTATAAAGGTGGCGATCAACTTTAAGAGTTGGTCCACAACTCGGGACATATCATCAGAGTGGGGCTGAAGCAGCCCGATATACGCAGCGAAGCAAATCAGCGGTCCAACAGCCACAGGCAAGGTTGGGAACAGACGTAACTCTTACCCGATCTCCTTTTCTGAAAAACAACAAATAAGCAAGGGTGAGTACAAACGTACTCAGCAGCCCACCTTCACCCGCAGAATGGGGAAATCAGATATAATGCATGGAATATGTGGAGCTCAGGATATTTTGCAGAAACAACAATATTTTATGCAGGGTTGTTTTGTAAAACATTTTGTATTTTTTAAAGCGCATCCTCTCCCAAAGGAGCAGGAAGTTTTTCAATATAGAATAAAATCCCCTGGACTAAATCATCCAAGTATCTCAGCAGTTTCCCACTGGTTTTCATTTTCAAAAACATCTACTGGACTTCCCGTCCACCATAGCTCACGGCTCAACCGCCGGACCTTTTAAAAACCACTTTTCTCAAATGCACTTATTTTTTTAAAACAAAACACTAATTGTCATACCACACCAGACTCGTCCATTCCTGTGGACACAGACTATTCGAATAGGTTTGAACTCTGCGCAGAGGGGTACACTTTACCCACTAGTCCGGCTCTGTGATCTCATGGCCAATGAGATCCGAATCTGAATCTCTTTCTTTCCTCGCACGTCCTAACCTTAACGGTTATACCGGAAGGAGTCAGGCCACCGCCATGTCCAAACCGGACAAAACATTCCCCCTCCTTATCCTCCCGGTGCTCCCCAGCCTTCATAACCCTGGGGTTGGACCGTATGAGTTTAGATTGAGTGACTGCCCACACAGTCTCGAGTGGTTGTACTTATCATGAGTACAGGTAGTGAAAGATGACAAACCGGTCCTTATACGAGGGGACAATCCTTCTGCTCACGCCTAAACCAGCTGAGCCATCACCTTAGGCCCTCCCCTAAACCAGGGAGCCCCTGATTATCCCACTCACAAGGTGATAAGGGTGAAAACCCTTCATCATACACATTTTGAAAAGCATTTTCTTTTGAAAACTCACACCTTTTCTCAAATCATTTGTAACAAATATATCAAGGATTGATTGCGGCAAGCGGCTTGGGTGGCCATAATAACTTGTCTCAAAATCATATCATGCATAAAATAACAGGCTGAGGGTTGTGGTTGAAAAATCATAGGTAATTTATACATCAAAGGGATCCAGTGAGCTTGCCATGCTTATTCGGCGAAGGGGAAGGGGAGCTCGCGGAACTGGCTTCTAGCTCCACTACCTGGCGTAGACTTGCAGATCTGGCCTCCACGAGACGGCATGAACGCTCCGATAACTATGCAACATGAATAAGCAAACATACAAACAAGCAAGTATACCAACAAATATTTAGTATAGTGGTCAGAATAGCGATATATGGATGGGTAGAGTCTTGAGTAGAATCTGTGTCATGTGGTGTTGTGATATTACTGGTGGTGGAGCGGAGGTGCTTACCAGGAGGGTGGACTGGAGGCGAAGCGACACTATGCGTGTAGCCGGTAGAGCGGAGTAACTGAGTGGGTGGGGTGTTTGCCTTGGCTGAGGGTGTTGAGTGTGTGTGGAGAGGGAGAGGGTAGTTGGGTGTATTTATAGTTGAGTGTATGTGGTGTAGCACAGTGAAGTTCACTGTTGGTGAGAATAGTGACGAATGAATCGTCTGACTTAGTATGAACAGGTGAGTTATAGGAAGAATATGGGATAAAAGTATTTTGGGAGTTTTCTGGAACATGGACCATGCTTAAGGGATGACATGGTTGGATAGGGAATAGTTTGATAAGAATTTAGAAACGAGAATTATTAGAATCTGAGTTTGGAAGTCTGGTTCGAAGGAATCTCAAAGTTAAGCGTGCTGAACATGGAGAAACCTGGGATGGGTGACCAGATGGGAAGTTCCCACTAGAAGGAAAATCAGTCACCGGAGTTCGTATGACTGGACGATGAACGAACGATGAACGATCGAATGATCGAACGAACGAACGATCGGAATTTCGGCAGCATAACGGCAGGAAAAAGATTATTTAGACGAACGAACGGATGAACAATCGAACGAACGGATGAACGAACCATGAACGATCAGACGAACGGACGAACGAACCATGAACGATCAGACGAACGATCGAACGATCGGACGAACGAACGAATAAACTAAGAACAGGGAGACGAACGATCGAAGAACGACTGAACGATCCTTGTGCTAGTGTGTGCTTGTGTGGAACATGGAGTGGGCGTGTGTGGGGGGAGAGTTGCCATGAAATGGCTTGGGGTGGGATGAGAGGAGGCCCTTGCCCCTCTATTTATAGCCATGGTGGGGGGATTAGGGGGAGGGATGAGAGGATTAGTGGGAGGATGAGAGGATTAGTGGGAGATTAGCATGTATTTGTCTTGTATAAGTGAGATTAGCTTGTAGAGCTCACGTATGACACCGGAGGCATACGTATACGTATGAGCATGAGGAAAGTTATGAAGAAAATATTTGTAGGGATTTGAAAAATGATTCTGAAGGTATTTCTCAAGAGAAAAATACTTGAAGATATATCGGTGGAATATTTGGACAGTATTTCTGGAAAGGACTTGAATGGGATTACTCAGGAAATATCTGGGCGATATTTCTGAAAAGAAATTGAGGGGGTTACTGGGGGAAATATCAGGGTAGTATTTCTGGAAAGAATTTTGAGGGGGATCACTGGGGAAATATTTGTAGGATATTTTGAGTAGGATTTTGGAGAGAATATGGACCACTATATTTTATTTGTTGATATCAACTCGCAAACAAACATTTTGAAATGAAATTTGAAATTCATTTTGAATTTAGAGCGAGTTTGAGAAAATTCTAAGATTTGAATTTTTGGGATGCTACATCGCGATGCTCGCCACATTTTAAATTCAAATTCAAATTTACCTAGAGCTCGTAAGCTTCAATGGCGGGCCATTTTGTGGAATGGGCCTTTCATGTCTGGGCCTAGGCCTGCGGCCTCAAACATCTCTGTGACGACTGGTTCATCTGGTGGGGACCCTTCAGCTTTTCAATGCCACTTTTGTAAAGTCAAGGGACATTTGGAATTATTTTGTAATTTAAAGAAAATAGATTTCGGATTTCCTCTCTCTTCGTTCCCTTCCTTTGAGAGCAGTTGCATTTTGGAAGGGACGTTAAATTTCCTGGACTACAGTTCTTGGTTCCGCCCTCTCCCAGGGTCCCTGACAGTTGGGTCTCCCCCTAAGTTTGGTTGCTTCGAAGAGTTTGCCAGGGCAGTTTTATTAAAAAAATCCGAACAAACACCTATCGCGTCCTTGGAGCTCTCGCTAGGTGTTACTTCACCAAAACCCCAAACCACTCTTTTGCCTCTTGTTCGCTGGCGATCTTCGAAAACTCTTGCAATGGCGTACCGGCGTGTTGACCTAGAGCCTTTCCTCCCGCCAGGCTTCAGCGCCATGGCGGTCCAGCATCGTGAAATCATGACCAGGTCAGTCTCGCGGAGACTTCCGTCAATGCATGAGGATTGGACGATTATTAATACCCATCCTTTACCTGAGCATGAGGTCTTATTTCCCGCGGTCAGAGATGTGATTAGGGAATATTTACGGAACATCAAAGGATAGGGGTGAGAGATATTCAGCGCTCTCACTTGGGTCAGGTGCTGGTGCAGTTTCACAGTGTTTTGGAGCGTGATAACCTTGTTTTGCTTGGTCCTCAACAATACCTGGATGCTACTTTCACTACTCTTCGTCATAATGATGCTTGGAATCATCAGGCTCTTTTTTTCAATCGTGAATGTTGGCTCATGTTATTGGGTTTCCCTCTGGACTACCGCTCTTCAGAGTACCTGCAAGCAGCTATTGGTTCGTTTGGCAGGTTGGTTCTTTGGGAGGAGGATCACAATAATGTCACCAGGATGTTGCTTCGTGTCCGTGTCACTTCCCTTGAAGAAGTCCCTCAGTTCATTGTTTTTTCGGAAGCGGATGGTTTCATTAGGGATTCCTAGACAGTCCAGTGTGAAATCATCCAACAAAACATGCTTGGTGGGCAAGCTCAAGATGATGACCCAATCCCGCTTGCTCTAGAAGATGGTCAACAGCTTCCTCTGGTATTTTTTAGTTTGGGTCAACCTATGCAACCAGCTGGCCTCGACCTCAACTTCCCGTCGGTTCCTTTGGGAGGAGAAATGCCAGCCCGTCAAGAGGACAATGTCCAGTGGGAGTGGGATCAATGGATAGAAAATATTCAACCTGAACAGCAGGTCCAGCAGCCCATTCAACCGGATGAGCAGCAACTCAGCAACCAACACTCTGGATTGTCGTCGGACAACTCCATTGGACCCATTCAGGATGCACCCCTTCAGAATGGCCACATTTTAGAGGTTGGGCCTGTGATGCCAGGTGATGGGCCTGCTCTAAATGATGCTCCTATTAATGGGCCACAAGAAGTTGATGGCCATGTTATTCAGATGGACCCTCTTGCTGTTAATGATGGCCAGCCACCAGAGGCCCAAGATGGGGGCAAAATAATAATCATTTCTTTCACAATATGGAAATGAACTTCATGTTCACTCAGGAGTGGTAACCGGATCCAATGTTTTAGATGCACTTGGAGAGGAAAAGGTCTGCTCAGCTTTATAGGATTTGGGCCAATTATTTTGCTCCAGTAGGAATCCCAGACATTTCAGTGAAGATTCCCAAAAAAATGGGCGCCCTTCTTCCTATCAAATTTGCTTCAACCGGAAGCTTTTAACTGGTCCAAGTCCTTCTTGTCATCAGAAATACCTTCATTATTGCTGGAGTCGGAACTTGAGTCCTTATCTTTTGCCATTCCTAAGGGATGCCCGAAAGCTAAATTCCTAGATGATGTTCTTTCGGAGAATACCCAGTCAACAAACTCTGAGCAGGAAAAGAACAACTTTGATGTCCCTGCCCCAATCATTGTGGAATCAGAGCTCCGAAGGAGTAAGTGCCTGAAAGACTCTAGAGCTGGGTTCAGACAGGGTTCTTGCCCAAAAAGTAACTGTCTGATGTGCCATCATAACTTTGATGGTCCCCCATCTCTGTCTTCCAAGGTGATCCAGAACCTGGGGACCAAATTCTGTAACATGTCAGATGAAGTCTTATCTGACAACAATTTGAAGAAGAAGAAATTTTCATCAGGATCTGTCGGTCCAAAGATGACGATCAAAAAGGACAAGAAAAATGAGAAGAATGATGATACCACTGAAGAAGACAAACAATAGGTTGAAGAAGTGCTGGTTGGAGTCTGGCTTTTGTCTTTTGAAGTACTGGTTTTTGGGTTGGTTAATCTCAGGATTTTATGTTCCTTGGCTGGCACCTGGGTGTGCATGTTTTCTGCCTGTGATACTCTTTTGCTTGTTGATTGGCACTTATTTACCCACCCAGTGCTTGGGTTTGGGTCTCTCTCTGGCAAGAAACCTTCAAGTTTACTTAATGAATAATTTTAATGCTGCTAATTATTCGGAGTGGTATGTTCTGAGTCACATGTTAGAGGAATTAATTCCAGTGTTAAATGGAATGGCATTCGTTGTGCAATTCGGGAATCTAGCTGTGATGTTATTTGCTTACAAGAAACCAAAAAGTAACTTATTGATACAGTCTATCTAAAAAACTTCTGTCCTAATCATTTTGATTCTTTTGCCTATGTTCCTTCGGTGGGGAACTCGGGAGGCTCAATTATCATTTGGAAAAGTTCAGAATTGACAGGAAATGTCATTTTTCAAAATGATTATGCTCAATCAGTGGAATTCATATCCAAATTATCGGCGTGCTCTTGGATTATTACGAACATTTATGCACCATGTACTCCTCAAGGGAAAATAGATTTTCTCAACTGGCTTTATAACATTTCTATGCCATCGGATAAGCTTTGGCTTCTTGTTGGTGATTTCAATTTAATCCGGCGGCCAGAAGATAGGAATAAAGCTGGGGGCTATATTAATTTAATATTGAAGTTCAATGAAGCAATAAGTAATCTAGATTTGGTTGAAATTCCCCTTCACGGTTTATCGTACAACTAGTCGAATAGGCAGCGGGAACCCCTTCTTTAGCGATTAGATTGGTTTTTCATCTCGCAAGAATGGTCGATCATTTATCCGGATACATGTGCAGAAACGATGTCGCGTGACATCTCTGACCATGTGCCTTATATGGTTTCTTTTAAGTCCAAGATTCCTAAACCTAAGATTTTTAGGTTTGAAAATTTTTGGCTGGAATTTGAAGGATTCATGAATATCTTTCAAAGCACGTGGCTCGGCCTTCCATGTCTGCCTGATAAAGCAAAAAACTTAACAGCCAAGTTTAAGATTGCATGGAAGGTTCTAAAGGATTTGCAGAGATCATTACCAAAAATTGATAAAACGGTGAGTGATACCAAGCTGCTAATAGAATTTATAGACAATATTGAAGAACATCATGATCTTTCTATTGAGGAATGGAACTTCAGAGATATTATGCAGCAAAAAGTGGTTGAATTGCTAAATATTCAGAAAATTTATTGGAAGCAACGAGTGTCTATCAAATGGATCACTAAAGGTGATATTTGCTCCCGTTTTTTTCATGCACATGCCACGATAAAGCACAGAAGAAATACAATTGCTTCATTGACTGATGAGAATGGGATAATTCACTCGGAGCATGATCACAAATCAAATCTTCTTTGGGATGCTTTCAAGAGTAGATTGGGATCTTCTGATTTCTTAGGTATTGATTTTGATCTATCAGAGCTTTTAATCAAAAATGATGATCTACAATGGTTAGACTCTCCATTCACTAAGCAGGAGATTGACAACATTATCAAATCCCTACCTTCTGACAAATCCCCTGGTCCTGATGGATTCAGCATCAACTTTATTAAAAAAATGTTGGCACATCGTTGCTCAAGACTTTTATGATCTATGTGAAAAGTTTTATCAAGAAGAGGTTTGCCTGAGAAGTATTAATGGATCGTTCATTGTTTTGATCCCGAAGAAGGACAATCCACAAAAAGTGGGAGATTATAGGCCAATTTCGTTACTAAACAATAGTATGAAAATTTTAACGAAGCTTTTGGCAAATCGGCTGCAATCAATGGTCACACGGTTAGTTCACAGGAACTAATATGGTTTCATAAAAGGAAGAACAATTCAAGATTGCTTGGCTTGGGCCTATGAATACATTCACTTATGTCATTCCTCAAAAAAAGAAATCATTATGCTAAAACTGGACTTTGAAAAGGCGTTTGATACTTTAGAACATGAACTAATTCTGCAGGTTATGACTCATAAAGGTTTTGGTACAAAGTGGATTAACTCGGTTCGAAATATTCTACATTCTGGCACTTCTTCGGTGTGACTCAATGGAGTCCCAGGGAAATCCTTTCACTGCAAGCGAGGAGTTAGACAAGGAGATCCTCTTTCGCCACTGTTGTTTGTCTTGGCGGCTGACCTTCTTCAGAGCATTATAAATAAGGCCAGACATCTGAATTTGCTTCAGCTTCCTCTGCCAGATAATTGTGAACAAGATTTTCATATTGTTCAATATGCAGATGATACTCTCTTGATAATGGAGGCCTGCCCGAAGCAATTATTCTTTCTTAAGGCAATTCGCAATTCCGTTGCAACCTCAACTGGTCTTAGGATCAACTATAACAAATCAAGTATGTATCCGAGCCAAATAGGTGCAATGTCGTTCACTTACCTTGGATTGCCTCTGGGTCTTTCAAAGCTTAGACTTCAGCAGTTCCTGCCTTTAATCCAAAGAATTGAAAAGAGATTGTCATGTTCTTCAAATTTTTTATCTCAGGCTGGGCGCTTGGAGTTGGTTAATTCAGTGTTTTCAGCATTGCCAACCTTTTTTATGTGTACGCTCAAAATTCCAAGCTCTATCATTAAGTAGATAGACATTTACAGGAAGCATTGTCTTTGGAGGGGGAATGACACAAGCTCAAAAAAGCCGCCGCTGGTTGCTTGGTCCACGATTACTCAGCAAAAAGTAAGTGGAAGTCTTGGGGTGATACGCCTAGAAACTCAAAATGATGCTCTTCTTCTAAAATTCTTCCACAAGTTCTTCAATAGTTATGATTTACCTTGGGTAAATATCATCTAGAATAAATATTATACGCCTGGCGGACTTCCTGGTCATAGAAGAATTGGCACCTTCTGGTGGAAGAGTATGTTGAAACTTCTTCACAACTTTAAGGGCCTGGCGCACCCAATCATTGGCAAAGGTAGATCGATTCTTTTCTGGGAAGATCAGTGGAATAAGAGTATTTCAAGACAACAATATCCAGAATTATTCTCTTTTACAAAAAGCACAAAACTGTCTATCGCAGAGGTTAAGGAGCAAGATCATCTCTTTCGTAATTTTCAATTGCCTATTTCTAAACAAGCTTACGAATAGTACCTAGAGTTACAGGTAGTCTGGGAGCAAATTGACCTAAGCAATGTAAAGGACCGATGGAGATACATATGGGATTCAGACAGGTATTCAACAACAAAAAAGCTTACATACATCTAATGGGACAGACACAGGTTCACTCTATTTACAAGCGTCTATGGAAGAGTAAATGTCAACCAAAGCATAAAGTTTTCTATTGGTTATGGCGTAAGAACAGACTCAACACCAGGAATATGCTGAGAAGGAAAAACATGACTCTAGAGTTATATTCATGTGAGAACTGTTTATGGCAAAGAGAGGAGACTCTTTATCACCTGTTTCTCAGATGCAATTTTGCAAAAGCCTGCTGGAATACAATTGGCATAACCCCACCCAGAATTGCTCAACCAGAGGAGGCCTCGGCAAATCTCAAACAATAACTTAACGTTCCTTTCTCTATGGAGGTCATTATACTCATGACATGGAGCATTTGGAAAAGTCGAAATGAATGGTTATTTGAAAACAAAGACCCTTCAGTGCATCACTGTAAGAATGAATTCAGTAAGGAATTACGGATGGTCATTCACAGAGCGCGAGGGAAATATGACACCTCCATTCCAAACTGGTTGGACCAGTGACAGCCATAAGACTTGTTTTGCTCTGATCACTCTTTGCAACTCTTCAATTAGATCTTACCAGCTAACTTCGCGTCGAGTTGTACCTTTTCATTTTTAATAAAATTTCTCAGTAGGGGGTTTCCCTCCTGATCTTTCAAAAAAAGACCAAAAACTGGTATTTGAATAGATACCCGTTTTCATCGCTACGTGACACTGATATGGCTATAGGCTGACTGTATAGACTGTGAACTAGAAAGCTTTGATAGATAAAGACTGATATTGATGGATATAGACCAGTCGATAGTGATATGACGGTAACAACCCATGTGCTCAGCAAATTATGTATATGATCGTCAAAACGTAGTTTTGCACTATAGACTGTATTATTTATATAATGAAGTTTAAAATAATGTGTGAGATAGTTGATAATAGTGAGGCTGCTCGAGATAGCCTTAGACCAACTCCAGCAGATAAACACTGCACATTCGTATTTTACACTCTATTGGTCATGGGTCTCACACCGCACAACAAAGCTAACGTCTCGTATTGGTTGCGGGAGAAGAGAGAAGCGTCTATTTTGCATCGTGACAGGGAGTCTGCTGGGAGGATGAACAGAACTCGTGGGCGTGCAAAATAATGATATGGAGCTGTTTACTGTGTTTGCTGGAGTTGGTCTTAAGCCTTAACACGCATGCACTGCTTACGTATAATACACGCCACTGGTACGTGCTTTACGTACATGCAGATTCTTTGGGCACTGGGTGAGGCGGCCGTGAGCCCGTGAGGGTCACCCACCCAAGTGAATGGGACTTGTAGGCGTAGCTCCCATCAGGCTCTTCAGCCCGGGTCACCTTCCCTCCGCTCAGAACACCAGTAACATTCATCCCCCTTCCTCCCCGTCGCTCTCCGACGCCGCTCCCTTGTCTTTCCAACGTCACATCCCGATCCGCCCGTCGCGGCCCCCAGATCTCTCTCTGCTTTAGCGCAACTCGCGCTCCGGTGCGCGTCCACTCATCGCGATCGCCTGCTCGACCGATCGATAGCTCAAGCACGACGAGAGGAGAGCTACCTATCGCAGTTGCGCGTCTTCCTTCTTGCTCACTCTCAGTCTCTTGCTCGCTCGCCAGCTCTTTCCCACTTGCATGGATCCCTCCGGGCCTGGCCCGTCGTCGGTCGTGGGGGCAGGAGGCGGCGAGGCACCGGCCGTGGCGCCGCAGCGGCCGGCGCAGCTGAGTAGGTACGAGTCGCAGAAGCGGAGGGACTGGAACACGTTCCTGCAGTACCTGCGGAACCACCGGCCGCCGCTGACGCTGGCGCGGTGCAGCGGCGCGCACGTGATCGAGTTCCTGAGGTACCTGGACCAGTTCGGCAAGACCAAGGTGCACGCCGCCGGGTGCGCCTACTACGGCCAGCCCGCGCCTCCGGGGCCCTGCCCGTGCCCGCTGCGGCAGGCGTGGGGGTCGCTCGACGCGCTCATCGGCCGCCTGCGCGCGGCGTACGAGGAGAGCGGCGGGACGCCCGAGTCCAACCCCTTCGCCGCGCGCGCTGTGCGGATCTACCTGCGCGAAGTGCGCGACTCGCAGGCCAAGGCGCGCGGCATCCCCTACGAGAAGAAGAAGCGCAAACGCACGCAGCAGGCGGCCGCGGAGGCTTCGACGAGCTCGTCAGCTGCTGCTGCTGCCGGCGGGAGCGGGAGCGGGAGCGGCAGGGCTGCTGCTGCTTCGTCCGCCGCTCAGGCTGGAGGGAGTAGCGCTGCACCGAGCACCACTTGAGATCGAGTACAGTAGACCTGCAGATCTTGTTTAATTATCGTCTCCGCATCGCAAGATTTGAGCTTTCATTCTACTTTTGCTCCACATATGCTGCTTGCTTCTTTCTTTCTCTCGGCAGTTTCATCCTTTTTTTGTAACGTGTTTCTGAATCTTTTTTCCTTTCCGATTTATTAGCTAGGTCAGTATATGACTAGCTAGAGAGTTCGTAGTAGCAGCCGAAGGGGGGTGAATGGGCTGATTAATCAGTGTGACTATGTGTTCATGATCTGATACGCATATGTGTATATATATATCCTTGGTAAAGCAAGCTAGGACGATTTGAGGCATGGTAATGGCTTCCTAACTTGCTAATAATAACATCTCAGCTCAAAATCTCCCAAGCATATATATGGTTGCCTCGCATGGCATGTATATATACTTGCTTACTAACAACAACAATTTGCATTCTGGATCTATATGTTATGATGCACTCGTGGAACTCGAAACACATTCATATATTGTACTAGTATGCTTGAGAATATATATTTTGAATCCGTCTATCATTTCGCAAGCATTTCTGGTGCGTTTTCGTTCTCTTGCTGAATTCGCGGATGAACGGAGCTGTTCAAATGGGGAGGCATACAGTCACTGGAAGCCGGCCGGTATTGATGGCGGTGCTCCCTCCCTTCCAGGGCACACATGGCGCACGCCACTGACGGCCGCTACAGTTCCCGGCTGCCCTATCTAGCTCCGTGACCCCGTCCGGACGTCCGGCCTATATATCATCCCTGACCTGAGTAGTGAGTACCGGCCTGGCCACCAGCTCACATTTACCCTGTATATGTATAGGAGGGAGAGGCGTGCGTGCGTGCGTGCCGTGCGTCGTCAGCTAGCGCTCTCTTGTGGTTTGTAATGGCGACGAGCTAGCCGACGAGAAGGGAGGGGCGTGCGAGGGGGTAGTCGGTCGGCTAGGCATGCGCCATGCGCGAGCAGTTTGACCTTTAAATAGAAAAGGACGCGGGGGAGGAAGAGGAGATCTCTGCGCTGGTCCCCGGCCGGCGGATGGGACTATAGTCTGTAGACTGCGAGCGGATGCAGCGCACACGGAGGGAAATCAGACGACGACGACGACGACGACTGAGGTCCATCCATGGCAGTATGGGCTGGCACGGGATGCAGGCGCTCTGAAACGACTCTGGCCACACGTGCACTCCGCCCACTCACTCACCGTACATGTCACACTGATGACTGCCGCCATCTCTTTCTCAGGCGCCGCGCTTGATCCGCCGTGCACTGCGTCCTCTCTGTCTCTGGCTCTCCCAGAGATCGACGCACGCATCTGCCCGTTGCCAGTGCGCGTGGTCCTTTGGAGGATTTTTGCATGCCAGCTGTCGCCAAAAGCCTCCTCTCAGTCTCTTTCTTTCACTGTATCTCTTAACAATTCTAGTAACCTCGCTAGGTGACTAGCTAGAGAGGTCTACATAATTGAATGGTACATCCATCAGTCATTTGTCTCTCTCTCTCTTTTAATTTGCATAATTGCATATCTTATTAAATACTCCCTCTGTCCTAAACTATAATTCATTTTAGACAAAAACATACATTTGTTTAATTATTAACATATGTATGTAGTTTGTATGCATGTCTATATTATTATCGTTCGAGCGCTACAAATAATTTTATTTTGAGACAAAGAGATGATTCCGCAGCTAGCTGTGATCTGATGAGCATTATATTTCTTGTTTTCGGTATGGCCTGATCTCTCTGGCCTTGCATTGCTTTCACATATATACAAAAGAGATCGAGGACGAAGACGAACAGTGGTTAGTGGTCTCCCTTGGCCTCGCCTAGCCTTTATTTTCTCCCTCACTTTGTCAACGATTAAAGGGCTGGCTCGATCTGTGTGGCTCAAGGAGGAAAAGCCGACGATATAGCTGCTCACCTTCACGTGCATGTCCTGTACGTATGTGATCCCTGTTCTCCTGTGCATCCACCCCCGGCCGGCCAGCGGCATCGTCGTCAGGTGCGCGCGGGCCTCTCCGCGCTCGTGCCGCCACTGTATCGATCGCGCTGCGTAGCATGCATACAGTCTACAGTACCCGGCCGCAACTTGTCTCTCTTCCCTTGCGTCGGTGCCATGCGTCGCCGTTGCTCTCCGCCGCGCGCGTCCGGCCCCGCACCGTGCAATTGCACTGTGCAGCCGGCCACCATGCATCGGCGCGCGAGAGGCGCAGCTAGGCTATTAGCGACCTCCTCCTCGATCTTGCTGGGTCCTGACGGTGGATCACGCACAGGCGGCCGGCCCGTGTTCTTGTCGGCGGGAATTGCTGCCTAGCTTGGAGTATCATATAGTATATTGTCAGCAGGGTCTTGTCTGAAATTATTTGCATACAGACGGCAACTATGTGCCTGCTGTACATTAGCCTCTCTCCCCCTGGCTTGCACCATATTGGGCAAGACAAAGGCTTTACTACTGCCAGCACTGTAGGAATCTTGAATTTCTTGCAACTTTCTGTGCCTGTGTCTAGTAACTACGACAGTATCACATGCAATCATGTAGCAGGTTCCCACTGACATCACCTCGCCGCCGACAACGTACGTCTGGTATCATCATCGATCGACCTTCTATAGCTACTAGTCTAATCTATAAAAAAAAGGGGAATGGGAGCGTACGTACGTGCTTCATTAATATATGTTCGATCAACAATCGATCTTTTACTAATTAATTAACCATTTTCAGTACGGGATAGTCATCTCTCATGAATGACAGACATCATTGGATTCTTCATGGACGATGATCATCAGCATCCTGCCATTTAAAAGCATGTTTGTGTGGTTAGGCGCCAGCAGGTGGAGAACCTGTACTACGCTGTGGTGCATATATGGAGCCGGCCACCATCATCTCTATCGTCGCCTTCTTCTTTATGTTGGACATCGGATAGTAGCTAGTACAGTAACTGTTTTGATTGCATCCAACATACTGTTTGTTAATACTTGATTGCATGCATGAACCGAAAATCTATGGCACAAATTAAAGCCAGCATACGAATTATATATGACTAGTTTTCGGTACTCTTTTGCCGATATGCTTCTGTTGTAACAGCAAGTATCATCCGCTGCCTTCTCCTTGTAAGCATACATCGGATGCTCTTTTCTTGCAACTTATATAAATATTTAATATATATAATAATATGCAAGACATGGATCCATAATTTGCTCTGCATGACGTGTGGATGCTTATAAAGAAGGTGGCCAAATCAGTACTTTTCCGATGCTCTCATATTGAATGATCGAATCAAACAATCATAGAAGATAAATATAAGCTAACAAGTCTTGCTTTCCAAAAATCCGTCGCCCATGTCCTCGAGACGTAGAAAATAGCAAATAAGTAGCTCACTAGCCAAACAATGGCGGGATATTCTCGACGACGATCAACAAATGGCGGGGCACTCAAACCAACAAGAAACCAAGCACAACACCGAAAGCCTCCATGAACTGATTGATGACCAATGATGGCTCGTCATCACTAAGCGCCTCAACTTACTCCTCTATACCAGAAACAAAGAAGACAAAGAAAACAAGACAGGTGAGCGTTAGTGAAAGTCGCCTAGAGGGAGGTGAATAAGGCGAATCTGAAATTTACAAACTTAATCACAACTACAAGCTGGGTTAGCGTTAGAAATAGAAACGAGTCCGATAGAGGGCGCAAAACAAATCACAAGCGAATAAAGAGTGTGACACAAGGATTTGTTTTACCGAGGTTCGGTTCTCTCAAACCTACTCCCCATTGAGGTGGTCACAAAGACCGGGTCTCTTTTAACCCTTTCCCTCTCTCAAACGGTCCCTCGGATCGAGTGAGCTTCTCTTCTTAAATCAATTGGGAACCAAACTTCACGCAAGGATCAGCACACAATTGGTGTCTCTTGCCTTGTTTACAATTGAGATGATCGCAAGAAAGAATGAGAAAAAGAAGCAATCCAAGCGCAAGAGCTCAAATGAACACAACAAATCTCTCTCACTAATCTCTAAAGCCTTGTGTGGAATTGGAAGAGAATTTGATCACTTTGGTGTGTCTAGTATTGAATGCTTAGCTCTTGTGAGTAGTTGGAAAATGGAAAACTTGGATGACTTGAATGTGGGGGTGGTTGGGGTATTTATAGCCCCAACCACCAAACTAGCCGTTTGGTGGAGGCTGCTGTCGTATGGCGCACCGGACAGTCCGGTGCGCCACCGGACACTGTCTGGTGTGCCAGCCACGTCACCAGGCCGTTGGGTTCTGACCGTTGGAGCTCTGACTTGTGGGCCCGCCTGGCTGTCCGGTGGCGCACCGGAGAAGTCCTGTAGACTGTCCGGTGTGCCACCCGCGCGTGCTCTGTCCTCTGCGCGCGCAGGCGCACATTTAATGCGTTGCAGTCGACCGTTGCGCGTGAAGTAGCCGTTGCTCCGCTGGCTCACCGGACAGTCCGGTGTGCACCAGACATGTCCGGTGAATTATAGCGGAGCGGATTCCCGAAGCTGGCGAGTTCAGAGCCGCTCTTCCTTGGTGCACCGGACACTGTCCGGTGGTGCACCGGACAGTCCGGTGAATTATAGCGGAGCGCCTCTGAGAATTCCCGAAGGTGTTGAGTTCGACTTGGAGTTCCCTGGTGCACCGGACACTGTCCGGTGGTGCACCGGACACTGTCCGGTGGCACACCGGACAGTCCGGTGCGCCAAACCAGGGAGCACTTCGGTTATCCCTTGCTCTCTTTGTTGAACCCTTTTCTTGGTCTTTTTATTGGCTTAGTGTGAACCTTTGGCACCTGTATAACTTATAGACTAGAGCAAACTAGTTAGTCCAATTATTTGTGTTGGGCAATTCAACCACCAAAATCAATTAGGAAATATGTGTAAGCCTAATTCCCTTTCAATCTCCCCCTTTTTGGTGATTGATGCCAACACAAACCAAAGCAAGTATAGAAGTGCATAGTTGAACTAGTTTGCATAATGTAAGTGCAAAGATTACTTGGAATTGAGCCAATATAAATACTTATAAGATACGCATGGATTGTTTCTTTATTTTTAACATTTTGGACGACGCTTGCACCATATGTTTTGTTTTTTCAAATTCTTTTATAAATCCTTTTCAAAGTTATTTTGCAAATAGTCAAAGGCGAATGAATAAAAGTTTGAGAAGCATTTTCGAGTTTTGAAATTTTCTCCCCCTGTTTCAAATGCTTTTCCTTTGACTAAACAAAACTCCCCCTCAATGAAATCCTCCTCTTAGTGTTCAAGAGGGTTTTAAGACATCAATTTTGAAAATACTACTTTCTCCCCCTTTTGAACACAATAAGATATCAATTTGAAAATCATTAGTTTTAAAATTAGGTGGTGGTGCGGTCCTTTTGCTTTGGGCTCATACTTTCTCCCCCTTTGGCATGAATCGCCAAAAACAGATACTTGAGTGAGATATAAGCCCTTTCATAACTATTTTCTCCCCTTTGGCAAATAAAACATATGAGTGAAGATTATACCAAAGACGGAGAGATGCTCGGAGCGACGTCGAAGGATGAGTTATGGAGTGGAGTGGAAGCCTTTGTCTTCGCCGAAGACTCCAATTCCCTTTCAATACACCTATGACTTGGTTTGAAATTGACTTGAAAACACATTAGTCATAGCATATATAAAAGAGACATGATCAAAGGTATACTTATGAGCTATATGTGCAAGACATCAAAAGAAATTCCTAGAATCAAGAATATTTAGCTCATGCCTAAGTTTGTTAAAGGTTTGTTCATCAAGTGGCTTGGTAAAGATATCGGCTAATTGATCTTTAGTGTTAATATATGCAATCTCGATATCTCCCTTTTGTTGGTGATCCCTTAAGAAGTGATACCGAATGGCTATGTGTTTAGTGCGGCTATGCTCAACGGGATTATCCGCCATGCGGATTGCACTCTCATTATCACATAGAAGAGGAACTTTGGTTAATTTGTAACCGTAGTCCCTCAGGGTTTGCCTCATCCAAAGTAGTTGCACGCAACAATGTCCTGCGGCAATATACTCGGCTTCGGCGGTAGAAAGAGCTACGGAATTTTGCTTCTTTGAAGCCCAAGACACCAAGGATCTTCCCAAGAACTGGCAAGTCCCTGATGTGCTCTTTCTATTGATTTTACACCCCGCCCAATCGGCATCCGAATAACCAATCAAATCAAAAGTGGATCCCCTAGGATACCAAAGCCCAAACTTAGGAGTATAAACTAAATATCTCAAGATTCGTTTTACGGCCGTAAGGTGAGCTTCCTTAGGGCCGGCTTGGAATCTTGCACACATGCATACAGAAAGCATAATATCCGGTCGAGATGCACATAAATAGAGTAAAGAGCCTATCATCGACCGGTATACCTTTTGATCTACGAATTTACCTCCCGTGTCGAGGTCGAGATGCCCATTGGTTCCCATGGGTGTCTTGATGGGCTTGGCATCCTTCATCCCAAACTTGCTTAAAATATCTTGAGTATACTTTGTTTGGCTAATGAATGTGCCTTCTTGGAGTTGCTTCACTTGAAATCCTAAGAAGTACTTCAACTCCCCCATCATAGACATATCGAATTTCTGTGTCATGATCCTACTAAACTCTTCACATGTAGATTCGTTAGTAGACCCAAATATAATATCATCAACATAAATTTGGCATACAAACAAATCATTTTCAAGTGTTTTGGTAAAGAGTGTAGGATCGGCCTTTTCGACTTTGAATCCATTAGTGATAAGGAAATCTCTAAGGCATTCATACCATGCTCTTGGGGCTTGCTTGAGCCCA
The DNA here is from genome assembly GCF_902167145.1 of Zea mays. Lineage (NCBI taxonomy): Eukaryota > Viridiplantae > Streptophyta > Magnoliopsida > Poales > Poaceae > Zea > Zea mays. The sequence goes on from NC_050098.1 coordinate 188,561,811, forward strand.
TAAAGTGCCTTAGAGAGTTTATAGACATGGTTAGGGTACTCACTATCTTCAAAGTCGGGAGGTTGCTCAACATAGACCTCTTCTTTGATTGGTCCGTTGAGAAAGGCACTCTTCACGTCCATTTGATAAAGCTTGAAGCCATGGTAAGTAGCATAGGCTAATAATATACGAATTGACTCAAGCCTAGCTACGGGTGCATAGGTTTCACCGAAATCCAAACCTTCGACTTGGGAGTATCCCTTGGCCACAAGTCGAGCTTTGTTCCTTGTCACCACACCATGCTCGTCTTGCTTGTTGCGGAACACCCACTTGGTTCCTACAACATTTTGATTAGGACGTGGAACTAAATGCCATACCTCATTCCTAGTGAAGTTGTTGAGCTCCTCTTGCATCGCCACCACCCAATCCGAATCTTGTAGTGCTTCCTCTACCTTGTGTGGCTTAATAGAGGAAACAAAAGAGTAATGCTCACAAAAATGTGCAACACGAGATCTAGTGGTTACCCCCTTATGAATGTCGCCGAGGATGGTGTCGACGGGGTGATCTCGTTGGATTGCTTGGTGGACTCTTGGGTGTGGCGGTCTTGATTCTTCATCCTCCTTGTCTTGATCATTTGCATCTCCCCCTTGATCATTGCCGTCATCTTGAGGTGGCTCATTTTCTTGATCTTCTCCTTTATCAACTTGAGCCTCATCCTAATTTTGAGTTGGTGGAGATGCTTGCATGGAGGAGGATGGTTGATCTTGTGCATTTGGAGGCTATTTGGATTCCTTAGGACACACATCCCCAATGGACATGTTCCTTAGCGTGATGCAAGGAGCCTCTTCATCACCTATCTCATCAAGATCAATTTGCTCTACTTGAGAGCCGTTAGTCTCATCAAACACAACGTCACAAGAAACTTCAACTAGTCCTGAGGACTTGTTAAAGACTCTATATGCCCTTGTGTTTGAATCATATCCTAGTAAAAAGCCTTCTACAGTCTTAGGAGCAAATTTAGATTTTCTACCTCTTTTGACAAGAATAAAACATTTGCTACCAAAGACTCTAAAATATGAAATATTGGGCTTTTTACCGGTTAGGAGTTCATATGATGTCTTCTTGAGGATTCGGTGTAGATATAATCGGTTGATGGTGTAACAAGCGGTGTTGACCGCCTCGGCCCAAAACCGATCCGAAGTCTTGTACTCATCAAGCATGGTTCTTGCCATGTCCAATAGAGTTCTATTCTTCCTCTCTACTACACCATTTTGTTGTGGTGTGTAGGGAGAGGAGAACTCATGCTTGATGCCCTCCTCCTCAAGGAAGCCTTCAATTTGAGAGTTCTTGAACTCCGTCCCGTTGTCGCTTCTAATTTTCTTGATCCTTAAGCCGAACTCGTTTCGAGCCCGTCTCAAGAATCCCCTTAAGGTCTCTTGGGTATGAAATTTTTCCTGCAAAAAGAACACCCAAGTGAAGCGAGAATAATCATCCACAATAACTAGACAGTACTTACTCCCGCCGATACTTATGTAAGCTATCGGGCCGAATAGATCCATGTGTAGGAGCTCCAGTGGCCTGTCAGTCGTCATGATGTTCTTGTGTGGATGATGGGCACCAACTTGCTTCCCTGCTTGGCATGCGCTACAAATCCTGTCTTTCTCAAAATGAACATTTGTTAATCCTAAAATGTGCTCTCCCTTTGGAAGCTTATGAAGATTCTTCATCCCAACATGTGGTAGTCGGCGATGCCAGAGTCAGCCCATGTTAGTCTTAGCAATTAAGCAAGTGTCGATTTCAGCTCTATCAAAATTTACTAAGTATAGCTGACCCTCTAACACAAAGTCGGGTGCATCTCATACATGCGCCAAAGAAGACAACATATATAATAACAGAGTGTATAGAGATAAATGTCACATTAATCAGAGTATTTATTACATAGCGGAAGTCTTACAAAATAAAATATAAATATAACAGGATCTAACATCCATCCTTAGCACCAGAAAGCTGACTGGGAGACGCCACCTAGATCAAGTCGAAAGCCTCAGAATAAGGCAGCTCCACTTCGACCACCTGTTCTTCTCCTGTGGGGGGTGAGACAGCAAGAGTGAGCTCACACATGTTCATCGCTCAACAAGTTGTAGGGAATAATGTGCATGAACTCACCGAAGGTGGGAGTTCATGAAGTGTAAGGCTGATCAATAAAATGAAGGCTGAAGCTAAGCATTGCTTTTATAAGTTGGTCAAAATTTTATTAGCAATTACTAAGTGTAAGTAAATACCGAACCTTAGAAATAATAAGTAAAAGTAATAAAAATAATCCCAGATGCAATGATATGACAAATTGAATTTAAGTTCCATAAATTAATCATGTGAGTGTCCGAGCCGCTCATGACCGTGAGCACGGCTAGTATACCAGTTTTACACTCTGCAGAGGTTGCACATCTTTACCCACAAGTCGTGTTACCCATTTGCCACGGAGTTGATCAGACCCCATACACCTCTACCAAGGAAGCGAGGCAGGGTACCACTACGAGGCCTTTACAAAGTTCCACTAGCTTCAGAAAACCCGCTACAGTTTATAGGAAGCTCCAGTGCAGGAATCCCTCGCCTGACCGCCATCGCAGCAAAATCAACCCAAGGACCTCCCTACACTGACCACTCCCCTACTGCCCTTGCCCCTTTCGGGTAAGGTAGTCATCCACTAGCTTTCCTAGTTAATCAGCCAAGGGCATCCCATTATACCCTTGTGGTAGCACTGTTTTCCCGGGTGGTTCTCCATGTTCCCATTAACATAATGATCTTATCATGAATAATAATAATAAACAGATAATAAAAAGTATAACAATGAGTGATAAATATCTTTATACCCAAATCCACATAAAGCGATAGCATATACTACCCAAAAATTTAGTAGTAAAACCAGTGGTGAAACAAGGTATAAAGATAGTCAAAATCTAGGGTAACCTATTGGGTCCCATCAAAATTAACCTATGCAGATCATTATGATTAATAAGAACATGACTAGGTAAAAGAAGTGATCAAGGGCACAACTTGCCTTCAACGAGCTCCTGCTCAGCAGTCTCTACCAGCCGAACCCCAGAATCCTCTGTAGCTTGCTCGTCTACTCGCATCAACACAATACATACATAGTATAGCAAAAATTAACATTACACCAAACATGTAAATAAAATGCACAGCAATAATCTAGACACCAAAATGAGATCATAGGAACTAGAATTATTAATTTTGGAGTTATAGATTTTAAGTTGTGGATTTTCTAATGTTTTATGTGCTTAATACAAGATTAAGTGCTAGATACATTTAAATCATCTTTCATGTTAACACAGAGGCACTAATGGTTAGACAATAATATTATAAAAATTTAGGAACTGGAATGGACTAATTTGGAGTTCATATGCATTTTCTATGAATTATACAAATTCTATGAATTGTTTTTATATTAAAACTCATTTTCTAATTCATTTTTCCTGATTTTACAACTCTCTAGACGGGGCCTCAAATACTGAAAACTGCAGGGGCTCACTGGTAAATTACCCTAGACTCAGTGAACAATGCCCCCAGGACGGCAGGTTCTATTTTCTTAATCCCCGAGGACTCTTTAACAAAATTCTCGGCCGAAGGGGTATAGTGAGTTCTGGGCCGTTGGATTAGAATCGAAGGGTGACGATTAGATCTATCCAACAATCACACGGCCATCGACGAGAGCCCTCAGATCATGATCTAAAGGTTTCGATTCAATGAACGCCCAAACGCCATCCGACCGCCCGATTTCACATTGACGGCGATGATCCAGCGACCGAAACGGTGTCTGATTCTCCAATCCGAGCCGCTCGTTGGAGATCGGACGGTGCTCGGGTATCGTCTTCCCCTGTGGTTTCTAACAGCGGCACCGCGCTCGCACGTCGGCGCAAACGCCGATGAACACCGCGCTCGACCCCACGGTGGTAATCCCTATGTTCTAACAGTGTTGACCCAATGCGCAGATTAAGGCGAATTCACGGGTGGTAGTATTACCGGCAATTGCAGCGCGGACGACGCTGGCCACGGCGCTTGGCGGACGCGCCCCGGTTTCACAACTCCGGCGAGCGATTAGAAGCGCGCCGATGGATTTCTTCGCCCAAAGATGCCACGGTTAGATTCGGTAGCTGCCTGCGATCACTCCTGGTCACAGGCCAACGACCCGACGTCGCTTAATCGGTAGAACGGCGGCGGCGGACCGTGTTTCCCACGACAAGCTCGGTGTGCTGGCGGCTGAGGCGAGAGAGGAGTCGCGAGGTCGACGGAGAAGTGGAGAGGGGCGCAGAGGGCACCAATTTATCCCCCCCCCCCCCCCCCGCGGACCCTGGCACGGGATGGAGGAAGGCCGCCCACGCCCGCGAGGATCACGGCGGCAGGTACGCCATCCGCGCACCCGCGACGGCTTGGAGATCGGCACTGACCCGACGAGTCCACACGTCAGCCAGAGTCAGTGCGCGCAGTTGTGACGCGAGGGACGCGGCAATTTGTTCGTGGCGCTGACGTGCGGGGCCCGCAGCCAGTGAGGGCGTGCGCGCGACCGTGGGTGAAGGGGTATTTGGGCTGCGCGGGAGAAAAGGTTGGATGGGCCGAATTGGTTAGCTGCCGGCCCAAACAGAGTTTTGGTCTTCTTCCCTTTTTTATTTTATATTTTCTTTTCTCCCTCCCCAATTCAAACTCCAATTTGAAATTGAATTCGAATTTCCGTGGCAAACTTGTCTTAAATATCCCACTTGGATATGACATGATATGGATTGATCTATTTTTAATGAGTTTATTTAGTGGTGACTAATGTTTTTCCTCCTTAAATTCTAGTGTTTCCGATTTAATGTTTATTTCCAAATTGGCTTTTACTATATATATGTATATTTTTTAAACCTCATTTCATATAATCACGACATACACACAATAAAGTCTTAGCATGATGCACCATTTTATGACTTTTATTAATCCTCTAGTTTCAATTAAGGTGTTCACATGAAATGACAAATAGATATGGCTCACAGGTATATAAAGGAGCAAAGTTTTCTCCTTTTAGATTTTCTTACAAAGTAGGTATTACAGGGCCTAGGTGTACAATGGGAGGTGTAGCAGTGTGCTAACGTGTCTAGCAGAGAGGAGCTAGCGCCCTAAGTACATGCCGTCGTGGCAGCCGGAGAGGTTTTGGCACCCTGTTCATGAGATGTCGTGGCCGTCGGAGGAGCACTAGAGCCTGGCGGAAGGACAGCTGTTGGGGCTGTCGAGTCCTTGTTGACGTCTCCTTGCTTCCATAAGGGGTCGAGAGCCGCCGTCGTAATGGAGCACGCGGGGCGCCATCATTACTTGTTTACCGGGGCGAGCCAGATGGGACGCCGGTCTTGTTCCCCGTAGCCTGAGCTAGCTAGGGGTAGGGTAATGATGGCCCCCCCTGTGACGTGGTCGGTCCGAGCCCTGGGTCGGGCGAGGCGGAGGCTCCTCCGAGGTCGAGGTCGAGTCTGTCTTCCGTGGTCGAGGTCGAGTCCGAGCCCCGGGTCGGGCGAGGCGGAGACCGTCGTCTTCCGGGGCCGAGGCCGAGTCCGAGCCCTGGGTCGGGCGAGGCGGAGACTGTCGGCTGAGGCCAGGGCTGAGTCTGAGCCCTGGGGTCGGGCGAGGCGGAGTTCGTCGTCTTTCGGGGCCGAGGCCGAGTCCGAGCCCTGGGGTCGGGCGAGGCGGAGTTCGTCGTCTTCCGGGGCCGAGGCCGAGTCCGAGCCCTGGGGTCGGGCGAGGCGGAGTTCGTCGTCTTCCGGGGCCGAGGCCGAGTCCGAGCCCTGGGGTCGGGTGAGGCGGAGTTCGTCGTCTTCCAGGGCCGAGGCCGAGTCCGAGCCCTGGGGTCAGGCGAGGCGGAGTTCGTCGTCTTTCGGGGCCGAGGCCGAGTCCGAGCCCTGGGGTCGGGCGAGGCAGAGTTTGTCGTCTTCCGGGGCCGAGGCCGAGTCCGAGCCCTGGGGTCAGGCGAGGCGGAGCTTCCTATGGCGCCCGAGGCCGGACTTGGCTGCTGTCAGCCTCACTCTGTCGAGTGGCACAGCAGTCGGAGTGGCGCAGGCGGCGCTGTCCTCTCGTCAAGCCGGTCAGTGGAGCGGCGAAGTGACTGCGGTCACTTTGGCTCTGTCGACTGGAGGGCGCGCGTCAGGATAAGGTGTCAGGCCATCCTCGCATTAAATGCTTCTGCGGTGCGGTCGGTCGGTGTGGCGATCTGGCCAAGGTTGCTTCTTGGCGAAGACTGGGCCTCGGGCGAGCCGAAGGTGTGTCCGTTGCTTGAGGGGGCCCTCGGGCGAGACGTGAATCCTCCGGGGTCGGCTGCCCTTGCCCGAGGCTGGGCTCTGGACCGAGCCTTGACTTAATCGCACCCATCAGGCCTTTGCAACTTTGTGCTGATGGGGGTTACCAGCTGAGATTAGGAGTCTTGGGGGTACCCCTAATTATGGTCGCCGACAGTAGCCCCCGAGCCTCAAAGGGAGTGTTAATACTCGCTTTGAGGCTTTTGTCGCACTTTTTTGCAAGGGGACCGGCCTTTCTCGGTTGCGTTTCGTTCCGGTGGGTGCGCGCGAGCGCACCCGCTGGGTGTAGCCCCCGAGGCCTCGGAGGAGTGGTTTGACTCCTTCGAGGTCTTAATGCGTTTCGTGATGCTTCGGCCGGTCTGGTTGTTCCCTCATGCGAACTGGTCGTAGCCCGGGTGCATAATCGAGTCCCAAGTTCTCGGGCTGATATGTTGACGCTGTCAACGGTTTGGCCGGAGCCGGGTTTGCGAGAGCAGCCCGCGAGCCTCCGCACAGAGCGAGAGGACGGTCAAGGACAGACTCGACTTTTTTACATACGCCCCTGCGTCGCCTTTCCGCAAGGAGGAGGGGGGGAAAGCGCCATGTTGCCCTTGGAGGGCGCCGAACATGGTGTCTCCAGTGAGCTGCTAACGGGTAATCCGAGTGGACGCCCGTGCCCCATTTGTTAGGGGTCGGCTAGTGGCCCGGAGGCGTGCTCCAAAAGTACCTGCGGGTGATTTGCCGGACCCGGTCCCCTTTTGACAGGGTCCGAGGGCTCGATGCCTCCCTCTGATGGGATTCCATTACAAAATCATTCCCGTTGGTCTCAGAAATGTCCTAGGGTACCTCGGGAGCGTAGCCCGAGCCTTGGTTCTGTATCGAACGTACCCAGGGTCATCCCTCGCTCTGCGTCTGAGGCAGCTGTCGAACCCTTCGGGGGCCAGCCTACGAACCCCTGATCAGTAGTGGGCGCGGAGCCCGAGTGGCCTGAGGCGGCCGTTGAACCCTTTCAAGGGGCCGGCCTTCAAACCTCTGACCAGTAGTGGGCGCGGAGCCCGAGTGCTCAGAGGCGGTTGTTGAACCCTTCCGAGGGGCCAGCCTTTGATCCTCTGATCGGTAGGGGGGCTCGGGGCCCGCTTCCTTCGCGGAGAAGGATCCCTTTTCGGGGTATTCCCTTCCCGGTCCCTGTGGCAGGAGAGAGAAAGAGGAAGTGGAAAGGGATGCGAAAATCGAATGACGTGGCGTATCTTTTTTGACGCGGTCATTATGGCAGAGGTGAAGCGTTGCCTGCTTCGCCCGCCAAAGGTGCTGCCCGTCCTGCTGCAGAGTTAATGCGACGGGATGAGTGGTTCACGGGGCGGCCGTTGCGCGTGCGCGAGCCGTTCGAGGAACGGGCGTTTCGCTTTGAGTTTTGAATCTTGCGGCGGGTTCGGGCGAAGTGTTGAATGGGTCTCGCCTGGGCCTTTATATATTCGGGAGAGGGGTTGGTGACGGTTCTTTACTCAGCTGCTCGCCTCCCACTCAGGTTTTCGCAACCCGAGGGAATAGCCAGAGAAAGGAAACCGCGCACCCAGTCCTTTCCGCTGCCACCTCTTCTGCTTGGTGATGGCCGACCGGGTGACCATTGTTCCGTCGCGCGATCCGTGGCCTTTCTCCACCGTCACGGCGGATGACCTGGAGGCCCTTGTTCCTGATGGTTTGCTTCGCCCTCTCTCTGGTGACTTGCAGCCGGAGTGGATGGCCCCTTCGAGCGGAACCGCCCCATCCCCGCCGCCGGGGTATGTCGTGAGCTTCATCTCCTTTCACGAGCGGGGGTTCGGAGTGCCGGCGAGCCGTTTTATGCGGGCGATTCTGCATGTCTACGGGGTGGAGCTGCACAACCTCAGTCCCAACTCCATCTCGCAAGCCACTATCTTCGCGGCGGTTTGTGAAGGGTACTTGGGGATTGACCCTCACTGGGACCTGTGGACCCATCTCTTCTCCGTGGAGCTTTTTGCCTCGCCGACGCGGGAAAGAAGGGTTCGCATGGCGGTGCGGGCCGGTGGCTGCATCCTCCAGCTGAGGCAGGCGCGGGCGCTGCAGTACATTCCCGCCATCCTCGCGTCTTCGAACAAAGGGTGGCAGCGCCGGTGGTTCTATCTCCGAAATGACGACGGGAGGTTCCCGTCGTTTTCTCAGCGAGTGGTGACCGCCGCCGCAGATAACTTGCGCTACGGGACCCCGCGCGACAGACAGAAGAACCTCCAGCCCCTTCTGAAGGCCCTGGAGGAGCTGCGGAAAGGAGGGCTCACCGCCGCGGTGGTGGTTGCCGCCATTCATCGCCGGAGGGTGCTCCCTTTGATGAAGCGGCGGCTGCCGCTTTGGGAGATGACGCCGGGGGTCGACTTGGAGGGTTTGCAGATGTCCTCGGATCCCCTTCTCGTCGACGACCTCCACAGGCGGGTAGCCGACACATTGGGGAAGCCAGACACCGGCGCCCTCTCCCAGCTCTTGATGTGTCCCGACCACGGGTGTGTGTCCCTGGTGAGTGCCCGCTCCTTCTTTCTTCTTGTGTCGGATTGCCCTTGGTCCTCACAGTCGAGACTCTTCGTCTGTCTCCAGGAGGTAGGGGCTCATAAGCCTTTCCCGCCACCGGTCCCGGAGGACGCGGTGGAACGAGCTACGCGGAGGGTCGCCACAGAGAAGAGAAAGGAGAAGAAGGACGTGAAGAAGGCTCGGGCCCGCGAGCGGACGCGGGCACGAGACGCCTTGGAAAGGCTCCATCGTCGGCAGGAGAGGGATGGGCTCCCGAGGGAGTCATCGCCGGAGACGCCTGACGATGACGACGACGATGAAGACGATGATGAAGACGACGACATGGCTGCCTGCCTCGGCCTCAGCCTGGATCTCAGGCTGGGCCAGGGGTCATCAAGCCAGCCCCCGAGCGGGCTGGTGCCGTCGGTATCCGGGGCCGGGACGTCGGGGTCCCGGTCCGAAGAGCGGGGGCAGACCGAGGGGGTACTTGACCCCTCGGCCGATGTGGTTGAGGTGACCCCGGGGAGTCAGGCCGAGCTGCCTGTTCCCCGAGAGCCGTTGCCCGTGCCGACTACGCAGGAGGGCGATCCTCAAGTCGTCGTGGCTGCGTCTGGGCAGTCCATCCCTCGGGCGCCTAGGGCGCCCAAGGCGAGGATGGTACCGAAGCTGGCAGCGGGGCAGACCTCGGTGGTACCTTCGGGGATCGAGGTTCGAGAGACCTCCTCACAGGCACGATTGATCATGGCCCGGAGTGGGTAAGTATCTTAGGATATCTTCGTCCTGGCTCCTCCTTCGTATGTCCCGACCCTAATTTTCCTTTTCTCCTTAGCAAGCGGAGGCACGGTTCGACCAATCTGGCTCCCCGGAAGGTCCTCAAGACGGCGTCGGCTTCCGCAGCTAGTGCCGCGCCGGGCCTCGCCGGCCAGCTAACCTCCTCGCAAGACGCCCCTCAGCGGGGGGCTCAGGCGGCACCAGTTGCCGTGGGGCGAGCTCCCGAGGCTGACTCCTCTGTCGAGGCGGCCGTCGCGCTGGGGGAGGCTGCTGGCACGGCCGTGGCCTCGGGCCCACCAGACATGCTGCCGGCGCTGGCGCCGGCTGCTACCGAGGCCGTTGCTGTTCTGGCCGTGGAGCCACCCGTCGCCGCCGATGCTGAGATGGCCGAGGCGTCGCTACTTGGTGCCTCAAAGGAGGGGGGCGTGGGACTGCGACCCGTCCCGTCGAGCGGCAGCCTTGTCCCCGTGCGGCGCAGTTCCGAGGGGCGGCGCCAGTTGCTTCGGTTCCGGACCCGTGGGGCCTCGGATCCCCTCTTCGTTCTTGACGATGAGCGGGAGGAGCAGTCTTGGGACGGGCTTCGTGAGTGTGCCGAGGCAACGGTGGGGTCGCTCCGGTCGACCTTGGAGGTCCTTTGCAGGGACGTTCCCAAGATCCTCCAGGTAATGATTTCAGGCATACCTTTCTCGTGATCAAGGCGTTCTTTGTGACGCCCCGCTTCCTTCCCTCAGGATCTGACAGATCTGAGCGCCGCCAAGTCGTCGTTCATCCGCCGCGAGGTCGATGTCTGGGGTTCGTTGCGGTCCCTGAGGACCACGCTTGCCAGGGCTACCGCGCGCCTCTCCCAACAGGGCGCCGAGGTGGCGGACCTTCGGTTGCTCTGTGTCGATCTAGGAGCAGAGGCGCAGCGGCGGCAGTCGGAGCTTGACCAGGTCACCGGCGAGCGGGACCAATCTCGGGGCCAGGCCGCCGAGGCCGAAAGCCGGGCTGAGGCTCTTGGAGTCCAGTTAGCCGAGGCGTCTGCTCGGGCCGGAGCCCTTGCAGCAGACCTAGCCGTGGCCCAAGCCGCATCCTCGGAGCAGCGTGCCCGAGCCGGAGGTATGTCTTGGCTGTTTTAAGTTTTTGTTTCAGCTCGGTTCCTCAACTTGTGTTTGAGGTCTTCCGCTTTGGCTGTTCGCAGAGCTCGAGTCTGCCCTTGATAAGTCCACCAAGGCGCTTGCTCAGGCGGCCGAGCAGAGGGAGGCCGACCACACGCCATGTCCGAGGCCATCTCGGCCTTCTACCGGGTCTTTGGCTTCGACGACGTCCCCTCGGGAAGCTGTAACACCCTGAATTTGGGGGTATAAAATTTCTTTGCTCATATTCACAAATTCAGGTGTTACTTCTCTTTTCACACCTTTCCCCAATCTCCTCTTTCTCTTTTCCATAGAAGAAGAGTGGTTATTTTTATTTGTAATTATAATCTAGTAGGCTAAACTCCAAGGGAGTATGAAATGTTGCATCATGTCAAACCCTAAATTCTACTTGATACTGGTGCAACTCATTCATTTGTCACTGCAACCTGGGTAGAATTGCATAACATCTCAGTAGAGGCAATGATGCCGCCCATGAGGATTAATTCGGTTGGTGGCAAGGTGCAAACAGATAAAATATGCTCAAATATAAGGGGGATAGGGTTCCCCAGTGACCTAATAGTAATAGACACCCCTGGGATAGATGTCATCCTAGGGATGAATTGGTTAATGAAGTATGAAGCGAATGTTAGCTGTGACAAGAGGACCGTAACATTGAAGTCCCCGTCCGAAGAGGAGGTAGTGGCTGAGCTAAGGATGCCTAAATCAGCGGAGGGAGTCTGTCACCAGATTTCAGTTGATGGTAAGGAGACCAACCCGCTCGAGGCTATCAAGGTTGTGTCGGACTTTCCGGATGTGTTTCCCGAGGAGCTAACGGGCATGCCACCCGAGAGAAAAGTCGAATTTGCCATAGAGCTTATCCCTGGTACCGCCCCCATTTCTAAAAGGGCCTATCGAGTGTCTGGACCAGAATTGGTGGAACTCAAGAAGCAGATAGATGAGATGTTAGAGAAGGGTTACATCAGACCAAGCACCTCGCCTTGGCCGCTCCAGTGTTGTTTGTAGAGAAGAAAGATGGTACCAAAAGGATGTGCATAGACTACAGAGCCTTGAATGAAGTCAATGTCAAGAACAAGTACCCCCTGCCAAGGATAGAAGATTTGTTCGACCAGCTCAGAGGTGCCAGCGTATTCTCGAAGATAAATCTGAGATCAGGTTACCATCAACTCAGAATCCGACCCTCGGACATACCGAAGACAACATTCATCACCAAGTATGGTTTATATGAGTTCACAGTTATGTCCTTTGGTTTGACAAATGTGCCACCCTTCTTTATGTATCTGATGAACAGCGTGTTCATGGACTATCTAGACAAGTTTGTGGTAGTGTTCATCGATGATATTCTCATATACTCTCAAAGTGAGGAAGATCATGTGGAGCATTTGAAGATGGTAATATGGTATTGCAAAGACTTTGAGAGCATCAGTTGTATGCCAAGCTGAGTAAATGCGAGTTCTGGATTCATGAAGTCCTGTTTCTGGGTCACATCATAAACCAAGATGGGTTGGCAGTGGATCCAAAGAAAGTAGCAGATATCCTGAACTGGAAAGCACTGAAGGATGTTCGTGGGATCAAGAGCTTGATCAGAATGGCCGGATACTACAAGCGTTTCATTGAAGGCTTTTCAAAGATTGCTAGACCAATGACAGCGTTACTAGCGAAGAAAGTTGAGTTTAAGTGGACCCAAAAGTGTCAAGAAGCATTTGAAGAACTGAAGAATAGATTGACCACAGCACCTGTGTTAGTTCTGCCTGATGTTCACAAGCCATTCTCGGTGTACTGCGATGCTTCTTACACCGGATTGGGATGTGTGCTAATGCAAGAAGGAAGAGTTGTAGCATACTCATCTCGACAGCTGAAGATCCATGAGAAAAATTACCCACACACGACCTGGAGTTGGCAGCTGTGGTTCATGCGTTAAAGACATGGAGACATTACCTGTATGGGCAGAAGTGCGACATTTACACAGATCATAAAAAGTCTGAAGTACATATTCACCCAGTCAGAGTTAAACATGAGGCAACGAAGATGGTTGGAATTGATCAAAGACTATGAGTTGGAGATACATTACCATCCAGGCAAAGCCAATGTTGTTGCAGATGCTCTGAGCAGGAAGAGTCAAGTCAATATGTTGGCCACGTACCCGATGTCGTATGAGTTAGCCAAGGAGTTCGACAGACTGAGCCTCGGTTTCCTGAACAGTACGTAAGGAGTAACAGTGGAATTAGAGCCCACCCTAGAGCGGGAGATCAAAGAAGGGCAGAAGGATGATGAAAACATCAACAAAATCTGGCAGCTGATCTTAGAAGGAAGAGGCAAAGACTTTCGAGAGGATGAAGAGGGAGTAATATGGTTCAAGGACCGATTGTGTGTTCCCGACCTCAAACCTATTCGGGAGCTGATCCTCAAGGAAGCTCATGAGACAGCCTACTCCATACACCCTGGAAGTGAGAAGATGTATCAGGATTTAAAAAGGAGGTTTTGGTGGTATGGCATGAAAAGAGAGATCGCAGAATATGTCGTCATCTGTGATAGCTGTCAAAGAACCAAAGCAGAGCATCAGAGGCCCACCGGATTGTTGCAGCCATTGCAGATTCCTCAGTGGAAGTGGGATGAGATCGGGATGGATTTTATAGTTGGCCTACCTCGTACCCGGGCCGGCTATGATTCCATCTGGGTGGTTGTGGACCGCTTAACAAAGGTGGCCCATTTCATACCCGTGAAGACAACATACACCGGAGCAACGTTAGCTGAGTTATACATGTCATGGATAGTCTGCCTTCATGGCGTGCCGAAGAAGATAGTGTCAGATCGAGGAACACAGTTCACCTCTCATTTTTGGCAGCAGCTACAAGAAGCCTTGGGCACGCATTTGAACTTCAGCTCAGCTTATCACCCACAGACAGACGGTCAGACTGAAAGAACTAATCAGATCCTAGAAGATATGCTGAGAGCCTGCGTGTTGCAAGACAAGTCAGGATGGGACAAAAGGTTACCTTATGCAGAATTCTCCTACAATAATAGTTACCAGGCCAGCTTGAAGATGTCACCGTTTCAGGCACTCTACGGACGGAGTTGTAGGACTCCGCTGCATTGGGACCAGCCTGGAGAGAGTCAGGTGTTTGGCCCCGACATCTTGCTTGAAGCCGAAGAGAATATCAAAATGGTTCGGGAGAATCTGAAGATAGCACAATCAAGACAGCGAAGCTATGCTGACCGAAGGAGAAGAGAACTGAGTTTTGAAGTGGGAGATTGCGTCTATCTGAAGGTGTCACCTATCAGGGGAGTCAGAAGGTTCGGAGTTAAAGGCAAGTTAGCACCCCGGTACGTTGGACGATATCAGATTCAAGCAAAGCGTGGATAAGTGGCCTACCAGCTCAACCTACCAGAGAGTTTGTCAGCAGTGCACAATGTGTTCCACGTGTCGCAATTGAAGAAGTGTCTGCGAGTACCAGAAGAACAGTTGCCAGTGGAGGGTTTGGAAGTCCAAGAGGATCTGACATACATAGAGAAGCCAACGTAGATTCTGGAGTTTGCAGACAGAGTCACCCGGAGGAACACCATCAGAATGTGTAAAGTCAGATGGGGTCACCACTCGGAGGAAGAAGCAACCTGGGAACGAGAAGATGATCTGAAGGCCAAATACCCTGAACTCTTTGCTGACCAACCTTGAATCTCGGGGCGAGATTCTTTTAAGGGGGATAGGTTTGTAACACCCTGAATTTGGGGGTATAAAATTTCTTTGCTCATATTCACAAATTCAGGTGTTACTTCTCTTTTCACACCTTTCCCCAATCTCCTCTTTCTCTTTTCCATAGAAGAAGAGTGGTTATTTTTATTTGTAATTATAATCTAGTAGGCTAAACTCCAAGGGAGTATGAAATGTTGCATCATGTCAAACCCTAAATTCTACTTTTGTTTGGTGCATAATTCTTAGAAATGCTAATTTGAATTTGTGGCTTATTTGGATTTGAATCAAATAGAGTAAATAAAAAAGAAAAGGGAAAACAAATGCCAAAATAAAAGAAAAAAGGAAAGAAGCCCGCTTCCCCCGCCCCTTCGGCCTTTCGGCCCATCAGGCCCATCCCGCGCGCGCGCCTTCCTCCCCCCTCTTCTCTCTCTGCCCTGGCGGGCCCGCCCGTCAGCGCGACCGCCTTCCTCGCGCGCGCGCCCGCTTTCCCCGCTCTCTCTGCTCGCGGGCCCGAGCTGTCAGCTCTTCCGTCTCCGCGTAACCGCCGCCCCGAGCCGCGCGTGCCGCGGACTCCGCGCCCACGTCGCGCGTGGAGCTCGCAACCACCTCACCTCGGCCACTTGAGCCCAGAGCCTCGCTCGCCCTCTCCCCCTCCCTCATTTGCGCACCTGCAGACCCCCCTTCCACCTCCCCCCACGCTGCGCACACGCCAAAGCGCCGCCGCCATTAAACCACCGCCGCCCGAGCTCGTTTCTCCGTCGCCGTTGGAGCCCCGCCGTGCCCTCTGCCACGGTGAGCTTCGCACCGACGTCCGCAACCCGGGACGCGCCCCAATTTCCCCTCTCCCTCCCCGAATCCCTCTGCCCGCGCTCACCGCCGTTCTCTGTGCAGCCGCCGAGGTCCGCCACCGTCGACTCGCGCTGCCGCCGCGTCTCCGTCGCCATCGAGGGGTCCCCGGAGTTCGCCTTGAGGTAAGGAACCTCTCCCGCCGCCTCCCGTCCTTTTTATTGCCCCCCCCGTCGCGTTTAATTGCTCGCCGGAGTCCTTTAGCGCCACCCCGAGCCGCTTCGCCGTGGGCCGCCCCCCTCCGGTGCCCCTGCCCCGACCCAGTCCCCACCGGACGGTTTCCCGCGCCCTCCCCAACCTCCCCGGCCGCCCAGGTCGCCCCAGGGACCCGCAGAGCCCCCGCGCCCCTCGTCTCCGGCGAGTTCTCTGCCGCGGGGACGAGCACCGCCGCCTCTGCTAGCCGTAGGAGAAGACAGAAGCCGGCCACCCAATCCCCGCCGTCCATTCCAGATCGAACGACCCTGTTTCAATTAGGCCGAGCCCAATCCTAGCCGTCCGCCTGAGATCCAACGGCCCAGGGCCGTTTCCCCCTCGCACCCCGCCTTCCTGCCATTTGGGGCCCGCCTGTCAGCCATCCGCCCCCGCGCTGCCCGCCCGGCCCCGCCTGTCAGCCGTCTGCCCCGCGCTGCCCGCCCGGCCCCGCCTGTCAGCCGTCTGCCCGCGCGCTGCCCGCCCGGCCCCGCCTGTCAGCCGCTCGCGCCCACGCTGCCCGCCCGGTCCCGCATGTCAGCCGCTCCCGCCGCCGCGCGCTCGCGCGCCCGCCCGCGGATCTGATCTCGGGCGTTGATCCGAGATCCAACGGCTATAAGAGCCCGATACCCCTTCGCCCGCGCATTTTCTTAAAGAGACCCCCGACTTTCTGCAAATTAACCCGCCGTCCCTGGATCTTCGCAGTTAGGTCCTCGGACCTTTTATTTAATCCAAAATAAGTATTTAAGGCATATTTTTTAATCCCTAATCTTGTAAAATTCATAACTTTGTCATATGAACTCCAAATTAGGTGCTTCAAATTGCAAAATGCTCACAATATTTTTATCTATCTATTTAAACAATGTTTCCCTGCTGTTTTTATGTCCCAATTAATAGTTGATCATTAGGGTAAGATTAATGTTATTGCAACCCTATTTGAGATAAATAAAGGATAGTAGACTTTAATAAAAGTTGGAACACCTAAGTTTATGGACTTAACACCATGTAATGATTTAACCCCACCACTGACTTAGATCTGGTTAGTGGATAATGAATCACTTTGTATAGTCATCTACCCTAGACCTAGGGAACACCAGTTTGCCAATCCTTTTCTACTGTGAACTTGTGATCTCTCTGCTGCATATGTTTGGTTTATTGCTTTTTGTTTGTTATTTCCCAAGTGCATAGAATGAATGATTACTTTACGTAGACAACAGGCAGTCTGTGTTTCCCGAGGAAGTTGCAGAAGAAGTCCCTGATCAGCAGTTTGGTGAAGGCAAGTGTCCTCTGACCCATTATGTCCTATTCACTTATAATTCACTTTCCCGCATTACTTAATTGAAACCTAAGGATTGACTAGCTTTATACTTTACCTTATCCTTGATGACCTTTTGGGTTATTATTATGGTTAGCATTTTACTATTGCCTTAACTTAATCAATGAACATGATGTGATTATTTATGATACGATACTGTTATCCTGATGATATTGGTGATCTTGTGATACTCTAGGGGGGCTCAGGTTGTTTCCTGAGTACCTCTCTGTAAGGACCTGTTCGTTGAGAGACCACCCGGGATAACAGTGCAACCATGAGGGTGAAATGGGATGCCCTTAGCCAATTAATTAGAGGAACTAGAGGTGTAGTTGCTTCGCCGTCGTGCCGTCAAAGGGGTCCAGGCACAGTGCTTGCTCTGCCGAGGCTGAGTGCCGAGGTTCTTTCGTTTTGCTTTTTGTTAGTCACTCTCCTGCGGGGAGGGGTATTGTTTTTATCAAACTGGAGAAACCTAACGGGCAGCTGTGATCCCTAGGGAATCTTTGTAAAGGCTACGTAGTGATACCCTGCCGGACCACCTAGGTAGTGGTCAATGGGGATTAGCTCTCCCCGGGTAGAAAGGGAATCATGACTCATGGGTAAAGTGTGCGACCTCTGCAGAGGGTAGTGAAACTGATATATCAGTCGTGCTCACGGTTAAGAGCAACCTTGGGATCCTCTTTGATTAGAGATACTCCGGATACACTTCAGATGATGACTTTAATGATGATGGTTAACGATGGTGACTTTAATTATGTTTTCTAGTATTTCTTCTCTGAGGAAGTACTTTTTGGGATTATAACTTGGGTTTTTAGGATAAAACATGGCTGCTACTAATAATAAATACCTGACCAACTAAAAGCAACTGCTTGAGCCTAACCCCACATAAAGCTAGTCCACTTCAGCCAAACGGGACATTTGCTGAGTACGTTGATGTGTACTCATCCTTGCTTTACCACAAAACACCAGGTTGTCCACATTGCAACCACTGCTCAGGAGAAGACAAAGTCGTGGAAGGAGACTTCCAGGAGTTCCAAGACTACGACGAGTTTTAGGTGTGGGTTGGCGGCAACCCCCAGTCAGCTGCCTGTGAAGGCCTTATCTTTACTTTGTTTCGCTAGCACTTTGATTTATCTGTTAAGTTGATGACTATGTGGATGTCCATGACTCTGTGATGTAATAAGTTAATACTCTTTTATGTTATTATTCGAGCAATGTGCGTTGATGTTCATTTATGTAAACGCTGTGTACGTGAGTTTTGATCCTGGCACGTACATAGTTCGCATTCGGTTTACCTTCTAAAACCGGGTGTGACAGAAGCTCCCCTCAAAGTCGCCTGCAAGCCTTGGGTGACCATGCGCGTGGCAGACTCCGCGAGGCGCTGCATCACGGCGTCAGGCGGGCCTTCGCCGTGCTTGCTTCCCACTATGTTGTGGATCTGGAGCGGGTCAGCGAGGGGTATTGCCTCCCCGACGAAGATGAAGTCGCCCTGGCCGAAGTCCAGAGGCTCGACGCGGGCCCAAGTGCGGTGCTGGCAACCACCTTCGAGGCAGAGATCCTCCCGCTTGCGCCGTCGTTCGAGGCCGGGGCGGATCTTGCCGAAGGTGGGTACGAAGCCGAGGGCGCGGCTCCTTCTTCGGGCGACGCCTGACTCTGCCGGAGCAGTTTTCTTTGAATGCATATGTGTCTTTTGCGGCCGCCGAGGCCCGAACACTTTATTATTGTAATATAAGGTTGTGCTTCTTTTCCTTCCGTTTTGCGTATCCGGACCCGTTCGTGAGTAGCAGGGTAGCTTGCCCAAGTAAGGGTCATTTTTCGTGGTAGGTGACGAATGAGGTATCAAAATCCTAGAGGCGTAGGAATCCCTCGGCTCGGTCGGCCTTGCCACTTACATGCGCCCTTATTCATTTCTTGGGGTCCTGTTACTGATATAGCTGGGAGACGCAAAAGCCTTTTTGATGGAAGACTTTTTTCGAGGAAAATATTGACGAGAGGGGGTTCCCCCCTTCTAGCCCCCGAGGGAGGGTCGGGCTTTGCCGAGGCAAGGCTGACCCTTCCTTGATGGTTAGACTTCGTATGTGAACGAGGTGTATGAACAACTTGAAAGCATCTTAAGGGTAGAAGCGACGTAGCTGTCGGATGTTCCAAGCGTTGCTGTAGACCTCGCCTTAACTATTTGCCAGCTTGTACGTCCCGGGCTTCATAACCTTGGCGATGACGAACGGCCCTTCCCAGGGAGGCGTGAGCTTGTGCCGCCCTCGGGCGTCTTGTCGCAGCCGAAGCACCAAGTCGCCCACCTGGAGGTCTCGGGACCGAACCCCTCGGGCGTGGTAGCATCGCAGGGTCTGCTGATACCGCGCCGAGTGTAGTAAGGCCATGTCCCGAGCCTCTTCCAGCTGGTCCAGTGAGTCTTCTCGGTTAGCTCGATTGCTTTGGTCGTCGTAGGCCCTCGCCCTCGGGGAACCGTATTCTAAGTCTGTGGGCAAGATGGCCTCGGCCCCATAGACTAGAAAGAACGGTGTGAAGTCCGTGGCTCGGCTTGGCGTTGTCCTCAGACTCCAGACCACCGAGGGGAGCTCCTTCATCCATTGTTTGCCGAACTTGTTGAGGTCGTTGTAGATCCGCGGCTTGAGTCCTTGCAGAATCATGCCATTGGCACGCTCTACTTGCCCATTCGTCATGGGGTGAGCCACGGCGGCCTAGTCCACCTGGATGTGATGATCCTCGCAGAAGTCTAGGAACTTTCTGCCGGTGAACTGGGTGCCGTTGTCGGTGATGATGGAGTTCGAGACCCCAAAGCGATGGATGATGTTGGTGAAGGATGCCACCGCCTGTTCGGACCTGATGTTGTTTAGGGGTCGGACCTCGATCCACTTGGAGAATTTGTTGATGGCGACCAGCAGGTGCGTGTAGCCCCCGGGTGCCTTCTGCAAGGGACCGACGAGGTCTAGACCCCACACAACAAACGGCCAGGTGATGGGTATCGTCTACAGAGCCTGAGCGGGCAAGCAGGTCTGCCTTGCATAGAATTGACACCCTTGACAGGTGCGGACAATTCTAGTGGCGTCGGCCACCGCGGTCGGCCAGTAGAAACCTTGTCGGAAGGCGTTTCCAACAAGGGCTCGGGGCGCTACGTGATGACCGCAAGCCCCCCGAGTGTATTTCTTGTAAGAGCTCCTGGCCTTCGGTGATGGATATGCATCGCTGGAGGATGCCTGAGGGGCTGCGGTGGTAGAGCTCCTTCCCGTCCCCCAGCAAGACGAACGACTTGGTGCGTCGCGCCAATCGCCGAGCTTCGGCTCGGTCGAGGGGTAGCTCCCCTCAGTGGAGATATTGCAGGTACGGGGTCTGCCAGTTTCGATTAGGCATGACCCCGCTCCGCTCTTCCTCGACGCGCAGTGCCTCACCCTCTGGGGCCGAGGGTTCCTCGGGCTGAGCCGAGGGTGCCTCGGGCTGTGCCGAGGCCTTCTCGGGCTCGGGCGTGTCGTCGGTCTTGACTGAGGGTTGATGTAGGTCTCGGGAGAAGACGTCCGAGGGAACCGTTGTTCGCCCCAAGGCTATCTTAGCCAGCTCGTCCGCAGTCTCGTTGTATCGTCGGGCGACGTGGTTGAGCTCGAGCCCGTAGAACTTGTCTTCCAAGCGCCGAACCTCATCGTAGTAGGCTTCCATCTTCGGGTCGCGGCAGTGGGAGTTCTTCATGACTTGGTCGATGACAAGCTACGAGTCACCGCGAGCGTCGAGGCGTCGGACCCCTAGCTCGATGGCGATGCGCAACCCGTTGACCAGAGCCTCGTACTCGGCCACATTGTTGGACGCCGGGAAATGGAGGCGCAGCACGTAGCGTAGGTGCTTCCCGAGGGGCGAGATGAAGAGAAGGCGCGCGCCTGCCCCTGTCTTCATCAGCGACCCGTCGAAAAACATGGTCCAGAGTTCCGGTTGGATCGGAGCTGTTGGAAGCTGGGTGTCGACCCATTCAGCCACAAAGTCCGCCAAGACTTGGGACTTGATGGCCTTTCGAGGGGCGAACGAGATTGTCTCGCCCATGATTTCCACCGCCCACTTTGCAATCCTACCCGAGGCCTCTCGGCACTGGATGATCTCCCCCAGGGGGAAGGATGACACCATAGTCACCGGATGAGACTCGAAGTAGTGTCGCAACTTCCGCCGCGTCAGGATCACCGCGTACAGCAGCTTCTGAATTTGTGGGTAGCGGATCTTGGTCTCGGACAGTACCTCACTGATGAAGTAGACTGGCCTCTGGACGGGCAATGCATGCCCCTCTTCTCGTCTCTCAACCACGACCGCGGCGCTGACCACCTGAGTGGTAGTAGCGACGTAGATCAAGAGGGCTTCTCCGGCAGCGGGGGGCACCAAGATGGGCACGTTCGTGAGGAGCGCCTTCAGGTTCCCGTGGGCTTCCTCGGCCTCAGGGGTCCAAGTGAAGCACTCGGCCTTCCTTAAGAGGCGGTACAGAGGTAGGCCTCTTTCGCCGAGGCGCGAGATGAAGCGGCTCAGAGCCGCAAGGCATCCCATGACCCTCTATACGCCTTTCAAGTCCTTGATGGGCCCCATGTTGGTGATGGCCGCGATTTTCTCTGGGTTGGCCTCGATGCCCCGCTCGGAGACGATGAACCCCAAGAGCATGCCTCGGGGGACTCCAAAAACGCACTTCTCGGGATTGAGTTTTACGCCTTTCGCCTTGAGACACCGGAATGTCGTTTCAAGGTCGGAAAGGAGGTCAGAGGCTTTCCTCGTCTTGACTACGATGTCATCGACATAAGCCTCGACCGTTCGACCGATGTGTTGGCCGAACATGTGGTTCATGCACCTTTGGTATGTCGCACCCGCATTCCTCAAACCAAACGGCATAGTAACGTAGCAGTACATGCCGAAAGGTGTGATGAAAGAAGTCGCGAGCTGGTCAGACTCTTTCATCCTGATTTGGTGATACCCTGAGTAGGCATCGAGGAAAGACAGGGTTTCGCACCCAGCAGTGGAATCCACGATTTGATCGATGCGAGGCAGAGGATAGGGAACTTTCGGACATACTTTGTTTAGACTAGTGTAGTCTACACACATCCGCCATTTCCCTCCTTTCTTTCTCACAAGCACAGGGTTGACAAGCCATTCGGGATGGAATACCTCTTTGATGAACCCTGCCGCCATTAGCTTGTGGATCTCCTCGCCTATGGCTCTGCGCTTTTCTTCGTCGAATTGGCGCAGAGGCTGCTTCACGGGTCGGGCTCCGGCTCAGATATCCAGCGAGTGCTCGGCGACATCCCTCGGTATGCTAGGCATGTCTGAGGGACTCCACGCGAAAACGTTGGCGTTTGCGCGGAGAAAGTCGACGAGCACTGCTTCCTATTTGGGGTCGAGCTCGGAGACGATCCGGATCTGCTTGGAGGCGTCGTTGCTGGGATCGAGAGGGACGGATTTGACCGTCTCCGCTGGCTCGATGTTGCCGGCATGGCGCTTCACGTCTGGCGCCTCCTTGGAGAGGCTCTCCAGGTCGGCGATGAGGGCCTCGGATTCGGCGAGGGCCTCGGCGTACTCCACGCACTCCACGTCGCATTCGTACGCGTGTCGATACGTGGGGCCGACGGTGATGACCCCGTTGGGGCCCGGCATCTTGAGCTTGAGGTAGGTGTAGTTGGGGACAGCCATGAACTTGGCTTAGCATGGCCTCCCCAGCACTGCGTGGTAGGTTCCTCGGAACCCGACCACCTCGAACGTGAGGGTTTCCCTTCGGAAGTTGGAGGGAGTCCCGAAGCAGACGGGTAGATCGAGTTGTCCGAGGGGCTGGACGCGTTTCCCGGGGATGATCCTATGAAAAGGCGCCGCGCCCGCCCGGACCGAGGATAGATCGATCCGCAGGAGCCCGAGGGTCTCGGCGTAGATGATGTTGAGGTTGCTGCCTCCGTCCATGAGGACCTTGGTGAGCCTGACGTTGCCGATGACGGGGTCGACAACGAGCGGATATTTCCTCGGGCTCGGCACGCGGTCGGGATGGTCGCCCTGGTCGAAGGTGATGGGCTTGTCGGAACAGTCTAGGTAGACTGGCGCCGCCACCTTTACCGAGCAGACCTCCCGACGCTCTTGCTTGCGGTGCCGAGCCGAGGCGTTCGCCACTTGCCCACCGTAGATCATGAAGCAGTCGTGGACCTTGGGGAACTCCCCTGCCTTGTGATCCTCCTTCTTATCGTCGTTGTGGGCCCTGCCACCTTCCGCAGGTGGCCCGGCCTTGTGAAAGTGGCGCCGAAGCATGGCGCACTCCTCAAGGGTGTGCTTGACGGGCCCCTGATGATAGGGGCACGGCTCCTTGACCATCTTGTCGAAGAGATTGGGGCCTCCGGGAGGTTTCCGTGGTTCTTGTACTCAGCGGCGGCGACAAGGTCCGCGTCGGCGGCGTCGCGTTTCGCTTGCGACTTCTTCTTGCCCTTCTTCTTGGTGTCGCGCTGAGTGGACGCCTCAGGGACATCTTCTGGCTGGCGGCCCTGGGGCTGCTTGTCCTTCCGGAAGATGGCCTCAACCGCCTCCTGGCCAGAGGCGAACTTGGTGGCGATGTCCATCAGCTCGCTCGCCCTGGTGGGGGTCTTGCGACCCAGCTTACTCACCAGGTCACGACAGGTGGTGCCGGCGAGGAACGTGCCGATGACATCCGAGTCGGTGACGTTGGGAAGCTCGGTGCGCTGCTTCGAGAATCGCCGGATGTAGTCCCGGAGAGACTCTCCCGGCTGCTGGCGGCAGCTTTGGAGATCCCAGGAGTTCCCAGGGCGCACGTACGTGCCCTGGAAGTTGCCGGCAAAGGCTTGGACCAGGTCGTCCCAGTTGGAGATCTGCCCCGGAGGCAGGTGCTCCAGCCAGGCTCGAGCGGTGTCGGAGAGGAACAGGGGGAGGTTGCGGATGATGAGGTTGTCATCGTCCGTTCCACCCAGGTGGCAGGCCAGCCGGTAGTCCGTGAGCAACAGTTCCGGCCTCGTCTCCCCCGAGTACTTTGTGATAGTAGTCGGGGTTCGGAACCGGGTCGGGAACGGCGCCCGTCGTATGGTCCGGCTGAAAGCCTGAGGACCGGGTGGTTCGAGCGAGGGACTCCGATCCTCCCCGCTGTCATAGCGTCCCCCACGCCTGGGGTGGTAGCCTCGGCGCACCCTCTCGTCGAGGTGGGTTCGACGGTCGCGGTGATGGTGCTCGTTGCCGAGGCGACCCGGGGCCGCAGGCGCTGTGTTGCGCGTGCGCCCGGTGTGGACCGAGGCTTCCCGCATGAATCGGGAAGTCACGACGCGATGCTCCGAGAGGTATCCCTACCTTCGGGAGGCAGAGCTTTCGGCCCGTCGAACCGCGGCATCCTCCAGGAGATTCTTGAGCTCTCCCTGGATACGCCGCCCTTCGGTGGTTGATGGCTCCGGCATCGCGCGGAGAAGTATTGCCGCTGCAGCCAGGTTCTGGCCGACCCCACTGGAAGCCGGTGGCGGCCTTGCCCTGACATTGTCGGCGATGCGGTGCTGGATGCCCTGGGGTAGATGACGCGCTTCTCCGGCCGGAGGTTGGCCTGCCCATTCCTGCCTGATGTCCCGGCGGAACGACTCAAGTGTTCCTGCTCCCTCGTCGAGCCTGGCCTGCATCTCGCGGATTTGCTCGAGCTGTGAGTCCTGACCCCTCGCAGGGATTGGGACCATAGCTAGCTCCCGAAGGATGTCAACGCGAGGCGCAAGCCTAGGGGGATCACCATTTTCCGGTATACCAAGATGGTTGCCTTCGTCGGGACCCCCTAGATCGACGTGGAAACATTCACGACTTGGGCCGCAGTCCTCGTCGCCGAAGCTGCGGCTACCGTCGGAACAATCAAAAAGGCAGTAGTCGCATGCGGTCATGAAGTCCCGCATGGCACTGGGGTTACCAAGTCCGGAGAAATCCCAACAAAAGTCGAGCTCGTCATCTTCCTCGGAACCCGAGGGCCCGTAGGTCGAGACGGTTGTCAGCCGGTCCCAGGTTGACCACATACCGTACCCCGGAGGGTTTGGACACACCTCTATGAAAGCGTCCACCGAAGCAAAATCGCTTGGTGGGTCGAGGCTGAATCCAAAAGGCACGAGATGGGAATCGGTCGGTACCTCTTGGTCGACGGGCGGTGACGGAGTCACGTCAGGGGCAGACTGCACCGTCATCTCAGGTACGAGGTTGACGCCCAGCAAGTCCTTTGCGAGCCTGCTGGCGTCGTCCGTCCGCTTGGAGTTGGCGTGTTGCGGGGAAACGACGCTCGTCTTCGTCTCAGACACGAGGGCGACGCTCGACGTGTCCCCCATTGGGGTGCCGGCGCCGTCGACTCGCTCGACAGCTGACGAGGTGCCGCCTCCTGCTTGGCCTTGGTTGCCCCGCCTCCTCCTCCATCGGTGGGGGAGGCGACGGGACAAACACGAACGTTGCTCTTCCGCCACGTGGGGAAGACGTCGTCGATTCCGCCGCCGGCGGGCGGGTTGTCGGCCGCCATTGTCGTTGTCGCGCGGCGGGGGAAGGAGTATCATGTCGTAGCTGCCGTCGAAGGACATGAACTCAAGACTCCCGAAACGGAGCACCGTCCCGGGCTGGAAAGGTTGCTGGAGACTACCCATCTGGAGCTTGACGGGAGGTTGTTCGTCAACACGCAGCAGGCCCCTACCTGGCGCGCCAACTGTCGGTGTTTCGACCCCGGGGGGGTCCCTGGACCGACGAGTAAATTGTCGCCGCGTGCCCCAGCCCAGATGGGTCGGCGCGAGACGGAGCGCGAAGGGGGGAAACCAGAGGGAGACAGGCGTAAAGGGGAAACCCGCGGCCTTCGTGTTTGTCCCGCGCCCAGGTCAGGTGCGCTTGCAGTAGGGGGTTACAAGCGTCCGCGTGGGAGGGGGCGAGAGGCCTGCACGCGTCGTCCCGTTCTCCCCGCGCGGCCAACCTTCCGTACGAGTGCCCTAGGCCTTCCTTTTATAGGCGTAAGGAGAGGGCCCAGGTGTACAATGGGAGGTGTAGCAGTGTGCTAACGTGTCTAGCAGAGAGGATCTAGCGCCCTAAGTACATGCCGTCGTGGCAGCCGGAGAGGTTTTGGCGCCCTGTTCATGAGATGTCGTGGCCGTCGGAGGAGCGCTGGAGCCTGGCGGAAGGCCAGCTGTCGGTGCTGTCGAGTCCTTGCTGACGTCTCCTTGCTTTCGTAAGGGGCCGAGAGCCGCCGTCGTCATGGAGCACGCGGGGCGCCATCATTACTTGTTTACCGGGGCGAGCCAGATGGGACGCTGGTCTTGTTCCCCGTAGCCTGAGCTAGCTAGGGGTAGGGTAATGATGGCCCCCCTGTGACGTGGTCGGTCCGAGCCCTGGGTCGGGCGAGGCGGAGGCTCCTTCGAGGTCGAGGTCGAGTCTGTCTTCCGTGGTCGAGGTCGAGTCCGAGCCCCGGGTCGAGCGAGGCGGAGACCGTCGTCTTCCGGGGCCGAGGCCGAGTCCGAGCCCTGGGTCGGGCGAGGCGGAGACCGTCGGCTGAGGCCAGGGCTGAGTCCGAGCCCTGGGGTCGGGCGAGGCGGAGTTCGTCGTCTTCCGGAGCCGAGGCCGAGTTCGAGCCCTAGGGTCGGGCGAGGCGGAGTTCGTCGTCTTCCGGGGCCGAGGCCGAGTCCGAGCCCTGGGGTCGGGCGAGGCGGAGTTCGTCGTCTTCCGGGGCCGAGGCCGAGTCCGAGCCCTGGGGTCGGGCGAGGCGGAGTTCGTCGTCTTCCGGGGCCGAGGCCGAGCCCTGGGGTCGGGCGAGGCGGAGTTCGTCGTCTTCCGGGGCCGAGGCCGAGTCCGAGCCCTGGGGTCGGGCGAGGCGGAGCTTCCTATGGCGCCCGAGGCCGAACTTGGCTGCTGTCAACCTCACTCTGTCCAGTGGCACAGCAGTCGGAGCGGCGCAGGCGGCGCTGTCCTCTCGTCAGGCCGGTCAGTGGAGCGGCGAAGTGACTGCGGTCACTTCGGCTCTGTCGACTGGAGGGCGTGCATCAGGATAAGGTGTCAGGACATCTTCGCATTAAATGCTTCTGCGGTACGGTCGGTCGGTGTGGCGATCTGGCCAAGGTTGCTTCTTGGCGAAGACTGGGCCTCGGGCGAGCCGAAGGTGTGTCCGTTGCTTGAGGGGGCCCTCGGGCGAGACGTGAATCCTCCGGGGTCGGCTGCCCTTGCCCGAGGCTGGGCTCGGGCGAGGCGAGATCGTGTCCCTTGAGTGGACCGAGCCTTGACTTAATCGCACCCATCAGGCCTTTGCAGCTTTGTGCTGATGGGGGTTACCAGCTGAGATTAGGAGTCTTGGGGGTACCCCTAATTATGGTCCCCGACAGACATGTCCGGTGAATTATAGCGGAGCGGATTCCCGAAGCTGGCGAGTTCAGAGCCGCTCTTCCTTGGGGCACCAGACACTGTCCGGTGGTGCACCGGACAGTCCGGTGAATTATAGCGGAGCGCCTCTGAGAATTCCCGAAGGTGTTGAGTTCGACTTGGAGTTCCCTGGTGCACCGGACAGTCCGGTCCGCCAAACCAGGGAGCACTTCGGTTATCCCTTGCTCTCTTTGTTGAACCCTTTTCTTGGTCTTTTTATTGGCTTAGTGTGAACCTTTGGCACCTGTATAACTTATAGACTAGAGCAAACTAGTTAGTCCAATTATTTGTGTTGGGCAATTCAACCACCAAAATCAATTAGGAAATAGGTGTAAGACTAATTCCCTTTCAGTTAGCCAAAGGAACACCAATACCTAAGAAAATAACCATGGTTAATGCATTAGGATTATGAATCTTGGTTGGAGTCGGTGGTAAATCTCTATAGACTTGAACATGTTGAATAGCTCATCCATTGTGAGGGTCTCATAGTTGGGAGACTCAATAATACTTGAGACCTTCACAGCCCAAATTCTTTGATGTACGACATGTAGCAACTTAATATCCCTCTTATGATCATCATAGGGAAGACAAATGTTGTTTGTCTGTGTCTTGTTCAAGATAGACTAGAGACAAGAAAACATCAAACATCGACACTCTCTAGCCAATTGAGAAAGTGGATTTGATCAGGATACAAGGCCGTCCTAGCTAGATTTTGTGTGGCCAATGCCAAAAACATCCATAAAAATATCCAAATCCTTAGTTTGGAATTGGATTGAGATGGATCCTACCACATAGTTTCACAAGGAAGTCACGATATCTAGAGAGTTTCAGCCCACCCCATCCATCGAGTCAGTGGGAACTGACCAAATCGCTCTATGGGTTGAGGGTTTCTCCACGATCGACAAAAAAACTTTATGCTTGTGTGAGATTTGCTTGATCCACATTGTAGATGTGATCTCAAGTACTCATAGCATGTAAAGAAGGTCAAGAAATGGATCCAAAACACTCAATCCAACTAAAGCGCCAAAACACCCAAAACAAGTCAAAATCGGACACAAAAAAAAGAAAAGAGCAATCAAAACTCAATAAACAACTCACAAGATTGAGCCACATGAACCTAGGAGGTAAGCGCCTCTATTCCCACAAAATTCATAATTATAGAGTTAGATTATAAAAGATGAATAATTTCTGCATTGTCTAAATTATCTATGGATCTCAATAGCATGCTAGAGGAATCTACAAGGATGAAATAACGCTGTGCTATAGAGAGACGAGAATGGCTAGACCAGCCACCCCTAGGGCTACTACACATTTTAAACTTGACCCTACGAGATTATTAGAGGCGAACAACTTAACCTCGGGGACGTTATGGTCTAACTCGAGATCTGTAGATATAATGGCCACGGGCTCTTCACAACTTTGTTTTGCATCGACGAAGCTTCGCGATGACACCATGAGCCATCTCCAGTTCCACCGTCCAACCGGGTTTGAGGCCCAAACCCAATAAAGTATTCGTGTGAGGTTTTGAAGCCCAAACCATCAAACCCCTTGTTAGTAGCGTATCTCGTATGCTCCATCTATAATCTTGATGTGTGTCATCGCTGGTCCTCGACCACCCGATCACGAGTCCTCCAACGCGTCCGCTTGACTTATCGGTTGCCGTCTTGATTTAGTCAACATGATCTACTCCTCTAATTATACTTGCACTTATCGATGCCCCCACGGTAAGTCCTCCTACTTCTTTTAGTCTCTCAGCCTAAACCTTAGCGTCCGTCATTCATCGATCTATCGGTATGGAGTCGTTTGATCTTTACCTTCGTGGTTGACTGTCTCTAAGCTTCATAGTTGCGACCACTTTTGTAGTGGTCAGTCTGTAAACTCAACTAAAGCTGATAATCTTCTTGAGAATCATTTATCATACTCAGATACCATAGACGCTTCATAGTTGCGCCGCGCCATCAGCCACAGGTTGGCATATTCTGTTGCTGTCATCTCTGCCTTGAGTTAACTGGCGGTGCATATAGTCGAATATCAACCAGTAGGAGAGATGCACAGTAAGAGATATATAGAAGCAAACAGAAGCTCGCAGCTTTTGCACATGAATAATTTACTGATGTGCCCAATCGATCAGGAAAGCACAAGCATTTTTCCTGTTCCTAAAGTTGAGGAACACAATCAGACCCCACATCTATCATGTCGTTCCTTTCCCAGCCTACAAATTTAGCATTAGTTTCTTGTTAGACCCGTACACATGCAAATGATACAGGGGCTCCCGGCCAGCTACTCAATTTCTTAGCTTGCTAGCACCGCTTTGTGTTAGACAGAGCGGCCGCTGTGATCTGCAGACACTGTTGGCCGAATATAACACATTTATTCGATGTGTTGTTTATATAGTGTATCATATACAATATGTGAAACGGAGAGAGTAGAATAGAAACAGGTGGTGGCTAGATTTAGATTCTACTACAACAGTGTCACCCGACTCAGAAATAAGTGCCACCAGTACGTACACCAATATGAATAAGTATATAACATTTACAAGATATCAAGTTAGGTGCGGCTTGTCCTGATTTTGCAAGCAACCTTATTTTATGTTCGATTTTCTTTGCAACTAATCAGCAAGCACCTCCATCTTGTTGGCCAAAAGATTCATTTAATTAAGAGATAACCATAGTATATATGAAAGACGCGCTTAATATTCCAGAACAAATATAATTGGACATACATTCATGTATATTATCCTTTATTCCTTTTTCTGAGAACGTGACTA
Organism: Zea mays; assembly: GCF_902167145.1. Taxonomy (NCBI): domain Eukaryota; kingdom Viridiplantae; phylum Streptophyta; class Magnoliopsida; order Poales; family Poaceae; genus Zea; species Zea mays. The sequence continues at coordinate 188,591,686 of NC_050098.1, forward strand.
TATTATCCTATAATATATAATGCAAAGTCCGATGGTATGATGTTAGATATATATGAACAGCCTCATAAACACTTCACCTTATTATTTCTGAATGCAGTCTTATGCATTCAAGGCACACTTTACAATTTATAGAGCATTTTCTTTATGGAGGTGAAGAGGTACTTATATTTCGTTTTTTTGTGTGTATTTGGTCCACTGATGTGTTCGTCGTCATCCCCCGGCAAATTTATTAATGTGTGGGGTGGTCAACAAATCTGTTTGACAAATACCTGATATTTTTTAAAAACTATGCTTGTTAATAAATACATACACTACCATAATCTAAAAAAACCACAAAGATAGCTAACCCCACCCCAAAGAAAATAGCTAGTCCTTAGCAGCCATCTCTCAAGCAAAATATAATAAAAATGAATCACAAATTCACAATGAAAATTTTATTAACCTGGTGGTTGGCCCTCAAAAAATGTTCCATATAGTCATTGAATTATAGTTTGTAATTCAAAAGAAGTGATTTTTCAATTAGGTTATAGTTCTCAAAGTAAAGTTTTGCATTGGTCCTGGTATATATAGTAGGTCTATGTCCCCTACCATTGAAATTTACTCTTCGAAAAACGCTCTGCTAGGAATAATTTAATTTATATACCGCATGATTGGTTGACGCGCTCGCCAACGCCAGGCTCGCGCTGGCCTGGACGGGCTGAGATCTAGGAATCTCCCGTCCCCGCTCATGCATCCAATTGGTGAAAAAGCGGCCTACATTGCACCCGCGCGTGCAGATCAGTCTCCGCCTGTGGCGGATAGCATGAAACCAATCATGCGAATACTTGACGTGTGCATGCAATGGCTACTAAGTGAAGGATGAATTTGTTCTAAATGGTTAGCTAGCCTTCCGAGATCTAAATAATATAAGTAGCTAGTCCGCTTGAATTGGACGTTCTAGTTTTTTTGGGACTGATTATGGGAGAGCTGAAATGACACATGTAACCCTCATTTCTCTTAATTAAGTGTTAGTTACAATGCAAATAAAAGCCAGTACAAGCAAGCTGGCGCCTTGCCCCAAGCGTCACCCAACCAGCGCCGCTTGCCGCTCCAACCAAAAGATGGGAAACGAATTGTATCTACGACATGCTAGGATGCCTGACATGATGATAGAGAGTGGACAGTGATCTTGGGTTCCGAGCGTGACAAAATTTGTGGATAAGTTAGATGACCTAAAACGTCCGATTCAAACGGACAGAGGAGTAGCATCGATAGGTAGAACCAGCATCCTGTAAACATTCGTTTTTCCTGAAAAAAACAGTCCTTTTCGCCGAGCACTAAAACCTGCTAGGCCTGCCCAGTCCGTAATGAAAAGTAGAAAATGTTTTGAGTAGATTTATTTTTAGTAGGTTAACACTAACCTCATCTCTCTCTCTCTCTCTCTCTCTCTCTCTCTCTCTGATCTGAACCAATCGTTCAGAAAATAAATCTAATCTACTTTTTTATCTCTAAATCCTAGTCCATTATCTCTAAATCCTAGTCCATTACTTGTTCTACACATCTCTTTCAATCCCCTCCTAACTGACAGGCCGTGATGAGGTGAGGTGCTGGGCTTTATGACGTTCTCCGCGTAAACCAGTAAACACCAGATTCTAAAATCGTTAGGCCAGATTTGAAAGCATTGCCACCAGCCATCACCGTGTTTGCGTGACTCAACTCATGTGAGCTAGCACTCGAGACGTGTGACCAGATCAGCTAGCGTCAACACATCACATTGTATTTCCGCGTGTGAGACCTCACATAAATTTGAACCGGTGTTGCAAAACCTCGCTCGTCAGATAGTGGCTATATATGGTGCCACACACCATACTCTAAAGCATTTTGGAATTAGGCAGGATGCACCAGACAAGAGTGATGAAATCTTTTCCTGCGTATATATTCATTATAAGATAACATTATAGTACAAAAGTGAGATAAAGCTTATAGTGATTTGGTAGAATGATGCTTCCTTCAGCGCAGAGCGCACCACACAATGGGCCCCTCACTATCTGGAGAATAAAAGTGGGCGCGGATTGAGATATGTTCGATTTCTCACTATTTTAGTTTAGTAATATATATTGTGTGGCTGATTCACAATACGGGCCACTTTAAGACTACATATAACTAGACCAGAATTTCCATCAGTAGTGTGACAGTGTTTGCACTTTGCAGACAAATGTTTTCGTACAAAAGACGTCAGCATCAGAAAAGGAGAGCGCAAGCGCGTAGGAATAGTTTTTGCTCTTAAAAAAAGAGACTGGAATGATTTTGTTGAAGCACGCATCATCATTATATATACACTTGTTTCCTAGGCTAGCTCGCGTGCCTTACACGCATGCATGCCAACTTCAAATAATTTCCAAGGCAATATGAACAGGCTTCGGTCAACTTAATTTTGTGTTGCATTTAACACTCAGTGACAGATCAGTTACCCGTAGACAAATTAGTCTTCATTTTGTTTTTTTGAAGTGATGAAAATAATGATGTTTTACAAAGTAATTTTGCAAATTCAGGCACAATGACCCCAAATGCGGCAATGCCTCTATCGGGGCCACAGTGAACAAATTATCTGGGACTGGGACCCACTGGCTGCGGAAGCTTTAATAACGGGGCCCATCGGGCCGTCAGGTTGCATAGCCACATAGGTCGGCTACAGACGACAGCGAGCAAGTAGGTAATGCTACGACCTATCAGCTCTAGAGGGTGCGGAAAATCGCTGAACTCACTAGCGCACCGTGACTGAGTTATATCTATATCCTCCCCGAGTCACCGAGCATCTATCTCCGAGCAAGTAGGTAATGCTACGACCTATCAGCTCTAGAGGGTTGTTTACTTGTTTTAGACCGGTCTTCATCCTTATCTAGTTGACGGCTAGATAAGATTTATGTAACCTACCACACTGTTAGCAGTACATGGACCTAGAGATGAAGAGGATTGGGAAACGGGGTAGCTGTAATCAGAGTTCAGAAATCTCCACAATGTTCATAGCCAGAATACATTCGAGGAAGAACAACAAATAGCAGTGGGAAAGAGATAGATGAGCTTGGGAAACAAGTGAGTTCTGGTAAAATGGTAATTGATGCCCTCTCCTCACCTGTTGGCACCAATATAGCTACACACATTCCTCCAGCCTATTCACATTGCCAACCTGTCACGTGCCTCACATAGCAGTGTACTGACATTTCCCACCGCTTAAAATGCGGCTTGTCCCTAAGCCGCTGATAGTGTAGGCTCCAGAGCAAGGAACACATATACAACCATGATTGTCAATTTGTCAGAGGCCATGTAGAAATCCAAGCACTCAAACTTCATAGGTGGAGGCCATGGTTGCTTAATTCCACCAACGAAACTGACTATCCTCCTTTGCTGGGAGCCCTCGTTTGGCAACTCATGAACTACCACTACTATCTTCTGATGGTGCCATGCAAGCAATTTGCAGTCTCCTGAAGGGCAGCCATCAAGCAGTGGCAGTCCTAATATTTTAGGGGCCCGAGACAAGGTTTGAAATAAAGGCCCTTCAAATTATTTATAATATATAAATGTTACTAATTAAACACTCAAATACATCTAAAAATATTTATATCAAATAATAAGTAAATAAAAGGATATATATTATAGTATCTCCTTGAAATTTTCTTTTTAAATATTCATTATTTTGTTGATGGACTATTGGCTTACATGACTAGAATTGGGCCCTATAAATTCGGGGGCCCGGGGCGACCGCCCCTCTGCCCCACTCTCGGGGCCACCACTGCCATCAAGCCATCCTTCTTAGACTGTCTTCAATCGTCTCCTCTAAATTTCTCCCCCTATACCTCACTATCCCGCCACGTCAGATATCTCTCTTCCCCTATATCTCCACCCTGTACAACGGTTCCCCCTAAATCCTTCCCCTATTCCCCACTATAATCATAAAATATCATTTTTCATACCTATTCACCATCTATTATCATTTTTCCAACTAAAAAACACAGCCGCGCACACAACCCGAGGGCAGGGGGTCGGCTGCCGTTGCGCTACATCCAGCGTGCTCTGGCGTCTGGTCCCGTCCTACAGGCTGGTAGAGGAGGGTGTAGAGCTTACCATTGTGAACCAAGAGGACCCCTAAACAGCTACAGGGAAGGGGAGGGGGAGGTCGGCGGGAACCGTTGAAAGCAGTCTTAAGTAGGCCCCATTTGGATACATCGCTGCTCTTGTCGAAGCAACTTGTAACGTATGGCAGGTGCTGACAGTCTTGCTGTTCTGAATCTTCACAAAATGTCACCGCATGCCGAGAATCGTCACTCCCCAATGCTTCATCACTGAGTTGCTGATCCAATACTGACTAAAGTCGTGGCAGGACTGCCCTTGGGTGCCTGGTGCACATGTGTGACAATAGCAACCCAGTGTCCACGAACTTCTTGCGATCACAAAGGGGGCAAATCCAGAACCTCCAATACTCGTGCTTCCTGACAAAGCTCCGCACAACAGACAAAACAAACGCATGCGACAGATCAACCTTGTTGTACTCATGCTGTAGCACATCGAGCCTGACCTGGAGGAAGCTGTCAATTTCATTTGGAAATGCAATGTATCCTACACGCCACCCCATCATTCCATAAGCGCTTGAGAATGAGAAGAGGTTGACAATATGAGTATCTTCTAAGCAGTAGTGCTCCATTCCACCATACATAAAGTACTCAGGTGTTGACAACCACAGGCCATGCACCAGCATTTTTGCACAGATCTGAAATTCTTTTAAACATAGGCCTGGAAATAAAAGCTCCAGAGGGGTTCCCCGGATTCACAGATATGATGTTCTTCCACATTCTTCTTTTGAACACCAACATCACTGACTACCACCTCAGTCTTTGCTCCAGTCTGATCCTCAGCAACATTTTGATCAGCGGCAGGGCTGGAAACGAGCCGAGCTTGGCTCGATGCCTGAACGAGTTCGGCTTGGCTTGACATCGGCTCGCGAGCCGGCTCGGCTCGACTGGCGTGCCATATTCTGATACTTATTGTTGCATTATTTACTGAATTAATATTATATAAATTTGAAATATAGAATCATCATTCAACATTATGAGTAATTTAAATTATAAATTGTAATATATTTATCATCAAAGACTAAAAAATAGGCTATTATCCATAAAATTATCTAATATTCATTATTATTCTATAAATTGATCAATTTTGCAAGGCTCGCGAGCTGGAACGAGCCGACTCGGCTCGCTGAAAAAATGAGCTCAAAGAAGGGGCTCCGCTCGGCTCGTTCGAGGATTGGGAAACGGGGTAGCTGTAATCAGAGTTCAGAAATCTCCACAATGTTCATAACCGGAATACATTCGAGGAAGAACATCATATATCAGTGGGGAAGAGATAGATGAGCTTGGGAAACAAGTGAGTTCTGGTAAAATGGTAATTGATGCCCTCTCCTCACCGGTTGGCACCAATATAGCTACACACATTCCTCCAGCCTATTCACATTGCCAACCTGTCACGTGCCTCACATATCAGTGTACTATAAAAGGGAGACAGTAGCTCCCATCTAGGGCAGATCATAAGCAATAGCCATCGATATACAAGCACCAATATACTAGATGTAGGGTATTATCTCGCATTGAGACCTCGGACTTGTCTAAACTCGTGTCGTTTGTGCGTTTACCGTCGTCGGTTCTCGATCTTGCGATCCACCTCGTACAAATTCACTGTCGAAATTTCCTCGACAAATTTCACTAAAGAAGTTTCAGTACCAAAGTAACTTTATTTCCATACCATTCTAGAGTTTAGACCCATTGTTAGTACATTCTACTACCTCCATCCAATAATATAAGGAACCGAATTTGTACTAAGTCCACTATCCTAAGTTTGACGAAAACATATAGAGAGAAATATTAACATCTACCACATGAAAGAAGCGGTTTATGAAATAATATTTCATAATAGGTCTAGATCTAATTGTGCTCATTTGATGCTATAAAAATATTATTCTTTTCCGTTCCATCCGTTCTAAATTATAAATTATTTAACTTCCTTGATACATACATTTTTGCTATATATACCTAGAGATAAAGTATGTCTAGATACATAGCAAAATGCACATACCAAAAAAGTAAAAGCAACTTATAACGGATAGTACAGACAAGGTCTAACTTAGAATAGTTCAACTTTGAACAAACTCAGAATCCCTTATATTATGTGATGGAGGAAGCATAAAATTGAGTAGTAAAGAAATAATTCAAAGGTTATACTTGTTCTTTTGCAAGAAGGCAAGAATCATGGCTAAATGGACAATATTGATGTCATACAGTAGAAGTTTATAGCTAAATATATATTGAAAAAAAATAGAATTCGCCTAACAGAATTTTTAGCACTAACCTATTGATTTAACCTGTTTGCAATAACAAACAGAAATTTGCATGACCAAGGCCAAAACATTTTTAAAATAGTAAAACAAAGCGGGAAAATTGGAACATGAAACTCAACTTGATATGGGGCTTCAATGAAGCATCTAATCTATGCTATGAGAAGAATCGACGTAAAAAGAATAAGAAGAATCAACACAATGAGTCCATGGAGCCAATACCATTTTGGGTGGAAGCCGGAATCATCATGACTAAGAACCTATACTGCCAGGGCGCCAGAAACCCTTGGTGGCAAGAAGAAATTGATGTTTGACAATTGTAGTCTTGTAATGCAAAGACCTGAGAACAGGGTCCATCTTTCTTATCATGTCTATAGTGTCTTGCAGCACAAACCATCTACCAGGTCTAAGTATTCTGTCAATTTCAGCTGCAACTTCAATGATGTGGCACCTAAGATAAAAAAAATGAAAAAGCTTGCTTGCTATAAAGTTGGGACACGAGAATGTCAGAATATACACAGTAAGAGTTCTTCAACAATTAAAAGGCTAGTTCATTTACCTTTTCGTAAGGGGCCCTAAGAGATAACTCATGTGAATAAGATCATAAGTTCGTGGGTATGTGTTAAAAGATTCACACCAGTCATGATATACCCCAATCAGACCTCTGTTGAAAATGATGTGCAATGTATCTGGCTGATCAACAGGTACAACATTCATAACCCACAACGGTCGATTGATAATTGATGCTGCAAATCTGATTTAAGGAAACAGTCATGATCAATGTCTTACCAGTTACTCCCTGAGTCCCAAAATACTATTCGTTTTAGCTCTAGGTTTCAATGTCTATATTCAAATAGGTGATGATGAATTTAGACACATATATAAAGCACATACATCAAGTGTTGTATGAATCCATTAATAATCTAAAACAAATTTTAATTTGGGGCAGAGGGAGTACCACAGATGGAGGACATAAATTATGACTAATTTAGGAAAAGAAGAATCTGTGTAAATAAAAGCTGAAACTAAGTGTAGTATCAAATATAAACCCTAAGAATCATGCAAGCACATCATATGTCCTCTGAATAAAGTTAAATACTTGATTTTAATGAGGTATGGGTACCTCAGCTCACAATCCAGGACTATGTAAAGCTGACTGACAGCTTCTAAACAACAACTATGTACAGTGTACCCCGTTTAACAATAGATAAGTTGAAGCCAAGGATTGCAAAGTCAACTGTTGAAAAAATCTGCATATTAATCCCTTCAACCAGAAAAAAAAACTATGCCAGAAAAAAGTGAAAACCATAGTGTCAGTATATTTACAAATTAGTGATTCTGATTGAGTGACTGTCTGACACATCTGAATTAAGTGTCAAACAAGATCCAGGCAGAAGAAGTGAAAGTTAGACATTTCAAAAGGTATGTTGTTGTAACAGCTGATACAATCAACTAGTCTAAATTAATTTTGCATAAAGATCTCAAACCAGTTTTTGCTTACCCTCCAAAACCCGCATTCATGTCCATAACATTGCGAACACTAGACCAATTAACTGCAAATTCGTTGAGATATATTTCTGAAACAAGGTCCTTCCAATAACTTGTATCAGAATCAATTTTTTCTTGAGGAAACTGAATGGAAGAATTGTTAGATGTAGCCGAGTGCTTAATATTAAGTCTTTCAGGCCACGAGACGGCCCAACTATTCCCTTCACCTGAACTCGGAACTGCAGGAAAGAGGCAACTATCGAGAGGTTTATACCTGAAGAAGGGGAACAAGATGATTAACATATATGGTATGAAAAAGATCATAGCATAAATCCCCTCTGAAGCCGATGCATCAGTAACCAAGACCCAAGATTGCACAAATCATAATTGCCTTGACTATTGACCACTGATGTAACCACTGGTTAAGACAGTTCAAGAAAATGTACCAAGGGAAACGTGATCCATCACTCTCAGAGCACAGAGGTGGTTCATTATTTTTTCTCTCAAGGGAGCATGAATTTGATGTCGGCTTTTGGTATATAACAACTCCGATCTTATTGATATCTCGAGACCTTACCACTGTCCTCCAGCAGATCGATTTGGTCAGAGCTACCACCGCTGCCAGCAATTGGAGATAAATCAGATCAGCAACTAGGTATTATTCTCTGCTCAATCATATGATAGGTTGCAAAAGGAAAAGGGTTTGCAGGCCTAAGGACAAGCAGATAAGGTACTGATGCAAATACATTTTATTAACCGAAGTGTGAAACATTTCAATTTTAAGTATGACCATTTAACCCTGGTCATATATGATAAACGCACGCCAATAAAAACGAAGCAATAACTACAAATTCCTAAAGGACTAACTAATGAGTTCAATCTACTGGCATATAGATGCTGCATTTCTCGCATTTTTATTAGATTGTTCTTAACTGTTATGCTATAATACACATTGACATTGATATGGATTGAAGCAAGAAATTCACTTAAAAATCTTCAATGTATGAAGCTAATGCGTGTGGATGAAAAACATTCCACCCGTATTAGCTCTTATTGATGAGATACTAGGGTGCATAACTACAAATTCCTAAGGTGCATAATTTGATTGAGATACTAATGATATGCTGGAGGTTCTTATTGATGAAAACCATATGAGGCAAAAGATAGTGGTCACAAACCATTCCAATCATCTATATCTCTTGGGTTTTTGCGATAGACAGGTGTTGCAGACCAAATGTAATACCCTCCAGGCCTGAGTACTCTATTGAGCTCCAACAATGGTTTTCCACCTGCATGCCACAAATAGAGTAGCGTTACAAATTGTATGGTATCTCACACATCACATTAAAACAGTGTACAAAATAAGTAGACAATGTTGTGTTGAATAAAATAAAGAGAAGAACTACATGAGAATATAAGTGTTCCAAAATACTTGCCATCAGCATACCAGTGGACCCTACACCTTGCACAGTGGATGACATCAAATGAATTATCAGGGAAAGGAAGCTTTTGTGTTCCAATCACTGCCAAAAATGCTGGAATCCCACGCTCCAGTGCAAACTGTATCTGAGCTTCATGCTCATCTTTGGGTGCAACAGACATGGTAATGACATTCCTATCAAGCAAATATCCACCAAAGCTGGCCACACCACATCCAACATCAAGGACAGTTCTTGTATGGATTCCCCATTGAATGTTTGGTAAAATCTATAAAAACAATAGCCGCAAGTCATGAGTTATTACGACAAAGACAAGGGGGAACATTATATTTGTCGTGTTTGAGTAACTTTTCCAATTTGTGATCACATCCAAGGATGCAAGTATGCCTTTTCTTTTGACATAATGGGACTTCAATGAAGATACTACAAAAATATCAGTAATATACTGAACTTCTATGAGAAAGCAGGATGACATGCAAGCATATATGCTCGGACATAGCTGGAATTACATAAAGAGCATAAGTAATAGCTACCTGTTCAATGAATTTAATGTATGAAGCCACGCCATTTTTGAATTGAGTCCCACCTCCAGGGAAAACAAAATAGTTACCAGACTTCCTGACCCAGTTCTGGTCCTTCTTGTATTCCACTAACTTTGGATGAGGAACATTATTATACCAAATCTGAAATTAGAGTGGAATGTAATATTACGAGGTAGTCAGCAATTGTATACTTTACTGAATGTTGAACAAAGTAACTATAAAGCATAAACTAGGTACATTCCAAATTTGAGCATTATAGATATGTGATAAGTCTGCATTTAAAGAAAAGGGATACTCAATATCCATGCATTGAATTTTCATACAGCATGGCCATGTTCCACAGGGTCATTCATGGGAATGACAAAAAAAGTTTGAATCAGTGCATGTTTTTTTAGGGATCTGCATCATTATATGTTACCGCTAACCAATGGAAGCATGAAATTCCCAACCTGGCAGCGCGCTTTATGTACAGCACTACAGCTCAATAGATGACATCCAAGATCTATAAAAGAGCTCTACTACCCTTTTGAGGCATGTGTATACTATTCAGTTTCGAGAATGTTAAAACTGTGTGCTCAATCGGGTATTTGGATCTGACAATCAAGTCGCTGGCAGATTACAGTGCATCCTAATCAGAGCATAGGAGCGCAGATTAGCATATTAAATTACTATAACCAGTAACCACAACTCATCCATTGGGGAATAAACAAGTACCAGTGAAAAAATCTTTCTCGACGAAGCAAGCAAAGCAGGCGTCCTCACCATGTCACGGCTGCGTGGCCACGGCACCGGACGCCGGTACCTCTCGGGCAGCGGCACGAGGCACCTCGGCCTCGGATCTGTCGGGCAGTGCCTCTCCCGGTGCTCCATGTGCCGCAGCGACTTGAGTGCCTTGACCGCCTTCACGTTGTCGAGGCAGGGGATGTAGTCCGCGGCCGCCACCCCCTTCCCCACCTTGCACAGCTCCCACGATGGTAGCTCCTCCACGGCGCCGCCGCCGCCTTGCCCCTCCTCATCCCTCTCGCTCGAGACTCCCGCGGCTGTCTCACCGTTGCCTGCCGATCCACTCGCTTCAGTGGCGGCAGGGGGCATGCCGTGATCTGGTTGGGACACATCAGCCTTCGCGTCGCCAGCAGCGGCGGTGGTATCTGGCCTAGGCGGGTCAGCCGTGCTGTTGCTGACCGCATCAGACGCGATGGCGGTTCCGACTACGGGCGGAGATGCGTCAGCAGAGACGCGATCAGCAGAAGTGTTGCTGCTGACCCAGTTGGAGACAACAGAGGTTGGGGTCTCAGGTGGAAATGCGTTAGAGGAGACGGCAGCAATTGAAGCTTGAGAGGAGAGGTGGGAAGAGGAGGAGGAGAAAAACGGGAGCGCTGTCGGTGCGGGGCTGAAGAGGAGGAAGAGAGAGGATACGACAATGAAGAGGGTGACGGCGGCGACGACAACAACTGGGCGCTTGCGAACAGAAAGGAAGGAGTAGATGGCCATTCCTCCTCTGGTTCGGAGGTGGTGAACGGGAACCGGGACTGCGGGGAAGATCTGCGGCGGCGGGGGAAGGAAAGGAAGCGCACGGCCGTATGCGGTGGTGCACTGGTGCGCCCGGTGCCCGTGTGTGCTCTGCGGATCTGCATGCCGCAGTTGCAGCCTTGCGGGTCCGGCGTTGGGAAGATTTGTTTTGAGTATAGTACCCCCTCGGCCCCATAAAAAAAGAGTCTCATTTTCGTTTGTAGACGAGTTAAAAAAATTGTTAGTTTTTAAAGAAAATATAAATAAACAAATGTATAGAATAAAAGGTCTACTTGGCTCCCTCAACTATTAGTGTTTCACATGCTCACCTATAAAACCACTTATTCTACTTTTAAACTATTAAAAATCATCTACTACCAGCGTTCTCAAATATTTATCATTCGCTAGTTTGCTTTTAACTAAACCACGATAATTAAAAAAGAACGGAAGGATTAAATAACCCTAACATGTTTTTAAAATAGAGCATCTTCAAGAGACTCTTTATTTCTTTTCTATCTGTTTGACTCTCTATTTGTCTTTTCATAAAGATTACACTTTATATGTAACATCTTGTAATACCCAAAATGTATAAAATGATAATATAGTTGATCTCATTATTTCGTGTGCCATCTTATCATTATAACAAGAGAATAACTATAAATAAGAATGAGTAATTAAAACCAATGACACTTAAAAAAATATACATCATGCTGGGATTTATGGAGTGTGTGCATTTGGTGACAAATAAATCAACATTCAAATTGAGGATTTAATACCTACTTTGAATAAATAGAATAGAAGGAGAGAAATACTATATAAATCACAAAATAAAACTTATTAATAAAATTTTATATTGGCAAGTTCAAATTTAATATCTAACCAAATTACAAATTTGCCACAAAAATAATTTCTTTTAGAGTTGAAGTTTTGAATTTGGAAAGGAATAAAAGAATAATAAAAAAAAAGAGAAAGCAGTTTTCAGTCGAGTGGGCCTCTAGTCCCTCCATTCAGCCCATCTTCGGATTCACCCCGCTAGCCCACGTTCCCTCAGCTCGCGCAGCCAGGTCCCACACGTCCAGCCCACTGCCAACTCTAGTCTCTCGCCGACTAGTGGTCCCGTTGGCTGCTCCCTCGCGTGCACACGGTCTTTGGCTGGTGGCCCACTGGTCAGGCTCTGCTATCGCGTGCGCCCAGGTCACCCTCACCGCTGGGTGGGGTATCGCGGCCGGTACGTCGTCTTCACCATGCCGCAAAGCACGGACTCCGCAGGTATGGCTGCCGTGATTCTTGGTCGGATCCGCGGCACCAGGAGAAGATTAGGTCTAGCCGCGGGGTATAAGGCCCTCCCCACCTCGTTCGCTCCTAGTCTCCGGGGTAGGGGTGGATATCGAGCCAGCTCGGCTCGGCTCGACCGAGCTCGAGCTGGCTCGTTAAGAAAACGAGCTGGCTCGGCTCGACTCGTTAAGGAACCGAGCCAGAGAACCAGCTCGGCTCGGCTCGTTTGCGAGCTCGAGCTGGCTCGTTTAGCTCGCGAGCCACAACAAAAAATAGTATACATGTATATATACAACAATATAATCAATTGCTAGTTAATTTTATACTAATTTAACACTAGAAAAGACTAACAATACTCATAATTTTATATATCACATCATTTAAACCCTAAACAAACATAGTTCGTCACTTATTAATTCATCCAATATAAGTATATGCTTTGTTTTACAGATAAATGCTAGCTCATTCGAGCTAACGAGCTGGCTCGAGCTCGTGTCGAGCTGGCTCGTTAACGAACCGAGCTGAGATGTTAGCTCAGCTCGTGATAAAATTGAAATGAGCCGAGTCGAGCCGAGCCGAGCTGACCACGAGTCGAGCGAGCTCACGAGCCACGAGTATTTTGTCCAGCCCTACTCCGGGGTTCGTTGCGGCTGAGAGAATCACCCTGGCCACCTGAAGCTAACCCCAGTCGCGCCATCGACTGTGCGTCTACCGTCGACCTGCCCTCACACCTCCGTTCGGTGCCGGTTGGATGGCACGGGATAACCACCACGAGGCGGGGGCACCGTGTTCTTCCTCAGCTCGCGCGGATTTGGCCCACGGTGGGCACAATTCCTTACCAAAGTCGAGGTTCTGCCATTGATTTGGGTGCGGCCGCCTCCATCGTTGAGAGATTATGTGCCTCCATCTCGGGTAAGCATCTATTCATAGGGTTCGCCTTTGTCTCCGCTGTGGGTTGGGACTTCCATTTTAGGAGATCGTGAACTAAGTCGCTAGCACAGTATGACTCGCCGGCGTGCGGCGCCGCGTGGGAATCCTGCGTCGCTGGCCTGCGCTCTGGAGGTGGGAGAGTACCCGATTGCCGTTGATTTCAAGTGTGCGGCTGAGATCATACTGATGCATACCGATTCGTAGGATTCATCCGTGCCGTTCGATCTAGATCGGGCACATAGAAAACGGTTTGGCTATTTTAAATCTACGCCGTAGATCCTTGATCTAACGAATATAGTAGCCTACCGGTTTAGATCGAGGGTGATTTAATCCAAGCCCTCTATCTGTAATCGTACGGCCCATATACAACCATACCACTTCACCCATGCCTTTTTGCACATGAGCCCCTGATTTAAGTAGGAATCAACCCGTCGTCCAGTGGAACTATTCTCTGAGTCTTAGAAATATTTGCACCGTAGCCCCTGCACTTCTCAGTATTTGAGGCCCAGTCCAGAGAAGATTAAAAATAGAGAAATAATTATAGAAATTAGTTTTTAGTACAAAAACAACTCTAGAAACTTGAGGAATTCATATATAATTCATGTTAGCTCCAAATTGAGTCATTCTAGTTGCAATAATTTTGTATTAATATTTTATACCAACTAGTAACACTGTTTAGCCATGAAACTTGAATTAAAATTATTCATTTGGATTAATCTATTCTAAGCACTAAATAATTTCCGAAATTCATAACTTGGTAACCGCAACTCTGAATTTAGTGGTTCTTGTTTCTACGATCTCGTAACGTCGCGTAGATCATTATTATGCAGTATATTCTTATGTTTGGTGTGATGTTAATTTTGTCTATATCATGTTTGTCTGTATTGCTACGACTAGCGTGAGGACACGTGTCACCTGAAGATCATCCTGGTACCTGGAATCTCAAGTCTCAGGCAAGTTGTGCCCTTGACCACTTTTTACCCAATAATGTTCTTTAATATCATTTATTCATGCATAGGTTAATTCTGATGGGACCCAATAGGTTATCCTAGATTGTTTATCTCATTACCTTGTTTACCCCTGAATCACTTGGGTAGTTTGCTATTGCTTTACATGGATTTGGGATAATTATTTATCATATCTATGTTCCAGTTATTTTGTTATTCTATTTATGTTCATGTCAAGATCATTAATGTTAATTGGAACATAGAGCTTAACTTGAGAAACACGTGCCACCACAAGGGTTTATGGACGCCCTTGGCTCATTAATTAGGAAAGCTAGTGGAGGACTACCTTACCCAAAAGGGGCAAGGGCAGTAGGGGAGTGGTCAGTGTAGGGAGGTCATTGGTTGATTTTGCTGTGATGGCGGTCAGGCAAGAACCCTGCATTGGAGCTTCCTATAAACTGTAGCGGGTTTTCTGAAGCTAGTGGAACTTTGTAAAGGCCTCGTAGTGTTACCATGCCTCGCCTCCTCGGTAGAGGTGTATGGGAAGTCGCGATCCCTTGGCAGATGGGTAACATGACTTGTGGGTAAAGGGTATCACCTCTACAGAGTGTAAAACTGGTATACTAGTCGAGCTCACGGTCATGAGCAGCTCAGGACTCTCTGATGATTAAATTATGGAACTAAATTCAATTTGTCATATGCATTGCATCGCAGGTGATGTTGTTACTTTTGTTCTACTACTTAATTGGGTTGGCATTTACTTATACTTAGTAATTGCTAATAAAATTTTGACCAACTTTAAAAGCAATGCTCAGCTCTAACCATCCTCTTTGGTAAGCCTTACACTTCACGTGAGCTCCCACCTTTGGCGAGTTCATGCACATTATTCCCCACAACTTGTTGAGAGATGAACGTATGTGAGCTCACTCTTGCTGTCTCACACTCCTCCCACAGGTCAAGAACAGGTACCCCAGGATGAGGCGCATGGAGGATGCTGCGATGTGTTCGTGAGAGGTCTAGGCCGTCGTCTCCCAGTCAACTTTGGGTTGCTGGACCGTTGTCTCCTTATAATGTAATTATTTATTTATTTTGTATAGAACTCCTATTATATAGTAAAGTTGTGACATTTGATCCTGTGCCATGATTCATCATATGTGTGAGACTTGGTCCCAGCACACCTGGTGATTATGTTCACGCCCGGGTCTTGGTGCCCCTAAAACCCGGGTGTGACAGAAGTGGTATCAGAGGAATGTTGACCGTAGGACGAAACATAGATAGAACTGGACAACCATTATCTACTTGCCTTTGCTACTCTGGTCCTTTTCTAAACTTATCTTAATCTTTTCTCATCTATTTCCGCTTTACTCTGATTATTCTTACCTTTTCTCTCTAAAGACAAATGTGGATTTCACACTTTGAAATCATGTGCCTAAAGTGACTTTAGGAATAGGAGACCTAATCTTAGGAATAAAAACAAAACTATTTTTTTGATATCTATGAACTTGAATGTTTGTTCTTTTGATACTTGTCTGATTTGGATCTTTGATTGGGTGTGATGAGTTGTGGAGTAATGTCCACAATTATATCTGCATATACATATAGAAAAAAATGCTTATAAAAATAACTAGATAAACTAGGTTATCCCTCATTAAAGTATCTAGCCTAACAATATCAATCTCATCTTAAAAGATTTTATCCTACACTCATAGATCCATCTTATGTGAAAAGATCCTAACTTATCCTAATTAAAATATATCTTATCTTAAAAGATTTTCTCTTATCTTAATAGATTCATCTCATCTTAAAAGATTCTATCCTATCTTATCTTGTCATATCCTAACTACTTTGCTTATCTCGTACTAAGTGTAACAACTATGATCTATTCTAAAATAAGTAGATCTTAACTAGTCTAATCTAGTTATATCCAATCTGTCTATCCCCACCTAACATCAAACAAGATTTTGACCTACATCATGTAGTCTATCTCATCCATATCTATCTTAACTATATTTCCAAACCTCGATAATATACACTAACCTCGAATCATTGAGACCAAGACTGGAGGAGAAAAGATCAACATCGACAAGGAAGGGTATAACAGCCAAAGCGAATCTCGAGATGAATCAGGACTTAAACATTTTGGATAAAGTCTTTTCCATGCCATAATCTTTCTTACCTCAACCTGTTCAGTTTATATCCCACATATATAGTAGCTGGATACCTATGTTCTCCCAATCTTCCATTACCTTCACCACCACCACCAGCTCCACCAAGCTACATAAACATATATATATATATATTACTATTTTAGTTAAATGCTACTTAGTTAGTGGTTGATACTATTTTAGGAGGAATAAAAAGGTCTAATTGACCGTATGTGTTGCTAATAAAATTACGCATCATGCTGAGATTTTGTCTGTGCATATGTTTGAGATAACATGATTATGCACCCTCTTACAAATCTCGAGGACGAGATTCTTGTTAAGGGGGGTAGGATTTGTAATACCCAAAATGTATAAAATGATAATATAGTTGATCTCATTATTTCGTGTGCCATCTTATCATTATAAAAAGAGAATAACTATAAATAAGAATGAGTAATTAAAACCAATGACACTTAAAAAATATACATCATGCTGGGATTTATGGAGTGTGTGCATTTGGTGACAAATAAATCAACATTCAAATTGAGGATTTAATACCTACTTTGAATAAATAGAATAGAAGGAGAGAAATACTATATAAATCACAAAATAAAACTTATTAATAAAATTTTATATTGGCAAGTTCAAATTTAATATCTAACCAAATTACAAATTTGCCACAAAAATAATTTCTTTTAGAGTTGAAGTTTTGAATTTGGAAAGGAATAAAAGAATAATAAAAAAGAGAAAGCAGTTTTCAGTCGAGTGGGCCTCTAGTCCCTCCATTCAGCCCATCTTCGGATTCACCCCGCTAGCCCACGTTCCCTCAGCTCGCGCAGCCAGGTCCCACACGTCCAGCCCACTGCCAACTCTAGTCTCTCGCCGACTAGTGGTCCCGTTGGCTGCTCCCTCGCGTGCACACGGTCTTTGGCTGGTGGCCCACTGGTCAGGCTCTGCTATCGCGTGCGCCCAGGTCACCCTCACCGCTGGGTGGGGTATCGCGGCCGGTACGTCGTCTTCACCATGCCGCAAAGCACGGACTCCGCAGGTATGGCTGCCGTGATTCTTGGTCGGATCCGCGGCACCAGGAGAAGATTAGGTCTAGCCGCGGGGTATAAGGCCCTCCCCACCTCGTTCGCTCCTAGTCTCCGGGGTTCGTTGCGGCTGAGAGAATCACCCTGGCCACCTGAAGCTAACCCCAGTCGCGCCATCGACTGTGCGTCTACCGTCGACCTGCCCTCACACCTCCGTTCGGTGCCGGTTGGATGGCACGGGATAACCACCACGAGGCGGGGGCACCGTGTTCTTCCTCAGCTCGCGCGGATTTGGCCCACGGTGGGCACAATTCCTTACCAAAGTCGAGGTTCTGCCATTGATTTGGGTGCGGCCGCCTCCATCGTTGAGAGATTATGTGCCTCCATCTCGGGTAAGCATCTGTTCATAGGGTTCGCCTTTGTCTCCGCTGTGGGTTGGGACTTCCATTTTAGGAGATCGTGAACTAAGTCGCTAGCACAGTATGACTCGCCGGCGTGCGCCGCCGCGTGGGAATCCTGCGTCGCTGGCCTGCGCTCTGGAGGTGGGAGAGTACCCGATTGCCGTTGATTTCAAGTGTGCGGCTGAGATCATACTGATGCATACCGATTCGTAGGATTCATCCGTGCCGTTCGATCTAGATCGGGCACATAGAAAACGGTTTGGCTATTTTAAATCTACGCCGTAGATCCTTGATCTAACGAATATAGTAGCCTACCGGTTTAGATCGAGGGTGATTTAATCCAAGCCCTCTATCTGTAATCGTACGGCCCATATACAACCATACCCCTTCACCCATGCCTTTTTGCACATGAGCCCCTGATTTAAGTAGGAATCAACCCGTCGTCCAGTGGAACTATTCTCTGAGTCTTAGAAATATTTGCACCGTAGCCCCTGCACTTCTCAGTATTTGAGGCCCAGTCCAGAGAAGATTAAAAATAGAGAAATAATTATAGAAATTAGTTTTTAGTACAAAAACAACTCTAGAAACTTGAGGAATTCATATATAATTCATGTTAGCTCCAAATTGAGTCATTCTAGTTGCAATAATTTTGTATTAATATTTTATACCAACTAGTAACACTGTTTAGCCATGAAACTTGAATTAAAATTATTCATTTGGATTAATCTATTCTAAGCACTAAATAATTTCCGAAATTCATAACTTGGTAACCGCAACTCTGAATTTAGTGGTTCTTGTTTCTACGATCTCGTAACGTCGCGTAGATCATTATTATGCAGTATATTCTTATGTTTGGTGTGATGTTAATTTTGTCTATATCATGTTTGTCTGTATTGCTACGACTAGCGTGAGGACACGTGTCACCTGAAGATCATCCTGGTACCTGGAATCTCAAGTCCCAGGCAAGTTGTGCCCTTGACCACTTTTTACCCAATAATGTTCTTTAATATCATTTATTCATGCATAGGTTAATTCTGATGGGACCCAATAGGTTATCCTAGATTGTTTATCTCATTACCTTGTTTACCCCTGAATCACTTGGGTAGTTTGCTATTGCTTTACATGGATTTGGGATAATTATTTATCATATCTATGTTCCAGTTATTTTGTTATTCTATTTATGTTCATGTCAAGATCATTAATGTTAATTGGAACATAGAGCTTAACTTGAGAAACACGTGCCACCACAAGGGTTTATGGACGCCCTTGGCTCATTAATTAGGAAAGCTAGTGGAGGACTACCTTACCCGAAAGGGGCAAGGGCAGTAGGGTAGTGGTCAGTGTAGGGAGGTCCTTGGTTGATTTTGCTGCGATGGCGGTCAGGCAAGAACCCTGCATTGGAGCTTCCTATAAACTGTAGCGGGTTTTCTGAAGCTAGTGGAACTTTGTAAAGGCCTCGTAGTGTTACCCTGCCTCGCCTCCTCGGTAGAGGTGTATGGGAAGTCGCGATCCCTTGGCAGATGGGTAACATGACTTGTGGGTAAAGGGTACCACCTCTGCAGAGTGTAAAACTGGTATACTAGCCGAGCTCACGGTCATGAGCAGCTCAGGACTCTCTGATGATTAAATTATGGAACTAAATTCAATTTGTCATATGCATTGCATCGCAGGTGATGTTGTTACTTTTGTTATACTACTTAATTGGGTTGGCATTTACTTATATTTAGTAATTGCTAATAAAATTTTGACCAACTTTAAAAGCAATGCTCAGCTCTAACCATCCTCTTTGGTAAGCCTTACACTTCACGTGAGCTCCCACCTTTGGCGAGTCCATGCACATTATTCCCCACAACTTGTTGAGAGATGAACGTATGTGAGCTCACTCTTTCTGTCTCACACCCCCCACAGGTCAAGAACAGGTACCCCAGGATGAGGCGCATGGAGGATGCTGCGATGTGTTCGTGAGAGGTCTAGGCCGTCGTCTCCCAGTCAACTTTGGGTTGCTGGACCGTTGTCTCCTTATAATGTAATTATTTATTTATTTTGTATAGAACTCCTATTATATAGTAAAGTTGTGACATTCGATCTTGTGCCATGATTCATCATATGTGTGAGACTTGGTCCCAGCACACCTGGTGATTATGTTCGCGCCCGGGTCTTGGTGCCCCTAAAACTCGGGTGTGACACATCTCAATCCAACAGACTATCTATCTAGTTTGGCTAGTCAGGTGGCTAGCCAAATTTAACTAGTGAGGGAGCTAATTTAGAGAGTCGGATAACTTGGCGAGACAGATAGCTAGTCTGTTGGAGCCGTTGAATAGCCAAATTTTGGCTTGACAAGCCATTTAGCTAGTTTGTTGGAGATGCTCTGATATGTCGTATTAAAAGTCTACATAAATACCTACTATCTAAGAGCAACTTCAAGAGATTATCTAAAAGAACTAGCTAAATTTACTGATTCGGTTACTCTCTAAAATAGATTTTATAAAAAAAGTATAGTCTAATCCAATTAGAGATGGCAATGGGTAAAAACCCGCTGGGTATTACTTGCCCAAACCCGTACCCGCGAAGAAAAAATACGCCCGCTAAAAAACCCATATCCATGACGGGTATAAAATTTTGCCCAAACCCATACCCATGCGGTTTTCGGGTACCCAATGGGTTTCCCATACCCACTAACATCAACATAAAAAATAATTCATCATGTAAATGATAATCAATACATTAATAAGCTAGCATAAAAGGAACAAGTGATAACTAATTTTAGCCTAAAATTTGTTACATGAAGTTTATTTCAATTAGAACATATTCAATTAATAATATTATGAGACATATTTATAAGGAATGTTGATTTTAAGGCGGGTTTTAAAAACTCATGGGTTTGCGGGTATGGGTAGTGGAAGAACAAACCCATGGCCACGTACCCGTTGGGTTTCCATTTGAACCCATTAACAAACCCATGGGTAGAGAAATTGACCAAAACCCGTACCCTAATAGAGCAAAAACCCACCGGGTTTCGGGTAGCGGGTACCCATTGCCATCTCTAAATCCAATAGACTCGGTAAGCCTACGAACTGAATAGAGAGTGAAACAACCTATCCAAAAAAATAGAGAGCAAAGGTGAAGGGATAGAGAGCCACTAAATTTGAAAAGTCATTTACAAAGTCTATTGGAGACACTTTTCTTACAAACCATATAACTAGTCTCTTGGAGTTGCTCTAAGAGGTTAACTATATAATCTACTCAACAATAAACATGATATAATAGCCTTTACAATATCTAATAAAGTTTAAATGATGTCTTCGAGGATCTTGTTAGGTCATATGAACAACATCATCTCATCTCCTACTCTGCCTCCTGGCACTGAGCCCATGCACCACACTTGCACCCTTGTCATCTGAAGCTTTTCTACACCTTTCATTCAGTCGTGCTTCAATTTTTTGGAATTCAGTGTAGGAAAAGGCAAGAGCCAGATGATGATGGGCCTGCATACAAGATACGGTATTCAAACGGCCATACAAGACCATCTAGGAGGTTGTTCAAATATCATTAGATGCTTTAATGCTTACTAGTCAGTTATCCGTACGTTGCGACGGCTTACAACAATACCCACGTAAACTATCCATCAAAAAAATTCAAGATTTTTTATTGGTTGTCTTCGCTCTCCGTATAATATTTTTTGATTTGGCTAACTGATGTTATTGTTTACTCCATGTAATATGTCATGATACAACACGGTCAATGAATTGAACGATTAGAAGAGAGTTCACAACGACTAACTGAACGAACAGAGATTATAAAATGACATAATTCCACCATACAGAGACCAAATAAGGCAAAGTTTGTGAGCTCAAGTTTCCAAAATAAGTCACATGAACTCAAACTTATAAAAAAATGTATCAAAATATGGAGTGATTGCTAAAGTCAGGTATCAATAAAAACTGGATGTGCTCCATATAAATTATGCTACTTCGTAGCAATTACTAACTTTTAAAACCAATAAATAACCTTTTATTTTCCTGTTAGTGTGACAATCATTGTTGCTCCATCCAATTCAGCAACCCCAAACACTATAGAGTCCATTGCGCCAATGTGGTCTCTGAAACAACATAATGCTTGCAAGAGCCAAGAATGTCGTGTCGTGCTTGGGTTGTAGCCTCGGTCCGTAGTGCTGGCTTAGCCCGACACGATTATATTTTCTTTATTTTACAAAAAATGTATATACATATATATAATTTATATTCAAAATTTAAACATCTGAGCATGATGTTCTACTGGTTAGACAGCTTTAACCAGTGTCTCTCACCCTTCTTCAATCAGGGTATGGGTTCGAACCCCACCTCTTGCATCAGTCAGCACTCAGCAGGCCGGCATGACGTGCATGGGCCAGAGTTGTGGCTCGCGGGCGTCTGGCTCATGTTGGGCCGCCGTTTGGCCGCGTGCAACGGATTAATTTAAAATAGTTGTGAGAAGTTATTTGTAAAAAGATGACGCGAGACGATCGTTGAAACTGATGCTTTAAGTATAGTATAGATATGTTAGAAGGTTATGTATACTTCTTAACATGGTACCGTCTTCAAACTCCAAAGCCATCTTAGAGTGTTATTTAGATGGTTTTCAACAGGTTAAAGAGTAGAATTCCTAGTTTTATATGTAAGAGATGAAATGGACAACCACCTATAGCTTAAAAGGTTAAATAGAATTGTTCTAATATATAATGAAATATTAATATTATAGTGTACAATAAATATCATAAAATTAGTCATAAATTTTATGTTGTTATACGCTTCCTCTATCCCATAAAATGAGTCAGTATAAGACTCGTTTATTAAATTTATATAAAATTTATATCTATATGTAGACTAATTTATTAAAAACCTAACGCGGGCACATGGTGATACCACGGTTTCACCCTCCGTGCTACCACGTCGTGTAAAAAATAGTGTAAAGCGAGTACTTGATCCACACCTCATTGGTCCAAACATTTGGGGTGAACCAACAAATCACACATACCTTAGTGTTTATAAATAAACAATAATTATATTTAAATAAATATCTCAATACCTATTTATCTTATACTCTAGTAAGAACCTAATGTGGATACTTGGTGCTACCACAACTTCACCCTCCATGGTAACACTCTAGGCTCTCCCGCCCCTCTCAGCCACAAAGCCACCTTACTGCACCTGACTCTACCCCTGCACCTGCTCAGCACCTGACCCCACCCCACGCGAGCGAGCACTCGAACTCACACCCCTAGCTCCGGAAATGTGTGGAGCTAACCACCAGACCACACATAGACTAATCTATTTTATAAAAACCTATAAGAACCTAATGCGGGCACCTGGTGATACCATGACTTCACTCGTCATGCTACCACACCATGTAAAAATAATGCAAAGCGAGCACTCGAACCCACACCCCCTTGCTCCAAACATTTAGGCTAACCACCAAACCACACATACCTTAGTGTTTATAAATAAACAATAATTATATTTGAATAAATATCTCAATACATATTTATCTTATCTATACTTGTCGGGGACCATAATTAGGGGTACCCTCAAGGCTCCTAATTCTCAGCTGGTAACCCCCATCAGCATAAAGCTACAAAGGCCTGATGGGTGCGATTAAGTCAGGGATCAGTCCATTCGAGGGACTCGATCACGCCTCGCCCGAGCCTAGCCTCGGACAAGGGCAGCCGACCCCGAAGGATCTCCGTCTCGCCCGAGGCCCTGTCTTCGCCAAGAAGCAACCCTGACCAAATCGCCGCACCGACCGACCAAATCGCAGGAGCATTTAATGCAAAGGTGTCCTGACACCTTTATCCTGACGCGCGCCCTTCAGCCAACAGAGCCAAAGTGACCGCCGTCACTTCGCCGCTCCACTGGCCGGCCTGACAAAAAGACAGCGCCGCCTGCGCCGCTCCGACTGCGGTGCCACTTGACAGAGTGAGACTGACAGGCAGTCAGGCCCGGCCGCAGGCACCATAGGAAGCTCCGCTCCGCCCGACCCAGGGCTCGGACTCGGGCTAAGCCCCGGAAGACGGCGAACTCCGCTCCGCCCGACCCAGGGCTCGGACTCGGGCTAAGTCCCAGAAGACGGCGAACTCCGCTCCGCCCGACCCAGGGCTCGGACTCGGGCTAAGTCCCAGAAGACGGCGAACTCTGCTCCGCCCGACCCAGGGCTCGGACTTGGGCTCAGCCCCAGAAGACGACGAACTCCGCTTCGCCCGACCCCCGGGGCTCAGACTCCGCCCTGGCCTCAGCCGTCGGTCTCCGCCTCGCCCGACCCAGGGGCTCGGACTCGACCTCGGCCATGGAAGACAGACTCGACCTCGGCTTCGGAGGAGCTTACACATCACCCAACCTAGGGCGCAGACCAGCCACGTCAACAAGAGGCGCCATCATCACCCTACCCCGAGCTGACTCGGGCCACGGGAACAAGACCGGCGTCCCATCTGGCTCGCTCCGCCAGATAGGCAATAATGGCGCCCCGCATACTCTGCGACGACGGCGGCTCTCGGCCCCCTTACGGAAGCAAGAGGACGTCAGCAAGGACTCAACAGCTCCGACAGCTGTCCCTCCGCCAGGCTCCGGCACTCCTCCGACGGCCACAACATCACACCAGCTGGGTGCCAAAATCTCTCCGGCTGCCACAACGGCATGTACTTAGGGCGCTAGCTCTCCTCCACTAGACACGTAGCACTCTGCTACACCCCCCATTGTACACTTGGATCCTCTCCTTACGCCTATAAAAGGAAGGACCAGGGCCCTCTTAGAGAAGGTTGGCCGCGCGGGGACGAGGACAAGACAGGTGCTCGCTTGAAGCCGCTCGCTCCCTCTCCCGCGTGGACGCTTGTAAC
Organism: Zea mays; assembly: GCF_902167145.1. Lineage (NCBI taxonomy): Eukaryota > Viridiplantae > Streptophyta > Magnoliopsida > Poales > Poaceae > Zea > Zea mays. Next base: position 188,616,624 of record NC_050098.1, read on the forward strand.
CCCCTACTGCAAGCGCACCCGACCTGGGCGCGGGACGAACACGAAGGCCGCGGGATTTCCACCTCTCTCACGCCTGTCTCCGGCCACCTCACTTCCCCCCTTTGCGCTCGGCCTCGCGTCGACCCATCTGGGCTGGGGCACGCGGCGACATTCACTCGTCGGCTTAGGGACCCCCCGGTCTCGAAACGCCGACAGTTGGCGCGCCAGGTAGGGGCCTGCTGCGTGTTGACGAACAGCTTCCTGTCAAGCTCCAGATGGGCAGTCTCCAGCAACCTCTCCAACCCGGGACGGTGCTCCGTTTCGGGAGTCTTGAGTTCGTGTCCCTCGACGGCAGCTATGACATGATACTCATTCCACCGCCGGGCGACAACGACAATGGCGGCCGACAGCCCGCCCGCCGGCGGCGGAATTGACGACGTCTTCCCCGCGTGGTGGAAGAACAACCTTCGAGCTCACCCCGCCCTCTTCCCCGCCGACGGAGGGGGAGGCGGGGTAACCAAGGCCAAGCAGGAGGTAGCGCCTCGTCGGCTGTCGAGGGAGTCGATAGCGCCAGCACCCCAACGGGGGGGCGCACCGGGCATCGACCTCGCGCTTGAGACGAAGACGAGCGTCGTCTCCCCGCAACACGCCAATCCCGAGCAAACGGACGACGCCAGCGCGCTCGCGAAAGGCTTGCTAGACGTCACCCTTGTACCTGAGACGACGGTGCAGTCAGTCCCCGACGTGACTTCATCGCCGCCCGTCGACCAAGAGGTACCGACCGATTCCCAACCCACGTCTTTCGGATCCAGCCTCGACCCGCCTAGCGGCTTCGCTTTGGCGGGCGCTCTCGTGGAGGCGAGTCCAAACCCTCTGGGGTTTCGTATGCAGTCACCTTGGGACCGGCTGACGGACGTCTCGACCTACGGGCCCTCTGGGTCCGAGGAAGACGACGAGCCCAGCTTCTGTTGGGATTTCTCTGGACTTGGCAACCCCAGTGCCATGCGGGACTTCATGACCGCATGTGACTATTGCCTTACCGACTGTTCCGACGGTAGCCGTAGCCTCGGCGACGAGGACTGCAGCCCAAGCCGCGAATGTTTCCACGTCGATCTAGGGGGTCCCTCCGAAGGCAACCATCTCGGCATGCCGGAGGACGGTGATCTCCCTAGGCCGGTGCCTCGCGTTGATATCCCACGGGAGCTAGCTGTGGTCCCCGTTCAGGCGGGGGGCCATGACCCACAGCTCGAGCAAATCCGCGGGGTGCAGGCCAGGCTCGACGAGGGAGCAGGAGCGCTTGAGCCAATCCGCCGGGACGTCGGGCAGGCATGGGCGGGCCAACCTCCGGCCGGAGAAATACATCATCTACCCCAGGGCTTCCAGCACCGCATCGCTGACGACGTCAGGGTCAGGCCGCACCCGCATCTAGTGGGGTCGGCCAGAACCTGGCTACAGCAGCAATGCTCCTCCGCGCGATGCCGGAGCCATCAACCACCGAGGGGCGGCGAATCTAGGGAGAGCTCAAGAATCTCCTGGAAGGCGCCACGGTCCGACGGGCCGAGAGCTCCGCCTCCCGAAGGCAGGGGTACCCCTCGGAGCATCATGCCGCGACTTCCTGATTCATACGGGAAGCCTCGGTCTACACCGGGCGCACGCGCGACACCGCGCCTGCGGCCCCGGGTCGCCTCGGCAACGAGCACCATCACCGCGACCGCCGAGCCCACCTTGACGAGAGGGTGCGCTGAGGCTACCACCCCAGGCGTGGGGGACGCTACGACAGTGGGGAGGATCGGAGTCCCTCGCCCGAACCACCCGGTCCGCAGGCCTTCAGCCGGGCCATACGACGGGCGCCGTTCTCGAACCGGTTCCGACCCCCGACTACTATCACGAAGTACTCGGAGGAGACGAGACCGGAACTGTGGCTCGCGGACTACCGCCTGGCCTGCCAACTGGGTGGAACGGACGATGACAACCTCATCATCTGCAACCTCCCCCTGTTCCTCTCCGACACCGCTCGCGCCTGGTTGGAGCACCTGCCTCCGGGGCAGATCTCCAACTGGGACGACCTGGTCCAAGCTTTTGCCGGAAATTTCCAGGGCACGTACGTGCGCCCTGGGAATTCCTGGGACCTTCGAAGTTGCCGACAGCAGCCGGGAGAGTCTCTCCGAGACTACATCCGGCGATTCTCGAAGCAGCGCACCGAGCTGCCCAACATCACCGACTCGGATGTCATCGGCGCGTTCCTCGCCGGCACCACTTGCCGCGACCTGGTGAGCAAGCTGGGTCGCAAGACCCCAACCAGGGCGAGCGAGCTGATGGACATCGCCACCAAGTTCGCCTCCGGTCAGGAGGCGGTCGAGGCTATCTTCCAAAAGGACAAGCAGCCCCAGGGCCGCCCTTCGGAAGATGCCCCCGAGGCGTCAACTCAGCGCGGCGCCAAGAAGAAGGACAAGAAGAAGTCGCAAGCGAAACGCGATGCCGCCGACGCAGATCTTGTCGCCGCCGACGAGTACAAGAACCCTCGGAAACCCCCCAGAGGTGCCAACCTCTTCGACAAGATGCTCAAGGAGCCATGCCCCTACCACCAGGGGCCCGTCAAGCACACCCTTGAGGAGTGCGTCATGCTTCGGCGCCACTTCCACAGGGCCGGGCCACCCGCGGAGGGTGGCAGGGCCCACGACGACGACAACAAGGAAGATCACCAGGCAGGAGAGTTCCCCGAGGTCCGCGACTGCTTCATGATCTACGGTGGGCAAGCGGCGAATGCCTCGGCTCGGCACCGCAAGCAAGAGCGCCGGGAGGTCTGTTCGGTGAAGGTGGCGACGCTAGTCTACCTAGACTGGTCCGACAAGCCCATCACCTTCGACCAAGCCGACCACCCCGACCATGTGCCGAGCCCGGGGAAATACCTGCTCGTCGTCGACCCCGTCATCGGCGACGTCAAGCTCACCAAGGTCCTCATGGACGGAGGCAGCAGCCTCAACATCATCTACGCCGAGACCCTCGGGCTCCTGCGTGTCGATCTGTCCTCCGTCCGGGCAGACGCTGCGCCTTTCCATGGGATCATCCCCGGGAAGCGCGTCCAGCCCCTCGGACAATTCGACCTTCCCGTCTGCTTCGGAACACCCTCCAACTTCCGAAGGGAGACCCTGACGTTCGAGGTGGTCGGGTTCCGAGGAACCTACCACGCGGTACTGGGGAGGCCATGCTACGCGAAGTTCATGGCCGTCCCCAACTACACCTACCTGAAGTTCAAGATGCCGGGTCCCAACGGGGTCATCATTGTCGGCCCCACGTACAAACACGCGTTCGAATGCGACGTGGAGTGCGTGGAGTACGCCGAGGCTAGAGCTGGGCGTTCGGGTTTACCCGATATTTCGGGTCGGGCTTTTTGGGTTTTTTATATTTCGGGTATCTAACATCTATACCCAAATCCGTACCCGTAATTTCGGGTACCCGTAATTTTGGGTACCCGTAATTTCGGGTACGGGTTCGGGTAGTATCAAACTACCCGAAACAGTGAAACAGTGAAACAATCCTCATGCAACCAGCAGCACAGGTCGCTGCTCCCCTACAAAAAATCAGCAGTGCAACACGAACTATCCAAAAGCAACAACGCAGGTCGCTGCTCCCCTACAAAAATCAGCAGTGCCTTGCTGGATGCTGGACTGCTGGCTACCTTGGTACCTCTGCCTGCCTTGCTCCGTGCCTTGCTGGTGCCTGTACTTCCGTGATGTGCTTGCTTTGCATCCTGCCTCCTGCCTCCTGCCTGGCTAGAGCGAGGGAGAGTGCTGCATGCCCGCACCGCAGTCACCGCTCCGCTGGACATGGAGTCATGGACAGGGACAGTTGGACGCCCGGACAGGGAGACTGGGATTGTGGTCTGGAAAGAGCCGCAGGCCGCAGCCGCCGCTCGGCCGCTGGAGCTGGATAGGGAGTCAGGGATAAGCCGCCGACAGGGAGAGGCCACTTGCCAGGCTAACTGGGCCGTATGTAGATTGGGTACTTCGGGTAGATTGGGTACTTCGGGTACCGCGGGTTAATACCCGATTAGGCCCAAACTTAATTCGGGTATTCAATTTCGTTACCCGCTGGATTTGTTTGGGTAACGGGCTTCGGGCTAAACGGGTACGGGTTCGGGTATTTCGGGTTTAGGGTTTTGGGCTCGGGTTTTATGCCCAGATCTAGCCGAGGCCCACGCCAAGTCCGAGGCCCTCATTGCCGACCTGGAGAGCCTCTCTAAGGAGGTGCCAGACGTGAAGCGTCATGCCGGCAACTTCGAGCCAGCGGAGACGGTTAAGTCCGTCCCCCTCGACCCCAGCAGTGACACCTCCAAGCAAGTCCGGATCGGCTCCGAACTCGATCCCAAATAGGAAGCAGTGTTCGTCGACTTTCTCCGCGCGAACGCTGACGTCTTCGCGTGGAGTCCCTCGGACATGCCCGGCATACCGAGGGATGTCGCCGAGCACTCGCTGGACATCCGAGCCGGAGCCCGACCCATCAAGCTGCCTCTGCGCCGATTCGACGAGGAGAAGCGCAGAGCCATAGGCGAGGAGATCCACAAGCTAATGGCGGCAGGGTTCATCAAGGAGGTATTCCATCCCGAATGGCTTGCCAACCCTGTGCTTGTGAGAAAGAAAGGGGGGAAATGGTGGATGTGTGTAGACTACACTGGTCTCAACAAAGCATGTCCGAAGGTTCCCTACCCTCTGCCTCGCATCGATCAAATCGTGGATCCCACTGCTGGGTGCGAAACCCTGTCTTTCCTCGATGCCTACTCAGGGTATCACCAAATCAGGATGAAAGAGTCCGACCAGCTCACGTCTTCTTTCATCACACCCTTCGGCATGTACTGCTATGTCACCATGCCATTCGGCTTGAGGAACACGGGCGCAACGTACCAGCGGTGCATGAACCATGTGTTCGGCGAACACATTAGCCGCACGGTCGAGGCCTACGTCGATGACATCGTAGTCAAGACGAGGAAAGCCTCTGACCTCCTTTCCGACCTTGAAGTGACATTCCGATGTCTCAAGGCGAAAGGCGTCAAGCTCAATCCCGAGAAGTGTGTCTTCGGGGTGCCCCGAGGCATGCTCTTGGGGTTCATCGTCTCCGAGCGGGGCATCGAAGCCAACCCAGAGAAGATCGCAGCCATCACCAGCATGGGGCCCATCAAGGACTTGAAAGGCATACAGAGGGTCATGGGATGTCTCGCGGCTCTAAGCCGCTTCATCTCACGCCTCGGCGAAAGAGGTCTACCTCTGTACCGCCTCTTAAGGAAGGCCGAGTGCTTCGCTTGGACCCCTGAGGCTGAGGAAGCCCTCGGGAACCTGAAGGCGCTCCTCACGAAGGCGCCTATCTTGGTGCCCCCAGCTGCCGGAGAAGCCCTCTTGGTCTACGTCGCCGCGACCAGTCAGGTGGTTAGCGTCGCGATTGTGGTCGAGAGGCAAGAAGAGGGGCATGCATTGCCCATTCAGAGGCCTGTCTACTTCGTCAGCGAGGTACTGTCCGAAACCAAGATCCGCTACCCACAAGTTCAGAAGCTGCTGTACACGGTGATCCTGACACGGCGGAAGTTGCGACACTACTTCGAGTCTCATCCGGTAACTATGGTGTCATCCTTCCCCCTGGGGGAGATCATCCAGTGCCGGGAGGCCTCGGGTAGGATCGCAAGGTGGGCGGTGGAAATCATGGGTGAAACAATCTCGTTCGCCCCTCGGAAGGCTATCAAGTCCCAGGTCCTGGCGGACTTCGTGGCCGAATGGGTCGACACCCAGCTCCCAACAACTCCGATCCAATTGGAGCTCTGGACCATGTTCTTCGACGGGTCGCTGATGAAGACAGGAGCCAGCGCAGGCCTACTCTTCGTCTCGCCCCTCGGGAAGCACCTACGCTACGTGCTACGTCTCCATTTCCCGGCATCCAACAATGTGGCTGAGTACGAGGCTCTAGTCAACGGATTGCGGATCGCCATCGAGCTAGGGGTCCGACGCCTCGACGCTCGCGGTGACTCGCAGCTCGTCATCGACCAAGTCATGAAGAACTCCCACTGCCGCGACCCGAAGATGGAGGCCTACTGCGATGAGGTTCGGCGCCTAGAAAACAAGTTCTACGGGCTCGAGCTCAACCACATCGCTTGGCGCTACCACGAGACTGCGGACGAGCTGGCTAAAATAGCCTCACGGCGAACAACGGTTCCCCCGGACGTCTTCTCCCAAGATCTGCATCAGCCCTCCGTCAAGATCGACGTCACGCCCGAGCCTGAGGCACCCTCGGCCCAGCCCGAGGTACCCTCGGCACAGTCCGAGGCACCCTCGGCTCGGCTCGAGGCACCCTCGGTTCGGCCCGAGGTACCCTCAGCCCCCGAGGGCGAGACGCTGCACGTTAGGGGGGAGCGAAGTGGGGTCACGCCTGATCAAAACTGGCAGACCCCGTACCTGCAATATCTCCACCGAGGAGAGCTACCCTCCGACCGAGCCGAAGCTCGGCGGGTGGCGCGGCGCGCCAAGTCGTTCGTCTTGCTGGGAGATGAGAAGGAGCTCTACCACCGCAGCCCCCCAGGCATCCTCCAGCGATGCATCTCCATCGCCGAAGGTTAGGAACTCCTGCGAGAGATACACTCGGGGGCTTGCGGCCATCACGCAGCGCCTCGAGCCCTTGTCGGGAATGTTTTCCGACAAGGTTTCTACTGGCCGATGGCGGTGGCCGACGCCACTAGAATTGTCCGCACCTGCGAAGGGTGTCAATTCTACGCAAGGCAGACCCGCCTGCCCGCTCAGGCTCTGCAGACGATACCCATCACCTGACCTTTTGCTGTGTGGGGTCTGGACCTCGTCGGCCCCTTGCAGAAGGCACCCGGGGGCTACACACACCTGTTGGTCGCCATCGACAAATTCTCCAAGTGGATCGAGGTCCGACCCCTAAACAGCATCAGGTCCGAGCAGGCGGTGGCGTTCTTCACCAACATCATCCATCGCTTCGGGGTCCAGAACTCCATCATCACCGACAACGGCACCCAGTTCACCGGCAGGAAGTTCCTGGACTTCTGCGAGGATCACCACATCCGAGTGGACTGGGCCGTCGTGGCTCACCCCATGTCAAATGGGCAAGTAGAGCGTGCCAACGACATGATTCTGCAAGGACTCAAGCCTCGGATCTACAACGACCTCAACAAGTTCGGCAAGCGATGGATGAAGGAACTCCCCTCGGTGGTCTGGAGCCTGAGGACAACGCCGAGCCGAGCCACGGGCTTCACGCCGTTCTTTCTGGTCTATGGGGCCGAGGCCATCTTGCCCACAGACTTAGAATACGGTTCCTCGAGGACGAGGGCCTACACCGACCAAAGCAACCAAGCTAGTCGAGAGGACTCGTTGGACCAGCTGGAGGAGGCTCGGGACAAAGCCTTACTACACTCGGCGCGGTACCAGCAGTCCCTGCGACGCTACCACGCCTGAGGGGTCCGGTCCCGAGACCTCCAGGTGGGCGACCTGGTGCTTCGGCTGCGACAAGACGCCTGAGGACGGCACAAGCTCACGCCCCCCTGGGAGGGGTCGTTCGTCATCGCTAAAGTTCTGAAGCCCGGAACGTACAAGCTAGCCAACAGTCAAGGCGAGGTCTACAGCAACGCTTGGAACATCCAATAGCTACGTCGCTTCTACCCATAAGATGTTTTCAAGTTGTTCATATACCTCGCTCCCACGCAAAGTTTAGTCATCAAGGAAGGGTCGGCCTCGCCTCGGCAAAGCCCGACCCTCCCTCGGGGGCTAAAAGGGGGAACCCCCTCTGCGTCGAATTTTTTCCTCGAAAAAAGATCCTTTTTGCCAGAATGTCTTTCGTGCTTTTTGACTACTTTGAAAGCGGATCCTGAAAACGACGGAGTACACGTAAGCAGCCAAGGCTGACCGAGCCGAGGGACTCCTACGCCTCCGGGATACGGATACCTCACTCATCACCTTCTGCGATAAGTAACTCGCGTTCGGATAAGTGATTCCGCGGACCGAACAAGTCTTCACGTTCGGAAGCTCTTCTGCCGGAGCGATTCTTCGAGCCTTCTCAACTGCGTCGGTGACAGAACCCCATGGACGGGTAAGAGTGCGCGTAAGCGGCAAGGCCGACCAAGCCGAGGGACTCCTACGCCTCCGGGATACGGATACCTCACTCATCACCTTCCGTGAGAAGCAACTCTCGCTCGCACAAAACAATTCTGTTACCGACAAAAAAGTCCAGATACTCGAAACAAGAGGAAAAGAGACGCAACTTTACAACACGGCGAGAGTGTGTTTAGGCCTGTGCGGCCGCAGAGAACACACGCTACAAGATAATCTGATCCTGCAGGCTCGGATCTTGACGGCTAAAGGGAGCAACAACACCCTCGGCGTCGGCAACACCTTCGGCGAGGCCTGACCTAGCCTCGGACGGCGACGCGGTCCAAGGGTCTCTGCTCTAAAGGACAACGTCGTCACCAAGCCCGGGCCATCGCCGCCAGGGTCTTCTCCGAGAATCCGGCCCGAGCAGGCGGCTCGGCCGGACACCCCGGGGCCTCGGCCAGATGTCCTCCAAGGACATCAGCCCGGCCCGAGGCCTCGGCAGGTCAATTCCGGCGTCGGTCCCGCTAACGGACGACCCGGCCAGGCTCCGGCCGACCGGGTCTTCTTTTCGAGCCAACTCCGCCTCTGTTTGCGCTGACACCGCTACCCCTGGCCTCGGCTCATCGAAGGGCGGCCGAGGGGTTCCTTTAACTGAGCAAGAGAAGCCTCGGGCAACAAGGCTGACCGAGCCGAGGGACTCCTACGCCTCCGGGATACGGATACCTCACTTGTCACCTTTACACGGGGCGACTCACGCTTGGTGAAGCGGTTCAGACAACCAACGGGCAAGTCTTAGCGCTCGAAAATGAGGAAAAAAACACGGCTCCGTGCCGAAATTACACACATGTTCAGGCCTCGACAGCCACAATGAACAAAAACACTGGCATTCAAGGTGCCATTACAAACGGAACTCTGGTTCCACCTCCGCAGGTACGAACAACCCCACACGATTGGGGGGCCTGCGGAGCAACAGAAGACCGTCGGACGGCTCACCGTCGCCCGCTCCAGCAGCAGCGATGGCCTCAGGGCGAACGCCGCTGCAACCCTGCCCTCGCCCACGCCGACGCTCGAGGGGCGAGGACAAGTACAAAGAGCCGGAGGCCCGAAGCGCGGTGTTGGCGGTGATCCCGTCGGCGACGGGGACTTCTCGAGCCGCCTCCGCCTCGGCACCGACGACAGGGGCCGTCAGCCCGCCGGCAGATCCCCACTCGGATCCTCCCGGACGAGCGGGGCACCGACCTCCGCGCGGAGGCGCCATATCGGTGCAAAGGCAGGGCCGCCCCAGAACACGAACGCTACCCTGGCAGCGCGCGACATCTTGGGCGGTCCTCCCGTGCGCACGGCGCGATAACCGCCCTTGCGGCAGGAGGGGGCTCCGGGAGCCAAGCCGGCGAACCCAACATGCTGAAGCTGATGACGCCCGCCGTCGACCAGCCCCGCGTTGTCGAAGTCCGCCCCTCTCGCAGGGCCAGTGAGCGCTCTCTCCCTCGAACGCTGAGGGAGAGGCTGACCCACGAACCCGCGCGGAGGTAGAGCTCCGGCTCAGCCCGGCCTCCACCCCAGCGAGGATGATGAACATCCTTGAAGCTGAGGGCGGGACCAAGATCGCAGCCCGGCTTGCTTCTCCCCACCCAGGGGCTGGTGGTCACCGTCTTGGGTGACCACCGGCGGAGGGGTGCGACCGGGCTGCATGATGAAAATCCTTGAAGCCGAACATGGCTGAAAGGTACCAACTCCCATGGAGTTGCGTTCCCCCAACGACAAGGCGGAAAGACGGCGGGTACCCCCCATCCGGGGGCTTGGAAGGTGGAAAGACACGATGCATAAGGGAGCGCGAAGACATGGTCGCCTTCCAAGGGGGTTGCCCTCCTTTTAAAGGCGGCTCTCCCTACTTGCGTCCTCAGTCGTCGTGGGCTGAGTCTCCTCCAACACACCCCAAGGACCTCCCCTACGGCGCGGGGGCTGGGTCCCACACATCATGCAAGCCGGCTCAAAGCAGAAGAAGCCAAACCACCGTGCGCGGTGCGTACAACCGCCCAGCGGTTACAAGCGGCCCTCCACTTTTGCCCAGACCAACAGGCGAAAGGGCGGGCAGCCATGCAGGCAGCATGCAACCGCGCCAAGTGGGCGCACTTCTCCGACTCCCAACACGCCCGGCACGGAGGCCCAGGCCCACGCGTCATGCAACCGGCGCGCCGAATGCTTCGTGCATGCAGCTGCACCGCCACTTGCGCGACCACCGCGCCTCCTCGATTGCGGAACCAATACCGCGACTCGAGGCGACCCAGCGCACGACCCAGTAGCGCCAGCCTGGCGCGACGGTCAATACGGCCAAAAATGGGCCGGCAGTAATGGCGGTGGTAGGCGGGCAGGAGCAGCGGTCACGTCGTCAGCCAAGCCTACGTCCCATCCAGGGGCGACGAGAGAACCCTCTCTCACGGCTTGAAGACAACACGCCCGTGTTCCGTTCCTCGAACGGCTCGCGCACGCGCAACGGCCGCCTCGCGAACCACTCGCCCCGTCGCATTAACTCCGCGGCGGGACAGGCGGCGCCTCTGGCAGGAGAAGCGGGCGACGCTTCCCCTTCGCCATAATGACCGCGTCAGAAAAGGTACGCCGCGTCATTCGATTTCGTATCCTTTTCCTTTTTTCCTCTTTCTCTCTCTTGCAACAGGGACCGGGAAAGGGGGATACCCCGAAAAGGATCCTTCCCCGTGAAGGAACCAGGCTCCGAGCCTCCCTACTGATCAGAGGTTCGAAGGCTGGCCCCTCGGAAGGGTTCAACAGCCGCCTCAGAGCGCGTGGGCTCCACACCCACTACTGGTCAGAGGTTCAAAGGCCGGCCCCTCGGAAGGGTTCAACGGCCGCCTCAGGCTACTCGGGCTCCGCGCCCACTACTGATCAGGGGTTCGAAGGCTGGCCCCCGAAGGGTTCACAGTCGCCTCAGACACAGAGCGAGGGATGACCATGGGTACGTTCAATACATAACCAAGGCTCGGGCTGCGCTCCCGAGGTACCCTAGGACATTTCCGAGACCAGCGGGAACGATCTTGTAACGGAATCCCATCGGAGGGAGGCATCGAGCCCTCGGACCCCGTCGCTAGGGGACCGGGTCCGGCAGATCACCCGCAGGTACTTTTGGGCGTGCCTCTGGGCCTCTAGCCGACCCCTAACGAATGGGGCACGGACGTCCACTCGGATTACCCGCCTGCAGCTCACCGGAGACACCATGTTCGACGCCCACCGAGGGCAACATGGCGCTTTCCCCCCTCCTCCTTGCGGAAAGGCGACGCAGGGGCGTATGTAAAAAAGTCGAGTCTGTCCCTGATCGCCCTCTCGCCCTGTGCGGAGGCTCGGGGGCTGCTCTCGCAAGCCCGGCTCCGGCCGAACCGTTGACAGCGTCAACATACCAACCCGAGAACTTGGGACCCGACCGTACACTCGGGCTACGACCAGCTCGCATGAGGGAACGACCAGACCAGCCGAAGCGTTACGCGAGGCATTAAGACCTCGGAGGAGTCAAACCACTCCTCCGAGGCCTCGGGGGCTACACCCGGCGGGTGCGCTCGCGCGCACCCACCGGAACAAAACGCAACCGAGAAAGGCTGGTCCCCTTGCAAAAAAGTGTGACGAAAGCCTCCAAGCGAGTGCTAACACTCCCTTCGAGGCTCGGGGGCTACTGTCGGGGACCATAATTAGGGGTACCCTCAAGGCTCCTAATTCTCAGCTGGTAACCCCCATCAGCATAAAGTTGCAAAGGCCTGATGGGTGCGATTAAGTCAGGGATCAGTCCATTCGAGGGACTCGATCACGCCTCGCCCGAGCCTAGCCTCGGACAAGGGCAGCCGACCCCGAAGGATCTCCGTCTCGCCCGAGGCCCCCTCCAGCGGCGAACATATTTCCGGCTCGCCCGAGGCCCTGTCTTCGCCAAGAAGCAACCCTGACCAAATCGCCGCACCGACCGACCAAATCGCAGGAGCATTTAATGCAAAGGTGGCCTGACACCTTTATCCTGACGCGCGCCCTTCAGCCAACAGAGCCGAAGTGACCGCCGTCACTTCGCCGCTCCACTGGCCGGCCTGACAAAAAGACAGCGCCGCCTGCACCGCTCCGACTGCGGTGCCACTTGACAGAGTGAGGCTGACAGGCAGTCAGGCCCGGCCGCAGGCACCATAGGAAGCTCCGCTCCGCCCGACCCAGGGCTCGGACTCGGGCTAAGCCCCGGAAGACGGTGAACTCCGCTCCGCCCGACCCAGGGCTCGGACTCGGGCTAAGTCCCAGAAGACGGCGAACTCCGCTCCGCCCGACCCAGGGCTCGGACTCGGGCTAAGTCCCAGAAGACGGCGAACTCCGCTCCGCCCGACCCAGGGCTCGGACTTGGGCTCAGCCCCAGAAGACGACGAACTCCGCTTCGCCCGACCCCCGAGGCTCGGACTCCGCCCTGGCCTCAGCCGTCGGTCTCCGCCTCGCCCGACCCAGGGGCTCGGACTCGACCTCGGCCACAGAAGACAGACTCGACCTCGGCTTTGGAGGAGCTTACACATCACCCAACCTAGGGCGCAGACCAGCCACGTCAACAAGAGGCACCATCATCACCCTACCCCGAGCTGACTCGGGCCACGGGAACAAGACCGGCGTCCCATCTGGCTCGCTCCGCCAGATAGGCAATAATGGCGCCCCGCATACTCTGTGACGACGGCGGCTCTCGGCCCCCTTACGGAAGCAAGAGGACGTCAGCAAGGACTCAACAGCTCCGACAGCTGTCCCTCCGCCAGGCTCCGACACTCCTCCGACGGCCACGACATCACACCAGCTGGGTGCCAAAATCTCTCTGGCTGCCACAACGGCATGTACTTAGGGCGCTAGCTCTCCTCCGCTAGACACGTAGCACTCTGCTACACCCCCCATTGTACACCTAGATCCTCTCCTTACGCCTATAAAAGGAAGGACCAGGGCCCTCTTAGAGAAGGTTGGCCGCGCAGGGACGAGGACGAGACAGGCGCTCACTTGAAGCCGCTCGCTCCCTCTCCCGCGTGGACGCTTGTAACCCCCTACTGCAAGCGCACCCGACCTGGGCGCGGGACGAACACGAAGGCCGCGGGATTTCCACCTCTCTCACGCCTGTCTCCGGCCACCTCACTTCCCCCCTTTGCGCTCGGCCTCGCGTCGACCCATCTGGGCTGGGGCACGCGACGACATTCACTCGTCGGCTTAGGGACCCCCCGGTCTCGAAACGCCGACAATACTAATAATATATTAAGAACCTAATGTGGCCACCTGGTGCTACCACGACTTTACCCTCCTCACGCCCAGCGCCCGTGCAGCGCTCGCAAGATCAAGCACTCGAAATCATGCCCATTTTGCTCTAGAAATTTGGGGCTAACCACTAGACTACACATAACTTAGTGTTTATAAATAAAGAATAATTATATTTGCAGTCTAGGTGCCGCTCCACCCGCTCCCCTGCCTCGTGGCAATGCACGGGCATATACCTAGTACTCTATTAAGAACCTAATGTGGGCACTTGGTGCTATCAAAGCTTCACCCTCCACGCTGACACTCTGGGTCCGCCCCACGCGTCCCGACTAGTTCTCCCGTCCCTCTCTTAGCTACTGCCCTGTGGACACACTGACACTCTGGGCTCGCCCCACGCGCTCCGACTGGTTCTCTCGTCCATCTCTCAGCTACTACCCTGTGGACACGCTGACACTCTGGGCTCGCCCCACGCTCCCCGACTGGTTCTCCTATCCATCTCTCAGCTACTGCCCTGTGGATCCCAGCGTCCATACAGCCAGCTACTGCACCTGCTCATCACCCGACCCCACCCACGCGAGCGAGTAGGGATGGCAGTTGGACCCGTGGGTATGGATACACGCAGGTTTTGTACCCGGTGGATATAGATACATAAGAAAAACTCATTCACGGGTCCTATCGGGTCGGATTCCTGAAATACATCGGGTCGGGTACGGGTAAAATATTTTACCCGCGGGTATCTAGTGGATACCTGAGATATCATTATACCTCTTTAAATGTGCTACATCCACTAAAAATTAAGGTCGATAAAAGAATGGAGCCAAAAAAATACACAACAATCCTGGCTTGATGCATGTTGGTTGCTGCATGCTGCTACTTCGCCATGGGCACAAGCACGACCACGGGCTGCTGCAGTGCTGCTACTATACACCATGTCACGAGCTATTGGAGCTAGTTGATGCATGTTGTTTTTTATTTATCAATTTATCATGACACATGTGTTGTTGATTAATGAGTATTAATTTGTGTTGTGTTAACATTCAACAGTAATGTACTAGAAACCAATGAGACATTGATAATATTATGACTATCAACTGTCATGAACTCATTAAGCTTTTATTCTCTATACTTAAATTTAAATCTATTGGATGTGATAATTATGAGTTGAGATACTGTATGAACGTGTAGCCAAATATAGTCATTCTCGTGCTGCACCGGTGCTTAGATGGAAACTAAAATAATTTATGCATTTATTATAACACCGACTGGATGTTATTTAGTCTACAATAACATATCCACTAGATACCCGATACCCGATGGGCACGGTGAAAGGGAAATGTGCTCTTGGGCCATTTCTAAGTGTTTTGGTGATTTAGTGTCCAACACAAGTGCCTAAGTGTCAAATGGTGGACGAAGTACAAATCTAGTATAAAGGTATGTTTCTTAGACTTAGTACATTGTTTTAGAGACTAATGTATTGTGTCTAAGTGCTGGAAACAGGAGAAATCGAATTGGAGAAGAGATGGCCTTGTTCAGCCAAAGCCAGCTCTGTCTGGGTGCACCAGACTGTCCGGTGCGCCAGGCTGGCTCAGGCGAACTTGCTGCTCTCGGGAAGAAATAAACGGCGTACGGCTATAATTCACCGGACTGTCCGGTATGCACCGGACAGTGTCCGGTGAGCTAATGGTCGCCGGGCCAACGGTCGGCCACTTAATCCGGGCGTGACGCGTGGCCGAGCCAACGACTAGAAGGGGGCACCGGACTGTCCGGTGTGCACCGGAATGTCCGGTGTGCACCAGACAGTGTCCGGTGTGCCAACGGCTCCAAGGCGCCAACGGTCGGCTTCGCCAAATAAGGAAAGAGATCCGCACCGGACAGTGTCCGGTGGTGCGCCGGACTGTCCGGTGCGCCAGTCGACAGAAGGCAAGATTTGCCTTCCTGGATTGCTCTCAACGGCTCCTAGCTGCCTTGGGGCTATAAAAGGGACCCCTAGGCGCATGGAGGAACGTACCAAGCATTCTTTGAGCATAGTTGATCGCTCACACTTCATTCTTGCGCACTTGTTCAACATTCTTAGTGATTTGAGCTCTGTTCTAGTGAGGAACTTGTGATAGTCTCTTGAGCTCAAGTCTGAGTCTTGTGTGTGCGTATTTGCTGTGATCTTTGTGTCTTGTGTGAGTTGCTCATCCCTCCCTTACTCCGTGTTTCTTTGTGAATTTCAAGTGTAAGGGCGAGAGGCTCCAAGTTGTGGAGATTCCTCGCAAACGGGATATAGTAAAGCAAACAAAACACCATGGTATTCAAGTGGGTCTTTGGACCGGTTGAGAGGGGTTGATTGCAACCCTCGTCCGTTGGGACGCCACAACGTGGAGTAGGCAAGCGTTGGTCTTGGCCGAACCACGGGATAAACCACTGTGCCTTATCTGTGATTGATCTCTTGTGGTTATTGTGTTTTGTTGAGACTCCTCTCTAGCCACTTGGCATTATTGTGCTAACATCTAATCAAGTTTTTGTGGATTAAGTTTCAAGTTTCACAGGATCACCTATTCACCCCCCCTCTAGGTGCTCTCAATTGGTATCGGAGCCGTTCTCTTCACGAAGGGACTAATCGCCCGAAGAGATGGATCCTAAGGGGAAGGGAATCGTGATCAACAATAAGGAGAAGGAGTCCTTCGTCAACGAGCTGAAGGATGACAACCCTACCGACTCGGGCTCGGGCCACAGACGCAAAGATGGGAAGAAGAAGAAGACGAGACGCATCAAGGAGATCGTCTACTACGACGACAGTGATGAGTCCACTTCTTCCCAAAAGGACAACGACTACGACAAACGAAAGACGGTTAACTCAAACTTTTCTTTCGATTATTCGCGTATTCCGCAGAGTTCAAATGCACATTTGCTTTCCATCCCTCTTGGCAAACCTCCACACTTTGATGGGGAGGACTACGGATTTTGGAGTCACAAAATGCGTAGTCACTTGTTCTCTCTCCATCCAAGCATATGGGAGATTGTTGAGAATGGAATGAAATTTGATAGCTCGGATAGTCCTATATTTATTAATGAACAGATTCATAAAAATGCACAAGCTACTACTGTGTTGTTAGCCTCTTTGTGCAGGGACGAGTACCATAAGGTGAGCGGCTTGGACAATGCCAAGCAGAACTGGGATACCCTCAAGATCTCTCATGAGGGGAACGACGTCACCTTACTCACCAAGATGGAGTTGTTGGAGGGCGAGCTTGGAAGATTTGCGATGATAAGGGGTGAGGAGCCAACCCAAACATACAACCGGCTCAAGACCCTCATCAACAAAATAAGGAGCTACGGAAGCACGCGATGGACGGACCACGACGTTGTCCGCCTAATGCTAAGGTCCTTTACTGTCCTTGATCCACATCTGGTGAACAATATTCGTGAAAATCCCAGGTACACTAAGATGTCGCCCGAAGAAGTCCTTGGAAAGTTCGTAAGCGGGCGAATGATGATCAAGGAGGCGAGGTACGTGGATGACGCGTTGAACGGTCCAATCCATGAGCCTCAACCCATTGCTCTCAAGGCAACAAGGAGCAAGGAGGCGCTACCTAGCAAGGTGGCGCAAGTTGAGGCGGCCGGGCTCAATGATGAAGAGATGGCCCTCATCATCAAGCGCTTCAAGACGGCGCTAAAGGGTCGCAAGGGACAACCAAGCAAGACCAAGACAAAGGGGAAGCGCTCATGCTTCAAATGTGGTAAGGTTGGTCATTTTATTGCTAATTGCCCCGACAATGATAGTGACCAGGAACAAGGGAACAAGAGGGAGAAGAAGAAGAACTATAAGAAGGCAAAAGGCGAGGCACATCTTGGCAAGGAATGGGACTCGGATTGTTCGTCATCCGACTCTGAAAATGAAGGACTCGCCGCCACCGCCTTCAACAAGTCATCCCTCTTCCCCAACGAGCGTAACACATGCCTCATGGCGAAGGAGAAGAAGGTATGTACTCGAGACAGTACTACTTATGATTCTTCTAGTGATGATGAGTCTAGTGATGAAGAAATAGATTACTCTAGTTTGTTCAAGGAATTGGATAGAACTAAAATAGATAAGATTAATGAATTGATTGATGCCTTGAATGAAAAGGATAGACTTTTAGAAAAAACAAGAGGACCTTTTATATGAAGAGCATGATAAATTTGTTAGTACACAAAATTCACTTGCTCTAGAAGTTAAAAGGAATGAAATGCTTTCTAGTGAAGTGTCTACATGTCATGACTCTATCTCTAGCTTAAAGAGAATTAACAATGATTTAAATGCTAAACTAGAAGTAGCAAATAAATCTAACTCTTGTGTAGAACATGTTATGATTTGCACTAGGTGTAAAGATTTTGACATTGATGCTTGTAGTGAACACCTAGTTTGCATTTCTAAATTAAATGATGAAGTGGCTAGTCTTAATGCCCAACTTAAGACTAGCAAAAGTGAATTTGACAAACTAAAATTTGCAAAGGATGCCTACACGATTGGTAGATACCCCTCAATTAAGGATGGTCTTGGCTTCAAGAGGGAATCCAAGAACTTAACAAGCCGTAAGGCTCCCATCTCCGCCAAGGAGAAAGGGAAGGCCCCTATGGCTAGTAGTCTGCAAAAGAACCATGCCTTCATGTATCATGATAGGAGACATTCTAAGAATGCCTTTAGAAGATATGATGCTTCTGATTTCCATGCTATGACTGCTTCTAGTTCCCATGTTATGCATGATAGAAATGTTGCTAGGAGAAATGTTGTTCATAATATGCCTAGGAGAAATGTTGTTAATGTTCCTAGAAAAGTTAATGAATCTTCTACAATATATCATGCTTGCAATGCTTCATTTGCCATTTGTAGAAAGAATAAGAAGGTGATTGCTAGGAAGTTAGGGGCAAGATGCAAGGGAGATAAAACATGCATTTGGGTCCCTAAGACAATTGTGACTAACCTTGTAGGACCCAACAAGAGTTGGGTATCTAAGACCCAAGCCTAAATTTGCCTTGCAGGTTTATGCATCCGGGGGTACAAGCTGGATTATCGACAGCGGATGCACAAACCACATGACGGGGGAAAAGAGGATGTTCTCTTCCTACGTCAAGAACAAGGATCCCCAAGATTCAATAATATTCGGTGATGGGAACCAAGGCAAGGTAAAAGGGTTAGGTAAAATTGCTATTTCATCCGAGCACTCTATTTCTAATGTGTTTTTAGTTGAGTCGCTTGGATATAATTTGTTATCTGTTAGTCAATTATGCAATATGGGATATAATTGTCTATTCACAAATGTAGATGTGTCTGTCTTTAGAAGGTGTGATGGTTCACTAGCGTTTAAGGGTGTACTAGATGACAAACTTTATTTGGTTGATTTTGCAAAAGAAGAGGCAGGTCTAGATGCATGCTTAATTGCTAAGACTTGCATGGGCTGGCTGTGGCATCGCCGCTTAGCACATGTGGGGATGAAGAACCTCCACAAGCTTCTAAAGGGAGAACACGTGATAGGTCTAACTAACGTACATTTCGAAAAAGATAGACCTTGTGCAGCTTGTCAAGCAGGGAAACAGGTGGGAGGCTCTCATCACACCAAAAATGTGATGACCACATCAAGACCCTTGGAGATGCTTCATATGGACCTCTTCGGACCCGTCGCCTATCTAAGTATAGGAGGAAGTAAGTATGGTCTTGTTATAGTTGATGATTTTTCCCGCTTCACTTGGATATTCTTTTTGCAGGATAAATCTGAAACCCAAGGGACCCTCAAGCGCTTCCTCAGGAGAGCTCAAAATGAGTTTGAGCTCAAGGTGAAGAAGATAAGGAGCGACAATGGGTCCGAGTTCAAGAACCTTCAAGTGGAGGAGTTCCTTGAGGAGGAAGGGATCAAGCACGAGTTCTCCGCTCCCTACACACCACAACAAAATGGTGTGGTAGAGAGGAAGAACAGGACGCTCATCGATATGGCAAGGACTATGCTTGGAGAGTTCAAGACCCCCGAGCGCTTTTGGTCGGAAGCCGTGAACACGGCTTGCCACGCCATCAACCGGGTCTACCTTCACCGCCTCCTCAGGAAGACTTCGTATGAGCTGCTAACTGGTAACAAACCTAATGTGTCTTATTTTCATGTATTTGGGAGCAAGTGTTATATTCTTGTGAAGAAAGGTAGAACTTCTAAATTTGCTCCCAAAGCTGTAGAAGGGTTTTTATTAGGTTATGACTCAAATACAAAGGCGTATAGGGTCTTCAACAAATCATCGGGTTTGGTTGAAGTCTCTAGCGACGTTTTATTTGATGAGACTAATGGCTCCCCAAGAGAGCAATTTGTTGATCTTGATGATGTAGATGAAGAAGACGTTCCAACGGCCGCTATGCGCACCATGGCGATTGGCAATGTGCGACCACAGGAACAATTGGAGCAAGATCAACCTTCTTCCTCAACAATGGTGCATCCCCCAACTCAAGACGATGAACAGGTTCATCAAGAGGAGGCGTGTGATCAAGGGGGAGCACAGGATGTTCAAGTTGAAGAGGAAGAAGCACCTCAGGCACCTCCAACCCAAGTTCGAGCGACGATTCAAAGGAATCATCCCGTCGACCAAATTTTGGGTGATATTAGCAAGGGAGTAACTACTCGTTCTAGATTAGTTAATTTTTGTGAGCATTACTCCTTTGTCTCTTCTATTGAGCCTTTCAGGGTAGAAGAGGCCTTGCTAGATCCGGACTGGGTGTTGGCCATGCAGGAGGAGCTCAACAACTTCAAAAGAAATGAAGTTTGGACACTGGTGCCTCGTCCCAAGCAAAATGTTGTGGGAACCAAGTGGGTGTTCTGCAACAAACAAGACGAGCACGGGGTGGTGACAATGAACAAGGCACGACTTGTGGCAAAAGGTTATGCCCAAGTCGCAGGTTTGGACTTTGAGGAGACTTTTGCTCCTGTGGCTAGGCTAGAGTCCATTCGTATTTTGCTAGCATATGCCGCTCACCATTCTTTCAGGTTGTTCCAAATGGATGTGAAGAGCGCTTTCCTCAACGGGCCAATCAAGGAGGAGGTGTACGTGGAGCAACCCCCTGGCTTTGAGGATGAACGGCACCCCGACCACGTGTGTAAGCTCTCTAAGGCGCTCTATGGACTTAAGCAAGCCCCAAGAGCATGGTA
Source organism: Zea mays (assembly GCF_902167145.1). Classification (NCBI taxonomy): domain Eukaryota; kingdom Viridiplantae; phylum Streptophyta; class Magnoliopsida; order Poales; family Poaceae; genus Zea; species Zea mays. The sequence continues at coordinate 188,637,094 of NC_050098.1, forward strand.
TGAATGCCTTAGAGACTTTTTAATTGCTAATGCTTTCAAGGTTGGGAAAGCCGATCCAACTCTTTTTACTAAGACTTGTGATGGTGATCTTTTTGTATGCCAAATTTATGTCGATGACATAATATTTGGTTCCACTAACCAAAAGTCTTGTGAAGAGTTTAGCAGGGTGATGACTCAGAAATTCGAAATGTCGATGATGGGCGAGTTGAACTACTTCCTTGGGTTCCAAGTGAAGCAACTCAAGGACGGGACCTTCATCTCCCAAACGAAGTACACGCAAGACTTGATCAAGCGGTTTGGGATGAAGGACGCCAAGCCCGCAAAGACTCCAATGGGAACCGACGGACACACCGACCTCAACAAAGGAGGTAAGTCCGTTGATCAAAAGGCATACCAGTCTATGATAGGGTCTTTACTTTATTTATGTGCTAGTAGATCGGATATTATGCTTAGCGTATGAATGTGTGCTAGATTTCAATCCGATCCAAGGGAATGTCACTTAGTGGCGATGAAGCGAATTCTTAGATATTTAGTCGCTACGCCTTGTTTCGGGATCTGGTATCCAAAGGGGTCTACCTTTGACTTGATTGGATATTCAGACTCCGATTATGCTAGATGTAAGGTCGATAGGAAGAGTACATCGGGGACGTGTCAATTCTTAGGAAGGTCCCTGGTGTCGTGGAGCTCTAAGAAACAAACCTCCGTTGCCCTATCCACCGCTGAGGCCGAGTACGTTGCCGCAGGACAGTGTTGCGCGCAACTACTTTGGATGAGGCAAACCCTCAGGGACTTTGGCTACAATTTGAGCAAAGTCCCACTCCTATGTGATAATGAGAGTGCTATCCGCATGGCGGATAATCCTGTTGAACACAGCCGCACAAAGCACATAGACATCCGGCATCACTTTTTGAGAGACCACCAGCAAAAGGGGGATATCGAAGTGTTTCATGTCAGCTCCGAGAACCAGCTAGCCGATATCTTTACCAAGCCTTTAGATGAGCAGACCTTTTGCAAGTTGCGTAGTGAGCTAAATGTCTTAGATTCGCGAAACCTGGATTGAATTATAGCATACTTATGTTTATGCCTTTGATCATGTTCCTTCTACATTTTGTTGCTTGTTTATGGTGCTCAAGTTGTACAAGCACTCCCCGGACCTCACAAGTCCTTGTGCAAGTGACGCACACATTTAGGGGGAGATGTGTTACAACTTAACCCTTTGAGACTAACCATGTGCTTGAGTTTGCTTGATTTAGTCTCGAAGGAGGATTGAAAGGGAAAAGGTGGACTTGGACCATGCAAGACTTCCACTGCACTCCGATGAAAGAGTAACTTTTCCAAGTTCATCTTTGTACTCTTATTGCCTTTTTACTCTTAGTTGAAGATTTTGGTGAGGCAATGGGGTTAAAGGGCCAAAATTGATCCCGTTTTGGTGCTTGATGCCAAAGGGGGAGAAAATAAGGCCAAAGCAATAAATGGATCAGCTGCCACTTGTGAATTTTGAAACTTGTGAATTTTGAAAATAGTAGTACTCTTATTTGCTCTTATTGTCAAGAGTTGGTCTCCTGTGGGGAGAAGGTTTAATTATGGGAAAAAGAGGGAGTTTTTGAATCCTTGATCAATTTCTCGTGAAATATCTCTCTTTAGGTTTCAACATGTGTGTTTAACTTAGAAATAGGAAATTGAGTCTGATTTGCAAAAACAAACCAAGTGGTGGCAAAGAACGATCCATATATGCCAAATTTGATTCAAAACAAATTTGAGTTCTTATTTGAATTGATTTTGTACTTGTTCTACTTGCTTTATGTTGTGTTGGCATAAATCACCAAAAAGGGGGAGATTGAAAGGGAAATGTGCTCTTGGGCCATTTCTAAGTGTTTTGGTGATTTAGTGTCCAACACAAGTGCCTAAGTGTCAAATGGTGGACGAAGTACAAATCAAGTATAAAGGTATGTTTCTCAGACTTAGTACATTGTTTTAGAGACTAATGTATTGTGTCTAAGTGCTGGAAACAGGAGAAATCGAATTGGAGAAGAGATGGCCTTGTTCAGCCAAAGCCAGCTCTGTCTGGGTGCACCGGACTGTCCGCCAGGCTGGCTCAGGCGAACTTGCTGCTCTCGGGAAGAAATAAACGGCGTAGGGCTATAATTCACCAGACTGTCCGGTGTGCACCGGACAGTGTCCGGTGAGCCAACGGTCGCCGGGCCAACGGTCGGCCACTTAATCCGGGCGCGACGCGTGGCCGAGCCAACGACTAGAAGGGGGCACCGGACTGTCCGGTGTGCACCGGACAGTGTCCGGTGCGCCAATGGCTCCAAGGCACCAACGCTCGGCTTCGCCAAATAAGGAAAGAGATCCGCACCGGACAGTGTCCGGTGGTGCACCGGACTGTCCGGTGCGCCAGTCGACAGAAGGCAAGATTTGCCTTCCTGGATTGCTCTCAACGGCTCCTAGCTGCCTTGGGGCTATAAAAGGGACCCCTAGGCGCATGGAGGAACATACCAAGCATTCTTTGAGCATAGTTGATCACTCACACTTCATTCTTGCGCACTTGTTCAACATTCTTAGTGATTTGAGCTCTGTTCTAGTGAGGAACTTGTGATAGTCTCTTGAGCTCAAGTCTGAGTCTTGTGTGTGCGTATTTGCTGTGATCTTTGTGTCTTGTGTGAGTTGCTCATCCCTCCCTTACTTCGTGTTTCTTTGTGAATTTCAAGTGTAAGGGCGAGAGGCTCCAAGTTGTGGAGATTCCTCGCAAACGGGATATAGTAAAGCAAACAAAACACCGTGGTATTCAAGTGGGTCTTTGGACCGCTTGAGAGGGGTTGATTGCAACCCTCGTCCGTTGGGACGCCACAACGTGGAGTAGGCAAGCGTTGGTCTTGGCCGAACCACGGGATAAACCACTGTGCCTTCTCTGTGATTGATCTCTTGTGGTTATTGTGTTTTGTTGAGACTCCTCTCTAGCCACTTGGCATTATTGTGCTAACGTCTAATCAAGTTTTTGTGGATTAAGTTTCAAGTTTCATAGGATCACCTATTCACCCCCCGCCCCTCTAGGTGCTCTCACACGGGCACGGGTACAGTTTATCGCCTAATTGGCTTGGTGGGTATGAATATTTGTAGAAGTCTCGCTTACAATTTCGAGTCGGGTATTATTATACTCGAACAAAATCCGACCTGGTGTCATCCCTACGAGCGAGCACTCGAACCCACACCCTAACTCCGGAAATTTGGAGCTAACCACCAGACCACACGGAACTTAGTGTTTAAAAATATCGGGTACCGTAATTAGGGGTACCCCCGATACTCTTAAACACGGCCGGAAAACATCTTCAGAACAAACCATAAACAGCTGATAAAGTGCGGTTCAAGTCAGGGCCTCGTCTACCAAGGGACGCAACCTCATCTGAGCCCAGCCTCGGCCTCGGGCGGGAACAGTAGTCCTGGGCAGATTCATGCCTCGCCCGAGGGCCTCCTCAGACAGTGAGCGCACCCTCGGCTCGCCTGAAGGCTGAAGCCTAGCTTGGGCGAACTTTGTCGTGCAGCGACCTCGGCCGGATCGCCCTACCAACCGACCGTATCGCATGTGCATTTAATGCGGAGATCGCCTGACACCTTATCCTGACACGCGTGCCTCAGTCGGCAAGGTCGAAGTGACCGCAGTCACTTAGCCCTTTCACTAACCAATCTGACAGGAAAACAACGCTATTCACCCCGTTCTGACTGCTGTGCCAACCACTAGGGCAAGACTAGCAACAGTAAGTCGCGACCTCTCCCGAGTTCAGCCTCGGGCGCAACAGGGAGCTCTGCCTCGCCCGACCTCAGGCCTCGGTCTCAGCCTCGGCCTCGGGAGAAGGTCTCCACCTCGCCCGACCCCAGGCCTCGGCCTCAGCCTCGGCCTCGGGAGAAGTCACAACCTCGCCCGACCTCAGTCTCGGCCTCAGGAGAAGGTCTCCGTCTCGCCCGATGTAACACCCTGAATTTGGGGGTATAAAATTTCTTTTCTAATATCCACCAAATTCAGGTGTTACCCTCTTCTTTACTTGCTTTTTTTCTAAATAATGGACATTAATTTTATTATATATATGTATATAAGTTTTTAGCGTAGTAAAATAAAATTCTAGAGAAGCTTTAATTGTTGCATTCATGTCGTTGCATAGTGTTTTTGAGTGCAAAGGTTTTCAAACTATATCGAATTATCTTGTTCATGTTTCCGAAAACTTTTGGGAACCTTCGAAATGTTTCCTTGAGTATTAAAATATAATTTTTAGTTGTTCTAATATTAATTAAATACCCAAAAAATTAGTATTTACGAAAACTACAAAATCTTGGAAACTCGATTATATATATATATATATATATATATATATATGTTCCTCTCCTCGAACTCGTTCTATGTTTTGTGTCATTTTCGTGAGGTCATCAAACCGCTTTTTCTCCTCGCGAACGTTGTGCTGCTCGCACACCTGCTACCCCTCTATTTCATCTACCATCGTCTACCCTGCCTACCGATGTCTACTCGTGTCTACCTTCCATACACCACCCTGCTCCATATCGTCGCACAACGCCCCACACATTATCCATACAACTGTCTTCCCTTTCTCGTGTCCCCCTCACTGACATTTCGGGCTCACATGTCAGCTCTATCTACCCCTGTTCCCCTTAGTTATCGTCCCTTACAAAACCCCCCTTTCCTCTACGCACATATTCCCTTCCCCCAGATCCAGATCACACGAGCCCCTTCGGTTACTGATCATCACAGGTGCGTTCCCTTTCCCTCTGTGCACTCTTCCACTCTATTTCCGTTGGCCGAGCAGCCCCGGCCGTGTCCTGGCCTCCTTTGTCGAGCTGTGATGCCGTTGTAGGTCTTCTATCTTCTCCCTGCAGGCCAGAGCGCGCCGCTGCAGTGGCCGACGAACCTCCGCCCAACGCCGGCCCCTCCACACCCAAGACGAAACCCCGACGAGGACCCCTGGTGCTGACCGACTGAAGCCCTTCACACACGGTCAGTGCTAACGACGCCCATGAAGCACCCCTGAACCCATGCTAAAAATCCAAACCCCCCACGACGGTTGCACACAAGTGCTGCGTGATGCAAAGCCCAGGCAGCCTCACTCCCATCCCATGTCCAGCGCTAGTTGTGGGCCCCTAGTGCTCGTCCTGTGTTCCCCAGCGGCATGGTGGCTAGCGCCCCTAGCCCTCTCTCCCTGCTGCTCTTTCTCTATTATCTCAATGGAGAGGGTAATAGATTCCTATACGTGAGGTGGAAGGAGTTAGCCACACTAAATCCCACTTTCTTTTATCTTGTGTGGTTGTGACCCACGTGGTCCACTGTGTGGCACATTTTCGACCAATAGGATCGTACCACGTAGTCTAAATCCGAGAAACGCTAGTTATTCAATATATATGTTACGTTGTGAGTCTATCTCGACTCATTTTAGTCGTAGCAACCTCGTAATAACCTCGACTACATGTTAGTAATATTATTTGGTCGCAACACATATTTTCGTTAATTAGGTAGTTAATCTAAGGTTTATTTGAACGACATTCTAATTAAAATATAGGTATAATTTTAAATGGTGATTTTATATATGCAAATTAATGTGGTTAGTGCCGACTCAGATGTTTTCATCTAATATTTGTTTAATGTAAATGTGACGTCTGTTTAGCTTTCCTCGTGTGTCATGCGCGTCGTTTGCACGCTGTCGTGCTGTTTCGTGTATCGTCAATTCGCATCGCTTAGAATCTCTTGTGTTAATTAAATTACTTTTTTATTTGATAGCTGTTAGCGTAACAGATTTAATCAGAACTAAGTAGTAGTATTAATTTATATTTAATTAATATCCATTAATATAATTATGTCGAATTGGATGTTCTAATTAATACTTGTTTAGCGTAAACGTGCTAACCCCTCGACCATAGCTTTGTCTATCGTGGTTCTTTTCCTCGCGTAACCGTAGAGGCACTCTCTATTTTATATTGTTCGCATTTATAATATTTTATCTTGTATAGTGTAATGTTCTTATGCATATACATATGTTTGTTTGCTTGTGCTTGTTCGTCTTCACTTCGCGTTGCGATTAGATCACGATTCGTCTCCAAGCTTCGAGGAATCAACGGTCAAGCTTCGACGACCAAGTGATCAAACTCTACAAGTTCTACGAGATTGAAGACCCTGAGCATCTATTTGTTGAAGGCAAGTGTCCTCTGACCCATTATGTCCCATCTACTTTATAATACACTGTCCTGCATACTATGAACAACCTAAGGATTTACTAGCTTTCTATTTACCTTGTCCTTGATTTACCTTTTGGGTTACTATAGTTAGCTACATGCTAGCGCTTTACTTTAATCAATGAACATGATGAGATACAATGTTGATACTATGATTTTATTCTGGATATGATGATATACTTGTGGCATTTAAGGGGACTCGGGCTGTTTCCCGAGTACCTCTCCGTAAGGACCTGTTCGTTGAGAGACCACCCGGGATAACAGTGCAACCATGAGGGTGAAATGGGACGCCCTTAGCTAATTAATTAGAGGAACTAGAGGTGTAGTTGCTTCGCCGCCGTGCCGTCAATGGGGTCCAGGTACAGTGCTTGCTCTGCCGAGGCTGGGTGCCGAGGTTCTTTCGTTTTGCTTTTGTTAGTCACCCTCCTGTGGGGAGAGGTACTGTGTTTATCAAACTGGAGAAACCTAACGGGCGGCTATGACCTCTAGGAAATCTTTGTAAAAGCTACGTAGTGATACCCTGCCGGACCACCTAGGAAGTGATCAATGGGGAGTCATGATCCCCGGGCAAAACGGGAATCACGGCTCATGGGTAAAGTGTGCGACCTCTGCAGAGGGTAATGAAACTGATATATCAGCCGTGCTCACGGTTAAGAGCAGCCTTGGGATCCTCTTTGATTAGAGATACATATGATCCGAGATACAATGGTTATGTTTATGGTTTTTGTTCGACTATGATGATGATGTTCCTCGATGAGGAAATGGTTCACGGGTTTGTTATTACTAAAATTTGGCTTCCACTGATAATAAATATCTGACCAACTAAAAGCAACTGCTTGAGCTTAACCCCACATAAAGCTAGTCCACCTCAGCCAAACGGGACATTTGCTGAGTACGTTGATGTGTACTCACCCTTGCTTTCACAAAACACCAGGTTGCCTTTGGTGCAATCTATGCTCAGGTAAAGAAGGCGTCGAGGCGGATCTCCAGGAGTTCCGGGACTTCGACGAGTTCGAGAATTAGGCTAGCGACCACCCCCAGTCAGCTGCCTGTGGTGGGTTTATTTACGTTGGCTACGTTTCTATTCTGTGTACTTTGATTTTACTATGTAAATGACTCTAGTCTTTCATATTATTACTTACCCTTTATTGTTATTCGAAGCATTGTGCTATGATGAGTCATTTATGTAATCGCTATGTACGTGAGTTCTGATCCTGGCACGTACATGGTTCGCATTCGGTTTACCTTCCAAAACCGGTTGTGACATAAGTGGTATCAAAGTCGTGCTGACTGTAGGACCGCTGACCTAGAGTAGCATTGGCTGTTTTAAGGACTTAATGATTATTACTTCACCCCATCCTTGGTTCTGCTTCAAAATATTAGTCACCTCGACTAATTCTATGTTGTGCTCCTATATGCCCCCTTGCCAAAAGTATTTTATTCTAGTATGGTCTATATTTCTCTCAATCTAGTAGATCTGATCTCACTCTTGTGCTTGCGACATCCTTGTAGATGCCCATGACCATAACCTTCTTGCCTTTTGGGATTTATTGCTCTTCCATCATTAAATTTCTACCATTTAGCAATCCTTATTCCTTTGTTATTGACATACTCGTATTCCTAATTTTTTAATACTCTTGTTTCAAATACTTACATCTGAATTTCTACTACCTACCTAGACATTTTAGTTTATATGTTCATGACCTTCTTGTCTTCTGAGATCCCTTCCTATTCTATTGTTACGTCGTCATCCTTCGTTTTTTCTATTCCCTTGTCTTGGTATGCTTGTATCCTTGGAATCTTGCATACCCCAATGACTGTTCAAGACATTTTAGTTAACATGTCCTTGACCACCCTTGTTTCTTAATGATCCATGAGCGATCATTTTTATTTTGCACACCTGTGGTAATCTCATTGTTTCCTTGTAACTTCCTTCGATAATGATTTTTTTTACTTCAACTCTTCTGTCGGAACCTCACTTATCTTATCCTTGATTGTTTTCTCCACTTCGTCACTTTGCGAGTCTTGCCTTAACTCTATCCAAGAATTATGCTTTTCATCATTATCACCTTTATCCTTATCACCCCTATATCTTACCTTGATGTTTATCTTATACCAACCTTTGAAATATCCTCTTTTCCATGTCAACCTGAGCATTGTACTTTACCTACTTTTCCCTTGGTCGTATCCTCTTCTTTGCCACCTGCGAGTTTTTTAACTCTATCGTTTGTTTTGTTTTGTTTGTTATTTCCTTTACCCTTCTCATCACTCTATCCTACCTTGTGATTACATTATGTCTGTTATCTAAAATCTCTAGTCTCCTATCTCAATTTGAGAGCAGTGTTTTACTTACCTCACCCTTGGCTATATTCTCTTCTTTACCGCATGTAAGCTTGGGTGCAACTCCATTCTTTGTTGTACTTATACCACTGGCTCTTCTATGCCTTCATCTTTTCTCCTATACTCTTATCTGTTATTGCCTTGGACCCTTTCGATATTTATGTCTTCTACCTAAATGCTTACCTTGAATTTATCCTTTAAAAGCCTCTCCTTTATTTTGAGAAAGTTTGAGAGTTGCGAGTTACCTATCTCTTCCTTGATTTCTTTTCACTTCTTGTCGCCTTACAAGTTTTGTGTTAATTCCATCCCTTGCTGTATTTTTTATTTGCTATCACCCTCACCTTGTCGTCCATCGATCTTGCTTGATACTCATCTTTATTCCTACTCTTTAAAAAAAATCTCCTCTCTTCCACCTCAATTTGAGAGTGGCGATTTACCTATCTGGCCCTTGGACATGCCCTCTCCTTTTCCATTTGTAGGTATTGTCTTAACCCCATCCTTTGTGGTATTTATATCCTTGATTCTTATGCACATTTACCTCCTCTCCTACGTCCTTGTACGTTATCACCTTTAAACACTCATGATACCTATGCCCTTGCCCTCCTGCTTACCTTGAACCTACCTTTTGAAGCCTCGACTTTTCCATCACTGTTCGAGGATAATGCCTCACCTACTTCATCATTGACTGCTCCCCTTCTTTGACACCTTGCAAGTTTTGTCTAGGATACATCCTTTGTTGTGTGTTTGTCCGTTATCACCTTAACCCTTGTCACCCCTCGATCTTTACCTTGATGCTTATCATGTACCTTCATTATAAAGCCTCCTCTCCCATTTCATTTCAAGAGTGATGTCTTGCCCATCCCGCTCTTGTCCTTCCCTTTTTCCTCTATCACGTTGCAAGTCTTGTCCTAACTCGATCTTTTGGGTGTGCTTTTGCCTGTTACCTCCCTTACCTTTGTAATCTCTAGATCTTTCCAGGATGCTTATCTTATGCCTACCTTTTTAATTATCATCTTTCCCATCTCAATTTGAGAATGGTGTTTACATACCCTACCCTTGGTTGCATTTTCTCCCTTGTAAATTACGATCCTTGCTTTAACTCCATCCCTTATTGTGCTTGTGTCCCTATCCTACACGTCTTGTTCTTCTCCTCGTCCTTCGACAACCTTAGAGAGTAGTTATTCCCTTTTCAAGAAAGACGACCATCTAACTAACATTAACGTATAGCAACGAGATGTTTGTTGTTGTATGTTTGTGTTGTTTGTCCTTGTGTGATGACTGATTTGCTTCCTTGTGATGAGTGTTGAGGTGTTGTGACCCTTGGTCTGCAATGACCTCAGTTTACTAGTCGAGTGTCATATAGTTAGGTAGCATGGTGCCCTCCCTTTTCTCTCTTTAATCCATTTATGCTTACCTTTTCTATCTATACCCTTTCCTCTTATGCATGTCCGGTTGGCAACCTCCAACTCCTCTTAATCAATCAAGATCAGAGTCGACAACGACTTCATCAAGTGCATATCAACGCTCCTGTTAAGGGGGTTAGCCACTACCCCAATGAAGACAATGCGAACAACATCAGCCAACACGACCAAAGTGGCGCAGCGAAAGCGTGTGTGGGTCCTAACCCACAGGTCCAAGAGATCCTCAAGAGTTCCATCAGTGGGTCGTGAACATCTGAAGGTCAAATCACCAGTCCACAAGCTAAGCTGGAAGAATCAAAGTCGCATCGAAAAGCGGTGAAAACCAAGGAACCACTTGTTTTCTTGCTAGCCTCTTCTTGAATCTCGAGGGCGATATTCCTGTTAAGGGGGTTAGATTTGTAACACCCTGAATTTGGGGGTATAAAATTTCTTTTCTAATATCCACCAAATTCAGGTGTTACCCTCTTCTTTACTTGCTTTTTTTCTAAATAATGGACATTAATTTTATTATATATATGTATATAAGTTTTTAGCGTAGTAAAATAAAATTCTAGAGAAGCTTTAATTGTTGCATTCATGTCGTTGCATAGTGTTTTTGAGTGCAAAGGTTTTCAAACTATATCGAATTATCTTGTTCATGTTTCCGAAAACTTTTGGGAACCTTCGAAATGTTTCCTTGAGTATTAAAATATAATTTTTAGTTGTTCTAATATTAATTAAATACCCAAAAAATTAGTATTTACGAAAACTACAAAATCTTGGAAACTCGATTATATATATATATATATATGTTCCTCTCCTCGAACTCGTTCTATGTTTTGTGTCATTTTCGTGAGGTCATCAAACCGCTTTTTCTCCTCGCGAACGTTGTGCTGCTCGCACACCTGCTACCCCTCTATTTCATCTACCATCGTCTACCCTGCCTACCGATGTCTACTCGTGTCTACCTTCCATACACCACCCTGCTCCATATCGTCGCACAACGCCCCACACATTATGCGTACAACTGTCTTCCCTTTCTCGTGTCCCCCTCACTGACATTTCGGGCTCACATGTCAGCTCTATCTACCCCTGTTCCCCTTAGTTATCGTCCCTTACAAAACCCCCCTTTCCTCTACGCACATATTCCCTTCCCCCAGATCCAGATCACACGAGCCCCTTCGGTTACTGATCATCACAGGTGCGTTCCCTTTCCCTCCGTGCACTCTTCCACTCCATTTCCGTTGGCCGAGCAGCCCCGGCCGTGTCCTGGCCTCCTTTGTCGAGCTGTGATGCCGTTGTAGGTCTTCTATCTTCTCCCTGCAGGCCAGAGCGCGCCGCTGCAGTGGCCGACGAACCTCCGCCCAACGCCGGCCCCTCCACACCCAAGACAAAACCCCGACGAGGACCCTTGGTGCTGACTGACTGAAGCCCTTCACACACGGTCAGTGCTAACGACGCCCATGAAGCACCCCTGAACCCATGCTAAAAATCCAAACCCCCCACGACGGTTGCACACAAGTGCTGCGTGATGCAAAGCCCAGGCAGCCTCACTCCCATCCCATGTCCAGCGCTAGTTGTGGGCCCCTAGTGCTCGTCCTGTGTTCCCCAGCGGCATGGTGGCTAGCGCCCCTAGCCCTCTCTCCCTGCTGCTCTTTCTCTATTATCTCAATGGAGAGGGTAATAGATTCCTATACGTGAGGTGGAAGAAGGAGTTAGCCACACTAAATCCCACTTTCTTTTATCTTGTGTGGTTGTGACCCACGTGGTCCACTGTGTGGCACATTTTCGACCAATAGGATCGTACCACGTAGTCTAAATCCGAGAAACGCTAGTTATTCAATATATATGTTACGTTGTGAGTCTATCTCGACTCATTTTAGTCGTAGCAACCTCGTAATAACCTCGACTACATGTTAGTAATATTATTTGGTCGCAACACATATTTTCGTTAATTAGGTAGTTAATCTAAGGTTTATTTGAACGACATTCTAATTAAAATATAGGTATAATTTTAAATGGTGATTTTATATATGCAAATTAATGTGGTTAGTGCCGACTCAGATGTTTTCATCTAATATTTGTTTAATGTAAATGTGACGTCTGTTTAGCTTTCCTCGTGTGTCACGCGCGTCGTTTGCACGCTGTCGTGCTGTTTCGTGTATCGTCAATTCGCATCGCTTAGAATCTCTTGTGTTAATTAAATTACTTTTTTATTTGACAGCTGTTAGCGTAACAGATTTAATCAGAACTAAATAGTAGTATTAATTTATATTTAATTAATATCTATTAATATAATTATGTCGAATTGGATGTTCTAATTAATACTTGTTTAGCGTAAACGTGCTAACCCCTCGACCATAGCTTTGTCTATCGTGGTTCTTTTCCTCGCGTAACCGTAGAGGCACTCTCTATTTTATATTGTTCGCATTTATAATATTTTATCTTGTATAGTGTAATGTTCTTATGCATATACATATGTTTGTTTGCTTGTGCTTGTTCGTCTTCACTTCGCGTTGCGATTAGATCACGATTCGTTTCCAAGCTTCGAGGAATCAACGGTCAAGCTTCGACGACCAAGTGATCAAACTCTACAAGTTCTACGAGATTGAAGACCCTGAGCATCTATTTGTTGAAGGCAAGTGTCCTCTGACCCATTATGTCCCATCTACTTTATAATACACTGTCCTGCATACTATGAACAACCTAAGGATTTACTAGCTTTCTATTTACCTTGTCCTTGATTTACCTTTTGGGTTACTATAGTTAGCTACATGCTAGCGCTTTACTTTAATCAATGAACATGATGAGATACAATGTTGATACTATGATTTTATTCTGGATATGATGATATACTTGTGGCATTTAAGGGGACTCGGGCTGTTTCCTGAGTACCTCTCCGTAAGGACCTGTTCGTTGAGAGACCACCCGGGATAACAGTGCAACCATGAGAGTAAAATGGGACGCCCTTAGCTAATTAATTAGAGGAACTAGAGGTGTAGTTGCTTCGCCGTCGTGCCGTCAATGGGGTCCAGGCACAGTGCTTGCTCTGCCGAGGCTGGGTGCCGAGGTTCTTTCGTTTTGCTTTTGTTAGTCACCCTCCTGCGGGGAGAGGTACTGTGTTTATCAAACTGGAGAAACCTAACGGGCGGCTATGACCTCTAGGAAATCTTTGTAAAAGCTACGTAGTGATACCCTGCCGGACCACCTAGGAAGTGATCAATGGGGAGTCATGATCCCCGGGCAAAACGGGAATCACGGCTCATGGGTAAAGTGTGCGACCTCTGTAGAGGGTAATGAAACTGATATATCAGCCGTGCTCACGGTTAAGAGCAGCCTTGGGATCCTCTTTGATTAGAGATACATATGATCCGAGATACAATGGTTATGTTTATGGTTTTTGTTCGACTATGATGATGATGTTCCTCGATGAGGAAATGGTTCACGGGTTTGTTATTACTAAAATTTGGCTTCCACTGATAATAAATACCTGACCAACTAAAAGCAACTGCTTGAGCTTAACCCCACATAAAGCTAGTCCACCTCAGCCAAACGGGACATTTGCTGAGTACGTTGATGTGTACTCACCCTTGCTTTCACAAAACACCAGGTTGCCTTTGGTGCAATCTATGCTCAGGTAAAGAAGGCGTCGAGGCGGATCTCCAGGAGTTCCGGGACTTCGACGAGTTCGAGAATTAGGCTAGCGACCACCCCCAGTCAGCTGCCTGTGGTGGGTTTATTTACGTTGGCTACGTTTCTATTCTGTGTACTTTGATTTTACTATGTAAATGACTCTAGTCTTTCATATTATTACTTACCCTTTATTGTTATTCGAAGCATTGTGCTATGATGAGTCATTTATGTAATCGCTATGTACGTGAGTTCTGATCCTGGCACGTACATGGTTCGCATTCGGTTTACCTTCCAAAACCGGGTGTGACACCCGACCTGGGCCTCGGACCGACTACGCTACAGGGGATACATCATTACCCTACTCCTAGCTAGCTACCTCAGGCTACGAAGGAACAAGACCGATGTCCCATCTAAGGTTACTCCGGTAATAGGTAATGATGGTTCCCCACGTGCGCCCATGACGTTGGTTGCTCTCGAACTCCCTACGGAAGCAAGCAAACGTCAGCAGGATCCATGCCGCACCGCCAGCTATGCTTCTACAGGGCTCAAGGCACTTCTCCGACAGCCACGTTAGCGCACGTACAGGGCTGAAGGTGCTTCTCCGCCAGCCATGATAGCACATAGCTACACCCCATTGTACAGCTGGGCATCTCCTTGTATCTATAAAAGGGGATGTCCAGCGCCTTCCTAAGGGGGGTCACGTTGACACACGTTCACGGGGACACAGGTGGACATTGACACAAAGACATTGACATAGTGGGAGGCAGGACAGACGAGATAGGCAGAAACGGACGCGCGCAGGGACTCTCTCTCCTTCTCGCTCTCGCCCTCGCTCTCTCGCGGCGCTTGTAACCCCTACTACGAGCACCCCGGTGCGAGATAACATAAGCCTCATTTCCCTGTTGTGTTCCATCTTGCATCAACCCATCTGGGCAGGGGCACGCAGCAACAAATTCACTGGCCGGTTGACGGACCTTGCGGGTCCGAAACGGCGACAGTTGGCGCACCAGGTAGGGGAACGCTGCGTGTTGACAAACACTTTCCCGTTGAGTTCCAGATGGGTAGCCTTCAGCAGCCTCTTCAGCCAGGGACGGTGCTCCACTTCGGGAGTCTCGAGTTCATGTCCCATGACGGCAGCTACGACATGGTACTCCTCCCCTCGCAGCGTGACAGCAACGATGGTCGTCGGCCCGTTGGCGGCGGCGAACTCGACGACGACTTCCCCCCGTGGTAGAAGAGGAACACCCAGGTTTGTCCCGCCACCCTCCTCGCCAGAGGAGGAGGAGACGGGGCAACCGTGGCCATGCAGGAGGCGGCACCTTGTCGGCCGTCGGACCAGAACGAGTTGATGACGCTGGCACCCCGGCGGGGGACATGTTGGGTGTTGTCCTCGCGCCTGAGACAACGACGGGCGTCGCTTCCCCGCAACGTGCCAACCCCAAGCGGACTGATGACGCCAGCACCCTCGCGAAGGACTTGCTAGGCGTTAGCCTCGTACCTGAGATAACGGTGCATTCCGTCCCCGACGCGACTCCACCACTGTCCATCGACCAAAAGCGTCCGTTTTCCACCCTGTTCCCTTTAGATTCAGCTTCGATCCACCAAGCGACCCCGCTTCGGTGAGCGCTTTCGCAAGGGCATACCCTGACCTTCCAGGGTACCATATGTGGTCATCTTGGGACCGACTGACGGCCGTCTCAACCACCGGACCCACGGGTTCCGAGGAAGACAACGACTCCGACTTCGATTGGGATTTCTCCGGACTCCGTGATCCCAGTACCATGCGAGACTTCATGTCTGCATGTGACTACTGCATCTCCGGCTGCTCCGACGATGACCACAGCCTCGACGACGGGGGTAATGGCCCAAGTCGCGAGTGTTTCCACATCGATCAGGGGGATCACGGCGGAGACAACCACCTCGGCATGCTAGAAGATGACGACGCCCCTGTGTCTGCGTCTCGCGTTGACATCCCGCGGGAGCTAGCTGTGGTCTTAGTCCCTGCGGGGGGTTAGGACACACAGCTCGAGCAATTCCGCGAGATGCTGGCCAAGCTTGACGAAGAAGCAGGGCGGGTTGTGCAGCTCCGGCAAGATATCGAGCAAGAGTGGGCAGGCCGAGCACTCGGCAGAGGAGCGCGTCATCGGGCCCGGGACGTCCAGCGCCGTATCGTTGACGATGCTAGGGCGGGGCTGCCCCCGACCTTCAGCGGGGTCGGCCAGAATCTAGCTGCAGCGGCAATGCTACTTCGAACGATGCCGGAGCCATCCACCACCGAGGCGCGGCGTATCCAGGGCGAACTCAAGGATCTCCTGGAAGATGCCGCAGTCCGACGAGCCGAGAGCTCTGCCTCCCGAAGGCAAGGGTGCCCCTCGGAGCATCACGCAACGCTCTCCCGACGCATACGGGAGGCCTCGGTCCGCACCGAGCGCACACGGGACGGGACGCCTGCGGCCCCGGATCGCCTCGGCGACGAGCAGCGTCGCCGCGACTGTCGAGCCCGCCTCGAAGAGAGGGTGCGCCGAGGCTACCACCCCAGGCGCGGAGGACGCTATGACAGTGAGGAGGACCGAAGCCCCTCGCCCGAATCGCCACGTCCGTGAGTCTTCAGCCGGGCCTTACGACGGGCGCCGTTCTCGGCCCGGTTCCGAGCCCCGACTACCATCACCAAGTACTCAGGGGAGACAAGACCGGAGTTATGGCTCGCGGATTACCGGCTGGCATGCCAGTTGGGAGGGACGGACGGCGACAACCTCATCATCCGCAACCTCCCTATCTTCCTCTCCGACGCTGCCTGGGCATGGCTGGAGCATCTGCCTCCTGCGCAGATCTCCGACTGGGACGACCTGGTAAAGGCCTTCGCAGGAAACTTCCAAGGTACGTACGTGCGCCCTGGGAACTCATGGGACCTTCGAAGCTGCTGCCAGCAGCCAGGGGAATTCCTAAGAGAGTACATCCGGCGGTTTTCCAAGCAGCGTACTGAGTTGCCCAACATCACCGACTCGGACGTCATCGGGGCATTCCTTGCTGGCACCACTTGCCGAGACCTAGTGAGCAAGCTGGGACGCAAGACTCCCACCAAGGCGAGCGAATTGATGAACATCACCACCAAGTTCGCCTCTGGTCAGGAGGCGGTCGAAGCCATCTTCCGGAAGGACAAGCAGCCTCAAGGAAGACAGAAGGAAAGACGCCCCCGAGGCGTCCGTCCAGCGTGGCTCGAAAAAGAAGAAGGCCAAGAAGAAGGCGCAAGCAAAACGTGACGCCATTGACGCGGATCTCGTCGCTGCTGCCGAGCACAGGAATCCTCGGAAGCCTCCCGGAGGAGTCAACACATTTGACAAGATGCTCAAGGAGTCGTGCCCCCTATCACAGGGGTCCCGTCAAGCACACCCTTGAGGAGTGCGACATGCTCTGGCATTACTTCATTAGGGCTGGACCCTCGGCAAAAGGGGGCAAGGACCAAGGCAACAACAAGAAGGGGGGCGACAAGGAAGAGGAGTTCCCGGAGGTCCGCAACAGCTTCATGATCTATGCGGACAGGTGGCGAACACCTCGGCTCGGCACCGCAAGCAGGAGCGTCGGGAGGTCTGCTAGGTGAAGGTAGCGGCACCGGTCTACCTAGACTGGTCCGACAAGCCCATCACCTTCGACCAAGGCGACCACCCCGACTGCGTACCGAGCCCAGGAAGGTACCCGCTCGTCGTCGACCCTGTCATCGGCAATGCTAGGCTCACCAAGGTCCTCATGAACGGAGGCAGCAGCCTCAACATCATCTACGCCGAGACCCTAGGGCTCTTGGGGATAGATCTGTCCATGATCTGGGCCGGTGCAGCACCCTTTCACGGGATTGTCCCCGGTAAGCGCGTCCTGCCCCTTGGGCAACTTGATTTGCCCGTCTGCTTCGGAACTCCCTCCAACTTCCGAAAGGAAACCCTCACCTTCGAGGTGACCGGGTTCCGAGGGACCTACCACGTGGTGCTGGGAAGACCGTGCTACGCCAAGTTCATGGCCGTCCCGAACTACACATACCTCAAGCTCAAGATGTCAGGCCCCAACGGAACCATCACCGTCGGATCCACGTACCGCCACGCTTACGAGTGCGACGTGGAATGCATGGAGTACGCTGAGGCCATCGCCGAGTCCGAGGCCCTCATCGCCGACCTAGATTGCCTCTCCAAAGAGGACCCTGATGCGAAGCGCCACGCCGACAACTTCGAACCGACCGAGGCGGTCAAGTCCGTCGCCCTCGACCCCAGCAACGACGCCGACAACTTCGAACCGGCCGAGGCGGTCAAGTTCGTCGCCCTCGACCCCAGCAACGACGCCGGCAAGGAAGTCAGGGTCGGCTCCGAGCTTGACCCCAAATAGGAAGTAGTGCTCGTCGACTTTCTCCGCGCAAATGCCGAAATCTTTGCGTGGAGTCCCTCGGACATGCCAGGCATACCGAGGGATGTCGCCGAGCACTCACTGGACATCCGAGACGGTGCCCGACCCATGAAGCAGCACCTGCGCCGCTTTGATGAAGAAAAGCGCAGGGCCATAGGCGAGGAGGTCCACAAGCTGATGGCTGCAGGTTTCATCAAAGAGGTATTCCATCCAGAATGGTTAGCTAACCCTGTGCTCGTAAAGAAAAAAGGTGGGAAATGGAGGATGTGCGTAGACTACACTGGTTTAAACAAAGCATGTCCAAAGGTTCCCTACCCTCTGCCTCGCATCGATCAAATTTTGGACTCCACTGCTGGGTGCGAAACCCTGTCATTCCTCGACGCCTATTCAGGCTATCACTAAATCAAGATGAAAGAATCCGACCAGCTCGCGACTTCTTTCATCACACCCTTTGGCATGTATTGTTATACTACTATGCCATTTGGCTTGAGGAATTTAGGTGCCACCTACCAAAGGTGCATGAACCACGTGTTCGGAGAACACATCGGCAGAACGGTCGAGGCTTACGTCGATGACATCGTTGTCAAGACAAGGAAAGCCTCCGACCTCCTCTCCGACCTCGAAGTAACTTTCGGGTGCCTGCGTGCAAAGGGCGTAAAACTCAATCCCGAGAAGTGTGTCTTTGGAGTCCCCCGAGGCATGCTCCTGGGGTTCATCATCTCCAAAAGAGGTATCGAGGCCAACCCAGAGAAAAACGCAGCCATCACCAACATGGGGCCCATCAAAGATTTAAAAGGAGTACAAAGGGTCATGGGATGCCTTGCGGCTCTGAGCCGCTTCATCTCGCGCCTTGGCGAGAAAGGATTGCCCTTGTACCGCCTCTTAAGGAAGGTCGAGCGCTTCACTTGGACCCCCGAGGCCGAAGAAGCCCTCGGAAACATAAAAGGCACTCCTTACTAATGCGCCCATCTTGGTGCCCCCCGTTGCGGGAGAAGCCCTCTTGATCTACGTAGCCGCAACCACTTAGGTGGTCAGCGTCGCGATCATAGTCGAGAGGCGGGAAGAAGGACATGCACTGCTCGTCCAGAGGCCGGTCTACTTCATCAGCGAGGTGCTATCCGAGACCAAGATCCACTACCCACAAATCCAGAAACTACTGTACGCAGTGGTTCTGACACGGCGAAAGTTGTGACACTACTTCGAGTCTCATCCGGTGACTGTGGTGTCATCCTTCCCCCTGGGGGAGATCATCCAGTGCCGAGAGGCCTCGGGTAGGATAGCAAAATGCGCAGTGGAACTCATGGGCGAAACGCTTTCATTCGCTCCTCGGAAGGCCATAAAATCTCAAGTCTTCGCAGACTTCCTGGCTGAATGGGTCGACACCCAATTGCCGACAGCTCCAATCCAGGCCAAACTTTGGACCATGTATTTCGATGGGTCGCTCATGAAATCCGGAGCAGGTGCTGGCTTGCTCTTCATTTCGCCCCTCGAGAAACATGTGCGCTACGTGCTGCGCCTCCATTTTCCGGCGTCAAACAACATGGCCGAGTACGAGGCCTTGGTCAATGGGTTGCACATCGCCATCGAGCTAGGGGTTCGACACCTCGACGCTCGGGGCGACTCACAGCTTGTCATTGACCAAGTCATGAAGAACTCCCACTGCCGCGATCGAAAAATGGAGGCCTATTGTGACAAAGTTTGGCGCTTGGAAGACGAGTTCCACGGGCTGGAACTCAACCATGTTGCTCGATGGTATAACAAGACCGCGGATGAGCTGGCGAAAATAGCCTCGGTGCGAACGACGGTTCCCCCGGGCATCTTCTCCAGGGACATACATCAACCATCCGTCAAACTCGACGACACGCCCGAACCCGACGAGACCTCGGCCCAGCCCGAGGTACCCTCGGTCGCCGAGGGTGAGGCCTTGCGCATCGAGGGAGAGCGGAATGGGGTTGTGCCAAACCAAAACTGGCAGACCCCGTACCTGCAATATCTCCTCCGAGGAGAGCTGCCCCTCGACAAGGCCAAAGCTCGCCGACTAGCTCGGTGCGCCAAGTCGTTCGTTTTACTGGGCGATGAAAAAGAGTTATACCACCGCAGCCCCTCGGGTATCCTCCAACGATGCATATCCATTGCCCAAGGACAAGAACTGTTACAAGAAATACACTCGGGGGCTTACGGTCATCATGCAGCACCCTAGACCCTCATGGGAAACACTTTTCGACAAGGTTTCTACTGGCCGACCGCGGTGGCCGACGCCACTAGGATTGAACGCTCCTGCAAAGGGTGTCAATTCTACGCGAGACAGACGCACCTGCCCGCTCAAGCCATGTAGACAATACACATCACTTGGTCGTTTGCCGTATGGGGTCTGGACCTCGTCGGTCCCTTGCAGAAGGCACCCGGGGGCTTCAAGCACCTGCTGGTCGCCATCGACAAATTCTCCAAGTGGATCGAGGTCCGACCCTTAACCAGCATCGGGTCCGAGCAGGCGGTGGCGTTCTTCACAAATATCATCCATCGCTTTGGGGTCCCAAACTCCATCATCACCGACAATGGCACGCAGTTCACTGGGAAAAGTTCCTGGATTTCTACGAAGACCACCACATCCGTGTGGACTGGGCCGCCGTAGCTCACCCAATGACAATTGGGCAGGTGGAGCGCGCCAACGGTATGATTTTGCAGGGACTAAAGCCAAGGATCTACAACGACCTTAACAAGTTCGGCAAGCGGTGGATAAAAGAACTACCCTCGGTGGTTTGGAGTCTGAGGACGATGCCGAGCTGGGCCACGGGTTTCTCGTCGTTCTTCCTAGTCTATGGGGCCGAGGCAATCTTACCCATGGAGTTGGAATAGGGTTCCCCGAGGACAAAGGCTTACGATGACCAAAGCAACTAGACCAGCCAAGAGGATTCATTGGACCAGCTGGAAGAGGCTCGGGACGTGGCCTTACTACACTCGACGCGGTATCAGCAGTCTCTGCGACGCTACCACGCCCGAAGGGTTCAGCCCCGAGGCTTCCAAGTGGGAGACTTGGTACTTCGGCTACGACAAGACGCCCAAGGGCGCCACAAGCTTACTCCCCCCTGTGAAGGGCCATTCATCATCGCCAAGATTTTGAAGCCCGGGACATACAAGCTGGCCAACGATCAAGGTGAGGTCTACAACAACGCTTGGAACATTCAACAGCTATGTCGTTTTTACCCTTAAAATGTTTCAAGTCGTTCATGTATCTCGCTTTTCTCTACATGCATAAGCAAAGTCTAACCATC
Organism: Zea mays; assembly: GCF_902167145.1. Lineage (NCBI taxonomy): Eukaryota > Viridiplantae > Streptophyta > Magnoliopsida > Poales > Poaceae > Zea > Zea mays. Next base: position 188,658,356 of record NC_050098.1, read on the forward strand.
AAGGAAGGATCAGCCTTGCCTCGGCAAAGCCCGACCCTCCTTCGGGGGCTAGAAGGGGGGCACCCCCTCTGCGTCAAAATTTTCCTCAGAAAAGTCTTTTACTAGAACGTCTTTCGTGCTTTTCGACTATGTCGATAACAAAATCCTAAAGACGAGCGAGAGAGACCTTGAATGGCAAGGCCGACCGAGCCGAGGAACTCCTACGCCTCTAGGATACGGATACCTCACTCATCACCTTCCGCGAAAAGTAGCTCACGCTCGGATAAGCGATTCTGCTACCGAACAAGTCCTAACGCTCGAAAACTTTTCTACTAAAACGACTTTCGTGCTTTTCGACTATATCGATAACAGAATCCTAAAAATGACGAGAGAACACGTAAGCGGCAAGGCCAACCGAGCCGAGGGACTCCTACGCCTCTGGGATACAGATACCTCACTCATCACCTTGCACAAAAAGTGACTCACGCTCGGACAAGGGATTCTGCTACCGAATAAGTCTTAACACTCGAAATGAGAGGAAAGAAAACACAGCTTTATAATCCAACATTAAGATGTTTAGGCCTCAGCGGCCACAATAAACATACGCATACTTAGAAACTATTCCTGCAGGCTCAGACATCGGCAGAGGGATGAGCGGCACCCTCGGCGTCGTTTCCACCCTCGGCAGGATCCGGCACGGCCTCAGACGGCGACACGGGCGAAAGGACCTCCGCCTCAAAGGAGGAAGCCAGCGCCGCACTCAGGCCCTCGACAGCCACGTCAAGCCTCTGGACCTCGGCTAAGGCAGCCTCTTCTTCATCGGGTAAGCAGTACCCATCGCTGACCCGCTCCAGATCCACGTCGTAGTGGGAAGCGAGCACGACGAAGCCCCGCCTAACGCCATGGTGCAGCGCCCCGCGGAGTCTGCTGCGCACATAGCCGCCCAAGGCCCACAGATGACTCTAGGGGGAGCTACCCGAGGGGACGCCGTCGAGGCCGAAGGCCTGGCAAAGGGCCGAGATAGCCTCGAACGTGGCCACACGCTCGGCCTCCTTCTGCTCAACCGCCTCGGCAAGCGCCTTGCAGTTCTTGACGGCCTCGTTAAGAGTCGTCTCGAACTCTGCAGACAGTCGAACGAAACTCTTCATACGCAAGAAGAAGAATGGAGACAAAAACAAAGTCACAAAGCGGGCAAAACATACCTTCGGCCCGGGCACGCTGCTGCGAAGCCTCGGCTTCGGCGGACTGGGCAGACCCGACGACCACGGCCAGGCTCTCCGCAAGGGTCCTGGCCCGAGCGGACGCCTCGGCTAGCCGCTCTGTAGCCTCAGCCAGCTGACCCCTAAGGGCCTCAGCCCAGCTCACGGCCTCGGCAGCTTGGCTCCGAGATTGGTCCCGCTCGCCGATAGCCTGGCCAAGCTCCAGCTGCCGCTGCCGCATCTCCTTGGCCTGGGAAGCCACCTGCTCCCTGGCTGACAAAGCCTCCATTTGTGCCGACGCTGGCTCTGTCCGCGCCGCTGCTGCCTCCGACTTCAGCCCATCGCAGAGCAACCGAAGATCTGCCACCTCGGCGCTCCGTTGGGCAAGGCGCTCATTGGCCTCGGCGAGCGCGGCCCGCTGGGATTGCAGCGACTCCCAAACATCGCTTTCGCGGTGGATGAACAGTGACTTGGCGGTACTCGCGTCCGCGAGCTCCTGAGGAAGGAAAACAAGATGTCACAAAGAATGCCCTGGTCACACAAGGTGAACGTCTAAATCCTTACCTCGAAAACCCTGGGAACGTCCCTGGAAAGGATTTCCATGGTTGACCGAAGCGACCTCATCGCCGCCTCGGTATACTCACGGAAACGGTCCCGGGACTTCTCCTCCAACTCATCGTTGAGGAAGAAGAGGGGCTCTGAGGTGCCGCGGCCCCAAAATCGGAGCGGCTGCCCACACCACTCATTGGGATTGAGCTGTGCAGGAGTAAGGCTGCTGCTCCCCAGGACAGGCCACGATTCTGCACGCCCCTCCACCGAGGCGTCGGGTCCCCCTACAGCCGATGCATCGAGTACCACCGCCGTCAACGTACTAGGGCCCCTCCTCGGCTAAGGTGGCAGGCCTCCGATCACCGACCTCGGCAACGACGGCCGCCCTCGCCTCATGGCCGAGAACGGGGAGGTCGGGGAGGACCACGGGCGGTGGCGCCTCAACCACCCCGACGTCGGCGGTGACGGGCGGCGGCGCGGGCGAATCAGTGATAGCCCCGGCAGGAGACGATGCCGGCAACAAGTCAGGCGGGCTCAGGGCCGCGGCCGCGTTAGCAGCCTCCCCGGCACGATGGCCGCTCCAGCAGGGGGGTCAGCCTGGGAGGCTTGCCCCATGGCAACTCGTGCCGCCTGTGCCCCCCGCTGGAGGGCGCCTTGGGCAGAGGCCAACCAACCGGTGTGGCACGCCGCAGCACCGGTCGCCGAAGCCGGCTTCGTCTTAAGGGCCTTCGTAGGGGCCAAACCGGTCGGGCCCTGCCTCCGCTTGCTGAAAGAGAGAGACGGCAAGTTCAAGACACACAGTGGAAAAACCAAAACAGAGGTATCCTCAGATACTTACCCGCTCCGGGGCAAGGCCAATCGTGCCTGCGGGGAAGCCCCTCGGGCCCTGGCCTCCGCAGGCACTGCCGAGGGTTGCCCCGCTGCCGGCTTCGGCGCCGCTTCCATCTCAGACGCCCGAGGCACCGAGGGAGCGACCTGCCCAGGCGTCGTCACGACGGCCGAGGGACCGGCCTCCTGTGCAACCAGCGTGGGCACCTGCTCTTGGGGGATGGGCGGATCAGCCTCACCCCCCGGAGTCACAACAATTATCTCGGCCAAGGGGTCAAGTACCCCCTCGGCCTGCCTCCGCTCCTCAGATTGGGACCTTGGTGTCCTGGCCCCAGGCACTGATGGTGCCATCCCACTTGGAGGCTGGCTCGGCGACCCCTGACCCAGCCTCGGGTCCGGGCTGAGGCCAAGTCGGGCCGCCATGTCGTCGTCTTCGTCGTCATCACCATCATCATCGTCGTCAGGCGTCTCCGGCGATGACTCCCTCGGGAGCCCATCCCTCGCCTGCCTCCAACGATGCTTCTCCAAGGCTTCCCGAGCTAGCATCCTCTCGCGAGCTCGGGCCTTTTCCGCGTCCTTCTTCTCCTCCGCGGCAAGCCTCCGCGTGGCTCGGTCCGCCGCGTCCTCCGGGACCGGTGGCCGGACGGGTTTATAAATCCTCAACCCCTGGGGACGAACAAAAAATCCCAACAGTAAGAATCAAAGGCGTAGAGAACTCGGCACAAAACAGAAGGAGGATCGGACACTTACCAGGGACACATACCCACGGTCGGGACGCATCGCGGGCTGGCTAAGGGCGCCAACATCCAGCCTCCATGCCGTACTTACTACCCGCTTGAGGAGGTCATCGACGGAGAGGGAGGTTGAAGACATCTGCGAGCCCTCCAAATTGACCCCCGGCTTCATCTCCGCAAGCCGCAACCGCCGCTCTGCCAAAGGGAGCACCCTCCGATGATGGATAGCGGCGGCGACCCCCGCAGCGGTAAGGCCCACATCTCGTAACTTCTGCAAGGCCTGCAGAATAGGCTGGAGCTTCTCCTGGTTCTTGCGCGTGGCCCCCCAGCGCCAGTTCATGCCGGCGGCGGTCACCACTCGTTGAGAAAACGGTGGAAGCATCCCGCCATCGTTCCGGAGATAAAACCACTGGTTCTGCCACCCCTTGTTCGAAGGCACGAGGGAGGCAGGGATGTACTGCTGCGCGCGCCCCGGCCTCGGCTGGAGGGTGCAGCCACCGGCCCGCACCGCCATACGGACCTTCTTCGCCTCTGTCGTCGCGGCGAAGAACTCCACGGAGAAGAGATGGGTCCACAGGTCCCAGTGAGGGTCAATCCCCAAAAAACCCTCGCAAACCGCCGCGAAGATGGCCGCTTGCGCAATATGCAGCTCCACCCCATAGTGGTGCAGGAGCGCCCGCATGAAGCGGCTCGCTGGCACTCCAAACCCCCGCTCATGGAAGGGGATGAAACTGACCACATACCCCGGCGGCGGAGTCGGGTCAGCCTCGCTCGCGGGGGCCATCCACTCTGGCTGCGGCCCATCGGAGCGGGGACGGAGCAGACCATCGGCAACGAGGGCCTCCAGATCCTCCACAGCGATGGTGGAGAAAGGCCACGGGTCGCACGGTGGAATGACGGTCACCTTGTCAGCCATCGTCGAACGGAGGTGGTGGAGGCGGAAGGGATGAGGTGCGCGGTTTTCTCTTCTCTGGCTATTCTCTTAGGTTGCGAAAACCAAAGCAGAAGGCAAGTGCAAATGGCAGGGTAAAGGACCACCGCCGGCCTCTCTTCCGAGTATATAAAGGCCCGGGCGAGATCCACCCAAAACTTCGCCTGAACCCGTCGCGAAATTCAAACTCGAGGGTGAAACGGTCTTTCTGTTCCTCGAACGGCTCGCGCACGCGCAACAGACGCCCCACAAATCGCCCGTCCCATCGCATTAACTCCTTGGCAGGGCAACCGACACCTCCGACAGGAGAAGCGGGCGCCATTTCACCTCCGTCATGATGACCGCGTCAAAAAGGTCCGCCACATTATTTAAATTCATATCCTTTTCCTTTTCCTCTCTCTCTCTCTTGCCACAGGGACCGAGAAAGGGGGTATTCCGAAAAGGATCCTTCCCAGTGAAGGAAACGGGCCCCGAGCCCTCCTACTGATCAGGGGTTCGAAGGTTGCGCCCTCCGGGTTCGGCAGCCGCCCCAGAGCACTTGGGCTCCGAGCCCTTTACTGATCAGGGGTTCGAAGGCTGGCCCCTCAGAAGGGTTCGACAGCCGCCCCAGAGCACGCAGAGTCAGGGATGACCCTGGGTACGTCCGTTACATGGTCGAGGCTCGGGCTATGCTCCCGAGGTACCCTAGGACATTTCCGAGACCAGCGGGAACGATTTTGTAACGGAATCCCACCGGAGGGAGGCATCAAGCCCTCGGACCCTATCGAATGGGTCCGGGTCTGGCAAATCACCTGCTGGTACTTTTGGAGCGCGCCTCTGGGCCACTAGCCGACCCTTATCGAACGGGGCTCGGGCGTCCACTCGGATCACCCGTCAGCAGCTCACTGGAAACACCATGTTCGGTGCCTCCCGAGGGTAACATGGCGCTTTCCCCCCTTCCTCCTTGCGGAAAGGCGACGAAGGGGCGTACAATGAAAGTCGAGACGGTCCTTGATCGTCCTCTCGCTCCGTGCGGAGGCTCGGGGGCTGCTCTCGCACCAGGCTACGACCGAACCGTTGACCACGTCAACAAACCAGCGTGAAAACTCGAAGCCTGACCGTGCACCCGGGCTACGGCCAGGCCGCATGAGGGAACAACAAGGCCGACCGAGGCATCGCAAAAAAATTAAGACCTCAGAGGAGTCAAACCACTCCTCCGAGGCCTCGGGGGCTACACCCGACGGGTGCGCTCGCGCGCACCCATCGGAACCAAACACGACCGAGAAGGGCCGGTCCCCTTGCAAAAATCCGACAGAACCTCCAAGCGAGTGCCCGCACTCCCTTTGAGGCTCGGGGGCTACTATCGGGTATCGTAATTAGGGGTACCCCCAATACTGTTAAACGCGGCCGGAAAACATCTTCAGAACAAACCATAAACAGCTGATAAAGCGCGGTTCAAGTCAGGGCCTCGTCTACCAAGGGACGCAACCTCATCCGAGCCCAACCTCGGCCTCGGGCGGGAATAGTAGTCCTGGGCGGATTCACGCCTCGCCCGAGGGCCTCCTCAGGCAGTAAGCGCACCCTCAGATCGCCTGAAGCCCAGCTTGGGCGAACTTTGTCGTGCAGCGACCTCGGCCGGATCGCCCTACCAACCGACCGTATCGCATGCGCATTTAATGCGTAGATCGCCTGACACCTTATTCTGACACGCGTGCCTCAGTCGGCAAGGTCGAAGTGACCGCAGTCACTTCGCCCTTTCACTGACCGATCTGACTGGAAAACAACGTTATTCACCCTGTTCCGACTGTTGTGCCAACCACCAGGGCAAGACTAGCAACAGTAAGTCGCGACCTCTCCCGAGTTCAGCCTCGGGCGCAACAGGGAGCTCCTCCTCGCCCGACCTCAGGCCTCGGCCTCAGCCTCGGCCTCGGGAGAAGGTCTCCGCCTCGCTCGACCCCAGGCCTCGGCCTCAGCCTCGGCCTCGGGAGAAGTCACAACCTCGCGCGACCTCAGTCTCGGCCTCAGGAGAAGGTCTCCGCCTCGCCCAACTTGGGCCTCGGACCGACTACGCTACAGGTGATACATCATTATCCTACTCCTAGCTAGCTGCCTCAGGCTACAAAGGAACAAGACCGATGTCCCATCTAAGGTTACTCCGGTAACAGGTAATGATGGTTCCCCGCGTGCGCCCATGACGTCGGTTGCTCTCGAACTCCCTACGGAAGCAAGCAAACGTCAGCAGGATCCATGCCGCACCGCCAGCTATGCTTATACAGGGCTCAAGGCACTTCTCCGACAACCACGTTAGCGCACGTACAGGGCTGAAGGCGCTTCTCCGCCAGTCACGATAGCACATAACTACACCTTATTGTACAGCTGGGCATCTCCTTGTATCTATAAAAGGGGATGTCCAGGGCCTTCCTAAGGGGGGTCATGTTAACACACGTTCACGTGGACACATGTTCACGGGACACAGGTGGACGTTGACACAAAGACGTTGACATAGTGGGAGGCAGGACAGACGAGATAGGTAGAGACGGACGCGCGCAGGGACTCTCTCTCCTTCTCGCTCTCGCCCTCGCTCTCTCGCGACGCTTGTAACCCCTACTACGAGCACTTTGGTGCGAGATAACATAAGTCTCATTTCCCTCTTGTGTTCCATCTTGCATCAACCCATCTAGGCAGGGGCACGCAGCAACAAATTCACTGGTCGGTTGACGGACCTCGCGGGTCCGAAACGCCGACAAAAAATAAACAATAATTATATTTAAATAAATATCTCAATATCTATTTATATGATATATAAAAATCATAGCAAAGCACAGACAACTGGCTAGTATGATATATAAAAACGGTAGCAAAACACGGACAAATAGCTAGTGTTAACAATATTTATATAAGTCTATTATAAAAATATATCCAACTATCTATTTAACAATATTAATTATATATCATAAATATTAATATTATAAATATGGTTAAAGTTAAAGTTGTTTAAATTTGTTGGAAAAAATGAGAATTATATTTTTTATCGATCGATGAAGTATGAGTTACTAATATTATTTTATATATTTAATTAAAATTTTAAAGAAATAAACAGCACATAACCATATGCAGTAGAGGAGTTTGAGTGAGGACAAAACAAATGATTTATGGGTGTTTGAATGTAATAGAGTTAGTAGTTAGCTGTTAAAATTAGATAAAGATATTTAAATAATCTAGCTATATGACCAGCAATTAGCTAATTTTAATAAATTAGCTAATAGTTAGCTAGCTATTTTTACGTAGCTAATTCCACTATCAATTTTTAGGCCGTAATGTATATTTGGAAGGGAGGACGTTGATAAAAAGCATATCTGGCATCTGAATCGGTTAATGATGCAATACAGCCATTAAACTCGCATACATCAACATTTTAGCTCCAGTGGAGCAATATATGCACCGAAAACTCCACCACAATGCTACGGTGGTGCCTTTAAGTGCATTCTCGCAGTTTGATCTGTTTGAGCGAGCGAGGTATCATTGTAGCAGTTCTATAGAACCAGACACGCAACTGAACATGCTCTCACAGGGCTAGATGAGGCCTTTGCTTCTGAAGCAATCGACGGTCTCCCTGATGGTCACGTCGAACGGAAGGAAACGGACGCCCAGATCGACCAACTTCTTGGAGGGCTCCTTTGCTCTCATCAACCAGCCCTGTTTGTCCTCCTCGATTCTGACGCGAAAATAAAAAAAAAACGTCATTTACCAAAACGAACAGCCCTGCACACACAAACACACAGTGCAAGGTTGTTGCATATTGTTGTGAGAAAATGGGTCACCTATGAACTGGGAATTCAGGGTACATATCAGCGATTCTATCGGCGAAGTCAACCAAGCGTTCCATGGACGCCAGGCATAGGTGGCGTCCCTGCGCGGATGGGTTCTCGTACAGCACGATCGCAGACTGCGCCACGTCTCTGACGTCGACCCACCCTGTGTAGACAGCGTCCAACTCCAGCTCCTGGCCTGGTTAATTAATTAAGTGGTCAATTTTCAACCTTCAGGAACGACTTGCGCCATATATGTGTTTGTTCATTGCATGAAAACCCATTTGCGATTCAGATGTGACGCTGTGATGAATGACGATGGCTAACCAACCTCTCAGTAGCTGCAGCAGGATATTCAGGCTGGTGTTCACTGATGGCGTGAAAAACGGGCCCAGAGTAGTCCCTGGATTCAGCACAACCAGCTGCAAACTCTCCCTTTCGGCGAACTCCCACGCCGCCTTCTCTGCCAACGTTTTGGAGACGTTGTACCAGAGCTGCACGAATGAATCAGCAAGTCGTAGACACATGCTGTCTATATAAGCATGCACATGGTTGTGAAAGTAGCCAGCAGCAGCTTGATCGATAAACATGTTATGCATAAGAACACGTTACGTTCTAATTTGGTCCTTTATATTTTCTTTTACTGCAGACATTGTACGTTTGCATCGATTAACATGCAAGGAAAATCTGCATCTGCCAACGTTGTAGTGCACGTCTGTTACCTGACGTCTCTTGAGGAGCTCAACGTCGGCCCAGCAGTCATCCTCGACCATCGCCTTGTCCGCAGGCCAGGCAGGATTCGGCAGCATGGCTGACTTTGACGACATGAGAACAACACGCTGGACGCCGCAGTCTTTGGCGGCGCGGAGGACGCTGAGCGTGCCCTTCAGCGCGGGCTCCAGCAGCTCCTTCTGCGAGCACCGAGCAGTAAGTAATCACGGTGAAAAAGGCGTGGTTATAGTATGGGTACGTCTAGAACAACTCCATTAAAATTAGATTTAAGTCTAATTTTTTAATCAGTTTCACTAGCGGATCTGCTTCACTCCATAGATTCACTAAACTCATGGCATGTTTGGGATAGGTCCACCAGATTCATCAAAAACAGGTATAGATTTAAATCCAATTTATTGTATCCAAACACATCTAAGTTAACCAGCTCCACCGTACATCAAAAAACAGAAAAGTATGGAGCTATACCAAACATCTGCTGCTCCACCGTGCATCCATATAAATTATAGAATTAGATTTGGTTTTTTTTTCCAGTTGGTGAAACTGAAAGATTGTGTAGGAAGAGTTGCCTCCGGGTCCTGGGTGTGCAGCGTCAGAGGGGACGCCAGGTGGAAGACACCGCGGGCGCCCTCGATCGCCTGTCGCATGGAGGAGGCAGGGTCGAGGAGGTCCATCTGGAACAGCCGGAGGCGCGCGTCCGCGCCGTCCAGGGCCTGCAGGTGCTTCGTCTCGCCCTCGTCCTCTGCGACAAACGAACAAAGAGAGCTTTGCAAATCTCGTTTCGTTTTATCATGTCTCGATCATCATGTGCGCCGGCGCCGTGCGCGCGCGTGCGAATGAATTCGATGATCTACATGCATCTACTGTAACAGGCTAACAGATAGAGAAAACTGCTACTACGCACGGAGGTTCTTGACGGTGGCGTGGACGGTATAGCCGCGGTCGAGGAGCAGGCGCACCAGCCAGGAGCCGATGAAGCCGCTGCCGCCCGTCACGCAGAGGAGGCCACCAGCGCTGTCCTCGTCCGCCTCCATGTCGATGCCGCTAGGCCGGCGCTAGCTCGCCTCTAAATATGAATGCACCAAGTCACGCCCACTCTTGTTTCCTCTGGCCATTATTAGAACGGGTATACAACACCCAGGCCGGCATGATGTCTGATGCCCACATCCGACGTTAGAAAAGGCATCGGGGCGCGCGGCATTTTGTGTTTTGGCGGGAACGAGGCGGCTGTACAGACAGGGTTTAGGCATCATCCATGGCTCCATGCAGTCGATTATTGTTCAGTTATTTCGGCGCCACGAACTGAACGAGACGGAGCAGGGCAATTTTCTCTGGAATGGAAGCAGGGTCCAGCAGGCAGGAGGTCCATCCGGAACAGTAGGAGCTGTGTATCTATCCCATCAGTTTCACGCATACAGCCATACATGCATACAACTATACTGTTGTCAGCCCCGGCGAATCCTGAACCCCGGTGACACACTCCAACTAGTTTGAGAGCCACAAAAACTGAAGGAGGCTGTAGGGCCTAAAACCTGATTTTAGCTCTTACAATCCCCTCCGATTTTATGGCTCCGAAACTTGCTCTAGCCCAGAATGCCGAACTCAAACTCCTGAAAAAAATGCAGAGCTATTGTGGACAGTTGCTTGTGCTGTAAAACTCAACATCGTTTTCTCTGTATATATTAACTGAATATAAGAACACACACGACTCCAAAACGTGGCTGGCTGTCTCCAGCTCCTACATGCGCGGCAAGCCACTGAACAAGTCCTGCCATCCCAACACCACGGACTCGATCGCCGCCACGACGCCCTGAACTCTCTAGGACACGACACGCCCTGCATCATCTGAGAACATGCATAATGACAAACAGAGATAAACTAACTAGCCCAAGCACAGGACTGCGACTATCATATACAGCGCACTATCACATTCTGGGTTTCACGTACACGGGTAATGATTTCCCCCATCTCCCTCTCTCTCTCTCTTTATATATATATATATATATATATATATATATATATATATATATATATATATATATATATATATATATATATATATATATATATATATATATATATATATATATATATATATATATATATATATATATATATATATATATATATATAGTTCACAAACATTTTGAAGGTCGAACCAATACGAACAAGAGAACCCTAAGGCCCTGTTCATTTCTCCAGGAATAGCCATGGATTTTTTTCAGGTTGATCAAAACTTACATAAATTAAAAAAGCTGACTCGGAATTGTTCTAGGTCACGGTTCCTAGATAACCGAACGGCCCCTAAAGAAAAATTAAGGGTGCCTTTGGCAGGATTCACGTTCTCTCGTATAAATGTTTCAGATTCAGAGATTCTCAAAAAAAATTTGTTTAGAACTAGCAATACCAATTTCGTCTAGGTACTTTTTACTTGAAGCTATCTTCTATTTCTCTTTTTTAGCATCATACCTAGCTACAGATTGTTCAGTTCTTTGGGCTTTTTAAAAATTTTAGCTCATCTTGTATATTTTCACTTAATGATCTCCCTAAGACTTGTTTACTTACACAAACATTCATACACAACAGAGCAGTAATATAAAAGGTACTGCATGTTTGACCAAGAAAAAGAAAAAATAAACCCTCAAGAGCATGCAGCCATGCACACATATATTGGCTAGCTAGTCCTATCATGCCAGAACTATATATAAAAGAAAAGATATATATCTATACACAAACTTACACATATATATTAGAACTATACTACTTTACTGGTCTTAATATTATTGGTGGTGTATCATACAATACTTTATTGTCGTTTTTAGAGTTTAAGAAAGGGAAGACGAACAACCTCAACCTTTAAAAAGTTCACAGTACCTATTCTTCTTATTGGTGAAACTATAGAATACCAACGGCGAAAGAAAACATCATAAATGGCAGATGAAGCCTCCGAAGAAACCGGCAGCCCCCACTGCGAGGGTGTCCAGCCGGCCGGGCCCGGCGGCGATCAGCTGTGGTTGTGGTCGTTGTGCGGCGCTGCCGGTGCCGCCATCGCCTGCTGCCTGATAACCGTGTCCTCGAGGGATTGGAGGTTGCACCGAACGATGGTGTCCACGAAGATGCGCGTCTCCTCGACGGTGTTCCCCGGCGGCACGTCCACCACATAGGACTCGACGACCATGGTGAGCGGCCCGCCCTCTGAGGCCGCCTCGTGCACGGTGGTCACGGAGCGGTAGTTGGCGAGGCGGTGGTCGCCGCCCAGGATCCGGAAGCTGATCACCCGCCGCTCGTCGTCCCGGATCTCAAGCCGCTCGCGGCTGTTCTCGGCGGGCAGCCCGGACACGACCAGGAGCTCCCGCACGGACCCCACCTCGACGCCGTCGCCGTCCACCAGGTGGCAGCTCCTGATGAAGCGCTTGTACCCCTGCGGCTGGTCGAAGCGGCGCACCAGCGACCACACCGCGTCCGCCGGCGCCGCGATGGACTGCACCATCACAGAGCAGCACTGCCCCGCGGCCACCGCGTGCTCGTGGTGCCGCGCCACCTCGTCCGGCACGCCCGCGTGGCCTGCGCACGCCGCCACGGCCCTCCCGTTGCTGGCCACGCGGCTGTGCTGCTGCGGCGACGTCCTTGTGGCTGCGTACGGCATTGTCGGTCTGGAGCTAGAGCCTCGCCGGTCTTCTTGATCGATCGATCGAGTTGTTTCTCTCTGCAAAGGAGAGGTGGAGATTGGGTTAGGAGGGGAGGTGCTACACATATACAGTAGCATACACTATTTTATCCGTAGGAGATTGATCATCTATTGTTACTGTGTGGTTCGGTGAGTTGATGCGATAGTTAAGGGTTACTCTAGATGGCTGGGCTGGGAATAGTCAATGCAGTTTGTGGGGGTGAGAGAGGCTTGATATCTTGCTTTTCGACGGATGGTACGGAGTAAAAGCCTAAATGAGGAAGTAGTTGTTTGAACAGTTCACTGGGGATTGTCGAATGGACCTGGACCCAAAAAAACACAAATTATTTGTTGGCAATAAAGAACATGAGACATGTTTTCAACTTGGAGCTAGCATCCTCGATTACTGCCATTTGTGACATATTAATGAAATATGACCTCGAAAATAGATTCAGGAATCCAAAATGTTTTAAGCACATGGTCCTGATCACATGGCTCGAAAATATATCCAGGAATCCAAAATGTTTTAAACTCCAAGAGACTCCAAGAGACCGGCCAATTTACTTCATGTCTTTCATCAAGTTGCTCAAGTGGGCAATTCAGCATATCAATTCCTACATGGTCCATTGCTTATGGAGTGACTTTAATGGTCATAGGGTTTACCATCTTGTTAACTAACTGATTGTTTGCCTTAGGAAAGAGAGTAGTCATCTTGGTGTCCCTAACTTGAGAAACCTTAATATTAGTCTGTTAGCATCTTGGGCAAAAAGATATACTTCAGAGATGACCAGTTGTGGAAATAAATAATAATAAACTTCAAATATAGTGCTATAAGCCTATAAGCAATGTTATCTTCCATATTTGTTTGGTTAGCTTTCAATCCATGTGGATTGAGTGAGATTTGATGGGTTTAAATCTCAAGCAAGTCAAAGCTCTTCTTGATTTTTTCCAATCCCATCCAATCTATATATAATGTGAATAACCGAACAAGGCCTAAAGGTGCTAACAGCTCTCAATTTTGGAAGGATTTTGTTTGGGATACCTAAGTAGCAAAATAGGGTAAAATTAGAAAATTCGAAATTCGAAAGGGTGATATTTTGAGAAGACAATTATTGGCTAGATTCATCTAATCTTGGTACAATTGTTTGGAACCCTTACTTATGTATTGATACATGTGCAGACCGCTACTATTGCAAGGAAATGTGAGATACTAGTAGATTATTATAAAGTGGGAGGACTTCATCTAACTTGCTTCCACTATCTCTTTTAATGAGGAAGAAGATGAGCTAGTGTAGTATGTGTTCAATAGTATGTATCTATTGCAAGAACTTGGATGTGGGAGAGAAAAATCACAGTTATGAACATGTTTTGCTCTGTTGTAAGATAAAGCTTGTGGAAACTCAAAAAACAACTCAGTTCTATTCATGGAGAATTTAAGCTCTTTGTGGTCACTATGGTGACATGTGCTATCAATGATCAAGCGATTGGAGCAGTTATGCCCCACGGGACACCTACAACAATACAAGGAAGCCATCTATAGACTAGAGGAACTAGCAAGATGACATGAATGGTTCCTGTTGAATGCATTGTAATCAAATATGTGTTGGGGTGTTAGGTTGGCCCTAACACAATACATGATAGAAGGGATTTGGCCAACTTGCAAGTGTGGCACTAGCACAATGTCATGCTCTAATCTTTATAGTTGTTCTCGTACTCCTCTAGGCCTCGAGGGAGATGCTTTTGAAACTCTAAACTATAATGCTATAACCATTGCTTGGTTATGATAAATAATTTAATGAACCAGGGGATGTCCCTTTGAACTCCAAAAATGGAAGCATATGGATGTGCATGGTAACCTTGCAGTCCAATGTTCTATTGTAAGATGTCTATATAAATTGTACCTAGTTCAAGTATATTTGCATCTGTAACCCTTGCACTATTCCATATAGATTGCAAAAAAATCAACCAATCAATAAATAAATGGCATGCATAAAAATAGGGGAAAAGTAAACTAAGAGGGATCTCTCTTTTCCATAAAACAATACATCACTTCTTTTGTTTGGTAGGGTATACAGGAGGAATCAATTCAAACCTTCTATTTTATTCAATGGATGATGGCGATCCTATGATGGGTAGCGCTCAGGTGTCATTAGGTTTAGGGATTGGAAGTAGTGGTTCAATATTTTGAGTGGGTCGGGGGAAACAGATCTGATAGCTACTAAGGTAGGGGTATGGTCTCTAATGGTAGAGGCAACAACAAAAGGTGATGAGACAGAGGTGGCGAAGGTGTCAGATTATATGGTTTTCCACTCAACAAACCTTGTAAAAGAGGTTACTATCGATATGATTTGAAGAGTGGTAGTAGTCCCCTACCTCACATAGATATCCCAGAAGCGAAGATAGTGTGCTATACGGCGACGACTGCGGCGACAGTGGGAGGGGAGATACTAAAGACCACAGGAAGTGTGTTCGGTATGTGGGAGCGCTGGTTGATGAGGGAAATGATGAGAGAATGGGTGAATTGTGCAAGGAAGGTGAAGATAAGGAAATCAGTGGGTGGATGGATCGGTGGTGGGGGATGAATGTGGATGGGAATGTGGCTTCTTTATGTGCTCATTGTGTGTGGAAAGGCAAGGTTTGGAGTGTTGAGAGGGCTATTAGCATATTGGCGTGTGCGACACCGTCTAGAGCCCAACTTTTGCCGGGCCCACCAAAGGATGAAGCTTTATTAGGCTTTAAATTATCAAGTCACTCCATGTTGGTTCATAGTTAACCCAACTTGTGATCTCTCTCAAATGTTTGATTCTACTTTAGGAGACCTTCACAATAGCTTAGAATATACTAATTAATGTTGGTTCTTCTATAATTTCTACTAAATATATCACGACATGATATCGTGAGACATAATTATTACATTTAAATTTAAAGCCTTTAATAAAATTGTAGGGAGCGAGCGCTATCCATGTAACCTAAGAGAGCGAGAGAGGGAGGGAGAGGAATAATTGGGTCAATTAAAACTATTCTATGTTCTACTTAAACTGGTTGTTAGACAATTCTTGACACCAATGATGTCAAACAGAGAAAAAACGCTAGTGCGTAATTGTGAATGCAATTTTTATCCCAGGAGTATTCTAGAGTATTGATTTTTATGGGAAACATGAAGTAAACTAACAAACAATTAGGTTCGTCCTATTGTCGTGGTTTTGGAAATCGGGGACAATAAGATTTGTGTTTGGTGGGGATGCTAGCGCGGACTTACTCCGAATGGTAAATGAGGGAGGGGCCACCGCGCTCACCTCAGTTGATGACAACAACACAGGGTCTTGCGGGACAACGACACCCTCGCGGAGGAGCGGCTCAGCAAGCTCGTCGCCGCCGACTAGGCTTTGATTGGACCATGCGGCGGGGTTTAGAAGAGGGATCGATTAAGGAAAAGGCTTCGATGAGAATTTTATTTCCTTTTTTATTGAGGTAGTTCGTATAAGGAGTTGGATGATGGAAATGGTTGGGGAGGAATGTTTCATGGGGATGCTGTAAAATATAATTGAAAGCACATATAAAGTGAAATGAATAGGGAGAATCACTCACCCTCGTGTCTTTCTCATGATGTGTTCAGTAGAGTGTCCATATATATGATCGTACAAAACATTTTTTATACTATAGACTATATAATTTATAGAGTAGAGTTTAAAATATTGAGATAGGAGTGGTATAGAAAGACCGATCTCAGCGATGTCCTCAGCGGCTGCGTCGATGGTGGCTCCCTCCGCGGAACGCTCGCGCTTCACGCTGGGCAGGTTGTAGTCAGCCGGTGTAAGGCTGCAGCCAATTGTGTGGGCAGGTCCTCCTTGGAGGCTGGTGATGTTTTAGAACCTTCATGGGTTGTAGCATCGATGGCGCGATCCGATCATGATCCACATGATTGGTTGCTCAGATAGTCACATCTAGACCCGTTGTGTGCATTGACCATGAACGGGCATGCAATTGGTTGACTGTGCCATCCGGAGCAACCTGTGCCATCCGGGTGCAACCTGCACGCGCGCAAGCAGACCAAGTGTTTTTTCAGTCCTCCGCCTGTACGCACGGAGACACGGGGGAGGGGCTTCCCCAGTCGCCCAGGCCGGCGTGAGCATGGCTCGCAAAGGCACCGTGTTGAGCACCAATTTGAGCGCGCGGACGGTCCGGCCCTGAGGCCGGCGCGTGCGCAGAACAGATTAGGGTTCCGAGTTTTGTGCTACGGTTGTTAGCTAAAATCATGGGATAAGCTCGGAAATTAGTTTGTAAAGGGTCCAGCCCCCCTCCTCTATAAATAGAGAGGTATACGGCCGATTTGTGATGATCAATCGAATCAATACAACTTCTATTCGCATTTAGTGTCGCGGACCGTCCGCGCCTGACCAGAGAGCACCGCCGCCTCGCGCCAGGTCGCGGACGGTCCGGCCCCGTGCTGCGGACCGTCCGCTCCTGACCAGAGAGCACCGCCGCTGGTTCTTTTGAAGTGATTGGCGCCTCCAAAAAGGTGTCAACATACTTTTTGGCGACTCTACTGGGGACAACACATATAGATCTATCAAATTGGCCCTCAATGGCCGGTTCAAAAGATAGCTCTGAGGTTTCCACCAGCAATATCATCACACCGACATGGGAGACCTTGCCGGCTGAAGAACAGCTCCTGTTCGAGGAGCGCCAGGAGCAGCTGATCCAAGAAGCAAAAGCAAAGTTCTTGACCAACTTCAAAGTGGACAGGAACAACAAGGTCGTCCGACATCGGACGATGGATCCGGCTTCGTTCCGACCCACACCAGATATCCCCAATGTAAGTAGCACCAACGAACTCCAATCTCTTAAATCTTACATAGACGAACATCGAGAACAGTTGCAGCGTATCGTAGGGGATATACAAAATGATCATAAACGTCTAGTGCGTGCGCTTGATAAGTCTACTACGGCAAATCTTTCTTCGCACGAGGTTGAATGGAGGAAATACACACATAATTCATCGGCTACAGGTTGGCACGACCAGTCACAACCCCTTTATGGGATGTCGATAGACATGTACCCTAGGCAACGACAGCCTCCCATGCACATCGGCGATAAATTTGCCGATCTGCGCATGTCCGGACCGTCTGCACATGGGCGCGGACCGTCCGGGCCAGCGGCGGCTGATCCTATTTTTAGAAGCGAATTACCGAGACCTGCACCCAAGCCTCCACATGCCATACGAACCCTAGATAACCCATTCGGACCGTCTGCGTATGACGCCAGACATCCCGAATATAATGTTGGACGGTCCGGCCACATGGCCGGACAGTCCGCGCACGGAGTCGGACGGTCCGCGTATTTAACCGGACGGTCCGGCACAGAGTTTTTTAAGGAGGATGGATATCTAACTCTATATCCGTCCCAGCTAGACTCCCCATCTCACCATACGACACAACAGCATCATAATATAATCTATCAAACCTGTGAGAGTGAGAACTTTCCGACCCCTACAAGGCCAGAAAGGAATGGCCAGTCCTATGAGCCTCATAGGGCATGCATTAACGCGTCGCAAAACCCAAACCAATGGGGAGGAAAACAACACACCAACATCCAAAAAAACTCACCCATATTGGATCAAAGAGCCGATGGTCTCCCACCGGCTGCCATCGATATAGTAAGGGAGGAAATAGCTGGGGCGTTCCGAGATAAGCTCGGAGTTAGTATAGTCCCCGAGGGGCAGTCATATCAGAGACCTTATGATAGCAAGTTTGACCGACTCCCATACCCACAGGGGACCAAAATACCCGAATTCGTAAAGTTTTCGGGTGACCAAGAAAAGAGCACGCGTGAGCACATAGACCAGTTCTTAGCACAGTTAGGAGAATTGGCCGACACCGAAGCATTCCGTGTGCGTTTATTTTCATTATCTTTAACAGGGACTGCATTCACATGGTATGCCACGCTCCCTCCTAATTCCATTTTGTCGTGGGGAGATTTAGAACAAAAATTTCATGAACATTTCTTCTCTGGCGATTATGAGCTAGATTTAGTAGACTTAGTGGCTCTACGACAAGAAAAGAATGAATCGGTTAGTAATTATATCCAGAGATTCCGGGATATGAGAAACCGATGCTTTCAAATTCATTTAACAGATAAACAACTGGCGGAAATAGCCTTTGATGGATTGCGCTATTATTTAAAAGAGAGATTAGAAGGCATCCAGTTCTTTACTCTAGCACAATTACATCAGAGAGCTTCGGCTTGTGAAAGCCGAAGCAAAGAACTAGTCAAAACGGTTCATCATAATGTCCATATAGTAGAACACAATCAAAGTAGTTCGGACGATGAACCAAAGAAAGTTTACACTGCCGAAATAGTTTGGCCCGAGCAGGCCAAATCTTCGGCTTGCTCCTCCTTGCAGTCAGTTCAGAATGAACGGCAGGAGGAGGTTAAGTTTACATTTAATGTCGGCAAATGTGATAAGATATTCGATGAATTACTAAAAAATGGTAACATTAAAATTGATTATATCGTTCCACCTGCCGACAAACTAAAGCGTCGCGCATACTGCAAGTGGCACAACTCATTTTCCCATGCCACTAATGATTGTAATGTGTTCCGACGACAAATCCAATCGGCCATTAACGAGGGACGATTGAAATTTCAGGAGGACACGGAGCCCTTCCCAATGAATGTGATCGACTTTAATGGCAAAAAGGTCCTAATTCGGCCCAACACAGCCGATAAGGGCAAAGACAAAGAAGTCATCATCGGCAACGCACGGGAGGCCGATGGAAACAACAAAATTTCTTGCAGGAAAGTGATGGCCGAGAAGACTCCTGATGGAGGGGAGACACTGAAGGTAACCATCACAAACTCCAGCACTGGGGGGCAAGCACAGACAAGGGGATATGCGCGAGAACCCATACTACGCATCGCGGACGGTCCGGTGTCTAGGCGCGGACGGTCCGTAACATCACCGGACGGTCCGAAGCGTTCCGGTGGACGGTCCAGCAACGTCGAAGAGCCGCGGCGACCACGTACCTTCAAATCACGACGACCAGAAATAGGTACGTGGAAAACTAACACGTTCAAGGCAACTGGTCGGTTGGTAAAATCTAGCCCGACCTTTGATCAATTATTGTCTAAATATGTGAAAAAGAAGGCTGGCCCCAGCGACCGGCCACCAAAGGGACCTCGCTTACCCACCCAGGTACGACGGCAGGTTAGGCCCATTGGACCACCACACCAATCGGAAAGGACGGGAGGTCATAATGTTCAATTAAGACCTAACGTACCTGCATGGACACCTCCACCACCATATCCACCTATGCCATATTCATACACATACATACATCCACCATACGTCCCAAATCAAATGTGGGGCATGCCACCATACCCATTTGGGATGCCACAGTACCCCGCTTGGGGGGCACCCCAAACATCTGTATTCAATAGGTTGACACCTCCAGTACAAGACCGATTGAGAGCCCCTCAATCTGGTCCACGAGCACATGCCCAGCAAGATTGTCGAACAATTCGGCCCCAAAGGCTGACTAATCCGGCAGGGGGGGGCATACAGCTACAACCTCCAACAGTACGAAAAAGGGAGACGTCATTAAAATAGGAACGACAGATGTCGTCGTACAACAAAATAACGAAGGGCCGATGATTTTTGGTGAATCGGCCAACACAAACAAAAAAGAAAGTACGACTGTCAATAAAATAGCCGATCCAAAATACTCCATGCCCCGATGGTGCCCATCGGGATTGACACGATCGCAAAAGCGAAAATTACAGCGCCTTAGAGCAAAGGAGAATTAGAAGAAGGAGGCGGAAAAAATATTCAATGACACACATCCGCAGTATCCGCCACCACAAAAGAGATGGAGACCAAAGGCCGTTGAGGAAAATCAAACGGCCATAAAGACAGAAAATAAAACAGCAACTGTGCAGCTCTTTGCTGGTATAGCAGACAGTCCGGCTATAAAGACCGGACCAACCGTACAGGGCGCGGACCGTCCGACCCCTGAGGCCGACTCATCCGCAATAAACCATGACACCTGCAACGACGTGCCGACACCCATGGAGGAAGATGACCTGCAAGGAGAAGACCTGGTCGACTACGAAGCTACGCCAGAACACTTGGAAAATTAGGAAAAGCTAGGTGACAGATTGGTCAGAATCAGTATGACGCTCGACGGTGTTGGGACCGACAGTTCGATCAAAGCTAAAGGGGTCACGTCCGAGACCAAGACCACTGCGTACCATCCTAGTAAGTGGCAAGATGCCTAAGAAAACCGATGTGATAACATCGAGTTAGTTGCTTTTGGTTCGCTCAGCTCCACCAAAAGGCAGGGGGGCATATGTTGAGCACCAATTTGAGCGCGCGGACGGTCCGCGCCTGTGGGCCGGACGGTCCGCGCGTGCGCAGAACAGATTAGGGTTCCGAGTTTTGTGCTACGGTTGTTAGCTAAAATCATGGGATAAGCTCGGAAATTAGTTTGTAAAGGGTCCAGCCCCCCTCCTCTATAAATAGAGAGGTATACAGCCGATTTGTGATGATCAATCGAATCAATACAACTTCTATTCGCATTTATTTCCAGTACAATTAGGAGTAGTTCTAGTCTAGTTCTAGTTTAGCCTCTCGATCCCCAAATTCTTCGCCTCTCTTCGACTCTACGCCGATTAGAGGAGTCTAGGTCGGCCGGCCCGAGCCTAGACAATCCCTAGGATCTCTCCTCCCCGACGGGGTCCCTCCCGGGAGCGAGATCCAAGCGCCGCCGGCGATCTTCCGCCGCCCCTGCGCACGCGCGGACCGTCCGGCCTCAGGGCGCGGACCGTCCGGCCGTCAGACAGGAAACCCTAGCCCCTGCGCCAGGTCGCGGACCGTCCGGCCCCATACCGCGGACCGTCCGGCCCAGACCGCGGACCGTCCGTGCCTGATCAGAGAGCACCGCCGCCGGTTTTTCTTGAGTATTTGACGCTCCGAAAAGGCGTCAACACACCGCAACCAATTAGGAGTTCGTTTGGGTTCGTAGGTGGTTGTCGGAGTCGGGACAAAGTGTACACACAGCAAAGTGTACACGCCAATACATCATCCATATATTGTTGTTTGTGTAATTGTGTATCGCGTGTACACTACACCCTACAGCAAATTTTGATCTGTAAGTTGTTTTCTTGCGGAAAAACATTTGCTTGAAACAAGATGGGAAAACAACAAGAAAAGTAGAAGCCTTCACTCCAAAGAAAATCAGAGTCGCCCTTAAGGTATCATAAGAAGCAAAACAGTTATATTCGTGCGAAACAAATGGGATAGCAACCAAAATCGCTGCCACCTTGCTAGAGCCAAACCATATCGGGATGCTCAGTACAGGAACCTGAAGCACACCCCAAAGATCTGGAAGAGGAATCTGAACTCCAAGGTTTTTTTTTTTTTTGTAAAAAAAAGTACCAGAAATTGCTTGGCATGTTCACTCTGCGCCAAATTCTGCACTAACCAGCACATGCTTCGCATGCCGTCCACCATCAGTCACAAAAAAAGGATACTAGGCATTTGTGGAAACTGGTATAAGAATATATATGCTAGTTACAGAAAGTCAGCTAAATATTCCCAAAAATTATTAGGCATGCCAAACTTGTCCCAAGGGAAGCTGTAACTCAAAAGATTAGGTGAGCAGACGTCGCAGCTATCCAATACTCTACCAATGTCCAAGCAGGTGGACCTCTTCAAGTTCAAGAACTACCTTCTCCGGCTCAGGGACATCGTTGGGGATTAAGGAGGCTTCCAGGATCGTTGCCAGCTCTCTGATTTTTATCAGCTAAGGAAGAGTAAGATGGACATTGGTGACTACCAAGACATTGTGCTCCATATGGCTTGTGCACTAGGAGGCCAGAGCTGTGATGGAAGTTGATCACACACTTATAGTGTGTTTGGCTTGGGGATTGAGTTAGTCGGTTAGTCCATCATCTTCTTACTCCTCATTTTTTTTTGGTTTGGTTTGTGAAGAATGAGTTGATCCATCACCACCTCATTCCTCATAGTTACTTAGTTAATACTAATATGAGCGTTAGAGTGTATATGGGTCTTGCCCATTAGGGGTCCCTATTTGACCCGTTACTGTAGCAGCTATGGTTTATTGTACCAGTTACTTCCTCTCTCATGGTATCAAGAGTGGTCGCGGCGGCTGCGGTCGCAAGATTGGTCGTGGAGGCCCGTCGGGCGGCCGAAGCAGCTCTCCAGGTGGCTCTCACTGACCCTCCCTCTACAACCCGTGGACTGGCACCATCCACATGTGGCCCGGGCCATCCGCGGGTGCGGCGGCCCCTCGCCCCGCCACCTCCCAGCCGGTCTTCTTTGTCGCTTCCCCGCCGGCTGCGCCCTCGACTCCTCTCTGTCCTTAGCAGGGGCTCCTCCCTCTCTCGGGGCCTCCGTCTCAGTCTGTGTGGGGGCCCTGGACCAATGGGTGGGACGCCCAGTCTCTCGCCAGCTCCTTTTCCACGATGACGCTGGCCCCACCCACCTCGGTCTCTGAGTGGGTGGCTGACTCCAGTGCCTCCTACCACACCACGCCGGACGCAGGTATCCTGTCTTCCACCTCTCCCCCACCCCTCCCTTCCTTCTCCCATCGTTGTTGGAAACGGCTCTGCCCTACTCGTCACCTCAGTAGGTGTCGTTGTCCTTCCCGGTCCTTTTCTCTTAACCAATGTCCTTGTCGCCCCAATATCATTCAAAACCTTCTTTCAGTCCGTCAATTCACTACTGACAACTCTTGTTCTATGGAATTTGACCCGTTTGGTCTGTTTGTGAAGGATCTTGCCACCACGACCCTTCTGGCTCGGTGTGACAGCCTCGGGCCCCTCTACACACTTCGCCTCCCTGCTTCCTCTACATCGACCTCTGTCCCGCCTGTTCTAGCACCGGCGCCTCCTCTGTGACTTAGCATCGTCGTCTCGGCCACCCCGGGCGTGATGTGATGTCCAAGCTCTCCCGTAGTACCTCCGTTTCTAGTTGTAGGGGATCTTTTGAGCACCTCTTTCATGCTTGTCAGTTAGGTCGCCATGTTCGGCTCCCATTCCCTACCTCCTCTTCTAGGGCAGCAGGCATTTTTTTTATCTGATACACTGTGATGTATGGACATCCCCTGTAATCAGCATTTCTGGCTATAAGTACTATTTACTCATACTCGAGATTTCTCTCATTATTTGCGGACTTTTCCTCTTCATCAGAAATCGGACACTTTTCCCACCCTGTCTCACTTCTTCGCTTGGGTCTCCACTCAGTTCGGTAGCACCATCCGGAGCATCCAGTGTGACAACGGCCGTGAGTTCTATATCAATGTGTCCCGTGATTTCTTCCTCTCTCGCGGCGTCCACCTCTGTATGTCGTGTCCCTACACATCTCCTCAGAATGGTAGGGCTGAGCGCATGATTCGCACAGCGAACGATGTCACGCACTCCCTGCTCTTTCAGGCTTCCCTTCCTCCTCACTACTAGGCTAAGGCCCTCACCACTGCCACCTACCTTCTCAACCGCCTGCCAACCAAGGCGGTGCCCACCCCACTCCTTACTTCGCTCTTTTTGGCATCCACCCCTCATATGATCATCTTCGTGTCTTCGGGTGCGCTTGTTACCCTAATCTCGCTTCCACTGCCCCTCATAAATTAGCGCCCCGCTCCACTCGCTGTGTTTTCCTTGGGTACTCCCCAGACCATAAGGGGTACCGGTGTCTTGACCTCTCTTCCTACAGAGTCCTCATCTCCCGTCATGTCGTCTTCGACGAGTCGGATTTCCCCTTTTCCTCCTCTTCTTCCACTACCTCTCTCACCGACTTCGACGTGTCCCTCGATCTCGACCCCGTGTCCCCCACTGTCGTACCACCCTTCCCAGCAGGCCCGTCCACCACGCCAACTCGCGCGACCCCTCCAGCGCCGCTCCCCTCCGCACAGCCTCGTGCGGCCTTGGCACCCCCTGCGTCGCCTCGCGCGCCCGCACCGCCTCGTGAGGCCTCGGCGTCCCTCGCGTCGCCTGGCGCCCCCCGGCCCACCCTCCTCTGCACAGCCACGTGCGGCCTCGGCGTCCCCTTCGTCGCCTCATCCGGCCCCGGCATCGCCCGCCGGGTTCGGTCCGACTCCGGCATCTCCCGCATTGCCACGTGCGGCCCCGTCGTCCCGCTTCACCAACCCCATCCAGACGTACCAGCGCTTCGGTCATGGTGGTCCTTCGGTTCGCCCTCGCGCCGAGCCCCCGCCCTATCATCCCGTCATCGTCCACCGGGATCCTCACCACATCCACCGATGGTCACCTGGCGCGCGGCAGGTGTCCTTCGGGCCCCTGATCGACTGATCCTCTCCACGACCTCTTCTCCGACCCTACCTCCGGTGCCCACGACTGTCCGTGGTGCGCTTGCCGATCCACAGTGGTGGCGTGCCATGGAAGAGGAGTATGAGGCTCTCAAGGTGAACCACACCTGGGACCTGGGACCTGGTACCTCGTCCCCATGGCATCAACGTGGTCACAGGAAAATGGATCTTCAAATTGAAGATGCACGCCGACGGGTCCCTAGAGCGGTACAAGGCTCGCTATGTGCTCCGGGGCTTCACTCAGCGTCCTGGGGTTGACTACGACGAGACTTTTAGTCCGGTGGTCAAGTCTGCCACCGTCCGGACTGTCCTGACTCTCGCTCTGTCCCGGGACTGGCCGGTCCACCAACTTGATGTGAAGAACGCCTTCCTCCACGGCACCCTGATGGAGACAGTCTACTGCACTCAACCCGTTGGGTTTGTCGACCTTGCTCACCCCAACATGGTCTGCAAGCTTAACAAGTCCCTCTACGGCCTCAAGTAGGCCCCCCGGGCTTGGTACTGTCGTTTTGCCACTTTCTTGTGTTCGCAGGGTTTCGTCGAAGCCAAGTCGGACACGTCTCTGTTCCTCCTCCGTCGTGGCCCCGACACTGCCTACCTCCTCTACGTCGACGATATAGTGATCACTGCCTCCTCTCCTGGGCTCCTGCGTCGCATCATCTCCTATCTCCCGTAGGAGTTCGCGATGAAAGACCTGGGGGCGCTCCACAACTTCTCGGGATCACCGTCGAGCGCCGTCCCTAGGGCCTATTTCTTCACCAGCGGCAGTACACCGTCGACCTTTTTGAGCGCGCTGGAATGGCCGAGTGTAAGCCCGTCGCGACCTCGGTGGATACGCAGGGCAAGGTCTCCGCGGCCGGCTCCCCGGTCGCCGATCCAACCGGTTACCGGAGTACTGCCGGGGCACTTCAGTACCTCATCTTCACTAGGCCCGACATCGCCTACGCCGTCCAACAGGTGTGCCTCCACATGCACGACCCTCGGGAACCGTACCTCACCGCGATGAAGCGGATCCTACGGTACTTGTGTGGCACTCTTGACTTCGGGCTTCTTCTACGACGGTCCTCGACCACAGAGATTCACGTCACACCGATGCCGACTGGGCGGGCTGTCCTAACACGCGTCGATCCACCTCGGGGTATGTCGTGTTCCTCGGGGATAGCCTCGTCTCCTAGTCGTCGAAGCGCCAGCCAGTCGTCTCCCGCTCCAGCGCCGAGGCCGAGTATCGGGCCGTGGCCAACGTCGTGGATGAGGTGGCCTGGCTTCGTCAGCTGCTCCAAGAGCTTCACAGTCCACTGGCCACGAGCACCCTGGTCTTCTGCGACAACGTCAGGCCGTCTACCTCTCCACCAACCCGGTCCAACACCAGCGCACGAAACATGTCGAGATCGATCTTCACTTCGTCCGCAAACGGGTCGCCTATGGAGCTGTTCGGGTCCTTCACGTCCCGACCACCTCCCAATTCGTCGACGTCTTCACCAAGGGGCACCCGACACTGGTGTTCACGGAGTTTCCAACATATGCAGTGGCTAGTGTTTCGTCTGCGGGGGGGTTTAGAGTGTATATGGGCCTGACCCATTAGGGGTCCCTATTTGACCCGTTACTGTAGCAGGTAGGGTTTACTGTACCAGTTACTTCCTCTGTCAATGAGGAATAGGGTCATCCCACCAAATCTGAGGAATGGACTTATGATTCAACATCCCATTTTAGATGGAGTGATTTATCAAACCAAATACCCTCTTAAAGTTCTGAAACACAAATTCAGAGATGATGCCTTAAGTTAAATCCTAGCCGATGCAGTAGTACTGAACACCAACTTGGCCACCAAAACATAGTGGCTGGCAGAAAACCAAACACTTAGTAATTCAATTGCAAAATGAACGATTATTATATTATACTTCTTTGTTTATGTTAGCCTAGATATTTGACTTGCTGTCAACCATATAAATTCTGACAAAGGCTAGACGCAATAACAGACTGGGCACAAAGAGGTTGCTCTGTTTTGCAATGCATTGACTCCCATCTGCAAAAAATGTGTCATCCTATGTGTTTTACGATGCGGTGCACAAATGATTGCGTAGTCAAAGATGTCATTCCACAGTTTTAATTAATCAAATACCCAAATAATGTTCTATCCCTGTATTAATGCACACAGCTAATTATTTTGCCTCCTTGCTTTTTAAGTCCAGTGTAGAAGAGCTTCTCGTACGTCACCTAGCATGCTATGCATGACGTATTGGTTTGTTATTGGATTATTGAACAATAGAATTAAGAGCACCAGCCAAAAAAAACTCAGTCTCGCCCAGGATGTCAGGTATGCATTTTACAAGTGAAGTTAAAGCAAAACAGAATTGCAATGGTTAAACACAATATTGTAGGCTACGATACCATTCATCAGCTCCAATGCAAAACGAATCCTCTGTCAGTTCAGTATAAAAAGATAATAAAACCTAGCAGTGAGGAATAATAATATACTAGCTACATCATGCTCTATTAGTCATCGCAGACGTTTGATCACATACAGAGCGAGTTTAGTATCGAACTTTTCCTTGCATAGGAGAGTCAGTTTTTTTTTTTTTACGAACATGCCTTGATAATGCCTCGGCAAGCATTTCATTAAGAAGAATAGAATTACACAACACCGCTACAAAACTGAAGCAGGCCAAAGAGAGAAAAAGAGAAGAGCAATGAAGGGGAAGAACCTGTAACCCTAAAACTCTACTAGCCTGAACATGTGAGAACAAGATACATCAACACAAAGATTGTCTATAGAGCATAGAGCAGCCAGGAAAGCCACTCTACTATGACTTGGCCATTGCTTTGAACAACCTCTGAATCCGTGACTTCACGTCCTCAGGTCGCACATACGAAACCCCTACATCCTCTGTTGCCTTCAACATCTCAACTGTGTCCCTGTAGACCGGAGCAACCAGCTCCTCAACCATAACGCTCAGATCCACTGCCTGCTGCTTATCCACCAGTACCCACCGTGACTGCACCTGGCAGATGGCTTCCAGAAAGGTATGGAAGCGGTTCAGTTTCTCTAGCATAACACTACTCGAACTACTGCCAGGTCTTCTGTCAGTCTCAAGTATTGCTACGGCCCTGCCCCAGGTAGCCCGGCGGTACTCCAGCACCCACTGGTGAACCTTCGCAGACATCACCCTGGTCCAATCCTCGCCCAGCAAGATCTTAAGCTCGCATCCACTGACTTTCTTGATTATGTAGATCCCGTTGTTGATCAGGAAGACACAGCCAAGAGGAGCGTGACCATAGATCCTGGATTTGGACTCGAGATTCGCTATCAGCACGTCCACGATCCAAGCAAAGCAGATCGCCAGTGACGACGTGGGACGGTCAGGGTCGACTGGACATGTTTCATCAGCACGACCGAACTCCACGAGCATCACTTCCTCCAGAGTGTGGCGAGACACGCAGGCTGCCATGAGGTAGTTCATCACGTACCTGGTTATCGGATGCAGTCCACCATCTGGCGGCGAAGACTCGCACGGGTCACCGCGTATCAGCTTTTCTAGAGCCACAAATATGCCCTTGATTGACAGTCCAAGACGTTCACGAGGAGCAGCCACGACCTCGTGATCCAAGGCTTCGTCAAGGACAGGAAGGATATCGGTTAAGGCATCGTACATGTCGACCATGCGGAAGAGACTCTCCGGCCTATGTCCGGCAGCAGCAGCGATAGCTTCAGCGAAGGACAGGGGTTGGAGGAAAGGTCTGCATGCGGTGGCGAAGGCAAGGTCAGCGTAGGATGTGAATCCTTCGAAGATGCAGTCGCACAGGTGACGCTCGCTCGGGATCAAGATGTGGAACACAACGCGTGTTGCAGGTATCCAGCGCATGATCCGAGTCTCGAGCTCCTCCCATGCTGTTGTTGACTTATTGCACAATTCTTCTTCTTCCCAATGAGCGTCAACCCCAAGTCGAGCAATGCTCTCGTCAATGAAGCTGCGGCGTGCAGAGGCGTAGGTCTCCGCACACGTATCGCCAAAACCGGCAGCAATCATCCTTCTCGCGACTCGGTTTGCCTCGGTGACTACGCCCTCCGGCAAGGCATCGACGATGATGTCAAAGTTTCTGACTGGCTGGGCTACAAAGGTGTGGTCGTTGGCGTCTTCATTCTGGCTTCTCTTGGAACTGCGGTCACCATGGTCGTCGTCGCTGAAGCCGGATGTGCCCACCAGACGCTGGAACTCATCCTTGAGCCTCGCGGAACATCGCTCTAGAAGGAGGTCAAAGCTCTCAAGGAGCGCATGGTCCGCTGAGGTGCTCTCGAGGCCATGGATGGTGGAAGTCAGTTCGTCCACGGCTTCTAAGAAGGCCTCGGCATCGTCAGAACTGGACCAGAGGGACCGGTCCAGGCTCAGGAACTGGGAGATCAGATCATCGAGTGCTTGCAGGGTTTCATCCATGCCAATCACTAATGCTACGAAGCAAACACTCCTTAAGCCTGTGCAGATCTATATAAGCTTCAGATTTGTGAGCCTCCTAAGTCTTCAGGGCAATTCAGAGAAGAGGATGGCGCGGCGCAGCGCAGCTCAATCATCTCCAGTCTCTAGTTAGCTGCCAAAACGGACCAGTTCAAACATTTGATATTCATATGCGTATCACAAAAGAACTGAGTGCAACACGTACCTTGCAGAAAGCGCATCTGAAATTAAGGATGCAAAACTTTTGTCTTCCTAGGAGCGCCTTAGATACATACATCCAACGTGACCTCCATATACACAGATGAGTTAATGATGTACCGAATGATGCGAAATCACAATTTATGTGCAATGAGTTGTGGATACGGACAAAACCGTAGAATTAGCATCCAACAATGCTGTTGGGGGCTTGGGGTGTCGCAACTCGCAAGTCACGACGAGCTTACCTCAGGATAGTAACATCCAACCACACAGCCACCAAGCATCACTTCGTGGCAATTGTACTCCTCTGACTTTTCTTTCAACCAATACATCAAGTAGTTAAAAACTGAAAGGCAAGCTTTGAGAACCAACACAAAGGTTTGCGTGGGGAAAACAATACTTCTCTGAAATCTACAAGAAGTAAAAGGGTTGGTTCACACAGGCTTCTTCTCTGAAATTGAGCTTCGAGGAGGTAAAGGATGAGCAGAGGGCCCCACTGCCTAAATCTTTTTTACCTTTATCAATATCTCAACATTCATATAGATTGACAACACAAATTCAATGCTACTAGATCCCTCATAAAGAATTATTCTATAATATTATATATATATATATATATATATATATATATATATATATATATATATATATATCAATTTCTATATAAGATAATACTTTTTACAATAATATTGCTTGTCAAAGTGTAATATTGAGACTGTCGCTGTCCTAATGGACTTGTATTTGTGATTCGAGGACTTCATGGGAACTAATTACTAAATTCAAGGATGTGCTGTCTCACGACCACATATGTCAAAATCCAAGACCAATCCATCCATAGCTAGAACCTAAGTAATGGAATCCCGTATAGTGGTTCAATCTATAACACATAACAACTTTCTAGCTTACTCATCCATATCCCCTATTTCAAACTTCACTTTATAAACAGTGCAATCTACAGTACAAAAAATTGCACGGCCATATGCACGATCTGATGGTCATAACCTTACAACCTTATGATGTCAATCCATACACAAATGGTAAATAAAATTGAAGATTTAAGAATCATGATTGGATCAGTTGGGGCAAAAATGCAGGAGACAATAGAGTAGATTAACTAGCAATTGTTCCTAGTTCCTACAATAAGACCTATCACCGATACCACTGACCATTGTAAAAAGCTGTAGAAGTGGTATTGAAAGAGTGTTCTGCCTTTATAATTTATTCACTATGTCAAGTTACTAAGGGCCTGTTTGGTTTGATGCCTAACTTGCCACACTTTGCCTAACTTTTCTGCCTAAGGTTAGTTCTTCAATTCGAACGACTAACCTTAGGCAAAGTGTGGCATATTTAGCCACGAACCAAACAGCCCCTAAATACTCCATCCGTCCCAAAATATTAGTTGTTTTAGCATTTTTACTAGATTCATACAATATTTAATGTATGTTATATATATATATATATATATATATATATATATCATTGCCATTCATTTGAATATAGACATAAAATTCAAGGACTAAAATGACTAATATTTTGGGACGGAGGGAGTATGAAATACTAAGATAGCTAATTAAGTAAAAAGTACACAGCACCCCTAATTACTCATAGCTAAAGGAGAAATCTAGCCAATAAGAAACAAACGATACTGACACAATAGGTTAAAATTACCAGTTGATACTTGATACAGAAACACCTACAGATTTTACACAGCTGGAGACAATAGCATTTCCTCATCTGAGACAAAGTCCAGCCTTTTTGCAACACATCATTGAGTCCAAAATGTCACCATAACTAAGGTTGTGATATCCACTAAAATAGCTAGACTAATCACTTGGCCACCCCTTCAAATAGATGTTGGATGCGTTCCTGAACATCCTCTGGGGTGTATTTGATGAACAAGTCTCGGGCAGCTTCAGGAGATGATCTCAATCTCCCAATTAAGCCTCTATATGCAGGCATAACAGAATCCACTATCGCTGACTTAACATCTGCTCGTAGCTGCTCATCTGCAATCACCCAATCTGACTGCACCGCGCAAATCTCCTCCAGGTAGCTGTTGAACATCTGCATCTTCTGAAGCATGGATTTTGCAGTGATACTGCCAACGCCAGGACCTCCGGTCTGCAGCACTGATATGACTTTTGCCCAGGCCCCACGCTGGTACTCCACACTCCACCTGCGCACCCTGCTCATTATCTGCTTCATCCATTCATCACCAAGCAAAACCCCAAGCTCACTGTCATTGACCTTGTGAATAATGTATTTCCCATTATTCATCAAGAATATGGAAGCAAGTGGTGGATCCCTGTATATCTTTGATTTGGTCTCCAAATTTTTGTGAAGCACATCCATGATCCAAGCTATGTGCACAGCTAGCGACGAAGTAGGGCGATCAGGGTCGACAGCAATAGCCGCTGTGCCAACAGCACCCAAGTCACCTTCCATCACCTCTTCCAATGTTTGCCGTGAACCACAAGCAGCACGGAGATAGTTCATGACATACCGAGTGATAGGATGTATACCACCACCAGGCACAGCAACACGGGCTGGGTCACGGCGGATGAGATTTTCCAGCTCCATGAATATACCCTTGATTGAGGAGCCAAGAGTGTTGCATACAGCTGATACCTCAGCACGTAGAGCTGCAGAGTAGGGATCAGAGAAGACAGGATCGAGGTCAGAAAGGAGGTCTCGTACTGCTTCATACATGTCAATAACACGGAAGAGCCGTTCTGGCGCGCGGCTGGCAGCAGCAACTGCATCTCCGAATGAAATAAGCTGAAGCGCCTGGGTGCGCACGGCAGCAACAAAGGCAAGGTCGCCGTACGGAGCAAGGCCTTCGAAGACACGATCACAGAGGCGGCGCTCGCTGGGGATTAGGATGCGAAACACCATCTTGAAGGCTGGGATCCAGCGAGCAATGTCAAACTCGAGCTCCTCCCATGGTAAGGAGTGGACCTCGTCGACCGTACGGGAACGGATGCCAAGGCGAGCGACGCTCTCGTCGATGAAACCGCGGCGTGCGGCCGCGTATGCCTCGGCGCACTCGCGGCCAAAGCCAGCGTCCACCATCCGCCGGGCAATCTGGTGAACATCAGAGACCGAGCCCGGCGGAAGAGCATCTATAACGATGTCGAAGTCCGAGACCGGCCTCGCGATTGGGATTGGCTCGTCGCCAAAGCCGTCATCCGCGTCGTACTCATCCTCCTCGCTTTCATCGGACCCGAACCCACCGGTAACCTGAGGCGCCGCGTCGTCGGGGCGCTCGATGAGAGCCCGAAATTCGTCCTCCAGCCGGGCCATGCACCGGCTCAGCAGCTCGTCGGCGCGGTCGAGCAGCCCGCGGTTGGTCCCGGCGGCATCCAGCTCCTGCACGGTTCCGATGAGGTCGTCCACCGCCTCTAGGAACGCGTCCGCGTCCGCTGAGTCCGCCCATATGAGCCTATCCATGGCGACGAACTGCGAGATCTGCCGGTCCAGCGTGCGCACGGTCCGCTCCAGCGACGTCACCGGGGGCATGGCCGCGGCAGCCGACGGCGCCACTGGAGGGGGCGGCATGGGCGGCGAGGCTGGCACGGAGCGCTCCCCAGCCCCTCCGACCGCGGCCGCCGCAGCAGCGGCGCGCGTGGCGTATAGCTTGTCAAGCGAGAGGCGGCCGTCATAGTTGGAGAAGACCTTGAGTATATCCTCCGTCATGGTGTCGGTGCGGCCAAGGGTCTGGACGATGTGCTGCACCGTGGCGAGCAGCTTCTCCTCGCCGTTCTCCGCCATCGGGCGCCGAGCGTGGTCGCCGGACGCTTCTCCCCTCCCGTCAATCAGCGTCAGGTTCGGACTAGGGTTTGAGTATGCGGCGGAGAGGGCCGTGGTGGGGTGCGATTGTGTTGCCGTGGGGGTTTATCAGGAGTTATTTGAATTTGTAACATTTTCGTCACGCGGCTTCGCCACTTTATTACTACGCAGCCGTACTTCGCCAGTTTGGTATTATGGAGGAAACACCCGCGCCAGTTTGGTACTGTTAATCTACCGGCCTCTTTAACCTTTCCTTAGCTACGGTAAAAATCAATTTTGCCCCTCGCTGTAACCACGATGCTCTGGAGGGCGGCGGCGGCGGAGGGCGAGGACCACTTCGACCGGGTGCCCGACTCCCTCGTGCTGCTCATCTTCAACAAGCTGGCCGACGCGCGGTCGCTGGGGCGCTGCTCCGCGGTGTCGCGCCGCTTCAGCGCGCTGGTCCCGCTCGTGGACGACGCCTGCCTGCGCATCGACCGCGTCATCCCCGCCGACGCCGCCGACGCGGGGGCGCCGCGCCCGCGCGCCGCGCTCTCGCACCTCCTCGAGTCCGTGCTGCTCGCCGTGCTCAAGCCCTTCGCGCACTGCGACGCCAAGTCCGCGTCGCCGCAAAAGCACGCGCAGCAGCAGCAGCAGCACCACTCGCCCGCCCAGGTGCTGAGGAACTTCAGCAGCATCCGCAGCCTCCGGATGGAGCTCCCGGTCTCCGACGTGGGCACCGACGACGGCGTCGTGCTCAGGTGGAAGGCCGTGTTCGGCAGCACGCTGCAGAGCTGCGTCATCCTCGACGGCACCAGGGTGGACCGCGCCGCGGCCGCGGGACCGCCGCACGCCCCCTCCTCCGCTCCCCCCGCGGGCGACGACGACGGCGGCAGCATCCCGGAGTCCCTGTACACCAACGGCGGCCTCAAGCTGCGCGCCGTCTGGACCATCAGCTCCCTCATCGCCGCGGCCACCAGGCACTACCTCCTCCGCGAGATCGTCAAGGAGCACCCCACCCTGGAGCGGGTGGCGCTGACGGACGCCGACGGGCCCATGAAGGAGGCCGTGGCCACGCTCGGCAAGCGCCACGCCTACCTGCTCGAGATGAACGGCTTCTAGTCTGCGCGCCTCTCTGCTCCATGCCGAAAAGCCGGAGGCGGAGTTGGCGGGTGAGAGGATCTGACCAAGCGCCTGGATGGGCTTCACGATGCCGCCGAGCACGATGCAGGGAGGGAGACTGGATCTGAAGGGGAATGCAGGGAGGGAGGCGTGGCACAGAGTGAACGAGTTATGTGGCCGCGCGGAACGCAGACGGCGGCGCGGGCGAGTCTCCGGCGCGAAGTCTCCCGTCTGTTCTCTCGCTCGCAGCTAGGGGTAGATTAGTACATAGGTATACACAAGCTTCATCAAACGCAACAAAACAGACGCTTACAGAGCACGAGACGTTAACAGTACCAAACTGGCGCGGGTGTTTTCTCCATAATACCAAACTGGCGAAGCACGGCTGCGGAGTAATAAAGTGGCGAAGCCGCCCGACGAGAATGTTACAAATTCAAATAACTCGGTTTATCAGCCCGTCACTACTCGGAGTCTCGGACCGGAGTGGAGACACCGGTTATCGAATGGTGCGAATTCGGATCGGGTACCCACCGCCAAATCCGAGGTCTACTCAACCTCGTCAAGCCAAAGGTAATGCCGTCAGCCACCGGTCTATTCAAATTTTATCTAAAAACACTGTTTTACACTATTCTGTACGGTAGATTGTACTGTTCGTATAGTAAAATTTAAATATAGTATAAATATGGATAAACGCTGAAGATAGCTGAAAGGAATTAGACTTACACATTTTTCCTAATTAATTTTGGTGGTTGAATTGACCAACACAAATAATTGGACTAACTAGTTTGCTCTAGTCTATAAATTTTACAGGTGCCAAAGGTTCACAATAAGCCAATAAAAAGACCAAGTAAGGGTTCAAACAAAAATAGCAAAAGACATCCCAAAAGGCACCCTGGTCTGGCGCACCGGACTGTCCGGTGCACCAGGGCACTCGACGCTGAACTTGTCACCTTCGGGAAAATGGGAGGCCGCTCCGCTATAATTCACCGGGCACCGGACAGTGTCCGGTGTCACACCGGATTGTCCGGTGTGCCAGCGGAGCAACGGCTACTTCGCGCGCAATGGTCGACTGCAACGCATTTAATGCGCGCCTGCGCGCGCAGAGGACAGAGCACACGCAGTTGGCGCACCGGACAGTCTACAGGACCTGTCTGGTGCACCACCGGACAGCCCAGAGGCCCCACAAGTCAGAGCTCCAACGGTCGAACCCCAACGGCTGGCTGACGTGGCTGGCGCACCGGACAGTGTCCGGTGCGCCAT
Organism: Zea mays; assembly: GCF_902167145.1. Taxonomy (NCBI): domain Eukaryota; kingdom Viridiplantae; phylum Streptophyta; class Magnoliopsida; order Poales; family Poaceae; genus Zea; species Zea mays. Next base: position 188,693,900 of record NC_050098.1, read on the forward strand.
GCGACAGCAGCCTTCCAACGGCCACATTTTGGTGGTTGGGGCTATAAATACCCCAACCACCCCACATTCAATGGCATCCAAGTTTTCCACCTTCAACACATTACAAGAGCTCTAGCATTCAATTCTAGACACAACCAAAGAGATCAAATCCTCTCCCAAGTCTGGAATCACTCCAAATCAAATAGTGACTAGAGAGAGCGACATTTGTGTTCATTTGAGCTCTTGCGCTTGGATTGCTTCTTTTCTTTCTCATTCTTCTTGTGATCAAACTCAATTGTAACCAAGGCAAGAGACACCAATTGTGTGGTGGTCCTTGCGGGAACTTTGTGTTTCGTTTGATTGAGAAGATAAGCTCACTCGGTCTAATTGACCGTTTGAGAGAGGGAAAGGGTTGTAAAAGACCTGGTCTTTGTGACCACCTCAACGGGGAGTAGGTTTGCAAGAACCGAACCTCGGTAAAACAAATCATCGTGTCTCACTCTTTATTTGCTCACGATTTGTTTTTCGCCCTCTCTCTCAGGCTCGCTTATATTTCTAACGCTAACCCGGCTTGTAGTTGTGTTTAAGTTTATAAATTTCAGATTCGCCCTATTCACCCCCCCTCTAGGAGACTTTTAATTGGTATCAGAGCTCGGTGCTTCATTAGAGCCTAACCGCTCGAAGTGATGTCGGGAGCATCCGCCAAGAGGGAGTTTGGGACTGTCACACCCGGATTTCGGGGCACCAAGACCCGGGCACGAACATAATCACCATGTGTGCTGGGACCAAGTCTCACACATATGATGAAACATGGCACAGGATCGAATGTCACATCTTTACTACATAACAGGAGTTCTATACAAAATAAATAAATAATTACATTATAAGGAGACAACGGTCCAGCAACCCAAAGTTGACTGGGAGACGACGGCCTAGATCTCTCACGAACTCATCGCAGCATCCTCCATGCGCCTCATCTTGCGGTACCTGTTCTTGACCTGTGGGGGTGTGAGACAGCAAGAGTGAGCTCACATACGTTCATCGCTCAACAAGTTGTGGGGAATAATGTGCATGAACTCGCCAAAGGTGGGAGCTCACGTGAAGTGTAAGGCTTACCAAAGAGGATGGTTAGAGCTGAGCATTGCTTTTAAAGTTGGTCAAAATTTTATTAGCAATTACTAAGTATAAGTAAATACCAACCCAATTAAATAGTAGAACAAAAGTAACAACATCACCTACGATGCAATGCATATGACAATTTGAATTTAGTTCCATAAATTAATCATCAGAGAGTCCTGAGCTGCTCATGACCGTGAGCTCGGCTAGTATACCAGTTTTACACTTTGTAGAGGTGGTACCCTTTACCCACAAGTCATGTTACCCATCTGCCAAGGGATCGCGACTTCCCATACACCTCTACCGATGAGGCGAGGCAGGGTAACACTACGAGGCCTTTACAAAGTTCCACTAGCTTCAGAAAACCCGCTACAGTTTATAGGAAGCTCCAATGCAGGGTTCTTGCCTGACCGCCATCGCAGCAAAATCAACCAAGGACCTCCCTACACTGACCACTCCCCTACTGCCCTTGCCCTTTTCGGGTAAGGTAGTCCTCCACTAGCTTTCCTAATTAATCAGCCAAGGGCGTCCATAAACCCTTGTGGTGGCACGTGTTTCTCAAGTTAAGCTCTATGTTCCAATTAACATTAATGATCTTGACATGAACAGTAAATAACAACGGATAACAAAAGTATAATCATGAATAATGTGTATCTCAATGCCCAAAACCACATATAGCACTAGCAAGTACTACCCAAAAAGTTCAATGGTAAACAATGCATAAAGATAGACAAACTAGGGTAACCTATTAGGTCCCATCAAAATTAACCTATGCAGATCATTATGATTAATTAGAACATGAGTGGGTAAAAGAAGTGATCAAGGGCACAACTTGCCTAGGACTTGAGATTCCAGGTACCAGGATGATCTTCAGATGACTCGTGACCTCACGCTAGTCGTAAGAAACATTGTATAGACAAAATTAACATTACACCAAACATAAGTACAAATTGTGTAATAATAATCTACGCGTCGCTACGAGATCGTGGGAACAAGAATTACTAAATTCGGAGTTACAGTTAGAAAGTTATGATTTTATGGAGTTATTGAGTACCTAGAATATATTAATTCGAATGGACAATTTTAATTCAAGTTTCATGGCTAAACAATGTTACTGGTTGGTAGACAATATTAAAATAAAATTATTGCAACTGGAATGACTCAATTTGAAGTTAAAATGAGAAAGTTATGAATTTCTAATGATTTTATGTGTTTTGTACAAGATTAAATAGAATATAAATTTTAATGTGACTTTCATGTCAAAACAGATGTACTATGTGATAAATAATAATATTACAGAATTATAGAAATCAGAATGAACTAATTTGGACTTAATATGAATTTCTTATGGATTAAACAAGTTTCTGTATTTATTTTTATATTAAAAATCTATTTTCTAATCTATTTTTCCTGTTTTACTGATCTCAGGACTGGGCGCCAATAACAGAGAAACACATGGACTAATGTATAAAATATCCCAGACTCTGATTCAACCCGCGGTGGACGGCGGGTTTATTTCATTTAACCAGAGGGTCCTATTTGCAAAGCGCAAGCCGAAGGGGTATCTCGCGCTAACAGTCGTCCGATCAACATCCGACGATGAGGATTAGATCCTGGATTCACTCTGGGCCCTCAGATCCTGGATCTACGTTTACGATTTAATGATGTCCGATGCACGTGTCGATCGTCCGATCCGATCCAACGGTCTTAATCAAATCGCCCAGGAGTAATCGCCCGATTCTAATCCAGTCGTCCGTTAAGATCAGACGGCCGAAAGGCCTGCCCCCCCTTCTCCGGTCACGGCACCCGGCGGCGCCCTGCTTCCCCCACCGCAGAGCTCGCTGGAGCACGGCGAAACTACACAGACACGCCCTAGATCCCAATCCACAGTGCGCAATATGTAATAAAGGACCTGGCGAACACAGGGAGGGAGTCCTCACCAGACATCGATGACCAAGCGGCGCTGGCCACGGCAGAGTGCGGTTCGGCGGCGCCGTGTGATCTCTGGCGAGAAATTCTGCATCGCCCCGCACACGATTCCACCCGAAACGGCAACAGATACGCTCCATGAGCTTCGTAGATCATCTATGGCCACAATGTGGGCTCCGAGCCGTAGTCGTCGACCAGGTCGACGCGGGCGGCTCCCGGTGGTGTCGGTGTTCCCGGCGGTGATGCGCGCACAGGAGAGGATGAGGGCCCGAGGTGGGTGAGAGCACCTAAAGGGGGGGTGAATAGGTGATCCTGTGAAACTTAAACTTATAGCCACAAAAACTTGTTAAGTGTTAGCACAATAATCGCCAAGTGGCTAGAGAGGAGTCTCAACAAAACACAATACCACAAGAGATCAAACACAGAGATGGCACAGTGGTTTATCCCGTGGTTCGGCCAAGACCAACGCTTGCCTACTCCACGTTGTGGCGTCCCAACGGACGAGGGTTGCAATCAACCCCTCTCAAGCGGTCCAAAGACCAACTTGAATACCACGGTGTTTTGCTTTGCCTTTCAGTATCCCGTTTGCGAGGAATCTCCACAACTTGGAGCCTCTCGCCCTTACACTTGAGATTCACAAAGAAATACGGAGTAAGCGAGGAACTAGCAACGCACACAAGACTCAAAATCAGAGCAACAGCACGCACACAAGTCGCAACAAGAGCTCGCAACACTACTCAATGAGTTCACAACTCAACAAGAGCTCTAGATGCTATCACAATGAACCAAATGCGCGGAATTGATGTCTTGGTGCTTAAGAATGATGTAGGAATCTTGGTGTTCTCCTCCATGCGCCTAGGGGTCCCTTTTATAGCCCTAAGGCAGCTAGGAGCCGTTGAGAGCAAATCTGGAAGGCTGATCTTGCCTTCTGTCGACCGGTGCACCGGACAGTCCGGTGCACACCGGACACTGTCCGGTGCCCGATTTCCTTCCTAGAATGGCGCGGCCGACCGTTGCAGATCTGGGAGCCGTTGGTGCACCGGACATGTCCGGTGCACACCGGACAGTCCGGTGCCCCCTTCCGACCGTTGGCCCGGCCACGTGTCGCGCGCAGATTCCGCGGCCGACCGTTGGCCTGGCCGACCGTTGGCTCACCGGACAGTCCGGTGCACATCGGGCAGTCCGGTGAATTTTAGCCGTACGCCGTCGGCGAATTCCCGAGAGCGGACACTTCACGCCGAGTCAGCCTGGCGCACCGGACACTGTCCGGTGCACCACCGGACAGTCCGGTGTGCCAGACTGAGCTGAGTCTTGGCTGTACACAGCCAAGCCTTTTTCACCTCTTTTCTTTTCTTCTTCTTTCTGTTTCTAACACTTAGACAAGTATATTAGTACACAAAACCAATATACTAAGGCTTAGAAACATACCTTTACTCTTGATTTGCACTTTGTCCATCCATGAGCATAAATTCACATTTAAGCACTTGTGTTGGCACTCAATCACCAAAATACTTAGAAATGGCCCAAGGGCACATTTCCCTTTCAATCTCCCCTTTTTTAGTGATTTATGCCAACACAACATAAAGCAACTAGAACAAGTGCAATATCACTTCAAATAAAACTCAAATTTATTTTGATTCAATTTTGGCATATATGGATCATCCTTTGCCACCACTTGGTTTGTTTTTGCAAATCAAACTCAAATCTCTATCTCTAAGTCAAACACACATGTTGAAGCATAAAGAGAGTCATTCCAAAAGAGATTGATCAAAGATTTCAAAAACTCCCCCTATTCCCCATAATCAACACTTCTCCCCACAAGAGACCAACTTTTGACAAAAGAGACAGTGCAAGAGTTTTCACAAAACAAAAGCTCTATTTTACTATTTTCAAAATTTCTCAAGTGGTAGCTGATCCATCTATTGCTTTGGCCTTTATTTTCTCCCCCTTTGGCATCAAGCACCAAAACGGGATCAATCTTGGCCCCAGAACCCCATTGCCTCACCAAATTCTTCAATAAGAATACAAAGGCAATAAGAGGACATGAGATGAACTTGGAATAAGTTACCCTCTCATCGGAGTGCAGTGGAAGTCTTTCATGGTCCAAGTCCACCTTTTCCCTTTCAAGCCTCCTTTGAGACTAAAACAAGCAAACTCAAGCACATGGTTAGTCTCAAAGGGTCAAGTTGTAACACATCTCCCCCTAAACATGTGCATCACTTTGCAACGAACTTGTGAGGTCCGGGGAGTGTTTGTACAACTTGATCACCATAAATAAGCAACAAAATGCATAAGGAATATGATCAAAGGCATAAACACATGTATGCTGTAAATCAATCCAGGTTCCGCGAATCTAAGACATTTAGCTCACTACGCAACCTGCAAAAGGTATTCTCATCTAGAGGCTTGGTAAAGATATCAGCTAGCTGGTTCTCGGTGCTAACATGAAACACTTCGATATCTCCCTTTTGCTGGTGGTCTCTCAAAAAGTGATGCCGGATGTCAATGTGCTTTGTGCGGCTGTGTTCAACAGGATTTTCCGCCATGCGGATTGCACTCTCATTATCACATAGGAGTGGGACTTTGCTCAGATTGTAGCCAAAGTCCCGAAGGGTTTGCCTCACCCAAAGTAGTTGCGCGCAACACTGCCCTGCGGCAACATACTCGGCCTCAGCGGTGGATAGGGCAACGGAGGTTTGTTTCTTAGAGTTCCACGACACCAGGGACCTTCCTAAGAATTGGCACGTCCCCGATGTACTCTTCCTATCGACCTTACATCCAGCATAGTCGGAATCTGAGTATCCGATTAAGTCAAAGGTAGACCCCTTTGGATACCAGATCCCGAAGCAAGGCGTAGCAACTAAATATCTAAGAATTCGCTTCACCGCCACTAAGTGACACTCCTTAGGATCGGATTGAAATCTAGCACACATGCATACACTAAGCATAATATCCGGTCTACTAGCACATAAGTAAAGTAACGATCCTATCATTGACCGGTATGCTTTTTGATCAACGGACTTACCTCCTTTGTTGAGGTCGGTGTGTCCGTCGGTTCCCATCGGAGTCTTTGCGGGCTTGGCGTCCTTCATCCCAAACCGCTTTAGCAAGTCTTGTGTGTACTTCGTTTGAGAGATGAAGGTGCCATCCTTGAGTTGCTTCACTTGGAACCCAAGGAAGTAGTTCAATTCGCCCATCATTGACATCTCGAATTTCTGCGTCATCACCCTGCTAAACTCTTCACAAGACTTTTTATTAGTAGAGCCAAATATTATGTCATCGACATAAATTTGGCACACAAACAAATCTCCATCACAAGTCTTAGTAAAAAGAGTTGGATCGGCTTTCCCAACCTTGAAAGCATTAGCAATTAAGAAATCTCTAAGGCATTCATACCATGCTCTTGGGGCTTGCTTAAGTCCATAGAGCGCCTTAGAGAGCTTACACACGTGGTCGGGGTACCATTCATCCTCGAAGCCAGGGGGTTGCTCCATGTACACCTCCTCCTTTATTGGCCCGTTGAGGAAAGCGCTCTTCACATCCATTTGGAACAACCTGAAAGAATGGTGAGCGGCATATGCTAGCAAGATACGAATGGACTCTAGCCTAGCCACAGGAGCAAAAGTCTCCTCAAAGTCCAAACCTGCGACTTGGGCATAACCTTTTGCCACAAGTCGAGCCTTGTTCCTCGTCACCACTCCGTGCTCGTCTTGTTTGTTGCGGAACACCCACTTGGTTCCCACAACATTTTGCTTAGGACGAGGCACCAGCGTCCAAACTTCATTTCTCTTGAAGTTGTTGAGCTCCTCCTGCATGGCCAACACCCAGTCCGGATCTAGCAAGGCCTCTTCTACCCTGAAAGGCTCAATAGAAGAGACAAAGGAGTAATGCTCACAAAAGTTAACTAATCTTGAACGAGTAGTTACTCCCTTGCTAATGTCACCCAAAATTTGGTCGACGGGATGATCCCTTTGAATCACCGCTCGAACTTGGGTTGGAGGTGCCTGAGGTGCTTCTTCCTCTTCAACTTGAACATCTTGTGCTCCCCCTTGATCATGCGCCTCCACTTGAGGTACATGTTCGTCATCTTGGGTTGGGGAATTCACCATAGTTGAGGAAGACGGTTGATCTTGCTCCAATTGTTCCCGAGGCCGTACATCTCCAATCGTCATGGTGCGTATCGCGGCCGTTGGAACATCTTCTTCATCTACATCATCAAGATCAACAACTTACTCTCTTGGAGAGCCATTAGTCTCATCAAATACAACGTCGCTAGAGACTTCAACCAAACCCGATGATTTGTTGAAGACCCTATACGCCTTTGTATTTGAATCATAACCTAACAAAAACCCTTCTACAGCTTTGGGAGCAAACTTAGAATTTCTACCCTTCTTCACTAGAATGTAGCATTTGCTCCCAAATACACGAAAGTAAGATACATTGGGTTTGTTACCGGTTAGAAGCTCATACGAAGTCTTCTTGAGGAGGCGGTGAAGGTAGACCCTGTTGATGGCGTGGCAAGCCGTGTTCACAGCTTCCGACCAAAACCGCTCGGGGGTCTTGAATTCTCCAAGCATCGTCCTCGCCATATCGATTAGCGTCCTGTTCTTCCTCTCTACCACACCATTTTGTTGTGGTGTGTAGGGAGCGGAGAACTCGTGCTTGATCCCCTCCTCCTCAAGGAACTCCTCCACTTGAAGGTTCTTGAACTCGGACCCGTTGTCGCTCCTTATCTTTTTCACCTTGAGCTCAAACTCATTTTGAGATCTCCTGAGGAAGCGCTTCAGGGTCCCTTGGGTTTCAGACTTATCCTGCAAAAAGAACACCCAAGTGAAGCGGGAAAAGTCATCAACAATAACTAAACCATACTTACTTCCTCCTATGCTCAGATAGGCGACGGGTCCGAAGAGGTCCATATGCAGCAGCTCCAGAGGTCTTGAGGTGGTCATCACATTCTTGCTGTGATGTGCTCCTCCCACTTGTTTACCTGCTTGACAAGCTGCACAAGGTCTATCTTTTTCGAATTGCGCGTTAGTCAAACCTATCACGTGTTCTCCCTTTAGAAGCTTGTGAAGGTTCTTCATCCCCACATGTGCTAAGCGGCGATGCCACAGCCAGCCCATGCTAGTCTTGGCTATTAAGCATGCATCTAGACCGGCCTCTTCTTTTGCAAAATCAACTAAATAAAGTTTGCCGTCTAATACACCCTTAAAAGCTAGTGAACCATCACTTCTTCTAAAGACAGACACATCTACATTTGTAAATAGACAGTTATATCCCATATTGCATAATTGACTGACCGATAGCAAATTATATCCAAGAGACTCTACTAAAAACACATTAGAGATAGAGTGCTCATTAGAAATTGCAATTTTACCTAACCCTTTTACCTTGCCTTGATTCCCATCACCGAATATAATTGAATCTTGGGAATCCTTATTCTTGACGTAGGAGGTGAACATCTTCTTCTCCCCCGTCATATGGTTTGTGCATCCGCTGTCGATAATCCAGCTTGAACCCCCGGATGCATAAACCCGCAAGGCAAATTTAGGCTTGGGACTTAGGTACCCAACTCTTGTTGGGTCCTACAAGGTTAGTCACAATTGTCTTAGGGACCCAAATGCAAGTTTTATCTCCCTTGCATTTTGCCCCTAATTTCCTAGCAATCACCTTTCTATCCTTTCTACAAATTGCAAAGGAAGCACTCAAAGCATGATATATTGTAGAGGGTTCATTCATTACTTTCCTAGGAACATTAACAACATTTCTCCTAGGCATATTATGAACAACATTTCTCCTACCAACATTTCTATCATGCACATAAGAAGAACTAGAAGCAAACATGTCATGAGAATCAAAAGCATCATATGTGTTACATCTCCTATAAGCATTTCTAGATTGTCTCCTATCATGGTACACAAAAGGCATGGTTCTTTTGCACACTACTAGCCATAGGGGCCTTCCCTTTCTCCTTGGCGGAGATGGGAGCCTTATGGCTTGTCAAGTTCTTGGCTTCCTTCTTGTAGCCAAGTCCATCCTTAATTGAGGGGTGTCTACCAATTGTGTAGGCATCCCTTGCAAATTTTAGCTTATCAAAATTACTCTTGCTAGTCTTAAGTTGAGCATTAAGACTAGCCAATTCAACATTAAGTTTGGAAATTGAAACTAGGTGTTCACTACAAGCATCAATGTCAAAATCTTTACACCTATTGCAAGTTTCAACAATTTCTACACAAGATGTTGATTTACTAGCTATTTCTAACTTAGCATTCAAATCATCATTAACACTTTTTAATTTAGAGATGGATTCATGACAAGTAGATAATTCACTAGAGAGCATTTCATTCCTTTTAATTTCTAGAGCAAGAGAATTTTGTGCACTAACAAATTTATCATGCTCCTCATATAAAAGATCCTCTTGTTTTTCTAGTAATCTATTCTTGTCATTCAAAGCATCAATCAACTCATTAATCTTATTAATTTTAGATCTATCTAATCCCTTGAATAAGCATGTGTAATCTATCTCATCATCATCACTAGACTCATCCTCACTTGAAGAAGCATAAGTACTAGTATCATGAGTGCTTACTTTCTTCTCCCTTGCCATGAGGCAAGTGTGACGCTCGTTGGGGAAGAGGGATGACTTGTTGAAGGCGGTGGCGGCGAGTCCTTCATTGTCGGAGTCGGAGGAGGAGCAATCCGAATCCCACTCCTTTCCGATATGTGCCTCGCCCTTGGCCTTCTTGTAATGCTTCTTCTTCTCCCTTTTGTTCCCCTTTTCCTGGTCACTTTCATTATCGGGACAGTTAGCAATGAAATGACCAATCTTACCACATTTGAAGCACGAGCGCTTCTACTTTGTCTTGGTCTTGCTTGGCTGTCCCTTGCGACCTTTAAGCGCCGTCTTGAAGCGCTTAATGATGAGGGCCATCTCCTCATTATTTAGCCCGGCCGCCTCAACTTGCGCCACCTTGCTCGGTAGCGCCTCCTTGCTCCTCGTTGCCTTGAGAGCAATGGGTTGAGGCTCATGAATAGGACCGTTCAACGCGTCGTCCACATATCTTGCCTCCTTGATCATCATTCGCCCGCTTACGAACTTCCCCAGAACTTCTTCGGGCGACATCTTGGTGTACCTAGGATTTTCACGAATATTGTTCACCAAATGAGGATCAAGAACGGTAAAGGACCTTAGCATTAGGCGGACGACGTCGTGATCCGTCCATCGCGTGCTTCCGTAGCTCCTTATTTTGTTGATAAGGGTCTTGAGCCGGTTGTATGTTTGAGTTGGCTCCTCGCCCCTTATCATTGCGAACCGTCCAAGCTCGCCCTCCACCAACTCCATCTTGGTGAGCAAGGTGACATCATTCCCCTCATGAGAGATCTTGAGGGTGTCCCAGATCTGCTTGGCATTGTCCAAGCCGCTCACCTTATGGTACTCGTCCCTGCACAAAGAGGCTAGCAACACAGTAGTAGCTTGTGCATTTTTATGAATCTGTTCATTAATAAACATGGGACTATCCGTACTATCAAAGTGCATTCCACTTTCTACAATCTCCCATATGCTAGGATGGAGAGAGAACAAGTGACTACGCATTTTGTGACTCCAAAATCCGTAGTCCTCTCCATAAAAATGAGGAGGTTTACCAAGTGGAATAGATAATAAATGAGCATTAGTACTTTGAGGAATACGAGAGTAATCAAAAGAAAAGTTCGAATTGACCGATTTCTTTCTCTCGTATTCGTTGTGGTCGTCATCCTTTTGGGAGGAAGTAGACTCATCGCTGTCGTAGTAGACGATCTCCTTGATGCGTCTTGTCTTCTTCTTCTTCTTCCCATCTTTGCGTCTGTGGCCCGAGCCCGAGTCGTTGGACTTGTCATCCCTTGGCTCGTTGACGAAGGACTCCTTCTCCTTGTCGTTGATCACAATTCCCTTCCCTTTAGGATCCATCTCTTCGGGCGGTTAGTCCCTTTGTGAAGAGAACGGCTCCGATACCAATTGAGAGCACCTAGAGGGGGGGGGGTGAATAGGTGATCCTGTGAAACTTAAACTTATAGCCACAAAAACTTGTTAAGTGTTAGCACAATAATCGCCAAGTGGCTAGAGAGGAGTCTCAACAAAACACAATACCACAAGAGATCAAACACAGAGATGACACAGTGGTTTATCCCGTGGTTCGGCCAAGACCAACGCTTGCCTACTCCACGTTGTGGCGTCCCAACGGACGAGGGTTGCAATCAACCCCTCTCAAGCGGTCCAAAGACCAACTTGAATACCACGGTGTTTTGCTTTGCCTTTCAGTATCCCGTTTGCGAGGAATCTCCACAACTTGGAGCCTCTCGCCCTTACACTTGAGATTCACAAAGAAATATGGAGTAAGAGAGGAACTAGCAACGCACACAAGACTCAAAATCAGAGCAACAACACGCACACAAGTCGCAACAAGAGCTCGCAACACCACTCAATGAGTTCACAACTCAACAAGAGCTCTAGATGCTATCACAATGAACCAAATGCGCGAAATTGATGTCTTGGTGCTTAAGAATGATGTAGGAATCTTGGTGTTCTCCTCCATGCGCCTAGGGGTCCCTTTTATAGCCCTAAGGCAGCTAGGAGCCGTTGAGAGCAAATCTGGAAGGCTGATCTTGCCTTCTGTCGACTGGTGCACCGGACAGTCCGGTGCACACCGGACACTGTCTGGTGCCCGATTTCCTTCCTAGAATGGCGCGGCCGACCGTTGCAGATCTGGGAGCCGTTGGTGCACCGGACATGTCCCATGCACACCGGACAGTCCGGTGCCCCCTTCCGACCGTTGGCCCGACCACGTGTCGCGCGCAGATTCCGCGGCCGACCGTTGGCCTGGCCGACCGTTGGCTCACCGGACAGTCCGGTGCACATCGGACAGTCCGATGAATTTTAGCCGTACGCCGTCGGCGAATTCCCGAGAGCGGACACTTCACGCCGAGTCAGACTGGCGCACCGGACACTGTCCGGTGCACCACCGGACAGTCCGGTGTGCCAGACTGAGCTGAGTCTTGGCTGTACATAGCCAAGCCTTTTTCACCTCTTTTCTTTTCTTCTTCTTTCTGTTTCTAACACTTAGACAAGTATATTAGTACACAAAACCAATGTACTAAGGCTTAGAAACATACCTTTACTCTTGATTTGCACTTTGTCCATCCATGAGCATAAATTCACATTTAAGAACTTGTGTTGGCACTCAATCACCAAAATACTTAGAAATGGCCCAAGGGCACATTTCCCTTTCAGTGGGCGATGGAGGCCGCGAGGCGCGCCGGTGCTCGTGACTTGGGGAAGAACCAGGGCCAGTCCGCGGTCGCAGTGCCGGAGGGAGGAGGAAGGAGTGAGCAGCGGAGTCGCCGGACCTGGGCGCCATTGAAGAGCAGCGCGGCGAGCAGGGAGCTGCTGCCCCGGGGAAAGGGCTCGGTCGTGGGAGAAGAATGGAGAGGAGAGAGAGGTAGCCAGCACGGTACTTAACCACAGGAGCCACGGATTTCGCGGAGATTTGGTTGGAACTACCCCGCAGAGTTCACGCAGGAGACATGTTCTGTTTTCGGAGCTTGCGATACGGGGAAGAGGGGTCTGACGCCGAGGCCCCACGCAGCAGTGGCGCATGCGCGTTCAAGGAGTACCCAGACTGGCGGAGCCCACATGCAAGTGGCGGGTGTCGGTTTGCGCGTGGTTGGGCCAGCAAAATGGGAAAGGAGCAGAGAGAGATGGGCCGAGCGACTCCGAATTCGGCCCAGGTATACAGGGTGAGCCGTGCCCCCCCTTTTTCTGATTTCTATTTTATTTCCTATTACCATTTAAGCTTCAAGTTTTAAATTCCAAATTTCAAATTTAAGCATAAGCAAAATTATAACATGAGGCACAATTTCTACATAGTATTTATTTATTTATTTACTTTATTTTATTTAAGTAATATTCTCAACAGGAAGTACACACCCCCTGATATATTATTATTGTGGGTGTGTAGTCAAATTAAAGGTATATTAAAAAATTCTCCCTTTGTTTTGGTAGGAACATTTTTTTCCCAATGTCTAATCTTTATTATGATTTATTTTAACTATCGTTATTTTATTATGATCACTTACCTTTAAAAAGGGTGAATTATAAAGTTTAATCATTTATCAAGGGTACTTTGCTCAGACTTTTTCTACCAATCCCAAATTCAGAATTTGGGTGTTACAAATCCTACCCCCTTAACAGAAATCTCGTCCTCGAGATTTGTAAGGAAAGGGATGTAAAAAAAACTTTATTTCTAGTTTAGCCTTTAACTTCTAATTAGTTTAAGAATTAAGAAGTTTCATGTTATTTAGACAGTGGTTGTGAGAGCATGGGTATGTATATCCACTTTATTGTGTATGGTAAAAGATGTCTTTAAAGCATAGAGAGGTTTGGGTAAGAAGGAGTGCGGTAAGGAAAGACTCCATCCAAGATTTGTGGATCTTGATTCTTTTGAAGATCTGGCTTGAATCTTATCCTTCCTTGATTTGATGAGGTCGATCTTCGTTCTTGAAGTTGTTATCCGAATTAGGGACATGTAGTTAAGATAGAGTAGTAGGTGGAGCAGCTAGTTTAGTAGGTGGCTATGACTTAAATGAGATTAGTCAGAATCTGGTTTGGATGTTTTGCTTCTGAATGGTTTGAATAGGTTATGTAACATACTATATAGGTCATGTTGTTGTGTATGACCGAGTTGATCTAGGATCTCAAACTTGTTTATAGGAGCAGAATCTAATGTATTTCACCAGGACTAACTAACTTGTTAGGTCACTCTCTTTAGATTGGATCATAGTAGATTAGATGGGATTAGAATTAAATTAGGGTAACCAGATTAGGCTATATAAGATCTAGTTAATTTATTTTGGAATAGATCATGTTTGTTACACTATTATGAGATGAGCGAAGTGGTGAGGATAAGTATGCTTATTAGGATAAGATGAGTTTCCAAGAATAAGATAAAATCTTCTGAGATTACTTAGATCTATTAGTGTAAGATAAAATCTTTTGAGATAAGATGAACCTATTAAGGTAAGGGAGTATCTTTTAAAATAAGATGGATCTATTTAGATAAGAGAGAGTCTTTTAAGATAAGAGGGATCCATTATGGTAAGGAAGAATCTTTTAAGGTAAGAAGGGTCCATTTAAAATAGATACACTTTAATGGAGAATAATCTAGGTTGTTTAGTTATCTTATGAATTCTATTTATGTTTATATGTATATGCAGATATAATTGTGGACATTACTCCACAACTCATCACACTCAATCAAAGATCCAAATCAAACAAGTATCATAAGTACAAGCATTAAAGCATATAGTTACCTATAAAAATAGTTTTGTTTTTGTTCCTAAGAGTAGGTCTACTATCCCTAAAAGTCACTTTAGGCACATGATTTCAAAGTGTGAAATCCACATTTTTTTCTTTAGAAAGAAAAGGTAAGAATAATCAGAGTAAAGCGGAAATAGATGAGAAAAGATTAAGAAAAGTTTAGAAAAGAATCAGAGTAGTAGAGGTAAGTAGATAATGGTTATCCATTTTTATCTAGGTTTCGTCCTACAGTCAACATTCCTCTGATACCACTTCTGTCACACCCGGATTTCGGGGCACCAAGACCCGGGCGCGAACATAATCACCATGTGTGCTGGGACCAAGTCTCACACATATGATGAAACATGGCACAGGATCGAATGTCACATCTTTACTACATAACAGGAGTTCTATACAAAATAAATAAATAATTACATTATAAGGAGACAACGGTCCAGCAACCCAAAGTTGACTAGGAGACGACGACCTAGATCTCTCACGAACTCATCGCAGCATCCTCCATGCGCCTCATCCTGCGGTACCTGTTCTTGACCTGTGGGGGGTGTGAGACAGCAAGAGTGAGCTCACATACGTTCATCGCTCAACAAGTTGTGGAGAATAATGTGCATGAACTCGCCAAAGGTGGGAGCTCACGTGAAGTGTAAGGCTTACCAAAGAGGATGGTTAGAGCTGAGCATTGCTTTTAAAGTTGGTCAAAATTTTATTAGCAATTACTAAGTATAAGTAAATACCAACCCAATTAAATAGTAGAACAAAAGTAACAACATCACCTGCGATGCAATGCATATGACAATTTGAATTTAGTTCCATAAATTAATCATCAAAGAGTCCTGAGCTGCTCATGACCGTGAGCTCGGCTAGTATACCAGTTTTACACTCTGTAGAGGTGGTACCCTTTACCCACAAGTCATGTTACCCATCTGCCAAGGGATCGCGACTTCCCATACACCTCTACCGAGGAGGCGAGGCAGGGTAACACTACGAGGCCTTTACAAAGTTCCACTAGCTTCAGAAAACCCGCTACAATTTATAGGAAGCTCCAATGCAGGGTTCTTGCCTGACCGCCATCGCAACAAAATCAACCAAGGACCTCCCTACACTGACCACTCCCCTACTGCCCTTGCCCCTTTCGGGTAAGGTAGTCCTCCACTAGCTTTCCTAATTAACCAGCCAAGGGCGTCCATAAACCCTTGTGGTGGCACGTGTTTCTCAAGTTAAGCTCTATGTTCCAATTAACATTAATGATCTTGACATGAACAGTAAATAACAACGGATAACAAAAGTATAATCATGAATAATGTGTATCTCAATGCCCAAAACCACATATAGCACTAGCAAGTACTACCCAAAAAGTTCAGTGGTAAACAAGGCATAAAGATAGACAAACTAGGGTAACCTATAAGGTCCCATCAAAATTAACCTATGCAGATCATTATGATTAATTAGAACATGAGTGGGTAAAAGAAGTGATCAAGGGCACAACTTGCCTGGGACTTGAGATTTCAGGTACCAGGATGATCTTCAGATGACTCGTGACCTCACGCTAGTCGTAAGAAACATTGTATAGGCAAAATTAACATTACACCAAACATAAGTACAAATTGTGTAATAATAATCTACGCGTCGCTACGAGATCGTGGGAACAAGAATTACTAAATTCGGAGTTACAGTTAGAAAGTTACGATTTTATGGAGTTATTGAGTACCTAGAATAGATTAATTCGAATGGACAATTTTAATTCAAGTTTCATGGCTAAACAGTGTTACTGGTTGGTAGACAATATTAAAATAAAATTATTGCAACTGGAATGACTCAATTTGAAGTTAAAATGAGAAAGTTATGAATTTCTAATGATTTTATGTGTTTTGTACAAGATTAAATAGAATATAAATTTTAATGTGACTTTCATGTCAAAACAGATGTACTATGTGATAAATAATAATATTACAGAATTATAGAAATCAGAATGAACTAATTTGGACTTAATATGAATTTCTTATGGATTAAACAAGTTTCTGTATTTATTTTTATATTAAAAATCTATTTTTCCTGTTTTACTGATCTCAGGACTGGGCGCCAATAACAGAGAAACACATGGACTAATGTATAAAAATATCCCAGACTCAGATTCAACCCGCGGTGGACGGCGAGTTTATTTCATTTAACCAGAGGGTCCTATTTGCAAAGCGCAAGCCGAAGGGGTATCTCGCGCTAACAGTCGTCCGATCAACATCCGACGATGAGGATTAGAAGTCTGTTCAAACGAACCGGTATTCACTCTGGGCCCTCAGATCCTGGATCTACGTTTACGATTTAATGATGTCCGATGCAAGTGTCGATCGTCCGATCCGATCCAACGGTCTTAATCAAATCGCCCAGGAGTAATCGCCCGATTCTAATCCGGCCGTCCGTTAAGATCAGACGGCCGAACGGCCTGTCCCCCTTCTCCAGTCACGGCACCCGGCGGCGCCCTGCTTCCCCCACCGCAGAGCTCGCCGGAGCACGGCGAAACTACACAGACACGCCCTAGATCCCAATCCACAGTGCGCAATATGTAATAAAGGACCTGGCGAACACAGGGAGGGAGTCCTCACCAGACATCGATGACCGAGCGGCGCTGGCCACGGCAGAGTGCGGTTCGACGGCGCCGTGTGATCTCTAGCGAGAAATTCCGCATCGCCCCGCACACGATTCCACCCGAAACGGGAACAGATACGCTCCATGAGCTTCGTAGATCATCTATGGCCACAATGTGGGCTCCGAGCCGTAGTCGTCGACCAGGTCGACGCGGGCGGCTCCCGGTGGTGTCGGTGTTCCCGGCGGTGATGCGCGCACAGGAGAGGATGAGGGCCCGAGGTGGGCGATGGAGGCCGCGAGGCGCGCCGGTGCTCGTGACTTGGGGAAGAACCAGGGCCAGTCCGCGGTCGCAGTGCCGGAGGGAGGAGGAAGGAGTGAGCAGTGGAGTCGCCGAACCTGGGCGCCATTGAAGAGCAGCGCGGCGAGCAGGGAGCTGCTGCCCCGGGGAAAGGGCTTGGTCGTGGGAGAAGAATGGAGAGGAGAGAGAGGTAGCCGGCACGGTACTTAACCACAGGAGCCACGGATTTCGCGGAGATTTGGTTGGAACTACCCCGCGGAGTTCGCGCAGGAGACATGTTCTGTTTTCGGAGCTTGCGATACGGGGAAGAGGGGTCTGACGCCGAGGCCCCACGCAGCAGTGGCGCATGCGCGTTCAAGGAGTACCTAGACTGGCAGAGCCCACATGCAAGTGGCGGGTGTCGGTTTGCGCGTGGTTGGGCCATCAAAATGGGAAAGGAGCAGAGAGAGATGGGCCGAGCGACTCCGAATTCGGCCCGGGTATACAGGGTGAGCCGTGCCCCCCTTTTTCTGATTTCTATTTTATTTCCTATTACCATTTAAGCTTCAAGTTTTAAATTCCAAATTTCAAATTTAAGCATAAGCAAAATTATAACATGAGGCACAATTTCTACATAGTATTTATTTATTTATTTACTTTATTTTATTTAAGTAATATTCTCAACAGGAAGTACACACCCCCTGATATATTATTATTGTGGGTGTGTAGTCAAATTAAAGGTATATTAAAAAATTCTCCCTTTGTTTTGATAGGAACATTTTTTTCCCAATGTCTAATCTTTATTATGATTTATTTTAACTATCGTTATTTTATTATGATCACTTACCTTTAAAAAGGGTGAATTATAAAGTTTAATCATTTATCAAGGGTACTTTGCTCAGACTTTTTCTACCAATCCCAAATTCAGAATTTGGGTGTTACATGGACCGGCGAGAAGCCCGCCACAAGCCATGGGAAGGCTCCATGCGGGGAGTCCGCCAACAAGGTGAAGGGATCCCCTTCACACGACAAGTCATGTCGGAGCGGTGACAAGAAGAAGAAGATGAGGAAGGTGGTCTATTACGAGACCGATTCTTCGTCGCCATCCACCTCCGGCTCCGACACGCCGTCTGTAACTTCTAAGCGCCATGAGCGCAAGAAGTTTAGTAAGATTCCCCTACGCTACCCTCGCATTCAAAAATGTACTCCATTACTTTCCGTCCCATTAGGCAAACCACCCATGTTTGATGGTGAAGATTATAATATATGGAGTGATAAAATGAGGCATCATCTAACCTCACTCCACACTAGCATTTGGGATGTTGTTGAGATTGGAGTACAGGTACCATCACCGGGGGATGAAGACTATGATTCGGACGAGGTTGTCCAAATCCGACACTTCAACTCTCAAGCCACCACTATACTCCTCGCCTCTCTAAGTCGAGAGGAGTATAACAAGGTGCAAGGATTAAAGAGCGCCAAGGAGATTTGGGATGTGCTAAAGACCGCGCACGAAGGAGACGAGGTGACCAAAATCACCAAGCGGGAAACGATCGAGGGGGAGCTCGGTCGCTTTCGGCTTCGTCAAGGGGAGGAGCCACAAGAAATGTACAACCGGCTCAAGACCTTGGTGAATCAAGTGCGCAACCTCGGGAGCACCAAATGGGATGACCATGAGATGGTCAAGGTTATTCTAAGATCCCTCATTTTCCTTAACCCTACGCAAGTTCAATTAATTCGAGGTAATCCTAGATATACACTAATGTCTCCCGAGGAAGTAATAGGAAATTTTGTGAGCTTTGAGTTGATGATCAAAGGCTCAAAGAAAATCATCGAGCTAGATGGCCCCTCCATGCCCGAAGCACAACCGGTTGCATTCAAGGCAACGGAGGAGAAAAAGGAGGAGTCTACATCAAGTAGACAACCCATCGACGCCTCTAAGCTCGACAATGAGGAGATGGCGCTCATCATCAAGAGTTTCCGCCAAATCCTCAAGCAAAGGAGGGGGAAGGATTACAAGCCCCGCTCCAAGAAAGTGTGCTACAAATGTGGTAAGCCCGGTCATTTTATTGCAAAATGTCCACTATCTAGTGACAGTGACAGGGGCGACGACAAGAAGGGCAAGAGGAGAGAAAAGAAAAGGTACTACAAGAAGAAGGGCGGCGATGCCCATGTGTGTCGCGAGTGGGACTCCGACGAGAACTCCTCTGACTCCTCCTTCGACGAGGACGCCGCCAACATCGCCGTCACCAAGGGACTCCTCTTCCCCAACATCGGCCACAAATGCCTCATGGCAAAGGACGGCAAAAGGAAGAAGGTAAAATCAAGATCCTCCACTAAATATGCTTCCTCTAGTGATGAAGATAATTCTAGTGAAAATGAGGAGGATAACTTGCGCACCCTTTTTGCCAACCTTAACATGCAACAAAAAGAAAAATTAAATGAATTAATTAGTGCTATTCATGAGAAGGATGAACTCTTGGACACCCAAGAGGACTTCCTAATTAAGGAAAATAAGAAGCATGTTAAGGTTAAAAATGCTTACGCTCTAGAAGTAGAAAAATGTGAAAAATTATCTAGTGAGCTAAGCAAGTGCCATGATATTATTACCAACCTTAGAAATGAGAATGCTAGTCTAATAGCTAAGGTTGATTCTAATGTTAGTGATGATTCAATTGCCAATCTTAGAAATGATCATGCTAATTGTATTGCTAAGATTGAAAAAATGAATGATTCTCTTGCTAGACTTAGAAATGATAATGAAAATTTGATTGCTAAGGCTAAAGACTTAGATGTTTGCCATGTTACCATTTCTAACCTTAGAAGTGAAAATGACATATTACATGCTAAGGTTGTTGAATTAAAAACTTGCAAACCCTCTACATCTACCGTTGAGCATGTTTCCATTTGGACTAGGTGTAGAGATATTAATGTTGATGCTATTCATGATCACCTAGCACTAATTAAGAAACAAAATGATCACATAGCTCAACTTAATACTAAGATTAGTGAGCATGACTTAGAAAATGAAAATTTTAAATTTGCTAGAAGCATGCTCTATAGTGGGAGACGCCCTGGCGTCAAGGATGACATTGGTTTCCAAAAGGGGGACAATGTCAAACTTAATGCCTCTCCTAAAAGATTGTCTAACTTTGTTAAGGGAAATGCTCTCATGCCTCAGGATAACGACGGTTACATTTTGTACCCTGCCGGTTATCCCGAGAGCAAAATTAGGAGAATTCACTTTAGGAAGTCTCACTCTGGCCCTAATCATGTTTTATGTATAAGGGTGAGACGTCTAGCTCTAGGCAATCAACCCATGCCAAATTGCCTAAGAAGAAAACTCCTACTGCATCAAATGATCATAACATTTCATTTAATACTTTCGATGCATCTTATGTTTTAACTAACAAATCCGGCAAAGTAGTTGCCAAGTATGTTGGGGGCAAACACAAGGACTCAAATTCTTGTGTTTGGGTACCCAAAGTTCTTGTATGTAATGTCAAAGGACCCAAAACCGTTTGGGTACCTAAAATCAAGAACTAAATTTGTTTTGTAGGTTTATGCATCCGGGGGCTCAAGTTGGATCATCGATAGCGGGTGCACAAACCACATGACAGGGGAGAAGAAGATGTTCTCCTCCTACGAGAAAAATCAAGATCCCCAACGAGCTATCACATTCGGGGATGGAAATCAAGGTTTGGTCAAAGGATTGGGTAAAATTGCTATATCACCTGACCATTCTATTTCCAATGTTTTTCTTGTAGATTCTTTAGATTACAACTTGCTTTCAGTTTCGCAATTATGTAAAATGGGTTACAACTGTCTTTTTACGGATACAAGTGTTACTGTCTTTAGAAGAAGTGATGATTCAATAGCATTTAAGGGAGTGTTAGAGAGTCAGCTATACTTAGTAGATTTTGATAGAGTTGAACTCGACACTTGCTTAATTGCTAAGACTAACATGAGCTGGCTCTGGCATCGCCGACTAGCACATGTTGGAATGAAGAATCTTCACAAACTTCTAAAGGGAGAACACATTTTGGGACTAACAAATGTTCATTTTGAGAAAGACAGGATTTGTAGCGCATGTCAGGCAGGAAAGCAAGTTGGTGTTCATCATCCACACAAGAACATTATGACGACTGACAGGCCACTCGAGCTCCTACACATGGACCTATTCGGCCTGATTGCTTACATAAGCATCGGCGGGAGTAAGTACTGTCTAGTTATTGTGGATGACTATTCTCGCTTCACTTGGGTGTTCTTTTTGCAGGAAAAATCTCATACCCAAGAGACCTTAAAGGGATTCTTGAGACGGGCTCAAAATGAGTTCGACTTGAGGATCAAGAAAATTAGAAGCGACAATGGGACGGAGTTCAAGAACTCTCAAATTGAAGCCTTCCTTGAGGAGGAGGGCATCAAGCATGAGTTCTCTTCTCCCTACACGCCACAACAAAATGGTGTAGTGGAGAGGAAGAATCGAACTCTATTGGACATGGCAAGAACCATGCTTGATGAGTACAAGACTTCGGATCGGTTTTGGGCCAAGGCGGTCAACACTGCTTGCTACGCCATCAACCGGTTGTATCTACACCGAATCCTCAAGAAGACATCATACGAACTCCTTACCGGTAAAAAGCCCAATGTTTCATATTTTAGAGTCTTTGGTAGCAAATGCTTTATTCTTGTTAAAAGAGGTAGAAAATCTAAATTTGCTCCTAAGACTGTAGAAGGCTTTTTACTAGGATATGACTCAAACACAAGGGCATATAGAGTCTTCAACAAGTCCTCTGGGCAAGTTGAAGTTTCTTGTGACATTGTGTTTGATGAGACTAACGACTCTCAAGTAGAGCAAGTTGATCTTGATGAGATAGGTGATGAAGAGGCTCCATGCGTCACGCTAAGGAACATGTCCATTGGGGATGTGTGTCCTAAGGAATCCGAAGAGTCTCCAAATGAACAAGATCAACCATCTTCCTCAATGCAAGCATCTCCACCAACTCAAGATGAGGATGAGGCTCAAAATGATGAAGGAGAAAATCAAGAAGTTGAGCCACCTCAAGAGGAGAGCAATGATCAAGGGGAGATGCCCATGATCAAGATGAGGAAGATGAACAAGTTCCAAGGCCGCCACACCCAAGAGTCCACCAAGCAATCTAACGAGATCACCCCGTGAACACCATCCTCGGTGATATTCAAAAGGGGGTAACTACTCGATCTCGTGTTGCTCATTTTTGTGAACATTACTCTTTTGTTTCCTCTATTGAGCCACACAGGGTAGAGGAAGCACTACAAGATTCAGATTGGGTGGTGGCGATGCAAGAGGAGCTCAACAACTTCACTAGGAACGAGGTATGGCATTTAGTTCCACGTCCTAATCAAAATGTTGTAGGAACCAAATGGGTCTTCCGCAACAAGCAAGACGAGCATGGTGTGGTGACTAGGAACAAAGCCCGACTTGTGGCCAAGGGATACTCACAAGTCGGAGGTTTGGATTTCGGTGAAACCTATGCACCCGTAGCTAGGCTAGAATCAATTCGCATATTACTTGCCTATGCTACTTACCATGGCTTCAAGCTTTATCAAATGGACGTGAAAAGTGTTTTCCTCAATGGACCAATCAAGGAGGAGGTCTACGTTGAGCAACCTCTCGGCTTTGAAGATAGTGAGTACCCTAACCATGTTTACAAACTCTCTAAGGCGCTTTATGGGCTCAAGCAAGCCCCAAGAGCATGGTATGAATGCCTAAGATATTTTCTTATCACTAATGGCTTCAAAGTCGGAAAGGTCGATCCTACTTTATTTACTAAAACTCTTGACAATGATTTGTTTGTATGCCAAATTTATGTTGATGTTATTTGGGTCTACTAACGAATCTACATGTGAGGAATTTAGGAGGATCATGACACAAAAATTTGAGATGTCGATGATGGGGGAGTTGAAGTACTTCTTAGGATTTCAAGTGAAGCAACTCCAAGAGGGCACCTTCATTAGCCAAACGAAGTATATTCAAGACATACTCAACAAGTTTGGGATGAAGGATGCCAAGCCCATCAAGACACCCATGGGAACCAATGGGCATCTCGACCTCGACACGGGAGGTAAATCCGTAGATCAAAAGGTATACCGGTCGATGATAGGCTCTTTACTCTATTTATGTGCATCTCGACCAGACATAATGCTTTCCGTATGTATATGTGCAAGATTCCAAGCCGACCCTAAGGAAGCTCACCTTACGGCCGTAAAACGAATCTTGAGATATTTAGTTCATACTCCTAAGTTTGGGCTTTGGTACCCTTGGGGATCCACATTTGATTTAATTGGTTATTCGGATGCCGATTGGGTGGGGTGTAAAATTAATAGAAAGAGCACATCGGGGACTTGCCAGTTCTTGGGAAGATCTCTGGTGTCTTAGGCTTCAAAGAAACAAAATTCCGTAGCTCTTTCTACTACCGAAGCCGAGTATATTGCCGCAGGCCATTGTTGCGCGCAATTGCTTTGGATGAGGCAAACCCTTAGGGACTATGGTTACCAATTAACCAAAGTTCCTCTTCTATGTGATAATGAGAGTGCAATCCGCATGACGGATAATCCCGTTGAGCATATCCGCACTAAACACATAGCCATTCGGTATCATTTCTTAAGGGATCACCAACAAAAGGGAGATATCGAGATTGCATATATTAACACTAAGGAACAATTAGCCGATATCTTTACCAAGCCACTAGATGAACAAACTTTTAACAAACTTAGGCATGAGCTAAATATTCTTGATTCTAGGAATTTCTTTTAATGTCTTGCATACATAGCTCATTAATATATCTTTGATCATGTCTCTTTTATATGCTATGACTAATATGCTTTCAAGTGAATTTCAAACCAAGTCATAGATTGAAAGGGAATTAAAGTCTTCGGCGAAGACAAAGGCTTCCACTCCACTCCATCAAACTACTCATCATTCGCCGTCGCTCCGAGCAACTCTCCATCTTTGGTATAATCTTCACTCATATTTTGTTCACGAAAGGGGGAGAAAGTAGTTAAAAGAGCTTATATTTCACTCAAGTATCCGTTTTTGGCGATTTATGCCAAAGGGGGAGAAAGTATTAGCCCAAAGCAAAAGGACTGCACCACCAGTATTAGCCCAAAGCAAAAGGACCGCACCACCACCAATTTTCAGAATTGAAGTTAAGAAAAGGTCTTGAAATGATGAATTTTTCAATTGGTATCTTATTTTTGATAGAATTTCAAATTGGATCACCCTCTTCAAAAACTAATATTTAAAACCCTCTTGAACACTAAGAGGAGGATTTTAGTGAGGGGGAGTTTTGTTTAGTCAAAGGAAAAGCATTTGAAACAGGGGGAGAAAATTTCAAATCTTGAAAATGCTTCTCAAAATATTATTCATTTACCTTTGACTATTTGCAAAAGGACTTTGAAAAGAATTTACAAAAGAATTTGCAAAAACAAAACATGTGGTGCATGCGTGGTCCAAAATGTTAAAAATAAAGAAACAATCCATGCATATCTTATGAAAATATTTATTGGTTCAATTCTAAGTAACCTTTGCACTTACATTATGCAAACTAGTTCAATTATGCACTTCTATACTTGCTTTGGTTTGTGTTGGCATCAATCACCAAAAAGGGGGAGATTGAAAGGGAATTAGGCTTACACCTTTTTCCTAATTAATTTTGGTGGTTGAATTGCCCAACACAAATAATTGGACTAACTAGTTTGCTCTAGTCTATAAGTTTTACAGGTGACAAAGGTTCACAATAAGCCAATAAAAAGACTAAGTAAGAGTTCAAACAAAGAGAGCAAAAAGACATCACAAAAGACACCCTAGTCTGGCGCACCGGACAGTGTCCGGTGCACCAGGGCACTCGACGCTAAACTTGTCACCTTCGGGAAAATGGGAGGTCGCTCTGCTATAATTCACCGGATTGTTCGGTGAAGCACCGGACAGTGTCCGATGTCACACCGGACTGTCCGGTGTGCCAGCGGAGCAACGACTACTTCGCGCGCAACAGTCGACTGCAACGCATTTAATGCGCGCCTGCGCGCGCAGAGGACAGAGCACGCGCAGTTGGCGCACCGAACAGTCTACAGGACATGTCCGGTGCACCACCGGACAGCCCAGAGGCCCCACAAGTCAGAGCTCCAACGGTCGAACCCCAACGGCTGGCTGACATGGCTGGCGCACCGGACAGTGTCCGGTGGCGCACCGGACTATCCGGTGCGCCATGCGACAGCAGCCTTCCAACGGCCACATTTTGGTGGTTGGGGCTATAAATACCCCAACCACCCCACATTCAATGGCATCCAAGTTTTCCACCTTCAACACATTACAAGAGCTCTAGCATTCAATTCTAGAAACAACCAAAGAGATCAAATCCTCTCCCAAGTCCGGAATCACTCCAAATCAAATAGTGACTAGAGAGAGCGACATTTGTGTTCATTTGAGCTCTTGCGCTTGGATTGCTTCTTTTCTTTCTCATTCTTCTTGTGATCAAACTCAATTGTAACCAAGGCAAGAGACACCAATTGTGTGGTGGTCCTTGCGGGAACTTTGTGTTCCGTTTGATTGAGAAGAGAAGCTCACTCGGTCTAAGTGACCGTTTGAGAGAGGGAAAGGGTTGAAAGAGACCCGGTCTTTGTGACCACCTCAACGGGGAGTAGGTTTGCAAGAACCGAACCTCGGTAAAACAAATCATCGTGTCTCACTCTTTATTTGCTCACGATTTGTTTTTCGCCCTCTCTCTCAGACTTGTTTATATTTCTAACGTAACCCGACTTGTAGTTGTGCTTAAGTTTATAAATTTCAGATTCACCCTATTCACCCCCCTCTAGGCGACTTTCAATAGCCTAACTAGAGCACCGCAGCGCATGTACCAACGACGGGTGCTCGGGCCTGAGGAAGGCCTGGTACGGACCCCATCCCACTGGGACCTAGGGACAAGCGGGAGACTGCGGAGCAGTGAGGAAATACGGGTAAAACTGAACAATGACAATCGGTATAGTCGACATCGTGTGGGCAGATTCAACCCCGAGGAGGACTGAAGCCCAAGCCTCCGGCCGCCAGGACCTTGGGCTTTCGATCGTCACATCCTACAGGTTGCATGTCAGGCGGGAGGGGCGAATTCGATAACATCGTAATCCAGAACCTTCCTCCGTATCTAGCGGATTCAGCGTGAGCCTTGCTCGAAAACCTCAGGCCCGAGTGTATCTAGAACTGGGCAAACCTTGAGGAAGTTTTCGTCAGAACTTTTCAAGGTACGTACGTACGCTAGTAAAACTCGTGGGACCTTAAAATTTGTCGGCAGAAATCGGACGAGACCCTGAGGGACTACATCCGGCGCTTTTCGCAACAACGCAACCAGCTGACCAACCTCACAGACACTGACGTTATCAGCACTTTCATCTCAGGAACCACTAACGGAACCCTCTTACACAAGCTAGGACGGAAGATCCCACGAACGGCAAAGGAGCTTCTCGACATTGCGATCAGCCATGCATCGGGGGAGAACACGGTGGGAGCCATCTTCGATCACCGCAAGCGGAAGGCCGAATGCGACAACAAGTCGGACAAGGGCCGACAACCATCTCAACGCAAAAGGGAGAGGAAACCAACGGTAGCGAGCCGACGTGTTGATAGCCGCGACAAGTCGGACGGAAAGAAGGCCTCCAACCGAGGAGACTACTAACCACTTCGAGAAGCTCCTTGAAGCCCCATGTCTTGTGGGTTAATTATAAAATTTTTAAGCAAAGAGATACCGTCTGGAAGGGGACCCGAGCCACGGAGAGATGGAAAGCCAGGGGAAGAGGACCACTTTCCCCGTCGAGACCGGCTGCTCGCTGATCTTTGAGGGGCACGATTACTACGCCTCAAGGAGGCGCCCAAAAACTTGAACGACGTAAGGTGTTCGACACCCGGCCAGTGACCCCAGCCTCTTTCGATCGATCCAACTACGCCATTGTGTTTAATCAATCTTCTCACTCCAAGCGCATTCCTCGCCCTCCGCCCAACTGAAAGGGAAATGTGCCCTTGGGCCATTTCTAGTATATTTTGGTGATTAAGTGCCCAACACATATTGAGTGAGCAATTATATGCCAAATGAGGGATGAAGTGCAAATCGACAAGAAGGTATGGTTCTAGACTTAGTACATTGGTTTTTGTGTACTAATATATTTGTCTAAGTGCTAGAATCAGGAAAAGAAAAGGATTGGAAAAGAGTTGGCTGTGTACAGCCAACTGCTGCTCAGTCTGGGTGCACCGGACAGTGTCCGGTGCGCCAGGCTAGACTCCGGCGATCTGGCCACTCTCGGGAAACTGTGGCGGTGTACGGCTATAATTCATCGACTGTCCGGTGGTGCACCGGACTGTCCGGTGAGCCAACGGCCGCTAGAGCAACGGCCGGCCACGCAATCCGCGCGCAACGCATGGCCCCAGCCAACGGTCGGCTGGGGGCACCGGACTGTCCGGTGTGCACCGGACAGTGTCCGGTGCGCAAACCAGCCCGAAGATCCAACGGTCGGCTGCGTCAGGAATGGAAGGAGATCTGCACCGGACATGCTACAGTGGTTGTCCGGTGGTGCACCGGACTGTCCGGTGCGCCACCCGACAGAAGGCAAGAATTGCCTTCCAAGAATGCCTCCAACGACTCCTAGCTGCCTTGGGGCTATAAAAGGGACCCCTAGGCGCATGGAGGAGATACCCAAGCATACTTTGAGCATTCTAAATCTTTCACACTCCGTCTCCGCACACTTGATTGACTTTCTTAGTGATTTGAGCTCCGTTCTAGTGTTGAACTTGTTGTGATTCATTCGAGCTCAAGTCTTGGCTGTGTGTGTGCGTATTGCTGCGGATTTGTGTGTGTTGCTTCCCTCCCTTACTCTAGTGCTTTCACTTTGATCTTTGTTGTAAGGGCGAGAGACTCCAAGTTGTGGAGATTCCTCGCAAACGGGAAAGAGAATAAGAAAGAAAACAACTGTTGTATTCAAGTGGATCATTGGATCACTTGAAAGGGGTTGAGTGCAACCCTCGTCCATTGGGACGCCACAATGTGGAGTAGGCAAGTGTTATACTTGGCCGAACCACGGGATAAATCATCGTGTCTCTTGTGCTTGTTTTCTTTGTGACCATTGTGTTTCACAAGAGCTTGTTCCTTAGCCACTTAATTCTATTGTGCTAACACTTAACCAAGTTTTGTGGCTATAAGTTTAAGTTTTTACAGGATCATCTATTCACCCCCCCCTCTAGGTGCTCTCAATTGGTATCAGAGTCGTTCTCTTCACGAAAGGGACTAATCGCCCGAAGGGTTGGATCCTAAGGGAAAGGGGATGGTGGTCAACGACAAGGAGAAGGAGTCCTTCCTCAATGAGCCAAGGGACGACAAGCCCACTGACTCTGGCTCAAGTCATAAGAAGAAGGACGGGAAGAAGAAGAGGCGCATTAAGAAGATCGTCTACTACGACAGCGACGAGTCTTCCTCTTCCCCAAGAGACGATGACGACGAAAAAAAGAAACCGGTTAACTCAAACTTTTCATTTGATTATTCTCGTATTCCGGTTAAAGCCAATGCTCATTTACTTTCAATTCCACTTGGGAAACCTCCGCACTTTGATGGAGAAGACTACTCATTTTGGAGTCACAAAATGCGTAGTCACCTATTCTCTCTACATCCAAGTATTTGGGAGATTGTTGAAAATGGGATGCTTTTTGATAGTACTGACAACCCCATTTTCATTAATGAGCAAATCCATAAAAATGCACAAGCTACCACTGTTTTGCTAGCATCCTTGTGTAGGGACGAGTATCACAAGGTGAGCGGCTTGGATAACGCCAAGCAAATTTGGGACACCCTCAAGATTTCTCATGAGGGGAACGACGCCACCATGCTCACCAAGATGGAGTTGGTGGAAGGCGAACTGAGAAGGTTCGCAATGATCAGGGGTGAGGAGCCAACCCAAACGTACAACAGGCTCAAGACCCTGGTCAACAAAATCAGGAGCTATGGAAGCATGAGATGGACGGACCACGACGTCGTCCGACTTATGCTCAGGTCCTTCACTGTACTTGATCCTCATCTTGTGAACTCTATCCGTGAAAATCCTAGGTACACCAAGATGACGCCCAAGGAAATACTCGGAAAGTTCGTAAGCGGGTGTATGATGATCAAGGAAGCAAGATACATTGATGAGGTATTGAATGGTCCAATGCCCATCTACGAGCCTCAAACGGTTGCTCTCAAAGCAACAAGTAGCAGGGAGGCGCTACCTAGCAAGGTGGCACAAGTTGAGGCGGCCGGGCTAAACGAGGATGAAATGGCCCTCATCATCAAGCGCTTCAAGACCGCATTGAAGGGACGCAAGGAGTACTCAAACAAGAACAAGGCAAAAGGAAAGCGTTCCTGCTTCAAGTGTGGTAAGACAGGTCATTTTATTGCTCAATGTCCCGATAATGAAAATGACCAGGGAGACGAAAGACATGGGAAGAGGGAGAAAAAGAAGACATACAAGAAGGCGAAGGGCGAGGTGCACCTTGGCAAAGAGTGGGACTCAGATTGTTTTTCGTCCGACTCCGACGACGAAGGACTCGCCTCCTCGGCCTTCAACAAATCGTCACTCTTCCCCAACGAGCGTCATACTTGCCTAATGGCAAAGGAGAAGAAGGTAAACGCTCGAGAAACTCCTAAGTATTCTACTTCTAGTGATGAGGACTCTAGTGATGATGAAGTAGATTACACTAGCTTGTTCAAAGGATTAGATAGAG
The DNA here is from genome assembly GCF_902167145.1 of Zea mays. Classification (NCBI taxonomy): domain Eukaryota; kingdom Viridiplantae; phylum Streptophyta; class Magnoliopsida; order Poales; family Poaceae; genus Zea; species Zea mays. The sequence continues at coordinate 188,723,906 of NC_050098.1, forward strand.
CTAAAGTAGAAAAGATTAATGAGTTGATTGATGCATTGAATGAAAAAGATAGACTGCTAGAGAGGCAAGAGGACATTTTGTACGAGGAACATGACAAATTTATTAGTGTTCAAAAGTCTCTTGCCTTAGAGATTAAAAGGAATGAATTACTAGCTTCTGAGTTATCTATTTGCAATGAATCTATTTCTAGCTTGAAGATCTTGAATGATGAATTAAATGCTAAGCTAGAAGTAGTAAATAAATCTAATTCTTGTGTAGATCACGTTGTGATTTGTAATAGGTGTAAGGACTTCAATGTTGATGCATGTGTTGAGCACCTTACTTCTATTACAAAACTTAATGATGAAGTAGCAAGTCTTAATGCCCAACTTAAGACTTGCAAAAGTGACTTTGATAAATTAAAGTTTGCCAGGGATGCCTACACTGTTGGTAGACACCCCTCAATTAAGGATGGGCTTGGCTTTCGAAGGGAAGCCAAGAACTTAACAAGTCAAAGGGCTCCCATTCTCAACAAGGAGACAGGGAAGGCTCCTATGACTAGTAGTAGTCAAAAGAATCATGCATTTATTTATGATAGAAAATTTTCTAGGAATGCTCATTATAATAGGAGTTATAATGCTTATGATTCACATGCCATGATTGTTTCAAGTTCTTCCTTTGTGCATAGTAGAAATATGCCTAGAAACAATGTTGTTCATCATGTGCCTAGGAAAATGCAAAATGAATCTGCTACTGTTTTTCATGCCTGCAACACTGATTTTGTACTTTCATATAAAAATAAGAAAGTGGTTGCTAGGAAGTTGGGGGCCAAATGCAAGGGAGATAAGACTTGCATTTGGGTCCCAAAGGATATTGTAACTAACCTTGTAGGACCCAACAAGAGTTGGGTACCTAAGACCCAAGCCTAATTTTCCTTGCAGGTTTATGCATCCGGGGGCTCAAGCTGGATTATCGACAGCGGATGCACAAACCACATGACAGGGGAGAAGAAGATGTTTTCTTCCTACGTCAAGAGCAAAGATTCCCAGGATTCGATCATCTTTGGAGATGGGAACCAAGGCAAGGTTAAAGGTCTAGGAAAGATAGCTATTTCTTCTGAGCATTCCATATCTAATGTGTTCTTGGTATAACTTGTTGTCCGTTAGTCAACTATGTAATATGGGTTACAATTGCTTATTTACCAATGTAGATGTGTCTCTCTTTAGAAGGAGTGATGGTTCATTAGCTTTTAAGGGTGTACTAGACGACAAACTCTATTTAGTTGATTTTTCGAAGAAGGAGGCCGATCTAGATGCATGCTTAATCGCTAAGACTAGCATGGGCTGGTTGTGGCATCGCTGTCTAGCACATGTTGGGATGAAGAACCTTCATAAACTTCTAAAGGGAGAACATGTGTTAGGACTAACCAATGTAACTTTCGAAAAAGATAAATCTTGTGCAGCTTGTCAAGCAGGGAAACAGGTGGGAAGTACTCATCACAGCAAGAATGTGATGACCACATCAAGATCTCTGGAGCTACTTCACATGGACCTCTTCGGACCCGTCGCCTACCTCAGCATCGGGGGAAGTAAGTATGGTCTTTTTATCGTTGATGATTTTTCCCGCTTCACTTGGGTATTCTTTTTGTAGGACAAATCAGAAACCCTAGGGACCCTTAAGCGCTCCCTAAGGAGAGCACAAAATGAATTTGAGCTCAAGGTGAAAAAGATAAGAAGCGACAACGAGTCCGAGTTCAAGAACCTTCAAGTGGAGGAGTATCTTGAGGAGGAAGGAATCAAGCACGAGTTCTCCGCCCCCTACACACCACAACAAAATGGTGTGGTAGAGAGGAAGAACAGGACGCTCATAGACATGGCGAGGACGATGCTTGGAGAATTCAAGACGCCCGAGCGGTTTTGGTCGGAAGCTATGAACACGACTTGCCACGCCATAAACCGGGTCTACCTTCATCGCCTCCTCAAGAAGACATCGTACGAACTTCTAACCGGTAACAAACCCAACGTGTCATACTTTCGTGTATTTGGGAGTAAATGTTATATTCTAGTGAAGAAAGGTAGAAATTCTAAATTTGCTCCCAAAGCTATAGAAGGGTTTTTTTGCTAGGTTATGACTCAAATACAAAGGCGTATAGAGTCTTCAACAAAATCATTGGGTTTGGTTGAAGTCTCTAGCGATGTTGTATTTGATGAGACTAATGGCTCTCCAAGAGGGCAAGTTGATCTTGATGATGTAGATGAAGATGATGTTCCAACAGCCGTAATACGCACCATGGCGATTGGAGATGTGCGACCACAGGAACAAAAAGAGCAAGATCAACCTTCTTCCTCAACAATGGTGCAACCCCCAACTCAAGATGATGAACAGGTTCATCAGGAAGAGGCGTGTGATCAAGGGGGAGCACAAGATGATCAAGTTATGGAGGAAGAAGCACCACGGGCCCCTCCAACTCAAGTCCGAGCGACGATTCAAAGGAATCATCCCGTCGACCAGATTTTGGGTGATATAAGCAAGGGAGTAACTACTCGCTCTAGATTAGCTACTTTTTGTGAGCATTACTCGTTTGTCTCTTCTATTGAGCCTTTCAGGGTAGAAGAGGCCTTGCTAGATCTGGTCTGGGTGTTGGCCATGCAGGAAGAGCTCAATAACTTCAAGCGAAATGAAGTTTGGACCCTGGTGCCACGTCCCAAGCAAAACGTTGTGGGAACCAAGTGGGTGTTCCGCAACAAACAGGACGAGCACGGGGTGGTGACAAGGAACAAGGCTCGACTTGTGGCAAAAGGTTATGCCCAAGTCACAGGTTTGGACTTTGAGGAGACTTTTGCTCCTGTGGCAAGGCTAGAGTCTATTCACATTTTGTTAGCCTATGTCAGTCACCATTCTTTCAGGTTGTTCCAAATGGATGTGAAGAGCGCTTTCCTCAACGGGCCAATCAAGGAGGAGGTGTACGTGGAGCAACCCCCTGGCTTTGAGGATTACCGGTACCCCAACCACGTGTGTAAGCTCTCTAAGGCGCTCTATGGACTTAAGCAAGCCCCAAGAGCATGGTATGAATGCCTTAGAGATTTTCTAATTGCTAATGCTTTCAAGGTTGGGAAAGCCGATCCAACTCTTTTCACTAAGACTTGTGATGGTGATCTATTTGTATGCCAAATTTATGTTGATGACATAATATTTGGTTCTACTAACCAAAAGTCTTGTGAAGAGTTTAGCAGGGTGATGACTCAGAAATTTGAGATGTCAATGATGGGCGAGTTAAACTACTTCCTTGGATTCCAAGTGAAGCAACTCAACGATGGTACCTTCATCTCACAAATGAAGTATACACAAGACTTGCTCAAGCGGTTCAGGATGAAGGATGCCAAGCCCGCAAAGACACCCATGGGAACCGACGGACATGTCGACCTCAACAAAGGAGGTAAGTCTGTTGATCAAAAGGCATACCGGTCTATGATAGGTTCCTTGCTTTATTTATGTGCTAGTAGACCGGATATTATGCTAAGCGTATGCATGTGTGCTAGATTTCAATCCGACCCAAGGGAATATCACCTTGTGGCCGTTAAGCGAATTCTTAGATTTTTAGTTGCTACGCCTTGCTTCGGGATCTAGTATACAAAGGGGTCAACCTTTGACTTGATTGGATATTCAGACTCCGATTATGCTGGATGCAAGGTAGATAGGAAGAGCACATCAGGGACGTGCCAATTCCTAGGAAGGTCCCTGGTGTCTTGGAGTTCTAAGAAACAAACTTTCGTTGCCCTATCCACCGTTGAGGCCGAGTATGTTGCCGCAGGACAGTGTTGCGTGCAACTACTTTGGATGAGGCAAACCCTTCGGGACTTTGGCTAAAATCTGAGCAAAGTCCCACTCCTATGTGATAATGAGAGTGCAATCCGCATGGCGGACAATCCTGTTAAACACAACCGCACAAAGCACATAGACATCCGGCATCACTTTTTGAGAGACCACCAGCAAAAGGGAGATATCAAAGTGTTTTATGTTAGCACCGAGAACCAGCTAGCCGATATCTTTACCAAGCCTTTAGATGAGAAGACCTTTTGCAGGCTACGTAGTGAGCTAAATGTCTTAGATTCGCATAACTTGGATTGATCTATAGCATACATGTGTTTTATGTCTTTGACCAGGTTACTTTATGCATTTTGTTGTTTATTTATGGTGCTCAAGTTGTGCAAGCAATCCTCGGACATCCAAAGTCCATGTGTGAGTGATGCACATATTTAGGGGGAGATGTGCTACAACTTGACCCTTTGAGACTAACAGTGTGCTTGAGTCTACTCTATTGAGTCTCAAATGGGATTGAAAGGGAAAAGTGAACTTGGACCATGCAAGACTTCCACTGCACTCCGATGAGAGGGTAATTTACTCTAAGTTCATCTCCATACTCATATTGCCTTTTCGCTCTTAGTTGACAATCTTGGTGAGGCAATGGGGTTAAAGGGCCAAGATTGATCCTGTTTTGGTGCTTAATGCCAAAGGGGAAGAAAATAAGGCCAAAGCAAATGGATCAGCTACCACTTGTGAATTTTTTTAAAAAAGAGTAGAGTAGAACTTTTGATTTGTCAAAATAACTCTTACTATCAAAATTTGATCTCTTGTGGGGAGAATGTTTGATTATGGGAAAATGGGGAGTTTTTGGCTCTTAATCATTTTTACTCTTGGATTATCTCTCCTTGTGTCTAAACATGTGTGTTTAACTTAGAGATAGGAAAATGAATTTGATTTGCAAAAACAAACCAAGTGGTGGCGAAGAACGATCCAAATATGTCAAATCTTGTCAAAGACTATTTTTGTTCTCAATTGCCTTGATGTTGCACTTTCATTTGTTGCTTTTTGATGTGTTGGCATAAATCACCAAAAAGGGGGATATTTTGGTGATTAAGTGCCCAACACATATTGAGTGAGCAATTATATGCCAAATGAGGGATGAAGTGCAAATCGACAAGAAGGTATGGTTCTAGACTTAGTACATTGGTTTTTGTGTACTAATATATTTGTCTAAGTGCTAGAATCAGGAAAAGAAAAGGATTGGAAAGAGTTGGCTGTGTACAGCCAACTGCTGCTCAGTCTGGGAGCATCGGACTGTCCGGTGGTGCACCCTACAGTGTCCGGTGCGCCAGGCTGGACTCCGGTGAACTGGCTGAAAGGGAAATAGGCTTACACCTTTTTCCTAATTGATTTTGGTGGTTTAATTGTCCAACACAAATAATTGGACTAACTAGTTTGCTCTAGTCTATAAGTTTTACAGGTGCCAAAGGTTCACAATAAGCCAATAAAAAGACTAAGAAAGGGTTCAAACAAAGAGAGCAAAAGACATCCCAAAGGCACCCTGGTATGGCGCATCGGACAGTGTCCGTTGCACTAGGGCACTCGACGCTGAACTCCCCACCTTCGGGAAAATGGGAGGCCGCTCCACTATAATTCACCGGACTGTCCGGTGAAGCACCGGACAGTGTCCGGTGTCACACCGGACTGTCCGGTGTGCCAGCAGAGCAACGGCTACTTCGCGCGCAACGGTCGACTGCAACGCATTTAATGCGCGCCTGCGCGCGCAGAGGACAGAGCACGCACAGTTAGCGCACCGGTCAGTCTACAGGACTTGTCCGGTGCACCACCGGATAGCCCAGAGGCCCCACCTGTCAGAGCTCCAACGGTCAGAACCCAACGGCTGACTGATGTGGCTGGCGCACCGGACTGCCCGGTGCGCCATGCGACAGCAGCCTTCCAACGGCCACATTTTGGTGGTTGGGGCTATAAATACCCGAACCACCCCACATTCAATGGCATCCAAGTTTGCCACCTTCAACACATTACAAGAGCTATAACATTCAATTCTAGACACAACCAAAGAGATCAAATCCTCTCCCAAGTTCGGAATCACTCCAAACCAAATAGTGACTAGAGAGAGCGACATTTGTGTTCATTTGAGCTCTTGCGCTTGGATTGCTTCTTTTCTTTCTCATTCTTCTTATGACCAAACTCAATTGTAACCAAGACAAGAGACACCAATTGTGTGGTGGTCCTTGCGGGAACTTTGTGTTCCGTTTGATTGAGAAGAGAAGCTCACTCGGTCTAAGTGACTGTTTGAGAGAGGGAAAGGGTTGAAAGAGATCCGGTCTTTGTGACCACCTCAACGGGGAGTAGGTTTGCAAGAACCGAACCTCGGTAAAACAAATCATCGTGTCTCGCTCTTTATTTGCTCACGATTTGTTTTGCGCCCTCTCTCTTGGACTCGTTTATATTTCTAACGCTAACCCGACTTGTAGTTGTGCTTAAGTTTATAAATTTCAGATTCGCCCTATTCACCCCCTCTAGGCGACTTTCAATTGGTATCAGAGTCCGGTGCTTCATTAGAGCCTAACCGCTCGAAGTGATGTCGAGAGCATCTGCCAAGAGGGAAACCGGGACCGGCGAGAAGCCCGCTACAAGCCATGGGAATGCTCCATCCGGGGAGTCCGCCAACAAGGTGAAGGGATCCCCTTCACACGACAAGTCGCGTCGGAGCGGTGACAAGAAGAAGAAGATGAGGAAGGTGGTCTACTACGAGATTGATTCTTCGTTGCCATCCACCTCCGGCTCCGACATGCCGTCTATAACTTCTAAGCGCCATGAGCGCAATAAGTTTAGTAAGATTCCCCTACGTTACCCTCGCATTTCCAAACGTACTCCTTTACTTTCTGTCCCATTAGGCAAACCACCAATGTTTGATGGTGAAGATTATAATATGTGGAGTGATAAAATGAGGCATCATCTAACCTCACTCCACACTAGCATTTGGGATGTTGTTGAGATTGGAGTACAGGTACCATCACCAGGGGATGAAGACTATGATTCGGACAAGGTCGCCCAAATCCGGCATTTCAACTCTCAAGCCACCACTATACTCCTCGTCTCTCTAAGTCGAGAGAAGTATAACAAGGTGCAAGGATTGAAGAGCGCCAAGGAAATTTGGGACGTGCTAAAGACCGCGCACGAAGGAGACGAGGTGACCAAGATCACTAAGCGGGAGACGATCGAGGGGGAGCTCGGTCACTTCCGGCTTCGCCAAGGGGAGGAGCCACAAGACATGTACAACCGCTTGAAGACCTTGATGAACCAAGTGCGCAACCTCGGAAGCACCAAATGGGATGACCATGAGATGGTCAAGGTTATTCTAAGATCCCTCGTTTTCCTTAACCCTACGCAAGTTCAATTAATTCGAGGTAATCCTAGATATACACTAATGTCTCCCGAGGAAGTAATAGGAAATTTTGTGAGCTTTGAGTTGATGATCAAAGGCTCAAAGAAAATCATTGAGCTAGATGGCCCCTCCACGCCCGAAGCACAACCGGTTGCATTCAAGGCAACGGAGGAGAAAAAGAAGGAGTCTACATCAAGCAGACAACCCATTGACGCCTCTAAGCTCGATAATGAGGAGATGGCACTCATCATCAAGAGTTTCCGCCAAATCCTCATGCAAAGGAGGAGGAAGGATTACAAGCACCGCTCCAAGAAAGTGTGCTACAAATGTGGTAAGCCCGGTCATTTTATTGCAAAATTTCCACTATCGAGTGATAGTGACAGGGGTGACGACAAGAAGGGAAAGAGGAGAGAAAAGAAAAGGTACTACAAGAAGAAGGACGACGATGCCCATGTGTCGCGAGTGGGACTCTGACGAGAGTTCCTTCGACTCCTCCTCCGACGAGGACGCCGCCAACATCGCCGTCACCAAGGGACTCCTCTTCCCCAATGTCGGCCACAAGTGCCTCATGGCAAAGGACGGCAAAAGGAAGAAGGTAAAATCAAGATCCTCCACTAAATATGCTTCCTCTAGTGATGAAGATAATTCTAGTGAAAATGAGGAGGATAACTTGCGCATCCTTTTTGCCAACCTAAACATGCAACAAAAAGAAAAATTAAATGAATTAATTAGTACTATTCATGAGAAGGATGAACTCTTGGACACCCAAGAGGACTTCCTAATTAAGGAAAATAAGAAGTATGTTAAGGTTAAAAATGTTTACGCTCTAGAAGTAGAAAATGTGAAAAACTATCTAGTGAGCTAAGCACTTGCCATGATACTATTGTCAACCTTAGAAATGAGAATGCTAGTCTAATAGCTAAGGTTGATTCAAATGTATGTGATTATTCAATTTCCAATCTTAGAGATGATAATACTAATTTGCTTGCTAGGATTGAAAAATTGAATGACTCTCTTGCTAGCCTTAGAAACGAGAATGTAAATTTGATTGCTAAGGCTAAAGACTTAGATGTTTGCAATGTTACCATTTCTAACCTTAGAAGTGAAAATGACATATTACATGCTAAGGTTGTTGAATTAAAATCTTGCAAACCCTCTACATCTACCGTTGAGCATGTTTCCATTTGTACTAGATGTAGAGATATTAATGTTGATGCTATTCATGATCACCTAGCACTAATTAAGAAACAAAATGATCACATAGCTCAACTTAATGCTAAGATTAATGAGCATGACTTAGAAAATAAAAAAATTAAATTCGCTAGAAGCATGCTCTATAGTGGGAGACGCCCTGGCATCAAGGATGGCATTGGCTTCCAAAAGGGGGACAATGTCAAACTTAATGCCCCTCCTAAAAGATTGTCTAACTTTGTTAAGGGCAAGGCTCCCATGCCTAGGATAACGAAGGTTACATTTTATACCCTGCCGGTTATCCCGAGAGCAAAATTAGGAGAATTCATTCTAGGAAGTCTCACTCTGGCCCTAATCATGCTTTTATTTATAAGGGTGAGACATCTAGCTATAGGCAATCAACCCATGCAAAATTGCCTAAGAAGAAAACTCCTATTGCATCAAATGATTCTAACATTTCATTTAAGACTTTTGATGCATCTTATGTTTTAACTAACAAATCAGGCAAGGTAGTTGCCAAGTATGTGGGGGACAAACACAAGGGCACCAAGACTTGTGTTTGGGTACCCAAAGTTCTTGTATCTAATGCCAAAGGACCCAAAACCGTTTGGGTACCTAAAATCAAGAACTAAACTTGTTTTGTAGGTTTATGCATTCGGGGGCTCAAGTTGGATCATCGATAGCGGGTGCACAAACCATATGACAGGGGAGAAGAAGATGTTCTCCTCCTACGAGAAAAACCAAGATCCCCAACGAGCTATCATATTCGGGGATGGAAACCAAGGTTTGGTCAAAGGATTGGGTAAAATTGCTATATCTCCTGACCACTCCATTTCCAATGTTTTTCTTGTAAATTTTTTAGATTATAACTTGCTTTCAATTTCGTAATTATGTAAAATGGGCTAGAATTGTCTTTTTACGGATATAGGTGTTACTGTCTTTAGAAGAAGTGATGATTCAATAGCATTTAAGGGAGTGTTAGAGGGTCAGCTATACTTAGTAGATTTTGATAGAGCTGAACTCGAGACCTGCTTAATTGCTAAGACTAACATGGGCTGGCTCAGGTATCGCCGACTAGAACATGTTGGAATGAAGAATCTTCACAAGCTTCTAAAGGGAGAACACATTTTGGGACTAACAAATGTCAAGCAGGGAAGAAAGTTGGGGTTCATCATCCACACAAGAACATCATGACGACTGACAGGCCACTCGAGCTCCTACACATGGACCTATTCGGCCCGATAGCTTACATAAGCATCGGCGGGAGTAAGTACTGTCTAGTTATTGTGGATGATTATTCTCGCTTCACTTGGGTGTTTGTTGGGGACTTGTTCTCAAATGCTATGAATTAAGAACAAGGCAACACAAGAAATGTTAAACGTTAAAGTCCTTCGTCCTTCGAAGCATTATTTCCCTTAGGACATAATGATTTTCGGACGAAGGTTATGAAGGACATACCTTCATAAATTCAACATATAATAATGAAGAAGGAATCATATGAGACACAAAAGATAGCATAAACCATTATGTATTATTATCAACTCATTTCTGTATTATTATTATAGAAAAGTAGAAATAATATCAAATTACAAATGTACCTTCGGCTTGAAAGAAGGCGAAAGTACAAGCGTGACGCAAAAGCAAATGCCAAGTCAGCGTGAGCAGTACAGGGGTACTGTTCACCTATTTATAGGCACGGGACACAGCCCATATAAAATTACATCCATGCCCTTTACATTTGGTAGTAATTCTATAGTAATCCACCGAGGTCTGAATAGCCTTTTCATCTTTAAGTCGGTTTCCTTTTCTGCTACCACGCCGAAGCTTTCCTGCTCACATCTTCGGCGCTGTATCAACCTTCGTATTATTTGGGCTTCTCCTACTTTGATATCGACTCGAGTCCGAAGATACCTGTTCACACATTATACTCCAGAAACACTGTTAAATCTTGTTTTTGAGGACCTTCGGAAGCCAAAGGCCCCCAACAGTAGCCCCTCGCAATATTAATTTGTTAGAATAATAAATTTAGATTGCGACATGGACGAAGGCCTTAAGCCGAAGGTCCGAAACAACACCTTCCCTTTGCTAGAATAGCAACATTCACTGACAAGCGGGGTCTTCCAATTTTCAACGCACTGGGCGTATAAATAAGAGCATACCGCGAGCTCATTTGGTACGCTCTCTTGCCATCTGCTCTTGCTCACTCAATTTTTAACTCTTGCGCACCAAGACTTGCTTAGCTTTTTAAGTTTTTAAGCTTCGGCGTTGAAAACAGTTTTTTAGTGTTTCCGAAGATGTCTGAAGATAAGAAGGCTGCTGCCGAGATGAAGCTGAGTCTCTCTGAAGATAAAAACCTGGGGTTTCTTATAGCAATGTCGAAGACCAATACAGAAAAAAATCACCAAAGAGATTTTAGAAGGTTTGTCTGAAGATACTGATGACAGCGACAGTTATGATGTAGATAGTGGTGGTGAAGACTCCGAAGATCGCCCTTGGCGACCAAGCCATGCGGTTTTCGGCAAATCAAGTATCAAAGAAAATCATCTTGTCAACATGAGGGGAAGATATTTCCGGGACTTGTCCGTTGTGAGGGCCGACGAAGGAGAAAAGACTTGTCCGAACCCTGAAGAAAATGAAGTCGTAGTGTACCGAAGCTTTTTGAAAGCTGGACTACGATTTCCCCTGAGCAACTTTGTCGTAGAGGTGCTGAAAATATTTGAAGTCTATCTTCACCAACTTACCCCCGAAGCAATCATAAGGCTGAATATCTTCGTGTGGGCCGTGAGAAGCCAAGGTCTGGAACCTGATGCGAAAAGTTTCTGCAACATACACGAATTATCATACGAGACAAAACCCTGGGGTAAGGAACAGTATCACAATAATTTTGGCTGCTACAGTTTCGTTTCTCGGTCTGGGTCAAGCTGTCCCGTGCCAACCTTTCGGAAGAGATGGCCCGGCGACTGGATGACAGAATGGTTTTATGTGAAGAATGACCTGAAAACACGGGAAGATATTAAAGGTATAATTATGCGCCCTATTTGACAAAGCTTCGGCCTGCGGAGGCCGAAGGTTGAAATGAATGAAGCTGCCGAAGAATGCCAGAGAGCCTTCGGAGTTATTTGTTTTTTTATTGGAACGAGAGATTTGGTCCAAGAGCATATTGCCTTCAGAGTATGGCCGCTCGCGGAAAAATGGGAAATGCCACAAGAGACTATAAAGGAGGCTGACGAAGGTGGACTTATCAGGCTGAAGTATACTTTCAAATTCGGAGACAAATTCGTAGAGCCAGATGATGACTGGCTAAAAAGCATTGAAAATGTAAGTGATGAACTACTTGGGGTTTATTCAAAGGCCGAAGATACTGCATTGTCAGCAGCCTTCGGAGGCCGGAAAAAGAAAAGACTGAACCGAGTGTTTGACGCAATTGGGTTCGTGTACCCCGACTACCAGTATCCAACGCGGGGCCAAAAAAGAAAAAGCACAACTTCTGCACAGGAAACCGCTTCAGCCGCTCCCAGCGAGCCAGCGCCGAAGAGACAAAGGGTAAAAGTTCTCACACACCGGCCACGCTACATTGAACCAGCTATAGTGCCTGAGTTCGCCGGTGAAACCTCTTCGGCCACCGAAATTAAAGAACTAACTTCAGAGCCGAAGTTCGAAGAAAAAGCTGAAGCACCTTCAGCAGAGAAAGCAGAAGAACCGAGTACTGAAGGAACGAAAATATTGGAAATTTTAAGTCCTTCAGCAAGTGTTGAGACAACAAAAAACCAAAAGGGCCCAGCGGTGACCCCAAAAAGAAAAAGAATGGTCACTGTGCTAGATGTTCTGGAGACAATTGAGTCCTCAAGCACGACTCCGAAGAAGACTGTTGAAACTTCCGAAGCGGAAACTGAAATCTTTGATGCTGAAGCTCCAAAGCAACAAACTGAGACTGAAGCTGGGCCTTCAGAGCCCACGAAGGTAAAATCCTTGGAAACCGAGGAAGAAAAAATGACAGAGCCAATTCTTGTTGAAGAAATCAGTGCTGTTGCCCCCGAAGCATCCCCCAAAGTCCTTGATTATATTGTTCGACATGCTTCGGGGAAAAGGTTGTCTGAAAAAGAAAAGCAAGAGGCCCAGTTTTACGCCCAAAAACTGAAATATCCAAAGGGGGCGTTGATATTCAACGGCAGCGGAGAAGAAGACTTCTTGTATTGTCTCCCTGACAGCAAGGAGATTTCTGTCTGTCGGGAGATGAGCAAGAGCTTCGGATTCCCAACACTTGAAGACGGGCTCTCGGTGTTGTCGAAAAACGAGCTGGCCGACAGCTTGGCGTACAATAGCTTAAAGGTGCAAAAAATGAGGTCTTTGTATTTTTTCTTGAAACCAAAATTTTTCGTTTGCTTAAATTTATTGACGCACATACATTTTTCTTTGCAGGGCCTTATACTTAGTAATGCCCTTAGGGCCCAAAAAGATGCCAAAGATGAAGGGTGTGTTATGGCCCTGAGCAACCTTCATTCCGAAGTAATTGAACTAAGGAACGAAGGTCTCGAAAAAGATAAAATATTGCATTCATTGATAAATAGAATAAAAGAAGACGAAGCTACTTTTAAAGGTCAAGCTGAGGCTCAGAAGCGTGAAATTGAAGATCTTCGAAAACAACTAGCCAGAGCTAAAGAGGAACACATACTTGAAGAAACGAGGCGAGAACTTAGCGACCAATGGGCAAATCATTTAGAAGGAACTGTTGAAGAGCTTCGTTCGTCCAAGAAAAGATGCTACGACAAATCTATGGAGTGTGTTAAGAAAATGAAAGCTAGCTTCGCCAGCGTTGGCGCATTTTCGAGTGAAGAAAACTTTACAAGAGGCAACCCCGAAGATCCCATCGAATGGATTAATCACGAAGCTGAGGCCTTCGAGGAAATTTTAAATAGCCGTGGGGACATATGCGCTTTTTCGGGTGCCAGGGGGATTGCCACCATTTTGGAGAAAAAGGGCTGCGAGCATGTAAAGATTTTAGCGCAATCTGAAGCTACCTTGTCCTTCGAAGATGCAAAAGATCCTTCAGCCGAAGCTAGCATGGTTGGTGGAAAATTTTTCACCGATGTCTGGGACAATGGTGGTCGAGAAATGGCCCGAGAAATTATCCAAAAAAGCGAAAAGGGCATCCATGATGCTAGAAAAGTAGCAGAGGCTGCTGAGAAAAGTGCAGAGCCCGAAGTGCAAATAGGTATTAACTAATGGCTTTTATTGTGTTGTAATTTTTGATTTTAAACTTCGTTCGCAATTTGTAATAGCAATGTAGCTGTATCCTGTCCTCCCTCAGATCCTACTAAAGCGTCTCCGGGCCCTCCCCCGAAAGATGACGATGAAATTAAAAAGATGGCTGAAGCTATCATGGATCAAGTTGTTAATCAACTCCTGAATGAAGCTGCGGAAGTAGTACTTAGGGAAGACTAGGTGCTATTGTAAAAACATCTGAAATATAATATGTATAATATCTTGTAATCCTGAATGTAATATACTTGTCTTTTTTTTATGGTTCAATTCTTTACGATGCATGAAATTTTACATACGTACCATTTTTGAGTCTTTGACGAAAAAACACCTTCCCTTCTTTTCATGCTTCGTGAAGAAGAATTTTCATTTATCACAACAATATCCGTAGTGTTCTGATGAAGAATATCCAAGCTTCGTGAAGATATTTTCCGAAGCTACACTTCCGAAGATCAATAGTGTATCTCCTTGTGACTTAGCATGATTTTCCCCTTTTTCAAAACATTATTCTGAAGATCGATATTGTGTCCCCTTCTTGTGCCATATGCAGCATGATGTATGATGCTTATGCCATGCGAAATGATGTGATGATGTTATGCTATGTAAAATGGTATTTATTCCGAAGATACACGCACATCCCTGTAATAAAACACATAATCTTTTTAAATCAGCGTTGACTTTTCGCTGTAAGCCTCCCTTAGGAGCTTCTTCGCCTTTTACTTCAGCGGAATCAGCATTTATTTTTCGTTGTAAGCCTCCCTTAGGAGCTTCTTCGCCTTTTACTTTCAGCGGTATTCGCGTTGACTTTTCGCGCTTCGCCTTTTACTTAGGCGGTATCAGCGTTTATTTTTCGCTGTAAGCTCTGCATTCCCTTTGGAACGACTTTGGAGCAGAAAACTTACAATGCGCTCCCTTTGGAACGGCTTTTTGTAACTTCAGCAAACTTACTCTGCGTTCCTTAGAACGACTTTTTGTTGCTTCGAAGAATTTTTGATAATTCGAAGGTCCTCCTTGTTATCGCAAATCTTTAAGCTTCAACAACTTAAGCCTGTGGAGAAAATATATTTTCCTTGTGGCAAACAATGAAACTATTACATGAAATTTAAAAAATGTCCTTTATTACACAGAAAATAAAACTGAATGGAAAAGACTACTATCAAGGTAGGATATTTGTCAATAGATGTGCTTCGACTCTGGCACAGTGCTATTGACTGTGCGAGCTTCGGACTGTTCTCTGAAGTCCCTTTGGTGTTGAGCATATTGGCCCCCTTCTGGCTGCTGGCCTTGCTGCAGCGGTGGTGGGGGCGGAGGCTGTTGCCAGGAAGCTTGAGGTTGACTCGCCGAAGCAACAGAAACTGCAGGGTGGTTGCCTACATATTCTGGGATGTAAGGCGAATGATACGAAGCAGTGTGCATGATTTGCTTCGGCTGAGCCTGTTGTGCTGCAGCTTCGGCTATCTCCTTTTGCTTCTGGATGGTAACATGGCACATCCTGGTGGTATGGCCCTTGTTTTCACCACAGAACAAGCAAAATATTCTCCTTGGTTGATCTCCAAACCTTCCGCCGAAGCCCCTGGCGCCTCTGCCTCTTGGAGCTGGCGGCCGGAAGGAGCTTTGCTGTTGCCCCGAAGCCTGTGAGGAGCACTGTGGCCTTTGCTGCTGACTTCCCTTATCATCATTTTGAGTAGAGTTGTGAATTGACCTAACATGCCTCGGATAAAATCTTCCTCCGAAGCCCCTGGTCATTTCAGAAAACCTAAAAGCCTCCTCCCTTCTTTGACGAAAATCATTGTCGGCACGAATATACTCGTCCATCTTCTGGAGCAGCTTCTCCAAAGTTTGAGGAGGCTTCCTAGCAAAGTACTGAGCTGAAGGTCCTGGCCGAAGTCCCTTGATCATGGCCTCAATGACAATTTCATTGGGCACTGTTGGTGCCTGTGCCCTCAAACGCAAGAACCTCCAGACATACGCCTGAAGGTATTCTTCGTGATCCTGGGTGCACTGGAATAGAGCTTGAGCAGTGACCGGCTTCGTCTGAAACCCTTGGAAGCTGGTTAACAACATGTCCTTCAGCTTTTGCCATGAAGTGATCGTTCCTGGCCGAAGGGAGGAATACCAGGTTTGAGCAACACTCCTGACAGCCATAACAAAAGATTTTGCCATGACTGCAGTATTGCCACCATACGAAGATACTGTTGCTTCGTAGCTCATCAAAAACTGCTTCGGGTCTGAATGGCCGTCGAATATGGGAAGCTGAGGCGGCTTGTAGGATGGAGGCCAAGGTGTAGCCTGCAGCTCAGCGGACAGAGGAGAAGCATCATCAAAAGCAAAATTTCCATGGTGAAAATTCTCATACCAGTCATCTTCGTTGAGGAAACCCTCCTGATGAAGGTCTTTATTCTGAGGCCTTCGGTTCTGCTCATCCTGAGTAAGATGACGAACTTCTTCAGAGGCTTCGTCTATCTGCCTTTGCAGTTCAGCTAGCCTGGCCATCTTTTCCTTCTTCCTCTGCACCTGTTGATGAAGCATCTCCATGTCTCTGATTTCTTGGTCTAGCTCATCCTCTGGCGGTGTCGGGCTGACAGCCTTCCTCTTCTGGCTTCGGGCCTCCCGAAGGGAGAGAGTCTCCTGATTGGGGTCTAGCGGTTGCAGAGCTGCAGCCCCAGTTGCTGAAGCTTTCTTCGGCGCCATAGCGAAGGTTTATGATCGCCGAAGGTGTTCAAAACTCAAAGAGTGGAAGTGAGTTCACCGGAGGTGGGCGCCAATGTTGGGGACTTGTTCTCAAATGCTATGAATTAAGAACAAGGCAACACAAGAAATGTTAAACATTAAAGTCCTTCGTCCTTCGAAGCATTATTTCCCTTAGGACATAATGATTTTCGGACGAAGGTTATGAAGGACATACCTTCATAAATTCAACATATAATAATGAAGAAGGAATCATATGAGACACAAAAGATAGCATAAACCATTATGTATTATTATCAACTCATTTCTGTATTATTATTATAGAAAAGTAGAAATAATATCAAATTACAAATGTACCTTCGGCTTGAAAGAAGGCGAAAGTACAAGCGTGACGCAAAAGCAAATGCCAAGTCAGCGTGAGCAGTACGGGGGTACTGTTCACCTATTTATAGGCACGGGACACAGCCCATATAAAATTACATCCATGCCCTTTACATTTGGTAGTAATTCTATAGTAATCCACCGAGGTCTGAATAGCCTTTTCATCTTTAAGTCGGTTTCCTTTTCTGCTACCACGCCGAAGCTTTCCTGCTCACATCTTCGGCGCTGTATCAACCTTCGTATTATTTGGGCTTCTCCTACTGTGATATCGACTCGAGTCCGAAGATACCTGTTCACACATTATACTCCAGAAACACTGTTAAATCTTGTTTTTGAGGACCTTTGGAAGCCGAAGGCCCCCAACAGTGTTCTTTTTGCAGGAAAAATCTCATACCCAAGAAACCTTAAAGGGATTCTTGAGACAGGCTCAAAACGAGTTCGGCTTAAGGATCAAGAAAATTAGAAGCGACAACGGGACGGAGTTCAAGAACTCTCAAATTGAAGGCTTCCTTGAGGAGGAGGGCATCAAGCATGAGTTCTCTTCTCCCTACACGCAACAACAAAATGGTGTGGTGGAGAGGAAGAATCGAACTCTATTGGACATGGCAAGGACCATGCTTGATGAATACAAGACTTCAGATCGGTTTTGGGCCGAGGCGGTCAACACCGCATGCTACGCCATCAACCGGTTATATCTACACCGAATCCTCAAGAAGACATCGTATGAACTCCTAACCGGTAAAAAGCCCAATGTTTCATAATTTAGAGTCTTTGGTAGCAAATGTTTCATTCTTGTTAAAAGAGGTAGAAAGTCTAAATTTGCTCCTAAGACTGTAGAAGGCTTTTTACTAGGATATGACTCAAACACAAGGGCATATAGAGTCTTCAACAAGTCCTCTGGGCAAGTTGAAGTTTCTTGTGACATTGTGTTTGATGAGACTATCGGCTCTCAGGTAGAGCAAGTTGATCTTGATGAGATAGGTGATGAAGAGGCTCCGTGCGTCGCACTAAGGAACATGTCCATTGGGGATGTGTGTCCTAAGGAATCCGAAGAGCCTCCAAATGCACAAGATCAACCATCTTCCTCCATGCAAGCATCTCCACCAACTCAAGATGAGGATGAGGCTCAAAATGACGAACAAGAAGATCAAGGAGTTGAGCCACCTCAAGAGGAGAGCAATGATCAAGGGGAAGATGCCCATGATCAAGATGAGGAAGATGAACAAGTGCCAAGGCCGCCACACCCAAGAGTTCACCAAGCAATTCAACGAGATCACCCCGTGAACACCATCCTCGGCGATATTCAAAAGGGGGTAACTACTCGATCTCGTGTTGCTCATTTTTGTGAACATTACTCGTTTGTTTCCTCTATTGAGCCACACAGGGTAGAGGAAGCACTACAAGATTCAGATTTGGTGGTGGCGATGCAAGAGGAGCTCAACAACTTCACTAGGAATGAGGTATGGTACTTAGTTCCACGTCCTAACCAAAATGTTGTAGGAACCAAGTGGGTCTTCCGCAACAAGCAAGATGAGCATGGTGTGGTGACAAGGAATAAAACCCGACTTGTGGCCAAGGGATACTCACAAGTCGAAGGTTTGGATTTCGGTGAAACCTATGCACCCGTAGCTAGGCTAGAATCAATTCGCATATTACTTGCCTATGCTACTTACCATGGCTTCAAGCTTTATCAAATGGACGTGAAAAGTGCCTTCCTCAATGGACCAATCAAGGAGGAGGTCTATGTTGAGCAACCTCCTGGCTTTGAAGATAGTGAGTACCCTAACCATGTTTACAAACTCTCTAAGGCGCTTTATGGGCTCAAGCAAGCCCCAAGAGCATGGTATGAATGCCTAAGATATTTCCTTATCACTAATGGTTTCAAAGTCGAAAAGGCTGATCCTACTTTATTTACTAAAACTCTTGACAATGATTTGTTTGTATGCCAAATTTATGTTGATGATATTATATTTGGGTCTACTAATGAATCTACATGTGAAGAATTTAGTAGGATCATGACACAGAAATTCGAGATGTCTATGATGGGGGAGTTGAAATACTTCTTAGGATTTCAAGTGAAGCAACTCCAAGAGGGCACCTTCATTAGCCAAACGAAGTACATTCAAGATATTCTCAACAAGTTTGGAATGAAGGACGCCAAGCCCATCAAGACACCCATGGGAACAAATGGGCATCTCGACCTCGACACGGGAGGTAAATCCGTAGATCAAAAGGTATATCGGTCGATGATAGGCTCTTTACTCTATTTATGTGCATCTCGACCAGACATTATGCTTTCCGTATGCATGTGTGCAAGATTCCAAGCCGACCCTAAGGAAGCTCACCTTACGACCATAAAACGAATCTTGAGATATTTAGTTTATACTCCTAAGTTTGGGCTTTGGTACCCTCGAGGATCCACATTTGATTTGATTGGTTATTCGGATGCCGATTGGGCGGGGTGTAAAATTAATAGAAAGAGCACATCAGGGACTTGCCAGTTCTTGGGAAGGTCTCTGGTGTCTTGGGCTTCAAAGAAGCAAAATTCCATAGCTCTTTCTACCGCCGAAGCCGAGTATATTGCCGCAGGCCATTGTTGCGCGCAATTGCTTTGGATGAGGCAAACCCTTAGGGACTATGGTTACAAATTAACCAAAGTTCCTCTTCTATGTGATAATGAGAGTGCAATCCGCATGGCGGATAATCCTGTTGAGCATAGCCGCACTAAACACATAGCCATTCGGTATCATTTTCTTAGGGATCACCAACAAAAGGGAGATATCGAGATTGCATATATTAACATCAAGGAACAATTGGCCGATATCTTTACCAAGCCACTAGATGAACAAACTTTTAACAAACTTAGGCATGAGCTAAATATTCTTGATTCTAGGAATTTATTTTGATGTTTTGCACACATAGCTCATAAATATACCTTTGATCATATCTCTTTCATGTGCTATGACTAATGTGTTTTCAAGTGTATTTCAAACCAAGTCATAGATTGAAAGAGAATTGGAGTCTTCGACGAAGACAAAGGCTTCCACTCCACTCCATCAAATTACTCATCCTTCGTCGTCGCTCTAAGCAACTCTTCAACTTTGGTATAATATTCACTCATATTTTGTTCACCAAAGGGGGATAAATTTAGTTACAAGGGCTTATATTTCACTCAAGTATCCGTTTTTGGCGATTCATGCCAAAGGGGGAGAAAGTATTACCCCAAAGCAAAAGGACCGCACCACCACCAATTTTCAAAATTGAAGTTAAGAAAAGGTTTTGAAATGATGAATTTTTCAATTGGTATCCTATTTTTGATAGAATTTCAAATTGGCTCACCCTCTTCAAAAACTAACATCTAAAACCCTCTTGAACACTAAGAGGAAGATTTTATTGAGGGAGAGTTTTGTTTAGTCAAAGGAAAACACATTTGAAAACAGGGGGAGAAAATTTCAAATCTTGAAAATGCTTCTCAAAATCTTATTCATTTACCCTTGACTATTTGCAAAAGAAATTTGAATTTACAAAAGAATTTGCAAAAACAAAACATGTGGTGCAAGCGTGGTCCAAAATGTTAAAAATAAAGAAACAATCCATGCATATCTTTTGTGAATTAATATTGGCTCAATTCTAAGTAACCTTTGCACTTACAATTATGCAAACTAGTTCAAGTATGCATTTCTATATTTGCTTTGGTTTGTGTTGGCATCAATCACCAAAAAGGGGGAGATTGAAAGGGAAATAGGCTTACACCTTTTTCCTAACTGTTTTTGGTGGTTGAATTGCCCAACGCAAATAATTGGACTAACTAGTTTGCTCTAGTCTATAAGTTTTACAGGTGCCAAAGGTTCACAATAAGCCAATAAAAAGACCAAGAAAGAGTTCAAACAAAGAGAGCAAAAGACATCCCAAAGGCACCCTGGTATGGCGCACCGGACAGTGTCCGGTGCACCAGGGCACTCGACGCTGAACTCCCCACCTTCGGGAAAATGGGAGGCCGCTCCGCTATAATTCACCGGACTGTCCGGTGTGCCAGCGGAGCAACGGCTACTTCGCGCGCAACGGTCGACTGCAACGCATTTAATGCGCGCCTGCGCGCGCAGAGGACAGAGCACGCGTAGCTGGCGCACCGGACAGTCTACAGGACTTGTCCAATGCACCACCGGACAGCCTAGATGCCCCACCTGTTAGAGCTCCAACGGTCAGAACCCAACGGCTGGCTGATGTGGCTGGCGCACCGGACTGTCTGGTGCGCCATGCGACAGCAGCCTTCCAACGGCCACATTTTGGTGGTTGGGGCTATAAATACCCCAACCAACCCACATTCAATGGCATCCAAGTTTTCCACCTTCAACACATTACAAGAGCTATAGCATTCAATTCTAGACACAACCAAAGAGATCAAATCCTCTCCCAAGTCCGAAATCACTCCAAACCAAATAGTAACTAGAGAGAGCGACATTTGTGTTCATTTGAGCTCTTGCGCTTGGATTGCTTCTTTTCTTTCTCATTCTTCCTGTGACCAAACTCAATTGTAACCAAGGCAAGAGACACCAATTGTGTGGTGGTCCTTGCGGGAACTTTGTGTTCCGTTTGATTGAGAAGAGAAGCTCACTCGGTCTAAGTGACCGTTTGAGAGAGGGAAAGGGTTGAAAAAGACCCGGTCTTTGTGACCACCTCAACGGGGAGTAGGTTTGCAAGAACCGAACCTCGGTAAAACAAATCATCGTGTCTCGCTCTTTATTTGCTCACGATTTGTTTTGCGCCCTCTCTCTCGGACTCGTTTATATTTCTAATGCTAACCCGGTTTGTAGTTGTGCTTAAGTTTATAAATTTCAGATTCGCCCTATTCACCCCCCTTTAGGCGACTTTCACTGGCCACTCTCGGGAAACTGTGGCAGCGTACGGCTATAATTCACCGGACTGTCCGGTGGTGCACCGGACTGTCCGGTGAGCCAACGGCCGCCAGAGCAACGGTCGGCCGCGCAATCCGCGCGCGACGCGTGGCCCCAACCAACGGTCGGCTGGGGGCACCAGACTGTCCGGTGTGCACCGGACAGTGTCCGGTGCGCCAACCAGCCCGAAGATCCAACGGTCGGCTGCGCCAGGAATGGAAGGAGATCCGCACCGGACATGCTACAGTGGTTGTCCGGTGGTGCATCGGACTGTCCGGTGCGCCACCCGACAGAAGGCAAGAATTGCCTTCCAAGAATGCCTCCAACGGCTCCTAGCTGCCTTGGGGCTATAAAAGGGACCCCTGGCGCATGGAGGAGATACCCAAGCATACTTTGAGCAATCTAAATCTTCCACACTCCGTCTCCGCGCACTTGATTGACTTTCTTAGTGATTTGAGCTCCGTTCTAGTGGTGAACTTGTTGTGATTCATTCGAGCTCAAGTCTTGGCTGTGTGTGTGCGTGTTGCTTCCCTCTCTTACTCTAGTGCTTTCACTTTGATCTTTGTTGTAAGGGCGAGAGACTCCAGGTTGTGAAGATTCCTCGCAAACGGGAAAGAGAATAAGAAAGAAAACAACCATGGTATTCAAGTGGATCATTGGATCACTTGAAAGAGGTTGAGTGCAACACTCGTCCATTGGGACACCACAACGTGGAGTAGGCAAGTGTTATACTTGACCGAACCACGGGATAAATCATCGTGTCTCTTGTGTTTTTTTTCTTTGTGACCATTGTGTTTCACAAGAGCTCGGTCCTTAGCCACTTAATTCCATTGTGCTAACACTTAACCAAGTTTTGTGGCTATAAGTTTAAGTTTTTACAGGATCACCTATTCACCCCCCCTTTAGGTGCTCTCACCAACCGCACAACCAATGGTACTTATCGTCGACCCCACCAATGGTACGACACGACTGACCAAAGCACTCATGGCTAGGGGTAGCAGGTTTGATGTCCTCTACTCCACCTCGAACGATGCCATGGGTCTTTGCCAGGACCGCCTCCGCCCAACCGGAGGACCATCGCCATGGGCACCACAATGCAACATGTGTAAGAACGTTATGAGGATGCCCGTCATTGATGAGAACATGTAGCTGGTGAAGAAGCTGGACATGATGAGGATGTCCGTCATTTACGCGAAAGCGAGATGCGCACTACATCAGGCTCGACTTATTTGGCCGATTTCTAGTTTGTTAGCCTATCTTCACTGTTCCTCCTTCTATTCCACTTCTCTATTTTTAAATTTTACTCTAATTTTACAGTACACTAGTCATATGCTTGTGCATTGCTATGATTTATATATATGACATATGATAAATTTTTTAATACAACATAAAATATATGTTTTATTGATTAAGTGGGTGTAAATATGGAGCCAACAAACAAGGTCCAAGCACTCACCTATACATGATTTTAACTTATTTTTTACATAAACTCTTCTATAATAGTAGTGGAGAAGAGATTTTAAGAGTACAGGTTTATTCTAAAGAAATGTTTTTTTTTGAAAAATATTGACGCGAGACGACAGTTGAAACTGATGGTTTAATATAGTACTAGATGTATGCCCGTGCGTTGCTACGGAATAAATATGTTATAATAAGATACATTAATATATAAAAGCATTAATTGTGTTATATGCTCTTGTTAGCATCTTTTATGGCTTCATGATTTAAAGTGGTCAGGGTAGATAGAGCCATGTACTAATAATTTGTTTCTATGATCGATTGATTAATTGATGTGCATGAACATTGAAAACTGCATGGTCAAAAAAGGCAGTTGCTTTAGATATAAATTATCCCAAATTTTCATTTGAATCAATGAATCAATTGGAGAGTTATAAGCATTCAAGTCCCTAAAGGCTATATATATATAGGGAAGAGATAATGGAAGCCCTGGGCTTCCGCAGGACGTCAACCAGGTTGCGGTTGGCCCACTGTACGCGAGCATGCGTCAGCCATGCATATGATAGCCACGAATCCCGGATGAGACGTGACAGGCGATATACGCACGCATAAATATATGTAGAAATGTGCATAAATCATGCATAGAAGGAATTTTTTGGGCCACAAATCACGGGAACGAATATTACCATGTGTACACCGTTTACGACTGCATAACGCTGTGTAACATGATAGCGTAAACCATGCAACATTTAAATATCCACCAGTTTGAGATAAGGAAAGACATGCTCCACGTTCGCGTAAATAAAGGCACAGTTATGGGAGGAAACAAATTCTCATTTACAGCCGCGCGTTCACGTTCGTATCTGTGATATTGGCGGCGGTTAACGGCTGCATAACGATGCATAAATAAACGGTTTACGACTGCATAACGATGTGTAACATGATAGCATAAACCATGCATTATATAAATCTTGACCGGTTTGATATAAGGAAAGACGTGCTGCATAATCACGTAAATAAAGGGACAGTTACGGTTTGAGGAGCATTAGTAGAAGGAAATAAATTTTAATTTACACCCGCAGTTCGCGGGTTCTGCTCGGGCGGATTCCAGCGTAAAACGTGAGCTAAAACATCGTAAATGAGTACGAAATTTAGCGCAAATCATATATCTGTTTTGTAACAGCAAACGAAGCCCAAAATTACGGCGTGAAAATCGTGTGCACCCAATCGTGTGCGGGTTCTGGCTAGGGCAGATTCCGGCGTAAAACGTGAGCTAAAACATCGTAAATGAATACGAAATTTAGCGTAAATCCTATATTAGCTAAAACAGCGTAGATTGATCACGTTCGATCGTGCACGGATTTTGGCTTGGTCAAATTTCAGCGTAAAACGTGAACCAAACAGCGTAAATGGGTACAAATTTTATCGTACATCATCAATCTATTTTATAACAACGAATGTGGCCTAAATTACGACGTGAAAATCGCGCTCCGATCGTGCTCGGGTTCTAGGTCAGGTGGATTTAAGCGTAAGACGTGATCCGAAACAGCGTAAATGGATATGAATTTTAGCGTAAATCAATGATCTGTTTTAAAACGACGAATGTGGCACTTGCTTTTTAGTGGAAGCGTAAAATGCAATAAGAAAGAACCCAAGACAAAATCTTTTTTTTTGCCGACCTATACATGCGACATGAGGGTGAATTAATAACTGAACGAACCCAAGACAAGAAAGAAAACGATGAAGCCATTTGCTGTTCCTGAATCTTGATCCGTCACGCTCACGCCCGGCCATGGAACTGAGGTCAGAAGAGTAGCCACTAGACAATACAGAGGGCACGGCGGTCGGAAGAACAAGAACTTGGACTTGGAGCTGCATCTGAAGGGGAGCACGGTGTCGTTGGGCCAGAAGAAGCGGAGCTGGCACGCCAGGCGCGTCCACTGGTCGACGCTGACGATCCCCGCGACCTTCCATCGCGTCCGGGCCTCCCCCTCCACCCGGAACGGCACCACGCCGTCACGGAGCGCGACCTCCATGGCGACACTGCCGGCGTCGCCCATCGGGGCGCCCTGCGCGCGCGCCACGTACGCCAGCGGGATCGGAGGACGCCCCTGGCGGGCACGCGGAACGGGTAGGCGCGAAGCACCGCCATCGTCGCGCTGGCGAACGCGAGGCGGCACTCGAGGCGTGAGAAGTAGGCCGCCGAGTGCGCGTTGCCGTTGCGGGCCCCACCCGGACCGTGACCTGCACGTCGTCCAGCGCCCCCGTCTGCCCGTACACCAGTGCGTACAGGCTCGCCGCCCGCACCGCCACGTACGGCGCGCGGGGCTGCAGCAGCAGCACCACCACAAGGACGGCCACGGCGCCCAACAGCACCATGACCGCCAGCACCATGAACAGCACCACCACCGCCCACTCCGCCGCGCCCGACCGGTGCCTCCTGAAGCTGTACCGCCGCGGACGCTGAGGCTCCTCCTCCTCGCGCCCCCTCCACGTCCGCCAATCCGGCGGCTGGAGAGCGCCGCGGCGGCCGGGGCTCTCCTGCTCACGGGCGCCTGCTCGCACGCCCGAGGGAACCGCCGCCGCCGCTAAAACCTAATCCCTGGCGGCGTGGGGGTGTTTTTATAGTGACGGCGTGGGACTGGATAATTGTGAGCGCGTGGGCAGGATCGTGGGCTCGATTCACGTAATATGCGCAGACTATATTTGCATAAATTGATACACACATCAGAATAACTCGTATTATAATTTAGCGTAAGCACAGGTAGGTACAATAAGCCAAAAAGGGTCCGGTGCGGTCTGCACACCTGGTCGGGGCTTCCTGTAGTTAAATAGAGCCCAAGGCTCTAAATACTATATATATATATATATATATATATATATATATATATATATATATATATATATATATATGGATGGGTGTTTATATCATGAGGAACTCCTACATGTGCTGACGATATATTTGCAAAAATAGCAGAGTAGGATGTTTAAGTTCTCATGTTCTTGGATATAAGTGGAGTATGCCTGTAAAATTGAATGACTTATCAGGCAAATGTACTATTTTACAAAAGTGATGCATACAAGATTAGTAATTAAATATCGTCTAGTAGGAAGCTGGCTTAACATGTCAATCAAAAAATTATAAATCTCTTACAGTTTTCAAGGCACATATTTGTTAAACTTCCACAACAAATAACAACTAATTTTTTTATCAAAGTATCAAACAGATAAGCATATCTTTGGAGGCAAGTGAACGGATAACATGGCATTTGTTTGTCCTAAGATAAATTGAATATTATAGAGAAACCATCGCGATTAAATTAGTCTCCAACTAGCACAAAAAAGATAACAAATATAAAAGTAACTTTAATGGTGTAGAATAACATAGTACAATATAAAAATAGCTTTAATGGTGTAGAATAGCATAGTACAATATAAAAATAGCTTTAATGGTGTAGAATAGCATAGTACATACACATTACCATCTGCAAATCATTGATTCGATTGACATCATTTGACGTGAACGTTGTCGTTCAACTAATATGTAAACTATGATCTGGGTAGCAACAATCATTATTGCTTCCATTTGTAAGCATATCATTCCACCTCCTATTATATTGATCATCATCTCTCTCAAAAAGAAATTGGAAACCTTTCAGGAGGAGCAATGAAACACTTCCAGGTTCTTTGGCCTATCCACGTCACCTCTTTTTCCTCGGTCGCACGATTGCGTTTCTACGGCAGAAAACAATTCCCACCTCTTCGTGTGAACTCTGACAGCGACGACTCGAGAGCTCACGAACATTCTAGAGTTCAGTTGACTGCTCCAGTATTCCAGCCCCTCGAGTCTCGTGTTCGCCTCTTCCCTCCGAATTCATCCCGAGCGGTCGAGCCACGGCGCAGACACATTTGAGCGGCGCTCCCCATGCAATGCATGAATGCATCTTTCCACCCGCTGCCGATTCCCCAATGCCATCGCAGATGCACCAAGCCATCCATGCTCGCCCTACCTTCTCTTGATTTTTGTCCCCACGCAGCTAGGCAAACTCACGACGCTTGGCCTCGCAGTCTAATTGCTTCAACGACGCAATCCCTGCTAGCTTTGGCGACCTGCTTCTGCTTGCGTGCCTAGAAGGCTGGAACTCAGCTCAACCACCTCTTTGGCTCTATCCTCGTTTGGCTGAAGCAGCTGCCCAGCCTAGCCTTGTCTACCGTTCAAGCCCAAACGAAACAAAATACTCAAACCATTGCTTCGTAAACCCTCGCCGCCGCCGATGACATCGGAGGAGCACCCCTCGTCTAGTCGTCTGCGTCCTCGGACGGCAGCACCCCCATCGGCTTCGACGAACATCTTGATCCCTCGCCATCACCTTTGACATCCTTCGACTTTCCTCCTGAATCTGATGACTCCGCCGCCTCCTCGCTGCTCTCGGACGGCTCTTTAGAGTCCGAGTCCATCATTTTCAAGAAACCCCGCCCACCCGTGCGCTCGTGGCCGGCCTCCGACGAGATCGCGATCCTCGAGACCGTCGCGTCGCACTGGCAAAAGCACGAGCGACTTCCCCTAGCAGACGACCTCGCCGCCGCGGTGTGGGGCCGCCTCAGCGCCGCGCAGATCACCAGGCGGTTGTGCGCGCACCGCAACTGGTACGACAACGCCGTTATCCGCCTCAAACGCGGCACGATCCCGGCGAAGGACAACGACGTCACCATCTACAGGCTCTCCAAGCTCATCTGGGAGGACAAACGCAGGGAGAGGATAGAGAAGAAGACCAATGCGCGCAACGACCCAAGAGGGTTCGATGAGCTGGTCGAGCTGTACCCTTGCCTCTCCGCGGAGGCGACTGGTGCGGGGTTTCGTTGGACTGCATGGAAGGGACGGAGGAAGCGGACTGTGCGGTAGGGGCAGAGGAAGCGTGGGGGAGGCGGGGGCACAAGGGTAGTCTACACTAATGACTTAATAGTTAGTAGAGAAAAGATATATCGGTCAGCCTTACCAGACCGATGGTTGTACTGTCTCCCATCTCAATGCCAAGTAAGGCCTACAGCCCAATGAGGCCCAGTGAAAAGTTAGGTCTAGACCCACGGATTATTTTGCAGTTCTGAATAGGGATGAAAACGGTCGGAAACGATATTTATTCGGTAATCAGTTTTTTCTTTGATTGTGAATAAATAGGATATAGAATATACAATACAAATTTGTATTCTTATTTTTAATATCCAACTTGTTAAGATTCATAAAAGGTAAACCTCAAATTCATCCTACATTTTCTCAAATAATAGATATAAACTTCGGTATGGATTCGGAAACAAATTCGGTAAATTTTTCAACTTTTTGTGTTGTAGAGAACAAATAATACATAAAACAACTTATATAATATTTTATTCATATTTGTACTAATGTGCTTGATAACATAAGAAAAGATTAACATCAAATTTTATACATATCTATTTTAAAATATTAAATTTGTTCTAACAGTTCGGATTACCACTTTCATCCCTAGTTCTGAAGGCACACCCGAAGGAGTTATCGTGCGTTCGTGGGAAAGGCATGTTGTAAGCACGAGACATATGGGCCCCGTGTTAGCCGTGTACCCACTGTATTAGTGATGATGGTGAGTGGTGACGGGCATAGAAGCACCAATCTGCGGAAGCATAAAAACGAAGGAAAGCGCACCTCGGGGCTCGGGTTCGTACTCGTCGTGGAAGAGGTCGACCCAGTCCCAGTTCAGATTCCGCAAAACAGGCAGTCAGGCTCAGGCACCAACACCAACCATGGCCTCCGCTGCGACACCTGCGCCTTTGCTCCCCGTGACCAGCACGGCTGCCGGCGGCGGCTCCGCGCCGTCCTCCGCCACGGGCCTCTCCGACGCGGCGCTCGCCACGCCGGCCTTCCGCCTCTTCGTGAGCCGGCTGGCCGAGACGGCGCGGCGCTCGCTCGCGGACCGGCGCCCATGGACGGAGCTGCTGGACCGATCGGCTTTCTCCCGCCCCGACTCCCTCTCCGAGGCCACCTCGCGCCTGCGCCGCAACCTCGGCTACTTCCGCGTCAACTACGCCGCCGTCGTCGCCTTCTCCCTCGCGGCCTCGCTCCTGGCGCACCCTTTCTCCCTCCTCGTCCTCCTCAGCATCCTCGGCGCCTGGTGCTTCCTCTACGTCTTCCGCGCCCCCGACCAGCTCGTCGTGCTCTTCGGCCGCACCTTCACCGACCGCGAGACGCTGCTTGGCCTTACCGTCGCTTCTGTGCTCGCCTTCTTCCTCACCTCCGTGGCTTCGCTCATCATCTCCGGGCTGCTTGTCGGGGGCGCCATTGTCGCAGCGCACGGCGCCTGCCGCATTCCAGAGGACCTCTTCCTTGATGATCCGAGCGCTGCGTCCAGTGGAAACACCACCAGCAGGCTGATCTCCTTCCTTGCGTCGCCCGGATCTGGGGTTTGATGCATCAAGGACCGGTAGGAAATTCTTGTGCTCGGCGAATTCAGTTGAAGTCAAATAGAGATCTGATCCAGAAGCTGTATAAACCAGCTCCTTGCTCATGTGGTACCTCACCTGCGAGTAGCATTGTATAAGTGGATCCGATTTTTCTGTTCTACTTTGTGTGGAATTACGCAAGGATCTGCAATTGCTGTACTTCTCTTGCACTTCACCAGATCTGGTGACAATGACCATTAAGCATTGTCAAATGCCAACATGTATCGGTGTGATCTTTACATTCATCATTCATGTGTACAACTCTACATCATGACAAATTTTATGGATCTCTGGTTATTTTTGCCTCATTAGAAATTTTGGTCCTCGTGTACAAAATCCATTGTCAACTCTGGATGCTTAGGGGCTGTGATCAGTTTTTAATGTTGTATGCAATATTTGTGGGTTTGATGTTCTGAGCAATATTATACTGTGGTAAATCATATGACAATGCTAGGTTTATAAGATTATATAAGTTCTTTTTTTTTGGAGAGAACATAACTAGTACAGTACGTTCTAAAATGATGAAGTTGTACATTAGTTAGGATCTCAGGTAGATTGCATCCTTATATTAGCCTTTTCACCCTACAACTGTGCCTGAGTGTACAGAAATTACAGGACATGAAGGTGCCCATGGGGCCAAAAAAGTCGGTGAACCAAAATTGTGGCAAAGGTAGTCAACCAGCTAAAGCTTAAGTTGGCATAAAGTGTTGAGTGACGCTGTCTGTAATCCTCTCAAAGCTATTGAATTAGTGCCCTAAACTTAGAGAGTGCTAATTGTGTTTTACTATGGAAAAAAGCATTGCAAAATTTCGCTCGGCTGCAGTTATCATGTTCATCATAGTAAAATTGTTTCAATCTCCCAACAACATTTAGCATTGATTTTTTTTGGTTGAAATTATTGCTTGCGGTTAAAAGTAGGGGGTCTGTTCTAAAATTTTCTGTCATATGGTGCTGAAATTGTTCTGAAGTATCGTTCAGGCCAACAATGTCATTCTTGTTGAGTGCCGATTCCTGCATAGATATACTGTATTAATGTTACATCAGTACAGGCAGCCCAATCATCAGTTCATCGCGAGTCGATCTATGAAGGTGGTTTCAGTAATTAGAAAAAAGGGAGGGACCAACCTAGCAGGAAGGTAGTTTCAATGTCTTGTCTGTTTGAATGGCCCATGACTATAATTCATGATACACTGACACTTATTGTACTTTGGAT
This sequence comes from Zea mays, assembly GCF_902167145.1. Classification (NCBI taxonomy): domain Eukaryota; kingdom Viridiplantae; phylum Streptophyta; class Magnoliopsida; order Poales; family Poaceae; genus Zea; species Zea mays. The sequence goes on from NC_050098.1 coordinate 188,754,657, forward strand.
GTTGTTTAAGATTGCTTATATTATACTGCACAATTTTATATTGATGTCAGATCAACTGTAGTAGGATACTAGGATCCCAGAGTGGTGGTTGACCTGGCTATAATAGAAGATATCAAATGAGAGTTGAGTTTAGATTTCACACAGGCATTGCTTATGTAAGTACTGATCATGCAGGAGTATACCAAGTCCTAGCCTATGTATAGTGTTGCTGATCCTTTTTAAATATGTCATTGTTCTCTCTTGTTTAGGCCTTGTTTGGATAAAGAGGGATTGAAGTGGATTGAAGTGTATTTTAGGGATTGAAAGGGAAATTAGGTAATATTACACTTCAATACACCTTATACCACCTCAATCCACTCCAATCCAAGATTATCCAAACAAGCCCTTAGGAGGTAGGATTTTACCAACCATTGGAGTATTTGGTCTTGTTTCTTGCATTTTCAAGGAATATGTGGGTTGGCAGTAATCATCTGAAGACTGCATGATCTGATTATATCAGTGGTGATAGCTAATTCGTAGGTAAAGAAATTTGGTGGTTGAGCTACTTGATTCTGATGTCTGAAGGTCGCTTTCATTTTGGGGATCGACACTACTAAACCCGTACAGAAGTTGAATTTGCAATTGAGACTTTGCATGTTAGTAAGGCTATCTCCAGCAGCTTACCCATCCACATTTCACATACTCATATTCAAACTTCACTCTGCGAACAGTACAGTCTATAGTGTAGAACAGTATAAAACAATGTTTTTGGATAAACTTTGGGTATACTGCTGCAGACGGCCTAAGTGACTTACATGCGAGTAATTATACTCCCTCCATTATAAATTATAAGATGTTTTGGCTTTTCTAGATATAAAGATTTAGGTATGCACTTAGATATATACTATGTATAGATTGGTGATTGTAATCCTTGTGCGATAGATTGACACTTCATTTTTGGAAGTAGCTAGTTAAGCAGTAGCAAATTAGGAGCATGATCATAACGTGATTGTGCATGTATCAACCTGATTGAAGAGCCTGATTTTAGTTTCATGTAATATCTTACTTAAGCATAGCGATACTCCACCATGGCCTAGGCTCTTTTGGTGGTCGATGACACCGTGGCAGGATTCACAATTTCGTTTGGCTTGATACGAATTTCGTTTCATTGACTAAAATTTGACTTTTGTATTTTTGTATTTTGAATCGAAATCTGTATGAAACCAGAGCGAAATATGTTTCCCGCTTAGTACCGAAAACAAAAAAAAAATCGAATTTCGTTGATTTCGCAGCGAGAAGGCAAACCCTGCACCGGGGAAGCACCTTGAGCTACAATGTCTAAGGATGAACAAACATTGCCACCATCGCCAGTTCGCCACACACTGGAGGAGCAATGTCGGCTTGTTGGGTGGAGCACCTAGGGTAGAGGCAATGGAGTTTGCCTCACTGCCAAGGGAGAATGATGACCACCTAGACACTACGATAAGGATGACCCACTACGGTACTGGAGGATCGACAACATCCTCGGACCGACATCACTAAGTCCTCGTTTGAATGACTAGAGCTAGTAGTTAGCTGACTAAACAGTTACTATTAGAATTATCTAACTAATAAATACTCCCACCGTTCTCAAATATATAACGTCGTTGACTTTTTAAGAAAAACTTTGACAACTCATCTTATTAAAAAACGTGAGTTATCATTTATTTTGTTGTGATTTGTTTTATCACTCAAGATAGTTTGAGTGTGGCATAAAGTTTTACATTTTTGAATAAATATTTTGAATAAATGAGAGATCAATGTTTTCTAAAAAGACAACGGTATCATATATTTGTGAACAGAGATAGTAGTTGTCTAATTTTAGCTTAGTTGAACCAACTAATAACTAATGAGTAGTTGAGGATGTAGCTAATAGTTAGCTGAACTATTAGCTCATGGTGTTTGGATGTCTCCAACTAAAAGTAGCTGATAGCTAAACTATTAGTTTGATTGTTTGGATATCTCCATCTAATTTTAGCAGCTAATTATTAGTTTTCGTACATTCAAAATATGTCTATTTGGTTTTGTGCCAAGGGTCCTAGTTGTTGAGCAGCTAGTGGTGGTGAGCTCCGATGAACTTAACACTCTTGCTAAAGTTGAACGCAGTTTAAGATGGAGGAAGGTGACTGTGGAGATGGAATCCACTGAGGATAACCAGACTTGGTCGCTGACAAACCTTCCGCTTAGTTTGCCTGATGATTGGGATGGAATAGGTCTTCAAGGTGAAGAGAGATGAACATGGGGCTTTAGCCAATCATAAGGCATGTCTTAGGGTGAAGGGATATGAACAGGGGATAACATCGACTACGATGAACTAATGGCTCCGTGGCGAGGCTAGACTCGGTGTGCCTGCTACGCCATTATAACATAAACATATGAAGGTGGGAGATGCATCACATGGATGTCAAGTCGACATTTCTGAATGATGAACTCTAGAAAGAGGTGTACGCAGAGCATCAAGCAGGCTTTGTCGTCGTCAAAAGGAACATAAGGTGCTCAAGATGCGCAAGGTGATTCACGGGTTCCATCCAGCACCACGTGCATGGAACACAAAACTGGATGACACACTAGTGTTTCTCGGCTTCATCAGGAATCTGTTAAATCATACCATCTACGTGAGGCGAAATGGTAGTGCACAACTAGTGGTTGATATGTGTAGGATCTTCTGGAATACGATGGGGACCTAGAGGGGATGAATAGGCCTATAAAAATTTAACTCGAAATTCCATCAGATGAGAGGGCGACACTGTTGATCTATGTAGAGAGTTTCAAACCAAATTCAAAAGATACCTAGCAGAACATAGATGAGGTAAATTTTTAGCTTTTATGCAGGTATATATGTCACAGATCGAGAGCTAAAACAGATATATCTCTAGTGAATGAGTAGATCAGTCGCAAACCCTAAAACAACGATATGAACTTGCAATAATGTAAATGGATATTTTATGGGTTCCAATGGTTATGTTATGGGATCCAATGGTTATATATTTATATCCCTAGCAGAACTTACAATATTCAGGGTTATAATGGTTATGTTATGGGTGGCACTGCGGCTCTTAAAGGGCGACACTGTTATCCTAGCCAAGTTAGAAGATAGGATCTAAATTTTGGTGGCAGATTGGCTGGATATAGAGATGTCAATCTTAGATTTTGAGCATATGGTTCAACAGTTGACTAACTGTTCTTGAGTCCCTCTTGATAGTACGACTTTTCCTAAACTCAAGATACAAAATATAAATGGATTTATAACCATTGAGTCGGTAAAGCCTCCATTGGTGATTGGGGGTCCTTCAACTTGTATAACATCCTTTCTTTTTGATTTTCTGCTTGTCATCTCGATAAATCTCAATAGTTCTCTATTCGGTAGTCATCAACACCAAAACCCTTATTGGGGCTTGATTGCACTCAAAGTGTGCATAGACAATTTAGTGATCTTTGGCACCAGCTACAACGACATTGTGATGTCATCATACCTTTGAACAAGCTTAATTCGCCCCCCTCTTGGGCATCTTGATCCTTTTATCTTCTTATTGTAGTTTCTTCTTCTTGTCATCCTTCTTATATGAATTGTCATTATTTTTATCGTAATCACTTCAACCATCTTTCTTGTCCTTGTACTTGTTCTTTTTAGGTTTAGGACATTGATGATCTAGATGACCAAATTTATCATAATTGTAGCAATTCATTTTGGAGGTGGGCTTTCTCTTGCTACTTGTGAGAAAATTCTTTTTCTTTAAGTCAAACGTGATGGTCTCCTTGTTGAACTTTTTGAGCATCTTTGTTCTCTTCCTCACCATGAAAGCTATCTTCACATCATCTTCTTCACTTGTGCTATAAAAAATTTCCTTGATTTTGTCTTTGGCATTCTTCTCATGATTGGCCTTGAAATTTGACTTTATTATTATTGGAAGAAGAGACATCTTGTTAAGTGATGTGCATAGACATCTCATGAGCATTTATCTCCCCTAATATTTGAGTTGGTGTGGTGGTGAAGAGATCAACTTGATGGAGCATGGTGATAATGTGCCCATACTTCTCAACTGGGAGAACACTTAGAATTTTCATCTTAGCGTCAATTACGACAATTGATTGAGTCAAGATCATTGATTTCCTCTACAACTACAAGTACGTTCAAGCAAGAAAATATGCCATTAGCACTTTCATGAGAAAGAATATCAAAGAAGTTTATTTTTTTCATAACAAGGTGATAGTGTTCCTCATTCTTACTCTTTTGTTCCCTCATGGAGTGCACAAATGTCTAACCATAGTGCATGGGTGTCCTTGTGGTTCCACACATGATTAAACACCTCTTTACAGAGGCCTTCAAAAGGTTGTTTTTGCATTTGCATTCCACTTCTATAATGTATCTCATCACCAACTAGGTTGACGAGATCCTTCGGTTTTGGAAGAGAATAAACACTCCGCCATCTATGGCCTCTAAATAAGCCTCCATGCGGATTTTCTAATAAGGAAAATCGTCTCTTTCAAACAAGGGAGGGGTCCATTCCCAAATAGTAAAGGGTTAGGAACACGATAATGTTTCCCTGAGGTATCAAAGCTGAATTTTTCTTAGTGTTCAAATATGATGTTGCACATCTGAGATTGGTAGTTTCGTTAATTGTTTGTACAAAGAAATAATTTATTCTCAAATAATATGCTGAATGTCATTGAAAATTACATAGATTTACAGAAGAAACTTCAAACCAACAAGCTGGAAAATTAAGTCCCCTAAGAATTTAAGATCACGAACACGCCCCCCTCCACCAAAAAAGAGTAACAATTAACATACAACGTGACCAGGCTTTCTTCCTCAACACAAATATCCGTCCTCCACTAGCACATGGGAAGATCAACTGGGGGCGGCTCCAGCGACTGCAGTTCGCCATAGCCGTCCTCCACTAGGAAAGCCATTGCCAGGCCCCAGGTGATGTGCACGTCCAGATGGCAATGCATGAGCCACACACCAGGGTTGTCGGCGACGAACTGGATGACCGCCCAACCGTTGACAGGCACCGCCACGGTGTTCCTCTGGGGCGGGTCGACGTAGTTGAACTTCTCGACGTCCTTCTTGGGGTCGAAGTTGCCGAAGCCCTCGGCGAGGATGAAGAAATCGTAGCCGTGGATGTGGATGGGGTGGTTCTCGGGCGTGACGATGCTGGTGTCCTGCAGGACGAGCTGCACCACGGAGCCGAACCTGAGCGGGTACAGCTTGGTGGCGGGGACCGGCTGCCACAGGGCCTGGCTGACGTTCTGCCCCGTGTAGTCGAACTGCACGGGCGGGTATGCCGGGAAGTCGGTGGTGAAGACGCCGGGGATCTTGTAGTAGTGCGCGTGGAGGAGGGAGTCGGTCTGCGGGAAGACGAAGGAGACGTTGTTCATGCTGGCCGCGAAGCGGGTGTTGTTGTTGGGCCCGGCGCAGAGCTGGCCCGGCTTGCAGTTGAAGAGGCCGAGGCCGACGGTGAAGAAGAGGTACTCGTCGACGTTCTCGTGGACCTTGACCCGGTCGGGGCTCCTGATCCCGGCGGCGAAGGCGGTGGCGGCGGACGTGTCGTTGAAGGCCGGTAGCGCCGCCGGGAACGCCGGCTGTATCTTGGGGCCGAAGTCGGAGGCGCAGCCGCAGTCGTACTCGAGGACGGCCGTGGTGGTGGTGTTGTCGAAGGCCACGTTCTGGCCGGAGACGTAGGCGCGCGCGGCGACGTAGTAGCGGGTGGGCGGCTGGTCCATGGTGACGAGGACGTCGGTGGTCTGGCCCGGCGCGAGCATGAGCACCGAGGTGGTGAAGGGCTTGGTGTAGGACGCGTCGGTGGCGACGACCGTCATCTTGTGCTGCGCGATGGTGACGAACAGCTCGTGGTTGAGCGCGGCGTTGATGAACCGCAGCAGCGCCGTCTCGCCGGCCTTCACCGGGATGGCCGTAGTCTCTGCAGTGCATGCCGACGGGCGATCGTGAGCATGCTCTGTTTCGTTCAGGTTTATTTTGCATGGGCGGCATCGTATGCGAGATGAGCTAGCTACCTTTGTTGGAGCATTTGTACAGGTCGCCGGGCTGGCCGTTGATGGTGAACGCGTCGGAGACGTTGGGACCGCCGCCGGTCCTCTGCGCCTCCCGGATGACGTCGATCGGGTTCGCATCCCACCACTCACCTGCCCATCGATCACCGTCCGTTAGATTATTAGAGACGTGAATGAAACAACAAATTAACGGGCCAGGATGAGCAGGGTGCAGACCGAGGATGACGGGGACTTCTCGCGAGGGCTTGGCGAATGGGTAGGTCTTGTTCTCCCTGGGGCGGATGATGAGCGCGCCGTAGACGGTGGCCCTGAGCCAGGAGCTGTGCGCGTGCCACCACAGCGTGCCCTCCTGCCCCTGGATGGTGAACCGGTACTTGTAGCTGCCGCCGGGCCTGATGGGGCACTGCGTCACGAACTCCGGCCCGTCCGCCCACCCAGTCCTTATCTGGCGGATGCCGTGCCTGCACACGCCATGCATGCAGCGCGCATTGATCGAGACAGCCGGCCATGAACGGGAGAGAGTATAGACAGACCAGACGATCGATGTCATGTCATGTCATGTCACTCACGGTTGAGAAAAACGAGCTTCAACGACGTACGTACCAGTGGATGGTGGCGTTGTACTGCGCCCGGTTGACGACGTTGATGACGAGCGTGTCACCCTCCCTGACCTCCAGCGTCGGCCCCGGGTACTGCCCGTTCACCGTGATGATGTTGTGCGTCTTGCACAGCCTCTTCACCGGCGTCTCTTGGATCTTGACGATGAGCAGCACCATGCGCAAACCCCCAGAGCAAACAAACACAGCACAGCACACACCGACCGATCAGGCAAAGAAAAAGAATCGTTATTTCCAGCCGCGCGCTGGAAAAAAACACGTCTACCATGCATGTACGTATTATTCACGCCGCGTGCGCCGCACGTACAACGAACTCGTGGTGGTGCACTTCGGCGTCTGCCGCGCCGAGCAGCGTGAGCGCGAGGCACGGGAGGAGGAGGAGCAGCAGCCGGGACGAGGACGACGACGCCATGGCGAGAGCGAAACACGTCGCCGCTGCGCTGCTGCTGGTGGTCTTCGCTTGCTGCTGGTGGCTTTCCTCTCAAGGTTTCCGAGTTTGCGATGAGAGGCTTCGCCACGGGGCGCGCACGGAATATATAGCTAGCGTTGGCTTTGCCTCGTGCCGTTCCCGCCGCGGGCGGGGGGGGTGTGGTTGGTCGATTAGGTTTGGAGCCTTTTGAATTCCAGCATGGGGGAAATATTACCAGCTGGAGGCTGCTGCGGTTCGTGCGAGTGACTGCTGCGTGCGGCTCCGAGCTGACCGATCGATCATGTCATCGCGCAGCGCGTGGTATCGGATCATTCAAACTGTGCAGGTGGTTTGGTGCACCCACTGGCCTGCCCACTTTGGAGCCGCGATTTTCACAGAACGGGGCAGTTCCCTCCCCTACACGCTTCTCTGCAACCAGACAACAACGCCTGGGTTTTTACACTCTGCTTACGTACGCTGTCACGTCGTTCGGTTATTTTCATTATATTTTGCGTCGAGTTTCAGATCTCTTTCTGACAACCACAAGAGCATTTCGGCGGTCTGTGTAAAACAGCGAAAGCACCAGCATTATTTGCATTGCAACCATGTGTGTATATGGTCTACTCACTGCGCGCGGCGTTCTAAGTCTAACGCTGGGATAGGGATTAATTTGCACTTGCGCATCCTGCTACGCATCTTGGCTTTCAGGCCGTAGTAGAGAAGAGAGGTCACGAGGGCCGGAGTGTTTGTTGCCCATCTGCCCATCGTCTCCTTCGCTTCCTCTGGCCGGTCGATTAGTTAGTTATTCTGCCGCTATCATATGCTGCCTACATACGGCGTAACATATTTCTGCGGCTTGCTGAAACTTGCGGGCAAAGGAACTCGGGCTTCCGAACCCAATGATTAGAGCGTCAAATCCATGACGTTTTAGACGTACGTACGTACGTACCGCGTGCTAGCTCTTTTTTCCCCTTCCCCTGCCTATGACGAATCGTTGGCAAGCATAATAATAAACCTAGCTAATGCGTTGAAGTCATTTTGTACTGACTTTTTGATGCGAGGGAGGAGGTGGATTTGGTAACCTATAATGCAGCGAGTGTCAAATATTTGTTCCAACAAATCTTCGGAAACAATCTTTTGACACAGACGATGATGGCACCGGATCCGATCGCTCAGTCCAATTCTAGGTGCCACGTTTCCGGCTTTCATTTTTATTTTCTCTCTCTTTTTGTTTTAGAAAACAGCGAAACCTTTTAATTCTCGGAGAACTGTGAAATGGTGAAGCCTGGAATTAAGCTAGAGTTATGCTTCATGCTTGCAACAGATCGATCAGTAGTCATGAAAACGAACCGTTTGCATGTACCATCCATCCATAAAAAAACAAATCAGAGGAAGGCAGTTTCTTTGAAAGTTGAGATCGGCTCTGAAATGCGCTTGGACTGAATTTATTTACAAGAAAATCAAACGTCAGAGCAGAGATGGTGCTAGCTTTTGTGCCCCAGCAAGTTGACAATTGGAGGCGAACGCTGAAACTCTGAACAACATGAGAAAAAAGCATCGCTCTTCGGACCCCAGCTGTGCGGAGTGCAGAGGTCTGCGCGCGTTTCGGCGTGGCGGTACGGTAGGCTGGCAACCTGGCGAATCCGGCCGGGCCTTTCAGAAGGCCTGTCCAGTGCAGTGAGCCGCCGGTTAGGAACGGCAGGTGGGAACAACACATCGGCAGGGACCAACCACCACGATCCCATCATCCCTACGCCAAGTTCCTATCGCTCTGATCAGAAATTTGCGTTCAGGTGGGTTGGGCATCCGTCCGCTCGATCATTTTCGTCTCTGGAGTTGCCTGCCATTTGGTGATTGCCCTGAGCTCTACGACCCATGCGCTTCGATTTTTCTTTTCTGCCGCAAAGAGCTGGTTTGGAGGTTGCAGTGGTGCCACGACCATGTCCAGGGCGCATGCATGCGACTTTTCATTTGGTCAAGGTTGGATCCGCTCATGCTTTCGTTTCCTGCAAAGGCAAACGCACTTTAGGGATACCTACTGTGGACTTCGGAAGTCCGGAATGCAGATGGCACCTTTCGCTTAAAGTATGCTGCCGGCCTGCAGTGCAGCTACGCGGTACTCCTACCTAGCTCTTACAATAAGTGAACATGCTGGTCAAACTTTCTTAATTTAACTAGGTTTATAAATGATTTTACCAAATATTTTTAGACACTTTTATTATAAGAAAAATGCATTCGACGATTCATCTTATAATCCTAATAATATATCGTAAGTGTTAGCATTATATATGTGTTTAGTTAAAGGTAAAAAAATATGACTTAAAACACATAAACTTGGTCTAAAAGTTAGAGTTAGTGCAAATTAAACCAAGTTTGAGAGGATAGAAAGAGAGAGCGGTTCCTTTCACTTGATTGCTCTGTCAAGGTATAAATTAGACTTAGATCAATATCACAAGTGAGAATAAAGAAACTATGAAGATAGAAAAATAGCAAAAAAGTCAATGACACAAGTGACACGATGATTTTTATACTGTGGTTCGGTCAAGCGTAATATGTTTGCCTACTCCATGTTGTGGCTTCCTAATGGATGAGGGTTACACTCAACCCCTCTTAAGTGATCCAAAGATCAAACTTCAGTACCACAGTTTTTCCTTATATTACAATCCCGTTTGTGAGGAATCTACATAGATTTGGAGTCTCTCACATCCTTATACAATGATCTCAATCAACACTTATAGTAGGGAGGGAGAAAGAATATACACACAAAAGCACAATGCATCAACACACACACGAGAAGCAAAGTCAAGAGCATGAGTACAAGATCACACAAGAACAACTCAAAAACCCTTGTAACATATCCAACTTTCGAAAAAATGTAAATGTGTCTTGATCCAAACTTATTTGGGTCTTACCTAGTTCAAGCTACTAGTTAATATCCTCTTGTATAGTATGTTGAAAGAAAAAGTTAAAGTCCTAAAATACTCTAAGTGTCCCTCAACTTCAATTGACACTTAGAACTAGTTCATCCTTAACCCTATCGTCCATCATTTGAAAATCAAAATGAATACCATATACTTAGGGACATGAAAACCAACGATTTCCTAAACAATTACCATCATTATGACCTTACGTTAATTATCTCTACAAAACACATGTTAACCATAATAATTTTATCTCGCTATTAATCACTAAAACCACTAGAGTCCTAGATGATTTCATTGGTATAACTAACAATACTAATCTAACCTAACTAAAAATAAGCAATCTATCTAGCAATACTAATCTAGTTTGACTAACTCACTAACTAATCTACCTATTTCATTAAATCGAATATACCTACAGGTTCTAACTCACTAGCCAATCATTTACTTGAAAATAAATATTGAAATAACAATTTATGAGGGATATTATCTTACCTTATGAACAACAGATTGTACATATGGCTATGTAAAATATTGTTTTGCATTATAAATTGTACTGTTTTCATAGTGGAGCTTAAAATAAGAGATGATGGTAAGCTACTGGAGATAGCTAAGGCAGTGGAGAGAGCTGCTATCGGCCACCAGAGAACGATGTAGGACATGAGTAAATTAATATTTTGTGAGAGAAAAGGGACTGAGGGAGAGACCAAAAGGGTGAGGGAGGAGGCTGGCAAGAGGGGGCGAGCGAAGAGACCAGAGCTGGGTAGATGGGTGGGGGTAGGGCCAGAGGAAGGTGGCATGCCTGGAGCACGAGTGGGTGGCACGACATGACCGGAAAAAATAGGTGGAGGAGGACACATGGGGATTAGTATCCTCACGCCACACTAAGAGCATCTCCCATAATTATATAAATTTAGCACTCTAAATTATAGATTTAGAAAATTGCTCAAACACTTTGAGGAGTAAAAATGTTTGTGCTCCAACAACTTTCTATTTATTGATTGCTAATTTTTAAAGTTGTTTGTCAACAAAAAAATAAGTGTGTCTATTTTCTATTTTTTATTGAACTAGCGACATAAATAGTATCAACATTCAACAACCTTACCTGACCTTTTGGATGATCGGAGTTGTCAATGGAAGGCTAGACGATCGTGATGACGGTGTGAAGGCAAAACATGAGGTGCTCTAGCAGCGCCTCGGCACAAGAGGTTATCTAGTGGTGACAACATCAAGATGCTTGGACGCTGGAGAAGGATTTGTCGTCAAAGGAACAGTGAGACAACGTGAAACAACGGCTCGAGTATGCTTTTCTTGATGGACTTAGCACCAAGGTTGGTTTAGGGAGTCTCGACGAGGTTGGTAATAAATATAGGGATGAAATTGGGTTTGTAAGAAGTTTGCAAATTTAGAGACCTGCTTTACATAACTGTTGGAGAAGAGTTTTTCTCGAAAACTTCTAAAATTCATATTTATAGAAATGTTTACATAACCATTAGAGATGTTCTAAGGGGATGTTTGGGACCACTCCACCCCACCAATTCTAGCTCTGTTCCGTCAACTCGATTATGGAGCAGCTCTACTTTAGAGTTCAACAATTTTTTTGATATGATTCACTTATAATATAGCTCCACCTCTAGGAATTTGAGATTTTTTGTTAAAAATGTCGTTGTTATCTAAATCCTCGTCCCCATCCCGAGCGTGATGGCTATATATATTCAAAAATCTATATAATGGTACTAATATACACTAAGCTTTGTGTCAGTGGCGATACCATCACCTTCAAACATAACATATTGTTGTTAACAGACGACATCCACTCGAACTCACCCACGACCACGAGAGCCGCTACGAAGCACTTGCCTTAATCATGGCAAAACCCCCGTGCCAGGCGATTGCTACGAAGCGGAGGCCGAAAGCGCCTCGGTGGTCTGCGAGACGCGACGTGAGAGCCGCTACGAAGCACTTGCCTGAATCATGCCAAACTCCGCGCCAGGCGACAGCTACAAAGCGAAGGCCGAAAGCACCTCCGCGGTCTGCGAGACACGATGCGAGAGCCGCTACGAAGCACTTGCCTGAATCATGGCAAACTACACGCCAGGCGACAGCTACGAAGCGGAGGCCGAAAGTGCCACAACGGTCTGTGAGACGTGACGCAAGAGCCGCTGCGAAGCACTTGCCTGAATCATGGAAAACCCCGCACCAGGCGATAGCTACGAAGCGGAGGCCGAAAGCACCTCGATGGTTTGCGAGACGTGATATGGCTATGTAAAATACTGTTTTGCACTGTAAATTGTACTATTTACATGGTAGAGTTTAAAATAGTAGAGGATGGTGAGTAAGCTGCTAGAGTGGAGATAGCTAAGGAAGTGGAGAGAGCTGTTATCGGCCACCAGAGAACGATGCAGGACATGAGTAAATTAACATTTGGTGAGAGAAAAGGGATGGAGGGAGAGAACAAAAGGGTGAGTGAGGAGGCTGGCAAGCGGGGGCTAGTAACGAGACTAGAGCGTGGGTAGATGGGCGGGTGGCATGGCTGGAGCACAAGTGGGTGGCATGACATGAGCACAGGAAAAAATAGGTGGAGGAGGACACACGAGGATTAGTATCCTCACGCAACACTAAGAGCATCTCCAATAATTATACAAATTTAGCACTCTAAATTATAGATTTAGAAAGTTGATAAAACACTTTGAAGAGTAAAAAATGTTTGTGCTCCAACAACTTTCTATTTATTGATTGCTAATTTTTAAAGTTGTCTGTTAACAAAAAGTGGGTCTATTTTCTATTTTTTATTGAACTAGCGACATAAATCAGAATCAACAACCTTACCTGATGTTTTGGATGATCGGAGTTGTCAATGGAAGGCTAGACGGTCGCGGTGACGGTGTGAATGCAACACATGAGGTGCTCTAGCAGCGCCTCGGCACAAGAGGTTATCTAGCGGTGACAACATCAAGATGTTTGGACGCTGGAGATAGATTTGTGGTCAAAGGGATGGTGGGACAACGTGAAACAACGACTGGAGTATGCTTTTCTTGATGGACATAGCACCAAGGTTGATTTAGGGAGTCTCGACGAGGTTGGTAAATATAGGGATGAAATTGGGTTTGTAGGAAGTTTGCAAATTTAGAGACATGCTTTACATAACTGTTGGAGAAGAGTTTTTCTCGAAATTTTTTTAAATACATATTTAGAGATATGTTTACATAACTATTGAAGATGTTCTGAGGGGATGTTTGGGACCACTGCACCCCACCAATTCTAGCTCTGTTCCGTCAACTCCATTATGGAGCAGCTCTACTTTAGAGTTTAACAATTTTTTGATATGATTCACATATAACGTAGCTCCACCTCGAGGAATTTGAGATTTTTTGTTAAAAATGTCTTTGTTATCTAAATCCTCATCCCCATCCCGAGTGTGATGGCTATATATATTCAAAAATCTATGTGTCAGCGGCGACACCATCACCTTCAAACACAACATATTGTTGTTAATAGTCGACATCCACTCGAACTCACCCACGACCACGATAGCAGCTACGAAGCACTTGCCTTAATCATGGAAAACCCCGTGCCAGGCGAGAGCTACGAAGTGGAGGCTGAAAGCGCCACGACGATCTGCGAGACACGACGGGAGAGCCGCTATGAAGCACTTGCCTGGATCATGGCAAACCCCGTGCCAGGCGACAGCTACGAAGCGGAGGCCGAAAGCACCTCAGTGGTCTGCGAGACACGTGAAGGAAACGAGTGATGCCTATGAGGGGGAGTGAATTGGGAATTATAAAACTTTCTCTAAACTAGGCCACAAATAAATCCCTAGAGCAAAACCTATGCAACTAATCAAACTAGAATATGCAAACTAGGTTTTGTCTAAGTGTTGCTATCTCTACCGCAATAGCTAAGTTTCAATCTAAACAATATAAGTATAAAGACAAGATTGAAACTTAAATGCTTAATATAAATGCGGAATCTAAAGAGCGAGGTAGAGATGCAAACCCTCGTGGATGAAGCCGGTATTTTTACCGAGGTATCTAGAACCGCGCAAGGTCCCGACTAATCCTCGTTGGTGCCCCTACGCAAAGGGAAGCCCACACGAGGGCCAAGCACTTCGGTCGAGTAACTCTGTAGAGAGCCACGAGCCTTCTCCACGCGCAAGTGGTGCTCCGCTTCCGGCTCCTCTCGGACGCTCCCCGTCGTCTCCACTAACGAGCTTCCGGCTGACATGCCGCGTGCCTCGTTCCCTCTGGTACACAGTGGCGGCTGTGACAAAAACGCGGTTGTCACGGTCTCGCAAGACTCTCGCCCCACACGCTACAGTTAGAACGGCTCGCGCAAGAGCCGAGGGGTTGTGTGGTTTTACAAAACTCACTCAACTAATTACGGTTCACCTATAGTAAGTGCTAATGCGATCTTACTAACCTAAGCACTTCGCAAAGCACCTACGCTAATCACCGAGTGATTCTATTAAGCACTTGGGTTGGAAATATCTATACTATGCCTTGGTATGTTGTTTGGGATCTCACACTTTGAAATGGCCGATTGGGGTGGTATTTATAGATCCCAACACAAAACTAGTCGTTGGAGAAAAGCTGCTGCTCTCTGTGGCACACCAGACAGTCCGGTGTCCCCTGTCCGGTGCGCCTAGCCGTTGGATTGACACCACAGGTGACCGTTGGCGCTGCAGGCTTTTACACTGGACAGTCCGTGTGTCACACCTCACAGTCCAGTGGCTTCTCTCCACCAGTGCCACCTGGAACTAATCATTGGGCTGACGTTCCCTGGTGCACCGGACAGTCTGGCGTGTGGCACCGGACAGTCCGTCTAGCAACACTTGTCTTCATTTCTTGGACTTGCTTGATACTTGTTGATCTTCACTTGTGATCTTCATAATGTCATCTTTTGAGGTGTGCTTTCCTCAATGCCTTAGTACAAGTAACTTTAGAATCTTGTGAACTACAAACACAAACACTAGCAAACACATTAGTCCACATGTTATGTTGATCATCAAACACCAAAATCTATTGAGTCAAATGACCCGAGGTCCATTTTCCTTACAATCTCCCCCTATTTGGTGATTGATGACAACACAACCAAAGCAAGCAAATATAACAAACATTTGAATGAAAATATGCAATCTACTTGCTAGGATGCATGAGTGTCCCTATAATGTGAGATTATGGACTTAAGCCTCCCCCTAACTCCATAATTCACTTACTTCCTATTTTGGACCAAAGAACCAAAACTACTTGAAGGAAGTCAAAATTTTAATTTGGTGGTCTTTGGTGTTTGATACAATTTTCATTGCTTTGGCCCCTAAACTTCTCCCCCTTTGACATCAACCACCGAAAAGGAAGACATTAAAAGCACATAGGAAGCAAAAAGACTTGCCCACATAAAAGATTTATCAATTAATACCAATCAAAGCACTCAACATTATTACTCCCCGTAAATGAGTGTTCTCCATTTGGAAAGAATTTTCTCCCCCCTTTAGAGACGAAGAAATACTCCCCCTAACAGAGATCTTCTACTTAGGAAAAAACATGTGAAAAATAGAGGTGCAAGACATGATTGATTAGATCGACTTCCCTTATGCATAGGTAACAGAATATGAGTTAACAACTTATGCATGTATAGCAACATGGTAAGTATAGGATATGAAATATAGTCTAATCAAATTTCGGAGAAGACATGTAAATGGTACCAAATGTAGTCTCAAAGATACCTGTTGAATATCAATTGCGGACCAATTGAAGACCAATGGTAGGCTTGAGAGACATAAGAGTTCTTGTAGATTTGCAGTGGAAGCTTGTTGTCTTTCTCTAGGGACTTTATTTTCCTTACAGTGAGACTACTACATAAAATAGACTTAAAAACAAGTATTAGTCTCAAAGTCCTAGATTATAGAGTAACCTCCCCCTAAAAAGTATGCATACAAGTTTTGAATACTTGTAGGAGACATGCACTTTGATTTGATATCAAGAGGGGCAAATTATCTATAATCCGAGCTTTGGCACATATAAGTTAAATGATACCAATTGCGCCATAATTGAAGTATTATACCACTTGAAGGATATGTCATATGAAAATATCAATTGATGTATTATTTTCTTAGAAATGTTAAATAAGCTATGTGCCATGCTTATCATTTTAAACCATGTAGGTTTGCTCAAGAATACAAATTGAAAGTGAGCAATCCTACCATATGATTTACCTAGTATGCATGCATTTAAATAAAAGTAAATACCAATTGTAATACTAGGTATGAAAGGTAAAACTAGATATATGAAAGTAGATACACATATCTAAAAACAAGGAATACAACAAACATAGTTACCTTAGTCATGGGTGGGGAACTTGGGTCCAAAGTATACACTAACCCACTTGGCAATAGACTTGATCCAATATGATGCATCCCATGATATACATCCCAAATTTGCTAAGTCTCCAAATTCCCTGTCGTCGTTCGGACTCCTCACTTCCCTCTCAGGATCCAAACCTTCTTGGTGCTTTTCATGGTTGAAATAATTTTCTTTAGCACTTAGATGCGTTTGGCCCCTTTCCATTCGTTGGCTTGCTTGTTGGCCTTGATTGCTATCACCTTTCCATTCTTTTCCTTCTTAATCAAATATGGTGTAACAACCTTTTTGTTCACCTTGTTGATGTAGATGTTGGAGATTTTGCTTGTTGGTTTTTGCTTGAGCTTTTACTTTTGCTTATCCCTGGTCTTCACCTTGCATTGGAAAGACTTGTGGCCTTCTTTGTGGCATAGTCTACAAATCACAGTTTCGCCCTCCACAGGCTTGTTCACTGCCGCAGTGGTGTTATCATGTGGAGGTTGGATTTGTTTGGCTTTGCCTTTCTTGTCATACAAGGTCTTTCCAAGGCGAGCCACCTCTTGCTTTAGTTGCTCATTCTCCATTGCAATCTCGTCCGAACATGTTTCTATAACAACATTCTTAACAATAACTTGATTGTAGGGGTTAGAGTTATCAATTAAATCAAAGCAAGAAGTAGAAGCATCTTTCTTAACAATTTTAGGTATTTCAATCAAAGATACTTCTGGGGTGCTACCAATGTTTTCTAGCTTAGTGGTTAGCTCATTATTGTGTATGCTAAGAATTTTCATTTTCCCTAGCAAATTTTCAATAGCTTCTTGGGAGCTAGCTAACTTAGCCTTAAGTTTTTCATTCTTTTTAATAAGGCCATCATCAGTAGTAGTGGATGAAGCACTAGACTCTAATTGCTCAATTTTAGTTGATAGCTCACAATTCAAATTTGTAAATGTTTCAAATTTTTCTGGCAAACCTTTATAGTCATTTTTAGAGCTAATCAACTTATTTTTCAAAGTTTTAAGTTGAGCCTTTTGTTTAGTGCAAACATCTTGAAAAAAATTATGGCTTACACAAGCTCATCTACGGAGGGCTTTCCCTCACCTTCATCATCACTACTGCTATCATCACTAGAGGATGGAATACTCATTTTACCTCTTGCCATAAGGCACTTGCGTAATGAGTGTGATGAGGACTATTGGCTATGCGTCCTTGGAAGTTCATCTTCGCTTGAAGAATCATCATAAGTTTTGACACTTGTTAGCGCCTTGTCTTTGCTCCTCCCCTTTTTGGGTTGGTCCATAGTTGGACAACTGTCCCTGAAGTGGCCCTTCTCCCCACATGCGAAGCATCCTCTCTTTCTTTGCTTTTCCCTGTCAATGTTAAAGAGAAGATACTCTACCTGCAGGGGCACACCCATTAGATTAATCTTGTGGATCATCACCATTACCTTTCAGACGCGTCAGATTGTTTCTTCGTCCTCAAAAGATGATTTTGATGGTTGATTTCTTCATCATGATCATTTTCTTCTCCTTCCTCTTTTTCACTTGAGGAACTTGGAGTGGGAGCCTTCGTTTTGCCCTTCCTTTCATCACATGCTTGCATATGGTGAGAGCACCTAGAGGGGGGGGGGTGAATAGGTGATCCTGTAAAAACTTAAACTTAAAGCCACAAAAACTTGTTTAAGTGTTAGCACAATAATGCCAAGTGGCTAGAGAGAAGTCTTAACAAAACACAATAACCACAAGAGATCAACACAGAGATGGCACAATGGTTTATCCCGTGGTTCGGCCAAGACCAACGCTTGCCTACTCCACGTTGTGGCGTCCCAACGGACGAGGGTTGCAATCAACCCCTCTCAAGCGGTCCAAAGACCCACTTGAATACCACGGTGTTTTGCTTTGCTTTACTATATCCCGATCGCGAGGAATCTCCACAACTTGGAGCCTCTCGCCCTTACACTTTGATGTTCACAAAGAAGCACGAAGTAAGGGAAGGATGAGCATGCACAAAAGACACAAAATCAAAGCGACAACACGCACACAAGTCACAACAAGAGCTCACAACACAACCCGACAAGTTCACAACTCAAATAGAGCTCTAGATGCTATCACAAAGAATCAAATGCGCGGAATCGAGGTCTTGGTGCTTTAGAATGCTTGGGGAATGCTTGGTGTACTCCTCCATGCGCCTAGGGGTCCCTTTTATAGCCCCAAGGCAGCTAGGAGCCGTTGAGAGCATTCCAGGAAGGCAATTCTTGCCTTCTGTCGCCTGGCGCACCGGACAGTCCGGTGCACCACCGGATACTGTCCGGTGCGGATTTCTTTCCTTCTTTGGCGAAGCCGACCGTTGGAGATTCAGAGCCGTTGGCACACCGGACACTGTCCGGTGCACACCGGACAGTCCGGTGCCCCTTTGTGACCGTTGGCTCGGCCACGCGTCACACGCGGAATCCTCGGCCGACCGTTGGCTCACCGGACAGTCCGGTGCACCACCGGACAGTCCAGTGAATTATAGCCGTACGCCGTTAATCATCTCCCGAGAGCGACGAGTTCGCCTATGAACGGGTCACCGGACAGTCCAGTGCACCACCGGACAGTCCGGTGATTTATAGCCGTACACCGCCGTCGAAGTCCCGAGAGCAGCAAGTTCGCCAGAGCCAGTCTGGTGCACCGGACGCTGTCCGGTGCACCCAGACTGAGCAGACTTTGGCTGAACAAAGCCATCTCTTTTCCAACTTGATTTTTCCTGTTTCCAGCACTTAGACACAATACATTATTCCATAAAACAATGTACTAAGTCTAGAAACATACCTTTACTTTTGATTTGCACTTTGTCCATCACTTGGGATTCTTTAACACTTAAGCACTTGTGTTGGCACTCAATCACCAAAATACTTAGAAATGGCCCAAGGGCACATTTCCCTTTCATATGGTCTTGAAGAAGCGGCTCCTCTCTCCGACACATTTTTCGTGACATCTCAAAAGCCATGATTTTTCCAATCACAATTATCGGGGTAATTGTACCCAAGTCCTCCATGTTGTGAAGAATAGTGATGTGCTCCCATATCTTTGTTGTGGTAGTAGGGAGATAATCTTCCTCACAATGTCCGCATCACCTAGCTTATTTATGCCAATAGAATCGAGCTCATTGATGATTAGATTCAAACAAGAATACATGTCTCTAACAAGTTCATTATCCTTCATAGCAAAAAATTATACTCATTTAAGATTAGGCAATGTTTTTCTCACGGACATTGGATGTGCCATCATGGAGCTCATGCAATTTTAGCTAAATCTCATTGAAAGGGAAATGGCCTCAACTATTTCCTATAACCGATTTTGGTGTTTGACGACCATCACAAACCATATGGACTAACTAGTTTGCCTAGTTGATATTTTTATCAGGTGCATAAAGTTCATATACACATATAAAGAATATGACCTTGGTACAATTTTACAAGTTTGGAGCAAAATAGACTTGCTGCAGCTAGTGGCGCATCGGACTATCTGGTGCCCTAGCTGAAGCACTCCGCGAACTAGCCGCTCTCGTGTTTTCTCAGCGCTCATCCACTAAAAATTACCGGACTGTCCGGTGTGCCACCGGACTGTCCGGTGAGACCATAGAGCAATGGACAACTTCGCCAACGGTCGACTGCATAGCAGTCTAACCGTTAGAGGTCAGAAGACAGTCTACGATGTCAGATCGCACCGGACTATCACGTGCACCAAAAGGACAGAAGTCTTCAACGGTCAACAGCTCCAAACCCCAACTGTCAGTTGATGTGGCACTCATTGGATAGTAAAGAGTGGAGTGCCCGGTGCACCACCGGACTGTCCGGTGTGCCCATTGACAGAGAAGTCAGCCAAGGGCTAGAATAGTGGTTGGGGGGCTATAAATGCCCCCAACCACCACCATTCAAGCCATCCAAGCATCCCACTCTCTTCATTCAACACAAGTGCAAAGAATACACTCCAAAGACACATTCAAAGCCATTTGATCCTAAAAGGAAAATATGGTTAACCATTTCCTATAATCAATTTTGGTGGTTGATGTCCATCACAAACCACGTGGACTAACTAGTTTGTTAAGATGTCATTTATCTCAGGTGCATAAAGTTCAACACAAACCAAGAAAGAAATCCAGTTAGGGACACAATAAAAAATGGAGCAAAAGGACTTGAGTGTGCTGATTTTAGGCGCACCGGACACTGTCCGGTGTGCAACTGTCCGGTGCACCAGGGCTGTACAGAGTTAAACTAGTCACTCTCGGGTATTCTACAGGCGCGCTCCACTATAATTCATCGGACTGTCCGATGAACCAGCGGAGCAACGGCTCCCTGCGTGCCAACGGTCGACTGTGCAAAGCTACAGTGATGAACAGTGCCACGGCAGAAGTCGGAGCGCAGAAGTCAGAGGGCACCGGACTATCCGGTGCTACAAGACGACAAGGCTATCTAATGGTCAGCTGCTCCAAACCCTAACGGATGCGCTGACGTGGCGTGCACCGGACTATGTATGCACAATGACTGTCCGGTGGCACACCAGACTGTCCGGTGCGCCCCTCGCCAGCAAGCTGAGCCAATGGCTAGGAAGTGGTTGGGGCTATAAATACCCTCCAACCACCTCATTCACTTCCATCCAAGTGTTCTGAACATCACATTCATTGCAAGATCAAAAGACTTCACTCCAAGACACATCCAAAAGATCAAATCCCCTCCAAGCCTCCAAATCAACTCAATTCCATTAGAGACTTGAGAGAGGGTGTTCTTTTGTTGCTCTTGTCGCTTGGATTGGCCTTTTTTCCCTTCTTATTCTCAAGAGACTTGTAAGCGAAGCAAGAGACACCTAAGTGTGTGGTGGTCCTTGCGGGGTCTTAGTGACCCGTGAGATTAAGGAAAAGGCTCACTCGGTCTAAGTGACCGATTGAGAGAGGGAAAGGGTTGGAATAGACCCGGCCTTTGTGGCCTCCTCAATGGGGACTAGGTTCTTTAGGAACCGAACCTCGGTAAAACAAATCACCGTGTCTACTCGCTTTGATTCTCACTTGATTTGTTTTGCACCCTTTCCTCTCTCTAATGTTTCCTTGCTAGTATTAATTTGAGTTTGCTCCCATACGTTATCCGCATCTCTGTGAGCAACTCTTAACAAGAGAAACGATCTTTCAGACTTGAATTTAATTCTAACGCTAACCCCTAGCCTTTAGTGTGTGCTTGAGTTTATAGATTTCATGTTTCGCCTATTCACCCCCCTCTAGGCGACTTTCAATTGGTATCAGAGCCAGTGCTTCATTAAGAGTCTAACCAACTCGAAGTGATGTCTGGAGATCACGCCAAGAGGGAGATCATGACTGGCGACAAGCCCATGGGCTCGGGGAGGACCCTCTCAAGGGAGTCCGGCAACAAGTTAAAGGTGGAATCCTCTTCCTCCATCAAGTCACTTAGGAGGGGTGATAAGAAGAAGAAGAAAATGAAGAAGGTGGTGTAGGGTCAAGATGGCGGACTAGAGGGGGGTGAATAGTCCTTTCTAAAACTAATTACAATGGCTAAAACAAATAAATACGGAATTAAAACTATTTTGGTTTAGCTAAGACTACACTCCTCTAACTATAACAAACACCTGACAAAAGATTCTAATTGAAGCAACTAAGGTGCCAAGATAGTGAAAGAGCTCTCCCATACAAACCTAGTTAGCAAAGACATACAAATTATACAAATGTAATTCTAAGCATACCGATAACTCCTAAACATACTAGTAAGCAAAGAGCGCAAAGCACAAGCACCACTAGAGAGAAACAACTACTTAGCTACACAAGCTCAGTAAAACAGATTAGCTACACAAGCTAACAACAAGTGAGCAACTATTTTATAATAGGTATGACTAGATATTCAAGAGCATATAGGAGCAACAAATACTCACTAGCATAAGTATATGAAAAAGTAAATACAAGCTAGTGAGGAAAGCTGCAAACCAACGAGAAGATGATGACACTTGGCACAATGATTTTTTCCCGTGGTGTCGATGACTTGCCGGTCACCCCTAGTCCACGTTGAGGTAGATTCAAAGCACCCAACCGCTCCTCTATCAAGTCTCCACTTGATCTCTTGAGCCGGATTGGTCAATGAACCCTCAAACCTCGATTCCATTAGAGTTGCTTTTCACCGCTCCGGTGAGGCAAGCACAACGCCTCTCACAATCACCACCGCGGCCTCTTCACAATCTTCGTTGAAGAGCTCACGGGGAACATCCACCAAGCCGTCTAGGAGGCGGCAACCTCCAAGAGTAACAAGCCAACGACCTCACTTGATGATCTCCCTAGTGCCTCAAAGATCAACAACTTGATGCAATGCACTAGATGGCTCTCAATCTCACTAGAATGCAATCCCAACCAATATGAGTGAGAGACAGGGAGAGGAAAGGCTCCAATATGCTAACAAGTGTTCCAAATGGCCTCCTATACACTTTCAACCCGGGCAACACAAGTATATATAGCCCCCTCTCCAAAACTAGCCGTTATGGGCCAATTGCCCCTTTTCTGCGCACATGCGAACGGTCTGCAATACAAGCCTGGACTGTCCGCACAAGAATCCCAATGGCTATAAACGGTTATAAAAATGTCAGAGCATTCAAAAATGACTTGCGGACGGTCTGCCCCTCAAGGCCGGACGGTCTGCAATACATAAAACTGAGCCAAAACAAAGTTTTGCTGTCTCTGCACATTTGCTGAAATTTGTATCGCGGACGGTCTGCACCTGGACCCTGGACGGTCCACAATACAAAATATTTGTGCTATGGACGGTCCGCACTCAGGCCTCGGACGGTCCGCAGTTCAAAAAAGAAAACCAAAACATAACTTCTCGAGTTCTGTCCAAACACCAGTCCTTCAACTACGGACGGTCCGCCACCTGGGACCAGACGGTCCGCAGTACAAAAAGTTCGCAAAACACAGAAACTCCATGTTTCTGCCCATCACCTCAAGTTAGACCTATGGACAGTCCGCCATGCTGGCCCGGACGGTCCACGGTACCTCAATTCAGCCCACATTCAAGAAATCGCTTTTGAATAGGTTTTTCTTTCACGAACCAAAGCGTTGTTAGCCCTCATGCAAATGCACCAACTATATGAGCAATGAGGCACTAAAAACATATCAAGCAAGATAATTGACCCCTCTTGATAGTACGACTATCTAACCTACTAACCCGGTCAATTATCAACCTCTAAGCACCTTTTGACCAGTAAAACAAAAACCTATTGTTATACCTTTGCCTTGAGCATTCAATTCCATCTCCTTAAATGATGAACAATGGGCATCCATAAGTGTAGCCAACCATGATACCTTTTACCATTTGTCCATAGCATGAAGTTCCTCCACCATCATCATCAAGCCACTTGATCAATAGCCCAGATCAACACATGGCTTGATAATTCTGTAATGATATGATCCACTCCATGTTATCACATAGCCTTTCTTGGTTCATCAATCTCAACATAGCTTGCTCTTCACCGTTGCTTTACGTCCATCGGTGCTAAGTCCTTGCTCTTGCTTCACCGCCACGTGGTCCCTCACACATGAGCCTTTGGCTTGCCCTTCACACTAGCCACTCGGTCCATCGAAACCAAGCCATATCTCTTGATTTTCTCCATATAGCCACATGACACCATGTCATGTCTTCATATGCAATGAGCTCCTTTATCACACTTGTTGAGCATCTCAATATCACCAATCCACATCACCACCATGGCTAAAATAACTCACACTAGTGTACCTGTGGACTAATCACCTGTGTATCTCAACATAAACAATTATTAGTCCATATAAGTTGTCAATCAATTACCAAAACCAAACAGGGTCTCACAATCTCCCCCTTTTTGGTAATTGATGACAACTCTACAAAGATTTGTCGTTTTTGTTCTTTTTCCAAGCTAGCTTTTCACACAAGTGTAAATTGCTAGTTTGGCGAAGTTCTTATGTTCCTTATCCAACTTTAAGATCATTTGTTAGGATTTGGATAAGCACCATAAAAATGGTTTGGTAGTGATATGCTTGCCTACATGTGTGCTTGGATGGTTTGGTTTCAAGGTTACACACATAAAGATATGAAAATTGAGGGGACATTATCACTACCATATGATGCTAAAGTATACAAAATAGAAATGTACCTTTGTAGCGTGTTTACTACTTTTCATTTCATCCTTAGCATCATCTTGCTAGAAACAAGAGAAACTAGATACCACATGAGATCAACATAATAAATAGGGTTCTAGTTACTCCTTTCACACTAAGACTAGGCTTAAAAATATCACTAAATCAATCATCATCCAAGTCTTAGTTCTAGCAAACACTTACACACAAGTATGTAGGAATATAAGACAAATGTGATGCAAGCAAGCAATGTAGTGCACAAACAAATGCATCAAACATATATTCACGAGTTTGCTCCCCCTACTTGTGTGCATCTCTTGTTCAATAAAATATCATACATTATACTTTACTCTTGATCCATTCGTATTCATTCTAACTCAATTGATCAGTAGCTCCCCCTGAGTTCATGTCCAATTTTCTCTTGTGCATATTTCCATATCTTTGTTCCAACTTGCACATTTGCATATCTTTGTTCCAACTTCTCCCCCTTTGTCATTAATTACCATAAAAAGGGATGTTCTAAGGCTCTGGGAAAATGTACTTGTGAATATTATACCAACTTGAAAGTACTCGATAAGTTTTTGATGGACACCATATGCATGATAAAATCTTTGACATCACTTGCATGAACTTATTTTAGGAGAGAGTTGGTCTCTTGAGTTGATGATCACTTAAGGTTGTGGATCACTTGAAGTCTTGTACCACTCAAAGGATATCAATTGTACGATTGATCTAGACACCACTTAGTGAATACCAATTGAAGGAATAATATTGGCCTGAACATTTCTCTGTAGATATTGATGCCACTTGTAGGTTTTGATATTCATTTGCATTGGTATCTTCTTCATAAGTCATCCTCATGAGCATCTCAATATGTGACTTAACCAAATAGATTTGCTTAAGCTTCCAAGTTCGGGTTGAACCCTCTTTAAGCTTCTTCACACGCATTAAGCGGTTATCTTATCGAGGTTGTTCTTGTAGATTGTTGCAATCCAAAATAGATTAAGTACATGGGTTCACTTTGCTCATGAACAAACTCATATGCTACCACTAGTTTCAATCAACAAAAATAACCAATAGTGGTAGAACATGATTTTAAATCTTTCATTTAATATGCATGATACTATTAAGTATGTACTATGTGCACTAACCACATACTAGTAGGGGATGATATGATCATGCACATCACAATGATACCTTTGCTATGTTGGAGTAGAGGATAGTCAAGATTCTTTTGATTTAGCTCTCCAATAGCAATGTGAAGTCCAATTGAATAGCTTGGTGAAGACCAATTATCAATAAGAAATCCATTCTTCACCAGTATGAATTTGAGAACCCATTTAAGATCAAGTGCACAATTTGAATGTTGTAGTTCACATGCATTTGTTCCTTCAATACCACTTGTATGTGAGAGAATTATGAATTTGCACGGAATATAGGAATATCACTTGTAAGGATGATACCACTTGTTGAGATATTGGTCCAGAAAATTCCTTTGTTTATGCAAGACTGCTACTCACGGACGGTCCGCAGTGGGAGCTCGGACAGTCCGTGGCCTAGGTCCGAACGGTCTGAGACCTGGAACTTGCACTCCATTGAGCTAACTGTTAATTTCTCAATAGATGAATTTTAAAATAGGATCATTGCTCATTTATGAATTTTATGACTGCACCAAGCATTAGTATTCAACCATATATAAATAATTTGCATGAATGTACATGATTTGAGTATAAGTGTTCATGAATTGATGTCAAACCAAAAATACTTGGAAAATACTCAAAATCAATCCATGTTTGAAACATCAATCATATTTGCTTGATTTGCCTTTGAATGTGTTGCTTGCTCTCTTTCTCGATCAATCTTTTGATTGCTCCAATTAAGTACCACTTTGCCTCTAGCAATTCTTTTCTTACTTTTTGGTGAGTAACCAATTTGAACATACGGAATCTCTTCTCACTGAATTGCATGAACAAGCTCAAAAGAGATGTCGTTAGTAATACAAGCACCAGTTTCCCTTTTATAACACTTTGAATATATAAAGTAGGCAGTTACTAAAACAAGGACACCTTATTATATGAACTAAATTTCTCTTAATCTTCAATGCTTAGTTTTAACTTGATTAAGTTCAAAGGCTAATTTTAAATCATATCATGGTGAGTATTTAGTGTAGAAGAAATAAATCCAAATGTACAAGAGAGAGTACATCACATAGTTTTGGATTGTTCTTCTTTATACGTTTAATTGCATAGTCCATTTGAGAAACTCATTCTCATGCTGTGAAACTACATAGATCACTTAGGTAAAAACATTAGTTTCACAACTCTAGTCATATAGAAAATTTCCCTTTTGATAAGTGCTTTAAGAATTTGAATTTCTTACTTAGCACCTTATTCATTCACGAACACAGAGTTTTTCTCTTTTATGTCTAGATCATGACAATAATAGAGTAATCAAATTGAAATGTGCCAAGAAATACTTACAACCAATTTAAGCATTTGGATTGCCATATGTAAGAAATAAGATTATGCAATCTGTTATATGATAACCTCAATTTTGACCATCTTTGGTCTTGATCTTCAACTTGAAGTACCAAGATAAGTGCCAAAATATTTCTCAACAAATATCCTTGTACCCCTTTACTTTCCATGATTATAGATCAATTCAAAACCAAACTATGGTCTCTCAAACAACTTATGTGATTTATCCTATATGAGAGCTTTCCAATCCAAGTGACTTTCAATATTTCAAATACTTGTCACTTATGACAGATTCTGTATACTCCAAAGAAACATTCATAAATTTTGATGTACAGATCCTATGACCACGAAAATTGGTAGAGATGTGCTTTAATAAGTCTGCTAACAGCTGTAAAAAGTTGAGACTCATTTGACTTCATATGTGCTGCCAGCCATAACATCTCCCACATTAGGGACATGCTGAAAACTATTGTGTTTGTGCTGACAAGATTGACTTAATCAAGAAGTTTCACTTATCCAATGATTATGAAATTTGCACAGACTTTGCTATCATATTCATGGAGCAAGTAAACTGAATTTCAAGCTAATCCAAATAGATTTGATCACTCAAACATGGTTATGAGCACAACCTTGTTAGATTTTCAATATTGGCCAGATTTCAGTAAATTGAGTTACTCTTCTTCAAGTTGAATCAAATCTGAAATGAACTACTTTCAAAAGACAAATATCCATTCAAACCACTTACTAAATGAAGTCTCTTGAATTTATTTAACATAAATCAATCCAAACTTGATTATTTAGCAAATTGTCCATTCAATCATCTTATAGCAAGCAACATATGCATATATATCCAATTCAATCAACTCATATGCATTCAAATGAATTTGATCAACAAATATTATACTTTATATACCTCATGATCATCCAATAGCAAGTTTGAACTTAACTTATTTGCAATCATTCATAATTTATCCAACTTGAATAAAGCACTTGTATTTGGTAGAATTTGGACTTCACTTATTATTGACTTGGCATTGGGATAGAATTTATTTAGTCTTCAACACTTAATTCAACATATGATGATTAAATGAATATTATTGAATCAAGCCTCCAACGCCCAAGGTACCTGTTCATAATCATCCATGTTTTGATGGTACCCAAACTAAGTTGGGTCCTCTTAAGTTAGGAGCAACATACTTAGGCATTGCCTTAGTATGAATAGCGGGATGTTTTGCAATTGCAACAAATGAGGTGCCATTGCCATCCTTTCTAAGCATAATATTCTTATGAATTAAAATAGGCTTAGAATTGTTACCTAAGGGACATGAATTTGCCATGTGTCCCCTTTCCCGACATGTGTAGCAAGTTCTCTTTGTTTGAGCCTTCTCTTTCTTTTCTCAAATTTTGCTTCACATTGTCTTGCCTCTTCTCATTTGCTTGAGCCTTCTTCTCAAGATTGTTGGGACACCTCGAGGCAAAGTGACCCATATCATCACACATGTAGCACTTGATTTGAGCCAAATCATCCTTCTTCTTTTGATTTGTGCTCATCATGTCATCTTGATTATTTATTGAATGCCTTCTTATTTCTCTTCTTGTTTTCTTTTTCTTCCCCACATCACCATTATATTCATGGTCAATCTTGATTTGCTTTTGGGGATTATTCTTTTGCTCAACTCGTGGCTTTGGTTGAGGCTTCACTTATGGCTTCACTAATTTCTTGGTTTGGCACATTGAGGTGAGGTGACCCCAAGTGTGGCACTTGAAGCACTTGTCATGCTTTAGCCTCCTTTCTTCCTTCTTCAACTTGAGCTTCCTTTTATTAAGGCATGCCTTTGCAAGATGACCCATCTCATGCCATTTATAGCACATGAAGTGAGATATCTTATTTCCTTTTACCTTCAATTGCCTGCCTTTGATATTGCTCTTGTTGAAACCAAGGCCACTCTTGTCATCATGTCTTCTTTGATTTTTCAATATAAGATCATGAGTGACTTTTGATTTATGCCACCTCTCAAACATGTTGCTTAAATTCTTCACTTTGTTTTTGAGCTTATTATTTTCCTTCAAAAGGTTAGTCCCACAAGACAAGGAAGAATAATAATAATCTATAGTTGAAGAACATGGCATAGCTAATAAATCATCACAAGAGGTGGATACATGCTTCTTGTCTTCATCACATGGATTAGCAACATTTTTCAATTGATCATATAATTCATGGGATGAATTCTCACTAGTTTTATTTTCTTTACTAGAAAATTCGTTAGTGAGAAAAGCATGCTCTTGTATCAAATTCTCATGAGCAACACTAAGTTCCTCATGACTCAATTTTAGCTCCTCGTGTGAACAAGTAACAACATAAAGTAGATGCTTTTATTGTTCACATGAATACTTTAGAAATGAGTTTTCATTTTCCAAGTTTCTTGTTTTATCTTTCTCAATTTCTAAAGCAATGTCCATGCTAGCAAGTATACCAACAAGCTCATCATATGAATATGAATGATTAGTCACATTAACATTATATACCTGTGTATTACCTTGTGACATGAAGCAATGTGATGTAATGGATGGGCTTGTAGTAGCGATATCATTGTCCGAGCATGAACAATCACCATAATCATCAAGTATGCTTGAGATAGAACCATCATTTGCATCACTTGAGTTAGAGCCAACACAATCATGATTATCAAGTGAACTTGTGGTGTGTCTTTCATCATCATCACTTGACCATGAGGTGGAGTATTCTTTCACAACCACCGTGTTGTGGATGTGCTCAACATCCTCGCTAGAGATCCTCCAATATACGTCATCAAGATATGTCCAAATATCATGAGCAGTCTCCATATACATAATTTCCTTAAACACCTTATCACTTATCCATTGATATAAAATGTTAGTAGCTTGGTGTTCAAGATGTAAGCATTTCTCTTTTGCTTGGGTGAGATCTTTTGTGCTCTCATCAAAGGGTTTATAAAAGCCTACACTTATGATCCACCATAATTTTGCATCAATTGTATGAAAATAATGGCTCATGCAAGTTTTCCACTGTGCAAAATGTGTGCCATCAAAAATATGTGGTTCACAAGTAACCTCTAGCCCTTTAGTCGCCATCCAGCTTACTCTCGGGTCGGTTAAGACCACCAAATGAGAGAACCAGGCTTTGATACCACTTGTAGGGTCGAGATGGCGGACTAGAGGGAGGTGAATAGTCCTTTCTAAAACTAATTACAATGGCTAAAACAAATAAATACAGAATTAAAACTATTTTGGTTTAGCTAAGACTACACTCCTCTAACAATAACAAACACCTAACAAAAGATTCTAATTGAAGCAACTAAGGTGCCAAGATAGTGAAAGAGCTCTCCCATACAAATCTAGTTAGCAACGACATACAAATTATACAAATGTAATTCTAAGCGTACCGATAACTCCTAAACATACTAGTAAGCAAAGAGCGCAAAGCACAAGCACCACTAGAGAGAAACAACTACTTAGCTACACAAGCTAAGTAAAACAGATTAGCTACACAAGCTAACAACAAGTGAGCAACTATTTTATAATAGGTATGACTAGATACTCAAGAGCATACAGGAGCAACAAATACTCACTAGCATAAGTATATGAATAAGTAAATACAAGCTAGTGAGGAAAGCTGCAAACCAACGGGAAGATGATGACACTTGGCATAATGATTTTTCCCGTGGTGTCGATGACTTGCCGGTCACCCCTAGTCCACGTTGAGGTAGATTCAAAGCACCCAACCGCTCCTCTATCAAGTCTCCACTTGATCTCTTGAGCCGGATTGGTCAATGAACCCTCAAACCTCGATTCCACTAGAGTTGCTTTTCACCGCTCCAGTGAGGCAAGCACAATGCCTCTCACAATCACCACCGAGACCTCTTCACAATCTCCGTTGAAGAGCTCACGGGGAACAACCACCAAGCCGTCTAGGAGGTGGCAACCTCCAAGAGTAACAAGCCAACGACCTCACTTGATGATCTCCCTAGTGCCTCAAAGATCAACAACTTGATGCAATGCACTAGATGGCTCTCAATCTCACTAGAATGCAATCCCAACCAATATGAGTGAGAGAGAGGGAGAGAAAGAACTCCAATATGCTCACAAGTGTTCCAACTGGCCTCCTACACACTTTCAACCCGGGCAACACAAGTATATATAGCCCCCTCTCCAAAACTAGCCGTTATGGGCCAATTGCCCCTTTTCTGCGCACATGCGGACGGTCTGCAATACAAGCCCGGACTATCCGCACAAGAATCCCAATGGCTATAAATGGTTATAAAAATGTTAGAGAATTCAAAATGACTTGTGGACAGTCTGCCCCTCAAGATCGGACGGTCCGCGATACATAAAACTGAGCCAAAACGAAGTTTTGCCGACTCTGCACATTTGCTGAAATTTGTACTACAGACGGTCCGCACCTGGACCCCGGACGGTCCGCAATACAAAATATTTGTACTGTGGACGGTCCGCACTCAGGCCCCGGACGGTCCGCAGTTCAAAAAATAAAACCAAAATAGAACTTCTCGAGTTCTGTCCAAACACCAGTCCTTCAACTACGGATGGTCCGCCACCTGGGACCAGACGGTCCGCAGTACAAAAATTTCGCGAAACACAGAAACTCCATGTTTCTGCCCATCACCTCAAGTTAGACCTGTGGACAGTTCGCCATGCTGGCCCGGACGGTCCGCGGTACCTCAATTCAGCCCACATTTAAGAAATCGCTTTTGAATAAGTTTTTCTTTCACGAACCAAAGCGTTGTTAGCCCTCATGCAAATGCACCAACTATATGAGCAATGAGGCACTAAAGACATGTCAAGCAAGATAATTGACCCCTCTGATAGTACGGCTATCTAGCCTACTAACCCGGTCAATTATCAACCTCTAAGCACCTTTTGACCAGTAAAACAAAAACCTATTGTTATACCTTTGCCTTGAGCATTCATTTCCATCTCCTTAAATGATGAACAATGGGCATCCATAAGTGTAGCCAACCATGATACCTTTTACCATTTGTCCATAGTATGAAGTTCCTCCACCATCATCATTAAGCCACTTGATCAATAGCCTAGATCAACACATGGCTTGATAATTCTATAATGATATGATCCACTCCATGTTATCACATAGCCTTCTTGGTTCATCAATCTCAACATAGCTTGCTCTTCACCGTTGCTTTATGTCCATCGGTGCTAAGTCCTTGCTCTTGCTTCACCGCCACGCGGTCCCTCACACATGAGCCTTTGACTTGCCCTTCACACTAGCCACACAGTCTACCGAAACCAAGCCATATCTCTTGATCTTCTCCATATAGCCACATGACACCATGTCATGTCTTCATATGCAATGAGCTCCTTTATCACACTAGTTGAGCATCTCAATATCACCAAGCCACATCACCACCATGGCTAAAATAACTCACACTAGTGTACCTATGGACTAATCACCTATGTATCTCAACATAAACACTTATTAGTCCATATAAGTTGTCAATCAATTACCAAAACCAAACAGGGTCTCTTAGGTGGTCTACTACGAGACCAACTCTTCATCACCCTCCACGTTCGATGCCGAGTCTACAGCTTCGACGCGCCACGAGCGCAAGAAGTATAGTAAGATGCCACTTCGTTATCCCCGTATTCCTAAACGCGCTCCTCTACTTTTGGTACCCCTAGGCAAACCACCATGTTTTGATGGTGAAGGTTATTGCATGTGGAGTGATAAAATGAGGCACCATTTAACCTCACTCCACGAAAGCATATGGGATATTGTTGAGTTTGGAGCGCAGGTACCATAGGTGGGAGACGAGGATTATGACTCGGACGAGGCCGCCCAAATTAGGCACTTTAACTCCTAAGCCACTTATATACTCCTCGCCTCCTTGTGTCGAGAGGGGTATAATAAGGTGCAAGGGTTAAAGAACGCCAAAGAAATTTGGGACGTCCTCAAAACCGCGCACGAAGGGGACGAGGTAACAAAGATCACCAAATGAGAGATGATCGAGGGCGAGCTCGGTTGATTCGTCCTCAATAAAGGAGAAGAGCCGCAAGCGATGTATAATCGGCTCAAGAGCATGGTGAACCAAGTGCGCAACCTTGGGAGCACCAAGTGGGATGACCATGAAATGGTCAAGGTTATTCTTAGATCACTTGTTTTTCGTAATCCCACTCAAGTGCAACTAATTCGTGGAGATCCTAGATATAAACAGATGTCTCCCGAGGAAGTAATTAGCAAGTTTGTGATCTTTGAACTTATGATCAAAGACTCCAAACACATTGTCAATTTGGAGCAAGGCACCACCTCTACACACGAGGTGCAACTCGTTGCATTCAAAGCAACAGAAGAGAAGAAGGAGGAGTCTACACCAAGTAGGCTTCCAATCGACGCCTCCAAGCTCAATAGTGAGGAAATGACGCTCATCATCAAGAGCTTTCGCCAAATCCTCAAGCAAAGGAGGGGGGAGGACTACAAGCCCCGCTCCAAAAGGGTGTGTTACTGATGTGGTAAGTCCGATTACTTTATTGCTAAATGTCCATACTCTAGTGAAAGTGACAGGGATGAAGACAAGAAGGGAAAGAAGAAGGAGAAGAAGAAATACTACAAGAAGGATGGCGAGGCGCACATGGTGTGGGAATGGGACTCCGATGAGAGCTCCACCGACTCCTCCTCCGATGAGGACGTCGCCAACATCGCCATCAACAAAGGCCTCCTCTTTCCCAATGTCGGCCACAAGTGTCTCATGGCCAAGGGCGGCAAAAAGAAGAAGGTACAATCTAGAGCTACTCCAAAATACACTACATCTAGTGATGAAGGTAGCTCTAGTGATAATGAAGATGATTTGATTTCTCTTTTTGCCAACCTCACCATGGAACAAAAGAAAAAATTAAATGAATTAATTGAAACCATTAACGAGAAGGATGATCTCTTGGAATGTCAAGAGGACTTGCTCGTTAAGGAAAATAAGAAATTTGTTAAATTGAAGAATGCTTATGCTCTAGAAGTAGAAAAATGTAAAATTTGTCTAAGGATCTTAGCATTTGTAATGATTCAATTTCTAGTCTTAGAATTGAGAATGAAAATTTAGTTTCTAAGATTGAAAAATTGAATGTTTGCAATGAATCAATTTCCTGTCTTAGGAATGAGAATGCTAGAATAAATGCTAAGATAGATGAATTAAATGTTTGTAAACCCTCTACATCTACTGTTGAACATGTTGCTATTTGTACTAGATGTAGAGATATTAATGTCAAATCTATTGATGATCACATTGCCATGATTAAACAACAAAATAATCACATAGCTAATTTAACTGCTAAAATAGCTGAGCATGAGCTAGAAAATGAAAATTTTAAATTTGCTAGAAGCATACTTTATAATGGGAGACGCCTTGGCATTAAGGATGGCATTGTGTTCCAACAAGAGAACCAAAACAATGTCAAGCTTAATGCCCCCAAGAAATTGTCTAACTTTGCAAAGGGCAAGGCACCCATGGTTCAGGATAGAGAGGGCTATATTCTATATCATGCAAACTATCCTGAGCATAAGATTAGGAAAATTCATGTTAGGAAACCTCATTCTGTTTCTCATCATGCATTTATGTATAAAAATGAGGCTTCTAGTTCTAGGCATACCACTCATGTTAAAATGCCTAAGAAGAAAATTCCTAATGCATCAAATGAGCATAATATTTCATTTAAGACTTTTGATGATTCTTATGTTTTAACTAACAAATCAGGCAAAATAGTTGCCAAATATGTTGGAGGCAAACACAAGAGTCCAAAGACCTGTGTTTGGGTACCCAAGGTGCTTGTTTCTAATGTCAAAGGACCCAAGACCGTTTGGGTACCTAAGAACAAGGCCTAAATTTGTTTTGTAGGTTTATGCATCCGGTGGATCAAGTTGGATAATCGATAGCGGGTGCACAAACCACATGACCGAAGAGAAAAGAATGTTCTGCTCATACGAGAAAAATGAAGATTCCCAACAAGCTATTTTATAAGGGGATGGAAATCAAGGTTTGGTCAAAGGTTTGGGTAAAATTGTTATATCTCCCGACCATTCCATTTCTAATGTTTTTCTCGTAGACTCTTTTGACTACAATTTGCTTTATGTTTCACAATTATGCAAAATGGGCTACAACTGTCTATTCACTGATACAAGTGTTACTGTCTTTATAAGAAGTGGTGATTCAGTAGCATTTAAGGGAGTGTTAGATGGTCAGCTATATTTAGTTGATTTTAATGATAATAAAGCTGAACTAGACACTTGCTTAATTGCTAAGACTAATATGGGTTGGCTCTAGCATCGCCGACTTGCCCATGTTGGGATGAAGAATCTTCACAAACTTCTAAAGGAAGAACACATTTTAGGACTAACCAATGTTCATTTTGAGAAAGACATGATTTGTAGCGCATGCCAAGCAGGAAAGCGGGTTGGAGTCCATCATCCACACAAGAACATAATGACAATGGACATGCCACTTGAGCTACTCCACATAGACCTATTCGGCTCGATTGCTTACATAAGCATCGGCGGGAGAGTAAGTACTATCTAGTAATTGTGGATAATTATTCTCACTTCACTTGGGTGTTCTTCTTGCAAGAAAAATTACAAACCCAAGAGACATTAAAACGATTCTTGAGACGGGCTCAAAATGAGTTCGGATTGAGAATCAAAAAGATTAGAAGCGATAATGGGACGGAGTTCAAGAATTCACAAATAGAAGGATTTCTTGAGGAGGAGGACATCAAGCATGAGTTCTCTTCTCCCTACACACCTCAACAAAACGATGTAGTGGAGAGGAAGAATAGAACTCAACTGGATATGGCTAGGACCATGCTTGATGAATACAAGACACTGGATCGGTTTTGGCCCAAGGCGATTAACACCGCCTGCTACTCCATCAACCGGTTATATCTTCACTGAATCCTCAAGAAGACATCATATGAACTCCTCACTGGTAAAAAGCCCAATGTTTCCTATTTTAGAGTTTTTGGGAGCAAATGCTTTATTCTTATTAAGAGAGGTATAAAATCTAAATTTGCTCCTAAGGCTATAGAAGGCTTTTTACTTGGTTATGACTCAAACACAAGGGCATACAGAGTCTTCAACAAATCCACTGGATTGGTTGAAGTTTCTTGTGACATTGTGTTTGATGAGACTAATGGCTCCCAAGTGGAGCAAGTTGATCTTGATGAACTAGATGATGAAGAGGCTCCATGCGTCGCACTAAGGAACATGTCCATTGGGGATGTGTGTCCTAAAGAATCCGAAGAGCCTCCACAAGCACAATATCAACCGTCATCTTCCATGCAAGCATCTCCACCAACTCAAGATGAGAATCAGGCTCAAGATGATGATGATGAAGATCAAGAGTATGTGCCACCTCAAGAGGAGGACAATGATCAAGGGGGAGATGAAGATAATGAAGACAAGGAATGTAACACCCCTAGTGTTACTATAACTAAAACTTGAGCATGGCATCATAAGCATAAGCATTGCATATGTTTGACACACCTAGAATGCATTCACTAGGCAAAAATTTCAAACAAGTTGTATTGTTTAAGTGTTTTGCAAATAGGACCCTGGATAGGAAGCTTTACCCTAAATAGGGATTAAAGGGGGTAAAACTTAACCCAAATTGAGAAAACCTAAAAGCTTTAGGGTAATAGTTATAAAATATCCCCAAAAACAAAGTTGAATCACCTTTATACCCCTAAGATACCAGAAACCCTAATTGGAACCCTGGAAAACCCTAAAACTAAACCCTAGGGGCCTATGTGCAAAATTAGCCCACTTTTGGACTAAAGTGCAAAAAACCAAGTCAAACAAGTTTCTTAAGTCATTTGGGTCAATCATATGTGAATTTGCAATCCAAAACTTGAAATTTGGACTTAAGTGCAAAAGAGCCATACTTAACCCTTTTTGGTTAAGTCTGCATTTCAGTGTGATTGCCTCAACTTGAAGCCCTTGTAACTTTCAAATTATGGGGTTTTTGCCCTAGGTCACCACATTAAAATTGTAGCCCAATTATAGGAGAACAAGTTTGCTTAAGAGTGCAAGCCATGTTTTTGTGAAAAGTTGAGAGATAATTAAGCCCAAAGTTGGACTGTCAGGCTGGTGGAATTCTGAAATTCAGAACTTCAGTGAAACCGAGCTAACTTTGGACTTGGATTTAAACATGATCCAATGCAAGTTTGGGTATGATTCCCTTAACAAATTTGTAGATGGTATATTGCTCTACAAATTTGTTGCAGAATGTGGATCACGTTACCACATAAATTTGGGAGAAAATGAAGCTCCAATGTGCTGTCAGTCGCTCTGAATAGGTGATTGCCATGGTACAGTGTCTGCACTGAGTCAGTTTCAGTAACTCTCACCGCCGACGATCCCCCGCCGAGATTCGCGTCACCGGCGTTCAGATTCGTGCTCAGTTAGACGGATAACGTCGCGGGGTAAGGGAATCCTCACCGCCGGTGAGCTGGACGCCACTCCGACGGCCTCCCGTGCCTCCCCCTCTACCCTACGGCTGGAGCAGATAAGCTTGCCGGTGAATCATCGTGTCTCGGTCCTCCGCCGCGTGTCCGAGTCTTTCCACCGCATCGCTATGACTCCCTATAGCAGTCCCATCGTCGCCGGTGAGCTCGCCACGACTGTGGACACGCACTCACGCGGCCAGTGCCTTCTTCTTCACCTCCGACCGCCGCGTGTCTCGCCCAAATTCGCGGCCACCGCCCGTTCTCCCTATAAATTGAGCCTGTGCCTAGCTCCGCAAGGTCATCAGCTACCCAACCACCAAGAATTGCTAGCAATCGATCACCAGTGTGCCCGAATTCCTTGTTTCCCCCAAATCCTTTCTCCGCCACCGTGAAGATCCGTTCGCCGCGGCCAGCCCTTTACCGGTCAGTTCATCCCTCACTCTCACTTGTTCGAGCACTCTTGACGCTCTGTGATGCTTGCCGAACCCCCAATTCGTACGGAGTAGCTTTAGATCATCGGGAACACGTACCAATTGTCTTCATCGTCCGCGATTTACGTGGACAGAGCTCGAGAGCTTACCAAGTGTGAAATTGGTTTAGGGGAATCATTCGGGGAGGGTTTAATCTGGTGTATGTCGCTCGAGAGCACCGTTCGTAGCGTAAATCCGCCAGTACAACTTCGCCGGAGCTCGTCAGCGCGCTGCCGTCGCCGTGGACTCGGCCGTGCGAAGAATTAGAAGATTGAGGACTATTCTGCAAAGGGTCAGTGACACAGGAAAACAGTAGAGAGACCGGATCCTAGTTATTGAGAACCCCGAGGGTATTTTTGCAAAGCCGCCAGCGCGCGCGGGCGCGGGCGCGCTTTCCCTCTGGACTGGGCCGGCTGGGCTGAAACCAGCCCATTACTGTTGAAGCCTTTTCCTTTTTCTTTTTCAGCAGAGCTTTGGAAATATGTTAAATATTGTAGAAAAATCCTAAAATTGTGAAACAAATTTTCCTAGACTCCTTATTTTCCCTAGTATTTAATAAAAATAGTTTCATGATTTTTAGTTTAAACAGGGAATTTTAGGGCATTTAAAATAGCTTAATGAAGTTGTTCTGGAT
This sequence comes from Zea mays, assembly GCF_902167145.1. Lineage (NCBI taxonomy): Eukaryota > Viridiplantae > Streptophyta > Magnoliopsida > Poales > Poaceae > Zea > Zea mays. The sequence goes on from NC_050098.1 coordinate 188,793,183, forward strand.
TTTTAGAAGATAAGTAATAATCCCAAAAATGCTCAAAATTTTTGTATGAGCTCCTTTTATTATTTAGAAGCCTTGGGTAGAATTTGGGCTGATTTGGACTTTGTTTGACACCTAAACCCCAAAACCCTACCCCCTGCCCTATGAACTTCTTTACCGACTCCAGAAACCCTAAGTTCTCGGAGTACCGTGAAGGAAAGTTGTACTCAAGACATAGATAATAAGTTTATATTATCTTTGCATCCTCATGAGCATCCCATGGCATCCATTCTTATACATATGTATGGTTATGATTAGAACGTGAAGAAGAAATCGAAGTAACTGAAGAGAAGACACCACCACCTTCGGAATCTCAGGCCGGAAATTGTTTCTACTTTGATATCTGCGGATCCGAGCCTGACTCACCTACTAACGAAGGCAAGCCCCGGTGCATTTGCCACCTTCCTTGATGTTTTTAAAATCTTTCTCACTTGATTGCTGCATTAGGTGATAGGAGTTGCTTGATAAAACCATTCCTGCATTACCTTCCTTGATCTTGATTACCCTCCTTGAAACCCTGTTTTTACAAAAAGGTTTTACTATGCTTAGCCTTGCTTTAGAAAACAAAATGTTTTGTTTTTACAAAATATGATATGGCAAAGGTGGGTGGGATGTTTTCGAAAATAAAACTTGATGGTGAATCCATCACGGCCGTGATGGATTCAACATCGGAAAAGATGTACCTCTGCCAGGTACCAAATTTTTGGGTTAAAAGATTAAGCTGAGACCGGGCGGGTGACTTGCACGAGAAAGGAGTCTCGGTGTAGTGTCTCCGTCTGAGTCGATTAAGGACCTTGTCGATGTAGGCTTGATGATCGAGGACCCTTTAACTGGTCACATGCCTCGTCATGGGTAAGCCTTGCCTCGGGCAGACTAAGGCCAGAATAAGATAACACGAAATGGGCGTGGAGCGGTGGCGAGAGTAGCGTGTACCCTCCGTGGCAAGAGGCTGGACGGTGGTGTATCTGTGCTCTCGGTTTGCGTGAACCTGATCTGGTCTTAAGAACCCCGGTGGCGGGTTGACATATGCAAGGGTTAAGTGCTACATATGTCGTGTGATTGGAGATCCTCAGCTGAGTATAATCGATTCGGATCGCCGTACCTTCACGGTTATGAAGACTTGGTCACTGACCTACACGTAGCATTCCACTAAAGATGATGGGTTTGTGTTATGAAATTGGCTAGTGCAGGACCAGTGGTTGAACTAGGGTAGAAAGAACTCTAGTTACAGGTAATTCTACTTAACTTGACAAATAAAACTGGATTTTAAGGATCCACTTTAGTAAGCATTTCTGCAAAACAGAGTCTTTGATTATTGAAAAGCCTTACCTTGACTCCCATATAACCAGCATACCCTTGAGAGTCTTTTCTTTAGTCGGGTAAGACTTGCTGAGTAATTCCATACTCAGGGTTTATCCCTTCGTTGTTTTTAGGTGAGGAAGTAGCAGATTTCTACTGCTTCTGTGCCAGGGTGGTTCCCAAAGAAGAAAAACAAGACTGAAGTGCGGGAGGACTCGGTCCTCCACATAGGATCTTTTGCTTATACTTATCGGGAGGAGTCTGTGCCTCCCTTGGTTTGTATAATATTACTACTCAGCACTCGCCCTTTTAGTTCTGGTCTGTAATAAAACAACTTGAGCTTGCTTTTAAATAAATGTAAGTTATGTAATCGCTTCCGCAATTCGTTATCTCCGATGTTCTGTAATGTCTGCAAGACGGGTGAGTCATTCCTGGTGAGGTAAGAAAAGATACCGAGCTTGTCAAGTAGTTCAGGGGCACCTACAGGGTTGTCTGAGGTCCGTTGGACAAGGACAACTGTAGGTGGGCCTAATTACTTGGGAGGTTCCATCACAGCTGGTATCGGAGCGGTAGCCCTTCTTTGCAGATATTAAGGCATCTTCAAAAGAATTTTCTAAAAGTCTTACCTAGAAACTCTTTTCCCTTCTTACCTAAGTATTCTGAAGAGTCTATCTTAAAGACCAGATAGGAAGAGTGCAATGTATAGAAGGTTGAATCAACTAAGGTTGATTCTGTAATTATACATGCATCATGCTAAGCACTATATTAATAAAATTTCCCCCTTAGAAAAATGTTGTCGCACACCAGAAAGACCGCACGCGAATCTACTAGACCCATTGGCGTACCCTGCCATTAACTTACCCCAAGACATGAAGAAAGTAGCAGTGGTAGCAACGATCCTATCGGGATCTGGAAGCACAAGTCGAACTGCTTCAATCAGAACTCCGTCATAAGAATGATCTATGGGTCGTGGATGCAGCCATCCGCTACTTGCAAGACCAATTTGCGAAACGAGATCTAGCGCTCGATTGGACGGTTAACTCTCGTCCACTCGCCTGGGCTAAGGAAGCCAAAGCTCGAGCCCGCACGGAGGAGCTTAGCTTAGCCATGAATAGCTTGCAGGTCTGTTATAATACACTACATGAAGAAGTTCATGGGTTGTATTCACAACTACACCCGAACGTCCCTGCGGATCCTGTTGGGATGGAAGCCGGACCTTCTCGTGTAGCGGGAGAAGCACTTGATGGTGAACTAGACCTTTTCAAGCCCCCTTCCTCTACGAAGTTGGTTGATGAATGGTCTTCTACGCCCAACAGTAAAACTACCAAAAGTGAAAAGAAGTGGTTTACCAAGTGCCCTTAACATTGGCCAGACAGGACTTTCCTACTAATATGGTTGTTCTGAAAAGCCAAGACATAGATGTCATCTTGGGCATGAACTGGTTAGTCCAGCAAAAAGCAATTCTCAACCCTGATCTAAGAACCATCAGGTTGAGTTATGACCAATAGAGAGTTGATGACTTGATTGCCTAAACCAATATTAGGCTATATTCGTATTTAGTGAACCATGACCCGACCCAAAGTCGAATTTTCTGTTATCACTTCATGACCACACCCGTATAAATAAATGCCTAGATAATTTCCTTGTCGAACCTAAAGTGTACCTAGACTTCAAACAAGGATCTCAAGTCATGTCTCCTCCTAGAGCCATTCCGTTGTTCAGTAGATACAGATTGCGGTCTTTAGTACATTTGGCCTCTCCTTGCGGATCGCCTTGTTGCTTTATTAACCCAACCTAGAAAAGACATGTCCGACCATTTCCTTGAATTTGATGCCTTTGGTTCCTTCATATCTATCGAAGGCATACCAACTTAAGCCTTGACCTTGTGATCTCTGTGATGGGCATAGAAATATGCTTGGGCTGAATTAACAGTCTCCCATCATACTTCTTTCATCAAGTTTAGGTTATGGCCATGCCTTGTTCACTTCCTTAGGCCATGATCTATTTGGATCTCTACTTGTAACCATTTTTACAGGTGGAGTCTCTTTTGTACCTTGTCATCCTTGACCAGTCTATTTGTGTTGTGTGAGATTCCTTATTGGTTATGTCTGGTATTGGCGTTATGACTAAAATTGATGATGCCGCGCCATAACCGAGGGCCTCTTGTGGGTATACACACAAGGTTGTGCTGCTCGATGCACGCTTGTATCACAGTTAGTAGTCATAATCCATTATGAGATTATATCAATATGTTATCTCTACGCAAATCATTCTTACCACGTGAGATCCATTATTGGTGCCAGTTTTCTAATGGTGTCATGGTTAAGAACTTATGGTACTGCAGCGAAACTGAGAACCTCCTGTAAATGTGCACACAGGATTCTGCTGCTTGGCACACGTCGGTATCAAGGTCTCTGGTCATGATCCATTATGGAACTACACTGATGTGTGATCTTTCGTGGACACCTCATCCTTGAAACAATTTCTATGTTGTTTGTCAAAGGGCCAAGCAACATCTATCATCTCTGTTGGATCAAAAGGGGCATACCACTTTTAGGCGTGGTCTCTTTTCTTTTGATCTTGGTAGTGATTACTTATAGAAGTTCCCTTTACATCCTTTGTGTAAAGGTGAAGTCTTGGAGCTTTTTAGTGTTGGGCAACAACTGATTAGCTCCTAAAATGGAGATTTGTTTTCTCTGCTGCTGAAATGCAGGAGTTTGTTCATTCGCTCTCTTATTTAATCCATGTATTCCCTAACCAAGTGGATAATTCATCTCGCATGAGAAAAATGGATGAACGACCTGACCAAATGGATTTCTACCCAAATGCATGACCTTTTGCTTGCAAATGTGAACTCTCAACCCTTGGCTTACCAATGGTATTGAGAGGATCTACTTAATGTCAAAAGTAGTTCAACAAGTTGGTTTTGACTAACTTGTAATTGCCCAATGAACGAAGGCTGAGTTTAGAGATCGTTTTATCGAGTTGTCTAAACTCACTTTGGTTCAACCCACCCTAAAGAAAGTGCTTACCAAAATCAAATTAAGTCGACCAGTAACCACTTAATTATCGCTCTAGTCGTACCTCGACTGCCTCACGCGTGTTTTTCCTGCGTGTGTGATCATGCCGATTCACGACTAATGCTGGATAAAATGGACTGGTTGTATAGTCCAGACCCCTCCACTGGTGATTCTCTCGAATCTATACCATCTTTCGTGGACTTGAATTCTTGGGTTAGCCATATGTTAACCGCGACAGTATTCGACATCCACACACGTCCCCTGTGCTATGAAATTTCCTGTAACCACTTGTTGGTAAACCTCTTTCTGTGTGTTTTACCCAAGATGGTGCATCTGATTCTATTTGGGTAAAGTGCGTAATTGCCGCTCGTCCAATAGACTCAGATAGTACAGTGTAAACAGAAGAAGCAAATTGCACATATGGAACCTTATGTGTTCTTCTGGTGGGCAAAGATGCAAATTGAAATTGCACACTATGTGGCTAGATGTGACACTTGTAAACGTGTCAAGGCCATATACATGAAGACTGTTGATCCATTACAATCCTTACCTATCCCAACATGGAAAGGGGAAGATATTGTATGGACTTTATCATGGGATTACCCAGGACTACAAAAGGGTATGACTCTATCTGGGTTATTGTTGATCGGTTTACGAAAATTGCTCATTTTCTGCCAGTCAAGACATATCACCCGGTTACTGTCTATGCCCAATTATATATTGCTCATATTCTTAGTCTGCACGGTGTTCCGAAGACCATAGTGTCGGATCGTGGACCTCAATTCATATCCAAATTCTGGGAAAAACTTTATAAATCCCTGGGTACTAAACTGCTCCACAGTTCGGCCTATCATCCTCAAACCGGTGGACAGACTGAGAGAGTAAATCAGATACTTGAAGATATGCTGCGGGCATGTGTTCTGGACTTCTCACAGAAATGGGATGAATGTTTGCCCTTAGCGGAGTTTTCATATAATAATAGCTATCAAGAAAGTATCAAGATGGCACCCTTTGAAGCGTTGTATGGACGACGATGTCGTACTCCGCTAAATTGGTCTAAACCAGGTAAAGGGTATTTCTTCAGGCCTGACATGGTAAAAGAAACTGAAGACAAAGTTCAGAAAATGATTTATAATTTGAAGAAAGCTCAAGCTCGTCAAAAGAGTTATGCAGACAAACGTCGAATGCCCTTATATTCCTTGAGGAAGACTACGTCTACTTAAAGGTTTCACCAATGAAGGGCGTATCGCGTTTCGGGATTAAAGGAAAGCTTGCACCACGATGTATTGGTCCTTTTCTTATTCTAGAAAGATATGGGCCAGTGGCGTATCGACTACAACTTCCCGAAACATTGTCTGCTGTGCATAATGTGTTCCACGTATCACAATTGAAGAAGTGTCTTCGGGTTCCCGATCGAACCATTGAAGTAACAGATGTTGTCCTTAAACCAGACTTGACATACTCTGAGCACCCTATATGAGTCTTGGATCAAAAGGACAGGGTTACCCGGAGAAAAACTCTCAAGTTTTATAAGATACAGTGGAACCAGCATTCTGAAGATGAGGCTACACGGGAAATTCAAGACTTTTTAGATAAGAAATTCCCAGGCTTTTTAGCCTCTTGTAAATTGTAAAGCCTGTATAGCTGTGTAATAAAAAAGTGACCCCCACATCACCCCTGCCATGTACCAAAACTAAGGAAATAAAAGTATGTCGTGTTTCCTTTTCCATTACTTACCCTAGGACTTTTAATCTCGGGACGAGATTCTTTTATGGGGGGAAGGATGTAACACCCCTGGTGTTACTATAACTAAAACTTGAGCATGGCATCATAAGCATTGGCATTGCATATGTTTGACACACCTAGAATGCATTCACTAGGCAAAAATTTCAAACAAGTTGTATTGTTTAAGTGTTTTGCAAATAGGACCCTGGATAGGAAGCTTTACCCTAAATAGGGATTAAAGGGGGTAAAACTTAACCCAAATTGAGAAAACCTAAAAGCTTTAGGGTAATAGTTATAAAATATCCCCAAAAACAAAGTTGAATCACCTTTATACCCCTAAGATACCAGAAACCCTAATTGGAACCCTGGAAAACCCTAAAACTAAACCCTAGGGGCCTATGTGCAAAATTAGCCCACTTTTGGACTAAAGTGCAAAAAACCAAGTCAAACAAGTTTCTTAAGTCATTTGGGTCAATCATATGTGAATTTGCAATCCAAAACTTGAAATTTGGACTTAAGTGCAAAAGAGCCATACTTAACCCTTTTTGGTTAAGTCTGCATTTCAGTGTGATTGCCTCAACTTGAAGCCCTTGTAACTTTCAAATTATGGGGTTTTTGCCCTAGGTCACCACATTAAAATTGTAGCCCAATTATAGGAGAACAAGTTTGCTTAAGAGTGCAAGCCATGTTTTTGTGAAAAGTTGAGAGATAATTAAGCCCAAAGTTGGACTGTCAGGCTGGTGGAATTCTGAAATTCAGAACTTCAGTGAAACCGAGCTAACTTTGGACTTGGATTTAAACATGATCCAATGCAAGTTTGGGTATGATTCCCTTAACAAATTTGTAGATGGTATATTGCTCTACAAATTTGTTGCAGAATGTGGATCACGTTACCACAGAAATTTGGGAGAAAATGAAGCTCCAATGTGCTGTCAGTCGCTCTGAATAGGTGATTGCCATGGTACAGTGTCTGCACTGAGTCAGTTTCAGTAACTCTCACCGCCGACGATCCCCCGCCGAGATTCGCGTCACCGGCGTTCAGATTCGTGCTCAGTTAGACGGATAACGTCGCGGGGTAAGGGAATCCTCACCGCCGGTGAGCTGGACGCCACTCCGACGGCCTCCCGTGCCTCCCCCTCTACCCTACGGCTGGAGCAGATAAGCTCGCCGGTGAATCATCGTGTCTCGGTCCTCCGCCGCGTGTCCGAGTCTTTCCACCGCATCGCTATGACTCCCTATAGCAGTCCCATCGTCGCCGGTGAGCTCGCCACGACTGTGGACACGCACTCACGCGGCCAGTGCCTTCTTCTTCACCTCCGACCGCCGCGTGTCTCGCCCAAATTCGCGGCCACCGCCCGTTCTCCCTATAAATTGAGCCTGTGCCTAGCTCCGCAAGGTCATCAGCTACCCAGCCACCAAGAATTGCTAGCAATCGATCACCAGTGTCCCCGAATTCCTTGTTTCCCCCAAATCCTTTCTCCGCCACCGTGAAGATCCGTTCGCCGCGGCCAGCCCTTTACCGGTCAGTTCATCCCTCACTCTCACTTGTTCGAGCACTCTTGACGCTCTGTGATGCTTGCCGAACCCCCAATTCGTACGGAGTAGCTTTAGATCATCGGGAACACGTACCAATTGTCTTCATCGTCCGCGATTTACGTGGACAGAGCTCGAGAGCTTACCAAGTGTGAAATTGGTTTAGGGGAATCATTCGGGGAGGGTTTAATCTGGTGTATGTCGCTCGAGAGCACCGTTCGTAGCGTAAATCCGCCAGTACAACTTCGCCGGAGCTCGTCAGCGCGCTGCCGTCGCCGTGGACTCGGCCGTGCGAAGAATTAGAAGATTGAGGACTATTCTGCAAAGGGTCAGTGACACAGGAAAACAGTAGAGAGACCGGATCCTAGTTATTGAGAACCCCGAGGGTATTTTTGCAAAGCCGCCAGCGCGCGCGGGCGCGGGCGCGCTTTCCCTCTGGACTGGGCCGGCTGGGCTGAAACCAGCCCATTACTGTTGAAGCCTTTTCCTTTTTCTTTTTCAGCAGAGCTTTGGAAATATGTTAAATATTGTAGAAAAATCCTAAAATTGTGAAACAAATTTTCCTAGACTCCTTATTTTCCCTAGTATTTAATAAAAATAGTTTCATGATTTTTAGTTTAAACAGGGAATTTTAGGGCATTTAAAATAGCTTAATGAAGTTGTTCTGGATTTTTAGAAGATAAGTAATAATCCCAAAAATGCTCAAAATTTTTGTATGAGCTCCTTTTATTATTTAGAAGCCTTGGGTAGAATTTGGGCTGATTTGGACTTTGTTTGACACCTAAACCCCAAAACCCTACCCCCTGCCCTATGAACTTCTTTACCGACTCCGGAAACCCTAAGTTCTCGGAGTACCGTGAAGGAAAGTTGTACTCAAGACATAGATAATAAGTTTATATTATCTTTGCATCCTCATGAGCATCCCATGGCATCCATTCTTATACATATGTATGGTTATGATTAGAACGTGAAGAAGAAATCGAAGTAACTGAAGAGAAGACACCACCACCTTCGGAATCTCAGGCCGGAAATTGTTTCTACTTTGATATCTGCGGATCCGAGCCTGACTCACCTACTAACGAAGGCAAGCCCCGGTGCATTTGCCACCTTCCTTGATGTTTTTAAAATCTTTCTCACTTGATTGCTGCATTAGGTGATAGGAGTTGCTTGATAAAACCATTCCTGCATTACCTTCCTTGATCTTGATTACCCTCCTTGAAACCCTGTTTTTACAAAAAGGTTTTACTATGCTTAGCCTTGCTTTAGAAAACAAAATGTTTTGTTTTTACAAAATATGATATGGCAAAGGTGGGTGGGATGTTTTCGAAAATAAAACTTGATGGTGAATCCATCACGGCCGTGATGGATTCAACATCGGAAAAGATGTACCTCTGCCAGGTACCAAATTTTTGGGTTAAAAGATTAAGCTGAGACCGGGCGGGTGACTTGCACGAGAAAGGAGTCTCGGTGTAGTGTCTCCGTCTGAGTCGATTAAGGACCTTGTCGATGTAGGCTTGATGATCGAGGACCCTTTAACTGGTCACATGCCTCGTCATGGGTAAGCCTTGCCTCGGGCAGACTAAGGCCAGAATAAGATAACACGAAATGGGCGTGGAGCGGTGGCGAGAGTAGCGTGTACCCTCCGTGGCAAGAGGCTAGACGGTGGTGTATCTGTGCTCTCGGTTTGCGTGAACCTGATCTGGTCTTAAGAACCCCGGTGGCGGGTTGACATATGCAAGGGTTAAGTGCTACATATGTCGTGTGATTGGAGATCCTCAGCTGAGTATAATCGATTCGGATCGCCGTACCTTCACGGTTATGAAGACTTGGTCACTGACCTACACGTAGCATTCCACTAAAGATGATGGGTTTGTGTTAAGAAATTGGCTAGTGCAGGACCAGTGGTTGAACTAGGGTAGAAAGAACTCTAGTTACAGGTAATTCTACTTAACTTGACAAATAAAACTGGATTTTAAGGATCCACTTTAGTAAGCATTTCTGCAAAACAGAGTCTTTGATTATTGAAAAGCCTTACCTTGACTCCCATATAACCAGCATACCCTTGAGAGTCTTTTCTTTAGTCGGGTAAGACTTGCTGAGTAATTCCATACTCAGGGTTTATCCCTTCGTTGTTTTAGGTGAGGAAGTAGCAGATTTCTGCTGCTTCTGTGCCAGGGTGGTTCCCAAAGAAGAAAAACAAGACTGAAGTGCGGGAGGACTCGGTCCTCCACATAGGATCTTTTGCTTATACTTATCGGGAGGAGTCTGTGCCTCCCTTGGTTTGTATAATATTACTACTCAGCACTCGCCCTTTTAGTTCTGGTCTGTAATAAAACAACTTGAGCTTGCTTTTAAATAAATGTAAGTTATGTAATCGCTTCCGCAATTCGTTATCTCCGATGTTCTGTAATGTCTGCAAGACGGGTGAGTCGTTCCTGACTAGGTAAGAAAAGATACCGAGCTTGTCAAGTAGTTCAGGGGCACCTACAGGGTTGTCTGAGGTCCGTTGGACAAGGACAACTGTAGGTGGGCCTAATTACTTGGGAGGTTCCGTCACAAGGAAGATGATCAAGAAATTAGGGATCAAAGACCGCCACACCCTAGAGTCCACCAAGCAATTCAAAGAGATCACCCCATCAACTCCATTCTTAGTGACACTCACAAGGGGATAACCACTAGATCTCGAGTTGCTCCTTTCTATGAACATTACTCTTTTGTTTCCTCTATTGAGCCATATAGGATAGAGGATGCATTAAGAGATCCAGATTGGGTGGTGGCAATGCAAGAGGAGCTCAACAATTTCACAAGGAATGAGGTATGGCATTTGGTTCCACGTCCTAATCAAAATGTTGTAGGTACTAAGTGGGTATTCCGCAACAAGCAAGACGAGCATGGTGTGGTGACAAGGAACAAAGCCCGACTTGTGGCCAAAGGTTATTCACAAGTCGAAGGTTTAGACTTTGTTGAAACTTATGCACCCGTAGCTGGGCTTGAATCAATTTGCATATTACTTTCCTATGCTACTTACCATGGCTTTAAGCTTTATCAAATGGACGTGAAGAGTGCCTTCCTCAATGGCCCTATCAAGGAAGAGGTCTATGTTGACCAACCTCCCGGCTTTGAAGTAGTGAGTACCCTAACCATGTGTATAAGCTCTCAAAGGCGCTTTATGGGCTCAAGCAAGCCCCAAGAGCATGGTATGAATGTCTGCGAGATTTTCTTGTCACTAATGGCTTCAAAGTCGGAAAGGCCGATCCTACCCTCTTCACTAAAACTATTACAAAAGACTTGTTTATATGCCAAATTTACGTTGATGATATTATATTTGGGTCTACTAACAAGTCATCTTGTGAAGAGTTCAGTAGGATCATGATACAGAAATTCGAGATGTCTATGATGGGGGAGGTTGAAGTTGAGAGCACCTAGAGGGGGGGGGGGTGAATAGGTGATCCTACAATATTCAACACTAATAGCATAAACTTGGTTTATAAAATGTTAGTTAGATTAAACCAAGTAGCTATAGAGCGAGCTCTTGAAAAGAAATCAATCACAGAGAAAAGCGACACAAGAGACACGGTGTTTTATCCCATGATTCGGCCAAGTAACACTTGCCTACTTCCATGTTGTGGTGTCCCAATGGACGAGGATTGCACTCAACCCCTTTCAAATGATCCAATGATCCACTTGAATACCACGGTTTTCTTCCTTATACTTGTTTTCCCGTTTATGAGGAATCTCCACAAGTTGGAGCCTCTCACCCTTACAAAGTTGTTCACTAGAAAAGCACAAGAGTAAGGGAAGGAAAGAAACACACACAAGAATCACAACAATCACATGCACACAAGTCAAGATGTGAGCACACAAACACAGCGCAGGGAGTTTACAACTCAAGAAGTGCTCAAATCTCAAACACGATGATCCGATTGCGTGACTCCATAGTCTAGGCATCTTAGGATGTTCAATGGAGGCTTGGTGTAGTGCTCCATGCGCCTAGGGGTCCCTTTTATAGCCCCAAGGCAGCTAGGAGCCGCTGGAACTCCATTTGGAAGGCAATTCTTGCCTTCTGTTCGTCGGTGCACCAGACTGTCTGATGGCGCACCAGACAGTGAACAATACACACACAGTACACGGTAGAGAGTCCCCTAATTGGCTAATTTCCTTTTCTATGGGGCACAGGACCGTCCGGTGCGCCATGTGACCGTTGGCGCTCGTCGACGTGGCAGATAGCCGTTGCACGGCTGGAGCACCGGACTGTGTGGTGCCTCGCACGGATTGTCCGGTGATTTATAGCCGACGTAGCCAGGAAAAACCCAAAAGCGACGAGTTGCACAGACTGTGCACCGGACTGTCCGGTGCACACACCGGATTGTCCGGTGAGTGGCTTCGGACCGTCCGGTGCACACCAGACTATCCGGTGATTGGCTCCAGACCGTCCGGTGCTGTGCAGTCCAGCACCTTTTCTTCGTTTCTTTCTTTGTATTCCTTTGATTCTTTTGGACTTCACTTAGCTGAGTCCCTGGCACTTAGACAAGAGTGTTTAGCCTATAAAACAATTGACAAAGTGTCTAGATCATACCTTTATTCTTTATTTGCATCTCTTTAATACTTGGCACACTTCACCTTACATCAACATGTGTTGGGCATCTAATCACCAAAATATTTGTTGAAATGGCCCAAGGGCACATTTCCCTTTCAGAAGTATTTCCTCGGATTTCAAATCAAGCAACTCCTAGATGGCACCTTCATCAGCCAAACTAAGTACATTCAAGACATACTTAAGAAGTTTGGAATGAAGGATGACAAACCCATCACGACACCCATGGGAACAAATGGGCATCTCGACCTCGACACGGGAGGTAAATCCGTAGATCAAAAGGTATATCAGTCAATGATTGGATCTTTACTCTACTTATGTGCATCTCGACCGAATATTATGCTTTCTATATGCATGTGTGCAAGGTTCCAGGCAAATCCTAAGGAAGTTCACCTTAGGGCCATGAAAAGAACCATGAGATATTTAGTTTACACTCCTAAGTTTGGGCTTTGGTACCCTAAGGGATATTCTGATGCCGATTATGCAGGGTGTAAGATTGATAGGAAGAGCACACCAGGGACTTGTGAGTTTCTAGGGAGATCCCTGGTGTCTTGGGCTTCAAAGAAACAAAACTCCGTAACTCTTTCTACTGCTGAAGCCGAGTACATTGTCGTAGGTCATTGTTGTGCACAATTACTCTGGATGATGCAAACCCTTAGGTACTATGGCTTCAAATTGAGCAAAGTCCCTCTCCTATGTGATAATGAGAGTGCAATCTGCATGGCGGATAATCCCGTTGAGCACAGCCGCACTAAGCACATAGATATTAGGTATCACTTTCTAAGAGATCACCAACAAAAGGGGGATATGGAAATTGCTTATGTTAATACCCACAACCAATTAGCCGATATCTTTACCAAGCCACTAGTTGAGAAGACCTTTAGCAAACTTAGGACTGAACTAAATATACTTGATTCTCGGAAGTTTGATTGAAACATTGCACACATAGCTCATTTATGTACCCTTGATCATATCTCTTTCATTTGGTACAAATGCATATTTCTTATTCTTCTTATGCCAATGCTAAGACTAATATGTTTTCGAGTATATCTCTATGATTAGTCTTAGATTGAAAGAGAAATGGAGTATTCGGCAAAGAGAAGGCTTCCACTCCAAACTCTGACGGTATCATTTACCACTTACCGTTACTCCGCAAACTCTCAAATTGGTATAATATTTCACTCATATTTCTTGTATCAATGGGGTAGAAAGTATTAAGCCCCAAAGGGGGAGAAATAAAAGGCTCTCAAGTTCTTCGTTTTTGGCGATTAATGCCAAAGGGGAAGAAAGTATTAAGCCCAAAGCAAAAGGACCTTACCACCATATTTTTAAAATTTTAGTGTATTTTCAAATTAGTATTAAGATCTTTCAAAAAGGAAATGTTTATTTCAATTGATATTTGAGTTAGCCCCAAAATGAATTTACATTTGGTATCTTTAAAATGTCAAATTTTCAATTGGTATCTATTTCAAAAACCCTCTTGAAAGCTAAGGGGAGAATTCATTCAGGGGGAGCTCTTATTTAGTCAAAGGAAAAGCATTTCAAACAGAGGGAGGAATTTCAAATCTCAAACATGCTTCTTGCAATTACATTTCTATACCTTTGACTATTTGCAAAAGATTTTGAAAGATTTTTCTAAAAGATTTGCAAAAACAAACAGGTGGTGCGAATGTGGTCCAAAATGTTATAAAAGAAAAGGCAATCCATCCATTCTTAGCGATACTTTCATTGATTTAACTCCAAGTAACCTATGCACATTCATCATAAATACAAATTAGTTACATTTTTGCACTTTATATTTGCTTTGGTTTGTGTTGGCATCAATCACCAAAAAGGGGGAGATTGAAAGGGAAATAGGGTTAACCATTTCCTATTATCAATTTTGGTGGTTGACGTCCATCACAAACCACGTAGACTAACTAGTTTGTTAAGATGTTATTTATCTCAGGTGCATAAAGTTTAACACAAACCAAGAAAGAAATCCAGTTAGGGACACAATAAAAAATGGAGCAAAAGGACTTGAGTGTGCTGATTTTAGGCGCACCGGACATTATCCGGTGTGCACCAGACCAGGGCCGTACAGAGTCAAACCAGCCACTCTCAGGTATTTAGCAGGCGCGCTCCACTATAATTCACCGGACTGTCCGGTAAACCAGCGGAGCAACGGCTCACTACGCGCCAACGGTCGACTATGCAGAGCTACAGTGATGAACAGTTGAAAGGGAAATGTGCCTTTGGACAATTTCAATAATGTTTTGGTGATTAAGTGCCCAACACATTTAAATAAGTTCTCATGTGCCAAGTAAAGAGAAAAGTGCAAATCAAAGAGAAAGGTACGTTTCTAGACTTAGTACATTGTTTTGAGTACTAATGTGTTTTGTCTAAGTGCTAGAAACAGTGAGAAAAGAATTGGAAAAAGAGGTGCCTGTGTGCAGCCAACTTTAGCTCGGCTTGGCACACCGGACTGTCCGGTGGTGCACCAGACAGTGTCTGGTGGTGCACCGGACACCGGACAGTGTCCGGTGCGCTAGGCTGGTCCACGTGAAAAGGCCGCTCTCGAGACTCGACGGTGGCGTACAGCTATAATTCACCGGACTGTCCGGTGGTGCACCAAACTATCCGGTGAGTCGTCCGCGGCGAACTCGCTCTCGGGAAGAGGATCAGTGACGTACGGCTAAAATTCACCGGACTGTCCGGTGGTGCACCGGACTGTCCGGTGAGCCAACGGTCGGCCGCGCAATCTTCGCGTGACACGTGGTCGCGCCAACGGTCGGTTGGGCACACCGGACTGTCCTATGTGCACCGGACAGTGTCCGGTGCGCCAACCGACACCGAGGACCAACGGTCGGATGCACCAGAAATGGAAGGAGATCGCGCACCGGACAGCTACAGGGACTATCCGATGGTGCACCGGACTGTCCGGTGCACCACCCGACAGAAGGCAAGTTTGGCCTTTCAAGTTGGCCTCCAACGGCTCCTAGCTGCCTTGGGGCTATAAAAGGGAGCCCTAGGCGCATGGAGGAGTTAACCAAGCATTCACTAAGTATTCTAAGGCATCCAGACTCTGTTCCCACGCATTTGCTTTGTTGTGTTAGAGATTTGAGCTCTATTCGAGTCAAGGACTCCATGTGTTGTCATTTGAGCTCGAGTCTTCACTTGTGTGCGTGGGTGTGCTACGTATTCGAGTCTTATGTGTGTTGCTTCTCCCAACCTTACTCTGTGCCTTCATTGTGATCTTTGTTGTAAGGGCGAGAGACTCTAATTTGTGGAGATTCCTAGCAAACGGGAATAATCATCTAAAGGAAAAACCGTGGTATTCAAGTTGATCATCGGATCACTTGAAAGGGGTTGAGTGCAACCCTCATCCATTGGGACGCCACAACGTGGAATAGGCAAGTGTTACTTGGCCGAACCACGGGATAAAAATCGTGTGTCTTGTGTTGCTCTCTCTGTGATTGTTTGTGTTCACAAGAACTCGCTTCAAACTACTTAGGCGTTCTAACACTTATAACTAAGTTTTGTGGCTATTAGTGTTTGATTTTTACAGGATCACCTATTCACCCCCCTCTAGGGGCTCTCAATTGGTATCAGAGTCGTACCCTTCACATAAGGGACTAATCACCCGAAGAGATGGATCCTAAGGGAAAGGGGATGGTGGTCAACGACAAAGAGAAGGAGTCCATCTTCAATGAGCCAAGAGATGACATGCCCACTGACTTAGGCTCGAGTCACAAGAAGAAGGATGGGAAGAAGAAGAGGCGCATCAAGAAGATCATCTACTACGACAGTGATGCCTCCTCTTCTTCACCAAGAGATGACGACGACAACGACTCATCGCCGAAAAAGAAAACAGTTAATCAAAATTATTCTTTTGATTACTCTCGCATTCCCTACAACTCAAATGCTCATTTGCTTTCTATTCCTCTTGGAAAACCCCCACACTTTAATGGAGAGGATTACTCATTTTGGAGTCATAAAATGCGTAGTCATCTATTTTCTCTCCATCCTAGTATCTAGGAAATTGGGGAAAATGGGATGCATTTTGATAGTACGGATAATCCTGTATTCATTAATGAACAAATTCATAAGAATGCCCAAACTACTACTGTCTTGTTCGCTTCGCTTTACAGGGATGAATACAATAAAGTAAGTGGCTTGGACAACGCCAAGCAAATCTGGGACACCCTCAAGATCTCACATGAGAGAAATGATGCTACAATGATCACCAAAATGGAACTGGTGGAAGGCGAGCTAGGGAGATTCGCCATGATCAGGGGAGAAGAGCCAACACAAACCTACAACAGGATCAAGACCCTGGTCAACAAGATTAGAAGCTATGGAAGCACAAGATGGATGGACCATGACGTCGTCCGACTCATGCTCAGGTCCTTTACAGTTATTGACCCCCATCTTGTGAATCTTATCCGTGAAAACCCCAGGTACACAAAGATGACGCCCGAGGAGATACTCGGAAATTTTGTAAGCGGGCGCATGATGGTTAAGGAGGCAAGGTATGTAGATGACGCCTTAAACGGCCCACTGCCCGTCTACGAGCCGTAGCCCATTGCGCTCATGGCAACAAGTAGCAAGGAGGCGCTACCAAGCACGGTAGCACAAGTGGAGGCTACCGGGCTCAACGAGGATGAAATGGCGCTTATCATCAAGCGCTTCAAGACCGCACTTAAAGGACGCAACGAGTACCCCAACAAGAACAAAACAAGGGGAAAGCGCTTCTGCTTCAAATGCGGTAAGACTGGTCACTTTATTGCAAATTGTCTCGATAATGATAGTGACCAGGGACAAGAAAAGAGCGGGAATGAGAAAAAGAAGAACTATAGGAAGGCTAAGGGCGAGGCGCACCTGGGAAAGGAATGGGACTTGGACTGCTCCTCTTCTGACTCCGACGACGAAGGACTCGCTGTCTCGGCCTTCGATAAGTCTTCTCTCTTCCCCAATGAACGTCATACATGTCTTATGGCCAAGGAAAAGAAGGTACATGTTCGAGATACCCCTAAGTACACTACTTCTAGCGATGATGATTCTTCCGATGATGAAGTAGATTACTCTAGTTTATTTAAAGGTTTAGATAGAGCTAAAGTAGAGAAAATTAATGAATTAATTGATGCTCTAAATGAAAAAGATAGATTGCTAGAGAGGCAAGAAGATATTTTATATGAGGAACATGACAAATTTGTCAGTGTGCAAAAATTCCTTGCCTTAGAAATTAAGAGAAATGAAATGTTATCTTCTGAATTGTCTATTTGCCATGAATCGGTCTCGAGTTTAAATGATGAACTAAATGCTAGGCTAGAGGAAGTCAACAAAACTAGTTCATGTGTAGAGCATGTTGTGATTTGTAATAGATGTAAGAACTTTGATGTTGATGCTTGTGATGAACACCTTATTTCTATTACCAAATTAAATGATGGGGTGGCAAGTCTTAATGCTCAACTTAAGACTTGCAAAATTAATTTTGATAAATTAAAATTTGCTAGGGATGCCTACACGGTTGGTAGACATCCCTCAATTAAGGATGGGCTTGGTTTTCGAAGGGAAACCAAGAACTTAACAAGTCAAAGGCTCCCATTCCCAACAAAGAGAAAGGGAAGGCCCCTATGGTTAGTAATCCTCAAAGGAACCATGCCTTTATTTATGATAGGAAAATTGCTAATCGTACTCATTATAATAGGAGTTATGATCATGATGCTTTCAATTCAAATGTTATGTTTGCCTCTAGTTCTACTTTTGTTCATGGTAGAAGTAAGCCTAGGAGAAATCATGTTGTGCATCACGTGTCTAAGAAAATGTGCAATGAATCTACTACTGTTTTCTATGCTTGCAACACTTCTTTTGTTCTTTCATGTAAGAATGCAAAGGTAGTGGCTAGGAAATTGGGATCCAAATGCAAGGGAGACAAATCTTGCATATGGGTTCCAAAAACCATTGTGACTAACCTTGTAGGACCCAACAAGAGTTGGGTACCTAAAACCCAAGCTTAAATTCCTTGCAGGTTTATGCATTCGGGGGCTCTAGCTGGATAATCGACAGCGGATGCACAAACCACATGGCGGGGGAGAAGAAGATGTTCACCTCCTACGTCAAGAACAAGGATTCCTAGGATACGATTATCTTTGAAGATGGGAATCAAGGCAAGGTCAAAGGTTTAGGAAAGATAGCCATCACAAGCGAACACTCCATATCAAATGTATTCCTAGTAGAGTCGCTTGGGTACAACCTTCTGTCTGTAAGTCAATTGTGTCACATGGGCTACAATTGTCTTTTTACAAACGTTGATGTATCTGTCTTTAGAAGGAGCGATGGTTCATTAGCTTTTAAGGGTGTATTAGACGGCAAACTCTATTTAGTTGATTTTTTGAAAGAGGAGGCCGATCTAGATGCATGCTTAAAAGCTAAGACTAGTATGGGCTGGCTGTGGCATCGCCGTCTAGCACATGTTGGGATGAAGAACCTTCATAAACTTCTAAAGGGAGAACATGTGTTAGGACTAACCAATGTTTGTTTCGAGAAAGATAGACCTTGTGTAGTTTGTCAGGCAGGAAAACAGGTGGGAAGCACTCATCACAACAAAAATGTGATGACAACATCAAGACCACTGGAGCTACTTCACATGGACCTCTTTGGACCTGTTGCCTACCTTAGCATCAGGGGAAGTAAGTATGGTCTTGTAGTTGTTGATGATTTTTCCCGCTTCACTTGGGTGTTCTTTTTGCACGATAAATCAAAAACCCAAGGGACCCTAAAGCATTTTCTAAGGAGGGCTCAAAACGAATTTGAGCTCAAGGTGAAAAAGATAAGAAGCGACAACAGGTCCGAATTCAAGAATCTACATGTGGAGGAGTATCTTGAGGAGGAAGGCGTCAAGCACGAGTTCTCCGCTCCCTACACACCACAACAAAACGGTGTAGTAGAGAGGAAGAATAGGACGCTTATCGACATGGCGAGAACGATGCTTGGAGAGTTCAAGACGCCCGAGCGGTTTTGGTCGGAAGCTGTGAACACAGCTTGCCATGCCATAAACCGGCTCTATCTGCATCGCCTTCTCAAGAAGACCTCCTACGAACTCCTTACCGGTAACAAACCCTACGTTTCTTACTTTCGTGTATTTGGGAGCAAATGTTACATTCTAGTGAAGAAAGGTAGACATTCTAAATTTGCTCCCAAGGCAGTAGAACGGTTTTTACTAGGGTATGACTCAAATACAAAGGCGTATAGAGTCTTCAACAAATCATCGAGTTTGGTTGAATTCTCTAGCGATGTTGTATTTGATGAGACTAATGGCTCTCCAAGAGAGCAAGTTGATCTTGATGACATAGATGAAGATGATGTTTCGACGGCCATAATGCGCACGATGGCGATAGGTGATGTGCGACCACAGGAACAACAAGAGCAAGATCAGCCATCTTCCTCCATAATGGTGCATCCTCCAACTCAAGACGGTGAACAGGCACCTCAAGAAGAGGCACAAGATCAAGGGGACCACAGGAAGAACAAGTGATAGAGGAAGAAGCACCACGGGCACCTCCAACCCAAATCCGAGCAACGATCCAACGACATCACCCCGTTGACCAGATTCTGGGTGACATAAGCAAGGGAGTAACTACTCGCTCAAGATTAGCTAACTTTTGTGAGCATTACTCGTTTGTCTCTTCTATTGAGCCTTTCAGGGTAGAAGAGGCCTTGCAGGATCCGGATTAGGTGTTGGCCATGCAGGAAGAGCTCAACAACTTCAAGAGAAATGAAGTTTGGAGCCTGGTGCCACGTCTAAAGCAAAATGTTGTGGGAACCAAGTGGGTGTTCTGCAACAAGGAAGACGAGCACGGGATGGTGACAAGAAACAAGGCTCGACTTGTGGCAAAAGGTTATGCCCAAGTCGCAGGTTTGGATTTTGAGGAGACTTTTGCTGCTGTGGTTAGGCTAGAGTCTATTCGAATTCAATTAGCCTATGCCGCTCACCACTCTTTCAGGCTGTTTCAAATGGATGTGAAGAGCGCTTTCCTCAACGGGCCAATCAAGGAGGAAGTATACGTGGAACAACCCCCTGGCTTTGAGGATGACAGGTATCCCGACCACGTTTTTAAGCTCTCTAAGGTGCTCTATGGACTTAAGCAAGCCCCAAGAGCATGATATGAATGCCTTAGAGATTTCTTAATTGCTAATGCTTTCAAGGTTGGGAAAGCCGATCCCACTCTTTTTACTAAGACTTATGATGGTGATCTTTTTGTGTGCCAAATTTATGTCGATGACATAATATTTGGTTCTACTAATCAAAAGTCTTGTGAGAAGTTTAGCAGGGTGATGACTCAAAAGTTCGAGATGTCAATGATGGGCGAGTTGACCTACTTCCTTGGGTTCCAAGTGAAGCAACTCAAGGACGGCACTTTCCTCTCCCAAACGAAGTACACACAAGATCTTCTCAAGCGATTTGGGATGAAGGACGGCAAGCCCGCAGAGACACCGATGGGAACCGATGGGCATGTCGACCTCAACAAAGGAGGTAAGTCCGTTGATCAAAAGGCATACCAGTCTATGATAGGGTCATTACTTTATTTATGTGCTAGTAGACCGGACATTATGCTAAGTGTATGCATGTGTGCTAGGTATCAATCCGACCCCAAGGAATGTCACCTTGTGGTCGTTAAGCGAATTCTTAGATATTTAGTTTCTACGCCTTGCTTCGGGATCTGGTATCCAAAGGGGTCTACCTTTGACTTGATTGGATACTCAGATTCCGATTATGCCGGATGTAAGGTTGATAGGAAGAGCACATCGGGGACGTGCCAATTTCTAGGAAGGTCCATGGTGTCCTGGAGTTCAAAGAAACAGACTTCCGTTGCCCTATCCACCGCTGAGGCCGAGTATATTGCCGCAGGACAGTGTTGTGCGCAACTACTTTGAGGGGTGTCTACCAATGGTGTAGGGATCCCTAGCAAATTTAAGTTTCTCATAATTATCCATGCAAGTCTTAAGTTGAGCATTAAGACTTGCAACATCATTGTTTAACTTAATAATGGTAGAAGCATGTTCATTACAAGCATCAATGTTAAAATCTTTACACCTATTGCAGATTACTACATGCTCTACACATGAACAGTTACATTAACTTTCTCTAGCTTAGCATTCAAATCATCATTTAAATTCTTTAAGCTAGAAATAGATTCATGATAGGTAGACAATTCAGAGGTTAGCATTTCATTTTTCTTAACTTCTAGAGCAACAGATTTTTGAACACTAATGAACTTATCATGTTCCTCATACAAAATATCTTCTTTCTTTTTTAGCAATCTATCCTTTTCATTAAGAGCATCAATTAATTCATTTATTTTGTCTACCTTAGATCTATCTAATCCTTTAAATAAATCGTTATAATCTATCTCATCATCAGAAGATTCCTCATCGCTAGAAGAAGAATATTTAGGAGTATCTCGAATATGTACCTTCTTCTCCTTAGCCATAAGGCACGGGTGGCTTTCGCTGGGGAAGAGTGAAGATTTGTTGAAGGCTGAGGCAGCAAGTCCTTCATCATCGAAGTCGGATGAAGAACAGTCGGAGTCCCACTCTTTTCCAATGTGTGCCTCGCCCTTTGCCTTCATGTAGTTCTTCTTCTTTTCCTTCTTCCCATGCTTTTCTTGTGTCTGGTCATTGTTATTATCGGGACATTATGCTATGAAATGACCAGACTTACCACATTTGAAGCAGGAGTGCTTTCCCCTTGATTTGTTCTTGTTAGAGTATTCCTTGTGTCCTTTTAAGGCGGTCTTGAAGCGCTTGATGATGAGCGCCATCTCGTCCTCGTTGAGCCCAACAACCTCCACTTATGCTACCTTGCTAAGTAGCGCCTCCTTGCTGCTAGTTGCTTTGAGAGCAACAGGCTACGGCTCATAGGGAGGAAGCGATCCGTTTAACGCATCATCCACATACCTTGTTTCCTTTACCATCATGCGCCCACTCACGAATTTTCCAAGGATTTCCTCAGGCGTCATCTTGGTGTACCTGGGGTTCTCACGAATAAGGTTTACAAGATAATGATCAATAACAGCAAATGACCTGAGCATGAGTCGGACGACGTCATGATCCATCCATCTTGTACTCCTGTAGCTTCGGATTTTGTTGACAAGGGTCTTAGGCCTGTTGTATGTTTGTGTTGGCTCTTCTCCCCTTATCATCGTGAATCTCCCCAGCTTTCCTTCCACCAGTTCCATTTTGGTGATCATGGTGGCGTCATTCCCCTCATGAGAGATCTTGAGGGTATCCCAGATTTGCTTGGCATTATCCAAGCCACTCACTTTGTTGTATTCATTCCTACATAGAGATGCTAGCAAGACAGTAGTGGCTTGGGCATTTTTATGTATTTGCTCATTTATGAATACGAGGTTGTCAGTACTATCAAAATGCATTCCATTTTCAACAATCTCCTAGATACTAGGATGGAGGGAAAATAAATGACTGCACATTTTATGACTCCAAAAAGAATAATCCTCTCCATCAAAGTGTGGGGGTTTTCCAAGCGGAATTGATAGTAAATGAGCATTTGAATTGTAAGGGATGCGAGAATAATCAAAAGAATAGTTTTGGTTAACCATTTTCTTTTTCGATGAAGAGTCTTCGTCGTCGTCATCCCTTGGTGAAGAAGAGGAGGTGTCGTTGTCGTAGTAGATGATCTCCTTAGTGCGCCTCTTCTTCTTCCCATCCCTCTTCTTGTGACTCGAGCCTGAGTCAGTGGGCTTGTCATCTCTTGGCTCGTTGAAGAAGGACTCCTTCTCTTTGTCGTTGATCACCATCCCCTTGCCCTTAGGATCCATCTCTTTGGGCGGTTAGTCCCTCTAAATGAAGAGTACAACTCTGACCAATTGAGAGCACCTAGAGGGGGGGTGAATAGGTGATCCTACAATATTCAACACTAATAGCATAAACTTGGTTTATAAAATGTTAGTTAGATTAAACCAAGTTGCTATAGAGCGAGCTCTTGAAAAGAAATCAATCACAGAGAAAAGCGACACAAGAGACACGGTATTTTATCCCATGATTCGGCCAAGTAACACTTGCCTACTTCCATGTTGTGGTGTCCCAATGGACGAGGATTGCACTCAACCCCTTTCAAATGATCCAATGATCCACTTGAATACCACGGTTTTCTTCCTTATACTTGTTTTCCCGTTTGTGAGGAATCTCCACAAGTTGGAGCCTCTCACCCTTACAAAGTTGTTCACAAGAAAAGCACAAGAGTAAGGGAAGGAAAGAAACACACACAAGAATCACAGCAATCACATGCACACAAGTCAAGATGTGAGCACACAAACACAGCGCAGGGAGTTTACAACTCAAGAAGTGCTCAAATCTCAAACACGATGATCCGATTGCGTGACTCCATAGTCTAGGCATCTTAGGATGTTCAATGGAGGCTTGGTGTAGTGCTCCATGCGCCTAGGGGTCCCTTTTATAGCCCCAAGGCAGCTAGGAGCCGCTGGAACTCCATTTGGAAGGCAATTCTTGCCTTCTGTTCGTCGGTGCACCAGACTGTCTGATGGCGCACCAGACAGTGAACAATACACACACAGTACACGGTAGAGAGTCCCCTAATTGGCTAATTTCCTTTTCTATGGGGCACAGGACCGTCCGGTGCGCCATGTGACCGTTGGCGCTCGTCGACGTGGCAGATAGCCGTTGCACGGCTGGAGCACCGGACTGTGTGGTGCCTCGCACGGATTGTCCGGTGATTTATAGCCGACGTAGCCAGGAAAAACCCAAAAGCGACGAGTTGCGCAGACTGTGCACCGGACTGTCCGGTGCACACACCGGATTGTCCGGTGAGTGGCTTCGGACCGTCCGGTGCACACCAGACTATCCGGTGATTGGCTCCAGACCGTCCGGTGCTGTGCAGTCCAGCACCTTTTCTTCGTTTCTTTCTTTGTATTCCTTTGATTCTTTTGGACTTCACTTAGCTGAGTCCCTGGCACTTAGACAAGAGTGTTTAGCCTATAAAACAATTGACAAAGTGTCTAGATCATACCTTTATTCTTTATTTGCATCTCTTTAATACTTGGCACACTTCACCTTACATCAACATGTGTTGGGCATCTAATCACCAAAATATTTGTTGAAATGGCCCAAGGGCACATTTCCCTTTCAGAAGTATTTCCTCGGATTTCAAATCAAGCAACTCCTAGATGGCACCTTCATCAGCCAAACTAAGTACATTCAAGACATACTTAAGAAGTTTGGAATGAAGGATGACAAACCCATCACGACACCCATGGGAACAAATGGGCATCTCGACCTCGACACGGGAGGTAAATCCGTAGATCAAAAGGTATATCAGTCAATGATTGGATCTTTACTCTACTTATGTGCATCTCGACCGAATATTATGCTTTCTATATGCATGTGTGCAAGGTTCCAGGCAAATCCTAAGGAAGTTCACCTTAGGGCCATGAAAAGAACCATGAGATATTTAGTTTACACTCCTAAGTTTGGGCTTTGGTACCCTAAGGGATATTCTGATGCCGATTATGCAGGGTGTAAGATTGATAGGAAGAGCACACCAGGGACTTGTGAGTTTCTAGGGAGATCCCTGGTGTCTTGGGCTTCAAAGAAACAAAACTCCGTAACTCTTTCTACTGCTGAAGCCGAGTACATTGTCGTAGGTCATTGTTGTGCACAATTACTCTGGATGATGCAAACCCTTAGGTACTATGGCTTCAAATTGAGAAAAGTCCCTCTCCTATGTGATAATGAGAGTGCAATCCGCATGGCGGATAATCCCGTTGAGCACAGCCGCACTAAGCACATAGATATTAGGTATCACTTTCTAAGAGATCACCAACAAAAGGGGGATATGGAAATTGCTTATGTTAATACCCACAACCAATTAGCCGATATCTTTACCAAGCCACTAGTTGAGAAGACCTTTAGCAAACTTAGGACTGAACTAAATATACTTGATTCTCGGAAGTTTGATTGAAACATTGCACACATAGCTCATTTATGTACCCTTGATCATATCTCTTTCATTTGGTGCAAATGCATATTTCTTATTCTTCTTATGCCAAGGCTAAGACTAATATGTTTTCGAGTATATCTCTATGATTAGTCTTAGATTGAAAGAGAAATGGAGTATTCGGCAAAGAGAAGGCTTGCACTCCAAACTCTGACGGTATCATTTACCACTTACCGTTACTCCGCAAACTCTCAAATTGGTATAATATTTCACTCATATTTCTTGTATCAATGGGGTAGAAAGTATTAAGCCCCAAAGGGGGAGAAATAAAGGGCTCTCAAGTTCTTCGTTTTTGGCGATTAATGCCAAAGGGGAAGAAAGTATTAAGCCCAAAGCAAAAGGACCTTACCACCATATTTTTAAAATTTTAGTGTATTTTCAAATTAGTATTAAGATCTTTCAAAAAGGAAATGTTTATTTCAATTGATATTTGAGTTAGCCCCAAAATGAATTTACATTTGGTATCTTTAAAATGTCAAATTTTCAATTGGTATCTATTTCAAAAACCCTCTTGAAAGCTAAGGGGAGAATTCATTCAGGGGGAGCTCTTATTTAGTCCAAGGAAAAGCATTTCAAACAGAGGGAGGAATTTCAAATCTCAAACATGCTTCTTGCAATTACATTTCTATACCTTTGACTATTTGCAAAAGATTTTGAAAGATTTTTCTAAAAGATTTGCAAAAACAAACAGGTGGTGCGAATGTGGTCCAAAATGTTATAAAAGAAAAGGCAATCCATCCATTCTTAGCGATACTTTCATTGATTTAACTCCAAGTAACCTATGCACATTCATCATAAATACAAATTAGTTACATTTTTGCACTTTATATTTGCTTTGGTTTGTGTTGGCATCAATCACCAAAAAGGGGGAGATTGAAAGGGAAATAGGGTTAACCATTTCCTATTATCAATTTTGGTGGTTGACGTCCATCACAAACCACGTAGACTAACTAGTTTGTTAAGATGTTATTTATCTCAGGTGCATAAAGTTTAACACAAACCAAGAAAGAAATCCAGTTAGGGACACAATAAAAAATGGAGCAAAAGGACTTGAGTGTGCTGATTTTAGGCGCACCGGACATTATCCGGTGTGCACCAGACCAGGGCCGTACAGAGTCAAACCAGCCACTCTCAGGTATTTAGCAGGCGCGCTCCACTATAATTCACCGGACTGTCCGGTAAACCAGCGGAGCAACGGCTCCCTACGCGCCAACGGTCGACTATGCAGAGCTACAGTGATGAACAGTTGAAAGGGAAATGTGCCTTTGGACAATTTCAATAATGTTTTGGTGATTAAGTGCCCAACACGTTTAAATAAGTTCTCATGTGCCAAGTAAAGAGAAAAGTGCAAATCAAAGAGAAAGGTACGTTTCTAGACTTAGTACATTGTTTTGAGTACTAATGTGTTTTGTCTAAGTGCTAGAAACAGTGAGAAAAGAATTGGAAAAAGAGGTGCCTGTGTGCAGCCAACTTTAGCTCTGCTTGGCACACCGGACTGTCCGGTGGTGCACCAGACAGTGTCTGGTGGTGCACCGGACACCGGACAGTGTCCGGTGCGCTAGGCTGGTCCACGTGAAAAGGCCGCTCTCAAGACTCGACGGTGGCGTACGGCTATAATTCACCGGACTGTCCAGTGGTGCACCAAACTATCCGGTGAGTCGTCCGCGGCGAACTCGCTCTCGGGAAGAGGATCAGCGACGTACGGCTAAAATTCACCGGACTGTCCGGTGGTGCACCGGACTGTCCGGTGAGCCAACGGTCGGCCGCGCAATCTTCGCGTGACATGTGGTCGCGCCAACGGTCGGTTGGGCACACCGGACTGTCCTATGTGCACCGGACAGTGTCCGGTGCGCCAACCGACACCGAGGACCAACGGTCGGATGCACCAGAAATGGAAGGAGATCGCGCACCGGACAGCTACAGGGACTATCCGATGGTGCACCGGACTGTCCGGTGCACCACCCGACAGAAGGCAAGTTTGGCCTTTCAAGTTGGCCTCCAACGACTCCTACCTGCCTTGGGGCTATAAAAGGGAGCCCTAGGCGCATGGAGGAGTTAACCAAGCATTCACTAAGTATTCTAAGGCATCCAGACTCTGTTCCCGCGCATTTGCTTTGTTGTGTTAGAGATTTGAGCTCTATTCGAGTCAAGGACTCCATGTGTTGTCATTTGAGCTCGAGTCTTCACTTGTGTGCGTGGGTGTGCTACGTATTCGAGTCTTATGTGTGTTGCTTCTCCAAACCTTACTCTGTGCCTTCATTGTGATCTTTGTTGTAAGGGCGAGAGACTCTAATTTGTGGAGATTCCTAGCAAACGGGAATAATCATCTAAAGGAAAAACCGTGGTATTCAAGTTGATCATCGGATCACTTGAAAGGGGTTGAGTGCAACCCTCATCCATTGGGACGCCACAACGTGGAATAGGCAAGTGTTACTTGGCCGAACCACGGGATAAAAATCGTGTGTCTTGTGTTGCTCTCTCTGTGATTGTTTGTGTTCACAAGAACTCGCTTCAAACTACTTAGGCGTTCTAACACTTATAACTAAGTTTTGTGGCTATTAGTGTTTGATTTTTATAGGATCACCTATTCACCCCCCTCTAGGGGCTCTCAATTGGTATCAGAGTCGTACCCTTCACATAAGGGACTAATCACCCGAAGAGATGGATCCTAAGGGAAAGGGGATGGTGGTCAACGACAAAGAGAAGGAGTCCATCTTCAATGAGCCAAGAGATGACAAGCCCACTGACTTAGGCTCGAGTCACAAGAAGAAGGATGGGAAGAAGAAGAGGCGCATCAAGAAGATCATCTACTACGACAGTGATGCCTCCTCTTCTTCACCAAGAGATGACGACGACAACGACTCATCGCCGAAAAAGAAAACAGTTAATCAAAATTATTCTTTTGATTACTCTCGCATTCCCTACAACTCAAATGCTCATTTGCTTTCTATTCCTCTTGGAAAACCCCCACACTTTAATGGAGAGGATTACTCATTTTGGAGTCATAAAATGCGTAGTCATCTATTTTCTCTCCATCCTAGTATCTGGGAAATTGGGGAAAATGGGATGCATTTTGATAGTACGGATAATCCTGTATTCATTAATGAACAAATTCATAAGAATGCCCAAACTACTACTGTCTTGTTCGCTTCGCTTTACAGGGATGAATACAATAAAGTAAGTGGCTTGGACAACGCCAAGCAAATCTGGGACACCCTCAAGATCTCACATGAGAGAAATGATGCTACAATGATCACCAAAATGGAACTGGTGGAAGGCGAGCTAGGGAGATTCGCCATGATCAGGGGAGAAGAGCCAACACAAACCTACAACAGGCTCAAGACCCTGGTCAACAAGATTAGAAGCTATGGAAGCACAAGATGGATGGACCATGACGTCGTCCGACTCATGCTCAGGTCCTTTACAGTTATTGACCCCCATCTTGTGAATCTTATCCGTGAAAACCCCAGGTACACAAAGATGACGCCCGAGGAGATACTCGGAAATTTTGTAAGCGGGCGCATGATGGTTAAGGAGGCAAGGTATGTAGATGACGCCTTAAACGGCCCACTGCCCGTCTACGAGCCGTAGCCCATTGCGCTCATGGCAACAAGTAGCAAGGAGGCGCTACCAAGCACGGTAGCACAAGTGGAGGCTACCGGGCTCAACGAGGATGAAATGGCACTTATCATCAAGCGCTTCAAGACCGCACTTAAAGGACGCAACGAGTACCCCAACAAGAACAAAACAAGGGGAAAGCGCTTCTGCTTCAAATGCGGTAAGACTGGTCACTTCATTGCAAATTGTCCCGATAATGATAGTGACCAGGGACAAGAAAAGAGCGGGAATGAGAAAAAGAAGAACTATAGGAAGGCTAAGGGCGAGGCGCACCTGGGAAAGGAATGGGACTTGGACTGCTCCTCTTCTGACTCCGACGACGAAGGACTCGCTGTCTCGGCCTTCGATAAGTCTTCTCTCTTCCCCAATGAACGCCATACATGTCTTATGGCCAAGGAAAAGAAGGTACATGTTCGAGATACCCCTAAGTACACTACTTCTAGCGATGATGATTCTTCCGATGATGAAGTAGATTACTCTAGTTTATTTAAAGGTTTAGATAGAGCTAAAGTAGAGAAAATTAATGAATTAATTGATGCTCTAAATGAAAAAGATAGATTGCTAGAGAGGCAAGAAGATATTTTATATGAGGAACATGACAAATTTGTCAGTGTGCAAAAATTCCTTGCCTTAGAAATTAAGAGAAATGAAATGTTATCTTCTGAATTGTCTATTTGCCATGAATCGGTCTCGAGTTTAAATGATGAACTAAATGCTAGGCTAGAGGAAGTCAATAAAACTAGTTCATGTGTAGAGCATGTTGTGATTTGTAATAGATGTAAGAACTTTGATGTTGATGCTTGTGATGAACACCTTATTTCTATTACCAAATTAAATGATGGGGTGGCAAGTCTTAATGCTCAACTTAAGACTTGCAAAATTAATTTTGATAAATTAAAATTTGCTAGGGATGCCTACACGGTTGGTAGACATCCCTCAATTAAGTATGGGCTTGGTTTTCGAAGGGAAACCAAGAACTTAACAAGTCAAAGGGCTCCCATTCCCAACAAAGAGAAAGGGAAGGCCCCTATGGTTAGTAATCCTCAAAGGAACCATGCCTTTATTTATGATAGGAAAATTGCTAATCGTACTCATTATAATAGGAGTTATGATCATGATGCTTTCAATTCAAATGTTATGTTTGCCTCTAGTTCTACTTTTGTTCATGGTAGAAGTAAGCCTGGGAGAAATCATGTTGTGCATCACGTGTTTAGGAAAATGTGCAATGAATCTACTACTATTTTCTATGCTTGCAACACTTCTTTTGTTCTTTCATGTAAGAATGCAAAGGTAGTGGCTAGGAAATTGGGATCCAAATGCAAGGGAGACAAATCTTGCATATGGGTTCCAAAAACCATTGTGACTAACCTTGTAGGACCCAACAAGAGTTGGGTACCTAAAACCCAAGCTTAAATTCCTTGCAGGTTTATGCATTCGGGGGCTCTAGCTGGATAATCGACAGCGGATGCACAAACCACATGGCGGGGGAGAAGAAGATGTTCACCTCCTACGTCAAGAACAAGGATTCCTAGGATACGATTATCTTTGAAGATGGGAATCAAGGCAAGGTCAAAGGTTTAGGAAAGATAGCCATCACAAGCGAACACTCCATATCAAATGTATTCCTAGTAGAGTCGCTTGGGTACAACCTTCTGTCTGTAAGTCAATTGTGTCACATGGGCTACAATTGTCTTTTTACAAACGTTGATGTATCTGTCTTTAGAAGGAGCGATGGTTCATTAGCTTTTAAGGGTGTATTAGACGACAAACTCTATTTAGTTGATTTTTTGAAAGAGGAGGCCGATCTAGATGCATGCTTAATAGCTAAGACTAGTATGGGCTGGCTGTGGCATCACCGTCTAGCACATGTTGGGATGAAGAACCTTCATAAACTTCTAAAGGGAGAACATGTGTTAGGACTAACCAATGTTTGTTTCGAGAAAGATAGACCTTGTGTAGTTTGTCAGGCAGGAAAACAGGTGGGAAGCACTCATCACAACAAAAATGTGATGACAACATCAAGACCACTGGAGCTACTTCACATGGACCTCTTTGGACCTGTTGCCTACCTTAACATCAGGGGAAGTAAGTATGGTCTTGTAGTTGTTAATGATTTTTCCCGCTTCACTTGGGTGTTCTTTTTGCACGATAAATCAAAAACCCAAGGGACCCTAAAGCATTTTCTAAGGAGGGCTCAAAATGAATTTGAGCTCAAGGTGAAAAAGATAAGAAGCGACAACAGGTCCGAATTCAAGAATCTACATGTGGAGGAGTATCTTGAGGAGGAAGGCGTCAAGCACGAGTTCTCCGCTCCCTACACACCACAACAAAACGGTGTAGTAGAGAGGAAGAATAGGACGCTTATCGACATGGCGAGAACGATGCTTGGAGAGTTCAAGACGCCCGAGCGGTTTTGGTCGGAAGCTGTGAACACAGCTTGCCATGCCATAAACCGGCTCTATCTGCATCGCCTTCTCAAGAAGACCTCCTACGAACTCCTTACCGGTAACAAACCCTACGTTTCTTACTTTCGTGTATTTGGGAGCAAATGTTACATTCTAGTGAAGAAAGGTAGACATTCTAAATTTGCTCCCAAGGCAGTAGAACGGTTTTTACTAGGGTATGACTCAAATACAAAGGCGTATAGAGTCTTCAACAAATCATCGAGTTTGGTTGAAGTCTCTAGCGATGTTGTATTTGATGAGACTAATGGCTCTCCAAGAGAGCAAGTTGATCTTGATGACATAGATGAAGATGATGTTTCGATGGCCATAATGCGCACGATGGCGATAGGTGATGTGCGACCACAGGAACAACAAGAGCAAGATCAGCCATCTTCCTCCATAATGGTGCATCCTCCAACTCAAGACGGTGAACAGGCACCTCAAGAAGAGGCACAAGATCAAGGGGACCACAGGAAGAACAAGTGATAGAGGAAGAAGCACCACGGGCACCTCCAACCCAAATCCGAGCAACGATCCAACGACATCACCCCGTTGACCAGATTCTGGGTGACATAAGCAAGGGAGTAACTACTCGCTCAAGATTAGCTAACTTTTGTGAGCATTACTCGTTTGTCTCTTCTATTGAGCCTTTCAGGGTAGAAGAGGCCTTGCAGGATCCGGATTGGGTGTTGGCCATGCAGGAAGAGCTCAACAACTTCAAGAGAAATGAAGTTTGGAGCCTGGTGCCACGTCTAAAGCAAAATGTTGTGGGAACCAAGTGGGTGTTCTGTAACAAGGAAGACGAGCACGAGATGGTGACAAGAAACAAGGCTCGACTTGTGGCAAAAGGTTATGCCCAAGTCGCAGGTTTGGATTTTGAGGAGACTTTTGCTGCTGTGGTTAGGCTAGAGTCTATTCGAATTCAATTAGCCTATGCCGCTCACCACTCTTTCAGGCTGTTTCAAATGGATGTGAAGAGCGCTTTCCTCAACGGGCCAATCAAGGAGGAAGTATACGTGGAACAACCCCCTGGCTTTGAGGATGACAGGTATCCCGACCACGTTTTTAAGCTCTCTAAGGTGCTCTATGGACTTAAGCAAGCCCCAAGAGCATGATATGAATGCCTTAGAGATTTCTTAATTGCTAATGCTTTCAAGGTTGGGAAAGCCGATCCCACTCTTTTTACTAAGACTTATGATGGTGATCTTTTTGTGTGCCAAATTTATGTCGATGACATAATATTTGGTTCTACTAATCAAAAGTCTTGTGAGAAGTTTAGCAGGGTGATGACTCAAAAGTTCGAGATGTCAATGATGGGCGAGTTGACCTACTTCCTTGGGTTCCAAGTGAAGCAACTCAAGGACGACACTTTCCTCTCCCAAACGAAGTACACACAAGATCTTCTCAAGCGATTTGGGATGAAGGACGGCAAGCCCGCAGAGACACCGATGGGAACCGATGGGCATGTCGACCTCAACAAAGGAGGTAAGTCCGTTGATCAAAAGGCATACCGGTCTATGATAGGGTCATTACTTTATTTATGTGCTAGTAGACCGGACATTATGCTAAGTGTATGCATGTGTGCTAGGTATCAATCCGACCCCAAGGAATGTCACCTTGTGGCCGTTAAGCGAATTCTTAGATATTTAGTTTCTACGCCTTGCTTCGGGATCTGGTATCCAAAGGGGTCTACCTTTGACTTGATTGGATACTCAGACTCCGATTATGCCGGATGTAAGGTTGATAGGAAGAGCACATCGGGGACGTGCCAATTTCTAGGAAGGTCCCTGGTGTCCTGGAGTTCAAAGAAACAGACTTCCGTTGCCCTATCCACCGCTGAGGCCGAGTATATTGCCGCAGGACAGTGTTGTGCGCAACTACTTTGGATGAGGGAAACCCTCCAGGACTTTGGCTACAATCTGAGCAAAGTCCCACTCTTATGTGACAATGAGAGTGCTATCCGCAAGGCGGATAATCCTGTTGAACACAGCCGCACTAAGCACATAGACATCCGGCATCACTTCCTGAGAGACCACCAGCAAAAGGGAGATATCGAGGTGTACCATATTAACATCGAGAACCAGCTAGCCGATATCTTCACCAAGCCTTTAGATGAGAAAAGGTTTTGCAGGTTGCGTAGTGAGCTAAATGTCTTAGATTTGCATAACTTGGATTGATCTATAACATACATGTGTTCTATGCCTTTGATCATGTTACATTGTGCTTTTACATCATTTGTTATCTATTTATGGTGCTCAAGTTGTACAAGTGATCCCTGGACCTCACAAGTCCATATGAGAATGTTGCACATATTAAGGGGGAGATGTGCTACAACTTGACCCTTTGAGACTAACCTGGTTGTTTGAGTACTCTTGATATAGTCTCAAAGGTGCATTGAGAGGGAAAATGGACTTGGACGATGCAAAGACTTCCACTGCACTCTGGTATTGGTGTATTTCATTCCAAGTTCATTCTTACGCTCTATTTGCCGTTTGCTCTTAATTGACATTTTTGGTGAGGCAATGGGGTTAAAGGGCCAAGAATGATCCCGTTTTGGTGCTTAATGCCAAAGGGGGAGAAATTAAGGCCAAAAGCAAATGGATCAGCTACCACTTGTGAATTTTGAAAACAATAGAGTTAGAACTTTTGACTTGTCCAAAATACTCTTATTGCTGCAAAATTTGGTCTCTTGTGGGGAGAATTTTTTATTATGGGAAAAAGGGGGAGTTTTTGGTACTTGATCAATTTTTTCCATTGAAATATCTCTCCTTGTGCCTAAACAAGTGTGTTTGACTTAGAGATAGGAAAATGAATTTGATTTGCAAAAACAAACCAAGTGGTGGCAAAGAGCGATCAAAATATGCCAAATTATAATCAAAAAAACAATTTGGTTTTCAATTGCATTGATTTTGCACTTTTCTTGTTGCTTTTTGTTGTGTTGGCATAAATCACCAAAAGGGGGAGATTGAAAGGGAAATGTGCCTTTGGGCAATTTCAATAATGTTTTGGTGATTAATTGCCCAACACGTTTAATTAAGTTCTCATGTGCCAAGTGAGAGCACCTAGAGGGGGGGGTGAATAGGTGATCCTGTGAAAACTTAAACTTATAGCCACAAAAACTTGTTAAGTGTTAGCACAATAATTGCCAAGTGGCTAGAGAGGAGTCTCAACAAAACACAATACCACAAGAGATCAATCACAGAGATGACACAGTGGTTTATCCCGTGGTTCGGCCAAGACCAACGCTTGCCTACTCCACGTTGTGGCGTCCCAATGGACGAGGGTTGCAATCAACCCCTCTCAAGCGGTCCAAAGACCCACTTGAATACCACGGTGTTTTGCTTGCTTTTTATCAATCCCGTTTGCGAGGAATCTCCACAACTTGGAGCCTCTCGCCCTTACAATTGAAGTTCACAAAGAAACACAGAGCAAGGGGGAATGAGCAACGCACACAAGACTTCAAAAGATCAGAGCAACAACACGCACACAAGTCGCAACAAGAGCTCGCAACACAACTCAATGAGTTCACAACTCAACAAGAGCTCTAGATGCAATCACAATGAACCAAATGCGTGGAATCGATGTCTTGGTGCTTAGGAATGTTGTAGGAATGCTTGGTGTTCTCCTCCATGCGCCTAGGGGTCCCTTTTATAGCCCCAAGGCAGCTAGGAGCCGTTGAGAACAAATCCAGAAGGCCATCCTTGCCTTCTGTCGTCGGGCGCACCGGACAGTCCGGTGCACACCGGACACTGTCCGGTGCCCGATTCCCTTCCCTAAATGGCGAAGCCGACCGTTGCAGATGCGGGAGTTGTTGGCGCACCGGACATGTCCGGTGCACACCGGACAGTCCGGTGCCCCCTTCTGACCGTTGGCTCGGCCACGTGTCCCGCGCATCGCGCGGCCGACCGTTGGCCCGGCCGACCGTTGGCTCACCGGACAGTCCGGTGCACACCGGACAGTCCGGTGAATTTTAGCCGTACGTCGCCAGTCAATTCCCGAGAGCGGCCAGTTCGCCCGAGGCAGCCTGGCGCACCGGACACTGTCCGGTGCACCACCGGACAGTCCGGTGCCCCAGACCGAAACAGCCTCTTGGCTGTACACAGCCAACTCTTCTCTTTTCCTCTTCTTCCTGTTTCTGATACTTAGACAAGTATATTAGTACACAAAACCAATGTACTAAGACTTAGAAACATACCTTTGCTCTAGATTTGCACTTTGTTCATCCATGAGCATAGATTCACATTTAAGCGCTTGTGTTGGCACTCAATCACCAAAATACTTAGAAATGGCTCAAGGGCACATTTCCCTTTCAATCTCCCCCTTTTTGGTGATTTATGCCAACACAACATAAAGCAACTAGAACAAGTGCAATATCACTTCAAATAAAACTCAAATTTATTTTGATTCAATTTTGGCATATATGGATCATCCTTTGCCACCACTTGGTTTGTTTTTGCAAATCAAACTCAAATCTCTATCTCTAAGTCAAACACACATGTTGAAGCATAAATAGAGTCATTCCAAAAGAGATTGATCAAAGATTTCAAAAACTCCCCCTATTTCCCATAATCAAACACTTCTCCCCACAAGAGGCCAACTTTTGACAAAAGAGACAATGCAAGAGTTTTGACAAACCAAAAACTCTATCCTACTGTTTTCAAAGTTTCTCAAGTGGTAGCTGATCCATTTATTGCTTTGGCCTTTATTTTCTCCCCCTTTGGCATCAAGCACCAAAACGGGATCAATCTTGGCCCTATAACCCCATTGCCTCACCAAAGTCTTCAATTAAGATCAAATGGCAATAAGAGTTTATGAGATGAACTTGGAATAAGTTACCCTCTCATCGGAGTGCAGTGGAAGTCTTTCATGGTCCAAGTCCACCTTTTCCCTTTCAATCCTCTCTTCGAGACTAAATCATCAAACTCAAGCACATGGTTAGTCTTCAAAGGGTCAAGTTGTAACATATCTCCCCCTAAACGTGTGCATCACTTTGCAACGGACTTGTGAGGTCCAGGGAGTGTTTGTACAACTTGAGCACCATAATAAACAACAAAATGCAAAAAGGAACATGATCAAAGGCATAAACACATGTATGCTATAAATCAATCCAGGTTCCGCGAATCTAAGACATTTAGCTCACTACGCAACCTGCAAAAGGTCTTCTCATCTAGAGGCTTAGTGAAGATATCGGCTAGCTGGTTCTCGGTGCTAACATGAAACACTTCGATATCTCCCTTTTGCTGGTGGTCTCTCAAAAAGTGATGCCGGATGTCTATGTGCTTTGTGCGGCTGTGCTCAACAGGATTCTCCGCCATGCGGATAGCACTCTCATTATCACATAGGAGTGGGACTTTGCTCAGATTGTAGCCAAAGTCCCGGAGGGTTTGCCTCATCCAAAGCAGTTGCGCGCAACACTGTCCTGCGGCAACGTACTCGGCCTCAGCGGTGGATAGGGCAACGGAAGTTTGTTTCTTAGAGTTCCACGACACCAGGGACCTTCCTAAGAATTGGCACGTCCCCGATGTACTCTTCCTATCGACCTTACATCCAGCATAGTCGGAGTCTGAGTATCCAACTAAGTCAAAGGTAGACCCCTTTGGATACCAGAGCCCGAAGCAAGGCGTAGCAACCAAATATCTAAGAATTCGCTTCACCGCCACTAAGTGACACTCCTTAGGATCGGATTGAAATCTAGCACACATGCATACGCTAAGCATAATATCCGGTCTACTAGCACATAAATAAAGTAAAGACCCTATCATTGACCGGTATGCTTTTTGATCAACGGACTTACCTCCTTTGTTGAGGTCGGTGTGTCCGTCGGTCCCCATCGGAGTCTTTGCGGGCTTGGCGTCCTTCATCCCAAACCGCTTCAGCAAGTCTTGCGTGTACTTTGTTTGGGAGATGAAGGTGCCGTCCTTGAGTTGCTTCACTTGAAACCCAAGGAAGTAGTTCAACTCGCCCATCATCGACATCTCGAATTTCTGCGTCATCACCCTGCTAAACTCTTCACAAGACTTTTGGTTAGTAGAACCAAATATTATGTCATCGACATAAATTTGGCACACAAACAAATCACCATCACATGTCTTAGTGAACAGAGTTGGATCGGCTTTCCCAACCTTGAAAGCATTAGCAAGTAAAAAGTCTCTAAGGCATTCATACCATGCTCTTGGGGCTTGCTTAAGTCCATAGAGCGCCTTAGAGAGCTTACACACGTGGTCGGGATACCGTTCATCCTCGAAGCCAGGGGGTTGCTCCACGTACACCTCCTCCTTGATTGGCCCGTTGAAGAAAGCGCTCTTCACATCCATTTGGAACAACCTGAAAGAATGGTGAGCGGCATATGCTAGCAAGATACGAATTGATTCTAGCCTAGCCACAGGAGCAAATGTCTCCTCAAAGTCCAAACCTGCGACTTGGGCATAACCTTTTGCCACAAGTCGAGCCTTGTTCCTCGTCACCACCCCGTGCTCGTCCTATTTGTTGCGGAACACCCACTTGGTTCCCACAACATTTTGCTTGGGACGAGGCACCAGTGTCCAAACTTCATTGCGCTTGAAGTTGTTGAGTTCCTCCTGCATGGCCAATACCCAATCCGGATCTAGCAAGGCCTCCTCTACCCTGAAAGGCTCAATAGAAGAGACAAAGGAGTAATGCTCACAAAAATTAACTAATCGAGATCGAGTAGTTACTCCCTTGCTAATGTCACCAAAAATTTGGTCGACGGGATGATCCCTTTGAATCATTGCTCGAACTTGGGTTGGAGGTGCCGCTTGCGCTTCTTCCTCCATTACGTGATCATCTTGTGCTCCCCCTTGATCATACGCCTCCTTTTGATGAACCTGTTCATCGTCTTGAGATGGGGGATGCACCATTGTTGAGGAAGAAGGTTGATCTCGTTCATCTTGTTCCTGTGGCCGCACTTCTCCAATCGCCATGGTTCGTATAGCGGCCGTCGGAACATCTTCTTCATCTACATCATCACAGTCAACAACTTGCTCTCTTGGAGAGCCATTAGTCTCATCAAATACAACGTCGCTAGAGACTTCAACCAAACCCGATGATTTGTTGAAGACTCTATACGCCTTTGTATTTGAGTCATATCCTAACAAAAACCCTTCTACAGCTTTGGGAGCAAATTTAGAATTTCTACCTTTCTTCACTAGAATGTAGCACTTGCTCCCAAATACACGAAAGTAAGATACATTGGGTTTGTTACCGGTTAGTAGCTCATACGAAGTCTTCTTGAGGAGGCGATGAAGGTAGACCCTGTTGATGGCGTGGCAAGCCGTGTTCACGGCTTCCGACCAGAAACACTCGGGGGTCTTGAATTCTCCAAGCATCGTCCTCGCCATATCGATTAGCGTCCTGTTCTTCCTCTCTACCACACCATTTTGCTGTGGTGTGTAGGGAGCGGAGAACTCGTGCTTGATCCCTTCCTCCTCAAGGAACTCCTCCACTTGAAGATTCTTGAACTCGGACCCGTTGTCGCTCCTTATCTTCTTCACCTTGAGCTCAAACTCATTTTGAGCTCTCCTTAGGAAGCGCTTGAGGGTCCCTTGGGTTTCAGACTTATCCTGCAAAAAGAACACCCAAGTGAAGCGGGAAAAGTCATCAACAATAACTAGACCATACTTACTTCCCCCTATGCTCAGATAGGCGACGGGTCCGAAGATGTCCATATGCAGCAGCTCCAGGGGTCTTGAAGTGGTCATCACATTCTTGCTGTGATGCGCTCCTCCCACCTGTTTACCTGCTTGACAAGCTGCACACGGTCTATCTTTTTCGAATTGTACGTTAGTCAAACCTATCACGTGTTCTCCCTTTAGAAGCTTGTGAAGGTTCTTCATCCCCACATGTGCTAAGCGGCGATGCCATAGCCAGCCCATGCTAGTCTTAGCAATTAAGCATGCATCTAGACCGGCCTCTTCTTTTGCAAAATCAACTAAGTAAAGCTTGCCGTCTAATACACCCTTAAAAGCTAGTGAACCATCACTTCTTCTAAAGACAGACACATCTACATTTGTAAACAAACAGTTATATCCCATATTGCATAATTGACTAACAGATAGCAGATTATATCCAAGAGACTCTACTAAAAACACATTAGAGATAGAGTGCTCATTAGAAATTGCAATTTTACCTAACCCTTTTACCTTGCCTTGATTCCCATCACCGAATATAATTGAATCTTGGGAGTCCTTATTCTTGACGTAGGAGGTGAACATCTTCTTCTCCCCCGTCATATGGTTTGTGCATCCGCTGTCGATAATCCAGCTTGAACCCCCGGATGCATAAACCTGCAAGGCAAATTTAGGCTTGGGACTTAGGTACCCAACTCTTGTTGGGTCCTACAAGGTTAGTCACAATTTCCTTAGGGATCCAAATGCAAGTTTTATCACCCTTGCATTTTGCCCCTAACTTCCTAGCAATCACCTTTCTATCCTTTCTACAAATTGCAAAGGAAGCATTCAAAGCATGATATATTGTAGAAGGTTCATTGACTTTCCTAGGTACATTAACAACATTTCTCCTAGGCATGTTATGAACAACATTTCTCCTACCAACATTTCTATCATGCACATAAGAAGAGCTAGAAGCATACATGGCATGAGAATCAAAGGCATTATATGCATTACAACTCCTATAAGCATTTCTAGGTTGTCTTCTATCATAGTACATAAAGGCATGGTTCTTTTGCACACTACTAGCCATAGGGGCCTTCCCTTTCTCCTTGGCGGAGATGGGAGCCTTATGGCTTGTCAAGTTCTTGGCTTCCCTCTTGAAGCCAAGCCCATCCTTAATTGAGGGGTGTCTACCAATCGTGTAGGCATCCCTAGCAAATTTTAGTTTATCAAATTCGCTTTTGCTAGTCTTAAGTTGGGCATTAAGACTAGCCACTTCATCATTCAATTTAGAAATTGAAACTAGGTGTTCACTACAAGCATCAACATTAAAATCTTTACACCTAGTGCAAACCATAACATGTTCTACACAAGAGTTAGATTTACTAGCCACTTCTAGTCTAGCATTTAAATCATCATTAAAACTCTTTAACTTAGCAATAGTTTCATGACAAGAAGATAATTCACTAGAAAGCACTTCATTTCTTTTAATTTCTAGAGCAAGAGATTTCTGAGCTTCTACAAATTTATCATGTTCTTCATACAACAAATCCTCTTGCTTTTCTAACAGTATATTCCTATCATTCAAGGCATCAATCAATTCATTAATTTTGTATACCTTAGTTCTATCTAATCCCTTGAATAAGCATGAGTAATCTATCTCATCATCATCACTAGACTCATCCTCACTTGAAGAAGCATAAGTACTAGTATTATGAGTGCTTACTTACTTCTCCCTTGCCATGAGGCAAGTGTGTCGCTCGTTGGGGAAGAGGGATAACTTGTTGAAGGCAGTGGCAGCGAGTCCTTCATTGTCGGAGTCGGACGAAGAGCAGTCCGAATCCCACTCCTTGCCAAGATGAGCCTCGCCCTTTGCCTTCTTATAGTTCTTCTTTTTCTCCCTCTTGTTCCCTTGATCCTGATCACTATCATTGTCGGGACAGTTAGCAATAAAATGACCAAGCTTACCGCATTTGAAGCATGAGCGCTTCCCCTTGGCTTTGGTCTTGCTAGGCTGTCCTTTGCGACCTTTAAGCATCGTCTTGAATCTTTTAATGATGAGAGCCATCTCTTCATCATTAAGTCCGGCCGCCTCAATTTGTGCCACCTTTCTAGGTAGCGCCTCCTTGCTTCGTGTTGCCTTGAGAGCAAGGGGTTGCGGCTCGTTGATCGGACCATTCAAGGCGTCGTCCACGTACCTTGCCTCCTTGATCATCATTCGCCCGCTAACGAATTTCCCAAGAACTTCTTCGGGCGACATCTTGGTGTACCTGGGATTTTCACGTATATTGTTTACCAAATGAGGATCAAGAATGGTAAATGACCTTAGCATTAGGCGGACGACGTCGT
The DNA here is from genome assembly GCF_902167145.1 of Zea mays. NCBI lineage: Eukaryota > Viridiplantae > Streptophyta > Magnoliopsida > Poales > Poaceae > Zea > Zea mays. The sequence continues at coordinate 188,834,444 of NC_050098.1, forward strand.
GGTCCGTCCATCGCGTGCTCCCGTAGCTCCTTATTTTGTTGATAAGGGTCTTGAGCCGGTTGTATGTTTGCGTCGGCTCCTCCCCCCTTATCATCGCGAACCGTCCAAATTCGCCTTCCACCAACTCCATTTTGGTGAGCAAGGTGACGTCGTTTCCCTCATGCGAGATCTTGAGGGTGTCCCAGATCTGCTTGGCATTGTCCAAGCCGCTCACCTTGTGATACTCGTCCCTGCACAAAGAGGCTAGCAATACAGTAGTAGCTTGTGCATTTCTATGAATCTGTTCATTAATAAACATAGGGCTATCCGAGCTATCAAATTTCATTCCACTTTCCACAATCTCCCAAATGCTTGGATGGAGAGAAAACAGGTGAGTACGCATTTTGTGGCTCCAAAATCCATAATCCTCTCCATCAAAGTGAGGGGGCTTGCCAAGTGGAATGGGAAGCAATTGAGCATTTGAACTATGCGGGATGCGCGAATAATCGAAAGAAAAGTTTGAGTTAACCGTCTTTCGTTTATCGTAGTCGTCGTCGTCCTTTTGGGAGGAGGAAGATTCGTCGCTGTCGTAGTAGACAATTTCCTTGATGCGCCTTGTCTTCTTCTTCCTCCCATCTTTTCTTTTGTGGCCCGAGCCCGAGTCGTTGGACTTGTCATCCCTTGGCTCGTTGACGAAGGACTCCTTTTCCTTGTCGTTGATCACCATCCCCTTTCCTTTAGGATCCATCTCTTCGGGCGATTAGTCCCTTTCTTGAAGAGAACGGCTCTGATACCAATTGAGAGCACCTAGAGGGGGGGTGAATAGGTGATCCTGTGAAAACTTAAACTTATAGCCACAAAAACTTGTTAAGTGTTAGCACAATAATTGCCAAGTGGCTAGAGAGGAGTCTCAACAAAACACAATACCACAAGAGATCAATCACAGAGATGACACATTGGTTTATCCCGTGGTTCGGCCAAGACCAACGCTTGCCTACTCCACGTTGTGGCGTCCCAATGGACGAGGGTTGCAATCAACCCCTCTCAAGCGGTCCAAAGACCCACTTGAATACCACGGTGTTTTGCTTGCTTTTTATCAATCCCGTTTGCGAGGAATCTCCACAACTTGGAGCCTCTCGCCCTTACAATTGAAGTTCACAAAGAAACACAGAGCAAGGGGGAATGAGCAACGCACACAAGACTTCAAAAGATCAGAGCAACAACACGCACACAAGTCGCAACAAGAGCTCGCAACACAACTCAATGAGTTCACAACTCAACAAGAGCTCTAGATGCAATCACAATGAACCAAATGCGTGGAATCGATGTCTTGGTGCTTAGGAATGTTGTAGGAATGCTTGGTGTTCTCCTCCATGCGCCTAGGGGTCCCTTTTATAGCCCCAAGGCAGCTAGGAGCCGTTGAGAACAAATCCAGAAGGCCATCCTTGCCTTCTGTCGTCGGGCGCACCGGACAGTCCGGTGCACACCGGACACTGTCCGGTGCCCGATTCCCTTCCCTAAATGGCGAAGCCGACCGTTGCAGATGCGGGAGCCGTTGGCGCACCGGACATGTCCGGTGCACACCGGACAGTCCGGTGCCCCCTTCTGACCGTTGGCTCGGCCACGTGTCCCGCGCAGATCGCGCGGCCGACCGTTGGCCCGGCCGACCGTTGGCTCACCGGACAGTCCGGTGCACACCGGACAGTCCGGTGAATTTTAGCCGTACGTCGCCAGTCAATTCCCGAGAGCGGCCAGTTCGCCCGAGGCAGCCTGGCGCACCGGACACTGTCCGGTGCACCACCGGACAGTCCGGTGCCCCAGACCGAAACAGCCTCTTGGCTGTACACAGCCAACTCTTCTCTTTTCCTCTTCTTCCTGTTTCTGATACTTAGACAAGTATATTAGTACACAAAACCAATGTACTAAGACTTAGAAACATACCTTTGCTCTAGATTTGCACTTTGTTCATCCATGAGCATAGATTCACATTTAAGCGCTTGTGTTGGCACTCAATCACCAAAATACTTAGAAATGGCTCAAGGGCACATTTCCCTTTCACCAAGTAAAGAGAAAAGTGCAAATCAAAGAGAAAGGTACGTTTCTAGACTTAGTACATTGTTTTGAGTACTAATGTGTTTTGTCTAAGTGCTAGAAACAGTGAGAAAAGAATTGGAAAAAGACGTGCCTGTGTGCAGCCAACTTCAGCTCGGCTTGGCACACCGGACAATGTCCGGTGGTGCACCGGACAGTGTCTGGTGCGCCAGGCTGGTCCGCGTGAAAAGGCCGCTCTCGGGACTCGACGGCGGCGTACGACTATAATTCACCGGACTGTCCGGTGAGTCGTCCGTGGCGAACTCGTCGCTCTCGGGAAGAGGATCAGTGGTGTACGGCTAAAATTCACCGGACTGTCCGGTGAGCCAACGGTCGCCTGTGCCAACGGTCGGCCGCGCTATCTTTGCGTGACACGTGGTCGCGCCAACGGTCGGTTGGGCACACCGGACTATTCGGTGTGCATCGGACAGTATCCGGTGCGCTAGCCGACACCGAGGACCAACAGTCGGATGCGCCAGAAATGGAAGGAGATCGCGCACCGGACAACTACAGGGACTGTCCAGTGGTGCACCGGACTGTCCGATGCACCACCCGACAGAAGGCAAGTTTGGCCTTCCAAGTTGGCCTCCAATGGCTCCTAGCTGCCTTGGGGCTATAAAAGGGAGCCCTAGGCGCATGGAGGAGTTAACCAAGCATTCACTAAGTATTCTAAGGCATCTAGACTCTGTTCCCGCGCATTCGCTTTGTTGTGTTAGAGATTTGAGCTCTATTCGAGTCAAGGACTCCCTGTGCGTGGGTGTGTGAAGCGCCCCAGATCATCTGGGACTCAAATGTGACACAATTACTAGTCCCAGGAGGCTAGTAAACACATTTATACATCAGATGATTCCAGATCTGCTTAAACGAGACAAACCTATAAAGGTGGCGATCAACTTTAAGAGTTGGTCCACAACTCGGGACATAACATCAGAGTGGGGCTAAAGCAGCCCGATATACGCAGTGAAGCAAATCAGCGGTCCAACAGCCACATGCAAGGTTGGGAACAGGCGTAACTCTTACCCAATCTCCTTTTCTAAAAACAACAAATAAGCAAGGGTGAGTACAAATGTACTCAGCAGCCCACCTTCAACCGCGGAATGGGGAAATCAGATATAATGCATGGAATATGTGGAGCTCAGGATATTTTGCAGAAACAGCAATATTTTATGCAGGGTTGTTTTGTAAAACATTTTGTATTTTTCAAAGCGCATCCTCTCCCAAAGGAGCAGGAAGTTTTTCACTATAGAACAAAATCCCCTAGATTAAATAATCCAGGTACCTTAGCAGTTCCCACTGGTTTTCATTTCAAAAACAACTACTAGACTTCCCGTCCACCATAGCTCACAGCTCAACCGCCGGACCTTTTAAAAACCACTTTTCTCAAAAGCACCCTTTTTTTGGAAAACAAAACACTAATTGGCATACTACACCAGACTCGTCCATTCTTGTGGACACAGACTATTCAAATAGGTTTGAAACTCTGCGCAGAGGGGTACACTTTACCCACTAGTCTGGTTTCTGCGATCTCACTGTCGTGAGACCCGAATGCCGAATCTCTTTCTTTCCTCGCACATCCTTATCTTAACGGTTATACCGGAAGGAGTCAGGCCACCGCCATGCCCGAATCGGACAAAACATTCTCCCTCCTTATCCTCCCGGTGCTCCCCAGCCTTCATAACCCTGGGGTTTGGACCGTACGAGTTTAGATTGAGTGATTGCCCATACAATCTTGAGTGGTTGTACTTATCATGAGTACAGGTAGTGAAGGATGACAAACTGGTCCTTATATGAGAGGATAACCCTTCTGCTCACACCTAAACCAGCTAAGCCATCACCTTAGGCCCTCCCCTAAACCAGGGAGTCCCTGATCATCCCTACTCAAAGGTGATAAGGGTGAAAACCCTTCATCATACACATTTTGGAAAACATTTTCTTTTGAAAACTCACACCTTTTCTCAAATCATTTGTAACAAATATATCAAGGATTGATTGCGGCAAGCGGCTGGGTGGCCATAATAACTTGTCTCAAAATCATATCATGCATAAAAAACAGGCTGAGGGTTGTGGTTGAAAAATCATAGGTGATTTATGCATCAAAGGGATCCAGTGAGCTTGCCATGCTTATCCAGCGAAGGGGGAAGGGGAGCTCGCGGAACTGGCTTCTAGCTCCACTGCTTGGCGTAGACTTGCAGATCTAGCCTCCACGAGACGGCACGAACGCTCCGATAACTATGCAACATGAACAAGCAAACATACAAACCAGCAAGTATACCAACAAATATTTAGTATAGTGGTCAGAATAGCGATATATGGATGGGTAGAGTCTTGAGTAGAATCTGTGTTATGTGGTGTTGAGATACTACTAGTGGTGGAGCGGAGGTGCTTACCAGGAGGGTAGACTGGAGGCGAATCGACACTATGCGTGTAGCCGATAGACCGGAGTAACTGAGTGGGTGGGGTGTTTGCCTTGGCTGAGGGTGTTGAGTGTGTGGAGAGGGAGAGGGTAGCTGAGTGTATTTATAGCTAGGTGTATGTGGTGTAGCACAGTGAAGTTCACTGTTGGTGAGAATAGTAACGAATGAATCGTCTGACTTAGTATGATCAGGAGAGTTATAGGCAGAATATGGGACAAGAGTATTTTGGGAGTTTTTCTAGGATATGAACCATGCTCATGGTTGGATAGGGAATAGTTTGATAAGAATTTAGAAACAAGAATTATTGGAATCTGAGTTTGGAAGCCTGGTTCAAAGTAATCTCAAAGTTAAGCGTGCTCAACTTAGAGAAACCTGGGATGGGTGACCAGATGGGAAGTTCCCTACTGGAAGGAAAATCACAGTCACCGGAGTTCGTATGACTGGAATATGGGTCTGGCTGTTCTTAGGTGGATTGGGCAGCATGATGGATGAGCAGTTGAAATTTGGGGTGATCGGATGATCGATGAATAGTAACGATGAATAGCGACGACGAAAAAGTAATTATAGATATCACCGATGAATAGCAACGATAATGAATAGTGTCGGTGAATAGTAACGATGAATAGTAACGATGTTGAATAGTGTCGACGAATAGTAGCAATAAATAGTACGATGAATAGTAATAGTGAATAGTGATGGTGAATAGTTCGTATGAACGAACGATGAACGATGAATAGTGACGATGAACGAACGATGAACGATGAATAGGGACTATGAACGAATGGACGAACGATTGAATGATCGGACAAACGAACGATCGGAATTTCGGCAGCATAACGGCAGGACAAAGATTATCTGGAAGAACGATGAATAGGGACTATGAACGAACGATGAACGATGAATAGGAACTATGAGCGAACGATGAATGATCGAATGATCGATCGAACGAACGATCGGAATTTCGGCAGCATAACGACAGGAAAAAGATTATTTGGACGAACGAATGAACGAACGAACGATCGAACGATCGGACGAACGGACCATGAACGATCGGACGAACGATCGAACGATCGGACGAACGAACGAACAAACTAAGAACAGGTGGACGAACGATCGAAGAACGACCGAACGATCCTTGTGCTAGTGTGTGCTTGTGTGGGAAGTGGAGTGGGCGTGTGTGGGGGGAGGAGAGTTGCCATAAAATGGCTTGGGGTGGGATGAGAGGAGGCCCTTGCCCCTCTATTTATAGCCATGGTGGGAGGATTAGGGGGAGGGATGAGAGGATTAGTGGGAAAATGAGAGGATTAGTGGGAGATTAGCATGGATTTGTCTTATATGAGTGTAATTAGTTTGTAGAGCTCAGTGTGTGACACCGGAGGCGTACGTATACGTATGAGCATGAGGAAAGTTATGAAGAAAATATTTGTAGGGACTTGAAAATTGATTCTGAAGGTATTTCTGAGGAGGAAAATATCTGGAGAATTATCGGTGGAATATTTGGGCAGTATTTCTGGAAAGAACTTGAAGGGATCATTGGGGAAATATTTGGGCAGTATTTCTAGAAAGAACTTGAGGGGGATCACTAGGGAAATATTTGTAAGATATTTTGAGGAGGATTTTGGGAGAGAATATAGACCACTATAATTTATTTGTTGATATCAACTCGCAACAAACATTTGAAATGAAATTTTGAAATTCATTTTGAATTTAGAGCGAGTTTGAGAAAATTTCAAGATTTGAATTTTTGGGATGCTACAGTGTGCTGCGTATTCGAGTCTTGTGTGTGTTGCTTCTCCCAACCTTACTCTGTGCCTTCAATGTGATCTTTGTTGTAAGGGCAAGAGACTCTAATTTGTGGAGATTCCTCACAAATGGGAACAATCATCTAAAGGAGAAGTCGTGGTATTCAAGTTGATCATCGGATCACTTGAAAGGGGTTGAGTGCAACCCTCGTCCATTGGGACGCCACAACATGGAAGTAGGCAAGTGTTACTTGGCCAAACCACGGGATAAAAATCGCGTGTCTTGTGTTGCTCTCTCTATGATTGTTTGTGTTCACAAGAATTCGCTTCAAACTACTTAGCCGTTCTAACACTTATAACTAAGTTTTGTGGCTATTAGTGTTTGATTTTTACAGGATCACCAATTCACCCCCCCCCCCCCCCTCTAAGGGCTCTCAACAGTGTCGCGGTAGAAGTCGGAGTGCAGAAGTCAGAGGGCACCGGACTGTCCGATGCAGCAAGACGACAAGGCTCTCCAACGGTCAACTGCTCCAAACCTTAACGGACGCGCTAACGTGGCGTGCACCGGACAGTGCACAGTGACTGTCCGGTGCGCCCATCGCTAGCAAGCTGAGCCAACGGCTAGGAAGTGGTTGGGGGCCCACCTCATTCACTTCCATCCAAGTGTTCTGAACATCAAATTCATTGCAAGAGCAAAAGACTTCACTCCAAGACACATCCAAAAGATCAAATCCCCTCCAAGCCTCCAAATCAACTCAATTCCATTAGAGACTTGAGAGAGGGGTTTTGTGTTCTTTTGTTGCTCTTGTCGCTTGGATTGGCCTTTTCTTTTTCCCTTCTTATTCTCAAGACACTTGTAGGTGAAGCAAGAGACACCTAAGTGTGTGGTGGTCCTTGCGGGGTCTTAGTGACCCGTGAGATTAAGGAAAAGGCTCAGTCGGTCTAAGTGACCGATTGAGAGAGGGAAATGGTTGGAGTAGACCCGGCCTTTGTGGCCTCCTCAACGGGGACTAGGTTCTTTAGGAACCGAACCTCAGTAAAACAAATGACCGTGTCTACTCGCTTTGATTCTCACTTGATTTGTTTTGCACCCTTTCCTCTCTCTCTAACGTTTCCTTGCTAGTATTAATTTAAGTTTGCTTCCATACGTTATCCACATCTCTTTGAGCAACTCTTAGCAAGAGAAACAATCTTTCGGACTTGAATTTAATTCTAATGCTAACCCCCAACCTTTAGTGTGTGTTTGAGTTTATAATTTTCAAGTTTCGCCTATTCACCCCCCCCCCCTCTAGGCGACTTTCAGATCCTCTCCAAGTTCCATAATCAAGTCAAGTGATCTAAACTGTTTAGTGACTTGAGAGAAGATGATTTGTGTTTCTTTTTTTGCTCTTGTTGCTTGGTTGCTTTCTGAAAGGGAATTAGGCTTACACCTATTTCCTAAATTGATTTTGGTGGTTGAATTGCCCGACACAAATATTTGGACTAACTAGTTTGCTCTAGTCTATAAGTTATACAGGTGCCAAAGGTTCACAAATGGCCAATAAAAAGACCAAGAAAAGGGTTCAACAAAAAGAGCAAGGGATAACCGAAGGCAGCCCTGGTCTGGCGCACCGGACTGTCCGGTGCACCACCGGACAGTGTCCGGTGCACCAGAGGACTTCAGGCTGAACTTCGCACCTTCGGGAAAACTCAGAGGCGCTCCACTATAATTCACCGGACTGTCCGGTGTACACCGGACAATGTCCGGTGCTCCAAGGAGAAGCGACTCTGAACTCGCCAGCTTCGGGAATCCACAACGGCTAGTCCGCTATAATTCACCGGACATGTCCGGTGTACACCGGACTGTCCGGTGTAACAGTGGAGCAACGACTACTTCGGCGCCAACGGTCACCTGCAGCGGCATTAAATGCGCGCCAGAGCGCGCAGAAGTCAGGCACGCACGATGTGGCGCACCGGACACTCTACAGTACATGTCTGGTGTGCCACCGGACATCCAGGCGGGCCCAGCAGACAGAGCTCCAACGGTCGGAACCCAACGACCTGGTGACGTGGCTGGCGCACCGGACACTGTCCGGTGTGCACCGGACTGTCCGGTGCACCATGCGACAGACAGCCTCCACCAAACGGCTAGTTTGGTGGTTGGGGCTATAAATACCCCCAACCACCCCACATTCAAGTCATCCAAGTTTTCACACTTCTACACCTTACAAGAGCTCTAGCATTCAATTCTAGACACACCCAAGTGATCAAATCCTCTCCAATTCCACACAAGGCTTTAGTGATTAGAGAGAGATTTGTTGTGTTCTTTTGAGCTCTTGCGCTTGGATTGCTTCTTTCTTTCTCATTTGTTCTTGTGATCAAAACTCATTTGTAACCGAGGCAAGAGACATCAATTGTGTGGTGGTCCTTGCGGGAAAGTTTTGTTCCCGGTTGATTTGAGAAGAGAAGCTCACTCAGTCCGAGGGACCGTTTGAGAGAGGGAAAGGGTTGAGATAGACCCGGCCTTTGTGGCCTCCTCAATGGGGAGTAGGTTTGCGAGAACCGAACCTCGGTAAAACAAATCCAAGTGTCTCACTCTTTATTCGCTCGCGATTTGTTTTGCGCCCTCTCTCTCGGACTCATTTCTATTTCTAACGCTAACCCGGCTTGTAGTTGTGATTAACTTTGTAAATTTCAGTTTCGCCCTATTCACCCCCCTCTAGGCGACTTTCAATTGGTATCGGAGCCCAGTGCTTCATTAGAGCCTAACCGCTCGAAGTGATGTCGGGAGATCACGCCAAGAAGGAGATGGAGACCGGCGACAAGCCCACTACAAGCCACGGGGAGACTTCATCAGAAGAGTCCCGCAACATGAGGAAGGAGAAGAAAGACTCCTCCAACAAAGGGAAGGGGAAGGAGAAGAAATCCTCTTCCCACAAGTTGCATCGGAGAGGCGACAAACACAAGAGGATGAGGAAAGTGGTCTACTACGAGACCGACTCTTCATCACCATCGACCTCCGGCTCCGACGCGCCGTCCGTCACTTCTAAGCGCCATGAGCGCAAGAAGTATAGTAAGATTCCCCTACGCTACCCACATATTTCAAAGCGTACTCCTTTACTCTCCGTTCCATTAGGCAAACCACCGGTTTTTGACGGTGAAGATTATAACATGTGGAGTGATAAAATGAGGCATCATCTAACCTCACTCCACACAAGCATATGGAATGTTGTTGAGTTTGGTGTACAGGTACCATCCGTAGGGGATGAAGACTACGACTCGGACGAAGTGGCCCAAATTCACCACTTTAACTCCCAAGCCACTACTATACTCTTCGCCTCTCTAAGTCGAGAGGAGTATAATAAGGTGCAAGGGTTAAAGAGTGCGAAGGAAATTTGGGACGTACTCAAGACCGCGCACGAAGGAGACGAGGTGACAAAAATCACCAAGCGGGAGACGATCAAGGGGGAGCTCGGTCGCTTCATGCTTCACCAAGGGGAGGACCCACAAGCCATGTACAACCGCTTGAAGACTTTGGTGAATCAAGTGCGCAACCTCGGGAGAGAAAAATGGGATGACCATGAGATGGTCAAGGTTATTCTTAGATCCCTCGTATTTCTTAACCCTACACAAGTTCAATTAATTCGAGGTGATCCTAGATATAAGCTAATGTCTCCCGAGGAGGTTATAGGAAAATTTGTGAGCTTTGAGCTAATGATTAAAGGCTCAAAGAAAATCATCGAGCAAGGTACCTCCTCAACGCCCGAGCACAACCGGTGGCATTCAAGGTGACGGAGGAGAAGGAGGAGTCTACATCAAGTAGACAACCCATCGACGCCTCCAAGCTCGACAACGAGGAAATGGCGCTCATCATCTAGAGTTTCCGCCAAATCCTCAAGCAAAGGAGGGGGAAGGATTACAAGCCCCGCTCCAAGAAGGTTTGCTACAAGTGTGGTAAGCCCGGTCACTTTATTGCCAAATGTCCTATTTCTAGTGACAGTGACAGGGGCGACGACAAGAAGGGAAGAAGAAAGGAAAAGAAGAGGTACCACGAGAAGAAGGGCGGTGATGCCCATGTATGCCGCGAGTGGGACTCCGACGAGAGCTCCACCGACTCCTCCTCCGACGAGGACGCCGCCAACATTGCCGTCACCAAGGGACTTCTCTTCCCCAACATCGGCCACAAGTGCCTCATGGCAAAGGACGGCAAAAAGAAGATGGTTAAATCCAAATCCTCCACTAAATATGAGTCCTCTAGTGATGATAATGCTAGTGATGAGGAGGATAATTTGCGTACCCTTTTTGCCAACCTAAACATGCAACAAAAGGAAAAATTAAATGAACGAATTAGTGCCATCCATGAGAAGGATGAACTCTTGGACTCCCAAAAGGACTTCCTAATCAAGGAAAATAAGAAGCATGTTAAGGTTAAAAATGCTTACGCTCTAGAAGTGGAAAAATGTGAAAAACTATCTAGTGAGCTAAGCACTTGCCATGAGACTATTGACAACCTTAGAAATGAGAATGCTAATTTGTTAGCTAAGGTTGATTCAAATGTTTGTGATGTTTCAATTCCCAATCTTAGAGATGATAATGTTAATTTACTTGCTAAGATTGAAGAATTAAATATCTCTCTTGCTAGCCTTAGGATTGAAAATGAAAAATTGCTTGCTAAGGCTAAAGAATTAGATGTTTGCAATGTTACAATTTCCAATCTTAGAGATAACAATGATATTTTGCGTGCTAAGATTGTTGAACTTAATTCTTGCAAACCCTCTACATCTACTGTTGAGCATACTTCTATTTGCACTAGATATAGAGATGTTGATATTGATGCTATTCATGATCATATGGCTTTAATTAAACAACAAAATGATCATATAGCTAAATTAGATGCTAAAATTGCCGAGCATGACCTAGAAAATGAAAAGTTTAAATTTGCTAGAAGTATGCTCTATAGTGGGAGATGCCCTGGCATCAAGGATGGCATTGGCTTCCAAAGGGGGGACAATGTCAAACTTAATGCCCCTCCTAAAAGACTGTCTAATTTTGTTAAGGGCAAGGCTCCCATGCCTCAGGATAACAATGGTTACATTTTGTACCCTGCCGGTTATCCTGAGAGCAAAATTAGGAGAATTCATTCTAGGAAGTCTCACACTGGCCCTAATCATGCTTTTATGTATAAGGGTGAGACATCTAGCTCTAGGCAACCAGCCCGTGCTAAGTTGCCTAAAAAGAAAAATCCTAATGCATCAAATGATCATGATATTTCATTTAAAACTTTTGATGCATCTTATGTTTTGACTAACAAATCCGGCAAGGTAGTTGCCAAGTTTGTTGGGGGCAAACACAAGGGCTCCAAGACTTGTGTTTGGGTACCCAAAGTTCTTGTGTCTAATGCCAAAGGACCCAAAACCGTTTGGGTACCTAAAGTCAAGAACTAAAATTGTTTTGTAGGTTTATGCATCCGGGGGCACAAGTTGGATCATCGATAGCGGGTGCACAAACCACATGATAGGGGAGAAGAAGATGTTCTCCTCCTACGAGAAAAACCAAGATCCCCAACAAGCTATCACATTCGGGGATGGAAATCAAGGTTTGGTCAAAGGTTTGGGTAAAATAGCTATATCTCCTGACCATTCCATTTCCAATGTTTTTCTTGTTGATTCTTTAGATTACAACTTGCTTTCTGTTTCCCAATTATGTCAAATGGGCTACAACTGTCTATTTACTGATGTAGGTGTCACTGTCTTTAGAAGAAGTGATGATTCAATAGCATTTAAGGGAGTGTTAGAGGGTCAGCTATACTTGGTAGATTTTGATAGAGCTGAACTCGACACTTGCTTAATTGCTAAGACTAACATGGGTTGGCTCTGGCACCGCCGACTAGCCCATGTTGGAATGAAGAATCTTCATAAGCTTCTAAAGGGTGAACACATTTTAGGATTAACCAATGTTCATTTTGAGAAAGACAGGATTTGTAGCGCATGCCAAGCAGGGAAGCAAGTTGGCACTCATCATCCACACAAGAACATCATGACGACTGACAGGCCACTGGAGCTCCTACACATGGATTTATTCGGCCCGATAGCTTACATAAGCATCGGCGGGAGTAAGTACTGTCTAGTTATTGTGGATGATTATTCTCGCTTCACTTGGGTATTCTTTTTGCAGGAAAAATCTCAAACCCAAGAGACCTTAAAGGGATTCTTGAGACGGGCTCAAAATGAGTTCGGCTTGAGGATCAAGAAAATTAGAAGCGACAACGGGACGGAGTTCAAGAATTCTCAAATTGAAGGCTTCCTTGAGGAGGAGGGCATCAAGCATGAGTTCTCTTCTCCCTACACCCCACAACAAAATGGTGTAGTGGAGAGGAAGAATAGAACTCTATTGGACATGGCAAGAACCATGCTTGATGAGTACAAGACGCCGGATCGGTTTTGGGCCGAGGCGGTTAACACCGCTTGCTACGCCATCAACCAGTTATATCTACACCAAATCCTCAAGAAGACATCATACGAACTCCTAACCGGTAAAAAGCCCAACATTTCATATTTTAGAGTCTTTGGTAGCAAATGCTTTATTCTTATTAAAAGAGGTAGAAAATCTAAATTTGCTCCTAAGACTGTAGAAGGTTTTTTACTAGGATATGATTCAAACACAAGGGCATATAGAGTCTTTAACAAGTCCACAGGACTAGTTGAAGTCTCTTGTGACGTTGTGTTTGATGAGACTAACGGCTCCCAAGTAGAGCAAGTTGATCTTGATGAGATAGGTGAAGAAGAGGCTCCATGCATCGCGCTAAGGAACATGTCCATTGGGGATGTGTGTCCTAAGGAATCCGAAGAGCCTCCAAATGCACAAGATCAACCATCCTCCTCCACGCAAGCATCTCCACCAACTCAAATTGAGGATGAAGCTCACAATGATGAAGGAGAAGATCAAGAAAATGAGCCACCTCAAGATGACGGCAATGATCAAGGGGGAGATGCAAATGATCAAGACAAGGAGGATGAAGAACCAAGGCCGCCACACCCAAGAGTCCACCAAGCAATCCAACGAGATCACCCCGTCGACACCATCCTCGGTGACATTCATAAGGGGGTAACCACTAGATCTCGTGTTGCACATTTTTGTGAGCATTACTCTTTTGTTTCCTCTATTGAGCCACACAGGATAGAGGAAGCACTACAAGATTCGGATTGGGTGGTGGCAATGCAAGAGGAGCTCAACAACTTCACTAGGAATGAGGTATGGCATTTAGTTCCACGTCCTAACCAAAATGTTGTAGGAACCAAGTGGGTCTTCCGCAACAAGCAAGACGAGCATGGTGTGGTGACAAGGAACAAAGCCCGACTTGTGGCCAAGGGATACTCCCAAGTCGAAGGTTTGGATTTCGGTGAAACCTATGCACCCGTAGCTAGGCTTGAGTCAATTTGTATATTATTAGCCTATGCTACTTACCATGGCTTCAAGCTTTATCAAATGGATGTGAAGAGTGCCTTCCTCAATGGACCAATCAAGGAAGAGGTCTATGTTGAGCAACCTCCCGGCTTTGAAGACAGTGAGTACCCTAACCATGTCTATAGGCTCTCTAAGGCGCTTTATGGGCTAAAGCAAGCCCCAAGAGCATGGTATGAATGCCTAAGAGATTTCCTTATAGCTAATGGCTTCAAAGTCGGAAAGGCCGATCCTACTTTATTTACTAAAACTCTTGACAATGATTTGTTTGTATGCCAAATTTATGTTGATGATATTATATTTGGGTCTACTAACGAATCTACATGTGAAGAATTTAGTAGGATCATGACACAAAAATTCGAGATGTCAATGATGGGGGAGTTGAAGTATTTCTTAGGATTTCAAGTAAAGCAACTCCACGAGGGCACCTTCATTTGTCAAACAAAGTATACTCAAGACATCCTAAACAAGTTTGGAATGAAGGATGCTAAGCCCATCAAGACACCCATGGGAACCAATGGGCATCTCGACCTCGACATGGGAGGTAAATCCGTCGATCAAAAGGTATACCGGTCGATGATAGGTTCATTACTCTATTTATGTGCATCTCGATCGGACATTATGCTTTTCGTATGCATGTGTGCAAGATTCCAAGCTGACCCTAAGGAATCTCACCTTACGGCCGTAAAACGAATCTTGAGATATTTGGCTTATACTCCTAAGTTTGGGCTTTGGTACACTCGGGGATCCACATTTGATTTAATTGGTTATTCGGATGCCGATTGGGCAGGGTGCAAAATCAATAGAAAGAGCACATCGGGGACTTGCCAGTTCTTGGGAAGATCCTTGGTGTCTTGGGCTTCTATGAAGCAAAATTCGGTCGCTCTTTCTATCGCCGAAGCCGAGTATATTGTCGCAGGCCATTGTTGCGCGCAATTGCTTTGGATGAGGCAAACCCTGCGGGACTATGGTTACAAATTAACCAAAGTTCCTCTTCTATGTGATAATGAGAGTGCAATCCGCATGGCGGATAATCCCGTTGAGCATAGCCGCACTAAGCACATAGCCATTCGGTATCATTTTCTTAGGGATCACCAACAAAAGGGGGATATCGAGATTGCATACATTAATACTAAAGATCAATTAGCCGATATCTTTACCAAGCCACTAGACGAACAATCTTTTACCAGACTTAGGCATGAGCTAAATATTCTTGATTCTAGGAATTTCTTTTGAGGTCTTGCATACATAGCTCATATATATACCTTTGATCATGTCTCTTTTATATATATGCTATGACTATTGTGTTTTCAAGTGAATTTCAAACCAAGTCATAGGTGTATTGAAAGGGAATTGGAGTCTTCGGCGAAGACAAAGGCTTCCACTCCACTCCATAACTCATCCTTCGCCGTCGCTCCGAGCAACTCTCCATCTTTGGTATAATCCTTCACTCATATTATTTGCCAAAGGGGGAGCAAGTAGTTTGAAAGGGCCTATATTTCATTCTAAGTATCCGTTTTTGGCGATTCATGCCAAAGGGGGAGAAAGTATTGGCCCAAAGCAAAAGGACCGCACCACCACCCTAATTTTAAAACTAATGATTTTCAATTGGTAAATTTCAAATTGGTATCTTATTGTGTTCAAAAGCGGGAGAAAATAGCATTTTCAAAAATTGATATCTTAAAACCCTCTTGAACACTAAGAGGAGAATTTATTGAAGGGGAGTTTTGTTTAGTCAAAGGAAAAGCATTTGAAACAGGGGGAGAAAATTTCAAATCTTGAAAATGCTTCTCAAAATCTTACTCATTTACCTTTGACTATTTGCAAAAGAACTTTGAAAAGAATTTACAAAAAGAATTTGCAAAAACAAAACATGTGGTGCAAGCGTGGTCCAAAATGTTAAAAATAAAGAAACAATCCATGCATATCTAGTAAGTAATATTTATTGGCTCAAATCTAAGTAACCTTTGCACTTACATTTTGCAAACTAGTTCAATTATGCACTTCTATACTTGCTTTGGTTTGTGTTGGCATCAATCACCAAAAAGGGGGAGATTGAAAGGTAATTAGGCTTACACCTATTTCCTAAATTGATTTTGGTGGTTGAATTGCCCAACACAAATATTTGGACTAACTAGTTTGCTCTAGTCTATAAGTTATACAGGTGCCAAAGGTTCACAAAAGGCCAATAAAAAGACCAAGAAAAGGGTTCAACAAAAAGAGCAAGGGATAACCGAAGGCAGCCCTGGTCTGGCGCACCGGACTGTCCGGTGTACACCGGACAGTGTCCGGTGCACCAGAGGACTTCAGGCTGAACTTCGCACCTTCGGGAAAACTCAGAGGCGCTCCACTATAATTCACCGGACTGTCCGGTGTACACCGGACAGTGTCCGGTGCTCCAAGGAGAAGCGACTCTGAACTCGCCAGCTTCGGGAATCCACAACGGCTAGTCCGCTATAATTCACCGGACATGTCCGGTGTACACCGGACTGTCCGGTGTAACAGCGGAGCAACGACTACTTCGGCGCCAACGGTCACCTGCAGCGGCATTAAATGCGCGCCAGAGCGCGCAGAAGTCAGGCACGCGCGATGTGGCGCACCGGACACTCTACAATACATGTCCGGTGCGCCACCGGACATCCAGGCGGGCCCAGCAGACAGAGCTCCAACGGTCGGAACCCAATGGCCTGGTGACGTGGCTGGCGCACCGGACACTGTCCGGTGCACCATGCGACAGACAGCCTCCACCAAACGGCTAGTTTGGTGGTTGGGGCTATAAATACCCCCAACCACCCCACATTCAAGTCATCCAAGTTTTCACACTTCTACACCTTACAAGAGCTCTATCATTCAATTCTAGACACACCCAAGTGATCAAATCCTCTCTAATTCCACACAAGGCTTTAGTGATTAGAGAGAGAGATTTGTTGTGTTCTTTTGAGCTCTTGCGCTTGGATTGATTCTTTCTTTCTCATTTGTTCTTGTGATCAAAACTCATTTGTAAC
Organism: Zea mays; assembly: GCF_902167145.1. Lineage (NCBI taxonomy): Eukaryota > Viridiplantae > Streptophyta > Magnoliopsida > Poales > Poaceae > Zea > Zea mays. The sequence goes on from NC_050098.1 coordinate 188,851,115, forward strand.
CGAGGCAAGAGACACCAATTGTGTGGTGGTCCTTGCGGGGAAGTTTTGTTCCCGGTTGATTTGAGAAGAGAAGCTCACTCGGTCCGAGGGACCGTTTGAGAGAGGGAAAGAGTTGAGATAGACCCGGCCTTTGTGGCCTCCTCAACGGGGAGTAGGTTTGCGAGAACCGAACCTCGATAAAACAAATCCACGTGTCTCACTCTTTATTCGCTCGCGATTTGTTTTGTGCCCTCTCTCTCAGACTCATTTTTATTTCTAACGCTAACCCGACTTGTAGTTGTGATTAACTTTGTAAATTTCAGTTTCGCCCTATTCACCCCCCCTCTAGGCGACTTTCACTTTCTTCATCTCTCTCTAATCTTTCTAAGTGATTTGTAAAGCTAGCAAGAGACACCTAATTGTGTGGTGATCCTTGTGGGGTCTTAGTGACCCATGAGATTAAGAAGAAGCACTTGACCGGTCTAAGTGACCATTGAGAGAGGGAAAGGGTTGAAATAGACCCGGCCTTTGTGGCCTCCTCAATGGGGAGTAGGTTCTTTGAAACCGATCCTCGGGAAACAAATCGCCGTGTCCACTTGTGTTGATCTTCACCATTCGATTTGTTTCTCCCTCTCCTCTCTCTCTAAAGTTCTCTTGCTCATATTGCTTTGAGTTTGCTCCTAAAGTTATCCGCATTGATCGATCAACTCATAGCAAGAAGAACTATCTTCCGCACTCCGAATTCACAATTATTTTCTTCTAACCCTAACCCTAGGTAAAGTGTGTGTTCAAAGCTTATAATGTTTAGGTTTTGCCTATTCACCCCCTCTAGGTGACTTGTAGTCATTAGCAGTTTTCAATGTAAAAACTTGATTAAAATATCCATTCTAAGAGATTCATACAAGAAATTTTTAGCTCTAGCATTTAAATGAATTTATTTTTCCTCACTCGTGGTGGTTTTCTCGGGGTTTTTGGGGGGGTTTCATCCCGTCATGAGTGACTCTCCAAACACCTAGATCAACGGCCTCTAGGTAACAAGCCATTCTAGCACTATAATATGGGAAGTTAGTACCGTCGAAGTGTGGCGGCCTATGGATATCCATTCCTTCCTCTAAAAAGCGTCGACTCTTTTAGCGGTGAAGCTAAAGCATTTCAAATGAGCCAAACCTTCCTCTGATACCAATTGAAGGAAATGGGTGACGCCTAAGAGGGGGGTGAATTAGGACTTCTAAAACTTTCTCTAAACTAGGCCACAAATAAATCCCTAGAGCAAAACCTATGCAATTAATCAAACTAAAATGTGCAAACTAGGTTTTGTCTAAGTGTTGCTATCTCTACCGCAATGGCTAAGTTTCTATCTAAACAATATAAGTATAAAGACAAGATTGAAACTTAAATGCTTAATATAAATGTGGAAGCTAAAGAGCAAGGGTAGAGATGAAAACTCTCGCAGATGACACAGGTATTTTTACCGAGGTAACCGGAACCGCGCAAGGTTCCGACTAATCCTCGTTGGTGCCCCTACGTGAAGGGAAGCCCACGCGAGGGCCAAGCACCTTGGTTGAGTAATTTCGTAGAGAGCCGCGGGCCTTCTCCACGCGCAAGTGGTGCTCCGCTTTCGGCTCCTCTCGGACGCTCCCCGCCGTCTCCACTAACGAGCTTCTGGCTAACACGCCACAAGCCTCGTTCCCTCGGGTACACGGTGGCGGTCGTGACACAAACATGGTTGTCACGATCTCACAAGACTCTCGACCCACACGCTATAATTACAACGACTCGCGCAAGAGACGAGGGGTTGTGTGGTTTTACAAAACTCACTCAACTAACTAGGGTTCACCTAGAGCAAGCGCTAATGCGGTCTAACTAACCTAAGCACTTCACAAAGCACCTATGCTAATCACCGAGTGATTCTATTAAGCACCTAGGTGTATGAGCACTTAGAAATGTCTATACCATGCCTTGGTATGTTGCTTGGGCTCCCACAACTTGAAATGGCTGGTTGGGTGGTATTTATAGATCCCAACACAAAACTAGCCGTTGGAGAAAAGCTACTGCTCTCTGCGGCACACCGGATAGTCCGGTGGCGCACCGGATAGTCCGGTGCGCCTAGCCGTTGGACTAACACCGCAGGTGACCGTTGGCGCTGCAGGCTTTTACACCGGGCAGTTCGTGTGTCACACCGGAGAGTCCGGTGGCTTCTCTGCACCAGTGCCACCTAGAACTGGCCGTTGAGCTGACGTTCCCTAATGCACCGAAGAGTCCGACGTGTGGCACCGGACAGTCCAGTGCGCTCACACAGACAGTCCGCCTGGCAACACTTGTCTTTGTTTCTTGGACTTGCTTGATACTTGTTGATCTTCACTTGTGATCTTCATAATGTCTTCTTTTGAGGTGTTGCTTTCCTCAACACCTTAGTCCAAGTAACATTAGCATCCTGTAAACTACAAATACAAACACTGGCAAACACATTAGTCCACATGTTATGTTGACCATCAAACACCAAAATCTATTAAGTCAAATGACCAGGGGTCCATTTTCCTTACAGCGCGACACGAGAGCCGCTACGAAGCACTTGCCTGAATCATGGCAAACCCCGTGCTAGGCGACAGCTACGAAGCGGAGGTCGAAAGCGCCTCGATGGTCTACGAGACGTGACCCGGTACGAATAAGAAACCACCTGCACGTGGAGAAAATTGAACAGACATGAGTAAATTAACATTTGGTGAGGGAAAAGGGACTAAGGGAGAGACCAAAAGGGTGAGGGAGGAGGCTGGCAAGCGTGGGCGAGCGATGAGACTGGAGCGTGGGTAGATGGGTGGGGCAGGGGCAAAGGCAGGTGGCATGGTTGGAGCACGAGTAGGTGCACGACATGGCCACAGGAAAAAATAGGTGGAGGAGGACACACAGGGACTATATCCTCACGCCACACTAAGAACATCTCCAATAATTATATAAATTTAGCACTCTAAATTATAGATTTAGAAAGTTGTTCAAACACTTTGAGGAGTAAAAAATGTTTGTGCTCCAACAACTTTCTATTCATTGATTGCTAATTTTTAAAGTTGTCTGTCATAAAAAAATAAGTGGGTCTATTTTCTATTTTTTTATTGAACTAGCGACATAAATCAGTACCAACAAGGCAACAACCTTACCTGACGTTTTGGATGATTGGAGTTGTCAATCGGTCGCGGTGACGGTGTGAAGGCAACACATGAGGTGCTCTAGCGGTGCCTCGACACAAGAGGTTACCTAGTGGTTTCAACATCAAGATGTTTGGATGCTGGAGATGGATTTGTGATCAAAGGGATGGTGGGACAACGTGAAACAACGGCTGGAGTATGCTTTTCTTGATGGACTTAGCACCAAGGTTGGTTTAGGGGTTCTCAATGAGGTTGGTAAATATAAGGTTTGTTGGTCACTCGTTCTCAAATGTTGTGAGTCAAGAACAATGCAACACAATTGTTAAAGATTAAGGACCTTTGTCCTCAGAAACATTATCTCCTTCCAGATATAATGATCTTCGAACGAAGGTCATGAAGGATAGACCTTCATCATTTTATAAGAATAAGAATTTATGGGGATAATATATGTCATTCATTCATGTATTCATATATTTATTTCATAACATGTGTACATGAACATTAACAGAAATAAAATTACATTGTTACCTTCGGCTTGATCGAAGGTGTTGACGCGAGAGCAATTACAATCCAACGTGAACAATACGGAGTACTGTTCACCTATTTATAGGTACGGGGCGCAACCCGAGTAAAAATATATTTATGACCTTAATATGTGCTCATAATTGTAGCATAAATCATTAGGGACTAACTAGTCTTTTCCTCTTCGGCTCGGCATTAAGCTTGATCTTCGTCGCCACTTTAGGCCGAAGTTGTTGCTCTTCGGCTATAGCTTCAGTATTCATCATTGTTGTTTTCAGGAAATGTCTTCGTCTTAAGGACCTTCGACGGAGAAGAAGACTCCCATCACGAACCTTTACAACGAAGCTCCTATAACATTCAATAGTACGCTAGAAACAAATGGTTAACTGTGTTTTTAGGACCTTCGGAAGAGGAAGGCCCCTGTTGGTCACTTGCTCTCAAATGCTATGAATTAAGAACAAGGCAACACAGAAAAGGTTAATGGTAATTGTCCTTCGTCCTCTGAAGCATTATTTCCCTCAGGATATAATGATCTTCAGATGAAGGTCATGAAGGACATACCTTCATCATCATAGTATGTATTAACGAAAGGAGAGGCATATGAAACATGAAGAATAATATAAATGATCATGTGACATTATAAATACTTTTTCTATTATATCATTATGAATAAACATGAACAATATCGATTTACATTCATACCTTCGGCTTGACAGAAAGCAAAAGTCCGAGCGTAATGCGCAAGCAAGTAAAAGTTAACGTGAACAGTACGGGGGTATTGTTCATCTATTTATAGGCACAGGGCGCAGCCTGTGAGATATTACATTCATGCCCTTTACGATTACAACTGTGACACGGACTCTCATGGACTAATTGGTCATTTCATCTTTAAGTCAGTGCAATCCTTCGTCTTGAGACATGCAATTATGCCAAAGCTTCATGGATGATAGCTTCATCGCTGCTTTTGAAAGGATCTGCCGAAGGTGTTTCTTCCTACAGGATCTTCGGCGACGAAGCATACCCCCAATAGTAGCCCCTTTGCGGTGCTAGATCGTTTTTCGTAACGAGCTTGATTCGTGAAAGAGTCTCCTAGGATTCGGGAAGCCACAGATCCGAAAAACACCTTCCCTGAGCTCGTTGTCGTGAAACGATTAAAATATTCCGAGCGCAAAATGGTCCCACCATGCTGCGGATACACACGTCCTGGCGATTCACCTTCTCGGGTTCTGTGGCCCACCGCTCAGTGAGTGCGGGTGACTGTTCGTCCGGTGCGGAAGACTTGACGATTCACCTTCTTATCTATGGCACTATATAAACAGACGGGTAGGTGTGAAGTTACCACAACATTCATTGATATTGCACTGTGCTGCCAAAAATTTGACCATAGCTGAAGCTTGTTCATCGCAGTCAATCGAAGCACCGCTGTTGATTTTGCTTCGTCACAAGAGGAAAAGCTTCGGGAAATCAAAAAAGTCAGCAATCTTCATTAAAAAATTGTAAGGAATTCATCATCAAATGGCAAGGGTACGCTCTACGGCCAGGGTTATACGTGACGGAGAGGAAGCCGAAGCTGCTGAAACTGCTCCGATTTCCGAAGTGATGAAACGGTCAGGGCTGGTAGTGCCGAAGGAAGCTTCTAAAGGTACCCCTGCTGCCGAAGCTGAGCAGATTGATGTTGAAGAAGGTGAAACTGAAGATGAGTACAACGCCATGCCATCTAAACCTAGCCACCTGGAGTTTGGGAAGTCTACTATTACCGAAGGTGATATGCCTAAGTTGATAAAGCTAGGTTATATCAGTGAAGCCAAGAAGAAGCTAGTTCGTTTTGGTGGAGAGAAAATTACTCCGAAGCCAGAAAAGGATGAGGTGGTAGTCTTTAAAAGCTTCTTTAAAGCAGGATTGAGATTTCCTTTGCATGAGAGGATTGCGGATGTGTTGGAGAAGTTTGGGATTTATCTTCATCAGCTAACTCCTAACGCCATCGTTAGGCTTAGCGTTTACATTTGGGCTCTCCAAAGCCAGGGGCGGAACCGCTTGCCGAAGGCTTCTGCCGGGCACATGAGCTTCATTATCAGACAAAAGCTAGAGAAGATGGGCTGCACGAGAATTTCGGCTGCTACAATTTTGCTTATCACAAAGATGTGAAGTCTCCAGTTATTAGCTATCGTACCAAATGGCCCACCGGCTGGAAGACCGAATGGTTTTATGTTAAGGTTGACGAGAAGAAGGAGAAGCTGGTTCAGAGCCCATTGGAGTTAATCTTTGGAGAAACTAGGCCCCAGTGCAACATGTTGCCGGAATCACCATGCCAAATTGCCTTGGGTGAATTTCGAGTTGTTTCAGAGCACATTGGCACTAGGGATTTGGTGCAAGAATTCTTAGCTTTCAGAGTATTCCTGACTTTGAAAGAATGGGACATGCCGAAGCCCAAAGGGGAGAAGAGAAGGAAAGAACTTGTTCGGCTACCCTATCATTGTAAATTCAAAAAACACTTCAAAGAACCTTGCCAAGAATGGTTAGACACGATTGAAGTTATGTGCAACGAGATCCTTGGCAACTATTCTAAAAAAGAAGATCAACTAATGACTGTAGCCTTCGGCACTCGACCGAAGCGAAGGTTGAACCGGGTCTTGGATGCACTGAATTTTGAGTATCCTGACTATGAGCGATTGGACAGAGGGGCCGAAGGGCAAAAAAAGAGTTGTTAGTTGTGACGGAACCTCTCAAGTTATTAGGCCCACCTACAGTTGTCCTTGTCTAACGGACCTCAGACAACCCTGTAGATGCCCCTGAATTACTTGACAAGTTCGGTATCTGCTTTTCTCACCTTTCCCAAGAGCGTTTCACCCGTCACGCAGACATTACAGACCATCGGAGATATAGAAATGCGGAAGCAATTATGTAAACTTACATTTATTTGAAAGTAAGATCAAGTTAGTTATTACAGACCAGCGTATAAACACGAGTGCAGAGTACTTATTATTACAATACCAAGGGAGGTAAAAACTCCTCCCGATAAGTTCTTACATAAAAGTTTTTACGGAGGACTAGGTCCTCCCACAGCCTTATTCTTGCTTCTCTTCATTTGTCACCACCTTGGTACAAAAGCAACAACAATTTGCTGCTTCCTCACCTAAAAACAATAGGGAATAAAACCCTGAGTATGGGATTACTTAGCAAGTCTTACCCGACTAAATAAAAGACTCTCAAGGGTATGCTGGTTATAAGGGAGTCAAGGTAAGGTTTATCAAGAATCAAAAGACTCTGTTTTGCAGAAGAGCTTACTACGAGTGGATCCTTAAAAATCCAATTTTATTGTCAGGTTAGGTAAAATTACCTGCATCTAGAGTTCTTTCTAACCTAGTTCAATCACTTTACCTGCACTAGCCACTTTCTTAATAACACTTTCATTCATCTTTACTAGAGTTCTACGTATAGGTCAGTGGCCAAGTCTCCATAACCGCGGAGGTACGGCGATCCAAATCGATTATACTCAGCTGAGGATCTCCAATCACACGACATATGTAGCACTTAACCCTTGCATATGTCAACCCACCACCGGGGTTCTTAAGACCAGATCAGGTTCACGCGAACCGAGAGCACAGATACACCACCGTCTAGCCTCTTGCCACGGAGGGTACACGCTACTCTCGCCACGGCTCCACGCCCATTCTGTGTTATCTTATTCTAGCCTTAGTCTGCTCGAGGCAAGGCTTACCCATGACGAGGCATGTGACCAGTTAAAGGGTCCTCGGTCAGCAGGACTACATCGACACAGTCCTTAATCGACTCAGACGTGTAACACCTCAGGTGTTACTATGGCTAGAGCACACCTTGACACTCAGGACTGTGATCACATGTGGTAAAGGCTTAGGGAATCACACAAGAACTTGGAGATCATGTGTTAATCAAAGTTTGTTAATGACCTAAGAAGCATTACTCAAATCTTTGTACCTTTACTACCTTGGAAGGGAGAGGGGGGAAGAACCCTAGACTAGACCTCTCTTAAACCCTATCTTCCAAAACCCTGGTTAAAAGGGGAAAGGGAGTGAGCAAATGTGCAAAGCATGGGTAAATTTTAACCAACCTTATAACCAGCAATTAGGGGAGGGAAATATTGCAAAAAGACCCCTGGAGAAACCCCAAATCCAATCTCCAAGTGGAGAGAGAGCTAGAGCTCTCTATTTCTCTCTAAGTTAAAAACTACACCTACACTAAAGATCAGTCGTGTTCACCTCGAAGCTGGCACCAAATCCACCTGTGTTCTATACCAAAAATGTGGCATACCACCTAGGGCACCCACTGGAAAAAGCTGGGCTCGAGACTTGGACGTTTGACATGCCTTGGCATGGTTTTTGTCGCGAGGTGGGCAGTGTGACACACCCGATTTGGCGACCGGAGATCTCCCTCCCTAGGTCGTATCTGCCATGGCGTCTCACAAGTAAGTGATAGCCTTAGGTGCCAGGAGTAGACCCACGCCGGATTTATGCCAAGATTCGCACGTTTGCGACTTGGGTGAGCTGTGGAACAAGGGCAGAAGAAAACTTACACGTGTTCGACGCGCTCTGCAGCGCTAGAGCACGCCCGCGCCCGACCCCGCGCCGCGCCGAGCCGCGCCCGTGTCCCCTGTGTGCGCCCGCGCCTATAAAACCCACTGAGGCATCGAACACACTCCTCCGCGCACCCTCAAGCCTCACCGGAGCTTAGCTCGCCGCCGTTTGCCCGTGCGCGACGTGTTCACGGCCACCCGACCCACTGCCGCCGTAGACCGGCCAGCCCCGCTTTTCCCAGCCCCGTCCAACCCTCGGAGAAGACTAAGTACACCTCCGTGAAGCTCCCCGAGCGAGGAATCGAAGCCTGCTTCGCCGGAGAGGCCAGTCCACGGTCGCCGGAGCTCACACCCTCGCCGGAGTACGTGGACCGGGTAATCCGCTCAATCATTTTCCAATTCCTGGTGCACACAGTCACTACGTGACCCCATGAAGCTCACCTTGCCCTCGGATTGAACCAGCTCGCCGTGGTTTGGCCGGTACACTCGCCGCCGACGAGAACACCCGCCTGCGCACGTGGACCGAGCGATTCCGGCCATCCCCGCCGTCGAGCCGCACCTCGCCGTGACCGCCAGAGCCTCTGAAAGTCGCCTAGAGGGGGGGTGAATAGGGCGAAACTGAAATTCTCAAAAATAATCACAACTACAAGCCGGGTTAGCGTTAGAAATATAATAGAGTCCGCGAGAGAGGGTGCAAAACAAATCGCAAGCGAATAATGAAGTGAGACACGCGGATTTGTTTTATCGAGGTTCGGTTCTCTCAAACCTACTCCCCGATGAGGAGGCCACAAAGGCCGGGTCTCTTTCAACCCTTACCCTCTCTCAAACGGTCCCTCGGACCGAGTGAGCTTTCTCTTCTCAATCACTTGGAACACAAAGTTCCCACAAGGACCACCACAAGTTTGGTGTCTCTTGCCTCAATTACAAGTGAGTTTTGATCGCAAGAAAGAATCAAGAAAGAAGAAAGCAATCCAAGCGCAAGAGCTCGAAAGAAACACAAGCAAATCACTCTCTCTCTAATCACTAGGGCATTGTGTGGAATTTGGAGAGGATTTGATCTCTTTGGTGTGTCTAGAATTGAATGCTAGAGCTCTTGTAAGTAGTTGGGAAGTGGAAAACTTGGATGCAATGAATGGTGGGTGGTTGGGGGTATTTATAGCCCCAACCACCAAACTAGCCGTTTGGTGGAGCTGTCTGTTCGATGGTGCACCGGACAGTCCGGTGCACACCGGACATGTCCGGTGCGACAGCCACGTCACCAAAGCCGTTGGGTTCCGACCGTTGGAGCTCTGTCTTCTGGGCCCGCCCTGATGTCCGGTGGCGCACCAGACATGCACTGTAGATTGTCTGGTGCGCCAGCATGGGCGTGCCTGACCTCTGCGCGCGCAGCGCGCGCATTTAATGCGTCGCAGGTAGCCGTTGGCGCCGAAATAGTCGTTGCCCCGCTGTTACACCAGACAGTCCGGTGTACACCGGACAGTCCGGTGAATTATAGCGGAGCAGCTTCAACGAATTCCCGAGGCTGGCGAGTTCCGGAGGCCGCTCTTCCTTGGAGCACCGGACATGTCCGGTGTACACCGGACAGTCCGGTGAATTATAGCGGAGTCGCCTCTGGAAATTTCCGATGGTGAGCAGTTCGGAGTTGGAGTCCTCTGGTGCACCGGACATGTCCGGTGGCACACCGGACAGTCCGGTGCGCCAGACCAGAGGTGCCTTCGGTTGACCCTTGCTCCTTTATTTGAACCCAATACTTGGTCTTTTTATTGGCTAAGTGTGAACCTTTTGCACCTGTATAACTTATACACTAGAGCAAACTAGTTAGTCCAATATTTGTGTTGGGCAATTCAACCACCAAAATTATTTAGGAACTAGGTGTAAGCCTAATTCCCTTTCAATCTCCCCCTTTTTGGTGATTGATGCCAACACAAACCAAAGCAAATATAAAAGTGCATAATTTGAACTAGTTTGCATAATGTAAGTGCAAAGGTTGCTTGGAATTGAGCCAATATAAATACTTACATGATGTGCATGGATTGTTTCTTTATTTTTAACATATTGGACCACATTTGCACCACATGTTTTGTTTTTGCAAATCTTTTTGTAAATTCTTTTTAAAATCCTTTTGCAAGATAGTCAAAGGTAAATGAATAAGATTTTTGCAAAGCATTTTCAAGATTTGAAATTTTCTCCCCTTGTTCCAAATGCTTTTTCTTTGACTAAACAAAACTCCCCCTCAAGTAAATTCTCCTCTTAGTGTTCAAGAGGGTTTTAAGATGTCAAGTTTTGAAAATACTACTTGCTCCCCCTTTAGAACACAAAGAGATACTAATTTGAAATTTTCCAATTGAAAAACATTAAATTTTAAAATTAGGGCGGTGGTGCGGTCCTTTTGCTTTGGGCTCATACTTTCTCCCCCTTTGGCATGAATCGCCAAAAATGGAATCATTAGAGCCCTACGAAGTACTTTCTCCTCCTTTGGTCATAAAATAAATGAGTGAAGAGTATACCAAAGTTGGAGAGATGCTTGGAGTGACGGCGAAGGATGAGTAGTAGAGTGGAGTGGAAGCCTTTGTCTTCGCCGAAGACTCCAATTCCCTTTCAATATACCTATGACTTGGTTTGAAATACACTTGAAAACACATTAGTCATAGCATATATAAAAGAGATATGATCAAAGGTATACTTGTGTGCTATGTGTGCAAATTAGCAAAAGAAATTCCTAGAATCAAGAATATTGAGCTCATGCCTAAGTCTGGTAAAAGTTTGTTCATCAAGAGGCTTGGTAAAGATATCGGCTAATTGATCTTTAGTGTTAATGTATGAAATCTCGATATCCCCCTTTTGTTGGTGATCCCGAAGAAAATGATACCGAATGGCTATGTGTTTAGTGCGGCTATGCTCAACGGGATTATCCGCCATGCGGATTGCACTCTCATTATCACATAGAAGAGGAACTTTGGTTAGTTTGTAACCGTAGTCCCGCAGGGTTTGCCTCATCCAAAGCAATTGCGCGCAACAATGGCTTGCGGCAATATACTCGGCTTCGGCGGTAGAAAGAGCGACCGAATTTTGCTTCTTAGAAGCCCAAGACACCAAGGATCTTCCCAAGAACTCGCAAGTCCCCGATGTGCTCTTCCTATTAATCTTACACCCTGCCCAATCGGCATCCGAATAACCAATCAAATCAAATGTGGATCCCCGAGGGTACCAAAGCCCAAACTTAGGTGTATAAGCCAAATATCTCAAGATTCGTTTTACGGTCGTAAGGTGAGATTCCTTAGGGTCGGCTTGGAATCTTGCACACATACAAACGGAAAGCATAATGTCCGGTCGAGATGCACATAAATAAAGCAATGAACCAATCATCGACTGGTATACCTTTTGATCGACGGATTTACCTCCCGTGTCGAGGTCGAGATGCCCATTTGTTCCCATGGGTGTCTTGATGGGCTTGGCATCCTTCATTCCAAACTTGGTTAGAATGTCTTGAGTGTACTTCGTTTGACAAATGAAGGTGCCCTCTTGGAGTTGCTTGATTTGGAATCCTAGAAAATACTTCAACTCCCCCATAATCGACATCTTGAATTTTTGTGTCATGATCCTACTAAATTCTTCACATGTAGATTCATTAGTAGACCCAAATATGATATCATCAACATAAATTTGGCATACAAACAAATCATTGTCAAGAGTTTTAGTGAATAAAGTAGGATCGGCCTTGCCGACTTTGAAGCCATTAGCAATAAGGAAATCTCTAAGGCATTCATACCATGCTCTTGGGGCTTGCTTGAGCCCATAAAGCGCCTTAGAGAGCCTATAAACATGGTTAGGGTACTCACTATCTTCAAAGCCGGGAGGTTGCTCAACATAGACCTCCTCCTTGATTGGTCCATTGAGGAAGGCACTCTTCACGTCCATTTGGTAAAGCTTGAAGCCATGGTAAGTAGCATAGGCTAATAATATGCGAATGGACTCAAGCCTAGCTACGGGTGCATAGGTTTCACCAAAATCCAAACCTTCGACTTGTGAATACCCTTTGGCCACGAGTCGAGCTTTCTTCCTTGTCACCACACCATGCTCGTCTTGTTTGTTACAGAAGACCCACTTGGTTCCTACAACATTTTGGTTAGGACGTGGAACTAAATGTCATACCTCGTTCCTCGTGAAGTTGTTGAGCTCCTCTTGCATCGCCATCACCCAATCCGAATCTTGGAGTGCTTCCTCTACCCTGTGTGGCTCAATAGAGGAAACAAAAGAGTAATGCTCACAGAAATGTGCAACACGAGATCGAGTGGTTACCCCCTTATGAATGTCGCCGAGGATGGTGTCGACGGGGTGATCTCGTTGTATTGCTTGGTGGACTCTTGGGTGTGGCGGCTTTGGTTGTTCATCCTCCTTGTCTTGATCATTTGCATTTCCCCCTTGATCGTTGCCGTCATCTTGAGGGGGCTCATCTCTTTGATCTTCTCCTTCATCAACTTGAGCCTCGTCCTCATTTTGGGTTGGCGGAGATGCTTGCGTGGAGGAGGATGGTTGATGTTGGGCCTATGCTTCGTTGCCGAAGGTCTTCTAGGAAGAAGCGGTTTTCGGCTGAAGCTGTTTGTATAAGATGGCCGAAGGTCCCTCTTCATGAAGCTTCGGTATTACAAACCGACTTAAAGATAGAATGACCTTTTAGTCCATAAAGGTCTGAGTCAATGTTGTAAACTTTTATAAGGGGCATACTTGTAATCCCTCACAGGCTGCGCCCTGTGCCTATAAATAGTGAACAGTATTCCTTTACTGTTCACGGATTCTAGTAACTGCAATCGCATATTCTGGAATTCAACCTGTTGTCAAGACAGAGGTATTATTGTATTCAATGATTGGATATATTAAGAAAATATAATATAATTCGTCTATGACTTGTTTATCTCTTTTGTACCTTTTATTTTATGTCATCTTGCAATATCTATTGAAATCTTAGTACGAAGATCTAGACTTCGTAATTTTACTCTCATCAACCTTCGTCCAAGACCCATTATCCTCACGGGAATAATGTTTCATGGACGAAGGATGTTGACATTTAACATTTTATGTTGCCTTGTTCTTAATTCATAGCACTTGAGAACGAGTCTCCAACATTGGCGCCCACCTCCGGTGAACTCACTTCCACTTTTCGAGCTGATGGCTTCATTCAACGATCAAGCTGGAGCTGCTTCGGACCCGAAGCTGGTGCTCCCAATCACAGGTGGTTCATCCTCAGAACCAGCTAACAAGAAACAAAAGAAGGAAGCACAGAGAAGGGTACAGCATGTTGGGGTGCAAGGACCCTTCATCAAGTCAAGATGGTCTCACATTCCTATTACCTTCTCCCAAGAGGACCTCCAGCTCAAGGATTACCCACACAACGATGCCATGGTTATCTCTTGTGTTATCAAAGGATTTCTGGTCCACAATGTCTTGGTTGACACAGGCAGTGCAGCTGACATCATATTTGCTAAGGCCTTCAGACAAATGCAAGAGCCAGAAGATAAGATTCATGATGCTACACATCCTCTCTGTGGCTTCGGAGGGAGACAGATTGTAGCATTGGGCAAGATCACCATGTCAGTAACCTTCGGGTTCATCAACAACACTAGAACTGAGCAAGTTGTGTTTGACATTGTTGACATGGAATACCCTTACAATGCGATTATTGGTCGTGGCACCCTCAATGCTTTCGAAGCAATTCTTCATCCTGCCTATCTTTGCATGAAGATACCTTCGGATCAAGGACCCATCGCTATACATGGAAGTCAGGAAGCTGCCAGAAGGGCCGAAGGCAATTGGACTGACTCAAAGGCAATCCATAACATAGATGGAGCTGAAGCTTGTGAACAGTACAAATTCAGAAGGGAGAAAGCAGCTTCAGCAGATCAGCCGAAGCCTATGCTCTTATGTGAGGACATAGCAGAGCAGAAGGTGCTGTTAGGCTCTCAATTATCCGAAGAGCAGGAGAAAACCTTGATAAGGTTTTTGTTCAACAACAAAGATGTTTTTGCATGGTCAGCTAATGATCTCTGCGGAGTAAATAGGGATGTTATTGAACATTCGCTCAATGTTGATCCATCCTTCAGAGCCAGAAAACAGAGGCTTCGGAAAATGTCAGATGATAAGGCCGAAGGTGCTCGTAACGAAGTCAAAAGACTCCTCAGTGCAGGAGTCATCAGAGAAGTAAAGTACCCAGAATGGCTAGCTAACACTGTTATGGTAAAAAAGGCCAATGGCAAGTGGCGAATGTGTATCGATTTTACAGACCTCAACAAGGCTTGTCCGAAGGACGAATTCCCATTGCCAAGGATAGACTCTTTAGTAGATGCAGCAGCTTCTTCCGAACTCATGAGTCTGCTAGACTGTTACTCAGGCTATCACCAAATCTGGATGAAAAAGGCGGATGAGCCGAAGACTAGCTTCATAATTCCAAGTGGCACATATTGCTATCTTCGGATGCCTGAGGGGCTCAAAAATGCTGGAGGAAGTTTCAGCAGAATGACTACGAAGGTTCTCCAGTCTCAGATAGGCAGAAATGTGCTAACTTATGTTGATGACATCATTGTAAAAAGCACGAAACAGGAGAATCATATTGCTGATCTGCAGGAGACCTTCGCCAATTTCAGACAAGCTGGTTTAAAGTTGAATCCAGAAAAAATGCGTCTTTGGAGTAAAGAAGGGAAAATTTCTTGGATGCTTGGTTTCAACAAAGGGAATTGAAGCTAATCCAAGTAAAATTGAAGCTATACTTCGGATGGAGCCACCAACTACAAAGAAGGGGGCTCAAAGATTGACAGGAAGGTTGGCATCTCTCAATAGATTCATATCCAGATCAGCAGAGAGAAACTTACCATTCTTCGAAGTACTGAAGTCAGCCGAAGTCTTTCAATGGGGACCAATCCAGCAGAAGGCTTTTGAAGAGCTGAAACAGTATTTGATAGATCTCACAACATTAACTCCACCGACGCCAGGGGCTCCTTTGTTATTATATGTGGCAGCTTCGCACTCAGCGGTAAGTGCAGCGCTTGTCCAGGAGAAGCTTGACGGTCAAGCCAGGAGGCAGGCCCCAATATATTTTGTATCCGAGGTTCTTAGTTTATCAAAGAAAAATTATACAGAGTTGGAGAAGGTACTGTATGCTGTCTTGATGGCCTCCAGGAAGCTTCGGCACTATTTTCAAGCTTACAACATAATTGTTCCTTCTTCACAACCTCTGAAGGATATTATGAGGAACCGAGAAGCTACTGGAAGGATTGGAAAATGGGCTGCAGAGCTCAATGAATTTTGTATTGAATATGTTCATAGATCTTCGATTCAGTCCCAGACTTTGGCAGACTTCATTGTTGACTGGACGCCAGGGGCTCAGGAGGAAGAAACAAATAAAGACGCCGAAGCATGGATAGTGTTTTGTGATGGATCTTGGGGAACCTTCGGAGCAGGAGCGGCTGCTGTGTTGGTTTCACCTTCCAAGGTCAAAACTTGTTATGCGGCAAAGCTTGATTTTAGTTGCACAAATAACATTGCCGAGTACGAAGCCTTGCTTCTAGGTCTTCGGAAGCTAAAAGCAATGGGAATCAGAAGGGCTATACTCAAAACTGATTCCCAGGTTGTTTCGGGTCATATTGACAAGAGTTGCAAGGCTAAGGATCCGAAACTTGAAAAATATCTGGATATGGTTCGAAGAGTTGAAGCTTCCTTCGAAGGATTTTCTGTCAAAAATATCCCTCGAGGACAAAATGAGCATGCTGATTTGTTAGCTAAGTCAGCAGCACAGGGGCTGCCTTTACCTTCGGATGTGTTCTTCGAAACAATAAAAGCACCTTCGGTGGAACTTCTTGAAAGGGCAGTCCTCAGTATATCTCCTGTTTATAGCGAAGATTGGAGAACTGAGATCATCTCTTATCTTCAGGGAAAATTCCTTTTAGATGACGAAGCTTATAACAGGAGGATAGAGGCAAGAGCTCGTCCATATGTCATGATAGAAGGGGAGTTGTACAAACATGGAGTTTGTGCTCCGCTACTCAAGTGTTTATCCAGAACCGAAGGTATAGAGTTGATGAAAGAAATACATGCAGGCCTGTGTGGATCTCACATTGGATCTAGGCCGTTACTTGGAAAAATTTTCCGCCAAGGATTTTATTGGCCGAAGGCAGCTTCGGATGCAGCGGAATTAGTCCAAAAGTGCGAAGGTTGTCAGAAATGTGCACGAGATCAAAAACAACCTTCGTCCTTAACACAGCTCATACAACCCGTTTGGCCATTGCAAAGGTGGGGCCTTGACTTGTTAGGTCCGTTACCACCGGCCCAAGGGAACCTAAGATATGTTGTAGTGGCGGTGGAATATTTTTCTAAATGGATTGAGGCAAAGCCTTTAGCTACAATAACTTCGGCCACCGTCCAAAAGTTTTTCTGGCAGAATATTGTTTGTCGTTTCGGGGTACCAAAGGCTATCACTGTGGATAATGGAACACAGTTTGACTCCGAAGCTTTTAGGGATTTCTGTGATCAAATTGGTACGAAGATCCATTTTGCATCAGTCAGACATCCGGAGTCAAACGGACTCGTTGAAAGAGCCAATGGTATTATAATGACAGGAATAATGAAGTCAATCTTCTTCGTCAAGACCCGGTTCATACAGATTGAAGGATATGGACGGCAACGACATTCCTAGATCTTGGAATGCGGATGAGCTTCGGCGATATTATGTATAATTCGATGTAATTTTTCATATTTTTTATTTTTCTTTTATGGCACCCTTTTCCTTTCCGAAGGGGGAGAAAGGTTTTTAATGGGGCCATCACATGTAATTTCCTTTTTTAGTTCTATAAGAGCAAAACCCCCCAAGGAATGTAAATGTAAAAACTGAGAACGCACCATCGAGTGCCGAAAAGTAAAAACGAAGAAGCTCCAAAGTCGTTCCTAAGGGAATGCAGAGCTTACAGCGAAAAGTCAACGCTGATTCCGCCAAAAGTAAAGGCGAAGAAGCTCCAAAGTCGTTCCTAAGGGAATGCAGAGCTTACAGCGAAAAGTCAACGCTGATTCCGCCAAAAGTAAAGGCGAAGAAGCTCCAAAGTCGTTCCTAAGGGGATGCAGAGCTGAGGTGTGATTAAGGAAATAATGGCTATGAGTATGGCTTGAGGTGTGATTGTTTGGCCATTCATTTGCACATCGCATTACATCATAACATTTGCATTCATAAACATTCATCCAGGCATATGTAGGATAATCATCTTCATGGTATAAGCGGTTGCTTCGGCAAATAAAAAAAAGAGAGAGAAAAAAAAGGAGGGGAGGAAAGAGCTTCGTGTATAACAAGGAGAGCTTCGGAAAGAAGGAAAATGTTGTTTTCTATGCTTCGTTGCGTACGAAAAGAAGGGAAGGTGTTTTTTCGCCTTCGGCTCAAAAAAGAAAATTTCGTCCACATCAAAGCATTTCTCATACATCAATGGAAGGATAAGGATATATTACAAGGTATGAACAGAATTCATTAAAGACAAGTTTTAGTTACATTTACAAAAGTTATCTCAAAAGTTTCTCAGGTACTGTCTACAGTCTACTGTTTAATCTCCAAGGAGCTTCAGCTTCAGCGTCATTTTTTAATCATCGGCTTCGGCTTCGTCATCCTACATGAATAAGGTCGTTGTAAGTCAAAATCGAGCTTGCAAGAAAAGGTAAGCACAAGGTATGGTTTCTTACTGGTTCAAGGTGGCTACGAGCTTCGTCTCCAGCCTTCTCTCGCCCACCTTTTGTCCATATCATTTTTACAAATCTATTAGAGATACTTCGGGCGAGATCAGGAATGTCATCCAGGATTGATGGTGATAAAGTGAAATTTGGCCTATTGACAATTTTTCCATGATCGCAGCCAGCTTTCAGGAAGGCTGCAGCAGTGCCTCGAGAAGCCACCCAGGCACAGAAGTCACCGTGCCCAGCTATGACTTCGTCGAGCTCGTCAATCTCACCCTCAATATGTTCGAAGGTCTTCGGTAAATCTTCACCTGAGGGGACGAATTTTTCACTGCTGGCTCCAACTGAGTGAAAAAATTTTCTTAATCGATGAATGCATTTGTTGCTAAATTCCAGACATTTTTCTTGAAGGCTTGTCAATAGTTTTCTCAAATCCGAATTTTGTTGAGCTTCGGCTTCAAGTTTTGCATTAAGATCTTGCTTTTCTCGTTCAAACTGTTCAGACTGGCGGAGAAGCTTCGTGTTCAGTTCTGTTATTTTTGCTTCAGCTTCCGCCAATGAACCTTCGGTTGCCTGGAGCTCAAAGTTCTTTTTCTCGATAACATCTGATTGCTCCTTTATTTTGCTTTCCAAATTTTCAATTATAACTTCGTGTTTTTTGTCTTCAAAATCTTGCTGCATTTTCAAGGCTTTGCTCAATAGCATACTCTGCACAGAAACAACCTTCGTCAGATATGTTTTCATTATTAGAAACAATAAAAGTTAAGGGAAAAGTAGTTCACCTTGAAATTGGAATAAAATAAACTACCAACGATATGTTGTCGTCGGTAGAGGCTGATGTCTGTTTCTAGCTTCGGAAAACCGATACTCTTTGACAGAGTACCGATAATTTTGGCCCCAATCTGATCTCGAATGCAATCTAATTTTTCATCATCAATGCCTCCGAAGAGGAGTGCCCCAGGTTTGTATCCGCAGGATTTTGCATATTCTCTAAGCTCTTTTCTTTCAGCTTCTGACAGTTTTTCTCCAACTAAATTCTGGAACATGAAAGCTTCGTCTTCCGAAGCTTCATCAGCAATTTCTTTCCCTTTCCCCGACGCTGCGGTCACGGCCTCTTCGGCGGCGGTGGTAGCTTCTTCTGCAGCCATATCTAGCAGTATCTTATCAATATTTTCGATTGTGCTCTCCAGGTTCAAATCTTCAGCTGAGGCAGCTTCGGCAGCCGCGACCTCCGAAGGTGTAATTCAACATCTGTCCCTTCCGCAGACGCTGGTGTTTTTTGAGCTGCAGCTCTTGGCGGTGTCTTGTCAATTACTTCTGTCACAGTAATAATTCTTTGTTTCTTTGCTTTGATTGTTTTCTTCGATTTTTCGGGCTCCTTGTCCTTCTGAAAAAACTTTGTCAGTCGAGGCCCCAGTGGACTTAGCTTCGCAGGTAAGGATTCAGTCATTACCTTCAGAATTGCCTCCACATCAGCGGCAGAGGGTGATGCGGGGGATTTCTCTTCGTCGGATATTTTTCGTTTCGGAGAAGAAGCCTTCCTTTTCTTTGGAATTTTCTTTTTTGGTGTCTCTTTTTCATCTTCGTTTGAGGCTTCGTTTATTCTTTTCCTTTTCTGGCCTCCGGCACCTTTGTTCAGATTTTCATAGTCAGGGTATTCAAAATTCAAGGCGTCCAGCACTCGATTTAGCCTTCGCTTCGGACGGGTGCCGAAGGCTGCGGTCATCAATTGGTCTTCTTTTTTGGAATAATTACCAAGTATTTCATTGCACAACACTTCAATTGAATCTAGCCACTCTCGGCAAGGTGTTTTAAAGTACTTTTTAAACTTGAAATAGTAAGGTAAACGTACAAGTTCACCTTCTTTCTTTTCCCCTGTAGCTTCGGCATTTCCCATTCTTTCAAACTAGGAAAAACTTTGAAAGCCAAAAACTCCTGAACCAGGTCCCTTGTGCTGATATGCTCTGCAATAATTCTGAATTCATTCATTGCTTGTTGTGTTGGACCTTCGGGTGTCATGTTGCAGCGAGGACGGGTTTCTCCGAAGATCAGTTCGAGTGGACTTTGCACAAGCTTTTCCTTGTCATCATCAACCTTGACATAGAACCATTCTGATTTCCAGCCTGCTGCCCACTTGCTTCGGTAGCTAATTACAGGAAACTTTGTAGTTTTCCGATAGGCGAAGTTATAGCAACCAAAATTATCGTGCAATCCATCCTTTCTAGCCTTTGTTTGATAATGCAACTCGTGAACCCGGCAAAAGCTGTCCGCAAATGGTTCCATTGCTTGGCTTCGGAGTGCCCAGATATAAACAATAAGCCTAACGATAGCGTTAGGGGTCAGCTGGTGAAAATAGATACCGAACCTCTTCAGCACCTCTGCAATAATCCCATGTAGGGGGAATCTTAATCCAGCCTTTAGAAAGCTTTTGAAAATAACAATTTCATCCTTCTCCGGCTTTGGGGTAGTCTCTTCTCCTCCGAAGCGCAATAGCTTCTTCTGGTTTTCAGTAAAAAAGCCCGATTTTACCATCTTGGACAGATCAGCCTTCGAAACAGTAGATTTCCCGAAGTCCAAGTGGCTGGGTTTGCTCGGCATGGCAATGCGATAATCATCTTCGGGATCAGTTTCCTCAATATCTTCTTCCTCTGCTTCAGCGATTGCTTGATCTGCATCATCATTAGGAACCTCTTCCGAAGTCACTAGCCCAGATCGTTGCATGGCTTTGGAGATGGGGACAGTCTCCGAAGCTTCAGTTTCGTCCCCCTCACGTTCAACCCTGGCGGTAGAACGCACTCTGGCCATTTAATTATGAACTTGTGGAACTTTAATACTTTCTTCCTCCGAAGCAGGTTTCAAACTGGAGCTTCGTTTGATTCCGACAGACAAGCTTCGGCGACGGTTAAAAATTTTGGCAGCGAAACAGTGTAAAATAGCAATGAATGCTGTGGTAACTTCACACCTACTCGTCTGTTTATATAGTGTTGCAGGTAAGAAGGCGAAGCGCCAGGATTTTTACACCAGGCGGACACCCGCTCGCACTCGCTGTGTGGTGGACCGCAGAGACCGAACAGTAACTCTGAAAGGTGGGGCCGCTACACGCTGAGAAATTGAATCGTTTCTCGACAACGAGCTCAGGGAAGGTGTTTTTTAGACCTTCGGCGCTCCGAAGCTTAAGAGACTTTTTTCACGGATCAAGCTCGTTACGAAAAACGATCTAGCACCGCGAAAGGGGCTACTGTTGGGCCTATGCTTCGTCGCCGAAGGTCTTCTAGGAAGAAGCGGTTTTCGGCTGAAGCTGTTTGTATAAGATGGCCGAAGGTCCCTCTTCATGAAGCTTCGGTATTACAAACCGACTTAAAGATAGAATGACCTTTTAGTCCATAAAGGTCTGAGTCAATGTTGTAAACTTTTATAAGGGGCATACTTGTAATCCCTCCCAGGCTGCGCCCTGTGCCTATAAATAGTGAACAGTATTCCTTTACTGTTCACGGATTCTAGTAACTGCAATCGCATATTCTGGAATTCAACCTGTTGTCAAGACAGAGGTATTATTGTATTCAATGATTGGATATATTAAGAAAATATAATATAATTCGTCTATGACTTGTTTATCTCTTTTGTACCTTTTATTTTATGTCATCTTGCAATATCTATTGAAATCTTAGTACGAAGATCTAGGCTTCGTAATTTTACTCTCATCAACCTTCGTCCAAGACCCATTATCCTCACGGGAATAATGTTTCATGGACGAAGGATGTTGACATTTAACATTTTATGTTGCCTTGTTCTTAATTCATAGCACTTGAGAACGAGTCTCCAACAGTTGATCTTTGCATGAGGAGGCTCTTCGGATTCCTTAGGACACACATTCCCAATAGACATGTTCCTTAGCGCTATGCATGGAGTCTGTTCTTCACCTATCTCATCAAGATCAACTTGCTCTACTTGAGAGCCGTTAGTCTCATCAAACACAACGTCACAAGAAACTTCAACAAGTCCTGAGGACTTGTTAAAGACTCTATATGCCCTTGTGTTTGAGTCATATCCTAGTAAAAAGCCTTCTACAGCTTTAGGAGCAAATTTAGATTTTCTACCTCTTTTGACAAGAATAAAACATTTGCTACCAAAAACTCTAAAATATGAAATATTTGGCTTTTTACCGGTTAGGAGTTCATAGGATGTCTTCTTGAGGAGTCGGTGTAGATATAACCGGTTGATGGCGTAGCAGGCGGTGTTGACCGCCTTGGCCCAAAACCGATCCGGTGTCTTGTACTCATCAAGCATGGTTCTTGCCATGTCCAATAGAGTTCGATTCTTCCTCTCCACTACACCATTTTGTTGTGGAGTGTAGGGAGAAGAGAACTCACGCTTGATGCCCTCCTCCTCAAGGAAGCCTTCTATTTGTGAGTTCTTGAACTCCGTCCCGTTGTCGCTTCTAATTTTCTTGATCCTTAAGCCGAACTCATTTTGAGCCCGTCTCAAGAATCCCTTTAAGGTCTCTTAGGTATGAGATTTTTCCTGCAAAAAGAACACCCAAGTGAAGCGAGAATAATCATCCACAATAACTAGACAGTACTTACTCCCGCCGATGCTTATGTAAGCAATCGGGCCGAATAAATCCATGTGTAGGAGCTCCAGTGGCCTGTCACTCGTCATGATGTTCTTGTGTGGATGATGAGTGCCAACTTGCTTCCCGGCTTGGCATGCGCTACAAATCCTGTCTTTCTCAAAATGAACATTGGTTAGTCCTAAAATGTGTTCTCCCTTTAGAAGCTTATGAAGATTCTTCATTCCAACATGGGCTAGTCGGCGGTGCCAGAGCCAACCCAAGTTAGTCTTAGCAACCAAGCAAGTGTCGAGTTCAGCTCTATCAAAATCTACCAAGTATAGCTGACCCTCTAACACTCCCTTAAATGCTATTGAATCATCACTTCTTCTAAAGACAGTAACACCTACATCAGTAAATAGACAATTGTAGCCCATTTGACATAACTGGGATACAGAAAGCAAATTGTAGTCTAAAGAATCTACAAGAAAAACATTGGAAATAGTATGGTCAGGTGATATAGCAATTTTACCCAAACCTTTGACCAAACCTTGATTTCCATCCCCGAATGTGATAGCTCGTTGGGGATCTTGGTTTTTCTCATATGAGGAGAACATCTTCTTCTCTCCTGTCATGTGGTTTGTGCACCCACTGTCGAGTATCCAACTTGAGCCCCCGGATGCATAAACCTACAAAACAATTTTAGTTCTTGATTTTAGGTACCCAAACGGTTTTGGGTCCTTTGGCATTAGAAACAAGTACTTTGGGTACCCAAACACAAGTCTTGGAGCCCTTGTGTTTGCCCCCAACAAACTTGGCAACTACCTTGCCGGATTTGTTAGTTAAAACATAAGATGCATCAAAAGTTTTAAATGAAATAGCATGATCATTTGATGCACAAGGAGTTTTCTTTCTAGGCAACTTAGCATGGGTTGGTTGCCTAGAGCTAGATGTCTCACCCTTATACATAAAAGCATGGTTAGGGCCAGAGTGAGACTTCCTAGAATGAGTTCTCCTAATTTTGCTCTCGGGATAACCGGCAGGGTACAAAATGTAACCCTCGTTATCCTGAGGCATGGGAGCCTTGCCCTTAACAAAGTTAGACAAATTTTTAGAAGGGACATTAAGTTTGACATTGTCTCCCCTTTGGAAGCCAATGCCATCCTTGATGCCAGGGCGTCTCCCATTATAGAGCATACTTCTAGCAAATTTAAACTTTTCATTCTCTAGGTTATGCTCGGCAATTTTAGCATCTAATAATGCTATATGATCATTTTGTTGTTTAATTAAAGCCATGTGATCATGAATAGCATTGATATCAACATCTCTACATCTAGTGCAAATAGAAACATGCTCAACGGTAGATGTAGAGGGTTTGCAAGATTTTAATTCTACAACCTTAGCATGTAGTATATCATTCTCATTTCTAAGGTTAGAAATAGTAACATTGCAAACATCAAAATCTTTAGCCTTAGCAATTAATTTTTCATTTTCAATCCTAAGGCTAGCAAGAGAATCATTCAATTCCTTAATCTTAGCAAGCAAATCATCATTATCATTTCTAAGACTGGGAATTGAAGCATCACAAACATGAGAATCAACCTTAGCAATTAATTTAGCATTTTCATTTCTAAGATTGTTAATGGTCTCATGGCAAGTGCTTAGCTCACTAGACAAATTTTGACATTTTTCTATTTCTAGAGCATAAGCATTTTTAACCTTAACATGCTTTTTGTTTTCCTTAATAAGGTAGTCCTCTTGAGAGTCCAAGAGATCATCCTTCTCATGAATAGCACTAATCAATTCATTTAATTTTTCCTTTTGTTGCATGTTAAGATTGGCAAAAAGGGTACGCAAATTATTCTCCTCATCACTAGCATTATCATCACTAGAGGATTCATATTTAGTGGAGGATTTAGATTTAACCTTCTTCCTTTTGTCGTCCTTTGCCATGAGGCACTTGTGGCCAACGTTGGGGAAGAGAAGTCCCTTGGTGACGGCGATGTTGGCGGCGTCCTCGTCGTCGTCGGAGGAGTCGGTGGAGCTCTCGTCGGAGTTCCACTCGCGGCACACGTGGGCATCGCCGCCCTTCTTCTTGTGGTATCTCTTCTTTTCTCTTCTCTTGCCCTTCTTGTCGTTATCCCTGTCACTGTCACTTGATAATGGACATTTAGCAATAAAGTGACCGGGCTTACCACACTTGTAGCAAACCTTCTTGGAACGGGATTTGTAGTCCTTCCCCTTCCGTTGCTTGAGGATTTGGCGAAAGCTTTTGATGATTAACGCCATCTCCTCATTGTCGAGCTTTGAGGCGTCAATTGGTTGTCTACTCGGTGTAGACTCCTCCTCCTTCTCCTCCGTCGCCTTAAATGCCACCGGTTGTGCTTCGGACGTGGAGGGCTCCTCAAGCTCGTTGATCTTCTTTGAGCCTTTAATCATGCATTCAAAGCTCACAAAATTCCCAATTACTTCCTCGGGGGTCATTAGTGGGTATCTAGGATTACCACAAATTAATTGAACTTGAGTGGGGTTAAGGAAAATGAGAGATCTTAGAATAACCTTAACCACCTCGTGGTCGTCCCACTTTTTGCTCCCGAGGTTGCGCACTTGGTTCACCAAGGTTTTGAGCCGGTTGTACATATCTTGTGGCTCCTCCCCTTGGCGAAGACGGAAGCGACCGAGCTCCCCCTCGATCGTTTCCCGCTTGGTGATCTTGGTGAGTTCATCACCCTCGTGCGCGGTCTTGAGTAGGTCCCAAATCTCCTTTGCATTCTTCAACCCTTGCACCTTGTTGTATTCCTCCTTGCTTAGAGAGGCGAGGAGTATGGTTGTAGCTTGGGAGTTGAAGTGCTCGATTTGGGCCACTTCGTCCGTATCATAATCCTCATCCCCTATGGATGATACCTGTGCTTCAAACTCAACAACATTCCATATACTTTTGTGGAGTGAGGTTAGATGAAATTTCATTAAATCACTCCACCTAGCATAATCCTCGCCATCAAAAGTTGGCGGTTTGCCTAATGGAACGGAAAGTAATGGAGTATGTCTAGATGTACGGGGATAGTCTAAGGGGATCTTACTAAACTTCTTGCGCTCTTGGCGCTAAGAAGTTACGGACGGCGCATCGGAGTCAGAGGTTGATGTTGATGAAGTGTCGGTCTCGTAGTAGACCACCTTCCTCATCCTCTTGTGCTTGTCGCCTTTCCGATGCGACTTGTGGGAAGAAGATTTTTCCTTCTTCTCTTTGTGGTGTGAGGAAGAAGATCTTTTCTCCTTCCGTTTGGAGGAGTCCTTCTTCTTCTCCTTCCTCTTGGTGCGGGACTCTTCCGATGAAGTGCTCCCTTGGCTCGTAGTGGGCTTGTCGCCGGTCTCCATCTCCCTCTTGGTGTGATCTCCCGACATTACTTCGAGCGGTTAGGCTCTAATGAAGCACCGGGCTCTGATACCAATTGAAAGTCGCCTAGAGGGGGGGTGAATAGGGCGAAACTGAAATTCTCAAAAATAATCACAACTACAAGCCGGGTTAGCGTTAGAAATATAATAGAGTCCGCGAGAGAGGGTGCAAAACAAATCGCAAGCGAATAATGAAGTGAGACACGCGGATTTGTTTTACCGAGGTTCGGTTCTCTCAAACCTACTCCCCGTTGAGGAGGCCACAAAGGCCGGGTCTCTTTCAACCCTTACCCTCTCTCAAACGGTCCCTCGGACCGAGTGAGCTTTCTCTTCTCAATCACTTGGAACACAAAGTTCCCACAAGGACCACCACAAGTTTGGTGTCTCTTGCCTCAATTACAAGTGAGTTTTGATCGCAAGAAAGAATCAAGAAAGAAGAAAGCAATCCAAGCGCAAGAGCTCGAAAGAAACACAAGCAAATCACTCTCTCTCTAATCACTAGGGCATTGTGTGGAATTTGGAGAGGATTTGATCTCTTTGGTGTGTCTAGAATTGAATGTTAGAGCTCTTGTAAGTAGTTGGGAAGTGGAAAACTTGGATGCAATGAATGGTGGGTGGTTGGGGGTATTTATAGCCCCAACCACCAAACTAGTCGTTTGGTGGAGCTGTCTGTTCGATGGTGCACCGGACAGTCCGGTGCACACCGGACATGTCCGGTGCGACAGCCACGTCGCCAAAGCCGTTGGGTTCCGACCGTTGGAGCTCTGTCTTCTGGGCCCGCCCTGATGTCCGGTGGTGCACCGGACATGCACTGTAGATTGTCCGGTGCGCCAGCATGGGCGTGCCTGACCTCTGCGCGCGCAGCGCGCGCATTTAATGCGTCGCAGGTAGCCGTTGGCGCCGAAATAGCCGTTGCCCCGCTGTTACACCGGACAGTCTGGTGTACACCGGACAGTCCGGTGAATTATAGCGGAGCAGCTTCAACGAATTCCCGAGGCTGGCGAGTTCCGGAGGCCGCTCTTCCTTGGAGCACCGGACATGTCCGGTGTACACCGGACAGTCCGGTGAATTATAGCGGAGTCGCCTCTGGAAATTTCCGATGGTGAGCAGTTCGGAGTTGGAGTCCTCTGGTGCACCGGACATGTCCGGTGGCATACCGGACAGTCCGGTGCGCCAGACCAGAGGTGCCTTCGGTTGACCCTTGCTCCTTTATTTGAACCCAATACTTGGTCTTTTTATTGGCTAAGTGTGAACCTTTTGCACCTGTATAACTTATACACTAGAGCAAACTAGTTAGTCCAATATTTGTGTTGGGCAATTCAACCACCAAAATTATTTAGGAACTAGGTGTAAGCCTAATTCCCTTTCAGCCTCCCCGAGCCAACCCTGCCCTTCGCCGGACCTATCTCGCCGCCGGTAAGCCGCGCCACCCTTTTCTTTCCCGCGGGTACTGTTTACATTGAGGAAAGGACTGCGGGTGAGAGGAAGAAAAGGGCAGGGGGCTTTTTGAATTGTCAGCGACTCAGGGGAATAGTGGCTCAGGGGTAGATTTGAGTGGGTTGATTCAGTTTAAACCCAGGGACCTCGGTGTAAATTGCTTTTCCAGGAAACTCTTATTTAAATCTATTTTTAAATTGAACAGAGACTTTAAAAATTCATAACTTCTGTTTAGTTCATCCAAAATTGGTCAAACCAATTTTGTCAGACCCTAAATAATGTAGCCTACTTAAGAAAAATATAAAACCCCCTATGTACTATAGAAAACTTTAAACTCTGATTTAATTATAGTTTTGGCCAAAAGCTCAATAATAAAAAGAAAAATAGTTATATTATTTGACTAGGGTTAGGAAAAATTGAAGAAATTTGTATCTACCTACTAACCTGTTTAAAAATGTTAAACCTCTCTGTCCACTACATTAAGTTAGTTTTTACCACTTATTTTATAATATACTTAAGGTTAAGAAAAATAGAAAATGTAATTTAAATAATGAAACAGAAGGCACCTCTATTTTTATTAGGGTACTTGTTCAATGAAGTTTACTGGAAAAATCTATCATACCCTGGTTTAGTATAAAATATGTAGGATCCCTTTATTTTTAGAAAACAAGGGAAACTTAGAAAAACCCTACAAAAATAACCCTAAGGCAAGGACACCCCAAACCTTGGGATAACTAATGTTTGGTTAAAAAATACAAAATCTGTTGTTTGATATTTTTCAAATGACAAGTTAGTTATAGGCACCTTTTTGGCATAAAACTTTAGAAAATCACAACTAAATAATCACCAATTAACTTTCTGTGAATTTTGGCACAGAGGTTTAGTATTACTGTTAGATCCCAACAAAAACAACCCTTAGGAAGGAACTCAACTCTAAGGGAGAGGTATAGTATAAAGTGGCCCATCTTACACCACCTTTGTTATTTTGGTCTAAAGCTTAGCCTTTTCTTTTTGAACCTCAATTTCCTAGAATGGGCTATAGTGACCCATGGCAATCCCCTGTGATTTTTACAGAATTTTTGGAAAATGTTAAACCACTGTCGTAGTTCAAACCTGCCCTAGAAGCCATGAAATAAGAATAAAGAAAGGGAAATATGAACCATGGAAAAACTTAGTGTCATCCTAAAACTCTTTATAACTTGTCCACTGAGATATATAGAGGCAATACCAATTACCTATGCCTACCCCTAGCAAAACCTAGACCTAGAAATAATAAGCATAAACCATTAAAAGCCATATATGACCCAAAAACCCTAAGTTACTCATCAACTTAGTTTTTCTTCGCTTAGCATAATGTTGTTAAATCTTGCATAATCATGACATACATGTTCATTGCATTTCGATAGACTGTAACCTTGCTGACGGAGAGTACATCCTCGTGCCGGAGCAAGGAGCTGCTCAGGAGGTAGCCCCAGATCCTGCACCCGAGTCTGCACTAGAGGATCTGCCTGCCACAGCCTTGGAAGGCAAGCCCCGGTTTTATGCATAACCGTTTATTTATGCTATTTTACTACACTTATTGTTTGTAGGCTTGTACTGTGCACTTAAGTGTAGGAGTTGACTGAAACCCTAGTTGCATGAACTCAGGATTCCTTTTGAGATGGATACTAGTATGCTAGGTCGAGTAGCTGCTTTATTTAATTAGGATCTCGGTAGAAGACGAGTGATTTTTCTAGCACTCGCGCGAGATCAGGCATTGGTTGTATCCATTTTTATATCATAATGATATTGGTATGTGGACCACAATCCATGGGGATTGGTTGTCTACGGGATAAAAATGGGAATAAGGATTAACGTGCGGATACCTGTGTCAAGCGTTTGAACGTACTAAACATATGCCGAGAAATATGGTAAATCGGTAAGCCTAGTACCTGATTGAACCTGGCAGCAGTTTGCCCTCCTCACGCGACCTGAGACGTGGTCCCCATTCCGGTTATGGTGGGTACAAGTGCGGTCATTGCACGACGGCAGTCGGGGTCAGTGGGGCATTGTACGCCAAGGCGGTGAGCCCCTCTCTGCTGACGGGGAATCGATGAGGACGGTTGATGTGTGTGGGGACGGAGTGCCTCGCCACGTCGTGTGTTTAGGTTTACCTTGCAAGGATAAAAACTCGATTCGAATCGTCTGCTTCTCGTAGCTAATGAGACTGCTTGATCCATTGTACTGCATTGAGTAACAAGTGGAAATATGATGAGTTGATATAAGATGTTGATTGCTAATAATGTTTGCTACTATGTATGCGTAGATAGTACACATTTAGCCTTAAGAGAGTCACACTTAAATTTGACAAAGTTAAAACTTGATTTAGAAACTCAGCTAGTGCTTTTGGCAAACCAAACCCCACAGCCAAACAGCTGCATGTCTAGAGGTAGAGGAGTAGACTCCTCACACCGGGTAAGTCTAGCTGAGTATTAGTATACTCAGCCTTGCTTGTGGCATAATTTTACAGGTTCTCTGGAGGACATGGTTGCTGGAGTGACTTGGTCGTCCACCTTACCACCGGGTTGGACCGTTGAGTGGGACCCCGCCTCGGCTGAGGAGGAGCATGAGGAGTGATGGGACAGGCTTCCCCATCTCTCTGTTTATTTACCGTTAGTTTATTTCCGCTGCACTTTGAACAATGATGGTCACTTTTGCAAAACTCCGATGGTGATGATGTAATAATTTTAACACTCTTGCCTACATGGTTTTATGCTTTATTGTATTTGCTCTGTGACTCACCATCGAGTGAGATTGTGGTACTTGATCCTGTCAGTGGCCGAGTCAGACTAGATCCGAGGGATTGACGGGTTATTCCCATTTAAGTGTGGTCTAGCCTCTAAGGCAGGGCTTAGGCACTTAAGTTGGAATAATTCGGGCAGTTCCGCCACAGCTGGTATCGGAGCTTGTACCACCACAGAGGAATCAATAAAATATGAATACCATCCCTTTTCAAAATAAAACTTGATAGAAACAATGTTGGATAGATCGTAGGACGAGCAGGATAGACCTAGGACGTGAAGCCTTAGGATGATAGAAGAGTAACTAGGTGGCTAAATAATTAGGCCCTACAGGCCACTTTAAGGGATGGGAGTCCTTCCCTATTCCCTTATGTTGGTGAGGTCGTTCCGGACGAGCATGCATGCATTGCTAAATTAAACAATTGAGTAAAGACTTAAAAACAAGGTGATAACCAACTAAGTCTCCAGTATTTTTTTTATTTTAACTAAAAGAAAGGTTGAGTTTTATTTCCCTTGTTCTTTTTATAATTCTTTTCTTTTACTTACGCTCAACCGTACACAGATGACTTCCCACAGATCCTCAGAGGACGGAAATGCACTAACCCACACTGACGGGCTTGCACGAGAGGGCTTTCCCCGTATTTTGTGGGAGGTACTTCAGGGAGCCGGGTACATGACACCCCCTCAGTATGCGGTGCAGCAGTTCGAGAAGCACCGGGTGCCCCGCTGTACGGTGAGGATGACCTTGGAGCCTCATCCCCTGCAGCCAGGATGGCGCTCGCTGGACTCCGAGTCTTTCGGATACCGGGCGGAGGACACGATCGAGGCGATCGCTCTGCACGGGTTGACGACTTTTTGTGGGTTCCATCCCTTGGAGCTCTCTACCCACCCCATTGGTTTGTTCCCCGCGGAAAAGGAGGACGACCCGATGTGGAAGGATCGGGTGGAGCATGCCAAGGACATCTGGGCTCTCTACCCAGGCCACACGGCTCACTTGTCGGTGCGATGCATGAACGCCCTGTACCGTCTGCAAGTGATGCGTGGGGAGGCAATGTCTCATCTAATGGCATTATTGGAGGCAACCAAGATCACCCTGGATAACAGGGAGGAGCTCGTGGTTGACTTGTCCCAGGAGCTGGTAGAAAAAGATTTACAAGTGGAGCAGCTGTCTGATGAGATCCATGAGTTGGAGGAATTGGTGGGAACAAGGGAGAACACCATCGAGGTTCTCGAAGATCAACTTCTCAACACCCAGCAGCAGCTCGCAGAGGCTAATGAGCACCTAGACATGCATCATCAGGAGATCCATGATGGGGAGGCTAACGAGGACGTCGACATTGAGGGAGGGGAGGAGCCTGCTTCCAGCGTAGACACTGCTGGCTCAGGGAGGCCACCTTCCCCCGAGTCGAGTGTCGCCTCTTTCGCTCATTAGTTGCCAGAGTAGGAATAGAGATCGGTAATGTAGGACTCCTCGCAGCTAGCTTAGCTTTTGCACCCATGGGGTACTAGGCTGGATAGAGTTGAGTCTTTTTGGGACAATGATGTAATCGTGATAAACTCTTTTGGAAGCATGTTGGATGAATGCTGTTATCAGTTTTAAATTTGGAAGGGAAAAAGTTATGCCTTTATAAATCTTTGTGAAATTGGAGTCTAACATTTTGTTGTTGACTCTTTTCGCCGCGATTAAATCTTGAACTGGAGATATGGTGTTAAGTATTTATGTGGTTTTTCAGATGGCCGGGAGGCAGCGTCGTGGCCAGAATGAGCGCGTTCCTCCACCGCCACCACCACCCCCCACTCTGTAGGAGCTGATGGCCCAGCAGAACGAGATTTTGAGGCAGCTAGCTCAGCGTCAGCCACCACCTCAGCACTATGGTGGTGGAGACCATCAGCGTCACCCCACGGCAGCTACCTACCAAGAGTTCCTCAGTACCCAGCCCCCATTGTTCACAAGGGCAGAGAGTCCACTTGATGCAGATGTGTGGTTGCGAGTAGTGGAATCCAAATTCCCGCTACTCCATGGAGCTTGCTCAGAGGTCACTAAAGTCAGATTCGCCACCCAGCAGCTTCGCGGACCCGCACGGACTTGGTGGGACCATTTTCTTGCCATGCAACCAGAGGATCGAGAGGTGGAATGGAGGGAGTTTAAGGCAGCTTTCAGGGGACATCACATACCCGCAGGCATCATGGACCGAAAGCTCAACGAGTTTCTGGCACTCACTCAGGGCAACAGGACAGTGTTGCAGTATGCCCAGGCCTTTAATGACTTGTGCTAGTATGCTGGGTACCATGCAGACACGGACGAGAAGAAGAGGGACAGGTTCAGACGGGGGCTCAGCACTAAGCTCCGTGATCGTCTCAACACCGTCAGGGCCAACAGCTACAATGAGTTGGTCAACATGGCTATCTCCCAGGAGGACTGCATTATGGCTCGACAGGCAGAAAAGAAGAGGAAGACCCCTGTGGCAGGACCCTCAGCTCAGCCACAGCGCTTCAGGATTGTGTCCGACGCTCAGAACAGGGGACCACAGCAGCAGCAGCAAGGGAGATGGGTGATCCGACCACCGCAGCAGCAGCAGCAGGCACCCAACCGCACCCAGTTTCCAGCTCAGAGGAGCAATCAGCAGCAGCAGTACCGCCAGGCAAATGACAACAGGTGTTTCACGTGTGGCAGCACCGGACATTATGCCAAGAATTGCCCCAGGAACCAGCAGAGGCAGGGGCAGAATGTCAATCAAAACCGGGGCAAGAGGCAGAAAGTGCAAGTGAGGCAGGGCAAGCTGAACTTTACCACCATGGCTGATATTCCAGAGGGAGCACCCGTCATGACTGGTATCTTTACCGTTTTGAATTGTCCTGCTATTATTCTTTTTGATTCTGGTGCATCACATAGCTTTATTAGTGCCAAGTTTAGTGCCAAGTGCCAGTTGCCTTTTCACCACACCAACGGGGGTATCACAATTTCAACGCCAGGAGGCAGGATTGCCACCAACCAAATCAGCAGGCAAGTGCCTATAAAATTTGGTAGTCTTGTGATTAGAACCACCCTTCTCATCTTAGGATTGGATAGCATGGATATTATATTGGGAGCTGACTGGTTGACCAGGCATCGAGCAGTGTTGGATATTGCAGCCCGGGCCATTGAAATCCATTCCCCTGCTTATGGTGAGACTGTTTTATATTTGCCCGACCAAGGTTGTACCCGTTCCTATGCCTTCGTTATGATAGAATCCCTAGTGGAAAAGATCCCAGTGGTCTGTGACTACCCGGATGTGTTTCCGGATGAGTTGCCAGGGATGCCACCTGACCGAGACATCGAGTTCGCAATCGAGTTGCAACCCGGGACTGCTCCTATCTCTAAGAGACCCTATAGGATGCCTCCCGCGGAATTGGCAGAACTAAAGAAGCAACTGCAAGAACTGTTGGACAAGGGGTTCATTCGCCCAAGTACTTCACCTTGGGGATGTCCCGCTTTATTTGTGAAGAAAAAGGATGAGAGTTTGAGAATGTGTGTTGATTACCGCCCTCTCAATGTGGTGACTATCAAGAACAAATACCCGTTACCCCGTATTGATGTTCTGTTTGATCAGTTAGTGGGAGCCAAGGTATTCTCCAAGATAGATCTTCGCTCAGGTTACCATCAAATCAAGATTCGTGCTAGTGATATTCCAAAGACTGCCTTCTCTACCAGATATGGGCTGTATGAGTTTTTGGTGATGTCTTTTGGGCTGACCAATGACCCGGCTTATTTCATGTACTTGATGAACTCAGTATTCATGCCAGAGCTGGACAAGTTCGTGGTCGTTTTCATTGATGATATTCTGGTCTATTCCAAGAATGAAGACGAGCATGCTGAGCATCTGCATATCGTGCTTCAACGACTGCGCGATCATCGTCTTTATGCTAAATTGTCTAAATGTGAATTCTGGCTGAAGGAAATAAAATTCTTGGGTCACACAATTTCTCAGGATGGGATCTCAGTTGATCCTGAGAAAGTACAAGAAGTGATGGACTGGAAACCTCCAACTACAGTGAGGCAGATTAGGAGTTTTCTGGGATTGGCAGGGTATTACCGACGATTTATTCCGGATTTCTCCAGAATTGCCAAGCCAATGACTGAGTTATTGAAGAAGGGAGCCAAGTTTACTTGGAGCCAAAAGTGCGAAGATGCTTTTCATACACTGAGGCAACATTTGACGACAGCCCCAGTGTTGGCTCAACCCGATAGCACCAAGCCCTTTGAAGTTTATTGTGATGCCTCTGGTACGGGATTGGGATGTGTCTTGATGCAAGAGAACAGAGTGATTGCTTATGCTTCCCGAGCACTCAGACCTCATGAGCAGAACTACCCTACACATGACCTGGAATTGGCAGTCGTGGTTCATGCTCTTAAGATATGGAGACACTACCTGATGGGAGCTCACTGTAACATCTACACGGATCACAAGAGTCTCAAATACATCTTCACCCAGGCAGATCTGAACATGAGGCAAAGGAGATGGTTAGAGTTAATCAAGGATTATGATTTGGAAATGCATTACCATCTTGGCAAGGCCAATGTTGCGACAGATGCTTTGAGTAGAAAGGCCCAGTGCAATTGTATGAACATGGATGCAAGAGTCACCACCCTGTGCGATGAGTTGTGTAAGCTGAACCTGGAAGTTGTTCCCTCTGGTGAATTAAGTTATATCTCGGTGGAGCCCACATTGCAAGAGCAAATAGTCCAGGCACAGATTGGGGATAAAGGTGTACAGGTTATCAAAGACATGCTCAAGCAGAAGGCAGAAAAATACAAGTGCTTCCGTCAGGACAGCAAGGGAATTTTGTGGTTTGGAGATCGATTGGTTGTTCCCAAGGACCTTGAGCTCAGAAAGAAGATACTGGATGAAGCTCATCTTTCCAAGTTCTCCATGCACCCTGGTAGCAACAAGATGTACCATGATCTCAGATCTTTGTATTGGTGGACTAGAATGAAGAGGGAAATTGCCAAGTATATATCCGAGTGTGACACCTGCCAAAGAATCAAAGCCAGTCATTTGAAGGCAGCAGGCCCTTTGCAACCTCTTCCCATACCAGCTTGGAAATGGGAGGACATTTGCATGGACTTTATCGTAGGATTGCCCAATACCTCTAGGCACCATGATTCCATTTGGGTTATTGTGGACAGGCTGACCAAGACTGCACATTTCTTGCCAGTGCATACCACCCACAAGACAAAGAAGTATGCGGAAATTTATGTTGATCAAATAGTGAGATTGCATGGTATTCCAAAGACCATTGTATCTGACAGAGGAGCACTGTTCGTGGCGCGCTTTTGGGAGCAACTCCAAGAATCACTTGGGACCCATGTCTTACGAAGCTCAGCATACCATCCTCAAACAGATGGCCAGACAGAAAGGGTGAATCAGATTTTGGAAGACATGTTGCGGGCATGTGCACTACACTACGGGAAGGATTGGGATAAGTGTCTTTCCTTGGCAGAGTTTTCTTACAATAACAGCTATCAGTCCAGTCTGAAGATGGCACCCTTTGAGGCATTGTATGGGAGAAGGTGTAGGACCCCGCTGAATTGGTCTCAAGCAGGAGAAAGGGAAATATTTGGGCCAGATTTGGTACTTGATGCAGAAGAAAAAGTCAGAGTCATCAAAAAGAACTTGGAAGCTGCTCAGGCCAGGCAAAAGAGCTATCATGATAAGAGACGGAAACCTCTCCAGTTTGCAGTGGGAGACCATGTTTATCTTAAGGTGTCACCCACCAAGGGTGTCCAGAGATTCGGGATCAAGGGCAAGTTAGCTCCTCGTTACATTGGACCCTACGAGATCAAGGAGACTTGTGGACCTGTAGCATATCAATTGAAGTTGCCACCCCGCATGTCAGCTATTCATGATGTATTCCATGTATCTCAGCTGCGGAAATGTGTCCGCCTACCCACTGAAGTGCTACCGGAACCAGAAATTGAGATAGAACCAGACTTGTCCTATCAAGAGTACCCCGTCAAGGTACTGGATCAAAAAGAAAGGTCAACACGGGCAAGATCAATTAGAATGTATAAAGTTCAGTGGAGTCACCATTCAGCAGAGGAAGCTACGTGGGAGACTGAGGATTTTCTACGCTCCCGCTTCCCCGACTTTCTGAACAAAGGAGTCGGTACGTAACCCCAAAACCCCACCCCCCACCTGCCCTTTGAAAATAATTTTAAGAAAAACTTAGATAGCAAGGATAGTCTAAGTTGTGGATTTAACTTAAAAAGGACTTCCTTCTGAAGTTGCAAAGAGAATAACATTCGAAGAGCAGTAATAAGAAAAACTTGAGTATAAAGAGAGAGTAGCACCAGCACACTTTCAAGCACCCCTCTAGAGGACTCTGCCTGAAATCTCGGGACGAGATTCCTTTAAGGGGGGAGGGCTGTAACACCTCAGGTGTTACTATGGCTAGAGCACAGCTTGACACTCAGGACTGTGATCACATGTGGTAAAGGCTTAGGGAATCACACAAGAACTTGGAGATCATGTGTTAATCAAAGTTTGTTAATGACCTAAGAAGCAGTACTCAAATCTTTGTACCTTTACTACCTTGGAAGGGAGAGGGGGGAAGAACCCTAGACTAGACCTCTCTTAAACCCTATCTTCCAAAACCCTGGTTAAAAGGGGAAAGGGAGTGAGCAAATGTGCAAAGCATGGGTAAATTTTAACCAAACCTTAAGTAACCTTATAACCAGCAATTAGGGGAGGGAAATATTGCAAAAAGACCCCTGGAGAAACCCCAAATCCAATCTCCAAGTGGAGAGAGAGCTAGAGCTCTCTATTTCTCTCTAAGTTAAAAACTACACCTACACTAAAGATCAGTCGTGTTCACCTCGAAGCTGGCACCAAATCCACCTGTGTTCTATACCAAAAATGTGGCATACCACCTAGGGCACCCACTGGAAAAAGCTGGGCTCGAAACTTGGACGTTTGACATGCCTTGGCATGGTTTTTGTCGCGAGGTGGACAGTGTGACACACCCGATTTGGCGACCGGAGATCTCCCTCCCTAGGCCGTATCTGCCATGGCGTCTCACAAGTAAGTGATAGCCTTAGGTGCCAGGAGTAGACCCACGCCGGATTTATGCCAAGATTCGCACGTTTGCGACTTGGGAGAGCTGTGGAACAAGGGCAGAAGAAAACTTACACGTGTTCGACGCGCTCTGCCGCGCCAGAGCACGCCCGCGCCCGACCCCGCGCCGCGCCGAGCCGCGCCCGTGTCCCCTGTGTGCGCCCGCGCCTATAAAATCCACTGAGGCATCGAACACACTCCTCCGTGCACCCTCAAGCCTCACCGGAGCTTAGCTCGCCGCCGTTTGCCCGTGCACGACGTGTTCACGGCCACCCGACCCACTGCCGCCGTAGACCGGCCAGCCCCGCTTTTCCCAGCCCCGTCCAACCCTCGGAGAAGACTAAGTACACCTCCGTGAAGCTCCCCGAGCGAGGAATCGAAGCCTGCTTCGCCGGAGAGGCCAGTCCACGGTCGCCGGAGCTCACACCCTCGCCGGAGTATGTGGACCGGGTAATCCGCTCAATCATTTTCCAATTCCTGGTGCACACAGTCACTACGTGACCCCATAAAGCTCACCTTGCCCTCGGATTGAACCAGCTCGCCGTGGTTTGGCCGGTACACTCGCCGCCGACGAGAACACCCGCCTGCGCACGTGGACCGAGCGATTCCGGCCATCCCCGCCGTCGAGCCGCACCTCGCCGTGACCGCCAGAGCCTCCCCGAGCCAACCCTGCCCTTCGCCGGACCTATCTCGCCGCCGGTAAGCCGCGCCACCCTTTTCTTTCCCGCGGATATTGTTTACATTGAGGGAAGGACTGCGGGTGAGAGGAAGAAAAGGGCGGGGGGCTTTTTGAACTGTCAGCGGCTCAGGGGAATAGTGGCTCAGGGGTAGATTTGAGTGGGTTGATTCAGTTTAAACCCAGGGACCTCGGTGTAAATTGCTTTTCCAGGAAACTCTTATTTAAATCTGTTTTTAAATTGAACAGAGACTTTAAAAATTCATAACTTCTGTTTAGTTCATCCAAAATTGGTCAAACCAATTTTGTCAGACCCTAAATAATGTAGCCTACTTAAGAAAAATATAAAACCCCCTATGTACTATAGAAAACTTTAAAACTCTGATTTAATTATAGTTTTGGCCAAAAGCTCAATAATAAAAAGAAAAATAGTTATATTATTTAACTAGGGTTAGGAAAAATTGAAGAAGTTTGTATCTACCTACTAACCTGTTTAAAAATGTTAAACCTCTCTGTCCACTCCATTAAGTTAGTTTTTACCACTTATTTTACAATATACTTAAGGTTAAGAAAAATAAAAATATAATTTAAATAATGAAACAGAAGGCACCTCTATTTTTATTAGGGTACTTGTTCAATGAAGTTCACTGGAAAAATCTATCATACCCTGGTTTAGTATAAAATATGTAGGATCCCTTTTATTTTTAGAAAACAAGGGAAACTTAGAAAAAACCCTACAAAAATAACCCTAAGGCAAGGACACCCCAAACCTTGGGATAACTAATGTTTGGTTAAAAAATACAAAATCTGTTGTTTGATATTTTTCAAATGACAAGTTAGTTATAGGCACTTTTTTGGCATAAAACTTTAGAAAATCACAACTAAATAATCACCAATTAACTTTCTGTGAATTTTGGCACAGAGGTTTAGTATTACTGTTAGATCCCAACAAAAACAACCCTTAGGAAGGAACTCAACTCTAAGGGAGAGGTATAGTATAAAGTGGCCCATCTTACACCACCTTTGTTATTTTGGTCTAAAGCTTAGCCTTTTCTTTTTGAACCTCAATTTCCTAGAATGGGCTATAGTGACCCATGGCAATCCCCTGTGATTTTTACAGAATTTTTGGAAAATGTTAAACCACTGTCGTAGTTCAAACCTACCCTAGAAGCCATGAAATAAGAATAAAGAAAGGGAAATATGAACCATGGAAAAACTTAGTGTCATCCTAAAACTCTTTATAACTTATCCACTGAGATATATAGAGGCAATACCAATTACCTATGCCTACCCCTAGCAAAACCTAGACCTAGAAATAATAAGCATAAACCATTAAAAGCCACATATGACCCGAAAACCCTAAGTTACTCATCAACTTAGTTTTTCTTCGCTTAGCATAATGTTGTTAAATCTTGCATAATCATGACATACATGTTCATTGCATTTCGATAGACTGTAACCTTGCTGACGGAGAGTACATCCTCGTGCCGGAGCAAGGAGCTGCTCAGGAGGTAGCCCCAGATCCCGCACCCGAGTCTGCACCAGAGGATCTGCCTGCCACAGTCTTGGAAGGCAAGCCCCGGTTTTATGCATAACCGTTTATTTATGCTATTTTACTACACTTATTGTTTGTAGGCTTATACTGTGCACTTAAGTGTAGGAGTTGACTGAAACCCTAGTTGCATGAACTCAGGATTCCTTTTGAGATGGATACTAGTATGCTAGGTCGAGTAGCTGCTTTATTTAATTAGGATCTCGGTAGAAGACGAGTGATTTTTCTAGCACTCGCGCGAGATCAGGCATTGGTTGTATCCATTTTTATATCATAATGATATTGGTATGTGGACAACAATCCATGGGGATTGGTTGTCTACGGGATAAAAATGGGAATAAGGATTAACGTGCGGATACCTGTGTCAAGCGTTTGAACGTACTAAACATATGCCGAGAAATATGGTAAATCGGTAAGCCTAGTACCTGATTGAACCTGGCAGCTGTTTGCCCTCCTCACGCGACCTGAGATGTGGTCTCCCATTCCGGTTATGGTGGGTACAAGTGCGGTCACTGCACGACGGCAGTCGGGGTCAGTGGGGCATTGTACGCCAAGGCGGTGAGCCCCTCTCTGCTGACGGGGAATCGATGAGGACGGTTGATGTGTGTGGGGACGGAGTGCCTCGCCACGTCGTGTGTTTAGGTTTACCTTGCAAGGATAAAAACTCGATTCGAATCGTCTGCTTCTCGCAGCTAATGAGACTGCTTGATCCATTGTACTGCATTGAGTAATAAGTGGAAATATGATGAGTTGATATAAGATGTTGATTGCTAATAATGTTTGCTACTATGTATGCGTAGATAGTACACATTTAGCCTTAAGAGAGTCACACTTAAATTTGACAAAGTTAAAACTTGATTTAGAAACTCAGCTAGTGCTTTTGGCAAACCAAACCCCACAGCCAAACAGCTGCATGTCTAGAGGTAGAGGAGTAGACTCCTCACACCGGGTAAGTCTAGCTGAGTATTAGTATACTCAGCCTTGCTTGTGGCATAATTTTACAGGTTCTCTGGAGGACATGGTTGCTGGAGTGACTTGGCCGTCCACCTTACCACCGGGTTGGACCGTTGAGTGGGACCCCGCCTCGGCTGAGGAGGAGCATGAGGAGTGATGGGACAGGCTTCCCCATCTCTCTGTTTATTTACCGTTAGTTTATTTCTGCTGCACTTCGAACAATGATGGTCACTTTTGCAAAACTCCGATGGTGATGATGTAATAATTTTAACACTCTTGCCTACATGGTTTTATGCTTTATTGTATTTGCTCTGTGACTCACCATCGAGTGAGATTGTGGTACTTGATCCTGTCAGTGGCCGAGTCGGACTAGATCCGAGGGATTGACGGGTTATTCCCATTTAAGTGTGGTCTAGCCTCTAAAGCAGGGCTTAGGCGCTTAAGTTGGAATAATTCAGGCAGTTCCGCCACAAGACGGAGACACTACACCGAGACTCTCTTCTCATGCAAGTCACCCACCCGATCTCAGCTTAATCATTTAAAACCCAAAGTTTGGTACCTGGCAGAGGTACATCTTTTCTGATGTTGAACCCATCACGGCCATGATGGATCCATCATCAAGTTTTATTTCAAAAACATCCCTCCCACTTTGCCAATCATCTTTTGTAAAACAAAACCTTTTGTTTTGCTAAAGCAATACTAAGCATAGTAAAAACCTTTTGTAAAAGCAGGGTTTCAAGGAAGCTAATCAAGTTCAAGGAAGGTAATGCAGGAATTGTTTAAGCATTCAACTCCTAGCACCTAATGCATTAATCAAGTGAGAAAGATTTTAAAAACATCAAGGAAGATGGCAAATGCACCGGGGCTTGCCTTTGTTGGGCATTTTTGGAATGATTATCTATTTTCTAAAAATCCAGAACTAATGTTTTAAGCTACTTTAAATACTCCAAAATTCCCTATTTAATCTAAAAATAATGAAACTATTTTTATTAAATACTCTGGAAAATAAGAAGTCTAGGAAAATTGGTTTGACATTTTTATCATTTTTCTATAATTTTCTACAATTTCCTAAAGCTTCATTGAAAAAGAAAAAGGAAAAGATAAACAGTACTGGGCCTGTTTCAGCCGAGGCGGCCCAGTAACACAAGGAAAACGGGGCGCGCCCGCGCGCGCTCTGGCAACTTTGCACAGAGGCCCTCGGCTTAACGGCTAAACCAAAGTAGGTTCATTCACTATTGCACTAAGTCGCTGACACTTTGCAAAAATGTCCTTGAACTTCTATTTCTTCGCAGAATGGGGTCCCTGACGGCGAACGCGGCCGAGCTCCGGTGAGCTCCTGGACCGGCTGAATGGGGCAACGACTAGGGTTCCCGAGTGGCTAGCACCGAATTGGACCTTCCCCGAACCATTCCCCTAACCTAATTTCATCAAGGACCACATGGCTTGCTCTGGCCACGGTAACCGAGGATGTTGCGGACAGATGAGTGCGTTCCCGGTGATCTAAGGCTACTCGGTGCAATTGAGTGGATCGATGGGCATCACGGGTATATGAGAGCACTCAAACGAGGGAGAAGGCGACATGAGCTGACCTGAACGGTGCTGGCCACGACGAGCTCGGTTCTTGCGGTGCGGCTGACCGATTTGGGGGAAAACAGCGATTCTCCAGCTGGGGGGGCTAATCGGGGATGGCAGTGGTTGCTATAGCTTCGCAATTTGGAGACGGAGGTTGGAGCTCGGTTGATTTGAGCGAAGGGAGCGAGGATGTGGTGAATTTATAGCCGCGGTGAGTCACACCTGCGGCCATGGTGATAACCATCGCCGGTCTTAGCTAGCGATCAACGGCGACGTCAAGTGCTACCCTTTTCTTACGACTTGCCACGTCTCTGCTGTGACAGTAATATGGCCGAATCGATATGGCATGGAAGAATGACGGTGAACGGCGTCGATGATCGGACACGGCCTAGAGGAGGGATGGTCGTGAGGCAGCCGGAGTTAGTGCCCTCCACCACGGCGGTCTTACCCGGAGCAAAAAGATCTTCGCACGGACATGCTCACCACCTGATCATCCCGATCCCGACGCAGATCACGGCGCGGACAGGTCGTCGGCGGCGAGGAACTGTCGTGCTGGCAGTCTAATCCACATGGGACACTGTACCATGGCGAATGCTCTTCAGTCGGTCTGACAGACAGAGTTTGGGCCTCATTTTCTCTCAAATTTCTGTGGCAACACATCCAGATCTCTGCAGCAATATTATAGTGCTATAAACTAGCTACAACTCGACTATAGGGATTAAACTTAGTTGAGCACTGGATCAAGGTTGAATCCAAGTCCAAAGTTAGCTCTGTTACACTGCAATTCTGAATTTCAGAGTTCATCAGCCTGACAGTCCAACTTTGGGCTTAATTATCTCCAATATCTTCTTAACAACTATGCTTACACTCTTAAGCAAAGTTGTTCTCCTTTGTTCGATCTACAAGTTTGATGTGGTGACCTAGGGCAAAAACCCTAGAATTTGAAAGATACAAGGGCTCAAAGTTGAAGCAATTTCACTGAAATTCAGACTTGGAGTGAAATCACAATTTGTGGTCTTTTTTGCAAATTAGTCCAAAACCTAGGGTTTAGCTTATAATTCTTCATAAATGTGAACCATGTGACTTTATATGCTTTAATATTGTAGTTTTTACACTTTAGTCCAAATGTGCACTGTTTTTGCACAAAGGCCCCTAGGGTTTGAATTTAGGGTTTTCCAGGGTTTCAATTAGGGCTCCTGGTTTCTCAGGGGTATGAATGTAATATAGATCCATCTATAGTAACATTTTATGATTGTTTTACTTAAACCTTAGGGTTTTGTCAATTTGGGTCATGTTTTACCCCTTTAAACCCCATTTAGGGTTAAGTACCCTATTCCAGGGTCTTATTTGCAAAACACCAAAACAATACAACTTGTTTGAAATTTTTACCTAGTGAATGCACTCTAGGTGTGTCAAACATATGCAATGTCAATGTTTATGATGTTATGCTCAAGTTTTTGTCACAGTAACACCAGGGGTGTTACATCCTTCCCCCCATAAAAGAATCTCGTCCCGAGATTAAAAGTTCTAGGGTAAGTAATGGAAAAGGAAATGCTTCACACTTTTATTTCCTTATTTTTGGTACAAAGCAGGGGTGGGTTGGGACTCACTCCTTTATTATAACAATGTTGTATACTTTACAAATTACAAGAGGCTAAAAAGCCTGGGAAATTCTTATCTAAAAAGTCTTGAGTTTCCCATGTAGCCACATCTTCGGAATGTTGGTGCCACTATATCTTGTAAAACTTAAGAGTTTTTCTCCGGGTAATCCTGTCCTTTTGATCCAAGACTCGAATAGGGTGCTCTGAATATGTTAAGTCCGGCTCAAGGGCAACATCTGTCACTTCGATAGTCCGATCTGGAACCCGAAGACACTTCTTCAGTTGAGACACGTGGAACACATTATGTACAGCAGACAAAGTTCCGGGTAATTGGAGTCGGTATGCCACTGGTCCACAGACAAAGTATAGGGAATCGACCAATGTACCGGGGTGCAAGCTTTCCTTTAACCCTGAAACGCGATACCCCCTTCATTGGGGAGACCTTTAGATAAACGTAATCTCCCACTAGAAAATATATGGGCATTCGTCGTTTGTCTGCATAACTCTTCTGATGGGTTTGAGCTTTCTTCAGATTATGTATTATTCTCTGAACCTTTTCTTCGGTTTCTTTTACCAGGTCAGGCCTGAAGAAGTACCT
This sequence comes from Zea mays, assembly GCF_902167145.1. Taxonomy (NCBI): domain Eukaryota; kingdom Viridiplantae; phylum Streptophyta; class Magnoliopsida; order Poales; family Poaceae; genus Zea; species Zea mays. The sequence continues at coordinate 188,895,210 of NC_050098.1, forward strand.
TTCACCTGGTTCTGTAACACCCCAGGTTCCACAAACAACCCAGAATGCTACTGAACTACACTTCTGACGTCCATATATAAAATTTCGGCAGCATCCCCTTTGCAAGATTGCATAAATAAGGGGGCAACAGGTTATAAACATATATCATGACCAAAAACATACTAAGTATTATTAATCGGCTAGCAAGGCAAGATAAACGTACGACCTGAACTGAATTAATCAGTGTGCACGTCTATATAAAAAACAAACTTCCTTTGACAATAAGTTTCTAATTAAATCATGGCTGCGCCTGGGCAGCGTTATTGTGAGAGTGTAAGTGGACGTGCTGCTACTCCCCTCATTCCCAACATGTATCAAGTACCTGCATTGAGTAATGCAAGAGTGAGATGACATATCTCAGCAAGTAAAATATTATCAAACTATTCAACCACATAAGAACATTGTTTTACCACCACCTGATTCCACCACCTTCTTATTACCAAGATGCAGCACGTATACAACGTACAACACACCTAGTTACCACACCTCGCAGGTAGAAACCACAATAGTAACATAGTAATGTCACACTTCATATATTCCTCATGAATGCAAATGTCTGCAAATGCAAGGATGACTTCTGCCTTCATACCTCTAAGGATATGAAGCCGCATCGTACCCCTCCTCGGGCAACATACGATGCTAAAAAATGTACCGGTACGGTCGGACCATAAGATCACGACATAACTTCAAAATGCAAGATGGATGATGCGATGTGCATGTCATGCCTACAACACTTCATATAACGTGATTCAAAAAGACACTTCAACTTCATCCAAGATGGGAATCAACCACATATATCATAACCAAATTATGATCATCCACAATATTAGACAATTGAGAATTAATACTTCCAAACAAATAAACTTCATCATAGAATTCAATGATTAACATAATTAAAAACTTATGCATACTCAATGACAGGAAATAGGATGCAAACCAAACGGTAGCAACCACCACTATATTTACTTGCCTTTACCGGAAGTTCGGGCAAATCCCTAAGTACGATCCGGAAGTCCACCACCTGTTTTTGACACACAACTTAGTGCACCAATTTCACATAACCAGGCTCATAAACGACGCCGCACCTACGCACAAACTCAAACCCCGCCACGGGTTACATCTCTCCCCACACCCACCAAACTGTAGCGGCGCTGCTTAATAATTTCATAACTTCAAAATTATGACAGCATTGGTAACAAACAAAAACTCCAGAGGCATCTACATAAAATTCCCCACAAGTTTTGTATACAATTTATAATTAAATTCCAACATCTAATTAGCCCAAAACAGTTCACAAGTTGAACCCTGTAATCTGTTTTTTTCTCTTTTGGACAGCGACATACCCGGATTCAAACAGCGATATCTTTTAAAATATAATTCCAATTCAAGCGCATAAGTACTCATTGGAAAGATAGGACAAAGCCATACATGATTATCATACTGGTTAGCACTAATTAACCACGAAAAATTCCCAGAAACTGCTAATACTACTGCTGTTCACCCACCTGAAAAATCTGTTTTTTTGGACAGCAACATACCCGGATTCAAACGACGATATCTCCTAAATTATAACTCCGAATCGAGCGCATAAGTACTCGTTGGAAAGGTATGACAAAGCTCTACATGATTATCCCACGGATTCCCACTAATTACCCCACGAAAATTCCCAGAAACTGCTAATACTACTGCTGTTCACCCACCTGAAAAATCTGTTTTTTTGGACAGCAACATACCCGGATTCAAACGACGATATCTCCTAAATTATAACTCCGAATCGAGCGCATAAGTACTCGTTGGAAAGGTATGACAAAGCTCTACATGATTATCCCACTGATTCCCACTAATTACCCCACGAAAATTCCCAGAAACTGCTAATACTACTGCTGTTCACCCACCTGAAAAATCTGTTTTTTTGGACAGCAACATACCCGGATTCAAACGACGATATCTCCTAAATTATAACTCCGAATCGAGCGCATAAGTACTCGTTGGAAAGGTATGACAAAGCTCTACATGATTGTCCCACTGATTCCCACTAATTACCCCACGAAAATTCCCAGAAATCCCTAGAACTACTGCTGTTCACCCACTCACAAAATTCCTGGACAGCACCTCTACCGATTCGCAAAGATAAACACATAATCCAATTGATTGCAGCACAAAAACAACAAAAGTTAATCACAAATTCACCTTAGGTTCTTCCCTTACTCCTTCCTTCTTCCTCCCTCCAAACTCCAATTGAGATCGCAGCCACACGACGGAGAACCACACGGGAGGGCTGCACCTTGGGAGGAGGGGAAGAAATGGGGGGGGCAGCTAGGGTTTTGGGTGGTGAGGGCTGCAAATGTTTGAGGAGGAAGAAGATGGGAGAGGGGGGGGCGTCCAAGAGAAAGGGGAGGGGAAGCGGCGGCTGCAACAACACAAGGGGGAAAAAGGGGGGGGGGGCGGCTAGGGTTAGGGGAGGGTTAGTGGGCCGAATTGCGATTCGCGGCCCAACTCGCTTGCACGACAGCTCCCGACCAACCACTCTACTGCTATACTGGTGAATGTTTTCTACAAATTCTAAATCCCCAAAGCGCGACACCCGAATAAGAGAAAAAACAAACAAAAAGAATAACCTTCAACTTCTATTCTTTGCAAACCGGGTATCACACTCTACCCCCCTTAAAAAGAATTCGACCTCGAATTCCGACGCTCCTATCGGAACGACAAGGAAAGATCAGCGACAACAAAAACTCACCCCATAACGAAAAGTTCGGGGTACTTCTGCCGCATCAGCTCCTCGAGCTTCAAGGATTCTAGGATACGCAGCAGACGACACTCTAGAGTCAGGTCTTGCTACATGGGAATCGACTCTAGCTCGATTATTGATATGGATTCCGCAAATACTTTCTCAACATAGAGACATGGAATACATGGCGTACTCTGATCATAGACTCCGACAATTGCATGTGCTAAGCCAAGCTGCCAACTCGGGCTAAGATAATAGACAGTCCTATATAACCCGGACAAAGTTTTCCTGACACCAAATCAACATTGACACATGCAAGTACTTCAATGAATATATATAATGAAAGCAATACATACTGTGCTCCAATAGCCTAAACCAAACCTATCCAAACAAGAGTAACTTCAAAAGATCAATTTAATGCTTGCATATTTCTAGACATCAGCACAACGGTTAATTGTTTTGCTCATAAACTCACAAAATATGCATCCAACAGTAGTAAACTAGGACTTTATGGAAAGCTTACAAAGTCCACTATACCCTTGGTATTATCATCACCACAAGATTTGACACTTAGAAAGGACAAACAATGCGAAACGTAAATTTTGTCCAGACTTGGACAGAATTCAACTACTCACTTAAAAAAAATCCATAATTGGAGTCTCAGTCATCCAATTTAGGCGCTCCTAGACTTTTTTGAAAGCCAGTAAAATTGTCTATATTTCATTTATAAACATATCAGGTTAATTCAATGCATATCAAGGTCAAAAGACATAAGAAAGGCTTTGCTGTCCACATTTGGACAGATTCAAAGATTCCACTTAAAACAGTTGTAGCTTAACTTATAGGTCACCAAAAAGGGTGATCCAATATTTGTTGGAAATCTTAAGGAAAGTACTCCACTTCTTTATAATTTATAAGAACTGATTCAAAGTTTAACTTGGGCAAACAAGGTCAGTTTCAAAATCTGTACAGAATCTGAATAGATTCCAAGACTAGACTTGAGAAAATCATAACTCCCAAACTACTAGACCTATGGTCATGAAATTTTTACACAAGTAAGATAAAGAAGTTGGCTACAACTTTTATATATAACATCTCTACAGAAAAGTTGGTTTACTTCACTGAACTAGCTGCATAACTAAAACTGGTCATGCAGTCCCAATAGCAAGCAATAGATTTTATCAGATTCATTACTCTTCTAAGATTAAGCGTTCATTGAAAGGCTAATAACTTTAGGTTCTTCATTACGAGACACCTAGAACAAATATAAGTATAGAAGCAATATGATAACCTTTTAAATCATTTAAGCCTAATCTCACATCATGCAAACAAGAATCAATTTAAGCATGTTATGTCTGCCCACATATTCATCCAAGCACATTCTATACATGATAGCATAACTCCCTGCAGCTAACAAAATTTTGCAAATATAAACTCACTGAAAAGATTATAACATTCCCTAGAACTTTTATTATAATGAGTGTCTCGGAATTGGTTTCCAAACCGATAAAACAATGCAACTCTTTTGTTTCAAAACTGATAAGATTGAAACAATGGACAACTAAAATTCAAAAACCTATAACTCCTGCTATACTCAACTTAAACTACAACGAACACGCGTTGGAAAAGTTTTGAAAATTGTCCACGACTTTTGCAATAAAGTTGCACCCAAATTTATCCTTATAGCCCACAACTCTGCATGACCTACAGCTAAACTCAGCCTGAGATACTGCACATTAGAGATTCGACTTATATCCGGGCAACCACCTCTCCAAATCTATTTAACAGACAGTTACAAGTAAATACCCATTAAAAAGGTACTGAAAATACCTACAAGTTTTGCTTAAAGAGAATTCGCAAATTTGTGCTCTGCAACTATCAAAACGCGGTCGATTTATTGGTGACTATAACGACGCCTAAAGTTCAGACACAACAGTGCAACAACTTCAGAGCAACCTAACTCCAATTATATGCAATGAGAATTAGAAACCCATACTCTTTGAAAAGATCATGAAATTACTAAAACTTTCATAATCCACAAAGACCAAATTATACCGTCTTCAATGTCTACTCTTCCGTACAAAATTAAAGACTCACTCTGCTAGAGACACCAACAAAGATGTTTTAAGAAACCCATATCTCTCAAATGTTTAGACCAAACATGGTGATTAAGCATCCTATGGAAAGATGCAGAAACATACTACAAAACATTCTAGATAAGTGAAGCCTGATTCAGCCTCCAACTAATTTAAAATGCCTCCCAAAACCAAACAACACATTATCAACAATAATAAAAAAAACAATATAAAATGAAACCCAAGTCATTGGCAGGTGCCATCAACACTAGGATTTTCCACTACCAAACTGGGATGCAACTCCACAAAGTCTTTAAATAACACTCTACCAAATAGGTTAGAACACTAAGCACAACAATCAATGAATTCAACAACCTCGTTTGTTAATGCCACTAAGGCCAAACATACATGTACCGACAATGTATGAAACACCTGACATACCCGTCTCTAGCTCTATAAAACATGGTTGTTATTACACTAGAATCCAACTACTAGAAATCTCCAAAACTATTCTGTTGACGTGAAGCAAATGGTGCTCATGTCATATAACATCTTTTCCCCATCTCAAAAGAGATAAAATTTGCAATACTCATAAAGCAATGGAGGGATAACAACAAGAAAAAAAACTAATGTACTTCTTGACACAGACTCATGCAAAAGCTTCATAAATATTACTTTCAACACTTAATAATAACACGATACTATGCTCAACAGGAGTAATTGGACTTCAATAAGATAATCCACCTAACCCAACTACTTTGATTAACCTCACATACAACAATACCTCCTATTATTGCACTTGAACAATTTGTACCTAGTGATGTCATAGGATGAATTCAAAGTAGTAGACATACATGATCTATCAAACCATCATTCATATAATAAAAATCTCCATCTAATGCAACAACCACATCATTATAGAGATAGATGACTAACAAACATAAGCAACTTCCAGTTAAACATTGACTTTGTTTAAGATAAAGCGGTCCAAATAATAATTCCACAAGCATGCATAGAGAACTGATCATATAAAAAAACTACCATGTATCATCGGCGATTAAAAACAATATAAAACGGGTTGTCCATATCGTCCGCATGACTAGCCTCCAACAAACAAAAATTATGCATAACCTTTTTGGCTATAGAAACAAACCATAGAAGGAAAATATGCATGCCTCTTCAACTATAATATAGACATAAAATCCACTTGAAATCACCCTATTTATTATTAAAGATAAGGTTGCACACAATAAGAAAACCTATCATGTAAACATGGTTGGACTTATCTACCCACGTCATCTTGCAAAATTCACTTGAGTTCTTCTAGTTTCAAGATTTCATAGACAGTACAACATTGCCTTTGCTCTATGGAGACAAACCTATTGTACTCTAAGATCAAGTTGGCAAGTAGCCACACTAGCCAAAAAAAGGTGAGGTGTAAAGCACTGCACCCATGGAAATATTACATTGATAAGTTGGGTTGTAACCCAACAGTCAATCAAACTCAACAACACCATAAAACTCCATTGTATAGTGTTTTCACGCTACACCAAGTCGGATTAGATCCTCTATACACAAGCTCAATAAACAATCGGTCCTACAAGTACTAGAACCCAAGAATCCTTTTGGGAAAAAAAACATCCACAGTCAAGCATATAGAAATATATGATGGTAATAGCTCAGAGATTAGTAAACATTGCATCCCAAAAAACATCATGACGATATGTATATAAAACAAGTACATTAGTAGCTTCACTCGCATAATAATTTCAATAACAACCACATCAAGAAATCAATATTAAATAGAAGTAACATTTCATATCAAGCATTACATCGTTAACGACATACCTCATCAAACCATAAAGGGGTTTGGAGTAAGGAAATTCTAGTCATCTATACAATAAAATACTAATATGGAAGATATATGAACCCATACCCTTCCTATATGTGCAAGTGTGTCAAATTTATCTTCAAATTGCGTAGAATCTAAAGCCTATCCTCTGATACCAACTGTAACACCCCAGGTTCCACAAACAACCCAGAATGCTACTGAACTACACTTCTGACGTCCATATATAAAATTTCGGCAGCATCCCCTTTGCAAGATTGCATAAATAAGGGGGCAACAGGTTATAAACATATATCATGACCAAAAACATACTAAGTATTATTAATCGGCTAGCAAGGCAAGATAAACGTACGACCTGAACTGAATTAATCAGTGTGCACGTCTATATAAAAAACAAACTTCCTTTGACAATAAGTTTCTAATTAAATCATGGCTGCGCCTGGGCAGCGTTATTGTGAGAGTGTAAGTGGACGTGCTGCTACTCCCCTCATTCCCAACATGTATCAAGTACCTGCATTGAGTAATGCAAGAGTGAGATGACATATCTCAGCAAGTAAAATATTATCAAACTATTCAACCACATAAGAACATTGTTTTACCACCACCTGATTCCACCACCTTCTTATTACCAAGATGCAGCACGTATACAACGTACAACACACCTAGTTACCACACCTCGCAGGTAGAAACCACAATAGTAACATAGTAATGTCACACTTCATATATTCCTCATGAATGCAAATGTCTGCAAATGCAAGGATGACTTCTGCCTTCATACCTCTAAGGATATGAAGCCGCATCGTACCCCTCCTCGGGCAACATACGATGCTAAAAAATGTACCGGTACGGTCGGACCATAAGATCACGACATAACTTCAAAATGCAAGATGGATGATGCGATGTGCATGTCATGCCTACAACACTTCATATAACGTGATTCAAAAAGACACTTCAACTTCATCCAAGATGGGAATCAACCACATATATCATAACCAAATTATGATCATCCACAATATTAGACAATTGAGAATTAATACTTCCAAACAAATAAACTTCATCATAGAATTCAATGATTAACATAATTAAAAACTTATGCATACTCAATGACAGGAAATAGGATGCAAACCAAACGGTAGCAACCACCACTATATTTACTTGCCTTTACCGGAAGTTCGGGCAAATCCCTAAGTACGATCCGGAAGTCCACCACCTGTTTTTGACACACAACTTAGTGCACCAATTTCACATAACCAGGCTCATAAACGACGCCGCACCTACGCACAAACTCAAACCCCGCCACGGGTTACATCTCTCCCCACACCCACCAAACTGTAGCGGCGCTGCTTAATAATTTCATAACTTCAAAATTATGACAGCATTGGTAACAAACAAAAACTCCAGAGGCATCTACATAAAATTCCCCACAAGTTTTGTATACAATTTATAATTAAATTCCAACATCTAATTAGCCCAAAACAGTTCACAAGTTGAACCCTGTAATCTGTTTTTTTCTCTTTTGGACAGCGACATACCCGGATTCAAACAGCGATATCTTTTAAAATATAATTCCAATTCAAGCGCATAAGTACTCATTGGAAAGATAGGACAAAGCCATACATGATTATCATACTGGTTAGCACTAATTAACCACGAAAAATTCCCAGAAACTGCTAATACTACTGCTGTTCACCCACCTGAAAAATCTGTTTTTTTGGACAGCAACATACCCGGATTCAAACGACGATATCTCCTAAATTATAACTCCGAATCGAGCGCATAAGTACTCGTTGGAAAGGTATGACAAAGCTCTACATGATTATCCCACGGATTCCCACTAATTACCCCACGAAAACTCCCAGAAACTGCTAATACTACTGCTGTTCACCCACCTGAAAAATCTGTTTTTTTGGACAGCAACATACCCGGATTCAAACGACGATATCTCCTAAATTATAACTCCGAATCGAGCGCATAAGTACTCGTTGGAAAGGTATGACAAAGCTCTACATGATTATCCCACTGATTCCCACTAATTACCCCACGAAAATTCCCAGAAACTGCTAATACTACTGCTGTTCACCCACCTGAAAAATCTGTTTTTTTGGACAGCAACATACCCGGATTCAAACGACGATATCTCCTAAATTATAACTCCGAATCGAGCGCATAAGTACTCGTTGGAAAGGCATGACAAAGCTCTACATGATTATCCCACTGATTCCCACTAATTACCCCACGAAAATTCCCAGAAATCCCTAGAACTACTGCTGTTCACCCACTCACAAAATTCCTGGACAGCACCTCTACCGATTCGCAAAGATAAACACATAATCCAATTGATTGCAGCACAAAAACAACAAAAGTTAATCACAAATTCACCTTAGGTTCTTCCCTTACTCCTTCCTTCTTCCTCCCTCCAAACTCCAATTGAGATCGCAGCCACACGACGGAGAACCACACGGGAGGGCTGCACCTTGGGAGGAGGGGAAGAAATGGGGGGGGCAGCTAGGGTTTTGGGTGGTGAGGGCTGCAAATGTTTGAGGAGGAAGAAGATGGGAGAGGGGGGGGCGTCCAAGAGAAAGGGGAGGGGAAGCGGCGGCTGCAACAACACAAGGGGGAAAAAGGGGGGGCGGCTAGGGTTAGGGGAGGGTTAGTGGGCCGAATTGCGATTCGCGGCCCAACTCGCTTGCACGACAGCTCCCGACCAACCACTCTACTGCTATACTGGTGAATGTTTTCCACAAATTCTAAATCCCCAAAGCGCGACACCCGAATAAGAGAAAAAACAAACAAAAAGAATAACCTTCAACTTCTCTTCTTTGCAAACCGGGTATCACAGGTTCAGACCAACTTAGCGGAGTTCGACATCGTCGTCCATATAAAGCTTCAAAGGGTGCCATCTTGATGCTTTCTTGATAGCTATTATTATATGAGAATTCCGCTAACGGCAAACATTCATCCCATTTCTGTGAGAAGTCCAGCACACATGCCCGCAGCATATCTTCAAGTATTTGATTAACCCTCTCAGTCTGCCCACCGATTTGAGGATGATAGGCCGAACTGTGGAGCAATTTGGTACCCAGGGACTTATGAAGTTCTTCCCATAATTTGGATACAAATTGAGGTCCACGATCCGACACTATAGTCTTTGGAACCCCGTGCAAACTGAGAATACGAGCAATATACAATTGGGCATAAACAGCAACTGGGTGCACTGTCTTGACGGGTAGAAAATGAGCAATTTTCGTAAGCCGATCAACAATAACCCAGATAGAGTCATACCCTTTTGCGGTCCTGGGCAATCCCACAATAAAGTCCATACTTATGTCTTCCCATTTCCATGTTGGTATTGGTAGAGACTGTAATGGACCGGCAGCTTTTAGGTGTATGGCCTTGACACGTCTGCAGATGTCACATCTAGCCACATAGCGTGCAATCTTGATCTTCATTTTCATCCACCAATAATGTTGTTTTAGATCTTGATACATCTTAGTGCTTCCGGGATGAATAGAATAGCGACTAAGATGTGCCTCATCAAGAATTTGTTGGTGGACTTCTTCATTCTTCGGCACCACTATGCGATTATTAAACCATACAACCCCTTGATCATCTTTTCGGAAGCAATTGGCTTTGCCAGCTTCAATCTTTCCACGAAGATGTTTCATGCCTTCATCATTCTTTTGTGCGTCAATTATCCTTTGTAGGATGACTGACTCAAGCTTCAAGTGATTTGAGGTCCCATGTTGAATCATACCCAGGTTTAGATTCTCCATCTCCTGGCACAACGTAATGTCAGAAGTCCTCATAGTTAGACAGTGGTAGGAGGCCTTGCGACTGAGTGCATCGGCCACTACATTAGCCTTGCCTGGGTGATAATGGATCTCTAGTTCATAATCTTTAATAAGCTCAAGCCATCTCCTTTGTCTCATGTTGAGTTCAGACTGGGTAAAGATATATTTCAAACTTTTATGGTCTGTGTAAATATGACAGACATTTCCTAGTAGATAATGACGCCATATCTTCAGAGCATGAACCACTGCAGCTAGCTCTAGATCATGAGTAGGATAATGCTCCTCATGTCGGCGTAACTGCCTTGAAGCATACGCAATTACTCGGCCCTCTTGCATTAATACACAGCCGAGACCACTGCCAGACGCGTCACAATACACATCAAATGGCTTATTAATATCCGGTTGAGCCAATACCGGAGCATTGGTTAATAATATCTTCAATTTCTCAAAAGCTTCAATACAGTTGGAAGACCAATTGAATTTAGCATCATTCTTCAATAGACTTGTGATCGGCTTCACAAGTTTAGAAAAATCTGGTATAAATCGGCGGTAATAACCAGCCAGTCCAAGGAAACTTCGGACTTGGTGAACAGTGGTTGGGGGTTTCCACTCCAAAATGTCCTTGACTTTGCTGGGATCTACCGCAATCCCCCTGGCAGATAGAACATGTCCCAGAAATTGAATTTCTTCCAGCCAAAATGTGCACTTACTGAACTTGGCATATAATTGGTGTTCTCTCAAGCGCGTTAACACAGTCCGTAAGTGTTGAGCATGCTCCTCTTCATTCTTGGAATAAATTAGAATATCGTCAATGAAGACCACCACAAACTTGTCCAACTCGAGCATGAATACCGAGTTCATCAAATAAGCGAAGTGGGTAGGAGCATTTGTCAGTCCGAAAGACATTACCAGGTACTCGAATAACCCATACCGCGTAGTGAATGCGGTCTTTGGTATATCCTCGGGCCGAATACGGATCTGATGATAGCCCGATCTGAGATCAATTTTGGAGAATACCCTCGCCCCAGTCAATTGATCAAATAAAATGTCAATCCGCGGAAGAGGGTACTTATTCTTGATAGTGACCTCATTCAGGGGTCGATAATCCACACACATCCGTAAAGTTTGATCCTTCTTCTTGACGAATATGGCCGGACAACCCCATGGTGACGAGCTTGGCCGGATGAATCCTTTTGATAGTAGATCTTGTAACTGAATCTTCAGTTCCGCCAGCTCATTTGGAGGCATACGGTACGATCTTCGAGAAATGGGAGACGTACCGGGCTTCAATTCAATTACAAACTCTACATCTCTCTCGGGTGGCAATCCAGGCAAATCCTCTGGAAAGACGTCTGGGAACTCGCATACCACCGGAATATCCTTGACTTCCGGTATAATGGCTTCATAAACTCTGCCAGTAATTTTGGTTGGAATGGGGATAGACAAGAGAATTTCTTCTTGATTATGACTCAACCTGGTGGTTCTCTGATCAGTGTTGAGGGTTGCTTTATGTCGGGCCAGCCAATTCATGCCCAAAATCACATCTATGTCTTGGCCTTTCAGAACTATCATATTAGTAGGAAAGTCCTGTCCGGCCAGTGTTACGGGCACTTGATAGGCCACTTCTCTAGTGAAGATTTGTCCCCCAGGTGACTGAATTTTAAACCCCTCTTTTGATTCATGGTATGAAATGCAATGTTGCTCCACAAATTTCTTGCTGATGAATGTATGGGAAGCACCAGAATCAAAGAGAATAATTGTGGGATGATTGGCCACAAGGAACGTACCCATCATGACCGGTTCACCATCCGGCGTAGTGGCCACTTGCGTATAATATATGTGTCCCGTCTTCTTTGTATTTTTTCCCATAGTATTTCCCTTGGCTTGAGATGAATTCCCAGATCCTTCTGGATTGTTTGACTTGTTTTGCTTCGGATAAGGGCAATCCTTGATAAAATGCCCAGATTTTCCACAATTGAAACACCCTGTCGATGAATTGGGAAGAGCAGGGAATCGAGTGCCAGGGGCACCCGGCTGACTTGTTGTTGTAGGGGCAGTGTTGGGACGGATGAATACTGGCTGCTTAAATGGGAAGGAGGGTGGACGTGCTAATGAACGACCCTGATTAACAGGCCGGATAACAAATTGTTGCCTCTTTTCAGGGCCCTGAGTAGGCCTGTTTCCTCCACTCCCCTTGATCTTTCCAGAACTTGCATATTTGGATTCGACTGCCAGCGCTGTGCTGATAGCCCTTCCATAGGTCAGGTCAATGCAAGTAGCCATCTTTCTTTGCATCCTCGCATGAAACAATTCTTCTTCTTCAGATCGGTGTTCACTTGATCGATTGCATATTGCGACAAATGATTGAATTTATTGAGATACTGATTAATAGTATCCCCTCCTTGCTTCAGCTTCATAAATTCTTCTTGTTTCATGAGAAGGACACCTTCTGGTATATAATGTTCGCAGAAGGCCAACTTAAATTCTTCCCATGTTATCTGATGATTGGCCGGTTGAACGGCCATGAAATTTCCCCACCAAGTGCTGGCAGGGCCACGCAGTTGTTGGGCTGCGAATAAGGGCTTCTGGGTTTCAGAACATCGCAGGAGTCCAAACTTTTGCTCGATAACACGAATCCATTCGTCTGCCTCTAACGGGTCTTCGGCTTTGACAAACAGCGGTGGACGCGTTTCGGAGAAGTCTAAATAGGATGTCTCACGGGGTCCCTGCAGATAACCCCGTTCGCCTTGCTGCTGAAATTGCTGACCCGCCATTTCCCGTAGGAAACGGGTATTGTCCGCGGTTGCATTTACCAAGGCGGCAATCGCCTCGGCAAGTGTGGGAGGGACAGGAGGTGGATTTGGGGTGGACTCCCTCCCACTGGAGGTTCCGGCTGCATCCTGCGATCGGGTCTTGGACGACATCTGTGGCAACAAACATTTGAAAACAAATATAATATGCCAAAGAAAAACCATCCAATTTACATTACTGACAAGAGTAATGATACAGACTCGATTTTATACAACAGGAGTACAGTACCCATTACACAATAACAATACTAATTTTACAACTATACTATTCCTACTTCCTATCACTCTTAGTAGCTTCACTGTCGGGCGTGGGAGACCATTCGTCGACCAACTTCATGGAGGGAGGGGGCCTGAAAAGGTCCAGTTCACCACCAAAAGCTTCTCTCGCTTCGTGAGAAGGTCCGGCTTCTGTCCCGACAGGGTTTGCAGGTACGCTGGGGTGCAATTGCGAATACAGTACATGAACTTCTTCATGTAGGGTATTGCAATATGCTTGCAGATTATCAATAGCTGAGCTAAGTTCTTCGACTCAGGCTCGAGCCTTTGCTTCCTTAGCCCAGGCAAGCGAACGAGACTGAACTGCCCAGTCAAGTGCTAAGTCTCGATCAGTGAGCTGATCCTGCAGACGGCGGATGTGGCTTCTTAATTCGTTTATTCTATCGCCATCCGCGACCCATATGTTCGTCCTGCGTTGAAGCTCTACTTGAAGCTGATTTACTTGGGCTTCAAGATCCCCAATTGGATCGTTACTCCCGCTACTACTATCGTCATGTCTGGGAGCGAGTTGATGACGGGGTACACCAATTGGGCCAGTTGACTTGCGCGCGGTTTTCCTCGTGCGCGGCGACATTTCTCTAAGGGGGAAATTTTATTAGTATGGTTCTTAGCATGATGCATGTATAATTACAGAACCAACCTTAGTTGATTCATACCTTCTATACATTGCACTCCTCCTATCTGGTCTTTCATATAGATTCTTCAGATAAGGGGTAAGAATGGGAGAAATTTTTCTAGATAAGTCTGTAGAAATTCCTTTTGAAGATGCCTCATAATATCTGCAGAGAAGGACTTCGCTCCGATACCAGCTGTGACAGAACCTCTCAAGTTATTAGGCCCACCTACAGTTGTCCTTGTCTAACGGACCTCAGACAACCCTGTAGATGCCCCTGAATTACTTGACAAGTTCGGTATCTGCTTTTCTCACCTTTCCCAAGAGCGTTTCACCCGTCACACAGACATTATAGACCATCGGAGATACAGAAATGCGGAAGCAATTACGTAAACTTACATTTATTTGAAAGTAAGATCAAGTTAGTTATTACAGACCAGCGTATAAAGACGAGTGCATAGTACTTATTATTACAATACCAAGGGAGGTAAAAACTCCTCCCAATAAGTTCTTACATAAAAGTTTTTATGGAGGACTAGGTCCTCCCGCAGCCTTATTCTTGCTTCTCTTCATTTGTCACCACCTTGGTACAAAAGCAACAAAAAATTGCTCCTTCCTCACCTAAAAACAATAGGGAATAAAACCCTGAGTATGGGATTACTCAGCAAGTCTTACCTGACTAAATAAAAGACTCTCAAGGGTATGCTGGTTATAAGGGAGTCAAGGTAAGGTTTATCAAGAATCAAAAGACTCTATTTTGCAGAAGAGCTTACTACGAGTGGATCCTTAAAAATCCAATTTTATTGTCAGGTTAGGTAAAATTACCTACATCTAGAGTTCTTTCTAACCTAGTTCAATCACTTAACCTGCACTAGCCACTTTCTTAATAACCCTTTCATTCATCTTTACTGGAGTTCTGCGTATAGGTCAGTGGCCAAGTCTCCATAACCGCGGAGGTACGGCGATCCGAATCGATTATACTTAGCTGAGGATCTCCAATCACACGACATATGTAGCACTTAACCCTTGCATATGTCAACCCGCCACCGGGGTTCTTAAGACCAGATCAGGTTCACGCGAACCGAGAGCACAGATACACCACCGTCCAGCCTCTTGCCACGGAGGGTACACGCTACTCTCACCACCACTCCACGCCCATTCTGTGTTATCTTATTCTGGCCTTAGTCTGCCCGAGGCAAGGCTTACCCATGACGAGGCATGTGACCAGTTAAAGGGTCCTCGGTCAGCAGGCCTACATCGACACGGTCCTTAATCGACTTAGACGGAGACACTACACCGAGACTCTCTTCTCGTGCAAGTCACCCGCCCGGTCTCAGCTTAATCATTTAAAACCCAAAGTTTGGTACCTGGCAGAGGTACATCTTTTCTGATGTTGAACCCATCACGGCCATGATGGATCCATCATCAAGTTTTATTTCAAAAACATCCCTCCCACTTTGCCAATCATCTTTTGTAAAACAAAACCTTTTGTTTTGCTAAAGCAATACTAAGCATAGTAAAAACCTTTTGTAAAAGCAGGGTTTCAAGGAAGCTAATCAAGTTCAAGGAAGGTAATGCAGGAATTGTTTAAGCATTCAACTCCTAGCACCTAATGCATTAATCAAGTGAGAAAGATTTTAAAAACATCAAGGAAGATGGCAAATGCACCGGGGCTTGCCTTTGTTGGGCATTTTTGGAATGATTATCTATTTTCTAAAAATCCAGAACTAATGTTTTAAGCTACTTTAAATACTCCAAAATTCCCTATTTAATCTAAAAATAATGAAACTATTTTTATTAAATACTCTGGAAAATAAGAAGTCTAGGAAAATTGGTTTGACATTTTTATCATTTTTCTATAATTTTCTACAATTTCCTAAAGCTTCATTGAAAAAGAAAAAGGAAAAGATAAACAGTAGTGGGCCTGTTTCAGCCCAGGCAGCCCAGTAACACAAGGAAAACGGGGCGCGCCCGCGCGCGCTCTGGTAACTTTGCACAGAGGCCCTCGGCTTAACGGCTAAACCAAAGTAGGTTCATTCACTATTGCACTAAGTCGCTGACACTTTGCAAAAATGTCCTTGAACTTCTATTTCTTCGCAGAATGGGGTCCCTGACGGCGAACGCGGCCGAGCTCCAGTGAGCTCCTGGACCAGCTGAATGGGGCAACGACTAGGGTTCCCGAGCGGCTAGCACCGAATTGGACCTTCCCCGAACCATTCCCCTAACCTAATTTCATCAAGGACCACATGGCTTGCTCTAGCCACGGTAACCGAGGATGTTGCGGACAGATGAGTGCGTTCCCGGTGATCTAAGGCTACTCGGTGCAATTGAGTGGGTCGATGGGCATCACGGGTATATGAGAGCACTCAAACGAGGGAGAAGGCGACATGAGCTGACCTGAACGGTGTTGGCCACGACGAGCTCGGTTCTTGCGGTGCGGCAGACCGATTTGGGGGAAAACAGCGATTCTCCGGCTGGGGGGCTAATCGGGGATGGGAGTGGTTGCTATAGCTTCGCAATTTGGAGACGGAGGTTGGAGCTCGGTTGATTTGAGCGAAGGGAGCAAGGATGTGGTGAATTTATAGCCGCGGTGAGTCACACCCGCGGCCATGGTGATAACCATCGCCGGTCTTAGCTGGCGATCAACGGCGACGTCAAGTGCTACCCTTTTCTTATGGCTTGCCACGTCTCTGCTGTGACAGTAATACGGCCGAATCGATATGGCGTGGAAGAACGACGGTGAACGGCGCCGATGATCGGACATGGCCTGGAGGAGGGATGGTCGTGTGGCAGCCGAAGTTAGTGCCCTCCACCGCAGTGGTCTTACCCGGAGCAAAAAGATCTTCGCACGGAGATGCTCACCGCCCGATCATCCCGATCCCGGCGCAGATCGCGGCGCGGATAGGTCGGCGGCGGCGAGGAACTGTCGTGCTGGCAGTCTGATCCACATGGGACACTGTACCATGGCGAATGCTCTTCAGTCGGTCTGACAGACAGAGTTTGGGCCTCATTTTCTCTCAAATTTCTGTGGCAACACATCCAGATCTCTGCAGCAATATTATAGTGCTATAAACCAGCTACAACTCGACTATAGGGATTAAACTTAGTTGAGCACTGGATCAAGGTTGAATCCAAGTCCAAAGTTAGCTCTGTTACACTGCAATTCTGAATTTCAGAGTTCATCAGCCTGACAGTCCAACTTTGGGCTTAATTATCTCCAATATCTTCTTAACAACTATGCTTACACTCTTAAGCAAAGTTGTTCTCCTTTGTTCGATCTACAAGTTTGATGTGGTGACCTAGGGCAAAAACCCTAGAATTTGAAAGATACAAGGGCTCAAAGTTGAAGCAATTTCATTGAAATTCAGACTTGGAGTGAAATCACAATTTGGGGTCTTTTGCAAATTAGTCCAAAACCTAGGGTTTAGCTTATAATTCTTCATAAATGTGAACCATGTGACTTTATATGCTTTAATATTGTAGTTTTTACACTTTAGTCCAAATGTGCACTGTTTTTGCACATAGGCCCCTAGGGTTTGAATTTAGGGTTTTCCAGGGTTTCAATTAGGGCTCCTGGTTTCTCAGGGGTATGAATGTAATGTAGATCCATCTATAGTAACATTTTATGATTGTTTTACTTAAACTTAGGGTTTTGTCAATTTGGGTCATGTTTTACCCCTTTAAACCCCATTTAGGGTTAAGTACCCTATTCCAGGGTCTTATTTGCAAAACACCAAAACAATACAACTTGTTTGAAATTTTTACCTAGTGAATGCACTCTAGGTGTGTCAAACATATGCAATGTCAATGTTTATGATGTTATGCTCAAGTTTTAGTCACAGTAACACCAGGGGTGTTACATTAGTGTTCTGAATAGAGAAGCTGCTAAATTGGTGAAGAAAGATGAAGAAATTTTGAAGAAAAGAAAATTGAGCCCTGAGCAAAAGATGGCTGCTCAAAAGAAAAGAAAGGTTGATGCTCCGAAACCAAAAACGACTGATATAGAGGAAGAGGCTCCTTCAACGCCTTCTGCTGCCGACGTGGAAGAAATTTTAAAGGTAATGACTGAATCTTTGCCTGTCAAGCTAAGTCCACTAGGGCTACATCTGACGAAGCTTTTTCAGAAGGAAAAGGAGCCTTCGGCAGCGAAGAAGCCTGCTAAGCCGAAGAAACGAAGAATCATTCATGTAGTTGAAGTTATCGAGCAGACACCGCCGGTGGCCTCGGCATCAAAGACACCAGCCATGGAGAGCACTGCTGGTACTGAAGACGTAGCCATTGAAGCTGAAAGTGAAGCTTACACTTCCGAAGCTGAGGCCGCCGAAGATACAAATCTAGAAACCACACTTGCTGTTATTGATAACATGCTTCTGAATGAGCCCGCGGAAGAAGCTGCTAGAGTTGCTGAAGAAACTCTGGCCACAGCGCCTGGGAAAGGAAAAGAGAAAGCCGGAGATATCTCGGAAGAAGAAGACTTCAATTTTCAGGACATACTTGGGCAAGAATTGTCAAAGGCTGAAAAAGAAGAGTTGAAGGAATATGCCATATCTTGCGGGTACAGACCCGGGGCGCTGCTCTTTGGGGGAGTTAACGGGGAAAGCTTAGGATGCCTTCGGGACCGCACTGGGGCGAAAGTTGTCGGCACTCTATCGAAGAGTATTGGCCTTCCAAAGGTTGAAGCAGACCTCAGTAGGTACCGGCGGCAGCATATCGCTGGTACTATGCTAACTTTAAGGTAAAATTCTCAACTTTTTATTGTTTTGTTATGAAGATGTTATTTGATGAAGGTTATTTTGTCAGAGCTTACTGCTGAGCAAAGTCCTGAGGATGCAACAAGACCTCAAGGACAAAAAGAATGAAATTATAATTGAGGGCCTGGAGAAAAAGATTAAAGACCACGAAACTGCCCTGGAGAAAAAGGACTTCGTACTTCAAACCATGGAAGGTTCACATGCAGAGTCCTAGGCTGAAATTGCTAGATTGAATAGTGAACTTTCCATGGAAAAGAAAAATTTTGAGACCAAACTCGAAGCTGAAGTTGAGAAAAACTCAAATTTGCAGAAATCACTAAAAGAGCTTCAAGAAAAATGTTTAAGCTTCGGCACCCAATGTCTGCAGCGGCTAAAGCAGGTTTTCAACTCGGTTGGAGCCAATGCTGAGAAATTCAGTCCTTCGGTTGAGAACCTGCCGGAAACCTTTGAACATATTGAAGGCGAGGTTGATCCCTTGACGAAGTTATAGCTGGACATGCTGATTTCTGCGCTCTGCTAGCTTCTCGAGGCACGGCTGTCGCCTTCATGAAATCTGGCTGCACGCATGTAAAAATTATCAACAGACCAAATTTTAATTTATCACCGGTGGATCTAATTGATATCCCTAGCCTAGCTCGGAGTATAGGAAATAGATTCATAACTCAAATTTGGGTAAAGGGCAGGCGAAAAATGGCTGGCGACGAAGCTCGAAGCCACCTTAAGCCGGTAAAAAATTTGTGCCTGTTACTTTACCTTCTCTTTGAACTTTGCACTTCTCTCATACCGCTTTAATATGCACAGGATGACGAAGCTGAGGAACAATGAGCCAAAGCTTGACAAATGACCCGAAGCTCGATAATGTCGAAGCTGAAGACCTTACTGCGAAAAATTCTAGAGAAAATTTTGTAATATCGTTGTAAAAATATTGTAATTTTAAGGATCAGATACTTTGTAAATTTGTGCATACCTTTGTGATATATTTTTACCTTTTCGTCCATGTGTGAACTGCTTTGATGTGGACAAAACTTGTATTTTTTGAGCCGAAGGCGAAAAACACCTTCCCATCTTTTCGTACACAACGAAGCATGAATCTGCTTCTTTTTTTTGCTGAAGCTTTATCCTTATAGCCGAAGCATGTGCCCGTGTCTGTATAGTATGATGATGATGATCCTGTGTATGTCTAAATGAATGTTTTATGAATGCAAACGTATGATGTAATGTGACGTGCAAATGAATGTCCAAACACACATACGAAGCCACAACCATAGCCTTCATTCCCTTAGGAATGACTGAAGTCTCTTTGCTGCTTATTTTTCGGCTTCACCGTTTATTTTTTTGGTGTATCAGCGCTGACTTTTTGCTGTAAGTTCTGCATCCCCTTAGGAACGTCTTTTGAACTTCTTCTCCTTCTATTTCGGCGGTATTCGCGTTGACTTTTCGTGCTTCGCCTTATATTTCGGTTGTATTTGGCTCTGCATTCCCTTAGAAACGACTTTTGAGCAGAAAACTTACGCTGCGCTCCCTTAGGAACGGCTTTTTGTAGCTTCGTCGTGCTCTGCATCCCCTTAGGGACGACTTTCGAGCTTCTCCCTGTTTTTTCCTTTTTCTCTGCACTCGATGGTGCATACTCAGATTTTACATTTACATTTTTTGGGGAATTTTGCTCTTGTAGAGCTGAATAAGAAAAGAAAAATTATATGCTATGGCCCCATTAAAAACCTTTCTCCCCTTTGGAAAGGAAAAGGGTGCCATAGGGAAAATAAAAAGATTACATCAAGTTATACATAATGTCGCCGAAGCTCATCCGCATTCCAAGATCTAGGAATGTCATTGCCGTCCATATCCTTCAATCTGTAAGAATCGGGTCTTGACGAAGATATTACCAGAAAAGGTCCTTCCCACTTCAGCTGTAGCTTGCCTACTGTATCTGGGTTGGCTACTCTCCGAAGTACCAAATGCCCTAGCATAATGTTCTTTAGCCGAACTTTTCTGTCATGTCATTTTATTGTTTTGGCTTGGTATTTATTGATATTCTCCACAGCCTGAAGCCTGATCCCTTCTATAGCATCTTTTGCCACAGAATAATCAGCTTCGTCCTCTGCCGAAGCCATTGTTCTTATTGACCCTGCCTTAGCTTCTTTTGGGGTTATTGCTTCGTCACCAAACAATAATTTGAACGGTGTAAAACCCGTTGACCTTGATATTGTTGTGTTGTGGCTCCAGACCACTTTGATCAATTCATCTGGCCATTTTCCTCTGGGCTGATTGAAGATTAACTTCATTATTCTCGTCATTATAATGCCATTAGCTCTTTCGACAAGTCCATTTGACTCTAGATGTCTGACCGATGCAAAATGAATCTTCGTGTCAATCTGTTCACAGAATTCCTTGAAAGCTTCGGCATCGAATTGTGTTCCGTTGTCTACAGTAATAGCCTTCGGCACTCCGAAGCGGCAAACAATGTTCTGCCAGAAGAATTTCTGGACGGTGACTGAAGTTATTGTTGCCAGGGGCTTCGCCTCAATCCACTTGGAAAAATACTCTACCGCCACCACAACATATTTTAGATTTCCTTGTGCTGGTGGAAGCGGGCCTAACAAATCGAGGCCCCACCTTTGCAACGGCCAAGTGGGCTGTATTAACTGAGTGAGAGATGAAGGTTGCTTCTGGTCTCTTGCACATTTTTGACAGCCTTCACATTTTTGGACCAACTCTGCTGCATCCAAAGCTGCCTTCGGCCAGTAAAATCCTTGTCGAAAAACTTTTCCCAATAAGGGCCTAGACCCAATGTGGGATCCACACAAACCTGCATGTATGTCTTTCATTAATTCAATACCTTCGGTTCTTGATAAGCACTTAAGGAGTGGGGAACAAACTCCATGTTTATACAATTCCCCTTCTATTATCACATATGGTTTTGTCCTTGCCTCCATTCTCTTGTTATAAACTTCGTCATCGGAGAGATAGTTGCCTTGGAGGAAGGATATGATTTCAGTTCTCCAGTCTTCACTGTGCACTAGAGAAATGGTAAGTACAGCTCTTTCCATAAGTTCAACCAAAGGTGCCTTTATTGTTTCAAAAAATACTTCTGAAGGTAGAGGGAGCCCCTGGGACGCTGCTTTGGCTAGCAAATCTGCATGCTCGTTTTTGCCTCTTGGAATATTCTTGACAGAAAAACCTTCGAAAGAAACCTCCAACCTTCGAACTGTATCCAGGTATCTTTCAAGCTTCGGATCCCGTGCTTTGTTACTTTTGTCCACGTGGCCCGCAATAACTTGGGAATCAGTCTTTAGGATGGCCCTTCTTATTCCCATTCCCCTTAGCTTTCGAAGCCCCAATAGAAGTGCTTCGTATTCAGCAATATTGTTTGTGCAACTGAAATCCAGCTTGACTGCATAACATGTTTTGACTTTTGAAGGTGCCACTAGAACCGCAGCTGCTCCTGCACCGAAGGCTCCCCAAGAACCATCACAGAACACTGTCCAAGATTCGGCATCTTTGCTTGTCTCCTCTTCGTGAGCCCCTGGCGTCCAATCAGCGATGAAATCTGCTAGCGCTTGGGATTGGATTGAAGATCTGTGCATGTAATCAATAGTGAATTCATTGAGCTCCGCAGCCCATTTTCCACCCCTTCCAGTGGCTTCTCTATTCCTCATAATATCCTTTAGAGGCTGTGATGAGGGAACAATTATATGGTAAGCTTGGAAATAATGCCAAAGCTTTCTGGAGGCCATTAATACAGCATACAACACTTTCTCCAATTCTGTGTAATTTTTCTTTGATAAACTTAATACTTTAGAGACAAAGTATACTGGGACTTGCTTCTTAATTTGTCCTTCAAGCTTCTCCTACACCAGCACCGCACTTACTGCAGAATGCGAAGCTGCTACATACAATAGCAAAGGAGCCCCTAGCACGGGTGGAGTTAATGTTGTTAGATCAATCAAGTATTGCTTCAGCTCTTCAAAGGTTTTCTGTTGAGTTGAACCCCATTTAAAGACTTCGGCTGACTTTAGTACTTCAAAGAATGGTAAATTTCTTTCTGCTGATCTAGATATGAATCGATTCAAAGATGCAAGTCTTCCTGTCAGCCGTTGGGCCCCCTTCTTTGTGCTTGGTGGCTCCATCCGAAGGATAGCTTCGATTTTGCTTGGATTAGCTTCGATCCCCTTCGTTGAAACTAGACAGCCAAGGAACTTGCCCTTCTTCACTCCGAAGACACATTTTTCTAGATTTAATTTTAGGCCAGCTTTCCTAAAATTAGCAAATGTTTCCTGTAAATCAGTAAAATGGTTTTCTTGCTTCGTGCTCTTCACTATGATATCATCAACATATGTTAGCACATTTCTGCCTATCTGAGAATGAAGAACCTTGGTTGTCATCCCGCTGAAGCTTCCTCCAGCATTCTTGAGCCCCTCAGGCATCCGAAGATAACAATATGTACCACTGGGGGTTATGAAGCTGATCTTTGGTTCATCTTCTTTTTTCATCCAAATTTGATGATAGCCTAAATAACAATCTAGTAGACTCATGAGCTCTGACGAACCTACTGCATCTACTAGAGAATCTATTCTCGGTAATGGGAACTCATCCTTTGGACAGGCCTTGTTTAGATCAGTAAAATCAATGCACATTCTCCATTTACCATTGGCCTTCTTCACCATGACAGTGTTGGCTAACCATTCTGGGTATTTTACTTCTTTGATGACACTAGCACTGAGAAAGTCTTTTTACTTCATTCCGAGCACCTTCGGCTTTATCATCAGACATTTTTCGAAGCTTTTGCTTTCTGGGCCTGAAGGATGGATCAACATTGAGTGAATGTTCAATGACATCCCTGTTGACACCGCAGAGATCGTTGGCTGACCATGCAAAAACATCCTTGTTGTTGAATAAAAACCTTATCAAAGTTTTTTCCTGCTCTTCAGATAATTGAGACCCCAGTAGTACCTTCTGCTCTGCTATGTCTTCACATAGAAGCATGGGCTTCGGCTGACCAGCCGAAGCAGCCTTCTCTCTTCTGTACTTGTACTGCTCACAAGCTTCAGCTCCATCTATATTGTGGATGGCTTTCGAGTCTGTCCAATTTCCCTCAGCCTTTCTGGTAGCTTCCTGACTTCCATGAATTGCAATAGGCCCTTGTTCTGAAGGTATCTTCATGCATAGATATGCTGGATGAAGAATTGCTTCGAAAACATTAAGTGTCCCACGACCAATGATTGCATTGTAAGGACATTCCATGTCAACAATATCAAACACAACCTGTTCAGTCCTTGTGTTGTGGACAAATCCGAAGGTTACTGGCATTGTGATCTTGCCGAGTGCTACAATCTGCCTTCCTCCGAAGCCACAAAGAGGGTGTGTAGCATCATGGATCTTGTCCTCTGGCTCTTGCATCTGTCTGAAGGCCTTGGCAAATATGATATCCGCTGCACTACCTGTATCAACCAGAACATTATGGACTAGAAATCCTTTGATGACACAAGAAATGACCATATCATCATTGTGAGGGTAATCATTGAGCTGAAGGTCCTCCTGGGAGAAGGTAATTGGGATGTGAGAGCATTTTGACTTGATGAAGGGTCCCTGCACCCCGACATGTTGTACCCTTCTCTGGGCCTCCTTCTTCTGCTTCTTGTTGGCCAGCTCTGAGCATGAACCGCCTGTTATCGGGAGCATCAGCTTCGTAGCTGAAGCAGCTTCGGCTTGATTGTTGAACGAAGCCATCAGCTCAAAAGTGGAAGTGAGTTCACCGAAGGTGGGTGCCAATGTTGGTCACTTGCTCTCAAATGCTATGAATTAAGAACAAGGCAACACAGAAAAGGTTAATGGTAATTGTCCTTCGTCCTCCAAAGCATTATTTCCCTCATGATATAATGATCTTCAGACGAAGGTCATGAAGGACATACCTTCACCATCATAGTATGTATTAATGAAAGGAGAGGCATATGAAACATGAAGAATAACATAAATGATCATGTGACATTATAAATACTTTTTCTATTATATCATTATGAATAAACATGAACAATATCGATTTACATTCATACCTTCGGCTTGACAGAAAGCAAAAGTCCGAGCGTAATGCGCAAGCAAGTACAAGTCAACGTGAACAGTACGGGGTATTGTTCAGCTATTTATAGGCACAGGGCGCAGCCTATGAGATATTACATCCATGTCCTTTACGATTACAACTGTGACACGGACTCTCATGGACTAATCGGTCATTTCATCTTTAAATCGGTGCAATCCTTCGTCTTGAGACATGCCATTATGCCGAAGCTTCATGGATGATAGCTTCGGCGTTGCTTTTGAAAGGATCCGCCGAAGGTGTTTCTTCCTACAGGATCTTCGGCGATGAAGCATACCCCCAACAGCCCCCAACAGGGATGAAATTGGGTTTGTAGGAAGTTTGCAAACTTAGAGACCTGCTTTACATAACTGTTGGAGAAGAGTTTTTCTCGAAAACTTCTTAAATTCATATTTAGAGATATGTTTACATAACCATTGGAGATGTTCTAAGGGAATGTTTGGGACCACTCCACCCCCACCAATTCTAGCTCTGTTCTATGAACTCCATTATGGAGCATCTCTACTTTAGAGTTTAACAATTTTTTTGATATGATTCACTTATAATGTAGCTCCACCTCTAGGAATTTGAGATATTTTTGTTAAAAATGTCTTTGTTATCTAAATCCTCGTCCCCATCCCGAGTATGATGGCTATATATATATATATATATATATATATATTCAAAAATCTATATAATGGTAGTAATATAAACTAAGCTCTATGTCGGTGGCGTTATCATCACCTTCAAACACAACATACTGCTTTTAACAAACGACATCCACTCGAACTCACCCATGACCATGAGAGCCGCTATGAAGCACTTGCCTTAATCATGGCAAAACCCCACGCCAGGCGATAGCTACAAAGTGGAGGCTGAAAGCGCCTCGACGGTCTGTGAGACACGACGTGAGAGCCACTACGAAGCACTTGCGTGAATCATGGCAAACCCCTCACCAGGCGACAGCTACGAAGCGGAGACCGAAAGCGCCTCAGCGGTCTACAAGACGCGACGTGAGAGGTGCTACGAAGCACTTGCCTGAATCATGGCAAACCCCACGCTAGGCGACAGCTACAAAGCGGAGGCCGAAAGCGCCTCAGTGGTCTACGAGACGTGACAGGAGAGCCGCTACAAAGCACTTGCCTGAATCATGGCAAACCCAGCGTTGGGCGACATCTACGAAGCAGAGGCCGAAAGCGCCTCAATGGTATGCGAGATGTGATATGGCTATGTAAAATATTGTTTTGCATCGTAAAACGTACTATTTACATAGTGGAGTTTAAAATAGTAGATGATGGTGAGTAAGCTGCTAGAGATAGCTAAGGCAATGGAGAGAGCTGCTATCAGCCACCAGAGAATGATGCAGGACATGAGTAAATTAACATTTGGTGAGAGAAAAGGGACGGAGGGAGAGACCATAAGGGTGAGGGAGGAGGCTGGCAAGCGGGGGCAAGCGACGAGACTGGAGCGTGGGTAGATGAGCAGGGGCAGGCAGAGGCGGGGTGGCATGGCTGGAGCACGAGTGGTGGCACGACATGACCACATGAAAAAATAGGTGGAGGAGGACACACGGGGATTAGTATCTTCACGCAACACTAAGAGCATCTCCAATAATTATATAAATTTAGCACTCTAAATTATAGATTTAGAAAGTTGCTAGAACACTTTGAGGAGTAAAAAATGTTTGTGCTGCAACAACTTTCTATTTATTGATTGCTAATTTTTAAAGTTGTCTGTCAACAAAAAAAATAAGTGGGTCTATTTTCTATTTTTTATTGAACTAGTGACATAAATCAGTATCAACAATCATACCTGACGTTTGGATGATCGGAGTTGTCAATGGAAGGCTAGACGGTTGCCGTGACGGTGTGAAGGCAACACATGAGGTGCTCTAGCAGCGCCTCAGGACAAGAGGTTATCTAGCGGTGACAACATCAAGATGTTTGGACGCTAGAGATGGATTTATGGTCAAAGGGAGGGTGGGACAACGTGAAACAACGACTAGAGTATGCTTTTTTGATGGACCTAGCACCAAGATTGGTTTAAGGAGTCTTGACGAGGTTGGTAAATCTCTACTACTCTATAAGTCCTTATTGTAGGCGTCCACACCCGTGTGCCATGTTCTGCCTCTTGACGCCGGTCTGCCCGCGCACCCCGCTCGTGCACGCCCCCGTTCGTGATGCCCATCCTGCCGACCCGCTATGGCAGCCGCCTTCGCGTCCCCTGCGAGATCCCTCCACGCACAGGCGCGTCCCCCACAAATCGCGCCTCCCCCACCGCTCTCCGTGAAATCTGCCCTCCCCTCGTCGCCTCCCTAGCCCGCAGTCTCCCCTCAACCTCCCCACGACCCAAATCTCCCTTTCCCCCTCGCACCTCATCCTGCGCGCGATGCTCGCCGATATGCCGCCTTCCAACATCGTCGTTGTTGCCTCCCCCATCCCTAGGAGGGCATCCTCGCCGATGTGTTGCCTTCCAACATTGACACCACCACGTCCCTGCACCACCCACTCCCCCGCGTGTGTCCCTAGCCCCCAAGCTCGCGCCGGCCGGAGGACCACGCTCGCCCCCCCTAAAGATTGCTCCCTCCCCAAGGAGCTGGCGGCGGCGTGGCTGCGTCGGGAGAAGGAGGCCGCAGAGGACGCTGGACGGGGGCTACAACAGGAGTTCGACTCCGAGCGGGCCTCCCCGGAGATGGCAGCCAGATCCGACCATTGAGCCCCCTAACCGAGCGGATCCAAGGTACTACACGGCCTTGCCCTTGCCCTTTTCCTTGCTTTGTCGTCCTCTCCTCTTCCTCTTGCGGGCGCCATGATCCGATTAGCAAATTATGCATAGCATGCGCCCTTCGGGTGTTGATCTAGCGAACCCCATCCGTACACGCCGCCACGTTTGTGCTAGCCAAAGTGGATCTAATGTCGAGGCCTTGGGAAGACGAAGGAGTGTGTAGATGGCGAGATAGATTAGGCCTTAATTATATAGCTCCAGGATGGGAGCGTGCAATGTAATTCTACAGTGGACTGCTTCCATCATAACAGAAGCAAGCTGCTAAGTGCAAGATTCTCCCTAGAAGTCACATACCTCATAGTTTTGTCTAGCCGGAGAGGAATGGAATTCGACATCAAGATGGTCGACGACAACATCATTTACTAGATCATCAAAGGAGACCAAGCATGAGATACTATTGATTCCATGAGCATACCTATGAGGACCAATGGCTGGCTTCTTGGGTGAACTTTCAAGTAACTGACAAGAAACGAAATCAGCAGAAGAGTTTTACTTGCTCCTAGAGTATGTGCAACCACACAACCACCTCTACTTGTTGAACTATCCATTTCTTCAAGTTGTAATGATCCTGCCAAGTTTTTCCATATAAATTTGAAGGCTTTTCTCTGATGAGCAAGTAACTTTGGTTCAAGATCAGTGATTGAAGCCCACACATTCCCAGATTCCTTGATTTTGGAGAATTCTGGATCACAAATCTCAAAAAAGGAAAGGTCAAGTACATGACCATCCTGACCAAAATGGTTCCTTTCAGGCCTCTCGTGGTCCTTACCAGTGAACTGCCAAAAAATGAAATATGCATACAATTAATAATGGGGTATAAAGTAAAATAAAAGGGAAATAACTTTATTGTTGTTTGAAGCTACCATTGGTGGAAAGATATCCTTTGCCTCAGTGCATACAACATTGCACAGTCTGCAGGTCAGACCAAGCTGTTCGTCTAGCACACAGTCATGATGAGAGTGCTCTCCTCCTTTTCCAAAATCAGTATTGCTCTCATGAACGATAAGCCAGCGTTATACCAGACCGATCCATCGGGTACCATCTCTGCTTGGAAGGCCAATGCCACGGGAAGGAACTCCAACTCTATGCGTGAGTTTCTGGAGAAGAACTACAAAGACCTCCGGCAGGAGACCATCAAGCTTGCTATCCATGCACTTCTAGAGGTATATCATAAACAAATGCAGTGTTTAATTTCCAGTTCATATATTCTCAAATGGATGAATGATTCTTGCCATTTAAATGGACAAAGTATCATCTTTTGCTCTATCTGATAGAACTGAAGTATTTGATTTTGTACATATGTAATAGATTCAAAACATTAAGGGAGCTTCTCTAAGTTACTTACTTCATTTTTCTACTGTTTATAGATTGCGAACTGAACTTAAATCAGGCATTCAGTATTGGTCTCTAGAGAGGAAGCTCTGCCAAGCATTACTAAGAACTATTCAGGTATGGAGACACCTTTGTTTTGCTATAATTTTAAACAAATAAGTATACTGATAATAGTGATGTTTTGCGAACTGAACTTAAATGCATGACACGTTTTTCTTCATGGCATCTTTAAATGCATGAAAGTATATCCGAGCCTGTTGTTAGCTTTTAACCCCAATGAAAATCAATTATCTTTACCATTCGTTATTTCTTTGAAGAATGGTATTTCAGTTCATTGGCCATGTGTCAACGTGCTTCCGGTGAAAAGTGCTCTATTTTTACATTACAAGCTAGATTTCAACATTAGGAGTATCAAAGAAAAAATAACGAATGATAAAGATACTACAGATGACACATTAGGCATTATGAAATACCTAGTTTTTACATATTTGCCTCTTTTAGTAGATGTCAAGGAGATTAATGGACAGGAAGTGGCAACTTAATTAGAAGTACCTGGCCTTAGCTATACATTGTAGTGCTTAATTTAGAGTGGCTTCTCCATATTTTAGATGTATTTCTGTGGTTAACGCCGAGCATGCTATCTGTGTTATGGTTACTAATATCTTTTCATTGTGTTAAACACTTCTTTCTCTGTGGCCTGCATATGTTTTTTCTTTTGACATTCTAGAATCATTGTTAGTGGATACCCAATGAAATTTAGGGAATTTCTGTCATGTTAGAGAGCCTTTGGTTCAATCCACAACTATACCATTTAGGATGTATCATGCTATAATGTTGCCAATAGCAGTGGCTTGATGACATCACTGTGTAAATATGATGGATTGCTTCTTTGGAACTATGCTATATAAAAGATCTTTTTTCTAGCTTGACTTCTAGCATTAGTTGAGGCATGAGCATGGGTGACTGAGCATGTAATACTAAATGTTCTGATACTGATATCAGAACATGAATTTGTTTAACCAAATATTATATCCTGAACTTCTGTTTCCACAGCGTGATCCGATACAGAATTGATTTCGAAGGTCTTGGAAATCAGCAGCGAGCGCAGCCTCATCCACAACTTCTTCTTCTCCTACCACGTGTAATAATCACGGTACACAAGTTTCCCTCGAATTTATATTCTATGTTTTCATTTGTTTCATGATTGTCAGTTTGTCGATCTTATTTATCTCTTTGTACTGTTGTCGATGGGAAGAAAACGTCGAGGAAGGGTGTTAGAAAGAACCCCACAGTAGATTGTGGGACATATACTAAGAACATCGTCTACAACGAGGTCCTAACAAACTAGACCTATGGTAAGTCTGTCAAAACTCGATTGTTTGTTTCAATATATTTGGAATTGTGCCTTTAACCTAGAGTGAAATTTCCTCTACTTATCTCTTCTGTTGAAGTGACATGCTCTGAACTGATCTTGGCTTCAGGTATGCTTATCCATGGTGGAAAGAAAAAGTGATTGACTCAGACTTGAAAAGAAAAGATGGACTTTGCCCATTGACGCCTAAGGAGACTGCTCTTGTCCTCGGAGCACTTGACATCGACAGAGGTATGCAAATATACATTGTTGCTGGGGAAATATACGGTGGAAAGCGCAGGATAACTTCTCTAACTTCAGCATACCCGAATGTTGTATGTGCACAAATATATTATGCATCTATTGTAGCGTACTTGTTATACAGTACTCTTCCATCTCTCCTTTTTTCCTTGTTGATGCCAAAATCAAGTTTACAAGTATGGTTGCCCCTCACCCACAACCTGTTACATGTTTTAGTATCATTTATTTATGGAAAAATGAATTCTCTTGTTTAGTATCATTTATTTATGGAAAATGATGTGTACGTAGTACTATCTGCTCCCAGTTTGCACAACTTGTGTCTCAATCTGCTTTAGATAGATGTATGCCAAAATCAAGTTTACAAGTATGGTTGCCCTTCACTCACAACATGTTACATATTTTTATTAGATATAATCCCACACATAAGTCTCTAACCGGTTGCTATTTATCCTATCAGAGAATTCCTTGACATATGATGAGGATAAAGGAGCTTGGTTTCTGGAGAAAGAGTTGACTGTGAATGTTTATGCTAGGAACCGTCTCAAGGTTCATCAATATCCATGATTGCACTACCGGACGTATGTAATCAGCTGTTGACCATACACGATATGGCATGACCATTTATATTATTATGTTTGAATCACCACTTAGGAAATGTAGGCTGTCTGACTTGTGAAATTCCATAAACCCGATGACTACAGTGTTCTTGACAACATATTATGAAGAACAAAATATAGGAGGTAAAAGAGTTTATACTGGCCATATGGCTCTATATCTTACACCTTTGGGATGTCTGTTTCCTCAATGAAGGACGGTACGAATACAAATACATTAGTTAACGAGCTATTATCTGATCAATATCTGAAGAGCTACATGTATGCTCATCATACTTTTGTCGTTTTGCATGTACATCAATGGACAATGGCTTGTTTTCAGTGCAAGATTTTATGTAATAATTGCATATGGTCTTTTGCAAGATTTTCTGGTGCCTTGTTTCAGAGTCCAACCAGCATAATAATTACACGGCTCTTGTGTGTATATCTGAAATGGGTTTCATGGGTTACAACTAAGGTGTTACATAACTGATAGTTAATTAGTACTTTTTTATATATCCAGATAGATATCAGTCCAACAGTTTTCTTCGAGATGCAATTAGCACTTATAACAACATTGATTTTCTTATATACCCTTATTTTTGTGAAACTAATTTAATGGTCTATGTTAGCATTCAAAATTGTCTTATGTTGAAACTGTGTATATATGCTATTCATAATAACAGAGCCATTCATGTTGTTGGGCGCCTTGGATGAACTACCTTTTCTTCAATAAAGATGGAGCTCATGCAGATTGATTTAGTCCCTTTCTTGCAATGTAACATATATGTTTCATACAAATTCTTGTACTCCCGTCGCATCGCACGGGCACTCACCTAGTATAGAGATGAAATTGGGTTTGCAGGAAGTTTGCAAATTTAGAGACCTGCTTTACATAACTGTTGGAGAAGAGTTTTTCTCAAAAACTTCTTAAATTCAAATTTAGAGATATGTTTACATTACTATTGGAGATGTTCTAAGGGGATGTTTGGGATGACTCCACCCCACCAATTCTAGCTCTATTCCGTCATCTCGATTATGGAGCAGCTCTACTTTAGAGTTTAACAATTTTTTGATATGATTCACTTATAACGTAGCTCCACCTCTAGGAATTTGAGATTTTTTTTTGTTAAAAATGTCTTTGTTATCTAAATCCTCGTCCCCATCCCAAACGCGGTGACTATATATATATATATATATATATATACACTAGTAATTAAGCATGGACCGTGGGTGCCCGGCGCGTCCATGCCTCCGCCTCTCTAGCCCCACCAAGAAAGTCGTGCCCCGTCTCGCCTCCCCCGCAGAGCAAGCAAGCATAGGCCGCCCACACCACGCCTCGCCTACCCAGCAACGACGATGACAGAATCCCCCCACCCGGCCATGCCCACACCATGCCTCGCCGTGCGTCACCTCGAATTCCCTCCACCCGCATTGACTACATGGACGCACCGGGTTGCCACAGAAGCCTGTATGCGGTTGCCGCTCTAGGCCATGCTCCGCCTAGAAACCGAGATCTTCAATCTCGGACGCCATCAGCGCACGCCTGCCATAAGCGTTCGTCGTTCCATCACCAATTCGGAAACACAGGGTGAAGGGGATTCTGCCATGCTAGGAGATCCACAACGTTTTGGCAATGACGACGCAGATCCAGTCACACCAACCCTAGGTATGTGCCGCGCAGATTCAGCAACATCCCACGTGAGAAAAAGCGGCGATGACGAAGAACACCGTGGTTGACGTCGGGCGGCCTCTCGATTGCTGGTCGTGCTCGGATCCGCACCTCGATGGGGCCACCCTATCCCTCATCGCCCAGCCATGTCGGATTGAGTTCCCTTGGACGGGCGATGGTGTTGTGGTGGTGTTGGCTAGGGTTGGGGACCTCAGGGGCGGGTTCAGCAGCGCTATAGGTCGGAGATTGGTTAGTGATGAAAGATCTAAGCCGTCATCGATTTACCAAAAAAAATTATTTTTTGTTTGTCTACTATTGTTTTGCTAAAAACATTGAATTGTTCATAATGTTCATCCTGAAAGCCAATTACTTTTAGATTTTAATGTAATATTGTAGAGTAATTTTGATGATCAGTACTCTATGCCATTTCACATCCAACCTAAGGGCTTTGAACTTTATAGCCATCTAACATTTGTGTTATTTCCCGCGGGACTAGAGCAAGATATTTATTTCTAAGCTAGAAACTCCCCCATCAATTAGATTTATCGCCTGATACCTTTGTTGGTCTGCTCTCAATTCACTATGCTTGTTCTCTAATCACTGTATGGATGCGTTTTGGTTTGTTTTAGACATGTCCCATATACTTAGTAATACCAGGTTGGGTTGAATGTAATGTTCCTTCTAGATTTTGGACAGGCTTGACCCATCATCTTATACTAACATTGGACATGAACCTGTATTTTTATAAATCTATCTAGAACACATTCTCTATACATGGTAATATGTCACTTGGATGGAGCATTTTTATTGCTTGTTCAGTAGAATGCCCTTTGCACGATTTGATTCATGAATTTCCTCATGAAGATGCCATCTTGTCCATGTAACTGCTACTCGGCTAAAAATTCTTGAAACATTAACTATCCAGATAGCACTTTACTAATATTTGTCTGCACAATTTTTATTTTGTTAAGAATGTTCACACTTTCAGGCCTCGTTGTTAGAATATTTTCTTGTTTGCTAACTTTAGATGTTTTGCAGTTGTCTTGGTTAATGTTAGCTTATTGATAAAGGTGGCTAATGATGGTAATGCCAAAGGGGGATCCGGCGCCTTTACAATTAACTAGAGAACTTCAGTAAGCAACTCAAGGTATTCTAGACCATTGAAAGGAGCACAAGGCTAATGGTAGCTGTCGGAGAGGAAATTCTCTAGCCGGGTGGCGGAGTGCACCGACCCTAAGTCCTAAGATGTGGAGGGGGTTTAAGCGTTTTGCCTGTTGCGAGATGTAGGAATGAACACAAGAACACGCAAGGGTTTAGAGTGGTTCGGGCCGCCGAAGCGTAATACCCTACTCCACTGTGCGTTGTATTGCTTGAGAGCTTGGGTTGAGTTTAAGCCTGAATGACTTGCGTCTGAGTCCCCCTTGTAACGTTGCATGCTCCCCATTTTATAGCTCAAGGGGGGCATGTACAAGAGTGCTGAGCCCCGACATGTGGGCCCAACAGCATGATGGATGTAAGACTTAGGGCAGCAATAGTTGTCTGCTGGAGCAATCTTCCCGCGCTCTGACACCCGCGATCCGCGTAGTCTTGGTGTGCTGGGGAAGCTTCCCTGGTAATGCACAAGTGCTCGTGGACATATTGTATCTGTGTATCCTACAGCATGGGCATACTGTTCGGATTAGACGGGCACGCCACCTGCTGCATGGCCTGGGCACCGTCTGTCAGCGGAGTGGACATGACACATTAAATGCCGAAGGGGCACATCACCTATCAGTAGGGTGGGCAGGCGGTGCATCCCCTCTGCAATAAATGTGGAGGCCGCGCGGCCTAGAGTCCTTACGTCATGCTCCGCCCGCTGGCCTACGTCACGAGCAATAAGCCATGTGGCAGTATTGGGCCCTCGACCGAGCAGGGAGCGGAGGCGTACCGGATAGGGCCCGGACACGTGTCAGCACCAGACCCATGCCTAGGCCACGGCACTTCCTCCCCCGGGACCTTGTTATGGGTGGTCTGGAGCTTACTTGGTGGGGTCCGAACTCCACCCAATGGCTCTAGGCTGCTTTACTTCGTGGGTCCATGAAAGTCGCCTAGAGGGGGTGAATAGGCGGAATCTGAAAATTATAAACTTAAGCACACACTACAAGCCGGGGTTAGCGTTAGAAATAAAATTGAGTCCAAAAGAGAGGACGAAAACAAATCACAAGCAAATAAAGAGTGTGACACGGTGATTTGTTTTACCGAGGTTTAGTTCTTGCAAACCTACTCCCTGTTGAGGTGGTCACAAAGACCGGGTCTCTTTCAACCCTTTCCCTCTCTCAAACGGTCACCTACCGAGTGAGCTTCTCTTCTCAATCAATTGGGATACTAAGTCCCCACAAGGACCACCACACAATTGGTGTCTCTTGCCTTGATTACAAATGACTTGGGAACAAGAAATGAGGAAGAAGAAAAGCGATCCAAGCGCAAGAGCTCAAAAGAACATGACAAAACTCTCTCTTCTAGTCACTATTGCTTTGAGTGGAATTGGGACTTGGAGAGATTTTGATTCGCTCTAATTGTGTCTTGTATTGAATGCTATAGCTCTTGTATTGAATGTGTTGGCTGAAAACTTGGATGCCTTGAAGTGTGGTGGTTGGGGGTATTTATAGCCCCAAGCACCAAAGTGGCCGTTGGGGATGGCTGCTGTCGTATGGCGCACCGGACAGTCCGATGCGCCACCAGACACTGTCCGGTGCGCCAGCCACGTCACCCAACCGTTAGGGTTCGACCGTTGGAGCTCTGACTTGTGGGGCCACCGGACAGGTCCTGTTCACTGTCAGTGCGCCTTCTGGCGCCTGCTCTGACTTCTGGGCGCGCAGTTGCAATGTTCACTGTTCACTGTAGACTTTTGCAGACGACCGTTGGCGCAGTTAGCCGTTGCTCCGGTGGCACACCAGACAGTCCGATGAATTATAGCGGAGTGGCTCCCCAAATTCCCGAAGCTGAGCAGTTCAGAGAGGATCTCCCTGGTGCACCGGACACTATCCGGTGGCACACCGGACAGTCCGGTGCGCCAGACCAGGGCAGCCTTCAGTTGTCTTTTGCTCTTTTTATTTGAACCCTTTCTTGGACTTTTTATTGGTTTGTGTTGAACCTTTGGCACCTGTAGAACTCATAATCTAGAGCAAACTAGTTAGTCCAATTATTTGTGTTGGGCAATTCAACCACCAAAATCATTTAGGAAAAAAAGGTTTGACCCTATTTCCCTTTCAGTCCGGCTTTGTGCGCACAGGGGTCCTGCGCCTTCTTGAGGAGGTCTGGGCCTGATGATGGTATCTCGGACAATGCCACCTTAACCGCTCATGAGATACCTCTGGGGTTGTTCTCCGCGTGGCTAGGGATAGCCGCACAACATCATGCCTTCATACCGTAGTAAGGGGTACCCCTGAACCAGGGTACTGACAGCGGCCCCCGGGCCCGCCTCAGGGGAGGGAACGAGCCTGCAGGTGGGGCCAAAGCTTGATCGGTGGTTGCCATGCTGCTCCAGCTCTCCCGCTATTGACCTGTGACTTCCGTATTCAACCGTTTTCGCTGGGTCACGCGCAGGGCACCTTGATACTGCTGTATTAGCTTTGAAAATTTAACCTCCCCATCTTATGCGGCTGTCCTAAGGAGGCGCGGTATCAGCGTGAGCGGCGGTTTGACTCCCCTGCACCCAGGGACTATCACCCACGGTGGATGACTCGTGGGTCTGGGCCCCTGCGTGAGAGACTGGGCTATTGCTTTTGGTGGAGGCAGAGAGGCGCGTCACCGCGGGCGGTGGCGTGCCTTCTCCCACGGTGGTCCGTCTCCTCTATGCGCAGGACCCGGCATGCCAGGTGCCTGACATGCAGACCTGGCCCCTGGTCTGAGGTTGGACCGTTGGTCGCGGCGAAGATGAAGCGGTGCACCTACCGCGGGGCAGTAACACGCTCCTTG
Source organism: Zea mays (assembly GCF_902167145.1). Classification (NCBI taxonomy): domain Eukaryota; kingdom Viridiplantae; phylum Streptophyta; class Magnoliopsida; order Poales; family Poaceae; genus Zea; species Zea mays. Next base: position 188,932,165 of record NC_050098.1, read on the forward strand.
CGCGACGATTCGCCTTCTTCGCCCCGGCGAGCCAGCTGTAAGTCATGTAGGGTCGGGCCCCCATGCCATAGGCTGGATACCTTGGTGTGCATTGGGGGTGACGCTTCGGGGCATGAGCGGGGAAATCTGCCTTTAAAAAGGAGCTCGTCCCCCGGGCAGTAGCTATGCCTCGCTTTTCTTCCATTCGCCGTGCCCTTCTGCCTTCCGGGCCTCTAGATGGGGCGCACTGATGTTCGTTGGAAGGATCCGCGCCAGGGCCGCCCCCCAGCGGCCTCACCGCCGGGGAGGTCGTGCTCTTTGTTTCCTGCGCGGTGGTGCTATCGACCTTGTCTTCTTCTTGCTGCTGTTGGAGGAGCGCGACCTCGTGGGGGTTGGCGCTCTTCTGCCATCGCTCAGCTTCTAGGATTTTCATCATGCAGCCCGGCTGCGGTCTCCCGCCGGTGGTCATCTACAAGGATGACCACCAGCCTTGTGGTGGAGAGAAGCGAGCCGGGCTGCGGCTTCCTCCTGCCCTCAGCTTCAAGGATGTTCATCATCCTCGCTGGGGTGGAAGGCGAGCCGAGTTGGGGTCCTGCCTTCCGCATGGGCTGGTGACCCGCTTCTTCCTCCAGCATTTGGAGGAGAAGGATGTTCACCAGCCTTGCGTAGGAGGCGAACCTCGGCTACGCGGGGTCGGCCGGCTGCGGGCGCCGTCAGCTGCCGCATGTCTGGCTCCATGGCTCGGATGGCTTTGGTGCCGCCTCCAACGCTGCCTCCCACCGCCAAGTGGGGCGTGGCTGTCCGTCCACCGCACGGGTGACGGTCGCACCGTGCGCAGGTCTGTCGCATCCGTAGCGTCCCTTGCGCCGCCGGCCACGCTGTTCCGACGCCGCCCGAGGGGTTGTACAAGACATCATACGCCATGGAGGTGGCAGCCACGTTCTTAGATGGTCTTGTCCTCACCCCCGCAGGAGGGCAGGGGTGAGGTCCTCTTCGGCGTAGCGCACGCGCTGTGGTGCTCGCTGTTGCTAGCAAGCCGTCTGCGCGTAGGTGGCCATTGCCGCTGGTGAGGCTGCCCGGTGCAGAGGTGGTTGCCTCCGCTGGCGAGACCACCGGCGTCACCTGCCACCGAGCCTCCAGCTCTTTTGGCTTTAATGGCCTCGTTGTCGCCCCCTGTAGGAAGGCGGGGGCGAGGACCTCTTCGCGATGGCGCACGCATTGAGGCGGCCATCACCGCTGGCGAGTTGCTCGGTGCAGAGGTGGTTGTCGCCGCTGGTGAGGCCGCCCGGAGCTAGCTTCCAATGTGACCTATTGGTGAAGAGTAGTCCATTCCTGCAGAGTAGAGATGAAGCTAGGACTCCGCTTGATTCAAGCAACATTATCACTTATCTGTGTATCGCCTGTCCCTGCTGCTGTGTGTGATGTTGTTTACTCCTCCCTGGTACCCGGCCCCCCGTCTGGGATGCAGGCTTGATGTGTCGAGGTTGGATACCAGCGTATCTGAAAGGGTTGTCAACAACTCTCGGGAGGCAGCCTTGGCCGGGATCTGGACCTGTACGCAGCTTCAGCTAGGGAGCGTTAGTAGTACACCCATAGGGTCCCTGTCTGATATTAGCCATCCTTTGATACATGCTCGGGACTCGCAGGGTTTAGTCCGGGTGGCCAAGTTGTGTGTTCGGACCCCCTTGGATTGTGGCTCTAGATACTAGGACTCCTGTCGCAAGGTGGTGGAGTGTGCAGGCTTACGGTACGGGACCAGGCTAAGCGGATACACGGCTCCAGACCACCCCAAGGGACAAGTGTCTGTTTTCTGGAGCCGGACCCTAGGTTGTCGGACCCACAGGACTTATAGCTCCAAATAATAAGGCACCCGTCACAGAATGGTGGGCTATGCAGGCTTACGGTACGGGACCAGGCTAAGCGGCTACACTGCTCCAGACCATTCCATGGAACGGACTCCCGTTCTTTAGAACCGGCCCCCGGGCTGTCGGACCTCCCAGCTTTCATAAAGGAGGTCCTAAACTGCAAGCCTGGCTGTTCAATTCGGATGTCATCATGTCAGGACAGATGGGAACCGTGCGAGTGGGTTAGATAAAAAGTATTATCTCAAAACTGTAGGTTAAATCCATGAAGGAGGAAGGTAAAGTCGTCATAGAAACACGTCCGAGGGGATGAATTTCCTCTTTATAACTTGACATGCATGGGTGTAAATCATCAGGCTGGGTTTATGTGGGCAGACCTCACCGGGCTGGTGTACACATATGCGATATTTAATTATAAAAGAAGAAAAATTTAACCCCTCAAAGTTGCTTCTATGGATTGAACTTATAGAGATAGGAAGGGGTACTTCTTCAGATATGGCAAAGTTGGCATCCCTTGGGTTAGCATATTTCCATCGCCTTGAGGGGTTCCTCCCTGCTGGGGGAGAGGTTGCGGATCCCCTCTTGGCTCAGTACTTTGCCGCAGGATTAGGTCCCGACCCTGGGTTCCCTACTATGCACGAACCGTCGGCCATAGTATTTAAGCGTCTGGTTACGATGTGCATTTCGGGTTGCAACTTGACATCTGAGTCCGCCGCTTGAGTCCACGTCCTCGCGCTGTAGTGGCCCCTACACAAACCCATCGAAAGGTTGGACCCGTGGGGAGTCTAGAAGGGTTTCCGGGGGAAGGCAGGCTTCGGTCCCATAGGCCAGGTAGCACGGAGCCCCCTGGTGGTCCGTCTAGTTGCCTTCACCGGAATTGGAGCCTCTAGTGAAGACATCCTTCAGGACCCCCTCGGGTGACTGATACCCGAGGTCCGGTTCTGCCGCGGCCACCTCCTCGTCGTCGGCCCTTTCCTTGTCGGGTCGGCGACGAGGTGGGGAGCCATCCCCGGAAGACTGCTCGCGCCACGCGTTGACACGTTTCGCGAGGTCAATGATCTCGCGACACTCTGCGGCGCTGTGGTGACCGTTGGGGTGCACTGGGCATGTGCCGCCGTTACCCCTCGGTGGTCGTGGGCGTTTGCTGCGGTCACCCCGGCCCCCAGTCGCAGCTACCACGATCAGAGCGACGGAGTGCGACTTCTCGTTGTCGCAGTTCTTTTTCTTCTTTTTCTTGCCATCCTGAGTGACGACACCTGGGCTGCCCGTTTGGGCCGCCCCGGTCTATGGTGTTGAGTGCCACGCACGACCCTCAGCAGCCCTGGCGCACTTGTCGGCCAGAGCAAAGAGGGTGGGGACCTTTTCCACGTCATGCGTGGCCAACTTCTCCAACATCTTTTCATCACGTGCCCCCTAGCGGAAGGCCGTGATGATAGAAGCGTCAGAGATGCGAGGTATAGTACCTCGCACCTTGGTGAAGCGGGAGATAAACGTCTGGAGAGTTTCTCCGGGCTCTTGCCTCACTGCGTGGAGGTGGGCCTCCACACCGTGTTGCTGGTAAGCACTGGCAAAGTTCGTTGTGAACAGTGCGCAGAGCTCTTCCCAGGAGTAGATTGACCCCGGGGCAAGGTTCATGAGCTAAGTCCAGGCGGGCCTAGACAAGGCGACATGAAAATATGTCGCCATCACAACGGTGTTTCCACCTGCCGCTGTGATAGCGGTGACATACACCTGCAGAAATTTTGATGGGTTTGACGTACCATCGTACTTTTCCGGTAGGTGCGGTCGGAACTTAGATGGCCAAGATGTCGCGCGGAGATGATCCGCGAGAGCGGCGCAGCCTACGCCAGCCAATGGGACACCGGCCTGGATCTGGGCACCCACCGGCGCTTGCGGTGTTACCGCTGCGAAGTCTTGATCGAGGTTATGCCCCTCGATGTTTTGTCGGTGCTCTCGCGCCCTCTCTAGGGAGATGCAGGCATCCTCGCCTGTATGTCTGCGGTTGAGTTCTGCCCGCAGGTCATTAGACTTCTCCAGAGAGACCGGAGCGCCCTCCGCCGCGCGCCGGCGGTCGAGCTCCGCCCTCAGGTCCTCAGTTGGCGCTACTGAAAGGGAATTATGCTTACACCTAGTTCCTATATAATTTTGGTGGTTGAATTGCCCAACACAAATATTGGACTAACTAGTTTGCTCTAGTGAATAAGTTATACAGGTGCAAAATGTTCACACTTAGCCAATAAAAAGACCAAGTGTTGGGTTCAACACAAGAGCAAAGGAGCAACAGAAGGCTCCTCTGGTCTGGCGCACCGGACTGTCCGATGTGCCACCGGACATGTCCGGTGCACCAGGGGACTCCAACTCCGAACTGCTCGCCTTCGGGAATTTCCAGAGACCACTCCGCTATAATTCACCGGACTGTCCGGTGCACACCGGACATGTCCGGTGCTCCAAGGAAGGGCGGCCTCCGGAACTCGCCAGCCTCGGGTTTTCACTTCAGCTGCTCCGCTAAAATTCACCGGACTGTCCGGTGCATCCTCGGAGCAACGGCTACTTCGCGCCAACGGCTACCTGCGACGGCATTTAATGCGCGCGCAGCGCGCGCAGAAGTCAGAGTCGCCCATGCCGGCGCACCGGACAGTGAACAGTGCATGTCCGGTGCGCCACCGGACATCAAGGCGGGCCCAGAAGTCAGAACTCCAACAGTCAATTTTCAACGGCACTGATGACGTGGCGGGGGCACCGGACATGTCCGGTGTGCACCGGACTGTCCGGTGCGCCATCGAACAGACGGCCTCCAACAACGGTCAAGTTGGTGGTTGGGGCTATAAATACCCCAACCACCCCACCATTCATTGAATCCAAGTTTCCCAGCTTCCAACCACTATACAAGAGCTAGTATTCATTGCAAGGCACACCAAAAAGAAATCAAATCCTCTCCCAACTCCACACAAAGCCCTAGTGACTAGAGAGAGTGATTTGTAGTGTTCATTTGAGCTCTTGCGCTTGGATCGCTTCTTTTCTTTCGCATTCTTTCTTGTGATCAAACACTCACTTGTAATTGAGGCAAGAGACACCAATCGTGTGGTGGTCCTTGCGGGAAGTTTGATTCCCAAGTGATTTGAGAAAGAGAAGCTCACTCGGTCCGAGGGACCGTTTGAGAGAGGGAAGGGTTGAAAGAGACCCGGCCTTTGTGGCCTCCTCAACGGGGAGTAGGTTTGAGAGAACCGAACCTCGGTAAAACAAATCCGCGTGTCTCACTTCATTATTCGCTTGCAATTTGTTTTGCACCCTCTCTCGCGGACTCGATTATATTTCTAACGCTAACCCGGCTTGTAGTTGTGATTATTTTTGAGAATTTCAGTTTCGCCCTATTCACCCCCCCTCTAGGCGACTATCAATTGGTATCAGAGCCCGGTGCTTCATTAGAGCCTAACCGCTCGAAGTGATGTCGGGAGATCACACCAAGAGGGAGATGGAGACCGGCGACAAGCCCACTACGAGCCAAGGGAGCACTTCATCGGAAGAGTCCCGCACCAAGAGGAAGGAGAAGAAGAAGGACTCCTCCAAACGGAAGGAGAAAAGATCTTCTTATTCACACCACAAGGAGAAGAAGGAGAAATCTTCTTCCCACAAGTCGCATCGGAAAGGAGACAAGCACAAAAGGATGAGGAAGGTGGTCTACTACGAGACCGACACTTCATCAACATCTACCTCCGACTCCGATGCGCCGTCCGTAACTTCTAAGCGCCAAGAGCGCAAGAAGTTTAGTAAGATTCCCTTACACTATCCCCGTACATCTAGACATACTCCATTGCTTTCCGTTCCATTAGGCAAACCGCCAACTTTTGATGGCGAAGATTATGCTAGGTGGAGTGATTTAATGAAATTTCATCTAACCTCACTCCACAAAAGTATATGGAATGTTGTTGAGTTTGGAGCACAGGTACCTTCTGTAGGGGATGAGGATTATGATACGGACGAAGTGGCCCAAATCGAGCACTTCAACTCTCAAGCCACAACCATACTCCTCGCCTCTTTAAGCAAGGAGGAATACAACAAAGTGCAAGGGTTGAAGAATGCAAAGGAGATTTGGGACCTACTCAAGACCGCGCACGAGGGTGATGAACTCACCAAAATCACCAAGCGGGAAACGATCGAGGGGGAGCTCGGTCGCTTCCGTCTTCGACAAGGGGAGGAGCCACAAGATATGTACAACCGGCTCAAAACCTTGGTGAACCAAGTGCGCAACCTCGGGAGCAAAAAGTGGGACGACCATGAGGTGGTTAAGGTTATTCTAAGAGCTCTCATTTTTCTTAACCACACTCAAGTTCAATTGATTCGTGGTAATCCTAGATACCCACTAATGACCCCCGAGGAAGTTATCGGGAATTTTGTGAGCTTTGAATGTATGATTAAAGGATCAAAGAAGATCAACGAGCTTGACGAACCCTCCACGTCCGAGGCACAGCCGGTGGCCCTCAAGGCAACAGAGGAGAAGAAGGAGTCGTCTACACCGAGTAGACAACCAATTGACGCCTCCAAGCTCGACAATGAGGAGATGGCTTTAATCATCAAAAGCTTTCGCCAAATCCTCAAGCATCGGAGGGGGAAGGACTACAAACCCCGCTCCAAGAAAGTGTGCTACAAATGTGGTAAGCCCGGTCATTTTATTGCAAAATGTCCTATGTCTAGTGACAGTGACAGGGACAACGACAAGAAGGGCAAGAGAAGAGAGAAGAAGAGGTATTACAAGAAGAAGGGCGGCGATGCCCATGTTTGCCGGGAGTGGAACTCCGACGAGAGCTCCACCGACTCCTCCTCCGACGACGAGGATGCCGCCAACATCGCCGTCACCAAGGGGCTTCTCTTCCCCAACGTCGGCCACAAGTGCCTCATGGCAAAGGACGGCAAAAGGAAAAAGGTTAAATCTAAATCCTCCACAAAATATGAGTCCTCTAGTGATGATAATGCTAGTGATGAGGAGGATAACTTGCTTACCCTTTTTGCCAATCTTAACATGGAACAAAAGGAAAAATTAAATGAATTGATTAGCGCTATTCATGAAAAAGATGACCTTTTGGATTCCCAAGAGGATTTTCTAATTAAAGAAAACAAGAAACATGTTAAGGTTAAAAATGCTTATGCTCTAGAAGTAGAAAAATGTCAAAAACTATCTAGTGAGCTAAGCACTTGCCATGACACCATTGTCAACCTTAGAAATGAAAATGCTAGTTTAATTGCTAAGGTTGAGTCTCATGTTTGTGATGCTTCAATTCCCAATCTTAGAAATAATAATGATGACTTGCTTGCTAAGATTAAGGAATTGAATGATTCTCTTGCTAGCCTTAGAGTAGAAAATGAAAATTTGATTGCTAAGGCTAAAGATTTTGATGTTTGCAATTCTACAATTTCCAACCTTAGAAGTGAGAATGATATATTACATGCTAAGGTTGTTGAATTAAAATCTTGCAAACCCTCTACATCTACCGTTGAGCATGTTTCTATTTGTACTAGATGTAGAGATATTGATGTTGATGCTATTCATGATCACATGGTCTTAATTAAACAACAAAATGATCATATAGCCAAATTAGATGCAAAAATTGCCGAGCATAACTTGGAAAATGAAAAGTTTAAATTTGCTAGAAGTATGCTCTATAATGGGAGACGCCCGGGCATCAAGGATGGCATTGGCTTCCAAAGGGGAGACAATGTCAAACTTAATGCCCCTCCTAAGAACTTGTCTAACTTTGTGAAGGGCAAGGCTCCCATGCCTCAGGATAACGAGGGTTACATTTTGTACCCTGCCGGTTATCCTGAGAGCAAAATTAGGAAATTTCATTCTAGGAAGTCTCACTCTGGCCCTAATCATGCTTTTATGTATAAGGGTGAGACATCTAGCTCTAGGCAACCAACCCGTGCCAAGTTGCCTAGGAAGAAAACTCCTAATGCATCAAATGATCATGCTATTTCATTCAAAACTTTTGATGCATCATATGTGCTTACTAACAAATCCGGCAAGGTAGTTGCCAAGTTTGTTGGGGGCAAACACAAGGGCTCCAAGACTTGTGTTTGGGTACCCAAAGTTCTTGTTTCTAATGCCAAAGGACCCAAAACCGTTTGGGTACCTAAAGTCAAGAACTAAAATTATTTTGTAGGTTTATGCATCCGGGGGCTCAAGTTGGATACTCGACAGCGGGTGCACAAACCACATGACAGGGGAGAAAAAGATGTTCTCCTCATATGAGAAAAACCAAGATCCCCAACGAGCTATCACATTCGGGGACGGAAATCAAGGTTTGGTCAAAGGACTGGGTAAAATTGCTATATCACCTGACCATACTATTTCCAATGTTTTTCTTGTAGATTCTTTAGATTACAATTTGCTTTCCGTATCCCAATTATGTCAAATGGGCTACAACTGTCTATTTACTGATGTAGGTGTTACTGTCTTTAGAAGAAGTGATGATTCAATAGCATTTAAGGGAGTGTTAGAGGGTCAGCTATACTTGGTAGATTTTGATAGAGCTGAACTCGACACTTGCTTGGTTGCTAAGACTAACTTGGGTTGGCTCTGGCACCGCCGACTAGCCCATGTTGGAATGAAGAATCTTCATAAGCTTCTAAAGGGGGAACACATTTTAGGACTAACCAATGTTCATTTTGAGAAAGACAGGATTTGTAGCGCATGCCAAGCCGGGAAGCAAGTTGGCACTCATCATCCACACAAAAACATCATGACTAGTGACAAGCCACTGGAGCTCCTACACATGGATTTATTCGGCCCGATTGCTTACATAAGCATCGGCGGGAGTAAGTACTGTCTAGTTATTGTGGATGACTATTCTCGCTTCACTTGGGTGTTCTTTTTGCAGGAAAAATCTCATACCCAAGAGACCTTAAAGGGATTCTTGAGACAAGCTCAAAATGAGTTCGGCTTAAGGATCAAGAAAATTAGAAGCGACAACGGAACGGAGTTCAAGAACTCACAAATAGAAGGCTTCCTTGAGGAGGAGGGCATCAAGCATGAGTTCTCTTCTCCCTACACTCCACAACAAAATGGTGTAGTGGAGAGGAAGAATCGAACTCTATTGGACATGGCAAGAACCATGCTTGATGAGTACAAGACTCCGGATCGGTTTTGGGCCGAAGCGGTCAACACCGCTTGCTACGCCATCAATCGGTTATACCTTCACCGAATCCTCAAGAAGACATCCTATGAACTCCTAACCGGTAAAAAGCCCAACATTTCATATTTTAGAGTTTTTGGTAGCAAATGCTTTATTCTTGTTAAGAGAGGTAGAAAATCTAAATTTGCTCCTAAAACTGTAGAAGGCTTTTTACTAGGATATGATTCAAACACAAGGGCATATAGAGTCTTTAACAAGTCCTCAGGACTAGTTGAAGTTTCTTGTGACGTTGTGTTTGATGAAACTAACGGCTCTCAAGTAGAGCAAGTTGATCTTGATGAGATAGGTGAAGAACAGGCTCCATGCATAGCGCTAAGGAACATGTCCATTGGGGATGTGTGTCCTAAGGAATCCGAAGAGTCTCCACATGCACAAGATCAACCATCCTCCTCCACGCAAGCATCTCCACCGACTCAAAATGAGGATGAAGCTCAAGTTGATGAAGTAGAAGATCAAGCAAATGAGCCACCTCAAGATGACGGCAATGATCAAGGGGGAGATGCAAATGATCAAGACAAGGAGGATGAAGAGCAAAGGCCGCCACACCCAAGAGTCCACCAAGCAATCCAACGAGATCACCCCGTCGACACCATCCTCGGCGACATTCATAAGGGGGTAACCACTAGATCTCGTATTGCACATTTTTGTGAACATTACTCGTTTGTTTCCTCTATTGAGCCACACAGGGTAGAGGAAGCACTACAAGATTCGGATTGGGTGGTGGCAATGCAAGAGGAGCTCAACAACTTCACTAGAAATGAGGTATGGCATTTGGTTCCACGTCCTAATCAAAATGTTGTAGGAACCAAATGGGTCTTCCACAACAAGCAAGATGAGCATGGCGTGGTGACAAGGAACAAAGCTCGACTTGTGGCCAAGGGATACTCCCAAGTCGAAGGTTTGGATTTCGGTGAAACCTATGCACCCGTAGCTAGGCTTGAGTCAATTCGCATATTATTAGCCTATGCTACTTACCATGGCTTTAAGCTTTATCAAATGGACGTGAAAAGTGCCTTCCTCAATGGACCAATCAAGGAAGAGGTCTATGTTGAGCAACCTCCCGGCTTTGAAGACAGTGAGTATCCTAACCATGTCTATAAGCTCTCTAAGGCGCTTTATGGGCTCAAGCAAGCCCCAAGAGCATGGTATGAATGCCTTAGAGATTTCCTTATTGCTAATGGCTTCAAAGTCGGCAAGGCCGATCCTACACTCTTTACTAAAACTCTTGAAAATGACTTGTTTGTATACCAAATTTATGTTGATGATATTATATTTGGGTCTACTAACGAGTCTACATGTGAAGAATTTAGTAGGATCATGACACAGAAATTCGAGATGTCTATGATGGGGGAGTTGAAGTATTTCTTAGGATTCCAAGTAAAGCAACTTCAAGAGGGCACCTTCATTAGCCAAACGAAGTACACTCAAGACATTCTAAACAAGTTTGGGATGAAGGATGCCAAGCCCATCAAGACACCCATGGGAACCAATGGGCATCTCGACCTCGACACGGGAGGTAAGTCCGTGGATCAAAAGGTATACCGGTCGATGATAGGTTCTTTACTCTATTTATGTGCATCTCGACCGGATATTATGCTTTCCGTCTGCATGTGTGCAAGATTCCAATCCGACCCTAAGGAATCCCACCTTACGGCCGTAAAACGAATCTTGAGATATTTGGCTTATACACCTAAGTTTGGGCTTTGGTACCCTCGGGGATCCACATTTGATTTGATTGGTTATTCGGATGCCGATTGGGCAGGGTGTAAGATTAATAGAAAGAGCACATCAGGGACTTGCCAGTTCTTGGGAAGATCCTTGGTGTCTTGGGCTTCAAAGAAGCAAAATTCGGTCGCTCTTTCTACCGCCGAAGCCGAATATATTGCCACAGGCCATTGTTGCGCGCAATTGCTTTGGATGAGGCAAACCTTGCGGGACTACAGTTACAAATTAACCAAAGTCCCTTTGCTATGTGATAATGAGAGTGCAATTAAAATGGCCGACAATCCCGTCGAGCATAGCCGCACTAAACACATAGCCATTCGGTATCATTTTCTTAGGGATCACCAACAAAAGGGGGATATCGAGATTTCATACATTAACACTAAAGATCAATTAGCCGATATCTTTACCAAGCCACTTGATGAACAAACTTTTACCAAACTTAGGCATGAGCTCAATATTCTTGATTCTAGAAATTTCTTTTGCTAGTTTGCACACATAGCACACAAGTATACCTTTGATCATATCTCTTTTGTATATGCTATGACTAATGTGTTTTCAAGAGTATTTCAAACCAAGTCATAGGTATATTGAAAGGGAATTGGAGTCTTCGGCGAAGACAAAGGCTTCCACTCCACTCCACTACTCATCCTTCGCCGTCACTCCGAGCATCTCTCCAACTTTGGTATACTCTTCATTCATTTATTTTATGACCAAAGGAGGAGAAAATACTTCAAAGGGCTCTAATGATTCCGTTTTTGGTGATTCATGCCAAAGGGGGAGAAAGGTTGAGCCCAAAGCAAAAGGACCGCACCACCACCAATTTCAAAAACTTAGTGTTTTCCAAGAGTATTTTTCAATTGGTATCTTATTGAGTTCAAAAGGGGGAGAAAATAGTATTTCAATTTGAATCATCAAAACCCTCTTGAACACTAAGAGGATGAATTCATTTAGGGGGAGTTTTGTTTAGTCAAAGGAAAAGCATTTGAAACAGGGGGAGAAAATTTCAAATCTTGAAAATGCTTCTCAAAATCTTATTCATGTGCCTTTGACCATTTGCAAAAGAACTTTGAAAAGGATTTACAAAAGAGTTTGCAAAAACAAAACATGTGGTGCAAGCGTGGTCCAAAATGTTAAAAATGAAGAAACAATCCATGCATATCTTGTAAGTATTTATATTGGCTCAATTCCAAGCAACCTTTGCACTTACATCATACAAACTAGTTCAATTATGCACTTCTATATTTGCTTTGGTTTGTGTTGGCATCAATCGCCAAAAAGGGGGAGATTGAAAGGGAATTAGGCTTACACCTAGTTCCTATATAATTTTGGTGGTTGAATTGCCCAACACAAATATTGGACTAACTAGTTTGCTCTAGTGAATAAGTTATACAGGTGCAAAATGTTCACACTTATCCAATAAAAAGACCAAGTGTTGGGTTCAACACAAGAGCAAAGGAGCAACAGAAGGCTCCTCTGGTCTGGCGCACCGGACTGTCCGGTGTGCCACCGGACATGTCCGGTGCACCAGGGGACTCCAACTCCGAACTGCTCGCCTTCGGGAATTTCCAGAGACCACTCCGCTATAATTCACCGGACTGTCCGGTGCACACCGGACATGTCCGGTGCTCCAAGGAAGGGCGGCCTCCGGAACTCGCCAGCCTCGGGTTTTCACTTCAGCTGCTCCGCTAAAATTCACCGGACTGTCCGGTGCATCCTCGGAGCAACGGCTACTTCGCGCCAACGGCTACCTGCGACGGCATTTAATGCGCGCGCAGCGCGCGCAGAAGTCAGAGTCGCCCATGCCGGCGCACCGGACAGTGAACAGTGCATGTCCGGTGCGCCACCGGACATCAAGGCGAGCCCAGAAGTCAGAACTCCAATGGTCAATTTCCAACGGCACTGATGACGTGGCGGGGGCACCGGACATGTCCGGTGTGCACCGGACTGTCCGGTGCGCCATCGAACAGACGGCCTCCAACAACGGTCAAGTTGGTGGTTGGGGCTATAAATACCCCAACCACCCCACCATTCATTGAATCCAAGTTTCCCAGCTTCCAACCACTATACAAGAGCTAGTATTCATTGCAAGGCACACCAAAAAGAAATCAAATCCTCTCCCAACTCCACACAAAGCCCTAGTGACTAGAGAGAGTGATTTGTAGTGTTCATTTGAGCTCTTGCGCTTGGATCGCTTCTTTTCTTTCGCATTCTTTCTTGTGATCAAACACTCACTTGTAATTGAGGCAAGAGACACCAATCGTGTGGTGGTCCTTGCGGGAAGTTTGATTCCCAAGTGATTTGAGAAAGAGAAGCTCACTCGGTCCGAGGGACCGTTTGAGAGAGGGAAGGGTTGAAAGAGACCCGGCCTTTGTGGCCTCCTCAACGGGGAGTAGGTTTGAGAGAACCGAACCTCGGTAAAACAAATCCGCGTGTCTCACTTCATTATTCGCTTGCAATTTGTTTTGCACCCTCTCTCGCGGACTCGATTATATTTCTAACGCTAACCCGTCTTGTAGTTGTGATTATTTTTGAGAATTTCAATTTCGCCCTATTCACCCCCCCTCTAGGCGACTATCAGCTACCCTTACCGAGGGCGAGCGCACAAACGTCGACGTCCCGTGCTGACGCCGGGATGAACCGAAGTTTGGGCCTGGTTGAGGCAGAGTGCGCCATGCCAATAAGGTGATCCACGTCGTCGCACCACTGCTTCATGGCACTTGGAGAGGCCGTGGAGCTTAGAGGGTGGCGCAGCAACTCCCTTGCTACTGACAGCACTCCAGGCGCTGCCCTAGACGCCCTGGACGCCTGTGTGGGAGTGTGCTATCGTGCAGAGTGCACAGCTGCCGCCGCTCTAGGTGCCGGGAGGTTGGTGGTCCGTGGAGTGGAAGAGGCAGCTTCCCCTTCTAGCATATAGTCCTCGGGCATGAAATCTTGGTGCTCGACGATATGGACCATGGCGTCGAGCAGGAAAACAAGTAAAAACTTCAAGCCTAGCCCCCTACCTAGCGCGCCAAATGTCGGAGAGGAAATTCTCCGGTCGGGTGGTGGAGTGCACCCGCCCTAAGTCCTAAGATGTGGAGGGGGCTTAAGCGTTTTGCCTGTTGCGAGATGTAGGAATGAACACAAGAACACGCAAGGGTTTAGAGTGGTTCGGGTCGCCGGAGCATAATACCCTACTCCACTGTGCGTTGTATTGCTTGAGAGCTTGGGTTGAGTGTAAGCCTGGATGACTTGCGTCTGAGTCCCCCTTGTAACATTGCATGCTCCCCTTTTATAGCTCAAGGGGGGCATGTACAAGAGTGCTGAGCCCCGACATGTGGGCCCAGGAGCATGATGGATGTAAGACTTGGGGCAGCAATAGTTGTCTGCTGGAGCAATCTTCCCGCGCTCTGACACCCGTGATCCGCGTAGTCTTGGTGTGCTGGGGAAGCTTCCCTAGTAATGCACAAGTGCTCGTGGACATAGCATATCTGCGTATCCTACAGGACGGACATACTGTTCGGATTAGACGGGCACGCCGCCTGCTGCATGGCCTGGGCGCCGTCTGTTAGCGGAGTGGACATGACGCATTAAATGCCGAAGGGGCACATCACCTGTCAGCAGGGTGGGTAGGCGGCACATTGCGCGGCCCAGAGTCCTTACGTCATGCTCCGCCCGCTGGCCTACGTCATAGGCAATAAGCCATGTGGTAGTATCGGGCCCTCGACCGAGCGAGGAGCGGAGGCGTACCGGATAGGGCCCGGACACGTGTCAGCACCGGACCCATGCCTAGGCCACGACACTTCCTCCCCCGGGACCTTGTTATGGGTGGTCCGGAGCTTACTTGGTGGGTCCAAACTCCACCCAATGGCTCCAGTCTGCTTTACTTCGTGGGTCCGGCTTTGTGCGCATAGGGGTCCTGCGCCTTCTTGAGGAGGTCTGGGCCTGATGATGGTGTCTCAAACAACGCCACCTTAACCGCTCACGAGATACCTTTGGGGCTGTTCTCCGCGTGGCTAGGGATAGCCGCACAGGCATCATGCCTTCATACCGTAGTAAGGGGTACCCCTGAACCAGGGTACCGACAGTAGCCAAGATGCCTTCCTATGGATCAGTTGCATGCCTTCCCAGGTCTCCAGTGCCATCCCGAAACTAGAATCAATATATGTACCTAATTTAAGAGAATGTCAAGCCTGAAAATTGTCAATCAACATACAATTTTTCAATAACTTTGTTTATATATACAACTAAAATCAATAGTATGCCTTTTATTTAATGCAATTTTTTAGGAGTGTTAGACTATTTGGTGGCTTCTTGTGGCTATCTATGACGGCTAGTCTATCAGGTCTTACACAAAAAATAATTTTTATGGAGACTAACTGGTTAAGGAATGTATATTTCTGCAAGCAGTATGAGGAAATGCATGTGCCATCCTATATTGATGTTATTCTACAACATAGACCAGAACATAACATATAATCATAATGATAGTTTGACATCCCTACAATGGTGGACATCGTTTGGATAGACCAAGGTAGGGAAGAGGAAAAAATTGTCACATTCACACAATTGATTCTTTTTTACTTTGTTGTCCATGGAGGGTATATATAATATTAGTGATATGGTGATATTCTGGCACACAAATTATATATACCATAGTGACGTTTGTTGTTCTATATTTATGTTTTATATAAATTTTTAATTTCTGTGGCAACGCACAAGCACATACCTAGTATATATATATATATGTATATTCAAAAATCTATATAATGGTACTAATATACACTAAGCTCTGTGTCAGTGGCGATATCATCACCTTCAAACACGACATATTGCTGTTAACATATGACATCCACTTGAACTCACCCACAACCACGAGAGCCGCTACGAAGCACTTGCCTTAATTATGGCAAAACCCCATGCCAGACGATAGCTACGAAGCGGAGGCAAAAAGCGCCACGGCGATCTGCGAGACGCGATGATAGAGCCGCTACGAAGCACTTGCCTGAATCATGGCAAACCCCACGCAAGGCGACAACTACGAAGCAGACGCCGAAAGCGCCTCAGCGGTCTGCGAGACGTCCCGCGAGAGCCGCTACGAAGCACTTGCCTGAATCATGGCAAATCCCGCGTCAGGCGACAACTCCGAAGCGGAGGCCGAAAACGCCTCGATGGTCCACGAGACGTGACGTGGTACGAATAAGAAACCACCTGCACGTGGATAAAATAGAACATAACAAATCGTTAAGTCGTGTAATCACTGGTATGGCAGGTAATTGTATACCAACTTCACAAAATCATAAATTTGTAGAGCATCTCTTTTGCTGCTCCGCTAAATTGGTGGAGTTAAGGTAAACTTCACTCTTTTTCCAGAAACGGAGCTGATTTGAGTTAGGAGTGTTTGACAACTGATGTATGTAGTGGAGTTAAAATTTTCTAGAGCATAGCAGTCCGAAACACCCCTAGGTGATAGCTAGTGCACTCGAGTCACGACAAGCACCAAGGTCATATTAGACTGATTGGTACGGTATAACTGAGATGGTTTAAATTTAAAAAAACCTGCTAGGGCTAGTTTGAGAACTTTATTTTTCCAAGAAATTTCTATTTTAAGAAAAATGAACTACTTTATTTTTAAAAAATAAAAATTACTTAGAAAATAGGTTTCCAAACTAGCATTAGAAATAGTTTTCAAAAAGTTTTAAAAAAAATTTCCTTGTAGTAGTAGTCTCTAGTGTTCGAGTGGGACGCCGTCGCGAAATGCGAAGTGAAACGAAAGAGATGACCTGGCCCACCTGCCATTGAGTGTATAGCACGAAATGGTTTTGCCTTCGCTTTTGCTTATGCGTACGCGCGGCGAATCACGGCGCCCACCTTCCAACCGGACTTGAGTCACTTGACTCCGCCGCGGGATTCCCCGCCAGATCTCATTCTCGCCCCAACCCTAACCGCCGACGGTGGCCATGATGGCCACCGAGCCCTTGTCCCCGGGGAATCTCGTCGAGGACGTCGAAACACTACCCCTGGACTCCTCCTCCACTCTCGCGGCTACGACGGACCCGCTGCTCCGCCCACCTCCCCCCTCGTCCACCTTCTCTCCCACCGCCGGTGAGAACCATGGCGCGTTTCTGGACGAGGAGGATGAGGACGTGGTGGATGACTTCACGCCTCCGCTGGCTCCCCATGCCGCTACGGCCGCGACGAAGTCCCGCGAGGCGTCACCGTGGTTCGCTGAGATCACTGTCTCCGAGCCTAGGAAGCACGCGGAGCCCGCGACCGGAGCCGTGGGCGTCATTCCCGGCTCGGCCAGCTACGTCTCCTACCTCATCGCCACTCAGGTGCCCGACGGAGGCGAGTTCCGCGTGCGTCGGCGATTCCGTGACGTCGTGGCGCTCGCCGACCGCCTCGCGGAGACCCACCGCGGCCTCTTTGTACCGGCGCGGCCCGACAAGAGCATCGTCGAGGGCCAGGTCATGCAGCGGCACGACTTCGTGAACCAGCGGTGCGTCACCCTCCAGCGCTACCTCCGCCGCCTCGCCGCGCACCCCGTCGTCGGCCGCAACCCCATTCTCCACGCCTTCCTCACCGAGCCCAGCGGCATCCCCACTTCCGACGGTGAGTCTCCCAGGTGGAGCCCTGCGATGAGTGCTGCTACGTCCATGGCTGCTTCCGCTCCAGTGACGCCTACCAAGAGTGGGAGAGACTTTTTTGGGGTGTTCAAGGGCCTGAAGCAGACAGTGACGAATGGGTGGGTGGCGGTAAGGCCGCCTCTAGTGGAGGAGGAGATTGACACAAAGTACCTTGTGCACAAGGCCAAGCTTGAGGACTTGGAGAAACATCTGGTGACAGCATCTCAGCAGGTAACCGCATATTTGCGAATATTTAGTTTCCATGCTGGAGACTCTGTATCTTGTTTTCATTGGTATCATTGTTGTTCTAAAGGCAGAAAAACAGGATAAATAAATAAATAAGGTGATTGACTTCTGACTTCTTAGTGCTTGTTTGGAGCAGCCCATACACTTGCATTTGCTACTTGCAGAAAGATACATTTTATGCATCATAAGTTTTCTGTACTGTGTACTAGTGGAGTAAACTAGCTAATCTACTACCATGGCATCATTTGTAGGCAGAGGCATTTGTTAAAGCTTTTGACGATCTAAGATCAACGACAGGTCTCTTGGGAATGTCATTCATCAAACTGGCTATGTTTGAAAAGGAGCAGGCTGCGTGTAGTTCTCAGAAAAGACGAGCTGCTGACATCAGTAATTTTGCCAGTGCTGTTATTAGAGTTAGCAGATCACAGACAAAACTAAACACTGAAATTGTAAAACATCTGGTAAGTGGGGAGTAAAAGAATATTTGCTTGGACATATGCTTTTAGGATTATTGTTTTCCCTTTTATTTTGATATGTTGTATGCTTTTGCAGGGTATTATCCATGAGTACATGGAGACAATGGCTTCTGTTCATAATGCTTTTACTGATCGTTCCAATGCTTTGCTTCGTGTGCAAAATTTGTCAGCAGATCTATATTTCTTGCATACCCGGGCAGGAAAACTTGAATCTGTATCAGCGAGAGGAATGGATCAGGAGAGATCAAGGTATCAAAAGATAGAAGAATTGAAAGAAACAGTAAGAGCCACGGAAGATGCAAAAACACGTGCACTTAAAGAATTGGAACTTATCAAGGTAATTCATCCAAACTTCTGAATCAAAGAAGGTGTACATTATGTGCGACAATTTAAACTGCAATGTTGTTATTACTCAAAACAGACCCACACACATTATTCTCTATTTTGGAAGGCGCAATAATCTCGATACCAAAAATATGTCTATAGACTATTCAGTTTGCAGTACATGGATATAAGGTGTAGGTTATTTTGTAGCATGACACCTAACACTAACTAATGTTATATATTTGGATAATCCGCTGAAGCAGTCTGATTAAAGCTATTTGTCCTAGTTTGTGCTATGGAATTCTCATTAGCGAACACTTTTAACCATGTCCAATTAACATTATTCCAAGTTAAGCTCGCAGAAGCAGAATGAACAGGTTAGCAACTACCATACCAAGAGTCCAGATTTTCTCTCTGACTATTGTCATGTTTGCGCCATGGTGGAAGTATCAAGAATTTTATAGTACATGCATTGTTAACGGATTTTCTGTTTGAACCCTTCAAGAAAAACTATGGAGGCACTATTTTTTTGTGTGGAAGAAGTGCTTTCATTAAAGTACTAGAAATGCTGTACAGCTGGAGATTTCTATTCAACCCTGAGAGTAAGGTTGCATCCATTTCAGGTGAATACAAAAATATTGGTATGCTGTATGCATTACACCATCAGGAAGGGCAGGTCTGGTGTAATGGTGAGAGCTGAGAGCTGTCTCATTGAGTCACCAGGTCGTGGGTTCGAAGCAGCCTCTCCTCATTTGTGGGGGGACTGGGGGAGGCTTGCCTCGGTTTATCCCTTTCCCAAACCCTACTCATGTGGGAGTCTCTGGCACTGGGTCTACCCTTTTTTATTGCCCCATCAGCATTTATGTTTCAACTCACTGTCAAACACTGTTTTGTCCAGAGTTTTGAACCATAGGTACAATTTTCTAGTACTTGGGAATTGGAACAAGGCTTCACTGTTGAAATTTTAAATCCTAAATGGTTTGTGTTGCAATTCAATATGGAGTATTTATGGCGTTCCTTTTTTTTGATAATACAGGAAAATAACATGAATGAAATTAAAAGATTTAACAAGGAAAGGCGCCAGGATTTGGTGGAGATGCTAAAAGGCTTTGTATTGGATCAGGTAGAAGCTCTCAACTTCATTACATGGTTTATGTTTTGAGCTATTTTTTCAGTTTGAAGTAAAGTTTTAGTTCTTTAACAAAAATAAAAATACTAAGCTGATCAGTTCAATAACCAATCTACTTTATTGATGATTGTAGATCTGTCTTTGTACCTCTATGTTTTTTAACAGAAGTATTTGCCTGCTATTTGAACAAAAGGAAAAACATGAGTGTTAAGTGTAGGTGTGTCATGCATTTTTAGATCTTCATAAAAGGCAGAGCTTCTTCCATTGTTCCTGAAAAAGGTAAGGTTATGTGAATTGTGTGTGTCCATGTGTGCGTTGGAGGGGAATGGCCAGGTAACAAAACTTGAAACCTTCCAATGCAGTCTCTGCTTGGATGAAATGCTGGAAAAGCTTTGGAGTTAAGACTTAAGGATTGTGGGACATTTGAATTGCCTAGATCTAGTATTTATTCGCACATGGTAGACAACATCTTGTCTTGGTTCTAATCGATCTCCTTGTCGGGGATAAGATACCTAGCCCCTGGGGACCATCGGTCAGCGAGCGCACTAGGGAAAAGCAGGCAACTAGAGCTCGTCGGTCAGTTGGAGGAGGAGGAAAACGTCTACCCTGGAAGCACCTGCCCCCGGACGAACCCCGCGGCACCGAGTCCGGGGTCGAGCGTGGCGAAACCAGATAGGGGGGGGACGGGCGAACCTAAGGGAAACCACTCGAGTGGATCCCTCACCTAGCCCGAGACTGGTCCACCATAATTGACCGACCACATCTACTACGCCTGTCACGGAGCCACGACAAAGGCGTCGTTTCGCCTTCCACTTGTGACCCGCGCACTCATGACCTATCGGGACTAGGCCTGAATGCGCAGACCGCTCGTACGACACAACAAGACAAGCCATGCCGAGCCCTAAGCTACGGAGGCCAGGGGTCGACGTAGCTCGTATGATGACGCTCGGGTCGCACGCTGCCCGCGCCGTTCGCTGTAAATAATACGAGAAAAACCAGTCGACCTCGGGACCCACGAGCATGCATGGCTTCACCCTGCGGTAGAACGCTCGGTTTTACCATCGCCCGGTGACTCCTTCTTGAGGAAGCCACCGCTAGCCGATCCCCTCCTTGGCCTATAAAAGGAGGAGATCGGTCCCCAGGGGAGGAGGGACAGAGACACGAGGAGACGCCCATACAGACATCAAGACGCAAATACAACCGACCGACGAGAGGAAGGAGGACGCACCGACGAGGACCCAGAGGCTGGAGCCTCGAGGCCAACCCAAGACTTAGTTAGGACTCCACTCTGTAGCCCTTCGCTCCACTTCCTCCACCATATAGAGACTTGGGAGCCTCTCCCTCTCTCGCCCGCTTGTAACCCCTACTACGAGTATTGATCTGCAATGGTGCTGGTAGCGCAAGCCGCGGATGACTGGATGTACGGACGTTCTGCCCGAACTAGTATAAATTTTGCGCCCACCGCGCACACCGTTTGGAGCCCGGAACGCGCACACAAAAATTTACTTGTCGGAGCGAGGTTCGAAACATCGACAGTTGGCACACTAGGTAGGGGACTTGCGAGTTCCTAACGAAGTTCTTCAAGCTCTGGTTGGCTAGGCGCAACGCCAATCGATCCCCCGAAGCGGCGATCCAATTCAGGAGCCTCGACTTCTCCCCCGACGACGAAGGCGAAGAAGAGGTCATGGCCACGGAAGCTCGACCCCCTCCGTCGAGGAGTCTCAGCACGTTGCAAGGGCCAGCAGCGGCCCCCGCATCGACTACACCCCTAGAGCAGCCATCCGCTTCGGAAACCTCGGTTTCGTCATCAACCAGGAGGGCGATTTGGTCAGGGCGATGGTCGCCTGACCTCCTTACCCGAAAACCTTGACACCGTCTCGGAAGCCCTTGGTAGCCTCAGTCTCATCCCACATGGGCGGCGCGAGGAGCATAAGCTAGCTTCGCCTTTCGAGGCCGACGAGATAAGGCGATAGATCGCGATCCATATGGGGCCCAACCCCACATATGACGACCTGTTGGCCTTCTTCGCATCCTAGGCGGAACATTCCGCGTCATACGACGCAAAAGCGTCGTCCTACTATGGTGGCTCTAGCAACGGCCCTGACGCCTTCTTGCCTCGACTGCTCCGCGCTCCGACGGTAATCGTAGCCCTAGTGGCCTCTGGCAAGGTCCCCACCTACGAGGACTTGGAGTTCGCAGGGATGGTCGACGGCGGCGTAGACCTCATCTTCGACACGCTCTATATGGACTTGTACTCGGATCCAAGTTCCCCAGCGAGCAGCGAAGAAGAGCTCTCCAGTGGCGAGCAGGATGAAGACCGCTCGACTTCTGCAGCCCCATCGGCAGTACCAACAAGTGGGGCGCCACACATGGTAGGAATCAGAGCGATCGTCGGGCGTAATGCCTCTAACGAGAGCCCCTAGTAAAATGTCCGGTCGGAGCGGATCTGCGCCTCGTTTGTATATCCTTCGAACAACTATGAATAAAAGCATATCTACGTAGCTTTTCTTAGGGCTGGGCGCGGAACAGTGACAGAAAGGCCCATCGTAACCAAGCAACGATGAGTACCCCACGCATCCGGCCATCGCCAAACGCTCCTAGATGGCAAAACCATTTCTTTTCCAAGTTCTGGGTTTGATTAAAAGTGGTACTCTCGGGGCACCGCTAGGGATGGGTGTTGTTGGGGCGAAGGCGAACACGCTACCCTTCGCTCGATGCCTTCGTCGCCTTGTCAATCCGACGAAGACTACATCCACAGAACACGCCCGAGCAAGCCGAAGGCGTCGATCGGATGAAGACAGGCGCGATCCCCCTTTGTCGTCGCTGTCGCAAGACGAAGGCCCTGTCGAAGTCTACGAGTCTCACGTCGTCACTGCACTGGGAGGCCCATGTGGGACTCGACCCATTGTAACGGGCCCCGCGCGGAGAAGCGTATTACGGGCCGCGTTTGTAATAGCCTTTGCTGTAATGACCGTTTGTAACCTCCCCTCGTGGGAATATTCTGGGGATAAACTGGGTACTCGAGGGCACAAACGTCTTTGACAAGGGACGGGTGGTCGCTCGAGTGCCTATAAATACCCCCGTACAGTGCCCTCACAAAGGTAGATTAACAAAGCTTTTGCCATCCCACGACAAACTTTGCTAATACTCTTTCTACTTCCCGTTGGATCTACTGGCCCAGAAGAGCAAGTGCCAATATTTGGCGCCCACCGTTCGTGCTACGAAAAACAACCCATGATGGCCCCCAAGCGAGCTAGCTCGAAGGCAGCCCCATCCATCGACGAAGCAGCGAAGGCAGCACTACTTGCGGAGAAAAAAGGCAAGGCCCTCGCGGACAACACCCCCCAAGAGGCCTTCGAAGATGAAGCTGTCAGCAAAAGACAGCGCCAAGACCACCCCACCCCCGAGGGCACCCTCCGCACCTGCAGCTCCGTAGGCGTACCACATGCACCACCGCCAGGCCTCGCTCCACCAGAGGGCGAAGACGCAGTAGAAGACGGAGAAGTCATCGGCATCTCAGCCGAAGACCAGCTACATCTGCGGGCCCTGCGCATCAAGAACCACAACCTCCAAAAACAGAAAGAAGTCCTCGAGGCCAAGCGCTGACGTGTCACCATACAGGCCAAGGTGCGTCAGATGATACAAGATGAGGAGCAGAGAGCTCGGGAGCTAGAGCAAGAGATCGCGCTCATACAGAGCGAAGGCCAGTCCAATTTGCAGCATGGACCGCTTGGACCGCTAGCACCACTACAGCAGCGCGTCCAACCCGGAGGCCCATTCATACCACAGCGCGGCCCCTTCATTCCACCCGCCGCGGCTTTCCAAGGGATCAACTATCTCGATGAGCGAAGCCCCCTAGCCCCGCAACTCCAAGCATCGCCTTGGCCCGCCAACTTTAGGGCTGGCACCTACCCCAAATACAACGACAGTACTGACCCGACACAATACATCATGAGCTACCAGGTCGCCGTCGCATTGTCCGGAAGGGACGATGGCACAATGGCCAAATTCTTTATCATCGCGCTCGAAGGCCCGGCCTTGACTTGGTACACCAGGCTACCACCGCTGTCCATTGACTCCTGGAAAGGACTCCACGACAAGTTCCTGCTAAACTTTCAAGGGTACAGACCCGATACCGACGCCCTGGCCGAGTTATCCCTCTGCAAGCAGCAGGACAAGGAAACCCTTCGCAAGTACTACAGAAAATTCCTGAGACTTAAGTCGCAACTGCCATCAGTTGACGATCACATCGCGATCCATTACGCAATCAGCGGCCTTCGAGCTGGCGTCCTGTACAGTCATTGCATCAGGGACCCACCCAGAAACCTACAAGAGCTATATCAACTATTCGAGAAGTACGCCAGATCCGAAGAGCTGCATCAACGCAAGGTTGAATCTCAGAGGAAGCCTAAGGACCCTCCGCAATCTAGCAGGACCTGGACCAGGCCATCACAGCCAGACTCCGCAAGGGGCAGCCGCAGTCACCAGCAAGTGCACAACATAACCAATCAGCACTCAGCCGGAGACACTGCTCGTCGTCAGGAATACCCCCCTAGGGTCACGACAACGGCACCAGAGGGAGAGGACGAGGACGGACGCAGCAGCCGCGCAGATTCTATTGTCTGTTTCATGGCGAGGATTGCGCACACCCAACAAGGGATTGCCCAGAAACCAAGGCCACCAAGGACATAATGTCCAGAGCACAACCAGCCGACAACCAGAGGGTCGTCGCGCACACATACCACCACCAGCAACCCTACCACAATGAACCAATCCAGCACCCACCCATCCGCGCATACCAGCACCATCCAGAAGTGCAGGTTCTACCACCACCGCCTCCGCATCACCCAAATCCGCCACACCATAACCACCCCCACAAGCACCCAAGCAGGAAGACTTCGCCGAACCACCTTACCGCGGAGTCATCCACATGATCACCGGAGGGTCTAGCGCGGATTTCGAAACAAAGCGGCAGAAAAAGGATCACTACCGAAGCGTGAACCACGTCGCTCTCACTGACCCAGTAGTGCAAACAAGGTGGTCCCATGTACCGCTCACCTTCGACGCCAGAGACGTTGATCTACGCAGTGCACCTCACGCAGACGCCATGGTAATCAACTGCAGTGTCGTAGGCTGGGACCTACACAAAGTCCTGGTCGACAACGACAGTCAAGCTGATATTATCTTCCTGCACGCCTTCAATCGCATGGGCATAAGCCGCAGCTTACTCAAGCCTTCGGACAACCCCCTATATGGCTTCGGCGGCAAGGGCACCTTCCCCGTCGGCAAGATAGAGCTACCCCTATCATTTGGTGTAGCACCCAATGCACGAAGTGAGCAGGTCACCTTCGACATCGTCGACATGGTATACCAATACAACGCCATAATGGGTCGAGGCTCCATCAACAAGTTTGAAGCGGCCATTCATGGACTTTACCTCTGCATGAAAATCCCAGGTCCGCAAGGCGTGATCACAGTTTATGTCAACCAGCAGACTGCGCGCAATATTGAAAGAGACTTTGTCCTAGGGCAACGGAATGTGCACTGCCTCACAGCACAACACGAAGGTTTTGAAGGGACCCGCCTAGTCGCCGACGAAAAAGTAAAGGCACAACTACAAAGCAACGACAGAACGAAGGCGGTACCTCTCGACCTGGCTACGCCTAAGCAAACGGTCGTAATAAGCGAAGACCTGACCTCGCGAGACAAGGAAAAACTCGTCTCTTGCCTCTCCCGAAACAAGGACTTCTTCGCCTGGTCTGCCCTCGATCTGGTCGGGGTCGGGCGCACCATCATAGAGCACGGCCTGGGCATTGACCCTTCGGTGCGCCCAAAAAAGCAACGACTGCGCAAAATGTCCGACGAGAAGACTGAAGCCGCCAAGGCCGAGGTGCACCGCCTGTTGGAAGCCAACTTCATCGAGCCAATTGCTTATCCTACATGGCTCGCCAACGTGGTCATGGTGCAAAAGAAAAGCGGCAAGTGGCGCATGTGCATAGACTTCACCAGCCTCAACAAGGCCTGTCCCAAGGACAATTTCCCCCTACCACGGATCGACAAAATAGTCGATAGCACAGCAGGATGCGAAGTCATGTCCCTCCTCGACTGCTTCTCCGGTTACCACCAGATCTACATGAAAGAGGAAGACAAGGCCAGCACAAGCTTTATCACACCCTTCGGCACTTACTGCTTCATCAGGATGCCAGAAGGACTCAAAAACGTCGGGTCAACCTTTTCTCGCCACACCAAGAGGGTGCTCGAAAGTCAAGTAGGCCGCAACATCTTCACCTACGTGGACGACATTGTCGTCATGAGCAAAAACAAAGAGGATCACCTGGCCGACCTCGCAGAAACATTCACTAATATGCGCGACGCACGACTTCGGCTCAACCCCGAGAAGTGTGTCTTCGGAGTTCGCCAGGGGAAGATACTTGGCTACCTGGTGTCGCACCGAGGGATCGAGGCCAACCCAACAAAGATCCAAGCGATCATCAACATGTCACCCCCGCAGTCAACCAGGGATGTCCAGCGACTGACGGGCAGATTGGCCGCCTTGAACAGATTCATCTCCAAATCCGCAGAGCGCAGTCTACCCTTCCTCAAGACATTGCGTGGTGCAAAAAACATCGCTTGGGGACCAGAGCAGGCGGCGGCCTTCGAGTCTCTCAAGCAACACCTGTCCGACTTAGCAACCCTTGCTAGCCCCGACCCTTCGCTGCCTCTTCTGCTATACATCGCGGCTTCACCATGCACAGTCAGCGCAGCGTTAATCCAAGAGCAGGACAGAGAGGGCATGACTCGACAGTGCCCAGTGTACTATGTCTCCGAAGTCCTCACGGCTTCTAAGTGCAACATGACCGAGCTAGAAAAAATTTCATACGCAGTTGTCATGGCATCGCGCAAGCTGCGCCACTACCTCGAAGCATTCAAGGTACGGGTCACTTCGGACAGGGGTCTGGGAGAACTGTTCAGGAACCCGGAGGCGTCCGTCCGAATCGCCAAATGGGCAGCCGAACTCTCTGGGTACCACATCACCTTCGAACCCAGAACAACGATTAAATCACAAGTCCTGGCAGACTTCATCGTTGACTGGACAGGACCAACATGGCAACAAGAAGAGTCCCTAGAGAAAGTGTGGACTATCCACTGCGATGGCGCGTGGTGCCATGCGGGGGCAGGCGCCGTGACAATTATCACATCACCCGCAGGCGTCAAGTACAGATACGCAACACGCCTCAGCTTCGCGTTGGAGTCCGACAAATGCACTAACAATATAGCAGAGTATGAAGCCGTCATCCTGGGACTCCGCAAATTACGAGCACTCGGTGTCACCACATACATAATCAGGACAGATTCCCAAGTAGTCGCCGGCCAGGTTGAGAAGGAATACTCAGCAAAAGACCCCGCGCTCATGCAATACCTCACAGCCGTCCGCAGCCTCGAGAGACAATTCAAGGACTTCACCCTGCAGCATGTCGACCGCGCCAAGAACGAAGAGGTCGACGCGTTGGCCAAAGTAGCGACCAAGGGCGAAGCCTTGCCGTCCGACGTGTTCTACCACGTCATCGGCACGCCAGTTGTCCGCAACCCTGAAGGCCTACAAATAACCCAGGACACCGAAGGCCACCACATCGTCAACCTCATCATGGCCGAAGACTGGAGGGCCCCACTAACTTTGTACCTGCAGGGCCACTACCATCCAAGCGATCGCAATAAGGCCAAACGACTAAAGCACAGAAGCTGAGACTTCGCATTGGTCGAGGGTCAGCTGTACAAAAAGGGGATCAGCCAGCCCATGCTGAAGTGCATAACTGAAACCGAAGGCATACAAATCCTCCGTGAAGTCCACAGCGGAACTTGCGGCTCTCACTCAGGACCCAGGGCCCTCGCCGCCAAGGTGATTCGCCATGGATTTTACTGGCCCGCAATAATTTGCACTGCCAATCGAGTCACAAGGTCATGCAAAGCATGCCAAAAGTTCTCCCCTCGCTCAGGCAGCCCCTCGCAATTCACCAAACTCATCGCCCATACATGGCCACTTCAACGCTGGGGGCTGGACATCGTTGGACCACTGTCTACAGCTCAAGGGAACCTCAAGTTCACCTTCGTCGCCGTCGAATATTTCACAAAATGGATTGAGGTCAGGGCAGTATCCACAATAACATCGAAGACCGCTCAAATTCTTCTGGCAAAACATTGTCTGCCGCTTCGGAGTCCCGTCCGAACTCACAGTCGACAACGGCAAACAGTTCGACAGCTAAGAGTTCAGGGATTTCTGCTTTTCCATCGGCACCAAGCCTGTCTTCGCCTCGGTGTACCACCCACAGTCCAACGGTGTTGTTGAGCGCGCCAATGGCAAATTTTTTAGCGCCATCAAGAAAAGACTTCTTGACGTCAAAAAGGGCAAATGGGCCGACCAATTACCTGAAGTGGTATGGGCCCTAATTACGACAGAGTGCTGGGCAACCGGGTTCACACCTTTCCGCCTATTATATGGATCTGAGGCCATGACGCCGCAAGAATTAAAGCACGGGTCCCCCCGAACAAACACATCAGCCGTCCCCGATGTCGACGAACCAACTTCCAAAGACCTCATCGACGGAGATCGCGTCTTCGCCTTGCAGGCCCTCGACAAATATCAGGTTCAAACCAAGGCCTGGCGCGACAACACAGTCGTTCCAAGAGAATTCAACGAAGGGGACCTCGTACTCGTAAGAACCACCCAGACAGAATCACAAGGCAAACTAGAGCCGAAGTGGGAAGGCCCATTCATAGTCAAGACAAAGGCATCCCCCAGCGCCTACAGGCTGGCAACATCATCCGGCGAAGACTTAGAGCATTCCTGGAACATCGACAACCTCAGGAAATTTTTTGTTTAAGGTTCCAAGGCCTACGCGCCTTTGTAACTCTGTACACTGCCATTCAGGCCCGCACTCTTTTCCTCCTGGGGGGTGAGGTTTTTAACGAGGCGGAGCTATGTAATATACCAGCAAAAATCCCCCACAAAAAATTCCTAGGCATCATGTCGAAAGAAGACCGCTCCGACGGCCTTCGGCATTCGATCGATCCGAAGTCACTGCGACAGGTAGCGCAGACTACCCTCGCGTGCGACAAACTCCGCGCAAAAGTCGCCTAAGGGTGCAGCCGGACAAGCACAACAAGTGCACAATGCGAAGTCTTTTACTAAAAGACAAACTCCGCGCAAAAGTTGCCTAAGGGTGCAGCCGGACAAGCACAACAAGTGCACAATGCGAAGTCTTTTACTAAAAGACAAACTCTGCGCAAAAGTCGCCTAAGGGTGCAGCCGGACAAGCACAACAAGTGCATCATACGAAGTCTTTTACATAAGACAAATCCGTGCAAAAGTCGCCCAAGGGTGCCGCCGGACAGTCACAACATCACACCAACAATCGCAGGGCACCAGGCCACATTACAATACAAGTCACACATTACATGCACACGGCGAAGGGCCACCAGACCCACCGCACAAATAAATACAATTGCGTTCTCCCCTCCCTCTTTATTGCGAGCCGGGGGAGGGCAGCGTCTTCATTTACTACCGCACGAAAAGCGAGGGCATCACACAATACATCGGCTCAGCCTTCGGAATTATGCCCGCCTCCCGATAATTAAACAACATCATTTCTAACTCCTCACCCTCAAAAAGATTCCGCAAATCCCCCTCAACAATACTCGTCCTAGTCGGCGCGGACAACAGACCTCGTTGACCACACTGATCTACTCGGAGGCGGGTTCGCTCTATCCCCATCCTACGACGCCTACCACTTCGCGACATCTCGCCAACGCTATGTTTCGACACCACTATTCGTCGCCGGCGCTCGATCCTCGCGCCAGCCGAGGGGCCAGACGCTTCGCCCACCTCCAGCCGCAGCGAGGACTCCGCCGTGGCCACATCTAAAGCAGCAAAATAATCCAAGTCTTCATTCGAAGACTCTTCGGTCCAGGAAAACAGGCTACCAAACTCACCATCAGATGCAAAAAACCCAGATTCAGAACCAGACATACTATCGTTAGCAGGCACTGCAGTTGCGGCCGGCACAAAATTAGTATCATCAGTAGTGGTTGCTTGCGCAGGCCCAGATGTCGGAACCTGCGCAGCAACCGATTTTCAGTATCACAAAAACAAAGCCCTACATCCAACACCCTAACCCTATTCCGCCACCTGCGAAGGGTCGGCCGATGCCGCAGGGTCTTCGGCAGCTAGCGCGGCCGTCACCGAAGTGTCTTCAGGCAGCGCGGCGGCGGCCACAGGGTCGTCTTCGCCATCACCAGTTGGCGGCGCCGGCTGCTCTCCAGGCCTGCCAAGTCTTCGACCTCCTCATCATTCGCCATCTACAGAAGTAACAAACATAAGTACACATTCTTAAAAACAAATAAAATAAAATAATAACAATCCGTACCTGCTCCATCGCCCGGTCAGACCTTTCTCGAACAGTGTCACGGCTGTGAGGGCCCCACATCCTATCATAAAGCGCCCAGCGGACCGCTTTAGCACCGCATCTTCAACCTGGAAGATCTCGTGGTCGAAGTCTTCGTTAGACCGATCAAAGACTTCGGATTGCCTACATCCCTCACGGGACAAGGCATTCGCGGCTCCCTCACAGGTGATGAGCGAGGCGAAGGACATGAGACCCGTCACGATCGACGGAAGCACTTCCAGTTCCTCCTACAACTATCCGAGAAAGCGGACGCCCACCTCCTTACCGGTTGCATCAAAGGGGGCGGTAGCGCACCAAGCTCCCGGTACACGTCCACGAGCAACGCATGTGCTTGGTCGACCTCCGTGCGGGTAGAGGCCTCCGCTTTGTCCAGGTGGCCGCGCAGGCTACTGTGATGCGCCTCCGCCTCCGCAGCACGTTGGAGCGCGAGGTTGGCCTCTGCGCGCGCGAGCTTGGCCTCTTCGCGCAGGCCCTGTCCGCATCCTCCTCCGTCGCCAGTCGGGCCTCCGCGGCCGCCAGTTTCTCTGCCAATTTGCGGCTCTTGTTCTCCGCGGCCGATTTGTCCCGCACGGCCTCAGTGTGCTGCGTCCGGAGGCGCTCAATCCTCCCATCGAGTCGTCGCCTTTCAGCAGCGAACTCCGAGGTCAGGGCCCCCGACGCAATATGTTCGGCGAAGGCGGTCGCCTGGCGTCAAAAACCGTCAAATTCGAAGTCACGCAACAATGACAAACTAACCAAGTCCAAGACTACTTACATGCTTCAGCTGCTGCGCAACCGAACCCGCCACGTCTTTAGCGGCGGCGGCCGAAGCGATCTCGCCACTGGCGCAAAACTTGGACCATGGGTCCTACGAAGACCCCTTCGCCCTAGCCGCCACGGCGACCGACCCACCCGCCACCGGCGCTGGAACAACAGCCAGTTGCCCAGCCTCCGACCCTGCACCTCAGACCCGTCAAAAACCCAGGCCCCGCTAAAAAAAAACCCACCGACGGGTCCCCGCCCAGTATGGGCGTCGAACATCGCGACCCCGCCCACAAGATAGTCCTCCACGGAAATATCCATGGAGACCAGTGCGGCCCCACCCACCTCCGCCTCAACGGTACGCGGCGGGGATGGAGGCCTCCGCTCCGGGGCAGGCAGCGGCTTGATGGGGCCGGGGGCGGCGGACTTCGCGCCCGGCGGAGGCTTGCTGGCGCCAGGGGCGGCAGACTTCGCGACCCCCCGCGCCTTCTTGACCTCGCGGCTCGGGTTCCCGACCCTCGCGAATGCTGGCGTTTCCGTGACGCGTCTTGGCGATCCTTTTCCATCACTGTCGATACAACAGCAGCAACATTCCGTCCGTAAGGAAAAATCTTCATCTCACGAGCTAATCGAGACGTACACATGTCTTCGCCACCCGCCCGGGGGATCGGAACATTCCTAGGCCAGCGACCCCCGATAACCTTCAGCATTCGCGCGGAAGATTCCCGGAGCTCGGGCTAATACATCCTCTCCCCGGGAGCCGCGCAGGTTCCCATCAAATCCACAACAAAACGATCGAAAACCCCCAACCCCTCAGCTGTTGTACCTCGTTTTTTCTTCGCGGTCGCAGCCAGTACTACTCCCCGTGAAGGGCCTTCGTCAACCGCCGCCACCACTCTTTTTCCCCGGCGGTCACCACCAACGACATCGTCGTCTCCCGGGTAGCCGGCATATGGCAGACGGTTCAGTTCAAAAACACGATTCAACCAAACATTTGACCCGCGAATATCCCAACTCCGCAAGGTCTCGGTCTTCGACACATATCTCCCCACAATCCTTGTGGCCTCGGCCTCCACTTCGCGCACGAGCGCGGCCGGGTTCCGGCCCCGTAAATCCACAGCGAAGGATGGACTTCGCACTAACTGATCGCCCATGGACGACATCCGGCGGGGGCACACTTCGCCAAGTACCTAGCCATGTGCCAAGGGCCACACTCCATAGCCAATAAACTCCTCAACCAAATCGCGCCCGCTACTCATGCGGGCAGCGTACCGAGGGGCCCCTTCGTCTTCATCATCCTCCGCCACCTCGAATCGTGGGAACGCCACATAGCAGTGAGAACACATGATGGCCGCAGGGAGCCCAGGCAGATCTTCGACTTCCCCACAAGAAACATAAAACCAAAAGTCCCACCAGTTGCTCCACTTGTTCCTGGCACAAGGGACTATCTCCACGACTTCCGCCGAAGTCTTTCCAGTCCTCGGCGTAAAGGTGCACGATCCAAATTGTGCAATCTTATCTCCTATTTTCCTTTTTTGCCAGTGCAGGCAATAGTTCTTGGCGAAGACCTCCACAGACGGCTGCCCGCCGTAAGAAGCAACCGCCCAAACATACTTCGCCAGCGCAACCATGGCGTTAGGCGTCAATTGGTGGACCTGCACGTCGAACCTCCGCAAAACTTCCGCCACGAAGCGATGCGCCGGGAGACAAAGGCCGGCAATGAAAAATGCCTCAAACACAACCAATTCGCCCTCAGGCTCAGGGATCTCCTCAGCGCCTGGAACCCGCCCGACACCGTCACCAAAGTAGCCGAGCTGCTGCATCTCCTGCACGCGGACTGAGGAAATCCTCGAAGTGCCGAACTCCACGGTTGCAGCTCCGTCGCCACCAAATCACTCAAGGTATCCTCGGACGACGGATCGGCCGACGACGCACTCGCAGCAGATGAGGAAGAAGACATTGCTTCGTACCGTCGACGGTGGCGTGCGGTCTGCTTGACGCAGGCCAGATTTCCTAAGTGGGAGAGCAAGGAGGGCAGGCGGGCGGTTTGCAAAAGTTAGGGTTTCTACGGCGCACACAAGGATAAGCAACAGTCCCGGCCGCGGCCGCCTTTTTATAGACACGACGCGACGCTTCGGGAAACACGCAGTCCAACAGTAACACGTCCATCAACGGTCACATTTCAAAAAACCCCCGCGGGACCACTTCGAGCGAGGGCAGCGTCTCCACCATCTAGCGACGTCTTCGGCACCAGATGACTTAGTTGAACTGGTCCCTCGGAGGGCAAATGTTGGGGCGAAGGCGAACACGCTACCCTTCGCTCGATGCCTTCGTCGCCTCGTCAATCCGACGAAGACTACATCCACAGAACACGCCCGAGCAAGCCGAAGGCGTCGATCGGATGAAGACAGGCGCGGTCCCCCTTCGTCGTCGCCGTCGCAAGACGAAGGCCCTGTCGAAGTCTACGAGCCTCACGTCGTCACTGCGCCGGGAGGCCCATGTGGGATTCGGCCCATTGTAACGGGCCCCGCGTGGAGAAGCGTATTGTGGGCCGCGTTTGTAATAGCCTTTGCTGTAATGACCGTTTGTAACCTCCCCTCGTGGGAATATTCTGGGGATAAACTGGGTACTCGAGGGCACAAACGTCTTTGACAAGGGATGGGTGGTCGCTCGAGTGCTTATAAATACCCCCGTACAGTGCCATCACAGGGGTAGATTAACAAAGCTTTTGTCATCCCACGACAAACTTTGCGAATACTCTTTCTACTTTCCCGTTGGATCTACTCGCCCAGGAGAGCAAGTACCAAAAGGTGTTCACAAAGTTAAGTAGGGCGCCGAGAAAAGGAAGGGCCATCCTTCCATATAAACATTACAATGGCGTAGATCCTCCTTGACTTCCTTGGGCGGGATATTGCCAAGCAGGGCGGCTCCTAGCTTCCGAGCAAAAGGCTCTGTGGCCTTCACCATGCTGGCAAGATCAAAATCGTTCCAGGCGTCGCAATAACCTTCGCTTAGGGCCTCCAGCTCGATCCCCCCCTCAAAGTGAGACGTGGCGACGACGAAGGCCTGGCAGAAGGATTCTGTTTCAAGCTCCCGAAATCGACCCGCGAGGCCCTCAAGGCGGAAGATCGGCGACTCGGACCCGGATGGAGGGGGTACCCTGAAGCGCCTGCGCATGGCGCCCACTACCTCCGACAGGAGGCGCCTCCCCCTCTCCAACTCCTCTAAGCGATGTTGCACCTTGACAAAGCTCCTTTCGGCGCCGTGAGTCTCCCTTGTATACCTGACGAGGGAAGACAGGAACCGTAAGAAGGGGAAAGCGGGCAAAAAATCTCGATAATATAGGGGTGCACAATGTACTGTTCAGAGACGGCACTTTGCTATCCTGTATGTCATTTTTTGGCGCAAAATGCCCATCTAAACAAATGGCATTAACGATGCATGCTAAATTAGTGTAATCTAACCTTGCATTGATGGAAGCTACTAATTTGGATCTCTGTCTTTTTTTTTGTTTTCTGTTGCTATGTTCAGGCCACATACTCGGATCATTTTGCTACCATATGGACAAAGGTAGCAGAAGAAACAAAAGGATATGCAAACAGCAGCAGTTGAAGTAGGATGTACATATTCAGGTGAATTTGAGCTGTTACTGTGCAGCGTGAATAGCTACACTCATTGAGAATCATGCGACTGGCTTATACACAAACAGGACCACACTCTTCATTCCCGAAGGATACATTTCTATGGATTTTTCTGGGGATTGGTATCTCAAGTTGTGTACCTGAATTTTTTCAGAAAATATAGCAATACCATTTTCCACGGCTTCGTTTCCGCAGCCTTGGCTTCATACAGGGTTTACATTTTCGTTTTGTACTTTCAAAAAACTTTTTTGTTGACCAAAGTTTGAATTTTATATTTTCAAATTTGAAATCGAATACACTACAAATCGAAATCGTGCTCTATACCAGGAACGGTAATTTTTACCGGGTACCGGGCGAGAAGGTAAACGCTGCCTTAATATCAGTTTTTTCCTTGTCTATTTAGGGTTTGTTGTGTTTGAGGTGGATTTAGGATTATAGGAGGTTAAATTCTTTCCTAGTCAAAAATGAATGGGATGGGATTTAATCCCTCTCAAATTCCTTCGACCTGAATACACATAAGAACATCTTCAAGAGTTTTTAAATTTCACTCTCTAAATTATCATTTGGAAAGTCAACAACAACAACAACAAAGCCTTTTTGTCCCAAGCACGTTGGGGTAGGCTAGAGATGAAACCCCGTGTGAAAACCTCAGAGCTCAACCTCCAAAGAAAAAGGGGAAACAAAGGCAAAGGAGAACCGAAAAACGACGAAACGGGGAAACACATAAAAGAGATAAAACCCACAAGAACCAACAAGGTCTAAATGGGCACAAGAAAAAGTCAAACGATTAAGGAGGAAAAACGAAACTATAAAAGTCATTTATATAAAAATATTTTTTATATATCTTTTCAATCTCCATCATCTTTTCTATACCTTGTTTTGCATTATAGAGAACCATTCATGTTTTCTATCTTTGGCTGGCGAGAAACCCGAAATAAAAATGGCTATATTTAGATAGCCATTTGAATAAGCTGTTGGAGAGTACTTTTTACAAAAATCTCTTTTTATATCAATTAAAAAGAATATAAGGAGTTTTTTTGAGTTGCTTTAAGGGCTAGTTTGAAAACTCAAATTTTTTTAGGGATTGAAGATAATTAAGTTAGAAATTTATTCGTTTTCACTTTAACGAATGGAAACCATTTCATTTCCATGAACTAAGTTGAGATGGTAAACACCCGACCAAAATAATACAATATAAATGCGAAAATTTTAGTCTAATTCAAGTTATTCATAATGTTTGCGAGAAGTCTTATTTCTCAGAATTAATGACTCAACCAAATGAGACTCGGGACTATTATCAATAATATGTAACATAGATAACCAACTTAAGCTTTATGAAGAAGAGCTTGAACAGAAGGGCCTATGGACTCGGTCAGGCGCTAGGTACTCGGTGATCAAGACCGGGAGGAAGCTTTAATCTATTCTATAAACATAAATATGGCAAAGTTCTCATCAGAATAGGAGATATAACAAAGATCTCAATTGATAAGAAAGATACACTTATAAATATAGAGTTTGACTCATATGTAAGTATCACTTGATACTGACTCCACTATGTTTCCAACTTAGTTACCGACTCTGCCTACCATAGTACCATGTAACCATAGCCCATCCTTAGAATACAAAAGGGGTCGGGGTTGCTCTAAAAGGCACCAGATCTCATATCATATCAAGAACAAATCAAACATACGTAGGATATTATCTCACATATTGAAAGCCTGGAACTGTATGAACCTGTGTGTCTTCCGAGTTTTTATCTTTAGCTTTGAATCTCATAATCTATCACGTATAAACACTATCAAACAATCTTCAAAAATTAGCCCTATTGTGTAAAATTATTCATTATCTCACCCGAAAGATCTTGTTGGCGTGAAAGGCCTAAACTCCAGAGTCCATACTAGGTTGGGCCATGTGCGGTGGGTCTCCGTAATCCGAATCGCGGTACACCAACCGAGCGCCACGTCTGTGAAAGAAAGGTGAGCCACTCGTCTTGCAAAAAATGCTGACTGTACGTGAACGCGAGCTAGTGGTTGCCGTGGCGCCTTGGTGCCCCTTTTGGGGCCATCGGCGTCAACATCAGTGCTTATCCTATACACGTAGGCATCGGTTTCCTTCAGTTTTGGACCTGTAAACTTCTGATCGTTCGTCCGAAGGTTTCTTTCTCCCTTCCCTGGTTTCCGAGCACATATAGGTTCCGGATCCCACCACAAATTGAAACAACAGCAGCTAGCGAATACTGACTGCCGCTCGAGCTCTGCCATGAAAAGTCGCCACTATTTTCGCCACAAGAATTTCGCCCGAAAATCTAGCACTGTGAGGCTGTGCTGCCTGCTGGTGCCGCCGGGCAGGTCAAAGAGTTCCGTTGCCGGTGAAAATGAAAATAATCCAATCGAAACTGGTGTAGCACACGGCTCTCTTGTCCTCTAGTGACGAGTGGATGGCATGTTGGCTGTAGCCTGTAGGTTAGGCTTTTGATGACAAATTTGATAGAAACATGCCTCAAAGTTCAAACTACTGTTGAGAAGCGAAATAACCGAGATTTCCAAGTCCGTTCAAGAGTCTATTTCCAACTGCTTCGTGCTTTCCCAGGTCCTCCATTTCACCCCCATCGCCGTGCACCGGCACCAGCGCGGGCGCGCCTCGCCGCCCCCACCGCCGTATCAACGCACGAGGATGCTGCCGCACGCGCCATCCCGAACCTCGGGGGCCCTCAGGTTCAAACCGCACCTCCCCACCAAGCCGCCGCTCCTCACCTCTTCCTCCACCGCCACCCCCGCCTCTGCCTCCGCCTCCACGCGCGGCCGCCTCTGCGCCGCCGCCGCCGCCGCCGCCACACGCCGGGACCTCCTCGTCCTCGTCCCCTCGCTAGTCGCAGCGTCCACCGTCCTCCAGTCCCTTCCCCTCGCCGCCTCCGCCGCGGCAGGCGATGACAAGCCGGCCCCACCGACGCCGGCTCAGGCGCAGGCGCCCGCCTCTCCGGCCTCGCCTCCGCCTCCGCCTCCAGCGGACGAGCCTGCTCTGTCGAGGGTATACGACGCCACGGTCATTGGGGAGCCCCAGGCCGTCGGGAAGGAAGCGCGGCGGAGGGTGTGGGAGAAGCTGATTGCGGCCCGGGTGGTGTACCTCGGTGAGTCCGAGCTCGTGCCCGACCGCGACGACAGGGTGCTCGAGCTCGAGATCGTCAGGAAGCTCGCGGCCGGCTGCGCCGAGGCCGGGAGGAGCATCTCCCTCGCGCTCGAGGCCTTTCCCTGCGACCTCCAGGAGCAGCTCAATCGGTTCATGGATGGCAGGTTGTTGCAGTTACCTTACTTATTTGGCTTAATTAACACAACGAATCTTACCATTTGCTACTTGTGACAAGTATAGCTGAGCAACATTACATACAATATGAATTGCTTTTCATAGGTAGAGAAGTAGGGAAATGGCTTGTGGCAAGAGCCAGAACCGTGGCTCTGCTAGGATAACTAAAAATGTCTAGCTGGTAGTTTGACCCTGCCCCAATAAACTGCTACTCTTAAGTTCCATCCTCGAGGGTTTGATATAACTATCTGTATCTACAGGACTACTACTATTTCAACCATATAGGTTCCACACAGGTTAAGCTCAATTAAAGTACTATAGTGTTGGTTTACCTTTCGCCTATATTTGTTATATCTTCTAGCAGAGAAAGCCTTCCAACACTTCATGTGGATGAATTTGTAACAATTCTTTGCATTATGCAGAATTGATGGCAATACCTTAAGGCTTTATACATCTCACTGGGCACCAGAGCGATGGCAGGAGTATGAACCACTTCTGAATTACTGCCGTGATAATGGAATAAAGCTTGTTGCATGTGGGACTCCACTTGAGGTAATTATTAATTGGTTCTCAAGATAACTGTATGTGATTCAGGCATATTGGAGCCATAAGTAATCTTGTTCGTTTATACTTCTGAATTGTGGGATTGTAGCATTCTAAAATTGTAATAATTTAAAATTGATTTGCGTTATTCAAACAGGAGAGGTTTTTCTTGTACCACGTATAGTAATATCTTTGCCTGCTTAAGCACCTCTGCCACACGTCTTTTCAACCCTTCGCTAGTAAATCTCTGATATGATGCATATTTGATATGTAAATGTAATATGTAAGCTTAGCTTACCCTACATTACCGTGTGAATATTATCCAATACTTTTTCTTGACTAGGTGGTAAGAACTGTGCAAGCAGAAGGAATTAGAAGCCTTTCAAAAGCTCAAAGAAAGCTTTATGCTCCTCCAGCTGGCTCAGGCTTCGTTTCTGGCTTTACATCCATCTCAGGTCGATCATTGATAGACAAAATTTCATCAACTCGTGGTTCCCCTTTTGGCCCAAGCTCATATTTATCAGCACAGGCAAGAGTAGTCGATGATTATACCATGTCCCAGACAATAATGAAAGAAATTAGTAATGGAGATCCTTCAGGAATGCTCGTTGTTGTAACTGGTGCGAGTCATGTAATGTATGGGCCACGAGGAATTGGCGTTCCTGCTAGGATATCTAAAAAGATGCAAAAGAAAAATCAAGTTGTGATACTTCTTGATCCTGAGAGGCAAAGTATAAGGAGAGAAGGTGAAATCCCTGTAGCTGATTTCTTATGGTACTCTGCTGCCAAGCCATGCAGTCGGAATTGCTTTGATCGTGCTGAAATTGCTAGAGTTATGAATGCTGCTGGCAGGAGGCGTGAAGCTTTACCTCAGGTTATCACTCATTCTTTCTCAGTATAAGCTGAGTGCTCTTGGTGCTATATGTATTACCTGCTTCCTGTAACATCTTGGGAGTAGCTATTAGTCTAAAGGAAAATGCAATCAGTACTGATTGTTATACATGAACTGTAGAACAAGAAATATTGTTATGAACCTATGGTAACTCGTTTTGAAGTCTATCTTGCTATTATAAGTACTCATATTTTCTTACATCGGAGCTGATGAAATTTATTGTATTTCTGTATCAGGATCTTCAGAAAGGAATAGATCTTGGTGTAGTTTCTCCTGAGATATTGCAGAACTTCTTTGACCTCGAGAAATACCCTGTCATGGCTGAACTGATTCACCGTTTCCAAGTAAGCAGCTCCTGTACTCTTTATCTCGCACTCTTTCCCCTTTTGGAAATGCCAATCAAAGATGTTGCTTAGTAGTTTAGGTAGGAAGAGATTATTATATATTTGAAACTTAAAGCTGCCCATTTTCTGCAGGGTTTTCGTGAAAGGTTGCTAGCAGACCCCAAGTTTCTGAATAGATTAGCTATTGAAGAGGCCATATCAATAACTACCACTCTTCTAGCACAATATGAAAAACGAAAAGGACGTTTTTTTGAAGAGATCGACTATGTTCTCACTGATACAATTAGGGGTTCTGTTGTTGACTTCTTTACAGTGTGGCTTCCTGCACCTACAATTTCACTCTTATCTTTTGCCGACGATGGCTCTGGTGAGAGTGTGGAGCTTCTGAAAGGAATTTTAGGATCACTGCCAGATAATGCATTTCAAAAGGGTATTGTTGGGCAGAACTGGAACATTAACCAGAGGTTTGCATCGGTGCTTATGGGTGGTCTAAAACTTGCTGGAGTTGGATTCATTTCTAGTATTGGAGCTGGAGTTGCTTCAGATGTCTTATATGGTGCCCGTCGGATTCTTAAACCTTCTGCAAATATGGAAGTGGGGCGCAAAAGATCTCCGATCTGGAAATCAGCAGCTGTTTATAGTTGCTTCCTTGGAACATCAGCAAACCTGCGATATCAGGTAGTTTGCCAAGAGCATCTTTCTGTTTACTCAAATGATATTAGTTATGCGAAGCTATTTTGTGGGTGGTTGCATGTATCGGGGCATATGTCGGTAATGGTCAAAATTTGTTGTAATAATACTACATGCTGAGAATGGAAAGTCGTTAACATCAAGATTAGGCCTTGCAACTGCAGATAATGTGCAACCAGTAACTCACTGATGCAATAGGTTATTCTAGTAAATGCAGCTTATAATTTGCTCTATTTTACACAGGAGTGTTAACCTTTTCCAATGAACATGTTTCAGGTCATAGCTGGTCTGATTGAGCATCGGCTAGGAGAGAATCTGATGGCCTACTATGACCAGCCACTTATTGCTAACCTGTTGTCCTTTGTTTCAAGGACAGTTAACTCATACTGGGGAACACAGGTTTAACACTTTTGCACTTTACATTAACTTGATAATGTTTTGGTATTTAAATCTGCACTTTTGAAGTTGGCTGAACACCAAAAAATAGTGTTCTCTTTCTTTGAACAGAAGAATTTACAGACTCTTTCTTATAGCATAGGACCAAAGACTGTAGAATAAGGTATGCAAGTGGGCAACCCTCTACTTCTAATGATTGGTTGTTCAATTTGTAGGCATAGTTAGAATGCAACTCAGTCCGCTAGGTGCTAGCGTTGAGCGTTGGACTCTGGAACTGTTTGCTTAATATCTGGCATTTTTATTTTGCCTGTTCAAATTAGCTGCACGAACTTCAGCATATATGATTTTAGGCTGGTCCTGGTTTAATGGAGATAAAAGGAACAATCAACACTCATTAAGTTTATTGTTGCTTCTTGAGTGGGCTTTTCTTTCAGTCCCCATTTGGATCCTTGGAACTGAAATCTATTCTAATAATCACAATTTAGTCAAAATCAATGAAATTAATAATCCGCTGCAGGCTCGCAACGAGCGAGCGTACGTGCATACTTTTTACAAGTTATATAGCAGAAACATATCATGAGGAATCAATTTTTATCTCTCACATCCTATGAATTTAAGACAAACTTATATCTTAACTTCAGAAAGTTGTGGAATGTCAAATTCCAAGCCAAATAACCTAGTCTATAAAGTAAATTCTAATTTCTCCAAAATGAGGATCCAAACAGGCCCTATTGATAAAATTCTATTGAATATCTTGGGAAGGAAATAAAACATTACAATAGAAGGACTTGATGAAATTCCATGATTCATGGTAGTATTTGTGATGCATCTTGCTGTACTGACACCATGTTTCTTGCAGCAATGGATCGATCTTGCACGAGTTACAGGCGTGCAAAGAACTAACAAAGAGCTGCCTTCTCCTGAGGTTTCGAGCGCATCTGAAATGCCACTGCTAGAATGTGGCACGGCAGAGGTACAGAATGCGGACGACAGCAGTAACCAGTCAAATGACTTGACATAAGTTATCGCGCAGTGGCCATACAAAACACAGAGCAGCTTCCTTCCATGGCACACCGTATACTAGACAAACCGTACATGCATATAAATGGGACTGTCTTCTTAGAGCCAGGCTGTGAAGCTTAGCCATCGCGTCATGTGGAGAGACGAATCTGAAATCCTGAAGAGTAAAGCTTTTGAAGACTTTCGACTTGTTATGATCACAGCCATTTTTACACACCATCATGGGGTGAATACCGTTTGTACATTCATAGAGGAGACGGCCGAAGAATTCTTTGGAGCACGTACAGCATTTTACACGTGAAATTTGTTCAGAAAACATTACTGGAGATTGTCACATGGCAAAAAGGATCAGGATCGTTGCTTGTGAATTGTGATGCACCTTGTATGCAATGCACTTGAATCCAGAGTGCACGTGTGATTTTATTGTCTGAACGAACCGTGCGACGGCCTGATGTTTCCTGTGGTATTGCTGTGGTGTGATCAAACTAGTCCCTATGTTTCCAGTATTCCACGTTTGCCTTTCCAACGCTGGTGAGTCAGTGAGTGGTGAACCATGAAGTCGGTTTTTTTCTTGACAGATTACCAGCATGTATCCTCTCCGCTCCTGTTTGGATTGAATCCCGGGCCACGCAAAGTTTACCCGGCACTCCGGCTGCGGCAGGCAGATCTGATCCCAGGAAGTCAAAATCCAACGCGTGGGAATCTTATGGCTGCCTGCCTGCCTGCCAGTGCCAGGCAAGCAGCATGCCTGATGTCAAACCAAATAGGCTGGCTTCACGTGGCATTTCTTCCTCGTAACCGCGTGTCAAAAAAGGTACAGAGCACTGCAGTCACGAAGAATTCATGGCATGACAGAAGTGATATTGTTGGTTCGTGCTAGAATCATCAGATCGCTCTCTGCTCAAAAAGTCTGAAACAAGGAGACAATGCTTAGTGGGCATCTATCACCTCGTGCACAGGTTCTACCTGTTCCTTCAAGTACGGCGAGCGCAGCGCAGGGATCCATCAGGCTGTCACGCTCGTGCAACCAAACCCCATGCGGTAGCCTCGTGCCGTTGTCGCACGAATCCAGTTCCCGAGTGAGTCTCATCAACCGTCCAACGGAGCAACTGCTTGAATCGTCTTCTTTATCACAGGAGCCTATAAAATTTGCTGCGCTGCCTGCTCACACTCCCACGGACAGAGCCATCTTTGGTTTGGACCACTTATCCAAATCCCAACAGTGACAGCATATATGATGGGACAGAACCAGAGATGAATGCACCGTCAAAGCTGGTATTAGATCACGATCGAAATGATTCTTAGGACGCTAAATAAAATTTAGTTCAAAAATAAATAAAAATAGAGCTTGATTTTAATCTGATTCGATCTTTAAATCTTATAGTGTAAAATTTAGAGTTTCGTTACCAACCTAACCACCATACGCTATATATATAAACATTAATATTTATAATATATAATATAAATAAGTACCTTTGCATTAAAATATATATTTATACTAAACATATTAAATCTAGTTACCTTTAAAAATGGCAAGTTTAGAATTCTGTCTTTTTTATACAAGGCAAGTAGATACCGTGGCTAGATGCTTCACATGACTTGCCCACGGCCGCCAGGCGCCAGCTAGAGTGCCAGAGACGGGGTCAAAACCGTACTGTGCAGTGCACCGGCGTACAGCCAATACACTGACGCCTCACATTTTGCCAGGTTGGTCGTCGCCTCTGGCTGCCACATGTAGCCGCGGCAGCCGAGGCCAGGCCCCGGCCCCGTCACCGAGCAGGACCAGTGATCTCTCCGGTCTCCGCAGTCCGCACTGTTGTAGTCTATTGCAGTGCTCAGTGCCAAATGGAGAAAACAGAGACAAATGACAGGGATGGTTTCTTTATTGCAGGCAGGGTAGTATATATACAAGCGTTCCCAAGGGGTGTGTCCCTTGGGAATAACTGTCACATGGAGGGATTAGATCACATGTACAAATATTTTGTAACACTCCCACTTGATCAATCCTAATCCATTTGATCATCTGCAATCTGTCATCAAATTCTTGATCTCCTCAAAAACCCTGTGGGAAAAATAAGGAGTACACAATGTCTTTTGGATAATGAGAATCATCTCACATAGTCTCCAAAAGAAAATATGCTTGTAATCATCATGTATAAAAACCCCTGTGGGGAAAATCAATGATGAAGCATATAACTTTGTTGATATTACCTCGTTAAAAACTTTGAATGAGAAAACCTTAGCAACGGCAAAACTCATACAAAGAAAAGAGTGTAATATGATGGTTCAATACAGGTTATATATCATGGGGAATTACTCCCCCTGAACCTTGCAAGCACTTAAGTCTTCTCATACCAATCCCCTCAACACATTTCTGAAATGTAGAGTATGGTAGAGATTTCGTGAATAGATCTGCAAGATTATCACAAGACTTTGTTTGCAAGATGTTTATATCCCCTTTTTCCTGAAGTTCATGGGGATAAAACAGTTTAGGAGAAATATGCTTATTGATATTGCTCTTGATATAATCTGTATCCATCTGAACAACACAAACTGAATT
The DNA here is from genome assembly GCF_902167145.1 of Zea mays. NCBI lineage: Eukaryota > Viridiplantae > Streptophyta > Magnoliopsida > Poales > Poaceae > Zea > Zea mays. The sequence continues at coordinate 188,976,288 of NC_050098.1, forward strand.
ATCTTCATAGATAATTGTTGGTGAGTCAAGAGAACCAATACCACAAGTTGTGAGTATATGATTCACCATTCTACGAAGCCATACACATTCACGTGATGCTTCAAATAATGCAATTATTTCAGAATGGTTGGTGGACGTGGTCACCAAAGTCTGCTTAGACGATTTCCACGAGATGGCAGTTCCACCTTGTAAGAATACGAATCCTGTTTGCGATCGGCCATTGTGGGGATCAGATAAATAGCCAACTTCTATATACCCAATTAAACTAGGATCATTACTTCTCTTGTAAAAGAGTCCTAGATCCTTTGTGCCATTTAGGTATCGGAAAATATTCTTAATGCCAACCCAGTGTCTTTTCGTTGGGGCAGAACTGTGTCTTGCTAACAAATTTACTGCAAAAGCAATATCCTGCCGGGTATTGTTAGCAAGATACATCAATGCACCAATAGCACTGAGATATGGGAACTCCGGTCCCAATGTCTGTTCTTCATCATCCCGTGGTCTGAATGGATCTTTCTTTAAATCCAAAGATCTGACCACCATAGGAGTCTTTGAAGGATAAGACATATGCATATTGAATTTTTCCAATACCTTTTGGGTATATGTACTTTGATGTACAAGGATTCCAGAAGGTAAATGCTCAAGTTGTAGACCTAAGCAAAATTTGGTTTTACCCAAATCCTTCATCTCAAATTCCGTCGTTAAATGATGACGTGCTTCATCAATATCAAGTTTATTTCCTATGATGTTAAGGTCATCAACATAAACTGATATGATACAGAATCCCACTTTGGATCTTTTGATGAAGACGCATGGGCAATCATCATTTTTCGTGTATCCCTTACGTAAAAGGAATTCACTCAATCGATTGTACCACATTCTGCCCGATTGTTTTAAGCCATATAATGACTTCTGCAACCTTACGCAATACATGTTGTGCTTTGCCTTTGGATTCGGTACATCTATTCCATCAGGAACTTTCATGTATATATCAGAATCCAGTGACCCATAGAGATATGCGGTCACTACGTCCATCAACTGCAAAGATAGACGATTTTGCACTGCCAAATATATTAAATATCGGAATGTTATTGCACTCATGACTGGTGAATAAGTTTCGTTGAAATCAACGCCGGGTCTTTGCGTAAACCCTTGTGCTACTAGGCTTGCTTTGTATCTCACTACCTCACCATTTTCATTTTGTTTCCGAATGAAAACCCACTTATATCCCACAGGGAAGATATCACGTGGTGTAGGTATTACAGCAGAGAAAACTTCTCTTTTGTAAAGCGAGGCTAACTCCGCTTCGATTGCTGCCTCCAATTTGATCCAATCCGAGCGCTTACTGCACTCTGCCATGGTCTTAGGATCTAGATCATTTTGAAGGTCCTCAGCAATCTGCTCGGAGAAATATATGTCGACATTGGTAGCTTTTCTATCATATGTTTCACCAGTCTCAACATAGTTGATGGCAATTTCATCATTCCTTAGAGACTCATCAGAATTTCCCAAATTGATGTGTCTAGGATTTTCCGATGTCCCAGCCTCGGTTATGTGCACATCCGAGCTGGGTTGTGGATCATCACAATCCACATGATACATTGTATCATATTGGTGTCCTTTTGCATTCACTATAGTTCTTTGCTTCTTAGCAACAGAACAGCGCTTATTCACCATACTTCTCCTCTCTAGGAGTTGAGTGGCCTTATTCGGTACTTCCACTCTTTCTGGTGCATTCCTAGCAGGAATGAATGATTTAGTGACACCTTTGTAATTAGTGAATGCATCTGGCAGTTCATTTGCAAGTCTTTGCAAATGTATAATTTTCTGAACTTGTAGTTCAGTTTCTGAAGTACGTGGATCAGAACCTGGAACACATTTTGTATTCCAATTTATTTCCTGGCATTCTTTTTGGTACTTAAATTCTCCCCCTAATGCCGGGAAATGTTCCTCATCAAAAATAGAGTCAGCAAAACGGGCTGTAAATAGATCCCCTGTTAAGGGTTCTAAATACTTAATGATCGACAGAGATTGAAATCCCACATAGATCCCCACTTTCCTGTGTGGGCCCATAGCTGTTCTCTGAGGTGGTGAGATTGGAATGTATACACAACATCCAAATTTACGCAAATGAGAAATACCTGGAGGATTTCCACGTACCATTTGTATTGGGGATGTTGAATGGTATGCAGTTGGTCGTAATTGTATAAGGTCAGCAGCGTGCAGAACTGCATGACCCCAACACGACGAAGGCAATTTGCAATTCATCAATAATGGCCTTGCTATGAGTTTAATCCTCTTGATTAGTGACTCAGCCAAACCATTCTGGGTGTGGACATACGGTACCGAGTGCTGTACTTGAATCCCCAGTGCCATACAATAATCATTGAATGCCTGAGATTTGAATTCAGCAGCATTGTCCATTCGGATTGAACTAATCCGATGTTCAGGAAAATTTGCCTTTAACTTGATAATTTGAGACATTATCTTGGCAAATGCATGGTTGCGTGTTGATAGTAAACACACATGTGACCATCTAGTAGATGCGTCAATCAGTACCATGAAATACCTGAACGGCCCAGAAGTTGGTATAATTGGCCCACAAATATCTCCTTGAATCCTTTCAAGGAATTTAAGCGGTTCAACTTTAATTTTGAGATATGATGGTCTCAAAATAAGTTTCCCAGTTGCACATGCGGTGCAAACAAAATCCTGAGATTTGGGAAAACTTGTTGTGGGCAAATTATGACCAATTGAATTGCCTGTAATTTTCCTCATCATCCCTATGCCAGGATGACCAAGTCGATCATGCCAAATCTGGAATGCATCAACATCTTGGAAAATTACCTTGTATGCAACATGTGCATTGCTCTTAATATATGTATAGTACAACCCTGACGTGAGTGATGGAATTTTCTCGCATATGCGCTTGCCATATTTATTCGGCTTGGTCAAGAAGAGAAACTCTTCTTGATTTTCATCATGGGTTTCAATATGAAATCCATTTTGCCGGATATCTCTAAAACTTAGTAGGGTACGTGTAGAATCAGGATACAATAATGCATCCTCGATCACAATTTCAGTACCCATGGGGAGGGTAATAGTTGCTCGATCAGAGCCAACTATCACAGCATCGCGTCCGGCGATGGTCAAAACTTTCCCATCTCTTTTCTTAAGAGTCTGAAAGTATTTGATCTCCCTAAGTATAGAGTTTGTGGTACAACTGTCCACAAGGCATAATTCCTCTTTTGTCGAGTTGTCATCATTATGCATCTATACATAAATAAAAATTCTGAATAAGAATTTTATGATGCAACTTAGTACTATACATAACATGATATTAAATATCACAATGTCGAAACAATATTACAATAATGGTATGGCGACTCATCCAATGAGTTCGCACTACTCACAGGACCCAACACTGGTCTGTAGAGTGTGTTACATCTCAAAACATGAGATTGTATACCTCTACTTATTACAACAACATTATAAAGACAGTATAGAACAACCACACAAGCCACAGTGATCATGATTAAATCTCCAAGCATGAGAGATTTATGCCAAATCTCCAAATGGATCCTTTGACATATACTCAATGATCATATCATCAGATTCATCTTCTTGTAGAAGTGGAGGCTTGTTGTCAACCACATTGAGGTGCTCTTTAGCAAGAGTGTTCTTCAGGTCACCAGAAGCCAGTGAAGAACTTCCAACCTCAATTGGTGCTTCAGTAGAATTGAAATGAGCCTCAAAACCAGGCTTATCAGACTTTGGCTTCTTTAGGGATTGTTGATACAAAAGAACAAGGTGCTTAGGGCAAGTGCAATCCCTAGCAAAATGGCCCTCAGTACCACATTTAAGGCAAGCTCTATTGCCCTTAGATGGTAGAGGCTTGCCATTTCCTTTTCCTTTTCCTTTACCTTTCTTGTGGAATTTGTTCTTATTGAATTTGCGAGGTCCAGGAGGATTCTTGAAGTTTTTCTTGAATCCTTTCTTATTCTCAGTCTTATGCACATTGAAATGTACCTCAGGCAGAGGGGCAGACCCAGGAGGGCGCTGCTGAGCATTCTTTAGAAGAAGCTCATGATGCTTTTCTGCTTGGGTCAATGTGTGCATGAGTTGAGAATATCTCTGGAAATTGCTAGAGCGATACTGCTGATGCAATATCCTGTCCTCTGGAAGCATGGTAGATAGAGTCTTCTCTATCTTGTCTGCTTCAGAGGGCTCTTTCTCGCAAAACTTCAATTCAGAACAAATGCTATGAAGAGCATGGTTATATTCTGCAACAGATTTAAAATCTTGCAGTCGAAGGTGGTTCCACTCATGGTTGGCTGACGACCATATGAGCTCCTTCTGCTGTTCATAGCGCTCTTTGAGAGATTTCCACAAGTTATGAGGGCATCTCTCCATAAGGTACTCTTGCTTAAGGTCCTTATGGATGTAAAGCCTCAAAAGGAAAAGTGATGTGTTCTTTTTAACCTCATTCACTATATCAGTACCAGTGATGGGTGCTGCAATGGCATCAATGATCCCACGAGAAGCAAAAGTTATTTCAATATCTGAAGCCCAAGTTGGGTAGTTATGCCCATCAAGGGCGAGTTCCTCGAACTCTTTGGTTGACATGTTTCTTGTTGTTGACGTGTAGATCGATCTTGCTGTTCTTGTCAAGAACAGCGTGTTCTTCCTCTTTCCCTTCTCTGATTTCTTCTTGAGACAGAGACAGTGCTGATAACGTGTTGTAGTCTATTGCAGTGCTCAGTGGCAAATGGAGAGAACAGAGACAAATGACAGGGATGATTTCTTTATTGCAGGCAGGGTAGTATATATACAAGTGTTCCCAAGGGGTGTGTCCCTTGGGAATAACTGTCACATGGAGGGATTAGATCACATGTACAAATATTTTGTAACACGCACGACGCGGATGGAGATAGTATATAGAATAGTGCCTGCCTCCCTGGCGCAAGTGATGGATTCGATGGAGTATTTTTTATGAGACAATTTCTTTACTGCCACCTAAATCTATACCAATCCTTTCATTGTCATCTAAAGTAGTGTTTGGATGGAGGGACGAGGAAGGATAAAGAGGGATGAGATGAGATCATTCTAGCTTGACCCGTGTTTGGTTTGGAGGTCCAGAGTCAGGATCAAATAATATTCTTCAAAAATGGTGGATGAGGCTATCCCTCAAAAAATAAGGGATGATGTCAGCCCAGGGTTGATCCCGTCCCAACCCTCATTGACACCGAACCAAACACTATCTAAAACTATAGAATTCTTTCGTTGCCAATCATTAAATTTTTTTATCCTAGCATTTTTAGTAACGTTATATAGATAAGTCTTATTCCCTTTATTTATGTCTATAATATCCTAATTCGAGTGGATTGTGATATCCTAGCCTAAAACTTAATAGTATTGATATAATATTCATACCGACAAGACTTTTTTTCATTTTTGGAAGCTTGTTTCTAAAGAACCTCGGGGTTCAGCGTGCTTCGCCTAGAGTAGTTTTGCGATGGGTGACCGACAAGTAAGTCTTCTCATGTGTGCATGAGTAAGGATAAATTGCGCACAAAGCACTCATATTGGTCTATACGAATAGCCTATGATTCTATACGGCTATTAGAAGTAAGTATCGCCGGTTCAGAAGTGAACTATGTGCTACAACATCTATATAGATAATCCGCTGTAGTAAATGCCGTTGAAAGAACAAAACACTCTTATAAGATGTTTGAAATAACCAAATTTGATTACCTTTTATAGCGTAGTTTTTATAATATGCTCACGCAATTTATTTTGTCAGGTTGACTAGATTTAAGCTTGAATTTGTACTTATTTTGTTCAATTTATTTTTATCGCTAAGATATATTGAAAAGGAAATAAAATTGACAGACATCCCTATGGTAAAAATTAAAAAAAAACAGCACATTCTTCCATATCAAACGTAATCTAGTATTTCCAAGTACTTTCTAGAGAAATCTCCCTCTTTAATGCGGACTCTTTCTGATCTGATAGGCTGATAGCTCTTTGTGAAATTTGTTATTTAAACAAAATTTGATAGCTCTTTGTGAAATGCGGACTCTTTCTAGCGAAGGGTGCAAGTTTTTTTTTATTAGATCTTAGAGATAAAAATAAAAAAGATATCTTCATAAAGATAATACCAAGATAAACTTAAATTTAGTTAATCCGGCAAAATAAACTGTCTAAACGCACTATCAAATTCAGGCTATAAAGAGTGATTTAATTTAATCGTCAACGGTGCTCACGAAGTTAACCCTGTATAACGAAAACTTTATAATGATGTTTGTTTTGTTCTCTCAATGGTATTTAAGAGAATAAATTATGTATAAATATAGATAGCAACAGAGGGAATAAGATTTGTCTATACACCGGCAATGACGATAAGAATATAAAAATCTAAATGAATAATGGTGATATAATTATAAATTTAGACGACATTGAATGGATCAATGCCAACGAGGGGAATTCTCTCTATTTTGATAGCGTAAGCGGAAATGATGGATGGATTTGATTTGTATACTGTACTACTACTCCTGTCTACTCCTATATATCCTGACGCAGATGACGAGGCGGTCGGTGGCCGTACGGTGGCAGTTGGATGCACCCCCAAGGCTCCAACTCCATGCCCGAGCCCGCACGAAGCTTCGTTGCGGTTGCGGCTTCCAGTTGGCTCACCGGCAGGGTGTATGGCAGGGCAGCAATCTCCGGCACGCTTCGAGCTATTTGGAGCTGCCGCGTGCACGTGGAGACGGCGCACTGCTCGCGATGGGTCCATCTGCCAGTGTTCCTCACAGGCTTCGCCTGGCCTGACAGGGTAGCATGTACTTACGTGTACGGTCGCAGAGTCCTAGCCTCGCCGGTTTGCACGCGGTGATCGCTTAGGCCTTTTCGGTTAATCCCGTTACCTATGGATTGGACGGGACTAGAAAAAATTATGAAGAAATTTGACTTGCTTGGGATTTAAATCCACCCAATCCCACTTAATCCAAATGGATTGAGAGCTAACCAAACAAGCCCTTATCTGGATTCCCCGGCTGCCAACTACGCTTCAGGATACCATAGCTTATGACTTTAGCATGTTTGGCTCCCACGTACTAAAATTTAGCACTCCTTTATGCTAATCGATGTTGTTGGTACTTGATTTCAAATTTCTTAAAGATATCGAAAACTAAGATAACACAAGTTAGATATAAAGAACTTTGTCCTCTTGATTTAACCCTCTTTTGAAGTGGTAGAACATGGGACAAATATTTTTAGATAGAAACATAATGAAATAACATGAAATCCCTTCATATCCAACTCATCTCATATACCTTAGTATTTTATTTTATCTCTTCTGATAAATGGGTTTTACAAGCATACCTTCGGCTCATTCAGCTTCGTAAAAATTATAATGAGAGAGTACATAAGTTACAGCTTCATAAAAATTATAATGAGAGAGTACAGAAGTTACAGCTTCGTATAGGGACAAAAACGAGTTTCACCCCTCAAAAAGTGTTCCCAGTGCATTGACACCGTTCCTATATTTATAGGCTCAGGATATGTTTCAGGATAATTTACATTTATATTCTTAATCCCTATATAAATCCCTATATATTCAAACTATTGTACATGCCAGGGGTAAAGTTGTCCTTCTCCTTCTCTTGGTTTGATTTCCTTAGACCTCGAAGGCTGTTCATACTATGCTTCGTCCGAAGCATGTACACGATGGTCATCCGAAGCTTCTTCGAACACCCTCATGTTCTGTTTGAAATCTACTTTCGTCATTAACCCTGCAACACACACAATAAAACAAAAGTAACAGTTACTGGGTGAGTGTTTTTGAGGACCTTCGAAAGAAGAAGAACCACAACAAGTGCTAAAGTTCAGCACTTCATTTCTAGTACCTATTAGCAACTTCTAGCATTCATGTTTATTTCTCTAAGTGCTAAAGTATACTAAAAGTGTAGTGCTCAACTTTAGCACCATGGATCCAAACACACCTAGGATGGTGCTGGTGCACCATCCCCCTCTCGCCCCTGCCACGTCAACTCTCGACTCCACTCTCGCCCCAGTTGCTTCAGCACATAGCTTGTAGCAGGCTATAACCTCAGCCCATAGCCACATCAGTTTTTATATTTAGAATTAAGTAATTCACGTATATTTATTTCAATGCTTAAAAACCATACAATATATTAACTTTTTTATAGAGAAATGAGATGAAATGTAGGAGAAAGGATCCTCTGCGACTTCACAGACCGTCTGGCCAGCTCGTAGGGAAGATCCGCAGTAGGAGAAATAAATTTTACCGAACCTGGCACCTTCAGGTTTCTCTGGTTTCCAACGGGCGAACAGTCTGCGCCTGAGGATCGGACGATCCGCGCTTGGTCTCGGACAATACTCTTATCTCCTTTGGACAGTCCGTAGTAGGAGTTCTGAGATTTGCATAATTCCTGTCTGAGGTGCGCCGAGGTGTCGGTCCGAGCCTAGGTGATTTCTTCATAAAGCTCTCCTGTCCGAAATAATCTACGTTATTCCGGACAGTCGACATAGAATTGAGATGGATAGACTTATGCAAATGTAAAACAATCAACTAGGCAAACTAGTTAGTCAATTAGATTGTGATGGTCATTAATCATCAAAATCGATTTAGAGAAAAATGGTAAAAGACCATTTCCCTTTCAGTGAGCATGTGATCTTGCCTCGGGACCGGCTACCATGGTCGTGTGCTAGGTGGTGAAGCATGCACATCCGGTTGAGAGCATGCAGATGAGGAGCATACACAGTCTGGAGCAAGCGCATCCGAGATCTTCGCGAGGAAGAAGAAAAAGACGCGAAGAACAAAAGGACGAAACATTTTGTGTGTAATCAGTGATAATGATAGGTTTTACCAATTTAGTGAATTTGGGTTTCGTATATACAAACCGTTTGGCTAATTTTTTTTAATAAAGTGTAGCTATTTTCGATGAATCTAGAGTTGGTGGAGCTGTTCTAAACAAGAACTGACTAATGATGAAAGACATTCGTAGAGTGGACCTTTACATTTTCTTTCCGTGGTACTGTAAACATGTTTTCAGGAACTGATTAAACAAATATATATATATGAACATCAATTTTCAGTTATTATTAGTTGGACTGGAGTCCAGAGCTACCTTAATGATTAGGTAAAGCTCGTACCATAGTCAGCCTGGTACGGTGCCAGGGTGGTACGGGTACGGTCACCTTATCTTGGAACAAAATGAAGCCGATGTATCGGGCCATGCACGGTTCGTCTTCGTCATATCCACCCTACCCACCGGAGCTAGCTGTTTGGTACAGTACGCAACACGAGTGTGCCGGGCCGCAGACGTGCGTCCAAAACCGCAGGAACCTTTCAGCTCCCCAGAGATCCGGCTGCTCCCCCGCCCGAGATCGCACGGCCGCGCCGACGACGTACTACGCCGGCACGCGTACTTTTGTAGGTACAAGTACAACGCTCGGTACGTTGCCCGGGTCGGCGTCGGCGGCGTGCCAGACTGCCAGTGCGTTTTTTGGCGTGTCTCGAATCTTGGCGCCGCGTAGATCAGTCTTGGTTGGGGAATGTCACGGTAACTTCTTTTCCACCTGAAACATACCTTTGGCGTCAGTAACGATGCAAAAATCACCATGCTTATCATACAACATCGTGCCAATTTACGTTTGAGTTCAATGCTATATATACGTACTGTATCTTTTTTTGTACAGTCTACACTCAAAATGTACAACCATAACAGGTAGTAATCCGAGGAGGGTTGTTTTGTTTGTTCCTAATCATTGCGAATGGCTCCTTCGTGGCAGCTTCCTGGTGAGATTAGAGGGGGCAATTAAGACCATGCTAGCGAGTCCAAAGTATTGGATTCATAATCTAAGAGGCTTTGCCAATCTGTGACCAAACTACCGGAGAGACGGTCCAAAGGAATCTATTGGAAACCGAAACAAACATGTATCCAGTGATGCACAGAGCACTAAAATACTAGTAGGCCTTAAGACGAATCCAGCGGGGGGGGGGGGGGGGGGGGGGGGGGGGGGGGGGCGGAGAACATGATGCACGATGGCATTCCTTGTCCTGCTTGCAGCGCGAATTATAATTTTCTTTCTTCAGTACTACTTGAGAAGGAGAAAAAGAAAACAAGGCCATATGCTCCATCAATGTTCAATGATATGCTAGAACTACTACAGTACAGGATATGGATGATTACACTTTCGTGTACTGTCTAGAATTTGTAGAAACAGCTGAACCGAAATCAGTAGTTATCTTTAACTGAACTCATAGTCTAAGAATTACGGTATGTACTATACTTGGATATGAGCTTGCCATCTTCTTAAAAGTTACATAAAACGCTGCTGCGGCAACTGTCGTCTTCTTAAGATCTGAATGGAGCATTGAACTCTGCACACCGCACAGTTTTATTGAATCCCATAGCCAGCGAGATGGCTTTAAAGATGGCTGGCAGGTGGCAGGATGGCACAAGTAACCCCCCCGGCTCCACTCCCACTTGGCGCGCTATATATAAGAGCAGCTGCCCTCCGCCACTCCCATCACAAGGCGTGTCATCTCATCCCAAGTTCGGGACACCACCGGCAGCAAACCAATCAAGAAGGCAGAAGCCTAGCTGTGCCGCGTGCCCCCACGTCCAGCGGTCGAGCACCAACCACCACCACCACCTCCGACGACGACGACGACGACATCGTCATGGGCAACAGCTTGCGGTGCTGCCTGGCCTGCATGGTCCCGTGCGGCGCCCTCGACGTGGTCCGCATCGTGCACCTCAGCGGGCACGTCGAGGAGTTCAGCTGCCCGGTGGCCGCGGCCGCCGTGCTCGCCGCGAACCCCAACCACACGCTCACCACGGCGTGGTCCCCCTCCGGCGCGCCGGGGTGCGGCTCCAGGAAGCTCGTCATCGTGTCGCGCGACTCCGACCTCAGGCGCGGCCGCATCTACTTCCTCATCCCGTCCGCGACGCTGCCGGCCGACCGGAGGGGCAAGAAGCAGAGCAGCAGCAGCAAGCGGCCGGCCCGCCGCCACCTGCGCGGCAGGAAGAGCGCCGGCGAAGACACGGCGGAGCAGGACGCCTACCTGGGGGACCTGCTGCTCTCCGAGAAGGCCGCGTCGAGCGGCGGCGGCCACCGGCGGCGCCGGAGCGGCGCCCGCGTCGGCGTGTGGCGGCCCCAGCTCGACAGCATCGTGGAGGAGGCCTCGGACTAGATCCACCGCTCCAATTAATACCTCCATCTCTCCTCTTTGGGCTCCGCTTACTTATTATATTCTTTGGTTTTCTTTCTCATCTGCCGATGCGAATACCGCGATCGACCGAGGACGAGGCGCCGGCCGGCTCTCGCCTCTCGATCCCCCTCGACGCTGTATTGCGTGATGTCCAGGGTTGAGCGGCGTTTTAGTTCGGGAGATGAGGGGGGAAATTGTGACAAAATAACTGCACGCGATGTAGCAGCCCCAACCTGTACAGAAACATTTGGTTGAGTTCATCTAGCTAAAATTCCAAACACATTCGTCCCCTGTCCACTTTTCTCTGTCCAGCTTGTTCCTACTCGAGTCGAAAACTAACATGGAGACGACAGCTCAAATGATCAATGCCTGAAACAAACATCAAACGGGCGATTTAAAAGCGGATTCGGTTGCTAACAGATCGTATTCATGCGCAGTTTGTCATACTCATAGGTGATGCCACAGAGCTATTTATCTTAAATATGGGATGCATATCCGAGATCAGGACATGGAAGTGCGTTTATATTAAGAGTCAATTCTACAAATTTGGTGGAATAAACTCAATCATCATATTACTACTAATTATTAGCTTAGTAGGAATAAACTAACGATAGATCAACCCATTCTAATCCACAAACCAAACATTAAATTGGGGAGTAAGAAGTTGATGACTACTTTATTTATCAAACCAAACACTCTGCAAGTGTTCGCTAATTAGATTATACAAAGCTCTTCAAAAATCTGCAAGGCACCCTTTTTTTAGATCTTCTCAGCTAGCTCTCCTTCCAGTTTAGTTATAAATATAATCTGTTAGCGCACTATACGTCTTGTTCATTGTTCCGAGTTCCTTTTTTTTTGTCATCACAACTAGGTCTTTTTATCCGGTTATAACACTTCACCAGAATCACAAACCACCAAATCGGTTACAAAACTCCGCGCGGATTCAGTGCAGTGAGCCTCGCGTGCGACAAGGCCCACACGCAGTGACTGGTACTGCACTTACCGTGCTGCACCGAATCTGAGTCCTACAAAACTAGGGAGGGGATGAAGCCATATGTACGGTTGATTCGGGGCCCAACCGCCTCGGACAAGCTAATTCATAGAGACATGTAAACTTTGCACCAAATTAAAATACAACTGAATCAAATACCGCACTTCTCTATAGAGGACGGAGGAAGGGCACAAACCCGGATCATCCGAGTGCGAGGCCTTCACCATGTTCATTGAGCCGATCTCCAAAAATAATTCTGGCAAAACCTTGATTCCGATGCCAGCTGCAGAGCAGTAATACAAACTTGGGCTTCTGTAGAGTCAGCACCATGAACAGCCAGCCGCTAGAGAATCAGATCCTGCAACGTTCGCTCTTCCACCGTAGTCCCTAACTCCCTAATCACGAAGCCCTAGCCGCCCTTTTTTGATTCAGGAAAGAAAGAACCGTCAGACTGTCTTCACCGTTTCCCGCCGGAGGTACCCCTCCGCTACGGTAGCGGCTACAGGAACACGCTAAAAGCTTCAATGGTTCACCCTAAAGCATCCTCTATGGTACAGGCGCGCACTACCCTTTTCTCTCTCCTCCCAAATGCAGCGTGCTCTCCTTTCCTCCCTTATATACTGTGCTGTGGGTCCATGGTTAATTATTAGTCAATAAAAAATTGGTAAGAGATGAAAAGTAGGTATAGAAAATGATATTTTATGGTTGTAGTGGGGTATAGGGAAAGGATTTAGGGAGAACCGTTGTACAAGGTGGAGATATAGGGGGAAGAGAACGCTGACGTCGCACGTGAGTGGGATATAGGGGAACAAATTTAGAGATAACCGCTGAACACAGTCTCAGAGTTCACCATGAGTAGACCAGGCCGGTGGTGGCTGGGCCCACTTCTCTGTCCTCGGCGGATAGTTCTTCACCTTCTTCTTCGACGGCATGGACTCGATCGCTAGCAACTAGCATAGTTGCCCGATGGAGGACTTGCTCGTTTGTCGCGCTCCTCCTGCGTTTGCTTTGTTTCTGGCCTCCCACCATGCATAAACACATCATAACAACTTTGAGACAAATCTCATCACTCAAAGTTTGATTCAGCTTTGAGACAAAATTCATCGATCAAAGTTTTACCTTCAAGTCAGGCCTCCCTCGAGCATTGAACAACATATTTGCATTCCATGAAACAGTGACCCCCCATCTTCATTCAATACTACCCAACATACCGAACATCTTGTATCTATTTCCATCCCCCTCTTCTTTATGTTCATCCGAAAGGAAGACTGTTATGTGCTAACCACCAAGAAAATGTTTGACTTTAGGTGCACATTCCAATTTCTAGACTTGCCTCCATTCTCGCTTCTCCTTTTGTCGTGCGCTTGAGGGCTCCCCTTTTTGTCCTAGGCTTCCTGAACTAACTGGCCATGTAGGGTTTGATATGCCGATTTCACAGAGAATATCTGTTTCCTATCAAAGTGGCACACAGTTTAACTCCTGACCTTTAGAGGGTAACCTATTTTACCTCCTTATCTTTAAAATCGGTTTTTTAACTCCTCACCTTTACAAAACCAGACAAATAACCTCTTAAGTTGTTTCAATTAGCGGTTTTGACGACGTGAAACTAATTTACTATTTTTTTTCTTTTTCAATTCTATCTTCTAGTAGTGTCCAAAATTTACATAATTTTAAAAATTAGTAATTAGATATTATATTTGTTCTAATTTTTCTATAATTTTAAGAGAGCAACTTTACAGCTTAATGTTTTTCCTGGTTCGTTTCTTGTTTTCTAAGGCTAAATATTTTCCTAGAGCTAAATAATATATTAATAAACTACTGAAACTTTTATTAATATTATTAAGCAAGTTAAGTGATATTTTATTCTAATTATTAGCTAAATTAATTTTATATTTGTTTTTTAAACACTTAACAAACAATAATAAAATGATCTCTAATTTTTACATGGACCTCTTAGCTAAACTAACATGGGTTTTTTAATTTCGTGCCCTTAGTTTTGGTGTTGTGCTCATCTATACCCTTAGTCGTGTTTTTTGCTCAGCTATGCCCTTCTGTTCTATAGCACTGGAAGGGCACATCTGAGCAAAAAACACGACTAAGGGTATAGATGAGCACAACACCAAAACTAAGGGCACCAAATTAAAAAGCCCAACTAACATATATCAAAGTATGGCACGACATGTATTGCTTCGGTAGGCATGGGCATGATTCATATAGTGTCAGTGCCGATATGACACGGGTCTAGTGTCATGATTGGACCGCCACCCGGCACAAGCACAACACGATTATGCACAATTTAGACCAATTGGTGGTGTGATTGTGATGTGTGCATGTGATTGTGAATTATGATTTCATATGATTTTAAACATATAAAGTTCACTTTAGAATGGTATAAATGTTCAAGTTTTAAAATTATATATAAAATAATAAATATCTTCTATATTTTTTTAGCTCTTAAAGTGAAATAGTGTCTAGACCGGCATAGGCACCGTTAGGTGTCAGTGTCATATAATATCGTCACAGCATGATTAGACACTATAGTGTTATGATTGGGCCGATGCCTAGGAACTGGTGCCGGCACAACATGATTAGGCACTATAGGGTTGTGCCTGGGCCGATGTCGAGGCACTATCATGACATGATTACTAACAATATCGTGCCTAATAGTGCTAATGTCAGTGTCGTGACGTACAACCTGTTTGGCCGTATACACCCATGAGTCTAGGCAGACCATATGTAGGCATCAAAACACACATTTAGTGTGTGTGTATGTAGGCATCAAAACACACATTTAGTGTGTGTGGTTGTGGGATAGCTGGGGTAGCTGAGACAATCATGTCTCATGTTGTTCCCCCTCATTCGTCTAATTTTGAGGACAATACTGAGATAGTCATGTTTCAATCTTTAACCCTAAACTAAACAACTTTATATAGTTCTATATTATTTTGTTCTGTCATTGTAACCAAACAAACCGCGATTGGTTGCGAGACGTGTAGGGTCCTAGATGTGGCTTGTTTAAGGCCTGGCCCTTGGAGTAGAGCCCCCCGGAAGTGCCAACCGGCTCCCAACAAAGCTTACTATGGGCCTGGCTTCTACTAACTAATGGATGTCTGGTTTTGGAATGGTTACGCTAATGGATGTTTGTGTGATGAAGACCGACTAAGGCCTTGTTCGTTTTCACCGGATTGGTGGGTCGGAACGATTCCTAACCGGATTGCTTCTCTAATTTATATAAACTTTGTTTAGACGGAACGATTCCGGGTGCAATCCGATACAAACGAACAGGGCCTAATGTTTTTTTGAGGCGATAATAGCTCAAGCATATACTAGCAGTATTGTGAGGAATTTAGGAATGTTTCAGAGAAAAAGGCAACGTGTGGATAAGGTGCAAGGTTATTTAGAATTAAATTTTATAACGGGGCGCAAAACATAAGATTTTGTTAGAGACTTTGATAACGACTTAGTTATGTTTAAAAATCGAAGGATACCAGCATCTTGCCACAACCAAAAAGTGTGCAGTCACTGGATAGGAATAGAATAAGAAGGAAGAGAGTGGGTCTTCAAGCCAAGAATCCAGTGACGATATATAGAGTTGGTGGGCTGGGCAAAAAACCCGAAACTCGAACCCGGAACACCCGAACTCGAATCCGAAATACCCGAAACTCGAATTTTGTTCGGGAATTTTGGGTAGCAACTTGTAAAACCCGAATTTATTTCGGATAATTCGGGTATCACAATCGGGTACTCGAAATACTTGAATTACCCGAACATGTGTCATGTACTCATGTCATGCTTAATTATTAATTTGTACATCTTTAATTATGTGTAAATGTGCATAGCTTGTGATTGTAGATTGCTTGTGTTGTAAATGTCCATGTATATCATTATTCAAACTATATTTTTATACTAATTTAATAGGGTGTATGTGTTTTTACGAAGCCGACACAACAGTTCGGGTAGTTCGGGAATACCCGAACCCGAAATTCCGGGTATTGTAAAATCTGTTGTAATTTCAGGTATCGATTCTTAAAACCTGAAATTTTAAATACCCGAATTACCTGAGCCGAAATTTTCGGGTAACCCGAACGCCCACCCCTAAATATAGATGTACTATATTTGGTGAGCATCAAGATATAACAATTACAGTCAAACAAACATTAATAAAAAATCAAATATGTAATAATGTAATAGCTTTAATAAAATTAAATACAAGCTATCGGGTGCTATTTGCGTGCGTCACCTTGCAGTTCGCAGGTGTATCATCCCTGGATCGCCCGCTCTGGCGCCTCGGCAGACCTGGCCGCATCAACTTCGCTGGAAGGGGACGGGAGCAGCGACAGCTGCGGCTGTTTTGATCCGGTCCTGCATGGCAATTGGCATGCCAATGCGGCAATGCCACCCCGCACCGCACCGCGTCCGTGACCCGGGCGCTCGGGAACACGCAAATCGGTCGACGACCGCAACATTTGTTGTGCCATCATCGAGTGGTTCAGCTGGGCTCCCAAGACCTAGCCATATCGTTATGTCGTTTTTCTTTTGTGAAAAAAAAGCTAGGGAGCAAACGCTACGTGCGTACGTAGTACCATAGTGTCAGTGTGTGCTGAACGGAATTTGACCCCGCTCACCGCGTACAACTAATCAGTGCAGCGTCCTCTTGGTCTTTCTTGCTCCAATCCAGCAGTGTGGCTGACCTCGCATTGCCTTCGTTCAGAGCGAGCAGGGGCGAAGCCAGGATAATTTGTTACTGGGGTCGATAATAACTTACATGTTGAAAAATATAATGTCATGCATAACATCGATAGTTTAAAAAAGAAAAGCAACATATTGTGACAAATAAGCTTTTGCAATAGTATTTACATACCTTCTATATTTTTCCTCTACGGGTACGGTCCTCCATCTTATGAAAGCGAACTATCACATCATCAGTTGGAATTGTGGCTAGAAATCCTGGTTCCACGAAGCATATGATACAATCATTCATAAATCCATCTCCAATACGATTTCTTAACATTGTCT
This sequence comes from Zea mays, assembly GCF_902167145.1. Lineage (NCBI taxonomy): Eukaryota > Viridiplantae > Streptophyta > Magnoliopsida > Poales > Poaceae > Zea > Zea mays. The sequence goes on from NC_050098.1 coordinate 188,993,537, forward strand.
TCACAATTTTCATCGCTGAAAAGCACCTCTCAACCGATGCAGTGGCGATTGGAAGAACCAGTACTAGCTTGAGAAGTCGATAGACCAAAGGAAAACTCGTATGTTTTGTTGTATCCACCATCAGCCTTGCAAGTGCAGAATTAGAGATCAAGCTAGAAAATCTTTCATCAGCTCGCACATTATCAATGAAAAAGTTAAGCTCACGACTAAGATCCTTCAATTGTGTTGAATCAAAATCATCAGGGTATGACTTAGCCAACTCTATTAAACTCTCAACTTTGAAGGCCTCAAAAGAATTCTTGGGGTTGAAAGCAGCAATTTGAGTAAGCAAATGAGAGTTCACCTCATTAAAACGATCATTAAACTCTGCAAGTTGTAAGTCAATAATTGGGTTCAAGCAATCATATCTGCAAGTTGATGCAACAAGTAACGAACAGCTTTGATGGAAGTCTTTAATCTAATCAGATGTTCCTCTTTACTGACAGTGGTCTGTTTGTTAAAAACATTTCCAATAGATTGTCCAGGCTTCAAAAGATTGTCACATCTCTTCACAGCCGTGTTATGAAAACTATTGCATTTGTTGCCGACATGATCTCGAAGCCTATCAGATTTGTTCCAGCCATCCCAACCATTTATTACAAATGCATCATTCCCACCTTGGCCTTTGTTGAAATCTCTGAACAAGTAACATTGTAAACAAAAACACTTATCCACCTTCTCACTATACTCTAACCAGCCATATGTAGTGAACCATTCAGCTTGACACCGACGGGGATGACCTGCTATGATCGTTTGTGGAAACTTAAAACCAGGTGGCGGTCTACAAGGACCTCTAGTCAAATACTTTCGCCTTATGTCATCTTGTAGATCAGGGCCTATATAATCTGATATTCTCCTTCTGTCAGCTGGATCATATGGAAGTTCATCAAAATTTACCTCATGTTGTGGGACTCGTGAAGAACAATGAATAGGACGATTGATATTTGATGTATTGTCATCCCTTCTTGAAGTGCATCCTTCTAGATTGTCATTATCATTGGCTGGGGGTATTTTCCTTTTCAAGAATCGTTCCAACTTGCTTTGGTTGCCTATAAAATTAATCACCATAATTAAATAATACATTGGATGTGTCTATTGCAGCCATATATCTAATTAAAAACACACTTTTCTTACTTGACATTTCCTTGAATAAGAGCAACGACAACCTCTCTGCTTGAACCAAAGTCACGAGCAAAAAATGTGGAGACTAACTGCTTGGTGCTTGCCTCTGGTTATATGTAACTAGAAATAAAACAAATCAATAAAACGGTAAGACCTAAAACTTAGGCTTGATAAAGATGTAGATTTAATGCATCAAGCCACCAATGATCAATCCGATAAAATATAAATTAGGTTACCTCATCAGCTTATCCAGACCAGCAGCCTTGGAATTTGATGCCGAACAGGCGAACACCGCGAGAAAATCCGAGGTTGAGACTTGATCACTTGAGAGAACGATTGACCGAGGAAGCCTGGAAGAGTGGAAGGGAAGAGTGGAACTATGGAGTGGAAGGGAGTAGGCAGTAGGGACGTCGCCGCATCGGGGAGACGCACAGCACAGTTTTGACGAAGCAAACTAGCAAATAACGCCGCCGGGAGAGCAATCGTCAGATTGTTGTTCTGCTAGCCGCCTGAACCCTGGATCAAGAGACAAAAGACTTTTGGCCTTTTGGGTTGCTGCTACTTGCTACTTGCTAGCCTCCACCCCTGACGTCCAACAGGCAGAACGTACAAATATGGGCTTCTGGTGTGGACGTGGTATGCTAGTACAGGTTGGACTGCATGCGTTTCGTATTTTCGTTGATGACTATTGAGTATTGACAAAAGGAGAGGAGTAAATACTCGTTGGGCCATAGCGTTTTGGGCTGCCGAGTGCGGGGTGCCGGGGTCACGATGTTTTTTTGCCGGGGTCTTGGCTGGTAGAAAATCGACGTGTATAAGGTGCAACTGTGAAGTCGTCGGGGTCGGCTGACCCCAACTCGCCAACGTAGCTTCGCCCCTGAGAGCGAGTCTGTTGCCCTCTTGTCCTGGGACACACGGTCCGTTGAAACTTCATCTTACTAGTGGTTAGGCACACGGAGGAACCGTGGTCAAAATCCACGGTCGTCAAATCCTTATACACGTTTAAAATAAAAAGGCTCAGGTACAAGGGACCAGCATGCTGACCGGCTGCATGTACTCGGCGCTCGTTGCCTTCGGGTCAATGCGTACGTGTTCTTGACAGTGCGGAGGTGTACCCGGCCGTGGAAGGAAGGACGAACCATTCGGGTGCTACGTGCAGTTTGGCAGGGAGAGCGAAAAATTACCAGAACTACTTTTTGAGAACGTTTGCCTGGGGTACAGAACACAGCCGACGGATGCGCCGACTCTCAAGATAGCCTGAGCCATAACTGAACTGATTATGTGGTTTAGGCCAGTCTGCTCTGCTGAGCTCAAGCTCAAGTCTTCAAATCATGTTTCTTTCGCAAGAAGACGAGAAACTTGCCAAACACGCATCTCTTTATAACTAATCATCAGCCTACAGGGCTAGTCTACCCTTGACAAACAAGCATACTCCTGCGGCACTAGCGCGCGCACCTCAATGTACCAGAGAACAATCAATTTGAATCTTAACAAATGTTCTGTGACATGAAATTATGTCCAATCCTGACTACAACAAGTCTCATGTGTGAATTTGTCTTTGAGGAACAAAACTTCTTTACCCCTTCTGTGTAATTGCCACGTGTCCTAGACTCTAGTATCCTAAATCCCTTTCTTTCCCCCCTTTCACGTGTTAAGGGAGACACCCCTGCGGCACGGCAAGCATCTGCCACTGCCAACATGGAGGCCTCCAAACAAATAAAGAAATCTGTTCAACCTATCCTAGATACAACAACAACAACAACAACAACAATCCGTGTGCCAAAGGAACAGTTTATGGACACCACACCACGCCATGTCCTGCCGTCCTTGTCCTTCAGTCAGTGTACAGCAACGACGTCGGGAAAAACATGTCCTCCCGGGGCTCCTCCTTGGCCCTCGACGCGTGCATGGCGTCGTTCTGCCTCTGCTGCTGCTGGTGCTGGCTCATGTACGAGCCCATCGGGTTGTCGAAGCCGGAAGAGAACGCGAAGCCGCCGCCGCCGCTCTGCGCCGGCGCGCCGCTGAGGCCGAACGAGCCCAGCTGGTCACCGAACCCGTACTGCTGCCCCGTCTGGTAGGCCACGCCCGGCCGCGCCGCGGCGAGGTAGTGGTGGCCGGCGGTGTCCGCGGGCGGCGGCGCGGGCCGGTAGAGCGCGGCGCTGCCCCGCGCGGCGGGCACGTCGTGGTTGTGCTTGCCCTCGTACGTGGTGATCACGGCGCGCAGGTCGTGGGACGCGCGCTCCACGTGCTTGCGCACGGGGCACCCGACCGTCGTGCACTTGTAGTAGCTCCTGCAGCCACAAGACAACGTTCACGATGAGCAAAAGCTGACGCTTGCGATATGCTTTTACGGAGTGCTTTGTTTGTTCCACCGAGACGGGGAAATCTTAATTACCTTGGGTTTGGATTTCCCTTCACCACCTTCTGCCCGTACTTCCTCCACCGGTAGCCGTCGTCGAGGATGTCGATATCGCTCATGGTCTGGACAACGACCCTCGGCTCACGCACCGTTCGGTTGCCGGCCATGGAGATACCCTCGCCGTCACCGCCGTCTTTCCTCCTGACAGAAGCAACAGGAATTCAATTCCGCTTGTTCGTTCTTCCAAGGATGCGACAGAAACAGCTTGGCGCAAAAAAAAAAAAAAGGTACTGCATCTGTATCTATCACCAAAGCACGCACCATCTCTTGGAATCCGGCTCGTCCTCGTCGAACTCGTCGCCGCCGGCGTTCCCGGCCCGCGGCGAGCCCACGCCGACCTCGTCATCCCCGAAGGACGCGGAGGAGTTCTCGGGCGTCGCGGCGGGCGTGCCCGACATCCCGCCGAACGAGTGCTCGGACGCGTCGCCGCCCTGCAGCAGCTGCGCCGCAGCCGCGCTGCTGGAGTTCCTGCGCGTGTTCTGCGGCTTGGCGTGGTTGTGCGTGCCCTTGTACACGATCTCGGTGATCTGGCCGTCCAGCGACCGCTCCACCTTCTTCTTGGTGGGGCAGCTCGGGAAGGTGCACTTGTAGTAGCTGCGCGGGTTCTCGCTCCCCTTCACCTGCTTCTGCCCGTACTTGCGCCAGTTGTACCCGTCGTCCGACGACCGCCTCTGCGACTGCTGCGCCTGGTGGCTGTACCCGCCGCTCGCCGGCACGTGCGGCGCCATCGCGGCGGCGTCCGACGAGGCTGCCTGGTGGAACGGCCCGCCGTAGGCAGCCTGGCTGGATCCGGCGTCCATGCCTGCAGCTTGCTGCTGCTGGTAGGCCCATGGCTGCTGCTGACCTCTGTACGCCTCTTCAACCTGAAGTGTTGCAAAGGATATATTAGTAATATGTTCTGGTGGAGTATAATTATGTCTTTGACAATTATAGTATAGACAAAAAAAGGATTATAAGATCATGACATGATACTACCACAAGTGTTCTTTTATATTTGTGTGCTTTACTATTATGAAACAAATAGTCCAGGATGCTATGCCAGCCAGTAGTTCTCTCTTTTTTAGTGGTGTAGTTTTCTCTTTTGGACAAAGTCAGCAAAGGACCCACGAGAGGGCGATGACGTAGAGGATGGCATGGCATATATGGATGCTGATCTCACCGGTGGGGCCGCTGGAACCGGTGGCTGGAAGGTCGTCGTCCGCACGGCATCTTCGGCCGTCGGCGCGGTCTGGAACGAGAAGTCTGGGTACGACTGCCTCTGCTCGTCCTTGCCGCCTTGCTCCGCGCCTGGCGTCACCAGCCAGCTGAACTGCTGCGAGGCGAATGCGTTCGTCGTCGGCGAGGGGAAGATCTGAAACGTGCAAAGCGCATTAGCATTCCAGCTTCCAGGAACATGTGGACGGCAGTGCGCGCCGCTGCATGCACGGCGATGTTCAACGTACGTGGCGCAGCTGCGCACACGCACGCCCTGGTGAGTGCTCAGCGGCTCAGCGCGATAAGTCAAAGCGCCTCGGCCGCGCGACCATGACCCACACAGAAATGGCAGGGCAATGATGGCGCGGTCTGTGCGGGGTTCGTCCGTGCTTACACTGGAGCTCAGGAGTGCCGGCGAGTCGAGGAAGTCGGCGGGGTTGAGGCCGTCGGGGATGTTACTGAAGAAGGACGACGGCGACAGGGGCAGGGACGGTGGGGTCATGGCCTTGTACCTCGACGCCCCGCCGGCCGCGTCCGCAGATCCCCCCAGCATGTTCGTGAAGCTCGTGCTCGTGCTCGCGAACGAGAACGAGCCGGGTCTGGAGTTCGCCGGTGCTTCGATGCTCCCGGAGGACGAGGTGGTCATCGGCGAAAGAGGGAGGGGAAGGAAGTCGCCACTCGTGACGATCAAACCCGCGGCGCGGCGCTGCGCTGCGACGAGACCGATCGTGTGTGTGTGTTTGTGTTGGGGCTTGGGGTTGTGTGGGAGGGAGGCTTCAAGGCTGTGACGTGTGTCCGGCGTGTACGTCCTGGTTGGCGGGCAGGGAACGGTGGAAGGAGGAAGGCGATGAGGTGGGAACTGCTTTGGATTTGTTCGGACGGGGAGTTGGAATGTATATAAGGCTTGGAAAGTTTGACTGTTGACCAGTCAAAGCTCGTGGAGTTTGACTGGCGGCCCTCGCTGGCCAGGCCAGCTTCGCGACGGCATGACGCCCAGATACCCACCACTAGCGGCGGACACCGTGGGTGAACGGTGGCGACGTGGCTGGGGTCATGTGAGGCGGGTGCGCAGGCGGGTAAGGTTTTGGGTGACACGAGGGGTTGGTGGTCACGAATTGTTTCTTTGACCAGCTCAAACGTCCAATGGTATTACGGGGATCAGATGCACTGATTTTTTTATTAAACAATTTTGCTTTACATTTTGAAATTTTATAATTAGCTAAGTTTCACTGTTCTCTCTTCAGATCCTTTCCATGGCTGCGTATTTGAGGTTTTTTTTTGCTAAATCTTAGATTATAGGATCAACATCAATTAATGAGTAAAGTGAAATTAGCGGTCTCTAAACTTTACTCATTAATTGAGTAGAACAACTCTTAATTGAAATTAGTTGAAATAGAAACTCACACAAACACCCACGAAACTTTAGGTTGAGTGAGGATGCATCCGTGAGTCAAAATGTTCATCTATACCATACCTGTTAGGTACCCCTCAGATTTCTGGTCCATGTTTAAATTGTCTTCCCTAATTTAGAGGCATAAAACTGTAATTCAACAGTCCAGGGATCTGGATGAAATCTTGCTCATAAGTTCAGTGACAGCTTCAGACCATTTAACTTAGATGCTGGTCTAAGATAGAGAATTTTCTAGGCGATCAAACTTAACTTAAGCATGTACAACCATGTTTTGATTTGACATAGGCACTTGGAGTTGCAGCTAGTTATAAAATAATAAAAAATAATAGATTCAAACATTATTTTATGTTATATATATATAGAGAGAGATAGATTCATCATCTATTTAATATAGACATAAAAATAAAGAGCTAAAATGACTACTTTCTTTGTCTCAAAATATAATTCGTTTCACACTAATTATATATTTATTAAACAACATATGGTGCACTTTGCATGTATGTGTATATTCATTATCATTTGAACGAATGTGAGTGAAAAAAAAAAGTGAGCTAGAAAGAATTATAATTTAGAACGGATGGGGTATAAAAAAGCGGAAGTGAATTGTTTCAACATCTTTCCTGGTTAGTCACTACCCAGTATTACCAGAAGCAGAGTACAGGTATGTTAGGTAGCCTTTTATGTTGTACCGTGTTGACATGCAACGAGATTCAGCAGCCGTGAACGAGGTGACGAGCCCATAATACAGCGAAAAGCGAAGGAAAAAAAAAACACATTTGGTCCAATTCAGATTTCGTTCAAAATGCGTTCAAGAGTTCGGCACCATGGCTAACCCGGTGAACCTGGCACAGTTCAGGTACCTGACCATGTCGCTCCTCTGCATGGAAATGATTACGCGATTCAACGAGCATGTGGTTCTTGAGTGCGTAACGGATCCTACTAGGCTACTACTACATGCTAGGCATGTGATCTCGAGGTGTAGGACGCCGGAGTAGGCGTGTTTGATTTGCCTAAAATTGTGCTCCGATCCGACGGCATGGTTTTGATTGGCACACATGACGCATGTGTTCGATGGGACTCGGAAATTCAGTGCCCCCGTGATACCGTGAACCAGCAGATATTCAGCCACTTTACAGTCTCCATAAAATATACTAAAAAAGTTCTTATAAAAATCAGAAAGACCTGCCATCGATTCAGTAGACCCTATCACCAGTCACCACCGACGACAGTAGCCACGGCTAAATAGTTAGCCACATCTGTCATTATGAAATTTAGTGATATCGTTTCCTCGTGAGAGTAAATATAAACCGCCCTTGGTCAAAAATAAATCTCTCGTCGTCTGTTTTTTTCTAAATTATATACAAATGACTGACGTGTGTATAATACTGGCAATGTGAGTTATTTTTTCCGGACATGTACATTACTGACATGTGTCGTGAACTAGCACTAGGAATTAGATTGAGATGAGCCGGCATAACCTAAGTCCATCGTGCTTCGGGCCAACATAAATCGGCTATATCGTGCAAGTCTAAGAGTAGAAACCGTGGCACGGTCCAATCCTAAAAACATGTCGGGCCTTTATAAAGCCATAGCGACCTAAGCCCGGCTCACATATTTAAACTACATAAAATCCAAATATTGCAACCATTGTGGCCTTTATAGGAGAGATTCATCCTTCATTATCAAAAGGACATCGGTTCGTGTTAGTTGCCACTGACTACTTTACCAAATGGACTGAAGTCGTTGCTCTGAAGAACATGACACACAGGGAGGTAATTGAGTTCATAACTGAGCATATTATTCATAGATTCGGCATTCCCCATACTTTGACTATAGACCAAAGGGCTTCTTTTATGTCAAAGGATGTACGTGAGTTTGCTCAATTATATAGAATTAAGTTACTCGCTTCATCTCCGTATTATGCCTAGGCCAATGGAAAGACCGAGCCTAGTAATAGGACATTGATTAGCCTGATAAAAAAGAAGATATATGATCATTCTAAGCATTGGCATAGAATTTTGTCCGAAGCTTTATGGGCTCATAGAATATCTAAACATCGTGCTACTAAAGTATCTCCGTTTGAGCTTGTCTGTTGGCAGGAAGCAGTGTTACCTGTAGACATAAGTTTAAATGCTGTCAGGTTCGCCAAACAAAATGATCTGACTATCGGTGATTACTATAATTTAATGATGGACAATATTGATAAAGTGATCGACAAGAGAGTGACAGCCTTAGGAGAAACAGAAAAGGACAAGATCATGGTCGCCAAAGCTTACAACAAGAAGGTCAAGGCTAAATTGTTCCAGGTAGGAGACCTGGTATGGAAGACTGTCCTGTCTCTAAGGAGCGAAGACCGAAAGTTTGAGAAGTGGTCGTCAAGCTAGGAAGGCCCTTACAAAGTCACACAAGTGATGTCCGGTAACGCCTACTTATTGTAAACATTACAAGGCGAAGCCTTGCCTAAGGCGTTAAATAGACGTTTCCTCAAGCAGTGTCATCCTAGTATGTGGCAGGATGCCTAAGAAAACCGATGTGATCACATCGAATTAGTTGCTTTTGGTTCGTTCAGCTCCGCCATCGACATTGCGGACAGTTCGGCCCCGAGGCCGGACGATCCGCGCACAGAGTCAGTTAGGGTTCCGAGTTTCTTGCTACAGTTGTCGGCTAGATTCGCGGAATTAACTCGAGAGATTTGCTTATAACGGGTCCAGCCCCCCTCCTCGAATCAATAATCAATTTATCTCTCGTTTTTACCTTATGCATTAGGAGTAGTTCTAGTTTAGCCTCTCAATCCTTAAATTCTTCGCTTCTCTTCGGCTCTACGTCGATTAGAGGTGTCTAGGGTGGCCTGCCGACCTTATACAACACCTAGGATCTCTCCCCCAAAGGGTCCCTCCCAGGAGCGAGATTCAGGCGCCGTCGGCGAACTCCGCCGCTCCTACGCACGCGCGGACCGTTCGGCCCGTCAGACAGGAAATCCGAGCCCTATGCCAGGTCGCGGACCGTCTGTGCCTGTGCAGAGAGCACCGCTGGTGGTTCTCAACGCAGTGATTGGTGCCCGGATCGGCGCCAACACTAGGAACCGCTCATTAAGACTGATTTGATGACTAGAGAATTAAAGGGAATTCACCCCGTGGATCCCCTTACATGGTTAACAAACCAGCCTTTAGAGCATCTCTAAAAGACTAGTTAAATGACTCATCAAGTTAAAATTTAGATATTTAACAGCAAAAAAAACATTCTAACATACTAGTCATCTAACTAGTCAAGCCATCCGGCTCTCTAAATTGCCCTCATTGCTAGCCAAACTTGGCTAGCCACACCAGCTAGCCAAACTAAGTTGCATGTTAGAGAGTCTGTTGAAATGAGATGCTACATATAGAGTTTAATGTTTATAGAGAGATAAACAAAGAATCAAATAGAGAGTAAAAAATATAGAGTTACTTAGAGATGCTCTTAAAGACTAGTTAATATAGAGACAAAAATTATAAAAAATTCATACATATTCTTTTCTCCCTACTTCAGTTATGTACAAAATTTTGAAGTTCAAATTTGTATTACATATAGAGTAATAAAAATATAAAATGTCCGGTAAGTTTAAATTAGAAAATCAGCTAAAACGTTCTTTTTTTATTACAACTAAAGTATCACGAATTTGAATTTGAAATTTTATATATAATTAAAGTAGGGTGGAAAGAATATGTATGAATGGTTTCAGAATTTTTTGTGAACTTTATTAATTAATGTGCAACATATGTGTACCAAAGTCTTAAATGGTTGGTTATGTACGCGGTACGTGACAGTCCTAATTAATCTTCATAAAAACTAAGATAATATCTGTATCACGATTCACGAGTGCTTTAAAGACGGGGAACGATCGGGTCCAGGGGCTGACGTTTCTATGCTGTGTTTTGTGAGCACAATGGAATACCTGTTCCGTGCGGCGCTGCCTGCTCCGTATGTCAAATATACTGGTGTCCGCTGGCTGGACGGACTGCTGCTTCGTCTCTTTGCTGGAAAAAAAGGGAAGATCTGTTAGCTCGGCCTTCTCCATCTTTCTTGGAAGGTGGTGCGTGTTACCCGTTCAGTTCGCTAACCAGAGGCGGGCGACGACGCTAGCAACAGTCCACGTTTTCTGAATTCTATAATGGTTCGCCTGATGAATTCAATAGCCTGTCCCCCTTCGATGAAAGCAGCGCCAGCGCGGCACAGAATGGCAGAAAGTAGTGAGCAGTGACATTCTGCCGTCACCCGGAGCAGTGACATTCATCTCCCAACTCGAACTACTCCGGCAGACATCATCAACCGTGTTTGTTTGGAAGAAAAAAAATGACAAGGGCAACAAATGAGGGAAATGGTTGATACGCTGCTGAGTAGTAGAGAGATCGAGACGAGAGAGGAACAAAGGGGATAACGAGCGGGTCACATATGCTAGTGTCTATTAGAATGATCCTAGTTCATCAAGGACTTCTACTGAAGCGTGCGTGCGTGTGTGTGTATAATATCACCTCAAAAGTAGGATAATTATCAAATAAAAAGAGAGTAAGGACTCTGATTTGAGGAGCTCTTATTTAGAGTTACCCTTTTTATTAATTGGCCCAATAAATAATATAGGTCGACCAAATATTTTTTTCTGCTATCATAAGTTATGAATACTATTAACACCTCCAGAAGGATGAGATGTAAGACAAAAAAACAGCACAATAACTTGTTAAGATAGTTATGAGATGTAAGATCTCAAAGATATCATAACCACGTGTCGAAGACAATTATGCATGCATCAAATAAGATAAGTTAGAAGTAAACTACTATGCTTCTAATTAATTTTATTTACTTTCTTCACGTTCGAAAATAAAATACTCTTCGGTAGTACTACCGAGAACGAACGTGCTTAATAAGCCATCATCAACCGTGTTTGTTTGGAGAAAAATGACAAGGCCAACAAATGAGGGAAACCGTGTTTGTTTGTTTTTTTTTAAAAAAAAAAAACGGGAGAGAGCAACTGCAATTTGCAACGCAAAGACGTAACTGCTGACAGCATACAGCGCGCGCGGTAAAAGGACTGTATGAGGCGACACGACAGGTAGGCGCCTGCCATCACACACCAAAGACAGCCAAGGCCTACGATTGGCACGGCGTACCCGATCGACGTGAACATTATGTTCAACTCTGAATGAGTAGTAAACACTAGATAACGTACGAGCGTTCGTAATTAAACAAAAAACACACACACGCGCTATGTATGCACGATAATGAATCCTACTAGCAGACATTGGTTCTTCGGTCCCGTGGAAACTAAGCTAACTGAACTGAATCCCAAGACCTGCCCGGCTGACAAGGCACACAGCGACGTGAACTCGACATGCGGCGCAGCTCTTGCTCTTCTCTTGTGAACGCAACGTACGATCTTGGTTGAAAAACAACAGCAACAAAAAGAACAACAGCTCCATTTGCTGTTCCTAAGAAAAATAGGGTGCCGATGAATCCTCTAAACTGCAACGCCGCGTGGAGTGGAGGGCAAGAAACTGCAGGGAACGAACTGCTGGTTTTTTTTTTTGACAACGGGGTATAACACCCCCTGTTTCTCATTAGAAAATAGGTAACAAAGGTTCATTACAGGCCTACTGACAAAGACAACCAAGGCCAGCCAACAGGAGACCAGAAATAAAAAGCTATGCTAGACATCCTAAGCAATAACGACCACACTCGATAGAGGAAGGAACGACCTAACACGCAACAGAAACACAACGTTCTGTCCAGAAATCACTTATTATAGAACAGCACTCCTGAGGAGGCAGAAGTATCACACCCAGACGAACAACACAAAAAAGGGATAGTCTACAGAAGATCAAACTATCGGCAATGAACCACTATCAGCAGGCGACAAGGGGCTAACTCGCATAAATTCAACGATCCACCGGTCTCCAACCGAAGGCACGGCACAACACGTCACTTGTCATCCTTCTGATAAGCCTGATTCCTTGTTCCACCATCCTTTTTTCCTTATTTTTCTGTCGGATGGCCCAGGAATCCAACCAAAAGCAGCACATGAATATCACATTAGTCGGATCATAAAAAAATTTATCTCTGAAACACCAATTATCTCTAGCCCTCTAAATTGCCCACAAGCAGCCCCACAACCGAAGAGGATCATATTGGTATTTTTTTTGAAGTTGTGCATCCAAACACCAAAGAGATCATCAATGTTACTAGGGATACAAGTGATGTTCAAAGATACTTGAATCAACCTCCACACATATCTGGCCATAAGATGTAACACCCCAGGTGTTTATATTCCGCTCGACAATGAGTACGGATTTAAGCACCTAATCAGTGGATAAAATGAATGCTAAATTTTAAACATCTTCGCTATCGCGATTTTAATATCGCATCTGTTTCGTTTGTCGTGAGTGCGTCATCGTTTTTATTTTTATCTATCCGGGCTTTTCCTAAATTTTCGTGATATTCGGAACGTAGTTGTTCCGAAAATCGGTGTGTCCGGTGATTATTTAAAATTCATCGCTCGCGCGAATACGAATTCGGAAGCCTAACTCATTCGGATGATTTTATCCCGGACAAATTAATTCGAACTCGACGACTAAAATGCTCGAGGTAAAATAATCTGAATCGCGCATTGTCTGAGAAAAATTGTGCGTGAGGTTATAATCCAATTTATTCTTCAGCACGATGTTTCGAAGACAAAATCGCGTATTCGTTCGCAGATATTGTTTCGGCTAATTTCAGTCGGATCACGTCGAACAAATTATCAGTGCCGAAATCAGTTTATTTCGGTCAGTCGTTTCTTCCCCGGATTCAAAACTTCGGATATAAATAGCGGATGAAAATTTATCTAACTCCGAAGTATTCACTAAATTAAATCCGGTCTAAATATTGTTGTCGATCTTATTTAGTTCGACCCTTTTATATATCTTTTAGACCTCATTTTATACCCCAAAATATCTGCATTTCGCTTTTGTAAAAGAAGTAAAAAAAATGGGAAATATCTTCTCAGATTTTTCCTGAGCCGTCCCTATCCCCAAACCGCCCTCTCTCTATATTTATTTTCTCTTCATCTCTATCCTGCCGCCGCCCAGGCTTCTCCCGAGTGAACGTGCACCTTGCTGGTCTGGCCGTGGATTTCTTCCTCTCCCCTGCGAGCTTCACTAGTCCGACCCCAAGCTGAGCTCCATCCGTGGCGACTAGCTAAACTCCATCCCGCGTCAAGTATTCAAGCAGCGTGCTTTTTCTCCATTCGTGCAAACACCCAGCCGTTGTCATGCATGGTGCTGCTCTATCTCTCTAGCCGTCAGCCATTTATTCTCGCTCCAACGTGATCAACGTCCATACCTCAGCCTCCTTGCTACAGTTTTGGTCCCGCTTTGGAGCTCGCTGGTGCCGTATGGTCAGCTCTCTGTTCGTCTCTACGCACAGCTTCCCAAGCTCCATGGCCGCTTCCCTGCTCGCGTCGTGGTCTCCCAGCTCGTCGGTGTTCCCAGCTCGCCTTGTCTGTGCGTCGCGCTCTCTTATCATGGCTTTCTGCTTCTTCGTCGTGCGCGCAGTGTTTCGTCGTCCCTCGTCGTACCGAGTTCTCCTCTGCACGCAACCGCGTCCCACTGCTTGGCTACGGTTCAACCGTCGCGCTCGATTCTGCCCATTTCGCCATGCGCGGGTCTCGTCCGTGTCATCGCTGTCGGGTTCCCTCGCCAAGTCCAGCCCCCTGTTGACGCGCCGTCATTTCTTGGTCACGTCGTGCTGTTTCCCTGTGCGCATCGAGCTCGCGCGCCGAATCTTTTTCTAGCTTGTCGCGACGCCCAGTGTCCTGCTTACTTTGCTCACCCGCGTCGGCTACTCGCTAGTGCTCCAACTCGTCAGTCGCTATTGTCCCATCCGCGTCAGCACGCGACTGTGGTCGTGTTCATTGAATTCGCCAACGCTTTGTTGCCGATTCGACTGTCGTCGCTTCGCGTGTTGTCGAGCTCGTCGTTTTCCCTGTCTTGTACTCGCATCCTGTTTTCTGCTCACCAGCGCGCCCTCTCGGCTCGCTCGGCTTTAATTCCCAATCGAGTCGTCGGACCCATCATCCCCTGCTCGACCACCACCTCACCAACTTACTCCAAACACGATCTCGTCGTCGTTCCGCGCGTCAGCAAGAAATCCCAAGAATCGGATGAAGACGAAGCTAGCAAGCGTGGTGTTCACCAAGTGCGCGAGAAAAGCTCAAACATCCTGCGCGACTCATGTTCGATTCGTCAAAATTATTCAGTCAAGGAAAAGATCTTCAGCAATTAATTACCGAAGAAAAGAAGACCCCTGGATGACGTCAACCGGAACCCGTAGTCGTGCTTGCGACTATCGCGTCAAATTAGTCTGGGTAAGTTGATTCGTATTCCAGTCAACTAAGCCTATAAATAGATTAAATAGAATTGTTGGTCATAATAAATATTATTAATTTAGCATGCGTATATTGGGATGATCGATTTAGGTAAATCGGTAAATCAAGTAATTAAGTTACACAGTTTAGAGAGTTAATAAAAAGCTAGGAATAAAAATAGATGTTCTAGTGTTAATATGTCACTTTGGTTAATGGATGTAGTCGATGCCCTGCTATGATATCCATGGTGCTTAATGCTTGATTTTAAGTGTTCCATCCTTTTTAGAGTAGATTATCTATAATATACTGGTTATACTTGTGCTCATACATATGCATCGTGCATCTCATGAGGTACGATAAATAATCGCGCGATGCGGAAGATAACTCAAGTCGACCCCAAGCGTGGACCAATCCGCAGGATGATGCTGATGGACGAACCGGAAGATGGATAATCTGATCAAGTGCTAGGACAAGGATGGTCGCCAAGTGGTCGCCACCTAACAAACACTAACCTAGTGTTACTCAGGCAAGCCCCGGTGCATTTGCCACCTCCTTGCGTTTTAAAAATCTTTTTCACTTGCTTGATGCATTAGGTGATAGAAGTTGATTGCTAAAACAATTCCTGCATTACCTTCCTTGAACTTGATTACCTTCCTTGATCACCTGTTTTACAAAAGATTTTGATGCTTAGCCTTGCTTTAGAAAATCAAAATATTTTGTTTTTACAAAAGATGATGTGGCAAAAGTGGGTGGGATGTTTTTGAAAATAAAATTTGATGGTGGATCCATCAGGCCTTGATGGATTCAACATCTGGAAAAGATGTACCTCTGCCAGGTACCAAACTTTGGGTTTGAAATGATTAAGCTGAGACCGGGCGGGTGACTTGCACGAGAAGAGAGTCTCGGTGTAGTGTCTCCGTCTGAGTCGATTAAGGACCTTGTCGATGTAGGCTTGATGATCGAGGACCCTTTAACTGGTCACATGCCTCGTCATGGGTAAGCCTTGCCTCGGGCAGACTAAGGCCGGAATAAGACAACACGAGATGGGCGTGGAGCGGTGGCGAGAGTAGCGTGTACCCTCCGTGGCAAGAGGCTGGACGGTGGTGTATCTGTGCTCTCGGTCTGCGTGAACCTGATCCGGTCTTAAGAACCCCGGTGGCGGGTTGACATATGCAAGGGTTAAGTGCTACATATGTCGTGTGATTGGAGATCCTCAGCTGAGTATAATCGATTCGGATCGCCGTACCTTCGCGGTTATGAAGACTTGGTCACTACCCTACACGTAGCATTCCACTAAAGACGATGGGCTTTTGTTAAGAAATTGGCTAGTGCAGGTCAAGTGCTTGAACTAGGGTAGACAGAACTCTAGATGCAGGTAATTTTACTTAACTTGACATTAAAAATGGATTTTTAAGGATCCACTCATAGTAAGCTTTTCTGCAAAACAGAGTCCTTGATTCTTGATAACCCTTTCCTTGAATCCCTCTAGCCAGCATACCCTTGAGAGTCTTTTCTTTAGTCGGGTAAGTCTTGCTGAGTAATTCCATACTCAGGGTTTTATTCCCTGTTGTTTTTCAGGTCCTAACTTTGTGATGTTGTTGATGGTGTTAAGTGTCGGTGGGCTCGGCCTTCTTATAAGTCTAAGTAACCCTTCTATACTTCTTATTGAGGATGATCCCTTGAGCTAGCATATATTTCAAACTTATACTTTTGTAATCACTCCGATAAACTAATATAAAGTTTTTGTAACTTGTAAAATTTGGTAGTAAGATTTCCGCTGCAATAATATTGGTGTGTGTGATTTGTATTACTTAATCCCGCGATCTTGGTTGTAAGTGGTTTATCCGATGTCCTTGGGGCAATCGGACAGATCCTGTTAAGTTATCTGGTGCACATGCATAGCTGTCTGAGGTCTTTAAGACAAGGACAGGTGCATGTGGGCCCAATAACTTGGGAGGTTCTGCCACAGGCTGGTATCGGAGCTGGATTAAGTATATACGGTCACATACATATTTTAAAAACAAAGTTTTAGTTTTAGAAAACCTATTTTCAACTAAACACATTGTTTGGCTTTGAAAAACAGATTTGAAAAACTATAATGCTAGCGACATCCTCTCTTAAGCCCTAAATTAAGGACTATCAGGTGGCTTAGTTGAAAACCACAACCGGGTGGGTATTGCATACATGTGTATTGTTATTTTTGAGGCCATTCAGTTTTGAATGGATCGACGCTCAGGTAAGGTGAGTTGTGAGAGCATGACCGAACAATCGTCGGTCTAGGGGAGTGTTTAAATGTGGCGTCCGATTATATACATGTTCTACATATGTATATATGAAGACTGTGATGTGGAGTATTTACTTTTCTGGGAATTCAGTACCCCATGGATGTGTATGGGTATACAGACATGGGAATACTGAGAAGTGTAATGTACTTGTAACGACGCATCTACGCTCAGGTAAGAAGGTGAGTTACCATAATGAGTTGCTCTATGGTTAAAGTGTGGCAACGGCGCCTATGCGTAGCTCGGCGCTTAAAGATGAGCTGGCCTCCATATAGCAATATATGGAGTATAAACTGTGATAAACTGTCATGTGTGAATTGCATCATGGGAAAATGGGCTGTAATGGAATTTTCTGCAGGTACACTAACCTCGAAAACGTATGTGTAGTTGACGACTAGCAAAATACCGTGAGTGTCGCAAGTATGCCACCGATATAGAACGCTATCGCCACATTATGTTGGCAAAATCAGTGAGGACGAATAAGACGAGCATGCATCCTGATTGTTGCATTATGTTTGTCACCTATACACCCAAGATGCTTCTCTCATCCTTATTCCAGTAACCATTGATTGTAAATAATATGGTGTCTTTTACATGTTTAGATAGCTCTCAGGTTGTTTTAATTTGACCATTAGTGCAAATGTGTTTGCCCTTGTGCTTGATGTGTCGATAGAAGGTTAGTGATTTGTTTGCCTAAACCGAAAATTAGGCCATGTTTTTATTTGGTAAACCGAGACCCAAATTTGAATTTACCATTATCCCTCTATGACTAAACTCATGTAAATGAATGTTTAGATAATTTCTTTGTTGGACATAAAATGTACCCAAGCTTAAACCAAGGATCTCAAACCATGTCTCCTTCTAGAACCATTCCCTTGTTCAGTTGATGCAGGTTGAGGTCTCTATTGTATTTGGCCTCCTTGCGGATTGCATTGTTGCTTTATCAACCCAACCTGGGAAAGTCATGCCTGATCATTTTCCTTAATTTGGTGTCGTTGATTTCTTCATATCTATTGAAGGCATACCAACTTCATCTTGTGATTGTTTTCCTCCGTATCTAATCGGATACTAATCCTTGACCTTGTAATCTCTGCGATGGGCATAGAAATATGCTTGGGGCTGAAGTATCAGTCTCCCATCGTATTCCCTCACCAACCAATTTTGGTTATGGCCATGCCTTATTCATTTCATCGGGCCATAATCTATTTCGCTCTCTACTTGTAACCGTTTTGACAGGTATAGTCTCTTTGTATATTGTCACCCTTGCCTAATCCATTGGTGTCGCACGAGATTTCTTATTGGTTACGTCTGGTAATGGTGTTGTGACTAAAACTGATGGTGCCGCGACGAAACCAAGGGCCTCCTGTGAATGTACACACATGGTTGCGCCGCTTGGCACGCGCCGGTATCACGGTTAGTAGTTGTAATCCATTATGAGACTATATCAATGTGTTATCTTGGCACAATCTGTTTTTGCTACGTGAGATTCATTATTGGTGTTGTTTGGTGATGGTGTCATGATTAAGGACTTGTGGTGCCGCAGCGAAACTGAGAGCCCCTTGTGAATGTACACGCAAGGTTCTGCTGCTTGGCGCATGCTGGTATCGAGGTCTCTAGTCATGATCCATTATGGAACTACACTGATGTGTTATCTTCCGTGGACTCCTTCCTTGAAACGATTTCGGTGTTGTTTGTCGAGGTGATCAAGCAACATCTGTCATCTCCATTGGATCAAAAGGGCATACCACTTTCATATGTGGTCTTATTTCTTTTGATCTTGGTAGTGTCTACTCATACCCGTTCCCTTTACGTCCTTTGTGTAAAGGTGAAGCCTTGGAGCTTTTTAGTGTCAAGAGACAGCTAATTAGCTCTCAGAATGGAGATTGGATTTCCCCTTGAAAGCATCTAGGCCCCTGGTTGGTTTTAGTGATTAATGACAACGCATTATTATATGTGACTAACGTGTGTTTTGCAGAGACAAATGGTAAGTTAGGTCGCATGACAGGTAGAAGTACTACAACGGAGAAAACAATCCCGGAGATAAGAACTCGAAGCAACGGCTAAAACGACGAAACAAAAGGTGAAGGTCTACGGAGTCCGAGTGTCAAGGAGATGTGGACACTCGCATTTTAATTAGGCTCTTTATTCTCTTTTAGCCGTACTATAAAGAGGGGTTGTCGATGAGTAGTTTGACCAAGAGAGTTCTAGTGTAGTGTTGGTGCACAATCACACTCATACACAGTGCTAGGTGTCACTCTAGAACTCACACACAAGTTAGAGCGAAAACCGATTTGAAAATCAGCTGAAAAACAAGACTTAGGGTTTCTGGCTTTGGGGCACCGGACTGTCCGGTGTGCACCGGACTGTCCGGTGCACCCTCTGCCAGGTGGGACCAGGCTGGTTCACAGCAGAGCCTTCCCAGTCGCAGAAACCCGAGAGCGCTGCCTTCGGAGATGAATTTTAGTGGCACACCGGACATCGCACCGGACTGTCCGGTGTGCACCGGACAGTGGACTGTTCACTGTCCGGTGCGCCATGAGTCCAACGGCTCTGTGTCAGAACTAGCCGTTGGAAGTGACCGTTGGCGCACCGGTGGCGCACCGTTGGCGCACCGGTGGCGCACCGTTGGCGCACCGGTGGCGCACCGGACTGTCCGGTGCGCCATCGCGCAGCAAGTTTCCTGTAACGGCTAGTTGGTGGGTGAGGGCTATTTATACCCCTTCCACCCACCATATTCAAGGTCTTGCACTCCACATTTATTCCAGCACCTTGGTAGAGTATTGCAAGCACCAAAAGCCTAGTGAGGAGACTAGAGAATCATAATCCGCGCTTGTTCCTCATTAGCGCTAGTGAGAGCCACCTAGAGCACACACCACTTGCATTAGGCTTCTCTTGGTCAAGCGAAAGTCTATGGCTTGTTACTCTTGGTGATCGGCATCACCTAGACGGCTTGGTGGCGTTGGGAGCTCGGTGATCACCGTGAAGATCTTGTTGGTGACCCGACTCAAGTTTGTAAGCGGTCTCGAGGGATCCACCGCGCCGGAGTGGCAAAGGATCACCTCGTAGTGAGCACTTGGTTCTTGCGAGGACCAAGGGGGAGCGATACCCTTGCGCGGGTGCTCCAACGAGGACTAGTGGAGAGTGCCGACTCTTCGATACCTCGGAAAAAATTGGAGGAGTCTTCTAAACTTTGCTTTACATTCCGCACTTAATTCAAGCTATTTACTTTGTGTATTTGTTTAGCAAGTATTTGAAGCATTGTTTTAGCCTTGTTACATTTCTAGTATTATTTTCTTAGTGCTAGTTGTTGGGGTGAAGTTGGGCTCTTGTTTAGCTCTTGCTTAGGTTTTAATTAGTGTTGATTTTTAGAAAAGCCCAATTCACCCCCCCTCTTGGGCATCGTGATCCTTTCAATTGGTATCGGAGCCTTGTTGCTCATAGATTAGCTTAACCGCTAGAGTTACGATGTCCGGTGGGGATGGACCTCCTCCCGTTTTTGATGGTGACGATTTTCCTTATTGGAAAATTCGTATGGAAGCATACTTAGAGGCTATAGACATTGGTGTCTATAAAGCCGCCACACAAGGGTTTCCCCAACCTAGAGATCCCACAAATCTTGTAGGGGATGAGTTCAATTATGAGAAATGGAATGCGAAGGCCAAAAACACCCTTTTTAGAGGCCTTTGCAAAGATGTGTTCAATAGAGTTCGGAATCATAAAAATGCTCATGATTTGTGGATGGACATTTGTGCTCTACACGAAGGAACTAGAAGTGAACGTGAGGAAAGATATCACATAGCTATGCGAAAGTTAAATTCTTTTGAAATGCTTGCTAATGAAAATGCAAACGCTATGTACTCACGACTTAATATTCTTGTAGAGGAAGTCAATGGATTGGGGCTTACTCAAATCTCACAACCGGATGTTGTGAGGAAGATTCTCAGTGTCCTCCCAATAGACAAATATGGACACATTGTCACTGTGCTACATCAAATGGATCTTTCGGTTACCACACCTACACAAATTTTGGGAAAGATCAATGCCCATGAAATATATATGCACATCAACGACAAAGAAGAATCATCTTCCAAAAGAAAGGATTTGGCCCTCAAAGCAAATCATGAAAGAAAAGGAAAAGCAAAAATACAAGTTGAGGAAGAATCCTCAAGTGATGATGACCTTGATGCAAACATTGCCTTGATGGTAAGGAAGACCACTAAGATGTTGAAGAAGCTAAATAGAGAAGGCATCAAATTTGACTCAAGGAAGAAGAAGTTCTTTTCCAACAGAAGAAAGCCCATCTCTGAGATGGACTGCTACAACTGTGGTGAGCTTGGTCATCTTGCTCATCAATGCAACAAGCCCAAGAAGAACAAGTTCAAGGGCAAGAAAGAAGATGACAGTGATGATGAAAAGAAGGAAAAGAAATTCTTCAAGAGGAAGGATGGGAAGCAAAAGAGGTTCCACAAGAAGAAGAATGGAAAGGCTTATATTGTTGGTGACTGGCTCACCGACGTCGAATCATCAAGTGGATCTTCTTCAAGTGAAGAAGAGGATGATGAAAAAGTTGCGGCCATCGCCGGGGACTTCTCTTCACCACCACCATCGCCATCATCCACTTCTCACCTGTGCCTTATGGCTAAGGGTGAACGAAAGGTACAAAATGATATTGATGATGATAGTGATAGTGATAGTGATGAAGAATTTGCTTCACCTTCATATGATGAGTTAGCTGACTTACTTAAAGAATATACTCAAATCATAAGAAAGTCAAAAGCTAAATGTGATAGGTTGAAAAATGAAAATGAATCTTTAAATGCCAAGTATGACATAGTTATAAAGGCTAGTGATGAAATAAAAGAAGAAAATAAAACTATGTCATCAACTGTAAATGAGCTCACAATCTCCCTAAAAGATGCTAAGGAAAAATATGACAAATTAAATGAAGCTAATAGGGAGTTGCAAAATAGACTAGTTAAGATCAAGGAAGACTATACTCAAATTAAATTTGATCATGACAATCTTCTTGTTGAAAATGAACTTTTATCTTGCAAAACACATGAGGCTATTAACCCTGTTGTTAAGCTTGATGTAGCAACCTCATGTGATGATTTGATTCAAGAAGAGCAAACTAGTCTACATGCTGAATTGACTGAAAAAGTTGAAGTCCTGACTTTAGACAACCAAAAATTGAAGAATTATTTGACTGATGCAACTACTAGAGGAAAAGTTGCTATTGAGAACAATGATTTCAACAATGAGTTGGCAGTGGATAATCAAAGGCTTAAGAATGAGGTCAAGAAACTAAAAAGTGAAAATGAACATCTTGCAACAAGTGTGCAAAAGTTCAACAAGGGTCAATACCTCCAAAATGAGCTGCTTATGAACACTGTTATGAAAAATAACAAGAGTGGTATTGGATACAATGCTTTTGTGCAAAAGAAATCTATCACTCAATACAAGCCAAAGCAGACTCACAAGCCTATCAAATGCTTTGAGTGTGGAAATGAAGGTCATTTTGCCCACAACTGCAAAGCTAAACCACCAACTCCCTTGCCTAAGCACTCAAGACCATTTGCTTTCAATGCTCACTATGTTCTAAGAAAGGTTGCAAATGGAAAGATTAAGGTTACATTCCTAGGTCCACCAAATAAGAGTAGACCTAGACAAATCTGGGTGGCAAAGTCCTTAATTGAGAGAGTCACTGGTCCTATGCAATATAGGGCTCTCAAAACTCAAGCTTGAATTGTCTGTGAATGTAGGTGAACTACAAGACCGGTGGGAGCCATTGGGTTATTGACAGTGGATGCACACAACATATGACAGGCAACCCACGGATGTTCACCTCATTAGATGAGAATGTTGATGGTCAAGATAAAATCACATTTGGAGACAACTCAAAAGGAAAAGTACAAGGACTTGGCAAGGTGGCAATCTCAAATGACTTATCAATATCAAATGTTCTCTTAGTTGCACCTTTGAGCTTCAATTTATTATCAGTGGGACAACTCTGTGATCTTGGACTTCAATGCTTATTCACTCCATCAGAGGTTATTGTAACAAAAATGGATGATGAATCAATGGTATTCAAGGGTTTTAGATACAACAACCTCTACTTAGTGGATTTCACTTCAGAAGATGCAGACTTAAGAACTTGCCTCTTCACCAAAGCTTCTCTTGGATGGCTTTGGCATAGGAGGCTTGCACATGTTGGGATGAGCACACTCAAGAAGGTATTAAAGAAAGATATGGTTAGAGGATTAAAGGATGTGGTATTTGAAAAGGACAAGCCATGCAGTGCATGTCAAGCTGGAAAGCAGGTTGCTAATACACATCCCACTAAAGCTTTCATGTCAACATCAAGGCCACTGGAACTACTTCATATGGATTTATTTGGACCTACAAATTATGTCAGTGCCGGTGGCAACCTCTACTGTCTAGTGATTGTTGATGACTTCTCAAGATACACTTGGGTGTTCTTTCTCCATGACAAATCTGAAGTTGCATCTATATTCAAGAAGTTTGCCAAGAAAGCTCAAAATGAATTTGATTGCAAGATTAAGAAGATTAGAAGTGACAATGGCAAAGAATTTGACAACACCAACATTCATGAGTACTGTGATGAAATTGGGATCAAGCATGAAGTATCTGCCACATATACACCTCAACAAAATGGAGTTGTTGAAAGGAAAAATAGGACCTTGATCACTCTTGCAAGAACAATGATTGATGAGTATAACACACCGGAGAGGTTTTGGGCCGAAGCTGTCAACACTGCTTGCTATGCATCAAACAGGCTATTTCCTCACCGGCTACTTGCGAAGACTCCTTATGAACTGCTAAATGGGAAAAAGCCAGACGTCTCTTTCTTCCGGGTGTTTGGGTGCAAATGCTACATCTACAAAAAACGCCATCATTTAGGGAAGTTTCAAAGACGTTGTGATATTGGTTTTCTTTTGGGTTATTCATTAAAGTCCAAAGCATATCGAGTATTCAACCATGCCACTGGCGTGGTAGAAGAAACATATGATGTGGAATTTGATGAGACTAATGGCTCCCAAGGAGCACTTGAAAATCTTGATGATGTAGGTGATGAGCCACTTAGGGAAGCAATGAAGAACATGCCTATTGGAGCTATCAAACCAAAAGAAGATGAAGAAGAGGTGCGAATCATTGACAGGCCTTCTTCATCAAATGTACCACAAGATGATGAAAAAGATGAGAGGCATGCAAATGAAGATACATTCGTCTCTCATGAACAAGCAAGGGTACAAGCCGAAGATGTTGATGCTCCAGGATCTTCTTCCCAAGTGGTTAACAGGAGAAACTCATCACTACTTCAAGCTCATCCTCAAAACCAAATCATCGGGAGTCCTTCACAAGGGGTTATTACTCGATCACATAGACATGCTAATTTTATTGAACATCACTCTTTTGTTTCTTGTGTTGAGCCTACTTGTATAGATGAGGCGCTACAGGATCCGGACTGGGTGAATGCCATGCATGAAGAACTTAACAACTTCACCCGTAACGAAGTTTGGACCCTGGAGAAGCCCCCACAAGATGCAAGAATCATTGGAACAAAGTGGGTGTTCAGAAACAAACAGGATGATCAAGGTGTGATTGTAAGAAACAAGGCAAGACTTGTTGCAAAAGGATTCTCTCAAGTTGAAGGCTTAGACTTTGGAGAGACCTTTGCACCGGTTGCTCGACTGGAAGCCATCCGTATCCTACTTGCATATGCATCATGTTATGATATAAAACTTTATCAAATGGATGTAAAAAGTGCATTTTTAAATGGCTTCATAAATGAACTTGTATATGTTGAGCAACCGCCTGGATTTGAAGACCCTAGATATCCTAACCATGCTTACAGGTTGTCCAAGGCGCTATATGGGCTAAAGCAAGCTCCAAGGGCTTGGTATGAGCGTCTTCGCGACTTCCTCATCGAAAAGGGCTTCAAAATCGGGACCGTCGACACAACTCTCTTCACCAAGAAACATAACGGTGATATTTTCATTTGTCAAGTATATGTTGATGATATAATCTTTGGCTCGACAAATGACTGTCATTGCAAGGAATTTGGTGAGTTGATGTCGAAGGAGTTCGAGATGTCAATGATTGGTGAGCTAACATACTTCCTTGGCTTTCAAGTCAAGCAAATGAAAGATGGTAACTTTCTCTCTCAAGAGAAGTATACCAAAGACTTGTTGAAAAGATTCAACATGGAGAAGTGCAAACCAATCAAGACCCCCATGCCTACAAATGGACATCTCGACTTAGATGAGGGAGGTAACCCGGTTAATCAAACTCTCTACCGTTCTATGATTGGTAGTTTATTATACCTTACCGCATCTAGGCCCGATATCATGTTTAGTGTCTGCATGTGTGCTAGATTTCAATCTAATCCTAAGAAAGCTCATCTTCGCGCTGTTAAGAGAATTCTTAGGTATCTCAAGCACACCACAAGCGTTGGTTTGTGGTATCCCAAAGGAGCTACTTTTGATTTAATTGGCTATTCCGATTCGGATTATGCCGGTTGCAAGATTGATAGGAAAAGTACTTCTGGGGGATGCCATCTGCTTGGTAGATCACTAGTTTCATGGACATCCAAAAAGCAAAATAGTGTTGCCTTGTCAACTGCCGAAGCGGAATACATTGCCGCAGGTGCTTGTTGCACACAGATTCTATATATGAAACAAACTCTTCTAGACTATGGTGTAGTTCTAGAAAAAGTACCTTTGTTGTGTGATAATGAGAGTGCTGTTAAAATTGCTAATAATCCTGTACAACACTCTCGCACCAAGCACATTGATATCCGTCATCACTTCCTTAGAGATCATGTTGCTAAAGGAGATATTATTTTAGAAGGAGTGAGGTCGGAAGATCAATTAGCGGATATTTTCACTAAGCCACTTGATAAGACCCGCTTTTGCATGTTGAGAAATGAACTAAATATCCTTGATCTCAGAAATTTTATGTGAAATGTCAAATGGTGTTGTCACTTGCATTGCATATTTAAATTTCTTGTATTGCATCTAGGGCTTGTCTAACCTAGTTGAGATAACCGCCAATAAAGCGAGTGAAAAAGCTTAACTCGGGTCAAACTTGACAAGTCTTAGTTTTAAGCTTTTGGCACTTAAATTCTTACTTTCATGCAATTATTGGTTCTTGAAATATGCATGAGGTACTGCACTTAGGGGGAGTATTCAAAACTCAAATCACTCTTGAAAACCCCTAGCGCAAGCCCAAATGCAAATTTCACCATTTGCCTATTTTCTCTAAAAATTATCTAGCCTATGGCAAAATATTTTGAAAAGTATATGAGGGTGCCAATACCTGTCCCAACAAGTGTTCTTTTGTGTGATTATAAGTTGGGATTTGGTTTGGTTAGGAGTTAGATAGAAAAATTCAAAATTTTCCAAACTCTCCTCTGTCTGGGCTCACCGGACAGTCCGGTGTGCACCGGACACTGCACTGTGCAATGTCCGGTGCACCGGCAGCCGCGCGCGAAGTTCCTCTTTTCCTGTGCGCTGTCCGGTGGTTCACCGGACATCTACTGTGCGCTGTCCGGTGTGCACCGGACAGCCACTGTAGACTGTCCGGTGTGCCCATCTCGCGTTTTAAAAAATCGCCCCCAGCCCGACCGAGCCAGAGGCACAACTGCTCTCTGTCTCACGGCCCTCTCTCTGCTCCTGGCGACTCCGACTCCCCCGCCGGCGATCTCCACCGGCGTCCTCCGTCTCTGGCCGCGCTCCGGCGATCTCTTGCGGCTTGGGCTCGTCCTTCCATCTCTCTCTCGGTCAGCTTCTTCCCTGTCTCTCTTTCTCTCTGTGTTCTTAGCAGTTCACCACCCTTTGATGCATTTCCAAATCCTTTTGAATTCCTGTCAATTCCTGTGAATCCAATTGGTGGTATGAGTTTCAGTATCTCTCTTGAGTATCCTTGCAAGTTCCTAGCTCCTTCGGGAGGGCATTCACACCTCAAATGGCCATATACCTAAAACCCTAAATCCTCGCCCACCAAGTGCTCGGTGAAATGCCCAAACCAGCCAAACTTGCTCCAATTGAACCCAAATTTTTCAGGCCCTTCACCACACTTCCAGTAACCTACTTGCCAAATTTCACGCCAATCTGAGATCCCAGGCTTAAATTTAACCAAAATTCTCGTTTTGCACGATCGTTTCCGAGCCGAGTGCCCATAACCCTATTTCTTCGCCTAAATTCAAACCAAGCACACACTTCACTCATATTGACCTATATAAACCTATTCGTGAAGTATCGGCTCAATCCCATATCGTTTTGTGCCTCAATTTGAATTCCAATCATCCTATGTCTCTATTTGTCCGTCAAACGTCGTTTTCACGGCTTTTGACTTATCGATCGTCCCATCTCGTGCCATATCTCTTTGTGTATGTATTTATTCACATTTCATATGCTTATGACTATGTGACTAATACGTGCTCACCTCTTCTGTCATTTCAGTGACCTTGTGTGACCGAGTGCCGTCTCCCGTCCTGCCTGGATCGTCACCTCTCGTGTGACCTTTCCAGGTAGACATCTCACTCTTTGCTAAATATATCGGTCACTTTTGCTCTGTGCTTAGTCTCTCTATCTCGTTTGCAGACTTTAGTTCAGGATGCCGCGCACGAAGAATGCGTCGGCATCAGGGGGTGGCGACGATGAGGACCCTCGTCGCCCCTTCAGGCAGGTGAAGGGCAAGACTGTGTATCTGGAGCAGCAGGAAGGCCGCAAGAAGCGGCGTTCAGACAGAGAGGCTCGCGCAGCAGCAGCAGCTGCCGCAGCCGCTGCACAGGCAGCACTTGAGGATCAGCCGGATATTCCATCAGATCAGATTGCTTTCCGTGCTCGTCGTCTCGCCTCCCGGTCTCGCTCCTCCACTCACACCTCCGCTCCCACTCCGCCACCCACTCTGCCTGCTCCAGTCACTCCTATTGCTCCATCCACCTCCACCGCCATACCCACTACCAGCACCACGCCAGCTTCCACTGCTTCCCCTGCCCCCGCTCCCGCTTCAGCTCCACCTGTCCCTCCACCTCGCTTCCGGGAGCGCGATGAGACTGAGGTCCGTCCACTGGGTTCGGATCCTCGTCTATTTGATCTTCAGCGTGCCACTGCAGCCCGGGTACGTCGGTTCAGGTACGTACCCGTGGAGTCTTGGCTGCTAGCTCAGAGAGACCCAGCAGCAGGAGTTCTTTTCAGCACTCGGATTCAGGAGTCATTCTTCAGGGCTCAGTTGTCTGCTCAGATTGCGCTGCGAGTGCACCGCCTACTGGATCTTCCAGCCTTCTTGCTAGCAGCCGGTGCTGAGTCTGAGGCTCATCTCACCTATTTGCCAGGGCTTCTGTCCTTTCTGACTATCAGCGGCAGATACGTTGAGGAGTGGGTCCGCGTCTTCTATGCCTCTGTTTGGATTGACCCGGATCATCATTGGATCAGGTTCCGCTTTGAGCGCGAGGATGTCACAATCACTGCCGATCAGATCCGACAGCTTTTTGGCTTCCCTGTGTCGACGACTCGCCTGCACAGTCTCTGCTATGGCACTTCAGATCCTCCACGTCGCCCTCACGGCGGTGTGGCTCCCGGGACAGCTCACGTCGCGGCTCTGTTCCGCCCGCCTTTCACAGATGGGTCGCGACGTTCTCCAGCAGACTTCACTACTACAGCGAAGTACTTATATGAGCTCGTCAGACGGACACTCCTGCCTAGGATGGGATACAGGGAGGCTACCACTCATATTCAGCTTTGGCTCCTTGGTGCCCTGGTATCCCACTCTGAGTTTGATGTTGTGGACTTTCTGATCTGTGAGATTGAGGACACTATTCTGGATGGGATTCGTGCTCGGCGGCAGCTACCCTATGCTCACTACTTATGCCACATATTTGCGCAGCTGATCCAGCCACCTCGCTTTCAGAGCACCCTTGAGGCCTCTCGCCTTGTGTTTGGATCTTACCGTCCTGCTCCAGAGATTCCAGTGCCAGCTTATGCTCCTGTGTTTGACACTCAGGCTGAGGATGCAGCACTTCGCCAGTTTGACACCCAGGGTGCAGCAGATGATGATGATGATGATGATGATTTTGGGATTCCTCCTCCGCCTCCTATGCCTCCACGCTCTCATGATCATGAGGCTGGGAGCTCTAGTGCTGCCCCTGCTACCCCTCAGGCTATGGACCCTGCTCTAGCTTCGATTCTTCAGACTCTCACTCAGCAGCAGGCTCAGCTGGCAGCCGAGCAGGCCCGTATGTCCGAGAGGATGCTCTCAATGTTTCAGACTATGCAGGACAGGCAGGATTCACTTCAGCAGCAGCTTATTCAGGATAGGGCAGAGAATAGGGCATTCATGGCCCTCATGCTTCAGCATTCTGGTATCTCAGCGTCTCCAGTTCAGTCTGCTCCGCCTTCTTCGCTTCACGCTCCAGTAGTGCCTTCGATCTTGTCTGCACCCCCTGCTGTTACCTCTCCGCTCCGGCCGGTCACCTTGGCGTTCACTTCACCAGTTCTCAGCTCTGTCTGCCCGCAGCCGCTAGTGCCACCAGCATCTGCTGTTTCCACTACCGCTGTGGCAGTATCTGTGACTGCTTCTGCTCCGGTAGCTCCTGCAGCGCTGCCTGTGTCCGAGTCAGTACCAGCTCCAGCTTCTACCGCAGATCCTGGATCCGAGCCTGACTCTGACCCTCCGTCGGCGTTTGCTCTGCTACCTCGACCTCGACCGGATGCGCCCCCGTCGCCTCCTCCTGCATCCGATGTTTAGGTCCCTTTTGGTGTTTGACGCCAAAGGGGGAGAGTTATGAGTTGTGAGAGCTAGGGGGAGTTAGAGAGAGAGTCAGTGTCCTTTTGATGTAATATTTGTGCCTGCTACTCTCTGTACTAGCTTTATGTTTTTGGCTTCCAAACTCGTCATATACTCTCGTTGCTTTTGGTTGACTGTGTGTATTACGTTTTCACCTTATATCATATCTCCAGTCTTCTAGTTCTTGTTTCATTAATTTATTTTTTCTTTTATATGAACAAGAATCTTATGATGTGTATGCGCTCACTCTTATTATTATGGTACACATCCTTTCTGTCAAAAATTACTGAGTATAACTAACCATTCTTTCTATTGACAGAATCTTCAAAACAAACTACTCTCACAAAACTTGTAGGGTTGTCATCAATCACCAAAAAGGGGGAGATTGAAAGCATCTAGGCCCCTGGTTGGTTTTAGTGATTAATGACAACGCATTATTATATGTGACTAACGTGTGTTTTGCAGAGACAAATGGTAAGTTAGGTCGCATGACAGGTAGAAGTACTACAACGGAGAAAACAATCCCGGAGATAAGAACTCGAAGCAACGGCTAAAACGACGAAACAAAAGGTGAAGGTCTACGGAGTCCGAGTGTCAAGGAGATGTGGACACTCGCATTTTAATTAGGCTCTTTATTCTCTTTTAGCCGTACTATAAAGAGGGGTTGTCGATGAGTAGTTTGACCAAGAGAGTTCTAGTGTAGTGTTGGTGCACAATCACACTCATACACAGTGCTAGGTGTCACTCTAGAACTCACACACAAGTTAGAGCGAAAACCGATTTGAAAATCAGCTGAAAAACAAGACTTAGGGTTTCTGGCTTTGGGGCACCGGACTGTCCGGTGTGCACCGGACTGTCCGGTGCACCCTCTGCCAGGTGGGACCAGGCTGGTTCACAGCAGAGCCTTCCCAGTCGCAGAAACCCGAGAGCGCTGCCTTCGGAGATGAATTTTAGTGGCACACCGGACATCGCACCGGACTGTCCGGTGTGCACCGGACAGTGGACTGTTCACTGTCCGGTGCGCCATGAGTCCAACGGCTCTGTGTCAGAACTAGCCGTTGGAAGTGACCGTTGGCGCACCGGTGGCGCACCGTTGGCGCACCGGTGGCGCACCGGACTGTCCGGTGCGCCATCGCGCAGCAAGTTTCCTGTAACGGCTAGTTGGTGGGTGAGGGCTATTTATACCCCTTCCACCCACCATATTCAAGGTCTTGCACTCCACATTTATTCCAGCACCTTGGTAGAGTATTGCAAGCACCAAAAGCCTAGTGAGGAGACTAGAGAATCATAATCCGCGCTTGTTCCTCATTAGCGCTAGTGAGAGCCACCTAGAGCACACACCACTTGCATTAGGCTTCTCTTGGTCAAGCGAAAGTCTATGGCTTGTTACTCTTGGTGATCGGCATCACCTAGACGGCTTGGTGGCGTTGGGAGCTCGGTGATCACCGTGAAGATCTTGTTGGTGACCCGACTCAAGTTTGTAAGCGGTCTCGAGGGATCCACCGCGCCGGAGTGGCAAAGGATCACCTCGTAGTGAGCACTTGGTTCTTGCGAGGACCAAGGGGGAGCGATACCCTTGCGCGGGTGCTCCAACGAGGACTAGTGGAGAGTGCCGACTCTTCGATACCTCGGAAAAAAATTGGAGGAGTCTTCTAAACTTTGCTTTACATTCCGCACTTAATTCAAGCTATTTACTTTGTGTATTTGTTTAGCAAGTATTTGAAGCATTGTTTTAGCCTTGTTACATTTCTAGTATTATTTTCTTAGTGCTAGTTGTTGGGGTGAAGTTGGGCTCTTGTTTAGCTCTTGCTTAGGTTTTAATTAGTGTTGATTTTTAGAAAAGCCCAATTCACCCCCCCTCTTGGGCATCGTGATCCTTTCACCCCTGCTGTTGAGATGCAGGAGTTTGTTCATTCGCTTATTTAGTCCATATATTCCCTAACCAAGTCAGTTCCTCTCGCATGGAAGAAACGGATGAACCACATGATCAAATGGATTTCTAACCAAGTGCAGGATTTCCTGTTAGCAAATGTGAACTCTCAACCCTTGACTTACCGATGGTACTGAGAGGACTTGCTCAATGTCAAAAGTAGTTCAACAAGTTGGTTTTACTAACTTGTAACTGCCTAGTGAACAAAGGTTGAGTTTAGAGATCGATTTATCGAGTTATCTAAACTCACTTTGGTTCAACTCATTCGA
Source organism: Zea mays (assembly GCF_902167145.1). Classification (NCBI taxonomy): domain Eukaryota; kingdom Viridiplantae; phylum Streptophyta; class Magnoliopsida; order Poales; family Poaceae; genus Zea; species Zea mays. Next base: position 189,025,384 of record NC_050098.1, read on the forward strand.
AGAAAGTACTTTCAAGACTCAAGTCAAGTCAACTAATAACCACCTAATTAACGCTCTAGTCATGCCTCGATTGCTTCACGTGTGTTTTTCTAGCATGTGTGATCAAGTCGAGCCATGATTAGTACTGGGTAAAATGGACTAGTTGTAAAGTCTGTATCCATAGATCCCTTCGCTGGTGATTCTCTCGAATCTATACCATCTTTCGTGGACTTGAATTCTCGGGTTAGCCACATGTTAACCGCGACAATATTCGACATCCACATCCATCTCCTGTGCTATGAGCTTACCGTAACCACTTGATGGTAAACCTCTTTCTGTGTGTTTTACCCTAGAGGTTGCATCTGGTTCTGTTTGGGTAAAGTCGCATATCCACCGCTCGCTCAATAGACTCAGATAGTACAGTGTCATCAAAAAAAGCAAACTGCACGCATGGAACCTTATGTGTTCCTCTGGCAGACATCGTCTCTATTGGTGGACATATCTAAATTAGCCTAAGGCGATACATGCTATGTCCACTAAAGAAACAATATCCTGAGACACTTGCCTTTGCTTGAAACTGTCTTAGGGTTATCACTGATATGGATATGGGGTACATGCTTCTCTACCCTTAGAAGTCTTTCACTCCGAATCTCGGGACGAGATTCTTTTAAGGGGGAGGGCTGTAACACCCCAGGTGTTTATATTCCGCTCGACAATGAGTACGGATTTAAGCACCTAATCAGTGGATAAAATGAATGCTAAATTTTAAACATCTTCGCTATCGCGATTTTAATATCGCATCTGTTTCGTTTGTCGTGAGTGCGACATCGTTTTTATTTTTATCTATCCAGGCTTTTCCTAAATTTTCGTGATATTTGGAACGTAGTTGTTCCGAAAATCGGTGCGTCCGGTGATTATTTAAAATTCATCGCTCGCGCGAATACGAATTCGGAAGCCTAACTCATTCGGATGATTTTATCCCGGACAAATTAATTCGAACTCGACCACTAAAATGCTCGAGGTAAAATAATCTGAATCGCGCATTGTCTGAGAAAAATTGTGCGTGAGGTTATAATCCAATTTATTCTTCAGCACGATGTTTCGAAGACAAAATCGCGTATTCGTTCGCAGATATTGTTTCGGCTAATTTCGGTCGGATCACGTCGAACAAATTATCAGTGCCGAAATCAGTTTATTTCGGTGTGTCGTTTTTTCCCCGGATTCAAAACTTCGGATATAAATAGCGGATGAAAATTTATCTGACTCCGAAGTATTCACTAAATTAAATCCGGTCTAAATATTGTTGTCGATCTTATTTAGTTCGACCCTTTTATATATCTTTTAGACCTCATTTTATACCCAAAATATCTGCATTTCGCTTTTGTAAAAGAAGTAAAAAAATGGAAAATATCTTCTCAGATTTTTCCTGAGCCGTCCCTATCCCCAAACCGCCCTCTCTCTATATTTATTTTCTCTTCATCTCTATCCTGCCGCCGCCCAGGCTTCTCCCGAGTGAACGTGCACCTTGCTGGTCTGGCCGTGGATTTCTTCCTCTCCCCTGCGAGCTTCACTAGTCCGACCCCAAGCTGAGCTCCATCCGTGGCGACTAGCTAAACTCCATCCCGCGTCAAGTATTCAAGCAGCGTGCTTTTTCTCCATTCGTGCAAACACCCAGCCGTTGTCATGCATGGTGCTGCTCTATCTCTCTAGCCGTCAGCCATTTATTCTCGCTCCAACGTGATCAACGTCCATACCTCAGCCTCCTTGCTACAGTTTTGGTCCCGCTTTGGAGCTCGCTGGTGCCGTATGGTCAGCTCTCTGTTCGTCTCTACGCACAGCTTCCCAAGCTCCATGGCCGCTTCCCTGCTCGCGTCGTGGTCTCCCAGCTCGTCGGTGTTCCCAGCTCGCCTTGTCTGTGCGTCGCGCTCTCTTGTCATGGCTTTCTGCTTCTTCGTCGTGCGCGCAGTGTTTCGTCGTCCCTCGTTGTGCCGAGTTCTCCTCTGCACGCAACCGCGTCCCACTGTTTGGCTACGGTTCAACCGTCGCGCTCGATTCTGCCCATTTCGCCATGCGCGGGTCTCGTCCGTGTCATCGCTGTCGGGTTCCCTCGCCAAGTCCAGCCCCCTGTTGACGCGCCGTCATTTCTTGGTCGCGTCGTGCTGTTTCCCTGTGCGCATCGAGCTCGCGCGCCGAATCTTTTTCTAGCTTGTCGCGACGCCCAGTGTCCTGCTTACTTTGCTCACCCGCGTCGGCTACTCGCTAGTGCTCCAACTCGTCAGTCGCTATTGTCCCATCCGCGTCAGCACGCGACTGTGGTCGTGTTCATTAAATTCGCCAACGCTTTGTTGCCGATTCGACTGTCGTCGCTTCGCGTGTTGTCGAGCTCGTCGTTTTCCCTGTCTTGTACTCGCATCCTGTTTTCTGCTCACCAGCGCGCCCTCTCGGCTCGCTCGGCTTTAATTCCCAATCGAGTCGTCGGACCCATCATCCCCTGCTCGACCACCACCTCACCAACTTACTCCAAACACGATCTCGTCGTCGTTCCGCGCGTCAGCAAGAAATCCCAAGAATCGGATGAAGACGAAGCTAGCAAGCGTGGTGTTCACCAAGTGCGCGAGAAAAGCTCAAACATCCTGCGCGACTCATGTTCGATTCGTCAAAATTATTCAGTCAAGGAAAAGATCTTCAGCAATTAATTACCGAAGAAAAGAAGACCCCTGGATGACGTCAACCGGAACCCGTAGTCGTGCTTGCGACTATCGCGTCAAATTAGTCTGGGTAAGTTGATTCGTATTCCAGTCAACTAAGCCTATAAATAGATTAAATAGAATTGTTGGTCACAATAAATATTATTAATTTAGCATGCGTATATTGGGATGATCGATTTAGGTAAATCGGTAAATCAAGTAATTAAGTTACACAGTTTAGAGAGTTAATAAAAAGCTAGGAATAAAAATAGATGTTCTAGTGTTAATATGTCACTTTGGTTAATGGATGTAGTCGATGCCCTGCTATGATATCCATGGTGCTTAATGCTTGATTTTAAGTGTTCCATCCTTTTTAGAGTAGATTATCTATAATATACTGGTTATACTTGTGCTCATACATATGCATCGTGCATCTCATGAGGTACGATAAATAATCGCGCGATGCGGAAGATAACTCAAGTCGACCCCAAGCGTGGACCAATCCGCAGGATGATGCTGATGGACGAACCGGAAGATGGATAATCTGATCAAGTGCTAGGACAAGGATGGTCGCCAAGTGGTCGCCACCTAACAAACACTAACCTAGTGTTACTCAGGCAAGCCCCGGTGCATTTGCCACCTCCTTGCGTTTTAAAAATCTTTTTCACTTGCTTGATGCATTAGGTGATAGAAGTTGATTGCTAAAACAATTCCTGCATTACCTTTCTTGAACTTGATTACCTTCCTTGATCATCTGTTTTACAAAAGATTTTGATGCTTAGCCTTGCTTTAGAAAATCAAAATATTTTGTTTTTACAAAAGATGATGTGGCAAAAGTGGGTGGGATGTTTTTGAAAATAAAATTTGATGGTGGATCCATCAGGCCTTGATGGATTCAACATCTGGAAAAGATGTACCTCTGCCAGGTACCAAACTTTGGGTTTGAAATGATTAAGCTGAGACCGGGCGGGTGACTTGCACGAGAAGAGAGTCTCGGTGTAGTGTCTCCGTCTGAGTCGATTAAGGACCTTGTCGATGTAGGCTTGATGATCGAGGACCCTTTAACTGGTCACATGCCTCGTCATGGGTAAGCCTTGCCTCGGGCAGACTAAGGCCGGAATAAGACAACACGAGATGGGCGTGGAGCGGTGGCGAGAGTAGCGTGTACCCTCCGTGGCAAGAGGCTGGACGGTGGTGTATCTGTGCTCTCGGTCTGCGTGAACCTGATCCGGTCTTAAGAACCCCGGTGGCGGGTTGACATATGCAAGGGTTAAGTGCTACATATGTCGTGTGATTGGAGATCCTCAGCTGAGTATAATCGATTCGGATCGCCGTACCTTCGCGGTTATGAAGACTTGGTCACTACCCTACACGTAGCATTCCACTAAAGACGATGGGCTTTTGTTAAGAAATTGGCTAGTGCAGGTCAAGTGCTTGAACTAGGGTAGACAGAACTCTAGATGCAGGTAATTTTACTTAACTTGACATTAAAAATGGATTTTTAAGGATCCACTCATAGTAAGTTTTTCTACAAAACAGAGTCCTTGATTCTTGATAACCCTTTCCTTGAATCCCTCTAGCCAGCATACCCTTGAGAGTCTTTTCTTTAGTCGGGTAAGTCTTGCTGAGTAATTCCATACTCAGGGTTTTATTCCCTGTTGTTTTTCAGGTCCTAACTTTGTGATGTTGTTGATGGTGTTAAGTGTCGGTGGGCTCGGCCTTCTTATAAGTCTAAGTAACCCTTCTATACTTCTTATTGAGGATGATCCCTTGAGCTAGCATATATTTCAAACTTATACTTTTGTAATCACTCCGATAAACTAATATAAAATTTTTGTAACTTGTAAAATTTGGTAGTAAGATTTCCGCTGCAATAATATTGGTGTGTGTGATTTGTATTACTTAATCCCGCGATCTTGGTTGTAAGTGGTTTATCCGATGTCCTTGGGGCAATCGGACAGATCCTGTTAAGTTATCTGGTGCACATGCATAGCTGTCTGAGGTCTTTAAGACAAGGACAGGTGCATGTGGGCCCAATAACTTGGGAGGTTCTGCCACACAAGACATTTAAAGAAAAGGTGGTCAATTGATTCAGCAATGCCATAGAATACAGAGTCAACTGGACCTTGTCCATTTCTTTTTCTTAGATTGTCCTTTATGAGAATCTTATTTCTCAATACCATCCACAGAAAAACTTTAATTTTTAGGTAATCTCGTTTTCACAAAAATTAAGGCACGCATACCTGATCACACTTTTTCTTTATGTAAAATGATTTCACTGAATATCCTTTTTTGCACAAGGACCAAGTCACTTTGTCTTTATGATTATTATAACAAGCAACCAAATTATCAAACATCACAGATAGATCGCCAATAATCCTCCTTCTGAAAGAAAGAACATGGAAATCAGAAGTCAACACTTTCTCAACTGTAATGTCTTTATCACAAGCAAACAACCTAAAGAATCAATCTGGTTGTGAGAGTGGCATTCCCCGCACCAAATGTTTTTTTTCCAAAAACTGATAGTTTAGCCATTACCCACAACCTTTTTACAGTATTTGTAAAAGTCATCTCTCATGGCAAGGATAGTTCTCCAAAAGTGAGAATCATTTTGTCTTACTTTGACTGAAATAAGGGGAACACCTTTGATATATTTAGCATTGACAATTTTTTTGCCACAGCCCATTAGAATTCTCAATTTTCCAAAGCCATTTAGACAAAAGAGCACTATTCATGCAGTTAAGGTCCAAGACTTCTAAACATCCCTGATTTTTTGGGGTACATACCATATCCCAAGTAGCCAAATGAATTTTTAGAGTCATGGCCTCCCTACCACAAGAGTTTTTTTCCTATGAATATCAATTTTCCTAATCACAGACTTAGGAGTAGTGTAAAGACTTAGGAGTAGAGTAAATGGAAAGCATGTACAAAGGAACATTAGTTAAACAACTATTTATAAGAGTTAGTGTGCCAACCAGTCTTAAGAATCTCCCTTTCCATAAACCCACCTTTTTCTCAACTTTCTCTTCAGTGGGAGCCCAAAGACATTTGTTAAGCTTTTTGTTATCGATTGGAACCCTCAAATACTTCATAGGGAGAATGTTAATAGGGCAAGTGAAAATGTTGGCATAAAGGTCTTTGACCTCATTAGCCTCACCAAAACAAAAGTCTTCATTTTTGTGGAAGTTAATTTTGAGCCCAGACATTTGCTCAAAGAGACAAAGAATGAACTTCAAATTCCTGGCATACTGAAGGCAGTCTTGCAACATAAAAATAGTATCATGAGCATATTGAAGACAACACCACCTATTTGGGATCATGTGAGGAATGAGACCTTTTATGAGACCTTTCTCCTGAGCTTTTTTTATCAAACAAGCCAGCCCATCAGCAGCAATATCGAAAAGCAGGGGATAAAAAGGATGACCCTGTCTAACGCCTTTATGAGTGGTAAAGTATGGCCCAATCATATTGTCGGCGTTCCGAGACCGGGGGGGGTCCCTTGGGCCGACGAGTGAGTGTCGCCGCGTGCCCCAGCCCAGATGGGTCGAGCGCGAGGGCGAGCGCGAAGGGGGGAAGGAGCGAGGCGGCCGGAGACCGGCGTGAAAGAGGTGGGAATCCCGCGGCCTTCGTGTTCGTCCCGCGCCCAGGTCGGGTGCGCTTGCAGTAGGGGGTTACAAGCGTCCACGCGGGAAAGGGAAGCGAGCGGCCCCAAGGGAGCGCCTGTCTCGTCCTCGTCCCCGCGCGGCCAACCCTCGCTAAGAGGGCCCTGGTCCTTCCTTTTATAGGTGTAAGGAGAGGATCCAGGTGTACAATGGGGGGTGTAGCAGAGTGCTACGTGTCTAGCGGGGGAGTGCTAGCGCCCTAAGTACATGCCGATGTGGCAGCCGGAGAGATTTTGGCACCCAGCTGGTGTGATGTCGTGGCCGTCGGAGGAGCGATGGAGCCTGGCGGAGGGACAGCTGTCGGAGCGGTTGGGTCCTTGCTGACGTCCTCTTGCTTCCGTAAGGGGGCTGAGAGCCGCCGTCGTCACAGAGCATGCGGGGCGCCATCATTGCCTATCTGGCGGAGCTAGCCAGACAGGACACCGGTCTTGTTCCCTGCGGCCCGAGTCAGCTCGGGGTAGGGTGATGATGGCGCCTCCTGTTGACGTGGCGAGCCTGTGCCCTAGGTTAGGCGATGTGGAGGCTCCTCCGAAGCCGAGGTCGAGTCTGTCTTCCATGGCCGAGGCCGAGTCTGAGCCCCTGGGTCGGGCGAAGCGGAGGTCGTCGGCAGAGGCCAGGGCGGAGTCCGAGCCCTGGGGTCGGGCGAAGCGGAGTTCGTCGTCTTCTGGGGCTGAGCCCGAGTCCGAGCCCTGGGTCGGGCGGAGCTGAGTTCGCCGTCTTCCGGGGCTGAGCCCGAGTCCGAGCCCTGGGTCGGGCGGAGCGGAGTTCGCCGTCTTCCGGGGCTTAGCCCGAGTCCGAGCCCTGGGTCGGGCGGAGCGGAGTTCGCCGTCTTCCGGGGCTTAGCCCGAGTCCGAGCCCTGGGTCGGGCGGAGCGGAGTTTCCTATGGTGCCTTTGGCAGGGCCTGACTGCCTGTTAGTCTCACTCTGTCAGGTGACACTACAGTCGGAGTGGCGCAGGCGGCGCTGTCCTTCTGTCAGGCCGGTCAGTGGAGCGGCGAAGTGACGGCGGTCACTTCGGCTCTGCCGGAGGGCGCGCGTTAGGATAAAGGTGTCAGGCTACCTTTGCATTAAATGCTCCTGCGACTTGGTAGGTCGGTGCGGCGATTTAGTCAGGGTTGCTTCTTAGCGAAGGCAGGGCCTCGGGCGAGCCGGGGATATGTTCGCAGTCGGAAGGGGGGCCTCGGGCGAGACGGAAATCCCCCGGGGTCGGCTGCCCTTGTCCGAGGATAGGCTCGGGCGAGGCGTGATCGAGTCACTCGAATGGACTGATCCCTGACTTAATCGCACCCATCAGGCCTTAGCAGCTTTATGCTGATGGTGGTTACCAGCTGAGAATTAGGAGTCTTGAGGATACCCCTAATTATGGTCCCCGACAGTAGCCCTCGAGCCTCGAAGGGAGTGCTTGAAAGGGAAATGTGCCCTTGGGCAATTTCTAAGTATTTTGGTGATTAAGTGCAAACACAGGTGCCAAAATGTGAAAATATGCCCATGGATGGACAAGTTGCAAATCACAAGTAAAGGTATGTTTCTAAGCCTTAGTACATTGGTTTTGTGTACTAATATTCTTGTCTAAGTGTTAGAAACAGAAAGAAGAAGAAAAGAGAAGACTTGGCTGTGTGCAGCCAAGGGGCTGTTTCGGTCTGGGGCACCGGACTGTCCGGTGGTGCACCGGACAGTGTCCGGTGGTGCAGGCTGCCTCGGCCGAAGAGGCCACTCTCGGGTTTTTCTCCGGCGACTTCGGCTAAAATTCACCGGACTGTCCGGTGTGCACCGGACTGTCCGGTGAGCCAACGGTCGACCAGGGCCAACGGTCGGCCGCGCAATCCGCGCGGGACACGTGGCCGAGCCAACGGTCGGAAGACGGCACCGGACTGTCCGGTGTGCACCGGACATGTCCGGTGCGCCAACAGCGCCAGATCTGCCAACGGTCTGCAACGGTCGTCTTCGCCGTTTAAGGAAACAAATCGGGCACCGGACAGTGTCCGGTGTGCACCGGACTGTCCGGTGCCCCCGACGACAGAAGGCAAGGATGGCCTTCCGGATTTGCTCTCAACGGCTCCTAGCTGCCTTGGGGCTATAAAAGGAGCCCCTAGGCGCATGAAGGAGACACACAAGCAACCTTTGAGCATTCTTGATCATCCACACTAAGTCTCTGCGCATTCGTTTGTGTTTCTAAGTGATTCGAGCTCTGTTCTAAGTGAGAACTCTGAGATAGTCTTGTGAGCTCGATTCTTGGCCGTGTGTGTGCGCTTTTGCTGTGGATTTGTGTGTGTTGCTTCCCTCCCTTACTCTGTGTTTCATTTGTGATCATATACTTGTAAGGGCAAGAGACTCCAATTTGTGGAGATTCCTTGCAAACGGGATAGTGAAAGGAAAACAAAACACCGTGGTATTCAAGTGGGTCTTTGGACCGCTTGAGAGGGGTTGATTGCAACCCTCGTCCGTTGGGACGCCACAACGTGGAGTAGGCAAGCGTTGGTCTTGGCCGAACCACGGGATAAAACCACTGTGTCACTCTGTGCTTGATTCTCTTGTGGTACTGTGTTTTGTTGAGATTGTTGAGACTTCACCTTAGCCACTTGGCAATAATCGTGCTAACACTTAACAAGTTTTTGTGGCTTAAGTTTGAAGTTTTTACAGGATCACCTATTCACCCCCCCCTCTAGGTGCTCTCAATTGGTATCAGAGCAGTTCTCTTCACAAAGGGACTAACCGCCCGAAGAGATGGATCCTAAGGGGAAGGGTATAGTGATCAACGACAAAGAGAAGGAATCCTTCATCAACGAGCCGAAGGACGATAAGCCTACCGACTCCGGCTCGGGCCAAAGACGGAAGGAAGGGAAGAAGAAGAAGACCAGGCGCATCAAGGAGATCATCTACTACGACAGCGACGAGTCTACTTCTTCCCAAAAGGACGAGGACCACAACGACTACGAGAGAAGAAAACCGGTTAATTCGAACTTTTCTTTTGATTACTCTCGTATTCCGCAAAGTTCACATTCTCATTTGCTCTCCATTCCACTCGGCAAGCCCCCACACTTTGATGGAGAGGACTACGGATTTTGGAGCCACAAAATGCGTAGTCACCTATTCTCTCTCCATCCTAGTATATGGGAGATTGTAGAGAGTGGAATGCATTTTGATAGTTCGGATAGTCCCATGTTCATTAATGAACAAATTCATAAGAATGCACAAGCTACTACTGTTCTTCTAGCTTCCTTGTGCAGGAATGAATACCATAAGGTGAGCGGCTTGGATAACGCCAAGCAAATCTGGGACACCCTCAAGATTTCTCATGAGGGGAACGACGTCACCTTACTCACCAAGATGGAGTTGGTGGAGGGCGAGCTTGGACGGTTCGCAATGATAAGGGGCGAGGAGCCAACGCAAACATACAATCGGCTCAAGACCCTTATCAACAAGATAAGAAGCTACGGGAGCACGCGATGGACGGACCACGACGTCGTCCGCCTAATGCTAAGGTCATTTACCGTTCTTGATCCTCACTTGGTGAACAATATACGTGAAAATCCCAGGTACACCAAGATGTCGCCCGAAGAAGTTCTTGGGAAATTTGTTAGCGGGCGAATGATGATCAAGGAGGCGAGATATGTGGACGACGCCTTGAATGGTCCGATCAACGAGCCGCAACCTCTCGCTCTCAAGGCAACACGAAGCAAGGAGGCGCTACCTAGCAAGGTGGCACAAATTGAGGCGGCCGGACTCAACGATGAAGAGATGGCTCTCATCATCAAGAGATTCAAGACGGCGCTAAATGGTCGCAAGGGGCAGCCAAGCAAGACCAAGACCAAGGGGAAGCGCTCATGCTTCAAATGCGGTAAGCTTGGTCATTTTATCGCTAACTGTCCAGATAATGAAAGTGACCAGGAAAAGGGGAACAAAAGAGAAAAGAAGAAGCAATACAAGAAGGCAAAGGGCGAGGCGCATCTAGGAAAGGAGTGGGACTCGGATTGCTCCTCCTCCGACTCCGACAACGAAGGACTCGCCGCCACTGCCTTCAACAAATCGGCTCTCTTCCCCAACGAGCGTCTCACATGTCTTATGGCAAGGGAGAAGAAGGTGAGTACTCAAGACTCCACTTATGCTTCTTCTAGTGATAGTGAGTCTAGTGATGATGACATAGATTATTCATGCTTGTTCAAGGGCTTAGATAGATCTAAGATAGATAAAATCAATGAATTGATTGATGCATTGAATGAAAAGGATAGGCTTTTAGAAAAGCAGGAGGATTTATTGTATGATGAACATGATAAATTTGTAGAGGCACAAAAATCATATGCTTTAGAAGTAAAAAGAAATGAAATGCTTTCTTATGAACTATCTACTTGTCATGAAACCATTTCTACTTTACAAGGTGTTAACAATGATTTAAATGCTAAGTTAGAAGTAGCAAATAAATCTAATTCTTGTGTAGAACATGTTAAGATTTGCACTAGGTGTAAGGATTTCGATGTTGATGCCTGTAGTGAACATCTAGTTTTAATTTCCAAATTAAATAAGGAAGTGGCTAGTCTTAATGCCCAACTTAAGACTAGCAAGAATGAAGTTGATAAAATAAAATTTGCAAGGGATGCCTATACGGTTGGTAGACACCCCTCAATTAAGGATGGTCTTGGCTTCAAGAGAGAGGCCAAGAACTTAACAAGCCATAAGGCTCCCATCTTCGTCAAGGAGAAAGGGAAGGCCCCTATGGCTAGTAATGCTAAAAAGAACCATGCTTTTATGTATTATGATAGGAGAAATGCTAGAAATGCTTATAATGATTTTGATTCACATGTTTATGATTCTCATGCCATGTTTGCCTCTAGTTCTTCTTATAAGCATGATAGGGATATGCCTAGGAGAAATATTGCTCATGTGCCTAGAAAGAATGTTATTCATGCTCCTAGGAAAGTAGTGAATGAACCTTCTATAATTTATTGTGCTTTAAACACTTCCTTTGCTATTTGTAGAAAGGATAGGAAAATAGTTGCTAGGAAGTTAGGGGCAAAATGCAAGGGAGACAGGACTTGCATTTGGGTCCCTAAGGACATTTGTGCTAACCTTGCAGGACCCAACATGAGTTGGGTACCTAAGACCCAAGCCTAAATTTGCCTTGCAGGTTTATGCATCCGGGGGTTCAAGCTGGATTATTGACAGCGGATGCACAAACCATATGACGGGGGAGAAGAAGATGTTCACCTCCTACGTCAAAAATAAGGATTCCCAAGATTCAATTATATTCGGTGATGGGAATCAAGGCAAGGTAAAAGGGCTAGGTAAAATTGCAATTTCTAATGAGCATTCTATATCTAATGTATTTTTAGTAGAGAGTCTTGGATATAATTTGCTATCTGTTAGTCAATTATGTCATATGGGGTATAACTGTCTATTTACAAATGTAGATGTGTCTGTCTTTAGAAGGAGTGATGGTTCACTAGCTTTTAAGGGTGTATTAGACGACAAACTTTATTTAGTTGATTTTGCAAAAGAAGAGGCCGGTCTAGATGCATGCTTAATAGCTAAGACTAGCATGGGCTGGCTGTGGCATCGCCGCTTAGCACATGTGGGGATGAAGAACCTTCACAAGCTTCTAAAGGGAGAACACGTGATAGGTTTGACTAACGTTCAATTCGAAAAAGATAGACCTTGTGCAGCTTGTCAAGCAGGGAAACAGGTGGGAGGAGCACATCACAGCAAGAATGTGATGACCACTTCAAGACCCCTGGAGCTGCTGCATATGGACCTCTTCGGACCCGTCGCCTATCTAAGCATAGGGGGAAGTAAGTATGGTTTAGTTATTGTTGATGATTTTTCCCGCTTCACTTGGGTGTTCTTTTTGCAGGATAAGTCTGAAACCCAAGGGACCCTCAAGCGCTTCCTCAGGAGAGCTCAAAATGAGTTTGAGCTCAAAGTGAAAAAGATAAGGAGCGACAACGGGTCCGAGTTCAAGAACCTTCAAGTGGAGGAGTTCCTTGAAGAGGAAGGGATCAAGCATGAGTTCTCCGCTCCCTACACACCACAGCAAAATGGTGTGGTAGAGAGGAAGAACAGGACGCTCATCGACATGGCGAGGACGATGCTAGGAGAGTTCAAGACCCCAGAGTGCTTTTGGACGGAAGCCGTTAACACTGCTTGCCACGCCATCAACAGGGTCTACCTTCATCGCCTCCTCAAGAAGACGTCGTATGAGCTACTAACCGGTAACAAACCCAATGTATCGTACTTTCGTGTATTTGGGAGTAAATGCTACATTCTAGTGAAGAAGGGTAGAAATTCTAAGTTTGCTCCCAAAGCTGTAGAAGGGTTTTTATTAGGTTATGACTCAAATACAAAGGCGTATAGAGTCTTCAACAAATCATCGGGTTTGGTTGAAGTCTCTAGCGACGTTGTATTTGATGAGACTAATGGCTCTTCAAGAGAGCAAGTTGTTGATTGTGATGATGTAGATGAAGAAGATGTTCCGACAGCCGCTATACGAACCATGGCGATTGGAGAAGTGCGGCCACAGGAACAAGATGAGCAAGATCAACCCTCTTCCTCAATTATGGTGCATCCCCCGACTCAAGACGATGAACAGGTTCATCATAAGGAGGCGTGTGATCAAGGGGGAGCACAAGATGATAACGTGATGGAGGAAGAAGCGCAACTGGCACCTCCAACCCAAGTTCGAGCGATGATTCAAAGGGATCATCCCGTCGACCAAATTCTGGGTGACATTAGCAAGGGAGTAACTACTCGATCTCGATTAGTTAATTTTTGTGAGCATTACTCCTTTGTCTCTTCTATTGAGCCTTTCAGGGTAGAAGAGGCCTTGCTAGATCCGGACTGGGTGTTGGCCATGCAAGAGGAGTTAAACAACTTCAAGCGCAATGAAGTTTGGACACTGGTGCCTCGTCCCAAGCAAAATGTTGTGGGAACCAAGTGGGTGTTCCGCAACAAACAGGACGAGCACGGGGTGGTGACGAGGAACAAGGCTCGACTTGTGGCAAAAGGTTATGCCCAAGTCGCAGGTTTGGATTTCGAGGAGACCTTTGCTCCTGTGGCTAGGCTAGAGTCAATTCGAATCTTGCTAGCATATGCCGCTCACCATTCTTTCAGGTTGTACCAAATGGATGTGAAGAGCGCTTTCCTCAACGGGCCAATAAAGGAGGAGGTGTACGTGGAGCAACCCCCTGGCTTCGAGGATGAGCGGTACCCCGACCACGTGTGTAAGCTCTCTAAGGCGCTCTATGGACTTAAACAAGCCCCAAGAGCATGGTATGAATGCCTTAGAGATTTCTTAATTGCTAACGCTTTCAAGGTTGGGAAAGCCGATCCAACTCTTTTTACAAAGACATGTGATGGTGATTTATTTGTGTGCCAAATTTATGTCGATGACATAATATTTGGTTCTACTAACCAAAAGTCTTGTGAAGAGTTTAGCAGGGTGATGACGCAGAAATTCGAGATGTCAATGATGGGCGAGTTGAACTACTTCCTTGGGTTCCAAGTGAAGCAACTCAAGGACGGCATCTTCATCTCCCAAACGAAGTACACGCAAGATCTGCTAAAGAGGTTTGGGATGAAGGACGCCAAGCCCGCAAAGACGCCGATGGGAACCGACGGACACACCGACCTCAACAAAGGAGGTAAGTCCGTTGATCAAAAAGCATACCGGTCAATGATAGGGTCTTTACTTTATTTATGTGCTAGTAGACCGGACATTATGCTTAGCGTATGCATGTGTGCTAGATTTCAATCCGATCCTAAGGAGTGTCACTTGGTGGCGGTAAAGCGAATTCTTAGATATTTAGTCGCTACGCCTTGCTTCGGGATCTGGTATCCAAAGGGGTCTAACTTTGACTTGATTGGGTACTCAGATTCCGACTATGCTGGATGTAAGGTCGATAGGAAGAGTACATCGGGGACGTGCCAATTCTTAGGAAGGTCCCTGGTGTCATGGAACTCTAAGAAACAAACCTCCGTTGCCCTATCCACCGCTGAGGCCGAGTACGTTGCCGCAGGACAGTGCTGTGCGCAACTACTTTGGATGAGGCAAACCCTCAGGGACTTTGGCTACAATCTGAGCAAAGTCCCACTCCTATGTGATAATGAGAGTGCTATCCGAATAGCGGAAAATCCTGTTGAGCACAGCCGCACAAAGCACATAGACATCCGGCATCACTTTTTGAGAGACCACCAGCAAAAGGGAGATATCGAAGTGTTTTATGTTAGCACCGAGAACCAGCTAGCCGATATCTTTACCAAGCCTTTAGATGAGAAGACCTTTTGCAGGCTGCGTAGTGAGCTAAATGTCTTAGATTCGCGGAACTTGGATTGAATTGTAGCATACATGTGTTTATGCTTTTGATCATGTTCCTTTTTGCATTTTGTTGCTTATTATGGTGCTCAAGTTGTACAAACACTCCCTGGACCTCACAAGTCCGTTGCAAAGTGATGCACATGTTTAGGGGGAGATGTGTTACAACTTGACCCTTTGAGACTAACCATATGTTTGAGTTTGCTTGTTTTAGTCACAAAGGAGAATTGAAAGGGAAAAGGTGGACTTGGATCATGCAAGACTTCCACTGCACTCCGATGAGAGGGTAACTTATTCCAAGTCCATCTCATTAACTCTTATTGTCATTTGCTCTTAAGTGAAGATTTTGGTAAGGCAATGGGGTTAAAAGGCCAAGATTGATTCCGTTTTGGTGCTTGATGCCAAAGGGGGAGAAAATAAAGGCCAAAGTGATAAATGGATCAGCTACCACTTGAGAGATTTTGAAAATAGTAGAATAGAGTTTTTGTTTTGTCAAAAGCTTTTATTGTCTCTTATTGTCTCTATTGTCAAAAGTTGGCTTCTTGTGGGGAGAAGTGTTGATTATGGGAAATAGGGGGAGTTTTTGAAATCTTTGATCAATCTCTTTTGAAATGACTCTCGTTATGCTTCAACATGTGTGTTTGACTTAGAAATAGAGATTTGAGTTTGATTTGCAAAAACAAACCAAGTGGTGGCAAAGGATGATCCATATATGCCAAAATTGAATCAAAACCAATTTGAGTTTTTATTTGAAGTGATTTTGCACTTGTTCTAGTTGCTTTATGTTGTGTTGGCATAAATCACCAAAAAGGGGGAGATTGAAAGGGAAATGTGCCCTTGGGCAATTTCTAAGTATTTTGGTGATTAAGTGCAAACACAGGTGCCAAAATGTGAAAATATGCCCATGGATGGACAAGTTGCAAATCACAAGTAAAGGTATGTTTCTAAGCCTTAGTACATTGGTTTTGTGTACTAATATTCTTGTCTAAGTGTTAGAAACAGAAAGAAGAAGAAAAGAGAAGACTTGGCTGTGTGCAGCCAAGGGGCTGTTTCGGTCTGGGGCACCGGACTGTCCGGTGGTGCACCGGACAGTGTCCGGTGGTGCACCGGACAGTGTCCGGTGCGCCAGGCTGCCTCGGCCGAAGAGGCCACTCTCGGGTTTTTCTCCGGCGACTTCGGCTAAAATTCACCGGACTGTCCGGTGTGCACCGGACTGTCCGGTGAGCCAACGGTCGGCCAGGGCCAACGGTCGGCCGCGCAATCCGCGCGGGACACGTGGCCGAGCCAACGGTCGGAAGACGGCACCGGACTGTCCGGTGTGCACCGGACATGTCCGGTGCGCCAACAGCGCCAGATCTGCCAACGGTCTGCAACGGTCGTCTTCGCCGTTTAAGGAAACAAATCGGGCACCGGACAGTGTCCGGTGTGCACCGGACTGTCCGGTGCCCCCGACGACAGAAGGCAAGGATGGCCTTCCGGATTTGCTCTCAACGGCTCCTAGCTGCCTTGGGGCTATAAAAGGAGCCCCTAGGCGCATGAAGGAGACACACAAGCAACCTTTGAGCATTCTTGATCATCCACACTAAGTCTCTGCGCATTCGTTTGTGTTTCTAAGTGATTCGAGCTCTGTTCTAAGTGAGAACTCTGAGATAGTCTTGTGAGCTCGATTCTTGGCCGTGTGTGTGCGCTTTTGCTGTGGATTTGTGTGTGTTGCTTCCCTCCCTTACTCTGTGTTTCATTTGTGATCATATACTTGTAAGGGCAAGAGACTCCAATTTGTGGAGATTCCTTGCAAACGGGATAGTGAAAGGAAAACAAAACACCGTGGTATTCAAGTGGGTCTTTGGACCGCTTGAGAGGGGTTGATTGCAACCCTCGTCCGTTGGGACGCCACAACGTGGAGTAGGCAAGCGTTGGTCTTGGCCGAACCACGGGATAAAACCACTGTGTCACTCTGTGCTTGATTCTCTTGTGGTACTGTGTTTTGTTGAGATTGTTGAGACTTCACCTTAGCCACTTGGCAATAATCGTGCTAACACTTAACAAGTTTTTGTGGCTTAAGTTTGAAGTTTTTACAGGATCACCTATTCACCCCCCCCTCTAGGTGCTCTCAGTGCTAGCACTCGCTTGGAGGCTTTCGTCGCACTTTTTTGCAAGGGGACCAGCCTTTCTCGGTTGCATTTTGTTCCGGTGGGTGCGCGCGAGCGCACCCGCCGGGTGTAGCCCCCGAGGCCTCGGAGGAGTGGTTTCACTCCTTCGAGGTCTTAATGCCTTGCGTAATGCTTCGGCTGGTCTGGTTGTTCCCTCATGCGAGCTGGTCGTAGCCCGGGTGTACGGTCGGGTCCCAAGTTCTCGGGCTGGTATGTTGACGCTGTCAACGGTTCGGCCGGAGCCAGGTTTGCGAGAGCAGCCCCCGAGCCTCTGCACAGGGCGAGAGGGCGATCAGGGACAGACTCGACTTTTTTACATACGCCCCTGCGTCGCCTTTCCGCAAGGAGGAGGGGGGGAAAGCGCCATGTTGCCCTCGATGGGCGCCGAACATGGTGTCTCCGGTGAGCTGCAAGCGGGTAATCCGAGTGGACGTCCGTGCCCCGTTCGTTAGGGGTCAGCTAGAGGCCCAGAGGCATGCCCAAAAGTACCTGCGGGTGATCTGTCGGACCCGGTCCCCTGGCGACGGGGTCCGAGGGCTCGATGCCTCCCTCTGATGGGATTCCGTTACAAGATCGCTCCCGCTGGTCTCGGAAATGTCCTAGGGTACCTCGGGAGCGCAGCCCGAGCCTTGGTTATGTATCGAACGTACCCATGGTCATCCCTCGCTCGGCGTCTGAGGCGGCTGTGAACCCTTCGGGGGCCAGCCTTCGAACCCCTGATCAGTAATGGGCGCAGAGCCCGAGTAGCCTGAGGCGGCCGTGGAACCCTTCGGGGGGTCGGCCTTCGAACCTCTGACCAGTAGTGGGTGTAGGGCCCACACGATCTGAGGCGGCTGTCGAACCCTTCAGGGGGCCAGCCTTCGAACCTCTGGTCAGTAAGGAGGCTCGGAGCCTGGTTCCTTCACGGGGAAGGATCCTTTTCGGGGTATCCCCCTTTCCCGGTCCCTGTTGCAAGAGAGAGAGAAAGAGGAAAAAAGGAAAAGGATACAAAATCGAACGACGCGGCGTACCTTTTTTGGCGCGGTTATTTCGGCGAAGGCGAAGCGTCGCCCGCTTCTCCTGCCAGAGATGCCGCCTGTCCCGCCGCGGAGTTAATGTGACGGGGCGAGTGGTTGGCAGGGCGGCCGTCGCGCGTGCGCGAGCCGTTCGAGGAACGGATCACGGGCACGTTGTCTTCACGCCGTGAGAGGGGGTTCTCTTGCTGCCCCCAGATGGGACGTGAGCTTGGCTGACGACGTGACCGCTGCTCCCGCCCGCCTGCCACCGTCATTACTGCCGGCCCACTTTTGGCCGCATTGACCGCCGCGCCAGGCTGGCGCTGCTGGGTCGTGCGCTGGGTCACCTCGAGTCGCGGTATTGGTTCCGCAATTGAGGAGGCGCGGTGGTGGCGCAAGTGGCGGTGCAGTTGCTTGCATGAAGCATCCGGTGTGCCGGTTGCGTGACGCGTGGGCCTGGGCCTCCATGCTGGGCGTGTCGGGAGTCGGAGAAGCGCGCCCACTTGGCGCGGTTGCATGCCGCCTGCATGGCTGCCCGCCCCTTTTGCCCGTTGGTCTGGGCAAAAGTGGAGGGTCACTTGTAACCGCTGGGCGGTCGTGTGCACCGCGCGCGGCGGTTTGGCTTCTTCTGCTCTGAGCCGGCTTGCGTGACATGCGGGACCCAGCCCCCGCGCCGCAGGGGAGGGCCTTGGAGCGTGTTGGAGAAGACTCAGTCCGTGACGGTTGGGGGCGCAAGTAGGGAGAGTTGCCTTTAAAAGGAGGGTGACCCCCTTCAGAAGGCGACCATGTCTTCGCGCTCCCTTATGCATCGTGTCTTTCCACCTTCCAAGCCCCCGGATGGGGGATACCCGCCGTCTTTTCGCCTCATCGTTGGAGGAACGCAACTCCGTGTGAGTTGGTACCTTTCAGCCATCGTTCGGCTTCAAGGATTTTCATCAGTCAGCCCGGCCGTACCCCCCCCCCCCCCCGCCGGCGGTCACCCAAGGCGGTGACCACCAGCCCCTGGGTGGGGAGAAGCAAGCTGGGCTGCGATCTTGGTCCCACCCTCAACTTCAAGGATGTTCATCATCCTTGCTGGGGTGGAGGCCGGGCTGAGCTGGAGCTCTACCTCCCGCGCGGGTTCGTGGGTCACCCTCTCCTGCGGCGTTCGAGGGAGAGGGCGCTCACTGGCCCTGCGGGCGGCCCGGACTTCGACAACGCGGGGCTGGTCGACGGCGGGCGTCGTCACCCCCAGTGTGTCGAGCTCGTCGGCTTGGCTCCCGGTGGCCCCTCCTGTCGGAAGGCGGCTGCCGCGCCGTGTGCACAGGAGGTCCGCCCAAGGTGTCACGCGCTGCTAGGGCGGCGTTCATGTTCTGGGGTGGTCCTGCCTTTGCACCGGTATGGCGCCTCCACGCGGAGGTCGGTGCCCCACTCGTCCGGGAGGATTTGAGTGGGGATATGCCGGAGGGCTGATGGCCCCCGCCGTCGGTGCCAAGGCGGAGGCGGCTCGAGAAGTCCCCGTCGCCGACGGGATCACCGCCACCATCCGCGCTTCGGGCCTCCGGCTCTTCGTACTTGTCCTCGCCCCTCGAGCGTCGGCGTGGGCGAGGGCAAGATTGCAGCAGCGCCCACCCTGAGGCCTGCGCTGCTGCAGTTTGGCCGCCCGGAGCGGGGGTCGTTGTCGTCGCAGTCAGAGCGGGCGGCGGCGAGCCGCCCGTCAGTTTTCTGTTGCTCCGCAGGCCCTCCCCCATCGAGTGGGGTTGTTCGTACCTGTGGAGGAGGAACCGGAGTTCCGTTTGTAATGGCACTTTGAATGCCAGTGTTTTTGTTCATTATGGTTGTCGAGGCCTGAACATGTATGTAATTTTGGCACGGAGCCATGTTTTTTTCCTCATTTTCGAGCACTAAGACTCGCCTGTTGATTATCTGAACCGCTTCACCAAGCATGAGTCGCCCCGTGTCAAGGTGACGAGTGAGGTATCCGTATCCCGGAGGCGTAGGAATCCCTCGGCTCGGTCGGCCTTGTTGTCTGGGGCTCCTCTAGCTTAGTTAAAGGGACCCCTTGGCCGCTCTTCGATGAGCCGAGGCCAGGGGTAGCGATATCAGCACGAACAGAGGCAGAGTTGGCTCAAAAATGAAACCTGGTTGGCCGGAGCCTAGTCGGGTCGTCCGTTAGCGGGACCGACGCCGGAGTTGACCAGCCGAGGCCTCGGGTCGGGCTGGCGCCCTTGGAAGATGGTTGGCCGGGGCCCCAGGGGTAACCGGCCGAGCCGCCTGCTCGGGCCGGATTCCCAGAGAAGTCCCTGGCAGCGATTGCCCGGGCGTGGCGATGACGTCGTCCTTCAGAGTGGAGATCCTCAGACCGCGTCACCGTCCGAGGCTAGGTCGGACCTTGCTGAAGGTGTCGTCGATGCCGAGGGTGCTACTGCCCCCTTCCAGCGTCAAGACCCGAGCCTGCAGGATCAGAGTGTCTTGTAGCGTGTGCCTTCTGCGGCCACCGAGGCTGGAATACACACCCTCGCTGTGTTGTAAAGCTGCGTCTCTTTTCCTCTTGTTTCGAGTATCTGGACTTTTTTGTCGGTAACAGGGTTGTTTGTGCGAGCGAGAGTTGCTTCTCGCGGAAGGTGATGAGTGAGGTATCCGTATCCTGGAGGCGTGGGAGTCCCTCGGCTCGGTCAGCCTTGCCGCTTACGCGCACTTTCACCCGTCCATGAGGCCCTGTCACCGACTCAGTCGGGAAGGCTCGAAGGATCGCTTCGGCAGAAGAGCTTCTGAACGTGAAGACTTGTTCGGTCCGCGAAATCACTTTATCCGAACGCGAGTTACTTATCGCAGAAGGTGATGAGTGAGGTATCCGTATCCCGGAGGCGTAGGAGTCCCTCGGCTCGGTCAGCCTTGGCTGCTTACGTGTACTCCGTCGTTTTCAGGATCCACTTTTCGAAGTAGTCAGAAAGCACGAAAGATATTCTGGCAGAAGAGATCTTTTTTCGAGGAAAATTTCAACGCAGAGGGGGTTCCCCCCTTTTAGCCCCCGAGGGAGGGTCGGGCTTTGCCGAGGCGAGGCCGACCCTTCCTTGATGACTAAACTTTGCATGGGTGCGAGGTATATGAACAACTTGAAAACATCTTAAGGGTAGAAGCGACGTAGCTGTTGGATGTTCCAAGCGTTGCCGTAGACCTCGCCTTGACTGTTGGCCAGCTTGTACGTTCCGGGCTTCAGAACTTTGGCGATGACGAATGGCCCCTCCCAGGGGGGCGTGAGCTTGTGCCTCCCTCGGGCGTCTTGTCGCAGCCGAAGCACCAGGTCGCCCGCCTGGAGGTCTCGGGGCCGGACCCCTCGGGCGTGGTAGCATCGCAGGGACTGGTGGTACCGCGCCGAGTGTAGTAAGGCCTTGTCCCGAGCCTCTTCCAGCTGGTCCAGCGAGTCTTCTCGGCTAGCTTGGTTGCTTTGATCGCCGTAGGCCCTCGTCCTCGGGGAGCCGTATTCCAGGTCTGTGGGCAAGACGGCCTCGGTCCCATAGACTAGGAAGAACGGCGTGAAACCCGTGGCTCGGCTCGGCGTCGTCCTCAGGCTCCAGACCACCGAGGGGAGTTCCTTCATCCATTGCTTGCCGAACTTGTTGAGGTCGTTGTAAATCCGAGGCTTGAGCCCTTGTAGAATCATGTCGTTGGCACGCTCTACTTGCCCATTCGACATGGGATGAGCCACGGCGGCCCAGTCCACCCGGATGTGGCGATCCTCGCAGAAGTCCAAGAATTTTCTGCCGGTGAACTGGGTACCGTTGTCGGTGATGATGGAGTTCGGGACCCCGAAGCGATGGATGATGTTGGTGAAGAACGCCACCGCCTGCTCGGACCTGATGCTGTTCAGAGGTCGGACCTCGATCCACTTGGAGAATTTGTCGATGGCGACCAACAGGTGCGTGTAGCCCCCGGGCGCCTTCTTCAATGGGCCGACGAGGTCCAGACCCCACACGGCAAAAGGCCAGGTGATGGGTATCGTCTGTAGAGCCTGAGCGGGCAGGTGGGTCTGCTTCTCATAGAATTGGCACCCTTCGCAGGTGCGGACAATTCTAGTGGCGTCAGCCACCGCCGTTGGCCAGTAGAAGCCTTGTCGGAAAGCATTCCCGACAAGGGCTCGAGGCGCTGCGTGATGGCCGCAAGCCCCCGAGTGTATTTCTCGCATGAGTTCCTGACCTTCGGCGACGGAGATGCATCGCTGGAGGATGCCTGAGGGGCTGCGGTGGTAGAGCTCCTTTTCATCGCCCAGCAAGACGAACGACTTGGCGCGCCGCGCCACCCGTCGAGCCTCGGCTTGGTCGAGGGGTAGCTCTCCTTGGCGGAGATATTGCAGGTACGGGGTCTGCCAGTTTCGATCAGGCGTGGCCCCGCTTCGCTCCTCCTTGATGCGCAGTGCCTCTCCCTCGGAGGCCGAGGGTACCTCGGGCTGAACCGAGGGTGCCTCGGGCCGAGCTGAGGGTGCCTCGGGCTGTGCCGAGGGTACCTCGGGCTGGACCGAGGGTACCTCGGACTGGGCCGAGGGCGCCTCAGGCTCGGTCGTGTCGTCGATCTTGATGGAGGGTTGATGCAGGTCCCGGGAGAAGACGTCTGGGGGAACCGTCGTTCGCCCCGAGGCTATTTTTGCCAGCTCGTCCACAGTCTCGTTGTAGCGCCGAGCGATGTGGTTAAGCTCGAGCCCGTAGAACTTGTCTTCCAGGCGCCGAACTTCATCGCAGTAAGCCTCCATCTTCGGGTCGCGGTAGTGGGAGTTCTTCATGACTTGGTCGATGACGAGTTGCGAGTCACCGCGGGCGTCGAGGCGCCTGACCCCTAGCTCGATGGCGATCCGCAACCCGTTGACCAGAGCCTCGTACTCAGCCACATTGTTGGACGCCGGGAAATGGAGGCGTAGCACATAGCGTAGGTGTTTCCCGAGGGGCGAGATGAAGAGTAGGCCCGCGCCGGCTCCCGTCTTCATCAGCGACCCGTCGAAAAACATGGTCCAGAGCTCCGGTTGGATCGGAGCCGTCGGTAGCTGGGTGTCGACCCATTCGGCTACGAAGTCCGCCAAGACCTGGGACTTGATGGCCTTCTGAGGGGCGAACGAGATTGTCTCGCCCATGATTTCCACCGCCCACTTTGCGATTCTGCCCGAGGCCTCTCGGCACTGGATGATCTCCCCCAGGGGGAAGGATGACACCACAGTGACCGGATGAGACTCGAAGTAGTGTCGCAACTTCCGCCGCGTCAGGATCACTGCGTACAGCAACTTCTGAACTTGTGGGTAGCGGATCTTGGTTTCGGACAGTACCTCGCTGACGAAATAAACTGGCCTCTGAACGGGCAATGCATGCCCCTCTTCCTGCCTCTCGACCACAATCGCGGCGCTAACCACCTGAGTGGTCGCGGCGACGTATACCAAGAGGGCTTCTCCAGCAGCTGGGGGCACCAAGATAGGCGCCTTTGTGAGGAGCGCCTTCAGGTTCCCGAGAGCTTCCTCGGCCTCAGGGGTCCAAGTGAAGCACTCGGCCTTCCTTAAGAGGCGGTACTGAAAGGGAAATGTGCCTTTGAGCTATTTCTAAGTATTTTGGTGATTGAGTGCCAACACAAGTACTTAAATGTGAATCTATGCCCATGGATGAACAAAGTGCAAATCAAGAGCTAAGGTATGTTTCTAAGTCTTAGTACATTGGTTTTATGTACTAATATACTTGTCTAAGTATCAGAAACAGGAAGAAGAAGAAAAGAGGAGAGTTGGCTGTGTTCAGCCAAGAGGCTGTTCGATCTGGAGCACCGGACTGTCCGGTGGTGCACCGGACAGTGTCCGGTGGTGCACCGGACAGTGTCCGGTGCGCCAGGCTGCCTCGGCCAAAGAAGCCGCTCTCGGGAATTTGCTAACGGCGTACGGCTAAAATTCACCGGACTGTCCGGTGAGCCAATGGTCGACCGGGCCAACGGTCGGCCGCGGAATCCGTGCGCGACACGTGGCCGAGCCAACGGTCGGAAGGGGGCACCGGACTGTCCGGTGTGCACCGGACATGTCCGGTGCGCCAACGGCTCCCAGATCTGCAACGGTCGACTGCGCCGTTTAAGGAAAGAAATCGGGCACCGGACAGTGTCCGGTGTGCACCGGACTGTCCGGTGCGCCCGATGACAGAAGGCAAGGATGGCCTTCCAGATTTGTTCTCAACGGCTCCTAGCTGCCTTGGGGCTATAAAAGGGACCCCTAGGCGCATGGAGGAGAACACCAAGCATTCCTACAACATTCCTAAGCACCAAGACATCGATCTCACGCATTCGTTTCATTGTGATAGCATCTAGAGCTCTTGTTGAGTTGCGAACTCCTTGAGTTGTGTTGCGAGCTCTTGTTGCGACTTGTGTGCATGTTGTTGCTCTGATCTTTTGAAGTCTTGTGTGCGTTGCTCATTCCCTCTTTGCTCTGTGTTCTTTGTGAACTTCAATTGTAAGGGCGAGAGGCTCCAAGTTGTGGAGATTCCTCGCAAACGGGATTGAGAAAAAGCAAGCAAAACACCGTGGTATTCAAGTGGGTCTTTGGACCGCTTGAGAGGGGTTGATTGCAACCCTCGTCCGTTGGGACGCCACAACGTGGAGTAGGCAAGCGTTGGTCTTGGCCGAACCACGGGATAAACCACTATGTCGTCTCTGTGATTGATCTCTTGTGGTATTGTGTTTTGTTGAGACTCCTTTCTAGCCACTTGGCATTTATTGTGCTAACACTTAACAAGTTTTTGTGGCTATAAGTTCAAGTTTTACAGGATCACCTATTCACCCCCCCCCTCTAGGTGCTCTCAATTGGTATCAGAGCCATTCTCTTCAAGAAAGGGACTAACCGCCCGAAGAGATGGATCCTAAGGGGAAGGGAATCGTGATCAACGACAAGGAAAAGGAGTCCTTCGTCAACGAGCCAAAAGATGACAAATCCAACGACTCTGGCTCGGGCCACAGACGTAAAGATGGGAAGAAGAAGAAGACAAGACGTATCAAGGAGATCGTCTACTACGACAGCGACGAATCTACTTCTTCCCACAAGGACGACGACTACGACAAACAAAAGACGGTTAACTCAAACTTTTCTTTTGATTATTCGCGCATTCCGCACAGCTCAAATGCTCATTTTCTCCCCATTCCACTTGGCAAGCCTCCTCACTTTGATGGAGAGGACTACGGATTTTGGAGTCACAAATGCGTACACACCTATTTTATCTCCATCCAAGCATTTGGGAGATTGTGGAAAGTGGAATGAAATTTGATAGCTCGGATAGTCCTTCGTTTATTAATGAACAGATCCATAAAAATGCACAAGCTACTACTGTGTTGCTAGCCTCTTTGTGCAGGGACGAGTATCACAAGGTGAGCGGCTTGGACAATGCCAAGCAAATTTGGGACACCCTCAAGATCTCTCATGAGGGGAATGATGTCACCTTACTCACCAAGATGGAGTTGGTGGAGGGCGAGCTCGGACGATTCGCGATGATAAGGGGCGAGGAGCCGACGCAAACATACAACCGGCTCAAGATCCTTATCAACAAAATAAGGAGCTACGGAAGCACGCGATGGACGGATCACGACGTCGTCCGCCTAATGCTAAGGTCATTTACCATTCTTGATCCTCATCTCGTGAACAATATTCGTGAGAATCCCAGGTACACGAAGATGACGCCCGAGGAGGTACTCGGAAAATTCGTAAGCGGGCGGATGATGATCAAGGAGGCAAGATACGTGGACGACGCCTTGAATGGACCGATCAACGAGCCTCAACCCCTTGCTCTCAAGGCAACAAGAAGCAAGGAGGCGCTACCTAGCAGGGTGGCACAAATTGAGGCGACCGGACTTAATGATGAAGAGATGGCCCTCATCATCAAAAGATTCAAGACGGCGCTTAAAGGTCGCAAGGGACAGCCAAGCAAGACCAAAGCCAAGGGGAAGCGTTCGTGCTTCAAATGCGGTAAGCTTGGTCATTTTATTGCTAACTGTCCCGACAATGATAGTGATCAGGACCAAGGGAACAAGAGGGAGAAGAAGAAGAATTATAAGAAGGCAAAGGGCGAGGCTCATCTTGGCAAGGAGTGGGATTCGGACTGCTCCTCGTCTGACTCCGACAATGAGGGACTCGCCGCCACTGCATTCAACAAGTCATCCCTCTTCCCCAACGAGCGTCACACTTGCCTCATGGCAAGAGAGAAGAAGGTAATCACTCGTAATGATATCACTTATGATTCTTCTAGTGACGATGAGTCTAGTGATGATGAAATAGACTACTCTAGTTTGTTCAAGGGATTGGATAGAAATAAAATTGATAAAATCAATGAATTGATTGATGCCTTGAATGAAAAGGATAGGCTTTTAGAAAAGCAAGAGGATTTGTTGTATGATGAACATGATAAGTTTATAGAGGCACAAAAATCTTATGCTTTAGAAGTTAAAAGAAATGAAGTGCTTTCTAGTGAACTATCTTCTTGTCATGAAACCATTGCTACTTTAAAGAATGTTAATGATGACTTAAATGCTAAACTAGAAGTAGCTAGTAAATCTAATTCTTGTGTAGAACATATTGAGATTTGCACTAGGTGTAAAGATTTCGATGTTAATGCTTGTAGCAATCATTTAGTTTCAATTTCCAAATTAACTGAGGAATTGGCTAGTCTTAATGCCCAACTTAAGACTAGCAAGAATGAATTTGATAAACTAAAATTTGCAAGGGATGCCTACACGATCGGTAGACACCCCTCAATTAAGGATGGACTTGGCTTCAAGAGGGAAGCCAAGAACTTAACAAGCCATAAGGCTCCCATTCCCGCTAAGGAGAAAGGGAAGGCCCCTATGGCTACTAGTGCTAAAAAGAACCATGCCTTTTTGTATCATGATAGGGGACAAACTAGAAATGCCTATAGGAGTTATAATGCTTACAATGATTTTTCTCATGCTATGTTTGCTTCTAGTTCTTCATATGCGCATGATAGAAATGGTGGTAGAAAGAATATTATTCATGCTCCTAGGAAAGTAGTGAATGAACCTTCTACAGTTTATTGTGCTTTAAATGCTTCCTTTGCTATTTGTAGAAAGGATAGGAAAATAGTTGCTAGGAAGTTAGGGGCAAAATGCAAGGGAGACAAAACTTGCATTTGGGTCCCTAAGGATATTTGCACTGACCTTGTAGGACCCAACATGAGTTGGGTACCTAAGACCCAAGCCTAAATTTGCCTTGCAGGTTTATGCATCCGGGGGTTCAAGTTGGATTATCGACAGCGGATGCACAAACCATATGACGGGGGAGAAGAAGATGTTCACCTCCTACGTCAAGAATAAGGATTCCCAAGATTAAATTATATTCGGTGATGGGAATCAAGGCAAGGTAAAAGGGTTAGGTAAAATTGCAATCTCAAACGAGCACTCAATTTCTAATGTGTTTTTAGTTGAGTCCTTGGGATATAATTTGCTATCTGTTAGTCAATTATGCAACATGGGATATAACTGTCTATTTACAAATGTAGATGTGTCTGTCTTTAGAAGAAGTGATGGTTCACTAGCTTTTAAGGGTGTATTAGACGACAAACTTTATTTAGTTGATTTTGCAAAAGAAGAGGCCGGTCTAGATGCATGCTTAATAGCTAAGACTAGCATGGGCTGGCTGTGGCATCGCCGCTTAGCACATGTGGGGATGAAGAACCTTCACAAGCTTCTAAAGGGAGAACACGTGATAGGTTTGACTAATGTGCAATTCGAAAAAGATAGACCTTGTGCAGCTTGTCAAGCAGGGAAACAGGTGGGAAGCTCTCATCACACCAAAAATGTGATGACAACATCAAGACCCCTGGAGCTGCTACATATGGACCTCTTCGGACCCGTCGCCTATCTGAGCATAGGAGGAAGTAAGTATGGTCTAGTTATCGTTGATGACTTTTCCCGCTTCACTTGGGTGTTCTTTTTGCAGGATAAATCTGAAACCCAAGGGACCCTCAAGCGCTTCCTCAGGAGAGCTCAAAATGAGTTTGAGCTCAAGGTGAAGAAGATAAGGAGCGACAACGGGTCCGAGTTCAAGAACCTTCAAGTGGAGGAGTTCCTTGAGGAGGAAGGGATCAAGCACGAGTTCTCCGCTCCCTACACACCACAGCAAAATGGTGTGGTAGAGAGGAAGAACAGGACGCTAATCGATATGGCGAGAACGATGCTTGGAGAATTCAAGACCCCCGAGTGTTTCTGGTCGGAAGCCATGAACACGGCTTGCCACGCCATCAACAGGGTCTACCTTCACCGCCTCCTCAAGAAGACGTCGTATGAGCTTCTAACCGGTAACAAACCCAATGTATCTTACTTTCGTGTATTTGGGAGCAAGTGCTACATTCTAGTAAAGAAGGGTAGAAATTCTAAGTTTGCTCCCAAAGCTGTAGAAGGGTTTTTGTTAGGTTATGACTCAAATACAAAGGCGTATAGAGTCTTCAACAAATCATCGGGTTTGGTTGAAGTCTCTAGCGACATTGTATTTGATGAAACTAATGGCTCTCCAAGAGAGCAAGTTGTTGATTGTGATGATGTAGATGAAGAAGATGTTCCACCGGCCGCTATACGAACCATGGCGATTGGAGACGTGCGGCCACAGGAACAAGATGGACAAGATCAACCTTCTTCCTCAACAACGGTGCATCCCCCGACTCAAGACGATGAACAGGTTCATCAAAAGGAGGCGTGTGATCAAGGGGGAGCACAAGATGATCACGTGATGGAGGAAGAAGCACAACCGGCACCTCCAACCCAAGTTCGAGCGATGATTCAAAGGGATCATCCCGTCGACCAAATTCTGGGAGATATCAGCAAGGGAGTAACTACTCGATCTCGATTAGTTAATTTTTGTGAGCATTACTCTTTTGTCTCTTCTATTGAGCCTTTCAGGGTAGAAGAGGCCTTGCTAGATCCGGACTGGGTGTTGGCCATGCAGGAGGAACTCAACAATTTCAAACGCAATGAAGTTTGGACACTGGTGCCTCGTCCCAAGCAAAACGTTGTGGGAACCAAGTGGGTATTCCGCAACAAACAGGACGAGCACGGGGTGGTGACAAGGAACAAGGCTCGACTTGTGGCAAAAGGTTATGCCCAAGTCGCAGGTTTGGACTTTGAGGAGACTTTTGCTCCTGTGGCTAGGCTAGAATCAATTCGTATCTTGCTAGCATATGCCGCTCACCATTCTTTCAGGTTGTACCAAATGGATGTGAAGAGCGCGTTCCTCAACGGGCCGATCAAGGAGGAGGTGTACGTGGAGCAACCCCCTGGCTTCGAGGATGAACGGTACCCCGACCACGTGTGTAAGCTCTCTAAGGCGCTCTATGGACTTAAGCAAGCCCCAAGAGCATGGTATGAATGCCTTAGAGACTTTCTAATTGTTAATGCTTTCAAGGTTGGGAAAGCCGATCCAACTCTCTTTACTAAGACATGTGATGGTGATTTGTTTGTGTGCCAAATTTATGTCGATGACATAATATTTGGTTCTACTAACCAAAAGTCTTGTGAAGAGTTTAGCAGGGTGATGACGCAGAAATTCGAGATGTCGATGATGGGCGAGTTGAACTACTTCCTTGGGTTCCAAGTGAAGCAACTCAAGGACGGCACCTTCATCTCCCAAACGAAGTACACGCAAGATTTGCTAAAGAGGTTTGGGATGAAGGACGCCAAGCCCGCAAGGACGCCAATGGGAACTGACGGACACACCGACCTCAACAAAGGAGGTAAGTCCATTGATCAAAAAGCATACCGGTCAATGATAGGGTCTTTACTTTATTTATGTGCTAGTAGACCGGATATTATGCTTAGCGTATGCATGTGTGCTAGATTTCAATCCGATCCTAAGGAGTGTCACTTAGTGGCGGTGAAGCGAATTCTAAGATATTTGGTTGCTACGCCTTGCTTCGGGCTCTGGTATCCAAAAGGGTCTACCTTTGACTTGGTTGGATACTCAGATTCCGACTATGCTGGATGTAAGGTCGATAGGAAGAGTACATCAGGGACGTGCCAATTCTTAGGAAGGTCCCTGGTGTCGTGGAACTCTAAGAAACAAACCTCCGTTGCCCTATCCACCGCTGAGGCCGAGTATGTTGCCGCAGGACAGTGTTGCGCGCAACTACTTTGGATGAGGCAAACCCTCCGGGACTTTGGCTACAATCTGAGCAAGGTTCCACTCCTATGTGATAATGAGAGTGCTATCCGCATGGCGGAAAATCCTGTTGAACACAGCCGCACAAAGCACATAGACATCCGGCATCACTTTTTGAGAGACCACCAGCAAAAGGGAGATATCGAAGTGTTTCATGTTAGCACCGAGAACCAGCTAGCCGATATCTTTACCAAGCCTCTAGATGAGAAGACCTTTTGCAGGTTGCGTAGTGAGCTAAATGTCTTAGATTCGCGGAACTTGGATTGATTTGTAGCATACATGTGTTTATGCCTTTGATCATATTCCTTATGCATTTTGTTGCTTAATATTGGTGCTCAAGTTGTACAAACACTCCCTGGACCTCACAAGTCTGTTGCAAAGTGATGCACATATTTAGGGGGAGATGTGTTACAACTTGACCCTTTGAGACTAACCATTTGCTTGAGTCTGCTTGATTTAGTCTTGAAGGCGGAATGAAAGGGAAAGGTGAACTTGGACCATGCAAGACTTCCACTGCACTCCGATGAGAGGGTAACTTATTCCAAGTTCATCTCTATGATCTTATTGCCTTTGTACTCTTAATTGAAGATTTTGGTGAGGCAATGGGATTAAAGGGCCAAGATTGATCCCGTTTTGGTGCTTGATGCCAAAGGGGGAGAAAATAAAGGCCAAAGTGATAAATGGATCAGCTACCACTTGAGAGATTTTGAAAACAGTAGAATAGAGCTTTTGGTTTGTCAAATCTCTTTTGTTGTCTCTCTTGTCAAAAGTTGGCTTCTTGTGGGGAGAAGTGTTGATTATGAAAAAAAGGGGAGTTTTTGAAATCTTTAATCAATCTCTTTTGGAATGACTCTCTTTATGCTTCAACATGTGTGTTTGACTTAGTGATAGAGATTTGAGTTTGATTTGCAAAAACAAACCAAGTGGTGGCAAATGATGATCCATATATGCCAAAATTGAATCAAAATAAATTCGAGTTTTATTTGAAGTGATATTGCACTTGTTCTAGTTGCTTTATGTTGTGTTGGCAAAAATCACCAAAAAGGGGGAGATTGAAAGGGAAATGTGCCTTTGAGCCATTTCTAAGTATTTTGGTGATTGAGTGCCATCACAAGTACTTAAATGTGAATCTATGCCCATGGATGAACAAAGTGCAAATCAAGAGCTAAGGTATGTTTCTAAGTCTTAGTACATTGGTTTTATGTACTAATATACTTGTCTAAGTATCAGAAACAGGAAGAAGAAGAAAAGAGGAGAGTTGGCTGTGTTCAGCCAAGAGGTTGTTCGGTCTGGAGCACCGGACTGTCCGGTGGTGCACCGGACAGTGTCCGGTGCGCCAGGCTGCCTCGGCCGAAGAAGCCGCTCTCGGGAATTTGCTAACGGCGTACGACTAAAATTCACCGGACTGTCTGGTGAGCCAATGGTCGGCCGGGCCAACGGTCGGCCGCGGAATCCATGCGCGACACGTGGCCGAGCCAACGGTCGGAAGGGGGCACCGGACTGTCCGGTGTGCACCGGACATGTCCAGTGCGCCAATGGCTCCTAGATCTGCAACGGTCGAATGCGCCGTTTAAGTAAAGAAATCGGGCACCGGACAGTGTCTGGTGTGCACCGGACTGTCCGGTGCGCCCGATGACAGAAGGCAAGGATGGCCTTCCAGATTTGTTCTCAACGGCTCCTAGCTGCCTTGGGGCTATAAAAGGGACCCCTAGGCGCATGGAGGAGAACACCAAGCATTCCTACAACATTCCTAAGCACCAAGACATCGATCTCACACATTCGTTTCATTGTGATAGCATCTAGAGCTCTTGTTGAGTTGCGAACTCCTTGAGTTGTGTTGCGAGCTCTTGTTGCGACTTGTGTGCGTGTTGTTGCTCTGATCTTTTGAAGTCTTGTGTGCGTTGCTCATTCCCTCTTTGCTCTGTGTTCTTTGTGAACTTCAATTGTAAGGGCGAGAGGCTCCAAGTTGTGGAGATTCCTCGCAAACGGGATTGAGAAAAAGCAAGCAAAACACCGTGGTATTCAAGTGGGTCTTTGGACCGCTTGAGAGGGGTTGATTGCAACCCTCGTCCGTTGGGACGCCACAACGTGGAGTAGGCAAGCGTTGGTCTTGGCCGAACCACGGGATAAACCACTGTGTCGTCTCTGTGATTGATCTCTTGTGGTATTGTGTTTTGTTGAGACTCCTTTCTAGCCACTTGGCATTTATTGTGCTAACACTTAACAAGTTTTTGTGGCTATAAGTTCAAGTTTTACAGGATCACCTATTCACCCCCCCTCTAGGTGCTCTCAGGTACAGAGGCAGACCTCTTTCGCCGAGGCATGAGATGAAGCAGCTCAGAGCCGCGAGACATCCCATGACCCTCTGTACGCCTTTTAAGTCCTTGATGGGCCCCATGCTAGTGATGGCTGCGATCTTCTCCGGGTTGGCTTCGATGCCCCGCTCGGAGACGATGAACCCCAAGAGCATGCCCCGGGGCACCCTGAAGACACACTTCTCGGGATTGAGCTTGACGCCTTTCGCCTTGAGGCATCGGAATGTCACTTCAAGGTCGGAAAGGAGGTCAGAAGCTTTCCTCGTCTTGACTACGATGTCATCGACGTAGGCCTCGACCGTGCGGCCAATGTGTTCGCCGAACACATGGTTCATGCACCGCTGGTACGTCGCGCCCGCATTCCTCAAGCCGAACGGCATGGTGACATAGCAGTACATGCCGAAGGGCGTGATGAAAGAAGTTGCGAGCTGGTCGGAATCTTTCATCCTGATTTGATGATACCCTGAGTAGGCATCGAGGAAAGACAGGGTTTCGCACCCAGCAGTGGAATCCACAATTTGATCGATGCGAGGCAGAGGGTAGGGAACCTTCGGACATGCTTTGTTGAGGCCAGTGTAGTCTACACACATCCGCCATTTCCCCCCTTTCTTTCTCACAAGCACAGGGTTGGCAAGCCATTCGGGATGGAATACCTCTTTGATGAACCCTGCTGCCATTAGCTTGTGGATCTCCTCGCCTATCACTCTGCGCTTCTCCTCGTCGAATCAGCGCAGAGGCTGCTTGACGGGTCGGGCTCCGGCCCGAATATCCAGCGAGTGCTCGGCGACATCCCTCGGTATGCCGGGCATGTCCGAGGGACTCCACGCGAAGACGTCGGCGTTCGCGCGGAGAAAGTCGACGAGCACTGCTTCCTATTTGGGGTCGAGCCCGGAACCGATCCGGATCTGCTTGGAAGCGTCGCCACTGGGGTCGAGGGGGACGGCCTTAACCGTCTCCACTGGCTCGAAGTTGCCGGCATGACGCTTCACGTCTGGCACCTCTTTGGAGAGGCTTTCCAGGTCGGCAACGAGGGCCTCGGCGTACTCCACGCACTCCACGTCGCATTCGAACGCGTGCTTGTACGTGGGGCCGACGGTGATGACCCCGTTGGGGCCCGACATCTTGAGCTTCAGGTAGGTGTAGTTGGGGACGGCCATGAACTTCGCGTAGCATGGCCTTCCCAGTACTGCGTGGTAGGTTCCTCGGAACCCGACCACCTCGAACGTCAGAGTCTCCCTTCGGAAGTTGGAGGGCGTTCCGAAGCAGACGGGAAGGTCGAGTCGTCCGAGGGGCTGGACGCGCTTCCCGGGAATGATCCTGTGGAAGGGCGCGGCGCCTGCTCGGACGGAGGACAGATCGACGCGCAGGAGCTTGAGGGTCTCGGCGTAGATGATGTTGAGGATGCTGCCTCCGTCCATAAGGACCTTGGTGAGCCTGACGTCGCCGATGACGGGGTCGGCGACGAGCGGGTATTTCCCCGGGCTCGGCACGTGGTCGGGATGGTCGGCTTGGTCGAAGGTGATGGGCTTGTCGGACCAGTCTAGGTAGACTGGCGCCACCACCTTCACCGAGCAGACCTCCCGGCGCTCTTGTTTGCGGTGCCGAGCCGAGGCATTCGCCGCTTGCCCGTCGTAGATCATGAAGCAGTCGCGGACCTCGGGGAACTCTCCTGCTTGGTGATCTTCCTTCTTGTCATCGTCGCGGGCCCTACCACCCTCCGCGGGTGGCCCGGTGATAGTCGCCTAGAGGGGGGGTGAATAGGGCGAAACTGAAATTTACAAATATAAACACAACTACAAGCCGGGTTAGCGTTAGAAATATAAACGAGTCCGCGAGAGAGGGCGCAAAACAAATCACAAGCGAATAATGAAGTGAGACACACGGATTTGTTTTACCGAGGTTCGGTTCTCGCAAACCTACTCCCCGTTGAGGAGGCCACAAAGGCCGGGTCTCTTTCAACCCTTTCCTCTCTCAAACGGTCCCTCGGACCGAGTGAGGTTCTCTTCTCAAATCAAAGTCGGGAACAAAACTTCCCCGCAAGGGCCACCACACGATTGGTGCCTCTTGCCTTGATTACAATGGAGTTTTGATCACAAGAACAAGTGAGAAAGAAAAGAAGCAATCCAAGCGCAAGAGCTCAAAAGAACACGGCAAATCTCTCTCGCTAATCACTAAAGCCTTGTGTGGAATTGGAGAGGATTTGATCTCTTTGTATGTGTCTAGAATTGAATGCCTAGCTCTTGTAAGTGGTTGAGAAGTGGAAAACTTGGATCCAATGAATGGTGGGGTGGTTGGGGTATTTATAGCCCCAACCACCAAAAGTGGCCGTTGGGAGTCTGTCTGCTCGATGGCGCACCGGACAGTCCGGTGCCCCCTGCCACGTCATCACTGCCGTTGGATTCTGACCGTTGGAGCTTCTGACTTGTGGGCCCGCCTGGGTGTCCGGTGCACACCGGACATGTACTGTTTGCTGTCCGGTGTGCCAGCATGGGCGATTCTGGCTTCTGCGCGCGCTGCGAGCGCATTTATTGCTCTGCAGGGAGCCGTTGGCGCGGAGGTAGTCGTTGCACCCGAGTCGCACCGGACAGTCCGGTGCACACCGGACAGTCCGGTGAATTTTAGCGGACTACCCGTTGGAGTTTCCCGAAGCTGGCGAGTTCCTGAGGCCGCTTCTCCATGGCGCACCGGACACTGTCCGGTGTACACCGGACAGTCCGGTGAATTATAGCGCGAGTGCCTCTGGAAATTCCCGAAGGTGGCGAGTTTGAGTCTGAGTCCCCCTGGTGCACCGGACATGTCCGGTGGCACACCGGACAGTCCGGTGCGCCAGACCAGGGGTGCCTTCGGTTGCCCCTTTGCTCCTTTGTTGAATCCAAAACTTGGTCTTTTTATTGGCTGAGTGTGAACCTTTTACACCTGTATAATCTATACACTTGGGCAAACTAGTTAGTCCAAAGATTTGTGTTGGGCAATTCAACCACCAAAATTATTTAGGAACTAGGTGTAAGCCTAATTCCCTTTCAATCTCCCCCTTTTTGGTGATTGATGCCAACACAAACCAAAGCAAATATAGAAGTGCATAATTGAACTAGTTTGCATAATGTAAGTGTAAAGGTTGCTTGGAATTGAGCCAATATAACTACTTACAAGATATGCATGGAATGTTTCTTTCTTATATAACATTTTGGACCACGTTTGCACCACATGTTTTGTTTTTGCAAATTCTTTTTGTAAATCCATTTCAAAGATCTTTTGCAAATAATCAAAGGTAAATGAATAAGAGTTTTGCAAAGCATTTTCAAGATTTGAAATTTTCTCCCCC
Source organism: Zea mays (assembly GCF_902167145.1). NCBI lineage: Eukaryota > Viridiplantae > Streptophyta > Magnoliopsida > Poales > Poaceae > Zea > Zea mays. The sequence goes on from NC_050098.1 coordinate 189,060,938, forward strand.
TGTTTCAAATGCCTTTCCTTTGACTAAACAAAACTCCCCCTAAAGGAGATCCACCTCTTAGTGTTCAAGAGGGTTTTGACATACATTTTTGAAAAACTAAGTTTCTTCTCCTTTTGAACACAATAGGATACCAATTGATAAATACTTTTGGAAAGCACTAAGTTTTTGAAATTGGTGATGGTGCGGTCCTTTTGCTTTGGGCTCATACTTTCTCCCCCTTTGGCATGAATCGCCAAAAACGGAATCATTAGAGCCCTCGAAGTACTATCTTCCCCTTTGGTCATAAGTAAATGAGTTAAGATTATACCAAAAAACGAAATCCGGTCCTTTAGCTTTGGGCTCTTACTCTCTCCCCCAAAGACGAAGTCCTTTTGCTTTGAACTCTCCCCCTAAAGATGGAGAGAGGCTTGGAGCGACGGCGAAGGATGAGTTACGGAGTGGAAGCCTTTGTCTTTGCCGAAGACTCCAATTCCCTTTCAATATACCTATGACTTGGTTTGAAATAGACTTGAAAACACATTAGTCATAGCATATATGATCAAAAGTGTAAATGAGCTATGTGTGCAATCTAGCAAAAGAAGTTGCGAGAATCAAGAATATTGAGCTCATGCCTAAGTTTGGTAAAGGTTTGTTCATCAAGAGGCTTGGTAAAGATATCGGCTAATTGATCTTTAGTGCTAATGTAAGAAATCTCGATATCTCCCTTTTGTTGGTGATCCCTAAGAAAATGATACCGGATGGCTATGTGCTTAGTGCGGCTATGCTCGACGGGATTGTCGGCCATTTTGATAGCACTCTCATTATCACATAGCAAAGGGACTTTGGTTAATTTGTAACCGTAGTCCCGCAGGGTTTGCCTCATCCAAAGCAATTGCGCGCAACAATGACCTGCGGCAATGTACTCGGCTTCGGCGGTGGAAAGAGCGACCGAATTTTGCTTCTTTGAAGCCCAAGACACCAAGGATCTTCCCAAGAACTGGCAAGTCCCCGATGTGCTCTTCCTATTAATTTTGCACCCCGCCCAATCGGCATCCGAATAACCAATCAAATCAAATGTGGATCCCCGAGGGTACCAAAGCCCAAACTTAGGAGTATAAGCCAAATATCTCAAGATTCGTTTTACGGCCGTAAGGTGGGATTCCTTAGGGTCGGATTGGAATCTTGCACACATGCACACGGAAAGCATAATGTCCGGTCGAGAGGCACATAAATAGAGTAAGGAACCTATCATCGACCGGTATACCTTTTGATCCACGGACTTACCTCCCGTGTCGAGATCGAGATGCCCATTTGTTCCCATGGGAGTCTTGATGGGCTTGGCATCCTTCATTCCAAACTTGGTTAGAATGTCTTGAGTGTACTTGGTTTGACAAATGAAGGTGCCCTCCTGGAGTTGCTTGACTTGGAATCCTGGAAAATACTTCAACTCCCCCATCATCGACATCTCGAATTTCTGTGTCATGATCCTACTAAACTCTTCACATGTAGACTCGTTAGTAGACCCAAATATAATATCATCAACATAAATTTGGCATACAAACAAGTCATTTTCAAGAGTTTTAGTAAAGAGTGTAGGATCGGCTTTGCCGACTTTGAAGCCATTAGCAATAAGGAAATCTCTTAGGCATTCATACCATGCTCTTGGGGCTTGCTTGAGCCCATAAAGCGCCTTAGAGAGCCTATAGACATGGTTAGGGTACTCACTGTCTTCAAAGCCGGGAGGTTGCTCAACATAGACCTCTTCCTTGATTGGTCCGTTGAGGAAGGCACTTTTCACGTCCATTTGATAAAGCTTAAAGCCATGGTAAGTAGCATAGGCCAATAATATGCGAATTGACTCAAGCCTAGCTACGGGTGCATAGGTTTCACCGAAATCCAAACCTTCGACTTGGGAGTATCCCTTGGCCACAAGTCGTGCTTTGTTCCTTGTCACCACACCATGCTCATCTTGCTTGTTGCGGAAGACCCATTTGGTTCCTACAACATTTTGGTTAGGATGTGGAACCAAATGCCATACCTCATTCCTAGTGAAGTTGTTGAGCTCCTCTTGCATCGCCACCACCCAATCCGAATCTTGAAGTGCTTCCTCCACCCTGTGTGGCTCAATAGAGGAAACAAAAGAGTAATGTTCACAAAAATGTGCAACACGAGATCGAGTGGTTACCCCCTTATGAATGTCGCCGAGGATGGTGTCGACGGGATGATCTCGTTGGATTGCTTGGTGGACTCTTGGGTGTGGCGGCCTTGGTTCTTCCTCATCCTCCTTTTCTTGATCATTTGCATCTCCCCCTTGATCATTGCCATCATCTTGAGGTGGCTCATCTTCTTGACTTTGCCCTTCATCAACTTGAGCCTCATCCTCATTTTGAGTTGGTGGAGATGCTTGCGTGGTGGAGGATGGTTGATCTTGTGCACTTGGAGGCTCTTCGGATTCCTTAGGACACACATCCCCAATGGACATGTTCCTTAGCGCTATGCATGGAGCCTCTTCATTACCTATCTCATCAAGATCAACTTGCTCTACTTGAGAGCCGTTAGTTTCATCAAACACAACGTCACATGAGACTTCAACTAGTCCAGTGGACTTGTTAAAGACCCTATATGCCCTTGTGTTTGAGTCATAACCAAGTAAAAAGCCTTCTACAGTTTTAGGAGAAAATTTAGATTTTCTACCTCTTTTAACAAGAATAAAGCATTTGCTACCAAAAACTCTAAAGTATGAAATGTTGGGCTTTTTACCGATTAGGAGTTCATAGGATGTCTTCTTGAGGATTCGGTGAAGATATAACCGGTTGATGGCGTAGCAGGCGGTGTTGACCGCTTCGGCCCAAAACCGGTCCGGTGTCTTGTACTCATCAAGCATGGTTCTTGCCATGTCCAATAGAGTTCGATTCTTCCTCTCGACTACACCATTTTGTTGTGGCGTGTAGGGAGAGGAGAACTCATGCTTGATGCCCTCCTCCTCAAGGAAGCCTTCAATTTGAGAGTTCTTGAACTCCGTCCCGTTGTCGCTTCTTATTTTCTTGATCCTTAAGCCGAGCTCATTTTGAGCCCGTCTCAAGAATCCCTTTAAGGTCTCTTGGGTTTGAGATTTTTCCTGTAAAAAGAATACCCAAGTGAAGCGAGAATAATCATCCACAATAACTAGACAGTACTTACTCCCGTCGATGCTTATGTAAGCGATCGGGCCGAATAGATCCATGTGTAGGAGCTCCAGTGGCCTGTCACTAGTCATGATGTTCTTGTGTGGATGATGAGAGCCAACTTGCTTCCCGGCCTGGCATGCGCTACAAATCCTGTCTTTCTCAAAATGAACATTGGTTAATCCTAAAATGTGTTCCCCCTTTAGAAGCTTATGAAGATTCTTCATCCCAACATGGGCTAGTCGGCGGTGCCAGAGCCAACCCATGTTAGTCTTAGCAATTAAGCAAGTGTCGAGTTCAGCTCTATCAAAATCTACCAAGTATAGCTGACCCTCTAACACTCCCTTAAATGCTATTGAATCATCACTTCTTCTAAAGACAGTGACACCAATATCAGTAAAAAGACAGTTGTAGCCCATTTGACATAATTGAGAAACAGAAAGCAAGTTGTAATCCAGAGAATCTACAAGAAAAACATTGGAAATGGAATGGTCAGGAGATATAGCAATTTTACCAAGTCCTTTGACCAAACCTTGATTTCCATCCCCGAATGTGATAGCTCGTTGGGGATCTTGGTTTTTCTCATATGAGGAGAACATCCTTTTCTCCCCGGTCATGTGGTTTGTGCACCCGCTGTCGAGTATCCAACTTGAGCCCTCGGATGCATAAACCTACAAAACAATTTTAGTTCTTGACTTTAGGTACCCAAACGGTTTTGGGTCCTTTGGCATTAGACACAAGAACTTTGGGTACCCAAACACAAGTCTTTGACCCCTTGTGTTTGCCCCCAACAAACTTGGCAACGACCTTGCCGGATTTGTTAGTCAAAACATAGGATGCATCAAAAGTCTTAAATGAAATGCTATGTTCATTTGATGCATTAGGAATTTTCCTTTTAGGCAACTTAGCACGGGTTGGTTGCCTGGAAATAGATGTCTCACCCTTATACATAGAAGCATGATTAGGGCCAGAGTGAGACTTCCTAGAATGAATTCTCCTAATTTTACTCTCGGGATAACCGGCAGGGTATAAAATGTAACCCTCGTTATCCTGAGGCATGGGAGCCTTGCCCTTAACAAAGTTAGACAAGTTCTTAGGAGGGACATTAAGTTTGACATTGTCTCCCTTTTGGTAGCCAATGCCATCCTTAATGCCAGGGCGTCTCCCATTATTAAGCATGCTACGAGCAAATTTAAATTTCTCATTTTCTAAGTTGTGCTCGGCAATTTTAGCATCTAGTTTTGCTATATGATCATTTTGTTGTTTAATTAAAGTCATGTGATCATGAATAGCATTAACATCAATATCTCTACATCTATCACAAATAGACACATGCTCAATAGTAGATGTAGACGGTTTGCAGGAATTAAGTTCAACAATCTTAGCATGAAGAATATCATTTTTATCTCTAAGATCGGCAATTGTAACTTTGCAAACATCAAAATCTTTAACCTTAGCAATCAAATTTTCATTCTCTACTCTAAGGCTAGCAAGAGAAATGTTTAATTCTTCAATCCTAGCAAGCAAATTATCATTGTTATCTCTAGGATTGGGAATTGAAACATCACAAATATGTGAATTAACCTTAGCATTTAAAATAGCATTTTCATTTCTAAGGTTATCAATCATCTCACGGCAAGTGCTTAGCTCACTAGATAATTTTTCACATTTCTCAATTTCAAGAGCATAAGCCTTTTTAACCTTAACATGTTTTTTGTTTTCTTTAATTAGACAATCCTCTTGGGAATCCAAAAGGTCATCCTTTTCATGAATAGCACTAACCAATTCATTTAATTTTTCCTTTTGAGCTATGTTAAGGTTGGCAAAAAGGGAACGCAAATTATCCTCCTCATCACTAGCATTATCATCACTAGAAGATTCATATTTAGTGGAGGAGTTGGATTTAACCTTCTTCCGTTTGCCGTCCTTTGCCATGAGGCACTTGTGGCCGACGTTGGGGAAGAGAAGTCCCTTGGTGACGGCGATGTTGGCGGCGTCCTCGTCGTCGGAGGAGTCGCTTGAGCTTTCGTCGGAATCCCACTCCCGACAAACATGGGCATCGCCGCCCTTCTTCTTGTAGTACTTCTTTTTCTCCTTTCTTCTCCCCTTCTTGTCGTCGCCTCGGTCACTGTCACTTGATATAGGACATTTAGCAATAAAATGACCGGGCTTACCACATTTGTAGCAAACCTTCTTGGAGCGGAACTTGTAGTCTTTCCCCCTCCTTTGTTTGAGGATTTGGCGGAAGCTCTTGATGACGAGCGCCATCTCCTCATTGTCAAGCTTGGAGGCGTCGATTGGTTGTCTACTTGGTGTAGACTCCTCCTTCTTTTCTTCTGTCGCCTTGAATGCGACGGGTTGAGCTTCGGATGTAGATGGATCATCAAGCTCGTTGATCTTCCTCGAGCCTTCGATCATGCACTCAAAACTTACAAAATGCCCGATTACTTCCTCGGGGGTCATTTTAGTATATCTAGGATTACCACGAATTAATTGAACTTGAGTGGGGTTAAGGAAAATGAGAGATCTTAGAATAACCTTAACCATTTCGTGGTCGTCCCACTTGACGCTCCCGAGGTTGCGCACTTGGTTCACCGAAGTCTTGAGCCGGTTGTACATGTGTTGTGGCTCCTCCCCTTTGCGAAGCCGGAACCGACCGAGCTCCCCCTCGATCGTTTCCCGCTTGGTGATCTTGGTGAGCTCATCTCCTTCGTGCGCGGTTTTGAGCACATCCCAAACCTCCTTGGCGCTCTTCAACCCTTGAACTTTGTTATACTCCTCTCTACTTAAAGAGGCGAGGAGTATTGTTGTCGCTTGAGAGTTGAAGTGCTTGATTTGGGCCACCTCATCCTCATCATAATCCTTGTCCCCTATGGATGGTACCTGTGCACCAAACTCAACAACATCCCATATACTTTTGTGGAGTGAGGTTAGATGAAATCGCATTAAATCACTCCACCTAGCATAATCTTCACCATCAAAAGTTGGTGGTTTGCCTAATGGGACGGAAAGTAAAGGTGCATGTTTAGAAATGCGAGGATAGTGTAGGGGGATCTTACTAAACTTCTTACGCTCTTGGCGTTTAGAAGTTACGGAGGGTGCATCGGAGTCGGAGGTTGATGTTGATGAAGTGTCGGTCTCGTAGTAGACCACCTTCCTCATCCTCTTTTGCTTGTCCCCACTTCGACGCGGCTTGTGGGAAGAAGATTTTTCCTTCTTCTCTTTGTGGTGAGAAGAAGATTTCTTCTCCTTCCCTTTGTTGGAGGAGATCTTCTTCTTCTCCTTCCTCTTGGTGCGGGACTCTTCCGATGAAGTGCTCCCGTGGCTTGTAGTGGGCTTTTCGCCGGTCTCCATCTCCTTCTTGGCGTGATCTCCCGACATCACTTCGAGCGGTTAGGCTCTAATGAAGTACCGGGCTCTGATACCAATTGATAGTCGCCTAGAGGGGGGGTGAATAGGGCGAAACTGAAATTTACAAATATAAACACAACTACAAGCCGGGTTAGCGTTAGAAATATAAACGAGTCCGCGAGAGAGGGCGCAAAACAAATCGCAAGCGAATAATGAAGTGAGACACACGGATTTGTTTTACCGAGGTTCGGTTCTCGCAAACCTACTCCCCGTTGAGGAGGCCACAAAGGCCGGGTCTCTTTCAACCCTTTCCTCTCTCAAACGGTCCCTCGGACCGAGTGAGGTTCTCTTCTCAAATCAAAGCCGGGAACAAAACTTCCCCGCAAGGGCCACCACACGATTGGTGCCTCTTGCCTTGATTACAATGGAGTTTTGATCACAAGAACAAGTGAGAAAGAAAAGAAGCAATCCAAGCGCAAGAGCTCAAAAGAACACGGCAAATCTCTCTCGCTAATCACTAAAGCCTTGTGTGGAATTGGAGAGGATTTGATCTCTTTGTATGTGTCTAGAATTGAATGCCTAGCTCTTGTAAGTGGTTGAGAAGTGGAAAACTTGGATCCAATGAATGGTGGGGTGGTTGGGGTATTTATAGCCCCAACCACCAAAAGTGGTCGTTGGGAGTCTGTCTGCTCGATGGCGCACCGAACAGTCCGGTGCACACCGGACAGTCCGGTGCCCCCTGCCACGTCATCACTGCCGTTGGATTCTGACCGTTGGAGCTTCTGACTTGTGGGCCCACCTGGGTGTCCGGTGCACACCGGACATGTACTGTTTGCTGTCCGGTGTGCCAGCATGGGCGATTCTGGCTTCTGCGCGCGCTGCGAGCGCATTTATTGCTCTGCAGGGAGCCGTTGGCGCGGAGGTAGCCGTTGCACCCGAGTCGCACCGGACAGTCCGGTGCACACCGGACAGTCCGGTGAATTTTAGCGGACTACCCGTTGGAGTTTCCCGAAGCTGGCGAGTTCCTGAGGCCGCTTCTCCATGGCGCACCGGACACTGTCCGGTGTACACCGGACAGTCCGGTGAATTATAGCGCGAGTGCCTCTGGAAATTCCCGAAGGTGGCGAGTTTGAGTCTGAGTCCCCCTGGTGCACCGGACATGTCCGGTGGCACACCGGACAGTCCGGTGCGCCAGACCAGGGGTGCCTTCGGTTGCCCCTTTGCTCCTTTGTTGAATCCAAAACTTGGTCTTTTTATTGGCTGAGTGTGAACCTTTTACACCTGTATAATCTATACACTTGGGCAAACTAGTTAGTCCAAAGATTTGTGTTGGGCAATTCAACCACCAAAATTATTTAGGAACTAGGTGTAAGCCTAATTCCCTTTCACCCGGCCCTGTGGAAGTGGCGCCGAAGCGTGACGCACTCCTCAAGGGTGTGCTTGACGGGCCCCTGGTGATAGGGGCACGGCTCCTTGAGCATCTTGTCGAAGAGGTTGGCACCTCCGGGGGGCTTCCGAGGGTTCTTGTACTCGGCGGCGGCGACAAGGTCCGCGTCGGCGGCGTCGCCTTTCGCTTGCGACTTCTTCTTGCCTTTCTTCCTGGTGCCGCGCTGAGTAGACGCCTCGGGAGCATCTTCCGATGGGCGGCCCTGGGGCTACTTGTCCTTTCGGAAGATGGCCTCGACCGCCTCCTGGCCAGAGGCGAACTTGGTGGCGATGTCCATCAGCTCGCTCGCCCTGGTGGGGGTCTTGCGACCCAACTTGCTCACCAGGTCACGGCAGGTGGTGCCGGCAAGGAACGCGCCGATGACATCCGAGTCGGTGATGTTGGGCAGCTCGGTGCGCTGCTTCGAGAACCGCCGGATGTAGTCCCGGAGAGACTCTCCCGGCTGCTGCCGGCAGCTTCGGAGGTCCCAGGAATTCCCGGGGCGCACGTATGTGCCCTGGAAATTGCCGGCGAAGGCTTGGACCAGGTCATCCCAGTTGGAGATCTGCCCCGGAGGCAGGTGCTCCAACCAGGCGCGAGCGGTGTCGGAGAGGAACAGGGGAGGTTGCGGATGATGAGGTTGTCGTCGTCCGTTCCACCCAGTTGGCAGGCCAGACGGTAGTCCGCGAGCCACAGTTCCGGTCTCGTCTCCCCCGAGTACTTTATGATAGTAGTCGGGGGTCGGAACCGGGTCGGGAATGGTGCCCGTCGGATGGCCCGGCTGAAGGCCTGCGGACCGGGCGGTTCGGGCGAGGGACTTCGATCCTCCCCGCTGTCGTAGCGCCCCCCACGCCTGGGGTGATAGCCTCGGCGCACCCTCTCGTCGAGGTGGGCCCGACGATCGCGATGATGGTGCTCGTTGCCGAGGCGGCCCGGGGCCACAGGCGCGGTGTTGCGCGTGCGCCCGGTGTAGACCGAGGCTTCCCGCATGAATCGGGAAGTCGCGGCATGAGGTTCCGAGGGGTATCCTTGCCTTCGGGAGGCAGAGCTCTCGGCCCGTCGGATCGCGGCGCCTTCCAGGAGATTCTTGAGCTCCCCCTGGATTCGCCGACCCTCGGTGGTGGATGGCTCCGGCATCGCGCGGAGGAGCATCGCTGCTGCAGCCAGGTTCTGGCCGACGCCACTAGATGCGGGTGGCGGCCTGACCCTGGCGTCGTCGGCGACACGGTGCTGGAAACCCTGGGGCAGATGACGTATTTCTCCGGCCGGGGGTTGGCCCGCCCATGCCTGCCCGACGTCCCGGCGGATTGGCTCAAGCGCTCCTTCTCCCTCGTCTAACCTGGCCTGCGCCCCGCGGACTTGCTCGAGCTGTGGGTCGTGACCCCCCACCGGAACGAGGACCACAGCTAGCTCCCGTGGGATGTCAGCGCGAGGCACTGGCCTAGGGAGATCACCGTCCTCCGGCATGCCGAGATGATTGCCTTCGGAGGGACCCCCTAGATCGACGTGGAAACATTCGCGGCTTGGGCCGCAGTCCTCGTCGTCGAGGCTGCGGCTACCGTCGGAACAGTCGGAGAGGCAGAAGTCACATGCGGTCATGAAATCCCGCATGGCACTGGGGTTGCCAAGTCCAGAGAAATCCCAACAGATGCTGGGGTCGTCGTCTTCCTCGGACCCAGAGGGCCCGTAGGTCGAGACGTTCGTCAACCGGTCCCAAGGCGACCGCATGCGAAACCCCAGAGGGTTTGGACTCGCCTCTACGAGAGCGTCCGCAAAGCGAGGTCGCTAGGCGGGTTGAGGCTGAATCCAAATGACGTAGGAAGGGAATCGGTCGGTACCTTTTGGTCGACGAGCGGCGATGAAGTCACGTCGAGGACTGACTACACCGTCGTCTCAGGTACGAGGGCGACGTCCTGCAAGCTTTTCGCAAGCGCGCTGGCGTCGTCCACTTGCTCGGGATTGGCATGTCGCGGGGAGACGGCGCTCGTCTTCGTCTCAGGCGCGAAGTCGATACCCGGTGCACCCCTCGTTGGGGTGCCGGCGCTGTCGACTCGCTCGACAGCCGACGAGGCGCTGCCTCCTGCTTGGCCTTGGTTGCCCCGCCTTCCCCTTCGTCGGCGGGGAAGAAGGCGGGACGAGCTCGAATGTTGTTCTTCCGCCACGCGGGGAAGACGTCGTCGATTTCGCCGCCGGCGGGCGGGCTGTCGGCCGCCATTGTCGTTGTCGCACGGCGGTGAAAGGAGTATCATGTCGTAGCTGCCGTCGAAGGACATGAACTCAAGACTCCCGAAACGGAGCACCGTCCCGGGTTGGATAGGTTGCTGGAGACTGCCCATCTGGAGCTTGACGGGAAGCTGTTCGTCAACACGCAGCAGGCCCCTACCTGGTGCGCCAACTGTCGGCGTTCCGAGACCGGGGGTCCCTTGGGCCGACGAGTGAGTGTCGCCGCGTGCCCCAGCCCAGATGGGTCGAGCGCGAGGGCGAGCGCGAAGGGGGGAAGGAGCGAGGCGGCCGGAGATCGGCGTGAGAGAGGTGGGAATCCCGCGGCCTTCGTGTTCGTCCCGCGCCCAGGTCGGGTGCGCTTGCAGTAGGGGGTTACAAGCGTCCACGCGGGAGAGGGAAGCGAGCGGCCCCAAGGGAGCGCCTGTCTCGTCCTCGTCCCCGCGCGGCCAACCCTCTCTAAGAGGGCCCTGGTCCTTCCTTTTATAGGCGTAAGGAGAGGATCCAGGTGTACAATGGGGGTGTAGCAGAGTGCTACGTGTCTAGCGGGGGAGTGCTAGCGCCCTAAGTACATGCCGATGTGGCAGCCGGAGAGATTTTGGCACCCAGCTGGTGTGATGTCGTGGCCGTCGGAGGAGCGATGGAGCCTGGCGGAGGGACAGCTGTCGGAGCGGTTGGGTCCTTGCTGACGTCCTCTTGCTTCCGTAAGGGGGCTGAGAGCCGCCGTCGTCACAGAGCATGCGGGGCGCCATCATTGCCTATCTGGCGGAGCTAGCCAGACAGGACACCGGTCTTGTTCCCTGCGGCCCGAGTCAACTCGGGGTAGGGTGATGATGGCGCCTCCTGTTGACGTGGCGAGCCTGTGCCCTAGGTTAGGCGATGTGGAGGCTCCTCCGAAGCTGAGGTCGAGTCTGTCTTCCATGGCCGAGGCCGAGTCCGAGCCCCTAGGTCGGGCGAGGCGGAGGTCGTCGGCAAAGGCCAGGGCGGAGTCCGAGCCCTGGGGTCGGGCGAAGCGGAGTTCGTCGTCTTCTGGGGCTGAGCCCGAGTCCGAGCCCTGGGTCGGGCGGAGCGGAGTTTGCCGTCTTCCGGGGCTGAGCCCGAGTCCGAGCCCTGGGTCGGGCGGAGCGGAGTTCGCTGTCTTCCGGGGCTGAGCCCGAGTCCGAGCCCTGGGTCGGGCGGAGCGGAGTTCGCCGTCTTCCGGGGCTTAGCCCGAGTCCGAGCCCTGGGTCGGGCGGAGCGGAGTTCGCCGTCTTCCGGGGCTTAGCCCGAGTCCGAGCCCTGGGTCGGGCGGAGCGGAGTTCGCCGTCTTCCGGGGCTTAGGCCGAGTCCGAGCCCTGGGTCGGGCGGAGCGGAGTTTCCTATGGTGCCTTTGGCAGGGCCTGACTGCCTGTCAGTCTCACTCTGTCAGGTGACACTGCAGTCGGAGTGGCGCAGGCGGCGCTGTCCTTCTGTCAGGCCGGTCAGTGGAGCGGCGAAGTGACAGCAGTCACTTCGGCTCTGCCGGAGGGCGCGCGTCAGGATAAAGGTGTCAGGCTACCTTTGCATTAAATGCTCCTGCGACTTGGTCGGTCGGTGCGGCGATTTAGTCAGGGTTGCTTCTTAGCGAAGGCAGGGCCTCGGGCGAGCCGGGGATATGTTCGCCGTCGGAAGGGGGGCCTCGGGCGAGACGGAAATCCCCCGGGGTCGGCTGCCCTTGTCCGAGGATAGGCTCGGACGAGGCGTGATCGAGTCACTCGAATGGACTGATCCCTGACTTAATCGCACCCATCAGGCCTTAGCAGCTTTATGCTGATGGGGGTTACCAGCTGAGAATTAGGAGTCTTGAGGGTACCCCTAATTATGGTCCCGACACATATCATTTGTCTTAATAGCAACTTTGCCACCTCTAACAGTTCTCATCACCCAGTCACATCAGGTGTTACCAAAGCCTTTTTTGTCCATCATGTTATATAAAAAGTGTCAATTAACTTTATCATATACTTTTTCAAAATCAACTTTGAAAATAAGACCATTCTGTTTTTTTCCTTTTGACCTCATGCAAAATTTCATTCGAGGCAACCACTCCATCCATAATGAATCTACCATGAATGAAACCATACCGAGAATCACTAATCACTTTGGTGATACAGTGCGCCAGCCTATTATTAAGCACCTTGGTAATAATTTTATAACAAACATCCAGAAGACAGATAGGTCTGAAATTTTGGGCACTGTCCATCTTAGGGAGCAAAGCCACAATTCCAAAACTGAGTCTTTCAATAGCCAGGCAACCCGAGTGAAAAATCTTTGAAGAGGTTCCAAAGAAAACTGCTGGTTATTCCTGGCGACGGTGGATTGAAAATCGAACTTCCTGGGGAAGATGCCTCCCCACCGGAGACAGAGACAAGAATCAAAATCAACCGAACCATGCCGTGCTGCCATCGCCAGCCAATCTGCTTGCGGGGATGGCGGAATGCTCGGTTCTTCCTCCCCACGACAGGACAGACACCGACTCGATCGAGGACGAAAGGCTGGCGGCGGCGGCGTCTGGTCAATTCGTTCGTACGCAACTCGCGCGCACTCTGGAGCAAAGAACCAGTCCTTCACCATCATGCATGATGAACCGACACCTAGTCCGTATCTCCAACAGTTCTTCTCTGTCTCTGTCAGTGCACCGCGCCGTGCTTCTTTTCGCGCAAGCAAGGCAAAACGCCGCGATACGGCACTCTCGTCGTTAAATGGTTGCTAGCTAGTAGTAGACGAGAAAAGACGCGAGACGTACGGGCGAAGACTCTGGGAGCTTCCGAGCTTGCTTTTGCATGGACAGCGTTCGTTCACGCGGCATCTGATCTGACGAGTGCGGCATGGCAAAGGCACCCCATGCATGCCGCAGCTGCATGCACAACTGTTCAAACGAACGACCGCCGCAAGCCAGCGTTCTGGCGAACGAGCCGGCGCGACGGGAACGGGACGGACGGCCGTGCCGTTCGGGGAAGCGGCGGTGCAGGCCAGTGCCTGCAGCGGATGTCGGGGCCAATGGAGGCAGGTCAGCCGAGACACGGTCACACGGCTGAATCAACGCCTGCAGAGCAGAATTGGTCAAGGATGGAAGGCTACTAGGACGCTGTTAGGCAAGGCAGCCTGGTGGACACGTTCTCAAACAGCTGCGTGCGCGTGTTTATCATGCGCTGGTGTAGAAAAGCTCAGAGTGATTGAGTGATAGCTCTTGCGGAGTGCCCTGCTGACGGCTTCCTCCGGGGTAACCTTCCCTGTCACCGTGGCCTTGTTTATCTCCGTCTCGAGGTGATAGCTCTCCATATCTGTATGCGCACGACCGCAAGCATGGTCAACAGCACAAGAGCTCAGAGCGAGCGGTTTTTTGTGGTGTAGGAAAGAACCGGGTTGATGGCCGGCTTGTTACCGTCGATCGTTCTGATCGCCTTCTTGATGGCCTTGACGCACCTTTCACAGTGCATTCCAACCTTCAGCTCCACCACCTGTGGCCATATGAACTTTCAGTCTTACCCCTGTAAACGTGATAGGTAAACTTCTAGATGCATGTGATTCAGGTAATGAACAGAGTAGCCGATGAGGAAAAAAAAACTCGCAGCCATGGTTCCTGGGGAGTGAAGCCGGAGAGGAATTGTGCCAAACTCAAACAGCCTTCGAGTAAAGACACCTGCCTCTCTACATCCTGGAGCTTATATAGCTGCATCCGTGCCTTCCTCTTTTCTGCAAGCAATTGGAGCTTTCTTTTTTCGCCACCGTTCAAAATAAAGCATGCAACATGCACTTTGCAATGGTTCATGGGGTCAGGCACTTCATGCTGTAGTATTAGAGAAATAAGCGACATGCTTTCTACATATTTAAATAAATTAAATATTCTAATTCCGAATAAAACAAGCATATAACTCAGACAAATGTCATATATAATTATTGCAGCAATGAACAATAGCAATTCTAGAACATGTAAACATGTAAAATAGCATCTCAGGTCCATTTTATAATTAAACATGGCTTGCAGATGAAGAAGGCAGATTAAACAAATAAACATGATTGTTTATCTTAAAGTATTGCTCTCAAAATAGCGGGTTGCTGTAATAAACAGCCCTCCAACGCTAATAGGTGATCAGAGATCCTCGACTAACGTGACAGCCCTATCTTACCAAATCAGGGTTTTAGATCAGATGTAATAAGCCTAATAATCAAATCTAAATACTAATACTAAGGAGCTGTGTACTAAATAAAATAACCGAATTTAACACAGGTAAACAACCTTAACAAAGAGAGATTTAATTAGGCACAAATAATATCAATGCTGAAAATGATAATACACTAAAACCCGGACTGTCACGTTGTCTCACTACACCGCTATCATCATCGAGCACACAAATCCGCCCACAACAGTGCAATCACACCCAAGTATTTAATACTAGCAGATTGCACAAAATTAAACAGTAAATAAAGTGAAACAACGAATAACTCACAGCACGTAGATTGTCTACGTGGGAAGACCAGCTCAGCGAACACAAGGTTCTGTCCTAGAAAACCAATTCCGCCGCCCACGTCCGGGCCTACACGGCGGGAGGTTGACGGAGATACTAGAGCCGCTGCCGGAGCCGAGGGAGACGTCCACGGCACCAGCCCGAGAAGACGAACACCGCGCAGCAGGGAGCCCAGACACCATGCCACGGTGGACAATAATCAGAACAGACAGAGCACCACACAGGTGCACTGGTGAGTCAATGGGGCACAGGAGAACCTCGCTGCACAAGAACAGCACCACCTCCACCTTCTTCCTCCAGCAGGATTAACACCAGAACACCAAGAATCGAAGAAATCGATCCAAACCGTGACTGGAACCAAGAGGAGGAATAGAAACAGAGAGCTGGGATTTTTGGCGAGTTGCAGAGCAGGGAACAAGTCTCCATACTTAAGGAACCGAGGGAGAAACGGTTGCAGAAGGGCGGCGTAGAGATCGGCGAGCGCAGAACTGCTCGTCTCCAGAACGCCGCCGCCACCCTGCCTTTTCTCCGCTCGCTCAAGCACGGCTGCTGCTGCCCTAGAAAACATGCCTCTATGGTGGGCTGCTCGGCCACTGGGCCTTGAAGCGGCCCACCCAGCTGGCTCTTTTTTTTTTTTTAATGATAAGGTGAAAACACAAAATCGGACAGCACTTCACACTCTAAAAGGAGCACTGGAAAACAGCCAAAGGCCACTACAGGACTAGAGAAGATAAGAATATCCTTTTCAACTGTCACCAACCAATAATATAAAGTTACTGATTACATTAGCCGACTTGCACAATTGCTCTATAAGAGGCTCAAGCCTGCTGTTGAAATCAATCGGTGTAATAAAGTGTATGAAATTTTTTTCCTGTTAGCCTGCACCTCTAAAACATCAGTTTAGATATCTCTGGCATTATCGCCTATTCGTTCCATCGTCCTTTTAATATAAAACAAGCTAAATCACTAAGCAACTGAACAGCTAAATACCATAACTCAAACCATCCTTCAGTTGCGGGTCCTTCATTTGCCACGACTTCTGAATCGATCCCTTCCCTCTCCCCACATTCTATTACTGGTTGGGTGGGTGGGATCATTTCACCATCCACCGTGAGTTTGACATCGATACCGTTCGCCTCTTCTACTCCACAAGAGACCGGCAATTCGGCCGTATCCACTGATCCCGCATCAGTCTCCACACCATCGCCGTCCATAACTTTCTCATAGAAGCTGCCGTTCTTCGCGTCGTATAGATTCCCCGTGCGCACCTCCTGTGCAAGCACGCAAGGCCAGCAGAATAGCCACTGCGTGTAGTCTGTTAGTGACGCCGATCCGAAGCACCACCTGCTTCTGGGCAGCCCAAATGTCTTCCTCATCTGGATCCTCCAGAAACCACCGTACAGCAGACCAAAGAAACACAGCACGATCCCTGCAGCGCCGATGAAATCACCGAGGACGTAGTTGTGGATGTTCATTGCCGTGACATTGAACACCCAGAACGGCGCAACACACAGAAGCAGGAAGATGACCGTGTGCACATACATGTTGCCGAATCCAAGCCGCTCCATGTTCCACCCAAACACGCAGAACGTGCAGAGGAAAGAGAGGTAGCATGCAGTGGGGTCCTCGCTGCAGTCAAACAGCCCGCCAGCCCATGCGGGATTGCTCACCACAGTTCCTGTTTCAGGCGACTCGACGACCCGAACCGTGCCTGATTCATTGGTTTCTTCATCAGACAGAGCATCGTTGCCTCTGCCAAGAGGACTGTACACTGCGTATAGCCCAGCAAAGACTGGTGCAGCTATGCCTAGGATGAAGAAGAAGTTGTCGGCAAAATCAGAGCGTGATGTGCTGGGGTAGCCCCAGTACAGCCCACAATCAGCATACTGGCATAAGCAAGTGATGTGGAGGAGGGCAACCACAAAGGATATGTGTGCTCGCTCATTTCGACGGGGCATCTCATTCTTGCAGTAAACTTTCCTGAGCTTAGCAGCGTCCTCTGGCAGCCACCGGCAGAGGAGAACAGTGTGGTGGATGAAATTTGGGTGCTCGTATAAGCTCATGAGGGTGAAGAGGGCGTTAAGTATTTGATTGTCGATCTCTATCCACTGGTTCCTTAAGGGCTTGGAAGGGAATGCGTCGTTCAGCAGTCCCAACATTAGTAAGACTAGCATGCCACCAGAGGCACCAACACAGAGCAGCCATATTAGGAGAGCTATGTTCATAGGATGCTTGAGCCATTTCTTGCATACAGTGAAAACTGAACTCCAGTGGATCGTTCTGATGAACTGAGCATGAAGGCTGCCATGGGCGCCAGTGGATGGAAGCCGGAGTTTTATCAACGGGGAGCAAAGGTTGATCTTCTTTAGCCACTGCACCGAGGGAGTGGCTTCCAGGAAATCAAGAAGCCGTCGCTCATGACGAGCTGCACCTTGCGTTGGTCCATCATGAAGAGCAGGAACTGCGATATGATATTCAGCCAGAAACGGTGAACCTGGATCTGAGCACGGCACATCTTCTATATCATCTTCAGTGGTCCGAGCCATTTATGGAGTGACTGAGGCTTGTGCAAGGGCACAGGATGATTCACTCGGACCACTTTATTATAGAAATTACAGCATCTGTTGCATAAGTGAAAAGAAAAGTGATTTAGAATACTGGATTCCTGAATTCAGTGTATGAGAAACAAATAACTGCAAGAGCAAGACAACATCACAAATTGGGCATATATCCTTAAGAGAGGGGAACCATGGAGTGGCCTCTGGCAAGGGGATGGTTGGACTAGCAGACTACTACGTTCAGATATTTCAGTAAATCTATAGTTGAGCACATGCCGGTAGACTTATATTTGGTATTGTACACATATAATATAGGTGCGACATGACAATTGATGAGTTCCATGATAGTATTACCCAGGTATGAAGGAAAAGTGGAAAGATCTGTGAGTTGCCTCAATGGCATAGGCACAAAAAGAAGCGTACCTCTATTGAATGGAGCTAAACCAGAGAAAGGAGTCCCCTCGAAATGGTCAGAGGGAAAGCTGCGCTAGACTGATCAGGATCCGTAGAGCCACACACTCGACTAACGGCACCTTCACCTAGATCCACCGTGAACCTGCAAGGAGTTTCCTAGATCCATCGTAAACCTGCAAGGAGCTTGCGATGAACACTGGACAGTTGTGGAGGAACCCTGAGCTTGGGGAAAGAAGCGAGCAGAGTAGTCAGTTGACCCTCAATTCCTGACGAATGGCACCGAATTGTAGTCCGGTGAAAGGAAGAAAAACTATTCCTTCGGAGGAAGTCTGCAACTTCAGTTCCTTGGACCATACAGGCTTTGTCAATTGTCCCGTGCAAGTACCTCGCGAAGAAAGCAGTTGGGCAGCTTCACACACCTGACGTCACTCCAAAGCAACGCCAACGCGATGAAATGGTTCGTTCCATTGGGCGTGTGGCCAAGGTAAGCGCGCTAGATGTGGTGGCAAGCAGGTCAATCTTGGGCGGCGAGGTGTGTTGGAGCTGGGTGCGCTTACCAAGCAATGTTCCCGGGTCAGACGAAACCAGCCGGCGTTGAAAGCAGGGAAAGCACCTGAATTCCGCAGCCGTCTTCGCGCCGCCGTGCTTTACGCGAGGCCACCGAGGAGGCACTGCAAGATTGACCGTCAGTAAGAACTGATGCTTCCTCAAGATCCACTGCTTCTCCACCGACTGGTCTGGCAGGTCTGCTACTTTGACGAGGCATGGAAACAAGCGAGAGACACGGACATTGCGAGCAAGACCGACGAGAGAACGGGAGGGTTTGGACGCACGCGCGCACCTCGAAGTCCAAGCCTCCGATTCTCGAACACTCCGCGGCGAATATTACCGGTCTCCGTCCTCAACGAGCATAGTCGCGTTGGGGGAGGAGCGAATAGAACCGGAGGGAGGTTTTTCCCAACCCAGATTGAGTAACTTTACAGAGCAACTTTACAACCTAACGTTCCCTCAATCAGCACCCTCCAGCTACCATCTGATGGCTATAGAGATTTCCAAGCTAGCACTCTGGCTTTTTCCATTGCCCCACGCCAACAAGAGAAGGACGCGGGAACAGCGTCGCATTTAGTCGCGTTCCTGCCAACTTGCTCCGTACTGCTCGCGCATCCGCCGCGGCGGACTCCTCGCTGCCGCTCCGCGCCGTTTTCCTCACTGTTGCCGTGCGGCGTCGTCTTCCTCAGCACCGCTCCTCTGCCGCGCCGCCTGACGTCCGCCTGGCTGCGCCGCCCGTCGTCCGGTGCCCAGCCGCGCCGCCCTCCGCGCCTCTCCTGGAAGAGTTCTCTCGTGTCAGGCTATATCCAGGTACAAGATTTTTATATTTTCTGGTTTGTCAATTTTTTTGGGTTACAGAACTAGTTGATGTGTGTCTCAGAGAACAAATTTGTGCAATTGTGAGTGGTGTACAAGGCCATGGCAGAATTAAACAAGGGGACTCCTAAAGTTGGTTTAAGGTTCAAAAGTGCAGATGAGGCTTGGCAGTTTTGGTTGGCATATGGTGGTCACACAGGCTTTGATGTGAGGAAAAGATACACAAATGTAAGCACCTTTGATCGTAAGGTGACCTCATGCAGATTTGTTTGTTCCAATGAGGGCTTCCGAAGGAAAGGGCAAACAAATCATGTGCCAAAGTGCTTTAGAGCTGAAACAAGAACTGATTGCAAAGCTCGAATGAGCCTTATATTGGATCGAGGTGCAGGAAATTATGAAGTCACAGATGTTATGCTTGAACACAATCACCTTCTTCACTTGCCAGAAACTCGGCACTTGATGGCATCGCAGAGAAAAATTTCAGAATTGCAAGCTTTTGAAATAGAGACTGCGGATGATTCTGGAATTAGACCAAAAGCTGCACATGAGTTGGCTAGTCATCAAGTTGGTGGATCACTTAACCTTAGCTACACTTGCCGTGATAGCAAAAATTACTTGCAAAGCAAACGGCAGAGGGATTTGGCTTATGGACAGGCTGGAAGTATGTTGAAGTATTTTCATGACAAAATTGCTCAAAATCCATCATTCCAATATGCTTTGCAGTTAGATTGTGAGGAGCATATAACCAACATATTTTGGGTTGATGCAAAGATGATTCTTGACTATGCACACTTTGGTGATGTGGTTACATTTGACACTACTTTTGGCACCAACAAAGAGTATATGCCTTTTGGTGTTTTTCTTGGGCTAAATCAGTTTAGAGAAACCACTGTATTTGGTGCTGTACTTCTATTTGATGAAACAGAGGACTCATTTATATGGCTTTTTCAGACTTTATTAGCTGCACATAATGGAAAACAACCTAGAACTATCTATACGGATCAAGATGCAGCAATGGGAAAGGCTATTTACAAAGTATTTATAGAATCATATCATGGGCTGTGTACCTTTCACATAATGCAGAATGCTATCAAACATTTATCTTCAGTGAAGGACAAAGAAGGAGAAGGAGAAGGAGAAGGCGAAGATGAAGATGAAGATGAAGAAACTAACATTTTATCCGATTTTAGTGCTTGTATGTATGGTTATGAGGACAAGGCAGAATTTCAAGAAGCATTTGACATTATAAGATCTAAAGTGCATAAGCAAACATGGTTAGATAGTATATACAAGGTTAAAGAAAAATGGGCTGAATGCTATATGAGAGATGTCTTAAGTTTGGGAGTGCGAAGTACACAACTAAGTGAGAGCTTCAACAATGCACTGAAGAATCATTTGAAATCAGATTTTGATATTATTCGTTTTTTGAAGCATTTTGAGAGGACAGTGGCAGATAAAAGAGCTACGGAATTGGAATCTGAATTTGAGGCAAGAAAAAAATGCCAAGAAGGCAAATGCACACACCTATGTTGCTGCAAGCAAGTGAAGTGTACACTCCAGTTATTTTTGAAGCTTTCCAAAGTGAATATGAAAGATCCATGGCTGCATGTAGTAGATTATTAGATGATGATAAATATGCTATTGCTATTGGGAGATTCCATGGTGATTTACAATTTGAGCAAGAGCGCATAGTGATAAGTGATCCTTTGAACCAAACAGTTTCATGTAGTTGTGGAATGTTCAATAGGACTGGAATATTGTGTGCACATGGTCTGAAAGTTCTTGATTTGATGAATATCAAGATATTGCCAACACATTATGTGTTAAAGAGATGGACTAAAGCAGCACGTAATGGGAGTGTACAAGATAAGGAAGGAAGGAATGTGGTAGCAAACCCAATGCTGGAATCTCAACTTCGCTACAAGGACTTGTCTCATAAATTTCTCAATTTGGCACATAAAGCTGTTCACTCTCCAGAATGTTGTTTGATGATAGAAAATGCACTTGATTGCCTTGGTACACAGCTAGAGGATAAACTCAATGCATCTACTTCTACTATGAGCAACCCATGCAATGACCAAGAAAATGTTGAACCAAATGTCCAGCAAGGAGATGACTTGCTTTGTGCTGCACATTTGAAGAAAAAGGAGGTCAAATCCAAAAATTCAAGGAGAAATAAAAGTTGGCTCGATAAATTCAACAAGAGGAAGCGTAAGCCAACAAAAAAAGGAGCACAGGTACGTTAGAAACTTTATAGTGTGCAGCCAATATATGTTACTGTAATTCATTCCTTAACTTAATTAAATTGCCACTGCCAGAAACAAAAAAAAGTGACGGAGTACAACCCCAAGTAGAAGTGCAGAATGGTGATTGCAATGAAGGAGCAATTGTGGAGCTTCAAGAATGCAATGTTATTGACAGTTTGGGAAGTTTTACCCAGCTGATAGCAGCTCCAAGTTATGATGGTGGTATTCTTAATGATCACGATCTGTTCTAGTTTGGACATGTTGGTTACATAGTATTTTGGGTAGGGCTAACTATAGTCTTTTGTGGCCTAATTGTATAAGTGAAATGGCCTAACTATAGTCTTTTGTGGCCTAATTGTATAAGTGAAATGGCCCAAGTATAGTCTGTTGTGGCATAGCTAAGTAGGCATGTATTTCTGCTTTGAACCCTGGGATCTACAGTGTTTTGGCTGTGATTTTGTTTGCTGTATAATTTTGCTCGGCTATAATTCTTAGTGTTGTTTGGGCTACAGCAGGACTGCCTGTACAACAGCCCACAAGCTGTTGCTTGGGAGTGCTGGAGTCACCCGTTGCAGGATGGAGACTGAAGCAAAGTTACGTTGTAACTTTGCTCAGCAAAGTTACTGAATCTGGATCCGGTTTTTCCCGTCGGACCACTTTTACCATCGGCTGGGCTAGAATTTCTTTTTTTTGCTTATTCATTCTTCTTTGAGATTGTACTTGTTAGACTGGTTGAAGGCCCAGTACCTCGCACCAAGTCCGTGCTATCCCTACGAGCTAAGTGTACATACTTAGCGACGATATTTATACATTTAAGGTAGATCTTACTTAAATGAAATTAATGTTATCTGAGTGCGTTAGCACAACACTGGTGTATAAGTACACATGTCTAAGGCCTTGTTTGGTTTCATTAGCCCTAGAGCTAAATTTTAGTACCTGGACTAAACTTTAGTCCCTATCCTGTTTGGTTGTAGGGACTAATTAAATTCTGAAAACTACACAAAGTCTAAAATGCACTTGCCTGTACCGTTTAGCTCCTGTGTAGTAGCTAGCTCATGTGTAAAAAAACTGGACAGTACATTTGCATGTAGCCGTGTATAATCTACACAAAAACTGGGCAGTACGTTTACACAAAGATTGAACACTACAAACGTTATAACACTACACAAAGACTGAACACTGCAAACAATATAATCTGTTGAAAATGTTACACGCAACCGGTCCAAAAATACTTGTCCAAATGCAAGAAGCAGTACATTTTTGTAATATTTATTACACACAATAATCATTACAGTCTATTGAACAAGCCATCTGCTATCCAAT
The DNA here is from genome assembly GCF_902167145.1 of Zea mays. Classification (NCBI taxonomy): domain Eukaryota; kingdom Viridiplantae; phylum Streptophyta; class Magnoliopsida; order Poales; family Poaceae; genus Zea; species Zea mays. Next base: position 189,083,468 of record NC_050098.1, read on the forward strand.
CACGAAATTGATTCATATTCCGATCTTCTTCTCCTTGTACTGAACCTGCTACTTGTTCTTGTTCTTGTGTACTTGACTCACCAACTTCAGGCACATAATTCTCATCATGGTCACACAACTCAAAATCCTTATCTCCCAAAAAAACTCTCCCTAATGAAATTGTGAAGTGCCATACACCCCATAATTATTCTACTTTGTTTTGCCATAGAATATCTAGGGAGATCTAATAGAGTCCTCCATTTCATTTTCAAGACACCAAATGACCTTTCAATTACATTTCTAAGTGAAGAATGTGCATAATTAAAATTTTCTTTTCTACCTCTTGACATTGGACCTCGACGAAATTCGGGAAGATGGTATTTTGTACCTTTGTATGGAGCAAGATAGCCAATACAGTTTGGATACCCCGAGTCCACAAGATGGAATTTCCGGAGGATGTGGAAACCTATCTCCATATTTTCCAATTGCATCTTTGAAAACTCTCATGTCATGAACTGATCCTGGCCATCCAGCCACAACAAAAGTAAACCTTATATCAAAATCACAAACGGCCATGACATTCTGTGAAGTGTACCCATGTCTTCCAGTATATTGAACTACTTTGGTAGTAGGAACCACAACTGGGATATGTGAGCCATCAATGGCTCCAATGCAATTGTCAAAGAAAGGGCTAAATCTAGGTGACTGCAACCTTGGATGAACACATGCAAACTCAAGATCTACTGGCCTAATGATGTCTGCTGCTAGTTTGTTTACACTATTTGAAACTTTGTCAAATTTTCTACTACATGTTTCTAGTGACCTACAAAATCGATCTTCTGCCTGCCGAAGTGACTGAGGAGCACCGCAGATCCATAAAAATAGACCCAATGCCTCTAATGATGACGTTCGTCTAGTGCTTGTAAGCCCATAACATTCAACAAGCACACTATGCAATTTATCGAACACGTTCCTTCTCATACTAAACATGTTATAGCAACTAGCTCTATTACTGAAAGGGAAATAGGGTCAAACCTTTTCCTATATGATTTTGGTGGTTGAATTGCTCAACACAAATGATTGGACTAACTAGTTGCTCTAGATTATATGTTCCACAGGTGCCAAAGGTTCACAACAAACCAATACAAAATTAAAAGAAAGGGTTCAAAACAAAGGAGCAAAGAAAATAGAAGGCTGCCCTGGTCTGGCGCACCGGACTGTTCGGTGTGCCACCGAACAGTGTCCAGTGCACCACCGGACAGTGTCCGGTGCACCAAGGAGATCAACTCCGAACTTGCCACCTTCAGGTTTCTGGAAATCGCACCCCGCTATAATTCACCGGACTGTCCAGTGTAGCACCGGACTGTCCGGTGTGCCAGCGGGAGCAACGGCTACAGTGCAACGGTCGAGTTCAACGGTCGGCTGACAACGCTACTGTCGGGTACCATAATTAGGGGTACCCCAACACTCCTAATCGCGGCTGGTAAACACCCTCAGACCAACTGACGGGCGCGGTTCAAGTCAAGGCTTCGTCTACCCAAGGGACGCGATCTCACCCGAGCCTAGCCTCGGGCTGGAGCAGTAGTCCCAGACGAGTTCACGCCTCGCCCGAGGGCCTCCTCAGGCAGCGGGCGCCTCCTCGGCTCTCCCAAAGCCCGGCTCGGGCAGGCTTCGTTGTGAAGCAACCTTGGCCGGACCGCCTCACCAACCGACCGCTTCGCAGGCGCATTCAATGCAGGGGATGCCTGACGCCGTATCCTAACACACGCGCCTCAGTCGGCCAGGCTGAAGTGACCACAGTCACTTCGCCCCTCTCTTTTACTGTTCGATATGACGGGAAAACAGCGCTGCTCGCCCCTCTCCGACTGCCGTGCCAACCACCCAGGAGAAGGCTGACAACAAGTCACGATCAACCACCGAGTTCGGCCTCGGGCGCAACAGGAAGCTCCGCCTCGCCCGACCTCAGGCTCCGGCCTCGGGAGGAGGTCTCCGCCTCGCCCGACTCCCGGACTCGGCCTCGACCTCGGTCTCAGGAGGAATCGTGTCCTCGCCCGACCCCGGCCTCGGCCTCAAGAGAAGTCTCCGCCTCGCCCGACCTTGGGCTCAGACCGACCGCGCCAACAGGGGATACATCATTACCCTATCCCTAGCCTGCTCAGGCTACAAGGAACAAGACCGGCGTCCCATCTGGCTTACCTTGGCGACGGGTAATGATGGTGCCCCGCGTGCACCATGATGCTGGTGGCTCTCAGCCCCTTACGGCAGCAAGGAGACGTCAGCAGGATCCTTGCCGCACTGCCAGCTGTGCTCCTACAGGACTCAGGCGCTCCTCCGACGGCCACGCTATCACGTGTACAGGGCTCAAGCTCTATCCCGACAGCCACGTTGGCATGTACACAAGGCTTAGGCATCTCTCTGCCGGACACGTTAGCGCATAGCTACACCCCCATTGTACGTCTGGACCCTCTCCTTGAGTCTATAAAAGGGAGGTCCAGGGCCATCCTAGAGGGGGGTTCGCGCGGGGGGAAGGAGCGAACGAACAGGCTCCCTCTCACTCTCTCTCTCCCTCTCGCGACATGCTTGTAACCCTACTACGAGCGGCACCCCTGGTGCAGGATAATACAAGGCTTGTCCCACCTCTTGTGTTCCATCCCGCCCCAACCCATCTAGGCAGGGGCACGCAGCGACAATCTCACTCGTCAGTCCAGGGACCCCCCGGGTCCGAAACGCCGACAGTTGGCACACCAGGTAGGGGCCTGCTGCGTGTTGACAAACGCCTTCCCATTGAGTTCCAGATGGGGAGTCTTCAGCAACCTCTTCAGCCCGGGACGGTGCTCCACTTCGGGAGTCTCGAGTTCATGTCCCTCGACGGTAGCTACGACATGGTACTCCTCCCCTCGCGGCGCGACGACGGCGACGGTCTTCGACTCGCCCGGCGGCGGCGAGCTCGGCGACAACATCTCCCCGTAGCAGAAGAGGAGCACACCGGTCATCCCTGCCACCCCCCTCGCTGGAGAAGGCGGAGACAGGGCAACCATGGCCACGTAGGAGGTGGCACCTTGTCGGCTGTCGCACCAGAGCGAGTCGACGACGCCGGTGCTCCCCCAGGGGACATGTCAGGCATTGTCCTCGCACCTGAGACAACCGGGTGTCAGTTCCCCACAACGTGTCAACCCCAAGCGGACTGATGAGGCCAGCACCCTCGCAAAGGATCTGTTGGGCGTTACCCTCGTAACTGAGATGACGGTGTGCTCCGCCCCGACGCGACTTCACCACCGTCCATCGACCAAGAGGTACCGTCTGTTTTCCATCCCGTACCCTTTTGATTCAGCTTCGATCCACCTAGCGACCCCGCTACGGTGAGCGCCTTCGTAAAGGCATATCCAAACCTTCCGGGGTACCATATGTGGTCGACCTAGGACCGACTGACAGCTGTCTCAACCTTCGGGCTGGCGGGTTCTGAGGAAGAGGACGACCCTGACTTCGGTTGGGAATTCTCTGGCCTCAGTGACCTCGGTGCCATGTGGGACTTCATGTCCGCATGTGACCACTGTCTCTCCGATTGTTCTGACGATGGCCATGACCTTGACGACGAGGGATACGACCCAAGTCGCGAATGTTTCCACGTCGATCAGGGAGATCACAACGAAGGCAACCACCTCGGTATGCCGGAGGTTGACGATCCCCCTGGGCCCGCATCTCGCGTTTGACATCCCGTGGGAGCTAGTTGTGGTCCCAGTCCCTGCGAGGGGTCAGGACATACAGCTCGAGCAAATCCGTGAGATGCAGGCCCAGGTCGACGGGGAAGTAGGTCAGCTTGTGTAGCTCCGACAGAACATCGAGCAGGAGTGGGCAGGCCGAACACTCGCCGGAGGAGCCTGTCATCGAGCCCAAGACGTCCAACGCTGCATCATCGACAATGCCAGGGCAGTGCTGTCCCCGACCGTTAATGGGTCCGGCCAGGACCTAGCTGCAGCGGCGATGCTACATCGAGCCATGCCGGAGCCATCCACCACCGAGGGACGGCGTATCCAGGGCGAACTCAAGGATCTCCTGGAAGGCGCCACAGTTCGACGAGCCGAGAGCTCCGCCTCCCGGAGGCGAGCTGACCCCTCGAAGCATCACGTAGTGTCCTCCCGACGCATGCGGGAAGCCTCGGTCCATCCCGAGCGCACGCGGAACGAGGCGCCTGCTGCCCGGGATCGCCTCGGCAACAAGCACCACCATCTCGACCGTCGAACCCGCCTCGACGAGAAGGTGCGCCGAGGCTACCATCCCAGGCGTGGGGGACGCTGCGACAGCGAGGAGGATCGCAGCCCCTCGCCCGAACCACCCGGTCCGCGAGTCTTCAGCCGGGCCACACAACGAGCGCCGTTCCCCGCCCGTTTCCGAGCCCCGACTACCATCACCAAGTACTCGGGGGAGACGAGGCTGGAGCTGTGGCTCGTGGACTACCGACTGGCATGCCAGTTGGGAGGGGCGGATGATGACAACCTCATTATCCGTAATCTACCCCTTTTCCTCTCCGACACCGCCCGAGCTTGGCTAGAGCATCTGCCTCCTGCGCAGATCTCCGACTGGGACGATCTGGTCAAGGCTTTCGCGGGGAACTTCCAAGGCATGTACGTGTGCCCTGGGAACTCGTGGGATCTCCGAAGCTGCCGCCAGTAGCCAGGGGAGTCCCTTCGAGAGTACATCCGGCGGTTTTCAAAGCAGCGCACTGAGCTGCCCAACGTTACCGACTCAGATGTCATCGGGGCTTTCCTTGTCGGCACCACTTGCCGAGACCTGGTGAGCAAACTGGGGCGCAAGACTCCCACCCGTGCGAGCGAACTGATGGATGTCGCCACCAAGTTCGCCTCGGGTCAAGAGGCGGTCGAAGCCATCTTCCGAAAAGACAAGCAGCATCAGGGAGGGCCGAAGAAAGACGCCCCCGAGGCGTCCGCCCAACGGGGCACGAAGAAGAAGGCCAAGAACAAGTCACAAGCGAAACGTGACGCCGCCGACGCGAATCTCGTCGCTGTGGCCGAGCACAGGAACCCTCGGAAACCTCCTGGAGGGGCCGGCGCATTTGACAAGATGCTCAAGGAGCCGTGCCCCTATCACCAGGTGCCCGTCAAGCACAACCTCGAAGAATGTGTCATGCTCCGGCGCTACTTCCATAAGACCGGGCTCCCGGCGGAAGAGGGCAAGGGCCATGATGACAACAAGGAGGGCGGCAAGGAAGGGAGTTCCCGGAGGTCCACAACTGCTTCATGATCTTTGGCGGGCAGGTGGCGATCGCCTCGGCTCGGCACCGCAAGCAGGAGCGCCGGGAGGTCTGCTTGGTGAAGGTGGCAGCGCCAGTCTACCTAGACTGGTCCGACAAGCCTATCACCTTCGACCGAGGCGACCACCCTGACTTCGTGCTAAGCCCAGGAAGGTACCCGCTCATCGTCGACGTTAGGCTCTCCAAAGTCCTCATGGACGGAGGCAGCAGCCTTAACATCATCTACGCCGAGACCCTGGAACTCTTGGGGGTTGATCGGTCCGAGGCCCGGGCCGGTGCAGCACCCTTTCACGGGATCGCACCTAGAAAGCGTATCCTCCCCCTCAGGCGGATCGACTTACCCATCTGCTTCGGGACTCCTTCCAACTTCTGAAGGGAAGCTCTCACCTTTGAGGTCGTCGGGTTCCGAGGAACCTACCATGCGGTGTTGGGAAGGCTGTGCTACGCCAAGTTCATGGCCGTCCCCAACTACACCTACCTCAAGCTCAAGATGCCGGGCCCGAACGGGATCATCACCGTCGGATCCACGTACCGCCACGTGTACGAATGCGACGTGGAGTGCGTGGAGTACGCTGAGGCCCTCGCCGAGTCCGAGGCCCTCATCGCCGTTCTAGAACGCCTCTCCAAGGAGGCACCTGACGCGAAGCGGCACGCCGGCAACTTCGAATCAGTCAAGGCGGTCAAGTCCGTCTCTCTCGACCCCAGCAACGACGCCAGCAAGAAAGTCCGGATCGGCTCCGAGCTCGACCCCAATTAGGAAGCAGTGCTCGTCGACTTTCTCCGTGCAAACGCTGAAGTCTTTGCGTGGAGTCCCTCGGACATGCCCGACATACCGAGGGATGTCATCGAGCACTCACTGGACATCAGAGCTGGAGCCCGACCCGTGAAGCAAACTCTACGCCGTTTTGACGAAGAAAAGCGCAGGACCATAGGCGAGGAGATCCACAAGCTACTCACGGCAGGGTTCATCAAAGAGGTATTCCATCCCAAATGGTTAGCTAACCCTATTCTTGTAAGGAATAAGGATGGGAAATGGAGGATGTGTGTAGACTACACTGGTCTAAACAAAGCATGTCCAAAAGTTCTCTACCCTCTACTTCGCATCGATCAAATTGTGGACTCCACTGCTGGGTGCGAAACCCTGTCATTCCTTGATGCCTACTCAAGCTATCACCAAATCAAGATGAAAGAGTCCGACCAGCTCGCGACTTCTTTCATCACACCTTTTGGCATGTACTGTTACACTACAATGCCATTTGGTTTGAGGAATGCAGGCGCCACCTACCAGAGGTGCATGAACCACGTGTTCGGAGAACACATCGGCAGAACGGTCGAGGCTTACGTCGATGACATCGTTGTCAAGACGAAGAAAGCCTCCGACCTCCTCTCTGACCTTGAAACGACATTCAAGTGTCTGAGAGCGAAAGGCGTGAAACTCAATCCCGAGAAGTGTGTCTTCGGAGTCCCCCGAGGCATGCTCCTGGGATTCATCGTCTCCGAGCGGGGCATCGAGGCCAATCCGGAGAAAATCGCGGCCATCACCAACATGGGACCGATCAAGGATTTGAAAGGAGTACAGAGGGTCATGGGATGCCTTGTGGCTCTGAGCCGCTTCATCTCACGCCTTGGCGAGAAAGGCTTGCCTCTGTACCGCCTCTTAAGGAAGGCCGAGCGCTTCACTTGGACCCCCGAGGCCGAGGAAGCCCTCGGAAACCTTAAGGCGCTCCTTACAAACACACCCATCCTGGTGCCCCCCGCTGCAGGAGAAGCCCTCTTGATCTACGTAGCTGCAACCACTCAGGTGGTCAGCGCTGCGATCATAGTCGAGAGACGAGAAGAAGGGCATGCACTGCTCGTCCAGAGGCCAGTTTACTTCATCAGCGAAGTGCTTTCCGAGACCAAAGTCTGCTACCCGCAGATCCAGAAGTTGCTCTACGCAGTGGTTCTGGCACGATGAAAGTTGCGACACTACTTCGAGTCTCATCCGGTGACTGTGGTGTCATCCTTCCCCCTGGGGGAGATCATCCAGTGCCGTGAGGCCTCAGGTAGGATAGCAAAGTGGGCGGTGGAACTCATGGGCGAAATGCTATCATTCGCCCCTCGGAAGGCCATAAAATCCCAGGTCTTGGCAGACTTCCTGGCTGAGTGGACTGACACCCAGTTACCAACAACTCCAATCCAACCCGAGCTCTGGACCATGTACTTCGATGGGTCACTCATGAAAACAGGAGCAGGCGCTAGCTTGCTCTTCGTTTCACCCCTCGGAAAGCATCTTCGCTACGTCATACGCCTCCATTTTCCGGCATCAAACAACGTGGCCGAGTACGAGGCTTTGGTTAACGGGCTGCGCATCACCGCCGAGCTAGGTGTTCGGCGCCTCGACGCTCGTGGCGACTCGCAGCTTGTCATCGACCAAGTCATGAAGAACTCCCACTGCCGCGACCGGAGGATGGAAGCCTACTGCGACGAAGTCCGGCGCCTGGAAGACAAGTTCTACGGGCTGGAGCTCAACCACATCGCCCGACAGTACAACGAGACTGCGGACGAGCTAGCGAAGATAGCCTCGGGGCGGACGACGGTTCCCCCGGACGTCTTCTCCAGAGACCTACATCAACCCTCCATCAAGATCGACGACACGCCTGAGCCCGAGGAGGCCTCGACCCAACCCAAGGTACCCTCGCCCGAGCCCGAGAAGGCCTCGGCCGAGCCCGAGGTACCCTCGGCCATCGAGGGGGAGGCCTTGCCCGTCGAGGGGGAACAAAATGGGGTCACACCAGATCCGAACTGGCAGACCCAGTACCTAGAATATCTCCTCTGAGGAGAGCTTCCCCTTGACGAGACCAAAGCTCGGTGGCTGGATCGGCGCGCCAAGTCGTTCGTCTTGCTGGGTGATGAAAAGGAGCTCTATCACCGTAGCCCCTCGGGCATCCTCCAACGATGCATATCCATCGCCCAAGGACAAGAGCTGTTGCAAGAAATACACTCGGGGGCTTGCGGCCACCATGCAGCACCTCGAGCCCTCGGGAATGCCTTCCGACAAGGTTTCTACTGGCCAACCGCGGTGGCCGACGCCACTAGGATTGTACGCTCCTGCCGGGGGTGTCAATTCTATGCGAAGCGGACACGCCTGCCCGCTCAGGCCCTGTAGACGATACCCATCACCTGGTCGTTTGCTGTGTGGGGTCTAGACGTCGTCGGTCCCTTGCAGAAGGCACCCAGGGGTTTCTCGCACCTGCTGGTCGCCATCGACAAATTCTCCAAGTGGATCGAGGTCCGACCCTTGACCAGCATCAGGTCCGAGTAGGCGGTGGCGTTCTTCACCAACATCATCCATCGATTCAGGGTCCCAAACTCCATCATCACCGACAATGGCACGCAATTCACCGGAAAAAAGTTCCTGGACTTCTGCGACGACCACCACATCCGTGTGGATTGGGCCGCCATAGCTCACCCCATGGCGAATGGGCAGGTGGAGCGTGCCAATGGTATGATTTTGTAGGGACTCAAACCGAGGATCTACAACGACCTCAACAAGTTCGGCAAGCGGTGGATGAAAGAGCTACCCTCGGTGGTCTGGAGTCTGAGGACGACGCCGAGCCGTGCCACGGGTTTCTCGCCGTTTTTTCTAGTCTATGGGGCCAAGGCCGTCCTCCCCACGGACTTAGAATATGGCTCCCCGAGGACCAGAGCGTACGACGACCGAAGCAACCAGACCAGCCGAGAGGACTCACTGGACCAGCTCGAGGAGGCTCGGGACGTTGCCTTACTACATTCGGCACGGTACCAGCAGTCTCTGCGACGCTACCACGCCCGAAGCGTTCGACCCCGAGGCTTCCAAGTGGGAGACTTGGTGCTTTGTCTGCGACAGGACGCCCGAGGGCGCCACAAGCTCACTCCTCCCTGGGAAGGGCCCTTCATCATCGCTAAGATTTTGAAGCCCGAAACATACAAGCTGGCCAACGACCAAGGCGAGGTCTACAGCAACGCTTGGAACATCCAACAACTACGTCGCTTCTACCCTTAAGATGTTTTAAGTCGTTCATGTACCACGCTCTCTTTACATACACAACGTCTAACCGTCAAGGAAGGGTTGGCCTTGCCTCAGCAAAGCCCGACCCTCCCTCGGGGGCTAGAAGGGGGAACCCCCTTTGTGTCAAAATTTTCCTCGGAAAAATTTTCTACCAAAACGACCTTCGTGCTTTTGACTTCCGTATCGATAGCGGGATCCTGAAAACGACAAGAGTACACGTAAGCGGCAAGGCCGACCGAGCCGAGGAACTCCTATGCCTCTGGGATACGGATACCTCACTCATCACCTTCCGCGAGAAGTAACTCACGCTCGGATAAGTGATCCTGCTACCGAACAAGTCCAAACACTCGGGTAGAAAACAACTTTCGTGCCTTCTCGACTGTATCAATAACGGAATCCTACGACCAAACGAGAGTACACGTAAGCGGCAAGGCCGACCGAGCCGAGGAACTCCTACGCCTCCGGGATACGGATACCTCATTCATCACCTTCCGCGAGAAGTAACTCTCGCTTGGATAAACGATTCTGTTACTGACAGACATGTCGTGATGCTCGAAACGAGAGGAAAGAAAACACAGCTTTTTAACACGACGATAAAGTGTTTAGGCCTCAGCGGCCGCGAAAAACATGCGCATGCTATAGACAAACTGTTCCTGCAGGTTCAGGCATCGGCAGGAGAAGCAGCAGCACCCTCAGCGTTGTTTCCACCCTCGGCGGAACCTGGCCCGGCCTCAGACGGCGACCCGGGCGAAGGGACCTCCACCCAAGGGAGGACGCCAGCACCGCACCAACGGATGTCTTGGCCAAGCTTCAGCTGCTGCTGCCACATCTTCCTCGGCCTGGGAAACCGCCAGCTCCCGGGCCGACGAAGTCTCTTTTCGGGCCGGCTCCGCCTCTGTCCGCACCAACACCGCTGTCTCCGGCTCTGGCTCATCGCAGAGCAGCCGAGGGTCCTAAAAACTGAGCAAGAGAGGCCTAGAGTGGCAAGGCCGACCGAGCCGAGGGACTCCTATGCCTCCGGGATACGGATACCTCACTCGTCACCTTCCGCGAAAGGCAACTCACGCTCGGTTAAGTGGTTCGGCTAGCCAACAGGCAAGTCCCAGTGCTCGAAATGAGGAAGAAACACAGCTTTATACTCGAATACCCAAATGTTCAGGCCTCGACAGCCACGAAGAACAAACACATATACTTGGGGTAACTATGCTACATAGACTTAGACATCGGCAGAACCCTCGACGGTTCTCCCGACCTACGACAAATGTCTAAGTACTTGAAGCGGTTACATTTTGCTTCGGCAAAAACCCAGTATATCCCCTTACAAACGGGACTCTGGTTCCACTCCCGCGGGTACGAACAACCTCCACACCGGAGGGCCTGCGGGATAATGAACTCCGGGTGGCTCGCTGGCAACCGCTCCATCAGCGACAACAACGACCTCCACCTTGGGCGGCTAAATAGCAGCAGCGATGACCTCAGGATAGACGCTGCTGTGAAGAGGCCCTCGCCCACATCCCAACACGAGGGGTGAGGACAAGCCGTTAAGGCCGAAGAGTCGGAGTGCGCTGTCTGTGGGATCGAACCCACCGACACCTCGCCGGTGAACAGCGGCTGCCCCAAAGCGCACCGGCAGGTCCTCACTCCCGTCCTCGCCGAGGCCGTCCCAGAACACGAGTACCGCCCTCGCGGCATACGACGTGCTAGGCGACCCCCCAGCGCAGCTGGCGGTGCGAGGAGGACCTGGACGTGGCCAGCCCGCGCGCGGCACGACTGCCGCCCGGATGAAGGACGGAAAGCTGCACCTTGGCCAGGGAGCAGCAGTTCGCCTTCCCCCGCATGGCTGGAGGACATCTCCGCAGGGCTGGAGGATGCCCTTCTCCCCCGAACGCTGGGGGAAGAAAAGGGTCACCGACCCAGGCGGAGGCAACCCCCCACTCGGTGCGCTCCTCCGCCTCAGCCCGGATGAAGAAGATCCTTGAAGCTGATGGCGGGGCGGAGGCCACAGCCTGACTTGCTTTTCCCCACCAAACTGACCATTGGTGAGGGAATGCAGCCGGGCTGCACGACGAAAATCCTTGAAGCCGAGCGGTGGCTGAAGGGCGCTGATCTCCACGAGGTCGCGCTCCTCCAACGACATCAAGAAGAAGGCGACGCTAGTGCACCCCATCCGGGGGCTCGAAAGGTGGAAGGGCGCAATGCATGAGGGGAGAACGAAGGCATGGCCACTGCCCGGGGGATCGATCCCCTTTTATAGGCAGACCTCCTCACTTGCCCCCCTTAGCGTCACGGGCAAAGTCTCCACTGACATACTCCAGGGTTCTCCCCCTACGACACGGGGGCTGGGTCCCACGCGTCATACAAGCTGATCCGAAGCGCGAAGAAGGCGAACCGCCGCACGCGAGTCATGCAACCGCCCCACGGTTACAGGCGTTCTCCCATCTTCGCAGAAACCGGTGGCCGAAAGGGTGGACTGCCACACGACAGGCATCCAACCGCACCATGACTGAGCGCCCTTTCGGCTTCGACCACACCCGGTGGACCAGCGCAAGGGAAGCGGGCCCGCATGTCATGTAACCGGCGCGTCGGTTACGACGTGCAAGAAACTACACTGCCACCTGCGCCAATGCCACGCCTCCTCGGCTGCAGAACCAGTACCGCGACTCGAGGCGGCCCCGCGCGCGACCCAATAGTGCCAATTGAAGGCGACGGCCACGGGACAATCAGCCGTGGGGATAGGCACGACGGTTGGCATGGCCAAAAGTGGGCTGGCAGTAATTGCAGCGGCAGACGAGCAGAAGCAGCGGTCAAATCGCCTGCAGGCTCGCGTCCCCTCCTGAAGCGACGGGAGAGCCCTCTCCCACGGCGTGAAGACGACGCACCCGTGTCCCGTTCCTCCAACGGCTCGCACACGCAACGGGCGCCACGCTGATCGCCCATCCCGTCGCATTAACTCCCCGGCAGAGCAAGCGACACCTCTGGCAGGTGAGGCGGGCGTCGCTTCGCCTCCGCCATGATGACCGCATCAAAAAAGGTGCGCCACCTTATTTAAATTCATATACTTCCCCTCCTCCTCTCTCTCTCTTGCTACAGGGACCTGGAAAGGGGATGTTGTGGAAAGGATCCTTCTCGGCGAAGGAATCGGGCCCCGAGCCCATTACTGATCAGGGGTTCGAAGGCTAGCCCCTCGGAAGGGTTTGGCAGCCGCCCCAGAGCGCTCAGGCTCCATGCCCATTACTGATTAGGGGTTCGTAGGCTGGCCCCTCGGAAGGGTTCGACAGTCACCCCAGAACACACAGAGTGAGGGATGACTCTGGGTACGTCCGATACATGGCCGAGGCTCGGGCTACACTCCCAAGGTACCCTAGGACATTTCCGAGACCAGCGGGAATGATTTGTAACGGAATCCCACCGGAGGGAGGCATCGAGCCCTCGGACCCTATCGAAGGGGTCTGGGTCCGATGAATCACCCACAGGTACTTTTGGAGCGCGCCTCTGGGCCACCAGCCGACCCCTAACGAACGGGGCACGGGCATCCACTCGGATCACCCGTTAGCAGCTCACTGGAAACACCATGTTCGGCGCCCTCCGAGGGCAACATGGCGCTTTCCCCCCTCCTCCTTGCGGAAAGGCGACGCAGGGGCGTATGATAAAAGTCGGGAAAGTCCTTGATCGTCCTCTCGCTCTGTGCAGAGGCTCGGGGGCTGCTCTCACACCCAGCTACGGCCAAACTGTTGACAGCGTCAACAAACCAGCTTGGTAACTTGGAACCTGACCATGCACCCGGGCTACGGCCAGGCCGCATGAGGGAACGATTAGACCGGCCGAGGCACCACGAAAGGCATTCAGACCTCAGAGGAGTCAAACCACTCCTCCAAGGCCTCGGGGGCTACACCCGGCGGGTGCGCTCGCGCGCACCCACCAGAACAGAGCAAAAACCGAGAAAGGCCGGTCCCCTCACCGAAAATGCGGCAAAAGCCTCCAAGCGAGTACCAACACTCCCTTCGAGGCTCGGGGGCTACTGTTGGGTACCATAATTAGGGGTACCCCCAACACTCCTAATCGTGGCTGGTAAACACCCTCAGACCAACTGACGGGCGCGATTCAAGTCAAGGCTTCGTCTACCCAAGGGACACGATCTCACCCGAGCCCAGCCTCAGGCTAGAGCAGTAGTCCCAGACGAGTTCACGCCTCGCCCGAGGGCCTCCTCAGGCAGCGGACGCCTCCTCGGCTCTCCCGAAGCCCGGCTCGGGCAGGCTTCGTTGTGAAGCAACCTTGGCCGGACCGCCTCACCAACCGACCGCTTCGCAGGCACATTCAATGCAGGGGACGCCTGACGCCGTATCCTGACACACGCGCCTCAGTCGGCCAGGACGAAGTGACCGCAGTCACTTTGCCCCTCTCTTTTACTGTCCGATATGACGGGAAAACAGCGCTGCTCGCCCCGCTCCGACTGCCGTGCCAACCACCCAGGCGAAGACTGACAACAAGTCACGATCAACCACCGAGTTCGGCCTTGGGCGCAACAGGAAGCTCCGCCTCACCCGACCTCAGACTCCGGCCTCGGGAGGAAGTCTCTGCCTTGCCCGACCTTAGGCTCCGGCCTTGAGAGGAGGTCTCCGCCTCGCCCGACCCCTGGACTCGGCCTCGACCTCAGTCTCGGGAGGAATCGCGTCCTCACCCGACCCCGACCTCGGCCTCAAGAGAAGTCTCCACCTCGCCCGACCTTGGGCTCGGACCGACCGTGCCAACAGGGGATACATCATTACCCTATCCCTAGCCTACTCAGGCTACAAGGAACAAGACCGGCGTCCCATCTGGCTTACCCCGACGACGGGTAATGATGGTGCCCCGCGTGCACCATGACGCCGGTGGCTCTCAGCCCCTTACGGCAGCAAGGAGACGTCAGCAGGATTCTTGCCGCACTGCCAGCTATGCTCCTACAGGACTCAGGCGCTCCTCCGAAGGCCACGCTATCACGTGTACAGGGCTCAAGCTCTCCCCCGACAGCCACGTTGGCATGTACACAAGGCTTAGGCATCTCTCTGCCGGACACGTTAGCGCATAGCTACACCCCCCATTGTACGTCTGGACCCTCTCCTTGCGTCTATAAAAGGGAGGTCCAGGGCCATCCTAAAGGGGGGTTCGCGCGGGGGGGGGGAGGAGTGAACGAACAGGCTCCCTCTCACTCTCTCTCTCCCTCTCGCGACGTGCTTGTAACCCCTACTACAAGCGGCACCCCTGGTGCAGGATAATACAAGGCTTGTCCCACCTCTTGTGTTCCATCCCGCGCTAACCCATCTGGGCAGGGGCACGCAGCGACAATCTCACTCGTCGGTCCAGGGACCCCCCGATCTGAAACACCGATAGCTACCGTGCGCGGACTGTGCGCGTAGAAGTCAAAGCAGGCGCAGAAGGCGCACCGGACAGTGAATAGGACCTGTCCGGTGCACCACTGGACTATCTGGTGGCCCAGCTGTCAGAAGCTCCAACGGTCGAACCCTAATGGTTGGGTGATGTGGCTGGCGCATAGTCTCTATTCATCGTTCATAGTCTCTATTCATCGTTCGTTCATAGTCCCTATTCATCGTTCATCGTTCGTTCATAGTCCCTATTCATCGTTCTTCCAGATAATCTTTGTCCTGCCGTTATGCTGCCGAAATTCCGATCGTTCGTTCGTCCGATCATTCAATCGTTCGTCCGTTCGTTCGTCCAAATAATCTTTTCCTGCCGTTATGCTGCCGAAATTCCGATCGTTCATTCGTCCGATCATTCGATCGTTCGTCCGTTCGTTCATAGTTCCTATTCATCGTTCATTGTTCGTTCATACGACTATTCACCATCACTATTCACCATTACTATTCATCGTTACTATTCACAGTTACTATTCATCGTTACTATTCACATATACTATTCATCAACGTTACTATTTACCATTACTATTCATCATCGTTACTATTCATCGATGATATCTATAATTACTTTTCTGTCACCACTATTCATCGTTACTAATCATCGTTACTATTCATCGATCATTCGATCGCCCCAAATTTCAACTACTCATCCATCATGTTGTCCAGTCCACTTAAGACCAGCCAGACCCATATTCCAGTCATACGGACTCCGGTGACTATGATTTTCCTTCCAGTAGGGAACTTCCCATCTGATTACCCATCCCAGGTTTCTCCAAGTTGAGCATGCTTAACTTTGAGATTCCTTCGAACCATGCTTCCAAACTCTGATTCCAATAATTCTTGTTTCTAAATTCTTATCGAACTATTCCCTATCCAACCATGTCATCCCTTAAGCATGGTTCATATTCCAGAAAACTCCCAAAATACTTTTGTCCCATATTCTGCCTATAACTCTCTTGTCCATACTAAGTCAGACGATTCTTTCGTCACTATTCTCACCAATAGTGAACTTCACTGAGCTACACCACATACTCCCAGCTATAAATACTCCCAGCTACCCTCTCCCACTCCACACACTCAACACCCTCAGCCAAGGCAAACACCCCACCCACTCAGTTACTCCGCTCTGCCGGCTACACGCACAGTGTCGCTTCGCCTCCAGTCCACCCTCTTGGTAAGCACCTCCGCTCCACCACTAGTAGTACCTCAACACCACATAACACAGATCCTACTCAAGACTCTGCCCATCCATATATCGCTATTCTGACCACTATACTAAATATTTGTTGGTATACTTGCTGGTTTGTTGTTTTCTTGTTCATGTTGCATAGTTATCGGAGCGTTCGTGCCGTCTTGTGGAGGCTAGATCTGCAAGTCTACGCAGGCAGTGGAGCTAGAAGCCAGTTCCGCGAGCTCCCCTTCCCCCTTCGCCGGATAAGCACGGCAAGCTCACTGGATCCCTTTGATGCATAAATTACCTATGATTTTTCAACCACAACCCTCAGCTTGTTATTTTATGCATGATATGATTTTGAGACAAGTTATTATGGCCACCCAGCCGCTTGCCGCAATCAATACTTGATATATTTGTTACAAATGATTTGAGAAAAGGTGTGAGTTTTCAAAAGAAAATGCTTTGATTGTAACAAATATATCAAGTATTGATTGCGGCAAGCGGCTGGGTGGCCATAATAACTTGTCTCAAAATCATATCATGCATAAAATAACAAGCTGAGGGTTGTGGTTGAAAAATCATAGGTAATTTATGCATCAAAGGGATCCAGTGAGCTTGCCGTGCTTATCCGGCGAAGGGGGAAGGGGAGCTCGCGGAACTGGCTTCTAGCTCCACTGCCTGCGTAGACTTGCAGATCTAGCCTCCACAAGACGGCACGAACGCTCCGATAACTATGCAACATGAACAAGAAAACAACAAACCAGCAAGTATACCAACAAATATTTAGTATAGTGGTCAGAATAGCGATATATGGATGGGCAGAGTCTTGAGTAGGATCTGTGTTATGTGGTGTTGAGGTACTACTAGTGGTGGAGCGGAGGTGCTTACCAAGAGGGTGGACTGGAGGCGAAGCGACACTGTGCGTGTAGCCGGCAGAGCGGAGTAACTGAGTGGGTGGGGTGTTTGCCTTGGCTGAGGGTGTTGAGTGTGTGGAGTGGGAGAGGGTAGCTGGGAGTATTTATAGCTGGGAGTATGTGGTGTAGCTCAGTGAAGTTCACTATTGGTGAGAATAGTGACGAAAGAATCGTCTGACTTAGTATGGACAAGAGAGTTATAGGCAGAATATGGGACAAAAGTATTTTGGGAGTTTTCTGGAATATGAACCATGCTTAAGGGATGACATGGTTGGATAGGGAATAGTTCGATAAGAATTTAGAAACAAGAATTATTGGAATCAGAGTTTGGAAGCATGGTTCGAAGGAATCTCAAAGTTAAGCATGCTCAACTTGGAGAAACCTGGGATGGGTAATCAGATGGGAAGTTCCCTACTGGAAGGAAAATCATAGTCACCGGAGTCCGTATGACTGGAATATGGGTCTGGCTGGTCTTAAGTGGACTGGACAACATGATGGATGAGTAGTTGAAATTTGGGGCGATCGAATGATCGATGAATAGTAACGATGATTAGTAACGATGAATAGTGGTGACAGAAAAGTAATTATAGATATCATCGATGAATAGTAACGATGATGAATAGTAATGGTAAATAGTAACGTTGATGAATAGTATATGTGAATAGTAACGATGAATAGTAACTGTGAATAGTAACGATGAATAGTAATGGTGAATAGTGATGGTGAATAGTCGTATGAACGAACAATGAACGATGAATAGGAACTATGAACGAACGGACGAACGATCGAATGATCGGACGAATGAACGATCGGAATTTCGGCAGCATAACGGCAGGAAAAGATTATTTGGACGAACGAACGGACGAACGATTGAATGATCGGACGAACGAACGATCGGAATTTCGGCAGCATAACGGCAGGACAAAGATTATCTGGAAGAACGATGAATAGGGACTATGAACGAACGATGAACGATGAATAGGGACTATGAACGAACGATGAATAGAGACTATGAACGAACGATGAACGATGAATAGGGAACTATGAACGAACGATGAACGATCGAATGATCGAACGAACGAACGATCGGAATTTCGGCAGCATAACGACAGGACAAAGATTATCTGGAAGAACGATGAATAGGGACTATGAACGAACGATGAACGATGAATAGGGACTATGAACGAACGATGAATGATGAATAGGGAACTATGAACAAACGATGAACGATCGAATGATCGAACGAACGAACGATCGGAATTTTGGCAGCATAACGGCAGGACAAAGATTATCAGGAAGAAAGATGAATAGGGACTATGAACGAACGATGAACGATCAAATGATCGAACGAACGGTCGGTCGGAATTTCGGCAGCATAACGGCAGGAAAAAGATTATTTAGACGAACGAACGGACGAACTAAGAACAGGGGGACGAACGATCGAAGAACGATCGAACGATCTTGTGCTAGTGTGTGCTTGTGTGGAACATGGAGTGGGTGTGTGTGGGGTGGGGGAGAGAGTTGCCATGAAATGACTTAGGGTGGGATGAGAGGAGGCCCTTGCCCCTCTATTTATAGCCATGGTGGGGGGATTAGGGGGAGGGATGAGAGGATTAGTGGGAGGATGAGAGGATTAGTGGGAGATTAGCATGTATTTGTCTTGTATAAGTGAGATTAGCTTGTAGAGCTCACCTATGACACCGGAGGCATACATATACGTATGAGCATGAGGAAAGTTATGGAGAAAATATTTATAGGGACTTGAAAAATGATTCTGAAGGTATTTCTCAAGAGGAAAAAATACTTGGAGAATTATCGGTGGAATATCTAGGCAATATTTCTAGAAAGAACTTGAGGGGGATTACTGGGGAAATATTTGTAGGATATTTTGAGGAGGATTTTGGAGAGAATATAGACCACTATATTTTATTTGTTGATATCAACTCACAAACAAACATTTTGAAACAAAATTTAAAATTCATTTTGAATTTAGAGCGAGTTTGAGAAAATTTCAAGATTTGAGTTTTTGGGATGCTACAGATCTACCCCACTTAAAAGGAATCTCGTCCTCGAGATTCGGCTTAGAAGGGTTATGGGTATAGCTTTACTTCAGCTACATATCTTCACTTTGCAGACGCTTCGAGGAGATGGAACTTCAACAAAATCTGGCCTTTCAGGAGCATCCGATTGCTGATTGCAAACGCTGATTCTGGTTACTCAAAGATCATCTTCAGGCTTCTGGCTTTCGCTTGGCAGCTAGCTTATTAGAGAAGCATCGATGCCAACACGCAAACCTTTCTCTTGCGAACTCCCACATGGATTCTTTCCTTGATTGGTCTTCTACTGCTTCATCAACAAAACTTGGGTGACCACTTCTCATCCAGAAACTTATAAGCTTTGATGATCCGGTCCTTCACTGGCTTGCTACATGCCTTCTTCTTTTTATCCATAGCAGGAACCTTACTGGAACACTACCCCACTTAAAAAGAATGAGGGTAGAACTCTTGAATCTTGGGGATTTGAACTCTATGAAGTACCTCATAACAAGGGCGTTACAAGGCCTTCTTTTGCTGTTGCTGCTTGAGCAGGCTGCGGAGAAATGACTGACACCGGGTTGATTCTGGGACAACCTTCTTCTCATCTTCTCTTCACTATCTTCTTTTCTCTTCTCACTTCTCACTTTTCACTGCCTCTTTCTTTCTCTTTGCTCTTCCCACTCGAGGATTCTATCAAAGAGTATTACTATCATACACTGGAGGAAACCAAAGACTATGAACCATGTGCAACAGTCTTCAACCCAAGAATCACCAAGCATTGTGATCTTAGGGGCGAGGGAGTGGAAAATGGAGTTGCTTGGGATTTGGCAGAGGGAGTTTTATCGGGAGTGTTTTGCTTCGAGCGGAATAGGAACTAAGGGAGTTGGTGCGAAAGTTTTATAGGTGAGCAGTATGCGAGGTGGTGCTTGGGTGTGGAGTGGCGGTGATGGAGCAGGTGCCACGCGGCAGCAAACACGACAAGGGGAGGGCGGACGGTGTTGTTGGCGGTGATGGCGGTGGTGGGTGCGCTGCAAAGGGGGTGTGGGGCGGCGGTAGTGCGCTGCAAAGGGGGTGTGGGGCGGCGATAGTGCACTGCAAGGGGGAGTGGGGCGGTGGTTGGAGGTAGGGCACGCGTGCGGGGGGCATGGGTGGATGGTGGGGTCGATGACCCTGATGTTTGTGGACTTTGGTTCCAAGAATCTTTGCCTCTCTGTATGGTAATAACTTCTTCTATCCTCTTTTCCTGCTCACTTTGACTCAGGGGCAGTGCTTTGATTCTCACGGTCGGTCCTTTTGACTGAGCGGCTGGACATGTTTCTTCTATAGCTTATTCCAGGCTTCAAGGGTAAGCTTCCCGGTATCTTCATGGGTAAGGTGCTTTTCTCTTGAGATGGGTTAAGATGAGAATGGAAGCATAAGGTGAGGATTAGCTCTAACTTTTTATCTATGTTTTTAGAGAAAACCTTTCTTAAAAGAAAGAAAACACACAAGCTCAGCAATGATAAGCACAAACAAATCAAATGTTTTGAATAAGGGAGGAATAGAGTTTTCCAAATCACGAACTACTTGGATTCGGGGGCTAAGCATAACTACTATTGCTCAGCTCCTGAATTGAGAACTATGCTAAATGCAACTTATGAGCACTAATGTTAAAGCATCACATATGCACTCAAAAGGGAAGAAAACATCAAGCGAAATTCATTTTGAAATGCCCTAGGGGGCCACACAAATAGAGTTTTTCAAAGCACGGGACTACACGATTACCTCTCAAACATGCAGGGCTCTAGCCAAAGTGAAGAAAAACTTCACTACCCAACGCATGCAGAGGACTGGGCATACTAACTTTAGATCTGGCAGCTTCTCTTCTGGCAAGGCTGGCACACAACTTCAATCTGAGACATCTCCTGGATGGGTCAACAGGGAGCGGATGTTGATGACTTCTTCTGGCGGCGACTGAGATGGCAGCACGGGGTCGAACTCTTCTTCAAGCGGGACTGGCTCTTGTAGCTCCTTAGAGGGCGGCGGTGCTGGCGGGGTGCTTGCAGCTTCTTCCTTGACTTCAAGGGATGGTGCTGGAATCTTCTTCATGGTGAGGGGCTCAAACAACTCCGGCGGGGGATCTTGGGAGGATTCAGGGTGCTCTTGCTTATCCATAGCCTGAAGGAAGACTGGAATTCCTTCCAAGACTATGGCTCCTTCCGGGAGTTCCCAAGTCTTCTTATCTCCTCTGATACAGACCGGGTGACCTTCAAGAATCTGGGGGTCTTCAGCTCTGATGGGTTGAATTGGGTTGGATGAGGCGGGCTCTTGGATCCGCAGGGCTCTATGTTGGTTATGAGTTACCAAGTAGGCCTCCATCAGCTTCTGGACGTGCTCATCCTTGGCTTGCTTTAGAGCTTCAACAACAATGACTTCACGACTTTCCAAGGCAGCTACACGGGCTTGAGCTGAGGTGAGATCCACATGGAGCTTATGGTTGCGCTTCTCTGCATCTTCTGCTCGGGCAATCATCTGATGGTGGTGCCGAGCCAAGAAATCATACTGGGCATCTAGGGTGAGCAGGTATGCAGTGAGGTACATGACTGTGGGGTCATCCTCAAGCAGTTGCTTCCCTTCCAATGCACGCATCTTGGCCATCCAAACGGGACGGTCTCTCTGAAAGGGCGGAAAGAATCTGAGCGGGGTGTCGGCCACTTCTTCTTCATAGATCTGACATAGGGCCCTCAATGCCTTGCGAGCGACGACTTGGCAGATGTCTTTGAATCTGTGCCCAGCAGCAGTGACACTCCATTCCACATGGTGCGGACTGGATCCAATGTATACAGTCACGACACACTTCTCCGTGCCATGCTCGACGAATTCACGACCATCATACTCTGGCTGGCTCCTGATTCTGAAGCGAACTGTGCATGCTCTCAGCAGCTTGGGGAAACCATCTTCATTCTGGCAAAAGCTGGTTTGGCAGCGGACCTCTATCTGACTTCTGAGAGAAGGAAAGGGGGAAGCATTTTTGAAATGAAGGGATGAGAGCAAGAATTTTTTTTAAGAAAATATTTTGGACTCAAAAACTTTTGGATCAGGCTAAGGGTTATGTCCTGTGGCCAACCTAACAGCTCTGATACCACCTGAAGCGTCCCCAATCCTCTAGGACTCAAATGTGATACAATTACTAGTCCCAGGAGGCTAGTAAACACATTTATACATCAGATGATACCAAATCTGATTAAATGAGACAAACCTACAAAGGTGGTGAACAACTTTAAGAGTTGGTGCACAACTCGGGACATATCATCAGATTGGGGCTGAAGCAGCCAGATATACGCAGCGAAGCAAATCAGCGGTCCAACAGCCACAGGCAAGGTTGGGAACAGTCGTAACTCTTACTCGATCTCCTTTTTCTGAAAAACAACAAATAAGCAAGGGTGAGTATAAACGTACTCAGCAGCCCACCTTCACCCGCGGAATGGGGAAATCAGATATAATGCATGGAATATGTGGAGCTCAGGATATTTTGCAGAAACAACAATATTTTATGCAGGGTTGTTTTGAAAAACATTTTGTATTTTTGCAAAGCGCATCCTCTCCCAAAGGAGCAGGAAGTTTTTCAATATAGAACAAAAATCCCCTGGACTAAACCATCCAGGTATCTCAGCAGTTTCCCACTGGTTTTCATTTTCAACAACAGCCACTGGACTTCCTGTCCACCATAGCTCACGACTCAACCACCGGACCTTTTTAAAACCACTTTTCAAAAGCACCTTTTTATTTTTGGAAAACAAAACACTAATTGTCATACCACACCAGACTCGTCCATACCGGTGGACACAGACTATTCGAATAGGTTTGAACTCTGCGCAGAGGGGTACACTTTACCCACTAGTCCGGTTTCTGCGATCTCATCGTCGTGAGACCCGAATGCCGAATCTCTTTCTTTCCTCGCACGTCCTAACCTTAACGATTATACCGGGAGGAGTCAGGCCACCACCATGCCCAAACCGGACAAAACATTCCCCCTCCTTATCCTCCCGGTGCTCCCCAGCCTTCATAACCCCGGGGTTGGACCGTACGAGTTCAGATTGAGTGACTGCCCACACAGTCTCAAGTGGTTGTACTTATCATGAGTACAGGTAGTGAAGGATGACAAACCGGTCCTTATATGAGGGGACAATCCTTCTGCTCACACCTAAACCAGCTGAGCCATCACCTTAGGCCCTCCCCTAAACCAGGGAGTCCCTGATCATCCCTACTCAAAGGTGATAAGGGTGGAAACCCTTCATCATACACATTTTGAAAAGCATTTTCTTTTGAAAACTC
This sequence comes from Zea mays, assembly GCF_902167145.1. NCBI lineage: Eukaryota > Viridiplantae > Streptophyta > Magnoliopsida > Poales > Poaceae > Zea > Zea mays. Next base: position 189,106,595 of record NC_050098.1, read on the forward strand.
ACACCTTTTCTCAAATCATTTGTAACAAATATATCAAGTATTGATTGCGGCAAGCGGCTGGGTGGCCATAATAACTTGTCTCAAAATCATATCATGCATAAAATAACAGGCTGAGGGTTGTGGTTGAAAAATCATAGGTAATTTATGCATCAAAGGGATCCAGTGAGCTTGCCGTGCTTATCCGGCGAAGGGGGAAGGGGAGCTCGCGGAACTGGCTTCTAGCTCCACTGCCTGCGTAGACTTGCAGATCTAGCCTCCACAAGACGGCACGAACGCTCCGATAACTATGCAACATGAACAAGCAAACAACAAACCAGCAAGTATACCAACAAATATTTAGTATAGTGGTCAGAATAGCGATATATGGATGGGCAGAGTCTTGAGTAGGATCTGTGTCATGTGGTGTTGAGGTACTACTAGTGGTGGAGCGGAGGTGCTTACCAAGAGGGTGGACTGGAGGCGAAGCGACACTGTGCGTGTAGCCGGCAGAGCGGAGTAACTGAGTGGGTGGGGTGTTTGCCTTGGATGAGGGTGTTGAGTGTGTGGAGTGTGAGAGGGTAGCTGGGTGTATTTATAGCTGGGAGTATGTGGTGTAGCTCAGTGAAGTTCACTATTGGTGAGAATAGTGACGAAAGAATCGTCTGACTTAGTATGGACAGGAGAGTTATAGGCAGAATATGAGACAAAAGTATTTTGGGAGTTTTCTGGAATATGAACCATGCTTAAGGGATGGCATGGTTGGATAGGGAATAGTTCGATAAGAATTTAGAAACAAGAATTATTGGAATCGAAGTTTGGAAGCCTGGTTCGAAGGAATCTCAAAGTTAAGCATACTCAACTTGGAGAAACCTAGGATGGGTAACCAGATGGGAAGTTCCCTATTGGAAGGAAAATCATAGTCACCGGAGTCCGTATGACTGGAATATGGGTCTGGCTGGTCTTAAGTGGACTGGACAGCATGATGGATGAGTAGTTGAAATTTGGGGCGATCGAACGATCGATGAATAGTAACGATGATTAGTAACGATGAATAGTGGTGACGGAAAGTAATTATAGATATCATCGATGAATAGTAACGCTGATAAATAGTAATGGCAAATAGTAATGATGATGGATAGTATATGTGAATAGTAACGATGAATAGTAACGATGAATAGTAAGGGTGAATAGTGATGGTGAATAGTTCGTACGGACGAACAATGAACGATGAATAGGAACTATGAACGAACGGACGAACGATCGAATGATCGGACGAACGAACGATCGGAATTTCGGCAGCATAACGGCAGGAAAATATTATTTGGACGAACGAACGGACGAACGATCGAATGATCGGACAAACGAACGATCGGAATTTCAGCAGCATAACGACAGGACAAAGATTATGTGGAAGAACGATGAATAGGGACTATGAACGAACGATGAACGATGAATAGGGACTATGAACGAACGATGAACGATGAATAGGGAACTATGAACGAACGATGAACGATCGAATGATCGAACGAACGAACGATCGGAATTTCGGCAGCATAACGGCAGGACAAAGATTATCTGGAAGAACGATGAATAGGGACTATGAACGAGCGATGAACGATGAATAGGGACTATGAACGAACGATGAACGATGAATAGGGAACTATGAACAAACGATGAACAATCGAATGATCGAACGAACGAACGATCGGAATTTCGGCAGCATAACGGCAGGACAAAGATTATCTGGAAGAACGATGAATAGGGACTATGAACGAACGATGAACGATGAATAGGGACTATGAACAAACGATGAACGATCGAATGATCGAACGAACAAACGATCAGAATTTCGGCAGCATAACGACAGGAAAAAGATTATTTAGACGAACGAACGGACGAACTAAGAACAGGGGGACGAACGATCGAAGAACGATCGAACGATCTTGTGCTAGTGTGTGCTTGTGTGGAACATGGAGTGGGTGTGTGGGGGGGGGAGAGAGTTGCCATGAAATGGCTTAGGGTGGGATGAGAGGAGGCCCTTGCCCCTCTATTTATAGCCATGGTGGGGGGATTAGAGGGAGGGATGAGAGGATTAGTGGGAGGATCAGAGGATTAGTGGGAGATTAGCATGTATTTGTCTTGTATAAGTGAGATTAGCTTGTAGAGCTCACCGTATGACACCGGAGGCATATGTATACGTATGAGCATGAGGAAAGTTATGGAGAAAATATTTATAGGGACTTGAAAAATGATTCTGAAGGTATTTCTCAAGAGGAAAAATACTTGGAGAATTATCGGTGGAATATCTGGGCAATATTTCTGGAAAGAACTTGAGGGGGATTACTGAGGAAATATTTGTAGGATATTTTGAGGAGGATTTTGGAGAGAATATATACCACTATATTTTATTTGTTGATATCAACTCGCAAACAAACATTTTGAAACGAAATTTAAAATTCATTTTGAATTTAGAGTGAGTTTGAGAAAATTTCAAGATTTGAGTTTTTGGGATGCTACAAGATTATTGTATGTGGAGTGATAAAATGAGGCACCATCTAACCTCACTCCACACTAGCATTTGGGATGTTGTTGAGTTTGGAGTATAGGTACCATCCGTAGGGGATGAAGATTATGATTCGGACGAGGTTGCCCAAATCCGACACTTCAACTCCCAAGCCACTACTATACTCCTCGCCTCTCTAAGTCGAGAGGAGTATAATAAGGTGCAAGGGTTGAATAGTGCCAAAGAGATTTGGGATGTGCTCAAGACCGCACATGAAGGAGATGAGGTGACAAAGATCACTAAGCGGGAGACGATCGAGGGGGAGCTCGGTCTTTCATGCTCAACCAAAGAGAAGAGCCACAAGCCATGTACAACCGGCTCAAGACCTTGGTAAATCAAGTGCGCAACCTCGGGAGCACAAAATGGGATGATCATGAAATGGTCAAGGTTATTCTAAGATCACTTGTTTTTCTTAATCCTACTCAAGTACAATTAATTCGTGGTGATCCTAGATACAAGTTAATGTCTCCCGAGGAGGTTATAGGACAATTTGTGAGCTTTGAATTGATGATCAAAGGCTCCAAACAAATCATCGAGCGAGGCGCCACCTCAACACCCGAGGTGCAACCCGTCGCATTCAAGACGACGGAAGAAGAAAAGAAGGATTCTACACCAAGTAGGGTGCCCATCGACGCCTCCAAGCTCGACAACGAGGAAATGGTGCTCATCATCAAGAGCTTTCGCCAAATCCACAAGCAAAGGAAGGGGAAAGACTAAAAGCCCTGTTCCAAGAAGGTTTGCTACAAGTGTGGTAAGCCCGGTCACTTTATAGCAAAATGTCCTATTTCTAGTGACAGTGACAGGGGCGACGACAAGAGGGGGGAGAAGAAGGAGAAGAAGAGGTACTACAAGAAGAAGGGCGGCGATGCCCATGTTTGCCGGGAGTGGGACTCCGATGTGAGTTTGTAGAATCCCAAGAATTCAAATCTTGAAATTTTCTCAAACTCGCTCTAAATTCAAAATGAATTTTATATTTCGTTTCAAAATGTTTGTTTGCGAGTTGATATCAACAAATAAAATATAGCGGTCTATATTCTCTCCAAAATGCTCCTCAAAATATCCTATAAATATTTCCCCTGGGATCCCCTTCAAATTCTTTCTAGAAATACTGCCCAGATATTTCCCTAGTAATCCCCACCAAGTTCTCTCCAGAAATACTGCCCAAATATTCTACCGATATATCTCCAAGTATTTTTCTCTTGAGAAATACCTTCAGAATCATTTTCAAGTCCCTACAAATATTTTCTTCATAACTTTCCTCATGCTCATACGTATACGTATGCCTCCGGTGTCATACGTTGAGCTCTACAAGCTAATTACACTCATATAAGACAAATACATGCTAATCTCCCACTAATCCTCTCATCCTCCCACTAATCCTCTCATCCCTCCCCCTAATCCTCCCACCATGGCTATAAATAGAGGGGCAAGGGCCTCCTCTCATCCCACCCCAAGCCATTTCATGGCAACTCTCTCCCCCCCCCACACACGCCCACTCCACTTCCCACACAAGCACACACTGGCACAAGGATCGTTCAATCGTTCTTCGATCGTTCGTCCCCCTGTTCTTAGTTTGTTCATTCGTTCGTCCGATCGTTCGATCGTTCGTCCAAATAATCTTTTTCCTGCCATTATGCTGCCGAAATTTCGATCGTTCGTTCGTTCGATCATTCGATCGTTCATAGTTCCTATTCATCGTTTATCGTTCGTTCATAATCCCTATTCATCGTTCATCCAGATAATCTTTATCCTGTCGTTATGCTGCCGAAATTCTGATCGTTCGTTCGTCCGATCATTCGATCGTCCGTCCGTTCGTTCATAGTTCCTATTCATCGTTCATCGTTCATTCATAGTCCCTATTCATCGTTCATCTAGATAATCTTTGTCCTGCCGTTATGCTACCGAAATTCCGATCGTTCGTTCGTCCGATCATTCGATCGTTCGTCCGTTTGTTCATAGTTCCTATTCATCGTTTGTTCATAGCCACTATTCATCGTTCATCGTTCGTTCATACGACTATTCACCATCACTATTCACCGTTACTATTCATCATCGTTACTATTCATCAATGACATCTATGGTAACTTTTCGTCGTTACTATTCATCGATCATCCGATCACCCCAAATTTCAACTACTCATCCATCATGATGTCCAGTCCATCTAAGACCAGCCAGACCAATATTCCAGTCATACGAACTCCGGTGACTGTGATTTTCCTTCCAGTAGGGAACTTCCCATCTGGTCACCCATCCCAGGTTTCTCCAAGTTGAGCATGCTTAACTTTGAGATTCCTTCGAACCAGGCTTCCAAACTTAGATTCCAATAATTTTTGTTTCTAAATTCTTATCGAATTATTCCCTATCCAACCATGTCATCCCTTAAGCATGGTTCATATTCCAAAAAACTCCCAAAATACTCTTGTCCCATATTCTATCTATAACTCTTCTGTTCATACTAAGTCAGATGATTCATTCGTCACTATTCTCACCAACAGTGAACTTCACTGTGCTACACCACATACACCCAACTATAAATACACCCAGCTACCCTCTCCCTCTCCACACGCTCAACACCCTCAGCCAAGGCAAACACCCCACCCACTCAGTTACTCCGCTCTGCCGGCTACACGCATAGTGTCGCTTCGTCTCCAGTCCACCCTCCTGGTAAGCACCTCCGCTCCACCACCAGTAATATCACAACACCACATGACACACATTCTACTCAAGACTCTACCCATCCATATATCGCTATTCTGACTGCTATACTAAATATTTGTTGGTATACTTGCTGGTTTGTATGTTTGCTTGTTCATGTTGCATAGTTATCGGAGCATTCGTGTCGTCTCGTGGAGGCCAGATCTGCAAGTCTACGCCAGGCAGTGGAGCTAGAAGCCAGTTCCACGAGCTCTCCCCCCTTTTCGTCGGATAAGCACGACAAGCTCACTGGATCCCTTTGATGCATAAATTACCTATGTTTTTTAACCATGACCCTCAACCTGTTATTTTATGCATGATATGATTTTGAGACAAGTTATTATGGCCACCCAGCCGCTTGCCGCAATCAATCCTTGATATATTTGTTACAAATGATTTGGGAAAAGGTGTGAGTTTTCAAAATAAAATGCTTTTCAAAATGTATATGATGAAGGCTTTTCACCCTTATCACCTTTGAGTAGGGATGATCAGGGACTCCTTGGTTTAGGGGAGGGCCTCAGGTGTTGGCTCAGCTGGTTTAGATGTGAGCAGAAGAATTGTCCTCTCATATAAGGACTCGTTTGTCATCCTTCACTACTGTACTCATGATAAGTACAACCACTCGAGACTGTATGGGCAGTCACTCAATCTAAACTCGTATGGTCCAAACCCTAGGGTTATAAAGGCTGGGGAGCACCGGGAGGATAAGGAGGGGGAATGTTTTGTCCGGTTTGGGCATGGCGATGGCCTGACTCCTTCCGATATAACCGTTAAGGTAAGGACGTGTGAGGAAAGAAAGATATTCGGCATTCGGATCTCATGACGGTGAGATCGCAGAAACCGGACTAGTGGGTAAAGTGTACCCCTCTACGCAGAGTTTCAAACCTATTCGAATAGTCTGTGTCCATAGGAATGGACGAGTCTGGTGTGGTATGGCAATTAGTGTTTTGTTTTCAAAAAAAGGTGCGTTTGAGAAAAGTGGTTTTTAAAAGGTCCGACGGTTGAGCCGTGAGCTATGGTGGACGGGAAGTCCAGTAGCTGTTTTTGAAATTGAAAACCAGTGGGTAACTGCTGAGATACCTGGATGGTTTAGTCCAGGGGATTTTATTCTATATTGAAAAACTTCCTGCTCCTTTGGGAGAGGATGCGCTTTGAAAAAAATACAAAATGTTTTACAAAACAACCCTGCATAAAATATTGTTGTTTCTACAAAATATCCTGAGCTCCACATATTCCATGCAAAATATCTGATTTCCCCATTCCGTGGGTGAAGGTGGGCTGCTGCGTATGTTTGTACTCACCCTTGCTTATTTGTTGTTTTTCAGAAAAATGAGATCGGGTAAGAGTTACGACTGTTCCCAACCTTGCCTGTGGTTGTTGGACCGCTGAATTGCTTCGCTGCGTATATCGGGCTGCTTCAGCCTCACTCTGATGATATGTCCCGAGTTGTGGACCAACTCTTAAAGTTGATCGCCACCTTTATAGGTCTGTCTCGTTTAAGCAGATCTGGAATCATCTGTTGTATAAATGTGTTTACTAGCCTCCTGGGACTAGTAATTGTATCACATTTGAGTCCCAGAGGATCTGGGGCGCTACAGGTGGTATCAGAGCTGTTAGGTTGGCCGCAGGACGTAACCCTTAGCCTTGATCCAAAAGTTTTCGAGTCAAAACTATTTTCTTAAAAAATTCTTGCTCTCATCCCTCCATTTCAAAAATGCTTTCCCCCTTTCCCTTCTCTCAGAAGTCAGATGGAGGTTTGCTGCCAAACCAGCTTTTGCCAGAATGAAGATGGTTTCCCCAAGTTGCTGAGAGCATGCACAGTTCGCCTCGGAATCAGGAGCCAACCAGAGTATGATGGTTGTGAATTCGTCGAGCATGGCACAGAGAAGTGTGTTGTGACTATATACATTGGATCCAGTCCGCACCATGTGGAATGAAGTGTCACTGCTGCTGGGCACATATTCAAAGACACCTGCCAAGTTGTCGCTCGCAAGGCATTGAGGGCCCTATGTCAGATCTATGAAGAAGAAGTGGCCGACACACCGCTTAGATTCTTTTCGCCCTTTTAGAGAGACCGTCCCGTTTGGATGGCCAGGATGCGTGCCTTGGAAGGGCAGCAGCTGCTTGAGGACGACCCCACAGTCGTGTACCTCACTGCATACCTGCTCACCCTGGATGCCCAGTATGATTTCTTGGCCCGGCACCACCGTCAGATGATTGCCCGAGCAGAAGATGCAGAGAAGCGCAATCGTAAGCTCCATGTGGATCTCATCACAGCTCAAGCCCGTGTAGCTGCCTTGGAAAGTCGTGAAGTCGTTGCTGTTGAAGCCCAGAAGCAAGCCAAGGATGAGCATGTCCGGAAGTTGATGGAGGCCTACTTGGTAACCCATAACCAACGTAGAGCCTTGCGGATCCAAGAGCCCGCTTCATCCAACCTAGTTCAACCCAGAAGAGCTAAAGATCCCCAGATTCTTGAAGGTCACCCGGTCTCTATCAGAGGAGAGAAGAAGGCTTGGGAAACTCCCGGAAGGAGCCAAAATCTTGGAAGGAATTCCAGTCTTCTCTCAGGCTATGGATAAGCAAGAGCACCATGAATTCTCCCAAGATCCCCCACAGGAGTTGTTTGAGCCGCTCACCATGAAGAAGATTCCAGCACCATCCCTTGAGGTGAAGGAAGAAGTTGCAAGCACCCCGCCAGCACCGCCGCCCTCTGAGGAGCTACAAGAGCCAGTTCAGCTTGAAGAAGAGTTCGACCCAGTCTTGCCATCTCAGTCGCCGCCAGAAGAAGTCATCAACATCAGCTCCCTCTTGACCCATCCAGGAGATGTCTCAGATTGAAGTTGTGCGCCAGCCTTGCTAGAAGAGAAGCTGTCTGGTCTGAAGTTAGATATGCCCAATCCTCTGCATGCATTGGGTAGTGAAGTTTTTCTTCACTTTGGCTAGAGCCCTGCATGTATGAGAGGTAATCGTGTAGTCTCGTGTTTTGAAAAACTCTAATTGTGTGGCCCCCTAGGGCATTTCAAAATGAATTTCGCTTGGTGTTTTCTCCCCTTTTGAGTGCATATGTGATGCTTTAACGTTAGTGCTCATAAGTTGCTTTTAGCATAGTTCTCAATTCAGGAGCCAAGCAATAGTAGTTATGCTTAGCCCCCAAATCTGAGTAGTCCGTGCTTTAGAAAAACTCTATTCTTCCCTTATTCAAAACATTTGATTTGTTTGTGCTTATCATTGCTGAGCTTGTGTGTTTTCTTTCTTGTTAAGAAAGGTTTTTCTCTAAAACATAGATCACAAATTAGAGATAATCCTCATCTTATGCTTTCATTCTCATCTTAACCCTTCTCAAGAGAAAAGCACCTTACCCAAGAAGATATCGGGAAGCTTACCATTGAAGCCTAAAATAAGCTACAGAAGAAACCTATCCAACCGCTCAGTCAAAAGGACCGACCGTGAGAATCAAAGCAATTCCCCTAAGTCAAAGTAAACAAAAAAAGAGGACAGAAGGAGTTATTACCATACAGAGAGGCAAAGATTCTTGGATCCAGAGACCGCAAACATCAGGGTCATTGACCCCACCACTCACCTGTGCCCCCCGCACGTGTGCCCGCCTCTATGCGCACCACCACCGCCCCACTTCCCCTTTGCAGCGCACCCACCACCGCCATCACCGCCAGCAACACCGTCCCCCTCCCATTGTCGTGTTTGCTACCGCGTGGCACCTGCTCCATCACCACCACTCTGCAACCGAACACCACCACTCGCCTATAAATTCCCCCACTAGCTCCCTCAACTCGCTCAAAGCAAAGCACACACCTGATAAAATCACCTCTGCCAAATCGCAAGCAACTCCATTTTCCACTCCCTCGCCCCTAAGATCACAATGCTTGGTGATTCTTGGGTTGAAGACTGTTGTACATGGTTCATAGTCTTTGGTTTCCTCCTCTGTATGATGGTAATACTCTTTGATAGAATCCTCTAGTGAGAAGAGCAAAGAGAAAGAAAGAGGCAGTGAAAAGTGAAAAGAAGATAGTGAAGAGAAGATAAGAAGAAGGTTCTCCCAGAATCAAACCTGTGTCAGTCATCTCTCCGTAGCCTGCTCAAGCAGCAACAGCAGAAGAAGGCCTCGTAACACCCTTTTTATGAGGTACTTCAAGGAGTTCAAATCCCTAAGATTCAAGAGTTCTACCCTCATTCTTTTTAAGTGGGGGTAGTGTTCCAGTAAGGTTCCTGCTATGGAGAAAAAGAAGAAGGCCTGTAGCAAGCTTGTGGAGGACCCGATCATCAAAGCATATAAGTTTCTGGATGAGAAGTGGTCACCCAAGTTTTGTTGATCAAGCACCAGAAGACCAATCAAGGAAGGAATCCATGTGAGAGTTCGCAAGAGAAAGGTTTGCGTGTTGGCATCGATGCTTCTTCAACAAGCTAGCTGCCAAGAGAAACCTAGAAGCCTGAAGATGATCTTTGAGTAGCCAGAATCAGTGTTTGCAATCGGCAACCTGATGCTCCTCAAAGGCCAGATTTTGTTGAAGTTCCATCTCGTCGAAGAGTCTGCAAAATGAAGATATGTAGCTGAAGTAAAGCTATACTCATAACCCTTCTAAGCCGAATCTCGAGGACAAGATTCATTTTAAGTGAGGTAGATTTGTAGCATCCCAAAAATTCAAATCTTGAAATTTTCTCAAACTCGCTCTAAATTCAAAATGAATTTTAAATTTCGTTTCAAAATGTTTGTTTGCGAGTTGATATCAAAAAATAAAATATAGTGGTCTATATTCTCTCCAAAATCCTCCTCTTACAAATATTTCCCCTGGGATCCCCTTCAAATTCTTTCCAGAAATATTGCCCAGATATTTCCCTAGTGATCCCCACCAAGTTCTCTCCAGAAATACTGCCTAAATATTCCACCGATATATCTCCAAGTATTTTTCTCTTGAGAAATACCTTCAGAATCATTTTTCAAGTCCCTACAAATATTTTCTTCATAACTTTCCTGATGCTCATATGTATACGTATACCTCCGGTGTCATACGTTGAGTTCTACAAGCTAATTACACTCAAATAAGACAAATACATGCTAATCTCCCACTAATCCTCTCATCCCTCCCCCTAATCCTCCCACTATAGGTGTACATTCGGGCTGCCCGGCCCGGCCCGGCCCAAGCCCGAAAAGGCCCGTATTATTTGAATTTCGGGCCGGCCCGACCCGTTTAAATTTCAGGTCGTGCCGTGCCGGCCCACGGGCCTAGCCCTCGGCCCACAGCCCGGCCCGTAATTGTTTAAACGTGCTGGGCTCATTTCGGGCGGCCCAAAATTCACATTAGGGCCCGAAATTCAATTTTTGGCCCAAAATTCACATCAGGGTCCAAAATTCACATCAGAGCCCGAAATTCAAAACAAATTTAATAAAACAAATAAAACGTAAGACAAATAAATTTGACTAAAAGCAAACTTAATATTTGTATTAAGTTACCAGAGCTATGCAATGACTACCTTGTTTACAAATCATTTTGTTAGAAAGAAAAAGAGTATAATTAGCTCTATATAAACTTCGTAAGTTCAGTTCATTATCTAATGTTCATAACAAAAATAAAATTACATCACATACTCTAATTCAAAGCTACAAAAAACATCTAACTAACATTATCTCTAGCTTTGTGTTCTTTATCAAGTACATGAAAGTGTCGAATGAAGTGTGATTTTAATAAATATATGGGCCTTTTCGTGCCTCTATATGGGCCATTTCGTGCGTGCCTTAAACGGGTCGTGCTCGTGCCCACCCATGGGCCGCGACCTCGGCCCAAACCCGGCCCGACACTAAAATATTTCGTGTCGTGCTGTGCCTGGGCCGTGCTTTTTTTGCGTGCTTCGGGCCGGCCCATCAGGCCCGACCCAAATGTACACCTATACCTGCCACCATGGCTATAAATAGTGGGGCAAGGGCCTCCTCTCATCTCACCCCAAGCCATTTCATGGCAACTCTCTCCATCCCCCCCACACACATGCCCACTCCACTTTCCACACAAGCACACACTAGCACAAGGATCGTTCGGTCATTCTTCGATCGTTCGTCCCCCTGTTCTTAGTTTGTTCGTTCGTCCGTCCGTCCAAATAATCTTTTTCCTGTCGTTATGCTGCCGAAATTCCGATCGTTCGTTCGTTCGATCATTCGATCGTTCATCGTTCGTTCATAGTTCCTATTCATCGTTCATCGTTCGTTCATAGTCCCTATTCATCATTCATCCAGATAATCTTTATCCTGTCGTTATGCTGCCGAAATTCCGATCGTTCGTTCGTCCGATCATTCGATCGTCCATCCATTCGTTCATAGTTCCTATTCATCGTTCATCGTTCGTTCATAGTTCCTATTCATCATTCATCGTTCGTTCATAGTCCTTATTCATCGTTCATCCAGATAATCTTTGTCCTGTCGTTATGCTGTCGAAATTCCGATCGTTCGTTCGTTCGTCCGTTCGTTCATAGTTCCTATTCATCATTCATCGTACGTTCATAGCCACTATTCATCGTTCATCGTTCGTTCATACGAACTATTCACCATTACTATTCATTGTTACTATTCATCGTTACTATTCATCATCGTTACTATTCATCGCTGATATCTATGGTAGCTTTTCGCCGTCACTATTCATCGTTACTATTCATCGATCATCTGATCACCCCAAATTTCAACTACTCATCCATCATGCTGTCTAGTCCACCTAAGACCAGCCAAACCAATATTCCAGTCATACGAACTCTGGTGACTGTGATTTTCCTTCCGGTAGGGAACTTCCCATCTGGTCACCCATCCCAGGTTTCTCCAAGTTGAGCATGCTTAACTTTGATATTCCTTCGAACCAGACTTCCAAACTCAGATTCCAATAATTTTTGTTTCTAAATTCTTATCGAATTATTCCCTATCCAACCATGTCATCCCTTAAGCATGGTTCATATTCCAGAAAACTCCCAAAACACTCTTGTCCCATATTCTACCTATAACTCTCCTGTTCATACTAAGTCAGACGATTCATTCGTCACTATTCTCACCAACAGTGAACTTCACTGTGCTACACCACATACACCTAGCTACCCTCTCCCTCTCCACACACTCAACACCCTCAGCCAAGGCAAACACCCCACCCACTCAGTTACTCCGCTCTACCGGCTACATGCATAGTGTCTCTTCATCTCTAGTCCACCCTCCTGGTAAGCACCTCCACTCCACCACCAGTAATATCACAACACCACATGACATAGATTCTACTCAAGACTCTACCAATCCATATATCGCTATTCTGACCGCTATACTAAATATTTGTTGGTATACTTGCTGGTTTGTATGTTTGCTTGTTCATGTTGCATAGTTATCAGAGCGTTCGTGCCGTCTCATGGAGGCCAAATCTGCAAGTCTACGCCAGCCAGTGGAGCTAGAAGCCAGTTCCGCGAGCTCTCCCCCCCTTCACTGGATAAGCACGACAAGCTCAGTGGATCCCTTTGATGCATAAATTACCTATGTTTTTTAACCACAACCGTCAACCTATTATTTTATGCATGATATGATTTTGAGACAAGTTATTATGGCCACCCAGCCGCTTGCCGCAATCAATCCTTGATATATTTGTTACAAATGATTTGAGAAATGGTGTGAGTTTTCAAAATAAAATGCTTTTCAAAATGTGCATGATGAAGGGTTTTCACCCTTATCACCTTTGAGTAGGGATGATCAGGGACTCCCTAGTTTAGGGGAGGGCCTCAGGTGTTGGCTTAGCTGGTTTAGGTGTGAGCAGAAGGATTGTCCTCTCATGTAAGGACCGGTTTGTCATCCTTCACTACCTGTACTCATGATAAGTACAACCACTCAAGACTGTATGGGCAGTCACTCAATCTGAACTCGTACGGTACAAACCCCAGGGTTATGAAGGCTGGGGAGCACCGGGAGGATAAGGAGGGGGAATGTTTTGTGCGGTTTGGACATGGCGGTGGCCTGACTCCTTCCGGTATAACCATTAAGGTTAGGACGTGCGAGGAAAGAAAGAGATTCGGATTTGGATCTCATTGGCCATGGGATCGCGGAGGATAAAAGGGGGAATGTGTTTACTAGCCTCTTGGGACTAGTAATTGTATCACATTTGAGTCCCAGAGGATCTAGGGCGCTACAGAGCTCCACCGACTCCTCCTCCAATGAGGACGCCGTAAACATCGCCGTCAACAAAGGACTCCTCTTCCCCAACGTCGGCCACAAGTGCCTCATGGCAAAGGACGGCAAAAGTAAGAAGGTAAAATCTAGAGCTTCCATTAAATATGCAACATCTAGTGATGAGGCTAGCTCTAGTGATGATGAGGATAATTTACTTACACTTTTTGCCAACTTAAACATGCAACAAAAGGAAAAATTAAATGAATTGATAAGTGCTATTCATGAGAAGGATGAACTCTTGGATAGCCAAGAGGACTTCCTTATTAAGAAAAACAAAAAGCATGTTAAGGTTAAAAATGCTTATGCTCAGGAGTTAGAAAAATGTGAAAAATTGACTAGTGAGCTTAGCACTTGCCATGACACTATCTCTAACCTTAGAAACGAAAATGCTAAATTAATTGCTAAGGTTGAGAAGTCAAATGTTTGTGATGATTCAATTGTTAGTCTTAGAAATGGAAATGTCAATTTAATTGCTAAGATTGAAAAGTTGAACGAATCTCTCTCTAGCCTTAAGATTGGGAATGATAAATTAATTGCTAAGGCTAAGGAATTAGATGTTTGCAATATTACTATTTCCAATATTAGAAATGAAAATGTCATGTTACATGCTAAGATTGATTTACTAAATGTTTGCAAACCCTCTACATCTACTGTTGATCATGTTTCTATTTGTACTAGATGTAGAGACATTAATGTTGATGCTATCCATGATCACCTAGCTTTAATTAAACAATAAAATGATCACATAGCTCAACTTAGTGCTAAAATTAGTGAGCATGACTTAGAAAATGAAAAGTTTAAATTTGCTAGAAGCATGCTCTATAGTGGGAGACGCCCTAGCATTAAGGATGGCATTGGCTTCCAATAGGGAGGCAATGTCAAGCTTAATGCCCCTAAGAAATTATCTAACTTTGTTAAGGGCAAAGCTCCCATGGTTCAGGATAACGAGGGTTACATTTTATATCATGCTGGTTATCCCGAACACAAGATTAGGAGAATTCATTCAAGGAAGTCTCACTCTGGCTCTCATCATGCTTTTATGTATAAGAGTGAGGCATCTAGTTCTAGGCGTTCTACTCATGTTAAAATGCCTAAAAAGAAATCTCATATTGCATCAAATGAACCTAGTGTGTCATTTAAAACTTTTGATGCTTCATATATGCTTACTAGCAAATCAGGCAAAGTAGTTGCCAAATATGTTGGGGGCAAACACAAGGGTTCCAAGACTTATGTTTGGGTACCCAAGGTGCTTGTTTCTAATGTGAAAGGACCCAAGACCGTTTGGATACCTTAGAACAAGGCCTAAACTTGTTTTGTAGGTTTATGCATCCGGGGGCTCAAGTTGGATCATTGATAGCGGGTGCACAAACCACATGACTGGGGAGAAAAGGATGTTCTCCTCCTATGAGAAAAACCAAGATCCCCAAAGAGCTATCACATTCGGGGATGGAAATCAAGGTTTGGTCAAAGGACTTAGTAAAATAGCTATATCACCTGACCATTCTATTTCCAATGTTTTTTGTAGATTCATTAGATTATAACTTGCTTTCAGTTTCTCAATTATGCAAAATGGGTTACAACTGTTTTTTTACGGATTTAGGTGTTGCTGTCTTTAGAAGAAGTGATGATTCAGTGGCATTTAAGGGAGTGTTAGAGGGTCAGTTATACTTAGTTGATTTCAATAGAGCTGAACTCGACACTTGCTTAATTGCTAAGACTAATATGGGTTGGCTCTGGCATCGCCGACTAGCTCATGTTGGGATGAAGAACCTTCACAAGCTTCTAAAGGGAGAGCACATTTTGAGACTAACCAATGTTCATTTTGAGAAAGACAAGATTTGTAGCGCATGTCAAGCAGGAAAGCAAGTTGGTGTCCATCATCCACACAAGAACATCATGACGACCGATAGGCCGCTTGAGCTACTCCACATGGATCTATTTGGCCCGATAGCTTACATAAGCATCGGTGGGAGTAAGTATTGTCTTGTAATTGTGGATGACTATTCTCGCTTCACTTGGGTGTTCTTTTTGCAGGAAAAATCACAAACCCAAGAGACCTTAAAGGGATTCTTGAGACGAGCTCAAAAAGAGTTCGGCTTAAGGATCAAAAAGATTAGAAGCGATAATGGAACAGAGTTCAAGAACTCACAAATAGAAGGTTTCCTTGAGGAGGAGGGCATCAAGCATGAGTTCTCTTCTCCCTACACACCACAACAAAATGGTGTAGTGGAGAGGAAGAATAGAACTCTACTTGACATGGCGAGGACCATGCTTGATGAGTACAAGACTTTGGATCGATTTTGCGTGGAAGCAATCAACACCGCTTGCTACGCCATCAACCGTCTCTACCTTCACCGAATCTTCAAGAAGACATCATATGAACTCCTTACCGGTAAAAAGCCCAATGTCTCATATTTTAGAGTCTTTGGTAGCAAATGTTTTATTCTTGTTAAAAGAGGTAGAAAATCTAAATTTGCTCCTAAGGCTGTAGAAGGCTTTTTACTTGGTTATGACTCAAACACAAGGGCATATAGAGTCTTTAACAAGTCCACCGGACTAGTTGAAATTTCTTGTGACATTGTGTTTGATGAGACTAACGGCTCCCAAGTGGAGCAAATTGATCTTGATGAGCTAGATGATGAAGAGGCTCCATGCGTCACGCTAAGGAACATGTCCATTGGGGATGTGTGTCCTAAGGAATCCGAAGAGCCTCCACAAGCACAAGATCAACCATCATCTTCCATACAAGCATCTCCACCAACTCAAGATGAGGAACAGACTCAAGATGATGAAGAAGAAGATCAAGAAAATGAGCCACCTCAAGAGGAGGGCAATGATCGAGGGGGAGATGACAATGATCAAGACAAGAAAGATGAACAGGGTCAAAGACCGCCACACCCAAGAGTCCACCAGGCGATTCAAAGAGATCACCCCGTGAACACCATCCTTGGCGATATTCAAAAGGGGGTAACCACTCGATCTCGAGTCGCTCATTTTTGTGAACTTTACTCGTTTGTTTCCTCTATTAAGCCACACAGGGTAGAGGATGCACTTAAAGATTCGGATTGGGTGCTGGCGATGCAAGAGGAGCTCAACAACTTCACGAGGAATGAGGTATGTCATTTAGTTCCACGTCCTAATTAAAATGTTGTAGGAACCAAGTGGGTCTTCTGCAACAAGCAAGATGAGCATGGTGTGGTGACAAGGAACAAAGCCCGACTTGTGGCCAAGGGATATTCACAAGTCGAAGGTTTGGATTTTGGTGAAACCTATGCACCTGTAGCTAGGCTTGAGTCAATTCATATATTACTTGCCTATGCTACTTACCATGGCTTTAAGCTATATCAAATGGACGTGAAGAGTGCCTTCCTCAATGGACCAATCAAGGAAGAGGTCTATGTTGAGCAACCTCCTGGCTTTGAAGATATTGAGTACCCTAACCATGTTTACAAACTCTCAAAGGCGCTTTATGGGCTCAAGCAAGCCCCAAGAGCATGGTATGAATGCCTAAGAGATTTTCTTATCACTAATGGCTTCAAAGTCGGCAAAGCCGATCCTACTCTCTTTACTAAAACAATTGCAAATGATTTGTTTGTATGCCAAATTTATGTTGATGATATCATATTTGGGTCTACTAACAAATCTACTTGTGAAGAGTTTAGTAGGATAATGGTACAAAAATTCGAGATGTCTATGATGGGGGAGCTGAAGTATTTTCTAGGATTTCAAGTCAAGCAACTCCAAGAGGGCACCTTCATCAGCCAAATGAAGTACATTCAAGACATACTCACAAAGTTTGGAATGAAGGATGCCAAGCCCATCAAGACACCCATAGGAACCAATGGGCATCTCGACCTTGACACGGGAGGTAAATCCGTAGATCAAAATGTATACCGGTCGATGATAGGATCTTACTCTACTTGTGTGCATCTCGACCGGATATTATACTTTTCGTATGCATGTGTGCAAGGTTCCAAGCCGATCCTTAGGAAGTTCACCTTAGGGCCGTGAAGCGAATCTTGAGATATTTAGTTTATACTCCTAAGTTTGGCCTTTGGTACCCCAAGGGATCTTCTTTTGATTTATTAGGATATTCAGATGCTGATTGGGCAGGGTGTAAAATTGATAGGAAGAGCACATCAGGGACTTGTCAGTTTCTGGGAAGATCCCCGGTGTCTTGGGCTTCAAAGAAACAAAACTCAGTAGCTCTTTCTACCGATGAAGCCGAGTATATTGCCGCAGGCCATTGTTGTGCACCATTGCTTTGGATGAGGCAAACCCTCAGGGACTATGGCTACAAATTTAGCGAAGTCCCTCTCCTATGTGATAATGAGAGTGCAATCCGCATGGCGGATAATCCCGTTGAACACAGTCGTACTAAGCACATAGCCTTTCGGTATCACTTTTTGAGAGATCACCAACAAAGGGGGATATCGAGATAGCCTATATTAACACCAAAGAACAATTAGCCGATATCTTTACCAAGCCTTTAGATGAGAAAATCTTTACCAAGCTTAGGAATGAGCTAAATATTCTTGATTCTAGGAATTTTGATTGATACTTTGCACATATAGCTCATTTATATACCTTTGATCACATCTCTTTTATGACTATGACTAATGTGTTTTCAAGTGTATTCTCATGCTTAGTCATAGAATTGAAAGGGAAATGGAGTATTCGGCAAAGATGACGCTTCCACTCAACTCCATTGGTATTATCTACTCTTTGCCGGTATTCCGCCATCTCTCCTTTGGTATAATCTTTCACTCATATTTTGTTTGACATAGTGGGAGAAAATGTTATTAGGGCTTATATTTCACTCACAAGTATCCGTTTTTTGGCGATTCATGACAAAGGGGGAGAAAGTATTAGCCCAAAGCAAAAGGACCGCACCACCACCAACGAATTTTAAAAAATGAAGTTTTCAAATTGGTATCTTAATGTGTTTTAAAAAGGGGGAGAAAGTTCTAGTATCTTCAAAAATTTGTAAAACCCTCTTGAACACTAAGAGGAGAATTTCATTGAGGGGGAGTTTTGTTTAAGTCAAAGGAAAAGCATTTGAAACAGGGGAGAAAATTTCAAAATCTTAAAATGCTTCTTTCAATCTTATTCATATACCTTTGACTATTTGCAAAAAGTCTTTGAAAAGAATTTTACAAAGAATTTGCAAAAACAAAACTAGTGGTGCAAGCGTGGTCCAAAATTTTAAATAAGAAGAAAACAATCCATGCATATCTATTGAAATAATTATATTGGTTTAATTCCAAGCAACCTTTGCACTTACCTTATGCAAACTAGTTCAATTCTGCACTTATATATTTGCTTTGGTTTGTGTTGGCATCAATCACCAAAAAGGGGGAGATTGAAAGGGAAATAGGGTCAAACCTTTTCCTATATGATTTTGGTGGTTGAATTGCCCAACACAAATGATTGGACTAACTAGTTTGCTCTAGATTATATGTTCCACAGGTGCCAAAGGTTCACAACAAACCAATACAAAGTTAAAAGAAAGGGTTCAAAACAAAGAAGAAAAGAAAACAGAAGGCTATCCTGGTCTGGCGCACCGGACAGTGTCCGGTGCACCAGGGAGATCAACTCCGAACTTGCCACCTTCGGGTTTCTGGAAATCGCTCCCTGCTATAATTCACCGGACTGTCCGGTGTAGCACCGGACTGTCCGGTGTGCCAGCTGTTAGAAGCTCCAACGGTCGAATCCTAACGGTTGGGTGACGTGGTTGGCGCATCGGACAGTGTTCGGTGGCGCACCGCACTGTCCGGTGCGCCCGTCGACAGCAGAGTTCCCTAACGGCCACTTTGGTGGTTGGGGCTATAAATACCCCCCAACCACCACACTTCAAGGCATCCGAGTTTTCAGCCAACACATTCAATACAAGAGCTAGTGCATTCAATACAAGACACAAATAGATTGAATCAAAGCCTCTCCAAGTCCCAAATTCCACTCAAAGCAATTAGTGACTAGAGAGAGAGTTTTGCTCGTGTTTTTTGAGCTCTTGCGCTTGGATCGCTTTTCTTCTTCCTCTTTCTTGTTCTCAAGCAACTTGTAATCAACGCAAGAGACACCAAGTTGTGGTGGTCCTTGTGAGGGGTCTAAGTGACCCGTTGATTAAGGAGAAAAGCTCACTCGGTCTAGGTGACCGTTTGAGAGAGGGAAAGGGTTGAAAGAGACCCGGTCTTTGTGACCACCTCAACGGGGACTAGGCCTTCGAGGGTCGAACCTCGGTAAAACAAATCATCGTGTCACTCTTGCTATTTGCTTGTGATTTGTTTTCGTCCTCTCTTTTCGGACCCGATTTTATTTCTAACGCTAACCCCAGCTTGTAGTGTGTGCTTAAGTTTATAATTTTCAGATTCCGCCTATTCACCCCCCTAGGTGACTTTCAATTACCTAGTGTTTGCATTACCCAAGCATAGCCAGATTGAGCTGGAATTCTATAAGAGACTTTGTTCATGTAAGTCTCATAGTGTAACATACCAATAACAGTTGTTGCACATGCTATGTACCTTCTCTTGTTTCTCATTCTTAGAAGCATGGCTGCTTGTTGCACCAGACCAGTTCCTGCAACCTTCAGTGACACAGACATCGAATAAGTTTTATAACCACCACAAATATTATAAGAGAAAAATATACTTCACAGAAACAAGTGAATAAGTGAATGACACCAAGTCTTGTTAATTCTATTAGCATCAGCACAATAACAATGTAGACATATTATGTAAATAGTTTGGCATAAAACTAAAGCAGTAATAACACAGACTCTCAAATGACATAAGTCCACACAACAGACTAAAAGACTCTCAAATGACATAAGTCCACACAACAGACTAAAAGACTCTCAAATGACATAATCTACTAGTTAACCATAGTACTCCATGCACCATCTCTGCAGCCACTTGAACCTTTGGTTTGCTGTATCAAATCGGTTGAAGATAGCTCTGTTGTAGTCATCCCTAAACAACTTGGTGGCCACAAAGTATTCATCTGATGCTTTATCAGCTCCACTTGCTTCTGCCAAGTTCAAACAACTTTCAATTTCTTCTATGGGTAGTGTACTTCTATTTTGCTGGGTATTTGTAATTTGGGTGAAAACTTTAGTATCTGCAGTCCTTGATGTTTGCATTTCAGTAATTATTCCTTCTAACACCTTTATCATAGAACTTTTTCCTTTTTTAGGTGGACTAGTGGTTGTGTCTGTTGTACTACTGGCCCTTTTGCGGCTGCTACTAGTGGGTGTGGAGTTAAGGAATCCTTCACCATCTCCATCATCTCCTTCTTCTTCATACACTTCTTCTGATTGTCTGTTGTCACTTCCAGGGATACAAGAACTAGACCCATCAACCATGATTCCATGGAACATCTCTGCTAAGTGTTCCATGTATTAGGAATCCCATATTGAAACTTCCTGCACTTAGTTCTTTTCTGCAATCAAATGTAACACACCCTTTTAGCTAACATTACTAAACAGTTACATGCATCCTAAGAAAGACAAGACAAATAGTGAATTAACATCAATATGAGTCTTCCAAAAGGACTCTGAAGCTATAACTACATCGTTATCCCTTCTACCCAGGCCACTTTGATTGTTAAGAAACAACAAAAAAGAATACATGGACTTACACTGAGTCCATCTATTCTTGAACTGTTTTCTGTCATTGTTGGGGCGAAGGCAAAGACGCCACCCTTCGCTCGTCGTCTCTCGCTGCAGTCGCTGGTTTGACGAAGACAAAACGGGCAGGGACACCCTTCGCTTCATTCAGCACAAGACGAAGGCCTGCGGTGACGTCTCCCCGTAGCACGGCCTCGTCCTGCTCTGAGGCCCACGTGTGATCTGGCCCATTGTAACGGGCCCCGCGTGGCCGCCTTTGTGTTACGGGCCTAGTTTGTAAAGGCATTCTTGTAATTACGGCTTGTAACCCCACTTTATGGGAATATTCTGGGGATAAACTAGGTGTCTGAGGGCACATGCGTCCTTAACACAAGGCGCTGGGCACTCAGATACCTATAAATACCCCCGCACAGTGCCCGTGAGAGGCTAGATCAACAGAGCTATTGCCCCCGTGCACATAACCCTGTTGTCACCACCGTTCACCCTTGTTGGCCTCCTTGCTGCTGAGAGCAAGTTCCAACATTTGGCGCCCACCGTTCGTGCCACGACAAGACCACCCGCGATGGCACCCAAGAGAGCTAACCCGAAGGCTGACGAGGCTGCGAAGGCAGCACTGCTGGCCGCAAGAAAGGGCAAGGCCCTCGCCCTCACCCAATCCACCCACCAAGAGCCCACTGAAGACAACATTCCCCGCACCTGCGAAGACGACACCTTCCGCACCTGCGGGCCCGAAGGACAATCGCAGCCGCCCCCAGGCTTCGCCCCAGTGGAGGGCGCGGATCTCACCGAGGACGGCGAGGTCCTCGGCGTCTCAACAGAAGAACAGTTACAGCTGCGCGCCCTGCGCCTCAAGAACCGCAATCTCCAGAGGCAGAAAGAGATACTGGAAGCCAAGCGCCAACGTGTGTCCGCACTAGCCAAGGTGCGGCAGATGATACGCGACGAGGAGCAGAAGGCCCAAGACCTCGAGCGCGAGATCGCGCTGATGCAGCGCGAAGGCCACCTCGGTCTACAGCAAGAGCCACCCCTCCAGCAGCGCGCGCAACCGGAGGACACGCGCGAAGGCCACCTCGGCCTGCAGCATGGCCCACCCCTGCAACACCGGCCGCAGCCGGAGAACCCGCGTTTCCCCCAACATGATTACGCCTTCCAGCACGGCGCACCATTCCAAGGGGTCAACTACCTCGATGAGCGAAGTCCCCTGGCGCCACACCTGCAAGTGACGCCGTGGCCAGCTAACTTCCGAGCAGGGGCATATCCCAAGTACAACGGCAGCACCGATCCGGCGCAATACATAATGAGTTATCAAGTCGCCGTTGCATCCGCCGGAGGGGATGACGCCACAATGGCGAAGTCTTTCATCATCGCCCTAGAGGGCCCAGCACTCACCTGGTTCACCAGATTGCCTCCGCTGTCCATTGATTCGTGGAGAAGTCTCAGGGACAAGTTCCTTCTCAACTTCCAAGGGTACCGCCCAGACACCGACGCTTTGGCCGAGCTCTCGCTTTGCAAACAGCTGGAAAAGGAGACTCTGCGGGAGTATTACCGCAAATTCTTAACGCTCAAGTCACAGCTGCCCTCCGTCGATGATCAGATCGCTATCCACTACGCCATCAGTGGCCTTCGGGCCGGCGTCCTCTACAGCCACTGTATAAGAGATCCACCCAAGAACCTTCAGGAGCTATATCAGCTCTTTGAAAAATATGCCAAATCCGAAGAGCTCCACCAGCGCAAAGTTGAGTCACAGCGGAAGCCCAAGGATGCCCCGCAGTCCAGCCGCACATGGACAAGGACTCCGCAACCAGACTCCGGTCGAGATGGCCGCAGTCAGCAGCAAGTGCACAACATCGCAAACCAGCAGCCTGCTGCTGACCCCCCTCGTCGCCAGGAATATCCCCCCCAAGGCCGCGGGAACGGAACTCGTGGCAGGGGCCGAGGGCGCGCGCAGCCGCCGCGCCGGTTCTACTGCCTTTTCCACGGCGAAGACTGCGCCCACCAAACGAAAGACTGCCCCGAAACGAAGGCCACCAGAGACAGAATGGCGCGGGCGCAGCCAGCCGACAATCCCAGAATTGTCGCGCATAATTACCAGCCACCCCCTCCACCATATATCCACGCTCCCGCTCCGCATCCACCGCACCACGCTTACCAACACCATCAGGAAGTACAAATCATACCTCCTCCACCCCCACCACCACACCAGCAACACCAAAACATCCCCCACGCCCCAAAACAGGAAGACTTCACCGATCAACCATATCGCGGAGTCATTCACATGATAACAGGGGGGTCCAGCACTGACTTCGACACCAAGCGGCAGAAGCGGGACCACTACCGCAGCATCAACCATGTCGCGGTCACCGGCCCAGTCGTGCAGACGAAGTGGTCCCATATACCGCTAACCTTCGATGCACGAGACGTCGACCTGCGCAGCGCCCCCCACATCGACGCTATGGTCATCAATTGCAGCGTGGCAGGCTGGGACTTGCACAAAGTCCTAGTCGACAACGGCAGTCAGGCGGACATCATCTTCCTCCACGCCTTCGACCGCATGGGTATAAGCCACAGCCTGCTCAAGCCTTCGGACAATCCGTTGTATGGCTTCGGCGGCAAAGGCACCTTCCCCGTTGGCAAAATAGAGCTTCCCCTCTCCTTCGGTGTAGCACCCAATGCCCGAAGTGAGCAAGTAACCTTCGACATTGTCGACATGGTATATCCGTACAACGCCATCATGGGCCGGGGCTCAATCAATAAGTTCGAAGCCGCCATCCACGGACTGTACCTATGTATGAAGATACCAGGTCCGCTAGGCGCTATCACGATCTACGGCAACCAGCAGACGGCGCGCAACATAGAGCGGGACTTCGTGCCTGGTCAGAGGAACGTACATTGTCTCACGGCCCAGCGCGAGGTCCCCGCGCCCGCCAGCCTAGCCGACAAGCAGCACGAGAAGGCACAGTTGCAGAGCCAAGATGGAACCAGGATTGTTCCCCTTGACCAGGCCACGCCCAAGCAGACAGTCACTATTAGCGAAGACCTTACGTCACATGAAGAAGAAAGGCTTCTCTGCTGCCTGGCCAAAAATAAAGATGTCTTCGCCTGGTCCGCCCTAGACCTGGTCGGAGTCAGCCGATCCATAATTGAGCACAACTTGGGAATTGACCCTTCGGTGCGACCAAAAAAGCAAAGGCTCCGCAAAATGTCCGACGAAAAGACAGAGGCCGCCAAGGCGGAAGTGCACCGCCTCCTAGAAGCTAAATTCATCGAGCCAGTGGCTTACCCCACGTGGCTCTCCAATGTCGTAATGGTGCAGAAAAAAAGCGGGAAATGGCGAATGTGCATAGACTTCACCAGTCTCAATAAGGCCTGCCCGAAGGACAACTTCCCGTTGCCGCGGATCGACAAGATAGTCGATAGCGCGGCCGGGTGCGAGGTCATGTCACTCCTCGACTGCTTCTCCGGCTATCACCAGATATACATGAAGGAGGAAGACAAGGCTAGCACCAGCTTTATAACACCCTTCGGCACTTATTGCTTCATCAGGATGCCGGAGGGACTCAAGAATGCGGGGTCCACCTTCTCCAGACTCACCAAAACAGTACTCGAGGGCCAGGTCGGCAGAAATATATTTACATATGTGGACGACATCGTCGTCGCCAGCAAGAATAAGGAGGACCACCTCGCCGACCTCGCCGAGACATTCGCGAACATGCGAGATGCACGACTCCGCCTGAACCCGGAAAAGTGCGTCTTCGGTGTTCGCCAGGGCAAGATATTGGGTTACCTGGTGTCACACCGCGGCATCGAGGCCAACCCAACCAAGATCCAGGCCATCGTCGACATGTCGCCTCCGCAGTCCGTCAGGGACGTCCAGCGTCTGACAGGCAGGCTGGCCGCTCTCAACAGATTCATCTCCAGGTCCGCCGAGCGAAGTCTTCCCTTCCTCAAAACACTCCGCGGCGCGAAAGACTTCGCCTGGGGACCGGAGCAAGCAGCGGCCTTCGCCTCACTCAAACAGTACCTGTCGGAGCTGGCCATCCTCACCAGCCCCGACTCCTCGCTCCCCCTATTGCTCTATGTCGCGGCTTCGCCGCACGCGGTCAGCGCGGCACTAGTGCAGGAGCAGTCAGTCGAAGGCGCAGTCAGACAGTGCCCTGTTTACTATGTCTCCAAAGTCCTGACACCGTCCAAATGCAACATGACAGAGCTGGAGAAGATCGCCTACGCAGTTGTCATGTCCTCGCGCAAACTGCGCCATTACTTTGAAGCATTCAAGGTCCGAGTCACCTCTGACAGAGGGCTCGGCGAACTATTCAGAAACCCGGAGGCATCGGTGAGGATTGCCAAGTGGGCAGCCGAACTCTCCGGCTACCACATCAGCTTCGAGCCCAGGACAGCCATCAAGTCGCAAGTCCTGGCAGACTTCGTCGTCGACTGGACTGGGCCAGCAACACAGCCGGACCCGTCCACAGAGAAGATCTGGACCATCCATTGCGACGGTGCATGGTGCCATGCGGGGGCAGGCGTCGCTGCAGTCGTCACCTCACCTGCCGGAGTCAAACACAGATATGCAGCACGCCTCAACTTCGCTCTGGAATCCGACAAATGTACAAACAATATAGCAGAGTATGAAGCGGTTATCCTCGGCCTCCGCAAGCTAAGGGCCCTCGGAGTCACCACATGTATCATCAAGACAGACTCCAAGATTGTTGCCGGACAGGTCGAGAAAGACTATGCAGCAAAAGACCCCGCCCTCATGCAATACCTCGCGGCTATCCGAAGTCTCGAGAGACAATTCAAGGGATTCACCCTGCAGCATGTGGATAGGGCCAAGAACGAGGAGGCCGATGCCTTAGCCAAGGCCGCCGCCAGGGGCGAGCCCCTGCCCTCCGACGTGTTTTTCCACACCATCGGCACTCCAGCCGTCCGGAGCCCCGAAGGGCTCCAGATAACTAATGATAGCGAAGGCCACCGTATAGTCAACCTAATCATGACCGAAGACTGGAGGGCACCAATAACCCTGTTCCTACAGGGGTACTATCATCCAGCCGACGTCAGTGAGGCAAAGCGCCTCAGACATCGAAGCCGGGACTTCGCTCTGATCGAGGGCCAACTATACAAGAAAGGGGTCAGTCAGCCAATGCTCAAATGCGTCACCGAAACCGAAGGCATGCAGATCCTACGCGAAGTCCACAGTGGCACGTGCGGCTCGCACGCAGGGCCAAGGGCCCTGGCTGCCAAGGTGATCCGCCAAGGGTTTTACTGGCCCGCAATGATCTGCGCCGCAAATCGGGTCACGAGGTCCTGCGAAGCCTGCCAGAAGTTCTCCCCTCGGTCAGGCAACCCCTCGCAATATACAAAGCTGATGGCCCATACATGGCCTCTCCAGCGCTGGGGCCTGGACATCGTCGGGCCCCTGCCCACCGCTCAGGGGAACCTTAAGTTCGCCTTCGTAGCCGTCGAATACTTCACCAAATGGATTGAAGCAAGGGTTGTTTCCACAATCACATCAAAGACTGCCCAAAAATTCTTCTGGCAGAACATCGTTTGCCGCTTCGGAGTACCGTCCGAGCTAACAGTTGACAACGGCAAGCAGTTCGACAGCCAAGATTTCAAGGATTTCTGTTTCTCCATCGGCACCAAGCTTGCCTTCGCTTCAGTCTATCATCCGCAGTCCAACGGGGTCGTGGAGCGCGCCAATGGGAAAATATTCACAGCTGTCAAAAAGATGCTCCTCGATGAAAGAAAAGGCAGATGGACCGATTTATTACCGGAGGCAGTCTGGGCGCTAAACACAACCGAGTGCAGGGCGACCGGGTTCACTCCTTTCCGCCTTCTATACGGATCGGAGGCAATGACCCCGCAAGAAATAAAGCATGGGTCCCCGCGTACAGTTCCGTCAGCCGTCCCCGACGTGGATGAGCCAACTTCAAAAGATCTCATTGACGGAGACCGGGTCTTCGCCCTACAGGCCCTAAACAAATATCAAGCCCAGACCAAAGCATGGCGCGACCGCGCAGTCATCCCGAGGGAGTTCAGCGAGGGGGACCTCGTTCTCATCCGAACAGCTCGGACGGAGTCCAAGGGCAAGTTGGAGCCCAAGTGGGAGGGCCCCTTCATAGTCAAAACAAAAGCTTCCCCCAGCGCCTACAGGCTCACAACGCCAAATGGCGAGGACCTGGAGCACTCCTGGAACATCGACAACCTTCGCAAATTTTTTGTTTGATCCACTTAGGGCTGATTTCGCCCTTGTAATTCACCACAAACAATCTTGTACCGGCCCGCACTCTTTTCCTCCCGGGGGGTGAGGTTTTTAACGAGGCGGAGCCATGTAATATATGTGAGAAAAATCCCCCGCAAAAACAAGTGTCGAAAAAAGACCGCGACAACGGTCTTCGGCATTCGACCAATTCGAAGTCACCGCGAGGCTAAGCGCTAGCCACCCTCGCGTGCGACAAGTCCGCGCAGAAGTCGCCTAAGGGTGCAGCCGGACTTAGCACAACAAGTGCGAAAAAATTCCGACGTCTATCGCGAAGACTATCCGTGCAGAAGTCGCCTAAGGGTGCAGCCGGACTTAGCACAACAAGTGCGAAAAAATTCCGACGTCTATCGCGAAGACTATCCGTGCAGAAGTCGCCTAAGGGTGCAGCCGGACTTAGCACAACAAGTGCGAAAAAATTTCGACGTCTATCGCGAAGACTATCCGTGCAGAAGTCGCCTAAGGGTGCAGCCGGACTTAGCACAACAAGTGCGAAAAAAATTCCGACGTCTATCGCGAAGACTATCCGTGCAGAAGTCGCCTAAGGGTGCAGCCGGACTTAGCACAACAAGTGCGAAAAAATTCCGACGTCTATCGCGAAGACTATCCGTGCAGAAGTCGCCTAAGGGTGCAGCCGGACTTAGCACAACAAGTGCGAAAAAATTCCGACGTCTATCGCGAAGACTATCCGTGCAGAAGTCGCCTAAGGGTGCAGCCGGACTTAGCACAACAAGTGCGAAAAAATTCCGACGTCTATCGCGAAGACTATCCGTGCAGAAGTCGCCTAAGGGTGCAGCCGGACTTAGCACAACAAGTGCGAAAAAAATTCCGACGTCTATCGCGAAGACTATCCGCGCAGAAGTCGCCTAAGGGTGCAGCCGGACTTAGCACAACAAGTGCGAAAAAATTCCGACGTCTATCGCGAAGACTATCCGCGCAGAAGTCGCCTAAGGGTGCAGCCGGACTTAGCACAACAAGTGCGAAAAAATTCCGACGTCCATCGCGAAGACTATCCGCGCAGAAGTCGCCTAAGGGTGCAGCCGGACTTAGCACAACAAGTGCGAAAAAATTCCGATGTCCCTCGCGAAGACTATCCGCGCAGAAGTCGCCTAAGGGTGCAGCCGGACTTAGCACATCAAGTGCGAAAAATTCCGATGTCCCTCGCGAAGACTCCGCGCAGAAGCCGCCTAAGGGCGCGGGCAAACTAGTACAACAAAAGCAGAAGCGACAGCATCAAACCATCCGCGCTAAGACCGACTATAATCACACCAGCACAGCATAGCCAACCATGCCACACAAAGTACACAGCGCCCTCGCCGGCACAGGCGCGCGAGGGCACACACCTTCATCTTACAAGCCTTTACACATATACAAGCGAGGGCGCCACACTCTACATCGGCTCAATCTTAGGAATAATTCCCATCTCCCTATAATTAAATAACATTATCCTAAGCTCCTCACCCGCAAAAAGACTTCGCAGCTCCCCTTCCCCTACACCCGCGGCGGCCGGCGAAGACAGCAGCTCCTGCCGACCAGCCCTACTCACGCGAAGCCGAGCCCCTTCCTCCGCGCTAACCCTACGCTTTGCAACCGCCCTTCGTCGTCGGCGTCCGGTGCTAGGACCTGGCACGTTTGACGCGTCCGCGGTGTGTGGCGACGCCTCCGCCGCAGCCACGTCCAAGGCCGCAAAATAATCCAAGTCCTCCTCCGACGACTCCTCAGTCCACTCAATCGAGCTCCCAGAGTCAGTAAAATCAAAAAACTCAGTTACAGGCCCACCATATTCATTCCCACCTTCCGCGGTCGAAGCCGCCAAAAACTCAGTAGTAGCGGTTGCGTGCGCAGGCCCAAATTCTTGAACCTGCGCAGCAACCAAAATTCAGCACAACATCCAAAAATTCCCCAACCCTAAACACCAACTACGCCACCTGCGAAGGCCCTGGCGCTGCGGGAGCCTCCGCCGTTGGCTCCGCCAAAGGCTCCGCCGCGGCCTCCGCCGCAGTTTCCGCCGCCACCGCCGCGGAACCTTCAGCACTCGGCACAGCGGCTGCGGGGGCATCAGGGTCGCCTTCACCAGTCGCAGCGGATGGGGGGGCAGCCGTCGCGATCGCTGCGGTCTCCGGGGTTGGCTCCAGGTCGACCCCAGTCACAGCCTCCGCGAGGGTCGACCCCAGATCTGGCAGCACGCTGTCCAGAGCCCCGAAGTCGTACACCCGCTCGCCGCGCTCCGCCTAGGACAAGACACACAGATTCAGCAAACACACGCACAGCCCGCATACAGCAAACGCCAAACAAACAACAACGTTACCTGAGCCCTCGCAGCCTCGGCGCGCTCCCTGACCACCTCACGACCGTACAGACCCCACATCCGGTCGTAAAGGGCCCCGACGGACTCCTTCACTACGGGGTCTTCGACCTTATAGATGTCTCGCTCAAAGTCTTCATCCACCTGGTCGAAGGCCTCGAAGTGCCGGCACCCTTCGCGGGAGAGCGCGTTCATCGCCCCCTCGCAGGTGACCAGGGAGGCGTACGACATCAACCCCCCCCCCCCACAACGGTTGGAAGTTCCAGCAGCTCCTCCTGCGCCCACTGCAGACAGCGAAGCCCGGGCTCTCGGTCCGGCACCTCGAAGTCACCGGTCCGCGCACCAAGCTCACGATATGTATCCATAAGCTGTGTGCGCGTCCGTTCGGCCTCCGCACGCATCGCGGCCTCGGCCTCCTTCGCGCGGCTCTCCAGGGCGGTGAGCCGCCCTTGCAGTTGCTCCACGAGCTCCTTGGCAAGATTGCCCTCCGCCCGCGCCAGCTTGGCATCCGCCTGCGCAGCCTGTTCCTTGGCGATGGCCTCGTTGGCTTCCCTCCTCTCCGCCGCCAGTTGGCGCCGGAGGTCAACTTTCTCCCTCTCTAGGGCGGCCACCTTGTCTGTCAGATTGCGGCACTTACTGTCGGAGGCCGACTTCTCACGGACAGCGTCAGCATGTTGCGTCCGAAGTCTCTCGACTTCGGCAGACAAAGCCGTCGTAAGGGCCCCCGACGCAGTACGGCTGGTGAAATCAGCCACCTGCAGAGCACACATAAGGAAATCAGCCACCCGGAGGGGGGGAGGAGGGAGTATAGATCAGCGGACCTGACTCAGCGCCTCCGTCGCCTGACTCAGCGCCTCCGTCACTCCCTTCAGCCGGCGGGTCGCCGCGCCCGCCTCGTCCCTGACCAACGCGAGGGCCGGCACCTCGCCTCCGGCGCCAAGGATCTCGCCCCTCGCCTTCGGCGCTTGCGCAGCCGTCGCGATCGCCGCGGCAGGCGCAACTATGGCAAGCTGGCCCTCGTCCGACCCTGCAACGCATCTTCGAATTAAAAAAAATAATAAAATAAATAATAACAATGACAATAATAGGCCAGCGACTTACCACCAAGATAGTCATCCACAGTAATGTCGGTGCCGAAGTCGGCAACACGCTTGCCCGCCAGCGGCAGCGCTCGGGCCGCCTTCGAAGCCTCCGCCACTCCGCTGGCCGGGGGCACCACCTTCGCTGACTTGGAGCCTCCGGCGCCCGCCGTTGCCTCCGGCGCCTTGCTAGGTGCAGAGGCGCCAGCCTTCGCCGCCAACGGCGGCTTACCTCCGCCGGAGGCCACAACCTTCGCAGTTCCCCGCGGCCTTTTCGGCCGAGCTTCGTGAACCCTGACAGTCGCCTGGCGTTTTTGCGCCGCCCCTTGGCGATCCTTGTCCATCACTGTCCACACAACAGCACCGATATTTCGCCCGTAAGGAAAAACTCTCCACCGATGAACCATACGAGATGTAAAACAGTCCTCCTCAGCCGCGCAGGGGATAGGAACATTTCTAGGCCAGCAACCCCCGGTAACCCTCAGCATCCGAGCCGAAGACTCCCGGAGCTCGGGCGAAGACATCCTCTCCCCCGGGGCCGCACACGTCCTCATTAAATCCCTAGCAAAACTATCAGACACCCCAATCCCTCCCGTCGCAGTACCTAATTTTCTCTTTTTCGAGGGAGGGGCGGCCGCCGGCGCAGGGTCGTCTCCTGTCTCCACCGCCGGTTTCTTCCCGCGGCGGTCGGCTTCGTCTTGACCAGGATATCCATCGTACGGCAATTGATTTAATTCGAAGACCCTGTTCAGACGGTCATTTGACCCGCGGATATCAAAGCTGCGCTGGCCTTCCGTCCTCGGCACGTAACGCCCCACGAGCCGCACGGCCCCGTCCTCCGCGTCGCGCACAAAGGCAGCCGGGTCGCGGTTCCGCAGATTCAGTGCGAAGGCAGGGCTTCGCACAACCCTTCCTCCGTGAAAAGGCATCTGGCGAGGGCACACTTCGCCCAGCACCCAACCGTGCGCCAAGGGCCACACCCCATACGCCACAAACTCTTCAACTAAATCACGCCCACTGCTCTGACCGGCGGCGCACCGAAGGGCCCCTTCGTCTGCATCTTCCTCTGCCACTTCAAAAGGCGGATACGCAGAGTAATAATGAGAGCACATCTCAGACACAGGGAGACCTTTATGGCCTTCGACAGTACCCTCCGCAACGTAAAACCAAAATTCATTCCAATTGCCCCACTTGTTGCGGGCGCACGGAACCAACTCCACTACTGGCATTGTGGTCTTGCCTGTCTTCGGCGTGAATGTGCATGACCCGAACTGGGCAACTCCGTCCCCAACCATCCTCTTCTGCCAATGCAAACAATAATTCTTTGCAAAAACTTCAACAGACGGCTGCCCGCCGTACGAAGTTGTCGTCCAGACATACTTCGCCAGCGCCACCATGGCATTCGGTGTCAGCTGATGTATCTGAACATTGAATCTACGCAGGACTTCGCCGACAAACCGGTGCGCAGGCGAGCGGAGACCGGCGGCGAAGAACGCCTCGAAAACGACCAACTCACCCTCCGGCTCGGGGACTTCCTCCGTCCCCGGAGCACGAGCAACTCCGCCGCCAAAGTAGCCCAACCGCTGCATATCTTCAACGCGGGCTGACGTCATCCGTGACACACCAAAATCAACGGAGTCGCCGGCGCGCAACTCCTCCACCATCACGCTACTCAACGTCTCCTCAGACGAGGCGGCGGCCGGCGGCGTGGTGTCGGAGGAAGAAGAAGAGGACGGCATTGCTACGTACCGTCGGCGGCGGCGGGCGGTTTGCTTCACTCGAGCCAGCACTCCGGCGAGCAAAAGGAGCAGCGGAAGAAGAAGAGCAGCAAGGCGGCGGGAGGCTAGGGTTTTCACGGAGCGCGGAAGGCAAAGTTCAAACAGCGCCGGCCCCCGCCCCCTTTTATAGGCAGGGCGTGGCTCTTCGGGAAACCCGCAATCCGACAGGGCGCGACGCTTCGGGAAACCCGCAATCCAACAGTACGCCGTCCATCAACGGTCACATCAGAAACCCCCGCGGAACCACTTCGAGCGAGGGCAGCGTCTCTGCCATCTAGCGACGTCTTCGGCACCAGGTGACTTTGTCGAACTGGTCCCTCGGAGGGCAAATGTTGGGGCGAAGGCAAAGATGCCACCCTTCGCTCGTCGTCTCTCGCTGCAGTCGCTGGTTTGACGAAGACAAAACGGGCAGGGACACCCTTCGCTTCATTCAGCACAAGACGAAGGCCTGCGGTGACGTCTCCCCGTAGCACGGCCTCGTCCTGCTCTGAGGCCCACGTGTGATCTGGCCCATTGTAACGGGCCCCGCGTGGCCGCCTTTGTGTTACGGGCCTAGTTTGTAAAGGCATTCTTGTAATTACGGCTTGTAACCCCACTTTATGGGAATATTCTGGGGATAAACTAGGTGTCTGAGGGCACATGCGTCCTTAACACAAGGCGCTGGGCACTCAGATACCTATAAATACCCCCGCATAGTGCCCGTGAGAGGCTAGATCAACAGAGCTATTGCCCCCGTGCACGTAACCCTGTTGTCACCACCGTTCACCCTTGTTGGCCTCCTTGCTGCTGAGAGCAAGTTCCAACAGTCATGTTTAAGGCCAGTCTTAGCAAAGAATTTTTCCTTTATCAAGTTGTAACCTCTTGTTGTCATTGTACCACTAACACTTCCCTTCTCTTATTTGCTCAACACATAATTCACAGAAAATGTGTGTGTTTTCTTCGTTCCAATTGGCTTTGTCAACACGAGGCTTTTGTACAAAACAAATGGCATGGAATTAAGAACCAGTAAACACAATTTTCTTTGTTCCAAACAACAAATATATTAGTAAACACAATTTTCTTTGTTCCAAACAGAAAATATATAGGAAGCATATAAGAACCAGTAAATCGTGATTTACAACTACAACTGATCACCAATGTAGGCTCCCTCGAGAATAAACAATACTCTTATATATTTTAATGAATAAGTCATAAGAAGATCATAGGTGCTGCTATTCTAAATTAAATGACTGATTATAGGAAACACAATAAAAGCCAGAGAACAAGCACTACTCGTATATATTTTAATGAACAAGTCATAAGCAGATCACAGGTGTTGCTGTTCTAATTTAAATGACTGATTATAGGAAACACAATAAAAGCCAGAGAACAAGCACTACTCTTATATATTTTAATGAACAAGTCATAAGCAGATCATAGGTGCTGCTGTTCTAAATTAAATGACTGATTACAGGAAACACAATAAAAGCCAGAGAACAAGCACTACTCTTATATATTTTAATGAACAAGTCATAAGCAGATCACAGGTGCCGCTGTTCTAAATTAAATGATTGATTATAGGAAACACAATAAAAGCCAAAGAACAAGCACTACTCTTATATATTTTAATGAACAAGTCATAAGCAGATCACAGGTGCTGCTGTTCTAATTTAAATGATTGATTACAGGAAACACAATAAAAGCTAGTAGCATTACAAAGCAAACAGTTCACAATACTAGTATTGCTGAATTAATATCCAGTAAACACAGTGGCAGCTAGTAAACACAAAAATTAATACACATTTCCTTACCACTGGAGATCGAGCGTCCAATTCATTTTCTTCTTCATGTTCCAGATCTTGAACAAGGGCATGGTCAGTGGTTGGGTTGACACCAGAGCGTCCACCACGAGTAACTGTGGCCCTTCTGATGCGTCACGATGCCCGATCTTCACGACGTAGGATCAATCTTCAGATAACTAGCTTCGAAGAAGCCAAGATAACTTGCTGCGAGCAGCGATAACTAGTGCAACCTAACAAATAAAACTCAAAGCCAACCATCGTCTTTAACCGACAGACTGAATCGAGGATTCGCCCAACCACACTCTCAAAGAACCAACCAACACATCCTACAATCAATCGAGGAGACCTCGAAGGGAGTAGGAGCACCAATTGGGAGCGGATGAAGCCACCGCTTCTGCAATCCCGTGAAGGAATTCACAAGAGCAAAGGGGTAGAGATCACTCTCAATATTTGCTGAACAAAAGGGGTTCTATTTTAGATTATCAAAAGCTGCCTTACATCATAGACATAGGGGGTATTTATACTAGTAACAACCAGCCTTAGAGAGGTATAAACATGAAACAAAAGTATTTTCACGTGCTGATGTGAAGGAGCCTCTTTCGGAGATCTGCAGAGCTGAATTCCGTGTGGCTGTTTGACTTCTGCACAGCCTTCAGTATTTTGATAATAACTTTTCCTATGAATCTCTAAATGACGTGAGACTGGTTGCGTTGGAAAGCTAACTTGATAAGCTTTCTCACCATATATAGCATGCTTAATGAAACTTTGTAGAATGATGAAGTTTAATACGAAAACTTGGTCATCAAGCAGACTGTTGACCTTCTGACCAGTCAGCACTAAAGTAGGTCGGCTGTCTTTCTGGTAGATGTGGTTAAGTCGGCTTTATAAGCATTGGAAACTAGACTTCAAGAGATTTCCA
Source organism: Zea mays (assembly GCF_902167145.1). NCBI lineage: Eukaryota > Viridiplantae > Streptophyta > Magnoliopsida > Poales > Poaceae > Zea > Zea mays. Next base: position 189,141,767 of record NC_050098.1, read on the forward strand.
AAAAGTACTTATGGGCCTTCATAGCTTTTGGGAATCAAAAGATATGACTGTTTCTTCTAGACAGTTCTGTTGCGCTGGACTGACTCGGACATAGCTCTTCTTGCTGATTCGCCCTTGATATGTTTTGACCTTCCTCTTTGGTGAACCTAAGTAATATCAACATACACGACTTAGGTAGTATAAAGTTCTCATTAGTATTTAATTGAAATTCATAAAGTAGCGCGTGCACCTCTTGTTGTAGCTTCTTAGCTCGGCTACGTGTAATTGGTCCATCAAAGGCTTGGGTTGGTTGTACTTAAGTTGATGTAGTATGACTTGGGGGTTGTAATTTGTTGCTTAATGGCGTGGTCGTATCATCCTCCCCCTTGAAAAGGAATCGTCCTCGACTCTGAAGTGTCTTCGCTTGTATATGGTAAGAGGTCAGCAACATTGAACGTGTTGCTCACGCCATAGCTTGGTGGAAGATCTATCTTGTATGCATTATCATTGATCTTGGCAAGAACACGAAATGGACCATCCCCTCATGGCATCAATTTGGATTTGCGCTGATCAGGAAAACGCTCCTTGCGCAAGTGAATCTAAACCAAGTCCCCTGGTTCAAATAACACTTTCTTCCTATGCTTGTTCATGCTTGCAGCCTTACGCACTGCTTTGAGCTCAATTGCTTCCTTGGTCTTCTCATGTATCTTTTTTATGTATGCAGCACGCTTGGAAGCTTCCATATTGGTTCTTTCCTGCATTGGAAGGGGCAACAAATCTATCAGAGCAATAGGTTTGAACCCATATACAATTTCGAAGGGGCATAAATTAGTTGTAGAATGTACTGCCCTGTTATAAGCAAACTCCACGTGTGGCAAACATTCCTCCCAATCCTTTAAGTTCTTTTTTACCATTGTTCGCAGCAGCATTGACAATGTACGATTCACCACTTCAGTTTGTCCATCAGTTTGGGGGTGGCATGTGGTGGAGAACAAAAGTTTAGTCCCAAGTTTTGCCCACACTGTTTTCCAAAAATAGCTCATGAACTTCACATCACGGTCAGATACGATGGTCTTGGGCATTCCATGTAGTCTCAAGATTTCTCTGAAAAACAAATTGGCAACATGTGAAGCATCGTCGCTCGTGTTGCATGGAATAAAATGAGCCATTTTTGAAAATCCATCAACCACAACAAAAATAGAATCTCTCTTTTTTTGAGTCCTAGGCAGCCCTAAAACAAAATCCATGCTTATGTCTTCCCAAGGAATTTTAGGAGCAGGTAAAGGAGTATATAAACCATCAGGGTTCAGTTTTGACTTAGCTTTGTGACGGGTGACACAACGCTCCACAAATCTGATGACGTCTCTCCTCATCTTGGGCCAATAGAAATTATCACTAAGCATGTCATAAGTCTTCTTTTGTCCAAAATGACCTGTTATACCTCCTCCATGTGACTCCTGCAATAAAAGCAATCTAACCGAAGAATTTGGTACACAAAGTTTGTTAGCTCTAAACAAAAATCCATCATGTATATGATATTTTTCCCAACCTTTTCCATCTTTACAATGAATGTATGGTTTTGAAAATTCAGGATCATCATTATACATTTCTTTCAAATTTTCAAGACCCAAAACTTTTACCTCTAGTTGATTCAACAACACATTCCTTCGAGATAAGGCATCAGCGACCACATTGTCCTTACCTTTCTTATATTTCACAATGTATGGAAATGTTTCCATAAACTCAACCCATTTGGCATGGTGACGGTTTAGTTTGGCTTGCCCTTTCAAATACTTCAAAGCTTCATGATCGGAATGAATAACAAACTCTTTTGGCCATAAGTAGTGCTACCATGTTTCAAGCGTTCGGACCAAAGCATACAATTCTTTGTTATACACAGAATAATTTAATTGAGCACCTCCCAATTTTTCACTAAAATATGCTATAGGTTTTCCTTGTTGCATTAAAACTCCTCCTATCCCAATCCCACTAGCATCACATTCTACTTCAAAAGTTTTAGTGAAATCAGGAAGAATAAGTACTATTGGGGACTTGTTCTCAAATGCTACAGATCAAGAACAAGGCAACATAAAATGTTAAATATCAACGCCCTTCGTCCTTCGAAACATTATCTCCTTTAGGATATAATGATCTTCAGACGAAGGTTATGAAAGACATACCTTCGAATATTGAAGGTAGAATGGTAATAGAAAAGGGGTGTAAAATACAAAAGATGATATAAAGAGACATATAGCATTATAAATTCATCTTCATTTTATTATCATAAGGATATCAAAACAATATTGAATTACATTCGATACCTTCGACTTGGTGAGCAGTGAAAGTACGAGCGTGAAGTAAAAGCAAATACCAAATCCGCCTGAACAGTATGGGGGTACTGTTCATCTATTTATAGGCGTGGGACGCAGCCCACGTGAAATTACATTCATGCCCTTTACATTTGCTAATGATTATAAGGTAACTCATCGGGGTCCAAATAGCCTTTTCCCCTTTAGGTCGGTTCCCTTTCTTGCTGTCATGCCGAAGCTCCCCCGCGCGTAACTTCGGCGCTTCGTCAATCTTTGTATTGTTCATGCTTCCCCCACTGTGGTTCTGATTCGAATCCGAATGTACCTGCTCACGTATTACAACTCCGGAAACAATGTTAAATCATGTTTTTGAGGACCTTCGGAAGACGAAGGCCCCCAACAGTAGCCCCTCGCAAGGTTAATTTGTTAGAATAACGAATTCAAATTGCGATATGGACGAAGGCCCTAAGCCGAAGGTCCGAAAAAACACCTTCCCTTTGCTAGAATAGCAAGAGTCAATGATAGACGGGCCCTCCAACTTGGAGCGCGCTGGGTGTATAAATAAGAACTGACCCCAAGCACATTTGGTACGTTACTTGCCGCCTGCTTTGGTTTGTTCAATTTCTTAGCTTTTGCTTGCCAACAACTGCTTGGTTTCTTAGATTTTCTAAGCTTTGGCTCTAAGGACATATTTCTGCCATTTCCAAAGAAAAGATGTCTCAAGACAAAAAAAAAGTTGCTGCTGAGACGGAGCTGAGCGAGGAGGAGAAGCTCCTTGAGGAGAAGACTACTGGGTTTATTGAGTCAATTGCTAAAACAAACATAGAGAAGATAATTAAAGAGATATTAGAAGGCTTGTCCCAAGATACTGATGATAGCGACAGCTATGATATGGAGAGTGGAGGCGAAGACTCGGAAGATCGTCCTTGGCGACCAAGTCACACCATCTTCGGGAAATCAACTATCAAACAGAGTCATCTTGATAATATGAGAGGAAGGTACTTTCGAGATATTTCTATTATGAGGGCTGACGCGGATAGGGTCGTTCCTGCTCCGGAAGAAAATGAAGTTGTGATTTTCCGAAGCTTCTTCAAAGCTGGACTTCGGTTCTCGTTGAGTAAATTTGTGGTCGAAGTTTTAAAGACATACCAGATCTACCTTCATCAGATTACTCCCGAAGCTAATATTAGAATGGGGATCTTTGTTTGGGCTATGAGAAGTCAAGGTCTGGATCCAAGTGCAAGATGTTTTTACAGTATGCACAAGCTCTCGTATGAAACGAAGGCCTGGGGTAAAGAACAATATCACAACAATTTCGGCTGCTACAGTTTCGTTGCCCGTTCTGGCGCAAGTTACCCAGTGCCAACATTCCGGAAGAGGTGGCCCGAAGATTGGATGAAAGAATGGTTCTATGTAAAGAATGATTTAAAGGTGAGAAAAGATATTAAAGAGATCATCATGCGCCCCATTTGGTCCCGCTTCGGTCTCCGGAAGCCGAAGGTTGAAGTTGACGAGGCAGCCGAAGCATGTCGAAGGGCCTTCAGCACAGTTTGCTCTTTTGTTAGGACAAGGGATTTGCTTCAAGAGCATATAGCCTTCAGAATATGGCCATTGATAGACAGCTGGGAAATGCCAAAGGAAACTATCACCAACCCTAGCGAAGGTGGTCTGGTTCGATTGAAATATACCTTCAGGTTTGGAGACCAATTTATCGAACCAGACGATGACTGGCTGAAGTGCGTTGAAAATACTAGTGATGAACTACTTGGAACATACTCCAAGTCTGAAGATAATGCACTGTATGTGGCCTTTGGGAGCCAAAAAAAGAAAAGGCTAAACAAAGTTTTTGATGCTATTGGTTTTGTGTACCCTGACTATCGCTATCCGCCACAGGGGCAGAAAAGAAAGGGTGCGACTCCTGAGAAGGCTGCGGCTCCGGCTACCTCAAGCGAGCTCGCACCTAAGAGGAAAAAGTTGAAGGTCCTTACACACCGACCGCGTTACATTGAACCGGCCATAGTGCCTGAATTTGGCGGTAAGACTTCTTCGGCTATTGAAGCCAAAGAACCTGCCTTTACACAGAAGATTGACGAGCCAGCTGCAATGCCGAAGACTATCAAAATTGAAGAACCAAAAATCAAAGCAACGAAAACATTGGAAATTCTAAGCCCTTCGTCAGGAGTTGAGGTGCCGAAGACACAAAAAGGTCTAGCGACGACCCCGAGGAAAAAAGGATGGCTAGTGTATTAGATGTACTGGAGACAATAAAAGCTTCAAGCTCTACCCCAGGAAAAATTGCAAAGGCTTCGAAGGCGCAGACTAAAACCGAGGCAAAGATAACCGAAGCCGAAGCTACAATGAGCCAGGCCGATGCCGAAGCTGGGCCTTCAGAGCCCGTCAAGGAGAAATCCTCGGACACTAGAGAAAAAACAACAGAAGAAGAAGCTATAAAACAGATTTTTCTTGAAGAAGCTGTCGCGCCTACTCCCGAAGAGTCTTTCGAGGTCCTTGATTATATTGTTCAACACGCTTCGGGAAAAAGATTGTCTGAAGAAGACATTTTTGAAGCTAAACACTATGCCCAAGAACTAAAGTACCTGAAAGGGGCGTTAGTGTTTAATGGCACAGATGAAGATGACTTCTTGTACTGCCTCCCAGAGAATAAGGAATTATCTGTTCGCCGGGAAATGGCCAGAAGTATGGGGTTCCCGAAGCTTGAAGCTGGCCTCTGCGCCATGACGAAGGAGGATCTTGAGAATAGTCTTGCATATAACAGTCTGAAGGTACAAAAATCATGCACTTGGAAATTTATGAATTTTTGAATTATTCTTTTGTTCCTATAGTAACCTATTCGTTTCTTCATATAGGGTTTAATACTTAGCAACACCTTAAGGGCGCAAAAGAATGCCGAGGACGAGAGTTGCACCATCGCTCTCAACAACCTCCGATCAGAGGTTATCAAGCTGAGGAATGAAGCTTTGGAAAAAGACAAAATTCTACTCACATTGGTGGACAAAGTAAAGGGAGATGAAGCTAACTTCAAGGCTCAATCTGAAATCCAAAGGAATGAGATTGAAAATCTTCAAAAACAACTCGCCAAAGCCAAATTGAAATGCGCTGTTGCCGAAACTGACCGAGATGCCAGTGAGTACTAGAAAAATTATTTTGAGAAAACAGTTGCAGAGCTTCGCTCGTCAAAGGAAAGATGCTTTGAAAAATCTGTAGAATGTGTTAAGAAGATAAAGACTAGCTTCGCCAATGTGGGCGCATATTCAAGCGAAGACAACTTAAGGGGTGACCCTGAGGGCGTAATTGAGTGGATCAGCAGCGAAGCTGAAGCTTTTGAAGAAATTTTGAGCGACCGCCGGGACGTCTGCGCGTTCTCTGGTGCGAGAGGAGTTGCAGCTATTTTGGAGAAAGCAGGGTGCGATCATGTTAAAACTTTGGTCCAGACCGAAGCTGCTTTGTCTATTGATGACACGAAGGATCCCTCGGCCGAAGCAAGCTTAATAGGTGGAAAAAAATTTACTGATATTTGGGAAAATGGCGGCCGAGGGATGGCACATGAAATAATGAAAAAGAGTGAAAAAGATATTCATGACGCTCGAGAAGCGACAAAAGCAGCTGAAAAGGCTGCGGAACTTGAAAAACGAATAGGTATTACTTAATGGTTTTTAATTTTATTGCTTACTTTTGTGATTTCGAACTAATTTAAGTCTTCTATCGTAGCTGAACTACCTCCTCCCCTAGAGCCCTTCGACCCATTAGCGGACCCAGAAACAAAGAAGTCAATAGAAATTATTAATATGGTCGAAGCTATTGTGGACGAAGTTGTTACAAAATTATTAACCGAAGCTGCAGAAGTCCTAAAGGAGGAAGAATAACTATTCGTAAAAACATTACTAGAATATTAATGTAATATTTGCTGGGACATGATTGTAATATTCGGTGATCGCAGATTTTGAATGTAATATATGAAAGGTTTTACAATTCATTTCTTTGCGATGCATGAAACTTTTATGTATATACCATTTTTGAGCCTTTGGCGAAAAAACACCTTCCCTTCTTTTCATGCTTCGTAAAGAAGAGCTTCTATGCTTCGTAAAAAATCCTCTAAACATCGAAAAAACATTAATGCTTCGTTAACAATAATAAATTTGTTCCTCCACCTCAGAGCTGATGAAGCTGTATTTCTTCAAACTTATTTTGTGCCTTAGCACAACTTCATTTTTTCATAACATTCTCTGAAGGTCAACATTGTATCCCTTCTTATGCCATCGATGCAATATGATGTATGATGTTATGTTATGTGAAATGATGTGATGATGTTATGTTATGCAAGATGATCTTTATGCCGAAGACACACGCTCACATTCCCATAATGGAATGCACAATCTCTTTGTCGTTTATTTTTCGGCTTCACCGCTTATTTTTCGGTGTATCAGCGCTGACTTTTCGCTGTAAGTTCTGCATTCCCTTAGGAACGTCTTTTGAACTTCTTTGCCTTCTATTTCGGCGGTATTCGCGTTGACTTTTCGCGCTTCGCCTTATATTTCGGCGGTATTTGGCTCTGCATTCCCTTTGGAATGACTTTTGAGCAGAAAACTTACACTGCGCTCCCTTAGGAACGACTTTTGATACGTTCGGTAAACTTACGCTGCGTTCCTTAGAACGACTTTTTGTAGCTTCGTAAGTCTGTGGAGAGAATATATTTTGCTATAACAAGAACGAAACTTTTACAAGAAATTGAAAATGTCAAAAGAGCTAGGCTTTCAACAATTGTTCCTTATTAAAAAAGAAAATGACAATGAATGTAAAGACTGTTTCACGGGTAGGATATCTCTCAATAGATATGCTTCGATTCTTGCACAGTGCTGTTGACTGTGCGAGCTTTAGACTCCTCCCTGAACTCTCACTGTTGATGGGTCTGTTGGCTCCCTTCTGGCTGCTGGCCTCGTGAATACACAGGCTGTAGTGGTGGCGGAGGTGGAAGCTGTGGCCAAGACGGCTGTGGCTGGCTAGCCGAAGCAACAGAAACTGCAGGATGGTTACCCACATACTCTGGTATGTAGGGTGAGTGGTACGAAGCGGTGTGCATGACCTGCTTTGGCTGGTTCTACTGAGCTGCGACTTCTGCTATTTCCTTTTGTTTCTGAATTGTGACATGGCACATCCTTGTAGTATGGCCCTTGTCCTCACCACAGAATAAGCAATAAATTTTTCTGGGTTGATCCCCAAACCTTCCTCCGAAGCCCCTGGCGCCTCTGCCTCTTGGAGCTGTTGGCCGAAAAGAGTTTTGTTGCTGCCCCGAAGATTGTGAAGTGTATTGCGACTTCTGCAGCTGACTTCCTCTGTCATCATTCTGAGTGGAGTGGATTGACCTGACATGCCTTGGGTGGATTCTTCCCCTGAAGCCCCTGGCCATTTCAGAGAACCTGTAGGCTTCCTCCCTTCTTTGGCGAAAGTCATTGTCAGCCTGGATATATTCATCCATCTTTTGGAGCAACTTCTCTAGGGTCTGAGGGGGCTTCCTGGCAAAATATTGGGTCGTAGGTCCTGGCCGAAGCCCTTTGATCATGGCCTCGATGACGATTTCATTGGGCACAGTTGGCGCTTGTGCCCTTAAGCGCAAAAACCTTCGGACATACGCCTGGAGGTATTCTTCGTGCTCTTGTGTGCACTGGAACAAAGCTTGAGCAGTAACCGGCTTCGTCTGAAACCCTTGGAAACTGGTGATTAGCATGTCCTTCAGCTTCTGCCATGATGTGATTGTTCCTGGCCGAAGAGAGGAGTACCAGGTTTGCGCAACATTCTTGACTGTCATGACGAAAGATTTCGCCATGACTGCGGTATTGCCCCCATATGAAGATATGGTTGCTTCGTAGCTCATCAAAAACTGCTTCGGATCTGAGTGCCCATCATACATGGGGAGCTGGGGTGGTTTGTATGATGGAGGCCATGGGGTAGCCTGCAGTTCTGCTGACAGAGGAGAAGCATTATCAAAAGCAAAATTTCCATGATGGAAATCGTCATACCATCCATCCTCGTTGAAGAAGCCTTCTTGATGAAGCTCCCTATGTTGGGGCCTTTGTTCTTGTTCGTTCTGAGCAAGATGGCGTACTTCTTCAGTGGCTTCATCGATCTGCCTTTGAAGATCAGCTAGTCGGGCCATCTTCTCCTTCTTCCTTTGTACTTGCTGATGAAGTATCTCCGTGTTTCTGATTTCTTGGTCCAACTCCTCTTGGAGTGTTGGACTAGCGGCCTTCCTCTTCTGGCTTCGAGCCTCTCGAAGAGAAAGGGTTTCCTGGTTTGGGTCCAGTGGCTGCAGAGCAGCAGCCCCTGTCGCTGAAGCTTTCTTCGGTGGCATGACGAAGGTCAATGCTTGCCGAAGGTGGTCGAAAAGGGTTCACCGGAGGTGGGCGCCAATGTTTGGGACTTGTTCTCAAATGCTACGAATCAAGAACAAGGCAACATAAAATGTTAAATATCAATGCCCTTCGTCCTTCAAAACATTATCTCCTTCAGGATATAATGATCTTCAGACGAAGGTTATGAAAGACATACCTTCGAATATTGAAGGTAGAATGGTAATAGAAAAGGGGTGTAAAATACAAAAGATCATATAAATAGACATATAGCATTATAAATTCATCTTCATTTTATTATCATAAGAATATCAAAACAATATTGAATTACATTCGATACCTTCAACTTGGTGAGCAGTGAAAGTACGAGCGTGAAGTAAAAGAAAATGTCAAATCCGCCTGAACAGTATGGGGGTACTGTTCATCTATTTATAGGCGTGGGACGCAGCCCACGTGAAATTACATTCATGCCCTTTACATTTGCTAATGATTATAAGGTAACTCATCGGGGTCCAAATAGCCTTTTCCCCTTTAGGTCGGTTCCCTTTCTTGCTGTCATGCCAAAGCTCCCCCGCGCGTAACTTCAGCGCTTCGTCAATCTTCGTATTGTTCATGCTTCCCCCCACTGTGGTTCTGATTCGAATCCGAAGGTACCTGCTCACGTATTACAACTCTGGAAACAATATTAAATCATGTTTTTGAGGACCTTCGGAAGACGAAGGCCCCCAACAAGTACATGTGCTTCAGTCAAACGTTTCTTCAATTCTTGAAAAGCATCTTCTTGTGAGTTTCCCCATTTAAATTCAACACCTTTCTTTGTCAATTCATTTAAAGGGGAAGCGATAGTACTGAAATCTCGCACAAATCTTCTATAAAAACCAGCAAGACCATGAAAACTTCTTACTTGACTTTCATTCGTTGGAGCTGGCCAATCCTTGATGGCTTTCACCTTGGATTCATCCACCTCTATTCCTTTTGCTGAAATGACAAAGCCAAGAAACACAACATGGTCTGTGCAAAAACTTTGTATTTCCTTAGTTTCTTCTGGATTGGTTTGATATGGTGCACAGTTAGGAAGTGCAGCCCCTAGAATAAGATCGATTTGATGCTCAATTCCTCGAATTGGAGGTAGTCCAGCCGATGTTTCTTGTGGAAACACGTCTTCAAAGTCCTGCAAAAGATCAACCACAACACTAGGAAGATATGTTATGTCGTTAGGAGAAATCAAAACATCTTTGTTCACAAGTACAAAGAGCACTTGATATGGGTTGTTCCTCACTTCTCTCAGCTCAGATTTTGTGGATAGCATAACTAGATGTTCTCCCTCTTCCTTCTTTTTATCTCTTGAATTTGGCTTGTAGCACTCGCTCACCAAATTGTGGATGACACTCAATTTCTTTTGCTCTTCTCCTCCTCTACTTGCTGTACTAATTTCAGTTTTCTTTTATAAATGTTCAGCCATGATTTGTTGAGGGGTCATAGGCTTGAGTACAAACTTTCTCCCTTTCAGATCTAGCGTGTACTTTTGTTCTTCCACAATGCTGAGAATATCGGTCATATTCCCAAGGTCTTCCTAGTAGCATGTGACAAACAGACATGGGTGCAACATCGCACTCCACCGTGTCAACATACTCTCCAATCTTGAACGGAACTTTTACCTTATAACCAATCTTGATATCTCCCGATTCATTCAACCATTGGACACGATATGGATGAGGGTGTCGCTGCAACTTCAAACCAAGCTTTTCAACCATCTCATGACTTGCAAGATTATGGCAGCTCCCTCCATCATTGATCACCTTTACTACTTTGTCTTGCACTCTGGCTCGTGTTTGAAAAAGATTATGTCGCTGTCCAATTTCAGCTTCTTTCATTTGAACACTCAAGATTTGTGTAACCACAAGAGTAGTACCATGCTCAAATTCACATCCCGTATGTTCTTCAGATTTATCAATGTCATCTTCATTTCCTGCTTCAGCTTCCTCTTCACTAGCTGATGTATATTCTCCATCATCAGTCACAAGGATCACACAATTATTTGGACACTCCTTTATGACATGACCACGACCTCCACACTTGAAGCACTGAATACCACTACTCTTGGCTGTTGAACCCACTGATGTTGAAGTGGATGCTGCTGGTTTATAACTCGTGTTTGGAGCAGCTTATAATACTCCTTAATAGAGAAACTTCCTTGCCTCAAATTCTGCAATTTATCAAAAAGATCACGTTGATAATGCTTTGGCACAAAACGAATTCTCATTTCTCGCTTCATCTCTTGCCAAGTAACAATAGGGTCCTCTCCATCTTCTTCATGATCATGAAGAAGTTGCTCCCACCAAATCAGAGCATATCCTTCAAACTCAAGAGATGCCATTGCAAGTTTCTTCTCCTCTGAATAATTATGTAGGCGGAAGATTTTCTCCACCTTCAATTCCCATGGGAAATAATCTTCAGGATCAGATCTACCATCAAATTTTGGCATGGTAAACTTAAGTTTCCCAAATCTCTCTTCTTGGTTGACGCCTCTATGATGACGACGACCATAGCGATGTTGGGACTGATCATCATCCCCAAATTCAGATTCTTCATTGTCATCATTTCTTCGATTCTGTCCTCTTCCTCTACCATGTGCAGCACCTTGATTCCTCCTCCCATGTTCACTTGCTCTTCTATAATAATTTCCTTCGCCTTCTTCCCCATCTTCATCATGGTTTCTTGCACCATCAGGGAGTCGACGTCGACCTCTGATTTCAGCCATAAGTGTCTGAAGATCTTGTGCCAACCGATCTTGCTTGTCTTCTATGCTTCGTTTGAACTCATTGAATTGTATTAGGGTGACACATTCTTCAATCTCAACGTTGGGATCCATCTTCCTGCGAAATTAGTGGCAACAAGGCAACAAATATAGGTGGAATATGAAGCTATATAGAATCTCACAACCTCACCACTCCTACCAACCAAAGCTCTTATGAGGTCCCTGCGGGTTGCAAGAAAAATGTGTGGTGGTAACAAGAAAGTGATAGTTAAGCGAATACAAGACTAGAGTACTGATTACGATGGCTTATATGTGGAGCTTGGTGGGGAATAATAAACAAGGAATGCAAATCCTAGTTGTTGTAAAGTTAAATAACCATCCAACTAGAAGTTCTATGCCTAGTGCTGACCACAAGATACGAGTGATGTAAATAGATCAAACACACACGCAAGAAATTTCAGATTTGATGCATACAAGGAGTATGATTGGAATGCAAGTGTTGCAATCAAATCCAACCAAAATTTTGCACCAAATGACAATAGCAAACTGGTTGAACAACTTGATGAACTTTCAGCACTTGTGCTCATAAACAAACCGATCGTTCTACTTTTCTTTCACAATCTTGCTCAACACGTTTTTGGTACTTTTCTTTCTTCTATTTTTTATTCTCTTTTTTTATAGAACTAAACACAGAGATCTGATATGATATTGCACACCTTATAATAATTAACAAAGAACTCAACCAACAGCTATAACTTAAATAGGATCAAAGTTAACGTGAAGGAAATGATGAGGGTTTTCATGTTTTTCTTTTTGTGGATATTTTCAGATATATATAAGAGGCTCAAAGGGAACACAAAGGATAGAGTGACCAGCAACTAAACAAAGACTCTAAGGACTGAAACTTAACAAAACTCACTGGAACAATAGATTGAAACAAAGGGCTATGGCAAAAATATTTTATGGCTTTTTGGTGGATAGGACGAACACAGAATATATGTAGCTAAGGGTAAAGAATCCTACCGTGGCAACTGAGGCTTTGATACCAGATGATGCGTCACGATGCCCGATCTTCACGACGTAGGATCAATCTTCAGATAACTAGCTTCGAAGAAGCTAAGATAACTTGCTGCAAGCAGCGATAACTAGTGCAACCTGACAAATAAAACTCAAAGCCAACCACCGTCTTTAACCGATAGCCTGGATCGAGGATTCGCCCAACCACACTCTCAAAGAACCAACCAACACAGCCTACAATCAATCGAGGAGACCTCGAAGGGAGTAGGAGCACCAATTGGGAGCGGATGAAGTCGCCGCTTCTGCAATCCCGTGAAGGAATTCACAAGAACAAAGGGGTAGAGATCACTCTCAATATTTGTTAGAGCATCTCCAAAAGACTAGCTAATTAACTCGTCAAGCCAAATTTTAGCTACTCAATAGTAAATTAAATCTCCAACAGACTAGCTATCTGACTCTGTAAATTGTCTCTCTCACTAGCTAAATTTGGCTAGCCACCTGACTAGCCAAACTAGATAGATAGTCTGTTGGACTGAGATGCTATATATAGAGTGTAATATTTATGAAAACGTAAATAGATAGTCAAATAGAAAGCAAAAAATGAAGAGTGTGTCGGAGATGCTCTTAGCACACAGCTGAACAAAAGGGGTTCTGTTTTAGATTATCAAAAGTTGTCTTACATCATAGACATAGGGGGTATTTATACTAGTAACAACCAGCCTTAGAGAGGTGTAAACATGAAACAAAAGTATTTTCACATGCTGATGTGAAGGAGTCTCTTCGGGAGATCTGCAGAGCTGAATTTCGTGTGGCTGTTTGACTTCTGCGCAGCCTTCAGTATTTTGATAATAACTTTTCCTAGGAATCTCCAAATGACATGGGACTAGTTGCGTTGGAAAGCTAACTTGATAAGCTTTCTCACCATATATAGCATGCTTAATGAAACTTCGTAGAATGATGCAGTTTAATACAAAAACTTGGTCATCAAGCAGACTATTGACCTTCTGACCAGTCAGCACTAAAGTAGGTCGGCTGCCTTTCTGGTAGATGTGGTTAAGTCGGCTTTAGAAGCATTGGAAACTAGACTTCAAGAGCTTTCCAAAAAGTACTTATGGGCCTTCATAGCTTTTGGGAATCAAAAGATATGACTGTTTCTTCTGGATGGTTCTGTTGCGCTGGACTGACCCGGACATAGCTCTTCTTGTTGATTCACCCTTGATATGTTTTGTCCTTCCTCTTTGGTGAACCTAAGTAATATCAACATACACGACTTAGGTAGTATAAAGTTCTCATTAGTATTCAATTGAAATTCATAAAGTAGCGCGTGCACCTCTTGCTGTAGCTTCTTAGCTCGGCTACGTGTAATTGGTCCATCAAAGGCTTGGGTTGGTGATGATGTTGGTTGTACTTAAGTTGATGTAGTATGACTTGGGGGTTGTAATGTGTTGTTTAATGGCGTGGTCGTATCACCTTCCCCGACCTCCACGACATCCTCTAGATCCACCTCGGCCACGAAAAACTTGTGAGCCACCTTTGGATCTCATGGCTCCCGCACTAGATCGGGGAAATTGAAAGGGTGTGCGCCCTGTTCTAATTCCACGACCTACGGGAGGCAACCCTAGGTAGGGTGTAGCACCATCGAACTGGAGAACTTCTTGGTAGGAGAATAAATTTGGGAAGTCATTACCGAGTTGAGATCCAGATCTTCAATGTGTAGACGAGTGGTTGGGGCACTGATAGACGGTGGTCGAGACAACTGTGTCTGGAAGAAGACGCCCAGGTCTTCTTCGGGAGCTTCACGACCATGGGGGATCCTAGCCAAGGAGGAAGATCCGGCTTGGGATAAGAAATCTTGGAGGTTGCGATTGTTCTCCATCTACTGCGGAGGTGAGCAGCGGTTGTTCGATGCCTAGAACGTCGGCAGGGGAGAGATGGGCATGGCGCACAGAGCAGCGGTTGTTTGATGCCTAGAATGTCGGCAGGGGAGAGATGTGCATGACACACAGAGCAGTGGGGGATAGTGTGGCGGGGGCAGCACAAAGCGAGGCGAGCCAGCCGGCTAGAGTCAAGGCCTCGTGGTGCAGGCGGATGCAACGCGACGCATGGCAGACACAACGCAAGGAGCTGGCGGTGGAAGGTTGGGAGGAAAGAGTGCTGGCGGCGGAAGGCTGGGGAGAAGTGAGAAAAAATCAGGTTTAGTCCCCTTTAGCCTCCCCTTAAGGGACTAGGGACTAAATTGGTTTAGTCCCTTCTTTAGTCCTTATGTTTGGTAAATTAGAGACTAAAAAAGGGATTAATTGCAGGGACAGGGTTTTGGTCGGTCCGAGCACGACATGACTTGGCCCTATTTTATTATTTTGTTATTTTTCTATAAAATCTCTATAGTATACTTGAATATAGAGTATAAAACATAAAAACATGTGTTCTAGTGACTATGTTGATGTGAATGTGGGTTTAGAGTCAACAATTATGCATATTTTTTCTTATTCTTACCATTTAAACACCACATCCGTATGAAAAGTTGTAGATGAGTCCGAGAATTTATCTATATTACCGGTACATGGCTACGGTGGTTTCTATATATCATGTGTGATTATATTTTAAATTTTCTAATTATTAGTTCATATATTAACGATATTGATCTCTCTTAATTTTAATGCAATTATACAAGTGTTGTTGTGGTAGAGGGCGTTGGTTCGATCCCTACTCTAACTTAATATTTGTGTTGCATGCCTTGAATTTTGATGTAGACGCAAACACACGCATGGAGGCCTAGGATGCTCGTGTGGGAGTGCATTGACACACGAAGAAACGACGAAACTCATGTATTATATAACAGAAAAGATAAATAATTCCTGTTAAAAGAGTGGTGGCCGCAGAACGGGCGGCTGGCTAGGGCGGTTACGCCGCGCGTGGGTAGGGGCGGACCTAATATTGGGGGAGAGGGCATGCGTGGTTGGATGGCATGGGGCAGTAGAACGGACGGTGCAGATGTGTGGACGGCAGAATGGTGGGTTCATTCTGAAAGGGAAATAACCTCAACATTTCCTATAATCGATTTTGGTGTTTGACGTCCATCACAAACCATCTGAACTAACTAGTTTGCCTAGTGGATGTTTTCCTCAGGTGCACAAAGTTCACATAAACATATAAAGAAATTGACTTAAGGGATTTCTACAAAGTTTAGAGCATACAAGACCTAGTGCAGCCAGTGGCACACCGGACACTGTCCGGTGCCCAGGCTAGAGCACCTCGCGAACTGGCCGCTCTCGGGTTTTCTCAGAGCTTGTCCGGTAAAATTCATCGGACTGTCCGGTGCATCACCGGACTGTTCAGTGAGACAATAGAGCAACGGTCAACTGTGCGACTACGTGCCCAGTCTGCAGTACCAGAAGTCAGAAGACAATCTGCGACGACAGGTCACACCGGACTGTCCGGTGTGCCACCGGACTGTCTGGTGCCGCAAGAAGACAGAAGACTTCAACGGTCAACAGCTCCAAACCCCAACAGTCGGCTGATGTGGCACTCACCGGGCAGTGAACAGTATAGTGTCCGGTGCACCACCGGAGTGTCCGGTGTGCCCATCGACAGCAAAGGCTGGAATAGTGGTTGGGGCTATAAATACCCCCAACCACCACCATTTAAGCCATTTTCAAGCATTCCAACTTCCTCATTCAATACTAGAGCAAAAGAATAGACTCCAAGACACAATCAAAGCATCAAATCCTCTCCAAGCTCCAAAATCAAATCAAGTGCTTAGTGACTTGAGAGAGGGTGATTTGTGTTCTTTTGTTGCTCTTGTTGCTTGGCTGCTTTCTTCTTCTCATTCTAAAAACTTCTCAAGTGTTTTGTAAAGCAAGCGAGAGACACCTAATTGTGTGGTGATACTTGCGGGGTCTTAGTGACCCGTGTGATTCAAAATAAGCACTCGACCGGTCTAAGTGACCGATTGAGAGAAGGAAAAGGGTTGAAATAGACTCGGCCTTTGTGGCCTCCTCAACAGGGAGTAGGTTCTTTGGAACCGAACCTCGAAAAACAAATCATCATGTTCATTTGTGTTGATCTTCATCACTCAAATTGTTTCTCTACTCTCCTCTCACTCTAAAGTTCTCTTACTCATATTGTTTTGAGTTGGCTCCAAAAGTGTAACATCCCAAAATTTAACCCGAGGTTTGGAACCCTAATCCCCTAACCCCCCCCCCCCCCCTTAATCACTCCTTAGACTCCACCTCATAGAACATCTCATCATATGCATACACTTTGATTGTTAGAAGCACCTCACATAGAATATTATTTTTTAGCACCTAAGATTATTTAGCTAATTATTTGTTCAAAAGAAAAGGAGATAAAAGAAATAGAAATAGAAATAAGAAATAAGAAATAGAAAGTAGAAAAGAAAAAGGAAAAACCTCCCTTCCCCTCGGTTGGGCCGTTTTCGGCCCAACTCCCTCCCGCGCGCCTCGCCCCCCGCCCCCGGCCCACACGGCCTGTCTCCCTCCCGCGCGCCCGCCCACGTTAGCGTCGCGCCGCTCCCCGCTGACTGGTTGGCCCCACCCGTCAGCTACGCCTCCCCTCTCCCTCTCTCGTCGCTCTCCGGCTACCGGCTTGGCCCCACCCGTCAGCCCGCACTCCCCTCGCTCTCTCGCGATCT
Source organism: Zea mays (assembly GCF_902167145.1). Taxonomy (NCBI): domain Eukaryota; kingdom Viridiplantae; phylum Streptophyta; class Magnoliopsida; order Poales; family Poaceae; genus Zea; species Zea mays. Next base: position 189,158,846 of record NC_050098.1, read on the forward strand.
CTCTATCCCTAGCAAGCGGGTCCTGCTTGTCAGCGCCTTCCTCGCACCCGTGACCGAGCTAGCGACGCAATCGTCGTCGGTCGCCACCACCCTGTCGTCTCGCCATTACTCGCTCGCCTGCCCGATTGGCGCCTTGCGCCTCTGTCCCCTTGCGCCAGCCGAGCCATCCCGTCACCCCCCTGCCTGAGCCGTCCCGTCGTCGCCACTGTGCACCACCATCCCCGCTGTGGCGAGCTCGCCGGTGCTCGCCACCTCCCGCCCCCTTCCCCGCCCCGGGCGCCTATAAAAGGACCGCCCCGAGCTCCCCAATTCCTCACCCCGGCTTTGGCCATCTCTTCCCCCTTCCCCGAGCTCAATTGAGCCAGCGCCGCCGCCATCTTCATCTCCGGTGAGCTTCCCCCTTCCCCTCTCTGTTGGGTTCTAGTCAAATTAGTGTAGCTCTTGAGCTCCGCCACTTCACCACGAGCACGACACACCTTTTTCCCCTTGCCTTTTCCACCCGTTGGCCTCGCCGGTGGTCTCACCACCGCGGAGCCTACAACCCGCCGTGGACCGGCCACCCCAGGCATCCACCGGCCAAATTGACTCCACCTCTGTGACCCCCTACCCCCTCTCGTTCTTTGCCACCATTCCGTCCACTCAGAACTGGACCACCGGCGAGGAACCGCTGTTGGGTTCACCGGCGACCGGTTCTCCTCGCCGCGGACCGCCCTCCTCCTTCCTCCTGGCGCCGTCTCCCCCCTCCTCTCTTTGGCGCGTGGGCCCGCACCCACGGTGTCTGCTGCGCCGTCCCCGCTCCTCGTGGGTCGTCTGGGCCCATTTGGCCGCGACGCCACGCGCCCGCGCCCGACCAGGCCAAAATCCCCCCGGCCCAGCTAACTATGGAAACCCCTTTTCTTTTTTTCCTTTTTTCTTTTCCTATATATATATATATATATATATATATGTATATATATTGATATTTTATGCACCAAAAATAGTCTAAATAAATTTTAGGGCACAAAATAATAATGTCTAAAAATTGGCACACCCCACCAAGTCACCATGATTGATGTACTGTTCATTATCTATTTTTGCTAGAAGAAGAGGGATCTGATCCTCTGTCACACCCGGTTTTGGAAGGCAAACCGAATGCGAACTATGTACGTGCCAGGATCAGAACTCACGTACACAGCGATTACATAAATGAACATCATCACACAATGCTCGAATAATAACATAAAAGAGTACTTATTACATCATAGAGTCATAGACATCCACATAGTCATTGTCTTAACAAGTAAATCAAAGTACTAGCGAAACGCAGTAAAGATAAGGCCTTCACAGGCAGCTGACTGGGGGTTTGCCGCCAACCCACACCTAGAATTCATCGTAGTCTTGGAACTCCTGGAAGTCTCCTTCCACGGCTTCGCCTTCTCCTGAGTAGTGGTTACAATGCGGGCAACCTGGTGTTTTGTGGTAAAGCAAGGATGAGTACACATCAATGTACTCAGCAAATGTCCCGTTTGGCTGAAGTGGACTAGCTTTATGTGGGGTTAGGCTCAAGCAGTTGCTTTTAGTTGGTCAGGTATTTATCATTAGTAGAAGCCAGATTTTAGCATTATCCAACCCGTAAACCATTTCCTCATCGAGGAACAACATCATCATAGTCGAACCAAAACCATAACATAATCCTTGTATCTCGAACCATCTGTATCTCTAATCAAAGAGGATCCCAAGGCTGCTCTTAACCGTGAGCACGGCTGATATACCAGTTTCACTACCCTCTGCAGAGGTTGCACACTTTACCCATGAGTCATGATTCCCTTTCTACCCGGGGAGAGCTAATCCCCATTGACCACTACCTAGGTGGTCCGGCAGGGCATCACTACGTAGCTTTTACAAAGATTCCCTAGAGATCATAGCTGCCCGTTAGGTTTCTCCAGTTTGATAAACACAGTACCCCTCCCTGCAGGAGAGTGACTAACAAAGAGCAAAACGAAAGAACCTCGGCACTCAGCCTCGGCAGAGCAAGCACTATGCCTGGACCCCATTGACGGCACGACGGCTAAGCAACTACACCTCTAGTTCATCTAATTAATCAGCTAAGGGCATCCCATTTCACCCTCATGGTTGCACTGTTATCCCGGGTCTCTCTCAACGAACCAGTCCTTACGGAGAGGTACTCAGGAAACAGCCTGAGCCCCCTAGAGTATCACAAGATCATCAACATCATCAGGATAACAGTATCATAAATAGTCACATCATGTTCATTGATTATGTTAAAGCAATAGCAAAGTGCTAACCATAATAGCCCATAAGGTCATCAAGGATAAAGTAAAGTGTAAAGCTAGTCAATCCTTAGGTTTCAAGTAAGTAGTGCGGGGTAGTAAGTTATAAATGAATAGGACATAATGGGACAGAGGACACTTGCCTTCACCAAACTGCTGATCAGGGACTTCCTCTGCAACTTCCTCGGGACACACAGACTGCTCGTTGTCTACGTAAAGTAAACATTCACACTATGCACGTAGGAAGATAACAAACAAAAGCAACATACAAGACATATGCAGCAAAGAGATCACAAGTTCATAGCAGAAAAGGGATAGGCACTCTGGTGTTCCCTAGGTCTGGGGTAGAGGACTATACAAAGTGATTCATTATCCACTAGTCAAGTTTAAGTCAGTGGTGGGATTAAATCATTACCTGGTTTTAAGTTCCTAAACTTAGGTGTTTAAGTCCCTAATCTTAAGTACTCCAACTTTTATTAAAGTCTACCAATTTCTAATTGTCTCAAATGGGGTTCCAATAGCCTTAATCCTATCCTGGTGATTAACTATTAATTGGTACATGGAAACAGCAGGGAAACATTGGTTAAATAGATAGACAAAAACATCATGAGCATTTTGCAATTTGAAGCACCTAATTTGGAGTTCATATGACAAAGTTATGAATTTTACAAGTTTGGGGATTAAAAATATACCCTAAATACCTATTTTGAATTAATTAAAAGGTCCAGGGACCTAACTGCGAGAAACCAGGGACGGTGGGTTCAAATTCCAGAAAACCGGGGGTCTCTTTAAGAAAATGCGCGGGCGAAGGGGTATCGGGCTACTACGGCCGTCAGATCTAAAGCGAACGGCCAGGATTAGATCCTGCGGGCGGGCGCGCGAGCGCGCGGCGGCCTGGGCGACTGACAGGCGGGACCAGGCGGGCAGCGCGGGCAGGCTGACAAGCGGGGCCGGCGGGCAGAGCGCGCGCGGGGTGTGAGGGAAGCGGCCCTGGGCCGTTGGATCTCTGGTAGGCGACCAGGATTGGGCCCGGGCTAATTGAATCAGGGCCGTCCGATCTGGGATGAACGGCGGGGGTCAGGTGGTCGGCCTGGGCTTCTCCTACGGCTAGCTGGGGCGGCGGCGCTCGTCCCCGCGGCGGAGGGCTCGCCGGAGACGAGGGGCGCGGGCGTTTGGCGGGCCTCTGGGGCGACCTGAGTGGCCGGGAAGGTTGGGGAGGGCACGGGGAGTCCTCTGGTGGGGTCTGGGTCGGGGCAGGGGCACCGGAGGGGGGCGGTTCACGGCGGGGCGGCTCGGCGGCGGGGTTACTCTACTCCGGCGAGGAATTAAACACGGCAGAAGGCAATACACGGGTCGATAGGGGCGGGAGAGGTCCCTTACCTCAAGGCGGGCTCCGGGGACTCCTCGGCGGCGGGAATGGCGCGACGGTGGCCCGGGGCGACGGTGGCGGACCTCCGCGGCTGCACGGGGAGCGGCGGGTGAGCGCGGGCAGAGAGAAATAGGGAGGGGGAAAGGGAATTGAGGCGCGTCCCGGGTTGCGGACGCCGGGGCGAAGCTCACCGTGGCAACGGACACGGCGGAGCTCCAACGGCGGCCGAGAAACGGGCTCGGGACGGCGGGGATTCGTGGCGGCGGCGCTCTGGCGTGCGCGCAGCGAGGGAGAGGTGGAAGAGGGGTCCGCTAGAGCGCAAATGGGGGAGGGGGCGAGGGCGAGTGGGGTTCGGGGCTCAAGTGGCCAGGGGCTGGTCAGTTGCGAGCTCCACGCGCGACGTGGGCGCGGAGAAAGCGGGCGCGCGCAGCTCGGGCGGCGGTTACGCGAGGAAGACGGGGCTGACAGCCCGGGCCCGCGAGCAGAGAGAGAGAGGAGAGCGGAGGCGGGCGCGCGAGAGGCGGATGCGCTGACGGGCGGGCCCGCCAGGGCAGAGAGAGCGGGGGGGGGGAGAGGCGCGCGCGCGGGATGGGCCAGCTGGGCCGAAAGGCCGAGGGGGCGGCGGGGTTGGGCCTCTTTCTCTTTTCTTTTTATTCTGGAATTGTTTTCTCTTTTTCTTTTTATTTTCTCTATTTGATTCAAATTCAAATGAGCCACAAATTCAAATCAAACTTTCCAAGAATTATGCACCAAGCAAAAGTGAAACCTAGAGTTCAACATGATGCAACAATTCATACTCCCTTAGGGTTTAACATATTAAACTATTATTACAAATAAAATAAGCACTTTTCTCCTATAGAAATGAGAAAGAAAAGAATGAGGAATGATGAGAAAAGGGAAGTAACACCTGAATTTGTGAATATGAGCAAAGAAATTTTATACCCCCAAATTCAGGGTGTTACAAACCTATCCCCCTTAAAAGAATCTCGCCCCGAGATTCAAGGTTGGTCAGCAAAGAGTTCAGGGTATTTGGCCTTCAGATCATCTTCTCGTTCCCAGGTTGCTTCTTCCTCCGAGTGGTGACCCCATCTGACTTTGCACATTCTGATGGTATTCCTCCGGGTGACTCTGTCTGCAAACTCCAGAATCTGCGTTGGCTTCTCTATGTATGTCAGATCCTCCTGGACCTCCAAACCCTCCACTGGCAACTGTTCTTCTGGTACTCGCAGACACTTCTTCAATTGCGACACATGGAACACATGGTGCACTGCTGACAAGCTCTCTGGTAGGTCGAGCTGGTAGGCCACTTCTCCACGCTTTGCTTGAATCTGATATGGTCCAACGTACCGAGGTGCTAACTTGCCTCTAACTCCGAACCTTCTAACTCCCCTGATAGGTGACACCTTCAGATAGACGTAGTCTCCCACTTCAAAGCTCAGTTCCCTTCTCCTTCTGTCAGCATAGCTTCGCTGTCTTGACTGGGCTGTCTTCAGGTTCTCCCGAACCATTTTGATATTCTCTTCGGCTTCAAGCAAGATATCGGGGCCAAACACCTGTCTCTCTCCACGCTGGTCCCAATGCAACGGAGTCCTGCAACTCCGCCCATAGAGTGCCTGAAACGGTGACATCTTCAAGCTGGCTTGATAACTATTGTTGTAGGAGAATTCTGCATAAGGTAACCTTTTGTCCCATCCTGACTTGTCTTGCAACGCACAGGCTCTCAACATATCTTCAAGGATCTGGTTAGTTCTTTCAGTCTGGCCGTCTGTCTGCGGGTGATAAGCTGAGCTGAAGTTCAAATGGGTGCCCAAAGCTTCTTGTAGCTGCTGCCAAAAATGAGAGGTGAACTGCGTCCCTCGATCTGACACTATCTTCTTCGGCACACCATGAAGGCAGACTATTCATGACATGTATAACTCAGCTAACGTTGCTCCGGTGTATGTTGTCTTCACAGGTATGAAATGGGCCACCTTTGTTAAGCGGTCCACAACCACCGAGATGGAATCATAACCGGCCCGGGTACGAGGTAGGCCAACTATAAAATCCATCCCGATCTCATCCCACTTCCACTGAGGAATCCGCAATGGCTGCAACAATCCGGCAGGCCTCTGATGCTCTGCTTTGGTTCTCTGACAGCTATCGCAGATGGCGACATATTCTACGATCTCTCTTTTCATGCCATACCACCAAAACCTTCTTTTTAAGTCCTGGTACATCTTCTCACTCCCAGGGTGTATGGAGTAGGCTGTCTCATGAGCTTCCTTGAGGATCAGTTCCCGAATAGGTTTGAGGTCGGGAACACACAATCGGTCCTTGAACCATATTACTCCCTCTTCATCCTCTCGAAAGTTTTTGCCTCTTCCTTCTAAGATCAGCTGCCGGATCTTGTTGATGTTTTCATCATCCTTCTGCCCTTCTTTGATCTCCCGCTCTAGGGTGGGCTCTAATTCCACGGTTACTCCTTGCGTACTGTTCAGGAAACCGAGGCTCAGTCTGTCGAACTCTTTGGCTAACTCATACGGCATCGGGTACGAGGCCAACATATTGACTTGACTCTTCCTGCTCAGAGCATCTGCAACAACATTGGCTTTGCCTGGATGGTAATGTATCTCCAGCTCATAGTCTTTGATCAATTCCAACCATCTTCGCTGCCTCATGTTTAGCTCTGACTGAGTGAATATGTACTTCAGACTTTTATGATCCGTGTAGATGTCGCACTTCTGCCCATACAGGTAATGTCTCCAGGTCTTTAAGGCATGAACCACTGCTGCCAACTCCAGGTCATGTGTGGGGTAATTTTTCTCATGGATCTTCAGCTGTCGAGATGAGTATGCTACCACTCTTCCTTCTTGCATTAGCACACATCCCAATCCGGTGTACGAAGCATCGCAATACACTGAGAATGACTGGTGAACATCAGGCAGGACTAACACAGGAGCTGTAGTCAATCTATTCTTCAGTTCTTCAAATGCTTCCTGACACTTTTGAGTCCATTTAAACTCAACTTTCTTCGCTAGTAACGCTGTCATTGGTCGAGCAATCTTTGAGAAGCCTTCAATGAAACGCCTATAATATCCAGCCATTCCAATGAAGCTCTTGATCCCACGAACATCCTTCGGTGCTTTCCAGTTCAGGATATCTGCTACTTTCTTTGGATCCACTGCTAACCCATCTTGGTTTATGATGTGACCCAGAAATAAGACTTCATGAATCCAGAACTCGCATTTGCCCAGCTTGGCATACAACTGATGCTCTCGAAGTCTTTGCAATACCATCTTCAAATGCTCTACATGATCTTCCTCACTTTGAGAGTATATGAGAATGTCATCGATGAATACTACCACAAACTTGTCCAGATAATCCATGAACACACTGTTCATCAGGTACATAAAGAAGGTTGGCGCATTTGTCAAACCAAAGGACATAACTGTGAACTCATATAACCCGTACTTGGTGATGAATGCCGTCTTCGGTATATCCGAGGGTCGGATTCTGAGCTGATGGTAACCTGATCTCAGATCTATCTTCGAGAATACGCTGGCACCTCTGAGCTGGTCGAACAAATCTTCTATCCTTGGCAGGGGGTACTTGTTCTTGACAGTGACTTCATTCAAGGCTCTGTAGTCTATGCACATCCTTTTGGTACCATCTTTCTTCTCTACAAACAACACTGGAGCGGCCCAAGGCGAGGTACTTGGCCTTATGTACCCCTTCTCTAACATCTCATCTATCTGCTTCTTGAGTTCCACCAATTCTGGTCCAGACACTCGATAGGCTCTTTTGGAAATGGGGGCGGTACCAGGGATAAGCTCTATGGCAAATTCAACCTTTCTCTCGGGTGGCATGCCCGTTAGCTCCTCGGGAAACACATCCGGAAAGTCTGACACAACCTTGATAGCCTCGAGCGGGTTGGGTTCCTTACTATCAACTGAAATCTGATGGCAAACTCCCTCTTCTGACTTAGGCATCCTTAGCTCGGCCACTACCTCTTCTCCTGACGGGGACTTCAATGTTACGGTCCTCTTGTCACAACTAACATTTGCTTCATACTTCATTAACCAGTTCATCCCTAGAATAACATCTATCCCAGGGGTGTCTATTACTATTAAGTCACTGGGGAATCCTATCCCCCTTATTTCCACCATTATATTTGAGCATATTTTATCTGTTTGCACCTTGCCACCAACCGAATTAATCCTCATGGGCGGCATCATTGCCTCTACTGAGATGTTATGCAATTCTACCCAGGTTGCAGTGACAAATGAATGAGTTGCACCAGTATCAAATAGCACTTTTGCGGGATGAGATTCGACTGAGAACATACCTACTGCCACATCTGGTGCATCCTGGATCGCCTCGGCCTCCAAGTGGTTCACCTTCCCACGGTTGTACGCTTGGTTACGATTGCCTGCTGCCGGCTGCAGTACACCTTGCCTTGTTGGAGCATTGGGGTTGGTCTGCTGCTGAGCCATCTTCTTTGGGCACTGCATCGCCCAGTGGCCTTGATCTCCACAGTGGAAACATCCTCTGCCTCCTCCTTGCGCTGGGGCTGCTTGGTTGCTCTGATTTGCTGCTGGGGCAGGAAGGCGAGGTGCCTGGTTGTTCTGCTTCTGATACTGATTACTTCCCTGCTGGCTGTGCTGACGATACTGCTGCTGCTGCTGTGGGTACTGCCTCTGAAACTGCTGCTGATGCGGACGCTGATTCTGATTCTGATATCCCTGTGGGTGATCAGGTCTGCCTTGCTGAGATGAACTGCCTGAGAAACGTGGACGGCTGATGCCTCCGGACTGGGGTCCACTCATCTTGCGCTTCCGATCTTCCATATCCTTACGCTTCTTCTCAGTCATCACTGCCCTATCGATCAGATGCTGGAAGGTGGGGAAGGTGTGATTCATCAGCTGGTAATGCAGGGGATCCACCAAACCCCTCATGAACCTGTACTGTCTCTTGGCATCAGTGTTGACATCCTCGGGTGCATAGCGAGACAGCTGCAGAAACTTGTCTCTGTACTCACTAACAGACAGGGGACCCTGCTTCAGAGCCAGAAACTCCTCCTTCTTCACGATCATCAGTCCCTCTGGCACATGGTACCTGCGGAAACTCTCACTGAATTCTTCCCAAGTGATGGCTTCGGGGTCAGCATGGGTGGCGAGGTAGGACTCCCACTAGGACTGGGCTGCTCCCCTCAGCTGACGGGGGCCATACAGAACCTTCTCCTTGTCATCACATTGGGCGGTGCGCAGCTCCCTTTCCACTGCGTGCAGCCAGTCTTCTGCATCCATGGGGTCAGCAGAATGGGCGAAGGTAGGAGGGTGCCCTCTCATGAACTCGCCACGCTTATCTCGTGGCATCTGGGGCATCTGCACCTGCAATTGGGGTTGGGGTTGCTGTTGAGCCTGCTGCATGGCTGCCAGAGTCTGCCCAATGGCCTGCACTGCCTGGGTCTGCATCAAGAACATCTGCTCCACTGACATCGGGGGTGGTGGGGGAGGCTGCCTCTGTTGTTCCTCCTGCTGGTCATGCTGCTCTTGCTGGGCACGCCTGTTGCATCGGCGCCTGTTGTCAGACATCTGTGGAAGACATTCATACATCAGCATTGATCTTACAACCCTTCAGCATAAGAAAAGAGAATACAGAATTCTTCATGACACTGAGTGAACAACGAGCTTCACTGATCCTCATTCATGATTCAACACAGCTCCTCAGATAAGAAAGGAAAGTAGAAGTAAAGGGTTTCCCAACTAAACAACTAACTTTATTAACATTACTAGCTAAGCCAAACTGCAGGGGAAACCCACATGTTGGCTACAGTCATTACAAAGATTCAAATCAAGCACAAGTTCATCATAACAAACATGAAAGCAACTGATAAGCAAACTAAACTAAATGGAAGCAACTGGTAAGCAAACTAAACTGACTACCTAAAACTGAGACATCTGACTTAAGAATCATTACAAACTCCGACGCTAACGATCTAAGGATCCAGATCTATCCTGGTCTTACAGACGGGGGAACCATAAGTGTGGTGACCACGTGGCGGTGAGCGGTATGGGTGCTGAGTCCCGACAGGAGCGGGAGAACCACCCTCCTGGTGATGGCGCTCTGCCAACTCAGCACGCAACTCCGCAATCTCCGTTCGAGCCCTGCTTAGCTCGTCCAGAGAGTGATCCAGCTCGGTGTTAAGCACTGCGACTAGGTTGACTGTGCTGCTCAACCTAGGGTTAGCCTCACCAACAGGTGAGACAACCACACTCTCCGTGCTGCCAGTAGGGTGGCGGGGGTAGTACCGAAGGTTAAGACCGTCGGCCACGCCACCGAACAAAGAACAGTACTGAGAGAGTGCACGTCGTGCTGCATCCTGCATAGCCGCCTCTGCAGTGTCCCTCTCGGAGATGGAGTAGTGCTCCGAAACGGCCTCTGCTCCCCGGAGATCATCCTCCGGACGGCGGACTAGGCAGGTAGCCTCCCAGCGGTCCGGGTACCTCCCGCGACTGTGCTGGTAGACTACACAACGATACTCGATCGACCAGGTGTGCCGGTCGAAAGCCTGGCGCAGCAAGGTGTCGAGTGCGTCGTGGAAGTGACAACCGCGAGCGGCGTCACGGGTGATGGGTCGGGCAACCCATCCTTCCGCCTCCTGCGGCTCAGAAGACTCCGTGCTGTGGTCTGAGTCGTCGTCGTCGGGGTCTCCTCCAGAACCTCCTCCAGTAGCTCCTCCAACAGCCGGGACGTCCCGTCGTGGTGCAGGGGGCGCCTCCAGCTGGGCAACAGAGGAACGGGGCCTCACGGACTCCACCTCTCGCTGGGGTGGGGAGGAAGAGCCCTGCTGCTCTCTGTGCTAGCGCCGGCGTTCCTGCTCCTCACGCAGGCGGTGGTGCAGTCTCTCCAGGTGACTCGACTGACCGAACACGGTGCGGTGCAGAGGACGCTCCGCAAGTCGAGACGGCAGGAAAGGAATCACCGACTTACGTGCAGTGTGTCTAAGACGAGCCATCTACAAAAGATACCGTAAGCACAAGAGTAAGAACAGAACTAATATGACAAGTGAATGAACCATAAATAGAACCAGATAAAAAATTTTAACAAGGTATAGTATAGTATATATATGTAGTAAAACATAGGGTTGGTCGAGGTGACCGACTTTTGAAGTAACATCAGAGGTCAAGGTGAGGGGGAGGGTCAATAGTCCTTAGTACGACCAGTGCTACTCTAGGTCAGCGGTCCTACAGTCAGCATGGGCTTTGATACCACTTATGTCACACCCGGTTTTGGAAGGCAAACCGAATGCGAACTATGTACGTGCCAGGATCAGAACTCACGTACACAGCGATTACATAAATGAACATCATCACACAATGCTCGAATAATAACATAAAAGAGTACTTATTACATCATAGAGTCATAGACATCCACATAGTCATTGTCTTAACAAGTAAATCAAAGTACTAGCGAAACGCAGTAAAGATAAGGCCTTCACAGGCAACTGACTGGGGGTTTGCCGCCAACCCACACCTAGAATTCATCGTAGTCTTGGAACTCCTGGAAGTCTCCTTCCACGGCTTCGCCTTCTCCTGAGTAGTGGTTACAATGCGGGCAACCTGGTGTTTTGTGGTAAAGCAAGGATGAGTACACATCAACGTACTCAGCAAATGTCCCGTTTGGCTGAAGTGGACTAGCTTTATGTGGGGTTAGGCTCAAGCAGTTGCTTTTAGTTGGTCAGGTATTTATCATTAGTAGAAGCCAGATTTTAGCATTATCCAACCCGTAAACCATTTCCTCATCGAGGAACAACATCATCATAGTCGAACCAAAACCATAACATAATCCTTGTATCTCGAACCATCTGTATCTCTAATCAAAGAGGATCCCAAGGCTGCTCTTAACCGTGAGCACGGCTGATATACCAGTTTCACTACCCTCTGTAGAGGTTGCACACTTTACCCATGAGTCATGATTCCCTTTCTACCCGGGGAGAGCTAATCCCCATTGACCACTACCTAGGTGGTCCGGCAGGGCATCACTACGTAGCTTTTACAAAGATTCCCTAGAGATCATAGCTGCCCGTTAGGTTTCTCCAGTTTGATAAACACAGTACCCCTCCCCGCAGGAGAGTGACTAACAAAGAGCAAAACGAAAGAACCTCGGCACTCAGCCTCGGCAGAGCAAGCACTGTGCCTGGACCCCATTGACGGCACGACGGCTAAGCAACTACACCTCTAGTTCATCTAATTAATCAGCTAAGGGCATCCCATTTCACCCTCATGGTTGCACTGTTATCCCGGGTGGTCTCTCAACGAACCAGTCCTTATGGAGAGGTACTCAGGAAACAGCCTGAGCCCCCTAGAGTATCACAAGATCATCAACATCATCAGGATAACAGTATCATAAATAGTCACATCATGTTCATTGATTATGTTAAAGCAATAGCAAAGTGCTAACCATAATAGCCCATAAGGTCATCAAGGATAAAGTAAAGTGTAAAGCTAGTCAATCCTTAGGTTTCAAGTAAGTAGTGCGGGGTAGTAAGTTATAAATGAATAGGACATAATGGGACAGAGGACACTTGCCTTCACCAAACTGCTGATCAGGGACTTCCTCTGCAACTTCCTCGGGACACACAGACTGCTCGTTGTCTACGTAAAGTAAACATTCACACTATGCACGTGGGAAGATAACAAACAAAAGCAACATACAAGACATATGCAGCAAAGAGATCACAAGTTCATAGCAGAAAAGGGATAGGCACTCTGGTGTTCCCTAGGTCTGGGGTAGAGGACTATACAAAGTGATTCATTATCCACTAGTCAAGTTTAAGTCAGTGGTGGGATTAAATCATTACCTGGTTTTAAGTTCCTAAACTTAGGTGTTTAAGTCCCTAATCTTAAGTACTCCAACTTTTATTAAAGTCTACCAATTTCTAATTGTCACAAATGGGGTTCCAATAGCCTTAATCCTATCCTGGTGATTAACTATTAATTGGTACATGGAAACAGCAGGGAAACATTGGTTAAATAGATAGACAAAAACATCATGAGCATTTTGCAATTTGAAGCACCTAATTTGGAGTTCATATGACAAAGTTATGAATTTTACAAGTTTGGGGATTAAAAATATACCCTAAATACCTATTTTGAATTAATTAAAAGGTCCAGGGACCTAACTGCGAGAAACCAGGGACGGCGGGTTCAAATTCCAGAAAACCGGGGGTCTCTTTAAGAAAATGCGCGGGCGAAGGGGTATCGGGCTACTACGGCCGTCAGATCTAAAGCGAACGGCCAGGATTAGATCCTGCGGGCGGGCGCGCGAGCGCGCGGCGGCCTGGGCGACTGACAGGCGGGACCAGGCGGGCAGCGCGGGGCGCGAGCAGGCTGACAGGCGGGGCCGGCGGGCAGAGCGCGCGCGGGGTGTGAGGGAAGCGGCCCTGGGCCGTTGGATCTCTGGTAGGCGACCAGGATTGGGCCCGGGCTAATTGAATCAGGGCCGTCCGATCTGGGATGAACGGCAGGGGTCGGGTGGCCGGCCTGGGCTTCTCCTACGGCTAGCTGGGGCGGCGGCGCTCGTCCCCGCGGCGGAGGGCTCGCCGGAGACGAGGGGCGCGGGCGTTTGGCGGGCCTCTGGGGCGACCTGAGTGGCCGGGAAGGTTGGGGAGGGCACGGGGAGTCCTCTGGTGGGGTCTGGGTCGGGGCAGGGGCACCGGAGGGGGGCGGTTCACGGCGGGGCGGCTCGGCGGCGGGGTTACTCTACTCCGGCGAGGAATTAAACGCGGCAGAAGGCAATACACGGGTCGATAGGGGCGGGAGAGGTCCCTTACCTCAAGGCGGGCTCCGGGGACTCCTCGGCGGCGGGAATGGCGCGACGGTGGCCCGGGGCGACGGTGGCGGACCTCCGCGGCTGCACGGGGAGCGGCGGGTGAGCGCGGGCAGAGAGAAATAGGGAGGGGGAAAGGGAATTGAGGCGCGTCCCGCGTTGCGGACGCCGGGGCGAAGCTCACCGTGGCAACGGACACGGCGGAGCTCCAACGGCGGCCGAGAAACGGGCTCGAGACGGCGGGGATTCGTGGCGGCGGCGCTCTGGCGTGCGCGCAGCGAGGGAGAGGTGGAAGAGGGGTCCGCTAGAGCGCAAATGGGGGAGGGGCGAGGGCGAGTGGGGTTCGGGGCTCAAGTGGCCAGGGGCTGGTCAGTTGCGAGCTCCACGCGCGACGTGGGCGCGGAGAAAGCGGGCGCGCGCAGCTCGGGCGGCGGTTACGCGAGGAAGACGGGGCTGACAGCCCGGGCCCGCGAGCAGAGAGAGAGAGGAGAGAGGAGGCGGGCGCGCGAGAGGCGGCTGCGCTGACGGGCGGGCCCGCCAGGGCAGAGAGAGCGGGGGGGGGAGAGGCGCGCGCGCGGGATGGGCCGGCTGGGCCGAAAGGCCGAGGGGGCGGCGGGGTTGGGCCTCTTTCTCTTTTCTTTTTATTCTGGAATTGTTTTCTCTTTTTCTTTTTATTTTCTCTATTTGATTCAAATTCAAATGAGCCACAAATTCAAATCAAACTTTCCAAGAATTATGCACCAAGCAAAAGTGAAACCTAGAGTTCAACATGATGCAACAATTCATACTCCCTTAGGGTTTAACATATTAAACTATTATTACAAATAAAATAAGCACTTTTCTCCTATAGAAATGAGAAAGAAAAGAATGAGGAATGATGAGAAAAGGGAAGTAACACCTGAATTTGTGAATATGAGCAAAGAAATTTTATACCCCCAAATTCAGGGTGTTACATCCTCCGGAATTTGTAGCTTCGGAAGAAGGGCAGGAACCTGACCCCTCTGAGATAGATCTTTTGTGCTAGGAGAGCTTCGACGAAGGCAAGTCCATTCTTCCCTTGATGCATAAATTACCTATTCTTTCTACCACTACCTAAGTCGGGATTAAGGGATGGATCTTTTGCATTGTGAGCAGAGAGATAGTCCGCATTAACAAACACCTTTTTGAGTACAAATGTGGGATGAGAAAAGGGCAGTGTTTTTACCAAACGATGTTTTCAAAAAGTGTATGATGAAGGGTATTTACCCTCATCACCTTATGAGTGGGATGATCAGGGACTCCCTGGTTTAGGGGAGGGCCTAAGGTGATGGCTCAGCTGGTTTAGGTGTGAGCAGAAGGATTGTCCCCTCATATAAGGACCGGTTTGTCATCCTTCACTACCTGTACTCATGATAAGTACAACCACTCGAGACTGTTTGGGTTGTCACTCAATCTGAACTTGTACGGTCCAAACCCCAGGGTTATGAAGGCTAGGGAGCATCGGGAGGATAAGGAGGGGGAATGTTTTGTCCAGTTTGGACATGGCAGTGGCCTGACTCCTTCCGGTATAACCGTTAAGGTAAGGACATGCGAGGAAGGAAAGAGATTCGGCATTCAGGTCTCACGACGGTGAGATCGCAGAAACCAGACTAGTGGGTAAAGTGTACCCCTCTGCGCAGAGTTCAAACCTATTCGAATAGTCCGTGTCCACTGGAATGGACGAGTCTAGTGTGGTATGACAATTAGTGTTTTATAACCTCCAGGAACAAGGAAATGTGTGAGTGGGTGTGTTTTTGGAAATTGAAACGATGCCACGGGAGCGGGAAGCTCAGTGGTGGTTGAGTGTGAAAAAGTGCTATTTCCTTCTTTGGGAAACCATCAAAGTATTGCCTTTCTCTGAGAAAAAGAAGAGTGACTTTAACTCCACCATATAAAGCATGTATTATATAGGCCCCTTTCTCTTTATGGGAGCGGGATGGACTTGCGGAATACCTAGTGTATTCACCCAGATTTATTTATGTTTTTCAGCAGCTGAAGACTTCTTTTCTGCTATGCTTGATTGAGGGGGTTGTGTCTGCACACAGTTCTGCCTGTGGCTTGGGCTAGTTTATCTTCTACTGCACTTTGTATTTCTGGCTCTCTTTCGAGCCTGTACTCTGGTATTGTAATAACTTTTATTTGAACTTTGTACTATTTCAAGTAAGGAATGTGGTTACTAGCCTCCTGGGACTAGTAATTGTATCACATTTGAGTCCCAAAGGACCGGGACGCTTCACAAAGTTATCCGCATTGATTGAACAACTCATAGAAAAAGAACTATCTTTAGCACTCTGAATTCAATATTATTTATTCTAACCCTAACCCCGGGTAAAGTGTGTGTTCAAAGTTTGTAATTTTCAGGTTTTGCCTAATCACCCACCCTCTAGCGCGACTTTCAATTGGTATCACAGCCCGATACTTCATTATAGTTTAACAAGTCGAAATGATGTCGGGAGAACACGCCAAAAGGGAGATGGTCACCGGTGAAAAGCCCGAAGCCTCGGGAAAGAAGAACGATGAAAGGACTCTGTCGAAGGAGGCCGACGACAAGCACAAGAAGGAATCCGCCGGCTTCATCAAGTCACATAGGAAGGGTGACAAGAAGAAAAAGAAAATGAAGAAGGCAGTCTACTATGAGACCGACTCTTCATCACCTTCCACCTCCGGCGCTGAGTCCACATCTTCAAAGTGCCAATAGCGTAAGAAGTATAGTAAGATGTCTCTTCGCTATCCTCGTATTACTAAACGCGCTCCTTTACTTTCTGTACCCCTAGGCAAACCACCATATTTTGATGGTGAAGATTATTGTATGTGGAGTGATAAAACGAGGCACCATCTAACCTCACTCCACAAAAGTATATGGGATATTGTTGAGTTTGGAGCGCAGGCACCACAAGTGGGCGACGAGGACTACAACTCTGATGAGGCTGCCCAAATAGGGCACTTTAATTCAGAAGCAACCTCTATACTCCTTGCTTCCTTGTGTCGAGAGGAGTACAATAAGGTGCAAGGGTTGAAAAGTGCCAAAGAAATTTGGGACGGCCTCAAGACGGTGCATGAAGGGGATGAGGTGACCAAAATTACCAAGCGCGAAATGATCGAAGGAGAGCTCGGTCGATTCGTCCTCAATAAAGGAGAGGAACCACAAGCAATGTACAACCAGCTCAAGACAATGGTTAACCAAGTCCACAACCTCAGGAGCACCAAGTGGGATGACCATGAAATGGTCAAGGTTATTCTTAGATCTCTTGTTTTTCGTAATCCCACTCAAGTGTAACTAATCCGTGGAGATCCTAGATATAAACAAATGTCTCCCATGTAGGTCATTGGCAAGTTTGTGAGCTTTGAACTTATAATCAAAGACTCCAAACATATTGTCAACTTAGAACAAGGCGCCACTTCCACGCCCGAGGCGCAACCCGTTGCTTTCAAGGCAACAGAAGAGAAGAAGAAAGAGTCTACACCAATTAGGCTCCCAATCGACGCCTCCAAGATCGACAACGAGGAGATGGCTCTCATCATCAAGAGCTTTCGGCAAATCCTCAAACAAAAGAAGGGAAAGGACTACAAACCCCACTCCAAGAGGATTTGCTACAGGTGTGGTAAGTCCAGTCACTTTAAAGCTAAATGTCCATATACAAGTGATAGTGATACGGATGACGACAAGAAAGGGAAGAAGAAGATGGAGAAGAAAAGATATTACAACAAGAAGAAGGGTGGCGAGGTGCACATGGGGCGGGAATGGGACTCCGATGAGAGCTTCCCTGACTCCTCCTCCAACGAGGACGCCGCCAACATCGTCGTCAACAAAGGCCTTCTCTTCCCCAACGTCGACCACAAATGCCTCATGGCTAATGATGGCAAAAAGAAGAAGGTACATTCTAGAGATACCCCAAAATACACTACGTTCGATGATGAAGATAGCTCTAGTGATGATAATGATGATTTAACTTCTCTTTTTGCAAACCTTACCAAAGATCAAAATAAAAAGATTAATGAATTGATAGAAACCATTAACGAGAAGTATGATATCTTGGAATACCAAGAGTACTTGCTCGTTAAGGAAAATAGGAAGTTTGTTAAGCTAAAGGATGCTTATGCTCTTGAAGTAGAAAAATGTGAAAACTTGTCTAAAGAGCTTAATATTTGCAATAATTCAATTTTTTGTCTTAGAATTGAAAATGCTAGTTTAATTGCTAAGATTGAAGAATTGAATGTTTGTAATGTTTCTACATCTACTATTGAGCATGTCACTATTTGCACTAGATGTAGAGATGTTAATATTGATGCTATGAATGATCACCTTGCTATGATTAAAGAACAAAATGATCACATAGCTAAACTAAATGTTAAAATTGTTGAGCTTGAACTAGAGAATGAAAAATTTAAATTTGCTTGTAGTATGCTTTATAATGGGCGACGGCCTGGCATTAAGGATGGCATTGACATTCAACAAGGGAGCCAAAGCAATGTCAAGCTTAATGCCCCTAAGAACAGGCTTTCTAACTTTGTTAAGGGTAAGGCTCCAATGGTTCAGGATAGAGAAGGTTACATTTTATATCCTGAGAACTATCCTGAGCACAAAATTAGAAGAATTCATGCTAGAAAATCTCATTCTGTTTCTCATCATGCTTTTATGTATAGTAATGAGGTTTCTAGCTCTAAGCATTCAACTCATATCAAAATGTCTAAAAAGAAGATTGCTAATGCTTCATCATTACGCAACACGTTTTATCAATATTGTTGCGAATTTGATCTACACCAACTCTCACTCAAGCAAGTGTGTCTTCTTGCCGAACTATTATAAGCGATATGCTTCTAGTTGCCTCATGCCAACCCCACTAGATTGTTGACTATTTTTTTGACATTGTATGTATACCACAATTATCAAATTGATTACTCCTAGTTAAATTTATGTATAGTTTTTTTGTTGAATACCAGATATGACAAGGACTATCTAGCCGAGTTAACACTATCAATTTTATTTAGAGACGATGTAGCTAGTTCGGCCAAAACATTAATTTGTGGTTTCATGAGAACGTGAAAGCTATCATTTTCCCCAAATGCCATATCTATCTAGATTTGAGGATGAAGCATCTAGTGACAATTATATAGAGGAGATTCTAAAATTGGATTTTGTAAAGTGGTCATTAGTAACGGTGCTAAAAAAGAGTTAAGGGCTTGTTTGAGAGGGTTTCATTTTAAAATTTTAAGGTTTGTTCTAACTTACTCTGT
The DNA here is from genome assembly GCF_902167145.1 of Zea mays. Classification (NCBI taxonomy): domain Eukaryota; kingdom Viridiplantae; phylum Streptophyta; class Magnoliopsida; order Poales; family Poaceae; genus Zea; species Zea mays. The sequence continues at coordinate 189,177,548 of NC_050098.1, forward strand.
CGGAGAGGAAATCTCTCCGGCCGGGTGGCAGATTGCACCCACCCTAAATCATAAGAAGAGGAGGGACCTAAGTGTTTTGCTTGTTGCGAGATTGGTGAATGAACACACGAGAGCACGCGAGGGTTTAGAGTGGTTCGGGCAGCCGGAGCGTAATACCCTACTCCACTGTGTGATGTATTGCTTGAGAGCTTGTATGAACTTGTGAGTGTCTAAGGGAGTCTAGGGTTCGATCCCCCTGTGACGCTGTTGTTGGGGCGAAGGCGTAGACGCTACCCTCCGCTCGATGCCTTCGCCAGTCTCGCTACACCAACGGAGACGACAACTGACGGACTGCACCCTTCGTCCGACGCGACTGAAGGACGAAGACCCATGGTGAGGCCGCTCCGCCCCGCGGGGTCGCCCAACGTGAGAGCCCACGTACAATCCGGCCCATCATAACGGGCCCCGCGCTGTTGTTGCGCATTACGGGCCTAAATTGTAAAGGTTTTTCTATTATTACAGTCTGTAACCCTGCTTTAATGGGAATATTCCGGGGAGAACCTAGGCTCCTGAGGGCACATGCGTCCTTAATCCTTGACGCTGGGCACTCAGGCACCTATAAATACCCCCGCACAGTGCCCTTGAGGGGCTAGGTTAACAGAGCTATTGCCATCTCAAGTTGTAGCCCCATTTACACCGCTTTCACTCCCCCGTTGGATCAACTTGCGCAGGAGAGCAAGTTCCAACATTTGGCGCCCACCGTTCGTGCTACGAAAACACCACCCGCGATGGCACCCAAGAGAACCTCATCGAAGGCTGACGAAGCCGCGAAGGCGGCACTGCTGGCCGAGAAAAAGGGCAAGGCCCTTGTCGACAACACTCTCCAAGAGCCCTGCGAAGACGACGCAAACAGCAAGAAGCAGTGCAATGAACAACCCACTACCGAAGGCAGCCTCCGCACCTGCAGCTCCGGGGGACCACAGCAGCCTTCCCCAGGCTTCGCTCCACCAGAGGGCGCGGACGCCACCGAGGACGGCGAAGTCATCAGCGTTTCGGCCGAAGAGCAGCTACAGCTACGCGCCCTGCGCATCAAGAACCGCAACCTCCAAAAGCAAAAAGAGATCCTCAAGGCCAAGCGCCAACGTGTGTCTGCACAAGCCAAGGTGCGACAGATCATACGCGACGAAGAGCAGAAGGCACATGAGCTTGAATAAGAGATCGCGCTTATGCAGAGCGAAGGCCAACTCGGCCTGCAGCACGGCCCACCCCTCCAGCAGCGCGCACAAATCGAAGACTTGTTCATCCCTCAGCGCTGGCACACCATCCCTCACGCCACGGCTTTCCAAGGCGTCAACTACCTTGATGAGCGAAGTCCCCTGGCACCTCACCTGCAAGTGACACCATGGCCCGCCAACTTCAGGGCAGGGACCTATCCCAAGTACAACGACATCACTGATCCAGCACAGTACATCATGAGCTATCAAGTCGTCGTTGCATCATCCGGAGGGGACGACGCCACGATGGCCAAGTCATTCATCATTGCCCTCGAAGGCCCAGCCCTCACCTGGTACACCAGGTTGCCCCCATTGTCCATCGACTCCTAGAGAAGTCTCCGGGACAAATTCTTGCTCAACTTCCAAGGGTACCGCCCAGACACCGACGCCTTGGCTGAACTCTCACTCTGCAAGCAGCTAGAACGAGAGACTCTGCGGGAGTATTACCACAAGTTCCTGACCCTCAAGTCACAACTGCCTTCGGTCGATGACCAGATTGTCATCCACTACGCCATCAGTGGCCTTCGGGCCGGCGTCCTCTATAGCCACTGCATCAGGGACCCGCTCAGGAACCTCTAGGAGCTGTATCAGCTGTTTGAGAAATATGCTAGATCCGAAGAGCTCCACCAGCGCAAAGTCGAGTCTTAGAGGAAGCCCAAAGACCCTCCGTAGTCCAGCCGCACTTGGACAAGGCCCTCGCAGACAGACTCCGGCCGGGACGGCCGCAATCAGCAGCAGGTGCACAACATCGCCAACCAGCCCTCGGCTGGTGAGGCCCCCCAGGGCCAAGGAAATGGAACTCGCGGTCGAGGACGGGGGCGTGCGCAGCAGCCACGCAGATTTTACTGCCTGTTCCATGGCGAAGACTGCGCGCATCCCACAAGGGACTGTCCAGAGACGAAGGCCACCAGAGATAGAATGGCATGGGCACAACTAGCTGACAACCCTAGAATTGTCGCGCACGCATATCAGCAACCCCCTCAGCCATACAACCACGACCCCGCTCCGCCTCCACCGCACCACGCATACCAACACCACCAGGAGGTACAAATCGTACCTCCCCCACCCCCACCCCCACACCATCAACAGCAAAACATCCACCACCCCAACCACCCCCAAGCCCCAAAGCAAGAGGACTTCGCCGATCAACCGTATCGCGGAGTCATTCATATGATTACTGGGGGGTACAACGCCGACTTCGACACAAAGCGGCAAAAGAGGGACCATTACCACAGCATCAACCACGTCGCCGTCATCGACCCGGTCGTGCAGACAAAGTGGTCCCACGTGCCATTGACCTTCAACGCCAGAGACGTCGATCTGCGCAGCGCCCCCCACATCGATGCCATGGTCATCAACTGCAGCGTGGCAGGCTGGGACTTGCACAAAGTCTTGGTCGACAATGGCAGCCAGGCGGACATCATTTTCCTCCATGCCTTCGATCGCATGGGCATAAGCCATAGCCTCCTCAAGCCCTCAGACAACCCCCTGTACGGCTTTGGCGGCAAGGGCACCTTTCCCGTCGGCAAAATAGAGTTGCCCCTCTCCTTCGGTGTAGCACCCAATGCCCGAAGTGAGCAAGTCACGTTCGACATCATCGACATGGTGTACCCGTACAACGCCATAATGGGCTGGGGCTCTATCAACAAGTTTGAGGCAGCTATCCACGGACTTTACCTGTGCATGAAGATCCCAGGTCCGCAAGGCGCAATCACAGTTTACGGCAACTAGCAGGTTGCGCGTAACATAGAAAGAGACTTCGTCCCCGGGCAAAGAAACGTACACTGCCTCATGGCCCAACGCGAAGTCCCCGGGTCTGCCAATCCAACCGCCAAAGAGCATGAAAAAGCACAGCTGCATAGCAACGATGGGACCAAGACTGTCCCCCTCGACCAGGCAATGCCCCAGCAGATGGTTACCATCAGCGAAGACCTCACTTCGCACGACGAGGAGAGGATCCTCTACTGTCTGTCCAAGAATAAAGACGTCTTCGCCTGGTCCGCCCTCGACCTGGTCGGAGTCAGTCACTCCATCATCGAGTACGGCTTAGGAATCGACCCTTCGGTGAGGCCGAAGAAACAACGGCTGCGCAAGATGTCTGACAAGAAGACAGAAGTCGCCAAGGCCGAGGTGCATCGCCTGCTCGAAGCCAAATTCATCGAGTCAATCACCTACCCCACATGGCTCGCCAATGTAGTGATGGTGCAGAAGAAGAGCGGCAAATGGCGGATGTGCATAGACTTCACCAGTCTTAACAAGGCCTGCCCCAAGGACAATTTCCCGCTGCCTCGGATCGACAAAATCGTCGATAGCGCGGCCGGATGCGAAGTCATGTCACTCCTTGACTGCTTCTCCGGCTACCACCAAATATATATGAAGGAGGAGGACAAGGCAAGCACTAGCTTCATAACACCCTTCGGCACGTATTGTTTCATCAGAATGCCGGAGGGACTTAAGAATGTCGGGTCCACTTTCTCTTGACTCACCAAAATGGTGCTCGAGAGCCAGGTCGGCAGAAATGTATTCACATATGTGGACGACATCATCATTGTCAGCAGAAGCAAGGAAGACCACCTGGCCGACCTCGCCGAAACGTTCGCGAACATGCGGACCGCACGACTTCGCCTCAACCCCGAAAAGTGCGTCTTCGGAGTTCGCCAGGGGAAAATCTTGGGCTACCTGGTATCACACCGCAGAATTGAGGCCAATCCAACCAAAATCCAGGCTATCATCAATATGACGCCCCCGCAGTCAGCCAGAGAGGTGCAACGACTGACAGGCAGGTTGGCCGCCCTCAACAGATTCATCTCCAAGTCCGCGGAGCGGAGCCTCCCTTTACTCAAAACACTCTGCGGCGCAAAAGACTTCGCATGGGGGCCAGAGCAGGCGGCGGCCTTCGCTTCACTAAAACAGTACTTGTCGGAATTGGCGATTCTTACAAGCCCCGACCCTTCGCTACCCCTATTGCTCTATGTCGCGGCTTCGCCACATGCGGTCAGCGCAACACTGGTTCAAGAGCAGACCAGAGAGGGCACGACCAGGCAATGTCCAGTTTATTACATCTCTGAAGTACTCACAACATCAAAATGTAATATGACGAAACTGGAAAAGATCGCCTATGCAGTCGTGATGGCCTCGCGCAAATTGCGCCATTATTTCGAGGCATTCAAGGTCCGGGTCACCTCAGATAGAGGACTTGGCGAATTGTTCAGAAACCCGGAGGCATCAGTACGGATTGCCAAGTGGGCAGCCGAGCTCTCCGGCTACCACATCACATTTGAACCCAGGATAGCCATCAAATCACAAGTCCTGGCAGACTTCGTCGTCGATTGGACTGGGCCAATGACACAGCCGGACCCGACCACAGAAAAAGTGTGGACAATCCATTGCGACGGCGCATGGTGCCATACGGGGGCAGGCGCCGCTGCAGTCATTACTTCGCCCACCGGGATCAAGCACAGATACGCAGCGCGCCTCAGCTTTGCTTTGGAGTCTGGTAGGTGCACCAACAACATAGCAGAATACGAGGCTGTCATCCTTGGCCTTTGCAAGCTAAGGGCACTCGGTGTCACCACCTGCATCATCAGAACAGACTCCAAGGTAGTCGCCGGCCAGGTCGAGAAAGACTATGCAGCAAAGGACCCCGCACTCATGCGGTACCTCGCAGCCATCCGCAGCCTCGAAAGACAATTCAAGGGTTTCACGTTGCAGCACGTGGACCGAGCCAAGAATGAGGAGGCCGATGCATTGGCCAAGGCAGCCACCAGGGGTGAGGCCCTACCCTCCGACGTGTTCTACCACGTCATCGGCACGCCAACCGTCCGCAGCCCAGAGGGGCTCCAAATAACCAATGCCAGCGAGGGCCACCGCATAGTCAACCTCATCATGACCGAAGACTGGCGGGCACCAATAACCCTGTTCCTGCAGGGGTACTACCATCCAACCGACATCAATGAGGCCAAGCGCCTCAAACACCGAAGCCGGGACTTCGCGTTGATCGAAGGCCAACTTTACAAGAAAGGGGGTCAGCCACCCGATGCTTAAGTGCGTCACCGAGACTGAAGGCATCCAAATTCTGCGCGAGGTCCACAGCGGGACTTGCGGCTCTCACGCAGGGCCTAGGGCCCTAGCGGCAAAGGTGATTCATCAAGGTTTTTACTGGCTCGCCATGATTTGCGCCGCAAATCGGGTCACAAGGTCCTGCGAAGCCTGTCAGAAATTTTCTCCACGCTCGGGACGCCCTTCGCAATTCATGAAGCTAATCGCCCACATGTGGCCTCTTCAGCGCTGGGGCCTGGACATTGTCGGGCCCCTGCCCACGGCTCAGGGGAACCTCAAGTTCACCTTCGTCGCTGTTGAATATTTCACCAAATGGATTGAGGCGAGGGCAGTATCCACTATAACATCGAAGACAGCCCAGAGATTCTTCTGGCAAAATATTGTTTGCCGTTTCGGAGTCCTGTCCGAACTCACAGTCGATAATGGCAAGCAATTCGACAGCCAAGACTTCAAGGATTTCTGCTTCTCCATCGGCACCAAGCTTGCCTTCGCCTCAGTGTACCACCCCCAATCCAACGGAGTCGTGGAACGCGCCAACGGAAAAATTTTCACAGCCGTCAAGAAAATGCTCCTCGACGACAAAAAAGGCAAGTGGCCCGACCTGTTACCCGAAGTGGTTTGGGCGCTGAACACAACTGAGTGCAGGGCGACTGGGTTCACCCCTTTCCGCCTTCTATACGGATCGGAGGCTATGACTCCACAAGAAATAAAACACGGGTCACCTCGGACAGTTGTGTCGGCCGTCCCCGACGTAGACGAGCCTACTTCGAAGGACCTCATCGACGGAGACCGCGTCTTCGCCCTACAGACTCTAAACAAATACCAAGCTCAGACAAAAGCATGGCGCGACCACACAGTCATCCCGAGGGAGTTCAACGAAGGAGACCTCATACTCGTCCGGACAGCTCGGACAGAGTCCCGGGGCAAGTTGGAGCCGAAATGGGAGGGCCCTTTCATCATCAAGACGAAGGCGTCCCCCAGCGCGTACAGGCTCACAACACCATCCGGCGAAGACTTAGAACATTCTTGGAACATTGATAATCTTCGCAAATTTTTTGTTTAACTCCTCAGGGCCACTTCGCCCTTGTAATCCGCAGAACAGTTTTAAGCCGGCCCGCACTCTTTTCCTCCTGGGGGTGAGGTTTTTAACGAGGCGGAGCCATGTAATATACACGCGAAAAATCCCCCGCAAAAACTACGTCGAAAAAGACCGCATCAACGGCCTTCGACATTCGACCGACACCAAAGTCACCGCGAGGGGCAACGATGGCTACCCTCGCGTGCGACAGTCTGCGCAAAAGTCGCCTAAGGGTGCAGTCGGACTAGCACAACAAGTGCGTAAATTTGAAATCTTCTCAAAAAGATTATCCGTGCAAAAGTCGCCCAAGGGTGCAGCCGGACTAGCACAACAAGTGCGTAAATTCGAAGTCTTCTCAAAAAGACTATCCGTGCAAAAGTCGCCTAAGGGTGCAGCCGAACTAGCACAACAAGTGTGTAAATTCGAAGTCTTCTCAAAAAGACTATCCATGCAAAAGTCGCCTAAGGGTGCAGCCGGACTAGCACGACAAGTGCGTAAATCGAAGTCTTCTCCAAAAGACAATCCGCGCAAAAGTCGCCTAAGGGTGCAGCCGGACTAGCACAGCAAGTGCGCAAATTCCAAGTCTTCTCCATAAGACTACCCGTGCAAAAGTCGCCTAAGGGTGCGGCCAAACTAGCATAACGAGTGTAAAAATCGAAGGCGCATCACATCAGTCCGAAAGTCTACAGGCGAAGCCGGACCGACACAATAATGTACCAGACCGGGTGCGCAACACCTTACGAACACACCCAGATGCGCGAAGGCAGTCAACCTTATCATACAAACTACAGTTACACGCGTACAGCGAGGGCATCACACCTTACATAGGCTCAACCTTCGGAATGATCCCCATCTCCCTATAGTTAAATAGCATTATCCTCAGCTCCTCACCCTCAAAAAGCCTTCACAACTCCCCCTCACCCATACTCGCCCCAACCGGCGAGGACAACAATTCTTGCCTACCAGCCCTGCCCACACGAAGTCGACCACCATCCAATTCACTCACTCTACGTTTCGCCACCGCCCTTCGCCGCCTACGCCCAACATTCGAACCATGCAAAATTTCAGCATCCGTAACACGCGGAGAAGCCTCCGCCTCAACCACATCCAAGGCCGCAAAATAATCTAAGCCTTCATCCGAAGACTCTTCCGTCTACAAAACCAAACTCCCAGAGTCGTCAAACGCAGAAAACTTAGACGTAGACCCATCCGATTCATTTCCGGCGACCACGGTCGAAGCCGCCACAAAATTAGCAGCACCGGTTGCGTGCGCAGGCCCAAAATCCTGAACCTGCGCAGCAACCAAGGTTCAGTAACACAGACAAAATTCCCTAACTACCCCATACACACTAAGCCACCTGCGAAGACCCAGCAGCCGCGACGGGATCTTCCGCCGCTGGCTCCGTCGCCGCCTTCGGGGGATCCTCCGCCATCGGTACGGTGGCTGCCGGCGAGCCTCCACCAGACAGAGTAGATGCAGGGGCAGTGTGGGAACCTTCACCAGTTTCCGGGAGCGGCGCTGGGTAGACCTCAGCCTCGGCCATCACCGGGTCGGCCTCCGCTTCGGGCAGCGCGCTGTTCAGACGCCCGAAGTCCTCCACCTCCTCAGCACGCGCCATTTGCAGCGCAGCACACCGATTCAGTACACCAGCGTACACCCACATTCCACAACACAAAACTAAACACAAACTTTACCTGATCCCTCGCCCGGTCAGCCCGTTCCCTAACCGCCTCCCAACCGTGGGGGCCCCACATCCGGTCGAAGAGGGCCCCTGGCGTCCTTCACCATAGGGTCTTCGACCTTAAAAATCTCACGCCCAAAATCTTCATCGGATCAGTCGAAGACCTCATAGTGACTGCACCCCTCGTGGGACAGCGCATTCATAGCCCCCTCGCAGGTGATGAGGGAGGCATACGACATGAAGCCCGCCACAATGGTCGGGAGCGCTTGCAACTCCTCTTGCAGCCATTCGAGGAACCGAAGGCCCGCCTCTCGGTCGGGCACCTCGAAGTCAGCAGTCCGCGCACCCAGCTCGCGGTACGAGTCCATGAGCTGTTTGCGCGTCCGCTCAACCTCCACGCGAGTAGAAGCCTCGGCCCTCTCCACGCGGGCCTGCAGAGCGTTGAACCGCGCCTCCCATTCCTCGGCGCGATGGCTGGCGAGACTCTCCTCCGCCCTCGCCAATTTGGCCTCCGCCTGAGCCGTCTGCGCCTTGGTGATGGCCTGATTGGCCTCCTTCCTTTCCTCCACCAGCTAGCGCCGGAGGTCAGTCCTTTCGCTCTCCAGGGCGGCCACCTTTTTCGCCAGCCTGCGGTTTTTGCTCTCCGCAGCCGATTTTTCCCGGACGACGTCCGCGTGCTGCGCCCGAAGTCTCTCGACTTTGGCATCCACGCCCGCCGTAAGGGCGCCCGATGCCACGCGGTCGGCGAAGTCGGCCGCCTAACAGACGCGCATCAGTCCATAATCACCATGAAAGCGGCCCACAACGAAGCCTACCTTAACTTACTTGATTCAGCTGCAGCGACGCTTCCCGCAGCCGGCGGGAAACATTGCCCGCCTCATCTTTGACGGCAGTGGCCGCCGACACCTCGCCGCCAGCGCTGAAAGCGCCACCCTTCACCCCAAAAACCGCGGCAGACGCCGTGGCTGCCACCGCAGGCGAGACGGCAACAAGTTGCCCTTCGCCCGACCCTGCAACGTATCACCGGCTAAAAAAAAACTTACCGACGAGATAGTCGTCCACGCAAATGTCTGTGCCGAAGTCGGCAAGACGCTTCCCCGGCGAAGGCAGCTCACGGACCTCCGCAGCTCCCTCCGGGGCGGACTTGGTCCCGCCAGCGTCGGCCGCCTTCGCGCTCTCCGGCAACTTGCCATATCCAGGCGCGGCCGCCTTCGCAGCCAGCGAAGGCTGGCTACCGCCGGGGACGGTAGCCTTCGCACCCCCCCCCCCCGCGCCCTCTTCGGCCTGGCCTCAGGGAGCCGGACGACCGCCCGGCGCTTCTACGCAGCTTTCTGTCGATCCTTGTTCATCACTGCCAACACAACAGCAGCAATATTCCATCTGTAAGGGAAAATCTTTAATCCACGAGCTATACGAGACATAGACATGTCTTCTCCCTCTGCCCAGGGGATCGGAAGATTCTTTGGCCACCGACCCCTGGTAACCTCCAGCATTCGCGCCGAAGACTCCCGGAGCTCGTGCGAAGACATCCTCCCCCCGGGGCCGCGCATGTCTCCATCAACTCCACAACAAAATTATCAGACACCCTCTTTTTTCCCACCACGGTACCTAATTTTCTCTTCTTAGTGACCGGGCGGCCTCCTGCGATGGCCCTTCCTCAGTACCGCCCATCGGTTTCTTCCTGCGGCGGTCGGCGGCGTCTTCCCCGGGGTAACCGCCGTAAGGCAAGCGGTTCAACTCGAAGACCCGATTCAGTCTGTCATTGGCCCCGCGGATATCCTAGCTCCGCAGACCCTCCGTCTTCGGCACGTACCGCCCCACGATCCTCGTCGCACCGTCCTCCGCTTCACGCACGAATGTGGCGGGATCACGGCCATGCAGATCCAGTACGAAGGCAGGACTCCGCACCAACATCCCGCCACGGGAGGGCATTGGCGAGGGCATACTTCGCCCAGCGCCCAGCCACGCGCCAAGGGCCATACCCCATACCCGACAAATTCCTCAACGAGGTCGCGCCCGCTACTCATGCGGGCCGCGCACCGAAGGGCCCCTCGTTTTCATCCTCCTCCGCTACCTCAAACTGCGGATACGCCGCGTAATAATGCGAACACATAACGGCCACGGGAAGCCCTGGTTGGCCTTCGACTATGCCTTCGGCAACGTAGAACCAAAATTCCCACCAGTTGCCCCACTTATTGCGGGCGCAGGGAACCAATTCCACGACTTCCATCGAAGTCTTGCCGATCTTCGGCGTAAATGTGCAAGATCCAAATTGAGCAATCTTATTTCCAATTTTCCTTTTCTGCCAATGCAGACAATAGTGCTTCGCGAAGACTTCGACCGATGGCTGCCCGTCGTACAAAGTCGTCGCCCAGACATACTTTGCCAGGGCCACCACGGCATTCGGTGTCAACTGGTGGACCTGGACTTCGAATCTGTGCAGAACTTCTCCCACAAATCGATGCACGGGCAGACGAAGGCCTGCGGCAAAAAAAGCCTCGAAGACGACCAGCTCGCCTTCTGGCTCGGGGACCTCCTCTGCCCCCGGCACACGCGCCACTCCGCCGCCAAAATACCCAAGCTGTTGCATGTCATGCACGCGGACCGAGGACATCCGCGACGCGCGGAATTCCACTGTGTCGCCGGGACGCAACTCCTCCGCCGCCACATTGCTCAGCGTCTCCTCGGACGATTCGCTGGCCGGTGGCGTATCAGCAGCAGAAGAGGAAGAGGACGGCATGGCTACGTACCGTCGGCGGTGGCGGGCGGTCTGCTTCACACGGGCCAGATCCCCGGCGAGCAGGAGCAAGGAGGGCATACGAGCAAGCGGGCGGTTTGAAAAGGAGGCAAGGGTTTCGTGGCACACGGAGAGATAAAGTTCAAAAGGCGCCGCCCCCCGCCCCCTTTTATACACAGGGGCGCGGCGCTTCGGGAAACCCGCAATCCAACAGTGCAGCGTCAATCAACGGTCATATCAAAAAACCCCGAGGAACCACTTCGAGCGAGGGCAGCGTCTCCACCATCTAGCGACGCCTTCGGCACCAGATGACTTGGTCGAACTGGTCCCTCGGAGGGCAAATGTTGGGGCGAAGGCGTAGACGCTACCCTCCGCTCGATGCCTTCGCCAGTCTCGCTGCACCAACGGAGACGACGACTGACGGACTGCACCCTTCGTCCGACGCGACTGAAGGACGAAGACCCATGGCGAGGCCGCTCCGCCCCGCGAGGTCGCCCAACGTGAGAGCCCACGTACAATCCGGCCCGTCATAACGGGCCCCGCGCTGTTGTTGCGCATTACGGGCCTAAATTGTAAAGGTTTTTCTATTATTACAGTCTGTAACCCTGCTTTAATGGGAATATTCCGGGGAGAACCTAGGCTCCTGAGGGCACATGCGTCCTTAATCCTTGACGCTGGGCACTCAGGCACCTATAAATACCCCCGCACAGTGCCCTTGAGGGGCTAGGTTAACAGAGCTATTGCCATCTCAAGTTGTAGCCCCGTTTACACCGCTTTCACTCCCCCGTTGGATCAACTTGCGCAGGAGAGCAAGTTCCAACAGCTGCATGCCTCCCCTTTTATAGCTGAAGGGGGGCATGCACAAAGGTACTGAGCCCCGACATGCGGGCCCAGGGATATAGCGATTACAGTACTTGGAGCCACAAACGCTTGCTGCAGGGGCAATCTTCTAGTGCCCTGACACCCGAGATCTTCGTATCCTCGGTGTGCAGGGGTGGCTTCTTGTAGAAGGGATGATGAGTATAGTGCGCTGCTCGGCACAGGCGCACTATTTGCTAACAGACCGGTCAGGCGCGCCACCTGCTGGATGGCCCTGACGCCGCCTGCCATCGGATTGGACAGGACGTATTAAATGCAGGAAGGACACGTCGCCCATTAGCGTGGTGGCAGGCGGCGTGTCCTTTCGGCAATAAATGCATAGGCTGCATGGCTTTGTGGGCTTTGCGTCAGGCTTGGCCCGTTGGCTTATGTCGCAAGCCTTGCGCTAGTAGCGGGAAGCGCAGGGCAAGGCCTGGACACGCGCCAGCACCGGACCCCCGCCCCTAATGCCAGGGTCCTTCTCGTCCCGGGACCTTGCTAATGCATGGACCTTACTTGGAGGGGGACCAGAGACTTCCCAAGGGTCCTAGCGTGCCTTCTTGGGGGCCCTAGGCTTGTACGTATAGGGGTCCAGTGTCCTTCGGAGGTCTGGACCCAATGGTGAAGACTGAGATGCGCCACCTTTCCTTGCCACGTGGCGCCCTTGGACCTGCCCAATGTGGTGGGGTTGGGAGCCATTCTTCACGTGGCCTTGAGGTGTTGTACGAGTGCTGTGTCTTCCTGCTGTAGGAGAGGGTACCCCTGATCGAGGGTATTGACAGTGGCCCCCGGGCCCGCCTCAGGGGAGGATGCGAGCCTGCAGGTGGGGCCAGAGTTTGATTGACGATCTGCCTGCTGCTCCTATGCTCCTTTTGGTGCAATTACTGTCGGCCCGCCTATGGCTACGCCGACTGTCACGTCCGTGCCCACGGCTGACTGGCCCGTGACCTTTGTATTTAATATCACTATTGAGCCATGCGTGGGGTGCCTCGAGTCGTTGCACCAGTTCTGAAAACTTATCCTTTCAGTCTTCTACGACGGTTCCCGAGGAGGCGCGACATTGGCGCAAGCGGCGGTGCGATTTTTGATCGCTGGTTTTGGTGAAGACGAGGGAGCGCTTAATCGCGGGGCGGTTGCATGCTCCTTGTGCGGCGGTTCGCCTTCCTGACGCTGGTTTTGGCGAAGACGAGGGAGCGCTTAACCGCGGGGCGGTTGCATGCTCCTTGTGCAGCAGTTCGCCTTCCTCGTGCTTCAGGCCAGCCTATATGACACGTGGGGCCTGGCCCCCGTGTCATAGGGCGGGATCCTCGGTGCACACCGAGGGAGACTTTACTCATGATGCTTCGAGGTGCAAAGGGAAAACCTCCCCTTTAAAAAGGGGCCGACCCCTCGGGTCGTAGCCATGCCTTAGCCCTTTTGCATCCTTCGCGCCCTTTCGCCTTCCGGGCCCCCAGATGGGGTGCGCTGGTGTCTTCTGGAGAGATCCGTGTCAGGACCGTCCCTTCCGGCGATCTCACCATCGGAGAGCTTGCGCTCGTGGTGGTGCCGGTGGTCTTGTTTTCTTCTTACTGCTGTTAGGGGGGCGCAACCCCGTGGGAGTTGGCGCTCTTCTGCCATTGCTCGGCTTCAAGGATTTTCATCATGCAGCCCGGATGCAGTCCCCCACCAGTGGCCATCCAGAAGGAAGACCACCAGCCTCACGGTGGGGAGAAGCAAGCCGGGCTGCGGCTTCCCCCCCCCCCCCCAACTTCAGCTTCAAGGATGTTCATCATCCTCGCTGGAGTGGAGGGCGAGCCAAGTCGGGGGTCCGCCCTCCGCGTGGGCTGGTGACCCGCTTCTTCCTCCAGCATTCAGAGGAGAAGGGTGTTCACCAGCCTTGCGGAGGAGGCGAACCTCGGCTACATGGGGCCGGTTGGTTGCAGGCCGTCAGCTGCAGCGTGTCCGACCCTTTGGGCTGGGCAGCTTCGGCACCGCCTCTGACGCTGCCTCCTGTCGTCTGGCCGGGGGCGTGGCTGTCCGTCCACCGCACGGGCGACGGTCGCGCCGTGCGCAGGTCGCCACATCCACAGCTTCTCCTGCCCGTCGGCCGCACTGGTGGGGGTCGTACAAGACGTTGTACGCCACGGGAGCGGCGACCGTGCTCTTGGATGGTCTTGTCCTCACTCTCGTGGGAGGACAGAAGCGAGGACCCCTTCGTGCATGCTGAGGCAGCAGCCGCCCACCGGCGCGGAGGTGGGCGCTGCCGTCGGAGCTGAGGTGGTTGCCGCCGCTGGTGAGGCTACTCGTTGCAGAGGTGGTTGCCTCCGCCGGCGAGACCGTCAAAGCCACCTGCCGCCGAGTCCCCGACTTTTTGGCTTTAATGGCCTCGTTGTCACCCCATAGGAGGATAGGGGCAAGGACCTCCTTGCAACGGCGCACACCCTGAGGTGGACGCTGCTGCTAGCAAACCACTCGGAGTGGTGGTCGTTGTCGCTGCTGGTGCAGAGGTGGTCGCTGTCACCGGCGATCCGTCGATGTAGAGGTGGCCGCCGCCGCTGGTGAGGTTGCTCGGAGCCAACTTCCAGCGCGACTCCTGCTGGTGCAGCGTAGTTCATTCCTGCAAAAATGGAGCTAGGGCCCCGCTTGTAAGGGAATGTAATAACATATGCTTGCTCGGAAGCAAAATGTAATAACATATGTATACAGGATCTTAGCCTGGAAAGCCAAGTTGTGCGTCCGGACCCCCTGGATGGTGGTTCTAGGTACTAGGACACCTGCCGCAGCCCGCAGGGTGGTGGAGTGTGCAGGCCCGCGGTACGGGACCAGGCTGAGCGGCTACACGGCTCCGGACTACCCTAGGAGACAAGCATCGCTTCTCTAGTTCCGGACCCCAAGCTGTCAGACGCACAGGACTTATAGTTCTAAATACTAGGGCACCCGTCACGGAGTGACGGAGTGTGCAGGATTTCGGGTATGGGACTAGGCTAACCGGCCACACAGGCTCCGGACCACCCCATGGAACGGACATCTGTTCTTTAGAACCGGCCCCCAGGCTTTTTTCTGTTTTTGTAAGGTACTTCTGAGTATTATTTATAAAGCAGTGTTTAACACTTATCTGTGCATCGCTCGTTCCTGTTGTTGACTTCCCTTGGTACCTGGCCCCCGCCTGGGGTGCAGGCTCGATGTGTCGAGGTTGGGCACCAGCGTATATGAAAGAATTGTCAACGGCCTTCGGGAGGCAGCCTCGCCGAGACCTGGATCTGTAGACAGCTTTTAGCTAAAAAGCGTTAGAGATACACCCGTAGGCCCCGTTATTTGGCATTATTCATCCTTTGATACATGCTCGGGATTTGCAGTGTTATGGCTGGGGGAACCAAGTTGTGTGCCTGGACCCCCTGGATGGTGGTTCTAGGTACTAGGACGCCTGTCACAGAGTGGTGGAACATGCAGACCCATGGTACGGGACTAGGCTGAGCGGCTATACGGTTCCGGACCACCCCAGGAGTCAAGCGTCTCTTCTCTAGTTCTAGACCCCAGGTTGTCGGACCACAGAACTTATATCTCCAAGTACTAGGGCGCTCGTCACGGAGTGGTGGAGTGTGCAGGATTTTGGGTACGGAACCAGGCTAACCGACCGCACAGGCTTCGGACCACCCCATGGAACGGCACTCATTCTTCAGAGCCGACCCCCAGGTTGTCGGGCCCTCCTGCTTTCGCATAGAGGTCCTAAACTGCAAGCCTGGCTGTTCAATCCAGATGTCATTATGCCTGATAGGACGGGAGCTGGTCGGGTGGGTTAGATAAAACACAATCCGGAAACTGCTGGGTAAGACCATGGAACAGTAGGATATTGCTATCATAGGGGCACATCTGAGAGGGTAGTTTTCCTTTATAGCTAACCATGCATGGGTGTGGACCAACAAACCGGGTTTATGGGGACAGACCCTACCGGGTTGGCGTACACGTATGCGCTACCTAGTTACAAAAGGAAAAAACTTCGACCCCCCAGACTTGCCCTATAGACAAAACTTACAGAGATATTCCAGCACCAGGGGAGGCACTCCTTTAGTCGTAGCTAGACAGTTGCCCTCAGGTCGGGGTATTCCCATTACCTTGAAGGGTCCTTCCCAACTGGGGGAGTGTTGCGGAGCCCTAATTTGGTTTAGTACTTCCGTAAGATTAGGTCCCGACCCTGGGTTTCCATCTACATTCGACGAAGGAGGCTCCGCCTTTGGCTGTGGTCATTCCTGGATGAAACTGACAGAAGTCTGGACCCGTGGGGAATCCAGATGGGTTTCCGGAGGAAGGCGGGCTTCAGCTCCGTAGGCCGGGGGACATGGGGTCCCGCCGGCGGTCTGTCTAGTCATCGCCTCGCGTTGGCGCCGGGATGACCGAGGCCTCGACCTAGTCGAAGTAGAATGTGCCATGCCGAGCAGCCGATCGATGTCGTCACGCCACTGCTTCATGGCCCCAGTGAAGCCGTGGAGCTAGGGGGTGGCGTAGCAACTCCCTGGCCGCAGACAGCGTCGTAGGCGCTGCCCTCGACGGAGACCGGGACGCCTGTGCTGGCGTGTGCTGCTGCGCGGCGTGTATGACAGCAGTCCCGGAGTCAGGGCGGTCGGGCACTCGTGGCGCGGAGGATGCAACCTTTTGCTCCATCGCGAAATCCTTTGAAGTTTCGACGCGGTGCTCGATGATCCACACCATCATGCTGAGCGAGGAAACAAGCAAAAACTTGAAGCCTAGCCCATACCTGGCGCGCCAAATGTCGAAGCGGAAATCTCTCTAGCCGAGTGGCGGATTGCACCCGCCCTAAATCCTAAGAAGAGGAGGGGCCTAAGCGTTTTGCTTGTTGCGAGATTGGTAGATGAACACACGAGAGCACGCGATGGTTTAGAGTGGTTCGGGCCGCCGGAGTGTAATACCCTACTCCACTGTGTGATGTATTGCTTGAGAGCTTGTATGAACTTGTGAGTGTCTAAGGGAGCCTAGGGTTCGACCTCCCTGTGACGCTGCATGCCTCCCCTTTTATAGCCGAAGGGGGGCATGCATAAAGGTACTGAGCCTCGACATGCGGGCCCAGAGATATAGCGATTACAGTACTTGGAGCCACAAACGCTTGCTGCAGGGGCAATCTTCTAGTGCCCTGACACCCGAGATCTCCGTATCCTCGGTGTGCAGGGGTGGCTTCTTGTAGAAGGGATGATGAGTATAGTGTGCTGCTCGGTACAGGCGCACTGTTTGCCAACAGACCGGTCAGGCGCGCCGCCTGCTAGATGGCCCTGACGCCGCCTGCCATCGGATTGGACAGGACGTATTAAATGCTGGGAGGACACGTCGCCCGTTAGCGTGGTGGCAGGCGACACGTCCTTTCGGCAATAAATGCAGAGGCTGCACGACTTCGTGGGCTTTGCGTCAGGCTTGGCCCGTTGGCTTATGTCGCAAGCCTTGCGCTAGTAGTGGGAAGCGCAGGGCAAGGCCTAGACACGCGCCAACACCGGACCCCCGCCCCTAATGCCAGGGTCCTTCTCGTTCCGGGACCTTGCTAATGCACGGACCTTACTTGGAGGGGGACCAGAGCCTTCCCAAGGGTCCTGGCGTGCCTTCTTGGGGCCCTGGGCTTGTACGTATAGGGGTCCGGTGTTCTTCGGAGGTCCGGACCCAACGGTGAAGACTGAGATGCACCACCTTTCCTTGCCACGTGGCGCCCTTGGACCTGCCCAATGTGGTGGGGTTGGGCGCCATTCTTCACGTGGACTTAAGGTGTTGTATGGATGCAGCGTCTTCATGTTGTAGGAGAGGGTACCCGTGATCGAGGGTACTGACATACTCCATCCAAACAGGTCTAACTTCACGAGCTCTAGCTTTGAGAAAAATTAAAACTAAAGGTCAGCTGAAATTCATGAAGCTCCTCAAAGGATACTTCACAAACACTATTTTTATACCTTCTCATGAAGTTGCATGAAAATTACACACCACGACATTGGTTACACAATATAACGCTTCGGTTCTCTCGTGACAATCATTAATCATCAATAGTAATAAAGGAAACTCACACAAACCAATTGTATTACAGAAGTCGATGTCCACGTGCAAGTCAAACAATAATTGAATCCACCTCAATAATTTGTTAGAGCTGTTTTAAGGTGAAGCTGGAAAACCGAAGCTGAAATTCTTAGAGTGAAACTCCCCAAGCTGGAATATCCCATGTTCAGGTGTGACAAAGAGAGTGTGTCCCACATGTCAACACACTAAAAAATGGTCTAGTGACTTTGAAGCTGTTCACTTTAGATTAAAGGTAGTTGTTCAGACTGTAGTCTATATTGACAAAACCTTACAATAGAAATCGTTTCGGATAAAATCCAAACGAATGGCTCTTTTACTGCAGCCTAATAGACGGGTCCTCCTGGTATTTGTTTTTTAGACTTTTAGTTGCACAGAGAAGAAATTTGGAAGCATCTGGTAGACAAAATCACTCGTTCCTGGCCTGATACCTTACTAATTTTTGCATTAGCTGTCGTAACAAACTACGAATCGTGACATCACACGTATATATTTTGTTCATTAGCATTTAGCAGCAAGCTTTCGCCGCTGCCGGCTTCAAGGAGTGGTTAGGTTTTGCATCCTTACGTTGGAGGGTAACGATATTTTTAATTTGATGACCCTGTCATCCATGGACCTTATCACCCGAATATATGATATATATATATACAATACACCTCGACGATGGCTCCAAAATGAATCGCGCGGTTGAGCCACTACAAACAAGAGCCAGCGCACCGGTTTTAAGGTTCTTGCTAGGCCCTGTTAGGCTTTGTTTGGGTACAGAGGGATTGAAGTGTATTAAGGTGTATTGAAGGGGATTGAAAAAAAATTAGTTCATATTACACTTCAATACACCACATACCACCTCAATCCATTTCAATCCGAGATTATCCAAACAAACCCTTAAGAAAGAATAATCACCATAATAATAATTAAAAGAGCATGCAATGATGACATCTCTGGATTATTGACAATTTGTACTTTATTTTGGGAAAACCCTAAAATCTAATTGTTTTAAACTACTAGTGATAAATAAAAAATAGAGGGCTGAATATTTTTATGCACAAGTTTCGATGTCTTCACCGAATTGGAGTATTAGCGTTAGCGAGGTACTTACCACGTAATTCAGCCTGGGGAACCTAGTTTTGACCAACTATAAAGCGCTAGGTCTCGGGACAGGGCCCGCCTGTCAATAGCGAGACATGTCACGAGGGCTTGACAGCTAAGCACTCGCTTCACGCCGGTGGATATTGATAGTATTTTCCTATATCGGAAAAGTCTGCTTTCGCCAGAGCTGCCTTAACGGCCCCTGATTTTTTGCAAACCTCTGTCCTAAACGCAGCCGGTGGGCGGAGCCGGTAATTATCACTCGCCCCTCTTCAATCCTCCTCCGGTCGGAACCCTAGCCCTTCCTGCCAGCGGTGGGCGGCGCTTGGCCATGTACCCGTCAGGGGCCATGGTGGGGGCGGCGCCCGCGGCGCGCCCGAGCGCGTCGTCGCGGGTGGAGAAGGCCACGAGCCACCTGCTCATGGGGCCCGACTGGGCCGTCAACCTCGAAATCTGCGACATCCTCAACGCCGACGTATGGTGAGCGCGCTGCCTCCCACTTCTTGTCGAGTCGTCATGGGGAATTTGTAGGGGTTTCGGTTTTTTATGGGTGTTAGTTGCCGTAGACGCTCAGTCGCCGTTGTGTTTCGGCCAGAATTTGGTGGGTTTTGAGTTTTGACAATTGTATGCGAGGAGGTTATGACTCTGCTCCGCCTCGCATATTCGGAGCACAAGAATACCTCGGTGTAGTGACGTTGAACTAGGTGCTGTTTATTGGCCTAACTTTAGCCTGTGGCCTGCGTTGGGGAAAAGCGATTTACGTATAACTTGGCTTTTGCCCTCTCACATGGTTATTCTTGTAGATGATGGCCCTTCTAGATGTCAACTTTACTTGCATGCCAACATGGGAAAACAAGAATATTTGTGAATCGTGTGTGGAAAGGACAATCAAAGTGATAAAATCCACAAAGTACCACAGTTGGGAGTCTAGCAGATTTTTTTTTTGGCACGGGAAACTTTCACTAAGTGTTGCCCTTGTTGGAAATGGTCAATTGAGTGTCAATTACCTTGTTATTTTTTTACAATTCCATGAACCGAGTGGAACAAATGATGCTAATACTGTTTGATTTTACTTCGTAATGATTATTCATGATAAAGCCAAACTGTGGCCCCCATACAATTGAAATGCAGATAAATTTGGATTTGCAGTTTGTATTTACCTGTATGGTGCAAAGGTTTTGATCTTATACTAACATTTCATTTAGCCTTTCTGCTTGGAAGAGTCGTATGGTTTCATTACACTACTATGACTGAAGAATTTTAAGGTTTATTGGTTCTGGGTTCCGGTACCTATCAGCTGATCCTATTGATTTTGAACATCTGAATCAGGCAAACAAAGGATGTGGTGAAGGCAGTGAAAAAGAGATTGCAGAACAAGGACCCAAAGGTTCAGTTTTTTGCTTTAACGGTATGTACTTTTGTTGTGGCAAGACTAAACATGTGAGGATATTTAATACACAATAAGGATACAAGTTTTATTTCATTTTATTCATATCAGTTATAAACTGCTGCAGCTTTTGGAGACAATGATGAAGAACTGTGGTGAATATGTTCAGTTTGAAGTTGCTGAACAACATGTTCTGCAAGAAATGGTTAAAATTATCCAGAAGAAGGTATGTAATATAATAATATTCTTACTTTACTTTTATATTTCCTATATTTTTTTCTTAGAGTACATTTTTTAACGTATTGGTTGATGAGCCATGCTATAAAGCTATGGGACTATGGGAGAGAGTTATCGAGCATCATCTGAGAGGAATAACGAGGATCATTATAAACCAATTTGAAAGGTCAACCATGGAAGTTTTTTTTTAAAAGACAAGTGACGGGCAATACATGGATAAGAAGTAGGACCTACACATGGTTTTCACTGACTTGGAGAAGGCTTACAACAAAATATCAAGGAATGTTATGTGTTGGGCTTTACACAAACATAAAGGTCCAACGGAGCACGCTGGACTCATTAAGGACATGTACAACAATATCATGACTAATGTTCGAAGTTCGAATCAGCGATGGAGACACAAATGATTTTCGGATTGGAATATGACTATTTCAAGGAACAACTTTGAGCCATTACCTTTTTGTCTTAGTGATGGATAAGGTCATAAGGGATATACAAGGAGAAATGTCTTGGTGTATGCTTTTTTGGACGATGTAGTGCTAGTTGGTGAAAGTCGGACAAGAGTAAATAGGAAAGTATAGTTGTGGTGGGAGGCTCTAGGATCCAAAGGTTTTAGACTTAATAGAACTAAAACCGAATATATGGCACTACTACACACAAGGAAGCAGATGTTAGTTTGGAAGGTCAAGTAGTACCTTAGAAAGGATACCTTTCGGTATTTATGACCAATGATATAGAGAGACAGGGGGTATTGATGAAGGTATTAGCCATGGAATCAAAGCAGGGTGGATGAAGTGGTGTCAAGCATATGACGTTTTATATGAGAAGAGGGTATCACCGAAGCTAAAAGGCAAGTTTTATAGGATGGCGATTAGATCTGCTATGTTGTATGGTGCAAAATGTTGGGGTACAAAAGATGACATGCCCAACAAATAAGTGTTGTGGAAATGCGTATGTTGCGTTGGATTTGTGATTGTGATCATACAACAAGGTTAGGGGGTAGGCTAGGGGTAGCATCAATTTAAGAAAAGTTTGTCCAACATTGGTTGAGATGGTTTGGTCATGTCCAACAGAGACCTTCAAAGGCATCAATGCGTAGTTGGATTCCAAGGCACGATAACAATAGAAAGAGAGGCAGGGAAGGCCGAAGTTGACATGGTAAGATGTCGTAAAAGGAGACTTGAAGGGATGTAATATAACCAAAGATTTAGCCTTGAATAAGAGCGCATGAAAAATAGCTAACCATGTGCTTGAACCTTGACTCGTGGTTTTTGTTGGGTTTCAACTCTAGCCTACCCCAACTTGCTTGAGGCAAAAAGACTTTGTTGCTGTACAATTTTAACCAGATTTTCTTTAGTCTTGAACAGTTTCAGTAGCAATTGTACGTGTTGAACTAGTTCAGTGCGATACTGGAGAACATACTAATCTCCATGAATATTTTGGTCTGAGAACTTCAGATTCTCATTATGGTGACACCATCAATTAATTGGTCCTAGAATGTGATTATATGATTGTTTGTGCCAATTTTGAACTGCTGTGCGACCTCTTATCTTTCCAAACAGATCTAATATTTCAAAACAACATAGATAATGTCTATTATCTTGGTGGTGGTGTCATTGTGTGCCTTCTTTCTTTTAATACCACACTAATGAGTTATGAGTCACTAACTCACTATTAGTATTGGAGTATTAAATACTACATTAACGAGTCACTATTAGCATTTTCATATCCATATGCCTATAATTTCATATTCCGTGGCCACCAGAACATACCTTTTCCTTTGTAAGTACTTTTTTCAAAGTACTTTGCAATGGGAAGCCATAAATTATTGTTTTTATTGAGTCGAACCATCGTTGTTAGAGATTTAGAGCAGCTTCTCCTTCTCTAACTATCACAACATTACCTATGTTCCTTTGGTTCATCTGACATGACATAGTTTTTGGTTCTGGAAAGTCCATTTTAATTTATTTGTGATCTATTCCTATCTTGTTTTCTCACCACCTCTAATAACCTGGCATCCATGTTGGGATTTTAAGCAATCTCTCTCTTGGAATTTGCTCTCAGAATGATATGCAGGTAAGGGACAAAATATTATTGCTTTTGGACTCCTGGCAAGAGGCATTTGGAGGACCTGGAAGTAAATACCCACAATATCATTGGGCATACCTTGAAGTAAAGGTATGCAATTGATGTCTGTTTGAAATATCTTTTATGTTATATGTTGTCAGTTGTCACCAAATATTGTTCCACTGCATGATTTCAGAACCATGTTCTGCGTTCAACATGCATCAATAATGTGGTTATGCCAAAGCATCCCTTCTTTTTGGCAAATTTGATTTTAGCAAGCTACTAAAATACATGGCACTTGATGAAAGAGCCTCTAGCTGAGTTGGTTAGGTGGTCTGACTAGCACCCATTAGGTCCTGTGTTCGAATACCAGTGGAGGCGAATTTCAGGTTGAGGTTAAAAAAAGTCACTCGTTGATTCCCCTGGTTGTGTGCAGACGAGATGGACTGACCTATGAGGGGTGGATCCTCGTGTAGAGGCTGGGAGGGTTCGAAGCGTGAGTGAAGATCTGGCCTATAGGGGGTGGACCCTCACAGCTTCCGTGACCTTCCTTAGTCAGGGCTCCGATTGAGCATCTTCTTAATATAATATTGTGGGACGGTGTTTCCCCTACCGGCCAGATGTTTTTAAAGAAAAAAAGTGGCTCTTTTCTTTATTTGAAAATGCCAGTCAAGTTCTATATTTCTATCAATCCCTGCCCTTTTCTCTCATTTTTAGGAGAGAAAGATGGGAAATAAGAAAAGGGAGAAAATGGGATATTTCAGAGCAACAGAGAAATTGAGTGTCATCTTTTCTAGTAGAGTATTGAGTAGCATTTTTCCCAAATTCTGTTTTTTCTTATAAAGTGGCATAGCTGCACAGATCGGTTGTTTCCTCTGGCTTTTCTGGAAACAATCCCTTTTGGTTGCAACTATCTTTGCTAACTGACGAACTTTGCTGCAGACGACAGGTGTGGTGTTCCCAAAACGTCCTATGGATGCCCCACCAATATTTACTCCTCCAGCTACACATAATTCTGAGACCTATGGTTCACCCAGATATTCTGCGGGAAGTCTAAGTGACAGAATGTCCTCAGATGTTGAGACTCTGAGGTTATGCCCTTTTCCTTAGTATTTTGGCCTTTTCACATCCAGTTAACCTATCTCATGGTTTTTCGCAATTTTTTTTTCTTTGGTTGCAGTTTAGGAGATTTGAATAAGATTCGAAATGTGACAGACCTACTGAATGATATGGTGTATGCTTTAAACCCATCTGATCGAATGGTATGAAAGAATTATATTCTCTACTTCATTCTTGCCACTGTGTTGTACTCTAATTGGTGTGGGTGTCTGACCTATTAAATTTGTTTGGACTTAGGCTATTAACGATGAAATTATCACAGATCTTGTGACCCAGTGTCGCTCAAATCAACAAAAGCTTCTGCAGTTTGTCAGTTCATCAGGGTAAATATTTTGCTGTGTAAATATTGCCATCCCGTTCTCTTTTATCTGCAATGTTCTTGCATGGTTCCCATTATTCTTTCTTATTCAATTATTCATTGTAGCTTGTTGAGTCTGCATTGCTGTTTCTGTTGTATAGCGCACATGTGACTTCTGAGATCTTTGATGCTATCTAGGAACGAACAGTTACTAAAGCAAGGACTGGAGACAAATGATCTCTTACAAAGCGTACTTTCAAAGTATGATGCTGTGGCCTCTGGTGCTCCTTTGGCGGTTGAAGCATCTGTGAGAGAGGCAATCGAGGCTCCTGCAGTAAAGTCATATGCACCCCCTGAACATAATGATAATGTTAACGAAGAGGAAGATGAGTTTGCCCAGCTAGCTCAAAGGTACATCTGAGCAGCCTGTAGAATGCCAACTTGACTTTCTTGCACAGTATGTTAACGCTTCATGCTTTATGCATCTGCAGGAAAAACAAATCCGTCGTAAGTAGTAGCGACGATGCATCATCCAGCACTTTGGGGGACCTTGCCCTTGTACCCATTGATCAAGCAGTTTCAGAATCGCCATCTTCTGTTGCAAGCAATGCGCTGGTTCTTCTTGATCCTGCTCCCAGTACTAGCACTGAATCAAAAGAGCTGGACATGATCGACCTTCTAAGCCTCACCTTGTGCAGCCCTACTCCTGAAACTTCAACAGATTCTTCAGCACAGGATCAAAATGGACCCCAGCAACCTGCAGTTACACATAATCAAAAAGGGCTTCAGGAACCTACAGTTACAAATGGGCAACAATATCCTTCTAGTGTGCCACAGTATCCTTCAAACTACCAGCCTCACACTGCAAACCAGGCATATGCTCCACAGACCAGCAACTATGTGGCACCTTGGGCCCAGACCGGAGCATATCCACCTCAGCCTCCGGCATATGCATCTGGCTATGCCTACCCTGCACCGCCATGGGTGGCGCCTACACATCCTGTTGATTCTAACCCTTTTCTTTCGGTCAATTACCAAGATCCACGCCCTGCTGCCACTTCTGTTGCTCAAACAGCAACATATGCACCTCCCCCAGCTTCATATCCCCCTTCAATATCTTATGCACAGTTTGCAACCCCCCAGTCAATTCAGCATAGCAATTCTGTGGCTTCACCGAGCAATGGTCAGATTGCAAATCAAGCACAAATGAATGTGAATCAACAACCAAAAGATTCTTCGGCAGCATCTAGCAGACCATACTACATACCTGATAATCTATTCAGTGATTTGATCGATGCAAAAAGTTTTGGCGGTGGAAACAAGATGGGCGGGCCCACTACAATGGGTAGCTCAAATGGTGGCCAGCCTATGATTGGTGGAAAGAAATAGGGTTATTTGTCTATATATATACAGCTGATGGTGATCGGTAGCTGCCTTGTTATTTATTATGATTACTTTGTCTGGTGTACATTTGTACTTGTATATCGCCATTCCCCCTTTTGACAGATTTGGCTGCATTGGTTGATTCGTGGGTGCAACTGTTAAGTTTAACAGAGATATGGACAATTGCTCATGTACATAAATGATTAGCATTTGCTCCACTGAGGTGGATGGTTGTGATGAAATCTGTTGGTATTGAATTCTTCTGAGTTCTCATCTCTTGAATTGTTGCATGCTCCATAAGGTAAAATCCTGTTATGAGCTTGATTCCCTTGACCTCAGGTCTGGTTGGTGAAGACACGGGCTCACAGAACCGACAAGGAACGGTCGGGCGAGAGAGGCAGTCACAATTGTTAGCCAATAGCCATGGCTGGACTGGGCCACTTTTAGAATCTTGGGTCAACCTAACCCATGATGTTCTATGCCTATATATGTCCTTCAGAGAAAAAGAAAATTCTATACTTAGCTCATGAATTGGCTGGCATTTTTATTTGGCTATTACTCCATCTTGAAATATAGCATATTTTCTGTCCTAAGTCAACCCACTTTATGTTTAACAAAATTTATAGAGGAACGTATTAACTTCTACCACGATAAAAAAGGGAGCTTATCTGATATAAAAGTATTATCATTCTTTTCTATAAATGCAATTAAATTTGAGGTGGATTGACTTGGGACACATGAAGATACAGCATGTGTCTTGCCAAAGAATGGTAGTAGTACTCAGGAAGCGTTGATTTTATTAGGTGCAATACACTGCTGAACGCAACTTTCTCAGTATCAATGAAGGATGGGAAATCTAAGCCATCGTTTTACATGCTTTTTTAAATAGAATAGAAAGTGACTGTTACATTGTCAGCACGTACACGATACAATGCCAAAGTTCCGTTCAAATTTCCAAGACGGTCTGGGCCTTACAGAAAATTATGTCCGTTGTCAGAGTCTCAATTTAGCAGCGGCAGCAATGGCAATCTATTCAGGTATTAACGTTCGAAATCTGTTTGAATTTACTCTATTCGAGACACAATATATGAGTTAGACAACGACCATTTCTTTTCCAAGAACATCATATTTTTTTTTCTTTCCTTGCCAAGCACGATGGCACTGCGACCATTACTCGTCTTCGCTGAATTACCATTTCCGAACGGCGATCCTATTCCTGCCACAGGATTAAACTCTTGCCAAGCACGATGGCACTGTGTGAGTTGAATTCGCAGTGGCGGAGGACAGTGAAGGGCTGAACCCCCTCGAACACCGTCGCGTTCGAACCAGCGATGCGCACACTTCAGCTTTTAGAGCATCACGGCATTTGGCTCTCCACTGGCCGAAACTCTGGATTCTGAACGTGGTGTGTGTGTGTAACCATGTGACCAGCAGAAGGCTACGTCAGTGCAACCTTTGAGTTGAGGATCGCCACATGATGGATCCTGCCGGAGATTCAACCGACATGACTACTGCCAACCGGTTCTTCAAATGACACTGATGAGCACAAAACGCTGCTGCTTTTGAGGATCGTAACATGGATCCAAGATGAGCTCAGCGTTAGGTCAGAGTGATCCTCCTTCGTCGACTTCGATCAGTCCCGTCCCGGAGCCTGAAGGTGATCGATCCGGACTCCAGCCCTCGGTTTCAGGAATCTCGGAAAGCGTGGTTGGCCATGAGTATACGTTTCCATTTGCGAGACTATCACAACACACGATTGCCAATTGTCGCCACTTACCGAACGAGAATTCAGAGAATTATTGGGTGTCAGGTATGGTAAGGCTGCACTCCGTACAGCAGTCCAAGATATCAGCCCGGCCGGCGCCGTATGAATACGATGTCACCGTTACCTAATCATCTCAAAATGTTTTCATTGAGCTTCACGTTGAATCCGGTCTGAATGCGAGAGTGCCAGGGAACCTGGGCACCTGTGACCTGTCGCAGGCAGGCATGCCATGCCATGGCTAGAAACGTGGACACGAATCCGTGCCTGTTTCTGCGCAGCGTTTGCGATCATGGCGCCGAGGCGAGCTGATGATGGTTACCGGCATCGGTGAGGGATAGCCAGACGTGGGGCGAGCACCCCGGCCGGCGAGAGGGCGGGTCACCCATGGCGCCAATTGTTACGCTTTCGCCTGATGTCACCAGTCCCATTCACTGCCTCAAGCAAGGCTGAGGCGACATGCCGCGAACAAAGAGTCCTGGCCAGCGCGAGCGCGACGGCCGGAACGTACGTATAGCGAACCATGGATTCAGACCCTGGAGTGGAGAACCAGGTACTGCAGCAGGTTCGTTGCATTCGATTCAGGCTTGGACATGTACATACATGGTTTTGGTTCAGGCTGACTCCTATTCTGGATCCGAGCACCTGAGTGAGTTAGGCCAAGAAGAAGCCCCCCGCGAGCGTGAATGCCGTACAACTTCTTGGCATAGCAGCTTGTCTTGGACGCCTAAAACCATCGGCAGATACACAACAAGCCAGTAAACTCTGCCTGCGATCTGACCCGTCCGTCGTGGCTGCAGCGTAACCGTAACCGTAACCGGCCAGGAAATAGATACAGGAGAATGGATCAATGGATGGCCGTCGGCTTCTGCGTCAACACATGTCACGCAGTGACAGTGCCGAAAGTTACGTCTCGGCTTGGATTTGGATCCGCCGGCCGCCTTCCTCTGTTGGCCTGATACGCATAGCGCTTAGGAGGGAGAAGGCTGCTTGCCTGCTCGGCTAACAGCCTAACAGCAAGCCACATATCTGGCTTGCGGCCACACCCATCGTTGTCGGGCATTGATGAATGGTGCCGGTTCGCCTTAACCGCCGGAGCTAGCTCTGCATAAATATAATACGAACAGCTCGATCTCAAGTGAAGTGGCAGCAGCAAGCACCACGGAGAGGGACACGACTCCTCTCCCTCCCTCCCTCACCATGCCTTCCCCTTCCTCGGCCCACTGGCTGAGCCTCGTCGGGAGCATCTGGCTGCAGACCATCAACGGGCCCAACGCGGACTTCCCCGTCTACTCGTCGCAGCTCAAGGACCTGAAGCACATCACGCAGGTGCAGCTCAACTTCCTGGCCTTCGCGTCCGACGCGGGCAAGCTCTTCGGCTGGTTCTCCGGGGTGGCGGCGCTGCACCTGCCGCTGTGGCTCGTGGCCTTGGTCGGCGCATCCTTCGGCCTCGTCGGCTACGGGGTCCAGTACCTCTTCCTCGACAGCGCCGCCCTCCGCTACTGGCACCTGTTCCTGCTCACCTCCCTGGCCGGGAACGGCATCTGCTGGATCAACACCGTCTGCTACCTCCTCTGCATCCGCAACTTCGGCAGCAGCCGCAGCCGCGTCGCCGTGAGCCTCGCCGCCAGCTACCTCGGCCTCAGCGCCAAGGTCTACACCAGCCTGGCGGACTCCATACCCGGCCACCAGGCCACCTCCAAGGCCAAGACCTACCTCCTCCTCAATGCCGTCGTGCCCATGCTCGTCACCGTCGCGGTGGCGCCGTCGCTCAGGGCGGTGGACCTCACGGTCACGGGCGAGGGCCAGGCGGGGGCCAGCACGGACGCGGCATTCCTCGTCATGTTCGCCATCACGCTCGCCACGGGGGCCTGCGCCGTGGTTGGCAGCATCGGCTCCTCCACGTCCGGCGGCGGGCTGTCGTCGAGGGAGCACGTGGTCAGCCTCGCCGTGCTGCTGGCCACCCCCGTGCTCATCCCGCTGGCGCTCAGGGTCCGGGAGAGCCTGGACAGGATACGGGAGACCAAGCGGGAGAACAGGATCTACGACCTCGGCACCGACGACGATGGCGTCGTCGTCGACGTGGCCGCCACCGCCGAGAGCAAGGACGGAGACGGCGGCGTCACGGAGAAACCGCAGGAGGAGGTCGACGGCCTCCGGCTGCTGAGGAAGCTCGACTTCTGGCTCTACTTCTTCAGCTACATGTTCAGTGGCACCCTGGGCCTGGTGTTCTTGAACAACCTGGGACAGATAGCCGAGTCGCGGCGGCTCGGCCAGACTTCCACGCTCGTCTCGCTGTCGTCTTCGTTTGGATTCTTCGGCCGCCTGCTCCCGTCCTTCTTGGACTACTACTCCGCGAAGTAAGCACAAAGCTAATTTATATGAAGACTCGATCGGTAGTAGATTCAGTTTCAAGTTTCTAGATCGACCACCGATGCGCGCGGTCTTTTTTAATTGACATGCTAACGAACTTGTCGCTACACAGAACACAAAAGTCTAACTACTCTCCTCTTTCTTTTTGCACGACAAGCAGGAGCGGCTACTCCATCTCAAGGACGGGATCCATGGCGTCGCTGATGGCGCCCATGTCCGGCGCCTTCCTCCTGCTCCTCAACCGGAGCCACTTCATCCTGTACCTGAGCACGGCCGTGATCGGCACGTGCACGGGCGCCATCACGTCGGTGGCCGTGTCGGCGACGAGCGAGCTGTTCGGGGCCAAGAACTTCGGCGTGAACCACAACGTGGTGGTGAGCAACATCCCCGTGGGCTCCCTCTGCTTCGGCTACTCCGCCGCCTACCTCTACCAGCGCGGGGCGCGGGGCGGCGGCCACCACTGCGTCGGCGCCGCCTGCTACCGGGAGACGTTCGTCGTGTGGGGCGCCACGTGCGCCGTCGGCACGCTGCTCTGCGCCGTCCTCTACGCGCGGTCGCGCCGGGAGGCTACCGGGACCGGCGGCGGATGATGGACAAGTAAGGACGTCACGTCTCGCCCGCTTAGCTAATTGCCTGCCGTCATCGAGGTACGGTAGGTGGTACTAGCTAGCTTAGCACGCAGGCTAGCTCCAGAAGTTTGTCATCTGAGGGCCGGCCTGCGATTAATCGGTCATACACCCATGACCCATCAATCGGCCAAGCATCATCTGCCTGTAGGCGATGTGTAACTTTTGATCCTTGTTTTTTTTTTTCACTCTTCGAGTTTCTCTTGACTGATCCCGGTGGAAGGGGGTACAGAAAAAAAAAATCCTTGGTGGAGGCTCATCATGACATGAGTAGATATTGTGCAGCAGGTTAGCCACCTTTTTAATTTGTTATTAGTGCATATATATGCAATATATATGGGTGGTACATGCACTTAAACTCAGGACAGCATTTGTGGATCTCTTTCTCTTCGGATGCTAGCTGGACCACGTAGAGCGAGAGGTTGTTGGATCGCGCGCGCGCGCGTGCCTACGCGGACCCGAAATTCGCATTGCGTGCGTGAAAGAAACCATGAACGGTCTGTTTAGACTTTGGACTTGTATATACAATTGGCATTTATGAGAACACGGCTACTTCCATATGATTAGTGGTCCGGAGCAGGCAGTGCTACACTACTCCACGTTATTCAGTGCAAGGACAATTATACAGCAACAAAAATATTTATTTTCACACAGGTACAGTAGTTTATACGTAGTGACTTTATATATATTCTGAAATTTACTACTAGTATATAGGAGTACCTACTAGTACTGAATTAAGGAAAGCAAAAAAAAAACAAGGGTCCACTGATACTATTATGGTTTGGTTGTTATAACCTGTGAGTCCGTACACGAGCCGTCCCAAGTTTACAACTTCGCGCTGAAGAGTCGCAATTCTGGACGTGTCGAAACGCTTGATCACCACCACCGTACCTACCTGTCGCGTTCTCGTGACCACGACCGACCAGTTAGGGTAGCCCGTTTACCTGGAGCGCTCACAGTAAGTAACAGTGCATCATCACAGAAACGGCTACTACTACTACTGCTCCTACAGCAGAAAAGCACGAGCTGAGAAATTCCTAATTTTGCGTCGGTGCAGGGATCAGGGGGGATCTGAAAGCATGCATGTGATGGACGGATGTAGTAGCGAAGCATTAAAGGATGGATGGGTAGTAAGTAGGTGGGTCGATCCATCCATCCATGCGCCGGCCCCTTCGTCTCGTGGTCCTCTCACATGTTGCGCGATGGCGCACAGTTGAGTCGTTGTTGAGTTCCTCTGCTATATTTGCAGAATCCTCCACCCCGCGAACTTGGGGATGCGCAGCTGCAATGGCTATTTATTCGCCGAAAGCATGCATTGCAGATGCCATCAACCCAGATCTGACTGCAATACTGCATGGGCTCGCGCGCACCTCTCGCTACCACATACCAAGCAGTCTCCGAATCCAATCTTCAGAGGACTTGAGGTGAGGCGATGCAACGCATGCATTTATGGTTCCATGAGGTTGGTTGGCCTGATCACTCAATGCTCCTTGGACGTCGGTGACAATGGCACGTCCGATCACTCACATCAGTTCAGCCTGGGGTACTCTGGACTGGACAGCCTTGAAGCTGTCATAATAAACTCAAAAACCCTGCTTCTCCGCCAGTTGTACTGACTGCTCACCATTATTCTCAAATCTTAGTAACATTTTCTTTAGGCATAAGTATGGTTCATTCAAAAGTGTCTTGTGGGCTTGTGGCCATCGTTTTCGTTTCCTGACACGTTTACGGCCGTTGGATCTGAGCCTCTGAGGTACATCCGCACGGCCGGGGCGCAGAGATATATATGGCCTGATTGGTTGTCTGTCCTTCGGGCGCCTGGTTGGTGCGGGCCTGGTCCCCTAGCGAAGGCCATTTTCAGCTTCTCCTCGCATGCAAGCTGAACAGTGAAAAAGGCACTAAATGGCCTGATTGGTTGTCTGTCCTTCGGGCGCCTGGTTGGTGCGGGCCTGGTCCCCTAGCGAAGGCCATTTTCAGCTTCTCCTCGCATGCAAGCTGAACAGTGAAAAAGGCACTAAATGGCCTGATTGGTTGTCTGTCCTTCGGGCGCCTGGTTGGTGCGGGCCTGGTCCCCTAGCGAAGGCCATTTTCAGCTTCTCCTCGCATGCAAGCTGAACAGTGAAAAAGGCACTAAAGTGCATTCGCGCGTGCAGTCCCGGGGACGTGAGGCACGGCAACCAAACACGCGCTCGCACCCGGTCAACGCATGCCACGAGCCTGGGCGGGTAGGATCTGGCAACCAATCATGCGGAAAGTGCATTCGCGCGTGCAGTCCCGGGGACGTGAGGCACGGCAACCAAACACGCGCTCGCACCCGGTCAACGCATGCCACGAGCCTGGGCGGGTAGGATCTGGCAACCAATCATGCGGATATAGCTTCAGCCTGATTCTTGATGTGCCCTCCAACCCAATCGCATCCCTTGGCTGCTCCACGGCCAGCTACACGGTTGCCTGCGGCAGCAGACGGGAGCAGCAGCAGGAGTAGTGTGGTAGTAGATGGGGGGTGCCGGTGTTGGTGGAGGCTGTAATGGTGGCGGTGGTTGTTGAGAAGGGCAAATGCGCTCGCCAAAGCCATTAGCCATAGCCACTGACGTGCGCGTGCCCCTGTGCGCGCACATGCGGGCTTGCCGAGCTCGCGCGACGGTGAGCCCCGGAGCAAGAGGGCAGGACGGACCAAAAAAAAAAAAGTGGCTGCAGAGGAGGACCAAGTGAAAGTGTGCTCCCTTCCCTGTCGACTTGTGTATGTATAAACGCAGATTTCGCACCGAGGTCGCGTGTGGTCAGTTGGACACATCGTCCGTATGTGCTGTGGACGATGATTACAAGCTCGTCACTCGCTACTGCTGCCACTAGTACACAAAAGCTTTTATACTTACGGTTGTAAAATTATTTATAGTTGAGCTTTTTACAACAGTATTATATAGCCAGTAGAAATATTTTTTCTACGACCGAGTAACTGAGAACCGCTAGTGGAAATTAATTTCTACAACTATTTTATGTTGGTGATTTTTTGATACGAGATCATTTAAAAAACTCAAAAAAATATGGATAAAAATAATTTATAGTGACGGTTACTTAATAAAATCATCTGATTTTCTTAAGCAATCGCCACTAGAAATAACACCGACGTTTGATAATCTTCATTTGTTCGAAAACTGTGTAGTTTCACTGATAAACTTAATTGAGCTAAAATCTAAAGAAGCTGCTAGCTTTGTTCGAGAGTTCCTCGTTTTTTTTTCTTTGCCCAGACTTGACGGAGAGGAAGCATAAGTGAGGCCCTAGAGGCACAGCGACGAGAGGCTGAAAATAACGGGGCTGTGACGGCTTCAGACTAGTGCTTCTTTTTGCTTCTAACTAAGGAACTTGCATCCTTAATCCCAGAATGTCCACTTCAATCGTCGGAACCCGGAATGGATCGGAGAGGTTGAATCGTATAGACACACAGCCATCACACGCATATACCAAATGTGTCGAGAAAAGCCACCTTTGTTCTGCCAAATTATCGCCTCTGCAGAAGCGAACAAGGCAAGCAGAGGCCATCGATCACTTTCGGCCCCTTAATTCCTCAGCTGGATGAATCCTAGACGTCACTTGGAGAAATTCGATTGTGGTTTGTCTACGAGCGACGTCACTTGTAGTAACAATCCAAAAAAAACTAAACATGATTTATTTATTAAAAAAAAGCTGAATATAAAGAATTCGACATAATCTCGGCACTGCCGACCGGGGGCGTGTCCCGATCCCAATCCCAATCGCCCTGGACGCGGGCGGGCCCGGGAGGGACGACGGTATGACGAGGGTCGTGACGACTGACTCCTTCCTCCGTGCCCGTCGTCCAGTAACCGCGGAGCTTCTGCTACGGGGAAGGGGATCATGAGTTTACGTTGGATCGGTCGCATCGCGTGCGGCTGCTGTCCGGTGAGTGGTCCAGATCCACTGTTTTCATGAAAACAGTGGAAAAAATAAATAAATCCAAGGCCCAAGGCACGCGGCGTCGCCCATCGTACGATGAAATTTTTTTGGCGCGGTGCGGCGCTGGGCGACGTGGCACGAACGGGTTGGTTGGCTCATGACGATCGAGGCAGATTCTGCAGTCGTCCTGGCACGTCTCGCCCAGCCGCTTACATTAGCGGACGACGAGGAGTGCAACGCCGCAACCTTTTTACAGTACCGGCCGGTCGTTCAACCCGAGCAGGGCGTAGCTCGTGGTGACCATCCTTTTAGACCGCACGCACGACACGAATGTACATTAGCCCCTAGGGCCTAGGCATCTACTTTAGAACATGTCTATGTATTGCAAAGCGATCGAAGAGCGCGCGGGACGGAGCCGGCCGGCGCTGCGTGCGCTTTTATGTTACGACCGGGCATGCCAGAAAAAAACAGACCCGGGAAAACTAGGGAGAAAGTCGAGCTCGTCTCCGGTGACGTCGGTGTAGTGGTGCAATCCGTTCATGGAAATGCCGGGCCCTTTCGGATCGCGTGCGACCGTGCGTGCGCGAGGAAAAAAAAAAGGTCGTGCTGTCGTGCATGAGTACAAGCAACGGAAAAGGCCGTCTGAACCCGGTTCACTGGATCGGGCCGCGTAAATAAAGGAGCGAAAACGAAAGGAAAGGCGCGCAGCAGAAACCGGCGAGAGGGGTAGACCGCACTATAGTACTCAACTTCAACTCACCTGACCCGACCCGGGGCGCGGCGCGCGCGACAGGCCGTAATGCGCGAGCGGGGGAAACGAAAGCAACTGCCGGCGGCGCGAGGGCACACCGCCCGGCTCGACACGGCCAGAGCGCAGCGTTATTGCTCGCGGGTGTTCCTTGAGCCGATCGAGTCGGCTGGCTTGCGCACCGACCCGGCCGGCCAACAGCTAGCCCTTTGCTCGTCCGAGAGGTCAGGGCTTTCCGCCCGTGCCGTCCATGGCAAAGCGCCTGCCGGCCCGGTGGAGGCGGTGCCGTACGTCGCGCGTGGCGTGGCGGGTCACGGCGGGCGCACCACCGCCACGATCCAGGGTGGGGTCCGTTCATTTGGTTGGGAGACCCAACCCAACGGTGGTTGCGTACGTTGCTCTGGTAGTTTGTTCAGTTGCCGGAAGACATATTGGTGACTGAGAGAGAGAAGCAAAATCCAGCCGAGCTGACTCTTTTTTTTTCCCTTCAGTCAGTCTCAGTCGCGGACTCTGCTACCAAAACCTGTAGGCCGCGGGCGGGGCCGTGTGAGTGAGTGATACCGCTTGTCCGCTTGTCCTCTTTACTGCTGCTGCTGGTACCGGGTCTGGCATTTAAGCCGGTGAGCTAGCTGAGGCGGACCGGCCGGAAAGCGGAACAATAATGAATTCGAACGAGGCGAGGCGAGGCGCTGCCAGCCGACGTGCCCCGACAGCGCTCGTGGGGGCGCGGCGCGGCGCGGCGCGCCAGGTGACGCCACCGTGACGCCTTGGCGACGTCGGAGGCCACCACCGTGGGTTGGCGACCGTGCGTGCGAGCGCGATGACAAGAGGGGAAATTGTTTCTACTCTACTAGCTGAGAATAGAAACCAGGAAGGAGCCCAAGTGGGGGTAGTGGTCGGCATCCACACGACCCAGAAGAATTGAGGGCACACAGCACGACGCCGGCTGTGTTGCACGTCACGTGTGCGTGTCGCGGCCACTTCGGTCTCGTCTTCCGCCTTGCAGTACCCTACACCTACACGGACCGAGGCATCCAACAAACAGGTCGATGGGTCACCTCAAACACCGCCACGAATCTGCTGGAGCTACACGCGCGCGTTCTCGTTGCAGCAACACGAATGGTACCTTTGGATCCCCTACAACAAAACCCATGGAAAGTACATAACAAACAAATCGCTGCCGAATAGTAGCGACTGTTTGCTAATGGTCTGTCGACATCCATGTGTGGATCACGCTGATGCAGGTGTGATGCGTTGCGTTACCCAGCTTGGGTGTGAGTGGGACTTGGGAGAGTTAGCTGTAGAAGAGGCACGCTCACATTAGATAGAGGGCGTTTTTATTTTCTTCTTCTTTTTGGCGTGTGCAAGTGCAAGTGAAGTGCTACCTCCACGAGATTTTTGACCGTCTCTTTCTTGCGCCCTAGCTTTTAGAAAGTAACTAGGCGTATGGGACCCCTTCGCATTGCTAGCTGCACTGCACACGGTTGCCCCTGCGCCATTGCGCGAGAGGGGGGGATCAGTGGCCTCCGACACCATTCTCGCGTATGCGTATCAGTAGCAGAGACAGCTAAGTGGACGATGCAGAGAGAGAGCTAATGCCTTCTAGAAGACGCAAAT
The DNA here is from genome assembly GCF_902167145.1 of Zea mays. Taxonomy (NCBI): domain Eukaryota; kingdom Viridiplantae; phylum Streptophyta; class Magnoliopsida; order Poales; family Poaceae; genus Zea; species Zea mays. The sequence goes on from NC_050098.1 coordinate 189,213,875, forward strand.
GCGTGCCGGATCTTTATTCCATGTTCCTTTTTTTTTTTTTTTTTCAGCAGTAGTACATGCTAATAAAGTATTGAGTAGACAAAAGACTCGTCATCACGTCGTCGTCCACGTCGGTAGAATTGCACATATAGTATACCTCTGTATGTGTCTTGAGAGACCAGGGAGAGAGATACCAGCTTGTACAGATCGCCAGCGCCAACACTGCTGATCCTGTGCTTTCGTTGGTTTGTGCCGGTGTACGTACGTGACTTCACGGATCATGATAGATTGATAGCTAGCTAGGGGGAGCTAGCTTCGAGTGTGTGCCGCTTAAATTTGTTCATATCTTTAAGCTGCAGACGCGAGCTAGCAGGGATTCATTCAATCCAGCCGCAGCCGAATCGCACCTGTATACGTCCGCCAATGCAATGCGGTGGCTGCTTTGCAAGCAGGGAGCAGTACTTATCCTTTCGACTGAAGAAACAGATTGTTAAAGTGTTGCGTTCCGAGTTTACAGAAAGACGAGCTCCACTGTGTCCAAAAATGGAGTATCTATCTAACACCCCCGGTAGTAATTACAGTATCCTGTAGCAAATGGGGGAAAAGGGTACAAGTCGAGAAGGCTTGCCTTGGTAGTACTAGCTATTTATACTGATAGCGGTTCGTCCAGATATTTGCAGAAAATGGATTCACTTGTGAGCTGTGACAGGAAAAGGGGAAAGCACAACATGAACCTTATCCGCCGCATCCAGCATATCTCGCCGAGATCCAGTTTCGGTTCAGGAACCAAACACGTCTCCCAGTGACTAGCCTATGGTCAGAAAAAAGAATCTCGAACGAAGTGCCTGCTCTTGAATCGGACCAGCTTTCCATCCGCGTGTGTGAAGTGTGAGAGGATATGGGCAGCAGCCCCAAAAACGTTCGGCCTATTAATCCCTTCTACGGCTGAAGAAGGCCCAATAATACCTTTCGGGTGAAAGGGAGCCCATCAGCATGATAAGCATCCTTCCCCTCAAGCAAAGAAATTTACATTTTTTTTCCTGGGCTAGGTCTTCCTTGGAACCAAAGGGATACATGTAATGAGTACTAAAGTGGTGATTTGGATTTTTTTTGGGTGAAGTATAAAGTAAACATTAAATAGCCTGAAACAAAGGTATGATTAAGTCTATGACTTGTCATTTTAAGTTTAAAACTTTATTAACATATGTTGCGGTGAGTACTCTGATAGCATTTACGTTAAAATTAGCTCTTAACAAAAGTATTGGTTATTAGACGTAACATCATAGGGTAGGATACAATACAATCGTTTGAAAGAGCACATATCAGTGTATAGTGGAAAAACACATTGAGGAGTACAATAATTCAGAACCTTTCCTAGATAAATTTCCACTAGCTATGTTTAGCGCTGTTATTTGGTAGTAGCTAAATTAAAGCATGTACAAGTTGTCAAATGGTTAAAACATTAGGCAGCAAACAAATACGTTGCACAATTAAGTTAATATAAAATTGTTGAGATGGCCGAGTTGGTCTAAGGCGCCAGATTAAGGTTCTGGTCCGAAAGGGCGTGGGTTCAAATCCCACTCTCAACACAATTTTATTTTTAATCTCAATTTTTTTTGTCACCGCATATAACAAATCCGTTTTTTTAAATGCTCTCTCCATACAAATCCGTCGTATTTTATATCATTTCTCTCACTCCATGCAACAAAATCTATATTTCAGATTTTTTATCTCTCTCCTTACAACACTATTTTTCTCTCACCCTAAATAACAAATCTGCATTATAGATTTTTATGTTTCTCTCTCTCTCTCTCCGTACAATGCAACACTTTTTCCCTCAGTCATACGACAAATCCGTTGTTTTTCCATACAACAAAATGTCAATATCCATGTTTCAGTTTTTTTTTATCTTTTTTGTCTCTCTCTCTCTCTCTCTCTCTCCATACAATACTATTTTTCTCTCACCCCATACAGCAAATCTGTTGTTATTAATTAAAATTCTCTCTCTCTCTCTCTCACTCCATACAACAAATCTGTCTTTTAGATTTTTATCTTTCTCCCTCTCCATACAACACTTCTTTTTTCTCACCCGGCCTATACAAAATTCCGTTTTTTTTCTGAAATCCTTTTTTTCTCTCCTTCCACACAAAAATCCGTTTTGTCTCTTGTATAATTAATGTGTTACTTTTTCTCCCAACCCTATTTTCAGTATTTTTTCAAGAGTGTATGGTTTGTGTGGCGAATGGTAGATGGTAACAAGCTAGTGTTATTTCATGCTTGCTAGTAGCAAGCAGGCTCGAACCCCTTAATTAAGCCCTGTTCTGGTGAGAGTCAAGTTTTGCAGGCCCATACAACTCATTTGCATGCTAGCTAGTAGCATATGACCTCCTTGCTGAACACTCTTATATACCTATTGTCAGGGGCGGACCTAGGTTTGGTTGAGTGAGGGTATAGGCCCCTCGTTTCTTTGGTGCAAGAAGTGGAGACTGTTGAATAATTAGACAAATTCCAAATTAAATTCCGAATATAAATCATGACCAAATCAGAAGAACTGAAATAAAAGCCAAATCAGATGATGCGTACTGATTAGACTTACTGATTGTTGGCGCGCGCCAGGATCACCTGGGTCGACGAGGTCAGCAGATCACGAGCAGTCGCGTGAAGACGCTTCCCAAAAACCTTATTCGCCCTCTCCCGGTGCAGGATCTAGAAGACGAAGGGTTCCGGAGACCTGCTCTCCTGATCGCAGATGCACCTCTGCGGTCGGGACGAAGGGAACTAAAAGGCGGCTCAGCTATGAAGAGAGGCGAAAGCGAACTGGGATCTGGGATGAATTGGAGGCTGGCTGCCGGGCTCCTTTTATAGGGCCGAGTCCGCGACCCCCGTGCTTATCCACCCACGAAAATCTCGCAATCAGTTGAGATTTTGTAGCGATCGGTTAGGATAAGCGTAACAGCCAAGAAACCAAAAAATCAAACGGCAAAAGGTAGCCGCGCCCCCGCAAGGCGAGGGACCGGATTTCGGCGGACCATTCACGCGCATGTCGTGCGCCCGCGCCCTTCGCCCCGCCCCGCCCCGGCCAGGCCAGGCCAGGCCAGGCCAGGCCAGGCGAGGCGAGGCGAGCGAGCGCGCGCGCGCGTGTGGCTCTCCACACTCTCTCCTCTCATCCATGACTTGGTGAGTGAGTGTGGCTTCCATATTTAAGTTAGCTCTACTCCACAAGAGCTAGCAATATGGTGCTATTGGTTCCACCTATCCCTTTGCCATCCACTTATATGGGCTTTTGAGATTTTCCTGGGATTTATTTGAATAACTTAATTGGGCCAAGCCCATAAATCCTAACAATCCCCCACCAGATCTCAAATGCCCATCTGCAGTTTTCGCCACTGTTCACTACTGTTTAATATACTAGTTTTTCAGCAGAGACTGTTAAGTTGAACTTCCGCCTAGAACTCCAAGTTACACCAACCCACAACTTGGACAATGGACTATGCCTTGAATTGCAAGTTTTGCGTGAATGGGTTTCACTTGAAGTCATGACCAGTACTTGGCTACCAGTAGTCCCCTTCTCGGGTGGAGCATATACGTCGTACTCCAAGGTCTCTTCATGAGTTTACTAGAGATCACCCAAATCTCATAGACTGCGACGTTAGACAGTCTAACTCATATAGGTGTGTTCTTTCAAAGAATGTTCTGCAGGACAACATCTTCGCTAATACAAGCCAACAGAACACATTAAGGCACAAAGCCAACCTGCCTTACAGCATTTGAGAGTATTGCATCTTTACTTAGAGAGGGTCAAAAGTTACTCTCCTCAGTTCACCAATGGCTTGTTCTTCCCAGGACCTAATTCACGGGATCTCCGATCACATAGACTGGGTTTCCACCATGGCAACTTTATTCGGGTCTCATACCCATCTCTCTCGATGTGATTTCTATCACATTACGTGGTAGTCCCTTGGTAAAAGGATCTGCCAGATTTTTATCTGTTGAAATATAAGTCACACTTATAACTCCGGAGTTTCTCAACTTTCTGACAGACTTCAATCGTCTTTTGACATGTCTTGATGACTTTCCATTATCCTTAGAACTCGTCACTTTAGCAATCACTGTCTGATTGTCACAGTTCATAAGGATAGCTGGTATTGGTTTCTCAACCACCGGCAAGTCCATCAAGAGTTCACGCAACCATTCTGCCTCAACGGTTGCTGTGTCAAGTGCAGCTAGCTCGGCTTCCATGGTTGACCTCGTCAAAATGGTCTGCTTGCATGACCTCCATGATACCGCACCTCCACCAATAGTAAAGACATAACCACTGGTGGCATAAAGCTCGTCTGCATCAGATATCCAGTTCGAATCACTATATCCTTCAAGTACTGCATGCTGACCAGAATAGTGAATTCCATAACTCATTGTACCTTGCAGGTAGCGCATAACCCGCTCAAGTGCATGCCAATGATCAGTCCCGGGGTTTGACATGAACCTACTCAATTTGCTCACAGCAAACGAGATATCGGGCCTTGTTGCACCAGCAAGATACATGAGTGAACCGACAATCTGAGAGTATCTCAATTGGTCTAAACCAATTCTCTTGTTCTTTCGCAGTGTCACACTGGGATCATAAGGAGTTGGAGAAGGTTTGCACTCAGAGAAGCCAAATCGCTTCAAAACCTTTTCAACATAGTGAGATTGCGAGAGAGTAATCCCACCATCTGCCTTAATCAGCTTGATGTTTAGAATCACATCAGCTTCTCCCAGATCTTTCATATCAAAACTCTTTGATAGAAAAGACTTGACTTCATTGATCACATCAATGTTTGTGCCAAATATCAATATATCATCAACATATAAGCACAATATAACTCCTTCGCCCCCACCACAGCGATAATATACACACCTGTCTGCCTCATTAATGGCAAAGCCTGCAGACGTTAGAGTAGTGTCAAACTTCTCATGCCACTGCTTTGGTGCTTGCTTCAGACCATACAAAGATTTCAATAACTTGCACACCTTGCTTTCTTGACCCTTTACTACAAATCCATCAGGCTGTTCCATATAGATTTCCTCGTCCAGCTCTCCATTAAGAAAAGCTGTCTTTACATCCATCTGATGAACAAGGAGACCATACGAGGCAGCCAAAGAAAGTAGTACTCGAATAGTGGTCATTCTAGCAACAGGTGAGTAAGTATCAAAGAAGTCTTCTCCTTCTTTCTGAGTATAGCCTTTAGCCACAAGCCTAGCCTTGTACTTTTCAATTGTACCATCAGGCTTGAGCTTCTTTTTAAACACCCACTTACAACCCACGGGTTTGCATCCATAGGGTCGATCAGTGACTTCCCACGTACCATTTGAAAGAATAGAGTCCATCTCATTATGAACTGCTTCTTTCCAATCATCTGCATCTGGAGATGCAAATGCTTCTGCAATGGTAGTAGGAGTATCGTCCACAAGGTACACAATGAAATCATTACCAAAGGATTTTTCAACCCTTTGTCTCTTGCTCCTTTTAGGAGCATCATTGTCATCCTCCTCTAGGACAATTTCATGTGGCTGTTCAAAACTCTCAATAGGTGTATTATGTTCAGGAATTATCTCAGAAGAGTATCTAGAATTGCTATGAATGTCTTTCATTGGAAATATATGCTCAAAGAAAGTAGCATCACGTGATTCCATAATAGTATCAACATACACATCAGGAACTTCAGATTTAACTACTAAAAATCTATATGCTATGCTACACGAAGCATATCCAAGAAAGACACAATCCACTGTCCTTGGACCAAGCTTGCGCTTTTTATTAATTGGTACATTGACTTTCGCCATGCACCCCCAAGTGCGCAAGTATGAAAGTGATGGTTTTCTCCCAACCCACTTCTCATAAGGGGTTTTCTCTTCTTTGCCCATAGGAATTCTATTCAGAACATGACATGAAGTCAGGACTGCCTCCCCCCACCATGCCTTAGATAAACCACAAGTGTCTAACATGGCATTCACCAGGTCAGTCAACGTACGGTTTTTCCTTTCAGCAATCCCGTTTGACTCGGGTGAATAGGGAGGAGTCCTCTCATGAATAATGCCATGTTCTGCACAGAAATCATCAAAGACTTTGGGAAAGAACTCGCCACCACGATCTGATCTAAGACGTTTGATCTTTCTCTCTAGTTGGTTTTCAACCTCAGCCTTATAGATTTTAAAGTAGTCTAAAGCCTCATCTTTAGTTTTTAGCAAGTATACATAGCAAAATCTAGACGCATCATCAATCAATGTCATAAAGTATCTCTTACCACCTTTTGTCAACACACCATTCATCTCACAAAGATCAGAATGTATGAGTTCTAGTGGTGCCAGGTGTCTCTCCTCAGCAGCCTTATGAGGCTTTCGAGGTTGCTTCGACTGCACACAACTATGGCACTTAGAACCTTTGACTATGGTGATATTCGGAATTAAACTCATGGTTGCAAGCCGAGACATAGAGCCAAAATTAATATGACACAAACGAGAATGCCAAATACTCGCAAGATCATCAACATTAGCACAAATATGGTTCACAGACTTATTATTGAAATCTAACAAAGAAAAGCGGAACAAGCCTCCGCAATCATAGCCTTTACCAATAAATTGTCCAGACTTGGACACAACTAATTTATTGGACTCTAAAACTACCTTGAACCCATCTCTACATAGAAGGGTTCCGCTAACGAGATTCTTGTGTATAGAAGGGACATGATGTACGTTCTTCAGCTGCACGATCTTTCCCGAAGTAAACTTCAGATCCACCGTGCCAGTGCCATGAACAGAAGCATGTGACCCATTCCCCATTAGCACGGAAGAATCCCGGGCGCCCTGATAAGAAGAGAACAAGTTGATGTCAGAACACACATGAACATTAGCACCAGTATCAAGCCACCAGCTAGGTGATTGAAATACTGAGAAGATGAAAGGTAAATTACCATACCCTTTGTCTTCCTCATTGCTAGCGACCACTGTGTTGACATTGCCCTTTTTGCCACGGCGATCCGCTCGATCGGGACAATCCTTGGCAAAATGACCCGCTTCGCCACACGCGAAACATGTCAATTCAGCCTTGTTCTTCTTCTTCTTGAAGTTGGTAGTTTTGTTGGGCTTGTTAGATTTTGGCTTTCCTTTGCCCTTGTTGTGGTTCTTCTGAACCATGTTGGCGCTGGAGTGGCCCTCGCCTCCTTTAGATCCCGTGTCCTTAGCCCGAGCTTTCTCCTCAACATCCAGAGACGCTATCAGATTTTCAACTGATATCTCCTGTCTCTTATGTTTCAGAGCTGTGGCGAAGTTCCTCCATGTAGAAGGCAACTTTGCAATAATGCATCCGGCCACAAATCGGTCAGGAAGGACTATCTTAAGGTGGTCGAGCTCCTTGGCTATACACTGTATTTCATGAGCTTGCTCTACAATAGAGCGATTATCAACCATCTTATAATCATGAAAGCTCTCCATGATATACAGGTCACTGCCAGCATCTGATGCACCATACTTAGTAGTAAGTGCATCCCACAACTGTTTCCCGTCTGTGTACTGCATATTCGCATCAACCAGACGGTCAACAAGGGCGCTAAGAACGGCTCCCGTGAACATAGTATTGGCATGGTCGTACTCTTTCTCCTGTTCAGGAGTCAGTGGACCCTCAGGTCTGCCTTTACTAACATGGAAGACATTCATAGCAGTAAGCCAGAGCGTGGCCTTGACTTGCCATCTCTTAAAGTGCATACCATTAAACTTTTCTGGCTTCAGCGCGTCGGCAAAAGCAGCCATAGAAAAACTAGGAAATTGTCTACAATAAGGTTTTTGGATTGTTGAATAATTAGACAAATTCCAAATTAAATTCCGAATATAAATCATGACCAAATCAGAAGAACTGAAATAAAAGCCAAATCAGATGATGCGTACTGATTAGACTTACTGATTGTTGGCGCGCGCCAGGATCAGCTGGGTCGACGAGGTCAGCAGATCACGAGCAGTCGCGTGAAGACGCTTCCCAAAAACCTTATTCGCCCTCTCCCGGTGCAGGATCTAGAAGACGAAGGGTTCCGGAGACCTGCTCTCCTGATCGCAGATGCACCTCTGCGGTCGGGACGAAGGGAACTAAAAGGCGGCTCAGCTATGAAGAGAGGCGAAAGCGAACTGGGATCTGGGATGAATTGGAGGCTGGCTGCCGGGCTCCTTTTATAGGGCCGAGTCCGCGACCCCCGTGCTTATCCACCCACGAAAATCTCGCAATCAGTTGAGATTTTGTAGCGATCGGTTAGGATAAGCGTAACAGCCAAGAAACCAAAAAATCAAACGGCAAAAGGTAGCCGCGCCCCCGCAAGGCGAGGGGCCGGATTTCGGCGGACCATTCACGCGCATGTCGTGCGCCCGCGCCCTTCGCCCCGCCCCGGCCAGGCCAGGCGAGGCGAGCGAGCGCGCGCGCGCGCGTGTGGCTCTCCACACTCTCTCCTCTCATCCATGACTTGGTGAGTGAGTGTGGCTTCCATATTTAAGTTAGCTCTACTCCACAAGAGCTAGCAATATGGTGCTATTGGTTCCACCTATCCCTTTGCCATCCACTTATATGGGCTTTTGAGATTTTCCTGGGATTTATTTGAATAACTTAATTGGGCCAAGCCCATAAATCCTAACAGAGACTAGATTTTCACTATAAGGTCCCCTACTCAGTTCAACTTAAATGCACATATTTTGATGCTTGTCTTCACAAGTGTGTCCTCACTCTTATTTTGCTCTGAGTCCGCCCCTGCTTATTGTGTTGCAGTTCAACCATTAGCGGCCATTGCATTAGCAAGCGAAGCTAGCACAACCACGCTCCCACGGAAACACACACACAGTTTCCATATTCGAAAGCACAGACATGCATGCTAGTAACTACTCGATCTACTACACTAGAGACGCTTAATAACACGTCGGAATGCTATTGAGTTGCACACCGCACCGGAGGGCGATAGGATTGCATGCCGAGCTTCGGTCCCAGGACGAGCTGGTGGAAACGGAGCACGCAACAATGCGTGGACGGCGACACGTGTACAGTGTAGTCAGACGGATCCAACATGTCAAACAGTGTCCGGCACCGAGGTCGCGTGGTGATTTGGATTTTTTGGGTGGAGTATAAAATAAACGTTAAATAGCCTGAAACAAAAGTATGATTAAGTCTATGACTTGTCAATTTAAGTTTAAAACTTTATTAACATATGTTGCGGTGAGTACTTTGATAGCATTTACGTTAAAAATTAGCTCTTAACAAAAGTATTGGTTATTAGACGTACGTAGGGTAGGATACAATACAATCGTTTGAAAGAGCACATATCAGTGTATAGTGGAAAAGCACATTGAGGAGTACAATAATTCAGAACCTTTCCTAGATAAATTTCCACCAGCTATGTTTACCGCTGTTATTTGATAGTAGCTAAATTGAAGCAGGTACAAGTTGTCGAATGGTTAAAAACTATGCAAGCAACAAATATGTGTCACAATATTTTTAAAATAGAATAGTTGGGATGGCCGAGTTGGTCTAAGGCGCCAGATTAAGGTTCTGGTCCGAAAGGGCGTGGGTTCAAATCCCACTCTCAACAACATTTTATTTTTAATCTCAACTTTTTTTTGTCACTGCATATAACAAATCCGTTTTTAAATGCTCTCTCCATACAAATCCGTTGTATTTTATATCATTTCTCTCACTCCATGCAACAAAATCTATATTTCAGATTTTTTAATCTTTTTTGTCTCTCTCCTTACAACACTATTTTTCTCTCACCCTAAACAACACATCTGCATTATAGATTCTTATGTTTCTCTCTCCGTACAATGCAACACTTTTTCCCTCAGTCATACGACAAATCCGTTGTTTTTTAAATCCTTTCTCTCTCTCACTCCATACAACAAAATATCAAGATCCATGTTTCAGTTTTTTATCTTTTTTGTCTCTCTCTCCATACAATACTATTTTTCTCTCACCCCATACAACAAATCTGTTGTTATTAAAACTTTCTCTCTCTCTCACTCCATACAACAAATCTGTCTTTTAGATTTTTATCTTTCTCCCTCTCCATAAAACACTTCCTTTTCTCACCCCGCCTATACAAAATTCCGGTTTTTTTCTTCTAAAATCCTTTTTTTCTCTCCCTCCACACAAAAAATCCGTTTTGTCTCTTGTATAATGTGTTACTTTTTCTCCCAACCTTATTTTTAGTTTTTTCTCGCTCCATGCAAAAAACATGTTCTCTCTTATATATTATGCTATTTTTTATCCTACCAAGAAAAAAAATCTATTTTCAGTGGAAGAGTGTATGGTTTGTGTGGCGAATGGTAGATGGTGACAAGCTAGTGTGTTATTTCATGCTTGCTAGTAGCTACCTATAGCAAGCAGGCTCGGACCCTTTAATTAAGCCTTGTTCTGGTGAGAGATCGAGTCAAGTTTTGCAGGCCCACGCAGCTCATTTGCATGCTTGCTAGTAGCATATGAACTCCTTGCTGAACACTCTTATATACTTACTAGGTGGATGCCCGTGCGTTTCTACGGAGTCAACATGTAATGATAAGATACGTTGAGATGTAGAAGCACTATAATAAAATGTATTGATAAAATACATTGCTGGAACTTAGGAACTCAATGGTATCTGGGGTTCACTTGATGACATAAATTTTTATCCATAATCATCTCATGTTGTTAATGATCAGTAATGTGAGCAATAGGATCTGTATTGAAGGTAAAAAATGTTTCTATCAAGGCATACACATCCTATGTAATTATAGCTGTCAAAAAAGAGTACAATTTAATCTCATTAGTTATATGATTGAAAAACAAGAGGCAGACTAATCTTTTATTGTGTAGATTCAAAAAAAATTGTGTAAACGAATGCCTGAAAGAAATATAAACTAAGCTCATAAAGCATAGGAAGAACCATTCTTTGAGGGGTAGCAACAAGGGGAACTAAATTCTGGATCTGAGCAGTTGTGAAAATACAATATTGAGAACTTGGGGGTGCGGCGGGAGGTTGAGAGCTCAAAGCTATCACTTCAATTCGGGAGACACAAACACACTTATGGTGTAGCGTTAGCTGCTGCTCACTTTTGCCTAAGGGGGTGCGGGATCGAATTCCCTCGCATCCTGCTTTTTTAGTTTTTGGCTGGGCATGGGACGTCTGCGCGGGAGGCAGAATGGAGAGGTAGCCTACCCCTTAGGTTCTTCATAGTAGTATAGCTCTGGCCTTGACAAACAAACATTGTGGTCAGAATCATCTGTTATGGATTCCTGAAAAAAGAATCATCTGTTGTGAATAAATTATGATATAGTGATGCTTGGCAGCTTCACAAGAAGGTCGAAAACAAGTCAAGGACCTAAACCAGGATAGCATATTAATATTGAACCAAATGTGAAATCTAATTACATAATCATACTTTCAATAACCAATCAAACTATAAAATTGGAGGAATCTTGGTGTGTACATTATGCACATGACACATACAGGTAGTTTTATCCCAAAAAAAATGAAAAGACAACATCTGCAGCTACCTCCGGTTGGGCTCAGGAAATGTCTCGGATATAGCTGAACACAACATTTATCCTAGCATCCTTAGTCTCTAGGCCTAAGTAGAGATGGCAATGGGTACCCGAAACCCGAATACCCGACCGGTTTACCCGATATGAAGGCGGGTACGGGATGATTTCTCTACCCGCGGGTATGTTAATGGATAAAAACCTCTACCCGTTGGGTAGACGGGTACGGATACGGGTTGGAACTACCCATACCCGTCTACCCATGGGTAAAATATACCCGCATCAATACAACTATAACCATCTAATAGAGCCCATCTTAACTAAAATAAAACCCTTCTCTAGCTATCATTTGTCTAGATACCAAGTCATGTAATCATATGATTTGTTATATGTGAAGTTGAAGTTGTGTTTATATGTTTATTTAATATTTTGAGTGATTGATATATTGGAATTTAAGTCTTTTCTAGCGGGTACGGGTTACCCGACGGATAAAAATACCCGCGCGGGTACGGGTATGGGTAAGATTTTATACCCGCGAGTATATATGGGTAACCCGACGGGTAGAAATTTTTTTGATGGGTACGGGTATGGAATGGTACTACCCGACGGGTATGTACCCGTTGCCATCCCTAGGCCTAAGCAAGTCAAACAAGGTACGAACAGTAAACCACACAGTAAACATTGAAAGAAACTGAATGCATGAATAGTCATGGGCTCTTGGATACATACATAATAATCATCTGAATTATTAAGATGCAACACCACTACTAAAGTTTTACTCAAACAAATTTCATAAGCCTTAGATGAACCCAACATGATCCACCAACAAAGAGAAATTCTTATGTGCAAATTCTGCTAGTTATATTTGGCTAGCGACCGGATACCCAAGTCCTACAAATATGTGTGATGCTGGACGACCACACCTGTGTTGGGTTCCAAACGACATCCGGTGTGTACCAAACAAATTTGATGCTTCCATCAGCCACACCCAAGTTGGACTCTGAAGAGATCTGCCTTATGATCTCTATGTTTATACCCAAAAAACACACATAGTGCTCCCTTTATCATTAATTTTTATGAATTACAGGTGTGGTATTTTGTATGAACTACTCCCTGCAGTCACAAGAGCACTGTTTTGACATGAACTTTGAGTGCTTATTTCTACTGCAGTATGTTTACAAACCATAGCAAAATATATATTAAGAATTTTTAGACAAACATACATGCACCCTACCAAATGTTTAACCTTAACAAGCACAAAGTAATTGATTACTAAAGTTTTTTTAGGCTGACCGCAAACAACCAAATCATCACTTGTATGGCTGTTTACCTCTTTACAGTACAAAACAAGATAATTCCTATACAATCAGCAGCCACAACACACCATCCATAAGGAGTTTTAAGGCATATAATACTCGCATCACATCACAAAACATATAAATAATCAAGTATAAATGACTTAAAATTAATTATAAACTTATAATACTTGCGAAATGCTTTCAATAATGTTGTCCAGCAAGAACCAGGAGCATAGGGTGATGGCAGCTCTCATAGAGCATGTCGAAGAGGCATCCCAAACAATACAGTTAGTGAGAAACAATCATCAATTATTCATGATATATAGAGCATCAAAAAATATGAAACTGCAATTGTATGGGTACCTTTACACAGTCACCAACACTATGAGCATCTTCATCTGCTGGAAACTCGGTCCTTCCTGGTAAGGAATTGAAATGATACGTAGACTAATCAACTAAATGAGGCCATACTAACACAAGAATGGAGTTAAAAAAATATAACCTGAGTTCTTAGCATCACTGTCAGAATTGGTAGGATCTTCCTGTACATGAAGTGCAAAGTCCTACAAAATTGTGTGAAGCTGGAGACCCACAGGCTATATTTTTTCTTGTATGATATATAAAAACCATAGCAACACACGTGCATCTACTTGTATGATTTTTTTGTAAATATGCATCAAGGGCATGTTACATTGGTACATGCGAGAGTGGACTCAAGGATGGGCATGGTATGTTTTATTAACTAAAAAGTAAAATGCCTTGTAATATCAACCATGAAGTAAAATGCCTTGTAACCTTGAAGTGTCTAAGTGTGTAACAGACCACGATGTTTCAAGTACCCTCGGCAAAACAATTTGTCACAAGATTCATCTAGCTTACTCTTGGCAACTGGTGTAGAGGCCAAGCTAATGGAGGTTGATAAAGTATTGGTCTATGGAAGAGAATATGTACAGGGAATACTTATCTCGGAGAAGCCAAAATACAATATAGTTGTTGCCTGTGACCGAATGGCCAAAACACCTCATGTCAAAATGGCCAAAACACTACATGATAGAATGGCAAAAACACTCTGTGTGATAAGTAATATTAGCAAGCACCAGAGCCATAAGGAGTACCTTGATCAATTCCACAACCATGACAGTCTTATTGATAGCCCTCCCCATGGCCTTGAATACAACCTCATCAGAACCTTTGGCAAAATGTTTTGTATCCAGTTATTCCAACTGTGCAAGCTGCAAAATCTAATCACGAGTAAGTTCAAAAGGCATGGTAAAAAAGGTAGCAAAAATAGATGTAATGAAAGCTTTGCTTAAATGTTTTAACTCCAAAAAAAAGGTTCACAACATGAACATGATCGGTTGGCAAAAAATGATCACTGTAACTTTATACCCATCTCAAAGACTATCTCCACAGTGAACGAAGTACATAAAATGGCAAAAGTAAGCAACAAAATATGTCAATAAATTGTTGCAAGTGTATGAGGCAAAATGATGTCTGTCAAGATCGAATGACCTCCACCTGAGATGTTTCATTTGAAAGGGATGGCAAAACATATCCGACCAATCGTTTCCCAACATGCAAATCATACACTGCTTAACTCAATTGTGTTAAGAATATAAATACAACAACACATTTATGAGAATTAATATATGTATGTTCATTCATTGATTTATTCATATGCAAAACCTAAAAACAGCCAACAACATTAATTAATCTTGTAATCTTCTGCACTAACCACTTTGCCCCTTGTTGCACTATACGGGGACCTCCTCTAATGCACATGCTGACATCTGTTTGCTTCTAGACATCCTCCAAGATTCAGTTTCTCATTTTGCCTTTCCATAAAATACACTCAAATCATTGGTTATGATCCTTTGTCATCTGCGACCGCAAGAAGTTATAGCAGAGCTACAGAGGAGGCTGCCAGGAGCACCAATGGGTCAATGGATGTGTCTGTCGGATCAAGAGCTCGACACTTGACTGATGTGGATGGTGACTTGTGGGATCTGGTCAGGAGGGATCTCCAACTAAAGGCCACCTTCTTGTACATTGACCTGAACCGTTGCAGGCAATCAAACATTGATTACACATCTTCGCAGGTGCCATTTAGGATAACTGCAACAGGATGGGTCCAAGAATTCAACAATACTGCTAGAATTGTGAAGAAGATAAAGCTCACAGGCACACCATGCAAGATATTTAAGAAGACTGCACTAATCAAGGGAATGTTCACATCCGATTTAGAGGTTGCTAGGTTTGAAGGTGCTTCCATTCGGACTGTAAGTGGAATCCGAGGACAGGTTAAAAAGGTAATGAGTAAATACCATGCCTTGATAGTTTATCATGGTTAAATGTAACTGTTAAACTGTAAGCATGCAAATAGTTTCTTGTTCATTACAGGCAGCAAAGATTGAGCCAAGAGATATGTTGAAGAGAAAAGGGGAAAATACAGAAGGAATCGCAAGATGTACATTTGAGGACAGAATTCTTATGAGTGACATTGTTTTCCTGCGTGCCTAGGTCAACGTTGAAGTTCCTACGTACTCTAACCCTGTGACCGCTGCTCTGCAACCTAGATAGCAGACCTGGCAAGGCATGAGAACAACTGCTGAGTTGCGGAAGGCACACAATATCCCTACCCCACACAACAAGGATTCAGTTTACAAGGTTCTGAGCCTTCAACAGTTTCCTCATAACATTATTGCATGACTGTTGCCTCTCACATGATATTATCTCCCACTTCGCAGCCTATCGAGCGGAAACCACGCAAGTTCAATCCCGTCGAGATCCCCGCAAAGTTGCAACAATTACTTCCTTTTAAATCTAAGCCTAAGGACACAACGAAGCAGAAGAAAGCATCAATTGAAAACAGGGTGCCTGTAATCATGCAACAGTTACTTCCGTTTGGCAAAATGTTTTGTATCCAGGCATTGTACATAGATTTTTAGTAACAATCATGCCTTTTATATTTTAAGTGAGGAAATTTGCTCTGCCCCTGGTTCTTAACTGCATCTGATTCTTTCTTGTTTGCAAACAAGAATCTTTCTGGTTTGAGATCCCTGTGCATCACTCTAGGCCTATGTCACTTCTGCATTGCACAAGTTAACTCATCATCCTGATTATGAATGGGTTAAATACTGGAGAGAGGCTAAAATGCAATGGAGTTTAATAAAAGAGATGGTTCAATTTTAGGAAATGAAAAGAGCATTTTTAAGGAAAATCTGTAAGCTTCAAATAAATGTTGCCTTCTTCACCTAGAACTCATACTTGTGGGAACAAATTAAGAATGCAACAAGTTATGATATCTAAAAGAAGCACAACTGCTACAATAGGATATATAGTAGCAGCAGCTGTAATTAGGATATTACAGATAGTTAGTATAACTCCCCTTGAGACATTCATGTCTTAATAAATATTCCAAACCAGCTTGCAATAGGCTAGTAACATTGCCATGAAATTTGATTGCATGGAAGATGCTTGCGCCAAGTAGTAATACCTGGTCTTAATCAGAGGCAGTTGTATGTCTGTAGAATTATCTTAGCATCACAATGTTTTCACAATCTTGGTTCAGTACTGAACATGGAATATGGTGGCATGCTTTAATTTGTAATAAAGCCATTGAGCTAGCAACTCTATCAGATACTGTGTCAATGCCATTGAGCTCCATAATAGTATATTTACTCCTTCCACGATAAGAACAAATCAGTGAGAGCAACCATAGTGCAACAGTTTCTTCAGAAACATTTCCAAGTTCAGGCACACTTAAAACATGTGGGATATGCCAATTGGAAGAATAATTTGAGTGAGTCAAAATTCAGTTAGAACTCTAGGATCATATCACCCCTCCCTCGCCCCAAAAAAATAAGGCAAGCATGGCAGTGTCTAGGCACTAAATAACATAACACGTTCTAATGCAGTGATATACTGAAAGTCGCCTAGAGGGGGGTGAATAGGGCGAATCTGAAATTTACAAACTTTAAGCACAACTACAAGCCGATGTTATCGTTAGAATTAAATTCGAGTCCGAAAGAGAGGGCGAAAACAAATCACAAGCAAATAAGGTGGATGACACGGTGATTTGTTTTACCGAGGTTCGGTTCTTGCAAACCTACTCCCCGTTGAGGTGGTCACAAAGACCGGGTCTCTTTCAACCCTTTCCCTCTCTCAAACGGTCACTTAGACCGAGTGAGCTTCTCTTCTCAATCAAATGGGACACTAAGTCCCCACAAGGACCACCACACAATTGGTGTCTCTTGCCTTGGTTACAATTGAGTTGAACACAAGAAATAAGGAAGAAGAAAAGCAATCCAAGCGCAAGATCTCAAAAGAACACAAGTCTCTCTGTCACGAGTCACTATTTGATTGGAATGATCTTTGGACTTGGGAGAGGATTTGATCTCTTTGATTGTGTCTTGTATTGAATGCTATAGCTCTTGTAAGGTGTTTGAAGGCTGAAAACTTGGATGCAATGAATGGTGGGTGGTTGGGGGTATTTATAGCCCCAACCACCAAACTAGCCGTTTGGTGGAGGCTGCTGTCGCATGGCGCACCGGACAGTCCGGTGCGCCACCGGACACTGTCCGATGCGCCAGCCACGTCACCCGACCATTATGGTTCGACCGTTGGAGCTTCTGTCTTCTGGGCCACCGGACAGTCCGGTGGTGCACCGGACATGTCCTATAGACTGTCCGGTGCACCGTCTGGCACGTGCTCTGACTTCTGCGCGCGCTGTCGCGCACTGTAGCGCATTTAATGTCTTCTGCAGACGACCGTTGGCGCGAAGTAGTCGTTGCTCCGCTGGCACACCGGACAGTCTGGTGCTACACCGGACAAACCGGTGAATTATAGCGGAGCGGCTTCCCAGAATTCCCGAAGGTGAGCAATTCAGAGTTGAGTTCCCTGGTGCACCGGACACTGTCCGGTGGCACACCGGACAGTCCGGTGCGCCAGACCAGGGCACACTTCGGCAGTCTTTTGCTCTCTTAGTTTGAACCCTTTCTTGGTCCTTTTATTGGTTTGTTGTGAACCTTTGGCACCTGTAAAACTTATAATCTAGAGCAACCTAGTTAGTCCAATGATTTATGTTGGGCAATTCAACCACCAAAATCAATTAGGAAAAGGTGTAAGCCTATTTCCCTTTTAATCTCCCCCTTTTTGGTGATTGATGCCAACACAAACCAAAGCAAATATAAAAGTGCAGAATTGAACTAGTTTGCATAATGTAAGTGCAAATGTTGCTTGGAATGAAACCAATAATTATTTCTACTAGATATGCATGGATGGCTTTCTTCTTATTTAACATTTTGGACCACACTTGCACCACTTGTTTTGTTTTTGCAAACTCTTTTGGAAATTCCTTTTCGAAGTCTTTTGCAAATAGTCAAAGGTATATGGATAAGATTTTGAGAAGCATTTTTAAGATTTGAAATTTTCTCCCCCTGTTTCAAATGCTTTTCCTTTGACTAAACAAAACTCCCCCTTAATGAAATTCTCCTCTTAGTGTTCAAGAGGGTTTTAGATATAAATTTTGAAGAGGGTATACCAATTCTAAATTATATCAACAATAAGATACCAATTTGAAAACACTACTTTAAATACAAATTGAAAGAAATTGGTGGTGGTGCGGTCCTTTTGCTTTGCGCTAATACTTTCTCCCCCTTTGGCATGAATCGCCAAAAACGGAGTCATTAGAGCCCTTCTAACTACTTTCTCCCCCTATGGTAAATAGCATATGAGTGAAGATTATACCAAAGTTGGAGAGTGGTGTGGAGCGACGACGAAGGATGAATAATTCGATGGAGTGGAGTGGAAGCCTTTTCTTCGCCGAAGACTCCATTTCCCTTTCAATCTATGACTTAGCTTGAAATACACTTGAGAACCACATTATTCATAGAAAAGAAAGAGATATGATCAAAGGTATATAAATGAGCTATGTGTGCAAAATATCAATCAAAATTCCTAGAATCAAGAATATTTAGCTCATGCCTAAGTTTGGTAAATGTTTGCTCATCTAATGGCTTGGTAAAGATATCGGCTAATTGTTCTTTGGTGTTAACATATGCAATCTCGATATCCCCCTTTTGTTGGTGATCCCTTAGAAAGTGATACCGAATGGCTATGTGTTTAGTGCGGCTATGCTCAACGGGATTATCCGCCATGCGGATTGCACTCTCATTATCACATAGAAGAGGAACTTTGGTTAATTTGTAACCATAGTCCCTGAGGGTTTGCCTCATCCAAAGCAATTGAGCGCAACAATGGCATGTGGCAATATACTCGGCTTCAGCGGTAGAAAGAGCTACAGAATTTTGCTTCTTTGAAGCCCAAGACACCAGAGATCTTCCTAAGAACTGGCAAGTCCCTGATGTGCTCTTTCTATTAATTTTACACCCTGCCCAATCAGCATCGGAATATCCAATTAAATCAAATGTGGATCCCCTGGGGTACCAAAGGCCAAACTTAGGAGTATAAACTAAATATCTCAAGATTCGTTTCACGGCCCTAAGGTGAACTTCCTTAGGATCGGCTTGGAATCTTGCACACATGCATACAGAAAGCATAATATTTGGTCGAGATGCACATAGGTAGAGTAAAGATCCTATCATCGACCGATATACCTTTTGATCTACGGATTTACCTCCCGTGTCGAGGTCGAGATGCCCATTAGTTCCCATGGGTGTCTTGATGGGCTTGGCATCCTTCATCCCAAACTTTATGAGTATGTCTTGAATGTACTTCGTTTGGCTAATGAAGGTGCCCTCTTGGAGTTGCTTCACTTGAAATCCTAAGAAATACTTCAACTCCCCCATCATTGACATCTCGAATTTTTGAGTCATGATCCTACTAAACTCTTCACATGTAGATTCGTTAGTAGACCCAAATATGATATCATCAACATAAATTTGGCATACAAACAAATCATCTGCAAGTGTTTTAGTAAAGAGAGTAGGATCGGCTTTTCCGACTTTGAAGCCATTAGCGATAAAAAAATCTTTTAGGCATTCATACCATGCTCTTTGGGCTTGCTTGGGCCCATAAAGCGCCTTAGAGAGTTTATAAACATGGTTAGGGTACTCACTATCTTCAAAGCCGGGAGGTTGCTCAACATAGACCTCTTCCTTGATTGGTCCATTGAGGAATGCACTTTTCACGTCCATTTGGTAAAGCTTAAAGCCATGGTAAGTAGCATAGGCAAGTAAAATGTGAATTGACTCAAGCCTAGCTACGGGTGCATAGGTTTCACCGAAATCCAAACCTTCGACTTGTGAATATCCCTTGGCCACAAGTCGGGCTTTGTTCCTTGTCACCACACCATGCTCATCTTGCTTGTTGCGGAAGACCCACTTGGTTCCTACAACATTTTGGTTAGGACGTGGAACTAAATGCCATACCTCATTCCTTGTGAAGTTGTTGAGCTCCTCTTGCATCGCCATCACCCAATCCGAATCTTGAAGTGCTTCCTCTACTCTGTGTGGCTCAATAGAGGAAACAAAAGAGTAATGTTCACAAAAATGAGCAACACGAGATCGAGTAGTTACCCCCTTATGAATGTCACCGAGGATGGTGTTCACGGGGTGATCTCGTTGAATTGCTTGGTGGACTCTTGGGTGTGGCGGTCTTGGACCCTCATCATCTTCCTTGTCTTGATCATTAGCATCTCCCCCTTGATCATTGTCCTCCTCTTGATCTTCATCTTCATCATCTTGAGCTTGATCCTCATCTTGAGTTGGTGGAGATGCTTGCATGGAGGAAGATGGTTGATCTTGGGCATGTGGAGGCTCTTCGGATTCCTTAGGACACACATCCCCAATGGACATGTTCCTTAGCGCGACGCACAGAGCCTCTTCATCATCTAGCTCATCAAGATCAACTTGCTCTACTTGAGAGCCGTTAGTCTCATCAAACACAATGTCACAAGAAACTTCAACTAGTCAAGTGGACTTGTTAAAGACTCTATATGCCCTTGTGTTTGAATCATATCCTAGTAAAAAGCCTTCTACAGCCTTAGGAACAAATTTAGATTTTCTACCTCTTTTGACAAGAATAAAGCATTTGCTACCAAAGACTCTAAAATATGAAACATTGGGCTTTTTACCGGTTAGGAGTTCATAAGATGTCTTCTTGAGGATTCGGTGAATATATAATCGGTTGATGGCGTAGCAAGCGGCGTTGACCGCCTCGGCCCAAAACCGATCTGAAGTTTTGTACTCATCAAGCATGGTCCTTGCCATGTCCAATAGAGTTCTATTCTTCCTCTCTACTACACCATTTTGTTGTGGTGTGTAGGGAGAAGAGAACTCATGCTTGATGTCCTCCTCCTCAAGGAAGCCTTCAATTTGAGAGTTCTTGAACTCCGTCCCGTTGTCGCTTCTAATTTTCTTGATCCTTAAGCCGAACTCATTTTGAGCCCGTCTCAAGAATCCTTTTAAGGTCTCTTGGGTTTGAGATTTTTCCTGCAAAAAGAACACCCAAGTGAAGCGAGAATAATCATCCACAATTACAAGACAATACTTACTCCCACCGATGCTTATGTAAGCGATCGGGCCGAATAGGTCTATGTGGAGTAGCTCGAGCGGCCTGTCGGTCGTCATGATGTTCTTGTGTGGATGATGAACACCAACTTGCTTCCCTGCTTGACATGCGCTACAAACCCTGTCTTTCTAAAAATGAACATTGGTTAGTCCCAAAATGTGCTCTCCCTTTAGAAGCTTATGAAGATTCTTCATCCCAACATGAGCTAGTCGGCGGTGCCAGAGCCAACTCATGTTAGTCTTAGCAATTAAGCAAGTTTCGAGTTCAGCTCTATCAAAATCTACTAAGTATAGCTAACCCTCTAACACTCCCTTAAATGCTACTGAATCATCACTTCTTCTAAAGACAGTAACACCTATATCTATAAAAAGACAGTTGTAGCCCATTTTGCATAATTGAGAAACAGAAAGCAAATTGTAATCTAAAGAATCTACAAGAAAAACATTGGAAATAGAATGGTCAGGAGATATAGCAATTTTACCCAATCCTTTGACCAAACCTTGATTTCCATCCCCGAATGTGATTGCTCTTTGGGGATCTTGTTTTTCTCATAGGAGGAGAACATCTTCTTCTCCCCTGTTATGTGGTTTGTGCACCCGCTATCGATGATCCAACTTGAGCCCCCGGATGCATAAACCTACAAAACAATTTTAGGTCTTGTTCTTAGGTACCCAAACGGTCTTGGGTCCTTTGACATTAGAAACAAGCACCTTGGGTACCCAAACACAAGTCTTTGACCCCTTGTGTTTGCCCCCAACATATTTGGCAACTACTTTGCCTGATTTGTTAGTTAGCACATAAGATGCATCAAAAGTCTTGAATGAAATGTTATGATCATTTGATGCAATAGGAGTTTTCTTCTTAGGCAATTTAGCATGAGTGGATTGCCTAGAACTAGATGCCTCACTCTTATACATAAAAACATGATTAGGGTCGGAGTGAGACTTTATATAATGAATTCTCCTAATTTTGTGCTCGGGATAACTGGCAGGGTACAAAATGTAACCCTCGTTATCCTGAGGCATGGGAGCCTTGCCCTTAACAAAGTTAGATAATCTTTTAGGAGGGGCATTGAGTTTGACATTGCCTCTGTTGGGGGCCTTCGGCTTCCGAAGGTCCTCAAAAACATGATTTAACAATGTTTCTGGAGTAAAGTACATTAACAGGTATCTTCAGGCTCGGATCAGAGCCACAGTATGAAGAAGCACAAAGAACACGAAGGTTGGCGCAGAGCCGAAGCTGTGTGTAGAAGAGCTTCGGGATAACGGCGGAAAAGGAAACCGACTTAAAGATGAAAAACCAGATTAGACCTCAAAGAATTATCATAGAGTTATTGATAAATGTAAAGGGCATTAATGTAATTTTGCATGGGCTACGACCCGTGCCTATAAATAGGTGAACAGTATCCCCGTACTGTTCACGCTGACTTGGCATTCACTTTTGCGCCACACTTGTACTTTCTCTCCTTCAAGCCGAAGGTACATTTGTAATTTATCTTTGTCTACATAAGTAATATAAATAGAAGTATATTAATGATAATGTTTACAGAAATCATACTACCTTCTGTATTTTGTTTGAATATTCTTCATTCTTTACTATAATTATGAAGGTACATCTTTCATGACCTTCGTCCTAAATTCATTATATCCGAAGGGAAATAATGATTAAGAGGACGAAGGGCTTTTGATATTTAACATTTTATGTTGCCTTGTTCTTGATTCATAGCATTTGAGAACAAATCTCCAACATTGGCGCCCACCGTGGGGCTCGAACCCACTTCCATTTTCTGAGTCTTGAACACTTTCGGCAAGCATCACCTTCGTCATGCCGCCGAAAAAAGCTTCAGCGACAGGGGCTGGTACTTTACAGCCGCTGGATCCCAATCAGGACGTCCTTTCTCTTAGAGAGGCCCGAAGCCAGAAGAGGAAAGTTGTTAGTCCAACACCTCCGGAGGATGACTTGGATCAAGAAATCCAAAATCTGGAGATCCTTCAACAACAGGTGCAGCGCAAGAAGGAGAAGATGGCTCGTCTAGCCGATCTTCAGAGACAGATAGACGAAGCTTCTGAAGAGGTTCGCCATCTTGTTCAAGATGATCAGAGCCGAAGGACTCCACGCAGAGAGCTCCATCAGGAAGGCTTCCACAATGAGGACGACTGGTATGAAGATTTCCATCATGGAAACTTTGCTTTTGATGATGCTTCTCCCCTCTCAACAGAATTGCAGGCTACACCATGGCCCCAGTCTTACAAGCCACCCCAGTTACCCATGTATGAAGGTCATACAGACCCGAAGCAATTCTTGATGAGCTACGAGGCAACCATATCTTCGTATGGTGGCAATACTGCAGTCATGGCAAAATCCTTTGTCATGGCCGTCAAGAGTGTTGCTCAGACCTGGTACTCCTCCCTTCGGCCAGGGACAATCACTTCTTGGCAGAAGTTGAAGGATATGTTGATAACTAGCTTCCAAGGGTTTCAGACGAAGCCAGTCACTGCTCAAGCTTTATTTCAGTGTACCCAGGACCACGAAGAATACCTCCAGGCGTACGTCCGAAGGTTTCTGCGTCTGAGGGCACAAGCGCCAACAGTGCCCAATGAAATTGTCATTGAGGCCATGATTAAAGGGCTTCGGCCGGGACCTTCAGCGCAGTACTTTGCCAGGAAGCCACCACAAACATTGGAGAAACTGCTCCAGAAGATGGATGAATACATTCGAGCTGACAATGACTTTCGCCAAAGAAGGGAGGAAGCATTCAGGTTCTCTGAAATGAACAGGGGCTTCGGAGGAAGATTTCACCTGAGGCATGTTAGGTCAATTCATAACTCTGCTCAAACTGACGATCGAGGGAGTCAGCAGCAAAGGCCACAATACTCTTCACAAGCTTCGGGCCAGCAGCAAAGTTCTTTTCGGCCACCAGCGCCAAGGGGCAGAGGCGCCAGGGGCTTCGGGGGAAGGTTTGGAGACCAGCCAAGAAAAATTTATTGCCTATTCTGTGGTGAAGACAAGGGCCATACCACCAGGATGTGCCATGTTACCATCCAGAAACAGAAGGAGATAGCAGAAGCAGCAGCGCAACAAAGTCAGCCGAAGCAGGTCATGCACACTGCTTCGTATCACTCGCCTTATATTCCAGAATACGTAGGCAACCACTCTGCAGCTTCTGTTGCTTCGGCGAGCCAACCCCAAGCATCTTGGCAGCAGCCTCCACCGCCACCGCCGATCCAGCGAGGACAGCAGCTAGAAGGGAGTCAGCACAGTCATCTTCAGCGGGATTTCAGAGAGCAGTCTGAAGCTCGCACAGTCAACAGCACTGTGCCAGAGTCGAAGCATATTTATTGACAAATATCCTACCTCAACAGCAGTTCTTTCACATTTTTACATACAATATTACCTTTTTGTTAATAAGGAACAATTATGAAGAATTTAAATGTCTTTTATTGAATTTCAAATTCCTTGTAATACTTTCGTCTTTTACCATAATAGAAATATGTTTTTTCCATAGGCTTGAGTTGCCGAAGCATACAAATTTATGCTGATTTGAAGGACCTTTCTATTACCAAAAATTTGATCTAACGGACACAGTACAAATTGTTCGATACAGTAAAAAGTCGTTCTTAAAGGAGCGCAGTGTAAGTTTTCTAAACCTACAGCGAAAAATAAACGCTGATTCCGCTGAAAGTAAAAGGCGAAGAAGCTCCTAAGGGAGGCTTACAGCGAAAAATAAACGCTGATTCCGCTGAAAGTAAAAGGCGAAGAAGCTCCTAAGGGAGGCTTACAGCGAAAAATAAACGCTGATTCCGCTGAAAGTAAAAGGCGAAGAAGCTCCTAAGGGAGGCTTACAGCGAAGAGTCAGCGCTGATATAAAAAGAGTGTGTGCTTTATTACAGGGATATGTATCTACGGCACAAATATCATCTTGCATAACATAACATCATCACATCATTTTTGCATAACATAAGCATCATACAGCATAGTGCATCTGGAACAAGAAAGGGATACAATGTTGATCTTCGGAGCATATTTTGGAAAAGAGAAAATCGTGCTAAGGCACAAGACGAATCGAGACGAAGAGTAGCCTCATTGGAGAGGCAACACAAAACTTTTTTATAGCTTCGGAGAATATTTCACGAAGTTTGGATGTTCTTCATCAGAGAAGCAAACAAATCCTTGTGATATAGAAAAGATTTTCTTCACGAAGCATGAAAAGAAGGGAAGGTGTTTTTTCACCGAAGGCTCAAAAAATGGTATGTATGCAAAGTTTCATGCATCGTAAAGAATTAAACTATAAATAAATTATATATTACATTTAAAGTTACAATATATTACACATTTTACGTTTCAAATGTTTCTACAATAGCATTCAATCCTCTTTAAGCACTATCTCTGCAGCTTCATTCAATAGTTGGTTGACAACCTTGTCCATAATGACTTCGACCATTTTTCTAATTTCATCGTCCCCCTTCGGGTGGGGGCCCGGAGATGCCTCAGTAGGTTCTGAGGGAAGAAAAGATACGGCTATATTACTATTACAAACCGCGAACAGAGTCTGGAATTAAAAATTACAGCATGATAAAAACCACTAATTAATACCTATTTGCCCTTCAGGCTCTGTACTTTTCTCGGCAGCTTCCGCTACTTTTCTAGCATCGTGGATGCCTTTTTCACTCCTTTGAATAATTTCTTGCGCCAATTCTCGGCCGCCGTTATCCCAGATATCGGTGAAGAATTTCCCACCGACCATGCTTGCTTCGGGTGAGGGGTCTTTAATGTCTTCAGAGGACAAGGTAGCTTCAGACTGCGCTAAGGATTTTACATGCTCGCAGCCTTTCCTCTCCAAAACAGCTGCAATCCCCCTAGCACCCGAAAAAGCGCAGATGTCACCACGACTATTCAAGATTTCCTCGAAGGCCTCGGCTTCGTGACTGATCCATTCCATTGGACCTTCAGGATTGCCTCTTGAAAAATTCTCTTCACTAGAGAATGCGCCAACGCTGGCGAAGCTAGATTTTATCTTTTTGACGCACTCTATGGATTTAACATAGCATTTCCTCTGGGATGCACGAAGCTCTTTAACACTTATCTCTAAATGATTGGCCAATTGATCACTAAGCTCTCGTTTTGTTTCTTCAAATATACGCTCTTCTTTAGCTCTAGCTAGCTGTTTCTGAAGATCTTTAATTTCACGTCTTTGGGCTTCGGCCTGGGCCTTTGAGGCAGCTTCGTCCTTTTTTACCTTGTCCACCAATGTAAGCAGAATTTTATCCTTTTCCAGAGCTTCATTTCTCAGTTTAATAACTTCTGATCGTAGGTTGTTGAATGCAATTTCATAGCTTTCGTCTTCGGCATTCTTTTGTGCTCTCAATGCGTTGCTTAGAATTAAACCCTATATGTAAAAAAAAGGTTGGTATAAGAATAAAAGAATGAGTTACGAATTATAAAATTTGTAAACATCCAATTCCCATACCTTCAGGCTATTGTACGCAAGACTATCCGCAAGATCCTCCTTCGTCATAGCACATAATCCAGCTTCGAGCTTCGGAAACCCCATACTTCTAGACATCTCCCGACAGACGGATAATTCTTTATTGTCTGGGAGGCAGTATAGGAAATCTTCTTCGTTTGTCCCATTGAACACTAGTGCCCCCTTCGGATATTTCAATTCTTTGGCATAGTGATTAGCTTCAAAAACTTCTTCTTCCGATAACTTTTTCCCCGAAGCATGACGCACGATATAATCGTATAATTTGGAAGATGCTTCGGGGACAGTAGTATCAATTTCTTCGACCAAAGTAGGCTCTGACATTTTCATTTCTTCAGTTGCCCTTGCAATTTTTGCTTCTTATGCTTCCAAAGGTATTACCTTGGTTGGTTCTGAAGGCCCGGTTTCAACTTCAGTCTGTTGCTTCGGAGCCTTAGCAACGGATACTTCAGCAAGCGCCTCAGAAGTTTCAGCAGTCTTCTTTGGGGTTGTGCTTGGAAGTTTAATTGTTTCCAAAACATCTAACACATTAACCATTCTTTTTCTTTTTGGGGTCACTGTTGGCCCCTTTTTAATTTTTGCTGCTTCAATTTCTTCTGAAGGACTTAAAATTTCTGATATTTTCGCTCCCTCAGTTGATGCTTTTGCTTCTTCCATCTTTTCTGTCGATGGCGCTTCGGCCAGATCTTTGGTTTCTGGTAACAGAGTCTTTGGTTCCTCCAATTCTTTTGTTGTTGGCACTTCGGCCAGCTCTTTGGCTCCTGGCAGCGGAGTTGATTCCTTAGCTTCGGGGGCCGAAGACGTTTCACTGCCGAATTCAGGCACTGTGGCTAGTTCAATGTAACGTGGCCGGTGTGTGAGAACTTTCACCCTTTTTCTCTTCGGCGCTGGCTCGCTAGGAGCAACTGAAGCAGTTTCTTTTGCAGAAGCCGTACCTTTCCTTTTCTGCCCCCGCACTGGATAATGGTAGTCGGGGTACACGAACCCAATTGCATCAAAAACTCGATTCAGTCTTTTCTTTCTTCGGCCTCCGAAGGCTGCTGACAGTGCAGTATCTTCGGCCTTCGAATATACCCCAAGCAATTCATCACTTACAGTCTCAATGCTCTTTAACCAATCATCATCTGGTTCAACGAACTTGTCTCCATACTTGAATGTATACTTCAGCCTGACTAGCCCACCTTCGTCAGTTTCTTTAACAGTTTCTTTCGGCATTTCCCAATTATCTGCAAGAGGCCATACTCTGAAGGCAATGTGTTCTTGTATTAAATCCCTTGTCCCAATAAAAGAGCAGACTACGCCGAAGGCCCGTTGGCATTCTTCGGCTGCTTCATCCATTTCTACCTTCGGTTTCCGGAGACCGAAGCGCTGCCAGATGGGGCACATGATGACATCCTTAATATCCTCTCGAACCTTCAAATCATTTTTTTACATAGAACCATTCTTTCATCCATTCTCCGGGCCATCTCTTACGAAAGGTGGGCACTGGACAGCTTGATCCAGAGCGAACGCCGAAGCTGTAGCAACCAAAGTTGTTATGATATTGCTCTTTACCCCATGGCTTCGTTTCGTATAACAATTCATGAATATTGCAAAAAAATTTCGCACTTGGCTCTAGGCCCTGACTCTTCACAGCCCAGACGAAGATTCCCATTCTTATTATTGCTTCAGGGGTAAGTTGATGAAGGTAAACCTGATAATTTTTCAGAACTTCCACCACAAATCTGCTTATAGGGAATCGTAGCCCAGCTTTTAAAAAGCTTCGGAAGATAACGACTTCATCATCTCCGGGGGTCGGCACAGTTTTTTCTCCGACATCTGCTCTCACAATAGACATATCTCGAAAATATCTCCCCTCATGTTTTCAAGGTGACTTTGCCCAATAGTTGATTTTCCGAAGACTAAATGGCTTGGTCGCCATGGCCGATCTTCGGAATCTTCACCCCCACTATCTGCGTCATAACTGTCACTATCACCAGTATCTTCAGATAAACCTTCTAAAATCTCCCTTGTAATCTTCTCCGTATTCGTCTTTGCTATTGACTCAAGAAAACCCAGATGCATCTCTTCAGAAAGGCTCAGCTTCATTTCGGCAGCAACCTTCTTCTCCTCAGACATCTCTTCGGAATTCTTGCCTCTCATTTCCGAAGCTTAAAACTAAGGAGAAAACCAAATATTTGTGGGCAGAAAGCTATTTGAGCAGGCAAAACAGATGGCTGGAGAGCGTGCCAAATAAATTGTGGCGAGCCCCTATTTATAAACCCATTATGTCGGAGACTAGAGGGTCTCATTTGCCAATGACTGTTGCTATTGTAGCAAAAGGAAGGTGTTTTTTTGGACCTTCGGCTCATAGCCTTCGTCCATTTCGCAATCTGAATTTATCATTCTAACAAATTAATATTGCGAGGGGCTACTGTTGGGGGCCTTCGGCTTCCGAAGGTCCTCAAAAACATGATTTAACAATGTTTCTGTAGTAAAGTACATTAACAGGTATCTTCGGACTCGGATCAGAGCCACAGTATGAAGAAGCACAAAGAACACGAAGGTTGGCGCAGAGCCGAAGCTGTGTGTAGAAGAGCTTCGGGATAATGGCGGAAAAGGAAACCGACTTAAAGATGAAAAACCAGATTAGACCTCGAAGAATTATCATAGAGTTATTGATAAATGTAAAGGGCATTAATGTAATTTTGCATGGGCTGCGACCCGTGCCTATAAATAGGTGAAGAGTATCCCCGTACTGTTCACGCTGACTTGACATTCACTTTTGCGCCACACTTGTACTTTCTCTCCTTCAAGCCGAAGGTACATTTGTAATTTATCTTTGTCTACATAAGTAATATAAATAGAAGTATATTAATGATAATGTTTACAGAAATCATACTACCTTCTGTATTTTGTTTGAATATTCTTCATTCTTTACTATAATTATGAAGGTACATCTTTCATGACCTTCGTCCTAAATTCATTATATCCGAAGGGAAATAATGATTAAGAGGACGAAGGGCTTTTGATATTTAACATTTTATGTTGCCTTGTTCTTGATTCATAGCATTTGAGAACAAGTCTCCAACAGCCTCCCTGTTGGAAGCCAATGCCATCCTTAATGCCAGAGCGTCTCCCACTATAGAGCATGCTTCTAGCAAATTTAAATTTTTCATTTTCTAAGTCATGCTCATCAATCTTAGCACTAAGTTGAGCTATGTGATCATTTTGTTTCTTAATTAAAGCTAGGTGATCATGAATAGCATCAACATTAATGTCTCTACATCTAGTGCAAATAGTAACATGCTCAACGGTAGATGTAGAGGGTTTGCAAGAATTCAATTCAACAATCTTAGCATGTAATATGGCATTTTCATCTCTAAGATTGGAAATGGAAACATTGCAAACATTTAAATCTTTAGCCTTAGCAATCAGTTTTTCATTCTCAATTTTAAGGCTAGAGAGTGATGCATTTAACTTGTCAATCTTAGTAATCAAACTAGCATTATTATTCCTAAGACAAACAAGAGAATCATCACAAACATTTAAATTCTCAACCTTAGCAATTAATTTAGCATTCTCATTTCTAAGGTTGGAAATAACATCATGGCAAGTGCTTAGCTCACTAGTTAATTTTTCACATTTTTCTACCACTAGAGCATAAACATTTTTAACCTTAACATGCTTTTTGTTTTCTTTAATTAG
Source organism: Zea mays (assembly GCF_902167145.1). NCBI lineage: Eukaryota > Viridiplantae > Streptophyta > Magnoliopsida > Poales > Poaceae > Zea > Zea mays. The sequence continues at coordinate 189,244,374 of NC_050098.1, forward strand.
AAAGTCCTCTTGGCTATCCAAGAGTTCATCCTTATCATGAATAGCACTAATTAATTCATTTAATTTCTCCTTTTGTTGCATGTTTAGGTTGATAAAAAGTGTCAATAAATCCTCCTCATCATCACTAGAATTAGCCTCATCACTAGATGTTGCATACTTAGTGGAGGATCTAGATTTTACCTTCTTCTTCTTGCCGTCCTTTGCCATGAGGCATTTGTGGCCGACGTTGGAGAAGAGAAGGCCCTTGGTGACGGCGATGTTTGCGGCGTCCTCGTCGGAGGAGGAGTCGGTGGAGCTCTCGTCGGAGTCCCACTCTCGGAAACATGGGCATCGCCACCCTTCTTCTTGTAGTACCTCTTCTTTTCTCTTCTCTTTCCCTTCTTATCGTCGCCCCTATCACTATCACTTGATAATGGACATTTTGCAATAAAATGACCGGGCTTACCACGCTTGTAGCAAACTTTCTTGGAGCGGGGCTTGTAGTCCTTCCCCCTTCTTTGCTTGAGGATTTGGCGAAAGCTCTTGATGATGAGCGCCATCTCCTCATTGTCGAGCTTGGAGGTGTCGATGGGGACCCTACTAGGTGCAGAGTCTTCTTTCTTCTCCTCCGTTGCCTTGAAAGCAACGGGTTGTACATCGGGTGTGGAGGAGGCGCCTTGCTCGATGATTTTCTTGGAGCCTTTGATCATCAACTCAAAGCTCATAAATTTGCCTATAACTTCCTTGGGAGACATTAGCTTATATCTAGGATCATCACAAATTAATTGAACTTGAGTGGGATTAAGAAATACGAGTGATCTAAAAATAACCTTGACCATTTCATGGTCATCCCACTTGGTGCTCCCGAGGTTGCGCACTTGGTTCACCAAAGTCTTGAGCCGGTTGTACATTGCTTGTGGCTCTTCCCCTTGGTGAAGCATGAAGCGACCGAGCTCCCCCTCGATCGTTTCCCTCTTGGTGATCTTGGTCACCTCGTCTCCTTCGTGTGCGGTCTTGAGCACGTCCCAAATCTCTTTGGCACTCTTCAACCCTTGCACCTTGTTATACTCCTCTCGACTTAGAGAGGCAAGGAGTATAGTAGTGGCTTGGGAGTTGAAGTGTTGGATTTGTTCGACCTCCTCCGAATCATAATCCTTGTCCCCTTCTTTTGGTACCTGCGCTCCATACTCAACAATATCCCATATGCTTTTGTGGAGTGAGGTTAGGTGATGCCTCATTTTATCACTCCACATAGAATAATCTTCACCATCAAACATAGGTGGTTTGCCTAATGGGACAGAAAGTAATGGAGTGCGTTTTGAAATACGAGGATAGCGAAGGGGCATCTTACTATACTTCTTGCGCTCATGGCGCTTAGAAGTGATGGATGCCGATTCCGAGCCGGAGGTGGAGGGTGACGAAGAGTCGGTCTCATAGTAGACCACCTTCTTCATCTTCTTCTTCTTGTCACCCTTCCGTTGGGACTTGATGGAGGAAGAGGATTCCTCCTTGTGCTTGTGGGCGGACTCCCTTGAGTGCGTTCTTCCCGAGCTTGCGGACTTATCGCCGGTCTCGATCTCCCTCTTGGCGGATGCTCCTGACATCACTTCGAGCGGTTAGGCTCTAATGAAGCACCGGGCTTTGATACCAATTGAAAGTTGCCTAGAGGGGGGGTGAATAGGGCGAATCTAAAATTTACAAACTTTAAGCACAACTACAAGCCAGGGTTAGCGTTAGAATTAAATTCGAGTCCGAAAGAGAGGGCGAAAACAAATCACAAGCAAATAAGGCGGATGACATGGTGATTTGTTTTACCGAGGTTCGGTTCTTGAAAACCTACTCCCCGTTGAGGTGGTCACAAAGACCGGGTCTCTGTCTACCCTTTCCCTCTCTCAAACAGTCACTTAGACCGAGTGAGCTTCTCTTCTCAATCAAACGGGACACTAAGTCCCCACAAGGACCACCACACAATTGGTGTCTCTTGCCTTGGTTACAATTGAGTTGAACACAAGAAAGAAGGAAGAAGAAAAGCAATCCAAGCGCAAGAGCTCAAAAGAACACAAGTCTCTCTCTCACGAGTCACTATTTGATTGGAATGACCTTTGGACTTCGGAGAGGATTTGATCTCTTTGATTGTGTCTTGTATTGAATGCTATAGCTCTTGTAAGGTGTTTGAAGGCTGAAAATTTGGATGCAATGAATGGTGGGTGGTTGGGGGTATTTATAGCCCCAACCACCAAACTAGCCGTTTGGTGGAGGCTGCTGTCACATGGTGCACCGGACAGTCCGGTGCGCCACTGGACACTGTCCGGTGCGCCAGCCACGTCACCCGACCGTTAGGGTTCGACCGTTGGAGCTTCTGTCTTCTGGGCCACCGGACAGTCCGGTGGTGCACCGGATAGGTCCTGTAGACTGTCCGGTGCGCCGTCTGGCGCGTGCTCTGACTTCTGCGCGCGCCGACGCGCACTGTAGCACATTTAATGTCTTCTGCAGACGACCGTTGGCGCGAAGTAGCCGTTGCTCCGCTGGCACACCGGACAATCCGGTGCTACACCGGACAGTCCGGTGAATTATAGCGGAGCGACTTCCCAGAATTCCCGAAGGTGAGCAGTTCGGAGTTGAGTTCCCTGGTGCACCGGACAGTCCGGTGCGCCAGACCAGGGCACACTTCAACAATCTTTTGCTCTCTTAGTTTGAACCCTTTCTTGGTCCTTTTATTGGTTTGTTGTGAACCATTGGCACCTGTAAAACTTATAATCTAGAGCAACCTAGTTAGTCCAATGATTTGTGTTGGACAATTCAACTACCAGAATCAATTAGGAAAAGGTGTAAGCCTATTTCTCTTTTATATACCTCTGTCAAAATTCAGAAATCATTCACATCACGTTGCTGTCTTCTACGGCTGTCGGGGCCAAGTCGTGCCCCACTGCTGTGGCCACGCTGGAGGAGGAGAGAGCCCACACCAACACGAGCGCGACTGGGCCCAGGCGAGACTGGAGCAGGGGGCGGCTAGGGTTTGGGCCTCCACTAATGGTGGCCGACGAGCTCATCAACGCGGACGAGGCAATACCTCAGAGACGTTGTCGAGGTTGTTGACGATGGCAACATAGAAGCCCTGGTGTAGCAGCTCTCCATGTCTCCGCGGCAAGCAACACCCCAAATCCGCACGCAGTCCGCCACCGCACGGATCCTTCGCTAGCCGGCCTGATCAAAACATCTTCGAACGGAGGCGTGTCGCCGCTGGGGGTGGCGGGCGCCGCGGCGGGATGGGCGGGGAGCAGGCGATATTTCCGGGGGGACGGGCAGCGGGGGCTAGCGTGTGGAGGCGGGGGGCACAGAGGTGTCGAGATCATGGTCGCGGCCCAACGACCGTGTTCGACGCGATCTGGTGAAGCCGAGCAGGTTGGGGACGACGAGGTAGTGAGGAAGAAGCGAGACGAGAGGGACGGAGAGAGAGGGAGGGGGAGAGGGCGGCGGCGTCGGTTTCCAGAGAGGGAGAGGTTGCTCGTGGCTATCGTGGGAGGACACGGGAGCGGAGAGCGCAGGCGGATGGATCGCGAGCGGCTGGCGCGGGCGGCTACCGTGCCACGGACGGTCTAGATCGATTAACGGCAGAACGACAAACTACTCTTACCTTCTTAATAAGTAGTATAGATTGTGTTGCAGTTCAGCCATTACTGGCCATTGCATTTTAGCAAGGGAGGCTAGCACAACCACGCTCCTCCTATGGAAACACACACAGTTTCCATATTCGAAAGCAGGGACATGCATGCATGCTAGTAACTCGATCTACTACACTAGAGACGCTTAACACGTCGGAATGCTGTTGAGTTGCACACCGCACCGGAGGGCGACAGGATTGCATGCCGAGCTTCGGTCCCAGGACGAGCTCGTGGAAACGGAGCACGCAGCAATGCGTGGACGGCGACACGTGTACAGTGTAGTCAGACGGATCCAACATGTCAAACAGTGTCCGGCACCGAGGTCGCGTGGAGATGGAGCTGCGGCCCTGCCACCGCCATGTGCGGCACCTCAAGGCTCGTGAAGTCAATGAAACCGCTAGATTATCTTTCAGCAAAGACGATTTTTTTTAACTAAAGCCGGCCAGTTCAGATCGATCCACACTGTACTTGTTCAGTAGTCCTAGCTGCCGCGCGCGCCGAGCAGTCAAAGCGTGTGGATTTGGATGGCAGCAGGAACTCAACGTCGTGCCAAGCCATTGCCTGCAGCTGCTCGTCTTTACTTTGGTTGTCCATGCCGGCAGCGGCGAGGCAATCGAGCGAGAATCGTATCCATGGCGTTGCTCGCGCGCTCGTACGTGTGTGTGTGCGCCTTTACCGCACGCATAGTTATCAGTGACACTGTACTAGCGTGCATTTTTCTTCCGCGCTTGGTTTCGAGAGAGGCTAGGGAAGACTTGGAAGCATCGGCATTGTGGTTGAGTGTAGAGCGATGCAATGCAAGGCGGTCCGGGGCTGATCGATGAAGCTTTCTCTCCTGTCTCGGAGAGAGCGAAGTCTGTCGGGCACACAGGTCTGGTGCTGCATTTTTCAATTCAAGGCCGAGTGTCTGTACCTGACTTTACCAACTTGGAACTCAACTAGCACGAGTCCGCTCCCGGCAACCGAACTCTGCACGCAAAGGAAAGGCTCCTCGATCGTCCTACACAGCGCCTTTGGGATTGCAATTAGCTAGCAAATAGTTGCCATCATGCCCTACTCATTGACAGCTGACGTCCAATCCATGCATGAAAGAACCACCGGCCGGCCTCCTCACACCTCAATATGTACATCCATTCGGCTACTAGTACTGCTCCCGTCTGTTTTCAGATATTTTAACCTTTTTTTTAAACCAAACCATCTCAATTCTGATTAAAATTACATAAACAATCACAAAAAATGAGATAAAATGTATATACTATAAAAATATAGTTAATAAATATTCTAATAATAGTTTTCCAATATCATAAACTAATTTGATCAAACTTAATATGCTTTGGCTCTCTAAGGATGTTAGAATGACTTATAATTATTCAGAATGAAGAGAGTAGCAAATTAGAACAGGCCACATGATCCTACATATGAATCTGACACTTCACATTTTTTTCTGCACACTTCATCAGAACAGGCCATGTTCTATATAGATACAAAATATAGACACTTCAAACACAAAAGATAGAATATGTGTGGCGGCCAATACCGACCTACAAATAAAAGATAATGGTGGCATATATAAATCATGGCAGCACACATGAATTGAAGTGTACAAAAGGCGATAGATCAAAAGCTACATTAGGTAAGCTTATTATAATATGCAGATAAACAAAATGATCCGCATATATAGCATACAAAAACATAAATGTGAAATTCATCGACCAATTTAGCAATAACGGATGACAATCTTTTCATGGTCGCCAAATTAAATGCTCGTCCTCTTGAAATTAAATTAAATTTGTCAACCACGTATTTTTTTTGTATCACCCCTACTGAAAACGTACAATGCCAAACTATAGCTTATGTATGGATGGAGTTTTGGCAAGTGTGCTATAGATGACCACCGTTATTATAAATTTTAATGTGAAAAAAACAAATACTGTGCTATATATATAATAGCTTCGCTGTTTTGCTTCATCTAGAGAACAGTTCTAGACTTCTAGATGACAAAAAAAAAAAAAAACTGGAATTAACTCACTGAAATACCAAGAACAAAAAGTTGGTCGATGACATCATTAATCATTCAACAGATAAAATACGCACCAGTTGTTAAAAAACTAAAGACTGACACAAAGGGTCCATAGAAGAACGGTCTTCATAGATAGTACGGCCTGAAAACTAAGTGCTGAAAAAAATAGTTTTGACTACAAAACATGCATGCCCATTTATCATTTACTTCCGTCCCAACAAAGAATGAAAATCTTACTTCCTAAGGAGTCAAACAATATCAAAATATTTTTGACTAGATTTATACAAAATAATATGAACATTTGTACCTTTAAATAAGTTCGTTATAAAAAATAGATTTTGTAAGTCACCTGGTGATATATTATTACATATAAAAATATAGGTATCTTGTTTGCATAATATTTGGTTAAATTTGAAATTCTTCAACTCCTTCGAAGCAAGTTCTTTATTGTTTTTAGGAAAGATGGAATATCAACCTCGATGGAAATTCTCCTGGACAAAGATAAATAAATCCATAAAATCTATTGTAAATTGAAAGCAAATTAAGGAATATCATTGCCTATGCATGAACTAATCCACCGAAGCAGCGTGTTTGAGATGCACACGCGTTTGGTGTTAGCAACTGTGGAATTTGCTTAAAATTCTGAGTGACAAACCCCGGCCTACTGATGGTTGCACTATTTATATATAGGATAAAGACGCGCTTACTTGGTCAAACTAATAACTAATCAACAACACGCAATGGGCTATTACAAGAAAATAATGGTACATATATTCCATAATATTGGATGAACTTTTTAGTCACCCAATATACATATCCACATCTATAACCTATTTCTAGAAAACTTGTATATATAATTAAACTTGCACACAGTTTATTCATCCAAACTTTCTACTACTGTGATCCCACCAAAATGTTAAATAAATCCATGCTTATTGTCAACCAAAGTATGCAGGATGCTCACTTGGGTTAAGGGAGCTATAGTTATTAGTACTTGACGGCTGCTCGGCTTCCGCAATGTACACCCCCGACGCGCCGCCGGTGGCGGTGACCTCTTGGCCTGCCTCCACCACTGATACAACGTCATTAACGTGCATCGGAGCGGACGCAGGAGCCAAGACGAAGCTGGCCGTGGCACGCACGTCGTCCATGAGACGGTTGCCGGTGGCCTGCCGGTACCTGTGCTTGAGGATCTCGGCCCTCACTGCCTCCAGCTCGGCCTCCAGCGCGTTCACCTGTTGCTGGAGAATGGAGATGGCGCCCATGCATCCGTACACCGGATCCCGCAACCGGAGGTTCGCTTCGTACACCAGGCTGCTCGCTGTGTCCGCCCTCTCCCCCTCCACCACCTCCTGTGACAATCGACACGTTTACAAGTCTACACTGAAATCTTTTAACTATAGACTAGAAAAGCACGATTTTTTCTTCAAGTTGAGGCTTTACCAAGAGCATCTTGGAGACGTTGCTAGCGCCGAAGACCTTGTGGACGGCGGCGAATTTGTGGGGCTCATGCGGCGAGAAGTAAGGGGCGAAGGGGCATTCCTGCGCGCAGCGGCGGCGGAGGAGCTTGCACGCGGCGCACGGCGTCAAGGTGTTGAGGGCACCGCCGTGGCCGAGGCGGCGTGGGATGTGGTTGTCGGCCGGCACGGTGGAGGCGGATGCGGCAGCGACAGCGAGGGCGGCTGTATCCGGCTCTCGCTTGATCTTCCCGATCTCATCGAGTCTCTCCCTGCAGATGGAAGTGCAACAGGCAGAGCTGTCACTACTTAGGGTTTGCTGCATGTGGGATCGAAGAGGGGGAACAATCTCGAGAATTTTGATGGCAAACGAAATGATAACGAGGTTAATACATTTCAAATAAGAGTATGTGATGCCCATTTTCTGTCTCTTGATTAACTAGTTTTCAAGCAAAAGGAAATGAACAAAGAACAACGATAAGATTCCTTCTCGAAGAAAGTTTTGTTGTTGAACTGTGACAGAATTCAAGGAAGACACGTGGAGACAAATGAGGATTTCTTACCTCTCCGTGGACATCCAGGCATGCTAGCTCTCCTCTCCGGTGCTTGGGAGATGGAGACGGAGATGACAAAGGAGAGGGATCGTTGGACAGACAGAGAGATATGAGACATGTAGAGGTGTAAAGTTGGGGACGAAAGAGTGCTTAAAAGGCAAGACATTAATGAGGGAGATGGGCCTGAAGACCGACAAATTGGTAGCAGTAAGCAAATATGTATGGCGACCGGCGAAAAGATTTGTTGTTTTTATTAGTTGGCCTGGCACCCTCCCTACCCTACCTTTGATCCCTCCTGCTGTTCCTGCTCACGTGAAAGAGAGGACTGAAAAAAAGTCGGAATATATCTCGTTCTGTTCCGTTCCGATTTATATATTAAAGCGTTTAAATTCATATTTATTGGTATCCTATCGAATGTTTTTCCGACTGTTTTTGCTTTTCCTGTTTTTAATTGGGATATCTCGTTTTTATCTATCTATAATATCCCGTTTTAGAAAATATAGCGAACACATCATAAACGACTATATAACATCACAACAAACTAATTCACAATTAGTTATTTTCTTTAGTATCCATATGCATATAATAATATATTTCTTCCATATGTGTAGATGGAATATTTCAATTGATCGTAATACTACTTTATTTTTATACTTTATGCAACAATGTTTTTGCTTTTTACGTCTGATTCTGGTTCGTTATCGATTTATTTCGATCGTTTTGGTTCATTTACGTCATTCCGCTCATAATTAGTTATTTTCGTTGGTACCCATATGCATATAATATATTTTATGCATCGATGTTTTTGCTTTTTACGTCTGATTCTAATTTGTTATCGATTTATTTCGCTCGTTTTGGTTTATTTACGTCATTCCGCTAGTCCGTTTCCAATGATGCCGTTTTTGAAATAAAACATGGAAATGAAATGAGATAGTGGTTATTCCGACCGATCATGTCCATTTCGTCTCTATAAGAGCTGGTTTGGTGACAAGGGAATCAGAGTGGATCCATGGGAGAGAAAATCCCCTGCTAATCAATTTTAAATAGCAATGAATTTCCTCTCCAGTTCTCTTATCGTCGAACCAGCTCTAATGCTCCATTTGGATGTCAATATTGGCGGGTAAGGAATTGAATTGGGTACCAAAACAGTCATGGTATTGAAATGAGATGTAGTTCCAATTCTATTATTTGGTTATCATTGAATTAAAGTTTGGAATTGTGCGGTCTAATTCCACGCAATATAGAGGGGTGATGCTTTTGTATTGGGGGAGTGAGCTTCTAGTTATAGTCCAATTCCAGAGAATTGGGTCTTTGATTCCAAATCTCAATTCTATGTGCAACAAAACACTAGAATGTTAGAAATAACAGCAATTTAGTGATGAACAAAATGATTCCGACAATAATAAAATAAAAAATAACATGTTTCATAAACGTATAACTCACTGGCAGTTCATAATCTAAAGCTAGTGACTGAAGGAATACGAGAATGAACGAAAGAGAAAGTGTAGACATTCTCACAGTGGAGTTGTCTGCACCAGAACAATGAAAAGTAGGGGAAGCAGATCGGCAATAACAATGAAGTTGACATGGTGGAAGAAGACGAACAGCGAGAAGTCACGACGACGATCCCGAAAAACCTGATACACCCCTATCTCGTGCAGGTACACAAGAGACGTTGGCTTCGAAGAACCTTCTCTCCCAACCCCAATAACACGTTGGTGGCGGGATGGAAAAGACGAAGGCAACACAACGCTCTGGTGTGAGGAGGAGAAAATTTGTATAGATGGACCACGTCTTGCCCTCAATATATACACACGACGCGATAAAAATAAACAAGTAATTAGTCACGTAATCACAACACTAACGTGATTGATTCACAATCAATCAATTAGACCAATCACAATTAATGCGAGAATAATTGTTTGCAAAAACAGACCAGTGTAATTTTCTCCATGAATGCAAAATATTAAGTGGCAAAAGGAAGCTGCGCACCCGTAAGGTAGGAAGCAAGAAATCGCCGGACCATTCACGCGCATGTCGCACACGCCCATTGCTCCGACCTGGCGAGGCGAGTGAACGGGCATGTGGGTTCTCCCTTTTCCTGTCGGTGTTTTGGGTCCGACCGCACACCCGGGGTTGCCCCTCAAGGTGTTTTTAGGAGTAGGACGGTGTCGACAACTGTAGCAAAATGGTTCGTGCCGATTGCACGAGGAACAGTGGACAAGTTTTACAGGTTCGGGCCGCTTAGAGATGCGTAACACCCTACGTCCTGGTGAGTATGCTTGGTGAATGTGGTTACAAGAGAGCTCTCTGGATTGAGAATACAAAGAGTTGACGTGGGTGGCTGAGTAATAGGGTCGATCATTCTGAAGGGGTGCCCCTAGGCCTTATATACTCGACCGTGGGGCAATACATGTGGATATGATAACAACGTGTAGCTAAAATATAGTGAACTGCTTGAGTTTATCTCTATGTAGCTCCGCCGACTTATCCTCGCATGGCTCCGTTGCATGGGGGCTCCAGCGCGGGAAAGTCGGATCTCTGTTGCAGTCACTCGCTCGACGCTGTGGGTCGTCCGGGTTTGCACCAATCCGGCCTCATGTCGATCTGCTTTGTTGGTTGTCTCTCCCCAGGCCCACGAAAGAATGACCTTACGATTTATTGGGCCCTTGGGCCTTTCGTGAGGTCTTTTACTCTTTAGTGGACCCGGGGGATATCTATCCCCCACAAGCCCCCGATCTTTGGGTTAATTTAGAGGTAATCAGCCCAAAGATCCCAGGTCCAACTTGCAGGTGATTTGAAGAAAATGACTTCCTGTTGTCTTCTCCTGCTTCGATCACTCGTAGACCGAAGCTTAGTTTCGTGCTTGTGCCTTAGAGGTCGGCATTTCAATTTGTAGGATTCTGAACTTCATTGGGTGCACCGGAGGTGCACCCAATGGGTGTAGCCCCCGAGCTTCGAGTAGATTTTAGAAAATAATCTACTCGAAGGTCTTCCCCAGAAATTATTTCCATTTGTGCTCCTGCGTTTTGGTTGAGGGCTGGCCTTTTAATCTTGTCCCACGCCTTAGAAGTCGGCACTATCTTGGCTTGGAATGATAGTCCATGGGGTGCACCGGAGGTGCACCCAATGGGTGTAGCCCCCGACCTTCAAATGGATTTTTAAGGATAATCCATTCGAAGGTCTTCCTTTCGTGCCTCCTTGCTGAAAATTATCCTTTCCGTTTGTAGAAATTGGCATGAAGCTATTTGCATTATGCTTTGGAGGTCAGCATTATGTCATCAATATTTTGCTTCAGAGGTCAGCATATATTTTGTCTTTAGCAGCCGAGTTCGCAATCCATCCATATCTTGCTGGGTAGTGCAATTTATTTGCTCTGCGACTGATTGGACATCTGATGGATGTTCTCTGTCTAGTCTTCACGCCGCTTCTGTCGGCCATATTTTGTACTTCGCTGGCTATATTTGGCTTTCCTCTGATCCTTACTGATATCTCATTTTTGTCTTGAGGTATTCACTGCGTGCCCTGCACAGATGTGACCGTTTTGAAAAATATACTGATAATTCCTGGGCGTCCCCCCCAATGGGTGTGGGCAAGGGACGGCTTGGTACGCTGAGTGTTTTAGCCGGCTGCTTCTGAGTAGTAATGTGATGTGACGGCTAGTGTAATCATATCCTCCGCGCTGTTGACTGGAGTCCCAATGGGTGTTGTGTTGCGTGAAACGGCGTCAGCCGCCTGACGTGTCTTCAGACGGGTTGAAGTGCTTATTGAATGTTTTGCGACTGTTCAGTGACCGCGGTTGGAGATGAGCGGTTGCCTTCTCCTTCTATAAATAACGTCGTTGTCTCTCTGGCTTTTTCACATCTCTTCGCTGTTCTCTGCTGCTTCCCTCTCTTCTCTCCCGTCTACTTCCACCATGGGCAAGAACAACAAGCGCAAGCGTGAGCCAACTCCTCCATCGGAGGAGTTTGGTGACTCGGAGTACTCAGAGGAGGAGTTCTCCTCTGAGTCTGAGGGGTCTCCGGCTCCCGTCCCCCTGCGTGAGTCGTCTGACGACTCAGACGACTCCCAGGGGCTCGCGGCGGAGGTCTGGACGTACATCCGGGCCGTCGAGCGCTCCGGGCTCGAGGGCTCGGATGAGTCGGAGTACTCCTCGGATGAGGAGGACTCGGACGGCGGCGGCGAGGACGAGGACGACGACGACGAAGACGGCGACGACGACGACGATGGCGACGGTGACGGCAGCGGCAGCGGCAGGGGCAGCGGCGGCGGCAGCAAGGACGGTGACGGCGGCGGCAGCAGGGGCAGCAACCGGGGCGGCAGCAGCAGGGGCAGCACCAGGGGCGGCGGCGGCGGCAGCAACATGGCCAGTGGCTAGATGCCACTGGTCTTTTAGATATTAGTATAGTATAGTTAGTAGTAATGTAGAGTAGTATAGCGTAGTGTAGTAGTAGTAGTAATGTAATGTAGTAATAGTAGGGAAGTATCAACTCGTAAAGAGTTGATTTGTAAGTTTGTTATCTTCCCTCTTAATGAAAGAATGACGTTGGCTTCTCCTTGATAACTCGTCTTGCTTGTTTGTAAAACTGATTCCTTTGAGACAGTAGATGAATAACTTGGGGATCAAACTGATGCTTCTGGAAATAGCTGCCGAGTAACTTGTAGACGGTGTCGGCGTTTTAGAGGTAACACCGAGCAACTGAAGACCGTATCAGTGTTTTAGAAGCAACGCCGAGTGATTGGAAAGCGACGTCAGCATTTTAGAGGTAATGCTGAGCGACTTGAGATGATGCCAGAGGGCAACGTCAGCGTTTTAGAGGTAATACCGAGCGACTGAAAGGCGATGTCGGCGTTTTAGAGGCAACGCCGAGTGATTGGAAAGCGACGTCAGCATTTTAGAGGTAATGCCGAGCGACTGAACGCGATATCAGCGTTTTAGGGGTAACGCCGACCGACTGGAAGGCGACGTCGGCATTTTTAGAGGTAATGTCGAGCGACTGAACATGGAATCGGCGTTTTGGAGGCAACGCCGACCGACTGGAAGGCGACGTCGGCATTTTTAGAGGTAATGCCGAGCGACTGAACATGGAATCGGCGTTTTGGAGGCAACGCCGACCGATTGGAAGGCGACGTCGGTATTTTAGAGGTAATGCCGAGCGACTGAACATGAAATCGGCGTTTTGGAGGCAACGCCCAGTGATAGCAGGTCGCGCGAGCCACTTTGAGTACGATGGCCGAGTGATGAGGTGGCGCACCGGTGTTCTGGAGATAACTGCCGGGTTTCCACGTGGCATGCTGGGGTTTTGGAAATAACCGTCGGGTGATGACTGGGCACTTTTTGAAACGGTATCTGGCTCGAGAATATCCCATAAGAGTTGCGCTTTTAGCCGCCTTTGCTTTCCGTGCCCTAGTTCTTGCTTTCCCGCTTCCGAATCCTCTCTGCCATTCGCCTCCCACTCTGCTCGCTGGTAGAATCGAGATGGCACCCAAGAGGAAGACCGCGAGCTCGTCTGCTGTGGTGATTCCTCCAATTGACCCCAACAGCCAGTTGCCTTTCGCAGGTAACCACATGTCCATCATTTCTGAAACTGAGCTTCTCCACCTCGTATCTATCGGGGTTCTTCCTCCGCGAGAACTCTGTTCTTGGCGGATTTGCCATGGGTTTACTGTTCCGACAGAGGATACCCATGAGTCCGTTGTTTACGCCCCTTTCCTTCTCCGCGGCCTTGGCCTTCCCATCTCTCCCTTTTTCCGCGGCCTCCTTGATTTCTACCATATTAACTTGACCCATTTGAATCCCAATTCAATTCTGCAAATCTCCATTTTCGTTCATTTATGCGAGGCCTTTCTTGGCGTGCTGCCACATTTCGGTTTATGGAAATACTTGTATCATTGTCGCCCTGGGATGGCCGGGGGACAACATCAGTTGGTTGGGGGTGCCAGCTTGGAGATGCGCCGCGGGAGGAAAACTGAATATCTCGAGATCCCCCTCAAGGACAGTATTAAGGGATGGCGCCTGGAGTGGTTCATAGTTGAGAATTATGGGAATTCTCTCCCCTCCCGGTCGGGAAGACAGCCGGACGTTCGCACCCCAAGCTGGACCGAGTCTCCCACAGATCAGGAGGTAGCTGAGGCAGGTGTGTTGCTAGCTGAAGTTGGACTGCTGAAAGAGAGGGGTCTGACTGTTGAAGCTGTGGTTACTGACTTTGTTTTCAAGAATATTCAGCCACTGAAAGACAGAGCCTATCCAGCTTATCTGTATCGAGGGCTAGCCGACTCAACTCGGGTTACCAACAGGAGAATTCCTTCTACAGACTTGGTGAGCCGACTTGAAATGATCCTCAGGGGCAAGGTGTCAAATGTTGGTGCTCCAGTGGCGTACTCGGCCTGGAACTTGCCTCCTCCCAAAGCCTTCACCCTTTTCGTGTCGAATCCACCCATTACTGATGGCAGTTTGGGCCTTAGAGTGCGACCCTCTGCTGAAGAAGTCAGTGCTTTGGTTGCCTCGCTTGGGGAGATTCCTGATGACGAACGGCAGGTTCATTTTGAGGTGCCCCTGAACCCTAGTGATGCAGAGATAAGCGCTATGCTGGGACGTTGGTAGTGGCACCCCTCCCAGAGGCTGATACGACTTTGGATGTTCAGAAGCCTGTCAGTGCTCGCCCGAGGCGCCCTTGCCGAACCAATCAGCCTAATCCTTCTGTTGATAAGCAGAAGAAGAAAAGAAGACGCCTCCGACGAGTATCCAGTTTTGATCAGGACGCTGGTACCTCAGTTCCTGCTATTGAAGAAGTGCCTGCGACTGGATTTACTGACGCTGACCCCAATGGGTGTACCCAATCCGCTGTTGATCCCATAGTGGGTGCCCCATCTGTTGCTGATCCCAATGGGGGTGCTACTTGTGTTGCCAATGTGGATGATGAGGAAGAGGAAAATGAGATTCCTTTGACTCGGAAAAATAGTCGGCGGTTCATCGCCAGTGGTGAAAGTAGTGGAGTTCCCTCTCCTGCTTTGTCTGCCCTCATTGGTCTGCAAGAACTGTCCCTGGCCAACTTTGATCAGACTCTGGAGGATATGGTCCTAGAGGACTTGTTATCGGAGCCAGTGGATGATGGTGCAATGGAGGCTTGCGCTGACGTGCCCGATGTTGGTTTGAGGTCATCCCGTGCCTCGTCGACCTTAGAGCGCGATCTCGAGGGCCGGGAGACTGACTTGGATCGTCCTGGTCCTATGGAAGTAGCTGAGGGCCCGTCAACCTTAGAGGTGGTTACTGCAGAGAGCTTGGACCTCAAGAATGGTGCTGACACATGCCCAGCCCCCGAGGGTGTCGCCGGGGATGACTTAGCTCGGGTGAAGAGTGTAAGCCACTGCCCAGCCCCCGAGGGTGCTGTCGGGGATGATCCGGCTCAAGCGGGTAGTGCAAACTATGACCCAGCCCCCGAGGGTGCCCGAGCAGGGTCTCCTTCCTGTACTTCCATGGACGTTCATGCGGGATCTCCTCCACACTCTGGCTGTATGGTGGTAGCTCAAACCTTGGACCAGGGAGTCGCTTTAGAGGGCAGCGTCCCCGCTGATCAGGTGTTTGGCTCTGTTGAAGGCACCGAGCTGATTCCTACTGGTTCGTTGCAAGCTGCTTTGGGTGGTGGTCTTACGCCTGGTTATCAACTGATCTCTCCTGATTTGGGGATCCCTTCGTTCTTTTCCAACCTCCAGGTACTGTGATGTATTTTAGCTTGATTTTTACATTGCCTGAACTGCTGTTATTACACTCATCTGTTCTCCTCATCAGGCTTTGGTGGATGGGATGGCCAGCCAGCTGAGATTGCAGGGTGCTTCCGTCCCAGAAGTGGCTTCGTCTCTTGCATGTTGGAATCCAGTGTCACTTCAACATCGCGTCTCTGAATTGGAGGCAACCAATGCTGGTTAGTGCTTTTTTGCTTCTCTTTGCCTTCGCTGTGGACTGCTTTACCTTCTGACCCCGTTTTGTTTGATTTTCTCTTGCTAGGAATGACTCGGCAGATTTCAATTCTTGAGGAAAAACATTCCCGAGATCAGGCTGAATTGGTTCAGCGGTGTGCTGACTTCGAGGAGAAGTACTCTCAGAGCCAAACTGAACTGGGTCAAGTCTCTGCTGCCTTGGATGACGCCAATGCACTGAGTTCTTCTCTTCATGCTCAGCTCGATTCTGAAAAGGTAATTTACAAAACTGTGCTTTGCCTTGCTGTGTTCCTATTACTTGCTTGGTTTTTGAAGGAGTTGATTTTTGCTCGCAGGAATAAAAGCGTATCCTTGCTGCTTCTCGTGACAATCTTGACAGATTGTATCGTGATTCTAGCAACTCGCTGACCATCTTGGAGAGGAGTCATCGCTTTACAATGGAGGAATTGGACAATCAACGTTGTAAGCTGCAGGAATCCGCGGACGAAGTGACCCGCCTCAAGTAGCTGATATCAGCAAAGGATGCCACCATCAAGGAACTTCGAGCTTCCAAGAAATCCATTGTCCAGGAGTTAGAGACTGCTCGACTGGCTGCTAAAGTTGCCGAAGAAACTTCTGTTACTCTCAAAGCCCAGCGCGACAGAGCCATGGACAAGGCTATTCGGGCGGGACGAATCTTGATGAGGAGACCCGACGTGGTTGTTCCTGAAGACATAAGGGCTGATGTGAATGCTGCCCCTGATTCCTCGAGTCGCCCTTCTTCGTCGGTCGCTCCTGAGAAAGACATTGCAAAATAGAGAAACATTTTGCGTGCTTTGAGCGCGCGGTTAGCATGATCGAGTATTTGTTAGAGGACATCAGTTCAGCATTCGAATGATATAATTATTCTCTTATTGTATCAGAATTCATCAGTTCGTAAATCTGCAGTAATGAAATGACGCACGATGATTATGAAATTTGTTTGCGGGATATAGAAGTCATCTCCTGAATTGCATAGGCATGAGCATGTTGCACCGGCTTAAGTCGCCACTGACTTTAGCCGATTGCTCCATTAGTAGGGCATAGTGGTCACCCCGAGTTAAGTAAGCGTGAGCATGTTGCACCGCCTTAAGTCGCTGCTAACTTAAGTCGATTGCTCCGTTAGTAGGGCATAGTGGTCACCCCGAGTTAAGTAAGCGTGAGCATGTTGCACCGCCTTAAGTCGTTGCCGACTTAAGTCGATTGCTCCGTTAGTAGGGCATAGTGGTCACCCCGAGTTAAGTAAGCGTGAGCATGTTGCACCATCTTAAGTCATTGCCGACTTAAGTCGATTGCTCCGTTAGTAGGGCATAGTGGTCACCCCGAGTTAAGTAAGCGTGAGCATGTTGCACCGCCTTAAGTCATTGCCGACTTAAGTCGATTGCTCCGTTAGTAGGGCATAGTGGTCACCCTGAGTTAAGTAAGAATGCAAGTCAATCGTAAATGAACTGAGTATCTTTGAAACCTCTTTTCTATTGATGCTATATTTCCACTTTACAGAGTACATCGTCGTCCCAGCAGTTTTGAAATACAGCTAGGGATAAAACTTTCTGAGGTGTTCTATGTTCCAGGAGTTCCCAACTTCTGTGCCGTCCATCTGAGTGAGACGATACGATCCGGGCCGAGTGACTTCTGCTACCATGAAGGGTCCTTCCCATAAGGGTGATAACTTGTGCCGTCCCTCCCCCGTTAGAATTTGGCGGAGGACGAGATCTCCTACTGAGAAGAATCGTTGTCGCACAGTCTTGTCGTGATAGCGCCTTAGAGTCTGCTGGTACCGTGCTGATTGGATTACTGCGTTAAGCCGTTCTTCTTCAAGTACATCAATGTCCTCCAGCCTGGTGGCCTCAGCTGCTGCTATGCTTTCGAAGATCAACCTTGGCGCCCCAAACTTGAGATCGGCGGGTAGCACTGCCTCCGACCCATAGACCATGAAGAAAGGAGTGTTTCCATGCAGGTCTCGGCTAGGTTGGGTTTTTAGGCTCCAAACGACATAGGGCAATTCCCTTATCCACTTTCCTGTGAATTTTTCATTCTTATCGAAGACCTTTTTCCTGAGTGCCTCCAATATCATTCCGTTGGCTCGCTCAACCTGCCCGTTGGCTCTTGGATGTGCTACAGACGCATACTTGATCTGAATGCTCTTTTGCTCGCAGAAGTCGAAGAATTCTGAACTTGTGAAGTTGGATCCTAAGTCAGTTATGATGCTGTTTGGTATCCCGAATCTGAATATTATGTCTTGTATGAATTCCACGGCCTTAGCAGAGGTTAAAGAGGCAATAGGCTTGAACTCTATCCATTTAGTGAATTTGTCGATTGCTACCAATACATGAGTGTATCCCCCTTGAGCTTTTTTGAAAGGTCCAATCATATCCAGTCCCCAGCATGCGAAAGGCCAAGTCACCGATATGGTCTGCAGTTGCTGTGCTGGCATGTGTTGTTGCTTTGACAAGTATTGGCAAGCTTCGCACCTCTGAACTAACTCGGCTGCATCGTTCTTCGGTATGGACCTGAGTTCGAATGGACCCTAGCTTGGACAGTACATCGGCTGCTGTGTTCCGATCTCTTTCTACATGATGAAATTCCAGACCCTTGAATTTATCTTCCAGCTTTCGGACGGCAGCGCAGTATTTTCCCATTGAATCGCTTGAACAATCCCACTCCTTGTTTATCTGGCTGATGACTACCAGAGAGTCTCCGTATACCATCAATCTCTTGACGCCCAATGATACGGCGATGTTCAATCCATGGATCAAAGCTTCATATTTGGCTGCATTGTTGGAGGCCGGAAATAGCAATTGGAGGGCGTACTTGAGGTGTTCGCCTCCAGGTGTGGTGAAGAGAATCCCTGCTCCTGCTCCTGCTCCCTGCAGCTTCAGCGAGCCATCAAAATACATTCGCCATACTTCTACAGTCTCTGGGTTATCTGGTACTTGCTGTTCAGTCCACTCTGATACGAAATCCACCAGTGCTTGAGTTTTGATGGCAGTGCGAGGTCGGAACTCGATGTCATGAGATCCCAGCTCGCAAGCCCACTTGGCTATTCGGCCAATGGCTTCCTTGTTGCGAAGAATATCCCCTATTGGAAAACCAGTTACTACTATGACTTTGTGGTCATCAAAGTAGTGACGCAGCTTGCGGGCAGTTAGAAGTACTGCGTATAATAGCTTCTGAACTTGAGGATACTTTTTCTTTGAGGGGCCTAGAACTTCACTGATGAAGTAAACAGGATGTTGTACTGGATAGGCATGTCCTTCTTCTACTCGCTCGACTACCAACGCGGTGCTTACCACGTGAGTCGTGCAAGAGATATACAGTAGCAAATCTTTAGCTGGTTGAGTTGACGTAGCTCGCCGGGGTGGTTTCAGTACTGGTGGTGTTGTCAAGAATTTTTTCAGTGCATCTAGAGCTTCTTGTGCTTCTGAAGTCCATTGAAACTTATCCACCTTCTTGAGTAGCTTGTAAAATGGCAAACCTTTTTCTCCCAGCCTGGATATAAATCTGCTTAGAGCTGCCATACATCCAGTAAGTCGTTGAACCTTCTTTTGTGATCGTGGAGCTTCCATCTTCATGATAGCTTCAATCTTATCTGGATTAGCCTCAATTCCTCGGTGGCTGACGATAAACCCGAGCAACTTTCCTGCTGGTACCCCGAAAACACATTTTTCGGGATTAAGCTTCCATCTATATCGTCTCAGGCTATTGAAAATCAGCTGTAAGTCTTCGATGAAGTTTTCCGAATTCTCCATTTTGATTACCACATCATCTACATAGGCCTCCACACTCTTGCCCCAGTGATCGGCTAAGCATGTTTGAATGGCTCTCTGATAAGTCGCTCCAGCGTTTTTGAGGCCGAACGGCATGGAGGTATAACAGAAAGCACCAAACGGAGTGATGGACGCCGTTTTTTCCTCGTCTTCCTTCGCCAAACTAATCTGATGATACCCGGAATAGCAATCTAAGAAAGACAGCATAGAACATCCAGCGGTGGAGTCCACCACCTGATCTATCCTTGGGAGCCCGAAGGGATCCTTCGGACAGTGTTTGTTGAGATCAGTATAGTCGACGCACATGCGCCAATCCACTTTATTCTTTTTGAGTACAAGAACAGGGTTGGCTAACCACTCGGGGTGTAATACTTCTCTAATAAATCCAGCCACGACCAAGCGAGCTAACTCGGCGTGAATGGCCTCTCTCTTGTCGGGCGTGAAACGACGTAGCTTTTGCCGAATCGGCCTCGCCTGGGGATAGACCTTCAGTTTGTGCTCGGCCAGTTCTCTTGGGACTCCCGGCATATCCGCAGGTTGCCATGCGAATACATCTCGGTTATCTTGCAGGAACTGGACGAGCGCGCTTTCCTATTTGTCATCCAAGCTGGAGCTGATGATGGCAGTCTTGCGCTCATCAGCGAACCCCAGGTTGATTCTCTTGGTTTCTTCAGTCGGCCGCATAGAGGTCGCGGCCTGAGCTTCGTTTGCCGGTACCGCGAGGTCCTCCTCAGGCTTAGAGTTCGCCAGTGTAGAAGGAACCGTCGACGGCTTGGTGGTGAGGGCTGCTTGGATGGCCACTCGGAAACACTCTGCGACGCCTTGGAAGTCGGCGCGCACAGTTATGATCCCTTGTGGTCCTGGCATCTTCAGTATCATGTATGTGTAATGCAGAATGGCCATGAATTTGGCCAATCCCGGCCTTCCGATGATGGCGTTGTACCCGCAGTCGAAGTTCGCCACTTCAAACCTCAGGAACTCGGTTCTGTAGTTCTCCGGAGTTCCGAAGGTGACCGGCATGTAGATGTGGCCCAGCGGGTATTCCCCTTCCGTCGGCACGATGCCGAAGAAAGGAGTGTCCGACTCGTGGAGCTCTTTGAGGTGAACTCCCAAGCCTTGAAGTGTCCGGGGGAAGGTGACGTTGATGCTGCTCCCCCCATCCACTAGCACTTTCTTTACCCGGCTCTCTCGGATCACCGGATCGACGAGGAGCGGGTATTTGCCTGGATGGTCGAAGTTGAGCCATTGATCTTCCCGAGTGAAAGTAATCGGGTGTTCCGACCACCGGTATGGGGCGGGAGGACCGGTGGTCGCCACCAGTATCTGGCGGTCGTTGAGCTTTTGTTGTCTTTTGTTCTCCTGCGACCCATGTCCGCCGAAGATGACGTTGACCTCCCTTTCAACGCGTGGGAAAGCTCCTCCTCCTCCCTCCTCCTGCCGATGAGGTTGTCGTGGTTCATCTGGTCCTCCCCTCGGCGGAGGAGGAGGTAGAGGTTGGAAGGGTCGGCCGTGTCCGACGGAATGCTTGAAGTCCCGGCAGTTACGAAGAGTGTGGCGCATGTCCTTGTGGTACGGGCACTGGGCGTCGAGGATGTCGTCCAGCGTGCGTTCGCCTCCACGAGGTCCTCCTTGGGCGGGAGAGGCAGGTGGTCTAGCGGCGTGTACTTCTTCGCGAGGCCTCTTCTCCCATCGTTTGTCGGGTGGCTGGTTCGCGTCGCGTCGTGGTGCTGCCGGTGCGGGCTTTGTTCCTTCGATGAGGTCCTGGGCCCGCTCGTCGGCGGTGATGTAGAGGTCGGCTTCCCGGAACAGCTCCTCGGAGGTAGTCGGTGCCTTCTGTAGGATGGCTCGGACGAAAGCCGAGTCGTTGGATCCTCTGTAGAAGTCCTCGATCACGGCCGCCTCCGTGACCTCGGGGATACGATTTCTCATGGTCTGGAACCTTTTGAGGTACGACCGAAGAGTCTCGTCCCCCCGGCGCTTGATGGATTTGAGGTCCCACGGTTGCGCCGGCTTGTCGGAGAGGGACTGGAAGTTGGCGGTGAAACGTCGACTGAAGTCGCCCCAGTCGTCGATGCAGTGTCGGGGTAGATGTCGCAGCCATTGTAGCGCGTCTTGCCCAAGGACAATGGGTAAGTACGCGGTCATCACGTCCTCGGACGCTCCGGCAGCTCGAGCAGCGGTGGTGTAGACGGCTAGCCAACCCCCTGGATCCTGCTTAGGTTCATATTTGTCTACATTGGATACCTTGAAGTTGGGAGGACATTGGATGGCCCTAAGGCGTGGAGTAAGAGCGGACACTCCGCACGTGTCCTCCTGTCGTCGGGGATGATGTCTGTCCCGGGGAGGGGAGTTGTGGTTGTGGTTCCTCGACCGTCCCCGGGTGGTACCGCCAGTTGAGGCCGTTGCCGACTCAGTTCTAGTGGCCTGGCTCTGAGTCGGGATGCCATGATCCCTGTCGTACTCCTCCCGGCGGCGAATCTCGTTCTCATGCCGCCGTTCGCGCGAAGCATTGATGGAGCTTCGCGCGTCTCGGCGACTGTTGATGGCGTGTCGTAGATCGTTCGGCGGGTGAGCAAGCGGTAGAAGATGGTTGGCTGCCTGGGTGAACAGGCGTCGGTAGCCCTCAGCGTCGGGAGTCCGAGGAAGTCCATCAGCTATCCGAGCTAGTACCCCTCCGACTTCGCTCGGCGTGTTCATAGCTCGGGCGAAGTCGGGATTCAAGTTGCGCTCGAAGAATGGATTCTCCCGGCGTTGCCTTGCATCTTGCTCGGCTTGTTCCTGAGCCCGTCGGCGATCACGTCGTCGGGAGTTCCTTCGTTCTCTGAAGACGCGTTCTTCCGGAGTTTCTCCTATCTCCGAGACCTCGTCTCGTGAGACAGGCTGCTCCGGGTCCCGCTCTCCGGCCGCGTGATGTCGTCGAACGTTCATGCGCCGATTCCTCCGTCGGCGGGATTCTCGTTGAGGCGGTTCTTCTCCGGGCGCAGTCGGCTCGTCGTCGGAGACGGTAGGCGACTCCACTCTCCCGATGAAGAGGACGTCGGGGTAGAATGGTGCTGTTGTCGTGGCGACCTTCTTTCCGTTCTCCTTTGAGGCCAGAGGAACGAAAAGAACAACTTGCTTCTCCCTGGTTTCCTTCTTCCTAACGATCTGTGTCCATTCTTTTGTCGGAGAAGTAGACAGTGGAGTTCTCCGGGTCAGCGAGCCCTCGGCCCCCGACTTTCTAGAGACGATCTTTTTCCGGAGAGCTGGAGGTTGCGCTTCTCCGGCTTTTTCGGAGTTCATTGGGGGAGACTTCTTTTCCGGCGGATCCGCGATACGGTGTAGAATTCCCTCTTCATCCGCTACAGATTCGTGCCGATTGCTCCGACCTGGCGAGGCGAGTGAACGGGCATGTGGGTTCTCCCTTTTCCTCTCCTCAATGGCTTCAACCAGGTGGAGACAACTCAACTATTTAAGTTGGCCTCACTCAACCTAGAGTAGCATGGTGGTACTAAAGTTCCCACCATACCATGCATGTGTGAGTGAGCCTTTGGGATTTATAAGAATTATTATTAGGACCAAGCCCAAATTCTCTAACAATCCCCCACCAGATCCCAGAGGCACATTTCATCCTCCCTGTATGAAAGTACTATTAATATAGCAGCTTTTCGGTGAAGAATGACTAGCTAGGCTCACCCACAACTGCATAATTGCATGGTGAGCTGAAATTGTTATCTTCTTTAAATAGTTTGGTCTATATTGAATTTCATGTTCTATGTAATCTGAATAATTTAGAGGAGAAACTTTCTTTTAGTGTTGATTTGCCATGGTTATCTAAACATACATACCATGTTATTAGAAGATATCATTGGAAAGGAGAATATATGATACATCGAGTATATATTTGTTAAAATATGAAATATCCTTTTGTCATGAAACAATATGATCAATTAAAGGGATGTGTTAAAGCTAACCATATCACGTCTAGTTCCACTTCTCCTTCTTTGTATGTTTTACAATAACCGTGTCAACTTCAAGACGAGGAGCTATGTTGGGTGACATCAAGCACTACATCAACACCTTCTGCAGGCACCAACGAATTTGAGTCGAGGACAACTCAAAACCAAGAAGGGGAGAATGATGAGTACATGAATTCAACTATATGGTCAAGGCTCAATCAATCATAGAATCCCAAGCTCAAGGGGGTCGAAGTCCAGTTTATTCGCGAATCTGGTTCAGACTACAAGAGTGGGTCTCGCGAAAATAGACGCCCATGCTACATGCGGACTCTGTTTTCGATGTTCTAGATACCCTTGGAAAGGTACGGAGATAAGATTTCCAGCCCAATAGTCCCACTTCAAAATATGCTTGTTGTCGATGGGAATCGTCATAACAAGATGACGTCCAGAATCTGCAAGAAATCAGCGACGCCTATTTTTGGGCCTAAAGGCCTTGTACATCTTAGGGTTGCTCGACCATCCCCTTGGCCACCGCCTAAGTCGAGGACAACTACAATTCAAGGGGGGGGGGTATGATGAGGACATCACTCTCATACAAATAATGTATGAGTCAACAACACGAGCATGTGCACGACAACTAAATCTCGAGGTTTGTTCTTACTTAGTCAATTGTATTTTAGAGCTTACGCTTTATGCATGAATGTTTTGATTTTTAGGAACAATGGAGAGGACCATCAAGGACTTGAGAAATGCTAAGATGTCAAGGAGGAGAAGCTAGGACGTTCACAACAAGAGAAAGCCAAGTATGACTCAACTTCATCTCCACCTCGAAGTCCAGGACCAGTCTGCACTAAAATAGATGCCCAGGATGCATCCGAACTCTGATTCGGTTGGACTCTATATAGATGGTAAGCTAAGGAGATAAGATTTCCAACTCAACTAGAACCACCTTCAAATGCATCAGGAGTCAACGGGAATCATCAAAACAAGTCAGTGTTCAGATTCTGTTTTGGTCCTGCAACACTATATGTTGGGCTGTTGGGCCGTGTATCGTGTTGGAGCCCACTAGGGGTGCGACTAGAGGTCACGCATGCCCCTAACATCTATTTTATCAGAAGCTGCCACCACATTAGGGTTTGGGTTTTTTCTTAGATAATATCTGTCCTCGAACAATATCGTTGTTCATCGGTTTGTAAGACCCCAACTCGTGATCAATGCAGTTTTGATTGCGTTCTTCCTATTATTGCTTGTGTTCTTGATTGAGCTTGCAGGGATAAGCCTTCATGGCGAGTTCACTCGTGTGTCATGGGTGATAACCAATGAAGGAGGTGTAGTGATTGCGAGGATCCATTCGCTCGGAGCCTTGGCTCATCAACTTCGAGATCTCCACGCAATCAAGTTGTCATACCTAACGAAAGATCGGGCCTTGCCTTCTATCAAACTTTGTGGGGCATGGGATGCCCTGAGGACTAGTGTCATAGGTGTCCTAGGCCAGGGGGACTTAGCCTCTAGTCAACATCCTATGACACAAGGTGCCTTGGGGTCTTAGAGTATTTTATCCCTAGGGGTCCCTAGGCACCAAGTGCCTTGGGCCCCATAACGTGTAATAGGACTCATATCACCTAGATGTGGTCACCATGCTTTTTAACGAGAGTCATCCCACCCATATATTTCCATGTAATGCCATTTAGTACCATGTTCCTCTCTTGGTCATGGCCAAGGGATGCCCTAGGTCTTAGATCCCCCGAGAGTAGTGGTCCCATCATAGACGACCTCAAAGCTAGTGTCCCAAGTCATGATTCTTGAGCATGTTTTACTAAAATCTTCTTCAGATGCCGACATAGACCTTATGCTCTCTAACTTCCTAGAAATCGGATTCAAGATTACATGTAGTGGAGCTGCCTAGATTGTGTATATTGCGTTAGTGATAGTGGAAGACCACTTCTCATTTTTCATTGTGGTGGTATTGCTTGACATCATGTTGGTTGTAGACTTCACGGTGAAGTTGGGCACAAATACATCGTTGCATATATTTCCTATTATTGTGTTGTCAACTAGCCTTCTTGGCATCTGTCTCTATGACTATGTTGTTTTTGTCGCCTAGACACCTCATAGTGTATGATCTTCCCTTCTAATATGGCAGTAAGGACTAGGCATTTTTGAACGCCTATTAGTGGGAATTCTTATTAGTCTCCCTCCTCTTTTGTCACAAGAGTAGATGAGATAAGTCTTGAGACCACCATCTAGTAAGCAACAATAGTATTCTTGAGCCTAAATGATAGTTGGACTAGGCTTGGACCATAATTGTCCGATGGCTTAGAAGTTGTCTTTGGAAACTTGGTCTTGCCCGAGTCTGACTTGAGTGGTTCAAGTTGTTTCCCTATCATGGCAGGACTAGATTGAAAATTCATTGAAATCCTAGACGAGGTCCTATAATGTATTTTGATGTAAAGCTAGAGAAGCTTGATCCATGGTAGTCTTCATGAGAAAATAATGAAATATGCTAGAGTTTACTATCCTCAGCAAACAGTCGATCGCATCCTCAGTCACAGAGATAGGCAACTTACAATGAGGCTTGTAACACCCTGAATTTGGGGGTATAAAATTTCTTTCTTATGATCATCCAAATTCAGGTGTTACTCTTCTCTGTCTCACTTTAGTTTCTCTCTCTCTAGTTTTCCCTCTCTCTTTCTCTTTTAATTAGAGTTAGTTGTATTAGCGAGGGATTATTTATTTTATTTTGCCCAAAACATATAGTCATGGGATGTTGCATCATATTGAGCCTAAATATTCTTTGAATTGTTGCACATATTTGATTTGGTTTGAATTTGAAACTTGAATTGAATTTGAATTGAAAACCCTAAAGAAAATAAATAGAAAAGGCAATAGAAATTCCAGGAAAATAGAAAAGGCCATTTCAGCCTAAGTCGGCCCATTTAGCCCAGCCCGCGCGCCCCTGGTGTCTGACAGGCGGGCCCCGCCTGTCGGCGCAAACCTGAGTGTCCTCTCTCTCTCGCTGCACCGTGGGGCTGACCTATCGGCGCTAGTTCTCGCGCGCGCACCCGCTCTCCCTCTCTCTGTCCCGCCGTCCCCACCTGTCAACCCGTCTCTAACCTCTCGCCCACGATCTCCTGCATGGGCTGGTGACCCGCTTCTTCCTCCAACATTTGGAGGAGAAGGATGTTCACCAGCCTTGCGGAGGAGGCGAACTTCGGCTACACGGGGCCGGCCGGCTGCGGGCGCCGTCAGCTGCCGCGTGTCTGGCTCCTTGGCCTGGATGGCTTTAGCGCCGCTTCCAGTGCCGCCTGCCGCCGCCAAGCGGGGCGCGGCTGTTCGTCCACCGTACGTGCGACGGTCGCACCGTGCGCAGGTCTGTCGCATCCGTGGCGCACTGCTCCGATGCCGCCCCAAGGGGTCATACAAGGCGTCGTACGCCGTGGAGGTGGCGGCCGCGTTCTTGGATGGTCTTGTCCTCACTCCGTAGGAGGGTGGGAGCGAGAACCTCTTCGTGCGCGGTGGGGGCGACCGCCATCGTTGGTAAGCCGCCAGTGCGGAGGTGGCTGCTGTCGTCGGTGCTGAGGTGGTCGTCGCCGCTGGTGAGGCTGCCCGCTGCAGAGGTGGTTGCCTCCGCTGGCGAGACCACCTGCACCACCTGCCGTCGAGCCTCCAACTCTTAGGCTTTAATGTCCTCATTGCTGCCCCCTGTAGGAAGATGGGGGCGAGGACCTCTTTGCAATGGCGCTCGTGCTGAGGTGGTTGCCACTGCTGGCGAGTCGTCGGAGCTAGCTACCACGCGACCCTACTGGTGTGGAGGTAGTTCATACCTGTAGAGTAGAGATGGAGCTAGGGCTCCGCTTGAAAGCGGATGTAATACTTTTGCTTTTTGTAAGGTACTTCTGAGTACTATTTATCAAGCAGTATTAGTACTTATCTGTGTACCACTTGTCCCTGTTGCGTGTGGTGTAACTGATTCTTCCTTGGTACCTGGCCCCGGTGGGATGTAGGCTCGATTTGTCGAGGCTGCAGACCAGCATACCTAAGAAAGAGTTTGGCGGTGGCCCCCAGGAGGTAGCCTCGACTAGGACCTAGGCCTGCACACAGCTTCAACTAGGGAGCGTTAGCAGTACACCCACAGGACCCGTCATCTAACACTAGGCATCTTTTGATACATGCTCGGGACCTGCAGGGTCTAGTCTGGGAGGCCAAGTTGTGCGTCCGGATCTCCTAGATGGTGGTTCTAGGTACTAGGACACTTGTCGTAGGGTGGTGGAGTGTGCAGGCCCACGGTACGGAACCAGGCTGAGCGGCTACACGGGCTCCGGACCACCCCAGGAGACAAATGTCCATTCTCTAGTTTCGGACCCCAGGTTGTCAGACCCACATGACTTATAGCTCCAAATACTAGGTACCCGTCACGGAGTGGTGGAGTGTGCAGGCTTTCGGGTATGATACCAGGCTAAGCGGCCACACAGGCTCCGGACCACCCCATGGAACAGGGTCCCGTTCTCCAGAGCCGGCTCCCAGGCTATCGGCCCTCCTGCTTTCGCAGAGAGGTCCTAAACTGCAATCCTGGCTGTTCAATTCGGAAGTCATTATGTCTGACGGAAAGGGAACTGTTTGGGTGGGTTAGATAAAATAATATCTGAAAAACTGCAAGGTAAGACCATGGAGCAGTAAGACGAAACTATCATAGGGGCACATCTGAGGGGGTAATTCTTTTCTTTATAATTTATCATGCATGGGTGCAGACCAATAGGTCGGGTTTATGGGGGCGGACCTCACCGGGTTGGCGTACATGTATGCGTTACCTAGTTACAAAAGGGAAACAAATTCGACCCCTCAGACTTGCTCCTATGGATAGAACTTACAAAGATGCTCCAACACCAGGGGGAGGCACTCCTTCAGCCGTAGCTAGACGGTCACCCTCGGGTCGGTGTATTCCCGTTACCTTGAAGGGTCCTTCCCAGCTGGGGGAGAGTTGCGGAGCCCTTCTTGGTTTGGTACTTGTCGTAGGACTAGGTGAAAGTCGCCTAAAGGGGGGGGGGTGAATAGGGCGAATCTGAAATTTATAAACTTAAGCACAACTACAAGCCGGGTTAGTGTTAGAAATATGAACGAGTCCGAGAGAGAGGATGAAAAACAAATCGCAAGCAAATAAAGAGTGAGACACAAGGATTTGTTTTACCGAGGTTCGGTTCTTGCGAACTTACTCCCCGTTGAGGTGGTCACAAAGACCGGGTCTCTTTCAACCTTTTCCCTCTCTCAAACGGTCACTTAGACCGAGTGAGGTTCTCTTCTCAATCAACCGGAACACAAAGTTCCCGCAAGGACCACCACACAATTGGTGTCTCTTGCCTCGATTACAAATGAGTTTGATCACAAGAAGAATGAGAAAGAAAAGAAGCAATCCAAGCGCAAGAGCTCAAGTGAACACAAATGTCGCTCTCTCTAGTCACTATTTGATTTGGAGTGATTGCGGACTTGGGAGAGGATTTGATCTCTTTGGTTGTGTCTAGAATTGAATGCTATAGCTCTTGTAATGTGTTGGAAGGTGGAAAACTTGGATGCCATTGAATGTGGGGTGGTTGGGGTATTTATAGCCCCAACCACCAAAAGTGGCCGTTGGGAGACTGCTGTCGCCAGCCACGTCAGCAGGCCGTTGGGTTCTGACCGTTGGAGCTTTGACTGGTGGGGCCTCTGGGCTGTCCGGTGGTGCACCGGACAGGTCTTGTAGACTGTCCGGTGCGCCGTCTGGCGCTGCTCTGACTCTGGCACGCACTGTAGCGCATTGAATGCGTTTGCAGTCGACCGTTGGCGCGAAGTAGTCGTTGCTCCGCTGGCACACCGGACAGTCTGGTGAATTATAGCGGAGTGGCCTTCCATTTTCCCGAAGGTGGCAAGTTCAGCTTCGAGTTACCTGGTGCGCCAGACCAGGGTGCC
Source organism: Zea mays (assembly GCF_902167145.1). Lineage (NCBI taxonomy): Eukaryota > Viridiplantae > Streptophyta > Magnoliopsida > Poales > Poaceae > Zea > Zea mays. The sequence goes on from NC_050098.1 coordinate 189,273,647, forward strand.
TTTTGGAATGTCTTTAGCTCTCTTTATTTGAACCCATCTTTGGTCTTTTTATTGGCTTGTTGTGAACCTTTGGCACCTGTAAAACTTATAGACTAGAGCAAACTAGTTAGTCCAATTATTTGTGTTGGTCAATTCAACCACCAAAATCAATTTAGGAAAAGGTGTAAGCCTATTTCCCTTTCAATCTCCCCCTTTTTGGTGATTGATGCCAACACAAACCAAAGCAAATATAGAAATGCATAATTGAACTAGTTTGCATAATTGTCAGTGCAAAGGTTACTTAGAATTGAACCAATATAAATTCTTATAAGATATACATGGATTATTTCTTTATATTTTTAACATTTTGGACCATGCTTGCACCACATGTTTTGTTTTCGCAAATTCTTTTGTAAATTCTTTTCAAAGTCCTTTTGCAAATAGTCAAAGGTAAATGAATAAGATTTTGCGAAGCATTTTCAAGATTTTGAAATTTTCTCCCCCTGCTTCAAATGCTTTTCCTTTGACTAAAACAAAACTCCCCCTTAGTGAAATCCTCCTCTTATTGTTCAAGAGGGTTTTGCAATTTTTGAAGATGCTACTTTCTCCCCCTTTTGAACACAATAAGATATCAACTTGAGAATCTTTATTTTAAAATTAGGTGGTGGTGCGGTCCTTTTGCTTTGGGCTAATACTTTCTCCCCCTTTGGCATGAATCGCCAAAAACGGATACTTTGAGTGAAATATAAGCCCTTCAATAACAACTTTCTCCCCCTTTGGCGAACAAAATATGAGTGAAGATTATACCAAAGTTGGAGAGTGGCTCGGAGTGACGGCGAAGGATGAGTAATTTCGATGGAGTGGAGTGGAAGCCTTTTTCTTCACCGAAGACTCCTATTCCCTTTCAATCTATGACTTGGTTTGAAATACACTTGAAAACATATTAGTCATAGCACATGAAAGAGATATGATCAAAGGTATAGTAAAGAGCTATGTGTGCAAAACATCAAAAGAAATTCCTAGAATCAAGAATATTTAGCTCATGCCTAAGTTTGTTAAAGGTTTGTTCATCTAGTGGCTTGGTAAAGATATCGGCCAATTGTTCTTTAGTGTTGATATAAGCAATCTCGATATCCCTCTTTTGTTGGTGATCCCTTAGAAAATGATACCGAATGGCTATGTGTTTAGTGCGGCTATGTTCAACGGGATTATCCGCCATGCGGATTGCACTCTCATTATCACATAGAAGAGGAACTTTGGTTAATTTGTAACCATAGTCCCTAAGGGTTTGCCTCATCCAAAGTAATTGCGCGCAACAATGGCCTGCGTCAATATACTCGGCCTCGGCGGTAGAAAGAGCTACGGAATTTTGCTTCTTTGAAGTCCAAGACACCAGAGACCTTCCCAAGAACTGGCAAGTCCCCGATGTGCTCTTTCTATTAATTTTACACCCCGCCTAATCGGCATCCGAATAACCAATTAAATCAAATGTGGATCCCTGAGGTACCAAAGCCCAAACTTAGGAATATAAACTAAATATCTCAATATTCATTTTACGGCCGTAAGGTGAGCTTCCTTAGGGTCGGCTTGGAATCTTGCACACATGCATACGGAAAGCATTATATCTAGTCGCGAAGCACATAAATAGAGTAAAGAACCTATCATCGACCGATATACCTTTTGATCTACGGATTTACCTCCCGTGTCGAGGTCAAGATGCCCATTGGTTCCCATGGGTGTCTTGATGGGCTTGGCATCCTTCATCCCAAACTTGTTTAGAATGTCTTGAATATACTTCGTTTGGCTAATGAAGGTTCCCTCTTGGAGTTGCTTCACTTGAAATCCTAAGAAGTATTTCAACTCCCCCATCATCGACATCTCGAATTTCTGTGTCATGATCCTACTAAATTCCTCACATGTAGATTCGTTAGTAGACCCAAATATAATATCATCAACATAAATTTGGCATACAAACAAATCATTGTCAAGAGTTTTAGTAAATAAAGTAGGATCGACCTTTCCAACTTTGAAGCCATTAGTGATAAGAAAGTCTCTTAGGCATTCATACCATGCTCTTGGGGCTTGCTTGAGCCCATAAAGCGCCTTAGAGAGTTTATATACATAGTTAGGGTACTCACTATCTTCAAAGCCGGGAGGTTGCTCAACATAGACCTCTTCCTTGATTGGTCCATTGAGGAAGGCACTTTTCACGTCCATTTGGTAAAGCTTAAAGCCATGGTAAGTAGCATAGGCAAGTAAAATGCGAATTGATTCTAGCCTAGCTACGGGTGCATAGGTTTCACCAAAATCCAAACCTTTGACTTGTGAATCTCCCTTGGCCACAAGTCGGGCTTTGTTCCTTGTCACCACACCATGCTCGTCTTGCTTGTTGCGGAAGACCCACTTGGTTCCTACAACATTTTGATTAGGACGTGGAACCAAATGACATACCTCGTTCCTAGTGAAGTTGTTGAGCTCCTCTTGCATCGCCACCACCCAATCCGAATCTTGTAGTTCTTCCTCTACCCTGTGTGGCTCAATAGAGGAAACAAAAGAGTAATGTTCACAAAAATGAGCAACACGAGATCGAGTAGTTACCCCCTTTTGAATATCGCCGAGGATGGTGTTCACGGGGTGATCTTGTTGGATTGCTTGGTGGACTCTTGGGTGTGGCGGTCTCGGAGCTTGTTCATCTTCCTCGTCTTGATCATGGGCATCTCCCCCTTGATTATTGCTCTCCTCTTGAGGTGGCTCAACTTCTTGATCTTCTCCTTCATTATCTTGAGCCTCATCCTCATCTTGAGTTGGTGGAGATGCTTGCATTGAGGAAGATGGTTGATCTTGTGCATGTGGTGGCTCTTCGGATTCCTTAGGACACACATCCCCAATGGACATGTTCCTTAGCGCGACGCACGGAGCCTCTTCATCACCTATCTCATCAAGATCAACTTGCTCTACTTGAGAGTCGTTAGTCTCATCAAACACAATGTCACAAGAAACTTCAACTTGCCCAGAGGACTTGTTGAAGACTCTATATGCCCTTGTGTTTGAGTCATATCCTAGTAAAAAGCCTTCTACAACCTTAGGAGCAAATTTAGATTTTCTACCTTTTTTAACAAGAATAAAACATTTGCTACCAAAGACTCTAAAATATGAAACATTGGGCTTTTTACCGGTTAGGAGTTCATACGATGTCTTCTTAAGGATTCAGTGTAGATATAACCGGTTGATGGCATAGCAGGCGGTGTTGACCGCCTCGGCCCAAAACCGATCCGAAGTCTTGTATTCATCAAGCATGGTCCTTGCCATGTCCAATAGAGTTCTATTCTTCCTCTCCACTACACCATTTTGTTGTGGTGTGTAGGGAGAAGAGAACTCATGCTTGATGCCCTTCTCCTCAAGGAAGCCTTCAATTTGAGAGTTCTTGAACTCCGTCCCGTTGTCGCTTCTAATTTTCTTGATCCTTAAGCCGAACTCGTTTTGAGCCTGTCTCAAGAATCCCTTTAAGGTCTCTTGGGTATGAGATTTTTCCTGCAAAAAGAACACCCAAGTGAAGCGAGAATAATCATCCACAATAACTAGACAGTACTTACTCCCGCCGATGCTTATGTAAGCTATCGGGCCGAATAGGTCCATGTGTAGGAGCTCGAGTGGCCTGTCAGTTATCATGATGTTCTTGTGTGGATGATGAACACCAACTTGCTTCCCTGCCTGACATGCGCTACAAATCCTGTCTTTCTCAAAATGAATATTTGTTAGTCCCAAAATGTGTTCTCCCTTTAGAAGCTTGTGAAGATTCTTCATTCCAATATATGCTAGTCGGCGATGCTAGAGCCAGCCCATGTTAGTCTTAGCAATTAAGCAGGTGTCGAGTTCAGCTCTATCAAAATCTACCAAGTATAGCTGACCCTCTAACACTCCATTAAATGCTATTGAATCATCACTTCTTCTAAAGACAGTAACACCTGTATCGGTAAAGAGACAGTTGTAACCCATTTTGCATAATTGCGAAACTGAAAGCAAGTTGTAATCTAAAGAATCTACAAGAAAAACATTGGAAATGGAGTGGTCAGGAGATATAGCAATTTTACCCAATCCTTTGACCAAACCTTGATTTCCATCCCCGAATGTGATAGCTCGTTGGGGATCTTGGTTTTTCTCGTAGGAGGAGAACATCTTTTTCTCCCCTGTCATATGGTTTGTGCACCCGCTGTCGATGATCCAACTTGAGCCCCCGAATGCATAAACCTACGAAACAAATTTAGTTCTTGATTTTAGGTACCCAAACGGTTTTGGGTCCTTTGACATTAGATACAAGAACTTTGGGTACCCAAACACAAGTCTTGGAGTCCTTGTGTTTGCCCCCAACATACTTGGCAACTACCTTGCCGGATTTGTTAGTTAAAACATAAGATGCATCAAAAGTCTTAAATGAAATGTTAGAATCATTTGATGCAATAGGAGTTTTCCTTTTAGGCAATTTTGCACGGGTTGATTGCCTAGAGCTAGATGTCTCACCCTTATACATAAAAGCATGATTAGGGCCAGAGTGAGACTTCCTAGAGTGAATTCTCCTAATCTTGTGTTCGGGATAACCGACAGGGTACAAAATGTAACCTTCGTTATCCTGAGCCATGGGAGCCTTGCCCTTAACAAAATTAGACAATCTTTTAGGAGGGGCATTAACTTTGACATTGTCTCCTCTTTGGAAGCCAATGCCATCCTTGATGCCAGGGCGTCTCCCACTATAGAGTATACTTCTAGCAAATTTAATTTTTTTCATTTTCTAATTCATGCTCATTTATTTTGGCATTAAGTTGAGCTATGTGATCATTTTGTTTCTTAATTAAAGCTAGGTGATCATGAATAGCATCAACATTAATGTCTCTACATCTAGTACAAATGGAAACATGCTCAACGGTAGATGTAGAGGTTTTGCAAGATTTTAATTCAACAACCTTAGCATGCAATATATCATTTTCACTTCTAAGGTTAGAAATGGTAACATTGCAAACATCTAAGTCTTTAGCCTTAGTAATCAAATTTTCATTTTCATTTTCATTTCTAAGGCTAGTAAGAGAATCATTCAATTTTTCAATCCTAGCAAGCAAATTTGCATTATCATCTCTAAGATTGGAAATTGAATTATCACAAACATTTGAATCAATCTTAGCTATTAAACTAGCATTCTTATTTCTAAGGTTGGTAATAATATCATGGCACTTGCTTAGCTCACTAGATAATTTTTCACATTTTTCTACTTCTAGAGCATAAGCATCCTTAACCTTGACATGCTTCTTATTTTCCTTAATTAGAAAGTCCTCTTGGGAGTCCAAGAGTTCATCCTTCTCATGAATAGCACTAATTAATTCATTTAATTTTTCCTTTTGTTGCATGTTAAGGTTGGCAAAAAGAATACGCAAATTATCTTCCTCATCACTAAAATGATCTTCATCACTAGAGGATGCATATTTAGTGAAGGATCTTGATTTTACCTTCTTTCTTTTGCCGTCCTTTGCCATGAGGCACTTGTGGCCGACGTTGGGGAAGAGGAGTCCCTTGGTGACGGCGATGTGGGCGGCGTCCTCGTCGGAGGAACTCTCGTCGGAGTCCCACTCGCGGCACACATGGGCATCGCTGCCCTTCTTCTTGTAGTACCTCCTCTTTTCTCTCCTCTTGCCTTTCTTGTCGTCGCCCCTGTCACTGTCACTAGATAGTGGACATTTTGCAATAAAATGACCAGTCTTACCACATTTGTAGCACACTTTCTTGGAGCGGGGCTTGTAGTCCTTCCCCCTCCTTTGCTTGAGGATTTGGCGGAAACTCTTGATGATGAGCGCCATTTCCTCGTTGTCGAGCTTGGAGGCGTCGATGGGTAGTCTACTTGAGGTAGACTCCTCCTTCTTCTCCTCTGTTGCCTTGAATGCGACCGGTTGTGCTTCGGGCGTGGAGGGGCCGTCTTGCTCGATGATTTTCTTTGAGCCTTTGATCATTAACTCAAAGCTTACAAATTTTCCTATCACTTCCTCGGGAGACATTAGTGTATATCTAGGATCACCACGAATTAATTGAACTTGCGTAGGGTTAAGAAAAACGAGTGATCTAAGAATAACCTTGACCATTTCATGGCCATCCCATTTTTTGCTCCCGAGGTTGCGCACTTGGTTCACCAAGGTTTTGAGCCGGTTGTACATATCTTGTGGCTCCTCCCCTTGGCGAAGCCGGAAGCGACCGAGCTCCCCCTCGATCGTCTCCTGCTTGGTGATCTTGGTCACCTCGTCTCCTTCGTGCGCGGTCTTTAGCACGTCCCAAATTTCCTTGGCGCTCTTCAATCCTTGCACCTTGTTATACTCCTCTCGACTTAGAGAGGCGAGGAGTATAGTGGTGGCTTGAGAGTTGAAGTGCCGAATTTGGGCGACCTCGTCCGAATCATAGTCTTCATCCCCCGGTGATGGTACCTGTACTCCAATCTCAACAACATCCCAAATGCTAGTGTGGAGTGAGGTTAGATGATGCCTCATTTTATCACTCCACATATTATAATCTTCACCATCAAACATAGGAGGTTTGCATAATGGGACGGAAAGTAATGGAGTACGTTTGGAAATGCGAGGGTAGCATAGGGATCTTACTATACTTCTTCCGCTCTTAGCGCTTAGAAGTGACGGACGCGGCGTCGGATCTGGATGTAGAGGGCGAGGAAGAGTCGGTCTCGTAGTAGACCACTTTCTTCATTCTCTTCTTCTTCTCGCCACTCTTGTGCGATCGAATGCGTGAAGGGGATCCATCCTTCTTGTTGGCGGACTCACTTGATGGAGCCTTCCCGTGGCTTGTAGCGGACTTCTCTCCGCCGATCACCATCTTCTTGGCGTGATCTCCCGACATCACTTCGAGCGGTTAAGCTCTAATGAAGCACCGGGCTCCGATACCAATTGAAAGTCGCCTAGAGGGGGGGTGAATAGGGCGAATCTGAAATTTATAAACTTAAGCACAACTACAAGCCGGGTTAGTGTTAGAAATATGAACGAGTCCGAGAGAGAGGATGAAAAACAAATCGCAAGCAAATAAAGAGTGTGAACTTACTCCCCGTTGAGGTGGTCACAAAGACCGGGTCTCTTTCAACCCTTTCCCTCTCTCAAACGGACACTTAGACCGAGTGAGGTTCTCTTCTCAATCAACCGGAACACAAAGTTCCCGCAAGAACCACCACACAATTGGTGTCTCTTGCCTCGATTACAAATGAGTTTGATCACAAGAAGAATGAGAAAGAAAAGAAGCAATCCAAGCGCAAGAGCTCAAGTGAACACAAATGTCGCTCTCTCTAGTCACTATTTGATTTGGAGTGATTTCGCACTTGAGAGAGGATTTGATCTCTTTGGTTGTGTCTAGAATTGAATGCTATAGCTCTTGTAATGTGTTGGAAGGTGGAAAACTTGGATGCCATTAAATGTGGGGTGGTTGGGGTATTTATAGCCCCAACCACCAAAAGTGGCCGTTGTGAGACTGCTATCGCATGGCGCACCGGACAGTCCGGTGCGCCACCGGACACTGTCCGGTGCGCCAGCCACGTCAGCAGGCCGTTGGGTTCTGACCGTTGGAGCTCTGACTGGTGGGACCTCTGGGCTGTCCGGTGGTGCACCGGACAGGTCTTGTAGACTGTCCGGTGCGCCGTCTAGCGCTACTCTGACTCTAGCGCGCACTGTAGCGCATTGAATGCGTTTGCAGTTGACCGTTGGCACGAAGTAGTCGTTGCTCTGGTGGCACATCGGACAGTCCGGTGTGACACCGGACACTGTCCGGTGCTTCACTGGACAGTCCGGTGAATTATAGCGGAGCGGCCTCCCATGTTCCCGAAGGTGGCAAGTTCAGCTTCGAGTTCCCTGGTGCACCGGACAGTCCGGTGCGCCAGACCAGGGTGTCTTTTGGAATGTCTTTAGCTCTCTTTATTTGAACCCATCTTGGTCTTTTTATTGGCTTGTTGTGAACCTTTGACACCTGTAAAACTTATAGACTAGAGCAAACTAGATAGTCCAATTATTTGTGTTGGTCAATTCAACCACCAAAATCAATTTAGGAAAAGGTGTAAGCCTATTTCCCTTTCACTAGGTCCCGACCCTGGGTTCCCATCTGCGTTTGACGAGGGAGCCCTCGTCTTCGGCTGTGGCCATTTCTGCATGAACCTGTCGGAAGTCTGGACCCGTGGGGAGTCCAGAAGGGTTTCTGGGGGAAGGCAGGCTTCGGCCCCGTAGACCGGGGGAGCACAGGGTCCCCTTGGGGGTCCATCTAGTTATCTCCACCGGAGTAGGAGCCTCCGGCGAAGACATCCTTCAGGTCCCCCTCGGGTGACTGATACCCGAGGTCCTGTTCAGCCGCGGCCACCTCGCCATCGTCGGCCTTTTCTTTGCCAGGTCAGCGACGAGGTGGGGAGCCGTTGAGGTCAATGATCTCGCGACACTCCGCGGCGCTGTGGCGGCCGTTGGGGTGCACAAGGCATCTACCACTGTTACCCCTCTGCGGTCGTGGGCATTTGTTGCGGTCACCCTGGCCCCCGGTCGCGGCTGCAACGACTAGAGTGGTGGACCGCGGCTTCTGGTAGTCACGGTCCTTCTTCTTTTTCTTCTTACCGTCCCGGGATACGGCACCTGAGCCACCCGACTGGGCAGCTCCGGTTTGTGGGGCTGAGTGCCATGCGCGGCCCTTGGCGGCTCTGGCGCATTTGTCGGCCAGAGCGAAGAGCGTGGGGACAGTCTCCACGTCATGCGTGGCCAACTTTTCCAACAATTTCTCATCATGTACTCCCTGACAGAAGGCCATGATGATAGAAGCGTCGAAAATGCGAGGTATAGTACCTCGCACCTTGGTGAAGCAGTAGATGAACGTCCGGAGAGTCTCCCCAGGTTCCTGCCTCACTGCATGGAGGTGGGTCTCCACACCGTGCTGCTGGTAAGCACTTGCGAAGTTCGCAATGAACCGCGCGCCGAGCTCTTCCCTGGAGTAGATTGATCCTGGGGCGAGGTTCATGAGCCAAGTCCGGGCTGGCCTAGACAAGGCGACATGAAAATATGTCCCCATCACAGCGGTGTTTCCACCTGCTGCTGTGATGGCGGTGACGTACACCTGCAGGAACTCCGACGGATTTGACGTTCCATCGTACTTTTCTGGCAGGTGTGGCCGGAACTTGGGTGGCCATGATGCTGCGTGGAGATGATCCGCAAGAGCGGCGCAGCCCACACCGGCTAAGGGGACACCCGCTTAGGACCGGGTGCCCATTGGGGCCTGCGGTGCTACCGCAGCGAAGTCTTGATTGAGGTTGCGGCCCTCGATGTTCTGGCGGCACTCGCGCGCCCTTTCCAAATAGATCCGAGCGTCCTCTCCCGCGCGCCTGCGGTTGAGTTCGGCCCCGAGGTCGTTGGTCTGTGCGCCCCTTACTGAGGGTGAGCGCACAGACGCCGACGCCTCATGTTGGCGCCAGGATGACCGTGACCTCGACCTGGTCGAGGTAGAATGCGCCATGCCAAGCAGTCGGTCGACGTCGTCCCGCCACTGCTTCATGGCCCCTGGTGAGGCCATGGAGCTTTGAGGGTGTCGCAGCAACTCCCTGACTGCTGACAACGCTCTCGGAGCCACCCTCGACGGTGTCCGGGATGTCTGTGCAGTTGTATGCTGCCGTGCTGCGTGCACAACAGCAGTGCCCGGCACTGGGCGATTGGGAACCTGTGGCATGGAAGAGACGGCTTCTTCCTCCACCAGGAAATCTGTGGAAGTCTCGGCGCGATGCTCAATGATTTGCACCATCATGCTGAGCGAGAAAACCGGCAAAAACCTAATGCCTAGGCCCCTACCTGGCGCGCCAAATGTCGGAGAGGAAATTCTCCGGGCGGGTGGCGGAGTGCACCCGCCCTAAATCCTAAGATGAGGAGAGGCTTAAGCGTTTTGCCGGTCCTACTAAGCAAACATCAAGCACATGAACACGCGAGAGTTTAGAGTGGTTCGGGCCACCGGAGCGTAACACCCTACTCCACTGTGTGTTGGATTGCTATGGAAATTTAGGGTCTAAGCCTCCAGGTTGAGCTTATCTTGTAATGTTGCATGCCTCCCCTTTTATAGCTAAAGGGGGACATGTACAAGAGTGCTGAGCCCCGACATGTGGGCCCAGGAACATAGCGGATGTAGCCACTTATATCTTCTGCTGGAGCCATCTTCTTGCGCCCTGACACCCAAGATCTTGTATAGTCTCGGCATGCAGGGGTAGCTTCTCGCACAAGGGATGGGTACAGTGCACTGCGCAGCACGGGCGCACTGTTTCGGCAACGGACTGGACAGGCGCACCGTCTGCAGGGAGGCCCTGGCGTCGTCTGCCAGTGGAATAGACAGGACGCAATAAATGCCGTGGGGGCACATCGCCTGTCAGAAGGGCGGACAGGAGGCGCGTCCTCTCCGCAATAAATGCGGAGATCGTGTGGCCCAGAGCCCTCACGTCATGCACCGCCCGCTGGCCTACGTCACGGACAATAAGCCATGTGGAAGTATTAGACCCTTGGCCGAGTGGGGAGCGGAGGCGCTCCGGATAGAGTCTGGACATGCGTCAATACTGGACATGCCTAGGTCACGTCACTTCCTCTCCCGGGTCCTTGTTACGGGTGGCCCGGAGCTCGCTTGATGGGGTCTGAACCCTATCCAATGGCTCCGGGCTACTTTACTCCGGGGGTCCGGGTTGTGCGTACAAGGGTCCCATGCCTTCTGGGTCCAACGATGTTGCCTCCAAGAACGCCACCATAACTGCTCACGAGATACCCCTAGGGTTGTTCTCTGCGCGGTTAAGGGTAGCTGCGCGGTTAAGGGTAGCTGCGCAGGCATCATGCCTTTATACCGCAGTAAGGGGTACCCCTAATCCCGGGTACCGACAGCGCCGTGGCTAAAATTCATCGGACTGTCCGGTGAGCCAACGGTGCCCACGGCCAACGGTCGGCAGCGCGATCAACGGGCGACACGTGGCTGAGCCAACGGTCACTTGGTCGCACCGGACGGTGTCCGGTGCGACAAGGGGACCGAAGGCTCAACGGTCGGCTTTGCCAGATAAGGAAGGAGATCGGGCACCGGACAGGAAGTGTTCATGTCCGGTGGAGCATCAGACTGTCCGGTGCGCCACCTGACAGAAGGCAAGAATTGCCTTCGAATTGGATCTCCAACGGCTCCTAGCTGCCTTGGGGCTATAAAAGGGACCCCTAGGCACATGGAGCACACCACCAAGCATTCTCTGAACATTCTAAGACGCCTAGACTTCGCCACCACGCACTCGAATCATCGTATTAGAGATTTGAGCACTATTTGAGTTGTGAACTCCCTGTGCCGTGTTTTGTGCTGAAGTCTTGGCTCGTGTGTGTGTGTTTGCTGCGATTCTAGTCTTGTGTGTGTTTCTTTCCCCTCCTTACTCTTGTGCTTTTCTTGGGAACACTCAGTAAGGGTGAGAGGCTCCAACTTGTGGAGATTCCTCACAAATGGGAAAGCATCGCAAAGGAAGAAAAACCGTGACACTCAAGTTTGATCTTTGGATCACTTGAGAGGGATTGAGTGCAATCCTTGACCAAAGGAGGTCACCACAACGTGGAGTAGGCATTGGCCGAACCACGAGATAAAATCACTGTGTCTCTTGTGCCATCTTTTATTGTGATTGGTTTCTCTTCTTGAGTTCTCGCATAATCACTTGTGCTATTGTTCCTAAGTTTAATACTCATTCTAAAGGAAAAATCAAGTGAAGAGTTCTCACTATAGCACCTTGTTTTTTGATCTAACTAACATTTTCATAACCAAGTTTGGATTATTTAGTGCTGAATTTTACAGGATCACCTATTCACCCCCCTCTAGGTGCTCTCACTAGGCCCATGTTTGTTTTGGTACTTAATGACACATAATATTATTATGACTAACGTGTATTTTGCAAATATATAGTAAGTTAAGCACAATGCAGGAAAATGAGCTTCAACAAGTGAAAATTCCCCAAACAATGAAAATCAATGAGACGACTAAGGAAGGATGCTTAAGATGTCAAGGCTACCAGTTCTAAGTGTGGAAGAAGTTGTTAGACACTTAGTATAGAGTAAGGGCATTTACTTATTTTTAGTCGTACTATAAAGGGGGTTATAGATGGGTGACTTGACCTAGGCATGTCTAGTTTAGTGTGGTGGTCCACTCTTGCATAAAACTAGTGCTAGGTAACCTATAAGAGGCCACCATAGTTTGGAGAAGAAACCAAATAAAAACACACTTAGTAGAAACTTAGAGTCTCTGTGTGCACTGAACTAGTCCAGTGTGCACCAAACCGGTTATGCGGACCCTATTCTGTGGCTAAACTAACATAACATGCATCAGACTAGTCTGATGTGCCACCAGATCAGTTACATAGGGAGCCTGTTTTTGGCATAGTTATCCTGTGCACGTCGAACCAGTCTGGTATGCCACCAAACCTTTCTATCACATTCCTTAATGATGAATGTGCATAGTCAAAGACCTCCTTCACACCAACTGGTTGTTGTCCATGCTGCCATTCTGACACGTGGTACTTCTATCCCTTGTATGGTGCCAGGTATCCTTTCCAGTTTGGGTACCCGGAATCGATAAGGCAATAATTCTCTGCAATTGTAATTGTTAGTGTTATCATGCATTACCTTTTATAGTGACACACATAGAAAACAGACATGTGAACATAACACTTTTACCTTCTGTGATTCGTACCCGTGCCTCCCAATGTATTTTGCTTGCTCTGACATTGGGACACTTGCAGGGAAGTGACTACCATCGATCGCCCCTATCAGTCCTTGAATTGTGACCAAAACCTAGTCTCCCTTAGTCTCGGGTATATCTCAGTGAAGTCTAAATCCTTTGGCCTAATTACATCGTTTGACATCCAGAAAAGTGCCTCGAGCACTTCACCGAACTTGCGACTAATGGTTTCCAAAGAGTACAAATCCTTCTGATTGTGAGTTAATTTTAATGATAATAATGGACTAACAATGACACTAGAAGCAAAGAAGCCATTACAAACTAACGCCTGCAAAATTATGAACACACTACTCACCAAGACATTAGACAACCTAACACTGCATTGTTTGGGACTAACCTTGGTTTAGGCCTTAAACTGATTTGTGGGTAAGTATTAGTAACAAAACAATAACAATACGAGAATTAGTAACCAAACAATAACAATACGAGAAGAAGTGAAGAACACTGGGAACAAATAAGTCGTCGAGGAATTCAGTAATATGTGCAACAATGATTGGTTACCTAATAGTCCAACTAAATGCATGGGAAGTAAGGTATACAAATATAAATTGAATAAGGCACAAAACCAAACAATAGCACATATCCGAGGAACAAATAGCGGTGTCCACATATACTTGTTGAAACTGATGCCTGACCCTAAACACGACAAGTAGAACTTGGGCCGAGATTTGAACCCCATGTAGGAAACGAATCACAAGAACCATTATGGGGTGGAATCAAAGGAAAATGGATCAGTGCAACTTGATAATCTCATTGTTGTTGTTTATGACAGGCAAACTAGCAAACCCTCTAAAACGAGGCAGTAAAGGAAAGAATAATGGGGTTGTATCAAAGAACGACGTCGCCAATCATATCAAATCGAATCAACAAACCAAGCATCTATGGTGGAAACCCTAAACCCTAAACCGAGCCACTTCAAATGAGTTGCACATATGTACAACGAGTTCAGCAACCCGCACAACCGTCGCCTGAACCACCACCTTCAGCTCTGGCTCGACGGCAATAGCGTCTCACCTCACGTCGACCTGAAAGACGACGAACGAGATGGTAAGGGTGCGGACACCGGTGACGTCGAGGGGGGTCCAGATGGAGTCGAACTGTGGGAGAGGAGTGCCTTCATGGTCGGCGGGCAGCGAGTTAGAGTGGCGAGTCGCCTGCGGCGGCGAGCGGGGTGGGGGAGAAAAACCCTAACGCGCATAGAAGAGAGTCACGTGGGAGTGGTTTTTTCACACACGTGGGCCTTGGCCGCTTTTCGCTGACCGTTGCGGGCCGGCTTCCGGAGGAACCGCGTCCACGAGAAGCTGGCCCAGAAGGTACGCGTTTGGCACCGCCTACGCCAGAATCCGCCCAAAAGTGAATCCAAACAGGGCCTTTGACTATGGACCCAGAATCTGTTTTTCATTTTCTCCCTCCCCCTCAATCTGTGTAGCTTGTAACTGTTGACCCTTCTTTTCAGTAATTTCCACATTTCCATAAAAAATCAGCTATATAGAGTTTGGGGCTATGGATATGCTGATGGCACCAGATTCCAGAGTTAGCTTGGAAATCGGATATACGTTGGAGGGTGACCAACATACTACAAAAAGAGGTAGGATTGGGGTACTAGTTTGCTCTGGTAGGTGTGCATTGCACGAGGAGCAAACTGGAAACAGCATATCAGACTCCGTTCGAAGAGATCCTTTATGCTAATTATTGCTTGAACAACGACATTGCGTTTGTGGCAAGGAAATTGCCAAGATCATCGGGTTGCGTTAGTTGGATGAAGTACGGCAACATACCACATCCACACATGTTGCAAATCTGTATAGGTCTTTTAGTTTTAGGCACAAAAACATGTAGTAACTGGACTGCTAATAACTGCTCGCAGCTGTTCGTCTAGCTAGGACACAGATGTTCTTCGTCCAAGTGTTGCTGGTTGCTGCTCGAACTCGGAACTCCAGGGAAGTAGGTAGGAGCGTACACTTTTCCCATGCAGACTCCTGACGTATCACATATTCACATTCATATATGATTCATGCACTGCTAGCTGCTTCAATTCAATGAAGAGATATGATCGAACCATCGAGCTCGATCGATCGAGCAACGCAGTTTGACTCGTTCGTATGTGTACTACTATATGTGACGACGATATGGGGGTATATATGTTTAATTTGTTGCAAGAACCCAACGCCTAAGCGAGACTTGGCTTACTGATCAGTTCTGGACAAGAAAGCGACAGCGGTCGTTTCTGCATCTTCAAGACCGTACCCCTGGATAATGCAGTACGTACGCTGCCCGGCCGGCCCCGGAGCTGTCCTGCAGATTCAGTAGAGCAAGTGCAACTAATCTCGCTCGATGGATCCATACCAATAATATATGCGTATAGAGGGGATATGTATGTTGTCAGAAATTATTTTAAATTTGTTGATTGTACAGTAAGTCAATTGATTGGAGATCGATTATACTGCAAGAAATCTGCATGAGCCAGTCGTGTTACTAATTTAGCCACAAGTTCACAAACTACAGACTACATATATAGATATAGTATATGAAGTGGAGGGCAGAAAGGGAAATAAACTGGCAACGACTTCATATATGAAACAACAATAACCATTACCACTACACACACACGGAGGATTAATTAAGTTTACATGCACTAGCAAAAATGTACGTAGACACAGCGTAAATTTAAGCACAACGTCAATTTAAGCACCACTACACAACAATAGCCTTTAAAATGTATGTAGACACAACGTAAATTTAAGCACGTAGCAAAAAATATGCATCTAAAAAAAATCAATACAAAGGGAGCATTTGTTGCGTAGCCTCTGGAATGGTTAGGAGTGTACTAGATGGTTATGGTTGGTTCTCAGTCACTATTGGCATCATAGGTTTTACATCGTGTCTTTCATCACACCTGTCACTACCACTAGTTATGCAATGCTAATTGCATGCAGCTACTTATATAATAGTATGATGATGAAAACGATATAGGCCGGATCACATATATTACGACAAGTAGCAGAATGAATAATATATGATTCAATCACGAGTTAATGTTCAACAGAAGAAGTGCGCATGCATAATATATTACGAACGTTAACCGGATATTTCCAAACTCGTGAACTTCATGAATCATGATCCCTAAACACGATGAACACAAGAATAAAGTTTTATACACAGCTAGGCAGCTAGCTAGCGCTGGGCAATATACAACAAACACACTTAAGGGGTGTTTGGTTTGCCCCTGCTAAAATTTAGCCCCTATCACATCGAATGTTTGAACTTCCGTTCGGGGTATTAAATGTAGTCGGATTATAAAACTAATTTCTCAGCCGAAGATTAAAAAGTGAGATGAATCTAGTACAGTTGGTTGGGTCTATATTTCATACTCCTACTTGAAAGTCAAACACTTGATGTGACCCGGGCTAAACTTTAGTCCACAGAACCAAACACCCCCTTAATTACTTGGCCTCACGTACTGGCAGCGATAGAAATCGTTAACCTATTTCGTAACCATAACATAAACCACTTTCTGACTTGCGATTCCTTGTCGCCACCCACGCTGAGAGCGATCGAGATCTTCTACGCCCAGCCGTGGCCGAAGCTGTTGCGGAAGCGCAGCAGCCACATGGCGGGAAAGCTGCACCTGCACGGCACCGGCACGGTCCTGTGCTGTTTCGGGTGCGCGGGAACGGCGATCTCATCCTGGACCTGGTGGAGGCTGTGCTCGCCCGTCTCCGTGGCCACCGAGGAGAAGAGCCACCGACTGGAGGACGATGACGACCACACCTTGGCCGGCGGCGCCGGGCGCTGCCGCCACCTCTTCCCGAGGCTGAGCCGCCGGAAGATGCCGGCGACGAAGCCGATCCTGATCCTCTTGAGCCTGCAGCGCCGCTTCTTGCCGCTCCTCGCCGCCGCCCTGCCGCCGCTCTTCTGGTCACGGCGTGCCACCGAGGCGGCCGCCACCTGCCTACCGACCGCGACGTTGCCGTGCCGGAGAAGGTACGACGGCGGCGGCGTGATGGCTGGGAGCGCGCCGGCGGCCGTCCGTGCGACGTCCTTGGGCGTGCCCGGCTGCGACTCCCAGACGAACGGCACCGCGCCCGGCTCCGCCCAGTAGTACCGGAACGACAGGTTGGCCGCGGAGCTCTCCCTGGTGAGGAGCCGCTCGTAGAACTTGCCGTCCTGCTTGATGCGGAGCGGGCTCTGCGGCGGCATGGCGCCGTTGCCCCGGAGAGGGCTCCGCGGCGGCGGCGCCTGGTCTGCGACGCCGGGACCGGGAGGCATCTCGACCGATCGCTCTCTCCAACTGATGTCAGCACAGCAAGCACTCGCTCGTGTGTTCCGGTAGTGTACTTGCGCTGTAGGTGGGAAGGATGCGACGTCTTATAGAGCGGATCTTGCTCGGTGGTTGGACGTAACTTTTCGTACGCCCGCACGATTGCAGTTGCAGACGACACAGCGCACAGCGCCCAGGCTGAGGCTGCACCACCGGATGACACGATCGATGGCTCCAAACAGGGACGTGCATGTGGCATTGCCAATTGGCATGGACGAACTCCAACCGATTGGCGAGAGGGCCGGGCCATGCATGACCACTGGCTTTTTTTTAAGATAATGGATCAAAATCCAGTTTTCGTCTCTTTTGGAGTGTAGGGTCAAGTTCATACAACTTGAAACAATTCAACAGCTTCCAAGAAAGGACAAAACTGTTAGCCTAAAAATTTAAAAGCTCTCCTACTCCTCATCGACTCAACACACACTTAAAAAGAAATGATTCATTATACCGCAATCCTGTTTGAAAACCTCTAACTCTGATAAGCAAAAAAAAAAAAACTGTGCGGCCATCGTCTCTAGACGATGACAAGATTTTCTTAAAATCAGTTGCTTCTTCACTTCTTTGTAGCTGCGCCCAGAGTGAGCCAATGAGTTACTCTCTGAATAGAACATGTAATTATGTAAATAAGTCAACAATAGCTTGATACAATCTTCTCTGAAATGATGCTTATTAAACTCATCTATGTTCATGCATGAGGAGGAAAAAATGGTATAAGAGGAATTCTCTGTAATAATTAATCTCTGTAATTTTTTCCCATGCTTGAACAGTCCAACACTACAGTATAAGAAGAACATGTCCCGATGTCCGTACGTAGTTTGTCAGTAGTGCTGCGCTGCTTCCTGACCTGTAAAAAAATGGCGCATCGCTTATAAATATAAGACAGAAGTGGCCAAGGGAAATGGCTCGCTGCTAGCAGTAGCAGCACGGCAACCAAGCTAGGGACAGATAAAGCTGTTTACTGATGGGCCATTGTGGATCGTTGCCAAGAAGTAGATGGAAGACGATGCAACTGACGACACGCCTCATCCGGCCGTGAACTGCAATTTTTATAAAAAATGCACAAAAAAGAAGCCCCATATTTAGTTTGTAAAGCGATGGGCAAGCTACAGTTTGTTAGTTTTTGACGAGGCCTGTTGCATGCGGAATTATATTTGACGACCACACCATCGTGTCGGTTAGTGAGTACAGTTCGTGCAGCTCCTTGAAGTTGAGTGGATCTCAATGTCTCGCTTCTCCAGGTGTACAAGTTATAGATCGGTCGACAACTTGCTACAGGCGTTGAAGAAATCTGCCCATGCGTGTGCATCCGTGTGGGGGATCTGCACGTACGTCAGGAAAGAAGCTGCACCCCATTAGGAACAGCAATGCCTCACCTTCCTGATGTCGGTTTCTATTATATATTTGTTGCCTGATGGAATATAATGGACCAGCATGATCAGCAAAGAATGGAGTAGTAATTGTTCATCATCATTGCATGGCAAGTCCACCGATGTGGATGGCATGCATGGTGAGGTGTGCCAAGCTAGGGGGACGATGCTGGAACTGCCGGGTGAGAAGTTTAACAGACGATCAGTTGGTCCGATTCAGCTTTCATGCCCTGATTACACTATTGACAGGTCACAAGAGGCTTCATCTCATCCAGGTTTTTTTCCTAGCTTGGTCATACATACTGGCGAAAGAGAGATATATACATACGAGAGGATGGAAGAGCCCTCCTTCCGGCGCTCAGGCCAGTTCCTGACAAATCGGGGTCCAGAGCAAAACTTTAAAAAAGAGGACCCTTATTTTTATAATATATATAATATATGTTATTAATAACTACTCAAATATATAACAAATATACATCAAGTAAGTAAATATATATATATATATAATATGCTCATCTTAAAAGTTTGTCTCCTTGCGAGTCATTGTGATGACATTAATATCAATATTATCCACTAATATCTTCGATATATAATAGCCAAATTATTTAATCATTCTTGCGATATTTTTGACCTTAAATAATTTTACGACAACTTTAACGTTGAAAATCTCCTTTGTGGTCATGCAACAGTCACATACACAATCACAGCTCGTGCGTCGCAAACTCGTTTAAAGCTTGTTAATGGGTGGCGCTACACAGCAACAACTACGACTTGACGAAAGACGAGTGTTGGAGCGAAGGCCGACTGCCCCCTCGCTCAGACTTTCAAACATCAATCAAACAAGTTTTGTCGTAGGTACAGGAAGCGAAGGGTACTATGACCGGTATCGGTATCGAGGTCTTCGACCGAAATTGTCGCAGGCATTGGAGCGAAGGGCCACACTGTTTAAGAGGGGGCTCGCTGCAGCCCCGCGAAGGTGCCCCCTTCGGCTCGGACAATTCTGCACAACGAGACAGTCTCGACGAGCTTAAAGGCTCGGCTTCGTATAGTGAAAGACGCTGCGCACGGGCGAAGGCTACGCCGCTCTATGGTGGGGTCTAGGTTGTGCCCTGTCGCCATTTGGGCCCATTTGTAAGCCCCTCTTTGGAGTAGGTTCCGCAGTATGTTTAGTCTGGTAGTACCTAAGAGCACCTAGAGGGGGGGTGAATAGGTGATCCTGTAAAACTTTAAACTTATAGCCACAAAAACTTGTTAAGTGTTAGCACAATAATCGCCAAGTGGCTAGAGAGGAGTCTCAACAAAACACAATACCACAAGAGATCAAACACGGAGATGACACAGTGGTTTATCCCGTGGTTCGGCCAAGACCAACGCTTGCCTACTCCACGTTGTGGCGTCCCAACGGACGAGGGTTGCAATCAACCCCTCTCAAGCGGTCCAAAGACCAACTTGAATACCACGGTGTTTTGCTTTGCCTTTCAATATCCCGTTTGCGAGGAATCTCCACAACTTGGAGTCTCTCGCCCTTACACTTGAGATTCACAAAGAAATACGAAGTAAGGGAGGGAAGCAACACACACAAATCCACAGCAAAATGCGCACACACACGGCCAAGAATCGAGCTCAAAAGACTATCTCAAAGTTCTCATTAGAACGGAGCTCAAATCACTAGGAATGACGAACGAATGCGCAAAGACTGAGTGTGGATGATCAAGAATGCTCTTAGGTTGCTTGGTTATCTCCTCCATGCGCCTAGGGGTCCCTTTTATAGCCCCAAGGCAGCTAGGAGCCGTTGAGAGCAAATCTGGAAGGCCATCTTTGCCTTCTGTCGTCGGGTGCACCGGACAGTCCGGTGCACACCGGACACTGTCCGGTGCCCAATTTCTTTCCTTAAACAGCGCTGCCGACCGTTGCAGATCTGGGAGCCGTTGGCGCACCGGACATGTCCGGTGCTCACCGGACAGTCCGGTGCCCCCTTCCGACCGTTGGCTCGGCCACGTGTCCCGCGCAGATCGCGCGGCCGACCGTTGGCTCACCGGACAGTCCGGTGCACACCGGACAGTCCGGTGATTTTTAGCCGAACGCCGTCGGCGAATACCCGAGAGCGGCCTCTTCACGCCGAGTCAGCCTGGCGCACCGGACACTGTCCGGTGCACCACCGGACAGTCCGGTGTGCCAGACCGAGCAGAGTCTTGGCTGTACACAGCCAAGCTTTTTCACCTCTTTTCTTTTCTTCTTCTTTCTGTTTCTAACACTTAAACAAGTATATTAGTATACAAAACCAATGTACTAAGGCCTAGAAACATACCTTTACTCTTGATTTGCACTTTGTTCATCCATGGGCATAGATTCACATTTAAGCACTTGTGTTTGCACTCAATCACCAAAATACTTAGAAATGGCCCAAGGGCACATTTCCCTTTCAATCTCACCCTTTTTGGTGATTTATGCCAACACAACATAAAGCAACTAGAACAAGTGCAAAATCACTTCAAATAAAATAAATTCGAGTTTTATTCAATTTTGGCATATATGGATCATCCTTTGCCACCACTTGGTTTGTTTTTGCAAATCAAACTCAAATCTCTATCTCTAAGTCAAACACATATGTTGAAGCATAAAGAGAGTCATTCCAAAAGAGATTGATCACAGATTTCAAAAACTCCCCCTTTTTCCCATAATCACTACTTCTCCCCACAAGAAACCAACTTTTGACAAATGAGACAATAAAAGAGTTTTGACAAACCAAGAGCTCTTATTCTACTATTTTCATAATTTCTCAAGTGGTAGCTGATCCATTTATTGCTTTGGCCCTTTATTTTCTCCCCCTTTGGCATCAAACACCAAAACGGGATCAATCTTGGCCCTTTAACCCCATTGCCTCACCAAAATCCTCAATTAAGAGCAAATAGCAATAAGAGTTCATGAGATGGACTTGGAATAAGTTACCCTTTCATCGGAGTGCAGTGGAAGTCTTTCATGGTCCAAGTCCATCTTTTCCCTTTCAATTCTCCTTCGAGACTAAATCAAGCAAACTCAAGCATATGGTTAGTCTCAAAGGGTCAAGTTGTAACCCATCTCCCCCTAAACATGTGCATCACTTTGCAGCGGACTTGTGAGGTCCAGGGAGTGTTTGTACAACTTGAACACCACAATAAGCAACAAAATGCAGAATGAACATGATCAAAGGCATAAACACATGTATGCTAAAATTCAATCCAAGTTCCGCGAATCTAAGACATTTAGCTCACTTCGCAGCCTGCAAAAGGTCTTCTCATCTAGAGGCTTGGTAAAGATATCGGCTAGCTGGTTCTCGTGCTAACATGAAACACTTCGATATCTCCCTTTTGCTGGTGGTCTCTCAGAAAGTGATGCCGGATGTCTATGTGCTTTGTGCGGCTGTGTTCAACAGGATTTTCCGCCATGCGGATAGCACTCTCATTATCACATAGGAGTGGGACTTTGCTCAGATTGTAGCCAAAGTCCCTGAGGGTTTGGCTCATCCAAAGTAGTTGCGCGCAACACTGTCCTGCGGCAACATACTCGGCCTCAGCGGTGGATAGGGCAACGGAAGTTTGTTTCTTAGAGTTCCATGACACCAGGGACCTTCCTAAGAATTGGCACGTCCCCGATGTACTCTTCCTATCGACCTTACATCCAGCATAGTCGGAGTCTGAATATCCAATCAAGTCAAAGGTAGACCCCTTTGGATACCAGAGCCCGAAGCAAGGCGTAGCAACTAAATATCTAAGGATTCGCTTCACTGCCACTAAGTGACATTCCTTAGGATCGAATTGAAATCTAGCACACATGCATACGCTGAGCATAATATCCGGTCTACTAGCACATAGGTAAAGTAACGATCCTATCATTGACCGGTATGCTTTTTGATCAACGGACTTACCTCCTTTGTTGAGGTCAGTGTGTCCGTCGGTTCCCATCGGAGTCTTTGCGGGCTTGGCGTCCTTCATCCCAAACCGCTTTAGCAAGTCTTGTGTGTACTTCGTTTGAGAGATGAAGGTGCCATCCTTGAGTTGCTTCACTTGGAACCCAAGGAAGTAGTTCAACTCACCCATCATTGACATCTCGAATTTCTGCGTCATCACCCTGCTAAACTCTTCACAAGACTTTTTATTAGTAGAGCCAAATATTATGTCATCGACATAAATTTGGCACACAAACAAATCACCATCACATGTCTTAGTGAAAAGAGTTGGATCGGCTTTCCCAACCTTGAAAGCATTAGCAATTAAGAAATCTCTAAGGCATTCATACCATGCTCTTGGGGCTTGCTTAAGTCCATAGAGCGCCTTAGAGAGCTTACACACGTGGTCGGGGTACCGTTCATCCTCGAAGCCAGGGGGTTGCTCCACGTACACTTCCTCCTTGATTGGCCCGTTGAGGAAAGCGCTCTTCACATCCATTTGGAACAACCTGAAAGAATGGTGAGCGGCATATGCTAGCAAGATACGAATGGACTCTAGCCTAGCCACAGGAGCAAAAGTCTCCTCAAAGTCCAAACCTGCGACTTGGGCATAACCTTTTGCCACAAGTCGAGCCTTGTTCCTTGTCACCACTCCGTGCTCGTCTTGTTTGTTGCGGAACACCCACTTGGTTCCCACAACATTTTGCTTGGGACGAGGCACCAGCGTCCAAACTTCATTGCGCTTGAAGTTGTTAAGTTCCTCCTGCATGGCCAACACCCAGTCCGGATCTAGCAAGGCCTCTTCTACCCTGAAAGGCTCAATAGAAGAGACAAAGGAGTAATGTTCACAAAAATTAACTAATCGAGACCGAGTAGTTACTCCCTTGCTAATGTCACCCAGAATTTGGTCGACGGGATGATCCCTTTGAATCATCGCTCGAACTTGGGTTGGAGGTGCCGGTTCCGCTTCTTCCTCCATCACATGATCATCTTGTGCTCCCCCTTGATCACACGCCTCCTGGTGATGAACTTGTTCATCGTCTTGAGTTGGGGGATGCACAGTAGTTGAGGAAGAAGGTTGATCTCGTTCATCTTGTTCCTGTGGCCGCACTTCTCCAATCGCCATGGTTCGTATAGCGGCCGTCGGAACATCTTCTTCACCTACATCATCACAACCAACAACTTGCTCTCTTGGAGAGCCATTAGTCTCATCAAATACAACGTCGCTAGAGACTTCAACCAAACCCGATGATTTGTTGAAGACTCTATACGCCTTTGTATTTGAGTCATAACCTAACAAAAACCCTTCTACAGCTTTGGGAGCAAACTTAGAATTTCTACCCTTCTTCACTAGAATGTAGCACTTGCTCCCAAATACACGAAAGTAAGATACATTGGGTTTGTTACCGGTTAGTAGCTCATACGACGTCTTCTTGAGGAGGCGATGAAGGTAGACCCTGTTGATGGCGTGGCAAGCCGTGTTCACGGCTTCCGTCCAAAAGCACTCGGGGGTCTTGAACTCTCCTAGCATCGTCCTCGCCATATCGATGAGCGTCATGTTCTTCCTCTCTACCACACCATTTTGCTGTGGTGTGTAGGGAGCGGAAAACTCGTGCTTGATCCCTTCCTCCTCAAGGAACTCCTCCACTTGAAGGTTCTTGAACTCAGACCCGTTGTCGCTCCTTATCTTCTTCACCTTGAGCTCAAACTCATTTTGAGCTCTCCTGAGGAAGCGCTTGAGGGTCCCTTGGGTTTCAGACTTATCCTGCAAAAAGAACACCCAAGTGAAGCGGGAAAAATCATCAACAATAACTAAACCATACGTACTTCCTCCTATGCTCAGATAGGCGACGGGTCCGAAGAGATCCATATGCAGCAGCTCCAGGGGTCTTGAAGTGGTCATCACATTCTTGCTGTGATGTGCTCCTCCCACTTGTTTACCTGCTTGACAAGCTGCACAAGGTCTATCCTTTTCGAATTGCACGTTAGTCAAACCTATCACGTGTTCTCCCTTTAGAAGCTTGTGAAGGTTCTTCATCCCCACATGTGCTAAGCGGCGATGCCACAGCCAGCCCATGCTAGTCTTAGCTATTAAGCATGCATCTAGACCGGCTTCTTCTTTTGCAAAATCAACTAAATAAAGTTTGTCGTCTAATACACCCTTAAAGGCTAGTGAACTATCACTTCTTCTAAAGACAGACACATCTACATTTGTAAAAAGACAATTATATCCCATATCGCATAGTTGACTAACAGATAGCAAATTGTAACCAAGAGACTCAACTAAAAACACATTGGAGATAGAGTGCTCATTAGAAATTGCAATTTTACCTAACCCTTTTACCTTGCCTTGATTCCCATCACCGAATATAATTGAATCTTGGGAATCCTTATTCTTGACGTAGGAGGTGAACATTTTCTTCTCCCCCGTCATATGGTTTGTGCATCCGCTGTCGATAATCCAGCTTGAACCCCCGGATGCATAAACCTGCAAGGCAAATTTAGGCTTGGGTCTTAGGTACCCAACTCATGTTGGGTCCTACAAGGTTAGTGCAAATATCCTTAGGGACCCAAATGCAAGTTTTGTCTCCCTTGCATTTTGCCCCTAACTTCCTAGCAACTATTTTCTTGTCCTTTCTACAAATAGCAAAGGAAGCATTTAAAGCACAATAAATTGTAGAAGGTTCACTCACTACTTTCCTAGGAGCATGAATAACGTTCTTTCTAGGCACATGGCTGTGGCAGAACCACCCGAATTATTCCAGCTTAAGTGCCTAAGTCACGCCTCAGGGGCCGTAACACACTTAAATCGGAATAACCCGTCAGTCCCTCAGATCTAGTCTGATAGAGCCACTTAACCAGGATCAAATTCCACAATCCCACTCGAAGGTGAGTCACAGAAGAAATACAATAAAACAGGAAACCTCAAATTAAGTACTGAGTTATTACATAAATCGGAGTTTTTAGAGTAGCAAATAAAGTTCATAAATTAAAGTGCAGCGGATAATCGATGTCGTCGGTAATGAGGAAATGGGCAAGGCCTAGCCCACTACTCCTCATGCTCCTCTCCTGCCGGAGCAACATCCCACTCGACCGTCCAACCCGGTGGCAGGGTGGTAGGCCAAGTCACACCATCAACTACATCCTGCATGGTACCTGCAAAAATGGTGCCACAAGCAAGGCTGAGTATACTAATACTCAGCTAGACTTAACCGGTGTGAGGAGTCTACTCCTCTACCTCTAGACTATGCAGCTGTTTGGCTGAGGGGTTTGGTTTGCCAAAAGCACTAGCTATTTCTAAAATCAACTTTTAGCTTTTCAAATTCTACCATCATTAACTTAGCTAGATTTGCTCCTTCTAAGCATTCATGGTAACAATCAATTAGTTCAACCAACAAGTTATCTCATATAATCCTCATTTCACTTCTTACTCGATGCAGTACAAGGAATCAAGCAGTCTCATTAGCTGCGAGAAGCAGACGATTCGAATCGAGTTTTAAAACCTTGCAAGGTAAACCTAAACACACGGCATGTCAGGGTACTCCGACCCCACACATGACAACCGTCCCCATTGATTCCCCGTTCGCGTCCAGGCCTCACCGCCTTGGCATACAATGCTCAACTGACCCCGGCTGCCGCCGTGCAGTGACCACACTTGTACCCACCATAGCTAGCATGGGAGACCCTGTCTCAGGTCGCATGAGGGATAAAGTCCGCGCCCGGCTTCACTCAGGTACTAGGTTTACCGGTTACCATTTTTCCCGGCATGTGCTTAGTACGTTCAAAAGCTTGACTCAGGTATCCACACATTAATCCTTAATTCATTTTTCCCGTCTCATGGACAAGGCATCCTCCCTGGACCCAAGTCCATAGACCAATATATATATCCCATTATCAAGATGAATACAATCAATTCCTGACCTCACGCGAGTGCTAGAAAAATCACTCGACTTCTACCGAGATCCTGATTAGCAAGCAGCTACTTGACCTAGCATACTAGTATTCATCTCAAAAAGGAATCCTAAGTTCATGCAACTAGAGGTTTCAAGCAACTCCTACACTTAAGTGCACATTGCAATCCTACAAGCATTAAGTGTAGTAAAGTAGCATATAATAACATGGTTATGCATAAAACCGGGGCTTGCCTTCAATTGCTGGGGCTGCGGGGAGATCCTCAATAGCAGCCTCTGGAGCCTGCTCCTGGTCCTCCTCTTGGACAGGTCCTTGCTCGGGGATGAGCACGTACTCTCCGTCGGCAAGATTACAATCTAATGAATGCAATGCGTAAGATATATGCATGATATGATATGTGCTTTAGAATTTACAACTTTAAAGATGTATGGTCTTTTGAATTTAATCAAGTTAACCTTACTTATGTAAAACCTTTTAGTGGTATACTTGGTAAATTGGGTTAGTTTTAATGGGACGAGGTTTATTCCTTCTTCTCTTTTCTTTTATTCTTTTCAATGTTTTGGAGTAGGTTTGAACTACAAGTTGCTTTTATAAAATTCCAAAAATTCTGCAAAAATTACAGTGGCTTATTACTGGTGTATGATTCTCTGTCTCAAAATTTGGGGTTCAGAAAGTGAATGGTTTTCTCTGGACAAAATTACCAAATTTTAGGGCAGAAGGGGTACTTTGAACTACAACTATTATTTAACAGTGGGTAATTCTTTAAAACTTATTTTTGCTGGCTTTTAGGTGTCATAACATGACTTGATACAATTTTCTAGTCATTAATACCCTTTAATTCGTTTCCTATGGTTTTCTTAAGGTTTCTAGCCAAAGGGGTGCTTTCTACTACCATCATATTTGAAAAACATCAAACAACAAAGTTCTTATTTTTCTTAGCTAGTATTTTGCGCAAGAGCAATCATTCTAGAGTTTGGCTTCTTTTTGCTTAAGGGAAAGGGGTGGTTTGCATTATTTGAGCTAAATGGCCTTTCTCACAAATTACTAGCAAAAGGCATGGGTTCACTTCTTTTTCATGGGTTTGTATTTTTCTCTGGTGGGTTATCTCATCATGGACTTAGCAAATTTTTGGTTGCCCCTTATCACATTAAAAGGGGTTGCTTATGATTTATTGGAAAAATGCCTTATTATCATTCTGTATTTATTTTCCCTACTTAAAAAGTTAGGCTGGGGTGTTCTGTATTTTTGTAGTGGGGCTCTGGTGGTTATAAGTTCACTGGATTTTTGTTAACCACTTTGGTCATAGTTTTGCAATTCTAATAATTGATTTTCAGCCTACATAAGGCTAATTAAAGCATCTTAATTAGAAACTGGTCCTAATTAATGGTCTCTGCATTTTTCCTAGGTTCTCTGTTGCATAAGTAAACTAGGAAAAATATTACTAATCACTGTTCAACATTTTCTAATGCTTTTCTGATTTTCCCTAAGTTTTGGACAAAATGGCTTTAAATGAATAACTACATCATAATCTCTAATGCTGGGGTTCCTACTATTTTTAAACAGTGTCTAAATAAGGTATAGACACCTACAAATTTTCTTAAGCTCAGCACAAAAGAAAAACTAATTTTCCTTAATTAAACAAGGTTTAGGGGGTTTCTGTTTTTAATTTTAAACTCTAAAATTTAGAACAGAAAGCATATGGTTCACTATTTTTAAATGATAGGCCATAATATTCCAGAGCTAGCAAAATTGGTTTGACAACTTTTTATTAAGATTTCATCGAGTTATGGATTTTCTAAGTTCTCTGGTTATTTTAAAAGAATAACAGAATTGATTAAATGGGAAATCCACTTTGCACTGGGGTCCCTGGCGGTTTTTCTAAGTTTTCCTCGCGAATCAGTCCTTAGGTTACTATTCACGTGAGTCGCTGACATTACAGAAAACCCCTCGGGTTCTACAGAACCTAACCCGAGGTCCTTCTTCTACCTCAAACAGTAGCCGCGGCGAAGAAAAGGGCGGAGGGGCTTACCGGCGGCGAGACTGTTCCGGTGAAGTGGTCGAGGGTGAAGGGGAGGTCGCGGGGATCACAACGGTGTGCGGAACGCCGTCGGAGATGGCCGAAGTCGGTCGGTCCACGCGCGCAGGCGGGGATGCTCGTCGGCGGCGAGGAGACCGGCCTGGTCACGGCGAGATAGTTCAATCAAATGGGTCAGAGAGGTCCACGGGATGCCAGGGAAGACATGAGCGAAAGGAATTGGGCGGAGACTCACTGGATAGCTCGGTCCACGCGCGGCGGCGGAGGACCGAAGTCCGGTGAGGTCGATCTCGGGCCTCCGGTGAAGTCCGGTCGGGTCCGAGGGCTTGGCAAGCTTCACGGGCTACTGGCGGAGCTAGCCGAAGCACTGGCTGGGCTGGAGGGTGGCTGGAGTGGGCTGGCCACGGCGGCCGAAGCTCTGGCGGCAATGGCGGGCGGAATTAAGCTCGCCGGAGCTAAGGAACGGTGGCTGGCCGGTGAGGGTGAGTGCGGGGCGAAGTGGGGCGCGCTTGGGGAGGCTTTATAGGCACGGCGCGGTGCACGGGCGGTCGTGGACCGGCGAGTGCGCGCGGGCGTGCACTGGGAAGGCGCGGTGCGCGAACGGGCGTGAACCAGGGGTGTCAGCCGCGGTCGAACACGTGTTCCCATTGCCTCTGCCCCTGTTCAAGCGCCGATTGGGAGCAAATCTTCGCGAATTTGGGCAAGATCACTGCAAGGGATTTGTTCACCAGACCAAGCTTTGTCTTTTGTGTATGGACGACGTGCGGTTTTAGGCTAGGGACAGGGAGTTGTAGCGTCACCAAGGTGCCAGTGTCAGAATGCCTGGTCCCGAGGTTGAGCTGCGCCAAAACCATGTCAAATGGATTTGGTTTGAGTTCAAATTTTCCCAGAATGTGTTCAAGGTAATTTGGCACGACTTTGATATTTGGATCTTCTGGCTTTGAGTTTGGAAAAGCAGAGAACACAGATGATCTTTGAGAAGAGGTCTGAAATTCAGAATTTCAGAAATCTGAATTTCTCTATGGGTTCATTGATCAAGGGCTGATTTGGGGATTTAGTTGAGTTATTTTGGCTAAGCCTTCTCAATCTTTCTTGTTGCTTAACAAATTTACTTTAACTTATATAATTGGCTTAACTCAAAATTTTAAACTTTTCATCCTCTTTTGCTTATTTTCTTGAATTTTGTTCATGGGGTTCACTTAGGGTTTTGAATTAGGGTTGCACATTCTTATCTTTCAAAAGTCTCAATTGTTTTGATCATGACACTTTTAAGTATATACTTGGTGAATTCTTTCTCACTTAAATTGTTTTGATGCTCATGCTTACTTTGGTTCACATAAAATGATGGTTTTTGGTTTGGCTGTTTAAGAGAAACCCTAGGTGACACTGGGGTGTCACAGCCTTCCCCCCTTAAAGGAATCTCGTCCCGAGATTCGGGCCAGAGTCCTTTCGGGGTGAAGCGAAGGGTGAGACTGATAGGAAAAGGGTGGGGATTGTTATTATTAGGGCAAAACTGCTCTTCGAATGTCATTCTCTTTGCAACTTCAGAAGGAAGTCCTTTTAAGTTTTACTTTATAGCTACTTCATTCTGAATTAAGATCATATTTTTAGAAATTAGATTCGAAAGGCAGGAGGAGGGGTTGGGGTGATTACATACCAGCTTCCTTAGGTAGGCAATCGGGGAAGTTGGATCTCAGGAATTCCTCGGTTTCCCAAGTAGCTTCCTCCTCTGAGTGATTACTCCACTGGACCTTAAACATCTTGATTGATTTAGCCCGAGTTGATCTTTCCTTGCAATCCAGAATCTTGGAGGGGTACTCTTGGTACGAGAGATCTGGCTCTATCTCCAATTCTGGCTCTGCTATGATCTCAGTCGGCAATCGAACACACTTCTTAAGCTGAGATACATGAAATACATTGTGAATGGCAGACATTCTTGAAGGTAACTTCAGCTTGTATGCCACGGGTCCACATGCTTCGATGATCTCATAAGGTCCAATGTAACGAGGGGCTAGCTTGCCTTTGATCCCAAACCTCTGCACTCCCTTGGTGGGTGATACCTTGAGGTATACAAAACTTCCCACCTCGAACTGGAGAGGTTTCCTTCTTCTATCATGATAGCTCTTCTGCCTGGCCTGAGCAGCTTCTAGATTCTTCCTGATTA
Source organism: Zea mays (assembly GCF_902167145.1). NCBI lineage: Eukaryota > Viridiplantae > Streptophyta > Magnoliopsida > Poales > Poaceae > Zea > Zea mays. The sequence continues at coordinate 189,304,130 of NC_050098.1, forward strand.
GCTTGACCTTCCTTTCGGCTTCAGTCACCAAACCAGGTCCAAAAACTTCTCTTTCACCAGGCTGAGACCAATTGAGTGGTGTTCTGCACCTTCTTCCATAGAGAGCTTCAAAAGGTGCCATCTTTAGGCTGGATTGATAACTATTGTTATAAGCAAACTCTGCCAAGGAGAGGTGCTTATCCCAGTTCTTGCCACAATCGATCGCACAAGCTCTCAGCATATCTTCCAGAATCTGGTTTACCCTTTCCGTCTGACCATCAGTCTGTGGGTGGTAAGCTGAACTCCTGATTAGCTTGGTTCCCAAAGACTCTTGCAATTGTTCCCAAAATCTGGCAACAAATTGGGCTCCTCGGTCAGAAACAATGGTCCGAGGTAATCCATGCAAACACACGATCCGGTCGATATACAATTCTGCATACTTCTGAGCCTTATCAGTGGTGTGCACAGGAAGAAAATGTGCCACTTTCGTCAATCGGTCCACAATAACCCAAATTGAATCATGATGACGAGAGGTGTTGGGTAGACCCACAATGAAATCCATGCTGATGTCGTCCCACTTCCACGAAGGTACGGACAGTGGTTGCAAAGCTCCAGCGGACTTCAAGTGGCTTGCCTTTATCCTCTGACAGGTGTCACACTCTGATACATACTGGGCTATCTCCCTCTTCATTCTGGTCCACCAGTACAAAAGCTTCAAATCATGGTACATCTTGGTGCTTCCCGGATGCATAGAGAATTTGGAGAGATGAGCCTCATCCAAAATTTTCTTCTTCAGATCCTGATCCTTAGGAATTACCAATCTGTTTTTGAACCATAACACACCTTTTTCATCCTGGCGGAAACAATTATACTTCTCGACCTTCTGATGGAGATTCTTCTTGATAATCTGCACTCCCTTGTCACTGAGCTGGGCCATGATAATCTGGTCTTGCAAAGTTGGCTCAACAGAAATGTGAGACAAAGAACCAGAAGGAATCACTTCAATTTGCATCTTGCTCAACTCATCACACAAGGTGTTTACACGAGAATCCATCAGAATACAGTTGCATTGCAACTTCCGACTCAAGGCATCTGCTACCACATTAGCTTTCCCTGGGTGATAATGTACCTCCAGGTCATAATCCTTGATCAGCTCTAGCCATCTTCTCTGCCTCATGTTGAGATCAGCCTGAGTAAAAATGTACTTAAGGCTCTTATGATCAGTGAAGATGTTGCAGTGGGTTCCCATTAGATAGTGCCTCCACATCTTCAATGCATGAACCACTGCTGCTAACTCAAGGTCATGAGTGGGATAATTTTGCTCATGAGGCCTGAGTGCTCTTGAGGCATAAGCAATGACTCGGTTGTCTTGCATCAAGACACAACCTAGCCCGGTGCCAGAGGCATCGCAATACACATCAAAAGGCTTGCTGCTGTCGGGTTGCGCCAAAACTGGTGCTGTGGTCAGATGCTGCCTTAATGCATGGAAGGCATCTTCGCACTTCTGACTCCACACAAACTTGACCTCTTTCTTCAGCAACTCAGTAATAGGTTTCGCAATTCGAGAGAAGTCCGGAATAAATCTTCGGTAATAACCAGCCAATCCCAGAAAACTCTGAATCTGGCGAACAGTCGTTGGTGGCCTCCAGTTCATCACCTCTTGCACTTTATCAGGATCAACAGCTATTCCATCCTGAGAGATAGTGTGACCCAAGAATTTGATTTCCTTTAGCCAAAAATCACACTTGGATAACTTGGCATAAAGGTGGTGCTCACGTAGACGTTGAAGCACTACATGCAAATGCCCGGCATGTTCTTCTTCGTTCTTTGAGTACACCAGGATATCATCGATGAAAACCACCACGAACTTGTCCAATTCCGGCATAAAAACAGAATTCATCAGATACATGAAATATGCTGGTGCATTTGTCAGCCCGAATGACATCACCAAGAATTCATATAGCCCATATCTGGTTGAGAATGCCGTCTTCGGAATATCACTTGCTCGTATTTTGATCTGATGGTAGCCAGAGCGAAGGTCTATCTTGGAAAACACCTTGGCCCCGACCAACTGGTCAAAGAGAACATCAATACGAGGCAAAGGATACTTGTTTTTGATAGTTACCGCATTAAGAGGGCGGTAATCTATACACAGCCTCAAGCTTTCATCCTTCTTCTTTACAAATAGTGCTGGACAGCACCAAGGCGAAGTGCTTGGGCGAATAAATCCCTTATCCAGCAACTGCTTTTTCAACTCTGCCAACTCAGCGGGTGGCATTCGGTAGGGCCTCTTGGAAATTGGGGCCGTTCCCGGTTGCAACTCGATGGCGAATTCAATATCCCGGTCCGGTGGCATTCCCGGCAATTCATCAGGAAAGACATCTGCATACTCACAGACCACTGGGATCTTCTTCAGGGGTAACTCCGTCATAGAGAAAGCACATGACTGAGAAGAACCCTGACTAGGCAGAATCAAAGTGAAATTCCCGCAGAAAGGAGAATTAACTTCCACGGTACGACTGGCTACATCAAGCACAACTTGGTGCAAGGTCATCCAATTTGCTCCTAGAATAATGTCCACATTTTCCAATCCCAATACAAGAAGAGTGGTTTTGATAATGTGGCTTCCCAGTCGAATAGGCACACTTTGGTTTAATTGATTAGTTGCAATTTTACCCCCAGGTGTGACTATCATGAATGACCCTTTCGAGTGAGAGAATGGCAGTTTGCAATTAGCACTGAACTTTTGGCTAATGAAACTATGAGATGCACCAGAATCAAACAGAATTAAAGCAGGTTGATTATAAACTGAAAAGGTACCGGTCATGATAGGAGCTCCTTCTGGCACTTCCTCTAGAGCAGTGAAGTTGAGCTTCCCTTGCCTGACTTGCACCTTCTGCTTTCTTCCCTTGTCTTGATTTGGTGCTGGCATCTGCCTCTGCTGGTTCCTGGGACAATTCTTGGCATAGTGGCCCATATTGCCACAAGTGAAACACTTGTTCCCATTGCCCTGGCGGAACTGCTGCTGCTGCGGAGGCTGATTGTTTCTTGGGGCGGGAGCTGGATAGCGGTTGGGTGTCGGCTGCTGCTGCTGCTGAGGTGGCCTGATCACCCATCTGCCTGCCTGCTGCTGAAAACCCCTGCTCTGATTGTGAGAAACAATCCGGAACCTCTGAGCCTGAGCGGATGGTGCTGCCATTGGTGCCTTCCTCTTCTTCTCTGCCCGGTGAGCAACAATGCAATCCTCCTGAGAGATGGCCATGTTGACCAACTCATTGAAGCTATCGGCCCGGACAGTGTTGAGTCGTTCCCGCAGCTTGGTATTGAGACCCCTGCGGAAGCGATCCCTCTTCTTTTCATCGGAATCAGCATGATACCCTGCATACTGGCATAAGTCGTTGAAGGCTTGCGCATACTGCAGTACCGTGCGGGTTCCTTGATTGAGGGCCAGGAATTCGTTCAACTTCCGATCAAGAATGCTAGCTGGAATGTGGTGTCCTCTGAAGGCAGTCTTGAATTCCTCCCAAGACACCTCATGATCAGCGGGGAGCATAGCACGGAAGTGGTCCCACCAAGTCCGAGCAGGGCCGCGAAGCTGCTGTGCGGCGAAGCGAGCCTTGGCCTCATCAGGGCAGTCTCCCGTGAGGAGGGGAAACTTGGACTCGACGACGCGAAGCCACACGTCGGCGTCCAACGGATCCTCTGCCTTGGTGAACAAGGGCGGCTGCGTGCTCAGAAACTCCTAGTACGTTGCCATAGCCGGAGGCCGCTGATGCTGGCCTCCACCATGGTGCTGAGGGTGGGGCTGGCGCTGCAAGAGCTGTCGTAGAATTTCATTCTGCTGGGCCATCAGCTCCTGCACTGTGGGAGCTGGGGGTGGTGGCGGGGAGCTTGCTCATTCTGCCCGCGACGCTGCCTAGCTGCCATCTGAAAACAGAGATTGTCGCCATTGTTATCCCAACTCATATTTCCGAACGTCAAGATATCATCTCATATGGAAGAAAAATGCCATAATCATAATATTGGGTTCGAAATAAAGATAACATGGTGACAAGGATCCCACAGATATCAAAAGTTTACAGGGTTACATAATCAGGGGAAAGTACCCACAAGCCTAGTCCAAAATGTGATACTACTAAGCTCGCATAGGTTTCTATCCGCCTAAAAATGTCAAAGCGACTGCTTAACCCTGAGCGGTGGAAGCGACACTGGATACGGGTGAAGGAGGTATCACGGAGGTAGTCCCATTGGCACCAGGGGCTGGTCCTAGCTCCTCGGGAGCCTCTTCTCCCTCGCTTCCTGCTTCATTGGCCTCCATCTCCTGGTGGTGCATGTCCAAGTGGTCATTGGCTTCCTCAAGTTCCCTCTGCACGTCGTGAAGCTGGTTCTCCAAGACATCAATAGTGTTATCTCGGATCTCCACTTGCTGCTCCAGGGTGGTAATACGCTGGCTCAGCCTCTCCACCTGCAGATCCTTTTCCACCAACTCTGTGGATAGGTCGACCACAAAATCTTCCCGATTGTCGAGAGTGAGCTTGGCAGCCTGAGCGGTGTTAGCAAGAAGTGTCATAGCATCGCTCTGAAGGGCCTGAAGGCGGTACAGCGCACTCATGCACTGAACAGTGACCCTCCCAACCAAGTCAGGATACATTGCCCACACATCCTTCACATGGCTCACGCGGTTACACCACATGGGATCATCCTTCTTCTCAGCAGGGAAGAGTCCCAAGGGGTGCATCACCATCTCCAGGGGATGGTAGCCACAGAAAGTCGTCAGAGTCTTCATGGCTGCTGCCTCAACGGTGTCGTCCGTCCTGAGTCCAATCGTCTCAGAGTCAAGAGAACGCCAACCCGGCTGAAGGGGATGAGCCTCCAAAGTTAGCCAGACCCGACAACGAGGTACCCGATGCTCCTCATACAACTGCACCGTGTACAAAGGGGGCGTAGGGTAACCGGCGGAGTTAAGCACTTCCCACAAGATGGAGGGAAAGCCATCGCGAGAAAGGAAGTCAGAACTGAAACGAGAGTCTCCTCCACTGGCGGGGGTGGGTGAATTCATCTGCGGAAGGGAATCAAAGATAAAGATTATGGTGGAAGGAAAAAGAAAAAGAGAGCCCGGATGGTTTCGAAGAAAAGGGGGTTAGCTCAAATTTTAATTCTTCTTTGTGTTTTATAATGCATGCATGCTGAAAGAAACGTTGCCTCTCAAAAGGAAAATAGGGTGCCTTTTTAGGGCATCCTACAATATAAGTATTGGCCCACAGGGCCTAATTAATTAGCCACCTATTTCTCCCTCTATGCCTAAGGCCTTTCGTCCTAGGTCTAGCGGTCTAGTCCTGACGATCCGTAGTAGCTTCTAGGCAAGTTTTAGATTTTGAAAATTGGTATTCATGGTTTATTGCCCTTCTCTGTGGTGGAATTTGCTCCGATACCAGCTGTGGCAGAACCACCCGAATTATTCCAGCTTAAGTGCCTAAGTCACGCCTCAGGGGCCGTAACACACTTAAATCGGAATAACCCGTCAGTCCCTCAGATCTAGTCTGATAGAGCCACTTAACCAGGATCAAATTCCACAATCCCACTCGAAGGTGAGTCACAGAAGAAATACAATAAAACAGGAAACCTCAAATTAAGTACTGAGTTATTACATAAATCGGAGTTTTTGGAGTAGCAAATAAAGTTCATAAATTAAAGTGCAGCGGATAATCGATGTCGTCGGTAATGAGGAAATGGGCAAGGCCTAGCCCACTACTCCTCATGCTCCTCTCCTGCCGGAGCAACATCTCACTCGACCGTCCAACCCAGTGGCAGGGTGGTAGGCCAAGTCACACCATCAACTACATCCTGCATGGTACCTGCAAAAATGGTGCCACAAGCAAGGCTGAGTATACTAATACTCAGCTAGACTTAACCGGTGTGAGGAGTCTACTCCTCTACCTCTAGACTATGCAGCTGTTTGGCTGAGGGGTTTGGTTTGCCAAAAGCACTAGCTGTTTCTAAAATCAACTTTTAGCTTTTCAAATTCTACCATCATTAACTTAGCTAGATTTGCTCCTTCTAAGCATTCATGGTAACAATCAATTAGTTCAACCAACAAGTTATCTCATATAATCCTCATTTCACTTCTTACTCGATGCAGTACAAGGAATCAAGCAGTCTCATTAGCTGCGAGAAGCAGACGATTCGAATCGAGTTTTAAAACCTTGCAAGGTAAACCTAAACACACGGCATGTCAGGGTACTCCGACCCCACACATGACAACCGTCCCCATTGATTCCCCGTTCGCGTCCAGGCCTCACCGCCTTGGCATACAATGCTCCACTGACCCCGGCTGCCGCCGTGCAGTGACCACACTTGTACCCACCATAGCTAGCATGGGAGACCCTGTCTCAGGTCGCATGAGGGATAAAGTCCGCGCCCGGCTTCACTCAGGTACTAGGTTTACCGGTTACCATTTTTCCCTGCATGTGCTTAGTACGTTCAAAAGCTTGACTCAGGTATCCACACATTAATCCTTAATTCATTTTTCCCGTCTCATGGACAAGGCATCCTCCCTGGACCCAAGTCCATAGACCAATATATATATATCCCATTATCAAGATGAATACAATCAATTCCTGACCTCGCGCGAGTGCTAGAAAAATCACTCGACTTCTACCGAGATCCTGATTAGCAAGCAGCTACTCGACCTAGCATACTAGTATTCATCTCAAAAAGGAATCCTAAGTTCATGCAACTAGAGGTTTCAAGCAACTCCTACACTTAAGTGCACATTGCAATCCTACAAGCATTAAGTGTAGTAAAGTAGCATATAATAACATGGTTATGCATAAAACCGGGGCTTGCCTTCAATTGCTGGGGCTGCGGGGAGATCCTCAATAGCAGCCTCTGGAGCCTGCTCCTGGTCCTCCTCTTGGACAGGTCCTTGCTCGGGGATGAGCACGTACTCTCCGTCGGCAAGATTACAATCTAATGAATGCAATGCGTAAGATATATGCATGATATGATATGTGCTTTAGAATTTACAACTTTAAAGATGTATGGTCTTTTGAATTTAATCAAGTTAACCTTACTTATGTAAAACCTTTTAGTGGTATACTTGGTAAATTGGGTTAGTTTTAATGGGACGAGGTTTATTCCTTCTTCTCTTTTCTTTTATTCTTTTCAATGTTTTGGAGTAGGTTTGAACTACAAGTTGCTTTTATAAAATTCCAAAAATTCTGCAAAAATTACAGTGGCTTGTTACTGGTGTATGATTCTCTGTCTCAAAATTTGGGGTTCAGAAAATGAATGGTTTTCTCTGGACAAAATTACCAAATTTTAGGGCAGAAGAGGTACTTTGAACTACAACTATTATTTAACAGTGGGTAATTCTTTAAAACTTATTTTTGCTGGCTTTTAGGTGTCATAACATGACTTGATACAATTTTCTAGTCATTAATACCCTTTAATTATTTTCCTATGGTTTTCTTAAGGTTTCTAGCCAAAGGGGTGCTTTCTACTACCATCATATTTGAAAAACATCAAACAACAGAGTTCTTATTTTTCTTATCTAGTATTTTGCGCAAGAGCAATCATTCTGGAGTTTGGCTTCTTTTTGCTTAAGGGAAAGGGGTGGTTTGCATTATTTGAGCTAAATGGCCTTTCTCACAAATTACTAGCAAAAGGCATGGGTTCACTTCTTTTTCATGGGTTTGTATTTTTCTCTGGTGGGTTATCTCATCATGGACTTAGCAAATTTTTGGTTGCCCCTTATCACATTAAAAGGGGTTGCTTATGATTTATTGGAAAAAATGCCTTATTATCATTCTGTATTTATTTTCCCTACTTAAAAAGTTAGGCTGGGGTGTTCTGTATTTTTGTAGTGGGGCTCTGGTGGTTATAAGTTCACTGGATTTTTGTTAACCACTTTGGTCATAGTTTTGCAATTCTAATAATTGATTTTCAGCCTACATAAGGCTAATTAAAGCATCTTAATTAGAAACTGGTCCTAATTAATAGTCTCTGCATTTTTCCTAGGTTCTCTGTTGCATAAGTAAACTAGGAAAAATATTACTAATCATTGTTCAACATTTTCTAATGCTTTTCTGATTTTCCCTAAGTTTTGGACAAAATGGCTTTAAATGAATAACTACATCATAATCTCTAATGCTGGGGTTCCTACTATTTTTAAACAGTGTCTAAATAAGGTATAGACACCTACAAATTTTCTTAAGCTCAGCACAAAAGAAAAACTAATTTTCCTTAATTAAACAAGGTTTAGGGGGTTTCTGTTTTTAATTTTAAACTCTAAAATTTAGAACAGAAAGCATATGGTTCACTATTTTTAAATGATAGGCCATAATATTCTAGAGCTAGCAAAATTGGTTTGACAACTTTTTATTAAGATTTCATCGAGTTATGGATTTTCTAAGTTCTCTGGTTATTTTAAAAGAATAACAGAATTGATTAAATGGGAAATCCACTTTGCACTGGGGTCCCTGGCGGTTTTCCTAAGTTTTCCTCGCGAATCAGTCCTTAGGTTACTATTCACGTGAGTCGCTGACATTACAGAAAACCCCTCGGGTTCTACAGAACCTAACCCGAGGTCCTTCTTCTACCTCAAACAGTAGCCGCGGCGAAGAAAAGGGCGGAGGGGCTTACCGGCGGCGAGACTGTTCCGGTGAAGTGGTCGAGGGTGAAGGGGAGGTCGCGGGGATCACAACGGTGTGCGGAACGCCGTCGGAGATGGCCGGAGTCGGTCGGTCCACGCGCGCAGGCGGGGATGCTCGTCGGCGGCGAGGAGACCGGCCTGGTCACGGCGAGATAGTTCAATCAAATGGGTCAGAGAGGTCCACGGGATGCCAGGGAAGACATGAGCGAAAGGAATTGGGCGGAGACTCACTGGATAGTTCGGTCCACGCGCGGCGGCGGAGGACCGAAGTCCGGTGAGGTCGATCTCGGGCCTCCGGTGAAGTCCGGTCGGGTCCGAGGGCTTGGCAAGCTTCACGGGCTACTGGCGGAGCTAGCCGAAGCACTGGCTGGGCTGGAGGGTGGCTGGAGTGGGCTGGCCACGGCGGCCGAAGCTCTGGCGGCAATGGCGGGCGGAATTAAGCTCGCCAGAGCTAAGGAACGGTGGCTGGCCGGTGAGGGTGAGTGCGGGGCAAAGTGGGGCGCGCCTGGGGAGGCTTTATAGGCACGGCGCGGTGCACGGGCGGTCGTGGACCGGCGAGTGCGCGCGGGCGTGCACTGGGAAGGCGCGGTGCGCGAACGGGCGTGAACCAGGGGTGTCAGCCGCGGTCGAACACGTGTTCCCGTTGCCTCTGCCCCTGTTCAAGCGCCGATTGGGAGCAAATCTTCGCGAATTTGGGCAAGATCACTGCAAGGGATTTGTTCACCAGACCAAGCTTTGTCTTTTGTGTATGGACGACGTGCGGTTTTAGGCTAGGGACAGGGAGTTGTAGCGTCACCAAGGTGCCAGTGTCAGAATGCCTGGTCCCGAGGTTGAGCTGCGCCAAAACCGTGTCAAATGGATTTGGTTTGAGTTCAAATTTTCCCAGAATGTGTTCAAGGTAATTTGGCACGACTTTGATATTTGGATCTTCTGGCTTTGAGTTTGGAAAAGCAGAGAACACAGATGATCTTTGAGAAGAGGTCTGAAATTCAGAATTTCAGAAATCTGAATTTCTCTATGGGTTCATTGATCAAGGGCTGATTTGGGGATTTAGTTGAGTTATTTTGGCTAAGCCTTCTCAATCTTTCTTGTTGCTTAACAAATTTACTTTAACTTATATAATTGGCTTAACTCAAAATTTTAAACTTTTCATCCTCTTTTGCTTATTTTCTTGAATTTTGTTCATGGGGTTCACTTAGGGTTTTGAATTAGGGTTGCACATTCTTATCTTTCAAAAGTCTCAATTGTTTTGATCATGACACTTTTAAGTATATACTTGGTGAATTCTTTCTCACTTAAATTGTTTTGATGCTCATGCTTACTTTGGTTCACATAAAATGATGGTTTTTGGTTTGGCTGTTTAAGAGAAACCCTAGGTGACACTGGGGTGTCACAATGATGAATAGCATTTCTCCTAGACATATTTCTACCATGCATATGGGAAGAACTAGAAACAAACATGTCATGAGAATCAAAATCATCATAAGCATTGTAACTCCTATAAGCATTTCTAGTTTGTCTCTTATCATGGTACATAAACGCATGGTTCTTTTGCACACTACTAGCCATAGGGGCCTTCCCTTTCTCCTTGGCGGGAATGGGAGCCTTATGGCTTGTTAAGTTCTTGGCTTCTCTCTTGAAGCCAAGTCCATCCTTAATTGAGGGGTGTCTACCGATCGTGTAGGCATCCCTTGCAAATTTTAGTTTATCCAAATCATTCTTGCTAGTCTTAAGTTGAGCATTAAGACTAGCCAATTCATCATTAAGCTTGGAAATTGAAACTAGGTGTTCACTACAAGCATCAATGTCAAAATCTTTACACCTAGTACAAATTACAACATGTTCTACACAAGAATTGGATTTATTTGCTACTTCTAATTTAGCATTTAAATCATTGTTGACACCTTTTAAAGTAGAAATGGTTTCATGACAAGTAGATAGTTCAAAAGAAAGCATTTCATTTCTTTTAACTTCTAAAGCATAGGATTTTTGTGCTTCTATAAATTTATCATGTTCTTCATACAATAAATCCTCTTGTTTCTCTAAGAGTCTATCCTTCTCATTCAAGGCATCAATCAATTCATTGATTTTATCAATCTTATTTCTATCCAATCCCTTGAACAAGCTAGAGTAATCTATTTCCTCATCGCTAGATTCATCATCACTAGAAGAGACATAAGTGGTGTCTCGAGTACTCACCTTCTTCTCTCTTGCCATAAGGCATGTGTGACGCTCGTTGGGGAAGAGGGTTGATTTGTTGAAGGCGGTGGCGGCAAGTCCTTCATTGTCGGAGTCGGAGGAGGAGCAATCCGAATCCCACTCCTTTCCGATATGTGCTTCGCCCTTGGCCTTCTTGTAATGCTTCTTCTTCTCCCTTTTGTCCCCTTTTTCCTGGTCACTTTCATTATCGGGACAGTTAGCAATGAAATGACCAATCTTACCACATTTGAAGCACGAGCGCTTCTCCTTTGTTTTGGTCTTGCTTGGCTGTCCCTTGCGACCTTTAAGCGCCGTCTTGAAGCGCTTAATGATGAGGGCCATCTCCTCATTATTTAGCCCGGCCGCCTCAACTTGCGCCACCTTGCTTGGTAGCGCCTCCTTGCTCCTCGTTGCCTTGAGAGCAATGGGTTGAGGCTCATGAATAGGACCGTTCAACGCGTCGTCCACGTATCTTGCCTCCTTGATCATCATTCGCCCGCTTACGAACTTCCCAAGAACTTCTTCGGGCGACATTTTGGTGTACCTGGGATTCTCACGAATATTATTCACCAAATGAGGATCAAGAATGGTAAAGGACCTTAGTAATAGTCGGACGACGTCATGGTCCGTCCATCGTGTGCTTCCATAGCTCCTTATTTTGTTGATAAGGGTCTTGAGCCGGTTGTATGTTTGGGTTGGCTCCTCGCCCCTTATCATCGCAAATCTTCCAAGCTCGCCCTCCACCAACTCCATTTTAGTGAGCATGGTGATGTTTTCTCCCCTCGTGAGAAATCTTGAGGGTGTCCCATATCTGCTTGGCATTGTCCAAGCCGCTCACCTTATTGTACTCGTCCCTGCACAAAGAGGCTAGCAACACAGTAGTAGCTTGTGCATTTTTATGAATCTGTTCATTAATAAACATAGGGCTATCCGAGCTATCAAATTTCATTCCATTCTCTACAATCTCCCATATGCTTGGGTGGAGAGAGAATAAATGACTACACATTTTGTGACTCCAAAATCCGTAGTCCTCCCCATCAAAGTGTGGAGGTTTGCCAAGAGGAATGGAAAGCAAATGCAAATTCGAACTATGTGGAATACGAGAATAATCAAATGAAAAGTTCGAATTGACCGTCTTCCTGTAGTCGTTGTCGTCGTCCTTTTGGGAAGAGGAAGATCCGTCGCTGTCGTCGTAGTAGACGATCTCCTTGATGCGCCTTGTCTTCTTCTTCTTCCCTTCCTTCCGTCTATGGCCCGAGCCGGAGTCGGTAGGCTTGTCATCTTTGGGCTCGTTGACGAAGGACTCCTTCTCCTTATCGTTGATCACGATTCCCTTCCCCTTAGGATCCATCTCTTCGGGCGGTTAGTCCCTTTCTTGAAGAGAACGGCTCTGATACCAATTGAGAGCACCTAGAGGGGGGGTGAATAGGTGATCCTGTAAAACTTTAAACTTATAGCCACAAAAACTTGTTAAGTGTTAGCACAATAATCGCCAAGTGGCTAGAGAGGAGTCTCAACAAAACACAATACCACAAGAGATCAAACACGGAGATGACACAGTGGTTTATCCCGTGGTTCGGCCAAGACCAACGCTTGCCTACTCCACGTTGTGGCGTCCCAACGGACGAGGGTTGCAATCAACCCCTCTCAAGCGGTCCAAAGACCAACTTGAATACCACGGTGTTTTGCTTTGCCTTTCAATATCCCGTTTGCGAGGAATCTCCACAACTTGGAGTCTCTCGCCCTTACACTTGAGATTCACAAAGAAATACGAAGTAAGGGAGGGAAGCAACACACACAAATCCACAGCAAAATGCGCACACACACGGCCAAGAATCGAGCTCAAAAGACTATCTCAAAGTTCTCACTAGAACGGAGCTCAAATCACTAGGAATGACGAACGAATGCGCAAAGACTGAGTGTGGATGATCAAGAATGCTCTTAGGTTGCTTGGTTATCTCCTCCATGCGCCTAGGGGTCCCTTTTATAGCCCCAAGGCAGCTAGGAGCCGTTGAGAGTAAATCTGGAAGGCCATCTTTGCCTTCTGTCGTCGGGTGCACCGGACAGTCCGGTGCACACCGGACACTGTCCGGTGCCCGATTTCTTTCCTTAAACAGCGCTGCCGACCGTTGCAGATCTGGGAGCCGTTGGCGCACCGGACATGTCCGGTGCTCACCGGACAGTCCGGTGCCCCCTTCCGACCGTTGGCTCGGCCACGTGTCCCGCGCAGATCGCGCGGCCGACCGTTGGCTCACCGGACAGTCCGGTGCACACCGGACAGTCCAGTGATTTTTAGCCGAACGCCGTCGGCGAATACCCGAGAGCGGCCTCTTCACGCCGAGTCAGCCTGGCGCACCGGACACTGTCCGGTGCACCACCGGACAGTCCGGTGTGCCAGACCGAGCAGAGTCTTGGCTGTACACAGCCAAGCTTTTTCACCTCTTTTCTTTTCTTCTTTCTGTTTCTAACACTTAAACAAGTATATTAGTATACAAAACCAATGTACTAAGGCCTAGAAACATACCTTTACTCTTGATTTGCACTTTGTTCATCCATGGGCATAGATTCACATTTAAGCACTTGTGTTTGCACTCAATCACCAAAATACTTAGAAATGGCCCAAGGGCACATTTCCCTTTCAGTACCTCAAACCACTGTAATAACCCCGTAGGGGGTATTCTAGGGATAAGCAGGTAACCGTGGGTATAATGATACTTAGGGATACACCTACCCGTCTGGTTACCTATAAATACCACCGTATTGTATATAGACGGAACACGGATAACAAGACGCTACAATTACTTACCTACTGTTTTGTTGTGCACCTGAGCTCTTCTATTCCCGAGTGATTGGGTCCACCTGACCACGTGTAAGTCGGTCCCAACAACGAGACACATGAATCAGTGTATGCGCTGCGTAGTCTAACACTCTAAGCCAGTTATTTACTACAAAGATCACATTAGAGCTGAAACTAAATATTATATATGCACACACGCTATTGATATAGCCTAGTGAAGGTGGGGGCCCTACGGAACTCACCCCCCCTCCCCTCCAAGAACGGCTCTGCTACGACGTTTGCCCTCTTGCTTGTGGGCTGACATTTGCCGACTTGCACCATCACAAGTTTTAGGTTGTCAGCAGTCGTCACAGCGCACAACATATATGAAGATTTACAATAGTCTTATTAATCCAAAATAAGCATAGTTGTTAAGCTGAGATCACCAAGTCTATGTTTATATTGAACTGAACCTACCTTCTGACTAAGACTGGGCAAAAAACCCGTTACCCGAACCCAAAATATCCGAACCCGAACCCGTAATACCGGGTACCCGAAATTTATTTGGTAACTTCGGGTACTAACTTGTGAAACCCGAAATAATTCTGGGTAATTCGGGTAGCGCCAACCGGTACCCGAACAACCCGTACCCGAAATTCCTACAGCCCAATCTGCCACGGTTAGTCTGTTAGTCTGTTACACGGCCGGCCCAGGCCCACCAGGCAAACCGCACACGCACACCCCACAGCCGCAGGCTCGCACGCCCTGACCTGACGCACACCGCAGCCAGCACTCAGCAGTCCCGCACGCACGCACACCGCAGTCAGCAGCCCCGCACACCGCGCACGCCCGTCGGCCGTCGCCTTCGCCAAATCGCCATTCGTCGTCTTCCAAGTTCCAACCTCGTGGTAGGCCAGGGCCGGCAGCCATCAAGCTGCGCCATCGTCTAGCTCCAGGCTCCAGCCGCCAGGGCTCGCATCGCAGTGCAGCCTTGCAGGGGATCCCGCCATCCCGGCTCCCGGGGCGCCGAGTCACCACCACGCGGTCGGCCGCCACCGAACCCAGCCGGCCACGCGCCCACGCCATCCTGCTGAGCTGCTTCTGCCAATCTGTCATCCAGGTTAGGGTCACTAATTTGCTCATCCCTAATTTTCTACTGAGCAGACAGCAGAGCACATCCCTAACCCTAATTCGAGTTATCCGACCTCGCAGGCTCGCAGCAGGCAGCACGGCAGTAGAGCACGCATACCTCATCGGTCGACACGACGACACCGACCGAGGAATCGAGCAACGTATGTATTTTTGAGCATCAGTAACTTAGTATATGTTGTCTAAACATCACTAACTTAGCAAGTTAGTATAAGGTTTGAGGTTTTTGCAGATGCCTAATAGTATCGATGATATAGTAGACATGGAATTGGAAAAAGAATCTATGGGTACTGCTACTCAATTTGAGCAAGCAACTATGGAAACAACAGGTGATCAGTCACAAACTATACGGGGTAAATCTAGTGGAACTGAAGGCCAAGTGGATGCTAATTTTGTAGACCCTGAGAACGAAACTGAGAAAAAGGAGGCAAGGAAGGAGATTGTGCCAAGGTCAAGTATGTGGGATCATTTCATTAAGATCAAAGATGAGAAGGGTAGGCTAAAGTCTGCTAAGTGCAAATATTGTCAGCGTATCCTTAAGGCTGATTCCAATCAGCATGGTACATCTTCATTAAATAAACATTTTAATGTCTGCAAGCGCAACCCCAATAAATTTGATAAAGACCCAAAGCAAGGTACTTTGCAAGCAACCGGAGGGGAAGCTCCTAGCACTTGGAGGTTTGATCAAAATTCATTAAGGGATGCATTTGCTGAAATGCTCATAGAAGATGAGTTGCCCTTTGCTTTTGGTGAGAAGTCAGGTTTCAGAAAATTTATGTCAAAAGCTTGCCCACGGTTCCAAGTGCCATCTAGAAGAACTTGTACTAGGGACATTGTTCGTACATACTTCCTAGAGAGGGCCAAGCTAAAGAAGTTCTTCAAAGACTCTTGTCAAAGAGTTAGTGTAACAACAGATTGTTGGACTTCCCAACAACAAGATGGGTATATGACTGTGACAGCAAGTTTTATTGATGAGAATTGGATTTTGCAGAAGAAAGTCATTAGCTTTTTCAAGATAAAGGGGCATAAGGGGGATGATATTGGGAAAAGCTTGATCAAAAGTTTGGTGGACTGGGGTTTGGATAGAATTATGACTGTAACAGTTGATAATGCAAGTGCCAATGATAGTGCTATTGGTTATTTGAGAAGACAATTATAGAAAACAACAATAGCAGATGGCAAGTATCTCCACATGAGGTTATCTGACTAATAGTAGTAACAACACTACCAAATCAGAACTTGACAAATACCTATCTGAAGATTGTGAAGACACAGAAAAAAGATCGATATTCTCATTTGGTGGAAGGACAATGCACATAGATTGCCGGTTTTGGCTCACATGGCCCAAGATATCCTAGCTATACCAATATCAACAGTTGCTTCAGAGTCCGTTTTCAGCACAAGTGGACGTATCTTGGATGATTTTCGTACTTTCCTTACTCCTTTCATGTTGGAGGCCCTTGTATGTACCCAAGATTGGCTAAGAAGGTCTACTCCCATTAACATATAAGAGAATATCGAGGAATTGACTATTATAGAGAAGGGTATGTTCCATTATTTGTTGTATGTATTTGATGTTTAACCATTTCTAATTGATAGCTCAATGCTTCCACTCCTTTAATTGTAGAGCTAATTGAAGAATTTGGTAATGGTGGCAAAGGAAAAAGAACCGAGGCTACTTCCACTTCTAAGTCTCAAGCAACACATCATCAGTGAGCTGCTAATCTGCTATGAATTGTTTAATGTTTAAATAATTTTATACTCTTTTTTATTAATGCTAATCAGTGAGCTGTTAATCTCGTGTACAGAATGGCAGGATAAACAACACATCAATAGCAGAATGGCTGCTAATCTGCTAATCAGCCTAATCTGCTGCCTGGTGAAGTACTGAAGTGGAGTGCTGGTGGCTGCTGGTTTCTGCAGTTCTGCTAATCAGCCTAATCAGTGAGCTGGGCGGTTTCTGGCTTTCTGCTGGTGGCCGGTTTCTGCTGGAGTGCTGCTGTGCTGGTGGCTGGTGGCCTGGTGCAGGCGTGCAGCCGTGCAAGTGCAATGGTGCTGGGCGACTGGGCGTGTTGCGTGTATCTGTTTGTGCATCTTATATTCTTATCTGGTGTAGTGTGTTATGTGTATGTGTGATGCCGTGATCTACTGAACTACTGAGCTGGGCGTCAGGGCGTGTGCATCTGTTTCACTGTTTGTGGCTTTGTGTCGTCCGTGTCTGTCTGTACTCTGGAGTAGTGGAGTGTATGCATGTGTGCTGTACTGTCATGTGCTACTGAGCATGTATGTTCTGTTTGCTGTTTTTAAAATTCGGGGAACACTTGAATCTTGAGAACTTGATTGTTTTGTTTGTGCGTCTGCTCTGGTGGCTGTGTTTAAAATTTAATTTGGTTGTTTCGGGAGTACCCGATACCCGAACCCGAAGTGTCGGGTACCCGAACTTTCGGGTACTATATTACCCAGCGCAAATTCGGGTAACACTTTCTAAAACCCGAACTTTTAATTACCCGAATAACTCGACCCGAAATTTTCGGGTAACCCGAATGCCCAGGCCTACTTCTGACACTCTGGTACATGACTATCGCCATCAAGCCTAAATTAGATATAACTCTGGGTACATGCAATTACACCAACCTTACAAAATTAAATCAAAAGGAATTTCAGCAAATTAAAAATCAAAAACCTAAATTAGATATAAAACTATGTTTGCTATTTGATACTAGCCTAGTGCATCTTGCTTAGGACTAAAAGAATTCGTTCTTGCCACTGTTGTTGTACATAAAAAACGCTGTTGCATTGAGCAGCTACAATTAGCTAAATAATCCAAGTTGGCTCTGTTAAGCTACGTCAAGCTCGCCGTCCATGGTGGTGGTGTGGGGGCATACTAGTGCCTGAGGTATATCCACGGGCTCTGGTGTGAGTTAGCAAGTAGAGTTTTCTACTTCTCTCGGGCTTCCGCAAAATTTTAGGTCCGAGTCCGACTGGATTTTTAACTCCTGTGAAATAGAACAATGTCCAACCTTTCCTCAGTTTACCTTTCCTTTGTTCCAAATGGCATTGTGTGAAACGTTTCCAGTGGAATCGGATCCTTTGAAATTCCTATGAAATTACCCTAGGCCGCGTTTGTTTCATTGAAATTGAATTCAGTTTTAATAATCATAATGTATACAGAAACTAATTAAATTAATATATTTGTATATACAATATATTTGTATATTACCCTAAATCATATAAGAGAGATAGTTATACACTACTTTTATGCTATAGAGAAACCAATATAAGAGTGTGATATAAGTTATACATTAGAATAGTAGCAAGTAAATCTATAGAATCGATTTCCATCTCTCATCCAATAAACTTAAGATAGGCTTATATATAAACTTTGAAAAGTTATGTCACATTCTAAAAAAATAACTTACTCCATTAGTTAGATTCCAATTACGCAAAACAAAGTGAAACAAACAGGGTCTAAACCAAAACGGATCCTTAATAAGAACTGGAATATAACCATGGGTCAGCAAGGATCTTTTTCTGCCAAATACAGTTGTAGGGATGAGCAATATTAGGAAACTTAGGTCATGTTTAAATGCACTAGATTTAATAGTTAACTACTAAAATTAGCTAAAGATATTCAAACAGTCTAGCTACTAGTTTAGCCATTAGCTACTTTTAGCAAAAGTAGCTAATAGTTAGCTAGATATTTACTCCCTCCGTTTCTTTTTATTTGTCGCTGGATAGTGTAATTTTGCACTATCCAGCGACAAATAAAAAGAAACGGAGGGAGTATTAGCTTACTAATTCTTCTAGTATCTTTTTAGCCAACTAACTATTAACTCAAGTACATTAAAACACCACCTTAGAGCAACTCTAAGAAACTAGCCAAATTTACTAAGTTAGCTACTCTCTAAAATAGATTTTTAAAAAGTACACTAGTTCAACCTACTCCATAAATTCAGAACTTTATATGATGATCGAAGTAGGCTATCTAAAAATAAAATAGTAAA
Source organism: Zea mays (assembly GCF_902167145.1). NCBI lineage: Eukaryota > Viridiplantae > Streptophyta > Magnoliopsida > Poales > Poaceae > Zea > Zea mays. The sequence goes on from NC_050098.1 coordinate 189,322,890, forward strand.
ACTGTAGATAAAATAGTAAAACTGTACGGATAGAGAGCTACTAAATTTAAAGACATTTTTCTTCTAATAATAGCCAAATTTATCCTTACAAAGGATCTGGCTAGTCTCTTGCTGTTGCTCTTCCAAACAAGCAACCTAGACTGAGTAAATGCAGTAATAAAAATAAGATTTTTAAATTTATGCCCTTAGTTTAAAAACGCATCATTCATTACTGGCACTGTACCACAGGAAGAATTGCGCCAGACAACCCAAAGACTAGCGATTGATGTAATGGTCGACGAAGACCTTGAACACCAATGGAATGGCAGCCAGAAGCGCCAGCAGGGGAAAAGAGAGAGCTATACTAACAATGCCGAACTCGATGACTCCTCCCACTCCCGCCTCAGGCATGTGAAGTGGGATTGCCAGACGGCTCAAGCTCGACACAACTGCAAGCAACAGGATGAACATAGCGGTCTTGAGGTTGAAGCCATAGTGATCTGTCCCCGTAAAAGCCGCATAGAGTCCAGTCATTAGCGTGAACCCCGCGGCGGCAACGATCCGGAAGGTGAAGTCCAGCTGTGAGATCTCCTCTCGGGGTTGACATGCCGAGAACAGCTTCACCACGTAGTACAGGGCAATCGTGACGGCGTCGGGAAAGAAGGAGACCACGACGAATCCATCCAGGAACTCCACTGAGACGACCAGCGCCATCATCGCCAGAGCGGCCAGCACAGCACTCCTAAGCCTCTCGACGACTCTGACGAGAACCTCCAGCATGCCGTTGGGGAGATATGCCAGCGGCATGGCACACATTGTCATTCCGGTCAGGGAGAGCGTCGAGGTGGCGTAGCACGCAGCGAGGTCCAGCGGCGGGTCATGCTTGACCTGATTACTGTCTGGGGTTTTCAGGTAGCCAAAGACGATGCCCCCCTGAAGCGTGAACGAGACAATGGTGCCAACTGTAGCTATATCAAAGGTTCCCTTCATGGCGGAATCGTACCTGCTGCCAAGCTCCGAGCTGGGTAAACTCTCTTGCATCCATGCTCCAACGCTCACGGCCACGCCGAAAAGCAACACCTCCGGTACAAGAAGAACTGACAGCAACATGTTGCTTCGGTTCGTCACGATGAGGAGGATTGTGTCAGCCACGATTAGCATCACACCGGTGACTGCAACGAGAATGGTGCGAACCCAGCACCAGACATGGCCCCGCCGGCCATGCTGGTGCACGACGAACTCAGACATCATTAGGACCATAGCACACAAGAAGGTCATGAATATGAATAGGCCCTCGTCGACTAGGAGGTTGCTGAGGTGAGCTTTGCCGTGGCTTGTGGTCGAGTAAAGAGGCTTCATGTCCTTGTAGCTTGATAGCGCTGCCGTGACGAACACCATGATAGCCGACAGGACCGTCTGGTAAAAGGTTTTTATTCGGTCAGATTCTGACTTCACCAGGTCAGATGCAGGGTTCTCGACGACGATCGATCCATTTCCAATGTGGGGTTCACCTTCGCTGTCGATGTTCAGGGACATGGATCCCTGCACAGCAAGACCGCAAAACGAGATTACTACTTGGGCACAAGGCAAAGTTCCCTAACATGAACTTGAATAGATAGCCTGATGAGGGGTGGGGGTACAAATCTGTAATGTAACTGCTACAACCAAGCAATCATGTTCCACGTTGAACTCTGCTTTCAAAGTGCAGAAATGGAAGAAACTAAACTTACTAAGGTTTGCTATATGTTTGAGATTGAGAATATACAAGCAGCACATGAAAAGTACTAGAAGGAGATAATACTTGCACAACTATGGTGAAAAATCAACAGCTAAAACAGATCTAGAAATCCACAACGAAATCTTAGAAAGCATCCGAACAGATCACATGGTAGCTTACCTCAAGTGGCTGTTTCATTTCTGCATCCATGCTCTTATGGCCAACAGAGACCGGATGCAGCTCAGCCTCCACACCAGCTACAAGAGGAAGAGGGGAGAGCGCTCCTGAAACAGATAGAACAATATGTAGGGAATTAGAATGGCCCAGAGCTATAAACCAGAGAATATGGTGCCACTGAATACAGTACCGGGGGGAGTAGACTTGCAGAGTCTTCTTCTATGACCACATCAAGCAAAGCTGAAATCATTGCCCGGTCATCCAACCAAGAGCAAGAGTAGTCATATTTTTCATTTGACCAGTACAGCGAATCATTGTTGTTTGTTAACTGTTTCTTCGATGGGGACATATCTGGATGCCTTTGTATGTCTCCAGGAGAGACGTTCCTCTGCAGGACATGGACAGCAAGTGTACTACGATCTGTTTGTAAAAGAGGTTACTGAATCATTTCAAAGCACGAATACCTCAAGAAATTTCCACCTCCCTCAAAGAAGTATCAACTATTTTTGTTATCATTTTCTTCACAATCCACACATATTTCTATAAAGAAACAAAAAATGGCAATTTATAATGAAAACTTATTCATATCATTTGTTTAATTCGTGGATAACAGCAATCCAAAGAAAGCAAAAAAAAAAACAGAACAGATAGATGCATTTTGGTACAGGAATTGTAAATTTTCGGATTGCAAGGTGAAAGGAGAAATATAGTAAATGACACGAGTTGAGCCTAACTCAACACTCCACTGCTGATATTGTACATGCAAATCCTTTCTTTTTTGTCGGGACCTTTTTCCTTTGCTTTTTTGGCATCTGCAGTAAGCAAACCGAAGCGTGAAGAATTTTTGCCACACTATCTATCTAATCAACATGGCAATTAGCAAGGCTCAAACCTAAGACACACAGAGCACTACGCGAGGGAAACAAATCTCCGCGACGAACTTAGAATACGATCATAACAGCCAAAATCCACAGCAATAAATCTGCTTACAGCTGTGATAGTAGAGGAAACCAATCATGAAGACTTTTCGGTCATAAATTCATACAACTCAATAGTGCTGGTCAATGAATATTATTCTTTCCAAAATTTTGGTTTAACATCGGATGTATGATGTATTATATCATTTCAAACTGGAATACATGGCATTTCTGCAGTACATACAGGCATACAGCTTTACAATTCCAGAAGAAATAGAAAAGCCGGAACAAAGAGTAAAAACCGGAATAGAACTATGAACTATGGCTGAGAGGGGCATATGAATTACCAGCTGGCTGTTAGAGCTAGTTAATTTGCTCCTCTGGAGCGATTGGCGTTTGCAACTGTTCTGGTTGTGGCAGTTGCTCTGCTTGCTCTGGGGCAGTTGGTGATTTCAACTGGTCAAGCGATAGTGATGGCAATGGGGCTTCTAAGAAGTCTTGACCCTCTTGCTGAGGCAATGATAATCGCAATTCATCCTGTGTCTCCGGTGGTGATAATAGAGACTCTGGTGATTGTGAGCACTGGTGTTGATCATCTTGCCAAACCCAAACAATATCCTTCAGTGCCGGCCTTATCTCCTCTTTCACTAGCTTTTGATACTCCAGCGTGTCCCCATTGGTTTTTTTCAACTCAACTAAGAGCAAAGAAGGAGCAACCTCAAAAATCTCTGCATCAAGCTCAAGCATACCCTTCTTTCCTTCCTTCGGAGCTGCCAATTTCAAGGTCCCATTTTCTTTCTTCTTGACCCTCAACTTTAGGCGTTTGGCAAGCTCCTTCAGCTTTGTAAATACTGTTGTTACAGGCTGTCTGGTAGTAAATCTCTCTTCCCTGCGACCATACTTATCCTCAAAAAACCCAGAAAGATTAAAACCTGTTGAGAGACAGATGATGTCAAATGCATTCAAGTTTGGGAGGCTTAATGGCCCTTGATTTCCCTCAGACGTACTGCACTCTGTTGAGACAGAAGTTGTACCTTCACCCGTACAAGTATTCTCGCTTGTTTCTGCCTCATTTTTCTTTGCATGTGCTTCAACCGGTTTTCTGTACCAAGCACTCCTCTTTATCCTCGAGATAGAAATTCTAGTGCTTGGATCTGGAACAAGGATTTTATGTAGCAGATCCTTCAGCTCAGTTGAGAAAAAACGAGGGCATCTAAACTCGGCTCTGGAAATCTTCCTGTACATCTCTATCAAATTTGTGTCATGGAAAGGAAGGTAACCAGCCACAAGCACAAAAAGAATTACTCCACAAGACCACACATCAGACTTTGCACCATCATAACCTTTTCTACTCAGCACTTCAGGAGCAACATAAGCTGGAGTTCCACATGTGGTATGCAGGAGACCATCTTGCCTCTTGGACTCAGCTAGAGCACTTAGGCCAAAATCTGAGACTTTAAGGTTTTCATTCTCATCAAGTAGAAGGTTTTCAGGCTTCAAGTCACGGTGATAGACACCTCGACTGTGGCAAAAATCAACAGCACTGACCAACTGCTGGAAATATTTCCTCGCAGCATCCTCACTGAGCTTTCCCCCCTTAGCAATTTTGTTGAAAAGCTCACCACCTTTAGCATACTCCAGAACAAAATAAATTTTGCTCTTGCTAGCCATAACCTCATAAAGCTGAAGAATATTTGGATGCTTCACTAACCTCATTATTGAGATCTCCCTCTTTATCTGCTCCATGAGCCCAACCTTCATGACCTTGTCCTTGTTAATCATCTTTATGGCAACAGCCAGGCCAGTAGTAAGATTACGAGCATAAAAGACCTTTGCAAAGGTTCCTTGTCCCAGCTGTTTACCAATTTCATATCGTCCCATCAAAATTGTCCTCCTCCCATCCATCGTATCAAACTATGCAACGATAGAATAATGAACAAGCGCCACACCACTTATCAAAGAATGTAGAAGATTTTAACCGTCGTCTCCAAGGTGATGGCCAACAAATATAAAGGCCTTCAATCTACTGTGCTTTAAATCATTGAAAATAAGGGCAGTATCAGCATGAAGCCCATACTCATGAGAAGCCAACAATATCTGCTTGAACAGAGGTCGAATCTTGTTTGCACAAAAAATTCCCCCGTCGGTTTGCAGGCACATTTTTCAGCATTCCCAAGTCCTCTGCCTCTACAGGTTTAAAACTGCCAATAGGAACAATTCGATTAGGATATATAGACATAGGTGTAGTGACAATCGTGATTTAAGGTCACATGTTAAACAGGTACTTCGAGAACTAGGGAACATCAGATGAACTTCAATGCATTATGGCTCTACCACCAAAGTCGCATTACGGGTTAAAAGCCTTGAAGATCACACATATGGTTTAATCAGCTCGGCCGATTTAAACAAGTATTACATGTTTCAGACACATACCATTAGCCATAATAGCCATGGTCACATAACGGATTTAAGATAAAATCCTCCAGTTTCAGTTTTTTTTATCCACTGCAATTCTATGTCGTGGCAACACAAAGGTGACTTCTGGCAAATCAAGAAAATACAAACAACTTTGTCAAGACAAATCTAAAGTTCACAAAAAACAGAGTCCAGAAGTAGGGTCGGACTCAGACTAGCGGGGAGCCATCGGGTCCAGTCGAGGCCCCGATATTTTGAAACTTCAAATGCACTAGGACCTTGATGAAAAGACCTATGTCTTCAACTGAGATCCATGACGCGCGTTCTATAGAGGAAGGATAGGCCAATCTGATCGGGCCGAACCTTGGATAAATTGGTACTCCACTCCGCCGCCGGGAAGTAACAGGGTCAAGTGACGGAAAGGATGTATGATTTGAACCCGGCTGCGCGTTGCTCACAGCACGTACCAAAAATAACATCGCGTGCATCTAAGCTCAACGGTGGCATCCAAGAAGGTTAGGGTTACTTACCAGCAAAGCAGAAGACCTCGAATGTCGAATCCGGATGGATCTCGACTCCATCCCTATGTTGTAAACCCACCAGCAGGCAGCAGCGGCACCGCCTGGCCCGCCTGCTCCGGCGCGGAGCTCGATCTCTCGAGAAAGGCGGATGCCTCCGATTTCGTCCCAGCCAGCAACAGCAGCCGATTTTGGTCCCGAGTCGGTTGAGCTCCCTGGCAACGATTGTAGTAGTAGTAGTTGGGTTCCTGTGCCGTGTAGAGAGGATGGTGGGCCCTCAGATCAGAACCCCTCGGGATCTTCTGATTCCGGCAGCAGGACGCGTTTGTTTTGGCGGCGCGCTCCGCAATTCCGCAACGGCGATGCAAGTGGGCGTGGTGACGGTTAAGTGGGGGATTGGACGTTTATACCCCTGACGCGAGGGATCTACAGTGGACGTCTATGCCCCTGACCCGAGCTGGCTCGTGGACGGGTACGGGTTTAGGGGCAAGGTGCTTCGCAACAGGAGATCGACGGCCGGCGGGCCCGTCGGTCGGTGCGAAGATACAGCGGTCGTTGACGGGAGCGGAAATCGGAGTGTGCGAACTGCGAACTGCGAAGCGATGGAAATAGGAGGGGCAGAGAAGACAAAACAGCAAAGGCTATCGAGGCATGAGCTGTCCTGCCGTGGTAGTGCCACCCACGCCACGCCGTCGCCTCACTGGACGGACGAGGCGCTGCGCTGCGCCACGCCGCGCGCTTTCCCGTGCCCCGCGGCCGCGCCCCGCGAGGCGTATGCGTATCATGGCCATGGGCACGGCCCGCTGCGCTGGCGCCAGCCGGGAGCCGACAGGTGTGCCGGCCGGCGGGCTAATCTAATTCACGGGCGCCACGCCGCCACCTCGGTATGCGGTAAGGCTACTCACAAAGGATTTTATGTCTCTGTTTCCAAAAATGTCACATTAGATTTATAGATGAATGAAATAGCCTCTCTTAATAGAGAGTTTCATCTCACTATTTCATATGTCAGCATACTTATTAAATGATGCATATTGTTCGAACCGGTTTTGAGCCGGCGGACAGTCCGGCCCTGAGGCCGGACGGTCCGCGGTCTGGACGGTCCGCGCCTGTGGGCCGGACGGTCCGCGCGTGCGCAGAACAGATTAGGGTTCCGAGTTTTGTGCTACGGTTGTTAGCTATATTCGCGGGATTAGCTCGGAATCAGTTGTGTAAAGGGTCCAGCCCCCCCCCTCTATAAATAGAGAGGTCTACGGCCGATTTGTAATCATCAACAATCGAATCAATACAACTTTTATTCGCATTTTATCCTAGGAGTAGTTCTAGTCTAGCTTAGGTTTAGCCTCTCAATCCCCAAATTCTCCGCCTCTCCTTGACTCTACGTCGATTAGAGGAGTCTAGGTCGGCCTGCCCGAGCCTAGACACCACCTAGGATCTCTACTCCCCGACGGGGTCCCTCCCGGGAGCGAGATCCAGGCGCCGTCGGCGATCTTCCGTCGTCCCTGCGTACGTGCGGACCGTCCGGCCCCAGGGCGCGGACTGTCCGGCCGTCAGGCAGAAGTCCCAGCCGCGCACCAGGCCGCGGACCGTCCGGCCCCAGGCCGCGGACAGTGCGCCCTTGCGCAGAGAGCACCACCGCGCCTCGCACCAGGCCGCGGACCGTCCGGCCCCTGCGCGCGGACCGTCCGCCCCTGTGCAGAGGGCACCGCCACGGTTCTTGTTGAGTGTTTGGCGCTCCGAAAAGGCGTCAACATACTTTTGGCGACTCCGCTGGGGACAAAACATATAAGCTCATCAAATCGGCCCTCAATGGCCGGTTCAAGGGAAAGCTCTGATATTTCTCCAAGCAACATCATAGAGCCGACTTGGGAAACCTTGCCGGCTGACGAGCAGCTCCAGTTCGAGGAGCACAAGGAGCGGATGATCCAGGAGGCGAAAGCAAAGTTCTTGGCCAACTTCAAAGTGGACAGGAACAACAAGGTCGTCCGACATCGGGCGACGGATCCAGCTTCGCTCCAACCCACGCCAGATATCCCCAATGTAAGTAATACCAACGATCTGCAATCTCTTAGAAATTATGTAGAAGATCAGCGTGAACAAATGCAGAACATCATAGGGGGTATGCAAAGCGATCTTAAGAGACTAGTACGTGCATTTGATAAATCTAGTATCGCAAATTTTCCTTCGCATGAGGTTGAGTTAGGAGATAACGCGTGTAACACATCGGCTACAGGTTGTCACGACCAGTCACAACCCCTTTATGGGATGCCGATGGACACATACCCTAATCAACCGCAAATCGGCAGCAAACCAGCCGATCTGCACATGCCCGGACCGTCCGCACGTGAGCGCGGACCGTCCGGGCCAGCAACAGTCGGGCCTAATTTTAACGAGTTACCTAGATATGCGCCCGAGCCACCACACACGGCACAGAACCTAAACTACCCAGTCGGACCGTCCGCGTAAAACAACGGACGGTCCGCACATAATCACGGACGGTCCGGGCCAATGTCCGGACAGTCCGCACATGACCTTTTTGAGGAGGATTGTTACCGGAATCCTCACCCGTCCCAGCAGCACTTCCCATCGCACTATACAATGCATCAACCCATTAATTCAAGGTCCAGAGCCCAGGAAAGCTTTCCGGCCCCACCCAGGAGGCCGGAAAGAAACGATCAAACCTATGACCCATATAGGGCAAATGGAAATGCACCACGTAACTCAAACCAATGGGGGGAAAGGCAGCATGCTAATATCCAGCCAACCCCACCTATGTTTGACCAGAGAGTCGGTGGTCTCGCACCGGCTGCCATTGATATAGTAAGGGAAGAGATAGCCGGGGCGTTCCGAGATAAGCTCGGAGTAAGCATGGTCCCTGGGGGGCAATCATATCGGAAACCTTATGACAGCCGATTTGATCACCACCCATACCCACAGGGAACCAGGATACCCGAATTCGCAAAATTTTCGGGTGATCAAGGGAAAAACACACGCGAACATATAGGTCAGTTCTTAGCACAATTGGGAGAATTGGCCGACACAGAGGCATTCCGCGTACGTTTATTTTCATTGTCACTAACAGGAACCGCGTTTGCATGGTATGCCACTTTACCTCCTAATTCCATTTCATCATGGGGGGATCTAGAACAAAAATTTCATGATCATTTTTTCTCCGGTGACTATGAGTTGGATTTGGTAGATTTAGTGTCGTTGCGACAGACAAAAGATGAATCGGTTAATGATTACATCCGGAGATTCCGAGATACAAGAAACCGATGCTTTCAAATTCATTTAGCAGAGAAACAGCTAGTAGGATTAGCCTTTAATGGTCTGCGATATTATTTAAAAGAAAGATTAGAAGGCATCCAATTCTTTACACTAGCACAATTACACCAGAGAGCTTTGGCTTGTGAAAGCCGAAGCAAAGAAACTACTAAAACAATTCGTCACAACGTACATGTAGTAGAATGCGATCAAAGTAGCTCAGAAGACGAATCAGCAGAGGTGTATGCTGCTGAAATGGTTTGGCCAAAGCAGGCCAAATCTTCAGCATGTGCCTCCTTACAGCCGGTTCAAAAGAAACGGCAAGAGGAGGTTAAGTTTACATTTAATGTTGGTAAGTGTGATAGAATATTTGATGAATTACTTAAAAATGGCAACATTAAAATAAATCACACTGTTCCATCCGCCGACGAGCTAAAACGTCGTGCATATTGCAAGTGGCATAACTCATTTTCTCATGCCACTAATGATTGTAATGTATTTCGTCGACAGATTCAATCGGCCATTAACGAAGGACGATTGAAATTTCAGGAAATGCAGGTGGATACAGAGCCCTTTCCGATGAACATGATTGACTTCGAGGGCAAGAAAGTCCTAGTTCGGCCAAACACAGCCGATAAAGGCAAAGAGACAATCATCGGCAATGCTAAAGAGGCCGATGGGGATCGTAAAGTTTCTTGCAGGAAAGTGGTGGCCGAGAAGACTCCCGATGGAGGGGAGACCCTAAAGGTGACCATCACAGCCTCCAGTACCGGGGGGCAAGCGCAAACAGGGAGACAGATGCAGGAGCCCGTGTTGCGTATCCCGGACGGTCCGGAGAGCTCTGGCGGACAGTCCGGCCGTACTCAGGATTCACAACGTCCACGTACTTTCAAACCACGACGACCAGAGATAGGTACGTGGAAAACAAATACATTTAAAGCAGCTGGTCGGTTGGTTAAAGCCGGCCCAACTTTTGATCAATTATTGTCTAAATACGTAAAAAAGAAGGCCGGCCCCAGTGACCGGCCAGCAAAGCGACCCCGCTCACCCATTCATGAGCAGCGCCAGGGTAGGCCGATTGGACCACCCCACCAATCGGAAGAAATGAAAGGTCATACTATACAAGTAAGACCTAACATACCTGCATGGACACCTCCACCTCCATATCCACCTATGCCATATCCGTACACATATTTACCTCCGCCATATGTCCCAAATCAAATGTGGGGCATGCCACCATATCCATTTGGGATGCCACAGTACCCCGCCTGGGGGGCACCCCAAACATCTGTTTTCAATAGGTTGACGCCACCAGTACAATACCGATTGAGCACTGCTCAATCCGGTCACCAGGCACAAACCCAACAGAATTGCCGGACTACTCGGCCTTCAAGGCCGACCAATCCGGCAGGGGGGCATATGCCTGCAGCAACTCAAAAAACAACAAAAGGGGACATCATCAAAATAGGCACCGCAGATGTTGTCATACAGGGAGACAATAAAGGGCCGATGATTTTCGGCGAATCGGCCAACGCAACCGAAAAGGATACGGCTACCATCAAAACAGCCGATCCAAAATACTCCATGCCTCGATGGTGCCCAGCGGGATTGACACGATCCCAAAAGAGAAAATTACAGCGCCTAAGAGCAAAGGAGAGCCAGGAGAAAGAGGCGGAAAAGACATTTAATGACACACATCCATTATACCCGCCACCGCAAAAGAAATGGAGACCGAAGGCCGTTGAGAAAAAACAAACGGCCACAGAAATAGAAAGTCAATCTGCACCAAGCGCGGACCGTCCGGCCACCCCACGCGGACCGTCCGCCGTTCACCAGGAAGCCTCCAACGACACGACAACATCAATGGAAGAGGACGACCTGCTGGGAGAAGACCTGGTCGACTACGAGGCTTCTCCAGAACACCCAGGTATGGATGTAAATATTATTACATTTTCTGCCGATTGTACGATCATCGGCGACGATGAACCTGTTGTTGCCCAGTTTGATTTTGGTCCTAAAGAAGCCGCCTTTACTAAACCAAAAGAATCGGTAAATCATTTAAAGCCGCTCTTCGTGCGCGGCCACATTGATGGGATACCGATTGCTAAGATGTTGGTAGATGGAGGGGCGGCTGTAAATCTAATGCCTTATTCATTATACAGAAAATTAGGTAAACAAGATGACGAACTTGTCAAGACCAACATGACCCTCAGCGGTGTTGGAACTGATAGTTCGATCAAAGCCAGGGGAGTCACGTCCGTTGAATTAACCATCGGGACTAAGACCCTTGCTGCTGCATTCTTCGTCGCTGATGTAGAAGGAAATTACAGTTTAATCTTAGGAAGAGATTGGATTCACGCCAATCAATGTATACCTTCTACATTACATCAAATGCTGATACAATGGGTAGGCGATGACATAGAACAAGTACATGCTGATGTATCGGCCTGCATCGCTGTGGCTGATGCCCCTGTACTCTGGACTTACGAGACTGCTACATGTCTCACAGGAGTAGACTTTTCTGATTATCAATTCATAAGTATAGATAAGAAAGGTTTCATTCCTGTAATGCTAGAGCCGATGGAGAATCGGCTAAATCCTAAATAAAGTTAAATGATGAATACACACAAAGTTCATGAGTCTTTGGTCACGGACAGTTCGGCCGCCAAGGCCGGATGGTATGGTCTTTCACAAAAGAGTTCGGACTTTAAGGCCGAACATCTACCACAGCGAAAAGACAGTATTACGGATGATCCGGTCCCCGAGACCGGAAAGTCCGCCATCACGCAAAGATCATCTGATTCCTCTGTGGGAGACATGATAGAGGAATTCAGAGATCTTGATAAACTAGGACAGGGGTTTACATCGGCCGATCCTTTGGAGGAGATTGACATAGGAGATGGTAAAACTCCAAGGCCGACTTTTGTAAACAAGACCCTGGAGACCGATTCTAGAAATGAGATGATCGGTCTATTGAAGGAATATTCAGATTGTTTTGCTTGGAATTACACTGAAATGCCTGGACTAAGCCGAGAAATTGTCGAACATCGGCTGCCTATTAAGCCTGGTTTCAGACCTTTCAAGCAGAAAGCTAGAACATTTCGTCCAGATCTTCTCCCACGAATCAAGGACGAAATCCACCGGCTGCTAGAAGCTAATTTTATTAGACCTTGCAGATACGCAGAGTGGGTCTCCAATATTGTGCCGGTGGAGAAGGAGTCAGGTAAGCTTAGAGTATGCATTGATTTTCGTAATTTAAATAAAGCAACTCCTAAGGATGAATATCCCATGCCCATAGCCGATACATTAATCAATAATGCATCAGGAAATAGGATTATTAGCTTCCTTGATGGTAATGACGGATATAATCAGATTTTCATGGCCGAAGAAGATGCGTCTAAAACGGCCTTTATATGTCCAGGCTTCATTGGTTTATTTGAATGGGTTGTCATGACATTCGGTCTTAAAAATGCTGGTGCTACTTATCAGAGGGCTATGAATCTGATCTTCCATGAGTTGTTAGGAAACACTGTGGAAGTCTACATTGATGATATTGTAGTCAAATCGGCTGAGTTTAGTTCTCATATAGCTGATTTGCGCAAAGCCTTTGATAAAATGCGTTGGTATGGTTTAAAAATGAACCCACGTAAATGTGCTTTTGGAGTGTCGGCTGGTAAGTTTTTAGGATTTGTCATCCATGAACATGGTATAGAAATAGACCCTGACCGAATCAAGTCTATTCGGAATGTGGGGCCTCCGACGTGTAAGGTCGAAGTGCAGAGGTTTCTTGGCAAGGTGAATTATTTACGAAGGTTTATTTCTAACTTAGCCGGGAAGATTGATGCCTTCACCCCTATCCTTCGGCTTAAGAATGATGCTGAATTCACTTGGGGGGCAGAGCAGCAGAAAGCATTTGATCTCATTAAAAAATACTTGTCTTCGGCTCCCGTGTTAAAAGCACCACAAGTAGGAGCACCATTCAGATTATACATTGCAGCTGAAGACAGGGTTATTGGGGCTGTTCTGACACAAGAAACTGAGGGGAAGGAGCATGTGGTGACATATCTAAGCCGAAGGTTGGTGGATGCTGAAACAAGGTACACTTTTATTGAAAAGTTATGCTTATGCTTGTTCTATGCATGCACCAAATGTAGATGTTATTTACTGTCTAGTCGTTGCACTGTTTCTGGTCAAGCCGATGTAATCAAGTACATGTTGCATAACCCAATTATGAGTGGTAGAATTGGTAAGTGGGCTTATGCACTCATAGAATATGACTTGGCTTATGAACCATTGAAATCTATGAAAGGCCAAGTCATAGCAGATTTTATTGTAGAACATCGGGTTGATGATATTCATGAACTAGACATATCATACCTCACTATTACTCCTTGGACTTTATATTTTGATGGATCGGTTTGCAATGAAGGGCAAGGAATTGGCATTGTGCTTGTTTCACCAAGTAATGTCTCCTTTGACTTCTCTAGCCGATTGGAAACGTATTGCACTAATAATCAAGCTGAATATGAGGCCCTCCTATTCGGTTTAGAACTGTTAAATGGTATGGGAGTAAAACATGTGAAGGTATTTGGTGATTCTCAGCTGGTTGTCCAACAAGTGTTAGAAGAATATCAATGTCTTGATGGTACTCTAAATAGTTATCTTGAGAAATGTTGGAGCATAATCCATTCTTTTGATGAATTCAGTATTCAGCATATCTCTAGAGTTGAGAATCATAGAGCTAACAACTTGGCACAAGATGCATCGGGTTATCGGATAAAGAGAGGGAAATTTCACAAAACTGAAAATCTGATAACCAGTGCAGAGCCAAATTCCCAGGTCGCGGACCGTCCGCGTGTTGACGCCGGACCGTCCGAGGTTACCAGAAAGGTTCTCTTAGTCGATTCGGCTGACAATGAAGCCGATACAAGTGATTGGAGGACACCTATACTTAATTATTTGCAAAATCCCAATATCAGGACAGATAAGAACATTCGGCGAACAGCTTTCAAGTATGTTTTGATGAGTGATGAACTTTACCGCCGAACGGTTAATGATGTCCTGCTTAAGTGCTTGGGCTCAGATGATGCTATATTAGCCATGGCCGAAGTACATTAAGGGATTTGTGGTACCCATCAATCAGCTCCAAAGATGAAGTGGTTGTTGCGAAGGTCTGGTTTTTATTGGCCTAGTATGACAGCTGATTGTTTCAAGTACTACAAAGGGTGCCAAGTGTGTCAAAAATTCGGCGACCTACAGTTAGTCCCTGCAGCCGAATTACATCCTATCATCAAGCCTTGGCCATTCAGAGGATGGGGATTAGACTTTATTGGAGAAATTCATCCTTCATCATCAAAGGGGCATCGGTTTGTGTTAGTTGCCACTGACTATTTCACCAAATGGACTGAAGCCGTTGCTCTAAAGAACATGACGCACAAGGAGGTAATTGAGTTCATAACTGAGCATATTATTCATAGATTCGGCATTCCCCAAACCTTGACTACAGATCAAGGTACTTCTTTTATGTCAAAGGAGGTACGTGAATTTGCTGAATTATACAGAATTCAGCTGCTTAATTCGTCTCCATATTATGCTCAGGCCAATGGACAGGCCGAGTCTAGTAATAGGACGTTGATTAATTTGATAAAGAAAAAGGTATCTGATAATCCTAGACATTGGCATAAGATTTTGTCTGAAGCTTTATGGGCTCATAGAATATCTAAGCATAGTGCTACTAAAGTATCTCCTTTTGAGCTTGTCTATGGGCAGGAAGCAGTGTTACCTGTGGAAATAAGTTTGAATGCTGTCAGGTTTGCCAGACAAAATGATCTAACTACTACTGATTATTATAATTCAATGATGGATAATATTGATGAGGTGACCGACAAGAGGATGATAGCTTTGGGAGCAATAGAAAAGGACAAGATCATGGTAGCTAGGGCCTACAACAAGAAGGTCAAAGCAAAATCATTCCAAGTAGGAGACTTGGTGTGGAAGACCATTCTGCCTCTAAGGAATAAAGACCGAAAGTTCGGGAAATGGTCGCCAAGCTGGGAGGGTCCTTATAAAGTGAAACAGGTGATGTTTGGTAACGCTTATTTACTACAAACATTGCAAGGCAAGGATTTATCTAAGGCTTTGAATGGGCGTTTCCTCAAACAGTACCATCCTAGTATGTGGCAAGATGCCTAAGAAAACCGATGTGATCACATCGAGTTAGATGCTTTTGGTTCGCCCAGCTCCGCCAAAAGGCAGGGGGGCATATGTTCGAACCGGTTTTGAGCCGGCGGACAGTCCGGCCCTGAGGCCGGACGGTCCGCGGTCCGGACGGTCCGCGCCTGTGGGCCGGACGGTCCGCGCGTGCGCAGAACAGATTAGGGTTCCGAGTTTTGTGCTACGGTTGTTAGCTATATTCGCGGGATTAGCTCGGAATCAGTTGTGTAAAGGGTCCAGCCCCCCCTCTATAAATAGAGAGGTCTACGGCCGATTTGTAATCATCAACAATCGAATCAATACAACTTTTATTCACATTTTATCCTAGGAGTAGTTCTAGTCTAGCTTAGGTTTAGCCTCCCAATCCCCAAATTCTCCGCCTCTCCTTGACTCTACGTCGATTAGAGGAGTCTAGGTCGGCCTGCCCGAGCCTAGACACCACCTAGGATCTCTACTCCCCGACGGGGTCCCTCCCGGGAGCGAGATCCAGGCGCCGTCGGCGATCTTCCGCCGTCCCTGCGTACGTGCGGACCGTCCGGCCCCAGGGCGCGGACCGTCCGGCCGTCAGGCAGAAGTCCCAGCCGCGCACCAGGCCGCGGACCGTCCGGCCCCAGGCCGCGGACAGTCCGCCCTTGCGCAGAGAGCACCACCGCGCCTCGCACCAGGCCGCGGACCGTCCGGCCCCTGCGCGCGGACCGTCCGCCCCTGTGCAGAGGGCACCGCCACGGTTCTTGTTGAGTGTTTGGCGCTCCGAAAAGACGTCAACACATATAAATAACTAATAGGATTTACTCAATTATATGAAGATAAAACAAAACACTCTCAGTGGAGGTTTTACATAATTTCCAAGACATTGGAAACGAGTTAACATGGTTTCATCCCCATGAAACTCTATGAAACTTTTCCTTCTTAAATGATATGATATGTCATATGACAGGTTAATTAATATATGAAACACTCCATAAAACCTCTATTGTAAATAGCCTAAGATAGGTCGTGTTCTTTTGATGGCCAGTTCAGATTCCGCCCTGTAGGCCGTAGGCCGTAGGCGCGCAGCCATAGAGATAGCGGCTAACGCAACAACTTATGATCAGGACGTCGTCGGTGTTTGTTTTGGCCGGGACGTTGCTAACTTTCAGTTGCGTGCTTGGCAAAAATTGTTCGTTGAACGCATCCTTTGTTTAGTACTAGGAACTAGGCTTGTTGATCCAAGGTTTTTGAGCGGTTTAAGGGTTGATTTGGTGACAAGGGATCCCGGGAGGATTAGAGGGAATTGAGGGGAAATGAACTAATTTCCGCCTCAATTCCCTCTGATCCTCCCGGTATTCCGGATCACCAAATCAAGCCTAAGGGTTTGTTCGTTTTGCTCTCAATTCATGTGAATTGAATGGGATTGGATGGGTTTCAATCCCAAATAAGTCAAAATCTTTCATAATTTTTTCCAATCTCATGTAATCCACGTGGGAAAGAAATAACCGAACAAGCAGGATCAAACCATTTACACTCATATTTGCTAGGCTTGCACACCGGGTTGAGAATAAAATCTCAACCTGCAGGTTAAGACAGTCCTACCGAACTGAAAATCAACAGCTTTAGAAAGCAACTGCAATTATTGAGCCAAAGCAACCGCAGGAAAACAGAGCACCAGAATGCCAGATTGTCTTTGTCCTTGCTGGCCAGCGTACGACTCGGTGTGTCTGCCGGCCAAAGAAATGAATCTGGACTGGAGTAGGGCGAGAGCAAACAGCAAGAGCAGCATGGCCAATCTCATTATCTCAACATCGCCTGATCTTAGTCTTTTTTTCGGGTTTCGCTTTGGAAATGAATGATGCCCGAGTTGGTCTTGTTTCTTGCACTTGGGTTCAATCTGCTTAAGGCTCTGTTCGGTTGTTTGGATTGGAGCCCCGGATTAATTTCTAGCCGGATTACTTCTCTAATTTATATATATTTTGATGAGTTAGAATAAATCTTTGCTTATTCCGGTACAAGGGCCCGTTCGGTTGACACGGAATGGAAGTCCGGAATTGTTCTTATCCAGATTATTTCTCTAATTTGTATAAGTTTTATCAACAGAATGTAGAAATGAACGGACCCTAAGTTTTGGGCCGGATGGATACCAATATGGACCAATATATTTGACTACTAGGCGCCAAAGTGGGAGCGGGCTTGCTTGATTGACAGGTCTTGCCTTCGCCTCATCCTCTCTAAAAAAATGTTACTCTCTCGTATATCATTGTCGAATACTCGAAAGTTAAGAAAACTAACTAGGATTACGTGTGTTGACGCTTTTTCGGAGCGTCAATCACTCAAGAAGAACCGGCGGCGGTGCCCTCTGCACAGGGGCGGACGGTCCGCGCGCAGGGGCCGTACGGTCCGCGGCCTGGTGTGAGGCGTGGCGGTGCTCTGTGCACAAGAGCGGACGGTCCGCGACCTGGTGCAGGAGCTAGGATTCCCTGCCTGACGGCCGGACGGTCCGCGCCCTAGGGCCGGACGGTCCGCGCGTGCGCAGGGGCGGCGGAAGATCGCCGACGGCGCCTGGATCTCGCTCCCGGGAGGGACCCCGTCGGGGAGGAGAGATCCTAGGAGTTGTCTAGGCTCGGGCAGGCCGACCTAGACTCCTCTAATCGACGTAGAGTCGAGGAGAGGCGGAGAATTTGGGGATTGGAATACTAAACTAGGGCTAAACTAGAACTAGACTAGAACTACTCCTAATGCATAAGGTAAAAACGAGTAATAGACTTGATTTGTTCGATTGTTGGGGGTTCAATCGGCCGTAGCCCTTCATCTATATAAAGGGGGAGGTCTGGATCCGTTTCCAACTGTTTCTCGAGTTAATCCCGCGGTTTTAGGTAACAAATCCCGCGAGAAACTAGGAACCCTAACTGACTCTGCGCGCGCGCGGACCGTCCGCGCCACCACCGCGGACAGTCCGGACCGCGGACCGTCCGGCCTCGGGGCCGGACCGTCCGCACTGCTCTTTTTAGAGCTCAACATATGCCCCCTGCCTTTTGGTGAAGGTTGATGAACCAAAAGCATATGAACTAAACCTGATGTAGGTCACCGGCTTTCCGATATGAAGATTATTCAATAAAGCACCAATATAAAGGCCGTTTCGGATTGTATCTTTCTCGGCCATGACCATTTGATCAATGGATCAAAAGGAATAGAATGGAGGTGCCCCCCAGTCTGGATAGACGAAGGGACTATACATGTACCATGGATTCATCATCGTGCCATTCCATGTTTGAACAGGATAATATACCGACGATGAGTAAATAGGTGAAAAGTACCCTGGTCTCATAGAATGAATAGGCGATGCTTGTTGTGTCGCCTTTCGAGCCGTTTTGTTTACCCGTTTTGTTTTAGCAGGTGACCGAGGTTTCTTCGTTGACCGATCACGTAGAACGATCTTTTTGCTAGTATTCTTGGAGAGCAACTGATCAAAAGTAGAGTCAGTTTTGATCAACCGACCATATGTGCTTTGCCGTTGCGTCTCTTTCCCTTTTAAGGCTTTGTGTGGAGGTTGACGCCTTTGGCCATAGGCGGATTGTTCGGCAGAGTTAGCCGAACCGTCTGTCTGAGCACCGGACCGTCCGCCCGTAGGTGTCATACCGTCTGTGATGCTCAGGCCAGGCTGTCGTGCTTGGCTCATTAATTGTGCCTGCCCCCCGGTGCCTCCGGACCTTTTAGCCTTATCGTCCGGAGCCTTTCGAGCAATCTCCTTTTGCGATATATTTGACGTGCGAGGATCGTCAATGATGATGTCTTTGCTTTTGCTTTTATCAGCCATTTCGGGCCGAACTAAAATCTTTTCGCATGCGACATCTATTGTATTAACAGGAAATGGTTGTGTGTCCACTTGCATTTCCTGAAAAGCCAACCGGCCCTTATTTATGGCCGATTGTACCTGTCGACGAAAAACATTACAGTCATTGGTGGCATGAGAGAAAGAATTATGCCACTTACAATAAGCACGCCTCTTTAATTCATCTATAGGAGGGATATTATGAGTTAATTTAATGTTGCCATTTTTAAGTAGCTCATCAAATATCTTATCGCATTTGGCAACATTAAAGGTAGATTTAATCTCTTCTTGCCGATTCTTTTGAACCGGCTGTAAGGAAGAACATGCTGAAGATTTGGCCTTTGTTGGCCAAATAAACTCAGCGGTATATACATCTGCGGATTCATCATCTGAACTATCACGCTCTATTAGATGTATAGTACGGGCGGCCGATTTTGATGTCTCTTTAAATCGGCTTTCACAGGCTAAAGCCCGCTGATGTAGCTGGGCTATCGAAAAGAACTGGGTTCCATCTAATTTGTCTCTTAAGTAGGATAGCAACCCATTAAAAGCTAGCCCTGCTAGCTCTTTGTCTGCAACATGGATCCGAAAGCATCGGTTTCTAGTGTCCCGGAACCTCCGGATATAATCATTAATCGATTCTTCGCGTCCTTGTCGGACTGAAGCTAAGTCACCTAATCCTAATTCATATTCCCCAGCAAAGAAATGTTCATGAAATTTATTTTCTAACTCATTCCAAGAATTAATGGAATTAGGAGGCAGGGCAGCGTACCATGCAAAAGCAGTACCAGTAAGCGATAAAGAAAATAACCGAACACGAAATGCTTCTCCATCAGCCAATTCGCCTAGGTGTGCTAGGAACTGGCCTATGTGTTCGTATGTGCTTCTCCCATTCTCACCAGAAAACTTAGAAAATTCTGGTATCCTTGCCCCTTGTGGATATGGGACAATGTCAAACCGATGATTATATGGCTTTTGGTATGATTGCCCTACTCTGGCTACATTAACTCCGAACTTATCTCGAAATAGTTCAGTCATCTCTTCCCTAATTTTTTCCATTGCATCCGGTGGTAGACCACCGGATCCTGGGCTGTGGGGCTCATTTGGTCGGGTATTAGTATACCGACCTTCTTGCCGTGACCGATCGATAGTGTTGATCGGTCTGTGATTATATGGTGCATTATGGTTTAAATATGTAGAAGGCGAAATATACTGCTGTTGTGGTGTGTAATAATTTGGTGCATGGTGTGCAACAGCAGGTTCCGCATATGTGTATCCGGTTTGTACGGTGGTACATCCGAACTGGCCGGTCGTGTTCGCCATTATTGGGGCGCCACGCGGTAGTCCGGGTACGACCCCGGACTGTCCGGCATAGAAAGCCGGACGGTCCGCGTAAGGGTCGGACGGTCCGGGTAGCATCTCGGACGGTCCAACCGTGTCCAGGGTCGCCGATCTGCCAAACAGGGACGACGACGGTCCTAGGACGGCCCCGGACTGTCCGACAGAGCAAGCCGGACGGTTCGCGTATGGGCCGGATGGTCCGACCGTATTCAGGGGCGCCGATCTGCCAAGCAGGGATGGCGGCGGTGGTACTTGCCCTGGATATGAGTTCATCGGCATACCATATAATGGTTGGGTCTGCAAATCCCCATTTGTTGCCGATGTATTATACATAGATATCCTGTTACTAGTCTCATATGATGGAAAACTAGGAGCAACAGACTTCTCCAACGTATGCGTTAATTTTCTAATTGACTCTTCTAACCCTCCAATCTGTTGTTTCATTTGATTCTGCTGATGATCTACATACTGTTTAATAAATTGGATGTCGTCGGGTTTACTTACGTTGGGGACTTGAAGCGAAGATAGAAGAGATGCGAGGTCGGTCTCTCCATGTTTGACAACTTTCTGGTGGCGATCCACCGTGTATTGTGATAAGAATTTCTCCCTCGCTTGACGCATGTAGTCCTCGTATTGCTGTTGCTCATCGGCCGTCAAACTTTCAACATCCGGTTTCAGGATATTGTCCGGGGAGATATCGGTGTGATCTTTAGAACCGGCCATTTGAGGGCCTGATTTTTAGTAGATCTAAACACCGTCCCCAGCGGAGTCGCCAAAAAGTATGTTGACGCTTTTTCGGAGCGCCAATCACTCAAGAAGAACCGGCGGCGGTGCCCTCTGCACAGGGGCGGACGGTCCGCGCGCAGGGGCCGGACGGTCCGCGGTCTGGTGCGAGGCGTGGCGGTGCTCTCTGCACAAGAGCGGACGGTCCGCGGCACAGGGCCGGACGGTCCGCGGCCTGGTGCAGGAGCTAGGATTCCCTGCCTAACGGTCGGACGGTCCGCGCGTGCGCAGGGGCGGCAGAAGATCGCCGACGGCGCCTGGATCTCGCTCCCGGGAGGGACCCCGTCGGGGAGGAGAGATCATAGGAGTTGTCTAGGCTCGGGCAGGCCGATCTAGACTCCTCTAATCGACGTAGAGTCGAGGAGAGACGGAGAATTTGGGGATTGGAATACTAAACTAGGGCTAAACTAGAACTAGACTAGAACTACTCCTAATGCATAAGGTAAAAACGAGTAATAGACTTGATTTGTTCGATTGTTGGGGGTTCAATCGGCCGTAGCCCTTCATCTATATAAAGGGGGAGGTCTGGATCCGTTTCCAACTGTTTCTCGAGTTAATCCCGCGGTTTTAGGTAACAAATCCCGCGAGAAACTAGGAACCCTAACTGACTCTGCACGCGCGCGGACCGTCCGCGCCACCACCGCGGACAGTCCGGACCGCGGACCGTCCGGCCTCGGGGCCGGACCGTCCGCACTGCTCTTTTTAGAGCTCAACAACGTGAAAGAGAACTTTCTTTACTATGGTATCTCGTCTTTCTTTAGACTTGCGTCGTCGCGAGACATCATAAAGCACATCATAAAATATACTTCCGCCGGATTTTTTTTATTTGACATTTGTTAGTGTATATTTGTACTATCAGGCGTCAAATACAGAAAAATGGGGTAGTATCATAGAATATCACATGTATACTTTGTAAACATCACAACCATACATATAGGGAAACACAGATTTTAAAAGAAAAAGAAAAGGTGTAGTTTTTGAAGTAAAAGAAGAAAAGGTGTAGTTGAGGGAGAATACAAAAAACGCATGAACATTACTTGAAATCTTGAATAACCTAAACTATATCAAAGAATATCTCACAAATATTATATGAATACTCGGAGGTAAGAATAGAGCATATTATTTGGTACATCCAAAACCCTATTATAGCACATTGCTTGTATATCACACGACACATCATACGCAAAACAATCAATTGCATGTAAAATAAAAAAGAAAATGAAGAATAAAACTCCACAGAGAAAAGAAGATTTAAGCGAGAAGAATAATACAAACCCACAGAAAACAAAGAACAAAAATAAACAAGGAAAAAAATGGTAGAAAGAAAAATACAAAAGCAACTTTCGCTAGCCAGTTCCAATGCAATACTATGATATTTCAAAAAATATTATAGTATTCTGAATGAAAAGTGTTTGGTTGAACTCTGTAAAACACTATTTTGAATACATCTGTTTTTTAAAAAATATTTATACTACGGTCTATACTAAAGTTTTCTAAACCACGGTATCGTTGTCACGTTGACCATACTATTGTAAAACCTGCTGCCCACGTGAGCCTCAAGGCCGATGCTACATCCGAACTAGAAGTGGGCCGCGCTTGAATTGGACGGCGTTCCCTCTCGCTTTCGCCCTGTCGCTAGTTAGACAGGAAGAATACCATTTGTCCAATTCCACTACGCGCACGATAGGCAGCACATGTTGTGTAACCGAAGATTCCCAAGTTTCGTTAAGCATGATAGGGTCCATTTTTGCTGTGGATCGTTTTTTCCCCAATCATATGTACCTAGAGGTTATAACGGACTCTAAATCATACACTATAAAATATTTAAGATCAGACCTTATTTATATTCATTTTTTACTGAAAATATTTAGAGCCTTAACAATTAGTGAAGAAACATTTGGATCGCGATCTATTACCACATCTATCTGTACCATAAGATGCATATATTTCTGTAATAGACATACTGTAATATCTATGAGGTATATAGTGAAATTGTTACAAAATGGCTTTGAAATTATTCATCTCTTGCCCTTTTTAAAGCTATTTTACTGTTCTTATGCTCTTGTGGTTGTTCAATAATTACATTTGGAACAGATTGCTCATAAAATGACTTAATTTCTTGAGGAGAAGTATTATATGTATCTTTTGTAAGAAATATATTCTAAAAACATATAGCATCTCTAGATTCAATTACTATATCGACAAGCATATTAGGTGATTCTGATTTAATTTATAGGCAGTGCTATGATAAACATAAACATAAATCAGAAAGCCATCTCAAAAGTTTTTCGGTCCAAATCTATGTGCTTTTACTTATTGGTATACTGAACCTGGGTACAGCGCGGGGAGACCAACCAGGAACTGTTCCATGCTGCCACGATATATAGTGCTAGTATCCAACACGGCAACACTACATTTGGCTACAGAGTTCACCAGGAAATTTGTGTAACAGGACTCAGATGCGGAAAACGGCATTGAGAAAAATTTGAAAAGATCGATTATGAACACTCTGAACAGATTATACGGACACGTGCAGGTGTGGGCCGCATCAGGTCTCGTCTCAGCCTCTCATCAGGCGCGCTCTCTCAGCTCGCATCCCTCTTCGATCCAGCACGCGCTGACGCCCCGTACGGCACGTGCTCGTGGTAGGGCCGTGCGAATTCCAGCGCGCGGCACGGAAAAAGACATGCAGTCTCTCAGTATCCCAGCCGGCAGCCGGTCAGTGTGCCTGTGGTAGGTCACCACGCGCGCTGCAGAGCGCAGATCCCGCCCATGCGCGCGGCGAGGACCACGACGACACCGCGCGCAGGCGAGAGGCACCCGGCCCGGCGCAATAATGCAGCGCCGGCCCCAGCGGCCGGCGCTCTCGAGAGATTCTTCACCGGCTGGCCGCCTCCTTGCTCGCTCATGGGCTCATGGCATGTAGAGCCGGTTGCCGCACTTGCACCTCCACGCCTCCGGGTAGTATTCGGTGGTGACAGGCACGCCCGGCGGCACGGCCACGTGCACCGGGTAGCACGGGCTGCAGTCGCCGCACTTGGACGTGCACCGTGGCGGGTATGACCCCGGACCGTCCGCCAGCAGCCGCCGCCATTGCCCAGTCGTGTAGCACCCCTGTGCGAGTAGCAAGAAGAATAATGAATGAATCATCGTCAGTACTCGCTGCCGAGGGCACGTACGCGTGGAACGTACGTACGTATCAGTATTCAGTAGGGGTAAGGTCGCTATCATTGCTGGTGTTGCATTGCCGTTGCATCGGCAGTGACGTATGGTCAAAAGGCGTGGGATCCGGCGGCGTTGTTGGAGGGCTGTCGGCTGGGGACTGGGGCTCGGAGCTGCGAGCTGGCATGTGCCTGTGATCGCTACTCGCTACTGGCAGCTGCAGTGTGCACCGGGCCGGCCATGGCGGAGAGCCGGGTGTGGTTGGCGACGTGTCCTGTATCGCTCTCTCTCTCTGTGTGTGGGTTCAGATTTGATGTGCTAGCGGCTGGTCCATGAATGCGGTTCTCGGAGCAGACTACGAACAACAGAACAAGGCAACAGCTAATCAAGCCGGTTTGATCTAAACGCGGTCTCATCGGTACGTGCTCAGTAGATAGAGGAGAAGAAGAGGTAGCAGAGAGAGATGGATACCAACCTGATTACCGCAAGATGCTGCCGCTCGTCCTCGTCTCAAGGACTCTGAAGAGCAAAAAAAAGGGAAAAAAGAGGTCAATGAACTTACTTTGAGAGCGTAAATGGCAGTGAAACGAAGCTCAATCCGGTGCTAGACGACGACTGCAGACTGCTGCGTGCGTAAAGAACACGGCATGACGAAGCAAGCAACTAGCGAATGAACCTTGACAAACATGAACTACGGATGAGAAACGTGTCACACCAATAACTAACTATGCAAGAGCAGGTCACTCGAGAGAACCCACCCAGAAAAAGTTTCCGAAATGCGGCAAACATCTGCATAGGAGTGAGAACACCTTTCTTGATTCGTTACCTGAACGGAGCAACACAGTACTCCCCCTGCAGCCGCTGCCGCTGCCACTGCAAGCCCAGGACCGAACGCCGCACAGGCAGATGGCAACGGCGACGCACAACCCCGCCAGCTTTAGCATGGATCTGCCACACCACCTCCACCTCTGCATCTGCCTCTGCCTCCCCCGGGAGCACTCCATGGTCTGCAGGGAAACTCCTCTTTTTCAAGCCGCCGCAGCAAACTGTGTAGAGGCGGACGTCGGCAGGCAACCAAATCTAGGAAACCGAGAGGCACGGGGGAGGGCGTGCGCTCGCGCTGCGCACCTTCACTGCTGCATTGTAATATAGAGCCCCCCGCCTCTAGCTGCGTCCCTCTCCCGCTCAAACCTCAGCGCGGCTACCTCAGGCAACCTGATCGTCAAGTTTAATGGATCAGCGAGAAGCCGAGAAGGAGGCACTGTGCACGGCCATACTACAGGAGGCTAGTACAGAAGAGGCCGGAGAGCACGCAGGCAGAGGGGCAGTAGCCAGTAGCTGCGTACACTGACTCAAGTAGTGCACGTGCTAGCAGCCTCGCATCCTCCACCTCTCGGCTCTCGCCTCCTCACCCGTCACTTCAGGTAGACTTCTAGGAGTAGTTGTGTGTGTCTGGGGTGGGGTGACTGCTCGGTGCCGGCTACTGCTAGAGATCCATGTCAATCGGCGTCACCAAATGCTACTACTGCCGCTGCCGGACCGGATGGATACTCATCACTCAGTCACAGTTACTCGCTCGCCTTTTCTTCTACCCGTGGGGAAAGCAAGGACGGCGGTGGTGGTGGAGCCATGGAGGAGCTGATGCATCCATGTGCACCTGTAAAGCCTGCGGTACTTGACAGAAGTTAACGCAAACACAGGGGCCCAGGCCCAGCTACTGGTCCAAATGTCCAATACGGAGACGTACATAATGGGGGTCTGGTAATCTGGTCGTTCTTGGGTCGAGACAGTGTGACTTAGCAGTGGATGGGCGAATACTCGGCGACAAGTCAAAGAGAAGAGATGGAGGCAGAAAATTTATTAGGAGAAGCTAAACTAAAAACCCTTTACAGTATATGAGTCCTCATACACTATTTTGTGTATATTTTACATTTTAGAGTAGGTTTAAGTGAAGCTCCATAGACTTGGGAGCTGGAACCTCGCTCGTCCCACCACTACACCTGTCACTGGTCTAGTAGCTTATTCATCTACTAGGTAAATACCCATGCGTTGCTACGGAGTGAACATGTTATGTTATGATAAGATATATTAAAATTAAAAAATTCTAATTTTCATTTTATGTTTTTGTTATCATCTTTTAAAGTTCTTCATTTTGTTTTCTTATAACAAACCTATTTGGTGGACCTACATGTGCTTGTACTTAGATGCAATACATGATAGCATGTATTATAAATTTTTACTTTTTATTTTTCTACCTTAGCATAAGGTGGTTGTTGATCATTGTCCAATTTTGGTTACTTCAGGTTACAAGAGAAGATTACTTGAGTGGTCGATAAGCATTGCATTTTAATGTATATGGTGAAATTTATTCGATGTGTAAGACTTATATAAAAATTCTTAACTTTAAAAGACATAACAACATAAAATGGAAATTAGAATTTTTTAAAATTTTAATATATCTTATTATAACATGTTCACTCTACAGCAACGCACGGACGTTCACCTAGTTAGTTATTAAAAAGACGGGATTGACAAAATGCTTTATGCAGGTTTTAAGCCCAAAATAATACAAGAATAATAATTACATGTGCACAGGTCTATGGAAATTAAAATATGAGGGCTCATACCCAGTAAATCAGAAACTACATTGGTTGGCAATTTGGCATCACTCTTGTTAGTCGTCTATTGCAGGCAGATATCATATTCATGCTAAACTAAATTATGAATGTTTCTACTTGGATGAAGCTATGGCCAGGAGATTTCTCTATACCCATGCTCTTCCCATCTGCCCTCTTATTTTCTTTGTGTCATCCCACTGACCACCTTCAGCATGTAAGTTTGAGATCAGCACACGTGCTCCCACATCATAGGAGCTAACTTAATTACAAGCTGAAAGAAGTGACCCCAAATTACATGATTACGCACCTTTAGATTTGCTTGCAGCTTATTACTGGAGTCTTGAGAAAAAACTGACCCAAGATTTTGCGATGTGTGTTGCCGATTTCTGTGACGGTATACTGACCCATTGACCCTAGACTTCCTAAAAAGAACCACACGTTGAAGCCTTCCATGAACAAAAGCCAATAAATAGTTGCAATAAGTGCAAAGAGTATCATTAAACCTTTTATGTTTCTCATACTTCATCTTCATGTCTCTTTCTTTGCATGGTGAATAACGTGGAATGCTTGATGGTTCATAGGCGTATGGTTCTGTCCTGAAGAACTGAATCCATAGAAAATAACAACTTGATAAGCACAGCTGAACAAAGAACCACTTTTCTTTGTTTCCAACTAAAAACTGATATCTACGGTACACGAATGCAAACTACACTAATCCATGCACAGTTTAACAAATGGTATGGTTGTCATGGGTTACTTTTCACACAACAATAACACTTACATAGTTTCGCAGTTTAACTTCTCAGTAGATAATTAATTGTCTGTGCAGAGTAGTCAAATTCAAAGGGTATAGTAAGTAGTACCTGATATTTTATGCTTGGAGCAGATGAGAGAAAACAATGGTCAACAAAGAACAAATTGCAGAATGTTAGAGAACCAAAAATATCAGATCAGATACTCAATTGCATTGCGTTAGAATGCATCAAAAGCATGACAGTTATCACAATCATACAGATAAATTGCAAAGCATATTTCTTGTCTTTCTAGTACTCTTCTAGACAATCTACACATCTGAACTGAATATCTATAGAGAATGGTAGCAAAGGTCTAACAGCAAGCATTGTAATATCTGTCATGAGAACCATCATCAGCATTACAGACAAACTGTATATATCCGACAATTGTGCTCACGACTGAGGTAAACAAGCATGAACATATATTCCTGCACACATCTTAAAAGGGACATGCAGGCACTGAGTTAACCAAAGGTGTTTGATGTAAGCACCAAGAAACTAATATAAAATCTTAAGCATATACAGTCTATAAGGGGAATATGATAATTAGCCTTATCCTACGAGACCAGGTTCAACGACCAAGATGGAATAAATTTGGTGAAAGACAAAGCCACAAACCTGATACAGCAGTTCCAGGGCTTCCCTACACTTCAGTGGCTGGTTCTGATTCATAGATACACAACGATCACATAGTTCCATCTGAATATAAAGTTGCTCGTTCTCAAACCAAGAGGTGAAATATCGAATTACATTCTCATGAGAACCTGGAAAGACATGGTATGAATGTTATAATCATCCTAGCAAATGTAGTTGAAAATGAAGAACCAAATGCAAAGTTTAGTGTGTGACCTAAGGCTGTCGTAGCTTAGACTCCTTTCACTCTTATGTTCAAGAAAAGCAGCCAGAAAATTACAAGACATTTCTAAACAAAATCAAATCTACCACAACCTATAGAACAAGTAAACTGGTAACTGACTTAGTTCACAACTATCCTAATAACCAATAATAAACCCAAAATTCTGAATTGTTTTTGTTGTATGTAAGTCAAAATAAGAACCAGTGTAACACATGACACATTTATATATAACATTGTTTAAGGTCTATCTCAATTCAATAGGATAACCCTAAACTTTCGATCCAAAAAGAAGTTTATCAACCATAGCGACTATTTTTTCCAATGCAGTGGCCATACACTCTTTAAGCTCTAACTGTTTACTCTGTTTCTACATATTCCATGTGTGTATGTCACCACCCTACTAATATTGAACAGGAAGTTTAAGAAAAACTATAATTACAAGCACCAATTGATCTACCAAGTTTCACAAAGATTCAAAGAACTAAATGTGGTACCGGAACTATAAACAACATTTAGAGCAAACATACTGAACATGCATCGCTTGTTACAAAAAAGAATCATATTGTACAGACTGACGCTACTGTAAAACCAACGAATAAGAAGAATAATGTCCTATTTTTTTTGTCATACTGGCCATTTGCATTTCAAGAGGACCAATATTGTTCTGTGGAATAAAACCTTGGAGAAAACCCAATTCCACATACAGGTCATTTGCATCAATATCGGATTGTCCATCTTTTTAAGTGCATCCTCAAGATGATGACAACAAGATTTTAAACTCTTTTTATCTAATGACCGCAATGCATCAGAACTGAATAAGAAACCAAATATTTTTTGATAACCTTGATACTATTCAAATCTCCTCGTAAGTGAAGAAATAGCATGATCAACAATAGACATAAATAGTTGTTTCTAAAAGATTCCTCTTCAGACTGTCAATCTATCCTTGGGACCTTTCACAATTGATAGGTCTCTTTTTGGTCCCTTTACTACTAAGATGTCAACTTGTCGAGGATCTAGTGAATCCCAATACCTTAGATCAAATATATCAACATGAAAAGGTGCATCATCAATATTTGCAGCAGAACTACCCAAGTTATCATCAAAGCTAGCATCATCAACACTATTAGGAGCTTGGCCAACAATATTTGTGGGGTCTCTGTCTCACTATCATTAATATGATTAGGATTTTCTGTATCTTCTGCAGTATCTTGATCAAATATCTTAGCATTGTGAGAAAAAAACTTGTGGTTCTTTAATGATAAATCTCTCCATAACCCCTTTCTGAGATTGAGTTAATTCCTCCGCTCTTTGCTTTTTTAACACTTTTGATGCCTAGACTTAAATTTTATAATCCAATTTGAAGAAGACATAGTTTTCTAGATGGTACAATTGGACAATAGTCAATTAATTTATTAATACACAAAAAATAAAATAAGTAGAGGAGCCCAACCAGCCTAGCACGTACAGGTTCAGAATAGAAAACAAATAAACAATCCAACATCATATTGAGGGAGCTCGTTCATGTCTCCATGAATAAATAAAAAATGCTAATATGCTACAGAATTGACAGGGGCTAGATTAGAATAGAATGTTGTGTGCGGTCTGCAATTTACTACAAAATCAAAGCGTACCTCAAAAGGGAAAACAATGGATTGGTCCGTTGATTGCTGATTGGGCTGCCGTCAGCGGATGAATCATGTCACGTACAAGTCGAACTGTGGCAGAAATCAGGATCAAGGAACGGAGGCACACGCCCGACGTCTCAGGCAGGAGCAGTGACGGCGTACAGATCGCGACTGCCTGCGGGGGATGAGAGCGCATCCTCCACGAGATACGCGCAGATTCCGACGATGACCCGGACGCTGGCCCCGACGACAACGACGAGGCACCGACGTCGACCAGCTCGTCTGCGGCCACGGGGGACCACTACGACTGCGGTGCCGCGTGGACGACGGCGAACTACAGGCTGCAGCCGCGGGTGACGCGGTGGAAGGCCAAGCGGCGGCGGTGGCTGCACCAGAACCCGGGGTTCCCGTCCCGCGACGCGCGCGGCGGCCCGCGGGTGCTGCTGGTCACGGCATCGCCGCAGGGGCCCTGCGGCAGCCCCGACGGTGACCGGTTCCTGCTCCGGGCCACCAAGAACAGGCTCGACTACTGCCGCCTCCATGGCGTCGATATGGTGCACGCCACGGCGCGACTGGAGGACCCCGAGCTGCGGTCGGCCGGCTACGGCGACGGGTGGGCCAAGCTCGCGCTGCTGCGGCGCCTCATGCTGGCGCACCCGGAGGTGGAGTGGTTGTGGTGGCTGGACGTCGGCGCGCTCGTCACCGACATGGGGTTCGAGCTCCCGCTGGCGCGCTACGAGGGCGCCCACCTCGTGGTGCGCGGCGACTCGTACCAGCTCTTCCAGCGTCGGGCCTGGGACGCCGCCAGCACCGCCAGCTTCCTGCTCCGCAACTGTCAGTGGTCACTGGACCTGCTTGACGCGTGGGTCGTCATGGCGCCCAAGGGCCGCGCTCGCCATGACGCCGGGGAGCTGCTGACGGCGACGTTGGCGGGGCGGCCGACGACCAGTCCGCGCTTGTACACCTGCTCATCACCGAGAAGGAGCGGTGGATGGACCGGGTGTACCTCGAGAACCAGTACTACCTGCACGGCGTCTGGACGGCGCTGGTCGGCACGAGAAGGCCATGGAGAAGCACCACCTGGGGTACGGCGATGACCGCTGGCCCTTCGTCACGAACTTCGCCGGCTGTAATCCTTGCGACGGCGGCAAGAATCGCAGTGATGAGTACCCGATGGACCGGTGCGCCAGCGGCATGGAGCGCGCCTTCAACTTCGCCGACAACCAGGTGCTTAGGCTCTACGGCTTCCGGCACGAGTCGCTGGCGAGCGCCGACGGGGGATGAGAGCCGCCGCGCGACTGCCTGCGCGGATGAAGTCTTTAGGGTTTTTCCTAGATGGGCCTTATAGAATTTCATTGATAGATGGGCCTCATACGTTAACCAAATAACGCAGCACATGTAGGCTACCGCAGCACAAATATATTGTACCATATCGGCCAGCCAAAGGTTGCGGTAGCAACTTATAAACCTTCCTGCTACAGAGGAAGCAGTCAGCTTGTGTAATCAGCTCTTGGTATTGTCTACTTGCGTCAAATTTTTGCGCGCGCGGATGGGGTGGGGTGAGGAGGGCAGGTTAGTGTGGCGATGGACGATCCAGATTGAACGAAGGCAGAACGACAGGCTACCCTTACAGCCTTAATAAGTAGTAGAGATATTTACTATTTTAAATTTCACTCTCTAAACAGTATAAACAGTATGTTTTATTGTACAAAATAATATTTTGCACGACCATATACATAATATGATGGCCACAGTCTTAGTGGACTCAGCGGCTATGGTCAAGCATCCTAGGATAGCCTGTCGTCTAAGAGCAAGGCTATTAATATAGCTTACCATTGGTCGTAAGGATTGTTGCAACCAACCTCTTAGCTCACTTGTACAATAGTTAGATCTCCAACAACAACCTATAAAAAAGGTATGGTACCCTAACTATAACGTTTTTATTAGAACACAAAGCCTCCAACAACAACCTGTATCGCATCTGCTAAAATAGTGTTCGCCTCTGGTGCCCGCCAAATCTGGGTGTCTTTGTTCGTCCGCTATCTGCATCTTCATGGGCCCGAGGCATATTGCACATCACACTACTACAACGACAACAAGATGCAGTTGGGGGCGAAGGCGATGGTGAGCAAAGAGCGATGTGAGAGGCGCCGGGAGGAAGTTGCCTCTGCTGGCGTGGGATGCGAGCGGCACCAGCGTCTAGCTCGCATTCTTTCCATGACGTTAGAGCATCTGGTCCATAGCGCGGGATCCGGATGCGAAGTTGTCAAGAGTGGCATGTTCCGTGGGGAGGTGAGGGCGAAGGCCGCTGCCAACGGCGCAACGGAGAAGACGTTCTTGCGTCCGAGCGTGGGCTCTTTCCCTTGAAGGATGTGTGACAAGATAATCAGTGGTCGCGTCAGCTAGGAAGTGAGGGGTTACGGGAGAACATAAAAATTGATATAGGGTATGAGATATTGATGACGTTGTTGGAGATGAAGAAGATATAATGGATAAAATATTTTAGAGTGTGCTCTAAAGTCTAAAGGATATGGAATATTTCTTAGCGAATGAAATTTAGTTCACACTACTAGAGAGAGTCTTAGGACGTGTTTGTATCCTATGTTCTAAACTTTAGCAAGGTGTTAAACTTTAGCAGTGTTAAAAGAGATGCTAAAGTTTAGCACTTTACTTCTGTTTGGATAGCAATGCTAAAGGAGGGACAATGGAGTTTGTTAATGGGTGAGCAGACCACTTTTAGCACTGTTTAGCACCAAAGAAAGAGCTAATGAGCTAATAGGTGTTAAACATTAGCGCTGCCATTTTAGTATGCCTGTTTGGTTTTATATGTGCTAAACTTTTTAGTAAAAAATGTTATGCTAAACTTTAGCACTAGAAATAAACAGAGCCTCAATGTATAATCCACTAGACCACCAGTCTCTCTCTCAGAAGATTTTTTTTATTCTCGTATCTAAGCCGTTGTAAGATAATAGCCTGCTTCTCCTATAACCCTCTCCTCCAACTCAAAGTTTAGTCTTTTATAGCCGTTACTATACTTACTCCTTCAACATGTTTAGATGGTCTAAGACTAAAGTTTATAAATTAATATTTAGTTGAGTTAAATTTAGATGGATTGATTTTAGTCAAGTGTTTAATACAAAGACTAAAATAAAAATAAATTATTTCTTACGGATAAATTCATGAGCACTTTCTACTTCAATTTTGTCTATATTTATCAACTAATAGATTAACAACTAGTTGAAGTGAAAGTTGTTAGATAATTGTATATTTTAAGATTAAATTAATTTCTAAAGCGATCACTACGTGAACAATGACTAAATCACATATAGCAAATAAAATTATATCCAAGTGGTAGATTAAATCTATTTTGAATGTATCTAACAGAAACAAACTCATCGTTATTCACGGTGAGGATTGCTTCTAAAAGGGAATTAGGCTTACACCTATTTCCTAAATGATTTTGGTGGTTGAATTGCCCAACACAAATAATTGGACTAACTAGTTTGCTCTAGTCAAAAAGTTATACAGGTGCCAAAGGTTCACACTAAGTCAATAAAAGACCAAGAAAAGGGTTTAAAAAAGAGAGCAAGGGATAACCGAAGGCTGCCCTGGTCTGGCGCACCGGACTATCCGGTGTGCCACCGGACAGTGTCCGATGCACCAGGGAACTCGACGCCCAACTCTTCACCTTCGAGCATTTTCAGAGGGCTCCGCTATAATTCACCGGATTGTCCGGTGCACCACCGGACAGTGTCCGGTGCCCCAAGGAAGAGCAACTCTGAACTCGCCAGCTTCGGTAATTCGCTCCGCTATAATTCACCGGACATGTCCGGTGCACACCGGACTGTCCGGTGAGCCAGCGGAGCAACGGCTACTTCGCGCCAACGGTCGACTGCAACGCATTAAATGCGCGCCAGCGCGCGCAGAGGAGCAGTGCACGCGCGGGTGGCACACCGGACAGTCTACAGGACTTGTCCGGTGCACCACCGGACAGCCAGGCGGGCCCACAAGTCAGAGCTCCAACGGTCGAAACCCAACGGCCTGGTGACGTGGCTGGCGCACCGGACAGTGTCTGGTGGCGCACTGGACTGTCCGGTGCGCCATACGACAGCAGCCTCCACCAAACGGCTAGTTTGGTGGTTGGGGTTATAAATATCCCCAACCACCTCACATTCAAGTCATCCAAGTTTCCACCCTCCAACTACTTACAAGAGCTCTAGCATCAATATAAGACACACCAAAGAGATCAAATCCTCTCCCAACTCCACACAAAGCTTTAGTGATTAGAGAGAGTGATTTGTCGTGTTCATTTGAGCTCTTGCGCTTGGATCGCTTCTTTTCTTTCTCATTCTTTCTTGAGATCAAACTCACTTGTGATTGAGGCAAGAGACACCAATCGTGTGGTGGTCCTTGCGGGAACTTTGTGTTCCAATTGTTTGAGAAGAAGAATCTCACTCGGTCCGAGGGACCGTTTGAGAGAGGGAAAGGGTTGAAAGAGACCCGGTCTTTATGACCACCTCAACGGGGAGTAGGTTTGCAAGAACCGAACCTCGGTAAAACAAATCCGCGTGTCACACTCTTTATTCGCTTGTGATTTGTTTTGCGCCCTCTCTTTCGGACTCAATTATATTTCTAACGCTAACTCGGCTTGTAGTTGTGATTAACTTTGTAAATTTCAGTTTCACCCTATTCACCCCCCCTCTAGGCAACTTTCAATTGGTATCGGAGCCCGATGCTTCATTAGAGCTTAACCGCTCGAAATGATGTCGGGAGAACACACCAAGAGGGAGATGGAGACCAGCGACAAGCCCACTACAAGCCACGGGAAGGCTTCATCGGGAGAGTCCCGCAACAAAAAGAAAGGGAAGGAAAAGAAATCCTCTTCCCACAAGTCGCATCGGAGTGGCGACAAGAAAAAGAAGATGAGGAAGGTGGTCTACTACGAGACCGATACTTCATCACCTTCCACATCCGGCTCCGACGCGCCGTCCGTTACTTCTAAGCGCCATGAGCGCAAGAAGGTTAGTAAGATCCCCCTACGCTATCCTCGCATTCCTAAACATACGCCTTTACTTTTCGTCCCATTAGGCAAACCACCAACTTTTGATGGTGAAGATTATGCTAGGTGGAGTGATATGATGCGATATCACCTAACCTCACTCCACAAAAGTATATGGGATATTGTTGAGTTTGGTGTACAGGTACCATTCGTAGGGGATGAAGATTATGATGAGGACGAAGTGTCCCAAATCCAACACTTCAATTCCCAAGCCACAACTATACTCCTCGCCTCTCTAAGTCGAGAGGAGTATAATAAGGTGCAAGGGTTGAAGAGTGCTAAGGAGATTTGGGACGTGCTAAAAACCGCACACGAAGGAGACGAGGTGACCAAGATCACCAAGCGGGAAACGATCGTGGGGGAGCTCGGTCGCTTCCGTCTTCGCCAAGGGGAGGAGCCACAAGATATGTACAACCGACTCAAAACCTTGGTGAACCAAGTGCGCAATCTCGGGAGCAAGAAGTGGGATGACCACGAAGTGGTTAAGGTTATTCTTAGATCACTTGTTTTCCTTAACCCTTCTCAAGTTCAATTAATTCGTGGCAATCCTAGATATACACTAATGACTCCCGAGGAAGTAATCGAGAATTTTGTGAGCTTTGAATTGATGATCAAAGGCTCAAAGAAGATCAATGAGCTAGATGGCCCCTCCACGCCCGAAGCACAACCGGTAGCATTCAAGGCGACAGAGGAGAAGAAGGAGGAGTCTACATCAAGTAGACAACCCATCAACGCCTCCAAGCTCGACAACGAGGAAATTACGTTCATCATCAAGAGTTTCCGCCAAATCCTCAAGCAAAGGAGGGGGAAGGATTACAAGCCTCGCTCCAAGAAGGTTTGCTACAAGTGTGGTAAGCCCGATCACTTTATTGCCAAATGTCCTATTTCTAGTGACAGGGGCGACGACAAGAAGGGGAGAAGAAAGGAAAAGAAGAGGTACCACAAGAAGAAGGGCGGCAATGCCCATGTGTGCCGCGAGTGGGAATCCGACGAGAGCTCCACCGACTCCTCCTCCGACGAGGACGCCGCCAACATCGCCATCACCAAGGGACTTCTCTTCCCCAACGTCGGCCACAAGTGCCTCATGGCAAAGGACGACAAAAAGAAGAAGGTAAAATCAAGATCCTCTACTAAATATGAAACCTCTAGTGATGAGGATAATGCTAGTGATAAGGAGGATAATTTGCGCACCCTTTTTGCCAACCTCAACATGCAACAAAAGGAAAAATTAAATGAATTAATTAGTGCTATTCATGAGAAGGATGATCTCTTGGACTCTCAAGAGGACTTCCTAATTAAGGAAAACAAGAAGCATGTTAAGGTTAAAAATGCTTACGCTCTAGAAGTAGAAAAATGTGAAAAATTATCTAGTGAGCTAAGCACTTGCCATGACACTATTACCAACCTTAGAAATGAAAATGATAAACTAATTGCTAAAGTTGATTCTAATACTTGTGATGTTTCAATTCCCAATCTTAGAGATGAAAATGTTGATTTGCTTGCTAAGATTGAAGAATTAAATATATCTCTTGATAGCCTTAGGATTGAGAATGAAAAATTGCTTGCTAAGGTTAAAGATTTTGATGTTTGCAATGTTACTATTTCTAACCTTAGAAGTGAAAATGATATATTACATGCTAAGGTTGTAGAATTAAAATCCTTCAAACCCTCTACATCTACCGTTGAGCATGTTCCTATTTGCACCAGATGTAGAGATGTTGATATTGATGCTATTCGTGATCATATGGTCTTAATTAAGCAACAAAATGATCATATAGCAAAATTAGATGCTAAAATTGCCGAGCATGAACTTGAAAAATGAAAAATTTAAATTTGCTCGTAGTATGCTTTATAGTGGGAGACGCCTTGGCATCAAGGATGGCATTGGCTTCTAAAAGGGGGACAATGTTAAACTTAATGCCCCTCCTAAGAGATTATCTAATTTTGTTAAGGGCAAGGCTCCCATGCCTCAGGATAACGAGGGTTACATATTGTACCCTGCCGGTTATCCCGAGAGCAAAATTAGGAGAATTCACTCTAGGAAGTCTCACTCTGGCCCTAATCATACTTTTATGTATAAGGGTGAGACATCTAGTTCTAGGCAACCAACCCGTGCTAAGTTGCCTAAGAAGAAAACTCCTAGTGCATCAAATGAACATAGCATTTCATTTAAAACTTTTGATGCATCCTATGTGTTAACTAACAAATCCGGCAAAGTAGTTGCCAAGTATGTTGGGGGCAAGCACAAGGGGTCAAAGACTTGTGTTTGGGTACCCAAAGTTATTGTGTCTAATGCCAAAGACCCAAAACCATTTGGGTACCTAAAGTCAAGAACTAAACTTGTTTTGTAGGTTTATGCATCCGGGGGCTCAAGTTGGATCATCGACAGCGGGTGCACAAACCACATGACAGGGGAGAAAAAGATGTTCTCCTCCTATGAGAAAAACCAAGATCCCCAAAGAGCGATCACATTCGGGGATGGAAACCAAGGTTTGGTCAAAGGTTTGGGTAAAATTGCTATTTCACCTGACCATTCTATTTCCAATATTTTTCTTGTAGACTCTCTAGATTACAATTTGCTTTCTGTATCTCAATTATGTCAAATGGGCTACAACTGTCTATTTACTGATGTAGGTGTCACTGTCTTTAGAAGAAGTGATGATTCAATAGCATTTAAGGGAGTGTTAGAGGGTCAGCTATACTTAGATTTTGATAGAGCTGAACTCGACACTTGCTTAATTGCTAAGACTAACATGGGTTGGCTCTGGCACCGCCGACTAGCCCATGTTGGGATGAAGAACCTTCATAAACTTCTAAAGGGAGAACACATTTTAGGATTAACAAATGTTCATTTTGAGAAAGACAGGATTTGTAGCGCATGCCAAGCAGGGAAGCAAGTTGGTGCTCATCATCCACACAAGAACATCATGACGACTGACAGGCCACTGGAGCTCCTACACATGGACCTATTCGGCTTGATAGCTTACATAAGCATCGGCGGGAGTAAGTACTGTCTAGTTATTGTGGATGATTATTATCGCTTCACTTGGGTGTTCTTTTTGCAGGAAAAATCTCACACCCAAGAGACCTTAAAGGGATTCTTGAGATGGGCTCAAAATGAGTTTGGCTTAAGGATCAAGAAAATTAGAAGCGACAACGGAACGGAGTTCAAGAACTCTCACTTTAGATAAAAATGATGTGGTATTGATGAGATGTTGAAATTAGACTAGATGCAAATAGAGTCTATTAATACTTAATATGGCGTTAAAAGATTGAAAGTAAGGACTCACTTTAGTAAGCTACTTCTGCAAAAGTATAAGTTGATTTTTGCTAAAGCCTCTCCTTGACTCCTATTTATCCAGCATACCCTTGAGAGTCTTTTCCTTAGTCGGGTAAGACTTGCTGAGTAATTCCATACTCAGGGTTTATCCCTTTGTTGTTTTTAGGTGAGGAAGCGACAAATTTTTGTTGCTTTTGCTCCAAGGTGGTACCAAATGAAGAAAAACAAGATTGAAGTGCGGGAGGACTTGGTCCTCCACATAGGAACTTTTGCTTATAGCTTATCGGGAGGAGTTTGTGCCTCCCTTGGTTTGTATAATATTACTACTCAGCACTCGCCTTTTTAGTTCTGGTTTGTAATAAAATAACTTAAGCTTGCTTTTAAAATAAATGTAATTTATGTTATCGCTTCCGCATTTCTTTATCTCCGATGTTCTGTAAAGTCTGCAAGACGGGTGAAACGTTCCTGGTAAGGTAAGGAAAGATACCGAGCTTGTCAAGTGACTTAGGAACATCTACAGGGTGTCTGATGTCTGTTAGACAAGGACAACTGTAGGTGGGCCTAATTACTTGGGAGGTTCCGTCACAGGATACTCCCAAGTCGAAGGTTTAGATTTCGGTGAAACCTATGCACCCGTAGCTAGGCTTGAGTCAATTCGTATATTATTAAATTAGCTTATGCTACTTACCATGGCTTCAAGCTTTATCAAATGGACGTAAAGAGTGCCTTCCTCAACGGACCAATCAAAGAAGAAGTCTATGTTGAGCAACCTCCCGGCTTTGAAGATAGTAAGTATCCTAACCATGTTTATAAACTCTCTAAGGCGCTTTATGGGCTCAAGCAAGACCCAAGAGCATGGTATGAATGCCTAAGAGATTTCCTTATTGCTAATGGCTTCAAAGTCGGAAAAGCCGATCCTACTCTATTCACTAAAACTCTTAACAATGATTTGTTTGTATGCCAAATTTATGTTGATGATATTATATTTGGGTCTACTAACGAATCTACATGTGAGGAATTTAGTAGGATCATGACACAAAAATTCGAGATGTCGATGATGGGGGAGTTGAAGTACTTCTTGGGATTTCAAGTGAAGCAACTCCAAGAGGCACCTTCATTAGCCAAACAAAGTATACTCAAGACATTCTAAGCAAGTTTGGAATGAAGGATGCCAAGCCCATCAAGACACCCATGGGAACCAATGGGCATCTCGACCTCGACACGGGAGGTAAATCCGTAGATCAAAAGGTATACCGGTCGATGATAGGCTCTTTACTCTATTTATGTGCATCTTGACCGGACATTATGCTTTCCGTATGCATGTGTGCAAGATTCCAAGCCGACCCTAAGGAAGCTCACCTTACGGCCGTAAAATGAATCTTGAGATATTTGGCTTATACTCCTAAGTTTGGGCTTTGGTATCCTAGGGGATCCACATTTGATTTAATTGGTTATTCGGATGCTGATTGGGCGGGGTGTAAAATTAATAGAAAGAGCACATCGAGGACTTGTCAGTTCTTGGGAAGATCCTTGGTGTCTTGGGCTTCAAAGAAGCAAAATTTCGTAGCTCTTTCTACCGCCGAGGCCGAGTACATTGCCGCAGGCCATTGTTGCGCGCAACTACTTTGGATGAGGCAAACCCTTAGGGACTATGGTTACAAATTAACCAAAGTTCCTCTTCTATGTGATAATGAAAGTGCAATCCGCATGGCGGATAATCCCGTTGAGCATAGCCGCACTAAACACATAGCCATTCGGTGTCACTTTCTAAGGGATCACCAACAAAATGGAGATATCGAGATTACATACATTAATACTAAAGATCAATTAGCCGATATCTTTACCAAGCCACTTGATGAACAAACTTTTAACAAACTTAGGCATGAGCTAAATATTCTTGATTCTAGAAATTTCTTTTAATATCTTGCATACATAGCTCATAAATATACCTTTGATCATATGTCCTTTATATGCTATGACTAATGTGTCTTCAAGTACTTTTCAAACCAAGTCATAGGTGTATTGAAAGGGAATTGGAGTCTTCGGCGAAGACAAAGGCTTCCACTCCGTAACTCGTCCTTCGCCGTCGCTCTGAGTATCTCTCCATCTTTGGTATAGTCTTCCTCATATGTTTCATTTGCCAAAGGAGAGAAAGTAGTTATAAAAGGGCTCTAATGATAACGTTTTTGGCGATTCATGCCAAAGGGGGAGAGAGCATGAGCCCAAAGCAAAAGGACCGCACCACCACCAATTTCAAAAATTTTAGTCTTTCAATTGGTTTTAAAGAAGGATTTTCAAATTGGTATCTTATTTGTGATGTAATTTCAAATTAGTATACCCTCTTCAAAATTAACATCAAAACCCTCTTGAACACTAAGAGGAGGATTTCATTGAGGGGGAGTTTTGTTAAGTCAAAGGAAAAAACATTTGAAACAAGGGGAGAAGATTTCAAATCTCGAAAATGCTTCTCAAACTTTTATTCATTTACCTTTGACTATTTGCAAAAAGAACTTTGAAAATGATTTACAAAAGAATTTGCAAAAACAAAACAAGTGGTGCAAGCGTGGTCCAAAATGTTAAAATTAAAGAAACAATCCATGCGTATCTTATAAGTATTTATATTGGCTCAATTCTAAATGACCTTTGCACTTACATTATGCAAACTAGTTCAATTATGCACTTCTATACTTGCTTTGGTTTGTGTTGGCATCAATCACCAAAAAGGGGGAGATTGAAAGGGAATTAGGCTTACACCTATTTCCTAAATGATTTTGGTGGTTGAATTGCCCAACACAAATAATTGGACTAACTAGTTTGCTCTAGTCAAAAAGTTATACAGGTGCTAAAGGTTCACACTAAGCCAATAAAAAGACCAAGAAAAGAGTTCAACAAAAGAGAGCAAGGGATAACCGAAGGCTGCCCTGGTCTGGCGCACCGGACTGTCCGGTGTGCCACCGGACAGTGTCCGGTGCACCAGGGAACTCGACGCCCAACTCTTCACCTTCGGGAATTTTCAGAGGGCTCCGCTATAATTCATCGGACTGTCCGGTGCACCACCGGACAGTGTCCAGTGCCCCAAGGAAGAGCAACTCTGAACTCGCCAGCTTCGGGAATCCGCTCCGCTATAATTCACCGGACATGTCCGGTGCACACCGGACTGTCCGGTGAGCCAGCGGAGCAACGACTACTTCGCGCCAACGGTCGACTGCAACGCATTAAATGCGCGCCAGCGCGCTCAGAGGAGCAGTGCACGCGCGGGTGGCATACCAGACAGTCTACAGGACCTGTCCGGTGCACCACCGGACAGCCAGGCGGGCCCACAAGTCAGAGCTCCAACGGTCGGAACCCAACGGCCTGGTGACGTGGCTGGCGCACCGGACAGTGTCCGGTGGCGCACCAGACTGTCCGGTGCGCCATGCGACAGCAGCCTCCACCAAACGACTAGTTTGGTGGTTGGGGTTATAAATACCCCAACCACCCCACATTCAAGTCATCCAAGTTTCCACCCTCCAACTACTTACAAGAGCTCTAGCATTCAATACAAGACACACCAAAGAGATCAAATCCTCTTCCAACTCCACACAAAGCTTTAGTGATTAGAGAGTGTGATTTGTCGTGTTCATTTGAGCTCTTGGGCTTGGATCGCTTCTTTTCTTTCTCATTCTTTCTTGAGATCAAACTCACTTGTAATTGAGGCAAGAGACACCAATCGTGTGGTGGTCCTTGCGGGAACTTTGTGTTCCAATTGTTTGAGAAGAAGAAGCTCATTCGGTCCGAGGGACCGTTTGAGGGAGGGAAATAGTTGAAAGAGATCCGGTTTTTGTGACCACCTCAACGGGGAGTAGGTTTGCAAGAACCGAACCTCGGTAAAACAAATCCGCGTGTCACACTCTTTATTCGCTTGTGATTTG
Organism: Zea mays; assembly: GCF_902167145.1. NCBI lineage: Eukaryota > Viridiplantae > Streptophyta > Magnoliopsida > Poales > Poaceae > Zea > Zea mays. The sequence goes on from NC_050098.1 coordinate 189,365,324, forward strand.
TTTTGCGCCCTCTCTTTCGGACTCAATTATATTTCAAACGCTAACTCGGCTTGTAGTTGTGATTAACTTTGTAAATTTCAGTTTCGCCCTATTCACCCCCCTCTAGGCGACTTTCAGCTTCAACCTAGTCGAATATGAGTTCAAGGTGTTGTCGAAGTCTTCAAACGTCATAGTGCATAAACTCAGTGAGCAGTCTGTAATTGTCGTCCAAAATTTTGATTTGCACACATCTATGCATGTTATTTAGCAAAGCGAGGTTTCAGAGGCCCTACTTTTCCATGTCATTGTTCGTTGTGGCTTTAATCGGGCTGCGACTGTGGCTTCTACAGTATTTTGTGTCAATAGATTGTTGTTGCAGCAGTCCGAGCAGTTGTAGCAGCTACGACTATCAGCCAGCCGGACAAGCCTGCTGGAGCCTAAGATCGCGTAACACCAAGGACTCCCTTATCTAAAACCCTAATCCATAGTAAATTGGCTATTTCTCATACCTTCCGAGAAGAACATCCTCTCTGTTATATAGAGGAATTAGGCCCAGGATAAGCACACACAAAAAAGATAGGAAACCACGACCAGATGATTCAGTTTTGAACTTGTCACACAAAGCAAAATCGGAAATTTACTTGGTTATGGTCTTCATGTTCTGGTGGATTCAATTCTAAACTTGTTGCACAAGGCAAAGTCAGATTCATGAATAGGCCTTTGAGAATTTATCTGGAATTTTATTGTTATGTAAATAAGACGAGTCCAATAAACACCAACAATCCCTGCTAGATCTCAAAGACACAGCATAATCGTCTCTCCAAATGTTCTTAAATGCTATTTGTATGCCAATTTTATGGTGGAGACTTTTAAGTTAAATATCTATCTAGACTTAAGAGTTACACTATGTCATTATCTCACAACTATTGAATGGACTATGAATTGAAATGACAGCTTTATGCAAAGTAGTTTCACTCCAGAAGCATATCCTAGGCCCTAGTTAGAATAGCTTCACTCTTTAATTCTAATCCTTTAGACTTGCTCCTTGATTTTTTTTGACTAATTGACATTAGATCCTAAGTAAGAGGGAGTAGAGGAGAGGCGATGATGTGAATTGGTTCTCTGCTGATATGTAGCAGAATATGACGAGGATTAGGACGAAGCGGATTCTTTTACCTCATAGCTAGCTCCTAGTGTAAATAAAGGGATGATTAATTTTTATCTCAATTAATTGTCATGTTGGTTGACAGTGATTCTCACTCTCCAGAGAAGTTTAAGCTAAGGCTACGATTAGGAGGGCTTCATTTAAAAAATTGCAGCTTTGTTTTTTCAGCTTCGCCATAATACAACTTTAATATATTATTAAGGTGTGTTTCAGTAGTGTTTGGCTTACACATAGACTCTAGCTTTTATAATACAATTAATTTGTGTGGGTTTCTTTAATTACCCTTATTAATGAGGAGAGGAGAGTGATGAATCAATAGGTTGTGTAATCAATGGCATGGTGGGTAACTTTTATGTAGCTAGGGATGAAAACGGTTTCGGAATTTTTCGGAATTCCGAAAACCGTTTTCGGTTTTTCTTGGTCGGATTTATCGGTATCGGTATTTTTCGGAAACGGTATCGGTTGTCGGAATTTTGATTCGGAATCGGTACGGCGTTTTACCGACCGTTTTACATGATGTAGCTTTGTAAGGAGGTGTGAAAACAATGTTTTTGAAGCACCGGTTGAGTAGCTTCGACAATTTTATGAAACTAGCCATTAATTTTATTTTTTTAAAGCTAAAGCTCGTGGAGCTGAACCTGTTTAGATAGAAGTTGGAATAGACCTGAAAGTTTTAAAGTGAATCCATCCCAAAAAGGGTCTAAGAGCAACTTAAGAGGCTCTCTATATTTTTTTCTAATCTATATAAATAGAGATTTTTTTAAAAAATATCTCTTACAACATCTTATCTAAATGGCTATTTAAATATAGCCATCTTCTATTTCAGATTTCTCGCTAGTCAAATATAGAAAACGTGAATGGCTCTTTAAAGTGCAAACAAAATATTGAAAAACTGTTGGATATTGAAAAGATATAAAAAGCGATTTTTTATGCAAATGACTCTAATTTGGAGAGTGAGATTTAGAAATACTTCTAGAGATGCTCTAAAACTATCTCTTGTAGATAGCGCACTAGTACGTCCGTATGACTCTGAGACTTTTGACTTTGCAACTGAACAGACGGCCCACTAGTGCGTCTGAAGAGTTTGAGACATTGCGTTTCTCAGCTGAACAGATTCATAGCAGTCTTGGATGAAGCTTGCGGCAATCCTCATCGTCTCGTCGGTACAACTTGCCAATTGGCGAGGCATCTGGCAGCCAAGGCTCCAGAGTTAAAATTAGACGGTGGCCTTGTCGCGGCACACGTCGTTACTCGTCCGGTGTCCCGATTCGATCGTTGTCGTTCGATCGCTGCACCCCTGTTCGCTCAACCGTCCGTCGTCGTCGAGTCACGGTCCTTCGCGGCGCGCGACGACGCAGTTCGGTCGCGTCGAGGAACAGGGAGGGCAGCGACCCAGCAACGCCTCTGGTCGGCCCGAGCAGACGTCGCCACTCACCACTCGTCGGCGAGAAATTAGGAATTATGCCATTTATAAGGTCTATGTTTCGCTATTTTGCCATTATTTTTGGAGTCTTTGTTCGTTCGAGTGCCATTATCAAACACGTTGCATACGCTATAATGCCATTTTGTTATTTTATAAAACGAAAAAACGAAACAACGATTGAATAGAACTCTCAGTTTTCTTTTGTGAGGCGTAACTGTCCGTGGCACCATTCTTCGTCGTCTTCATCGGTATGAAGGAGCTGACAGCCTCCGTCGTCTTCGAAATGACCCATTGGGCTAGCGGCTAGCCCCAACTTCTTCCCACCCACCAACAGCGCCGCCTTGAACAACGGCGGCTTAACATGGCAGGCTGCGCCAGCCGCCAGCCCGCCACGGAGATGAGGTCCGCCTCGCACTCGACTGGCTCACAGCTCCTGCGTCTGTCGCCCAGCTTCATAAACTGCACCACCGCAGCTGGGTGGGCCGTGGGCGCGGCACCGGTGGCGGCGTCATCCTTGGCAGCACCAACGAGGCCAAGCTCGTCACGCTCGTCGCCGTGCGTGACGTTGCCATCCATTCACCGGAGTGCCTCCTTGGCAGCACTTGAAGGCGTGCCGCCTCGCCGAGCCCGGAGATGGACTGTGCCCTCAACCCGGCCTGGCTGCTCGAGGTCGTCGGCCAATACCGACGCTGGCCTCATGCCGACCTGCGCCACGGTCAGCACCAAAAGTCGTCCAACGCCGACGACGGAGCCATTGCTGATGACGCCAGCACCACGCGCGCTCGATTGGTTCGTCGCCGCCGACTGTCGGCGGTGCAGTGCTCGCTGGGAATTATATATATCATTTTATTGTTTTATTAAATGACAAAATGGTATTATAGCATGTGTGACATATTTGATAATGGCATTCGAATTAAGCCTAAAAAATGGCAAACCGGCGAAACAATTACAAATTTCTGCTCGCCGGCGAGATCTGGATCGGCCCGGCGACAATTCCGTGTGTGCACTGTGTAGCATTGACCCGTCCTCTCGCGCCGGCGCCAAATGCGAGTGAGGTTACCACTCACCAAGCTGCAGCTGGGACTGAGCCGCCGATGTGAAGGCATTTGGCTGCTTGCGTCGCGTCTGGTTTCGACGATATGTGCTGGCCTAGCGCCAAATTTTTACAAGGGGCAGGGCCCAGGAGGCATGTGGCGCAACAGTCGTCACGCCACGGCTCGAGTTGTACTAACAAACTGTAGTTGTATTGGGTTTGACGCGGAAGAACATCAGAGCAATGTGCACCGCACATGTAACGACGTGGAGATGTGTACACGTTAATTGACTGCATCAGTCGGTACTCGGTACCGTCTTTCGTGATCTCACAGTATCGCCGTCAGCCTTCTTTCAGTTGTGCTCTCACTCATACCTCAAAAAAGAAAAAGAAAAAAACAGCGGCAGAACGCGTCGTCATGTAGCGAAATTGGGGTCAATTGACGTTCCCTTGTCACACTCGCTCCATGTCCATGGTCGCGGCCACTCAGGCCCTGGAAATCGTAGGGCAACATGCCCGGACCGTCGTCAGAGCCAGGCAGCCAGCGGAATGGTGATCTTGAGAACTTGCGCCAGACCACGCGAAACGCGAATGCAAGGCAAACCTGCTGCGAAAGGGCGCCTCATGCCAAGTTCTTCGCTTGGCTACTGTCATAGGAACGGATATAATGCTGAAGGCGAACCTGCTGCGAAAGAGCGCCTCATGCTAAGTTCTTCGCTTGGCTACAGTCACAGCCTCACAGGAACAGATACAATGCTGAAGGCGAACCTGCTGCGAAAGAGCGCCTTTTCGATCATAGCAAACACAGTGTAAACCATATAGCTATCGGTGAACTGTCTGTATATTCAAACAATCCTAGAACATAAGGCGCCCTTTCGGACGCCCTGCGCCATGAATTAAAGACCATAAGCTATTGACTATATATATTTGACAAACGTGGCTTTGTAAAGATGATAACACTAAGGCCTGAGCACATATACTGAGCGTAATGATATAGAGGCTTCTACACAAGCTTCAGGTTAGTGGGTGTCATCATTTGTATACTTCCTTGAACTCAGGCTTGAGCTCATGCCTCATGTCATGCATGCGTCCGTCCCCTGATTGATTTGTCGTCCCTCGCTAGCTAGTTGCATACATACAGGAGATCGTTTATATCATCTCAATAGTATAAGTTTCTTGCTGCTGAGTACAAACCAGCGAGCACGCTGACTACGATATGCGGATAGAAGAAGAAGAAGAGGAAGAAGAGGGGCACATGAATGAACAGGATGGGCATGCGTTAATCTAATAGTAGGAGGAAGGATCCGATCCTAGTGTGTTCATTGCGTTCCCCTGCTGAACGAAAGTAGTAGCAGTCTGGTACTCCTACATTGCAGCGGAATAATATAGAAGACACAGGTGAACCATGCATATTGGAGGCATCCAGACGTAGTACTAGCCATGGGCGATGACTGACCATCCCTTGGTCCTCTAAAACGTCAGCAGCCTTATCTAAGCACCTGAATGGACGAGTTCAGATATGTTTAGCAGAATTCCAAACGACGAAGCATCGCAGTAAGGACATTACAGGGCCGGCCCTAAAGGGAGGGAAGGAACGAAGGCAGCCGCTCTGGCCCGAAAATCTATGGGCCCCAAGTATACGATACTACTCTTTGTGATGTAGCAAAATCTTATGCAAAAGTTGTTTCATTTTTTTTTTGGAATTGTTCAACGCATATACGTATTGTTTTCTAGTTCAACGAAAACGTGGAATGCTATGACAAGTACGTTACTAGTCTGTAACTGGTAAATCATTGTCGAATACCCATCCGGACAGCCGAATCAAAAGTGTTAGAGCAATAATAAGAAGATTTGAAGCTACTAAGTTAAGGTCAGCTTTTGTCAGAGTTATGTCACGCTTCTGACATTGGACCTAAGGATAGAACTGATGTAAAAAAAAATTATTTGTCGCACTTGATAGCTTTAACAATAAGGTTATACTTGATATAGTTATCTTTAACTTTAAGTTTATACCTGATATAGTTACCTGACATGATAATGAACTCGAAGAGCATAAAAACACGCATAAATTCATCCCGCGTCATATCCGCGCACCTGTTCATCTCATCGGTTACCAGACGCCACGGGCTGCTTGCCCCCTACGTACGCTGCTCGGCCTGCTACACAACGACCCAGAGAAGGGCATGGAGCAGGAAGAGCTAGCCCTAGCCCGCGCAGCTGCGTCCAGAAGATACGGGCGCGGATCGGAGCGCGTCCGCGTGTGCTTTCTCGGAACGCCGAAACGGAAACGCATACCATACCGTCCGTGGTGAGTGACAGGAGGATGCAAGTTGTTGAAGCGGTTGCAGGCGCAAGGCACCATCCTGTTTCGGGCGTTGGTCAGCGTCAGCAGGGTGTCCTCTGTCTGCTGGCGAAATCCATCCAGGCATCCAGCTGCTGAACAGAACAGCGGGTGGCAGTGGCAAGGCATCGATCGGCGGCATGCTTTCGTCGGGCCTGTAAGCTAGAAGCTAGCTTGATTCCATACATACGGTACGCCGGTCCGCGAACCATTCGCTTTCAGTACATATATGTCTGCCTCCTTTTGCCGTAAAGGCGTAAACTACTTTACAAGTTTACGTAGAAGCTGCCACGCAGGAGAACATGCATGGCTGCACCTTGCACGCTGTGGGTCGGTCGCTGGCAATCGAGCCGCAACGCCTCTCGTGCGTGCCGCGCGCTCTGCTACTGCTAGCGAGTCCTTGTTTTGAGTTCTTTCGTGTGCCTGCCGTAGGCATGATGTGCGCGGTGCGCCACGGTCCCTGCTGGTAGGTTATTTGCGGACTCACAGCACGTACGACGCGGTGTCAGCAGCCTCACTCGCACGCGTGCACGGCCGTGCTAGCCAGCTCTCGTGGCTGCCATTTTGCTCAGTTTATGAGAGTTTTTCACCGTCGGCGTCGTGCTATACGGACGTACGGTACATTAATAACTCTACATATGTTTGCTTCTGCAATTCTCTCCACCGCGTGGGATGCATGCATGCGTACACACTAGTACAACTGAACGAAAGTAGATCAAGTCGGCAGAGCAATAGTATCAATGTATCATCTGGACATCTTATCTATCGTCCCTCTGCCTCACACTAAAAAGTTTAGTCTAAACTGCGCCACTACTAGCTGCCCTTACTGTACGGGCACTTTAGAGTGTCTTCAACAAAGTTCTGTATATGGTTCTGTTCGGTAAGTTTAGCGGATACAGACGTTCGGTGTGCCTCCAGCAATGACCGGTAAATGACACTCTAAATTTTACCGTTCGCCTTCCATCCTGTAAATGTGGCGGACTCTATGCGTTCGCTACACATCGGCCGCTGGTGAATCCCGCGCCAACGCGGAGGTTTCCCTCTCCATTCGTATGACAACCATTTCCCCTGCGTCGCCGGACCGCTCGTGGCAAGCTTCGTCGTCGGCTCGCCGGCGCGGCCGGGCACGCACAGCTACCTCAACGACCTCGTTGCCCGCTCAGGCGCCATCGACGTGTCCGTTTACTACCGCCTCGCGTCGGAGCACAAGCTGCCCGCTGCGTACGACGACGCGTGGGCAGCGCTGCGGTGGGCGGTGACGCTCGGCGAGGACCTGTGGCTGCTGGAGCACGCCGACCTGTCCGGCGTGTTCCTGGTGGGCTGCAGCGCCGGCGCCAACATCGTGCACGACACGGCCGTGCGAGCCTCCGCCGCCGGCGTGGCCATCCGCGGGCTCGCCTTAGTGCCCCCGTACTTCACTGGTAGGGAGGCCATGGGCGGCGAGACGGTGTTCGGCCCCGAGATCCGGTCGTCCATGGACCGGACTTGGCGAGACGACGTTCGTGGACGACGCGGCGCGCAAGGCCTCCGCGCGTGCTGGTGTGTGTGGCCGAGAACGACTTCCTGCTCAAGGGGAATAACAATGTTAATTAAATTTGACAATTCGAAATTATTAATTCGAAAATTAATAAATACATTTTTTGCGCATTATTTGTATAGCGTGAAATGGGAACAAAACAAAGAAAACAGAAAAAGAAATGGAAAAAGGGAATCTGTTAACACTGTAGCTTTAGGGGATCGAATTTAGGAAACGCTGCTGGAGACTGAGAATATATAGAGGACAGAATCTTTTAGAGTATGTTGTAAAAGATAGAGAATATTTCTTTAGAGAATGAAATTTAGGGGGCGTTGTTGGAGAAGCCTTACACGGACCTCTAATTAACGTGGTGCATATATGCGAGGTTGGTGGGCGCGCGGAGGAGGGATGCTCTCCAACTCCATCGACCTCAGCCAGCAAGCAGCATCCCTCCCTAGTTTCTTTCTAGACCGTGGACAGTGCTCTAGCTGCAAAGGCAACCAGAGTACCGCGGACTGTGTCGTTGGCCTTTCGCGGTCGGCTATTTTGGACCTATTTTAGTGGCCTACCAGGGACAGCAGACCTAATCCCCCCCTCCAGCTCAACGGATTCGCATCGGCGTTAACTCTCTCTTGCGTACTACTCCGTCCTTACCAACGCTAAACCGTACTATGCCATTTGGAAAGGAGACACACACTGACACACATGACAGAGGGCCTTCTAGATAGATGGCCGATGTACTCCTTAGGTCGCATTGATGTCATCGACCGAATTTTGTTCCTGCTCGATCCGCTAGTGCTATGATTTTTTTTCCACCGAAGCCATGTATGGCTATGTGTGTGCTCGCTAACAGGCTGTTTGGAATAGGTCCTCCATTAAAAACAAATTAGTCTAAATTCTGAGATCAAGTGTATTTTTTGGGTTACCCATCAGATTTAGATCCTATCCTAGGAGTCTGAATACATAACCGGACCTGATCTTTCAATCTTTTTCGCATATATGGTAAAAATCTGAATATCGTGGATCTTACGGTGGATAAAGACGAAGGAGTTTATAGGTTTTAGGATATAGAAAGTGACAGACAAATTCTATATTTCATATTGATTTCAACGATTTTCACCGAAATAATTGTAACACAAGCGAGCTGAGAAGCTAATCGAAGACGTTTCTGACAACCGGAATTGGATTTTAAGCAGAAACAAAGACCTCTACAGCAGCAGCAGCAGCATTACTCACTCGATCCCTAGGGCTATATCCTGCCTGCGGTCGACGGCGTTCACATGGCCCACACCACACATGGCTTTGATGCTGAAACATAATGGTCTTCCCGTCCACAACGAACTCGTCAAACCTTCAGAGCGCATCAAAATCCGGTGCGCGGTGTTGAAGTATACTCAGTGGTAACGAGATTGAGAGAGAAACAAAATGACAGAACTGTTGTCTTTATTGCAGGGAAGACATGTTTATATACATATGACAGGGGTCATTCCCAAGTGGTGTGTCCCTTGGGGATGTGTTCGTCGAGCCCCTTGGATTGGTCACAAAATATTGTAACACTCCCCCTTGATCAATCCAAGTCCATTTGATCATCTGTCAGCTGTCTTCCAAGATATTATCTCCTCAAAAACCCTGTGGGAAAAATAAGGAGTACACAATGTCTTTTGGGTCATGAGTAGAACTCACACTAACCTCCAAAAGAAAATATGCCTGTAATCATCATTCTTAAAAACCCCCGTGGGGAAAATTAATGATGAAGCATATAGCTTAGTTGATATTACCTCGTTAAAAACTTTGGATGAGAAAACCTTAACAAGGCAAAACTCATACAAAGAAAAGAGTGTAATATGATGGTATAAAACAGGTCGAATATCACGGAGAATTACTCTCCTTGATTTTGCAAACACTTGAGTCTTCTCATACCAATCACCTCAACACGTTTCTGAAAATGTTGAGTATGGTAGAGATTTTGTGAATAGATCAATAAGATTATCACAAGACTTTGTTTGCAAGATGTTAATTTCCATTTTCCTGTTTCCATCTGAACAACACAAGCTCAATTATCCTTATGGATAATGGTCGGTGGTTCAATTGAACCATGGTATGCTATTGTTCTCCCATGGACCTCTAGCCCAAAGAACAATAATATGTCTATAGTCATCATCTCAAAAACCCCAATGGGGAAAATAAATGATGAGACATATAACTCAGGCTAATATTTCTCCAAGATAATCTAGTCAGAAAATCTGAGAAATTAACATATCAGCCGAGTCTCCTTAAAAACCCAGTGGGAAAAATAAGGAGAGTAGTCATACTCTATTGTTGATCCATTTGAACTTTTATGGAGATAAACTCATAACCTAGTTCAAATACAACAATAGCTATGTCATAATATATCATCCTCGAAAACCTCTATAGGAAAAATAGATGATACGACATAGGCCTTGTGTTGATGTTGCCTCGTTAAAAACTTTGAATGAGAAACCCAAATAGGTGAAAACTCATGCAAAGAAAAGAGTGCAACATGATGTACATACAAGTTCTTCCGATCAAAAAGGGAAACTCCCCCTGATCTTTACAAAACACTAAGTCATCCCATACATACTCTCAAACACATTTAAAATGTGGAGTAAGGTAGAGACTTAGTTCGTAACTTGTTTTTATCTAAACAACACAAAGTAATATTATCTTCATAGATAATAAGGTCACTGATATAAAATCATGACCACCACATACCCTCTGTATGTAGTATATCATTCTGTACAATCCCATGAAGTGTACTGTAGAATGATTAGTGTAAGTGACCATTAATCTCTGTTGATCAACATTTATCAAACAGTGGGTCCAACTTACCAGAAGTATGTCATTGATCTTGTACCTGGGGATCTTCTATAGATATCCAAGATCAGTATATCCAAACATAAGGAGAGCATGAGTACATCTAGAGATCATAACTCGATCTCATGTGCTGTTAGCTAGCAAATCTTTGCAAAGCAATATCCGGCCGGATGCTCTTGCAAGATACAATAGCACATCTCATGATCGGAAAGAATCAAATAACAATGATTCTCTCATATTGAATTTCTTCAATATATGTTGGATATAGACAACTTTGTATCTAAGATACTCAAGATAGTTTACTTTGAATTGAAAACTCTTTCAATTCATATCATCTATCTCGAACTCCGTCGATAAGTAATGTATGTTTATAAATATGCTGCACATATTTATACTAAACATATCATTCTTCGTGTATCCCTTCAGAAGGAAGGATTCACTAGGTCAAATGTACCATATTTGACCTGGATGCTCTAAGTCACAAAGACTTTCGAAGCATCGCAAATTTGTGATTAATGATTATGTATTTGGAATCCTTCAAGACTCCACAGATACCATAATCTAGTGACCACATATGCATATGTTGTCACTACATCTATCAACTGCACAGATAGATGATTTACTGCCCATATTATTGTATCGGAATTTAACTACTCACAGTAGAGGAGAATTTATAGCATTAAAATAATGCTTGAGTTTGCGTATAAACCCAGTTGCTACTAGCCATGCTTTCTCACCACCTCATTGTTTCCAAGTCCATGAAAACAAACTTGTATCCACAGTAAGATACCTTGAAGTGAAAATAAGTTAACACTTCTTTCCGGTGAGCAAGGCTATCTCTGCAACATTGTATCACTCAACAATATCCAATTTGAGCATACTCGTGCTCTGCTATGGCCATAGTCTTTTGGATCACTTGGAGTGCATATACAATTGCTGAGATGTATGTGTCGACACTTGTAGCTTTTAAATAACACAATTCTCCAGTTGACATAAAGTCATTTTTATGTACCCTTATGATTCCTCGTGAAATCCCAAAACGAGAATCAAGGGCTTCCGATAACCTAGCCTCATCAGTGCGCACTGAGCTAGGTTGTGAATGCCTTCCATTCACAGGATAATCCATATCCTCTAGGTGTCTACCAACACTAGGTTGGTTACCAACGAATAGTTGGTCTGCATTTACTATCTCAGAAGGCCTAGCCTTCAGTTGCTTGCAAGCATCTTAATCCCAATTTGTGACCATACTTCTCCCCCTCTTATTTACAACAACGTTGCAATAGGGAGTTTAGTGATGTTCTATTTAACCACTCTTTCTGGCACTTCCACATAGGATTAATTTGAGTGACACCTCATAGTAAATGCATATGGCAGTTAATTTGCAACTTCTTGCAAATCATTCGAACCCAAAGGTTCAGTTTTAGTACGTGATCCTGAGCCTGAATGCTTACTGCATTCATTATAATTCCTGGCATTCATATTTGGTACTTGAAATCTCCCCCTAATGCCTGGAAAAGCTCATGATTCAAGCAAGCGTACGGGCCATAAATAGATTCTCATGAAGAGATTCTAAAACTTAATGATCGACGAAGAATAAATTCTCACATAGATCCCCAGCTTTCTGTGTGCCCATACATGTACGCTGCGGTGGTGAGATTGGGAACATACCCAATGTACGCATGGGAAATCTTTCATGGATTCCCACGTACTAAAACCATAGGGGAACTTGTACATGCAGTACATGCAGTTAATCACAAGTCAGGAGCGTGCAAAACTTCCTGACTCCAACCATAACCAGTTGGAAATGACAATTCATTACTGATGGTCATTAATGATCTGAAATTTTCGAATCTATCATAGATTCATCATATCCTTTATGGATATCATTCTGAATACCAAGACAAACAATCGTGTCGGTGTTTTGGGTCCGACCGCACACCCGGGGTTGCCCCTCAAGGTGCTTTTAGGAGTAGGACGGTGTCGACGACTGTAGCAAAATGGTTCGTGCCGATCGCACGAGGGACAATGGACAAGATTTGCAGGTTCGGGCCGCTTAGAAGTGCGTAACACCCTACGTCCTGGTGAGTATATGAGCGTGGTTACAAGAGGATTCTCTGGATAGAGGGCGCAGAGAGTTTTTGTGAGTGGCTCCGTAGAATAGGGTCGATCGATCTGAAGGGGTGCCCCCTAGGCCTTATATACTCGGCCGTGGAGCAGTACATGTGATACGATAACAACAAGTAGCTAAAAGATAGTGAACCTCCTGAGTTTATCCCTACGTAACCTTCGCCGACTTATCCTCGCATGGCTCTGTTGCATGAGGGCTTCAGCGCGGGAAAGTCGGGTCTCTGTTGTGATCCATTCGTTCGACGTTGTGGGCCGCCTTTGTTTGCACTAATCAGTCTCACGTCTCCTTTGTTGGCTGTCTCTCCCTAGGCCCACGAAAGAATGACCTTACGAATTATTGGGCCCTTGGGCCGTTCGTGAGGCCTTTTACTTCTTTAGTGGACCCAGGGGATATCTATCCCCCACAAGCCCCCGATCTTTGGGTTGATTTAGAGGTAATCAACTCAAAGATCCAAGGTCCAAAAAATGATTCCTTGATGTCTTCTCTGGTTTTGATCACTCGTCCGACCAAAGTTTGGCTTTGTGCTTGTGCCTTAGAGGTCGGCATTTTGGATTGTAAGACTCCGGAATTCATTGGGTGCACCGGAGGTGCACCCAATGGGTGTAGCCCCCGACCTTTGAGTAGATTTTAGAAGATAATCTACTCGAAGGTCTTCTTCCAAAGGTTATCTCCATTCGCGCTCCTGCATCTCGATTGAGGATTAGTCTTTTCAATCTTGCTCTACGCCTTAGAAGTCGGCGCTGTACCGGTTTAGAATAATATTCCATGGGGTGCACCTCCGGTGCACCCAATGGGTGTAGCCCCCGACCTTCAAATGGATTTTTTAAGGATAATCCATTCGAAGGTTTTCCTTTCTCTTGTGGAAACTGGCATGAGGCTATTTATGCTTTGGAGGTCAGCATTATGTCATCAATATTTTGCTACCCAGGTCAGCGTATATTTTGTCTTTAGCAGCCGAGTTTGCAATCCATCCATATCTTGCTAGGTAGTGCAATTTATTTGCTTCTGCGATTGATTGGACGTTTGACGGACGTTCTCTGTCTAGTCTTCACGTCGCTTCTGTCGGCCATATCTTGTACTTTGCTGGTTATATTTGGCTTTCCTCTGATCCTTACTGATATCTCATTTTTGTCTTGAGGTTTTCACTGCATGCTCTGCACAGATGTGACCGTTTGAAAAATATACCGATAATTCCTGGGCGTCCCCCCCCAATGGGTGTGGGCAAGGGACGGCTTGGTACGCTGAGTGTTTTAGCCAGTTGCCTCTGAGTAGTAATGCGATGGGACGGCTAGTGTAATCATATCCTTCGCGCTGTTGACTGGAGTCCCAATGGGTGTAGTGTTGCATGAAACGGCGTCCGCCGTCTGACGTGTCTTCGGGTGGGTGGAAGTGCTTATTGAATGTCTTGCGACTGTTCAGTGACCACGGTTAGAAGTGAGCGGTTGCCTTTCCCTTCTATAAATAACCCCTTTGCTTCTCTGGTTTCTTCACATCTCTTCGCTGCTCCTTACTGCCTCTTCCCTTTCTTCTCTCCCAAAGCTTTAACCATGGGCAAGAACAACAAGCGCAAGCGTGAGCCGACTCCTCCATCGGAGGAGTTTGGTGATTCAGAGTACTCGGAGGAGGAGTTCTCTTCCGAGCCCGAGGGGTCTCCGGCTCCCGTCTCTCCCCCGGCGTCGTCCGATGACTCGGACGACTCCCAGGGGATAGCCGCGGAGGTCTGGACATACATCCGGGCCGTCGAGCGCGCCGGGCTCGAAGGCTCGGATGAGTCGGAGTACTCCTCGGATGAGGAGGACTCGGACGGCGGCGACGAGGGTGAAGACGACGACGACGACGACGACGATGATGATGACGACGGCGACGGCAGCGGCATAGGCGGCGGCGACGGCAGGGACAGCACCAAGGGCAGCAGCAGGGGCAGCACCAAGGGCAGCAGCGGCGGCAGCGGGGACAGCCCCAGGGGCAGCATCAGGGGCAGCACCAAGGGCGGCGGCGGCGGCAGGGGCAGGGCCAGTGGCTAGGTGCCACTGGTCTTCTTAGATATTAGTATAGTTTAGTATAGCTAGAATAATGTAGTAGTAATTAGTATAATTTAGTAGTAGTAGTAGTGTAGAGTAGTATAATGTAGCTTAGTAGTAGTAGTAATGTAGAGTAGAATTAGGGAAGTACCAACTCATAAAGAGTTGGTTTGTAAGCTCGTCAACTTCCCTTTAATGAAGATTGTCGTTTATCCCCTCTTTTTGATGACTTGTCACTGCTTTTGCTGAATGTTGAAACGATTCTTTTGATATAGTAGAAACAGCGCCGAGCGATAGTGAAGATTGACATCAGCGTTTTAGAAGTAACACTGAGCAATCGAACACAAGACCAGCGTTTTAGAGGCAATGCCGAATGATAGAAGGTCGGCATCGGCATTTTAGAAGTAATGCCAAGTGACAAAATACGGGGCTGGTATTTTAGAAATAACGCCGAGTGATTGAAGGTTGGCGTCGGCATTTTAGAAGTAATGCCGAGCGATTGAACACGTGGTCGGCGTTTTAGAGGCAGCGCCGAGTGATTGAAGGTCGGCGTCGGCATTTTAGAAGTAATGCCGAGCGATTGAACGTGTGGTCGGCGCTTTAGATGTAGCGCCGAGTGATTGAAGGTCGGCGTCGGCATTTTAGAAGTAATGCCGAGCAATCGAACACGTGGTCGGCGCTTTAGAGGCAGCGCCGAGTGATTGAAGGTCGGCGTCGGCATTTTAGAAGTAATGCCGAGCGATTGAACACGTGGTCGGCGCTTTAGATGCAGCGCCGAGTGATTGAAGGTCGGCGTCGGCATTTTAGAAGTAATGCCGAGCGATCGAACACGTGGTCGGCGTTTTAGAGGCAGCGCCGAGTGATTGAAGGTCGGCGTCGGCATTTTAGAAGTAATGCCGAGCGATTGAACACGTGGTCGGCGCTTTAGATGCAGCGCCGAGTGATTGAAGGTCGGCGTCGGCATTTTAGAAGTAATGCCGAGCGATCGAACACGTGGTCGGCGTTTTAGAGGCAGCGCCGAGTGATAGCCAGCTTCTCGAGTTAATTTGAGGAAAACGGCCGAGTGATGAGGTGGCACATCGGCTTTCTTGGAAATAACTGTTAGATATCCACGTGGCATGCTGGGATTTCGGAGATGACCGCCGGGTGATGACTGGGCACTTTTGAAAAGGTATCTGGCTCAAGAATATCCCTTAAGAGTCGCGCTTTTAGCCGCCTTTGCTTTCCGTGCCCTAGTTCTTGCATTTCCGCATCTGAGTCTTCTCTGCCGCTCGCCTCCTGCTCTGTTTCGCCAGCGAGAAACAAGATGGCGCCCAAGAGGAAGACCGCGAACTCGTCTGCTGCAGTGATCCCCGCCATCGACCCCAACAGTCAGTTACCCTTCGCAGGTAACCATATGTCTGTGATTTCTGAAGTTGAGCTTCTCCGCCTTGTTTCCATCGGGGTTCTCCCTCCACGGGAACTCTGTTCTTGGCGTTCTTGCCACGGGACCACTGTCCCAACCGAAGATACCCACGAGTCAGTGGTTTACACTCCTTTTCTTCTTCGCGGCCTCGGCCTTCCCATATCTCCTTTTTTCCGTGGTATCCTTGATTTTTATCACATCAACCTGACTCACTTGAACCCTAACTCCATTCTCCAAATCTCTATTTTCGTTCACCTTTGTGAAGCTTATCTTGGCGTGCTGCCGCATTTTGGCTTGTGGAAGTATCTGTATCACTGCCGTCCTGGAATGGCCGGGGGGCAGCATCAATTGGTCGGAGGTGCCAGTTTAGAGATGCGCCGGGGGCGGAAGACCGAGTATCTCGAGATACCCCTCAAGGACAGCATTAAAGGTTGGCGTCTGGAGTGGTTTATAATGGATAATTATGGAAATTCTCTCCCTCCTCGCTCGGGGAGACAGGCAGATGTTCGTACTCCGAGTTGGACTGAGTCTCCCACGGACCAAGAAGTAGCCGAGGCGGGCGTGTTGCTTACTGAGGTTGGATTACTGAAAGAGAGAGGTCTGACTGCCGAAGCCGTGGTCACAGATTTTGTTTTCAAAAACATTCAGCCGCTGAAGGACAGGGCCTATCCGGCATATCTTTACCGAGGGCTGGCCGACTCAACTCGAGTTACTAATAGGAGAATTCCTTCTGTTGATTTGGTGAGCCGACTCGAGATGATCCTCAGGGGTAAGGTTTCAAACGTTGGAGCTCCAGTGGCATACTCGGCTTGGAACCTGCCTTCTCCCAAAGATTTCACTCTTTTTGTGTCCAATCCGCCCGTGACAGATAGCAATTTGGGTCTTAGAGTTCGACCTTCTGCTGAAGAGGTCCGCTCCTTAGTTGCTTCGCTCGGGGAGATACCTGATGATGAACGGCAGATTTATTTTGAAGTGCCCCTGAACCCTAGTGACGCAGACATAAATGACATGCTCGATCTGCTAGCTGAGGATTCATCTGATACTGCTCCTGATGGTACATTGGTAGTGGTGCCGCTTCTAGAGGTTGATGCGACCTTGGATGTCTCGAAACCTGCCAATACTCGCCCGAGGCGTCCCAGCCGAACCAGTCAGCCCGAGCCTTCTGCTGATGAGCAGAAAAGGAAAAGAAGACGCCTCCGGCGAGTGTCTAGCTTTGATGAGGATGCCAGCACCTTAGCTCCTACTGCCGAAGAAATGACTGCAACTGGTCTTGCTGACATTGATCCCAATGGGTGCGCTCCGCCTGCTGCTGACCCCAATGAGGATGCTGTTTGTGCTGTTGCCGTGGAAGATGAGGAGGAAGAGAATGAAACTCCATTAACTCGGAAGAACAGTCGGCAGTTCGTCGCTAGCGGTGGTAGTAGTGGGGTTCCTTCTCCTGCCTTGTCTGCTCTTATTGGTCTGCAAGAACTGTCCATGGCCAATTTTGATCAAGCTCTAGAGGATATGGTCCCTGAGAACTTGTTGTTGGAACCTGCAGACGTTGATGCAACAGAAGCTTGTGCCGCCGTGCCAGATGCTGGGTTGAGGTCGTCCCGTGCCTCGTCGACCTTAGAGCACGATCTCGAGGGTCGGGATAATGACTTGGACCGTCCTGATCCTGTGGAAACAGCTGAAGGCCCGTCGACCTTAGAGGTGGTCACGGCAGAGAGCTTGGATCCTTTGAATAGTGCTGACATGTGCCCAGCCCCCGAGGGTGTCGCCGGGGAGGACTCAACTCAGGCGAGGAGTGTAGGCCACTACCCAACCCCCGAGGGTGTTGCCGGGGGTGACCCGGCTCAAGTGGGCAGTGCCAACCTTGACCCAGCCCCCGAGGGTGTCCGAGCGGGGTCTCCCTCCTGCACTTCCATGGATGTTCATGTGGGTTCACCTCCACACTCTGGCGGCATGATGGTGGCTCGGACTCCGGATCAGGGGGTCGCTTTGGAGGGCAGCATCCCCACTGGTCTGGAGTTAAACTCTGCTGAATGTACTGAGCTTGTTCCTGCTGGTCTGCTGCAAACTGCTTCGAGTGGTGGTCTGGCACCTGGTCATCAGCCGATTTCGAATGACTTGGGGATCCCTTCGCTTTTCTCCAACCTCCAGGTGCTGTGCTGTGCTTTGGTTGGATCTTTATGTTGCGTGAATTGTTGCCATTATGATCATCCGCTCTTCTTATCAGGCTTTGGTGGATGGAATGGTCGGCCAGCTGAAGTCGCAGGGTGCTTCCATCCCGGAGGTGGCTTCATCTCTTGAGCGTTGGAATCCGGTGTTGCTTCGGAGTCGTGTATCTGAGTTGGAAGCCGCTAATGCTGGTTAGTGTCCTTTCTTCTTCTTCTTTGTTCTTGCCCGTGGATTGTTTTACCTTCCGACCTCATTTTGTTTGAATACTTCTTGATAGGGATGACTCGGCAGATCACAGTTCTTGAAGAAAAACACTCTCAAGATCAAGCCGAAATGGCTCGACGATGCGCTGACTTCGAGGAGAAGTATTCTCAAAGTCAGATCGAGTTGAGTCAGGTCTCTGCGGCTTTGGATGATGCCAACGCTCTGAGTTCCTCCCTTCATGTCCAGCTTGACTCTGAGAAGGTAGCTTACGAATCTGTGCTTCGCCTTATGATGCTCTTGGATTCTGAATGAGTTGATTTTTGCTTGTAGGAGGAAAAACGCATCCTTGCCGCTTCTCGCGATAACTTGGACAGATTGTACCGAGATTCCAGCAACTCGCTGACCATCTTGGAGAGGAGCCACTGTTTTACGATGGAGGAGCTTGACAATCAGCGCCGTCAACTGCAAGAATCCTCGGATGAAGTAGCCCGCCTTACACAGTTGCTATCGGCAAAGGACGCCACCATCAAGGGACTCCGAGCTTCTAAGAAATCCATTGCTCAGGAGTTAGAAACTGCTCAGCAGGCTGTTAAAGTTGCTGAAGAAGCTGCTGTCACTTTTAAAACTCAGCGCGATAAGGCCCTGGACAAGGCCATTCGAGCAGGACGAATCTTGATGAGAAGACCCGGCGTGGCTGTCCCTGAAGATATAAAAGCCGACGTGAATGCTGCCCCTGATTCCTCGAATCGCCCTTCTTCGTCAGTCGTTCCTGAGAAAGACATTAGAAAATAAAGAAACAGTTCGCGTGCTCTGAGCGCGCAGTTAGCATGATCAAGTATCGGCCTATCATTCGAATGACGTGATTACTCCCTTATTGTATCAGAATTTATTAGTTTGCAAGTTTGTGGTAACGCTGCATGATGATTATGAAGTTTGTTTGTGGGATATGGAGATCATCCCTTGAACTGCATAAGCGTGAGTACGCTATACTGATTCAAGCCATCAATTACTTTTAGCCGGTAACTTCCGTTAGTAGGGCATAGTGGTCACCCCCGGTAGAGTAAGCGTGAGCATGTTGCACCGCCTCAAGTCGTTGCCGACTTAAGTCGATTGCTCCGTTCGTAGGGCATAGTGGTCACCCCGAGTTAAGTAAGCGTGAGCATGTTGCACCGCCTTAAGTCGTTGCCGACTTAAGCCGATTGCTCCGTTCGTAGGGCATAGTGGTCACCCCGAGTTAAGTAAGCGTGAGCATGTTGCACCGCCTTAAGTCGTTGCTGACTTAAGCCGATTGCTCCGTTCGTAGGGCATAGTGGTCACCCCGAGTTAAGTAAGCGTGAGCATGTTGCACCGCCTTAAGTCGTTGCCGACTTAAGCCGATTGCTCCGTTCGTAGGGCATAGTGGTCACCCCGAGTTAAGTAAGCGTGAGCATGTTGCACCGCCTTAAGTCGTTGCCAACTTAAGCCGATTGCTCCGTTCGTAGGGCATAGTGGTCACCCCGAGTTAAGTAAGCGTGAGCATGTTGCACCGCCTTAAGTCGTTGCCGACTTAAGCCGATTGCTCCGTTCGTAGGGCATAGTGGTCACCCCGAGTTAAGTAAGCGTGAGCATGTTGCACCGCCTTAAGTCGTTGCCGACTTAAGCCGATTGCTCCGTTCGTAGGGCATAGTGGTCACCCCGAGTTAAGTAAGAATGCAAGTCAATCATAAATGAGTCAAGTATCTTTGAAATCTCTCTTTATTGATGACGTATTTCCTTTATACAGAATACATGGTCACCCTGGCTGTTTTGAGATACAGCTATGGGTAAAACTTTCGGAGGTGCTCTATGTTCCAGGAGTTCCCGACTTCTGTACCATCCATTTGGGTGAGGCGATATGATCCGGGACGAGTGACTTCTGCTACTATGAAAGGTCCCTCCCATAAGGGTGATAACTTGTGCCGTCCCTCCCCCGTTAGAATTCGGCGGAGGACGAGGTCTCCCATCGAAAAGAAACGTTGCCGCACAGCTTTGTCGTGGTAGCGCCTTAGAGTCTGCTGGTATCGTGCTGATTGAATCACCGCATTCAGTCGCTCTTCCTCGAGTACGTCGATATCCTCCAGCCTAGTGGCTTCGGCTTCTGCTATGCTTTCGAAGATCAATCTTGGCGCCCCAAACTTGAGATCAGCAGGTAGCACTGCCTCCGACCCATAGACCATAAAGAAAGGAGTGTTTCCATGCAGGGCCCGGCTAGGTTGAGTTCTCAAGCTCCAAACAACATAAGGCAATTCTCTTATCCATTTTCCTGCGAATTTTTCATTTTTATCAAAGACCCTTTTTCTAAGTGCTTCCAATATCATTCCGTTGGCTCGCTCAACCTGCCCGTTGGCTCTCGGATGGGCTACAGATGCATACTTGATCTGAATGCTTTTTTGCTCGCATAAGTCAAAGAATTCTGAACTGGTGAAGTTGGATCCCAAGTCAGTGATGATGCTGTTCGGTATCCCAAATCTGAATATTATGTTTTGTATGAATTCCACGGCTTTAGCAGAGGTTAAGGAGGCAATGGGCTGAAACTCTATCCATTTAGTGAACTTGTCAATTGCCACCAATACATGGGTGTATCCTCCTTGAGCTTTCTTGAAAGGTCCAATCATATCCAATCCCCAGCATGCAAAAGGCCAAGTTACTGGTATGGTTTGTAGCTACTGTGCTGGCATGTGCTGTTGTTTTGACAGGTACTGGCAAGCTTCACATCTCTGAACTAGCTCGGCTGCATCATTCTTTGCCGTCGGCCAATAGAATCCTGACCTGAAAACCTTCCCGACTAATGTTCTGGATGCTGCATGTACTCCGCACTGCCCTGCATGGACTTCCTCCAGAAGTTGCTTCCCGGTGGACGGGAGAACGCACTTCATGAGGACGCCTGACGCGCCCCTCCTGTATAATACCTCCCCAATGAGTGTATAGTGAGCTGATTGTCTGGCAATGCGCTCTGCCGAGTTCTTGTCATCTGGCTCTTCTTCATTCTTTATATACTTAATAATCGGTTGCCTCCAGTCATTAGAGTCTGACTCGGGTTGATCTATGATAATGCACTCTTCTATTTGATCCGTCGAGATGCTCGGCTGATTGATTTCTTGCATGAAGACCCCGGGCGGGACTTGAGTCCGACCGGATCCGAGCTTGGACAGTACATCAGCCGCCGTGTTCCGATCTCTTTCTATATGATGGAACTCCAGGCCTTCGAATTTATCTTCTAGCTTTCGGACGGTGGCGCAGTATCTTCCCATTGAATCACTTGAACAATCCCATTCCTTGTTTATCTGACTGATGACTACCAGAGAATCCCCGTACACCATCAGTCTCTTGACACCCAGCGATATGGCGATGTTTAATCCGTGTATCAAAGCTTCATACTCGGCTGCGTTGTTAGAGGCCGGGAATAGCAATTGGAGAGCGTACTTGAGGTGTTCGCCTCCAGGTGCAGTGAAGAGAATTCCTGCTCCTGCTCCCTGCAGCTTCAGCGAGCCATCAAAATACATTCGCCATACTTCTGCGGTTTCTGGATTATCCGGCACTTGCTGTTCTGTCCACTCTGATACGAAGTCGACCAGTGCTTGAGTTTTGATGGCAGTGCGAGGTCGGAACTCGATATCATGGGACCCCAACTCGCAAGCCCACTTGGCTATTCGGCCAATGGCTTCCTTGTTGTGAAGAATGTCCCCTATTGGAAAACCAGTAACTACTATGACTTTGTGGTCGTCAAAGTAGTGGCGCAGCTTGCGGGCAGTTAGAAGTACTGCATATAATAGCTTCTGAACTTGAGGATACTTTTTCTTCGATGGGCCTAGAACCTCACTGATGAAATAGACGGGATGTTGTACCGGGTAGGCATGCCCTTCTTCCACTCGCTCGACTACCAACGCAGTGCTTACCACGTGAGTCGTGCAAGAGATATATAACAGCAGATCTTCAGCCGGCTGAGTCGGCGTAGCTCGCCGGGGCGGTTTCAATACTGGCGGCGTTGTCAGGAATTTCTTCAGTGCGTCTAGAGCTTCCTGCGCCTCTGAAGTCCATTGAAACTTATCCACCTTCTTCAGCAGTTTATAAAATGGCAGACCTTTTTCTCCCAGCCTGGATATGAATCTGCTCAGGGCTGCCATACATCCAGTGAGTCGCTGAACCTTCTTTTGCGATCGAGGAGCTTCCATCTTCATGATAGCTTCAATCTTATCTGTGTTAGCTTCAATTCCCCGGTGGCTGACAATAAATCCGAGTAACTTTCCTGCTGGTACCCCGAAGACGCATTTCTCAGGATTGAGCTTCCATCTATATCTTCTCAAGCTGTTGAAAACCAGCTGTAAGTCTTCGATGAAATTTTCCGGATTCTCCGTTTTGATCACCACATCGTCTACGTAAGCTTCCACACGCTTGCCCCAGTGATCGGCTAAGCATGTTTGAATAGCTCTCTGATAAGTCGCTCCAGCGTTTTTGAGGCCAAACGGCATGGAGGTATAACAGAAAGCACCAAACGGGGTGATGAATGCCGTTTTTTCTTCGTCTTCTTTTGCCAAACTAATCTGATGATACCCGGAATAGCAATCTAAGAAAGACAGCATCGAACATCCAGCGGTGGAATCCACCACCTGATCTATCCTTGGGAGCCCGAAGGGATCCTTCGGACAGTGTTTGTTGAGATCAGTATAGTCGACGCACATGCGCCAATCCACTTTATTCTTTTTGAGTACAAGAACAGGGTTGGCTAACCACTCGGGGTGTAATACTTCTCTAATAAATCCGGCCGCGACCAAGCGGGCTAACTCGACACGAATGGCTTCTCTCTTGTCGGGCGTGAAACGACGCAGCTTTTGCCGGATCGGCCTCGCCTGGGGATAGACCTTCAATTTGTGCTCGGCCAGTTCTCTTGGGACTCCCGGCATATCCGCAGGTTGCCATGCGAATACGTCTCGGTTATCTTGCAGGAACTGGACGAGCGCGCTTTCCTATTTGTCACTCAAACTGGAGCTGATGATGGCCGTCTTGCGCTCATCAGCGAACCCCAGGTTGATCCGCTTGGTGTCCTCAGTCGGCCGCATAGAGGTCGCGGCCTGAGCTTCGTTTGCCGGCACGGCGAGGTCTTCATCAGGCTTAGAGTTCGCCGGTGTAGAAGGAACCGTTGACGGCTTGGTGGTGAGGGCTGCTTGGATGGCCACTCGGAAACATTCTGCGACGCCTTGGAAGTCAGCGCGCACGGTTATGATTCCTTGTGGTCCGGGCATCTTCAGTATCATGTACGTATAGTGTGGGATGGCCATGAACTTGGCCAGCCCTGGCCTCCCGATGATGGCGTTGTACCCGCAGTCGAAGTTCGCCACCTCGAACCTCAGGAACTCGGTTCTGTAGTTATCCGGAGTCCCGAAGGTGACCGGCATGTAGATGTGGCCCAGCGGGTATTCCCCTTCCGTCGGCACGATGCCGAAGAAAGGAGTGTCTAACTCATGGAGCTCTTTGAGGTGAACTCCCAAGCCTTGAAGCGTACGGGGGAAGGTGACATTGATGCTGCTCCCCCCGTCCACTAGCACCTTCTTCACCCGGCTCTCTCGGATCACCGGATCGACGAGGAGCGGGTATTTGCCCGGGTGGTCGAAGTTGAGCCATTGATCATCCCGAGTGAACGTGATTGGGTGCTCCGACCACCGGTACGGGGCGGGAGGGCCGGTGGTCGCCACCAGTATCTGGCGGTCGTTGAGCTTTTGTTGTCTCTTGTTCTCCTGCGACCCATGTCCGCCGAAGATGACGTTGACCTCCCTGTCAACGCGCGGGAAAGCTCCTCCTCCCCCCTCCTCCGGCTGATGGGGCTGTCGTGGTTCATCTGGTCCTCCCCTCGGCGGAGGAGGTGGTAGAGGTTGGAAGGGTCGGCCATGCCCGACGGAGTGCTTGAAGTCCCGGCAGTTGCGGAGAGTGTGGCGCATATCCTTGTGGTACGGGCACTGGGCGTCGAGGATGTCGTCCAGCGTGCGTTCGCCTCCACGAGGTCCTCCTCGGGCGCGAGAGGCGGGTGGTCCGGCGGCGTGTACCTCTTCGCGTGGCCTCTTCTCCCAGCGCTTGTCGGGCGGCTGGTTCGCGTCGCGTCGTGGTGCCGCCGGTGTGGGCTTTGCTCCTCCGATGAGGTCCTGGGCCCGCTCGTCAGCGGTGATGTAGAGGTCGGCTTCCCGGAATAGCTCCTCGGAGGTGGTTGGCGCCTTTTGCAGTATGGCTCGGACGAAAGCCGAGTCATTAGATCCTCTGTAGAAGTCCTCGATCACGGCCGCCTCCGTGACCTCGGGGATGCGGTTTCTCATGGTATGGAACCTTTTAAGGTATGACCGGAGAGTCTCATCCCCCCGGCGCTTGATGGATTTGAGGTCCCATGGTTGCGCTGGCTTGTCGGAGAGAGACTGGAAGTTGGCGGTGAAACGTCGGCTGAAGTCTCCCCAGTCGTCGATGCAGTGTCGGGGTAGATGTCGTAGCCACTGCAGCGCGTCTTGCCCGAGGACGATGGGCAGATACGCAGTCATGACGTCCTCGGATGCCCCGGCAGCCCGAGCAGCGGTGGTGTAGACGGCTAACCAGCCCCCTGGATCCTGCTTAGGTTCATATTTGTCGACATTGGATACCTTGAAGTTGGGAGGCCATTGGATGGCCCTAAGGCGCGGAGTAAGGGCAGATACTCCGCACGTGTCCTCCTGTCGTCGAGGATGTCGTCTGTCCCGGGGAGGGGAGTGGCGGTGGTGGTTCCTCGACCGTCCCCGGTTGGTTCCACCAGTTGAAGCTGTTGCCGACTCAGTTTGGGTGGCCTGGCTTTGAGTCGGGAAGCCATGATCTCGGTCATACTCCTCCCGACGGCGAATTTCGTTCTCGTGCCGCCGTTCGCGCGAAGCATTGATAGAGCTTCGCGCGTCTCGGCGACTGTTGATGGCGTGTCGCAGATCGTTCGGCGGGTGGGCGAGCGGTAGAAGATGGTTGGCTGCCTGAGTGAACAGGCGCCGGTATCCCTCGGCGTCGGGGGTCCGAGGAAGTCCGTCAGCTATCCGGGCCAGAACGCCTCCGACCTCGCTCGGCGTATTCATAGCTCGGGCGAAGTCGGGGTTCAGGTTGCGCCCGAAGAGCGGGTTCTCGCGTCGTTGCCTTGCATCTTGCTCGGCTTGCTCCTGAGTCCGACGGCGATCTCGTCGTCGGGAGTTCCTTCGTTCCCTGAAGACGCGTTCTTCCGGAGTTTCTCCTATCTCTGAGACCTCGTCTCGCGAGACAGGCTGCTCCGGATCCCGTTCTCCAGCTGCGTGATGCCGTCGAACATTCCTGCGTCGATTCCTTCGTCGGCGGGATTCTCGCTGAGGTGGTTCTTCTCCAGGCGCGGTCGGTTCATCGTCGGAGACGGCGGGCGACTCTGCTCTCCCGATGAAGAGGACGTCGGGGTAGAGCGGTATTGCTGCCGCGGCGACTTTCTTTCCGTTCTCCTTTGAGGTCGGAGGAACAGGAAGAACGACTGGCCTCTCCTTGATCTCCTTCCTTCTCATGATCTGTGTCCATTCTTTCGTCGGGGAAGTAGACAGCGGAGTCTTCCGGGTCAGCGAGCTTCTAGCTCCAGCCTCCCCGGAGACGATCTTGTTCCGAAGAGCCGGAGGTAGCGTTTTCCAGCATTTTCGGAGTTTGTTGGAGGAGACTTCTGTTCCGGTAGATCCGCGAGGCGGTGTAGAATTCCCTCTCCGTCCGCCACGGATGAGATCGTCCCGAAGCAGAATGTGGATCCGGGACGCATGGTAATCTTGCTGTGGAAGGTGACGGCCATTGAGCTAGCTTGGATCGTCGACACACCCCCTACCTGGCGCGCCAGCTGTCGGTGTTTTGGGTCCGACCGCACACCCGGGGTTGCCCCTCAAGGTGCTTTTAGGAGTAGGACGGTGTCGACGACTGTAGCAAAATGGTTCGTGCCGATCGCACGAGGGACAATGGACAAGATTTGCAGGTTCGGGCCGCTTAGAAGTGCGTAACACCCTACGTCCTGGTGAGTATATGAGCGTGGTTACAAGAGGATTCTCTGGATAGAGGGCGCAGAGAGTTTTTGTGAGTGGCTCCGTAGAATAGGGTCGATCGATCTGAAGGGGTGCCCCCTAGGCCTTATATACTCGGCCGTGGAGCAGTACATGTGATACGATAACAACAAGTAGCTAAAAGATAGTGAACCTCCTGAGTTTATCCCTACGTAACCTTCGCCGACTTATCCTCGCATGGCTCTGTTGCATGAGGGCTTCAGCGCGGGAAAGTCGGGTCTCTGTTGTGATCCATTCGTTCGACGTTGTGGGCCGCCTTTGTTTGCACTAATCAGTCTCACGTCTCCTTTGTTGGCTGTCTCTCCCTAGGCCCACGAAAGAATGACCTTACGAATTATTGGGCCCTTGGGCCGTTCGTGAGGCCTTTTACTTCTTTAGTGGACCCAGGGGATATCTATCCCCCACAAATCGTCATTGTAAACACATTTGGTAAATTCAGTAGTGTGGAGGCTAATGTGCTCAAGCTTGAGACATTATTACTTAATGGTCATGTGTTGTCCGAAGGACACACTTCAGGTCATCATATAGATGCACCAAATAACCATATAAAGCCTTCAATGTTCATACCATCTATGTAATGGACCACACTCGTTCCTTTGAAACAATTCAAAGAACTTAACCAATTCAGATTAGATTTTAAGATAAGAGGGACTTAAAATCTCATCTCCAATGATACTCATCAAGTATCCATCTTATGGGAAAAACATGACCAACAGAATTGTCCATAACTTTTTATTTCATCCCAATAATGGAATTACCAATTCAGTCTTACCCAGCATGGTAAGAATCATCACATGAAAAGTTATAACAAATGCAACACTTTGTATGGGAGGATGTATGTAGAATACAGTCCATAAGAAATGTTTCTGAGAAACATATGCAATAACCATCACTATCACCTTGTGTTTCCACATGATAGTAATTTTATGGATATCTCTATAATTTGGTAAGATAAATTAGGATATATCAACACATCCTTGATACTTCCAATACCAAAAGGGGATATGATAATAACATATCATGATATCGCGCGAAGCGATTGTTAAAATATTCTTTCCTCTTTCCAAAGGAATATGAGAATATTTTGTTTCCCCACTTATAGAGTTTGTGGCTCAATTCTCCACATTGCATGTTTCTTCCTCAATTGGAAGAATCCCTGTACAAGTTTGCACAACTCAAATCAATGAGTCTTCAACTCCCTTGATGAGTTGGTTCAACTCTAATCGATGAGTTTGTTCAACTAAAATCACATGAGTGATCAACTCCAATCGATGAGTTTGTTTAACTCAAATTCATATGAGTTTTTACACTCAAATCACATGAGTGTGTTCAACTCACATCGCATGAGTTGAATCTATCACAACATCAATTATGAGATTATACCAAATCTCATGCATCATTTAAATAGTACTCAAAAGCAAATCATCTAACAAAGTGGTCTTCTCTTAGAAAAAGAAGTGTTGTTACATGATTAGTCTAAATCATGATTTACACAACTAACCACTGTTGTTATGTCAGATGGTAGATTGAAGTACACTTCATATCTTAGCTTTCATGAGTAGTATGCATCTATTGGGATTTCATATACAAGATTAGATGCTTAGGCATACAACACTATACCGCGTATAGTGTAATGACAAAAGAGTTTGTCATACTCATTGCCCTTCCCTTTTTAATGTGCTTATATATTTGCTTTCAAGCAAAATATATGAATACAAAGTGTTAGTCTACAACATAATGTAGACACATACTCATAAGTCCACATGTCTTATGATTTTCTTTGCTATTCATTTTGGGCTTGCACATAAAGCCACAAAAGCACATTAGTTCTTTTCACAAGAACCATAAGAGAATGAGAGCATCACACTTCCTCCAAAGTGAAGAAGTGAATCCCCATATTATGCAAAAATGATCTTTACATCCAATGAACATATCCAATGAACATTGAGGATAATTAAGCCCAGCAGGCGAGTTATCAAACTCTATTAAATAATTATCCTCCAAATGGCTTAACCATTTTCTGATGTTGTAATATGCCGCAAAATATATCATATCTTTATATGCTGGAGAACTCTAGGTATCACATAAAGTGTACCAAAGGATTTTTGAAAATTGGTGTACACAACGTAGATAATCTCCATGTAATGAAACAATGGAGTAGATCTCTCAGTAGTGGGCAAAACTTTTGCTGCCTGAAAGCATGGTCTCTGGGCTGATATATTCAAGGAACATACTGCAGCCAATGCTTAGGACTCCACTACCCTGTGCTTGACCAAAATTTCAAAAATAAAATGGTAATCACCATAAAGGTGAATAACCAACATCACATCTCCAACATATCTACTTGGAAGAACACATAGGTAATCATCATAGCCATATGATGTAGACCTCTTACTGATGGGCAAATAACATTTTGCTGTTTAAAAGCTTGGTCTCTGGGCAAATAAATTCCAAGAACTTATTGCAGCCAAAGCCTAGATCTCCATCATGTGTTGAATAATCCCAAGTTCAAGATGTGTGTCATATTTTACAAGAATTCATCGTTTAATTAAGTAGAACTTAATTAAAAGAATTCTTTTATCAGTCAACATGACTGCAGGGTCCAGCCTGGCTCCATAGCCTACGACTCCTGCGCGGTACGTGATCTTTTTGGGTTAGCACATATAGGTAATCATCTCGAAAGATGTAGACCTCATAGTGATAGGCATTTCAAATGCGGCCTAAAGCACGGTCTCTGGGCTACTAAACTCTATAAAGAATTTAGCGCAGCCAGTGCTTAGGACTCCATCACTCTATGCTTTTCCAAAAAAAATGCAGCCTTATTTTGCATGAGGACCAATAAGTGTTGACTTAATTATGTGCTATGTGTTTTTTTATGCAAAATAAAAGCACATAGAGGTATATGAATTATAAATGTAAAACAACTATAATTCATAAACAAGTCTGCAATTTTCATTTTAAAAACAGACAAGTATGTACAATACATAGTACAATTTGCAGTCTAAATATTGAATTTAGACACACTAACACATGTTAGAACTGAATTGTTATATAAAACATAGTCTTATACTTAAAATTCAGAATTTAAAATAGAAAAATAGGTCATTTTAGGACCAATTTGGTCCCATGAGGGCGGCCCAGGCGCCACCAGGCCGAGGCGGCCCACGCGGCCAGCCTCTAGGCCGGGGCGGCCCCGGCGTGCATCCAACATGCAGGGGCGGCCCATGCGCTCGGCAGGCCCATTATAAGTGGGGCGGTTAGGGTTTTGAAACCCTAACCGCCCAGCAACTGTAGCCGCCGCCGCCAGGGCGGTTTTGTGGCCGCCGCCATGGCGCGTAGGCGCTCTCCGGCGCGCGAGCGCTCTTCGGCGGCGCGGCCCCAGTCAGTCAGGTGCGGACCCAATGGCTTGCGGGCCCCGTCGGCTCGGCAGCCCCTGTCCCCGGCCTCCCCCGGCGGCTGTACGGGCGCGGCCCTGGCCGCCCGGCGCGCGGGCGCGCGGTCCTCCGCGGTGGCGGGCGAGCGCGGCCCCCCGGCGAGCACGGGCGCGGCCTCCCCGGCTGCTCGTGGGTGGGGGCCCTGGCGGCGCGGGCGCAACCCCCCGGCGCACGCGGGTGCGCGGCCCGTCGGCACGGGCAGGCGTGCCCCCGCCGGCCCGGGCGAGCAGGCCCCTAGCGGCCTCATCCGGCAGCAGCGCGCGCGGGCGTGGTCCCGGCTGCGCGGAGGCCCCTGGCCATTGCTTGCGCGGCACGACGCCAGCGTAGAGCGCGGCCCCGGCGCACGACATCGGCGGCGCGCGGCCCTGACGAGGGCGTAGCCCCGACATGGGGACCATCGGCAGCAAGAGCGGTGCCGGCGTGGCACTCCGGCCGCGGGCGCGGCCCCGCCGCTCTGTGCGGGCTCTGATGAGGCCCCCCGGCGGTGCAGCCCGCAGCGACCATGGCCTTATCGCGGGTGTCTCAGGCGCGGTCCCGCCAGGCCACCATACAGCGCGTCGCGCGGGTGCGGCCCGACGATAAGCAGCCCCGACGCTGATGCCTGCAGCGTGGGTCCCGATGGTGCGTAGCCCCAGCAATTCTATTGTTTGCATCTGAAATGATTGACACATGATAAATGCTTACAGAATTGCTGTAGACCCTGTATGCTTCTCCTTTGCTTTTTGGCGTGCACAACCGCATCGTTTGTTCCTGCCCGGGGCCATCCCGCCGAGTCTGGTGTTGACGGTTACTGCTTGCACCATGGCCTTCTCTTCTTGCTCGGTGGAGAGTACGAGCACTGAGCATCAAGTCGCCAGAAAATTCTTCTGCCAATAGTTACTTCTTTTCGAAAAACGGCGAGCGATTTGTTCTCGTCTCTGGTCCGCGAGCAAAGTGCTGATAACGTGTTGAAGTATACTCAGTGGTAACGAGATGGAGAGAGAAACAAAATGACAGAACTGTTGTCTTTATTGCAGGGAAGACATGTTTATATACATATGACAGGGGTCATTCCCAAGGGGTGTGTACCTTGGGGATGTGTTCGTCGAGCCCCTTGGATTGGTCACAAAATATTGTAACACGCGGGGTGTCGATGCGGGGCCTCGCCAGCTGGCAGCTCGGTCCATCCAGTTCTTCTGTCCATACATACGGTGGGCGGGGTAGCACAGCCGCCAAATGAAACCAGAGGCGGAGCTTATCGGTCCAGGTCGCGGCCTTCAATGGCGGGGCCCCGCCGCCCCGAGCGACAAAACACAGGCAGGCGATTGGGAAAGCCAAAGCCACGGGGTCCCAGCGCCCGCCCGCCCGCGGAGCGCAAATTTTGGTCGCCCCGGATTCGTCAGCGCGTTGTGTCGCTTCCCTCTTCCCTGCCATGGCGGCCAGGCACCTAGTAGCTAGAAAACTTTAACGGCTGCTCCACTGTGGCACCGCACCACCTCCACCGTTGGCTCGTCGCGCCGCCTAGCCCAGTAGCCCTTGTCCTCCGCTTCTCGCGGCTCCAGTTCTCCAATCCTCCGTTCTCCACGGCCACCGCGTGCCGGGTTGTTACTCTGGGCGATAGTCCGGTCTAGGTACTGCCGTACTGCTACCGCCAGAGAACGGGTCAGCCCTTTTTCTGTGTTAGTACTTAGTAGGGTACAGCTACTAGAGGTACATGCATGCACGTCAAGCCGTCTCCTCCGATTGTTTTGTTTTGCTCTACATAAAAAGTGTATCACCCTGGAGAAGATTGACACGGCGGATGCATGGCTACCAACCATAAGCGTCGCCGTCGTGCAAGCTTTTGTGTACTGCCTTACTCCACAAAGAATGTAATTATATTTTTACTATCTTAAAATTTTCAATATCAACTATGTTCAGCTGGCAGCTGCAGAGATAGTTGTTGCGTGTTTGGCTTTTCAGCAAGGGTTCTAGGTTAGCAATCTCGCTGGATGCCTCTTCTTTTTTTGGAGGATGGATGCTAGAGACCAACCTTTATTCGGTGGTGTGTCTAATTGATGACAGCAGTGTCAGTGTGCACGTACTGTTTATAAGTATTGATAGGAGAAAAACGTACACTGGTATAGGTATTGATGGCATCTTAAATTAAGATCAAGAAATGCATGCAAGCTCTCCCGCTATCATGATTACGTGCCTCATTGGCTCCACTAATAAAATAGCAATGATGGATTAGGCGGTGTAAACATAAGGGTATCACTATACTACACATTTATACACCATAAAATATAGTGCAATCAGTCGTGGGCGAATAAAACGTACAATTTGACTAACAGGATACAATATCCGCCTATCGTAACGTAGGAACCACCGCGCAAAAGAAAGGGAAGAAAAATATATAGGCGCAAAAGAAACAAGGGAATATCTGATAATTAAATCGGTAGACGTGCACAATATTACTCCCTCTGTTTCTTTTTATTAGTCGCTGGATAGTGCAATTTTGCACTATCCAGCGACTAATAAAAAGAAACGGAGGGAGGAGGGAGTATATGGCAAGCACTATTTAAATAACTCGACCGACGCTCACTTTTGTGTCCCTGTTCAGCGTACGTACTAGTATCATAAAATACAGTCCGAAGTCCGAATCCTCTCTTCAATCCACAAACGTGAAACCCAAACACCAAAACATACTTGGTTTTTTTTTTTTTGAAAAAAGAGTAAAAACGATGGACAGCCGTAGGATGGAAGATAAACACACTCGATTCTTAATTCCTCGCTAAAAAAAGATAAACGTTGTGGGAGGATGGAAGAGAGAGTTTAACAAAGACTATTGGAGCCCAATACCACTGTTATGGAATTAGGTGCAAAGCTAATCGCCAATCATATACTGCCGCCTTCAGCTATCGTTCCATGCATGCCCGCGCTCTTTAAATTGACCATCCACGAATTCCAGGTCAAACAAAGGGACTGTCTATGTCTTATGTTAATGCAAAGTATTAAGCCATGGCGTCCTGCCGGTTGCCGCGGCACTAGTACGTGCACTACTGCTGCGTCCACCGGCCGTCTGGTCACCAGCCCCCACTCACTACCCCTGCCCCAGCACCAACCAAACGTCGTTGTGCCCCTGACATGGTTGACACGCCGGCGAAAAGCCTCGCGCAGCACCGCGGCGCACGGGTCACTTCCGTGGCGCAGCCAGCCCAGCGCGCGCTTACTACGATCCAGCCTCCAGGAGACCGGAGAAAAGCGGTCAGCCTCGCTCCCACGCAGCTTGTTAACGGAAAAAAAGAACGCGCACGTGAAGTGAATTGCGGAAATCGAACACGTTCCCTGCACCAAGCGCGAACCTTAATCTAATCAGTCACCGCCGCGTCACTCGGCGGCGCGCTTAATGCGTGGTGATCCGATCGGCGTGCTAGTTGCGGGTGGCCTAACCGCGGCTGCCGGGCCGGACAGGTGAAAAGGTAGCCAGCCCTGGCCCCCGGGTCGTGCGTGCCGGCCGACCGGCCGGCGGCGAGGGCCTGTTTCAAATGGCCTCGCGTGCGCTTGGAATTCCGATCGAGTCAAACGATGATTGCTTGTTCCACATGGCATCGCCGCTGGACGTTTCCAAATTCCAATGCTGCTGCTCTGTACTATCACTCCCTGTCCGGAAAACCTTGCTCCGCACAAGTCTCTATTTGTACAACTACTAGTCGCTCCGTTCTGGAAGAAAAAGAAGAAGAAAACAACAAGAATCGCAGGTAAAATCTCCGGTGTCGATGGATCCAATCATGCAATTGTCAGCTGTTGAACGCGGAAGGGCGTTGCCTGTCACGAAGGCACATCACATTGGACCGACCAGTCGCCTGCACTGACAAGAGAAAATGCTATTTTTTTTAATGTCCCGGCAGAGTTCCGTGGAACATGGATTTTTTTTCACGCATGCCGCTCAACTGCAAAGATTTACAGCAGCGGAGCAGCCAAATGAATGGACCCGGCGGAAGATGTTCTAAAATACTAGATGGTACGGTTAAAGTCCCAGTAATACGAAAGAGAGAAAACGATAGTAGTTTAAGAACTGAAGCATCCTTGGATTCTCGGGAGCCCATGCTGGCCGTGGCCTGGCCATGGTCCTCCACTCTACTGCCGCGACTATACTAGGCCACTAGGGGGATCTCATTCTCGTGCACTCACACCCCTGGCTGTCGGCCGTCAACGCGTTCGCATGTTTATCCTTGCCCTCTCGCCGCTCGCCGCTCACCCAGCCGCCGCCGTGATCCAATCCAATCAAGCCGGGGCTGAGTCATCCGCGACCCACCCGGGAAACACTCATCATCCCATTCATCCATCTCGTCTCCATCCGACGGCGGTGGCCCTTTATCACACGAATCAAGCCCCTTGCCCCCTTCCAATCATCTTCCGGAAATATTAAACCCCGAGCATCACCATTAAACTAAGCACATGAAGCGCAACCATCACAGTAGATAAGCAAGCAACCTCATGCGGGATTCCACCCGGCTCTCAACTAACAATAACACGCCTACCGCCCTTATTAAGCCCCCTCTCTTCTTCGCCGCTCCGCCATCGTACGCCATCCCCACTAAAAACCAGCCGTTTCTGTAGGTGTTAGTTTACTACCGTTTACTATACTGCGCTGTTCCAATGGCCATGCCCAATCCAAGATCGGTGTTGACCTCCGCGCCGTCACCGCCCGGCTGCTCCTCCTCCTCGTGGTCGGCGGCGGAGTCCATGGCACCGGCGCCTGCGTCGCCGTCCGACGGGGAGCTGCTGCGCTCGCTGCACCGCCTCGCGCGGGACCTGTCCGCGGCCGCCGAGACGCCGGCCCCGTTCCTGCGCGGCGCGCTCGCGTCCATCACCAGGCGTTCCAAGCTCCTGGCCGCCGCGTTCGACGACCTGGTCCTGTGCGCCGCCACCGGCGATCTGCCGCGGTCCGCGTCGCTGTGCCTGCGCGAGGTGCTCTTCGTGCTGCAGCGCTTCAATGCCCTGGCCACCGACTGCGCCGCGCGGAGCCGGATGCGGCTGCTGCTTCACTCGGACGAGATCGAGGAGGAGGTGCGGGAGCTTCACCAGGACCTGGCAACCCTGCTCGACCTCCTCCCCGTCGTCGAGCTGGGCCTTGCCGAGGACGTCATGGACCTGCTGGACCTCGCGTCGCGCCAGTGCAGGCGGTTCGCGCCGTCTGCCCAGGCGGAGCAGGCCCTCAAGGCCAGAGTGCTCTCGCTGATACAGGAAATTGAGCGCGAGATCGTGCCGGATCGGGAGAGGCTGCAGGAGATCCTGGAGGAGGCGGGCATCAACGACCCGCCCAGCTGCAGCAAAGAGATCGAGAGCCTCGAGCGGGAGATCGGTGACCGCGCCTCGGAGAGGTGGACGGACGCCATGATCGCGCTCGTCGGTCTGCTACGGTACGCCAAGTGCGTCCTGTTCAGCGCCACGCCCCGGCCTTCGGATTCCAGGCCGGACCCCGAGGTCGACGAAGAAGGGGAGCCCCCGGCGCCGCCGCCGGACTTCCGCTGCCCCATCACCCTCGACATCATGCGCGACCCCGTTGTCGTCGCCAGCGGCCAGACATACGACCGGGACTCCATCTCCCGGTGGTTCGACTCCGGCAAGTCAACGTGCCCCAAGACAGGGCAGGTCCTTACCGTTTTGGAGCTTGTGCCCAACAAGGCGCTCAAGAACCTCATCGCTAAGTGGTGCCGGGAGAACGGCGTCGCCATGGAAAGCAGCGCGGCGAGCAGGAGCGAGCCGGCCCAGGCGGTGGCCGCGAACAAGGCGGCGTTGGAGGCGGCGCGCATGACGGCGTCGTTCCTCGTGAAGAAGCTCTCCATCTCTTTCTCCCCTGACGCGGCCAACCGCGTCGTGCACGACATCAGGCTGCTGTCCAAGTCCGGCGCCGACAGCCGCGCGTTCGTCGGGGAGGCCGGAGCCGTTCCGCTGCTGGTGCCCCTGCTCTACTCCGAGGACGCCGGGCTCCAGCTGAACGCCGTCACAGCGCTGCTCAACCTCTCCATCCTCGAGGCCAACAAGAAGCGCATCATGCACGCCGAGGGCGCCGTGGAGGCGGTCGCCCACATTATGAGCGCCGGCGCGACGTGGCGCGCAAAGGAGAATGCGGCGGCCGCCGTTCTCAGCCTGGCGTCCGTCCATACCTACCGCCGCCGTCTCGGCCGGAACCTATCCATCGTGGAGAAGCTGGTGCATCTGGTCCGCACCGGCCCGACAAGCACCAAGAAAGACGCGCTGGCCGCGCTGCTGTCGCTGGCCGGCGAGAGGGAGAACGTCGGAAAGCTCGTGAGCGCCGGCGTCGCGCAGGTAGCCCTGTCTGCGATCAGCGAAGAGGAGACCGCCGCGGCAGTGCTGGCCGCATTGGCGAAGCGCGGCGGCGCGGAGGCGATCGTGGGCATCGATGGCGCCGTGGCGCGTCTGGTGGCCGAGATGCGGCGCGGCACGGAGTGGGCCAGGGAGAACGCGACGGCGGCGCTGGTGCTCCTGTGCCGGCGGCTGGGCGCGCGGGTGGTAATGCAGGTGATGGCCGTGCCCGGCGTGGAGTGGGCCATCTGGGAGCTGATGGGCACCGGAACGGAGCGGGCGCGTCGCAAGGCCGCGTCGCTCGGCAGGATATGCCGCCGGTGGGCCGCCGCCTCGGCCGCTGACGGTGAGCGGGGCAGCGTGTGCCCGGCCGCCAGCGTCGTGCCTCCGGCTATGATGGCGTCATAATCAAGTCCAGCCATGGGCAATGCCAGATAGGATAAAAGCTCAGATTAAACGATTTTCCCCCTCTTCTCCTCATGTACAAACTTTGCTTAGGCTGTCACGATTCTTTGATCAGAGAGTGATAATGGTGAGCGGTTGATCAACTGTACCATCGTAGTTTCATCTGGCTCCTTATTCTTCATCTGCGGCTCTAAATATACAATGAAAGTGGGCTTTAGTATTTGACTCCACTAGTTTATCAACCCGTGCGCTCGCATGGGTGATGGGTTTAAGTTTAGGAGACACTAAAATTTGATGAACCAATTTAACAATGGCTGAAGTAGATAATTTTTAGACATATATAGGCTATTGGACTTTCTGTTATTTGTACATTGTAATAACATCTATCGTTTATGTATCTTTAGTAAGATAAATGTGGATAATTTGGATTTAAATTTAATATGTCATTTTAGATTATCTATCATAATAAGAAATATGTGAAGATGTGTAATTTAGACATAATTTAAGGGATTAATTTTAGATTACCTATCATAACATAAAATGTAAGTAATTTAATATTGTAACAGTTTTTAGGTTTTACATTTTTTTAACACGTCTCACGGGATCAAAATGGATAAACCGATGAAAAATATGTATTTGGTCTGTCTTGTTTATTTATATTCTAATACAAATCTTTATAAAGGTTAGAGGGCTATTTGATGTTTTTAGTGACATATGTGAGGATTAGTGGGCTAACTTAGATTATTTGTTAATAAAATAGAGGTGGATAGTTTAGTCTTAAATATATTGTATTACTTTAAATTATTTTTGTAGTGCCAACATGCAGAGGAGCAAAATACGTGGGATTAGTTAATGTTATTTTTAATAATGGCTAAGGTTACTAATTTAGATTATTTGTTTATCAAATAGAGGTGAATAGTTTAGTCTTAGATGTATTGTGTTACTCAGTATATTATGTAGTGTTGTAAGGGTTGCATTATATTTTAGAGATTCTTGAGCATATTGGCACGATCGATTGCAAACCTTGTAGCATTATGGTTGACACATATTCAAAGCTCTCGACAACCGATGAACTTGTTTCTAATGCTACCGGCTATCAGAGCCCTTATGGACCTCATATTTACTCGTCCCGACATCGTTTATGTGGTTCCGGTCTGCTTGTACATATATGACCGTCCCCTCAAGTTTCTCATCTTGCCCTAGTATGAAGCACGTTCTTCCTAGTATGAAGCACATTCTCCGGACATCTCCTGCTTCTTTGGATGTTGATTGGGGTATGATGCCTTGATACTCAGAGGTATACAACTAGTTATGGTGTATTTCTAGACAACAATCTCATCTCTTCGGCCGACCCTTTTCCCGCTCGAGTGCTAAGACCGAATATCGTGCTGTTGTTAATGGAATCGTAGAAGCATGGTGTATTTCTTGACGACATTCTCATCTCTTCTGCCATCTGTTGCTTGAACTTCGCTCTTCTATTGTTCATACGATCTTGGTCTACTACGACAACATCAGCATGGTGTATCTCTCCATCAACTCAGGTTAGTGTTCGGACGGGCCCAAACACTCGAAAGCAGGTGAGACGAACGAAGCACAACAAAGGGTCTGTTTGGTTCAGCTTTTTTCTGACCAGCTTTTCTGAAAATCTGGCTGTAGGGAGAATCTGACTGTGGGGAGAATCTGAGTATCATTACGATTACGTGTGGAGGAAGATAAAGTTGTTCATAGGACTCAGGATCTAGAAAGTGACGGATTCCTACTATTACAACGACTCAACCGATTATGTGTTTATGTTGATTTTGGATGGTTTTTGCCCCCAACGAATTTTATAGAAGTTGGTTGAAAAGTTGAGCGTTTGACAGTCATCTACAGCTTTTGGTGGCAAGAAGCTGCCAGAAAGCCGAAACAAACAGGGCCTGAAAGCTAGGAAGCCGGGTTGTCTTGTCAAGCGTTCGTAGCGTGTGAACATCTATCTCATCTAGTCAGAAAGGAAAGAGAGCGATGAAGAATATCTTCATGCTGTTAAGTATCTGTTTTTATTTTATAAAGAAAACCTGATTTACGAATGGCTATTTGGTCAGTATCACTATCACTGCGAGGTCGAGTAATGACACTCGCATCTTGGTCTTCTCTTTTAGACTGGTCGCAGCCTCTCGGTCTCGGGCTCGCCAAAATCCGATCAGAAACATGTCCATTTTTCAGCCGCAAAGCGGGAGGCGACGCGA
The DNA here is from genome assembly GCF_902167145.1 of Zea mays. NCBI lineage: Eukaryota > Viridiplantae > Streptophyta > Magnoliopsida > Poales > Poaceae > Zea > Zea mays. Next base: position 189,403,961 of record NC_050098.1, read on the forward strand.
CGTAGCGGGATGCAGCGCGGCGCGGCCAGCGGCCACTCAAACCCGTGTGCCTGGTGCGCCCACAGAAATGACAACAGGAGTTAAGTCCCATTGAAATTCGGCTCGATTCATCCGTTGCCCACACATTTCAGTCGTTTTCCTGTCGCCTGATGGTGATCTCGGCGTCGTTCGTCGAATCGAAACGAGCCGCTGATCTGGAGCCACGCCATTTGCTACAGCTTCCTGTGCGTGCAAGGCATGGGAGATTGGACTCGCCATACGCACCGTCGCACCCAGCACATCGAGCAAGCATGTGATCTGCTGCTGTTCATTGTTGCTGACAACGCTGCAACGTAGACCACGAGAAGTTTGTGACGCTTTTGCTTCGTTTAGGCGCCCCAGATTTCAAGAGAGGAGCTTGCTGGTTACTCCCTGCGGTCGACCGGTTTAGGCTGGTACGCTGTTGACGACGAGCAGCACAGCTGCACAGGGACGAGTTCCAGTTTCAGTGAGCTACCTTGTCCTCCTGATACATCACTCAGCTACGTGCCTGTAAGGCTGTAACTCAGTTATTACGCAGTTGGAAGCACTCTTGACATAATCTAAACCATTCTCTCCGTCATAGAATAGTTGTATTTTAGATTTGCACACGAGAATTTAGAAGAAGAAAAAATGAAAGCAGGTGATTCACAGAAAACAACGAAAAGAGAAATAAAAAAGTGCATATGAAGGGCGTATCCAGTGCCGTAGGCTTCCCGCATTGTGCGGGGTCTGGAGAAGGGTATCTTTAATCGTAAGCCTTACCCGCATAATATGCAGAGGCTGGAGCTCGAACCCGGTACCTTCCAGTTGTTGAGTTTGTGATCCAAATTCTGAAGAAGGCGGCCAAGTTGGCTCGCTGCGCTCCGGCCCGCCTGGGGGGGTGCGGGGGGCAGAGCCCCCCCCGGTACGGATCGTTTTAGGGTTTCACCTCTATAAATATCTTTGTAAGCCGCAGGAGATATCTATCTCTCTATTGTAAATCTCCTGCGATCTGTAACCACCCAAAAATAGTGAGAAGTTGCCGGCCGGCGCCCGTGGTTTTTTCCCCTTCACTTTGGAGGGGTTTTCCACGTTAAATCCGTGTCTTCTCTGTGATTGATCCTATTTGTGTCGCATTTATTTATAACAAGTTATAGACGGTAGGCTCTACCGCTGAAAAAAGTAGAATTGTAAGTAAGAATGACAACTAATTTAGGATACAATTCAAATCCTATAACATCAACTATTTTGAGACCGAAGGAGCAGAGATTTCAGGAATGAAGAGTATGTTCAGGACATCACATCTAAAGTAAAGCTCACGTCAGACATAACGGAAGAACAAGCGTGAACCGTGAAGAACTGAAGATAGATATGGAAGGGGCCCAGAGGTCGAATGCCATTTTGGCGTGCCGAGACAAATACTCTTTTACGATGCTCCTTTGGCCCCGCTCAACCCAAGCCTTATCTTTTTATCGACTTGTTTCGATTTTGTGATTATACATCCAAACGACAGTGCTATTACAATGAATGAGGTCCGTAAAATTGCTATTAGACCTATATTTTATAGACGTAGATAGGTCCACAGTTTATAAACACAGTGACAATTATAATGAATAGACAACATTTCAACTGGCAAACCCCCCCCCCCCCCCCCCCCCCCCCCCAATATTCCATATCCAGATGGTATTGTTTAAGCAGCTTCCAGTGCTCAGAGTGGTCTACATGTTTATTTACTTATTGCTAATAATCTCGGATTTGTCAACTTGCGTCCCTTTCACTGCAAACTCAAGGTGAACGTCATCGTCTTATCTTCCGAGGGATAAATACGAGCTTCTGTCGCCATTCAGAAAAGTGCATCTGCTGCTGCGGTATTATCAGTCCGTAGAATGCTGCTGCAATTATAATTCCAAGATGCTTGAGCATTGAAATAATGTTTGACTTTAAGTACATTCTGCTTATTCAGGGTAGCGCATCATCGTTTCTGAAGTTGCTTATATCACGTAGGCTTCACGCTTAATACAATGTTGAGTTTGTGATCCAAATTTTAAATAAGGCGCCGAGTTACCAAGCGAAGCGGAGGCTCACCTGAAACTAGCGAGATTGTTGCTAGCCGATGTTCTTAGTTTTTTCTCCTCGTCTTGGAAGGGTTTTCCACGTTAAATCTGTGTCTTCTCTGTGTTTGATCTATTTTATGTCGTATTGATTCATAACATACATAAGCAACAATTCTATTGCTAAAGTTAATATATCACATTCAAGAGAAAAAATCTAACATGTCGATCATCGACACCCATCACTTGATTGACATTTGACAACAAACCAAGGAGAATTGAGATAAAATACTAGACGGCAAAAGAATTGTCGAAAAAAATGGCAGCTGGAGCACTGGAGCAGGGGATAGGGTAAGACCAAATGACTATAGATTACGTAAGCTGGGACAGCCTTTGTAATGGCAATCATTTTAAGGGTTATCTCGAGCCATCCGTCTTGTCTTATATTCTATCCTTTCTAAATTATAAAATGGTTTAGTTTTTTTTCTAAATTAATGTTATTATAAGAGATAGTTCTACTCTACTCTTTCTAAATTATAGGACATTTTATTTTTTTTAAATACATTGTATTTAATGTTACAAGACATTATATAGTCTGGGAAGTTATAATAAGAAGATGATAGATGTTCTAGTTATAAGGTAGACTAAAATCTAATTTAAATATTTATTATATTTATTTTGAACTCACAGAATCACCTCCTATATATGTACGCCACCGTAAGAGGATGTTTTTTATTCAACAAATATGCAGACCCGAGTTTAGGTTGTCGGACTATACTTTTACATGGCAATTAGAGTCATGGCGAGTTTATCGTCATCTGGCTCTACAAATCCTCACATCAGCCTACCTGTTTAACTGTCTCCGAGAAGCCGATGAAATCCAATCATGCGTAGAATAGGGCTGCTATCTGCGGCGCAAAGTTGCTTGGCTTCGTGACTGGTGGCACCAAGGCGTTGTCAGAAAAGGGGTTGAGGTGGACAATCTAGGAAGCTAGAGATCAATAAGTCCCGGGCTATCTCATCTCATTGCTACGTCATCCATAGATAAAACCTAAATAAAGATTTAAGGTGCCTTTGTCTCGCAAATAAAAGCAAGAATACTGTTGGCCCTGGCAAACCATGGAGAGTTGGAGACTACCACCTTCGCATAATTATTCTTGTATCGAGTGTCATGGAATGCTTGAGTGCAATAAAATGGATGAGGGAAATTGCAGGACGCCGGTTGTGAGACAACTGAGTAGAACATATCGTGGAGACGATATCGGTCCAAACACAAGGCCTTGTGACCAGACTCTACTAGCCAAGCCTGTTTTGAGAAAGATGCCTTGTTCGTGAATTGTCCTTACAGAATTGTTCATCGCTTTGCTACTGTAAACAAGAAGGGACAGGGAAAGATGCGCGCGTTGCAAGACCTGGTACTGCAGCAAACACACCGGCTAATTACATACTACCAACATCGCGTCCAAGCTGCTACCTAATCATTTGGCACCACATTTACCATGGCCAGTGTCTTAGAGCTAGAGTGCCTTCATCAAAGGGCGTAGCATCCTAGATAATTTTCAGTCCATACAGGGAGTAGTGTGAACCACTTTCGCAAGAGCAAAACACCAATGTTGTTCATAATATTGGACATTATTGCCAAAGCTTTTCAGTCCATACATGAGCTTGGCTTCAGACAAAGATGGCATGATTTGGTTTCGATCACCTGGGCAAAAACAACATATCTGGTGCTGTAAAATGGACAACCTAGGAAACCAATACAACACCGATGGAGGTCTATGTCAAGGTGATCCTCTGTCGCTCATGCATGCTATTCATATTGGCAATGGCAATGGCAATGGATCCCCTACAGCAGACAGTGTACAAGGCAACAGAGAGAAGAGAGAGGACTGCTAACTCCAATTGGGGCCAATCCTATTCGCATGCGGACTAGGCTTTATGCTAATGGCGCAACATTGCATATTCGACCTTGTGCCCATGATCTGATGAACCTACAACAAATATTGCACACGTACTTTTGGTGAAACTAAAATGACTGCAAACAAACGTATTGCAATCTGAAATGTATGGCATTAACTGTAATGTCGATGGGAAAAACATTGCTGATTCATTCAGAAGAAAGACTAGTGGATATACCTCAACACAGCGCAGGGACATACACAATTGCAGATAAAAACATGCACAGATCATAGTATACACATCAGGCCTTGTTTGGGTAGTCTAGTAATCGCTCCAATCCACACGTAAACCCCAATCCACCACAATACATGTAGATTGGGTCGAATACTAAAGTACTCAAACAAAACCTCATAAAATTTATGGAAGGAGCGATTATGCAGTCGAGTATTCGACGACAACACTAGGGATGTCTAGCGTCTGCTAGATTCAATCCGAGATGACATTCACTCGCTTCGTATCACAAGGGAGGATTCTGAATACCTCCTCATTGTTATTACACACGTCGTGGATGGATGGCTGTTGTTTGCGTTTCTTCTACTTGTTTTTGTAGTTCTCTTTTCTACACCGAAGAAGAAGCTCCGTATCTCTAAAGCGAAATTTGTGATCCCGTGTATTTTGGCAACCGACGCGAGACCCGTATTAATCAGCACTGCTATAGTATTCAATACGGATCGGAGGCGCCGTGACAGGCAAAGCATGGGCTAAATGGATGATATTAGTGGCGACCTAACCTAACTAATGGTGCCGTCTCAAGCACGAGAGCGTTTGTTAATTGTTACTACTCTCATTAAGAAAACGAGACACCACGAGCTTTGCGAGATTTACAGTTGGACGTTGCGTGGATGCCATTACTACTTGCCATCTCAAATGCCTTACGATCCGCAAATTAGCAGGGGCTTTTGCGCTTTAAAGCGCGAAATCATATATAGATTTTTTTTGCTTTGAGTTTTTAAATTCGCGAGGAAAGAGGGAAACAGCTTTGTCCGGGTTGCTTTGGTAGGGCGACTCTGGGCTGTCCATTTCTGAAATGTACTACACCTGACCTGAGCCTAGTGTAGGTGTGTGCCTTCGCCCAGTTCAGATCGTGATTCGTGTGAGCTTGTTTATTCCCATACTACTACTACTGCAGGGTGCAGGGCCATGAGCCATGAGCCATGACCAGCGTTGTCCGGGTGAGCAGGGCAGATTCAGGCATTCATGATTCGAGATTTAATTACAATAATACTGAGGTGAGGGCGCTCTGAATGGCACTGAATACCTACCATAGGAATGGAATTCTTTATAAACTACCATGATGGCGTGAAGAGTGAAGACCGAACTTATTCAACCGCCAAAGCCGGGTCAAGATCAGTTTTCACCTTTCACTGGCCCTTTCTTTGAAGGCCTGGATATTCCCCTTCTATCCTATTGCATGATCTGGAATAGAAGCTGAGAAGTCAGATCTGCAGTTACAGAGCCTGAAATAAAAAGATGAGCGGTTAGCGCCTTTAATTTACGCCTCCAGGCAGCAGAGAACCCGGTCAGAGGCGACGAACAAGGCGGCAGCGCGGCTGCTAGGGTTTCCAAGGTCTGCTTCCTTCGGTCGGCAGCATCCCTCAGCCCTTGGGATTACAAAAGAAAACCCCCACGTCTCTCCCGAGAGGCACTGATGACAATAAAAGAAGGAACTGAACTCCACCACCTGTCTGTTTGGCTACCACTCCCCATTTCTACGTACTCCACAGTACTATTTCTCTGTTCGAATCCACTGGCCCCCACGAGGTCGTTGCCTCCCTCCCCCCTCCCTCCCCCACCCCCACAAAACCCTCTACCTCTGTCCTCTGCCACTAAATAAGCGAGAGCCCCATCACGTCGAGTCTTGGATCCTTGAAGATTCTGCGCCATCTCATCATCTCTCTCGCTGGGTCCTATTCTTGGCAGGCTTTTGCGCTTCCTGGGTCCGTCCAGATGCGCAATACCAGCAGTTCCTGAAGTTTCAGGACCCGCCGGCTAAAAGGTATATTACTCAGAGTCTGCAAGGCAGATTGGCCTGTTCTTCTATTCTGGGATTGTTTTTGTACTATTTTGTTTCCTTCTCCTGGACGCCAACCAGTCGGCTAGAGTAGACGCAATCTTAAATCCACATTCCGTGTTCATGGCGTTGATTCGATCGAAATAGACATCTTCAAAAGCCGCGATCTTCCTTTCTTGGAAGTTGGAACCTATGCTCGTTTGACTTGCTGTCTCACGCACGCAGACTGAAGATCACAGACGCTCGGAGTCGGACGCCGCGGCTGACTACGGAATCTTAAGAGATGGAGCCGGCGAAGGGGAAGCCGAGGAGGGCGTCATCCAGCCTGCTTCTGCGAATCACGGACATCTGCAAGGTGCATTCCGTCGCTGTGGCGGAGAACGTCGGCGAGAAGCCCAACGCCGGCAGCACAACCGGCGGGGGCAGCAGCGAAGACGGCGCGCACCTGAAAGTATATCCACACCAAGTCTCTGACCACGAGAGCTGTTCCGGAACTTCCACCGCCCGCTACGAGGAAGCGGTTGTCGAGAGGCTTCTTGGCGCGGTCTCTGGTCTGAAGCTGGCCTATGTGAAGGTTCAGCAGGCACATGTGCCGTATGATCCTGAAAGGGTTGCGGTCGCCGGTGAGCGTTTTGCGTCGGAGCTTGAAGAGACGGCTGGGCTTAAAGATCTCTACTTCGGTGCCGATAAGTGGAGCAATCCAATGCACCAGTCTCGTGTCAGCTCACGGATCCATGAGCGTCAAAGGCTCGCCCTGGAGCTGCAGGCCGACATATGCAAGAAAGACTCTGAGCTTGTTCTGCTGCGAGCAGAGCTCGAAGAACTGGAAAGGAGAAATCTGGAGCTGAAGGAGGAGGCTGACCAGAGAGCGTCGCAGATGAATAAAGAAATAAGTTTCGGCATTGGCAAAGTGGGATCGGTTGATACGTTCATCGAGTTGTTTGAGAACTCGTCGAAGTGTATACATGATTTCACAAAGCTCGTCGTCAGCTGGATGAAGGTTTCAGCTGGATGGGACCTCGACTGCTCAAAGTTTCCAGCCGATAGATCCCTTGTGTTTGAGAAAAGGGCTCACAGGAAGTATTGCGTTGAGGCCTACTTTGCTCGGGCGATGCTGGCGGCGACCAAAGAGGAGTATTTCTCCATGGATTCCTTCTACCGTGTTATGAGTTCAAAGGACCCATTCGACGCTCTTGTGGAGTCACCAAATTCCGCCTTTGGGAGATTCTGCCGGGAGAAGTATCTGGTTGCTGTGCCAAGTACTATGGAGGTATCCTTCCTGGGAACTCTGGACCACAGAGCATTTGTCGAGGCGGGCGGCCATCCAAGGACGCAGTTTTACCAGACATTTGCGAGGATGGCTAGATCTGTCTGGGCATTGCTCACGGTTGCTCGCCTCTTGAAACCAAGGGCCGAGATGTTCTTCGTCAAGAGCGGCGTTCGGTTCCAAAGGAAGCACATGGAAAGCGTACCAGCTAGGCTGACCGCGGAGGAAGCAAAGATCGGTGTTGGGTTTACAGTGATGCCGGGCTTTAAGATCGGATGCACTATCGTCAGGTGCAGGGTGTACCTGTCTATGCTCAACGCAAGAGGCATCTAGACACATTATTATATAAATAACTACATAATTAGGTAAGCAAAACGCAATAGCTTTGTAAGTGCTCCACAGTTCTATAAATAAGCCTGCAGTTGGAAGCTCCTCTTGTATTATGACAAGGAACACGAGCTAATAATAGATGACCTCCAGAGCAGTGTTCTAAATAGTGGGAAAACGAGTTTATCCCCAAACTTCTAAAAAGTGCAAATATCGGGATATATCGCGATATAGCTGGATATATCGGGATATATTGGGCTAAACGGCGTAACTTTTCGCTGCTAAAATGGATATATCTGGATATATCGACCGCTATAGCCGGTTATTTAAAACCTTGCTCCAGAGTACTACTAATTTGCTTGTCGTGAAGGAGTCGAACTATCTAAATATTTTCAGTAGTTTGTTCTTGATCTTTGTGGGTCGTGGGTTCATGGTCGACTTGAATACACTGAAGAGGGAGTCGGAACTATGGAACGCGCTGATGCTCATCAGTACATACCAATCCATTTGGAAAATTGTGCACAATCTTGTCCCCTTTGAAGCCACAACAACACTACCTATATATTGTACTCTCTAACCACGAGCGAGCGAGACAACGCTTTCGACGGACGCAGCATAGTTCATCTGGCGAAGATTTTGGCGAAAAAGTTCGTCGGTTTGGGGTTCTCCAGGCACGCAACGTGAGCGTATCTTCCTAGCTTGTCAACCTGCCTCGGCTCCCCCCTTGTGTCCTTCTTGCAGATCTTGCAGGTCTTGTCGACCCAACCCTCCTCCACGTATTGCCCGTCGACTGAAATTCGAAACCAATTTGGTTGGTCGTCAATCGTCGATAACTTGATATTCTCTCTTGTTAGGAATAAAAAAGGATGTGTGCGATAATATATTTTCAGTGGACACTACTTTCAATCTTTCATCATACTACACTTGTTTCCAAAAAAAACTACACGGATTATTCAGTGATGCAGTGCTAATCTGAATACCAGTAGGCAATATACGGGCCTGTTCACTTGGCGTTTAAATATTCTCACGGGAAAGGTGTAGATAAGATACCTTCAACATATGACTTGAAGAAATCCTGGTAGGTGCCACCAATCTTCCGCCTAAGTGCTCCGTACTTCATTGCAAATCAAACAACAAATAAATCAGATTACGGATGATAACATAACATTATCGAGCCGCAGTTGCTTTGCATGATACACACCTGCTCCCTCGTCATCCTCCCTCCACCTCTGGTGGACTCCCTGGCCTCGTACAGCAGCTCGGCGTCCTTCTCCGACCGGACCTGCGAGAAGTCCAGCGCCTCGGTGATGCTTCCGAAGAGGGACTGCTTGTCGCCCTCCTCGTCTCCCTTCGCATAAGCTCTCACTGATCTGGGGCCGCCGCCGCTCGGCCTGGTTTGGTGAGCTCCAAACGAGGAGCTCCTGGAAGGGGTCAGCGGAAGCGCTCTCATGGCCATTGCTTTTGCTTCAGGAGTTCAGGTGAAAGTGGTTCTTACAGGTTCGCCCAGCGATCCGGCCTTTCTATATGGAGGACCAGCAAGCAGCGGCGGCGCGTCAGCTGTTGTGTGGTGGCAACAAGGCTACGTGGTGCAAAGCAGGCCTGCTGAAACGAGAGGGAGATTCTGGCCCAGTGCGACGTGGGCGTGCTCAGGCTTCAGAGTTCAGACGTGACGAGGGCGCTGCGTCTGCCTCCCTGTAATAACCGCTGCGTGTGGCCCAGGAAGTAGAAGGAAGCTGGTTGCATGCCCGATCTGGTGACTCACGACTGGGCGCTGCGTGGCTGGTTTACCTGAACTGTACAGAAAGGGATATTTGTGGATCACAGAAACACTCTGCATGATAACGCATAAACGAGGGGAAAAAGAAGGTACTTGAGCTGTGTTGGGCTTAGGGTTTCTCTATTGTGATTGAGAGGGTATTAGATGAAAATGCAGTTTGTTACGTCTATTTCTATATTAGAGAGAGCTCTGTCTCCCTACTGTGATTTATGGTGGGTTAGTTGTGAATTACGATCTTATCCATGTATATCCATATTTTCTCTCTTCTCTATAACTGCATATATCAGCAATATATAAACATCGGTTGTTGCCCCTAGAGAGCATTGAGCCAAGCCAATTAACAGGGCACATGATTCTCTGGAAGGGGACATTAGTGCATAGCGCCTTGCATTAGCTAGCTTGAAAGTAACCATGTGCACCGTGCGCGGTACCATCAATGCCTCAATCGTAGACATGGTTTGTTTATCTACTTTGCTTGGCCTGGCTGTCTCCCGATCAGTACAAGGTGCAACACTGACAATCTGACATAGAGCCCCGAGAAGTCCTGGCTTTGCTTTTAACCTGGATGAGTTCAGCTCTAGAAAGCATCAAGCTCTCTAGGTGGTTTATTCTAATCTAGGATCTCCAATTACTCGTGCGTACGTAGTGTCTGGATGCCGGACACTGATTGCTAATACCTCTGACCTTCCGGATCAAAAGAACACGGGCTGCGTGCAGCCTTTTTCAATGTATTGATTAATGAACAGTTGTGCATATATGCTAAGCTTGCTGATGAGTGAGCGAGGGGGGTCACACGGAAAACATTTGGGCAGGTGGGCCTCAGTTGCCACAATCTCCATGATGGCCTGCCTCGTAGCAATGTCTCCGCTTGATTGACTCCATCCCCCATCAGAGATCGTCGTAGCATTCAGCAGCATCGATGCTGAAACAATCATGGCCTTTCGTTGGTCTCCCGCAGGGCCCTTGTGATCGAATCAACGTCACACAACGCCCCGCCGGCGAACAGTTGCCGGTCCTTTTTCTGTCTTATCGTGAACTGCTGTGTGGGGAGTGGGGGCTGAGAAGAGATGGCAGGGGAAAAAAACAGCTGGAGGTTCGCTCGAGCTCACCTGGGCCAGACTAATCATACAGTGCTATGTTTTTTTTATTTTTATGGACCCAATGCTATATACGTAGTTTAAAATATGTTGATAAATTTTTGGTACATATATTTTTTATTTTATATACAATAAAAATATACAATTTATGTTCTAAATGAGACTTAGTTTGATGGCTCGCGATCGGATAGCGAGCCTGAACGAGTCTAAGCCAAACCTAATTTCTCAGCTCGCTATATGACCGAGCTACACCGACCCGAGCTCGGTTCATTTTTGGCCCTACCCTTTGCTTCAATGTGCACACTGTTTTTGTAATTCTTAAAACAAATGCTAATTAAACTCATGTATAAGTAGACCTTTTTAAAAATTCTGTTTTATGGGTTATTAGGAGAAACACGAGGCAAAGCCCATATAATTTCGACACAAGAAAGGACGGACACCGTACCGTCAGGGCTCAGAGGATACTGTGAAGCAATGCATACTGTTTTTGTGAAGTTGTGGTGTTTCTTAGAGATTAATGGCGAGAGGCTAAGAATATTTTGTTGCTAATTAAACAGCCTCCGATCCGATGGAGCACTGTTACACTGGAATGGCAGTTGGCAACGACCAAGAAGAAATTAAATGAACTATATGTATCGCACAACACTGGTAAAGTGGTAAGAGCATGTACAACATCATTTAATTTGTGGTTTCTTGAGTGGGTATCTAAACGGTTATCTGAAGAAAAAAAATACAAGAGATAAGCTCTTCGCGAAGTGTCCGTCTTTTCCTGACTTTCTATATATTGTCTCTTAGCTTTATTTATGATACAGTGTCTCAGGTTTGTATTATACAGACTCTTAACTGTCTTTTATACTTAGAAAACTCAACAAGTCTCGGGGTTGCACATACCCTAATGTCCGCATTGGGGAACTCTAAACAACACGCTATGAGGATATAACTACATATGGAGTAAGAAACTACTGCAGGAGTACCTCGACGGACACCCTAAACGCATGGAAGACAGCAAGAACGTCATATATAGAGTCTTTACAGTTGTACTCTAAATCTCTCTCCGATGTGGCATTTTGGTCTATGATTGGCTAAGAGTGGTCCGGAGACCGCGATGCTAGTTAAGGTACAGAGTAATAAGTATGATTGTAAAGAATTGTGGTATATGATAAGGATAGAATATCTATTTAGGGTTAGTTCGGGAACCCTATTTTCTAAAGAAATTTTTATTTTCTCTAGAAAAATTAGTTCATTTTCTATTTAAAAAATATGACTTTTTTAGAAAAATATTGTTCCCAAACCAATCCTTAAAATAAAAATTTAGAATAATACGACCGCGAAATAACATATAGAACCGGAGCACAGGCACCGAGGCACGCATGGTGAGCTGGACGGCAAAGGGAGGCAAAAGATGAAGGCAGCGTATCTTATGCACATGCCTACGGCTGTGCACATATGCACATCTCCCATCCTGTCCCTCCAACCACGATCCGATGGTCACCGTTACTTTAACACTTAACCCCCCGCAGCCTGTCATGTGATGTGGATTATTTCTTGCAAAAACCCCCCGCTCTCCTTCTTCCCCAAACGGCAAACAGACCAGACTCATTGGCTTCTCGTAGAAGGACCACGAAGCCACCATTGGAGTCGACGCCGACATCGTTCCAGTCTGCAGCTGCCCTCGCCGAACGCCGTTCTCGTCGCCGCTAGAGCCTACACCTGTCGCCGCCACCTGCTCATCGCCGGGCCCGAGGACACTGCAACATGGCGCCGCCGCCACCGGCATGCCCTAACCGTGGTGGCTTGATGGAGCTTCTTAACGTCATGGACGCGCGACGGGTAGACGACCCTACTAGCAGCGTGGACGCCATGGACCCTGCTCCCTTTCAACTCACCGCTCTTGTTGAAGCCGGTGCATCCGTGGAGCCCAACCGTTCTGTCCATGGTATTGTTCAAGCTTCGTGTCATGCTGACTCTTGTGAGGGATTCAGTACACCTAAAAAAGATCCAATTAGTTCAACATCGGTGAGCAATTTTTGTCCCTCATCCAATTTGTTCAACATTCATGAATGTCAGGAGCTCGCACTTTGACTTGAATACTTGATAAATCATTAATATATCTCATTGCAGTCATCGTGGTTTGTACCTCATTGCAAGGAAGAGAGACTCAAGCCCGTCGTTGGAATGTCATTTGACACTCTTGATGAAGTGGAAGAATTCTACAAAACATATGCACATGAAAGCGGGTTTTCTGTTCGTATAGGAGCTCAAGCTAAGAAAAGTGATGTGGTTGAGAATAAGAGATTTGTGTGTTCAAGGGAAGGATTCACAAAGAGATGTGCTCAACTAAACAAGCAAAAGAAGCACTCAGAGACAAGATGTGGATGCAATGCGCGTATATATGTGAGGTTGAATCAGGACAGTAAGTACTATATCGCTTCTTTTGTTGAGGAGCATAACCATGGTCTAGTGTCACCTAATAAAATTCCTTTTCTCCGATCCAACCGTACAATCAGTCAAAGAGCCAAGACTACCTTATTCACATGCCACAAAGCAAGTATTGGTACCTCGCAAGCATATAGACTTTTACAAGTCAGTGATGGATTTGATAATATTGGATGTATGAAGAGGGACCTACAGAACTACTATCGGGGACTTAGGGAAAAAATAAAGAATGCGGATGCTCAATTATTTGTGGCACAAATGGAGAGAAAAAAAGAGGCAAATGCTGCCTTCTTTTATGATTTTGTTGTGGATGATAATGAAAAGTTACTCTATATATTCTGGGCTGATGCTACAAGTAGAAAGAACTATAGTCATTTTGGTGATTTAGTGTCATTCGATGCAACATATAGCACAAACCAATACAATATGATATTTGCACCCTTTACCGGCGTGAACCATCATATGCAAAGTGTTTTATTTGGAGCTGCTTTCCTAGCAAATGAGAAGATTGAGTCATATGAGTGGTTGTTTCGTACTTTTCTATTGGCAATGGGAGAAAAAGCACCAAGGCTTATCATAACAGATGAAGATGCTAGCATGAAATCAGCAATTAGAACTATTCTTCCAGATACAATTCATAGGTTTTGCATGTGGCACATTATGGAGAAGGTTCCTGAGAAGGTTGGTCCTCCCATAAATCATGACAAGGAGTTTTGGGCTGCATTGAACACTTGTGTATGGGGTTCAGAAACTAGAGAAGAGTTTGAGATGCGATGGAATGTTATCATTGCTGCTTATGATCTTTATAGCAATGAATGGTTGGCTAATAGATATCAAATTCGAGAGTCATGGATTCCAGCATTTTTTATGGATATACCTCTTGCAGGAGTCCTCAGAACTACTTCAAGGTCTGAAAGCTCAAATTCATTCTTCAATCGCTTTATCCACCGAAAGTTATGTTTCGTTGAGTTTTGGCTTAGATTTGATACGGCCTTGGAATGCCAACGACATGAGGAGTTAAAGGCCGATCATATTAGTATACATACTACACCCATCTTACATACCCCATGGGCTGTGGAGAAACAAGCAAGCATATTGTACACGCATAATGTGTTCAACATATTTCAAAAAGAAGTGATTGCTGCTAGAGACCATTGCTCTGTTCTAGGTACTACACAACAAGAGGCTATTAAGTTAGTTTTAATTAATGATGGGTCGATAAGGGATAGAGTGGTTGAGTGGTGCGCATCAAATAATTTTGGTCGTTGCTCGTGCAAATTATTCGAAAAGATGGGAATTCCATGTCGCCATATTATATTAACATTAAGAGGTGAAAAGCTATATGAGCTACCTACATCTTATATTTTGAAGAGATGGGAAACAAGATGCAAGAGGTAACCATGCTTTGTATTACTTTTCTCATCCTATCTGTACATCTTACCTTACCATCTTTTTCTACATGTTACTTTAGAGAGATTGTGTATGACTGAACGGGAAATGTGCCCTTGGGCCATTTCTAAGTATTTTGGTGATTGAGTGCAAACACAAGTGCTTAAATGTGAATCTATGCCCATGGATGAACAAAGTGCAAATCACAAGTAAAGGTATGTTTCTAAGCCTTAGTACATTGATTTTGTGTACTAATATACTTGTCTAAATGTTAGAAACAGAGAGAAGAAGAAAAGAAAAGAAAAGAGATGGAAAAAGACTTGGCTGTGTACAGCCAAGACTCAGCTCGGTCTGGCACACCGGACTGTCCGGTGGTGCACCGGACAGTGTCCGGTGCGCCAGGCTGACTCGGCCTGAGGACGCCACTCTCGGGAATTTGCCGACGGCGTACGACTAAAATTCACCGGACTGTCCGGTGTGCACCGGACTGTCCGGTGAGCCAACGGTCGGCCGGGCCAACGGTCGGCCGCGCGATCTGCGCGAGACACGTGGCCGAGCCAACGGTCGGAAGGGGGCACCGGACATGTCCGGTGCGCCAACGGCTCCCAAATCTGCAACGGTCGGCAGCGCTGTTTAAGGAAAGAAATCGGGCACCGGACAGTGTCCGGTGTGCACCGGACTGTCCGGTGTGCACCGGACTGTCCGGTGCACCCGACGACAGAAGGCAAAGATGGCCTTCCAGATTTGCTCTCAACGGCTCCTAGCTGTCTTGGGGCTATAAATGGGACCCCTAGGCGCATGGAGGAGCACACCAAGCATTCCTACAACATTCCTAAGCACCAAGACATCGATCTCGCGCATTCGTTTCATTGTGATAGCATATAGAGCTCTTGTGGAGTTGTGAACTCTTTGAGTTGTGTTGCGAGCTCTTGTTGCTACTTGTGTGCGTGTTGTTGCTCTGATCTTTTGAAGTCTTGTGTGTGTTGTTCATTCCACCCTTGCTCTGTGTTTCTTTGTGAACTTCAATTGTAAGGGCGAGAGGCTCCAAGTTGTGGAGATTCCTCGCGAACGGGATTGAGAAAAAGCAAGCAAAACACCGTGGTATTCAAGTGGGTCTTTGGACCGCTTGAGAAGGGTTGATTGCAACCCTCGACCGTTGGGACGCCACAACGTGGAGTAGGCAAGCGTTGGTCTTGGCCGAACCACGGGATAATCCACTGTGTCATCTCTGTGATTGATCTCTTGTGGTATTGCGTTGTTGAGACTCCTTTATAGTCACTTGGCAATTATTGTGCTAACACTTAACAAGTTTTTGTGGCTATAAGTTTAAGTTTCACAGGATCACCTATTCACCCCCCCCCTCTAGGTGCTCTCAATTGGTATCAGAGCCGTTCTCTTCAAGAAAGGGACTAACCGCCCGAAGAGATGGATCCTAAGGGGAAGGGAATCGTGATCAACGATAAGGAGAAGGAGTCCTTCGTCAACGAGTCCAAAGATGACAAGCCTACCGACTCCGGCTCGGGCCATAGACGGAAGGAAGGGAAGAAGAAGAAGACAAGGCGCATCAAGGAGATCGTCTACTACGACGACAGCGACGAATCTTCCTCTTCCCAAAAGGACAACGACGACAACGACTATGACAAACAAAAGACGGTTAACTCAAACTTTTCTTTTGATTATTCGCGCATTCCGCATAGCTCAAATGCTCATTTGCTCCCCATTCCACTTGGCAAGCCTCCTCACTTTGATGGAGAGGACTACGGATTTTGGAGTCACAAAATGCGTACTCACCTATTTTCTCTCCATCCAAGCATTTGGGAGATTGTGGAAAGTGGAATGAAATTTGATAGCTCGGATAGTCCTTCGTTTATTAATGAACAGATCCATAAAAATGCACAAGCTACTTCTGTGTTGCTAGCCTCTTTGTGCAGGGACGAGTATCACAAGGTGAGCGGCTTGGACAATGCCAAGCAGATTTGGGACACCCTCAAGATCTCTCATGAGGGGAATGATGTCACCTTACTCACCAAGATGGAGTTGGTGGAGGGCGAGCTCGGACGATTCGCGATGATAAGGGGCGAGGAGCCGACACAAACATACAATCGGCTCAAGATCCTTATCAACAAAATAAGGAGCTACGGAAGCACGCGATGGACGGATCACGACGTCGTCCGCCTAATGCTAAGGTCATTTACCGTTCTTGATCCTCACTTGGTGAACAATATTCGTGAAAATCCTAGGTACATCAAGATGTCGCCCGAAGAAATTCTTGGAAAATTTGTAAGCAGGCGAATGATGATCAAGGAGGCGAGGTACGTGGACGACGCGTTGAATGGCCCAATCCATGAGCCTCAACCCATTGCTCTCAAGGCAACAAGGAGCAAGGAGGCGCTACCCAGCAAGGTGGCGCAAATTGAGGCGGCCGGTCTTAATGATGAAGAGATGGCCCTCATCATCAAAAGATTCAAGACGGCACTAAAGGGTCGCAAGGGACAGCCAAGCAACACTAAGACCAAGGGAAAGCGATCATGCTTCAAATGCGGTAAGCTTGGTCATTTTATTGCTAACTGTCCTGTCGGCGTTTCGAGACAGGGGGGTCCCTAAGCCGACGAGTGAGTGTGCTGCGTGCCCCAGCCCAGATGGGTCGAGCGCGTGGGCGAGCGTGAAGGGGGGAGAGGCGAGGTGGCCGGAGTCGAGCGTGAGAGAGGTGGAAGTCCCGCGGCCTTCGTGTTCGTCCCGCGCCCAGGTCAGGTGCGCTTGCAGTAGGGGGGTTACAAGCGTCCACGCGGGTGAGGGAAGCGAGCGGCCCCAAGAGAGCGCATGTCCCGTCCTCGGTCCCGCGCGGCCAACCTTCTCTAAGAAGGCCCTGGTCCTCCCTTTTATAGTCGTAAGGAGAGGATCCAGGTGTACAATGGGGGGTGTAGCAGAGTGCTACGTGTCTAGCGGAGGGAGAGCTAGCGCCCTAGGTACATGCCAATGTGGCAGCCGGAGAGATCTGGGCACCCTGCTGGCGTGATGTCGTGGCTGTCGGAGGTGCGGCGGAGCCTGGCGGAGGGACAGCTGTTGGAGCGGTCGAGTCCCTGCTGACGTCGTCCTGCTTCCGTAAGAGAGCTGGGGGCCGTCGTCGTCATAGAGCTTGTGGAGCGCCATCATTGCCCCTCCGGCGGAGCTGGCCGGATGGGACGCCGGTCTTGTTCTCCGTGTCCCGAGTCGATTCGGGGTAGGATGATGATGGCGCTTCCTGTTGACGTGGCGGTCTGTGCTCTAGGCAGGGCGACGTGGGGGTTCCTCCGAAGCCGAGGTTGAGTCTGCCTTCCGTTGCCGTGGCCGAGCCCGAGCCATGGGGTCGGGCGAGGCGGAAGTCGTTCGGCCGAGGCCAAGGCGGAGTCCGAGCCCTGGGGTCGGGCGAGGCGGAGTTTCGTCGTCTTCCGGGTCTTAGCCCGAGCCCGAGCCCTGGGGTCGGGCGGAGCGGAGTTCGCCGTCTTCCGGGTCTTAGCCCGAGTCCGAGCCCTGGGGTCGGGCGGAGCGGAGTTCGCCGTCTTTCGGGTCTTAGCCCGAGTCCGAGCCCTGGGGTCGGGCGGAGCGGAGTTCGCCATCTTCCGAGTCTTAGCCCGAGTCCGAGCCCTGGGGTCGGGCGGAGCGGAGTTCGCCGTCTTCCGGGTCTTAGCCCGAGTCCGAGCCCTGGGGTCGGGCGGAGCGGAGTTCGCCGTCTTCCGGGTCTTAGCCCGAGTCCGAGCCCTGGGGTCGGGCGGAGCGGAGTTCGCCGTCTTCCGGGTCTTAGCCCGAGTCCGAGCCCTGGGGTCGGGCGGAGCGGAGTTCGCCGTGGCGCCTTTGGCAAGGCCTGGCTGCCTGTCAGACTCACTCTGTCGAGTGGCACTGCAGTCGGAGTGGCGCAGGCGGCGCTGTCCTTCTGTCAGACTGGCCAGTGGAGCGGTGGAGTGACGGCGGTCACTTCGGCTCTGCCGGGGGCGCGTGTCAGGATAAAGGTGTCAGGCCACCTTTGCGTTAAATGCCCCTGCAATTTGGTCAGTCGGTGCGGCGATTTAGTCAAGGTTGCTTCTGAGCGAAGCCAAGGCCTCGGGCGAGCCGGTGATGTGTCCGCCATAAAAAGGGGGCCTCGGGCGAGACGGAAGTCTCTCGAGGTCGGCTGCCCTTGGCCGAGGCTAGGCTCGGGTGAAGCGTGATCGAGTCACTCGTGTGGACTGATCCCTGACTTAATCGTACCCATCAGGCCTTTGCAGCTTTATGCTGATGGGGGTTACCAGCTGAGAATTAGGCGTCTTGAGGGTACCCCTAATTATGGTCCCCGACAGTAGCCCCCGAGCCTCGAAGGGAGTGTTAGCACTCGCTTGGAGGCTTTCGTCGCACTTTTTTGCAAGGGGACCAGCCTTTCTCGGTTGCATTTCGTTCCGGTGGGTGCGCGCGAGCGCACCCGCCGGGTGTAGCCCCCGAGGCCTCGGAGGAGTGGTTACACTCCTTCGAGGTCTTAATACCTCGCGCAATGCTTCGGCTGGTCTGGTCGTTCCCTCATGCGAACTGGCCATAGCCCGGGTGCACGGTCGGGGTCCAAGCTCTCGGGCTGGTATGTTGACGCTGTCAACGATTTGGCCGGAGCCGGTTTTTGCGAGAGCAGCCCCCGAGCCTCTGCACAGGGCGAGAGGGCGATCAGGGACAGACTCGACTTTTTACATATGCCCCTACGTCGCCTTTCCGCAAGGAGGAGGGGGGAGTGCGCCATGTCACCCTCGATGGGCACCGAACATGGTGTCTCTGGTGAGCTGCAAGCGGGTAATCCGAGTGGACGTCCGTGCCCCGTTCGTTGGGGGTCGGCTAGGGGCCCAGAGGCACGCCCAAAAGTACCTGCGGGTGATTTGCCGGACCCGGTCCCCTGGCGACGGGGTCCGAGGGCTCGATGCCTCCCTCCGATGGGATTCCGTTACAAGATCGTTCCCGCTGGTCTCGGAAATGTCCTAGGGTACCTCGGGAGCGCAGCCCGAGCCTCGGTTATGTATCGAACGTACCCCTGGTCATCCCTTGCTCGGTGTCTGAGGCGACTGTGAACCCTTCGGGGGCCAGCCTTCGAACCCCTGATCAGTAATGGGCGCGGAGCCCGAGTAGCCTGAGGCGGCCATGGAACCCTTCGGGGGGCTGGCCTTCGAACCCCTGACCAGTAGTGGGTGTCGGGCCCACGCGATCTGAGGCGGCTGTTGAACCCTTCGGAGGGCCAGCCTTCGAACCCCTGATCAGTAGTGGGGGGCTCGGAGCCCGGTTCCTTCGCGGAGAAGGATCCCTTTCGGGGTATCCCCCTTCCCCGGTCCCTGTTGCAAGAGATAGAGAAAGAGGAAAACGGAAAAGGATACGAAATCGGACGACGTGGCGTACCTTTTCTGACGCGGTTATTACGGCGAAGGTGAAGCGCCGCGCGCTCCTCCTGCCAGAGGCGCCGCGTGTCCCGCCGCGGAGTTAATGCGACGGGGCGAGTGGTTGGCGGGGCGGCCGTTGCGCGCGTGCGATCCGTTCGAGGAACGGGTCACGGGTGCACCGTCTCCACGCCGTGAGAGGAGGCTCTCTTGCTATCCCAGGATGGGACGTGAGCCTGGCTGACGACGTGACCGCTGCGCCCGCCCGCCTGCCACCGCTATTACTGCCGGCCCACTTTCGGTTGCTTTGACCGACGCGCCAGGCTGGCGCTGTTGGGTCGCCTCGAGTCGCGGCATTGGCTCCGCAACCGAAGAGGCGCGATGGTGGCACAAGTGGCGGTGCGGTTGCTTGCATGCAGCAACTGGCGCGCCGGTTGCTCGACGCGTGGGCCTGGGTTCCCAAGCTGGCGTGTCAGAAGTCGGAGAAGCGCGCCCATCTGGCGCGGTTGCATGCCGCCTGCATGGCTGCCCGCCCCTTCTGCCCGTTGGTCTGGGCGAAAATGGGGGGTCGCTTGTAACCGCTGGACGGTCGTGCGCACCACGCGCGACGGTTTGGCTTCTTTTGCCCTGAGCCGGCTTGCATGACATGCGGGACCCAGCCCCCGAGTCGTAGGGGAGGGCCTTGGAGCGTGTTGGAGAAGACTCAGCCCGTGGCGCCTGGGGGCGCACGTAGGGAGAGTTGCCTTTAAAAGGAGGGAGACTCCTTTCGGAAGGCAACCATGTCTTCTTCCTCCCTTAAGCGTCGTGTCTTCCCATCTTCCAAGCCCCCGGATGGGGGGTATCCGCCGCCTTTCCGCCTCCTCGTTGGAGGAACGCAACTCCATGGGAGTTGGTACCTTTCAGCCATCGTTCGGCTTCAAGGATTTTCATCACGCAGCCTGGCCGCACCCCGCCACCGGCGGTCACCCAAGATAGTGACCTCTAGTTCGACGGTGGGGAAAGCGGGCCAGGCCGCGGCCTCTACTCCTCCCTCGGCCTCAAGGATTTTCGTCATCCAGGCCAAGATGGAAGATGAGGCGAGTCGGGGGGCCGCCCCCGCGTGGGTCGGCTGCCCTTTTCTTCCCCCCGCGCCCGGGGATGAAGGGCGTCCTTGAGCCCCACGGAGACTTCCTCCAGCCATGCAGGGATAGGTAGGGCGCTAGTGGCCCTGGGTCTCCGTCTCCCTGCCTGAATGGCCGGTTCCCGTCCTCAGCGGGGGAGAGCCCTCCTGCCGTGACACCTGCCCCAGAGCTGCTGCCTAAGCCGCTTCGCTGTCTAGGGCAGGGGTGGTTGTCGTCGCGGTTGGAACGGGCGGCAGCGGGCCGCTCATCGTTCTTCTGTTACTCCGCAGGCCTTCCCCTTCGGAGTGGGGTTGTTCGTTCTTGCGGAGGGGGGAACCGGAGTTCCGTTGGTAGTGGCATCTCGAATGTCAGTGTTTTTTGTTCATTGCGGCTGTCGGGGCCTGAACATGTATGTAATTTCGGCACGGAGCCGTGTTTTTTCCTCATTTTCGAGCATTAAGTCTCGCCTGTTGATTATCTGAACCGCTTTACCAAGCATGAGTCGCCCCGTGTCAAGGTGACGGGTGAGGTATCCGTATCCCGGAGGCGTAGGAATCCCTCGGCCCGTTCGGCCTTGTTGTCTGGGGTTCCTCTAGCTTAGTTAAAGAGACCCCTCGGCCGCCCTTCGGTGGACCGAGGCCAGGGGTAGCGATATCAGTATGAACAGAGGCGGAGTTGGTTCGAGAATGGGAACCTGGTTGGCCGGAGCCTAGTCGTGTTGTCCGTCAGCGGAGCCGACGCCGAAGTCGATCAGTCGAGGCCTCGGGTCGGGCTGGCGCCCTTGGAAGCCGGTTGACCGAGGCCCCAGGGGTAACCGGTCGAGCCGCCTGCTCGGGCCGGATTCCCGGAGGAGTCCCTGGGCCGCGTCGCCGCCCGAGGCTGGGTCGGGCTTTGCTGAAGACGTCGTCGATGCCGAGGGTGCTACGGCTCCCTTCAGCGTGAAGACCCGAGCCTGCAGGATCAGATCATCTTGTAGCGTGTGCTTTCTGCGGCCGCCGAGGCCAGAAAAAACACACCCTCGCCACGCTTGCAAAGTTGCGCCTTTTTTCCTCTTGTTTTGAGCATCTGGACTCTGTCGGTAACAGGGATGTTTGTGTGAGCGAGAGTTGCTTTTCGCGGAAGGGACGAGTGAGGTATCCGTATCCCAGAGGCGTGGGAATCCCTCGGCTCGGTCGGCCTTGCCGCTTACGCGTACTTTCACCCGTCCATGAGGCCCTGTCCCCGACTTAGTCGAGAAAGCTTGAAGGACTGCTTCGGCAGGAGAGCTTCCGAACATGAAGACTTGTTCGGTCCACGGAGTCGCTTTATCCGAGCGCAAGTTACTTATCGTAGAAGGTGATGAGTGAGGTATCCGTATCCCGGAGGCGTAGGAGTCCCTCGGCTCGGTCAGCCTTGGCTGCTTACGTGTACTCCGTCGTTTCCAGGATCCGCTTTCCGAAGTAGTCAAGAAGCACGAAAGAAATCCTGCTAAAAAGAGATCCTTTTTCGAGGAAAAATTCGACGCAGAGGGGGTCTCCCCCCTTTTAGCCCCCGAGGGAGGGTCGGGCTTTGCCGAGGCTAGGCCGACCCTTCCTTGACGACTAAACTTTGCGTAGGCGCGAGGTATATGAACAACTTGAAAACATCTTAAGGGTAGAAGCGACGTAGTTGTTTGATGTTCCAAGCGTTGCCGTAGATCTCGCCTTGATGGTTGGCCAGCTTGTATGTTCCGGGCTTCAGAACTTTGGCGATGACGAATGGCCCTTCCCAGGGGGGCGTGAGCTTGTGCCTCCCTCGGGCGTCTTGCCGCAGCCGAAGCACCAGATCGCCCACCTGGAGTTCTCGGGACCGGACCCCTCGGGCGTGGTAGCGTCGCAGGGACTGTTGGTACCGCGCCGAGTGTAGTAAGGCCCTGTCCCGAGCTTCCTCCAGCTGGTCCAGCGATTCCTCTCGGCTAGCTTGGTTGCTTTGTTCGGTGTAGGCCCTCGCCCTCGGGGAGCCGTATTCCAGGTCAGTGGGCAAGATAGCTTCAGCCCCGTAGACCAGGAAAAACGGCGTGAAGCCCGTGGCACGACTCGGCGTCGTCCTTAGGCTCCAGACCACCGAGGGGAGTTCCTTCATCCATCGCTTGCCGAATTTGTTGAGGTCGTTGTAGATCCGAGGCTTGAGCCCTTGTAGAATCATGCCGTTGGCACGCTCTACTTGCCCATTCGACATGGGATGAGCCACGGCGGCCCAGTCCACCCGGATATGGTGATCCTCGCAAAAATCCAAGAATTTTTTGCCGGTGAACTGGGTGCCGTTGTCGGTGATGATGGAGTTCGGGACCCCGAAGCGATGGATGATGTTGGTGAAGAACGCCACCGCCTGCTCGGACCTGATGTTGTTCAGAGGTCGGACCTCGATCCACTTGGAGAATTTGTCGATGGCGACCAGCAGGTGCGTGTAGCCCCCGGGCGCCTTCTGCAAGGGACCGACGAGGTCCAGGCCCCATACAGCGAAGGGCCAAGTGACGGGTATTGTCTGTAGAGCCTGAGCGGGCAGGTGCGTCCGCTTCGCGTAGAATTGGCACCCTTCGCAGGTGCGGACAATTCTAGTGGCGTCAGCCACCGCCGTTGGCCAGTAGAAGCCTTGCCGGAAAGCATTTCCGTCAAGGGCTCGGGGCGCTGCGTGGTGGCCGCAAGCCCCCGAGTGTATTTCTTGCAGCAGTTCCCGACCTTCGGCGATGGAGAGGCATCGCTGGAGGATGCCCGAGGGGCTGCGATGGTAGAGCTCCTCTTCGTCGCCCAGCAAGACGAATGACTTGGCGCGTCGCGCTACCCGCCGAGCCTCGACTTGGTCGAGGGGTAGCTCTCCTCGACGGAGATATTGCAGGTACGGGGCCTGCCAATCTTGATCTGGCGTGGCCCCGCTCTGCCCTTCCTCGACGTTCAGTGCCTCACCCTCGGAGGCCGAGGGTACCTTGGGCTGTGCCGAGGGTACCTCGGGCTGTGCCGAGGGTACCTCGGGCTGAGCCGAGGGTACCTCGGGCTCGGGCGCGTCGTCGAGCTTGACGGAGGGTTGATGCAGATCCCGGGAGAAGACGTCCGGGGGGACTGTCGTTCGCCCCGAGGCTATCTTAGCCAGCTCGTCTGCGGTTTCGTTGTAGCGCCGAGCGATGTGGTTGAGCTCGAGCCCGAAGAACTTGTCTTCCAGGCGCCGAACCTCGTCGCAGTAGGCCTCCATCTTTGGGTCGCGGCAGTGGGAGTTCTTCATGACTTGGTCGATGACGAGCTGCGAATCACCGCGGGCGTCGAGGCGTCTGACCCCTAGCTCGATGGCGATCCGCAATCCGTTGACCAGAGCTTCGTACTCGGCCACATCGTTGGACGCCGGGAAATGGAGGCGCAGCACGTAGCGCAAGTGCTTTCCGAGGGGCGAGATGAAGAGCAGGCCTGCGCCGGCCCCCGTCTTCATCAGCGACCCGTCGAAAAACATGGTCCAGAGCTCCGGTTGGATCGGAGTCGTTGGCAGCTGGGTGTCGACCCATTCGGCCACGAAATCCGCCAACACCTGGGACTTGATGGCCTTCCGAGGGGCGAACGAGATCGTTTCGCCCATGATTTCCACCGCCCACTTTGCGATCCTGCCCGAGGCCTCTCGGCACTGGATGATCTCCCCCAGGGGGAAGGATGACACCACAGTTACCGGATGAGACTCGAAGTAGTGTCACAGCTTCCGCCTTGTCAGGATCACAGCATACAGCAGCTTTTGAACTTGCGGGTAGCGGATCTTAGTCTCGGACAGCACTTCGCTGATGAAGTAGACCGGCCTCTGAACGGGCAATGCATGCCCTTCCTCTTGCCTTTCGACCACAATCGCGGCGCTAACCACCTGAGTGGTCGCGGCGACGTAGACCAAGAGGGCTTCTCCGTCCGCCGGGGGCACCAAGACAGGCGTCTTTGTAAGGAGCGCCTTCAGGTTGCCGAGGGCTTCCTCGGCCTCAGGGGTCCAAGCGAAACACTCGGCCTTCCTTAAGAGGCGGTACAGAGGCAGACCTCTTTCGCCGAGGCGTGAGATGAAGCGGCTCAGGGCCGCGAGGCATCCCATGACCCTCTGTACCCCTTTTAAGTCCTTGATGGGTCCCATGCCGGTGATGGCCGCGATCTTCTCCGGGTTGGCTTCGATGCCTCGCTCGGAGACGATGAACCCTAGGAGCATGCCTCGGGGCACCCCGAAGACACACTTCTCAGGATTAAGCTTGACTCCTTTCGCCTTGAGACACCGGAATGTCACTTCAAGGTCGGAGAGGAGGTCGGAAGCCTTCCTTGTCTTGACTACGATGTCATCGACGTAGGCCTCGACTGTGCGACCGATGTGTTCGCCGAACACATGGTTCATGCACCGCTGGTACGTCGCGCCCGCATTCCTCAAACCGAACGGCATGGTGACATAGCAGTACATGCCGAATGGCGTGATGAAAGAAGTCGCGAGCTGGTCGGACTCTTTCATCCGGATCTGGTGATACCCTGAGTAGGCATCGAGGAAGGACAGGGTTTCGCACCCAGCGGTGGAATCCACGATTTGGTCGATGCGAGGCAGAGGGTAGGGAACCTTCGGACATGCTTTGTTGAGACCAGTGTAGTCTACACACATCCGCCATTTCCCCCCTTTCTTCCTCACAAGCACAGGGTTGGCAAGCCATTCGGGATGGAATACCTCTTTGATGAACCCTGCTGCCATTAGCTTGTGGATCTCTTCGCCAATCACTCTGCGCTTCTCCTCGTCGAATCAGCGCAGAGGCTGCCTGACGGGTCGGGCTCCGGCCCGAATATCCAGCGAGTGCTCGGCGACATCCCTCGGTATGCCGGGCCGAGGGACTCCACGCAAAGACGTCGGCGTTCGTGCGGAGAAAGTCGACGAGCACTGCTTCCTATTTGGGGTCGAGCCCGGAACCGATCCGGACCTGCTTGGTGGTGTCGCCACTGGGGTCGAGAGGGGCGGCCTTGACCGTCTCCGCTGGCTCGAAGTTGCCGGCGTGGCGCTTCACGTCTGGCACCTCCTTGGAGAGGTTCTCCAGGTCGGCGATGAGGGCCTCGGACTCGGCGAGGGCCTCGGCGTACTCCACGCACTCCACGTCGCATTTGAACGCGTGTTTGTACGTGGGGCCGACGGTGATGACCCCGTTGGGGCCCGGCATCTTGAGCTTCAGGTAGGTGTAGTTGGGGACGGCCATGAACTTCGCGTAGCATGGCCTCCCTAGCACGGCGTGGTAGGTTCCTCGGAACCCGACCACCTCGAACGTCAGGGTCTCCCTTCGGAAGTTGGAGGGTGTCCCGAAGCAGACGGGGAGGTCGAGTCGCCCGAGGGGCTGGACGCGCTTCCCAGGGATGATCCCGTGGAAGGGCGCAGCGCCTGCTCGGACGGAGGACAGATCGACGCGCAGGAGCTTGAGGGTCTCGGCGTAGATGATGTTGAGGCAGCTGCCCCCATCCATCAGGACCTTGGTGAGCCTGACATCGCCGACAACGGGGTCGACGACGAGCAGGTATTTCCCCGGGCTCGGCACATGATCGGGGTGGTCGGCCTGGTCGAAAGTGATGGGCTTGTCGGACCAGTCTAGGTAGACTGGCGCCGCCACCTTCACCGAGCAGACCTCCCGGCGCTCTTGCTTGCGGTGCCGAGCCGAGGTATTCGCCGCATGCCCTCCATAGATCATGAAGCAGTCGCGGACCTCGGGGAATTCTCCTGCTAGGTGATCTTCGTTCTTGTCGTCGTCGCGGGTCCTGCCACCCTCGGCGGGTGGCCCGGCCCTATGGAAGTGACGCCGAAGCATAACGCACTCCTCGAGGGTGTGCTTGACGGGCCCCTGATGGTAGGGGCACGGCTCCTTGAGCATCTTGTCGAAGAGGTTTGCACCTCCGGGGGGCTTCCGAGGGTTCCTATACTCGGCGGCGGCGACAAGGTCCGCGTCAGCGGCGTCGCGTTTCGATTGCGACTTCTTCTTGCCTTTCTTCTTGGCGCCGCGCGGAGCAGACGCCTCGGGAGCTTCCTCCGATGGGCGGCCCTGGGGCTGCTTGTCCTTTCGGAAGATAGCCTCGACCGCCTCCTGGCCAGAGGCGAACTTGGTGGCGATGTCCATCAACTCGCTCGCCCTGGTGGGGGTTTTGCGACCCAGCTTGCTCACCAGGTCGCGGCAAGTGGTGCCGACGAGGAACGCGCCGATGACATCCGAGTCGGTGATGTTGGGCAGCTCGGTGCGCTACTTCGAGAATCGCCGGATGTAGTCCCGAAGCGGCTCCCCCGGTTGTTGCCGGCAGCTTCGAAGGTCCCAAGAATTCCCGGGGCGCACGTATGTGCCCTGGAAATTGCCAGCGAAGGCTTGGACCAAGTCATCCCAGTTGGAGATCTGCCCCGGAGGCAGGTGCTCCAACCAGGCGCGAGCAGTGTCGGAGAGGAACAGGGGGAGGTTATGGATGATGAGGTTGTCGTCGTCCGTTCCACCCAGTTGGCAGGCAAGGCGGTAGTCCGCGAGCCACAGTTCCGGTCTCGTTTCCCCCGAGTACTTTGTGATAGTAGTCGGGGGTCGGAACCGGGTCGGGAATGGCGCCCGTCGGATGGCCCGACTGAAGGCCTGCGGACCGGGTGGTTCGGGCGAGGGACTCCGATCCTCCCCGCTGTCGTAGCGCCCCCCACGCCTGGGGTGGTAGCCTCGGCGCACCCTTTCGTCGAGGTGAGCCCGACGGTCGCGTCGATGGTGCTCGTTGCCGAGGTGGCCCGGGGCCGCAGGCGCGGTGTTGCGCGTGCGCCCGGTGTAGACCGAGGCTTCCCGCATGAATCGGGAAGTCGCGGCATGAGGTTCCGAGGGATAACCTTGCCTTCGGGAGGCAGTGCTCTCGGCCCGCCGGGCCGCAGCGCCTTCCAGGAGATTCTTGAGTTCTCCCTGGATTCGCCGACCCTCGGTGGTTGACGGCTCCGGCATCGCGCGGATGAGCATTGCTGCGGTTGCCAGGTTCTGACCAACCCCGCTGGATGCGGGCGGCGGCCTGATCCTAACATCGTTGGCGACGCGGTGCTGGAGACCTTGGGGCAAGTGACGTATTTCTCCGGCCAGGGGTTGGCCTGCCCACGCCTGTCCGACGTCCCGACGGATCGGCTCAAGCGCTCCTGTTCCCTCGTTGAGCCTGGCCTGCGCCTCGCGGACTTGCTCGAGTTGTGGGTCGTAACCCCCCGCCGGAGCGGGGACCACAACTAGCTCCCGTGGGATGTCGGCGCGAGGCACCGGCCTAGGGAGATCACCGTCCTCCGGCATGCCAAGATGGTTGCCTTCGGAGGGATTCCCTAGCTCGATGTGGAAACATTCGCGGCTTGGGCCGCAGCTCTCGTCGCCAAGGCTGCGGCTTCCATCGGAACAGTCGGATAGGCAGTAGTCACATGCGGTCATGAAGTCCCGCACGGCACTGGGGTTGCCAAGTCCGGAGAAATCCCAAGCGATGCTGGGATCGTCATCTTCCTCGGACCCGGAGGGCCCGTAGGTCGAGACGTCCGTCAGTCGGTCCCAAGGCGACCGCATACGGAACCTCAGTGGGGTTGCACTCGCCTCAATGAGAGCGCCCGCCAAAACGAGGTCGTTTGGCGGGTTGAGGCCGAGTCGAAATGACGCAAGATGGGAGTTAGTCGGTACCTTTTGTCGACGAGGAGCGACGTAGTCACATCGGGGACTGGTTGCACCGTCAACTCTGGTTCGAGGGCGACGTCCTGCAGGCTTTCCGCGAGCGCGCCGGCGTCGTCTTCTTGCTCGGGGTCAGCGTGCCGCGGGGGGACGGCGTTTGCCTCCGTCTTGAACGCGAGGTCGACGTCCGGCGTGCCTTCCGTCGGGGCGTCGGAGGCGTCGATTCGCTCGACGGCCGACGAAGCGCGGCCTCCCACCTGGCCTTGACGGCCCCGCCTCCTCCTCCGTTGGCGGGGGAGAGAACGGAGCGAGCCCGAATGTTGCCCTTCCACCACGCGGGGAAGACGTCGTCGATTCTGCCGCCGGCGGGCGGGTTGTCGGCCGCCATTGTCGTAGTCGCGCGGTGGTGGAAGAAGTATCATGTCGTAGATGCCGTCGAAGGACACGAACTCAAGAGTCCCGAAACGAAGCACCGTCCCGGGCCGGAGAGGTTGCTGGAGACTGCCCATCTGGAGCTTGACGGGGAGCTGTTCGTCAGCACGCAGCAGGCCCCTACCTGGCGCGCCAATTGTCGGCGTTTCGAGACAGGGGGGTCCCTAAGCCGACGAGTGAGTGTGCTGCGTGCCCCAGCCCAGATGGGTCGAGCGCGTGGGCGAGCGCGAAGGGGGGAGAGGCGAGGTGGCCGGAGTCGAGCGTGAGAGAGGTGGAAGTCCCGCGGCCTTCGTGTTCGTCCCGCGCCCAGGTCAGGTGCGCTTGCAGTAGGGGGGTTACAAGCGTCCACGCGGGTGAGGGAAGCGAGCGGCCCCAAGAGAGCGCCTGTCCCGTCCTCGGTCCCGCGCGGCCAACCTTCTCTAAGAAGGCCCTGGTCCTCCCTTTTATAGTCGTAAGGAGAGGATCCAGGTGTACAATGGGGGGTGTAGCAGAGTGCTACGTGTCTAGCGGAGGGAGAGCTAGCGCCCTAGGTACATGCCAATGTGGCAGCCGGAGAGATCTGGGCACCCTGCTGGCGTGATGTCGTGGCTGTCGGAGGTGCGGCGGAGCCTGGCGGAGGGACAGCTGTTGGAGCGGTCGAGTCCCTGCTGACGTCGTCCTGCTTCCGTAAGAGAGCTGGGGGCCGCCGTCGTCATAGAGCTTGTGGAGCGCCATCATTGCCCCTCTGGCGGAGCTGGCCGGATGGGACGCCGGTCTTGTTCTCCGTGTCCCGAGTCGATTCGGGGTAGGATGATGATGGCGCTTCCTGTTGACGTGGCGGTCTGTGCTCTAGGCAGGGCGACGTGGGGGTTCCTCCGAAGCCGAGGTTGAGTCTGCCTTCCGTTGCCGTGGCCGAGCCCGAGCCATGGGGTCGGGCGAGGCGGAAGTCGTTCGGCCGAGGCCAGGGCGGAGTCCGAGCCCTGGGGTCGGGCGAGGCGGAGTTTCGTCGTCTTCCGGGTCTTAGCCCGAGCCCGAGCCCTGGGGTCGGGCGGAGCGGAGTTCGCCGTCTTTCGGGTCTTAGCCCGAGTCCGAGCCCTAGGGTCGGGCGGAGCGGAGTTCGCCGTCTTCCGGGTCTTAGCCCGAGTCCGAGCCCTGGGGTCGGGCGGAGCGGAGTTCGCCGTCTTCCGGGTCTTAGCCCGAGTCCGAGCCCTGGGGTCGGGCGGAGCGGAGTTCGCCGTCTTCCGGGTCTTAGCCCGAGTCCGAGCCCTGGGGTCGGGCGGAGCGGAGTTCGCCGTCTTCCGGGTCTTAGCCCGAGTCCGAGCCCTAGGGTCGGGCGGAGCGGAGTTCGCTGTCTTCCGGGTCTTAGCCCGAGTCCGAGCCCTGGGGTCGGGCGGAGCGGAGTTCGCCGTGGCGCCTTTGGCAAGGCCTGGCTGCCTGTCAGACTCACTCTGTCGAGTGGCACTGCAGTCGGAGTGGCGCAGGTGGCGCTGTCCTTCTGTCAGACTGGCCAGTGGAGCGGTGGAGTGACGGCGGTCACTTCGGCTCTGCCGGGGGCGCGTGTCAGGATAAAGGTGTCAGGCCACCTTTGCGTTAAATGCCCCTGCAATTTGGTCAGTCGGTGCGGCGATTTAGTCAAGATTGCTTCTGAGCGAAGCCAAGGCCTCGGGCGAGCCGGTGATGTGTCCGCCATAAAAAGGGGGCCTCGGGCGAGACGGAAGTCTCTCGAGGTCGGCTGCCCTTGGCCGAGGCTAGGCTCGGGTGAAGCGTGATCGAGTCACTCGTGTGGACTGATCCCTGACTTAATCGTACCCATCAGGCCTTTGCAGCTTTATGCTGATGGGGGTTACCAGCTGAGAATTAGGCGTCTTGAGGGTACCCCTAATTATGGTCCCCGACATGTCCCGACAATGATAGTGACCAGGAACACGGGAGCAAGAGGGAAAAGAAGAAGCATTACAAGAAGGCCAAGGGCGAGGCACATATCGGAAAGGAGTGGGATTCGGATTGCTCCTCCTCCGACTCCGACAATGAAGGACTCGCCGCCACTGCCTTCAACAAGTCATCCCTCTTCCCCAACGAGCGTCACACATGTCTTATGGCAAGGGAGAAGAAGGTTTATGCATCCGGGGGTTCAAGCTGGATTATTGATAGCGGATGCACAAACCATATGACGGGAGAGAAGAAGATGTTCACCTCCTACGTCAAGAATAAGGATTCCCAAGATTCAATTATATTCGGTGATGGGAATCAAGGCAAGGTAAAAGGGTTAGGCAAAATTGCAATTTCTAATGAGCACTCTATCTCTAATGTGTTTTTAGTAGAGTCTCTTGGATATAATTTGCTATCTGTTAGTCAATTATGCAACATGGGGTATAACTGTCTATTTACAAATGTAGATGTGTCTGTCTTTAGAAGAAGTGATGGTTCACTAGCTTTTAAGGGTGTACTAGACGGCAAACTTTATTTAGTTGATTTTGCAAAAGAAGAGGCCAGTCTAGATGCATGCTTAATAGCTAAGACTAGCATGGGCTGGCTGTGGCATCGCCGCTTAGCACATGTGGGGATGAAGAACCTTCACAAGCTTCTAAAGGGAGAACATGTGATAGGGTTGACTAACGTGCAATTCGAAAAAGATAGACCTTGTGCAGCTTGTCAAGCAGGTAAACAAGTGGGAGGAGCGCATCACAGCAAGAATGTGATGACCACTTCAAGACCCCTGGAGCTACTGCATATGGACCTCTTCGGACCTGTCGCCTATCTGAGCATAGGAGGGAGTAAGTATGGTCTAGTTATTGTTGATGACTTTTCCCGCTTCACTTGGGTGTTCTTTTTGCAGGATAAGTCTGAAACCCAAGGGACCCTCAAGCGCTTCCTCAGGAGAGCTCAAAATGAGTTTGAGCTCAAGGTGAAGAAGATAAGGAGCGACAACGGGTCCGAGTTCAAGAACCTTCAAGTGGAGGAGTTCCTTGAAGAGGAAGGGATCAAGCACGAGTTCTCCGCTCCCTACACACCATAGCAAAATGGTGTGGTAGAGAGGAAGAACAGGACACTCATCGATATGGCGAGGACGATGCTAGAAGAGTTCAAGACCTCCGAGTGCTTTTGGACGGAAGCCGTGAACACGGCTTGCCACGCCATCAACAGGGTCTACCTTCATCGCCTCCTCAAGAAGACGTCGTATGAGCTACTAACCGGTAACAAACCCAATGTATCTTACTTTCGTGTATTTGGGAGTAAGTGCTACATTCTAGTGAAGAAGGGTAGAAATTCTAAGTTTGCTCCCAAAGCTGTAGAAGGGTTTTTGTTAGGTTATGACTCAAATACAAAGGCGTATAGAGTCTTCAACAAATCATCGGGTTTGGTTGAAGTCTCTAGCGACGTTGTATTTGATGAGACTAATGGCTCTCCAAGAGAGCAAGTTGTTGATCTTGATGATGTAGATGAAGAAGGTGTTCCAACGGCCGCTATGCGCACCATGGCGATTGGTGATGTGCGACCACAGGAACACTTGGAGCAAGATCAACCTTCTTCCTCACCCATGGTGCATCCCCCAACCCAAGATGACGAACAGGTACCTCAAGTGGAGGCGCATGATCAAGGGGGAGCACAAGATGATCAAGTAATGGAGGAAGAAGCGCAACCAGCACCTCCAACCCAAGTTCGAGCGATGATTCAAAGGGATCATCCCATCGACCAAATTCTGGGTGACATTAGCAAGGGAGTAACTACTCGGTCTCGATTAGTTAATTTTTGTGAAAATTACTCTTTTGTCTCTTCTATTGAGCCTTTCAGGGTAGAAGAGGCCTTGCTAGATCCGGACTGGGTGTTGGCCATGCAGGAGGAACTCAACAACTTCAAGCGCAATGAAGTTTGGACACTGGTGCCTCGTCCCAAGCAAAATGTTGTGGGAACCAAGTGGGTGTTCCGCAACAAACAGGACGAGCACGGGGTGGTGACAAGGAACAAGGCTCGAGGCAAAAGGTTATGCCCAAGTCGCAGGTTTGGACTTTGAGGAGACATTTGCTCCTGTGGCTAGGCTAGAATCAATTCGTATCTTGCTAGCATATGCCGCTCACCATTCTTTCAGGTTGTACCAAATGGATGTGAAGAGCGCTTTCCTCAACGGGCCAATCAAGGAGGAGGTGTACGTGGAGCAACCCCCTGGCTTCGAGGATGAACGGTACCCCGACCATGTGTGTAAGCTCTCTAAGGCGCTCTATGGACTTAAGCAAGCCCCAAGAGCATGGTATGAATGCCTCAGAGACTTTCTAATTGTTAATGCTTTCAAGGTTGGGAAAGCCGATCCAACTCTTTTTACAAAGACATGTGATGATGATTTGTTTGTGTGCCAAATTTATGTCGATGACATAATATTTGGTTCTACTAACCAAAAGTCTTGTGAAGAGTTTAGCAGGGTGATGACGCAGAAATTCGAGATGTCGATGATGGGCGAGTTGAACTACTTCCTTGGGTTCCAAGTGAAGCAACTCAAGGACGGCACCTTCATCTCCCAAACAAAGTACACGCAAGATCTGCTAAAGCGGTTTGGGATGAAGGACGCCAAGCCCGCAAAGACTCCGATGGGAACCGACGGACACACCGACCTCAACAAAGGAGGTAAGTCCGTTGATCAAAAAGCATACCGGTCCATGATAGGTTCTTTGCTTTATTTATGTGCTAGTAGACCGGATATTATGCTTAGTGTATGCATGTGTGCTAGATTTCAATCTGATCCTAAGGAGTGTCACTTAGTGGCGGTGAAGCGAATTCTGAGATATTTAGTTGCTACGCCTTGCTTCGGGCTCTGGTATCCAAAGGGGTCTACCTTTGACTTGATTGGATACTCAGACTCCGACTATGCTGGATGTAAGGTCGATAGGAAGAGCACATCGGGGACGTGCCAATTCTTAGGAAGGTCCCTGGTGTCATGGAACTCTAAGAAACAAACTTCTGTTGCCCTATCCACCGCTGAGGCCGAGTATGTTGCCGCAGGACAGTGTTGCGCGCAACTACTTTGGATGAGGCAAACCCTGAGGGACTTTGGCTACAATCTGAGCAAAGTCCCACTCCTATGTGATAATGAGAGTGCTATCCGCATGGCGGAAAATCCTGTTGAGCACAGCCGCACAAAGCACATAGACATCCGGCATCACTTTCTGAGAGACCACCAGCAAAAGGGAGATATCGAAGTGTTTCATGTTAGCACCGAGAACCAGCTAGCCGATATCTTTACCAAGCCTCTAGATGAGAAGACCTTTTGCAGGCTGCGTAGTGAGCTAAATGTCTTAGATTCGCGGAACTTGGATTGAATTGTAGCATACATGTGTTTATGCCTTTGATCATGTTCATTCTGCATTTTGTTGCTTGTTGTGGTGCTCAAGTTGTACAAACCCTCCCCGGACCTCACAAGTCCGTTGCAAAGTGATGCACATGTTTAGGGGGAGATGCGTTACAACTTGACCCTTTGAGACTAACCATATGCTTGAGTTTGCTTGATTTAGTCTCAAAGGAGAATTGAAAAGGAAAAGGTGGACTTGGACCATGAAAGACTTCCACTGCACTCCGATGAGAGGGTAACTAATTCCAAGTTCATCTCATGAACTCTTATTGCCATTTGCTCTTAATTGAAGATTTTGGTGAGGCAATGGGATTAAAGGGCCAAAGTTGATTCCGTTTTGGTGCTTGATGCCAAAGGGGGAGAAAATAAAGGCCAAAGCAATAAATGGATCAGCTACCACTTGAGAGATTTTGAAAATAGTAGAATAGAGCTTTCGGTTTGTTCAAAACTCTTGCATTGTCTCTTTCGTCAAAAGTTGGCTTCTTGTGGGGAGAAGTAGTGATTATGGGAAAAAGGGGGAGTTTTTGAAATCTTTGATCAATCTCTTTTGGAATAACTCTCTTTATACTTCAACATGTGTGTTTGACTTAGAGATAGAGATTTAAGTTTGACTTGCAAAAACAAACCAAGTGGTGGCAAAGGATGATCCATATATGCCAAAATTAAATCAAAATGAATCTGAGTTTTATTTGAAATGATTTTGCACTTGTTCTAGTTGCTTTATGTTGTGTTGGCATAAATCACCAAAAAGGGGGAGATTGAAAGGGAAATGTGCCCTTGGGCCATTTCTAAGTATTTTGGTGATTGAGTGCAAACACAAGTGCTTAAATGTGAATCTATGCCCATGGATGAACAAAGTGCAAATCACAAGTAAAGGTATGTTTCTAAGCCTTAGTACATTGATTTTGTGTACTAATATACTTGTCTAAATGTTAGAAACAGAGAGAAGAAGAAAAGAAAAGAGATGGAAAAAGACTTGGCTGTGTACAGCCAAGACTCAGCTCGGTCTGGCACACCGGACTGTCCGGTGGTGCACCGGACAGTGTCCGGTGCGCCAGGCTGACTCGGCCTGAGGACGCCGCTCTCGGGAATTTGCCGACGGCGTACGGCTAAAATTCACCGGACTGTCCGGTGTGCACCGGACTGTCCGGTGGGCCAACGGTCGGCCGCGCGATCTGCGCGAGACACGTGGCCGAGCCAACGGTCGGAAGGGGGCACCGGACATGTCCGGTGCGCCAACGGCTCCCAAATCTGCAACGGTCGGCAGCGCTGTTTAAGGAAAGAAATCGGGCACCGGACAGTGTCCGGTGTGCACCGGACTGTCCGGTGCACCCGACGACAGAAGGCAAAGATGGCCTTCCAGATTTGCTCTCAACGGCTCCTAGCTGTCTTGGGGCTATAAATGGGACCCCTAGGCGCATGGAGGAGCACACCAAGCATTCCTACAACATTCCTAAGCACCAAGACATCGATCTCGCGCATTCGTTTCATTGTCATAGCATATAGAGCTCTTGTGGAGTTGTGAACTCTTTGAGTTGTGTTGCGAGCTCTTGTTGCTACTTGTGTGCGTGTTGTTGCTCTGATCTTTTGAAGTCTTGTGTGCGTTGCTCATTCCACCCTTGCTCTGTGTTTCTTTGTGAACTTCAATTGTAAGGGCGAGAGGCTCCAAGTTGTGGAGATTCCTCGCGAACGGGATTGAGAAAAAGCAAGCAAAACACCGTGGTATTCAAGTGGGTCTTTGGACCGCTTGAGA
The DNA here is from genome assembly GCF_902167145.1 of Zea mays. NCBI lineage: Eukaryota > Viridiplantae > Streptophyta > Magnoliopsida > Poales > Poaceae > Zea > Zea mays. Next base: position 189,439,867 of record NC_050098.1, read on the forward strand.
AGGGTTGATTGCAACCCTCGTCCGTTGGGACGCCACAACGTGGAGTAGGCAAGCGTTGGTCTTGGCCGAACCACGGGATAATCCACTGTGTCATCTCTGTGATTGATCTCTTGTGGTATTGCGTTGTTGAGACTCCTTTATAGTCACTTGGCAATTATTGTGCTAACACTTAACAAGTTTTTGTGGCTATAAGTTTAAGTTTCACAGGATCACCTATTCACCCCCCCTCTAGGTGCTCTCAATGACGGGGAGGGCAACCTATTGGACGAGAAGCCCATAGATGCTATCGAAGTGGAAAAAAGAAAAAAGATAGCAGTGGTAAGAAACAAGGTAGAAGAATTGATTCAAAGAGCAAAGAGTTCAAATGATGCCATGGATTTATTAGTTTCAAGTGTGCTAAACATAGATGGTTCTTTGGGCAATATTGTACCTAGCACAGTGACACCTGCACAAGAAGAATATGAGAATTTTGTTGGATGCAAAATTCCAAAAGAAATACATATACATCCGCCAAATGATGTTCGATCGAAGGGAAGGAGTAAAAGAATCAAGAGGGCTAAAGAACTACCGAAGCCTCACAAAGGAAAGAATGCGAAGAATTTGATGAAAGAACCACTTCAATAGTTTAATTTGGTGCTGTTATGCTCTGCTAGTTTGTACTCTGTTCTGGATGTAAGCTGAATCATAGCTTCTAAATTTTAGCTGTACTCTGCTCTGAATTTTAGGTGAAAAATTTACGGTGGCATTTGGTTCACTGTTTCATTTGGTATATGCTGCCAGACTTGATGTGCTGAAATGGGGATGCATCTTTATTTTTTATTCTTTTAGTTTTCCTCAAGTTGGCTTAACGTATGAGCAACAGAGTATAGTGGAATATATCATCTCACTATTAGGGAATGTACAGATATCTACATTGATTCTTGAATGTCTGACCCTTTTGCTGCATGCTAGGCATTCAACGTTCTGCAAAGACATGGTGTTAATGTCCAGATGATCTGACAAAGGGGCGTCCAATGTGTGGACTCCCTCACACAAAACATAAAAACAAGTTTTTTATGCGATTTTCAGAGGGTGCAGTATACTGATTCTGTATTCATGCTGAATATTTCCTTGTAGCCAATGACAGTGAGGCAAAATAGCATGTACAAGCCCTCCATTCAGCGTTCTTTGAGAATGTCTTCTTGTCGGAGGTGATGCGCCTGGCTTCCTCTGGACGATGGTGACGGCTGTGGGGATTCGGCGTTCAGCGAGGGTGGTGGCAGAGGCTGACGAGGACGGAGGCGGCGGCTGGGCCGGCGTCCACGCTGCTAGTAGGGTCGTCTACCCGTCGCGCGTCCATGGCGTTAAGAAGCTCCATCAAGCCACCACGGTTAGGGCATGCCGGTGGCGGCGGCGCCATGTTGCAGTGTCCTCGGGCCCGGCGATGAGCAGGTGGCGGCGACAGGTGTAGGCTCTAGCGGCGACGAGAACAGCGTTCGGCGAGGGCAGCTGCAGACTGGAACGATGTCGGCGTCGACTCCAATGGTGGCTTCGTGGTCCTTCTACGAGAAGCCAATGAGTCTGGTCTGTTTGCCGTTTGGGGAAGAAGGAGAGCGTGGGGTTTTTGCAAGAAACAATCCACATCACATGACAGGCTGCGGGGGGTTAAGTGTTAAAGTAGCGGTGACCATCGGATCGTGGTTGGAGGGACAGGATGGGAGATGTGCATATGTGCACAGCCGTAGGCATGTGCATAAGATACGCTGCCAAAGATGAAGGGTCCCAAAGATGAACGGGAGATGAATCGGAGGCGGAGGCCGAGGCCTCGCTGCTGTGGCGCCGTTGTCAATTGTCATTGAATAGCTGTCCCGGAGTCTGCGCCTGCACGTTCCGCTCGTTCGACGTCGTCGTCACCGGCTCTACCGCGTCGGCGCGGCGCCCCCCCAAAGTTTCCCGCTCGGCTTTATAGGCCTCGCACGTGTGAGGTCAATGCCTACTTACTCGGCCAGGAATTGTCCTCTCGCCGTCTACGAGTCTACTAGTAGCTAGTACCAGTACATATTGGTATACACGAGTACGGCCGGGTGCTATCTCAATAGCACGTAGTACGCGTGCCATCAGGTGTTCCTTCGTTCACTTCGACAAGGACTAGTCAGTCGTGTCTTTGCTGGCGCTGGCTAGCTTAACTTTTCCATCGGTTTGTTTCTGGTGCCAGGGCGAGACGTAGCATGCATGGTTCCTAGTAGATCTTGTAACGGTACTTGGATGGATAAAATCTCGATCTCTACCCACCGTACCGTTGGTCCCGGCGGCACATTTCAAAGACCCAGGTTCGAGGCTCTGCGTCTCGTTACAAACGCACCACCTAGAAAACGATTGGAACGACACGTTTACGACATGTAATTATTGGACCGGTTTTCCAACTATACTCCGTAGGTGACACCTAATTAAGATTGGATGACAATACAACCTTGAGACACTAGCTAGATCGGATCATATATAAATACCGTTAAGAACGAGTGTGTCTCTTTATTTATTTATTTATTTATTTATTTTAATTATGACCTCTTATACATGCCTTTATTGTAATTCCCATGACACGGCCTCATATGCGTATATATATGTATCGCAGCAGCAGCAGCAGGTATTAGGTCCACATCACATCACCAGTCGGGACTAAAGGACAACGGCTCCGGCGGACGTACGCCATGCTCCAGGCGGCGCTGTCCTGTCCCCCCGGACATGCATGATCGCATGTACGTTCCTAATTGCTGGGTCAGGACACGCTAATCTCGTGACGAAAACAGGGCCAACAGCAACAAGTGGTGCGTATACATACTGTACCGTCGTGATGTCCCTGGCAGCCCTCATCGTCAACGGGCATGCCGAATCTTGAGGCCGCCTGCCGACCAGTGAGCGCGCGGCACCGTGCGCTTAGTTAGAAGCCCCGGGAAAGATGGCACGGGGGAGCTTAAACTAATGGCGTCTTTGCCGTCGCGTAATGCGATTAAATAAAAGCCCATCCATCGGCCGTGGGGACATCTTGGCAGCAGGAGTATATTGGACGTGCGGGAAGGTGCCGGGTGCGCGATGCTGCCGCGGCCGCTCACCGCAACGCCCGACAGACAGCCCCGGGTAAAAATAAAATAATCTCGCGCGGCCGCGTACGTGCTGCCCCCGGCCGGCGACGGCGGGCTGATGCTTGTGGTTTTCCTAGCCGACGCTTTTTTTCTCTCTCTCTCTCTCTCTCCCAGATCAAAGCACTATAAGCATGCAGTCGCGAATCGATCGCTTCTCGCTGACAGTGTGGTCCTGCCTGCCGAAACGTTACCCAGCACACGCGGGGACGGAAAGGCTGCGGATCACGTCAGGCGCCCGTGCTTACATGACAAGCCAAGGAACAGAGATTGCACTTGCACAGCAAGTTTTGACCAAGCGCCCGACAGACAGCAAGGCTTATAGATTTCGATTATCAACGTGAACCTTCTCCAGGGTACCTCATACAAAACGTACTAGTACACAAGTACTACCGATCGATCATTATATTGCACGAGCACAGCTGCGCGGCCGAACTGCCTACTGTTGCACTGCCGGTGGCATCGCAGGCGATGGGAAGCGACGACTCCCGGACAAGAGCATCCTGACTGAATGAAAGCCGGATGGGGAGGTCAAGGCACAGGAACAAGGCTGCCATTCCTACGATCTATAATATATCCTACGACGTCCGTGCAGGCCCATCTCCCTCCGCTCCGACCAACAATCTCTGCGCCCGCCATCCCCCTATCCCTGCAAAGCCTTTCACGTCGGCAGATCGATCGTTTTCACATAAAGAATAGTCGTGTAGTACATACAGATACACAGTACAATTGCGATTTCATCTCCGTAGCACGAGCGACGTCCAGGCGAAGGAGATGATGTGCCTGCGTCGCGGTTTCGGACGTGAGCCCCCCCCTTCTGAGTTCTGATGAAGAGATGAGCGATGACCCACCCCCCTTGTCTCCGGGACGAGGTCCGTCTCAGCCCTCCGGGTGGCTTTACCGCGCGTCGTCCGTTTCCGGTGTGGGGGCCCACGCCGCATAGAGGGAGGGATGGGGAGGAACGGGAGAGAGGCGACGCGCGAGCGCGAGGACAAAAGCCGCCTCGCGTCCCCTCCTCTCCTCACGCTCTCCCCCCCACCACACTAGTGCAGTGCGCGCCATTTTCCGCGTTCCTGCTCTGCCTCCTCGCCTCGTCCTCATCTCCCGCCCCGCGCCTCTGCTCTGCTCCTCGTACAGAGCAAGCTTAACTAAAGCTCGAGCCACCAAAGAGAAAGCACAGCAGCGCACGCATTCCTCCCGCAGGAGCCATGGGGCCGCGCCACAAGTTCCGGCTGTCAGACATGATCCCGAACGCGTGGTTCTTCAAGCTCCGGGACATGCGCGCGCGGGGCGGGGGCGGCGCCGCGGCCAGCCCCCGCGTGGCCGCGCACGCCGCGTCGCGCACGCCCCCGACCACGCCGAGGCACGGCCACGGAGCGCCCGCCGCCGCCGCCGCCGCTCCGTGGCTCCCGCACAGGGCGTCCCACTACTACACGCCGCGGGCGGGGGACCTCGTCCTGGGCTCGCCGCTGCGCCCCAAGGCCTCCGACACGCGCTTCCCGCCGCTGCAGCTGTCGCCGCCGCGCCGGTCCAGGCGCCGCCACCGGAGGCGGTCCGCCGTCAAGCTGCCGCCACCACCCTCGGCCAGCAGCAGCGGCGGCGTGGCGTCCTCGCCGGCCTCCACCGCCTGCCGCTGCGGCCGCCGGCCCGAGCTCGTGGTGGCCGAGGCGCCCGATACCCCGCCGTGCCGCCGTGACGTCTTTGTCGGTTACAGCAGCGACGACGACGAATACGTGAAGAAACCGACGGCTGCCGTCCGCGCCCACGACAAGCTCTACGCCCAAGTGATCACCTCCGCCACGGACATCGTCATCGACCTGCGGACCAAAAGGAGGCCCGAAAAGACGCTCCCGCCGATCATGACCAAGACCAGACCGGCGAAGCCCGACGTATTCCGGCTCGAGGACAAGCACGTCGACGTCCTCGCACACGCGGCCCGACGAGCCTCACCTGTCCCCGAACAGGGCAAGCTCAGACCGAGGCGGTCCGTGTCGTCGGCGCGCCGCCTGAAAACGCGCGCGAACACTCCGCGCTTAGCATCGTCCATGAAGTGCAAGTCGCCCACGACGGCCACGCCGCCGACCAAGCCGCCGCCTCTGGCTGAGAGCTTCGCGGTGGTCAAGTCGTCGCGGGACCCGAGGCGGGACTTCCGGGAGTCCATGGAGGAGATGATCGTCGAGAACGGGATCCGCACCGCCACCGACCTCGAGGACCTCCTCGCGTGCTACCTGGCCCTCAACGCCGCCGAGTACCACGACCTCATCGTCGAGGTGTTCGAGCATATCTGGGTCACACTCTCTGACGCCAAGCTGTAGCAGAGCTCATGCAAAATGCAACCGCACTCTTGCGTGGTCAAGTAAACGAAACCAAGCGTGGTGGTTGTAACTCGTAGTTACATTCCTGTTAATGGTCCAAAATTAGGTATGCAGATTAGCTGATATTTGCTAATCCTGCGAAACCAATCATATCTAAATCTTTGCTCGCAATAAGGTGAATATGAACAACACACGAAGCAAAGAACGCAAGAACACGTGATTTTATTCAAGGTTCGGTCATATCACCAACGTGCTCTACTTCTCTATTAAGCCTTAATCGCTTTGGGCCTGAACAGACAGGATCATAGACAAAACCACCCGAATCAGCCTGACTAGGAAAATAACTCGGCAAAAACATGTGTTCGGTTAAAACGCTTCAACCCCAACCCATCCCAGTGAACCCCTCACACCAGTGGCGGAGCCAGCTCGCAATGGGAGCCTAGGCAGTAGGCACGACTATTACGGTTGTTTTTAAAGACTTGAATAGAATCAAAAGATAGTGTCTAGGTAGTCTTTCTTTGTTTTCAAGCAAATCGCTGCTCGGAAACACTTGCTCCTCTCGCTAAAATTTGGAAGTTGTCAGTCCCCTTCTAGTCCTCGTGTGCCGCTTCTGCTAGTCCTTGCACGTCGCCGGCTGGTATGGTTATGCAATGGCTGCAACGACAGCAAACAGCGAGGAGCTACAGGCTCAGCTCTCTTCAGATTAACTAGAAGCGCCGCGCTCTTTGAAAGGCCCCGTGCTCTCATTCACCGTGGCCAATGGCGGAGCCCGGGCACGTGCCCAGGCTAGCCGGGTCGAGGCTCCACCACTGCCTCACACCTTAGAGTTTCTTCGCTTCCAATCCATATGGATTGGAGGGGATTGATATGGATTGAAAAAGATATTGACTTAGTAGGGATTGAAACCCCCTCAATCCCACTCAATTAATATGGATTATGGTAGAACCGAACAAGCCCTTATTCTAGAAACAAATCCTCGAGTTTGAGGCGTGGAACCGTCCCTCGACTCCTCGCGCGATGCACCCCATCGCTACACATGACGTCGGCTGCGGCTGCGGATGGGGCGCGACATGGATGTAACCTCCTTCGCAACCGCAACATACCCTTCTTCACAGCGTGATATCTGCGAGGGGTAGTTCCAATGGGGATAGAGACAATGGCTTCGAGCATTCTACGTCCATTCTCTCCTAGAGACATTCTCTATGGTAATCATGCCTCGTCTTATTCATTTCATAGGCTGATCAAGAACTGGGTTCTTGGTACTATCTTCTACGGTTCTTGGTTCGTATATGATACGTGGACCGTGGTGTTCCTGATCTTGTGTTTGCTACTTCTTGATTAAGATCGCTGCTATCAAAACTCCCGAAGCGAAGGAAGTAGGAGGCTCTTTCAGCAGTTAGTTGATGGTGCAGTTACTGCCACGAAAAGGGCGTCTATTACAGAGACCTCAAGGAGAAATTGTCCCAAGTTTGATAAACTATTTGATCATTTGGACTAGTTTAGGCTGAGCTATATAGCAAATGTTTGAAAAGCGACAATCTCAAATAGGTTTGAGAAGTGGATGGTGGTTGTGGGGATAGATTTCAAGTCCTTTTTTGGATTTTTCATGGTTAAATTTGTGGCTCTTGTTGTTTGATGATTTAAGTGCCCTCAATGCACCTTTTCACGGCATGAGGTACTAAAAATTGTTTGCTTGTGGTGTAGCGCTTCTCTATATTATGAACAAATTTTTTTTATTTGTATTAATACATAAAACAAATTCGATAAATTTTCAACTTTTTTGTTGTAGGAAGCAAATAATACATAAAACAATTTATGCAACATTTTATTCTTATTTATAATAATGTGCTTTATAACATAAGAAAAGATCAACATTAAATTTTATATATATCTATTTTAAAATATTAAATGTGTCATAACAGTTCGAATTACCACTTTCATCCCTCCAGCGGGAGCCCTCTTTGATGTTTCAACATGAATATTGGGATCTATTTAGTAGGGAGTGTACCACACATGCTTGGTGTCTTTCGCAAACTAGGTTTGAGAGACAACCTCAATCATATTCATAATGAAAGGCACATGAACACAACCCTTGTATGCGAACCATGAAGCATGAATTATTTCTTGCTAAATAATATCAAAGACATTGATCATGCCCTGCCTACTGGGCTTCATGAAGAATTAGAGGACTTTACTTTAATCATCAGGACCTCCTCCGAAGATTGTTGCCCCAAAGGGTACCCTAACCTCTCAGCAAAGTTCTGCGTCTCAGCTCGGCACTCATCGTCTTGCCGGCTGAGTAATGGATCACATACCGATCACTTTTGATGCTCAACTGCTCTGAAGGACCTTCTCTTGTAGGTACGTTCTCCGTTGTTGTCACCTTCGGCTCATCAGCTGCCATAGCCTCTTTACCCTTATTCGTAGCTGCTTTCTGATGGGTTTCCATTTTCTACGCGAGAATTGTTGTAGCTTTGGAGTTTTCCCCCACAATTATTGAGGTGCTTGCACCTGTCTCTTCATCCGTCACATTTACAATTGCTCCATGCAAGTTAGCTCCTCTGGTGTTGCCAATGCTGTCACGACTTCTTTTCCCGAAGCCCCTAAATCAGCCTTCGCTTCGCCATCCTCTATATCATCAAAGAAGAAGGCACTAATTACAGGAACTATCCGTTCACTCTATGGAATATCAGTTGTAGCCCATAAATCTTGGAGTTGGTGTTTGCTTTGTTTCTGTATCCATTTTTGCTAGAGGGGTCTCATCAAGTATCGGTAGCTCGACGACCTCCTTTGCTCCACGGCTCTCCTAAAAAATTAAGTAGACCGTTTAAGACGAAGGTCGTGATTTCAATACAAGAATAAGCATTCTCGAAAAAGAAACGCTCCCTAATATTTGGTAGTTCAAAAGGCTCAACATATGACTTGATCTCAATAACAACCACTCGCGCCTCGAAATCCTTCTATGTTTTAGCAGTGGAGACTTTTCACCACTTGGACACAACCTTCACCTTCTCTTGTTTTCTCTTATTCCCTCCACCCTAACTTATACGAGGGTAGTCAGGGAAGACAAACCATATGGCACAAAAAACGTGGTTCATATATATGACATTTCTTCGATCCTTCGTTGTTGTGGTCAGTGCTTCGTCCTCCTTGTTTTTGAAGTTTCCAAGAACTTCATTGCATTTGTTCTCAACAACCTCGAGCCATTTGTAGCATGGCTCCACAAAAACAGTCTAAAACTTATATGTATATCTCAATCTAATAAGGTCAGGTTTATTTTCCGAAGGAATGATATCCTTTAGCTCTGGCATAGACCATTCAGCCTTCAGGGGCCAAGTATTGAATGTCAAATGTTCCTAGATGAGATCTCGACTCCCAACATGAATATAGGCAGTGTTGAAGGTAGCCAGAGCTTCAAAATCCATATAGCAAAGTGGCCTCTTGAGCCTGAAGGCAAGCTTAATAGGCTTCTGAATTAAACCTTTCACATCCTCCTTTTTCTTTCAAGTCGACCTTCACACAGAACCATTCCTTCGTTACTGCTTTGGCCATTTGCTACGATAGACAAGAGCTAGAAATCGAGCCTCTTTTCGGTAAAAAAGTTATAACAAACAAAGTTATTATGGAGATGTTCTATACAATTGCCTACGTCTAATAGTGTAATTCATGGATCTGGCAAAAACATTATGTGCTCGGCTCCACACCTTGTCTTCATACTGCCTGAATAAAAAGCCTCATTATCATAATGGAATTAGGAGTAAGATGGTGCAAGAAAATATTAAATCTTTTCAGCACCCCGACCACCATCTTATGTAGTTAGAATCAAAGCCCAACATTCAAGAAGCTTCGAAATATAACCACTTCATTGTCCTTCGGCTCTGGTGTGATCTCTTCACCTCCAAGACGAACTAAGTCAATATCGCTTATGCAATACCTATTCTTAAACACTTCGATATGACCGATTCAGATTGATGACTTCCATAAGACAATTTGGCTCGACTTCGTCGTCGTGGTCTCTTCGTTGTCCTCTTCAACGTCTATGTCTTCACTGTCATCATTGGACCCATCTGTTACACCAGCCATGTTGCCCCGGCAATCTCAGTCAAGAGCATGCCCTCACCACGAACCATCTTATTAGCTAGCAGTGTCCAAAGCTCTCACCAGCGCGAGATCTGAAGCTACCTTCTCTCCTGACATCCCTACCAAGCTAGAAAGTCACCTGAAAAACTCAAAGCGATGTTACCAAAAGGAAGTTCGAAGCAAGCTTCGGATATGGAGAAAATTAACAGTAGAACACGAAAGACGGTGAATGTTGTGCCTTTCGCAGCGAGCCTTGCCCACTTTTATACAAAAAAGTTATCAAACCCAATAGCTCGCTCACTAGGTAATGGACCCTACCAACCAAAAGTCCAAAGTACATCTCTCATAATGAGCTTTAGGAAGGTGTTTTTTTGGATCTTCGGCACAAGGCCTCCAAATTACATTTTTGCAAACTAAGCTCGTTATGAAGAAACGAACTTGTTCCGCAAGGGGCTATTGTTGGGGACCTCTATTACTGAAGATCGTCAAAACCCCATATTATCAAACTAAAATATGTGTTTCAGGTACTATGTAAAGGAGTAGCGAAGCTATCCTTCGTCAAAAGCAACTTAAGAAACATGGGCGAAGCTGCGGAGCTTTAGATGCATATAATTGCGGCGAAGGCGTGAGCCGAAGAAGACGACTTTGGATCCATAGGCATCAATATATGAATCAAGAGAGAAGAAGAATAATAAGGAAGCTTATTCCGCGTGGAAGGAAAGGGAAAAGATAGCGTTTCCCTTGTGAAATTTGTAAGTCATGTGTATAAGATATGTGTGTGTGGTTGTAATTTCATACGAAGATGTATCCCACGACTATAAATAGAGGAACACTGTCATGCATTGGGGTTACTTTTGGAGTCCGGAAATGCTGATTCGCTCCGTCTTTGAAGATACCTTGAGATACTTTCGATTTCCCATTCGCGAAGTTGAAGATATATTTGTACTTGGTTATTACATTGTAGAAATGGAGCAAATCCCATATTATAAGGAGTCGAGTAAATAATTTCATCTTTTTATATTCTATGACTGATTGACATTGTAAATGTTTGCGTCCACATCTTCTTCCCTTGTTTGACTTCCGAAGGGAAGTCAAATTAAAGGGAGAAGCTTAAGATGTACACATTTGTGTTGCCTTGTTTTTTATCTATCAGGAATCGAAAACTAGTGTCCAACAACCATAACCATATTTGACATTAAGACCTCTTAGACTTTAGAACAACTAGGTCATATATTAGACAGGTCTTAGACTTAAGTATTAGGATCTCTCCCATATATATGGTCTAAGTCCTACTCTTAGGCTCAGTAATTATTTGAGCGTGTAAGCTTTGCCAATGCTTATCCATCATATAGAGGGCGTAGGCTGTTATTCTCAGACTATGTGAACTTCTCTAAATCGTGTGTGTGCAATCTGTTATGTCAGCACCCTGATCTAACAGTCTCGGTCCTTTGTTTCTTTGTCGAGTGTCCGAAAAAATTACTCGGCAAAGAATCCTTTACCGATAAAATGTTTGCCGAGTATTATTTCTTGAGGGTAACACTCAACAAAGGCTTTGCCGAGTGTCTAAGACAATCGACAAAGAACGCGAGTCCGGTAGTGTCTCTCTTTGATTTTCTATGATATCTTTGATACCTTAGTGTCGTAATATTACAACATTAGTTAATTTCTTACTGCTTTGCCAGTTGGTCTGCTTGAGTTTGTTCCTGCTTTTGATAAGTGTTGGCGTTTCGAGACCGGGGGGTCCCTGAGCCGACGAGTGAAATGTCGCCGCGTGCCCCAGCCCAGATGGGTCGGCGCGAGGCCGAGCGCGAAGGGGGGAAGTGAGGTGGCCGGAGATGGGCGTGAGAGAGGTGGAAATCCCGCGGCCTTCGTGTTTGTCCCGCGCTCAGGTCGGGTGCGCTTGCAGTAGGGGTTTACAAGCGTCCACACGGGAGAGGGAGCGAGCGGCCTCACGCGAGCGCCTGTCTCGTCCTCGTCCCCGCGCGGCCAACCCTCTCTAAGAGGGCCCTGGTCCTTCCTTTTATAGGCATAAGGAGAGGATCCAGATGTACAATGGGGGGTGTAGCGGAGTGCTACGTGTCTAGCGGAGGAGAGCTAGCGCCCTAAGTACATGCCGTTGTGGCAGCCGGAGAGATTTTGACACCCAGCTGGTGTGATGTCGTGGCCGTCGGAGGAGCGCTGGAGCCTGGCGGAGGGACAGCTGTCGGAGCTATTGAGTCCTTGCTGACGTCCTCTTGCTTCCGTAAGGGGGCTGAGAGCCGCCGTCGTCACGGAGTATGCGAGGCACCATCATTGCCTATCTAGCGGAGCGAGCCAGATGGGACCCCGGTCTTGTTCCCCGTGGCCCGAGTCAGCTTGGGGTAGGGTGATGATGGCGCCTCCTGTTGACGTGGCTGGTCTGCGCCCTAGGTTGGGCGATGTGGAAGCTCCTCCAAAGCCGAGGTCGAGTCTATCTTCCGTGGTCGAGGTCGAGTCCGAGCCCCTGGGTCGGGCGAGGCGGAGACCGTCGGCTGAGGTCAGGGTGGAGTCCGAGCCCTGGGGTCGGGCGGAGCGGAGTTCGTCGTCCTCTGGGGCTGAGCCCAAGTCCGAGCCCTGGGTCGGGCGGAGCGGAGTTCGCCGTCTTCCGGGGCTTAGCCCGAGTCCGAGCCCTGGGTCGGGCGGAGCGGAGTTCGCCGTCTTCCGGGGCTTAGCCCGAGTCCGAGCCCTGGGTCGGGCGGAGCGGAGTTCGCCGTCTTCCGGGGCTTAGCCCGAGTCCGAGCCCTGGGTCGGGCGAAGCAGAGCTTCCTATGGTGCCTGCGGCCGGGCCTGACTGCCTGTCAGCCTCACTCTGTCAAGTGGCACCGCAGTCGGAGCGGCCCAGGCGGCGCTGTCTTTCTGTCAGGCCGGTCAGTGGAGCGGCGAAGTGACGGCGGTCACTTCGGCTCTATCGGCTGAAGGGTGCGCGTCAGGATAAAGGCGTCAGGCTGCCTTTGCATTAAATGCTCCTGCGATTTGGTCGGTCGGCGCGGCGATTTGGTCAGGGTTGCTTCTTGGCGAAGACAGGGCCTCGGGCGAGCCGGAAATATGTTAGCCGCTGGAGGGGGGCCTCGGGCGAGGCGGAGATCCTCCGGGGTTGGCTGCCCTTGTCCGAGGCTAGGCTCGGGCGAGGTGTGATCGTGTCCCTCGAATGGACCGATCCCCGACTTAATCACACCCATCAGGCCTTTGCAGCTTTATGCTGATAGGGGTTACCAGCTGAGAATTAGGAGCCTTGAGGGTACCCCTAATTATGGTCCCCGATAGTAGCCCCCGAGCCTCGAAGGGAGTGTTAGCACTCGCTTGGAGGCTTTCGTCGCACTTTTTTGCAAGGGGACCAGCCTTTCTCGGTTGCGTTTTGTTCCGGTGGGTGCGCGCGAGCGCACCCGCCGGGTGTAGCCCCCGAGGCCTCGGAGGAGTGGTTTGACTCCTCCGAGGTCTTAATGCCTCACGTAACGCTTCGGCTGGTCTGGTCGTTCCCTCATGCGAGCTGGCCGTAGCCCGGGTGTACGGCCGGGTCCCAAGTTCTCGGGCTGGTATGTTGACGTTGTCAACGGTTCGGCCGGAGCCGGGTTTGCGAGAGCAGCCCCCGAGCCTCTACACAGGGCGAGAGGGCGATCAGGGACAGACTCGACTTTTTTACATATGCCCCTGTGTCGCCTTTCCGCAAGGAGGAGGGGGGAAAGCACCATGTTGCCCTCGATGGGCGCCGAACATGGTGTCTCCGGTGAGCTGCAGGCGGGTAATCCGAGTGGACGTCCGTGCCCCATTCGTTAGGGGTCGGCTAGAGGCCCAGAGGCGCGCCCAAATGTACCTGCGGGTGATCTGCCGGACCCGGTCCCCTGGCGACGGGGTCCGAGGGCTCGATGCCTCCCTCTGATGGGATTCCGTTACAAGATCGTTCCTGCTGGTCTCGGAAATGTCCTAGGGTACCTCAGGAGCACAGCCCGAGCCTTGGTTATGTATCGAACGTACCCATGGTCATCCCTCGCTCTGTGTCTGAGGCGGCTGTGAACCCTTCGGGGGCCAGCCTTCGAACCCCTGATCAGTAGTGGGCGCGGAGCCCGAGTAGCCTGAGGCGGCCGTTGAACCCTTCCGAGGGGCCGGCCTTCGAACCTCTGACCAGTAGTGGGTGTGGAGCCCACGCGCTCTGAGGCGGCTGTTGAACCCTTTCGAGGGGCCAGCCTTCGAACCTCTGATCAGTAGGGAGGCTCGGAGCCTGGTTCCCTCACGGGGAAGGATCCTTTTTGGGGTATCCCCCTTTCCCGGTCCCTGTTGCAAGAGAGAGAAAGAGGAAAAAAGGAAAAGGATACGGAATCGAACGACGCGGCGTACCTTTTTTGACGCGGTCATTATGGCGAAGGCGAAGCGTCGCTCGCTTCTCCTGCCAGAGGCGCCGCCTGTCCCGCCGCGGCGTTAATGCGACGGGGCGCGCGGTTCGCGGGGCGGCCGTTGCGCGTGCGCGAGCCGTTCGAGGAACGGCTGTTTCGCTTCGTGTTTTTGAATCCCGTGGCCGGTCCGGGCGGAACGTTGAACGGGTCTCGCTTTGGTCTTTATATACTCGGGGGAGGGTCTGGCGATGGTTCTTTGCTCCGCTTCCTGGCTCCCTCTTAGGTTTTCGTAACCCGAGAGATTTAGCCAGAGAAAAGGAAACCGCCCACCCTGTCCTTTGCGCCGCCACCCCTTCTGCTAGGTGATGGCCGACCGGGTGACCATCATCTCGCCGCGCGACCCATGGCCTTTCTCCACAGTGACGGCGGGTGATCTGGAGGATCTTGTTGCTGAGGGTTTACTTCGCCCTCTCTCTGATGAGAGGCGGCCGGAATGGATTCCCCCCGTGAGCGGAGCCGCTCCGTCCCCACCTCCGGGGTACATCGTGAGCTTCGTCTCCTTCCACGAGCGGGGATTTGGTGTGCCGGCGAGCCGCTTTATGCGGGCGATCCTACACCATTACGGGGTGGAGTTGCACAACCTCAGCCCCAACTCCATCTCGCAGGCCGCCATCTTCGTAGCAGTGTGCGAGGGGTACTTGGGGATCGCCCCCCACTGGGACTTGTGGACCCATCTCTTTTTCGCGGAGCTTTTCGCTTCGCCGACGGGGGAGAGAAAGGTCCGCGCGGCAGTGCGGGCCGGCGGTTGCATCCTCCAGCTGAGGCAGTCGCGGGCGTCGCTGTATATTCCCGCCATCCTTGCGTCCTCGAACAAGGGGTGGCAGCGCCGGTGGTTCTACCTCCGGAATGACGGCGAGTTGCTCCCGCCGTTCTCCCAGCGAGTAGTCACCGTCGCCGCCGATGCTTGGCGCCATGGGACCCCGCACGAAAGACAGAAGAACCTCGAACCCCTTCTCAAGGCCTTGGAGGCGTTGCGGAAAGGGGGACTCACCGCCACGGGAGTGATTGCCGCCATCCACCGCCGGAGGGTGCTTCCCTTGGCGGAGCGACGGTTGCCGCTTTGGGAGATGACACCGGAGGCTGACTTGGAGGGCTCGCGGATGTCCTCGGATCCTCTTCCCTTCGACGTCCTCCACGGGCGGGTGGCCGTCGCGTTGGGGAAACCGGACCCCAGCGCCTTCTCCCAGCCTTTGATGCGCCCTGACCAAGGGTGCGTGACTCTGGTGAGTGTCCACTCCTTCCTTCCTCTTGCATCGGGTTGCCCCTGGTTCTTACGGTCAGGATTTCCATCTGTCTTCAGGAGGTAGGGTGGCACAAGCCTTCCCTGCCACGGGTCCCGCAGGATGCGGTGGACCGAGCAGCGCGGCGGGTTGCCGCGGAGGAGAAGAAGAAAGAGAAGGACGCGGAGAAGGCCCGGGCCCGCGAGCGGATGCGGGCTCGAGACGCCTTGGAAAAACTCCGTCGTCGGCAGGAGAGGGAGGGGCTTCCGAGGGAGCCGTCGCCGGAAACGCCTGATGACGACGACGATGATGAAGATGATGACGAGGAAGACGACATGGCTGCCCGCCTTGGCCTCAGCCCTGGCTTGAGGTTAGGCCAGGAGCTGTCAAGCCAGCCCCCGAGTGGGCTGATGCCGTCAGTCCCCGGAGTCAGGACGCCGGGGTCCCGGCCCGAAGAGCGGGGGCAGTCTGAGAGGGCACCTGACCCCTCGGCTGGGGGAGTTGAGGCGACCCCGGGGAGCCAGGCCGAGGCGTCTGTTCCCCGAGAGCCGTCGCCCACGCCGGCAGCGCAGGAGAGCGACCCTCAGGTCGCCGTGGCAGTGCCTGGGCAGTCCGCCCCCCGGGCGTCCAAAGCGCCCAAAGCAAGGGCGGTGCCGAAGCTGCCGGCGAAGCAGACCTTGGCGGCGCCTTCGGGGGTCGAGATCCGAGAGACCTCCCCTCAGGCACGGTTGATCATGGCCCGGAGCGGGTAAGTATCTTGGAACGTCTTCGTCCTGGCTTTTCATTCGTATGTCCCGACCGTGATTTTTCTTTCCCCCTCAGCAAGCGAAGCCATGGCCAGACCGATCTGGCTCCCCGAAAGGCCCTTAAGAAGGCGTCGGCTTGCGCAGCCGGCGCCGCTCCGGGCCTTGCCGTTCAGCTGACCTTCTCGAAAGGCGCTCCACATCAGGGGGCTCAGGCGGCACCAGTCGCCGTGGAGCGAGTTCCCGAGGCTGGCTCTTCTGCCGAGGCGGCTGACGCGGACGTGGCCCCGGCCCCACCGGACGTGTCGGCGGTGCTGACACCTGTTGCTACTGAAGCCGCCGCCGTCCTAGTCGGGGAGCGACCGGTCGCTGCCGACGCTGAGACGGCCGAGGCATCGGCGCTTGGTGCCTCGGAGGAGGGGGGCGTGGAGACGCGATCCGTCCCGCCGGGCGGCAGCCTTGTCGCTGTGCGGCGGAGCTCCGAGAGTCGGCGCCAGTTGCTCCGGTTCCGGACCCGTGAGGCCTCGGATCCCGTCTTCGTTCTCGACGATGAACGGGAGGAACAGTCCTGGGACGAGCTCCGCGAGTGTGCTGAAGCAACGGTGGGGTCGCCCCGGTCGTCGCTGGAGGTTTTCTGCAGGGACGTCCCCAAAATCCTCCAGGTAACGGTTTCAGGCATACCTTTTCTCCTTTGTGACCAAGTGAGAGCACCTAGAGGGGGGGGGTGAATAGGTGATCCTGTAAAACTTCAAAGCTTAAGCCACAAAAACTTGTTAAGTGTTAGCACAAGTATGGCCAAGTGGCTAGAGAGGAGTCAAAACACAATAACCACAAGAAATCAATCACAGAGATGACACGGTGGTTATCCCGTGGTTCGGCCAAGTACAAAAACTTGCCTACTCCACGTTGTGGCGTCCCAATGGACGAGAGTTGCACTCAACTCCTCTCAAGTGATCCAATGATCAACTTGAATACCACAGTGTTCTTGCTTTTCTTTTCTCAATCCCGTTTGCGAGGAATCTCCACAACTTGGAGTCTCTCGCCCTTACAATTGAATTTCACAAAGAAGCACGGAGTAAGGGAGGGAGGCAACACACACAAATCCACAGCGAAATGCGCACACACACGGCCAAGAATCGAGCTCAAAGACTATCTCACAGTTTCTCACAAGAACAGAGCTCGAATCACTTAGAATCACAAACGGATGCGCAAAGACTGAGTGTGGTTGATCAAGTATGCTCAAAGGTTGCTTGGTGTACTCCTCCATGCGCCTAGGGGTCCCTTTTATAGCCCCAAGGCAGCTAGGAGCCGTTGAGAACAAATCTGGAAGGCCATCCTTGCCTTCTGTCATCGGGCACACCGGACAGTCCGGTGCACACCGGACACTGTCCGGTGCCCGATTCCTTTCCTTAAATGGCGAAGCCGACCGTTGCAGATGCGGGAGCCGTTGGCGCACCGGACATGTCCGGTGCACACCGGACAGTCCGGTGCCCCCTTCCGACCGTTGCCTTGGCCACGTGTCCCGCGCAGATCGCGCTGCCGACCGTTGGCCCTAGCCGACCGTTGGCTCACCGGACAGTCCGGTGCACACCGGACAGTCCGGTGAATTTTAGCCGTACGCCGTCGGCGAATTCCCGAGAGCGGCCTGTTCGGCCGAGGCAGCCTGGCGCACCGGACATTGTCCGGTGCACCACCGGACAGTCCGGTGCCCCAGACCGAACCAGCCTCTTGGCTGTACACAGCCAAGTCTTCTCTTCTCTTCTTCTTTCTGTTTCTAACACTTAGACAAATATTTTAGTACACAAAACCAATATACTAAGACTTAGAAACATACCTTTGCTCTAGATTTTCACTTTGTTCATCCATGGGCATTGATTCACATTTAAGCACTTGTGTTGACACTCAATCACCAAAATACTTAGAAATGGCCCAAGGGCACATTTCCCTTTCAATCTCCCCCTTTTTGGTGATTTATGCCAACACAACATAAAGCAACTAGAACAAGTGCAAAAACACTTCAAATAAAACTCAAATTGATTTTGATTCAATTTTGGCATATATGGATCATCCTTTGCCACCACTTGGTTTGTTTTTGCAAATCAAATTCAAATCTCTATCTCTAAGTCAAACACACATGTTGAAGTATAAAGAGAGTCATTCCAAAAGAGATTGATCAAAGATTTCAAAAACTCCCCCTATTTCCCATAATCAACACTTCTCCCCACAAGAAGCCAACTTTTGACAAGAGACACAATAAAAGAGTTTTGCTAAAACAAAAAGCTCTATTCTACTATTTTCAAAATCTCTCAAGTGGTAGCTGATCCATTTATCGCTTTGGCCTTTATTTTCTCCCCCTTTGGCATCAAGCACCAAAACGGGATCAATCTTGGCCTTTTAACCCCATTGCCTCACCAATATCGTCAATTAAGAGTACAAAGGCAATAAGATCATAGAGATGAACTTGGAATAAGTTACCCTCTCATCGGAGTGCAGTGGAAGTCTTGCATGGTCCAAGTTCACCTTTCCCTTTCAATTCTCCTTCGAGACTAAATCAAGCAAACTCAAGCAAATGGTTAGTCTCAAAGGGTCAAGTTGTAACACATCTCCCCCTAAACATGTGCATCACTTTGCAACGGACTTGTGAGGTCCAGGGAGTGTTTGTACAACTTGAGCACCACAATAAGCAACAAAATGCAGAATGAACCTGATCAAATACACAAACACATGTATGCTACAATTCAATCCAAGTTCCGCGAATCTAAGACATTTAGCTCACTACGCAGCCTGCAAAAGGTCTTCTCATCTAGAGGCTTGGTAAAGATATCGGCTAGCTGGTTCTCGGTGCTAACATGAAACACTTCGATATCTCCCTTTTGCTGGTGATCTCTCAAAAAGTGATGCTGGATGTCTATGTGCTTTGTGCGGCTGTGTTCAACAGGATTTTCCGCCATGCGGATAGCACTCTCATTATCACATAGGAGTGGGACTTTGCTCAGATTGTAGCCAAAGTCCCGGAGGGTTTGCCTCATCCAAAGTAGTTGCGCGCAACACTGACCTGCGGCAACGTACTCGGCCTCAGCGGTGGATAGAGCAACAGAGGTTTGTTTCTTAGAGTTCCATGACACCAGGGACCTTCCTAAGAATTGGCACGTCCCCGATGTACTCTTCCTATCGACCTTACATCCAGCATAGTCGGAGTCTGAGTATCCAACCAAGTCAAAGGTAGACCCCTTTGGATACCAGAGCCCGAAACAAGGCGTAGCAACTAAATATCTAAGAATTCGCTTCACCGCCACTAAGTGACATTCCTTAGGATCGAATTGAAATCTAGCACACATGCATACGCTAAGCATAATATCCGGTCTACTAGCACATAAGTAAAGCAAAGAACCTATCATTGACCGGTATGCTTTTTGATCAACGGACTTACCTCCTTTGTTGAGGTCGGTGTGTCCGTCGGTCCCCATCGGAGTCTTTGCGGGCTTGGCGTCCTTCATCCCAAACCGCTTTAGCAGATCTTGCGTGTACTTCGTTTGGGAGATGAAGGTGCCGTCCTTGAGTTGCTTTACTTGGAACCCAAGGAAGTAGTTCAACTCGCCCATCATCGACATATCGAATTTCTGCGTCATCACCCTGCTAAACTCTTCACAAGACTTTTGGTTAGTAGAACCAAATATTATGTCATCGACATAAATTTGGCACACAAATAAATCACCATCACATGTCTTTGTAAAAAGAGTTGGATCGGCTTTCCCAACCTTGAAAGCATTAGCAATTAAAAAGTCTCTAAGGCATTCATACCATGCTCTTGGGGCTTGCTTAAGTCCATAGAGCGCCTTAGAGAGCTTACACACGTGGTCGGGGTACCGTTCATCCTCGAAGCCAGGGGGTTGCTCCACGTACACCTCCTCCTTGATTGGCCCGTTGAGGAAAGCGCTCTTCACATCCATTTGGTACAACCTGAAAGAATGGTGAGCGGCATATGCTAGCAAGATACGAATTGACTCTAGCCTAGCCACAGGAGCAAAAGTCTCCTCAAAGTCCAAACCTGCGACTTGGGCATAACCTTTTGCCACAAGTCGAGCCTTGTTCCTCGTCACCACCCCGTGCTCGTCCTGTTTGTTGCGGAACACCCACTTGGTTCCCACAACATTTTGCTTCGGACGAGGCACCAGTGTCCAAACTTCATTGCGCTTGAAGTTGTTAAGCTCTTCCTGCATGGCCAACACCCAGTCCGGATCTAGCAAGGCCTCCTCTACCCTGAAAGGCTCAATAGAAGAGACAAAGGAGTAATGCTCACAAAAATTAACTAATCGAGATCGAGTAGTTACTCCCTTGCTAATATCACCCAGAATTTGGTCGACGGGATGATCCCTTTGAATCATCGCTCGAACTTGGGTTGGAGGTGCCGGTTGCGCATCTTCCTCCATCACATGATCATCTTGTGCTTCCCCTTGATCATCCGCCTCCTGTTGATGAACCTGTTCATCGTCTTGAGTTGGGGGTAGCACCGTAGTTGAGGAAGATGGTTGATCTCGTTCATCTTGTTCCTGTGGCCGTACTTCCCCAATCGCCATGGTTCGTATGGCTGCCGTCGGAACATCTTCTTCATCTATATCATCACAATCAACAACTTGCTCTCTTGGAGAGCCATTAGTCTCATCAAATACAACGTCGCTAGAGACTTCAACCAAACCCGATGATTTGTTGAAGACTCTATACGCCTTTGTATTTGAGTCATAACCTAACAAAAACCCTTCTACAGCTTTGGGAGCAAACTTAGAATTTCTACCCTTCTTCACTAGAATGTAGCACTTGCTCCCAAATACACGAAAGTAAGATACATTGGGTTTGTTACCGGTTAGAAGCTCATACGACGTCTTCTTGAGGAGGCGGTGAAGGTAGACCCTGTTGATGGTGTGGCAAGCCGTGTTCACGGCTTCCGACCAAAAACGCTCGGGGGTCTTGTACTCTCCAAGCATAGTCCTCGCCATGTCGATTAGCGTCCTGTTCTTCCTCTCTACCACACCGTTTTGCTGTGGTGTATAGGGAGCGGAGAACTCGTGCTTGATCCCTTCCTCCTCGAGGAACTCCTCCACTTGAAGGTTCTTGAACTCGGACCCGTTGTCGCTTCTTATCTTCTTCACCTTGAGCTCAAACTCATTTTGAGCTCTCCTGAGGAAGCGCTTGAGGGTCCCTTGGGTTTCAGACTTATCCTGCAAAAGGAACACCCAAGTGAAGCGGGAAAAGTCATCAACAATAACTAGACCATACTTACTCCCTCCTATGCTCAGATAGGCGACGGGTCCGAAGAGGTCCATATGCAGCAGCTCCAGGGGTCTTGAAGTGGTCATCACATTCTTGCTGTGATGCGCTCCTCCTACTTGTTTACCTGCTTGACAAGCTGCACAAGGTCTATCTTTTTCGAAATGCACGTTAGTCAAACCTATCACGTGTTCTCCCTTTAGAAGCTTGTGAAGGTTCTTCATCCCCACATGTGCTAAGCGGCGATGCCACAGCCAGCCCATGCTAGACTTAGCTATTAAGCATGCATCTAGACCGGCCTCTTCTTTTGCAAAATCAACTAAATAAAGTTTGCCGTCTAATACACCCTTAAAAGCTAGTGAACCATCACTTCTTCTAAAGACAGACACATCTACATTAGTAAATAGACAGTTATACCCCATATGACATAATTGACTAACAGATAGCAAATTATATCCAAGACTCTCTACTAAAAATACATTAGAGATAGAATGCTCATTAGAAATTGCAATTTTACCTAACCCTTTTACCTTGCCTTGATTCCCATCACCGAATATAATTGAATCCTGGGAATCCTTATTCTTGACGTAGGAAGTGAACATCTTCTTCTCCCCCGTCATATGGTTTGTGCATCCGCTGTCGATAATCCAGCTTGATCCCCCGGATGCATAAACCTGCAAGGCAAATTTAGGCTTGGGACTTAGGTACCCAACTCTTGTTGGGTCCTACAAGGTTAGTGCAAATTTCCTTAGGGACCCAAATGCAAGTTTTATCTCCCTTGCATCTTGCCCCTAATTTCCTAGCAATTACTTTCTTACCCTTTCTACAAATAGCAAAGGGAGCATTGCAAGCATAATAAATGGTAGAAGGTTTGTTCACAACTTTTCTAGGAACATGAGCAAAATTTCTCCTAGGAATATGCACAACATTTCTCCTACACATATCTCTATCATGCTTATAGGAAGAACTAGAAGCAAACATGGCATGAGAATCATAAACATGTGAATCATTATAAGCATGTCTCCTATCATGGTATAAGAAAGCATGGTTCCTTTTAGCACTACTAGCCATAGGGGCCTTCCCTTTCTCCTTGACGAAGATGGGAGCCTTATGGCTTGTTAAGTTCTTGGCCTCTCTCTTGAAGCCAAGACCATCCTTAATTGAGGGGTGTCTACCCACCGTGTAGGCATCCCTTGCAAATTTTATTTTATCAACTTCACTCTTGCTAGTCTTAAGTTGAGCATTAAGACTAGCCACTTCATCATTTAGTTTTGAAATTGAAACTAAGTGTTCACTACAAGCATTAACATCAAAATCCTTACACCTAGTGCAAATTGTAATATTTTCAACACAAGAGTTACTTGCTACTTCTAGTTTAGCAGTTAAAACATTAATTTCACCTTTTAAAGAAGAAATGGTTTCATTACAAGTAGAAAGTTCACAAGAAAGTATTCCATTTCTTTTAACTTCTAGAGCAAGTGAATTTTGTGCACTAACAAATTTATCATGTTCTTCATATAAAAGGTCTTCTTGTTTCTCTAAGATTCTATCCTTTTCATTTAAGGCATCAATCAACTCATTAATCTTAGCTATCTTAGTTCTATCCAATCCCTTGAATAAACTAGAGTAATCAATTTCATCCTCACTAGATTCATCATCACTAGAAGAATCATAAGTATTAGCATTACGAGTGATTACCTTCTTTTCCCTTGCCATGAGGCAATTGTGATGCTCATTGGGGAAGAGAGCCGATTTGTTGAAGGCAGTGGCGGCGAGTCCTTCGTCGTCGGAGTCGGACGAAGAGCAATCCGAATCCCACTCCTTTCCAAGGTGTGCTTCGCCTTTGGCCTTCTTGTAAACCTTCTTGTTCTCTCTCTTCCCATTTTTCCCTTGCTCCTGGTCACTATCATTTTCGGGACAGTTAGCAATAAAATGACCAAGCTTACCGCATTTGAAGCATGATCGCTTTCCCTTGGTCTTGGCCTTGCTTGGCTGTCCCTTTCGACCTTTTAGCGCCGTCTTGAATCTCTTGATGATGAGAGCCATCTCTTCATCATTGAGCCCGGCCGCCTCAACTTGCGCCACCTTGCTAGGTAGCGACTCCTTGCTCCTTGTTGCCTTTAGAGCAATGGGTTGAGGCTCGTGGAGTGGACCGTTCAACGCGTCGTCGACGTATCTTGCCTCCTTGATCATCATCCGCCCGCTCACGAATTTTCCAAGTACTTCCTCGGGCGTCATCATCGTGTACCTGGGATTCTCACGAATATTGTTCACGAGATGAGGATCAAGAACGGTAAAGGCCCTGAGCATTAGGCGGACGACGTCGTGGTCCGTCCATCGCGTGCTTCCATAGCTCCTTATCTTGTTGACAAGGGTTTTGAGTCGGTTGTATGTTTGGGTTGGCTCCTCCCCCCTTATCATAGCAAATCTTCCAAGTTCGCCCTCTACCAACTCTATCTTGGTGAGCATGGTGACGTCGTTGCCCTCGTGAGAGATCTTGAGGGTGTCCCATATCTGCTTGGCATTGTCCAAGCCGCTCACCTTATTGTATTCTTCCCTGCACAAAGATGCTAAAAGAACAGTAGTAGCTTGTGCATTTCTATGAATTTGTTCATTTATAAGCATAGGGCTATCCGAGCTATCAAATTTCATTCCATTCTCCACAATCTCCCATATGCTTGGATGGAGAGAGAATAAGTGACTACGCATTTTGTGACTCCAAAATCCGTAGTCCTCCCCATCGAAGTGTGGAGGTTTGCCAAGAGGAATGGAAAGCAAATGCGAATTCGAACTATGTTGAATACGAGAATAATCAAATGAAAAGTTCGAATTGACCGTCTTTTTGTAGTCGTTGTCATCATCCTTTTGGGAAGAAGTAGACTCATCACTATCGTCGTAGTAGATGATCTCCTTGATGCGCCTTGTCTTCTTCTTCTTCCCTTCCTTCCGTCTATGCCCCGAGCCGGAGTCGGTAGACTTGTCGTCCTTCGGCTCGTTGACGAAGGATTCCTTCTCTTTGTCGTTGATCACGATTCCCTTCCCCTTAGGATCCATCTCTTCGGGCGGTTAGTCCCTTTCTTGAAGAGAACGGCTCTGATACCAATTGAGAGCACCTAGAGGGGGGGGGTGAATAGGTGATCCTGTAAAACTTCAAAGCTTAAGCCACAAAAACTTGTTAAGTGTTAGCACAAGTATGGCCAAGTGGCTAGAGAGGAGTCAAAACACAATAACCACAAGAAATCAATCACAGAGATGACACGGTGGTTATCCCGTGGTTCGGCCAAGTACAAAAACTTGCCTACTCCACGTTGTGGCGTCTCAATGGACGAGAGTTGCACTCAACTCCTCTCAAGTGATCCAATGATCAACTTGAATACCACAGTGTTCTTGCTTTTCTTTTCTCAATCCCGTTTGCGAGGAATCTCCACAACTTGGAGTCTCTCGCCCTTACAATTGAATTTCACAAAGAAGCACGGAGTAAGGGAGGGAGGCAACACACACAAATCCACAGCGAAATGCGCACACACACGGCCAAGAATCGAGCTCAAAGACTATCTCACAGTTTCTCACAAGAACAGAGCTCGAATCACTTAGAATCACAAACGGATGCGCAAAGACTGAGTGTGGTTGATCAAGTATGCTAAAAGGTTGCTTGGTGTACTCCTCCATGCGCCTAGGGGTCCCTTTTATAGCCCCAAGGCAGCTAGGAGCCGTTGAGAACAAATCTGGAAGGCCATCCTTGCCTTCTGTCATCGGGCGCACCGGACAGTCCGGTGCACACCGGACACTGTCCGGTGCCCGATTCCTTTCCTTAAATGGCGAAGCCGACCGTTGCAGATGCGGGAGCCGTTGGCGCACCGGACATGTCCGGTGCACACCGGACACTCCGGTGCCCCCTTCCGACCGTTGCCTTGGCCACGTGTCCCGCGCAGATCGCGCTGCCGACCGTTGGCCCTAGCCGACCGTTGGCTCACCGGACAGTCCGGTGCACACCGGACAGTCCGGTGAATTTTAGCCGTACGCCGTCGGCGAATTCCCGAGAGCGGCCTGTTCGGCCGAGGCAGCCTGGCGCACCGGACACTGTCCGGTGCACCACCGGACAGTCCGGTGCCCCAGACCGAACCAGCCTCTTGGCTGTACACAGCCAAGTCTTCTCTTCTCTTCTTCTTTCTGTTTCTAACACTTAGACAAATATTTTAGTACACAAAACCAATATACTAAGACTTAGAAACATACCTTTGCTCTAGATTTTCACTTTGTTCATCCATGGGCATTGATTCACATTTAAGCACTTGTGTTGACACTCAATCACCAAAATACTTAGAAATGGCCCAAGGGCACATTTCCCTTTCACCAAGGCGTCTTTTCGTGACGTCCCACTTCCTTCCCTCAGGACCTGACGGATCTGAGCGCCGCCAAGTCGTCGTTCATCCACCGCGAGGTCGACGTCTGGGGCTCGCTGCGATCCCTGAGGACCTCGCTCGCCGGGGCTACTGCGCGCCTCTCTCAGCAGGGCGCCGAGGCGGCGGACCTTCGGTTGCTCTGCACCGATCTGAGAGCCGAGGCGGCAGCGGCACGCGCGGAGGCGGCCGTGGCGCGCGCAGAAGTGCAACGACAGCAGTCCGAGTTCGACCAGATCATCAATGAGCGAGACCAATCTCGGGGCCGGGCTGCCGAGGCCGAAAGCCGGGCTGGAGCCCTTGCAGCCGACCTAGCCGTAGCCTAGGTCGCAGCCTCGGAGCAGCGTGCCCGAGCCGGAGGTACGCCTTGGCCATCTTCGGTTTTCGTTTCTGCTTGTTTCCTCCGCTTGTGTTTGAGATCTTTCTTCTGGCTGTTCGCAGAGCTCGAGTCCGCCCTTGATGAGTCCGCCAAGGCGCTTGCCGGGGCGGCCGAGCAGAGAGAGGCCGACCACGCGGCCATGTCTGAGGCCGTCTCGGACTTCTGCCGGGTCCTTGGCTCCGGCGACGTCCCCTCAGGAAGCTCCCCTCAAAGTCGCCTGCAGGTCTTGGGCGATCATGTGCGCAGCAGAGTCCGCGAGGCGCTACACCACGGCGTCAGGCGAGCCTTCGCCGTGCTCGCTTCCCACTACATTGTGGACCTGGAGCGGGTCAGCGAGGGGTATTGCCTTCCTGACGAAGATGAAGCCGCCCTGGCAGAAGTCCAGAGGCTCGATGCGGCCGCCGCGGGTCCGAGCGCAGTGCTGGCGACCACCTTCGAGGCAGAGATCCTCCCGCCTGCGCCGTCGTCCGAAGCCGGGATGGACTTTGCCGAGGGCGGGGACGAAGCCGAAGGCGCGGCTCCTTCCCGGGGCGACGCCTAACTCTGTCGAAGCAGTTTCTGTTGGATGCACGTGTGTCTTTCTGCGGCCGCTGAGGCCTGAACACTTTATTACCGTTGCATGAAGTCGTGCTCCTTTCCCTTTCATTTTGCGTGTCCGGCCCCACCTGTCAGTAGCAGGGTGGCTTCCCCAAGTAGGGGTCACTTTTCGTGGCGGGTGACGAGTGAGGTGTCCATAACCCGGAGGCGTAGGAGTCCCTCGGCTCAGTCGGCCTTGCCACTTACATGCACCCGCGTTCGCTCCTTGGGGTCCTGCTTCCGACATAGCCGGGGGAACGCAAAAGCCTTTTCGATTGAAAATTTTGATGCAGAGGGGTTCCCCCCTTTTTAGCCCCCGAGGGAGGGTCGGGTTCTGCCGAGGCAAGGCTGACCCTTCCTTGACGACTAAAACTTGCATGGGGGCAAGGTAAGCGAACAACTTGAAAGCATCTTAAGGGTAGAAGCAACGTAGCTGTTAGACGTTCGGAGTGTTGGTGCAGACCTCGCCTTGACTGTCGGCCAGTTCATTTGTTCCGGGCTTCAGAACTTTGGCGATGACAAGCGGCCCTTCCCAGGGGTGCGTGTAGCCCCCGGGTGTCTCCAACAAGGGCTCGGGGTGCTGCGTGATGACCGCGATCTTCTCCGGGTTGGCTTCGATGCCCCGCTTGGAGACGATGAACCCCAAGAGCATGCCTCGGGGCACCCCGAAGACACACTTTTCGGGATTGAGCTTGACACCTTTCGCCTCTTTGATGAACCCTGCCGCCATTAGCTTGTGGATCTCCTCGCTATGGCTCTGCGCTTTTCTTCGTCGAATCGGCGCAGAGGCTGTTTGACGGGTCGGGCTCCGGCTCGGATGTCCAGCGAGTGCTCGGCGACATCCCTCGGTATGCCGGGCATGTCCGAGGGACTCCACGCGAAGACGTCGGCGTTCGCGCGGAGAAAGTCGACGAGCACTGCTTCCTATTTGGGACCGAGCTCGGAGCCGATCCGGATCTGCTTGGAGGCGTCGCCGCTGGGGTCGAGGGGGACAGACTTAACCGTCTCCGCGGGCTCGAAGTTTCCGGCATGACGCTTTAC